>NC_072894.1:121223600-126223600 GCF_027943255.1 Anastrepha obliqua
AAGATGAGTTTTGCCATACAATGCGCTTGCATACAAAGGGGAGGAGTAAAGATTGCTGTCAAAACACGGATATGCCATTTAAAATTCATAAACAAGCAGCGAAGGAGTTGTAATTTGCATAAATGATATAATAAGCTTTAGTTCCAATTGTATGTGTGTATGTGCGGGTGCTGAACGAAGGTTGGTAAAGAAGGATGCGTGAATGTACTGATACTCAATAAAATGTGACAAGCCTACTAACAGCTGGAACATCGCCGGCTATGCACAGAAGTGAACGACCGGAAGGACGAGCAGAAACTTTGACACGGGTTGCTTCTGCGAAATTGATGAAAATTCGGTTGTGTATGCGTTAAAGCATAATTGTAGGCAATTTGAACGCATTTGTTATTTTTGCCGCATTGAAGGGTATTTTTCGCAACAACTCAAGCACGTAATGTGCATTTGAGTATAGAAACGAAAGTGTCAAAAGCAGAAAGGGATATCTGCCAATTTTTTAATAGAAGACTTTAATGTAAATGGCAATTTAAAAGGTCATTACTGGAATCAAATTGCTGGTGATGGTGAGGAAAAGTTTGTTGTAAAACTGCATCAAATAAAAACTCTGTAAAGGTAAGTAAATAAAAATGGGTTCGGAGAAATAAAATAATTAAGCGGGTCATCACATAGACGCACATAGGTACCATGAACTAAGTAAGTAAAATGACCTTTTTGATGTTCGCACTCGCTAGAGAGTTACAGCGCACACCGACGTAAAGTATCTCGCGATTAGTCAAGATCGTAAACTCAACTATCGTCTATGAAGATTTTGCACGAAAACCAGCCGACCTCGCATTCTGACAAGCTTTTATCAATGATGATGATGTTAATTTTTACCATGACATTCACGAATAACGAAACTGCATCTGATGTACAAACCAAAGACTTCAATGAAACCTAGGTCCAGTATGAAGGGAAAACTAAGCCATATGCTGAGGCTTTACCACATATTCGCTGTATTGAAACTTTTGTCAGTAACGACATTATTTAGTTGCAATACGCCAAAAATAAATTAAAATAAAAACAGGATAAAATGCGACAAATCACTATAGGCGAAGTATTGAAAATAAAAACCACATAAATAAATATGTACAATCAGCATCAAGAAAATTGTGCACCACATATTGATATTTTTTTAACTTTTTTTATAAAAATACAATATTCCACATTACAGCAAAAAACTATTTAACGCAAGGTTTCAAAATGTTTAAAAATTCATAAAATGTCCATAAAATTCCAAACTTTTTAATAAGAGTTTCTGGAGCAATTTCAAGTATGCAGTTTTATGGGCATTCAAATTTGACATAAAGTGCAAGTTTCTAGTGGCTCAAAAATCGCGTTGATTTTTTATAATTTTTTCTGGTGTCGCTGTAGGGTGTTTTCCTCCAGATATGAAAAATGTGGAGTAGGTGGTAAATGGAGAAAATGCACAAGACCACGTCCGAAAAATTTTCTCACAAATCAGAGTGGTTTATTTGGTTTGATTTACTTAAAACTTGCTTTTAATATCCCCGAAGTCAATGATTTAAAAAACTGCATACCCCAAATTCGTCTAAAAATTGTGAGTGAAAAGCTTGAACTTTTGATGAAAATGTTTACAAATTTTATATAAAATTCGAAACTTTGCTTTATATGGTACTTATTGTATTTTGAACTGTATTTTTATAAAAAATTAGTTGAAATTAAAAAATAAATAAATAAATTTTCAAAACTTGTTCATATGTCGTATACACTTCGACGCTGACTGTATATACGCATGAGTAACTATTTTTTATAAGACACATGGAATAAATTAATTGCACCGCCTAAGTCTTTAATTTCCTTAACGGATTGCAAAGGTAAGCCAGCAATACTATACGAAGTATGCAAAGTATTGTTTGATTTAGCATATTTTACGTGAAAGCATTTGTGTGACAAATGGTTTAAATAGCACCAGTTCCGGACATTGTGCAAGTCGGTTTGCAACTTTTCAGAGTCCCTAACACTGTTAATCACCGCAAATATTTTAAGATCATCTGCATACAACAATTGTTCTGCAAACGGAAAGCAAGAACCAATATCGTTAATAAAGAGTATAAAGAGAAGGGGTCTTAGAATACTTCCCAGTGGGACACCAGAGGACGCAATAAATGCACGGGATGTCGTATTATCAACGGCTACAACGCAGTGCCTGTTGGACAAATATGATTTGATCCACGACAAAAACGTGGAGTGTATACCCAATGATGCAAGCTTCGACAAGAGTATTCGACGCGATACTTTGTCAAACGCTTTAGAGAAGTCTGTATAAATTGTATCAACTTCAGATCTGTTCTGGAAGGCTGAAATGCAATAACCATTGAAAATAGACAAATTAGTGACAGTGGAGCGACTTGCAACGAAACCATGCTGGTGGGTAGATTTTAGGCCTTTGACAGCAAAATATAGCTTATCATACACTGTTATCTCAAAAAGTTTTGAGACAGACGAAAGCTTCGAAATCGGTCTGTAATTGCTAACATCGTTTTTATTTCCCCTTTTAAATATAGGCGTAACGGAAGTAAATTTCCAGTCGTCAACAAAAATACCGGAGGACAACGATTTATTAAATATAATTCTAAGAGGTTCAGCGAGACACAAGCAGTTCTTCAGCAAAATGCCTGAAAGGCCATCCGAGTCAGTTTTCGTTGTAGACTTGAGCTTCATAATACCCTTGACGACATCAGTAACAAATAGGCACAAAGTCCCAAAATTGAGAGGTGAAAAACTATTAGAGGTCAAACTAGAATCGAAGTCTAAGTCGGGTTCAAAATTAGAGCAAAAAAAGTCGGAAAATAAATTGGCAGATTCTATGGCAGAATTTGCATATTTACCATTATAAAAAACATTGTTTGGCACCATTGAGCAAGACTTTTTTGATTTGATGAATTGCCAAAAGGCCTTCGAATCCGAAATAATATTGTTTTCGAAATTCAAGATGTAATTTCTCTATAAGAACTTGTTCAAACAATTAAACTCTTTTAAATGGCATTGAAATTTGGAGTAGTACATTGGGTCTGCAGACCTTTTATACAGTTTAGAAAATTCAAGATCGACCATAAAATAGTTTTAAACCATTTGCTGGATTCAAAATGAAGCTCGATGTGTGGGTGCCACACGAATTAACACCAAAAAATATGATGGCTCGAATTGCCATCTGCGAAGCCTTGGCCAAACGGAATGAAAGCGACCCATTTCTTAAACGGAAGCTGACTGTGGTGAGAAATGGGTCACGTACGACAATAATGAGTCAAAATGATCATGGCCAAAGCGTGATGAAGTAGCTCAAATGGGGGCCAAACAAGGACTAACGGCCAGGAAGATTTTACTATGTATTTGATGGGACTTGAAAGGAACCATTATTATCAGTTGCTATGCAGAAGCCAAACACTAAATTCAGATCTCTACTGCCAATAACAGGACTGCTTTAATTCCAAATATGTGCAGAAATTTTAAATTCAAATTACCTTTAACTGGCCTGAAATACGAAAGACTTACTTACTACACTTGCAATTCAGCTACTTTCTTTTCATGCGCAAGTTTTTGATTACTTGCCAACACTGAAACGCAATTAAATATTTCTTCAGCATTCATCACACAAATATATTACATACGTACATATAATCATGTAAATACATACAAACATTGTAACGGGTTTCTGCAAACATTCAAGTTCTTGAACTGGGACAGAAGAAGTCTGGTACTAGTTCGAGAGCGACTAGAATTGCCCTAATTTTTAAGTGACCAATTGTGAGTGCATGCAAAACAAAAATTTTTCTATTACTACAACTAAGAGTGATTCAACCGTTAAAGATGACCGAAATGAAGATCATACGAGTTCATTAACGGGTATTTGATGGAAAAGGCAATGACAAAACTCCGAGCGTATTTCTGCCATGAAAAACTTTCTTATAAAAAACCAATGCCATTTGGAAGTGACATAAAGCTGCAGGTCCCTCCATTTGTGGAAAAACTTTGACACAAATAGGAGGAGGAGCTCAGCTAAATACACAACTAATGTTTAGCTCCAATAATATAATATATATGCAACTCCTTATACATAAGGACTCTCTTTCTAGAGGAAAGTTTTGTGTAAAATGCCTTAAATAGCTTTACACCTGGGTCACAAATAATGCCTTTTATATATATGCGTATGTAATTTAAGTATCTCAGAAATATCATCTTATTACCATAATGTATATATGAGATGCAGAGAAGGTGAAGGAGGCCACTCCGACGTACTTAGCTAACTGGATCTGCTCACCAAGTTGTAGAGCTTGCACAAAAGAGGCACAAGGGGCACACAAGAGGAACAAAAGAGCACAAAAGACCTTGAGGTCGAAGTGCAAACCTCCAATAAATCTATCTATATAAGGCTTGCTATAAAAAAATGTATTTTAAAAACCCTTTCTCCTGTCGGTCATACTAGGAGCAACGACTCTCAATCCAACGCCTATTTCAAAAATTTCAAAAAATCGCATACAGGTATGAGAAATCTCTTTTCATGGAGACCAGATTATAATGACAAAGCTAACACAATCAGCACGATAAGAGCAAGAACTACGTGGCAGTATAACAGACCAATGTAATATGAGAGGGATGCAAAGTGAGTATTATAAAGAATTTGTGATGAGAACGACGATATAAAAAACTATCGTTTCTTCGGTATCTCTTCAACTTAACACTAAATTTCAAACGATCTCTGCTTTGCCAGTTAGAAAAGGTTAATCCCATGATGAAATCACTAATGGTGGTCGTGTAAGATTTGTCCCGATTTGGTCGCCCATCAACGTCTCAACGGATGAAAACGTCGAAAAAGTCAAGGAAATGGAAAACCATTATTTAAGTTTGATGGAGATAGTTCGTGCCCTTAGCGTGTCTCACGAATCAATTCGCAAAATTTTAGACCATCAATTGGACATGAGACGCGTGGCTGCTCGACTCGTTCCAAGAGAGTTGAATTTCTTTCACATAATTCATTGGAAGAAGGTGACTGAAGACATGATTAAACAAGTGAATTCGGACCAAACGTTTATCCAACGCATCATAACAGTTAACAGACGTGGATATATGAGTTTGGCATGCAAGCCAGTCAATAGGCGGCTGAATGGCGCTATCCACATGAGCCGAAACCAAACAAAACCACCTCAAAGGCGGTCAAAAGTGAAAGTCAGCTACTCGTTTTCTTTGATTATCATGGTGTTGTGCACTGGGAATTCGTTCCAAATGGTTCTACAATAAATATAAATATTATTTGGAAGTTATGCGCCATTTGAGAAAGAATGTGCATAGGAAACGGCCCAATTTGTGGAAAGAAAACTCATGGATCTTGCACCATAATAAAACACCGACTCACAAGGCTCATATTCTGAAAATTATTTTTACCAAAAACTGGACAAATATCATCGAACAACCTCCGTATTCACCAAATGTATCCCCCTGAGACTTTTTCCTTTTCCAAAAACTTAAATTGCCAATCCGCGAGCGCCGCTTTGAGTCGATAGAAGCCATTAAGAAGAATTCGCTGAGGGAGCTGAAGAAGATCTCTTCAAACGCGTTTAAGAGGTGCTTCGATCACTGGACTAATCATTGGCATATGTGTATTGCTTCGAATGGAGCTTATTTTGAAGGCGACAAAATAAATTTTGATGATTAAACAATTAATTTGCGTTTTATTCAGCAATTCCCGGTACTTTTTTGATAGAATGTATAATAATAAAATTTTGTATCGACGGCGAATGGGTTGGTGTGTGACTTCTTCTTCTTAATTGGCGCGATAACCGCTTACGCGATTTTGGTCGAGTTTAACAAAGCGCGCCAGTCGTTTCTTTATCTTGCTAACCGGCGCCAACTGGACACACCAAGTGAAGCCAAGTCCTTCTCCACCTGATCTTTCCAACGCAGAGGAGGCCTTCCTCTTCCTCTACTACCACCAGCTGGTACCGCATCGAATACTTTCAAAGCCGGAGCGTTTGTATCCATTCGGACGACATGACCCAGCCAAGGTAGCCGCTGGATCTTTATTCGCTGCGCTATGTCTATGTCGTCGTAAAGCTCATACAGCTCATCGTTGCATCGTCTGCGATATTCGCCATTGCCAACGTGCAAAGGTCCAAAAATCTTGCGCAGAATCTTTCTCTCGAACACTCCAAGCGTCGCTTCATCGGATGTTGTCATCGTCCAAGCTTCTGCGCCATAGGTTAGGACGGGCATGATGAGAGCCTTGTAGAGTGTTAGTTTTGTTCGTCGAGAAAGGACTTTACTGCTCAGTTGCCTACTTAGTCCAAAGTAGCACTTGTTGGCAAGAGAGATTCTGCGTTAGATTTCAAGGCTGACATTGTTATCGGTGTTAATGCTGGTTCCTAAATAAAAGAAGCCTTTTACAACCTTGAAATAATAACTGTCAACAGTGACGTGGGTGCCGATACGCGAGTGCGCCGACTGTTTATTTGAAGACAGGAGGTACTTCGTTTTGTCCTCGTTCACCACCAGACCCATTCGCTTTGCCTATTTATCCAGTTTGGAGAAGGCAGAACTAACAGAGCGGTTGTTAAGGCCGATGATGTGAATATCATCGGCATACGCCAGCAATTGTACGCTCTTATAAAAAATTGTTGTGTTGGTGTGTGACTACCATTCGGAATTCACAGAAAGAACATAGGTTCGAATCTCGGTGAAACACCAAAATTAAGAAAAAGTTGTTTCTAATAGCTCTCGCCCCTCGGCAGGCAATGGCAAACCTCGGATTGTATTTCTGCCATGAAAAGGCTCCTCATAAAAATATCTGCCGTTCGGAGTCGGCGTGAAACTGTAGGTCCCTCCTTTTGTGGAGCAACATCAAGACGCACACCATAAATAGGAGGAGGAGCTCGGTCAAACAATACTAGTCCTATTGACTGCCACTGCTACCTTAAATATTTTCTATGTAGTCTAGACGTTTCCTGCCTGAGGTTGGGATTATGATGGAAGCCAAATTCTCTCAGTAAATTTTCCGCATTACGGAAGATGTCCAATCTTGTCTTTACCAAGGCAATACAGTTCCACAAGCTCTGTGGTTTCATCATCCTCCAGACAGAGTCTACACTTTATCACATTTCAAATGCGAATTTTTGAGAGATGGTAATTTAAGTAATAGTGACCTGTTAGAAAACCTACTTTAGGCATGATAAGCAGTTCCCTAATGTATAATAGGCAAAAGGTCTTATAACCAATATGACTTGACGGAGTTCTTGTGTGACTTCCCAATGGATAATTTTTAAGAATTTTACCCTGCATTTAGCTTCTGCCCTGTTGATACCACAGTACGGTTCTGCACCTTGTAAGTCTGCAGTCGACTCCGCCCTAGTGAGTTTATTAGCAATTTCGTATTTTTTTATTATATTCCATAGAGCCCCGGAAGCCAGTAAAGTACAATTTTGTGTTGCACTGAGTTGGTTAAGGCTGCTAAGGCGCTCCTACACTAGTTTTGGTCCTACAGAATGTGAAGCTCGTGCTTTTAATGTCGCTTGACTGTCCGAGTATATATGTAGTTAAGTTGCCGAGTGTATATAATATTATAACAGGATTTTCTCACGGTGTCTACCAGTTATCTATACAAGCGATATGTAGTGATACTCATAGAATTAAGTGTTGATTATCCAGTCCAGAAATGAAGAAGAGCAAAATGATTAAATGAATGCGATTTAAGTTAGTGAACTTTTGATTAAGCAGATATTCCAATTGCACCTCACGAAGTATTTTATCTTGCGATATACAATCTTTTGCTTACTTTGGTTTCCAGTTGATTATTTTCTACGTTGGTGTAATTTATTCTACTCACTTCTTCGGTTCTTCGAAATTAAAAATGTGCTCACTGCAGTACAAAAACAACTGAAGCTAAACGCGACGAAAATAAAGTTCTTTTCTTAGCGAATTCTTTTATCAAATGCCAGTTGCAGTTGAAATGGTATTTTCAGAAGATTAAGGAAAAGGATGTAAAGCGAATAGAAAAGGCAAAGGAGTAGACAAGTACTATTCTGTGGCACGTAAAGTCATTTCGCCAAAAAGTGTGCATTAAAATGGCGAGAACCAAAAGGCAAAGGTAAACTTTAAACAACACATTTGAAATGAAATGAATGCGAAAATCTGCAATTCGCAATTAAGGCAAAATGCCTGATTAAATGGAGTGGAAATATTAAATGAGCAAATATCTAAAGTGTTTTCGAAAGCAATTAATTACTGTGAATACAAGGAGTGTTGTTGACTTAGTAAAATAACAACAACGAAAGATGGAGCAGATGCACACTTCAGCTACTTTTCTTAACAGAACTTTATAATCCGCATATTAAACATTTCACACTCCCAGGTGGGCTAAACATTATACTTGGCGAAAGTCGCAGATAATACATTCTGAAGTGAGATATTAGGTATTTAATTATAAATTATTAATCAAAATTAATCATCCGATTCTGTTTTTGAACAACTTTTTTATTTAGAAACAAAAATGATTTTTAGTGATGGAAATCTTTATTTTGACCTTTGCGCGTTTCATTCCTTGTCTGTTTGTGTACTGCCCAGTTCACAAGTGTCAAATATGATTGACATACGACATTTTTCCATTTAGAAAAATTATAAGTCTTCCAATATACATATGTATATATATATATGTTTATATAATTGGCGCGTACACCCTTTTTGGGTGTTTGGCCGAGCTCCTCCTCCTTTATGACGTGCATCTTGATGTTGTTCCACAAATGGAGGGACCTACAGTTCCAAGCCGACTCCGAACGGCAGATATTTTTATCAGAAGCTTTTTCATGGCAGAAATACACTCGGAGATTTGCCATTCTCGCCGAGGGATGACCGCTGTTAGAAAAAACTTTTTCTTAATTTTGGTGTTTCACCGAGATTCGAGCCTCTGTTCTTTCTGTGAATTCCGAATGGAGGTCACGCACCAACCCATTCGGCTACGGCGGCCGCCTTCCGATAGGATGATTAATTTTGTGACACTTTGTACTTATATATGTAGTTATCTAATTAGGGCATACAGGCATTGTTAGGTTTTTGAGGTTATCTTCCAAATGGACGAGTTTCCGATGCAGCAGATATTTTTTGATAAGCTTTTACATAGAAGAAATACACTTGGCGGTTTGCCATGGCCCTGTCGCCTCTCTGCATTATTAGAAAATATCTATTCTCATATAATGTTTCCTAGTTTTTCTTGTCTATAGTGGGCATTGAACACAAGTACAACCAGCTAAAGCAAACTTTGTCACAAACGACTTCAAAAAGAAGCATCAAGAAAGCAATTTTAATTGCTATGTGGTATATCAAATATTTTGGTAAGTTCTCTCTGAATTTGTTAAGACCTTCAAAATTATTTTATTAACTTGTATAGTTACCAGTAAAACGGAACACTTTTATAATCCACCAAAGCAAGTTAAAACAAAAATATAAAAACAAAACGAATGCTTCTCTCAGCTGTCAAAAAAGAGTTTTTTACACATCTATTTTCTAAGATGATTTGATATACCTACTACTGTTACACACAAAATAGTCATCAGTCCATCATAAAGTGATCATAAGAGTAATTTGTTGATCAAAGCACCAAATCGGACTTAAATTATAAATAAACGTAGAAATGCGTAGAAAAGAACGGACATCATTTGAGATGGTTGAGTCGGTCTATTATAACTATACAATAGGAAAAAGTGTACAACAGTTATCAGAAATGTTTTATTTAAGGGGGGAGCCTGATTTATAAGGTCAAAAAAATCATTTTTTTTTTTTCATTTTAAGCGGTTCCTAATATATTTCAGAATATTCACACAAAGCTACAGAGCCTAATTCTCAATATTTCCGTAAATACAAAGCCAAAGGTAGGCGAGCGTTAGGTAGTTACGCTGTGACCGGACAGCTATAGTACATACTTTATCTTCTTTTCTCGACTTTTCATTTTTATTATTTCTTTGAATTGGCGTACATGAATGAAAAAAAACTAATGAATCTTTTGAAATGAATCATAGCTTGTTCCCTTCAGTATTAAATTCTCTTCTATTTGAACTAACAAAATAGATAAAAAAAAAATTTTCAAGATTTTTATACCTAGTTGAAGTGAATTTTTTTTTATAGAAAGGCATTTTTTTCTTTAAAACCTCCAAAAAGTTGAAATTTTGGAATTTCTCTCAGTTTTCTTAGTTCACCTAGAATATTTTAACCAGTACAAAAATTGTTTATACTTTTTAAATGCTCATTAAAAGATAGAAAAAACTTTGCAGTGCTAAATTAATTTTTACCTTAAAAAAAAATGCAATTTTTAGACCTCATAAACCAGGCTCCCCCCTTAACCCGATACACTATTTTTAACATAATAGGCTGGAGCCAAAATCTGAAAGGGTAAGACCACGGAAAATATCTTACCGCGCCGAGCTATTTTGCTAAGAAAAATTGGCGCAAGCCCGCAGATTTGCGCAGAAATCTTTTTAGTGAGCTTAGAGATGAGTATAGTCTGGAAGTTTCTCATAAAATAGTAGGACAATTACACTTTACGAGTTGCTAAAAGGAGTTACCTTTCGCTAGAACGCACCTAGCTCGACCATATAGCTACTGGGATGATGTGACATTCTGTGATGAGACTAAAATCATGCTGTATTACAACGAAGAACCCAATAGAGGGTGGATATAGCCATTAAAAGCACTGAAAGGCGAAATATTATGCCGACCGTGAAAATTGACAAACTTTAAGTCGTGATGTGGGGACGCATATCCAGCAAGGGAATGGAAGGTTTGGTGTTTATAAAAGATAAGATGACTACATGACGACTACATGAAGAATATTGAAATATCTCCAATGCCATGTGACAAATAATGCAGCAAAAAGTGGCTTCATTGTTGACAACAAATCTCAGTTTAAATTCTAACAGGACAATGATCCAAAGCATAAAGCTCATAGGGACAGAATGTGGCTTCTTTTTAATTGCAGTAAAGTATTGGACACATGTGTGCAAAGCCCGGATATTAATCCATGTCAGCATATTTAAGGGGAAAAACACTCAAAAGGTCGAGCAGAGCTCAAAAAACGTTACTTTAGAGGAATGGTACAAAGCACCCAAGGACTATGATGTACAAAAATTTATTAATTTTATGAGAAAAAGACTACACGGTGTTATAGACACTCAAGGTAATACCTGTAATATCTAATATTGGCTTATGAATTATTATATAATATTAGTTTCGGGAACAAGAAATCCATTATGTCTTCGGTAGAGGGCTTTAGTGATATTGTCAAGGTGACATTTCACACTACAAAAATTCGTTTGCTGTTTTCTGTTTGTTACATTCAGTTGTGAGTTACAGGGTGTTAACAATGAAAGTCAACAAAGAGAAAATTCGGTACATTTTATATTTTTATAAAGGCGAAAACGCAAGCAAGGCTGTTGAAATCGTGAATAGTGTTTATGGTGCCGATACTGTGACAGCTAATTATATGCAAATTTGGTTTCGTCGATTCTGTTCAGGCATTTTTGATGTGGAAGATGCACCTCGTGCAGACAGTCCCGTCGTCGTAGCATCGCCAACTAGCTAAAGATCGACCATAAAACAGTTCTAAACCATTTGCGTAAAAAAAAGGCCACCGTAGCCGAATGGGTTGGTGCATGACTACCATTCAGAGGTGCACGGATTCCAAGCCCCTTGTACGAAACATCAAATGAGGGAAACAATTTCTCGAATAGCAGTCGGCAGGCAATGACAAAACAAAATCTCATAAAAAACCATCTAGCGTTCGGAAGGGTCTTAAAGCTGTAGGCCTCTCCGTTTGTGGAATAACATCAAGACGCTCACCACAAATATGAAGATAAGATCAGCAAAACTCCTAATAAAGGGTGCACGTGCCAATATTATACAGGGTGGGCCATATAGCGTTTGCTTTTTGAACCATCTATTTTTTTTGAGAATGGTAACACAAATGACATGTCAAATGTGTTCATAATTTACTTAAAGGTTTGACATTTACGAAATGGGACGCTATACGCTTGAACAAAATTGGGAAATATTGAAAACCTATTTCCAAAGTGGTGAGTCTTCTTCTTCTTCCGCGGTTACAGTAAATGGCATGATCAACGAGTCTTTCTTTCCAAAAATTGAAGAGGATGACATGGACGACATTTGGTTTCAACAGGACGTTGCAACTTGTCACACTGTCAAAGTTACACTCGAACTTTTGGCTACCGTTTTTGAATTCCGATATCAACTGGCCGCCTCGGAGCTGTGATTTAAGCCCGTTGGACTATTTTTTGTGGGGAGCCGTTAAGGACAAATGCTATGCGAACCATCCAGAGACGATTGATGCTTTAAAACACGAAATGGAAGTTGCCATTCATGAAATTGGAGCCCAAACAATCGAGAATGTGCTTAAAAATTGGGTTGATCGAATGGCCTACTGTAAAGCCAGTCGTGGCAGTCATTTGAACGATATTATTTTTCATTCAATGTGCAATCTTCAAAATAAAAAAAATTTGAAAAATATTGATTAGTTTTTTTTTTATACCCAATTCAAAAAGCAAATTTTACATGGCCCACCCTATACAAACCACGAGACTTTTTGATTTTCTACTGCACTCAAAAACGTTATGCATATGTAGGAATCCCGAAATATCGGGATTATATTTAAAATCTCGAAATTCCGGAATAAAAAATCAAAGCTAATATTGGCATGTCTAGCGCATACATGCAGACGTTTTTCAACACACATTTTTGGCATCCACAGATATCTATGAGCATGCAGTAATCTCTCTAGTCTTTTACGATAACAGTAGGTACGTCAACTGGTGAAATATTATAAAAATGCAAAAGCCTGTATGTTAAAGTGGATATGCATAGAATACCGACAATTTGAACCAGTTCTAGCAAACTGGTATCTGAAATAATTTTCATATTAATTAAGTTTCAATCGCTATTAGTGATTCACACGCTTTGCAGTTTATCACATTTGAAAAAAGCTTACTCAGTTTGTTTGCGTTCTGATTAATTGAATACGTAGATAATTGTGCTAGCCAATAAAAATGCAATCGAGTGGCAATAATTAAATGCAGTAAATTCAATAAACTTTAATGGAAATTTTTTGTTTTTGTGTGAAATGGAATTTCTACAGCGGTGGAGAGTGAAAGGCAAAAAACAAAATTAAATATACATACATACATACATACAGATGAGCACCTAGCCATACAGAGCAAATACTACCGAATATATGTGGTCCACAAAGGGAAAGAAGGAAATTGTTATCAACAGTCGTGGACTCAATCATACTCTACGCGGCACAGGTATGGGCAGAAGCAAAGAACATTCACATGCGTGAAGTGGTACGCACACATAGGCGGAGTGCATTACGGGTTTCATGTGCATATAGAACGGTATCAGACGATGCAATATGTGTTGTAGCTGGAAAATTGCCAATTGATATTCACGCAAGAGAGCTTCGCCGCCTCTATAGCGGGCAAGGAGCTAAACCAACGGCAACAGAAAAGCCATCGAATGAGAGCGATCTATGTATGAGTGGCAAAGAAGATGGGAAGAGTCACTTAAAGGGCGCTGGACGTACAAGTTAATATCACATCTCGAACAGTGGGTAAAAAGAAAGCATGGTGAAACTGATTATTACCTTACGCAGATACTCACCGGTCATGGCTGCTTTATGGAATATCTCTACCGCTTTCAGCTGGCAGAAAACCCATTCTGCCCAAGCTGTCTTAATGCAATCGAAAGCACGGAACACGTGACTTTTCATTGTGATCGCTTCGCACGAGAACGTGCAATACTTGAAAGGGTTTTGGGACACTCAGCTAATCCTAATGACATCGTACAGGACATGTGCTCATCCAGTGCTAAATGGGTGGCGGTTCGAGCGTTTGCTGGAAAAATTATGCTACGACTCCAATTCATCGAATGGGAGCGCAAGACCCAGCAACAGCAGCTACAGTTGCAATTACGAAATGGAGATGAACTGTTTCCGGACAGAATGACGACAAACATAGACACTTGAGTCAATCACTCACAATAATATCAGACAGAAGACAAGACGATAGTTCGTAAATACTGCGCTATCGCAAATTTTCCGATGTTCCATTTCCTACAGAACCACGCATGAAAACAGTGGGGGAGTGGACACCATGGCTGACGTAAGATCTCCATACGTCCACAAGAGAAGGACCTGGACGCAGGTACCTGGTTGTGTCAATAGACATAAACGCGGCTCCACCTTGATGAAATGTTTACATCGGTCCCAGGGTGGAAATCAGCCGAGGAGGAGGAATGTTATAACGTTAGTGGGAGCATGCCCCACATACCACTGGTGCGATGGCGCCTTTGATGATGTTCCTGACATTTTGATTTTAACCTCCTACCCAAAAAAAAAAAGACATACAGAGCAAAATTCGATATAAAATGCATTGAGTGCATGCAATACATTTGGAAAGGTTTGATAGTCTATTTAGATTTCATTTGCATTTTGAATTTGTTTGCAAAACTCTAATCCATTCAATTGAAATTTTCAATGCTGTCTATTTAACTGCTTTTTGTTTTTTTTTTTTGTTTGCTTGTGAAATGCAAATATCCAATTCGTTTGCAATTCACACTGCCCATTGTGCCAAATCAACTCACTGATATGTCATTCAAAGCTTAAAACACAATTCGAAACAAAAACAAAATCAAAAACAAGTATAGTAAACTGTTACACTTTTTTTAAATAAAATTTAATCGCATTCAAATTGAGCTAAACATTTCAAAGAATTTCGCGCAATAAAATGCTGCAACATTGCAAATATACACGCGCCAGCACACATACGAATGCACACACATACTCGCGTAAATGAGTCAATGGAGTGAAGCATGCCTGCATTAAAATGCAACGCTGCGCTTTGACTGATTAATTTGACAAATTACCGCCAACGCCAAAGGCTTGCCGTCATTTAAATGTAAGTTGGTGTGTTTCATTTCTGTTCATTTGTTTCTGTGTGCGTATGTGAGCGGCTGTGCCGATGCGTTGCCAGCCTTTTACATTTTGTGACATTGCACGTATTCCACAAGCAAAGGCTATAAATTGCAATTTGTGTCACTTGCATGGTTTTTTACAAGTAGATAAAATTGTTGAATCAAAGAAAACAAAAGAGGAAGGGAAAATGTTTATCACTTTTCAGTAAAATTCACACTTAAGGTTAACGATGTACTTTTGGGGTAAAATTAAATTGTGTTGGACTTATCTTAATGCTCTTTGGTTACCAGTTAAATACATACTTTTGTATGCCTAAGAAATCAGAATGCCCTAGTCAAAATTGCAGCAAATATATTTTTTATAATATTGGGTAGTCGAAAAAGTATTTTCGTATTTTGTCAATAGATGTCGGTGGAGTCATCTATCTCCAGTGCTACCAATCACATTGTGTCATATCATATGGTGTTAGAAAGGTGACATTTTAAGCTTCATTTAACCAAAAAAAATTAAATTCGGAGAAGTTGAAAAAAAGTTATAGCTGTTCAAAAATGAGTGAAAATAATGAAGAAATTCGCTATATATTTTGAAATGTTTGTATAAAAAAGGGAAGAATGCCACGCAAGCCACCAATGAAATTTGTGAAGCTTACAGAGACGATGCTGTATTAGTTCGTGTAGCACAACAATGGTTCGCTCGCTTCCGTTCTGGAAATTTCTATGTGAAAGATGCACCTCGCTCCGGTCGACCTATCGTTGAAAAAGTCGATGAAATTATGGAAAAGATTGACCAGGACCGTCACATAAGCTGCCATGACATCGCCAAGGCACTAAACATTCATCATCAAATGGTGAGCTCGATGTTTGGGTACCACATGAATTTTCTGTGAAAAATTTAATGGACCGAATTAACATCTGCGATTCTTTGCTGAAACGAACTGAAATCGAACCATTTCTGAAGCGAATGGTAACAGGAGACGAAAAGTGGATCAAATACGACAATAATGTGCGAAAAAGATCATGGTGCAAGGGTGGTGAAGCTCAACAAATGATCGCAAAGCCAGGATTGACGCCTCCAAAGGTTATGCTGTGTGTTTGGTGGGATTGGAAAGGAATCATCCACTATGAGCTGCTGCAGCCTGCTCCAACGATTAATTCTACACTTTACTGTCAACAACTGATGAGATTGAAGCAAGCAATCGTAAAAAAAACGGCCAGAACTGATCAGCAGAAGCACACACGCATCTTTGATGACTCGGCAAAAACTGGGAGAGCTTGGCTTGGCTTGTCGCATCCACCATATAGCCTTGACCTTGCACCATCGGACAACAATTTGTTTCGGTCAATGCAGAACTCCCTTAATGGAGTAAAGTTGGCTTCAAGAGAATCCTGTGAAAATTACTTGTCGCAGTTTTTCGCCGAGAAACCACAAAAGTCTTACACTAATGGAATAATGTCTCTAAAAGAAAAATGGCAAAAGGTGGTCGACCAAAATGGTAATATACATATTTAGTTTAATAAAGTTCATTATAAATATAAAAAAAAAATGAGTTGAAGTTTGATTAGAAATACGAAAAGACTTTTTCGACTACACAATATAATAATAACCAGAGAGTATCTAATGAGTATCACGATTTAAGTACCCAGGATGTTGGCTTCGCGAAACATGGATGTTTGCTGTCGGATTGAAGGAAGCTTTCTTCAATCACAGGAAAGTTCTTTCCAATAAAAGCTTGAACCAGTTTTTTTTTTTATTTTCCATTTATTTATTGCGATCTGTTTAAAAATATTTAGCAATATTTATAGTTAAAACTAAGATAGTATACGAGACGTGCACGGAAACCACCCAGTGGTGTTAAACGAAATGAGATTCATGCTTTGTGATTCCTTCAGCTGTTGAGGTGCATTTGCGATAATTCTGAGAGTTTTCGATTGGAATATTTGGAGTGTTTGGATCTTCAGCTTAGCTGCAGTGTCCCAGATTTGTATGCCATGACATTATTTTGAGGTATGATTACATTATTGAGTTTCACGAGAGAGCAAATGCTTCGAATGAGGGTGAAAGTTACTTGAACTGATTTTGTCTCATTGGGTTATATAATATTTTCCAGTCTATTAACCATTGAGTTAAAATATCAAGTCCTAGATTGATATCAAGTATAGGATTGGGCCAATTATCAGTCATGCTAAACGCTGAGTTATATTCAAAGGCTTGAGTTATGTTCAAAAATGCGGCTGTGCAATTCTTTTTCTGCTCAAGAGCTTTGTGAATACTATTTACGAGTCTGTGTACCTGTTCAATGGTACCGTGTGTTTTTCTGAAGCCAAATTCGTGATTGGGGATTAATTTTTGGTCTTGAATTATGGGATCATTCTTTTGAGAAAAAGTGACTCCAAAACTTTGAAGCGACAAGCTGATGGGCGATAAGATTCCACTTTTTCTGCGCTTTTTCGAAATTAAGGATCATTTTTATTTATGCAGCTTTCCGTTGCGGAGGAACAAAACCAGTTAATATGGAGTCATTGTATGTTTGCGTGAGAAGAGATTCCTTCTGCTGGGAGTTGCTTGAGTAGATGAGCTCCCATGATGTCTTTTTGAGCAGTAATTAGTGAGGGTTCGATATCATGTGAGGTAAGGACTCGGGATAAGTGACGAACAAATATTTGAGCTTTGTTCAGATCCGACTTAGCCCATTCGTTACTTTCTATTTCAATAGCTGATTGTACTACGGCTGTCCTTTTGAACTTCATTGCTACTTTCTAGCGAGAGTAGTCTGAGACAGAGGATGCTGGGGGTTAGTGGTTACTGAGATTGTTTTGTAGTTGCTGGGGGTTAGTGGTTACTGAGATTATTTTGTAGTTAAAAGTTACGTTCGTTTTTGAGAAGTTCCTTGAGTTTTTGTGTAAGCGAGTGCACAGTTTTTTTATCTCCAGGGTGTCTGGTTTGTTGCCAATGCTTTATCGGCTAGCTATTCCTATCAGCTTTTGATGATTATAATAAATAATTATTGTATTTCTTATTTTTTACATTTAACAGAACTATAAAATATTAGATATGATATTATGGTAAGTGTCTCTGCTTCGCACTGCTTCAACCAACTGCCAAATAGTCCGTAATCCTGTCCAGTCCCTTATATTTCATAGCCAAGACATTTGCTTCCTTGCAATTTGTCGTTTGCCTTCGATTTTACCTAGCACAATCATGACCAAAATATATGGTTTTGCGGCATTTCATCGATAATAAAAGCTCTCCGTCCTTTCAAGATTTCGTTAAGACTTCTTTGCTACTAACTTTGTCTGTCCACGATATTCTCATCATCCGCCGTTAGCACCGCATCACGAAAAGCTCTAATTTTTTTTATGCTCGTAACATTTAGTGGCCATGCTTCCACACCGCCCAACAAAACAGACCATTTATTTGTATTAAAAGTAATGAATAAGTTATTACTGCGATTGCTTACATTCTGTATTAGGAATTTGCAAATAAAAAAGAATAATGACCAAAATGATGTTTCTTAAGATAAGGATGTAGAAAAGTACATGAAGAAAGCATCTCGTCCAAGGTCCTCTGGGTCTCTTGGGCTTCATAAGATGAAGACAAGGCTGGAGTAGCTACAAACAGTAGGGGATTTAATATGAACACTTGCAGAGTATCGCATTCTCTTTGTCCAAGACTTGATAAACGAAGAACGCAAAAATTACTGAGACTCTTAAACACTAAAATACGACTTTTCACTGGCCTATTATAGGAACTTTTGGCAAAGGCCATCCAGCTCGCACACCTGATTTCTGCATGATCTTCAGAGACCAGTAAAAAGTAGAATGGTCTCAGCCTTGAAACCAAGGATATAACTGATAATGGAGTCCTCCTCATTTACTCTGTTTTTTCTCCAAACGCTTCTACAATGGAGCTTCATATGCAAATTTCTCTTGAGAGGTAAGTGAAATTGCGGCCGCCGTAGCCAAATGGGTTGGTGCGCGACTACCATTCGGAATTCACAGAGAGAACGTCGGTTCGAATATCGGTGAAAACACTAAAATTAAGAAAAACATTTTTCTAATAGTGGTCGCCCCTCGGCAGGCAATGGCAAAACCTCCGAGTGTATTTCTGCCATGAAAAAGCTCCTCATAAAAATATATGCCGTTCGGAGTCGGCTTGAAACTGTAGGTCCCTCCATTTGTGGAACAACATCAAGGCGCACACCACAAATACGAGGAGGAGCTCGGCCAAACACCCAAAAAGGGTGTACGCGCCAATTATATATATAAGTGAAATTGTTTATGATGATTATTTCACTATTTCCACAATAGCCATCGCCCTAAATCTGATTCCAGAATTGGCAGAACTGGCGATTGATTCAGGATTAGATTTAATCCGTTCCATAGAAGTTATTGGCACCTGTAACACCTGCAGAAGATGTGGAATTTAGAATACTGCGCAATTTTCAGTTAATACTAGAAAATACTATCGTATTGCTAGAATATTTTTTATTGTATTCTTAGAAATACTATTTCTAGTAGAATGACAGTAGCCGAATGGATTGGTGCGTGACTTCCATTTGGAGGTGCATAGGTTCGAATTTCCGTGTATGAAACACCAAAAGGATAGAAAAAGTGTTTACTAACTAATAGAGGGCGATCTTCGACGTCGACTCATTCAGACGATTTTTTCCACCAAAAAAATCACACATTTTGCCATATGTTTTTCTTAAAGATCGGGCATTTTGACAATGAGTTTCAATAATTTTAACGCGTTGCTCTATCGTGTAAAATTGTGCAGCTGTCTACTTGACAAATGTCAAAGATGACACAAAAAGATCTATGATTTATTCACTACTGACATCTAGGAATCACTTTTGGAAGACCCTTTGTGTCGGAAAAGTTGTAAAAAGTGGTAAAATTCCGTATAGTTTTATACTCTAAGGAACATGATGACCCCAAAGCCATTTCAATATTTGGTTATTGGAGGTTTATGGCTATTTAGAAGAAGAAGAAAAGAACTAAAATATATAATATGATAATTTGCAAGAAAAAAAACACAACGGCGGGGAGCGATTTTAAATAAATTTCAAAGTTTGAGTAGCTACCAGCAATGAGACATTTGATCAATTTACTTGAAGCTCGTATCTTTATTTATATGTACATAATCTTATCTTACCTAGTATACATATTTAATAAATTTCAGAGGTCAATTTTCATCACTGTAGATGGCTTTTAGTATCCCCATCCTTCTTTGAGAAATGCCCCTACTCGTATATTAATTTATTGCCGCTGAACCTTAAGTTACGTGATTCTGCTTTTGCGATTGAATTGTTCAGGTGTTGTTGGGAAGTGTGATTATTTCCATTCAAATAAGTTGAAAAAAATACCAATGCGTAAATGCACCTATTTGCAATACCATTTCTCCGACTCTTTCAAGCTGTTTCCCTGCACCCAATATAATTCACTATCTCAATGAGCCTCAAAGCTGGCTGCACCCTTAACGTTAACTGCCGAGACAAATACTTCTTGCAGAAGCAACCACAACAAAAGCACTTTCACTGCTAGTTTGCCAGCAGTTCATACCCACAAATGTGAGTTAGTACAATCACTTGAGTATTAAATTTTTGTTAGTGTCATCGTAGAGAAGTTAGCGCATTTATTTTTAAATTGAGCGAACTCTATCGAAATAGACTAGTCTGAAGGCAGTATAGGTGTATTTACTGCAGAGTTAAATGGAAATGTATGCATGCGCTTCATTACTGTACTTCATTCATGTATGCCAAGACACAATTCCAATAACCTCATATGCACCATTCATAGGCAAACAATGCGCAAATGAGTCAATGAGCAGAACGTCCGACTAAATGACCACCCACACCTCCCCGTAATTGCAATCCTTTGCTGCTAAACCCCAAACATGCAAAATAATCGAAAGCCATTATTGACGTTTAGTCAAGCACAACGGCTACAAATCACAATTCTACTCACATCATTTCCACCCGCACTTGATATCTCTTACCGCTCTATTGATTTTAATAGTTAATGATTGCATGTAGGATCGGTTCTATTTTCTATTTTGAGGATTAAAGCCAGACAAATAGCTGTTCAATATCTTCGAAACAAAGAAATGCAAAGGCGGGAATAAAAGCCATTAATACTCGAATAAAAGAATATCATCATTGAGTGAAGTGTAAGAGGAAAGTGCGAATAACTTTTAACAGAGTTCAAGAACCTTTCCACTCTATACTTACTTGCACATACAAACGAGCACACATACATAAGCACAAGTATAATAAGTCATTTGTAAGTATGCGAGACTATGTTTTGTATTTGTTTGGTTTATGTTGTGGCAAACTTTGAGACTGTTTAGTATTCCTCCTAAATATGAAAAAAAAATTCCCGCAAACTTTTTTTATGCATATTAGAGATATCGGATCACATATCATTGACATTGAGGCTCAATACATAAAGTAACAATGCGCGCACACACAAACAAGAGTAAACTTATGTAGGTATTTACATCCGTAAGTAGCCGGAGTGCAAACAAAAAAGATAAATAAAAGAGCCACACAAAGTTTTAGGCGAGAGGTTTGCGATTTTGTCACTGCACTTGCAAGGGAAAGTTCCGTTTCGATGCTGCTAAAAACGTAGTCTTAACACGAGTGCTGCTTATGAGCATACACACACACACTTGTATATGGCCTTAATTTCAACATTTTGCGCTTGAATTTATGGTGACTTAGGTTCTTTTTATTTACATTTTGTTGCTGTAACAAAGTTTACCTTATTTGCTTAACTGTTTTCGTAATTTGCATTTGTATAAAAAAAATTTCCATTAAAATTTAAGTCACGTTCAATCGGCTATTCACACGTGTGTCATTTCAGATTTGAATTTCTTTAAGCAGTCTTCTTCATCTCAGCGAAAACATCTTGGGCAATTCGTGTGAAGAACTCAAATGTTCTTGTGTAAGTACCAATAAGTTAAATGGGTTGAAAGTAAAATCTAAGCGGCAGCAATGGTAAAAGTGTAAAGCCAGATTGTGAAATGGAGTACCAAAAAGAAAGTTAGGACCATATGTTGGCTTCTCTTTAAAAAGCTAATAAACGCTGTTTAATATTTTCAATAATTTTTTTATTTACCTGTGGGCAAAAAGTAAGGTGAATTTATTTGTCAAACTTCGCGGGATTAAAATTTCGCTCTAGTTATTTTTTTCATGAGTTAGCAGCACTGTTAATAACATCTGGGCCAACTTTCATGTGAATGTCATTATCAGTAATATAT
This sequence comes from Anastrepha obliqua, assembly GCF_027943255.1. Lineage (NCBI taxonomy): Eukaryota > Metazoa > Arthropoda > Insecta > Diptera > Tephritidae > Anastrepha > Anastrepha obliqua. The sequence continues at coordinate 121,245,880 of NC_072894.1, forward strand.
TTACACTTGTGTTTACCAAACGACCAAACGACCAAGAGTGCATTTTTCGATTTTTACAATGTCTGATTTGATTGAGTAGAGAAGTGCCATCAAATTTTGTTTGCGGAATGAAATTTCGGCTGCGTAAACGTTTAGCATGTTGCAGAAGGCATTTGGTGATTCGACCATGTCGCAGAAAAATGTTTATAAGTGCTACAAAAACTTCAAAGAGGGTCGAGAACGTGTTGATGACTTGGAGCGCTCGGGACGACCATCGACGTCAACAGATGACCAACACGTCAATAAAGTGCTCAAAAATCGTCGGTTGATTGTTAAAGACCTTACTGATATGATCGGAATATCAGAAGGATCTGTAAAAACCATTTTGAAAGACCATTTGTGCCTACGAAAAGTCAAATCTCCTTTGGTACCGAAAACTCTCAATTTCTTGGAAAAAAGTCGTCGCGTTGATGTATGTGAAACAATGCTTTCAGACTATCAGGACAAGCTCAAATGCATCATTACGGAATATGAGACTTGGATTTATGCTTACGACCCTGAAACAACCGACCAATCAAGCGAATACTCGTATCGTGCTAAAAGCGAGGCCAGACCGAAAAGAGCACGTCAAAGTCGTTCAAAAATAAAGGTCATGATGACAGTTTTTTTCGATTTTCGTGGTGTGGTGCACTATGAATTCCTTCCACCTGGCCAAACTGTTAATAAGGAATATTATTTGAGCGTTATGCGTCGTTTACGTGAAGCAATTCGTCTAAAAAGACCAGAATTATGGGCCAACAACTCTTAGTTTTTGCATCACGATAATGCACCGTCTCACACTGCACTCGTTCTTCGTAACCATTTCGCCAAAAATTCCACGCATATCGTTCCGCAACCACCGTATTCGCCTGATTTGGCTCGGTGTGACTTCTGGCTATTCCCGAAACTCAAGAGACCACTCCGGATAACGCGTTTCGAGTAGATTGAGGAGATAAAAGCTGAATCGAAGAAGGTGATGATGGCTATACCGGAAATGGACTATTTGGCATGTTTCGGGGATTGGAAAAATCGTTGGCATAAGTGTATTTCATCGAGAAGGGATTATTTTGAGGGGAATGAAATTGATTTACAAGAATAAACAAAGATTTTTCATTTTACAACCAAATTCACCTTACTTTTTGTCCACAGTAGTATTAGATACACTAGTCTGATTTACTTTAAAAATAATCTCATTCAAGCTGCAGTCGGCTGCCTTGTCTCGCTCTACCTCTCGCCTCTCGACCCAATTTTCAAGACCTTGCTAAGGCTGCTGGCTCTATCTCATGAGAGCAACGGATGAAATAACCCCTTAAACTAATTACATATCATAATAAAATAAGTTATTTTCCAGTTCGAGTATAAATTTACACAGGATTTACACTTTAGCAATCAGTCATGTTTCTAGACTCGTTGTACAGAAAATCACAGTGATTGTGTCGTAATTTGTTCATTTATAATCATTTAGTTACAAAAAAATGGTCAAAGTATTTTTCCGGAATGGTCAAAAAAGTGATTAATACGAGAGAAGCCTTTAAACAGGGGCGCCTCTGCAACACTAAGGGTATGAGCTGTATTTCGATGTTTTATTGAAAAGTTTGATATTTTTTAGCAAAAACTTAGATTTAACGTTTTTAGTTACGAGCTTCATTGGTTCTTTTCGCAGTGAATTGAAAAATTCATCTCTCCCGAAAGATGGTTTCAGCTCATGAAATTTTTCGAGCAATGATTTAATATATTACGATGTTCGACATGGATTATGTAGACCGGAGTGCATTGGTTAACTTACTTCGACGTTTTGGCAAGTGTGGCGCACTTAGCCACTGTGAAATCCAGGTATAATGAGTTCTAATGTCGAAGCTGTTAGCCAGAAAGTTGCAAAGGATCTGTCTGAACATCTTAACTCTCTTATAAAATTCAAATTATGAAAGCACTGCAGCACAAGACCACAAAAAACAGAATTGGTAGATCTTAATTGGTCCACTCTGTACTAAGAAAGATTTACTAAGCACTATTTTTTTTTTTTAATTCATCTGATTGAATGTAAATTCCTTTAGAAGCTCCAAAGAACCGGCCAATATGAGCCGAGCTCTTTGGCTATAAAATCATGCTTATTGCCGCAGGTGCAGGTGCTATTGAATCGATTTATTTATTGACAGCGAAGAAACTGAATTTTCATAAACTCGGCGTCTCAGCCTTAATGACTATTTAGGAGCTAGCGAACCTTCCTTATTAGAGGGATACTACTACATTAGCAACTGTCCTATATATACAATTAATTTCTTATAATTGAGAAAAACAAATAATTATCTTAATTTTTAATTACTCATGCGTATATGCGCACACATACATATACATAACTTTGCCAACTGAAGAATTATATGCTGAATAATGTCAAGTGTTTATTACGCGCGTTAAGAATTTGGGTGCGATATACAAAATATTTCATATTTACTTAAAGAGACAAAGGCGTGACATTATCAAAGAAATTTGTATGAGCATCAATATGTAAATGCATTTGTACATATGTATATACTCTTATACTCATATACTCGTATATGCATATGCCAGTTAGGCTGACAAAATTTCACTGGTGCGAGTAACTTCTTAATGAGTCGATGACAACTGTCATGTAATATTTACTACTTACATACATATATAGGCATATCTTCTGCTTGGTGCATACGTTCATATTTCAATCATAAGAGCTGAATGAGAAGAATGGAAACCAAGACTTTGTTGTTATTTTCTTCACACTTCATATATGAATGACATTTTATAACCAGAGGGGTTTGGAATTAATTTTCTTGAATACCAGTTATTTGCACACGTAGAGAGTTGAATGTTTAATATCTACATATATACATACATATACAAGGTGGGGCAAAACTAATCATCCAATTTTGTGTTTGACTAACTAAATAAAAAAATGGAAGAAAATCTTTAATTTGACCTTTACGCGGTCTATTGCTTTTCTATTTGTATGCTGCAGCTGTCTAGTTTACCATACAAGTGTCAAATATTATATGATTGATGTACGACGCCATTTCCAAAGATCAAAGAATGGACACGAAAAATATTGGTCGGGCGAAAATCAGTATAACATAAAATTTTCAAAACAATTTTAATTTTTTTATCATATCAACAAAGTGACGCAATTTAGATTTGACTCCTTTCATTAGGTGATGGGCCAATTTATTTTAAACTGCTGCTAATATTTAATTTCTTTTTTCAGTTTTAGCAATTTTTTTTCAGCAATTGCCCAATATTTTCCAATGAGTCGCAATTTTGGACAGTTTGGTGGGTTGAGGTCCTACTGATCAATATTTACCCCCAATATTTACAATGCTAGATCAGACCAGAACAGAACTGAGCCTTTATGTTGTTTTATGAATGGCAGCAAACGTTTTTGTAAGCACTCCTTTAAATAAAAATCTTGATTTATAATGTCCGAACAGGTAAAGAAAGCAGAAATCGCTTTATATGCCTGTAAACGTATGCTGGGAAGAAGATGGGGTCTTCAACCCAAGTATACATTATGGTTGTATAAGGCGGTTATACGACCAATTTTAACGTATGGCTCTGTAGTTTGGTGGAAAGCTCTAGAGAGAGAATACAACATCAAAATACTTAGCAGAATACAAAGATCAGCCTGTGCGATAACGGTCGGTGCAATCAGATCATGTCCTAGAGAGGCTCTCAATGCACTGATACACGTTATTCCAATAGATCTACATATAAAGAAGACGGCAACCATGAGTGCATTTAGGTTAAATGAAGCGGGTCGCTGGAGAGAGAAAACGTATGGTCATGCTAGTCTATTATTGCAACAAACTCAGTTAATCTCGGTGAGAACGACTACATCGTCCCGACGGTAATTTCAATAGGAATTTTGCCACTCTCTTTCCATCTAAAGAAGAATGGAATAAGGGATTCTCACTAAACAAGTTCGACACTAAAGTCTATACAGATGGCAGTAAAATGGATTGTGGTGTTGGAGCTGGTATATATTCTCATAGACCTAAAATTGAAAGATCTGTGCGTCTCTCTAATGTTTGCAGTGTCTTTCAGGCGGAAGTACTGGCAATTGGGGAAGCTTGTAGGCTACTAATCGCAGATCCCTCTTTCAAGGGCAGTATCGCTATTCTTTCAGATAGCCAAGCTGCAATCCAGGCACTACGTTCAGCTACAACAACCTCTAAAGTGGTGGAACAAAGCAGGAATAGCCTCACCACCTTGAGCGAAAACCATAAAGTTATCTTAATCTGGGTCCCGGGACATCGGAGTATCGAAGGTAATGAAAAAGGGGATGAACTGGCAAGAAGGGGATCTTGCATGAAAAACGCTCTTGCAGAATCGGTATTCACACCATTAAGTACAGTCAAGAGTGCAATTTTCTTAAAATACCTTCGAATCGCGAATTGTAGATGGAGAGACCAGACGAAATGCAAAATTAACAGAACGTTATAGCCCACCTACAACCTCAAACAATCCTCAATATTGTTAAACATGGAACGACGGGACGCCTGGAGACTAACGGCAGTTATAACTGGCTTTTGGTCTATCGGAGAACAAGCAGCCAAAATGGGCATCCCTCACAACACATAGGTACTGTCACAGTTGTAAACAACCAACAAAGTTAACATTCTGTCCTTCCATAGGGCAGGGCATTCGCAGAGGAAATGGAAGATTGTTTCCTTTTTCTCCAGTTGTTTACACCTATGACTATATGTGTTGTGAGGGATGCCCATTTTGGCTGCTTGTTCTCCGATAGACCAAAAGCCAGTTATGACTGACGTTAGTCTACAAGCGTCGCGTCATTTCATCTTTATCAATGTCGACGATTGCTTGAGGTTGTAGGTGGACCATAACGTCCTGCTAATTTTGCATTTCGTTTGGTCTCTACACCTACAATCCGCGATTCGAAGGTATTTTAGGGAAATTGCATTATTGACTGCACCTAATGGTGTGAATACCGATTCTGCAAGAGCGTTATTCATGGAAGATCCCCTTCTTGCCAGTTCATCGTTTCATTATCTTCAATGTTCCGGTGTCCCCGGGACCCAGATTAAGATAACTTTATGGTTTTCACTCAAGGTGGTAAGGCTATTCCTACTTTGTTCCACCACTTTAGAGGTTGTTGTAGCCGAATCCAGTGCCAGAATTCCAGCTTGGCTATCCGAAAGAATAGCGATATTGCCCTTAAAAGAGGCTACCAGACGTTGTGAAACAGAAATTTTATGATTGGGTCATCACATGATGCGCGTTCCCCGTGATCGTGCTACTTGACCCACTAGATCATTCTCTCAGGAGCTATGGCAACCACTTTGGACGAACTCGATACAATATTGCCAAAATAACACCACATACTCGTATATTGTATGAAATAATCAAGCTGTTTGACGTACTGGCAGCGAAGCCCCGATTGCCATAGTGGCATGACCCCGTTGTTATTTTTTGTCAATTTATTTTCCTACTTATCTGGTCTCCCTATAGTGCACGGAAATAAAATTAAAGGCTGCAATATTAAGAATAGAAATGTTTGAATTAAAAAGGCAGATTGCTTTTTCAGGAAAAATTGTTAATACAGCGCACGCTCGATAACGTGAACGCTCTAAAGCGTGAACACTCCAAAACGTTAACAGACATTTTGTGCATTGACTGCTCTAAAACGTGAACAAACCCAAAAAGCTCTATAACACGAACAATAAACGTTACAATTATTTGAATGTAGTTTACATTGATCTCAAGTAATTCTGAAATTGGGGAATCCCCTAATTATAAAATAGGTATTTTATTCGTAATTGCATGTAAGGAGTAAAATATTTCAGTCCCGGTTTGGGTTTTGCAAAGAGTGTTTCGTCTTATAATTTCTGGTGAAAATGAGTTGTAAAAAACCCGTGTGCTTGACATTAGAACAAAAGGCTAAAATTCTCGGCTTTAAAAAAAAGGCTCATCTGTGAGGATTTTACCAAAGAAATATAATGTTGCTAAATCAACAATTTGTAACATTAAAGCGAAAAAGCAAGTGATTTTAAAATGCGTAAAACACGTATGCAACACGTATTGTGGACCTGAAAATAGAAGAACACTGCGTTCTTCACAGTTACCCAAAATGGTAAAAACTCTTTATCGTTGGTTTATCCGAATGCGAGATAAAAAGTGGCCAGTAAGTGCTCTAATGTTGAAAGAAAAGGCAAAAACACTGCATGCAAAATTTAAAGAAAATGAAGAAAACTTCTTCGCTAGTGATGGATGGCTCCAAGGATTCAAGAAGAGGTATGGTATTCGTCTTCTTAAAATATCAGGCGAAAAACTGTCTTCGAAACCTCAGCTAGTGAATCCGTTTAAGAAAAACTTAAAGCTAAAATGGTCGAATTAGAGTTGTGCAACCATCAGTTATATAATGCTGATGAGTCGGGGTTATTCTGGAGACTTTTGTCAGAGAAAACGTACGCGTCAAGTTTGGAGAAGAAAGCCCCAGGGGAAAAGTCCGAGAAGCAGCAAACCACGTTTTTATGCTGTTCAAACGCCACTGGATCCCACAAGCTTAAGCTTTTGGTAATTGGAAAGGCGAAGAATCCACGCTGCTTTAAAAACTTTCAGTGTCCCACCGACTATAAGAGCTCGAAATCTGCCTGGGAAACGTCGGCTATTTTCAAGCAATGGTTTCATGAGACATTTGTTCCACAGGGAATATTCCTTTTAAGTTTGGTCCGATTTTTAAGGTTACTGGTTGTTTTTTAAGGTTACATCGTTTTTAAAGGAGAAAGCCTTACCAATTAAAGCTCTCCTCCTAATCGACGACGCTCCTTCTCACCCAAATGAAGCTGAACTGACAACGGAGAATGGGCAAATTTCGGCAATGTTTATGCCACCAAAAGTTACTCCCCTCATTCAACCGATGGATCAGAGTGCAATAAAAATCACTAAGTTGCATTACAGAAACGGCCTTCTAGCTTCAATAGCAGCGACAAAGTCTGATTTGCTCGAGTAGTTGAAAAAAATTAACTTAAAAACAGCTATAAATCTTTTGGATGCGGCTTGGTTTCGTGTTGATGAAGCAACATTAGCTAAGTGCTGGAACATTATTTTAAATTTTGCGATAAACAATGATGATCCCGAAGATAATGTTCCGTTGGCGGTTTTAAAAGAAAAATGGGAAGCTGAACTTCGCACCTTGATGAGCAACACCGTCGATCTCCTTAGTAGTTTAAATCCTGATGTTCGTTCGTGTTCGTGGGTTATTGAAAAAACTTTTTTTTATTAAACATTTCAGATTGAATTCACTTTACCAGCCATTAATGAATGGAACGAAGACATCGAGGAGGGCAATGCAGATGACGATCATCAACAAGAGGACGAATCAGATGATGACAGCGTATCAGAGCAACTGGAGAAAATGAATCCGACTGAAACAGTTGAAATTTCCAACAAGGCGTTAATATAGGCTAGTCATGAAGGCGTCGATCAAAATGATATGAGTGTGCTAAGACGGTTAAGGGAGAAAGCTGTGCTTCAAGTTTTAGAAAAACAAAAGATACAAAAAAAGATGACTGATTTTTTTAAATAAAACCATCGTATGACCTTATTTTCAATTAATAAGTAACGAAAACAAGAATAAAATGTGAATTTAAATGTGAAAAAATATATTTACTTAGCCTTTTTGGGCATTCCAAAACGTGAACACTTTCGTTAACGTGAACTGCCTTGGTTTGAATTAGTTCCCGTTATCGAGCGTGCGCTGTATATCGTTTTTCTTCGATATCAGCGCCAGTCACTACAACTCAAGTCTCATTTGTTCATTGTTTTTGTGCATTTAATTTTATTTAGCACCACTTTGCCTCTTTCAACAAATCTAACTATCCTTAGTGAAGTAATTGATTTGGTTTTTTAATTATCGCAAACCTTTTTTAATTGACTAACAACATTTAGTCCACATTGGATGTTCCCTTTGCTGCCTCACTCGAAACTCTCAAAGGAAAGCTATGTAATTAAGCCTCCTTTCGCTTGCAACTGACACAATCGCACAATTAATAGCATCTGTTCCTATACCTTTTATTTCTCTGTTTTTGCTCAGTTAATTGAAACTCAATTTGCACCGACTTTGCGCTGAGTTGCAATAGACGGGGAATGACAACATCTGCGCGGAACAAGTTGCTTTGCAAAAATGCCAAACAATTGCTGGAAATAAGCTGCAAAGTGCCTAAGAAAGAAAGGCAGTATTAGCGCTTGAATATGTGAGTATCTACGTACTTTTGCACGAGCACTGTATACGAGGGTAGATTTTGCAACATTACGTGTGATGAGTTGTTAGTCGATATTTTTATCGAAAAGTTTTTAGCTTAAACTTACATATAACGTTTTCACTTACGAGCTTCGTTTGTTCTTTTCGCAGTGAGTTGAAGAATTCATCGCGCCCAAAAGATTACGATTTTAACGCAAAATCGCTATGTGACATATTGCGAGAGAGACGCATTAGTCAGACCAGCATACATTCAATATTACTTGAGAATTTGGTACTCAAGAAGATTTGTTCTCGTTGGATACCATATAGTTAGAAAATTTCCCAAAAACGAACTCGTGTCGGTTGGAATAAATGTTTAAAGAATTCAGTTGCGTTAGTTCAAAGCACGTCTATGACATCGTAACAGTTGACGAATCTTGGACATGTGTGCTCCAAGACTTAAGCACGTCCAACAAAAGTTGTTCGCGGAAGAAGCACCTCGAAGCAAATATATGTAGAAGTCGCCTGTTTTTCGCTGTTTTTCTGATCACGTTGCAACTGTAGCACTACAAAAACTTTAAACACTTCATTCTGGGTAGTAAAAAGCATTTATTTGCCAGATGTTTTCACAGAATAAAGGAACAGTCGAAAACGAATCATCCTTCACCAAGACAATGCAAGCTCTCACGTACCGGCTCACGCAAGGAAGTTTTTAAATACCCCAAAGTACAAATTGATAGGTGAATCGCCCTAATGAGTTTTTTGTTCCCGAAAATCCAACATAAAATGCGAGGTCAACGTTTTTCAATGCCTGGAGAAACTGTTGAAACCTTTAAACAGCTCGGGTTGGAGGTATCCACTTCTGTGAGGCAAACGTGCTTGGAAAACTCGTTCAAGCGAATGCAGAAGTGTACGAGTATTGATTTAAAAGGACAATAATTTGTAAAACAATAAAACATTTTCATTATTTTTTACTGGACGCAAAGTTTTAAAGGCAACCCCGCTATGCCAGTGCAGGGGGACGAACTGACTAACTCTTTTAACCGTTTTATTTATTGATTTTTAATTATTTTACGCTCAAAGCTGGTGGAAATTTTTTCTTCATGAAAGTGGAATAAAAATTAACGAAAGCTAAGCAAAGCTGGGCGGCTATAGGTTGGCTAAATAATAAAAAATCAAAAATAAAGACTCCGAATTTTTAAATTAAATCACACTAAAAACTCTCTCAACTCTAATAGACCTGTGCCAATAGTTTTATACCATATCTGTAAAAAATTTCCGGAAGCTCTACAAGATACTCTTCAATACACTCTTCATTCGACGAAAAACGCTTTCCACATTTGAATTGTTTCAAGTCTCTGACAGACAAAAGTACTGGTGAATAGTGTAGTGTAGTAAGCAATTCATACTTAAATTCTTTCAATTTAGCCAACGTCAAAACACTTGTATGAACAAATTTTTGATAATAAATTTGTTTTTTCCTTCTTATACTGGTTTGTATTCTATCACAATTTTTTCACTCAGTTGATTCAAAGCAGTGTTAAAGTTGAGTTTAAAAGTGTACTATGCAGGGCCGTGGAGAGAGTATTCGGGCCCCGGGGAAAACTTGAGATGCGGGCCCCTTCAAATTTTTTTTTTATCAAAATGCGTATTATGTTATAGTGATATAACATTTAAACATTAAAAAACTCATTGATAAAATTTTTGATAGAATTAATTATGAAATATTGATTAAAATGAATTTTAGAAAACTTTTCAGCAGATCTGAAATAAAAAACGCAGCTGAAAAAAGTTAAAATTTTTTATTCATTTTGTGAGCCTTACAAATATTTGAAAATGACTGCCACGATGCTTAGAATTTTGCTTTTTTTGTTTTAGCTGAGGCAAAAGCTCTTATAATATCATCGAAGTCGATTTTCCTTGCTAACTCAGATTCCAAATACAAAGTTGCCAATCCTGTTACTCGACTCTGAGTTGAACAAGAACGATGGTAGTCTTTGATCCTTGATAAAGCGCTGAACGATCTTTCGGCGCCGGCAACCGATACTGGCAGGGTGCAGAATATTCGCAAAGCAATGCAGATGTTCGGGAACAGAGTATCCAAGTTTTTAGATGTGATGGCATTCAACAAGTCGAACGGAGGCATACAACATTCCGAATTTCCAGTAAAATTCGCCTTATACACACTCTTCAAGTGACACATCTCAATTGAGATTTCTTCCGACACATCAGAAGGGTATTTTTTAGCAAAATTGAAACTAGTCATGTTGAATATTTATGTTCACTGGATTGTCATAAATATTCAAAATAACTTGTTTTATGAAGTATCTAAAATGCGAAAAGTGTTCACTTGTTCAGAACGTATATGTTTTAAACTCAAAATAATTGACAACATTACCAGAATGTAACGTTATTTCACACAGCAAACTTTTCTTGAAAGGGGCCACGCATTAGTTGCCGAAACATAAAAAAATAAAATAAAAGTGTGAAATTGACTGGGGAAACGAATTTAAAAAATTATTTATATAATAACATACCCAGTGAAAAATCAAAAATTTCTAGTCTATAAAAAGTATTATTGCTATCTCTACATTTAATTCTTTATCAACGTAAGGACAAATTGCTTTAAAGAATAACTACGTTTCAAAATTGGTCTTCATTTAAAATACAACTATTTAAATTTAATCTAATCATCACTATAATTATTAATTACCTTATAAATCAGTAGCATAAAATGTTCCATTTTAATAAGAGCTCAATAATATACACTTTTGTATCACCATATTATATTTATTCTTCGTAATCGTGATCATAACATTCGATATGGTGACACCAAAAAAAGTCTGTGACGGAACTCTGGTAGAAGTATTATTTACTATATTTTTTCAATCAGGAGATTTCTTGGAATTACCCTCGAGTCCGGGCCCCTCTGAAAACCCCGGGCCCGGGGGAAAAAGTACCCAATCCGCCCCCCTCTCGTCGGGCCTGGTACTATGTAATTCGCCAAAAAAAAAAAAAAATAATTCCACTTTTTCCAGCCGAATTATGCTTATGCCTATGCCCATCACAACACACGTTTCTAAGATGAACTCTGGTGTGGCAGCTGTCCTATTCGGAGCCTCTCAAATTATTCAAATCAATCCAACTTCCAGACTATGCCAGCGTGTTCCAGGCAGAACTATTAGCAATCAGAGGAGCATCTAAATCACTAAAATACTACAAAGAAATTGGTGCAAGAGTAGTTATCAATCACTTAAACTCCAACTCCATATCATCCAAGCTAGTTTTACAATGTAGAGAGGACCTACAATTGCTTGACCATTGTCTTCAAATTACTTTGATATGGATTCCCGATCATAGGAACATTGAAGGCAATGAGATAGCAGATGAGGTAGCAAGAAAAGACGCGGCACTTAATATAACAGAGGTGGTCGCAGTTGCTACCAAAAAGAAATGTCCAGGTCTAGCGACCTTTCCGACAGCAAATAAATTAAATCTCAGACATAGAGATGAAAAGCTCGCTATTATTCTTGAATCTCACGAAATGGATGTAATTAAAAACAAAAAACAAAAAAAAAACAGCAAAGCATTACCTGAGAACAGTGGTAGTAAAACGGCGCTAGACGCTTATTAGGAATATTTCAGTAGAAATACTCAACCACTTGAACAAAGCAACATTAACAATAACTACAACAGCATGTTCAACTCAAATAGCATCCAGAAACTAGTAATGTCATAACGTTTTTTGCCGATCGTTCAAATTCTCCCATTTCGGAGCTGCACAGTCAGCTTCAGTCCATTATAAATGTTCTTTTTTACGCTGGGAATCATGGTGATAGATTTAAACCTCATTCAGATCACTAAAATGGCGCTCAAAATCTGTTTTTTTTTATTTTTTATTTGAAAATTGGAAAAGTAATGAATTACATTCACAATGAATTAAAAAGCATTAGCGACTAGGCCATCAGCTTTAAAAAAAACGCTTCAAATTATGCTAACAAATGTGTTTTCGATTCCCTTTTTCTTGTATTGTTAACAAATGTGGCACTAACTTTTCAAACAACTTTTCCGTATGTAATTCTTCATCTGAAATATAAAGTATTCTTTAATGCGATATGCCAATAGTATCAAAAATTTCCCGATTAGTCTAAAATCCATCGATTTCCAATCCATTTCCACAGTTGGAAATGTAGGCGCAGATTCTTTTAATACTTTCGCCATTTTTTTATGAATTTCTGTTGCTAATAAATATTCCAAATACTGGCAGGTCCACTTGATATGAATGAATTTCAGATCGAAATAAATTCTTTGTGTGTTCAAATGCGAGCTGAAATACTAAAACGGCCTATAAATTTCCATTTTTCTTTAAAGGTATCGCATTCAATACTTTGCAACTCACCTGCAATTGAAAAACGAAAGGGAGTGAGTGACAAATTCGGAACTTCAATTTGCATAGTAATAATTTTGATTTGTTTTATGACATCCAGCATCTCTCTTGCATAAATGCCCACAGCTGTATTGACTTTAAAATCTAATTTCGCCACTTGCATATCAATTAATGAAACACTTCTGTTTCCTGCTTTCTTCTTCTTTTCATCAACAATCGTCCTATCTGCATAGAAGTTGAAGCTCGTTGAATTATTCTAGAATTTGTTGCATCTGTTGCTGACAGAATTGTTGGTGTAGAACAGCTTAGCTTAGTGAAGCATAGAGGGAGGATGCCCACACCCAAGCAAAAAAAAAGGGGCGTAAATTACTCCATTGTGCTTGGTTGTGGCAGTTGTGAGTATTCATTTTTTCCTTCCATTTATTCTTCTACTCCTTATGCACTAAAATGTTTGCATAAATTCTTATGAAGAGATTTGTTTTGCTTACTAATTTGCAGTTTTTACGATTAAAGCAGATGTACATAAATGTTGTGGCAGTAGCTGATGGAATGCTGAGGAAAGTAAAGGCCATCACGAAGTGAAAGCATTATTCATAGAAGTTTAAAGAGTAAAAGCCTTGCAGTTTTAACATTTAAGATGCAAAGAATCACATCACATTGTCTAAATTGGGTAGCAGAACATGATGTTAAAGCGGTGAAAGCGATTAACTTGAACGTGTGGATGAGCTCATGCATTTGTTTAAAAACACTGGATGGCTTAAGAGGCCACTTGCGCTACTAAGCTGTAGCTATCACAACTAAAATAATCTGCCTTGGGATCAAATTTCCTTGCTGATTCTGAGACTGAGAAGACTGCTGAAATAAGACCTGGAATTTGCACCCTATATATAAACATTATTAAGCGGATGGCACAAACATGGAGGAGTGCGCTAACCTGGTAATCAATTCTCCATTGAAGGCTGTGGTTTTAACCACCATAAACTAAATAGTGGTGGTGCAACAACATCAAGACGCATACCACAAATAAGAGGAGGAGCTCGGCCAAACACCCAAAAAGGGGGAATGCGCCAATTATATATATATATATATATATATATATATATATATATATAAACTAAATGAAATATTTGAATGTCTAATTTATTGCCGTCTTTTCCGCAGAGGCTATGGAGCTCATAGGATGCCTTTACTAGCTTGAATGTGAAAATTCGGTTGGTTGGTCATAGCCTCTAGTCGGCAGCAATAAATCCTTCTTCTTCTTCTTGATTTGTGCGGTAACCTCTTAAGCGAAGTTGAACAATGTGCGCCACTCGATTATTTCTCGCGTTAACCGGCATCAGTTGAACACGCCAAGTGAAGCCAAGTCTTTCTCCACCTGATATTTTCAATCCAGAAGAGGCCTTCCTGTTCCTCTGCTACCACGAGTTGGTACCGTATTGAGTACTTTCAGAGCCGGAGCGTTTGTGTCTATTCGGACGACATGACCCAGCAAACGGAGGCGGTGGATGTTTATTCGCTGTAATATGTCTATGTCGTCGTAAAGCTCATACAGCTCATTGCTCCAACGCCAACGATACTCGCCGCAGAATATTTATCTCTAACACTGTAACGGATGCCTCATCGCCATACGTTAGGATAGGCACGATGAGAGCCTTATAGAGTGTTAGTTTTGTTCGCCGATAGAGGATTTTACTATTCAATTGCCTACTTAGTCCCAAGTAGCACTTGTTGGCAAAAGAGATTATCCGTTGGATTTCGATGTTGTCATTGTTATCGGTAATAATGCTGGTTCCCAGATAAACAAAGTCTCTTACATCTTCGATATCATACTTGTCAATACATAGTAACGTGGGTGCCGATACGCGACTGTTTGTTTGATGCCAAGAGAAATTTAAAGCCAAACGGAATTGAATTTAAAATCGTCCAAAGTTACATTTTTCTGCGCTTTTGGAGATAGAAAGATGGTCATCATCTAGATTTTAAAACTTGGAACAAAACTCATGTGTTTGGTTAAATCAAAAATATTTTTATTTCTAAGTGAAAATTACGTGATTCACATAAAAATCCAACATACGCACGTTTACGCTTCTTGAATATCAGTCATGCACAATCACGGCAGTTAAGTGATCTTTTCTCAAGCCTCACAGTTGATTAGGGTCGACTTAAAATTGCCTACAAGTTGCATGACAGAATGTTGATAACGCCTGGAGGACGATGAAACATCTTAACACATTTTATGCGAATTTCAATATTGAATATTTTGTAAGAAAATTATAGTTGAAAGTTTCACTGTTGGGAATGCGGCTACCAAAGACCTCTTAGAGTATATTTGGTAATCTGAAGGTGCCTAGAATATTACGGATATGGGATGTAATATGGTGAGATCATCTAAGTTGCATTGTATTTTTCTTATCCGCTATTCCTATGATACCCACTCTGTTGCCTATTTATCTGGAAGAGGTGTGCAGCATGGGTTCCAACTATATACAGGGTTTGATTGAAAAGTAATGAGCCTTATTTTTTTTAAGCAGTTTTATTAAACCTTTTGGCTTATACAACTAATATTCTTCAAAATAGGACCCTTGAGCGTCAATACACCGCTGGTAGCGGTTCTTCCACTGCAGGAAACATTTTTTAAACTCATCCGCCGGAATCGCGTTCAATTCGGCTGTCACAATTTTTTGGATCGCCTCGATGGAGTCGAAACGCCTCCCCTTCAGCTTTCTTTTCAGGCGCAGGAACAAGAAGAAGTCCGGAGGGAACAGGTCTGGGCTGTAGGGAGGGTGGGACAGCACCGGAACCCCCATCTTGGGCAATGCAGAGGTGCAGAGGAAGGCGGTTCACATCTTCGTCTGTTTGCGTCGTCGAAGGCCTTCCAGATCGCTGTTCGTCTTCGACTTCCTCCCGGCCTTCCTTGAACGACTTTTGCCACCGTTTTACCTGGGCACTGGACAGAGATTGGTCCCCGTAAGCCTCCTGGAGTAGCCCAATGGTTTCGGTACTCGTTTTGTTAAGCTTTCCGCAAAATTTGATCGAGTAACGTTGCTCCAACGATCGCTGCATTTTCGCCACTTCAAAATCCTAAAACACTTTCAAAACAGCTTTCACGCGCGGAACGATGTTGACTGCACCTCTGTTGCCAGCGAATTGGGACCGATTTCTAGTGGAAGGGGAAGGTCCAACGATTATTTTCCCCACCAGCCGATTTGGTTGATCGCATGGCAGAAGCTCCGCGCGGGAAGGCTCATTACTTTTCACCTGTATGAGTAAAAAGTAGCATAGAATTTGGGTTGAAATATTTCATAAGCCTGTTAAGAATCGCACACGTAAAGCCAAATGAAAGAAGATATAAAAGTCACATTCAGGAAATTCATTACCGAATCGACTTTTATTCAACTGCTTCAAGTTTTACTACAATAAAGTTTAATAGTTCTTTTTCAGGTCAAATTTCATTTCAGGGAATAAATGCAGCTTTCAAAAAAAATAACACAAACTAGGTTAGAATAATGAAGTAACGCCTATCGTGGTCCCGTTACTTTGCTCTCAATGACTTTGACAGTATCAACTGATTTTCGTGAAGTCACACTAACCCAGTAGGTGATAACATTTTCGTAACTTGATTTAAAATTTTGTTTTGTTCTCTAGCCACGCAACTTTAGTTCTTTCTTCCTCACATTTTTTGTAGTATCTTCTTATTAAAATGTGATGTTTATTATTATGTAAAATATAAATTTTTTTTAAATTAGTTTATAAATTCAGTTATATTTTAGCTTTACTGCTCAACCTATTGGCGGTTACTATATTATTAGTGTTGGTTTTGGTGATTGTGCGTGTGTTAACCAGGCCACAGACGAGAAACAAATCGAAACAATCGGTTCAATCCATTTCTCTACACACGTGAGGATTTGTGTACGATTTTAGTTTTACGTTATTCATTGCTGAGCGTACACGGAACGTGGAACAGAATTATTACCAGTTCTGGTATTTATTTCCACGTGAAAAGAAGAGAGGTCACGAAGAGGAAAAAATTCATTCTATTTGGACGCAGGACTGGTTTAAAAAGCGAGATGAATATTCTCAAATAAATTTTGTTGTACACCTTTCACACTGAGTTTCAACCGATTGTTTCGATTTGTTTCCCGTCTGTGGCCTGCTTTATTTGTTCTTCTTATTCTGCCTCAAGCAGGCAAACTGCTATCTCACAACTGCAGTATTGCTTAGTTTTGGATATAAAAAGCAACAAAATTCCGTTTTAAAATAAAGAAAATATCAAATTACTTACGAATTACTTAAAGAACTTTGTAAGCGTACAAATTTTAATTTAAAAGGTGCGTTTTTTTTTAATAAATGTGTTATGGTTATGTAAAGGGTGGTTAAATTTCAAGGGCCGATGTTGAATGTGAACCACACCAAAACGTCAATGACACCGTTGGACTTCTTTCTTTGAGGTTATTTGAAAGAAAAGGTATACATACGTCGATAATCCAGCAGCAATTCGAGAGCTAAAGGATGAGATAATTCGGCACATTAACGGCATAGAACCTCAATTATGCCTCAGCGTCATCGAAAATTTGGACCATCGGATGGAGGTGTACCGCCGAGGCCGATATTTTGTTCCATACGTAATTGAGCTATACCAATATTATCATAATAAAGAGAAATGACAATAATTTCCTACAAAAATTGTATTTTATTCAAAATTAACACCGGCCCTTGAAACTTAACCACCCTTTACAATAGGCTTTATGGAAAAAGGATCATTATGGTTTCTTCAGTATTATCACCTATTTTTTGTTTTTGTTCTTTTAATTTTTTTCTATAATTACACCTCTACTCGTATGTATTTAAATCGAATTCAGTAAATGCAAAGGCTCTTTTTAATTTATAAAAAGGTTTTGAAGGTTAAGAAGAGATGAGAGAAGTAGATCCCATATTCTTGCATAACCTCTAAAGGAGCATAAAATGAGATTTTCACTTTCAAAACATCAAATTTTATGAGAATCAACTAATTTCCAATAGCACTAAAATCTTCTCAGAGTGAACTTTTCTAGAATATTTCTTTAACTATAAAATTGTTTGTAACTTCCAATTTTGGTAGTTTCAAGTTAAAAAAGAAAAAAACACCAAACTCAAAAATTGTCTCATTTTGGGCTTAAAAAAGCACTAAATTTATTGCGAAGAGCAAAGGGTCGGCAATACTACACAACTAGGCTAATGTGACGTCACGCCCTCTCTAACGCAATCTGGTTTCTATCACTCTTGAATACAAATGATATAAAATTCAATGTTGTATGATTGCCGCCCACAATGATTTTTACACAAGCGAGTGAAATATGCAATTTTTTGCAGCTTCGAAAGTATAAGAAGGTCGCCAGCAAGGAGCAGTTGCAAACGAACCACATATTTATGGGTTATCTGATTGTTAAAAATTCAAAATGAAAACATCAGCCAACCACACCTAAACGACTTTTCAAATCAACCAGCCAACAACTACAGCATTTTTCATGTCTACCCAAGTATTCTTGACATCTAAATGAAGTAACGTATTCTCTTGCGCAATTGTAGAGGAAGCACTCAACCTGAACTGTAGCTCAGATAATTGATGAATGTTGGTTAAAAACCCAAAATAAAAGTTTTGCTATTTCCTTCATGTTGATGCTGTTATCATTAGCGTCATTCATTTGTTTTCTCTATTAACCACAAAAAGAGTTGTAAGCACCTTGGCAACTTTTAAGCAGCTTACAAGCGAAGTGAAGTGTGTCGTCTCTATCAAAGTCACACAAAGGCAGGCGCTGTGTGCGGGAGTATACTTTGTTTATGTAAGTACTGCCAAGCTACTTTGTTTATGTAAGTAAACAAAGTAAGCTCATGTTCTTGTATGTATGTGCGTAAAATTCTCTTTGTATTGCTGCGGCATACTTGAATCCTTTTGCTCTTTTGTTTTTTTTTTTTTGTATTTGCGCCATACCTGCTTGTGAATGTACCTGAATGCATACGTACACCCTCTATTCCAAAAAAGTGCGGTTTTCACAAATAGAAACATCCAATAAATTATTTGTGATAATGTCTTCAATGCCAAATTCAGTTTCAGAAAAAGATAATAGTCAATGGGTGTCAAATCAGGTGAAAAAGGGAAGTGGTGCATCGAAATAATTGTCTTCTTGTCAGTAATTCAATCACAATTCTTAACTGGTGAGGTGGGGCATTATCGTGAAAACGAATACTCATAAACCACCAATTTGTTACCCCTCTTCCGTAATTTCACCTATTATTTTTTTACTTTTTCGATGTTTTCTGCAGTGTTTGTTTTGACTACTTCGTAGCAGCAATACCAACGAAAACATTGGCCAGCTCTCGCTACTGAACTCGCTCTGAACTTGAATAGATGAGTAGTAGAGCAGGTAGCGCAAAACGCGGGATCAGACATTTTGCTCCGCTCCAAGCTACGTTTCGTCACTGCGAGCAGCTCAAAGCAATAGTCGAAAAAGTGAATTTAAGTGCTTTCTGTAGTTGTGGTGGTTGTGATAGTAGTGAAGAACTTTGAATCGGCCAGAGTGCTACTTGCGAAGTGATTCGTGTATAATCAAACTATCGCTACTGCTCTCGCTTCTGTTGCGCTACAACTACCCCTATGTCATAATTCTTATATTTAAAAAATTTACTGATTGTCAACTGATAGATTGCAAATAAAATTTATTCATAATAAAAAAAAAAAAAAAGACTGCTCCTATAGTGGCCACTTGAGCGGTGTTCGTGTTTGTTTTGTTAGATTCATTTTGTATGCGATCTTGCGGTATTACACTGAAAATATAACCGACAAATGAGATATATCTCTACACTGTGGGCTGAAGGTCTCATATATCATATGTAAATATATGTACATATGTACATATGTATAGTATATACACTAACCAATATTTCTACTTCAGAGTTTTATTTGAATATTTCTTTTTTAATTTTGAGTATGGCTTAATGGCAGAAGCTGCTAAATATTGGGAAAGCAGCAACAGTGCGTAAATACAAACTAGCTGGATATTTCCAGAAATGTAGTACCTACATCAAATATTAATTAATTATTTACTTCACGGAAAGGCTCTTTTTTTTACAAAGAAACAAGAAAACTTTAAATTTTTACTGTTATGATTTCGCAAGCTAATACGTCAATGGACTTGAACCTTTTTTCCATTTTCACGAATTTTAGCAGAAAGGCAAAGGGTTGAAAATCTTGAAAATGTAGGCTAGCGACACACTGAAAAAAGCCTAAAGAAATGCTTGCTTTTACAAATAATGCGGTAATTAGTGCAACAGTTACCTGCCCCAAACATATAAAAATAGGAAAAGTGTTGATCCCGCATGATCTACTATCTGCTCATGTTCAGAGCGCCAGCGCGAGCAAAAATGAAAACTAGGAAGTAACGGAGCAATTCCAATCCCGGGTTTTCTGGATTTAATCCAGGTACTTTAACTTTGCTTTGCAGTATTTGGTGAATTTCAGCAAAAAATTTCTCTTCTTCTTCTTAATTGGCGCGATAACCGCTTACGTGGTCCACTTGATTATTAAGTTGTTAAATTAAACTGCCTTTATTTAATTTTCGAATTCACATTATATTCTTATTTTTTGTTTTTGTATTTTTGAATTTTTCTGTATTTATTTAAAAAACTGTCATAGCTTTTATGATATTTTCAAAAACAGTTATTCATGTTTTTATAGTTACAAAGCCTGTTGTTGGTAGTTTATTAAGGGAGTGTCAACTAACAACTAACAAACAATTAACGAAAATTTGCAATTACACAAGAAAAATGTATTGTAGAAGAGAAGACTGGGCCACTTTGTCTGGGAGCCACTGAATGCATCTATGTATTTATAATTAATATTTGTGGTTAATATTTCTCCCCAAAGAAGAAGAAGAGATTATTTGAAGTATGTTTATTTCCAGCTTAAATATTTTGGCACAGTTGAATTACCTTTAAACAACTTGAAACATTTGTAGAACTAAAATTGGAATTCAGAATCCTTAAGTTTTCTAAATCAACCTGGTCGTTGGCGAATTTTGCCCATCGCGAAGTAAGCCTCTCATCACGAACTCTTTACTCCAAATCAAGTAAAATAATTATTTGCGATATATTTTCTTTAAATTTACTCTGGCTTCAGAACAAATGTCATTTGAATAGACGCCTGCAAAAGTTTCATGGCTACAGTGGAAACGAAAGGCTTTTATTATGACACAAACGAGAATCGTAACATAATGGCTTGTGAAAAGACGGAAAGTGTCTGTGAAAACGAATATTAAAACTTTTTTTACTTCACGTTGACACAGAATGAAAATCGATCCCCTGATGGCTGCTCTATATCAGCTCTTCTGTATCCGCACCAGACTCGCTATTTAATATGTAGACACACCTAAACATATTCCGAAAATGTTTATTTGTCTATTCTTTAGCTTTTTGAAAAGCTTTGATATTTGTCTTTAAGCTGTTACTTCTAAAAACACTTCTCATGAACATTGTAATTAAAGTCTTTTTCGCGTTCGAAATTTTTAAATAGTTTTACTCAGTTTTTGTAATATTTTTCTTGTTTACCATGCCATATAAAATACCATAATCATATTGAAAAGGATGTTTTTCAATCAACCAGTGCTCATATACAGAAGAAAACTTAAGAAACAATTTACCCCTTGGGAAAACGTTGTCTTGGCCAAGCTGTTTATATTTTTAGTTTCCTCATCAACTGCACAGAAGCCCAAATGCCCACTGTCTGTTCGTATGCAATAAAAAAACTATCGCAACCACAACAAATATCTTATGAATGTTAATTATTTTATGCTTCGCACAGAACTCAACCTCTTCTTACCACGGCCTGTGATCCGAGTTGAGTTCGAGATATTATTGCACCCACAAACTGGCGGCCTTCGCTTTCTCTTCATACACACACATATATATACGCGTATGTACACTTAATCCTTTTCTATCAATACTTTGTTCATTCCTTTTGTTCTCTACCAAAGCATACTACCAAAGCATCCTTTCCGATGAAAAGGATGCTGGAATTTAAGTTAATAATTGTCATTATCCTCGCAACTTTGACACTCAAACACTCATGTCTGTAATTTGTATGTACGTGCTGTATGTATGCTATATGTGACTAGTTTGGAAGTGAGTAAAAACTTTTAAAAATAGCACAAACTCAAAATAGTTGCTGATTAGCAGGCGCCAGCTTTAATTGAAAATTAAAAGCAAATTTGTGCATGGACTAAATACATAGCAGACTTGGAAGTTGCAATGAATGAGTTAGCCCACAAATTCACAGTTCACTAGTCATTTAAGTTGGCTCATACATATGTATAAGTGGGTATATCACTTATGTATTGTATAAAAATATCCATTTAATGCAATGCCACCCGAAAGCCATTACAGTCGACACTTGCCCACATTTGAATTGGGTCAACGTTAAATTTAGCAAACTTTTTGGTAGCCGCAGTAGCGGGCGCGCATGCAGAAGGGAGGCAACCAAAAAATTTAAAAATAACAAAATATGTAAATAAATGTTGCTAGCAGTGTAATTTAAATAACTAAATATGCTGGATGCTGGTAGTTACACCCCTGTAGGGAAATATTCTAATTTAGAGCTTTGTGAACTTCCGAGCGACGATTAATGCTTTTTTTGAGTTAACTACCATCAGGTTAAGGAGCGGCCAAAAAGCCAAGTGAGAATATGATTCAACCCGGGTTGACATTGCTTCATAGTAAGCATGAAACAGGAAGTGATGTAAAAATTATTTTCTAATAGCGGTCACCCTTCGCAGGAAATACAAACTTCTGAATGTATTTCTACGATGGAAAAAACTCAGGCTTTACTTGTGTCGACCAGGTAAATTCCGTCACAACCAAGGTGTATTATGTTTGAAGAAATTATAGACTATCTGTTTACGCAAATTGGTATGTATTGTTAAAAATCAGTTACACCGAACTACTCTAGAACCGATGGATCCCCAATCTGTTCATAAAATTGATGCAGTATTTCATGATATTACTCGCTATGTAGCAACTTGATCAAACAGTTCCCGGAGCAACCGCCAGGTGACACTCTAAGTCTACTGATTTGAGTTTTCTTCTTTCTGTTCGGTTGCCACATCTCTGATTATTATTCTTACCAAAAATTTATCGAAATCGCTTGAATTCGAAAAAGTTACGCCGCCTTGAGTAAACCTACCGCTGCAAGTGTTTTCGATATTTTACAGTTTTAAAAATTGATTTAAGTTGGAAAAAACGAGTTTGTATTAAATTTTGCATTTAGAATGGATTTAATGGTGTGAAAATGTGTTAGAAATGATGTTGGGAAGCTGTTTCGGTAATGATACTCTAGGAAAATAGGCGTTTGCGAGTGGCATGAACGCTTCAGAAGAGTCGGCCTGCCCCTTCATTGAAAATTAATAAAACCATCAATAGAATAAAATAAAAGTGGATTCATAACCGCAAATTAACCAGCAGAGAGTTATCAGAGAACTTGAACATTGCTTATGGATCCGTTCAAAACATTGTAGTTAATGAGTTGGGTTTGCACCACGTTGCTTCAAAGTTAGTCCCAAAGAACCTGAACTGCATGTAAAATGGGACCGCATTGATATCGCCAAAGACATGATTTTCAAGACTGAATACGACTCAACATTCATCAAACTGGATGCATCATTACTGGAGACGAGACATGGATTTATGAGTACGACACGCAATCCAGACATCAGGTGAGTAAGTGGAGAGCTCAGAATGAACCACGACCTACAAAACACCGCAATGCTCACGGTTTTTATGGATTACACCATGCATTTTTTGCCAGAAGGTCAGACAGTTTTGGATTTATATTAGGCCGTTATGAAACGTTTAAGTGAATTCGCCAAAAAAGAAAAGGATTTGTGGGAAAATAACTCGTGTATTTAATGATAACGCACCGCAAAACGATGGAATTCAACTGATATAACTGCCTGCGACTTTTTCTGTTTGAGCTGTTTTTCCGTTTGACCACTACGTGGAACGCGTTTTAAGAGCTGAAAGTACAATAAGGAATGTTAAAGTAAAATTGAAGACTGCTCTGAGGGCTACACCGAAATTAGAGTTCCAGAAATGTCTCAACAATTGGAGATAAGTGTGCTGCAATTGATGGCGAGTAGGGGATTACTTTGAAAGTTATAATATCACTTTAGAGGAATAAATTTATATTTCGAAATCTTGAGTATATTCCGGGAACTTTTTGATTAAAGTGGAATTTTTTACCCCTGCGAATATTCATAATATGGCTCTTGAAGTACTTTGCGAACTCCCTAAATATATTTCGAGCCGTTTAAAGTTTATGACATACAATAATACGACCCTTGCGATCACCTTGTCTATATCCCAAATGTATCTGTTCTTAATTTTCAAACCATTAAACCGGTAATTTTACCAATGCCTTGTAAATACAAAGGTTTCAAAACACAGTTTTGAGATGTGCTGTTAACGCGCCTTGATATTGAGTCGGTTGTCCAAACTTATGTCATGTCTCACATGAAGTGGCTCACTCACCATGTTAATAGCGAAGCTTCAGCTCTCACCGATCCGGATGTATGGAAAGGAAAACTGAAAAAAAACTGAAGCGTAAAAAGCCGCACAACTACAACGCAGCCGTCAACTACTCTGCACGGGGTGTGCAGAGCATGATAACTCATTTGTCTAAGCAAAGCCCTAAACGAATTGTTCGTTAACTACTGTGGGCAAAAAGTAAGGTGAATTTATTTGTCAAAGTTCGCGGGATTAAAATTTCGCTCTAGTTATTTTTTCCATGAGCTGGCAGCACTGTTAATAACATCTGGGCCAACTTTCATGTGAATGTCATTATCAGTAATATATTTACGCTTGTGTTTACCAAACGACCAAGAGTGCATTTTTCGATTTTTACAATGTCTGATTTGATTGAGCAGAGAAGTGCCATCAAATTTTGTTTGCGGAATGAAATTTCGGCTGCGGGAACGTTTAGCATGTTGCAGAAGGCATTTGGTGATTCGACCATGTCGCAGAAAAATGTTTACAAGTGGTACAAAGACTTCAAAGAGGGTTGAGAACGTGTTGATGACTTGGAGCGCTCCGGACGACCATCGACGTCAACAGATGACCAACACGTCAATAAAGTGAAGGAGTTAGTGCTTAAAGACCTTACTGATATGATCGGAATAACAGAAGGATCTGTGAAAACCATTTTTAAAGACCATTTGGCCCTACGAAAAGTCAAATCTCGTTTGGTACCGAAAACTCTCAATTTCTTGGAAAAAAGTCGTCGCGTTGATGTGTGTGAAACAATACTTTCAGACTATCAAGACAAGGTTAGGTTAGGTTTGGCAGTCGCATCGCACATAGAGACAACGATGCCACTTAGACCACGAAATGGGTCCGTTGTGAAGCCGCGGGGGCTGAGCTACATTTCCCTCTCCATATTAAACCATCCTGAGCTTTTGACAAAGCGTAAAAGGTTATTGATACCTAAAATGTATAGATTAGCTATATTCGTTAAGAAGTAGGATTTTAAAAATCGGTTCCTGCTTCTGGCTAGAGCTGGGCATGTGCAAAAAAGGTGTTGAATTGTTTCCAACTCCTCCTCATTTCTTCAGCTACGACAGAAATCATGCGTGTAAACGCCTAATCTCTTTGCATGATTTCCTATGAGACAATGTCCTGTGAGGGCCCCTACTAAGGTCCTGATTTGAAGTCTATTCAGTTTTATAATGCCCTTGGACAGACGTAAATTTAGCCTTGGCCATGTTTGCCTAGCAATTTGACAGGTGTTAACGCTAGTCCATCTCTGATTTGTAGACCTGATTAATGCGTCCTTAATGAGAAGCTTACAAGTTGCGAGAGGTATCTCCATAAAATTACTTATGTCTGGCAAACAGGTACCTTCTCTTGCAAGTTGGTCTACCCTACAGTTCCCTGGTATATCTCTGTGGCCTGGAACCCAGCACAAGATTATACGATATTGTTTGGCATTCTCATTTAGAGATTGGCGACAACGTAAGACACTCCTTGATGTTGTTTGGAATCCATCCAGGGCTCGTAGGGCAGCTTGGCTGTCTGATAGAATACAGATATCCGTTGATGATATTCTGTTTATCTTTAGCCATTTTAAGGCTTCATGAATAGCGTTTATTTCCGCTTGAAAAACACTACAGTGATCCGGTAGTTTAAAGGATTCACTAATAGAAAGCTCTTCGCAAAATAACCCTGATCCTACACCGGTATCCATTTTAGATCCGTCCGTGTAGATCTTAACGGGTGTGTTGGGTGTTGGATCTTCTTCAAACCATTCCAGTCTAGAAGGGATTTTCATTACGAAATTCCTTTCGAAGCAGAGAATGGGAGGATGATAATCGCAGTCACTGGTTATATCCGTGTAGTAGTCTAAGATGGTCGAATGTCCCTGTGTGACAGTCTTCCATTGTGAGCTCGCTTTGAGCCTTACAGCGGAGCAGGCCGCTAAGTATTTGCTGAAGAGATCTAGGGGTGGCAGATGTAGTATGATATCCAAAGATGGCGTGGTTTTCATGACGCCACATATTGCTAATTCCGCTGATCTCTGCACCTTATTCAATAAATTAGAATAGGTTTTTTTTCTGCATAGCACACCACCAGACAACATTTCCATATAGAAGAATGGGTCTGACGACAGCAGTGTAAAGCCAATGAGCAACCTTAGGTTTAATTCCCCAGGTCTTACCTAAAGCTCTCTTACAGGTATAAAAAGCTAGGTTCCCTTTCCTGACTCTTTCTAAGATGTTTGACTTCCAAGTCAGTTTCCTATCTATGATTAGTCCCAAGTACTTGGTTTCTTCCGAAATCACAAGAGCTTCCCCCTTGAGCATAATTGGACTTAGCTGAGGAAGTTTGTGTTTTCTAGTGAACAATATGAGTTGTGTTTTGTCTGGGTTGACTCCTAGACCACACTTTCCTGCCCACCTAGAAAGTATTTCTAGAGCATTTTGTATTAGGTCTCTTAATGTAGATACAAATTTACCAGAGACAGCAATAACAACATCATCGGCGTAAGCTATCACCTTACAGCCCACCGATTCCACTATCAGGACAAGCTCAAATGCATCATTACGGGAGATGAGACTTGGATTTATGCTGACGACCCTGAAACAACCGACCAATCAAGCGAATACTCGTATCGTGCTAAAGGCGAGGCCAATCCGAAAAGAGCACGTCAAAGTCGTTCAAAAATAAAGGTCAGGATGACAGTTTTTTCGATTTTCGTGGTGTGGTACACTATGAATTCCTTCCACCTGGCCAAACTGTTAATAACTGTTATTTGAGCGTTATGCGTCGTTTACGTGAAGCAATTCGTCTAAAAAGACCAGAATTATGGGTCAACAACTCTTGGTTTTTGTATCACGATAATGCACCCTCTCACACTGCACTCGTTCTTCGTGACCATTTCGCCAAAAATTCCACGCATATCGTTCCGCAACCACCGTATTCGCCTGATTTGGCTCCGTGTGACTTCTGGCTATTCCCAAAACTCAAGAGGCCACTCCGGGGAACGCGTTTCGAGTCGATTGAGGAGATAAAAGCTGAATCGAAGAAGGTGCTGATGGCTATACCGGAAATGGACTATTTGGCATGTTTCGGGGATTGGAAAAATCGTTGGCATAAGTGTATTTCATCGAGAGGGGATTATTTTGAAGGGGGTGAAATTGATTTACAAAAATAAATAAAGATTTTTCTTTTTACAACCAAATTCACCTTACTTTTTGCCCACAGTAATATATTAACTAGTTACAATGAAAATTAAAATAAAAGATAAAACAAATTTAAAAAAATATAGAAAAATTCGTGTTGTATCCAAAATTTGTTCCTCAACGTTAAATTTTCTCTACTGGGAATACAATTTTTAGCACTCACGCTTTTCAAGTACTAAACAAGTTATACAGGGTTACCGGGAAAGTTGTCCCAGATACTTAAGGGCATTATCGCTTAAGTCACTTCTGATTGATTTGGCTATATAGCATAATGTCTAAAATTAGCCATTTTCGAGATTATGGATTTTAAAGGTTATTTAAAAACACAGTTTTGTTGCTTGTACGTCGCTTTTTTTAACATTATGTTTTGTTTTTGTTGTTAGTTAAAGAGTACGCCAGTTAGTAAACATCATCAATAAAATTTTAACTAAGCACTGACAGTTAAAAATGGTGGCCTGATAAAATTTTGAATTTACGATTTTTCGCCATCATCATTAAAAAAAAAATTGTATGGAAACTATTATTTTGCTATTAGGTTAAAAATGTATGAAGCTGAAATTACGCGGATTGCGAGTCCCACTAGTCGAGAGCAAAACTTCGTAAGAAGAACATCATGCCATATAACCAAATCAAATTGAAATTACCTACGTATGTCATAATGTGCTTAAGTATCTGGGGCGCCTTTCCCGGTAACCCTGTATACTACATTGAGCATTTACAAGTGTAAATTGGTCTGCCCGCATGGCTTGGGGTATGCTTAGAAATTTAACCACAATAGTACGAAGCTTCCCGCTGGCAATGCACAAGTAAATATAATAACTTTTGTATTTTCAATTTGCGAACATCCCCCAACCGGAACTAAAACTGTACAACACAATAATATCATAGTGCCAATTTGGATCGCTTAAGCTTTGTGCTCGAATTGTTTCCATGTGGGAAATACAAAATTATTTTCAATGCCAGTTGCAGTGTTTTAACTGCTTCCTTGCAATTATAGTTTTTGTTAATTTTGTTGCTTTGGTTGTATTAAGTACACTTGTCTGCATTCATGTATAGGGTTTTCGAAAAGGGTGAAGTATTTATGAATTTTTATGCCAGTACATGTAGAATAGACATTGTTCAGGCGACCACCGTAGCCGAATGGGTCGGTGCGTGACCAGCATTCGGAAGTGCCCCAATACGAATCTCTGTGCATGAAACTCCGAACGATAGAAAAGGCAGGCAATGGCAAACCTCCAATTGTATTGCTGTCATCAAAAAGCACCTCATAAAAAAGCACCCACCGTTCGGAGTCGCCTTAAAACTGGAACAAGATTTGACGAATAATAACAAGGCACATACCACTAATAGGAGGAGGAGCTCGATCAAACATTAAAAATGGTGTAAGCGCCGATTACTTATATATTTTCTTAGATCTAAAAACGGGTGGAAATCACTAAAGGCCAAATCTGGCGAATACGAAGGGTGTTCCAACAATTCAAACTTTAATTCATAGATTTCAGCCATTGTCAAAATGCTCCTGTGGCACTGTGCATTGCCGTGATGAAAAATATATTTTTTCTTTTGCAAACTGGGTATTTTTTCACGAATGTTTCCCTTCACCTGATCTAAAAGATTACAATAATATTCGAAATGTATTGGTCTACTAGTCTGGACTCCAAACTAAGCTGGAAATTAAATGTTGAAGAACGGGTAAGGAAGGCAGAAATTGCTTTATATGCCTGTAAACGTATGCTTGGAGAAGATGGGGTCTTCAACCTAAGCATACATTATGGCTGTATAAGACGGTCATACGACCTATTTTATCGTATGGTTCGGTAGTTTGGTGGAAGGCTCTAGGGAGAGAGTACAATACCAAACTACTCGGCAGAATACAAAGATCAGCCTGTGCAATAACGGTCGGTGCAATCAGATCATGTCCTAGAGAGGCTCTCAATGCACTGACATACGTTATTCCAATAGATCTACATATTAAGAAGACGGCAACCATGAGTGCATTTAGGTTAAATGAAGCGGGTCGCTGGAGAGAAAAAACGTATGGTCATGTTAATCTATTATTGCGACAAACTCAGTTAATCTCGGTGAGAACGACTACATCGTCCCGACGGTAACTTTCAATAGGAATTTTGCCACTCTCTTTCCATCTAAAAAAGAATGGAATAAGGGATTCTCTCTAAACAACTTCGACACTATAGTCTATACGGATGGAAGTAAAATGGGCTGCGGTGTTGGAGCTGGTATATATTCTCAAAGACTTAAAATTGAGAAATCTGTGCGTCTCCCTAATACCAGCAGTGTCTTTCAGGCGGAAGTACTGGCAATTGGGGAAGCCTGTAGGCTACTAATCGCAGATTTGTCTTTTAAGGGTAATATCGCTATTTGTTCAGATAGCCAAGCTGCGTTCAGGTACAACAACCTCTAAAGTGGTGGAACAAAGCAGGAATAGCCTCACCATCTTGAGTGAAAACCATAAAGTTACCTTAATCTGGGTCCCGGGACATCGGAACATTGAAGGTAACGAAAAAGCAGATGAACTGGCAAGAAGAGGATCTGCCATGAATAACGCTCTTGCAGAATCGGTATTCACACCACTAGGTCCAGTCAATAATGCAATTTCCCTAAAATACCTTCGAATCGCGGATTGTAGGTGGAGAGACCAAACGAAATGCAAAATTAGCAGGACGTTATAGCCCACCTACAACCTTAAGCAATCGTCGGCATTAATAATAATGAAACGACGGGACGCCTGGAGACTAACGGCAGTCATAACTGGCTTTTGGTCTATCGGAGAACAAGCAACCAAAATGGGTATCTCTCACAACACATAGGTACTGTCACAGTTGCAAACAACCGGAGAAAAAGGAGGCAATCTTCCATTTCCTCTGTGAATGCCCTGCCCTATGGAAGGACAGAATGTTAACCCTGGGCCAACCGCTGTTCGAGAATCTCGAACAACTATCTGGCTTAGACGTTAACAACCTAATAAGGTTCCTTAACCGCACAGACTGGATATAGTTATGCTGTAAATAACCGTTAAACAAGTTGGTAACGAGGAAGTGGCAACAAAATGGCGCGGAAGCGCTAGTTGGATTCTGGAAGAATCACCACTTTAACCAACCAACCAACCCAGTTTGTAAGTAACAAAACAAACAAAATTCCTTTTGCATCCTAAAAACCTGATGGTAACGCCTTCTTGGCCGATTTCTGGACACGAACTCGTTTCGGAACCGAGGAGCCAGATTCACACCACTCTTTAGCCTCTTGTTTTGATTGAGGATCATGGTGAAAGACCCAAGTCTCATCCATAGTGATGAACCGATGCACAAAATCCACTTTATCCTTTCGAAAACGCTCTAAATGTTGCTGAGAAAGTCGCATTCATATGTGTTTTTGTTCCATTGTTAGCGAATGCGACACGCATTGTGCACACAGCTTTCTGAAACCTAATATAATACTTCAGTCAAAATATTCCTTACAAATCTCTTTCAGGCACGGCACGATAATTGATTTTTTCCATTGTAGAAAATACTGTGACGTCGATACTAAATGAGTTGTAATGAATGAATTGACAGATTGAAATGAAGCTTCATGGACGTTCATATGAAGAGTATACCAACATAACAAAAAAAAAGCGGTAGGCTAGTAGCAACGCCCCATTTTATCGTACCGCAAAACTTATTGAACATCCTAGTAATCAAGTTTAATCATAAGCACGCGCTCCTAAATCGTGCAACTGGCTCTAGTTATTTAGCAACAGTGACTGAATAATAAAGAGCAGATGTAACAGACGCCGCACATAGGGGTATTTGAACAATCTAAGGGGCCAAAAGTATTTTTTGGGTTTAACGTGTGCTAATGGATGTTTCTGAATAAAACCAACTAAAATAATGAACTTAAAACATTTTTGAATGAAATACAATATAATATGAGAATGAAGAAAGATTTACAAGATCAAACATAAAAAAATATAACCAATTAAAAAAGCATCCAATCATATGGTATTATCTAGATTTTCTTCATCGCTACGTGAAGAAAATTCTAGGTTTGGATCGGCAGGCATGAGCATTTCCAATGTTTCTGGCAGAAATGATTTGGGACTTTCTTCTTTTTATTTGCCTCCTAGAACTCATTAAGGGGTCCGAACTTAAAAGGAGGCGGTTAAAAATATTCCTGTTGCAATTTTCTCTAGTAAATTTTCGGGCAAAATCTAGCCGGTAAGAGCGGAAATGCTTATTTATAACAGCTCCATGAATAAGTATTTTGTGCATTGTTGGTGTCATGGGATGCCACGGATAAAGATCCACATATAATCGAGCAGTTTCTGTTGCATAAATATCATATTTTTCAGGATTAATTTTATGACCACTAGAAATTGTTTCTAGAATAACTTAACAGTCCATATATTAATTCGTAGCTGATGTCTGTTATATCGGATGCTAATTGAGGATTGTCGAAAAATCTTCGGCTTGTGTTACCGTCATTGGTATTACCGAAATTCGCCTTTGGCATATCTATTAACAATCCCGTTTCTTGGCGAAACCTGTCCTGGATCTCTTGTTTTCTCTCTTTCTCGAGGCTTTTTTCAGTTTCTGTTTTTCTTGCTCTACATTTTTTTACTGGCAACTTATAAGCCAGATGGAGAATGCTCTCAAATATTCTTATCCTGGCATGTAGTACCGAAAGGCCGAATTGAATAGCCTCGAAATTAACGTCTATTGTTTTATCCAAATTGTTGAAATCCTTTGAAATGTGCAAAATTGCTTTTCAACGTC
Source organism: Anastrepha obliqua (assembly GCF_027943255.1). Classification (NCBI taxonomy): domain Eukaryota; kingdom Metazoa; phylum Arthropoda; class Insecta; order Diptera; family Tephritidae; genus Anastrepha; species Anastrepha obliqua. The sequence continues at coordinate 121,278,040 of NC_072894.1, forward strand.
TCAATTTGATTGTCAGAGAATCCTTTAATAGACATAAACTGATCTTTCAAGAAATTTAGCCTTGCCTCTATGTTGGGTAAATTTTCATTGTTCATGAGGTCAAACAAGTTTTTTCTAGTCACAATCCTCATTCCCGATGTTCCCATTGAACCTACAACAAATAAATATTTCGCTTAATCCCTTGTAATGGAAAAGACCTTTTTCATAAAATTTTACCAACAACATTCAAAGTACTAAAATACCGTTTATCCGGACTTATCCGGATCAAATTCTTTGATGAATTGTCAAAACAAGGTACATACTAAACAATTACAATCGAATCTTAACCGGATCTATCTCGATAGTATTACTTATTGACTAACAAATATTATTTTAAGAAAAAAAAAGTAGTTTGAGAAGGTGTGTACTTATAGGGTTGAAAAGTTAACTTTAATACTTGAAAATTATAAAGATTCTAATTGATTTCATTCATTACTATCCTGATGCTTCAGAATCCATAACTCTTTACTCCAATGTTGAACACAAAAACATAAAATTTCACTTTTAAAGTTTGGGTTTTGCAATAGTGCCGAGAACAGATAACGTACACGAGGTGATACAATCGAATTCCGACTGCCGTTATCGTATGTCAAATGCTTGTAGGGTGCGCGGGAGGGGCTGGCTTTTGTTCTCGGAAGGGTCAGGTACCTCAGGAAGTCATTTTTGTAAATGTATTTATTGTTTTGTTAAATGGACTTTTGACCCCGTAGATCTTTCAAATACCTGTATGTGCGCCGCCACTGCCAGTCAACATCGATCCGTCCCTGTTAGAAAACCCTATAATTGAATGTGAGGCTTTTGCTGTTGTTTGTTTGGAAGTGTTGTAATTTTACCACTTCATCTGTAAATGGCATTTGTGTTTTGAATGCTTAGCGAATTTTACTTACCTAGTTATGCGCCGTAATTATATTCGTGCAACATTTCTAATCCGACTGTTTGTAAATTATTTTTCTTATTTTCTATTATATTTATCGATGCTTCATTTAATTGCTGGAAATCCTGAAATAAGCAGAAAATTGTTATTTTGAATAAATTTATATAATTTGTGGTTCGTAATTCTAATTAAATTCGTTAAAAAATTTATGATATTATTGTATATAAAAGCATAAAAGTCATACCAATTTGTTCAACCTCTGTGAGCTTGTGAAGCTTATTTGAGATAGTCTTAAGAGATGGTTTATGTTTGAGAATTATCAAATTTGTAGACAAACACTAAAACATGGTTTATAAAAATAGATTTAACTGATATGTTTATAAACCATGTTTGCAAAACAATTTCAGAACAAATGAATTTTTCAGTCGCTGAGTTCCGTAATGTGCCTTTTATGTATTTCAGTTTTAGAAAAAAAATTTCATCTGGCATTGGTAGGAAACAAAGGTGGAAAATGCTTCAAATTATCTCGATACTATTTGTAGAATGAATTAATTGAAGCATGAGAAACATAATATCAGAAGTAATATTTTACGATTTTTACAATTCGATCTCATTAAATATCGCTTTCATAGAATACGCAAGCCTTTTGCAAGCCGTGAAGGTTTGATCGACACTCAGCTAATTCAATTTAGTTATAAAACTAAACCTATCATCTATTTGACTTTTTTCTCATCCATATTATTACTTTGGAGAAAAAGATGTCCATTATTTTCTCGATAGAGAGCTGTAGTATGTCGACCACTCGTAAAATAGCGATCAAACAATTTAAAGTTTACGCTCTTGATTGTTAAAGTGCTAAATAAAAATATATCGCACCATAAAAAAATGATTTTGAGTGATAGAAATCTATATTTGGCAAAAATATATATCTTCTGATATGGTGATTAATTTTGCGCCAGCTTGCCACAAAGCTTGGATGCATCTGCCCTACAACTGAGAGGTTAAGATCCATTTAAAGGGAGATCCCATTTGAAACGAACCAAAACAATTTTAATTAATTTTTTATGTGAAATTTTCAAAGGGATCAAACAAATTTTTGGCTCAGGATACTAAAAAACATTAACTCAGCACTGGATCATACACATTATTAAATAAAACAAAACAACAAAAACGTCTTTTTATCTTGACGTTTTCGAGGCAAAATGGGGATCCAGGAATCCAATTTACAACTGCCAGGTTTTTTTAGCAATCAATTTTCTCACAACAAAATTAAATTATTGGGAAAAGCAGGTTTTCTTCGTGGACTCTGAAGCGAAATTTGACATAAAAACAAAAGGCCTTGGCTTTAATCAAGTGAGAGAAAGTGTATTTAAGAAGTACGACGGCACGTGAGCGATCGAATGAGGCAGCACATCTTTTTAACTGCAGATACTCAAACTCCTACAGTGGAAAGGATTTTAGAAACATTTTGCTGAAAACAAACGACGAGTCGAAATCATATTATAGTTTTTTTTTTCAAGCGACTAAATGTCTTTATTTGATTGATTGTGATTTGAGTTTAATTTGTTTTCATACAAAATTTTTTTTTGTTTCGCCTTATTATCAATTTTTTTTAGAATCTTGAAAGAATTTTTCAAAGTAAAAATTTTAAAGTATTCTGCGAATCCGTTGTGACTAAGTATAAAACCATAAAAAATATGATTATTTTATTCATTAATTTCTCATTTGCTTTTACTCAGCTAGTCAGTGATTTCCGAGACAATTTGTCAGAGCAAAACTAGGCATTATTGAATTGAACTCTGAGTCATTGCTGTAAAAAGGTGTAGTGTTTAAATGAGAAGATTATCTATAAAATACATTTGCAGAAGACGAAAAACTGCAATCAAAAAGGAAGTGCATTATTTTCCTTGTTTTTTTATTATTATTAATGATGTGCTTTTATGAAAATTGAAAAGCAAAAGGAAAACTGCTATTTTCTACCAAAAAAAGCAATAAAAATCAAATTTAGCTTTTATTCTTTGACTGGAAAAAATTAAAATTTCAGTTTAGCTGTTATTTTTTATTAAAAAATCGGTGAAAAAATATCTGTTAATATATTAAATATCTGTCAAAAGAATTAGTATAATTTGGCTAAAAAGCAAATAGGCCAAGTCTTTCCGATTGACGTTTAGAATGGAAATTTCGAAAATAACCACTATACGAGGGGTGCCTTTTATATGTCGGGGTTTGGCAACCCTGGTGTTGCAATCTGGCAACTGACAGCTGTATCGCAAAGTTTGACATTTTTTGGCTTTTACGTACTCAGAACGTTTTGAAATACCAGCGCTATTTGTGTTGTTTACAGTAACTTAAAAGATTCATCTCGGTCCAAAAATGGAATTAAATCGTGAACATTTTCGTGCGATTACTTTTTACAACTTTCGACGTGGATTAACTCAGCAACATTGCATGGATGAACTTAATTCATTTTTTGGCGATGAAGCTCCATCAAGGACCAGTGTTTATCGATGGTATGGTGAATTCAATCGTGGTCGTAGTTCATTCACTCCAAAACGAATTTCGTGAAGGTCATCCAAAATCAGTTGTTGTTCCGAAAACTATTGATGCTGTGCGCGAACTGATATTGCAAGATCGTCATGTGACCTATCGACCTATCGTGAGATGGAGACAATCTTAGGCATTAGTGGGACCAGCATACGTTCAATATTGCATAAACATTTGACTGTCAAAAAAATTTGTTCGCGTTGGATCCCACACAATTTGTCAATCGCTCAAAAAAAGGCTCGTGTCGATTGGTCGAAGGAAATGCTCAAAAAATACGATCGCGGGGCTTCGAAACACGTCTGTGACATCGTGACAGGTGATGAATCATGGATTTATGCGTATGAGCCCGCAAGTAAACAGCAGTTGACTGTATGGGTGTTTCAAGATGAGCCTAATCCAACAAAAGTTGTTCGCGCACGAAGCACTTCCAAGCAAATGGTCGCCTATTTTTTCGGAAAAACTGGACATGTCGCAAGCGTACCACCAGAACAACGCAGAACAGTAAATTCTGAGTGGTACACAACGATTTGTTTGCCAGTTGTCTTCCAAGAAATTAGGAAAACCAATCGCCAAAGACGGATCACTCGTCACCAGGACAATGCGAGCTCTCACACATAGGCTCAAACAACTGCATTTTTGAACACCCAAAACATCGAATGAATGGGTCATCCGCCGTATAGTCCGGACTTGGCACCGAATGACTTCTTTTTTTCCCGTACGTAAAAAACAAACTGAGAGATCAACGTTTTTCGACACCCGAAGAAGCGGTTGCGGCATTCAGAATGCATGTTTTGGAGGTACCTCTTTCAGAGTGGGAAAAGTGCTTCGACAATTGGTTCAAACGCATGCAAAAGTGTATAGATCTTCATGGAGAATATTTTGAAAAACAATAAAGTGATTTTCGATGATTAAAATTTGTTTTTGATCTCTAATCCCGACATATAAAAGGTACCCCTCGTACTATCCTCGATCTCTGATATGAAATGCTTTCCATATATTGGCTGTTTGGCCTATTTGTGGTGTGCGTTTTTGATGATTTTCCACAAACAGAGGAACGACCTACAATGTTAAGCCGCCTCCGAACTGTAAATGGTTTTCTATGAGGAGCTTTTCTATAGAGGTTTGCCATTGCCCGCCAAGGGACGACAGCTATTAGATAGCTGCTTCATGCGCGGAGTTTCGAACCCCTGGACTTCCGAATGGTAGTCACGCACCAACCCATTCGGCTACGGCGGTCGCCTTTCCAGAGCCATTTTTTTTTTTAAATAACAAGTAGATTTGGATGGAATAAGTAAATAGGAAGCGTAAGTCCGTACCTCATTGCTCTAAAAACACCAAGAACTATTTTAAAATTGATAAGTTGCACTTTGATATCCTGAAACAACAGCATACTAAAACAACAACAAAATGTTTTGTAATAACTTAAGTCTTTTTATGCTGAAAACGAATATGACCTTGAAAATGCTCCAACACGTCAGGATTTTTGTCAATTTGAGGTTAAATAGTAAAAAAATGCAGATATTGGCCATTTTTTAAATTTTTTTTGAGCAAGGTAAAGTCATTTTTTTAATTTTTCACAACGGCATCGCAAAGTACTAATCTTTAGCTTTAAGGTCCTTTTTTAAAAATATTTTTACAATTAATATAAAAAAAGTTATTCTATTTTGAATTGGAGACTTTTAGATATGCAAATTCAACTTTTCTAACTCTCTAACGCCCCTGCTAAGGGCGAAAATTAAAAAAAGACTTTACCTTGGTCAAAAAAAAAATTTTTAAATGTATTATTATTCTAAACAATCGGTGGAAAATCTCTGAATACTTCGAATAATAACTCAACTCAGAGCCTTTTGAAATACATTGATCGGTACTTGGTTTATATAAATACACATAATTCATCGCAAAAATTGGCTTGAGTAATGCAAAAAACAAAAGTAAATTTTTACACAATTATTAAATCTTTTGGTGCAAACAGCCTGAAATTCAAAGAAACAATTCGATAATACCCAGAAAACTGCAGCCAACTCAAAATTACCCATACAGAAGATTTTTTTTTTCTATTACGAATTCACTTCCGTTAATAAGAGGAATCTGATTCGACTGATTCCACAAACCAAAGATTTTAATCAAAATACTATTAGCGCAGCAACGGCAGCAGCTTTTAAGCTTTGGCATTTTTGTTTGCAATCATAAAATTCCCTAAATCGAACGGAAGCAGCAGAAGTTCATATTAAAGTTATTATGAAGTTATTACGATGGATTATGAAGCGTGCACAAACTGATAATGCAAAGCTATAAAAAATGGAAATGAATGAGAAAGAAGAATAACAGAATAACAAAATGACTAACAAATGTAAACGAACGCGACGAAGCATATGGGACGCGACATCAAAGCGGCAGAAGGCGGCAACACACCAAAGAGGAAATTGTGTGGCAGATCCCCGTGTGTCGTCCCCAAGTGCAACCCTAAAAAAGAGCACAAAATAAAATGGAGACTGTGAAAATTTAGCTGTTATTACGTTTACTGACCTACGGGGAGGTGTAAAGGAAACTGTGAAAACGTTTTTGTTTTTTGTATTTAGTTAGTTTGATAGTTTCGGCGCTGTGTGTTAGGAAGCCATGGCATATTGTTGTGTACTGTCGCTGGCAGAGCGCGCGCCTAAAAGCAAGCTTTGATTATCCAAATTGTTTTGCTTTTCATTAGGACGGTATTATCCTGCAGGACTTTAGTGCATTTTTTATGTTATTGTTATTATGCGTTTAAATGCGTGAAATTGAGTCTCAGCAGTGGATTTTTTGTGTGATGAAAATAAATTATGTATATAAATATACACTTCCTTGCATGGTTTGTTTAAGTAAATGTTGACAAGTGGAACATTTGCCTTAGCAAGTAGAAAACTTCTTTATAAAAACTGTCTACAGACATAAGTTTCTGGCGGCCACAAATGATTAAGACAAATGACACACAAGGCTGAAAATTCCGTGGACTCAGTACGCGACTTGGTGTGCAGAGTCATTTTTCTTAGCCGTATGGTTTATACATAGCGGCAAAATGAAATTGACATACGATTATGGGCATCGATGGAAAAACGAACATTTACACACTTACTCTGCGGCAATCTACGAGTGATGAGGCTTAAGGTTGAATTGGTATGCGAAAAAAAACAAATAAGTTAAGTTCTGCTCCTAACGGATGAACGCGAGAAATGAGCTTATTTTTAGGGCTTACAAAGAAATGGTAAATATTCGGCACACGCATTTTTATCACACTTCAAAATTAATTTTTCCAGCAAATCTGTTGCCAATTTAAACATAAAAAAATATTAATAAGTAATTGGCGCGCATACTTCTGTTAGGTATTAGGGTAAGCTCCTCCTCCTACTTGTGGTGTGCGTCTTGATGTTGTTCCACAAATGGAGGGATCTACAGTTTTAAGCCGACTCCGAACGGCAAATATTTTTTAGGAGGTTTGCCATTGTCCCCCGGGGATCTACCACTATTAGAAACACGTTTTCTTTATCCGAATAGTAATCACGCACCAACCCATTCGGCTATGGCAACCGCCTAATTTTCTTTAGATCTAATAAGTAGTAAATGAAAATCACAGTCAGGTCGCAACCAAAACGTTTTTCTCTTGTGTGATAACACCCGCATTGGTCTTTGAGTGCGCTAGCTGCGGAAGCATTCGATTCGGCATATGAATAGGTGAAGCAACAGGCCTAAATAAACAAGTGTTGGCAGCAAAAATTGCATTTGTTTGAAAGCACTCAAAAATTATGAGTAATACCGCGTTCATATAGGGAAACTTAGGTTGTTTCAACTTTGCTTACAAATTGTTTTAGCTGCTAGTCTGCAGTGAGCATCAACATAGAGAAGAACGAGAACACAAACCACGTGGACTCGGTGTTCTTCTCCTTTCCTCGTCTCCACGCTTCCACAAATAATGAGTTAACGGAACAAAAGTTGTCCTGTATGAACGCGGTATAATGATATTTTAACAAAAGAGACTTGGCTGCATCGAATATAGTGAATTTTACCAGTTTTGTGAGATATAACGATACGGGCTGAAGCGAGTAAGTTTGCTGGATAAGTTTGTTGTTGCATGAAAAATTTTCGTCAAACGAGCAGAACCAAAACATAGCGAGCAGAGAAGTGACGAATCGAAGACGCCTAATAATACTATGGTTGCTATTTATATTTCTGGCCTTAGATACTTTTAGTGCCATCAGGCACCATCTGATGTTTACTCTGGAAATTTAACATATTTCACAATAAACATACTCAGAACATTTTTATTTTAGAGATGTATTAGTGTTGCTTGCAGTAGCTTTCAAAATTCATGTATTTTGATTCACGAAGCCTGGCTTCAACGCACCTAGATTCTCTATAAATGAGCACCCTTATGTTTTTCTGAAGGGTTTAAGTCTAGATGAGACACTGTGAAGAGTAGAAAGTTCATCAGGACTGAAGGCCGTATTACACAACCCAAATACATATATGAGTATATCATCTCTCCATATTTTGGACGAATACTTCTGCTCCAAAATATTTGTGTTCCAGGATATATATTATATATATTGCCAATACTGACTTTTCTTTATTAATTTTCGCCACTCCGTGAGTATATCTTACGGATCTGGGCATATACCTATACATATGCAAAGTGAAAAGTTTAGACAACATCGACCAAGCGTCACCAACGACTGATTCTGTTGTATGGAAACCTGGAATTGTAAACCCCTATACTTCCGGCACCTGGCACATAATCGTTGCCATATTATGAGACATATCTAGCCCAAGGCATGTTTAGCGAATCCCTTTTCATCTTTCAGTAATATTCAGGTCAACGTGCTCTTACTATTTCTCTTAGCAGGTCTCATTAATTCAAGAAACTGCAATAAGATTTCTCTTTGGATCATAAGATGGCACCTTGTGCGCGCTGTGGGCAAAAAGTAAGGTGAATTTGGTTGTAAAATGAAAAATCTTTATTTATTCTTGTAAATCTATTTCATCCCCTTCAAAATAATCCCCTCTCGATGAAATACACTTATGCCAACGATTTTTTCAATCCCCGAAACAGGCCAAATAGTCGTAGTCCATTTCCGGTATAGCCATCAGCACCTTCTTCGATTCAGCTTTTATCTCCTCAATCGACTCGAAACGCGTTCCCCGGAGTGGTCTCTTGAGTTTTGGGAATAGCCAAAAATCACACGGAGCCAAATCAGGCGAATACGGTGGTTGCGAAACGATATGCGTGGAATTTTTGGCGAAATGGTCACGAAGAACGAGTGCAGTGAGAGACGGTGCATTATCGTGATACAAAAACCAAGAGTTGTTGGCCCATAATTCTGGTCTTTTTAGACGAATTGTTTCACGTAAACGACGCATAACGCTCAAATAATATTCCTTATTAACCTTAAAATCGAAAAAAACTGTCATCATGACCTTTATTTTTGAACGACTTTGACGTGCTCTTTTCGGTCTGGCCTCGCCTTTAGCACGATATTCGCTTGATTGGTCGGTTGTTTCAGGGTCGTAAACATAAATCCAAGTCTCATCTCCCGTAATGATGCATTTGAGCTTGTCCTGATAGTCTGAAAGCATTGTTTCACACACATCAACGCGACGACTTTTTTCCAAGAAATTGAGAGTTTTCGGTACCAAACGAGATTTGACTTTTCATAGGCCCAAACGGTCTTTCAAAATGGTTTTCACAGACCCTTCTGATATTCCGATCATATCAGTAAGGTATTTAACTTTATTGACGTGTTGGTCATCTGTCGACGTCGATGGTCGTCCGGAGCGCTCCAAGTCATCAACACGTTCTCGACCCTCTTTGAAGTCTTTGTACCACTTATAAACATTTTTCTGCGACATGGTCGAATCACCAAATGCCTTCTGCAACATGCTAAACGTTTCTGCAGCCGAAATTTCATTCCGCAAACAAAATTTGATGGCACTTCTCTGCTCAATCAAATCAGACATTGTAAAAATCGAAAAATGCACTCTTGATCGTTTGGTAAACACAAGGGTAAATATATTACTGATAATGAAATTCACATGAAAGTTGGTCCAGATGTTATTAACAGTGCTGCCAACTCATGCGAAATTTTAATCCCGCGAAGTTTGACAAATAAATTCACCTTACTTTTTGCCCACAGTAGGAGATTGGCATCATATAGAAGAACTTTCGCTTAGGTTTCTAGCATAATCCTGGGACCCTCCAAATTTGTAATAGCGTCGGAGAAAGTTATTTTTTTTATTTTTGTAGATATTCTCTTTCACCGAATCTTCGCAATGAAAGATGATCAATCTGAAAATATAGGGTTTTTCAGTAAGAGCGCTTCAACTTTTGAACTTTTTTGAATAAAACACAAACGGTTTGACTTTTTTAATTAATTATTTTTTTATTATCGAGTTTGAACATATACATCGCGTGCACGTTTTACGAAGTCCAATCGTTGAACCCAATTTTCGACCACTCTTTTGCATAAATCGGCCGAAGTTCCAGCAATTTCGCGTTCAATATTGGCTCTGAGCTCACAAATCGTCGCCGGCTTGTTACTGTAGACCAATGACTTCACATAACCCCAAAACGGGACGGCTTGTTAAATGGATCGTAAAATGGCCGTAATGCTCTTAAAGTAGCAGCAACAGAACGATTATTTTCATAAAAAATTTGCATGATTTGCAATCGTTGCTCAAGTGTGTAGCGTTCCATGATGAAATGTATACTAATGAAGTTTACAAATAACAAGCGAAAAATAAAAAATATTTCGTCGTTCGCCCTCCCTATCGGAAAAAAGTTGAAGCGCACCTATTGAATAACCCTATATTACTTTGCTAGAGGCTAGGTCCGAATTTTCCTTTGCCTACTAATCGTTTTTGACTATTAAAGGACATTTCGAAAGCAGCCCAATTTCTGATGTAAGATTTCTTGAATTTATCGAAAAAAAATCTGGAATTTTTTGCCTTTGGCTAAGTCCAGTATTTTTAAAATAAATTTTTAATGACGATTTCTTCGCTTTTTGAGGTGATTTTAGTCAAACCTGTGCCAAGCTTATCATAGCCATTACCGTCAACCTTAAATTCTTCTTCTTCTTCTTCCGGTGCTCAATCCCTCCGGGGGCATAGGCCATCACCTCAAATTTACTTGATTTTTTTAGGTACTTAGATTTTAAGATTTATTGCTTTGTTGGTACCGAAAAGACTACCACTCGGGGTGCACAGGTTCGAACCTCTGGGCATGACAGAAAAAGTTTTTTCTAATAGCGGTCGCTCTTCGGCAGACAATGGCAAACATCCGAGTGCATTTCGGCTATAAAGAGCTTCTCACCAAAATCATTTGTCGTTCGAGATCGGCTTAAAATTGCAGGTCCCTTCATTTGTGGAACAACAGCAAGACGCACACCACCATTATCATACGCAGTAAACATAGTAGGCAAATCTTGTTTGTCAAACACACTGGAAATTCTACTTTCGCGTTTCTAGACCTAGCCCTGAATATGTTTAAGCCAGCAAATCCTTTGGCCAATCTCGTTAGCCCTCACAGCTAAGCTGTGCTTAAACTATCCAACTATCAAACTTCCAAGAAGAAAAAGTTCTGCTCTAAGATTCGTCCTCGATTATATTGTGTTCCCAAAAATTACGCGAACTTCCAATAACAATAAACACCTCTCAACAAACAACACAAAACCATTTTAAATAACACAACTTCTCCGCCCAGCTGCTGGCAGGAAATTGATTACACCGATACAGTAAATTAAGCAGACATTATCTGTGGCTTAAGTGCAGCACTCATCCTCAATAAACACACAGAAATCTCAGTCAGTGCGATTTCGCAGAGCCACATAACAAATGTGCGCATTAAGAGGAAAAGTTGAATTTTCAGCTTAACCCTTGACAGCCAACCAAACTTTCAACAGTCACAAATCAACAAACTACATAAATGCGATTGTCATTCAGCCAAACTATGTAGATAAAGCAAGCGAGCAGGCAAGAGATGACCAGTGCACAACCCGTCGTGCAGTCAGTTTTTCTGACCGATAGTCAGTTCGCCACTACAATAACAGATGATGACCAGAGAAATCGTTGTAACAAGCTTGTGCGCCACGCCGACTTCCGAGCACATGCTTTGGGCGGTTGCCACTAATTCACTACTATCTAATACAGCCACTGCCTCGGCCGTCACTCGGCCACCACCCGCACAGTGTGGCGCTTTCGGTCTACTCCTTTGCTGTTGCACAATCATTGTGCGGCAATTGCATGCAATAAATTTTATCAAGTGCACTTGTGGAGCAGCGCAAAGTGGTTTAAGTCGGCGCCAAGAGCAACACTTTCATCCAATAGTTGGAGATGGGTGTTGGAGGTGTGAGTCGGGAGAGGGAGGTGCATTTAAATCCATGCGCCACCCACTAAAAGGCTTACTGCTAGTCGAGTGCGAAGAAGAGGCCACATCAGGAACGTTGGTGACGGCTGCCAGCTGCCAGTTGCATACAAATTGCTTCATATAGCATACTGTGCTGCTTGTGTTGTTGTTGTTGTGTTACATATTTATTTTTTGCGCATTTCATTGCAGCATTTGTAAAACTCGTTGGACTAACTATTTAATGCATTTTTCGTTTTATTTTCGTTGAAACATTTGCTTTATACGAACATATTTCGTATTTACTTTCGTACTTTTTTTCTTAGCTCCACTCGCCTGATGTGGCAACAATATGCGGCACGCAGCGAAAATTGGAAAAGTTTTCGCATTTTTTGGCATTTCACAGTGTGTAGCGAAGGTGCAAAATATTTGTTGCAATCAGATTTTTTTGTTGCAGTTTTCGATGATGTGCTTTGAAGTGCCGTTGATGGCCTTTCAATTTTCAATTATTCCACGGCATGAAGTGAAAATTTCGCTGTCACTTTGATTGCTGGGCTTTCAAAAGTAAATCCGATTTTCACTTCGACTTAATGGAGCTGTGCGTAAAATATAAATTGAACATTGATTGTGAAGGAAGATAGAAAAGTAGAAAAAGAAAAGAAGAAACTATAACGAGCCGTCGGCAGAAGAGAAAATATTTATTTTTGGGTGCACTGAAAAGGCACCTTTGTAGATTGTCCAATTACAAAGGGTGAGCTGGTTTACCTTTAAAAATATTCAAAACATGAAAAAAAAATAAAAATAATGGGGAAATTTACAGTTTTAAGCAGACATTGCACGTTGGATATTTTTTTATGGGATGCCTTTTCATGGCAAAAATGAACTCAGTGGTTTTTTTATTTCAGTATTTCATGCACTATGATTCGAACCTACTTACTCTGAATGGTAGCTACGCACCAATCCATTCTGCGCTATAAATGTTATAATGCTATAAATAAATGCTTTGCAAGTAACGCGTAAACCCTTGGATTGTTATGCCGTCGTAAAGCTCATACAACTCATTGTTCCATCGCGTACGATACACTCCGTCAACAACATGCAAAGATTCAAAAATTTTGCGCAGAATCTTTCTCTTCGGACATTGTCATCGTCCAAGCTTTTGTGCCATACGTTAGGTCGAGCATGAAAAGAACCATATAGAGTGTTAGTTTTGTTCGTCGAGAGAGGGCTTTACTACTCAGTTGCCTACTTAATCCAAAGTAGCAGTTGTTGGCAATATAGATTCTCCGCTGGATTCCGAGGCTGACATTATTATCGTTGCTAATGTTGGTTCGCAGATAAACGAAGTCTCTTACAACCTGGAAATCATAACTGTGAAAGTGACATGAGTGCAAATACGCGAGTGGGCCGTTTGATGACATGAGGTGCCTCGTTTTGTCCTCGTTCACCACCAGACCCAATTGCTTGGCTTCTTTATGGTCATATTTCCTTGGATCATGTCGTCCGAATGGAAACACACACTTCGCTTCGGAAAGTATTCGAAGCGGTACTAGCTGCTGGTAGCAGAGGAAGAGGAAGGTCTCCTCTACGTTGGAAAGATCAGATAGAGAAGTAAACATATGGCTTCATTTGGTGTTGCCGGTTAGCACAAGAAAGAAACTACTGGCGCCCTTTAAAAAGGTCCATTTTATACTTTTCAACACTTACACCGTTTTATTGCTGTTGTCTTTCTCACTTTTTACCTCGTGTAAAACTCACGACAACACTCATACATACAACAGATCTATTTCCAATTACGGCCTGATCTTGAAAACTGCCTTCTATGTCGCTGTAGCAAAGAGGGAAAATTGTTCCCAAAGTATCAGTTGCTGTTTAGTTGGCTGGAATCCAATGCCCTTTTCTGCCACGTGCGAAAGGGTTAAGAGTTGAGATTCCATTATCGACAGATGCCGTCAAGATAAAGAGTGCTTTGAAAAATCGGTATTAATACATGAATGGAGAATTTTTGTTAATATATTCTTATTGCCAATTTCCATCTCAACATCGGTATGTTCAGGTAGTTTGCCGCCCAGAGCTTCGTGGATATCAAGCAAATTAGATTAGAGCTTGGCATTGCTCATGCGACTTAATACTCCGTTATATATTTTCCTGTATGAAATTCAATTCAAAAGTCAGCAAACTTGCTAATGAAATCACTTATGCTGGTAAATCATGATATACCCAATTTACAGATTCTTTATTGGAAAGTTCGTCTTGGATACGGAAGATCGAGAATGAGGAAAAGGTTGAGAAATCTCGATTAGATATGGGATTTGGCGAAAGTGTCACATACTTTAAAATAACTAAAAAGGGTTTGGCTAATGTCTTACTATTAAGAGAAGTCACTTGAAGAACATAAAGGCTAGTTTTGATGGGAAAAAGAGGAGGAAAGTTTTAAACATTTTACCTTTTATCTTTCTTTCTCATAAACATTGCAATAATTTGGCAAATGAAATCTTTGCGCACAATGAGGTGTTATATGAAGTCTTCTGGTCTGAAGTGGCATAAAACACCAAAAATATTTCTTGCTTTGGTCTGTAAAAATGTTTTCCTGCGCTTTTATACCATACTTCCCAAATGGAATTTCTAGCAAAAAATTACTCAGAAACTTCCGGACTGTCTTTCTCAAAACAAAGTCAGTGGAGGGCAATTTAAAACTCTTCAAAATATGCTTGCGATTTTCCAATTCGCTTGGGTGTCTCGCAGAAAAGCCAGCTAGATAATGAATCGCTCCGTTGCCATGAAACTCTCCATGCAGTAAATTGTTATGAGAGTCAAGTTGGCTTGGGAAATGTTTGCTGTTGCTCACAATCCTTCATGTCCTTTTATAAGGCGTTAATACAGCCAATCGTTGACTACGATGAACTCAGATTTTCAAAAACAAACTCAATCTTCAATTTCGAAAACACACGCTCAGTCTTTTTGGAGTATGGCACCTTTCCGTTTTGAATAGCGCTGATTACAACATTGAAGATTCAAATGGTGGATTAAAAATAGTGAACATTTTTAAAGAAAAGTCTTTTAATCCTTTTGAAACTCATCAAATCAACATTTAAATGTCTCTGATTTCGATACGAAATTGTGATTTTCAATATTCAAAATGGTGGATAAATTTCAAGATAAGTTTTCAAATTTTTTTGAAACCAGCTACTAGACCGTTTTAAGATCCAATCTTCGCAAATAAATATATCGAGTTTCTAAATGATTAAAACCTTTTCTTGATGTCAAGCCGCACACTGCCAGAAAGACTAGAGGGATACTACGTGATTTATTTTCTATCAAATTAATAAGCCATTTCGGTGATATATCCTGGCCACCCAGGTCACCCAGATCACCCGATCTTACCGCTATGGGAATTATTCTGTGGAGATACCAGAGATACCAGATACCATCGACCATCTCTGAGGTAAAGAAAATATCGTTCGAGAGGTTAATGTCATCCCGACATCACTTCTTTCATGAGAGGCACGAAGTACGAAGGCCAGATGCCTAGAGCTTATCCGATGTAACAGTCAAGTTTTAAAAGAAATAATTAAAAAAAAATCAAATCCTCACTCGTCTTCTTTGTAATAGTTATGAACTCAACGCCATTCAATTTCCAAACTCGTAGCTGTATTTCTCGGTCATTGGATGATCGGCACACACGCGGAAAAGCTGAGTTTGCCATTTAACTTCAATTGCAGAAGATTTGTGACCTTTCAAAGAAGGAGACTGTGAAACAGTTTCTCTGTAAATGTCCGGGTGTGGCAGCTAGACGGTTAAGGGTGCTCCTTTCTTCCACAGTCTGGGGAAGTGCGCCAACTTAAATCCCATCAACCTTCTCCATTACATCAACAGCTCTGGCTGGCTGTGGATATCTGCCTGTTGGAGGTCTCATAATGGTATCACAACTTTAGCGCTACTTGGATAATGCCAGAGTGGCATTTCAACCATTTCCCCTACCTATCTCCCTACCTTTCGATTCCGAATTCGGCCACCGGTCACCCGGTTTATATATTTCAAATGTTGAAATGACTCAGTAATGTTTCACATCTAACGAAAACAGCAATAAAACTATTTACAAGCACATCAAAATGCTTCAGCTAATGGTGATGTGCGAAAAAATATACTTCACAGTTAGCCATTAAAAGAAAAGGGGAAATATTTAAATTTGGGTCACTATTTTATGTTTCTAATAGCTGTATCTACCTTTAATGTTGTTGTATTTCTGGTAAACATTGTACGCGCTTATGTGGGCGTATGTTTGTATGTATGCATATACACGACGTTGTTTTCTTATCACCTCTACACCTTCCTGTGCGCCTATCGCACACCCTAATTTGCAAAGCAATAATAAACAAAAGGCAAAAATTCCAAATAAAAAAAAAAACTTGCAAAAAAGAAAGGCCAACCGCTGCTGAAAATGTGCGCGGAAAACGGGCATTTAATTAAATTTATGCCGGCTCGTAAGTAAAGTGTGAAAAATAGCTTTTCAATCAGCGGGTGATGGGGTGCGCCCGCCGTGCACTCTACTTAAGCCCATATCAGAGTACATACGTACATGTGTCTATGTGTCTATGTGTGTAAACGCATACAGGCTCGTTTCATTTTGTCACATAATGGCGATATGAAGCGCGCGCAATAATGGTTGGGAGTGAAAATTCAAAGCGGGCCATTGGGGCATGCAACCGCTTACGCACCAACTACGGCAGCTACCAACTCAATGATAGCAGTGAGCCCATATGCATTGCTTTGTATGTAGATATGTAATATAGTTAGCATAGACACCGTTGAAACCGCAACCAAATGCAGAATATAACTATAGCCGCACCACCCGCAACTTTGTTTATGTTTTGTCACCGGCAACGGTAATTAAATTCTGCTGCTATTGCCTGCTACTCAAACGCGAATAAATTCAACGAATTGTGATTCGCATTGCTTCTTCACTGCATACAGTGAGCAGGGAAGTGGTCTGGTCTGTAGCTTTACAAAATTACACTAGTTAACAAATTGAACCACTAAACTGAAAAATTTGTAAAATCAATGATAACACAAATATGTTACATACAAGCAGGCAAGCAATGGAGCGCGTGAAGGTCAATATAAAGATTTCCATCACTCAAAATCATTTTTGTTTTTTATTTTGTAAAAAAGTTATTCAAAACCAAAACTAACTATAAACGATGATGATTAATTTTGCGTCACCTATATACAGAGTGATCAGATTCGACGTTTTCCAATAGAGGTTTTTTTGACGGATAACGCGTGACTACTGTCAAACTAAATACATAGTTTTTTAAGTATGCATTGACATTTCATGGACAGACTTACGCCTGAACAACGTTTACAAATCTTACAGTTTTATTACGAAAATCGGCGCTCTATGAAAAGTGTTCATCACGCTCTCTGGCCAACTTAGACTCATTTTTGGCTTAAATGCTACGTCAGTAAGCAGAATTGGTGTTTACGGATGGCCGAATTACGGCGCAGTAGCGGCCAAAATTTGGAAGGGATTATCTTTAAAAAATAAATGTCATGCATAGTTCTACACAAAAATAATAAAGATTGGATTTTCATTTCAATTTAAATTCCGATGCCTCTAAATTGATCACCCTTTACAATAGGGCGAATGCATTCAGTAAGGCGATTTCGAAAATCTCCAGGCGCCCTAAACTGTGAATATTCAGTTCATGTGTGAATTCAGTATTGTTGTAGGGAAGTGAAACATAGCTGCTCTCTAACACCATCACACAGAGTTTAGAATCTTACGTCAACAAATGCCTCCGCATCATCTGTAGAATATTCTGGCCGAACACCATCAGCAAGGACGCGCTGTGGATATCAACGAATAAGGAACCCATCCTATGGTAAATCTAATGCAGAAAGTGGCAAGGGATAGATCACTCGTTTAGAAAACCCACAGATAGTACCACGAGAGTGGCATTGGACTGGAACCTGCAAGGGAGCAGAGGTCGCGACCGCCCAAAGAATACTTGATACTCTGATAAAGGTAGCTGTAAAACACAAACGTACTAACGCAGCACGTTCAAAATTTGACAGGAGTCAACTGACAGATGCCTGTTGATAGGAGCAGTATTTGTTTTTCAGTAAAGAGGTCAGAAATAAAAAAAGGTCACGGACTTATTGACCCGCCCTCGTACACAATAATACACTAGTGATAGTTGAATTGGATAGACAGACACGCATAAGCACAAGAAGTGGATTTTGTGCATTGCTTCATCACTATGGTTGAGACTTGGGTCTATCACCAAATCAATCCAAGAGGCTACGGAGTGGTGTGAATCTGGCTCTCGGCTCCGAAACGAGTCGTGTCCGGAAATGGGCCAAGAAGGTGTTAGCATCAGCTTTTTGGGATGCAAAAGCTATTTTGTTTGTGGATTACTTGCAAACTGATAAAACAATATATTCTGAATATTATTGTAACTTTCTACACCAGCTGAAGGAAAAAAATTGAGAAAAAAACCCAGTTTTTCATCAGAACAATGCACCGAGTGACAGGAGCATTTTAACATGAATTAAAGTTTAAATTCTTGGACCGTCCTCCGTATTCACCTGATTTGACCCTTAGCGGCCTCCATTTGTTTCCAGACCTAAAACAATTCATGCGTGAAAACCATTTTTCATCAAATGATGAGGTCATAACAGCTGTGGAAGCGGAGTCTTCAGCCCTTCCAGATTCTCACTTCAGGGATGGAATTCATAAATTGGGATCTCGTTGGAAGTGTATGATGTTCGAGGAGACTGTACTTGCTATTCATTATTTCAAACCATAAAGTTGTGTTTTTCTTACCGAACCACAAAACTTATTGAACAACCTATGTTCATTCTTCATTATATATTCTCCAGAAAGGTGTAAAATAACTGCAATCGCTTATTAAATAGCGAGTTTTGTTCTGCTGTGGTACTTTTGAATTTAATTTTGAAATCATTCGAATTTCTAAGGTGGTATTTCTGTGCATCCTTTACATATTCAACTTGAAATTTCAAGCTTTCAAGTTTCTAACTTCAACCTGTATTACAAACTTTGAATATCCGCTTTAAAGTATTATGTATATTGCGTTTGTTGTGTTATATTTAATAATTTCAGCATTTCATGCATTATTCTGACGGGTGTATAGATACTAGATTTTAATAGGAATTTCATTCCATTATTTTGCAGTTTTTGTAATCTGAAGTATTTAGTTGTGTTTGGTTTCAACAAGCACCATATATAGGATGGTTGAAACATATTCAAAATGTGTATGAACATTATAAATACTTATTGCAGTTATTGTGTCGATTTTACTTCGTATCCTTTTAAGAAAACTATTCTTGTTTGCACATTTTTTGAATTTATATTGAACGAGCTCTTTGAATTTCATATTTTTGTCTATAATGAAACTTAAATCTTCATACGGTCCATCTTCTCAGCAACAAAATCATTTGTTTTCAATTAAGTTTGACTTCTTCTTCTTAATTGGCGCTATAACCGCTTACGCGATTTTGGCCGAGTTTAACAAAGCGCGCCAGTCGTTTCTTTCTCGTGCTAACCGGCGCCAGTTGGACACACCAAGTGAAGCCAAGTCCTTCTCCACCTGATCTTTCCAACGCAGAGGTGGCCTTCCTCTTCATCTGTTACCACCAGCTGTTACCGCATCGAATACTTTCAGAGCCGGAGCGTTTGTAACCATTCGGACGACATGACCCAGCCAACGTAGCCGCTGGATCTTTATTCGCTGCGCTATGTCGATGTCGTCGTAAAGCTCATGCAGCTCATCGTTCCATCGTCTACGTTGCCAACGTGCAAAGGTCCAAAAATCTTACGCAAAATCTTTCTCTCGAACACTCCAAGCGTCGCTTCAACGTATGTTGTCATCGTCCACGCTTCTGCGCCATACGTTAGGACGGGCATGATGAGAGATTGTAGAGTGTTGGTTTAGTTCATCGAGAGAGGACTTTACTGCTCAGTTGCCTACTTAGTCCAAAGTAGCACTTGTTGGCAAGAGAGATTCTACGTTGGATTTCAAGACTGACATTGTTATCGGTGTTAATGCGGGTTCCTAAATAAACGAAGTCTTTTACAACCTCGAAATTATAACTGTCTACAGTGACGTGAGTGCCGATACGCGAGTGCGCCGACTGTTTTTTTGAATACAGGAGGTACTTCGTTTTGTCCTCGTTCACCACCAAACCCATTCGCTTTGCCTCTTTATCCAGTTTGGAGAAGGCAGAACTAAC
Source organism: Anastrepha obliqua (assembly GCF_027943255.1). Lineage (NCBI taxonomy): Eukaryota > Metazoa > Arthropoda > Insecta > Diptera > Tephritidae > Anastrepha > Anastrepha obliqua. Next base: position 121,298,115 of record NC_072894.1, read on the forward strand.
AGCGCGGTTGTTAAGGCCGATGATGTCAATATCATCGGCATACGCCAGCAATTGTACGCTCTTATAAAAAATTGTGCCTGAGCGATTAAGTTCTGCTGCTCTCCAACATTAGGTTAAAGAAGTCATACGACAGCGAGTCACCCCGCTGAAACCTCGTTTGGTATCAAACGGCTCGGAGAGGTCCTTCCCAAATCTGACGGCGCTGCTGGTGTTGAGCAACGTCATCTTACATAGCCGTATTAGTTTTGCGGGGATACCAAATTCAGACATCGCGGCATACAGGTAACTCCTTTCCGTACTGTCGAATGCAGCTTTGAAGTCGACGAAAAGGTGGTGTGTGTCGATTCTCCTTTCATGGGTCTTTTCCAAGATTTGGCGTATTGTGAATATTTGGTCGATGGTAGACTTTCCAGGTCTGAAGCCACACTGATAAGGTCCAATCAGTTGGTTGACGGTGGGCTTTCAGCCTTTCACACAATACGCTCGCTAGAACCTTATAGGCGATATTTAGAAAATTAATCCCGCGGTAATTGGCACAAATTGCAGGATCGCCCTTCTTATGGATTGGGCAGAGCACACTTAAATTCCAATCGGCAGGCATGCTTTCATCCGACCATATTTTGTATAGGAGCTGATGCATGCACCTTACCAGCTCCTCGTCGCCATGTTTGAATAGCTCAGCCGGCAGTCCGTCGGCGCCCACGGCTTTGTTGTTCTTTAGCCGCGTTATAGCTATTCTCACCTGGTCATGATCGGGTAGCGGAACGATAATTCCGTCGTCAACGATTGGGGTATTGGGATTTTCACATTCTCGGAGTCCACTTTTCATTTTTGTGTTCGTATGTAGAGGGAGAGTTTATTAAAAAAAAAATTGAAAGATATACTCAAAGTTGTAGATTCAAATAATGCAGCAGTGCACAAATTTGTTTCGCAAATTCCCATCTGGAATTCAAACATCTCTTGAATATAATTTAAAAAATAATTTGAAGAAGAACTTTATTGCAGTCAGCTTATCCCTTGACGAATACACATATGTCGCAGATCTTCCACACTTGACAGTTTTGATACGTTTTGTTTCACCTGACTTCGTTGTTAATGAAGGATTATTAGATTTAGCAGCACTACAAATTAAACCCGCGATATCAATAATAACAATACATTAGACCTCATAATGAAAGCTTTTGATGTGCCTCTTAATAAACTTGTAAGCATTCCTACTGATGGGTCTCTCGCAATAGTAGATAAAAAAGCGGTCTTATTAGGCTTTTAAGAGAAGATTCTCAAATTCCACAATTCATACCAATTCACTACATAATTCACCGAGTACATCTCGTTACAAAATATTTAAAATATCTCGATGTTCCGAAAACATTTCAAATTGAATCCGCACCAATGCTAAAAATCATCGACACTTCAAACATTTCCTTGAAGAATTAAAGGGCGAAGAACTTTTAAATGGCATTAATTTCTTTTTCATTGTTAGACGGTTTTCTAGCCAGAACTTATTAAATCGTTTTGTATAGTTTTTTGATCCGATAACTGCTTTCTAAACGAAAAGGAAATAACCAATTCAGAATTATACGATAACGAGAGGTTACAAGACTTAATGTTTTTGACTGATGTCATGGAACATTTGTAAATACTGAAGGAGAAAGATAAAATAATATCTGACCTCTCACGGTATACATTTAGTTTTCAAACTTAATTACAACTTTTTCAAAATGACATTAAAAATAAAACGTTTGTCATTTTCCTCAAATTAAAACAATTTGGTTCAATATAATAAAAGCAAGGAAAACTCAACGAGTATATGAGTGGCTCAGTGCCATCCTTGCCTAAGCCTCAATTTAGTCATTTCCTAATAATTAGTGACAAAGTTAATAGGTAAGTAAAAATTAAACAGCCTTTTTAGGAAGGTTTGAATCATTTAATTAGATGTCAGCCTTGTCTCGTTCAAAAATTAGGGATATGCAACTTAAGCACGGATAGTTTGGAGTATTTCTAAGTAGTGTCGCATAATAACTCCATATATGAAATTTTTAGGGTTAGGCAAGGATGGCACTGAGGCACTCATATAAAAAAGCTAGAAAGAATATTCACGAAATTCCCAAAATTTGAAGTCTAAAAATACAGCTTAACTTTAGTTTGCCTTTCAATACTTTTCCACTCGTTTATTAGGTAGTCTACTGCAGTTTCGCATGAATATTTCTTTCTGAAACCAGATTAGAATTTTGGAAATTGACAAATTTCTCAAGCAATTTTTCTAAGTAATTTTAAAGCCATTGATTGGCCTGCATTTCTCGCATAGGGTAATTATAGGTAACCTATACATTTCCTCAAACAGCCACGCCACATCCATTGCCTGCACTCTCAACAACTGACAATTTGAGTGTAATTAAAAAAGTTTAATGGTAATTTTTTCTTGTTGCATTGTGCTAAATTTACTCACAAGCAAACAAAAAACATAAATAAATATATTTTTAACGCTTCATAAATTACAATATTAATGACATGCACAAAATTAAAAAAAGAACGGAGATATAAAAAAAAATATGCATAAAAGTTAAAACAAGTATAAAAACCACATAAATAACGGGAAATGCTGTAAAAAAGTCATAAACACACTTTTTGATGTTTATTATGTCCGCTAGAAAGTAAAAATATATAAAATACTAGCACAGTTGACATTTGCTCGTGTCAACAATAGGGGTGGCAAAAAGAAGAAAAATGTTATGAACAAATACTGAATTTGAATGAAGTGATAAGCGCCAACAGCAGCGCTACATGGCGGTGATGGTGATGATGAAGATGGTGGTAAGAGGTGTTGTCAGGTAGCACTGCGTCATGAATAGCACATAGTTGCGGGTTTCATTAGTGGCAAAATACAGGGTGAACGATATGAAGTGTTACCAACTTCACACTGCTTGTATCTGTAAAACAGCTCATGACATCAACGTCAAAATTGTTCTAATGACAGTTCAATATATTGTTTATAAGCCATCAAAAGCATTTGCGTCTCAGTTTTGTTGAATTTCTTTTTCTCTGATGGAATTCAAACGTAATAGTGTGATTGCGTTATATTTGGCTGGAAAATCACAACCAGCCATTGTTCGTGAGCTCAGTCACCTCAAAGTGAATAAAATGTTTGTGTATCGCACTATAAAACGTTACAATGATACTGGTAGCATCTCGAAACGTCATGGAGATGGACTAAAAAAACCGCAATAACGCCAGAAATGGTTCGGAAAGTGAAAGCTCGACTTGAACGAAATCCACGTCGAAGTGGAAGAAAAATGGCCAAAGAACTGAAAATAGCGCAAGACAGTATTCGACGCATATTGAAAAAAGAGCTCAAGGTCAAGGCTTACAAGTTCCAAAAAGCACACGATCTTTCACCCCAGCAAAAAAAGTTCGGTGCGAAAGAGCAAAGGAGTTGTTGAGCTTGCACGAACGTGGCGAATTTCCTAACATTGTGTTTTCTGATGAAAAAAATGTCCCAACTGAGCAGTTCATAAACACTCAAAACGATCGTGTTTACTTGACCGAACGCTCATACGAGAATTTGAGCCTACGTATGGCCATTCGAAGCAATTTCCCATTGCAAGTAATGGTTTGGGCCGCAGTGACCGCTGATGGACGCTCTCCAATCGTTTTTATCGAGCCTGGTGTCAAAGTGAATGCGACTTATTATCGTGAAAGTGTTTTAGAAGCTGCTTTAGAGCCGTGGACACGCAAGCATTTTGGTCGTAGACCATGGACGTTCCAACAGGACTCAACACGGTCTCATAAAGCACACTTCATTTCATCCACACAATGGCTTTCGAATTCGCCAGACGCAAATCCGATGGACTGATCCATTTTGGAGAGCAAGATGAGGACTAAAAAATATGCCAGAATGGATGCGCTGAAAAAAGCGATTATACGAGAACGGGCCAAAATACCTCAACATCACATTCGTGCAGCATGGAACTCATTTTTTGACCGTTTGAAGGCTATAGTCAAGGCAAAAGGTGGTAATATCGAGCTTAAGTGAATATATATTAAAATTGTAATCATTTCTGAACAATTTTGTCTTTGAAATCAATAATAAAAAACTAATTTCACACAAAAAAGTTATGGTGTTTTGAATAGGTAACACTTCATATCGTTCACCCTGTAAAGTTTTGTAGTAATACCCCAACAGGCAAAACTTGCACTAGCGAAACGAATTTCTAGTACAACACAACAAAAGTTCGGTAAATTGAATTGAAAAAGGGATACATTTTTTTTTTATTTTATATATTCATTATTTTTTATCTTCTCCACATAATCACCATTAATTTCAGTACATTTTTTTAATCTGTAAATCCACTGTTGAAAACAGTCCTCAAAATCGCGCTTTTGCAACTTTTTAAGTTGAGCTAACAAAGATTTTTACTTTATATTTTTTTTTTTTCATAATGGCGATGGACGAATTTCTTCAATGCCAGAAATTATAACGAAGTTACTTAGCATTTGAGCTGGCGCATTATCGTTGTGTAAGCAATAGCGGTGCAGTTCCTCGTTTTTCCTCTTTTTAAGTAAATTTTTGCACACTTTTGTTAATCAGTTTACAGTATAGCGTTTGGCAGTTACTATCTGAGAAGAATCTAACGGAATAGCAGCAACTTTTTTTTCTCTGGTGAAGTAAACCGATATCATCAATTTTGTCTCTGACTTTTGCTGCTTGGCTTTCATAGGTGGATTCGCTCCTTTCGCGCTCCATACCTGTTTGGTTTCTGGGTCATACTTAAAAAATGGATGATGAACCATTACGATCACATTCAAGAGACTAGACTCTATTTTTCGAGTTTTCTTCAAATACATTGAGCAAAATTTACTCTTGCTTCCTTTTGTCTCTCATTCGAAATTCGTACATGTCATCGGGTGTGTTTCTTCGTGTATTGCAAATCATTAAACAATTCACTACACATAATTTTCTGTGTCATTCATGTGTCTCCGTCAATTTTTCGCTCCCCAGAGTCACATTTACTATCTCGATCGATGTGTTTGGCCGCCCTTCTCGAAGCTCCTCCGTCACAGAAAAATATTCAGTCTGGAGTCTTTTACACCACTTACAAATAATCTTAAGTGATGAATGGTTAGTTTCATCTGCAGTGTGGAACTCATTGAAAATTTCCACCGGTTTAAATTGTCGGTGAAAGCCGTAAGTTATTCAGAAATGAATTTCCTGCTGTGTTGCTGGCGGAATTTCTGCTGGCATTGCATCAATTGTTTTACATTTGCTCGTCTCTAATCTAACGGATTTTTCTAATATCTTGAAATATCGTAAGACTATAACAAAACTAATTGCATTTTAAAAATTTTCAAAGAAATAAAAAATAACATCGCCTTACCGAACTTTTGTCAGCGCATATTAGTACCCTAAACAGACAACTTTGCATTGTGAAAATTAACTAAATGATGATAGATTAGTAAGGGAATCGTAATATAATTGTAAATTGTGAATACATTTATCCTTTGGTATTTTACCAATGGCCTCTCATGCATTTTGTTCATACTAACAAAAATAAAATTTTAACTGAGTAAAAGCTGTAAGTTTCTTTTCTTGAACACAAAACAATATTAAAGAGGCTTCCCACGTGACAAATACAAAAAAATAGAAGGCCTTACTTCTTCAACAGAATAACGTTGATTTGTGCTGACCCAAGAATATAGCAGTGCTCCGAGTAGCGGGTTATGACAAGGTTTTGTAAACCTAGGACTTCATGTGCTCAAACAGTACCCTTTTTACAAGTACTTCTTACGATGCTGATGATAAATTGCGGATTGGCGAAAATTTAGAATGAGTTCATGAGAATGAGTTTTTACTGCGCATTATGCTCCGTCGATGCTATTTGTTGAGGGTATTGTCGATAGTTCTTGTACAGCGATTATCCTTTAACAACCTCTTTAATTTTGCGGCGGATATTTCGGGCAATACATTATGACAGAGGGCAAATATGAGTTTATCGCCGATTTGAATGTTTACGTCCGAGTTTTATTTTATGGCAAAACAAAGTCATCTCCCTTTGCACATTCTTGTGGTGATTCGGCATAGGAAACCACGTGATCGGAAAACGGATTCTGGTAGAGAAATTATGTGATTCTTATATTTTGAGTACACAAAATGTTCAGTAGTTTTAGGTAAAAAAAACAACGGAAAGCAATTTGGTGGAGCTTTTTAACCCTTTAACTCCTCAATAGATGGGTATTTTCACCACCTTTACGGGAAAGAACATAAAATGCTCATAACAAACAGATATAACGGATTTAAATGTACTACGAAAATATTTGCTATAAAATTCTACTATAAGTCCTTTAACACACCAAAGCTTAAAATTCCACTTAAACGTTAGAAATGAGTCAAAACGAAAAATGTGTAAAGGTTAATTTCGGTGGTGTGCATATGTGCATATTTAGTTACCGTAACATTTTCCATTTTGACTTATTTCTGCTGTTTAACCCTTTATCGTATATGTGCCATATATGGTATTGCAGTTATGATTCAATTTTATTTCCAAATTAAGAATTATAAAATAATTTAAACCATTTTAATCCAACAAATATATATAAATAGCAATAATAAAAGACAAAAGCATTGGCTATGATTTAATACAATTCGAAATAACCTCACTTTTGTGCAAGTGTGTGAAAAAGCAGAATTCAAGTATGAGTCACTTCAAAAACGATAACAGAGAAAACGAAAGTACTTTTTGACCAAAAAAAAAATATTTTCATGGAGCTGATATATTCATCTTTCTCGACGGATAATAATTTTCGCGCTTTTCAACTGTTTTCTATGCTTTACAAAAGTTTTTATGTACTTAGATGCTTCCATAGAAAAAAAAATATTGTATATAAACATTTTTCATTATTTTTCTTTTAATAAGTCTTATTGATAATTAAATAAAGCTTCTTCTACCGTGAAAGATTTTTTTTTTCAACGCTTTATCAATACACGCAGTAAAAAGTTAAGTTGAATTTTGCGCTTTTATTTACTTTACTTTCCAACTTAAAATCTTAACTAGATTCACAATATGGTATACTAAAGCTAATTTACATAAAAATACATCTAAAACCAACAAATATACACTTCTGACAAAGGCTCGGTAAATAACTCTTAGATTTGGACATTCGCCACCACTTGAGAGGGTGAAAAAATGTATATATGTATGTGTGTGGTATGTATCTGTACTTCATAAGCCGATGTTTTCTGTCGTCGAAATCACTTATGTGTATGTATGTATGTATGTATGTGTATATGTACACAGCAGCTTCTCGATACTAAAGTGACACTTAGCGACACTCAACCACTGCTTATCGCTTCACTGGATCCCATCACTCTGCAATATCACCAATAACAGCGCCAATTACACTCCCACCTACACCTTAACCGGCAAATCACCTGTTAAGTGACAAATTTCGTAGGCGCTCAGCAGTTGGCCAACAACATACAACTTATTTACAAAGCAATGGGAGCTGGCCGTTAGTTTGTGTGAAATGTATGGTATGCCTGGGAACTTCAAATAAAGGCAGACATTGCCAAGTAAATAAATACGAGTACATAAAAATGCATACAAATGTCATCAGTATACGTGTTTACCTGCCCAGCAGTCAAATTTTGTAGTCTCACAAGTGAACTAGTTGTATACCACACATTTCTTCTATGCGCATGCATGCTATGTTAAGATTACATTAGATATGTTAACTTTACATGGACTTTTTGATACCTTTTATTATATACCTATGTAATAGTAAAGGGTTTTGCAATAACAGGTGTTAGGTGTTAAACAGGAGTGATGATTAACGATTTTTTATGGCGGGAATTGGATGGTATTGATCTGGACAATGTTTATTTTCAACAAGATGGCGCTATGTGCCACACAAGCAACGAAACCATTGATCTTGTACGGGAAAAGTTTCCGGACCGTGTTAACTCTCGAAGAGATGGTCGCAATTGGCCACCGAGATATTGTGATTTAACACCTTGTGACTTTTTTCTTTGGGTCCACGTGAAAGAGAAGGTCTACGCCAACAGCCCAGAGTCAATTCAAGACCTCAAAGATGGAATTCGTGAGGCTATCGGGGACATAGGGCAGCTACTTTGCAATTCGGTTATGGAAATTTTCATGAAAAGGATATTGTCTTGTAAGCGTGGTCGTGGTGGTCATTTGCCTGATGGTATTTTCCACTATTAACGGCATGCCTTCCTCTTTTTAATGAAATAAATATCAAAATAACACCTCTTATTGGAAAACCCTTTATATTATTTTCTAATAACATAATTTATACAAAGTTTAACTGCAATCTTTCCAACTTGATTCAAAAGGCTAAGATATAAGGAAAAGATAAATTCATTCCAAACAAGTTATTATCACCTCCTTTCACGAGGATTGTCATTTACGACGGGGTTCAATAAGTACCTGTGTTAGAAATGAAGACACCATTTTTTTTAATTTTTATTTTTTTATTCAAAAAATAGGATTTGTCGAACTCTCCAAAATACGCCCCTGTCTCGGGGCTGACTTCCTCGTTTGAACTAATTTTTTTCCCGCGAGCCATTTCTTCATGTTAAAGAACAAGAAAAAGTCACAATAACTCACTGTAGTATTTTCCAGTTATCGTTCTTCCTTTATCTAAAAAATCCATCAGGATGACGCCCAAAACACTGTCGCCATGACCTTTCTGGCCGATGGAAGTGTCATCGCCTTCTTTAGAACTGATTGACCAGGTGAAATCTATTGTTTTGATAGTTGCTTAGTTTCTGGTGTGTAATTATGAATCCAGGTTTCATCGAGAGTAACAACTCGTCGCAAAAATTCCTGCGGATCTCGCTTAAATAGCTACAAACACTGCTTCGAAGTTAACAGCTGCATCCGCTTGTTGTTGGTTATGAGGAATCGCGGCACCCATCGGGCCGACAATTTTTTCATCGCCAACTTTTCAAGTAAAATATTAATTGCCATTCCGGTCGACACACCTATGACCTCTGTTACTTTGCGCACTTTTTATGTCGCTCAGCGGGCATCATGGTCGTTCCTCATCAAATACGGATGTCCTCCCACGTTTAAGGGGTAAACCGGTTTAGGAGTCCGAAATTTTGGTGTTTTTCGTAAATTTTTTGAACAAGGAAGGAATAATCAGAAATTGCTTAAACTTAGAGTGCATTTCATTCATATTTTTAAGTAGACTTTTAAATTTTTTTAAGCCATTTCCGCCGGGAATAGTGTCTAAAGTCACTTGCTGTCCATGGGCGATCACCATCCGAGTATCTTGCTGGTAGGCATTTCCGAAGTTGCAATTTTTCTCTGTAATCAACAACAATTCGCCCCCTAAATACAAAAGGGTCACAACTCAAAATTTTCCACACTCGAGCTTGACTTGTTTACAGTAGCACAGAAAACAAACTATGTGACATATCACGCTGAAATTTGCCATGTAAGCTTATAACAGTCTTACCAAAAAACAAAAAATTTATTTTTGCCATATGTCATCCGCGGACCGTTTTATTGATAACGTCTCGTTCATATTTGAGCAGAAGTACATTTTGAGTTGTGACCCTTTTGTATTTAGGGTGCGAATTGTTATTTTTTTTAACAACATGTTTCCTAAGAATATGAACCTAATTGTGATAAAATAATATTGAAAATTGCATGTTTTTGTAGCGCTTGAACACAATGTCATTTTTTCATACCATATTTTTTCATCTATTTTGCTTAAAAACAATATTTTTAATGATGGTATAATCCCACAATTAGGTTCATATGAATGAGAATTGAATAAAAAATACTCCGAAAAAAATTTCATAACGATTGGTCGATAACTTTTAGAGCTAGAGTGCCCACCAGTTGAAAAAAAGGCGTTTCGAGAAAAACGCGTTTGAAATAAAACATCGCATCGTAAGCGCTACGGTCATTTAAGTGAACATATCGATGGTTTTCGAGAAAAGTGACATAATTCAAAAATACAAGTTTTGTAGGAAATCAATTTTAAAATTACGCAAATAGATAATTTAAGTTCTTGATTACAATTATGCATATTTTCCAATTCTACTGGTTTGGTGCAATCATAATACAACAGTGCTTTGTGGAAATAACATACTTTACATTCTTAGCTTATTTTAAAAAGAAATATTGTAAGTTTTGCGCAAATGTGTCATTTTTCCTGAAAAGATTTAAAAAATGATTTTTTTTTCAAATTTTGAGATACATTTCGAAGAGTAGTAGGGTCAAAAGCAAAAAAAGCAATTTATTTTTGATTATTTTTTACTACAAAATAGAAATTGTAACACAACATTTACAAACTTCCTCTGAATAAACTAGTAAAACAAGAACAAAACAATTAAATACTTTGGTAATAGAATGGTAGAATATCAAAAATACTTTTTTTAATGCATAATGGTAAGAAAAATCCTAGATGTTATTGTAGAACTGAGAGTAATACTTTGGAATGATATTCTTCTCCATCAGTTTTAATAAACCCTCCTTTCTTTTATCCTTAACTTTCTGTTTATCCTTCTAGGCGCGATTGAGCGCAGGTAGAGTTGTTAATTCGTTATTACTGCTAGTACTACTACGGGTAGACGATGTTCGGGCTTTTTTTACTTCAAATTTCATAAAATCAGTCACTGTAAAAAATCAGTCCACTCTGAAGATACTAATATCATTTATTTTTACAAGTTCTCCATCTAAGTTTTTAAGGACTTTAAAGCCGGATTTTTTGAGTTGGGTCAGTTTTCTAGATAAGTGACGCGCCAATTCGATCACCTGACAAAATGACACTAACGCCATCTCTCAGAATTGCTTCAAGATTCGCTTATGATGCTTTTCCAGATAAAAATATATAAACTATGTAGTTGATTTTTGCTTTTAACGGCAAAACTTCGAATTTTGAGTTGTGTCGCATTTCTCGAAAACCATCGATATGTAGAATCGGGCGTAATGCGAATTTCGCTCTAAAATTTTTACCACAATTTCTTGAGTAGTTATACTAACAATTTATGCAATAAAAAAAACCTTGATTTTTTGATCAGTCTAAACTGGTTTCCCCCCTTAAATTCGTTGAACCAATATCGAACTGTGGTCATAGATGGTGAAGCGTCCCCATAGACAGCATGCAACTTTGCTTTTATCTCCTCGCATTTTTCCCCATCCAAAAAGCAAAAAGCGAATAACCGAACGATACTGCTCTTTTTCCATCTCGGCGAAAATCACGAAACACGTCTTACTTGAATAGCTGCCAAATCCAAACTAACCTATCAGTCTGAAATTTGTTTTACCGTTGTTTGATAGATGGTCGCACACGATGCTAACTCCCTCAAGAACGCCCTCTGCCATCAAACACGGGTACTTATTGAACCGCCCCGCATATATCTAGCCTTGGGCACTTCTAGTGTTGTTGAGCGCCACTGGAAAGTTTGACATATTTTCCCCTTAAACGCACTCAGAACGTTTTGATGTGTAAGCCATATTAGTGTTGGGTACAGTGGCTTTAAAAATTCATCTCGACAAAGAAAAAGAAATTAAATAGTGAAAATTTTCGTGGGTTTTTTCACAATTTTCGATGTCGATTAATAAGACAAAAATAGATCGATGAACTAAAATTGTTACAAAGCGAGCAACCACCATTCTTTGAAATAAAACTACAATAGAAGAATGAATTTTAACGTGATCGCTGTTCGCTCACTGGAAAATTCCAGGACGGTTGTCGAAAATCAGTTGTTTTACCAGAAAATATCGATGCTGTGCGCGAAGTGAAATACTGTGAGATTGAAGCATCCTCAGGCATCAGTATATATATTTTTATCTATTCATTCCTTCCACTCCATAGTGAAGCATAGGGCATTAGTATGACGAGCATTAATTAGTTTTTGTATTATCACCTTATGGCAAAAAAGGAAGCGCGACTAGGCAAAGTGCTTCGAAAATGGGATCAAACGAATGCAAAATTCTATTGATCATCCGTTTTCAACCACCAACACTCATTTTTTCAGTGTTAAGCCAGAAATATAAATAGCAACCCTCGTAATTAACTTGCTTACTAACTACAAACTACACTAATCTCTGATTGTCTTTACACTTATTTGCTAAGCAAAACATGGGTCTGATCACAAATTTATTGAATAACGGTAAAAAGGATGAGCCTTAATAGCCTTATAAGAATTTTACATTTGGAAATAACTCAGTAAATTTAACAAAAATAAACTGCACACCTCAAATATTTATACTATCATTAAGAGAGAAGAACTTGATTAAATTAAAAAAAAAATACCAGTCTAACGGTTAGACGCGATAGAAGTGAAACCTTCCGTAAAACAAACTGAGAGAGAATGAGACGAAAGCAGCATTAGGAGCGGGATAATTATAGGTTCATTATAATATTGCTATAAAGTTCATGTTTTATTTTCTTCATTTTATTATTATTCATCCTCAATGTTTTCAATTTCAACAAATGATACGAGTGGTATTGGTTATGATAGCTAAAATATGATACAAATGCTTTGGTTTCGATGTTGTCAACATATCTTTGAAATACCGCGTCAATGGTTGTTTTTGATCGTGTTGTCGATTCAGTGCGATTGTTACACATTTTTAAATTGAATGTTGTATTAAGAACGTCAATTAAAGGAACCGCTGTGTCCAATGCAAAATTTACGTTAAAATCGCCACTTAAAATCATTGGAACTTTATTGTAATCTTTTCTAAGTATCCGCGATACTTCTGGTGTATACTTTATTAAATTTTCGTGAATGAATTCCGTGATGCTATTTATTGATTTTTTTTTTCTGTCGATATTCACGACACTTTTCTGCATTATTTTTCGGCATAATTGCGGTAAATATTTAAAAATGAAAATATTTACGAATATAAAAATACACACGCGGTTGCTATTATGAGCGTCCCCAGCAAAACCTGCGTGACCGAAACTCTAACACAATTACATTTTTTTGAATGTTACAAACACATATGCACGCAGGTTTTGCTGGGGCGTGACCGAAACTCTAACACAATTACACATATGCACTCGTATTTGTTTGAAAATCGACTTTTTTTTTTTTTGGTTCTCCGTCACCTTTGGAAAATGTGTAAACAGTAAGCAAACTTTACTCATATATTTTTCCTCATTTTTGCATCAATAAAATTAAACAAACGCCGTAGCCGAATGGGTTGGTGCGTGACTACTATTCAGAATTCACAGAGAGAACGTCAGTTCGAATCTCGGTGAAAACACCAAAATTAAGGAAAACTATTTTTCTAATAGCGCTCACCCCTCAGCAGGCAATGGCAAAACACCGAGTGTATTTCTGCCATGAAAAAAAGCTCCTCATAAACATATCATAAAATAAAATAACTGTATAAAAAAATTTTTTTTCTTGTGATTCGAACCAAGAATTTTGGATCAGAAGCTCACATTGCTAGCCGCTCGGCTATCGCGCCATGCTGTCGGCGCTGGCCTAAAAGTTATTTAGTTCGTCGCTACGTGTATATGTAATATTCGTAGCCAAGAGTGTCGCTTTTTTCGTTTCAAATTTTCTCAAATCACTCCCAACGATTCTAAAGAAGTTTTCACTTCAAAAAAAAACAGTAGGATAACCCATTAAAAAAAAAAACGAAACGTACATATTAAAACACCCTCTATACCCCCTTACATAGTATACGCGTATTATTAGTAGTCGCCATAGCCAGCCCCACTTCGCATTTGTCGGCATGGCGAACGTTACTCGGGGTGCTGAAGTTGAGTCATCGTCAGTGGGTCAATCGGTGGTTTTGTCGTTGTTGGCACGCACTCCCACCCTTTTTTATTATTACCATACAATATATTTATGCATTATTGATACAATTTTGAATTTGTATTTGAAACTGCTTTTGGAGTTGCTTCTTTTGTTCTGCCTTTGTTTTGTTGTTGTGCGTTTGCTTTTGAAAGAATGCGATAATTCAACTTGAATGCAGTTTTCGTTTCTTCATTTTGGGGTTTCATATTCTTCTCTTCTCTCTCACTCATTTGAATGAACAATTCCCGAGCTCCTTTATGTGACAAACAATGGCATTTAAAATGTAATCGAATTGAAATGTGTGCTTTTGTATAAGAGTAATTGAATTATTTTTACCTGTGATGGAAATATACTGCATATTAAGTGCTGTGGTACAAATTGCCGTGTATCGATGCGAGTTCGCACTGACCACACGCAATCTGATTTGTTTGTATTCTTTTGTTTCGCCTCGACGCTTCGGTGATTGATTGGCTTGGCATTTTGTTTTGTCATTGCGATGCGATGATGGCGTTTGAAGGACTAGCGGAGGCTCGCTATAGAAATAAATATGAACAAAGTAGAAGTTTGGGGAAATCAAAGTCAGTAGGGCAATCACTGCCAGGATTTCCTGGCATTGTACTGCAGATAAGTTTGTGTTGAGATAAAACAATAAAAAATGTAAAGTAAACACGCGCTGTGCAAATTTTTCCTTTGAGGCTTCTAGTTAAATGAAAAACTTAAAAAATAACAATAGACACACTAATAAATGTTCAACTTTTATTCTGTGAATATCTTAAAAATCTTCAATTTAAGTGGTGAGCTTTAAAGTGCTTTAATAAATTTTATCAAAAACATTTCAGAGAAAAAACAAGCTCCTTAAAAAGTTTTATCAAAAACGGGGTGGCACATATTTAATCATCCAATTTGGTTTTTAATAACTTTTTTACCAAATAAAAAATACTTTTGGGCAATGGAAATCTTTACTTTGATCTTTACGCAATCCATTACTTGTTTGTATGTATGCTGCAATTGTCTAATTCACAAGAGCCAAATATGACACTTTGCAAAAATTATGAATCTTCCGATAGGGTGATTGATTTTGCGCCACTTTTGTTTTTGAAGTGAAAACTTCTTTAGAATCGTTGGGAGTGATTTGAGAAAAAGTGAAACGAAAAAAGCGACACTCTTGGCTACGAATATTACATATACACGTAGCGACGAACTAAATAACTTTTAGGCCAGCGCCGACAGCATGGCGCGATAGCCGAGCGGCTAGCAATGTGAGCTTCTGATCCAAAATTCTTGGTTCGAATCACAAGAAAAAAAATTTTTTTATACAGTTATTTTATTTTATGATATGTTTATGAGGAGCTTTTTTTCATGGCAGAAATACACTCGGTGTTTTGCCATTGCCTGCTGAGGGGTGAGCGCTATTAGAAAAATAGTTTTCCTTAATTTTGGTGTTTTCACCGAGATTCGAACTGACGTTCTCTCTGTGAATTCTGAATAGTAGTCACGCACCAACCCATTCGGCTACGGCGTTTGTTTAATTTTATTGATGCAAAAATGAGGAAAAATATATGAGTAAAGTTTGCTTACTGTTTACACATTTTCCAAAGGTGACGGAGAACCAAAAAAAAAAAGTCGATTTTCAAACAAATACGAGTGCATATGTGTAATTGTGTTAGAGTTTCGGTCACGCCCCAGCAAAACCTGCGTGCATATGTGTTTGTAACATTCAAAAAAATGTAATTGTGTTAGAGTTTCGGTCACGCAGGTTTTGCTGGGGACGCTCATAATAGCAACCGCGTGTGTATTTTTATATTCGTAAATATTTTCATTTTTAAATATTTACCGCAATTATGCCGAAAAATAATGCAGAAAAGTGTCGTGAATATCGACAGAAAAAAAAAGAAAGTGTGTGGTAGTTCACGGAACCCGCACGATTGAAGTGAAACTTCTTTCATCAACAAATCAATAATTTAACTATTATTTCAATATAATGCATGCAGAAGTCATGGAAAGCATGGAATGGAATTTTATTAAACAGAATTATTTATTTATTTTAATATAAAAAGAAATGAATTTATTGTACTCAATTACATTTGGTTCTCGGCATTGTCATTATCATTATTGGATTCGTTTTCCAAAAATGAAACAAGGGCTTTATGGTAACTGAAATACGTAAAAAATGATCTACATTCTAATCTATCAAGGTATCGATGAAATACTGCATCAATGGTAGTTCCGCATCTTGTTGTTGGTACTACAAATTATCACTTATCGTACAACCGGAGGATTCACTGTCACGGTGTTCAACAGTAGCTCTTAATTTTTTACGCTCCAAATACTCACGTTGCCGTTCAGCACCTGTTTTCGGTTTCCGTTTTTGTTGATTTGATGCCATATTTAACAGAAATCAATCAACAAAACAAAATATGTTTGTAAGATTTGCTCAAAACTACACACACACTCTATGACGCGTCTCGCGTTACTAATATAATATTGTGTTTGGGATAACTGTCAACTGTTTCCACCGAAATGCGTTCGCAAAGTGTATGGTCTTTGGTATGGTAAACAGATTTATGATACATTATTTTGCGGCGACAGCACAGCGCGATAGCCCAGCGGCTAGCAATGTTGGCTTCCGATCCGAAATCCTTGGTTCGAATCACAAGAAAATTTTTTTTTTTTTTTTTTTTATGCATTTATTTCATTTTGTTTTATGATATGTTTATGAGCAGATTTTTTTCATGGCAGAAATACACTCGGAGGTTTGCCATTGCCTGCCGAGGGGCGACCGCTATTAGAAAAATGTTTTCATTAATTTTGCTTTCACCGAGATTCGAACCAACGACCTCTCTGTGAATTCCGAATGGTGATCACGCACCAACCCACTCGGCTACGGCGGCCGTCAATCAAATGTCATATTTACAAATTACATTCGATAAGAATGCAATAATAAACGACCGCATTACATTCACGACGACACGCCACGCCAGTCTTTTAACAGATGGCGCTGGCATAGCGTGAGTTTTACGTAGTTTAGCGTAGTTTTACTCCTCACAGCGTTTCATCCACGCCACGCTTTTAACAGATGGCGCTGGCGTAGCGTCACATATCGATGAAACGCTATGGTTTTACTCCTCACAGCGTTTCATCCTTCGGGACAAAAGAAGTTTCACTTCAAAAAATCAATAAATAGCATCACGGAATTCATTCACGAAAATTTAATAAAGTATACACCAGAAGTATCGCGGATACTTAGAAAAGATTACAATAAAGTTCCAATGATTTTAAGTGGCGATTTTAACGTAAATTTTGCATTGGACACAGCGGTTCCTTTAATTGACGTTCTCAATACAACATTCAATTTAAAAATGTGTAACAATCGCACTGAATCGACAACACGATCAAAAACAACCATTGACGCGGTATTTCAAAGATATGTTGACAACATCGAAACCAAAGCATTTGTATCATATTTTAGCTATCATAACCAATACCACTCGTATCATTTGTTGAAATTGAAAACATTGAGGATGAATAATAATAAAATGAAGAAAATAAAACATGAACTTTATAGCAATATTATAATGAACCTATAATTATCCCGCTCCTAATGCTGCTTTCGTCTCATTCTCTCTCAGTTTGTTTTACGGAAGGTTTCACTTCTATCGCGTCTAACCGTTAGACTGGTATTTTTTTTTTCATTGTTTAGACAATGATTTCACTGCACTGGCAGGGCTTTGTAAACTGCTACAACAATTGACATCGAAATAAACAAATATTTGACGAGTTGGCTACACATAGGCTGTCATTCAGATAATGGCATTGTTTTTCATTTAGTAAATCTCACATTCAATCTCCTATCAAAATTTGAGGACCCATGTAGGAATGTCTCAAGAATAAGTATTTTTAGCTCAAAAACAAAACGTTGCACTCCTAATTAAATACCCATTTCTCATAAATACTTATGTACATATATATGCATGTGGGCATGTAACCGAGATGAAGATATTACGAGCACTTTGTTTAGCGTATATGAGGCAGTGGATCGTTGAACAGTCAGCTGGGAAAACGTATAGTCAGATCGTCGTTTTGCCAATGCCATAAGTGGAAGATGCAAATATGCAATCGAATTTATTTATAATTCTTTTTATTCAACGTTTTGAATGAGTTTCTGGCGTTGCGCTGCAGCTGATGAATGCAGGCACGCTGACCGCCATACAAATAACGATTAATAACAAATGTATGTATGTATGTATATGTAATTACTATATGTATATGATTATAATATGCATGCTTTGAAGAAGATTATAGAAGGTGAATTTATATACGTACGTACGTACATGTATGCCATATGCGTGTGTGAGTGCAATAATAACAAATAAATAGTAGTAATAGTGGGGCACATTCAAGGATTCTAATTCTTTCATAAATGGAATATCTTTCACTTTTATGCCTCCCTTTAATGGCAGTTGGTGTTTGTAGAAAAATTTTTGTAGCAGAAATAAACTTTTTTTCATTATTTCGATGATGTAGATAACGAAACCGGGATCTTCCAAGTGAACGCACCACGCCTCGGTCGTAAGTCTCGGCACTAAACTGTAATTTGCTTAAGAAAAAGTATACTTTTTTTCGAAGTTTATTAAGAATCGCATCGAGAATCGATCAATAAGTCCGTGACTTTTTGTATTTCTGACCTCTTTACTGAAAAAGAAATACTGCTCCAGTCAACACGCATCTGTTAGTTGACTCCTGTCAAAATTTGAACGTGCTGCGTCAGTTAGTTTGTGTTTTACAGCTACCTTTATCAGTGTAATGTGTCTTGAAAAAGGCAAATCGATGATGTTGCCTCTTAGTGTTGTTGACTTATTAACGTCTGATGCACAATCGAAATTGAACATATCTTTCATGAATTTGATAAATGTTTCGTCATTTTTCACGTTTGTGTAAATGTAACTTGACCTATTCCATTGCGATTCCATTTACCTCATTCTCTATATCTATACAAAATATCTATCAAACAAATAAAATTAAAACTTTCTATTGAAAAATGCAACCATTCCATCAGTATTTTCTTATGACGTTGTCACGTTAAACTGTCGTCAGTAAACCGACTTTACAGACAACCTCTTTTTAATTACATTTTAATCATTGTCGCACGGGACACATCCGTGTTGCACCTATCCTGAAGACATTTGAAAATTTAGATTCTCTCAGTAGTGAAATTCACTAAGATATTTTAACGATATTCGCATTGTTATCATTCCTTAGAACAAGTTTAACGGTATTGCTATTCGGTAACCCATTTTATAACAAAAATCGATAAAACAAAACCAGCTGTTTTGGTTAACAAGTCGATTATCGCAAACTAAATGACAACAATTTTGGCCGCCGTAGCCGAATGGGTTGGTGCGTGATTACCATTCGGAATTCACAGAGAGGTCGTTAGTTCGAATCTCGGTGAAAGCAAAATTAATAAAAACATTTTTCTAATAGCGGTCGCCCCTCGGCAGGCAATGGCAAACCTCCGAGTGTATTTCTGCCATGAAAAGGCTCCTCATAAAAATATCTGCCGTTCGGAATCGGCTTGAAACTGTAGGTCCCTCCATTTGTGGAACAACATCAAGACGCACACCACAAATAGGAGGAGGAGCTCGGCCAAACACCTAACAGAAGTGTACGCGCCAATTATTTATTTTTTTTTTTTATTAAAATTATATTATCAGAAGGTTATTAATTATTTGGCAGTGAGCACACGAACAGTAAATCGACGTTCGCTCTTAGATGTGGGCAATCCTTTTCACTTGGCTGCAGGGGAACCGTAAAAACTATTCCAGTTAAATCCAGACTTGGCTGAGAACCAAATTTCTCAACTTAGAGGTTCCAGAGCTTCAGCGATTCGATTGAAAAACAGTTAAATCTTATATCTTCCAGCTTATTCAATACTAAATTCTGTTTTTCTGCTGGTAGGTCTTAGCTGCATTACAATTTTGTTATCAGTGAGGCGTAGATGAACAATAGGGATTAGCCTGTCGTCCGCTAGCCGTAGCATACATCGCGTAACATATGTACATATACAATCAGCCGTTGCATGTTTTGCGCAAAGGGAGGTGCCCTATGGCCTAATGGCAGCGGCAAGCTGCAAAAAAAATTTTTGATTGAGTTATTCAGCTGTGGAGCGACTTCTTTTAGGAGCTGTCGATGATATCCTAAAGTAAATTTCCAACAAATAGTAATTTTATTATGCTAATTTTTGTAAATATATTTTCAAAAAATTCAAAATTGAAAGTAAAAGCTTGCCTAGCATGATTCAATAATAAAAGGTTTGCTCAGTAAGCAGCTTTCTCATTCCCTCTTGACAAATCGGCTCCCTTAGCAAGACACTGGGTTGCTAGCTCTAGAAACTTTGACTAAAAGTGGAGGAAAAGTAAAATTTGTAGAAAAAACATTTCATTTTCAAAATGAACTGCTTACGAGCAACAACTCGCTCAAGAGTTTTCATCGGTATGCTCAGGACTATGGTAGTATGACATGGAATACATACCGCTTAAGTCAGGACGTGATAGAGTATTTGACGTAATCCAAGATCGATAAGTGGAGAATTTACAAAGCTTTATTTCTTGTGATAGGTTGATTTAGAAGGAATTCATGTTTTGCAAAGAGCTAGCATTTCCCAAAGAGTTACAACAGGGAGAATAATTGGATAGTCCCCACGCGACCGATAACATTGCATACCTCATTATAAATAGTTGGGATTGACGCAACTTGTTTCCAAGGAGCCCAACTTACCCTGAATGGATGAAGTGTCCAGAGGAGGCACAAAGCACAGTACCAGAATGAAAAAGCTACTCATAAAAATCCATCTGCCAGAATCGGCTTAAAACTTTAGGTCATTCCATTTGTGGAACAACATCAAGACACGCGCTTCAAATAGGAGGGGGATCTCGGCCAAACTAATAACAGAATTGTATGCGCAAATTATTTATTTATTTTTAACAAAATAGTTTCACATTGGCGAAGCTTTGCAACTTCGCGATCGGTTTTAAATTTAATAATTAATTCACAAAATAAAATCTTGGATTATGTGAAATAATTTCTTGTTTTAATATTAGACTTGGCAATTTCCGCTAATCACTTCTATCTATATCATTATTTACATTCAAATATTAATTAAAATATATTTTTTAAGCCGTTCGCAGTTTGTTTCCATTTAAGTAACGAAATACTATTTTGCTACCATTTTTACCAAAAAGGATTTAATTTTTTCCTTTTTATGCATCTTCTTAAAAACAACCTTTTGTAAGGGAGTGTCAAAAATCGAATGTCACTAGTGAGCAAACCTTTAATAATTGAATCATGCTTGCCTAGTATGACTTTTTGTTATTTTTCTTTACATTATTCGCTTATTTTGATATATAATTTGACAAAGATTTCATTCTCTATCAGTTTAAATAAATAGAAGAAGACAGCTGTTTAGTGTTAGTTAAAAGTTTGTGAATAACGCAATCGTTAGTGCAAACGACAAATACTGGAGGCAAAACTAACAATTGTCGACTCGTTTAAAGACAGTGAATTGCACTACAGGTTTAATTTTTTTTATTCCAAATACGGCCCTTAACAATTATATGTGCAATGTAACATCATTTCAATGCCCACCATGAGTACGTCTACAGGTAAATTTCCAAGTCTAATTATTGAGAACGTCGAGATATCGATGTTGAAGATTATGCAGCTACAGCAGCAATCAGCGACCCGGCAACAGAACGTTAAGTTTTTGGTCTGTCTGGCCTTTTTCTAACCTTGACAGAATCAATTTATTGACATTTTTTCAACAACCTTTGTATTGTTGTTGTTGTAGCAGCATAAATATTCCCAATACATGACAGTTCTTGGCCGGCTATAAATCCGGAGTGTTCCGGTAATGTAGTACCGACTGTCCTGGGTGCACTATATAAATCGTCGACTCATTCGGACAACTTTTTCCACCAAAAAATCACGAATTTTGCGATTGTTGTTGTTAAAGATCCACCATTTTCATAACGCGTTTCAGCAATTTGAACGCGTTGTTCTATCGTGCAAAATTGTACAGCTGCCTACTTGACAAATGTTAAAGATGACACTAAAAAAGGTACCGTCTATGTTATTGTTATTTTGTTATCTTATATGTATATAAAATAAAGTCAACTTTTTGTGTGTGTTCGCTAACCGGCCGTGTCTTTCCACCGAATTAAGCCAAACTTACACACATTGTTAAGTAGGTATTGAAGATGGTTTACGTATAGTTTGGATGCCTGTTGGTGGATAGGGCTCGAAATATAACGTAACGTGGACCCGGGTAACCTTCGGATGTGTATGTACAATATGGGTATCAAATGAAAGCTGTTAATAAGTGCTTTAATACGGGGTAATTTTCATACCTATTGATGACTAGGGTCTCGAAATATATGCCAAACTTTTTGTGTGTGTTCGCTAACCGCCGAATTAAACCAAACTTACACACATTGTTAAGAAGGTATTGAAGATGGTTTCCGTATAGGGTTTGGTTTAATTCGGTTTTTAATGAACAAATGCTTTAGTTCAGAATATTTTTCATGCCGCTCCGTGACTAGGGTCTCGAGATAGACACCAAAACGTGGTATTGAATAAAGAAATAAATAATATGAAAACCTTATCTTTTCTGTTCTAAACCATATCTATTCTATTTTAGTGTGCCCAGCGAAGCGGGCCGGGTTTGCTAGTTATGTATAAAAATATTTTGTCCGATTTCGTATGACGTAGCATAGTTACGAGTAAGTTTTACGTCGTCTTGAATTACTAATTCTTGTCCAACGCATAGTAAGCAAATACTTATATAGTCAATAGACAAAATACAATCCATAATTTTGGCGAGACTACAAACACATATAAATAAATTTGATGGTGCCGCTTTTTATGACTCATTTGGTAGCGTTCATAATAATTCCCCGCCCTTTTTTGCCTTATTGCTTAAAATATTATTCTTAAATATTTCCATATGTACATGGAGTATATCGAGTACATATCTATGTATGTTTGTATGTAAGCCCATAAATGCACATTGGCACACTGGCACATTGTATGTAAGTAGCAATGTTGACATGCACCAAAAACATATTTAATACTTAAGGCTGTCGTTTAAATGACATTTTGTTGTTTTCTGTTAATGCAATTGACGCATGCCAAATGGCTGTAAAATACGAATAAACTTTCAAAAACATAAACAAGAAAAACAGAAAAAAATCAAATCATGAAGATGGCGCCAAAAAGAGTTCACAAGTGAGAGAATTCTGCAATTTGCTGTTAAAAAAGCTGCTTGGCAAATGCAGTTTTCTACATATATACGTAGGCATTTCTACATACCAGAAGGGCCACCGCAGACAAAATATCAAAAGTTATTAAAATCACATGGTTTTAGTGTATTTTCATAGGGAAGCAATCAAATTTAAGGTAAGTAGTCATAACACATTTCGAGACATGTCTGATACTAGGTATTTGTATTTTCATTTATGGAAATTTATCTTTGTTTATTATTTTTAATACTACCCAATACTTTATACCAGATATTTTTGTTATGTTTGTTGTTGTTGTTATGAGAAAATAATTACTCTGAATACCTCTGTTGATTTAAAAACATTTTTACAAAGCTTGTTTACATCTAAAGGGTCTTTCAAAAGAGACGCCTAGATATCAGTAGCGAAAAACTCCTATGTTAATTACAATAAAAACAAAATAATAACCCATTTGATAAGGCGCGTAACAGGATTGCAACGGGACAGCGGGTTGACGGGGAGTGATCAACAGATCCACTTCCATCGGAAAATTCAGTCAGTTAAACACAATTGCGGCGGCTCGGTTTCCAGCTGACATTTTATTTTTTATTTATTTTTATTTATTAATAATAAAGTCAAACATACAATCATAGGTTATTTTTACAATGATTGACCTTAAGAATAGTTTACATAAAAGGATTAACAGTAAAATCAAAATTAAAATTAAAATTCCAGATAGTAGTAAAGAAGTATAAGTTGGAGACAGTATTAAAAGGAAAGTAAGGTAAAAATAGTAGTAGTAGGATTAGGAATTAATAGGAAGAGATTTAAATAATGTGATACCATTTGAGTACATTCAGCAATTTTCGGCAAGGTAGCGAGGCAATTTATTTTTGAAACACGATCTTTCTTTTATACGTTTAATTTTGTAAGGTAAGGTATTCCAAAGACGGACAGAGAACACAAAGTATTGACGTTCAGTCACCAAACAACTGTACTATATTTCATCGGGACTAAGTTTAACGAACGGCAGGACTTTAAAAGCATAAGTCGATCTTTGAGGTATCTGGGTTTCTGAGTGTTTATGATCTTGTGGAGTAAAACTAAACATTTAAACCTAAGACAAACTGGAAGATTTATCGATCCTCATTAAAAAATTCTTTATGTACTTGGTCAACCAACCTTGATTTAATTGATTCCACGGGGGATATTGATAAAATAATGTTCAGTGAAAAAATAATAGCAGCAGTACGAAGTTCAGTCCCACTTAAAACTTTGAAGACCAATTTTCTCAAACTACCCCAATACATTTTAAATTTAAAAAAAACTAGAACCTATTTTCGTAGACAATGGAGTCATTACAGACAGCTCTCTGACTACGAAGCAGTAAAACATTACTCTGTGCAAATCCGCAAACATATCTCTCAGTATAGAAATGCCAGCTGGAATAAGAAACTTAGTTCAATTGAAAAGAGAAGTAAGCCATTCTGGAACATTTGTAAAATAATGCGAAGAAAACATTCAGAAATCCCACCTCTGCGTGCGTCAAATAAGACATTAATCTTAAGTCACGCAAAAGCAAATTTATTTGCATATAACTTTTTAGAAATTTCATAAGATGTCCAATCAACTAGGATCTCCACTCGTCTCAAATTTAGTTGATACAGCTATAAACCAACTAAATTCGCAAGAAGTAGATACTCCACTATCTGAATAAAAATAAATAAATAAATAATTGGCGCGTACACTTTTGTTAGGTGTTTGGCCGAGCTCCTCCTCCTATTTGTGGTGTGCGTCTTGATGTTGTTCCACAAATGGAGGGACCTACAGTTTCAAGCCGACTCCGAACGGCAGATATTTTTATGAGGAGCTTTTTCATGGCAGAAATACACTCGGAGGTTTGCCATTGCCTGCCTAGGGGCGACCGCTATTAGAAAAATGTTTTTATTAATTTTGCTTTCACCGAGATTCGAACCAACGACCTCTCTGTGAATTCCGAATGGTAATCACGCACCAACCCATTCGGCTACGGCGGCCACTATCTGAATACGTGGATTCAAATTATGTTCAGGATCTTCTGCATGATGCACCACTGAGGAAATCTGCAAGGCATGATGACATAAAAAATATTATGCTCAGACACCTACCTAAAGAGGCCGTGATATATTTTACTTTTTTTATAGACGCTTGCATCAAATTGCAATATTTCCCTAATGCGTGGAAAACAGCTAAAATAATTCCAATTCGCAAGCCGGGCAAGCCAGCAAACGCAGCTGATAGCTACCGCCCTATTAGTCTTCCAAGCAGCTTAAGCAAGGTTTTCGAAAAAATTATCAAAAATAAAATATCCCTGTTCCTAGACACCCATAAGATTATACCAAACGAGCAATTTGGATTTAGACAACAACATAGTACGACTCATCAGATTAAACGAATCTATAGTCACGTCAAATCTAACTTCAATCACAAGAAATCAACCGGTTTAATGATTCTTGATGTTGACAAAGCTTTTGATTCGATATGGCATGATGGTCTTATTTACAAATTAATAAATTTAAAATTTCCGTTACCACTAGTAAAAATCATAAATTGCTTTTTAAAAAATCGTTACTTCTGCGTGTTTCTGAATGACGAATACTCTGACACGATCGAATTACCCGCTAGAGTTCCCCAGGGATCGGAACTTGGTCCTTTACTCTACATTATTTATTGCTCTGATTTTCCCAAATTAGCCAATTGTTCATATGCTATGTATGCAGACGACATTGGTATATTTTATTCGCATGCGTTTGGTAACCAAATCGTAGCCAAACTTCAAGATGCACTACAAAACATGGCAGACTACTTGTGTACTTGGAAAATAAAATTAAGCATTGATAACACGCAAACTATCTTTTTCACTAGAAAAAGAAGTCATTGCTTTATACCAAGTACAGGTTTGAAATTAGGTAGTTATGATACCCCGTGGGCCAATACCGTACGATATCTGGGGGTGATTTTTGATAAAAAAGTATCTTTTTGCGATCATGTAAAGTACATACAGGAGAAAGTAAATTTGGCGATTAAAATGTTATATCCCCTAATAAATAGACGCTCAGGCCTAAGTGATGCAAATATACTAATAATAATACTGTCCAGCCTGGAGTATGGGAGGTTGAATTAGTTTTAAAGGTTTTTTTCGAAGATTTGGGGCTTTATTGTGAAAAAACGGTACAAAATATTTTATTCGAAGTATTGGCCATCGCTAGCTACAACTTTCGCCCATCTTTCGGGCAATTTCCGGATGCCGTTTCTCCAAAATTCTGGCCGCTGCTTGGCTATCCATGACTCAACCCATATTTTGGTAGCCTCGTACGAGGAGAACCGCTGGTCCGCCAAATCGAGACTCATATGCCGGAACAAATGATAATCGGAGGGAGCTATGTCTGGACTATACGGCGGGTGGGGTAACACTTCCCAGCCAAGCGTTCCAAGGTATTTTTTGACAGGTTGAGCAACATGCGGCCGAGCGTTGTCATGTTGCAAAATAACCTTGTCGTGCCTTTTTACCGTTTCCGGCCGTTTTTCTTTCAATGCCCGGCTTAAACGCATCAATTGCAGTCGGTAACAATCTCCCGTGATTGTTTCGCCCGGTTGGAGCAGCTCAAAATATACGACGCCGACCTGATCCCACCAAATGCAGAGCATGATTTTCTTGCCGTGAATATTCTGCTTGGCCGTCGACGTTGATGCGTGGCTGGGCAAACCCCATGATTTTTTGCGTTTTGGGTTATCGTAGTGGATCCATTTTTCGTCGCCAGTCACCACCCGATGCAAAAAACCCTTCCGATTTTGTCGCTCGATCAGCAATTCGCACGTAAAAAATCGCCGTTCGACGTCGCGCAGCTTCAACTCGTACGGGACCCAATGTCCTTGCTTTTGGATCATTTCCATCGCTTTTAGACGCTTGCAAACGGTTGATTTATCAACGCCCAATGATTCAGCAAGCTCTTCTTGGGTTTGGCATGAGTCCTCGTTTACCAATTCCCCCAATTCCGCGTCCTCGAACTTTTTGGGGAAATCACCACTTTTGAATCGTAGAAACCAGTACTCACATGTTGAAATCGACGAAGTATGGTCTGGGTAGGCCTCCTGCAGCAATTCACGGGCTTGGACTGTATTTTTTTTCAAATTGAAGCAGAAAAGCAAAGCTTCCCGCAAATTGCGTTTCGACGGCACGAAAGTTGACATACTTGGACCACGAAAACACTGCGTTGTTTATACTTCAGCGAAATGACAGATACTGATAAACAAAGCCTACGGATGAGGCTTTGTCATGAATATATATTCAGTATTGCCAACGCGATAAAGTGATAAATAGCGCCATCTGTGTGTCACCCATAAAACTAATTCAACCTCCAATAATATCGCAAAGTCACATGCTAAGAAACGACAAATCTGCCAAAATAAGGTACTCAAAATGATGCTACGACTCCCATGGCATTTCCCCACCAGAAAGCTTCATGATGAATCAAAAACTAAGATTTTGTCAGATCAAATACAAAATTTGACTAAAAGATTCAAAATTCATTCCAGTTTTTCGGACAATCTGCTAATAACTGAACTTTTTTAATGTTCAGTTAGGTCGTGGTACTTAAATGCGTATAGATTAACCCTAGCTTGTAAGATGTAAAGCGGAGGTTTTTCATAATAGTTTTTTCCTTCGAAAAAAGAAAAAATCGTTTAAAAAACCGAAACCTGTGATAAATATATAAATATAATGATGTAGAATTAAGATTTATATCATATTCTGTAAATTGTGCGATAACATAAATATTGTAACGTTTTTCTACTTAATAAACTCTTATCTATCTAAACCTAAGCAAGTCGTAAAAGGATGCGGAAGCAATTTTTTTCGCAAACACAGAAATATGGTCATAACGTTTTTT
Source organism: Anastrepha obliqua (assembly GCF_027943255.1). Lineage (NCBI taxonomy): Eukaryota > Metazoa > Arthropoda > Insecta > Diptera > Tephritidae > Anastrepha > Anastrepha obliqua. The sequence continues at coordinate 121,326,110 of NC_072894.1, forward strand.
ACAGTGCACGTATCTTGCAATGTTGTTATACAAAACATTAAGCTTACTACGACACACACTATCACAAAGAGTATATAACTCACAACCATACAGTAACTTTGGTAACAAATATGTTTTAGCTAGTAGCAGTCGAATGCTTACTGGTGTAAAATATTGAGTTGTCCATAAATTTCGGAGCATACCATAAACTTTGCCTATGACAGTAAAGATGTGGTTGCTCCATGTCAAAGTTCTACTAAATGTAACCCCTAAATTTTTAACATTGTCCACATATTTAATCACAGCGTCATTTAGTTTGACTTGTGCATAACCATGGAGCTTGATATATTTTTTGTAAATAACAATACATTGGGACTTATCAGGATTAAGAATTAATCCGTTGTCAGAAGCCCACTTGCTTGTGAGGCTCAAGTCAGTATACATATTACTTATGCAAATATCAATACAGCTAATGGGACAACTAACATATAATTGAACGTCATCAGCATATACATGGACATCACTATATTTAATCACACCGAACAAATCGTTAATGTACAAGACAAATATAAGAGATGGCCAAGGATAGAGCCTTGAGGTACACCTCTGGTTACAGGGAGAAACTTTGACATAGTATTATCACCACATACGGCTTGTAATCGGTCACTAAGATACGTATCTATAAGAGTCAAAGCCGACGTTGAAAAGCTAAATAAGTTTTTAAGCTTCAAAATTAAGAGTTTATGGTCTACGGAGTCAAATGCCATGGAATGGTCAAGTAGAGTTAGAAAAGTCACATGCTTTTTGTCAATGTGGAGCCTTGTGTCATCAGACACTTTTAGGAGTGCTGTGATGCAGCTCCTACTACATCTAAACCGCGACTGCAATGTGTTCACCAAGGCGTTGTTATTCAGAAACGTGTTCATTTGGCGATGCATAATACGCTCAAGAACTTTGGATAAGAACGGCAATATTGCAATCGGGCGATAGTCTCCATTCGCTTTCTTATTTGGTATGATTTTGGCTCTCTTCCAAGAGTTGGGAAAGATTGACGTGGTTAAGACGGCATTCAGAGCATAGGTAAGATATTTTAAGATCTTTGGTAACAGGCGTTTTATAAATTTTGGATGAATTCCATCCAGATCGGCCGCATTCGACTTGACACTAAGTATGGACTGTACTACCGCACAATCATCGACACATTCAAAACAAAAACTGGACATCACAACGTTAAGATTAGAATTGTAATTCTCATAACATATACGGGTCCGCCATATAACTTTACGGAATTAAAAATACTATAAAAAAGAAACTACTCAATATTTTCCAAACTGTTTTTTTTATTTTGAAGTGCAATCCTTCCGGTTAATGATGGAACACAACTTCATTCATATGGTTTTGTACGGCGTCATACCAAGGTCTTTACGCAAAACTCGTCTCAGTGATGTCTCCGAAATGTCCAATTGTTGAGAACGACGGTGAACTGGTGTTCCTGGTGATTCACGAACACTCTCGGCCACAGCAGCAATATTTTCGGGTGTACGCACGGTTTTTGGTCGGTCACGCGTTGATTTGTCAATAAGCAACCCAGTTTCTCTTACTTTTTTCGCAAAGTAACGCACATACGCTTCATTCGGTGTTTTGCTTCTTCCCATTGCCGTACGTAATTTTCGTACACATTCTGCAACATTACCATGATTTCCAAAGTAATGTCGCATTATTTCCCAGCGTTCTTTAAGCGTATGCACAAACATTTTCGTTCATCGGAAGAATAAAACTAATTTTCTGTCAAATCAGATGACAGCTAAGTGTTACCATTCTTCAAATAATACCTAGTTCAAATCCGTAACGATAGATGGCGGGCCCTATATTATTAACAGAGCCCGGCAAGCACACAAAATTCTCATTTAGTACTTTGACGTTAACATGACATAAATCTAACATAGGTTGATTTTTGTTCGCAATCCCGATCGCACGAATTTTGTGCCACGTCTGCTTCGAACCCACTGCAGTACTAAACTGTTGCTCATAGTATTTTAGTTTAATTATTCTAATTGATTTGTTAACATCTCGTCTGCAAGCCTTAACGGTGTTATAGGGTTCCGAGGTTCTCAAACTCTTCCATTTGCGATACGCTTTGTTGCGTTTGTAAATCAAGTCTTTAATATGGTTTTTGAACCATGGCCGGTTTTTATCATTTACAGGTTTGTGTACAAGTGGTACGAAGCGATCAAAGAGCGAGCTAATGTTTTCTTCAATGAAGCTAATTCGTAGGCGATGGAACAATTGGCTAGGTCATGTATTCCGAATGGATACAAACCAGCGTGTGGCAGCAGAGGAAAAGGATGACCTCCACTACGTGGGAAAGATCAGGTGGAGAAGAGCTTTGCTTCACTTGGTGTGCCCAACTGGCGACGTTTAACACGAGAAAGAAACGACTGACGCAATGTTTAACTCTGCCAAAATCTCTTAAGCGGTTATCGCGCCAATCAAGAAGAAGAAATGTGTTCTAATTTTGACAGCGGGTACCCGTCAACCCGTTTGCCCGCTGTCCAATGCAATTCTATTTAAGCGGTTATTGTTGAATACGAAACAACAGAGTCTGTTAGTTCTGCAAAGTAATATGAAACACATTCCCATATCAGAAAAAAATCTACAAAATCACTTTTTTTAGGTTTGAAAGGTCTGCTGCAGAATACCGTTAGATGGAATAATATTTTAATGCATCTTTATTTTGCAGCAAAGCACAGTCTTCGCTTGAATTATCAGAAACCCTTGTGTTAACACATGGGATGAAAAGTCCCGGACCTAACACATAGATGATATTAGTTTTATTGCATTCAGCTTTTTCTCAGTTAGTACTAACCTTAAAAATACTGCTGTCATCATATTATATTCATTAGTTCGTGAGTTATTGTGCTAAGTGTGAGGCTACCTTTATTATTTTCAAAACAAAGGACCAGAAAGAATTTCGTGTTTCAATTTTACACTGCTTCTTGATGGGAAAAATATCGTTCAAGCGAAGGAACGCCTTGAAAAGTGTTATGGGGGCTCCACTCGATCAAAAACAACAATAAAATTATGGTTTACTGACATCAAACGTGGTCGTAGAGACGCCGATGATGCACAACACAGTGGACGTCCAAATGAAGTGGTAACACCAGAAAACATCCAAAAAATCGATTTGAAAGATCAAAAAGTGAAGTTGCGAGAGTTAGCTGTCATCGTGTAGATATCAAAAGAACGAGTTGGCTTTATATTGCATAAGCATTTGACTTTGAGGAAGCTGTGTTCAAAGTAGGTGCCGCGTTTGCTCACTGTTGACCAAAAACAAGAACGTGTTGGTGATTTAATTAATGACAAAACTACATGAATTGAACTTCGAATTGTTCCCGCATCCACCGTTTTCGCCAGATTTGGTTCTCAGCGACTTTTGGCTGTTCGCAGATCTAAAAAAATACTCACCGGTAAGAAATTTGGCTCGAATGAAGAGGTTATCGCCTATTTTAAGGCAAAAGATAAATTGTTCTACAAAAGTGGTATTGAAATGTTAGACCGGCGCTGGAATAGTTGCGTTGTTCTGGATGGGAATTACGTCGATGAATAAAGCTATTTTTCGCTTGTCATTTGTAAACTTCATTAATATACATTTCATCATGGAACGCTACACACTTGAGCAACGATTGCAAATCGTGCAAATTTTTTATGAAAATAATCGTTCTGTTGCTGCTACTTTAAGAGCATTACGGCCATTTTACGGTCCATTTAACAAGTCATCCCGTTCGACAATCGACCGTCTAGTGAAAAAATTTGTATTTACGTTTTCGCTACATAATGTTCCGGTGCCAGTGAGAGCAAGAAGTGTTGAAAATATTGCTGCCGCCAGGGCTTCAGGGCTTCAGTTCAAGAAGACGTAAATGTGTCGCTCACACGACGTTCTCAACAATTGGGCCTTTCTGTGTCGTCATTGTGGCGAATTTTGCGAAAAGATCTTGGCCTACATCCGTACAAGATCAAGCTGACACAAAAACTGAAGCCGTTTGACCATTTGAAGCGACGTCGATTCGTAAATTGGGCTGAAGATCAACTCGAAAATGATCCAGATTTTTTCCAAAAAATCATCTTCAGTGATGAAACTCACTTTTGGCTCAATGGCTTTGTCAACAAGCAAAATATGCGTTACTGGGCAGAAAGCAATCCACACGTGATTCATGAGGCACCGTTGCATTCCGAAAAAATCACTGTTTGGTGCGGTTTACATGCCGGCGGCGTAATTGGTCCATATTTTTTCGTTGACGAGAACGATCGCCACGTTACTGTGAATGGAAATCGATACCGCGACATGATAAATGATTATTTTAAATGATTATTAAATGATTATTTAATGGTATGGACTTAGACGACATGTGGTTTCAACAGGACGGGGCCACAAGCCATACAGCACACGCTACAATTGATTTGTTGAAGAGTAAGTTCGATGAGCGCATTATTTCCAGAAATGGACCGGTCGAATGGCCGCCGCGCTCGTGTGATTTGACGCCTCTAGACTATTTTCTTTGGGGTTATGTGAAGTCATTGGTCTACAGTAACAAGCCGGCGACGATTTGTGAGCTCAGAGCCAATATTGAACGCGAAATTGCTGGAATTTCGGTCGATTTATGCAAAAGAGTGGTCGAAAATTGGGTTCAACGATTGGACTTCGTAAGACGTGCACGCGGTGGTCATGCAAAAGAAATCGAATTTCATACTTAAATGTATATGTTCAAACTCGATAATAAAAAAAAAATTAGTTAAAAAAGTCAAACCGTTTGTGTTTTATTCAAAAAAGTTCAAAAGTTGAAGCGCTCTTACTGAAAACCCCTATACAATATAATATAGGTAAAACTGAAAACTGTTGTAAAATTTTTTTTATAGTTCATTTTATTAGAAACCAGCCGTTGGCTCGCCCTTTACTACAATAACTGATAGATTAATATGAAGGTGAAATTTTTTTACAATAAAGTTTGAACGTACCTTAGATTATCCGCATAACTTTCCATTCAAATTAATTGAATTTGCGATTTTCGTTGCAAATTTTTTAATGGGATTTTCAAAGGTTTTACTTAATATTTTGAACTCATTTGCACTGAATATATTTTCTAATATACGTTTCTTACAAAATTCTTATAGTACATGCGCTGAACAAATTTATAAATAAACACTCAAAAAACGGTATTTTATATATATTGCACATACACATGCATACATAACTGCACTCATTTAGTAGCAAAATATTCCTTATTAATTTCTTTGTAAAATCTCATTTGACAGTTTGATTGCTCAGAAGTTCACATATATACATATGTGTGTATGTGTAAGTGTACGAGTATGTATGTATATATGCGCTGAAAATAAAAATATAATAAATTAAATTCCACTTGCGCACAAACGCTTTGCAAAAAATGTATTTTAAGCTCATTGCTATTATTCACTTTCATCTAATTTTTTGTAAAAAAATGTAAATTCTTCACCTAGACAAAAGTAAAAAAATAAGAAATAAATAAAACAATAAAAAAATGAACAGTTTAATAAAAATTTAAACAAAAACAATAGACACATGGCAAACAAATTAGTTCAACGGTATGGCAAACTAAGCATTAAAACGGAAAACTGCATACAAAATTAGGCGATTAAAATTTCTGTCACGTTTTTGCGAATACATTAAAATTCGAAAAATGGAAAAAACCGGAACGGTGTGAAGAGGGGGTGTAGGCACGCACTCTAAGGTACTCATACTGAGTAGTCAGCCAAGTTTTCTGGAGATGTATGCTTTTATTTAATTTTTTTTTGTTTGTGCATATTTTTTGTTATTTTTGATTTGGGTTGCCATTATTTTTAGATATGATAAAGTCGTGTCTCTTTCATATTCGTTGTTTGCATGTGAATAAAATGCTAGAATTTGAAAAAAAAAAATGTATGTGAAAATAAATTTGACGTACATATGTCTGCGGTTTCAAAGCTTAGGCTTTACTAACTTTTTATTTGCTCTTTCTTTCATGTCTTACTTTAGTAAATTGAAATGGCAAATAGAGACAAAATTGGCGCACGACCGAAAGTATTTGTAGCAAATCGTTAGTATTTCTCATTACTATTATTATTATTGCTATTTAATTTAATTTTTGTGTATCGAATGTTTGTCAATGAAAGTAGCAAATCTTTATGCGATTCTAATTTCTCAATGATACCATAAATAGCGAATATAAGCAAACGAGCGCAGAAACTACTACAAGTATGAAAAGTTTCTGATGAATTTTTTAAAAAATAATGAAATTAAAAAAAAAATAATTTTAATTGAATTAAATGAAGTAAAAAATGCATTTTTTGTTATTTTTAACAGATTTTAAATGAAAAACTCTTGGAGAAGCCAGAAGATAACCCCCGCATTTTTTATGCAAATGCGTACACAAAAAATTGAAAATTCTTAGTTACTCTGCGAATATGTTATAAATATGATTAAGTATATAAAATAGAAAATATTTTAAATTTTATTTTTAGTAGATATTTTTTTCATTCCACTCCTGTCAACACATGGGCTTGAAATTCCCGGGCCTAACAAAGAAAACACGGTTTCTGTTTTGTTTGTTCAAAATTAGCTTTATTCATCAACGTAATTTCCATCAAGAACAACACAATCATTCTACCGCCGCTCTAACATTTCAATACCACTTTTGTAGAACGATTTATTTTTGCCTCAAAATAGTCCAAAGTTTCAGCGATAACCTCTTCATCCGAGCGAAATTTCTGCAAACAGCCAATAGTTGCTGGCAGTCAAATTTGGCGAAAACGGTGGATGCGGGAGCAATTCGAAGTTCAATTCATGTAGTTTTACCATTAACGTCATTCATTAACATGTTCTTGTTTTTGATCAACAGTTAGCCCGCTTCGAACATGGTTTTCTCATAGTCAAACGCTCATACATCTTTTGATATCTTTATGATGTCAGCTAACGCACGCAACTTCACTTTTCGATCATTCAAAATGGATTTGTGGATGATGTTGATGTTTTCTGTTACCGCCATTGCTTCGCTTTTAGGGTGTTTTTCCCATCAAGAAGCAGTGTAAAATTAAAACACGAAATTCTTTCTGATCGATTGTTTTGAAAATAGCAAAAGTGGAGTCAATCTTAGAATGGAATATCATGAAATGCAAACAGCTGCCTTTTTAAGGTAAGTACTAACTGAAAAAGAAGTAAATACAATAAAACTAGTGCCATCTAAGTGTTAGGCCCGGAACTTTTCAGACCATGTGTTACACAGGGTGGCTGATGAAAGCCGCTACCAAAAAAAAATTGAATAACTTTTTTTCTTTTTAAGTTATCTGTTCCATTTTTGTTTTAATTTGCAGATTGATCTTTAAAATTTATTAAAATGGATAACTGGGACACGCAAACAAGAATTTGGATAGTCCGCCGCTATCACGCACTGGAGTCCGTAGTTTTGGTACAGAGAGAGTACAGGCGGATGTTTGGCGGCGATCCCCCGAGCAGATGGACCATAATGAGACTGGTGAATAATTTTGCTGAGCAAGCAACAGTCGCAAGAAGGCCTTATCATCGAAACCCACCAGTTCGGACGGAGGAAACGATCGCTGCTGTAGCTGCAGCTATACAAAGCAATCCAAGGGTTTCAACAAGAAGCTTTTCTGCTCAACTTGGTGTCAGCCGACAGTCTTTGCAAACAATAATGCACAAAGATTTAGACTTATTTCCTTACAAAATTCAAATGGTTAACAAACTGAATGCAGCAGACTTGCCGATTCGCTTGGAATTTTGCCAGAAGATCCTGCAAATGGTGGAAGAAGACCAAAACATGTTAAACTGCCTTTTCATGTCTGATGAGGCCCATTTCGATTTAAACGGCAATGTGAACAAACAAAATTGTCGAATATGGAGTACTTCTAACCCACAGATACTCCACGAGACGGAATTGCATCCTCTTCGCGTGACAGTGTGGTGTGCGGTTTCTTCACGCTGTATTGTCCGGCCTTATTTTTTTGAAGAAAATGGTCACACCGTTACGGTTACTGGAGACCGTTATTTGAAAATTCTGAAAGAATTTTTCTATCCAGAACTACGCCGAAAGAGAATTCCTTTCAACTCTGTGTGGTTTCAACAAGATGGGGCAACGTCTCACATAGCCCAGACTGTTATGACAGAGTTGCGACGAAAATTTCCCAATAAACTGATTTCAAGAAACTCCGAATTTCGTTGGCCCCCCAGAACGCCTGACCTTACTGCACCTGACTTTTTCTTGTGGGGTTTATGTAAACAAGAAGTTTATAAAACAAAGCCAACAAATTTGGATGAACTAAAACAATCCATTCGGGCAACAATTGCGGCTATTCCTGTCGCAACTCTCAAAGCAGCAATGAACAACTTTTTACTAAGATGTCGCACTTGTGTCAACGAGCATGGGGGGCATTTAAATTCAATTATTTTTAAAACTAGTTACGCTGAATTTGAATTTGAAAAGGTCGAGCCAAGGAGCACCAGGAGATTTGGTGGCTCCTAAAACACTCAGGCTAAAAAGCCCATTGTATTTAAAGCTCTGGAAAGGGGGTAGATAGTCAAGGAGGGAGGGAGAAAAGTATCAGAGAAAGAGATAGGAAAGAATAGAGACAGAGATAGAGATAGTTAATCCTGTGAGAATTTTCCAGATTCTTTGGCAAATCTGTAAATATCCTCCAGTTTTAGAGAACGAATATTACCCATTCCCATGACATCGGAACCCAATACCCGTAGTCGCGCTCTAGCAAAGGCAGGACACTCACAGAGAAAGTGCTCAGTGCTATCCGCCTCCTCCAAGCATGACAGGCATACCGGGTCCTCGATGATTCCAATGGTGGTCATATGCTGACCCCATGGGTTGTGTCCTGTAATGATGCCGACCATCAACCGAATGTCTTTCCTTCTAAGTTTTAGTAGAAAGTTTGACAGTTTTCTGTTCGGACTTGTCACAAAACACTTTGCAGTTCTGCAGCGTTCTAGACCGGACCATCGCTCTTTATGTAGATTGCCTACATAATCGTTGATCCAGTTCTTGATTCCTGCGGGACTGATTCCGATTATTGGCTCTGGCCCCTGTGGGGGCACCGCTGATCCACGGTTGGCCAATTCGTCGGCAATTTCGTTTCCTTGAACACCGGAGTGTCCCGGAACCCATATAAGTACAAGCCTGTTTTGTCTTGCGACAGAATTAAGCTTCTTCTTACATTCTTGAACAATCTTTGAGGTTTGCTTCGCGTTCTCCAGGGCCTTCAATGCAGCCTGACTGTCACTGAAGACTCCAATCTGTTTCCCGCTCCATCTCCTCTCGATTATCCATTCGGCTACTTTTAGGATGGCAAAAACTTCTGTTTGGAAAACAGTTGCCATTCCCCCCATAGCGTAGTGATACTTATTACTATCGTTTAAGTACCATCCGGCTCCAGACCCTATTTCAGTCTTGGACCCATCGGTAAAGAAAATATCCGTCAAACCTCCCTGCATGCCTCCTGGATTGCTCCATTGCTCACGCAATGGAAATCTGACATCAAATTTCCTTCCGAATGAAACTGTGGGTATCAGGTCATCTTTAGGTGCCAAAAACAGTGGACACTGCTCCGACAGCAACTTAAAGATTTCTCTGTGTCCCGAAGTTCCATCTTCGTGCCAGAGACCATATTTATGGAGTCTGCACATTGCTTTTATTGCTTCCTGTTGTATCTTAAGATCCAGGGGGAGCAAATCGAGCATAGCATTTAGGGCATCTCCAGAGGTTGTACTCATGGCACCCGTGATGCATAAACATACACTTCTTTGCAGCCTGTATAGTTCCCGGATTGTGGACTTAACCATGCTCCGTCGCCACCAGACCACAGAAGCGTAAGTGATGATTGGTCTGATAAGTGCCGTGTATATCCATAGGACCACAGCAGGTTTCAGACCCCAAGTTTTGCCAAAGGCTCTACGGCATTGCTGAAAAATCTTCAATGCACGATTCACCTTCAGTGAAACGTGTGTCTCCCAAGTCAGCTTCTTATCCAAAATTACTCCTAGATATTTAACTTCGTTGGAAAGACCAAGTGTCACACCTTTCAGTGTTGGAAGACTGAGTCCATCCAATTTCCGTTTTCTCGTAAACAAGACTATGGTTGTTTTGTTCGGATTAACGGAAAGACCTTGTCTCATGCACCAATCATCGATTTTGTCAAGAATCCTCTGCACTTTCGTGCAAAGCCTCCTTAAGGATTTATCCGATGTTAGCGCACAGACGTCGTCCGCATATGCTTGGACATGAAAGCCGAGTTCCTGCATCTCCACTAATAGGGAGTCTACGACGAAGCACCACAGCAGCGGAGAAAGAACACCCCCTTGGGGACATCCTTGCTTGGCCCTGACTGTGATTTGCTCGTCATCGCTCCCACCAGCGGTTAACAGCCTCTCAGAGAGCATGGAGTATATCCATTTTATAATGGCTTGATTAACTCCGTGTCGTTCGGCAGAAGAACATATCGAGCCGAAAGTGGCATTATCAAAAGCCCCCTCAATGTCCACGAACACGCCCATTGTGTATTCGTCAGCTTCCAGCCCAGCTTCAATCTTGCTAACAAGATCGTGTAAGGCTGATTCACATGATTTTCCACTCTGGTAAGCGTGTTGATTTCTACTAAGTGGACTTCTCGGCAATACCCCCACTCGGATATGTTTCTCCACCACTCGTTCCAGACTTTTCAACATGAACGATGTCAAACTGATTGGTCTAAAACTTTTTGCTAGGGAATAGTCATCTTTTCCTGGTTTCGGAATAAATACTACTCTTACGCGTCGCCATTGGGATGGTATATAACCAAATGCAAGACAGGCTGTAAAGATCCTTTTCAGGGCCTCAATCAGCCTGTCTCCTCCTTTTTTAAGCATTGCTGGATATATTCCGTCAGGTCCAGGGGACTTAAAGTTTTCAAAGGAAGATAAGGAAAACCTTATCGATTCCCTTGTCACTATCCGACTAGCAATATACCAGCTGTACCTAGAGGTTCCACCATTGCCACCGTTGTTGTTCATGCCACTCTCACCTTCAGAGAGAGTTCTACTACCCGGAAAGTGGGTTTCGAGTAAAGCATTAAACGTTTCCGATTTGGAAATGGTGTATGAACCATCAGGTTTTCGAATGGAATCCAGCCTTACTGAGCGGTCTAAATGAAGGACCTTACAAAGTCTCGCTGTTTCCCTCATTTCTTCGACGTTACTGCAGAAATTTCTATAGGATTCAAGTTTGGCTTGCCGTACTTTCTTCTTATATTCTCTCTGTGTAAGTCGATGATTGGCCCAGTCCTCTTCTGTTTTGGTCTTCAAGGCCTTATTAAGAAGTTTCCTGGACCGTACACGAAGCTTCGACAGTTCAGGGTTCCACCAAGGAACCGCTTTCCCCTGTCTGCTTTGCCTGAGTGGACACAGTTCCTCAAAGCAATTGATTAAAGTACCTTCTAATTTCTTAGTCGCATCTTCAATCATTTCTGCTGATTTGAGTTTTTTCAGGTTTGGTAATCGCTCTGTTACAAGCTCACCATACCTGTCCCAGTCCACATTTCGAGGATTCCTACCGGAAGGTATTGATATTGTGTCAATTCCCAGTCGGAATTCGATAAGACGATGATCAGAAAGAGAGTCCTCTTCCAAAACTCGCCATCGGTTGATTTGATTTCCAACTGACCTATTGGTAAGTGTTAAATCAATCACCTCTTGTCTCCTTCTGGTCACAAAAGTTGGTTTGTTACCAGTGTTTTGAATGACCAAATCGGATGAGAGGATAAAATTAGCTACATTTAAGCTAGTTAAGCTACATTTAATAAAATTTAATGACCTTCAACTTGAAAAAAAAAAAATAAATGAATTCCACACTTAAAAAAAAAAGTTATTTGAGTTTCTTAATGTAGCAAAATTCATCAGCCACCCTGTATGTAATTTGTAATAAAAATCCGTTTATTAATTTTTTTTGTTTAATATTTTTTTGATTCCACTTATTTTTTAACTCACGTTTCATAATTTATTTGAAAATTGGAAAGTTCCTACTGCATATCTTCATTATAGAAATTCGATTTGCGAAATAAATAAAAATTGTTTTAGTTTTAGTTTTGCATTTTTTTAATACTTCAGAAATTCATTTATAACTAGTAACAATTTCCTTAACTTAAATATTTGTAGTTGGTTGTGTACCTCTATGCACAGATATTTATTATCAAAAACTGCACTTAAAAAAATATAAAAAAAAACATAAAAAAACTAGATCTTAGTTTTCTAATGTTCTTTTTTTTAAATAAAATCTGTTATTTTATTCTTCATTAATAATTTATTTAGTATTCCAATAGATGTTTATTATAAACTATATTAGCTGATTTTTAAAAGCATTAATTAATTAATTTAAAAAAAGCAGATTTTTGATTGCATTAAGTTAATTTTTTTATTAATCAAGTATTTCAATGAAGCTTTAATAGATTGCTCCCTTCAGTTAAGCACCTTGTGATACACGACATTTTTTGTTTTATTATCAGGTGCAAGAACAAACAACGCAGATAGTTTTCCGACCCGTGAACATAATTGATCATGTGAGAAACATTGATTTTCTAGATTCAGACCACAAACATTCAAGGATTGGCCTTGTGATCTGTTAATGATCATGGCGAATGCAAGACGGATCGGAAATTTAAGTATTTTAAACTCAAATGGAAGATTGGTTGGAATCATCGGGATCCTCGGAATAAGAACTTCTTCACCTTCGAATTTTCCTTTGAGTATCGTCGCGTAAATCACATTGTTCATCAATTTATATACCACCAAACGCGTACTGTTGCAAAGTTTTGGTGGGCTTATGTTTCGAAGCATGATTACTACGGAACCAAGTTTAAGACGTAAATTGTGCGGTAGTAAGCCAGGCACATCCAAGGAGTTTAAAAATTCAATTGGATAGTTGGAGACTTCAGCTTCATTTGTTACACAGTCAATGGATTTGAATGAATGCATTGTTCCAATGATATCATTTTGAATTATGTAGTTTAGGTCATCTACATCTTCTTCTTCTTCTTCTTCTTCTTAATTGGCGCGATAACCGCTTACGCGATTTTGGCCGAGTTTAACAAAGCGCGCCAGTCGTTTCTTTCTCGTGCTAACCGGCGCCAGTTGGACACACCAAGTGAAGCCAAGTCCTTCTCCACCTGATCTTTCCAACGCAGAGGAGGCCTTCCTCTTCCTCTGCTACCACCAGCTGGTACCGCATCGAATACTTTCAAAGCCGGAGCGTTTGTATCCATTCGGACGACATGACCCAGCCAACGAAGCCGCTGGATCTTTATTCGCTGCGCTATGTCTATGTCGCCGTAAAGCTCATACAGCTCATCGTTCCATCGCCTGCGATATTCGCCATTGCCAACGTGCAAAGGTCCAAAAATCTTACGCAGAATCTTTCTCTCGAACACTCCAAGCGTCGCTTCATCGGATGTTGTCATCGTCCAAGCTTCTGCGCCATACGTTAGGACGGGCATGATGAGAGTCTTGTAGAGTGTTAGTTTTGTTCGTCGAGAGAGGACTTTACTGCTCAGTTGCCTACTTAGTCCAAAGTAGCACTTGTTGGCAAGAGAGATTCTACGTTGGATTTTCATCTACATCTTACTCCGCTAAAATTGCTCGCTCACTCAACCATTCATTATTTTTGTAGTTATTAATGATGTTTGGGAATACTTTATTGATAAGTTCGTCTTTTGATGAGACAAAGTTACAGAAATTCTGAGGAAATGAAATCAATCCGCTCGATTCGTCGACAGGTACTCGACCATTACCGATAGTCAGTAATTGCTCAGAGAAATCTTCAGTAGATGTATCATTAAGTAATACAACTTTCATGTTTGTTGTCAGCTGAAGTTTCTTCACATAGCGCCATAGATTCGATGATTTGAGGCAAGCGTTTATTTCGTCAGCAGCCGTTGATCTTAGAATTTCTGGCAGTGTTTGGCGGAAGTCGCCAGACAGTAAAATCATTACGCCTCCAAAACATCTCGAGTCATTGCGTATATCTTTCAATGTTCGGTTAAGTGCTTCTAATGCACGTTTATGCGCCATTGTGCATTTGTCCCAGATGATCATTTTCGATGCTGATAAAACTTTGGCCATTGCTGAGAAATATTACATGTTGGTTCTTCAATTTTTTGAAGATTTAACAGCAATTTTAATGCTGAATGAGCCGTACGGCATCCTTCTAACAATATGGCTGCTATTCCAGAACAAGCAACTGCAAGCGCAATGTTGGATTTCGCACGAACAGTGGCTAAAATTACTGACATGAGGAATGTCTTACCAGTTCCACCAGGGGCATCAAGGAAATATAAACCACCATTTCCAACATCAATTGCCTTCATTAATGTATCATAAACTTCTTTTTGTTGGCGATTCAACAGTGGTACATTCGTTTGAACTACTAAATCTACTTGTTGATCTCTGTTATTCACTCGACGATTTCGCATTGCCAACCGAGCCGTTTCACGGGCTGCCTCGCTTTGCTCTTGTGATTGAGAAGCACGAAGTCGAGTCATACTAACGCGGCGCTCTTCACGGGAATTCCTTGTGCTTCTTCAGTCGTTTCATTCGCAATGTTTCGTATCCTTCTTGCATTACGGCTTTGTCGGGAAAGATTCGAGCGTCTTGGTTGCGGCATTGATAATGATGATTCAAAGAGAATACAAATTACTGCGATTAGACAAAATTACGTTTTGCTGTCATTTGCGTTTTGTTATACCACATTTTATAGTGACTTCACGGAAACACGTTCGAATGGGATAAAATGGGATCCTATGTCCGTCTCCTGGTTCTAAGCTACCTCTCCACCAATTTTCAGCCAAATCGGTTCAGCCGTTCTCGAGTTATAAATAGTGTAACTAACATGACTTTCTTTCATACCTATATATAGATTTGATAATATATTTTTTATTGAAAACTCACTTGAAAAAAATAAATAAAAAATTGGCTTAGCTATTATATTTTTCATTTCCGTTTTTTCACAAATTCTTCTATAATTGATAGCTACAATAAATTTTTTTTTTTAATTTAAGCTAGCTAATGTAGTTTAAAATTTTAGAAGCTGGTAGTATACATACATAGATACATACTTGAATTAGTCGATTTCTCTTTTACGCGGTTTTTAAATTACAATAAGTTTTTTTTTAGTATCATTCTGATAGTTTTGATGATGAACGTACTCTTTTAAATGCTCGTTCAAAGTTATCAAACGCACCCTTTTCCAAAACGTCAATTTTCAATTGATGACAAATGTCATCGCCTTGTAAAACTCAATAGAAAAAAACATTATTTTAGATCATTTTTCTAAAAATACTATAAACCACTATACAAAAATTTTAAATTTTCTTAATTATTCACGATAAGCTTTCATTCAAATAAATGAACATTACAGAGCGACAACTGTTTGATGGGCCCACAATTAAAATTTTCTTATTTTCGCTTTCGATTTTAACTCATTATAGCTCTAGATGCTGAACTGTTACAGTTTTTCTAATGAATTAGACCATTTAAATGGCATTCAGTATTCATAAACAATTTAGTTTCTTGGCTATCTGCGCTACATCCTATGAGGGCCATTGATCTATTCAATTGAATTTTCTACCATTTTTTCATACAAAACGGCTTTTCTGGCTATTAACGCGCCGAATGTTGACTTCACATTCGTCACATTCTATGTTTACAGCATAGAAGTGGTTAAAATAAGTCAAATCTCATGATTTGGGTGTTAAATTGATGGGACTATTTGTATGGCATGAGCTATTTGTGTTGACTGCGGCGCTTAGATAGCTGTGTAGATAGCTACTTGGTTTTCATTTTTAGTTTTAAACAAAAATAATATCGTTGTCCACAAGTGCTCGCGTATATAAGAATTATGGGCTGCTAATGACACTTTCAAGCAAACTACAGTAAACACTAGATTTTTACCAAATTTTTAAACAAATTTGTTTGTTACATAAAACCGCGCAGATCATTATTTACCATGTATCATAAATTTTCAGTAATAACCGTGCCGAACTATCTCAATTCTACATAGGAAAAAAACATATTTAACCGACACTGTTTGATCGAACCGAACTGATATGTTTAAAACGTCGTATCTTTAAGAATGATCTATGCGGTTTCATGTAAAATAAGGAATGATGTAAATTAATTCACTTGGTCCAAAAATGGAACGGATTCATTGGAAAACCGATTAGTTTTAGAATATCAAAATTCTACATAAAAAAAGAAGTCCGGTTGGTGTTTCCAAAAATAAAAGTTAACTTTCGCAGTCCAGTGTAATATATACTACTGTGGGCAAAAAGTAAGGTGAATTTATTTGTCAAAGTTCGCGGGATTTAAATTTCGCTCTAGTTATTTTTTTCATGAGTTGGCAGCACTGTTAATAACATCTGGGCCAACTTTCATGTGAATGTCATTATCAGTAATATATTTACCCTTGTGTTTGCCAAACGACCAACAGTGCATTTTTCGATTTTTACTTTGTTTGCGGAATGAAATTTCGGCTGCGGAAACGTTTAGCATGTTGCAGAAGGCATTTGGTGATTCGACCATGTAGCAGAAAAATGTTTATAAGTGGCACAAATACTTCAAAGGGGGTCGAGAACGAGTTGATGACTTGGAGCGCTCCTGACGACCATCGACGTCAACATATGACCAACACGTCAATAAAGTGAAGGAATTAGTGCTCAAAAATCGTCGGTTGACTGTTAAAGACCTTACTGATATGATCGGAATATCAGAAGGATCTGTGAAAACCATTTTGAAAGACCAATTGGGGCTACGAAAAGTCAAATCTCGTTTGGTACCGAAAACTCTCAATTTCTTGGAAAAAAGTCGTCGCGTTGATGTGTGTGAAACAACGCTTTCAAACTATCAGGACAAGCTCAAATGCATCATTACGGGAGATGAGACTTGGATTTATGCTTACGACCCTGAAACAACCCACCAATCAAACGAATATCGTGCTAAAGGCAAGGCCAGACCGAAAAGAGCACGTCAAAGTCGTTCAAAAATAAAGGTCATGATGACAGTTTTTTCGATTTTCGTGGTGTGGTGCACTATGAATTCCTCCCACCTGGCCAAACTGTTAATAAGGAATATTATTTGAGCGTTGTGCGTCGTTTACGTGAAGCGATTCGTCTAAAAAGACCAAAATTATGGGCCAACAACTCTTGGTTTTTGCATCACGATAATGCACCGTCTCACACTGCACTCGTTCTTCGTGACCATTTCGCCAAAAATTCCACGCATATCGTTCCGCAACCACCGTATTCGCCTGATTTGGCTCCGTGTGACTTCTGGATATTCCCAAAACTCAAGAGACCACTCCGGGGAACGCGTTTCGAGTCGATTGAGGAGATAAAAGCTGAATCGAAGAAGGTGCTGATGGCTATACCGGAAATGGACTATTTGGCATGTTTCGGGGATTGGAAAAATCGTTGGCATAAGTGTATTTCATCGAGAGGGGATTATTTTGAAGGGGATGAAATTGATTTACAAGAATAAGTAAAGATTTTTTATTTTACAACCAAATTCACCTTACTTTTTGCCCATAGTAGTATGTTAAGTAGGCAATTAAGAAGCAACAAATAGTTATTAAAAGAAATCTTCAAAAGTCAACTTCTGTGTTTGCTGCTAAAAATAAATATTCACACAAACGCAACACTCAAAAATTTATAAAAGGTGACCGAAACATGCACGAAAGAAATTTGAAATCACTCAAAATGCTTGTTAAATACAAACAGAAATAAAAAACAAGTCATTTTAAGTAAAATAAAAAATTAAAAAAAAAAAGCAAATAAAAGAAAATATTTATTAAAATTAAAAATAAAAAAATATAATAATGTATGTGCAAACAATGTTTAATAATAGCAAATATGCAGACATATTTGTTTTTGAGAAGTGGCAAACATGTATAATTTTATTATACATACATACATACATACATACATACGTATGTGCCATGCACTTAAATACAAGTTTATATTATAAGGAAAAATATTTTTTTTTTTCCAAATAATGTTTTCCGCTCAGAACCGTGTCAACAAAGGTAAATGCAATTGAAGAACAAGCAAAAAAGAACAAAATTATAAAAAATGTTATATAAAATGAAAATAAACAAAGAATGACAAAACAAACACAAAAAGTGGCCTTGTCTTGTTGGCTGACAAAGCACCTGTTGAACGCGCTTGAAATACGGCAAGAAAAGTTTGCACTGCACACAAAAAAACCAAGCTTTTACGCTCGAGAACACATTTATGAACTGAAAACAAAATTGCAGTAACTTGTTTTTTTTTTGTTTTTGTTTTGCTACACAAAACCTAGCACAGCACACTGGCACACGTCAGGCAAAACAAGTCAAACAAAAACCCAAAAAAAACATACTAAAACAAAACTCAAATGCAAAGAAAATTTTGTATTTAAATTCCATTTAATTTGTAAGCTTTACGCTCTTCTCCGCATTTTTACATTGCATTTACTTTAATGCATACTTCGTTTTTCGGTCTGTAGATTCTTGATTTTCTCTGCGTTTTATTCTTCCACTTTTATTAGAAGCGACAAAACTGTGTTTTTGTTGTTTTTGAAAATTGACGTTTTCCAATGTATTTCATTTTTTTTAGTTTACACCGTGTTAACCGTTAACAATGCAGCGCCACGTCCAACACAACATGACAAAAAAAGTTCCGAAAACAACCGTTAAACACAACGCACAACCGTAACCGACGAACGATAAAACGCAACTGAATGCGGCGACACTGACATGAATGCGAGTCCAATAACCAACAGCCTGTTCGTGGCTCATATCAACCCGCACATCGGCTCCCGACTCACGGCCTACGGTGCGTATGTGGACTTTGTGCGTCGACATGTGCAACTTTGGGGGAACATACCCCACCACCCACCACCACTCGATGACTTCCTATGCACGCTTTGGCATGTCTTGGCGCGCTTAATAGCCGGCAAAACAAGCAGCTCGGCACACATCGTACGGCGCACGCAATGACTGTGACTACAAATAACGTTCCCTTCGGCGCCGCCTACCTGGCGTTCAAATTCGACGAAGCGTCGTTGTTGCGTTGCAAATTTCATTGATAAGTTTTCACGTTGTTTACGTTTTTGTTGGTATTTTTGTTTATTAGATAGTAAAAAGCTTTGTGCGCGCGCAAGCAGTTTTCCGCTCAGCGATGTGTTGTTTTGAAGTTGTACTCGTATAGAACGGAAGCTTTTAGGATACCCCAACTGGGTACCGGAAATTAAAAGTGGCAACTCGAAAGTTATTGGAAAAGGCGAATTTGATGTCACTAAATGAGTTTTAACTTCTTTGTGAAAATTCTAAAAATCAGCTCAAATGAAGCTACAAGCCAAGTGCAGGTGCTCTAGAAACAAGTTTACACATATTTTTAAGAAGTGTTCATGTAAAAACGCAATGCAGTGAAATTAATAGTTTCTAATAGTATAATTTAATTTAATAATTTAATTTAACCACACCAAAGAACTTTCAATTAAATATATCCCACAAAAAATGCATTTTGTTTTCTTATACAGGAGGATTTATACAATTTCTTTAAAATGTTAAAAAAAATATTCTCTAATTGTTTCTTTTAAAAAGCTTCCTACGGCCGCATTCGTTTAAATATCAGTTGACAAACTTGGGTTAATTTTATAAATATATAAAAGAAGGCTTTGATTGCAAGTCTGGGCTATACAGAGGATGATCAATTTTTCATACTTTTGATTGTCACGTTCCACAGTGCGGCCGATTCCCGAAAAGCTGGCCAAAACTCAAAAAATTAAGTAATTGATTCAAAATTTCTTACTCGAGGGTTGCGTATATTCTAGAACATAATCAAGATGCATGTTAATTTATATGTTTTCGGGGTCGCTGATTACGAATTTGATCTTAAAATTTTGAAAATCGACCTCCTTCCACCCCTATTGGCCACCCCCTCACCCGGTCTTGGGTGTGCGGTTGAGAGCATGGTGAAATAACGTAAGAGGTGAGCTCTTCCGAGTTAAAACACACACACACACACACGAATTTGTATAGAAACCCAGTAGAAAAAAGAAGGAGTGAAAAGCGATTACAGAAGCTCTTCTTTGGAATCGGGAGGGCCTTACCATCTCCATGATTTCCTTAATTATTTTTTATATGAAATGAGCCAAAACGCAAGGCATTGCATTTTCGCTTGCGACGGAACATCTTATAGAAGGTGTTATTGCAAGTCATTATGCCACCGCTTGTACGAGAATGCTTTTGAGAAGGAGCTGTCTTCAAGCGCTTCACAAACGCCTGGCAGTATGCCCTTCTTGCTCGCTTACTTTGTAAGGGCTGCAGGAAGCCGTCTTTGTCATGTGATGTTATCTTACTTCCAAACAGCAACGATAATTTCAAAAAATTATTTTAATTTTAATAATTATAAGTATTTTAATAGATGATTTATTTATTTATTAATTTTTTATAAATATGAATTTTAAACAAAAAAGATAAATAAATGTAATATAATTAAATTATTATATATGAACTTAATGATAATAACCGAGTGGATAACATTTTCTTTCTGTCGGTGGTGATTGAAACATCTATTTTCCCATTAAATAGAATGTGCAACATCTTTTTCATAACGCCTAAGTCCAACAAGTGCATGGGCTCCAACTGAAATTGTGTGATCATTTTTATGCCAATTGTTTGTAGACTGCTTTGATTATTTTTAAACATCTCTTTGTGAAAATCAGGTTGTTTTCTTTCATTAAAGTCATTGTCGGTTCTTAATAGCGATGATTTAGTTTTGAAAGTTGTAACATTTTTAATTCTTTCCCCTCTCTGGTAACATTTACCGCAGCCTGCTAAAGCGTTATGACCCATAGTATCACACATGAAGGAACGTGCTGGTGTATCACATATAAAAGTTCTGATTTCGAATTTAAATTCCCGGCTATTCAGCACAAGGCCATTTAATTAATTTAATTTACACTCACTCTTTTTAATCTAAATTTTACTTAAGTTATTTCTAACTTTCCGAAGCACGTCTTTTCATCACAAAAATAAAATTTACAGAAATGAACGCGTCACTTTTTTCTGTTTGTACCGCCTACTGTAAATTTCGACAATTGTATATAGGTACAAACGTTAGCTCGACAGTTTATTTTGTAACACCTTGCCTACTCACTTCTCGAGAAGGAGCACTGGAAGCGCTCTGTGAGCAGTGCTGTTGACATAAGCATTTCACTTGCTTAGAAGCTGTTCTGTAATAACTTATGAAGGCAAGATATTGCACCAAAAAATAGCACAAAAAATAGCATAAAAGCCAAGGTAGCAAGTGGTAGCAGCTGAATCTTGTTTTATTAAGTAACTATTACATTTTTGAGTAACCTTTAATAGGTTTCAAAGCAGCATATGACGGCGTTGTATTACTATACAGTTTGAAAACTCAAATTTTATAAAAAAAATTGCAAAAAATTTATCTACGTATTGCTGCAGCTAAAAATTTTGTGTCGAGGTATTGATATGTACTAAAGATTTCTCGTATTTTACTAACCTTCCGAAGATGATTCCATTTGGTTTTGTTCAATTTACTCCATTACAAAATCTTTCAAATGTGTACAACTTTCACTATTCATCGACAGTAATACGATGCTCAAACGAAGGCCACGTTGCGACTGAAAATACAGAGGATACTTAGGGTACAGGACGTTGCTATGAATGGTTTTCACTACTCAAGGCATTACTGTAGCCAACCCAAAGACAAAAAAACTCTATCTAGAAACTTTTTTTTTCGACTTTTGGCCAGCTTTTTGGGAATCGGCCGCACTGTGCGTTCTTGAGGTAGCAGCAAAAGCGCAAAAACAATAAGAGCAAAGTATCTTGTTTTTGCTTTTGTTCCCTATAATTTCATAATATTATATATAAACAAAAATTGACAATTCAGGGGCCAAATAAATAAAAAAAATTAAATCAGCTGCTGCTGGCGTTCATGGTCAAGTGTGACTAATCTGCAACTATTACACAAATTAAATCATTGTTCGATGAGATAAAATAACGAAAAGTTTATAATTTCAGAAACACAGATTTTTTCTGCTCCTTTGCTTTTTTATATTTTTGCTCTCGCCTTTTGGTCATGTAGCGACTTCTCATATTTTGTATTGCAAATAATTTAAATTTCAGTCAAGACCACTTTACAAGAGGACAGGTTCTACGAGCGAGTTGGAAAGCTGCACTCCTAATGGTCTCAATTCAATGTTGAAGGTTTAGAGAATGACCATAAATACACATTTTGACGTGATAACGTCTTATAATTCGATTTAACAGGCTGCACGCACGAAAAAATGTGTCGTTACCTTGCTCATTAGTGTTACCTTTCTCATTGCCGTTACCTTGCTCATTTGTCGTTACCTTGCTCATTGCCGTTACCTTGAATGAACTGCAAGCGAAAGCGCGGAACGAACGACAAAGCAAACAAAGCAAACGAACGGCAACGTTCGACATCTTGCTCTCTCCCACTTAAGTGAGCGTATATGTGTATGTATATGCGCATATGTACATATATAAATTCACGTATTTGTATTTGCATATGCCTTCTTATTGATTATTATTAATTTGATTTACTTGAAGAATTTAAAATAAAACCAAGTTTGTTAATAATACCTGTTGTTTTAATGTTATTATTATTTTTTGACGTGATAACGTTTTATAATTCTATTTAGCCGGCTGCACGCACCAAAAAATGCGTCGTTATCTTGCTCATGCGTCGTTACCTTGTTTGAACAGCATGTTATGTTATGTTATGTTATGTAATGTTATGTTATGTTATGTTATGTTATGTTATGTTATGTTATGTTATGTTATGTTATGTTATGTTATGTTATGTTATGTTATGTTATGTTATGTTATGTTATGTTATGTTATGTTATGTTATGTTATGTTATGTTATGTTATGTTATGTTATGTTATGTTATGTTATGTTATGTTATGTTATGTTATGTTATGTTATGTTATGTTATGTTATGTTATGTTATGCTTTGTTATGTTATGTTATGTTATGTTATGTTATGTTATGTTATGTTATGTTATGTTATGTTAATGTTAACTCATTCTCTACATCCATACAAAATATCTATCAAACAAATAAAATTAAAATTTTCTTTTGAAAAATGCAACCATGTAATCAGTATTTTCTTATGACGTTATCACGTTAAACTATCGTCAGTAAACCGACTTTACAGACAACCTCTTTTTAAGTACTTATGGCTTTAAGTTGAGTAACTTCGTGGAAAAATTTTGGCTTAGCGTGAATGTGGGGAAAGGGAAGGAATGAGTCTAGTAAATATTATAAAATAAATAAGAACTTCTTACCTCCCTCCTTTCCATAATACCAATAAGCTAGAGATTAAAGGTTGAATCGTCCAGTAGTGTCACATTCGAATTTCAAACCTCAATCCTGCTAAACCTGGGATTTGCATTAATATCCCTACTAATATTATAAATGTGAATGTAAGTTTGTTTGTTACGCTTTCACGCCAAAACTACTTAACCGATTATTATGAAACTTTGTACACATGTTTTAGGAGGTGTTAGAAGTAACATAGGATACTTCTTATTAAAAAAAAATTATTTTTTTTTAATGAAAAAAAAAAATTATAGTTTGTCAAAAAATCTCAAAATTTCAGCTGTTTGAAATTTTTCTATATTTATTGTTTTTTTATAAACAGTTTTATTTAGCTTGCCCAGTTTATTTATTTGTTTGTTTGGCTCAAATTTAGTAATTGGAATTTTACCCTTTTCTTGGTGACAGATTGATCTGATATTTGGTATTCTTCTGTCATTTTTATATTTTTATATAAAATATATATACATATAAAATTTTCATTTTTGAGGTTTGGTGTCATTTGTGTGGTTAGATGTCACTTGATTATTTTAAATCTTACCACTGATTTTAATTCTTACTCTGTTCTTCTTTAAAATTGCCACGGAAACGGAAATCTGATCTATACAAAACTTCGTCGCGGCTCCGTGCGGCAAAAGTTGCACGAAATCAAGAGTCTTCGATTCACGCAGAGCTGAGAAAACAACAACAAGCACAGCGACAAAGGATTTTGAGAGCAACTGAAACGCCTTTTCAAGCACAAGTTCGCTCAGAAAGACAAGCTGAACTACAGGCAGCTAGAAGAGCAATAGAAACCCCAGAGCAATCGCAGGTGAGAAGAATTCATAATGCAGAAATGAAGAGCACTTTATAAGTGAGGATTGGTCTGTATTTAATGGTACTGGATTTCAATATGATCCTTCAATTGAATATCATAATCATCCTTTAATTGTTATTGACACAATGGATAAAAAATGTCAGTATTTTTTAATGTTTTTCCGGAATTGCAACAAAATTTGAGTTGTGATCAGTGGTTGTGCGCAAGAGCAATATTAACGCCATAAAATGAAGTAGTTTCTAGGATCAACACTGACATTTTAAAAGAGGTGCAAGGAGAAATGAAAGAATATTTGTCAATGGATACAATTATGGATACGGAACTAAGTACTTCATATCCTATGGAATTTTTAAACTCACTTAAACTGTCGGGTGTACCGTCACATAAAATTCAATTAAAATTGAATGTACCAGTGATACTTATGCGAAATCTAAATGCTCCTCTGCTATGTAATAGAGCAAGACTTCGGATAACAAAATTGGGGCAAAACATACTTGGTGCTACTATTTTAACAGGTATGGGTAAGGGAAAAAGTGTTATCATACCTTGCATTCCAATTATTCCCACTGACCTTCCATTCCAATTCAAAAGGGTTCAGTTTCCCGTCAAGCTTAGCTTTGCTGTTACCATAAACAAAGCACAAGGGCAGACATTGCAGGTAGCGGGAGTGCATTTAGAAAAGCCATGCTTCTCTCACGGTCAACTATATGTAGCATGTTCGCGAGTGTCTAATGCCCGGAGTTTACACATATTTGCAAAAGACGGAAAAACGTATAATATAGTCTACAAAAATATCCTAGATTAATACTCTCCATTATATCTTTTTGAATTATAAGAATTTAAAATAATTTATTTTTGTTACAGTGAAATATATTTCAACATTTGTTGTTTTAATTAAATAAAGCATATTTTAAGTTTTTGAAACTGATTGTATGTAGTAATTTTTAAATACTAAATCACATTGATTCAGTCCTATTGAAATGTAATGATCTTTGATATTTATTTAAGGGCTTCAACGCGAGCGAAGCCACGGGTAACAGCTAGTAAATAATAAAACACTCAAAATTGAATTTAACAGCTCGGCTAAATTAAATTCATGTCTTTTCGTTATTTTTTTGGTTTTTTTTTTGCGTTGCTCCCTCATTTCGATATTTAATTTCACAATGATGCCACTCTCTATCGGTTTGAGTAATTATCAGAGGACAGGTTGTTGTTGTTGTTGTTGTAGCAGGTTTGTAGTGTTAGTTAACACAAGTTTGTGAATAGTGCAATCGATAGTGCAAACGACAAATACTGTGGACAAAAATAACAATTATCTAATCGTTATTAGTTAGTAAATCGCACTAAAGGTTATTGCTATTGTTTCCCCTAAGGGGGCGTCCATAAATTACGTGAGATGTTTAAGGGGGGAGGGGGTCGAGTCAAATCTCATCTAATCTTACGTTGGAGAGAGGGGGGTCTCAGCAAATATCACGCAATTTTTTTTCTGATTGAAACAAAAAAAATTATACTATTTTGGTCCATTATCCAGATTGTACATGCTTAAGATTTAATCTTAAGCGTAATCGTAGTATGATTAAGATCATTCACTAATTCGTTCGAAAGAAAATAATTTCATTCATACTTCGACGTTATATGTACATTACTACTGTCAAACCACCATATTTGTTTTACACCAAATAGCTCAATTTAATCTGAATTTACAGTACAGTGTAGCCCGTCGTTTGTTTTCGCGCCACTATCAGCCGAACGCGCGACTCAATGAACAAGAGCGTACGAGCTGAGTGGCAGCGACACACGGACAGGTTCCAACCTTCTTTGTTTATTCTTGTAAATGTTTTACTCGACTCAGTTCATGCTCTTACTAATTTAAAATGAGTTATCAAGATTTTTATAACGCATACGTCAAAAGATACGTCTATAAGGCGAAGAAGTCCTGCCACGACGATGTGATAAAATTATGGAATACTGCGAAGCAAAAATTCCCGAAGAAAGAAGAGTTAATACATCACATTAAACATGAGATTGAACGGCTTCTCAGGGAATCCACTGAGAGAAAAGTTCGGTCTACTTTAGCATTCCTTCAAAAGGTAGGTTAAATATATATTTTTTTAAGAAAATACTTTTTTTTTATATAAAGTTTATTGTTACAATTAATAGCATAAAAAAAAAAAATCAAACAGTGAACTTCTTGATAAAATATGCTAAAATCATAACTACAAAATATTAGCGCGGTCATTTCCTTCACTGTTTTCACATAATTCAAAATCAGCTTCTTGTGATCAAGCGATGATGTGGATGAAGCTATGTCGAACATTTCACCATCTAACGTGCGTCCCACTCCAGCACAAGATACTATGAAGAAACAGATTGCTAAGCTGCATATGGAGCTTGACCTAAGTGCTGCAGCGCACGCCGGAGTGATCTGCATATAATTCTTCACGACCGTTTTCTGCCACCTCCATACCCCATCACTCAGGTTGATAGACGTTTGACAATTTCGGACTTTAAAGAACATGACGGAAAGTCATTCGCTCCATTTCGAATACGCCTACCGATTCAACCGCTGAGTGCCTTCATCAGCACGCCTTATGATCTCTATTGCCCAAGTATACGTGATAATTTAGAGAAAAGATGCTGCAGTACATGCGGTATTTACTTCGCATCTATCACAAGAGCTGCAGAGCACAGGCGAGTAGCTCACATTGCACCAGCTAAGCAAGCGCGTATGTACCGCAAAGTGCGACCCTCACGGATTGTCACAAGACGAGCTAATGAGTTACTGTGCGCAAGCGTCAACGGCTTAGAGTGGCTAGATCAGAACGAAGTTGAAGGAGCAGATGATTTTACTGAAAATCATATGGACTTGTTGGTCCCAATCGTCTCTCTGGAAACCGCGCATGATTCTCCATGGACTGAATTAGAGTAGATATTCTTTTTTTAATCGCAGTAGTTACGATTTCAGTCTTCTATTGTTAAATTTTTATTACACTTATAACTTTCAGCAATATTGATTACTAGTCTTAAATAGTCGTAAATAAAAGCACGAAGCAATTTTTTTTTCTTTTTACAATAACAATCCAACCCGTTTACATAAGAAACCCACATTTTGAAAAATCTCACGTGAGATTGGGGGATGGGGGAGGGGGTTGAATAAAATCTCACGACATCTCACCATTCAGAAAATTAAAAAAAAACACCTCACGTAATTTATGGACGCCCTCTAACTTAAGATTAATACTGAAATAACAGTCAGAAGCATACACCTGCCTGTTTGAGGATCGTTTCATCTGATGCAATAGCATTTATTTATATACTTTGCCTTTGAGTCCATAAACACAGTATAAATGAATGAATCAAGAAGAGTGCAACAGACTTTCTTTACCATATCCGGAATATCGAAAATAAATTTATTATGAATAAAATTAGCGGCATACTCGGTAATTCCTCAATACGAAATACACCGAAAATCCCAATTCACGCCAGCTGCGCAACACTGCTTGAGAAAGGTAGAAAATGCATAGCAAGACAAAAATGACAATCAACTGTCAACAGCTGACGAAAGGCAAGGAAAGGCATCATATATTTCTTAGTGATAAGATTAAAAACAAGTCAAAAGAATTTCTCTTTTCAATTAAAGTTGTTTGTCCTGAAGCATGCTAGCGGACGTAGACGTATTCATATCCAACTACACACTAGTAGATCCAGAAATATACCAATTATGGATAGAGGGCTTTTCCTGTAAGTTATATATATACATATCAATATAAAAAGTTGTATGCGCTAATCATCAAATATTTTCAACTCTTCACATTGTAGCGAGCGAGGCCGTTTGTTACTTAAAGCAGAAGGGATTTGGTAGCATGTTTGGTGCACCAATTGATCTCATCGCTTCCGATGTGCTCGATCATTATCGCACCTATTCTCTCATAGAGCGATTGCTGCATGCACCGACAAAATTGTTGGAGCAATCTTGCTTTCAGTTGGAGCCACAAACGCGTGATTTAATTATTGAAAAGTAAAGTAAAATTTAAGCAAAAATATTCGCAACTGATTAACTGTCTTTGCAGGTATTACTCCATAGATGACGCAGTTGCGCGTGAAATTTTGGGAAAGAAATTGTCATCGCGCTATAGGAAAGACCTCGATGAAGTGTCGGAAAAGACTTGCGTCAAACTAAAGTCATGCAGGTTTGCGCCAATTGTATGTTTTTTCGAAGCATAAAATTCTTATATTTTTCGTTTTTATTTTATTTTTTTCGCAGGCGT
Organism: Anastrepha obliqua; assembly: GCF_027943255.1. NCBI lineage: Eukaryota > Metazoa > Arthropoda > Insecta > Diptera > Tephritidae > Anastrepha > Anastrepha obliqua. The sequence goes on from NC_072894.1 coordinate 121,354,640, forward strand.
CAATTTGATAATGTTAAACGCATTTTTAAGGCGGTGGAAGAATTGCCTGGCAATATTACCAGTAATATTAAGCAATTATTTTCAGTTTCTGATGAATTGGCCAAGTTCGTAGAATGAGTCAACGAATAATTGTGTACAATTTCAGTTTTATTTATAATTTTGTAGAAAATATGCTTCAATAGTCTTCCTTGCTTGCCTGCGTTTTGAGACTTCTAAAAAGAAGCTACAGTATTTAACTTTTTCCGATTTGTTTGCTTGCTCACAAGCCATTATGATATACTGGACCTACACCTATCAACACTCCGGACCTGAGTATTACGATACAGAAATGGACAAAGAGTTTCTGCTTGATTTGCGTGAGTTGCGTTGTTTGCTGGATAAGGAAAAAGAAATCAAACAGTAAGTGCCACTCAATAATTAAATCAACTGACTACTTAGAATGGAACGATTTATTAATATTTGAAATTCTTGTTTTTTTACAGTCTTGTTTGCCTGCGTCTAAAGCCAGTGTTATTGGAACGCGCTTACTTCGAACTGGACACAAACTTTCGGTAGGTGCTATTGGGAGGTTGAATTAGTTTTAAAGGTGACACACAGATGGCGCTATTTATCACTTTATCGCGTTGGTAATACTGAATATATATTCATGACAAAGCCTCATCCCTAGGCTTTGTTTATCAGTATCTGTCATTTCGCTGAAGTATAAACAACGCAGTGTTTTCGTGCTCCGAGTATGTCAACTTTCGTTCCGTCGAAACGCAATTTGCTTTTCTGCTTCAATTTGAAAAAAAATACAGCCCAGGCCCGTGAATTGCTGCAGGAGGCCTACCCAGACCATACTCCGTCGATTTCAACATGTGAGTACTGGTTTCGACGATTCAAAAGTGGTGATTTTCACACCGAAGACAAGGAGCGTCTTGGCCAGCCCAAAAAGTTCGAGGACGCGGAATTGGGGGAATTGGTAAACGAGGACTCGTGCCAAACCCTAGAAGAGCTTGCTGAATCATTGGGCGTTGATAAATCAAAATATATAAATATCTAAAAGCGATGGGAATGATCCAAAAGCAAGGACATTGGGTCCCGTACGAGTTGAAGCTGCGCGACGTCGAACGGCGATTTTTTATGTGCGAATTGCTGATCGAGCGACAAAATCGGAAGGGTTTTTTTGCATCGGGTGGTGACTGGCGACGAAAAATGGATCCACTACGATAACCCAAAACGCAAAAAATCATGGGGTTTGCCCGGCCACGCATCAACGTCAACGGCCAAGCAGAATATTCACGGCAAGAAAATCATGCTCTGCATTTGGTGGTATCAGGTCGGCGTCGTATATTTTGAGCTGCTTCAACCGGGCGAAATAATCACGGGGGATCGTTACCGACTGCAATTGATGCGTTTAAGCCGGGCATTGAAAGAAAAACGGCCGGAAACGGTAAAAAGGCACGACAAGGTTATTTTGCAACATGACAACGCTCGGCCGCATGTTGCTCAACCTGTCAAAAAATACCTTGGAACGCTTGGCTGGGAAGTGTTACCCCACCCGCCGTATAGTCCAGACATAGCTCCCTCCGATTATCATTTGTTCCGGCATATGAGTCTCGATTTGGCGGACCAGCGGTTCTCCTCGTACGAGGCTACCAAAATATGGGTTGAGTCATGGATAGCCAAGCAGCGGCCAGAATTTTGGAGAAACGGCATCCGGAAATTGCCTGAAAGATGGGCGAAAGTTGTAGCTAGCGATGGCCAATACTTCGAATAAAATATTTTGTACCGTTTTTTCACAATAAAGCCCCAAATCTTCGAAAAAAACCTTTAAAACTAATTCCACCTCCCAATAGAATTTATTTTCGTTAAAAATACGCTGCTGACCTTTTGCACAATAAATCCATTGCAGCTCTTACTGGCGTGCATTTATCACTATAGCCTGCAATTTGCATCGTAATCGTGAGTTGCGGGACCTATTTTTGGACCTCTGTGAGAAATTGATAGAACCATGGCGGCAAAATGGTTGGAGCCGAGAGCAAGTTAATAAATTTTTGTCGGCCATAACGCAAAGTGTATTAGATTTGGAAATTTCGCGGTGAGTTAGAAACCATTGCAATGTCTTAAACATAAGGGGAAAACAACTAAATTATGGTGCAGCGTATTAGTTGCTAATAAGAGTAGGTGTCTCATTTGAAATGCGATTTTGTTTCTAATGCGATATGCTTTCAGAATTGTTACCTTGCTTTCTTGCTTGTGTTTTAACTTTTTTCGGACAAGTTGGGTGCTTCCTAGTTCTACGCCTCCGGAATTTTTGTTCTTTAAAGATTTAAATCTCTACATTGTTATTAGGGGAAAAACCTTGTTATATAATATTTTATATATTTAATGTTTCACACACTCAATTCAACTGAACAATTTGTACCGCCTTGCACAAACTTTGATTTCAAGCGAGCACAAACTGTGGTGCCGGAGTGACGGCATTTCTTAAGGGGTTAGGTGGGTTTCAGAGGTTGAAAAAAAGAAGATTTTGACTATTTTTTTTAGTATATAAAATCATATATTTTATTTAAGCAATTCACTGTATCTAAGATACATATATAAACAGTATTTTGTGAAATTTTTATTTAAAAATTTCAAAAACTCAGCCGTTGGTACCTCATCTTCCTTGACGTCTCAAAAAAAAATGCTCTTGCCGTGGACAGCATAGCTCATTATTGGTTCATCTAAAATCAGAAAACCAAACGGATTTCGTTAGTACATGGATAAATCTCGTTGTTGTACGAAGGAAAAAGAATCAAAATTTGAATTTATGACAGGCTTTGAACCAAAAAACACATTTTTTAGTGAAATTTTCGACATACATTGGCTAAAAAAAATTGTTGTAATTAACAAATGTTGAAATTAAAAAAAATCCTTCGTTCAATAACTAGATAATGTTATTTCAAAGATTTGTACAAAATTTGAACTAAATCGCTTCATAACTTTTCGAGATATCGTGTCCACCGACTTAAAAAATGGAGTTTTGAGATAAACACGTATACGAGCGAAGCGCTCAACTGACGTGGCCTAATGGGCGGAACTTCTGAAGGGTCTATCTCTTAGAATTTTACTCGGATTGACTTAAAATTTTAGGAGAGTATTTTAAACATACTGTACTATTTAATGAGACAAAAAAACAAAATTCGATTTTTTGAAATTTTCAAACCCACCTAACCCCTTAAACATAGGTAATGAATGCTTCATGCTGTTACAACCACATTTGACAGATGCAAGCTTATAAAATGTAGTATATATTTATCCCTTCCGCCCACAGTGAAGCATAGGACCACAACAAAACTCTTAAATCTATGCTATTCAATGACATTCATTTTATTTCGTTCCAATTCAATTCACTTAATATTATTTCCTTCTCTAGTTGCTGTTTCCACGTGTGAGCTGGACGTCTCCTTCTGCCTGATAACTGTGGGTTCCATTCAATGGCTTGTCGCGTAATATCTTGTGCAGGTTTTCAAAGCGTTTGGCCGAGCCAATTTCATTTCCTTTTCATAATGCTTGTTTTGATGCACGTCATTGACCACCTTATCTTTAGGTAACGATTGGAAAGGCATGCATTATATTAGCCGTGGTGCAGCATGAATATTCTTAATTTAGTGTCACGCGACAGGAATGAGAAGCTCCAGACGTCTTTAAATTGCCGCGTCATATTTATTCTGTTTTTCCTCTCTTCGGCGCAACCGCCAGAGGTCGAAATAATGCATCCTAGATAGCAGAAACTTTGGACCTTCTCTATAGGTGTTAAGTTTAGTATTGGCTCGGCTTTTTGGAATTTTCCTTAATTTCGCCTGTAAGGTGCCCGTCTGGCGGCCGCCGTAGCCGAATGGGTTGGTGCGTGATCACCATTCGGAATTCACTGAGAGGTCGTTGGTTCGAATCTTTAATAAAAAACATTTTTCTAATAGCGGTCGCCCCTCGGCAGGCAATGGCAAACCTCCGAGTGTATTTCTGCCATGAAAAAGCTCCTCATAAAAATATCTGCCGTTCGGAGTCGGCTTGAAACTGTAGGTCCCTCCATTTGTGGAACAACATCAAGACGCACACCACAAATAGGAGGAGGAGCTCGGTCAAACACCTAACAGAAGTGTACGCACCAATTATTTATTTTTTATTTTTAAGGTGCCCGTCTAACCAGGAGCGTTCGATGATGGGTTGAACGAGCTTAGCGCTTGTAATAATGTCTGCCTTTACTGGTTCTGGTGCGATTTTAATATTGCCAGGCGCCTTATTGGCTTTCAGTGCTACAATTACATATTTTATTTCTTGTATGGAGGAGCGTTGTGCCCGGACGTTATCGTTTTCTGCGTGTCTATCGCAATTGCATTGTAAATTACTGCTTTTACATTAATTAAGGTGACGAGCGATCCACTCTCGTCTTGCTTTTGCTTGCAAGAAGTTGACGTGCGGTCCGATAGCTGCTTCACTGTTATATAAAGGTACCTACTTCGGTGGGTCTCACTAGCGACCTGAGCTTCTTTAGCAATGTTTCGATTCGTTTTTTGTTTTATCTCAACGCGCTCTTCTTTTAACCATGCGATTTAGGAAGTTAGCCTTTCTCTGTGAAACCAGCTTCTACTTCTCGGTGTATTGATTATAGCTTTGGCAGCTTTCCTTTGTTGAATAAGACTCCATGTTTCGTCTGATATTCCTTATTTTCCGTTGGTTTTAATGTAACCAATGTAGTTGGTTGTTAGCCACAGTTATGAATATGTTTTTAATATCGGATCAATGATTACGCGACTCAGCAAGATGGCTCCTTTCAGCTGATTTCAGAGCATCAGTGTATAAAATGTAATGCCAATAAGAAAATTTTCGTAATGGCAATAAGAAATTAATCACTATTGGTGCATGATCTCTTAATAATTTAATTTAATTATATTTTATAATATATAAATTATTGTTAATCAGATTTTTCACTTATTCTTTCTCAAACATTAAATTCGACACTTTTTTCGCAGTGACCAAGAGACACGCTGCCTTTGGGATCGTTATATGCAAGTCATAAGCATTTGTTTGGACAGGATGTATCATATTTAATTAAACCACTAAGCATGGATTTCGTGTTATTTAAAAAGTTCGTTTTCTATATCTGTAAAATTTAGTAAAAAGTTCGTATGTAATAAAAAACTCAAAGTACATACATATATACGTAAATTGAGATACAAAAGTGCAATGTACGGTATTTAAAACAAAACTAAAGCACCGCATAATTTTTATAAATTTTGCATTTCATTTTTTTTTTTAACTTTTGTAGAAAGAAATGTAATACATATACAAAGTTCCATTAGTTTTGTAGAAATGTGAATTTGTTTCAAAATTTATCAAATACGTATCGAATCATGTTCAAGGCTTTCGAACGCTGGGATATGTGTCACTTAATCGTATCCAACGTAAGCAGTAGCGCAAAGTTGATTAATGTTTTGGAACAATTTTTTACTCAATAAAAAAATGATTGTGAGTGATGAAAATCTTTATTTTGACTTTTACGCGCTCCATTGCTTGTCTGCTTGTATACTGTCTAGTTCAAAAGTGTCAAATATATATTTGACATATAACGCCTTTTGTAAAAAATTATTAATTTTCCGGTAGGGTGATTAATTTTGCGCAGCCTTGTTTTTTGCATCTGACGTGGATCTCTTCATACACTTAACTTTAAACTGATTCATTCATCCAGGATGCTCTTTTTCTCCCACGTCAAAACCGATCGTAAGCATTAAATTTATTTGAAAAATATTTGCGTTCGCATATGCAGTGACTAGCAATAGATCCGGAAAAATTTATCTGCCCGTTCACATATGCCAGATTAGCTACAAAGTTGACAATCAGCTGTCAAAACTGTTTTAAAAAGTTTTTTTAATATAAATTGGTTCGGTGGAGTAGTTTATTGTTTAATTATTGTTGACGATGCGGCCGCCGTAGCCGAATGGGTTGGTGATTACCATTCGGAATTCACAGAGAAAACGTCGGTTCGAATCTCGGTAAAACACCAAAATTAAGAAAAATCTTTTTCTAATAGCGGTCGCCCCGCGGCAGTCAATGGCAAACCTCCGAGTGTATTTCTGCCGCGAAAAAGCTCCTCATAAAAATATCTGCTGTTCGGAGTCGGCTTGAAACTGTAGGTCCCTCCATTTGTGGAACAACATCAAGACGCACACCACAAATAGGAGGAGGAGCTCGGCCAAACACCCAATAAGGGTGGTACTCACCAATTATATACATATATATATATATTGTTGACGATGTGGAGAAAGAGCAAATAGAAGTAGAGTAGAATGGGGTAAGATAGGTCATTTTTTTTTGGAGAGCTCTTGCTACGGTGGTTTTGCATTGATTTTGAAAAATAAGCAAGATTTTGAAAGGTTATTTATCAGCTAACATTTTTTTTATACTGACTTATGTTTGGCTAAATATTTTGGAAACTGCATTCAATAAGACAAAGGTACTTTTTTTCGATATTTTCAAAATCGGGGGGCACGATAGGTCACTATATGTGAGGGGAAAAGAACAATGTACATGGCTTGGAAATTAACGTTTTAACTTTTATTTATAGAGTATGAACACTGCACATGTTATAAAAGTTAGGAATTTTTCTTTAATTCATTTTTCTTCTCTTCTTTGGTCAATTTTTGGCGTTTTTGTATGAGCTTCTGCCTCTTTGCAGCCTCTCTTTCTTTTTTTCTTTCGGCGGCAAATTGTTTTTTTGCTTCCGCGTCCGATTTCTTCTGAGCTGCAGCTGCTTGCTCAGCGCGTAATGGCTCTAGCATCACTGCGTCTGGGAGAAGTGCAGCTTTACGTCGCTTCCGGTCTCGATTTGATGGTTTGCGCAGTGGAGCTTTAGGAAACGGCCGAATGTACTCAATTGGAATTAATAGGTCGAGATTCGATCGATCTGGCTCTTGATCGGCATTCGATAAAACAGGCTCTTCATGGGCATTCGATGAGCCAGTCTCTTGATGAGCAATCGATGGACCAACCTCTTGATCTGGTTCGTCCTCGTACGAACGATCAGTTACGAATGCTGGCGTGAAATCATCTTCCGAAAAAATGTCGCGATTAAATGGCCAAATGCCAGTCGATCTGAATCCAGCGATGATATTCATGCTGGAAGCACCTTTCAACAAGGGTTCAGCTACCAGTACCGCTATTCGGTCGATGGTAATAGGAATGCCGGAAGGATTTAACATCCACGCCTTGCAGGAATGGTCAAAATAAGTTTTGAGCGGCCCAAATACTCCTCTATCGAGAGGCTGCAAACGATGGCTGGTGTGCGGAGGTAGAGTTAATACTTCAATATTATTATTCTTACAAAAGTCTAATCCAGCAATTGTCATGTGAGATTCGTGGTTATCCATGATGAGCAAAGTTTTTTCAGTACTAGAGTACTAGTACTAGTACCAGATCGAATCGCATAATTTTTGAAGTGCTTCGAACGGAATTTTAAATTGTTTAGAGGCTGATCGAACTCTAGCGCCATCTCGGACTGCCGCGATTGCATTTTTTACATCCTCTTCACTTCGTTTCGGCGTTTTTCTCACATCATTACGCACCATTTTGCTGCAGAAACAATTAAAATTTATTTTATTCAATTAAAAGTAGTGACCTATAATGCCCCCAGACGGCTGACCTATAGTGCCCCCAAGCACATGTTTTGAGTTAGTGTCGATATTTTTATTTTAAACAAAAATATCAAAAAAGCTAACACATTATTCGTGTTCAGCATTATTTTCTACGTAAAATAAAACTCACCTGACAAATATTTACATACATTAAATGCACTGCACCGTAGAATAAAAAAAAATGCTATGTCGGAGAAAAGCTCACAAAAAACTAAACGACGCCAGAACTAGGATAACTAATCAATGGTGACGGCCGAAATGACAGTCGGGTACGTTGTTCCCCACCACGTATTCAATTCACATAAGACGAGTGACCTCTGCAAAAACAGTGCGACGAAAACTATTGTGCCCCCATACCTATCTTACCCCATTCTACTCTACTGGTTAATTTAATTGCGCAATTTGCTGCTGTACTTATAATAGGCAGCTGTAGGAAATCCGTAAACGACGTCTACTGAGGTTGCAAAAAATAATGGCAGCAATACGCATGCGAAATTCGATATTACATTTTTATAGTAAACAATAACAGGCCAAAGTGTCTACGAACACACGCCTTTTTCTGTAATATGAATGCATAATTAATAATATCTAACAAAAGTTTTATTAGAACTACATCTAGAAACCTCTTTTTCTTTGCCGTTTTATTTAGTTTTTACTTTTACGTTTCTCCTTACATTTGTAATAATAATAACCCAGAAAACACAGGGAGGGTTGTACAGCAAAAAGTATAATTTTTTTCTAATTTTTGACGTGATAACGTCTTATAATTCGATTTAACAGGCTGCACGCACGAAAAAATGTGTCGTTACCTTGCTCATTAGTGTTACCTTGCTCATTGCCGTTACCTTGAATGAACTGCAAGCGAAAGCGCGGAACGAACGACAAAGCAAACAAAGCAAACGAACGGCAACGTTCGACATCTTGCTCTCTCCTACTTAAGTGAGCGTATATGTGTATGTATATGCGCATATGTACATATATAAATTCACGTATTTGTATTTGCATATGCCTTCTTATTGATTATTATTAATTTGATTTACTTGAAGAACTTAAAATAAAACCAAGTTTGTTAATAATACCTGTTGTTTTAATGTTATTATTATTTTTTGACGTGACAACGTCTTATAATTCTATGTAGCCGGCTGCATGCACCAAAAAATGCGTCGTTATCTTGCTCATGCGTCGTTACCTTGCTTGAACAGCATGTTATGTTATGTTATGTTATGTTATGTTATGTTATGTTATGTTATGTTATGTTATGTTATGTTATGTTATGTTATGTTATGTTATGTTATGTTATGTTATGTTATGTTATGTTATGTTATGTTATGTTATGTTATGTTATGTTATGTTATGTTATGTTATGTTATGTTATGTTATGTTATGTTATGTTATGTTATGTTATGTTATGTTATGTTATGTTATGTTATGTTATGTTATGTTATGTTATGTTATGTTATGTTATGTTATGTTATGTTGTATTATGTTATGTTATGTTATGTTATGTTATGTTATGTCATGTTATGTTATGTTAAAGTATATTATGTTATGTTAATGTTAACTCATTCTCTATATCCATACAAAATATCTATCAAACAAATAAAATTAAAATTTTCTTTTGAAAAATGCAACCATTCAATCAGTATTTTCTTATGACGTTATAACGTTAAACTATCGTCAGTAAACCGACTTTACAGACAACCTCTTTTTTTTAATTTGATTTAACAAGCAATACTTTTTATTTGGTTCGTATGACAACATTTTCACGTACAAAAAAATATGACGTTGGTAAAACTCTAATGAGCTGTTTTCGGGTTCCTAAATTTGTCATGGGACGTCCTTAGTCCGATATTTTTAACAAGAATTTATAGCTGCGGTCATTTATTGAGTAACTAAAGTTTCCTATTTGTGCAACCAATACTAAAATTTCTTTTTTTGTTTTCTAGGGCAAAAAACCACATTATTTCATTTACTTTTTTACTTAATATACTTTTCTTATTTTTATTTAATTAATTTATTTTTTTGTTTTATTATATTTTGCAATATTTTTTTGTATTGTGTTTTAATTTTTGTTATTTAATTTTATGTAAATATTCTTTTTCATATGAAATCTCTTGTTTTTTTATATTTTTTAATTTAATTTAAATTTTTGTGAAATAACCAAGCAGAAACTTTGCGTCTTTCAGAGTTAAAATTGTGTGCTTCTAAAAGCTTTTCCCATTCACTCGCTTACTTAGCGGTGAACTAAACCCTTTGCACGTCAATCGCTTACTCCGGCCTGTGCAAAGCTTTCGTTCAATTTGCTGACTGGTTTGTCGGTTTGCTTGGTAGTAAACAAAGCAAAGGGGTGGAAGGCTTGTTTGTTATTCCATGCAGATGCATAGATACAATCGCCAGCAACGACCCCCGCTCTATGCCAAACGCCCCCTTGGTTTTGCAAAAATTTCCAACTGTCAAATGCAATTTTCCATTCCTCATAATGACTGAAGCTGTGCACTGTGCTGTGTTGAGCTAATTTTTGCAAATTCATTTCTAACAACAGTTAAAAAGGCAAAATGCAGCAATTTTTGTGATTCTCAAATAATAAAAAGGTTAATTTATTGTGAAAATTATACCAAAAGCGAAAGAATAGACATTTGTTCCGCCTACGAAGCAACGACGGTGCGCCACAAGTGGGTGCGACGTGTGGTATCACTGAAACATATGGTAGTGATTTTAGGTGCATCTTTATGAATGAAAAAACCGGAAGAACTTCAATTGAAAACACAATAGAAACTCAAAAAATTCTTGCGAAAATATAGCAAAACCTGTACACGGCAAGCAGATTTGCAGCTTTTGGTCTGATTTACATTTGAAATTACTACTAGCGGCGCGGCCATGGAAGAGGTGGACGATGAGACATTCGATGATGCCAAGTCGACGCGCACATCCGATGAGAATCGCAAGTAAGTTTCAATAAAAAAAAATAGTTATAAATAAAAAGCTTGTATTTCTTTCTTTTATCTTATGTTTATTTGTGCAGGCAAAACCACAGTGAGATCGAGAAGCGTCGTCGTGATAAAATGAACACCTACATAAACGAGCTTTCATCCATGATTCCTATGTGCTATGCAATGCATCGGAAATTGGACAAACTGACAGTACTTAAATATACAGGTCAGTTATGTAAAGGGTGTTTTTGTTAGAGGTTAGGTTTTCAAGTTGGCACTACTTTTTTCGTAGATGGTCTTCTTGACAGCTGTCACTTGATTTATGCTCAGTTTGGTTTGCCATTTCATAATGAATAGACTTACACCTGAACCACGTTTGCAAATCGTGCAAATTTATTACGAAAATAATGGTTCGGTTCGCGCGACGCATCGAAGAAAATTTCGTTCAGAGATGAGGCTCACTTTTGGTTGAATGGGTATGTCAATAAGCAAAATTGTCGCATTTGGAGTGAGCATAATCCACAAGCCATTGCTGAGACGCCGTTACATCCTCAAAAAGTCACTGTTTGGTGTGCTCTATGGGCAGAGGGAATCATTGGTCCATATTTCTTTAAAAATGAAGCCGGCTATAATGTTACAGTCAATGGAGAGCGCTATAGAGCCATGATTAATGACTTTTTCGTGCCTGAATTGGACGATGTTGATGTGGACGACCTTTGGTTCCAACAAGACGGCGCTACATGCCATACAGCCAACGCAACAATCGATTTATTGAAGGAAACTTTTGGTGAGCGCATTATCTCGCGCCGTGGACCTGTGGCGTGGCCTCCAAGATCGTGCGATATAACACCGCTGGACTATTTCTTGTGGGGCTATGTGAAGTCGCTTGTCTACGCAGATAAGCCCGAGACGATTGACGTCTTGGAAGAGAATATTCGGCGCGTTATTGCTGACATACGGCCCCAATTGCTGCAAAAAGTGGTCGAAAATTGGGCCTCTCGGCTGGAATTTATTCGAGCCAGCCGCGGCGGCCACTTGCCCGAAATCATTTTTAAAACATAATGGCAAACCCTTATCTTTATAATAAAGCTAAATTCTTGGCCATAACATTAAATTATATACGTTTTACTTCATCTTGAAAACCTAACCTCTAAAAAAAACACCCTTTAGTTGCATTGAAGAAGGTTCACTTCATATTTCGTTCAACTGAAAGTGTCTTTGCTTGGCCTAGGCTTCCATTCACACATTTTTTCTGTTTTACAGTGCAACACTTGCGTGGCATTCGCGGCAGCGTGCATCCTTATAGTGGCGGTGATTATAAGCCATCTTTTCTCTCGGATCAGGAACTCAAAATGCTTATACTACAGGCATCTGAAGGATTTCTTTTCGTCGTGGACTGTGATCGAGGACGCATTCTATATGTTTCAGAGTCAGTGTCGCAAGTGTTGAACTGTTCGCAAATGGATCTACTCGGCCAGAGTTGGTTTGACATATTGCATCCAAAGGATGTGGCCAAAGTGAAGGAGCAGCTTTCCTCATTGGACCCCTGTCCGAGAGAACGTTTGATTGATGCTAAGAGTAAGTATAAAATGGGAAGATTTTGCGAAATAAAAGATTTTCTAAATCCTCAGGGATAGGATCTATACAAAATACTCAGCTTAATCGTTACCTTTCGTATTCCAGCTATGTTACCCGTCAAATCGGACATTCCACAAAGTCTCTGCCGCCTCTGTCCGGGCGCACGACGTTCGTTCTTCTGCCGCATGAAACTCAAATCGAATAATAACCAAATAAAAGAGGAATCCGACACATCCTCCAGTTCACGCAGTTCAAACAAGCGAAAATCTAAGTTGAGTGTTGATCACAAATATCGCGTTATACAATGCACTGGTTATTTGAAGTCGTGGACACCGATCAAAAATGAAGACCAAGATAGCGAGAGTGAAGATAATCTGACAAATCATTCCAGTTTAGTGGCCATCGGGCGAATACCACCGAACGTATTGGAGTCGAATGTGCCACCGTCATTGGACAACCATCCCAATATAAAGCATGTGCTATTTATCTCAAGACATTCGGTAGACGGAAAATTCCTATTCATTGACCAGAGGTGCGCAAATTGATTTTTAATTAAATTCAATTTTCATACTAAAAAATTTCCTTTAGAGCTACACTGGTCATAGGTTTTTTGCCGCAAGAAATGCTAGGCACCAGCTTTTACGACTACTTCCATCATGAAGATATTCCTGCATTGGCGGAGTCACATAAAATGGTCATACAAGCGCCGGAGAAGGTGACTACGCAAGTTTATCGCTTTCGCTGCAAAGACAATAGTTTTATACAGTTGCAAAGCGAATGGAAAGCCTTTAAAAACCCATGGACAACTGATATTGAGTATATAATTGCGAAAAATACAGTATTCCTTTGAACACTCACTCAGCAGCTTTGGTACACTATCGGGTGCATCTGTATGTAATTTAGAAGAAACAGCTCTTAAACTATTTTAAATGTACTAAATGTATTGATATCCTTAATATATACCTACATATATGAATTTTCATTTTAGAATTAAGTTTGTCTCATAAACTGTTTACATATTTGCATATAAGATGTTCAAAAATAAAACTTCATCTACCACACATTCTTTCGTGTATTCGAAAGGCGTAACTTCAATCGTCTTATTTTCTGGATACGTAAAGCGTATATGATAATTAAACCGTTAAAGACCTTTGGAGTATGAATGAAAGAATGTTAAAAGTGTTAAAAAGCCCAAAATCGTTCATTTTACCACTAGGCGAAGGTGAGCTCCTAAAGCTGAGCAAAATGGCTTGATAAATACAATAATTTATCATATCACTAGCGTACCCTCGCCCGCTTCGCTAGACGATAAATTCAATGATTTGCTGAAAGAGAATAAAATTAATACGAAACAAAGCAAATTCTTTGATACAATTTCATTCGAACTTTATTGTAACACTTTTTGGTAGACAACGTTTTTGGTTTTTTCATCTTTCGCGTGAATAATGACGATGGTTTGCCAACTCGTGAGCAACCTACATACAATTGTCCATGAGAAAAAATTGGGTATTCTAAATTAATACCGCACATTTGTAGAGGCTGTCCTTGCGCCTTATTAATTCTCATAGCGAAGGCAAGGCGAATAGGGAACTGCAAACGTTTGAAATCGAATGGTAAATCCGCCGGAATCAGTGGAATTCAGGGTATCAAAATGTCTGCTCCTTTGTACTTCCCTTTCAAAATTGTTGCTTCGATAACGTTACCCACTAGCTTCTTCACAGCGAGTCTGGTACCGTTGCAAATTCGGGGCACATTACTATTGCGCAGCATAATAATCGGTGCTCCAATTTTTAATCGTAAATTATGAGGTGGTAAGCCTGGCAAATCGAGTGAGTTTAAGAATTCAGGTGGATAATTTACGACCTCATCTTGATCAGTAATAGTCTCCATTGACTTATACGCAACTATGTCACCAGGTATTTGATCTAAAATAGCTGAATTTATATCATTGACGTCCTTATTTTTCCCAGCTAAAATTGCTCTTTCGCTGAGTCAATCATGGTTTTTGTAATGTTGAACTATGTTTGGAAATACACTCTGTATCAATGCCTCTTTAAACTGTGCAAAAGTGCAGAAATTGTTAGGCAATGTTATCATTCCTGTTGTTTTTGGAAAAAGGTTTATTTTTTTGGTTAAAAAGTGTTTTTTGAAGTTTTGAAAAACACTTCGCTCTAACAAATTTCTTCTCAGTTAATTGCTGAAAATTAAATATTTTGAAAAAACTATTTTTTTTTTAATTTAACGTTTTTGAGAAAATTTTGTTCTTGAAAAAATTTCATACTTTTGAAAAGTTTAAATTGATTTGTTAAAAAAGATTTTTTTCCGCTTTGAAAAACACCCCCTCGAAAAAATGTATTCTCTCTATTAATAGTGGAATATGAAATGTTTTGAAAACACCAGTTTTTTTTAAATTTTGTTTGGTTTTCAGAAAATTTTGTTTTGAAAAAATTTCATACCCTTGAAAAAGTTTTCTTTTATTTTATTTGTTTAAAATTTTTGAAATTTTTTTTTTTTTGTAATTTTAGAAAAACACCTCTTCGAAGAAATTTCTTTTATCTTTTTGAGGAAAATTTGGTTTTGAAAAAATTTCATGCTTTCGAAATTTTTTTATTTTACTTTATTTCTTCAAAATTTTTGAAAACAATTTTTTTTATAATTTTCGAAAAACACCCCTTTGAAAAAATGTTTTCTATGTGTCATAGTGGTATTCCATTAACTTTTAGGATTATAGTCAAATACTTACAAATATCAACGCTTTCACAAATAGCAACAATAAAAAAATTTCCTCAAAACCAAAAAATTTACTTTTTTTCTAAAAAAATTCTAAACAAACAACGTAATAAATTTAGAATTTTGTGTTCACGAAAAATCAGTATTGTTTTTATTGTATTAATGGAAACCAAAATGTTGCAAAAAACCAAAACAAAACTAAATTATTTTTTTGTGTTCATTCGGTCCATATGTTCCATAAAAAGTTGATATGGTAAATAATATGCAGGGTCTGATACACGCAAATTTCCATTGACCATTATAGTGACAAAATTATCGATCACCAATTCGAACAGGATTTCAAAATCAGAGTTGGAATGAGTTGTTGTGTGGTGTACTTCTGAAAAAATGAGAAATAAACAAAATAAATCTAAAAATTCGAATTCTAACTTTATCTTGTGTATGTTCTTATTACCTTTGAATTTTTCCAATGAAGCACCATTCATTTTAAATTTTCCAAGAATTTTTTTTATCATTTCGCGTTTCTTTCCTTTTTCATTCGATTCCAACATTTGTTCATAGCCGAAAACATCGTTTGCAAACGCATTCATTTCCATATAGAATTGGTCAAAGAAAGCATTGCTCAATTGAATTGAAACATTATTTTCATAAATACTTAGGACCTTAACTAATGCACCTTGGTACATACCTAACGCAGATATTCATCGCGACCTTGACATCGATACTATTGATGAAACAATACAAAGCGCTAGCAGAAGACACATAAATAGACTATTAACGCATACAAATCCTATGATGACAAGACTACCAAATAAAGAAAAATCTACCCAAAGTCGGCTTAACCGTCAAACACCAACAGATCTTGCAAAATCCTTGTAATCAATTGTCAACTAATCGTATATGTCATTGTTTGTTAACCACTTGTTTTTAAATAATATGTATATATCTCTTCTAAATGAGCTTGGGGGCAATGGCCCTTCAATATCACTCTCATTCCATCTTTTTGTAAATCAAATTACTTATTGTCTAACGACAGGTATAATATTTTATGGAAGAAATAAAAAAAAAAAAATTTTTCATTCGAATCATTTGAAATTTCTGTATACAATAACGAAAAATTCAAAAAAAGTTGTACACATAAAATGAATGTCGATTCGAAACTTACTTTAATCTAAGAATCGAGCAAGTTTTGTTTTGTACATTATTTTGATTTTTTCTTTTTTTTATATGAAGAAAATATTTAAAAGAAATTTTTTTTTGCTAAAAACCTTCCCCTAGTGGATCCCTATAATATGAAAAAAGAACGAATAAAATTGGCCTCGTATCGGCCCAAAAAAATGCGTACAAGGGAACATCATTTCATTTTTATATATATAGATTACTTCCTCTAGCGAGCGAATGCGATAGCATTTTTCTAATTACGACGGCAACTGATTCTATGTCGAGATCGCGTTCGAAGTCGCTGATGGGTACATACTATGCGCTACCAGCGCACCGCAAGACTTTATCCTGGAACCTTGGATTTGAAGAGAAGTATTTTATTGTAAATGGATAAAACGGATCCATTACCCATAACCCAATACTTGTTTCTGAATTTAATATCAAGTACTTCTCTTTCCTTCTTTACGTGAGCACTCCATCTGAGTTTGGTGTTAGGAGTTATACCCAGTTATTTAGCCGTGTTATGATACGGAACTTGCACTCCATTTATATTTAGCGGAAGATATCTGATTTTATTGTACGTGAAGTCAAAATGAAGGTATATGGTTTCATTTAATTTTATGTGTCAAGTAGCTGTCCATTGACTCAATCTGTGTGTTTCCAACTGACAAGATAGCTGTGTCGTCTCCAAACGTTGCTGTGACGCAGTTCCTATCGGTAGGCAAATCGCATGGAAAAATTAGGTGAAGGGTGAGCTCCAAAAGGCTACCCTGCGGTACACCACTTATAATTTCTTTCAGTTCAGGATACGTATCGTCGTATTTAATTCGAAAGAAGCGATCAGATAAATAGGATTTTAAAATATAATATTCCGTTGGTAATGGCTCTTTTGTTTTGTTGAGAAGGCCACCGTGACTTACCTCATCGTAAGCCTTGGATACATCGCGGAAGACAGCACAGCACATGACCGGTTTGGAATTGTTACTAAATATCCTGAATAGAAGAGGACTGGGCTAATCATCGACTTCACAGAGAGAATATAAGAAAAAAGTACGGAAAGCCAAACTTGAATCCTATAGAAATTTCTGCTGCTCTGAGCTATGATTTTCGACTCTTCTTATATTTGTCAGCTTTTTCTGCAAGTTGTCATGTTGAAACCGTCGGTATTGATCATAGAACCTTTACTTCTGTTGTTGTTATTGTTGTTGTTGTTGTTGTTGTAGCAGCAAGTGAAGCCCCGTCAGTGTAGAGTATATCATCAGTTGTCTTCGTCAGGCTCATCTAAAGGTAGGCCCAGGAAACATGGTGTTTCGACAGGTTGGGTCCAGAGGGAGAGAGGTGTTAGATGAGTGGGTTTTAAAGGGCATGTGAAAAGGTGGTTAGTGTCGTGCGGGGTGCCTTCACATGCCGGACATTAGTTTGGCATGTCGGGGTCGATTCTGGATAAGTAGGAGGTCTCACGGGGAAGCTGGAGCTCTTCATCTGCAATGGTTGGTGGTTGGACCCCGATTACGGCATTCACTGGACGGGAGCTTATGAAGGTGGTAACAGTCTCCCGGTGAATGTCGTTTAATGTCTGTCTAAACACTGTCCGGTCCAGTAGGTCTCTGTTTGTTTTGTCCCGGATCTCGTCGGCGTAGTGTAGTAGGTGTCTCCTAACGTGCGGGGAGGTGGCTCTGGCTCAAGCAGGTGTCTGCAAGGGTGAAACCTATGGTAGCACCCTAACATGAACTGCTTGCTAAGTAGTTTGTTATGCTCCTTGACAGGGAGCATATTGGCCTCGTTGTGAAGGTGTTGTATTGGGGGCATGAGGAGGCAGCCCGTCGCTGTCCGAATGGCAGTGTTTTGGCATGCCTGGAGCTTTATCCACTGCGTGTCAATAGTTTCAGGCGACCAGACAGGCGCAGCATAGTTTAGAACCGGCCGGCCAATTGCCTTAAATGTTGATAGCAACAATACTTTCTCTTTGCCCCATGTGCTGCCGGCAAGCGATTTGAGGACCTTTTTGCCATATTGGACTTTAGTGGCAATTGCGGTTGTGTGCGCAGAGAAGGAGAGCAAACTGTCGAAGGTTACCCCCAAAATTTTGCGATTGTTTACCGTCGGAATTGGGGTGTCATCGACTTTTACCTTGAGAGGCAGTTTGACCTCCGTTGTCCAGGTGGTAAATGGTTTAAAAATAGGCATTGGAAAAAGATCTGATTCAGTAGATTTCATTAAGAGAAGCCTTCCACACTACTACAATGTTGTTCAAGCTTTTTGGCAATGGTAGGCCTCGCTTCTTCAAAACACGTCTCTCTCGGAGGTGCAAATGGGTGTGCGAAGAAATATCTGGCATAGGACTTGGACAATCGTATCTATGATCAGTTGGGTATCCCGGTTTCACAAGCTGAGGAGAAGTCTTCACTTAATTACGAACAGAAAGTGGAATAATCGGAATGTCTGCGGAACGCTTTGGTTAACACACAATGAAGGAAAAACACAATTTGTTGAGGCTCTAAATATATAGCTTCTTACGAGAATACCAATGAGGCTCAATGGTTATTACTCGTATGATCGCCAGATTCGGAGCCTCTCATAAAGACTTTAGAAGAAGCTGTAAAGGTAACGACATCCTGTGCGATTGAGCCGTTGTACCAACACTTCTTCATTTCCATAACTCCTGCAGAAGTCATTGTGAGGTACGCCCATCCAAACTAGGATGCCAATAGTGTAGTGACCCGTTATGACACCTATGAGGACACGGATAGTTGATCTGTGGAATTCAAGCAGACATTCTGTCCTTTTAAAGGGTGGGTTTGAAAATTTCAAAAAATCGAATTTTGTTTTTTTGCCTCATTAAATAGTACAGTATGTTTAAAATACTCTCCTAAAATTTTAAGTCAATCCGAGTAAAATTCTAAGAGATAGACCCTTCAGAAGTTCCGCCCATTAGGCCACGTCAGTTGAGCGCTTCGCTCGTATACGTGTTTATCTCAAAACTCCATTTTTTAAGTCGGTGGACACGATATCTCGAAAAGTTATGAAGCGATTTAGTTCAAATTTTGTACAAATCTTTGAAATAACATTATCTAGTTATTGAACGAAGGATTTTTTTTTTGTTAATTACAACAATTTTTTTTTAGCCAATGTATGTCGAAAATTTCACTAAAAAATGTGTTTTTTGGTTCAAAACCTGTCATAAATTCAAATTTTGATTTTTTTTTCCTTCGTACAACAACGAGATTTATCCATGTACTAACGAAATCCGTTTGGTTTTCTGATTTTAGATGAACCAATAATGAGCTATGCTGTCCACGGCAAGAGCATTTTTTTTTTGAGACGTCAAGGAAGATGAGGTACCAACGGCTGAGTTTTCGAAATTTTTAAATAAAAATTTCACAAAATACTGTTTATATATGTATCTTAGATACAGTGAATTGCTTAAATAAAATATATGATTTTATATACTAAAAAAAATAGTCAAAATCTTCTTTTTTTCAACCTCTGAAACCCACCTAACCCCTTAAGAATAAGTTTTGACCCAGAGCGCTTTGGAGATTTTTCAGTTAGTAGTCAGAAGCCACCTTCTATTGGTTTCCGTGAATACGCTCAAGTCAATCGCAGTGTACAGTTCTTTTCGAGGAATGCTTAAGTCCTCTACCAGACGCTGAAGGTCAAACTCAGAGCTCTTCTTTGCATACTCTTCCGCTTTTTTAAGATGACCTTTATTTGCTGCCAAAATATTATAATACTGTTTAAGTCTTTGGGGTTGTAGAAGATACGACTAGTGGACACATTAAAGGTTGAAGAATTAAGATCATCCAATATTCCGATATTTATGCAAAATACAACAATAGTTTTGAAGACTTCTCGGATAGTTTATATGCAGGATTTGAGACATCAACTGCATGCACGTTGGACTGGACTTAGCAATCATTAAAGGGGGAACCTGGTTTATAAGGTCAAAAAAATCAATTTTTTTTTCGTTTTAAGCGATTCCTAATATAATATATTTCAGAATATTCACACAAAGTTACAGAGCCTAATTCTCAATATTTCCGTAGATACAAAGCCAAAGGTAGGCGAGCGTTAGGTAGTTACGCTGTGACCGGACAGTTATAGTACAAACTTTATCTTCTTTTCTCGACTTTTCATTTTTATGATTTCTTTGAATTGGCGTACATGAATGAAAAAAACTAATGAACCTTTTGAATTGAATCATAGCTTGTTCCCTTCAGTATTAAATTCTCTTCTATTTGAACTAACAAAATAGATAAAAAAAAAATTTTCAAGATTTTTATACCAAGCTGAAGTGAATTTTTTTTTTTATAGAAAGGCATTTTTTTCTTTAAAACCTCCAAAAAGTTGAAATTTTGGAATTTCTCTCAGTTTTCTTAGTTCATCTAGAATAAAAAATCATGATAATTAGAAATCCATTTGAATTTTTTGCTTTAGATAATAATTACGAGCTTTATCTTGTACGCCAGTTGGAAACTCCAGCGTTGCAGCGCTCTACTAATTTCTATGTTAAACATTTTTTTTAAACATTTTGAACTTATTTTAACCAGTAATTGTTGTACTGTTTTATTGTTTTATACTTTCTAAATGTTCATTAAAAGATAGAAAAAACTTTGCAGTGCTAAATTAATTTTTTCCTTAAAAAGAGGTTGTCTGTAAAGTCGGTTTACTGACGATAGTTTAACGTGATAACGTCATAAGAAAATACTGATTGAATGGTTGCATTTTTCAAAAGAAAATTTTAATTTTATTTGTTTGATAGATGTTTTGTATGGATATAGAGAATGAGTTAACATTAACATAACATAACATAACATAACATAACATAACATAACATAACATAACATAACATAACATAACATAACATAACATAACATAACATAACATAACATAACATAACATAACATAACATAACATAACATAACATAACATAACATAACATAACATAACATAACATAACATAACATAACATAACATAACATAACATAACATAACATAACATAACATAACATAACATAACATAACATAACATAACATAACATAACATAACATAACATAACATAACATAACATAACATAACATAACATAACATAACATAACATAACATAACATAACATAACATAACATAATATAACATAACATAACATAACATAACATAACACATCATATCATATCATAACATAACATAACATGCTGTTCAAGCAAGGTAACGACGCATGAGCAAGATAACGACGCATTTTTTGGTGCGTGCAGCCGGCTACATAGAATTATGAGACGTTATCACGTCAAAAAATAATAATAACATTAAAACAACAGGTATTATTAACAAACTTGGTTTTATTTTAAATTCTTCAAGTACACATATACGCTCACTTAAGTAGGAGAGAGCAAGATGTTGAACGTTGCCGTTCGTTTGCTTTGTTTGCTTTGTCGTTCGTTCCGCGCTTTCGCTTGCAGTTCATTCAAGGTACCGACAAATGAGCAAGGTAACGGCAATGAGCAAGGTAACGACAAATGAGCAAGGTAACGACACATTTTTTCGTGCGTGCAGCCTGTTAAATCGAATTATAAGACATTATCACGTCAAAAAAAAAATCGCAAAGAGATGCAATTTTTAGACCTCATAAACCAGGCTCCCCCCTTAAAATGACTTAGGCGAGTCTTTTTACAATTCGCTTACAGCAAATCGTTCACATTTTGTTATTCGCATGCGCATGAATCTGAACTAAACGGACTTAGACAAGACGATTAGGTTTTTGTGTTCACTTACTTAGTTTGCTTTCTTGTCAAATACCCTCGTAATGGTTGTTGAGCAGTTTATATATTTATATTAACGCAATTGTTGTCCCAATTGCTATTGTTATTGTTATTATTGTCTTTTCTTGACCTCACTTGCCCACAAAGCCTACCTTTGGCTATGCCCAAGACCTTTCTTATCCAATCTGATACCTACCCAAAACCAGAAGCCACTTCATATCTATTCTTCAAATACTTAATGCACATGACGTATGGTATTCTAAACACAATGCCATAATAGATAAACACAACAACAATTACGCCAAAACTTAAACAGCGTATGCGGAGTGTGCCGAAGTGTGCGACCGGCATACACAAATCGCCGGTATTGGAGCAAACAAAAGGCAAGTAAAAAAAAACCAAACCCGCATAAAATTTTATACAACGAAATTATCGAACTGTTCGTTGAGCGCTACAACTTGATAGTCCACAACAGCAGGCCGGTAGCATTCAGTTTTAGCTGAGTTATCGGTGCGACAAGACGTCATCCACGACAAAACACGGGTAGCTGCTGCTGGCGGAGCAATTCGAAACGCACATGTACGCGTAGATATGAAACCACAATAAATAATAGTTTTTGAAGTTTAAAATAATAAATTAAATCATTGATTGTTGGTGATAAGTTAAAAGTGGTCGAGAAAAAACTTCTACAGAATTCAACTACCGGATAGAAAAAGTATTTTTCGTGAGGATATTTCAAATTTGAACGATGAGTGCAGTGCTCTTCCTGATCAGCACTGTGTTGGGCTATGTGCTGTACCATCTGATCCAATCAATGAAACGACCTCCAAATTTTCCTCCAGGTAAGAAACGGTGACTAGTGGTTTAGTGACTTTTATTCTTCAAACTCGCATTTGCACTATGAGCTCAGTATTCAGTGGGAATTTAGTTATGAAAACTTTTTAATTCAGTTCAGCTCAGTAAAATGTTATATTCAAACCTGGTTTAACAGGCTAGAATTTCCACAAAAATACTCGCTCTATTTGTAAGAGCAAGATTTGTTAAGCTTAGGGTAAATATTTTGATTGGTTGAAACTATTCTTTTAATCCCTTGTTGTTGTGGGTATTGACCTTACCAAGTCGCACCTAGATGCGCACCAGTGTTGTATTAAGTATTTCCATGAAGCATGGGTTCAGGGCAAAGAAATAATTGTGCTAGATGAGTTCGCTCAATTGGTCACGTAAATGGCTTCCTTATGCCACACCTTTGGCTTAGGTTTGGTTCATGTGTTAATGTCTATATATAAAAGTTAGAGTTTAGCATTTATATAAATATTATTGGCGCGTACATCCTTTGTTGAGTGTTTGATCGAGCGACCTCACCGATTTGTGGTGGGCGTCATGATGTTGTCCCCTTCATGGAAGAAGTTTTCTGCCATAACTGGATTGCAGATGGTTTTCTTATGAGAAGTTTTTTTCATGGCAGAAATTCACTCGGAAGTTTAACAGGAAAAAGCATTTCTGTCATTTGGTGTTTTATGCGCGCTGTGGGTTTCGAACACGGGCGCTTCATCAAAACCCTAAGAATCAAATGGCTAGGTCATATCATGAGAATGGACCCAACGAGAGCTCAACGAAAAATAATTGACGCTAGCACATTTGAGACGAAAGCAAAAGCTACACCAAGATCAAGATGGATTGACGGGTTGAAGGATGACATGAAGAAACTCAAAGTAAACAACTGGAAGGAATCTACCAAAGATCGGATTAAATCAGACATTTTGTTCAGCAGGCCAAATCTCATACAAAGCTATGGCGCACAAACGATGATGATGATGATAAATGGTTGGTCTTTGATCCGAAGGTGTTAGTTTTCTCTCCGTGAATTTCATTTATTGCCCGTAAGGCCAGCCGTTGACCTACAAATTACTTTTCGAGGCTGTTCAGATTTTAATAGTTGCCCACTAGATGATCCATATGTCCGAGGGTCAATTGTGTGAGCAGTGTTAGGTGTCTGGAGTCGAAGATATCATTTTATATAATTCTTAAAGCACATCTTCGCGTTGATCCTAGGCACATTTGTCGAGTCATACAGAGAGCAGGACAATGGCAAAGTAGGTGCTCCAAAGTACCCTTAGCATTCACATCGTTGCACCTGTTACATGCGTCTCTCTGGACTAATCCCATTTTGGCTGCTTGATGTGGGGCGAGACAGGGTCCCGTCAGTACTCCAACCAATATTTTGCGGTCTTTCCTAAGTGCTAATTCAGCTGCTTTTGTTGCGGCATAGAATTCTGCTTGAAATATATTACAGTAATGTGGAACAACATCAAGACGCACACTACAAATAGGAGGAGGAGCTCGGTCAAACACCCAAAAAGGGTATACGCGCCAATTATATATATATAATTAGAAAGTCTGAGAGGCTTTTGGAAACCAAATTGCGGACAAAAGGCAGCCGCTCCTACTCCTTCCGGCATTTTGGACTCATCTGTAAAGAAATTGCATGAATGGTATGTGGATTCTAGACCTTTCACCCATTTATTTTTCTCTGTAATGACGCTAGATTTTTTGCCAAATTTAACTCGTGCAATCACGTAGTCTGACCTTCCGTTTGAATCCAGAATGTTGCTGTGACCAAAAAGCCTCAGTGTGAATTGTTCTGACATTTTCAGTCTTACAACAGATCTTTTGGTTGAGTTTTTTACTACTAGTTGATCGGATGGCAGTTGAGAATTCTTTCTATTGTCGCTGTTTGAGTTGTGGTAATAGCGCTGGTTACACATATTTCTGCATTGCTAAAGTGTTATGTAAAGGGTAATCGGACGGCACTAACAGGCATACCATGGCTGTCACAGAAGCGTTGTTGTGATGAATGTAGAGCCTCATTCATTAGGTTAGCCCTACCAGTTAGGGGCGAACAGTAGTTAAGAACCGGCCAGCCAGTCACCATGTACACTGATCTATATCCCTTATACATAAGACCTACTTTATGCCAGGAAAAAGGCTGCTAGCTATCGAACATAAAAAACATAAGAATGTAAATTTTCCAATTATTAACCGTCGATATTAGTGTATCATCGGATCGCACGCCTAACTCGACCTATACCTTTGTAGAAGTCAAGATAAATAAATAAGATAAATAAAATAGCATCGATTTGGTAAAGAAGAGAGTGGCGATTTTCTCGTTGTGTAAGCGAGAAAGTTCAGGGAAGAATCTCTGTTAATTTTTTGCAGCTGAGCTAAAGTTATTTGATTTGTTGATCTGTTTATTTACATATGGCATAGTATATATGGCGGTCATGGAATCTTCTCCTATCTCTTTAGGAATCTTATGTCTGTGCGCCATAACCCATCACTATAGCGCAATCTATAAATGCTTTTCTACTCTCTGCGAAAGAATATGTTAGTGTAGTTTTACAAGAGACCAGTAGAGAGGGCTAAGCGAACGGAGTACGACCATTAAGTCCATTTACGATCCTTCGATGTAAATTTTATATTTTCTATAGCTCTCACGATTCTATAGCCTAGAAATCTCGAAATTTGAAAAGACCTCTCCGAAGCGTTTGTATTAAACGGTTATTCCTAGCTCCCTCGAATGATTTGTTTAACCTGGCATTGGACTATACCTTAGAGTCGATCTGGATGTGACTGCCCCCTCAATTATGGACTGAAGAGTTCTGAGTGAGGATACAGACTGGGAACTTATTGCATTAGGCTTATGTTTGAAGGTGGATATAGCAACTAACTTCAATTTGCATATGTCTGTTGAATCACTGATACCTAAGATGAGGAGGTACTCCATTTAATAACTGCCTTGATGGCAGGGGTTATAAGAACTGTTTATAGGTTCAAGTGGATTGTTGCTAAGTTTTTGGCGATTAAAGGTGTGGTAACCCCTTGGATCTTTTAGTTGTTGCACATCGCGTGATCTTGAAAAGTACTACATCGTCAATGATACTCGTTTGTATCTTGTTAAGTTGTGTTTTATCTGTGGGATGTCTTGTTGTTTGCCACTCTTTCCTTAGTCTTCTTTTCGATTTTATTGCCTGTTTCATGGGCTTTGGGATTTAAAATTAATATTTGAATGTAAATAAATTGTTTTAAAAATCATTCTTCATGGACAATGTAATCTATATCATTACATGTGTAAGTGTATAAATAAATATATGATACAAATAGGAGTTATTAACAGAAATTGCATAGTCGAATATTAAAACAAAAAATTACTTAACTTGATCCAATAACTGTATTTTCTGGATAAATTTTTTTATCGAAAATAGATGGCGAAGTAGGTTGTTTTTGTAGTTGTGAGAGAATTAAAATGACCCACAAATGTTGAGAAATGGTGCTGATGTGACGGTCCTTGGGATATAAGTGCGGGTCTTTCCGGTAACGTAGTACCGATTATAGTGCGAATGGCAAATAAGGGTTGAATAATCGACAAATTTGGAAGAATTGTTATTTATTTCATTCCAACTGCAAATTTTGCGAACATTTCACCTTTTTCCGAATCCCACCAGAGGCAAAATCTGCTAGAGAAAAGTGTGGTGAGCAAATTTTTGAAGTAGGCTACAATTGGACGCAGTAAGATTCCGACCATATTTTTCATTTTATTGCTTCTTGCGGAACATGGAACATATGCCCGTGCATCAGTTGCGCGAGCGATCTGAAGTTCGTTACACTTCGAGTGCCGGAACCTGTAAGTATCGCGAAAGTTCTGGGCAGCCCGAAAAATGCTTGCTACTTTTGTCGCTACAAAACTGATGGGAAAGTTTATACAACACCGAAAAGCTAAAGATGAAATCACTAAATGGTGTTTATTGATTAATAAAGTGATCCTGGATAAAACGTTCTTACTTTGATAACCATAAAAATGTTTCGACAAAATAGAAAAGTTTTTTGTGAAATGATGGTCCAAAAGTGGATTTTTTAATTCAAAATTAAGTAAATGAGTCTTATGTCTGAGGTATATGGAAATGTGCGCTATATGCACCCTCTGTTCCAAAGAACCGAATTTTTCACAAACAGAAAAAACCAGCGTAAATTTTGTGTAAAATATTTTTTACTATTTAATCTATATTTGTACATACTTATAGGAGTGCACGTCTCCTTGTCCAAGTTATCAAGCGAGCTATCAACATAAGTCTATTTACAATTCTAAACCGATGGAATGACTTTTTTGGATTTCCATCAGCTTAAAATAAATAAAAATAAAATTGGCACTTACACCCTTTTTGGGTGTTTGACCGAGCTCCTCCTCCTATTTATGGCGTGCCTTTTGATGGTTTTTTATGAGGAGCTTTTTCATGGCAGGAATACACTCGGAGGGTTGCCATTGCCTAGGGCGGTAGCTATTAGAAAAAACGCTGTCTATTATTTTCCATCGGCTTACAAAGACTTAAAAACTCGATCGTGATGCGATGCCTAGTTGTCTAAGGATTCCTAATTTCAATTCAGTGATTTTATCAGAAGATTTCTAATTACTATTATTGAAGTCACGAATTTATATATAAAGGATTCTAGTATTCTGTACTGCTAACACTCGAAAAATCTCCGTATGTTAAATATTTTTCTTAAATGCGATTCGATCTTCATGCGTCAAAAATCTCCATGGAAAATTCGAATAATATAATATAAAATTCGACGCAAGCATTGCTGATGTTGTTGAAGGGTAATGTTAGATGTTCTTTACATTTATAATGAAAAATTAAAAGCTGTGCTGCAATCTCGATCCATTTTGAAAAAAAAAAAATCATCAGGAGTGTTGTAAAAATGAGTTCGATGGCAAGATGAAAGCTTTAAGGAATCGTTTGAGAAGTAAATGAAATTTGTTGCGGGAATCCACGGATCAGTTCTGAACTTCAAAGGAACGGTGGTTCCCTGAAATGTTTCGCTGTAGCTGAATGAAATACTAATAATTTAGAATCATCACAGAAATTCTGATAGGGCATTCGAGATTGAATTATTGTCTTACTAACTTGAGAATATACTGCAATATAACTTGCCGGTTCTATAGGAAGAAAGATGAAACCGCCAAACAAGGGCTGACCTCGTGCCCAGCACTGATGCATAAGCGGCATGGATAAATATATTTTACCGGATGAGAAAATAAAACTCAGTAAAAAATGAATACTAAAATATATTTCGGAAGTTGGGCTTAGAGAAATACTCTGAATCGATGATGAAGGTGAGCTAGTTCTTTCAGGTCCCAGTGCTAAATCTGCTCATTGTAATGATGACAAGAAATAATCAGAATATATCAATTCATTAGCCGACCTAGCTGGCTGAAAGCCATCACATAGACCTATTGATCCTTAGTGTTTTCAGATGAAGCTAGACGTTTCTTTGTAGTAGACATCTTGTAACACGTCTGTGTCTTTTGCGAATCGAAGTAAAACTTTGGAGCTCTGTCCCCGAGAGGTATTCTAACTTTTCATATTGCAAAGCTGGTTCTAGCTAATGCAGGGCAGGAACATAGAAGGTGTTCTAGCGTTTCCCTCTCTTCTAGTTCATTGCAAAATCTGCAGCTATCGTTGTTTGTAATTCCCATCTTTTACGCGTGCGCCGCTAGCAAATTGTGGCCTATCAGCATACCTACGATAGTTCTGCTTTCTTTTCTAGCCAGAGCTAGTACGAATCGGACGTATTTATCTGCACTCTGGCATTTTCACATGATTTTCGCGGTTTTGCAAGTGGCTAGATTATTCCACCGTATTTTCATGTCCGCATAGATGTCTTTGTATACCGTATTTATAGGTTTCAGTATGTCGTTTTCTGGTTCAATTTGTCTGTAAACAGCGCTCTTGGCAATCTCATCTACAATTTCGTTTCCTACAATGCCCTTATGTCCGGGTACCCAATACATAGATATGCAACCGTCTGTCTGTGGCTAATCTCTCTATAGCTTCCCTGCTTCTTAGAACATTTTTAGATGAAATTTCATACGAATTTATTGCTTCTAACGTCTAACATTTTCAAGCCATCAGTAAATATGTTAAGAGTATTTGGGTTAGGTTTCTTTCTTTTTTTGCATCCCTCTTCTTCTATTGTTGTTCAGAATTTCTTCACCCAATTGCATTTCGGAGTCATATAGTCCGGTTGGACCCTATAACTAATGCCTATTGAGCTACGTCGAAATGTTTTACAGGTAAATTCGCCTGTCGCGCTGAGTCTTGTGGCGGATTTAGCTGCTAGGCATTCCGCCGCAAAATCAATCGGTGACAAGTTGAGTATTCTTTCAAGCGCTGCCGTTGAAGTAGTTCTCAATGCACCTGTTGTGCAGAGTGCACCAAGACGTTGAATACTTTCCATAGGCTTTTTATATATCGGGCTTCTTAGCGCAGTCCACCACACCAGAGCGCCGTATAGCAATATTGTCTTTACTATAGCTGAGTAGCACCAATACATTATAGCAGGAGATAGGCCCCATGTAACTTCCACCATCTTTCGCCATAAAAAATAAATAAATAATTGGCGCGTTCTATTCTAAAGGGTGGTTAAATTTCAAGGGCCGATGTTGAATGTGAACCACACCTAAACGTCAACGACTCCGTTGGACTTCTTTCTTTGGGATTATTTGAAAGAAAAGGTGTACGTCGATAAGCCAGCAACAATTCAAGAGCTACAGGATGAGATAATCAGCGTAATTGAGCTATACCAATATTATCACAATAAAGAGAAATTACAATAAGTTCCTAAAAAAATTGTATTTTATTTAAAATCAACACCGGCCCTTGAAACTTAACCACCCTTTAGATAAGGAACTATTTGCATTTGGTGGTCTTTGGAGGTGTGCCGCCAAGGCCGCGATGGCCATTTGGCCGATATTTTGTTCCATACGTAATAGAGCCATACCAATATTATCATAGTAAAGAGAAATTACAATAATTTCCTAAAAGAATTGTATTTTATTCAAAATCAACACCGGCCCTTGAAACTTAACCACCCTTTATTAGGTATTGGGCTGAGCTCCTCCTTCTATTTGTGATGTGCGTCTTAATGTTGTTCACAAATGGAGGGAACTAAAGTTTTAAGCCGGCTCCGAACGGCAAATGGTTTTTTATTACAAAATACACTCGGAGGGTTGCCATTGCCTGTGGTGACAGTTATTACAAAAAAATTTGCCTATCTCTTTCCATCAGCTTACAAAGACTTAGAGGTTTGCAAACACAAAATTCGCTTGATGGAAAAAATGCTGGCATCGGAATTTTTGCTGAATGACCTGTTAAAAACAGGATTCGTATATTATCGGGGTCATTTGTTCATCGCTAAAATCTGCTAAAATCGCTAAAATGAACCAAAAATAAAGATTTTTAAAGACTAGAGATTTTAAAAGCTTGTAAACTTAAACTGATAATGCAAAGCAGAATTATTGTTGCCATAATTTTTTTTAAATAATCGGGAAATTTATTTTTTGAATATGATATCCGTCATATGTCCGCCGTGGCTACAAGTTACATGGTCCATCCGATTCGTCCAATAAATCTGGAGGTATGGTGGTGCCTTGTACGAGGGGTGCCTTTTATATGTCGAGATTAGAGAACAAAAACAAATTTTAATCATCGAAAATCACTTTATTGTTTTTCAAAATATTCTCCATGAAGATCTATACACTTTTGCATGCGTTTGAACCAATTGTTGAAGCACTTTTGCCACTCTGAATGAGGTACCTCTAAAACATGCATTCTGAATGCCGCAACCGCTTCTTCAGGTGTCGAAAAACGTTGACCTCCTAGTTTGTTTTTTTACGTACGGGAATAAAAAGAAGTCATTCGGTGCCAAGTCACGACTATACGGCGGATGACCCATTAATTCGATGTTTTGGGTGCTCAAAAATGCAGTTGTTTGAGCCGATGTGTGAGAGCTCGCATTGTCCTGGTGAAGAGTGATCCGTCTTTGGCGATTGGTTTTCCTAATTTCTTGGAAGACAACTGGCAAACAAATGGTTATGTACCACTCAGAATTTACTGTTCTGCGTTGTTCTAGTGGTGCGGTTGCGACATGTCCAGTTTTTCCGAAAAAACAGGTGACCATTTGCTTGGAAGTGCTTCGTGCGCGAAAAACTTTTGTTGGATTTGGCTCATCTTGAAACACGCATACAGTCGACTGCTGTTTACTTTCGGGTTCATACGCGTAAATCCATGATTCATCACCTGCCACGATGTCATAGACGTGCTTCGAAGCCCCGCGATCGTAGTTTTTGAGCATTTCCTTCGACCAATCGACACGAGCCTTTTTTTGAGCGATTGACAAATTGTGTGGGATCCAACGCGAACAAATTTTTTTAACAGTCAAATGTTTATGCAATATTGAACGTATGCTGGTCCGACTAATGCCTAAGATTGTCTCAATCTCACGATAGGTCACATGACGATCTTGCAATATCAGTTCGCGCACAGCATCAATGGTTTTCGGAACAACAACTGATTTTGGACCTTCACGAAATTCGTCTTGGAGTGAACTACGACCACGGTTAACACCGGTCCTTGATGGAGCTTCATCGCCAAAAAATGAATTAAGTTCATCCATGCAATGTTGCTGAGTTAATCCACGTCGAGAGTTGTAAAAAATAATCGCACAAAAATGTTCACGATTTAATTCCATTTTTGGACCAGGATGAATCTTTTAAGTTACTGTAAACAACACAAATAGCGCTGGTATTTCAAAACGTTCTGAGTACGTAAAAGCCAAAAAATGACAAACTTTGCGATACAGTTGTCAGTTGCCAGATTGCAACACCAGGGTTGCCAAATCCCGAAACGTGAAAGGCACCCCTCGTATATTGCAATAAATCAATTGCTAAGCTCACTGTATGGCAATTTGCGCCATCTTGTTTGGAAATTCAGTCAGCATGCCTCGATAGGGCTCACCACTCACCGTAACGACAGCTTCTTCCTCATTTCAAAAATAAGGACCGATGACATCGGCTGTGCTCTATGAACTTAGCGAAGAGATTTTTTGTTTTAAAGAAAATTTCCACATTTTGGAAGCATTGTTCTGGCGTTAATTAATATATGTCTTGCGATTAATGATGACTTGCCAAACCTTATTGAATAGACATGTTAACAAAGTTTGTCATTCTCAGTTGCCAAAACCTAGTTATCAGTATCGATAGTTCCCATCACAGCTAAAAAAAGCAAAAGATAGAATCGGAAGTATCGTTAAAATTCATTTAGAGATTTTTTGAAAGAGAGTTTTACGGTAGTGAATGCTGGAATTCCACACGCAAGCTTGCGCACGGTAAAAATAATCATCACCTTATGCTTTTTGCAGCATTTGATGGATTTAAGCAGAAGATTTACCAGGTTTAGCATAAAAGTCAATTGCAGCGCTTTGTTTAAAACTGTTTTTTTTTGCATTTATGAAATGTTTGGTTTTTTTTGGAATAGAGGGTGTATGTATGCGCAGAATCACGTGAAAATATTAAAGTCAATTAAATACTATACAAAAGTTCGAAAAAGAATGAAAGCCATAATAATTGTAAACGGGTTTTTGTGTCAGTAAACCTTATTTTATTAAACAGCTGCATTGAGAACGCAAGAGCAGAAAAGCAGAAAAAAACACAAAAAAAAAAGTTTTAAGAAAAACAATTAAAAGCTGCCGTACGCGTGCAAAGTTTTGGGTCTCGAAATCCTTAAAATGCGTTATATCGCAACCCATTCGAAAGAGTTTAATGGCCTCGTGCCAGATATTATCCCTTCCCATTTATAAATAACTATTTCCTCTTTATTTATATGAAATTCGAAACAAATTTACAAATTCGCTATACGCTATACAAATACGCCATATGCTTTGCTGCATGCTTCCTTTTTCAACTTTGCGTCCAGATTTACATTCAGCCATGCCAACCTGGACGCATACGCATGCAAATAACTCATGCACATACGAACATACATTCACACACATATATCCATACATACATATACAAGCGTCTGTGACTCACTTTAAGGCAACTGACAACCGACAACCGACACCGATTCAAATAAAAACAAGAATAAATATTCGGTCAGTGGATACTCTGTTTACAAATTGTGCGTATTGTTGTTGTTGATGTGATAACTGATCAATGCTAGAATTCAATTTGTAGTCAGCGTGATGTATTAGAAGAAACTTTTCTATCGCCACTATACATAATTTCGATTCCAAACACGCTGCACCACGCCATACCACACCAAAGCCTGTCAATCATCATCAGTTAGGCAGTCGACTGAGAGTAGAGGTTCGTCAGAGGACGTGCTACTATATGTTGTGGCGGACGTGTTGATATGAAGACCAGGTGTTAATTAGGTTTCTACATTCGTATTTACCTATACTTGTAAATCTATGCATACATATTATAGTACATACAGATGTCACGTGCAGCCTCGTCAATTGAATATTGGTATTCCGATATGTCTGTATGGAGGTTGTGAATTCTTTTTGAAGCAAAATCGAGAGCGCTCTGGTTATTTTTTATAACTCATTCAATCCTCTGAAATTCACTGTGCATCAGCTAATTCATTGCTTTTTTACGGGCGTCTATCACTGCCTGAAACTACAAACAGCAGTCGGAAAGTCTGAATTGTTGGTAATGATAGTAAAAGTGACAGCGGTTTCATTTCGAGCCGTTACAAATGCACAATGTTGAACTCGAGACTTTTAAAGGTTAAATACAACTGTGGATATTGCACTTTTGCCTGCAATGCTCATAGATAAAGTTCTTAACAGCATTTTTCAGCCCAACATACTGGTTATCTGGGTAACTTCTGGTAAGATTTCTTCAAAAAAAACCAGTTCTTTACACGATCTCTAGTTTCTTCACAGCAATATCGGTTGCACAGTTTGTCTTCTTCTTCTTCTTGATTGGTGCGATAACCTCTTAAGCGATTTTGTCCGAGTTTAACAAAGCGCGAGGGTCGTTTCGTTCTCGTGCTAACCGGTGCCAGTTGAACACACCAAGTGAAGCCAAGTCCTTCTCCAACTGGTTTTTCCAACGCCTTCCTCTTCCTCTGCTACCACCAGATGGTAGCGCATCGAATACTCTTAGAGCCGTAGCGTTTGTGTCCATTCAGACGATATGACCCAGCCAACGTAGCCGCTAGATCTTTATTCGCGGCACTATGTCTATCTCGCCGTACAGCTCATAGAACTCATTGTTCCATCACCTAGGATATTCACCGCCGCAAACGCGCAAAGATCCGAGAATCTTCCGCAGAATCTTTTTCTCTAAGAATCCAAGGGACGACTCATCGGATGATGTCGTCGTCCAAGCTTCTGCGTCATACGTTAGCACGGGCACGATGACAGCCTTATGAATTATTAGTTTTGTTCGTCGACAGAGGACTTTACTACTCAATTGCATACTTACTGGTTCCTAGATAAACGAAGTCTATTTCAACCTAGAAATCATAACTGTTCACAGCGACGTGAACACCCATATGCGAGTGAGCCGACTGTTTGTTTAATGACATTTTGTTTTGTCCTCGTTTACCACCAGACCCAGTCGCTTTGCTTCTTTATCCAGTTTGGAAGAAGCAGAACTAACAGAGCGGTTGTTCAGGCCGATGAAGACAGTATCATCGTCGTTTTGCATAGTCGAATTAATTTTGCGGGGATACCAAATTCAAACATCGCAGCATATAGGTAACTCCTCTTCGTGCTGTCGTATGCAGCAATGCGTCAATTCTCCTTTCGTGGTTATTTTCTAAGACAGTTTGTTTTAGAGTCAATAAATTACTTGCGACGTGACACGATATTTAACATAAGACAACTAAGATCACTTCGAGCTTCGATATTACTTTTTTCGTGATTTGGGTTCACAAACCTGCGCCTCTTGCTGGCCGGCATGAACCACCAACTGCGGCCAAGTCCTTCTCCAACTAGTCTTCCTAATGCTGGAATATCCCTCGTCTTACTTTGCTACCTTATCGAACACTTTCTACGCATGTTAGGTACGACTTGACCCAACCAGAAGAACCATCTTTTTCAATATACTATGTTCATGCCACTAAAAAGCTTTCACAGCTCTTTATTTCACTGCCTGCGATAGTCTTCACCCACTAGACACAAGTGTCTACAAATCTTTACATTCTACCGAACTTTATTCGCTGCACTATGCTTATGACGCTATAAAACACTCACAGTTCATCCAATCCATTGCCTGCGTTATTCGTCGTCGACAATACCGAAAGGTATATAGATCTTCAGAATACGAAGATACGAAAAATACCACTGGATCGGGAGTGGGTTGACTATTGGCAGGATATACTTAGGCATTTCGATGTTACTAGTCCACTGATTTTAATCGATGCCTTTGCTAAGGAAAAATAAAAATTATGATATTGTGTCCCTATGTCCCAAAAAACTTCTTATTGCTTTAAGCTCGTTATATTTCAGTTTGACTTGAGCGATCACCATTCGAGTGATCAAAAATCAGATGATCAGTGTTTATCTGATACGGGGGTAACCTTTTACATTTTTCGCCCAAGAATGAAGACATAATAAAAATGATTTTATTGTTTCTCAAACTATTCTTCCTAGAAGTTAATACTCGGTCACTTCTGTATTCGCTTGAATCAATTTTCGAAGAGGTAGGTACCTCCAATACAAGCTGTTTAAAGCATTCAATAGTTTATTCAAGCGTTAAAAAACGTTGGCCTCGCATTTCCTTTTTGATGTTCGGGAACAAAAAGAAATCGTAGGAGGGCTGCTCGTATGTTAAATAATAGAAGAAGTTCCGTATAATCTTTGTCGCATGTTATCATAGCCTAGGCTGTTTGGTTATCATGGAATATCGGTAGAAGGCTCCGCTTGAAAATAATATAAAAAATTTGTTTTAGGACCATGTCAGGCCATGGCAAATTTCCAAGTACATTTCCTCCATGAAAATTCGTACGATTTGTTTCAAAAATCATCAATCAAAGGCAATTTAAACTGTGGGGGTCTCTAAAAAACTTGAGGATTAAGCTTAGTCTACACCTATCAAAGGTGTATGCCTCACTCTATTCATATTTTTCCCGTTCCCATGCAATTCGATACTCGTGGCAATTTAATGTATAAATAACTCGAATTCGAAACTATGAAATAAAACTGAAAGTTGTCCATAAATCAAAGATACGGAACATACTGATTAAGATACTGGCATAACGCTCGTAACGATACGTAATGAACGTCTATCAGAATGTTACGACAAAACAATCATGTCATTCACGCTCGGCGCTACAGATAACGCAACTTTATTTGAACTAAATAATTTTGTCATGCCTTCTTATAATACGCATAAAATACATATATGTACATTAGGCCGGGTCGATTTGTGGGGAGGCAAAAAAATCGCCCATTGCTCTGTGAAAATCATATTCTAGGGATTAAAATAAGAAACTTTGCCGAAGGAACTATACCTCTAAAACGAATTCTGATATCCTCCAATTTGGGTGGAACTTTTTAGTTTCTTTTCTCATGTAAAGGCCAAAAATGGTGATATTTTCAAATGATTGTATGAGGAACCCCCCAGGTGAGTTTCAGGGAGTGTGCCACTGGCCTGGGTGGATCGGCCGTCCAAAGTTAGTGGGCGTCGGTCATACATTTGGACTCGATTGGAGCACTCTAAATGGTTCAAAGTGGGATTTTTCGTTCGACCCAAATTGGGGGACATCAGAATTCGTTTTAGAGGTATGGTTCCTTCGGCAAAGATTCTTATTTTGATCCCTAGAATACGATTTTCACAGAGCAATGAGCGATTCTTAAATCGACCCGCCCTAATGTACATACAATTTTACTTGTTTACCATCTTCTCCTTACTCACTCACTTTACTCACGGTTGAGGCCATGCAGAAGCTTGCGCATTTTGTCGTATCGCTACTAGGCTCTGCTGGTGGTTGGTGATTTCGATAGAATCAGTTGTTGAGCTGACGTCATTTTGGAGATTTTTTACTGTTTGTTTCCTTTCCATTCTCTTACATTAACCAAACTTAGAAGTTTTGTTCTCAAAATTTCGTTATTTTGATACTTTTCAAAGAGTTTTCTGGGAGAGATAATCTAAAATGCCGTTACGCCGAAAATAATATCAAAATTCAATATCATGGGTAATCTTTTGCTCTATAAATCTTGATACATACATATATAACATATGAGCTGAAAAATCCTGCGACTAACACGATTTTTTTTCTCTTCTTCTTTCAAAAATAGCTTTATTCATCAACGTAATTTCCATCAAGAACAACGTAATTATTCCAGCCCGTCTAACAATTCAATACAACTTTTGTAGAAAGATTTATCTTTTGCCCCAGTTTCAGCGATAACCTCTTCATTCGGCGAAATTTCTTACCGGCGAGCCGTTTTTTTAGGGTTGCGAACAGCCACTAGTCGCTGGGAGCCAAATCTGGCGAATACGGTGGACGTGAGAGCAATTCGAAGTTCAATTCATGTAGTTTTGTCATTAATTAGAAACCAACACGTTCTTGTTATTGGGCAACAGTGAGCAAACGCGGCACCTACTTTGAACACAGCTTCCTCAAAGTCAAATGCTTATGCAATATAAAGCCAACTCGTTCTTTTGATGTCTTTATGTACAATGTCAGCTGGACGTTCATTTGGACATCCCCTGCGTTTTGCATCATCGCACACTGGGCCAGAAGACCCGAGTGAGTGGCCAAAACTCTTTCTTCTTAGGAAAAGGCCATAAAACCGATTAAAACCACGTTTATTATAGTTTTTTAACTCTATGAATGCGAATCTGAAGTCAAAATTAAAAAATTCAAAATGGCGGATCCAAAATGGCGGACATGAATTTTAAAAAATCCGTATTTTTGCTTCAAACTCAGAATCTAGGGGTTTAGAACAATGCACATTACGAATATAATGTCAACTTTTGAGAAATTCAAAATGGCGGATCCAAAATGGCGAACATAAAATTTAAAAAATCAGTATTTTTGTTTCAAACACAGAATCTAGGGGTTTAGAACAAAGAAAATACGTCTAGAATTAGCTGTACTCATACACCCAGGATACACCGCGAGGAGGATTCTAGTACGATTTAGTATCCCAATTTTTTTTTTGTAATTTTTGTAATTTTTATTTTTTTTTTTGTAATTTTTGTAATTTTTAATTTTTTTTAATTTGACTTAATTTTTGAATCTGCATTTAAGCTCAATTTATTCAGAATCAGAAGTTTCTTCTTCTCAAGTTCAATCTAGAGGTTTGTGAACGTCATTAGACGCAATCATTTCATGATCGCGTTCGGCCTCTGTTTCATCTTCCGATTCATATTCGTCTTCATTTGCACTAGCACTGCTATGATCATTTTCCATATTTTGAGTATCTAACAAAAGTAACTGTTTAACTTCTGCTAAAAGTGGTAAACGTCTTCTGTTATTAGCTCTAGACAACCTGTTCATACTAGACAGTAATGGATCAGAAGTATCTAGTAATCGATTAAAAAGATCCTCTAAGTTTGTTTTTCTATCACATTGTCTACTGTGCCTGAGTCTGAAGTTTCTGTAATCTTTGTTTCTCGATTCAGATGCCTCTTCTCCATATACAGTACAATGTCTTATTATTTCTCCAGCATGAATCAAGATTTTATGAAGAGTTGCTGGCATTGGATACCAAGGATACAAGGTAACATACAAGCTTGCAGTGGTTTAGCAGAATTCTGTGTTGATTGGTAGCTGACAAGAAAGGCAAACTAAAATAATTTTCAAATTATTTACGAACTGGCAATCAATCTTTAAGCATTCAGCAAAAATTTCTGCATTTTGAAATGCCTTACGTGCGGAATTTCCGTCGTTAGTTGTACCAGAACCACCTGCTTTTGGTATCTCAACTAATAGTCCCAACTTTTCACGTAGAATTTTTTGAATTTCAGCTTTCCGATCTGCAACAAGTTTTTTATCCTGAGGCGTACTTACCCTCCATTTCTTAATATTAATTCTGTAAGCTATATGCAAACAACATTCATAAAATCGAATCCACGCATGTAATGGGCTAATACCATATTGAAGTGCATTTTTGTCTGGAAGGAATACGCTTGTTTTTTTACTAATATTTTTTAGATTGAACTTTGTTCGCTCTCGCTCAAAATATGACATCGCGAAATGACTTCGTAGTACTGCAAATAGTCGCTCCGCAGTTTTCGTGTACAAAATAAAAACGGGGGTGGGGGCGCACATTGACCGAACGATCTGCTGAGAGTCTCTCACTCTCTGAGGTACTGGACAGTTCTGGATCTTTCTGGACAAAGTTCAATCTCTGTTTTTGGTCTACTGCGCATTTTATTTTAGTGACTATGAGCTCCTGTGTAAAACTACGACGCAATTATTTTTCTACTATGACTCTGACTGTTGCGCAATTAGAGTCATAGCTTGGAGTCCTAGTTTGACTTGTGCGCTATCAGCTCTACTCTGTAGCTGACAATGTTTAACTACATAGTTAGAGCAGAGCATTATTTGGGGTACTACGGCTGCTCTGAAGTAGTAAATGCAAACACTGAGTTAAACTCGATTTTCCCTCGGTAGTTTTGGCTCAAACATTAATGGGTCAGAATTATTTGAGATTTCTCTCACACTAATATCGATATTTCAGACATGTTTATGAAAAGGCGCAAAATGGCGCATATATACCTTATTTAATACTTCTTTACGAACAATTTGGCATAAAATTTAACTCATTTGATAGGGGAACTTCGGGGAACTTTGTTTTCAAAGTAAGTCATGTATGAATAAAAAACATATTTTGTTGATTAAATGTTAAAAAAAAAACTTATTCAACATAAATACACATGGTTTCAATTATAAATTATTTTTTGATATCCATAAAGAAAAGTTATGGGCGATAATAACATCTTGAGTAGTATTTTTCACAACAACTTATTGATAAACATTGTTTGAAAGTGTTAAAAATCGAACTAAAACTTTGACTTTGAACTGTTACATAAAAAAAACTAATTGATAAAAACTAATGAAACTTCATAATTTGGTGTAAAAAATTACTCAAAATAAGATGATGTTACAAGTTTCCTGTTTAAATTAAGTCGAAAATTTTTATTTTTGGCCACTCACTCGGGTCTTCTGGCCCAGTGTGCATCGGCGTCTCTACGACCACGTTTGATGTCACCAAACCATAATTTTATTGTTGTTTCTGATGGAGTGGAGTCCCCATAATATTTTTCAAGCTATTGCTTCGCTTGAACGGTATTTGGTATTTTTCCCATCAAAAAGCAGTGTAAAATTAAAACACGAAATTCTTTCTGATCCTTTGTTTTGAAAATAATAAAAGTAGAGTCACACTTAGCACAATAACTCACGAACTAATGAATATAATATGATGACAGCAGTATTTTTAAGGTTAGTACTAACTGAGAAAAAGCTGAATGCAATAAAACTAATACCATCTATATGTTAGGCTCCCGACTTTTCAGCACAGGTGTTATGTATCCTAAGGTTCCAAGTTGATCTGCGTTTGATAGAAGGTTCGGCCAAAATATTTTCGAGATTCTTCGCAAGCAACGATTTATGTAGAATGGCAGTGCATTATTGTCAGCTGTTGGGACATTCTATGTTTCGCATCCATACAGCAGACTTAACATTGCTTTTTGCACTTGTACTTGCATTTGAGCCAGAAGTTAGGTTGGATTTTTGTGGCAGTATTTTCTTGTCTCCATGAATATTATTTTTTATTCTTAATTTGCAAGTTGCCATAGGAATTTCAAAATTACCTCTGTTTTCAAGCAGTGGAAGTTTAATACCCTTTCTGGCTAGTTCATCGGTCTTGCAATTTTCTTCATTTGAATCATAAAAATTGCTACTTTTATTTTGTTGCTGTGTGGAATTTTGACGTGATAACGTCTTATAATTCGATTTAGCCGGCTGCACGCACGAAAAAATGTGTCGTTACCTTGCTCATTTGTCGTTACCTTACTCACTTGTCGTTACCTTGCTCATTGTCGTTACCTTGCTCATTTGTCGTTACCTTGCTCATTGTCGTTACCTTGAATGAACTGCAAGCGAAAGCGCGGAACGAACGACAAAGCAAACAAAGCAAACGAACGGCAACGTTCGACATCTTGCTCTCTCCTACTTAAGTCAGCTTATATATGTATGTATATGCGCATATGTACATATATAAATTCACGTATTTGTATTTGCATATGCCTTCTTATTGATTATTATTAATTTGATTTACTTGAAGAATTTAAAATAAAACCAAGTTTGTTAATAATACCTGTTGTTTTAATGTTATTATTATTAATTTTTTTATTATATATGAAGGAAAAAATGTATGGTAATATTTACCATATACCTTATAAGATATGTTGTATACTAATATATGTATATAAACATGCATATACATATACAGTTTCGCGCAATTTTCAAAAAGAACAAATCTATATGTAAAGATGCATACAAGTCATATGGACATATCAAATATACGAATCTATTCCGTACGCAAGCAAATGTAAGCTAATGTGCTTGAACTGCAAGCGAGAGCGCGGAACGAACGACAAAGAGCACAATCGGCCCCCGCGTTCGGCAACGTTCGACATGTGGCTCTGTCCTATATATGTATGTATATGTATTTATATGCGCATTTGTATAGAAATTCACATATTTGTATTTGCATATGCCTTCTTCCTGTGTGCATGGTAATGAACCATTTCTCTGTTGAGAATAGGACGATGATAGGAAAAGTAGGAAATGAAAGGGGGTGTTTCGAGTGTAAAGTGTCTTGAAAAAGGCAAATCGATGATGGTGCCTCTTAGTGTTGTTGACTTATTAACGTCTGATGCACAACCGAAATTGAAGATATCTTTCATGAATTTGATAAATGTTTCGTCATTTTTCACGTTTGTGTAAATGTAATTTGACCTATTCCATTGCAATTCCATTTACCTCCTCCTCTATATCCATACAAAATATCTATCAAACAAATAAAATTAAAACTTTTTATTGAAAAATGCAACCATTCCATCAGTATTTTCTTATGACGTTGTCACGTTAAACTATCGTCAGTAAACCGACTTTACAGACAACCTCTTTTTAGCAGTGAATTGAGTAACCTTGAGGATATCAAGGTTATGGTTTTGATAGCTGCAAAGTTCACTCAAAATTCCTTTGGTGTCGGTGTTTCCGTTTAGCCCTTCCATTAATATGGGTTTTGTTTTCAAACATTTAGGCGTACATATATGATTGGAATTTGACTTTCGGTTTTCCTAAGTATCCTCGAACTCTTTTATAATCGGCGATGTTTCTTATGTAAATTGGTTTTGCCTATATTATTTTATTGTGAATGAAGTTTACCATTAAATCATCTTTTATTAGTTCTATAATTAGTCTCGATTGTATATCAAATTTGTTTATATGGGAGAGTTTTCACTATTGTTTCGTGTTTTACATTTGTGTTTGTTTTAATTTCACAATTGATTTTATTTATTTAATATAAACAATGGCATCGTTAGCAGAGCCAACTTAATTTATACTTGACTTTGCGCTTGTTGGTGTATCGGTGATACTGTTTGTTGCATCACCAGTTTTTTAATTGCTTAGATTGTTGGTATGCCTATACTGATCAAATCTTCTTTCACTTCATTACCCTCTTCTAGTTCAGGGTAGGGCATTTTTGCACTACCACTAAATTGCACCACCACTGTCTATTCAGTGGAGCAAAAATTAACTATAAATAAATATTTAGTGGCCGCCATAGCCGAATGGGTTGGTGCGTGACTACCATTCGGAAGTCACAGAGAGAACGTAGATTCGAATCTCGGTGAAGCACCAAAATTAAGAAAAACATGTTTCTAATAGGGGTCGCCCCATGACAGGCAATGGCAAACCTACGAGTGTATTTCTGCCATGAAAAAGCCCCTCATAAAAATATCCGCCGTTCGGAGTCGGCTTAAAACTGCAGGTCCCTCCATTTGTGGAACAACATCAAGACGCACGCCACAAATAGGAGGAGGAGCTCGGCCAAACATCCAAAAAGAGTGTACGCGCCAATTATATATACATATATATACGAGGGATTCCTTTTATATTTCAGGATTAGAGAACAAAAACAAATTTTAATCATCGAAAATCACTTTATTCTTCTTATAAAATTTTCTCCATGAAGATCTATACACTCTTGCATGCGTTTGAACCAATTGTTGAAGCACTTTTGCCACTCTGAATGAGGTACCTCCAAAACATGCGTTCTGAATGCCACAACCGCTTCTTCAGGTGTCGAAAAACGTAGACCTCTCAGTTTGTTTTTTACGTACGGGAATAAAAAGAAGTCATTCGGTGCCAAGTCAGGACTATACGGCGGATGGCCCATTAATTCGATGTTTTGGGTGCTCAAAAATGCAGTTGTTTGAGCCGATGTGTGAGAGCTCGCATTGTCCTGGTGAAGAGTGATCCGTCTTTGGCGATTGGTTTTCCTAATTTCTTGGAAGACAACTGGCAAGCAAATGGTTGTGTACCACTCAGAATTTGCTGTTCTGCGTTGTTCTAGTGGTACGGTTGCGACATGTCCAGTTTTTCCGAAAAAATAGGCGACCATTTGCTTGGAAGTGCTTCGTGCGCGAACAACTTTTGTTGGATTTGGCTCATCTTGAAACACCCACACAGTCGACTGTTGTTTACTTTCGGGCTCATACGCGTAAATTCATGATTCATCACCTGTCACGATGTCACAGACGTATTTCGAAATCCCGCGATCGTATTTTTTGA
Source organism: Anastrepha obliqua (assembly GCF_027943255.1). Taxonomy (NCBI): domain Eukaryota; kingdom Metazoa; phylum Arthropoda; class Insecta; order Diptera; family Tephritidae; genus Anastrepha; species Anastrepha obliqua. The sequence continues at coordinate 121,398,116 of NC_072894.1, forward strand.
GCATTTCCTTCGACCAATCGACACGAGCCTTCTTTTGAGCGATTGACAAATTGTGTGGGATCCAACGCGAACAAATTTTTTTGACAGTCAAATGCTTATGCAATATTGAATGTATGCTGGTCCCACTAATGCCTAAGATTGTCTCAATCTTACGATAGGTCACATGACGATCTTGCAATATCAGTTCGCGCACAGCATCAATGGTTTTCGGAACAACAACTGATTTTAGACGACCTTCACGAAATTCGTCTTGGAGTGAACTACGACCACGATAAACACTGGTCCTTGATGGAGCTTCATCGCCAAAAAATGAATTAAGTTCATCCATGCAATGTTGCTCAGTTAATCCACGTCGAAAGTTGTAAAAAATAATCGCACGAAAATGTTCACGATTTAATTCCATTTTTGGACCGAGATGAATCTTTTAAGTTACTGTAAACAACACAAATAGCGCTGGTATTTCAAAACGTTCTGAGTACGTAAAAGCCAAAAAATGTCAAACTTTGCGATACAGCTGTCAGTTGCCAGATTGCAACACCAGGGTTGCCAAATCCCGAAATATAAATATAATGCCAATATAGGGTTAAAAATATAAATATATATAAACTTTTAGTGGTCGTGAAAAAAAATTAACTAAAAAATTAATGACTAACTAAAGGTTTGGTAATAATGCAAGTTTTTTCACTATCACTAAATATTCAGGAAAAATGATTTTTAACTAAATACATTTTAATTTATATTTTATGTTCAATATTAGTTATCAACTAGTTTGTTGGTAAAAAATAATTGTAATTTGACAATTCGCCATAACAATTTTCTTCACTTTCTCAACACTTCATCGGTTGTTGATGTGCTGGGGCGCCTAGAGCGAGCGTCGTGATTCACATCTCTCGACCTTCTCTCTTCAAGTGTTTTTGAGCACTTAATTCCATTTTTTACACAAAATTCGATGCAACTTCTCTGGTCCATTTTTTTTCGATAGCAGAAAATCGCCGAACACGCGAAACACTTGTCTCATTTATGCCTCTCACTGACAAAATCGTCACCATATCTTCGAGACGAATGTAGGAACATAAAAAACTAATAATAATCGATAGTCGAATGTGCGTAGCCCGCGACATTTGAGTATTCCCCCCTATAACAGTGTAAAAAAAAACAAAAAACAAAAAAATTGCACCGCTGTAGTTCTACTCAAAATTAAGATTTATTCTAAAAACGTTTCCTTATACTGCTTCAGCTCTTATAGTCTTCCTTTCATTCTTCAAGAAGCAGCGTTATGGTACTTAAAAATGGTAATTATGACTAAAGATTTTCACTGTCACTAAATATTTAGTGGTAATCACGTTGTCATTTTATTTTTCTCTATGTATGTAAGTCACTGCTTGCAGGATTTTTGTCATTTTTAAATACAAACATTTAAGAATCCCAATATGGGTGGTTTTATGTAGTTCACATCTGGCATTTCCGAAAACAAATTCGGCGGTTCATAGATAGCTAATACTTAGCACAGGTTAATATGAATTTTGTTCTCAGCAGCACGTGTTCATTGTTGATCGGCAGACTTCCGATTCCATTTTTGATGTTTTCACTTAAACCGCTGATGCCGACTTAATGCCTCCCAAATTGCATATACAAGGTGGCGCAAAATTAATCACATTAATTAACGGCGGCCGCCGTAGCCGAATGGGTTGGTGCGTGATTACCATTCGGAATTCACAGAGAGGTCGTTAGTTCGAATCTCGGTGAAAGCAAAATTAATAAAAACATTTTTCTAATAGCGGTCGCCCCTCGGCAGGCAATGGCAAACCTCCGAGTGTATTTCTGCCATGAAAAAGCTCCTCATAAAAATATCTGCCGTTCGGAATCGGCTTGAAACTGTAGGTCCCTCCATTTGTGGAACAACATCAAGACGCACACCACAAATAGGAGGAGGAGCTCGGCCAAACACCTAACAGAAGTGTACGCGCCAATTATTTATTTATTATTAATGGAAGATTTATACATTTTGTAATTTTGCGTCGTATGTCAGTCATATTTCACACTTGTGAACTATACAGCTGCAGTATACAAACAGACAATCAATGCAGTGCGTAAAGGTCAACATAAAGATTTCTATTATTCAAAATCATTTTATTTTATTTAGAAAAAAAGTTATTCAGTTCAATATGGGATGCTTAATTTTGCGCCACCTTGTATATTGCACATTCTTCAACTTCGTCTCCATCAATTAAAAACTGCGCGGGTTTCGTGTAGTAAGCGCGCTTTATTTTTGAAATGTTAAGCTTCAAGCCGTATTTCGCTGCTACTTCTTGCACTGCTTGCAGTTTAGATTCCACATCCGTGTAAGTATGACTGAACAGGTAGATATCAAGTTTCAGACGTAGTGCTTTTTATTATGTTAAATAATGGAGGCGAGAGAGCACAGCCTTGACATACGCATGTTAGTACCCTCAACCTGTCACCCAGGCGCCGTTCATGCATTATCCGGCAGTCTGCGTCAGCCTATAGTTTTTTTTGTTTTTTTTTTTTTGGAGGTGGCAAAAAGCATTGAAAGCCGAGAAGTGTGAGACTTGTCTTTCGACTCACCCACTAAAAACCCCACCCCAGCTCCGTTTCCCTCCCGCGGGACGACCGTTAGGTAATACTTCACGGGAGGGGGAGCGGCCTATTGCCTCTTCATGAAAATCTGCGCTGCTGTTCAGCGTGACGCAATTTGGTGATTCCTAAAACCGTTAAGTATTACTAGGTACTACTTCACGGGAGGGGGTGCGGCCTATTGCCTCTACGTAACAATCTGCGCTGTTGTTCATTGCGACGCAGCTTGGTAATTACTATCCTTGCCATGTTGCTGACAGCGGACCAATGTTCTTCTGAGTCAAGCATGATATTTACTAGGTTGCTAACCATTATTGGCTTCCCCACCCTATCACTCAATTCTACTCTTTCCAGCTCGAAACGAGGGCAGACAAAGAAAACATGTTCCTATAGTACCCCCAGGAGATTGATAAATTTCTGTGAGACTCCCTTACCTTCAAGATCGCTGCAAATTGCAGTGAATCGTATCAAATGCTTTACGAAAATCGATAAATATAATCTATAACAGCGCTCTGAGTTCAATTGACTGCTCGGGGGAGCACTTATGTGGCCAATGCAAGAACGATTTGCTCTGAAGCCAGCTTCCCCTTGCCTCTCTCTTAGCAATCTACAAATGATCTGGGCAATAATTTTGTTTACAATGCTAAGCAAGGTTATACCACTCCAATTTTTGCACTCATTAAGGTTACCTCTGTGCTTTGTTGTTTTTCAGCAATTTTATAGCTGCCGCAATCTCGGAGGCGCTTGGGCATTCTACGAACTCCAGCTCGGGGTATTCCAAGCGGGACGCACCGACACTTCTACTATTAAAAGTGATATCACCATCCAATCAGTGACCAAGAAGGAGGGAAGCTTCCTTCGCGTTAATAAGACCAAGTATAGAAAGGCTTAACCTGACTCGGTTGAAAAATCGACTTGGATGAATCCATCAAAATCAACGTCAACAAAAAATAATAACAACTTTCCAGTTTTGTAGATAAATGCAAACGGGGCTCAAAGTGCTCTGTCGACTAATTATTTGAAAATTTGCTTTGAAAAGCTTTTGGGACCATTGCTTTTACCGACCGAGGGTTTTCGCGCCTGCTATAATTTTTTCAAGAGATCACTTCTTTCATTCGAATAAGAATAAAAAACATTTGCGTGGAGAGTAATGTGCCTTTGTGTAAAGATCGTTTTAAGTTATAATACATATTAGTTCTAAATATATCGAAAACAATAAGAAACATTTTAATCAGTTTTAGCTGTTTTTACTTGTGGGCTCATACATCATATGACCAGATAAAAACCTACTAGCACTATTCTTCCTCTCACCATATCTCAAAAGTCATCCCATTCTATGAGGGCTGCGCTCCCTTGATACATACTTACATACAAGTACCGAGCTTCTTCTCCGATTTGTGGTGCGCCGTTTTTTATACTAAAAATTAAGGGCTCATCTGAAATTGACAGTTAGCAAGCCGATGTGTGTGCTTGCAGATGGACATAGCCTTTATAATCACAATCCACTGCTGGTTTCTATTGGTCCAGTGAAGACTTCTAATTACTTTGTCGGTTTATTTCGACGATGAAATTAGTGAAAAAATTAAACGGGGTTATGCGATTTTCATCAAATATGCCAAGGTTTGTTCGATAACTTTTTTCCATTTTGAAAACAATTTCATAATTTCGCGAATAAGAAAGCCCTTTTGGGGGAAAAAAACTCGACCAGCTCAGTTTTACAATCCTCTCTTGAGACAAGTTTTATAGCGTCCACAAAATTTGGCAAGGAAGTACTTCAACACTTGATTCAAAAGCAATTTCGCTACATTTTTTAGAAAGATGCAGTACAAAACTGAAAAAACTAAGGCGTGGCCATAATTTTGCCATGAATTTTTCCCCAGGATAGACTCCCGCTACGAATTAGTTTCTATGGTGATGTTGTGATGGTTTCTGGCTTATATTCGTTCATGGGTAATGAAGTAGGCGCTCACATACTGGTCCGACTCCAAGATGCTCATGACTTTATCGATATTTTCAACGATTGACTTACCAGAACGGAATCATTGGAATCGTCGCTTTGCTGTTGCAACCGATACTGTAGTGGCTTCCTTAATAGTACGGTGATTAGACGATCGGCACACTCGCGGAAATGCTGGGGTTACAATTTCATCCTCATTGCCGAAATTGTGGAGACCTTTCAGAGAAGGAGACTATTGAGCATTTTCTCTGTAAATGTCCGAGTTTGGCAGGTAGACGATTAAGGTCACTGTGTGCTCCTTTCTACCACAGTCTGGGACAGTACGCCAACCTAAATCCCATCAACCTTCTCCATTACATCAACAGCTCTGGCTGGCTATAGATATCTGCCTATTGGAGGGCTCATAATTGTATCAAAATGGCGCTTTAGTGCTACTTGGAGAGTGCCAGAATTGCACTTCAACAATTTCACCTGCCTACTTACCCACTGACTCCTTTACATAAAATATTTGGTATACGCACATATAGTTTTTCCTTCCGGAAAACTTGTCGTGAAGTAAATGCTTTTTGTTCGAAAAACAACTGAAATAGTGCTCTAGAAGTGCTCTAGAAAAGAGTTTTCCACATATAACTAGAGAGCTTTACGAGGTAATGAGCACAAATAGATTCCTCAGATAATCAATGATAACACTTATTGCTCTGCCTGCGAAATAGAAAGGTATAGAAATATATTGGATTCAATAAGGAACCTGCAGCTCAGCCACTGAATATTTTAATGGTTAACCTCGATTATGTCAATAAAGCCTGAACTATACTATTTTTATATTTTTATTCATTTTATACTACCCCCATCTCCACTAAAAACAAAAAAAAAACAATAAAACAATTCCTATCTCTCATTTCAGGTCCCAACTTTATGCCATGGATGGGCAACACCTTCCAGTTGCGCAAAGAAGCACGCGCCTGTGGTGGCCAACATTTGGTGTTTGAAAAGTGGTGCAAAAAATACAACAGCAATCTGCTGGGCCTCAAGCTAGGCAGCGAGTACGTCGTTGTTGCACACTCCTATCCCCTGGTTCACGAGGTACACATTAAGGAAGTTTACGATGGGCGGCCAGATAACTTCTTTCTGCGCCTGCGTACAATGGGCACTCGTAAGGGCATCACCTGCACCGACGGCCAACTTTGGCAGGAACATCGCATTTTTGCTATGCGACAGATGCGTCATGTCGGCTTTGGACGCACGGAAATGGAGCAGTACATCGAGAAGGAGGCTACCGTGTTGCTGCGTTACATCGAAGATCTGCAAGCGGAGCCTGTGTGGCCAGGGTCATTTCTGGCGCCTAGCGTACTAAATGTTCTATGGACTTTGACGGCTGGCAAGGGCATAGAGCGCGACGATAAGCGTCTAAAGAAATTGCTCGATATGCTGAATCGGCGTTCCAAAATTTTCGACGTGTGTGGCGGCGTATTGACACAAATGCCTTGGCTACGTTATTTCGCACCGAATTGGACAGGTTACAATCTCATTTGTCAACTGAATCAAGAGATGCATGCGTTTTTCTTGGAAGCCATTAATGAACATCGAAAAAGTATGACGCCGCAGAATGAAGAGAGTGATCTGATCTATGCTTACTTACGTGAAATTAATGAACGCAACGCTGACGCAGAAAATACAACTTTCAGTGAAACTCAACTGATAATGACCATTTTGGATTTATTCATAGCTGGCTCACAAACCACCAGCAATACCACAGATTTAGCATTAATGATGCTCGCTCTGAATCCAGATGTGCAAGGACGCGTTCACGAGGAGATCGTAGGTAATTTAGAAAAAAGTGAAATTCCTGCAAATCTTTGTTATCGCGAGTATTTTCCCTATACGAATGCATTCATCATGGAAGTGCAACGTTATTTTCACATAACTCCGATCACCGGACCCAGACGAGCTTTAGAGAACACAACTCTTGCCGGTTATAATATACCGAAAAATACAACGATATTAATCGGCTCGCGTGCGGTGCACATGGATAAGGAACATTGGGGTGATCCGGAGAACTTCAGACCAGAACGTTTCATCGACAAAGAGAGGGAAATATTCCGCGATGAGTACTTCATGCCATTCGGACAGGGGCGTCGTCGTTGCCCAGGCGATGCTTTGGCGCGTGCGTGCCTATTTGCATTCCTCACAAAAATTGTGCAGTTTTTCCGGTTAGAGCTGTGCAAAGAAGCGTTGCCGTCTGTAGTGCTACAACCGGGAATTACATTGACGCCAAAGCCATATAAAGTGCGATTTGTAAAGCGAAGTTGAGCGACGACGGAGCCATTTCCAGAGTATGGAGAAAGGAGAGATTAAATTTATTTTTTTTTTGCTTAATGTTTTTGTGAATTGATCAAGATATATAAAACATAATGTAAACGCAGTAGGTTCTGGGAATAAAAGTCACTGTGTAGTTGTAATATATAAGTTTATTTGGGTAGGAAAATAAAGGTGTAGTACTCTAGAGTTGCTTAGCTTTATATGCTATTTGGATGATGGTAGACTTTTATATTCCATATTTTTTATCTTCTGCTTGTTCTTCTTGATTCACGTATTAACCGCAAAAAAGCGCACCAGTCCATATATCTTCCTCGTGCGAATTGCTCACTGAAGCTAGAAGCTAGAATTAGAAATACCAAATGTAGCCAAACCGTTCTCGACTTGGTCTTTCCAACACTTGGTTTGCCACCACTGGCAGATACGCATGAAATGCATTCAAAACTGGAACTGGTTTGTATATTAGCTATTCTCATGGTGTAAGACCCGAATGAATTGATGGGTGAGTACCATTCGGAACTGCGTAGGTTCGAATCTCCGTGCATGAGCCACCTACAATAATGAAACATTTTTTCTAAAAGCGGTCGCCCTTCGGCAGGCATTGGCAAGCCTCCGAGTGTATTTTTGCCATGAAAAAGCTTCGCATAAAAATTTCTGCCGTTCGGCGTCTGCATAAAACTGTAGGTCCCTCCAAGACTTGCGAGTGTGGAAATTCGTGTAAAAGAACACTCGAGTTTGGATGAAAATGAGCAACTCATGCTTAATTCAAAAATGAATTTGCGGGTTGATCAATAAAATCGTATTGTGAATTACCTGCAATTCGTATTGTGCAATTCGAAGTTCAATTTATGTAGTTTTGTCATTGTTTTGATTGACTTGTGACACGGTGAGTTGTCTTGATGAAACAAAAGTTTTTTCTTTGTCATATACGGACGTTTCTTTACAATTTCGCTCCAATATTGACTATTGATGTGATTTCCCTTTTCAAGATAGTCGCTGAATATTACAACACGTTCATCCCATAATAATCTTTCCAGCCGATTTCCAGCTCATGCAATATAAAGCCAATAGGTTCTTTTGATATCTTTACGATGTGAGCGAACTCACGCAACTTCACTTTTCGATCATTCAAAACGATCACGCAAACCATCGTTTAATTCTTGTTTGTAATGGAGCGAAGCCGCCATAACACTTTTCAAATCGTTGCTTCGCTTGAACGATATTTTTCCCATCAAGAAACTGTGTCGAAATTCATTTTGATCCATTGTTTTTAAAATAACAAAAGTAGCGTCACTATTAGCACAATAACTCACGAACTAATGAATATAATGTCATGACATTTTAGCAGCTGTCTTTCTAAGGTTAGTACTAACTAAAAAAGACTTTTCAGCCTATGTACAATATTATATATTAGACTCAAGAGTCTCATCGCGAATGTCCACGGATTTTACCTAACCTCTTTATCTCCATCCTGAGGGTTTTCACATCTTCCGCAGCATATTTCTCTCGAGCCCTCGAAGGACCTTATGCGTTATGGGGCTCTTATAAAGTCTGGGGTTTGGTTAACCGATAATGAGTTTTACTCTTCAGTTGCCTACACGGTTCAAAGAATTACTTGTGGTTAAGTATCGGTTATGTCTTTCAACGTCGGTGTCGCATTTTTCAAGTGCCGTCTTGTCGTCGTTTACCTCCAAATACACTTTGAGCTCTCATTAGAAATGCATTTTGAGCAACGTTGTTTCTTTAGTTAGACTTATGAATTATCAAGGAAAATATTTATAGAAAATTCCTATGTATGCAAAACACATGCCGAGCATTAGAAAAGTATCAGCTTAGCATTTGCAAAAGGGTTGCAAACATATGTCAGAGCATTTATTAAGTGCTTCGAACAAGCCCAGTACTGCATTTAAAAGTTCAAATAAGAATATCAAAATCAAATTTCTACTTTAAAGGACAAGAAATGCCTCCAAAATTTTATATTTAGAACTTCCAAATAACTTCAGAACTTCACTAAGAATTTCAAAAACACATTTTTAAAAACATTTGCACATTGCTTGGAAATTTTTATCTCCAAAATTATATTTTCAATCTTATAATTACTTTATGGGTTCAAAAACGATTAAAAAAAACTTTTTCTATAATATTTACCACAACTCTATGCAGCCAACCACTTCAGCAAAACAAAAAATTGGTTAGATTCAATCCCGTATAACTTAGGAACCAACGGGACAATCTTGATACGAATTACAGAAAATGAAAAATAATAAAATTTTCCATAAGCAGTTTATACATTCCATATTTTCTCGAAAATTATTTGAAATTTTAGTATTTTTTCCTTCTGCATATATTAAATCATCTCCCTTTAGGAAAAAAAGGAATGATCAATACATACAGACATTTATGACAAGAAAAGCACCAACAAAATGAAGAGAAATGTTAGATCATTATCAGCGGCACTTGCCAGACTTGGATGAAATATTTTTGCGTCGGATGTATTCAGAATGAATGAACTGCATTCTCTTTCCTTCGACCAACTGCTAAGATTCATAAAAAACGGAATCTAGTAATAGTCCAGTAAAAAGAGACCAACAAAATAGCAAAGTAAGTAATTTTAGGAGCACGCGAGTTTATGGTTTTATTATGTAAAACCCATTACCGTGAACTTTATCTCGTGCTTTTTTTGTACATAATAATATTATATACAACTTTCATTCAAAACTTTTTATTGTAAAATTAATAAAAAAAAGTTATAAACAAAATTACGCGAAAAATTAAGGGATGAATTGTTTTCAAGCGTAATAACTTTTTTTATTGATTTTATGGAAAATATACATGAGAGCTTTTTTATAGAGCATTCTTTTGTGAACATTTTTGTCTAAAAGTTTTCCCCGCTATCTTTATTTAGTCTTATGATTTTGAGCTGCTAAGCGGAGCAACCACTACATTAGCGAAGCGCATAAGCGTATACGAATATCTATATAGTACATTGCATTTATCTACTTTTCTTAGTGATGTCATTATGTATTATTGTATTGTTAATTTTGAACGCAATTATATTCATATTTTATATAAATTATTGAGACTCCTTTTCTCACCACCTAAGAGGTAGAGTCTGCAGCGCGGTTTTTTTTTTAAGTGGTCTCCCCTGTAGGCCTAATCCACTAATTTTTTATTTAAAGGTTGTCAAAAAAGTCTTGCGGTATTTTTATTGAATTTTCAATTGTTCATAAAATTGGTTATAATAATGCGATTTAAGTCAAATATGCGCCGTTTTGTTCGATGACGAGTTCCCAACGAGATGCCAACTTCATAATGCCCCTCTTATAGAAGCTCGCTTCCCTATTGTCAAAAAACTCGGAGAGCCAATTTTCACACGACTCTCTTGTGGACAACTTCCGACTACCAAGCTCGTTCGCCATGGACAGAAATAGGTGGTAATCACTTGGTGCGAGATCCGGACTATACGATGGATGCAAAAGAACCTCCCATCCGAGCTCCCGGAGCTTCTGGCGCGTCACCAAAGATGTGTGTGGCCTGGCGTTGTCCTGATGGAAGACAATTCGGCCTCTGTTGATCAAAGATGGCCTCTTCTGCATGAGTGCTGCATTCAAGCGGTCAAGTTGTTGGCAGTACAGGTCCGAATTGAACGTTTGGCCATAGGGGAGCAGCTCATAGTGGATGATTCCCTGCCAATCCCACCAAACACACAGAAGAACCTTCCTGGCCGTCAATCCAGGCTTGGCCACCGTCTGGGCAGCTTCACCGCTTTTCGACCATGACCGTTTGCGCTTAACGTTGTCGTAAGTGATCCACTTTTCATCGCCAGTCACCATCCGCTTCAAAAACGGGTCGATTTTGTTGCGATTCAGAAGCGATTCGCATGCATCCATATGGGCAAAAATGTTTTTTTGCGTCAAGTCGTGTGGCACCCATACATCGAGCTTTTTTTTGAATCCAAGCTTCTTCAAATGGTTTATAACGGTTTGATGACTCATGCCCAGCTCTTGGCCGATGCTACGGCTGCTACTATGCCGGTCTCTTTCGATCAATTCAGCGATTTTATCGCAATTTTTGACGACAGGCCTTCCGGACCGTGGTGCATCTTCGATCACCTCTGCACCAGAACGAAAACGTTGAAACCATCGTTGTGCGGTGGAAATGGAAACTGTATCGGGTCCACAAACTGCACAAATTTTATTGGCAGCATGAGATGCATTTTTGCCTTTATCGTAGTAGTACTGTAAAATATGCCGTATTTTCTCTTTATTTTGCTCCATGTTTGCGACGCTATACCTCACGAACGACTAAAAGCAAACAACAATTAATCAAACACGTGTTAGCACGTGAAAAGAGCTTTCCAAAAAGCTCTAGCGTAAACCGATGCGACGAATACAACTAAAACTACGCGCTTGCAAAGACAAGCTTGCGGAAATACCGCAAGACGTTTTGGCCAACCTTTATTATTCAAGTCTTGATTTTTTTGATGGTCCAGGTTCTGGAAGTTTAAGTATTTCTTACGAGTATATTATAGATCGTCAACCGTGAGGACTCTATTCTTTGCGTTCGAGCTATGGGAGAGGTTGAATTTTCAAAAAAATTTTTCCGAAGAAAAATTCATTTTTTTTTTTTGAAGCATTTTATTCCGCGAATTTTGCCCCATTTTGGGGAAAATTAATTAATAAAGAAATTATGATATTAATGGCCCCTATTACTATATGAGTTGGATTCGATCTTCGATATTCTATGGTTGTCGAAGATCGAAAATCGAATGCCAATTTAGTATTATGAGCGGTGCATGCCTGTCGAAATTTTCGTTGTATACCGAATTTAGAGTCCAATGCAATTTTGCTTTCGATTGTGCAGCGTATTGTGGGAAAATTTGTTAAAATGTAAGTAAAGTAAAGTTGTTTGCGATTATTTATTGTTTTATAGTAACCAAATAATAAACATACTACTGTGTCCAAAAAATAAGGTGACATTTGATTTTAAACTGCGCGCTTTGAAGGATTAGGAGAATTCTTTTTTTTTTTAGGTTGGTAGTACTGTGAGTGACATCTATGTCAAATTTCATGTGAAATATTCATTTACTGTTTGAGATACGCGTCGTTTTGTGAGCTGCTAAAAGTGAGTTTCTCGTTTTTTGCAATGTCGAAATTTGTTGAGCAAAGAATTTGCATTAAATTTTGTTTGCGGAATCAATTTTCGGATACGTTGAGGATGGTGCAGAAAGCCTTTGGTGATGAGGCTATGTCTAAAAAAAATGTTTACAAGTGGTATAGTGAGTTCCAAGCCGGTCGTGAACGTGTCGAAGACGAAGAGCGTCCTGGGCGACCATCAACCTCAACTGACGAAGCTCACGTCCAACAAATCAAAGATTTGGTGTTGAAAAACCGTCGATTAAAGATTAGAGACCTTGCTGATGATGTTGGCATATCGAAAGGCTCAGTCAATACCATTTTGAAGGATGTTTTGGGCCTCAAGCGCGTCAAATCTCGACTGGTACCGAAAACATTGAATTTTTTGGACTCGTAATTCGTGATCATTTCATCAAAAACTCAACCCATATCGTTCCGCAACCACCGTATTCACCTGATCTGGCACCGTGCGACTTCTGGCTGTTCAGCAGGCTCAAAAGACCGCTCCGGGGACACCGTTTTGACACGATAGAGGAGATTCAAGCCGCAACGAAGACGGAACTGAAGGCCATCCCGGAAAGTGACTACAACCAGTGTTTCGAAAATTGGAAAAAACGTTGGCATAAGTGCATTGTGTCGGGAGGGGATTACTTTGAAGGGGATGAAATTGATTTGGAAGAATAAATAAAGAATTTTCAAAATAAATACAATGTCACCTTATTTTTTGGACACAGTAGTATACTAATTTTGTTAATTTTATGCAGGTCGAAAGTCATGATTACCAAATAGCAATTAGAAAGGCTGGTTGCATTAATGGAAGAGAATCCACAATTCGCAAAAAGAATTTGCACAAAAGTTCAAGCAGCAAAAAAATGGGAGGAGTTTACAACGGAGCTGAATTGATTGGGACCACCAGTTAGAACGGCAGCAAAATGGATTAAGGTTAATAATGGTTTTTCTTGTGATGTTTGTAGAAATACATTTTTATTTTCCCTTGGCAGGTATGGGCTGACGAATGACGAATATTTGAATAAAGAAAATTTATAACAAAAATAAAAAATAAACTATGGCGTAAAGGTTTTTATTTAATACTTTTTAGTTTTTTCCTTAATATTCTAAGAATTTCTTTTCTTATGTTTTCTGCTTCTCCGTTATTTGACTCCACTTCAATATCTCCAGCATCATCGTTGAGGGTCTCATCGGATAATTCTTCATCCGGAAGTTGAACATTGTAAAGCAGACAACTGTTGCGCAAAGCTGCACACACATTAATAATTTGTGTTGCTTTTTTTGGAGAGAGCTCTTGCCTGCAATAAACATCTAAATCGGTTTTTCAATACTCCAATTGTTCTCTCAATGGTACTTCTCGCTTTAGCATGTTGTTTGTTGCATGTCCTTTGTGGAGACCCTTCCTCAGAGTTTATGAACGCCGTCATTAAATATGGTTTTAGAGCGTATCCAGCATCACCTGAGACAGACAAAAATTATTAAAAACGTAATTTCAATTGGTGTTTATTACATACCGAGGAGCCAAGTATTGCGACGGCCATTGAGATGTTGCTCCCCTAAATGCGCTTTCAATGGCGACATGTTGAAACCCATAGAATCATGGGTAGCTCCTGGATTTTTCGCATTTATATAAGTTATTTTCATTTTAAAATGAATTAAATTATTTTATTTTAATGCACAAATAAACTGAATGCCAATTTTGAAAAAAATATATTGACTTCTTCGTTTTAAATAATTTTAATGAAAATTAGGGAAAATATGGCCGTTTACAGGTATCTGTCCCCTTAAACGTGGTGGTAAATATTATATTTCACCGATAGAGCTTCAGTGCAAACAATTTATTATAATTGCGCATTTTGAGAAAACAATTCGCTCCCAACGAAATATGGAAAGTTTTAGAGAGAGAGCATAAACGAGAATATGTTTAGAAAATCGAGTTTAACTACCCATTTTTAAGAATTTCATCAATAATTTTCATAAGAGTATCCAAGTAATATTTTTGCAAGAATAAACGTCTGTTCATTTAGCCAAAGCAATCAGTCAATATTTCATTCCGCACAATTACATATCTGGTCTAACAATGGAAAACAAACAATGAAAAACATTGGTTATTGACAACGGTTTTATTGTTTTTCAAAATTTTCTTCATGATGACCAATACTCTGCTGCGTTCGTTTGTCAAGTCACGTTTCCCGGACGTTTTCCAACGCGAACACTTCTTTTATCACACAAAGTGATCATACAAAATCTTATTGTTGCGCGTCATACTCTCACATCTCACAGTATGTGATTTGACGATCTTGCTAAATCATTTTGGCGATCTTGCTCAATCGTCAACATTTTTTGCACAACAATTGATTTTGGATGATTGATTTGGACTTTTTCAGAATTTGTCGACCACGGGGAAATGTTTTTTATAGTGCCAAACTTGTTTATAGTGCCAAAGTAATCCTACGAAAATGTCCAATTTTGTTTTACCGAGGTACATTTTTAAAGCTACTGTAAACAACATTAATATGGCTCACACATCAAAACGTGAGTGCGTGCGTTTATGGTAAAATATGTCAAACTTTTCAATGCAAATGTTATATAGAGCCTGACAATACTAAAAGTGTCCAAGGCTAAAAATAATATATAGTTAGTAAAAATAGCAACTCTCGTATATGTAGTCTTCACATGATGCCTTTGCTCAAGGTTGGTTAGACTTGAAAATGAGAGAAGTTGGACAATAACAATAGCCACTCCCCATATAATGGTACATGTGAAAAATGTAATACAATTATTATTTAACACCTTGTTGACCGGCAATTTTACGCTGAATCTACTACAGTTGGTAATAGAAGTAAGTATACACCGGGCACGTTTTCAATTTTCCTCCAATCGACTCCTTCAAACAACCTAAGTTATAACAAAATTGTGTTTTATTTACATGAATGAAATACAAAAATCATATTATATTTAATCCAAATAATGACAAAATTTTAAAAAGGAACAAAATTATAGCTTTTTATATTAAACTTTATAAAAATTTATGTCTCAAAAGTAAGTATACAGTTCATCATATTATTAATTTATGAAATCAAAAACATAATTAAAATCAAATCCTAGTATTTGGTAGGATAACCATTGGACTTTACAATCGCTTTAAGTCGTGATAGCATTGATTTTACCAAGTTTTCAGTTACAGCTGGTGGTATTTTATTCCATTCCTCTTCAAGGACGTTTTTCAGTTGTTCCTTATTTCTAATCAGATGTTTACGTATTTGCCGCTTTAAATGGTCCCATAAATGTTCGATTGGGTTAGTATCCGGGGACTGTGGCGGTGTTTTCTGCTGTTTTCGCACATTGTATAACAGCCACTCTCATACAATGTTGGATGTGTGCTTGGGGTCATTATCCTGCTGGAAGATAAACGCTCCTCCAAGGCCTAATTTCATATCAGTTCATAATATTTTCGATAAATACCAAGTTTCCAACCCTGTTCGCAGCCATACATCCCGAAACCATCACAGAGCCCCCTTCATGCTTCACAGTGCCGGTCATATTGTTTGGATCCAATTCCGCGTTAACTTTTTTCCAAACGTTTTCACGGTCATCAGATCCACAGATGCTGAACTTACACTCATCAGAAAATATGACTTATTCCCAAAACGTTTGGTCATATTTTTCATGACCTTTTGCGAATGAAATCTGTTTACTTCGATTGACACTACTCACGAAGGGCTTTTTCCTAACATTGCGCCCATGATAATCAGCACTATGCAAAACCCGGCGAATAGTTTGGGTGCTAAATTGTTTTCCAATCTCATTTTCAACTTCAGTATTCAAACTATTATTTGGGGGCTTGTCCTGATTTTCCGTAGGACTAAGCTTTTTTCTCTGGGACTTAAGAGCGGCGGACGCCCACAACACTCTGTATTAGTGGTGCTTCCCGCACTTTTATATTTATTCACAATCTTTTGAACTGTAGTAAATCTCCTATCTATCAAAAGACCGATTTCTCGCAATGATTTATGTTCCTTGTGATATATTTTAATCAGTTTTTTTAAACCATCAGAAAGTTTTTTTCCTCTTGGTGCCATTACTAAAAATGTCGCAAAAATTGATACAAAACATACTTCCCTAAATTTTTATACTCACTATAATTATTTCCTTTTAGTAGCTTTAACTTTTTTAATCAATACGTAAAAATAAATGTTATGCTAACTGAATAATCGTTTGCTGTATACTAACTTTTGTGACATAAATTTCGCTGACATCAAAGACAAAGCAAAGCGTGGATAACTGTACCTAAAATTTACAGCTAAATTAAGGCGCATATAAAAGCTTATACCAGTACCCAATTACAATGTGTAAAATATTTTGATTACATATTAAGGAGAGCTTCGGCGTGAAACAATTCCATAAATCAGGCTCCTGTATACTTATTTATGTTACTAACTGTACATAATTAGTTGCAATGCAATTTTGAACATATCTTTTATATAACTTTTAATTTAAATAGCTACCGCCAGTCGTTGTTAAGACGATCTCAGTGTTTTCGTAAACAAACCGCCGTCACAATCCCCATGACGTAAGCAAATCATCTGACTATTTCAAAGTCACTGAGAGCCGGTTAACGGTCTGACGTTGGCCACCCTCTACATTCGGTGCATCGTCATTTATTAAAAGTTAATTTCGCCCGAACTTAGACGCCCCTATGTATATATGTACATAGACTTGTTCTGCATTGAATTCTTTCAAATTGTTAATATAATTATATTGGGTGTGGGAATAAGTTTCCTTCCTTTCTTAGCCAAAGTTAAGAATTATTTAAACAATCAAGTAATGAATGATATTCTGGGAAGTATGCGCCATTGGAAGCTACAACTTTACTCCATCATTCAGGCAGCATATGAATTCCCCTGACGAAAAATTCGAGACGTTTTGTTTGATCCATTCATTCAGCTAGTTTGCGATGCTCTCGTAAGAGCGGCTCACCTCTCCAACATGGGCTGACTGCATTGATCGGCACAGATGGTAATCCGAAGGTACACTGTCTGGGGAATACGGCGGGTGGGGCAAGATTTCCCAATTCAGTCCCTCTAAATATCTCTCGACGGATTTAGCAACGTGTGACCTGGCGTTGTCATGCAGCAAAATCAGTTTTTCATGTCTACCGTCCCATTCCGGCCGCTTTTCTTTGAGGGATCGATGCGATCGACGCATGAGCTGCAGTCGGTAACGATCGCCAGTGATGGTTTCAGATGGTTTAAGGAGTTCATAATAGATGACACCCTTCTGATCCCATCAGATGCACAACATAACCTTTGAAGGTTCTTCTTCTTCTCAATTGGCGCGATAACCGCTTACGCGATTTTGGCCGAGATTAACAAAGCGCGCCAGTCGTTTCTTTCTCGTGCTAACCGGCGCCAATTGGACACACCAAGTGAAGCCAAGTCCTTCTCCACCTGATCTTTCCAACGCAGAGGAGGCCTTCCTCTTCCTCTGCTACCACCAGCTGGTACCGCATCGAATACTTTCAAAGCCGGAGCGTTTGTATCCATTCGGGCGACATGACCCAGCCAACGTAGCCGCTGGATCTTTATTCGCTGCGCTATGTCTATGTCGTCGTAAAGCTCATACAGCTCATCGTTCCATCCTCTGCGATATTCGCCGTTGCCAACGTGCAAAGGTCCAAAAATCTTACGCAGAATTTTTCTCTCGAACATTCCAAGCGTCGCTTCATCGGATGTTGTCATCGTCCAAGCTTCTGCGCCATACGTTAGAACGGGCATGATGAGAGCCTTGTAGAGTGTTAGTTTTGTTCGTCGAGAGAAGACTTTACTGCTCAGTTGCCTACTTAGTCCAAAGTAGCACTTGTTGGCAAGAGAGATTCTACGTTGGATTTCAAAGCTGACATTGTTATCGGTGTTGGTTATTGAATATTTTTCTTCGCTGTCGTTGGACTTAATTCATCTAGCAGGCGTCAACTTTTTCGACGCTTAGGCTTACCATAATAGATCTATTTTTCACATATATTCATAAGGCACCTTCGTTCTGGACCATTCCCATCGCGTGCAAACGTTTACCGACGGTTGATTTGTCAGCATCCAACTCTTTAGACATATCATCAAGGGTTCGACATGTGTCTTCAACCAATAATTGTTGTAGTTAAGTGTCTTCGAATTTCGAATCGGTGCCCCTTTGCGATCTTTATCACTCAAGTCAAAATTGCTCTTTGGAAGTGTCAAAACCACTCTTTACTAGTTGTATTTGATGAAGCGTGATTACCGTAAATATCGATCAATATACGACACGTTTCAGCTGCACTTTTCTTTAAAAGGTAATAAGCATGACTTTCCGCAAATTCTGTTTTTTCGAGACGAACGTAGACATATTTGACGTCAGATAAAGAACGAATGTCAACTACTGCGATCGAGACCTCCCATATACACCTTCAAATCACCAGTGTATTACTAGAGCGAACATAAAAGTAGTATCAGTAGCGACACCTCTTTTACGAGGGCGGAAACTTATTCCCATATATACATACAGGTATATATATATAATTGGCGCGTACACCCTTCTTGGGTATTTGACCGAGCTCCTCCTCCTAATTGTGGTGTGCGTCTTGATGTTATTCCACAAATGGAGGGACCTACAGTTTTAAGCCGACTCCGAACGGCAGATATTTTTATGAGGAGCTTTTTCATGGCAGAAATACACTCGGGGTTTGCCATTGCCTGCCGAGGGGCGATCGCTATTAGAAAAATGTTTTTTTTTTAATTTTGGTATTTCATCGAGATTTGAACCTACGTTCTCTCTGTGAATTCCGAATGGTACGCTTCGGCGGCCGGCATACCCAATACATATTATAGATATGGAGTGCGAGAAATCCCAAAATAATTTAAATTCTCACAAAGAAGCTTAGATAGGAGGGGAAATGGTTGAACTATCACTCTGGCACTCCCCAAGTAGCACTAAATCGCCGTTTTGATACCGTTTCCAATAGGTAGATGTGATGAGATTTAGGTTGGTGCACTGCCCCAGGCCATCGAAGAATCTCAATCGTCTAGCTGCCAAAACCGGACATTGAAGCTATATTTGAAATGTCTTTTCGCAAGCAAAGCAAAAATCAGAAAACATAGTCATGCGAGTTTAATGAGTCAGGAGTGTAATAGAAGTTTATTACAAAATGTTTTAATATTTTTTGTTGTTGTTTGTTTGAAACACATCTCTGAGATGAAAATGATAATAATAACAGCAGAATTAATTAGTAGTTATATTTATAAACTATGTGTGTGTATGATCGTTTTTTCTTCGTTTTTTTTTTTTTGTTTTTTTTTTTTTGGATTTACTTGTATTTAAGTGTAACAATTAAAACTTAAAACTTTAAAGATTTTTGCTTTTACTTATATTTAAAATCACTTTTTCAACAGGTTCACATTTTTCATTTCGTTACACGGTGTTCAACAATGCCTATTTTGTAGTTTTTTGTTTTGTTATAATTTTTGTTTTTACTTTTAGTTATAAGTATGTATGTATATATCTTCTTCTCTTGTTTGTTTCTCTCATTTTTTAAATATACATGTGTACTATATACGTAAGTGTATATGTATGTTTCATTTGTTTTTAGCTTAGCTTTTTATACAGTTATGCTTAAATTGTAACATTATTAAATCGCTTATTTTTCCTGCTTCGCAACAGATTTGCTTGCTACTTTACATTTACAAGCATTTCATATACAATTCATCATACATGCGTACATACATACATACATACATGCAAACTGCACTTCAATTTGGTTCACGCTCGCACTCCTTTTAGCTGCACAACCCTAAAAGAAAATGGCTTCAGCCGAGTGATCGATACTCCGAAGAAGTAACGGATCGACTCTCAAAAGAAAAAAAGGTGAAAAATACTTATATACTCGCATTATTGCTGATTTGGGTAAGAATTTTAAGTGATAGTACAAAGTCGTTAGTCAAAAATTTGTCGGGCGATTTGTCATCATTGGCACGAGCTTGACTAGTCTAAAAATTCTAGTTGAGAACTAAGGCGGTTTCATCAACTACGAACTACTTCGCTGCTCCTGTTGTGAGTCACGTTATCTGTCTCCAAAGTATCCCCTGTAAGTATGCAGCGGGAATTGGGATTGATAAGGGATTGACGCGTACCCGCTGTCACAATCATACATATATATAACACCCTTTTTGGGTGTTTGGCCGAGCTACTCCTCCTATTTGTGGTGTGCGTCTTGATGTTGCCGACTCTGAACGGCAGCTATTTTATGAGGAGCTTTTTCATGGCAGAAATACACTTGGAGGTTTGCCATTGTCTGCTGAGGGGCGAGCGCTAGTAGAACAATCTTTTTCATAATTTTGGTGTTTCGCCGAGATTCGAACCAACGTTCTCTCTATGAATTCCGAATGGTAATCACGCACCAACCCATTCGGCTACGGCGGCTGTCACATTTAGAACGCATTAAATAGCATGGAATTGCACAGAATTGCGGCGGGGACGGATTTCTTGCAGTCGGTTATTTGTAAGGCGTCAAAATAATTAGATTAATTTCGATTTTCTCCGGCGGGCTGAAAACTCAGGCAAATGACAATAATGCAATTTCTCAATAATTTAGAAATCATTTTTTTTTTTTGTAACGATGGGCTGCAACGAGTTGCTTCACAAATATAGCAAACGAAAATAATTCACAAAAAATGTGTTTTATTGTAACCGCAAAATGCCAGCTTAAAACCGTCCCGTCCCGTCCCAATGGCGTCTCCCGTCCCCGTCGAAATTGTGTTTAACCGATCGAATGTTTCCACGGAAGTGGGTCAGCTGATCACCACCCTTCAACCCGTTATCCGCTGTCTCGCTGCAATTCTATTCCGGGCCTGTTGCAGTGTAAAAAACGTACAACCAAACACTCGCAATTCTCGCACACTATAGCCATGGAGTCATGTAACGGCTACAGCTTGCGCTGCAGTACACAGCTGGTTCGAGTCTGGCTTGAAGAATAATACAGTGTTTTTGGGTTCATTTTATGCGGATTTTAACAAAATATAAATAATTAAATTTATAAATTGAGGTACAAACATTTATCAAGAATAAATAAGGAAAACTACATTCAGGTGGAACTTTATGTATATTCGGGCGTATTTTGGAAATATTTAATTAAAAAAAATAAATAAATAATTGGCGCGTACACTTCTGTTAGGTGTTTGGCCGAGCTCCTCCTCCTATTTGTGGTGTGCGTCTTGATGTTGTTCCACAAATGGAGGGACCTACAGTTTCAAGCCGACTCCGAATGGCAGATATTTTTTGTGAGGAACTTTTTCATGGCAGAAATACACTCGGAGGTTTGCCATTGCCTGCCGAGGGGCGACCGCTATTAGAAAAATGCTTTTTTTTTTATTTTTTTTTATAAATTTTGCTTTCACCGAGATTCGAACCAACGACCTCTCTGTGAATTCCGAAAAATATTTAATATTTAATTTAGGTTGGCCTTTTTTCAAAAATAGAAGACATAAAAAAATTGCGTCGTATTTATTTTCTAGGGTTCATTATTTGCACCAAATTGAAGTAGTTTTGCTTCATTTCTAATAGAGATTCCACCTCGTTTTTTTTTCTTTTTTGAAAATTACCGTTATATGATAGGGAGACGTATGCATTGACCGAGTTTCCCAATTTCAATTCCAAATTACCTTGGACGAAGTCTCATCGACATTTATCATGCGCACGGGAGAAAAAACAAACAGACATTGCTAAAACTCGTCTCCTCATTTTGAGGATTTGGGTATACTCCTATCGTATACACAGGTTGGGAGTAACCCTATAACTTTTTACTGTAATTTGAAATCTAAGGTTTACGTCAACAAGCCAAAGACACTAGGCGCACTTAAGGCCAATATCCGACGGGAAATAGCCGCCATATCGGCCGAGACGCTGGCCAAAACTATGGAAAACGCCGAAAAACGGGCACATTACGCTATACGAGCTAAGGGCGAGCACTTGCGCGATATCATATTCAAAAAGTGATGTAAACGAATCTCCTTGAACTAAATTAAATGTTTTTCACAATGAAACACAAAAAAATGTTTCTTTTTCCATATTTTTTTAATAATCACATGGGTCAGTTTAATATGGCCAACCCTGTAGTATGTCTGGATTCCTTTATGCTGTTACATGCAACCGTTATGTGAATAAAATTATAATACTCGCAGGTGTAATAAGGACATAATTTATCAAACCAGTAAGTATGGTTGGTAATTATCGAGAAAAATGGAGTCCGTGCTAGATTTCATGTAGAGTTTAGTACTAGTTTCAAACTAATGAAAAAGGATACAGAAAGTTAAAATTTACACTCAGAGCTAAGTTACAGTTTTGCACCTCATAGATGTAATTTATGGTATTTAATACTAGTTTGGAACTATTGAAAAATGACGCACTATATCTGGTCTAACGAATTTAGTACTAGCGCCGAATAAACGAAAAAAGGGCACATGAGGTGGAAATTGAAACTTTCGAGGGCATCGTCGCGTTATATTCATCAGTTGCTTGCATCGAAAAGAGAAGCAATGCGAACGAAGCTCGCTAGTGGTAGGTAGGCTACAGTAGGTACTAATGCGTTCACCTGCAGGGTAGTTACATTTGTTAAGAACATCTCTATGTAGAGGTGCCATTAGATATGGCAAGAAAAGCGATTTTCTGCGTGTTTTGCAGCCAAACGAAAATTTAAATTCCCTTTTGTAAATACCTGAGAACTGCTTGGAAGTGCTTCTTTTCGATTTTTCAACAAACAGTGACGAAAACGAAACTTGCCTAGTCCGATGGCAATTGTCGAAAAGCGCAACAATTGGGAGCGCTTCTTTTAAACTTACTAACGTTACACTGGTAAGTTTGCCTATTTTTAGGGAAAAAGTCTGTTCAATTATTCGGTGATTCATTAATTTGTGGCCTAGGTAGGTTTGGCAGCTGCATTGCACAGCGGATCGGAACAGCGATGTCACTTAGGCCACGAAATAGTGGCAGTTTGTAAGCAGTTTGTGTTGTAAAATACAGAAAATATTATTCAAAGTGGCGGCCGCCGTAGCCGAATGGGTTGGTGCGTGACTACCATTCGGAATTCACAGAGAGAACGTAGGTTCGAATCTCGGTGAAACACCAAAATTAAGAAAACATTTTTTCTAATAGCGTTCGCCCCTCGGCAGGCAATGGCAAACCTCCGAGTGTATTTCTGCCATGAAAAAGCTCCTCATAAAAAAAAAATATCTGCCGTTCGGAGTCGGCTTGAAACTGTAGGTCCCTCCATTTGTGGAACAACATCAAGACGCACACCACAAATAGGAGGAGGAGCTCGCCTAAACACCCAAAAAGGGTGTGCGCGCCAATTATATATATATATATATATATTATTCAAAGTTTTAATTCCCTATTAATCCGGTATAAATATATGCATTCCTATGGAGACCCAGTAGCTTCGGAAAGTCCAGCTGCAAGTGACTTTTAGCTGCTTTCCGAAAGTGCTTTACGTGCATAGTATAATTGCACTTTTAGAAATTTCACTGTTTGACAGATTTGCTGGAATTGCTGAGCTTGCCATGCCCGGCAGGCCCTTTAGAAATCATACAAAATCGCCTGCTACATACAGTGAACCAAAAAGTTTTTTTTTTAGGGTTTTTAGGGTAAAAAAAAATCGATTTTGGTTTATTTGAGAAAATGTATGTACATAATCTCAAGAATGTTGTGTCCAAATTTTAAGTCAATCGGTGCAAAACTCACAAAGTTAGAGCATTATAACCGTTGGCCGCTCCGAATCGGCTACCTGCTATGGTCGAACTTTAAATCGATTTTCTGGAAAACGACGTTTTTCAAGTCGGTGGACACTTTTTCTCTAAATCTACTCGACCGATCTTCCTGAAATTTTGTACACACTTTCTCTACATAATTACCGAGGTAACCCTGGGAGCTTTTTTTTTAATTTTTATTTATTTTACAATAAACAATATTATGCGATTTATCGTCTAAAAATCGAACTTCTACTTCAAATGTTAAAAAAAAATTGAAAAAAAAATTGAAAAAAAAAATTTTTTTAATAAAAACTCGACAGGGTTACCTCGGACAATTGATTACCTAATAAAAACTTTTTGATTTTTTGATTTCAGATGATCCAATGCTGAGAAAAACTGTCCACCGCAAATTGCCTTTTTTCGAGATGTCTGCGTAGATCTGCTGTCAACGGCTCAATTTTGTATATTTTCTTGTGAAAATTTTTGAAAATATTTTTGAAATATGAGTTTACAGTATACTAATTGGATAAATAAATTTACATGAATCATCTTTCCAAAAAAAATTCATAAATAAGTGCATATTTTTAGTGGATTACGTATACGAAACGTATACCTTCTTGCACGATAGTTGCTTTACAATGTGAAAAAATACTATTGAACTATCCTTCTCAAAGCTCAGATCTCAATCCCATTATGCACTTGTGGGCCCACATTGAAAGAGAATTGCGCAAACGGGAGATTGGTAGTAAAAATTACCTAAAATCAAACCTTTGAAGAGATATGGGCATATATTCTAAGAGGTGTTGCCAAAACTCTAGTAGACATCATACAACAACGTCAACAAGCAGTAATTCGTTTCCACGACATTCGGATCTACATAACCGGAATGACCCGGATTTATACCCGGCCAAGGACTGTCACTTCAGCAGCATTCCCCATATATATATGGGGAATGTTTATGCTGCTACAACAACAAATAGTAATTAGTGCAAAGGATACTGCACAAAATATTTGTTCATCAACTTTTCTTTATTCCCATATTTTCATTACTATACCACTTTATGTTTGAGTTGTAAAATTAAGTTATTGTTTTGTTTACCGGAAAACTTCCATAAACATAATAAAATAGTGAATTCAATACTTTGTATTGGCTTTTACTTTTTGAAAATTATTGGAACCGTTCTCAAGTTATAAGCGTTAGAAGTCAGAACAAACAAGTGCTTCACTGGTTCACTGGTTCACTGTACGTGCACATCACAGTTTTCATAGTACCCACAAAGAGAGCGAAGTGCAAATTTCATACAGTACCTATCAATCCAGTACCCACAACATCTGATGTCAGTTGCTGAGATGACGGCCAGTTTTCTTTAGAGTTGTGCATGTGCTCGTAGGCTTTGCTGTTTGTTTGCGGATGTGCGCTCATGTCTCGTCTATTAGTGAGTTGCCCTCATCAAAACTTTTTATACTTAACATTTCACATACATTTTCCAATTTTATTTTTATTCTTCTTTAATTCGTAAATTTTTTCATTAGATTTGCTTATTTTTACAATGTAGACCTCTTCCCTTCCCTTACAGTTCCCTTATTAGCTATACCCAACCTGCTGCTTTGCTTTTGAACACACACAAAGAAAAGCAAGTTGCGCGCATTGGAAAGTCATTCGCATCTATGCAGCAAAAATATTTGAATCTTTTGTGGAAAAGTTTGAAATTTTTCGAAAACTCACAAATGGCTTGCCAATGCGTTTTGCCCGCTTTTCTCTTCTTCTAAAAATCTATGTATATATGTAATTTCATCACTTGATATAATTATAAGGTACGCGCTGCACTTACATTTAACTTTAATTAATTTTACAAATACATATACTAATAGTATATATATATCTACATACATATATATATACATATATATTTGATAGAATAATTTCATAGCTGATTTAACTACACTTAAGCCAATAAGTTTTAGCAGTGGGGTGTGTTCTCTGTTACATTAATAACAACTTTTTTTCGTAGATGTAAATTTTTGAATTTTCAAATTTAAAAATTTTTTGCTTTTATTTAAACAGCATGATTTCGGTTTTTGTATATTTATGTATGCATGTAATAAACATTCGTTACTCATTGAATTCCAACAAAAAAAAATATATATATTTATAAAAACCTCTAAACTAATACACGCATACAAACACACATACATGCTTTTTTATACTTTGAATTGTACTCAACTAGTCGTACATACATACATACAGGCAGGTGAATGTTGCAAGAAATACGTTGCACTTATTTGATAAGTGCAGTACATCTAGAACAACAAAGCATAGGACACTTTGAAATAAATTACTGTTAGGTTTTAAGTTATTTTTTCTATTTTTTTTTTGTTTTTGATTTTATTTTTATTTTACTGCAGCAGAATAAGGAGCATTGCAAATTGATGCAATTGTTTCTAGCTTATTGTGTTTTTTCTTTTTATTTTTATTTCTCTGTATTTGTATACCTAAACTACTAACAGCTCACACGTTTAAAGTTAACAATAATGAGAGTAGAATGATTTAAAAAAAGCCACAAAATTGCTTAAAAGAGCATAAATTGTATTTGTGTATATTTAAAAACAAAAAGTAAATAATAGTAAAAGGAAAACAACAACAAAACGGTTTTATGAAAATTAAATTTGCGAGTAAAAAACTACATATACAAGTACATACTTAAACTGATAAAGCCTAATTATACATACCTATATATACATGTATAGTATATACATACATACATACATATATATACATATTATATTAATTATAACAATCGATAACATTAGAACACTATTCAACATTAATCATTCAACCAACAAATTTAGCAAAGAATTATTTTTATACTCTACTTATTTGGATGTTTCTTATTCGTTAAACATTTTAAAGGTTTGTGTACAGTTTCTTTAATGCTTTTTTCTACATACATATTTAATATTTATAGTTTCCGAAAAAATCAGGTAGTTAACTTTATTTACACATATCCATAAGCAGCAACGTTATTTTGTTGATTTTGCATGATTCCTTTTTCTTTTTTTTTTAATTTTTTTCATTTTAAGTGCTGTGTGTATAGTAGTTTGTGTTGTACGAGACAAAATCTTGCCGGCAAAATAAAGCAAATTGCGTACTTTAATGAGGCAGAGTGGTGGCATATCAGAATGCGCGTGTTCGATTCGGAAATTCAGTTTAACCCCTTTGCATTTGCTAAATGCCTTGCGTCGGCAAGACGTTTACTGTTCGCTCTAATGGAAAATAACGTTACAGGAATACCAAAATTTTGTTATTTATTCTCAAATTTAAAGAAAAAAAATAATTTATTCTATTAAAATTATATATTATAATCTATTCCGTCGAGTGATGCAAAGGGTCCAAATTATATATTAGCACTTAACAATTTCAATTGAAAACAGAAACAAAAATGTCTACGTGTACTGGAACTATGCGAATTTGTATAGGGTCAAACACTAACGCAGCAGCCTTAAAAAAAAAAATATAAAAATTCAGTAAGTTTCCTGCTGCTCTAAAATTCTGCGCGTTGTGCTTCTTTTAAGGAGCATTTTCTAACAGAGATTATAAATTATTCATCACTCTAAACTGCGCTTTGACTATTTTCGTTTTCTTAGCAATCCGTGAAAGGGAAAAGTATCAATTACGAAACCTCGGCAATGCACGAGTAATTTATAGTAATTTATTTGAAAGCTAGCTACAAAATTTTAAAGAGAATATCAACAGGCCTTTAAATACATACAGACATACCTACATATATCGGGCCGGGAGTGTAATAAGCGCTTGAGAGAACTAAAATGCGTTTACCGCCACTATAAAGTGGTCTGTAAAGTTAGAGGATAGTTGGTGAAACGTTCCTCAATGAATTATTTTTATACGAAGAGTAGACTCACAACTCTTTCGCAGCGCGGAACATACACCAAATTTTTTATGTTATTCCAACAATAAAATCAATATGAAGTTGTTAGCATAAATTACAATTTAGAAAAGAAAAAATGCAATTTTCCCATTTTTATAAAAAAATAATGTAGTCCTTATATACATACATACGGATGTATGTATACACATATAATTGGCGCAGTTTGTGGTGAGCGTGTTGTTGTTTCACAAATAGCGTAAAGAGCATTGATTTGTCTTGTATTAATACGATTGGATTATTTAAAAAGCCAAGAAAATTCACTTAAATTTCTTATTTTGGAATAATGCATATGTAAAGGTTTTACGGATATTCACAAAATTTAATTTTTCGTTCCGCTTTTAAAATTTGTATAATTTTAAAGGAAAGGAAAAAAATAAAAAATAAAAAATTATAATCAAGAAATGAATTTTTAATTCTTTTAATCAAAGATCATTTTTTCTCACAAAGTGTTAAGTTATTATTTGTTTTAAACACAAAAAAAAAAATACATAAACATTATAAATTCGTTTACAATCTAATACAAATCCATTTCTCATTTAATATTATGTAGTTTAAAACATTCCACATAATGAAAATAAGCAAGATTAACGAAAAAAGGCAGAACAGGACATAGGCGCTGTGAACTATATTTTTTAACGGGTTGGTGTCGAAATTCTGTATGTACAAAATTCTGCTTTTTAAAATTCTGCTTTCTAAAATTCTGCTTTTTTAAAATTCTGCTTTTTTAAAATTCTGCTTTCTAAAATTCTGCTTTCAAAATTCTGTATTACAAAATTCTGTATTAAAATATAATGTTAACAATGTTAAAGAAGTAATGTAATTATTTAATTTATTATTATTATTTATTATTATTCGAGATATTAA
This sequence comes from Anastrepha obliqua, assembly GCF_027943255.1. Taxonomy (NCBI): domain Eukaryota; kingdom Metazoa; phylum Arthropoda; class Insecta; order Diptera; family Tephritidae; genus Anastrepha; species Anastrepha obliqua. The sequence goes on from NC_072894.1 coordinate 121,426,710, forward strand.
ATAAAAAATAATAATAAGCGAGGTATCCAAAAATTTTACTCTTGCATTTCGTTTTCTTTTGTCGAGTTCTGTAAGAATCCGCCATAAGATGCGGCGCCACGGAAACAGCAGAATCCCCTCGTACATATGTAAATACCTACATTAATTATAGTTGATAACAGTTATACATTGGTATGTACATATGTTTGCAATCAAATATTACCTGGAGATGAGAACTTTGACTCTCTTCTTGTAAGAGGAAAATCACAAAACTTGAATAAAGCAGAATTTTTCGCATTAAACATGCAGAATTTTGAAAAAGCAGAATTTTAGAAAGCAGAATTTTAAAAAGCAGAATTTTAAAAAAGCAGAATTTTAAAAAGCAGAATTTTTTTGCAACTTACAGAATTTTGTAATACAGAATAATGACACGCTCCCTTTTTTAACAATAATTCTACTATCAAATCACTCGCTATTGGATTTCATACTTTTCTTGGGCAATATCATTACAGACCGCCGTGACCGAATGAGTTGATGAGCGGCTACTTCGAAATCTCGCGCATGAAACATCAAATGATACAAAAAGTTTTTTCTAACAGCGGTCTTTTCCCAGCAGACTCAGACAAACCACCTCCGAGTGTAATTCGGATATGAAAAGAATTCTGATAAAAACTGGCGGAAAACTTTAGGTGCTTCTATTTCTGGAAAACATCTAGACGACCACCACAAATAGGAGGAGATGGCTCGGCCAAACACTTAACCGAGTGTAAGCGCCAATTATTTATTTATTTCGTATACCATTACTTTCCACTCACTCTAAGGATGTTGCGGGAAAATAAAAAAAAGAACACATCCACCCACTCACAGCACTCGTTTACCGCTAAGGTCGTACTTGCGATTTCGATTATTTGTTTTCATTACGTTTGTTTTGCTTTAGGTTTTTGATTTAATATCGCTAGTTCAGTTCGAAAAGTTGCAAATTCACTTTTTCTAAAATCATATATTTTAATGGCAGAAGCGAGAAAAATAAAAATGCATAGTTTCGTAAAATATTAAGCTACCCGTTTTATTTCCATTCGTTTCTATTCAGTGATAAGCAACTTTGCAAAATCCAAAATCCTCACTGAAAATGTGATCAGTTTCAAGAAAAACTTTATAAAAACTTTTCAGCTACGTTATGAAAGTCGATTCTTTTCGAGTTGTTTTAGCTTGGAATATGCGAAATTTTGTGTTAGAAGAAAATAACTCTGAAATAATTTTATTCCTTCCGGTAAAATGTGAAAAACTGAACTTGGCAAATTTTCACTCTGAGCTAGCGATATGTGTTTGCTTTAATATTGTTGTTTTTGTCCTAAATTAATACATGTAAGTATGTGTTTTAATTTAATGCTTAATTATTAAATATTTTCCGAACACATTGTTTGCTGTGTTGCTTCTCTATTTTTTGCTTATAATATTATACAATTACATATATATATATGTATATATATAGATTTATAATATAGTAATATGAATAAACGCTTAAGCTATACCAATATACATATATATCATTTAAAAATATAATATTTATCTTTGCTCTGCCTAAACTGCCTAACCTTAAACTTATCTTCGTTCGTCCTCGTCCTTCTATGTTTTACATTTTGCAGTTAAATTGCAAGTGTGAAGGGAGATAACGTAAAATCCATGTGCTACTAAATTACTTTTTACTTCCCACATGTTTTATTTTTTTTTTGTTTTTTTTTTTGTTTTTGTTTTTTTCATTGTCTAAATCTAAAAACCAACCCTGAATTTTATTCAGCGTCATTCGACAACAAACCAAAATCGTCTCCTGTCGCTTTGAAGCGCTTTCATATTTTATACACATTCACTCATATGCACATACACATATGCACATACGTCCGTAGCTCATTTACATTTATGCTTTTCTTTTAGCATGCAGCATTTCCATTAGTAGTGTCTGCGTGGGTGCACTACCGGCACAATGTTTCGAATAGAGATGGTCTTCGCCTCGTGAAGCCATCGCATGGATATCAGGCAGTATGCTAAGCAACCTCCGAAATTTATCCTAAGCCGCAAAAGAGAGAGATTAGTGAAGGCGTAAATGTTGAAATGCATTGATTTAGTATAAATACATATAAAAGGGATAAGGCATATTATTTTCACAGTCTGTCTAATAGAAGCCAACTTAGAAACTATTTGACTAATTCGATCCTAACAAACTGCATTGTATGAGCGTGGAATATTTATTACATACGGGTAAGACTCCGTCAGAAAATATGAGATTTGCAAGTGGTCTTTCGATTTCTTTGAAACTTTGGGAAATATTAGTTCTAGGTAAGATACATTCGAGCCTAAAAGGATTTTGAAAAATTTTCAAAATTGAGTAATCTACGCCATGTTGAAAATCGGGACCGTGTTTTTTTTCAAAAATCAATATTTCTTGAACCGTTGGATGGATTTCAATGCAATTTACAGACAATATAGAAACAAATAAGTAGTTTAAATTAGTATTATGTTAAAAAAAAAATTTCTCGAGATATTGCGGTTTTAGTGGAAGCGCGCACCGTGAAGTTCGCGGTTACGCAGCGCAATGTAGAAAAACGCGCACAGACCTGCAGCAGTCTGCTCCAGTCACTTCATACAGGAACACATAACGCAGCGCGCATTGCACACATTGCGCTGCGTAACCGCGAACTTCACGGTGCGCGCTTCCACTAAAATCGCAATATCTCGAGAACTATTATAGACACCATAAATTTTTTTTTTTCAAAATAAAGGCTAAATCATAAGGAATCGTTACGTGTATAACAGAAAATCTAAAAAACTGGCCAAATCAACTAAAAATTGATTCAAAAAATTTTTTTGACTTGTTTTTGGTCAAAATTTCGAAATTTTTTTTTTAACATAATACTAATTTAAACTACTTATTTGTTTCTATATTGTCTGTAAATTGCATTGAAATCCATCCAACGGTTCAAGAAATATTGATTTTTGAAAAAAACACGGTCCCGATTTTCAACATGGCGTAGATGACTCAATTTTGAAAATTTTTCAAAATCCTTTTAGGCTCGAATGTATCTTACCTAGAACTAATATTTCCCAAAGTTTCAAAGAAATCGAAAGACCACTTGCAAATCTCATATTTTCTGACGGAGTCTTACCCATACGCAACATATTTAATAAAACCTATAGTCACCATCATTAGCTATAATGACTTGCCATCTTCGAGTCATACTATTTTTAATCGACTCCAAATCAGCCGAATTTGTCTTCCATCGTCGTTCCTTGTTGTCCATATGGAAGAAGCTGCTCCGGCGAAGAAAGTGTTTGAGACGGTAACTGGCGCTCGCGAAGAGGACGTACTCGTGTGCGGTGAAGATGGCCTGGCTTCTTTTGGCTTACGGAAAACAGGACAGCTCCTCCAGCACTTTCAAATTTTCTATTTTTTCTTTTGCTTTAAAAATTCATTTACAATCTAAAGAGTATCTTTTCAATGTTTTAAGCTTAATAGAAAAACAAGTCCCTATAACGAAAATCCCGAACGAAAAATGTGTAAGAACGAAAATTTTAAGGGGGGAGCCTGGTTTATAAGGTCCAAAAAATCATTTTTTTTTTCGTTTTAAGCGATTCCTAATATATTTCAGAATATTCACACAAAGTTACAGAGCCTAATTCTCAATATTTCCGTACATACAAAGCCAAAGGTAGGCGAGCGTTAGGTAGTTACGCTGTGACCGGACAGCTATAGTACAAACTTTATCTTCTTTTCTCGACTTTTAATTTTTATGATTTCTTTGAATTGGCGTACATGAATGAAAAAAAAAACTAATGCATCTTTTGAAATGAATCATAGCTTGTTCCCTTCAGTATTAAATTCCCTTCTATTTGAACTAACAAAATAGATTAAAAAAAATTTTTCTATATTAGATTTGTATACCAAGTTGAAATGAATTTTTTTTTTATAGAAAGGCATTTTTTTCTTAAGTTAGTTCATCTAGAATAAAAAATCATGATAATTAGAAATCCATTTGAATTGTTTGCTTTAGATAATAATTACGAGCTGTATCTTGTACGCCAGTTGGAAACTCCAGCGTTGCAGCGCTCTACTAATTTCTATGTTAAACATTTTTTTCAACTTATTTTAACCAGTACAACAATTTTTTATACTTTTTAAATGTTCATTAAAAGATAGAAAAAACTTTGCAGTGCTAAATTAATTTTTTCCTTAAAAAAAAAGTCGCAAAGAGATGCAATTTTTAGACCTCATAAACCAGGCTCCCCCCTTAATCGCGTTTTTCTCGAAATACGTTTTTTTCCGCGCTGTCGAACTCAAAAAGTAATCAAGATATGAATTTAAAATTTTACAGGGATATTCTTTAACATATTGGCCTTTGCATATACCTCTAATTCTATATTAATTTTGAATAAAAATATTCTTTTGATCAATTTGTTTATAAAAAAGCGTAGTTTTTTTCTCTTTCACTTCTTTTTTTTGGTTTTTCGTTAAAAAAAAGGTAAGTGCAAACCGGAATAACTTATTTGATTAAAAAAATTTTGTCTGGTTGATTTCAGTTGATTACAAGGGACTGTACATCCCACGGCGCAAACTAAAGGAGCACGTTTGAGCAGCTGTAGCGCCGTCATTTTGTTGTTTTTGTGCATATTCAATTAATAATCGATGAGAGTTGTTAGCAAAAAATTTAAAAATATTCTATTCTAGGCAAACAATTTTTTAACGAATTGGAAGATCTCAGTTCCACAGAAATAGGAGATCTTCTAAAATTTTTGAAAAGTGCACAATGGTTTTAGGAGAAATAGGGAAAGCTCCCCCACGCGGCATCACAATGGGCTATGAGTCTGAGTGTGTCCCACAAGACAACCGCTTCAACCTAACCTAACCTAACCTAGCAAAAAATGATTGAAAAACTTGTTGTCTGGAGGAGCTGCTCCCCTTAAGAAATAGGAAAAGGTGTGCGAAAAACAAAGATAAAGACAAAGGCGAGACATTATTCGACAGGCTGTAACTCGGTGACGAGTTGTTAAGGCCAATTAAGTAAGTAATATTTGTTTCCCTTTGAATTTTTGCTTAACTATTGCCCAAACATTTTCAATAGGGTATCCAACATGCGACTGTGAAGGCCAATCCAACATTTCCATCTCATTTTGCTGTTTCCACTCTATCCGCTTTGGGCTTCGAAGATTGGGATCGTTGTCTTCTCGTCCCAGGTTGAAAAATGATTGAAAAACTCGCTGTCTGGAGGAGCTGTTCCCCTTAAGAAACAGGAAAAGGTGTGCGAAAAACAAAGATAAAGACAAAGGCGAGACATTATTCGACAGGCTGTAACTCGGTGACGGGTTGTTACGGCCAATTAAGTAAGTAATATTTGTTTCCCTTTGAATTTTTGGTTAACTATTGCCCAAACATTTTCAATAGGGTATCCAACATGCGACTGTGAAGGCCAATCCAACATTTCCATCTCATTTTGCTGTTTCCACTCTATCCGCTTTGGGCTTCGAAGATTAGGATCGTTGTCTTCTCGTCCCAGGTTGGATAGTTCTTCCAAACATCTTCACAGCTGACGGTAATAATGCTTTTTGGTAAATTTTATTTATCAAACCCGCATTCAAATTGGCGGTAAACACAAATAAACGGCCAAATCCTTTTTCGGAGAAGCAACCTTAAACATAAAACTTTACTGGATGTTTAATAGTTCGTCGATTATCAGCAGTACACCAGAACCGGTGTATGCAACTATTTGCCCAAAAAGGAAGATTCGTCCGTGCATATTGCGATTGCCCAATTCCGTTCTGAATTTGCCTTAGCCCATGCAAGTCTTTTCTCAATGTGTGATAATGAGAGTAGCGATGAGCTCTGAAATTTGAGGTATTCTGCACGTAAACCTTCTCGAATCGTGGCTTTAGACGCATTAACATTAATTTTCCTTAACATTTCTTCAGCTTCACGCAACGATAAGTTCGACTTTGTCACAAACAAATAAATGATATTCTCTGGAAAGATATTTCTTTTGTTTTTTGGGTCTCGTCCGAGGAATTCGTCAACGTTTTTAACTTAGATATACCATTACACCACCATTACGTCTTCGACTTCCTCAAATATAAGGTTGGCAAAAAAGTCTTGCGGTATTTCCGCAAGCTTGTCTTTGCAAGCGCGTAGTTCTAGTTGTATTCGTCGCATCGGTTCACGCTAGAGCTTTTTGGAAAGCTCTTTTCACGTGCTAACACGTGTTTGATTAATTGTTGTTTGCTTTTAGTCGTTCGTGAGTTATAGCGTCGCAAACATGGAGCAAAATAAAGAGAAAATACGGCATATTTTACAGTACTACTACGATAAAGGCAAAAATGCATCTCATGCTGCCAATAAAATTTGTGCAGTTTATGGACCCGATACAGTTTCCATTTCCACCGCACAACGATGGTTTCAACGTTTTCGTTCTGGTGCAGAGGTGATCGAAGATGCGCCACGGTCCGGAAGGCCTGTCGTCAAAAATTGCGATAAAATCGCTGAATTGATCGAAAGAGACCGGCATAGTAGCAGCCGTAGCATCGGCCAAGAGCTGGGCATGAGTCATCAAACCGTTATAAACCATTTGAAGAAGCTTGGATTCAAAAAGAAGCTCGATGTATGGGTGCCACACGACTTGACGCAAAAAAACATTTTTGCCCGTATGGATGCATGCGAATCGCTTCTGAATCGCAACAAAATCGACCCGTTGTTGAAGTGGATGGTGACTGGCGATGAAAAGTGGGTCACTTACGACAACGTGAAGCGCAAACTGTCGTGGTCGAAAAGCGGTGAAGCTGCCCAGACGGTGGTCAAGCCTGGATTGACGGCCAGGAATGTTCTTCTATGTGTTTGGTGGGATTGGCAGGGAATCATCCACTATGAGCTGCTCCCCTATGGCCAAACGCTCAATTCGGACCTGTACTGCCAATAACTGGACCGCTTGAATGCAGCACTCATGCAGAAGAGGCCATCTTTGATCAACAGAGGCCGAATTGTCTTCCATCAGGACAACGCCACGCCACACACATCTTTGGTTACGCGCCAGAAGCTCCGGGAGCTCGGATGGGAGGCTCTTTCGCATCCACCGTATAGTCCGGATCTCGCACCAAGTGATTACCACCTATTTCTGTCCATGGCGAACGAGCTTGGTAGTCGGAAGTTGTCCTCAAGAGAGTCCTGTGAAAATTGGCTCTCCGAGTTTTTTGACAATAGGGAAGCGAGCTTCTATAAGAGGGGCATTATGAAGTTGGTATCTCGTTGGGAACTCGTCATCGAACAAAACGGCGCATATTTGACTTAAATCGCATTATTATAACCAATTTTATGAACAATTGAAAATTCAATAAAAATACCGCAAGACTTTTTTGACAACCTTATATTTTGCTGCAGATGCACGTTACATTTTTGGGCCTTTAGGTTGTGTAAATAGGAATACTGCTTCAAATCGTTTTTCATACGCGAAACTTATTTTGTAAAAACAACGCACGCTTTCTAAATTTCTCACAAAACTAACAAATTGCACAACGGGTTTTGCCAAAAGAATTCGCCTATTTGGAAGCATTTAAATTTTTTTATAGCGGAATTCTAAGTTTGAATTTTCTCGGTCACGCTTACATTAGAGAGACTGTATATATTTTCAAATACATACTTGTATATACATATTATTGTTGCTTAAATGCCCTTAACTTACCGTCACTGATGGATAACAGGTGAGCGTGTAGTCCAAGAGCGCTGCTTGCACATTCTCTTGACCCTCCAAAACGGTCTTCTTATTGACAATGCCACGTACATCTGAAATGATCATTGTAAATTAATAAACAAGAACTATCATTTCGAGGTATATATGAAACAATTTATAATCCTTACCTGGATTGAGTAGGATTAGGAATTTCATACACACATAATCCCCCATATCGAACTTAAGATCTTGCAAACGACTTTGGAGTTCATTGAAATAGTCCGCCAATTGGGGTACGCCAAGCAGGCCTAGCCAGAGCAGATTGAATACCTGACCGTTATTTAATTGCGTTTCATCTGGTAGGCCGTTGTGTATTCGCTGATGCAAATGGTCTAACACCAGCATGTCGGACCACGAATGCTGAAGCAATTTCATTTGGTCATCAACCTAAGGAAAGTAAAGAAGGCGAAAGCAAGTTAATTTATATCAGCTAATAATTTTAGACATTATAAAGCTAGGCAAATAAGAGTCTTATTACAAAGAAAGATTGTCAGCTTAGTTTTTGAGGTTGTTGTATTAGCCTTAAAAAGACCTGCTATATCGCTGATATACTAATTGTAAGTGTTATCATCAAGGTTCAACTACAGGCGGTTGGTTTTCCTTAGTTCTCCGAAAACGTTGGGCAAATAAATGGTTGTGTATCCCTATTTCAATTTTTTCTAGTGGTACAGTTGCAACATGACCAGATTTTCCAGATTATGCGAAAAAACAGGCGACAGTATTGAATGTCTGCTGGTCCCATTAATGCCCCAATCTCGCGATATGCCACATGAGTGTTTCTGGCACAACAACCGTTTTCTGGACAGCTTTCACGAAATTCATCCCGCAACGATCGACGGCCCACCGTTGTACAGTGGCTAAGTGTGGAGCGTCAAAGGCCGAAGTAAGTTGATCAATACACTACTGCCTCGTCCCCATAATACACGTCGAAAATTGTAATAAATCATGACACGAAAATTCTCACAAGTTAGTTCCATCTTTTGAGCGAGATGAATTTTTCAACGAAAAATGAAAAAAGAACGAAAATGTTATATCTTTTTATTCTTAATTGGCGCGATAGGCCTTCCTCTTCCTCTGCTACCACCTTCGGATATCGTATCGAATACTTTCAGTGCCGTAGCGTTTGCCTCCATACTTGACATAGCCATCGGAGCCGCTGAACCTTTATCCGCTGCTCTATGTCTATGTTTGCGTACAGCTCATTGAACTCATTGTACCATCGCCTGCGTTACTCCCCATCGCTAACGTGCAAAGATCAAAAATCTTACAAAGAATCTTTCTGTCAAACACTGCAAGAGGCGCCTCATCGGATATTGTCATCGTCGATGCTTCTGCGCCATACGATAAGACGGGGAAGATGAGAGTCTTGTAGAGTGTTAGTTTTGTTCGTCGAGAGAGGATTTTACTACTTACTACTTACTAATTGCCTACTTAGTTGGCAAGAGAGATTCTACGTTGGATTTCAAACATTATAAAGGGTGTTTTTTTAGAGGTTAGGTTTTCAAGTTGGCACTACTTTTTTCGTTGATGGTCTTTTTGACAGCTGTCACTTGATTTATGCTCAGTTTGGTTTGCCATTTCATAATGAATAGACTTACACCTCAACAACGTTTGCAAATCGTGCAAATTTATTACGAAAATAATGGTTCGGTTCGCGCGACGCATCGAAGAAAATTTTGTTCAGCGATGAAGCTCACTTTTGGTTGAATGGCTATGTCAATAAGCAAAATTGTCGCATTTGGAGTGAACATAATCCACAAGCCATTGCTGAGACGCCGTTACATCCTCAAAAAGTCACTGTTTGGTGTGCTCTATGGGCAGAGGGAATCATTCGTCCATATTTCTCTAAAAATGAAGCCGGCCATAATGTTACAGTCAATGGAGAGTGCTATAGAGCCATGATTAATGACTTTTTCCTGCCTGAATTGGACGATGTTGATGTGGACGACCTTTGGTTCCAACAAGACGGCGCTACATGCCATACAGCCAACGCAACAATCGATTTATTGAAGGAAACTTTTGGTGAGCGCATTATCTCGCGCCGTGGACCTGTGGCGTGGCCTCCAAGATCGTGCGATATAACACCGCTGGACTATTTCTTGTGGGGCTATGTGAAGTCGCTTGTCTACGCAGATAAGCCCGAGACGATTGACGTCTTGGAAGAGAATATTCGGCGCGTTATTGCTGACATAAGTGGTCGAAAATTGGGCCTTTCGGCTGGAATTTATTCGAGCCAGCCGCGGCGGCCACTTGCCCGAAATCATTTTTAAAACAAACCCTTATCTTTATAATAAAGCTAAATTCTTGGCCATAACATTAAATTATATACGTTTTATTTCATCTTGAAAACCTAACCTCTAAAAAAAACCCTTTATCTAAGTTTATGTTAAAAAATACTAAGCTTTTCGATAAAAATATATAATTCCAGCTCATTCCACATAGTGTTGCAGAAGCGCAAAATAAAAAAGGCATCCCTCGTATCTGCTTATTCTTACAACTTAGGAACGTATTTTACTATAAGTAAACCTGGTATGATCATTTTGTGTGAAACAGATGGGTTCCAAAATACTGTATCAAATCTAAATTTTATAAAAAGAAAATTAAAATTAAAAAAATTGAGAAAGCTAGTATACCCAATAATTACTATAATGCGGATGAAACTTCTAATTTAAGACTGTATAATTTGTGATTATGAATGTGGCGCAGAGTGTGTTAAGAATCAGCCACAGATCGCAGCATCGATTCGATTTTTGTGTGCTCAATTTAGAGCTCAAAACTCAAAAACACAGGCTAAAAATGCTCTTCCTGTTAGTGCATACATCACTTACAGAGGGAGACCTCAAGTGCTTACTGTAGTGAAGAGCAACGAGCAACTGCGGTGACAACGCGCTTACAACACGTGCAATGAATGGCACGAGCAGTGAGAGCATGATCCAACTGACGGAGACTTATGCTGGCTCCTGACTTGGAAACAAGTTTTCTAAAGCGAACTGAATGCGTGTATAAGTTAACTCATCGCCAACCTCAATGCAATCCCTGGCATCTACGACGGCGACCGCATTTTATTGCGTTTGTCCATGAATGTGCGCGCCCGCTTACCAACACATAAACACTATTTAAATAAAAAAAAGCAAAATACTAAAACAGACACACACACACTCAGTCGAGCAGTAATGCTGGTGTGTTGGTAAAACCTTTGTGCAATGTGTTGTTGCGTCATGAGCTTGAATTGACTGACGACTGTGTGAATGTTAGGTTGTACGAGTATATCCATATATTTGTGTGTGTGTGTGTGTGTATATGTTCAGTTCACTTCGTTCAGCTTTGGTTGGTAAGTAGGTCAGCCAAGCAATCAGTCAGTCAGCGAGCGAGTCAAGCAACAAGCAACAGCAGCAGCAACAACAAAAACAACTATAAAAGCAGCAGCCAACAGCAACAGTGCCAACATGAACAAGCAAACGAAATCGAAACTTAATTCAGACTTGAGTGTGGTTGTTGTTTTTGCTGTTGCTGTTGCTATTGCCGCTATTACTGCCTTTTTTAGCTTCTTTTTTTTGCTGTTTTTGTTGTTGTCGCCTGACGTCCCTTACAACGCCATCACCCCTAGCCATCAGCCTGTGACCTGTGTGTGCGTTTACATAATCGCTACGGCGCGCGCGTACGAAAATTACAGACTCAAAAAAACAAAAAAACCAAAAAACAAAAAAACCGAAATACACGAAAATAAATACGAATACATATACATATGTAAGCACATCAATATGCGCGTAAAATTAATGCATAAAATGCCAACAACAAATTGACCGTGGATTACGTAGCTTTGGCGCTTGAGCTGTGCACTTAATGGCACAATAATTTGTTTCAAGTCATAATTTGGCATTTCATTATTTGGATTTTGGCTGTTTCGCATCCCTTAGGTGCGACATTTGTATTATTCTCACCTTAAGATCCTTGAAGAAGACAGTGTTTCTTGCCCAATCCACTTGAGAGAACAGATTCTGATCCAACACTTTGCACATCAGCTCGAAGAGATCAACTTCCACTTGATTGTAGGATTGTTTCTGTAGTAACGCAAAGAGTTGTGTCTGCCATTCCCGATCATCTATTGATTGCACAAAGTCACGTATCATTGGTGAAACCCTGTTAATGGAGACATTAAAAAAAACACTATCACAAATGCAAGGATTGAAATTTAAAATACGTTTACTCACCTGAGCGGCTCGATTATGGAATCAGCAGTGCTTGAAGGATGCGTGCCGGAGTCGAAGCTAGAAAGAAATAGTAAAATGAAATTTTATTAAATGACTTTAGTATGTTGTTATCAAGCATAGAGCATGGGTTGGACATCAATGATTGTTTGAATCAAATCAAAAGAGAGGTGCCGTTTTGTTTTGGAATTTTTAATTCAAAAAAACAGAGACCAAAAAGCAAAGCTACATAAGTCTTTGTGGTTAAAATAATTTAGTACCCCAAATTAAATAACTTTAAAACAAAATTTAGAAAACAAACCTTGACTTTATTTACCGATTCGGGCGCGTCTGCCGTTTTGGCATAAGTACTGACTACCGACTTTTCATCGGAAAAAAAACGGAATAATGGGTGTGGTTCGCCTTTTTGAACTGGCTTTCAAGGTATATACGATTTTTTTCTACAAATGTGAAAACTCCAAAATCTTAAAACGCCTTTGTTTCGTAAACGAAATTTTAGTTAAAAAAATCAGTTTAATTCCTCCGGTAATCAAAATACCTTTCAAAGGTTAGGCTTAATTGTGTACATGTATTTAACTATATATCAAAAAAAACTAGCCGCATTTAATTTGATATATAATTTGTTCTAAGAAATCCCACAAATGTATTATATGTCCTGATTTTCACTGTTCTATCGTCCGAAAGCCTGCGGTCGGACTCAAATAAAACAAATGTTTTTAAGAAATTGTATGGGGCATATGGAAAAATTGTTCGAAAAAAGTCAAGTGGGTACCAATCGACACGTATATGTGCCAGAACCTAATTTTGACCCCTAACTATATTTACTTCCTTATATTCAGTGATTGAAACGAGCAACATTATAAAAGTGTTTGTTAATAACTTAACGGAGAAAAAAAGTCATTTCGCTCCTTCAGATATTTAATCCTGGGATCCTCTTGACTTTTTTCGTCAATCAAAGTTTTTCCTTATGCCCCATAAACTGTGTAATTACCAAGAATACCAATACTAAATACTAATAGGTCTATGAATAAGTTCGTGCGGTTTTTTTTCGAAATTTGAATTTCGGATCATTCCCATGGCTTTTAAACGTTTGGAAATGGTTGATTGATCAACTCCCAAAGTTTTTGCAACCTCTTCTTGCGTTTGAGCCGGATCTTGATCGAGCAATTCCTCCAATTCGGTATCCATGAACTTTGGCGGCGCGGCCAAAATCACCACTTTTAAAGCGTGCAAACCACTTCTGGCACGTTCGCTCAGCTAGAGCATGCTCACCATAAACTTCCACCAAGATACGATGACTTTCGGCTGCTTTTTTCTTCATATTAAAGAATTCCCCGCAAAAACACATTATTTGGCACGAAATTCGACATTTTCAAGTGTGGTAAAAATATTGTTGTTTACGCTTCAAATAAAAAACTTATACTGACGTTTGTGCCTTACGACAGTAGCTCTCCAATGAATGTTTGGAAATGTGGATCGATGGAATAATAATCAAGTTACGCCATCTGTTGTAAAACCGCACGAACTTATCCATTAATAAAAATTTCCACGACAGTCGGTTCTACGTTACCGAAACGACCCGGCTTTATATCCGGCCAAGGACTGTCACTCCAGCAGCATTCCCTGTATGTAAGTATGGGGAATGTTTATGCTGCTACAACAACAACAACTAGTAAAAATATTAATAAATCATTAAAATCGACTTCTTATTGTCCTCTTCGTCTTTAATTCCTGACCGCTATAACAGTAAAAATTTTAACTTTATGATGGAATCCTATAAAGCGTTTGTGTTAAAATTAATAACATTTTATGCCTTAAAATACCAGCATTGCATCTCTTATAGCAACAATAGATCGATTTCATATGTATTGCAATTAAAGAAAATTTGCCCGAGCCTTCATTTTATTGCCAGTTCAACCAATGAATCAATTGACGACATGAACAGCGTACCCACATCTGGTGGCCAATTTTTATATATTCTTATACTTTAAAACCATTTTCCGATCTGCAGCGGATACTTGTCAATGGTTTGAAAAGTTACTCTCTTCCTTGTCTCGTCCAAGTAAGATTTAGAAAATTGTGTATTTAATGTACTTTCAAGGCGCGTTCATTAAGGGCGGGGGCATTAGACCAACCACAACGTTTTGCATATTAGAAATTTCATGACAAAAGAAAATATTAAAGAAAAAGATAAGGATTAACTGTGTTGCACAGCCGACTAAAGTTGGAACTAGAAGCATAAAACGATAGTCCGAATGGAACACCTTTTCCTGCTGGCATCCGAATGTACACGGCGAAAACAAAAAAATAAATCAGCTGGTCTACCGATATTTTCCTTTATCCTACTCTGATACCCTATATTATTTCGTTATTATGTTTTTTATAGACTTTTATACGACATCTGTGCATCACTTGCTTTTTAATAATTCTGAATGAACAAAATGTCTTACATGCTTGGTGGAAGGCGTTAAAGATATACCCGTGAGTCTACCTACACCTACACCCGTTTTTTTTTTTTAATATAATAGAAACATTGATCTCATAAACTATCATAAGTTTTGGCTCATGTCAAATCTAACTAACAACTGGATGAATTTATAACAGCTCCCTGCTGTCCAGGGAAGTAATCCAGTTAATTGCAGGGCCTTAGAAAATTCCTTACATCCAGTGTTTTTTAGTTGCAGTGTCGATATCGATAACTCTGGTTTGACTTCTCCATAACACAGTGTTGACATTTCTGTTCAGTAAGGTTTGGCAAGACATCTTGAATCGTTTAATGCCAGAACAACGCTTCCAAATTGTGGAAATGTACATTGAACAAACTAAATTTGTTCGCGAAGTTCATACAGCACTAGCGGCATCATAGCTACTTCTTTCGGAATGAGGAAGCAGCTGCCGTTACGGTGAATGGTGAGCACTACCAAGCTATGTTAACTGATTTTTTTTTAATGTAAATTAAATTAATCTTTACTTCTTTACTATGTTGCTACTTTGCGTACTTTTTTAAAGTAGGACTTGCTGCAAAGTAAGATTCTTCGTTGGATTACAAGACTGATGTTGTTATTGTTGTTGATGTTGGTTGCCAAGTGATGAATTCCTCTATTTTTCCAAAATTTATAACTACCAACATTGAGTGACAGGATTTCTCAGTCACGCATGCGCTAAATTTTTGTGTGACAACAAAAGTTACTCTGTTTCACTATAGTTCAGCTCCAGACGCACTGACCTGGCTTTCCTATCCAAATTGCAAAAGGCAGAACTAACACAGTCCTTTTTAAGGTCAATAATTGCACGCTCTCATAAAAGATTGTGCCAGCTTGATTCTGCTCTGCAGCTCGCACCATTTTCTCCAATATCAGGTTACAAAAATCGCACGATCGAAAGGTGCCTTGTCTGTAACCTCGAATGGCTCGAAGAAGTTATTGCCAATTCAGACAGAGCTGGGGCTATTGCTCAACGCCATTTTTTCATAGCCATATCAGTTTTGAAGGAATACTAAATTCATCGTGTGCTATATTAGGCAACTTTAAAATCGACAAAGAGATGGTGTGAGTCGTAATTCACACCGGACTCAGAATTCGTGTTGAAGAGTGCAATTTAAAATATCATCGCGGTTTATGAATGATAAAAAGTATTAGTTAAATGTTTTGTATTTTTCTTCTCTTTTGTTTGTACTTTTTTATTTTTTTGTTTTTGCAATTTTTAATATTCACATTATTTTATTTTTTTTTATTAATTATAATATTTTTTTATTTAAAATTTTATTAAAACTATTAATCAATAGTTAGATTTAGTAAAATAAATAATTAAAATTTGTATTATTTAAAATTTAAAATTAATTATTTAAAATTTCCTTAGAGCATAAAAATGGTAAACCTTTTGAAGATGTAAAACGATCTAATAAAAAAAAGAAAGAAAATCATCAGATTTTGCAAACTGTTAAAAAAAAAATTAAATGTTAACTACGTTATTCGTAAAATAATAGAATTGCATTACTGTTATTTCAGCTTTTAATGGCAATTATTCTTCAAAAGGAAATAAAAGATATCGCAATTAATAATTTAAATTTTTATAATTAAATAAAAATATATTAACTTTTAAATTTTTAGTCATAAAAAAATTTCTGTTAAATCATTCGGAAACATGAAAAAATTCATAAAAATGTTATTTTATCAAATATCATTTCTAGATTTTCTTCGCTAAACCACTAGTTTATACCCTATGACCCTATGTTCCACACTGGAACTCTGGGAATTTAAGATTATGACTAATTTCTACAATCGGGATCTACAGGGTGAACGATACGAAGTGTTACCTATTCAAAACACCATAACTTTTTTGTGTGAAATTAGTTTTTATTGATTTCAAAGACAAAATTGTTCAAAAATGATTACAATTTTAACAGATATTCACTATAACTCGATATGATGAACTTTTGCCTTGAGTATAGCCTTCAAACGGTCAAAAAATGAAACGAATGTGATCTTGAGGTATTTTGGCACATTCTCGTATAATCGCTTTTTTCAGCACATCCATTCTGGCATATTTTTTGGTCCTCACCTTGCTCTCCAAAATGGACCAGATGGAATAGTCCATCGGATTTGAGTCTGGCGAATTCGAAAGCCAAATGAAGTGTGGAACATGATTTTTTAACCATTTTTGGCTCACACGAGCTTTATGAGACGGTGCCGAGTCCTGTTGGAACGTCTATGGTCTACGACCAAAAAGTTTGCGTATCCACGGCTCTAAAGCAGCTTCTAAAACACTTTCACTTTGACACCAGGCTCGATAAAAACGATTGGAGAGCATCCATCAGCGGTCACTGCGACCCAAACCATTACCTTCGAGCGGCCATACGTAGGCTCAAATTCTCGTATGAACGTTCGGTCAAGTAAACACGATCCTTTTGAGTGTTTGTGAACTGCTCAATTGGGAAATTTTTTTCATCAGAACACACAATGTTAGGAAATTCGCCACGTTCGTGCAAGCGCAACAACTCCTTTGCTCTTTCGCAGCGAACTTTTTTTTTGCTGGGGTGAAAGATCGTGTGCTTTTTGGAACTGGTAAGCCTTGACCTTGAGCTCATTTTTCAATATGCGTCGAATGCTGTCTTGCGATATTTTTAGTTCTTCCACTTCGACGTGGATTTCGTTCGAGTCGAGCCTTCACTTTCCGAACCATTTCTGGCGTTGTTGCGGTTTTTTTGGTCCACCTCCATAGCGTTTTGCAATGCTACCAGTATCATTGTAACGTTTTATACTGCGTTACACAAACATTTTATTCACTTTGAGGTGACTGAGCTCACGAACAATGGCTGGTTGTGATTTTCCAGCCAAATATAACGCAATCACACTATTACGTTTGAATTCCATCACAGAAAAATAAAATTCAACAAAACTGAGACGCAAATGCTTTTGATGGCTTATAAACAATATATTGAACTGTCATTAGAACAATTTTGACGTTGATGTCATGAGCTGTTTTACAGATACAAGCAGTGTGAAGTTGGTAACACTTCATATCGTTCACCCTGTATATTCAAAACACGCTTCAAGAAAGAATGGTAAAAATTTGTTCTATTGCAAAATCCATTCGAGTAGAAATTCTCTATAAAGATTTTCTCTATTAAGATTTTCAATATCCAAAGAGGATAAACAATTAGATTCTGGAACTTTTTTTGAAACAAAAGGTTTATGTGCCCAGTTGTACTGCATCAAATTGGAAATAAGCATTAAAAAAATGGGTAGTATTTTTTATTAATCCAGAATCTCAATTCAAACAACCTAATATTCCAAGTGAATAATTTTCAAAAAAAAATTTTTAAGTAGGAATTTTTTACAAAATTTCTACGAACTTTAATTTCATAATGCATACTGATCTTATTAAATTTTAAGTTGTAAAATAAAAATACTGAGCTGCTCTTTTTCGTCAAAAGTTTCCCATGCAAAAATGCCAAATGAACGCCATAAGACTTTAATTACTTAATTTAATTTTCTTTAAATTCTCAATACTTTTCGAAATATTTATTTTGTTATTCATTATTATTATTAATTTACCAATTTGAACCATTTCACTATTTATTGAAACCGCTTTTGAATCACTTATTTATCACTGTCACAAAATAACAGAAGCTGTCATAAATGTTTCGCATTAACTGTCGAATTTCATCACGCTTTATGAAATCAGGTATTTTATTATTCCCAATACACAAATTTCATTACTTACGGCGATTTGACTTCAAAAGTGCCCCGCAGTCAAATGAGCCATAAAGTCAATTGTAACCCAGTATCTCGTATAATTTCTCTACAACCCCAGATTAATTAAACCGAACCGAATTCAGTAGCCAAGCTCTGAAATTTTCATGACAATTTTCAGTCATCTCGAGCGGTACCTCTCAAATATATTTCAAAAGCTTACGATTTTGAGCATCTCATTTTTTCTCATCTCATTAAATATATCCGCAGCACCTCTCAATCGAGCCGAGTACGAAGTTTCTATGATGTGCACGCACGTAAGTATGCTTGTATATGTATATGCATCAACAATCGTCATTTAATTTGCATTTGGTTAAATAGTAAATTATGTACCACAGTTTCGATTCGGACGCATTTTGCAGAGATCCATTTCCAGTGTCGTGACAATTGCCACTACCACCGCGGTTGAGTCCATCGCTGGTGTTATTGCTGTTGCTATTGTTGGCGCCGGTGTTGCCACCATTGCCGCTGACACCACCACCACCACCGCCAGCGCTACCGCCACCACCATTCATAGGCGGAGATATCACACCACCACTTGTATTGACCTGTCCCAGCGCAATGGCAATGGGACTGGGCGATGAATCTGGTGATTGTGTGAGAGAGGACACCTGTGTAAGTAGAATAAATTATTATAGAATGCAGTGTGCTGCTATCTAATAGGATATTTTGTATATGTATATGCAGTTTAATTGCATAGGATTATTTTCCTTTTATCATCTCTTACCTGAGGTATTTGAATTTCTTGCTTTATACTCATATTCGGATATGCTTGTTGGTAGCCAGGCGAGAGTGGTGACGACTTCATGTCAACCGAACCAATTGAAGTGCGTAGCGCTTGCAAGGCCAGTTGTCGTTGTCGCATCATTTGCAGTTTTCGCGCCCTATCACGTTTGTACATGGGTCCGAACTTATTGCGACCACCACGCATCCGATCCGCTCTTACGGCTGGAAGAAAGAGAACATTTCAAATTTAATTGTTAATCACTGCGAATTTACTATATTAGTAATAGTTTAAGCATATAATCGAACAGCATTCCTGCTAGGAAGCTTTAAAGCTTTAGACTGTTGCTTTCGATAGGCTAATCAATAAATATTTTTATTTGTTCATGCCATTATTTTATCGTTACCTAACAGACTAAAGATAAGTTAAGACCTAAGCCTTGAGAAAACATATATCTGGGATGGGCGAAGCTTATAGAGATGATGTTTAGAATAAACCTTCCATAAAATAAAGCTAACCTGTTAACCAAGGGTTTCCTGAATCAAAAACATAACAATTGAAAGCTGTCTGAATTGGATTTCGTATTTTAAAAATTTCCATATAAAAGTATTTATCAAAGATGTATTGAAAATATGTGGCTACCAGTTTGTCTAGAAAGTAGAGTAAATCGTTAGACTCAGAGAGGCGCTTAACCAGCATTTTCTTGCGGAAGGGGTCTTGTATGAAATTCTCTCAATTTTCAAAAAAAAAAAAAAAATGATAACACACAAAAAACAGTAATTATAAGAAATTAAATTCAAGGTACACAGGACCAAATAAAAAATATAAATAAATACAGTGCACTCGCGGTAACTCGAATAGCCGCTAAGTCGAACGACATGCTAACTCGAACACATTTTTTTCCCTATTGACTACTTTGTAACTCGAACAATATTAAAAAGCGCTATAACTCGAACAAAAAAACAAATTTATTTGTACACACATTCTTTTCAAACATGTACATTTTGTACATACATACATATGTAATAGTATATGTATATAAATTATATGTATACTAGTGTATTGTCCATATGAATATTTCGGCGTTAATATCCCGTTAGTTTTCTGGGAACAACATCTTGCATTGACCAATTTGCTTTAAATTTGTCATTTGTAGTGTATCAGTACACGTGAGTAATGGATCGTAAAAGGTTGAAGTGTTTAACATTAAAAGAGAGGGCTGAAGTCCTTAACAAAATTAAACGTGGACGTAGTGTTACTTCTCTAGCGAAGGAATATGGGGTAGCCAAGTCCACCATAAGTCTTATAAAAAAGAAAGATAAGGAAATTTTAAAAGCAGTAAACAACACGTTTTTGGGTCCTGGGAAGAGGAGAACTTTAAAAGCTTCTGAGCTTCCTAAAATGGAAGCCGCTTTATACAAATGGTTTCTGTCCCAAAGAAAAAAGAATTACCCAATAAGTGGACTCATCTTGAAAGAAAAAGCGAAAGCTTTTCATACCCAGTTGTGTGGGGAAAATTCTACATTTTTTGCCAGTGACGGGTGGCTTCAAAACTTTAAGAAACGTTATGGAGTACGTTTGTTAAAAATTTCTGGAGAAAAACTGTCATCACAGCCAGAGCTGGTAGACCCTTTCAAAATGGCTTTACAAGAAAAAATAAAGGAAATGGAGATATGTGCCGACCAAATATATAACGCTGACGAGTCCGGATTGTACTGGAAACTTCTTCCTGAGAAAACTTATGTTTCGTTGTCGGAAAAACAAGCACCGGGAAGAAAGTCTGAAAAGCAGCGTTTTACATTTATGGCATGCACTAACGCTACCGGCAACCATAAGCTTAAACTTCTCGTTATTGGTAAAGCAAGAAATCCTCGTGTTTTCAAAAATTTTAATTGTCCGGTGGAGTACAAAAATTCCAAATCAGCCTGGATGACTTCGGCGATTTTCAAAGACTGGTTTCATAATTCGTTCGTGCCGCAGGTAAAATCCAGATTCATTAAAACAATGTTTTTAACCAAGTTAAATGACTTTAATATTTAGGTAAGAAAATATTTGAAAGATGGGGGACTACCTGAGAAGGCTCTTCTTCTAATTGATAATGCCCCATCACATCCCAACGAAATCGAATTAAAGTCCGAGGATGGTTTAATTTTAACTATGTTTATGCCGCCGAATGTAACACCATTGATCCAGCCAATGGACCAAAATGTAATTCATATAACGAAACTATACTACAGACTTCTACTGGCTTCCATTTTCAACAATAACTGCGATATAACCGAATCTATGAAAAAAATTAATTTAAGAGACTCAGTGACTTTCTTAGATGCAGCTTGGAGTCGGTTAGAAAAGGAAACTGTATCCAAATGTTGGAAAAACATTTTGAGTTTTGCCAACTTAGGCGACTCTGATGAAGATAATATTCCATTGAGCATTTAAAAAAAAACAATTGTTGGAAGAAAACCAGATAGTAACAGACTCTCTTCTTAATAAGCTTAACAATTTAGCCCCACAGGTATTCTGACTGGAATATATGTTTTAAAACTTTGACTTCTTTATGAAAAACATAATTTACAGGTCGAATTTACGCTTCATGATGTTAACAAATGGAATGATGGTGCCGAATTTACCGACACAGAAGTAATAATTGAAACTAGTGATTCTGAGTCTGAGTTTAACAACACAACTGAGACATGTGAGCGGATATCATCTGAGGAGGCAGTTAGCTCTATCAATAATTCAGTGGGCCACAACTGAACAAGTAAGCCCCGCAAAGGTTAACACTCTTCAATTGCTGCGTGAAAAAGCCATATTCAACTTTAACTGACTGTAACTGACACAAAGACTGCCAAATATTTGATGAAAAATATTGAAATGAATTAATTATTTTAAACATATTCATGTTCATATCCATATGTAAATAAATAAATAAATTTAATTGAAAAAAATCGATATCGATGACTGTTTTTTTAACATAGCACACTCAATTGATAAGTCGAACAAATTCGATAAATCGAACAGCGCCTGTTTTAATTAGTTCGAGTTATCGCGAGTGCACTGTAGCTGTTTCGCCGAGCTCGTCCTCCTATTTGCGGTGTGCGTCTTGATGCTTTTCCTGCAGTTTTATGCCGCCTCCAAACATCAGATGTCTTTTTATGGGGTTCTTTTTCATGGCAGAAATTCCCTTGAAGGTTTGCCATTGCCTGTCGCAGAACGACCACTACTAGAAAACAATTTTTCTATCATTCGATGTTTCATGATCGGGAAACTGGGCCATACTGAGTCGCAGTCACGTACCAACCCATTCGGCTACGGTAGCTGCCAATAAAAACTTTTAATCACTTGAAAAGAAAACTATAATTTGATTTCGATTCGTCGCTTATTTTCAGCAAATTTTTCAAAAATTCTTTCCACGTTGGAAACGTGAGTATTTATAGATATTAGATAGAAACCCATTATTTTCTCGGTAAACGGCATTAGTGATCGATAGCTCGTAAAGTATCGATCAAATATTGTAAAGAGTATGTTCGTTGGTGACATTTCACACAATACAGCAAAATAATGTGCTCTTTATTGTTTGTTCCGTTCAGTTGTGAGTTACAGGGATGTTAACAATGGAAGTCAACAAAGAGAAAATTCGGTACATTTTACAGTGTTTCTTTGATAAAGACCAAAATTCAAGCCAGTTTGAATGCCGTTGAAATTGTGAATGGTGGTTATGGTGCCGATGTTGTAACACCTAATTACGTGCAATTTTGGTTTCGTCGATTCCGTTCAGGCATTTTTTTTTTTAATATAATCGAAGTTGACCGGAATGTTAGTAGTTTTAAACCATTTGCGCAAAACTGGATTCATAAAAAAAAAAATTTGTTGTTTCGGTGCCACACCAATTAAAAACATGATAGATCGAATTTACACCTGCGAATCCTTGGCCAAACGGAATGAAATCGATCCATTTATTAAACGGATGGTGACTGGGGATGAGAAATGGGTCACATACGACAATATTGAGCGGAAACGATTTTCATCGAAGCGTGATGATGCACTGGAATCATTTATTTGGAGTTGCTTCCGTATGGCCAAACACTAAATTCAGATCTCTACTGTCAACAAGCTAGCGATTGACCTGAAACGGTCATAATTGGCTTACAGAAGAGGTGTTGTATTCCATCAGGACAACGCAAGGCCACACACATCTGTATTGACTCGCCAAAAACTCCGGGAGTTCGGTTGCGAAGTTTTAATGCATCCGCCATATTGTCTGGGCCTGGCACCAAGCGATAACCACCTTTTTTTCTCATTGCAAAACTTCCTGAGTGATAAGAAATTGGTATCGAGAGAATTGGTATCAAAATTTCGGCGATAGTTTGAACCCCAAAAGCTTCCCCTCTATATTACACACATGGCTTTAAACCCAAATTTTGCAGAACGCTTGCAAATATCGGGCAGAGTATTATGCTTTATATTCGCATGAAGGATCAATCATATGTTGGAAATTCGCACCATCATTAGAAAGTTTTTTATCCCAACACAGATTTTGTCACTAATTGAAATTCATCTGTAACTTCAGTAGGTCAAGGTCAAACTAGTTAATCTGTCACATTAAGTTTATTTAAATAACGACAAACCAGATCAGATGCAAACGAAATTCTATAAATTTGTATGTATGTATAATTGGCGCGTACACCCTTTTTGGGTGTTTGACCGAGCTCCTCCTCCTATTTGTGGTGTGCGTCTTGATGTTGTTCCACAAATGGAGGGACCTACAGTTTCAAGCCGACTCCGAACGGCAGATATTTTTATGAGGAGCTTTTTCGTGGCAGAAATACACTCGGAGATTTGCCATTGCCTGCCGAGGGGCGACCGCTATTAGAAAAATGTTTTTCTTAGATTCACCGAGATTCGAACCGACGCTCTCTCTGTGAATTCCTAATGGTAGTCACGCACCAACCCATTCGGCTACGGCGGCCGCCCTATAAATTTGCATGCTGTTCGTTATTTGATAAGTGTCCCGAAAATAGTATAAAGTATTGGTTAAAAGACTGCTCGAAAATAAGGCCTATTTTTTTCTAACGCACAGAAAATTTAAAGTTTACTATTTTTCGTAAACTACATATATTGATTTCTTAGTGTTATTTGTGGCGGGAAATTCACTAAAAAGGTGTTGAAAGGAATCTGTTCCTTTCCCTATCGCTACAGATTATATAAATATATTGAAGAAACGCTTCGAACGTGACGGTCCTGCGAGCCATGATTAAGTGCGTTGTTATCATATTCTCTGCCGAAATAATTTCTCTGCACTTTCTGTCACTTACTCGATGGATTATCCCTGTCCCGAGAGTCGTTATGCTATTTCCATATAGTGCCCCGCACCTCACTGTGCACTAAAATGGGAATACAGTGGTGCTCAGAAGATTGGGTTTGAGTGAGTTCGCTTACACTTCAATCGGGATGCCCTTCAGGTCAGAGCTAGGCAATCGCAAAGTGTGAATGAGGTATACAGGCCAGCTGTGGCCAATGACGTAAGATCTTTGGTGTCTAGCCTCTTTTATTCAAAGTTAATAGTGCGAGATTAGGAACCACATCCTAAGGTTCCTGGCACAGGAGTTTACAAATTTACCCTTTCCCATTATGCCAGCGTGTGGTGGTGTAGTTATAGTTGGATAGTTTGCAGTCAACTGTATTTTGGATTTCGGTCTACCATTCGAGGGAGCTATTTGTATCTGACTTTAAGGCTTCGATTTTTGCTTGATTATAGAAAAAATACGTAAAAGTTTACAGACTTATTTCATTAGGGAATCGCTGGCATCCAAAGATTAATGTGGTTTTTAATTAGCATATTTAAGCCATCCGTAAAGAGTGGAGTCTTGTCGCTATAGAAAAAATTACTTCTGGTTGAAAAGTAGATGTTGAAGTGGTTGCTCGAGTCAGCCATATTCGATACCCTAGAACGCATTTTCTCAGTTAGTTATAACATAGGTGAATTTCCAATTGATAATAGTTGAAAAATATTTGCTTCAGGCTGGTAGTACATAATATTATTTGCGACTATTTCCAAAAATGTTCTTATTTGGGGCAAGACAACTCTTAGTCCCAGTGCAATCTCATACTACTTTTATTGCTCGTGATCATTAGACCAAAAATTTGGCTTATGTGCAGTTCCACATGTGTCAAGTTCACCTTATTAAGCTGAGTGCAACTTCTGGATATTCAATAAACTGAAAGTAACTATCCAGCAACACCGCGATTGAGTTCTTTGAAGAGAACCGCTCCGTGAATAGAAGGACGTGTCGGAAATAGAGCTTAACAATCGTTTCGAAAACTGGAAAAAACTTTGAAGGGAGCGATATAGATTTTAAATAGTAAAGATAACAAAATTTATAATTTAAATCTAAATATGATCGTAGTAGTAAGAAAGAGCGGCGGCCAAAAATCTGCGAAAGGGAGAAATTTAAGAGCGGAGGCGATTTTTTTTAGTCGGTACAACATAGCGACTCGGTACAGAGATACATTTGTATTTAAGATATCGGCGGATAAGCAAGTCAATCGTGAAATAAACATCAACTATGGAGATAATTGAATATCGTGTCTTGATTAAATTCCTCACCAAGAAAGGAAAACTCTTCAAATCATTATGGAATAAATGTCATCCGTTTACCGAGACTCTCGCCGAGGAACCTAGTAAATACACAGATTTACAAGTGGCATGAAGTTAATCCAAGATGTTCAACACTTAAACGATGTCCTCAGACATTGTTGAAACACGCGAAATCTTGAGCATAATCTAGGAAGTTTAGAATATCCTCCATAATATTAAGATATTATTCTCACATAATATTAAGAGGTTCATTTGAAAACTTTTTTATTTTACGACATAGTCTTCTTTTAGGCTTATACACTTCCTCCAACGCTATTCTAGTTTGTTGATCCCTTTCGAATAATAGAATTTGTCCCAGTCTGAAAAATAGCCATTCGTTTCTCCAATCACCTCCTCATTTGAATAAAATCTTTTTCCGCCAGCCATTTCTTCCAATTGGGGACCAAATAGTAGTTCGAAGGATCCGAGTGAGCTAAGTCTGGAGAATAGAGGGGATGTGAAACAAGCTGGATCCGTATTTCTACTAATTTTGCAACCAAAACTACTGAGGCGTGAGCTGGTGCGTTGTCGTGATGGAAAAGGAAAATCACACGACTTCCTGGATTCAAACGAATCTCAAACACAAAAAAATAGACCGATCTGGCTGAAGCATGGCGTGCGTTTTTCCAAGAGATACTACTAAATTAACATAACCCGGATGCGCTACAGTAATGTCATCTCTCTAACTTGCACGAACTTTTCAAACGATTTTCGTATTGGTATGTCTGGTTGGTGAGAATATTACATGAAGTTTCTATAACGAGAACTGGAATGAATTTCTGAGTCAGGTTGTTATTGACGAATAAGAGGTTTAAAGCAACATAATCGCCTGGAAATATGTGCGCTACTATTTTTTGTGATTTAAACGGTATGCATCTTGTTGGTGGATTATAAAAACCCATATTACGACAAACTACTAAGCTGCGCTTTTGAAAAAACTAATAAAAAACTTATTCCCTTTCAGGGGCTGCTTTTTTGATTCTGTTTATTAACTCAACTAAATTTAAGCGCTTCAGAAAAGGTTATTTTCTAATAGCGGTCACCCCTCGGCAGGCAATGACAAGCCAATGAAAGAGCTTCTCATAAAAACCAACTGCCTTTCGGAGGCGGCATAGAGTTATAGTTCTTTCCATTTGTGGAACAACGTTAAGAACACCGCGAAATCGGACGAGGAGCTGGGCCCACCACCCAACAAACGTTGTAAGCGCCAATATTATATTTGTATGCTAAACAAATATACTTTAAAATATAATTTTTCCATTTGCATGTTTGTACCCCTTTCGCGAAATAAGGACAAAAATACCAGCAAAACAATATATTCAGGCCTCAAACTGCTGCGCCAGAAACGCGGGTGGGGAGTCGTGGAGATGACACCATTCCATGATGCAAACGTGATTGCAGTCCAAACTGCACTTAGCGACCGTTGGGACGGAGATGACCTGCCACCACCAAGAACTGGGTTTCGCAAAAAGAAAAAAGACTACAAAAAGAGCGTTTTTATTTCTTCTCATTTAGTTTCGTTTTTCCATCGCTCGTTCATTTCGTCGTACACTTCGTATTGCTTTTTCACTCAAACAAGAAACTGTAATTTAGGTCAAGCATATTGTTTACAAATATTCAACGTGTGCGTATATGTTACGCGCGCACATACACATGCACATGTGCAAACAGGCATGCAAATACATTTGAATAAACCATTGAAAGCGAAAACGAAACGCATACAATGAAAACTAGTTTCAACACAACAACAACAGAAAAAAGCGGAAATGCATGTGTATGTGTGAGCAAGCGGCACAAAAAACTGAGCAGCCATGCGAGTGCGTATGTGTGCGCACAAAAAGCAAAACTTATATCGACGTCGCCGCTATTACTGGCCGCGCTGCCAAGTGAAGCAAAGCGACACAACCAACACATCAACACTACTGAGAGCGCAAATGACTCCACAAACTGAATGAGATATGTCAAAAGCTTTTCTAATGCCTCTCGCGCGTTACAGAAATCTAGTGAAAAACCCCAAAACTATTTCCAATCTGTGGATGATGGAGCAATAAGCATATACGTGTGAATGTATATGTACGCCTTTACACTTTACCCACACAGTGAGTTAATACGTGCGCTCCCAGAGCAAACCGCTCCAGCATTGAAGCATACTTCTCAGCGCTCTCAAAATACACAAATTTGAAGCGCTGTTGGCCGCAGAGTATGAGGGTTTCTTCAAGTGTTTTCTTTCAACAGCAACACTGTCGCTAACAGCAAGAGCAATACCAACGACAACAATTTCCCTTGCTGCTCACCAACAACGAACAGCGAACAGCGAATACGATTCGAAGTGTTGCTGTGTAGCGTGTCTTCGATTTTGAGTGGAGTAGGTCAAGGACAGAATGGAAACTGGGACACCACCACATACGCCAATGCGCACCAAGCAACATCTAATGCCGCATCCATCGTCCCATCGCACCATCGTACTCCACTGCTGTGAGCCACAGAGCACAGCACAGCGACGTTGGCAACGACGAAAGCATTGGAAAGCGCTTGAGTATGAGGAGCTTAACACTCTTGCCGCTTGGTTGACTCAGGCGCGCAACTATTAGCTAATACTAACACCACTATCACTATCACTTTCAGTATTAACAGCAACAATAAAACTATTGCATATTGTACCACATGACCGACCACTTTCATTGGCATTCGTTGTTCGGCGGCATGCGACATTCGGCATTCGCCGCACATCTATTTTGCATGCTTACATCGGATAATCCAATTTGAATTGTGCCGCCAATTTCAAAACGAGGTGAATGCTGCCTCTTATTATTGGGAGGAGGTCTAGCTGAGGGGGATATGCTCCCATTACATTTTGTGTATACGAAGTAGGAGAAGTGTGTTTGTATACATTAGTACATACATATGTATATAGAGTACAATACATACATAGGTCATGGTACCGGTGAAAATCAGAATTTTTCATGGCGGAATATTTAATTAGGTCAGTTTCACAACAGTGAAAAGTATGTAAATAGATTTCTGGAATTCGTATGCCGGTGCATGGGGACAACAAATTCATACATGCACATACAAATAGATACATATGTATATAGAGTTAATATGTATATAAAGTGATAGTTCTAAATAAAATTAAGACGTGCGTAAGTAGGTATGCATATATACATATATACCATATATATGTATATATGTAAACAGGATACACCATTGTCAATAAATCAAAAAAAAATAACGAGATTTTTCTTGCTTCCTCTGCCCTCTTCTAGCTTTTCTTCAACTTGATCAAGTAAGCGCGATTCCTCGATTCTAATGCATGTCCATACGAATATACATTTAAGTGTATACCATAATTTATGTATTGTACAAAGTATACATAGCACATATTCGGAAGCCTTTTATATGGAAAGATATTTTAAACAACGTATGCAAAAAAATTGTTACAAATTAACGCTATTTTTGAGGGACATCAACTTACACCCTATTAAAAAAATGCATGCGTGGAAGGCATTTTTCGTCAAATGATGCGGCCATAACAGGCGTGGAAGCGTATTTTGCATCCCTTCCAGGTCCTCACTTCAGGGATGGAATTCATAAATTGAAATCTCATTGGAACAAATGTATGAATGATGTTCAGGGAGACTGTACTGAATAATAGAATGAATTCAAAACCATAAAATTGGGTTTTCTTATGGAAGCGCAAAACTCATTGAATAGCCTAGTGCGTATAGTACATATGTAAGAGGTGTGTTCAAAAAGTATCAAAAAATCATTTTTCTTATCTTGTTCAGCTCCTCCTTCGATGCCGTCTTTATCTCGTCAATCGTAGCGTAGCGTCGTCCTTTCATGGGCCTCTTCAGTTTCGGGAACAAGAAATAAGAAAAAGTCACAGGGGGCCAGATCTGGGGAATACAGTGACTGTGGCATCATTAGTGTGCTGTTTTTGGCCAAAAAGTGGCGCACAAGCAACGATGTGTGAGCACGGGCAAGAGCAAATTTTTGTTCTTCCACAAATCCGGGCGTTTCTGGCGGACCGTTTTGCGTAAATTGCGCATAACTTGCAGGTAATATCCCTTATTGACCGTTTTACCCTGTGGCAAGAACTCATGATGCACAACGCCCCTGCAATCGAATAAAACGGTAAGCAAAACTTTTACATTCGACCGGACTTGGCGCTCTTTTTTCGGTCTTGGTTCGTGCGGCAACTTCCATTGAGATGATTGAGCTTTGGTTTCCACGTCATAACCATAAACCCACGATTCATGACCAGTTATAACCCTCTGGAGCAAATTTTGGTCCAACATCGCATTGTCAATGTTCATGCGATGGTGCTTTTGGTCGAAATTGAGCAGTTTTGGTACGAATTTTGCGGCGACCCGCAGCCCAAATCATTGAAAAAAATCGAATAGCACGAGCCAATAGATATGTCTAGGTCCTCACACAAAATTTGATACAGGTTCTTTGATCCATCTTTTTGAATAGGTAAAAATCGAGCGGCTACGTTGGCTGGGTCATTTCGTCCGAATGGATACAAACGCTCCGGCTTTGAAAGTATTCGATGCGGTACTAGCTGGTGGTAGCAGAGGAAGATGAAGGCCTCCTCTGCGTTGGAAAGATCAGATGGAGAAGAACTAGGCTTCATTTGGTGTGTCCAATTGGCGCCAATTAGCACGAGAAAGAAACGACTGGGGCGCTTTGTTAAACTCGGCCAAAATCGCGTAAGCGGTTATCGCGCCAATTAAGAAGAGAAAAAGAAGAAAAATCGAAGACGATCCGAAACACGTGCAAGCAAAGCAGCTGTCAACAATTAACTAAACATTCAAAATGGCCGAACTCGTCGGCATGAGTGAGAGACATGAGTACCAACATATCGCCACAAAAAAATCGAAATTCGCGATACTTTTTGAACACACCTCATATGTACATTAGGCCGGGTCGATTTGTGGGGAGGCAAAAAAATCCCCCATTGCTCTGTGAAAATCATATTCTAGGGATCAAAATAAGAAACTTTGCCGAAGGAACCATACCTCTAAAACGAATTCTGATGTCCCCCAATTTGGGTCGAACTTTTAGTGTCTTTTGTGGGGAGGCAAAAAAATCGCCCATTGCTCTGTGAAAATCATATTCTAGGGATCAAAATAAGAAACTTTGCCGAAGGAACCATAACTCTAAAACGAATTCTGATGTCTCCCAATTTGGGTCGAACTTTTAGTGTATTTTGTGGGGAGGCAAAAAAATCCCCAATTGCTCTGTGAAAATCATATTCTAGGGATCAAAATAAGAAGCTTTGCCGAAGGAACCATACCTCTAAAACGAATTCTGATGCCTCCCAATTTGGGTCGAACTTTTTAGTTTCTTTTTCTCATGTAAAGGCCAAAAATGGTGATATTTTGATTGTATGGGGAACTCCCCAGGGGAGTTCCAGGGGGTGTGCCACTGGCATGGGTGGATCGGCCGTCCAAAGTTAGTGGGGGTCGGTCATACATTTGGACTCGATTGGAGCACTCTAAATGCTAATTACTTCGCCCAGGTTCTCTTCGAATTTGTGGTATGCGTTTCGAGTTTGTTCTAATTATATCTGCCACCTCCTGAGTACGGACAGATTTATAAAAAGTTTATCTTTTCTAAGAAGAAAATAGATGTAGGACTCTTCTTAGGGGAAATCCATTTCAATTATGAGTAAAAAAATTTTATGATGAAATATTCGTAACCTCAGCTATGTAAATTGGGGCATAATATTGACCAAAAGCTCCTCCTCCTTAGACAATTTTTTTCATAACCTGATTTTTTATGTAAACGACTTTACATTATCATATTTTATTTTTTAATTTTACCCTTCTTATGCACAAAACAAAAATTACAAAAATGTGGCGCTTCACAACAGAGGATAAAAATCAAGCAGACATTTTAAAAAGGAAAGTGAATTGACACACCCAAAGCAATCCTTTTTGTAACACTTTCGAAATTAGTGCTTAGTCATGGTGGACGACGAGCTGGCCAGGCAAGGGACCCGTTAGGCGGTGTATCCGCGAAAGGAGAGGATCGGGATCCCCTTGACAACCTGTGCTCTACTCCTGGAAGGATGGGCTCTGCACCAACTCAGCGAGCGCTGGGTAAGTACACGAACGTGTAGGGTCGCGAAGTCCTTCTGGCCACGTTTGGAGAGGAGGCGTTCGAGGGATATTCTGAGGATAACGAAATCTCATCTCTCAAATTTCGTGGGCATCCTCACGGGGCACTGCCCGCGGGGTACACATGCCGTGAGACTCGGAATCACTTCGAGTCCTTTTTGCGTCAGCTGTATGGAGGATGAGGTGGAATCATCTCACCACCTGCGCCTCAGCTCAAGAATCTTGGTTCTCACTTCTTTTCTGCGCCTGCTGATATAGCGGGTCTTGACAACAAAAAACTGATGAACTTCATCAGCAGCATAGAGAGGTTAACACAACCGCAGACCAGTCACCGTTCATAGTCCACAAAAACTCAACCCTCCCCAACCCTTACCCTTCGTCCTATCGTCCTTTTCCTTCACTTCTTTCTTCCCTCTTGCAATGGTAACACAAAGGATGAACCAAACTCTTTCGTCCAAGTGAGCCCACTCTCTGGGTAACCATCACTACCTAACCTAACTATGGTGGACTTATATAGGTGAAGGAATGAGAGCAGTACGAAAGATTTGGCACTACCTTATTGAAGGTGGCTGTCTCTTTGATGCTCTAAAAGGGATAGAAGACAGAAGTATACAAAATGTCTACACTTTTTAACTATTGAGGGGGCGACTAATACGAGGACAAATCCAAGTATATGCTGGCGCTGTGCAACGAGTCACGGCATCTTGAACCACAGATCGAAATTAACAACTACAAATTCGATGTCGTCAAAGACTTCGTATAGCTTGGTTCCGCTATTACCAGCAACAACGATGTCAACCTTGAAATCAAACGAACGATAGCTCTTGCCAGCAGTTGTAAACACTTTGGGCTAAGTGCGCAATAGAGCAGTAAAGCCATCTCCCAACGAACGAAAACAACACTCTAAAAGACACTCATCAGCCCGGTGCTTCTCTATGGCGCTGAGGTCTGTACAGTCAAACAATCAGATGCAGCCGCCCTTGGAGTTTTCGAGAGGAAAGTAATTTGCAAGATTTTTGGCCCTGCTGGCATAGACGATGGTTACCGTATTAGAATAAACCACGAACTGTATGAGCTTTACGAAGATACTAGCATAGTCAACCGAGTCACCCTGCAGCAACTAAGGTGGCTGGGTCATGTCGTCCGTCCGTAGAAGAAACTGCTTCGGCGAAGAAGGTTTTTGAGACGGCGAAGAGGACGTCCTCGTGTAAGATAGAAGGACCAAATTGGAAATGACTTAGCTTCTGTTGGCTTAAGAAACTGGAAAAAGTGTACGGAAAGCAGAGACTCCGGGCGAGACATTATTCGGCAGACTGTAACTCGGTAACGGGTTGTTACGGCCAATTAGGTAAGTAAGTAAGATATAACCTAACAAATTTTATGGACTGCACTTGGATTTACAATATCAAATGTTATAAAAAATAGTTTGTAGAAACTTAATCATAGAATTTCAAGCTATTAAGGGGTTATATACCTTGTGGTCCGGTGAAATTAGCGAAAGTTGGGTTTTTTTTTAAAGATATGTAGCAATAATTTTATTGTATAAAAGTTTTTATTATTGGATATTACAATGTTTAAAGAAAAAAAAAAGGCTTTGTTTGTGTAAAAATATTTAAAAATGGCGGAGTTATGGCGTTTTCCCCCAAGACCCTTTTTTTGGGAGAGGCTTGCGGTGGACGCGATTCAAGTCCACCAAGTCAACTGAAATCAAAAAATCGAAAAGATTTCATTAGTATAGGGTTATATCTTCTTAGTGAACGATCAATATATTAAATATTTTGATTTTTGTGAAAATAGGAACATGTTTTTAAAAAACTCCACTTCTACAGTCCTAAAATTGGCATTAAAAAATTCATATCTGCAAAATAAAAATTTATACATAAAAAGTTGATCGTTCACTAAGAGGCGACATCAATTACGAACAATTTAAAAAAAATTATAAAAATCGGTTGAATACTTTTTTTGCAATCGCGTCCACCGCAAAAGCATTTTTGGAAAAACACGTTTTTGAGATAATCGCGTTTAAAGTTTCAAGTTTAGTTACGTTACGTTGTGACGACGCACAATTTAAAACGCTGTAACTTTCGATCTATTGCTCAGATCTCTATGAAATTTTTGGAAAATGTTCTCAAGGGATTGTACTTTACGATAAAGAAATAAAATTTATTTTGTTTTTTTGAAAAGCACAAGGTATATAACCCCTTAAAACAAATGTGATATGAACGTACGTATATAACGAGAATTTATGTGAAAGCCATTCAGAGTTGGATGCATTCACGTTCCCGCATCTTAGAGAAAAGATCCAACTACGGGTTCGAAACACTCGAATGGCTTTCGGTAGATAAGCCCCTCTCAAAGTGGAGGAAATTGCATGTCAAGAAATTTATAACGTAATTACGATAAAAGCAAGACAGGATCTAGCGTCCATAATATTTAAATAAATAAATTTAGATCAGTCAACATAAGAGATTTACAAAGATTAATCGATTAGAGCTATTGCTTTTCAAGCTCTTACTAAACGACTTTATGCGCAAGTGAAGGCTGCACTTGCCAAAATGTTTTTCCCGCTCCATTATTTGCCATCACCTATAGTAAATTTGATTTAACTAAAGAGTTTTTCAATTGGCGCGGGTCGATTTTGGCGCCCTGTGGCAGCCATTTTGTTTTGGTGACATCTGTCAAATCTTTTGTTTATTATTCAGTTGTTTATGCCAAATCATCATGGCAGGTTACACGATTGAACAGCACGTTCAAATGATAAAACTTTATTATCAAAATGAGTGTTCATTAACGCAAACGTTGCGCGCATTGCGCCCATTTTTCGGTAGACGTGGTGGGCCTTCAACGTTTGGTGGCCAAATTTGAGACGACCGGGTCAGTAAACAATCAGCCCACACCCGTACGTTCAAGGAACGCAAGATCAGCCGAGAACATTGCCGCGGTCCGTGAAAGTGTACAGTAGAACCCGAGGCAGTCTATTCCTCGCCGTGCACAAGAACTTGGCCTTTCCCTGACTTCAACTTGGCGAATTTTGCGTCGGGACTTGGGCCTACACCCATACAAGATCCAACTGACCCAGGAGCTCAAAGTTGATGACCATAGACAACGCCGTTTATTCGCTGACTGGGCTTCGAATCGTTTGGAAGAGAACCCCAGTTTTGGGCGAAAAATCATCTTTAGTGACGAGACGCATTTTTGGCTGAATGGCTATGTTAACAAACAAAATTGCCGTATATGGGACGACACCAATCCACACGAGGTTCACCAGGTGATAATGCATCCTCAAAAAGTTACCGTTTGGTGTGGATTTTGGGCCGGCGTCGTCATTGGTCCGTACTTTTTTGAAAACGACGTTGGTGAGGCGGGCACCGTCAACAGCGAGCACTACACAACGATGATAACCAATTTCTTATGGCCCATATTGAACCATATGGACCTAGACGACATGTGGTTCCAGCAGGACGGCGCTACGTGCCACACAGCAAACGCCACGATTGACATTCTGCACATCTACCCGCCCTTATTGAAAAATCCTTTACCTTATTACTTTACCCACCGATCTCATTTGACATCTACCATATTATTATTTTTATATGGCCCAAATTAAATCTTCATTAGTTTCACAATTTCTCTATAGATTTTCATTTTGAATATCTCTAATATAACAAAATTTCTATGGTATTAACATCGGTGGTCTGGGCAAGCCAATCAAATTCTTCTATCCTATTGCACACAGACATAGGCCAGGCTTTCCACATTTAGGTCGCTGGCCTGTGAGAATTTCAATTGAAGTGGAAGTTCGCCAGCAGGGCATAGTCACATAACACCTTATGTATTTATTTATGTGTGTAATAATGTAAACCCACGTACAAAAAATCTGTAATACTTTTAACGCTAAGTAATAATCCAATCTCTTAGCATGAAAATTCTACTTGAACCATTACAATGCCTCGTATTTCTGGACTTGCCAGTGGTTTTACAATACCCAGGTATTATTAATTATTTTTTTGGCCTACATACGCGCTTTGCGGGATCTAAAACAACTTCTAATAAGCTGGGCACCGCGGCGCCACTACCTACTTAATAACATCCTTTTAATCCGCAAACAGGATCGGCCATAAAGTAAGAGAACTTCAACTACCGGAGCAGTGTATGAGGAATACCGAGACGGGTATTTCACGGCAGGCATGTATAGAGTTCACGTAGTCCCTGACATTTTACAACTAAATGACAACACCCACATTTTCGTTTCCTAAAAAGGTAACATGATTAAATTTTTGGCGGGGCGTGACTAACGAATAACGAGATCAGACCGACGCTGTTATACGAAAAGTGCATGTGTTACAAGCCTCAGCAATCGCCAGCTGTTTAGCGAGAAGCCCTCTCTTTCGAATGCAGTAGTTCTCGCTTTTGTAGACACATCAGTATAGCCAGCCATTATAGCCATCTTTCGGATTAGAGTTGTTGTTTTTTTTTTTTCGTTTTTCGTTTTGCGGAAGAATGCTAATGTGCGTCAAAATAGTGTCTCTCTAGGGAGAATAAGGAGATCACAAGACTGATTGAAATTGAAAAGTACGCTGATACTACGAGTATTATAAGCAAGCCAAAGCGAGAGGACTGATCTTCTTTCTTCCAAAGTCTTGAGGTAAAGCAAAAGCTATGGAGATTTACATAAAGGAATGCGCGCAATCGAAATTCCATAAACGTAAAGCATATTTAAGAAAACATTTTGAACCCATTAAATTCTTTTTATATAGGTTTTATTACCTCACCGCCATTCTACGTGAGCTGCGGAAAGAATAATGAAAAAAGTTACTTAATTATTGGTGAAAATGAAGTCACGGGTCCTCCATCAAGACCATGCAACTGGTCATCTCATACCAGCTGTGAAGAAGTTTCTAGCCAAATACTCCTTAGCAATGTTAGACCACGGAACTCTGGACGCAAGGTGAGTAAGTGAATGTGTCCTTCCTTAGGACCCCGTCTTGGACCTCTACCTCACAGCAATGCAGAAGCAGTCCCGGGATCGAGGGGAAAATCCAAGAGAGAAGGAGGGATAGTTTTAGTGGAGTCACCACACACGTAGTAAGGACGGTTCCTATATAACTGAATCTCACCGCTAAAAAAAAACAAAAAGCAAGCAATGTTAGACCATCCGCTTTACTCCTTGCAACCTCTATCGGTTTCCTAGCGTAAAATTTGCAATATCTAAAGGCCGGACTGTAATTAACGGATGTTGAGTGACTTCGATTACGCCGAGAATAAACTATAAACACAATTGATGTATTTAAATTAAAATTTACTCAGAACCTTCTGTAGCAGGTCCTACAGTTTTATGCCACCTGCGAGCTGTTGACAATTTTTATTAGAAATAAGAAAAGACTTGTTTTTCTGTGCTGGGTGGCGATCACTTTCTAATTAGTTTCAGGCCCTTAGAGCCAAAGTATTGAACATTGAATTTCGAGGTAGCGGCTTGCAGTTATGCACAAGCAAACTCAACTGTGACGAAAAATTGTGCAAAGTTATAAAAAGCGAAGCAGTGCATTACAACCATCGCAGTCTTATCGTAGTAAATAATTTGTTGATAAAAGAATGACTCAGACACCAACACCAATCGATATGTACTTAATATGGAAAGAAGCTTTTAAGCAAACTAGGTCAACAATCGATATTTATTGAAAGTGGATTTTGGTATCGCGCGTATTTACACATACATACATAGATAACTTAAATAAATATGCAGAAGAAATTTGTTGGAGCTGGTGTTCTCAACATAGTCACATTCTTCTGAACTTGAATAAAATTTTGTTCTCAATTTGATTAACTTCCTAAAATGACTATCAAACATTAGCACCACTACAGATGTAACTAAAAACCAAAAGAACTCAACATAGGGTATGGGTATATAGTAGATATCGCTCGTTTGGTGGAAAAACGTTATAACACAAAAATGTTTTTGTTTTTAGAAAAGTATGCAAATATGACTACGCCCTCTTTTTTCATGTTGTGCAGAAAATGTATTGCGATATCTATTAACAGTACCTCGTTAGATGAAGGAGGGCATAGTAAATTTTTTTTAATTCATTTTAAAACGGTTTTCCTACAATTTTTGATTTTTGTGTTATGATGTTTTTCCAGTGAGATAGAATTTATGCACAGCAGAACTGTGGGGCGATGACACCTATAATATTTTGTTTTGTGCTAGTATACACCTTAGCACGTGAATAACAGTATAACTTCTCCTCTGCGAACCTTTGCTTCCTTCCGACTTCCTCAGGAAGTGCGAGGTTTGAAGCAAAAACTGGTAACCAACTGCCTGTTCGCAGCGATTTAAAGTCGCTGTGAGTCGATTTTTAAATTTATGAGCTTGTCTGCTTTCATTAAAACTCGGAAGCGTAATTTTTTAGCATCTCTTGTGATTGCTAATTTCCAGCGCAAACACGCAATCAAATCCTCTTTATATGTGCCTTCTAAGTTACGTTCAAGAAGTTGTCATATACTTCACAAATGTCTTATGTCTTATAGCCACAAGAAAAGCGGTAGGTTCTGTTGTTAGCGCAGTCTATTTTTTGCTACATGCTTGCTGAGCGCTCAATTCCTCGTCATCGTTGCTAGAATACTACTTCTGCTAGGATATTCGGCGTAGTTCGTAGTCGTTCTGTAAAAGTTAAGCAAAAGTTCTTCTGATATTTTAGACGTTTGAATTTTACCAACTTTTTTATCCAACTCCTAATAATCAGTTCAAGAGGATGTAATTTTCGCTTGAAAGAAGCTCACGCAATTTCTCAGCCAGTCCAAATAAGTAATACCAAATTCATCAGAAAGTATTGCAGTCCGGAGTATATGATGGACCACTCAGACTGCTTACTTGCCGGCAGCTAGAACTCTCCCTCGTTTTCTTATGGGTGCAAAGCGTAAATGTCTTAGCTAACTGAAGGCAATGCTGTCTGCTGGGCACTTGTACATACATACATGGAAGTCATGCTCAAGTACCGTTTAGTGACATTATTTTAGTATACAACGCATGAAGCCATCACTCAATTGTGACGCACATTTGATTAAGAAATCATCTCAAGAAATGTATGTATAATTATATTCTTAACAGTGGAGTGTCAACCAGCGAGTCGAATGCTGTACCACTGCTTTGTCTTACTGTACGCACACTGAGCGGGTAAGAGGCTGCTGGCAGACTTTCTCCTGATATGTGCATCCAGTAATCGCTCTTGGGATTTCAACAAGAAGGGCGGCAGACTAGTCAGGCTTAAAGTCCTTCAGCTTCGTATGATTTCGTGTGGGTTTTCCTCTTTTGGGAATGAAAACCATTCTTACCTCAACCCATTTCTTAGGGATGTAATGAAGCCGGATTGTCGCCTCAAAGGTAGACACAAGCCTAATTGCGATCATATCTATACGATTAGTATAGTGCAAACCAGCAAAGACAATTCGTCCTGGCTCTGGTGATTTTACGCTTTGCTTGGTTGCAATATCTCTTAGGGGATTCCCATTGTAGGTCATTATACGTGTAATGCGGGCGTATATAAATATTAGTTTGGGGAAAAAGAAATCCATTATTTTCTTGGTAGATGGCTGTAATGATCAAATAGAGTGTCGATCAAACAATTTACAGTTTATGCTAGTTGTCAAGGTGAAATTTCACACTAAAAAAATCGTTTGTTGTTTTTTGTTTGTTCCATTCAATTGGGAGTTGCAGAGTATTTTAACTATGGAAGTCAACAATAATTGATATGCGTGAATATCAATACGGATATAGCTGTGTTCTCTATAATAGCAACGCGACATATGGCAAGTTTTGACTGCTTATTTAATTTGTATTTTATTTTTAATTTTTATCCTAAAAAAAGAATTTATTTTTTATCCTTATAAAAATATAGTTTTTGCTGGAACAAAAGCCATATCACTAAAAGTTTCAAATTTTGTAAAAAATTACAAAAAAAATTACAAATTTGGATCGAAAATTCAAACTTTTTAATCAGAATTTTTTAGAAAAAGAAAAGCATTTTGATAGCCCATTAAATTTTAGTATAACAAAGTGCCAGTGTGAAGTGACCCAAAGAATTGCATGGCTACAAAACTGCATACCTAGACTAGAGAGTTTGAAATTTTAATGGTAATTTCTTGAATTTTCATAATTCAAAGTTTGCAACTTTGAGTTCTATTTCTTTTAGTGTAGTATAAACTATGTGTTTATAAAAAAACACAAAGAAAACAAATTAAAAAAAAATTAAAAAAACAACTAGAAAATTAATAAAAAATAAATAAAAATATTAAATTTCAAAAATACTAAAAATTTTCGAACCTGTTGCACTGCCATTATTCTGTACAAAAGTGTATATATATACATATATGTATATAAATATATATACATGCATACATTATATATGTATATATATATATACATATATCTAAGTATGTGAATATAAGCGGACATATACATAGATATAATACAGGATATATAGTATGTATGCGCATAAAAAATACATATAGACAAAAACTATTCACATAGGCATATCTCCATATGTATTGCCGGAGTATCTTTTCATATATGTACTAAATTCAAAAAGCTTTATATGTACTCGTACAATACATATGCATGTATGCTTGTATATATGTACATAGTAAACATATATTATAAAATTATGCAAACGGAACGTTGGAGCGGAAGGCAAAAATGGAAAGAAGTGAATAAAGAAAGAAAGGAAGAAAAAAACATAAATAATAATGAATTAACAAAAAAAAAAATCGCTCTCTACATGTTGCATTGATTACACACATAAGGAAATCTGGGTCATGAGCGTAAGAGATGGCGCTATGGACCAAGTGCGCATACGCGGAAACGGGACGGCAGTATGAGAGTAGTGGGCATGGGGCACGTACATCTATTATAACCACATACATATGAGCACACACACACACACGCGCGTACAACAAGCTTGCATATCAATATGTATATCGCACGATGGATGCGGCAGCGCGGCCGCGACCACGGCACTGAGACTGATGGAGCGTCAGCCAAATTCTGGCGGCATTTTGGCTTTTTGCGCTATGATGGAGCGCAATGTGAACCGATTAACTACACGCTCAGTGGCGCCGCTTGTCAACGCGAATGCGATCTGTGTTGCTAGCCAGCCAGTTTGTAACACAGCATCGTCGAGTTGGTTCGGGGGCTGTCTCGGTCGCCGTCGCCGTCGCAGTCCTCGTCATCGCCAGCGCCATAGCTAATTTGGGATACTAACTTGTTTCTGTTTTCGTTTTCATTTTCATTTCAAGTTGGAAAATTGCAACAAACAACGTAAATGAAAATGAAAACGAAAATTGACAAGAACATTTTTTTTTGTTTCGTTTTTTTCTCTCTCAAGCTCACTTATGCACTTCAATTGAGCGCCGCAGCTGAGTGTCGATTACAAAATGCAATAAAACCAAAGCGTGGTTGAGCTGAAGAATTGACGCTCGTTTGGGCGTATAGCAATTGGAGGCGATAAAATTGCACGAAAATAGTTAAAATCGTTTGTTTGTTGCTTTTGGAAAAACAAAAACAAAAACAAACTATATTGACACAGAAATGCGCGTAAGAATTGCCGCAAAGTTATTAACGTTGCACATTGAATGCGGTCTTGGTTTCAGATGCAAGTGCTCAGCATACATACATGCATACATACTTAAATATGTAGGTACTTGCCCATATGTATGTATTTGTGTGATATGAATGAATTTATGTATGTGAGGGACATGAATTGAATGACAAGTTCAAATGTTGCAATGGGTTATGAATGTTCCAAAAGTGTCTCGCACACAAACCCATTAATCAATAAAAAAAACAATCAGGGTTAGAGTTATGCGCGTAAGAAGATTATTATGGCTCGTGTTGGAAATATGGCTGTGCATAGTTGGCACATGACTTGACAAATGTTTTTACGAAATTCATCTAAATATAAACTTTTCTTCTTCCCGCCAGCCGTTTATTCAAATTGGGGAACAAATAGTAGTCCCATGGATACGGGGGAGCCAAGCCTGGTAAATAGGGGGTGTGTGAAGCGAGTTGGAATCTGATTTCCATTAATTTTGCGACCACAGCTACTGAGGCTTGAGCTTGGTCGTTCGCGTGATGAAAAAGGAAATTCGCTTGACCTCCTCGGTTCTTCAATACGTGCCAATAGTGCCATCTCTCTGCCTTTGCACGGACTTTTCAATCGACCTTCGGATTTCAAACGACTAACCCAGTTGCCGTTATGTCAGGCACAAACCCCAGCGACGAAGGAGATCGGGGCTATTTTCTTTCATTGTCGGTGCCACGGCGAGGACCATTTTCAAAATTAGGAAAATTTGGATATGCACACCACAATTTTGATTGCACACTTTAAAAATTATTTCACTGATTCCCAAAACGATCTAAATCCGTTCCAAAATTTAATCGCCATTTCTTGAAATTTGTAAAAGTTACGCCTTCGTTACATCAGAAGAGTTCGTGAGTCCAACGATGATGACGAACGCAGTGGCAAGCTGTCGACATCAAAAACTGTTGAAAACAGCAATTAAGTGAAAGAAAAGTTGATCCATAACTGCAAATTAACCATCGAAGAACTGACAGAGGGCTTGCTTATGAATCCGTTAAGGACATTCTAGTTAATAATTTGGGTTTGCGCCGTCGTCGTTTTCGAAAAAGAAAGTGATGTTCACGGGATTTATGGAATATATCGGTATTGTACACCACGAATTTTTGCCAAAAGTTCTGAAAGTTAATAAGGACTATTATTTGGGCGTTGTGGAATGTATCGTGAAGCAATTCGCCGAAAAATAAAGGATTTGTGGGAAAACAACTCGTGGGTTTTGCGACATGATAACGCACCGTCACACACTGTCCGTCAATTTTTGACCAAGAACGAAACAAATACCATCCAACAGCCATCGAAATCACCTGTAATGGCTCACTGCGACTTTTTTCTGTCTAATCGAGTCAAAAAGCTTCTTCGGGGAACGCGTTTTAACATCCGAAAAGAAGTAATGAAAAAATCGAAGACGGCGCTGATGGCTATACCGAAAATAGAGTGCCAGAAATGTTTCGAGAGCTGGCTCAAACACTGGCATAAGTGCATTGCCGTTGATGGAGAAAGTACTTTTAAAGCGATACTATCACTTTGGAGGAATAAACTTGTGTTTTGCTGTAATTTACTGAATATATTCCGGGAGCGAGAGAACTGTCACACAGTCTTCAAATTGTTTCCACCAAAAGAGATTGCAGGAAACTAGGAGTGACTGTCCCCACGTTTTGCAATACTTTTGTAGTCACTAACTAGTCCCTTATAAACATGAATTAATCTTAATCTGAATTTTTGCAGTTGTAACTCGAACTTTAACCGCCCAGCTCATTTAGTTCTTAGTAAGTCTGTCGCTCAACAAGTTTGAGTGATTTCGACTAACAAAAAGTATTAAAGATTGGAGTTGTCCAGTGACAAAGTACCTTATCTGAAAAAAATTATAAGTAATATAGTTTCTATGTCGTCGAAAAGAGAAATCGATAAATGGGCACAGCACTTGAGGAACGTCCGCGGATGATCCTTCACTACACAGAAACAATCGAACATAAAACAATTCTATTAGTTTGGATTACCACACGAATTTTCAATCATTCAACGGAAGAAAAATTAACGAAGCAAACTTTAGAAGAAGAAGACAATAATAATCACAATCAGAATAAATAAAAAATAAATTAAAACAGAATGTTTCCACACGTGCAAAAGTAATATCAGACTAAGGAAGGCTCAATTGCTTTAAGTTGTCCCTAGAAGTTTTGATCTTTAAAGAGAACTGTAACCATCCACTGGTTATACTTTACGAAATGTAAAAGGTAATAATACAAAACTAGCGGTCTTGGAAGAACACAGGCTTAAAAAAATACGATCGGAGGTAAAGGAGCTCAATTTTTGATACTTAAATAGAATATATCCACGAAAAGATAGCACAGAAAAAATCTTCGTAGTGGAAGGATCCCCAGAAGACCTCCTTTTATTTAATTTTTTTTATATTGTTATAAATTTTTGAAAAATCTTGCTGCAAAGCATTACCATACTCAAAAAGCTAGTAAAGAAGAATTAAAATCAGACGTTTTATCAAAAGATACTAGTTTTAGCCAAGGATTATAGATTACCAGGTTTGGCCATTCTGTTATGGCGAAACACAAAATTGTGCGAGCAACTTCGGCTGCCGAGTACCCGGTAACGTGGTAGCCGAATCCTGTCCGATCATTTCACACCCATCCAGTCTGTCATTGTTCAGACGGCAACGAAGCAACATGAACGAAGACTGCGTTGGTTTTTTTCGTACAACAATTTTTTTTTTTTTTTTTTCACCAACACAACCTAAGTTTTACATAAACAAACCTCTGTCATGACCCCGGTGACGTCAACCAATCAGCTGATTCTTTTAAATTCGCTGAGAGCCGGTTAACGATCTGATCTTGGCATCACCATCTGAATTCTTTTTACCCTCAGTTTTAGTCGGAAGAATTTTTGAAGTTTTAAAATTTTAAATTTACTACTGAGAGTATAAGCTCATCCGCGATTGATAAGTCAAATTAAAGTTTTGTAAAGAAAAGGAAAAATTAGTTTTTGTGCGAATTATTAAAAAATTCTAAATCATATGATCACAATGAAGGAATATCAGTATTTGTAAAAGAAATTGTATTTATTTATATATTTGTATGTTGCGTGTAATTTATATGTGCTTAAGTGTAATACTCAGATTACAACATATTTCTGAAGAAGCAGGCACTACGTGACGACGTGGCGATTGAAGTTACCTCAGCAGACATATAATAAATTGTTAAATTTTTTGTTTTTTAATTTTATGATAAATTGATAGTTTTTTTAGCTTCATAATAAATTGATTATTATAATTTTCGTATTTTAT
This sequence comes from Anastrepha obliqua, assembly GCF_027943255.1. Lineage (NCBI taxonomy): Eukaryota > Metazoa > Arthropoda > Insecta > Diptera > Tephritidae > Anastrepha > Anastrepha obliqua. The sequence continues at coordinate 121,471,327 of NC_072894.1, forward strand.
TTTATAATAAATTGTTTTTTATTTTGTTATTTTATAATAATTGATAATTTTTTATTTTATTTTATAATAACTTGTTATTGTTTTTTTGTTTTGTAAATTTTATGTATAACAAATTTATAATTCTTTCTTTTTAATTTTATAATAAATTGATAATTTTTTTTTAATTTCATAATAAATCGCTAATTTTTTTTAATTTTATAATAAATTATTAATTTTTTTTTAATTTTATAATAAATTGATACATTTCTCTCTCCAAGAACAATTTATTTTTTTGAGTTTTACTTGGGAACGAACCATTATTTTTATAGAAGAGCCTATAGTAAAATTATTGACATGAGTTTCTCTTAATAATCTAAAATATATTGTATGTCCTGCTGCACGTTTTAGAAGTAATTAAGAGTAGTCCCACTGACTAGCACTACTACCTGAAATGTGTTACATCACATTCTATTTAACCTGGAGGTTCTTTGCCTCAGGTTGGAAACTAGTTGAAACCAAATTTCTTTCAGTACTTTTTCCAGCTAGTCTACAGCTGGAACCTATCAGTGCTAAATCGGTGCTAAACACACTTATTCTCAAGTCTGTACAGTTGTGTTACAAATAAGTGATTTCTATAAGCAGCTTGCGAAGAGTTCGCGCTAACTAATTAGACTTTGTATTTTAGAAAAAACGCTTATAATATTGTTACATTCGAGTTAAATTAAAACCACCGTACATCCGTGTCGTTCTGCCACTCGATACGAACTGACTCGTTGCTCATCGGTTGCGCTTACGTTGGGTTGCCATCTATCGTTGACAGTTGTAAGTCTATAAACCAATCTTATTCGCCTTTGTGAGCCCCCACTGCACTCAACTTTAGCAGCATTTATCGGCAATGCACAAACCGCAACCGGTAGTATTGCATCCGCACATAACTACATAATTACACTCAGCATAATTACCTACACACACAATCTTGGATGCATAAACACATCACTACAGAATGCAAAGGTGTGACCAACGTCAAACCGTTAATCGACTCTCAATGAATTTGAAGGCATCAGCTCATTGGTGACGGTTTGTTTACTTTCAGGGATCGACAAAAACCGAGATTGTGTTGGTGATGTAAAAAAAGAATCAACGCAGACATTGTTTATATTACTTAATTGCAGCCTGAACAACGACTGATGGGAGGAGCGTAAGAATACGTGTGAAACGAGCAGGCACAATTATGCTGCCAAGTCCCTTCTGAAGCAGTAATCAGAGTTACCTGAGCACCGTAATGATGCGGCATACGGCGACACTATTTTTGTCAATAAATCACATTTTAGCATTGGTTATGTTCGAATCATGGCATACTATTCGTGGCATACATTTCGCTTTTCACTCTTGCATTGCGATAACTGAAAGGCAGCAAGACCTAAGAGGCTCTTAGTGGTATGCAAAGATGATAAGTTCTCAACGATATTAGATGTAAATATTATGAACCGCAATAACAATACGTAATTTTCAAGGTCAGCGCGCAGCGACGCATATTATCGCAAATTTACTTATAAGTGGACACTGAATTATGCATAGGAACAGTCCACTAAGTACTTGCACACCACTTGCGCAGCACTTGCTCATTCAAACTAGTTAAGAATTGCGGCAGTATGACAGGTGAAGGAAATATTTGTAATATAGCGGTACCATAGTTGAGGTAAAGTTGAGGTACCAGTCTGGCACTCCTCCTTAGTGCAGGCACCGTTTTGATAACATTAGAGACCTCCAACAGGCAAATAGTCACAGCCAGCCAGAGCTGTTGATGTAATGGAGAAGATTGATGGGATTTAGGTTGGCGCTCTGCCACATGCTGTGAAAGAAAGGAGCACCCCAGTGACCATAATCGTCTAGCTCCCAAACCCGGACATTTATAGAGAAAGTGCACAATTGTCTCCTTCTCTGAAATAGGTAGGGCAATTCCACTTTAACAACAGTCACCAACAACCCGATGACCGGGTAGAGGATCTCCGAGACCAATTCAGTCAACCCTTTCTTGGCCAGCACATCACCAATCCCATTTCCCTCTATGTTCCAATGTCTTGGAACATGAACACTAATACTTTTCGAAATCTTTCCGCTAATAGAAGCAAATAGTTTTCAAAATCAAAGTTGATGAAATGAGTTAAACCCTTCAATCTTCGTTGACCTAGGATATGGGCAGTTAGTACCAAAGAGTGATGGATTTTAGATGAATAAGTTAAAGCGGCCGTCGTAGCCGAATGTGTTGGCGCGTGACTACCATTCAAGTTCGAATCTCCGGTCATGAAACACCAGACGATAGAACGTTTTTTCTAATAGCTGCCGCTCCTCGGCAGGCAATGGCAAGCCTCCTAGTATATTTCTGTCATGTAAAAGCTCCTCATAAAGAATCATCTGCCGTACGCAGTCAGCTTACAACAGTAGGTCCCTCCGTTCTACTCAATTTTTAGATATTCTATACCACAATTATTATTTTTTGTTTTATCCCATTGTCCTCATTATAATTCAACTAACTGTATAAGGAAAGTATTTTTATCAAAACAAGCAACCCTGTTTTTTTAAATTATCAGTAGTTTCCATAACAAAACAGTCCTGACTGCCAAAGTGATAAAGAAGGAAAAAACAAAAAAATAAAGATAATAGCAACGAATGCAGCAAAAATGCCAAAACTTATCAAACCGCAAAACAAAATCAACTAAAAGTGAGCCAACAATAAAATTATATAAAAATGAAAACAAAATCAGTAGTTCGAGAAACCTAACTCTCAATTAAGGAAACATATTTTGATTTCAACAACTACACAAAACAGAGCCGTAAAGTGAAACAAAATCATATGTATTTCAATATATGTACATATGTACATACCTACACATTTATGCATACAAATGCAAAAACATACATATATTCGTACGTATAAAAAATGTTAAAGTGTTGGCAATATCAAAATGACAGCACATAACCGCACAAAAAGCAGCTTTAAAATGCACCACACATACACACATGCACACATATAGAGTATACGCAGTGAAGTAGCGGTGCGAAGGGTCTGCGAAATAGCCCCAAAATATTCAAAGTACCTACAGCAGGAATAAAGTTAAAGTCGGCTTGCTGCTGCGTCGCACTGCTGGAAATAATTGCGAGCATGTGTGTGTGTGTGAATGGGTGACGAACGCATACGAGTATATGTATGGCAAAAAAAATTAACCAAAATACGTACATATGCATGTACGTATGTATGTACATATAGAAATGGCAGTATTCTCGTCGCACAGCCAGTTACGATAACTGGTAGCAGCGCCACTGGCCGCAGCGGCGAGCGTCGCCTTTACACATTTTTTGCCTTAATTTGTTTGTTTCGCTTCGTGTCTTGGGATAGGTCGGGCGCTGCTGTTGTCTTCCGCAACACCAAATATGTATGTGTACATATGTATGTACCCAAAATCCACCCACTCGCTTTCCCTCCACACCAGCTGTTTCACGTTGAAGCCTATGGTGAACGAGAACAGTACTACGCTGCTCATTTCTTTGTTTGTATTTTTATTTTTTGTCTCCTCTTCCTTTAGCTCCCTCCTTATTGTTGTTTGTCGCCTGACATTCTCGCTTGCTGTGGTTCTATAGTACTTTTCGCTGTGCTGCTGCAATCGGCACTCGCTCGTTTACGTTGCTAACGGGTTCTTCTTTTGCCTCCCTTTCGATGCGTATTTCGAAACGTGCATATTTACCGATTAGCGCATATAAATTGATATTCATTTTTTGGCTGTAAGTATTTTTACATGCCTTCAAAGCTCTGCGATTCATTTGCTTATTCACAATATTTAAAATATTGTGGAAGGTACGAAAAATAAGAAAGTGAAATGGAATGAAGGAATGGAGAGTGAAACACGTTACTCACTCCTCAACATGCACACTCTGCAGGCCATTTAACGCGGCAGCAAATAAATATGAAAAATTCTCATAAATTATTTTAATTTTTTTTTTCAATCTATTATACGGTTACCGTCAGATTCACAGTGTTAAATTACACTACGTCATGTAAAATGTATTGCTACGAAATAAGCGTCCTAATGTCGGCTCTAGTGAGAGCGCTAATCGATAAGCGAGTATATGTATGCACTTATATACAGAGACATTCGTCCAACCAAACCCACTACTACCGTCACCACTCCACATTAAACCCTTAGCAGCCTAAACGCATGCGATGAAAACACTCATAAATTCTTGGTAATCTAGCGGGTAACTCGTATGTGCCTGTGACTGGTGCAGTAGTTTGAGTTTTGTGTAAGGTTAGTAGTATAAATTCCTTCCGCAATCGCCTCCTCCTTTTAACTCCTCTGGTTTTTCGTTTTTTCGTTTCACATTCAGTTAAGAAGACCAACAACGAACGCGCGAAGACAAAATATCGATTAAATGCTCCTATTTAGGTACCCATCTAACAGCCTAATAAATACTAGTAGAGAATTATAAATACGGTTGTTAATCACTACAAACTAATGGGATATGATTTATTTAGCAAAGTATTATGAATAAGAAAGAATATGCGAAATTCGTGTTGCATAATGATTCAACATACAAAATGTATCTTTGCTTAAAATAAAATGGAAGGGGAAAAAATGGTATCCTTCCTTAAAATGGGAGGGAAAAGAAATGCTTCTACGGGATGGCCTGAAGATGAGCAGCAGCAAACAGTGTAGTTTATTGTATGAACCCATAATTAAGAGATAAAAAAGTTTCCGCAAATCACGGTATCACTACTCGGTTGTTGGAGAATTTGATTTCTTGAGAATCAGTTGTTGAGTTGACGTAATTTTGGAGTTTTAATTACAAACAAGGCCTCAGGGTTAGGTCAGGTTAGGTTAGAGTGGTTACCGATTCTGTGATTGTGAAGACAGCACCATGTGCAGAATGTAGAGGTGTGGCCAACTTCAGACCGCTAATCGGCTCACAGCGATTTTTAAGGAATCAGCTGATTTGCTGACGTAACCGGCGTTATGACAGCGTTTTATTTACGAAAAAACACAGATTGCATTGGTGTTATACGAGAAAATTCAAAGCACCCACTCCGCATTTTACTTTGTTGCTGTCTGAAAAACGACTGATTGAGCGAAAGTGAGAATACGTGAAAAATGAGTGGGTAGAATTTTGCTGCCGAGTCCCCGGTGACGTGGCAGCCGAAACTACTCTCACAAGACCAAACCTTTCTAATCTATCAGAGGGTACCAGTAGAGGGTACCACTTAGGCTGGAGGTCCATTTTGGTGCCAGTGTTTCGTCTCTATAAAATACAATAAAATATAGGGTCTTTCAAAAGTGACGCCTAGATGTCAGCAGTGAATAAATTCCTAGATCGCACCTTTTTTTATACCATCTTGGACATTTGTCAAGTAGACAGTTGTACAATTTTACACAATAGAACAACGCGTTAAATTATTCAAACTAATTACGAAAATTATTATAATTACGAAATTACGGCGGCCGCCGTAGCCGAATGGGTTGGTGCGTGACTACCATTCGAAATTCACAGAGAGAACGAAGGTTCGAATCTCGGTGAAAACACCAAAATTAAGAAAAACATTTTTCTAATAGCGGTCGCCCCTCAGCAGGCAATGGCAAATCTCCGAGTGTATTTCTGCCATGAAAAAACTCCTCATAAAAATATCTGCCGTTCTGAGTCGGCTTGAAACTGTAGGTCCCTCCATTTGTGGAACAACATCAAGATGCACACCACAAATAGGAGGAGGAGCTCGGCCAAACACACAAAAAGTGTGTACGCGCCAATTATATAAAGGGTTTTTCAATAAGGGCGGGTAGATGTTGAAATGGAATAAAATGGCGTTTGCTGTGTGGCACGTAGCGCCGTCCTGCTGGGTCTAGGTCTATATGGTTCAATATGGGCCATAAGAAATTGGAGGGGCCACCACGTCTACCGAAAAATGGACGCAATGCGCGCAACGTTTGCGTTAATGAACACTCATTTTGATAATAAAGTTGTATCATTTGAACGTGCTGTTCAATCGTGATGATTTGGCATAAACAACTGAATAATAAACAAAAGATTTGACAGATGTCACCAGAACACATTGGCTGCCACAAGGTGCCAAAATCGACCCGCGCCAATTGAAAAACCCTTTATATATGTGTATTTTTTCTCAAATGTATTTAAAAAAGCACAGCGCTTATTTTTTCGTTTTTGGAGACCTTATTTAAGATACAGGTGAGTTAAATTCTGCGATACCTGTATTGTGAAATAATGTGAAACTTGGTTGTGATCTCCCAGCGCACTCTCGAAGCATTTTCCCAGTAATTATAAGAAAATTTACCAGTCGAGATTTGATTTAAGCTGGCATAATAACAATACCGATTTTGACAAGCTTTTTTCTACTTGAGAGGTGAGCGCAGCTCAGTTGTCTTCAAACATCGCGGACATCATAAGCCCTTCTAGGTTTAAACTCTGGTATGAGCTCCTAAAATCAGGTGTAACTGAAGTCTAAAACCAAAACTAAATAAGTATTTGACTAATATCTACAGCCAATACGACAGCCAAAAATCCATCGCACTGAATCGAGCTTTCCTCCAAAAAACAAGCAGTGTAACAAAAGACAAACAAAAAGTAATTTTCCTTAAAGGAAGTGCATCTACTAAGGGATTGGTAGAGGCGGAAGTACCGGCCCATGCGGTTTACGAAAATGTGAAAAAATTGGCCAGGGTTTGGTTCAAAGGACAAACAACTTTTTCGGCGAGATGTTCAATTGCAATTGCTTTTATATAAAACGTAAAGTGCAAAAGAGTAACAAAGGGCAACAACTTTGAGTAAAATATTTTCTACGTTTCAGTATCGGACCATATACCCCTTCTGTGTGTATAAAAACTCATACTTCAAATTGGACTCCTAATAATGTTAGCAGTAGACGCATTCGCTCCTCTTCTAATTTAGTGCATTGCATTACTCGCGATCAGATTTATGTAGGTACTTGTTATCAATGGCATTTAGTTTAACATTCGGGCCTACACTAACTCAGAGAAAAAAATGCATATGCTTCCAAGCACTTGCATTCTAGCAGCATTTCTCAAAAGCTTATAAGACATGCTTTATGCTGTTACAAAAACAAAAAGCAAACACAGAAAGACATAAGAAAATAATCTTAAAAAGTCGTTAATCGTTCAAGTAGCAGCTTTAGCACACTAGAAAAACAATATTTTTCTAATCACGCATTTCTCTGCAGAAGTGATCTACTAATTTTGCTCCAGAGCTTCACTTTGCTTAATATTGTCTGATGAAATTTTGCTATTCTGCTGTGAAGAAGGAGTTAGCAAACCTGCAACGCGCAAAGTAAAGGACGAAACGATAAGGCTATGGCAAGACCGTTTGAGAAACGAAACACGCGGCAAATGGACCGTTAGGCTAATAAAAGACGTCGCTAAATGGTACAGCAGGAACTTCGATGAATTCTGCTGTAAATCAAAGGAATGAAAGAACGAAAGATTAGAGCTTCCAAAAGGATCCAACTCATTGCTATTTATGAAAGAACCTCACTTATATTAGATATCGATGGGAATGAGGGTAAAGGATGCACACAGAGCATTATTTTTAAATCTAGAAAGTGGAAATACTATATTATTGGTCAAAGACCGACAATCTTCTCAAAGAAATTGTTTTAAGAAATTCCATAAAATAAATAAATTACACTGTGCGACAGTGAAATTATACTTTTATGGAGACCTAGTTCAACTTGTAGGTATAGTAAAACTAAGAAAAATTGTATAGGAGAAATTTCCAATACACCCCCAAAATCTCATTTTATGGCCATAAAACCGTTTTTCAGTAGGTTGATGTGAATTATAACTCCTAACTTCGCCAATTTCCATCCGATTTCGAATTTGCTTTTTTAGTTCGAAAGAACAAAAACAAGCCTTTTTGACAGTGTGTTGACAATTTTTCTGAAATGACAACTGACGAGACTGTAGACGGAAGTATTTGGAATTTTTTTTATTTTTTCCCTATTTTTTCAATTTTGACATAATTTTTACGATATTATCCGATATTGAGGATTTTTTAGTACCCTACTGTTATAGTAAATTTGATTTTACGTCAAATGAGCTATATTTGACTGTAATTGAATTAAAATTAATAGAGTTGTGTGAGTTTTAAGATTTTTTTTTTTACTAATTTGGTATGTAGGCATAGCTTACGCTAAATGGGAATAAATCGGATGGAAATTGGCGAAGTTAGGAGTTATTCTTCACATCAACCTACTGAAAAACGGTTTTATTGCCATAAAATGAGATTTTGGGGGTGTATTGGAAATTTCTCCCATACCATTTTGTTTAGTTTTTCTATAGCCACAAGTTGTGCTAGGTCTCCATAAAAGTATATTTAATTTTTTTTTTTGTCACACAGTGTTATTGGCGCGCACAATTATGTTAGGTTTTTGGCCGAGCTCCTTCTCCTATTTGTGGTGTGCGTCTTGATGTTGTTCAACAAATGGAAATTTAAGATGTTAAAGCGCAACTGATATATTGACTTAGGAGGATAGGATCAAAGCATTACTTGTCGAATATCCGTGCAAATAATCAGGAAGTATGATAAGGGAAGCTATGCATATCTACCATCGTATGAGTTATGAAAATGCATTCACCTAATATGACAGCTTTTCGGTGGAGTCAGCAACTAGGTGCGCATTTTGAAAGATAATTTAGAGGCTATAACTGTACCGCATTCTAAATCAAGTAAAGCGTTTTTCAATGGGTGCGCTTCAACTTTTTTCCGATAGGGAGGGCGAACGACGCAATATTTTTCATTTTTCGCTTGTCATTTGTAAACTTCATTAGTATACATTTCACCATGGAACGCTACACACTTGAGCAACGATTGGAAATCGTGCAAATTTTTTATGAAAATAATCGTTCTGTTGCTGCTGTCGTTTTTCCAAAAAATTATCTTCAGTGATGAAGCTCACTTTTGGCTCAATGGCTTTGTCAACAAGCAAAATATGCGTTACTGGGCAGAAAGCAATCCACACGTGATTCATGAGACATCGTTGCATCCCGAAAAAATCACTGTTTGGTGCGGTTTACATGCCGGCGGCGTAATTGGCCCATATTTTTTCGTTGACGAGAACGATCGCCACGTTACTGTGAATGGAAATCGATACCACGACATGATAAACGATTATTTTAGGCCGCAATCGAATGATATGGACTTAGACGACATGTGGTTTCAACAGGACGGGGCCACAAGCCACACAGCACACGCTACAATTGATTTGTTGAACAGTAAGTTCGATGAGCGCATTATTTCCAGAAATGGACTGGTCGAATGGCCGCCGCGCTCGTGGGATTTGACGCCTCTAGACTATTTTCTTTGGGGTTATGTGAAGTCATTGGTCTACAGTAACAAGCCGGCGACGATTTGTGAGCTCAGAGCCAATATTGAACGCGAAATTGCTGGAATCTCGGCCGATTTATGCAAAAGAGTGGTCGAAAATTGGGTTCAACGATTGGACTTCGTAAAACGTGCACGTGGTGGTCATGCAAAAGGAATCGAATTTCATACTTAAATGTATATGTTCAAACTCGATAATAAAAAAAAACTAGATAAAAAAGTCAAACCGTTTGCGTTTTATTCAAAAAAAAAGTTGAAGCGCTCTTACTGAAAAACGCTTTACTTTTAAAACATGGAGACACCGACTATCACCTTTCACAGTTGCTCAGCGGACATGGCTGTTTTCACGAATACTTGCACCGTTTTAAGCTGGCAGAATGCCCTTTCTGCCCAAACTGCCCGAATACAGACGAAAACGCAGAACACGTCATGTTTTATTGCGACCGCTTTAGAGAGGAACGAGCTATACTGGAGCAAGCCCTGGGTCATCAACCGTCCTCCAGCATCCTCATACGAGATATGTGCGCAACCAGCGGTAAGTGGGAGGCAACGCAAACGTTTGCAGTTAAGATTATGACGCGACTTTGCCATATTGATTGGGAACGCAAAGCGTTTCAGCAACAGAGAAGGCGGACAGTCTCTGACGAACCGACAACAAGCACAGACGTTTGAGTGAAACACTCAATACAGTATCATACAGAAGACAAGACGGTGTTGAATTAAGATAACACTACTGCAAGCTTTCCGATGCCTCCTTTACTTTGGACCACCTATAAACATAGTGGGAGTAATTGAGACTATCGACGGTGTATAGCCTTCATACGCCTACAGGAGAGGAACCTGGACGCGGGTACCTGTTGTGTCTTCGGACATAAACGTGGCTCTACCCAGAAGTTATAATTTTGTGGTCCCAGGGTAGAACTAGCCGAGGTGGAGGATTGTTATAGTATTAGTGGGAGCGTGCCTCACATACCATTGGTGTGACGGCACCTTTGAGATGTTTCTGACATTTTGATTTCAACCTCCTTAAAAAAAACAAAAAACAAAAAATCAAGTACTTTGCAGGTCAAATGCAAAAGAATACGATGAATCTCCGCCAAGCCTTGCCGATTATTACATAAACCAATTGCATTATTTGCCTCTTATTTCATTCGCCTAGCACAAATGTCTCCAGTTCTACACTGGTTTATGAAATAATTTATTGAAAACATACGCTGGAGTCATTTTCACGGCAATAGCGGTTCTACACCACCTCTGGAGACTACTCGAAATTATTGAACTCACCACAACAGATAGAACTTTTGAGATCCATTTTATAGTGAGGCTACCCTCATTTTTGTGAAATAATTAGTTAACTTAGTGTAGGCTAATAAAACATATGCGCTTTGAGTTCTGCCTGATTAGTCCGCATGCCTCACTTAGCAAAAAATGGCAGTCTCAAATTCATTCTTATGACATAAAATATTTACATAAAAAAAATATAAAAAAACTGTAAGAAAAAGTAAATTTTCACTCACCTTCAAGTTTCATGCCAACCTCGAGGCATTTCTGGAATCTGCAGTAGGGGCACCGCTTTCGTTGCGTCTTGTCGATGTGACAGGAACGCTCTGCGACGCATGTGTACACCTTCTTGTTCTGCACGGTGCGTTTGAAGAAACCTTTGCACGACTCACACGTCAGCAGACCGTAGTGATAGCCACTCACCTTATCACCACAAACGGGGCATAACTCTTCGAAGAGATGTTTGAAATCGATGCCTTCGCCGGAACCGCCCGCGCTTGCGCTGGTGCCGCCTGTCGATATGCCCATGTGGCCACTCGATGTGGCAGGTGGCAGGAGTGTCATATAACCGCCAGCAGCATTTGGATTACTGCCGTTGAGTACTACAACATTGGCAGCATTGCTGCTGGCGCTACTTCCCCCACCAGCGCCACATCCACCACCACCGCCGCTAACGCTTTGCTGCGAATGCGACGACGTATTGTCTTGATAACCTGCCGGGAATACGTATTGTGAATCAAAATTATAAATATACGAATATGGGAAGCTGGGATTGTTGGAATTGTTGGGAATATTCTGTTGTGGCTGAAGCTGTGCCTGCTGCTGTTGTGTTTGGTAGTGATGCTGCTGATGATGTTGTTGTTGCTGCTGCTGCTGCTGTTGCTGTTGCTGCTGGTGATGATGATGGTGATGGGTATTGCCCGAATTAGCCGAGCCGCCATCACTAGTGCCACTGCCCGTGTTACCCCCACTTGCAGTGCTCAAATGCAGCGCATAAGTGCTGTAATCAGCCTCGGCGCTGTTCAGCGCATTCGCATCTGCATTGACACGATTGGAGGCGGCACTTGAATTAGCATTTGTTTGGCCATTATTAGGACCGCCTGTGCCGCCCAAAGCCGGACTGGACGGCTGCTGTGGATCCAGCTGCATTGTGAATGGTGACATATTGAGCGACGATATGAACGACGCCGTTGCTTGTTGTTGTTCCATTTCTAATAACATTTTTTACGCCCTACTATTATTGCACTACTGAACGCGTCGTCCAGGGCGTACAACACATTTATGTAGATCCAAACGAATGCAAAACGAATTGCAAAACGACAAGAAAGTTGGCCGCCGACTGCTGCCGACGACGACGACGATGACAGTGTAACAAATGCGACTGCGAGTGTGCACACGCGCTTCACGAGAAGGATACTTCCAACCAGGCAGTAAATAAGTAACTGAATAGCAGCGCAGCAGGATACAAGTAATAATTCGCGATAATTTGGATAATTGCTGCTGACACTACTGCCGTTGCCGATTTACACCGAGATGTAATGTCTTTGCTTACTGGACGGAAATTCTATGGGTAAGAAATCTGTAAGCAAATGCGCGCTAGAGTGCACTAAGGCTGGCTAGCAGGTAGATGAAATTTGCGTTTCGAGTAGTGTACGCGTTTAGGTAATTAGTAACTAAATTGGGTGCGTATGTTTGTATGTATGCTTTTGTTTGGGTAGAGCATGGCGAATAGCTGTAGAGATAATAAAGGCAACACGCCTTGTCAATGTAGCTATGTACAGGGTTAGTGTAGTCAAAAAAAGGTACGTGAGCGTAGGAGCGCGCGGGCTAACGTCTCCTCTGACTGTGCGCTTACTGCGAATGTATCACTGCAGTTATAGTGATGACAATGTTTTGACGTTCGATGTTTGGAAATAATTTACGATACGCAAATTAACAAGTTGCTAACATACACACGAACACACAAAATACACACGCACTGTTGATTGGGAATTTCCTCCGCAAGAGCAGACCCTTTCTGTTTTTATGTTACTTTAATTTTGTTGTATTTATTTGTCTGTTTCTATTAATACAATGCACCTTTCTTGGGCCTTTATTTTGGGTATGTTGCTTTTTTTTATTTCCGTTTCGCTTATTGGCTTACGCTTCTTGATGTTTTCAGAGAACAATAGTTTGCTTGTCACTAAATTGTCATGGGTTTACGTATTACTAGCTTGTAGTTGTTGCAATGCTTGTTAACAGCACTACGTGCTTGTTATATGTACGCATGTAGATATTTCACACTTGACAGAAACAAAAAGGTAAAACAAAAAAATATTATATTTATCTGACAAAATACCAACAATACAATTTTCGTTGTAAAACTAGGTTTTGGCGTTTTTACCAAAATTTTGCTTTAGTTCGAAGTCATGTCATGCGTTGCAGTTAGTTTGCGTTATACAATTTAATTTTTTTTTTTATTTATTTATGTATTTAAACTTTTTTGTTTTAAATTCGTAATGTTTAATTAATATGCATATATGTATATTATATATATTTTTTTCTTTTTAATTTCTCTTTCTTTTGGTGGTGCTGCTGAGGTGTATTGGTTGATTGATTGCTGATGCTCTCCTTGATGAACCAAGTATCTTGAATACTTGTTAATATGTATGCAGTGCTACTGCCTTTTTCATTGGCACAGCCAAGCTAGTGTTGTTTAAACTGTATCTCCTGCTGGTATTTATTTTGGAAATATGTATGTATGTATGTATGTACATATACCTATAAGCTTGTTTGCTTTGTTTGGCTTTTATTGCTTCTTTGCTTTTGTATGCACGAAATTGCATCAATTTTCGCGCTGCACTGCTTGGTTGTAACAGCACTTGATTCTCATATCCTTTTGAACCGTTTTCCTTTTTCTTCCACGAAATGCACGCAAATTACGTATACCCGTGTCGTCTATACACACATCTATGTGTATGTATATTTTACTATTTTATCTTTGAATTAGTATAAGTTGCTGCTAATAAACGCTAAGTGCTATAATTGCGGTATACACACACACACACTTGCATATGCATTCATAAACAACTATAATATAATATACTATATTTATATGCAGGTACTTAAATTTTTCGATTTTTCATCACTAATTCTCACTGCTGGTTTTTTCGTGTTTTTCTTGCTTTTTGTTGTTTTGTTGTTGTATTTGTTACAATCTATATACTGTTTGCCTTACGCTTGGGCCTGTAGGGCAGTAGTGTGCTTACAGGTGGGAGGAGAAGGAGCAGCGGTAAAGCCAAGAGAGAGAGAGGTGTAATCACATATACTTATTATGCATGCACGTATGTATGCGTTGTATGTAATATTTGTATAGCTGAAATCGCCAGCGCGTCCTTTTATTATTGCTTTATGTGTTTTTTACACTTTTATGCGCTACTATTTAGTTGCCTCACTTGGGATATTTTTTGTTTTTATTGTTGTAGCGCAAAATGTTGTATATATGTGTACGCGCTGCTTGTTTTGGAGTTATTTCTGCGCTTGCTACGTCTATGTTCATTGGCTTTTATGTTTGTTTTGCATTGAGATTGCACTTGAATTACAGAGGAGGCACACATAGAGTTGCACTTTTTGTTTTTGTTTGCTTTTTAATGAGGGATAAATGGTTTACATTGAGGTTGCACTTGTTTTACAATTTTTACAATGGCATAGTTACTTTTTTGCCACGATTTTGTTTTTTTTCTTTTTTGAGGATATTTCTTGAGTATTGTTGCAAGGGAGGCAGGTGAGTAAAAATTTTGTACACGGTTTTAGTTCGCTTGTGTTTTTGTTCTAAAATTCTTATACTGTTTTGTGTTTGTCAAAATTTGTTTATTTATCTAACAACGCTAGAGTGGGCGCGTTCTTCACACACAACACCCACACAATGCTTAGGCTTGTCACTCCTGTCGTAGCTTGCTTTTGACTTTACTGCTCGTATTTTTCCACAATTTTTCGCAATATTGGTTTCAAGAACTCATAATTTCTATAACTCTTACACAATTTACTATCCATTTCGTGTTTTTTATAATTTTTTATTTTGCAATTCACAAAAATGTTATTGACAATAGATTTGCACTTTTACTGCAGTTGCGTTTCGTGAATGAAGCGCTGCGACCCATTTTGTTGGTGGGCTCGCAAATCAAAACAACTTGCAACAACACGCATACATACACATGCGAGGCACAAAAAATGGAAAATTGACGTTAACCAATTGCCGAAAAACAAACGAAACGACGTATATCAACAAAAGTCAGCAAACACACGATCCTCGACTTTCGGCGGGTGCTTAGACGCGGAGTTACGGTCGTGGCAAAGTCTAGATATTGCACAATTTGCGTTGAAACGCTTAGAAGTTTTAGTTGTAAATATTTTCAATTGATTTATTTTTTATTTTTCTTATTTTTGTATTTAAACTCCAACTATGGCTGTTGTAATGATTGGTGGTTGTTGCTATTGGTGCTTCTAAAAGCGCAATCTAGGTACTTGTAAGCTGCTGTTGCTGCTGCATAGCAGTTGCAGTAACAAATATTGCAAAACTGCACTAACTGCCACAGTGTGTTTAGTTGGTTGCTTGCTTGGCGGCGGTTTGCTTATATGCTTGTTTAGTTATTGGATTCATTAGTGGCTTGTTTCGTTTTTGTTTTTACTATTGTTGGGCACTGGTGGCTGATCGCTTGGCCATGCCACGGACTTAACTGCTTCCGCTGGTTTGTAGGTGCTGTGGTATTAATGCTATTTTTGATTTTTTTTTTAATTTATTCTGGTTTGCTGGAGAATTTTGAAGTGTTTTGCTTTTTGGTTAATTTGCTGCTGTTGTTATTTTTATGCTTTCTTGTAAGTTCTGACTTTATTTGGCGCTTGAATGTGTTAAATTGATTATTTTTTTGGAATTTAAGTTATTTATGGAAAGTGCACACAACCACTCATACAAGGAACATAATCCACGGTGCTGTTCTTGTACTAGCAGAAGCGACACTTTTGGCAATAAAGTTATTGTAGAATGAATTAAGAATTTTTTAGATTTTTAGTATTAATTTTTCAGTTGGGTTTTGTTACTTAATAGACTTAATGATATTAATTTTTTTTTTATTTTGTTTTTGTAATCTATTGATTTTTAACAAATAATTAATTTTTGGCTCATATTTCGTGCATTTCCTTTTTATATTATTTTATTTCGCATGAAAATTTTTTCCGTTCATATTCCTAAAATTCGTTTTTTCACCGAAATCGCTTATCCTTTACCATTAGCTGACTTTATTTCTCTCTTAAATAATTGTATTTAAAATGTTATTATTTTAGAGGCTCATTTTAATATTTATTTACAAATATTTGTCATTCTTTTTTTTTCAAACACTTGAATATTGTATTGTTGAGGCAGGTAAGAAGCTGACACTGTGTTATTGTTGTTGTGTTGTATTCATATTTTCTGTGTTGTGTGTTTTATTTTTTATTCTTTACTACGGATGCTCAGAAGAAATTTTTACCGAAAACACGACCAACATCAACCGCGAATCTCGATTGACTAAACTCAAGCAAACGCAAACGCTAGGATTCACGCAGTACTCCGTACGTTGTGCGCTACCTCACAGCTACACAATTGAAGCTATAGTCAGTCGTCGTTGCCGTTGCCGTTGCCGTCGGCGTCGTCTTGTTCGTCATTGTCGCAATCATCGTCATCGTTAGCAACGTTGCCGTCGTTGTATGCGTCGCCGCCTCCATCTATATTACTAGTGTATGTATAGGTATAGTATGTACTTTTTCGCTCTCGTAAAACTACTACTAGCCGACTTAACGAAGTACATATTGCATACGAATAGCGCTAACAGCGCTGTTAGCTTTTGAGCATCAATGCTAACTTCGCTGCTGCTGCGCTACTGCAAGTCGTTGCAATTTTTAGCAGTATTCATATTGCAACTATTGTACGGTACGTTCGTCTCCGCCATAACTAGAGTTCGGTTTTGTGGCCCCACTGCCCCCCGCCGTTCTTCTCCAGCACCAACGATAGTGGGTATGTGAGAGCTTATTCTGCTCTCTCGATGCTCCAAATAAAAAGTACAACTACTCAAAAATACACAAATTTGCCATAATATAAGGCATACACATTTTTACATATGTACATAAATAGATGTATGTACTTATGTTCATGGACTTGTAAGTTGGCGTATTCATACAAAGCTATATTCAATAATATATTTACGTAAACTTGTATATATATACATAGCTAGATCACCAATTGCAAGCGTATGTTCCCATGGAAACTCATACATTATCATAATGCTGGCCATATGAGCACAGAGCTTTTGATGGAGCTGCGCCAAGCATAAAACAGCACACGAGTATCCCCCAACATATTTATGCATACCTACATGTATGTTTGTATGGATTTGTATTGAGAGCATATACATATGTACGCATGTGGGTAGAAACAGCCACTCAAAACAAATGCATGGAAACACTGAGTTTCAAAAAAAGTAACTAAGCTAGAAGTTTGAATAAAAATATTAAAAACTCAAAAGGAAATGTGTATTAAAACGTTGGCTACCAAAGTATCACTGATGATCACAGCAACAGTTTTAGAGATCCCAAAAGTTTTAAATGGCAGCCAATGCGTTAAGAAATCAGGAAACTCTGTCATGACTAACTGACTTGGTTCTGCATTTGAATTCCGTTTGAAAATTAAAACGATACAGTTCCTGCTACTTTGTGTTAGTTTTTTCAATATGACAACTTTTTGAAAACAACACAATTTTAGCGGAAAATTACAGCATATTTTTCGGAATGGTAGTCCAAAACAATCATGACCATACATCTACATTTTGGTCAGCTCCCTTGGCAAAATACCCAAAAAGTACTTGCTCATTTTTCATTTCTCGCGTCAAATAAAAAGCCGTTTTGTTTTCTTGCTAACTTTTTGTGAAATCAGGTTAACATCGGAAAAAATCTTTGCTACTTTCGTATATTATTATGGAAATTCCTTGGATTATTGCATCTATATGCGTTTTTTTTATTTTTTTGTCCCTTCTTTTCTTCCAGTTTAGTGACATAACCTGCAAAGTCACTGGTGGCTGATCATTGCTGTGCCCCAGACGCATTTTTGTCCAGTGAAGTGTTCTGAAAATTAGTTATAACATAATAGCTTAGGTTATGGGGGTACGGTCTGTACGACCAACTCACTTAGACCTTACAGGTCCGTTGTGATGCTACTGTGCGACAGGAGAACCTTAAACGCAAACCATTTTGTGGCTCTTATGAAGCGTCGGGCAATTCCGTAAGAGAATTGAAAGAGTATCTAAAACCTGCTTTGAGTTTAGCTAAGGCTGAACAATTTCAGAGGAAGTTTTGTCTTTCTCAACTGTTCTTCCTCTTCCTCATCTCTACAACTTCCACAATATTCAGAGGCGAATACTCCTAGTCTCAAGGAATGCCTGCCAAATAACCAATGACCGGTTATACAAGCCATGAACTTCGAGATATCCTCTCTTGCAGCCTAAGCAGTTCCTTTGTCTTTTTCTTATTTATTTTCGGCCACAGTAGCTCAGCCGTTACGCATGTGCCTTCATCTCTCCATGACCTATTGGCCTCTTGGATAATGTTGTTTTTGATTATTAATTTGCTCGTGGCCATAGTACTTCTATCACTAGCAGATTTCAAGCTCTTTGGCTTTTGATTTTTCATTGGAAACATTCAAAACAAGCTTTCAAGTTATCGCTCAATAAATATGTGCATATAATTGTTACAAATAGTGTTAGTTCTATTATCATAAATTCCCAGAATTCCAAGTTGAAGCGTAGGGCCACAGTTCTATGTAGCCTCTAGGAAACCTAAATTTAACAAATATATAAATAAATTCATTCAAGTCGCCTATCAGATGTGTACCGGTACATTTTTCCACAAATGACAGAAATTTTGGACGTTTTTAAAATGAATTTCCCAAAATAAACTAAAAACAATTTTTCAAATTTGCAATTTTTATTTTGAAATTCGTAATTTTCCCAATAGTTAAAAAAAATAAATATAGTGGCTCAAATAATTAAATAATCCAAACCTACTTCCTAAACAAGTTGTTTTTCTTTTGAAACGCAGTGTAATTTCCGGACTCTACGTAAAAACACAATACATTCACTCTCAATTAAAGGGCTGTGCAGTCTATATATGAGTAAGCAAACAGAAATTGCTTTAGTACACCACAACAGCAAAAGCAGCAAAAGAACACACAGTACCGTTTCGAACTGAAGTTAAATCAGTCAGCAGCAAAGGTAAACACAAGAGAAACATGAGCAAACTCTATACCCTACATACATATGCGGGAAAAAGCAAAAGTAAAACGCCTGCCACTTAAAATATGGTTTTTAAATAAAACTTACCATGCATACTAAAAATTTAGGTGTGGAAGTATGGCTTAAACCTCTTAACATGTATAGTAATGAAGGCTGAGCGGTTACTATGTATATGGCCGAAACAGAGAAAAGTGAGATGACAGCTTTTATTTTAAAGCAGATGTAGGCAAAAAGTAAGATATTGTTAGTCATACACGAAAATAATGCGAAGTGGAAATAGTTTTTAGCTGGACGCTAGAAGATTGCCACACAAACTTTCGAAAGTTCTCATAGAGAGAAACATCTTTTCGCCAAAAGCAGTTCAAAGAATATTGAGTGAGTGTAGCTTTGAAATTCGAAGTAGAGAAAAAGTGCAAAGATTGGTTTACTTTTACAATATTTGGATAAGAAAAACAAACAGACATTATGGTACAGAAGTCTTAAAGGTTTACGGATATATAAAGAATTAGATCACAATATTAGTAAAAGTTACTTAAATGGTAATATTGATAAATATGATATATGGTGGATTTTGAAGGCCAGGTGGAGGACAACTTGAAGGGCACAGGAAGTTAAACTGCACACTTTGTAACTTAAACGAATTGGAAAGCATAAGTCATGTTTAAGGAAGATGTTCAATTTTGAAAAGGGTGCGATACGTATATTTGAGAAAGTTTTATTTAAGTCATGAAGAAATTATACTTAAAATGGAATTGGTGCATTTGGATGGGACTGTCTTATTTGAATACCACTTAGATAAAGTAGTTTAATTGTAAATGAATACTGTTAAAGATAAAAACATTTTTTTTTTCATGTATATGTATACATCTCAATTTCTTGTATATTTTTCTGACAGACGACCACAGAATGATTGCAGTTAATTCTTCATTAATATAATTTTATTATACTCATTTTTAGGGTAGAATCACAGGAAAATAAAGTCTATCTATCTATCTATGTATATGAAAAATTCAACGCAGTCACTGTCCATGTTACTTCGTTACCGTTCACGATTAAGAGAATGCAGAAAGTGACGTCTTCCGGAAACCGCTTTACTTACGGAAACTTTATTTTTGGCAAATTTGGCAATTGAGTGATGTTAGTACAGCAAATAAGCAAATCTTTGCCTGCAAATGTATGCACTTAGTCTTTCTCTTCCATTTATTTGTTTATTTTCTGTACAAACGTTGAATAATAACAGATTGGAAAAGCGTAAAAATACGTGCAAAATGGGCAGGCACAATTGTTTCCAAGGTGCCTATAATGTAGTAGAATAAATAACTTTCACAATTTTGCTAAACCCTATATTCCATAACTTTTGGATTGACAACTTAGACTAGTTTGAACAGAATTTTGACAATCTAGAGATTACATAAATAGAAAACAATCAAACCAGCTGCCCTACAGGTTCAATGTGCCTTGAATGCATATCCAAATAAAGAGTTCGTACGAGTATTTTGGCAACAGCTTTAATGCTTATTGACTTTAGAAGAAAATAAAAATTACCAAACTGTGCGGTGTACCCGTACAGCAGCACATTCTCCGACAAAAATTTATGATTGGACTATTCCAAATAAAATAAAATTCATATATTACAAAACTAAAAAAACACTACGCGGCCCTAATTGTTAACGCGCTGTATAGTAAATTATTATATTTTGTTGTAAAAATCACAACAGCTAAATAGTTATTGTGTAGGGTATAATAAAATACAAAAAGTTTGTTTCTCGCTCTCCTATCTCTCTCTCTCTCTCCCTCTCTTAAAAAGTTTGTTGAAAGCGAAAGTGAAATATGTAATCGTTGGCTGTGTGCCAGCTTGAGCTGGATTAACTTGACTTTGTTAGCTGCTCACTCAACGCACAATTCGCTGTTAGTTTTTTATTATTAATTTTGTTTACACCTTTAAAGAATGAGTGTCAGCTATTAACGAGATTTCATGTACCAGCAGCACTGACTGCTATTCGCCTTAAAGACTTGGTTTTAAGCAGATACATACAAACACATACACACAAATACACCATATACATGTATGCCAATAAATATTTAGATAGGCACACAGCACAAATCCTTTGAGCCGAACGATCGCATACATTTTTGCCTTATACAAATACATATATATATGTGTGTGTGTGCAAATACATAAATATTGATTACGATTAGATTTCTTAATTCACTATCTTAGGACTGTTCGCTCCATGTCCGTGCTGTGCCACCATAAGAAGCAGCAGGCCCGCCTGATTGATTTACCAAGTAACGAAATAACGGACTTGTGCGTTCACTATTCAGCTCGTTCAGCTGTGAGTAGTTTGTTAGCTGCTCATTGACGGTATGTGAAACAAAAACTATGCGACAGAAAGGTACACCTTTAAATTGGACGAGTAGGTAGACGCCAATTTTTGCGTCAGTGGCTGGGTGCGCTGTTGTTTGTGTCGCCTCTATTGTTATTTGCTGCTAAGAAGAGTACATTTTTTCTGAGAACCAACATAGATGCTGTATACTTCCAGGAAGAGAGCTTTGTTTTGGTAAGAAAGCACGCAACTAGTAAACTAAATCCGCAGTTGTTTGAAATCCTTCTTAAATAACTGAACGGCGGGGGGTATAGAGCAGATCGCCTCCGCGTGGTGCACCCTGGGTAGCGCTAAATGATCTGCGGTCTCAACGGCCTTCCGGCCTTCCGTCATGTCGGAGGGTGACAATGCTGATGACGTTCACTCTTTACCGGGGTCCGTCATAAGCATCGGGTCGTTCTTCGACAGGGCGGAGGAGGAGAGGCTTCTGGCCTCGGAAAGCGAGGACGCCGTCCCTGGGGTGATGGAGAGGATCCTGGAGGCGGCGTCCGCCAAACTACTAATCCACCTTGAGCAAGGTGGAGCTGACATAGTCCTGATCCAGGAACCGTGGCTAAGCAGCAACGGCATTTCTGGGCTCAGGACGAAAAGCTACAATCTGGTGGCGTATAGCGGGACAGGTTAACCAAGATCCTGTATACTCATTAGAAAAGAACTTAACGCATTTATTTTGCCTAATTTCAGCAATGAAAACATTGTAACGGTGAGCCTGGAGACTCTATCCAGTGTGTATGTAACACACAAGATTCGAATCGAGAGAAATTCGATTTACCATTCAATATATTTTTTTTTTTTAAGCAGAAGCTTGCATTTTTGGTTATTTTTGTAATAAGCTTGCGTGCGCGCATCCATCCACGAACATTTTTTTCCATCGTCACTGATCACTGGGTGATCGGCACTCATGCGGAGAAGCTTGGAATTCCGTAGAACCCCTATTGCAGAAGCAATATTGTCAAAAATCAACGCGATTTTTGAATCACTTCAAACTTGCACTTTATTATACCGATACTTCCGGAGATTCCTATACCGCAGGGGCAAGGTAAGCGTTCCCAAGTGCACATACTGCGTGGCGCGAGCGATGACACTGAACACACGTTTTTCAGTTGTGACAGAGGGCTCGCGGAAACCGACCGAACAGACCGAGCAAATTAATCAGCAAAATCCTCGAATGCGAGGACAGCAGGAACATGGCAAAGAGGTACATCGGGGACGTACTACGGAAAAATATATAGCCCTGGATACAGTGCAACAAAACGAAGCTTCACAAACAGTGACACAAGAAGACGAGCCTATAGCATGAAAGCTGACTGCAAATACGGTGGATCCAGATGTGGGAGAACAGAATTGGTACTTTATGGATGCCGTTCTGGGTCCTTCGAAGTAATGCAGAAAATAGCCCCGGGAAGGGTGTCTCCACAGAATGAGAGGCCCTCCTCTGTTTTAGTGGTAACACCACTCAACGCAATAGACGACGGTCGCTGTAAGTGGGAAGGCATTTTGAACCCTATCTCACCCACAAAAAAATATCGAAGTTCAATAAAGTATAAAACTGCTTAAACGAAATTGTTCAAAAATTTCTGAGTAAAAAATTTTGAATTTTGATCAAAACTTGTTGATATTTTACAAATTTTGTACAAAGTATGAAACTTTGCTTCATATGGTTGTTGTAGTATGAACTATATTTTTATACAAACATAATTGAAACTACAAAATAAATAATCAAAACTTATCAATACGGTGTGTACATTTTCTTTTCACGCTGACTGTAGTGTACGATTCAATACATATTATATATTAGAAGGAAAATAAAATTTCTGAAAACACAACTTTTTGTGCTCAGGAAAAAAAAATCATTCATTTAATTGACACCCGTTTACATAACGTAGGGCCTATACAGACGATATTTACATTTTATTTCAAATATATTACATTTGATAAAAAACTGTTCGTTGCTGGTCTTCATAATACAGCGGAAGTACAATAATAAAATTTAACTAAAAAAATTACTGAATGTACGACTCTATTTTATTGCACACCACTGTATATTACAAGAGCTGTTCGAATTTAAAGCCATATAATCGTAATTTGTTACCGAACTTTTTCCACTACCCAATGAAGTGACGTATTCAGGAAACTCCCTCTAACAGAATTGTCACGCCCCATACAGACTTACGAGTACATACAGAAATTCAGACAAGAAACTAATTAAGATTTCAGACACTGAAACGGTACCGACTTTTTTAAATAAAAATGCCTCAATTGATTTCTCTTTGATTGCCGATTTACATTAAATTTCCAATTAAAATTTCCAAAGTGCTAAAAAATTGGAAATGTTTTATCAACTTTTCCTTTCCAACGCATCAGCGCCACTACACAAATATGGTCAATATTTGATGCGTCACTTTCGATAATGTATCGCAAGATTTCAAAATGCTACATACTCACGCCAAAAGCAAACCTAAAATTACGAAATCTCATCGATACCGCAGCAAAAGGCGTGAAAATGTAACTTTTGTGAATATCGCTTGTGTGTGCGGTGGTCCGCCGCTGTTTGCGATTATTCAACATATTTCGATATTTCAACATGCACACACACACACGCATACACATGCGGACGTGTACCTGCGTTCGCATCCAAGTCGGAGCAGGCAGACAGCAAACAAGCAACGGGCATTTTTGGGGTTTTTCTGATTCTTTCAACACTCGGCCAAACGCCGCCAATTTGAGTTTCCGTTTGCCAAAAAAACAACAATGGAATCATTTTTGCCGAATCCCATCGAAAATGAAAACGAAAGTGCGCGTGGAAGTGGAATGATGCAGCGCCGGTTGAGCGGTCGAGCGAATGCTTAGTGAAAGCCACCAAAAGTGAGTAAATAAAACAAAAGTTAGTAAATAGCCGCTTGAATTGGGCCAACACTGCCGAAACCAACGAAAACAGTGATTCAATAAAAAAAAAAACTTAGTGAACACCAAAAATAACTTCGCCCAAAATGTTGAAAACTTCAAAGATGAAAAATGAGTAACAGAATTAAATCAATTTACGGGCATCGCAAAAGTAAGTGGGAAGAAATCGAAAAGTCGATCGCACGCAGCCAATTGACTTTGCCCCTGTCGAGAAACGCGGTTACCAGGCCGGATGATGATGATGAAGGCAATGCTGGTGTAGTTGTAGCGCAGATACGTCATAGCAAAGTGGTGAACGATTGCGAAAATCTCTACCTCGGCGCACAACAATGGCGTCATCGCCAACGGCCTCTTGTGTCTGCCCCCAACAGCACTAACAAACACGGTGTTTCTTAATTTTCACTCTCACTCGGTCTCTCTCTCTCTTTCCTTCATTTGCTCACTGTCTCATCGGCGCTCAGTTAGTCGAAACATGTTTGCAGACCTACAGACATTGCCCAAAAAAATGCGCCTCTTCTACTCGATATACTGCCACCAATCAGCCAGCCAGCTAGCCTTGCGCACGAGAAAACGGAATCAAGCGCAGAGCAGTGGAGCCACGGCGCAACGCCGCTGCTACCCTGACCCCAACACACAACGCATCGCTGCGCGCGCATAATACTTTGCCTACATATCTATGTATGTGTCTGCTGATTGGTTGTGTGCAAAGCGCCGAGTTGTGGGGGGCGCGCATGCGCAACAACTTCAAATAAAAAATTAAAATCCAAAAAGAAGGAAAACAAAAAAGCTTGACAAAGTTTTTTTTTTTTTGCTTAAATTTTTTCTGTTATTGCAGCATAAACAAGCATTTGCCACAGTATGCAAATGAGTGTTGCGTACGCAGCCGTCTCCCGCCTAGGCCGAGTTACTCCAGCAGCAGCATAGGGGTACGTAATAATGCCTGCGAGGGCGGCGCTCACTACACGCTCGCACACGTGCATACGTAGATGAGTCGCTGCCGCTGGTTTTGTAATTTCATAACATTGAGTTTGATTCGTAACTTTGAACGCGGACATGGCCAGAATGCAAAATTATGTATATTAGCTTACTTTTATTGACGGTCGCACCGATTTTCTAAAAACCTACAACAGAGATATGCACAAAACGCGGTTCTTTTGCTGTGGCAGCCAAAAATAAATTTCGATGAACCATAACAAATACTTCTCAATACATCCACAGTTCAATCACTGCGTTTTTGCAAGTTTAATGTTTTCAGCAACTGGCCACTAACTCAACGAAAAACATAAAGGTAGACTGCAGCGGTAAGCTCAAATCGTTTAACGGCATGTTTATGTATAGTATAAATGTATTTACAATAAAAATATATGGCACATAACTACATACATACATAGGTGGAAATGAGGAACTTACAAAACTTTGGAAACTACAGCCATTGTGGCTTTAGTGTAAGAAACGAAAGAATTTAACGATCGTAACGGTATTTACAGCTAGAAACCCAAACATTACGATTGGCCAATTTATAAGCTTTAAAGGTCAGTCATAAATGTGATCGCTAGATATGCGTCATTGCTGGACAGAAACAATGATTTTTGATTAAACAAGCAGATTATTTGCAGTTATACGTTAAAAACAAGAAAGGAACCAATCACTGCTTTTGTAAAGTAATTTCATTCCCTTAACTGAAAAATCTTTGGTCAGTTTCTGCAACAATTTGCACAAAAAAAAAGATAATAAAAAAATTATCAAAAATTAGCTTGTCATACATAGGATATTTTTTTAGTGCTTGAGAACTTTGATAATACAAAACAGAAAAGAATTGAGTGAACTGCTGCAACGAAAATTTTATAAATTATTATCTGGCCAGTAGTTTCATCGCACTTATTTTTTGAATATGAAATGCGGCATATGTTCGCCACGACTACGAGTTACGAGCCCATTATTCAATCAGTCCAATTTTTGACCACTTTCTAATCAAGTCAAAATGAGCCCAATCAGCAAAAATGCGACGCAAATGATGGTAATTTGGCTTCAATTCGAGCAACACGAGCAGTATTTTACAGGCACGCAAGCCAAGATCCTTACGAAAAATTTTCCACGTAATCGAAGCATAAAGGCCAACAAGTTGCGAACGACGACGAATCGACGGCGTCTTTCTCTTACTTTGGAAGTGTGTTAAATATAATATTTGAAAATACCAAACTGTCATGACAATAACACATGGGCAGAAAGTGACAAGGAAAACCCTTACTAATATATAAAAACACCCCTGATTCATTTATTACTATAAAAGAACTCAAAAGAGAGATTAAAAAACTAAAAGTTAAAAAACCGCACGGATTCGATTTAAATACAGCTGAGGCGTTAAAAAATTTGCCCTTTATAAGTTTGGTTAAATTGCTAAAGTTGTTTAATCATTCTATTAATCTTCATTATTGGAACATTGGAACCTGTGGAAAGTTGCAGAAATGAAAATGATTCCAAGACCGTGAAAAGATCCACATCTGGTTTCTTCATACCGACCAATCTCGTTGCTGCCTTCAAATTGGTAAGCTATTTGAAAAGCTAATCCTCAATCGATTGACGGTAATTATCGGGTCTAAAAATTGTTTACCTTCACATAAATTTGGCTTTCGCTGTAGGCTCTCAACCATTGACCAGGTACATGAAACTCATCTGAAGATAATAAAAATGAAATGGCTAATCGGACGAAGACTAAAGCTGTCCATATATAAGAAAATAGCCATATATATTATAGTACGAGGGGTGCCTTTTATATGTCGGGATTTGGCAACCCTGGTGTTGCAATCTGGCAACTGACAGCTGTATCGCAAAGTTTGACATTTTTTGGCTTTTACGTACTCAGAACGTTTTGAAATACCAGCGCTATTTGTGTTGTTTACAGTAACTTAAAAGATTCATCTCGGTTTAAAAATGGAATTAAATCGTGAACATTTTCGTGCGATTATTTTTTACAACTTTCGACGTGAATTAACTCAGCAACAATGCATGGATGAACTTAATTCATTTTTTGGCGGTGAAGCTCCATCAAGGACCAGTGTTTATCGATGGTACGGTGAATTCAATCGTAGTCGTAGTTCACTCCAAGGCGAATTTCGTGAAGGTCGTCCAAAATCAGTTGTTGTTCCGAAAACCATTGATGCTGTGCGCGAACTGATATTGCAAGATCGTCATGTGACCTATTGTGAGATTGAGACAATCTTAGGCATTAGTGGGACCAACATACATTCAATATTGCTTAAACATTTGACTGTCAAAAAAATTTGTTCGCGTTGGATCCCACACAATTTGTCAATCGCTCAAAAAAAGGCTCGTGTCGATTGGTCGAAGGAAATGCTCAAAAAATACGATCGCGGGGCTTCGAAACACGTCTATGACATCGTGACAGGTGATGAATAATGGATTTACGCGTATGAGCCCGAAAGTAAACAGCAGTCGACTGTATGGGTGCTTCAAGATGAGCCAAATCCGACAAAAGTTGTTCGCGCACGAAGCACTTCCAAGCAAGTGGTCGCCTGTTTTTTCGGAAAAACTGGACATGAACACTAGAACAACGCAGAACAGTAAATTCTGAGTGGTACACAACCATTTATTTGCCAGTTGTCTTCCAAGAAATTAGGAAAACCCATCGCCAAAGACGGATCACTCTTCACCAGGACAATGCGAGCTCTCACACATCGGCTCAAACAACTGCATTTTTGAGCACCCAAAACATCGAATTAATGGGTCATCCACCGTATAGTCCTGACTTGGCACCGAATGACTTCTTTTTATTCCCGTACGTAAAAAACAAACTGAGAGGTCAACGTTTTTCGACACCTGAAGAAGCGGTTGCGCCATTCAGAATGCATGTTTTGGAGGTACCTCATTCAGAGTGGCAAAAGTGCTTCGACAATTGGTGCAAACGCATGCAAAAGTGTATAGATCTTCATGGAGAATATTTTGAAAAACAATAAAGTGATTTTCGATGATTAAAATTTGTTTTTGTTCTCTAATCCCGAAATATAAAAGGCACCTCGTATAAGCAAATTATAAAACCTGTCTGGTCCTATGGGGTTGCGCCAGTCAAAATAATATGATATAAACGTACTGCACAACGAATCCAGCATAAAATCCATCGAGATATTCTCAACTCACCTTGATTCGTTCGCAATAAGGATATTCAAAGTGACCTCAAAGTCTATACGGTCGGTAAAGAAATTAAATACAAGCAGAAACCCACTCCCTCAGACTTCAAAGGCACGTGAATGAGGAAGCTAGCAAACTCCTCAACACCTCAGACCTAACCCGATGGCGCCACTGAATTAAGCCACATAATCTGGCATGATTGCTGTTAACTTAAGGAAGAGACTATGAAAATCTCTGCAAAAAATTGTACTTATTGTAATTAGTTGCAGTGACAACAAACATTGTAATGTATTTTACATATGTTTGTAATAAAAACAACAAATAAATACAATAAATAAAAAATGTAATATATAATAATAATACTTGACACTTGTGAACTAGACAGTTGCAGTATACAAGCAAAGTGGAGCGCATAAAGATTTCCATCACTCAACTTT
Organism: Anastrepha obliqua; assembly: GCF_027943255.1. Lineage (NCBI taxonomy): Eukaryota > Metazoa > Arthropoda > Insecta > Diptera > Tephritidae > Anastrepha > Anastrepha obliqua. Next base: position 121,500,157 of record NC_072894.1, read on the forward strand.
TTTCTTTCTTTTTTGTGATTTAGTAAAAAAGTTTTTCAAAAACCAAATTGAATGATTAATTTTGCGCCACCTTGTAAATTAAATGCAATGTTTTTATTTTTCTTGAAAGCGTCAACTGTGCCTTTGGAATACCATTTCATTCAATAAATTTTTTTTTTGTCACTTATCGAGTGTCAGCTTCTCTTTCATGTTTCAATGCTTGAATTACGATTTGATTTATTGGAGGTTTGCACTTCGACCCCATGGCCTTTTGTGCCCGGTTGGCGTAACATTTAGCCTTAACGGCGCCCCGCGCAAAATAATCTAATAGAGTCAAATCTCTGCGTTTAAGTGGGCAGTTGACAACAACGATTCGACTAATTATACGCTTTTAATGCTTTTCAAGTTTATTCAAGCAAATAGCGATTAATTTTATAAGTGTCTAACCATGAACTGAATTTCTGATACATCACAAATGCTATCTTAGCCGCAAAAAAAACATCGATAATTCAAATTATCAAAATCCAAACGCTCGATGGACCACTGTGTGCACTCTCTATTCCATAAAATCGATATTCTGCTTTGATATTTGGATGTAAATAACTTTAGTTGTCATACTTGGTTAATATGAAAAGTTAGAAAAATCAAGACCGACATATATTGAGATTTACTAGGTGACGTCCAAAATAAACACGACTGGCGTCATAAAAATGTTTTTGATGGCGCCATCTTTTTAATAAGTTAGCGCGTTGGACGTTACATCCCTAGCTGACTTTCAGTGAAGGCTTGGTGACATTCGGTTTAGTGGAAGCGAAGTTATTGCGTCTAAAGTGCCAGTATTATTATTATTATTAGAAGGCCATTACGCACTGCGACCAGAGCTGAGCTATTGTGAAAGGCCTATTTTTGTAACCCTAGAGTTTTAGGCTTTTTAAGAATTTTAGCACAATTTTGGGTTTGTTGTTCCAAAGATTGCATGGAGATACTACGATACCACCAAGGTGATTAAGTCTCTGTCTGCCCAACGCAGGACATTCACAAAGCACATATTCTGAGCTTTGTATGTCCATTTCGCAATAGCGGCAGACATTGGTCTCAGATAGACCAATATTTTTTAGATGATACCTCAGGCTGCAGTGACCTGTAAGATAACCTGTTAAAAGACGCAGATCTACTCTGCTTAGTGAGAGAAGCTTGTCAGATATTCCTTTGTTGGGACTTAGAAATAGTTTGGCTTGACGCTGACCGGCACAGTTTAGCTAGTGTGCAGCAAATTTTCTTTCTTCCCATTTCCTAAGTAATTCATTAATGTGGCCTTTTGTGAGTCCACAGAAAGGCTCAGGACCAGTAAGTTGCATAATTGCTCCTTGTTTTGCAAGGTCATCAGCCATTTCATTTCCCTCATGTCCTTCATGTCCCGGAATCCAGCCTAGTGTTACTATGTTGAGGTTTCCTAACGTATTGAGAAGGTTTAGGCAATCATTTACCAATTTAGAGGTGATAGTTGTTGATAGAAGGGCTTTTAGAGCCGCTTGGCTATCTGAAAGTATGTATGTAGATGTGAGTACCTCTCATTTTCACTCTAAGGCATTCTCTCACACATATTTCAATGGCATGTAGTTCTGAATCGATTTTTTGAATTTAGGCCCATTGATTCCTGCCCTTGTTCTACCATTTTCCAATTCGGACCCATCAGTAAACCATAGCTGGGGGCCAGGTTTGACAGTGATAGAATAAGTTCTGCAGTCTGTGCGTTCATTAATTATAACTTGGAAGTTCCTGAAGAGTATTGGTTTGGGTGATAGTAGGTATGTATATCATCCCTATGAAGAATGGGACTATGTAGGAAGTCTTCTAAGATCTTTAAATGTCCTTTCATATCCCCACTTTTAAGTTCAGATATACCTTTTAATCTTAAGGCACTCGAGCGAGCTTCCCTTTCAATCAAGATTGGAAGTGGTGGTATGTTCAGGAGCACACCCAATGCATCCGTGGGACATGTTTTCATAGCCCCTGTAATACCAACACATATCAGGCGATGCAGTTTGTTTAATTCGTTTACTCCTTTTCTTTGCTTGACCTTGGGCCACCATGCTAAGGATGCATAAGTGACTATGGGTTTCACAACTGTGGTGAATGTCCAGAATGTCATTCTAAGGGCTAGTCCCCATGTCTTACCAAAAAGCCTTGTGCAGGCAAAGAATGCCCTTGTGGCTTTTGAAGTAACTCTCTCAATATGGGAATTCCACGTAAGCGTTTTGTCAAGACTGACGCCAAGATAGTTCGCTTCTGTCGAGAGTTCAAGTGTTGTTCCATTAAGAGTCGGACATTTGAGATTTATGTTCCTTCTCCTAGTAAAAGGTACAAGTGCTGTTTTGGATGGGTTAATGGAGACCCCTTTTTCCGTGCACCATTTGTTTATTATTGTAAGGGCTTGCTGCATGCGATCCGAAATGGTTTCCTCATGCCAGCCTAATACATAAAATACTAGGTCATCAGCGTAGCCCTGAGTGTGAAATCCTAGGTTATTCAGTTTGTGGAGAAGTTCATCTATGACTAGAGTCCACAAAAGAGGAGAGAGTACGCCTCCTTGAGGGCAACCTCTTGTGACTTTAATAGATTTGATTGTTCCTCCTAGTTCGGTGCTGATCGTCATAGACTTCAGCATGAATGTTATCCATCTAGTTATGGGTTCAGGTACCTCCTTTAGATATAGGGCATTATAGGTTGCCTCATAGGAAGTGTTATCAAAAGCTCCTGATATGTCAATAAATGCACATAGAGCTATCTGTTTGGACTCAAAAGCCTTTTCAATAACTGTTACCAGGCTGTGTATTGCAGTCTCAGTGGATTTTCCCTGTTGATAGGTAAACTGAAGTCGATGCAGTGGGAAGTTAGCTAGCTTGTTTTCCTTAATGTACTGATCAACTATCTTTTCCATTGTTTTGAGAAAAAATGAGCTGAGACTAATTGGTCTGTATGGTTTAGTGAGCTAGTATGTTTTATGTTTGCGTCATCGGTACGAAAATGAGTTTCGAACAAAGAGCTAATATCAAATTTTGTTTTAAAATCGGTAAAACGTTTACCGAAACATTTGAATTCATGAAAAAAGTTTATGGCGATAAATTTATCAAAAATTAACCGAAATCATCGTTGAAATTCATGAAATCAGCGTTTAATATCTCCAAAACATCGATTTATCGCATTTTAACTGACCATTTGGGCTTACGAAAGATCTGTGCAATGCACTGAAAAATCGCTCTTACAACCACTAAGTTCCCTTTTCTTCTGTTTAGTCTGAACATATCATAAGCTTGAAACATTAGGAAGACATGCTTCTAGAGTTGGCAATCCTCATTCTTTTCTCTGTTGTTGTTCTCGCAAAGTGAAAAAATGCCAACAATAAAAAGTGAATAAGAATTAAACTCAAGCTAGTCTGCAAGCGGTGAGAAGTTAAGGAAAAATATTTATTTTATTTTAGCTTATTTATTTATTAATTTAATCTAAAAAACTAATGAATTTAAATAAACTAAATATTTATTCTAATTTAATTATTTCAGTGATTAACTACCCATTTGGTATTTTATTGTAGCTTTTCCTTACTGCTCTTACCATTTTGCCTAAATAATAATCCAAAAATATCAAATGACTTCTCTCATTACTATTAGTGTACAAAATAGGTGCTGGAATAACAAATACATATTTATTACGAAAAAGAAACTATCGGGCATTTAAGGGTTAAAGCGAAAAAATATATTTTCACAAATCTTAGAGTGGCGTCAAATGTTTTGCAAAACCCAACTGGGCACACAATTTAAGACTATTCAATACCCAATAACGGTACAGCCAAAAACGGCAATATTCTTAGTAACTTCCCAACTCATCCATTTGCAATTGCCCAATGCCAGCATGACTGACTGACCAACTGCCAGAAAAAAATATTATTTTTCCATACTGACTTGAAAATTTTAAAGCTCACCAAACTTGGAGGGACTGATGGACAACCAAAAGAAATCGATTGCATTCAGTATATTCGAACAAAAAATCGACAAATCATCATCAACTACTACAGATTTGCATTTCAGAAAAAAAATTCAGGAAAAAATCAAAATACTGCAGCAATGAAACAACAATAACACAGAAACAAGCGATGAAGGAAGGAACTTAACAGAATGAGTTAAACAAAATCAAAACCAAAACCAAAATCAAGTAAGAAAAAAAAACGCTGCTAAGACAGCAACAAATCCATACGAAACTACAAGAAATTAAAAGCCAAAAAATACAACAAACGGAGGCAACAACAATAACAACGTGCTTGCAAAAAAAAACAACAATCATCTTAACCTGAAACGAAACCTTGTAACATTTTTCCGTTTCGCCTTAACTTAATTGTCGTTTTTTTTTGTTGTTGCTAATTTTTTTGTTTTATTTGTTGCCTGCTGTTCAGTGTTGCTGTTGCTGCTGCTCTTGTCATAAATGGATATGTGTGTTGTTGTATACAAGTGTGTGCACATGTGGCTAGCTACTGAGCTGGTTCGCTTGGTAGGTTTGTTGCTTGGCTGGTTGCTTGGTCATGCCGGTTTTCAACATCAGCCTCAGCCTCAGCCAGACAATGTTAGCCAGTTAGCCGCATTTGTGCATACATACAAAGCCACTTGCATTATGCGTACACGCGAATATAACATATACACGTATACAGGGTGGCCCATATATCGGTTTTTGTTTTTTAAGCATATGTTATTTTAACGGTGGCATCGCACTCGCACTGAATACCTGACAAAACGTCAACGCAGAGAAACAATGCAAACTTATTTCTAAGGTCACTGCGCTTGCAGCTTAAACAGTACGTTCATTTAAAAGGAATTAAAATGCAAATAATTTAGAATGAATTATGCCCGTAATGCAGCTTTTGAAAAACCCTCAACATCTATCGATTTGGCGGTTCTTTGACTAAAACAATTTTACTAATATTCTTAATTCGATGCCCGACTTTAAGTGTAATTGTTAATGGGTATGTAAGAAATGATTGTTTCAGAAACAATATACAAATAAATAAATAAATATTCTCTGACGAAGGACTTCAAAAACTGGGTTAACAATTTGCGGTACTGAGAGGTCAGCCTAGGCAGCCACATGAATTAAATTGTTTTTATTTTTTTAATTATTATAAATATATAGACCACCCTGTATATACAGATATGTTTAGCATGCCTTTTTATGTGCAGCCACATATATATGTATGCATGTAAAGATGCATGCGCAGGTTTAACAGAATATTAAGCAAGAAAACTTCCATTTACATACCTTCTGATATATGTATGTATGTGTGTGTACACATAAGCATGTATGTATATGTACGTCTAACACACGTAATATAAAGGACCAAAACAATAACGATTTCAACGACGAAACAAAAAGCCCTACAGAAGGCTCAAAACAAATAACGACAACAGAAACTAAGAAAAAAACAACAGCGAAAACCCAACAATGCAAACAGCGCAACCTACAACAACACCACTGCACTGAAACGGAATCTTCAAACCGGTGCTAGCAAAAAGTTTTCTCTTCAAGTTGCGCAGAGTAAATTAACTGAGTAAAGAAAACATTGGCGCTTCCAGGGAGAGTTAGAAAGAGCAGAATAGAGTTGCCGTGAATTAAGTTTTAGTAATATACTCATATAATATATGGTAGGCCTGAGGGCTCAAGAATATTAAAAATGCTTTAATTATTTTTAATATCGGCGTATGTATGTATGTACGGGGGCCGATTGTAAAGACCGTGCAAAAATAAAAACTATATATTGTTTGCGACAAACCTTTGTTATTTTTCGACATACATAGTTTCCTTTTAGGCTTATAAACTTAATCTAAGCTGTTCTAGTTTGTTGATCCCTTCCGCATAATAGGAATTGTCCAGGCCTGAAAAAAAGCAATTCGTTTCTGTAATCACCTCCTCGTTTGAATAAAATCTTTTCCCGCCAGTCATTTCTTCAAATTGGGGAACATATAGTAGTCCGAGGGATCCAGGTCTGGGAACAGCGGAGATGTGAAATGAGTTAGAACCCCATGTCTATTAATTGTGCGACCACAACAAAAAAGGAAAATCTCACGATTTGCTCGATTCAAACGAATGCCAAACACAAAGAAATAAACCGATTTGGCTGAAACCACCGATACGCACCAGTAGCGTCATCTCTCTGGCATTGTAGAGTATGTAATTTCCGCCGAATTAAAGAAGTATGTAGTTTTCGCTATCTACTCCCAAAATTAAAGTGATGCTATGAATCCGCTCCCTTTATTGCACGCTCAATGTGGTATCATTGTAGAAAAAAATACTGACACACATTTTATTTTATATCGAAATACCATCTAAATGCTAGTTTGCCATTTCATTTTATAATAGCATTCAGCCAATTTGGCTTCGAATGTAACGAATTTTTGGTAGTTTCCTTCCCACTACTTTAACATTATTTTAATAGGGCTGCCTTTAATTAAGATTATACAAATCAAAGATAATTTTGCACTAAGATGGCGTCAATTCACTTTGTTTTCGACTCATTTTAGAAAAATTTGGCAGTTTTGTTCCTATACCTAGTTGTAATTTTTATTCCATTTTATTTTTATTTTTTTATCATTCTGATTCATAAGTTTTGTTTATTGTTTTTAAAGCTTATCTGGAGCGAAAGTCGTGATAGCATGGTGAATGTGCCAGACAACGATGCTTCCTCGCATGCCTCATTGGGTAGCAGAATTCAAAGTTTTCTACGGAAAGGCAATTAAGATATGCGATTATTAAAATAGAAAATCGCAGAAAAAAGAGATACAGTAGATTCTGTTTTTATGCGGTATATACGTTCCGCAAGAAACAGCATAAAAACAGCTACCAGTTCCATAGTAAAACTATACATACGTTTCAAAAGTGCTAAGAACCGCATAAATCTGAAATAATGTAATAAAATCGCATAAAAAAAGGGTACTAGTCCCATATTATAACTATAGATACGTTCCATAGACCGCATGAATCAGAAATAGTTAAATAAATTCGCATAAACAAAAAATTGTATTTTTGAAAATTATATCTTTATTTAAGAAACGTCAGAATCGAAAAATAAATTTACATCGTCAGAAATAGAATCAGACAATATCCGCATGTTTAGCATTCGTTTAGGATTTGGCGTAAAATCACTTCTGTCACTTGAGGAAATGTACACATCTGATTTTGATGGTGATGCAGGCGGTTCCATACTTGTAGGGTTAGCATTTTTGATATAATCTGTAATGAGTTTTTGCATAGCTGGCTTAGAATCTTGTTTATATGTACAATTCCCGATAGGTCGACAGGTCACATAAAAACAGAATCTACTGTACTGAAGAGTAAAAGCACATTCCTATGATTTCACTATTAAAATATAAATATATTCAATGACAACTAAGAACTATAGCTGCAATTTGCATTCCAACTTTAAAATATGTACTAAGTACATTCAGTGTTTTAAATCTCTTGGCAACTCTACATACAGCGATGAAGAGCGATTGCGTATTCCAAATCGAAAGCTTCGCCATTGCAGCAAGCCCCAACAAACTCACGTACACACACATGGTGTATACAAGCACAAGCGCATGCATAGTGAACTATGCGACCCAAAAACCCAAAGCCAAAGAATTCACTTTTGCTTTCGGTATGAAATAATCGTTGAGTATTTCGGTTCGTCTCACGTCACTCGACACAGTCATTGCAATTGTTGGTTGTAGTTGTTGTTCGCTGTGTTAGTACGACTGCCAATGTGCTCGCTGTTGCTTAATGGCAAATAGTTGCCGATGTAGCAGCGGACGTCGCTGTCGCCGCCAACAGTGCCATCGGCAGCGAGAGCGTTGCATTCGTTTAGGTGATTAGCAATAAGAGGCCAAACAAACAAATACTCGCAAGAGCGGAGAGCTCGTTATTAAATAGGCAGCAGCGGAAGCGGCTGCGATGCCAACGCGCACACAGTCATGTACCTCTCGTTTTGTTAACGCTCAACTACGAGTAGTTAGTTTCTTGGCGATCTTACACCCACCCGAACGCCACTATGAATTGTACTCTCAATTTATGATACTCACTGCTTAAACTTTAAAGTCAAGCACCACAACTCACTCCGCACAACCGGCATCGATCCTATCCTACTTACAGTCACATTGCCCCACATTAGCCTGGCCTACCTCACTTATACGCACACATGTAAACTATTACGGCACACTGCCGCTCGTTTGCGCTCTCGCAGGCCGAAACAAACTTGAATGTGGAACGATTTGGCGGTGGGTGAAGCAGAGCAAAGCTGAATGGAAATGTGTGTGCGAGCAACGACGATACGACGACTATGGCAACAACAAATATATTCATCATTGAATAATGTAATAAGTGAAAGTGTAGCGCTGACCTACTTTTCGCTATAGATTCAGGTCTATGTTAGATAGATTAATTTCGTTTTCGTTTCACTTCGCCGTTTGGCGATTCGTGCGCGTGTAGCTTCTCACGTGGCCACCCCCGCTGGCCCTACACTCGAATCACGCTCGTCATACAGGCTTTTGATTTACATGGATATGGCCGCTCATTTACATACATACATATATATACCATATCCATACCTATGTCTGTTTGTGTTTATGTTAGATTGGGCCATGGTATGGAAGGAAAAAGAAGAAACATTTAAAGATGTTGGCAAGTTTTTCAAATGGGACGTGGGGCATAGATACATTACAGGTGAGGATTAACAGCTTAGTCGTTTAGATGCAGCAACAAAATAAAACGAACAAATAAAAAGCGCGGAAATGGGCGTGAAATATACTCACCAAAAACATGAAGTAGATGGAGCAGGGCATAACGCGTGTGTCGATGATGTTGGAGACGCATAGAAGAAAATCCCGTGGCCACTAATGGTGAATATCATAAGCGCTAACGTACATATGTATGTTTCTATAAAGGCGAGCATGAAGAAAAATATGTGTGGCTATGTATGCATAATATATATGTACTAACTATGAAAGTAAAGGTTTAGGCTGCACGGAGACACGTGCGCTTAGAATATGTACAGCTGGCATTTTGGTTAGAATGTAGGTTAGTGGGTGTTTACAATTTTAGTCATCACCATCATCTACCACAACTAAAATACCCGAGTAACAAAAGTGAAAAAAAAACTACACGCATTAGGGAGGAGTTAGCATACTTAAGACACTACATACATAAATGGGGATGTAAATATCTATATGTGGGTAATATAGTAACATTTGAGAAGGGTAGCCATTTTATAAGAACATACTTCCTACTCCTAATGCAAATGACGAAGCGGAAGCAAAAAGGGCACACTGTTGAGATATTTAGATATTCACACACACACATATCCATACATGTGTAGTACCTACAAATGTGTACAATATGAAGCAAGATATAGCAACTTCTTCTACGAGGTCTTATTTCACAGTTATGGTGAATATTTATTTTTTTATTTTATTTTTTATGATTTTAGGATATATTCATCTTTCTGATCGGATAATTTTTCCGCCTTTCAACTGTTTATATATGATTCTGTAAAAAAGAACCAAAATATAAAACTTTTTTATTAATTTTCTTTTAAGATGGCTCATTGATAATTGAATAAAGCTATTTCCACGTGAAACGATTTTTTTCAGCGCTTTATTAATTCATGCAGTAAAGGGCTAATACGGTTATACAACAATATTCACAATAAACGAGCGAGCGAAATCTTAGCAATCCAATTAAATTCAAATTTCTGTACTAAAATCAGCATGTAAATAAGTTTGTAAACAAAGTGTACAAAATTAGCCGTTTCAGGTCTAGAATTCATATGAAAATCCGATAAAAATATTTCTAGTTTTACGGAATTTTTTGATTTCGCGCAAACTTTCCTCATTTTTCTTGCACTAAAAAGGCCTCAAGATCAATGCCATTAACACGTTGACTGCCGCGCCGGCACCCATTGCCCGGCGCATGGCTTTTCAATGGCGCCGCGCCGGGCAATGGGTGCCGGCGCATTGTTTTTGGTGTGGTGGTGATGCACACTTGCGGCGCTGTGTGATAACCAGCAAATTTCGCTCGGCAGTCAACGGGTTAAGACTAAATTCAGTGCTGTATATAGAAAAAATATTTACAATAATTTTACCTTATCGATGCAAGGTTAGATAATAGAAAGAGTATCCAAATTTAGAAAACTTGGATGTTGGATTAATGAGAACTGGGACTGCATCGAAGAAATTAAGGCACGAATAGAAATAGCAGGATTGTCATTGTGCCACTATAAAAAAGTGCTCTACAGTCGTGAAATTACCATGCAGTTAAAAATTCGTTTCGTCAAATATCACCTAGGGCCAGTACTTTTTTATGCCAAAAAGATATGAACTCTTAAAATGGCTAACATGAACAGAATAGAAGAAGCCTTTGCAATGTGAATATACAGGCGAATGTTAGAAATCTCATGGCCGTATAACGTTTCCAACAGTGAAATTCTTCGCGCCGTAAATCGGAGTAGGCAGTTGCGGTGGTGAAGCGAAGGAAGACAGCTTACTTAGGGTATATTCTACGAAATCGCAAGTACAAAATGTTGCAACTCATCCTGGAAGGTAAAATAGAAAGAAGACGAAGCATTGGAAGAAAACAAATATAACGGCTGAGTAATATTAGACACTGGACTGGTATAGGAGACATCAGAGAGTTGTGGAATGTGGCAAGAGACAGAGACGCTTTTAATGAAATCAAAAACAATATTTTTAGGAACTTTAAATTGTAAATTGTAATTGAATTGTAGAGAGAAAAAGCTTTTGTCTGCATAGAGCTTATGCTAATCTCCAGATATTACAACAAATTATTAACTTCGTAGTAAGAGTTCTATGAAGTCGTGTGATTAGATCCATGGAAAAGGAGAAAAATTTGGTTCATTTTATTATTATTGAAAACGGTTTAATTTTTTAACTGTAACTGTACTACAAGGAATACGAAGCTTTCGATACTGATGAAGCATCTTAGGGATAAATAATTTTGTAGATATATATTTAAACACGGGTAATTAATAGAATAAAATAAATTAAAAAGACCCATGTCTTGTTTCGTGCTGTATAACTTAACCGACCCATTGAAACATCCCATTTCAAGTTATAAGACTTACCATAAAAATAATACTTTTTTTTGTTTTATTTTTAATACTATATAATAATGTGAGCTTAAAATGTTCAATAAAAAACGAAATAAAATAACTATCAGTTATTAGATTATATTGTTTAAATTTTGCACAGAACTGTAGTAACTAACAAAATCCACGCAGAAGCTTTTCTGCTAACCTTTATGTTATACTAATGTCACACACTGTTAACTAACTAGTATGCAGCCAAGCTCCTTGATAGTTCGAGCCATTTTTCAAAATTTGAAATTTTTCGCAATACGTATGTACAGCTGTGCACAAAATAATAGGAGTGCCGACATGAAAAATGTTCAAAGGTCATTTTTTTAGAATAAAATGGTTTTATTTCAAAACTTTTAGCGTAACATTAATCACATGAGCTATATACATCTATTCGTAGTTAAAACATTTCAATTAAACGTATACATAAACTTAAAATTTAATTCAGGTAAAGATATTGTATATAAAAAATTGCTTCCACAAAAAAATAGGAGTGATTTGTATAATACTTAGTTTCTCTAAACTTTTAACACTAAATGGTCTTAAAGCTCTTCAAAACTATTTAAAGACATTAATACTTCGTGGTATATCCTCGATGTCTTAACACTGCTTCGCACCTTCGTGGCATTGAGTCAATGAGATCCTGACAACGCTTAATTGGGATTCTTTCCCATGCCTCTTTTACCACCTTCCATAAATCTTTCGAATTGGTGGGTTTTTGTTGATCAACACATTTTTTAATATCGGTCCATAGATTTTCGATTGGGTTGAGGTCGGGAGACTGAGCAGGCCAGCGCATAAGCTCAATCCCATTGACTCTGAACCATTCTTTCGCTCACTTACTCGTGTGCTTAGGATCATTATCCTGTTGAAATATCTATTTTAGTGGCATATTCCATGTGGTATATGGTAGCATAACTTCTTCTAATATCCTCACATAAACCTTTTGATCCATAATGCCTTCGATTAAATATATTGGACCTACGGCGCTATACGAAAAGCTGCCCCATACCATAACCTTAGCGCCACCATGCTTCACTGTTTTTGTTGTGAATCGAGGATTATATTCCATATTGGGTGGGCGTCGAACATACTTTCTGGAGCCTGAACTGCCAAACAACTCGATTTTACTTTCATCTGACCACAAAATATTTCGCCATTTACTAGCCGGCCAAGATTTATACTCCTGTGCAAACTCTATACGGGCTGGCACATGCTTCTTTTTTAGAAGGGGCACTTTCCGGGGACTTCTTGCGTATAAATTATGATTGACCAAATGTCTGCGTACAGTTTCAGCACTAACTGGTAAATCAAGATCGTCGCGTATTTTCCTTGCGGAAACAAATGGATTACCTTTCCAGGTGCGTATGATGTTGCGATCGTCCTTAGAGGAAAGTTTTTGTTTTCGCCCGCGTTTTTCAGCTTTTGTTTTATAATACAAGGCGTTTGCTATCATTTGTGCAGAACATCCAAGTATATTGATTAAAGCTCGCTTCTCTTCCGTACAATGCTTTCCTCTACCCACTAAGGCAAAATAAATCAACCCAAATATTAACAATAATTCTTCGAAATTACTAGTGACCTTACTTTTCGATTTTTGTAAATATGTTTGCTAGTTTATCGATATTTTAAGAAACAAAGTTCGCACTCCTATTATTTTGTGTAGCGCAATAACAACCTTCTACAACAAAATGTATTACAGTTTTAAAATAGGGAAAGCAATAATAAATTTCGATTCACATTTCAATACTAGTGACCCGTTAGGTGTACCGTTATGAATCGGCGTCACTTGCGTTAGCGATAAAAAAAGTTGTGCACTAACTTATATTTTTCATATCGGCACTTCTATTTTTTTGTGGACAGCTGTATATAAAAGATATGCAAAAAAGGTATTAAAAAAAATAATTTTTGGAGAAATTATATTTATTAAAAACATAAATAAAAGTGCACATCTTGTTTTGAATTTTAATACACATTTATTTTACTTCTCTTGATAATTCTTTAAAATTTGGTGACAGCAGTTCTCATTAATTCTGATCGGTGTTTGAATTTTAAAATGGAATAAAATGATTCACATACGCACGTTGTTCCGAATATTGAAATAATTCAACAAGCAGTCTTTCTTAGTTCAGTATACATACTCCGATTCTGGCACAAATTTCCGAAATTCAGTAATCTACGACCACTTATATTTGAATTGTAAAGCTTTATCGTCTTGCGTATCTATTAATTCTAATTCTCCAGACGCTTTTTGGGTCATAATAATATTAGAAGTGGAAAACTAACCTTAATTAAGTTAATTTTGTTCGGTGGTTTCTTCCATCTAAAAAATGTGCAGTAAATAGAGAAAATGCGCAAGACCATAAACAAAAAGAAACCTAAAAAATCTGTTGTTTTTTTTCTATCGGAAACTTGCACTTTCTGAAAATTCAGTGATCTATAAAACTACATACCCGAAATTTTTTTCAATTCGGCGCAAAAAAGGTTTGTTTTTAAGATTTTTTTTTAGATACAGCTAATTTATTTATTAACTTCTTTATAATAACACAGCATATTTTCCTGAATTTTCATTGCAAAATATTCAAACTTAGCCGTGTGACAGTACATATCTGTAGGCGCCTCGAGAGGAAATTGTTTTGCGGTGTAGTACATCAAAAAAACTGGATTTGTTAAAGAAGATGTTTATACAGGTAAGCCTGGGAAAATGCTTTTTTCGATTTTTCCATGTTTCGTAGCAGTTGATAACCAAAAACCTTGCCAATATTTTTTTTTTAGCTTAAGCACTTCAAACACCTTTGATTGTAAGTCTAGCATTTAATTATTATTTCGATTATTTTTATTAAATGCAGTGAGAATACATAAAATTTCAGATTTTGCAAAAGATTTTGTTCCGAAGACGGTACTTCCGAGAAAGAAATGCCTATGAATTTTCTCTGTCCGTAAGACTCTGAACCTTGTCACATTCTTTTCAACGTCTCCTCGCCGGTCGTAAAATCGAATGGTAGCATTTCCAAGCAACAGAAAGTGGTGAAGTGTCCGTTATGTACCGTAAAAGTGATTTGAAATTTCTGGATTGGCAAATCTAATTTGGCTACAAGCATTTGCGCGTTACTATCACCAGAAGATAATCTGAAAGATGCACTCAACATCCCTCTGAGTTACTTACATTACATAAATTAATAAATGCAGGGTATTATAGAATTTACTTCAAAAAGAATTAAGTGCAATTTTGAGGAGCGAAAAAACCACAGCAAAAACTGCATATAAAAAATGAGAAAACAGCGGCGACGAAATGCGCGACGACAGCAATAAAAATTACCGCCAATGCAATAATTACAACAACCAAAAACCAAAACAATATAACAACAAAAAGCGAGTAAAGAAAATGTGGGCAATCAGCAAAGGCAGCGAGCAGCACATAAATGCATTTATATGCATACATACACACACATACATACTAGTGCATACTACTTATGTATTGTATGTATGGGTATGCAATCGCATACAGTAGTTTTCATTTTCATTTTCGTTTTCATTTTCATTTAATACGAAATAAAAACTTACTCACACGACCAACACAACACAAGCTCAAGCACGCGCACACTCACGCGGCCAAATGTGCATGCGAGCACAATTGCAACAGCAGCAGCAGCAGCAGCAACGATGAAAACTACAACAACAACAGCTAAGAAGACGAGCGCATACTCGCTCGCTCGCGCTCATTCAGAGTGTCGCAAAGCGAGCGGAGTAGTGGGGTGCAGTATTTGCTGCCTGCCGTCGTCGCCATAGTTGTAGTCGTTGTTGTTGCCATTGCAGCTTATATGCACATAATACTTACACAAAAACCTTGACACACTTTGCGCGCTACAACAAGCCCAGGGACGGTTTCGACCGCAATTCATGTGAGGTTAGTTGGTTGCTTACTCGTCGTCGTTAGTCGCTCGTCATCGCTGGCTGACTTGTTGTTATAACTCGCTTGTTGGTTGCTCGTCGTAGCGTATGCGTTGCACTGCCCGTTTGTCTTTTTTTGTGTTTCTAGTATTTGTTTCAGTATTGTTTATTGTGCTACCCCTTTTGCCTTGCATCACCCCTTTCAGGCAACAACACTGTCCCCCACCTTGGGGAGTTGAAGCGCACAGCCTACGAGCAGCCATCCTATCGCATGATCACATCGATAAATGCGTTTTTTATGGATGAGCAATAAAAGCTACATTCTTTAGCGATTTTTAATAGTGTGAAAAAAATTAAAATAATAAAAAATGAATACAATTTCCTTCAAATATTTAAAACGTTATGGGGGCAAAACGTGAATTGTTTTATGAGGAGTCTCAAAGCTACATATGGTTTATCAGCCGCTATAGTATGTATGGAATGTACTTGTATATGACGTACTGGCAATAACTCCTTCTTTAATTCGAAACCAACGGCGGATGTAAAACAACTTAGTTATGGCAAGAGTTTTTTTTCTACCGGCGGTCGCGTTAAATATTCGAGAATATTTTTGCCATGAACGGGCTACTCATAAAGACCCTCCGCCTTTCAAAGCGGTCCTACGTTTTTCGGGCAACAACACATCACACAGTACAAATTGGAGGACAAATGCTCTTTGTTAGTAGTAATTTCACTAAAGGCCAATGAGTATGAACAAAAACTTTTATTGAAACTCAGAGGGGTGTCCCCATGGGTTCTCATGAACAAGAAAGGAAATTAAATTATTCTGTAGATAGAAGAGAGGTGGAAAAAGAGTTGAAACAGGCCAAAGGGCAAGAGCAATAGCTTAAGGACTAGCAAACTAATTTAAGGCTTACACAAATACACAAATAAAGGAAATAGTAATATTTACATACATATATAGAAATAAATAGAAATAATATGAATGTGAGGGGGAAAGTACAAGATGATTTTTATTGAAGCTCCCTATGTAAAAATCGCAAAATAAAAAAATTATCTTCTAAAAAGATGAAAGTAAGATATACAAATTTCTAAATATATAAGAATAAGTAGATAAGATGAACCGGGGTGGCACCGAGTGGGCTAATACTCAATTATAAGTACAATTCGAAGCCCGCTGTGGACTTGAAATAATAAAATTATAGGTTTTTTTTTAATAGCATTCACAGACAGCAAAAAACTAGCAACTACCGTTGTTTTGGGATGAAAAAATGTAGTTATAAAAATCATCTCGCCTTCGAAGTTAAACATTTCCATGTTAATTCTGACACTCCAACGCATTTTCGTTCCAATTAATGCGAATTTATTAAGCATCGAGATTTTGTAACTGGTCAGATACAGAAAAAATTCATCAGCTGAATAAAAAGTTACGAGGTTATCGACAGGCCCGAAACATAATTGCAGCGGAACGGGGAGTAACGGGGTGACGAGTGGTGATCAGCTGATCCACTTCCATCGCAAAATTCGGTCGGTTATACACAATTGCGACGGGGATGGTTTTCAACCGACATCTTGTGGTTACAATAAAATTAATTTTGTAGTGAAATCTATTTGTTTTCTATATTTGTGAAGCAATTCGTTGAAGCGCAGTTACAAAAAAATAACTTCTTTCAAATTATTGATAATTTGCAGGGTTTCTTATGCAAATCGAATATTATTATTATTATTTGCCTGCTTGTCATCAAGTAATCAGAAAAGCAACCCTGGGTCTTCACCCAGTCGGAGAAAATAGAAACGAATCCAATTATTTTGCCGTTATAATTTCTCATACTTGTGTGTTGTTGTGTTCAAATTTTGACAACGGTTACTCGTCAAATCGTTACCCGCTAGCCGCTGAAAATCTGTTAAAGGGGTCAGTGATTTATTGAGAGAGGATAGTAGTAACATTGAAAAACGAGTCCGATATATCAAAGGTCTTAGAATGAAAACTAAAACCTTGGCATGAGGATCGAAACGGCTATTTAAAGGTCATAATTTGTTTTACATGAGTTTGAAAAAGAGGCCTAAAGTGTATCGAAGGCACATTGAGGTTAAGTTCCAGCTTTTTTCTACGACTCACGTCAGTGGGAAGTTTAATAAACTTTATACGACTATTGTATGGAGAAAAATCATATAACACGACACATGGAAAATCTCTTATGGCAAAAACGAAAAACTGTTTTCAAATGTATTCTAGTATATTTATGTAAATTTGACTATAGAACCATATTCCAAAGTTGTAATTCCGGGTGCTAGTATGTGTATTCTTTAACGGTAAATGCTGTTTGATAGTCAGAATACAAACTTGATCAAAAAGTTCCCGCCACAACCGCCAGGTGATGTTCTAAGATAATTGATTTGAGTGTGGATAGCCACGTCTGTTATTTACATTCATATCAAAATTTTATCGCCATTGCTTGCCATAATTATCCGTAAATTTTTTATGAAGAATAATGGGGCGTTAGTCTTAGAGTGCCAGATGTAAAAGATGTTGACACATTTCTCGAACCAAAACACAGGATATTGGTACTTTCAAAAACCACTCCAGCACTTACTATTTGACCCTGAGAAGGTGCAGGTCCTGATCACCTAATCGTTGACGTTGTTCCGGTATCCGACTACGACGAGGTTAGAATAGCACTAACGCGACTAAAGAGTAACAAAGCCACGGAAGCTATGGGACTGCCGGTAGAGCTATTCATACATGGCGGGGAGGTGCTGGTCGGATGAATGCACACCTGACGATTGGCATTTGGATCCGCCCAATCCATGGAAAGGGTGATGATGACTAGTATTCTAAATATCAGCTACAAGGTTCTATCAAACACACCGCGTAAAAAACTTAAGCCCATCATCAACTAGCTGTTTGGGCCATATGTTATTAGATGACATTGGGATGGTCGGCATAAAACTTTGCGGTAAAGCTTGAACGACATACCCAGCCTTCTTGGCGTTACGACCCAGTTCTAGCTTTAATTCTGCCTAGCGGAACGAATGGGTCTGGTGGTGAACGAGGACAAAACGAAGTATCATACAATACCTCTGGTCATGAAACAAATAGTCGGCATATCGGCACCCACGAAACTGTTGGCAGTTAATATTTTGAAGTAGTAAAAGACTTTGATTAAAGTAAAGAAGTAAAAGACTTCCGAGCATCTGCTGTAAATGGAAGAAAATTCTCAACTTCATATGAAAAAAAATTCACAAAAATCAACATAATTTTTGAATCACTTCAAACACACATTTATATTATATGTGCTATAAAACTGTATACCCAGAAGTTTTCTAAAGATTCTGATCAGGAGGTGCAAAATTTTAATAATAATTTTAAAAATTTTTGGGATTTTTATGAATTTTGTACAGAGTTTGAAGCTTTGAGTTGTAACAAAAAAAAATTATATGCAAAAAAAGAAGTAAAGCTTCGTACTTCGTCGCGCTCCTATCGTTTTGAACACAAAAAAAAGAGGTAAAGCTTCGTACTTCGTCGCGCTCCTATCGTTTTGAACACAGGAGTGTATACATTAGGGCGGGTCGATTTAAAAATCGCTCATTGCTCTGTGAAAATCATATTCTAAGGATCAAAATAAGAAACTTTGCCGAAGGAACCATACCTCTAAAACGAATTCTGATGTCCTCCAATTTGGGTCGAACTTTTTAGTTTCTTTTCTATAACTCACTTAAATTAATTTTTTCATTTACATACATATGTATGTTCTGACTAAATAAATTTCTTAAGAGAAAAAATAGATATTATTATTATAAATAAATAATAAATATTATTATAAATAAGTAAAAATAAAGAAAAAACATAGCCATTTAGCTGATTTTTTCATGTAAAGGCCAAAAATGGTGATATTCAGACAGGGGGACATCAGAATTCGTTTTAGAGGTATGGTTCCTTCGACAAAGTTTCTTATTTTGATCCCTAGAATACGATTTTCACAGAGGAAAGAGCGATTTTTAAATCGACCCGGCCTAATATACATATATGGTATATCTGGCATTCATAGTTTTGTTTGAAAATATCTACTTCAAAATTTTATTGCTTGAAACGTTTTAATTATTTTAACACTCTTCAAGTATTCTGATCTCTAAACACACACACATATATATTATTTGACTAGCCTTGTCTAAGGCCCTAAGTGATTTCGCAAACGTACACTTAAGACCAAAGAAAAAACTTTAATAAAATTAAAAGAAAATATTTAAATATACAAAGTTAATTTTTTCAACGCTACTGCTTATCAATTAGCATTCAGCGTTTACCAACAAAACGACAAAAGCTGTGTAAACAATTCAAGTTTCGATAATTTTTACGATTATTAATACTAGTTGTTGCACGCATATGGCTGAATGCATGTGTATGTGTGGTGGCATAAATATATTATATGAATCGCTGCATGCATTGTCCCAATTACGCGCAAAAGTGTATCAATAATCTAGCGCCTATTTATAAATATATTATACATTTATACACATGTATGTATGTGCGTATGCATGTTTAGTTCATTTCGTGTTTTTTTTTTCATTTTATTTATTTTTTTTTTTTTTGTAATTTTAAAAATCTCTAATTTTGTATACAAGAAATGTGACGTAGAAGCCATGTTAAATGATGTTTCTGACGTAAGCGTTCTTCGTGCTTGTTTTTGTATTTGTCTAAAATTTTTATTCAATTCAAATTATGATAAATATGCAATTTTTTATCGAGCGTTGCTTCTTCGTCGCCGCATAACATTAACAAATATTTTATATTTTACATATATTTGATGCAAAATACAATATAACCATTCGAGAAGTAGGTCACGAAGCCACAAAATAAAAAACAAAAAAGTAAAAAACAAAAAAAAAACACGAAAACAAAAAAAAAACACAAAAAAATAAAAACAATTGTAATGCGTCCGAGTTTTTTCGGAAATTACTCTCGCGTTACTGTTGCGCTGCAGTCGCTGTTTGTGTACTTAACACTATGTGTGTATACATACATACAAGCATGTGTATGTAGATGGGTTGACGGACTGTCTGTTTGTCAAACAGTTGTTCGATCGGCTGTGAGTTGGGTTGGACGTCTGCTGCCAACCGGCTGCTTGGGTGCTATCGGTGGGTCGTCTTTGCCAGTTTTTATAGAAATATATGATCTTGTATTGGTTTGTGTGAGTGCGAGTGCTCTGTTTTGCTTTCGAGAATGAATTTGTAATTTGTATGCCCCTCACACCTTCTGATTATCCCCGCCTTGTAATTGCACAGCTGTGCGACCATTTAATGCTACCCCCCTACCAAACCCCACGCGCTCAAATGTTAACCAACCACTAAGGCAAACAGTCAGCCAGTCAGTCAGTCAGTCAGTCAGTCACTTAGTCACTTAGCCTGTCAGTCAGCGACTATTGCAAAATAGTAGTTTTTGGCACGAGTGCGCAGCAAAGGGTTAAATTTGTATGCGATTCGCATAAAATCATGCGTTTATTTAAGTGTTGGAATGTACATATGTAGCTATTCATGTATGTATGTGTATGTATGTATGTATATTTGTATAAAATTATATATATGTACATACATATGTATTGCGAAATTCTTATTGCGTTACTAAAAACTAAAACAACTGTATGAAGAGTTATAAATAAGTTTTGTCGAAATTTCTCAATCCTCAACGCTAATTTAACTGCGCTTCTACCACTACATACTCGTATAAAATAAGTAAATGATATTTCAATGTAAGGTAGTTAATAAAATAAAGTAGTAAATAAAATAGGTAATAAAATTATGCTGTTGTTTACGAAATTATTCTTGGTTTTTTGTTTTTTGGTTTGTGGGTGAGTAATTTTTTCCAATGACATTCGGTTGAAAAATTTTCAATTTTGGTTAAAGTGTGTGAATATTAGTAGTCATTCAGTGTTAGTTATTCACAATTTTATTATTATTAATTCCTTTACAATTTGGAAGTACCCTGGTTACTACATTTATGTACTGTAAGGTCTCTTTTTATGCGGATTATTTTTATTCGATTTTGAAGTAGTGGAGTTTGCATTTGATCGAAAAATTTCTTGGGCAAACTATATGGATGTTTAGGAAGCCTACGTATAAACAGTCTCCAAAAATCGTGGAACGCTTAAAGCGCACACCATTTATTCCACACTGACATGTAACAGTTATGGATGTAAAGGATAGTTAACTCATCACATCCAGTCAGTAATTTTTTTTAGAGCTAGTTTTTGAAATTCGGGGATAGCCCTTCAAATTTAATTCGAGAAGGTCTGCAACTTTGCAATAAATTAGAAAATCATTTTCTTATTAATGACGCCAATTCTAAACGTTCCTTTAAATTACAACGTGAGCTGCAGAGCTGGATGTGTGAACATCGTGAGCTACATAAAAAATTAGTAGAACCACTTCTCGTTACAATGATACATGGAGGTGGTCTTCCAAAGACTGCAACGTCACGTGAAATGGTTCAAAAGTGAAGAAGCGACTTGAGCGAAATCACCGACGAAGGGCCAATTAAATGGCGAAAGAACTGAAAATATCTTACCGTAGCATCAGCCGCATACTGAAAAATCAAATCAAATCTCAAAGTCAAGCCTTACAAGATCCAAAAGGCGTATGATCTCACACCAAAGCAGCAAGAAGTCAGACTTGAGAAAGCGAAGAGGTTGCTTCGCTTGGTCGAAAGCGGCCAATTTCCGAACATTGTGTTTGCTGGCGAGGAAATTGATCAATTCGTAAATACCCCAAACGATAGGCATTATTTGACCGACGCGAATTTGAGTCAATGCCAAGGGGCATCACCCGCCACTGGTAATGGTTTGGGCCGCTGTAACCGCAGATGGGCGCTCTTCAAACATTTTATCGAGCCTGGCGTCAAGGTATATACGAAATATTATCGAAAGAGTATTCTGGATGTTGCTTTGAAGCCGTGGGCAGACAAACATTTCGGTGGCAGACCATCGACTTTTCAACAGGACTCGGCACCGCCTCACAAAGTGAACCAAGAATGGCTAAAAAACAAGGTTCCGAAGGTTCCGAATTCCATAACGTCCACACAATGGCTTTCAAGTTCACCAGACGCGAATTCGATGGACTATTTTCTTTGGACCATTTTGGAGAGCAAGGTCCGAACTAAAAGATTCACAAGTCTCGTGGCTCTAAAAAACGCCATTGCCCGCGAGTGGGCCAAAATACCTGCAAGTCACATTCGATTCGTTTCTGGACCATCTCAAGGCCATAGTTAAGGCAAAAGGTGGTCATATCGAGTAAAAATAAATTGATTCTTAATTTTGCATTATTTTCACACATTTTTTACTGTGAATTGAACAAAAGTAATTTTCCAAACTAATTTTATGACCTTTCTAATTGGTTACACATCGGATGCCGGACTCTGTATATTACTTTTCAATAAATTAAAATGAATTGAATTCAAGTTTATTTTAAGGTTTTATATGAATTTCCTTCAGACATTCGAAGTACTACTGTGGGCAAAAAGTAAGGTGAATTTATTTGTCAAACTACGCGGGATTAAAATTTCGCTCTAGTTATTTTTTTCATGAGTTGGCATGTGAATGTCATTATCAGTAATATATTTAAGCTTGTGTTTACCAAACGACCAAGAGTGCATTTCTCGATTTTTACAATCTCTGATTTGATTGAGCAGAGAAGTGCCATCAAATTTTGTTTGCGGAATGAAATTTCGGCTGCGGAAACGTTTAGCATGTTGCAGAAGGCATTTGGTGATTCGACCATGTCGCAGAAAAATTTTTATAAGTGGTACAAAGACTTCAAAGAGGGGTGAGAACGTGTTGATGACTTGGAGCGCTCCGGACGAGCATCGACGTCAACAAATGACCAAAACGTCAATAAAGTGAAGGAGTTAGTGCTCTAAAATCGTCAGTTGACTGTTAAAGATCTTACTGATATGATCGGAATATCAGAAGGATCTGTGAAAACCATTTTGAAAGACCATTTGGGCCTATGAAAAGTCAAATCTCGTTTGGTACCGAAAACTCTCAATTTCTTGGAAAAAAGTCGTCGCGTTGATGTGTGTGAAACAATGCTTTCAGACTATCAGGACAAGCTCAAATGCATCATTACGGGAGATGAGACTTGGATTTATGCTTACGACCCTGAAACAACCGACCAATCAAGCGAATATCGTGCTAAAGGCGAGGCCAGACCGAAAAGAGCACATCAAAGTCGTTCAAAAATAAAGATCATGATAACAGTTTTTTTCGATTTTCGTGGTGTGGTGCACTAAGAATTCCTTCCACCTGGCCAAACTGTTAATAAGAAATATTATTTGAGCGTTATGCGTCGTTTTCGTGAAGCAATTTGTCTAAAAAGACCAGAATTACGGGCCAACAACTCTTGGTTTTTGCATCACGATAATGCACCGTCTCACACTGTACTCGTTCTTCGTGACCATTTCGCCAAAAATTCCACGCATATCGTTCCGCAACCACCGTATTCGCCTGATTTGGCTCCGTGTGACTTCTGGCTATTCCCAAAACTCAAGAGACCACTCCGGGGAACGCGTTTCGAGTCGATTGAGGAGATAAAAGCTGAATAGAAGAAGGTGCTGATGGCTATACCGGAAATGGACTATTTGGCATGTTTCGGGGATTGGAAAAATCGTTGGCATAAGTGTATTTCATCGAGAGGGGATTATTTTGAAGGGGATGAAATTGATTTACACGAATAAATAAAGATTTTTCATTTTACAACCAACTTCACCTTACTTTTTGCCCACAGTAGTAGTTTACTAAACAGCTTATTTCGTTTAATTTCTGCAAACTTTTTTATGCGCTTTTAATTAATTAATTTTAACTTGTTGTGTTGGTTTTAAGCGATTTTGGAAAATTACGGAACGTATCCCTACTTTTTTAAGGCAGGTAAAGGGTTTTTTGAAGCGAATTTTTTATATGTGCTTTTCTGTAGAACATTTTTTTTTAATCTTTGTTGACTCCGCTCGGGCGCGGAGACCTCGACAAGACTTTTCCCTCGTACACGGCTCTGAGCTGTTGTTTTTGCGCCGTCCCATGTGAAGTCGGCATCTGTTAGCTCGCACAATATCGACCTTCTCCAAATATTCTTTGGACGACCGAGACCTCGGCTCCCTTGCGGGATCCAGTCCAGTTCCATTCTCGAGATCAGTATCTGGTGGTTTGCTAAACGTGTGACCTAACTATCGCCATTTGCTACTTTTAATTTGCCATAGGATGGATTCCTCATTCGGTGATCCCCACAACGCATTGTTGCTGATGGTGCTCGGCCAGAATATTTTATGTACAGATGATGCGTAAGTATTTGTTGCCGAAAGATTGTAGTATCTGTGTGATAGTGTTAAAGACCAGCCATGTTTCACTTCCGTACAACAATACTGACTTCACACATGAACTGAATATTCCCAGCTCAGAGCGCCTGGAATTCGCCCCTGCATAAAACGAGATCTTACAGTATTAATATATTTTAAAAATTTTGCTTCGCAACAAATCTTAACGGATTTCAAAACGAAATTCCATGGTAATGAACATGAAGCGCTTGTGCTAAAAGAATTTTCTTCTAGTTTTAGACAGATTTTGTAATGAAGTACCAGGTATTTTTTCAGCTATCGATAACGATAACTATGGCTTGACAACTGAGAATGGCAAATGTGTTGAAGTGTTGAAGAAGACGTCGAAATGTCGATTCGCCGTCGGTCTCAACTTGTTGGCCTCGACTTGTTCGCTCGACTACACGGAAAATTTTACGTAAGGATCTTGGCTTGCGTGCCTGTAAGCCGTGTAAGCCAAATTACCATCATTTGTGTCACATTTTTGCTGATTGAGCTCATTTAGATGTATTATTCAGATTTATTGGAAAAAGTAGTCAAAAAATGAACTGATCAAATGAACCATGTAACTCGTAGCCACGGCGGACGTATATAAATAGTTGCCGCTGACGGGGTTATATACCTTGTTAGCCCGCAAAAATGGACGATTGTCATCATTTTTTTTAAATATATTTTAGAACTTTTATTTAAATGAGGCATATATCATACTGAAGGGTAACTCTCGAAGAATTCATTTTGGTGTTTTTATTTTAAAAAATGTTATTATTTATTGCTGATATCGCCCCTCCCCCGAAACGCCGTTTTTTAGAAGAGGCTTGCGGTGATCACGGTAGCGCATGAGCAGCTCAACTGGAATCAAAAAAATTAAATGCTTATTGTAGAAAAATGTTTTTTAGTGAATCTGAACGGTTTATTTACCCAAAAAAAAATTTTCTCGATATGAAAACCGCTTTGCACAAAAAAAAAAACGATTTTTGAGGGATTGAAAAATTAAAAAAAAAATTAATTCCAGCGAACTATGCAAATATTTATAAAAAGTGAACCGTTCAGGCTCACGAGATTGTAACTTCGAATAATTAAAAAAAAGTTTACGCAAATCGGTCAAATAATATAGATTTTGATAAATAATGATCACCGCGACGGTAGTTTTCCAAAAA
Source organism: Anastrepha obliqua (assembly GCF_027943255.1). Lineage (NCBI taxonomy): Eukaryota > Metazoa > Arthropoda > Insecta > Diptera > Tephritidae > Anastrepha > Anastrepha obliqua. The sequence goes on from NC_072894.1 coordinate 121,525,706, forward strand.
CACGACTTCGACATAATCGCGTCTAAAGTTTTGCGTGCACTAGTGCTCCGATCTTTATGATTTTTTTTTATTTATATTTTTAAGATGATGCATTTTTAGAATATGCCATAAAAAAATTTTCGATTTTTTAGTCCAACACAAGGTATATAACCCCTTAAACCCTTTTTTAGTGCTTGGGCGAGCTCCTCGTCTTTTTTGTAGTGTGCATCTTGATGTTGACCACGAACGGCAGATGATTTTTTATGAGGACGTTTTTCAAGGCGTAAGTACACTCGGAGGTTTGCCATTATCCACCGAGTGGCAACCGCTACTAAAAAACAACTTTTTCCATAATTTGGTGTTTAATACCCGCGGGCATGTTTTTCGGATCCGGGCTCTACCGAATGATGGTCACTTACCAAATCATTGGGTTACGGCGGCCGCTCATTTGCGATTTTTGCAATTACGAATTATTATTTCAATAATAAATTAAATTGTTTATAAATTTCCGGACATAACCAGATTTTCTTTATCGGTTTTATTTGGCAGTTGTCGTGAATATTCCTGCATATTTGTAGACAGCTTTGAGGTGACACTCACTCACGAAATTTCCTAAACACTCCAAAACTTTGTGAATCAAGGTTAGTCTATTAGAGGAGGTATCGGTAGACTAGCTGATTTGTTTTTTTTTTTTTTTCTTTCGCCGAGTACATTCGAATGCCTGCATAAAATGAAATGACGAAAAGCCGCTCCATTCGCACTATCGTCGTATGCTTTTAGCTCCAACTTCATGGTGGCTGTGCAACGCAGTTCATCCTTTTATTTTTTTCTTTATTTTCCATTTTCTTTTGTCGTGACATTCTAATGTACAAAACGTTGTTATTGGTCCAATGCTATCACCCTTTATGAGTGCGCTTGGCTTGTGATTACTAAAGAAAATTCAATGATTTTATTAATTTAATTATTTTCTCAAATCATTATTTTCATTTTTCTCAAAAACTTGCGCATCGTTGTTGTTTGTACAGAAGTGCAAAAGTGCGTTGAACATAGATTGGAATGTTTTGGACTCATCAGGACAGTATTGGAGTCTCACACTGCCATTGAAATGATCGATTTTTGAAAGGAAGTGAAAGTAATTTTCGGTGATAAGATTATGCCCACTTCTGCAAAAGCAAAAATATAAGCCAAAAATAAAAATTAAAAAAAAAACAAAACCTCGCCAATCAATTTTGTAATTGGCGCTCAGATACACCCTCAGTTGGAGGCCAAATGCCCCTACACACAATTAATGTCACAAACTATCTACGGATTAAAAAAAGTCTCATTCTAACGAGAAAAGTGCAGATTAGTTGCATAGAGTTGCTTTTGTTTAGGCGGTTGATTCATTCATAGCAAAGTACGCATTTACATAAATGTGAAACCCAATCGCTGTCCATGGGATAGCGTCACTGAGATCAAGCAAATCACTTTTATCGCCCATAATTCAGTCAGCCTAGACACTTAGAAGTGATATGATAGTCGTATACGCATGTGCATACATACACACATATCTACTCTAAAGCTACATACGCTCACGTATAAGTACCTACGTTACTAAGTTCTGAGCGAGTTGCACTTGTTCTTGGATGTCAGCTTTGTTTTGTTTATTATTATTTTTGTTGTTGCATATTTGTTGGGTGGTGGCACTGAAAAGTGGTCGCTCTCGACCGTGGTTGCGTCGCTCATGCATGCATCCTTATACTTGAGTATTTTTTTGATTTTTTTGCTTTGTGTTTTATGTATGTATTTTTAGGCGTAGAACTGCACAAGCATATCTACTAAGCGGTTGCTATTTTTACAAACTATGCAATCCACTACCTACATGCACCTTCATACAGGCATACATGCATACATACACCAACAGTTGGATGAATATGTACATACATACATACATACCATACATACATATGTATGTGCGTACAATTGCATTGGCAGGCATTGTGTATTTGTCCGATTGCTTCTGCATTGCATTCGTTGCCTTTGCGGTCGCTTCTACAAATTACATTGTTTTTATGCTGTTCAATTTTTTTCGTAACAAATCAGCGCAAGACATTGAAGTGTACACACTTGGCAATGATTGGTGGCTAAGGCAGTGGCAAAAACAAGCTAATTACAAGCGGTTAGATATGTACGTATGCACTTAGATATATTTGTATGCCTATGTGCATGTGTGTGTGTGTGTTCAGCATACAAAATAAAAGTGAAAGCATATCCTGAGTGATTTACGTTCGTTCAGGGTCTAATTATTTCAATCAATTTTGAAGAATTTATGCAATTCGTAGGGATGTTTTTTTATAGATTTCGTTATAAACGTGAAATAATTATCGCAACAGTTATGTACATTTCTTTTCAGCGCTGCCTGGGGTTATATTTGATTTATGAAGCTCTCATATCTGTGAGCTTCTAACGAAACCACTTAAATGTGCAACATCTTAAGCTTACGTAAATCGACTTAGCACTTTTTTCCACAAGCATTACATCGGAGAAGAGGGCAATCATTTATAGTCGTAGCTTAAGAACTCAACTTCTTAGAAATTTATTATAAATTTTAATTATTGCATTCTAGTGAGAGATCAAAATTTATGGACGTGAAACTAAAATCAGTTTCAAGGGTTCCATCACTGCATATTTTTTTTTTGTTTAAAAGTTACCGTAACAGCGAATCGCATAGGATTCATGTGAAAAGCCGTTGCTGAAGAACCGAACTCCTTAGAAATTTATTACAAATATTAAGTTATTGGGATATCAGAATTTATTGACATAAATGTTAAAAAGACGCACACTACAAATAGGAGGAGGAGCTCGGCCAAACACTCAAAAGGGGTGTACGCGCCAATTATGTTATATAATATAGGTATATATGTAAATGTAAAATCAGTTCGAAGGACATCATTGCATATTTTTTTTATTATAATTTTTTTGTTTTGTTTGCTTACTATCGTAAAACTCGATAGGATTGGGGTGGAAAGCATGTCGAAATACTTATATTTTGAAATTTGGGGCAGCGCCTACTAGTCCGATACCATGTGCCTTACCGAAAACATTAAACGTCTACTTCTTGACAGTACATTTTTCAAGTAACCCGGACTCATAAGTCGAAGTTCTTTATACCGATTTAACTGTATATTCACAAATATATTTGGGAAGTACATACAAATGGATTTTTAATAGCAATTATTTCTCTTTTTCGGAAGGATTTTTTTTTTTTTAACTTGCGCTTCTGCAAGAGCACCAACAAATCCGCGGTACTTTTGCATCTATTCAAAAGTACAAGGTGGCGCAAAATTAATCACCCTATCGAGACAATTTATAACTTTTGCATATGGTGTCAATCATATTTGACACTTGTGAACCAGACAGCTGCAAAATAAAGATTTCCATTGCTCAAAATATTTTTTTTATTTAGTAAATAATGGGCAAAAAAAATTTGTTTCACCATAAATTAAAAAGCTCACACAAAGCGGTAGCGCCAAATGATGATGATGATGATGACTAGAGTGCCCGGGTGCAAATCTCCGGGCATGAAACACCAAATAATAGAAAAAGTTGTTTCTAATAACGGTCACCGCTCGGCGGTCACCAGCTCTGAGAGTATTTCTGCTATAAAAAAGTTGCGCATAACAAACATCTGCCCTTCGGGAGGCGACATAAAACTGTCGTTCCTTCCATTATAGAAAACATCACTAATCACACACAAATAGGAGGAGGAGCTCATCCAAACACCCAAAAAGACTGTTAGCGGCAATTTATGTGTAGTTATACGAGTATGTATATGTACGAGTATACAAAAGTAAGTTATGTAATTTTATTGAGCAAATAAGTTACATTAAACTTTGTTAGCGAAATGAGGTTTCTGTCGCAGAAACGTAGCAGCTGTTGCCTACAAATTTCAACACGGAAATAATTAAAAAAAAATTTTGTCAAATATTAGGGCTTAAAAATCGTGAATGGATCATTAGAAGCTTTGTCGATATTGTTGGCAGATCGTAAGAATCAATTTAAAACATATTCAAAAACTCCGATATTACATTTTTTTGAAATGTCATGGTAAGAACTGCAAAGATATGTTTTTTTTACTTTGAGGCGGCCAAGATATGCATCAGAGATGCAAATGAGACTTGCAGTCGAGCGAATGCCTTGCAAAAGTTGTTGAAAAAATCAGAGTTGCATTATCCTTGGTTGTTGTTGTATAACAGCTTACTAAATATCAAGCTTAAAACGGTGGAACCATCAGTCAACGCCGTCGATATCATCTAACAGAAAGTCCAAGAAACGCGAAGTTTCATGGGAGTGGGGCGTGTTAGTGGAGGGGTGTTTGGTTAGTGTTATGAGGGATGCCGTCACACGACGAACATCCACATGTTGATAAGTTATGACTATTTATTTATATATTTTGTAATTTTAATTATTTTTTATAAAAATATAGTTCATACTAACAAAAACCATTTCAAACAAGGTTTCGAACTTTGTATAAAATTTGTAAAAATTCGGCAAATTTTTATCAATATGTTAAACTTTTTTCTCAGAATTTTTAGAAAAATTTCGGGTATGTAATATAGTTTTATGGATCATTGAATTTTTGGTGTAATAAAGTGCTAGTTTCAAGTGGTGAAAAATGTGTTTTCTGCTCAATGTATTTGCGGTTTTCTTCCATATAAAAAAGAAAATGTGGAGTAAACGCTAAATCAGTCTGAATTTTATGATTTGATTGATTGATTTTTTCTACACCAAAATTTAATGAGCCATAAAATTTCATAACTCGCTGACAGTATACAAATCGAGAAATTCGGGGTCAATTCTGCATAAGGAATTTAATTTGCAGCTTTCACGAGGCCGTTAAAGTTCTTCGCTTGCAATGAGCGGTGTTGAGCTACGATAAAGGCATTCGGAGGACAAACGTTTGTGGGAGTTTTCTTTGAATAGCGCATTGTGGTGCACTATGAATTCCTTCCAAATGGGCAAACTCTTAGTCCCGATTTATATAGGGAAACATTTGGAGGGGAAGCATTTTGTTCACAGCAGAAGAACGGACGGGGAAGAGAGAGTGGCCACGTACTTGCGTACTGGCGACACACTTTCCGCACCGGCGACACGCGTTCCCTACTGGCGACACGCTTATTCGTATTCTCAAACTTAAAGATGTAAACTTCAAAAGCAACGAATGTTGCCGAAAGAGAGAAAGATAATTTCCAGTGTCTTCCTTCCAGATGTCTCTGTGTGTAAATCGGGACTTACTGTCTGAGTGTTGTGCGCTTCATGCGTGAATTTAATATCGTTTCTAACAATTTTTTTTTTTTTTTTTGTAAACTTTATTTTGTATTCTGTCTATACTTACAATTCTTAGAAGACATTTTACAAATATTTGGTTACATTTAAGAGTGGCTTTGATTTTAGTATTAAAGGAATGTTTCCAGTGAAATATCCTTTCTAATAAATAAATTCAATATTTTATAGATGGCTCTTGGACGAGCTGAATTGGTGTTTTTCTTTTCAACCTTAAAAAGACACATGATGGTGACATGAGGGTAGAGGCCAGTTCATTTGGGTGCGATTGAAGTCGATTTCGGTATTTACTGGTTACATTTTGTATTTCTAAGCAATGTATTTCTAACAAATGGAAACGAAAATGTTGGCACAAGTCTGAAATTATTTTGAAATAGACTTTGAAAAATAAATAAAAATTGTGAAATGTGTATGCAAGGCCAGCTTTTACTATGATTGCAATAATATATAACAAAATTTTAGTTACTCATTTTCTTTTTCTAAAATATATTATTTACATAGATTTATAATCTTCTCAACAGAATTGTATCAAAGCAAAACAAAAATATTGCAACGTTTTTTTATGTAGAGATAGAAAATGCACATTACTTTGCTCCAGTGCACTGCCATTAACCCTTTGCACATTTTCACAATCAACCCTGTCACCTAGTGGCCTCAATAGTTGCAGTTCTTTTTATACCAAATATTTTAAATTTAAAGTTACTTAACTTCTTTACGAAATTTGCATACACACACACATAAACATACCAATGTTTGTGTGCCAGTATTTCTCCGATGGAAGATAAAAAGGTGTTGAAACGAGGGAAATCTTCTAGTAACTGCAAATATACAAAGTGGGTATGGATGTGCATATGTACGATTGTATATACACACACATATATATATATATGTATATGTATTACATGTTCAATGGATATACCTATGTACATATATACATTTAACTTAAGCCGCTGATGACTATTGTCGCCCAGTACTAAGCTGTTTCGCTGACTCGCTTGAAATCCAAGCCAAAACCAAAGTTGAAGCTGCAGCTGAAGCATATACATATACACATACACACACATATATGCATGCATTGGAGCTGATGCCAAGCCAAGTCAGTTTGATGATTATTATTATAAGATTTTCTTGTTTTTTGTTATAATTATTTTTGTTTTTGTTGCTTCTCATATTGTTGTTGTCATGCTTGTTGCCATATTGCGCGTGAGTCGTCAAGTTTTAGTTCTGCTGCTGTTGCTGTAGCTGTTGTTAGATATGGTGACCCACTAACCTACTTTTGCGATACGAAACAAGTAAAAAGCAAAAGTAAAAACAAAAAAAAAAAGAAAAAAACTACGAAGCAACAAAAACTGAAAAACGAAAAGTAGAAAACTGCTGTAGAGCTTTTTGATTATTATTATATAAACAAAGTGGAAATAATCGACGCAATCGGCAAACATCGTCGAGTAGCAAGCAAGCAAATCCATCTACCGAGTATTCTCGCACCCCTCCAACATTCAGCGCTGCTTCATATGTAATCGCCACAGGCGTTCAAAAGCATTTAAAGAGTTTTTTTAGCGAGCGCAGGCTCTACCGCCGTCAACTGCGAGCGCTGCGCAAATATACATGTTTTTTTAATATACAAACATATGTATGTGTGTGCGCCTCACACAGTGCTAGCCTCTAGCGCACGCACTGCTACGCATAGACGTCGCACACCACAGCGATCTTTCCACATTCATGCAAATGTGCGTGAGCGGCGTGAGCAGCCCACTCACAACCCGCTCGCAGCAGTCGGTTGAGTAAAGCGGTTAGCAGCGAAAATATTCGGCAATTCGTTTATAACCTAGCCCAACATGAATTTTGAGCGAAAGAAAGAAAAAAAAATTAAATAGAAATAAAACAAGCATTTTTTGTTGTTTGCATTTAAGTGTGTGAGCGCATTTTCGCAGATTTCCTCATTACCAGCGGTGCGTTTCTCTGCAATGCTTTACATGGCGCTGAGTTAGATCGGCGTTGCGTGCACTCCTTGGCAACAAGGCCCTGTATGGCCTTTAGGTGCAGAAAGAAATAGCTTGCCATGTTTCCCAATAGTTACCGACGACTGTCAGTCACGGCAGACACACTTTGACATAGTAAGCAACTAACAATCGAGGCGCAACACGTGTTTCCTTCAATGACTTGCTCTGTGTACATGAAATTTTTCAGACTCGTCTGACTTTTTATAAATTTCACAATAATGAAATCGAAAAGTTTCCAACCAATTAGTGTACAACACGTTTATTCGTGTGAATCGTACATTTGTATTTAAATACATACGCACATACATAAGCTCACGCATAAGTTAGGTGTATACATACATATTTGTACCTACCCTGCAGGAAAAGCCGCACTAGTATGGAGACATTCTAGTTCAGATGGTGGTATTTAATAAAGGGTATTGTAAAAGACGCGCCTAGATGTTGATTTAAGAGGGTATTCTAGTATTGAATTTTGAAAAAATCTAAATTTTTTTTTGCATATTTTATAAGTTTAGACATTTAAGAATATGTCATTAGGAGGATTTTTTAAAATTCTTTTATTTCAGGGGTTATAGCCTTTTTGGTGGCATGGCATCGATTCCGATCCGACCGCTTCAACTCAACAAAAGACTTTTTTCTCAAAATTACTTTTTTCGAGCAGGGGGTAAGGATACGAGTATCTCGAGTTCTAAAGAACCGATTTACTTCAAATTTGGAGAGGATGTTCTTTATACATTCCTTCATCGGATGATCCTAGCTCGAAACTATAACCCATCATTTAGTATTAAAAAAATTGGGATTGTTAAACAAATATGTAAAAGCAAAATTTTGTTTTTTCAAGCAGCTGCCATATTGTGAAAACAATTTTTTTAACTTGTCCAAGGTTCATTCGATAGCGGCATCTATAATAATTAAGGTCACCCGGTGGTCTAGAATTTTCAAAAAAATCGATTTTTTTTTCGATAATTTGCGGAAATTCCCAATATTATAGCTTGTACAGCCCATTAACTAAGTAGAGAGCGGTCCGCGCGCTCCTGTACCTCAAACTTTAAACTCATTTATCTTGAAACGAGGGGATGAAAACAAAAAACAATTCAACCAAATCACTTGAAATTTGGATATGTTGTTCACAACATGTATTGATATCGTCGGAACTAGTTTTATTTAAATAATTTCCTATTTTTTAAACTAAAAAACTAGTGAAAAAACCCCAATTTTACGAACTTTTTTTCCAAAAGTGCGCCATTTTGTAAATTTTTCATTTTTTCGATTTGTTCTAGTTCCGACCATAACTGCACTCTTTCTGATTAAGAATCTTCTTGAATTTTGTGTTTCAGATGAGTAGAAGTCTCGAAATCATCTACGCCGTCCGGGTTCGATTTTTCGAGAGGGTCATCTTCAGCGGAATTTTTATAATAATAAATATTGTTTCAAAAGTAAAACAAAAATTTTTTTGTATGCTCAATAAACGTACTAATAATCCCGAAAAGTAGAAAAATCGTTTTTTAAATTTTTAATGGCAAAAAAAAATCGTGAAAATAGGTGAAATTTTCGTGCTCTAGACCACCGGGTACTCTTAAGAATCCGTAAGGTTTTTATTTTTCAGATCACCAGGAGGGTTGGAATCATGCACGCCAGGACACCCTCTTCTTTTTGGACCTCTTACTTTGACTGCGCATAATTTTGACAATTTTAATTTGTTTGTTTTTTTTGGGTTAGCTTTTAATGCAATAACTAATAATCAATAAACAAATGATTGAAAAAAATTTATAATGCATCTGTGTATAATACATTTTTTTTTGTTCCGCTTCAAAAACCGGGCGAAATGCTGCCTCTACACTAGAATACCCTCTTAAAATAAATAATTTAAAAATTGAGATTCTATTTGCAACGGGGCTGAAGTTGGAAGTTGACAGAAGCGGTCCTCGCAACTGCGCGAAGAAAAAAAAGAGTTTATGAAATTGCGAATAGTTGGCCATGAAATGCTGTCGCAAGAGGCAATAAAGTATCTAGGCGTAATGATTGATGCACGGCTCTGGTTTAAGGAACATTTAGCAACTGTAGGTTCCAAAGCAGCGGCAGTCAATGGTACTCTTACAAGAATTCTTCCAAGCATAGGCGGACCGCAAGGCGCCAGAAGGCACCTCCTGGCAAGTGTGGTGGATTCAGTCATCTTATATGCTGCTCCTATATGGGCAGGAGCTAAGCCATCGAATGTTAGACCAATAGCTCAGGTGCACCGACGACATGCACTAACAGTCGCGTGCGCATTCAGGACCGATCAGGACCAATAGATATATCATACTTGTGCAGGAAATGGGACAATGACAGACCAGGAGTAGAGCCGATAACTGAAGCGAAAGCTGCAGAACGTCTGCATTCATTAGAAAAATGGCAAAGCAGATGGGACTCGTCTGTCAACGGACGTTGGACCTATAGATTTATCCCCAAAATTAGCCAATGGGTGACCAGAAGGCACGTAGACGTAGACCACTATTTAACCCAAATATTGAGCGGTCACGAATGACATTGAGGACACTTCGTTCTGTCCAAACTGCAACACTGCAATAGAAAGCGCGGAGCACGTCTTCTATTGTGATCGTTTCAACGAAGAACGCCGAACGCTTGAGTTAGTCTTGTGTGAACAGCTGAGCCCAGACAGCTTAATCAATAACATGTGTGCCTCACATGACTGTTGGAACGCAGTTAAAAGTTTTGCAAAGAGGATATTGCTGCACCTGCAAAGCGCGGAGTAGCAGCGCAAAACGCAGAGAAAAACAAATCAGCCCTCGATAGGAGATGGACTGTCTGCGAACTGATGACAAATCACAGACGGTCGAGTCATGTGCGCACGACGGCATAAGTCAGTATAACATTACGGCAACATCTTCTTTGCTGCAGATGCAAAGAAACCTCGATATCGTATAACATCCATACGCCCATGTTAGAGGAACCTGAGAGCATGTCACACATACCACTGGTATGACGGCAGAGAGACATTAGAAGACGAGCCTATAGCATGAAGCTGGCTACAAATATGGCGGACCCAGACGTGGGTGAATAGTATTGGTCCATTTAATGGACACCGTTCTGGGCCTTCCCGAAGTAATGCAAGGTAGTTCCGAGAAGTTTCCCCAGAAGAGGAGGGATTGTTTTAGTGGCTACACCATTCGACGCAGTTGACGACGGTCGCTGTAATTGCGAAGGCATTTTGAACTCTTCTCACCCAGCACAAAAAAAGAACCACCATAACCTAACCTAACCTTACTTTACACAAGCCAGCTAGGGTAAATTCCCAATAGGAAATCGTTTATTGTTAAACATTCATTTTATTATTTCATTTTAACTCTAGTCGTATATAAAGGGGGAATTTTTAAGAGCTATAGAAAAGTGTTTCAAAAAAACACACGTAAAATTCAACAAAATTCATGAAATTTTTATTTAAATCGATAGTACAGTCCATATAATTTAATGTTTGAAGATTATTTCATGAAATGTCAAATGGTCCACCCGCTTAGTCGAATTTTGGCATACTCTTTCCAATGTTTCGGCCAGTATCTCACATATAAATGCTTTAATGTTGTCCTCCAATGCGTTAATTGAAGCAGGCTTGTCTGAATAGACATGAGCTTTAACATAGCCCCACAAAAAATAATCTAAAGGCGTTATATCGCACGATGTGGGTGGCCAATTGACAGATTGACAGACCCCGAACGTGAAATAAAATGTTCACCGAACTCGCCTCTCAACAAGTCCATTTGTTATGCGTGCTGTGTGGCATGTGGCACCGTCTTGCTGAAACCACAGGTCATGCAAGTCAAGCTCTTGCATTTTCGGCAAAAAAAAGTTGGATATCATTTCACTCACATTATCATAGCGCTCACATATCATTAGCGCTCACCATTCACAGTAACGTTACGATTCGCAGCATCTTTGAAGAAGTATGGTCCAATGATACCTTCAGCCCATAAACCGCACCAAACTGTGACCTTTTCTGGATACATTGGTAGCTCTTGCAATTCTTCTGGCTGATCTTCACTCCCAAATCGACAATTCTGCTTATTTACCTACCCATTGATCCAAAAATGAGCTTCGTCGCTGAACACAATTTTTCGACTTTAAACTTTCTTAACAAAACACGCATTTTTATAATAAAATTCAATGACTTGCAAGCGTTGTTCGTTTGTAAGACGATTCATGGTTAAATTATAGACCAAACTGAAGATGTTTGACAGTGAAACAAAACACGAAACGTGCGTCAGCTGTTTTAACCAACTGTTTAAAAAGATAATAGCTAAAAAATCACCATGCTCGCCATGCCCTTTTAAGTTCTTCTTCCGATATCCGATTGGTAGTCTGAATTCGGAGCATTCCTCCTTTAGAAGCTTTCCTTCGTTCACGCGCCAAGCGTGCCAGTTTATTTTTGATGAGCTCGGGCGAGCAACTGAATCTCCTTTCAAAAGAACTGATCAGCATTACCAAAGCTACGTAACCACCTTATTGGCCTAAACTTATTGGCTTAGCCCGAAAATAAAAATAACGAAAAGGAACGTTCTATGAAGATACTAATTGTTGAGAGGCAAAATAGAAAAATCAATTCATTTGACATATTGAAATTATTTTAAAATGTTCATAATAACTTTGGGAATTTAAATTCATTACAAAATATCAATTTTCAACTTACAAATTTGAATGTATGTATGTACATAAGTCAAGAATGATAGAAAGAAGATTGCGCCCATCAAGAGTACGTGACGTCACGTTTTTCCAAGTTGTGCAGTATTGCCAACCATTTGCTCTTCGCAATAAATTTAGTGTGTTTTCATACCGAAAATGCGAAAATTTTGAAGTTTCGTGTTCGTTTCTTTTTTTTTTTTAATTTAAAGCTACCAAAACTTTAAGTTAAAAAAAAACTGTATTATTATACAAAAGAAGGTTAAAAAATGCCACTCTGAGAAGATTTTAGTGCTAATGAAAATTAGTTAGTTCTTATTAAATTAGATATTTTGAAAGTGTGAATTTAATTATTTGCTCCTTTTAAGGTTATGCAAGAATATTAAATCTTCTTCTCTCAACTCTTCTTAAGATTGAAAACCTTTTTACACATTTTAAAAGGCGTTTGAATTTACTAAATGCGAATTAAAACCATAGAGGTGTAATCATTTCTTCCGGTCCTTAATTCTTAATGGGACATAGAGCATCAAGAGGGGTATTCATAGTAAAAATAAACAAAAAAATACTGGAGAAACCATAATGACATTTTAACAAAAAGAGTACCTTATTTTGTTACATAACCTCAAATATATAAAAAAAGTCGTTCTCTTAACAAAAGAGTTTCTCTTAACAAAAAACTCATAAATTAAATTGTACATAACTATGAACCATTTATTTAAAAAAAAAAGTACAATTTAAACACAATTTGTCACGCATTCAAATTTCTTGAAGTAATTTAACAAAAAATTAATATTTTATTTTCTTTAAATGGGCATTTTAGTGCGTTTTTATATCCAAAGCTAGGCAACTCTGCAGTAGCGAGATTTGACTGCCGAAAGCAGAAGAACACCAACAACACCGGCAAACGCGGGCAATGCCACCAGATGTTAAAAAAAAGTAAAGCTAAATAAAACTGAGTGAATTGTTGAACTAATTTTTAAAAAATGTATATTTTGAATAACAAAAAAAAAATGCTAAATCAAGTTACGAAAATGGTATCTGGCCATACTGGAGCTAAAATCACGTAACTAGTTGTCAAATTCGCTGAGCGCAAAGTAACGGGACCACGATAGGCGCCACCTCATTATTCTTTCCATCATGTATGTAAGTAATACTTTTTGTAATTCAATTTTGTACTGACATCCGAATGTACACGGGAAAGAAAAAAAATCAGCTGGCCTACAACTACCACTTTTAATAATTTCGCCTTGGTCCGATTATAGCTTTCATAAGATACTCAATTTAATTTAGTGTGTATTCATTGATAAGGTGGTCTCGGCTGGTTTCACAGTTTCTAGTGTTAGAGCTATCTTTATATTTACCTTCATCTCTATCTCCATATCTATCCTATCTCTTCTCTACCTTTATCTCTATCCCTATCGCTCTCTTTATCTTTATCTCTATCTCTGTCACTATTTCTATCTCTATCATTTTCTCGATTTCTAGCTCTGTCTATCTTAAAGAGTCGAGCTACTGACATTAATCTTTAGAAGGAGTTAGTACCATAAATTATTCAGTTCGCAACCTGGTACGTGATAATGCCTATGTACCTAGCCTGGAAAATTTATAATTTGTATCAGTACTTAAATTTATATATGTACTATACATTTCATACATATTTATGTACATGTTGACGGTCTTTAAATTATTTAAAATGCACTTCAATCAATAATAAGTGTGTAAGTGCACACAGCAATCTCTCCTAGGTGCAATTGATATGTATTTCATATTGAAGCGCCGCGCAACTGGTGACGACATGCCATCAGCGGCAGTAATCGCCAAGGTGCAGCGCAGCCAACAGCCAACAGCCACATGCAATATGCACTCATAAGTGCTGCTTCAAAATTTCCACTGTGCCAACATTTTTGCTGTTGCTGTTGCTGTTGTTGCTGCTGCAATCGTCGCTGCCGCATTGCAATCTTGCCATCTAGGTGACCTACATTTTACGAGTTGACCTACTTTTTCAATGCGTGTTATTACGAGCATTATCCGCGTAACACACTCCCACCGCCCCCATTTCGACACACACACATAGTGACTAGCCCATTCGCAGAACGAAAGAAAATGCAATAAATGTCCTTAAATATCAAATGAAATGCGTTCTATGCGATATGTGAATTACAATATATGTTATATATATGTACATATGTGTGGATGTGTGTCATGTGTATGTGGCATGCGAAGGAAACGGAAACGCATACTTCACTAGAAAAGCGCGCCAGAGGCGGAAGTGCGCTGAGTGGTTATACTACCTACCTAACTCATTATAGCGCATGGTGCGGTACGTACTTGCTTATATACTTGGATATGTAGGCGTATGTATGTATTTGTGTTACATAATAGCTATGCACATATGGATTTACAGCTTTCATAAAAGTCTTCATAAAAGCATTGGTGATGAGTTGTTCAAAGTAGATGCGGAGTGCGCGATGCATTAGGATGGTCGTTGATGAAGGAAAAGTCTCACTAGATATCGCACAGTAATTATAAACTATGTATGTATTAAGTGAATATGTATATGAAGAAAGGAGAACTAAGTCCCTGCAGCGAAAAGCCAAACTAGTATCGAAACATTCTAGTTCAGATGCTGGTGTTTAATAGAAGAAATCGAACTAGTTCGCCATGGACCAGAATAACACCAGTAGTAAAATGATCGATTTTTCCGGAAATCAGTTGTCTTTGGGTCGAACTTTTTAGTTTCTTTTCTCATGTAAAGGCCAAAAATGGTGATATTTTGAAATGATTGTATGGGGAACCCCCCAGGGGAGTTCCAGGGGGTGTGCCACTGGCATGGGTGGATCGGCCGTCCAAAGTTAATGGGGGTCGGTCATACATTTGGACTCGATTGGAGCACTCTAAATGGGTCAAAGTGGAATTTTTCGTTCGACCCAAATTGGGGAACATCAGAATTCGTTTTAGAGGTATGGTTCCTTCGGCAAAGTTTCTTATTTTGATCCCTAGAATACGATTTTCACAGAGCAATGAGCGATTTTTAAATCGACCCGCCCTACTATATACTGTAATCAGATAAATTAAACACCGATTAACCAGAAATGCAATCAAGAAAACATTTCAATTGAATACAAAACGGGTTTTCAAAAACAAACGTCATCCAAGAAATATCCTCGCATCAGCCGGATACGTAATATTATATATGAATCCGAAATTTAACTAGCATTATTTTTGTTTAAGCTCCTAATGTGAATACCTTAAATTTTGAATTTTATATTTTATTTATTATTTGTCTAAATTTTATTTTTGTATTCGCTTTTTAAAGAATTTGTTTTAAGTTCTATAGGATTTACTATACTTAAACTGCAAGTTCGAACCTATTTTTGAACATTTCCCCAATTACTGTACCAGAAAAAAGTTCCATGTAATTAAGAACATAAAAATTCTGTATACACTTTTAATATGAACAATAATATTTTAAGACTTTAAAAGGAATCGAATGGATGGGGGTTATCTAAACTGGTCTAAAAATTACTTTACTAGATTTTTTAGGCTGGTGAAAACTGGTAGTTTAACTGGTATTTTGCTGATGTATGGCCGGACAATTGATATTTCCTAGAACATCGCCGTGTTAAAAATATCACCTGCTGACAAGGAAGAAGATAGAACACGAACTGGTTGAGCTAAGAAGTGAAGTGGTAGTAGTCCATTTTGCAACTAGTATTTTTCCTTGCAGGGTTGGCATGGAAGAAAAAACAGGTAAGACTGCTCTCTTTCTCTGTAGCAACAAGGAGGTTGGATAGCTATGTATGTATAAAGTAAAGGGTGTAGCGAAAAGGAATTATAATTGGATTCAGCTGTGGATGAGGAGTGTTTAAAGACGGTAGGGAGCTAAGCTCATTTACGGAGGTGAGTTCATTTACTATTTTATTTATAAGAGCTTAATGTCTCCCTGTGCATCGCTTGCCTAAAGGTCTTATTGTTATTTTCAAGCACACGGCATATCTCTAAATTATTTCATAAGCCTATGGGGAATTGCAGCGTTTGGGCCGGGCGAATAAAATTATAAAATAAAGTTGAATTTTTTTCACTGCGAAAACTGAATTTTCACGGTTAATCAGTAGCAAACTTCTGCCATGTGAAATAGATCGATTTGCTCGTGTACAAAGTAAGCGGTGTGCTGCCCAAGTGTCTCATTTATCCGAAATTTCGTGAAGCAGCATCTTAAGGAATAAAACACTTGGTCGTTGTCCTCATCGAGCTTAGTGTGTGTTACCGGCAAGGTAAGTCTCCGCAGCGGCTGTGAGTGTGCAACTCCAGCCAGGAACATATATTTTCAGCGTTTATAGCAATAACTAAATATTTTATGCGGAAGTTTGATGAGAATTGTACAACAACAAAATTATATTGAAGTTATTGAAGGCAAACATGTATTAGCTTTATTTGAAACTTAGAACAGTTGTAAGTAGAATTCGTTAGTTTATGAATTGAAATAGAACCCATGAACTTGGACAATTATTGCATTGAACGGTATGAGGCTAAGAAATCACTTATCCTTGGGATAAAACCTCATTAAACTCGCCAGCGTCCAGCAAAAGAGCGCGAATTTCATCAACCATGACCTCAATTAAGCGACTAAAACCATTGGTGGATGGTCCAAATCGAGGGTGACGAGTCTTGCCCATAACACCTTCCAATCTTTTGTGTGATTTCCGTGTTAGAGGTTTCGCTCAAAATATAATCGTTAATGAGAACTCATTTTTACAAAAATGCTAATATATTATAGCCTAGACAGATGGTGGCGTTAATCGGGATTATCTCAGCAATTAAATACAACTAGTGCGGATTGACAACGCGACTTAAGGGGTTCCATGGGTTTCGTTGGGTAAAAAAAGGCCTATTTTCAATATTTTTTTTCTGTGTAAAAAATTATTTATTTAATTCAAACTTTTTTCTGTTTTATAGATACATATTTGAAGAATAATTTCTGAAATTTTCACAAAAAAAAAAATTAAAACTCCTCCATTGTGACGTCATTTCCGGTGAGCCCTCGAAAAACAGGTGCGTTCGCGTTGTCAGCATAACTCCTGACAGGATCATCAAAAATGAAAAAATAAAAATAAGTGTTTTAGTTAAGACCATAAACTCGTGCTTGAACGAAGGAAAGAAAAAAAAAGTAAAAATTGGAATTTTGGCAGACATTTTTCCAAAAAAATTAAAATTTCGGTCAAATTTGCTTGACATTTTGTTTTTTTTTTTAAACAGTTGTAATTGAAAGAAAAAAAATCCTTCGTCCAAGCACGAGTAAATTGTATCTCGAACACCCGTGTAAAATTTCATCAAGATCGGTTGAGTAGTTTTCGAGAACATTTGACAACCGACTTTGAAAACACGGTTCCGAGAAAAACGCGTTTAAAGTTTTGAGTAATAATAAAAGTGGCTTGGAGCGCACACCTTCCAGAGGCTGTATCTCCGAAACTATTATTCGGAACGACTTGAATATTTAGGATGATATTCTTGAGATGTTGTAGAAATAAGTTAATAAGCAAAAAAAATCGATTTTTTGAACCCACGAAACCCATGTAACCCCTTAATTCTCATAATTTAAGGGGATTAGGGGAATTTTCGATGGCAACCTTTCCGAAAAATTACAGTTAATATCTATCACTAACACATTCGAAATTTTATTAATTGTGTTGATATTTCGGAGCAGTGTGAGAAATAGCAATTTAAGGTTTTTTAAATAAATCATTATTTTTTGTATCAGGGCAGCTAATACCCATATCTATCGCCTACGATCCATCTTTTATTGACAAAACTATCCACTAAGCAAATCAGCTGTTCACTTATCCACGTACATACATATGTATTTCAAATGGTTGACACAAAAAACTAATTGACAGCTCAGTGAGGAAAAACTATGTGAGTCCTTTGGAAAAACATTGGATTTGGATTTGTTGCCCTATCCGCTTATATCGAAAAAATCAGTTGTTTCATTTTTGGAATGTTGGATCCATTGGAAACAGATATCTTTATAAGAATTGTGTTTGTATTTTGCTATGGATTTTAATTTCGATTTTGAAGCATATTTTTTTAAAAGAATATGTCTAATGTTCCTGTATCGAAAACATTGTTTTCTGAATACAACATATGTCTATTCAGGTATATTAAAAAAACTTGAAATTGTATGGATCTTTACACTACAGAGGATTTTTATTGTAACAAATGTCTATGACTAACTTTTGCATTTTTTAGAGTAAATGTTTCGTAGATCTTGTGCTTGATGCGCAAAACTTGCTTTTTTGGCGTCTGAGTTAACATTTGAAAAAAAAAAAAACACCGTGGCAGTTATCAATAAAGCACTATTTCGAGAATATTCCATACCTTTGAGTCAAATTACGGCTGACGTACCATAAAAGAAACAACAAGCCTTTTTCATGTACACCCACATTTTGGCACCGACTACTTACTTACCTACGTGTTTAATCTGTTCGCCTATTCGTCCCAAACCCCACTTCCCCTCACAGATAGTAGGTACTCGTATGCATGTATGTACATATGTACTATATACCCCTACACATAAATGGTACGCACGTATTTACATATTACTGGTGCTCATATTATTGTGGACAGAAAATAGCGACTGCAGTCAAGTAAGTAAAATATGAGCACAAATGAAACAACAGTAGCAACAGGCGCCAACCGGTCATAAAAAATCTTCTCAACAAAAACAAATTTTTTCCAAAAAACAAAAAAGAAACAAAAAATCATCGGAAACGAATACAATCGGAACAAACTACTGTCTCAACAACAATACATACATAAATCTAAAGCACTAAAAAAAACTCTGTCAACAATTAGCATTATTCATATTTTTGATTATGACACTCGTATTCGGCATTTTTTCAACGTTCGGTAGTGTATTTGTATGTATATCGTGCTGTCTCAGCGATGAGCGAACAAGAAAATTGGCCAAGTGCAGTAGGCCATGCAAATAGTAAAGTAGGTCACTACCACCACACCGCATCGCACCATCCCGCCTAGCATGTTTTGTCTGCTACACAGTTGTACGAGCTCCAAAAATATGGCGAGTTACGGCGATAGCGACGGCGACGACGAAGACGTGTCGCACCGAAATACCTAGTAAGACAGCGATGGAGTAGTAGTGCAGCAACAAAAACAAAAGTCCGCAAGCTATTTAGTAATAACACGAACCAGCTGTAGCAACAACTGATTGCTCGTTATGTCTTGGATTCGTATTGTGATGTGAGTGAGCACTCGGTTTGATATTTTTTTAAGTTTTATGTACATACATATTATGTGTACCCATTTGGCCATTGAAATAAGTACGCATGCTTTGGACTAGATTTTTCTATAAATTTTTGAAACAGTTTTTGAATGAATTTTTGAAATAGTTTTTGAATTTCTTGAATAATTATATTCAGTAACCACATTGTGGGCATTCATTATGAGGATCAATCAATGAATATCAGATTTTATTCATAATCGGCCTTTTTGTCGTCTTAGGATTACTTGGAAAGTTGACCAAATAGTTTTGCAAAATTTTAATTACCTTGAAGATGTGTTTAATTAATCTTCTAAAACACTTTTTAGGAATTTTTATTTCGAAATCTAATTACGTTAGAAGTTAATGTTTTCTGTGATTATAATGAGAGTATTGAATACATATGTATATATTATAACATATACTTATACAGTGCCGCTCAACTAAATAGGTTTGAAAATTATTTCTTCTATTTTTTCTTCTCTCTTTGTTCCTATGGCATTTTTTCCTTCTTTCTTTTTTGTTTTGAACATTCATTTATTTACTCATAATATGTATGACAAAAAAATGTAACGGGTTCTACGCACCGATAAATCAGAATGTTGCTTTCATCGTGAAATTCGCTAAATGTGTGGTCTATTTTTGGCTCATCTGATTAGGTTTGACAACTTTGACTTCACTTTATGATTGACTGCGTGATTGAAAACATATAATTTCTTTGGTATACTTAAATTTAAAGTAATTGCTACCATTTTTTTTTTAATATGGGTCGGGGAAAATCTTTAACCGATTTTGAAAAAGGTCAAATTATAGGCTATATTGAATCTGGCCTAAAACATAATGAAAAAGCAAAGAAGATTGGTCGAAGCCAAAACGTGGTAAGCAATTTTCTTCGTAATGAAGCCGATTACGGGGAAAAAAATGAAAGGAGGAAAAAAATATGCTACAACGGCATCAAAGAGGCGACTAATCCTTCGAACTGCTTCGAATTCCCGCCTCTCTGCCAGTAAAATCAGGGATGAATGCGGTGTAAATGCTAGTTTGGCAACGGTAAAACGAGTTATTCGGAGTGCTAAACACTTAAAGAGATTAAAAATAAAATAAAAACCTCCTCTCAATGATGCACGAAAGGAAGCGCGACTTCGATTTGCGCGGGATGACATGACATGGAACAAGGAGTGGAAGGCTGTGGTCTTCTCCGACGAAAAAAAGTTCAATCTCTTATTTTCACGATATGTGAAAAGAGCAATGCTTTTTGAGTCGTTATCACTCCTGTACAGGAGGCGTAATGGTTTGGGGAGCCATATCGTTTTATGGAACTTGCGAGCTGCAGTTTGTTTCATCAAAGATGAATGCAAATGTCTACAAGTCTGTGCTCCAAAAGGCTTTTCCCCAGCTTTCCGAAATTTTTGGACCTATTCAATGGACGTACCAACAAGACAACGCCCCATCCATACAGCCCGGGTTACAAAACAGTGGATGTCAACTTGCTTGAGTGGCCGCCATACTCCCCAGACATAGGTAAATATTATCGAGAACATTTGGGGACTTTTGTCCAGGAGGGTGTATGAAGGGGGAAGACAATTTCAAGACTCGGCGACCCTGGTTGAAACGATTAAAAAAGCCTGGTGAACTATTTCACTGAATGAAATTGAAAAATATTACGATTCCTTATCAACTTGAATGTTTGAAATAATTAAGAATAAGGGTGGTCATACCAAATATTAAATAATGCAGAAATAGTGTATTTTATTATTTAAGTTACCAAGTGCCATGAAATATTGCTGTGAATAATTTTTTTTTAAGTTTTGTTGGTCAAACCTATTCACTTGAACCAAAAATAATGTAGATTTTCAGCTATGTTTTTGAAAATATAATAAAAAATATATAAAAACCAAACAAAAAAAAAAAAACTTTTGTATTTTATAAATAATTGATCGTTTTACTTAACAAAATTTATTTGGTTTAAATCCGAGTGCTCGTTTTGAAGATATTATATTCTAAGTCTAAAAAAGAAGTCAAACCTATTCAGTTGAGCGGCACTGTACATATATATATCGGATTTTTTTTCATAGGCCAAGCGTTAGCAAGTGGCAAATAGATGAAGCAACTGGTATAAATAAATCGATGTTGCTAGCGCTGGAAAGGAGCTGCCAAAAATGAAAATTTTTTGGAAGCACTTAATGAGAATTAGACTAATTCAAATAGTGAACTCGTTACTTGTGATGCTCGTGCTCTGTCAATACCTTCTGTGTCTCGTTCTTCTCAGATGAAAACTGTCGTTCACAAGCAATGTGAACACGACGGGCAACACCAAAAGTGAATTCAAAAAGCTGAAGCAACTAAAGTATGCCTGTATGAACGAGGCCTAATGAAACTATCCTGAAAGAAAGTTGACAGTAGTGAATAGTGAGTTATACCAGTTTTGTGATGTATAACCATAGTCGCTAACGGCGAATCTTGCTCGATAACTTTGTTATTGAGCCCAGAGATAGCGAGCAGGGAACTGACGAATAGAAGGGGCCTAATATTAAAAAAATGTTTAGAAATTTTAAATTTATTTATAATATTTAAATTATAATTAAAAAAAAATTAGCTGAAATTTGCTAATAAAATATTTAACTTGAAGTTTTGATAGCCCTTAAAAAGTCTTGGAAAAAGAGAATTTTTTTGATATTTTCAATAAATTTATTTTTGAATTTTATGTTACATGGCAGTCCCCCCCACATCTGCTCTGCAAAGCATTTATGGCTTGTGAGGAATAAAGGTTATTTTGGTTCTTCCACGCTTTTTTCCAAATTACATCTTCTAGAATCCTGATAAAAATATAGTAAGGTAAAAGAACTGCATGCTCAATTCGTCGGCAATGATTTTTTTCTAAGTTTGCCAGTATTACAAGGCCCTTTACCAGATAGCAAGCAAATGCCATGTAAAACCAAAGTATTCGAACATAAATATAAAAAACCCAATTTCAAATTTGAAATTTTAACGCCAGATTGATTTTGTACTGCAGGATAAATCTAATTTGGTAATTTGGGTATTTGCAAATGTTAAACCATAAACTAAATTTCTAACATATCGCGGGTGCTATATTAGCTGACAAAGTCAAAGTATCGATGGTTAAAATACTAAACTTTAGATGTAGGTATAAATATGAAAACTCATAGCCTGCTTTTTATTCTGTTTGATAAATCTAATATACAGCCATGGTCATATAAATAGCACATTTAGACTTTGAAAGCAAATAGTTGAATATGTTTTTAAATAATTATTTTTTATTGAGAAAAAATGCAACATAAAAAATAAAAACTTATTTACTTAAACTTTAAAACAAAAAAATGGTCAAAAAGAATTTCAGTTCTGATTTAATTTACGAGAACGTTGATAACTCACGAAACCTCCTGGACACATAAAAAGAACATCCTAAAAAATCCAAATAAAAGCAAAAATAGTAAACAAATCAGATAGTTAAGTTACCATATAATATTGTTTTACCACATTAGTATTTTGTAGTATATCCACCGTTTTTGATTACTTCTTCAAGCCGTCGCTCCATGCTTTCTATAAGCTTGTGGCATCTTCCCTTTGGAATCGAGTAGCAAGCCTCCTCAACTGCGTCCCAGAAATCATCAAAATTTTTAAAATTTTTTTTAGCGAATTTGACCTTAACGTCATTCCACAAATTTTCTATTGGATTGAAATCAGGTCTCTGCGCTGGCAAATCCAGTACATTAATTTTTTCTCTTCTGAGCCATTGCTGGACTGCCTTGCAGTATGCTTTGGATCATTGTCCTGCATAAATGTGCAATTTAATGGCATAAACTCAAACACAAATGGCTCCATTTTATTCTGGAGTATATCCAGATACTAAAATCTATCAATTTTACCAACCACGCGAACAATCGGCCAAACACCATGCCAGGAAAAAGCTCCCCAAAGCATGATGCTTCCGCCGCCGTGTTTAATCGTCTTTTTTGCGAACCTAGGATTTAGCGCTTGATTTTTTGGACGACGTATTTATTTTGGTTTCGTCGGTCCAAAGTACGTTTTTCCAAAACTGAATAGATTTATCTTTGTGGGCTTTTGCAAAGGCAAGTCGGTGTTTGATATGTCTTTTTGAGAAGAGTGGTTTTTTCTGCTTATGCGGCCAAACCGCTGGGCTTCGTTAAGTCGCCTTCCAACAAGCTTTCTGTACACCTGTAGACCAGATTCTTGGTTTATTTCCAGCATTACTTGCTGTACCGACTTAAAAGGATCTGCTTTGCACTTGCGTATTATAGCTCTATCCACATTAACATCAGTTTTTCGCGGCTTTTATTTTCTTTCCGTTTTTTTTTTTTTGCTTAGATAGGATTAATCTTTCTTAACTAAATTAAGAGCATTTTCCGAGAGCATATCATCATTTCAGCTATTTCTGCATTGTTTTTTCCGTTTTGACTCTTACGGTACATAAGAGCTATTTTCTCCGGCTTGCCATGTTTTCCACGTCCCATTTTTAGTAATTACTTTACAATTTTATTTAAGAAACAAAAAATTATACTAAAAATCGCTGAAACAATATTAAAGTTTTACTCTCCGCTGCATAAGTTAAAATGTGCCATTTTTGTTCCACTTCAAAACAACAACCATAAATAAAATAGAACGCAAAAAATTCCATAAAAAAAACGGGAAATTCCTCGCATAAATGTAAGCTTAATAACGGTAATAAATGTAAACAAACAAATTGATTTGATCAAAGCAGAGTTCGTACTAAGAACTTAACATATAAGGTTCACATTTGTGCTATTTATCTGTCCATGGCTGTATGTATAAAAATGTATGTATTAGGCCGGGTCGATTTGTGGGGAGGCAAAAAAATCGCCCATTGATCTGTGAAAATCATATTCTAGGGATCAAAATAAGAAACTTTACCGAAGGAAACATACCTCTAAAACGAATTCTGATGTCCCCCAATTTGGGTCGAACTTTTAGTGTCTTTTGTGGGGAGGCAAAAAAATCGCCCATTGCTCTATGAAAATCATATTCTAGGGATCAAAATAAGAAACTTTGCCGAAGGAATCATACGTCTAAAACGAATTCTGATGTCCCCCAATTTGGGTCGAACTTTTTAGTTTCTTTTCTCATGTAAAGGCCAAAAATGGTGATATTTTGAAATGATTGTATGGGGAACCCCCCAGGGGAGTTCCAGGGGATGTGCCACTGGCATGGGTGGATCGGCCGTCCAAAGTTAGTGGAGGTCGGTCATACATTTGGACTCGATTAGAGCACTCTAAATGGGTCAAAGTGGGATTTTTCGTTCGACCCAAATTGGAGGACATCAGAATTCGTTTTAGAGGTATGGTTCCTTCGGCAAAGTTTCTTATTTTGATCCCTAGAATACGATTTTCACAGAGCAATGAGCGATTTTTAAATCGACCCGCCCTAGTATGTATATATTAGGTTGGGGAAAGAAATCCTCTTCTGAAGTGTTTTTGCATCCGGTAGGCACCGCAAACAAAACGTGTGCTGTGTTTTGTTAACATTCTTCTAGCAAAGGAGCGACGTGTGCTCGTGATTGCAAACTTCAAAATTATCAATTATAAACTTCAAATCATACATCAGAATTAATAAAGCAATCTTCCAGGATTTTTCAAGTCTTAGTTTACATATCCCTGGGACAACAGATATCCATCCATGATTACTTAGGAGCCGCGAGACATCCCTTTCTCAGATATAATAATTATGTAATAAATGTATAATAATTTATTATAATTTTTATCTAGTCTAATAGTATTTTTTTAATTATTCTGGTACATAGAAATTTATAAAACGTAGTACTCCAAAATGCAAGAATTTTAACGAACACAGGTGTACCTATTTTAGCGGCAATATGTGTACATATACTATATTTGTTCAGCTTTATTTGTACGCTCATGCTTTTAGTGCTTTTTATTGTCTTTAGTTTTGTGTTGTTGCCATTCCATTTTGTTTATTTACGACGAAATAAAAAGCTACAGAATCTAATTTAATCAAATGAAAAATGGAAAGACTGAAAAATTTGAAATTGAAACAATTAAATAACCCAAAAAAGCCTAGCAGTACAAAAGCAAGGTAAGGCAACAAAAAATACTTCCAACAGCAAATTGCAAATAAGCATTTAAATATACTATAGTACATACAATTGCATGGCAGAAATGTGAATTATAAAAATAAAATAAAACCAAAAAACGAGAAAACTAAAAATAAACTGAACTACAAAAAATAAATCATGAAAATTTAGACAAACAGCAGCAATTATAGTGAGCGAATCCATTGAAGAAAAAATGCACACTTCCTCCTCCCCTACACCCTTCACCGCATTTCACACCGCACACCAACAAACCACGGCAGGCGCGTGAGCAAGTTAAACAACTGTCCAACCGAGCGTGTGCAGCGCTGAGCAGCCGTACGCCTGATTGCGCGCCCCATGGGCCGTGGTGCAGTGACGCAGCGCGGCGGTGACACTCATAAATTGTTACATCACAGCGTACACTTTTGACTGTTGATTTTATTGTTATCGTTTTTTTTTTCGGTATTTTTTTTGTTAATTTTTCGATTTTATTTTCGGTAGGTACTGTAATAAGTAATTTTTTTGCGCGTCGTTTTATTTCAGTTATTGCTATTGTTGTTATTGTTGTTTCTTTGCTGATATTGCATTTATTGTTATAATCGCTAGCGCGCTTTTGTGCTCATTGTCTTTCGTCGCTTCTGTTGTTGCTATTTTTGATTTTCATTTGCTATTTGCTAATGAATAACTGCAGTTTGCTCGGTTAAACGTGCATATGTATGCCTGAGAGGCATGCGTTGTCGTCCTTCTTATCTTAACTGTAATATTTGGTTTTTGTTTTTTTTTTTCTTTCTTTTGAACGTAATGTCTGCCCATTCTATCTACTTTAGTAGTTGCCAGAGAGAATCGCACTCAATACTAAACGCTCAGAGAGCACCAGTATTTAATATCTACGATTATCTTACGCGCTACACTGAAAAAATTAGGTCCCTACTTTGAAATAGGTACATTAAAAAAATTGTTAACACAAAAAAAAATATTTTAATGAAAAACATATTTTAACAAAATTTTAACAAAAAAAAAAAAAACAATTTTAACGAAAAACATATTTTAACATACTTTCACAGTTTAATCATATTTTGTTTATGGTATAATCGGGCCCTTTTTACAAATTTTTTTTTGTCCAAAAGTGTTAAAACATTTGTATTCTGAAAGGGTCTTGCTTTCAGCATTAAGTTGCTGTATGTCAAACTCTCCGTGAATCGATTGATTTATCCCGAGCTTTTCGATCGGCGTGCCCAAACTTTGACAGAATATAGCGGTCATGTGAAAAGCCAGCAGCTATTAGAAACTAACATCGAGCACTTTATGTGTCTATTATGACCTGAATTGTTCAAAAATATACGCTCCAGAACCACCTACTTCACATCTCCATATAATAGCCAAAATATCTTTTAGGTCACAATGTGCCATCATTTTCTGTTATAGCAGATTTTTCTAATTAAGACCACTCTTTGAGTAAATGGTACTCGGAAGCTCTGTTATCAACGGAAGAGTGCGAAAACTCGAGCTTAAAAATTACCAGCATTATTTGTAACTCAGATCTGTCGTCACTGACATGACTAAAGAGATTTATAACAAATATGAAGTCGAAAATCACGTATGAACTCAGAAGTGCTGAAGCAGAAAAAGGCATTGGAGGAAGGTGATGAAAATGTCTAATTTGCCCTTCTCCCATGATGTAATGTTTGGCGGCAGTCCCGTACGGTGAGGGGTTCGATGAAATAGCATGCTTGTCCCGGTCTCATAGGGCCACATGCGGGTAGCGCACTACCACAACGCCCATAAAAAAAAAAAAAACCAAAAAAAAAAATAAACGCTGTTTGCTTAAAGTGGTGATTCATCCAGAATCCAACTAGCGGTTCCGCACCTCTTTGTTGTCACGTCCTCGCTACCAACTTGTTTGACGGTTATTTACAGCTAGACTATATCCAGTCTGTGCGGCTTAAGAACCTTATAAGGTTGCTGACGTGTTAGCCAAACAGTTGTATGACACTCTCGAACAGTGGTGTGCCAAGAGTTGACGTTCTCTCCTTCCATAAGGCAGTGAATTCACAGAGGAAATGGAAAATCGTTTCCTTTTTTCCGGTAGTTTACACTGTGGTAGTGTGTGTTGTGAGGAATATGCCCATTTTGTGTGCTTGTTCCCCGATAGACCTCAAGCCACCTATCACCGCTGTGAGTCATTTCGTTTTATATTTGTCAGTATTGACGTTTGTTTGTGGTTGTATGTGAGCCAAAATGTTCTGCTGCTAATTTTGCATGTTGTCTGATCCCTCCATCAGTATTCCGTGATTTGTAGATATTTTAAGGAAATTGCATTCTTGATTTTACCCAGTATTGTGAATACCGATTCTGCAAGAACGTTATTCATGGCAGATCCCCCTCTTGCGAGTTCATCTGCTTTTTCGTCTCCTTCAATGTTCCGAAGTCTCGGTTTTAAAGGTTGTTGTAACTAAATCCAGTGCCTGATTTACTGTTTGGCTATCCGAAATAATAGCGATATTGCACCTACAAGTTTACCCTATTACTAGTCCTTCCGCCTGTAAGACACTGCAAGTATTGGGAAGACGCACAGATTTTTCAATTCTAAGTATATGGGAATATATAACAGCTCCAACACCACAATCCATTTTTGAACCACCTGTGTAGACTTCAGTGTTAAAGTTGTTTACTAAAAGTTCCTTACCCCATTCCTCCCGAGATGGAAAATGAGTGCCAAAATTTCCATTGAATGTCATCGTTGCGATGATGTTATCAGTCCTCCCCGAGGTATACTGGGTTTGTCGCAATAATAGACTGACATAAACATTTTTACCTTCCAGCTTCATTTAACCTAAATGCACTCATGGCGCCATCTTCTTGATATGTGTCAGTGCATTAAGAGCTTCCCTGGGACATGATCTAGATGCACTGACCGTAATTACACAGGCAGATCTTTGTATTTTGCTAAGTAGTTTGATATTGTGTATTCCAAGACCTTTCCACCAAACTACCAATCCGTATGATAAAAATGATCGGATAACCGCCTTATACAACCATAAAGTCTGGTTAGGTTAAAGACCCCATCTTTTACCAAGCATTCGTTTGCAGGCATACAGAGCAATTTCTGATTTCCTTAGAAGTTGGAAGGACGTACTTTCAAAGCATTTATGAAAATGTTTACAGACACATATAAAAAACAATGTTGCCAGCCAACGCGATTCTAAGTAGACAAGTAAGGGAAATCCCTAGGCCCGTATACCTGCGCATTAGGGCGGGTCGATTTAAAAATCGCTCATTGCTCTATGAAAATCGTATTCTAGGGATCAAAATAAGAAACTTTGCCGAAGGAACCATACCTCTAAAACGAATTCTGATGTCCCCCAATTTGGGTCGAACGAAAAATCCCACTTTGACCCATTTAGAGTGCTCTAATCGAGTCCAAATGTATGACCGACCTCCACTAACTTTGGACGACCGATCCACCCATGCCAGTGGCACACCCCCTGGAACTCCCCTAGGGGGTTCCCCATACAATCATTTCAAAATATCACCATTTTTGGCCTTTACATGAGAAAAGAAACTAAAAAGTTCAACCCAAATTGGGGGACATCAGAATTCGTTTTAAAGGTATGTTTCCTTCGGCAAAGTTTCTTATTTTGATCCCTAGAATATGATTTTCACAGAGCAATGGGCGATTTTTTTGCCTCCCCAAAAAAGACACTAAAAGTTCGAATCAAATTGGGGGACATCAGAATTGGTTTTAAAGGTATGTTTCCTTTGGCAAAGTTTCTTATTTTGATCCCTAGAATATGATTTTCACAGAGCAATGGGCGATTTTTTTGCCTCCCCACAAATCGACCCGGCCTACTGCGCATCCTTTCTTGTGATCAGTAATAAAAGCTCTAATAAAAACAAACCAAACAGATGTAAAAATGACGCACATCCTTATCGCTCGTTTGCTGGAAGAGAGTCATAACTCAAAAAATACACAATTCGCGAAAACAGCTTCAAAGTTTTCAATTTACTACAGCTATCTAAATAAAATTGAATACGCATTTTCATCATAATGAAATGCTGTCGCCACGAATTTTTAGACATCATAATAGAAAAGCTGATGGGCAACATTTCTGCATAGTTTTGTATATAAAAAAATTTTTTTTCCGTTTTGACTTTGTTCCAGCAAACGAATGTTATATTGTACATACGTATGTATGTGTGTATATTCATATATTATATAATATACAGCTAAAACAACGAGAAGAAAAGAAGCTACAGTAGTTGCAAGAAAACAATTACTCGCTTTGTTTCTTTGTAATGCTCGCAGTAGTTTTTTAGGTCGCATTGTACAAACAAAATAAGAAAAACTTCCCTCACACGCACATACATAAAAAACAGTTCAACCAAATGCACCATAGAATTGCATATATAAACATATGTATGTATGTATGTATAAGATTATAAACTCCCAGGTAATGTAGACTTGCTCGTCAATAAAGGAAGCCACAAATACGGGTATCTTTTTCTATCATATAATTGACGCTTACACACTTTGTGGCGTGTTTGGCCGAGCTCCTCCTCTTAACTGTGGTGCGCGTCTTGATTTTTTCCACAATGGGGGTGACCTATAGTTTTACGCCTCCTCCGAATGGCAGATGGTTTTTAATGAAAAGCTTTTTCATGGCAGAAATACACTCGACGAGGGGCGACCGCCTGAAGGCGCATCAAGTCACATAGGCCACTGGGAATCGTTTTGTCAGCAGTTTTGGCGATGTCAAATGGCACATTAGACCTTTACTTGGTGTCTCGTTGAAGATGTGTGTCGATGTTATACGGATAATCCAGTAACGATCTTAAGAGTAAGGTGAACTTCGTCTGAGTTATTCGTAAGGTAAATCTAGAAACCGTCAAAATTAGAGCGACAGAGTGGTTTACTGCGAAGTAAGCCAAGGCTGTGCCACGGGTGAGCTCGTGTTTCACAAACGACAATACTTGTATTCGGACCACCTTGTACGCGTGTATATGTGTTGATGTGATTTTACTATCCAATTAACTGCTTACATACGTACAAATGATTATATGAGCCCAGTATATGTGAGCTTAAAGCTCGCCCATTGCTACATTAAAGCCTTTGTTTATATTTGCACAAATACAAATGGAGAATTTTAAAAACTTTTTAAAAATGCTCGGAAATATAAACAAAGCACACGTACACATGTAGTATAATTAAGTATTAAAGATGTAAAAGTCTGTATTTAAAAAAGTTTTAATAATTCAAAGACTGTAGGTAAAAATTTGATAATAGTGCAAATAATTAACTTACACGAAGAAAAAAAGTACAAAAAAATTCAAAACACAAACCTGCAATGTGAACTGAAATAACATAAAATAAAGTACGATAAAAAACTAAAATTACATTAAATAAAGGATAGTACTGTAAAATTAAACAAAACTAAGCAAATAAAAATAAGCAAATAATATAAAATAAAATTAATTAAATAAAAAATAATAATAAGAATAAAAAATAAATCTACTAAATGAAAAATATTAAATTAAATTAATTAAATAAAAAATATTATTATAAAATAAAAATAAAAATTCAATAAAATTAAATTTAAAAAAAAATTAAAAAAAAAATTAAAAAAAAATAAAACTTATAAAATAAACGAAATTGAAGTAAACAAAATAGTACGAAACAAAATTAAATTAAATTAAAATAAATGAAAGAAAATATTTAAAATAAAATAAATTAAAAAAGAACCAAATCAGGTAAACTAAAATAAAATAGAACAAAGTAAAATAAAATAAACTAAAACTAAAATTAAATTAAATTAAATTAAATTAGGACCCTTTGGTTGGGCACCTATTGCGGCGCGTCCCAGGTGGTGGATAGGGTACGCCACAGTTATCTTCTGTGGTTAAGTAGGTCATAGCCTTGGTAAAAGCCTACTCGCGAACCAGCCTAGTTCTCGTCAACCAACAACTATGGTAGGGGGAACAACATGTAGTGCAGTGTTACTGCACGCGTGCCGTAACTGCCATAACTGCTGGCAGTGACCCATATCCACTTCGGTGGAAGGCGAGAAGCCACTCGTATTAGTAGGTCATGTCTCTGCTAATATGAATGGAGTAAACATGGGCTCACGGGGAGAAGGCCACTTCCTTATATCAAAGGCTACCAATCCAAGGTGGAACAGCATACGCCGAGGGATGCATGGCTTAGGGTGAGCTAAGTCGCTAGTATGCGGACTCTGGGGCACCTGTCGCACCCCAGTTTAAATCCGACTTACCACGGCATAGGGCTCTGGCGTGGCGAACCCCATTATTTCCCTACGAATATCTCTGGTTACGACTGCTGACTCGTCAGCTGAGTGACCGCCCCGCAAAAAAATAATGAACAAAACTAACACAAAACAAACAACACAACAAAAAATTCCTTCCCGACGCGGGAGACCCGTTGGCTCCACCAAACTTATGGCGGGGTCAAAAACCACCCCTTCGGTGGCTAAAGTGCTCACTAAGAGCAAGACCGTCAAGGAGACACCACCGCACTCCCAGGTGGCTTCTACTTCCTCCAAAACCGATTCGGCTGCGGAGAAACAATCAATAACCAAAACTGTTTTGCCAGAAACTGGGAAAACTAATCGGACAGAAGTCTCCAAAAAACCTGTCCCTCCTCATCTCCGTCGATATAGAGACAAAAGACGCGCCACTTTCCTTATGGAAAAGCTCGGCAAAACCCCTGAGGAGGAGCTGTCCGACCAACAAAAGGCAACTCTCGATTGGGCCCGGGAATTCCTTCGGAAGTATGAGGCGTCCAAAGAAAAACCGAGTGCAGCTAAGCGGCAGCGGTCTTCAGAGGATCCTCATAGCTCCAACGACCCCAAGAAGCACAAAGCTTCCTCTGAGGTCAAATACGCAAGTTCTGCGAAGTTGCCAGAGATAGTCTGGTCATGGCGGTGGTGGATAAGAGCCACCCTGACGGTTTCATCTCTCCATCAAACTGGAAGATTGTGGAGAGAAAACTTCAGTTGGGATACCTGGACGTTCTGAAACAGAACCCAGGGCCTCCTCCTTTCTGCTCTGACGCGGGATGGTTCCAGGCAAGGGTCAAGTTGATCGCGTGCTCGGATCAACGTTCTGTCAGCCTGTACGGCATGGCCCTCGACCGACTCGGCGAGGTATGGCCCGGGGCGAATCTTAAGCTCGTCAATAAGAGCGAAATTCCAAACCAACCACGCGGCAGAGCAAGAATACCTCTAGAGCCATCCGATCCGGAAACTATTCTGGAGCTACTGAAGATCGGAAACCCGAACCTACCCACCGAAAACTGGAGGGTAGTTAAGGTGGAAGAGCCTTCAGGAAACTCCAGACATATCACGCTGCTCCTGGACCAGGAAAGCGTTAAAGCACTGGACGACCGCAAGCGGATTGTGGCGTTCGGGTTCATCACCACTACCATTTGGACCTATCAGCCGAAAAATCTCCTCGCACCCAGCGAAGAGAGTACGGCGGCCCCCAAGATGGATGTTGATAAGCCTCTCTCACAAGCTTCGACGATTGAGTCCGACTCGGAATCGAACAGCGAACTTGTGGGACACTTATTTAACATTCAACTCGGGGACGAGGATAGACTTCTAGATAGCAGTGATGACGCGAACGACACAGTCATTGAATGTGCGTCTAAAAGTGCTGCAGATTAATCTGCACCACTCTAAGGCTGCCTCGGCAGCCCTCATTCTTCATCTCTCTGACCTCAGAGAGGACATCATTCTCATCCAAGAACCTTGGATATCAAACAACAAGATATGCGGCCTGAAAGATAGGCACTACACCTTGTTTCAAGGTGAGGCTAACGTTAGATCGCGCTCTTGTATTCTCATTCGAAAACATATTAATGCTTTTCTTCTTCCCTTTAGCAACGCTGACACCACTGCCATAGAGGTTGAAGCTGTCCACGGCCCGATTTGGATTGTGTCGGCTTACACGCCTTACGACGCAGCGGAGGCGCCTCCTCCTGAAGCAGTGAGAAGGCTCGTCAATACGGCGCATCTGAAGCAGAAACGCATCATCATTGGAGCAGACGCTAATGCCCATCATATTGTTTGGGGTAGTACAAACAACAACACACGAGGTGAGCAACTCTTTGACTACATTCTAGCGAATAAGCTTGATATATGTAATAGAGGTGATGTCCCTACGTTTCTTAACTCGTCTAGAAGAGAGGTACTCGATATTACTCTTGCTAGCGAATCATGTACACAACTGGTGCAGGACTGGAGCGTTGATAAACAGAACTCTTTTTCCGACCACCAATATATAACATTCACTCTAAAAGCCGAAACGGCAAAACCCATGAAGTACCTTAACAAAAAACGTATGAATTGGATCAAATATAAAGAACATCTTGCCAATGGACTTCCTGATATCAGGCAGTTTGAAATGGGAAATAAAAACGATATCGAAAACGCTGTCAACATGATAACGAAGACGTGTCAAAGCGCAGCACGACAATCTTGCCCCTGACGAAAACAGGAGGTAAGCATAAACCTTTTTGGTGGACTCCAGAAATCTCAGAACTTCGCAATCGAACTCGGAAACTCTTTAACCAATCTAAAATAACAGACGAATGGGAAGAATGTCGACAATGACTTTAAGAAAGCTGTCAGAAGTGCAAAACGCACATCCTGGCGATCATACACTCAAGAATTAGAGAACACTTCAGAAGTAAGCAGGCTACGCAAGATTCTTGCATCAAACCCAGTCTCTCCCAGTTTTATCATGACTCAAGATGGAACTTGGACTACTTCAACTGACCACACTCTTAGAATACTTCTAGAATCTCACTTTCCAGGCTGTGTTGCCAACTTACCTGCACTTCCCAGTACTCTTCAGAGTAATTATGGGAATAGATCAGATCTAATCAGCTCTAATAGCATCTCTACAGCAATACTAAGCTTTAAAAAATTTAAATCGCCAGGTCCTGACAACATCATTCCAGCAGAGATAAGTGTTCAGAATTCTGTCCAAGTTATCTGGATACCGGGTCACAGTGGATTCGAAGGCAACTGCAAAGCTGATGAGCTCGCAAGAGCTGGAGCTGCGCAATCAAATGTTAGTGACCTACCCACAATCCACATTCCGCTCTCAACATGTAAAATGCTCATCGATCGAGAATTTCACAGCATTGCTGATCGGAGGTGGCGAGTGGAAACTACTTGCGTTACGACCAGACAAATCTGGCCATCCTACAATCTGAAACAGACAAAAACCCTTATAAGTCTTTCGAAACACGAACTAAGGCATATAACATCTCTTATCACCGGCCACTGCCTTTTGGGCACTCACGCACGTCGGCTCGGGGTTCCTCAGAACGACCTGTGCAGATACTGCGAGGACGAAGATGAGGAAGTATCGAGCAGACATTTGCTGTGCAGTTGTCCCGGTCTAGCCAGAAGTCGACTCGCTCTTCTAGGCTCTCCAACAATTGACAATCTTTCAGTACTCTCGGACCTGAAAATCGAATCTCTCATCAAATTTTCGAAACGAATTAATATCTTTGATCAAAATCTACAATAAAAAATCTCGGTTAGGTGGGGAAATCATTTAAAATAATGAGCTCTAGGGCAACACAACGGACCCAACTTGCGGTATATGTGGTACTCCGATGCGGGGTCACCCTTAAACCAACCAACCAACCAAATTAGGATAAATAAAAAAATTATAAAATTAATTATTATTATAAATAAACGATAAAAAAAATTATATAAAATAAAATAAAGTACAATGAAATGAAACAAAATTAAATTAAATTCATTTAAATTAAGATAAATAAAAACATTATATAAAATAAAATAAAATTAAACAAAATTAAATTAAATGAAATTAAATTAAATTAAATTAAAATAAATAAAAAAAATTATAATATATAAAATAAAGTAAAATTAAATTAATGTAAATTAAACTGAAAAAAATAAGACTTATGAAATTTGATTTAATTAAACTGAAGCATAGTAAATAAAATAAAACAGACAAAATTTAAATTAAATCAAATAAACTATAATAAAAGAAAATAACACAAAGTTAAATTAAATTAAATCAAATTTACGTAAATAAATTAAGATAAAATAATGAGTAAAATAAGTAAAAGTAAGTAAGCGGCCGCCGTAGCCGAATGGTTTGGTGCGTGACTACGATTCGGAATTTAGAGAGAACGTAGGTTCGAATCTCGGTGAAACACCAAAATTAAGAGTTAAACGTTTTTTCTAATAGCGGTCGCCCCTCGGCAGGCAATGGAAGCCTGTGTATTTCTGCCATGAAAAAGCTCCTCATAGAAAATATCTCCCATAAATAGGAGGAGGAGCTCGGCCAAACACCCAAAACAGGGGGTACGCGCCAAAAATACTTTTCAATCGGTTTTTAGAGTCCACTGTTTTTGGCACCTAAAGACGACCTGATACCCACAGTTTCATTTGGAAGGAAATTTGATGTCAGCAATCCAGAATGCATGCAGGTAGGTTTGATGGATATTTTCTTTACCGATGGGTCCAAGACTGAAATAGGGTCTGGAGCCGGATGGTACTTAAACGATAGTAATAAGTATCACTATGCTATGGAGGGAATGGCAACTGTTTTCCAAACAGAAGTTTTTGCCATCCTAAAAGTAGCCGAATGGATAATCGAGAGGAGATGGAGCGGGAAACAGATTGGAGTCTTCAGTGACAGTCAGGCTGCATTGAAGGCCCTGGAGAACGCGAAGCAAACATCAAAGATTGTTCAAGAATGTAAGAAGAAGCCTAATTCTGTCGCAAGACAAAACAGGCTTATACTTATATGGGTTCCGGGACACTCCGGTGCTCAAGGAAACGAAATTGCCGACGAATTGGCCAACCGTGGATCAGCGGTGCCCCCACAGGGGCCAGAGCCAATAATCGGAATCAGTCCCGCAGGAATCAAGAATTGGATAAGCGATTATGTAGGCAATCTACATAAAGAGCGATGGTCCGGTCTGGAACGCTGCAGAACTGCAAAGTGTTTTGTGACAAGTCCGAACAGAAAACTGTCAAACTTTCTACTAAAACTTAGAAGGAAAGATATTCAGTTGATGGTCGGCATCATTACAGGACACAACCATTGGAATCATCGAGAACCCGGTATGCCTGTCATGCTTGGAGGAGGCGGATAGCACTGAGTACTTTCTCTGTGATTGTCCTGCCTTTGCTAGAGCAAGGCTACGAGTATTGGGTCCCGATGTCATGAAAATGAGTAATATTCGTTCTCTAAAACTGGAGGATATTTACAGATTTGCCAAAGAATCTTGAAAATTCTCACAGGACTAACTATCTCTATTTCTCTCTCTCTATTCTTTCCTATCTCTTTCTCTGATACTTTTCTCCTTCTCTCCTTGACTATCTACCCCCTTTCCAGAGCTTTAAATACAATGGGCTCTTTAGCCTGAGTATTTTAGGAGCCACCAAATCTCCTGGTGCTCCTTGACTCGACCTTTTCAAATTCAAATTCAACAACTTTCAAATTTAAAAATAAAAAGAAAGTAAAACAAGTTACATTTTTTTCGCATTTTAAATTTTATGCACTAATAACATGAAAAATAATTTTCAATGATAACGCCGTTTGCGTGTTCGCAAATACTGTAGTTTTGTTTTGTTAAAAAATGGATGTTTGTTTTATTCATATTAAATTCGTCACTATATAGGTGAAGTGGTACATTAATTCTGTAAATTTTCCTTCTCGTTTGGAATTTCAGATCGGCCGCTGTGCTGACAGCCATAGCGGAATGGGTTCGTGCGGTACCAACATTCGGAAGCATTAAACCACGAATAATGTTTTTTCTAACGACGAAAATGTCTTTTCTAATAGCGACCGCCCTTCGGCAGACAATGGCATACATCCGAGTGTATTTATGTCATGAAAAAGATCCTCTTAAAGAACCATTTGCGGTTCAGAGGCAACTTAAAACTGTAAGTCACTCCAATGTGGAAATACTGTGGAAAAACATCAAGACGCACACCACAAATAGGAGGAGCTCAGCCAAATCACCAAATAAAGGGGGTAAGCGCCAATTAGATATTTATGTATATATCCCCTATTAAATAACCTATGACCCACTCTAATATATAATATAAATGCTGTACGTTATGCGTATACTAGTTTCAACTGGAGTTTTAAAACACTGACATATCAACCGAGCGCGATTTAAATGAGGACCAGTTTGCGGTCGGAATGTAGTAATGGCATCAATTATCTAAAGGAGAGCCAAATTTTTCATTTCCTGGTTGTAAATGCCTCCAAAGAAAAAGCAAAAATACATACGCGTACTAATAAATCTGCTTACAGTTGGTTCAGAACATAGTTACATAAATTTGCACATTGCAGATGTACTTGAATCGAAGGTGAAATACTTATATACGAGTATGTGTGTACACGTGTCCACAAGTATGTATGCATGTGCAGCATTAACCTTGAATTTATTTGTAAAACCCTCGCATATATCCTTGTGCCAATTAACTGCTTTATAATCCTGCTATCTACAGACTGCTGACATATCTACACACGTGTATACATGGACATATGTGTACACACATCATGAAACTGCACAAAACCTATAATTTTACCACTTAATTGGCCAGAACGGAATTTTCAACTTGAAATAAGGATTTTCGCATATGATTTGTAGCAAATATATTTAATTAATTATTTTATGCATCGATAATTAAATAAATAAAAATTAGCTACTAGCCATCAACCATCAGCCAACAGCCAGCCAATCAATCAAATGGTCATTGCAAGAAATGTAAAGCAAATTATTGTAAATTCACGCTCTCGAATATTTCTAGTTTCGAGTTTATAGACAAAATGGCATATGAAAAAATGCGCAAATAATAAATTTTGCAATATAATAAATCTATAAACACAAATACAAGAGCACGCCTAGAACGAAACCAGGTCAGGGTGCACGCGCGAATAGCTAAGCAGTGAGTGAGTGAGCTGTGGTAGTCGCGATTGGAAGGGTGAGCGCCGGCGATGGCGGGACTGGGTTCCGCTGCACTATATGCAATATTGGTGTTGGTGCTGTGAGGGGTGCGCGTCACTTAGTGGGCGTTTTGCCACCATCAACACTGAGTGAAAAATATGAAAAGTGAGCAACCCAAACAAAACAAATCCACAGACTTGTAATATTGATTGCATTGTATGACAACGGCGACGAGTGACCAGTCGTCGGCAAAACACGAAGCGTGCCAAAGCGGTACAAACTAAATGCACAAAAAATATTCGATTGCTATAATGCGCGCAGTGTTGTTGCTGCTGTTGTTGGCCATCATTGATGGCTGACGGTAATGCGTTGCAGCAGTAAAATGAAATAAAAGCAGCTCATGTGGAGTAAAGGAGAAGCGGGAGGCGGGTATGCGGGGCCAAGTTGCATTGATGTGCAAAAACGAGGAAAAGAACTGAAAAAGCGCAAAATGCGGCGGCAGCAATTAAGCGATGGAAAAAGGGGAGTAGGTGTGAGATGAAAGCTGGCGAGAGGTGGTGATGCAGAATAAACAAGACAATTCACGAGTAGTCGATGGCCAACTAGGTGTGATGTCTGTGGCGGCGTGCGGAAGGCCGTTGTAAATAAGCCAACAGGCAGCAAAACGACTACCGACGGCCAACCAGCCACCCACCACCCAACAGAAGTGCGCTAAGCGCAAGCAGACAGCTGCTCCCGGCATATTCGTAAACATTGCACTTACAAATGTATGTATGCGCTATGTGTGTGTGTGTGTGCAGGTTTTTAGTTTAGTTTTGTTTATTTTTTTTTTTGTCGAGCAGTAATGCTCCACTTGCAAGTGCAGCGCCACTGCTGTTGCCACTGCAGTCCCCTCTCCGACTGCATAGGGCGGCGGGGCAGCGTGGTGGTGTGGTGGCGTATATGTGCAACGCACAAAAGTGGCACAGGGTCACGTGGCGACCCATTGGCACACTTTTCATAATGGCAATTTTCATTGAGCTAAGGTCAACAACAACAAGCACACTTGCGCACACAAACACACACTTTTGTGCATACGTATGCCATAAGTA
Source organism: Anastrepha obliqua (assembly GCF_027943255.1). Classification (NCBI taxonomy): domain Eukaryota; kingdom Metazoa; phylum Arthropoda; class Insecta; order Diptera; family Tephritidae; genus Anastrepha; species Anastrepha obliqua. The sequence continues at coordinate 121,565,106 of NC_072894.1, forward strand.
CTAAGGCATAAAGCGACACAATTGCAGATATACAACTGAAATACATATGCACACATGTACATACATGCATACAACAACAATAACGACGATATATTATACTATATGACAGCAGCAAAAATGTTTAAAAATGCATTATTCACAATTTTTCATGATTTTTCTGTGTAAATTGTTTAACGTTTTTCTTTATATTTTCTTTTGTATACAGATATTTGTTTGTTCTCATTTTTTTTTTAGTATGATGCCACCGCTGTGTACGCACCAGCAGCTTTACCCCACCGGCATACCAACCCAACGGATTTTGTCTTAAAATGCGCTTTAATCGTAAGACTAACAAAAGCAGGTGGTTCGAGGCTTCTGGGCGGATAATAAAAAAAATTTTATTTCATTTAAGCAGGGATCATACATTTTCTTATATATATATATATTTTCCCGTGGTTCCTAGGTGGAACAAAGGGCCTCAAACATTTTCTTAACGGAAAATAATTATTTTCTAGTGAAGGTGCCAAGGCATGAAGCCTGGCCATAGAACCTTTCACATCTATACAGACGGCTCAAAAACTCCAGACGGAGTGGGAGCGGGTATTTACTGCTCAAAACTAGGAATAAGGCAGTCTATCAAGCTGTCAGATCACAGCAGTATTTTCCAAGCGGAAGTTTTTGCTGTGGGAAAGGCCGCGGAGCTAGCCTACACTAGAACAAGAAAGAACTCAACAATTAATATATACGTGGATAGTCAAGCAGCAATAAGAGCAATAAGCTCATATTGTATTAAGTCCAAAAATGTTCGACGGACCAGGGAGGCCGTAGAAAGGTTAGCCGGAAACAGTAGGCTGCATATCTACTGGGTACCTGGTCACAAAGGCATTATGGAGAACGAGATAGTAGATGAGATAGCAAAAAGTGCTGTGAGACTACCATTTGAACAAGAGAACGACATACCGAGACCGCTAAACACAATATACAATGAAATGGACGACCACATGAAAACGCAAGTGGAAGCTAGGTGGACTAACCTGACCAAATGCAAAACAGCAAAAGTCATGTGTAGAACTAACGACAAAAAACTTACTCAATTCGTACTTACGCTCTCGCGAAAGGAATGCAGAACTATCATAGGTATGCTAACAGGTCACAATCTATTGGCTGCACATGCGTACAAGATAGGGATTGCTAACACGGACAAATGCAGGAAATGCAGAGAGGATGTTGAGGAGACTTTAGAACACCTTCTGTGCGTTTGTTCGGCATTATCAAAAACGCGACTAAGATGCCTGGGAGCCCCACTGTTTGAGGGTCTGGAAGACGTCTCAAAAGCGGAGCTCCCAGCCCTACTTAGATTCGCCAAAAGCGCTGACATCCTACATGATGTCTACTTTAGGTATTCATAGAGGTCGGTCTCCATCTGGTATCGCTAGGGACCAAAAGGTCTATGCGTGGCTTATTGCCAACCAGGCTAATCTAACCTAAGGTGTGGTAGAAATATGAGTTAGGGCTTTTCTGTATTAAAATAACGAAATGAATTGCAAATTACCAAAAGGGTAAGAAAAAGTTGAATAAATTATATAAGAGTACATATGTACTTATTATCAAGAAATAACAATAATAATAATAAACATATGTACATATATGGCAACAACTTAACTACCATTCGGAATTTAAAGAGAACTTAGGTTCGAGTTTCGGTGAACGACCAAAATTAAGAAAAACATTTTTCTAATAGCGTTCACCCCTCGGCAGGCAATGGCAAGCCTCCGAGTGTATTTTTGCCATAAAAAGCTCCTCATAAAAAATATCTGCCGTTCGGAGTCGGCTTGAAACTGTAGGTCCTTCCATTTGTGGAGCAACATTAAAAGGCACCCCACAAAAGGAGGGGGAGTTCGGCCAAACGCCCAAAAAAGGTTACGCACCAATTATAATTATATGGCAACCCTGTTCAAAAATTTTTTCTAAAGCTTCATTTCATACTCACTTTGTAGCACTTTACTATTTCTACTTTTTAGTTATAAAGATTATTGTTTTAAAAAATAATACGGCAACCCTGATCAATAATGTGTAGTTACGACCGCCATCCTTCAATAATAAATCTATCACAAAAATAATTTGTATATTTTAGTTACATGGCAACCCTATTTGGTTTATTTAGACCTGTCTACAGTCTCTTTTCAACCTTCTAACGGGTGATTTTTTAGCTATTATCTTTTTAAACAGTTGGTTTAAATAGCTGACGTACGTTTCGTGTTTTGTTTCACTGTCAAACATTTTCAGTTTGGTCTATAATTTAACCATGAATCGTCTTACAAACGAACAACGCTTGCAAATCATTGAATTTTATTATAAAAATGTGTGTTCTGTTAAGAAAGGTTATCGCGCGCTTCTTCCATTTTATGGTCAGTTTAATCGACCCACTGAAGCGGATATTCGAGCTATTGTGACTAAATTTAGAACCAAATTTACATTATTGAACATTAAACCACCAACACGCTTACGTAGAGTGCGAACTGAAGAAAAGATCGCAGCTGTATGGGCCAGTGTTAATGACGACCATCAATTATCGAGTCGTCACCGTTCGCAGCAATTGGGCCTCTGTTACTCAACAGCGTGGAAAATTTTGCGAAAGGATTTAGTTGTGGCGCCTTTCAAAATACAGCTGGTGCAAGAATTGAAGCCGAACGACCTACCGCAACGCAGAATTTTTGGTGAATGGGCTCTTGGAAAATTGTCCACTTTTTTATCGAAAAATTGTGTTCAGTGACGAAGCTCATTTTTGGATCAATGGGTATGTAAATAAGCAGAATTGTCGATTTTGGAGTGAAGATCAGACAGAAGAATTGCAAGAGCTACCAATGTATTCAGAAAAGGTCACAGTTTGGTGCGGTTTATGGGCAGGAGGTATCATTGGACCGTACTTCTTCAAAGATGCTGAGAATCGTGACGTAACTGTGAATGGTGAGCGTCAATCTGTCAATTGGCCACCCAGATTGTGCGATATAACGTCTTTAGATTATTTTTTGTGGGGCTATGTTAAAGCTCATGTCTATTCAGACAAGCTTTCTTCAATTAACGCATTGGAAGACAACATTAAAGCATTTATATGTGAGATACCGGCAAAAACATTGGAAAGAGTATGCCAAAATTGGACTAAGCGGATGGACCATTCAACATTTCATGAAATAATCTTCAAACATTAAATTATATGGACTGTACTATCGATTTAAATAAAAAGTGCATGCATTTTTCTGAATTTTACGCGTGTTTTTTTGAAAAACTTTCCTATAGCTCTTAAAAAATCACCCTTCACTGGTAAGCCGGCACAGCGGATCTATTTGGGTTTATACTTTACGTTATACTTAAATAAATCCTGAATTATTATTATAACGAAATAATGCGTGCTATTACAAAAAATTATATATATAACGAAAGCATTAAAAATTATGGCAACCCTGTTCAAAAACATTTTGTAAGCTTTATTTCATATGCTACTTCCACCTTGAAAAAGGTGTAGTTACGTCCTACCACGCTCCATTAATAAGCCTATCAAAAAAATTAACTACAGTATTTCCAAATATTACAATTTAATTGCATTTAACTATGCATAAACTACGTATGTACGAGTACATGGCAACTTTGTTAAAAGCTATTTTTAAAGAACTTAATATTATACTCAATTTTTGACATTTTCCTAATACTATTATTTAAAATTTGGTTGGCATTTTAAAAGATAATACCGCAACTCTGATTACCAATAATGTCTAGCTACTTCCACCACGCTTCAACTATTAAGCTATCAAAAAAATTAACTGGAATCTTTCCAAATATTACAAATTAATTGCGCCTAACCAAAACATTAAAAAATATGCATAAATTATTTATAAGTACGCATATATGTACATGGCAACCCTATTAACAACTTTTTTATAAAACTTCATTTTATACTAAATTTGTGGCAATTTCCTACTTCGGCTTTTAAGTATCAAGGATTTTGTATTAAAAATAATGTGGTAAGCCTAAAAATTTATATGGTAATGACGAGCATTCTTCAATAACAAAATATTATTAATTTTTACCACACATCCCAGCAGTAGTGGCGGAATCCACCCAGCGATCTCATTAAACTTAAACATACGCTTGTCTGACTAAAAAACCGACCGTCGAGCTGAGTCAGGAGTTAAACGTGCCTAAAACTCTGGTTCTGTTGAGAAAGCAAATAACAAATGAAATAACAGTGAAGTAACCAGCCAGATTTGAGGTTGTACGCGAAGTAGAGTTAAAAATTAGAATCTCAGAACGGACCACTGGTGACACCACTTGAATGAGGTTTTTTCCCCCTGACTGACGGTGGCTAAAGTATAAAAAACTTTAAAATTTGCACTAAGTCGAAAGTCGCTAACAGGCATTGCAATGCAATTTGTTTGCTACAGCCGGCCGCCAGATGTTAGCGCTTACAATGTCATACCTTTGATTAGGCTTGTAATGCCTGTGTGTTATTCTATGTTTTCTGTTATTTGTTTAGCTAAAAATGTAATTAATAATTACATAAGTCGGTTGAAGTAACATCACTCGGTTGGGGAAGCCAGGTGAGGGCAAACAAGTGCAAATGGTTGCACACAGACGAGTTAGAAATTCTTTTACATACATACATACATATACATATACATATATGGATGTGTTCTACAATATATGTGTGTTAATGAGGGACCTCAGACAAAAACTTGCGTAGAATTAATAGAAAAATTCTGTATACACGCGGAAAAATTATTTCAAGACTTGAGCTGCTGTCACAATAACTATTCGTACAAGAAAAAAGTGCTTTAGTAGGTATGTAGATATGTGCAGCATCTCCAATGAAAAATTGCACAGTTTTCCCTTCTTCAGAACTATACTGAAAAAGGGAAAGCAGGCAATGATGGGTAGGCATCTTTATAGATATGCTTCTTTTTATAATCTTCGCGTATTAGATAACTAGTAGGATCGAAAGAGTTCATGGATCATTTCCCAATGGAATACATTCCCTATGTATTTAATAAATCTGTTGAGGAAACGTCTATCAGCCTAATAATAAAAATGTCTTCGCCAGTTTAGACTATTATCAATCAATGGTGTTGGAATTCCGCTTACAGACCGAGCGACATATCTGGGAGTAGTGCTGGATCCGAAGCTTAACTGGAGGCACAATGTAGAAAAGCGGGTGAAAAAAGCTTAATTGCTTAATATATTTGTAAAAGGGTTATCAGTAGAAACTGGTGTCTGAAGCCTAAACTAGCACTTTGGATGTAGACCGCCATAGTAAGACCGATTATGGTATGCTAGAGCATACCGGAGCATTGGTATGCTGGCCTGCATTAAACAAACAGTACAAAGAACAAGAACAGAACAAAGAATAGTGGCCGCCGTAGCCGAATGGGTTGGTGCGTGACAATCATTCGGAATTCACAGAGAGAACGTTGGTTCGAATCTCGGTGAAAGCAAAATTAATAAAAACATTTTTCTAATAGCGGTCGCCCCTCGGCAGGCAATGGCAAACCTCCGAGTGTATTTCTGCCATGGAAAAGCTCCTCATAAAAATATCTGCCGTTCGGAGTCGGCTTAAAACTGTAGGTCCATCCATTTGTGGAACAACATCACGACGCACACCACAAATAGGAGGAGGAGCTCGGCCAAACACCCAAAAAGAGTGTACGCGCCAGTTATATATATATACATACAAAGAATAGCCTCCACAGGCATACCTATAGCTATGAGATCGTACCCGGCAGAGGCACCAAATGTCATGCTCTACCTTTTATCAATAGACTTACAACTACGGCTAACAGCAACGAATACCGTCTTCCTAATAAAAGAAGTTGGTTTTTGGAATGCTAGGATTTTTGGTCATAGTTTTATTTTAGACTGTAGAATAGAGTTTAAAGTAAAGTTCCTCACCGTCAAGGAATGGGGTTTGAATTCAGTACCCGAGGAGAATATAACTGCACTTTAAACTGACGGATCCAACATGGATTGCGGTATCGGCATCGGTGTATAAACGAAAGACTTCCAAGTTTTTTCGCCTGAGAAATAGAAATAAGGGTTTTCCAATCACAGCTGTTATTTTGCATAGCCCGCTATTTCGGTAGATGTCACTTTTGAAGCTATCATTTTTTGATATTTGACAAGTAAAAACTACGCCATTAATAAAAATGGAACGATATACGCTTAAACAACGCATTGAAATTATTAAAATTCACTATAAAAATGGTGAAAATTTGGCAAAACTCGAACATTTTTGGGTCATCGTGAAGCACCTTGTCGGACCGCAATACAGAAATTGGTGAAAAAATTCGAACTGTTGAGACAAATTAGTGATCCCGTGCCCGTCGCTCAAGAACAGCCGAAAATATTGCTGTTTGCTTTGCTGCCGAAAGTGTTGAAGGAAACCCAGGTTTGCCCATTCCTCGTCGTTCTTTGGAATTAGGCATTCCACAAACGTCATTACACCATATTTTGCATAAAGATTTGGGTCTTAAAGTTTATAAAGTCCAGTTAACACAAAAACTTCAAGCCGGCCGATCATCAACAACGTCGTGTCTTTGCTGATTGGGTCGTTGAAATGCATGAAAATGCTCCGGAATTCCATCGAAAAATCATCTTGAGTGATGAGGCCCATTTCCACTTCGGTGGCTTCGACAACAAGCAAAATTGTCGGATGTGGGGCTCAGAAAATAAAAGAGTTATTTGTTGAAAAGCCTCTCTATTCTCAACGTGTGACTGTTTGGTGCGGTTTATGGTCCGGCGCAGTCACTGGACCTTACTTTTTCGGAAATGAAGCTCGAGCAACAGTTACGGTGAATGGATTGAGCTATCGAGAGATGAACAACGATTTTTTATGGCCGGAATTCGTATTAATCTGGACAAGGTTTTTTTCAACAACACGGCGCTACGTGCCACACAAGCAACGAAACCATTGATCTTTTACGGGAATAACACCTCTTATTGGAAAACCCTGTAATATTTTCTCGAGATAAGGGAAGGTTGCCGGATAATTAAAAATCACCCATAACAACTATCGGAAGTAAGTATATTTTCAGATAGTCAAGCAACTATCTTAGCTTTAAAGTCACCTACAACCAATTCAAAAATCGTCAGACAATGCAAAGAAGAACTTAATGCTTTAGCGCGCACGACAGGCATCACTCTTATCTGGGTACCTGGCCAAAGGATGAAAAGGATGATGAACTGACAAGACAGGGGGCATTCTATAATGAATCCGAAGCGTTAAAAATAGGCTGTTCCCAAGGCGTGCACAAAAGGGAGACCTTCAGAAGCAGGCCGTTGACAGATGGACTAACACGGACACCTGCAAAATAACTACACAAACTTGGCACAATTTCAGCACATCCAGAACTGACGAGTTGTTAAGAAAGCCAATAGCAGACACATGCAGACTCACGTCAACGATAACGGGTCACTGGGCCGTGGGAGACCATACCAAGAAGATGCTGTATCAAAATGGAATCTTTTGTGCTAATTGGGTCTGGGCTGTGTCACTCAGAGAAAAGTGAAGCTGAATTTTTCTTTTACAGCAGGGGATCGACGGGCCATTGATCAAGATGACTAGTAAACAATGATGAAATGACGTCAATTTAGTAGACCACTTTCCAACCCAAAAACTGGTTTCTTTATTAAATTTTCGGCATTTTTTCAGCATTTCATCACTCAAAAACGAAATAATGGCATTTACATGGCGAGCAAGTGGATGGCGTATAACGGAATTCCTTAAATTCCTCTCACTTCGCGATCCGCGTCGCCATACAGAAACTTTCATAAGCTGTGCAGCCACTGTAACATCCATCAATGTCATCAATTGTGTCTGTATGTACATATGTATGTATGTCTATGCCGCGTTGTGACATTGCGGCTGGTGTGGTTAAGTGCGTGTGCTCACGTCTATGTATGCGTCTGCATTGCATTTGTGTAAGTGCGACCGCCAATGTTGCAAATATCAATTAGTGGTGCATGGAGAACTTAAGATAATCAGGCAGTAGACCGCCTTCTCTTACACTAACCGCCAACATAATCAAATTCAGCAACAGCTAGAGTTACGGCAGCAAGCTCGCATTACAGAAATAAAAATAAAAAGTGGAAAATAACAAAAATAACGTATTCTATAGCTAATGGACCTTCGACACACTTCAAAAGTGATAAGAACTAGCGGCGACAGAGACAAATGGAGAGCAAAACAAGAAGATAGTTAGCGTTTCTATTCAGGGTCAACGTCAGCCGCAAAGTCCATGCAAGTTGTAGTAGTGAGTAGTCTGCGTCATGGCGGAGTGGTGCACTCGCTAGGTAAATACTCGTACACATCTGTATGTAGGCTGTTGTGTATTGTCACGCTGCAGCTGAGTGTGGCGGACGGCCGCAATTGCAATTAATCTTTACTTTTTTGCTGCGTTTTTTTTTTCATTCTCTAATGCTGCAACTATCATTGCCACTGTCACTGCCACTGCTGACGCTGGCGCACATACATGCTTATCCTTAGCACGCATTCGTTGTTTACACAAATGGCACAAGGTCACCCAGAGACCGCTCGCCTTCCGCCGCCTACCGACTCCCGTCTGCCACGCGTTGTCTACAGCTAACAGTGACTATTTTTGTTATTGTTTTCTAATAGTGCGACGACTGGTTTGTTTGTGTGTTTGTGGATATGATTTTTCGTTTTTAGTAGAACCAAATTGTTGCGCGCCGTTGCGCCGCACTCACTCGCTTGCACTTGCAGTTGCTCGCGCTCTCACTCGCTCACTCAGAATCATAATTGGAACATGACGCATTCAATTTGGGTCAAGTGCAATGCGGCGCTTCTAATATTGGAGATTGAATACAAGGATGCAATGCAACGGAGGTCATTTGGCACTTTGTATGCACACAGATGCATGCACACACACATGCGGTTTCGTATGTAAGCGTTTACATATGTATGTATGTATGTACAGTGTTGCGCGTAATATGAGCTTTTTTGTATAAATAAAAAATTGCCTCTTTCTTAGTTTTTCTTTTTAAAAAAATGTTCTCTACATATTCAGCTAATATTGAAAACTTACAAGTAGGAAATTAAATAAATATTCCCTAATCACACAAAAGATGCTTTTTTCGCGGGACGGAGAATTTTAGATTATCAACACTGTATTCTTTGAGAGGGGATTTTTTAGTTCTCGGTTATTTTCAGGTTAGTTTGGCTTGATAAATGACCACATGAAAAAAGACTCACGCCCGAGCAACGTTTGCAATTATTAAAATTTGTTTTCAAAAACTTTTCGAGCATTACGTAAGTTTTCTGCTCTAATCGACCATTAGAGCGATTCATTCGAAAATCGATGGATCGTTTTCGAAATAAGATAATATGCAAACTGTTATTGAAACACCATTACTGCAATAAAAATGTCACCATCTGCATTGGAAAGATCAGGTGGAGGACCTGACTTCACTTAGCGTTTTCAACTGGCGCGGGTTAGCACGAGAAACAAACGACTGGTGCGCTTTAAGGTAGTAGTCTGGTAACTTATTTTGAAAATTTCGAATTTCGGCTTTTTACATATTTTGAAAGTGCGATATATTGGTAATATACTGTACAAATTTTAGACCGAAATTCGAAATATTGACGAAATTATAGCACATACATAAGAGCGGCTCGTACTTGCGCGCGCTAAGCCGCTAAAACTTTAAACGCGTTTTTCTCAAAACAACGTTTTTCCGGATGGCCGTCGTAAAAACAAATTTTCTATCTAACGGATTGAGCTGAAATTTAGATATGTTTTTCTACACATCAATAGTTCTGGCGGGTAGTAGATTTAATTTATTTCGTCCCTAACTTTCCATTTCTTACGAAGTCCGCCATTTTGTTGTTTTTGGTCAAAATCATTTGATCTTACTACCCGCCAGAACGACAAGCACACTGATTAATAAGCAATTTGTTTTTTCTGTTTCAGATGACCAAAAGTGACGAAATCACGCCGGCCAGTCACTGTACCTCTTTTTTTTGCCGCTTGCTGCAGTGTACAAAAATAGTATCAAAACATTAAAAAAAAAAAATTTTTTTTGTACACCTTCTTATACCTTTAATAACATATCAGAAAATCAAACCGATTGAATTTTATTTTCCCTTCCAAAAAATGTCCCAAACATGGCCTCAAAAAACGTGTAAGTTACCAGACTACTCCCTTAATAAACTCGGACAAAATCGCGTAAGGGGTTATCGCGCCAATCAAAAAGAAGGAAAAGAATGGGCCGCTGTAATAACTAGTCCCTTTCTACCATTTTACTACTTTATACTATTCTTTCTGAATAAATGTTCAATCCCATGCCTCCGCCTATAAACCTTCTGGTTACTTGAGTACTTGGAAGTCAAGATTTGAAGTGGCTGTGAAAGTTTGGCCTCCAGATTGCGCGAAAGTATGTTCAGATATGAAGCTGCATATGCATCTGCGCTTAAAATTTGTATAAAGCAACAAACGCGCTGTTCTATATGCGTTTACGAAGCAGTTGGGAATGAATTCCGTGCTTTCAAGTTTTGTTATGTAATTTTTATCGGCTTTCTGCAAACTGCTTTATAGGGCGTAAAAATTAAATAAAACTTATCTTCCCGTTTGTATTCTTCAGTTCTTCAACTCCATAAATATTCATTTGATATTTGTTGAACAGTGTTTTCACGGAGTGAAGTGTTTTCAGTGTACGCGCAGACACATAAGCTAATACGTTAAAAACACCGGCTATAAATGCCTTAAAATTAATTGTTGAATAGAGTAAATTTCATGGATATTGAAAAGATTTTTTGTGTTCAAATTTATTTAAACCTTTTCACTCCTAATAATGGTTATCGAGGCTTATTTAGAAAAACAATTATAAATTTGTTATTTAGGTAAAAATATTGTCAAAGAAACTTAATATTTCATATTTTCTGTACTTTCTTTACTAAATCTCCTAAATTAGTATCTCTCCATACCCTGAACTCAAATTAAAAAGAAAAACAAAAAATAAAAATAAAAAAAAAATTAAAAAACTCTGATTCGTTGAAAATTACGACCTGTAAAGCATTTTGAACCTGAATTTTCGGAGTTTCCTTATGAGGTGCCGTAGATGAGTGGCCTAAGCATGACTACTATTGAGTTGGTCCGGGTTCGGGGTCCATTGTGGCCACAAGTTATAATTTCGTAAGACAGACTTTAAAAGCACTAAGGAATATTTGAAACGAAAAAGTCAGTTGCAGCAAGAGAAGTATTATTGGAATAAAATATTGCTAACTTTTGTATAGGCATCGACTTTTTTGTAATGCCAACAAAAATATTGAATTTTATTAAAAATATGAGAAATTATTTTTAATCCCTAAATTTTTCGTAAGAAATTATTCCTAAGGCATTTTAAATATTTTACAAAAAGAATAAAAAATCAAATATCATATCATTTATGAATCAGCAGAAAAAGTTTCTTAACTTTTGCCCAATACTGTATGCACCGACACATGTAAGTATGTATGTGTGTATGTGCATATTTGCACATTCATCAGACTAAACTTTCAGACATGCAAGCAGCAATAAAGCATACGAAAATATCAAATGCAAGCAGAAGAACAAGCTATGCATTCAACTCGGCTCGTCTAGCGGTCGGGCGGCGTAGCTAGCTTTCGCTTTCGCATGCACAACTACTGCTATTCTGCCGCTGCCGATGTCGCTGCCTCTGCCACTGGCACTGCAATACATTGCAACTGCACAACACTAACTTGCATTTAATGCCTCCGCCGCCTGACATTGACACACTTTTTGCGCGTCGACGCAGACAAACACACACACATACACTCGCAAAGGCAAACATGCTTTCGTCGCTTTCGTCGCTATCGTTGTTCTCGGCGTCGTCGTCGTGGTTGTCGTTGGCTACACCTGGAAATGGGTCAAAGTCAACGCTAACAAATCAAATAGACACAGCGAGGCCGTCACTAAGTTGAATTGGGGCAGCACACCACTAATACTCGTTTTTGTTGTTGCCTGTACAACAAAATTACAAGTGCATTGGTTGCAAGGTCCTCTGCTCGTCTATTATTATTGGATAAATGCATAGAATTTGAAACCAAAACATAATACGCAGCACCACCAACAAAGCCAGCAATGCAACCTTGCCTACCAAGCAGGTTTGTTGTTGTTTTGCAAGTAGAAAAAGTTGGTTTAAAGGTTTTTCTCTAGCGAAGGAAACCTGACCTTTAAAGCATTCCAAGGATAAAAGGCTTTAAATGTTGGAAATTGGTTTAAAGTAAGCAAAAGTGGCACGCAAATGTGCTGAGAAAATTAGAAAAAATGTAAACGCATAAATACATACACACATATGTATGTATGTGCGTAGAAAGCATTTATAGTTATTTTTGTGAATGAAAAAATATTAGTTAAAAAAATTCAAGAATATCTATAATAAGTTAGAGATTATATTAAGTATTTGAAAGGTTTGCAAACAAATAATTGATGGACCCAGTGCATAAAGACTTAAAAAGTCTTACAGATACAGCCTCATTTGCTTGACAAGTTAAATCTTATATGCATGTAAAAATTATTATTTGTTTGCCTGTACGTACTTTAAAAGCTGCCAAACTAATCATCGAAATGCAATGGAACTTCGTCAATTAATTGCTTGCAATCGCCCGAAGGATATAGGCGTAGTAAAATCAATTTAAAATAAGGGAGCGTGACACCTCCCATACAAACCAATTTTACTGAATACTGAAATTTGGTGCAAGGACATAAAATATTAATGTCTTAAAACACTGGTTAGTAAAAAGTTCAAAAGTTCATAATTTTAAAATTTGTTTCAAATACTTGGGTTTCTAAAAGTTTATTACCCAACCCTATAATTTTATAATTTTATCAAAATCTGAACTTTACTCTGAAGACCCCATGCAAGTCGTGATATCCTTACCCAAAGATACTGTTTGTTTTGATGCCGAATCTTATAGTTACTCAGGCAACGAGATCGTAAACTAAACTATTCAGGTCTACACTAAAGTTTCTCTTGGAAGTAGAATACGAGGGCATCCTCTAAATCTATGAATTCAAGAGTTTCATTTCCTTAATTATTTGGTTTTTTTTAATTCAATTTGAAAAACTGTAATTTTTACAAAAATACACCCGCTATTATTAAATATTTTTTTGCTTCCTATTCTCAAAATTAAATACGACGAGTGCATATTGTGATGGGATTATCTAATTAAACAGCGGCATAGGAACAAATAAATTTTTACCTGAAATAAATATCTATGCTTTTGGAAAGCTTGCATTGCAAGCGTTAACATTTTACTAAAACTTTGATATAATTTTATTGATCTACTGATCTGTGTGCACAGCCAAAGCCTGAATAGTTGCATCTCAAACTAATGAAAAAAAAAACAATAATTTGTTCGGATAGTAAGTCCACAATATCAAAAGGGAACAAGCTTGCCGACCAAAAAGCTAAGGCTGCAGGAATGGAACCATTGCATATCTTTGATTGTGTGATGAACAAGCCCTTCTCGACCTGATCTTTCCAACGTAGAGTAGGCCTTCCACTTCCTCTGCTACCACCAGCTTGTACCCCATGGAATACTTTCAGAGCCGGAGCTTTTGTTTCCATGACATGTCCCAGCCAACGCCGCCGCTGTATCTTTATTCGCTATGTCCATGTCGTCCTAAACCTCATACAGCTCATTGTTCAATCGCCTGCGATACTCGTCGTCACCAACGCGCAAAGGTCCAAAAATCTCTCCCAAACACTCCAAGTGACGCCTCATCGGATGTTGTCATCGTCAACGCTTCTGCGCCATACATTAGGACGAACATGATAAGAGGCTTATAGAGTGAAAGTACTTTACCTCTCAGTTGCCAACTTAATACAAAACAACACTTGCTGGCAAGAGAGACTGTCCGTTGGATTTCAAGGCTGAAATTGTTATCGGTGTTAATGTTAGTTCTTAAATAAACGAAGGCGTTTACAACATCAGAATCATAACTGGTTCCGGAGGATGGTTCCGTGTGTAGAAGGCCACACACATGTGGGGAAAGTACCTGATAGCCGTTCACTTGGGAGTGACCAGGACGATTCTTCGGCATACGGTCCAAACAGCTTACAACTTCCGGGCTTAGCCCAAGTATCCTCTGGGGAGCTTCCGAACACCCGTTTGAGAGCGTGCTAATGTGAGAAGACGAAACAACCCAGGATAGCTAGTTGTGCGCTGGGTTTGGGACCCGCCACATAAAAATCCCCCCAACGAAAACACGAACAAAGCCTCGGATGAGAACATCTACGGACTAATTAACAAATATTTCGAAGCGTAAAGAACTGCGGCATGGAGCCCATTATGCAAGCTTCAGTACAACAGGCAATAAATAAATCCAACTACCCAGCCATATGCCGTAACAAGGATGTCACAGCGTTCATCCGACACACATCGGTATCGGGACAATCGGTACACATTCGCACATTTTAAATAGTGAGAGGCCACCTCCCTACCCTTACTGCATCCTGTCAGCATGAAGAGTGCAGCACCTTTTGGACGACTGCAGGCATTTTATGAATCTCAGGAAAACAAGTTTCGACAACCAACTCTCTTCGAAAGTGCTAAAACTGCTTTCCAGTAAAATGTTGTAAAAGTGACAGATCAGAGCGAATCTGACTAAATTGATTTAAACCACAAGTCTCTTTGTTTAAATATGTAATTATATAAATAAGCTTCCGTATATTCTATGAATTAACATTTTGCATTACTTAATTTTTTTATTGGGAGGTTGAATTAGTTTTAAAGGTTTTTTTCGAAGATTTATTGTGAAAAAAACGGTACAAAATATTTTATTCGAAGTATTGGCCATCGCTAGCTACAACTTTCGCCCATCTTTCGGCCAATTTCCGGATGCCGTTTCTCCAAAATTCTGGCCGCTGCTTGGCTATCCATGACTCAACCCATATTTTGGTAGCCTCGTACGAGGAGAACCGCTGGTCCGCCAAATCGAGACTCATATGCCGGAACAAATGATAATCGGAGGGAGCTATGTCTGGAATATACGGCGGGTGGGGTAACACTTCCCAGCCAAGCGTTCCAAGGTATTTTTTGACAGGTTGAGCAACATGCGGCCGAGCGTCGTCATGTTGCAAAATAACCTTGTCGTGCCTTTTTACCGTTTTCGGCCGTTTTTCTTTCAATGCCCGGCTTAAACGCATCAATTGCAGTCGGTAACGATCCCCCGTGATTGTTTCGCCCGGTTGGAGCAGCTCAAAATATACGACGCCGACCTGATCCCACCAAATGCAGAGCATGATTTTCTTGCCGTGAATATTCTGCTTGGCCGTCGACGTTGATGCGTGGCCGGGCAAACCCCATGATTTTTTGCGTTTTGGGTTATCGTAGTGGATCCATTTTTCGTCGCCAGTCACCACCCGATGCAAAAAACCCTTCCGATTTTGTCGCTCGATCAGCAATTCGCACGTAAAAAATCGCCGTTCGACGTCGCGCAGCTTCAACTCGTACGGGATCCAATGTCCTTGCTTTTGGATCATTTCCATCGCTTTTAGACGCTTGCAAACGGTTGATTTATCAACGCCTAATGATTCAGCAAGCTCTTCTTGGGTTTGGCACGAGTCCTCGTTTACCAATTCCCCCAATTCCGCGTCCTCGAACTTTTTGGGCTGGCCAAGACGCTCCTTGTCTTCGGTGTGAAAATCACCACTTTTGAATCGTCGAAACCAGTACTCACATGTTGAAATCGACGGAGTATGGTCTGGGTAGGCCTCCTGCAGCAATTCACGGGCTTGGGCTGTATTTTTTTTCAAATTGAAGCAGAAAAGCAAAGCTTCCCGCAAACTGCGTTTTGACGGCACGAAAGTTGACATACTCGGAGCACGAAAACACTGCGTTGTTTATACTTCAGCGAAATGACAGATACTGATAAACAAAGCCTAGGGATGAGGCTTTGTCATGAATATATATTCAGTACTACCAACGCGATAAAGTGATAAATAGCGCCATCTGTGTGTCACCTTTAAAACTAATTCAACCTCCAATATTAATTTATGTGTCGATAGTGCTTAATACCCATTTACCAGAAAATTAACTGCCTAATAACTTTGCTTTTCTATTAAAAAAATAATTTTATTAACTAGTGCTCCTTTCATTGTAAAATGAAAATTTATTCTTATTTTCCATATATTAAATAAAATAAAGTTTATTGATGGCGGGGGGAAAGTACGTAATTTGTCTTTATAAATTTCGGTACATCAGTCGAGTTCTAAGCTATCATTTTGTGCAGTAAAATAACGATATTCAACAAAATTAAAGTTCTCAGGTTCTTACAAAAATAGTTACGCATTTATATTTTATTTTATTTTATTTTATTATTCTTATTCTTTATTTTTAATATGTATTATTCCTTTTTTAATCTGAAAATCTGAAAAGTCTGCAAAACCTGAAAAATCACTACCACCAACAGAATATTTCCAACCATAATTGCTTCCAACAACAATAGAAAGTGAATAAATTGTTTAACAGCAAATATGTAAATACTTACCAAAACTAGCTTCGCTTACTTCCTGATCATCCATATCATCCATGGACGATAGTGAATCACAATCAATGCTAGCACTCGATGAGTTCATATGTTGCATCTGTTGTTGTTGTTGTGATTGTTGCTTCTCTGGCTCTGTGGCACAACCGTCCATAGAATTCGGCGACATCACTGTGCCATTCCCACAAGTCTTATTGTTGCTGGCGTGAGTGACGTTTGTATGGGCACTATTGCTGTCGCTAATGCAGCTGCCATCAGGCAGAGTTGATACGATGACTACTGCACTAGGCCGCTGAGTGGGCAAACCCCCACCCGCTGTCACCTCGTCAACAGTCTGCAAAACCGTTGCCCGGCTATGGCCCATTGTTGCAATACTGTTCATGCTTTGTACATTATTTTCATTGCTATTGCTGTTAGTGTTGGTGTTATTGTTGTTGTTGTTGTTTTTACTGCTGCAACTGTTGCTGCTGCTGCTGCTGCTGCTAGCTCTGACAATTTGGCTGTGATTGCTGCTAATGAAATTATTGATGGTGCTTGTGATGCTTTTACTGTTGGCAGTGTCAGTGGTTATTAATGTGGACGTTGTTGTTGTGATTTGGTTATCAGGTGAGTTGTTGTGATGCTCGTTATTCGCTTGGCTATCCAGCGTCAAAATGTTAAAATTATTGCCTGCATTCGCATTCAAATAGTTGACACCCGCAGTCGCAACAGTGGGACCGAGCACTTCTGCTTGCTGCACCTGCTGTTGCGGCTGTGGTTGCAGTTGCTGGTGATGCCGATTCGTTACTGTGCGCCCATTTCTATTGCTGCCATGCCCCCTCTTCGAACGGCTAGTATTGCTGTTATTGCTATTGTTGCTATTATTTCTGTTCGCCCTCGTTGTTGTGCTGTCTGTCGGCACGGTAGCCATCACACTGGAATTTAGTGCAGTCACCGTGGTTGCAGCAGCCGTGACCGTGACTGTGGCCTTTGAAAAATTCGCCTCAGCATCGTTGATGGCTTTCAGGGGCAAGTAGTGCGTCACATGTGTAACCTGCGCCGTCTCGCAGCTCGGCATGTCCTTCGCCTCTGTGGCAACGTCGTCCTTGACATATAAAATATTCGAAAAGTTCGACTCGACGTCATTACCATCGGTAATCAAATCGTTTGCAACAATAGTTTTGGCAGGCACCAGCACTTGATTAGCCTCGATATTTATGAGTGAAATATTCTTAAAATTACTATCCGCCGACGGTGAATTGGGGAATTTCAGGTCACAAAGACTGCTAAGCGACACGCCATCAATATTCGCATCAACGGTACGGTGATCGAGCAGCGCGGATTGTTGAATGCAATTGGTAAAGGCGGCATAATCGCTCGTTGGCTTCAAACTGCCCGACCCTTGGTGGATCGTTTTGTGCTCGTATATGAATGGTGTGACCGGGGCACTGCCAGCGCTAAGCATTTGATCTTTGTGATGATGCGTATGTGTTTGTATGGTGTTGCTGTTGTTACTACTATAACCACTGTCGGACAGCATTGGAACGTTAAAGCCGTCCATTTTAGGACGAAACTATGAAACACTTACTATATACTGATATTGAGAAATGTATTTATATTTTGTACACCTATTTGTAGTAGTAGATTTGTTAAGTCCCAGGTACAATTTCTGAAAATAAAAAGAAAAAATTGTTGTAGAAAAATGTCGCATAATAAATAAAAAATAATTATGCTTTTTTGCAACTATGAAAATTTGTCAAAAACACTCTGTCATATTTAAAATTTTCATACTTTCCTTCATACAAATTTCACCTCTAATTTATGAAAACAAAACAGTTTAAATTGACCGACCAAATATGTCCGATAAATAGAGATTTACTCTTAGGCACGAAATTATGATTTGTTAAAATGAGTACACCCCAGGAAGGTGTAATCTCTCCACTTCTATGGAACCTGACAGACAATAATCTTCAAAAAATGGGAACTAAGATAATTTCATATGCCGATGATGGTAGGTAGGTAAGATGCCAAGAGTACCCCAGGTACGCTACAAGTAGCACTTACGTGCCGTTTTGATACCATAAAGTGGACCACTACCTGTGAAAGGATTAAGGGAGGAGATAAGCCCGTCTACAGCCATCCAGTGCTGTTGATGTAGCGGAGGAGAGAAAAGGGATCTAGGCTGGAGAATTTCATCAAGTCATCCCCAAAGGAGACGCTGAGGAATCTCAAGCGCCTAGCCGCCAAAGCTGGACATCTGCAGAGAAAGTGTTCCACAGTCTCTTTCTCTGTAGGATCCCCACAGCTTCTGCAATGGGGGTTGTACGGAATTCCAAGCTTCTCCGCGTGAGTGCCGATCACCCAGTGGCCAGTGATCACCGCAATGAGTTTGGAAATTGAATGGCGGGGGGTTCCCATCACCTTAAGCGTTCTGTTTATATCGTATTGAGGCCATAGTGCTTTTGAAATGGCACACGATGAGACAGACCTCCATCTGTCTTGCGCTTTTCTTAGAAAGAAGTTGCCTGCAGGATCGCGAAGACCTCTGCTTGAAAGACGCTGCTTGCCTCCGGCAGTTTATAGGAGACCGAAATGTTGGCTGATTTGGAGTAGACCCCCACTCCCACTCCAGACTCCATTTTGGATATGTCAGTGAAAACAGAGGCCTCTATATCCGCAACAACTCTCCCCTCTTTCCAATCTTGCCTGCTCGGAAAGATAGCCCTAGCATAACCCTCAAAGCACAGTTTGCGGATGGAGAGGTCGGTGCGAATATCAGAGAAGGAAGGGGAGATCTGCTTCAAGATGCTGCTATGCCCAACAGGGAGTTGTCTCCAAAGGCCAAACTCCTTCAGTCTGATAGCACTCTGAGCAGCAATGGATTTAGCCTGCAGATCCACAGGAATTAAGTGGAGTATAACGTTGAGCGCGGCGGTGGGACATGTTCTGCAGGCACCAGTGATGCCCACACATGCAGTTCTCTGCACTCTCTCTAATTAAGTGAAGTTGTAGCCCTTCTCTGCCGATGATATTGTCATAGCAAACTCGGGTAAACACCTTCCAACACTAGGTGAACTTCAGCAAAAATCTCGCAACACACTATCCTTTAGGTGTAAAAGTCGAGGAGAAGTAAATCCGGGTAAAACGGATCTGATACAGTTTAGCAGGAGACATAAAACACCTGCTCTTAAGCAAACAGGAAGGGCTAAATATCTAGGACTTGTACTGAATAGAAACCTAAATTGGGGGCTCACAGTCGCAGAGAGTACGCAAAGCTATGACGGCATTGTACTCCCGCGGAAGGCTAATTGGGAAAAAAATGGCGAATGGAACTCAGAATGATACTACACTACAGTAGTTAGAAGAATTTTCTACTTGTAGTACCTTTGAGAAGGGTGTGAACATTAAAAGAGTTGACAAGGCTCGCATCTATTCCTATAACTGTGCAATGTCAACC
This sequence comes from Anastrepha obliqua, assembly GCF_027943255.1. NCBI lineage: Eukaryota > Metazoa > Arthropoda > Insecta > Diptera > Tephritidae > Anastrepha > Anastrepha obliqua. Next base: position 121,585,077 of record NC_072894.1, read on the forward strand.
ACACCATCAAAAGAATTATATGCGACATTAAACGTCCTTGCCGTAGATCTTCAGGCAGGATATATCACGCGCAGAGAGGCAATAAGGTTGAACACTTTAAGTAAGTGGTCAAACACAGACTACGGCAACGGTAAAATCCTGGCTGGCATTTTGGAGCTTGCCGGTCAAGTGGACTATGCACTCCCGCCCACACTTGCCATTACCACGTTCACAACCCTCCTACCATCGAGGGAAGAGTGGAAGCGGGACAATTTAAGACAGGACGAGTACATCCATGTACACACAGATGGATCAAAGGTGTATATTCCGAACATTTTTCGGATTCCCGACTACTGTAGTATCTTTTAGACTGAACTGATGGCAATAATAAAAGCCGTGATGCTGGTACAGTATGATGCAATACCTGGAGATTATATCTGCATTTTCACTGATAGTCAGGCGGCGATAAAAACCCTCAAAGAGCAGTCGACAACCTCCAAGGTAGCCATGAAATGCCCCACATCTCTTAACGAGTTGGCTGAGTCATTTCACTAAAGATTACATGGGTTCCTGGCCATTGTGACATTGAGGGTAACTGCAGAGCCAAGTTGGCTGATGAGTACACAGACAATGACACAGGCATACCCTTACAAACATGTGAGCTACTTAGGTTTGAGGAAATTGTAAGAACAGCGAATGAAAGATGGTGTAATGAATCCACTTGTAGGATCGCCCGACAATTGTGGCCGACTCTCAAAGCTAAACCCACAGAACCTTGCTAAGCCAAAATAAGCACAGTCTTAACACACTAATTTAAGCTATAACGGAACACTGCCTAATATTCAGACATGCCCAGAGGATGGGTGGGCAAACACATTACTTCTGCAAAAGATGTCCAGATAAGAAAGAGGAAGACACGATCTCGCACCTTCTGTGTCATTGTCCTGCTCTATCCAGACGTAGGTTTACCATTTACGTAGACAATCCTTAAATGAATTCGAAGATCTCAGTACTGTGGAAATTCGGAATCTTCAAAAAATTTTGAAAAATGCACACTGCTTTTAAGACAGATAAGGATAAGTTTGCCCCGCGCCATCATTATGAGCTATGAGCCTGAGTGGATCCCACAGTGGCCAACCGTTTCAACTTAACCTTAAAGAGTCTTCTTTACGGACGCCTCTACTTTAGTTACATCGTCGATCTAGAGCTTTCCTTTAGCACATTCTGTGCCGAGCTTTTTAAATCCTTCCCCACATACATAAAGCGTTTATGTCAAAATATGTCAAGACTCTGACCAGTATTTCGCCGTGTTTGATAAGATTGCGAGAAAACGATTTCTGTTCTTCTAAATTCGTCCAGTAATACTGAAACTTTTTAATAATCCCGTAATGATTTTATCTAAAGGATGCTCTATGGCTGTCTGAAAAAGGGGTAGCTTCTTTAATACTTCACAATGACCAAAAGTCATATGAGACCGCAGGCCATATTCGAAGATCTGATTTTTATTTGTGAGCGAAGGAAGGCCATATAAGTTTAAAAATAATCTCGTGAGTTTTGAATATATCGTTCATTTACTGTGTCATAATAAACATATAAAAAAATTCTAGATAAATATGCAGAAATGACCATCAGCTCTTCTTTTTTGTGGTGTAAAAAATGCTGACGATATTTGTTATTTATGGAGGCATAAAAAATTTAACACTTTGAAGCCATTTTTCCCGGACGTTTTGATTTCTTCGATTATGACACTCTTGCAGCAAGTGAGGATATGTAAATTTTCGGTAAGCTTCTTATACTCAGTTTGTTCTCCTGAGCTCATAGTAATAAGTGGGTTTCTTTCTTGATTAAATTTAGTACAGGGAGCAGCGATCGCATACTGAAATGGATTCGTGTTTTGCTAGTCAAGACTTAATCCCCAAAATTTTATGCAAATTGATGGCCCTGCATGCGTTGCATGGGAGCTGCTCACCAAGGATGATATTGTGGTCAATTTAATTTTTTTTTATTTACAGAAATTTTTGTAGTGTTCATGATATGCCCAATCTCGCAGAGCCAATACCCTTTAGTTTACAAAATAACTTCATATTAATGAAACTTTAAATAAGTGGCATGAAGGAAAGAAACATATAATATTTATAAATTATTTTGAGTTATACAAAAAATTCGATAACCATTTGATGAATTTGAACCATTTTAAGGTGAATGATTATATATATGTATAATTGGCGCGTACACCCTTTTTGGGTGTTGGACCGAGCTCCTCTTCCTATTTGTGGTGTGCGTCTTGATGTTGTTCCACAAATGGAGGGACCTACAGTTTTAAGCCGATTCCGAACGGCAGATATTTTTTATGAGGAGCTTTTCATGGCGGAAATCCACTCGAAGGTTTGCCATTGTCTGCCGAGGAGCGACCGCTATTAGAAAAATGTTTTTCTTAATTTTGGTGTTTCACCGAGATTCGAGCCAACGTTCTCCCTGTGAATTCTATATGGTAATCACGCACCAACCCATTCGGCTACGGCGGCCACCAAGTTAATGATTACTTAAACTAAAAATAGATGGCATAATATGGCACGTATATGAAAAAAAATTCTTAAGATTCTCAAATGATAACAAAACCAATGAATGTAATACTGTATGCTTGGCAGAATCGCAAGGGATTGGTCCATAGACTGACAAGAATATATTACCATAAACTAGAGTTACCAATCCTTATACCCCGAAAGCCTGGATTTTTCAGGTCCAGGAAATCGCGGAATCCCAAAATCGGTTATTTCTTTTATTAAGTCCATGGTTACAGATCCAACAGACTAGAGGTTTTTTCAGGTCTCGGAAAATCCGGGATCTTGAAATCTATTATTTCATTTATTAATTTATTAAGTCTATGGTTACAGAGATACAAAATTACTTAAATATAATACTTAAAGATAAGCTTTAAAAGTAATTAGAATTCAGCTTAGATAAAAATAGAGATCTAGGAAGGGCGAACTCAAGATTGAGTCTATTACGCCACGATGGAACGATATCGCGAGCTGAGGAGGGATGTGGGAAGACGTGAGCTCGAAGAGCTTGCGATGCTAGGCGACAGGAACATGGCCCAAAAATTGTATCAATATGTATGGTGACGGATGACCGAGGCTCTCTTAGGTTATGAAGGAATCACTTCTCCCAGTTGCTTAATAGTGGATGCAACAGCGTAGATGAGGAAGTAGATACCGATACCCCAGACGCTGACGATGGAATCATCGTGCCCCTACCCATCTTAGATTAAGTGCAAACATCCATTAGGCGACTCAATAACAACAAACCCGCTGAAGCAGACGGTCTTCCCGGCGAGCTATACAAAGCTGGAGGTGTAGAGCTGACAAACCAGATGCATCAGCTCCTTTGCAGGATATGGTCGGATAAGAGCATGCCAAGCGAATAGAACCTGAGTGTGTTCTATCTAATACAGAAGAAGGGTGATCCTGCAATCTGCGCAAATTACCGCGGGATAAGCCTGCTTAACATCGCATAGAAGGTCCTGCCGAGCGTATTGTGTGAGAGAATGAAGCCCATCGTGCGACTTCAGACCTGAAAAGTCTACGATAGACCAAATCTTCTTTTCCTGGAGTAAACCCACGAAAAACAACTCGACTCGCACCACCTCTTCATCGATTTCAAAGCCGCCTTTGATAGCACGGATAGAAATTCCCTCTATGCCGCTATGTCTGAGTTTGGTATCCCCGCAAAACTAATACGGCTGTGTTTAAATGACGTTGCGCGCCACCACAAGCGCCGTCGAAATTGGAAGTAACCTCTCCGAGTCGTTCGACACCAATCGAGATTTCAGACAAGGCGATTCTCTATCTTGTGCTCTGCTTTCAACATACAGGGAGTCTTCGCATCTTGGATAATATGTTAGTGTTGACAACCAACAATTCGAAATTGTGAAGGACTTTATCTACCTTAGGACCAGTATTAATAACAGAAATGACGTCAGCCTGAAGATCAAACGGAGAATAACTCTTGCCAATCGGTCGTACTTTGGGCTCAGTAGGCAACTGAGAAGTAGAGCTCTCTCTCGAAGGACTAAACTGGCACTCTACAAAACGCTCATTATTCCCGTTCTAATAAAGGGCGTTTTTTTAGAGGTTAGGTTTTCAAGTTGGCACTACTTTTTTCGTAGATGGTCAGCTGTCACTTGATTTATGCTCAGTTTGGTTTGCCATTTCATAATGAATAGACTTACACCTGAACAACGTTTGCAAATCGTGCAAATTTATTACGAAAATAATGGTTCGGTTCGCGCGACGCATCGAAGAAAATTTTGTTCAGGGATGAAGCTCACTTTTGGTTGAATGGGTATGTCAATAAGCAAAATTGTCGCATTTGGAGTGAGCATAATCCACAAGCCATTGCTGAGACGCCGTTACATCCTCAAAAAGTCACTGTTTGGTGTGCTCTATGGGCAGAGGGAATCATGGGTCCATATTTCTTTAAAAATGAAGCCGGCCATAATGTTACAGTCAATGGAGAGCGCTATAGAGCCATGATTAATGACTTTTTCGTGCCTGAATTGGGCGATGTTGATGTGGACGACCTTTGGTTCCAACAAGACGGCGCTACATGCCATACAGCCAACGCAACAATCGATTTATTGAAGGAAACTTTTGGTGAGCGCATTATCTCGCGCCGTGGACCTGTGGCGTGGCCTCCAAGATCGTGCGATATAACACCGCTGGACTATTTCTTGTGGGGCTATGTGAAGTCGCTTGTCTACGCAGATAAGCCCGAGACGATTGACGTCTTGGAAGAGAATATTCGGCGCGTTATTGCTGACATACGGCCCCAATTGCTGCAAAAAGTGGTCGAAAATTGGGCCTCTCGGCTGGAATTTATTCAAGCCAGCCGCGGCGGCCACTTGCCCAAAATCATTTTTAAAACATAATGGCAAACCCTTATCTTTATAATAAAGCTAAATTCTTAGCCATAACATTAAATTATATACGTTTTATTTCATCTTGAAAACCTAACTTCTAAAAAAAACACCCTTTATATGGCGCAGAAGCATGGACGATGTCAACGACAGATAAAAAAGTTTTGGGAGAAAAATTCTAGGTAAGACCTTTTTCCCCCTGCGCGTTAGTGAGGAGTACCGCGTACATTGGAACAGCGAGTTGTATGAGCTATATAGGGGCATGGACATAGTTAAACGTGTAAAAATACAGCGGCTACGCTGGCTTCGCCATCTCACCCGTTTAAAAGAAAACGCTCCAGCAAGGCGAATTTACAACACGGTACCCCAAAAAGGAAGGCGCGGAAGAGGAAGACCACATTTCCGTTGGAAAGCCCATGTGCTGCAGCCTGTCTTCACTCGAGATTTCCAACTGCCACCAACGAGCGCAGGACAGAAACAGCTGGCGCGCCATTTTGAATTCGGCCAAAACCGACACACGGTTGTAGCGTGAGTAATTCTATTAAAAATTCTATTAATTTTATTAAGATACCTAGTAATATATATATATTAGGCCGGGTCGATTTATGGGGAGGCAAAAATACCCCCATTTGCTCTGTGAAAATCATATTCTAGGGATCAAAATAAGAAACTTTGCCGAAGGCATCATACCTCTAAAACGAATTCTGAATATAAAATCGTATGTGTTTTAACTGCATGAGAACTATCGATAAGAATGGTTTGACAGCTTAGAATGGCAAGCCATGTTGACGTTTCTGTGCAGTAAGGTTTGGCAAGTCATCATGAATTGTTTAACACCAGAACAACGCCCTCAAATTGTGGAAATTTACTTTAACGAAAATAAATTTGATCGCGGTTTTCATAGAGCACTTTGTCCATTTTACATGCGTTTTACCCGCTGGCGGCATCAGCAGCCCTTATTTCTTTCACCGTTTATTCTGAATGGCGAACGTTATTGAGCCATGCTAACTGAATTTTTGTTTCCAAAATTTAATCAGCTAAACATCGACGACATCACTTAACAATCGATTTATTTCAATATTCAAGCCACAATTGACGCCATTGAAAAATGGGACTGATCGAATGTTACATGGTCAATTGTAGCCGCGGCGGACATATCTCGGATGTCATATTCAAAAAATAAATACCATGAAATTATTTACCAAGTTATAATAAAAAGAATTTCATCCAAAAATATTTCTGTTTTGTATTATCATTTAAATTTCTCAAGTTCTTAAAATCACCCGGTAGTTTTGTATGGTAATATATTCTGTATTCAGAATTCTGTATTTAATTAAAATTCTTGATAAAATTAATTAAATGGTGTTTTTCTAAATTCTGTCCCATAAAAAATTCTATAAATAAAATTCCGAGATTCGTACGGATAATGAGAAAAAAGTATGCACTTAAAAATTATAAGCACCCCATTATTTTTTTCTTTTAAGAAAAATATAGTTCATACTTCATCAACGACTACAGTTAAGTCTCAAACTTTTTTTCAAAATTTCATCAACTATTTCCACTTTTGAACCAAGTTAGGGGAGGTTGGAATGGTTGCCCAAGGAATGAGCACACGAAGATAAACGGATTCGTCCTTTGTGGTACCATTATGAAGGAGGTAAGGTGAAAGAGAAAATCGATGAGATGAAAGGAGATGGCGGGGAGAGGTGGCGGTGGGATGGTTCGCAGGGTGGGTTTAGAGTGTGTGGATTATGAACGATGACTGTGCTGCGTTTGCGCCAACCGCTTTCTTCTTCTTCTTCTTAATTGGCGCGATAACTGCTTACGCGATTTTGACCGAGTTTAACAAAGCGCGCCAGTCGTTTCTTTCTCGTGCTAACCGGCCCCAATTGGACACACCAAGTGAAGCCAGGTCCTTCTCCACCTGATCTTTCCAACGCAGAGGAGGCTTTCCTCTTCCTCTGCTACCACCAGCTGGTACCGCATCGAATACTTTCAAAGCCGGAGCGTTTGTATCCATTCGGACGACATGACCCAGCCAACGGATGGATCTTTATTCGCTGCGCTATGTCTATGTCGTCGTAAAGCTCATACAGCTTATCGTTCCATCGCCTGCGATATTCGCCGTTGCCAACGTGCAACGGTCCAAACATCTTACGCAGAATCTTTCTCTCGAACACTCCAAGCGTCGCTTCATCGTATGTTGTCCATCGTCCAAGCTTCTCCGCCATACGTTAGGACGGGCATGATGAGAGCCTTGTAGAGTGTAGTTTTGCTCGTCGAGAGAGGACTTTACTGCTCAGTTGCCTACTTAGTCCAAAGTAGCACATGTTGGCAAGAGAGATTCTGCGTAGGATTTCAAGGCTGACATTGTTATCGGTGTTAATGCTGGTTCCTAAATAAACGAAGTATTTTACAGAAATATCTACTACCACCAAAAGAATTTATCCAATAAACATCGGATTAGTTTTTAGAGAACCCCATACTAATAGGCCATCTGAAGGAATATGATACAAATATTTAGATTTCCAACATTTGGAATTTTCCCCTCTTATGTGCGGCGGGAAAAAGAGGTAAAATTTCACGTCTTAGATTTTTAATGATTATGTTGTTGCTATCAAATAAAGCAAAATGTCAAAATAGCAAAAAACAGAAATCATAATAAAATAATAACAGAACAGCAGTTCTGAAAAACAAAGTGCATTGTTATTGTTTTTGCACTTAATGACATTTCATTTCATTTAATTGTTATACAGTCGAACCTCAATAAGTCGAACTTCGATATCTCGAATATTTGATATCTCGAATCAAATTGCTTGGCAATGGCGTTTAGAGTGAGAATTGTGTGTAATTTTTACTTGATAACTCGAACTTCTATTACTCGAATATCTTGATAACTCGAAGAGAATATTTGGCGCCAGCTTTGATAAGTCGAATATCCGGGGGAATCCCCTTATTAAGTGTTGCTTATTTTATAGCAAACAGATGTCAGCAGTTGGGTCGCTGCACTGTTTAAGTCCACAGGTATTTTATTAGTAGTTCTTACGCGAAAATAATTCTGTTGACATGTCATCAAAACGTTGTTTAAAAACTTTATCTATTGATGAAAAATTTAAACTAATAAAGGAAGTAGAAATGGGTGCGCGAAAAAAAGATGTAGCTGTAAAGTATGCTATTCCGGCAAATATAGTGTCAACTATTTTAAAAAATAAACAAACGGTTATTACTGCAATTGAAAGTGGTGGTGCAAGTGGGAGTTCAAAGAGACTAAAAAAGCCAACATACGTAAATGTGGACAAAGTAGTTTTAGAATGGTTTAAATCGGCAAGAACACGGAATTCGCCTATATCCGGAGGATTACTTAAAGAAAAAGCATTGGAATTTAGTCAAAAATTAGAACAACCGAATTTCAAGGCAAGCACTGGTTGGCTCGATAATTGGAAACGAAGGTATGTACATTCATAAAATAAATGTGCAAGCTGGCACCTAAAGTATTTTTTTTTCTAAGATCTGGTATATGTCATAAAAAGGCGTGTGGTGAGAGTAATGATGTAAACGAAGAAGACTGTATGAATTGGCAACGTGATGTTTTACCGCATTTATTTGAAGGTTATCAAGCACGGGACGTATTCAATGCAGGCGAGACGGGCTTATTCTTTAAATGTCTTCCAGATAACACCTTAATTTTTAAACACCAGAAATGCCATGGAGGAAAGCACAGTAAACAGAGAGTTACGTTGATGATTGCCGCAAACATGGATGGATCAGAAAAGTTGAAATTACTCTTGATAGGTAAAAGTAATCAACCCCACTGTTTCAGAGGTGTTAAATGGTTACCTCTCGACTATAATGCAAATTCAAAGGCGTGGATTACGGGAGCCTTGTTTGAAGAATAGCTTCTTAACTTAGACAAACAATTTGGAAAAGCCGGAAGAAATATTCTATTTTTTATTGACAACTGTCCGGCCTATCCAAAGACATCCAACAGGGATTAAAGTTTATCAAACTTGCATTTTTCCCCCCGAATATGACATCAAAATTACAACCACTCGATCAAGGTGTCATATAAAATTTAAAATGTCATTATCGTCGCAGAATTTAAAAAAATACTATAAAATGCTTTGAAGTAATCTTAACTTTACATTAATGGACTGTGTTGATGAAATAACTAATGCATGGAATATCGATGTTAAGCTTGAAACCATCTCTAATTGTTTTAGAAAAGCCGGCTTCGGTCAATATTCTGAATGGCAGGAAGAAGATGATATTCCTTTGGTTTTCATAAGCGAACGCATAAAAGAAAAGAGTAAGGAAGAAATTCAACTGCAGAATGAATATGAAGCTTGCCAAAATATCAAAGGTACAGATGGTGTCACCTTTAATGATTTTATGCATGTGGATGACGATATTGTTACTTCAGAGTTTCCCACAGATGAAGATATTGTGGAGCTATTGGGATCTAAATCCGAATTTGAGCATGATAGCGAAAGTGATATAGAAGATGATTTGCAAGATGATATGCTGCAACCAGTTTCAAACGAGCTAGTTGCAAATTCGTTCAAGATTTTGCGGTGATATTTAAAAACCAATGAACATACAACCGATTCTCTGTACAATGGTTTAAATAATATTGGAGCTTTTTTTGAAGATCATAATAAAAAATCCTCTCGTCAATCCCAAATAACTGACTTTTTTACTTTAAACGAATGAAAGCTATACATCTATTCATACAATGTTCTTAATTATGTATATATAATTTTAAAATATACACATACAATATTATATAGCAACTATACATAATTTGTACTGTTTCATCAATAAAATTGTTTGCTAACTCTTGAGTTTTATGGATTGTTTTATTTTTCCATCAGGTTTTATTTTGTTTATGGATTTTTATGGCAATACTGCTGTTTCCGTGGCGCCGCAATTTAATGGCGGATTCTTATAGAACTCGACAACAGAAAACGAAATGAAGAAGTAAAATTGTTTTATATCTCGCTTAGTTTTCAAGTAATTTGATGTTAAAGTTCTCTAATGTAGCGAAAAGTTGGTGTTGCCATACACCTGAAATAAAACCGAAGTTCGTATGCAGAGATGTTCAGTAGAAGGTTCATTATAAAACTGCAATATTTTTTGCTCTAATTTTAAGTTGAGAAATAATTTCGAAAATAAAAACATACAACTCATTCAAACTTAAAAACAATGATATTAAGCGTATCTCAAAAAATAATAAAGTAATTAAAATTAAATTAATTAACACAGTATTTTTGCGTAGAACTCCTTTTCGCGTGGGCGGCCTTCGGCTGCGCTTCAAAAAAATAACCCTCATCAGTCCAACTCCGGCTACGCTATCCACAGTATTTTTGCGTAGAACTCCTTTTCGCGTTAAAACCATTGAACCCAAAATTAAAACGTCATATGCGTGTATGTAGTAAGGAGGCACAATAACCCCGACCCCCATGATTAGCACTAAACTCAAGAACTTATTTTTTGTTTTCATTTGCAGGCATCCGGCAACACCATACTGTTGGCATTCCAATCTTCTTCTTATTCGCGCTTAAAATTGGAATGTGATTGCATAGGCAAATAAATTTGCATTTAATTTTAATAGATATAATTAGAATATTAGCATAAAAATCGGTAAAGACACGCATGTGAGTGTATATTTGGTGAATCTTAGTGAAATGTTAAAAAATATAGAGGCAAATTATAGTGAAGTTCCCGAGGGCATTTTGAATGTAAATAATTAAAAAATTATTATTTCCCGAATAATTTAAAGTTATAAAGAGTGTTCCTTAACACCTCACTAACATCTCCACCAAGTTTCATTAAAAAAAACATTATAGTTTGCCAGAAATTCCAAAATATACATTGTTCTAAATTCCAGCCTAAAATTTATTCGCGCTCTTATTTGTTAGCGAACTTTTTAGAAAACGCCATAAATAACCTTTAAATTTAGAAACCTCAAATAATAACCCATGTCGTTTAAGACACATCAAATACTCGAATGCAGCGAAAGGGTTAAAAACTGCTTTGTAAAAAATCGTTAGCGAATCAAGTAAATAAGGCGCTTACCTAATAATGCTAGTATCTCTAAAAAGCACTACTTGTTGTTGTTGTACTTGCTGTTCGCACTGCCTTCGCCATCAACGCCGTCGTCGACGAAACTTCTGCCACTGCCACTGCCGCTGCACATGCGTTCTTATAGTTATTTGTATTTTTTACACCATTTCTGGTTATTTTAGCACGCCGAAGCAATACATACTTGAGAATGATGACAAAACAAGTAAATAGCCACTGCGAATAGAATGCAATAACAATGAAGATGTTGAAGAAGAAGAAGCACACGAAATCCAGTTGGGGCCGAAAGCAAAAGTGTTCGCCAAGTTGTTTTTTTTCCAACTTGTTGTTTTGTTACTTTTCTATACACAAACACTTACACAAACCGACGATCAAACAAACAAACGAACGAGCGAACGTACATACGTGTGTACGTACATTCATACATACATAAGTACCGCACGAATTCGAGTGTGAACGACGCGAATGCGATGGGAAGCGGATGAGATGAAAATTTCGCAAGAATATCACAACGAACACCGTATATGAAGAAGTCAATAAGAATTTTGTTGAGGAGGAAACTGGAATATGTGCATACACACAGTACAACAATAACGATGAATTGATGAATACAATGTTGCTGCCGCTCTTATTGTTGTTGTGGTTGATTATAATTAGCACGCCGATTGATGGCTGGAACACGAATGTACCGCACCGACTTAAAATGTACGATAAAGCTGCGCAAAGTAAAAGTAGAAGTGTAGATCCAAAAAGGCAAAAAATATGATTGCCGTACAAAACGAGTAGGAAAATTGTTGAAGAAAAATAGCAGCAAACAAGACTGAAATTAAAGCACGCGATGCGAATTTTATGTGTGTAAATAGGTGATGTAGTAATAGTAGTGAATGACGACGATTGCTGTTTAGCAAGCTCGTGAGGTGCTGCCGCCACTAAGCCGCAAGGGGGGAAGGTTATACATAGATCGAACAGAACGGCGGCAACTGCGGGCAACAACAACAAAAGCACACACGAACAATTTTGTACACATATACACACACACCCAGCGGTCCACAAGTTGCGCTACTACTAATTCTACTTCCACTTTCAGCTTCACAGTCCTTCTTGCTATCTCGCTCACACTTGCACAATCTATCACTTACTGGCTCATTCACTGACTGATTGCTTTTGCGATTTGCTCGATATGTGCATATGCACACACATAAGTATATATGCAATAGTATGTAGACGCTCCCTGTATACCACTGCCCCTTTACTGGTTTACGCCAGACGTAGCGCTTATTTTCCTTTTGCTTTTGCTTCGTGATTTGTCTCGCCGTTCTATTCAAGCAACAGTTTCCGCCAGTGCGCTAGCTGCAAAAGCTCATTGTCTGTATACACAGCAAATGGCAATATAATGTTTCCGCACTGACCCCCCTTTTTTTAAACTTGCTTCCTCTTCTTCTTCTTCTTCTTTATGCTGTTGTTCTGTTCTGTATCTACGATTTGTGGTAAATATGAGGGATACATGGACACGGACGCAGGGGCAATGCGCTATTTCTCTTCCTTGTAATAATTTTGCACTGCTGCGTCTCTATACAGTACCACACCAAATGTATGTAACTGTTGGTATTATTGCTCCTTCACACAATCTGCCACTCCGCAAAAGTTGCTTTTACTTCCTTCTTCGCCGCGGATCAATGTAATGCTGGTTGTTCTTGTACTGCCTATTGTATTTGTTGGTGCGTAGAATTCAAAAGTGAAGTGCTCCAAATGCGCCGATTACTTTGGTAAGCCTATACGTCGGACCTAAGCAAGTTAGCAGCTACACAGCTGGTATTTCCGCGTCCAACTTTACACATACCTGCGCTTATATTTCGAGTTTAACATCGAAAATGGCATCTGCAGGTCTCGAAGATTGTCTTAACCGATACTATTGACTTCTGGTTGACCACTAATCATGCCTAAATGAGTTGTTTTATAATTGGTACACCGCGGCGGATGAATTTTTCTGCTGGTGCTGCAAAACCGCTTAGTTGCGGTTTCACTTTGTTCGTTATGAGTTTTAGATTTATTAGTACACAATTATTAGGAACATTAATCCCGCACCGCTGCGAAAGCTCCAGAACGGAATTGCAAATTGCAGTCGAATTCAAAAAATATCTTACGAATCGCTTGCAGCTGTAGCAGGGGTCACAACTAGTTATCGTCTCGTCGTCCGACGTCGCTACCCACAAGACCTCATCGTATACACAGCTGCAAGCGCACAGACAGTGGTAACGCCAGGTACCAGTGGCAGTGGGAGGGGTTCACTCATATATGGGAACAGTCCCACTCTAGCTATGACACAACAACAATGCCCATTATTCGCAACACCAACTACTCTATATATATTAATACTTGCGTGGACTTCGCGGTTGCTCCCGAACGCGAACGCGATAATTCCTTCAGCACACTTCACTTCACTTCACTTACTTACTATACACACTATACAAGAAGACACTGCTTAACTTCATTTCAATTTGTGTACTTTTCGAAGAGTAGAAAAAGTTCTACATACAATTGTGCAATTCGCACAATTCAACAATGAAATTTCCTTCTTTTATTGCGTATTTTGTATTTTTTTTCACTTTTTAATTGTTACATTACGTTATGCAGCACTTGATTTAGATTATTTGAATATTTCACTTTAATTTTGCACTGATTTACGATATTTAATTGGGTTTGTTTTGGCTGCAGACGGAAAATTAGGTCTGTAGGCCAAATTCGCACTCTCAATCTCGACTGACACGAATGCGAACGGAACGGGAACACAGGCGAACGCAAACGCTGCAGCGAAGAATGGATCACGGGCACGGGTACGGGCACGAAAAGCGACAATGTGCGATAGACGATAGAAGACAGATGACAGAATACCGAAGGCAGCAGGCAGCAGGCATACAGGCACACAAGCAGTAGGAAGGGCGCAACACACCAACAACAGCTACCAAAGCTACGACACAGAAACACAGTGCCAGAACATCCAAAAAGCTAAAAAACAAATGACAAACACAGCAAAAAACGACTAAGCGCGACGACAATGAGGATGTGTTTGTGCATGTCTGTGGTGCGATGGAGCGTTGTTTAGCTGTTGCGTTGGGAAGGTATCGCTGTTGCTTAGTTGCTTGGTTGCTTGGTTGCTCTGTTGCTGGTGGAGTCGAGGAGAGCGCGCAACGTTTATGTTCTGGATACACGAAGAACAGCACGAAAGAGGATATGCCAAAACTTAGTAAAGGTTGGTAAAGTTTTCATGTTCACGTTCTTTTGTGCTTATTTCATGTATGGCATACCAACACACAACCACTTTTATTTCATGAACAGCTGCCGTTGTGAAGAAGTTTGGCTCGTCATTTGCACTTGGCCTTAAAAATCATTTGAAGAACAAGGACGGCAGCAACCGTGCGAACGCTGACCAAGCAGCAACAGCGACAAGAACGAAAAGTTTAAGCATAAGCTTTTAGTGTAAGCTCTAACTGCTCGCAAGTTAAGGCAAAAGCACGCTATTTATATTTTGTTATTGTTATTGCTGGGATACAAAAAAGCTTTATTCTGTGCACTAATTTTTGTCGATGAATTCAAAAACACGCGTGTGTGTTTAGTAAACATCCAATAGCGTACCTGTCATTGTTTGGCTAGTTGTGAATGAGTACAAAATAGCTACATAATAATAAACTTGGTCGCCGTAGTTGAATTGCTGTTTGTGACTATACCATTCCATAAGACCTGGGTTCGAAACCCGTTGTGGACATGAAACACCAAATGATAGAAGTGTATTTTCTAATAGCGGTCAGTCCTCGGCAAGCAATGGCAAGCCTCCAAATGTATTTCTGCACAAAACCCCATTTACTGCTCGGAGGCGACATAAAATTGTAGGTCACCCATTTGAGGAACAACATCAAGACGTGCACCACAAATTGGAGGAGAAGCTCGGTAAAATACCTAACAAAAGATGTATGCCCCAAAAATCGCAAATCGCAGATACTTTTCCTTGGCCTTGCGGATTGACTTCGGCTTGCGGTGCTGAAACAAGTAACAGATAGCCAGATAACTGAATTTTTTGTGCAGCCAAACTTGGTAAACAAAATCATGCGACCGAAACTACGGTCTATCTGTTTGTGTTTGACAGCAAATTGTTCACATCGTGACGTCGTAAACGAAATTGATAAATGTCAGAACAATACTATGCATCACAGTTTCTCTTATTGCTTTAATCGTTGTGGCTATTATATACAGCCACGCTACACTTGCGCTCACATAATTAACACGTTGAGTGCCACCATACAACAAAAAAAATGGGGTTCGTCCGGCCACGATTTTTTTTTTACATAATACAATAGAATATTGTTCAACAATTCTGAATATCCGATTTTTCTTAAGGGGGAAGTTTACTGTGAATTTTTCAAAAAATCGATTTTTTTTTATTAGCTTAAAAAATACTTCGAACCCTCTTAAATAAGGTACAATATGTGTTACAGCTGGCTAAATTTTTCTTCGTTGAAATTTCGACCTTTTCCCGAAGCGCTCCAAAGCGCGTACCTGCGGCACCTGAAACTTTAAACGCATTTTTCTCGAAACTAAGTTTTTGTATACGGTGTACACGATATCTCGAGTTCTGAGAAATGAATCAGCTTAAAAATTTAATTATATATTCTCTGTAATAGTGTCTCTCGTCTGACATAGGATTTTTTTGATATCGTTATTTTTTAAATTGTTATAAACAATAGTAACATCAATATTAGGCAAAAAAAAAAGAAAAAAATTTCAAGAATTTTTTTTTCAACGCCAAAATTTTTTATCGACATAATCCTACGTCAGACGAGAGTCAATACTATGATAACAATATTTTGTTTTTTTGTTTTAGATCACCGAAACGTAAGATTTCATGTACACCGTTTAGGCACCTAAGAAAAGCGGACCTGCGCTTGCAGAAGTGCCACAGCGGCCATTTTGAATATTTTGACTTAAAATTTTTTTTTTCAAAAACTTAAATATATAATAAAGATAAGAGTTTAAATAGATTTTATGTACGAGCAATATTTTGTTAGAAATAAAATCCGGAAAATAAGCCTGTTTTTTCCCTTGTCACAATAGACTTCCCCCTTAAAATATATGTAATATTCGATAAATAGCGGTACTTTTTGTTTATGGTAACACGTTGGACTCACAGGGCCAGGAGATTGACCGTTAGAACTTCTGTGCCACATGAGACCAACGTGTCACCACACATTCTTCATTGCACTTTAAACCGTTTTGATCATGTTTTAGCTTGCAAGCTTTAGCGTTTATTTTGATTTCAAATTATTTGACTGAATAATTAGTTAGTGATTCTGTGTGCGTCGGTGAAAAAGTAAAAAAATATCGTCTTATGAAAAAAAACCAGAGCATACACTTGCGCTATGGCAAGAACTTATGTCCGATGAGGAAAATGAGAGGAGTGATACGTTTGCTAATAATGATACATCGGATGAATATCAACCAAGCTCAAGTGATTCCGACTGTAGGGAATATAGCGAACCACCTCCTCGTAAAAAAAGAGCAGAAGTAAATCCTGAGGATGAACCATCAACTTCAAGACGCGAAATGGACGCTATTGATCAAACGTTTTCGGGAGTTAATCCGATTCCGAAGAAGAAAATGAAGTAAATTTATCTGAAAATATGGCAAACAGATCTCACACAAACGAAAGGAGTACCTTTGACTGTATCCTGCAGATGGAAACAAATTTAAAACTTTTTCTTTCACCGAAGAGTCTTCTGGCTTTCAAAGTAAGCTATACGATATGTACAATAAAGAGCCAGTGGACTTCTTCAAATTGTTTGTAAATAACGATATATTGGACCTAACTGTAAGTTGTCGCCATTCGAAGCAGGTAGATATATTCAATATCTAAAATTGTTTGTGTTTAGGTACTGGAAACAAATCGCTAGGCTTCTCAATGCACCCAGAAAGACTCTTTGCCGAATTTCCGTATTCAAAAATGGACACCAACTAATCGTAATGAAATTGAAAAACTTATCGGTATAATCATTTGGATGGGGTTGTGCCCATATCCTTCATTGCAATCATATTGGCAGAAAAAGTCGATTTATCAGAATTGCTTGCCCAGCATAATGTCAAGAAATCGTTTTCAATTATTGCTGAAAATGCTGCATTTCAACAATAATGAGGATCTGACAGAAAATAGGTTACATAAGCTTTCACCATTAATAGAAAAAGATATTATTCCATCTGAATATGTCTGTATCGATGAAACACTTGTACCCTTTCGCGACGAGTAAAAAAATCCGTTAATTTTAATCACTTTTTGAATAGGCCATATGATGCCACATTGGTCTCATACCCATAGGCCAAGCAGCATAAACAATGCAATGGCTCTAGTATGGCGTGAATACACTACTACTAATAGCCTCTATGAAGCAGCTGCATCAGCACAAACCGAAATCTCACACATTATACCGTGAGACCAAGTGTCACCACGAGGCCTAAAAGTCTCTTCGCACTGTGAGACCAACCTGGACTCACATGGCACTCAACGTGTTAAGTCGAAGGGACTTATTTTTTTACAATATTCGCCATATTTTTCATGGTAAATTTTTTTCGTTAATTTTTATAAAAATGTAGTGCATTGTATAACAAAAACCTTCTAAATCAAAAAACCAAATTTTGTGCGAAAATCACAAATTTCAAAAAAGTTTAAACTTTTTATTCAGAGTTTTCCATTCATTTTTTTATATTTAATTTAGTAAAAGTTTGACATCTCTTAAAATTCGCGTTGATTTTTTAATTTTTTTTTTTTTTGTTTTTATTTGCATATACAGCATATGTTTGGAAAAAACCAGCACGACCGAAATCCTAACCGAATTATACATTTTTCGTTTAATCCACAGTGTACAAGTGAGCCAGCCATTGACAATTTGTATGTGAAATGATTTATGTATGTATATGGGTTAGTAGCAGGGCGAATTGAATATCTAAGGTGGCGCGCGATTTTGACAAGTCTGACGTCAGCTCCCTTCGCAATACAAAGAAAACGAACAAAACAAACAAAAGTAGGAGAAATCACATATTTGTCAAAATTCAGTGAATCGCTTGATAGTATTCTGATTTGTGAGATTTAAACTAATCAAACTAATGAAAACGAAGTGCCGTGTTTTAAATTGTGAAAGCATAAGTTAATATGAAGCCTTCAGATGCAGTTTGTTTGCGTTTTATGCGGAAGACGCCATGGCAAGAAAGTATGTGTGGCTGCGTATAATTTTTCTGTTTGGTTGTTTCCATTGCTTTCGCCTACTCTTCTTCTTCACAAACAAGTAATTCCTCTTCCTTGTTGTTGTTTCATGGGCTGTTTATTCATGGGCTCTTACGACACAGCGAATTCGGAAGGCGCAATCGTGTATTCTATCATTCGTGGGATAGTAGTTTGCTGCCAGTTAGTTTACCCATAGAAAGCAAATGGGGTAAAAATATCTAAGAATATCAGATGGTATTTTCATTAAAACTTTGTAAAATAATGTTAAAAATACGTTTCAAATAAAATTCACAAGTTGTCTTCGTTATTTTAAAGAGTTTTTTGCTACAAAACTTTGATTCGAAAATGAGTTGTGATTTTGAAAAATAACCTTTTTACATCTATGCCAATTGTGAAATTTCGTTATTCTTCCTATGTCTGACATTTTCATCTAACTCATTGAATTCTCCAGAGGGATCTACATACATTGTGAAACTCCATATAAGCCACTTGGTCTTATCGACTTCGATATTAAGCCTTGTACTCAATATTTCGACATTCCTTGCTAAAAGATCAAATTTATCATAACGAATCTGATAAGTGAAACGAAATACCTCCTGTCTTCTAACAAACAGTCGGCGCACTCGCGTATCGGCACCCACGTCACTGTTGACAGTAATACAGGTCCGTCGAGGTAAATCCGGAATGTTGAACTTAAAAACAAAACTATTGGATATTTACTCAAAAATAATTTTATTTGCACTTAACTTTGTATAATATGAGTACACATATCATAGTTGAAAATTATTCAATGTAACCTCCATCTCATGCAAATACCTGCTCCAGCCGGGACCTGAAGCGCCCACATGCGTGTGCTACCTCTTCTTTGTCCATTGTGGTCATCACTTCCTCGATGGTTGTCTTCAGAGCGTCCTTCGTGTGAGGCTTCGCGTTAACTTTTGCTTCAACTGTGCCCCACACGTAATAGTCAAGAGGATTGCAGTCTGGGCTTGAAGGTGGCCAAAAATCTGGTGACCAGTGGTAGGGCAGGTTGTTCTGGAGCCAAGCCTGAGTCTTCTTTGCCTTGTGAGCAGGTGCGGAGTCCTGCTGAAACACATATTATCTTCCAACAGCTACGTGGTCCATCTAGGGTTGCGTTTTTTTGTAGCCAAACCACTCAATTATCTCTTTAGGGCTTTTTCCGGCGCGAAGTGACTCTAGTATCGCAGCTCTTCTGTCCTGCTCTCGACTCATCGTTTCATTAGCACTTACTTCGGTACTCCAATGTCAATCAGGAAACAATACACTAAAAAAAAAAGAGGTTGTCTGTAAAGTCGGTTTACTGACGATAGTTTAACGTGATAACGTCATAAGAAAATACTGATTGAATGGTTGCATTTTTCAAAAGAAAATTTTAATTTTATTTGTTTGTTAGATATTTTGTATGGATATAGAGAATGAGTCAACATTAACATAACATAACATAACATAACATAACATAACATAACATAACATAACATAACATAACATAACATAACATAACATAACATAACATAACATAACATAACATAACATAACATAACATAACATAACATAACCTACCATAACATAACATAACATAACATAACATAACCTAACATAACCTAACATAACATAACATAACATAACATAACATAACATAACATAACATAACATAACATAACATAACATAACATAACATAACATAACATAACATAACATAACATAACATAACATAACATAACATAACATAACATAACATAGCATAACATAACATAACATAACATAACATAACATAACATAACATAACACAACATAACATAACATAACATAACATAACATGCTGTTCAAGCAAGGTAACGACGCATTTTTTGGTGCGTGCAGCCGGCTACATAGAATTATATTATAAGACGTTATCACGTCAAAAAATAATAACATTAAAACAACAGGTATTATTAACAAACTTGGTTTTATTTTAAATTCTTCAAGTAAATCAAATTAATAATAATCAATAAGAAGGCATATGCAAATACAAATACGTGAATTTATATATGTACATATGCGCATATACATACATATATACGCTCACTTAAGTAGGAGAGAGCAAGATGTCGAACGTTGCCGTTCGTTTGCTTTGTCGTTCGCTCCGCGCTTTCGCTTGCAGTTCATTCAATGCAATGAGCAAGGTAACGGCAATGAGCAAGGTGACGACACATTTTTTCGTGCGTGCAGCCTGTTAAATCGAATTATAAGACGTTATCACGTCAATATGTCCCTTTATCAGCGGTTTTAGACTTAACGCTACTGCTCCAGAGCTTTCGAAATGTTTTCCGGATTTACCGCGACGGCCCTGTAATTTCGAGGTTGTAAAAGACTTCGTGTATTTAGGAACCAGCATTAACACCGATAATAATGTCAGCCTTGAAATCCAACGTAGAATCTCTCTTGCCAACAAGTGCTACTTTGGACTAAGTAGGCAACTGAGCAGTAAAGTTCTCTCTCGACGAACAAAACTAACACTCTACAAGACTCTCATCATGCCCGTCCTAACGAATGGCGCAGAAGCTTGGACGATGACAACATCCGATGAAGCGACGCGAGAAAGATTCTGCGTAAGATTTTTGGACCTTTACGACAACATAGAGATAGCGCAACGAATAAAGATCCAGCGGCAACGTTGGCTGGGTCATGTCGTCCGAATGGATACAAACGCTCCGGCTTTGAAAGTATTCGATGCGGTACCAGCTGGTGGTAGCAGAGGAAGAGGAAGAGCTCCTCTGCGTTGGAAAGATCAGGTGGAGAAGGACTTGGCTTCATTTGGTGTGTCCAATTGGCGCCGGTTAGCACGAGAAAGAAACGACTGGCGCGTTTTGTTAAACTCGGCCAAAATCGCGTAAGCGGTGATCGCGCCAATTAAGAAGAATAATCTGATAAATGAGTTTATCCATAATTACAATTTTTAAAACAGATTTTTCCGCAACCGGTACTTAAATTGAAGTTGGCTGGGGTGGTCATTGAAGTCATTTCGATTTCAGAGCCAAACGGTTTTTTGAATTCAAAATTTGCATTTAGGGTATTAAACCGAATGTTTAACAGCTTTATCGGCATAACTGCATGCGTTATGGAAATTATGGCTACTGGAATAGCAGCGCCTTATAGGCACACGCTATAGTATTCGAAAATATGTGTACTGCTGATTTATGTTTTTGGCGGTTAACATTCGTAACGGCCAAATGTTCCTACGATAGCTTTAACACAATTGATAAGTGCAGCAAAATCGCGACATTGCTGCTTTAATTTTATTGTTTTATATTGTTTAAAACATTTGTCTTTTTTTTATGTCGACATAAAACGAGAAGCAACCTAGTCAAAACAAAACAAAAAAGTCGCCGTAGTCGAATATTTTAGTAGCGGTCACTTCCTGATAGGCAATGGCAAACCTCAGAGCGTATTTCTGACATGAAAATGTTTCTCCTGAAAAATCATCTGCCGTTCGACAAAAGCATAAGGGGGCGTCCATAAATTACGTGAGATGTTTAAGGGGGGGAGGGGGTCGAGTCAAATCTCATCTAATCTTATGTTGGAGAGAGGGGGGGTCTCGGCAAATATCACGCAATTTTTTTTCTGATTGAAACAAAAAAAATTATACTATTTTGGTCCATTATCCAGATTGTATGTACATGCTTAAGATTTAATCTTAAGCGTAATCGTAGTATGATTAAGATCATTCACTAATTCGTTCGAAAGAAAATAATTTCATTAATACTTCGACGTTATATGTACATTGCTACTGTCAAACCATAATATTTGTTGTATACCAAATAGCTCAATTTAATCTGAATTTACGGTACAGTGTAGCCCGTCGTTTGTTTTCGCGCCACTACCAGCCGAACGCGCGACTCAATGAACAAGAGCCTACGAGCTGAGTGGCAGCGACACACGGACAGGTTCCAACCTTCTTTGTTTATTCTTGTAAATGTTTTACTCGACTCAGTTCTTGCTCTTACTAATTTAAAATGAGTTATCAAGATTTTTATAACGCATACGTCAAAAGATACGTCTATAAGGCGAAGAAGTCCTGCCAGGACGATTGATAAAATTGTGAAATACTGCGAAGCAAAAATTCCCGAAGAAAGAAGAGTTAATACATCACATTAAACATGAGATTGA
Organism: Anastrepha obliqua; assembly: GCF_027943255.1. NCBI lineage: Eukaryota > Metazoa > Arthropoda > Insecta > Diptera > Tephritidae > Anastrepha > Anastrepha obliqua. Next base: position 121,607,486 of record NC_072894.1, read on the forward strand.
ACGGCTTCTCAGGGAATCCACTGAGAAAAAGAAAATACTTTTTTTATATAAAGTTTATTGTTACATTTAATAGCATAAAAAAAACTGAAACAGTGAAATTCTTGATAAAATATGCTAAAATCATAACTACAAAATATTAGCGCGGTCATTTCCTTCACTATTTTCACATAATTCAAAATCAGCTTCTTGTGATCAAGCGATGATGTGGATGAAGCTATGTCGAACACTACACCATCTAACGTACGTCCCACTCCAGCACAAGATACTATGAAGAAACCGATTGCTAAGCTGCATATAGAGCTTGACCTAAGTGCTGCAGCGCACGCCGGAGTGATCTGCGTATGATTCTTCACGACCGTTTTCTGCCACCTCAATACCCTATCACTCAGGTTGATGGACGTTTGACAATTTCGGACTTTAAATAACATGACGAGCTAAGCAAGCGCATATGTTCCGCAAAGTGCGACCCTCACGGATTGTCACAAGACGAGCTAATGAGTTACTGTGCGCAAGCGTCAACGGCTTAGAGTGGCTAGATCAGAACGAAGTTGAAGGAGCAGATGATTTTACTGAAAATCATATGGACATGTTGGTCCCAATAGTCTCTCTTGAAACCGCGCATGATTCTCCATGGACTGAATTAGAGTAGATATTTTTTTTTAATCGCAGTAGTTACGATTTAAGTCTTCTACGAGTATTGTTAAATTTTTATTACACTTATAACTCTCAGCAATATTGATTACTAGTCTTAAATAGTCGTAAATAAAAGCACGGAGCAAATTTTTTTTCTAAGAAACCCACATTTTGAAAAATCTCACGTGAGATTGGGGGATGGGGGAGGGGGTTGAATAAAATCTCACGACATCTCACCAGGGGGGGGAGGGAGGTACAGAAAATATAAAAAAACACCTCACGTAATTTATGGACGCCCCCTAACTTATGTTTCAAATCTACATACGTATGTATGTATACAGGGTCCGGCACTCGAAATGTAACCAACTTCAGACCGCTCGCGCAGCTGACGCACGGGCATCAGCTGTCTGTTGGTTGGTTGGTTAGTGACAGTCCAGAGTATTGTTTACAAGCGCGCGGAATCATTTTGCTGAGAGTAAACGCGAAAAAATAAAAAACAGTGATGGATTTCAAACGTAATACTGTGAATGCATTATATTTGGCTGGAAAATCACAACCAGCGATTGTTCGTGAGTTGCTTCGCTTGGCCGAAAGCGGTCAATTTCCGACGAGAAATATTTGTGCTTTCTGACGAGAAATATTTTCAAATTGAGCAATTCGTGAACTCCCAAAACGATAGGGTTTATTTGACCGACCATTCATACGAGAATTTGAGTCATCGATTGATACCCAGGAGGCAGCACCCGCCACAGGTAAGGGTTTGGGCCGCTGTAACCGCAGATTGGCGCTCTCCAATCGTTTTCATCGAATGTGGTGTCAAGATAAATGCGAAATATTATCGGAAAAGTATTCTGGAGGTTGCTTTGAAACCGTGGGCAGACAAACATTTCGGTGGCAGACCATTGACGTTTCAACCGGACTCGGCACCGCCGCACAAAGCTCGAGTGAACCAAGAATGGCTAAAAAACAGCGTTCCGAACTTCATAACGCCCACACAATGGCTCTCAAGTTCACCAGACGTGAACCCGATGAATTTTTCTTTTTGGGACATTTTGAAGAGCAAAAATGGAAAAAGTCATTGTCTGCATTCGGGCAGCTTGTGACTCGTTTCTGGACCGTCTGAATGCCATAGTCAAGGCAAAAGGTAGTCATTATTGAGCAAAAGTAAATTGATTCTTAATTTTGTATTATTTTCACACATTTTTTTACTTTGAATTGAATAAAAGTAATTTTCCAAACAAAATTTAAGGTGTTTTTAATTGGTTACACCGAGTACCGGGCCCTGTTTATTATAATAAGAAAAATGTTATACAATTAAAATTAAATTAAGTAAATAATTTTATTTTGGGACTTGAACTGAGGATTTCAGATCGAAAGCAAACGTGCTTTTATGAAGCTTCTAGGTTGTTAATGTAGCGAACAAGCGCGAAGCACGAATTTTTTAAACAATTTTTGTTGAAAGCAAAAAATCTATGAGAGTGATGTGGATAGATAGAAAGATATATTGATCTACTTAAACTTATGGAGAAAATGTGTATGTAAGGAGGTACCGCAGTATTCAAACAAAATCACACATGTTTCCCAATTAGCAATGCGTTAAGAAAACGCATCGTTCGGTGACATTTTTAAAGGCGTGCGGGTCACTTGGACTGTTTTTGTTGAGAAACATTTGCTGAGTATATTACCCTGCAAAGCACGATTACCAAAAACTCCAACCCATTCAAAAATCCAGAGATGCGAAATCAAAAATCCAACACACTTATATGAAATGAAATGAGTGACATTTTCATCTTTTTGACGTGATAACGTCTTATAATTCGATTTAACAAGCTGCACGCACGAAAAAATGTGTCGTTACCTTGCTTATATGTCGTTACCTTGCTCATTAGTGTTACCTTACTCATATGTCGTTACCTTGCTCATTGCATTGAATGAACTGCAAGCGAAAGCGCGGAACGAACGACAAAGCAAACCAAGCAAACGAACGGCAACGTTCGACATCTTGCTCTCTCCTACTTAAGTCAGCGTATATGTGTATGTATATGCGCATATGTACATATATAAATTCACGTATTTGTATTTGCATATGCCTTCTTATTGATTATTATTAATTTGATTCACTTGAAGAATTTAAAATAAAACCAAGTTTGTTAATAATACCTGTTGTTTTAATGTTATTATTATTAATTTTTTTATTATATATGAAGGAAAAAATGTATGGTATATTAATATTTACCATATACCTTATAAGATATGTTGTCTATACTAATATTAGAAAGAGGAAAACTTTGTTTGTTTGTAATGAATAGGCTCAAAAACTACTGGACCCATTTTAAAAATTCTTGCACCATTCGAAAGCTACATCATCCACGAGTAACATGGATTATATTTTATTTTGGAAATATTATGTTATGTTATGTTATGTTATGTTATGTTATGTTATGTTATGTTATGTTATGTTATGTTATGTTATGTTATGTTATGTTATTTTATGTTATGTTATGTTATGTTATGTTATGTTATGTTATGTTATGTTATGTTATGTTATGTTATGTTATGTTATGTTATGTTAATGTTAACTCATTCTCTATATCCATACAAATTAAAATTTTTTTTTGAAAAATGCAACCATTCAATCAGTATTTTCTTATGACGTCATCACGTTAAACTATCGTCAGTAAACCGACTTTACAGACAACCTCTTTTTTACTAGAATTTATGCACCTCATTACGCACCGCGGCCGCCGTAGCCGAATGAATTGGTGCGTGACTACCATTCGGAATTCACAGAGAGATCGTAGGTTCGAATCTCGGCGAAACATCAAAATTAAGAAAAACATTTTTCTAATAGCGGTCGCCCCTCGAAAGGCAATGGCAAACCTCAGAGTGTATTTCTGCCATGAAAAAAAACTCCTCATAAAAATATCTGTCGTTCGGAGTCGGCTTGAAATTGTAGGTCCCTCCATTTGTGGAACAACATCAAGACGCACACCACAAATAGGAGGAGGAGTTCGGCCAAACACCCAAAAAGGGTGTGGGCGCCAATTATTTATATTATATATATACTCCTACTATACACATACATATGTACATATTTCATAAATGTCGAAATAAAATTTGGCAAGTCTTTGTGAAATCCAAATATTTCGATTTCTGCATCAAAAGCGTTCCCTATTTGTCCTTTGACTTTGCAAATTTAAAAAATTTCAGACTTATATGAGTCTTGAGAAGAGAAAGTTTATAAAAAACGCCACGCAGGTTAGATTCTTATAATTTTAATTATTTTCAGACGTATTTGAAATCGTAGAAGTACACACATTTGAGAAGAGTGTGGAGAAGTCAATTGACCGGGTCCATAATCGGCTTAAACAGAAAATTAGATTAAACCAAAATTAATTATTTAATTGTAAATAGAAGTGTTTTATTTTTTTGTTAAAGAAGCAAATGTATATTAATTTTTGGCAGCTCTGTTCTAGCGCTAACAAGATATGTTTATTTATATCAGTTGCTTCATCTATTCGCCACTTTCTAACGTTTGGCGAAATGAAAAGGCCTCCTGTAAGCCAATAGTGATTTAAGTTGGGAGTGATTTGAGAAAAAGTGAAACGAAAAAGCGACACCAAAAAGAAGAAGAAAAAGATATACGTATATATATGTATGTATAGAAAATGCTTCATTACCAGGCACACAGAAGGATGGCATAAGCAAATTTAAATTTGTGAATTTATATATGTATGTATATATGCGGATATATGTATATATGTTGTGTGTATGTACATATGTGCCTCGCCACAGCAAAACATACGGTAAAATTTCTCAAGAAATCCAGCGCGCATTCATAGGCACAGCGCACATTCATAAGCACAGCATTGCATGTACAGTAGGGCGGACGATTTAAAAATCGCTCATTGCTCTATGAAAATCGTATTCTAGGGATCAAAATAAGAAACTTTGCCGAAGGAACCATATGATGTCCCCCAATTTCAAAATATCACCATTTTTGGCCTTTACATGAAAAAATCAGCTAAATGGCTATGTTTTTTCTTTATTTTTATTTATTTATAATATTATCTATTTTTTCTCTTAAGAAATTTATTTAGTCAGAACATATGTAAATGAATGAATGTGAGTTATAGAAAAGAAACTAAAAAGTTCGACCTATATTGGGGGACATCAGAAATCGTTTTAGAGGTATGGTTCCTTCGGCAAAATTTCTTATTCTGATCCCTAGAATATGATTTTCACAGAGCAATGGGCGATTTTTTTGCCTTCCCACAAATCGACCCGGCCTAATGTACAGTAACCTTGAACAGGCAGCTGCGGTTGTCGAGCATTTAGAAACATATATATACATACATACATATATGGGTACAAACATATTTACGGAGCCGCGGGCACTCGACTTGACAAAAATTGAATATTGGCAAATAATTCTACGCGAAATATTCTAATATTGACTATTTTCGAATTGTCGAGAAAATTAGCATATGGGCGGCTCGTTTTATGAATGAAAGTACTTGCTCTTAGAACTATGAGCTCGAATTTATAAATCAATTTTTTGATGATGAGTTTTTGTTGCACAGTACAATAGTTGAAACTGTTCGGCGCCGCCGCCACTGTTCAGAGCTATGGCAACCAGGATGATGGCCGTTACGCCTGCGCCTATTAATGCATTTTGTTCTTGTAGTCGCTAGGCATAGAATTTTAGCTTTGGACCAAAGCATTTGTATCATATTTTAGCTATCATAAGCCGCTCATATCATTTGTTGAAATTGAAAACATTGAGGATGAATAAAATATGAACTTTATAGCAATATTATAATGAACCTATAATTATCCCGCTCCTAATGCTGCCTTCGTCTCATTCTCTCTCAGTTTGTTTTACGGAAGGATTCACTTCTATCGCGTCTAACCGTTAGACTGGTATTTTTTTTTTTAATATTACATGAATAGAAATTTATATTTGTAATAGTTTAAAATAAAAATTGTTTTATTATTAATCCTCACCGATATGGCAGCACTACGCTGAATTGATACAGCGTCACCTGACGGCAATAAAATCGCTTCTCCACCTGTTTGCAATTCGTTACGGCGAATATCGAAAGCAACGAGGCGAAATTGTTGCTAAAATAAAAACATCAAAATAGTTCTTATTTGTTCAGATTTAATGTAAATTTGGTTGTATTTGAGAGTTGTTGTCGGAAGCAACAATCGCGGCGATGTCATAAACAGAAAGTTGCATCAAGAAAATAATATAGAAAATTTACCAACGCATAACAGTACAACATTGTGCAACTTCAATAAGATTATAAAAGTAATAAAAAGTGTTCAATATTTCATTCCTTGAAAGTGAATTTGAGTTCAGTGAATGGAGCAAAGCGAAGAACAAAGCGAAAGCTTGGATCAGGGGGCCAACGTATTAGCGACCGTATCAAGAGCGATGGCAATGCGTGAAGAAGCAAATGCGGCGGTAGTAGTGCCACTGGAGTCTGGACAAAATTTGGTTTTGCCCGCAACGTCAGTGTCTGCATCATCAATTGCAACAACAACAACAACAGGCGACATTGCAAATGCAACTGATGCCGTAATCGATCTTTGCAACACTAGCCCAGCCCCTTCTACCTCGAAATCAGCTGCCGCCGCCATAGCCGTAGATAATAGTCCTGAGGAGCAGTCGCAGGGTGGGGAGGACGCGGCCGGACCTTCAACCACAATCGAATGCCCAATATGCCTACAAACTTGTATACACCCCGCCCGTCTGCCATGTGGGCATATCTTTTGTTTCCTGTGCGTGAAAGTAAGTATAATGTGGTATAGAATTCATAAATACAAAATACAAATGCCACTGCCATGTTTTTAGTAGATAAAATGGAAAATAGCCAAATGCACGTCCATACGTTGGCATAAGGCGTATAGTACACTAGCGCATATTTAAATCTTTGAGCGATACGTGAGCTGTTTGGTTGAGTAGCCGCAAGTATTTTGAAAAAAAAAAAAAAAAAAACGCAAGTGTTTTGTGATTACGCTTTTGTTTTACAATACGGAAGTTTAAAAAAAAAGTCGTAATTTCGATTGAGATCCCATAGAATGTGACCAGATTGTATATAGAATGGCAAATTTTAAAATTCTAAATGGAAGGGTAAAAACTTGTGTTCCCTACTAAGCACTTTTTCACCGGCATACAGATATGTATGAACGAATTTTGCGTATTGACTTTCAATGCACTCAATATATTTATTCTCATAACGCTTATAAAGCATTTAAAATTTGCGTGTAAAAAATTGCTTACTGCCGCAGTCACTGGCACGTGCAGGGCAGGCAAACCATTGCTAATTCGACCAGAAATATTTAATTATGCGCACTGCGTATGCAATTTTTGGTTTAAGTTCAAGTTTCGGCATTCGAGTCGATACGACGTCATAGTCTACGCAGTGGTGCTAGTTTTGGACATCCATAGACCGCCGTTCGATGCAGCCAACATGTTTTAATCATAATAACAAACTAACTATTTGCAAAAATTGTTGCTGTGATAAAAGTATTTTAAGACAACAATGAAAGCAACGGATTTGAAGGCTATAGATTGTGGCTATTATCTTACGATACCGCAACAACAAATGAGAAACAAAATTCGGGCTCAACTGTTTGTTTCTTGATTCGGTTTATATCTTGCCAAAATAGTCGCCAACGCTTTTCGACAGCAAATGCTTCTTATGTAGCGATCTTATTTGCAAGTACGTACATATGTGTTCACGTATGTACAGTGAAACCTCCCACAAGCGGACACTCACGGTTCCACAATTTTCGTCCGCTTATGGGGAGTGTCCGCTTATGGGGGTTGAAAAAAAACTCTCAAGTTAAAATTACTATCCCACCTCTTTAAACAATTTTTTTATGTTTTTTTTATGGTACGTTCAGTTTTTTTCATATTTATTGAAAAATATATATGTATGTATGTACATTTTTATATTGGGAACAATGAATATATTTACACATACATTTTTGAGTGAACATATTTATATTTTAGGCTTCAAAAATTCATATACCGTAGTCTGTCGTAGATTTTCCTGTTTATGTTTCAGAAAAAGATTTTCAAGATGACATTCTAAAGTCTTGGCGTATTGGAATCCAGTAATATCGTCTCTTAGAAATTGTTTAATGCGACGCAATTGTTCTAATACTTCAGGATATGACTTGATCTGACTTTCATCCTGGACACATACATGATTTGAGTCTTCGCTTTCTCCATCAGATAATTCCTCAGTATTAATTTCGTCAATGACAACGTTAATATTATTGTCTTCTGTGTTAACAACTTCGTCGATTAACAAAAACTCTTCTGTATACTGACCTTGCTGATTTTCATTTAAAATCTTTATCAAAGCCGCTAGTGTCGATATGGGAATATCATCCTCTGCCTCGAAGTCAGAATATTCAAGCGGAGCTTTTTGAAACCCGGCTTTCGAAAACAATTCTTAATTGTTTCTGCCGTTACGTTGTCCCATGAAGATTTAATAAAACAAACAGCCTCCAAAATGTCAAAAGTTTTTGAAAGTCTGTCCATTGGAATGTCTTCTAATTTTGTCAAAATATGTTTGATTATATGGCATCTGTAATGACACTTAAAATTTTGTATTATACCCTGATCGAGGGGCTGACAAACGGATGTTGTATTAGCAGGTAAAAAGATCAACTTTATGTTATCTAGTTTAATATCTCGAGGGTGAGTTGTAGCATTGTCCAAAAATAATAAAATTTTTCTCTTCTGGCAGCCCATTTTTTTATCAAGCATTTCTAGCCACTCACACATAATTTCACGAGACATCGAAGCTTTCCGGTTTGACTTCCATTCCACTGGCAAACTTCCTATATTGCCTCTTTTAAAGGCGCGTGGGCATGCTGCTTTTTCAATAACCAATGGCTTTTCTTTATCTCCAACCATATTGGCACACAATCCTCGAAATTAACCTCGGAAGATTCCCCACATATTCTTTTGAAAGTCACATTATGACGCCTACGCCATTTCTCCAACCGTCCATTTGACGCAGAAAATTTTTGAATACCTAATCGGCCAGCGATTTCTTTTGCTTTTTCCTTTATAATAATACCCGATATTGGTATATTTTGGCTTCTGGCCTTAACGAACCAATCGAAACTCAAATGGCCAATTTTTGAGCCATCCGCGTTTAAGAACTTTTTCTTTATGTTGACGTTATCACCGCCCATCCATATTCTTTTAATATCTTTTATTTCAACTATTGTCTATCTACTATCTTTGTTGTCCGTGGATTAGAGTATCGCGTCCGCTTATGAGAGGTTTTTATTGTTTGCTTTACACATATGTTCAGTGGTATATTTTGCTTGTCCGTTACCGAGAGGTCCGCGTCGGCTTTCGAGAGGTGATTAGAACAAAAAAAAAATGAGAAAAAGTGTCCGCGTCCGGTTATTAGAGTGTCCGGTTATTAGAGTGGAATTTGTTCTAAAAACACAACATAAAGCTTGGTTCCTCAGTTTTTGTCCGGTTATGGGGAGTGTCCGCTTATTGGAGGTGTCCACAAGGGGAGGTTTCACTGTATATAGTATAACAGAATGACTGGCATTGAAAATGCACTGTTTACGGTGCGAATTGTCTGCGCTCTAAGGTTTTCTCTTAATGAGATACCCAGTCATACTTCTTTATTGTTTTGCTTGGATCTTTGTCTGCTGCATACCCAATTAGAATTAATTGAGTTGAAGAATGTTAGTTTATTTAAGAGTTAATTAATTGTATACATATAAGATTTCGAGGTGCAAGCGAATAGTTTTCCGTTCTTAAAAATTCACAAAAATTATTCGCTCACAAAATAAAAACGAAGTAAACATACCATCGTTTATTGGTCGCATTTTAACAGTATCTGGGTATTACATACAGCTGCGGTCAATATAATAGTAGTGTCCACACAGTGGGAAAGAAATGAAAAAGAAAGATTTTTTTGAGTTGTGTTTATTTTAAAAAAATTATGGCTGTTAACAATAAAATCATGATAGTAAACTAAAAAAAATAATTCATTATAACGATAATCAAATGAAATTTCATACGAACTTCAAAAAAAAATAGTATTGGTTATTGGCGTTTTTACCGAAGACTTTTATTTAACACGTTCACGTCGGCGCACACTGGGGATTTTGCGGAAAAAAGTCAAATTTGCAACATACCACCTACGCAATGTTTAATGGTATTTCTAAATTCCAGAATAGAACCAACAATAAAATCAAAAAGAATTACTAAACTCCGATAGATATGTCAAAGGTATAATTTTTTTATAGTATTGAACTGACTAAGAAAAAACTTCAAAGCCCAAGGTGGTTTTTTTTTCTTTTTGCTTGAGCCGACTTCCAATTTTTTATTTTTCATTTAAGGTACAATATTTTCATATATTTTAGCCGGAAGAACAAAGGCTGTAAAGCATTTGATTATCTATTTATAATTAATTTTACGAAAAAAAAAAAAATCATATTCCTTCATATTCTTGGATCTGCAAGTTGAGCTACATTTACCTACGGTCAGAAACTAGTATCAACGCGTTGCTTAATAAAGTCTCTTTCACTTTTAATCAATTGCAGGTGCCACTAGGCGCCACTGATTATTTTTTGGCAATGATAATAACTAAACGCTTTCTAGTGTGTGCATAATGATAACGAAACACTTTTAATTTTGTTTTGACATTTTGAGGGTAATTCAGAATTATGAACTTACATGTATCCTGTGCGTAAATATTTGCTGGCTTATATTAATAAAAAAAAAAAAAAAAAAAAAAAAAAAAATTTATAAATTTAAAAAAAATTTTTTTTTTTAATTTTTTTAAAAAATAGTTTTTAGACATGTTCTTTTCATACACAAATATATACAACTTCGTTAGTAGTAAAAATGTAAATATTTTTTGGGATGTATACTTTTTTCCGCATCTCTGTACAAAAATCCCCAGTGTGCGGCGCGTACCACCGGTGGCTCGCACAAGTCTGCTTCATGGGGCGGCGCGTTCCACCGGTGGCTCGCACAAGATTGCTTCATGAGGCGGCGTGTACCACCAATGCTACTTTATTAAACGGTACCTATGAGATGAGATGCCATAAATGACTACCCTTATGAAAAAATTTCATTTTATGACCTGCAATCGCTTCCGATAGAGCGAAAAGACTTAAACATTGCCGTCTGTGGGCGAAGACCATGAATAACAGCGCCGGCGGGAACGTGTTAAACAAAAAGAGGTTGTCTGTAAAGTCAGTTTACTGACGATAGTTTAACGTGACAACGTCATAAGAAAATATTGATGGATTGGTTGCATTTTTCAAAAGAAAATTTTAATTTTATTTGTTTGATAGATATTTTGTATGGATATAGAGGAGGAGGTAAATGGAATTGCAATGGAATAGGTCAAGTTACATTTACACAAACGTGAAAAATGACGAAACACTTATCAAATTCATGAAAGATATCTTCAATTTCGATTGTGCATCAGACGTTAATAAGTCAACAACACTAAGAGGCACCATCATCGATTTGCCTTTTTCAAGACACTTTAAACTCGAAACACTCCCTTTCATTTCCTACTTTTTCTATCATCGTCCTATTCTCAACAGAGAAATGGTTCATTACCATGCACACAGGAAGAAGGCATATGCAAATATAAGTATGTGAATTTATATACAAATGCGCATATACATACATATACATACATATATACGCTCACTTAAGTAGGAGAGAGCAAGATGTCGAACGTTGCCGTTCGTTTGCTTTGTCGTTCGTTCCGCGCTTTCGCTTGCAGTTCATTTAAGGTAACGGCAATGATGAAGGTAACGACAAATGAGCAAGGTAACGACAAATAAGCAAGGTAACACTAATGAGCAAGGTAACGACACATTTTTTCGTGCGTGCAGCCGGCTAAATCGAATTATAAGACGTTATCACGTTAAAAACAATAATTATGCCAATAAGTTAATCGATTACATATTCGCCTTTGCTGTTTACAACCTCTTCCCACCTCTCGGCCAATTTGTTGATGCCGTTCCGCCAAAAATCGCCTGGTCTGGTGTCAAAGAAGTTGTCGAGTGTCCAGTTTTTAAGGACCACTTTGTTATCGAAGGTAATATGGTTTGACAGGGAGTGGAAAATATGGTAATCGATCGGTGCCGGCTTAACCCGCGGCTTTGGCGTATCTCCTGGAGCCACCCCCTCTTTTCTTTGCTTCATATTAATGTATAGGCACCATTTATCATCTTCCGTGACAATTCGGTACAAAAAGCGGTACTAATGACCGCGTGTTGCTCGTTCTCACGACAGTCGGTTCTACGTTACCGAAACGATCCGGGTTTATATCCGGCCAAGAACTGTCACTCCAGCAGCATTCCCAGTATGTAAGTATGGGAAATGTTTATGCTGCAACAACAACAACAACTGTTTTGAAAGGGGTTTTCATCATAGATTTTTTTTGGTGGAATATTTTAGTATTTTTGGTTTGTTTAGTTATTAAGAAAAGGCAAAGAGAAGCAATAGCTATTTTAATTGCACAACTTACTGCTAGTAATAGACAGTTGGTTAATAAAATCTAACAAAAATATTATTAGAATTATGTCCACAGAGCCTTCTCTTTGCCGACATCCATTTTATTTAGTTTTTACTTTTACGTTGCTTCTTACATTTGTAATAGAAATTATTATCGATAATACAGAAAACACAGGGAGAGAATTTTGTGTTGTTGTTGTTGTTGTGTGGTTGATCTCGCTTTTTAATTGTGGATTGGGAGTTAAGTTCGAAAAAGTAGATAATCGAGTTATATGTGAACCTATTATAAGTCTCAATTGCATTAATTTTTGCTCAGGTCAGTCATTATTTAATACTTAAAATTGGAGAACTTTATATTGTAGCGGCAAAACAATAGCTTATCGGCATTTTTCTCCATGCATTATATCGGATTTTGGTGCTACTTTTTATAGAGGAGTGTGTCGAAACTCACAAAATATTGTAAATTGCAATAGATAGCAAAAATATAGTTCTAGGATCTTAGTAAACCCTGTCAGTGCGATGTTGTCACCTGTCGTCTTCGTCTACCTCATCTAACGGTAGGCACAGGAAGGAAACTTGCTGTTTCGGCAGGTTGGGTACAGAAGGAGAGGGGTTGTAGATGAGTGAGTTTGATGGGGCATGTGAAAAGGTGGTTAGTATCGTGAGGGACGGCTTCACATGCTGGCCAAAACGTAGTTGTGCCAATGTTACGCAGGTCTCTCGGGGTAGCTGAAGCTCTTCGTCTACAATAGGTGGTTGGACTTCGATAACGGCATTCAGGGTCGGGGTTTAGAAAGTTGCAAGAGTCTCCCGATGAATATCGTTTAGTGTTTGTCTGTATACCGCCCGATCCAGTAGTTGTAATTGTATTTTGTCCTGGATCTCGTCAGTATTGTTAAAGAGATGTCTCCTGACGTGCCTGGTAGGTGGCTCAGGCTCAAGCAAATGTCTGCAGGGGTAATAACTATGGTAACACCCCAGAAGAAACTACTTGCTCAGCATTTTGTTTTGTTCCTTTCCATGGCTGTCCTGATAGCAGTATTTTTGACACGTTTGTAGCTTTATCCATTGCGAAATACTGGTACCAGGCGCTGCGTAATTTATAACCGGCGTGACAGTAAAGTAAACTATCAAAGGTGACGCCCAACATTTTGGGGGTTTTCGCTGTCGGTATTGGTGTGTCATCGACTTTGACCTTTAGCTGTGGTTTGAGCTTCTTCGTGAGGGTCGTCTTGGATTTAGTGGAAGTGGGCGGTTTTTGGTTAAGTCGCGGTTAATTTGGGTGTGTATGGCGGCGAGTACTGTGTACTCTGGCGGAAGCCATGCTGATGTATGGCTGGGGTCAGGTGTTTCGTGCAGAGTGGGAGGATGACCTCAAGAGTCTGCATTTGCCTATAAATTATTGGCGCCTGTGCCAGTTCTTGGTTGAATATCTATAGAGCCGAGTTTATCAGATAACTTAGATCCAACTTTCGTGGAAACTACACTTAGTTGTTTGTTATTTTAGTATTTTAGTCTGTATTCTCGGACCGTTCTAGACGATCTTTGATAGCTTAATTCTTGAAAAGTGTATAATTAAAGGAACATTTTTCTAATAGTGGCAGAGTTTCGTTGTGTCTTGAGTATAGTGCTTGAAAATCAGTTTATGAAATTCTAAGCCGAGTTCGCTGGCGGTTTGTATGTTTACGCAAAATTCTATCTGAGCCTGCGTTTCGTCTTCCTACTCTTCCATATTTTGACCCAATTAGAATGGATGATGGTGCCTATAGAATCCGGTACGATTCCGAACTAAACGATATCACTCCTGAACGAGACAGCAGTGCGTCTTGTTAAAGCCTGCTGACTGTGCCGTGGAGAAAGCGATGGCAGGAAAGCTAATGGACGTGAAGGTTTAAGTCAGACCGAGGAACCGATGGTAGATGCAATGGAAAGCGATCTCAAGGATTTGGGAATACGTACGTAAATACGTAGCAAAAGCTGAAGACCTACCGCTTTGGAGGAGCATTTTGAAGGAAGCTTTGACGCACCCCTCGTTGTAATGCTGTGAAAGAAGAAGAAGTTTTCCATATTCCATTTTTTATATTTTGCATGACTATTTCCAATCGATTACATAAATGCCAACGATTTATTGTTGTGAAATTGAAACTTACTGGTTCTGCTTGTTCTGCGAGTCGTCCTTAGAGACACAACCACATTTCCTTCTCGAGTTCGAGTAGAAGAAGTGAATATCTTGACTTGGGATGGGTCTGCAGATTTCTTAAAAGAACCTGGCTTAGTTGAGGTATTGTGAAGAGTAGAGGACGTAGTGGATTTTAAGATCGATCTCTCTTTCGAATCTTGTCTCATTAATTTCTTTCATTCTTTCTAATATAATTTAATTTTTAATGTTACCATAGCTCCTCCAACTCTTTAATCGTTATTAAATAATAAAAATATTATTATATTGATTATTTGCTCCAGGGCGTCGCTTATAAAAATCGGCGTTGTGCTATGTGTAGACGTGAAATACCGCCTGAATTCCTTGACCATCCTGATCTGGTAAATGGCATCGATGACATTTGTGCAACTAAATCCACCGAAGATGGTTATCAGTGGTTCTACGAAGGAAGAAATGGTAAGTGTCGACATATAAAGAATTCATTTACTCACAAAATTAAGGTAAACTCCCTCAGGCGGTTGGTGGGCATATGATCCGCGCTCTTCCAAGGATATCGAAGAAGCTTATCAGGCGCGCATGCTCAGTACAGGTACGGTTGATCTGGAAGAGGGCTGCCAACATGAGATACTGATTTGCGGCACAATGTATACGATCGACTTTGGCGATATGGTGCAGCATCCATTCGATTATCCCACACGAAAGCGCAAGATCTGTCGCTCGAAGCATATGCCAACCAAAGGCGTAGCTGGAATACTCAAATTTAAATAGAAATAACACGTACATGCACACAACAAATCCACTGCACATAGATACAATATAATAACTTGCTTGTTTGTTCAAATACTCAACTCCTTATTTCTACAAATAAATTTAATCAAATGTTTTTACGTGGAATTTATTAGGTTGGTGGCAATATGACGATCGTACCAGCCAGGATATTGAGGAGGCATTTAAGAAAGGAGAAAAATCCTGTATCATATTGGTCGCTGGCTATGTGTACGTAGTCGACCTGGAAACAATGGTGCAACAACGCCAAAATGAGCCTAGTCGTTGCCGACGGGTTAAGCGTGATCTTGCCACGATACCGAAAAAAGGTGTAGCTGGGTTGCGCATCGAGGGAAACACTGTTATAACCGACTCAAATTTTGCTTCACAAATCTACCAACAACAACAAAGTGTAGCTATAGGTCTTGGTGCCTCGAATACACCAACAGATTCCTCATCAGATCTCAGCCTACCACTAAACTACTATAACATGCGCCACCCGGCCAATGCGAGCGATTTCATTTCAACTATTGCCGCCACTGATGCGGCCATACGTATAGCAAGCGATATAATCGGATCCACATTAGCCCATGCTGATGAACTTTCGCGCAACACAGCAGCAGTAGTGGCTGCTTCAGCTCAACAACACACAGAGGATGATGAACGCACTGCACAACATCAGTTGAGTGGTGAGAATACAGGGAATTATAGTGGCAGCTATCACCCAACGGGTAACAGGGCGACTGGCACCTCCACGTCATCCGGTCATGGGAGTGGCAGCGTGTCTGCTACGGCGCTTGTTGCGCATGGTAGTCGGGAGTTGCTTGATGCAGCCGAAGATCTACTCGATGCGACACAAAATTTGATTTCCGAGGCTGATCAACAGACAATAGATCTGTTTGAGCAAACATTGAACGATTTCCATGCGCTGACATTACGCAACATCATCGACTCGGACAGCGACGAAGAGAATGGCGGTGACGTGGATGGCCGCTATGCACAGCGTCATATACGATTCTAGAAGTGCAAAGGGAAAATTATATAGAATTGAAAACATTCACACATTCACTCATACACACACACACGCAAACAATGTTTGCAATTTGCGTAGGGAAGTGTGCATTTAGGATAAAAGTATTTGGAGCGCGGTGAATTTTACTGTATGTAATTCTGTGTGTACAGAATTGGTTAGCTCAGTAGACAAGGTGTTCTGCCTATAATCATAATACATAAATGTTTGTATGTATGTGTGTGCCGGTGTGTTTAATCCTTAGCGATAATTTAAATACTGAAAATTCTAAGCGAGTTATAATTGATTAATATTTTAGGTTTAGAAATGCAGAAAATGCATCAAAACTAGTATTTACATTATAAATAAACTTAAATGTTCGCTTGTATAGAAAAGTAGTAAATGTATTTAATTGCAATAGAAGAAGAAGAATAACAGAATTGACAACTAAAAGACATGTACCTGGCAAACGTAAATATTTTGAGCATTCAAAGTCGCTATTTCCTAGTTTGGACAAAATGAAGATGTCATAAATAGCAGCTGTAAGGTATTTCATCTATAATAAAGTTTACCAAGCTGAAAAATAAAGATATATGCAAAAAATTAAAAGTGTAGAAGTGTAGAGTCTCTCCGGTTCGAAAAAACGGCCAATAATATTATTTTTATGAATAACAAACACAAGAAATGCTTACCTACAAAAATATCGTCGGCTGCAACTCATTAAACATATTCTAAATATTTAGCTAAGAAAAATACAATATTACATACATACATACATAACTTATAGGGTGTAGAGAATATGTAGTGTAGATGAAAAACAAGTTGTTAATTACATTGACACGCAATAATGCTTCCAATAGATTTTTTTTTTAAATATGAAGTGATCTCTAAAATTGATTCAGAAAATCATTATGATCCACGATATATGGGTCTATCTGCAGTACAAGAAGAGTCTGAATTCATATCCGGCCAAGGGCTAACGTTCGAGCAGCATTTCCTAAACCTTTATGCTGTTAGAGCAACAACGACCGACGTAGGTCACAGTAGCAGCAGCATTCCTCAAAAGTGTTTATTCTATGACAACACATCGATTGCTGTGTTTTTTCAACTGTTCTTGGCCAGATGCACGGAATTCGGGAATTTCTCCATGTACTGCCCCCTGCATGAGCTTTAAGGTGCTTTCCAAAGTAAGCAGGTATTTTTTTTAAATAAGCAGCTCCTTTTTGATTTAATCCCAAATAGTTTTCCTTCCAAACAATACAACAATTTTCACGGTCTAAAAGCAAATTGCGGCCGCCGTAGCCGAATGCGTTGGTGCGTGACTACCATTCGGAATTCAGAGAGAACGTAGGTTCGAATCTCGGTGAAACATCGAAATGAAGAAAAACATTTTTCTCATAGCGGTCGCCCCTCGGCAGGTAATGGCAAACGTGCGAGTGTATTTCTGCCATGAAAAGCTCCTCATAAAAAATATCTGCCGTTCGGAATCGGCTTGAAACTGTAGGTCCATCCTCCATTTGTGGAACAACATCAAGACGCACACAACAAATAGGAGGAGGAGCTCGGCCAAACTCCCGAAAGGGGTGTACGCGCCAAATATATATATAAAAGCAAATTAAATGAATGTTTTGATCATTCGCCGCGATGTTCATCACGATTGTCAAAATCACCAAGCGTGAAAATCAAACGAATACGGTTAGCATATGATAGTAAGCTACTACAACAATAACAACAACAGTTAACAGTTAAAAGTCGTTAAACCGATATTGCCAGTGCCAATGTAGTTTTTTCTTTGATGTTTAAAAATGTATATAAAATTTTACATTAACGATTTGGCTTGTGAAATGAGGTCTTGATGGCCAAAGCCTGTAACTTGAATGCAAATCAGAGTACCCATCACTTTTTACTCCATTTTTTTTTCGTTTTGATTTTGGCTCACCTGATGCATTTATACGGCGCTCTGGGGCTTACATAAAGTTAAAAACAGAACTGAATTTTAGTGCTTCGCTCGATGCTGATTTTAATACCGATGACAGATGCGCAATAATAGCGCTTCATTAGCATTTGAAAAAATTGTTCACCTTCAAATTCCAAAAAACTTAAAAAAATCTTTATTTCAAATCTGTAAAAGAAGAAGTTTTAAAGATTTGTAAAACAGCACACATTTTGAACTGCTTATATTGAAGCATTTTCCATTTTTTTTTTTTGATAATCTTTTTTTGTATTGGGTAATCATTCCATCAACAGTTTTATGGCAATATCTCATAATTCCAATTCATGAGATGAACACCGTTGTTCCCATAAATCTTTAGCATCCTTGACCATTTTTTTGTTGCTTTCTGCAAAGCTTTGATTGTACAAAGTTCAGCACTTTTCAATTGGTCTTAGGTTACGACAATTTGGTGGACTTGTATCAAGAGTTCATCATTTGTGTGGTACTCTTCAGTTAATGTCATATTTTTTCCAAATATTCCTTGATATATACGAGGGCTGTTTTTTTCATTTTTCGACATAGTCTCTGCTTAGACTTACACACTTCATCCAATGCTGATCTATTTTGTTGATCCCTTCCAAATAATAAGATCTCTCTAAGTTTGAAAAATAGCCATTCATTTCTGCTATCACCTCTTCATTTGCATAAAATCTTTTCCCCGTTAGCCATTTCTTCTAATTGGGGAACAAATAGTCTGATTGAGAATGTTAAACGAGTTGGAACTCTATTTGCATTAATTTTGAAACGTGAGCTGGGGCATTATCGTGATCGAAAAAGAAAATGACTAGACTTTCGCGACTCAAACGAATGCCAAACACAAATAAATATTCCGATCTGGCTAAAATTTGGGGAGTGCTTTTCCAAGAGATGCTACTAACTAAACGTAATCTCAATACGGGCCAGTACTGCCATCTTAGCTTGGCTGAATTTTCGACTTAAACTTTTCGTGCATACTCGCCCACGAATTCGCAGTAGAAACTAATGATCTGGAAGCTGCTAAAAATCATGGCTGAGTAATTTTTGAAATGATCTTGGAACACGAAAAATTTAAGGGGGGAGCCTGGTTTATAAGGTCAAAAAAATCAATTTTTTTTTTCGTTTTAAGCGATTCCTAATATATTTCAGAATATTCACACAAAGTTACAGAGCCTAATTCTCAATATTTCCGTAGATACAAAGCCAAAGGTAGACGAGCGTTAGGTAGTTACGCTGTGACCGGACAGCTATAGTACAAACTTTATCTTCTTTTCTCGACTTTTCATTTTTATGATTTCTTTGAATTGGCGTACATGAATGAAAAAAAACTAATGAACCTTTTGAAATGAATCATAGCTTGCTCCCTTCAGTATTAAATTCTCTTCTATTTGAACTAACAAAATAGATTAAAAAAAAATTTTCAAGATTTTTATACCAAGTTGAAGTGAATTTTTTTTTTTATAGAAAGGCATTTTTTTCTTTAAAACCTCCAAAAAGTTGTAATTTTAGAATTTCTCTCAGTTTTCTTAATTCATCTAGAATAAAAAATCATGATAATTAGAAATCCATTTGAATTTTTTGCAGCGTAGCAGCGCTCTACTAATTTCTATGTTAAACATTTTTTTCAACTTATTTTAACCAGTACAAAAATTTTTTAAACTTTTTAAATGTTCATTAAAAGATAGAAAAAACTTTGCAGTGCTAAATTAATTTTTTCCTTAAAAAAAAAATCGCAAAGAGATGCAATTTTTAGACGTCATAAACCAGGCTCCCCCCTTAAAAACGGTACCTTTCCATTAATATTGAAGCTTCATAATTAACAAAAATAAATAAAAAATAAAAAAATGATTGCATTAAATTTAGGTACAAATTTATTCCATTTATTTTTTAATTATTGCATAAAATGTTGGTACAAATGCATTCCTTAGCCGTTCTTTCTTGCCGTTCTTTCTTTTTCGTTTGATTACTTTGGAACGCACCTTGTAAAACACGCTACACTATAAATAAATGTATAAGCGCATTTTGTTTTGCATTACTGTTGCATTACTACCATAGATACTATTGCAGGCATTAATTGATACTAAGTACATACATACGTACATATAAATAGGCCCATGCATACATCTATTCTACTAAATATATAAATTAGCTAGTTATACATATATACCATTATTATAGAAATTGCCAAGTGTGTAATAGTAGAAATAATGTTAGTAATAATAATTATTAAGCAAAACATGCATTTTGCCTGATGAGCTGTTGTAGTATCATAGTACTTACTTATACATGCATACCATACATATTCAAATATTAATCATGCACATACATATATACATTTATACATATATACCTACATATATATATATATATTTTAATAATCAACTAATAATTGTGTTAATTTCTTATTTCTTAATCATAGGCGTGAATCGTTCCTTCCACCTTTTCCTATCCGTGCAATACATTCTCAAAGATTGCGTCATCAGTATATTGGAATTTTACAAATCCCTACTGATACCCAACTACTGTGTACAAAACTAAAACAAAAAACAAAAGCCACTTGTTGTCCACTACAAATATCCCGTTATACATGTAGTAGTCGTAAGTCTAATTTATCACTCAATAATACAGATTAGTAAAATAATTTACCATAAAGCATAAAAACTAGTTGAAGAAGAAGAGCACGGAGAACTAAACGCGCATACGCATTTGATTCATATAACAGAGCGGTCTCTCACACCTGTGTATGTATGCCATTCTCGTACTAAAATGATGCAAATTTCTAAATCATTTTTCAAACTCATAAAATCAATTTTTACTAAATTTTAATATTTCATATACTATAACTTTGCATACCTTTCTCCCGACTTACTTACGTATATTTTCAGCACAGCAAGATTTTGATTTTTAGACTAAGCAGAAAATTATTTTTTATAAAATCACATACACAGATTATATAAAGCAATAAAAGTAGACACCAACGTGTATTTGGCATATAGGACTGCCCTAGTTGTCATCAAGCTTAATTTTCTTTTTGTCCTGTACTGTTTTGATCACACATTAGCACCTGCCTACCTTTGAACTTCATACATGCCTACAGCGTCTGTGGACTTTTGGCAAAGCAACTCATTTGATTTTAGCAGCTTTTGCTTTTTTGACGTTCCGATGCGATTTTTAAAATTTAAAGTCCCTTAAATGCGATCAAATCAGATTCGAATTAGAAAAACAAAATTTGATCTTTCCCAGTAGAGCGGGACTGATAGTTCGAGTACTTCTGAAGTATACGATTACTCGCCATTGTGCGCTATATTTCTGTGCATAAGCATAAATTCTAAACGGGATTTCAGAATATTTATTCCTCAAACCTTCTAAAGAAGCAAGAAGATGCTACAAAAAAACGTTTAAAACTCGTGAAATAGTTTGGCGAAAAAAAGATCCATTATTTTCAAGGTAGATGACTCTGGTGATCGATATCTTGTAAAGTAAAAATCAAAATATTTAAAGTTTATGCTCGTTGCCAATTTAATATTTCACACTAAAAAAATTATTTTGTTGTTTTTTGTTTTTTCCATTCAGTTGTGAGTTACAGAATGTTAACAATGGAAGCCAAGAAAGAGAAAATTCAATTCGGTACATTTTACAGTTTTTCTTTGATAAAAGCGCAAATGCAAGCCAGGTTGAATGTCGCTGATATTGGGAATGGCGTTTGTTGTGCTAATACTGTAACAGCTATTTACGTGCAATTTTGGTTTCATCGATTCCGTTCAGGCATTTTTGATGTTAAAGAAAATATCGAAAAATGTCAATAAAATCACAGAAATAATCGAAGTTGACCGGCATGTTAGTAATCGTAGTATCGCCCAGGAGCTAAAATTCGACCATAAATCAGTTTTAAACCATTTACGCAATTTACCCTTGATCAAAACGCTCCCGGAATATATTCAGTAAATTAAAACTGGGTAAGACTCCGTCAGAAAATATGAGATTTGCAAGTGGTCTTTCGATTTCTTTGAAATTTTGGGAAATATTAGTTCTAGGTAAGATACATTCGAGCCTAAAAGGATTTTGAAAAATTGAGTCATCTACGCCATGTTGAAAATCGGGACCGTGTTTTTTTCAAAAATCAATATTTCTTGAACCGTTGGATGGATTTCAATGCAATTTACAGACAATATAGAAACAAATAAGTAGTTTAAATTAGTATTATGTTAAAAAAAAAATTTCGAAATTTTGACCAAAAAAAAGTCAAACAAATTTTTTGAATCAATTTTTAGTTGATTTGGCCAGTTTTTTAGATTTTCTGTTATACACGTAACGATTCCTTATGATTTAACCTTTATTTTGAAAAACAAAATTTTATGGTGTCTATAATAGTTCTCGAGATATTGCGATTTTAGTGGAAGCGCGCACCGTGAAGTTCGCGGTTACGCAGCGCGGGAGTAGAAAAACGCGCATAGACCTGCAGCAGTCTGCTCCAGTCACTTCATACGCGAACCGTGCGTGCGCGCTTCCACTAAAATCGCAATATCTCGAGAACTATTATAGACACCATAAAATTTTTTTTCATGTCCTTTGGGACCAACTTGGCAACAGCACGGCGCAAACCGAAATCATTAACTGCAATGTCCTGACCGGATGCATAAGCAATGTTCAAGTGCTCTGTCAGCTCTCTTATGGTTAGTTTGCGGTTATTGATAAACTTATCTTTCACTTTATTCATGTTTTCATCAGTTTTCGATATCGACGGCTTGCTGCCACAAAGGACGTCATCCTCGATAGACTCACGATCACCTCTGAAGCGTTTATGCTTCTCCCTTTAGAGTATCATTACCGAAACATTTTCCCAACATTTCTAAGGTTTTCACACCATTGAATCCATTTTAACGCAAAATTTATTACAAACTCGATGTTGCTAAACTTATAAAAATCCGAAACACGTGCAGAGGTAGATTTATTCAAGACGGCGCAACTTTTACAAATGTCAAGCAATGGCGATCAAATTTTGGTAGGAATGTTAACTACAGATGTGTCAACATAACCAGAGAAACAAAACTCAAATCAGTTTGCTAAGAGCATCACCGGGCGATTGCTCCGGAACTTTTTAATCAAGTTGGTATTACCAAAAAGCAATATGTGAGGGATACTTTTTTCTTGGACCCATTTTAACACAGAATTACAAAGAATATAATTGACTGCACTGCATATGACGAAATATTATTTTGCAAAAAAATGCCGTTTATCGGAGCAGAAAAAGCAACAAATGTCAGCTATTCATCCAAAGTTAGAAAGTATTCTTCTCATTTTTCCCCTGAAAAATAATTAAGCGGCACAAAATCAAAAAATCTCATACATATACTCGTATTGAGTCAAGATCGTTTCAAGAGCAGTAATGTTTTTTTTCTCGCGTTGAAATATCTCCCGTTTTGTTCCCTAATGCATGCTGAAGGAGTACAAGTTCAAAAAAATTTGTTTAATACTTCTACATCTTGTCAAAGTATGTTGAAATATATGGGATGCTCATAAAATAGTCTTCAACTAAAAACACCAAAATCGAAAAATTTTGAATTTGTTAAAATTTTGTTCAAATATCTGACAAAAAGGTCATAAGAATTTCGCTAATTCAGGAATTCGAAGCAAATTTGAAGCCGATTTGTTCGTGTCTAGTTGACTTAGTAAATATTTTTAGTGAATACTTACCAAACATACCAGGTGTACAGTCAGCGTCAAATTAATAGCACATTTGATTTTTTATTTTTAATTTTACATATGTTACGAATGATAAATTTAGATTCATACAGTTCCAATATATATGTAATAATATATTTAAAAATAGTGTTTATGGACAACCAAAATTAGTAGCTCTTCATTAAAGTGAAAAAAATTATTTTCGTAGTGCGTCAAAAATATAGCACATTATTCCATAAATGTTTCCAGTAAGTTTTAAACACATAACAATAATAAATAAAAAAAAAACTTATTCTAATAATGATTGACCCTCCATTTTTCTTTATGACTTCAGTCATGCGATTTGGAAGTAATTTAAATAGTTTCTTAATATATATTACTTTTGCGGAATCTCGTCCCACTGTGCTAAAATGCTGCTTTTAAGTTCGTCAATACTATCATACTGACGATTTTCGGAGTAAACCTATCTCGCAAGAGATCCCCAACAATTTTCAATTTTGTTTAGGTCAGGAGATCGGGAGGGCTACTTCAAAATATTAATGTTTTTTTCGTTGAAAAATTGTTTTACAATTTTTGCTGTATGCACTGCTGCGTTATCCTGCTGGAAAATTAGGGAACCTTTTGTAACATGATGGCCACGGTTTACCACTTCGTTGCCAATCAGATTTATGTAGTCTCTGCTGTTCATTCTTGAAGGTAGAAATTTAATTTCACTCCTTCCACGATAACCATTCCCGGCCCATATCATGACACATCCTCCTCCATGTTGGCGACGGCTCAAAACCTTAGGCTCCTTCCGCAAGTCGTGGTAATAGTAATCCCAACATCCGGTTCATCTAAATTGAACTTTTTTTCGTCAGTAAACATAACACGCCGCCAACGTTTATTCCACTTAATGTGCTCTTCTGCAAATTGTAATCTTTCTTGCCGCTGCGTCGCTGTTAGTGGTGGCTTCCTTTGAAGTTTTTTGCGTTGGATAGTTTCAGATTTTTGCAAAAATCTTTGTACATTAAGTACACGTGTTTCAACACCAGCTGCTTCTGCAATTTTCTTGGCAGTGAGGTCAGAATTGGATGCAACACGCAAAATCGCTCGCTCTTGTCTAGTCGTAATTGATTTTGGGCGGCCTCCGGAATGAGCTTTTCCATAATTCTCGGGATCTTTTAATAAATTTGAAATTACTTTACGGCTTCTATTTAATTGTTTTGCAATTTCACTTATTTTTGCTTTGTTTTTATGCAAATTTAGAGCCACTTTCACTTCTGCGCTATTAAGCTGCGTTCCTCGCCCCATTGTTATCAATAAATGTTGTTTTTATCTTTATTGTACAAAATAAACACGTTTTTGGCGAAACAAAATTATTTTCCACATTTAACGACTGTCCATCAATAACTACGAATTATTTTGTGCAAATGTGCTATCATTTTGACGCACCGATTTCACACATTTTTCAGATAACGGTAGTTTAACTAAAAAATATTTACCGCTATGCCGCTCAAAATGAGCAAGTGGACACATTTAACTCTTACATTGCAAAACAAAAAGAATAACAAAAGGAATACAAACATATTGAAGCAATTTTTAGTTTATTTGTGATTGTGCTATCATTTTCACGCTGACTGTATATATGTATGTGACCCTCGCTGGAAATATATGAATGTGCAATTTTTTAAAAATCTTGCATAAGCATCCAAGTGAACCAGGGGAACCTATTACAAGTCAACATTGTCGGAGCGCTTCACCGAGGAGTTTTTGTGGCAGACACCACTCTTTGCGACTTATGCACCAAACTTAGCTCCACATACTTGCCGGCCAATGTGTAAAAGGAAACGATTAATAGTTTGGCTCAAAAAACGAACTTATTTTTGGCGGGACTTTCTAAAATTGTATGAGAAATGGGAAAATACGAGGGTTAGAAAATACATACTTTTGAAAAGTCCGTGCAAAAATAAAATTTACTAATTTGCTTGCCTTTCTTATTTTTCGACATAGTTTTCTTTTTGCTTATATATATCGACTAGGTAGAACGCTGTTCGAGCTTGTGATCCCCCGAATAATAGGAGTTTTCCAAGTCTGAAAAACACCCATTGCTCACTGCAATTATCGCCTCGTTTGAATAAAATCTTTTTTCCGCCAGCCATTTCTTCAAATTGGTGAACAAATAGTAGTCCTAAGGATTCGACAGAGCCAATTCTGGTGAATAGGGGCATGTGAAACTAGTTGGAACTCTATTTCCATTAATTTTGCGATCACAACTGTTGAGGCGTGAGCTGGTGCTTTGTCGTGATGGAAACGGAAAATCACTCGACTTCCTCGATTCAAACGAATGCCAAACACAAAAAAATTACCGATCTGTCTGAAACTTGGTGTGTATTTTTTCAAGAGATGCTACTAACTAAACATAATCTCAATACGCGCCAGTAGTGCCATCTCTGTGACTTTGCATGAACGGTTCAAATGACACCCTTATGTAATTAACAAAAGCATAACTCTTTAATTAAGATATTTGCTAACATTTTCGTAAATTAAAGGGTACATACTACTGTATTTATCAATTTAAAAAAATCCGCTTTCATAGTTCAAATATTTCATTAAAATCAAGTTATTTAGCGTTTCACACGCTTTGGCAGAGTTTTATAGATATTTTTTCGAACTAAATCAATAAAATAAACTAACTACATATTTATAGCTGCTTGTGGATGTAAACTCTTGAAACAAACGCACTTTCTCTTACTTACATGCATAAATACATAATAGCTGCCAGTGGTTTTTGTGCGTGCGCATGTTCACTTAGCTTCATAAATTCGATGCAGCAGTAGTATGTACTCGTACTAACCACCTCTATCTGGAAAGAAATACTGCCGATCGTTTCATGTCTTCTATTGCATTGCCTTCATTCCATGCGTGTTTTGTTTGTTATTCGATAATTCATGGACCTTCTTTTTAAAATCATTTTTAACAAATCGGAAAATAGCACAAACGCCTGTGCAAAATTTATAGTAAAGCATTTGAGATCCTTTGATCTTCCAAATATGACATTTTTTTGATTCCTTTGTTTGATTGTTTTACAGAGACAAAAAACACATTCAGCATTTGTTCGAAAGGTTTGAAAGCAACGGCTGCTACTTAACAAAAGTATGCTTGGTTTTTTCGAAATATGTACGATTGAAATAAATTAAAAGTTAAATTGAATATAAAAGAATTGAAATAAAAATTAACAGAGATACTGCAAATAATGGATTAAATTTATGGGTCGGGTTTGGTATAATGCTACGAGGGCAATTTTGGGTAAAGTAAATATAATGATTTTTTTAAGAAGCTTGGTAGAGATGTTAGGGAGTGGATCCTGAACAACCCTTATAATTGGAAACATTGCGAAAATAATACATAGATTTACCTTCAAAGTGTTCTTTCAAAAAATTCATCGGAAGAAGATGGCTGAAGACATGCTTGAGCAAGTGAATTCGGACCCAACGTTTGCCGAGCGCATCATAACAGGTGATGAGACGTGGGTATATGAGTTTGACATACAAATCAGTCAACAGGCGGCTGAATAGCGCTATCCACATGAGCCAAAACCCAAAAAACCACTTGAAAGTCAGTCAAAAGAGAAAGTCATGCTACTCGTTTTCTTTGATTATCATGGTGTTGTGCACTTGGAATTCGTTCCAAATGGTTCCACGGTATATAAAGAATATTATTTGGAAGTTATGCGACGTTTGAGAGGGAATGTGCGTAGGAAACAGCCAGATTTGTGGAAAGAAAACTCATGGATCTTGCACCATGATAACGCGCCGTCTCACAAGGCTGATATTGCGAACACTTTTTCGACCAAAAACTCGACAAATATCATCGAACAACCACCGTATTCATCGGATTTAGCGCCCTGTCACTTTTTCCTTTTCCCAAAACTTTGAGTCAATAGAGGCCTTTAAAGAGAATTCGCTGAAGGAGCTGAAGAAGATCTCTTCAAACGCGTTTTAAAGGTGCTTTGATGGCTGGACTAATCGTTGGTATATGTGTATTGCTTCGAATGGAGCCTATTTGGAAGACGGCAAAATAAATTTTGATGATTAAACAATTATTTTGCGTTTTATTGAACAATTTCCGGTACTTTTTTGACAGAATGTATGTATAAAAACAAAAACAACAATCCAATCCAGTTTGCCTTTTTATAATTAAAATATTTAACAAACTGTTGACGAAAGCGTACTGTAGAATATATCCGAACCAGAAGGCGCTAAAGAAGTAAACGTCGAAAGCAACGAGTGTCGCCGAAAACAATTTTGCCCATGTGAACGCGATTGAAACATCAAAAGAGAATTTCCAGTGTCTCCCTTCCAGATGTTTCTGTGTGTAAATCGGCACTAACAGTTCATTGAAATTGGCAGCGGTATTGTGGTGCCGGATGCCTGCAAATGGAAATAAAAATATGAACAAAAATGAAGTATTTCAGTTCAATGTTGATGATGGGGATGGGGGTTATGGTGCCTCCTTACTACACAGATTCATAAGACGTTTTAATTTTTGGTTTAATGGCTTTAACGCGGAAAGGAGCTCTACGCAGAAATACTGTGGATGAGGTAGCCGGAGTTGGACTGATGAGGGTTAGAAAAGAGTTCTATTAAAAAATTCGAATTCCAAATTCCAAAATTCCTAATTTTCTCCTGCGACGACTTTTTCTTTAAAAGACTATGTTTATATTTTCAAAAATGTTTCTCAATTCTAAACTAAAGCAAAAAATACTGCAGATGACGAACTTCGTTCTTATTTGAGGTGTCTGGCTACACCAACTTTTCGCTGTATTATACAACTTTAACTGTAACAGTAAATTACTTAAAAATTATAAGCCTCCGGGGGCCGTTTTCAATTTTAGGATGGGGATAGAGTGTGTATAATTGGGCGGGTCGATTTAAAAATCGCTCATTGCTCTGTGAAAATCGTATTCTAGAGATCAAAATAAGAAACTTTGGCGAAAGAACCATACCTCTAAAACGAATTCTGATGCCCCCCAATTTGGGTCGAACGAAAAATCCCACTTTGACCCATTTAGAGTGCTCCAATCGAGTCCAAATATATGACCGACCCCCATTAACTTTGGACGGCCGATCCACCCATGCCAGTGGCACACCCCCTGGAACTCCCCTAGGGGGTTCCCCATACAATCATTTCAAAATATCACCATTTTTGGTCTTTACATGAGAAAAGACACTAAAAGTTCGACCCAAATTGGGGGACATCAGAATTCGTTTTAGAGGTATGGTTCCTTTGGCAAAGTTTCTAATTTTGATCCCTAGAATATGATTTTCACAGAGCAATGGGCGATTTTTTTGCCTCCCCACAAATCGACCCGGCCTAGTGTATAACCACATTTTTTTTAAAGCTTGTTGCATTATAGATAGTGAATATTTCCCAAAATTTATTTTTAAATTATGCATCAAGTTACGTAGGTTAGGTTGAATTGGCTGCTGCTGAAACCAGCGACACACGCCTTAAATTGAGGCGCACTGTGATACCATAGTTTAACTTACTAATCCGCCTTACTGAGGCCTACAACGCTTCATTTCTCATCCTGGTTCTTGCAGAATCATCAGAAAGATACGCATAGCCCTTTTGCATTTTTCTCTGCCAATTAGACGCTGCCTTGTCCTTTTTTTAAACTTCTTGCTTGTTGGCCTGGTGGTTCGACAAGCCATGTCTTGATCTTGATCCCATCTTTCATTTGTTTGTCTATATGCATACATATGTATAGTATATCTATAAGGCACTTTTTCAAAGTGGTAAGCAGCTGCCACTTAAACGTTTTTTTTTTTTTGTCAAATTGAATCGTTCAGGCCCTGCAGGCTCTGTGATCTGATATGCAAATTATGTGAAGTCTGTTGCTCGACATCCGATTGAAGAAATTAATATGCTGTTCTATACAAAACGTTACGTCTACACGTCACAGAATGGCTGACTTCCTAAACGTTGCTTTGCAATTCATCTCTACGGTGTGAAAAGCACTCCGATGCAATTTTTTAGATATCATTGCGGGAATTTGCATCATAAAATTCTTGGATGAGAAATTTGCGTGTGTGATGCGTATCGATAATTTGATGCATACATTTAGGAACCTCAAACAATTAGGCACTATAAGCTTTTTTTAGGACTTTCTACAAGGACTTTGCTACTTTTTCGCCCTATCGGAAGATTTATAATTTTTGCAATTTGCGACGCCGTATTTGACACTTGTGACCTATAAGTAGACAGCTGCAGTATACAAACAGAGCGAAGGTAAGGGTCAAAATAAAGATTTAAATCACTTAAAATCGTTTTTTTATTTACCAAAAAAGTTATTCACAAACAAAACTGAATGATTAAGGGGTAACACCACTGTACACGCGTAAAATAAACACGATTTTTAAAGAATTTTTTTGTATAGAAGGAAAGGGGAAACAATCACTCTGACTTGGGAAGTTATTACTTATATACTAAAATACAAAACTACAAAGTTTGATCGAAAAATTTTACAAAATGGCGGCATTGGAGACATTTTTGTAATGTGGTTTCTCTTGAAGGAGCTCCGCGGCACGCAGCACAGAGGGTGCAAATTTTAATCTGGAACAAAGAAACATTTTTTTTCTTAATCTAGATAAGAATAGCTAGAGAAACACGTAGAAAAACTCTATTTTGGACTAAAAAACGGCACTTAAATAATTATAACAATCGTTTAAATTAATCTATCGAAAATCCCCTACGCTCTTCTCTTAAGAAGGTTATTATACAGACGTAGTGAAAAACCTGATTAAAAATATTTAAAATTGTTTGAGTTATGCTGCGTGCCAATTTCAGAAAACGTGTTTTGAGAAAAACGCGTTTAAAGTTTGGAAATTTGGAGAAGTCGTTAGGTAGCAGTCAGTAACGCTTGGTTAAAAGCTTAAAATATTTATGAAATAGACTTCGGTAACGTATAAAACTTTTTGTTCTGTATTTTAAAAGGTTCAAAGAATTTTTTAAGCTTATAAAAAAAAATCAATTTTTTGTAATTTCTACCCCTTAAGGGTACCCGGTGGTCTAGAGCACGAAAATTTCACCTATTTTCACGATTTTTTTTTTGCCATTAAAAATTTAAAAAACGATGTTTCAACTTTTCGGGCTTATAAGTACGTTTATTGAGCATGCTACAAAAAATTTTTTTTTTACTTTTGAGACAATATTTATTATTATAAAAATGCCGCTGAAGATCAGAAAGAGTTATGGTCGGAACTAGAACAAATCGAAAAAATGAAAAATTGACAAAATGGCGCACTTTTGAAAAAAAGTTCGTAAAATCGGGTTTTTTTCATTAGTTGTTTAGTTTAAAAAATAGGAAATTATTTAAATAAAATTATGATTCTAGTTCCGACGATAGCGATACATGTTGTGAACAACATATCCAAATTTCAAGTGATTCGGTTGAATAGTTTTTTTGTTTTCATCCCCGCCGTGCCGAAAAAAGTCGTTTCGAGATAAATGAATTTAAAGTTGGAGGTACGGGAGCGCGCGGACCACTCTCTACCTAGTTAATAGGCTGTAGAAGCTATAATACTGGGAGTTTGACACATGAAAATCTCACAGTATATTCTTAAGATACTATGCTTTCGAAATATCGAAAAAATGAAAAATCGAGTTTTTGAAATTTCTAGACCACCTTTAAGTTTGAATTTGATGATTACCTTTATGCACCGAAACTGACGCTTAGGAAGTCCATCTAGCACGAGACATTTGAACCATCGATTTTTGAAGTCATTTATAAAATTTTGCGCTTTTCGCTTGAACAAATTTTGGAAATATTACAAATATTCGATCTTATAAAATCGAAAAATTGGTCGCTGGTTACAATGGTTATGATGTTAATTGGCCGCCAAAATGTTGGGATTTGACTCCATTCGACTATTTTTTAGTGGGCGCCGTTAAGAGTAAATGTTGCGCCATCTTCCAAAGATGAGCCAAGAGTTTAAAAATACAAGTTGCAATTGGTGAGATAAAAGTCGTAAGTGGCGAAAATATACTGAACAAGTTGGGTTGTATAAAATCAGCCGGAGAAGTTATTTGAACGAAATTGTGTTCCCTATTTAACGGTAAGATTTACTTACTCATGTGGCGTTACAACCGTGTGTTGGTTTTGGCCAAATCCAAAATAGCCCGCCAGGTGTTTCTGTGCCAATTAGAAATCCCGAGCGCCGACAGGTCTTGTAGCACTTGGTTCTTCCAACGAAGATGTGGCTTCCTTTTTGGGGTACGTGTCGTAGATTCGCCTTGCGGAAGCGTCTTCGATCATACGGGTTACATGGCCAAGCCAGCCTTTTACGCGCTTAACTTTGTTCATGTCTCTCATACGAGGGGTGCCTTTTATATTTCGGGATTTGGCAACCCTGGTGTTGCAATCTGGCAACTGACAGCTGTATCGCAAAATTTGACATTTTTTGGCTTTTACGTACTCAGAACGTTTTGAAATACCAGCGCTATTTGTGTTGTTTACAGTAACTTAAAAGATTCATCTCGGTCCAAAAATGGAATTAAATCGTGAACATTTTCGTGCAATTAGTTTTTACAACTTTCGACGTGGATTAACTCAGCAACATTGCATGGATGAACTTAATTCATTTTTTGGCGATGAAGCTCCATCAAGGACCATGTAGTGTTTATCGATGGTATGATGAATTCAATCGTGGTCGTAGTTCACTCCAAGACGAATTTCGTGAAGGTCGTCCAAAATCAGTTGTTGTTCCGAAAACCATTGATGCTGTGCGCGAACTGATATTGCAAGATCGTCATGTGACCTATCGTGAGATTGAGACAATCTTAGGCATTAGTGGGACCAGCATACATTCAATATTGCATAAACATTTTACTGTCAAAAAAATTTGTTCGCGTTGGATCCCACACAATTTGTCAATCGCTCAAAAAAAGGCTCGTGTCGATTGGTCGAAGGAAATGCTCAAAAAATACGATCGCGGGGCTTCGAAACACGTCTATGACATCGTGACAGGTGATGAATCATGGATTTACGCGTATGAGCCCGAAAGTAAACAGCAATCGACTGTGTGGGTGTTTCAAGATGAGCCAAATCCAAGAAAAGTTGTTCGCGCAGGAAGCACTTCCAAGCAAATGGTCCCCTGTTTTTTCGGAAAAACTGGACATGTCGCAACCGTACCACTAGAACAACGCAGAACAGTAAATTCTGAGTGGTACACAATCATTTGTTTGCCAGTTGTCTTCCAAGAAATTAGGAAAACCAATCGCCAAAGACGGATCACTCTTTACCAGGACAATGCGAGCTCTCACATCGGCTCAAACAACTGCATTTTTGAGCACCCAAAACATCGAATTAATGGGTCATCCGCCGTATAGTCCTGACTTGGCACCGAATGACTTCTTTTTATTCCCGTACGTAAAAAACAAACTGAGAGGTCAACGTTTTTCGACACCTGAAGAAGCGGTTGCGGCATTCAGAATGCATGTTTTGGAGGTACCTCATTCAGAGTGGCAAAAGTGCTTCGACAATTGGTTCAAACACATGCAAAAGTGTATAGATCTTCATGGAGAATATTTTGAAAAACAATAAAGTGATTTTCGATGATTAAAATTTTTTTTTGTTCTCTAATCCCGACATATAAAAGGCACCCCTCGTATAGCTCGCTGTTGCATTGTACACGATACTCCGCACCAACGCGGAGAGGGCCAAATATCTTACTTGATTACTGCTGTCCTGACATCACTGGAGTGGAAAGCTTAGAGGCTTGCTGCCAATATTAGTTTACTACGGATGTCCGTAGCTTATCCAGCGGACGTCACGCGGAGGCAGTGTGCCAAATTGAAACGAGAAAGGAACAAAGATCTTTTGCGAAATTTGCAATGTGAAATGTAATCGCGTACTTTACTTTGTATTTCTGCTCCCTGGACCTCCATTGGTAAGATTTTTTCCTTCTTGGTTGACGCGGTAACTGCTTACGCGGTATTCGCCGAGTTTATCAAATCCGCACCAAGTGAAGCCAAGTCCTTCTCTATCTTAATTCTTAATTATTAATTAAATTAGAGAATTTAATTTAATTCGACTATAAATAAAAGGTTCATGAAAATATAAGTATTTTGCAAAATTTTTTTTTCTATTATATATATCTATATATATATATAATTGGCGTGTACACGCTTCTTGGGAATTTGGCCGAGCTCCTCCTCCTATTTGTGGTGAGCGTTTTGATGTTGTTCCACAAATTGAAGAATCTACAGTTTCCAATCGACTCCGAAAGGCAGATATTTTTTATGAGGAGCTTTTTCTTGGCAGAAATACACTCGGACGTTTGTCATTGCCTGCCGAGGGATGACCGCTATTAGAAAAAACTTTTTCTTCATTTCGATGTTTCACCGAGATTCGAACCTACGTTCTCTGTGAATTCCGAATAGTAGTCATGCACCAACCCATGCGGCTATGGCGGTCGCTGTATATGACACAATATTTAAGAGGTAAGACACTAGCATTTTGGATAAATTGAATTTTAGTTTGTGGTCTTCAATACAATATTCTGTTGGTCCTATTGTGGAACAAAATTTTTTTAATAGTTCACTTCACGATTTAGCCACAATATCTCGAAACTGCTTATAAATGCTCGCTTAATACTCGTAGTAAACCCGTTTTTCTCGAAACCTACATACAGTTAGTAACATAAATAAGTATACAGGAGCCTGATTTATAGAACTGTTTGACGCTAACGCTTTCCTTAATACTCGTATGTAATCAAAATATTTTACACATGGTAATTGTATACTGGGATAAACTTTCATATACGCCTTAATTTAGCTGTACATTTTAGATACCGTTATCCACGCTTTGCTTTGTCTTTGATGCCAGTGAAATTTATGTCACAAAAGTTAGTATACAGCAAACGATTGTTCAGTTAGCATAACATTTATTTTTACGTATTGATTAAAAAAGTTAAAACTATTAAAAGGAAATAATTAAAGTGAGTATAAAAATTTAGGGAAGTACGTTTTGTATTAATTTTTGCGACATTTTTAGTAATGGCACCAAGAGGAAAAGAGAATTCTGATGATTTAAAAAAACTGATTATAATATATCACAAGGAACATAAATCAATCAATCATTTGTTACCGTTCAAAAGATTGTGAATAAATATAAAAGTGCGGGAGCACCACTAATACAGAGTGTTGTGGGCGTCCGCCGCTCTTAAGTCCCAGAGAAAAAAGCTTAGTCGTACGGAAAATCAGGACAAACCCCAAATAATAGTGCCCCCAAATTGAAATCTGAAGTTGAAAATGAGACTGGAAAACAATTTAGCACCCAAACTATTCGCCGGGTTTAGCATAGTGCTGGTTATCATGGGCGCAATGTTAGGAAAAAGCCCTTCGTGAGTAGTGTCAATCGAAGTAAACGGATTTCATTCGCAAAAGCTCATGAAAAATATGACCAAACGTTTTGGAACCAAGTCATTTTTTCTGATGAGTGTAAGTTCAGGATCTGATGGCCGTGAAAAAGTTTGGAGAAAAGTTAACGCGGAATTGAACCAAAACAATGTGACCGGCACTGCGAAGCATGGAGGGGGCTCTGTGACGGTTTGGGGATGTATTTCTGCGAACGGGGTTGGAAACTTGGTATTTAAAGAAAATATTAAGGACCGATATGGTTATTTAAATATTTTGAAAAATAATTTAAAAGAAAGCGCTACGAGGCCTTGGAGGAACGTTTATCTTCCAGCAGGATAATGACCTCAAGCACACATCCAACATTATACGAGAGTGGCTGTTATACAATGTACGAAAACAGCTGAAAACAACGCCACAGTCCCCGGATACCAACCCAATCGAACATTTATAGGAATATTTAAAGCGGCAAATACGACATCCGATTAGAAATAAGGAACAACTGAAAAACTTTCTTCAAGAGGAATGGAATAAAATACCAGGAGCTGTAACTGAAAACTTGGTGAAATCAATGCCATCACGACTTAAAGCGATTGTAAAGTCTAATGGTTGTCCTACCAAATACTAGGATTTGATTTTAATTGTGGATACTTACTTTTGAGACATGAATTTTTATAAAGTTTAATATAAAAAGCTATAATTTTGTTCCTTTTTAAAATTTTGGCATTATTTGGATTAAATATGACTTTTGTGTTTCATTCATGTAAATAAAACACAATTCTGTTATAACTTAGGTTGTTTGAAGGAATCGATTGGGGGAAAATAGAAAACGTGCCCGGTGTATACTTACTTCTGTTACTAACTGTATATTTTTAAAGTAGCACGAGACCGTAAAAACCTGGTATGCATAAGTATAGAGCCCTCCATCTATCGTTACGGATTTGAACTAGGTATTATTTGAAGAATGGTAACACTTAGCTGTCATCTGATTTGACAGAAAATTAGTTTTATTCTTCCGCTGAACGAAAATGGTTGTGTATACGCTCAAAGAACGCTGGGATATATTGCGACATTACTTTGAAAATCATGGTAATGTTGCAGAATGTGTACGAAAATTACGTACGGCAATGGGAAGAAGAAAAGCACCGAATGAAGCGTATGTGCGTTACTTTGCGAAAAAAGTAAGAGAAACTGGGTTGCTTATTGACAAACCAACGCGTGACCGACCAAAAACCGTGCGTACACCCGAAAATATTGCTGCTGTGGCCGAGAGTGTTCGTGAATCACCAGGAACACCAGAACGACGGTGAAGTTCTCAACAATTGGACATTTCGGAGACATCATTGAGATGAATTTTGCGTAAAGACCTTGGTATGAATGAAGTTGTCTTCCACCATTAACCGGAAGGATTGTATTTCAAAATAAAAAAAACAGTTTGGAAAAATATTGAGTAGTTTCTTTTTTATAGCATTTTTAATTCCGTAAAGTTATTATATATGGCGGACCCTGTGGTTTAGATCGAAACCACGAACGGTCTGGCTGGCGAAAGTTTTAAGCATGGCTCTATAAACTTAATAGCATAAAAGTAAACTTACGTAGAAGTAATTTCTGTTAGCATTTCATGACATACATATATTTAAACATATTTTATTAACGCAAGTAATGTGCAATAATAATAATGAAACGGAAACCATTACAAATTTTTCAAATGAGGATAAAGTACTGACGTTTTCATATTTGCCTTCGCAAGAATTGTTCCATTCTCTTCCAGTTTAGCCTAATCAGATTATTTTTTGCCTTCTAGACCCCCAAGAATATTATAACATATAACAGTTGCATAGATGAGCGATATTGCTGTGAGTGTTGGTATTATACCGCCAAGAGCCTGAAACGGAAAACATAAAAAATTAGTTTATAATTCAACAAGAAGTTTGTCGCAAGCAAGTGGGCCGCCTTAGAAAGCAGGAAATCATGTCCAGGGAAATGGATGTATCGACCAGATCCATGTCAAGACTAATTAGAGATGATCTCTACATGAACTCTCCATCGCTCAACTGGTCATCTTTTGACAAAGCGCTTAAAGAAAGTTATACTCGACAGATGCAAGCAGCTTCTTCGGTAGAAATATTCTTTTCGCAGATGAGAGTTTTCACTGTTAAAGAAGTTTTTAATAAGCAAAACGACAAAATATATAGTAAAACTTCCAAAGACGCGAAATGTTATTTCAAGGGTTCGGCGTGTCCACCATCCAACATCCGTAATGGTTTGGTGGGGAGTGTCTTGTAAAGGCGTTATATCTCTTCATTTCTGCGAGGGAGGGGTTAAGACCGCAGCAAAAGTGTACCAAGAGTATCTCTTAGAAGGTGTGATGAAGCAGTTGAGCAGTACTCTCTTAATGGAGAGCGGTGGATCTTCCAGCAAGATTCCGCTCCAACCCATAAGGCCACCCAGCAGTGGTTAAAAAAAAAATACCAGTCTAACGGTTAGACGCGGTAGAAGTGAAACCTTCCTGAGAGAGAATAAGACGAAAGCAGCATTAGGAGCGGGATAATTATAGGTTCATTATAATATTGCTATAAAGTTCATATTTTATTTTCTTCATTTTATTATTATGCATCCTCAATGTTTTCAATTTCAACAAATGATACGAGTGGCTTATGATAGCTAAAATATGATACAAATGCTTTGGTTTCGATGTTGTCAACATGTCTTTGAAATACCGCGTCAATGGTTGTTTTTGATCGTGTTGTCGATTCAGTGCGATTGTTACACATTTTTAAATTGAATGTTGCATTGAGAAAGTCAATTAAAGGAACCGCTGTGTCCAATGCAAAATTTACGTTAAAATCGCCACTTAAAATCATTGGAACTTTATCGTAATCTTTTCTAAGTATCCGCGATACTTCTGGTGTATACTTTATTAAATTTTCGTGAATGAATTCCGTGATGCTATTTATTGATTTTTTTTCTGTCGATATTCACGACACTTTTCTGTATTATTTTTCGGCATAATTGCGGTAAATATTTAAAAATGAAAATATTTACGAATATAAAAATACACACGCGGTTGCTATTATGAGCGTCCCCAGCAAAACCTGCGTGACCGAAACTCTAACACAATTACATTTTTTTGAATGTTACAAACACATATGCACGCAGGTTTTGCTGTGGCGTGACCGAAACTCTAACACAATTACACATATGCACTCGTATTTGTTTGAAAATCGACTTTTTTTTTGGTTCTCCGTCACCTTTGGAAAATGTGTAAACAGTAAGCAAACTTTATTCATATATTTTTCCTTATTTTTGCATCAGTAAAATTAAACAAACGCCGTAGCAGAATTCACAGAGAGAACGTCAGTTCGAATCTCGGTGAAAACACCTAAATTAAGGAAAACTATTTTTCTAATAGCGCTCACCCCTCAGCAGGCAATGGCAAAACACCGAGTGTATTTCTGCCATGAAAAAAAGCTCCTCATAAACATATCATAAAATAAAATAAAATAACTGTATAAAACAAATTTTTTTCTTGTGATTCGAACCAAGGATTTTGGATCGGCGCTGGGCTCCCCCAAATTGGGGGACATCAGAATTCGTTTTAGAGGTATGGTTCCTTCGGCAAAGTTTCTTATTCTGATCCCTAGAATATGATTTTCACAGAGCAATGGGCGATTTTTTTGCCTTCCCACAAATCGACCCGGCCTAATATATATATATATATAATTGGCGCGTACACCCTTTTTTGGTTGTTTGGCCGAGCTCCTCCTCCTATTTGTATCGTGCGTCTTATGTTGTTCCACAAATGGAGGGACCTACAGTTTCCGAATGGCGATAGTTTTTATGAGGAGCTTTTCATGCCAGAAATGCACTCGGAGGTTCGCCATTGCCTGCCGAGGGATGACCGCTATTAGAAAAAACTTTTTCTTCATTTTGGTGTTTCACCGAGATTCGAACCTACGTTCTCTCTGAATTCCGAATAGTAGTCGTGCACCAACCCATTCGGCTATGGCGGCCGCCAATTAATGTTCACATTAAGGATCCAAAAAACAAAGAGGTTTTATTTTCGTTTATTTGCCCTGACCACTATTAATTCGTACCCCTATGATTTCTTCTGATGTACACCCCGTTGCAAAATTATATGCACACCACTATTTTTCTTACAAAAATATAGTTCATACTACATACAACAAAAACTACAGCAAAGTTTCAAATTTTACAAAATTTCATCAAAACTTCCCACTTTTTCACCGGAATTTTTAGAATTTTCTTGGGTATGCCGTTTTATAGTTTATTGAATTTGTATATAATAAATTGCAAGTTTAAATTTTTCTTTAGTTTTTCTTTTTTATATTAATATTTACTTTCAAAGTACTTTGTATTCTTATTTGTGATGAAAGCGTTCCTGAATCTCAGGTTTTTTTAGCAATTTAAAAAATTTACTACTTAAAGATTTGTCTGCATTAATAAATTTATAACTGATTTTTAAAATCAGTTATCTCAAATTTTAAATGGTTTTATTACATGATATTTTGAAATGCTTTCAGTTATTGAATTCCTCCTCTTAGTAAAATGTTTCATAGGTCTCAAGGTGAATCTCGGCATGCCGGATTTTAAAAATGTCCCGAAATTCCGGTATGAAAATTTTCCGCTAATATTGATATGCGATTGATAAATATAATACATAAATAATGTTATACAAAAGGTGGCGCAAAATTAATCACCATATCGGAAGATTTATAATTTTTGCAAATGGCGTCGCAGGTCAATCATATTTGACACTTGTGAACCAGGCAGCCATTACTTGTCGGTTTGGTCAAAATAAAGATTTTCATCACTCCAAATTATTATTTTTCATTTAGCATCAAAGTTATTCATGAACTAAATTAGATCATTAATTTTGCGCCACCTTGTATCTTCAAAGTGTCATACAATTTGGGAATTTAGCCAAACTTACCATTTTCTTCGTGCTGATCTTAGCATGAGTTGCCACAAGCGCATTTGTAGGCGTACTGAAAGGAAAGAGGAAAGAAACGCTGCATCCTAGAGCCGCAGGAAACAGCAATTTGATGGGATGCAGCTCGGCGGCAATTGCCTAAGGAGAGGAACAGAGAAACATTTTTTTAAATTATACAATTTTTTGTTCGTTTTGTTTTTTTTTTAAGTGGGATCGTTATTTATTTTCTTCTGAAAATTAGGTTTTTTTTTCTCTTTATTATGATTTAATTTTAATTTGATTAGATTTTATTTTAGTTTAGTTTGTTTCATTCTTTCCACAAGGGGAAGATCTATAGCTTTAAGCTGACGCCGAGCGATAGATGGTTTTTTATGAGAGGCCTTTTCATGGCAGAAATACACTCGGAGGTTCGCCGTTGACGTAGAAATGTCTATCGTTTGGCGTTTCATGTACGGAGACTTGAAGCTGCGCACTTCCGAAGGGCTACGACGGCCACTGCTTTAACTTTATTTTAGTGTATTTCACTTAAATTGAATATCTTTTTTCTTAACTGTATTTCGTTTTATTTTATCTTACCTCATTTTATTTTATTTCCTTTATATTTCTATTTTTATTTTTTTATTTTACGTTATTTTTATATAGTTTTACTTTACTAGGGTTTCTTTCTTTTTTTATTTGTATTTAATTTTAACTTATCTTACATATTTTATTTCATTTTGTAAAGAATACATTTTTCATTCTCATTTTCATTTGCATATTAATTTATTCTTCTCTATTATATTTTATTTATACTTTTTATTTTTTATTGTTTCATTGTTTTTTATATTTTATATTTTACTTTATTTTTACATGCTTTTTACTTTACTTTGATTTATTTCATTTTACTTTTATTTTTAATCTTTTTTTGTTATTATGTTTTTTTAATGTTTTTTTTTATTTTATTGGGCTTTTGTTTACATGTTTATACTTTCTTTTGGTTTATTTTATTTCACATAAATTTTTTTATTTGCATTTAATTTTGATTTATTTACTTTATTTTATTTGAGCTTAATCGATCTTGGCTATTGCCGGAGATTTCACATCCCGTATACAATTTTCAAGGGATTGTGCTCTGGTCCAAGTTCTACGCCCGTGCGATTGCTATTGCTTAGATATTTAAAAATCTACGAACTATTGCATATGTGTCCAATATGGTCGACTTCTGCATGTCTTCTAAAAGGTGTTGGCAGTCATACTTCTTCAAATTTTTGATTAGATGCTTAGGCACTAATCCAGTGGTCGATATAATTATTGGAATTATATTGGGCAGTCGAACAAGTCTTTTCGTATTTTGTCAATAGATGTCGTTGGAGTCATCTATCTCCAGTGCTACCAATCCCATTGTGTCATATCATATGGTGTTAGAAAGGTGACATTTTAAGCTTCATTTAACCATAAAAAAAAAAATTAATTCGAAGTAGAAAAAAGTTATAGCTGTTCAAAAATGAGTGAAAAAAATGAAGAAATTCGCTATATTTTGAAATTTTTGTATAAAAAAGGGAAGAATGCCACGCAAACCACCAATAAAATTTGTGAAGTTTAGGGAGACGATGCTGTATCAGTTCGTGTAGCACAACAGTGGTTCGCTCGCTTCCGTTCTGGAAATTTCGATGTGAAAGATGGACCTCGCTCCGGTCGACCTATCGTTGAAAAAGTCGATGAAATTATGGAAAAGATTGACCAGGACCGTCACATAAGCTGCCATGACATCGCCAAGGCACTAAACATTCATCATCAAACGATTTTGAACCATTTTAAAAGGCTGGTTACAAAAAGAAGCTCGATGTTTGGGTACCACATGAATTGTCTGTGAAAAATTTAATGGACCGAATTAACATCCGCGATTCTTTGCTGAAACGAAATGAAATCGAACCATTTCTGAAGCGAATGGTAACCGGAGACGAAAAGTGGATCAAATACGACAATAATGTGCGAAAAAGCTCAACAAATGGTCGCAAAGCCAGGATTGACGCCTCGAAAGGTTATGCTGTGTGTTTGGTGGGATTGGAAAGGAATCATCCACTATGAGCTGCTCCAGCCTGCTCGAACGATTGATTATGCACTTTACTGTCAACATCTGATGAGATTGAAGCAAGCAATCGAAAAAAAACGGCCAGAACTGATCAGCAGAAAGGGCGTCGTCTTCCATCAGGACAACGCTAGGCCACACACATCTTTGATAACTCGGCAAAAACTGGGAGAGCTTGGCTGGGAAGTTTTGATGCATCCACCATATAGCCCTGACCATGCCCCATCGAACTACCATTTGTTTCGGTCAATGCAGAACTCCCTTAATGGAGTAAAGTTGGCTTCAAGAGAAGCCTGTGAAAATTACTTGTCGCAGTTTTTCGCCGAGAAACCACAAAAGTTTTACACTGATGGAATAATGTCTCTAGAAGAAAAATGGCAAAAGGTGTTCGACCAAAATGGTACATATTTGGTTTAATAAAGTTCATTATAAATATAAAAAAAAAATGATTTGAAGTTTGATTTGAAATACGAAGAGACTTTTTCGACTACCAATATTCACTTCCCTCGCTTTGTACATCCGTTTTAGTTCTATGGCCAAAGCTGCATACTTCGATATTTTAGTGGGGTGCGTGCTTTGGATGTTGCGATTAAGAGGCACCGGTATATCAATTACTTCGATTGTTTTACTTATCTTGTCGAACAAGATGATGTCAGGTTTGTTGGCAACTGGGGTTTGATCTGTGGAAATAAATCTGTTCCAGTACAGTTTAAAATTTGTATTTTCCAAAATTGCCCTTGGCTAATATTTAAAATACAAAACTTCTTCTTGTAAGAGGTCGTGTTTTATCGCAAGTTGTTGATGGAGTATCTTTGCTGTATTGTTATATCTCATGGCATATAGATTTATTTTATTTTTTATAAATCTATTTTAGTCATAATCTTTATTTTTATTTCTTTTTTTTAGTGTTTTTTTTATTTTACTTTATTTTTTATATCATTTTTACTTCGCTAAAATTTAATTTATTTGTATTTAATATTATCGTATATGTTATGTTTTATTATATTATACTTTATTTTATTTTCTTTCATTCTGTTAACAAAAACTTTTTTCATTGTCCCATTTTAATTTTTTGCATTTTTCTTTTATTTTTATATATTACTTTACATGCTTTTACTTTACTTTGCTTTATTTCCTTAAATTTTATTTATTTTTTTATTTGTATTTAATTTTACTTATTTTACTTCATTTTATTTGTATTTTTAAGTTTTTCTGTTAATTTAAACATATTTTTCTTTATGTTGCTTCATTTATTTTATTTTATTTCTTATCGTGTTTACTTTATTTTATTTTTTACATGATTTAATTCGCTAAGATTTTATTTATGTTTTTATTGTTATTTAATATTATCGTAGCTCACATATTTCATTTTATTTTATTTGCTTTATTTTTTTTTAATTTTTGCACCTTTGTTTAATTTCTTGTATTTTTAAATTTAATTTTATTTAATTGTATTATGTTTGTTTATTTACTACTACTATTTTTTTAATTATGATATCTTACGAGTTCGTTTATTAAAGGTAAAACAATATTGATTGCTGCGACATTCGCACAGAACGTTGTGATAAATGCTCCAAAAAGTATAGCAATAAATTGTAAAATTGGTAATGGTAATGTGCTGAACATTGTCAGCTTGTCTGCGATCCAAGGTGATAATCCAGTTCCCAAAAAGGTCTTAGCCAACGCGTTGCCGCTACCTAGAAAGTGTGGCGAGTTTAAGAAATTTGTATTTGTA
The DNA here is from genome assembly GCF_027943255.1 of Anastrepha obliqua. Classification (NCBI taxonomy): domain Eukaryota; kingdom Metazoa; phylum Arthropoda; class Insecta; order Diptera; family Tephritidae; genus Anastrepha; species Anastrepha obliqua. The sequence goes on from NC_072894.1 coordinate 121,651,398, forward strand.
TCTGAACTAATAAATACAATATATAAGATATGCCACTTACCGATCACAAAAACTATGCCCCACGCCAAATTTGTATTAGCATACTTCCACGAGAGCACAGATCCGGTTGGACGGTCAGTGAATGGACCTACGGTATACGTTTATTTCTCATCGAGATTCAGAAAATTTGTAATAGGAAAAGGTACTTACCACGGCCGCCGCAAAATTTGAAGGCTCTATAATGGGCTGGCAAAATATAAAGCATCGCAGCAATCGGAATAAATGCTGTGGGAGCTGTAATGGAGTCTCTAAAATTCGAAAATTATAAATCAACAGTTCTACAAATGGATTGGATATATAACGTATAAAAATATATGAACTTATCCTACTCGGTTTGGTTGGGTCGTAATTTTAATAGTAAATTGTAGTGCCCAGTGGTCCGAAGGCGCTCGCTCCCAACGTGATTTTAAGTTTCAAGCAGACTAAATACGAAGATGCCAAGGAATATTTGAGATTGTTGGAACCCACCCAGTTTACGCATTGCGCTTCGCACAATGTTAAAATACCTGGTAATCTTGAAGCATTACTCACTTTTGATCATACAAATTAATTTGTCACGCTAGAAAATAGGGCGATCGTCAATTTAAACGGTCGGCTACTTTTCCTCTCATTTAGTGTCTAATGAGTATCTCGGGGCCCCGTTTTCCCAACTAAGTAGGTGAAATGGTATATTGAATATCGAAAAACGCATTAAGATCCTACAAGAAAATGTTTGGAGGAAAATGTTAATTCCCCGGCATGAATAGTAATCCGGTAATTCCAATATACAGGTCTCATATAAGGATTACAACCCCCCGGTGCGGTCGCCTAACGATCACAGGAGCAATCTGCACGGCTTAAACGCGACCTATCACATACCACTAATAGAAATGCTCATCAAGGAAAAATCATGCTCCCCTGCTCACTTCGAAATGAATATTGTACGAGTAGGTAAGTACTCGACTCAGACACTTCTGTTCTTCGACTAACAAATTGTTTGCCAGTTCTTAAAATTGCTTCAGTCAAAGTAGGTTGATCGTTAAAAAACACTAAAATATAAATAATAAATTGGAACACCAAGAACTCTGGTTACTCACGTCCTAACGATGTACGGCCATGACAGCAAAATGGACAGCAGTATTAGAAGTAAAATAATAATTTGAATTTCATGTATGCTTAGGGAGCCAAGATCCGCAAATTTCTGTTTTACTGAGGCTGCAACTTCGTTAGAACTCTTGGCAAAGTTTGACAGAGCTGTGCTGGTTTCGCTTTTTGGGCGGCATAATCCAAAGTGTGTAATCAAGAGTGTTAGGTATAAGAGAAATAGGGCTACTAGCACCCAAGGACAATTGTAGGCCGTGAATTTTTGAAAAATTACTTGTCCTGTGTTATTCTTATATAAGCTGAAAAAAAGTAAAAAAGTGTTAAAATTTGTAAAAGTCAGCAAATCATTGGAGAAATAGTAAAATTCAGTTATATAAAGAATCGCCTATTTTAAAAACTCTCAATTCAAGCGATATAGATATCACATCCCTTAGAACCCTATGAAGAAGCTATTTGCTGGTGGGGTTTTTTACCGGCTTAGTGAAACAAAAAGTTCGAGAATGAGTTAAGTGTATAACATTAAAAATTAGCAAAAGAAATTTTTTGTTGTGCATCTATACTGGCCATCAGGGTAGATTGTTGGCTTTTAAAGAGCTCAGATGTTCATCACTTAGCACACCCCTCCTGAAATCTTCATCATAATTAATCTCAGCGAATACCTTGATCGGAGCGTTGAAAGCTATCAACCATGGCAAGAAAGGTAATCGCTGTGTTTGATACAGATCTCATTCAGGTCAGTCGGAAAAGCCACAAGTCGCTTGCAGTTCCATTGCTCCGCTCAATGAAAGCGGGCACACAATAAGATGTTCCCACGACAGTCGGTTCTACGTTACAGGAAAGACCCGGATTTATATCCGGCCAAGGACTGTCACTTCAGCGGCATTCCCCATATATGTATGGGGAATGATTACGCTGCTACAACAACAACGTTCTGAGATAATATACTCCATGAGCTTAGCCCATTTGCTTTACGCATTTTCGGATGGTAACTTTGATGGCTCAAAGCGGTAATTCAGTAGGTGGCAATGACCAAAGGAAATTCTGGCCCGTGCGCCTCTTGCCAAAAAGGATAGATGTCTAGCACCAGAGTAAAACAAGTTCGTTGTATTTACCTGCAAAGCAAAGCAGTGGCTGGCATTACAAATTAGTTTTGGAATGTAGTTAAAGGGCTGGCCAATGCTTAAGTGGTTAATTTAATTTTTAATGAAATATGATAGTCAACGGCTGAAGCTTGGAGTATCGAGATGGCATATTCCTTAAGAAAAAAGTGAAGTTTGTCTCTATTGTTAGCGATTTAGGCACCTGATTCAGACTCAGGCTACGTTTTGGAGTCGCCGATACAAGTTGTCAAATCCAGAATGTAACCACAGGGCATTTAAAATTTTATAGAAATCTATTTAGAAATATTAATTGAATAAAAATAGTGTAGTTGTACAGTGTTGCAAACCCTTTGCTCTTCGCAATAAATGTGATGCTTTTTCATACCCAAAATGCAAACATTTTTGAGTTTAGTGTTTGTTCCTTTTCTCAATTTAAGGCTACCAAAATTGTAAGTTAAAAAAAAGTTTGTAGAGTGGAAAAAGGCTTAAAAAATGGCACTCTTGCATTTAACGCTTATGCTGATTCTTATAAAATTTGGTGTTTTGAAAGTGCAAATCTCACTTTTTGATTTTTTGAGGTTATGCAAGAATATGGGCTGTTCTTCTCTCAATTCTTCTTAACATTTAAAACCTTTTTATACATTTTAAAAAGCTTTTGAATTTACTGAATAAAAATGAGAGTTATAGTCATGATTCAATTATTTAAGGTTTGCTCAGTAAGCAGCTTTCTCGTTCTCTCTTGACAAATCGGCTCCCTTAGCAAGACACTGGGTTGCTAACTCTAGAAATTTTAAGTAAAAGTGGAGGAAAAGTAAGATTTGTAGTAAACACATTTCATTTTCAAAATGGTCTGCTTACGAGCAACAACTCGCTAAAGAGTTTTCATCGGTAAGTTCAGGAATATGATAGTACGACATGAAATGCATACCTCTTAAGTCAGGACATGATAGAGTTACTGACGCAATCCGAGATCGATGAGTGGAGAATTTACAAAGCTTTATTTCGTATGATGTGGTGAGACGGATGTGGTTAGACGGAATTCAAGCATTTCCCAAAGAGTTACTATAGTGAGAATAATTGGATAGTCCCGACGCGACCGATAACATTGCATACCTCATTATAAAAAAGTTGGGATTGGCGGAACTTGTTTCCAATGAGCCCACCTTACCATGGATGGATGAAGTGTCTAGCGGAGACTTAGCAAAGCACAGTACCAGCGATCGGTTTTAAATTTAATAATTAATTCACAAAATAAAATCTTGGATTAAGTGAAATAATTTCTTCTTTTAATATTAGACTTGGCAATTTCCGCTAATAACTTCTATTTGTGCAATTATTTATATTCAAATATTAATTAAAATTAATTTTTTAAACCGTTCGCAGTTTGTTTCCATTTAAGTAAGAAAATATTGTACTTTTTTGCTACCATTTTTACCAAAAAGGATTTAATTTGTTTAACTTTATTCACCTTCTTAAATACAACCTTTTGTAAGGGAGTGTCAAAAATCGAATGTCACTAGTGAGCAAACCTTTAATAATTGAATCATGAGTTATAGTCATGGGAGTATATTTATATTAAACAAAAAAAAAAAAAAAACAGGTAATGAAGAAGCCATAACGTCCGTTTGGAAGAGTAAATTATCTTGTTACATAACCTCAAAAATAGTAAAAAAGTCTTTTTAAGAAATTCTCTCAACATAAGATTTATATACAAGGATGGATATTTAAAACTATGTTTCTTCATTTTCTGTCTATTGTACATAACCATAACACATTTATTTAAAAAAACCCAGACAGTTAAGACATTTTGTCACGCATACAAAGTTCTTATAAGTCCACATCAAGTTGCATACAAAGAAAGTCAAGGAACTTTGGATGCACTTTTATTTTTTGAAAACTTTGCCTCATGTGGTTTATCTAACCGCAATCATATCTCCTGTCTAAGCTTGGAAGCTTTCGATCGAGTCGGCGTGCATATTGTTTTGCGCCAACTAGAGAAATGGAGCTTTGGCAACAGGATATATTATTTTGTCAAGGCATTTCTTTCGAATAGGAAATTTAAAACGAAAGTAAATAACGTTTTTTCTAATTTGCACGTTCTGCAGAATGGGATACCGCAAGGTTCTCCACTTTCGGTAACTTTGTTTACAATTGCGTTTGATGAAATTAGCCATATCATTTCCAAATACAAAAACATTTCGCACATTATTTATGCCGACGATGTATTATTATTTTCTAGAATAAGCAACTTAAACTTAGTCAATAAGAAATTTACAGATATTCTGACCGACATCTCAAGATGGTCCATATGCTCAGGAGCGAACCTCTCGCTTAATAAATGTAAATCTTTTCATATATGTAGAAAGCATAAATGTAATAACTTAAATGTAGTTTATAATAATATAAATATTGTAAATGCTCACAGCATACGATTTCTTGGAATTATCTTTGATAAGCGTCTTACTTTTAAGGAACACTGTTTAGATTTAAAAAAGAACTTAGCTGCCAGGTTGAATATTATAAAGTATCTGTCATCTAAACATAGTCTTATACATACCACAAATTTGATAAATATTACTAGGGCTCTCATCTTGTCGAAAATCGATTATGGTTTGCCAATATACGGACACTGCGCCAAAAGTAATCTAAAGTTAATTTTCCCAACATACCACGCGGCCGTACGCAGAAGCATTCGAGCTTTTCCAACATCTCCGATACAGTACATATTGGTGGAAGCAGGGCTACCCAATATTCCGGAAAGAACAGAATACACCACAATGAGTCTCATCCCAAAACTTCTCTATTGCAACAATAACATTCTACATGAGGCCACCTCATCACTATTTGCTGCAAGGAAAGTGCAAAATCGCAAGTCAACTATACTAAGAGCACTGGAATATGCTAACAAACTGGGAATAACCTCACGCCCACAATTAAGGCCCCCAATTAGCTCACCGCCTTGGCATTTGAGAAAGTCTTCAGTCCTTTTTGGTTTAGCAGCATTCCTAAATCCAACACCAGTTCATTAGAATACCAGCGTAGGTTTGGAGAATACGTCGCACCATTTAGACCTGAATGGAAAATGATTTACACTGATGGTTCAAAAACTCTAGACCACACCGCGTTTGCAGTAGTGAATGCTGATGGTGAAACAATAACGAAGGGTCAACTACCTTACTACTGTTCTGTGTACACAGCAGAAGCTATAGCAATATACAAAGCCATAATAGTTGCATCAAAAACTAATGAAAAAACAATCATTTGTTCGGATAGCAAGTCTACAATATCAGGCATCATGAACATAAGAAACAAATCACCCCTTATTTCAAGCATACGGAGCATATTAATTGAGCATCAATATAAAGTCAAAATTATGTGGATTCCTGGCCACGTTGGTATTAAAGGGAACGAGCTTGCCGACCAAAAAGCTAAGGCTGCAGCAATGGAACCGTTGCACACATTTGACTGTATGCTTAAGAAGGACATCTGCGGACTAATTAATAAATATTTGGAAGCAAAAAGAACTGAGGCATGGAGAACAGTGCAACACCATTATGCAAGCTTAAATACAACTGGCGCTAAACCCAACTATCAAGTCATATGCCGTACCAAGGACATCACTGCCTTCATCCGACTCCGTATTGGACACACAATCGGTACACACTCCCACATTTTAATTGGTGAGAGGCCACCTCCCTGCCCCTACTGCACCCTGTCAAGATTAACAGTTAAACACCTGTTGGACGACTGCACGCATTTTATGAATCTCAGGAACACAAGTTTCAACAACCATCTTCCATCGGAAATACTAAAGACTCCTTCTCAGGAAAACATTAAGAAAATGACAGATTACTTAATTAGAGCGGATCTGAGAAAATTGATTTAAACCATAAGTCTCTTTACTTAAACATCTATGTAAATATTCTATATCCTATGAATTTATCTTTCACATAACTTAATTTCTTTAATTCATGTGTTGATAGTGCCTAATAATCGTTTCCAGAAAATTAACTCTCTAATAGCTTAACTTTTGTAGTAAAAAAATAATCTTATTAGAGTAGTGAGCCGTAAGCCCTGGCAGCTAGTGCTCCTTTTTTATTATAAAATAATAATTTATTGTTATTTTCCATATATTAAATAAATAAAATAAATAAAGTAACTGAATAAAGATTTGGTATTTTCTTTTCTTTAAATGGGCATTTCAGTGTTTTTTTGTATCCAAAACTAGGCAACACTGCAATTGCGATAGATAAATTTACCCGCTCGAAGGAGAAGAACAAGAACAAACTTGGAAAAAATGTAAATAAAGCGAAGAAATATCACAGAATAAATAAAAAATAATCGGAAATTTTTTAAGGATATTGTGAGATAAGGTTTTTTTGCTGCTGCTGCTTTTCCGATCACTTGAGGGCAATTCGTTTGTTTACAAGCAACGGCAGGCAAATAACAGTAATATTCGTATTCGATTTGCCCAAGACACCCCACAAAATTTCTATAATTTAGAAAGAAGCTGTTTTTTATAAAAATGACCTTCAACGAGTTGCTTCATAAATATAGCAAACGAAAAGATTTCACTACAAAATTAAATTTATTGTTACCACAAAATGGCATCGCAATCGTGTTTAATAGGCCCGTTACAAAGGGTCCGTTCCGTCCGTTGTGGCAACGGATTTGACTGACAGCTAAATAGATTATGTGTATTTGGGTCCGTACGCTATGTCGGAATTCACAATCATTGGCAACTTTTTACTTTGGCCAAACGGCAAGTGCGGCGAAAATGACAACTGTTTAAAGAAGAACAATTTAGGTTAGGTTAGGTTAAATGGCTGCCCTAGCTAAGGGCTCACTTGGACAAATATTAAGAAATTCGTCCGTTGTGGTGCCATACATGGGAGAGGAGAAAGGAGATGGGAAGGAAGAAGGAGCCTTGGGATTAGAGACGATGATGACCATACATTTTACGACGACGCCGACGGTGGCTGATTTGCGTTCGTAGTTAGCCGTAACAAGCTACTGATGAACTTCACCAAATTTATGATATTTACACCGGCTATATCCGCAGGCGTAGCGAAAAAGTGAGAGCCCAGATGTCTAATTCTTTGCCAGACGAGAGCAGGGCAGCTGAGAAGAAGGTGTTGAGATGATTCCACCTCGTCCTCCAGACAGTTTATGCAGAACGGACTTGAGGCAATCACAAGTCTCACGGCGTGAACAATGTCCGGTAAGGATGCCCACCAAATTCGAGAGCTGGGGCTTTGTTTGCCTTAGGAGTTCCCTTGAGCGTCCCCGATCTACCCGTGGCCAGAAGAATCTTGCGACCTTGCACGTTTGCGCACTAGCCCAGCTGAGTTGACTCGAGGCCCATCTTTCCAGGAGCAGACCACAGGTTCTCAGGGGAACCCCAATTCTTTCATTTCGCGACGAAACCGTCTCCAAAGTTCCCTGTCTAGCCAGCTCATCAGCCCAGCAGTTTGCCTCTATGTCGCTGTGCCCGGGAACCCAAATGAGCCTGATGACGAAGTATTCGGATGCAATCGAGAGAGAAGCCAGACATTCCCCGACCAATCTCGAACGCACAAACAGCGAGCCCAAGGCCCTAATTGCCGATTGGCTATCGGACTAAATATTTACTTCTTTAACGGTAATTACCGAATTAAGCAACCAGTCCACCGCTTCCTTAATTGCGGATACCTCCGCTTGGAAAACACTACAGTGGTCCGGGAGCCTAAATTTAAGTTTGATGGGAGCGTTCTTACAGAATACTCCCCCACCAACCCTTCCGTCCAATTTCGAGCTATCCGTGAACATGTTTGCCATGCCTTGCCGCCAAATGTTGCACCCCGCCCACTCAACCCTTGAATTAAGCAACCAGTCCACCGCTTCCTTAATTGCGGATACCTCCGCTTGGAAAACACTACAGTGGTCCGGGAGCCTAAATTTAAGTTAGATTGGAGGCTTCTCACAGAATACTCCCCCACCAACCTTTCCGTCCAATTTCGAGCCATCCGTGAACATGTTTGCCATGTCTTGCCGCCAAATGTTGCACCCCGCCCACTCATCCCTTGAGGGAATGTGAGTAGAAAAAGGTCCGCTCGGACCTAGCGTGAGTGTACAGTGGTCCAGCACCATAGGAATGAACTCAAAGTTTTTAAGAATGCTAAAGTGTCCGTAACTTAAGTCTAGCCTATGGCCCGAACACCTTAATCTGATTGCGGCGCGTGCAGCGGTAGTTTTTCCTACAATGTCGACGGGCGCCACATTCAGCATAGCGTTAAGCGCTAGAGTAGGAGTGGGACGGAGCGCCCCACTGATTCCAATGACGGCAGACCTTTGTACCCTAGCTTCTTAACTGATACCATCCTTTCTAGCGAGTTCCACCAGACAAGGACTTCGTATAGCAAGATTGGTTTTATAATCGTGTTTTAAAGCCAAAAAGTGACTTTAGGCGAGAGGCCCCATCTTTTGCCCATAGCGCCGATGCAACCATACAAGGCGACTGTTGTCTTTCTGATTCTCTCCTCAATGTTTGGCTTCCACGTAAGACCTCTGTCAAGGATGAGTCCCAGGTACTTCACCTTGTCAGAGAGCACCAACGGAGCGCCCGCTATTGAGGGGAGAAACATTCTTGGTATTTTGTATTTCCTCGTAAATAAGACGAGCTCCGTCTTCAGAGGATTTATCGATAGGCCGCAATTTGCGCTCCAATTTATAACTAGATTCAGATAACCCTGCATCAGTTCCATCAGAGTATCTAGAAACTTGCCTCTGACAATAAGTGCCACGTCATCCGCGTAGGCAATCACCTTACAGCCCCTCCCCTCCAGCTCCTCCAGCAGACCGTTAAGTACGGCAATCCAGAGTAGTGGCGAGAGAACACCGCCTTGCGGAGTGCCTCTGTTCACTTGCCGGCGGAGAGAGGTATCACCCCATTCTGCCACGACAATTGTATCACGCAAATTTTTATCGATGGAGTTTCTGATTATGTCAAATTAAATGCAGAAAATAAATGGAATATAAATGAATTGAGTAAATTCAAATGCATTCTTCGAAAGTAGAGTAGGAGGAGTAGAGAAAAGGCTAGACTTAACTAAGTTGTCCTGCAAAATGAATGTGCCTCTCGATCCCGCAGTTATGATCACTTCCACCGTTTACGACTGCCATAAATTCTATTAAAACCCTCTTGCGCTTCAATAAGCATTAATTTTATAATATATTTCACAACCAACGGGCGTAAGGGAAACAAAGGATTCATCGTGACAGCTCTATAACGGACCGATTTTTGACGAAATTGGATCAGCCGATCACCACCCGTCAACCAGTTACTCGCTGTCTCGCTGCAATTCTGTTCCGAGCCTTAGGCGCTCCATTGCTTGCCTCTTTGTATACTGCAGCTGTATAATTCACAAGTGTCAAATATGGTGGACTTACGACGCCATTAGCAAAATTATACATTTTCCTATAGGGTGATTAATTTTGTGTCTCCTTATAAATTGCAATTGCGGTATTCACAAGGGAGTCGTAAATGACGTTTTATTGTAAGATGTAAACTTTAAGCGGCTAAAAATATGATTAGGAGGTTCACAAGATGTCCTACAAGCCATATTACGAAGTTTCGCACAGCTAATAAATAATTGGTTGTGGTCTCAAGTCTTCTAAACATTTATTTAACCGTTAAAAACATTAAGTCAAAGCAATACGACACTTTCAACACCTTGTGTACCACCTACAGTGGTGGAAAAAAATAGACTCTTACCTTTGATATGCATTTCATCGTTCATATCTTAAATATTATTGCAATATTAAATACCGATCTTGCACACGTTTGTTTGTTTCAATATACTGCTCTCAACATTAACAAAATTCTTTACCTTCCCATCATAAAAAAAGAGAAAACACCATCCATGCTCGTAGAGTACCTAAATAGGTTGGCAAATAAAATAGACTCATAACAGTTTAAATGGGAAAAGCTTCGTTAATTTCCACTTAAAATTTTTCAAATCAAAGAAATCAGCTAGTCCAGTATTGTATTGTCATGAATAATTATTCACTAACGTGCTTTTGAATTGAAAGTTTGTAAAATGGGTCGCCGCGTTGATTGTACCGAAAGTGAAAAAAAAAAAAATACCAGTCTAACGGTTAGACTTGATAGAAGTGAAACCTTCCGTAAAACAAACTGAGAGAGAATAAGACGAAAGCCAGCATTAGGAGCGGGATAATTATAGGTTCATTATAATATTGCTATAAAGTTCATATTTTATTCATCCTCAATGTTTTCAATTTCAACAAATGAGACGAGTGGCTTATGATAGATAAAATATGATTCAAATGCTTTGGTTTCGATGTTGTCAAAAAAAAAATACCCAAACGGACCGAAGAAACAGACTTACAAATTTCTTCCATTTTCGTCTACTTGTATTCATATACAAATTTATGTCTCTTCCCACCAAAGCTAAATGTATTAGTATATTTTCTCTTGTATTTATTCAAGGCTGAAATCCCGGCGGTACTGCAATACCGGGTCAACCCGTGGCAGAGGTGGAGAGCAAGCCCCTAAAACACTCCGCGCATTTCCAAAAATTAGTTTAACATTTGTTGTCCTCCGATGGAGGATCTATCAGATGTTAAGCTGATAACCACACTACCTAGTCAATACATTTTAAATAATAAACCTAATAAACCTTTTGAGAATTACACGCTCACAAAAAAAAATTAATGTACGAAATATTTATACCGATTCACTTAAACTGACTTTCAGTATCTAAACCAAAAATAGAAAAGCCAAAAAACTGTTTTCAATAAATAATCAGAAATGTCCTACAATGCAAATTTCAAAAAAAAAAATTCCATTTTCGTCTACATGTATTCATATAAAAATGTATGGCTCTTCCGACCAAAGCTAAATGTATTAGTATATTTTTTCTTGTATTTATTCAAAGCCGAAATCCCGGCGGTACTGCAATACCGGGTCAACCCGTGGCAGAGAAGGAGCAAGCCCCTAACACACTCCGCCCATTTCCAAAAATCAGTTTAACATTTGTTGTCCTCCGATGGAGGATCTATCAGATGTTAAGCTGATAACCACACTACCTAGTCAATACATTTTAAATAATAAACCTAATAAAACTTTTGAGAATTACACGCTCACAAAAATTATTTATATCAACATATAATATAACGCTTCGTAACTAAATAACTTTTAGGCCAGCGACGACAACATGGCGCGGTAGCCGAGCGACTAGCAATGTGAGCTTCCGATCCAAAATCCTTGGTTCGAATCACAAGAAAAAATAAAAGTTATTTTTATTTAGTTCGTCGCTACTTTTATATCAACATATAATATAACGCTTCGTAGCCAAGTTGGTCGCTTTTTTCGTTTCACTTTTCCTCAAATCACTCCCAACGATTCTAAAGAAGTTTTCACTTCAAAAATCATAGAAAATCTTCGGAAAAAAGGTTATACCATCAAAAATATTGCCGAAATTGTTAAAAGATCCGATCATTTAGTAAGAAATGCGCTTAAAAGCAAAAATAGAACCGACGAAAAACGGGGAAGACCACGGAAGACGACCATACTAGAAGACCGCGCTATGATCCGAATATCGAAGTCGCAGCCCTTTGCCACATCCAATGCAATTAATAACACTTTGAACCTGCCTATCAGTTCGCGAACCGTTCGTTATCGTTTGGAATTAGCAAATTTACCCGGGCGCATAGCGAAAAATTTTCCACTTTTAAGTAAAAACAATATCCAAAAGAGAATGTCTTTTGCCAAAGAGCATTTAAATGAGCCTAGCAAAAATTGGAGAAATATACTATGGTCTGATGAAAGCAAAATGAATCTTTTTAGCAGCGATGGTCGCACTTCTATCCACAGACCTTCAGGCAAAGAACTGACAGCACGGTATACAAAAAAAACGGTTAAACACGGAGGCGGAAGTATAATGGTATGGGGCTGTTTCTCATACTATGGTGTTGGGCCATTGTACCGAATCGATAGTATAATGGATTCGGTAAAATACTTGGATATTTTACAAAATGTTATGATGCCTTATGCTTCAGAGGAGATGCCGATAATTTGGCGCTTTCAACAAGACAATGATCCGAAGCACTCTGCAATTATAGCAAAAACTTGGCTGCGTAATGAAGGTATTCGGGTACTGGAATGGCCCTCGCAGAGCCCAGATCTCAACCCAATTGAAAATTTATGGGGAATAGTGAAGCGAGAGCTCTCTAAAATGCCAAAAGCTACGAATAAAATGGATCTATGGAGAAGAGTGTTACAGATTTGGCAAACAATTCCAAAGGAACAGTGGGAGCGGCTCGTGGACTCGATGCCCCGAAGGTGCGCTGCTGTAGTCCAAAATCGAGGTTCAACCATTAATTATTAATGCGTATTTAAAGTTTTGTATCCTTTTTTTTAGTGAAATAGCTGTTATTTGAAAAAAATTTGAAATAAAATGAAAAAAAAAGTATATTTTTTTTGCCAAGCCTGTTTAGGTACTCTATGAGCAAGAGTCGTGTTTTCTCTTATTTTTTAATGGAAAGGTTAATATTTGTGTTGTTGTTGAGAGCACTAGATTTGAACGAAGAAACGTGTACAAAATTATTAAACAATTGTGCAACAATATTGGGGATATGAACGATCAAATGCATTTCACGGCTAAGAATCTATTTTTTTCCACCACTGTATATAAATATGTGTGTAGGTGTGCATTGCGTACAAATAGTTTAGAAATATGATTTTTCGTACTTACATTTCATATACACTCCTAAATCCTATGTTTGTGGGAGAACCGATTAATGTGCCACAACCGCCAATTGTTGCCGCATAACAGACAGCCAAGTAACAGCCTGTAGCAAGGGAGGAGGGCTCTCTATCTCTGAAGAATAATAATATTAATACCGTTTTGTGCGAAACATTTTAACAAAGAATAATAATAATTGTACGCACTCTTCCTCCTGACCGGGCTTTTTATCCTCTTTGATTTTTAGTCCGCCCTACAAATACACAAATACAAATGAGTTTACGGTATATGGAAAATATTAATTTTTAATTCTTGCAAAGGTCAAAGCTTACTTACAGCTTCAAACTCTTCGAGCAGCGACTGCGCTATGGGCAGCATGAATGTTGCAACAGCTATGTTGAATAGAAACATGGATGTAAGGCCAGAAGCCATGATAAGACCAAAGAGAGCACTGAAAAACTTCATAGAAACTTCAAGAAAATCAAAGGGAATATTTTGTAAGTTACCGCTTTGGGCTGCAACCAATTTTCGTGATTAAAGTGATCGCTATACGTGTATTCAAATTGCTGTATTGAAAAGCAAGACCCAACATAGCGGCGCCTAGGAAAATCGCCAACGGACCTACCATGTAGCACTTACAAATTGGGTCCGAATCCTAGAAAGATGGTGAAAGATGGTCAAGTGAGAATCAATTAATTAGCGGTAGAGGTATTGAAATTCCCACCAAAACGCCTATAAATGGCATTACACAAACCGGTAGAAAACCGGTCACATGTGGCGGCAACAGTCCACCCATCCAGTAGGCAGCCATAACGCAAAATATATATAGGCCACGATTGCGCTGCAAAAATCCGAAAAATTCAAATTAACCAACTTTTTGGGGTCATTGGATGGTGGGGTGGACTTACCGGTTCATAAGCCGGTATCATAATTGGTAAAAACACCAACGGTATTAAAAAAATTAGGAGGCCACGCCAATGATACTTCAATAAACGTCCATACATTCGTGGACATGATGTATCTTCCTTGCTGGTAGGACGTAATTTGGAATATGGATTGAGAAAAGTCAAATGTGAGCTGTTTAAAGGTCTTACCCTTCTTCCATGGTTGTTATTGAGCCAACAAAAATAAGAACAAAACAGTTGTTGCGTCAAATGAAATTAATTAATTTCAGATTTGCTGTTTATTATTCAAACTTTTTTGTAATTCAATTTTTTCACCAAAAGTCAGAGATACACATAAAGGCAGAGCTGTAATTTTTGTATTATGATAAAGTGGTATTTTCTCGATGTGTATTGATTAACATATGAGAAAACCATATTTTTTTATATGCTTGTTCACTCCGCTCGGCAGCCTGAGGTTTCGACAAGACTCTTCCATCGCACACGGTTCTGGGCTGTTGTTTTTGCGTCATTCCATGTGATGTCGGCATCTGCTAGTTAGCGCAACATCGACCTTCGCCAATTGATCTTGAGCTGACCGCGACCTCTACTCCCTTGCGGATTCCAGTCAAGTTTAATTATCGTGATGCTATCTGGAGGGTTTTTAAACGTGTGACCTATCCATCGCCACAAGAAAATCATATTATACGAAGCAAATATTATCTGCGAGTGAAGATTTTACATTTCGCTTATTTCAAGTCTGAAACATAATTACAGTTTTTGCGGACCACTTAGGACTACGAGTACGAGGGGTGCCTTTTATATGTCGGGATTAGAGAACAAAAACAAATTTTAATCATCGAAAATCACTTTATTATTTTTCAAAATATTCTCCATGAAGATCTATACACTTTTGCATGCGTTTGAACCAATTGTCGAAGCACTTTTGCCACTCTGAATGAGATACCTCCAAAACATGCATTCTGAATGCCGCAACCGCTTCTTCAGGTGTCGAAAAACGTTCACCTCTCAGTTTGTTTTTTACGTACGGGAATAAAAAGAAGTCATTCGGTGCCAAGTCAGGACTATACGGCGGATGACCCATTAATTCGATGTTTTGGGTGCTCAAAAATGCAGTTGTTTGAGCCGATGTGTGAGAGCTCGTATTGTCCTGGTGAAGAGTGATCCGTCTTTGGCGATTGGTTTTTCTAATTTCTTGGAAGAATACTGGCAAACAAATGGTTGTGTACCACTCAGAATTTACTGTTCTGCGTTATTCTAGTGGTACGGTCGCGACAGGTCCAGTTTTTCCGAAAAAAAGGCGACCATTTGCTTGGAAGTACTTCGTGCGTGAACAACTTTTGTTGGATTTGGCTCATCTTAAACCACCCATAGAGTCGACTGCTGTTTACTTTCGGGCTCATACGCGTAAATCCATGATTCATCACCTGTCACGATGTCATAGACGTGTTTCGAAGCCCCGCGATCGTATTTTTTGAGCATGTCCTTCGACCAATCGACACGAGCCTTTTGTTGGGCGATTGACAAATTGTGTGGGATCCAACGCGAACAAATTTTTTTGACAGTCAAATGTTTATTCAATATTGAATGTATGCTGGTCCCACTAATGCCTAAGATTGTCTCAATCTCACGATAGTTCACATGACGATCTTGCAATATCAGTTCGCGTACAGCATCAATGGTTTTCGCAACAACAACTGATTTTGGACGACCTTCACGAAATTCGTCTTGGAGTGAACTACGACCACGATTGAATTCACCATACCATCGATAAACACTGGTCCTTGATGGAGCTTCATCGCCAAAAAATGAATTAAGTTCATCCATGCAATGTTGCTGAGTCGAAAGTTGTAAAAAATAATCGCACGAAAATGTTCACGATTTAATTCCATTTTTGGACCGAGATGAATCTTTTAAGTTACTGTAAGCAACACAAATAGCGCTGGTATTTCAAAACGTTCTGAGTACGTAAAAGCCAAAAAATGTCAAACTTTGCGATACAGCTGTCAGTTGCCAGATTGCAACAGCAGGGTTGCCAAATCCCGAAATATAAAAGGCACCCCTCGTAGTATGAGCTTAAATGAATACAGATAATTAAATGCAAAAAAAAAGAGTTTAGGAATTCATAAAATTCATTCCTTGACACCGAAAAGTCAAGTGGAATAGAATTTGAGATTACGCGCATAATTTTTGTTAAACAATTTAACATGAGATGGGTGATTGTTGCGTAGAGATCTAGCAGTGATTTAAAAGTGGATGCTCCGTAAGCGATGCATTTCTCCTTTAATTATATCAAAAACAAAAGACAATGAGAGTTTAGACCTTTTACTCTCTAGAGACTTTAGATTAGATTAGATTTATTGCAAACCACTTCGACATTATCGTCTCTTGTGGCCTCCACTCATCGCAGTACCTCATCCAGTTGCAGTTCCCTTATTAAACTTAGGCCACTGCTGGGTTCGACTGAGTATATATAGTATGCCTTTCTTCTGGCTGAAACTGGCCGAGATATCTCAATCTTCTCCGCGCTATAACATTGCATTCAAGGAGAAGGCGCATTGGAGTCTCCTGGTATTGGTCACAGAAACCCAAGAGCCAATGGACCATATCCCGATCATGTGCAGATGACTACCCAGCCTGCAGTGGCCTGTGAGAATGCCCGTGAGCATTCTAAATTTATCCTTGAGAAGAGTTTTGAGTTTTTTAAACCTCTTTTGGTTGTCGAATATGAACTGTGGAATTAACGAGTATAAGTACTAGTCTATCTAACAAAAGCGTGACCGGCAAAATTCAAACTTATAGTTCCGTTATTAAAAAAATGTAAATGCTGCTAAATAGCAGCATTGGGTGAAGTTGAAGCCGTTTTAAGGAAAATTGGGGTTAATGCATCCAGAGAAACGATTTGGGGCGTCTACGTACAGAAGATCTCAAATTCCGGAGCACATTGAGAAAAGACTTGCATGGGCTTAGGCAATTTCATAACTGAATTGAGCAAACGTAATCAATTTTCTTTTTAACTTTGACTGCTAAGATAACATTTGACTATAAACTTATTTTCTCCTTCTTCTTTTTGATGAGCGCGATAACCGCTTACATGATTTTGGCCGAGTTTAACAAAGCGCAACAGTCATTTCTTTCTATTGCTAACCCATGCCATTCTCCACCTGATCTTTCTATCGTAACCTAATTTCTCCTTTGCTACCACGCATCGAATACGAGTACTTTTTGATCCGGAGCGTTTGATACTCGCCATCACCAACGTGCAAAGGTCCAAAAATCTTCCAAAGAATCTTTCTCTCAAACACTCCAAGGGACGCCTCATCGCATGTTGTCATCGTCCAAGCTTCTGCACCATACGTTAGGGCGGGTATGATGAGAGCCTTATAAAGTATTAGTTTCGTCGAGAGCGGAATTTTCTGCTCAATCGCCTACTTAGTCCAAAGTAGGTTTTCAAGACTGAGAAATTTAGTTTACATTTAGAAAATTGGTCGCCTTTGGTATGGCTCTTAGTTGCATGACGTCGTCCGTCACTGCTAATTCGCGTATCCTGCTTCGTAGCAAAGACTCCTTTCAACTATAGATAGATATCTGCAGTTTACTCGTCTACAGTGAATGTGACAGTTGTTGCTCATCGTAGTTCTTCTCTGGCCTTTTCGAAGTGTATGTGAGGTGCAATATTAGCCACGGAACGGTATATAGTCGCAGAACAGAAATCATGAAATTTTATTTTGAAAATAACGTTTGGAACATCTTAACTTACCATCATGAATTATGAGACACATTTCACTCTCACTGGAGGAGTAAATAAACAAATCGTCGGATCAGGGACACTGAATTGAATTGAGTGTGAACAACCTCTTCTTCTAGATTGGTGCGATAACCGCTTACGCGATTTTGGCCGAGTTTAACAAAACGCGCCATTCATTTCTTCTTCGTGCTAATTGGCGCCAGTTGGCGCCTTCCATACCTGATCTTTCCAACGCAGAGGAGGCCTTCATCTTCCTCTGCTACCACCTGCTCGTACCGCTTCGAATAAAAGGTTCGCAAATTTCCCACAGATGAGGTGTCCATCGGATATTGCCATCGTTCAAGCTTCTGCACCTCTGCATGATCCTAAAGTCACTGTTTGGTGTAGTGTGTACGACGGTTATTATCGAGTCATTACTTTTCGAGGATGACGTGTGACCGTACCGTAACTACCAATGGTGATCTATTAATACCGAATTTTTGCAGCCCTTCATCAAGGAAAACCAGCTGAAAGATTATTGGTTCGAGCATGGACTTTTACTCTAAGGAAAGAAACTTGCCCTGCAGATACAATTAATGGTCAGAATATTCCACAACCAAATGAAATAAAATATCTTGGAATTCACTTAGATAGAAGACTCACCTGGCTGAATCAGATTGAAATGACGGGGACTACTATCGAGCTTAAAACGAAAAACCTATATTGGATGCTTAATTCGAAATCAGCATTACCTCTAGAGTACAAAGTGCTACTGTATAAAGCCATGCTACAACCAATATGGACATATTGTATAGAATTGTGGGGAACTTCTACGCCTTCAAATATCGAACAATTTCAGAGAGTGCAATCTAAAGTCTTGCGGATAATTACGGGAGCTCCATGGTATATAAAGAACGCTAACATTCATAGAGACATTTGCATAACTGATGAAATAGTACGGTTGAGCAAGCAATATCTTCAAAAGCTTGAAGACCATTCCAATAAACTAGCCCGAAATGTACTTCTAAATGAAGGTCACACACGATTGAGAAAAAAAGCCATCGTCAAGTTTGCACTATTTTAATTATCTCACCTCGCACGAGGGTCCGTCCATGAAGGCAACGGAATCCGGGCCATTTCGACTTTTAGTACGGTCAAATCGTCATGAGAGATAAATGCAACTTCAAGAGAGACTGGACATTGGGCCTTCTCGGCTCCCTCCATCCATCCAATTCCATCACATGAAAAAAAGTAAAAATAATCAAATCAAAAATAAATCAAAATAAGAAATCGCACACAATCGTTGTGAGGGACAACGGAAGCTTTCAGGGAGACTGGGACTAGGCCTTTCCAGCTCCCAGCTACGAACAATCGGAGACTAAAAATCCATCCTTTCTCGCTCCATCCATTCCTTCACTTCCATCACATTCACATCCGATTTAATTATATACTACTGTGGGCGAAAAGTAAAGTGAATTTGGTTGTAAAATAAAAAATCTTTATTTATTCTTGTAAATCAATTTCATCCCCTTCAAAATAATCCCCTCTCGATGAAATACACTTATGCCAACTAGGGGTGGGACTATTCGAATAAAAATTATTCGAATAATAAAATCTTTTATTCGAGAGGTATTCGTAATTCGAATAATATTTATTCGAATTTTTTATTCGTTTATTCGAATAATGCTATTCGAATACCTCACTATTCGAATACCTCACTATTCGAATACCTTACTATTCGAATACCTTACTATTCGAATACCTTACTATTCGAATACCTTACTATTCGAATACATCACTATTCGAATACTTCACTATTCGAATATTTTTGGTAAATATTTATTTAGATTAGCGGACTACTAATCGGTTTATGTACAAGTGCATGCACCATGAGAAGGGCCAATGTAATTTTTATATTTTTAAAAGCATTTTCTCCCTGATGTTAATGAATATATAGTGAGGTATTCGAATAGTAAGGTATTCGAATAGTAAAGTATTCGAATAGTGAGGTATTCGAATAGTAAACTATTCGAATAGTGAGGTATTCGAATAGTAAGGTATTCGAATAATGAACTATTCGAATTATTTGAAACGAATAGTATTATTCGTTTTATTCGAATAATGTTTATTCGAATATTATTCGAAAATAATCCCACCCCTAATGCCAACGATTTTTCCAATCCCCGAAACATGCCAAATAGTCCATTTCCGGTATAGCCATCAGCACCTTCTTCGATTCAGCTTTTATCTCCTCAATCGACTCGAAACACGTTCCCCAGAGTGGTCTCTTGAGTTTTGGGAATACCCGGAAGTCACACGGAGCCAAATCAGGCGAATACGGTGGTTGCGGAACGAGATGCGGGGAATTTTTGGCGAAATGGTCACGAAGAACGAGTGCAGTGTGAGACGGTGCATTATCGTGATGCAAAAACCAAGAGTTGTTGGCCCATAATTCTGGTCTTTTTAGACGAATTGCTTCACGTAAACGACGCATAACGCTCAAATAATATTCCTTATTAACAGTTTGGCCAGGTGGAAGGAATTCATAGTGCACCACACCACGAAAATCGAAAAAAACTGTCATCATGACCTTTATTTTTGAATGACTTTGACGTGCTCTTTTCGGTCTGGCCTCGCCTTTAGCACGATATTCGCTTGATTGGTCGGTTGTTTCAGGGTCGTAAGCATAAATCCAAGTCTCATCTCCCGTAATGATGCATTTGAGCTTGTCCTGATAGTCTGAAAGCATTGTTTCACACACATTAACGCGACGACTTTTTTCCAAGAAATTGAGAGCTTTCGGTACCAAACGAGATTTGACTTTTCGTAGGCCCAAATGGTCTTTCAAAATGGTTTTCACAGATCCTTTTGATATTCCGATCATATCAGTAAGGTCTTTAATAGTCAACCGACGATTTTTGAGCACTAACTCCTTCACTTTATTGACGTGTTGGTCATCTGTTGACGTCGATGGTCGTCCCAAGGGCTCCAAGTCATCAACACGTTCTCGATCCTCTTTGAAGTCTTTGTACCACTTATAAACATTTTTCTGCGACATGGTTGAATCACCTAATGCCTTCTGCAACATGCTAAACGTTTCCGCAGCCGAAATTTCATTCCGCAAACAAAATTTGATGGCAGACATTGTAAAAATCAAAAAATGCACTCTTGGTCGTTTGGTAAAGACAAGTTTAAATATATTACTGATAATGACATTCACATGAAAGTTGGCGAAGATGTTACTAACAGTGCTGCCAACTCATGAAAAAAATAACTAGAGCGAAATTTTAATCCCGCGAAGTTTGACAAATAAATTCACCTTACTTTTTGCCCACAGTAGTACATATGTACATATATATCTCATTGAACAAATAATTATTGTATTATCACTGGCAAGGAAGCAAAATTTAGTTAGTTGTTAGTTTCTTATAAAACGAAGATTCAATAAATAAAGAAAATGAAAAAAAGCATGGTAGCGCAACATGCAATTCTTCGACACTATCTACGGTAATTGAACAGATAAATTGTGTTATATCAAATAAAAAATCTAAAATTTTCACTAAATTGTTCATAGTTCTCATGTTTCAGGTATAGATGGAACAACCTGTAACATGTGAAGCGTTATCAAAAGACCCCTCAACGTCGAGAAAGACACTACTGTTTACTTTTAACTAAATGCAAATGTAAAAAAATGTAATAAAAAAACATAAAATAAATAAAAGTTTTATTGTTCCACTGAACGCTTTCATATTTTCATTTTTCAGAGATGAAAACCTGAGCAATTTATACTGGACTTTAATAATTTCCACCGCTTACAATACATGCATGCCATTAGAGCGTCTCTAAAGTATATTTTAAATTTTTTAAATGTCTATAAGGTTATATTTTATTTGTTTGCAAAATACCCCAAATCAGTGGTGAATTTCAGAATCGAGTAATTGGACTATTCCTCAGCATTGAGAGAAATAATATTTGAGTTCCACTTGTCATTGCGTTTATGCGTCTACCTGTCATACCAGTGAGAAGGTAGATACAACACAATACAATACTGGTAGAATGCAGATGACTGTAGAAGAAGAGAGGATGTGCTCAAGAATGCGTTAGTGTATGTACTGTTTGAGTAAACACATATACGAGAGGACTTCTTTTACGTGCATACAACGTTGTCAGCATGTTTGCGTACAGGTAATAAGTATAATGGGAATCGTTGTACATAATATAGAATCAAGTGCATTCTTGTGAAAGGGGGTCACAGTGGTTAAATTGAAAAAAGATAGTATTTGAAATTTCATAACTCGTAAAGTAAACTGCTTTAGAAGGCGTTATGAAAAGAGGCAATACATGTGAATATGATCGCCAAGAAATTTTGTATTACTGAGTTCAAATCCCATAAAATACTCGTATGTATATTTCATATGAAAAACTTTTTGACTAGCGATCACCTCTTGAAAGACAATGATTTTATGACTGCCATGGAAGAGTTTTTCAGAAAAACCATTTGCCATTCGGAGGCGTTGTAAAACTGTAGAACGTTGTATTTCAGGGATAGTGTAAAACTTGGCCGAAACATCTTGACTTCTGAGAGATTGAAAAAAGTTATGTTTCCACTTAGTCCTAATAAGCTGACATCTTATTAGTTGGCTCGTTGAGAATATTTTAGAAACGAGATCACAAAAATTTCATTGGCTTCGCAAAGAAAATGAGTTTCGTTTAAATATTCTTAAAACAAAAAATACCTGCTTATATATCTGGATGAAAGGGTTTTTCAGAATGAATACGTTTTACGCGTAGTATAAAACGTGAAGGTAAACCCCCATGAAAACATTGTCGTATATAAACAAATAAGCTATTTTGTATTGGCGGCAAATGATTCTTGGCATACATAAGAGGTTTTTTCTCCAAAAATATTCTCATAAGAAAATTACATAAATTTTGTTCGTTATCAAATTATTTATTTTACAAATTGCAAAATATCGTGCTAAATATTCTCAATTTACAAAAGCGTGAATTTTTTGACTTCTACACTCTGTTCCATTTTTTTATGACGTCACTTTCCCGTTATTTCGCTTTTTGTTTACATAATTGTTCGAAGTTTTCTATTCTTCTATCTTCTTCTCTTTTGTTGTAGCACAAGCATCATTCGGATAGGGATGCAGTGTGTGTGTTTTCAGTTGACCTTCCATCACAATCTTCGTCTCCCATTCTCTTTACATGCCGGTTCCATAATTTTCTTCCTCTGGTAGTATCGGTTAGTAGTAGTATCTGTTGGAATCAATTAGAAAAGTAAAGAAACATGCATATTTGCACTCGTCCTATACTTGACATTTGTTCCTGATTTTTCATCCCTTGTGATCAGACAAACGGCGCGAATGTGTCACTATCTATACAAACACACAAATTCTTCTCAACTGTCGGTCAAATATCATACCTAGCAGCAACGGTCGCATTCTGAAAGGCCTTAAAGTTACTAAATGATATTATATAAATACATATATGGTTTGTTTATCTTCAAGATAAATTTCAATTTGGAAAATTGGAATTCATTATCATAATCAGCGATCTCGTGAACTTAAAAAGGGCTTTTGGAAAGTACATATTTCTCGATAAATAGTTCAGCTTATGAACGGAAAGCTATCGAAGAGTCTTGTACTGAAATCCTGAGAGATATCCCCTCTGGCGATATACAACTAGCATTACACACGCATTCATAGCGTTACGATGCAGGGTGCATTAAAGCTTCGGTCACAATGCTCCTCAAAAGCGGTCGATCTTTAGCTTTTGTTTCGTAGTTACGAATTCTGAAGTCTTTCTGATCGTTTTCTACGTCTATCCATCGGTTCCTCGGTCGGCCTTTGGACTTCACGCCCATTAGCTTCTCTGTCACATCTTACTTCACCGTACAGTCAGCAGGCATACGGGTAACGTGACCTAGCCATCTTATGCGATGTGCCTTAATAAATCGCACAGTTCTCTCGATCTGAGTAAGATCATTTTGTATCTATTTAAAACGGAATCCTTTCTTATTGGGCCAAAAATCTTTCTTTTTTTCTCCATGTTAACAATCTGATCCAACCAACATGCTTTTACACTGTACAAATCCGAAGTGGCTAATTCGATTAATATTTGTGTACGTATATCTGAACTTTTGGCGAAACAACTTATTTGACCTATGATTCATAATTGCTTTTAGATCCATAATTATTGCACTAATGTCGAAAATTTTAATACTTTAATTCAACTTTATTAAGATACTACTGTGTGCAAAAAGTAAGGTGAATTTATTTGTTAAACTTCGCGGGATTAAAATTTCGCTCTAGTTATTTTTTTCATGAGTTGGCAGCACTGTTAATAACAACTGGGCCAACTTTCATGTGAATGTCATTATCAGTAATATATTTACGCTTGTGTTTACCAAACGACCAAGAGTGCATTTTTCGATTCTTACAATGTCTGATTTGATTGAGCAGAGAAGTGCCATCAAATTTTGTTTGCGGATTGAAATTTCGGCTGCGGAAACGTTTAGCATGTTGCAGAAGGCATTTGGTGATTCGACCATGTCGCAGAAAAATGTTTATAAGTGGTGCAAAGACTTCAAAGAGGGTCGAGAACGTGTTGATGACTTGGAGCCCTCGGGACGACCATCGACGTCAACAGATGACCAACACGTCAATAAGGTGAAGGAGTTAGTGCTCAAAAATCGTCGGTTGACTATTAAAGACCTTACTGATATGATCGGAATATCAGAAGGATCTGTGAAAACCATTTTGAAAGACCATTTGGGCATACGAAAAGTCAAATCTCGTTTGGTACCGAAAACTCTCAATTTCTTGGAAAAAAGTCGTCGCGTTAATGTGTGTGAAACAATGCTTTCAGACTATCAGGACAAGCTCAAATGCATCATTACGGGAGATGAGACTTGGATTTATGCTTACGACCTTGAAACAACCGACCAATCAAGCGAATATCGTGCTAAAGGCGAGGCCAGACCGAAAAGAGCACGTCAAAGTCATTCAAAAATAAAGGTCATGATGACAGTGTTTTTCGATTTTCGTGGTGTGGTGCACTATGAATTCCTTCCACCTGGCCAAACTGTTAATAAGGAATATTATTTGAGCGTTATGCGTCGTTTACGTGAAGCAATGCGTCTAGAAAGACCAGAATTATGGGCCAACAACTCTTGGTTTTTGCATCACGATAATGCACCGTCTCACACTGCACTCGTTCTTCGTGACCATTTCGCCAAAAATTCCACGCATATCTTTCCGCAACCACCGTATTCGCCTGATTTGGCTCCGTGTGACTTCTGGCTATTCCCAAAACTCAGGAGACCACTCCGGGGAACGCGTTTCGAGTCGATTGAGGAGATCAAAGCTGAATCGAAGAAGGTGCTGATACCTCCGAGTGTATTTCTGCCATGAAAAAGCTCCTCATAAAAAATTATCTGTCGTTCGGAGTCGGCTTAAAGCTGTAGGTATATCCATTTGTTGACCAACATCAAAACTCACGCTGCAAATAGAGGAGTAAGCGCCAATTAGGCCGAGGTCGATTTGTGGGGAGGCAAAAAAATCGCCCATTGCTGTGTGAAAATCATATTCTAGGGATTAAAATAAGAAACTTTGCCGAAGGAACCATACCTCTAAAACGAATAATGATGTCCCCCAATTTCGGTCGAACTTTTTAGTTTCTTTTCTCATGTAAAGGCCAAAAATGGTGATATTTTGAAATGATTGTATGGGGAACCCCCAGGGGAGTTCCAGCCGGCATGGGTGGATCGGCCGTCTAAAGTTAGTGGGGGTCGGTCATACATTTGGACTTGATTGGAGCACTTTAAATGGGTCAAAGTGGGATTTTTCGTTCGACCCAAATTGGGAGACATCAGAATTCGTTTTAGAGGTATGGTTCCTTCGGCAAAGTTTCTTATTTTGATCCCTAGAATACGATTTTCACAGAGCAATGAGCGATTTTTAAATCGACCCGCCCTAATATTCACCATATATCAGATGAACTGGTTTGCTAAAAGCCCGCAGATGTACAAGTATAAGTATATTAATTATTTAGTAATTTTACTATTATTAATTAGTAATTATACTATTTACTTCGAAACATTCACTGTATACTAAAATTATGTAAAATGAGCACCTCCTTTTCTCCCTTTTGCGATATAGACCAATTTTTGCTATTAAAAATTTTATCTGAAAATTTATTTGCAATACCCACTGTAGAATCATGCTGCGATTGCATTTTTCATATGTTGCTGCTGCTTTAAGGTGTTTAATTGGAGTTGGACTTATTGAAATACGCTCGCACATACATACATCCCCATGCATACACATCGTTGTACGTATGATAACACACACAAATTTAAAATACGATTGTTTTCGCTTTGATTGTATTGGTAGTGCTTGGTGGTTAGCTCAAATATTTTTGGTTCTCTGAAGCTTAGTTGTGGCGATGACAAACGCCAGTTCCAATGCTACAGCAAAAACATATCATCAACGATATTTTCACCACGTAATGCTACGACAACGAGGAGGAGTTGGTGAATAGCGACAGAAGACCTGCAACTTATTTTTTTTTTCCACAATTAACTATTGTGGGTAATGATGTTACTGCGCATGAGTCTAACTTTTGTTGTTTTCTCTATGCGTGCCTGTATGTGTGATGTGACTTTTGTAGTTATGAGGTCTCTCAAAACTGGATTTGAGCAACAGCCTCAACATATTATACAAAACTGGATTTGTACTCTCTCAGGAAGTGCAAAAGCCACCACCGCTAGCACTTAGGCAAACAGTTTTCCACTGACTTACCACTCACTGCGCAATCTATCGATTTGGCCAAACATTAATGGCTGCAACAATAACAAAACCGTGGCTGAGACGACAGCTTCAGTGGCAGCAACATGGCTTGCTTCTTTGGCTGCTTGGGCCAGTAGTAATCGCTGGCGCCGGAGAGCACGCGGAATACACGGAATAATTGCTTAGTAACTATACGCGTCTTTGCGGTCCCGATTCGCTGTAAATTAAAGCAAAAAATCGTTGAGTTTATGTGTTTTCCAACTACTTAGGGGTGATTTTTTCATAAAGCAATTTATTTAAAGGAAAAAGCTTTTAGAATATCTTAAAATTTCCATTGATTTGCGTTGTGAAGAAGAAAATTGAGAAAAAAATGTGGAGTGTGACCAGTATCGATTTTATGTTGGCGTAAAGCAGCAGCAGCAGCAGCAGCAATAAAAGTGGTTGCGGTATTGGTAGTGCAAGAAGCAAAAGGTGAAGAGGTAGAAGAAGAAGAAGGAGCAAAAGAAAAAGTCAGCAACAACGAGTAAAGGAAACCATGGTGAATTCGGCATCGGAAAGGCAACATCTATGCTGAAGTGGCTACTCGCTGGGATTGTTGGCTAAAATTCCAGAAAGGGTAAAATCCGAAGAAAAGAAAATTTACATTGTAATAGTGAAAGAAAAAGAAAATTGTTTTTTAATTCTTAAGCGAATAAAAGCGAAAATAAGGTTAAAAAAATACGCGCTAATAAACGCAAAGCGTTTTCCAAACGGAAAAAAGAAGTGAAGGTTAATTCGTGTTTTATTTTAGCCAAAGAACGTGTGGTCGGTTTGCTCTGCTGCTTTTGTTTGTATGTATGTATGTATGCAGTGATCTGAAACCTTAAGTCCTGTTTGTGCATTTATATAATCAATAATCTGTGGGGGGCTTAAAGTGAAAAAATTGTGCTTTCTCGAAAACACCACAAAAAATAAAATAAAAAAATCAACGCAAAATAAAAACCAATTATTTCAAAAGCCTCAAATAAAAGTCAAAGTGTTATTCTGTGTGTCGCAACGAAAATCCGGCATTAATATTCTGTATTGTTATACTATTGCCGTTAAGCAGTGTTTCCGTGTATGTGTGTGTATCCTGTTTGTCACACAGCTGTAGTGGTGGTGGTAGTGAAGGTGTTTCCTATCAGTTTCAATTTGTAATCGGTGAGTGGACATCCTTCTTTATTCATTTCGACTTCGCGGAAATATTTCTATTTTTATACATAGCTGCACACACACACACATATGTAGCTGCGAGTACAGCCATGCACAGCATATGTGTATGTGACAATTCTAAAAGTGTGTGTGCTCTCTTACGCATATCTATGTACATATGTACATGGGGACGTACTTTTATGTGTGTAGGCATTCCTGTGTCTATATGCATATGAAAATACGTACATAGAAACACATACGCGCATATATGAATATTCAATAATTCTACTTACAAACTTAAAAAATATATGAACATGCGTTCAATTAAAGCGATGTCGATGTGCATCTATAACAAATTTGATTTATAAAGGCAAACAATTTTGTTTTCATATGAGGAGTAACCTCTAGGATAGGTTAGGTTAGGACAAATGGCTGCCTAAGCGAGGGTCCATTTGGACAAATAATCAAATTCGTCCAATGTGATGCCATACAGAGGAAAAAGAAAGGTAGAAAAAACCGGACAGGGGGAACAAGCAAGAAGGGGCTTTGGATTGGAGCGTGACGACCAAACGGTGGCTCTAATTGCCACCTGGCTGTCGGAGTAGATAATTAAATCCCTTACAGTAATTGCAAAATTAAGCCGCCAATCCACTGCTTCTTTGATTGCGGCTATCTTCGCTTAGAAAACCCTACAGTGGTCCGCTAGCCTAAATTTGAGCTTCTCGAAGAATACTTACCCACCAACCCTTCTGCCCAACTGGAAGTCATCCGTAAACACATTTGCATGCCTTCTCCCTAAATGCTACATATCGCCCACTTGAGGGAATATGAATGGAAAACATAAGGATCGGACCCAGCGAGGGTGTGCATTGATTAGCTCTAAGTTTCTAAGAATACTAAAGTATCCGTAGCTTAAGTTTAGATTGTGGCCCGTGCACCGTAATCTGATTGGGGCACGTGCATCGGCAGTTTTCCCTGCAATGTCCCCGGCTAACACATTCAGCATAGCGTTAAGCGCTAGCTTAGGAGTGATCCGAAACGCCTCACTAGTTTCAATGCGGGCAGACTTTTGGACCTTTTCCAGCTTCTTCACTTACGTCGTTCTTTTTGAGAGAGCTCTAGCAGTCCAGGATTGACTTTATAGTTGTGTTATTTAGCCAGAATGCAACTTTGTAACTGCGAGGGCACAAAAGACCATGAGACCGAAGTGAAAACCTCATAAAGAATCTAATCTAAGAAATTTGGCGAGAAGTCCCATCTTTTGCCGATAGCGCCCCTACATCCACACAAGGTCTTCCTGTTGGCTTCCTTCAATGGTAGGCCTCCATATCAGCCCTCTGTCAAAGATGAGTCAGTCAGAGAACACCAACCCGCTGTTGAGGGGCGTAGAGCTCTATGTATAATATTTTATATTTCCTCGTAAATAAGACGATTCTCCAAGAGACCGCCACCTGCGGTCCGAGCAACCTCTACTTCTACTCCTTCTTATACGCCCTTACATCCGTTTATAGATTTGAAATTAGATCAAATCGTCTCACCTCCTATGCGAAGTTGCGTCAGTTATTCTTAGTTATATACAAAGTTCTTCACAACTTCGAAGTTATAACGGCTGTCCCCGTTCACTGTTAGTCAATCTTAACCTTAACTGATATAATTAGAATATTAAAATTGATCCCATAATTACTGGGAGTAGTTCCTGGATTATATTCGCTCTGCATACGTCACACATGAGAGTAGTCGCTTTCGGGAGGCAATTTCAGACCTATGAGTTTGTTTGCATCACGAAAAAGCTTGTGAAAGCAAACCATATGCCGTTTGGAGGCTATGTAAAGTCTGTATGTTTTCAAGATTAGACTTAATACCTTTCAAGGATGTACGAGGTATGTTCAAAAAATATGGTGAAGGTTTCAAATTTCGCGGGCTACATGCATTCGACTTTCGATTATTTTTTTATTGTTGGTACACTCGTCTCGAAGATATGTTCACGGTTTTAGCAACTAACTAAACATGCCATAAATTTGTTTGTAAGAGGCATAAATAAGACAAGTGTTTTGCGTGTTCGGCGATTTTCTGGTATTTTTTTCCCTTATTTTTTGAACACACCTCGTATGCGAAGAATTTTCTCTTTCGTGGTGATCTAAATATTTGGGACTTGGTCTTACATTTTCTGAGAATTGACTTATTTGTAGGCTTGTATTTTACTGTTATTATTATCACTGGTTCCAAGGAGAAACAAAGGCCACAATATATTCCTTTCATGCAAATCTGTTTTGAGTCCTTAGCTTAATTCCAGGTTAAATTCAGGCGCACGTTTCCAAATCCAACAATCGTCTCTAAGTGTCCGATGGTCTTCCTCGTCTACGGCTGCCTTGGCAATTCCACTCAATAGCGGCTGTTGTTAATTCGTCATATTGTATAAGAAGAACGTGGCCGGTCCTTACAAATCTCAAGGGGTATTGGAAAGGAATTTAATAAACGGAGAGTATATGAATACATATGATAGCGCTTCACTAGAGCTTAGCTAGTATTTTGTACTGTATTTTGCACTTATATGCCACTGCACAGTGGTCCGGCCGCGTAGGAAGAGCGGTCATAAGAACTTTTGGCGTGATAAATGACTTTTTAGTACGTTTTTAAGTTGGGAAATGTTTTTATTTGTTAAAAAAACATTAAGACATATAATAAAGCAATATATAATTAATATAAAAAGTCAAAGGAAAATTAGGTATACACATTTTTTATATAAAATTTTTTTATTTCGTTTAAAGTTTTGCATAAATCTTAAATTATAAACAATAATAGAAAAAAAACATTAAATTCCGAAAGGATGAGCATCAAGTATACTTTAATGCCAGTTAACTTATTCTTATTTATGAAAACAATAAAATATTCACTTCCAAAAAAGTTAATGTACTTAGAAATACAAAACTTTTAACTCAATAAATCTAACACTTCTCTTGACATCATAGATTTCTTTTTACGTGGGAATTTTCGTAGACTAGATATAAATGGATCGGAATTAAGAAGAAGCCTGTGGAAAAGATCCGTGTTAGTTACAGTTCTTGAGTTCTTTCTGGTATTGTCACGTCTGAATTGTTTCACTAATTTATTACAGGATTCAGCTGCCTCCTCTGATAATTCTCCAATTGATAATAAACAATGATCGATCACCTCCGACCCATGAATGAGCACTTTATGAACTGATGCAGGTAAATTATACAATGAATATTTACTAACTAGAATTTTAGCAGTGTCTAGTGTGTATATTTTGAATTTATTCGAATTAATTTTAAAACCAGATGAAAGGCATTGTATTCTTGTGATTTCGGATGAAATGGTTGAATGAAGGAAAAATTTTCGTGCTGTATTTCCATCATTAGAGGTGCCACTTCCTCCACTTCGCGGTTTGTCAACTATCAAGCCTAATTGTTCTCTAAACTCCCTTTGAACAAATTCTTTTCTCTTAGCTTAAAGTGCTTTTTCCTCAGATGAACGTGCTTGCCACCTTTTAAATTCGATTCCATAAGAAACATGAATAAAGTATTCAAAAAATCTAATCCAAGAATGCAGGGGTGATAAACCAAATTCAAATCTACTGGAGTTTACTTGTTTGTTTCTACACCTTTCTAAGTCATTCGTTTCTTTAGGTGTCGCACCACAAATATAACATTTACTCGTAGATGCGTCACTAAGAGCACAGCACACTTTACCATCAACCATAGTTAATTGTAAAGAATGACTTACTTTATAACTATGGTTATCGATTTTAACAACAGTCGGATTCAAGTCACTAATAGCTTTTTTAAAATGCTCTTCTTCTTGAACACAAAGAGCTTTAGTTTCTTTAGCAAATTGAAAACGTATAGGCCGACAAAACCTTGTGGAGAATGGGCGAGAATTTTTCCAAATTATCTTATCTGGGTCAGAGGTAATCGATTTGCAAATAAATTTCAAGGGTACATAAGATGTAACAATTAAACTTCCATCTTCCGTTCTCGGACCAGAAAAACTTTGCTTGTATTCGCTCTGTTCAGTGCTGCCATCGAAACCCCATTTACCTACTAATTCATACTCAGTGCAACTTGATTCAGATATATTTACCAATACTGGTTTTTGAGATTCGAGAATTCGAGAGCAAGTGTGGTCCAACAAACATTGTAAATTAATTTCGGCAGATGATTCTGTAACGCCAATTCCTGTTGGGTAACACAGGTACACATACATAGGTACAGATTAGACCCTATATCAAGCGCAATCGCAGGTAATCGCAGCTGGAAATTATTTTTCCTTAAAGAGGACATACGTAAGAATATTTTAATGTATGTTTCATTTGTGCAGATTCGTGCGAACTTAGTTAAAACTTTACAAACTTCTTATAAAAAAAATAAACGGCAAATTTTAAAGTACCCATTTCGTACGGTCTGAAAACCTATTAAATAATAATTAAAAAAGATAACAAAACGTTTAACATGTCGTACATACCTTCAACTTGAATTTCCATTGTACAACAGGACATAAACACAGTAATGCTTAGAAAAATAACACTTCCCGGAACTGCGTAAGTACGGAGCGGAAACCACGCTAACTATCACTTTTCAAATTCTCTTACTTTGGAGGCACAATTATAAGTGAATTGTTTGTGCAGTTGAAATTTCTTTTGTACAATAAGTTCCTATGACTAATGAACTAACATTTAGCTAAATATTGTTGCATAATTTTATCATGACTATTTTCATCCAATGTCCTATGGCGGAACCACTGTGCACTGGTTCGCGGTACGTGTTTGAACATAACTCGCAAGGTTAAAGAAGTCCCACTATGGCACGTTCAGGGATTACTGATCATAGTTTGAGCTATCAATTTAAAAATCTAAGAAAATACTCGAGTGGTAGTACAGGGTGAACGATATGAAGTGTTACCTATTCAAAACTCCATAACGTTTTTGTGTGAAATTAGTTTTAATTGATTTCAAAGACAAAATTGTTCAAAAATTTAACATACCTATATTCACTTTAGCTCGATATGACCACCTTTTGCATTGACTATAGCCTTCAAACGGTCAAAAAATGAGTTGCATGCTGCACGAATGTGATCTTGAGGTATTTTGGCCCATTCTCGTATAATCTCTTTTTTCAGCGCATCCATACTGGACAATTTTTTAGTCCTCACCTTGCTCTCCACAATGGACCAGATGGAATAGTCCATCGGATTTGTGTGTGGCGAATTCGAAAGCCATTGTGTGGCCGAAATGAAGTGTGGAGCATGATTTTTTAATCATTCTTGGTTCACACGAGCTTTATGAGACGGTGCCGAAACCTGTTGGAACGTCCTTGGTCTACGACCGAAATGTTTGCGTGTTCACGGCTCTAAAGCAGCTTCTAAAACATTTTCCCGATAATAAGTCGCATTCACTTTGACACGAGGCTCGATAAAAACGATTGGAGAGCGTCCATCAGCGGTCACTGCGGCCCAAACCATTACTTCCGATGGGAAATTGCTTCGAGTGGCCATACGTAGGCTGAAATTCTCGTATGAGCATTCGGTGAAGTAAACACGATCGTTTTGAGTGTTTATGAACTGCTCAGTTGGGAAATTTTTTTCATCAGAAAACACAATGTTAGGAAATTCGCCACGTTCGTGCAAGCGCAACAACTCCTTTGCTCTTTCGCAGCGAACTTTTTTTTCCTGGGGTGAAAGATCGTGTGCTTTTTGGAACTTGTAAGCCTTGACCTTGAGCTCATTTTTCAATATGCGTCAGCTCTTTGGCCATTTTTCCTCCACTTCGACGTGGATTTCATTGAAGTCGAGCCTTCACTTTCCGAACCATTTCTGGCGTTGTTGCGGTTTTTTTTGGTCCACCTCCATAGCGTTTTGCATTGCTACCAGTATCATTGTAACGTTTTATAGTGCGATACACAAACATTTTATTCACTTTGAGGTGACTGAGCTCACGAACAATGGCTGATTGTGATTTTCCAGCCAAATATAAACACTATTACGTTTGAATTCCATCACAGAAAGAAAAAATTCAACAAAACTGAGACGCAAATGCTTTTGATGGCTTATAAACAATATATTGAACTGTCATTAGAACAATTTTGACGTTGATGTCATTAGCTGCTTTACAGATACAAGCAGTGTGAAGTTGGTAACCCTTCATATCGTTCACCCTGTATATAAAGTTATCTCAATGTTTTACAACAAAAAAAGCAAAAACAAACAAAACATAAATACAAAATTATAAGACAAAAACAATTTCTTTAAAGTGAACTAATTAAATCCAAATCCACTAATTAAATCAATCCATTGATCCGGTCACATGAATTATTATGAATAACTTGGTTTCGCCACTTCGTTTATTTCCATTAATTTTATCTAAAACTAGCAAACCCGGCCCGCTTCGCTGGGCACACTAAAATAGAATAGATATGGTTTAGAACAGAAATGATATGATTTTCATATTATTTATTTCTTTATTCAAGCGCTTTGGCATAGACAATATTTTTTGTTTTTCTATTTGTTTTTGAGTAAATATAAAATATAAATTGAAAATCAGGAAAAAAGAAGATTGTTTTTAAATTTCAAATCAACGCATATGAATAAACAATCGTCTTTTTTCCTGATCATCCATGAATTTTTCGTTTCAATTTATATGTTTTATTAAGCATTCGAGCTTTTTTAACCATTATCCATTTATATTTTTCAAAAAAATTGTTTTTTCACGAACACATAATTTCATTCGGATTTCACATTAAATTCTCAAATTTCGTAAGAAATAATTCACTGTTCCAAAATCCACTCCAAAAAAATTCAGAAACAAATTTTACACTTTGCACTTACTTCTTCTCCTTATGGCATCCAAATCAGAAAGAAATATTGACACATTCTAACTCACACTGTCAATTTGACAGTTCAGTTCCGCCCCAAGCGTTAAAAAAGTAAACGACATTATGGCTGGTTCAAAAGAACGCTGAACCCGTTGCCACTGCTCCGAATTACAACCAAACTTTACGAAACCCATTTTCAATACTTACTTAACAATGTGTGTAGGTTTGGTTTAATTCGGTGCAAAGACACGGCGGGTCCACGTTTTAGCATATATTTCGAGACCCTAGTCATCAATTGGTATGAAAATTACCCCGTATTAAAGCACTTATCAACAGCTTTCATTTGATACCCATATTGTACATACACAACCAAAGGTTACCCGGGTCTACGTTTTGACCTATATCTCGAGACCCCAGTCACGGAGCGGCATGAAAAATACTCTGTACTAAAGCATTCACCAACAGCTTCCATTAGATACCCATATTGTACATACACAACCAAAGGTTACCCGGGTCCACGTTTTGACCTATATCTCGAGACCCTAGTCACGGAGCGGCATGAAAAATACTCTGGACTAAAGCATTCACCAACAGCTTCCATTTGATACCCATATTGTACATACACATCCGAAGGTTACCCGGGTCCACGTTTTGACCTATATCTCGAGCCCTATTTCCAAAATAAAATATAATCCATGTTACTCGTGGATGATGTAACTTTCGAATGGTGAAAGAATTTTTAAAATCGGTCTGGTAGTTTTTGAGTATATTCATTACAAACAAACAAACAAACAAAGTTTTCCTCTTTATAATATTAGTAGGTATAGATAAATATAAGAAAAGTGAATAAATAGTCAAAACAACTGCTTTTCTCGATGGTATTTGTAAATTAAAACCTATTTCACTTCGACAAGTGATAGTTTTTGATTTACTGGAATAAAAACGCAGAGGTAAATGTTAAAATGGAAAGACGTTTTGTTTGGTTCAATGGTCTTGAAAACTGCTTTTGGAAGCCCAAAACCCTCCTCACCATTTGGTTGCGCTCATAACCATAGCCGAAATGGCTTCGCCATATTCATCAAATATTTTATTCTCGCAGCAAGCACTTCCAAACTCCAGAGGATACATCGGTTTACTGTGTGGAGTACTCTTTGGAAATCTTTCAAAAGTTATTCCAAATTGATGCAATTTACACCGATTTCTCTAAGTTTTTGATAGAGGATTTCATCGGATATTAATAGTTAAACGTGAATGCTAAGGCTTTCATTCTAAGTTACTGCGGTGGATTATGGTATAAAATATCTAAAAATACTAAATAGAAAAACTGGATAAAGAAGGAAAGCGGGGACAAAACTAATTACCTTCTGTCATCAAATAAACAGTCGGTGTTCTCGCGTATCAGCACCCATGTCACTGTTGACAGTTATGATTTCGATGTTGTGAGAGACTTTGTTTATCTAGGAACTTTTAGGATTAACTCCGATAATAATGTTAGCCTTGAAATCCAACAGAGAATCTGTCTTGCCAACAAGTGCTACTTTGAATTAAGTAGTCAATTGAGTAATAAAGTTCTCTCTCGACGAATACAACTAACACTTTATTAGGCTCTCATTATACCCATCCTTGCGTATGGCGAATAAGCTTGGACGATGACAACATCCGATGAGGCGTCCCTTGGCGTGTTTGAGAGAAAGAGTCTGCGGAAGATTTTTGGACCTTTGCACGTTGGCGAGGGCGAGTATCGTAGATCATGGAACAATGAGTTGTATGAGCTTTACGACGACATAGACATAGCGCAGCGAATAAAGATCCAGCGGCTTCGTTGGCTGGGAGATGTCGTCCGAATGGATACGACTCTGAAAGTGTTCGATGCGGTACCAGCTGGTGCTAGCAGAGGAAGAGGAAAGCCTCCTCTACGTTGGAAATATCAGGTGGAGAATGGCTTGGTTTCGCTTGGTGTGTCCAACTAGCACCGTTTAGCACAAGAAACAACTGCCGCGCTTTGTTAAATTCGGACAAAATCGCGTAAGCGGTTATCACGCCAATCAAGAAGAAGATAATAGACACTGTCGTTTTGACTTGGTAATGTATCATCTTATTCTTCTGTTGCTCCCTTCGGTGCTCTCCAGGGTAGTGTCCTAGGCTTGTTACTACTCGATCTCTTTTTTAATAGTATTTCCCCCTGATTTGAAGTGTAATCGGTTTTATATGCGTGTGACTTAAATTTTTTTATGAAATTAAATGTATAGCAAATTCAATCAATCTCCAGGGTGAGCCTCGTAACTTAATATATATATCATATATAAGTATAGTTGGTGGATTGTCCTTTTTTCGGGAATCAATTAGTGATTTTAAAGTCTTGCGTGCTTCGTCTGACTTCAAGCTCAATGTCACCACTCACAGAAATTTTATTGTTTCTAAATCGGCCACAAAAGACAATGAGATCGAGATGCAAATCTCAAATCAATCTAAATCATTTGCGAAGTTGACTTTTATTCGTCGTAATTGATCTTTGTTTTCCGAACTCTGCGCTCTAAAATTGTATTAGTATTTAGATCGATTCCACTTGGAATACACCTTATTTGCCTAGAGGTATTTTCATGCAGCTTACGTTAAAAGACTAAAGCCAGCTCAGAGGACTTATATACGCTTTGCTTTACGCTCGATAAAATTTGTATACC
Source organism: Anastrepha obliqua (assembly GCF_027943255.1). Lineage (NCBI taxonomy): Eukaryota > Metazoa > Arthropoda > Insecta > Diptera > Tephritidae > Anastrepha > Anastrepha obliqua. The sequence goes on from NC_072894.1 coordinate 121,688,467, forward strand.
ATCCTGTCTTATCCAATCGGGAGTGCATAGGTTTGGATCTCCGTGCATGAGACAGCTTATGATAGAAAAAATATTTTTTAATAATAGTCGCAGTAGTCGCAGGCAATGGCAAGCCTCCGATTATATTTCTGCCATGGAAAAGATCCTCATAAAAAAATTGCCGTTATCATTCTAGTTGCTTATTGATAAATCTTATAGAGTAGTTTAGAGTCGTTGTCAATATGCTTTGCCTTTGATATCATTGTTGGATTTATTGATTGCTCGTACTTCCTCGTTTTAAACTTCCCTGGCGTATAATTCTTTATAAAGCATTGTGTTTGTGGGCGTGTTTGAAAAAACTATTTATGTCCCAATGTAATGCTTATTCTTCTTAGATCACAATAGACTACAATAGTTGGAGGTTTGCACTTCGACCTTAAGATCTTTTGTGCCCTCTATTTGTCATAATACCTTATCCAATCCCTAAAGTATACCTATTTTTCATACCTAAGATAGAGCTGTCTTTCTTCTGGCTGTTCCAGGCCGAGATATATACTCCTTCTTCTCGCCACGGCATCGCATTCGAGAAGAATGTGTGTTCTTTTTTTCTAGAGTCTGATTAAAATCTACCCTTAATGTACTTCTTATGAGATTTTTCCTTATTTTTTGTTATCTTTGTACGTACATATATATTTTTCGTATAGTCTGTAAGCAACTTGTTTGTTGATTAAGTAAATTAATAATTAAATAAAATATAATTTATCTCAGGCCCATTCAGCCTGTTGGCCATGCCATTCTCAAAAAGCTTACCAGACGATTATCATCGTATTGCGTGTTTACAAAGTCTTCTCGGTTTCTCTTACACTAAACTTGATAGTCTGTCAACTAAACAAACTGAGGTGAGAACCAATGAGGCTAAAACTTGCCTTGCTGCGCGCCAACTCGGTAAAAAGATGCGTCTCAATAGCAAGAGACTCCACGTGGCGTTAACAATAAATATATTTTAAAGCTTTTCAAATATCATGCTTACATTAACAGCCCACAGCTCAAGCTTCCTTAAACATAGATAGTTCTTCAAGCCAGTTTTAGAGAGTCGCAGTGCAGTTATAATTTCGAATTAACTACAGGGTTTGATTGAAAAGTAATGAGCCTTATATTTTTAAGCAGTTTTATTAAACTTTTTGGCTCTTCAAAGTAGGACCCTTGAGCGTCAATACACCGCTGGTAGCGGTCCTTCCATTACAGGAAACATTTTTTAAACTCATCCGCCGGAATAACGTTCAATTCAGCTGTCACAGTTTTTTGGATCGCCTCGATGGAGTCGAAAAGCCTCCCCATCAGCTTTCTTTTCAGGCGCGGGAACAAGAAGTCCGGAGGGGACAGGTGTGGGTTGTAGGGAGGGTGGGGAAGCACCGGAACCCCCATCTTGGCCAATGCAGCGGTGCAGAGGAAGGTGGTGTGCGCCGGCGCATTGTCGTGATGAAGAGTCCAATTGTTGATGAGGTTGGGGCGAGCCCGGGCGACGCAGTTTTTCAGCCGAAGGAGCACTTCTTTGTAAAATGCCGCATTTACAGTGCTTCCTGGAGGTACAAACTCCTTGTGGACGATGCCTCGAGAGTCGAAAAAGATGATCAGCATGGTTTTGACCTTGGATTTCGACATGCGCCTCCCGGCCTACCTTGAACGACTTGTGCCACCGTTTTACCTGGGCACTGGACAGAGATTGGTCCCCGTAAGCCTTCTTGAGTAGCCCAATGGTTTCGGTACTCGTTTTGTTTAGCTTTACGCAAAATTTGATCGAGTAACGTTGCTCCAACGATCGCTGCATTTTCGCCACTGCAAAATCCTAACACACTTTTAAAACAGCTTTCACGCGCGGAGCGATGTGGACTGCACCGCTGTTGCCAGCGAACTGGGACCGTTTTCTACTGGAAGGGGAAGATCCAACAATCATTTCCCCCCACCAGCCGATTCGGTTGATCGTTTGGCAGACGCTCCGCGCGGGAAGGCTCATTACTTTTCAATCAAACCCTGTAATATTATATAATATATTTTATCTATTTTTAATAAGTATTTAATATTTAATAAATTTACTAATTTTTTCCTTTCTACTTCCAGCGTTAATTTCTTTGGGAGTGGCATAAATGTATTTACATGTACATAGGCACTCACTCCTCGTACGATGCATCCATCTAGTGAACAAATAAGTAGAAGTCGGCAGGATCTTGAAAGAGCAACGGAGTTATCGCTTTCCAATAATGTTTTGCCACATATACGATCGCATCATGGCAGTGCTGCTAATATATTCCACGATCAAACGGACGACTTTCGAAGAAGGTGAGAAAATTTTGAAATAATCTATTATTCCTAGTGATTATTTTTATTTCTAGGTTAGATTTTGTGCCTACTGAGTTTTCGAATTTTTACAAGCATTTTGTGATATGTTGCATGGCTGAGCTAGAACCCAGTACTTTCGACTCTTCCTTCAGGCCAGAACATTAGAATAAAATACTATGTGCTCCTCTGCTCTTCCTACTTCCATCGCAAATTTTTAATGAATAACACTGTGGAACAAATTCAGGTTAGCAAAAATTAGGTCCATTCTGAGAGTGGCGAGTGAAAATAGAGGCGAAATTAAAGGACCCGTATCGCGCCATTTGTTTATGTTAGTTCGAATTTTTTTTTAATCGGCCTTCGAAGTTTGCAGTCAAATGCCGACTTTCAGTATATTGTTTATATGGGTTTTCGGCTATAACTCGTCGACTAATTGATATTTTTTCAATCTGTAAAAGCCAAATTATTGCTAGAGACCTGTGCAACAATTACAATTTTTGAAAAAATTGATTTCGAAAATTTTTGTGGTACTTATGAGGCAAAATGTTGGAAAAAAATTTTTTTTTCATGTTTTTTGAAAATATTTTCCACAAAACTAAGTGTTTTTTACTTTTTTTGTGGTCTATAATATGCTTCTCAGTTTCTTTATTGAATTTCATTTGAAAAAAAATTGTCTTAGTCGATATTTTGCGCTTTAGGCATACAGTCATAATACAAAACTTGCGTTTTTTGAGCTTAATATTAATTTATTTCTCATTTTTTATTTACCAATTTTGTTCAGTGTTGGTTTTGAAGAAACATAGAAAAAGAAAATATAAAAATATGGAAAAAAATATAATTTTGAAATGTTAATAATGAAAAGTTTTAAGTAGAAAAATAAAATAAATTAAATTAATAATTTGGCCAGCTGCCGTTTAGCAGGCGGCTGTGGATCAACATCACTGCTCTCTCTAATGTCTTGGTCATCGTCATCATCATCAGAGAGATCGATTATTTCGTCCAACAGATATTCTGGATTTTCATCTGTGTCTTCCCCTTCTTCCTCTGTTTCCTCGTCTTCCTCTTCTTCAAAGGTGTTTTTATACCACCAACAAATTTCAGCGAGTATCGCATCTGGAGATTTCTTTCCTCTGTAACTGAAACGAAAATAGTTTTCAATCGTTGAACATATCTCGAAATCATACAACCACATTTCCTGCAATAGCCAGTGTGCTTCTGCGTGACATACCAATAGTTAGGATTCTGATTGCGTAATTAAAATGATCGAAGACTACATAAAACTGTGAAGCCCTGAGGCAACATCAAAGTGAACACCAAAAGTTGGTGTCCAAATATTTGTTGAAGATGTTGGTTGGTTGGTTGTAATTCTTCTGAAATGACCTCTCAGAAGTCAATGAGCAAGTGGGGCCGTTATTTGGCTCCACTTCTCAATAAGTTCCGCTACATTTAACATTTCAGCCTTCCATACCTTATGGACGCAAGGCCCAGACATTCTTGAAGGAAATCTTAGAAAGTCTTACCGATATTATTCAGATCACAGCTGGGATAACTTCTGCTTCAATGTCAACTCGGCTGATCAATAGGGATCTCATAAAAACTAAAACTTCTACATAGTGTTGCAAAGACATTATATGACCGCAAAAAACTTAGAATCTATTCGTAATTCTATGCGTTCTGTAGAATGCTGGCCAGCGACATAAATAGTCATCCGGGAAGTAGTACCAGTTTTGTCGCGTGGGATGATGTAGGACAGTGTGTGGCATAAGTGGGGTATCTGAATAGGGGTCGTCTGTTACGAGTGCTCAACTACAATCAATGAGCTGGTGAGAGTGCAAAGAGTTGTACGCTTTGGAATCAAAGGAGAACTACGGATCATGCCAACTCTTGTGCTTCACGCTATGTTGGATATTATGTTCGTAGGTATTGGGGCGGCCTGCGTAGCTTTAGTGCACCACGTTAGGTGGTTCCGGCTTCGAACTGTGGACATGAAACATCAAATGATAGGTGTGCCCCTAGGCAGGTAATTGAATACCTCTGAGGGCATTTCTGCTATCAAAAAGCTGCTCAAATCCATATTGTTACAGAGTTGGTGAGATTCCTTTACTCAACTCTCCAAGTGTGGCTCTCTTGAGGGCAGGTCTACGAGCATAACCTATAATCGCCTATCCGTCTCTTCGTTGCCATGTGAAGTCCGGCTTTTTGAGCTTTTTTGTAAGTAAAATATTTTAATATTAAAATCTACATCACAATGTGTGTTGGATCATGTCAAAAAGATCATCATCAACCGTCTCCATAATTCTGGCTGCTTAGCTTTTCTGAAATCAAACCAAAAAACGCAATGACCTATATTATCATTCGAAAATCTTAAATATGGGATTATTGAAAATAAATTTTATAATTCGTTTTGACCATTTTGTTGCGAAAAAAAATTATTCGGAAGTCAAAATCAAACCAGTTAGTAGTTCATTAGGTTCGCGCTCAAGCAAGCGCCAAGTAGGTGAACTTTAACTGCTGTAGCTTCCAAATGCCTCCGGAAAAATGTACATCACTCTATTTACAAAAAAAATAGTGGTTATATTTTCTCTCTATCTCTAATTATATTTTAAGACTACCACCATAATATTTCGGAAAAAATTTAAGATTTACGTGAGCTGTGCCGATTTGAAAATACCTCTAAAATTCGAGTTTTTCATAAATAAAATTAGTTTTGTCTGAAACTTTCCTCGATAGCCGAAAGCGTTGGTGCGTGCTACCATTCGGTGGGCACGAAACACCAAGCAATAGAAAAAGACAGGCAATGGGATGAAAAGGATCCTCATAAAAAACCAGTTGTCTTTCAAAGGTAGCGGAAAATTTGGGTACCTACACTTGCGGAACAATATCAAGACGCAAACCACAAATTAGAGGTAAAGCTCGGCCAAATACCAAAAAAGGAAATTAGCGCCAATTATAACAGGTGGCGCTAAAGTAATCCTCCTATCAGAAAATGCTATAAATTTTGCGATTGGCCCCTAATGTCAGTTCTGTTTTGACATTTGTGTAGTACACACATACGAAATACAGGTTAATAAACAATGCTAAGCTACACTGCTCCAGAACGCGGAATATTGCTGACTATTTATCGGTCGGTGGCACAACGTGAATTTCGTCGCAGATTTCCTCGCCGTCCAACGCCTACTGGTGAAACACTGCGACGTTTAGCCGCTCGCCTCGAAGATACTGGCACAACACGCGATGCTGCCAGGCGTGGCAGACCCCGGAGTAGCCGTTCTGCAGAGAATATTGCTGCAGAGCAATGATCAACGAGTTCTTTTTGCCGCAACTTGATGAATTGGGATTGGAAAACATGTGGTTCCATCAGAACGGTGCAACGGCACACACTGTACGTGCCACAACCGATATGCTGAAGGATGCATTTCTCGGGCGCCTAATCTCCCGTTTTGGCGATTTGCACTGGCCAGCAAGATCGCCTGATTTGACCGCTCCAGACTTCATTTTGTGGGGCTTTTTGAAGTCGCGGGTTTATGTCAAAAAGCCTCAGACTCTTGCAGCTCTTAAAGATAATATCCGTCAAGAATGTGAGGATCTATCGCCGGAAGTTTTGGCCAAAGTGATGGAAAATGCCATAAAAAGGGCTCAAATGACAATCAACTGTGGCGGCGGCCATTTACATGACATTATATTCTCGACTTGATGTAAAAAAAATTAAAAGACCAAATAAAAATACTCCACAAGAAGAATCAAAGTTTTTCATTTTTTTTTTAATTACAGCCAAAAAACATCGCAAGGTTACTTTTGCGCCACCTTGTACATACGAGTATATTTGCTAAGCTTCTTCCATATAAAAAAACGAGCATGTTTTTATATGGAAGAAAAGGCGTGAGCGAAAAAACAAATTCTCAATAATCAAATTTTATAGACGCTTGAAACTTGCACTTTGTTACATTAAGATTCAATGGATTATAAAACTGCATACCGCATACTGCATACCAGAAAAAATCTCAGAAATTCTGGTTAAAATGTTGAATGTTTTGATGAAATTTTGAGAAATTGTGGACAAAAATTTTATGAAACATTGCGTTACGTGGTTTTTGTTGTAGTAAGAGCTATATTTTTATAAAAAATAGTGATTTGTATAGAATTTTGCAATGGGTTGTATATGAGGATAAATCGTAGGGGTACGAATTAATAGTGGTTGAGAGAATCGTATTAAAAAAGATATATACAGCAACATTAGTTTTTAAAAATTTGTTTCCCAAAAAATCGCCTAAGATGATAGAAGAGTTTAAGATTAATATTAAGAGGTCTGCATAAAAATGTTTAAAAATTTTATCAACGGATCCAAAATAATGAGGCTTTCGATGCTATTTTTCACTTATCTTGGAAGACGGGTTGAAGGAAAATTTGAATAACTCAGCCAAATTTCAACGTAAGAGTATAAGACTTCTAAGATAACATTGGAGAAGTATTTTCTCATCCATACAACATTTTTAGGCAGACATTTACCGCTAAGGATGAAATTGATTTTCGCCCGAGTGTGTCCTCTCTCTGGGCAACCATTTCAACCAGACCTTTTAGTCTTAAACTCCTCTATTATATATATATAAAGGGTGGTTAAGTTTTAAAGGCCGGTTTTGATTTTGAATAAAATACAATTCTTTTAGGAAATTATTGTAATTTCTCTTTACTATGATAATATTGGTATGGCTCAATTACGTATAGAACAAAATATTGGCCAAATGGCCATCGCGGCCTCGGCGGGACACCTCCAAAGACCACCAAATGCAAATAGTTCCTTATCTAAAGGGTGGTTAAGTTTCAAGGGCCGGTGTTGATTTTAAATAAAATACAATTTTTTTAGGAAATTATTGTAATTTCTCTTTATTGTTTATTGTTTATATGTTTTTAAAAACTAATAGAAATACGAGTATAAAATAAAACAAAATAAAATAGATGTTTCGAAGTATTTTCAAATCGATCTTAATATTTATATAGTGAAGTTTATGATTCCGGTGAAAAAACCGCAAATTGTTTTTAGTCTGCAGCATTGTTTAGCAATGTCACATTGGATGAGGTATTGAATCGAATATACATACATACATACATACGATGGTAGTATACATTCATATAGAAAATATATGTAGGAACATTTTTTTAAATTTGTCCTTCGATTTTTCGATTGGTAACAGAGGCGTTACTTTGCTCCCATTCTTTCTTAACATGACAGTCCTGGATGGACCACTGCTTTCGAAACTATCATCCCCCAAATTTTGTCTGCGCCAATTTTGTCAACGACCTTGACTGCAACCTTGACTCCCATATCAAGAGCTTGCGCTGAACTAAATGTAGTCTACAATGCTTTAGATTTTGATTTCACGCAGTCAAAACCGTCTTCAGTTAAATATTTACGTATGTTTTTCTTTGCGCCACATCATTAGTATCTCATCTTAACTCATGAATTTTATATTTAGGATTGGTCTACATTTAGATTAATGAAAGTCAGTATGAGTTTCGTACTTCAAGGCTTGAAATAAGTAGAAGTAAATATATGGCATTCTTTCTACGTGTCCAAGCCAGCGTATTTGCTGGGCTTTTATGTATTTTATAATGTTTGCCCTTGGATAAGGTGCTCAAGTTCAAAGTTGTATCTAATACGATATGTGTTCTCCAGCCTGATTGGCTGGATATTTTTCTAAGTATTTGCCTTTCAAACTGTGCTATTTGGCCCACGTCATTCACTTGACAACCGTATGCCATGATTGGGCGTAAGAGAGCATGAAATAAACGTAGTTTTTGGTTTCTTGACAGGAGTTTGGACTTAGCATATGCCACTACCTTAACACCTGCTCTGTTAAATTCTAATGGTATGTCGTTTAACGCTGTTAAACATAAATGGGAAGTGGCTCAATTCGCAATTCGTTGCTTAAATTTTCTATCATCTGGGATTGAAAGTATCCATCTGCCAACACGATTATCAACAACTACAAATCTACTCAGTGATTGGATGATAGTGTCGACTTCAACATTACAAAACGTGCCTTTCATATCTAAGAAGATTGAAGATGTATGGAGAAACAATTAAACATTAATTAAAAAAAAAAACACGTTTAATATTTACTCGAAAAGAGTTATGCTCGCATTTGCGTCAAGAGCATAAGAGAATCCGCCATGTGACTGACAACTGGTATTTTATATTATTAACACATCGGTCAATAAGTCCCCGGTCTAACAAAGAAAACACAAGAGTTACATCAAAATTCGAGTTTATTCATCAATATAGTTTCCTTCTAAGGCTATACAGTCAGTCCAACGCCTTTCCAAACGTTCGATGCCATGGCCAAACAGCTCTCGGAATCATCGAGACGTTGCTGTTTTTGGTCCACAGTCAGCAAACGCGGCACCCACTTCGAACATAGCTTCCGCATCGACAAATGGTCGTGTAAAATGGTGAAAACACTTCCCTTTGATATCTTTACGATGTCAGCAATATCATCCAGCTTCAATTTACGGTCGGCCAAAACCAATTTATGGACCTGCTTGATTTTTTCGGGAACAACTGCCTCATTTGGGCGACCAGAGCGGTGTGCATCGTTGGTGTCCGTACGACCGCGTTTAAAATCAGCATACCAGTCGATCACTGTTGATTTGCCTGGTGCAGAGGTGCCATAATGATCGTCCAACCACTGTTTTGCTTCGACGGTATTTTTTCCCATCAAAAAGCAGTGTTTAATGAGCACACGAAATTCTTTTTTTCCATTGTTCTGAAAATAACAAAAGTAGCGTCACTAAAGCTTCAATAAGTCACACAATAATGATCCGAATGACATACAAATTTGACAGTATACCTAAAAGGGTATGTTCTTTCGAACCATAAAGCTAATTTTATGTTAGTGGCGCCCTCTATATGTCAGACCGGGGACTTATTGACCGATGTGTTATTGTTATTGACGCTATTTTCGTCACAACAACAGTTCACTAATTGTTGGCCGATTGTTTTTGCCATCGAGAAAGAAGTAGTCAGTCGAAAGGTGTTGCAAATAAATGAATTTGAAATTACCAATGTCTTGCTGAAAACGACTTTCGAAAACTCCTTTAAAATCTGCATAAAGTCTCTAAAAATCTAGCGCTCTTAACGATAACAATATTGAACAGGTTTCTGTTATTTTTTGTCGTAAAAGAATTGGTTCTATTCGGTGACTGTCACCGTTCGTTCACTCATGAAATTCAGATTATGTGAGCGCAGAGTAGTATTTGCAGCTTTATTGATTATGTATGCCTTTAAGTATTTACATACATACACTTGTATATATGTATATGCATAAACATGTATGTGTGCGTGCAGCAAGTTGCCCCTGTCTATCCCAGCTTCAGAAACTAGTTTTACGATTTGAGCGAGCGGTGAGCGCAACTTGAGAATTCGAATGCATCAATGTATAAGTATAATATTTACCTGCCAGCCTCTCTAACAACTTGGGCATATGAGCATATGGGTATATATGTATGTAAGTATGTATGTGTATGAGCATTTAACTTGGTAAACGAACAGGGTGACTTTTAGCAATTAAAAATGAAATATTGCAAGTGAATACCGTAACTCAGATTTTGTACATATTTACTCTGAGGAAGTTTTCAATGAGATAGGTCATTGATAGACTCCCATTTGTTTTAATAGTACTGTCATGTGTGCTTAATGGAGAATATCGACGCTTTAAAGGTAGTTTTCTAAATATCCGATTACTTGCTTAATCAGAACATAATCGACATATGGCCGATATGGCTATTAACCGAAACAAAAAACAACAGCTGAGAAAATATATAAGAGCTATTTCCCAGAGAATTAGGATATCACACGTATAATCCATGCAATTTATGATGGCTTAGTTCCATACATATAAGTGGCGTTTTCTCGAATTCATCTAACATCCTTCACAATTTATCGATATCTGGCGACAGAGAGGCTAACCGACTCGCAGTGTACGGTTACACCGCTATGCCATAAACCGCGCTGAATAGTGAAACTTTGTAGATGTACTGATGCTTAGTCAAACACTTGTGAATTAGATTTGTTGCAATAATAGAAATTTTGCTTGATGGGAAAAAATGGGCTTCCTCTGAGAAAATGATTTTTTGGTCAAAATCCGGATCTCCTGCCAACATTCCGGTGCCCAATTAGCGAAGTCATGGCGTTGTCCATTTCGTCCGGCTTCATTTCTTGTGGTATTCCAATCGTTTACGAACTACAAAATAAGCCATGTTAATTCCCTAGCTATGGCCAATTCCGCATTATGTGGTTTTTTCGATACTGCTCACTACGGATGCTATGTTTCTTTCATTTTATACCAAGCTCTGCCTGGTTGAAGGATTAAGATCCCGAAGAGTGTAATCAGGCTCCCACTGTACAACGAATTGCCTGCATATTGAAGCCATAATGACGACTGACATTACTCCGAAATTCACCTTTAGTACTTACGACTGAGCCGGGAAGCGTGAAACGATACATGATGAAATGAAAACCTTACTGAATATTTTGACATTTTTGATGGTGACTCGGCGAAATGTTGCAACGCATATCACCCGATGGCTCTTCCAGTCATTTGATACAAACCGAAGATTCATACAGACTCTTATCGTGTGCCTTCGTTTCATGCGCTGGAAAAGATTGTAATATTTCATATACTATAATACAATAACGTAGATTTGCTGACGTGTACTGTCGCTATTGATATCAACGACCTTAAAAACCGTGCCGAGGAAAATACAAATCATCTGCTGGTTCTGCCAAAATTGCTTAGGTGGTTAGCCCGCCAGTTAAGGAGAAGAATATTAATAATATTCCCATTCAACCAACGTATGACATTAACAATGATGGCATTAGTCCTTGTATAGGAAAATCTTTGAGTCCATGGTGCAGTGTACGTTGGTTCATGAAACACGACTGAAAATATACTCAGCGTCAGCAGCAACGTTTGAGGATGATTTAAGAATACAACAGCAAATTGAACTTTCCATATGAATAACCTGTGCGATGGGTCTTAAATGAATTTATAGAAATATATTTACGAAATCTGCGAAACACCATAATGATATAAACAGCTATGTTCTATTAACGGCCACCCCTCGGCACAAACCGTGAACTTTGGTAGTAAATTTGCATAATTTGTATTCCTATGTCAAAAACATGTATTTCTTGTATGTGGCGCACTAAAGGGTGTTTTTTTAGAGGTTAGGTTTTCAAGATGAAATAAAACGTATATAATTTAATGTTATGGCCAAGAATTTAGCTTTATTATAAAGATAAGGGTTTGCCATTATGTTTTAAAAATGATTTCGGGCAAGTGGCCGCCGCGGCTGGCTCGAATAAATTCCAGCCGAGAGGCCCAATTTTCGACCACTTTTTGCAGCAATTGTGGCCGTATGTCAGCAATAACGCGCCGAATATTCTCTTCCAAGACGTCAATCGTCTCGGGCTTATCTGCGTAGACAAGCGAGTTCAGCGGTGTTATATCGCACGATCTTGGAGGCCACGCCACAGGTCCACGGCGCGAAATAATGCGCTCACCAAAAGTTTCCTTCAATAAATCGATTGTTGCGTTGGCTGTATGGCATGTAGCGCCGTCTTGTTGGAACCAAAGGTCGTCCACATCAACATCGTCCAATTCAGGCACGAAAAAGTCATTAATCATGGCTCTATAGCGCTCTCCATTGACTGTAACATTATGGCCGGCTTCATTTTTAAAGAAATATGGACCAATGTAACGGCGTCTCAGCAATGGCTTGTGGATTATGTTCACTCCAAATGCGACAATTTTGCTTATTGACATACCCATTCAACCAAAAGTGAGCTTCATCGCTGAACAAAATTTTCTTGTGATGCGTCGCGCGAACCGAACCATTATTTTCGTAATAAATTTGCACGATTTGCAAACGTTGTTCAGGTGTAAGTCTATTCATTATGAAATGGCAAACCAAACTGAGCATAAATAAAGTGACAGCTGTCAAAAAGACCATCTACGAAAAAAGTAGTGCCAACTTGAAAACCTAACCTCTAAAAAAAACACCCTATACTTTAACACAGATCCCAAAATCGCCCTATACGTACATCCAATAACACCCCTTTAAGGTGGAAAGCTGGTCTAGAGCGCAAAAAATGGGCATATTTTATGAATTTATTTTGACTCAACAAAGGAATCAATCGAAAATCTGTGAAATAGGTTTAATAATATAGCTTTCATGGTACAAATACAAAATTTTTCGTCTGAATTCATTTCAAAATGGCCGCTGTCCAGCAGTTCTCCTAAGGCGCCTTTTTTTCTAGTGGGTCCATTGCCGAAGACGTAAACTCCTTAATTTTTCTCCTGGATCAAAAAATAAAATTTTTTTAGTTTCTATATAACAACAGAAAGAGACGTACGTAGGATTTTTTCGATATTTTGTTTTTTCGCGAAATGGTGCACGTTTGAACAAAAAGTTAAAATTTTCACTATAAAGAACGACATAAAATTGTTGATTAAAAAAAAAACTATGTAATATAAATAAAAAATCCTACGTACGTCTCCGGAGAAAGGTATTTCGAATGTATTGTCAAAATTTCGTAAGAATCGGTAAAGATTTGTTCGAGTTATGTCTTCGGCCAGTTTAAAAAAAGTGATTTCGAGAAAAACGCGTTTAAAGTTGTAAATAGCGTTCGGGGCATACCTGCGAGGCACTGCCGTCGAATGAAAAATTTGGGCATTTAGACATTTTTGCTGGCATCCCTCATTTGGTATATAATTTCTAAGACCCTAAAGCACCTTTTAAGACAAAAAAAAAATTTTCGATTTTTTCAAAATTCTAGACCAGCTTCCCCCCTTAAGTATTGCTTGATGACACTAAACACCCATCACCCTGTAGAACAAATACAACCGCCGCCACATATTAGACCACCACCAACTAGCCAACAAACCAGACAGTAAATAACCTAACGAGCTAACTTCAATGTGAAACTTATCAACGCCAACAGCAACACCAACATAACACCAATACCAAAAAAGTAACAACACCAACATTATGGCATATTCATCTCACAATCAGCGAAACGGTAAGCAAAAAAATTCGCATTGCCACTGTGAACACCGAATCTCCGCAACGAATATCAGTTGACGAACTTCAATCGTAATGGCGAGTTCAATTGTTAGTTCCGCTGTCAAGACCGTAGAGCGGAGAGTTGCGCGTGTGGCTTATCTGTGAACGTAGTGGGCAAAATCGAATCGAAATTGATTGTCTATTTATAATTTTTAATTGATATATGAAAATGTAAATTGCAAATACCCCGAAATAAGAAATATGAAATTAAAGTGTGTCTAAAAAAGTAACGAGAAAACCAATGAGAAGGGAATAAAACCACCTGTGCGCGCTTGTGTTGAATTAACAAAAACGCAAAACAAAAAAAAACGCGAATTACATACAAATTTATGTATGAATACGAACACGTACACACACCTGTGTTAGCGCGCAATACAAAAAAGAGATATACACATACGTATCTGAACGTACACACACAAACACGTGTCTTTTTACCTTGACGTCACGCCGCTTTTTATAACCTGCCACCAGTAGAAACGAAACCGAGCGTTGGCTGTTCTCCCGCTCAACCGAAGCACGAAACATATAATATCTTAGATACGTCTAGATAGTAACGCGTCAACCCCGGCTCCCAACGAACGATGAGGTGGAAGCAGCAGTGATACCACAATAGCGCAGATACCAAAAGCCAATGGCAAAAGCCAAGCAATTAAACGGCTCACATACATATAAAGGCAAAGAAATATTATATATCACATGCAAAAAATGTTATGCATAAAAAAAAAATAAAAATAAAAAATTATGTATCGTATATTAATACATATGTATGTGTGTACAAAAATAAGAAATAAATAAATACTCGTAATACAAGTGCAAAAAATTACAACTCTCCTATGAAAATAAATACCAACTTTGCCAGCAACAACATATCAACAAAGTGTTCGCAACTAAAAGTACAAATACCAATATATGTTTAATACATATGTACATACATACATACATACAGCAAATACATACTCAAGCTTTGAAGCATCATTAAAGTGGTTCTCACATCGCTTCAACGAATGTATGTTCCAGTCTAAAATTTATTTCAACCAAAAAAATAAAAGTACTAAAAAATGTTTGTTGCTGTATATCCCAACAAAAATGACACTTACTTAAAATTTAACAATGAAGAATCACAAAAAATACTAAAAATGTCACTTTAGAAAACAAGAGTACGTGTCTGCTGAAGAGAAACCACACCTTCAATAAATAAAATATATTTAACATTTCTCCTTCACATTCCAACAACTATAAAAGGCTTATTAACAAAAAACAAAAAACCAACCCACAGCTGCACGGGAACCCACGATAAGGCAAAGAAAAAAATCTCTCGCATACAATTTCAAGCAGAGAATATCGCATATATACATACTCGTACATATACATATATATTTTAATAACGGAAGCAGCCCCAACAACGTGCGAGTTTTGCTCAAAATGGTATTCTACATATCGTTTTTTGGCAAAAACATCGACCCACCGGACAAAGCGGCCAACGAAAAGAGGTGAGTGGAGCCTGCTCGAATAAGTTGCGATCGAACGCAACAGTAGTAGCAGAAGTCCTGTGTCATTACCCTCAATGAATTGCTAATTTTTATAGCACATATGCACACATACTTCTTTATAAATACAATGCAATAGGTATGTATATGAATGTATGCATGTGGTGGGGCGCTAAATATTGCAAACTACGTAATTCAATTAAAAACAAAAAAATTTGCTCGTAAAAGAGATTCCCGAAAACCACAATCCCCCGTCACAAAAAAATAGCAGAAAACAATTGCGACTTTTGTCTGCGACACAAGCGACATATTACAGGGTCAAAGTCCGTAAAAACGTTAAATTTAACTCGGGCTTATTTTTTTTTTTATTATTATTTATTGTTGTGATTCTTATTGTCTTATAAATGCGTTCATCTGTACATATTAGGGTGGTTAATACTCTTCAAAAATTAAAATCTACACTTTGTTAAAAGGATAAGAAGCAGGAGAAAGCTTGTCGCAGGATATTCCTTTGACAACTAGAGCACTTAAGCGAGTTTAATATTTCATTCGCCGTGCACACATCTAAAATTCTTATTATTTTAATCGATATTTTCTAAAATTTCGTAACGCAAAGTCTTAAGCAAATTATGAGAATTGATATTCAGTCTAAAACATTCATGGCGCGCTTTACGAAACGGTGTTCAGTGACGGAGCTCGCTTCTTTTTTATAGAATTTGGCAGCTAGCAAAGTTGTCACATGCGGAGTGACATTAAGTCACATGGACTCCTCAAAAATCGAAACACCTAAGCAATGACTGTTTATTGCGATTAGAGACATCATATTTTTCTTATTTTAAGTTCTTCTTTTAGAATAGCTCATGGGAACCTGTTAAGGCACACCTGTGTGCTATGGCTATTTCTATATAAATTTTCCAAGCACTACAGCAATATTACTCATAGCACCTAAGACCTCTAGAGAGAATTTAAAGGATAGGGAAAGACTTGCCAGATTTTTTTAAGAATCATAATAGTTTGTCAAGGGAAATAAAATCTAGTTCGTTTAATACACTCGTCCCGATATTGTACAATTAAAGGCCGACGAAACCAGGGTAGTGGCAGAGAAAATGCTCTGTACTATTCTCATCCTCCCAATAATATGTACACAATACTATATAAATACAAATAATATGTCCTCCCTATGAACTTTGGCGCGTAATTAGTCTTATCACTCCTTTGCTTGAGCAAATTTCGGCCACCCTGTCAGGTCTTTTCATCATTTTGCAGTGTTAATCCTGCAGCGAAGGCTCTCATTAACTTTATTAATAAATACTTTAATGTTAACGACTTCATTTCTCCCGTCCAGTAGGACGCCCAAAAGTACCACAGTTTTCCAATTCATCACTCAGTTCGTCGCTTTCAGTACCTAGTGCTCTAGCATCCACGTAAGTTCAAGCTCACTCCACCTTGCGGCAGAGTTTAACTCTAACTTAAGTTACTGGACTATTTTTGAAAAGGTTCGAACGGTTCCTAAGGCTTTTAGAGCAGCTTGGCTGTCACTGAATATCCTGATTTTTTGTTCTCCAGTCTTACTACTTTCAGTATTGGTGCTATGCTTTTGTTATTTTATACAATAGTTTGGGTAACAACTATTTCATGTTCAAAACTGATAGTGGTAGTCAGAACAGACTAGTGCCAACGCCCTTAAAATATGTTTAGTCCAAGCATCTTCTCGTGGTGGTTGCCAATGATAACATATCCGATGAAGCGTCTCTTGGAGTGTGTGAGAGAAAGATTCTCTGAAAGATTTTTGTACCTATGCACGCTAGTGACGGCAAGTACCGCAGACGATGGTAAGTAAAAAAGTAAAAAAAAAGTTTAGTTTTGAAGTTTTTGTTTTAGATGTTCTTCAGTAGAGTTTGTCTGCTTTAAATTTATATCCTAGTCTTTCAATTTCCATCAAAAATAATATCCAAAATTTTAGTACGATGCATTCCTCCTTGGACCGTGTTAACCCATCTTCGGCCGCTACAAGAATTCGACATCATTTTTCCATTTCCTTTTTAGTCAGTCCTATAGCCATAATCAAGAAAAATTAAAAAAAAAAAAAAATTCTGACCATCGGTGTTTTAGATATGGACTGGTCGAAAAATCGACCACTGGCCAAAAACCGTCAAATATATTAAAAAAAATACCACATTTATGAAAATAATTTAGCGCACGAAGTAAATTTATTTCATTTTATTTCAAATACAAATATCATAATCTTCAAAACATTTAGTATGTAAAGGAATATTGCATTTTTTGCAAGTAAAAATAATATGTTTCTTGCAAAATTTACACCGCCAAAATTTGTTTTCAATGCTTCTCATGACGGCGTGTACCCTTTCATTGATCCGAGGTAGGTTCGATGGACCTTCATCTCCATGTTCGTTTTCATACTCGTCCTCGACCTTGTCGTAATTCAATAATTCTGTTGTGACTTTTTTCTATAATTTGCCACCGCATTATCATGCCACCGCATCCACACCACTCATGCCATGATTATACTCTTGAATAACTTTTGGCTGCGGGATAGTGATACAGTACAATCGTGATAGTCCGACATTTCTTAATCCGTCACGTTCGGTAATCCGACAACCTCATAACGTCTATGGATGCAATTGGCATTATTTTATTTTGATCAGTCGTACCATAGCAGCAGAGGGGGATTGTGTTTTGTTTCCCGGTCACAACGTATTTGTCATTAAATTTGAACGACGCCAGTTCTCTCGCGATTTCTGACGGTGTTGATGTGATTTTTTTCTGTCTTTTCGTGTCATTAAATGGAACCTTCGGTAGTCCGGAATATTTGATAATCCGACAACGAGTCGGTCCCGTATGTGTCGGACTATCACGATTGGACTGTAGTTTGTTTTTTCTTCAGACAATATCTTTTAGTGCTAATAATTGGATTGACTGTGGAGCTATTAGTTATAACATTGACTACAGCATTATCATTCCATCGAACAGTAAATATTTCTTGCTGATGATCAAGTAGTTGGTCAAATATTTCTCGTATTTCTTTTTTTAAATTTCTCAAAGGAGAATCGCCCATTCTATTTTCGCGTATAGTACCAGTTGCAAAAAATCGACGTTCGTTCAGAAGGCACATTAGATGGTATGAAGAGAAAAAAATTATCACAGAAAATGATGTGGCACTCAGGGTCAGATACGTTGGCAAGCAAGTCTAAGACTGTTTGTGCGCCTAGACCAATAGTTTTATCGTGAGGGGTTGCTGCTCACCCGTACAATGAACTAGAAAATAAGTACCCACTTTCAGAGCACAATCACCATGTTTTAATCCCAAACCGGATTGGCTTTCCCTTGATAAACATTTTGCAGGAGTGGCATCTAAAGTATGGAATCATCTGTTCGTCTATAGAGAGATTATGGCTAAAGACTCGAAACTGCATAAACTTTTTGTTGAGAGCGTCAGTAATAAGACGAACTTTCGCAAAACGGTCTGCTGCGTTTAAATTCGTGTTGTCAGCGAGATGGAAAAACTGCTTAATTTTTTTAAACCAATTACGGCTCATAGCCTGCTTCACAATTGGAACTCCCATGTCGGTCGAACAGACCAGTGGTCAATGTGTGCCAAAGTATGGTACCCCGATAGGTACAATATTCCAATAAACCTACGTATTTCGATTGGCGTGATGTTAATTGGAGCATTGTGTTGGTTTGCATACTCATTTGTGAAAGTGGTAATATTTGTGATCAAAAAACAATGCAAAGAGATCATAGGGGGATTTTGAGCCTACAAAATAGTGCAATGATACATACGTATACAAAAAGGATTGATTGCTTACCAATTTCAGAAAACATTTCTTCCAATTTGATTGCTTCCACATTTATTGCGGTCATTGTGTATTGAAAATCGCCATATGGGATGGGCAAAATCCGATTTACTCAAGCGAAAAACTCTAGAACTAAAAATCTTAGCGGAATGCCAACATTCCGCCGCTGCATCCCTTTTAGGATAGTTCCGCCCTAGTTCGATATTAGACGAATGAGAACTAGTTCGATTTGTAGGTATTTTCTAATAGTCCCGTACCATCCAATATAGGACAGGTTCGATTTTGGAGGTAAGGTACTAGTGCTGAACTAGAATTTTGGTTCACTAGTAGTGATTTTCCCTGCAGGGGTAGTACCTGCAGTTCCTGGCCAGCGGCCGATTTCTCGACCACTAAAGTTTACGTCCATGAAACAGTAAAAATTATTGCAACATCGATATGTTACTTTTTTGATTCTCTTAATTTCATCTTTTCTCTTCACAATAAATTAGTAACAATTATTTGTTTTTTTTTTGTTTTTCATTATTTTTTCATCTGCACAAAAACACGTAAAAATAGTGATAATTTCATTCTTTTACAAAAATCTGCCCTGAACCTTTTTTTCTTAAAAAATTATGCTCTGGAAATTAACTAAATTCCAAATTTAAAACTTGTGAAAACTGATCAATAAATTTACATTTAGTTTCTGAGATATTGGAGTCCGAAGTTAGTGGTCGAAAAATCGACCAGCTGCCGGAAATGGGTTAAGGTCCGGCTTCCCTTGCATTTTGAGGTGTAAATTTCTATGCCTGTTGCAGATGGACACTTCTACTGTCTGATTCCGCCTGAAAAAGGCAAATGTTTTCTGAGCTTTCTTCTAAAATAGATACATGTGTTACATTAAAGATTCATAAAAATATCTCGAAATACAAATTTTTAGCCAATCTAAATCGTCATACAAGTATTAGAGAAAATCACAATAACTGCAGGTATTCATTTCGAAAAACACATATAAAAATAGTTTACTATTTTAGCAATTTTGTTATATAAATCGAGTGTTGAAGTATTCTAAAAAAGGAATTTTCCTATAATATTTGACCCATCTTAGTGCGTTTACACACTTAGGGTGAACAAGAGAACACGGCCTTAAATATTCTTACATTCCATTTGCATCATATTTCTTACAAAAAGCACTCGTTAAGCACTCCTCCTCTAACCCTATCGATGTACTACTGTTTGAAGCAGTGCCGGAAGTAATTTTCTGTTAGTTTCTTCAAGACGCGTGTCGCTTTCTCTCTCACAGTTTCCAGCTTCAACGGATCTCAATTTTTTTTTTGTTTTAATACAGTTTTCACAATACGTCGCATGACGTAAGATCGGATGATCCGATGGCTGCTTATTCATGACGATCTATTGTAATACCGGAATGCTCTACTTTTCTTGAAACCTGCGACAAAGTCAAATGTGCTGGCGCATTGTCTTGCTCCCTTGTTATATGTACTTAAAAGTTTTCCTGCGTAACAAAAAAATATCAAATGCTAACGAATGATGGCTGTTCTGATTGGTTTAAAGAAGCGAGAGGAACTGCATTCGAAAGGGAAGACGCTAAACAGCTGTCGCTGGTGTTTGACTCATGCGTACTTCTTCCACAGCAGCTTCAGTCGTCTTATTTAACAACCATACCTCCTATTAAGCACAAATAATTTCTTCTATGACAGCCTACACCGAGTTATAGGTCTCCGTATTACTGAGAAATTTTTAATTTCCCTTTGCAGCTGCCGCTTGGATTATACGCTTCTAGATGTGATGCTCCCCAGAGGCCTGTCTGGAATGTGGTTATGTATGATTATGAAAGCATGCGTTAAAGCGCACTGTTAATGCCGACTGGCTTTCCTTGGCGTTTAGTAAAAATCAACTGTTCACTGATCATGTAATTATTTTTTGTACATTTTTTGCTACACACTTTCTAGTCTAACTACATACTTCCCTGCCTTAGCTTATTAATAATTCTTACTTTGTTGTGTTCTAATTGGCTTAATCGAAGGTCAAAGTAAATGCTCGACACAACATTAGCATTTAATAATAATGATTTTTTACGCTCACTTTTAGAATAAATCTGTTACGTTAGCAATATTGAATTGTGACCATTGAACTTTTTGTATAATTGACGCCATAGTAGAACCGACATCTAAATAGGCGCTATAAAATTAAATCGGTTCTGGTTCGTTACATTTTATGAGATTTATTAATAAAGGGAAAGAGAGGATTTATGTAGTGTTATTAACGTTTTGTAGTCCACGTTTTCTAATTTGGACTTTCTCTTTAATATCCGTCTTGTATATTCAATAGTCACTTTTTCAATATGGATAATTTTTGTTTTTGAAACAAGTTTCTATCAAAATGTCAGAAACATCATCAAAACACCCACTAATACTATAACATCTCGGCTAAAGCCCACTCCGGGACCTAAAATTATTACATCAGAATGGAGCCATGTATGTGTCTACTGCCAGGAGCCAGGTGCCTGCGTCTAGGATCTTCTCCTGTGGGCGCATGGAGACTCCACGCCTTCCATAATAACCATTTCTTTCTCAGTGTTTTTGGAGTGAATGGCATATCAGAATTTTGCGATAGTGTGAAACTTACAAGCTATTGTCTTGTTTTCGTCATGATTGCGGCTGCAAACGCCCTTAATACGTCCCCTTTGACGCTGGACGAGCACATGTCCTGCACAAGTCCGATCTTAGATCCTTGCGAGCTCGATCTTTGCTAAATCGAATGCCGTGCATGTCCACATGCTCTGCGTTTTCTATTGAATTAGGGAGTAGAGGCTGTCTGTAAGCTGGAAGAGATGTGGATACTCCATCCGTGACCGGTGATTAGTTGAGTGAGGTAATAATCAATGTCGTCATGTCTTCTATTCACCCACTTCTCCAGGTTCGGGTTAAGTCTGTACGTCCAACGGCCTTTGGTAAACGCTTTTCATCTTCTTTGCCACTCGGTCATGGATCGTGGTCTTTCTATAGCTTTTTGTGCCGTCGGTTTTGCTCCTTGTACACCGTATACGCTCTTGCGTGGATATCTACCGGTATCTTTCCGGATACAGATACTTATGTAGTATGTAGGTAGGTACAACTGCTGTAAAGCCTGATAGTTGGACCGCGTAATCCTAATAATTATCGCGAAACATTTTTGGAACTCTATTTTCGGTATACATAGCTATCAGAGCCGCCTTCAATTTTTCCATTACTTTCTCTCGGCTGTTAGCACGCGTTCCCCGTACTGGTTTTTTGTCTCACGCTCTCCACTCACTTTCTTGATGTTTGAATTGCATGTCGTACTCCTAAACCCCTGCCTAGTCCCCAGTAATGATGCGTTTGATGTATGTCGGATTCAGCCTTGGAAATCATATCTTTGACGATATCAACGCGGTCCCTTATTTGTATGAAATTCAAGTTCTTTGAGACCAACTTTGCACCAACACGGCGCAAACCCAAATCATTAACTACAATGTCCTGAACGCCTCCATAAGCAATGCTCATGACCTCTGACAATAATCTGCCACAACAGCAACAAACTCTGCCAGCTCTCTGATGGCTAATTTCAGGTTATTGATCAACTTTTCCTTCCTTTTATTGATATTTTCATCAGTTTTCGATGTCGGCGGCCTGCGACTACGTTCCCTCTACGTCATCCTCGATGTACTGACGATCAGTATCATTACCGAAACAGTTTCAAAACATTTTTAAGGTTTACGACAACATTTAATTCAAACTCGTTGTTGCTAAACTTAAAAAAAAAAATCCGAAACACGTGCAGAGGTAGATTTACTCAAGGCGGCGCAACTTTTACAAATGTCAAGCAATTTTTGCAAAATTTTGCTTGGAATGTTAATCACAGATGTGGCAACCTAACAAACCTCAGCTAAATCGTCATCTGGAGCTTTTCGGGAGCTTTTTGATCAAGTAATTCAATAACAAGTGCGTGAGAATTTTATCAAAAGAGTCACTTAATTGACTTTTGCATAATTAAAAATATGCCATATGAAAATCTGACAATAAAATCATGTTTAGAGCTATCTTCAGACCATTCACCATTAATTATGACCTTACTTGGACCTATTGAAATAAAACAATCTCTGGGCCTATATAATTCTAGCACGAATTGGACTAATGCTTGCCAAATATTAGAGCAAAAACTCAAAATAAATATATCACTGAAAACTCAAGATGAAATTGACGCCGCTATTGTATATTTCAATGATAGCGTAATACAAGTAGTTGCTTCCTCTACACCCACACCGAAAATGACAAATAAAGAAAATATCCCAACTTACATTAAAGAGAAAATCGGCGAAAAAAGAAAACTCCGCAAAACATGGTAAACGACCAGACATCCAGCAGATAAGACCAAACTTAATAAAGCGACAAATGAGCTAAAAGCATTACTTACAAAACACAAGGAGAGTAAACTTCGAAATTATATGGCTAACCTGGGAACAGCAGCATCTACAAATTACTCCTTATGGAAAGCAACGAAACACATTAATGGCGCTATAATACATAAACCTCCCATCAAAACAGAAGCCGACACATGGACAAAAACAAGCAAAGAAAAAGCTGACACCCTAGCCAGACACTTCTTAGACACATTTACAAGCAAAATGGATAATCAAAACATTAACATTAAATCTGATAACATAATAAACGTTCCGCAAATCAAAACAAGAAAGACCACCATAAGCGAAATTAAAAATCAAATAAAACAGCTAAGCGATAAAAAAGCTCCAGGATATGATTTAATAAATGGAAAAATTTTAAAAAAGTTACCTGAAACAGCATTGCAATTCATAAGAAATATATTCAATTGCATGTTAGAGACTGAATACTTCTCACGACTATGGAAAATTGCTCAAATTACCGCCATACCCAAACCAGGAAAAGATGCCACCAAAACTGCCTCATATCGACCCATCAGCCTATTGCCAATTCTTTCAAAAGTGTTTGAAAAAATATTGTTCGACCGACTAGAACCAATTTTGACAGCAAAAAAAGTGATACCAAGCCATCAATTCGGATTTAGACGGCAACACTCAACAATCCAACAAATCCACAGGGTTACTAACAAAATACTTAACGATATGAATGACAAAAAATATTGTGTAGCTGTATACTTAGACATTGCAAAAGCCTTTGATAAAGTTTGGAATAAAGGACTTTTGCATAAGCTCAAACGAATCTTTCCACAAAACTACTTTGAACTTTTGAAGAACTACATAACTGATCGAAAATTTTATATAAGATATGAAGACGAATATTCCGATATTCTACCAATGACAGCTGGAGTACCGCAAGGCAGTGTATTAGGTCCTCTCTTATATCTAATATACACCGCAGATGTGCCAACTCCGACAACAGATAATACAATGATAGCAACGTTCGCGGATGATACTGTATTAATGGCATCAAACAATGACGAAAAACTGGCGACCTTTACACTTCAAAAATTAATAAACAATACAGTAAATTGGTTTGACGAATGGGGTATAGAAGTTAATAAAGACAAAACTATACAAGTTATATATACAAACAAAAATACATCAAAATATAATCTAACCTTAAAAAACAACAAAATAAAAATCTGCCCAGCAGCAAAATATCTTGGAATAACTATTGACGAAAAACTAACATGGAAGCAGCATATCATTAACAAAAGAAATCAAATCAAGAATAAGTACCGGCAATTAAGGTGGCTAATAGGACGAGCATCAAAACTATCACTGTATAATAAAGTGACTATATACAAAACAATTATTACTCCTATCTGGAAATACGGAATAGAAATATGGGGAACGGCTAAAAACACAAATATTCAGCTCATACAGCGAACACAATCCAAAATATTACGAAATATAACAAATGCTGGTTGGTTTATTCCCAATGAAGCCATACATCGTGAATTAAATGTAGATACTATCCAAGAAACAATCACAAAATGTAGCACTAAGCATATACAGCGACTGTCAGTCCACCAAAACGAAGAAATGCGGAAAATAGCACCGGCAGAAAATACCAAACGAAGATTAAAGCGACTCACACCGACTGATCTAACTATAAGATTTACAGTGTGATCGCAAAAAACAATAATAATAATAACAGATTCTTCTTACATTGGTAAAAGAACTTAATAGACCCTAATTGTACAAAAATTACATATTGTTAATATAAAACAGACTGTAATAAATAAAGGGAGATATAAAAAAAAAAAGAAAAAAGAGTCATAAATCAAAAAATCATTTTTTCCAACAAGTTTTAGAAATAATCCCAGAATCTTTTTCATATGATTATTTAAAGGCATTGCTTCCCGATAACCATGTTTTATTTTTCTAAAATATGTTATGAGGAAAAAAAACTGAGCCTTACTTGTTTAGGCCGAGGATGAAAGCAAAATAAGCAACGATTTCAAAAAAAAAAAATTATATTAATAATGCAAAACAAAGGTATACCAGTTTCCATCGCAACATTTTCCGTTCATACATATTTAAAAATAACAAAGAGAGTTGAAACTCTACATTAAATATTTAAATAAAATAAATATTTACATAACGCACACATGCATACGCATGTATGGACCATAACAATTTACAAATTTTATGTTTTACGATCACGCTATCATAGGCTATCACGTCAGAGTTTTGAGAAAAATTTACTCAGAGTCATCTTTAAGTCAGATATGAGAATTTATAGGTGTGTGAAAAAAAACTAGAAACGAAGCGAGGCTTCTGCTCTTTATCCAGATGAGAATAGTAATAGTAAAACCTCCATTTTCTTTGACTTCCGTAAACACTATTTGATGTCTTAGTCATCGTGTCGGACGTTCATAGTTTTATATTGACATTTGCTTGCTGTTAAAAACTTATGACGCTTTATTCCCTAATTTCAGCAACTCTTTGTTTATCCGCCATCAATTCTGAAAACTGAAATGAAAAATTTAATTTTTTGACGAACATTTCTTCTAATACATATGTGACATGGTATAGAACTTCTGACGGCGTACCAAATCTACCGAAACCAACTTAACTCTTTTTGGTGAAAGAAGCAATATTCTCTAGAGCAGAGTTGGGCGTAGTGCACTAAATAATTAATGCAATACGCGGATGAAGATTTAGTGATAATGAAACCCTTACTTGAACTACCATTAAAAAATTAGTCAAAGTGCGATTTAGTGGTTGTGCAAAAAGTCCAGCCTTGCTCTAGAAAGCTGACTTGCAGCATTGAACAATCACTCACTGGTCCCACTTGTTAGCGGAGCAGGTATTTTAGGTATTTTAAAGCCAAATTGTTAATAGTATTCGAAATTGTAGAAAAACTTAAGGTTATTTCGGCCGCCATAGCCGAATGGGTTGTTGCGTGACTACCATTCGGAGTTCAGAGAGGTAGGTTCGAATATCGGTGAAAGACCAAAATGAAGAAAAAGTTTTTTCTAATAGCGCTCGCCCCTCGGCAGGCAATGGCAAACCTCCGAATGTATTTCTGCCATGAAAAAGCTCCTCATAAAAAATATCTGATGTTCGGAGTCGGCTTGAAACTGTAGATCCCTCCATTTGTGGAACAATATATATACAGGCCCTTATTATGAGCAACATTCGATCTTCGACTGTAGTCGAAAGTGCTGATCGAACGAATTTTCATTTGGTATTATGGTGCTCATTCGGTGAAGAATAGGACTATTGTGAATTTCGATCGCTCGACGCATTTACAATAGATAATTTTTTCTCAGCTGATACAGCAAATCAAAATAAAAGAAAAACCGATTTTATTGAAATTCTTTGCTAACAACATTTTTAAAAGTTAAAAAAAGTATTTTTTGTGAAAATGAGTACAACGGAGTTGTGGTTCGACGATTTATCGGACGATGAAAGATTAGCGGAACTAGCTAGAAGTATAAAGCAGTTGAGGGGCGCATCCAACTCCCTAGAAATGGCTTCCACTGAGTACGTTTAGAATTTTCAAAATGTGTTGACGTACTTAATATTACAGAAATTTCCTTACAGATTTTTAAAGAACTTTAGATTATCTAAAGAGGCGTTTATGAACCTACTGCCTAGTACAGAAAACCAGTTGCAGCAGTGCACCCGAGCCAAATCCATTCCAAATATTTTAAAGCTAGCCACAGTTCTGCGATTTTATGATCAGGGATCGTACCAATTGAGTATTGGTATGCTAGGACTTGCTCAACCCACTGTGTCTGTTGTGATATCGGAAATAATATCCTGGAAAATTATACAGGGTTGGCCATATTAAACTGACCCATGTGATTATTAAAAAAATATGGAAAAAGAAACATTTTTTTGTGTTTCATTGTGAAAAACATTTAATTTAGTTCAAGGAGATTCGTTTACATCACTTTTTGAATATGATATCGCGCAAGTGGTCGCCCTTAGCTCGTATAGCGTAATGTGCCCGTTTTTCGGCGTTTTCCATAGTTTTGGCCAGCGTCTCGGCCGATATGGCGGCTATTTCCCGTCGGATATTGGCCTTAAGTGCGCCTAGTGTCTTTGGCATGTTGACGTAAACCTTAGATTTCAAATTACATTAAAAAGTTATAGGGTTACTCAATGGGTCAGTTTAATATGGCCAACCCTGTATTTGCCAAAGATGGAAACAATTTAGTAGTACAGAAGCTGATCTATAACAAAGAAAAGCACATTTTTATAGCAAATACAGCATAAGAGATGAAATCTCTTGAATATTATAGAAAAATCTAAAAAGTATTAAATAGAAACCTTTATGCCACAGTTTCTGTTTTATTTTTGTTATAAATTTTCTTTATTCAATTATTCGTCATTCGAAAAAAATATGTATTTCAGTTCCTCTACGTATTTCAGCCCATACCTGCCAAGGGAAAATAAAAGTGTATTTCTATAAACATCACAAAAAAAAAAAACCATTATTAACCTTAATCCATTTTGCTGCCGTTCTAACTGCCAAGCAATTCAGCTCCGCTGTAAATTCCTTCCATTTTTTTGCTGCTGGAACTTTGGTGCAAATCCCTTTTGCGAATTGTGGATTCTCTTCCATTAATGAAACTAGCCTTTCTAATTGCTGTTTGGTACTCACGACTTTCGACCTGCATAAAATTAACAAAATTAGTATATATTTATTATTTGGTTACTATAAAACCATAACGCAAACAACTTACACTTTAACAAGTTTTCCCACAATACGCAACACAATCGAAAGCAAAATTGCATTCGACTCTAAATTCGGTATTCAACGAAAAATTCGACAAGGCTGCACCGCTCATAATACCAAATTGACATTCGATTTTCGATCTTCGACAACTCAACGACCAACCATATATATAGAGTGGGCTATGTAAAATTTGCTGTTTGAATCGGCTATAAAAAAACTAATCAATATTTTTTCAAACTTTTTTTTTATTTTGAAGATTGAACATTGTCATTTATGAATGAAAAATAATATCGTTCAAATGACTGCCACGACTGGCTTTACAGTAGGCCATTCGATCAAGCCAATTTTTAAGCACATTTTCGATTGTTTGGGCTCCAATTTCATGAATGGCAACTTCGATTTCGTGTTTTAAAGCATTTCGTGTTTAAAAACCGCACCAAACAGTGACTCGTTGTGGATGCATTTGCTTCTCTACAGTAACGTGTGCATTTTCTGAGCCCCAAATCCGACAATTTTGCTTATTGACGTAGCCACCGATGTGAAAATCAGAAAAGAAGAAGAAGACTCACCACTTTGGAAATAGGTTTTCAATATTTCCCAATTTTGTTCAAGCGTATAGCGTTCCATTTCGTAAATGTCAAACCTTTAAGTAAATTATGAACACATTTGACATGCCATTTGTATTACCATTCTCAAAAAAATAGGTGGTTCAAAAAGCAAACGCTATATGGCCCACCCTGTACTAGCGCTATTTGCAGCGCATAGGAATTGAGCACCCCTGTCTTTCATTTAATTTGAATGGGCTTAGCTTCATTTGTGAATTTTATGTTGCAGACATAGTGGCAGCGAAGCCGAAGACAAGTTTCGCTACTGCTCAGTAGCTCAGAGCAGTGGCAAAAAATTTTAAGTGCCCTCTGTAGTTGGAGTAGTAAAAAGAACTTAGAATCGACCGTAGCGCTATTTGCGAAATTATTCATGTGTACATATTTTAGCAGATAGGCGAGTGATAATGCGAAAACAACAAAGGTTTGAAAATCTTGAAAATACAGGCTAGCGACTCTGGAAAGACCTAAAGAAATGTCCCAAATATATATATCAAAATGGAAATGTTTCGAAACCACTGTGATTACTTATACTTATACTTGTACTTGTACTTTTTACTATTAAAAAAATATTCGAAAGATGTTTTCACAGCTCCTAAAGGGTGATTTTTTAAGAGCTATAGGAATGTTTTTCAAAAAAACGCACGTAAAATTCAGAAAAATTCATGAAATTTTTATTTAAATCGATAGTACAGTCCATATAATTTAATGTTTGAAGATTATTTCATGCAAATGTTGACCGCGACTGCGCTTCAAATGGTCCATCCGCTTAGTCCAATTTTGGCATACTCTTTCCAATGTTTCGGCCGGTATCTCACTAATTGAAACAGGCTTGTCTGAATAGGCATGAGCTTTAACATAGCCCCACAAAAAATAATCTAAAGGCGTTATATCGCACGATCTGGGTGGCCAATGACAGGTCCCGAACGTGAAATAAAATGTTCACCGAACTCGCCTCTCAACAAGTCCATTGTTACGTGTGCTGTGAGGCATGTGGCACCGTCTTGCTGAAACCACATGTCATGCAAGTCAAGCTCTTGCATTTTCGGAAAAAATTAGGTATCATTTCACGGTAGCGCTCACCATTTACAGGTACGTTACGATTCGCAGCATCTTTGAAGAAGTACGGTCCAATGATACCTCCAGCCCGTAAGCCGCACCAAACTGTGACCTTTTCTGGATACATTGGTAGCTCTTGCAATTCTTCTGGCTGATCTTCACTCCAAAATCGACAATTCTGTTTATTTACGTACCCATTGATCCAAAAATGAGCTGCGCCGCTGAACACAATTTTTCGATAAAAAAGTGGACAATTTTCCAAGAGTCCATTCGCCAAAAATTCTGCGTTGCGGTAGGTCATTCGGCTTCAATTCTTGCACCAGCTGTATTTTGAAAGGCTTCACACCTAAATCCTTTCGCAAAATTTACCACGTTGTTGAGTAACACAGGTCCAATTGCTGCGAACGGCGACGAATCGATAATTGATGGTCATCATTAACACTGGCCGATACAGCTGCGATATTTTCTTCAGTTCGCACTCTACGTAAGCGTGTTGGTGGTTTGATGTCTCATAATATAAATTTGGTTCTAAGTTTAGTCACAGTAGCTCGAATAGCCGCTTCAGTGGGTCGATTAAACTGACCATAAAATGGAGGGAGCGCGCATTTTTATAATAAAATTCAATGATTTGTAAGCGTTGTTCGTTTGTAAGACGATTCATGGTTAAATTATAGACCAAACTGAAGTTGTTTGACAGTGAAACAAAACACGAAACGTGCGTGAGCTGTTTAAACCTACTGTTCAAAAAGATAATAGCTAAAAAATCACCCGTTAGTTAACATCATGATTCAAAAATGTATTATGAATTATTGAATATGGCTAACATCTATGTTTCCTTTTAAGAATTATCTGATTCTTAGTCATAGAAGTTCTCAAAGCCAAGCAACCTTTAAGACTATAAAGACAATCCGGATTTGTATGGGAGGAAGACGCAATTTTTGTCATCATTTGAACTGAACTTCCATGTACAGAATAAAAGTTGGATATCTTCTTAACTGCGGTTGTAATTAAATGAAGTCCCCCTAGATTGACAAAATCTGCCACTGTGTGGCGACCTCTTTTAAACTACTTTCCATTTATTTGTATGCGCGTTGCTTTCTTCCATCGCTTTTTGCGTTTGTAAAATTGTTTGTTCATTTGATTTATCTTTTAGTTTCTGATAATTTAAAAATCATTGTTAAATACTTATGAATGCAATAAATACAATTACGTTTCTAAAACATTTCTACTTCACTTCATACTTAATATTCGTGTTTTTGGTACGTGAATACTTTTGCATGTTCATACACATCCACACACATTTACTTACGCGTACATTTGTATGTAACCTCCTACTCGCCAGTCGAAAGTTTTGTTGATAAAATGCCAAACCGCTTGCTCACCTTAAACGAAATGTACTAGCAAGTTTTCTTATAAAAATGAAATGATGTACTTTGAAATGCTCAATGTTATATTACGCCACAATATATGGCACCTGTTCCTGTCCAGCTCGCTGTCAATCTGTGTACGCTATGCAAAGTGGAAAAGAAAAAGAGCATCCAGCGGATTAATGCTTTTGAAAATAGTTGCTTGCTGATAAGAGCTTTTAGAACCTAGCAAATAAATTAGTATTTGAGCTGTTAGCTAACACTTGGAAGGTCTAACAATAGTCAAGCGCAAAATAACAAAATAGCAAATAATAAAAATGTACAAAGCAAATGCTGACATATACAAAATACAAGTGTGTGTAGGTGCTTACTTCACCTGTCGCTTTTCTGTGTTGTTGTGATGTGCGAGTAAATTGAGTTTTTACTCGCATTGTTCAATTCCAGCATGCATATCTACATGCATGCCTGTTCATATACATACATATTCACTCCACCTTATCTTATCGCAAAAAATTGTTTCCTCCTCGCAGCCCCGCCAACAACACGCGTCGATTTCGTCACAGGCTCTAAACAATACATAAGCCAAAAATAACAATAACGTAAAAAATGCTCAGTTCACGCCACCATGCACGATTTGTTTTTTTTTTGTTTTTTATAAACTGGTATAATTTATAACTTGTATGCCATGTTGTTGTTTATTTACTTTTTGCGCTTTTCGGGTAATTTTTATATTTGTTAAAAAAAAAAAAAAATGGGGCGCACACTTGCAGAAGCAAAATAAAAATATGTAAGTATGTATGTGCATACATACAAATGTGAACATATCTATCAGTGTGCAGCAATATAAATCGCGTATAAAAATGCGAATACAATTACATATTATTATGTGTATGTATGTATGCATGCATGGTGGCCATAACTGAATGGGTTTTGTCTGATTACCATTCGGTTCCATGCGAAGCGAACGGATTTGACCCATTCGCTTGGTTGTGAGTTCGATGCTCACCATAGAAGTTAAAGGTCAAAAAGTGTTTTCTAATAACGGTAGACCTTCTGGAGAAGAGCCTCGATCAAACAACTAGGATGTAAGCAAGTATTACTACGTTCCCAGTTGAGTCTACGCTAGGGACACAAAACGCATTTCCAACCGGCCAAAAGCTTTCACTTGCACAGCGTTCCCTAAAAATGTATGAGGCATGTTTTGATCTGCTACAATAACAACAAAAGAAGATACTACAAAGCAATGAATCTATCTGTATAGGTACGATTGCTATGGAATAAAGATTTCTTTCACAAGTCTGTCTAAAAATCAAGCGGAATCACTTTTTCTGTGTTCAAAAATAGTTTGTAATATTGAGATTAAGGTCTCCCTCTAACCACTAATGAATGAATAACTTAAGGTGTCCCGGTGATCTAGAGCTCGAAAATTTAGGGTTGGTTGGTTTAAGTGGTGATTCTTCCAGAATCCAACTAGCGCTTCCGCACTATTTTGTTGCCACATCCTCGTTACCAACTTGTTTACCAGTTATTTACAGCATGGCTATGTCCAGTCTGCGCGGTTTAGGAACCTTATCAGGTTGTTGACATCTAAGCGAGACAGCTGTTCCAGACTCTCGAACAACGGTTTACTCAGGCTTAACATTCTGTCCTTCCATAGGGCAGGGCATTCGCAGAGGAAATGGAAGATTGTTGCCTTTTTCTCCGGCTTTTTACAACTGTGACAGTATGTGTTGTGAGGGATACCCAGTTTGGCTGCTTGTTCTCCCATAGACCAAAAGCCAGTTATGACTGCCGTTAGTCTCCAGGCGTCCCGTCGTTTCATGTTGATCAATGTTGACGATTGCTTAAGGTTGTAGGTGGGCCATAACGTTCTGCTAATTTTGCATTTTGTCTGGTCTCTCCATCTACAATCTGCGATTCGTAGGTATTTTAGGGAAATTGTACTCTTGACTGCACCTAGTGGTGTGAATACCGATTCTGCAAGAGCGTTATTCATGGTAGATCCACTTCTTCACATTTCATCCGCTTTTTCATTACCTTCGATGCTCCGATGTCCCGGGACCCAGATTAAGGTAACTTTATGGTTTTCGCTCAAGGTGGTGAGGCTATTCCTGCTTTGCTCCACCACTTTAGAGGTTGTTGTAGCCGAGTCCAGTGCCTGGATTGCAGCTTGGCTATCCGAAAGAATAGCGATACTGCCCTTAAAAGAGGGATCTGCAATTAGTAGCCTACAAGCTTTCCCAATTGCCAGTACTTCCGCCTGAAAGACACTGAAAGCATTAGGGAGACGCACAGATCTTTCAATTTTAAGTCTATGAGAATATATACCAGCTCCAACACCGCAATCCATTTTACTGCCATCTATATAGACTGTAGTGTCGAACTTGTTTAGTGAGAATCCCTTATTCCATTCTTTCCTAGATGGAAAGAGATTGACAAAATTTCTGCTGAATGTCACCGTCGGGACGATGTAGTCCGTCCTCTTCGAGGTATACTGGGCTTGTCACAGTAGTAGACCAGCATGGCCATGAGCTTTTTCCTTCCAGCGACCCGCTTCATTTAACCTAAATGCACTCATTGTTGCCATCTTCTTAATATGTAGTTCTACCGGAATAACGTGTGTCAGCGCGTTCAGGGCCTCCCTAGGACATGATCTGATCACACCGACTGTTATTGCACAGGCTGATCTTTGTATTCTGCTAAGTAATTTGATGTTGTATTCTCTCTCTAGAGCTTTCCACCAAACTACAGAGCCATACGTTAAAATTGGTCGTATAACCGCCTTATACAACCATAATGTATACTTGGGTTGAAGACCCCATCTTCTTCCCAGCATACGTGTACAGGCATATAAAGCGATTTCTGCATTCTTTACCCGTTCTTCAATGTTTAATTTCCAGCTAAGTTTGGAGTCCAGAATTACCCTTAAGTACTTTGCAGTGGGTGAAAGTGAGAGGGTTTGTCCGTTAATGCTTGGTAGAGTAAAAATTGGTACCTTATATCTGGTCGTAAATAGCATGAGTTCTAAATTTAGGGTATTTTCAGGAATTTTTTTTTACAATAAAAAAAATGAAAAACGATATTTAAAATTTTTAGGCTTTTTATTCTTTTACACATAAAAATGTAAAAAACTAAATTTCTTAATTTTAATAATTTTAATGTGACCCCCGAAAAATTGGACCTGAACGGTATTGTAGTACATTTTGGGCTTCTATTTATCTGAAACACAAAAACCAAAAAAAATTATTAATCAATATGACTGCAGCTATGTCCCGCTACTAGAATAAAAAATTGACAAAATGGCGCGGTTTTGAATTTGACACTCTAAAAATTGGGTTTTTTCAGTTTTTTAATAAAAAAAAAACGAAATAATTGAAATACTCGTAAGTATATGATTCTAGTACGGGCGATAGCCATTGATGTTGTGAACAACATATTAAAATTTCAGACGATTCGATTGAATAGTGTGCTTTTTTTTACAACGCCAGGCCGAAAAAAGTCGTTTCGAGATAAATGAGTTTAAAGTTTGAGGTACAGAAGTGCGCGGACCGCTCTGTATCTAGTTAATGGGCTGTAAAAGCTATAATATTGGGAATTCCTGGATGAAAATTTCACAGTATATTCTTAAGGTACTATACTTTCGAAATATCGAAAAAACAAAGAATCGATTTTTTGAACTTTCTAGACTACCTTAAAAACGAATATCATGCGGAATCTTTCAAAGGAGTGCAACTTACAATAATTTTGTGACTGATCTGACAGCTATTTGAAACACCACCTAATGAACATTTTTGTGCAAAGTGAATTTCTTGTGCTCTTTAAATATTAGTTTGGGGGAAAAAGAGATCCATTATTTTCTCCGTACATAGCTGTAGTGATCGATAGCTCGTAAAGAACCGATCAGACATTTCACACTAAAAAAAATTATTCTGCTTTTTTTGTTTGTTGCATTCAGTTGTGAGTTACAAAGTGTTAACAATGGATGCCAACAAAACGACATTCTAAAGGATTTCTTTGATAAAGGCTAAAACACAAGCCACTTTGAATGCCACTGAAATTGTGAATGGTGTTTATGATGCTGTCACAGTAAGCTAATTACGTCCGATTTGGGCTTCGTCGATTCCGTTCAGGAGTATTTGATGTTAAAGAAAATATCGGAAAATGTCAACACAATCACAGAAATAATCGAAGTTGAAAGCATATTAGTCATCGTATCCTCGCCCAGGAGCTAAAGAAGCGTAAAAATTTTACGCAAAAATAAAATTTGGAAAAAATCGTTTTCCCCAAACAAATATTGTATTATATTATTTTTGGTTGAAAAAAAAAAATCCAACATGCAAAGAAAACAAGGCCTAAAAAGTTGTATACTCGTAGATCTACTGTTGGTTTATTACCGCCACAAGTACTCGTACCGTTGAATGCTCTACCCACCCATTTTAAGTATCCAGAAAATAAGTGATAGGAATTCGGACGATCAGCGAGTAAAGATGTGCAAACTTAGAGGGGCTAAAGTGGGTTCAGTTTTGATAATTACAAAGAAATTTTGAGTCCTTTCGTAAATGTAGACGAAACATGAGCTGATTGCAATAAACCAGGAATCAAGAAATACTCACGATAGTGAATTTCTTTTGGTAAATTAAAGCGGAAGCGTCTCTCAGCCAACAAGGTCTACGGTAAAAATAGGAAAGTTTATTAAAATATTTTGTCGGCTGTGGGAATTTTATAAATTTATATATATTTTCTTTCATATTTTTTTTATTTGTTTACCAAACACACAACCAAAAAGTTATTTTACAGTGTGCGAACTTATGGCTACTATTCTTAATAATAACATAGTGTAAGTTCACATAAAGGTAATGTTTATGGAGTTAGCAGAGGGACTTAGTAGGATATAAAATATGAAATATAAAGAATGTTAAAGTTATGAAAGTATAGAAATAGAAGAGAAGAGAAAAGTTAAAAAGAAAGATAGACGTACATATTAGCAACTATTGGCAACAAAGTAATGTATCAGTTCACTTCTAAAGCGCGGTGTACTTCTGATAATTTTGATTTTCAGTGTTAGTAGGTTCCCAAAGACAGCAAGGGCAAAGGACTGACGTTATGATCGTTCCCACGACAGTCGGTTCTATGTTATCGAAACGACCCGGATTTATATCCGGCCAAGGACTGTCACTTCAGCAGCATTTCCCATATACATATGTATGGGGAAGGTTTATGCTGCTACAACAACAACAACTGATGTTCTGATACTAGGCAACTATATTTCATACTAAGTAAGTTAAGAGATCGAGTCGGTTTTGCAAATTAAAATCGGTCCATAAGGTATTTGGGCTCCAGAGGAGTAATGACTTTGTGGAGAAGTGTTAAATATTTTATCTTTCGCAAACCGTATAGAGAATATTAGTTTAGAAAAAGCGAACTGCTGCTCGTGGCGTTTTATACAATACTCGTATTTAGCAATATTGTTAAACAAAAATAAATAAAAATATTGTTGTAAAAGATATTAAGCTTACTACGACATAGACTATCACAATCGGCATACAGTTCGCAACCATAAAGCAACGTTGGTATTAAGAACGTTTTTGCTAAAAGCAGTCGATTTTTCACTGGGGTAAAATGCTGAGTAGTCCATTATGATCGTAGCATACCATAGACTTCCCTATAGATGTGGCTATTCTAATTTCTAATTTCTATACTAGTCTTCTCTACAAATTTCAATTTCAATAAATTCAAAAAAAATGGAACAATTGTTACATATAAATTTATTTAAAATATAATAACAGAATTCTCAGTTGGTCGAATGCAAATACAATGTAATGCTACTGCTGTATTTTGGAATTTTATACTCTAGCGAAAGCAGCAATGCGGTGACACAAATATGCAAAGTGAGCGTTCCCAAGACAGTTGCATCTACGTTTCTGGAACGCAATTGTCATAGCTCAAATTATTTTTATCGATCGACTGTTTTGGTCACACATACATGTTAGGCCGGGTCGATTTGTGGGGAGACAAAAAAATCGCCCATTGCTCTGTGAAAATCATATTCTAGGGATCAAAATAAGAAACTTTGCCGAGGGTACCATACCTCTAAAACGAATTCTTATGTCCCCCAATTAAGGAAAAAATTAATAAAGGCCAAAAATGGTGATATTTTGAAATGATTGTATGGGGAACCCCCCAGGGGAGTTCCAGGGGGTGTGCCACTGGCATGGGTGGATCGGCCGTCCAAAGTTAGTGGGGGTGGGTCATACATTTGGACTCGATTGGAGCACTCTAAATGGGTCAAAGTGGGATTTTTCGTTCGACCCAAATTGGGGGACATCAGAATTCATTTTTTAGGTATAGTTCCTTCGGGAAAGTTTCTTATTTTGATCCCTAGAATACGATTTTCACAGAGCAATGAGCGATTTTTAAATCGACCCGCCCTAATACATGTAATTGAGTATGTAATTCATGTAATTTCTGCAACTTTCGATACGTTTCACAAAAGCTTTGACAACATATATCTATATTTATCCCATTTCAGAAAACCCCAAAAAAAAATAAAATAAAATTTTTTTTTTATCTGTAGTGTGCCCAATGGCCAACACTTCGACATAAAAGATCTCTTGCATCCTACTACATGTTGTATATATATATGTAATATGTATATATATGTATATATATATATATATACGTACACCCTTTTTGGGTGTTTGGCCGAGCTCCTCCTCCTAATTGTGGTGTGCGTCTTGATGTTGTTCCACAAATGGAGGGACCTACAGTTTCAAGCCGACTCCGAACGGCAGATATTTTTATGAGAAGCTTTTTCATGGCAGAAATACACTCGGAGGCTTGCCATTGCTTGCCGAGGGGCGACCGCTATTAGAAAAATGTTTTTCTTAATTGTGTAGAAGTAGTTAAAACAAGTCCTACAAGGCACTACCACCATTAAATGTATTACACCAGGTTCTATTTAACCTAAGTAGATGTTCTCTGTTTGTTGAGAGCCAAATTCTTTCAGTAAATGTTCCGCCTTGAGTTGAAATTTTTAAATATCTGCAACGGGAGTATTTCTAATTTCATTCGGATCTATTTGATCTCGATGGAAGATGTTCAGTCTTATCTTTGCCAAGGCAATACTGTTGCACAAGACCTGCTCTGTGGTTTCACCATCCTTCAGACAGTGTCTACACTCTGTCTCATTCCAAATCTGAATTTTTGAGAGATGATATTAAATAATAGTGACCTGTTAGAAAACCTACTATTTTCCCGATGCCTACTTTAAGCGTGTTTGTAAAATGTCTTATAAGCCTTTTGTCTTGACGGAGTTCTTATACGACTTCTCAATGGGTAATTCTTTGAATATTCTCCCACTATAGTATTTACTCTACACTTAGCTTCTGCCCAGCTGACACATGCGCAGTATGGTTCTGGAGCGTGCAAATCTACTGCCGACCCCGTCCTAGACAGTTCATCAGCAATTTTGTTACCTTTCTTATATTTATATATACTTATATTATTTACTTTTATTTATAAAATCATGGGCATCTTTGTTAAAATCTTCACCGAAGATTGCTAA
Source organism: Anastrepha obliqua (assembly GCF_027943255.1). Lineage (NCBI taxonomy): Eukaryota > Metazoa > Arthropoda > Insecta > Diptera > Tephritidae > Anastrepha > Anastrepha obliqua. The sequence goes on from NC_072894.1 coordinate 121,726,968, forward strand.
GAAAAATTAGTGTTTCGAATGTTTTCCTATATATGTAGTACCTTAAGTATAAGTAAAGTATTCTAAAAGTATCATTCCGTTTTATTAGTTTACTTAAAAATTAGTTAAAATTATATTTTAAAAAATTATTTCACGAAAAAGTCTTAAGCTATGAAAAACAAAGTACTTCAAGAAATTTCTTTCAATTTATTTACTTTCCACCTCTCTAAAAGAATTTGCAAATAAAGAAGAAAACAAATATTGGGCTAGTAAAACTATAATTTACTTAAACGGTGTTTTTTTGTATTTTTTTTTTTCTTTTTTGGAAATTTCAAATTGCTCCTGAGAACACTAAACACGTTTCTGTGATCAAAAGATGCTGCAGATGCTGTTACAGAAATAAATGAATTCTTGTTGCTTGCGTGGCTAAATGTCAGCTATTTAAAACTGGGCTCTTTCGATGCTTTCGTGGCAGCAAAGGGCTCTATTCAGACGCCGTAGCGGAGTGGGTTGATGCGAGACAACCATTCCGAAGTGCGCAGGTTCAGATCTCCGTGCATTAAACAACAAATGATAGAAAAAGTTTTGACGTGATAACGTCTTATAATTCGATTTAGCCGGCTGCACGCACGAAAAAATGTGTCGTTACCTTGCTCATTGCCGTTACCTTGAATGAACTGCAAGCAAAAGCGCGGAACGAACGACAAAGCAAACGAAAGGCAACGTTCGACATCTTGCTCTCTCCTATTTAAGTGAGCGTATATATGTATGTATATGCGCATATGTACATATATAAATTCACATACTTGTATTTGCATATGCCTTCTTCCTGTGTGCATGGTAATGAACCATTTCTCTGTTGAGAATAGGACGATGATAGGAAAAGTAGGAAATGTAAGGGAGTGTTTCGAGTGTAAAGTGTCTTGAAAAAGGCAAATCGATGATGTTGCCTCTTAGTGTTGTTGACTTATTAACGTCTGATGCACAATCGAAATTGAACATATCTTTCATGAATTTGATAAATGTTTCGTCATTTTTCACGTTTGTGTAAATGTAACTTGACCTATTCCAATGTAATTCCATTTACCTCCTCCTGTATATCCATAAAAAATATCTATCAAACAAATAAAATTTAAATTTTGTTTTGAAAATTGCAACCTTTACATCAGTATTTTCTTATGACGTTGTCACCTTAAACTATCGTCAGTAAACCGACTTTACAGATAACCTCTTTTTTTTATCATAGCGATCGCACTTCGCCAGGCAATGGCAACCTCCAAGTGTATTTCAACCATGAAAAAGCTCCTCATAAAAACATTTCGTTTGCAAATTTTCCCGAAGCTGTGAAATTTTCGCACAAACGAATGAATCGTAGGAATTTATTGGACTCTAGCAACGTTACTGCCCTCATTGTCAGTATTTATGTGTATGCTGCCAATCAGAATTGCACGCTCTATCAACCTTTTTTCGAGTGCAGCGAATGATAGCATTTTTTTCTCTGACCTTATTTTCACCTCATTCTCTTCTTTTGACGACATCGAAAGCAACCAGACGCAATATCAATCAAGTGAAATCTCGTTTAAGACTTCTTGTGCCGCACTAAATATAGTTGTAATTAAATTAAAACTGATCTCAGTATTTATTTAATAAATTATATCGAAATGTAATATAGCTCTCCAAAAACTTTTTGAGTTTTTTGGGAAGCTGACTCGCATACAAACTACCACAAATTCAAATGTTTTATCTCATTGGAGAGTTGTATGAAGCAAAAAAGAAACACAAACGTTACAAAAAGGTACATATCTACATATTAGATATTAATAAATTTTAATATTCTATATATATATCCAGGGCTTAACATTCACGAGTACAAACAAACATATTTTTTCGGAGAACACTTGCTATCGCTATTTTATTAAAAGTATATTTTTTACTAAAGTACGCCCTCATTAAATGTCAATGTGATCAGAAATAAAAGAATTAAATGAAGCGAGGGCAATTTTTTCTTTTTTCCTTATCATTTATTATTTACTTATGTATATTATATTCCATACCCACTCTGCTTTTACTCTTCTCTCCATAGCTTTTGGTGGTTCCCCAGAGGACTATTTTTTCAGCAATTGCGCACTTATCGGTAGACGAATTACACAAATATTAAGTAGGCTTTAGTTTTGGTGCATACACATGTACATAAATACATTTTTGACTAAAAATTCGATATTAGGGCTTAGAGTATGAATATATTGTACATATCTATGAATGCTAGTTTGCTTGCGCAGAACAGCCAGCAGGGAAGAAGTATTCAATCTAACTTGAGCTCGGATTTTTGTCGCCTTCAAATTACTTAACCCTTAACTATCCACAATGCTTTGGTAACGTACCTGACTAGTAGTGTCCGACTAACAGGGCCAAATGAATGAAAATTTGAATGCAACAGAAGTACTTATCGTTTAATATTAAACTTCCATTACATGTTTTTTTTTATATTTAACGTGTACGAGGGGTACCTTTTATGTGTCGGGATTTGGCAACCCTGGTGTTGCAATCTGGCAACTGACAGCTGTATCGCAAAGTTTGACATTTTTTGGCTTTTACGTACTCAGAACGTTTTGAAATACCAGCGTTATTTGTGTTGTTTACAGTAACTTAAAAGATTCATCTCGGTCCAAAAATGGAATTAAATCGTGAACATTTTCGTGCGATTATTTTTTACAACTTTCGACGTGGATTAACTCAGCAACATTGCATGGATGAACTTAATTCATTTTTTGGCGATGAAGCTCCATCAAGGACCAGTGTTTATCGATGGTATGGTGAATTCAATCGTGGTCGTAGTTCACTCCAAGACGAATTTCGTGAAGGTCGTCCAAAATCAATTGTTGTTCCGAAAACCATTGATGCTGTGCGCGAACTGATATTGCAAGATCGTCATGTAACCTATCGTGAGATTGAGACAATCTTAGCCATTAGTGGGACCAGCATACATTCAATATTGCATAAACATTTGACTGTCAAAAAAATTTGTTCGCGTTGGATCCCACACAATTTGTCAATCGCTCAAAAAAAGGCTCGTGTCGATTGGTCGAAGGAAATGCTCAAAAAATACGATCGCGGGGCTTCTAAACACGTCTGTGGCATCGTGAAAGGTTATGATTCATAGATTTACGCGTATGAGCCCGAAAGTAAACAGCAGTCGACTGTATGGGTGTTTCAAGATGAGCCAAATTCAAGAAAAGTTGTTCGCGTACGAAGCACTTCCAAGCAAAACCGAATTGAAAGCTTGTAATGACTACATAGTAGATATACTTATTTAATACATATGTAAATACTCCTTTCTGTTTGTTGTTGTTCCCGCAATGCGTATTTAACCGATTCGTCAAAAACCGCAAATTTCCAGATATCCACGCATATTTTGAGCTCGGTGCATTCTCTCACATTGTCCCTGAGGCGAGTACTTCAAGGAAAAAATCAAGATCTGGGAGAGGCTATCAAATTGGCTGATGCAGCGAAACAAATTTTGATGGAAAGAAGAGAAAACGCTGAGGGTGAGTTTAAACAAATTTTCAAAAGCGTGAGCAAAATTAGCGAACAATATGAAATTGAATTGCGAAAGCCAAGGATTGCGTCGAAACAGACCCAACGTTCCAACGTACAAACTGATTCAGCTGAAGATTATTTCCGCATAACAATCTACATACCGTATATTGATTCGTTTCTGGTACAATTGCAATCTCGATTCTTAAATCACCGCAATATTTTATCAAATTTCGCTTGCCTTTTTCCCAACAAAATGCAAATTTTCGAGGAAGAGTCCTGCGCTCAACTATTTCAACCATACTGTTCAATTTTGCACGACGATTCCCGTGAAATCTGGGTGAACGAAGTACAACTCTGGCGGAAGCTAATTGCGGGAAAGGAAATAAAAAACTCACTTGAAGCACTCGATATTTGTAATGAAGATGCGTTTCCAAATGTTAACCAGATGCTACGCGTGATGGCAGTTTTGCCTGTGACAACAGCGACGAATGAACGATCCTTCTCAACTTTGCGACGACTGAAAACGTATTTGAGATCAACAATGTCTGAAGATCGCCTGAACGGCTTAGCCTCACTCAATGTACATCGCGATGTCAAAATCGATCCGCAAATAATTTTGAAAGAGTTTTTTTCAGTACCTCGAAGAGTTGATTTATTACATACCTAAATGTAGTTAATTATTACTTTTGACAATAAAATTTCTGTACTCTAAAAATTTTTTTTTTCTTTTTTCATTGATTACGTAACTTGAGTTAAACTCGGAAATTTTCTGCGCACGGGCCTGGTTCAAACGCATGCAAAAGTGTATAGATCTTCATGGAGAATATTTTGAAAAACAATAAAGTGATTTTCTATGATTAAAATTTGTTTTTGTTCTCTAATCCCGAAATATAAAAGGCACCCCTTGTATTTAGTTCTTTTTTTGCTTACAGATATTATAGATAATTTGTATTTCAGAATGTTCACCGCACACATTTCGGTTGCATTTATCTCAACACTTGCATGATCTGGATATATTCCAACTACAAATGTGACGTTTCTTTCTTTTTGCTACAGCTTCAGATGATTGAGCAGCTTCTTGATTTGATCCTACTAAATTTTATATCGCGGCTTGTCCTGTCTTATTTGGTTTCCGTACATGAGATGTAATCACTTCGGTTACAATTTCTCGTAGAAAAAGTTTACTTTGTGAATTTTTCCCGTTGGTTCTATTTAGTATTTACATTTTTCAATAAAATTAGCGATGCAATGCCAACAACATCAACAATATTTTGTAAAACTCAATCGGCCATCTATTTGTTTTTCGCCAAACTGAATATTCATGAACCATCTATTCGAGGGTGTACTCGTATTCCCTTATTGTAATTATAGTACCAATTTACTGCAGATTTATTTTTATTGCTCACATTTGTTTCTTTTATGCGCCATAGTACACCAGAAAATTACTGCACGATTTTTTTCGGTACATACGAAACCAATGTCATATTTTTATTGTATAAAACCAAAAACTTCAGATTCGATGCAACGATTTCTGTTGGGTTCAAAATTTGTTGGCATAAAAGTTTTTTTTTCCTCAATGATCAACAACTGTGAGTCCATTTTGTGTGAAAGATTTTGCAACTTCTAGACTAATAAAATATTATCAAAAGTAGTATTTCTGTTACTTCGGAAGTAAGGTTCACATAATCAGTTGAATATTTTATATGCTAAGTTTTCAGCTCTGTTTTGTCCTTCTTTTCCAAGATATGGTATGCCATATAGAAGGTAGCTAGTTTTACTGTCGCAGATCCACTAAATTGTTATACCATATTTATCAGGTTTGTTGGGTAGATATTGTTTGAAAAGGTATAAGGTCTTCATCAATAGTCAGATTTTCTCCAGGTAAATACAGCCTTTTTAGATTTTGGTTTATGTACGCCAATAACTGTCATAACAGCTGCGAAAGCATATTTTGCCGCCCTTCCAGATTTTCGCTTCAGGGATGGAGTTCTTAAATTGGAGTCTCGTTGGAACAAGTGTATTGATGTTCAGGGAGACAATACTGAATAATAAAGTGTTTTTCAAACCATAAAATTGTGTTTTTTTTATGGAACCACAAAACTTAATGAACAGTCTAGTACATACATATTTCTCCGCAACTCCGGAATTTGAATTTTAGTATAAAAAACTTTAAAAGCATTTTTCTCGAAAATACATTTTCAAGTCGGTCGGACACAAAATTCGAACAAATCATAACCGATTTACTTGATTTGCAAGTGTATTGATGTTCAGGGAGACAATACTGAATAATAAAGTGTTTTTTAAACCATAAAATTGTGTTTTTCTTATGGAACCACAAAACTTAATGAACAGTCTAGTACATATTTCTCCGCAACTCCGGAATTTGAATTTTAGTATAAAAAACTTTAAAAGCATTTTTCTCGAAAAAACATTTTCAAGTCGGTCGGACACAAAATTCGAACAAATCATAACCGATTTACTTGATTTGCAAGTGTATTGATGTTCAGGGAGACAATACTGAATAATAAAGTTTTTTTTAAACCATAAAATTGTGTTTTTCTTATGGAACCACAAAACTTAATAAACAGTCTAGTACATATTTCTCCGCAACTCCGGATCAAAATAAGAAAATTTGCCGAAGGAACCATACCTCTAAAACGAATTCTGATGTCCCCCAATTTGGGTCGAACTTTTTAGTTTCTTTTCTCAAGTAAAGGCCAAAAATGGTGATATTTTGAAATGATTGTATGGGTAACCCCCCAAGGGAGTTCCAGGGGGTGTGCCACTGGCATGGGTGGATCGGCCGTCCAAAGTTAGTGGGGGTCGCTCATACATTTGGACTCGAGTCGAGCACTCTAAATGGGTCAAAGTGGGATTTTTCGTTCGACCCAAATTGGGGGACATCAGAATTCGTTTTAGAGGTATGGTTCCTTCGGCAAAGTTTCTTATTTTGATCCCTAGAATACGATTTTCACAGAGCAATGAGCGATTTTTAAATCGAGCCGCCGTAATAAGGACGCTTTTTGATTTACTTAATTGTGCCGCTGAAATAAAAAAGCTTATTTTTTCCGCTTTTTTTCACAGTAGCCCAACCTCTCAAACTCGTTCACAATTCACAATTTATATTTCTTACGGATATCGGGTATATCTTACCGTGACCAAATAATTGTCTTTATTAACCATCTGTCCTTTGCAAGTATAGAATTTTGGCTATGAGGTTCGGCTATTAAAAAACTAGCCTGACACTGTAAAATATTTTGTTTGGGTCTCCTACATATTTACTCATTATCACAGTCTCCTCTGATATTTGTTTGGATCTCCTACATATTTACTCATTATCACAGCCTCCTCTGATATATGTATATAAGGTCTTCTAGCTCCTAATTGGAGCATAGGGAGTCCGACGATTCGTTAGAGGTCTAGGAGATATGCAATCACTTGAAATGATATTTGAAAAAGGCGAGCCAAGAAGCAAGGGTAACTCCTAAAACACTCGGGCTAAAAAGCCCATTGCATTCAAAGGTCAAGAAAGTAAAAGGGTAGATAGTCAAGGAGGAAAGGAAAGAAGTAACAGTTGGGCAGATAAGTACGAGTACGAGCTTTTTCCCTCTTGCAACAGAATCAAGCTTCTTTTTACATTCCTAAACAAGTTTTAAGGGCCTTCAGTGCAGCTTGACTGTCACTAAATAACCTGTTTCTCGCTCCACATCCTCTCAATTATCCATTCTACTACTTCTAATTGGAAAACAGTTGTCATTCCTCCCATAGCGTAATTATAATTATTACCATCGTTTAAGTACCATCTGTTTTCAAAACTTATTTCATTCTTATAAATATGCATAAATTTAAGTTTATAATGGGTGGAGACTTCAACGCGAAAAATACCATCTGGGGGTCGCGCTTAACTACGACAAAAGGACGGGAATTATATAAAGCAGCACAAGAAACGGACTGTGAGTTTCTATCAACAGCTAAACCAACTTACTGGCCAACAGATATCAACAAAACCCCAGACTTGATCGACTTTTTCATAGTAAAAAAAATATCACACAACTATGTTCACATCACTGAGCGAACTGATCTTAACTCAGATCATTCCCAATATATCTAACAATCAGCGAAGCAATTGTCGAAAAAGACCAACCACCAACTCTATACAATAAACACACAAATTGGAAACTCTTTAAAAAAGTCATCCAAGGCAATGCATGCAATAATTCCTCGATCGCAACAGAGGAACAACTAGAAGTAGAAGTTTTCAAGTTTACCCAATATATCCAACAAGCAGCGTGGAGTAGCACACCTTTTTTAAAAATGAAAGTATTCGGATCCTACTATCCCAAAGAAATAAAGCAACTCATAGCAAGGAAAAGACAACTCCGGCGAAAATGGCAACACACACGATTCCCTGGAGCTAAGGCCACTCTTAACAAAGCTTCTCAGGAACTAAGACGAGAAATAAATAATTTAAAAAATGAGTCAATGAGTCGATATTTATCTGAGTTGACAGCTGATAAAAGAAATGACTACTCTCTTTGGAAATGCACAAAATATTTAAAAAGACTAAACTGTCACGTTCCGCCAGTAAAAAATGCAAATGACACCTGGATGAGAAGTGATAGAGATAAAGCTATAACACTTGCAAATCATCTATCCAACACCTTTCAACCGAACGAGAGCCAATCCGATGACTTATATCCCTCCTTAGATCAAGAAACAACTCTAATCCCACATATAACTGTGAGCGAACTGAAAAGAGAAATCAAGCAACTAAAAGACAAAAAGGCACCTGGATTTGATTTAATCACAGCGGAAGTATTAAAGCAACTACCCAACAAAATTCTAGTAAAATTAGTCAATCTATTCAATTCGTCGATCCGACTCCAGTATGTTCCAAGCCTGTGGAAAGTTGCAGAGATGATTATGATTGCCAAACCAGGAAAGGATCCACATATTGTTTCTTCACATCGCCCAATCTCCTTGTTGCCACAAATTTCAAAACTACTAGAAAAGCTCATTCTAAATCGCTTAAAACTAATAATTGAATTTCGCAATCTGATACCTTCACACCAGTTTGGATTCCGCTGTAAACACTCCACCATAGATCAGGTGCACAGAGTTACAGCTGAAATAGAAAAATCGTTCGAAGAGAAAACATATGCTCAGCAGTCTTCCAGGACGTCGCGCAAGCATTTGACAAGGTTTGGCATGAAGGCCTTATCAACAAATTGAACTCATGCCTGCCACTTCAATACAGTGCATTTATAAAATCGTATATAACTGAACGGTATTTTCGCGTAAAACAAGGGAATTAGTATTCCAAATTGCAGAAAATAAACGTTGGCGTGCCGCAAGGAAGTATCCTTGGACCCCTTCTTTACCTTATATATACAAAAGATATACCAATACCTCCAAGCACTATGATCGCCAACTTTGCTGACGACGCAGCAATCCTCGCAACTGGAAAAACCGCCGAAGTAGCTGCAACTAAACTTCAAATCGCTATAGACGCAGTAGAAAAATGGACGAAAATTTGGCGAATAAAATTAAATAGTAACAAATCAATTCATGTGATCTTTACCAATAAAAAAGTAAACCATCACCCAATAATGCTACTAGGCGCTCCAATCCCATACGCAAATACTGCCAAATATCTTGGTATAACCCTCGATGCTAAGCTACGTTGGAAGGAGCATATAAAAATAAAACGAAGCGAACTTAATTTGAAAATATTAAAAATGAACTGACTCATTGGACGGAATTCAAAACTCTCCATATATCTATAACAAAATAATGGTATACAATCAAATTATCAAACCCGTGTGGTCTAATGGCGCTCAAATTTGGGGCTGTGCCAGTCAAAATAATATTAACATAATCCAACGATTTCAAAATAAAATTATCAAAAATATTGTCAACGCACCTTGGTACGTTCTCAATGCAGATATTCATCGTGACTTCTGCATTCCTACGGTTGCTGAAGTTATTAAAATACAAGCAGAAGCCCACTCTATCAGGCTCCAGAGGCACATTAACGAGGAAGCCAGCAAACTTCTCAACACCGCAGGCCTAACCCGACGACTCCAGCGAAAAAACCATATGATCTTATCGGTAGTTAATGTAAAGAAGAGATTTAAAATTCTCTTCATAAAAACCCTACAAAATTGTTAAAATCATACTGCTTGTTAGTTTCCCTTAAACTACTTGTAGTGTCAACAAACATTGTATACCTATATCGCACCCTAAATACAAAAGGGTCACAACTCAAAATGTACTTCTGCTGAAATATGAACGAGACGTTATCAATAAAACGGTCCGCGGATGACATATGGCAAAAATAATTTTTTTTGTTTTTTGGTAGGATTGTTATAAGCTTACATGGCAAATTTCAGCGTGATATGTCACATAGTTTGTTTTCTGTGCTACTGTAAACAAGTCAAGCTCGAGTGTGGAAAATTTTGAGTTATGACGCTTTTGTATTTAGGGTGCGATATATAGTTAAATGTTTGTAAAAAACAAAAAAAAAATTACGGATACTGCTCAGATATCATCTTAGTGATTTCTATTTCATATTTTTTTGCTGTTTGTATAGTTCCTGAAGTGTGAACTTAACCATGGTCCGTCGCCACCAATCCACGGAGGCATAACTGATGATTGGACAGATAAGTGCTGTGTATGTCCTAAGGCCACAGCAGGTTTCAGAACTCAGCTTTTATCAAAGGCTCTACGGCATTGTTGAAAAATCTTTACACGCGATCCACCCTCAGCGAAACATGTGTCTTCCAAGTCAGTTTCTTATCCCAGATTACTCCTATATGTGTAATTTCGTCAGTAAGACTGAGTGTTACACCTTTCAGTGCTGGAAGACTAAGCTCAGCCAATTCTCGTTTTCTCGTGAGCAAGACTAAGGTAGTAAAAAGTCGTAAGGTAAAGAGACGATAGTTTCGACACTATTCCCACTCTTCTAGTACTTGATCTTTGCAACAACGATATATGTAGAGCATAACTCTTTTAACATCGTGTGTTCCACCAACCTTGGCATGATAATACTTATACATGCCCGCGGTCTCACACTCCCTCCGCAATCAAGGATTCGTCTGCACGACATAGCACCTAGACCACAGATATGTACGCTGGTGATATAACATACCCATGGCTCTTGTATTAGTATTATGTGTGGACTTGTTTGCAATTTTGCATGTCTACGGCAATGGAGAGCCGTAGACACTTTGCTATGCTGCAGGTATGCAATCAGTTAAACTCAATGTTGAGCACGCTATTGCGGAAACATAGATCAAAACCATTAGAATTGTTCCGAAAAATGTATTTGTGGTCTTAGAGGGCAAATTTTTTAATAAAAAAAGATTAAGAAATTGGCTAATAAAAGTCGAAGATCCTTTTTCTGTCTTAACCACTAAGCGATAGCAAAACCTTCGCTATTGTTCCCCCTTTGCTATGCCACCTCCAGCACTATTATTCTCATTATTATGAGGAGATTTAGCACTGTGACCTGAAAGAGCTATTATTCCCACTTTAGGGATTTGGAATATTTCCCTGCTTCCTGAATTCGTCCTATTTTATATTGTAGAGTTATGGTAAACTATGTTTACGCTGATGTTTGGGACGTATACGTTGGGTATAACGTCTATTGGCGTAACTGAAACTGTTAATTTCAAAATGTCATAACTTTTTTTAAAAAAATCGTACAATAATTTAAAAAAATGGGTTTTAAAGCTAAAGAGTTGTACTATGCGACCTTTTCGTCGAAAATTGAAAAAAAAAATTTTCTATCCCAAAAAAATTTATCAAAAATGTCTAAAATGGCCATTTTTTGACCTTTTAGGCTTCATTTACCAAAAATCCTGACGTGGTGGAGCATTTTGAAGGTCAGATTCGTTTTCAGCGCATAAAAAACTACAAGAAACAAGTACAGCCATTCTAGAAACTGAAAAAAGTTAAATTTCGCAGGCCTGTGTAATTCAATCTACAATGCCCTGTTAGAATTTCTGCAATAGTTTTAAAATTATTCTTATTTAATTCCATACAATTATCATATTATATATCGATTTCAGTAGCAATATTTATACGAATATTAGTCCCACCATTCATATAACCAATAATTCGATGTATGGAATTTGGTAACAGTGGATGCATCATTTTTGTTTTTTAATTATGAAATGTCTTGTAATATCTCAGTACGCAGTTTTCTCTACAGTGCATGCATTTATCCTACACATATGAAACTATACGAGTATACAAATATTAATACAACTATTTCTATTACCTATTCCAGCATGGCCTGCATTCAAGATGGATTGGAACAAATGAAATTAGGTGCGGGAAATCTCTCATTCACAACAGACATCGACTTTCAACGACCGCAAGCGAATAACAACATCACAGACAGCAGTTCGGACAATACCTGCCAACATCGATGGACCCCCACGCATGGCTACCGCGACAAGGGAATCGGTGTGATGACAAGCCTGCTGGGTTGTATGAAACCGATACTCTCCTTTATGACCAAGACTGGCGTTATCGAGATCAAAGATCCAAAAGATTACGCATGGGAGATACCATTTGAATGCATCACAGGCTTGGAGTGGCTGGGTAGCGGTGCACAAGGTGCCGTTTTCAGTGGCAAACTGAATAACGAAATTGTGGCAGTGAAGAAAGTGAAAGAACTGAAGGAAACAGATATTAAGCATTTAAGAAAGTTGGATCACCAAAATATAATTAAGTTCAAGTGAGTATCCAAAGGATAGTTTTTAAGGGGGGAAGCTGGTCTAGAGCGCAAAAAATGGGCATATTTTATGAATTTATTTTGACTCAACAAAGGAATCAATCGAAAATCTGTGAAATAGGTTTAATAATATAGCTTTCATGGTACAAATACAAAATTTTTCGTCTGAATTAATTTCAAAATGGCCGCTGTCCAGCAGTTCTCCTAAGGCGCCTCTTTTTCTAGTGGGTCCATTGCCGAAGACGTAAACTCCTTAATTTTTGTCCTGGATCAAAAAATAAAATTTTTTTAGTTTCTATATAACAACAGAAAGAGACGTACGTAGGATTTTTTCGATATTTTGTTTTTTCGCGAAATGGTGCACGTTTGAACAAAAAGTTACAATTTTCACTATAAAGAACGACATAAAATTGTTGATTAAAAAAAAAACTATGTAATATAAATAAAAAATCCTACGTACGTCTCCGGAGAAAGGTATTTCGAATGTATTGTCAAAATTTCGTAAGAATCGGTAAAGATTTGTTCGAGTTATGTCTTCGGCCAGTTTAAAAAAAGTGATTTCGAGAAAAACGCGTTTAAAGTTGTAAATAGCGTTCGGGGCATACCTGCGAGGCACTGTCGTCGAATGAAAAATTTGGGCATTTAGACATTTTTGCTGGCATCCCTCATTTGGTATATTATTTCTAAGACCCTAAAGCACCTTTTAAGACAAAAAAATTTTTTTCGATTTTTTCAAAATTCTAGACCAGCTTCCCCCCTTAAGGGGGTCTTCTGGTCTCCAGCGAAAAAAAAAATCGATTTTTTTTTTTTTGCATAATTTTGTTGTATGTGTATGCGAGAATACGCCACAGAAAGGATTGTTTGAAAATCGCATTTTTTCACATTTTTCTGGGCACCGAAGTGTACCCTCCTCCGGCCGTTTTATCATAAACTTTATCTTTTTGTGTTTTTTAAGCATTTTGGTCACACTTTTCATAGTAGTTATACTCCGATTTCAATGGTTTTGGTCTTAAAAGGTTCGGAAAACTTACCGCTAAGTTTCCCCGTGTACGATTTTTGAAATTTTTTTTCATTCCATTTTTATAACCTTTTAAAGTTCAAAAAATGAGCAAAAAAAAATTTTTTTTGCAAATTGTTGCATAACTTTTGAAAAAAATTTAAAAAAAAAAATCTGTCACGGGAAAACTTAACCAGGGCAACTCTGAAGACAACGCATATCTAATTTTTGCTTTCTGATTACCCAGGTGGAAAAACCGTGACCAAAATGGAGACCTGTTTCGTTTGGAGGTGGACGTCTTCAGCGCCATTTCAAGGTCGCGGGTGTTAATTTTTTTCAAAGTCAAAACCATTTTTTAAAAGCCAAGACATGTACCTTTAAAATAAAAAAAAATTTTTTTTTAAATATTCACAGGATTTGTCACAATCAATCCCCAAAAAAACCCTTCATTTCAGGGCCTCGAGACCAGAAGACCCCCTTAAGGGGTTAGGGGTAGTCAGAGGCCCGAAAAAATGATGATTTTCACGAATTTTTTTTTGCTACTTAATTAATTTATTTAACAAAAATAAAAACATAGCATAAAAACATCATGTTTTAACTTGACTTCACCAAAATTTCAAAAAAAAAAATTAATAATTGCAAAAGTTATCGCTGTTTGTGTGAAGCCCGTTTCTCCAGAAGTCCCTTGCGGTGAACATCACAAGTCCTTGCAGATTCATCTAAAACCAATCGGACAAGAAAAATTAGTTTTATTAATAGATAATCTTGTGCCTGATCGAAGCTTTTTTTTTTTCAAAATGAACAAAATGGCGGCCTCAGAAAATTTTTTCCAGATTTTAGAAAAAAAAACCAACAGTTAATTGTTAAAAAAAAATCGAAATTTTTGAAAAAAAAAAATCCTTCGATCAGGCACAAGTTTTTTATGTTTTTCAAAAGCTGTATAAATTTTATTGAAATCTACGTAGCGGTTTTTAAGTTACAGTGTTCACCAGTTTGAAAAACATAGTTTTGAGAAAAACGCATTTAAAGTTTTGCTATCGGCTCCGGAGCGGCCGAGCGCCCTTTGTTAATTGTTGAATAACTTGAAAAGTATTTGTCGGATTCACTTCAAATTTTTACACAATATTTTTAAAACATTATACTTTAAGAAAATGCAAAAAAAAAAAAATCGATTTTTTGAAAATTCTGACTACCCCTAACCCCTTAAATGTTTCGCTTTTTCTACTCGCGCGCACTAGCCACTTGGCCAAACTTAATTCTAAATACTAAAATGTGCACGGGTATTAAAAGTTCGTTCTGAACCGAATTTAGCACTTCTTTTCATTTTACTTCCTTACATTTATAAATATTTGCAGGGGTGTTTGCACACAACCACCTGTATATTGCATAATCATGGAGTTTTGCCCCTATGGTCCATTGCAAAATATTCTGAAGGAGGAGAAAGTGATGCTGCCATCTCGCCTAGTGTCATGGTCGAAGCAAATCGCACACGGCATGCAATATTTGCACTCGCATAAAATCATACATCGTGACTTGAAAAGTCCTAAGTGAGTAGAAGCGTTTGAAAATAGTGGAATACCTATATTTTTATTGTTTAAATGACGTTTTCCTCGTTAGTATTCTGATCGGCCAACACGAGATAGTGAAGATCAGTGACTTTGGTACAAGCAAAGAATGGAATGAGATTAGCACGAAAATGAGCTTCGCCGGCACAGTGGCTTGGATGGCACCTGAGGTGATACGAAACGAGCCGTGCTCGGAGAAGGTCGACATTTGGTCATACGGCATAGTGCTCTGGGAGATGCTAACATGCGAGATACCCTACAAAGACGTTGACTCATCAGCCATCATTTGGGGTGTGGGCAATAACTCATTGAAACTACCGATACCGTCCAGTTGCCCAGAGGGTTTCAAGTTATTGGTGAATTTATGTTGGCATACCAAACCCCGCAACCGTCCCTCATTTGGGCAAATATTATCGCATTTGGAAATCGCTGGCCCGGAGCTATTGCGTAAAAGCGACAAGGTATACTTCGAAGCGCAACAGTCTTGGAAGGAGGAAGTGCGATCGCATCTTAAAGAAATTACACAAAATGGCACGAGCATACATAAATACGAACAGGATTTGATTAGACGGCGCACGGCCGAGTGGCAGCATGCGCAAGATATACGACTGGTCTATGAAGATAAGCTGGAGAAGACAAATCGACTGTATTTAGAATTAAGTGAATGCATGACACAACTACAGGAAAAAGAAAAGGAAATTGCAATGTAGGTTTCACAAATAGGTTTTTAAGAGAAATGTAATTGATAATTTAAAAATTTTTAATTTCATATTTTAAGGCGTGAAAAACAACTGCCAGGTTACAAACCAACAAGACGCTTGGGCAGCACACTGCGAAAAATACAGAATTATCGTAGACGACTTAATCCACCCATGACAACACCAGGAAATGCTCAACAACAACAACAGTCATCGACGCCTGATCCTGAGACAACGCCAGAGGTAAATTATGACATTTATATCGGCATTTCAAAATGCTGGTTCCCAAAACATCGACCCTCGTAGTGACATTCTAGATGAAATTTGTGTTAGGTTAGGTCATATTGTTCGGTCGAACAGGCTCTTTGTGATACGTGTGGGTTTCGTACTCAGGAATAATTTTAATGGATTCAATATCCGTAAGTTCCTTAAGAAGTTTGAGCACTTCGCTTGACAGATGAGGTAATGTATGGTATGCTCCTCCTCCAGATCCCGTCTATTTCTAGAGAAGGACTCACTATCTGACAGCGTGTAAGGCAAGTGTTCTGTCTATTAAGCAGTTTACACATTTTAAGAATAATTTTTTTATGAGGATACCTGGTGTAACTGCCATGTAGCTTCCCTTTATGTCGCTATTGACTGAAAACAGACAATATGCGATCGAAAAGCTTCAGTAATTTCTGTGATTGATCTGCTGTGTTTCACGGCCGCTGTCACACACTGAACGGCTTTTAAAATAGCTATAAGCACGGCCTGAGATACGAGGTGTGTTGAAAAACGAAATTAAGTGCGCGGATGTATTCCGAATGTTGACTGTGTCATACGGAGACGCTACTTTGGACCAAAGCAACGTTTATCGGTGGTACAATATGTTCTCAGAAGGCCGAGAAGATGTGAACGACGAAAAGCGTGCCGGACGCCCGAGCACTTCAACAACAGACGAAAAAATTGATGAAGTGAAGAAAATGGTATTGTCCAATCGTCGAATCACCGTTAGAGAAGTTGCTGAGGACCTAAACATATCGATTGGCTCGTTCTATTCGAATTTTTTTGAATGATTTGGGCATGAAACGGGTCGCTGCAAAATTCGTACCAAAACTGCTCAATTTCGACCAAAAGCAACATCGCATGAACATTGCTAATGAGATTTTGGACTCTGTCCGCGACGACCCAAATTTGCTCCTGAGGGTAATAACTGGTGACAAATCGTGGGTTTATGGTTATGACGTGGAAACAGAAGCTCAATCATCTCAATGGACACTGCCGCACGAACCAAGACCGAAAAAAGCGCGCCAAGTTCGGTCGGATGTAAAAGTTTTGCTTACCGTTTTCTTCGATTGCAGGGGCGTTGTGCATCATGAGTTCTTGCCACAGGGTGAAACGGTCAATAAGGAATATACCTGCAAGTTATGCGCAATTTGCGCGTAGCAATCCGCCAGAAACGCCCGGATTTGTGGAAGAATAAAAATTGGTTCTTGCATCACGATAACGCCCCTGCTCACACATCATTGCTTGTGCGCCACTTTTTGGCCAAAAACAGCACACTAATGATGCCACAGTCACTGTATTCCCCAGGTCTGGCCCCCTGTGACTTTTTCTTATTTCTTGTTCCCGAAACTGAAGAGGCCCATGAAAGGAGGACGCTACACTACGGTTGACGAGATAAAGAAGGCATCGAAGGAGGAGCTGAACAAGATAAGAAAATGATTTTTTGAAATGCTTCGAAGATTGGAAAAAACGTTGGCACAAGTGCATAATATCTCACGGGGATTACTTTGAAGGGGACAAAATAGATATTAAAGAATAAATAAATAATTTTTGAAAAAAAACACAAAAATCGCGATACTTTTTGAACACACCTCGTATGTTACGGTATTCCGACTAAATTATGATGTACCGAATACACCGCCCGCTGACCTGTACAACGGAATCAATATTCCTCCAATCTTTAGCGGTTGGGTCATAAATTTAATATTTTATGTTAGAGTAATATTATAATTTTTTTTTGTCCGCCGTAGCCGAATGGGTTGGGAGTGCCCAGGTTCGAGTCTTCGTGCATGAAAAATCAAAATGATAGAAAGCGGTCGCCCCTCAGCAGGCAATGGTCTCCGAGTGTATTTGTGCCATGAAAAAGCTCCTCATAAAAATATCTGCCGTTCGGAGTCGGCTTAAAACTGTAGTAAAAGGTGGAGCTCGGCCAAGAACCCAATAATTATAAAATTGATATCCAAACAAAATAGAGTCGGGCTGTCTGTAGTGAAGTGTGTAATTTGGGAAATTATCATTGTCCAACAAAATCTTGAGTTGAGTTGAATTGCCCTCTTTAGCTCATAAAATCTCTGGAGACAATTGAAATATTATATACAGGGTGGCTGATGAATTTTGCTACATTAAGAAACTCAAATAACTTTTTTTTTAGTGTATGGAATTCATTTATTTTTTTTTTCAAGTTGAAGGTCATTAAATTTTATTAAATGTAACTTAACTAGTTTTAAAAATAATTGAATTTAAATGCCCCCCATGCTCGTTGACGCAAGTGCGGCATCTTAGTAAAAAGTTGTTCATTGTTGCTTTGAGAGTTGCGACAGGAATAGCCGCAATTGTTGCCCGAATGGATTGTTTTAGTTCATCCAAATTTGTTGGCTTTGTTTTATAAACTTCTTGTTTACAAACCCCACAAGAAAAAGTCAGGTGCAGTAAGGTCAGGCGACCTGGGGGGCCAACGAAATTCGGAGTTTCTTGAAATCAGTTTATTGGGAAATTTTCGTCGCAACTCTGTCATAACAGTCTGGGCTATGTGAGACGTTGCCCCATCTTGTTGAAACCACACAGAGTTGAAAGGAATTCTCTTTCGGCGTAGTTCTGGATAGAAAAATTCTTTCAGCATTTTCAAATAACGGTCTCTAGTAACCGTAACGGTGTGACCATTTTCTTCAAAAAAATAAGGCCCGACAATACAGCGTGAAGAAACCGCACACCACACTGTCACGCGAAGAGGATGCAATTCCGTCTCGTGGAGTATCTGTGGGTTAGAAGTACTCCATATTCGACAATTTTGTTTGTTCACATTGCCGTTTAAATCGAAATGGGCCTCATCAGACATGAAAAGGCAGTTTAACATGTTTTGGCCTTCTTCCACCATTTGCAGGATCTTCTGGCAAAATTCCAAACGAATCGGCAAGTCTGCTGCATTCAGTTTGTTAACCATTTGAATTTTGTAGGGAAATAAGTCTAAATCTTTGTGCATTATTGTTTGCAAAGACTGTCGGCTGACACCAAGTTGAGCAGATAAGCTTCTTGTTGAAACCCTTGGATTGCTTTGTATAGCTGCAGCTACAGCAGCGATCGTTTCCTCCGTCCGAACTGGTGGGTTTCGATGATAAGGCCTTCTTGCGACTGTTCCTTGCTCAGCAAAATTATTCACCAGTCTCATTATGGTCCATCTGCTCGGGGGATCGCCGCCAAACATCCGCCTGTACTCTCTCTGTACCAAAACTACGGACTCCAGTGCGTGATAGCGGCGGACTATCCAAATTCTTGTTTGCGTGTCCCAGTTATCCATTTTAATAAATTTTAAAGATCAATCTGCAAATTAAAACAAAAATGGAACAGATAACTTAAAAAGAAAAAAAGTTATTCTAAATTTTTTTGGTAGCGGCTTTCATCAGCCCCCCTGTATTATTTAATATTTTTACGATATTGTCTTCATTTAAGGGAAGTATGATCCCTCAAATTCTATTTTATATTGTGCCAAAATTTCTTATGAATCCATGTTGCGTTTTACAAGTGCCGCCTACTAAGTGCAAATTTCCATTGACTCGAGGGTATTATTGACTACAAAACTACCATTTGCCTTTGGGGTATCGATCTTGTCGCCCAAATCTCGCCGTATTTTTAAGAGTGTAACAGATCCAGAGCAACAGAAGTGCAAAATTGACGAAACTTTCAAAAACTCAAAGAAAAATTTTCCATTCGCATCAAGTTGATTTGATTAATAGGAGCGAGCGTACTCGTATAATCTCGTATCCTTCAGCAAGCTCGATCACCAGGTTCTATTTGAGCTCTGTTAAAGCCAATAAGGCTGTCATCTTTACATTGCCATGAAAATCTTCTCAAAGTGCATCTAGGAAATATGCAGTTTTGGCAAGATCGGGTCAAACGAAGAGTGGTATTGGATACATGAATTGGTTGAAATGAAGAAGTTTATGTCGGGTGAGATCTCTCCTTTTGCAGCACATACACCTGTGTTCACAATAATAGCAGCGCAGCGTGTTGTAAAGTTTTGACTATTTATTTATTTTTCATTTATTTACCTATTTTTTTCTTATCTTTTTACAAAAATATTGTCTATACTACAACAAAAAGTATATAACTCAAAATTAAAAAAAAAAAAAAATCAGTAAATTTTCATCAAAATTTTAAATCTTTTAGCCAGATTTTTTAGAACGATTCGAGGTATGGAGTTTTGTAGGCCATTCAATTATAGTAAGACTGCTGCAAAATCTAGAATAAAACTGTGCCCATCCCTACGATAGCTCGTTCTAACTTTATAAATATCAACTTGATTTGGATTTTACCAGCTTAAGAGTTCTTGTTGTAGGATCTTCGATAGGTAAATCCTGTCACAATAAATGCTTAATAATCCCTTTTACTACAGCTTTACAACATAAACTCAATTTTTTGATATATTTTGACCTATATGCATATTTTCCCAATCACAGAGTCCTCTTAAAGCCATGCTGTATGCGCAGGTGATTAGCTTAAATCAGACCAAGTCATACTGCGTTTCCACGCAGAAGGCGAAGAAGAGCAGACACCGACGAGTTGGTTCGGGTAGTTTTGCAACTGCACCCAAATATAGTCCAAGTCGGGACCGACGCTACCAGAGCGAGCCCGACAATCGTAAGAACGTAAAGCTAGTGGACACCGAAACTCAGACAGATGCCATGGATATTAGTGAGACGGACATTAGTCCAAGTGCGTGCTTTGCAATGCGCGATATCTCAATGACTCTTGCGCCCGACACCGAGCTGCCCTCCTACGAGGTTTTGTATGCAATGGATCGCATTAATCAGCGCCAGCCAGCGGAGCCACAAACTGCTATGCAACGTGCACAACAACCATCACAGCACCTAAAGGAGCAACAACCACAGACCGATGTGCCAGTAGAAGCGGCGACGACGCCTACTAGTCTAAATGGTAACTCCATGACACCTTCAGATGTGACTTTCCAAGATGCATGCTCTAGTCCTGACCAATTGCTCGACGATGTGATCAACAGCAACGAAAGGCTTGACATACCCGATTACTGCAGTTCCAATGAACACCTCGATCGACTTGGCGAAAAAGTGATCAAGTTTATCAATGAGAATCGACTGAGTATACAAACCACAACAACGCTAAGTAATCATGGTGAGGTAGCGACAACCCGTTTACAAGCTGACAATGGCAATGAGAATGTGAGCGAAAGCATTGGCACGACAACGCAAGATTTGAATCGGCACAGCTCGACGGAACGTATGACACCGCGAACGAGTAGTGTACGACGAAAACATCAACACAGTTTAGAGAGGTCGGTGCCTGCCGAAGCGCATGCGCAGGCGCCCAGCAATGCAAATGGCGAGTCTAAGGAAGATCTCTTCGATGATAGTTGGTCGGATGAGGAGGGCGAGGATACAGATTACAATTACGGCCTACGACGGAGAAGGTAAGTGAAATTAAAATTCATAATAGCTCAAACAGAATCTTAGAATACCCGACAAATTTAGATGTATTCAAAAATATTTTAAAGCAGTCGTAAAATCAGCGCGATTTTTGAAAAGAATTACTAATGAAATAGTCTCCTTTCTCCATTATTCGCAGCATTGGACGCCTTCCCATAGGCCGTGGCATGCGTGCGCGACGTTGCTATAAAATACCTATCATTCCCAAAATTCCCATCCACAAACGAAACGTGACTGTCGTTTCGGATGAGGAAAATACCTCCGAGTATAGCCACTCACCATCCAGCCAGCATTCAACGCTCGAAAGTAATCCTGATGAAGTACTCAAACAAATGAAAGCCACACAGAAGTGCGTCGCCACAACCGCTACAACGGACACCGAGGAAGAGGTCTCGTCTAGCAGCAGCAGTGACGATGGCGATGACGTGAAAACGCAGCATGAACGTCGCCCAACAACAACAGCAGCAACACAACGACAAAGACGTGAACAACGACAACATCAACAAAAATATGCAAATGCACCAACAACACGAGCAATAAGTGTGACACTTACAGCGCCAAGCAATGCGCTGCCCATTTTGCGCAAACGCAGTGATGTAATTTCCATACCCACGTATGAGGCGGACGGTGCTGTGGATATGGTGTAAGCTAATGTACCATGAAGTCACGTACAAGGCAGGCTCAGGGACTATGCCTTTAACATACTCGTACCATGATGCATAGGTATTTGCATGAGGCTATAGTTCCAACTACTTAAAAACAAAAATTATATATATATACATAGTTCGTAAAAGAATAAGAGAAAAATTATAAACGCAAACAAATTTGCTTTAGTTCAAGTATCTCACAAAATTTAATGCCCTGTATTTAATATTAAATCTACCAATTTATTACTTAAGTAATCGATACGATAAGTGTACAACAAGTCAGACATCTTGTCATAGTAATTAGTCATACATGAATGCATACATACATACACACAGGATTACATTAAATTAGTACTCATTACTTCATATTTATGTAAATGTTAAAAATGAAACAAATTGTGCACGTCACATACACACGTACTTATAAAGGGTTACATTATTTAAATGTTGTATGACTTGCAGTAAGATTCCGAAATACAGGGTGGCTGATGAATTTTGCTACATTAAGAAACTCTAATAACTTTTTTTTTAGTGTATGGAATTCATTTATTTTTTTTTTCAAGTTGAAGGTCATTAAATTTTATTAAATGTAGCTTAACTAGTTTTAAAAATAATTGAATTTAAATGACCCCCATGCCCGTTGACACAAGTGCGGCATCTTAGTAAAAAGTTGTTCATTGCTGCTTTGAGAGTTGCGACAGGAATAGCCGCAATTGTTGCCCGAATGGATTGTTTTAGTTCATCCAAATTTGTTGGCTTCGTTTTATAAACTTCTTGTTTACATAAACCCCACAAGAAAAAGTCAGGTGCAGTAAGGTCAGGCGACCTGGGGTGCCAACAAAATTCGGAGTTTCTTGAAATCAGTTTATTGGGAAATTTTCGTCGCAACTCTGTCATAACAGTCTGGGCTATGTGAGACGTTGCCCCATCTTGTTGAAACCACACAGAGTTGAAAGGAATTCTCTTTCGGCGTAGTTCTGGATAGAAAAATTCTTTCAGCATTTTCAAATAACGGTCTCCAGTAACCGTAACGGTGTGACCATTTTCTTCAAAAAAATAAGGCCCGACAATACAGCGTGAAGAAACCGCACACCACACTGTCACGCGAAGAGGATGCCATTCCGTCTCGTGGAGTATCTGTGGGTTAGAAGTACTCCATATTCGACAATTTTGTTTGTTCACATTGCCGTTTAGATCGAAATGGGCCTCATCAGACATGAAAAGGCAGTTTAACATGTTTTGGTCTTCTTCCACCATTTGCAGGATCTTCTGGCAAAATTCCAAGCGAATCGGCAAGTCTGCTGCATTCAGTTTGTTAACCATTTGAATTTTGTAGGGAAATAAGTCTAAATCTTTGTGCATTATTGTTTGCAAAGACTGTCGGCTGATACCAAGTTGAGCAGATAAGCTTCTTGTTGAAACCCTTGGATTGCTTTGTATAGCTGCAGCTACAGCAGCGATCGTTTCCTCCGTCCGAACTGGTGGGTTTCGATGATAAGGCCTTCTTGCGACTGTTCCTTGCTCAGCAAAATTATTCACCAGTCTCATTATGGTTCATCTGCTCGGGGGATCGCCGCCAAACATCCGCCTGTACTCTCTCTGTACCAAAACTACGGACTCCAGTGCGTGATAGCGGCGATCTATCCAAATTCTTGTTTGCGTGTCCCAGTTATCCATTTTAATAAATTTTAAAGATCAATCTGCAAATTAAAACAAAAATGGAACAGATAACTTAAAAAGAAAAAAAGTTATTCAATTTTTTTTTTGGTAGCGGCTTTCATCAGCCACCCTGTATATTAATTTTTTTAAGAGAGTTGGTTGCCAATTTTGCATGTCTTCTACGACAAAGTTTGAATGGAACGTATGAGTGTTCCCATATAACGGAAAAATTGTTAGTTAATCTAAACTTACCATCGGCGTTAAGGATGTGACTGCCGAAGAAACACCATTAACTTTAGCAATTTTTGTTTAAGGTTGCAATTAGACTGTAGTTACGGCTAATAATTGCTTTAAGGGTGTTTTAAAACCCAACAAACATACTAATATACATAGCACAGAAAAAATCTTTAAAAAAATAATGAATAATTCTAAGAATAACTAATTGGGTTATGTTTTTAAGAATCCTTTTAATTTTTTGTTTTTTTTCCATGACCAGCAATCAATCATAATTGGCAGTAATCAAAATATGATTATGATTTCTTACTATTAAAAAAAAAAAAAATTAAAAAAAAAATGTTATGCGATGCTCGTATTTGATCATTTTTTACCCTTTTTTAATCTAATTGAAAAGAAAACATATTAAATTGTTCACATCAAAGGTTTTACAACGAAGGCAGAAAATCAAAGAGCATTAAAATTTTATACCTCCGGTTCTTACTAATGGTGCTGAAATCTGGACACTGAAAGTTAATGATATAAACCAGCTATTACGATTTAAAAGAAGCATTATGAGAAAAAACTTACGGTCACATTCGGTTTGAAGACGGCGCGTATCGATCCGTTACAACGACGAAATTGAAAGCGAACGTAATACCTTTTATTAAAGCGCGGCGGTTTACATTATAAAATAGTCAAATTCAAACAAAGTATATATTTACTTTACTTTAGAATGAGGCCGCCCAAGAAAGAGATGGCTTGATGACATCGCAGCAGACTTCGTTGTGAACGTTCGTAATTGGAAAAATGTAGCAAAAGAAAGTGAACTGGAAGAAGATTGTTTATGAAGCTTTGGTCCACCACAGACTGTGAAGCTAAGAAGAAGAAGAAAAGAAAACATATCGCACCCTAAATACAAAAGGGTTACAACTCAAAATACACTTCTGCTCAAATATGAATGAGACGTTATCAATAAAACGGTCCGCGGATGACATATGGCAAAAATAAATTTTTTGTTTTTTGGTAGGACTGTTATAAGCTTACTTGGCAAATTTCAGCGTGATATGTCACATAGTTTGTTTTCTATGCTACTGTAAACAAGTCAAGCACTCGAAAATTTTGAGTTGTGACCCTTTTGTATTTAGGGTGCGATATGTTAATGTTGAAATAGAGCACAAATGTATGTTTCTTTTCGAGCGAATTAAAAATAAAAATAGTAATCAAAAATAGCAGATATTAGTTTAATACGTTTTTAGTAGTTTCAGATTATTTGTTTTGATGGCAAATAGTCTTAATTACACTGATCAACAAAAAAAAACTTTCGGAAAATATCTTGGAAACCAACACTTGTTTTAAGACAAGTAAGACATGCTGATTACAAATATAGAAACCGTTTGTTTCTATCACCCACCGTTGTTGAGATATTTGGCATTGACCATTTATATATGTTTAATATTGTATCAAAGCAAACAACTCGCAGGCAAGTCACAGTAGAGCATATATCGCTGAATAGAGTACTACTTAACATAAATACACATAGTTTAAGATATAATACACTTGTAAAACACATAGGTATAACGTAAAGTTCCTTAAACTAAAAGTTAGTTTGGTTTGAATTTCTTGGCTGTAGACTTGCGTTTGTGCTGACAATTTGGCATGTTGCGCTGAAGCATCCAGCAATAGTCGGCTAACATTGCTGCACTCCATCGACTGTGATAGCGTGACTCCATCACCGAGATGTCCTGATGGAAACGTTCACCATGTTCATCACTAACAGAACCTAGGTTTTCTGGAAAGAAGTCGAGATGTGAGTCGAGGAGATGAATCTTGAGGGACATGTTACAACCCATTAACTTGTACGCACTAATGCACTTCTGCACAATATTTACATAGTCAGGAGATTTATTATTTCCAAGGAAATTGGCTACAACAGAATTAAATGCAAACCATGCTTTTTTCAGTTCTGCTGAGTAAATCTTCGAAGTGACTGTCTGCTATGATCTTCCTTATTTGTGGACCTATGAATACACCTTCTTTCACTTTCGCATAACTCAACTCTGGAAACTTGTTGCATAGGTACCGAAAATCATCTGAGTTTTTGTCTAGTGCCTTCACGAAGTTTTTCATGAGCCCCAGCTTTATATGAAGTGGAGGCATAGTAACTTTTTCACGCTCAACCAATGGCACACGCAGGACGTTTTAACTACCTGGCTCCATTTTATCTCTAATGGGCCAATTCTTATTTATATAGTGGTGCTTCCTATCCCTGCTGTCCCACTCGCAAATAAAGCAGCAGTACTTGGTGTACCCTATCTGCATTCCCATGAGAATAGTGATCACTTTTAAATCACCACACATATTCCAATTGTAATCGCGATAGCAAATTTTTTCAAGAAGTAGCGACATGGTTTCGTACGTCTCTTTTAGATGAGTAGAATAACCAACCGGTACTGATGCATACATGTTTCCATTGTGCAATAATACAGCCTTCAAACTTGCCTTGGAGGAATCAATAAATAGACGCCATGCTTCAGTCTTATGTTCTACACCGAGGCTTAACATAAGACCTTGGATGTCAGTGCAGTAGCACATATTGTCACTCATTGCAAAGAACTGCACGAGTTCTTTGTGTCTATGTCGAAATTGTGAAGTTCTTGTACCTGGTGATAGCAAATTAAACTCTTTCAGACGTGAACCTAGCAGTTCAGCTTGACCTTTTGTTAGTGCCAGGTCCCGTACAAGGTCGCAAAGATCATCATTATTAATCAAATGAATTTCATCATCATCAGGATTGTAGTCAGAGTCTGCCATGTTGCTGAAAGACGAACTTTCTTCTAGTGTTGCATCATCGACTCTGTATTCTGTAGGTGATGTTGGTATTGGACAACTGACTGGATCATATGGAATTGGTTTTGAAACCGAGGGAATATCTGGATGCTTCACAGATGAACGAGTCTTTTATGAGAAACATGTGACATTTGTCAAACAGAAATAACAGTCAGTGATGTGGTTGCTTGACTCACGCCATATCATAGGAACTCCAAATGCCAGATGGTTGTTATTTTTAGCCTTCCTTATCCAACCCCGTAAGTTGCATGCACATGTCAAACAAATGAACTGTGGTGCCCATAACTTGCCGCTGTCAACCTTTGAATCAAAGTATAGTTCATAAGCTTTTCTCAGAAATGGTGTAAATGTCTTTCGGTGTGAGATAGCCACACACATAACAAAACAAGTCTGGTGAATTGATGCAGCCTCTAGACGCCAACTTAGTAAACTAAACTCTATTTTCTTATTCATTCGTAACAATAAGGGATTAAAAAATGTATGTTTATGTTAATATCTTAAAAACCTGACGTGATAGAGAAAAACGGTTTTCAGATTTGTAATCAGCATGAAAAACTGCTTTAGAAAATGTAATCATCAAACAAGATATTTTTGGGTTGTTATTCAGTGTTATTTTTAACCACTTTGAATAACAACCGATTTCTAATCTCTCACCAATAATAGTTACAAACCATAATCTAAATTCAACAGATCTGCGCTGTAGTCATAAGAAAGGAAAGTTTAATTTTTATTATATTTTTTTAACTTTATTCCGAGTGAAAGTTAAATCTTATTTATATACTTCTTTTTCAATTTTTCTACTTTTCATTTAATTTATTTATATTTTTTTTCATTTGTGAATTCCTGAAATCCTTAAAAACACAGTTTCGAAAAACTAGTTACTCGAAAGATGAATGAGTTTTCATTATTTTATATAATGTCGGGTGTTTTATTAGCAGCATGAGAACTATCGATATCGATAACTATGGTTTGACAGCTGAGAATGACAAACTGTGTTGGCATTTCTATTCTGTAAGGTTTGGCATGTCATCATGAATCGTTTAACGCCAAAACAACGCTTATAAATTGTGCAAATTTGCTCTGAAAAAAAAAAATAAAGATGAATCTGCGTGCGAAGTTCATAGAGCGATGTGTTGAAGAAGACGCCGAAATGTCAATTCGTCGTCGTTCTCCACTTGTTGGCCTTTATATGGCACTTTGTCTACGTGGAAAAATTTCCATAAAGATTTTAGCTTGGCTATAAAATACAGCTCGTGCGAGCATTGAAGCCAACTGACCATAGTTTGCGATGCCTTTTTACTGATTGGTCTAATTTTTATTTATGATTCAGATTTATTGGACTACATTTTGTTTCAACAAATTAATCAGCTAAACATTGACGACATTTGGTTCCAACAAGACGGCGCAACTTGCCATACAAATCGCTTAACAATCGATTTATTTCAATATTCGAGCCACCACCATTGATGCCGTACGGCCAGATTTTTTGGAAAAAGTAGTCAAAAACTTAACTGATCACATGGACCATGTAGCTCTAAAACTAAAAACTAAGTGCTATGACATTATATACCAAATTATAATAAAAAAAATACCAGTCTAACGGTTAGACGCGATAGAAGTGAAACCTTCCGTAAAACAAACTGTGAGAGAATGACATGAAAGCAGCATTAGGAACGGCATAATTATAGGTTCATTATAATATTGCTATAAAGTTCATATTTTATTTTCTTCATTTTATTGTTATTCATCCTCAATGTTTTCAATTTCGACACTTTTCTGCATTATTTTTCGGCATAATTGCGGTAAATATTTCAAAATGATAATATTTACGAATATAAAAATACGGACGCAATACAGCACACGTGGTTGCTATTATGAGCGTCGTGACGCGTATAATACACAGACGTACTAACATACACGCAAACATTCGTAGGAGGCTTGGTCTAAGCAAGTATGTATTAGGTAGTGTAGTATAGGTATACATAATGCCTCTCGCTCACCGTGGCTCCGTAATACGCAGGCGCGCACACATACGTACTAGCATACATACAAACATACATACGTATGACGCTTGAACTAAACACCAAAGCAAGTAATATACTACACTGTATACATACTACAATACTCTCTATACTAGCGTGGCTCAGCAGTACGCAGCCACACACATATACGTATATCAACATATAACGCTTCGTAGCCAAGAGTGTCGCTTTTTCGTTTCATCGAGTCTCAAATCACTCCCAACGATTCTAAAGAAGTTTTCACTTCAAAAATTTATTCGAAAATTATTTCTGCTTTGTACTATCATTTTCAGTTCTCAAGCGCATAAAAAACACCCACTATTTATTTTTTTTACTATGGTTTAACTATAATACATTATTTTTTATTAATTAATTTTTCAATGTCCACTTTCAACGTTTATAGTAAAACAGTAGAGTAAAAAACAACATTTTTCAAAAATCAAAAGTCAGGAATATTCGTGCGAGTGACTATTTGCTTAGAATTGAATGTGAAAAGCCTAATGAAAATAACAAATGACCAGGTTACTAACAGCCCTATTCTTATGAGGTCACAAAATTCCACGCGTGCACAATTGAAATTTTGATCGCAACTCAATGTCGTCAATTCTTATAAAAGCTAAAAGCACATCAGTTGAGAAAAACAAAATATTTGCACCTCACTAGCGCATCGTAAATAAAAATAGCTGTTAAAAACAAACAAATAAAAAGTATAAATCTAAACTTTTTTTTATAGTCTCAATCATAGTAAAATCTTATATGCGTGCGGGACTGGAGGTGAAATTTCAAACTAACAAACTAAATCAGCAAATAGAACAACTCGGCACACAAAAATCTGCTATTCCTTTCAATGTTCCTTTTTCGCACATTTATATTTTGTGCACATAAATCATATCAAAAGAAAAAGCCTAAACCGCCATTTCATAGCAAAAGCTTACTGTGCGAAAGTTTGTATGCCTTTTCTTTGAGAAAGTTTTCCAAAAATGAAATCAGAGAACCTGATCATAAGAACAAACCTGGGAACCTTTATAATGTAATTACTCCAGACGTATAAGTCGCTTAAAAGACTTAAAAGCAACCTGCAAACATGTATAAATGACTACTGCAGCCTTAAGAAACTTAGAGCTCTGTTAACCAAAACTTAGACATAAATTTACATAATTTAGGCCAACCCAACATACCAGCAAGATGCCTCCGATTCGCTACTCCTCTGCTCGCTATTTATCGATCAAGATTCGATTCGCAAGCGAGCGACCTCTTAAAACGGGTATAACTCACTATTTTCACAGGCAAATGCACTTTTTGGCAGCTGTTTTATAACGCTACCACGAAAAGTTTATTTATACCAGTTGCTTCATCTATTCGCCACTTACTACCGCTTAGCGAATCGAAGAGGTCTACGAGTATACTCGAAATTTTCTCTCACAGAAGAAGAGAACGAATGAAGCAACTGTCAAATATTGTTTTACAACCAACTTTAAGTTTGACAATACGAATAAGAGGCACAAAGCGTGTCGCCAGTATGGGAGATAAAGTCCCCTCTCTCTGCCGCGTCCGTCCTTCTCCCACCAACAAAATGTTTCCCTTCCAAATGTTTTCCTGTGTAAATCGGCACTAAGTAAAATCTAATTCTTGGCTAACAGAACTCTTAAGGGGGGAGCCTGGTTTATGAGGTCTAAAAATTGCATCTCTTTGCGATTTTTTTTAAGGAAAAAATTAATTTAGCACTGCAAAGTTTTTTCTATATTTTAATGAACATTTAAAAAGTATAAAAAATTTTTGTACTGGTTAAAATAAGTTAAAAAAAATGTTTAACATAGAAATTAGTCGAGCACTGCAACGCTGGAGTTTCCAACTGGCGTACAAGATACAGCTCGTAATTATTATCTAAAGCAAAAAATTCATGATTTTTTCTAGATGAACTAAGAAACCTGAGAGAAATTCCAAAATTTCAACATTTTGGAGGCTTTAAAGAAAAAAATGCCTTTCTATAAAAAAAAATCACTTCAACTTGGCATAAAAATCTTGAAAATTTTTTTTATCTATTTTGTTAGTTCAAATAGAAGAGAATTTAATGGGAGCGTGTCATTATTCTGTATTACAAAATTCTGGATTACAAAATTCTGTAAATTGCAAAAAAATTCTGCTTTCTAAAATTCTGCCTTTTTAAAATTCTGCTTTTTAAAATTCTGCTTTCTAAAATTCTGCTTTTTCAAAATTCTGCATGTTTAATGCGAAAAATCTGCTTTACTCAAGTTATGTGATTTTCGTCATACAAGAAGTAACAAAATAAACATTTATTCCATAAATATACATATGTATATGTTTAAGCGATAACAATTAGTTTAGCCAATTACAATATTTTTTGGAATTCTTTTTAAATATGTAGTGTGACTTAATTCATTTCTTTTCTTAATAATTCTTCGCAGCTGTTCGTTTTTTTTAGAAGAGTTCTACGCAAAAATACTGTGGATTGCGTAGCCGGAGTTGAACTGATGAGGGTTATTTTTTTGAAGCGCGGCCGAAGGCCGCCCACGCGAAAAGGAGTTCTACGCAAAAATACTGTGGATTCTATCGAAACTGAAGAAAATTTTTTTTTATTATTTTTTATTTAATATCTCGAATAATAATAAAAAATAATAATAATAATAAATTAAATAATTACATTACCTCTTTAACATTGTTAACATTATATTTTAATACAGAATTTTGTAATACAGAATTTTGAAAGCAGAATTTCAAAAAGCAGACTTTTAAAAAGCAGAATTTTGTTTTTAGAATTTTGTACATACAGAATTTCGACACCAACCCGAATTTAATACTGAAGGGAACAAGCTATGATTCATTTCAAAAGGTTCATTAGTTTTTTTTTTCATTCATGTACGCCAATTCAAAGAAATCATAAAAATGAAAAGTCGAGAAAAGAAGATAAAGTTTGTACTATAGCTGTCCGGTCACAGCGTAACTACCTAACGCTCGCCTACCTTTGGCTTTGTATCTACGGAAATATTGAGAATTAGGCTCTGTAACTTTGTGTGAATATTCTGAAATATATTAGGAATCGCTTAAAACGAAAACAAAAAATTGATTTTTTTGACCTTATAAACCAGGCTCCCCCCTTAAAGAGCTGTTGATTTAGGATTCTTAAGCTGCGTAAATTACCGTTAGGCGAAACTTGCTATCATATGATTAATTTCTTATTAATTCAATAAGTCTTCAAAAGTTTGCATGAGGTATTAATTTTCGTATAAAATTATTTGACGTATCACCTTTAAAAATTCCATATGGAGTATCCTGTAAAATTATTAGGTCCAGGCTACCTATATAGCGCTCATAGTTTACCATTTTCTTTATCTTTTAAAAGTATTGCTTAGCTGAGGGAGAGCACGTGACCAGATTTAGGGTTAGAATCAGGTTATAGGAGGTAGGCATAACTTTTTGTTAGGCGTATTTATCGAACTCAATGAAACTAATAAAGACTGGGCCGCTTTGTTTAAGGTTACATACGTCCAGCAACGCCAAAAATGCGCTAAAAGAAAAACTTTTTAAAAGGGATAACAATATAAATAAATAAAAAATTTTTTTAAATTTTTCTTTACAAAAATTAGTATATAAAAAATCACGTAACCCAAAGTGCAATGAAAAGAAGTTGCTCCACGGTTATGTATAGTACTGTCGAGCCGGATCTTTGAATTTCGAAAAATTTTCCAACTTACGGCATTTAAAACAAGTTGTGGAAACACTTTCGTATATTAAAAACAAAACGCATCAAAAAATATTAAAAACTGTATGAGTTATCAAGCAGACCGTGCCGGAAAAAGTAGTTTCGAGAAAAACGAGTTTTAACTTTCAAGTGCATTTCCCTCGAGGCAGTCGGGCAGTTACATTTTCTACATAACTTTATATCTATGGGGAATTTTTACAATCGATTTTCACAGAAATACGCCTAAAACTATAAAGAATACGTACGTAACCCCTTAACTCGGCCAAAATCGCGTAAGCGTTATCCCGCCAATCAAGAAGTAGAAGAAGAATGAAACTGAGAAGACAAATATATAAAAAAATTACGTGCTATTATTTGTTTGGCGTTAGGCTGTATACGTGAGCAGATTTGACAGCTTTCGTTCTTTCTCAGCATCTTTAAGTGCTTACGTAACTTAAGTTAAGTTTACGTTTAGAGTAATTACGCTATACGATTTTAGGTGCCTAAGTTGCAGCCTTACGTAAATTGAGTACGGTGAAAAGAATCTGACTTGCCAGGTGCTCACTTTCAAAAATCTCAACAAAAAAATGGATTAATGATAAAAATGACTTTTCAATCGAATTTATTAAATGTCTATAAAAAAGTTATCGTTGGAAATAACTCAGACATTTGCCATGGGGTGACCGCTATTCAATAAACTGTTTCTTTAGCACTCGCAGTGGAGATCGCTCACAGGGCTACTAGATGTACTATATGTCACTCACAACAACACTGGGCCACATTAGCCGCCAACTTAGTGTTTATACGTTTTTACCAGGGGAATTGTGCAACCACTCTCGTAAAACATATTTTTATTTAATATGTACCTATCGGAAACTTCGCCATTTATCAGTCGCATGCATAACATTAATTGATGTACTTTGCGTACTTAATTAAAACTTGTTTCATGTGAAATGAATTTGCTTCACAATGCTTTCTGAATACAAAGAAACGTTTTGTTGAGATGGTATTAGTTAAGAAAATATTCCCAAATTGTGCATGTATTTTAGTTTTTAAGAATAAGGTTCTTTAGGTTATACACTTGATTTAAGATACAAATATATACATACATATATTTATTATGTGTTTGTAATGCGAATAGACGCGATGTCCAATCAGTTAAATTGTATTTAAGAAAAAATTGTGTACTTAGTTTCGATATGGAAGCGATGAGATTGCTTCTCTGTGCCTGCTATTCCACGAATACAAACAAACATACATACATACTTGTGTATGCCTTTAATTATTATATATGTAATATTTTAGTCGATATGCATATGTGGCTTTATGTATTCATATGTCGTACACGTATTTCAAAAGCATACATACACACATTTGTGGCTATTATTATGTAATAGAATATTGCCTAATTAAGTAATATAATAAATAGAAACATATGGATATTCAATTTAATTTTAATTTAGTTTTATTTACATATTCATACTGCATACAGTTGGTCTCACATGAAATGGGACGCATCCTTTGCAGGCATACATTTTGGATTGTAATTAATTGTTTCATTAATTTATATTTTTTCGTTTGATTTTTTTGTTTCGTTTTTGTTAAAACAGCAACCAAAATTTATTTGAGCATTAATTACTAAACTATTACTGGTGTGCACACACATAATAGGGCACCAGCACCAGAAATTGGTAAACAAAATTTTAAATGTGTCATTAGGTCTGTTCATGTAAAAATTATCCAGCAATTTGCAGTAACTTAATTTTCGAGAGTTCGAGAAAAAAAATATCATGAAAAATGATCAGAGAAAAGTACACGAACGCAAAAGCAATAACAATTTGCAAGTTTTATGACCAGCTGATTAAATAGTCGGCAGAAAAAATCACAAAAATTAAAACTCTTTTCAGTTGAGCTACCTCGCACTAAATTAAAAAAAAAAACAGCAAATAAGGGGGCGTCCATAAATTACGTGAGGTGTTTTTTTTAATTTTCTATACCTCCCTCTCCCCCTGGTGAGATGTCGTGAGATTTTATTCAACCCTCTCCCCCATCCCCCAATCTCACGTGAAATTTTTCAAAATGTGGGTTTCTTATGTAAAGGTGTTGGATTGTTATTGTAAAAAGAGAAAAAAAAAATTGTTTCGTGCTTTTATTTACGACTAGTTAAGACTAGTAATCAATATTGCTGAGAGTTATAAGTGTAATAAAAATTTAACAATAGAAGACTTAAATCGTAACTACTGCGATTAAAAAAAGAATATCTACTCTAATTCAGTCCATGGAGAATCATGCGCGGTTTCCAGAGAGACTATTGGGACCAACAAGTCCATATGACTTTCAGTAAAATCATCTGCTCCTTCAACTTCGTTCTGATCTAGCCACTCTAAGCCGTTGACGCTTGCGCACAGTAACTCATTAGCTCGTCTTGTGACAATCTGTGAGTGTCGCACTTTGCGGAACATACGCGCTTGCTTAGCTGGTGCAATGTGAGCTGCTCGCCTGTGCTCTGCAGCTCTTGTGATAGATGCGAAGTAAATACCGCATGTACTGCAGCATCTTTTCTCTAAATTATCACGTATACTTGGGCAATAGAGATTATAAGGCGTGCTGATGAAGGCATTAAGCGGTTGAATCGGTAGGCGTATTCGAAATGGAGCGAATGACTTTCCGTCATGTTCTTTAAAGTCCGAAATTGTCAAACGTCCTGACAACCTGAGTGATAGGGTATGGAGGTGGCAGAAAACGGTCGTGAAGAATCATATGCAGATCACTCCGGCGTGCGCTGCAGCACTTAGGTCAAGCTCCATATGCAGCTTAGAAATCTGTTTCTTCATAGTATCTTGTGCTGGAGTGGGACGTACGTTAGATGGTGTAGTGCTCGACATAGCTTCATCCACATCATCGCTGATCACAAGAAGCTGATTTTGAATTATGTGAAAACAGTGAAGGAACTGACCGCGCTAATATTTTGTAGTTATGATTTTAGCATATTTTATCAAGAATTTCACTGTTTGAGTTTTTTTTATGCTATTAATTGTAACAATAAACTTTATATAAAAAAAAGTATTTTCTTAAAAAAATATATATTTAACCTACATTTTGAAGGAATGCTAAAGTAGACCGAACTTTTCTCTCAGTGGATTCCCTGAGAAGCCGTTCAATCTCATGTTTAATGTGATGTATTAACTCTTCTTTCTTCGGGAATTTTTGCTTCGCAGTATTTCGCAGGACTTCTTCGCCTTATAGACGTATCTTTTAACGTATGCGTTATAAAAATCTTGATAACTCATTTTAAATTAGTAAGAGCGAGAACTGAGTCGAGTAAAACATTTACAAGAATAAACAAAGAAGGTTGGAACCTGTCCATGTGTCGCTGCCACTCAGCTCGTGCGCTCTTGTTCATTGAGTCGCGCATTCGGCTGATAGTGGCGCGAAAACAAACGACGGGCTACACTGTACCGTAAATTCAGATTAAATTGAGCTATTTGGTATAAAACAAATATGGTGGTTTGACAGTAGTAATGTACATACGACGTCGAAGTATTAATGAAATTATTTTCTTTCGAACGAATTAGTGAATGATCTTAATCATACTACGATTACGCTTAAGATTAAATCTTAAGCATGTACATACAATCTGGATAATGGACCAAAATAGTATAATTTTTTTTGTTTCAATCAGAAAAAAAATTGCGTGATATTTGCCGAGACCCCCCCTCTCTCCAACGTAAGATTAGATGAGATTTGACTCGACCCCCTCCCCCCTTAAAGATCTCACGTAATTTATGGACGCCCCCCAAAAATGCGAAATAATGAGTTTAGCATAACATGATTTTATTTTGCCCACAATAATTTGTTTCATTTCATCATCGCTTTCAGTTGAAAAACATTACATTAGCAATCGTTAATTCTTGCGGCAATCACAGAGTTTTTCATATTTTCCTTGCTTCCGTCTATGCATGTATGTATGTATAAATGTATATTGCCAAATTGGTTAATAACAAGCATAAAATCCACTAAAGATACCTTCAATGTTTTCGATTATTATATTATTGGCCGATTGCTATTTCAAATAAACTTTATAAATTTTATCTAATATGTATTTGCTTACATTCTCCAATTCAATCAGCATTTTTATTTGAATTTAGAACTTTGACTCAATTTTCCAATTTATTTCGTGTTTATTTTTACTTTGCGATCAGTTGCTTTTCTCATTTACAAATTCTTACAAGTACAAATTTATCCAGTAAGAACTTGCAGCTTCCTCTCAAAATGAAATACCATTTCGCTCTGTCACTTTCCCCTACTTTACAAGTTTTTTTGGATACATGAACACCAAAACTTGATAGTTTGTAAAAATTGTTACATATTATTTGCTTTATAAATAGAAATAAAGGTCACAACTGTTAGGGAAACGAGAATTTTTCAAACGAAATTTAAATAAAAGTCGCATCTCGCGGTGATGTGAACAATTTTTAATCGATTAGACATTTACATGCATATGAGTGGATTTGTGCCCGACAACCATTCGGCTGGCCCAGATTCGAAACCTACTTTGGGCATGAATCATCAATTTTTCATTCTCGCCCCTCGACAAGCAATGACAAACCTCGAAGTGTAACTCTGGCATGAAAAGGTTTCGGAGGCGGCACAAAACTGTAGGTCCCCCCATTTGTAAAACTACATCAAGACGCATGCCACAAATTGAAGAGAAGCTCATCCAAACACCTATATAGAGGTATTCAGCTATATATATAAATATTGTATATATTATATAAATATTCAAAACTGTGTTGCTGTGTTAGATTAACTTATCTTACAATAACTGAAAGTGAAAAATTGTAGTGCATCGTAAAGTTACCTTTACTTGGTTGATGTGAAACCCAAGCATGTGCATATGGAGCCGATTTTGCGGCATAGAATGGAAAACCCCACTTCAAAAAACTCATTTTTGCATCCTAGCACGACACACTTCATTTTAATATAATATAATTTTCACTCACAATTTTTCGAAAAACTCAACCACAATCAAAAATAAACCGATTTGTAAAGCAATGGTAAAATCTAAACAGGACAATTCAAACAAACAACTCGCTTTGATGCTATATATTTTTTTCTAACCAATTATAAATGCAAGGCCTCGTTCAAGGCGAATATATTCAAGGGGGTGGCATTCGAGGAAGAGAAACCTTTTTTTAAATTAGAACTGTCAAATGAAAAAATCCAGAAGAATTCAATGAATGACAAATAGACGAAACTAGTTTATCGCGCATCCACAACACATGCGTCATTCCGTTTTAACGGCATTTCTAAATCAAAGGCGAGTTGAAGAATAAGAAATCAATTACTCTAATCACACCACCTTCTATAAATACAACCAAGGCGCATTCATTAAAGGTGGTGGCACTAGACCAGTGGTCGCCAACCTTTTCAATGTGTTGAGCTACTTTCAAGATTTTGAAATAAACAGCGAGCTACTTGCACAAGCCAACATAAATTAAATAATACACAGTTATGTATATTCGCCATACAATACATGTATTTATTTTACTAATATACGTTCTATATATAATAAACTTATGACTTATAGTGCTTATACTTATGCATAACTACATCCATGTTCACACCTATCAATCGTAACAAAATTTTTTGCAGTCATAATGGCAAATCACAAGCGACTTAAAAAAACAACAAAACAGTAATAGTACATTATTATATAAATAAAATATGGGCAGATAAAAAGAGCATATTTAATGAGAAGGTTGACATTCTGACTCATCGATAATTTTTTTAATATTTGCAGTATAATTTGATACAGTCATTCGAATACAGTTATCCAAATGTATATCTGTAAGCCGATTGCGGTATTTATTTTTAATAAATTTCATATTGGAAAAAGAAGATTCACACAAATAAGTTGAACTGAATAACGCTTTCACTTTCAACGCAACACGACATAAAACTGAATACCTATCTTTACTTACTAAAGTCCATATACATTTTGTATTTGAACCTAAAGATTTTAAAGTCAAGTCACTTTGAAAAGCAATCAGTTCCATTTCTGTCACAGCAGTGTCTTCGCCAAAGTTGTTCATAACACAAGTTTCAGTTCCATTTCTGTCACAGCAGTGTCTTCGCCAAAGTTGTTCATAACACAAGTTGGGTGAAGGCTGAAACAACAAATTGCGTCACTAAAGCAATTTTGCTGAAATCCTTGTTTTCCTTCAAGTTAGAAACTATTTCCATATGATATTTACTGTCATAGGGCTCTAATAGATTTTTGGATATCTTTTCGGAAAGAATAGGAAAATGCTTAGTATCGCGGTTTTTTAGGTTTTGTTCCCAAAATTCAACTTTTGTAATAAATGCATTTATATTAGAAATCATTTCCGCTAATTCTTTATCCCTGCCTTGAAGCTCCAAGTTAAGCTCATTTAATTTCTCTCTAATGTCCACAAGAAAACCAAAATCTCTGAGCCAAGTCGAATTTTCCAGTTCAGGAATCGGTTCATCGCGTTCTTTGAAAAATTGGAGTATAGCAGGCAGGACATCATTGAAACGTTTGAGCACTCGTCCTCTGCTTAACCATCGCACTTCAGAGTGAAGAAGTAGCTCTCCGTATTGACAGTCAATTTTATCAGCCAAGGTTTTAAATAATCTTCTTTGCAACGCTTGAGCTCTAATCTTGTTCACAATTTTCACCACCAGTTTCATAACGTTGTTCAAGTTTAGAAAATTTCCACATAATGCTTGCTGATGTATAATACAGTGGTAACTAAGAAATTGTGGAAAACTTTCATCCTTATGACATAGCGCCACGAGCCCCTTATCACAACCCACCATATCTGGAGCACCGTCAGTTGTCAGGCCTACCATTTTTGATATTGGAATTTTCTCAGAAGAGATGAGATTTTTTAAATGAGAAAACAGCTCTAGAACAGTAGTATGTCCTTTGAGTGGAATAAACTTCAAAAGATCTTTTTGAAGTGAAAACTTCTTTAGAATCGTTGGGAGTGATTTGAGAAAAAGTGAAACGAAAAAAGCGACACTCTTGGCTACGAATATTACATATACACGTAGCGACGAACTAAATAACTTTTAGGCCAGCGCCGACAGCATGGCGCGATAGCCGAGCGGCTAGCAATGTGAGCTTCCGATCCAAAATTCTTGGTTCGAATCACAAGAAAAAAATTTTTTTTATACAGTTATTTTATTTTATTTTATGATATGTTTATGAGGAGCTTTTTTTCATGGCAGAAATACACTCGGTGTTTTGCCATTGCCTGCTGAGGGGTGAGCGCTATTAGAAAAATAGTTTTCCTTAATTTTGGTGTTTTCACCGAGATTCGAACTGACGTTCTCTCTGTGAATTCTGAATAGTAGTCACGCACCAACCCATTCGGCTACGGCGTTTGTTTAATTTTACTGATGCAAAAATGAGGAAAAATATATGAATAAAGTTTGCTTACTGTTTACACATTTTCCAAAGGTGACGGAGAACCAAAAAAAAAGTCGATTTTCAAACAAATACGAGTGCATATGTGTAATTGTGTTAGAGTTTCGGTCACGCCCCAGCAAAACCTGCGTGCATATGCGTTTGTAGCATTCAAAAAAATGTAATTGTGTTAGAGTTTCGGTCACGCAGATTTTGCTGGGGACGCTCATAATAGCAACCGCGTGTGTATTTTTATATTCGTAAATATTTTCATTTTTAAATATTTACCGCAATTATGCCGAAAAATAATACAGAAAAGTGTCGTGAGTATCGACAGAAAAAAAATCAATAAATAGCATCACGGAATTCATTCACGAAAATTTAATAAAGTATACACCAGAAGTATCGCGGATACTTAGAAAAGATTACAATAAAGTTCCAATGATTTTAAGTGGCGATTTTAACGTAAATTTTGCATTGGGCACAGCGGTTCCTTCAATTGACTTTCTCAATACAACATTCAATTTAAAAATGTGTAACAATCGCACTGAATCGACAACACGATCAAAAACAACCATTGACGCGGTATTTCAAAGATATGTTGACAACATCGAAACCAAAGCATTTGTATCATATTTTAGCTATCATAAGCCACTCGTATCATTTGTTGAAATTGAAAACATTGAGGATGAATAATAATAAAATGAAGAAAATAAAATATGAACTTTATAGCAATATTATAATGAACCTATAATTATGCCGCTCCTAATGCTGCTTTCGTCTTATTCTCTCTCAGTTTGTTTTACGGAAGGTTTCAC
The DNA here is from genome assembly GCF_027943255.1 of Anastrepha obliqua. Classification (NCBI taxonomy): domain Eukaryota; kingdom Metazoa; phylum Arthropoda; class Insecta; order Diptera; family Tephritidae; genus Anastrepha; species Anastrepha obliqua. Next base: position 121,767,553 of record NC_072894.1, read on the forward strand.
TTCTATCGCGTCTAACCGTTAGACTGGTGTTTTTTTAATTGTAAAATAACTAAAAGCCATCCTGACAAATATGGCCATCTGTGAGGTGTCAACTACATCTGTTGATTCATCCAGTTGCAGTGAAAAATAAATACAGTTATCTAAGTCACAACTGTAAAAAAATATCATTGCTCATTACTTCTACTCGCCTCATCACTGTATTAGCTGAAAGTTGCATAGATTTTATAGCAGACACTATTTCGTCTTTATTTCTAAAGTTGGCGAATAAAGAATCTGCAGCTTCCAAAAATGCTTGTTTTATGATTTCCCCGTCTTCATAAGGTTTTTTTCTTTTGTGCAATTATCTGGGAAACACGATAAGATGCTTCAGATGCAGCCTTATTTTTGTCGATTGTTTTCAAAAATATTGACTGTTGTCCAATTAACTGGATTTTTAAATGTTTCAATGTTAAATGCCTTCTCAAAAGACACAGATGTATTACATAACAAACAAACACTTTTGCCTTTAACTTCTGTGAAGAAGTATTGTTCTTCCCATTCCGAATGGAAATGGTATGTCTTCGCCTTCCTACTACTACTTGCCATAATGTTTCGAACTCTGACCCAACCCCTGCACGCAGAACGTTGATAATGCCGTTCAGTATTAAACTGAGGGCAATGTCGACGAGCATTGCGTATATATAAAGCCAAAAAATTCTCGAACACGCTAATCGGTTCCAGCCGATCCTAGAACGGAAACGCGACTTCGCGTCGTGTTTGTCGGCGCGAAATCGCTTACCGCAGTGTTGCCGCTGTTTATCTATTTATTATGAAAATTTCTAAAATTTGCTAATACTGGTATGATTTTCAGACTTTTGGATTTTTTGCAACGTGAGCAGCGCGAGCTACCAGAATTGCCTTTGCGAGCTACCGGTAGCTTGCGATCGACGGGTTGGCGACCACTGCACTAGACCAACAATATTGTTCTGTACGTTTGATTGTCAAAGCAAAGTATTGAGGAACTAGAAAACAAATAATGAATTCGCTTTGTTTCATTCCTGACAGCCACATGGACACGACGAAAAAAAAAAACAACTCAGCTGATTTACCAACACCACCTTTAATATTATAGATTCACCTTGGGTTCAACTTAGCCTCGGTCATTCGTGATTTTGTATATTTGGTTCATGATTGCCACCTTAGACGCCGTGAAACATCAAACTGGAGTGGCAGCTTTAGATTTTTGCATTAAGAGGTTTTCCTACCGAAATTTAAAGTTTTTTTTACCCTTGGATAAAATGAATTTTTGTGGGTTGTGGATGTACAATCAAAAATAAACAATAAATAAATAAGGAAAAAAATACGTGCAATTTTATAGCAATAAATTTTTTCTTTAACTACGCAATCGTCTCCAAATATATGTATTAGCTCCAATCTTTCATCTCACACTAACGGTTAAGTGCTTGAAATAGCCTGAGTATTGCTTACACAAATTTTTTTTTTTAATTTTGGTAAAATTTAATCTATTGCGGTAGACAAATTTTTGTAAGTGGCCACATTATAGGGTTATGCAATGATACAACTGATTTAGTAATTTCCAAAGCTGCAGTATTTGTAAAGGCAGGAAAAAAAGTGTATGTTTTTTGTTGAAATTTTTGTATATTGATGCGCATACTTATATTATAGCAATTTCAATACTTTTTTTAGTTGAAAAATAAGTAGCAACGCCATTCAATTCTAATCCTAATAATTAATTCATCTGTACTCTTATTTACTATTTTTCACCTAAAAGTCAGATTCTTATGTAAGATTTCAATTCAAGATTGGTTCATTATTTTCAACATGGATTGGGTATCAACATCCTAAGCTCTAATTTAATTTTTTTCTTTAAACATAGATGGCAACGCCTTTAATATTATTGAATTACAGCCATACTTACCTTTACCTTAATATGCATATGAATATTTTTATGTGCATCTATTTTTTACACTTAATATATTTTCGTAATCAAAAATAGGTGGCAACACCAAAAAAAAATATTTCTTTAAAAACCCTTTATTTGATACCTACACCTTAATATTCAACTGAACTGTGTGATAAATAGCTATTTTTGCAATAAAATTCAGGTGGCTACGCTATCAAGCGCTAGTTTTAGGAATAGTTTTTTCTTAGAAATATTTTTTTTTTTTTGATATTATAATATTGTCCGTTATTATGAAATCACTTTTTTCAAATACAAATAGGTGGCAACACCCTGCTAAAATGAATGTTAAATACAAACTATCTACCACTCATGAACTTTCCAACTATGCAGGTTAGCTTGAGCTGTCTGATCTGTAAAGAGATCTCACTTAGACCTCTAAGGTCCATTGTTTTTTCCAGATCTATGCATTTGGAGTCGAAGATATTATTTTATGTAATTCTTAAGGTACCTCTTCGCGAGTATTAACTAGTCCTTCAGCCTATTGTCAGCCATATCCTTCAAGGATGCAAAATATGCTGATCCTAGGCACATTTGTCGAGTCCTGCAAAGAGCAGAACAGTGGCAAAGTAGGTGTTCCAAAGTACTCTTAACATTCGCTTTGTTGCATGTGCTACACGCATCCCTCTGGACTAATCCCATTTTGACTGGGTGATGTGGGAGGAGACAGTGTCCCGTCAGTACTCCAACCAATTTTTTGCAGTATTTTCTATAGAGTGATAAAATAAAGTTTGTGGTTTTCGTATTCCAAGTCTTTAGCATAATTTTGACAGTTTTGTGCAAAGTTGAGTTCAGTTTTCAGAACATTTAGTTCAGTTTTCAGAAAGGAGAGTGCAATTAGTGTTAAAACCTGGGCAGCAGTTTTTGAGTGATGTTCTTTCGAAAAAAAAAATACCAGTCTAACGGTTAGACGCGATAGAAGTGAAACCTTCCGTAAAACAAACTGAGAGGGAATGAGACGAAAGCAGCATTAGGAGCGGGATAATTATAGGTTCATTATAATATTGCTATAAAGTTCATATTTTATTTTCTTCATTTTATTATTATTCATCCTCAATGTTTTCAATTTCAACAAATGATACGAGTGGCTTATGATAGATAAAATATGATAAAAATGCTTTGGTTTCGATGTTGTCAACATATCTTTGAAATACCGCGTCAATGGTTGTTTTTGATCGTGTTGTCGATTCAGTGCGATTGTTACACATTTTTAAATTGAATGTTGTATTGAGAAAGTCAATTAAAAGTACCGCTGTGTCCAATGCAAACTTTACGTTAAAATCGCCACTTAAAATCATTGGAACTTTATGGTAATCTCTTCTAAGTATCCGCGATACTTCTGGTGTATACTTTATTAAATTTTCGTGAATGAATTCCGTGATGCTATTTATTGATTGATTCGGTGAAATATAAATTGCCACAATTAAAACTGTTTTTCCATTGCTCAATCTGGTTTCGCATGCACATATTTCTCCCACTTTAGAGAGCTGAACAGACAGTGATTCTAGTTACTGTGCATTCAGATCTATCTGTGGAGTTACAATACGAGCACCGTCATTTTGATTGTGGAATATTGCAACACCGCCTGCAATTGCGGTAAATATTTAAAAATGAAAATATTTACGAATATAAAAATACGGACGCAATACAGCACACGCGGTTGCTATTATGAGCGTCGTAACGCGTATATTACACAGACGTACTAACATACACACAAACATTCGTAGGACGCTTGGTCTAAGCAAGTATTAGGTAGTGTAGTATAGGTATACATAATGCCTTCTCGCTCACCGTGGCTCCGTAATACGCAGGCGCGCACACATACGTACTAGCATACATACAAACATACATACGTATGACGCTTGAACTAAACACCAAAGCAAGTAATATACTACACTGTATACATACTACAATACTCTCTATACTAGCGTGGCTCAGCAGTACGCAGCCACACACATATACGTATATCAACATATAACGCTTCGTAGTGTCGCTTTTTCGTTTCATCGAGTCTCAAATCACTCCCAACGATTCTAAAGAAGTTTTCACTTCAAAAATGTTCTATGTTTTTGTATTTGTATTTGTAGGTACTTACTATATGTAAGTGTAGAAATATAAAAATTAGGTTTATGTTTTTTTTTCGTTCTACGTTATTTTACTATAGTTTTCATAAAGAAATTTTAAAGCATACCTGCAATACTTGGCAGATAATGCTTGCCTATGCGGCCTCCCATTTTAAATGTGAGTAACTGTAAATATTGTATATCAACTAATAAATACAATTCATAATTTTGTAGTTGTTGATCGAAGTTGATAATTTGAATATGAATCGCAATTTTGTGCGCGTGATTAAATTTGAAAATATTTTTAATATCTGTTTGATGTTCATGAACTACAAACACTTAACTCCATACATATGTTTTCTGAGTATATCATTTTTACACATACATACATACGTACACATGTATGATTTATATCACAGACCCCAGATATTTTGTATTCATATCTTAAATATTAATTAGTATTTATTTTTATAAGTAAATGGCTACCTTGCCTGGTTTGATTGATTTACCTATAGAATTCGATGTTTATTGTAAGTTATTTGAAGTGTTATTTGATGGTGTGTGTAAGTGCCTACTGAAATTCTTGCATATGTGTTATTTTATAGCGAAATTAGTTCTTATCACACACACATATGTACGTCCTTTTTACGTCTTTGAATTTTGTTATAAGTAGAATCAGGAATTTTTCGCGTTTGTAATTTATGCTGCAGCTTTAAAGGCAACAGCAAATTTAAAGAAATATTGGCCAAATAGGTTAATCGCTTATTGATGAGGAGTATCAGTGGCATTAGTAAACTTTTTAGCGATAGTTCATTGCCAACTTATTTTTCCCATACATGTATATTAGGGCGGGCGAATTTAAAAATCGCTCATTGCTCTGTGAAAATTGTATTCTAGGGATCAAAATAAGAAACTTTGCCGAAGGAACCATACCTCTAAAACGAATTCTGATGTCCCCCAATTTGGGTCGAACGAAAAATCCCACTTTGACCCATTTAGAGTGCTCCAATCGAGTCCAAATGTATGACCGTCCCCCACTAACTTTGGACGGCCGATCCACCCATGCCAGTGGCACACCCCCTGAAACTCTCCTGGGGGGTTCCCCATACAATCATTTCAAAATATCACCATTTTTGGCCTTTACATGAAAAAAGAAACTAAAAAGTTCGATAAATGTTGATATGCACCATGCACTAATGGTGAATGTTGAACATGTTGGAGATTTATAAAGGGTGTTTTTTTTAGAGGTTAGGTTTTCAAGTTGGCACTACTTTTTTCGTAGATGGTCTTTTTGACAGCTGTCACTTGATTTATGCTCAGTTTGGTTTGCCATTTCATAATGCATAGACTTACACCTGAACAACGTTTGCAAATCGTGCAAATTTATTACGAAAATAATGGTTCGGTTCGCGCGACGCATCGAAGAAAATTTTGTTCAGCGATGAAGCTCACTTTTGGTTGAATGGGTATGTCAATAAGCAAAATTGTCGCATTTGGAGTGAACATAATCCACAAGCCATTGCTGAGACGCCGTTACATCCTCAAAAAGTCACTGTTTGGTGTGCTCTATGGGCAGAGGGAATCATTGGTCCATATTTCTTTAAAAATGAAGCCGGCCATAATGTTACAGTCAATGGAGAGCGCTATAGAGCCATGATTAATGACTTTTTCGTGCCTGAATTGGACGATGTTGATGTGGACGACCTTTGGTTCCAACAAGACGGCGCTACATGCCATACAGCCAACGCAACAATCGATTTATTGAAGGAAACTTTTGGTGAGCGCATTATCTCGCGCCGTGGACCTGTGGCGCGGCCTCCAAGATCGTGCGATATAACACCGCTAGACTATTTCTTGTGGGGCTATGTGAAGTCGCTTGTCTACGCAGATAAGCCCGAGACGATTGACGTCTTGGAAGAGAATATTCGGCGCGTTATTGCTGACATACGGCCCCAATTGCTGCAAAAAGTGGTCGAAAATTGGGCGTCTCGGCTGGAATTTATTCGAGCCAGCCGCGGCGGCCACTTGCCCGAAATCATTTTTAAAACATAATGGCAAACCCTTATCTTTATAATAAAGCTAAATTCTTGGCCATAACATTAAATTATATACGTTTTATTTCATCTTGAAAACCTAACCTCTAAAAAAACACCCTTTATTTTCTTCTCCGTAGTTCAGTCGCTCTTAAACGCCCCAAGGATAACGCAACTTTTTCGCCTCCCTTTCTGAAAGGAATGACCAAGAATTTAAAATACACGGTACATTCTACATGAGAAAAGAAAATAATAGTACAGTAGAAGCCCGATAAGTGCAATACCGATAACTGCAATTTCGCGGAAAGTACAATTCGATTTGGAGACCATAGAAAACTCGAAAAGAGCAATAAAAAATTGCAATTTTCGGGCGCAAAAGAATTCTTGTTCGAAGAAATTTTTTACTTAATACGGCAATGTAGTTTGTGGTGAGATCGAAGTGATATATTTTCCGGCCAATTGCACAGCGATTTTACAGCCAATGGATCAAGGTGTTATTAACTTGACAAAAATTCAATACAAAACATTGCTAATGGAAACCATAATTAGTAAAAAAAATTCTTCATTACATGAACTATTGAAGAAAATTGATTTGAAAACCGCCGTGATCATGTTGAGCCAAGCATGGGGGAAATTGGTCCCTGAAACGATCGCTAAATGTTGGAAAAGCGTATTGGGTACAAGCCCAACAGTTGACGCGATTATTGAATCTAATCCAGACGATATGCCATTGGATATCGAAATTGACGACCCCCTTCTTGTTGGAGGATTACAACGGTTAAATGAGATGGTCGAAAACTATGTGGCAGACACAGATGAAATCCGCAATTGGGTTTTGGAATTAGGAATAGATGAAGGTGATAGTGAAGCCAATGAACCCGAAGATACTACTCAAGAAGAAACAACCGAAAAAGTCCAGCATGAATTGATTTTTGGCTGTGTCAATACAATTTTGAAATGGGGTGAACAGAACGATGTACTGTCATTCAATCAGATCGCTTGTTTGCATGATATCCGATCAAAAGCACTTGAAAAGTGTTACGAGAAAACGCAATCGAAAATAACAAAGTTTTTCCAAAAAAAATAATTGAATTTTGGAGCACACACTCATATGTCCTTCCGCATTGATCTCTTTGTATTAATTTCAATAAATATGTGTTCATTTTTCTTGAATATCGACCTTTTGAGCTCATTAATTGCATTGAATAGAGTTAAAATATTTTTCCCTAGGTATTCCTCGATCCACAGGAGAAATTCGCAAAAGTGCAATTTTTCGCTAAGTGCAATCATTGATGAAATTTTCCAATTGTACTTATCGGGCTTCTACTGTAATAAAAAAATACTTATTTATGTGATTCAAATCTTATTTATTTGTAGAACACTTCCTTTTGCAAGGACAGCGTCTATAGCCTGATCCCCCGCTACTCGAATTAGCTGCAGCTGCTTCTCTCAGTGACATTTCTTGAAAAGAAATCTCATCTATGGAAAGTAACTTTTCTTTACAAATTACGTACTGATTACGTGTGTAAAGCTGCTTGAGGGTACCATTTTTATTTGCCAGTTTAAGAAGTCGGTGTCTTCTATTCCAAGAACAACCGCTAACACATTTCCGTTATCTGTAGGACCACGATCGACATCAGGCACTTGTATTCGTGCATTATGACCAATTTGAGCAGGGGGAAATTGTTTTTGTGTGGATAGTAACATTTTTGTTGCTTGCAGTAGAAGATTTTCTTTCGCGACCGCTCTTTTTGTAGAAATCAACTCGTGTTTTTCAGTCACAATTTGATGTAAAAACGTTGTAGGTTGTTGGTTGGTTGGTTGGTTAGAGTGGTGATTCATCCAGAATCCAACTAGCGCTTCCGCACCATTTTGTTGCCACATCCTCGTTACCAAATTGTTTAACAGTTATTTGCACCAGGACTATATCCAGTCTGTGCGGTTTAGGAACCTTATCAGGTTGTTGACATCTAAGCTAGACTGCTGTTCCAGACTCTCGAACAACGGTTTACCCAGGGTTAACATTCTGTTCTTCCATAGGGCAGGGCATTCGCAGAGGAAATGGAAGGTTGTAGGTCCTCTTCAATGTTTTTCTTTGAAATATGGTTTTCGGTATGACCACCACTCAATTTTTTTTATTAGCATTAACAGTTTCTTCATGCTGTTCTTCGGTTTGAGAAGTATTGGACAATTCTTCAAGTTGTTCTTCAGTTTCAATATTTGCGATTTGTTCGCCAGGCAAACAAGACAACGCTATGCCTCTTTTTGTTGTAACGCCAAACATGGCTTCATAAGGACTTTGGCGTATTCCTTCGTGGTATGTAGTGTTCTTGGCAAATTGAACAAAGAATAAACCATCTGACCATTTATTTGTATCGTTATAGTTCATCCATGCAATTACCATATTCTATATATCCTGACTGGCCCTTTCAACTGAGCCTTGTGTGTGACTGAGACGAGGCTTTCCATGAACTATTTTAACACCTTTCCACATAGCGCATATTTCGGATATCACTTGATTACTAAATTCTCTGCCATTATCTGATTGCAATACTGCTGGTGCACCAAATGTTAAAAATATTGAAAGAACGTGATGCGCTACTTCTTCAGCTCTTTTAGTTTTCAAAGGTCGTAGCTGGACAAGCTTAGTTAAGGGGGTGGGGTCACAAAATCGAAATTTTTTTTCTTCACTCATCTTATAGTAAATCATTTCAAGAATGTTGTGTCAAAATTTTAAGTGGATCGGAGCAGAACTCTCAAAGTTATAGCCTTTGTAGGCACTCTACCTCGAATGCGGAGCATCGATAATTTTTCAGAGTCATTTTTTCAGACGCGTTTTTCCCGAAACGACTTCTTAAAAGTCGGTGCCAATCACAACTCCGAAACTATTCAACCGATTCTTTTCAAATTTGGCACACGTTTTCTAAATCAAAAATACCTCCCCCCCCCCACTGTTTTTTTTTTTATTTTTTTTTTTTTAAGGTTGTTTTTCACTTACAAATATGGCGAAATTTTTCGCCAAAAATGCTCGTTTTACGTTTTTTTGCCAAAAAAACTACAAAAATGGAAAAAAAAAATTTATTGATGGGGGAGCATTACGTCATACTTTAACTGAAAAACTCGACTTTTTTAGTTTCAGATGATTCTACGACGAATGCCGATTGGCACCGCAGAGCACCTCTCGAAAAACATATCTCCAAAAAAACTCTGTCATGGGCTTATTTGTCAATATTTTATTATTAATATTTTTTAAAAACTTATTGAAAAGATGTACAATAACATGCAACTGATTTTATTAAAGTATCTTGAGCCATATTTCTTTAAAAAATTCAAAAAAAAAGTGTTTTTTTTAGCGCTAAACCCTACCACCCCCTTAAATGATCTTGATGCACTATTATGAACTTATATTCGCCATCTTTTTTGAGATCTATCAGATAAACTTGACATCTTGAGTTTAATTCAGAACTAACCATTGGCTTAACAACAATAACTTTCTTAGGTGCATTGTGTTTCCTTTGACACTGTTTGCATAAATTTAAATACAGCATTACAACTTCATATGCAATACTATTTTTGTATTTAACTTGCAACTCTTTAAGTATACATGTTCTTCCTCCGTGGCCTATTCTAGTGTGAGTTTTATATAGTATACTGCTTCGATCTTTCACCGACGTATTTGATATCTGTTGACATTCACCTGTAAAAGTCGACATTCTCCAAGGTGTAAGTAGTCAAGATTTAGCAAGCGAATATTTCAGGTTTATGTATGAACTGTAGTGGAAAAGAACGTAAGAAAACAATTTTTGAATTTCAGTACCATTTTTATTTCAGTATTGTTTATTTTTCCTAGATTGAAGGTTAGGATAGGTTAGACTTAACTGCCAAGAAAGGAGGAAAAATCGATTGTTGCGTTGGCTGTATGGCATGTAGCGCCGTCTTGTTGGAACCAAAGGTCGTCCACATCAACATCGTCCAATTCAGGCACGAAAAAGTCATTAATCATGGCTCTATAGCGCTCTCCATTGACTGTAACATTATGGCCGGCTTCATTTTTAAAGAAATATGGACCAATGATTCCCTCTGCCCATAGAGCACACCAAACAGTGACTTTTTGAGGATGTAACGGCGTCTCAGCAATGGCTTGTGGATTATGTTCACTCCAAATGCGACAATTTTGCTTATTGACATACCCATTCAACCAAAAGTGAGCTTCATCGCTGAACAAAATTTTCTTCGATGCGTCGCGCGAACCGAACCATTATTTTCGTAATAAATTTGCACGTTTTGCAAACGTTGTTCAGGTGGAAGTCTATTCATTATGAAATGGCAAACCAAACTGAGCATAAATAAAGTGACAGCTGTCAAAAAGACCATCTACGAAAAAAGTAGTGCCAACTTGAAAGCCTAACCTCTAAAAAAACACCCTTTATAGGTATATTAACTCACATTCAATTGAAATTCTGAAAGCCGGGCCTTCACAGAGATAGGCATTCCTCCAAATATACATTTAAAGATATACCGTCGAGAATACTCCCGATGCTGCACTCCTTTTACTAATAAACCCTAAACTTAGCTTTATCTATGACTTCTCAAATGTTTAGATTTGAATTTGCAGTGTCTTCATATGCGAAATTGCTTGTCAGACAGCTTAATCAGTATTCCGTACTGCAAGCTTCTTCATATCCTATTGAAACTAAGTACTAACCACCTTAATTGCCACCCTAATGCTAGTAGTGGATCCGATACATGGTTTTATCTACCAAGTCAGCCATCTTTTTAGTGCTCTCCCTGATTCCTACATTGCTGCCTAGAGCACTATATTGCAAGGGTCGTTTGAAAAGTCCAGGCGAAAATAAGAAGCACTTAATTGTTTGGGGTAAACGGCTGTTCTAGTTTGCTGATCCCTTTCGAATAATAGAATCTTTCTAAGTCAGAAAAATAGCCATTCGAACGCTATATGTGAAAATCCATTTTCAGATATTCACGCCAACTGCTGAGGTGTGAACTGGTGCGTTGTCGTGATGGAAAAGAAAAATCACTCGACTTCCTCGATTCAAACGAATGCCATACACAAAGAAATATACCGATCTGGCTGTGAACTTGGTGTGTGTTTCTCCAAGAGATGCTACTTACTAAACATAGCATCGTTACGCGCCAGTAGAGCCATCTCTCTGGCTTTGCCTGGGCATCTCCTCGGTCAAAAGATTTAACGAAATCTAACTATGGATCGATATCCAGACTCCTTTAATACAAAAAGATTCTACCGACTATGATACTCTCTCGATTGAATCAATTAAAAAGAACGGCAGAGGTCCGACTTTCTTCAGAAAATGTTTCCGTAAAGAGCTAGTTCAACACTTCGATAACAGCTCTTCAGAACCGAGAACTAGGCTCCTTTCACTCAAAGAGAAACATACACATAAATTTAAATATTGAGCAAATTATAAAACATTTCATATTTCATCATTTCATACATAACCTGCAATCGGGTCTTTCGTTGTTGTTGTTATAGCAGTTTACTAAAATCTGTGGAGTAGTCACCGATCGTCATCGTGTAACTTATCTAATGGGCATGAGAATAGGTGGTTAGTATCATTAAGTATGGTGGAGTCGATTCTGGATAAGTAGGAGTTTAACCTACTACAATATCCAGAACGTAATTGAGCCAAAGTGATGCCAAATGGTTCTAAAGCCAACACTTCTCTCCAAAACATTTCACGGAGTCTACGAACCCAAGTAGCTGTCCTATCTTCATCTCATTAAAAACTTGCGTGTACCTAAAAATGTTTGCCTTCTCCTGCTTAGTGCAGGCCAATCACACAGTCAATATCTGACAGTTTCTGGCATTTCTTCATCTTTGTAGGAAAAATCTTTGATTTGAAATTAGAATGTTGCTTATAAGTAGTCCGATGGCGAACAATATGTCTCTCCTATAATTGTTAAGGATTGCTCATGCGACTCTCTTTTGTTCCACTCTTTCGCCATGAGTTTGATAGTGGGGCAGATGATTCTTCTTCTTAATTGGCTCGATAACCGCTTACGCGATTTTGGCAGAGATTAACAAAGCGCGCCAGTCGTTTCTTTCTCGTGCTAACCGGCGCCAATTGGACACACCAAGTGAAGCCAAGTCCTTCTCCACCTGATCTTTCCAACGCAGAGGAGGCCTTCCTCTTCCTCTACTACCACCAGCTGGTACCGCATCGAATACTTTCAAAGCCGGAGCGTTTGTATCCATTCGGACGACATGACCCAGCCAACGTAGCCACTGGATCTTTATTCGCTGCGCAATATCTATGTCGTCGTAAAGCTCATACAGCTCATCGTTCCATCGTCTGCGATATTCGCCGTTGCCAACGTGCAAAGGTCCAAAAATCTTACGCAGAATCTTTCTCTCGAACACTCCAAGCGTCGCTTCATCGGATGTTGACATCGTCCAAGCTTCTGCGCCATACGTCAGGACGGGCATGATGAGAGTTTTGTAGAGTGTTAGTTTTGTTCGACGAGAGAGGACTTTACTGCTCAATTGCCTACTTAGTCCAAAGTAGCACTTGTTGGCAAGAGAGATTCTACGTTGGATTTCAAGGCTGACATTGTTATCGGTGTTAATGCTGGTTCCTAAATACACGAAGTCTTTTACAACCTCAAAATTATAACTGTCAACAGTGACGTGGGTGCCGATACGCGAGTGCGCCGACTGTTTGTTTGAAGACAGGAGATACTTCGTTTTGTCCTCGTTCACCACCAAACCCAATCGCTTTGCCTCTTTATCCAGTTTGGAGAAGGCAGAACTAACAGCGCGGTTGTTAAGGCCGATTATGTCGATATCATCGGCATACGCCAGCAATTGTACGCTCTTATCAAAAATTGTGCCTGAGCGATTAAGTTCTGCGGCTCGTACGATGCTCTCCAACATCAGGTTAAAGAAGTCACACGACAGCGAGTCACCTTGTCTGAAACCTCGTTTGGTATCAAACGGCTCGGAGAGGTCCTTCCCAATTCTGACGGCGCTGCTGGTGTTGAGCAACGTCATCTTACATAGCCGTATTAGTTTTGAGGGGATACCAAATTCAGACATCGCGGCATACAGGTAACTCCTTTCCGTACTGTCGAATGCAGCTTTGAAGTCGGCGAAAAGATGGTGTGTGTCGATTCTCCTTTCATGGGTCTTTTCCAAGATTTGGCGTATTGTGAATATTTGGTCGATGGTAGACTTTCCAATTCTGAAGCCACACTGATAAGGTCCAATCAGTTGGTTGACGGTGGGCTTCAGCCTTTCACACAATACGCTCGCTAGAACCTTATAGGCGATATTTAGAAGACTAATCCCGCGGTAATTGGGCAAAGCACACTTAAATTCCAATCGGCAGGCATGCTTTCATCCGACCATATTCTGCTTAGGAGCTGATGCATGCACCTTACCAGCTCCTCGCCGCCATGTTTGAATAGCTCAGCCGGCAGTCCGTCGGCGCCCGCGGCTTTGTTGTTCTTTAGCCGTGATATTGCTATTGGGGCAGATGCTAACGCACATAAATTCTTTGCGAAATCAGCTTTCTCGATCACCTGCGGTGGCTCTTGCGAGTTCGTCTGCCCTTTCGTTACTTGGGATGTTACGGTGGCACGATACCTAAACCAGATGAAATGTGAAGAGCGGTGGCAGAGCTAACACTTCCGTAACTCAAACCTCTAAAACTCGAATTTTCTATAACTCGAACTAAATCGAGTGGCAGTAACTCGAATAAGAATTTTGGACTGTTGCTCTAAGTAAAATTATTTAGGGAAATCCCAAATGATGTATTTGTTTAGTGCTTTTTATGTATTCGGAGATTTGTATTTTTTTGTATTTGTAAAGCGAATGCGTGTTTCCTTTTAACGTGATAACGTCTTATAATTCTATGTAGCCGGTTGCACGCACCAAAAAATGCGTATCTTATCTTATCTTGCTCATGCGTCGTTACCTTGCTCATTGCCGTTACCTTGCTCATATGTCGTTACCTTGCTCATTGCCGTTACCTGGAATGAACTGCAAGCGAAAGCGCGGAACGAACGACAAAGCAAACAAAGCAAACGAACGGCAACGTTCGACATCTTGCTCTCTCCTACTTAAGTGAGCGTATATGTGTATGTATATGCGCATATGTACATATATAAATTCACTTATTTGCATTTGCATATGCCTTCTTATTGATTATTATTAATTTGATTTACTTGAAGAATTTAAAATAAAACCAAGTTTGTTAATAATACCTGTTGTTTTAATGTTATTATTATTTTTTGACGTGATAACGTCTTATAATTCTATGTAGCCAGCTGCACGCACCAAAAAATGCGTCGTTATCTTGCTCATGCGTCGTTACCTTGCTTGAACAGCATGTTATGTTATGTTATGATATGTTATGTTATGTTATGTTATGATATGTTATGTTATGTTATGTTATGTTATGTTATGTTATGTTATGTTATGTTATGTTATGTTATGTTATGTTATGTTATGTTATGTTATGTTATGTTATGTTATGTTATGTTATGTTATGTTATGTTATGTTATGTTATGTTATGTTATGTTATGTTATGTTATGTTATGTTATGTTATGTTAAAGTATATTATGTTATGTTAATGTTAACTCATTCTCTATATCCATACAAAATATCTATCAAACAAATAAAATTAAAATTTTCTTTTGAAAAATGCAACCATTCAATTAGTATTTTCTTATGACGTTATCACGTTAAACTATCGCCAGTAAACCGACTTTACAGACAACTTCTTTTTACCTTTTTTTTTTTGACGTTGCTTTGTTTAACGTTTGCTAATCAGTTTTGATAGGATTCGCCACAGTCGACGACATTATTAAGCACCCACCACAGAGATTCGGATTTGAGCCGAATGGAAAGTGTTGATGAAAGTTCAGTGGATGAAATTATTCACATTTGAAAACGAATGACACTATTACTGAGGGACCGTCAAGCTTTGAAGAAATTAGAATCCTTTTTTAATGAAAACTACAGAAGAAATTAGGTTTTCAGTCACTAATTTCTGTTTATTTTAATGCAATACAAATTTTACTTATGTATGCAGTTAAAAAAAAAATATATATATATATGTATATCAATATTCTATAAATCGAAGTATCCATAAGTCGAACATTTTCATTGGTTAATGCTGATTCGAGTTATAGAAATGTTTCTGTATTTATTGCAATGGAATTTTGGTCTCGCAAATGTGTCATGCTATGAAAAATTAAAATGCGCATGTTGCAAGAATATTTGCACTGGATTGCGAGTGCCTATGTTCTTTTGAAATTAATTTAATTTCATTTATTTTTTGAAGTTTTCCAAATTTACATAAAATTTTACATTTGCAAAAACAATTCAACTAACAAAAAAAAAAATAAATAAATAAAACAAAAACAACGAATGCACTTACCGTAGAAGTGGAGTCAGTTTCTAAAGTGTAAAAAGAAAATATTAATAATATTGATAGTTGCGCCGCACTTTAGTGCATATGGAAGTGTAAGAAGCAGACGTCTGAGTTGATAATTGTTTTTTTTAGAATTTCGTTGCAATCTTCAACTTGAATATGCATATGTGAATATATGTAGGTATATGAATAGATATGCTTAGAAATGAATAAAACAAAAGCATACACATACATAATACATACAATATATTTTTAGTAAGCTGTACATCAACTATTGAAAATTGCAATTAAATTTTGCACAAATTTTTGCTTCAGTGCCTTAAACACAAAAATGTAAATTTATGTTGCAAAATCAAGAGTACATTTGAAACAAAACACCATAGCAGTACTTGAAAAAGAAAACGAAAAGTCTTAGCAAAAATATAAAACAAAAAAAAAAAACAAAAATCAACAAGAAGTAACAAAAGAGCGGAAAATGATATGTGTAATTTGTGCAAAACTGAAAAAGCCTATTTAGCTATTTTTTAAGAATATATTTTAGTATGTACTGGTAGTAGTAGTTTACAACATACAAATGTATAAATACATGCACTACACCGTCATCTATTTGCACACATGCATGCAAACATACATACATACATAAATACATAGTAGCATAAAATGTATAAGCATTCACACACGATGATTATACAAATACATACACACACATATACAAAATATATATTTAAAATACGTGCATAAATACTTACCTATATTTAAATTATTATAAAATAAAAATTAAAAACTATAAGAGTTCATCGAAAATATGCATCTGCCGTTGTTTTTATTGCAAATCTGATTTTTACTAAAAAAGTAAGTTTCTAAGTTTACTTGCGATCAGAAAGAGCTTCTGATGTTGCTGATGACCGTTGTAAAGTCAAAGCCAGGCTCACTCGACTTTTCACCACGGATGATACATTCCAGGTTTGTTATCAGGTCAGTCCATAAGTTCGTGCGTATTTTACCCATAATTTCACTTTTGTACGATTTTTGGATACAAAAAACGATTCACGGAATATAACGGAACTATTTATATTTTCTTTGATATATTGCGCATTCAACAAGTAATTTTACTCGCGGATAGAAGTACGTTTTGTTATAAAATAAAATCGAATCTTCGAACGCGTATAAGAGGCATATTTTGCATTTTTTTATAAATAAACACTGTTCACAGAGAGGATAACCGTGAGTGGAAAGAGTGCGCAAAACTGGTTCAGTTGAGAAAGGTTTCAAGGCTGGGAAAATGGGTTCCGCATAGACTTTCGTCGCCAACCTTCAGCAGAGAGTGAATGCGTGTTCTGAGCTGCTGAACGGCTTGAAAATGAAAGTTTTTTTAACCGTATCGTTACTGGTGATGAAAAATGGGTCCTTTACAATAATCCTGTTCGCAAACGCCAATGGTTAGATAAAGAAGAAACACCAGACCCGACCCTTAGAGATGGCCTGCACCCCAAGAAGATTCTCCTGTCTATTTGGTGGGATATGACCGGTATTGTTTATTATGAACTTCTGGAACCAAACCAGACGAAAACTGCTGATTGTTATTCCCATCAGCTATCAAACCTGAATGAGGCACTTAAAAAAATCGACCGTCTTTAGTGAATAGACGCAAAGTTTTGTTTCACCACGACAACGCAAGACCTCATACCGCAAGGCAAACATTTGGCAAGCTGAACGAGCTCGGATGGGAGCTAATGCCGCATCCACCATACTCTCCGGATATTGCACCTTCTGATTATCACCTTTTCCGTGGACTTCAATCCCATATGAGTAACAAGAACTACTCCTCAAAAGAAGCCATAAAAAAGGATATCGAAGCGTATTTTGGCTCCAAGGACAAACTATTTTTTGAGCAGGGAATAAAAAATTTGCCTAAACTTTGGGAAGACATTGTAAATAATGAAGGAAAATATATTATTGATTAATAAATACTTTAAACATCTTTTTTATTAATTTTAAAACCACCTTTAAAAAACGCACGAACTTATGGACTGATCTGATATTTAGCTATGATGAAAACGAAAATTGTTAGCGGAACTTTGGCTGCCACGTCACTTGTGGATTCGGCAGCCAAATTCTGCACGACCGTTTCACATGTATTCACACACTCGTGCGCAATCAGTCGTTGTTCAGACGGCAACGAGGTGTCATTGGTTAATTTTTTTCGTACATCACTAACACAATCTTATTTATCGTAAACAAACCATTTCGTGAGCACAAGTAACGCCAGCCCATCAGCCGATTCTGTCAAATTCGTTCAGAGCTGAATAACGGTATTTTAAAGAGTCCACCTTTGAAATCTATTCACCACGAACAATTATAACTATAGGGTTTTTCAGTAAGAGCGCTTCAACTTTGGAACTTTTTTGAATAAAACACAAACGGTTTGACTTTTTTAACTAATTTTTTTTTATTATCGAGTTTGAACATATACATTTAGTAAGAAATTCGATTTTATTTGCATGACCACCGCGTGCACGTTTTACGAAGTCCAATCGTTGAACCCAATTTTCGACCACTCTTTTGCATAAATCGGCCGAAATTCCAGCAATTTCGCGTTCAATATTGGCTCTGAGCTCACAAATCGTCGCCGGCTTGTTACTGTAGACCAATGACTTCACATAGCCCCAAAACGGGACGGCTTGTTAAATGGACCGTAAAATGGCCGTAATGTTCTTAAAGTAGCAGCAATAGAACGATTATTTTCATAAAAAATTTGCACGATTTGCAATCGTTGCTCAAGTGTGTAGCGTTCCACGATGAAATGTATACTAATGAAGTTTAGAAATGACAAGCGAAAAATAAAAAATATTGCGTCGTTCGCCCTCCCTATCGGAAAAAAGTTGAAGCGCACCTATTGAACAACCCTATACTAGTATCGCTCGTGGACGAAAATTCAACCTATAATAATTCTCACTGTAAATATGATAGTAATAATAAAAGGTTGTATTTTAAATTTGACAACTGATTTCAGATTTATGTATATTAACTGTATGAAATTTCAGTCGAAAGCATCTGCTGCCTCGGCTGCACTATCACGGCAGACGGCGGAGTAGATGAAGATGTCAACTGCAGGCTAAACAAAGCAAGTGCGGGATTCGGGCGAATACATACAGTATGGGTGAGTTCACCAATCTCCAGGTGCTCTAAACTTCGAATATTCAGCTCATGTGTAAAGCCAGTATTGTTGTACGGAATGAGCGCATGGCTAATCTCAACACCATCACACAGAGGCTACAATCTTTCGTAAATAAATGTCTCCGCATAAACTGTAGAATATTCTGGCCGAACACCATCAGCAACAACGCGCTGTAGAGAACAACGAATGAGGAACCCATCGTATGGCAAATCAAACGAAGAAAGTGGCGTTGGGTAGGTCACACGCTTAGAAAACCACCACCACTTGACTGGAACCCGCAAGGGAGCAGAGGTCGCAGTCAGTCAAATATTACTTCGAGAAGGTCAATGTTGCACGGGCTAAATCCTCACATGGGATGGCACAAAAATAACAGCACAGAACCGTGTACGATGGGCAAGTATTGTCGAAACCCTATGCTCCCAAGCTGCGTGAACAAGAAAAAATTGAAATTTCAGTATCTTAACATAAGCGCTTCTAAAGAAAAGCGTTACATATGAAGGCTTCAGTTCGGATGAGAGGTATTACGTCCCCTTTTCGAATATCTACCACTTTTCAGCATAAGATTGATATTGGCAATTTGTGGAACTATCAAATTTCATAAACTTAGCTTTTGTGGTTCCGGAGAAAATCGATTTGAAATTTTTAGTTTATATAGAAAATATCACGCCTCTTTTCCAATGCCTAGCACTTTTTACCATAAGTACGATATCTACAATTTATGCGTTCGCGCCAAGTTTGAGCTTAACTGGTTTTGGAGATACATTAGTTTTCACATTTTGGTCTATAAGTCAGATGCCACACCCCCTCTATATCGGGGCTAAAATTTCGGGAAATCGAAATACATATACTTCACTGAAACATGCTAACGGTACACTCAAACAGGTACAGGGGCTTAAATATTTTAGTTAGGCGTATGATGAAAATGCTTTGAAATCAAGTCGCGCAAGTCTGCGCAGATTTGGAGGCGATATTTCGAGATGCTTCGAAAAATTGGGTTTGTGATCAATCCTGGCTCGCTACTGCCCACGCTCGTTAACCAAAAGCTGTCTCCTCTTAATTTAGGGTGGTACACAACGATGTATCCATTGAAATTTTCGCAGCTAAAACTTTCCCTACTCCGACTATATTATAACGGTGTCTCTTGCGACACAGGACTCTATCATGGCACACTATTGTGTTCCCGTACGCCTGATTGAGTAGGTAGTCGTGCGATCAAATTGGAAACGCCAACGACAACAACAACTAAAGCAGCAACACCAAAATAACGAAGATCTTTGAATAGAGTAGGCTGCTCGCTTTGTCGTGCATACAAGATCTCGTGGTAAACGGACGATGAACAAAAGCGTCTACAGAGAACGTGCATTAAAGTCTAACAAACCATGTGATAAGGCAAGGTTTTCGAAACCTTGGCGTACTCTAGAAGAGAAACTGTAATGGAATGCTTGAAATCACCGAGTTTGTCGAGCAAAAAATTTAGATGCGAGCTTAAAAATTGTATTCTCATTTTATTATTATTTTCTACGGTTCAAGGGAGAAACAAAGAGCAAGCTCATTTGCAACCTGAAAACTGAAAGTTCTCAACAATGTCACTCACAAATTTTATCACAATCACGGCTCTTTTTTGTTCCCCTACAGCATTCTAATCATCAATCCGAATTTGTTGATAAACGAATGTACCAGCTTCCTCATATTGTTCAACGTTCATCGGTCCGGTTTTTCGTGATTCTCTCGGGCTCTCTATTTTCTTTTTGCTATGATTTTGGGGTTGATTAAGGGGTTGCTTCGTGATTACCATTCGAAAGTGCATAGGTTCGAATCTCCGTGCATGAAACATCAAATAGTGGAAGAAGTTCTTTCTAATAGCGGTCGACCCCGACAGGCAATGGCAAACCTCCGAGTGTATTTTGTAATAAAAAACCATTTACCGTTCGGAGTCGGCTTAAAACTATAGGTCCCTTCATTTGTAGAGCAACATCAAGACGCACCCCACAAATAGGAGGAAGAGCTCTGCCAAACACCCAAAAAGGGTTGATTTCTGAAAGCCCATGCCAATAATCTTGAGATCACCGCAGATTCTCCATTGTTTCTCCTAATACTTCATTTTCTCAGAAACAAAATATGTAAAATACGTAGATAAGAGCTTCCAAGCTCAATAGTCTGGCAATATCGTTGCAGTATACGAATTCCATCAATTTATTATAGGTAAGAACACGACACGGCGTTTTTTTTCTAAAATATTCTTCTCTATTCTCTAGAAGCTCATTAGCTTCTTCCGATATTCTTAACTTTCTTCCTAAGCCACTCAATTGAGCTTGGGAAAATCTTTGACACGTTTGCTCGTTGTTGTTTTGGGTTTTGTTGTTGTTGTTGTTGTTGTTGTTGTTGTTGTAGCAGTATAAATATTCCTCACACATATAAGGAGAATGCTTCTGAAGTGACAGTCCTTGGCTGGATATAAATCCGGTTCGTTTCGGTTACGTAGAACAGACGTTTGCTCGTCGCTTGCACTGGCTTTTTCGCTTTAAATCTCACTCTCCAGTTGCTCGGAATTTTCTTCTGAACTGGTGTAATAATCATTATATGGGATGATACTTGCAAGTCGCATTTGAATTATTTACAAGTTTAGGAAGAGCATTCACCTTTTGTATGCAGTTAAATCATCTTCCGACTACCGGTTTCGTCTGGAGGTGATCTAATGTGGGAGCGCGAACTCTATTCGGCCACTCTGACGTATTAGATTTAATCGCTCGCCTATTAAAGTGTCGTTAAACAAATTTTCCAGGACAAGATTATTCAATAAACTTGTCACCTGGCTAACTTACGAGATTAGAACCCAGGCTGTCAAAAGAATATATAGGTTACCCTGCAAAACATTAGTTTTCAGCTGAAATGGGAAACACCCATTCCTCCGGAATAAGAAGGTACCCCGCACGACACTAACTACCTCTCATATGCCACCATAAGCCCACTCTTCTAACACCACTTTCGCTCTGATCAAACCTATTCTGAAAGTAGCAGAATGGATAATTGAGAGGAGATGGAGCGAGAAACAGCTTGGAGTCTTTAGTGACAGTCAGACTCTGGAGACCGCAAAGCAAACCTCAAAGATTGTTCAAAAATGTAAGAACAAGTTTAATATGGGTTCCAGGACACCGCAGAGGAAATAATTGGAATCGGTTTTTCAGGAATCATCAATTATATACATATATATTAGGCCGGGTCGATTTGTGGGGAGGCAAAAAAATCGCCCATTGCTCTGTGAAAATCATATTCTAGGGATCAAAATAAGAAACTTTGCCGAAGGAACCATACCTCTAAAACGAATTCTGACGTCCCCCAATTTGGGTCGAACTTTTTAGTTTCTTTTCTCATGTAAAGGCCAAAAATGGTGATATTTTGAATTGATTGTATGGGGACCCCCCAAGGGAAGTTCCAGGGGGTGTGCCACTGGCATGGGTGGATCGGCCTCCAAAGTTAGTGGGGGTCGGTCATACATTTGGAATCGATTGGAGCACTCTAAATGGGTCAAAGTGGGACTTTTCGTTTGATCCAAATTGGGGGACATCAGAATTCGTTTAAGAGGTATTGTTCCTTCGGCTAAGTTTCTTATTTTGATCCCTAGAATACGATTTTCACAGAGCAATGGGCGATTTTTAAATCGACCCGCCCTAATACATATATGTATAATATATATATCATTGGCGCGTACACCCTTTTTGGGTGTTTGGCCTCCTCATATTTGTGGTGTGCGTCTTGATGTTGTTCCACAAGTGGAGGGACTTACAGTTTTAAGCCGACTCCGAACGGCAGATATTTTTTATGAGGAGCTTTTTCCTGGCAGAAATACACTCGGAGGTTTGCCATTGCCTGCCGAGGGGCGACCGCTATTAGAAAAATGTTTTCCTTAATTTTGGTGTTTCACCGAGATTCGAACCTACGTTCTCTCTGTGAATTGCGAATGGTAGTCACGCACCAACCCATTCGGCTACGGCGACTGAATTAGATCAGCGATTATATTTGAAATTTACATAAAGAGTTTTGTGACAAGCCCAAACCACAAACTGTCGAACTTTCTTCTAAGGATATTTTCAGGTTTGCCAAAGAATCTATCTCTTTCTTTCGGTCACTTCTCTCCTTTCTTCCTTGACTATCAGCCGTTTTACTTTCCAGAGCTTCGAATGCAATCGGCTTTTCAGCCTGAGTGTTTTAGGAGTTACCATTCTCTCGGTGCTTCTTGGCTCCCCTTTTTCAAATTTCAATTTCAAACCCTGTCGAAACAGACCTTATTCGGGGTCTACCATTAAATGAGAGGACTTCACTGCGCTTAGCAGAGTTTGGTGATCTGCTACAAAGGCAACATTCCCGAAACTCCGTTCCCCGGTAGGTGATTTTACGCTACCGGAGCGCCCCGAATTTATATCCGGTCAAAAGGTGGCACTGCAGCAGCATTCCAAAAAATATATTGGGAATGATTTTTACTGCTACAAGAACAATAGATAATCCTCAGTCAATCTCAATCGCTCTATAAGTGAGCCTAGGGCTTGCCGTTTGGCTAACATAATAAATTAATCCAGAGTTAACTTCCATACAATCTTTTTAACTAGTGCCACACAATCATAAATTTTCTATTATCCATAATACAAAATATTATCATTTATATAGAAAAACAAAACAAATAAATTTATAAATATTTATAATAATTATAAGTTTCTTATTCTCATTTTTTCGTAGTCTCAAATTCTTGTAAATGACAGGATTTTGGAATTTTAACTTTAGCAATATTGCCGGCAGATTTCGTCAACCAGTTTCTTTCGACTCTTTTTCAAATTACCACGTATCTTTTGCGAGTCAATAATGTAGCAAATGAGATCATGCAAGTTCTCGAAGCACAACAGTCCCGCTGTACCACAATTGAGGTCCAGATGTCGGAAGCGATTCAAATTACATGTACAACCATCGAACAAGAAATAAATTTTATGATAACACGTACGACCACGAAAGACGACATAATTGCCCCATGATGTCATTGTGAGTACACGATCGGCGCATTTGAAGCCGGCACGTAATAGCTTACAAATGCTCTCATAAGTGCCGCTCTCCGAGCCAACAACGGCCATATCGTAAGCCACGCACGAATAGCCTGGATAACTGTTGGGCTTGCATGTGAGTTCGTTTTGGTCCGCTCCGCCATGGCGATCATCTTGACTTCGGCCAGTATGACTATAACGATCTCTACTTGAACGATCTCCGTCATCACCATATTTATCGCGCCTATCACGATCGTCACGACCATCACGGCTGTCACGACCATCACGGCCGTCACGACCACCTCGGTCATCACCATCCCCCCGCGTAACAGCACCTTCACCGCGTGACAATTCACTTGCAGCGCGTTTAGACTTATCTTCATCTGCGTTCGCGGTTTTCTCTTTTTCCTGACGATCTTTGCTTTTACGTTTATCTTGGTCGACTTTCTCCTTATCTTCCCTCTCCTTCTCAGCTTTTTCCTTGTCAGACTTTTCCTTGGCAGATCTTTCTTTGTCAGACCTTTCTTTGTCAGACCTTTCTTTATCTGATTTCTCCCTATCACTCTTGCCTTTGTCACCTTTTTTCTTCTTATCTTTTTCTATATCTGATTCATCGTCTTGCGTTTTGCCTTTCTTGCCCTTTTTCTTTTTATCCTTATTTTCTTTGTCCTTCTTGTCTTTGTCTTTCTCCTTGCCTTTATCTTTCTTACCCTTTTTATCTTTCTTATCCTTCTTGTCTTTATCTGTCTTTTCCCCTTTTTTCTTGCCTTTATGCCCCTTTTCTTTACTACCCTTTTTTTTGCCTTTTCCATGATCATCATCGGCACTTTTTCCTTGACCTCTTCGCTTTCCCCCTTTGCTCTTCTTTCTTCTTCCCTTACCATGACGGTGACCATCACCACTGGAAGATGATTCATACTCGCCAAGATCTTCTAATCCACCTTCTTCCTCCTCTAACTCTTCTTCGGACTCTTCGGTCTCACTTCTATCAGGCATATCCATCTGCACTATACCGGATGTAATATCTTCCTCCTCTTCATCATCTTCGCCCATATCGAGTTTGCATTTTGTCTCATCTTCCTCAAAGCAAAGTGTCTCATTAAGCGACTCCACCTCAAAATCTTCATTGAGAATTGGTTCCTCCGGTGGCGGAATACCTTCCTGTAGCCACATTTCTATGTTATGGATTTTAAGTGCGTGCACGGCAAACTGCGTTGTGCGGTTCGTCTCCAAAAGCATCTGAGTAAACACATTCAAGAATACTTCCAGTGAGTTAAACATTCGTAACGTTGCGCTCTTCTTCACTACCGCTCCCTCCTCTACTTGGGGCAAACCCTCAACCCGATGGCGGTATGGATCGAATAAATAAAAAAACTCTTCCTTTTTAAAAACCGCATAAATATTCTGATCAATTTGGATCAGTAAGTTGTTGTCGCCAGCATCAAAACTACTAATCAAAGCTCTTTCTAGCTCGCTTTGCTTGTAATTGGGCACACACTTCCAAGTGCCAGTAAACTTACGTGGTGTGAGGGTATATCTAGCTTTGAATTGAGCGATTTTAAGGCGATTCGGAAAACGTTCGATATCGATCGGCTCTTTTGCCTGCAGGCATTGTTCCCAGCAACAGACGCAGACATTCACACCATAGCAAATTATCCTATCGACCATTTTCTCATTCCATGTGGCTGGATGGTCAATCTTGGCGGCTAACAAAGCTGCCACACCTACTGGCAGAGCGCTACGCGTACGTATTGGATCGCGGCTGTTGCGTAAGAGATGTGTTTCCGCCTTCAGCACAGCATAGTCGTCGTTAATCACTTGGTATTGATGTTCGCGCTTAGCAAAGTCACGATGTATCGTCTTGCCATCTGTCCCTTTCATCTTCACTATTTTAAGTTCCCGCAAACTGAACGGATCGGTGGGTTGAACGCCAGACAAATTGTTTATCAAATATATTACATTATCAACCTCTTTGAGACAGATCAGCAATGCCTTGCCATTCACCTTGTCCGTTTCTAAATCGTCTAATTTGCGGCCATATAAGTCCAATACAAAATAGATGCCGCGAGAACGCCACACCATTTTATAAGTGCCAGCCACCTTGATAAGGGCAAATCGATGCTTAGAAAAAAACTTTTTCATCACCATTTTGAAATTATCCATTGTCAAATCCGGTATGTGGCCTTCCTCCGCGGCGCTTGATGGCGAGCTTAACGCCAATTTTTCAGTTAATTCCACATGAAATTCGATGCCATCTACAGTATGATAACGCTTGACATGGCTTTCCAATTGAGAATAGATATGCGCTGGTGATTCGAAGTCATGCTCTTGACTCTTCTGCTTAGCCAGCAAAGCTTGACCTTCTTCTATAAGTTTATCTAAAGTTTCTTCAGTCCATTGGCTTTCCGGTGTTGTATAGACTTTCATAAATGCCACCAAAGATGTGGCATAGTGATGAGCATGTACATCTGGTGTGTTCGACTTCATAGCAATGGTGGCTTGTAAGACACCAACTGGTGAACCCAAAGTATTCGCATTACTGCTTGCCCTACTCCACTTCCCTAGAGTTTAAACGCATCAAATTTAGTTGCATAGGAAAAACAATCGGAAATTGGATTTTCGAACTTACGGGGGCTGCAAGCCTTGGGATCTGGTCCAGGAGCATTAAGGTCATGCACACCAAAGATACTACACATTTTCGGCCCGCACAAGCAGGCCGAGGTACAAGGTGCTTCATAAGATTTACCACTATAGAAAACCCCTTATTACGAATTGTCAGCACACATAAAACTTACACTTACATTGATGGGATGGGTTTCCGATCGCAGGGTGGACATGCTGGTGAACAGCAAATTCCACCGTCATTTCCTCCGAGATTATTATCCTGGTTCATTTTATTTACAAGAATTTTAGAATTTTGTTTTTTTAATATTCTGTGATTATTTATTATAATTTATTTATATTTTTAATAGAATTTTTATTATTCGTCTAAGTTATTGACAACTTAGAAAAGGATTGTTAAAATTGAAATATTTTGCTTGTTTTTGTGTTTAATATTTATAAGCTTAAAAAAGGCTGTTGTTTGGTTCGAGTTTTATTGCTATGGGGTCGATATCATGAACGTAATTGACAATTTCAAATAATATTGTGCGGAGAATTTTTTTCTAATACATTTTTTTTAAATTTAATTATAACCAACAACAACTAACATAAAAATTATAATATAATATATTCTTCAAGATGGTGCCAAGTACACTCATTTACACATTTCATATTGAATGTAAAAAGCTTCTGCAAAGGTCTTCGCTCATTTCGCTAAAATTTTACTCGTGAGAAGAAATTATGAAGATGCAAAACGGAAAAAGTGGTATTAGAGGTGCTAAAGTCAAATTTTTCTGATCCGATTTGCATAAATGAGGTATCGTTGGAAAGGTTATAAGTCAGATAGTATTTCAGCTTAATTATCTTCATAATTTTTCTCACAAAATATGTTTTTAGAAGGCTCTACTTTTTAATTTTCAAAATTTCATTCAATATTCCGAAGATATTAACACTAAACTTACCATGGACGGGTCAAATGACCCATTTTAAACTTTTTGTCAGAAGTTCTTAGAAATAACATTATTAAATCGTCGTTTGCCTTCACGACTTTTATTAAAAAATACATCGAATGTATTTTTCAAGATTTACTCTTCTCTTGCTAATTGTTTTACCGAGAAATATATGTGATCTTAATAATGAATATAATACTTTAAAGACGGGTCATTTGACCCACATTGGTAGGAATAGGAATACATAAAATACCGGTAGGTTTAGTGTTAATAAAATATTTAAAAAATACCTATTAACTATGATAATTTCCGAGATGGAGTTTCAAAGGCGGCAGAAGTTAGGATTGTTTGAAGATGCAATGCTAAAAAATTATAATAATAAAAATTGCCCAAGAAAGTTACACTCTTTCTAAATTTGATATAAAAATTTGACAGAATTTTCTTTTAAATGTTTTAATTTATTTCCCTTTTATTATAATAATTATTTTTTAACTAATCAATATTAAACGACTACAAACAATACATATTATTTCGAGTAGCAGGAAAACGTATTCTGTATTAAGAAATAGTAGTATTGATTTTTTTTTAAGAAAATTCAATAAATTGTCAATAAAAATTTAAATATTTTTCATTTAATTTTGAAAATTTCAAAATTCGTTGAAAAAAGAGGTTGTCTGTAAAGTCGGTTTACTGACGATAGTTTAACGTGACAACGTCATAAGAAAATATTGATGGAATGGTTGCAATTTTCAAAACAAAATTTTAATTTTATTTGTTTGATATATATTTTGTATGGATATAGAGGGGGAGGTAAATGGAATTGCAATGGAATAGGTCAAGTTACATTTACACAAACGTGAAAAATGACGAAACACTTATCAAATTCATGAAAGATATCTTCAATTTCGATTGTGCATCAGACGTTAATAAGTCAACAACACTAAGAGGCACCATCATCGATTTGCCTTTTTCAAGACACTTTACACTCGAAACACTCCCTTTCATTTCCTACTTTTTCTATCATCGTCCTATTCTCAACAGAGAAATGGTTCATTACCATGCACACAGGAAGAAGGCATATGCAAATACAAGTATGTGAATTTATATACCTACATATGCGCATATACATACATATATATGCTCACTCAAGTAGGACAGAGCCAGATGCCGAACGTTGCCGAACGCGGGGGCCGATTGTGCTCTTTGTCGTTCGTTCCGCGCTCTCGCTTGCAGTTCAAGCACATTAGCTTACATTTGCTTGCTTACGGAATAGATTCGTATATTTGATATGTCCATATGACTTGTATGCATCTTTACATAAAGATTTGTTCTTTTTGAAAATTGCGCGAAACTGTATATGTATATGCATGTTTATATATAATACATACATATATTAGTATACAACATATCTTATAAGGTATATGGTAAATATTACCATACATTTTTTCCTTCATATATACATAATAAAAAAATTAATAATAATAACATTAAAACAACAGGTATTATTAACAAACTTGGTTTTATTTTAAGTTCTTCAAGTAAATCAAATTAATAATAATCAATAAGAAGGCATATGCAAATACAAATACGTGAATTTATATATGTACATATGCGCATATACATACAGGGTTGGCCATATTAAACTGACCCATGTGATTATTAAAAAAATATGGAAAAAGAAACTTTTTTTTGTGTTTCATTGTGAAAAACATTTAATTTAGTTCAAGGAGATTCGTTTACATCACTTTTTGAATATGATATCGCGCAAGTGGTCGCCCTTAGCTCGTATAGCGTAATGTGCCCGTTTTTCGGCGTTTTCCATAGTTTTGGCCAGCGTCTCGGCCGATATGGCGGCTATTTCCCGTCGGATATTGGCCTTAAGTGCGCCTAGTGTCTTTGGCTTGTTGACGTAAACCTTAGATTTCAAATTACAGTAAAAAGTTATAAAGTTACTCAATGGGTCAGTTTAATATGGCCAACCCTGTACATATATACGCTCACTTAAGTAGGAGAGAGCAAGATGTCGAACGTTGCCGTTCGTTTGCTTTGTCGTTCGTTCCGCGCTTTCGCTTGCAGTTCATTCAAGGTAACGACAAATGAGCAAGGTAACACTAATGAGCAAGGTAACGACACATTTTTTCGTGCGTGCAGCCGGCTAAATCGAATTATAAGACGTTATCACGTCAAAAGAAACCCATCTATGATTCAATTATTAAAGTGGCATTAGAATTTTGACACTCCCTTACAAAAGGTTGCTTTTAAGGAGGGTGGAGGTAAAAATTAAATCCCTTTCGCTAAAAGTGGAAGCAAAAAAGAGTTTTTACTTAAATGGAAACATAAGACACAACTTGCGTTTGGCATAATAAGCCTATTTAAATACATATAAAAATATAACATTATAAGAAGCCATACATATTTTCGATACAATTTTTCCGCATAAATCGTCAAGAGAAAGCATTTATTTTGTGTATTAGATGTACCGCTTTTATAAGGGTTTTCAGTAAGAGCGCTTCAACTTTTGAAGTTTTTTGAATAAACGGTTTGACTTTTTTAACTAATTTTTTTTTTATTATCGAGTTTGAACATATACATTTAAGTATGAAATTCGAAAAAAACAAGACATTTGGGAAGGTTTAAAAATACTCCTAGCGACATCTATGGACTAATAGCTGAAAATCTCATTTCATAGGTATATGCCGGTAAATCTTTTATGTACTAATCTTAGGAAAAAAACTAATTTATATTGTATTACTACTATGTATAACAACGGCCGCCGTAGCCGAATGGGTTGGTGCGTCACTACCATTCGGATTTCAGAGAGAGAACGTTGGTTCGAATCTCGGTGAAAGACCAAAATTCAGGAAAAGCTTTTTCTAATAGCGGTCGCCCCTCGGCAGGCAATGGTAAGCCTCCGAGTGTATTTCTGCCATGAAAAAGCTCCTCATAAAAATATCTTCCATAAATTACAGCATCAAACCATCGCCAGCCCATCTCTTCCGCGTATCATTAACCTTAGTTTTTCGATCGAAACTAATTTTTTTGGAAGCTACGGTCACATAATTTCAGAAAATGGAAACGAATTAAAAAGTGTAAATATTTTATTACAAAATAATATGGATAAATATTAATTTATTTTAATATTATTTAAACGAGGTGACACTCCTCACATCTCTCCTTTCTCTTTCTTCGTTAAATGCTGTTGTTGTTGTAGCATCATATACATTCCCCATACATGAATGTTCTAGGCCAGATATACATAAATCCGGGTTGCTTTGAAAACGTGGAACTATCTGTTACGGTTAATGCTTTTGTTGTTGTAGCATTTCACTAGGCCCTGCCCGTGCGGTTTAGTTATCGATTGCCATCGTCTAACTCATCCATCGGTAGGTCCAGGAAACGTGCTGTTTCGCTGAATGCTCCTTCTCAATGCTGTTTTTGGAAAAATGGTCAACATTACCAAGAACCTCTATTAGCTGCGCCCTGAATTTCCATAAGTTTAGGTTGGCAATAAAATCTTAGAAAATAGGAACATGCCATTTCGTGCTTCTAAGATTAATATGATAATTTCACAATGTGCAACTGAAAAGCGGTTCACTAGACCGGGGTAGTTTACGATGTGCAACTCTAATTTTCTGCTAAATTGTAAAATACATCCTGTACGTTTTATCCATGATTCTATCATGAGACCTTTTGTAAGGGAGTGTCACAAGTGAGCAAACCTTTAATAATTGAATCATGAGTTTGCTTTACCTACATCATGAATCGACATTATGCATAAAACGATGGAAATTAATAAAACCCATTCAACAGCCAACCCAGCCTTTCAACGTTTTCAAGACATTCCGATCTCCATGCGGAATAACCCGCTTTTATATCAGCAAAGACAAACACTCCAAAAAATGTCCGTTTCCATAACTGTCGGTTCTACGTTACCGAAACGACCCGGATTTATATCCGGCCAAGGACTGTAACTCCAGCAGCATTCCCCGTATGTAAGTATGGGGAATGTTTATGCTGCTACAACAACAACAACTCCAAAATGTGTTTGGAGCTTTTGCTGTTAGATTAACGGCACTCTTAGTTAGCCATCACCACGCTCCTACGACCCGTATTTATAACCCGCCAAGGATTGTTACTTCATCAGCATTCCCCTACAAATTTTTAGGGCATATTAATGTTACAACACAATAACAACTAATTCTAGAAAATGTGCATTCATGTGTCATAGTACCGATCCCTCAGCACAGACAACATTCTTTTGTACATATTAAGTGATAACATTTAATTACAAACAGATTTTAATTATAATTAAAGTTGTCTATATTTATAAATTAATTTCCATTAATTAGCTTATTAGATTACTAAACATCTTCAATAAACTATAATTCTATTAGCGAAAATGCAAAAAAAAAACCTAAATTATAAACCGAAAAAAGCTGAATTAGCGACAATTGAGAAAAAAACAATGAGATATTTCCAGGCCGATGCATATGCATTACTAACTGGTTGTGGTGTGACAGATATTAGGTACAAAAATACTTGTAAACAGGATGATATAAACAGGCGATGACTTAGGTAAACTAGAAATATCCTAGCACTCCATGGCAAGCGAATTCGAATTTTCATTAAGTGCAGTAACACCATTTTCGATTGGCATGTTCAGACTATTATCATCGCAAATTGCTTCTGGTGTGTCCATCGATTCGCAACCAGCACTATTGAACCCATTACCGTTTGATCCAGGTCTTATTGCTCCCGCCGCTGCCGAAGTCGAAGCGCCGTCATCTCTATCGTCCATCGCATGCGCATTTAATTGCCCATTACCGTTCAGTAGTCCATTAGAGGGTGCGTCATCCCAATTTATTTTGAAGCGGGTGATGCGCGGCTTTGTTGCTAATATATTACGTGTAAGTTTATCAAACAGAGGCTTAGGCGGCGGGTTTTCTCGCATTTCGGGGTCTGCATAGTCATTATTAATGAAATATCCAACGCGAACAAACTCTTGGCCACGATACGAGCAAGTAAGCAATACTATCGTCACGCCTACAGCATCTTGTTCTGGAATTTTCGTCACATCGGGAGGATCCGCTTGAAAGACAAATATGTGACGGCCTTCTGGTACGGGACCTACGTATATCGTATCCAACACTTGATCATACTCCTCTGACTCAGCAGAACCAACATATATCATTTTCCATTCCAGATCCTCTTTCAGTTCTTCAATACACTCGAACGTTAACTCAAACTGAAAGGGATTAAAAAAGCTACTGGGATTGTCCAATACGACCACGTTTGTAATATGTACTTTTGCCATGGCGCTTGCAAGCGACACAGAGGCTGCAAATTCGTTCTAAAATAACGTTTTTACTTTTCTTATTTTCAGTCTGTAAATTTACTACGGTTTTGTTAACTTCTTTTTTGCTTTTCTTAACTTTTAAATGCTTTTTATTTGCCTTAAATGTGTAGTTATGTCTATGGCGAAATTTTCAGTAAGCACAATAACCGATGACAATTCCAATTGCCTCTGACTTTCCCGCCAAACAAATTCCAGTGGAAAGCTAGCGCATCATAATAGAGTGCTGCCATAGGTTTTATTTAAAAAAAAAACTAGTTTAAATATCCTAATCAGCTGATCTCTTGTGAAAATTTACTTCTTCCATTCTCGATACTCAATTATTCATTATATAAGAACCGTCAAATTGGATTGAATGCGATGACAATATTTTCAGTAAGAGCAGTACCATGTTTTGTTATCGTCTTTTCGAAAATATCATAAAGTAAGCTAGCTGTTGTGCTCTTCATGCTTTGAAATCATTGTTTGATTTTAACGATGAAGCGGAAAGAAGGACACCAAGATTCTGGGTGATTTTTTTTTTTTGCAAAGAAGAGAAACATGCAAAAGACAGTCTTCTGCTTCACAGATAGTGAAAATATTATATATGACTTGGAATATTTCATGACATGAATTGTCAACTTCATTCTATTTGCTATTTTGATAGTCAATTTCGTTGAAACTGACCACTGAAAGTCATAAAAAATTCAGGGTCGAAACGCTTAGTAAATCAATATTTTACAAATGGAATCAATCTTACCACTCATCTACACATTCTACTAAAACGTTTGGCAAATTTCTGTTTTGATTTTGTCAAAATGGCATTACGAAATTTAATTAATTTTCAAAATGGCATTACGAAATGGCATGGAAATGTGTTCACGCATCACGCATGGTATGAAAATTAAAATTGTATATTGCGATGTCGTAATTGACTAGCCAAGGTGAATCTTTACAAGGTTTGTTACTAGATTAGCTGGGTTTTTCCTTACGGTTTGGTGGCTTGATCTCAAAGTGATAAATTTTTTGTTGTAACTTTGTTTGTTTGTTTACATTCTGATTGAAATTTTGACATTCAAATCACCAAATTGTAAAAACAAGATGCATGCATACATTGGTGTTGCGGGCGTGGCTACACCTTTTATAGATTCGTCTTCGCACTTGCTCAATGCCCTACATTTAATTAATCTTTTTTGTCATACAGTGCACTCTGTGTTTAAAAGGTAAACATTTGACCAATTGCAATTAATTTTTTCAATTATCACGGCTGTTTCGGATTTCCAATTATATTTGTATTTTATATGTTTACAATTTTATAATATTTCAAACACCGTATAATAAAAGTTGCTTTACATTAAGGTTAAAGAAAAAAGATTAACTAGTCATCTGGGCAGAAAAAATGATCCACCTAACAGGACACAATTATAATGCCCGAGAGATTATACAAAATATGTTCTCCCCACTGGTGGGCGTTGTTTGCAGTCCACTAGCCAGTGAAGTTTGTGCACGTAACAACTTATCCTTTGTGGAAATGTTACAACCATTCGCTAAATTACTGAGCGATGGTAAGTATTGCTACTAAGCTATTCATAAAGGAAATTAACTTCTGTTTAATTGTCAGCCCAATTTCGTGACGTGTCCGAGACGAGTGTTTCCATTAAAGGTTTGCGCTTAAATTTCTGCGATGTCGATTGGCGACCACCACAGACCGTACTTGCGCGTAAAATGCTAAATGAGGCTGTAACAAATGCGCATAATGAGAAAACTAAATTTTTAACTATAGGCAAATTAAGATTGTTTTAAAAACTAACTTTTTATTAACTAATCTATTGTTTTTGAAATCAGGAAATATGGATTTGGAGCTACCGACTTCCGAGCCATGGTTCGAACAGTGGCGCGAAACGTTTCTAACGGTGCAGTTCCCCGCTGACCATGAGTTTACGCGTCACTTTATTAGTTGTCTCATTGTCTTAAGTAGTAGCGATCCGAACATTATTGAGAGCGCACAAAAGCTTACGCAACGAGTGCATCAAATGCAAAGTGTAACACCACAAAAATTACCCAAGTGGTTTCATCCTACTAACGTGCTTAATAGTTACGTAGTGCTGCATGAGGGATCGCAAGGGGACATATCTAAGTTGGATAGAAAACCAGTGCTATTTAAGTAATCAATTAATATTTTTTGTTTTCTTTTTAGAGCACAACAAGGTTACGAGTTGCTAAAGTCTACGTTTGGCAATAGTAAATGCTTTTTGGTTCAAATCAATTCGTTAGATGCCACCGTATCTGGAGAAGTACCGGACTATTGGGCAACGTACATAAAACGACAACCGAAAAATGTATAGTATTACTTGTGAAATGTTAATTATATAAATGAGTGAGTACAATTTTTTTCACGACGAATGCTTTTAGGAGCTTCAAGTAGACCAGTTGAGTGGTCCAAAGACGCCGCAGGATGCCATGTCGATTATTTCAATGCCGAATATTCAAATGTCAGTACTTAGTGATGCAATGGCGCCTACTGAGAGTGGCACTGATGGAGCCATTTTACATCCCTTAAGTCCGGTGCAGGAAAATGCAACCGAAGCAATAGTCAGTCAGCAATGTTTTACAAAATTAACTTATTTGTATTTAATAACTAATTTTTTTTTTTTGTCAAATTTCTTTGCAGAGCTCAAAATTTTCGGTTAGCAGCGAGAGCATAGCTTCTCAAACCATAAACGCAAATGTATGGGCATGCGAGCCGGACGGTGATGGCACAACAGTGCATGGCAGCTGCTTGAATTCCATGGACGTGGAAAACTTGCGTCATTTCGTACAAGATTACACTGTGCGTGCGCTTATACCCTACGCCGAGCAGTTGGTGGCCTTACTGGCAGAAGCGGTATTTTCAAGAAATTTAAACAGTCTATTGCTTAATAATTTTAAATTTTAATTAAATAATTTTTCTATCGTACAATTTTTTAGATTACAAACAAAAAAGGAGTTAGCAAGTCGCTGCTTAGCGCTACTAAACGCTGGTTTGTTAGTAGTAAACCTGGATCGAATTCCATAAATCAAAATGCCGTAATGTGAGTGATAAGGCATTTTTACATAAATTTATATAAAATCGATTGCACATAATTTTTGTTGCTATAATAGTTATACCCACGAATCGTCGGAATTGCAAACACGCAAACTTGGGGATCTTTACTTTATGTTTGGGCATTATAACCTGGCTTTTCAGGTAATATTTCATGCCAATTAAATTCACATGAACCTTTTAACTTAAATCAGAATTTCGTTTTTAGGCTTACCATCAAGCTAAGCGTGATTTTAATGCTGATTCCGCTTGGCAGTATTATGCGGGCGCACTTGAAATGGCCGCCGTTTCGGCTTTTATGCTCGGTACAGCAAATCGAAAAACATTTGATTACATGGAGGATGCCATTATGTGCTATTTAACCGTCTGCAAGTAATAAACTCATGCACATATGCACTTATGCTCTATCATATAAAATATGTTACCCCGTAGATTACAGCAATTTGCCACGCGCGCAACACTACTGAGTATGGAATGTCTGCGCACATCACGCATGTACGGCGAGGCCGCTAAACAGCTTATCCGCATGACCAGTGAAGATACCGATTTGCGCTCGGCTCTGCTTTTGGAGCAAGCAGCTTACTGCTTTTTGGCGTCGAACCCCTCAATGTATCGCAAGTACGCATTCAACATTGTGCTCTCGGGCAATCGATTTTCCCGTGCTGGTCAGAGGAAGCACGCGCATCGCTGCTACCAACAGGCTTTTCAAATTTTCCAAAGTCGCGGCTGGAGTTTAGCGGAAGATCACATACAATACACGATGGCGAAGCAAGCGTGTGCGCTGAAGAGATTAGAAGAGGCGAGTCGTTCGTATTCACATCTACTGCATCCCGACAGTCAACAGACCGCACAACAACAAATCATATTTCTCAAGGAGTACATTCAAATGCATACAGTACGATGACGTTTGACGTATTTATTCGATAGTTTTTGAAAATGTTTCGCCTTTTTAGGAACTTATGAAGCGGAATCCTGAATTGGGGCTGCTTTCGTTGTCTTTGCCACAGGTTTCTCAAAACTCTATACGTGTCTTGCTGTCGACACCAACGACCATGGTGAATGGACAACATGAAGCTGCCAGCGGCATTGATATTAAGGTCTGCTTAATAAATTAAATCTACGTTTACTTATTTATTGTATCACAAAAATATACATATTTTAGTCTAATTCTGCTGATGAAACAACTTGGCAAAAAATGGAAGAAATGCTTGTGTCCACGGCAGGTCTTAAAAAGGCGTTTGTGTTCAAGCCAACACGATTTCTATTCTCTAAAGAATGCCCAGCTGTGGAAAACCCGCTGGCTGTGCAAGGCGGTAACCTAATGTGCAACGTGTAAAAAATTTTAAATATTATTTTTAATTTTTTCACAGAACCCATTGAAATTGCTGTGACTGTGTTTAACACCGTCAAGTGCAGCATTACATTAAATGGCATCGATTTACTCTGGAAACTACAACTTGACAATGGCGAGATGCTTTCTAATGAATCATTGTACATCCATAACGAAGAGAGCTCGAGTAACTAACCCTCAAAAATGTTTTCGAATTATAACCAATCATTAAATTGCGCCTTTTCTTAGGTAAAGCTGCAGTTAGTGCGGCCATCAAAACTAATTGTGTGGCTTCGGTCGTTTTGGATGAGCGTTGCGAGCAAACAATTTTCTTTAAAATCACACCCAAATTAACAGGCCTTTTAAATATAATCGGCGTGGTCGGTGAAGTGGTACTCACATCCGAGCCCACTGCTTGTCTGCTGGGTATGTTGCAATTCGAAACACCGCAAGTTAAGGTTAAGGGCAAGCAGTCCACTCAAATGATATTGGACAGCAAACTGAGTATCAAAGTGACACCTGCTGTGCCCTCCATGTCCGTTAGTTTCTCCCAACTACCAACAAATGTAATAGCCGGCGAAATACTACCCGTAGCGGTGACACTGCGAAATTCTGGCATTGTACCAATTGAAGAAATTTACCTTTGTTGCGACCAGCCGCGCTGGCTAACATTGGCGGATGCGGATGCGGAAGTGCCACTTTCCATACTAAAAAGTAAACATGTTGATATGTGTCGATATTTTGCCAACAAGTCTAAATTTTTTCTTTATTACTGCGTGCTTTTCAGCTGTTAAAGATCTATCCAACGAGAAATTATCAAAAGACCGTGAAATACGTCGCCAACGGGTAGTTCGTTTGCTCAAACATGACAACGCGGTTAGTTTGAAGCCACAGGAGTGTGCCACCGTACCGATGTACATGCAGGCACCCTTCCAGAAAGGAGAATTTACACTGAGACTACTTTTCATTTACACGCTACCTGACGGCACTAGCGCCACCATCAAATATCGTTTGGTGCGCCACAACTGGGTATTCCAAGTGCACGAATGTTTACATTGCGAAGCTACGTGCGTGATCAGCAACACGCTCTCTGGCGAACTGGGGCTTGATGTAGCGCTGAAAAACGAAAGTAGCGCAAAAATTTTTACAGCAAGCGATATGTATGTAAATTCACTTGGAATCTACAGCAGCGATCACAACGTGAATAGAAACAAGCTATACAGTAAGTCAGTTTGAGAAAGCGTAGTTAAAACAATATGCTAATGTGTATGTAATTCCAGTAACTAATCAAATGGATATTGCCACCGGCAGTGATGGAGGTGCGTTTACTAGTTTTATTCGAAAT
This sequence comes from Anastrepha obliqua, assembly GCF_027943255.1. Taxonomy (NCBI): domain Eukaryota; kingdom Metazoa; phylum Arthropoda; class Insecta; order Diptera; family Tephritidae; genus Anastrepha; species Anastrepha obliqua. The sequence continues at coordinate 121,805,872 of NC_072894.1, forward strand.
AACTATTTTTTGAAAATTACAAAATTTCTTTTTTCATGAAATTTGTGCATCATTTATTCATTTATGCAGCTTGCTAAATACTACTTTTGTTGCAGGGCGCTATCTCCCCTTGGGAAAATCAATGAATTTCCAATGTCGCTTAGAACGGAGCACCAACAAAATTACGGTACAGCCAGCTAATGTTCTGTATGAACGCGTCTCGTTTGTGAACGTCATTCCTTCAATTAATGCCGACAAAGCACATGCGAACATTCCGTCCGTGCACGAAGCGTATGGCTTTTTAGCAAGGCATGAGACTTCATTCTTCAACACCAATATCAACACGGACGAGTTCAATAGCGCTGTGCTTAATTTAGACCCCCACACCACGGTAATATTAAATTGGGCGGCGCTTGTTAAGTTGAGTGGAAAAGACGAAACGCAGCGTTTTGCTGTGGGTCAGCATTTCATTCAACTGCGCAACCTTTACGAAAGCTCGACATGTCTAGGCGCAAAGGCGCCACATGCTTTTGTGGAGATTATAGCGAAGCCGGAGCAGGTGCGTAGCATTGCCGCATTCGCGTTGAATGACACGGATGCCCAACCGTTTGCGGTATTCGCAGATGAGCAACGTTGGGTTGACGATGAGGATGATGGTGACGTGGACGACGATGGCGCATCGTTTTGGGAGATGAATACCGATTATGTGGGCAAGCGTTGTTTACTCTTGGATGAAAATTTACCGCCTGCTGTTAAAGTATAAATTTTAATCGTAGATATGTATCTCTTAGTTATATAACAAATAATTTTAGTGTATCTAAATGCCGTTGTGCAATAAATGACTAAATATTGAAATCATAAATAAGGTTGTCTTATTTTATTAACACATCAACATTTCTAAATCTAAACACAAAGTAACATACACTCTACTTATATACAGAACATTAAAGACTAGATACACATTGTGCTTAAAAATACTTATTGCTGCAAATTCGATTCAGCGCAGAGTTCTATGCAGGCATCAAAGACTAGCGTCCCTTCCCCGTTTCCACGACAGTCGGTTCTACGTTACCGAAACGACCCGGATTTATATCCGGCCAAGGACTGTCACTCCAGCAGCATTGCCGGTATGTAAATATGGGGAATGTTTATGATGCTACAACAACAACAGCGTCCCTTCAGCGATACAAATTCAATTGGGCAACTAGTTCTCGCTCGTCTATTTCTTTCATATTTAATTCTGCCTCCTGTTTTTTTAACAGTTCGAAAATTGCCGCAAGTTGTTCACGTTCGATTCTAGAATGTAATTTTCTCATTATTATTTAATAAGCAGCACTTTTCAACATTCTATTATATGTAAGCAAATTACCTGCGCTCTTCCTCCAGTTGGTCGTGCGTCAATTGCGCTTCCAACTCTTTTAGACGCGCCGATTTAATTTTGCCCACCAAGCCATCGCCTAAAGGGTTGTCTGTGTCGAAATCTTCATCGTCACTGGAATCATACGGCCCCTCCAACTGTTGTTCGCCAAAGTTCTTACCACTGCCCATGATATGCTCCACTCCATTTATGCCACGATGTTCCTCAATTTCCCGCTCCTCTGGAACGCTAGGCATCTAAATATTTTTATTGAGGATATGATAGAAACGTTGAAAATAGCTATTATCACCCCAATGTCCTTCACCAAATTGGAAAAGTAGAACGCCAAAACCACGGCAGCCAGCATGGTGGCAGTGCTCAACAAGTAAATATTGTCGAATGAATCAAATATTTCGCCGATGCCAAGTAGACCATGCATTTCGTTAACTTTAATTCGGTTGGCATAAAATCTCTTTGAACAAATTTTATTGTTTTGTTTTAGTCACCTCTAAATAAACTTGCGTCAAGAAAAGTAAACAAACAAACGCGAAATGTAATGAACAGAAAATTGCAAAAGAAATATTAGGTGAGGTAAAATGTTCGAGCATTTTTTGCTTTACCGCTTGAACAGAATTGCAGCGGGCAGCGGGTTGATGGGTACACGCTGTCAAAATCATAGATAACGTCAAAATCATAGATAACTAGATGTGAAACTTATTCATTTTGAGAGAGAGCGCGCCCATGAGGACGTTTCAAAACTTGGCAGCACTCACACATTATGGGATTTTGAGCAGCTGATAGGCGAAATGGTAGGCTGCCAGAAGAAACGCACCAAAAATAACTGACGAAAACAGTTCCTTTTTGCATGACGCGTTGAAATGTTTATAATTATTTGTCTTAAAATTAATTCAACTGAAATGTAATAGTTTGAATTTAAGTGAGTTTGTAGAATCCAAAGCTCGTTACATCCTTTTCGACTTCTACTTTTAATTAGTCTTATGTACATAATGTAATTTTATTGAAAACTGTGTGTTGGTTTATGTAAATTTGTATATACGTAAATATTCTATGGTTGAAAAGCGTAGGTAAGGGAACTGAATTTGTGTTTGAGATATTTTACAAAAATGAAAGGTAATCTGCTTTAACTTATTCTGCTCGTTGTTTGAGAATTTTTTTTTTGTTACGCAATTTCTGTGTTACATTAAAAAATCGCAATAAGTCATGTTTTTAATTATAACTTATGTTTTTCGCGTTCATTAATTTATTATTATTAAATTACTTTTGTATTTCAGTTTTAAATAATTTCATTTACATATAAATTTTTAAATTTTTTGCTTATTTATGTATATATTTCATACGGATTGTGCTTATTTTCAGTATATGTAGGTGTTTACGAGTGATATAAGGCTATTGGGCAACCGCACACTAAATACTAACCTCAATGGTGGTGTGGAAACTTAAAAATTCCAGACCTTTGGTTCAAAAATACCCAATTCATGTTTCTACCGGTGTGGCAATATTGGAAAATGTTATAAAAAATGCACATTTTTCAGCGCTCTCACGAGAAAAAGAGTTTCACATCTAGTCTTCTATGGTTAAAATTAGAACACATTTAATAGCAAGAAATTGCACAGAAATGCGGCGGAGACGGATTTTTTGCTGTCGGTTATTTTACGGCGGCACAATAATTGTATTAATTTCTATTTTCTCCGATGGGCTGAAGACTCAGGGTTACTTTTCTGATTACTTGAAGACAATTTAACTGTTTATAAGCAATTAGCTAATACTACCAAATTCACTGATAGCAGAGTAGGTATCCGCGAAACATTCGGTATTCTCTGAACCGCGTGCTTATATCGGGTATTTTTTAAAAGCTTGAAACTGATATTTTCATGGCATTTATTTTTGGTGGCTTGAATGTTGCAATAAATCGCTTGTTAAGAGCGCTGTACGCAAGTTGTGCCGTCTTGTTGGAACCGCTTATATAATTTGTGATTACACCCTTTTGGGTGTTTGGCCGAGCTCCTCTTCCTATTTGTGCCGTGTTATTTGTGTTATTTCACAAATTGAGGCACCTACAATTTGAAAGCGTTCTTCTGGCGCTAAACGATTCATGGTTACCTGTCAAACCTTACTGAACAGAAATGTCAACACAGTTTGCCATTCTCAGCTGTCAAATCATAGTTATCAACACTGACAGTTAATATGCAGCTTAAAAAACAATCGATACAATGGATATGCTTAATAATAGGTTCACATAGAACTAGAATTAGATTATCTACTTTTTCGAGCTTAACTCCCAATCCGTAATTCAATGGTGAGATAACTCATACATACTTTCTCTCCCGAGATCCGAGAATGTAAAATAATTTTTGACTATAACGAAATTTGTTGTCGTACAACCCTGTGTTTTCTGTGTCATCGCTAATTATTATCACGAATGTAAGGAGAAGCGTCAAAGTAAAAACTAATTAAAATTGACCCCGGCAGAGAAAATAGGTCCGTAAACATAATTCTAATAACATGTTGATTAAATATTATTAATTATGCATTCATAGAAAAAGAAAGCGATCACTGGCACAAAAAAGCAGTCGATCTTCTTCTGGACTTGCGATTGGAGAAGCTGCCGCAACTGCGAGGCTGCAAAGGAGCTTGCATGTATATGGAGACATAACAGTGGCAATGAGCAGAAGAGGCTTTTTTTTCTTTTGTTTTCATAAATTGACAAGCTGATTGCCAATTTTCCGGCTAATCTGCCATATGTGAACGGGTAGATTAATTGTTGTAGGTCTATTGCTATTCCCAACATATGTGAATGTACTTTAACTAAAGATATGTATTTAGAGGGAATAGTTACAACTTCTTACTCACCATATATTTCTTAAATATAACACAATAGGCGTAATCTTGTATTTTATCAGATTTTTATAGCAAAGATCTAATGAACGGACTTTGTTGTTGGACGGTTGTTTTTAAAGACAGTATCTGATGTAATTTCTAGTCCAAGGGCATGGCGTAATGAACAGGTGAAGTACGTACCCAGCTTTACTTTTTTCGAAGTAGAGCTCTATGATTGATGAACTCATGGTTTTGAATTCTGCGGCGGTTACATTTTGATTCGGCAACTATTATATATTTGATATTTTTCAAAAATAGTATTCATTACATCCCCAATCGTTAAGGGAATTACATTTTTTTTAATACATTTGTTAAAATTTTCGGTAGATCCTAATAAAATCATTTGTATTCATTTGCATATATAAATTTTAAAACTTATATTTATCAGTATGTAATAACGTACAACCTTTGTTCATGGCTAAGAATTCAAGTTCTCATTGTTTAGTTTTTTGAAATTTTTTTTATTCTTAAACATATTTGCGCGCTTCATTATATACATATGTAGCACTTAGAAGAGTGTTCTCTATACGAATTGTTATTTCTTAGAAGATTAATTGATATTGGCACATATTTTTATGCCAATGCTATACTGTGAATCGCTTCTCTCTAATATTGGACAATAAGTCCCGTTAACTTTTTGAATGTTTCTTTTTGCCATGGCCTCTGGTGACGATACAGCATGCTTGACTGCGCTTTGTATGTGTTAGTGCAGTCGGGTGGCGTCGTGTCACACATACTTGTTGTCGGTAAAAATCAAAAATTTTAGATATTAGCGTCAAGCACCCGACACGCACACATATAAAGTTCTTGTCAAACAATGCTTGACCGTTACCAGAGGCCATTTGTTATAATTGGAAATCTAATTGTTTCCTTTAACCCTTTCGGTCCGAACGGGACTTATATGTCCCGGCACATGTTTGAAGATACCTAGCCTGGAAATTAAGCGAATTTAATGGACTTTATTTATCCCATTTCGTAGTTAATGCCATTCTTAACGGTATTTCCTTCCGTTATTTGAAGTTAAATGGTAAACACGTGTTCATTAGTCAAAAAACAAACGCAAAAGTGGACGCGAATTTTGCAAGTGGTAGGTTTTTTTGCGATTTTTCGTGGTTTCTTCAAAGTTTACTGAAAATACATTTATTTATTGTGCTAGTGCTCTATTATTATATTGAAGTAAGTAAGTAAAAGTTTTTGTGTTATATAAAAAATTACTGGCACTTGTATCCTGGTGGGACTTATGTGTCCCATCAGTATTCTTGTTTGCTCCTTACCATAAGTAAAAACCAATTTTTTTATACTGTATTACTTGCTCATTGATTTCTTCTTTTCACTTTACTGAAACTAAATATATGTTGAATTCATAATAAAACAAACTTCAAACTAAAAAATTCATAATAAAACAAACAAACGATATTGGATCATAAAATACTAAGCTGGACAAATGCGTCCATAAAAATACTGAGGGGACATATATGTCCCAGCCCCTCCCACCCTTTTAACCGAATACAATGATGGGACAAACGACTTTTATTTCACCCATTGCAACTATGTATTAAACATATAAAATAATTTGTATTTCCGTTAGCGGCTTTCCGTACCGAAAGGGTTAAAACCGTTATTGGGAACGAAACCATTGCTCACTTGAAAAGAAAAAAATATTTCGGACCTTTACGAAAAGATACAGAAGAAACAAAAATTGCAGAAATAATGGAACAATGCTAACAAATCGGACAAAAGAAAGTCCGAAAGACGTCTGCCCGATAGACTACAACTCACCAGGCCATCGTTAAGAAAAATAAACTTGTCCATTTTAAGTCCTCTCGAGTGATAACGCTGGAAATGAGGAATATATCCTGAATATATCAAGCAGATTTGTGCGGCGATTACATAATGAAAATACATTTTATGGGCACGTAATAAAAACAAATAACTACTGTCGGAAAAAATATTAAGGCATTGTCTTTCATAATTTCCCATAAAGGCAAATACGTCAATTTCTGGAAAAAAATACTTGTTTATGATTCGTCCTGATGGGAAGACTTTGATTTATAGTGAAAACCTGCAGGAGTTCAACCACCGGAACACAACAAAGCCCTTTAAACACGGTGTGGGTAACTTAACTGTGTGGGAATCATTTTCTAGGAATGGAATTGGACGAATTGTGAGAATAAATGGCAATACGGATAAGTGTGCTTATCTTAATATTCTCAAAAGTACGATGAAGTGATATTCTTTTGGGCCTATGCCACTACACTGTTGTTGTTTTAACAGCATAGGTAGCCCTGTCTGTGTAGGCATATCATCGGTCGTCTTCGTCTAGCTCATCTAGGGGTAGGCCCAGGAAACATGCTGTTTCGACGGGTTGGGTCCAGAGGGAGAGGGGGGTTAGATGAGACGGTTTGAGGGGGCATGTGAAGAGGTGGTTAGTGTCGTGCGGGGTACCTTCACATGCCGGACATGTGTTTGATAGAAAACACTTTTTCTTCATTTTGGTGTTTCACCGGGATTCGAACCTACACTCTCTCTGAATTCCGAATTATAGTCACGCATGAAACCATTCGGCAACGGCGGCCGCTGTTTTACTAGGTCGTCCAGTAAAAATTGTCATCGTTATATATTCATGTGTTATTGTGGGGGAGTGCGCTATTTCTCTGCTCATATCTGTATATATAAAAGGACATCTTTTTTTTGTATATCTTAAATTTAAGATTATTCTACCTCTCGTACTTGAAAAGATAATTTTTTTTGTTAATTATATCCCGTTCTCCACAAAGAATCAAAAGAAAAAACATACAAAGAGGCACACTTTGTTGTTGTTGTAGCAGCATAAACATTCCCCATACTTACATACGGGGAATGCTGCTGGAGTGGCAGTCCTTGGCCGGATATAAATCCGGGTCGTTTCGGTAACGTAGAACTGACTGTCGTGGAAACGAGGCACACTTTGTATAAGGCAGTTGTTGTTGTAGCAGTGACTAATCGTTTGCATTGTTTTTCTTACGTCTTCTAATTATATCATTAACCAGGCGCATAAATGGAGAAAAGCGATCTTTTACCGCAAATGGTGCTCGGTTTTTTTAACGATTTCTTATTCCAAAAGGTCGTGAATAAGATCATTAAAATGCCGCAAACCCCTAAATACCACTTTTAAACATTTTTTTAACCTTCCGTTGGGAACTTTTTTAAAGCTTTTGGTTGGACACCCGGGTCTTCCTTTTTTTCGTTCCGTTCAAGGATCGTTTTTAAAAGGTTAAACAAACAACTTTTCAAAGAAGCGTTTTAGATAAATAGGGGCAGGTTCTGTTCGTTTGTGTTGTGTTGAACCTATCACGAATTTAAACGCCTATAACTCAAAAAATACTACTCCGATTGACAAAAAATATACCAACTCAAAAACCGAAACACCCTTTTTGGCAAAAACACTAGTTTATAACAAACTTTTCTTTACTAATACACCTAATTCTCTTTTTATACAATCGATACGTTCCCAAAAAATTCGTGTAAAAAGATAATTAGGTGAAAATAATTATTTTTAGAGTTCATTTAAGAATTCGTGCTTACACATTTTTCTGACGGCAAAATATTTCAAATTGAGCATTCTTAAACTCCCAAAACGATAGGGTTTAATTGACTGACCGTTCATACGAGAATTTGAGTCATCTATTGTTACGAGGAGGCAGCACCCGCCAGAGGTAATGGTTTGAGCCGCTGTAACCGAAAATAGGCGGGCTTCTACCATTTTCATTGAGCCTGGGGTCAAGGTGAGTGCGAAATATTATCGGGAAAGTATTCTGGAGGTTGCTTTGCAGCCGTGAGCAGACAAACATTTCAGTGGCAGACCATGGACGTTTCAGCAGGACACGGTACCGTCTCACAAAGCTTGAGTGAACCAAGAATGGCTAAAAACAACGTTCCGAACTTCATAACGTCCACACAATGGCTCTCAAATTCACCAGACGCGAGTCCGATGGATTATTCTATTTGGGCCATGTTAGGGAGCAAGGTCCGAACTAAAAGATTCACCAGTCTCGAGAGCTGAAAAAAGGTATTGTCCGCGAGTAGGCCAATATACCTGTAAGTCACATTCGGACAGTTTGCAATTCGTTTCTGGACCGTCTCACGGACATAGTCAAGGCAAAAGGTGGTTATATTGAGCAAACGAAAATGTATTCTTAATTTTGTATTATTTTCACACATTTTTTACTTTGAATTGAATAAAAGTAATTTTCCAAACTAAATTTATGGTTTAATTGGTTACGCTTCGAGTGCCTGACCTTGTAGAGAATTCGCGGAAAACTATTATAATTTCGTTGTTGTCTGCGGAAAACATGTAAACATTAAATACTTTGATAAATTGGACCATTTAAATGATTTCGAGTAAATAAATAGTACCCAAACCCGATCATAAAAACGATTTTTCGAAATATCTCGACCACAGCGGCACTTACATAGCGTGCCTAAAAAAGCTCGCGAATCTTAACAACTCACCAAATTTCCCTTGTAATCGAATGAATGAACGGTTTGAATGCATACTCTACAAATTAACAAGCTTTTACATTTACATATACTTTTGTATGTATGTTTATAAAATATTTCATTTGCGTTCTTTTTTTAAAAACTAAATATAGCAACAGCAGAAAAAATTAAAGTATAATTCATGGTTTACTAAAATAATTTTTTATAATATCTGGAACTCAAAACTTTGCTCAAATGACATAATTCAAATCAGTAAATATTCATACATAGTAATATAACGGTAAATGTGAGTTTTCGGGTAAATATGTACATTTGTATATCACTTATTATTTATATTCAATTGTGCGTCTCAATTTTAATCGTACCATTTTCGATTTACATCATGAACTTACTATTTTGACAATAGATGCCGCTTAAGGACAATAAAAACTCTTAAACCCATTTATCATTTTTACTTTTCACTAAGTTTTAAATTTCAAAATCTTCAGCGCCGACATTTGTAAGATTTTCAGGATACTACTTCTTCATTTGGTCAACAATTTCAAAACAAAAAAAAAACACAAAAACAAAATATCTTCTAAAATGTACCGAAAACTTCACACCTAATGCCCACAGGGACTTTGTAAATCTCACCCATGTAAAAATTTGTTTTTTTTTTTAATTTTTTGGTCGGAACGGTCTGTACGAAAAATCCCCAAAATAGCGGCCAGTGAGTGAAAGTGCAAATCATTGAGTTAATCCGAGATATTTTCTGTCGTGAACAAAATTGCCTTCAGCTTAAATCTCAAAGAAAGCATTACGACTCTTTGATTGGGCTCAGAGCACGCCTTGTGGAAATGTGATGCAATCTATCAATCTGTTTTATTTACAATATTAGCCATCATATAGGGAAATTTGGCCTATCATAGAACTTAACTGTGAATTTTTTGCCTTATCTGATTTAAAAAAAAAATAATAATAATAATATTCCCAGACATGGCGAAAATTACTTCTTACCCTCAAAACATTTTCCATATATCTGAGGAAAAAATCACTTAAAAGCAAAATAAGGATGTAAGATACAAATGCATGCTCAATAAACAGCAAAACAAAAGCTTTTATCAAAAACTAAAGAATTTATAATATCCAAACATCGAAGAAGAGAAGCACTCGAGCAAAAAAAAAAATTTTTTTACTTTGTCTTTCAATGATGCATTACAATAATGAAAACCTCTAGTCTACTTTTTCCTTTAAACAAAAAAATCGGTTGTAATGAACAATTAAGTTTTTGCTTTAAATTTCTTTAAAGTCTTTAGTGGGAAATTGCTAACAACTTTCTAAAGCTGCTCATACAAAAACCAAACTCTACACCTCCCTATTATATGAAGTATAGGATCAGTAATTGATATTGATTTATATGAGACTTTCATGCTTTAGCTTTAGGTTGCCATAATTCTTTGTACACTCCGATAGTTAAAGACTAGCTATTCATCAGGTCTCACTGCCGATAAAAAAAAATGTTTAAGAGATCAGTTTTTTTTAATAGCTTCATAAAGCTATTCCTTTTAAAACAATAAAGAAAAATTTTCCACTTCTCTATTATTAGAAGTCTAGGATCAACAATATAATCCAACCAATTTATATTTACTTCTGATACCTTCAACCCCAAGCTTTAGATTGCAGAGCAATATGGGCTAATGGAATAGAAAATAAGAGCTGTTGTTGTTGTAGCAGTTTACTAAATCCTGGCAGTGTGGTGTAGTCACCGATCGTCTACGTCTAACTCATCTAACGGTAGAGTTCTTGTTTTCTGGTAGTAGTGTACAGCTGAGCATTAACACTCATTACGTTCGTTTCCACGACAGTCGGTTCTACGTTACTGAAACGACCAGGATTTATATCCGGCCAAGGACTGTCACTCCAGCAGCATTCCCCGTATGTATGGGGGGAACAACTCATTACGTTGATAAAGCGCAATTTAAGCTACACCCGTGAGTGTAGAAATGATACAATTTTTACATCGTGTTTTTATGGAAACTGAAATTTTGGATACTCTTTACAATATTTAAATTTTGCATTACAAACATTTATTAAGAGTAGTTTACTTTTACGCTTCTTCATTCGTCGTAATCGATGACAAATTCAAGTAAAACAGGGAATCTTCAGTGATTGTACTGTACCAAGCATTGCACGCAGATATAATTGGATGAATGTTTTCCCATTAATGCCGCATTTATAAAACTTTGAAAGGATATCCACGCCTTAAGTATCCATATCACGATATAAAAAATAAAATAAAATAAATAAATAATTGGCGCGTACACTTGTTAGGTGTTTGGCCGAGCTCCTTCTCCTATTGGCGGTGTGCGTCTTGATGTTGTTCCACAAATGGAGGGACCTACAGTTTTAAGCCGACTCCGAACGGCAGATATTTTTATGAGGAGCTTTTTCATGGCAGAAATACACTCGGAGGTTTGCCATTGCCTGCCGAGGGGCGACCGCTATTAGAAAAATGTTTTTATTAATTTTGCTTTCACCGAGATTCGAACCAAGGACCTCTCTGTGAATTCCGAATGGTAATCACGCACCAACCCATTCGGCTATGGCGGCCCACACGATATGTATGAGAAAAATATCATCGGGGTTTGCTTCAGCTTAAAGGCATATATGTACAAATATTTAATATTTTACTTGTCCAGAAACACCGTAGGACGAATGTGGAAGTTATTTTTTTATAAACTACTTTAACTGTAGAACACGGCTTGCATTTGCAGATTACGAAAAAAAAAAAAAAAAAAAACGTATTAATCAGTCTTGTTGAAAAGCAAAAGTTGCAGTCCCACCCCATTTTGGTGTTGGTTTTTTTTTCAATTTCGGTGAGATTGAATAGATTTTTTTTCTTGTCGACAATACCTTTGAAGCCAAAAAATTTGATCAAAATCGAAATCACGAGCATTATTCACTACGATATTGAGCAAATTTTTCGGCATCGAAATGCAGTACAAGACTGAATATGTTACTGTTACTGTTGTTGTACCAGCATAAACATTCCCCATTCTTACATACGGACAATGCTGCTGGAGTGGCAATCCTTAGCCGGATTTAAATCCGGGTCGTTTCGGTAACGTAGAACCAACTGTTGTGAAAACGAATATGTTACTGTATTATGCATTGCTTACGTAGTGGCGTTCCGAGCTACTATACACTTATGTTTTGGGCTATAGTACAAAATTAATTCAGCTCATTGAATTTGAATGCAAAATCGTTTGTACTGCGCTTTATATGTTGAAATCCTGCTCTACTCTTTCGTTGCATTTCCAGCGGCGTAGTAGCATCTTCGTTTTCGCAAAATGTATGTGAAAAATTTGTACATTGGTTGTAGAAGTTTCGCAGCATATGTTTATGGAGGAGGTGCTCATATAACTTCAATTGATATATAGATTTTTTTGCTAATACTTGACGCAATTTAACGGAGAGTGGCCGTTTATACGGATCATATTTATGCTGCAAAATACAAGGGGCATAACACAATTTTTTGTATTCATTTACAAACTACAATTTTCTACTTACGTTACTATCTTCATCGGGCTGAAAGTAAAGATGTGTTATATTCAATGTTTGCTCTACAGCTTCTATTAAAGTGGTTGGTTCCTTGCTACCACGAACAATTGATACCGCTACAAAAGTATCGAATACTCCACCTAATTTAATGCCATGACGATTTTTTAACTGATCAAGTAGTCTATGACTGTAGTGAACAGCTTTGCGCGGTCGTTCCGCCTCCAGTATTTGCTTCATTTCGCGAAAAATACTTCCCAGAGCAATTATGTCAAAAATGTATACCGCTTGATAGGTGGCAACTGCCATCACTGATGTACGTTGTGCTCGACCAAAATCAACCGGCTCCATAACAAGCGCAACTATCGGTTGAACGCGTATGTCTGCCAATGCTTTGTGATATCGTTGATCTGTTTGCGTAATGTATACCACAGAATTGAGTTGCTCATGAATCAGATCTAATTCAGTGCTACTTAGTGCAACCTCGATTTCTTGTTTGTGTTCAGGCAAAGATGTTGGTGACTTTTGCGGTGTATTGTAGCTGCTGTAACTGTCTGGATCAACGTCAGACGCTGTAGGAGATGTTCCTGTATCGCTTCCACTATTTGTGTTACTCGATGCTTCCCCACTTCGTATAATTTGTAACTTTTTTATTTGAGGAAACGCCAAAATTTGTGGCGAGTTATACGAACAGTTGGAACGTTGATCATAAGCGTTTTCTAATTCTATTATTTTGCGCTTGGGGTCAACGAACTTCAATGTGCCAGTTAGCAATTCACTGGACGTTTCTACCATCAAAATTTGGCCCAATTGTAGCGTGATGCCCAGAGATTCCATTTTGTTTTGATATATTTACAGTTAGCAAAATTTGTACGACCTTTTAACGAAGTATCCAATGTACTGAGTGATAACAACGTAGGAGTTTAAGTTAACCAAACATATTACCATTTACTGTTTGAATGATATCCTCTGTTGCTATTGTTTTATTTGGTGGCGATGGAATTTTATGTTTAAAACCTGAATTACCTGCCAAAAACGATACGCGTTTATAACCATAGATGTTATCTATGCCATAGATGACTAGATGCCAAACTCTTTCATTTTGAGAGAGAGAGCGCCCATGAGCTCGTTTCAAAACTTGGCAGCATTCACACATTATGGGATTTTGAGCAGCTGATAGGCGAAATGGCGGGCTGCCAGAGAAAACGTTCCAAAAATAACAGACGAAAACAGTTCCTTTTTGCTTAATGGAGAAATTACGCGTTTGAAATGTTTATAATTATTTGTCTTAAAATTAATTTAATTGAAACATAATAATTTAATTTGATGGGAGTTTTTAGAATTTTCCGAAGCTTTTTATATCCTTTTCGGCTTCTACTTTTAATTCGTCTTGTGTACATATGTGAATACATTTTACATACATGTAATTTTATTGGAAACTGTGTGTTGATTTATGTCTTTAAATTTGAATATATGTAAGTATTTTATGCTTAAAAAGCTTAAGTAAGAGAACTGAATTTGAGTTTCAAGTATTTTGCAAACATACTTAATTATTTTTAGGTTATAAAAAATTAAAGGCTATCTGTTTAAGCTTTATTCTTATATTAAAAAAGTGCAATATTTTATGTATTTATTCATACATTTTTCAGTTCATTACTCTATTATTGTTATATAGCATTTGTATTGCAATTTTGAATAATTTCATTTAAATATTTTGGATTTTTTAGCTTATTTAATATATTATGCTTATTTTTATTAAATGTAGGTGTATACGGGTGATATAAAGCTACTGGGCAACCGCGCACTATATACTAACCTCAATAGCGGTGTAGAAACTAAAAATTCCCAATTATTGTTTAAAAAATACCCATTCAAACTTTCTTCCGGTGTGGCTTTACTGACGAATGTTATAAAAAAAAGCACATTTGAGGGTGGGCAAGGCGAATAAATAAATAATAAATTCACCTTGAGGGTGGGCAAGGAGGAAATTTTTGGTCCCACAGTCGGAAAATTCAGCCTGCACAACGAAACATTCGGTAACGGACAGAGGCTGATCGACTTCGCCGGCGCCCGAACCATGGCAGTCTGCAGCACCAGATTCCAGCATAAAAAGATACACCAAGCTTCCTGGTTGTCTCCTGATCAAAAAACGCGAAATCAGATCGATCATGTTGTGATAGATGGAAGACACGCTTCTAGTGTATTAGATGTACGTACGATCCGAGGACCCAACATCGACTCGGATCATTACCTTGTTGCAGCCAAACTGCGCACACGCCTCTGTGCAGCAAAAAACGTACATCTACCTACGCAAAGAATGTTCGACATCGAAAAGCTGCAATCACAACAGACAGTCAGAAGATACGCCACTCGACTCTCACTCCTGCTCTCGGAGAGCACTGCCCAACACACCGGCATGCGCGAGCAATGGAGCAACATTTCTCGTTCCCTACGTACCGCCGCCGAAGAAGAAATCGGATTCCGGCGAGCCCGAAAAAACAATTGGTACGACGAGGAATGTCATGCTGCCGCCGAAAGAAAAGATGCCGCCTATAGAGCCACGCTGCGATCGGGCGCAACGCGAGCCATGTGGGATCGCTACAGAGAGCTAAAAAAGGAAGAGAGACGTATTATCCGACAGAAGAAACGAGAGGCCGAAATACGTGAGTGCGAGGAGCTTGAGATGCTGGCCAATAGGAACAACGCCCGAAAATTTTACCAGAAAGTTCGGCGGCTTACAGAAGGTTTTAAGACCGGGGCGTTGTCCTGTAAGAACAAAGACGGCGATCTGGTGACTGACGTACAGAGCAATCTTAAATTATGGAGGGAACACTTCTCGAACCTGTTAAACGGTGACAGCTGCGCATGTCATAGAGAATGTGAAGATCCCGATACCCTAATCGTCGACGACGGACTCAACACCAGCAGCGCCGTCAGAATTGGGAAGTACCTGTCTGAGCCCTTAGATACTAAACGAGGTTTCAGACAGGGTGACTCGCTGTCGTGTGACTCCTTTAACCTGATGTTGGAGAGGATCGTACGAGCCGCAGAACTTAATTGCTCAGGCACAATTTTTTATAAGAGCGTGCAATTGTTGGCGAGTCAACCGCGCTGTTAGTTCTGCCTTCTCCAAACTGGATAAAGAGGCAAAGCGAATGGGTCTGGTGGTGAACGAGGACAAAACGAAGTACTTCCTGTCATCAAAGAAACAGTTGGCGCACTCGCGTTTCGGCACCCACGTCACTGTTGACAGTTATAATTTTGAGGTTGTAAAAGACTTCGTGTATTTAGGAACCAGCATTAACACCGATAACAATGTCAGCCTTGAAATCCAACGTAGAATCTCTCTTGCCAACAAGTGCTACTATGGGCTAAGTAGGCAACTGAGCAGTAAAGTCCTCTCTCGACGAACAAAACTAACACTCTACAAGACTCTCATCATGCCCGTCCTAACGAATGGCGCAGAAGCTTGGACGATAAAAACATCCGATGAAGCGACGCGAGAAAGATTCTGCGTAAGATTTTTGGACCTTTACGACGACATAGACATAGCGCATCGAATAAAGATCCAGCGGCTTCGTTGGCTGGGTCATGTTGTCCGAACGGATACAAACGCTCCGGCTTTGAAAGTATTCGATGCGGTATCAGCTGGTGGTAGGAGAGGAAGGGGAAGGCTTCCTCTGCGTTGGAAAGATCAGGTGGAGAAGGACTTGGCTTCAATTGGTGTGTCCAATTGGCGCCGGTTAGCACGAGAAAAAAACGACTGGGGCGGTTTGTTAAACTCGGCCAAAACAAGCGGTAAGCGGTTATCGCGCCAATTAAGAAGAAGAAGAAGGGGAAGAGAGAAAAAATGTTTTAGAAGCCTTTATTACCTTTCGACATTTCGCAATTTAGCAGCGACACTTCATTTTTATTATTTTGTTTAATTTAAAAGTTAAACTATTCACTGATTGATTCTGAAAAAAGTAACTTTGCTCACAAATTTTTGTTTATTTTATGTGCTGACGTTACTTCTGTTATCAAATTCCCCCCAAAAAAAAGAAGCGATTTGCGGATGGGGTCACCTATGTATTCCATACATAAGGCATTTTGAAGGAATTATATGAGATCACAACACTTTGAGATCGCCATTTTAAAAAAAATCTGTCGGCTGAAACGAAATTCGTACAATAAAGTTTGGGTTTTGGTTGTGTTCTGTTAAAGATTAAATAAAAATTTAAAAAAATACTCGACTAAGTGCTTTAAATTAATAAAATATGTTCGATATAATTCAATTAAATAACGGAAAACCTCCTGCGGTTTAAAATTAAGGGGGGATTCTACTGTAAAAATCAAATTTTCATGGATTTTGTTTTCATACTTGTATTAATTTAATTAGTAAAAAAAAGTTTAGGGTTACATAAACACAGGTCTTGTGTGTACAAAAAAATTTTTTTAATTTATTTTCATTTCAAAATGGCAGCTGTACAGCCGCTCCCCCGAAACGCCTTTTGAAATCTGCCCACACTGTCGCGCATTTAAAAAAAATCTGAAATGAAAAAAAGCAAATTTTTTTTATTATATATCATTATTTTTAGTTGTTAAGCCTATTACTTGCAAAAAAAAATTTTTTTGTAAAATTTTTGAAGTTTTTCAAAAAATCGACATTTTTTTGTTGTCATTTTGTTATTAAAAAAGGGGTTATAAATAATAAATTTTTTCCCACCATAGCTTTAAAAACTAGTAAATATTGTTAAAAATATACTATCAAAGTTTGAGCTTGATATGTTAATTTTTCACGGAGCTGTGATGTGGGCAATTTTGAAAACGTGGTTTCGAGAAAAACACGCTTAAACAATTTTTCATACTTACAGCTTAATCAGCTATTCCTGCCCCATATAACATTTCGTCTGCTCTTAATATTTCATTATCCTCTTCAAGAAGAGCCTCTGTACGAGCTTTTCGGGCTTCGTGGGTGGATTCAGAGCGACGTTTAACCTTTTTCTTCTCACGACGATTGTGGAGTAGGGAACGTCTTATCTCTTGATCAAGCGCATATGACCGTAAACCGCTCGAGCGCTCAGTTTATACCTGCTTTGCTAAAACTTTTATAACTTGAAAACTATTCAAGATTTCTTTTTAAGATTTTCATGGAACATTCTGGAGTTGTTTCTGAGTATGTTTCAACAAAAAGTAAAAAATCGATTTTTTTAAGTTTTACAGTAGAGGCCCCCCCTTAAGTGAGTGAGTGAGTACACCACCCAACCTCTTTTTACACGGTCTATTTTACACGATTTTCAAATAACACGGATCACTAAAAATTTTTTACACGGGATTTTAGTTCATGCACTAATCTCTGAATTTGAATTTTTAAAAGTTGTGGTTGTGTGTATCCCGAAATTTACCAATGGTTGGTTGGTTGGTTTGAGTGGTGATTCAACCAGAATCCAATTAGCACCATTTTGTTGCCGCATCCTCGTTATCAACTTGTTTAACGGTTATTTAGAGCAAGACTATATCCAGTCTGTGCGGTTTAGGAGCCCTATTCGCTGTATTAGGCTGTTGACGTCTAAGCCAGATAGTTGCTCGAGACTCTCGAACAGCGGTTTGCCCAGGGTTAACATTCTGTCCTTCCATAGGGCAGGGCATTCACAGAGGAAATGGAAGATTGTTTCCTTTTTCTCCGATTGTTTACTACTCTGACAGTGTGTGTTTTGAGGGATGCCCATTTTGGCGTCTTGTTCTCCGATAGACCAGAAGCCAGTTATGACTGCCGTTAGTCTACAGGTGTCCCGTCGTTTCATGTTTATTAATGTCGACGATTGCTTGAGGTTGTAGGTGGGCCATAACGTTCTGCTGATTTTGCATTTCGTCTGGTCTCTCCATCTACAATCTGCAATTCGAAGGTATTTTAGGGAAATTGCATTCTTGACCGCATCTAGTGGAGTGAATACTGGTACTGCAAGAACGCTATTCATGGCAGATCCCCCTCTTGCCAGTTCATCAGCTTTTTCGTTACCTTCTATGTTCCGGTGTCCCGGGACCTAAATCAAGGTTACTCTATGGTTTTCACTCAAGTTGGTGAGGCTATTCCTACTTTGCTCCACCACTTTAGAGGTTGTTGTAGCCGAGTCCAGTTCCAGGATTGCAGCTTGGCTATCCGAAAGAATAGCGATATTGCCCTTAAAAAAGAAATCCGTGATTAGTAGCCTACAAGCTTCCCCAATTGCCAGGAAGCTTCCCCAATTGGAAGACACTGCTGGTATTAGGGAGACGCACAGATTTTTCAATTCCAAATCTATGATAATATATACCAGCTCCAACACCACAATCCATTTTACTGCCATCTGTATAGACTGTAGTGTCGAAGTTGTTTAGAGAGAATCCCTTATTCCATTCTTCCTTAGATGGAGAGTGGCAAAATTTCTATTGAAAGTTACCGTCGGGACGATGTAGTCAGTCCTCACCGAGATTAACTGAGCTTGTCGCAATACATAATAGACTAGCGTGACCATACGTTTTTTCTTTCCAACGACCTGCTTCGTTTAACCTAACTGCACTCATGGTTGCCGTCTTCTTTATATGTAGGTCTACTGGAATAACGTCTGTCAGTGCATTGAGAGCCTCTCTAGGACATGATCTGATTGCACCGACCGTTTTCGCCCAGGCTGATCTTTGTATTCTGCCGAGTAATTTGGAATTGTACTCTCTCCCTAGAGCTTTCCACCAAACTGCCGAACCATACGATAAAATAGGTTGTATAACCGCCTTACCATTACCATTAAATTTACGATTTGTCATTTTTTTTTACGATTTTTTTGCATGCATTTCTAAAGTCTTTGATCGCCATTCACTTGGGAGTGGCCAGAACAATTCTTCTGCATATGGTCCAAGCACCTCACAACTTTGGCCTTTGCCCAAGTATCCTCTGGGATACTAATGTGAGAAGGCGAAGTAACCCAATCTATCTGGTTGTGCGCTGGGTTTGGGATCCACTATTTGCGTCCGTACCCCTACAGAAGAGAAGGACGGTGCGGACAAAGATTCTTTCTATGAGCGCTGCCCCAACCAGGACATAAATACCGTCCTTGGCGATTTCAATGCCAGAGTGGGAATGGAGGGAATTTTTGGTCCCGGGAACTAACGATTTACTGTAAGAACAAAGGCGACGATCTGATGACTGAAATCCAGAGCCTGCTTGAAGTATGCAGGGAACACTTCTCAAACCTACTAAATACTGGCAACTGCGCATGTCACAGAGAATGTGAAGTTCCCGATACCCCAATCGTTGACGACGGAACTGTCGTTCCGCTATCCGACCATGACGAGGTGAGAATAGCGATAACGCGGTTAAGGGGTTACATCTAGTTAGAATTTTCAAAAAATCGATTTTTTTTTAATTTCATTTTTGTAATGTACATATATTTAAGTAAACACTATGAAAATTTCAAGTCATTCCGAAGATTATTTTTGAAGTTATACGCATAAATGTAACGACGCGTCAGAGCACTTTAAATTAGCTTTTAAAACTTTAACCTTGTTTTTCTCAAAACTGTGTTTTGAAAGTCGGTGACCACGATTTCTCGGAAACGGCTAAACCGGTTAGTCTGAAATTTTTACACCGGCTTCTGAACTATATTTTATAGTACTTAATCGAAGCTTTTTTAAAACCGATAAATATTTTTTTGTTTATACACAATTTAAGGCCAAAACTATTCCAAAAAATAGATTTTTTTTTTTGAGAAGCCGCCATTTTGTCAATAAATTTTTTTTTGCTTATTCCTTCGATTAATTACAAGAATATACAATACTTTAATCAAATCCGTTAGGTTTTTTCATTTCAGATAATCCACTTCGGAGATATAGTGGTCACCGTAAAACGTCTTTTTTTGGAGGGGTTCCTGGAAATCTGCTGTAGCAGCTATAAAAACTGTTATTCTTGCAAATAAATTTTTTTTAAATATTATTCAAAGTTACCATAATATGTGTACAAAGGCTTAAAACAATTAATTCAGAAGTTTTCTCAGGAAATTTTTTTTAAAAACCTCATTTTTCAGGGCTTCTAACTAGATGTAACCCCTTAAAGGAGAACAAAGCCGCATCAGCTTATATGCAAAATATGGTCGGATGAAAGCATGCCTACCGATTGGAATTTAAATGTGCTCTGCCCAATCCATAAGAAGGGTGATCCTGCAACCTGTGCCAATTATCGCGGGATTAGTCTTCTAAATATCGCCAACTGTCTACATATAAGAGGTTATTGCCTATTACCTAGATATCTCCAACTTTTGAAATGAGTTCCTAAATAAGAGACAAACGAATTTCTCATGACACTCAATACGATTTTGCATTAAACTTCGCAAAATATTTAAGCCAAAAGTACAAAATTCCAGTTCAAGGTCTTAAAAAGCATTGCTACAAAAGATTATGATTTCCTCAGTAATCTCGTGCAATATTTATAATTTACAGCAACACTCGTACAAAGGCACAAAGACAACAATAAATATCAACCGAAAATAAAACGAATCTGTGACAAATACTGAAATACAGCAGAAATAGTCCACCGGTAAATATTCGAAATATGAAGGACATTCAGTGGGAATGGAAAAATTTAAATGGGCCCATTGGCAGAATGCTTAAATCAATGCGAAATGAAAAGTGAGAATGCGTAAATTTTATAGAAACAAGGAAAACAATGAAACTGGATTATCAATCACAGACTGCGGTGCGGCAGCAAGACGGCGGTTCATGAAAGCTCAGCTGCAGAATTTACTGCGTCGTACCATACAGCAAGAAGTGTGCAAATTAACAAATGATAAGGAGATTTATGAGGAAATTTTTGCAATAGGCACATGAAGTTATCAGTTCATATATAAACTGAAGCGTTGTAAGAAAATGTGAATATGAACTTTCCCAAACCAGTTCACTTTATGTTCAGGTTAGGTCGCCCTATAATTGAATATGTTTTGCACTTTCATATTGCAAAGATTTTCGAGGTTTTGTGAGCGATTTTATTGGAAAGTCGTTTTTTTTTGGCGGGTCCCAAGCGCGCGAGTTACGTACCATCACTCCACCACCACATCTATTTATTTCTCTTTTTTGAGTTGTGAGAGTATTGTCTTACATTTAATGAAATTGGAATCATACACCAAACTATTTAAATGCTAAGATACTAAGATTTCACAAGTAAAGGTTCCCACAAAAAGATTTGCTTAGTATGCAATATTACACCTACACGTTTTTCGCTCAATGCAGTTATGCTCTCAATAAGCATAAAGTACTGCATAAAGTGAGCGCAAAACAGGTGTTATTAGAATTAAGGAAATTATTTGAAGTCAGTCTGTAGATTCACAGCAACCAAGAAGGTTGAATTTGTTTAAAAATAAAAACTGTGAAAAAAATTAACTTTGGTGTTTTAATTTAAGTCTAAAGACTTAAAACACATTAGTCACGCTGCTACTCTGTGGGAATTAGATCTCAATTGACTCCAATTAGCAGGAGGAAAATCGTTTAGGCGATTACGGCGCCAATGAATAAGTAGAATGCAAAGGCTCAGAATCGAGTAGCGGTTGAAAATTTTAGAAATTTATATACAGTATTCAGTAAAAATGTTTACAAATTGATTCATTTAATTTAAATCTTTTGAGGATAATATAGTGAAAATGTACTGTTTGGTGGTATTATTAGACCGCAATTCTCTAAAAGCAAAGTGATCGATATAAGGGCGTGACGAAGGCTGAAAGACCTTAGGATTTTGATTGGATAGTGCCACATGCCTATTAACCCCAAAAACATCGACTTATTCAAGAAAGTGTTTTACGCTGAGATTATCTACAGAAATGTACCTAACCAGGTTACGGGGCTTTCCGAGATCATGTGGTTTGGCCCCTTTAGACTATATTCGAAATATCAAAAGATTTCTATTTTCAAATTAATTTTCATAGTCTTTCATTTCTCAAAAAAAAGTGCATGTAGCGTAGTACACATAACAGAAGTGAAACTTTCAAGGCAGACAAAGAAAGAGGGAGAGACCCGAGAGAGAATGGGAGAGAGAGAAAGAATATATATCTAAATAAATTCAAAACATTTGCAAAGAATACAAATAGACAAAATTTACAAAAAACGGAGAAGGGTCGGCCGGTGTAGGTAAACGCCGGACACAAACCGTGGCAAGAACGCGCACTACTCCGAGCGTTTATCACCCGCACAAACACCGTGATTCCAGGACCGCAGCAACGGCACAAATTAGCACAAATTACCGCCAGGCAATACCAATAAATCCGACGCCGGAATGGCGTACGCACAAGCACTAGCCAGGAAACGGAAATGAGCGACAAAAAGTAGGCACCAACAAAAAAAAAAACGCCAAAAAAATTGGGACCAAACAACACCTCAAACAGTAGGCACCAAGGAAATATAATGCCAAAAAGTAGGCACCACAAATATATTTCCTACAAGTTTGCACCAACAAACAAGCGCCAAAAAGCAGGCAGTGTTATTTCTCACCAGAAGTTAGCAACCATAAGGAAAACCTCAGGAAAAATAGCCCAAAGTGTATCTAAGATATTGCTCTCCTTTTCCTCTACGTTATATCTTTTTTCTCTCTCGCGGAACGAAAATACCCAAAACGTTGCACGACCTTAAAATTTTACTCCTCATTCTAAGAAGTTTCACTTCAAAAACACATTTATTACCTGATAAAAATATGTAGCTTCTGCTCAAATATGAAAGAGACGGTATCAATAAAATGGTCCGCGGATGACATATGGCAAACATAAATTTTTTATTTTTTGGTAGGACTGTTATAAGCTTACATGGCAAATTTCAGCGTGATATGTCACATAGTTTGTTTTCTGTGCTACTGTAAACAAATCAAGCTCGAGTGTGTTCTTCGAATTCTCTTTTATGACTTCAATTGTCTCAAAATGTTTTCCACGGAGCGGCAACTTGAGCTTGGGAAACGGGGAAAAGTCACATGGAGCCATATCAGGCGAATACGGTGCTTGCGGAACGATATTAACATTATTTTTGTTCAAATAATCGCGAACAAGACGTGATGTGTGAGCTGGTGCATTATCGTGATGCAAGAATCATGACTTGTTGTCCCACAATTCCTTCCTTTTAAGACGAATGTTCTCGCGAACTAGCAGATTTAGCAGCAAAAGAAGCACAAAGCCGCCCCCTAACTATGTCTCTGAACCTCCTACACACAGATATTAAAAAACATATAACAAAAATATTCAAAAATACACAACACTCCACATTCGAACAAACAACAAGCTGGTACAAATTTGTTAACCCAAAGAAGCAAGCAATCAGTGAACACACATTTACACATAATACTAACATAACTAGAAGGGAAATAACAAAAATAATTAGACTACGACTTGAGCACACACGACTAACACACGAATATTTAATAAAAAAAGACCTAAATATCTGCAAATACTGCAATACCGCAGCTCCAAACATCAAACACATCCTAGACGACTGTACACATTTTACAAAGCACAGAAAATCACTAAACAACACAAAACCTACTGATCTACTTTTAAACAATTCTACAGAGAACATTATTAAACTTATAAACTATTTAAAATATTGTAATATCTTAAATGAAATTTAGCTAACACCCTATATACACATATATACACACCCAGTATATTAGCTTAAGGCCACAGTAGCCATAGCTATAAGCTTTTTTTTGTATTTTATAGTTAACTATAAATACAATTGTCAATAAAAAAAAAAAAAAAAAAAAAATATTCAGCGTTAACCGATTTTGCGATTTGTGCGATTTTCAAGCACAATTTCCTTTACTTTTCCGATGTTTTCGTCGTTTACTGATGTTGCTGGACGACGTTCATGAGGCAAGTTTTCAACCGATGTACGGCCCTCTTTGAACGATTTGTACCACTGGAAAACACGTGCACGCGATAGAGCAGAGTCCCCATAGGTTGTCTGCAAAATTTTTAAGGCGTCTGAAGCCGAAATTTTGTTGGAATAACAAAATTTCAAACAAATTCTTTGTTCAACTTGAATTTCCATCGTTAAATTCGAAGAACACACTCGAGCTTGACTTGTTTACAGTAGCACAGAAAACAAACTATGTGACATATCACGCTGAAATTTGCCATGTAAGCTTATAACAGTCCTACCAAAAAATAAAAAAATTTATTTTTGCCATATGTCATCCGCGGACCGTTTTATTGATACCGTCTCCTTCATATTTGTTTCCATGTAGATCGAGTTAAATATGTGTGACCCTGTGATAAACATTCATTCTTCAGTCCCACAGCAGAATTTTACAATATACGAGTACAGTGTGCGAAATTTACTTAGACTGCACTTACTGCACTTATTTTTTGGAATATATTCGTTAAAGTATAATAATATACAGGGTGGGCCGTATAGCGTTTGCTTTTTGAAGCACCTATTTTTTTGAGAATGGTAACACAAATGACATGTCAAATGTGTTCATAATTTACTTAAGGGGTAACACCACTGTACACGCGTAAAATAAACATGATTTTTAAAGAAGTTTTTTGTATAGAAGGAAAGGGGAAACAATCACTCTGATTTGGG
Source organism: Anastrepha obliqua (assembly GCF_027943255.1). NCBI lineage: Eukaryota > Metazoa > Arthropoda > Insecta > Diptera > Tephritidae > Anastrepha > Anastrepha obliqua. The sequence continues at coordinate 121,830,686 of NC_072894.1, forward strand.
AAGTTATTACTTATATACTAAAATACAAAACTACAAAGTTTGATCGAAAAATTTTACAAAATGGCGGCATTGGAGACATTTTTGTAATGTGGTTTCTCTTGAAGGAGCTCCGCGGCACGCAGCACAGAGGGTGCAAATTTTAATCTGGAACAAAGAAACATTTTTTTTCTTAATCTAGATAAAAATAGCTAGAGAAACACGTAGGGGATTTAAAAAATATTTATTTTTGTGGAATTAGCAAGCATTTGAAGGAAAAAACTCTATTTTGGACTAAAAAAACGGCATTTAAATAATTATAACAATCGTTTAAATTAATCTATCGAAAATCCCCTACGCTCTTCTCTTAAGAAGGTTATTATACAGACGTAGTGAAAAACCTGATTAAAAATATTTAAAATTGTTTGAGTTATGCTGCGTGCCAATTGCAGAAAACGTGTTTTGAGAAAAACGCGTTTAAAGTTTGGCAATTTGGAGAAGTCGTTAGGTAGCAGTCACTAACGCTTGATTAAAAGCTTAAAATATTTATGAAATAGACTTCGGTAACGTATAAAACTTTTTGTTCTGTATTTTAAAAGGTTCAAAGAATTTTTTAAGCTTATAAAAAAAAAATCAATTTTTTGAAATTTCTACAGTGGTGTTACCCCTTAAAGGTTTAAAATTTACGAAATGGCACGCTATACGCTTGAACAAAATTGGGAAATATTCAAAACCTATTTCCAAAGTGGTGAGTCTTCTTCTTTTCTGATTTTCACAGCGGTGGCTACGTCAATAAGCAAAATTGTCGGATTTGGGGCTCAGAAAATCCACACGTTACTGTAGAGAAGCAAATGCATCCACAACGAGTCACTGTTTGGTGCGGTTTTTGGTCTGGCGGCATCATCGGGCCATTTTTTTCGAAAATGTGCAAGGAACCGCGGTTACAGTAAATGGCGAGCGTTACCGTGACATTCTCAACGAGTTGTTTCCAAAACTTGAAGAGGATGACATGGACGACATTTGGTTTCAACAGGACGGTGCAACTTGTCACACTGTCAAAGTTACACTCGAACTTTTGGCTACCGTTTTTTAATTCCGATATCAATTGGCCGCCTCGAAGCTGTGATTTAAGCCCGTTGGACTATTTTTTGTGGGAAGCCGTTAAGGACAAATGCTATGCGAACCATCCAGAGACGATTGATGTTTTAAAACACGAAATCGAAGTCATTTAAACGATATTATTTTTTATTCATAAATGATAATGTTCAATCTTCAAAATAAAAAAAAAAGTTTGAAAAAATATTAATTAGTTTTTTTTTTATAGCCGATTCAAAACGCAAATTTTACATGCCCACCCTATAGATGAAGATTTAAGAACCGTGGGATATCTGATGTCAAAAGAAAAGATGAAGACCAAATGACATGTAGGCATATTGTAACTGAAACAATGGTTCACACCGAACTGTGATGTTATGATGATGTTGCTTTATGCGCTCATACTAAGGTAAAGATTAAAATGTTTTATTTACTATAAGAGGCGAATTATTGCAATAAGCAAGAAAATAGACCAGAGAATACGAAGTAAGAGCTGCATTCACTCCGTTTAAGATAAATGTGATTTTTGTAAGATCCTTTCACGTAAACGAACAACACTTCGCGGGTGAAGTCGCGAACAACATCCAGTACAATATATTTGCATAGGTATACTTAACATCGAAAACCACACACAAAAGAAGCTTAAATAAATACCTATATGTACACATATTCATAAAACAACATAAGTTATTTTTTCCGTGCATATATTTTTGTTTCCGCTGCATTTCTAAATCAACGAAAATGAAGCAGAGAATGAATTGTAAGAACATGTAACCACTTTCCGGTAGAAAAAAAATTATACCATGAATTAAGAAAATAAAAATTCATTACATTTAGTCGTCGACATATAAAAGTCGTTAGCTTTTGTGGTTAACTTTTTTCTGTCACTTAGTATGACACTTTACATCCACAAGCGTGTCTGTTTCCGCTGACGTATCCGGCAGGGTGGACGACATTAATACGCGATGCATTGTCATTGCTTATGAGAAGCGTTCATAGTCAGCACACACACACGCGCAAGGTAATGACCAGGTTGGCTGGCGTGCTTTGCCAGTGCTGCCAGTCTCACTAACACTTCCGTTTCCACTTCGTTTTTTGTGCATTTTTACACTCTCATTCATCAGCTATTCGCTGGTTACTGGTAATTGTAGCATTTGAGTGACTGCGTGCGATTTTCACCGCTTTAGATATTTTTACCTCGCTTAAGTGGGATGAGAAAAATGTTGTGAATTAAAGTGAAACATTAGAGGCGTAAAAAAGTAAAAAAAAAAAAAATGTTAAATTCACTTGAATGTACGTAGGTAAATAGCAATACATTTTTTGAGGCAAATGTGTTCATGTGGTGAATGTGTTCGGAACATTATGAGGAGATTTTTTTTTTTCATGGCAGAAATACACTCGGTGTTTTGCCGTTGCCTGCCGAAGGGCGACCGCTATTAGAAAAATGTTTTTATTAATTTTGCTTTCACCGAGATTCGAACCAACGACCTCTCTGTGAATTCCGAATGGTAATCACGCACCAACCCATTCGGCTACGGCGGCCGAATGTGTTCGGAACATACACGGCGGCAATTTTTTTCTGCATATATAGCTGTTGACAGCTAATTAGAAACGACACTCATTTCAAAATAAATTTTCCATTTTCCTTTTAAACACGTATTTTCATAACTTTTTGCCAATTTTATTTAAACATATGATAAACTTAAAAACTAGTGGAAAATAATTTAATCGTAATTCTTTATTAAATATATACATTTTTTTTAAAGCATGTGAAATGCACGATTTGGATAGGGCAACTAATTAGAAACAGTAATGTATTATCAGATCTACATAAAGATTATGTTAGTATTTGGTTCCATAACCCATTTGCTTCAACACTGCCTCACATCGATTGCGCATTGATGTAATGAGATTCTGACAGCGCGCCACAGGTATTGCTTGCCATGCCGTTTTTACTTCGGCAAAAAGGACATCCATATTTGGGATATTTTTGACACTCACGGCTTTTATAACGTCATTCCAGAGATGCTCTATTGGGTTTAAGTCCGCACTGGATGATGACCATTCCAAACCATTGATGGAATTTTCGTCGAAAAACTGTTTCGTCAACTTTGCCGTGTGCTTTGGATCATTATCCTGTTGAAACTTCCATATAACAGGCAAATTTACAACAACATTACATTTTTTAGTATATCGACGTATTTCTCATTATTTAAAATTCCATCAATCCTATGGATTGGGCCAACACCATTCCACCAGAAACATCCCCACACCATGATTGATCCTCCACAATGCTTCATTACCCGTGAAACGTAGCGAGGATTGAATTCTTGGTTGATTGGCCGTCGAACATACCTTTTACCATTTGGGCCTATGCGATTTATCTTGGTTTCATCGCTCCAAACGATATATTTCCATTGCTTTGGAGTCCATGACTAATGGGATCTCGCAAAGACTACTCGCCGTCTCCTTTGTATCTTGGCTTCTTGCGTGCTGCTCTGCCACGTAGTCCAGATTCGACCAGATGCCGAGCAATTGTCCTCTTGGATATTTCGAAATTATATTGATCCTGAATTTCCCGTTGGATGTCAGTGGAAGTCTTTTTTGGGTCTCTTTTGGAGATGATTGCTATCTTGCGGTCAATTTCTGCTGAAGTTTTTCGGGGCCTTTTCTTACGTGGAACATTGTCAACAGTCTTAAAAAGTTGGACATGTTTTAAGGCATTAAAAACCATTTTTTTTGAGCATTTGACTTGCTTAGAAATTTCACTGTACGACTTTCCAGCTTTACGAAGGTCAAAAAAGGAGCTGCGCAGGGCAGGTGTACAGCTGCTGCTTTTTCCCATTACACATCTTGAAGACGAATATTTTAGTTGCTTTTAAACAACCAATTTAAAATATATACATACCAAAAAGTCTATTATATTACTATTAAAATAGCACAACTTGCCGAATATGCTTCCATTGAACAACTGTTTCTAATTACTTGTCTCAGTTTATTTACCTTGAACTAAGTAACCCATGCACTGCGTTGGATAATATTAACGGTACTTCAATTTCACAACTACAAAACTAGGCGCATTGGGTAGTAAATGGAGTAACAAAAGCAATGCAAATGATTTTAAGAGAAAAAATAACGGTAAATTTAAACAGTTTAATATTATGCTCATCAAGCGTTTATCAAAAGGGAGCGTTTCTACTTAGCTGACAACAGCTGTAGGTACTGTAACAAATCTGTAAAACTGCTGCACAGTGTAACGTCGTCATATTGGATGTGACAAAAAATAAAAGGTGGTGCAAAATTAATCACCCTATTGTTTTTAGAGAACTTTCTTACAATATTATTCGGTTCGAATCTCGGTGAAACACCAAAATTAAGAAAAAAAAACAACATTTTTCTAATAGCGGTCGCCCCTCGGCAGGCAATGGCAAACCTCCGAGTGTATTTCTGCCATGAAAAAGCTCCTCATAAAAAACTCTGCCGTTCGGAGTCGGTTTAAAACTGTAGGTCCCTCCATTTGTGGAACAACATCAAGACGCACACCACAAATAGGAGGAGGAGCTCGGCCAAACACCCAAAAAGGGTATACACGCCAATTATATCTATTATATAAAAATGAAATGATGTTCGTTTGTCCGCATTTTTTTGGGCCGATACGAGGCCAATTTTATTCGTTCTTTTTTCATATTATAGGGATCCACTAGGGGAAGGTTTTTAGCAAAACAAATTTCTTTTAAATATTTTCTTCATATAAAAAAAAGAAAAAATCAAAATATTGTCCAAAACAAAACTTGCTCGATTGTTAGATTAAAGTAAGTTTCGAATCGACATTCATTTTATGTGTAATTTTATGTGTACAACTTTTTTTGAATTTTTTGTAATTATTTGTATTGTGATACAGAAATGTATTGTATACAGAAATTTCAAATGATTCGAATGAAATTTTTTTTTTTTTTTTTATTTCTTCCATAAAATATTACACCTGTCGTTAGACAATAAGTAATTTGATTTACAAAAAGATGGAATGAGAGTGATATTGAAGGGCCAATGCCCCCAAGCTCATTTAGAAGAAATATATACATATTATTTAAAAACAAGTGGTTAACAATGACATATACGATTAGTTGACAATTGATTTCAAGGATTTTGCAAGATCTGTTGGTGTTTGACGGTTAAGCCGACTTTGGGTAGATTTTTCTTTATTTGGTAGTCTTCTCATCATAGGATTTGTATGCCTTAATAGTCTATTTATGTGTCTTCTGCTAGCGCTTTGTATTGTTTCATCAATAGTATCGATGTCAAGGTCGCGATGAATATCTGCGTTAGGTATGTACCAAGGTGCATTAGTTAAGGTCCTAAGTATTTATGAAAATAATGTTTCAATTCAATTGAGCAATGCTTTCTTTGACAAATTCTATATGGAAATGAATGCGTTTGCAAACGATGTTTTCGGCTATGAACAAATGTTGGAATCGAATGAAAAAGGAAAGAAACGCGAAATGATAAAAAAAATTCTTGGAAAATTTAAAATGAATGGTGCTTCATTGGAAAAATTCAAAGGTAATAAGAACATACACAAGATAAAGTTAGAATTCGAATTTTTAGATTTATTTTGTTTATTTCTCATTTTTTTCAGAAGTACACCACACAACAACTCATTCCAACTCTGATTTTGAAATCCTGTTGGAATTGGTGATCGATAATTTTGTCACTATAATGGTCAATGGAAATTTGTGTGTATCAGACCCTGCATATTATTTACCATATCAACTTTTTATGGAACATATGGACCAAATGAACACAAAAAAATAATTTGGTTTTGTTTTGATTTTTTGCAACATTTTGGTTTTCAGTTAATACAATAAAAACAATACTGTTTTTTCGTGAACACAAAATTCTAAATTTATTACGTTGTTTGTTTAGAATTTTTTTAGAAAAAAAGTAAATTTTTTGGTTTTGAGGAAATTTGTTTATTGTTGCTATTTGTGAAAACGTAGATATTTGTAAGTATTTGACTATAATCCTAAAAGTTAATGGAATACCACTATGACACATAGAAAACATTTTTTCAAAGGGGTGTTTTTCGAAAATTATAAAAAAAAATTGTTTTCAAAAATTTTGAAGAAATAAAGTAAAATAAAAAAATTTCGAAAGCATGAAATTTTTTCAAAACCAAATTTTCCTCAAAAAGATAAAAGAAATTTCTTCGAAGAGGTGTTTTTCTAAAATTACAACAAAAAAATTTCAAAAATTTTAAACAAATAAAATAAAATAAAACTTTTTCAAGGGTATGAAATTTTTTCAAAACAAAATTTTCTGAAAATCAAACAAAATTAAAAAAAAAAATGGTGTTTTCAAAGCATTTCATATTCCACTATTAATAGAGAATATTTTTTTGAGGGGGTGTTTTTTCAAAGCGGAAAAAAATCTTTTTTAACAAATCAATTTAAACTTTTACAAAAGTATGAAATTTTTTCAAGAACAAAATTTTCTCAAAAACGTTAAATTAAAAAAAAAATAGTTTTTTCAAAATATTTAATTTTCAGCAATTAACTGAGAAGAAATTTGTTAGAGCGAAGTGTTTTTCAAAACTTCAAAAAACACTTTTTAACCAAAAAAATAAACCTTTTTTCAAAAACAACAGGAATGATAAGATTGCCTAACAATTTCTGCACTTTTGCACAGTCTAAAGAAGCATTGATACAGAGAGATACATTACAAAAACCATGATTGACTCAGCGAAAGAGCAATTTTAGCTGGGAAAAATAAGGACGTCAATGATATAAATTCAGCTATTTTAGATCAAATACTTGGTGACATAGTTGCGTATAAGTCAATGGACACTATTACTGATCAAGATGAGGTCGTAAATTATCCAACTGAATTCTTAAACTCACTCGATTTGCCAGGCTTACCACCTTATAATTTACGATTAAAAATTGGAGCACCGATTATTATGCTGCGCAATAGTAATGTGCCACGACTTTGCAACGGTACCAGACTCGCTGTGAAGAAGCTAATGGGTAACATTGTCGAAGCAACAATTTTGAAAGGGAAGTACAAAGGAGAAGACATTTTGATACCCTGAATTGCACTGATTCCGGCGGATTTACCATTCGATTTCAAACGTTTGCAGTTCCCTATTCGCCTTGCCTTCGCTATGAGAATTAATAAGGCCCAATTTTTTCTCATGGACAATTGTATGTAGCTTGCTCACGAGTTGGCAAACCATCGTCATTATTCACGCGAAAGATGAAAAAACCAAAAACGTTGTCTACCAAAAAGTGTTACAATAAAGTTCGAATGAAATTGTATCAAAGAATTTGCTTTGTTTCGTATTAATTTTATTCTCTTTCAGCAAATCATTGAATTTATCGTCTAGCGAAGCGGGCGAGGGTACGCTAGTAACAAATAAAGTGATTGAAAGTTTGGCAATACCCAAAATTGAAAAGCAAAAAACTTTTTATCATCGAAAATTCGATATTTAAAAAATGACGTACGAATTAATGCAAAATAAGCTTTTGAACAACTTAAACTATTCATCAGTTCACATCCAATTTTACGATACCCATGCTTTGAAAAAAATTTACACTTACCACAGATGCATTAAATTATGCAATTGGCGCACCAAAACAGCAACAAGTCAGCCTTGAGAGGAGTTGCTTCGCTTGGCCGAAATCGGTCAATTTCCGAACATTGTGTTTTCTGACGAGAAAATCTTTCAAATTGAGCAATTCGTAAACTCCCAAAACGAGAGAGTTTATTTGACCAACCCCTCATACGAGAATTTGAGTCATCGATTGGCCACCAGGAGGCAGCACATGCCACAGGCAATGGTTTGGGCCGCTGTAACCGCAGATGGGCGTTCTCCAATCGTTTTCATCGAGCCTGGCGTCAAAGTAAATGCGAAATATTATTCGCATTTTTGGAGGTTGCATTGCAACTGTGGGCAGACAAACATTTCAGTGGCAGACCATGGACGTTTCAGCAGGGCTCGGCACCGTCTCACAAAGCTCGAGTGAACCAAGAATGGCTGAAAAACAACGTTCCTTACTTCATAACGTCCACACAATGGCTGTCAAATTCACCAGACGCGAGTCCGATGGATTATTCTATTTGGGCCATGTTGGAGAGCAAGGTCCGAACTAAAAGATTCACCAGTCTCGAGACGCTGAAAAAAGCCATTGTCCGCGAGTGAGCCAAAATACCTGCAAGTCACATTCCGGCACCTTGTGACTCGTTTCTGGACCGTCTCAAGGCCATAGTCAAAGCAAAAGGTGGTCATATCGAGCAAAAGTAAATTTGTTCTTAATTTTGTATTATTTTCACACATTTTTTTACTTTGAATATACAGGGCCCGCCATCTATCGTTACGGATTTGAACTAGCTATTATTTGAAGAATGGTAACACTTAGCTGTCATCTGATTTGACAGAAAATTAGTTTTATTCTTCCGCTGAACGAAAATGGTTATATATACGCTCAAAGGACCGACCACCTAATGCGTTTTCGCTTCGCTTCATGGGCTTGGGATCGACTTGAAGAAGATGAAGACTTTTACCGAAAAATCATCTTTTCGGATGAAGCTCATTTCCATCTCGGCGGGTATGTTAACAAGCAAAATTGCCGCATTTGGGGCTCAGAAAACCCGCACGCACTCGAAGAAAAGCCGATGCATTCACAACGAGTCACTGTTTGGTGCGGATTTTGGTCGAGAGGCATCATTGGTCCATTTTTCTTCGAAAATGAGCGAGGAGTGGCCGTAACCGTGGCCATGTTGAACGAACTTTTGTTCCGAGAAATTGAAGAGGAGGATATTGGTGGCATTTGGATCCAACAAGATGGCGCTACTTGCCACACAGCGAATGCTACGATCAATCTTTTGCGCACTGTCTTCGAAGATCGCATTATCAGCCGAAATTCTGATATCGTTTGGCCGCCTCGGAGCTGCGATTTGACACCGTTGGATTATTATCTTTGGGGTGCCGTCAAAGACCAGTGTTATGCCAACAAACCAGCAACAATTGATGCACTGAAGACCAACATACGCGATGTCATAGCTGAAATACAGCGGCATACAATCAAAAATGTGCATGGCTAGCCGAGGCAGCCATATGAATGAAGTTGTGTTTCATCATTAACCGGAAGGATTGTACTTCAAAATAAAAAAAACAGGTTGGAAAAATATTGAGTAGTTTCTTTTTTATAGCATTTTTAATTCCGTAAAGTTATATGGCGGACCCTTTATAATAATAAAAGAAATTTTTTCAGACTAAATTTATGGCTTAATTGGTTACACTTCGAGCTCATTTTTTTACATTTGAAATACGAATCTTTTATTGTTTTCTCAAAATTATTTTCCGCGAATAATAACAGTGCTCGTTTTTTATAAAATTATGCCATTAATGACGGGGCACAAAAGGCCATGAGGCTTTGTTTTAACGCTCCCTTTAGCATATTTATTACAAAATACTCGCCTTTCAAATAGAAAATAATAAAACAGTTTTCTTTCAACAAATAATTGACGACCAATTTTTTTATTCAGCTGATGCAATTTTTCTGTAGCAAAGCGACTTTGGAAGCAGAGGAAGAGAAAGGCCTGCTTTGCGTTGAAAAGATCAGATGTGGAAGGATTTGACTTCAATTGGTGTGCCCAGTTGGCGTCGGTTAGCACGCGGAAGAAACGAGACTGGCGTCTTTTGTTAAACTTGGCCAAAGCGGTTATGTCGACAACCAACAAGAAGAAGTTACATCTGCGCTTAACAGACTCTTCATTTTCACTACCTGGAGCCAACTAATATAAAAAAAATAAGTTCAGTACTTCATGTAACTTCTGCTTTTCATGACAGTTGGATGAAATCAGGGCAATTGTTGGGTCCATAATTATTAAATGTGTGCATAGCAGTTACCATAAGGAATGTGTGAAAATGTGAATTGACTTCAAAAAGTGAAAAAAAAACATGGACACGTAAAGTTTCCGGAGATAGCGGCAAGCGTTGGCAGCTGTTGCTGATCGGTGTGCACACGGGGCACAAATTGTCACCGGCCGCACTATGCGCTGGCTGAATTGAAAAATGCGTACGCGTACGCGCAAGGAAATTGCGTTGTTGTGCGTTATATTAATGGAAATTTGCGGCCAAATGGCGCTCAACGCACAAGCGACTTACTTACATACATACAAACGTACTATTACACATCTTTTACTACTTCTACTGCCACTTCTTCCACTACTCCTTATGCTGTTGTCATGCACGTTCTGCCATTGTCATCGGTACAACAACAGCAACTGCAAGAACAAAACTCACACATACTCGTGCATGGCTCTTAATGCTTTCTTGTTGTTATTGTTGTGAAATTTTTGTCATCGTTACCCATTTTGCGAGAAAGATTTACGAGTTGTGAGCGATTGGAAGGATACTAAGGAAGCGCATAAGGACGAAACATGGAACTGGCCAGGCACGTTGACAGTTGTATGGCACACCGGAATTGCTACGGGGAGTGCACTGAATGTACTCGAATGCAAATCGCATAACTTGAACGTGAATGTTATCGGCACATGCGTGCAATGATAAATGAATGAGGATGTATGTACGTATATATGTATGTATGTAAGGCACAGTTGAAACTTGTGAGGGGCTGTTGTGAAGATAAATTAAAAAAAGCACAATATTCAAGATATGGCAAATTTATTGATATACGAATATGGAACTTGCGTTAATAGATTTGCAAATGTTAATATGGCAATAAATAAATATAGGAACGATAATAAATTCGTTAAAAATAACGTTTTTGTACACACACGTTATCATAATTGTATCTATGATGGATGGCATGTTGTGTGATGAGAGTAAAATGTAGATCAAAAGAAAAAATATTAGGCCTTCTATTCGCCATTTCCCCGCTCCCTATCTCTATGCACGATTAACTTGACGAAAAATTTGCATGCGAAAGCAACAACAAAGTCATTGAGTAAGATTCGCCGCTATCGAGTATGGTTATAGCTCATTAGATGCATTGTCTTACCAACACATGTATGTTAAGGCAGCTCTCTTCCCGCATCGCCGACATATGTGTGTGTTCATTTGTACCAGTTGCTTCATCTATTCGCCACCTGCTAAGCCTTATGACTCAAAACTGCTAATTCAACCGCACAAATATGTTAACCTTCAACTAACAGTTTCGCAGCCAATGTATATAAAATTAACAGTTTATTTTATACTAACATTGATCCTCTAAAATCAATAACTGTTAACAATCGATATCTCTGTTGTCTTAAACAATGCAAGATAACAGAGAGGCCTTTTTCGCTTGCGAGAACCAGCAACTCGAGGCGATTTAAAACATTTATAAACAAACAAGCGAATAAAAATTTTATTATTTAACTTGTTTATTCATTTATAAGTGGAAAACAACAAACTTTGAAAAATATTACATTCTGTAATTAGTTTTGGTGTGATATTTAGTGAAACAGTAGCCAAGATGCATCCAAGGTTTATCAGGACATGTATCACTGTAATACAACATTTATCGCCTACCTCCAGACGTGTTACGTTTAGAGCAAACCCTTTTTGGCTAAGACCATAGTGGCGTAGCAGCGCTCTATTCAAATCACTCAATCAGACTTCAAATTACTCGGGCACTGCAACAATGCTGCTTGAGTTCACACTTGAAATCGGCCAGACGCTGCTCGAGTGGAAAGAGTTAAATCACACTGTGCCTGTTACTTACTGTTTAACTGTAAAGTCACTTTTTTATCAACCTTTCAAGTTTCATGAAAAAGTGAAAATGCTGAGAGAAACTGTGAGGTCAATAATTGTTAAAAGTTTTAAATGCTGTGGAGGAAATTTGGTTTATTACTGGTAGTTGCTTAAACCTTTCACGACCTTTACTAATCTGTTAAGAAACTCGTAGATAAAGTACCTAATTCGAGTTCAGCGATTCTGTATTACTTGACAAAAGTGTCGCCAAAATATGTTTTTTTCCACCTACAAAGGTAAGGAAAATGTGGAACTTATAAGTCTCAATGGTCGCAGTAAGGCTTGGCAAGTCATAATGAATCGTTTAACGCCAGAACAACGCTTCCAAGTTGTAGAAATTTATTTTAAATTAATTTTGATTAAATTGATGAATTTTAAATTGATTAATTAATCTTTTCGCGAATTTCATAGAGCATTTCATCCATTTTATGCGCGGTTTACACGCTGGCGGCATTACCGGTCCTTATTTCTTTCGAAATGAGGAATGAGCTGTGTTACGACTGAATTTTTGTTTCCAAAATTAAACATATAAATATCGACGACATTTGGTTCCAACAAGACGGGGCCCGTAACTCATAGCTGATGCCGGATATCTTATTCAAAAAATATATGCCATGAAATTATCTATCAACTTATAATACAACAAATTTATACCAACAATATTTCTGTTTTCTGTTATCATTTTAAGTTGTCTCTTAAGAAACACCCGATATTAAACACATTTACGAGGGGTGCCTTTTATATGTCGGGATTTGGCAACCCTGGTGTTGCAATCTGGCAACTGACAGCTGTATCGCAAAATTTGACATTTTTTGGCTTTTACGTACTCAGAACGTTTTGAAATACCAGCGCTATTTGTGTTGTTTACAGTAACTTAAAAGATTCATCTCGGTCCAAAAATGGAATTAAATCGTGAACATTTTCGTGCGATTATTTTTTACAACTTTCGACGTGAATTAACTCAGCAACATTGCATGGATGAACTTAATTCATTTTTTGGGCGATGAAGCTCCATCCAGGACCAGTGTTTATCGATGGTATGGTGAATTCAATCGTGGTCGTAGTTCACTCCAAGACGAATTTCGTGAAGGTCGTCCAAAATCAGTTGTTGTTCCGAAAACCATTGATGCTGTGCGCGAACTGATATTGCAAGATCGTCATGTGACCTATCGAGAGATTGAGACAATCTTAGGCATTAGTGGGACCAGCATACATTCAATATTGCATAAACATTTGACTGTCAAAACAATTTGTCAATCGCTCAAAAAAAGGCTCGTGTCGATTGGTCGAAGGAAATGCTCAAAAAATTCGATCGCGGGGCTTCGAAACACGTCTATGACATCGTGACAGGTGATGAATCATGGATTTATGCGTATGAGTCCGAAAGTAAACAGCAGTCGACTGTATGGGTGTTTCAAGATGAGCCAAATCCAAGAAAAGTTGTTCGCGCACGAAGCACTTCCAAGCAAATGGTCGCCTGTTTTTTCGGAAAAACTGGACATGTCGCAACCGTACCACTAGAACAACGCCAAAGACGGATCACTCTTCACCAGAACAATGCGAGCTCTCACACATCGGCTCAAACAACAGCATTTTTGAGCACCCAAAACATCGAATTAATGGGTCATCCGCCGTATAGTCCTGACTTGGCACCGAATGACTTCTTTTTATTCCCGTACGTAAAAAACAAACTGAGAGGTCAACGTTTTTCGACACCTTAAGAAGCGGTTGCGGCATTCAGAATGCATGTTTTGGAGGTACCTCATTCAGAGTGGCAAAAGTGCTTCGACAATTGGTTCAAACGCATGCAAAAGTGTATAGATCTTCATGGAGAATATTTTGAAAAACAATAAAGTGATTTTCGATGATTAAAATTTGTTTTTGTTCTCTAATCCCGACATATAAAAGGCACCCCTCGTACCAATTTTCGTGAGTTTCCCGCTTTGTCTGAACATTTTTGCTGAGAACCGTTGACTAACGCTGCTGTGCGATCATTAGAGTAAGTAAGATAGAGATATCAAAGCGACCCAGACCCACAGGGGCTATCACATTGTCCGGGCACTACCTCTGCAAAAGTGAAACGGCACGTAAGAGGTCTGTTGTTTGATATAAAAAAAACAAGGATCCTCAAACAAATGTCTATTATCCCTTGTCCAAAAATGTATTCTGCTTTACCAATAATCGACATTGCTTTCCAACACACCAGGGATAAGAAATTCTCACTTATTATTATTCCTTTTCTTTCATTTATGAGATTTGTTTATTTTTACATTCCTTTATCGCGAATGAAAAGATTTAGCAAATTTCTTATCCTTTAATTTGGGGCAAGAATAAATTTTCCCGCTACCTATCATTCGCGAACGGCAGAAGCAGAGATATGCTTAGTCTCAGTCAAATATGGTTAGACCGAAGGCGTATCTTTCTCTGCTTATATTTGGAGCAGGAAAATATCATATGAGTATAATTGTCTATCTCACCGCTCTCAACACCCCTATCTGTGCTGATTAGAACTCAGCATACCTCTTTCTCCTTACCGGTGTTGCTCTCCTATAATACCCATTCCATTCCTCCCTAAGTACCATGTGAATCTGTCTTTTAGCGTCCTCTGGTGTGAGTTTAAGACACCTACCTCCTGAAACGGCAAATAACAAATCAGTCTTGCAGCTGCTCCAGGCGAATGGATTTCTGCGTGTAGTGCCCGATTCGGAATCCATTGTGGGCGTGAAACATAAAGTTGCGTGCCCGGATGTATTTCGGTCATGAAAAGGTTCCTCATAAAAAACCGTCTGCCATTCGGAGGCGGCATACAACTGTAGGCCCCTTCATAAATAACAATAATAAGACAGGAAATGCAATGAAATGGCACATTCGCGCATGAACTACTCATGAATCACTTGTAAAGCACTGCAACCAACCAACCATTTGTGGGGCAAATCCAAGACGCGCGCCAAAAAGTGTGAGAGAAATTCGTCTAAACTTTTGAAGAAGAATGTACGGACCTATTATGCACTATAAGAGTAATAGTAAATATTAAGAAGTGTCCTCAAATTTTTTCGGCCTTCATTTTTTTATTAATTTCAACTGTTGTTATTTGTTTTACTTAGATGTGGCTAAATTTGCGATGCAGCATCTTAAGCAATCTCAAACGTGTGCGTTTCTTTACCACCATCCAATGAGTCCAGCGTTCAAGTAAGAATATTAGGAAGGCCAGTACCGATAGCATGCCATGCAGGAAAAAACTGCCAAAAACTTGACTCATTGTTAATCCATGGACCGGTTCCTTTTGTGCTCGTTGTATCTCCTCGCGTATTTTGCGTTTTAAATCAAGCTCCCGAGCCCATTTCTCCATATGCCCTGACTCAATAACATGCTGAATAATAGGATTGATTTTGTGCAGCAAATGGTATTTTCTTGGCAATAACATTGTGACCAAATAGATGTAGAGATTCTCATTGCGATCGAAACAGTAGAGTTGATCGCGTTGTATGTGCGGATTGTAGAAAGCATGTTGACGAGAAACAGCGACAGCGATGCTTTCATCAGTGGCAGCACGATTGAGACACTCCTCGATATTGTAGCATATTTCGAAATTTTCACGTATGTATTTGAAAGTCTAGCAAGGAGAGTTCTTAAAAAAGAAACTAATTTAAAAAATTTGTCTACTAACCTCACCATCTTTGTTGAGATGACGCACACTTTCCACACTGCCAGTGACTGTCATACGATTGCGATAAATTTCCTCCACGTGACTGATCTGGTAGGAAGATTTTGGCGTTGTCAATGTACTGACCAGAAAACTCTGATATATATTTATGAACATTATGGCCAGAAAGAAGGCGCTGCCAAAAGTTATGTGTAAAGAATTGGGCAGACGCGATAGACTTGTGGACTGACTCAGTATAATACCAAGAATGCGTAGGATTGTGACAAAAAAACCACCAAAATGTGTGAGTCGAATTCTTAACAATTTTTGGGCTACAAAAATATTTAGCGAAGTTGCGAGAATAAAGAAAAACGTAAAAATCCAAGTGCTGATGTGAAAGCTTTGTAAAAAGTTAAAGAGATTATATTTGCGTTTAGCTTTGGCGACACACCAAGTGAGATCATCCTGATGGTAGGCTATGGTGCTCGAGACGAATTGACTTATGCTTGGATCTTCGTCAATGCCACCCAAAATCATTTCGATGTCACTGAAAGTAAAGTAGAAAATCACACAAGAGAAAAGAGATACAATTATTTGACACCTTTAAGGCTTTCGTAAACTTCGCATACCCATCAATAAGTTGTTGGAAGAGATGATAGAGATTACTATTCTCCACCTGCAAATATATAGCAATGTTTAGACGTTCGCCGATAGTCTGCATCAATTGGTACTCAATACCATTTAATTTCATCGTTGGTTCATCGTTCACATCAAACGCGTCTACATCATTGTAGGCATTCAAATCTGTATCTGCGTCGTCAGCATCGCTGTAATCATCGGTATCGCCATCGCCATCGCCTTCACTTTCCTTTGCACTCTTCTCTGAACTTTCCTCACTGCTTAACTTGTGCGCTTCCACGTCTGCTGGTGTTTCTTCATCGCTTTCGTAAGTAGTAGGATTGGCATGCTCACTGGCGCCATACTCACTGGCTTCCTTGAATATATATGGCTCCCACGGACGATAAGCAGCCACGACTGGGCATCCGCTGAGATCTTTAGGGAACTTGTCCAAAAATAGCGCTTGATAGAATTCTTGAAAGTAAATTTTCTGGTTGGTAGTATCATTTGAAGTGTATTGCTTGTAGTGCCTGAGCTGTTTACATTTGTGCCGCGATCTTTTCTGGCGTTTGTGCCTGTTTGATGGGCCTTTTTTGTTTACATTTTGAATAGCTTCTTTACAGCCTTTTTCATTTCGAAATTTCTTGTCAGACCTTAAATTATTGACTTGTTGAACTTTTTTTAGAATTTTTTCATCAACATTATCGCCTAAACCGTGTTCTTCGCCGTGCTCATCTTCATACGCCTTGGTTTTATTGGTTTCTATCACAAATTCTCTTGCCTTTTTATTTTGATATGTAGTTTCGTGATAGCCAGAGCCATCGTCGTAGTTTTCTTTCTTATTTTTTTTCATTTCCCTTTTTGTGTTTTCTTTACCGTGAATATATTTCACTTTTCCTTCATTTGCGAACTCCTTTGTACTAACAATCTCGTCCCTCTTATTTTCATCTTCATCTTCATCTTCATCTTCATCTTCATCTTCATCTTCATCTTCATCTTCATCTTCATCTTCATCTTCATCTTCATCTTCATCTTCATCTTCATCTTCATCTTCATCTTCATCTTCATCTTCATCTTCATCTTCATCTTCATCTTCATCTTCATCTTCATCTTCATCTTCATCTTCATCTTCATCTTCATCTTCATCTCTATCTCCATCTCCATCTCCATCTCCATCTCCATCTCCATCTCCATCTCCATCTCCATCTCCATCTCCACATCCATCTCCATCTCCATCTCCATCTCCATCTCCATCTCCATCTCCATCTCCATCTCCATCTCCATCTTTATCTCCATCTCCATCTCCATCTCCATCTCCATCTCCATCTCCATCTCCATCTCCATCTCCATCTCCATCTCCATCTCCATCTCCATCTCCATCTCCATCTCCATCTCCATCTTCATCTCCATCCCCATCTCCATCTTCGCCTTGTTTTCTATGTGTATTTTCATCATTAAACCCATACCCATTTCTACGAATATTCTCTTCCTCTTTCACTTTCATTTTCACTTTCCCCATCTTCCCTTTTTCTTCTTCTTCACTTTCTCTTTCTTCATTTTCCACTTCTTGGCCCCTGTTTTTTCTTTGTTCTCCTTTTCTCCCTCCGTGTTCCTTTCCTTCTATATCTTCTTCAGATTTATTTTCACCTCCCTCATTTCCTTCTTTTTCTTCTTTACTCTCATCCTCTCCATCTTCTTCTCCTTCTTCTTCCCATTCTTCCCCACCTTCTTCATCCCCTTTCCCGTATCCTTCTCCATTTGTGTCTACATCTTCACAATAACTTTCATCTACATTTCCTTCATCTCCATCCTCATCATCTCTGCCTTGATTATCCTCCTCTCCGATTTCTTCATCTCCAACTTCATCGTAATCTTCGTTGTATTTGGTTGTACCCGTATCATAATAATCACAGATATCTAAAGTCTCTATAGCTATTACTCTATTGCCACAATTGTTGTCCGGGTGGTACGGAAACACGGTCTTCCCATAAAATAAACCATTCTCTTCATTTCGTCCGATCACATTCACATTGTAAATTTTCCTACTCATAAAATCTAGCAGTATCTCGATCATTAACTCAGTCATTTCTTCGTCGGTTTCCTCGATCGAAGCCATATAGACTACGAATTGTGCAAGAGGATTCCAATTGATATTAGTTTTCCAGTCCTCAAACACATCTTCCAAGTCACCGTCTTGCAAATTCTCAGTAATAACAAAATAACACTGAGGTTTCTCGTGCAAAATCATAGTAGACGTACTACTCGTAGAAGGTTGGTGTGGATTTTTCACCACCACAGTCCATGGAACGGCAGCTTGTGCATGTATGGCGGTCAAGATACCCTCCTGTATATTTAACGAGGCCGATGTAAAGCTCATGGAGATCAACGAACCTGACAGTGGTTCGGCATTTTGGAAATATTTCTGAAGAAAGGCTATGGTGCATTCGATTTGTGACTGATCCGTATCAGAGACTTCAATAAGGTGTATACCAAAACCGAATGCAAACTGTGGCAAATACGCCAATATGAAAATCAAGCAGTTAACCGTTTGAAGTAACATCGCGCTGAGAGCTGAAAAAGCGATTGCGATAGTTTATTAGCGAGGCAGAAAACTGAATGAAAGCGAAGCTACAAAGTAAGAAATTATTGAACGCCAACATTAAGGCTTTGCTTTGTCTGATTTACAGTCATTGGGGACAAGCATATAATAGATGGATAAAAATTAATTCTTCTGTAAATAGTGACGAAATTATCGCATAACTAATTTATATGACGTAATTTTATAAAGGGCCTTCCAATAAGAGGTGCTATTTTGTTATTCAATGCACGTAGCGCCGTCTTGTTGAAAATAAACGTTGTCCAGACCAATACCATCCAATTCCGGCCATAAAAAAATAGTTAATCATCTCTCGATAGAGCAATCCATTCACCGTAACTGTTGCTCCAGCTTTATTTTCGAAAAAGTAAGGTCCAACGACTCTGCCGGACCATAAATTGCACCAAACAGTCACACGTTCAGGATAGAGAAGCTTTTCAACAATAACTCTTGGATTTTATGAGCCCAAGATCCACCAATTTTGCTTGTTGACGAAGTTGGAAATGGGCCTCATCACTCAAGATGATTTTTTGATGATCGGCCGGCTTGAGTTCTTGTGTTAACTGGACTTTATAGGCCTTAAGACCCAAATCTTTATGCAAAATACAGTGTAATGACGTTTGTGGAATGCCTATTTCGTAAGAACAACGAGGGATGGACAAACCTGGGTTTTCTTCAACACTTTCGGCTACAACAGCAATATTTTCGGCTGTTCTCGAGCGACGCTCACGGGTTTTATTCCTCACATCACTAACTTGTCCCAACATCTCGAATTTTTTCACCAATTTCTGTATTGCGGTCCGACAAGGTGCTTCACGAGTTTTACGAACCGTCTCTGTCAAATTTTCACCATTTTTATAGAAACTTAGAAATAAACTTAAAATGTATACATGACTAGACATTGTCATAATAGCATCGTGTAACAGTGCTTCTCATATATGAAAAATTCGACTTGCTTCCTGTAGTTGTATATAGTAAGTATGTACTTTGAGTTCTTTATCAGGTGGCTAGGACTTTTTTAAAAGGACTTCCATGTCTAACTTAGATTCAGAGTCTAAAAAGTTATTACAAATTTACAAAAGTATTTGATATGGTTCTGATTTAATATGGAAAAAGAAGAAGAACCAAATTCAAAAATTAAATTATCTTCGAGGCGAGTGTCCCAACATGAAAAAAAATAATAACCGAAAGTCGAATGTACGTAGCCCGCGAAATTTGTAAATTAAACTTATTTTTTTTTAAAACACTCGTAGATGAAGAATCCGACGCGATATCTAGCACCCGTTTCTCTATGAGGCGACTCAAATAACACGATTCTTAAGCCACAGAGAGACAAATCCGATGACAATATTTAGTGTGACAACTCAGGCAAGGCTTGGTAAGAGTCTTGCCAATACTTGCGATACTCACCGTCACCAATGTGCAAAGGTCCAAAAATCTTCCGCAGAATCTTTCTCTCAAACATCGGATTATCGGATATTGTCATCGTCCAAGCTTCTGCGCCATACGATAGATGCACGTCCTGTGAGAGTGCCTTATGAAATGCTGGTTTTGTTCGTCGAGAGAGGACTTTACTACTCAATTGCCTACTTAGTCCAAGTTTAGGGTTTTCAGCTATACTCATAGAATTGGAGGTAACTACAGTATTATGTGGCATTGACTAGAGGCAGGTATTAAAAATTCCCAAAACAAATAGTTACGTTTTCAGTTGAGAAATTGTATATCCAGAGCAGTGAAAGGAAAATCCGGTAACAAGGAAAACACCACGCTGCCCACTATCTAACCGGCCCAGGCTATATATACCAATTGAATATTAAAAATTAAGTGCTTAACAGACATATGTATGTACATTAGGGCGTGTCGATTTAAAAATCGCTCATTGCTCTGTGAAAATCGTGTTCTAGGGATCAAAATAAGAAACTTTGCCGAAGGAACCATACCTCTAAAACGAATTCTGATGTCCCCCAATTCGGATCGAACGAAAAACCCCTCTTTGACCCATTTAGAGTGCTCCAATCGAGTCCAAATGTATGACCCACCCCCACTAACTTTGGATGGCCGATCCACCCATGCCAGTGGCACACCCCCTGGAACTCCCCTGGGGGGTTCCCCATACAATCATTTCAAAAGATCAACATTTTTGGCCTTTACATGAGAAAAGAAACTAAAAAGTTCCACCCAAATAGGGGGACATCAGAATTCGTTTTAGAGGTATGGTTCCTTCGGCAAAGTTTCTTATTTTGATCTCTAGAATATGATTTTCACAAAGCAATGGGCGATTTTTTTGCCACCCCACAAATCGACCCGGCCTAATGTACATACATATGTTCTATTAAAATTGTCTCACTATATTTCATGTACAGTAGACTAGAATTTCAATTATCTCGTACACACCCCCGATTATGTTTATGGCTGTGTAAGGACTTGTGGTCGGGAAGGTTTCCAAATTATGTAATTAAAATATTTAACTACGATTATGCCATCAATGCTGTTATTAGCGGGGAGGCGGCAAATGCTTATAATAGATATGTGGCATATGTACTTGAGATAGACAAAAGCTGCGAGCGAGTTGCGTGTTTATGTTAATTGCTTTATTGTATTGCGCACATGTCATTTGCTGACGGTAATGCAATACTCACATGCAGAAATTATGCTATTTACATAAGATTACATACATATGTATGTATGGGTAAGGCTTGCCAACTGTCCCTTGATTACCGGCGCACCATTCCGTGAAAATACCTGAGTGAATATCTCTTTTGGATTTACTTTGAAAACTACCGTTGCATGAAAGGTGAACGCATGAAATTGACTACAGAATGAAACCTTAATATATAGCTGGTAAACTTTGTAGTTGGTAACAAAACAGTTTGTATACTCGTATATGGATCTATATCTACACCTTCAATCATGAAATACTATTTTTCGCCTACATGCAGCGAAAAATCTTGGCTTTGCTACACTTTATTACAACTTTGTGACAGTTGCTTCCATATAACGGCAACTCATTAAAATTTTTAGCTTCTATTATTTCTAGCACAGGCGATTAATAGGTACTGTTGCCGTGCGAAACGGTTATAGGGCCAGTTGTTGGTTTTAAAAGAATCGAGCGACACTCTACACATATATACATATATATTTTAATATATATACAATATATTTTTTTATAAACATAGTTTCATTGAAAAATAGTAAAAGTGTAGTTTATTAAAAATTTATATTGAAAAGGGATATTTCAATAATGGGTCGTGCAGAGCAGCTAAAGAAAAAAGCATCACGTAAAAGTGCGGGCTTATCATGAAAATGGATTGCCAGCACGTGAAATAGTTGAGAAGGCAATAAACACAACATTTTAGTTCTGCATTATTTAAAATTAGCTGTAAAATTATGCTATGAAGAAAACTTGTGATAAAAAGCCAATGCTTTCTCAACGAGACTTCAAGGAAATACGTGGGCTTCCCGGCGCACAGTGCGGCCGATTCCCGAAAAGCTGGCCAAAACTCAAAAAATTAAGTAATTGATTAAAAATTTCTTACTTGGGGGTTGTCGGGGTCGCTGATTACGAATTTGATCTTAAAATTTTAAAAATCCAGCCCCTTCCACCCCTATTGGCCACCCCCTCACGTGAAATAGCGTATATTCTAGAACATAATCAAGATGCATGTAAATTTATATGTTTTCGGGGTCGCAAGGTAGCAAGTGATAGCAGCTGAATCTTGTTTTATTCAGTAACCATTACTTTTTTGAGTAACCTTTAATAGGTTTCAAAGCAGCATATGACGGTGTTGTATTACTATACAGTTTGAAAACTCAAATTTTATAAAAAAAATTGCAAAAATGTATCTACGTAGATAAAGATTTCTCGTATTTTACTAACCTTCCGAAGATGATTCCATTTGGTTTTGTTCAATTTACTCCATTACAAAATCTTTCAAATGTGTACAACTTTCACTATTCATCGACAGTAATACGATGCTCAAACGAAGGCCACGTTGCGACTGAAAATACAGAGGATACTTAGGGTACAGGACGTTGCTATGGACGGTTTTCACTACTCAAGGCATTACTGTAGCCAACCCAAAGACAAAAAAACTCTATCTAGAAACTTTTTTTTCGACTTTTGGCCAGCTTTTCGGGAATCGGCCGCACTGTGCGGCGGCGCTCACTTAATATCAAGGTTTCTGCAAATTTTAAAAGCCGACGATCACCTTGAGTACGTTAATCACACTCCTAAGTCAATGATGAATATGCGCCATAAAGAAGCGAGACTTAAATTTGCAGAAAGTACCAGGTTTGGGACGAGGAGTGGCAAAAGGTTATATTTTTTTATGAGAAGAAGTTCTGCCTTGGTGGCCCCGACAATTGTAAAAAAATATTAGCACGATAAACGGAAAGCGCAAGAAACGCGAATGGCTCGAAATGTTTGCGGCCGTTCGCTAATTATTTGGGCTGCTAAATCTAAATACATATGTAATCCGAACTGACTCAGCTGTTCCGATCAAACTAATGGGAACCCCATGTAAATGAAAAAATTCCTTCCTTTTGTATCGTAGTACCGTAGATTTTATTTCACGATTTTTAAAAAAATCCCGTAATACCGACTCAGCTGATTGCTCTCTCACCACACAGTGTTGCCAAGCAGTACATTTCGAAATCATTTACAAAATAAGCTACGCTGCAATTGTAAGAATTAGATGGCTTAAAAATGTGAAGTTAGAACTTGCAGATCAAAAAACTGAAGTCGTATTACTGACAACACGACGGGTACGTGAAGAGTAGCTGACCATGACATAAGGTCGCAGCCATATATCAAATATCTGGGAGTACTCATTGACTCGAAAATGACCTTTAAGCATCATTTAGAGTCAGTCAGTGAAAAAGCCGCAAGAATAAATAACGCGTTGACTAGACTAATGCGTAATATTGGCAGCCCTCGCGCAAGTATACGGAGACTCCTGTTAACAGTCACAAGCTCAGCGATTCTGTACGCAGCACCAATCTGGGCAAACACAAAGCCATCGTACCTCCAACACATACGAGCCACATACAGACTTGGCGCCCTGCGAGTAGCCAGTGCCTATCGCACTGTCTCAGATAACGCAATCCATGTGATAGCAAGAATGGTGCCTATCGACCTTCTCGCGGTTGAGATGTATAGGTTGCATAATACCATTGGGCAGAAACCGTCGAACGTGGCTAAAAAAGAAGAAAGGCTGCGAACAATTGAAGAATGGCAGCTACGATGGGAACAATCCGAGAAAGGTAGGTGGACCTTTGAACTGATTCCAAACATTGCGAGGTGGATTGAGCAAAAACACGGAGAAATTGATTTTTGTATCACACAGTTGCTGACTGGACACGGTTGCTTTAAAGCATACCTACACAGGTTCCATCTTGAGAACGACCCGTACTGCCCGCAGTGCCCCGAAGAACAAGAAACGGCGAGCTTGTTCCAATGCCCGCGGTTTATTAATGAGCGAAATATACTTGAGGGAGCGTTTGGCGAAAACATAAGTGAGACAAATCTTATCCCACATATGTGCGAAAGCGAAGAAAACTGGAAAATTACATGTGTAGTGGCCGCAAATATCATGAAGAACCTTCAATACGCGGAATATTTACGTAGGTCCCTAGAAAGAGCTCCTTAACACAATATACAGAACAGAATGACAATAACAGACGATTGAGTAATAATATACTCACAACGGCCTCCTGACGTACTACTTAACGGTGAAGTTCCAGGAGGACATACCGTAGGACATGAGGGGGGGTTTAGTTGGGTTAAAGTCCCACACCACGGCTTCGGCCACAGGCTTTTGATGCTTCCCCTCCTCCACAAGAAAAAAATAAAAAAATATCTATATCTATATCTATATCTATATCTATATCTATATCTATATCTATATCTATATCTATATCTATATCTATATCTATATCTATATCTATATCTATATCTATATCTATATCTATATCTATATCT
The DNA here is from genome assembly GCF_027943255.1 of Anastrepha obliqua. Classification (NCBI taxonomy): domain Eukaryota; kingdom Metazoa; phylum Arthropoda; class Insecta; order Diptera; family Tephritidae; genus Anastrepha; species Anastrepha obliqua. The sequence goes on from NC_072894.1 coordinate 121,855,350, forward strand.
ATATCTATATCTATATCTATATCTATATCTATATCTATATCTATATCTATATCTATATCTATATCTATATCTATATCTATATCTATATCTATATCTATATCTATATCTATATCTATATCTATATCTATATCTATATCTATATCTATATCTATATCTATATCTATATCTATATCTATATCTATATCTATATCTATATCTATATCTATATCTATATCTATATCTATATCTATATCTATATCTATATCTATATCTATATCTATATCTATATCTATATCTATATCTATATCTATATCTATATCTATATCTATATCTATATCTATATCTATATCTATATCTATATCTATATCTATATCTATATCTATATCTATATCTATATCTATATCTATATCTATATCTATATCTATATCTATATCTATATCTATATCTATATCTATATCTATATCTATATCTATATCTATATCTATATCTATATCTATATCTATATCTATATCTATATCTATATCTATATCTATATCTATATCTATATCTATATCTATATCTATATCTATATCTATATCTATATCTATATCTATATCTATATCTATATCTATATCTATATCTATATCTATATCTATATCTATATCTATATCTATATCTATATCTATATCTATATCTATATCTATATCTATATCTATATCTATATCTATATCTATATCTATATCTATATCTATATCTATATCTATATCTATATCTATATCTATATCTATATCTATATCTATATCTATATCTATATCTATATCTATATCTATATCTATATCTATATCTATATCTATATCTATATCTATATCTATATCTATATCTATATCTATATCTATATCTATATCTATATCTATATCTATATCTATATCTATATCTATATCTATATCTATATCTATATCTATATCTATATCTATATCTATATCTATATCTATCTAGAGTGATTCGATTAGGCCAAATATGCACTATTTTGTTTGGCCGCTCCAATGACGGTCAGACTTCATTTTAATATTTATATTTATGTAATATATTAATATAGTTTTCAACATTTATGCCGTTTTTGTTATTTATTCGAAGGGTTGCATTTCACAGTTCCTGCCAAATGTTAAATTTGGAACTCTGGGTTTGAAGTCGGCTTATCAATGCCTCACTCACAGTTTTCTCCAACTGGGCATTGCAAGTATCCGCTAGATTAATTGCTCTACTGCTCTCGTTATTTTAGCTTTGTCTTATTTTCCAAGTTTTAAAGTTGAAATAACAAGCAATTTATAGTGCCAGAAACATTTTGTTTTCAAATCAATCATATTTGATCATATATGATTAATCATGTCTGACAATTCATACACAAATCTGTGCCCAAAGCAGTCAGGACTTACAGAATCAAACAGTGGGGTACAGCATCAAATTCAAATTTGGAAATTCTGAAATGCTTCCATTACAAGACCCTGGTAAATGCTCCGTTGTTGTCACGAATGCACAAATTCATCAGCCTTTAAAAACTCCTTTAATGAAATAGGACATACAAAAAGTTAACCAGCAAATACCGAGATCGTCTCAATCGTTCCGGTTATTTTTTAAGATTGGATAGGAAAACACCGATCCAGCTAATCTAAGAGATACCTATACAATTTTCAATTTGTTCACTAGAAAGTATATTTTACAGGAAATTGAATTAGTCACTTTTTATATGAATTGAAATATTTGCATAACTTGTTAGGTAAAAAAATTTTCACAAATGGCCCTCAAGTAGATATTTGCCTATTGCGACAAGGAGCTTGTACAGGTTTAATTCATTAAATTTATTTCATATTTTAAGGGAAAGTTGTGAAGTTGGCAACCCTAAAAAATATATGAATAATTATGTTTGCAATATATTATTGTAATATGAGGGAGTTATGTAGTGATTTAGATATGCAAATTCTCGTATGCTTGCAGTTGTTCGTACTTGTATGAGTGCATATAATGGACTTGAGTTCGTGTAATAAATAGTAGTTTTTTCTTCAGAAAGCGATTGTGCTTCACACATTCCGTAGGAAGAGAAAATAACTAACGTAATCATCCACGCAGGGTGGCAAATAGGCAAATGAGCGTAAAATGTACTTTATATAAAATGTACGTTAAATAATTGTCCATAGCTCCTGTCCACAGAATTATAACCACCGACTGCTTTCCGTGTTTACTAAGAGAGAGGTGGTCCTGAAGAAAATGTCACCCAAATGTATTTTTTTGAAGTTAGGAGTATATAAACAGCTGAAACGCTAATGTCGAAGCCTGTTACAAACGTTGGCTGTGAGCCCTTGTTATGTATGTCTAGGCAAGAGGGCGCGATAAATTCGCATAGTCCAGAGCCCCGTCCATTGCACTTGCTGCTGCCCCAGATTGTATGCTGGGCATTAGCATAGCAACATAGGATGAGGCCCAGATTGCGCCGCTCGCAGAACCTCACGAGACTAGTGGCCTTCCCGGGTGGTGGCCCTTCCAGAGCATCATAAGGAAAATAAGCAGATGCAATCACAAACTTCGACCATCCGCGTCTACCTCTGTAACATACCTCAGCCGCTACCAGGTCTTGGCAACAGAATTGCTCAAGACCCGTCACAGTGAGATGGTATGATACTATAAGACCAGTCCTAGGTCTACTCGAACTCCTGTCATATAATAACGTGGCCCCTTTCAACGCACTTAAGCCACAGAGGCGGCCCCTAAAGACCCAGGGCTCTTGCACTTTTGTTATGTGGGGTAATGTGTGCAGCAGGGTAAGCCTTCTACTTAGTAGTGCAGTAGCGGCTTTGGAATGCTGCAAGTTAATCTGCGTCACCGTCAAGGGACGGTAGCTACAGGAACCGTCCGAGCCAATCATTTTGGGAAAGACGTGAAAACTGACAGTCCCAAAAAAGAGACTCAGACGGTTTCCGTACCGTGAGCCCATGATATCAACACTGGCCTCATAAACTCGCACCACAAGAGCAGCACCTTCCTTTCCTTCCCGGGTTTTGCTCTTGGTGTACGAGAGGACTCGCCAAAGCCTCGTGTTGATGCCCGGATTCTGGGCACGTAGACAGGATAGGACATCCACCGTAGACAGGTCTGGATCCAGAATCGTGGCTTGGCCATTGGCGGCAACCGCAATGCAGAGAGGTGTACCGCTTTCAGCCACCGTCCTTCTTCGCTTACCTCGAGAGCGAGACAACTTGGGAGCGCCCATGCCCATCGAGGATTCGATTCTGGGGGTGTCACTTCCGCTGACCGAGGTCTTTTGGAAGACACAGACGCAGAAGGACCGGCAGAGCCACATGAAGAATTTCTCCCGCATGAGCCTTGCCCGCCGCTATCTTCTCTCCGTCCTTGCCACGCTTTTCGATTTCCCGGCTTCTTTGGGAGGTCGTGCAGCCACCGAAGAGACCTCACAACTCAGGCCCTCCGAAACCGGGAAACGTTTCTCAGACTCTGAAGGTGAGGTGATTGCGATAGCAACCCCCGTCTCCTCCAGTATGCGCTCTCGCTCATAGAGCTGAAAGACTTGGGTAATGGTTGGGGCCCCCAGAATCCATGCCCCTGCCGCCGAAGCGGGTGGATTGCCACTTGTGTGGATTCCACCTGGAGTAATAAATCCATTGTTTTCCATTACCTTTTTGGTTCTTTTCGGTTCGCGGATGGCACCCTGATTCTACGCCAACTTTGAGTCATCACACGAGTGTTGAACCCACCCCATAAGGGAAGGCCACTCGTGTGATGTCAGGGCTTCCCTATCCACCACCTGGGACGCGCCCGATGGGAGATCAGGCAACTCCACACGGGTACTTAGTACGATAATTGGTATAATGCTGATGTAGTGGTTTACAATAGGTACGAATTAGTTTGGCAAGTTGGAGAAAACGTTTAACTTTAGCTGCTATGTCATTTTAAAAATTCTACGTAAATTATTCGAACTTAAATTTTCTGGCTCACCAGAGCATAAAATCCACTTTATTATTTTTTGAATAATAAATCAGTAATGAGCTTAGAATTATTTAATTAAAAGGTAATAAATTTAGATTTATCATAGCCCATATCTCTGCCTCTGGATTCGTATTGTTACTCACCCATGCATCAGCACATTTTCAAATGCCCGGTAGGGAAAAGCTAAACTAAAAAAGGTAAAAACATTCTAATTCAGATACTGGCATTTTATAGAAGAAATCATACTACATAGTTCGTTATTGGCTGGAAAATATAAGACTCGTCTATGGCAAGGCTACACGACTGGGTCGAACAAAGGATTTAATTAAGATTAAGCAAAAGGCGCTATTTATTAAGTTTACTTCGACAGATTTTTGCAATAAGGAGTCTGGTTCAGCATAATATACCGGATGGCTCGAAGTGCACAGTCAAGCGGCAATTTGGGCCTTGGGATCGCTATTTGTGCTTTCCAAATTAGTCGGGGAATGCTGATTTCTCTCTCTTGAAAACCTGTGGTCTACAGCTGGAAAGATGGGTCTCGTGTCAACTCAGCGAGCGCTGGGCTAGTGCGTAAACGTGCAAAGTCGCGATATCCTTCTGGCCACGAGTAGATCGGAAGCGCTCGAGAGAACTTCTTAGGCTAACAAGGCCGCAGCTCTCGAGTTTGGTAGGTATTCTTACCGGACATTGTCCGTTAGGTGTCCATATGGCGAGACTTGGTATTGCTGCAAGTCCTTTCTGCAGAAGCTGTCCGGAGTACGAGGTGAAATCATCTCAGCATCTTTTTCTCATCTGCTTTGCTCTCGTCGAGCAAATATTTAGACATCTGGGCTCTCACTTTTTGCTACACCTGTTAAATATCACACACCTGGAGAAATTCATCAGTAGATTGAAGCGGTTAATACGATCGTAAATAGCCAATGTTTTTCCACCTGTTTGGTTCTTTTCCTTCTGCTTTCCCCCCTTTGGAATGGAATATATGTTTTTTATAGTTGAACTAGTCTAAAACTGTTTAAGACTAGTTGAGATGAAAAGTGAATTGGTTCCCTGTAGGGTGTCTGCATGCCATTTACTTATACGCACACACTGTCATTTGCATGCATGCATTAGGTAGTAAAGTGGATAATTAAATATTATCACAACTGCCAGTTGACAAGGTGTCATTTCAACTAATGTGCGTTGTCCCGCTGACAAAGCTGTTGAAGGCACACACGGTTGTATGTGTGAGTGCTGTTAAGCACGTCTGTATGGTTATGTCCAAAAACAAATTAAACCACTTAACCCTTTAACAGTCTAGTTTTGGTTTGAACAACTTTGTCCACATAATTCATATTTTTTCTGTGAAGACGAAAACAGTGTTAAATTTTTTTGCTGTAAAATTGGATGTGGGGAAACTGTAAATTTTTACCCTCTGTCAACAAATGAAGGCTCTTATATTGATCTTTTGATGGCATTATATTATCTCGTATATCGCACAGGGGGCATAAGTTATTATAGCTAAATAATGAAGTTGCCAGACCCACGAATATTGAGGGCTATGAATAATATCGAACGATAATTATTGTAATAACGGTTGTGCTAAACGCTTTATATTACCGATGGTGTTTGATATTCAAACCTGCTATATCCATGAGTGTAGCAAAAAAAGTGAGCACCAAGATGCCTAAATCGTAGCCCCACCGAATGTAATATAGCTGAGGAGAAGATACAGAGATGATTTTATCCTCCAGACGGTTGCTGCAAAAGGGACTCGAAGTAGTGCCATATACCATATATATGTAATGGACAATATCCGGATCCGGAAATGAACCCACAAAGCTCGAGGTAGGTTTATTAACCTTGGAAGCGCCCTCGAGCGCGTCCGATTCACTCGCGGCCAGAAGGATCTTACGACCTCTCCAGTTTATGTACTTACTCATCACTTGCTGAGTTGACGCGAATCCAAAATAGAATAAGCTAGCTTATGGTCCTCTGTTTAGTAAGCTCATTCGTATAGCAGTTTTCTGTTATGACCCTTTTATCAGGTACCCAAAATAGCCTAATTTCAAATTATGCCGTCGAAAGGGTAGTCAGACATTCCCCGACTACTTTCGAGCCTGGGGACTTTATTATCGTTTGCAGTGCTTACCAATCTGCTGCTTCTTTTCCACTTGGAACTCACTTCAGTGGTCAAGTAGTCTGAAATTCTGCTTAGTAGTGAAGGAAGAGAGACGTACTATCCGAAAGAAGAAACGAGAGGCCGAAATACGTGAGTGCGAAGACCTTGAGATGCTGGCCAACAGGAACAACGCCCGAAAATTCTACCAGAAAGTTCGGCGGCTTACAGAAGGTTTCAAGACCGGGGCGTTTTCCTGTAAGAACAAAGACGGCGAACTGGTGACTGACGTTCAGAGCAATCTTAGATTATGGAGGGAACACTTCTCGAACCTATTAAACAGTGACAGATGCGCATGTCACCGAGAAAGTGAAGATCCCGATACCCCAATTGTTGACGACGGAATTGTCGTTCCGTTACCCGATCATGACGAAGTGAGAATAGCGATAACGCGGCTAAAGAACAACAAAGCCGCGGGCGCCGACGGACTGCCGGCTGAGCTATTCAAACATGGCGGCGAGGAGCTGGTAAGGTGCATGCATCAGCTCCTATGCAAAATATGGTCGGATGAAAGCATGCCTGCCGATTGGAATTTAAGTGTGCTCTGCCCAATCCATAAGAAGGGTGATCCTGCAATTTGTGCCAATTACCGCGGGATTAGTCTTCTAAATATCGCCTATAAGGTTCTAGCGAGCGTATTGTGTGAAAGGCTGAAGCCCACCGTCAACCAACTGATTGGACCTTATCAGTGTGGCTTCAGACCTGGAAAGTCTACCATCGACCAAATATTCACAATACGCCAAATCTTGGAAAAGACCCATGAAAGGAGAATCGACACACACCATCTTTTCGTCGACTTCAAAGCTGCATTCGACAGTACGGAAAGGAGTTACCTGTATGCCGCGATGTCTGAATTTGGTATCCCCGCAAAACTAATACGGCTATGTAGGATGACGTTGCTCAACACCAGCAGCGCCGTCAGAATTGGGCAGGACCTCTCCGAGCCGTTTGATACCAAACGAGGTTTCAGACAAAGTGACTCGCTGTCGTCTGACTTCTTTAACCTGATGTTGGAGAGCATCGTACGAGCCGCAGAACTTAATCGCTCACGCACAATATTTTATATGAGCGTAGAATTGCTGGCGTATGCCGATGATATTGACATTATGGGCCTTAACAACCGTGCTGTTAGTTCTGCCTTCTCCAAACTGGATAAGGAGGCAAAGAGAATGGGTTTGGTGGTGAACGAGGACAAAACGAAGTACCTCCTGTCTTCAAACAAACAGTCGGCGCACTCGCGTATCGGCACCCACGTCACTGTAGACAGTTATAATTTCGAGGTTGTAAAAGACTTCGTCTATTTAGGAACCAGCATTAACAGCGATAACAATGTCAGCCTTGAAATTCAACGTAGAATCTCTCTTGCCAACAAGTGCTACTTTGGACTAAGTAGGCAACTGAGCAGTAAAGTCCTCTCTCCTCGAACAAAACTAACACTCTACAAGACTCTCATCATGACCGTCCTAACGTATGGCGCAGAAGCTTGGACGATGACAACATCCGATGAAGCGACGCTTGGAGTGTTCGAGAGAAAGATTCTGCGTAAGATTTTTGGACCTTTGCACGTTGGCAACGGCGAATATCGCAGACGATGGAACGATGAGCTGTATGAGCTTTACGACGAAATAGACATAGCGCAGCGAATAAAGATCCAGCGGCTACGTTGGCTAGGTCATGTCGTCCGAATGGATACAAACGCTCCGGCTTTGAAAGTATTCGATGCGGTACGAGCTGGTGGTAGCAGAGGAAGAGGGTGGCCTCCTCTGCGTTGGAAAGATCAGGTGGAGAAGGACTTGGCTTCACTTGGTGTGTCCAACTGGCGCCGGTTAGCACGAGAAAGAAACGACTGGCGCGCTTTGTTAAACTCGGCCAAAATCGCGTAGGCGGTTATAGCGCCAATTAAGAAGAAGAAGAGTTTTTTTTTAATCCATGTCTTTATTGCGATCTGTTTTTTAAACATCAATCGATATTTATATTAAAACCTATTTAATTCAATTAGGAGACATTTATGGAATGCTCCCAGTGGTGCAACCATTTACTATTTTTATGATAAACAATAATTTACACTAATTTATTATCATATGAGGTCTTTTGTAGATTTTCTCTTGGGTCTGGTGAAGGTTATGGGATTTGCAATTATTTCTGTGAAAAGAGGGTTTGAGTGCGATTTGAGTTGTATGTTGTGTCATGTGGTATATTTTCTTATTCGAGGGTTGCCTTTTATATGTCGGGATTAGAAAACAAAAACAAATTTTAATCATCGAAAATCACTTTATTGTTTTTCAAAATATTCTCCCGAAAGATCTATACACTTTTGTATGCGTTTGAACCAATTGTCGAAGCACTTTTGCCACTCTGAATGAGGTACCTCCAAAACATGCATTCTGAATGCCGCAACCGCTTCTTCAGGTGTCGAAAAACGTTGACCTCTCAGTTTGTTTTTTACGTACGGGAATAAAAAGAGTTCATTCGGTTCCAAGTCAGGACTATACGGCGGATGACCCATTAATTCGATGTTTTGGGTGCTCAAAAATGCAGTTGCTTGAGCCGATGTGTGAGAGCTCGCATTGTCCTGGTGAAGAGTGATCCGTCTTTGGCGATTGGTTTTCCTAATTTCTTGGAAGAAAACTGGCAAACAAATGGTTGTGTACCACTCAGAATTTACTGTTTTGCGTTGTTCTAGTGGTACAGTTGCGACATGTCCAGTTTTTTCCGAAAAAACAGGCGACCATTTGCTTGGAAGTGCTTCGTGCGCGAACAACTTTTGTTGGATTTGGCTCATCTTGAAACAGCCATACAGTCGACTGCTGTTTACTTTCGGGCTCATACGCGTAAATCTATGAATCTTAACCTGTCACGATGCCATAGACGTGTTTCGAAGCCCCGCCTTCGTATTTTTTGAGCATTTCCTTCGACCAATCAACACGAGCCTTTTTTTGAGCAATTGACAAATTGTGTGGGATCCAACGCGAACACATTTTTTTGACAGTCAAATGTTTATGCAATATTGAATGTATGCTGGTCCCACTAATGCCTAAGATTGTCTCAATCTCACGATAGGTCACATGACGATCTTGCAATATCAGTTCGCGCACAGCATCAATGGAGCTTCATCGCCAAAAAATGAATTAAGATCATCCATGCAATGTTGCTGAGTTAATCCACGTCGAAAGTTGTAAAAAATAATCGCACGAAAATGTTCACGATTAAATTCCATTTTTGGACCGAGATGAATCTTTTAAGTTACTGTAAACAACACAAATAGCGCTGGTATTTCAAAACGTTCTGAGTACGTAAAAGCCAAAAAATTTCAACATTTGCGATACAGCTGTCAGTTGCCAGATTGCAACACCAGGGTTGCCAAATCCCGACGTATAAAAGGCACCCCTCGAGGTTTGCCATTGCCAGCCGAGGGGCGACCGCTATTAGAAAAATTGTTTCCTTAATTTTGGTGTTTCACCGAGATTCGAACCTACGTTCTCTCTGTGAATTCCGAATGGTAGTCACGCACCAACCCATTCGGCTATGGCGGCCGCCATACAAGAATTGACTTATAAAAAATGTTGCGAAAGTCCTGCAGGCTTTCACCCGGGTCGATGGACTTCTGATCAAATTTCCACCTTCAGGCCGTCAATGGAAAAACGCTATGAACACAACTGTTTTTTCATATGACATTAACCGACCGACTATACCAACAATTTTAAAAAGGTCCAAATTCCAGAAAAATTTTTTTGTTTTTGTTTGTAACCCTTTATTATTGTTTCTATTTAAACTTGAAAAATTAGAAATTTTTCTTTCTTTTTGGCTTTCAATAATATTTAGAAGCCAAGACCACTATATACATTGGTTTAAAAAAATGTAACTCGTTATTTAATTATATAATTTTTCATTCAAATTCATAAAAGTGTGACACTATTTAAATCAGCAGGTCAGTTGGGCGTTTGCGTTTAAGTCTCCTCGTCTCGGTTTCCTTTTTTAATGGAAGTTGCCGAATTTCCCTGTTAGAATGTTCTAGTAGTCAAATTGTGTGTCTTAAGCTGTTGTATTTCCTCAAGGCCAGTTTTTACTTTAAGGTCTCGTTGGATATTATCATTTAGTTTATACGATTCTGCTTTTGATATTATGCGAAGTATCTTATTTTGCGTTTATTGTATAATTTTTATATTTGTATTGCTTGCAGTTCCCTAAAGCTCTGAGCCATATTCCCATATTTGTGTTATAATTACTTTGCATATTAGTGTCCTATTTTCTAATGAGAACGTTGAATTTTTTTCCAAAAGCCAATGAAATTGTTTAATCCCTGTCTTAATTTCACGTTTTGGTCCAATGTCTAACTTCCAGTTAAGTCTATTGTCTATAACCATATCCAATTATTTTGCCTTTGTGTCGTGCCTTAGATATAAGGGCATGTAGACAAAAGTTAACGACAATGTAGACTCATACTAAACAAACGTGTTCCAATTTCAACAAATCTAGAACTGACGAGTTGCCAAGAAAGCCATGAGCAGACATATTCAGAATTACGTCAACAATAACCGATCACTGGCCTTTGGGAGACTATGCCAGGAAGATGGGATGGCCGTACAACGACAGATGTAGAAGCTGCAATCAAGCAGAATCTATGAAACAGTATTTCGCTATCTGTGTGAGTATACAAATTAGGTTGGTATGAGTAGACAATTTCTTTCCGCATGCAACAAGCCCTCAATATAATAAACAAATGGTGCACCTACAAAGAGCTCTTTATTAACCCATCTAAAGCTGCGCTAATGCCGTTCACTAGGAAAAGGAACATCAACATTGAATGCCCTATTCTAAATAAATGGACTCTTCAACTCTCTACAGAAGCAAACTACCTTTAAATCAACCTTGACAAGACGCTCACTTGGAACTCTTATCTTGAAAAAGTTACTGCAAAAACCACAAAGGTGCTTGGTGCTTGTACAAGACTCAGCCCCAGAATGACTTACTGGACATTCACTACAATTGTTAAACCTATAGTCACCTACGCTTCCATAGCATGGTGGCCCAAAGTTAAGCAACGAAAGGCGGTAAATGATCTCAATAAATTGTACCACCTCATCTGAGTCGGTATAACAGGAGCAATGAAAACATGCCCAACTGACGTATTAGGTGCGGTCCTATGCATACAACCGATTTCTATTTTAAATGAAAAATAAGCACGTTTGAGCGCCTTAAGATTTAAAGGCATCTCCGATCTAAAAAGTGGAGATATGAAACGACATTTAAAGATCTTAAAAGACTTCCGACATATTCTTATTCTTTATAAAGTGGATAAATTTCTCCCAAACTCATTCTCTGCAGGACCTTCAAAATTCTTATTAATGAACGTACGGTCTGGACAAATAATTCTATCACCTTCGATCCACGGATCGAAATTAGAAGATGGTAGAACAGGAACGGGAATCAATGGGCCTAAATTCCAAAAATTGATACTAATGGGTCTCTGCCCAACAACCCTCCAAGCAGAGATACATGCCATCGAGATATGTGTGAGGGAACGTCTCCGAAGAAAAATTAGGGAAACTCACATTTACATACTTTCAACTACAATCACCTCAAAAATGGTACATGACTGCCATGAATGAAGGATATGAAGGAAATTGAATAGTGGACCTTGAAATATGAAATAGCAAACATGCCCCTAATTAGCCTTGGGCCTTTCGGTGGACTTCCAAAGGGCCACATCAACGAACTTCTCAGGAGGAGAAAGAAAACGGCTACGGCACCTTGGTGGTACTGCCATGGAAATTATGGAATAGTAAACCCCATAATGTGCCAAAAATTTTTAAAAAGCCTTAAAGTATAGGGTATCTCATCCCGCTTTGCACAATAGATATACAGGGTGGGCCATATACCATTTGCTTTTTAGACCACCTATTTTTTTGAGAATGGTAACAAAAAGGACATGTCAAATGTGTTCATAATTTACTTAAAGGTTTGGCATTTACGAAATGGGACGCTTTACGCTTGAACAAAATTGGGAAATATTGAAAACCTATTTCCAAAGTGGTGAGTCTTCTTCTTCTTTTCTGATGAAGCTCATTTTCACATCGGTGGCTACGTCAATAAGCAAAATTTTCGGATTTGGGGCTCAGAAAATCCACACGTTACTGTAGAGAAGCAAATGCATCCACAAGGAGTCACTGTTTGGTGCGGTTTTTGGTCTGGCGGCATCATCGGGCCATTTTTTTTTTTTTTTTCGAAAATGAGCGAGGAGCCGCGGTTGTAGTAAATGGCGAGCGTTACCGTGACATGCTCAACGAGTTGTTTCCAAAAATTGAAGAGGATGACATGGACGACAATTGGTTTCAACAGGACGGTGCAACTTGTCAAACTGCCAAAGTTCCATTCGAACTTTTGGCTACCGATTTTGAAAACCGAATAATCAGCCGAAATTCCGATATCAATTGGCCGTCTCGGAGCTGTGATTTAAGCTCGTTGGACTATTTTTGTGGGGAGCCGTTAAGAACAAATGCTATGCGAACCATCTAGAGACAATTGATGCTTTAAAACACGAAATCGAAGTTGCCATTCATGAAATTGGAGCCCAAACAATCGAAAATGTGCTTAAAAATTGGGTTGATCGAATGACCTACTGTAAAGCCAGTCGTGGCAGTCATTTGAACGATATTATTTTTCATTCAAAAATGACAATGTTCAATCTTCAAAATAAAAAAAAAGTTAGAAAAAATATTGATTCGTTTTTTTTATAGCCGATTCAAAAAGCATATTTTTCATGGCCCACCCTATACCATATTTTGGTCGCAGTGCGTAGTAGCCTCATAATAATAATCTGTGTGAGTGTCCAAGCCTGTGTACTCTACGACATAGAATGCTGGGAGAATTCCCGTTGGCTAACTTCAAAGAAAATGTAGAAAAGAAAATAGACGACACAGGCAGATTCATAGTAAATCTAAATGGTTCGACTCTTAAAAGCAGTAGTTCTACGAGTGGTGCATCAAAATGACATCTTTTGGGTCTGGGCTCTGTCACTCAGATAAACTTCTAGCAACCAACCAAACATCTAGTAAGCATTTCGTTCGGTAAGACTTGGGTTCGCCAGGCCTTTTTTTTCTGCGGGTAAAAGCACAAAGGTTTGCATCTTCCACCTCTTTGGGTAAGTGCCTTCGTTAAGGCAGTTGCGAATACCGTTAAAAATATGTCTGAACATTTAGCAATCGCGACTTCCAGGACCTTATTTGGTACACCCCCCCCCGGGCTGGAGCTTCCTTGGACTGCATTTTATTACGACGCAACGAAAACTCCCGTTCGGTAATGCAAGGGATGCCATTTAATTCGTGTTGAATGCAGTGTGGCATCTTTGAGGAAGAGGCCGTAATAATTTTGCGCAATCTCACTGGGATAGTAATTTTTGTTGTTTGTGCGCTTTTTGTTTTGGATAATAACACCCGCTAAACAGTGCCCTAGGAGTTGTTGCCAGCTTCTTCGCAAAGGTTCTTGAAACTTTCTTGCTTGCTGGTTTTAATAGCTGATTTTAATGAATGCCTTGCTGATCTGAATTTATGAACATTGTCAGTAAAATCGGGTCTCCCTCTTCTGCGCTGCATCATACGTCTAGCGCGGAGGCAGCTAGTTTCTTCCGTGCCACCAGAAGCACGGAGAAATGTTTTTATAAGCATTACTCGCCTGAGCATGGGAGTATCCCAAGCTTCTCGTGAGAGTGAACCGTCCCGTCACTCATTTGTCAAATTCGTCAAAAAGTTGGTACCTGTTTTCGGAAGGCGCCACCTTCTGTATTCTCTACATCATGCACCCATCCATCCAAAATATTCCGTTCTCTTTTAAAATATCAGCTCCCAGTCTGCCTGATCTCGAAACCTTCAATTATCATAAATCTTGCGTATATTGAAGTATATCTAACTGTATAAATAGTATAGATGAATTTGTATTAATATATTCTTTTATTTGAGTGTGCATAGCAATGATATTCTCGGCAGTACTTACGCAGCCATGCACACACACACACACACAGTGAAAAACCAGTTTCTGTGTAAATCGTGTAATTGGCAGCTGTTGTTGGCGATTTAATTCGATTTCTATGGTATTTAATTTTTTCAGCAGTTTTGAGCTAATATTAATTTAAATGCAATTTTTAAGATTTTTTTTGGTTTTTCGCGCTACTTTACACGCTGTCCATTTGACATTTGTCCTGTTAAATGATTTATTACGATTTCACGCGCGAGTTCCGTCGGAAAATTGATTTTATTGGATGAATGCGAAAATTGATGCGTCACATAAATATATATTGTACATACATACATACACACTTACATATATACTTTTTTGTGATTAAGTAATGGCTGAAAATATTTTTTTATAGTTTCATGCTTGGAAATTAAAATGTTGTATCCAGAGCATAGTTCTTGCAGCTTTTATTATTTATTAATACATCTGTATGCGTGTGTGCGTGAAAATGATTGCAACTTTTTCAATATAAGCTATCGAGTGCACCAATCTGATTAATTGTGTCAGTTTCTGCAGACAGTGATGTAACGTCATCGATCGGTCAACTTCCGGCAGTATTCTTTCATTTCCGCTGCTTCCGCGTGTGAAATCAATTTAATTTTCATCCATACTTCCGTTGCAGTTATTAAATAATGGGAAATTGATGGATGGCGGAGATTGTGCGCACTTTCAAAATTTGCTTTTAATTTATTTACTGAAAGAGATATGCCTTGGTAAATGATGAAGAGTTTATCTATGACTTTTTTACGGTCAATATTAAGCTTTTTCATAAGGATGAATTTCATTAAAAATTAAATCAAAAATAATAATTCATACAGGCATGTTCTGCAAATCGTTTTCGGGCAATATTTTCGCATTTTCCGTTTACAAATCGTTTGACATGTCCTGTAAATCGTTCCGTTTTCGTTTTTTTTTTCGAACATCAGCAAATCGTTTTGTCACCCTGTTCTGGAAATCGAAATCGTTAAAATTTTCCAGTTAAATTTTCGGCAACTTAAACGTTAGCGGTTTGTGGCATTCTTATAAACTGTTTGTTGAAATAAATTTATCAAAATGTGAGTATTTACTCAAAATAACTGCATATATTTATGTAAATAAAAGTGTTTATTTAAAATATTTAAAACTTATTCAAAAACTTTTAGGGGGAAACACAAGAACTCCAAGCAATAGCTAATTTTAGTCGAGTTTATGGAATCTCATCCAGATTTGGCGAAGAATTTTTCGAAGGGCGACAGAGTTGCTGTTGAGGAAAAGTGGAAAGAGCTAACGACGCTGCTAAATGCAGAAGGGCCGACCCAAAAAGATGTTAATGGATGGAAAAAAGTAAGTATTTAGTCAAATATTAAAATAAATATTTTTGAGTTGTCTTTTTTCAAGATATGGTCTGTCTGGAAGGGGTGCATTCGGAAAAAGGTTGCCCATAACAATCTAGAATCGAGGGCAACAGGAGGTGGACCCTTTAATAAGCATGTACTGACGAGCAACGAAGAATGTGTTGTAAGAACTTGTGGAATTTTTGCAGCCGTTGAGGGCATAAACCATTCTAGAAGCTTTGGGACAGAAGAAAATAATAGCGCTATCGAAACTGATAGAAGAACGTCTCCAAACAAGTAGGGAAGCGGTGGCTACCCCGAGAGCTGCAAGAAGGCCACGAGTGTCAATGCAGAACAGCCTTCAGACGTGTATGGCAAAGCAATCTACTTGTATGGAGAAAATATCCACCACTTTAGATAACATTTGCGAAAACCAACACAAGATTGAAAAATCGCAGGAAGATGAAAGGGAAGAGATTCGACGACTTTGTCGTGCTGTTGAGAAACAAAATGAATTGCTGGCAGAGCAAAATCGCTTGAAGACTCAAAGTATAGAGTAAAAGCAAAGACATTACCTCAAAAGGGAGCAGTTGCAACATAAAACAGTTAAAATTAAAATTAAAATGCTTGAGATAGAGGCTAAAAAATAAAAATTTTATTGAACTGTTATGTATATATTTACTTTTAATATGAATACATTTTATGTTTCATAATATTAAATTTCTAGCAATAGAGTCTCTTATATTTCTGCCAAAACTATATCAACTACTGTTTTCCTCATTTTCAGCAATTTCCTCATCAATTGGATTGTTTTCTAATACGCTTTCTGTTTCAATGCCATCTATTTGATTACTCCTACATATGTTATGTAGTGCGCAACAAACATTTATTATCTTCACTACCTTTTGCGGTGTATATGGCAGGGTAGTTTTCAAACAACGAAACCGACTTTTTAATACTCCTATAACACGCTCAACGATGTTATGTGCTTTTGCATGCTGCTGGTTAAATCTGTGTTCTGCTGATCTTGGGTCTGGGTTACTATATGGAGTCAGTAGAAATGGCTCTATACCAAAACCAGAATCTCCCAGTAGCCAAGACCCTCGGTCACCAGCTTCATACTGCGATAGGTAATAGTGTTTTGCACTGCTCATACTAAATGCGAAAGCGTCATGGCTTGCACCAGGCCGAGTTGCATCTACTGCTCTTATTATCATATCAAAATCACAAATCTGTAAAATAAAGGCAGTAAATTTTAAATTTTAGAAACACAATTTAAATTCATTCTTACAATCATTGCGTTTATGCTAAAAAATCCTTTTCGGTTAAAAAATAGATGCTCGTTCTCAAAAGGTTTAATCAGAACCACATGTGTTCCATCAATACACCCTATTACTCCTGGAATACCGAATTTTTCTACAAAATGAAGTTTTGATTTTCTAGAATCCTCTTCAGACATTTTCAGCTTAATCCACTTAGGACACAGAACATTTTCCAAAGCATTGATCATTTCGGATAATATTTTTGAAACTGTGCTTCTACCCATAGCAATATCTGTATCCTTTCCGATGGAACGTTGATAGGAACCTTCTGCGAAAAACCTAAGACTTGCTGCCAGCTTTAGTAAAATAGGTATGGACGTTTCTTTGACGAAAGGTTTTACTTTATTGAGCACTTCTAAGAAAGCGTACTTGTTTAGGCGATAGTTGGAAACAAATCTAAAGTAGAAAAACTTAATGAATGCAACAAAGTATAACCATTTCTAATTTTACGCAGAATCCGGTGCACTGAGAGGATTCGAATGGTCTCTTAAACGCCACCTATCTATTCTACTTTGGTAATCTTGCTCCTGTTCGTTTAACACATAAGCTGCCATAAAAAACATTTATTTTGAAATTATTGCGTATTTTATGCCAACGAATTCTTTTGTCATTTGGTTTGTTTAGTTGTCAAAGAGAAATCAGCTGTTTCGAACTTAAATTCGAATTTAAGGGGGTGGTAGGGTTTAGCGCTAAAAAAAAAAACACTTTTTTTTTGAATTTTTTACAGAAGTATGGCTTAAGATACTTTAATAAAATCAGTTGCATGTTATTGTACATCTTTTCAATAAGTTTTTAAAAAATATTAATAATAAAATATTGACAAATAAGCCCATGACAGAGTTTTTTTGGAGATATGTTTTTCGAGAGGGGCTCTGCGGTGCCAATCGGCATTCGTGGTAGAATCATCTGAAACCAAAAAAGTCGAATTTTTCAGTTAAAGTATGACGTAATGCTCCCCCCCACATGAATAAAATTTTTTTGTTTTCATTTTTGTAGTTTTGGTGGCAAAAAAACGTAAAACGAGCATTTTTGGCGAAAAATTTCGCCATATTTGTAAGTGAAAAACAACCTTAAAAAAAAAAAAATAAAAAAAAACAGTGTGGGGGGGGGAGGTATTTTTGATTTAGAAAACGTGTGCCAAATTTGAAAAGAATCGGTTGAATAGTTTCGGAGTTGTGATTGGCACCGACTTTTAAGAAGTCGTTTCGGGAAAAACGCGTTTGAAAAAATGACTCTGAAAAATTATCTATGCTCCGCATTCGAGGTAGAGTGCCTACAAAGGCTATAACTTTGAGAGTTCTGCTCCGATCCACTTAAAATTTTGACACAACATTCTTGAAATGATTTACTATAAGATGAGTGAAGAAAAAAAATTTCGATTTTGTGACCCTACCCCCCCCCCCTTAAATGAAATCGGACGAATTACAGAACACACAAAACAAAATCGTACGAATTGCCATTTCGGATCCGAATTGAAATCGCGCGATTTTCAGAACATGCCTGATAAATTCATTTTTAAATCGGAAACAAGAGTGGTACGAGCAATTATAGACCTATTTCCAGGCTTTCAACTACCTTTAAGTTGCTTGAATGCATGTAAAAGATAAAATGTTGCTGCAGTCAAAAGCCTAATTTGTCAAAACTAGCTCATGGCTTCATCCGTGGAAGATCGACTGCTTCAATATTGGCTGTTTTCTAATAAGTTTTCATATCAGCCACTCAAACAAAAACTTAAAAAGGAATTTTAATTAATTCCTTGGATCTATAAAGTGTAATCTTGGCAATGGAATATACTGGAATGTCTGCAAGAAAGGGATCTAAATTATTAAAATATTATGAGTACAAATGATGGTAGGAAGGCAAGTGTAATGGTTGAAGTACCACTCTGGCCCGATGATGCTTCCATTTTCACTTTTAAGTGGCTATTAAATCATTCACAAGATGTTTGTATAATTTTTCACAAATGCAAAATTGGCGAAAAATCGGATCTGGTTTTTACTGCAAAAGCTTGAACGTACTTGATTATATATAGGGTTTTTTAATAGGTGCGCTTCAACTTATTTCCGATAGGGAGGGCGAACGACGCAATATTTTTTATTTTTCGCTTGTCATTTGTAAACTTCATTAGTATACATTTCATCATGGAACGCTACACACTTGAGCAACGATTGCAAATCGTGCAAATTTTTTATGAAAAAAATCGTTCTGTTGCTGCTACTTTAAGAGCATTACGGCCATTTTACGGTCCATTTAACAAGCAGTCCCGTTTTGGGGTTATGTGAAGTCATTGGTCTACAGTAACAAGCCAGCGACGATTTGTGAGCTCAGAGCCAATATTGAACGCGAAATTGCTGGAATTTCGGCCGATTTATGCAAAAGAGTGGTCGAAAATTGGGTTCAACGATTGGACTTCGTAAAACGTGCACGTGGTGGTCATGCAAAAGAAATTGAATTTCATACTTAAATGTATATGTTCAAACTCGATAAAAAAAAAAAAAATTAGTTAAAAAAGTCAAACCGTTTGTGTTTTATTCAAAAAAGTTCAAAAGTTGAAGCGCTCTTACTGAAAAATTATATAATTGGCGCGTACACCCTTTTTGGGTGTTTGGCCGAGCTCCTCCTCCTATTTGTGGTGTGCGTCTTGATGTTGTTCTACAAATGGAGGGACCTACAGTTTCCAGCCGACTCCGAACGGCAGATATTTTTATGAGGAGCTTTTTCATGGCAAAAATACACTCGGAGGTTTGCCATTGCCTGTCGAGGGGCGACCGCTATTAGGAAAATGTTTTTCTTAATTTTGGTGTTTCACCGAGATTCGAACCGACGTTCTCTCTGTGAATTCCGAGTGGTAGTCACGCACCAACCCATTCGACTACGGCGGCCGTACTTGATTGCTACCTAAAAAATAGACAAAACTGCACTTAACTGTTGTACACCGTTTTAATATGAAGGAGAAAAGTGATTCAGAGATGGGAGGGATCTCTCCGAGCCGTTTGATACCAAACGACTCACTGTCGTGTGACTTCTTTAACCTGAAGCCGGAGCTTAATCGGGAAGCTCCAAAAACCTTTTCGACTTTGCACGTTAGCGACGAGTATCGTAGCGGTGGAACAATGAGTTGCATAAGCTTTACAACGGCATAGACATAGCGCAGCGAATAAAGATCCAGCAGCTTCGTGGCTGGGTCATGTCGGCTTTCCGACTCCGGCTCGTAAAGTATTCTATGCGTTATCAGCTGGTGTTAGCAGAGAAAGAGGCAAGATCAGGTGGAACAGAAATTGGTTTCAGAAATTGGTGTGTCCAACTGGTGCTGGTTACTACGAGAAAGAAAAGACTGATAGTTAAAGTCGGCCAAAATCGCGTAAGCGGTTATCGCGCCAATCAAGAATAAGAAGAGCGAGGAACAATGTAAGTAACTTTCATGTCTTGCTTCACTCAAATGAGGTTTCGCCGTTTAAAAAAAAGCACTTGTTCGACAGTTTTGAAAATATCAAACTATTTCCCCCTAATGAGTCTCTCATGGTAGGGCTGTGGAACAGTCTAACTTAACTTAATTTCAGTACACTTATACCCAAAAAGGAGTAGACTCACGACTTTAGCAGCTCAGGCTTGCTGGGTAACTTTAAGAGCCGATAACTTTATTATAAAGAACACTGACAGTACAAACTTACACACACACCTACATATATTGCAAAACAAAAGTGGCGAGTAGTAGTTGTAAGGAGCTTATGCCCGCTGACTACTTCTGTCCTTTATCTCCAGCCATTTTGTTGGCAATTGGGCACTGAAATACAGAAGCACTGTTATGTTGCGTGAAAAAGCGCGATTATGCACAGCAACTGATGATGTTGTCAACAAAAAAAAATTAAACTTAAAAAAGCAAAAATATAAACCAAATGAACACAAAAAGTGCATAGAGCAACCGTGAAAAGGCCAAAGCATTAGCGAAAAAAGTGAGGTTAAATACGTGAAAGTGGGGTTTAAGTGACATCAGGACAGTATTTTCGCGCATTTACACTACTCTCGCCATTTTTTGTTCGCAAACATTTATTTCCTTTCTACTCTACAGCTGTCGTTAGTGGCACATATGCACCTATATCTCTACTCATACATCCACATGCTTGCTTGCTAAGCTGGCTATTATTATTATGTGGTTTTCTTTGTTTTGTTGCCGTATTGTTGTAATTTATTATTTCACAGCTGTTAGTTTGTGTTGTTTCGTTTCTTTGCATAGTTTGTGGCGCTGCCATGCAGTGACATCTCTTGCGCTGCTTGCTCTTTCTATACCTTGGCTTTCGCTGCCCTGTCGTGAGGAGAAATATGCGCAAATACCATTAGCAACAACAACAATGTGTGGTGCGCATAAAGAGCGTAGTGAAAGTGCATAAAATTTGCAAATTAAAATAAAAACAATGCATTGCAGTGACGACAATGAACATAGAAGGAAAGAAAGCATGAGACAAGGATCCACTTAATATCACATATTTGTATGTGCACAGAAATAAATACCCGGTAGGAAGATAGTAGCTGTGAACGAGTGTACTCATGTGTGTCACTCAATGTCGTAGAGAGAAAACCGAAGTATCCAAAAATATAAATAGGATCACTCAAGGTTACCGCAACACTGTTGACCTGTGTGTTTTTTTGACGTGATAACGTCTTATAATTCGATTTAACAGGCTGCACGCACGAAAAAATGTGTCGTTACCTTGCTCATTAGTGTTATCTTGCTCATTGCCGTTACCTTGAATGAACTGCAAGCGAAAGCGCGGAACGAACGACAAAGCAAACAAAGCAAACGAACAGCAACGTTCGACATCTTGCTCTCTCCTACTTAAGTGAGCGTATATGTGTATGTAAATGCGCATATGTACATATATAAATTCACGTATTTGATTTACTTGAAGAATTTAAAATAAAACCAAGTTTGTTAATAATACCTGTTGTCTTAATGTTATTATAATTTTTTGACGTGATAACGTCTTATAATTCTATGTAGCCGGCTGCACGCACCAAAAAATGCGTCGTTATCTTGCTCATGCGTCGTTACCTTGCTTGAACAGCATGTTATGTTGTTATGTTATGTTATGTTATGTTATGTTATGTTATGTTATGTTATGTTATGTTATGTTATGTTATGTTATGTTATGTTATGTTATGTTATGTTATGTTATGTTATGTTATGTTATGTTATGTTATGTTATGTTATGTTATGTTATGTTATGTTATGTTATGTTATGTTATGTTATGTTATGTTATGTTATGTTATGTTATGTTATGTTATGTTATGTTATGTTATGTTATGTTATGTTATGTTATGTTATGTTATGTTATGTTATGTTATGTTATGTTATGTTATGTTATGTTATGTTATGTTATGTTATGTTATGTTATGTTATGTTATGTTATGTTATGTTATGTTATGTTATGTTATGTTATGTTATGTTATGTTATGTTATGTTATGTTATGTTATGTTATGTTATGTTATGTTATGTTATGTTATGTTATGTTATGTTATGTTATGTTATGTTATGTTATGTTATGTTATGTTATGTTATGTTATGTTATGTTATGTTATGTTATGTTATGTTATGTTATGTTATGTTATGTTATGTTATGTTATGTTATGTTATGTTTTGTTATGTTATGTTATGTTATGTTATGTTATGTTATGTTATGTTATGTTATGTTATGTTATGTTATGTTATGTTATGTTATGTTATGTTATGTTATGTTATGTTATGTTATGTTATGTTATGTTATGTTATGTTATGTTATGTTATGTTATGTTATGTTATGTTATGTTAATGTTAACTCATTCTCTAAATCCATACAAAATATCTATCAAACAAATAAAATTAAAATTTTCTTTTGAAAAATGCAACCATTCAATCAGTATTTTCTTATGACGTTATCACGTTAAACTATCGTCAGTAAACCGACTTTACAGACAACCTTTTTTTAGAACAGGATAAGCAAAAGGAAGTGGTGGAAATAGATTTGGGGATAGTAAGCATGTTTACATATTTTTCATTATCTAAATGATGAATGCATCGATTTCTGTCTGGGAATACAGATAGATAAATGCGCATAATATTCCTTGTGGAAAGCAACTAAATTTTTTAAATAGACAAATTTAATACCCAGCTCCTGTTAAAATTGACGATGAAAACTGGGCTAAGACAAGCGAGCAAAAAGCGAATCTATTTAGAAAAAACCTTCAGCCCTAATGAAGGCATTGATTAAGTAATGTCTATTGGGAACTGTGAAAGTACGGAACTCTGAGTACGGTGAAAGTATTGTATTACTCCAGTTACACCAGAAGAAGTTAGTAAGAAAATTAACAAAATAAAGCTTAAAAAGTCCCCTGGATTTTATTTGATCACGGCTAAAGTCCTTCGGAAACGGCTTAAGTCCAGGTTAGGTTAGGATGGTAGCCTGTATGTACGACCAACTCACTTAGTTGTAATACCACTGTGCGACTCGGAAACCTAATATATTTTACTTCGTGGAACCATTGGATTGCAGAGGAAATGCTCACCTGTTTCATCCTCTCCCTCATCTCCCGAACTTCTACAGGGTGGGCCATATAGCGTTTGCTTTTTGAACCACCTATTTTTTTGAGAATGGTAACACAAATGACATGCAAATGTGTTTATAATTTACTTAAAGGTTTGACATTTACGAAATAGGACCTATTTCCAAAGTGGTGAGTCTTCTTCTTCTTCCGCGGTTGCATTAAATGGCGAGCATTACCGTGACATGCTCAACGAGTTTTTGTTTCCAAAAATTGAAGAGGATGACATGGACGACATTTGGTTTCAACAGGACGGTGCAACTTGTCACACTGCAAAAGTTACACTCGAACTTTTGGCTACCCTTTTTGAAAACCGAATAATCAGCCGAAATTCCGATATCAATTGACCGCCTTGGAGCTGTGATTTAAGCCCGTTGGACTATTTTTTGTGGGGAGCCGTTAAGAACAAATGCTATGCGAACCATCCAGAGACGATTGATGCTTTAAAACACGAAATCGAAGTTGCCATTCATGAAATTGGAGCCCAAACAATCGAAAGTGGGCTTAAAAATTGGGTTCATCGAATGGCCTACTGTAAAGCCAGTCATGGCAGTCATTTGAACGATATTATTTTTCATTCATAAATGACAATGTTCAATCTTCAAAGTAAAAAAAAAAGTTTGAAAAAATATTAATTAGTTTTTTTTTATAGCCGATTCAAAACGCAAATTTTACATGGCCCACCCTATACAATATTCATGGGAGAGAACTCCTAGTCTCAAAGAATTCCTGCCAAATAGCCAATGACCTTCGAGATATCCTCTCTTGAGCGGCTAAGCAGTTCCTTTGTCGTTTTCTTATTTATTTGCGGCCATAGTAACCCAGATGTTATTAATCATTAATTTGCTCGTGGCCATACGTACATAGGCTAATGGTACTTCTATCACTGAGCAGTTGAAGGCTACTACCGTTCCTGGTTACCTAATCACTTTTACAATTTCGCTCAATATTTGTGTGTCCCGCAAGCCATATAAGGCTGACCTTGAATACAGCACTCAGATTTAGGTACGTACCTATGTATTGAGAATTCGTCGAAGTTCCCATGATACCCAAGCCTAGTAAATCACTCAATGATATCTCTGTCACTAGTATTGTCGAAGCTTTTTGAAAAAATTCTTTTAAAAGTCATTCATGAAAATAGACGTCTGAGTCCCCTTCACCAAGAAAACATGTCAGAAAACATCTCCATTGAAAAGAAAAATGTGTGCTTCAGCCATTTTTCGTAATGTACCGCAAGCGGTCGTCGCCGAATGAAATGGTGCATGACTACCATTCGGGAGTGCAAAGGTTCGAATCTACGTGATTGAGACAGCAAATGATAGAAGAAGCTTTTTCTAATAGTATTTCTGCCATGAAAATGCTCGTTCTAAAAAAGCATTTGTCTTTCCCAATCGGCTTAAAGTTGTAGATGCCTTTATTTGTGGAAAAACATCAAGATGCACATAATAAGTAGGAGGAGGAGCTCGGACAAACAGCTGATAGAAGTGTGCGCACCAATTATTTATTTATTTTTTAACGCAAGCTTCCAAGTTTGGCACGAAGGACTCCTCCAAAAGCTCAAAGGCATATCATATCTGAATGATGAAAATGTACTTTCGTATCTAAGATACATAAACGCAGGTGTTCCCCAGGGAAGTATTTTAGGTACTCTGTTATATCTCCTGTTTACCCACGACTAACCAATCTAAGCCTAATTTAATAACGATATTTATGCCTCTGAGTTTTGTGTTTACGATAAGCATCTACTTGCTGAAATCTTTCCTTATCGAATTCTAAGACAGCGCAATGCACCGAATATGTCTCTTCAGTCAGTATAGCGCCTATATAGGCCTTTCGTGTTTTTGTTTTTTGGAAAAAACATTTATTTTCCTACAGGCCATAAGTACCTGTGTATGCACAAGACTTTGTAAGCGCCAACGGTTGGCTATAAATTACAACAGTGTTGACATTTTTTAAATTTATAGTTCATTTTTATTTCGTATTTATGCTTTGCGTTTAATGCTTGGCTCATTTTATTTTTGGTATTCCGTTTTCGGTATTTCTTTTGTTTATATGCTTTACATATCTATTCTACATCTACTCATTTATTGCTAGTTTGCTCATTCCATGGCATTTGTTGTTGTGGTTGTCACTGCTGCATTTGATGCTTAAATTTCATCTTGGGAACAGACGAAAGCAGCTGATTACTATGTATGAATAAGTGGGTCACTACTACTTTTGTCATACTTTCTGCAATCGAACTCATTTACACGCATACATAAATATATATATATGTATATGTGCGCATGTTTATTCAGGTGGTATGGTGAATAAAAGTTAGTAAATCGGATTTTCAGCCGGTTTAAGGTAGTAACTCTATTGGAGTTGTGTAACCGATCTCTTGGAAATAAGTGCTGCGTGAAGCGAGTAAGAAAAAACTAAGAAGTGTTATTTAATTATATGCAGCAAAGTATAAGATGGCCTTTTCAACTCTTAGAATGGTAGTCACGCACCAAGCCATACGGCTACGGCGGCTGCCTATAAATACTCTGATAATTGACTAAATTGATCGGAATCCTCTGCAGCTCAGGAGGAAGTCTTTCCATCTCTCCATATTTCCTGCTTTAATACTTTAATAATTTGACGGCTCCAAGATGGAATCGGGAGTCGGAACAGAGGTTTTATCTACATTAGCCTTTTTATATATTGGGAGGTTGAATTAGTTTTAAAGGTGACACACAGATGGCGCTATTTATCACTTTATCGCGTTGGCAATACTGAATATATATTCATGACAAAGCCTCATCCCTAGGCTTTGTTTATCAGTATCTGTCATTTCGCTGAAGTATAAACAACGCAGTGTTTTCGTGCTCCGAGTATGTCAACTTTCGTGCCGTCGAAACGCAATTTGCGGGAAGCTTTGCTTTTCTGCTTCAATTTGAAAAAAAATACAGCCCAAGCCCGTGAATTGCTGCAGGAGGCCTACCCAGACCATACTCCGTCGATTTCAACATGTGAGTACTGGTTTCGACGATTCAAAAGTGGTGATTTTCACACCGAAGACAAGGAGCGTCTTGGCCAGCCCAAAAAGTTCGAGGGCGCGGAATTGGGAGAATTGGTAAACGAGGACTCGTGCCAAACCCAAGAAGAGCTTGCTGAATCATTGGGCGTTGATAAATCAACCGTTTGCAAGCGTCTAAAAGCGATGGGAATGATCCAAAAGCAAGGACATTGGGTCCCGTACGAGTTGAAGCTGCGCGACGTCGAACGGCGATTTTTTACGTGCGAATTGCTGATCGAGCGACAAAATCGGAAGGGTTTTTTGCATCGGGTGGTGACTGGCGACGAAAAATGGATCCACTACGATAACCCAAAACGCAAAAAATCATGGGGTTTGCCCGGCCACGCATCAACGTCGACGGCCAAGCAGAATACTCACGGCAAAAAAATCATGCTCTGCATTTGGTGGGATCAGGTCGGCGTCGTATATTTTGAGCTGCTCCAACCGGGCGAAACAATCACGGGGGATCGTTACCGACTCGTACGAGGCTACCAAAATATGGGTTGAGTCATGGATAGCCAAGCAGCGGCCAGAATTTTGGAGAAACGGCATCCGGAAATTGCCCGAAAGATGGGCGAAAGTTGTAGCTAGCGTTGGCCAATACTTCGAATAAAATATTTTGTACCGTTTTTTCACAATAAAGCCCCAAATCTTCGAAAAAAACCTTTAAAACTAATTCAACCTTCCATATTTCTTTAAAATTGCCGAATTCTGCTAGTAGTTTTCAGGCAGCAGCCCTTGCGATTCTGCAGGCATGCAAATGATTAGGGAACGTGGGGGGAGATTTTAACATTTTTCGGGTAATCAAGCCGCGATCAAGACACTGACGATGCCATATTGCAGATCCAAACTAGTCTGTAAGGTGGAGATCAAATCTCTTGGGTAGCATTTCCCTGATCATAAAAGGAAATGAAATTGCTGATGAACTTGCCAGGAAGGTGTCAACTGAATTGATTTCAGATGTCTCCCACCCGGACATCGGCATCCCATTGACTGTTGGTAGGTTAGGTTTGGCAGCCGTATCGCACATAGAGACAATGTTGCCACTTAGACCACGAAATGGGTCCGTTGTGAACCGCGGGGGCTGAGCTACATTTCCCTCTCCATATTAAACCATCCTGAGCTTTTGACAAAGCGTAAAAGGTTGTTGATACCTAAAGTTTATAGATTATCTATATTCGTTAAGAAGTAGGATTTTAAAAATCGGTTCCTGCTTCTGGCTAGAGCCGGGCATGTGCAAAAAAGGTGTTGAATTGTTTCCAATTCCTCCTCATTTCTGCAGCTACGACAGAAATCATGCGTGTATACGCCTAATCTCTTTGCATGATTTCTTATGAGACAATGTCCTGTGAGGGCCCCTACTAAGGTGCTGATTTGAAGTCTATGCAGTTTTATAATACTCTTGGACAGACGTAAATTTAGCCTTGGCCATGTTTTCCTAGCAATTTCACAGGTGTTAACACTAATCCATCTTTGATTTGCAGACCTGATTAATGCGTCCTTTATGAGAAGCTTACAAGTTGTGAGAGGTATCTCCATAAAATTACTTATGTCTGGCAAACAGGTACCTTCTCTTGCAAGTTGGTCTGCCCTACAGTTTCCTGGTATATCTCTGTGGCCTGGAACCCAGCATAAGATTATACGATATTGTTTGGCCATCTCATTTAGAGATTGGCGACAACGTAAGACACTCCTTGATGTTGTTTGAAATGCATCCAGGGCTCGTAGGGCAGCTTGGCTGTCTGATAGAATGCAGATATCCGTTGATGATATTCTGTTTATCTTTAGCCATTTTAAGGCTTCATGAGTAGCGTTTATTTCCGCTTGAAAAACACTACAGTGATCCGGTAGTTTAAAGGATTCACTAATAGAAAGCTCTTCGCAAAATAACCCTGATCCTACACCGGTGTCCATTCTAGACCCGTCCGTGTAGATCTTAACGGGTGTGTTGGGTGTTCGATCTTCTTCAAATCATACCAGTCTAGAAGGGATTTTCATTAGGAAATTCCTTTCGAAGCAGAGAATGGGAGGGTGATAATCACAGTCACTGGGTATATCCGTGTAGGAGTCTAAGATGGTTGAATGTCCATGTGTGACAGTTTTCCATTGGGAGCTCGCTCTGAGACTTAAAGCGGAGCAGGCCGCTGAGTATTTGCAGAAGAGATCTAGGGGTGGCAGATGTAGTATAATATCCAAAGCCATGGATGGCGCGGTTTTCATGACGCCACATATTGCTAATTCCGCTGATCTCTGCACCTTATTAAATAAATTAGAATAGGTTTTTTTCTGCATAGCACACCATCAGACAGCATTTCCATATAGAAGAATGGGTCTGACGACAGCAGTGTAAAGCCAATGAGCAACCTTAGGTTTAATGCCCCAGGCCTTACCTAAAGCGCTCTTAGAGGCATAAAAAGCTAGGTTCGCTTTCCTGACTCTTTCTAAGATGTTTGACTTCCAAGTCAGTTTCCTATCCATGTTTAGTCCCAAGTACCTGGTTTCTTCCGAAATCACAAGAGCTTCCCCCTTTGAGCATAATTGGACTTAGTTGAGGGGTTTTGTGTTTCCTAGTGAACAATATGAGTTGTGTTTTGTCTGGGTTGACTTCTAGACCACACTTTTCTGCCCACCTAGAAAGTATATCTAGAGCATTTTGTATTTGGTCTCTTAATGTAGATACAAATTTACCAGAGACAGCAATGACAACATCATCGGCGTAAGCTATCACCTTACAGCCCACCGATTCCAGTATTAATAGAAGTTTATTTACAACTGCGTTCCATAGAAACGGTGAGAGGACTCCACCTTGCGGTGTACCTCTACTTACCAATCTCCTGAGGGCCGATTTTCCTAGTTACGCTTCATTCTGATTCTGCTATTTAGCATTTTGCCAATGAAGCCTACCCAACCCGGTTCTGCCCCAATAGACATATGATTCAGAAAGTCCTACGGACTCCACATCATTCAATTTACAAACTCGTAACTATGTTTACCGGTACTGGAAGATTGGCTCGGCACACTCGGAAAAGCTAGGTTTACCATTTAACTCCCATTGCAGAAGCTGTGGGAACCTTTCAGAGAAGGATACTGTTAAGCAATTTCTCTGTAAATGTCAGGATTTGGTAGCGAGACGATTAAGGCCACTTGGTTGTCTTTTCTTCGACTGCCTGGGGCAATGCGTCAACCTGAATTCCATAAATTTTCTGTGCTGGCTGTAGATATGTGCTTATTAAAGGTCTCAAAATTGTATCAAAACGGCGTTTTAGTGCCACTTGCGGAGTGCCAGACTGGTACTTAAACCATTTCACCTGTCTACCTTAATAAGTTTTTACGATTCTAAATCCAACAAAACGATGCAGTCTTTTCTAGTATTGAGAAAAGTCAAATATTTCAACATTAGCTTGTTGCCAATAAAGTAGGGCATTAGAAACTTAATAGCACACCCTCGTAAACATTCTCACACAACATGTGGTGCTAAATTTTGGTTCGCTAATCTACATTTAAGCACTTTGCTGCGTAGTGTTAGCCATTTGTTCGCAAGCTTCATCAATCTGCAATTTCGTTTAACCCATTTTACGCGCTATTTTTGCTCATCTGCTCAATATTTCACTATTTGCCACCAATTACTGCGAGTATTTAAATATTACGCCATGGAACCGTGTGCATGCTGGCTTCCTTATTTTTTTGTTTGCCGTAAAAGCGGAGCACCAAACTCATTCATTTGCCAGTTTTCGTTGATATTTTTTCGCTTTTTATTTCTATTCTTGTTTTTTTTTGTTGCCGCGCTTACATAATTGGGTTTCGTTGGCGTGCTACGCGCACTGCTAATTTGAAATGGTCGAATAAGTGCGATTAACTTCATCGCAATGCTGAGGCTTTGCGCGCTGCCTCCCACCTTCGTCTGCTTAAAAATCAAACCCATTCGAATAGCAATGAAAACGGCCGTGCCGAAATGGCGAAATGAGGGTATGAGGTGGCTTTTAATTAAAGCGGCCACACATAGTTACCACCAGTTAGCCGAAGGTGTAGGCTTGTGGAAGTGCTGGCTTTGCAACTACGGCATGAATGCATGTGAGGGAGCGTCTCTACTCACACATTCACACGCAACGAAATGGATTTACTTTATTTGCTCACGCAGCAACTATTTGCTGGGTAATCAAGTGAGTGCCATGAAAATGAACAATTAGGCCCTATGCAGGGAAAGAGTTGAGAAATTGTATCAGAAAACCAGATTCGTACGGCGGTATTAGTTAACGCAGATATGGCGATTGCGAATGATCGAGTGCTATGCGGTTCGTGGGTGTGTTGATGGAGTGCGAAAGCAGGTTCGCTTGAATGGCTCAGTGTGTGGCGCGCATAAGCAACAATTTGCTGTAATTAACTGCGGGAGGGCTAAAAAACGTTTGCATGCGCTTTCATTTACTCATACATACGCACACCTACATACGAGTACTTAATTGTCATAATTACTCATACGCCCTGGGGTGTGGAATTTTTTCACACAATACGTTCCCCTACCTCTGTGTGGAAAGTAAATCAAAGGCGAAAGGCGTGGCAAATGCTCTATTTTAAATGCATACCCTTCACTTTCCCTTCCCTGTGAACATTTTCTCGCTCCCTACCCATGATTTGGGCGCCAAAAATTTATACAAATGAAATTATGTAGCTGTAAGTAAAATAGTAAAATTAAAATAGGGTCATTTAGTGCATATTTTCTCTATGTTCAGTCATTTTATTCGCATGTTCCACTATATTTATTCGGCAAATTTAATTTCACACGCGAGTAAGCCACAATGAAATCGTCGACGAGTGTTTGCGCAAAGCGGTTTACGGTAAATGGATCAATTAAAATAGCGGTATTCTGCAATAAGTGGCAAATTAATTAGCAAACACACACACACACACATACACAAATGCGCCAATAACAAAAACTGCAATGGGCACCGGAATATTTTAAATATAAAAGTACTTACTTAGTAAATAATATAAATTTTCGACACATATGGGCATACCTACGACACACATACATATATATACATACACACATATGTATAAATATATAGATATTTGGCTCTGTTCGCAATTGCCGCACATCTGCACGTGCCAAATATTTGTGTGGGCGTTATATGCACTTGGCGTGGCTTATTTAATTATATTCACCGGACTTAATTGGATTTTGTCGCTAAATTCTAAATATTGCTCAATTTAGGTGAAACTTTTGTAAATTATATAAGCTTTTGCGTGCACTAATTTGTAATAGTTGAGTTGTTAAATACAAAAATGTGACATTTTGCTTGGGTATCAATTAAGCGGATGCTTCAATTGCAAAAGTTTAGAAAAAAAAAAAATATTATATGTTGATTTTTTAAATTCCCTTCAAATTACAAATTCAAAAATACGATGTAGACCATGATTCAATTATTAAAGGTTTGCTCACTAGAGACATTCGATTTTTGACACTCCCTTACAAAAGGTTGTATTTAATAATGTGAATAAAGTGGAACAAATTAAATCCTTTTTGGTAAAAATTGTAGCAAAAAAGTATTTTCTTGCTTAAATGGAAACAAATTGCGAACGCTTTAAGAAATTAATTTTAATTAATATTTGAACGTAAATAACGGTACAAACAAAAGTTATAAGCGAAAATTGCGTCAAATATTAAAACAAGAAATTATTTCACTTAATCCAAGATTTTATTTTGTGAATTTATTATTAAATTTAAAAGCGATCGCGAAGTTGCGAAGCTTCGCCAATATGAAACTATTTTGTTAAAAATAAATAAGTAATTGGCACGTACAATTATGTTAGGTGTTTGGCCGAAATCCTTCTCCTATTCGAAGCGCGTGTCTTGATGTTGTTCCACAAATGGAAGGACCTACAGTTTTAAGACGGTTCTGGCAGATGGTTTTTTATAAGTAGCTTTTTCATTCTGGTACTGTGCTCTGCTAAGCCTCTGGACACTTCATTCATTCATGGTAAGGTGGGCTCTTTGGAAACAAGCTCCGTCAATCCTAACTTTTTATAATGAAGTATGCAATGCTATCGGTCGCGTCGGGACTATCCAATTATTCTCCCTGTCGTAATTCTTTGGGAAATGCTAGCAAAACATGAATTCTCCACTCATCGATCTTGGATTATGTCAAATAGTCTATCATGTCCTAACTTAAGCGGTATGTATTCCATGTCATACTACCATAGTCCTGAACATACCGATAAAAACTCTTGAGCGAGTGGCTGCTCGTAAGCAGACCATTTTGAAAATGAAATGCTTTTTCTACAAATTTTACTTTTCCTCCACTTTCTTTCAAAATTTCTAGAGCTAGCAACGCAGTGTCTTGCTAAGGGAGCCGATTTGTCAAGAGAGAACGAGAAAGCTTCTTACTGAGCAAACCTTTTATCATTGAATCATGGATGTAGACTGTATTATTGCGAAGGCATCTTTGATCTAACGACATGTAGAAAGTATTAGATGGAATGTACTGGGAGTAATTGCTACGATTTGTTCGTGATTATTGGAGTTAATCGATTTGGCAACTGAAAGTGAATTTTTAATTCAAATTCAGTCCTCGAATTAATCTTTTATTACGGAAAAATTCCATTTTTTGAATATATCCTTCATTAAAAACTTTAAGGAAAATTAATAAGAACTATTCTGTTTTTCGTACATAGTTCAACGAGTATTATTACTTTGTTTAAATTGAATTAACATCACTATAAAGGATGTCATTTCGTAGATTTATCCTTAAAGTTTTATAATACCCCTGTTTAATAGGAGGAATCAATTTGAACAAGTCCAGCATATCTTTCCTCTTTTCTCTTGTCACTATTCTACCTGGTGGATGTAATGAAGGCTGCATCACATTTTGAGGACAGAGTGGTCTACTTGCTACACTTTTTCTCTGTGGGCAAAAAGTAAGGTGAATTTGGTTGTAAAATGAAAAATCTCTATTTGTTCTTGTAAATCAATTTCATCCCCCTCAAAATATTCTTGTAAATCAATTTCACCCCCTCTCGACGAAATACACTTATGCCAACGATTTTTCCAATCTCCGAAACATGCCAAATAGTCCATTTCCGGTATAGCCATCAGCACTTTCTTCGATTTAGCTTTTATCTCCTCAATCGACTCGAAACACGTTCCCCAGAGTGGTCTCTTGAGTTTTGGGAATACCCGGAAGTCACACGGAGCCAAATTAGGCGAATACGGTGGTTGCGGAACGATATGCGTGGAGTTTGTGGCGAAATGGTCACGAAGAACGAGTGCAGTGTGAGACGGTGCATTATCGTGATGCAAAAACCAAGAGTTGTTGGCCCATAATTCTGGTCTTTTTACACGAATTGCTTCACGTAAACGACGCATAACGCTCAAATAATATTCCTTATTATCAGTTTTGGCAGGTGGAAGGAATTCATAGTGCACCACACCACGAAAATCGAAAAAAACTGTCATCATGATCTTTATTTTTGAACGACTTTGACGTGCTCTTTTCGGTCTGGCCTCGCCTTTAGCACGATATTCGCTTGATTGGTCGGTTGTTTCAGGGTCGTAAGCATAAATCCAAGTCTCATCTCCCGTAATGATGCATTTGAGCTTGTCCTGATAGTCTGAAAGCATTGTTTCACACACATCAACGCGACGACTTTTTTCCAAGAAATTGAGAGTTTTCGGTACCAAACGAGATTTGACTTTTCGTAGGCCCAAATGGTCTTTCAAAATGGTTTTCACAGATCCTTCTGATATTCCGATCATATCAATAAGGTCTTTAACAGTCAACCGACGATTTTTGAGCACTACCTCCTTCACTTTATTGACGTGTTGGTCATCTGTTGACGTTGATGGTCGTCCGGAGCGCTCCAAGTCATCAACACATTCTCGACCCTCTTTGAAGTCTTTGTACCACTTATAAACATTTTTCTGCGACATGGTCGAATCACAAAATGCCTTCTGCAACATGCTAAACGTTTCCGCAGCCGAAATTTCATTCCGCAAACAAAATTTGATGGCACTTCTCTGCTCAATCAAATCAGACATTGTAAAAATCGGAAAATGCACTCTTGGTCGTTTGGTAAACACAAGCGTAAATATATTACTGATAATGACATTCACATGAAAGTTGGCCCAGATGTTATTAACAGTGCTGCCAACTCATTAAAAAAAAGCTAGAGCGAAATTTTAACCCCGCGAAGTTTGAGAAATAAATTCACCTTACTTTTTGCCCACAATAGTATTTATGGCCCTAAATTCGGTATCTTCCTTAAAGTCATACTTAAATTGTATCAGATGAGATTTCGACTTTTCTAATTTTATCCAATGCATTTTGAGCGAATTTACTAGTATTCCTGTAACTGATACCTTTCTCTTAGTGCTCAAATTTTCTAAAGTACTTGTAGAGAAAAGGTCTTGATGCTTTATTTGAACCACAAGAAAAGGGGCTTTCTTTTTACAGGCTTTTTTATATTATACCAATCATCTGGCGAGAAGACATTCCGAAATTTTTTTCGCTTGCAGTTCGATGCTAGAAAATTGTGAATCATTAAGCAAGTAACTGTGCTCACTTTACAGAAATTTCATTTCAACAGATTCAGTATTTCTGCTCTTTGAAAAGAAAGAAAATACAAACCGAAATATCAACTTTCCCGTTTCTTCGGAAAAATAGTGGTTATGAGAATAAGGTTCCTCCCTCGTAAGAGGTGCCGCTGCTGATACTACTTTTGTGTTGCTCTAGTAATAAACTGGTGATTTGAAGGTGTATATGGGAGGTCTCGATCGCAGTAGTTGACATTCGTTTGATGCGTAAAGATGCTTCTTTATCTGACGTCAAATATGTCTAAGTTCGTCCCGAAAAAACAGCATTTGCGGGAAGTCATGCTTCATTATTACCTTTTAAAGAAAGGTGCAGTTGAGACGTGTTATGTATTGATCAATATTTACGGTAATCACGCCCCATCAAATACAACTTATAAAGTGTGGTGGAGTGGTTTAGATGCTTCTAAAGTGGCAATTTCGACGTGAGTGATAAAGTTTGCGAAGGAGCACCGAAAAAATTCGAAGATACTCAACTACAACAATTATTAGATGAAGACGTATGTCGAATCCTTGATGATATGTTAAAAGAGTTGGATGTTGACAGATCAACGGGAATGTTCCACAAAGCAGATAACTGGGTGCTACGTCAATTGAAGGAGCGGGACTTCGAGAGACGTTTGGTGACTTGTGAGATGTTTCTTGAACGGCAGAAAAGAAAAGGTTTTCTGCATCGCATCGTCACTGGCAATGAAAAATGGATCTATTATGATAATCCTAAGCGTCGGAAAAGTTGGAGTCTGCCAGGTGAACCAGGATTATGTTGTGCATCTGATGGGATCAGAAGGGTGTCATCTATTATGAGCTCCTTAAGCCATCTGAAACCATCACTGTGATCGTTACCGACTGTAGCTAATGCGTTTGAATCGAACCCTCAAAGAAAAGCGGCCGGAATGGGATGGTA
This sequence comes from Anastrepha obliqua, assembly GCF_027943255.1. Classification (NCBI taxonomy): domain Eukaryota; kingdom Metazoa; phylum Arthropoda; class Insecta; order Diptera; family Tephritidae; genus Anastrepha; species Anastrepha obliqua. Next base: position 121,891,210 of record NC_072894.1, read on the forward strand.
GGCATGACAAACTGATTTTGCTGCATGACAACGCCAGGTCACACGTTGCTAAATCTACCCAGAAATCTTTAGGGGGGCTGAATTGGGAAATCTTGCCCCACCCGCCGTATTCCCCAGACAATGCATCTTCGGATTACCATCTGGAGAGCATCGCAAATTGGCTCCATGAATGGATCAAGGCAAAAGAACTCAAATTTTTCGTCAGAGGAATCCGTATGCTGCCTAAAAGAGGGAGTAAAGTTGTAGCTTCCAATGGCACATACTTCACATAATTTTTCCTTGTTCACTCCTCCTAGGAACATAGGGCCACGACAAAACTCTTCCATCTTACACGGTTCTGTGCTGTTGTTTTTGCACCGTCCCATGAGATGTCGGCATCTGCTAGTTCGCGCAGCATCGACCTTCTCCAAGTGTTTTTTGGTCGGCCGCGACAACTGCTCCCTTGCGGGTTCCAGTCCAGTGCCATAGACGTGATGCTATCTGGTGGTTTGATTTGCTATAGGAAGGGTTCCTCGTTCGTTAAGCTCCACAGCGCCTTACTGATGGTGTTTGGCCAGAATATTCTGAAGATGTTGCGGAGGCATTTGCTGATGAAGGATTGTAGCCTCTATGTGATGGTGTTAGAGACCAGAGACAATATTGCCTTTACGCATGAGCCGAATATTCGTAGTTTAGAGCACCTGGAGGTTTGCGAACTCCCCCATACTGTATGCCCGAATGCCACCTTAGCTTTGTTTAGCCTGCAGTTGACATCTTCATCTGCTCCACCATCTGCCGCGATCATGCAGCCGAGGTAGCAGAAGTATCCGTCAACCAATATCTGCCTTGCGTTATTGTGGTTAACTCTCATGGCCTGTGTCTTGGCGATGTTGACCTCCAGTCCGACAGTGCGTGCCAGCGCGACTTGTTTGTCCGCCTTCGCTTGCATGTCAGAGAATTTGTGAGAGAGGAGGCAGATGTCGTAGGCGAGGTCTAGGTCCTCAAGATGTCTGGTGAAACTCCATACGATGCCTTTTTTGTGCAGGGTCAGTTGGCTCATGACATCATCAAGGACGATGGCGAAGAAAAGGGGCGACAGGGGACAACCTTGCCTTACGCCTGCGTTGGTAGTGAATGGATCGCTGATATCGCCTTTGTGAAGTACTGCCATTTCGGAGCTCTCGTAGCGGGCTTTGATGGGGCGGATTATCTTCGCGAGAACTCCCTTTCTACTCAGTGCCAGCCAAATTGCGTCTCGTTTGATAGAGTGGAACGCCTTCTTAAAGTCTACGAATAGCATGTAGAGCGGGGAGCGTCACTCAACTGATTGTTCTACTATAATCTGAAGTGTGTGGGCTTGGAAAACACAGCTTGGGTGAGGGCAAAACCAGCTTGCTCGTCTCTTAAGAAGCGTTCGATATCTTTGAGCCTGCCTTGTATGATACGGCTACAATTTTGTAGATGGCGTTAAGGGGGTAGTATGGTTAATTCGGTGTAAAACAAGCATATTTTTCGAAATTTTTTTTGTCGACACAGTTGATTTATTCAAAATTTTAAAATTACTTCATTATAAAGTCATATTTAAAGAATATTGCGTGAAATTTTCATTGATTTTTATGAAGAAATGAGTTGGTGGCAGCGAATCTTCGCGGACGTCTCATAAAAAAGTTGTCCCTCAGAACTCATTACTGGATCAACTAAAATTAAAAAACCAAATTGATTTCATCAGCTAATAAAGTTTCGCAGGTAACAACGTCGAATTTTTTTTTTTTTTTTTTTTAATTTTTTAAAGCGCTTTGAAGTCAAAACACCGATTTTTCATAAAAAAAACTTGAAAACTTTGTTGTTTTAAAATATGACAAAATTTAAAAAAAAAAACTCGACGTCATTACCTCGTGAATAAAGTAAAGAAACAAAAAAACCAAATTTGAAAAGAATCGGTGCAGTAGATATGAATCTGCAGTGGACACCGACCGTAAAAAAGGCAAGTGTGAGAAAAACGCGTTTAAAGATTTTCGGCAGCGTGAAATCCGGTTGGAGAGGTAGATACTTAATCCTTTGTGTCTTTGTCAATTTTACTCTAATGCACTTCAAACTTTCACACAATAATCTTAAGATGTTATAGAATAATTAAAAAAAAAAAAAAAAAAAAATTTAAAAAAAAAAATACCATACTACCCCCTTAAGTAGGGTTATTCCTCGCCAGTTACCGAAGTCACGCAGGTCGCCTTTCTTGGACAGCTTCACTATGATGTCTTTTTTCCAGGACTTAGGCAGATTTTGATTGCTCCAGACGGCGATGATGCGAGGATGAAGAATTTCTGCTGATATTTGCGGGTCGGATGTTATTAGTTCAGCCATCTTCGCGCGCTGCCTTGTTTGAGCTTCAGCTTCTTAATTGCTTTAATTGTTTAAATAATTCGTTATTTTGGTTAATGAAGGACGGAAACTTATTCCCATACCCAATAATATGTGAAAGACCGTGATCTAGGCATTTCATTTTTATCCTTCGAACGCCTTCTTTTTATTTTTTTCAGTTTGACACACCTTCTTCTTCTCAACTCGTCTCTTTAACTGTTGAAATGCTTCCTTGGTAGCTTTTATCTCATTCGAAATGGTTTTTTCATTGCACTACTAATGACATCGATATGACAGATTTGCAAATATTTTTTCAGATATTAAACATCCACTCCATTTCTGTATCTTAAACCTTTTATTCTGTTATGCTTTTGGACATTTTGGTCACGGCTTCCATTTTTGTCCAGTCAAATTATTGGCTATGATTTTTTCCTTGCTGTAATCAAATGATGAATACGAATTCCTAGAGTATTGAAGAACCATCCGATTCATTATTTTTCTTGCTCAAACAATTCTTATTAACATCTTTCATCTTAACGTTATTATGGTTTAATTTTCTTTTAAACAATTCGCAGTAAAATTGAAATTTATAAGTATAACGATATGGAATACGAGGACTCATTAAATTCCCACAATATGTGCATTGGACTCAAAATTTGTTCTGAATATCTTTAGATAAAAAGGATAAGAGCTTCGTTAGTTCTCGCCGGAATAAGAAAGTTAATGCGTTGCAAGAGAAACACATAATCAATGTCCCCTTGAAGTAAATTAAACACAAAAGAAAGCGATAGAATCGTTCTGCTGTACTCAAGTGCATTTAATCCAATTAATAACAAGCGGGATCTATAAGAGGTATAAGGGACAGAAAATTTTAGAGATCTTAGAGCATAGTTAAGAAACATCTTTTATTTTGAATGGAAGTCTATCTCTAATATTAGCTTCTCGCAGACTTTTTAACTTTGTACTGAAATTTCATTTCCTGATTTTAAATTATTTCTGGATGTTCATACTATGGAAAACGCAGAGGCTTAATTTACCTCTGAGGCTTCTGCACATTCTATCTCTATTGATACCTCCCGATTGTACATACATATTCTTTGCTCTAAACCTTAATGTGCGGCCACGGAGAAAATTGAGGAAACTGATTTGTCCCATTTAATACCCAATTACTCGGGAAGGAAGCGCTAACAAATTAAAATAACACAAAATATAAAAATCCAAAAATTAACTTCGTGTGTTCTTAGCACAACTACCGCCTTCTATTACGCTTCATCTCCCCAACTACCTTGAAAAATAAATTTATAAGCGCATTGACTTTTATGACTTTATCTCTTTTTGGGTGGCATACGAATTTCCAGCTGCTTCAGCAAGTCATTCTGTCAATACGCTTGAGGCCCAACATATCCGTATTAGGACCGAATAAAGACATAAAATATTTTTAGAACATTTACCCATACTAGCCAAGCAGAGAACAAAAGCAATGTGTTGTAAAAGAAAAAATTGTTGGAGCAAAAAAGCCAAAGAGCGCAAAGCCAAACACGAAAAAAAAAAAAAAAAATAAATGGCTTCACTCATAAAAATGCCATAAAGCGTCAAAAGCATAACACAACAAGCTGATATGAGTCAGTCGAAGGGAGAGCATAGCGCATAAGTAACGGTATGCAGAGATTGGAGTGCGGGTTGTGCTTGTATGCATGCCTTGAATACCTTCAATGTTAAAACAAAAAAAAAAAAAAACAAAAAAAAATCAATGAGAAAAAATAGAGCACCAAGAAACTGTATGGACAGGCTACCTGACGTTGAGCGAGATAAAAGTGAAATGAAACAAAAAGGCGGATGAAGAAAGACAACAAGAAAAAGCGGTTAACATTTGGGGCACTGCCAGTCATTCACAAGCGTAACACACAGACAAGCAAGTGAGAAAAAAAATCACCGATTATTAAATTGCCCCATATTTGAACAGTTTGCTGTCAAGTTGATGCGGTGGCCTCAAACAAAAAGCAAACACGCAAGAACAAAAAAAAAATGATATGTATGTATATCATACCTTTATGAAGTATCCAAAGTGAATGGGAGTACATCAGCTAGCGGAAAGGAGAGCGAGGCAAGCGAAAGTCCCCAGTTGAAGCCGTTCGTATTGAGAAATAATGGCACACCTGTGCACTTGCCTATTTGTGTTTGAGTGCCTTAATACGAGTATGTATATGTGGTAAATGTCTGTGCACATGTGTGCATATGTGTGGGTGTGCACATATGCATGCATTTGCGTACTTGCTGGCGTTGAGCCAATGTCAACGAATGACCAGACAATGACACAAATAATAAACGTCACAAAATACTTGAAACCTACGCGCAAGCTGGCACACATCTTTCTCACATTTTCCTTATTACGAGTGCATATGTATGTACATCCTCCTCTACTTCATAAGCCACATCCGCTTGCTCAAATATCGTAGCATTGCTGTTGCATGTAGTTTAAAGTGCGTTTTTACAGCATTTTCGTTCCTTTCGCCATCTCATTCGGCGAAACAAGCACCAGCTGTCGCATTTTTTGTTGTGGTTTAAATATTTTTCACATGACTAAATTTCTGTTGCTTTTATTTGATTTTTTGTGACTGCAATTTTTGTCAGTCACGTTTTGACAATAAGTAGCGCTACAATAACCAGAAAGTTTGCTGTAGAAAAAAAGTTTTTATAGAACAAAAAACATAAAAAAGGGAGGTGCTCCCCCCATGCATGCCAAGTGTACGCTAAGTTATGAAAACCAACATATACATACACATATTCACACGTACAAAACGTATTTTAAAACCAAAGCCAAACAAAAAATAAGAAAAAAAATAACACAGATTTTCCAAAGTATATTCACAACGGTTTCGCAACTAGACCAAGGCGATGGGCGTACTTAAAAGAAGCGGCTAGTCGTATTAGTTTTTTTTTTCAAACATACAGTGCGTCCGCTATTTGATCATCATCATCATCATAACATCACGATTCGGGTGAGACACTGCTTCCGTAACAATTCGACTTCACTTCAACCGGTCTTCAGCTTTCGTTTGACATCAGATATGTCTATAGTTCGTATGTCTTTTTCTATGTCATAACAAAAATAAAAAAATATACAATTAGCGCGTACACTTCTGTTAGTGTACCCTCCTTCTAATTATTTGTGACGTGTGTGCCACAAAGTGAGGGACCTACAGTTTTAAGCCGACTCCGAATGGCAACTCGTTATTTATGAGAGGCTTTTTCATGGGACAAATACACTCGGAGGTTTGCAGTTGCCTGCCGAGGGGCGACCGCTATTAGAAAAACTTTTATTCTATGATTTTGCTGTTTCATGCACGGATATTTAAATCTACGCATTGCCGAATGGTTGTCACGCACCAACCCATTTGGCTACGGTGGCCGCCTATGTCATCTCTCCACGTTCTTTTGGCTGACATCTTCTTTCTTTACTTTGTGGATTTGTTTCGAACATCTTTTTACACCTCTGATAAATGTGTCTAACTCGTCATTGTAGCGAAGGTGGTAGGTATTATTTTTAAGTCATACGGGCTGAAATATCTCTCAGAGAATCTCTCTTTCGAAACAAATTTATTGATCGACTTCATTTGATTTCAGCACTCCCAACTGTACGTGAGTGTAGGTATTCTGATGGTTTTTATATAAAAAACAAATTATAATTTTTTAACCAAAATCCTAATATCGACATGCTTGAGTTTTTACTCAAATTTTTTGTTATTGTAGCAACATAAACATTCCCAATATATGCATAGGGAATGCTGCTGGAGCGACAGTGCTTGGCCGGATATAAATTCGGATCGTTCCGATAATGAAGAACCGACTTTATTGAGAACGACTCAAATCTGATGATGTTTCTTTTATAAAAGGTTTTTTTTCGTGGTAGAAATGCACTCGGCGATTAGCCACCTCAGTAGAATTTCTATGATTTTTACAATATTCAATACTCACAAAGCAGTCGATAACCTCCAAAGGTAGCCGTGAAGTGCCGCACATCTCTTAACGAGATGGTGGAGGCATTTCACCTAAAGATAGCACGGATTCCTGGTTATTGTGACATTGAGGGTAACTGCAGGGCCGATGAACTAGCGAGATTCGGCACATATTTTTGAGGAAGTTGTAGAAGCAGCGAACGAAAGAAGGCGTAATGAAACCATCTGAGCAGAAACGCTCGAGAGCTGTGACCGAGTCTCAATGCTAAACGCAGAGAATCTCTGCGGATTTCCGTTATAACGGGGTACTAACTAATGGCAGACACGCCCAGAGTATGGGCGTGCAATTATATAACTTCTGCCGAATCTGTCTAGATAGGGAATTGGAAGAGACGACCTCTCACCTCATTGCCCTGCTCTATCAAAAAGTAGGTTTACCATTTTAGGTAGAACATTTTTAAATGAATTGAAAGATTTCAGGAATTTTAGAATTTTAAAAATAAAAAAAATTAAAAAAAAAATAAAAAATTGTCTACCTAGAATGGTAAACCTACTTTTGGTACACACCGGTTTTGAAGAGATAAGGACAAGTTCTATACGCGGCATCACAAGGGACAATGAGCCTGAGTGTGTCGCACAGTGGGCAACCGCTTCAACCTAACCTACACTACAATATTCAAGTTATCTTAAAGACTTTTTGTTGTTGTAGCGATATTTCTAACATTCCGAAAACTTACTGATTCTGCGGAATTGAACTAGACCTCGAAGTCTGTTCGCTGAGTTGGATTACGTGCAAAAATAAAAACTTAATTGTTTGCGGTAAACCTTTTGTATTTTTCAACATTGCTTCCTTTTACGCGTATACACTTCTATTGTACTCATAGTTTGACTAAAATCTTTTTCTTAATTTTGCGACTAAAACTTTTGAAACGTGTGCTGTGTGTGTTATCGTGATGAAAAAGGCAAATCGCTCGACTTCCTCTGGCTAGGACTTGGTGTATATTCTTCCAAGAGATGCTACTAACTAAATATAACCTCGGTATATGCCATCTCTCTGACATTGCACAAACTTTTCAAGCCGCCCTTGTATAAGATAATGCTTTCGTTTCGAAAATATCACCCTGGAAATCCAGTACACTCCTTAACGTTATGAGGCATGACGACAGAGTGATCACTGGTCCTCTTAATGGTTATGGCAAAGTAATTAAGCTTTTTTACAAATTGAAACGTAACTTATTTCGCTCAGTGTATGTCGTGTGAAGATGTTGTGATGCTCAGACTTTCTTTCCAAGGATAATCGTCTCCAAAAGTACTATGTAAATGCAATCTAGTAAAAGTGATTTTAAAGGTTTCCAAATGATATGTTGACCTGTGAATGAGAGTGAGAGAGGGGCTCCTGAGAGTGTTTGTTACCAAGCTTCTGCCTCCCTTTTTCCTAGAAACACTTTCGATTTTGTGATCGCTTCTTTGCTGCTTTCTCATCTTTTTCTTATCACATTTTGCTTCAATTTGCTTCTTTTATCAGGGGAATAGTTAGCAGATCACTATAATTTTGCATATCGCGGCGTGGTGGATTCGTTTTTCTTTTCAAAGATCTTCTCATAAAAGATGGATCTACACTTGGTGATGGTCCTCCCTATTCTTTGCCTGTTAGCATTTCTATAACATAGTATTTGTTGTCTGAATGGAGGAAGAGAAAGGCCTTCTCTGCGTTGTGCGCCGGTTAGCACAAGAAAGAAACGACTGGCGAAGAAATATTTCGTCAACAAACAAAATTGCAGCATCTGGGGAGAAGAAAAACTTCAAATTCTGAAAAATCATTACATCCACCCAGTTGTATTGCTTGGTGTGATTTTGGCACTGGTGGAATACTTGGTCCGTTTTTCTTCGAAGAGGGAAATGAAAGAGCTGCTACTGTTAATGGGCATCACTATAGACAGCTGATTGCTGATATTTTGTAGCCTCTGCTTGAAGTAATAGGCATAGACGATCTTTATTTTCAACAGGATGGGTCTCTAAGACACTCGCGGGAAAACATTGCGTTATTGTGATCTATGTTTTCCGGTCTCATAATTTCACGTAACGATGTCACAAACGGTGATCTAATTCCACTAGACTCTTTGTGAGGTTTTTTGAGACGTAAAGTCTATGTGAATTAACCAACAACGATTTCAGAGCTGAAACACAACATTCGGATCGAGATTGCTGGATTCAATGCGATAATGCGAGAGCGAGTACTTTACAATTTTAGTTGTCATCACTAACGAAATTCTTCAAATTTTTTTATTTTTTATTTCCATTATAAATTACGATCTGTTAATATTAACAATAAGTAATTGGTGTTAGGGTTTGGAATTAAAATGTCCCTTCCCTTTGAAAGAGAACATTATTGTCTTTGGTGGTACTTAGTTACAATTTTACTAATACTCTATAATTTTATATTATTATATTTTATTTTATATCACAGTACGGGCAAGATCTGTGGGTGTTTTGCGCTTTAGTCTTGTTGGTTTAAGTTCCATTTCCGGTATCAGTCTCATCTCATGGTTTTTGTGCTCTAATAGTCGCGAGATGTGCTTACTGCTGCTTCTTTTTACTGCTTCAGTGACAGTGTCCATGCCGAGGTCGCGGTGAATGTCGTCATTTTTTATGTACCAATTTGCGTTTGTGATTGTCCTTAGCATCTTAGATTGACTTCTCTGAATGATTTGTAGGTTTGATTTACTGGCATTCCCCCAAATTTCTAGTCCGTAGGTCCATGTCGGTCTGATTATTGATTTGTATATCATTTGTTTATTAAGTAAGCTTAGGGTTGATTGTTTTCCTAGTAGCCAGTAGAGTTGTCGGAATTTGTTTTTCATCTCTTGTTCAGTATGTGTTTTTTCCATGTGAGTTTTGAGTCAATCGTTATGCCTAAGTATTTTGCACTTGAGTGTATTTTTATGTCTTCCCCGTTAATTTGGATTGGATATCTTGCAGATTTTCTCTTCGCGTATATTAAATGTTGTGTTTTGTCTTTATTGACCTCAATGCCCTATTTTTCAAACCATTTTGTTGTAGCTGATAGCGTATCTTGCAGTATTTTTGTTGCTGCTTCTTCATTGTGGTTAGCTGACATTAAAACTGTGTCGTCTGCAAATGTAGCTATCATTGATCCTCGAGTAGTTGGCGTTGGTATATCTGCTGTGTATACTAAGTATAGTATGGGGCCCAGTACGCTTCCTTGAGGTACTCCAGCAGACGCCGTCAAGATAACAGACCACTCATCGTCATATTTTATGAAGAAGTGTCTATAAGTCATGTAGCTTTTAAGGATATTAAATATGTTAAGTGGTAAAATGGTTTTCAGCTTATATAGAAGTCCTTTGTGCCATACTCTGTCAAAAGCTTTCGCGATGTCCAAATACACGGCAATGCAATATTTCTTCTTATCGAAGTCGTCTGTAATTTTGTTTACTACTCTGTGAATCTGTTGCTCAGTTGAATGTTGTTTTCGGAAACCGAACTGGTGTGAGGGGATAGCGTCGTTTTGTTTTAGAATCGGGTCAATTCTGTCAAGCAGTATTTTCTCAAACAACACAGTGGCGTTCTTGTTTGGCTTGGGGATCGCTATAACTTGTGCAACTTTCCATGCTTTTGGGAAGTATTGTAACCTAATTATTCCGTTGAAGAGGTCTCGTATGTAGTTTATTATAGTATCGGGTGGCTCCTTTAATATTTTTCCATTTATGTGGTCATATCCCGGTGTTTTTTTGTCTTGAAGTTTCTTTATGTAATATTTGATTTCTTCTTTTGTCGTGTTTTGTATTGTGTGGTCTACATTCTCAATTGTGTTTGGCAGCTCACTGTCTTTATTATCCATGCTATTTGTAAATATTGTTTTAAAGTGGTCAGCTAATGTTGCAGCCTTTTCTTTGCTTGTTCTAGCCCATGTGTTCGAATTTGTTTTTATTGAAGGCTTGTGTATGGTTGTTTTAGTGAGTTTTTTAGTTGCTTTCCATAGGGATTAGTTGGTAGCTGTTGTTGTTTCGAGGCTGCTAAGGTACTTCTTCAGTTGATTGTCATTATATTCTTGGAGAATTTTTTGAGTTCATTTGATGATTTGTTTAGTTTAGTTTTATCGGCTGGGTTTTTGGAGCATTGCCAGTCTTTCCTGAGTTTGCGTTTTTGTTTGATTTTGTCTAAAATAAAAGCAGGGATTTTCTTTGTTATTAAGGTGTCTAATATTGGTGTCGATTGTGTTACTGCTTTTATTATGTTATCGTTTAAGTATACGATTGTATACATTGTCCAGGTCGGAGGAGGATTTCAAAGAGGCTCGAGTTTCCAAGTTTTCTTTTATGACATCACGAAATATATTCCAGTTCGTCTTATGGTTATATAGCGAGGTGATGGTTTTTTTAACAGGTCTATCCTGGAGTGTTATTATTAATGGTGAGTGGTCTGATGATAAGTCAAGGCATGATTTTATTGCAATGTTTTCATGAGTCAGGTTTTTCGTAATACAGAAGTCGATTAATTCAGGAAGTTTTTTAGTGTCAGTTGGCCAATACGTCGGTTCTCTTGTGCTTAATATGCTGTTGTTATTTGCCTTAATGACCTCATATAGGTGTCTTCCTTTCAAATTAAAACTACTTAACAGACAATACATATTGATTCTGTACAAAACCATCATTAGACCAGTCTTATGCTATGGAACTGAATCATGGACACTAACTGAAGCAGATAAAACAAAACTGTAAACCTTCGAACAAAAAATACTCAGAAAAATTTTTGGAAATCAAAGATCGCGGTGAGTGTCGTGTAAGGCGGAACGACGAACTAGATTAGCAAAAATGTTATACGAATGGGCGGTGCGAGGGCGCAGAAGAAAGTTATAGAAGCCAGAGTATTATTTACACTAGAGTAAGATGAAGACTAAGAATAAGATGAGCCGACGCACTAGAGGAGGACATCAATAAACTTTGTATAAGGAATTGGAAAAAATTCGCAAGCGATCGCGATGGATGGAGATCTCAATTACAACAGGCCAAAGCTCACAAAGACCTGTAGTGCCAAAAGATGATGATGATAATAACCAATAGACGTGCTCATGGTGGATATTTAAACGATGTCATTTGCCACATATTTTTTTTTTGTTAAAACAGCATCTAGGTGAGTCTTCTAAAATACCCTTTATGATTTAATCCATGTTAAAAAAAAGAGGTTGTCTGTAAAGTCGGTTTACTGACGATAGTTTAACGTGACAACGTCATAAAAAAATATTAATGGAATGGTTGCAATTTTCAAAACGAAATTTTAAATTTATTTATGATAGATATTTTGTATGGATATAGGGAAGCAGGTAAATGGAATCGCAATGGAATAGGTCAAGTTACATTTTCACGACGTTAATAAGTCAACAACACTAAGAGGCAACATCATCGATTTGCCTTTTTCAAGACACATTACAATCGAAACCCCCCCTGTCATTTCCTACTTTTCCTCTCATCTCCTATTCTCAACAGAGAAATGGTTCATTACCATGCACACAGGAAGAAGGCATATGCAAATAAAAATATGTGAATTTATATACATATGCGCATATACATACATATATATGCTCACTCAAGTAGGAGAGAGCCAGATGTCGAACGTTGCCGAACGCGGAGGCCGATTGTGCGTTTTTGTCGTTCGTTCCGAGCTCTCGCTTGCAGTTCAAGCAAGGTAACGACGAATGAGCAAGACAACGTCGATTGAGCAAGATAACGACGAATGAGCAAGATAACGACGATTGAGCAAGATAACGACACATTTTTTCGTGCGTGCAGCCGGCTAAATCGAATTATAAGACGTTATTACGTCAAAAATAGAAAGAAGGCTAAACACACTATTTCAGTTATGAGAATTTTATGGAAAATCTTATCAAAGCCTTTGGAGAAATTGATATAAACTGATTGAATTTACAAACATCGACGAAATGCTGTCTAGCAAACTTCGATGGAAACAACTTTGTTTGATTATTTGACGTGGATCTTGGTGCTACGAAACCATGTTGATCAGGTGTTTGATATTGAAGTAAAGCTTATTGACGAGGTTAATATTAATATTCCTAAAAGATTTAAAATTTGTGGTAAGGTCGCACGAAATTGAGCTTAGTTCCTAATGTGCCAAATGTTGGGCGATATTGAACTCGAAGAAAATTTAGTTAGCCTTTGAAGAATTGTGTTTTAAAAGAGTTGTGTGGGGAATAAATTGCAAATAATAAGTTGATTTGCTTCAACAAAGTAGATTTGTTTTACCTACAATTAGATGTGACTCACTGTACGTTCAGATGTTGCCACCTATTCTTAAACTGGGCGCGTTGCCTTTTCTTTCGTTATTTTAGTCTTGCAGTCACGCTAGCAGACTTACATATACTGTTGCCTCTGTTCAAAGTTTTTATTTGTGTAGAATATGTGAAAGCACAAGCTCTAGCGATTCTATATATGTACATATGTGTTTATTATGTAAGCTTATGTGAAAGTATGTTTTCTTATTAAAGTAACTTTGAAGGCATTTGCTTGTTTTTGATTTCATATGCCACAAATAATACACGAAAATGACAAAAAAAAATATTTGTGTGCAAAAGATTAGATGTAATTAGTTAATGGTCGGCGCGACCGAACGGATTGGTGCGTGATTGCCATTCGGCAGTGCGCAGGTTCGAAACCACGGGCACGAAAAACCAAATGTTAGAGACAGTTTTTTCTAATAGCGAGTAGAGTACTATTTCTGCCATGAAAAAGCTCCTCATAAAAAACCATGTGCAGGATGAGGACAAAGGTCCTTGCAAGGCCAGACAGATGGCACTACTGGCGCATCTATTGGAAGAATATACACCAAGTCTCCACCAGAGCGGTATATTTCTTTGTGTTTGGCATTCGTTTGAATCGAGGAAGTCGAGTGATTTTTCGTTCACCAGATCACATTTCAAAAGTTGTGGTCGCAAAATTATTGGAAATATGGTTCCAACTCGTTTCATATGCCCTCCATTCTTCAGACTTGGCTTCCTCGGACTACTATGCGTTCCCCATTTTGAAGAGATGGCTGGCGGAAAAAAGATTTTACTCAAACGAGGAGGTGACTGAAGAAATGAAGGGCTATTTTTAGCTTGGGACGAATTCTACTATTCCGAAGTGGTTCACAAACTAGAACAGCGGGATGAAGTGTAAAAGCCTAAAATGAGACTATGTCAAAAAATAAAAAAAGGCTTACCCCAAACAATTAAGTAGTTTTCGTTTTTGCAGGGATTTTTCAAACGACCCTCGTACATATGTATATGCATACTCTCACGTTAAAATTTTATAAACAAATATGCATACAAATATAACGTTAATATATATGAATATGGATGTTTCAAGGATCAACATTGGCGCAGAGAATACTAGTCCAGAGTGCTTGAGTTCTTTTAACGGAGGGTTAACATTTTAAAATTTTTGGTAAAAGTGCGAATAGTGTATCTGTAAAGATATGCATAAGACGACTTCAAACATAATTCCTCTCATCAGACTTCCTTACTCGAATTTAATGAGATTTTTTTGGTAGTACATTTTCACTCTCTAACTCTTTCCTAAATGGGCATTTTTGACACTTCTTCAAAAAAGTTATAATGAAAGTTCATTAAGAGAGGTAGCAAATTTCCACTGAAATTTCAAGCCGATAATTTTACTGGAGGTCACGGGAGACGAAAAACTCATATGATTAAACAAAGTATGCTTCTTCAACGATTTTAGTCTCTGTTGTGATAAATTATTATATATTATATTTCTTTAGGTATATGTTATGTACTGAGTAGATTTTTAGTAGATTTAAACGTTTTGCCAAATTTATTTTAAAATTTTTAAGCGTTTTCAAACTTTGGCAATTACATTGCTTGTAATAAATCTGCCACATTTTTTGAGTTAAACTACGTTCACGTATGCATTGATTAGCAATAAACCCACAGACATTAATGTATCCATTCACAAATGGGAGATTAGCAGCAAAATTGACAATCAGCTGTTACTACTGTTTTGAAAGGCTTTTCTTCATAGAAATTCGTGTGGTGGAATATTTTGTTCCGGTCGCCCCTCGGCAGGCAATGGCTAACCTCCGAGTGTATTTCTGCCATGAAAAAGTTCCTCATCAAAATATCTGCCGTTCGGAGTCGGCTTGAAACTGTAGGTCCCTCCATTTGTCCCACATCAAGACGCACAGCACATATAGGAGGAGGAGCTCGGCCAAACACCCAAAAAGGGGGTACGCGCCAATTATTATATATATATACGGTATATATGTATCGAAACATTTTATTTAGCTCTTACTCTTATGTTCCTCCTTCTTCTTCTTAATTGGCGCGATAACCGCTTACGCGATTTTGGCCGAGTTTAACAAAGCGCACCAGTCGTTTCTTTCTCATGCTAATCGGCGCCAATTGGGCACAGCAAGTGAAGCTAAGTCCTTCTCCACCTGATCTTTGCAACGCAGAGGAGGCCTTCCTCTTCCTCTACTACCACCAGCTGGTACCGCATCGAATACTTTCAGAGCCGGAGCGTTTGTATCCATTCGGACAACACGATCCAGCCAACGAAGCCGCTGGATCTTTAATCGCTGCGCTATGTCTATGTCGTCGTAAAGCTCATACAGCTCATCATTCCATCGTCTGCGATATTCGCCGTTGCCAACGTGCAAAGGTCCAAAAATCTTACGCAGAATGTTTCTCTCGAACACTCCAAGCGTCGCTTCATCAGATGTTGTCATCGTCCACGCTTCTGCACCATACGTTAGGATGGGCATGATGAGAGTCTTGTAGAGTGTTAGTTTTGTTCGTCGAGAGAGGACTTTACTGCTCAGTTGCTACTTAGTCCAAAGTAGCACTTGTTGGCAAGAGAGATTCTACGTTGGATTTCAAGGCTGACATTGTTATCGGTGTTAATGCTGGTTCCTAAATAAACGAAGTCTTTTACAACCTCGAAATTATAACTGTCTACAGTGACGTGGGTGCCGATACTCGAGTGCGCCAACTGTTTCTTTGAAGACAGGATGTACTTCGTTTTGTCCTCGTTCACCACCAAACCCATTCGTTGTGCCTCTTTATGCAGTTTGGAGAAGGCAGAACTAACAGCGCGGTTGTTAAGGCCGATGATGTCGATATCATCGGCATACACCAACAATTGTACGCTCTTATAAAAAATTGTGCCTGAGCAATTAAGTTCTGCGGCTCATACAATGCTCTCCAACATCAGGTTAAAGAAGTCACACGACATCGAGTCACCCTGTCTGAAACCTCGTTTGGTATCAAACGGCAACGTCATCTTACATAGCCGTATTAGTTTTGTGAAGATACCAAATTCAGACATCGCGGCATAGAAGTAACTCCTTTCCGTAATGTCGAATGCAGCTTTGAAATCGACGAAAAGATGGTGTGTGTCGATTCTCCTTTTGTGGGTCTTTTCCAAGATTTGGCGTATTGTAAATATTCGGTCGATGGTAGACTTTCCAGGTGTAAAGCCACACTAATAAGGTCCAATCAGTTGTGTCCAAGTGTATGGATTAAATTTGGAGAATCCATGCTTCTCACATGGCCAGCTCTATGTGCCTGCTCACAGGTCGGAAACCCTTCTGATTTATCCGTCTATGCACCAGATGGAAAAACAAGAAATATTGTGTATCCCACAGCACTTCAATAAACATCGAATTGAAACTAAACTTTGCAACGTCACAATTTTTTCGAAATAAACAAAATCAATAAAATGGTTTAGGATGAATTGAATATTTGTGTACTGATTTTTCTTTAAAGTTATTTTTCTTAAATTTATTTTAGTTGTTGGTGTAGCAACGCGCGCCGGGTACAGCTAGTTTTTTATATATGCGGTGTTCATATGAATCCATGAATCATATTTAGTTCCGAAATTTTTGTTTTATATCTTCATCGCTAAATGGAGCTCAGTATAAGACCTTAGTTTACTGCTTAATTTTTTGTTAAAAGTCGACCTTTCGAGGCCATCTCACACAGATCGCTTTAATAGTCATAAATCGATCTATGGACAGGGCGTTATCTATTTTGCCAGAGGTCAGGCTAATCAAGAATGTGGTGAATGTTGCTACACATATATAAAGGTTTACTTAGAGCACTGTCATAAAGCCGGTCTAAACACTATTATCGGTCTACACTTGTTGCCATTAGAAGATTTCTTCATGCAGTTTCGATTGCCTGCACACTCCTCATGCCTTAATATCAGCTGTCTAAACAGAATATAATTGCGGAGTGAAAAAAGCAAAGTTTGAAGTATGCATAACTTATGCTATTTTTGCTTGGCAATGCAGGCTTGCTTAGCGGTGTAAGTATTTTTACGCTGTGCCGCAGTAAAAACTACCTTAGAAAAATTTCTCATGCACATATCAAGCACGACATAATGCTTTCCTTTCATGATCAAAAAGAATTTATCGAATTGGAACGAGTCACATAGAGCTAAATTAGGCGAAGGGAATAAGCTGTTGATAGACGGAATGACAGTATTTGGTCTAAAAGTCCGTTAGTGAAGTTAAACGATGTCCCGGGAGGGATTGAGGACCGGAAGAAGAAAGAAGATGAGCCAACGTCGTTTTCTAAAACTTCCCTACCTTCTTTAACCCTAGAAAGATAACCATATGGCAAAGTACGTAAAAGATAACCATACGCTTCAGAGGCTCATGCTTTTCTAAGGCGTCAATTTTATACTAACAATGGATATTTATTTAAGTTAATCTGGTCATTTTAAAGGTTTGGCATTATTATAAAAATAAAAAGCATTTATATTATATTTTTTTTATATTTTAAGGGGGGAGCCTGGTTTATGAAGTCTAAAAATTGCATCTCTTTGCGATTTTTTTTTTAAGGAAAAAATTAATTTAGTACTTCAAAGTTTTTTCTATCTTTTAATGAACATTTAAAAAGTATAAAAAATTTGTGTACTGGTTAAAATAAGTTGAAAAAAATGTTTAACATAGAAATTAGTAGAACGCTGCAACGCTGGAGTTTCCAACTGGCGTACAAGATACAGCTCGTAATTATTATCTAAAGCAAAAAATTCAAATGGATTTCTAATTATCATGATTTTTTATTCTAGATGAATACCAATATTTCAACTTTTTGGAGGTTTTAAATAAAAAAATGCCTTTCTATAGAAAAAAATTCACTTCAACTTGGTATAAAAATCTTGAAAATTTTTTTTATCTATTTCGTTAGTTCAAATAGAAGAGAATTTAATACTGAAGGGAACAAGCGATGATTCATTTCAAAGGGTTCATTAGTTTTTTTTCATTCATGTACGCCAATTCAAAGAAATCATAAAAATGAAATGTCGAGAAAAGAGCGTAACTACCTAACGCTCGCCTACCTTTGGCTTTGTATCTACGGAAATATTGAGAATTAGGTTCTGTAACTTTATGTGAATATTCTGGAATATATTAGGAATCGCTTAAAACGAAAAAAAAATTGATTTTTTTGACCTTATAAACCAGGCTTGTGACAGTAAATGACATATGAATTGATAAATGGTATATTTAGTATGCCATAAAACATGGTCATTGGCCATCTATTCGTTTTTCTCGAACAGGACGATGTTGAGCACATCTGATCAAATGCATCAACGCTGCCCTAAGTCTGATTGCTGTGCATATTGGTCGAGATCGGGATCTCTCGTTTATTAGATCTTATAGTGACAACAAGGGTCAGTTTGTACGATGCCTGAAGAAGTGATTTCGCGAGAAGTACCGAGGTGAACCAATTATCACAAGTTATGTTGCGATTTGTGCCATGAATAGGTCGAGATAACTCTTTTACATAATATTCTCCCAGCGGCAGTCCATTGGTATTTGTGGCTCTTCCGATATATGGCATTGCATTCAACTTATACTGAGTTGCAATATCGCACATCATTCTAATTTTGATGCCATATTTATTCGGTTTATTGGGAATGTACATTCTAAATGGACATCTTCTTCGAAATCCCAGTAATTGTTCATCGATTGTGACATGCTCTCCTGGTGAATAGTTCAGTTTGCATTGAGTTATAAACAGATCCCAAACTTTTTTGACTCGAATAAAAGGAACTTCTTGCCGAACTTCTTCAACTATTTCGTCGGTGATGAATATATCAAAACATAATGGTGGATCAAATATATTTCGACACATACGTGTTGGACCTCTATTTGTGCGAATTATATTGATGACAGATGTTCTACCATGAGCAATTTCTGTTTTTACCTCTGATCACTCTGCCAGCAGGAACAATTATACGATGGTCACGCTCTGAACTTCCAGCGGGCTCTGAGGGTACAGGCTGTGACAAAGCTTCATTTGGTATAATATTCGATTCTTCCATTGCCTCGTCATCGATATACTATTCTTCGAAGTCGCTCTGCACATTATTTTCGTTCAGATGATTTTCCATTTCGCTGCCACTTTCCTGACGTTCATCACCTTCACTGTCTTCTTCTCGACACAAAATGGAACATATTTCATCTTCTGCCAGTACCCTTCTGCTCGTCATGATAACATGATAACAGGAATGTTTGCTAAAACGAAAATATATCATATAAACTTTAAAACAGAAAAATAAAAAATAACCATAAAACCATAAAATAAAAGATAACCATACGCCTCGCGAGTGCATCAACTGGTCATAGCCGCTGAACTATGGTACTTACAGCATAGACACAACCGTCCCGCGACAGGGTAGACCGACGACTGAGTTGACTGAGAAGGACAAGTTAATACGCGCGCCTAATAAAAAGAGATAACAATATGTTTATTTCGCAGGCGCCTCTGCGACGTAGGTTATCTTTCTAGGGTTAAATCATTTAAGCGAACTGAAAACTAGAGGTACGAGGTAAACTTTAATCAGCAAGAGCTTGTTATCTCATTTAATGCATCTCAGATGCCGTTTTGCCGAAATTAAAACAATTTTTAATATTGGCTCTTTCTTCAAAAATAATTTTTGGACTGATAGTTCAAAGCTAGTGTTAGATTAGATGAAATATCTCGAATCCCGTCAAACCAAATGTCATGGCTCAACATCCATGAGAGTTATAGGATTGTACTCATAAAAGATTTGAAAGATGGTGCCACCGGTCGCTGAGATTTGAAGGTCCTGGTATTGTATTAATAAAAGAGCTTTAATTTGAAAATAAGAACGTTCCAATTATTTAGAACGCTATCAGTTTAGCGCTTAAATCCAAAATTTTTCTTCACATATATAATCCCTTAGTACGCATATCCCTTAGTAATAGCCATGGGAGTGCTAAATATGTTAAATGACCACCAAACCAGTGCGATATGCAGCTTGTGAATGCTTAGCTACATGTACGTAGTGCGAATGTGTGTTTGTGCAAGCATTTCGAATGGGCGATGAGGGCGCACGCATTCACACTCCTCTACTTAACTTCGATACCATTTCTGCCAGTTGATTTACATGCGGCTGCGGTCAAAGTCGGCACTGCAGTCGCAAGTCTTCACAATCTGTACAATCTCCTCTATATTATTCCGGCCATTGTTTGTGCCCAGTTGAGACCAACCGACCATTTTGCCACTTTTGCATGGCACACATAATTCAATAAACCTGAAGCTTGGATTTTGTGGTGACCATGCGAAGATGATTGGTAACTGTGGGCGCAACCAATGGAGGGCATATGAAAGCACTTGGGAAGGGTGAAGTGACAAGAAAAGGCGGAGCGAAATGTGCAAAAATCAGTAAGAGTTGGAGAGTGTAAGCGAAACTAAATTTCCGCAGTAAGGTCGAATGTAATTTTGGGCTTGACAGTTTTTGCCGACGTGCGCATATGCGTGTGTACCATATGTGGACATGTGTGGGTGCATGGTCTAACTCAGGTTTGTAAATTGAAGCGGAAAATCTGCCCGCTGGCATAGTAAATTAGCAATTCCTAGCGAATTACATATGCCATTGTCACTCTTCATGTGTATGTGTGTGCTGTTTATAATCAAACCTCTTCGGCCACAATGCATTAGTGCTTGCATGGTTCAATTGGTTATACTCGTAGAGCTTCAGATTACTCATTTGTTTTGTTCAACGTAGCCTTTGGTCCCGTGTGCTGTTCTTCCCCTTATTTATATGACTCGCTGACTCCATTGGCATTGATCAACAATATCTCTGTGTGCGTGTGTGTGTCTTAGTTTGAACCTTGGTTGAATTGGCTACGATTTGATAAGTGTAGACGTGGTTCGATGTTCGTATTTGTGAGCGTTTGTCGTAGTGCTCTTGCCTAATTTGACTATTTCCACTGGTATTCGATGAAATGATTGATTGGTTTGTAACCCAATTTCGACTGTTGCCTAATTTGCGGCACGAAGCCGCAAGCCATTGCGTAGTGCTGCCGCAATTGGAATAATATTTCGGCGTTTTGGTGACAATAAGGTTAGGTATGAAGTAGTGGAAGACAAAGGTGGCGTTGTTTTTGAACAGTAAAACAATATAAAATTTAAAAAAAGCTCCCCTTTGAAAATCACGAAAAATGCATTCCATATGTCAAGTATCTGATCACGCCAAGGAAACGTGAAATGTAGGGTACATAATTTGTGTAGGGTGGCGTTTCATGTCATACTTTGAAAAACATTAGTGCAATTTTCTATGTATGATAAATTCTCGTTCCGCCAGAGCTTGGAAATTCATCGGATGTGATCTCCACTCTGAATCAGGCTTAAAGCACTGGTCCTTACCAGATAAATTATCAACCAATTTACTAAATTAAAAAGGGTAGAAAACCAGCGAACAATATAAAGATAAAATGACAAAACGTATTGAAAAAATGACAAAATTAGGTAAAGGGAGCTATCATGAAATTTTATAAATTTTATATGGGCTTCCCACCCATTATGACAGAGGAAGCATTTCTTGCGGTTAGACGATTTAAAGGCGGAAGCCCCCAACCCAAGATATTGTCCCAAAGCTAGCTACCAACATTGGCTCTACACAGCAGTGGTTAAGCCAATTCTCTACTACGGTATTGTAATATGATGGGATGCCCTTCAGAAGGGTGTGAACATCAAGAAACTTGACAAGGTGCAAAGACTAGCATCTGTTCTGATAACCGGCGCCATGTCAACCACACCATCGAAAGCATTATATGCGACATTAAACCTCCTTCCGGTAGATCTGCAGGCAATATATAACGCACACAGTGCGGCAATAAGGCTGAACACTCTAAACAAGTGGTCAAACACGGATTATGGCCACGGTAAAATCCTGGCTGGCACTTTGGGGCTTCTCGGACTGGTGGACTATGCACTCCCGCCTATACTTGCCATTATATCGTTTACGACCCTCCTACCCTCAAGGGAAGAGTGGGAACGGGACGACGTGAGACAGGGCGAGTCAATCCATGTATACACAGATGGCTCAAAGCTCGAAGGCAGGGTGGGCGGAGGTGAATATTCCGAACATCTGGGGATCTCCTTCAGTTTTCGGCTCCCTGACTACCGTAGTGTCTTTCAGGCTGAACTGATGGCAATAATAAAAGCCGCGACACTGATACAGTGTGATGCGATATCCGGAAATGATATCTACATATTCACTGATAGCCAAGCGGCGATAAAATCCCTCACAAAACAGTCGACAACCTCTAAGGTAACCATGAAATGCCACACATCTTTTAACGAGATGGCTGAGTCATTTCACCTAAATGTAACATGGGTTCCTGGTCATCGCGACATTGAGGGTAACTGTAGAGCCGATGAACTAGCAAGACTCGGCACTAAATTGTCTGACGAGTATATAAATAATAACATAGGGATACCCTTACAAACATGTAAGCTACTCATCTTTGAAGAAATTGTAAAGAAAGCAAACGAAAGATGGCGTAATGAAGCCACCTGCAAAATCGCCCGTCAACTGTGGCCGACTCTAAATGCTAAACGCACAGAATCTCTGCTAAGTCAAAATAAACACAGTCTTAGCACATTGATCTCAGTCATAACGGGGCACTGCCTAATAGGTAGGCACGCCCAAAGGATGGGTGTGCAAACACATGACTTCTGTAGAAGTTGTCTAGATGAGGACGAGGAAGAGACAATCTCGCACCTACTGTGCCTCTGCCCTCCTCTATCCAGTCGCAGGTTTACTATTCTGGGTAGACAATTTTTTAATGAGATAGAAGACCCCAGTTCTATAGAAATCAGAGATATTTTAAAATTTTTGGAAAACACACACTGGACATACCCACAGGACAACCGCTTCAATCTAACCTAACCTAGCTACCAGCGCGAATCCCGAAGCTTTTGATCGAACATACAACGAGTGTTTCGAATACGGTGTTTTCCCATCCATCTGGAAACGACAACGACTAGTCCACCTTAGGCAGGAAAGCCACCAGGAGTGGCGGTCTACAGTGGAAACGATTAGCGGAGTTCGATGAAAAGAGGGCGTAAAAGAGTACTGCTTGATTATTATTACCTTAGAGTTAGTTAAAAACGCGCTCAATACGGCAAATGGCGAAAAAAAGCTGAAGTTCTCCGTGGTTTTGAAATTCCAAAAATTATAATCACCTGCTTGGAAGATGGAGTGCTGGTTTGCAACACGAAGAAAAGCGTGAAAGAATGCAAAACCACTGGAAGGGGGCCACAAGGATCTGTCACAGGTCCGTTCCTCTTGAATATAATGTACGACGGCCTTTTGAGATTGCAAATCCTTAAACGAGCAAAAGTCATTGGCTTTGCAGACGACGTACTATAGCTATTGCAATCGTAGGTATGTACATAAAGGAGCTGACTCAAGTGAAAAACAAAGCAATTTCACAAATCCAGACAAGGCTGGTGAAAGCGGGCCTCAAGGTAGTGTGAATCTGTAGTAGAAAGACACGTGAGGTCGTTAAGGAAGGAAATGAAACCGTCTCAAAAGCTGCCCTAAAATATCTGGCTATAATGTTAGTTGCTAAGCTATCGTAGAGAAAGCCGAAAAAATAGCAGCGGCACTATCTTCGCACATAGGCTGCTGTACGCAAGCGTGGTAAGTAATATTCTTCTGTACGGTGTACGCTTGCAAAATGAGCCCCTCTACCTCCTTTGCGGTAAAAGAGTGCGTAGTGCGCTTCAAATATCATCAGAAGAAGCAGTGCTTGCAATATCTGGGCTTTGTTCAATAGACATTTTGGCGAGGGAGATGGCTGAATCCTCTAAAAATAAGGTGAGTAGTCAAGTAGTGAAAGAGCGTTGTTGCCTGAAGAGGCAGAGTCGGTGGAGCAATTCATCGAACAAACGTTGGACCTACCGCCTTTGTTGGCTAGACATGGACGACATGCGAAAGTGAGTTTCCATCTTACCCATATATTGACAGAAAAGGAATGCTTCAAATTTTATTTAAATATAATAAATTCGGACATGAAGATTACCCTTAATGCACCTTCTGTGCAAATGACGTTATTGAAGACACAGAGTACTGTTTTTTTATCTGCCCACAGTGTGAAACCGATAGGGTTGACTTGAGTAATAAGGAAGGGTTAATAACCTGGTTGATACTATGCTTGAGTCAAAAGACTGGTTCGCTGCCTGCAATGTAGCAAATGAAATCATAACAAAAATGCATTTTGCTGAAAGAGTCAGAAAGCGAATGGCTTCCTTTTACTTTGAAGGAAAAAGCACATCGAAGAAAGGAACAGAAGAAGCCAGATGGATAATAGTTAAGGGTACCCGGTGGTCTAGAGCACGAAAATTTCACCTATTTTTACGATTTTTTTTGCCATTAAAAATTTAAAAAACAATGTTTCAACTTTTCAGGCTTATTAATACGTTTATTGAGCATATAAACAAATTTTTTTTTTACTTTTGAAACAATATTTATTATTATAAAAATGCCGCTGAAGATGACCCTCTCGAAAAATGGAACCCGGACGGCGTAGATGATTTCGAGACTTCTACTCATCTGAAACACAAAATTCAAGAAGATTCTTAATCAGAAAGAGTGCAGTTATGTTCGGAACTAGAGCAAATCGAAAAAATGAAAAATTGACAAAATGGCGCACTTTTGAAAAAAAAGTTCGTAAAATCGGGTTTTTTCACTAGTTTTTTAGTTTAAAAAATACAATATGAAATTATTTAAATAAAATTATGATTCTAATTCCGACGGTAGCGATACATATTGTGAACAATATATCCAAATTTCAAGTAATTCCGTTCAATAGCTTTTTGTTTTCATCCCCGCCGTGTGGAAAAAAGTCGTTTCGAGATAAATGAGTTTGAAGTTTGAGGTTCAGGAGCGCGCAGACCGCTCTCTACTTAGTTAATGGGCTGTAGAAGCTATAATATTGGGAAATTCTGCATGAACATTTCACAGTATATTCTTAAAAGCCTATCCTTTCGAAATATTGAAAAAATAAAAAATCGATTTTTTGACATTTCTAGACCACCGGGTCCCCTTAAGTAAATTAAAAATATTGCGTACTAATAAGAAAAATCCGTCGACGACTAGTATTCGAACTTGCTAGCCCCTTAAGTGCACTTAGAAAGCGAGGTTCAAATTGTATCTTATAAAAATAAATAACTGCCGCGCTCACTTCTGTTAGGTGTTTGGCCGATCTCTTCCTTCTATTTGTGTTGTGTGTTTTGACATTTTTTCATCTTTGTCTCACAGAAATAGAGAAGTTGTTAAGTAGAAGACGAGACGGTTCCACTTATCATCCATTACAGAGCTACTGCCAAAAGAGCATGAGGTTTTTTTAGTTTCACCCCATGTATTTTCCAACCAAAGATTGGCCAGTTAGGATCCGCCTAAATAATACAAGAGCTGTGGTTTTCTTCAACTAAGAAACTCTCTCCAACGTCGTTGATCCACCTACGGCCAGAAAAAATCTTGTGACTTCAAATGCTATCATTCAGAGTTCGTTGTGTTTACCCGAGATCGGCTATGCAAGGGTATGCAACGTGCATATAAGCGAATATCCTCGATCTTATTTTTGCGCCGGGAATTGTCTTCACTGTAATACTGACCAGACAGCTCATCAGCCATACAGTTTTTTTGTAATGCCCTTCGAGCAAGGGTGTTGAGTTTAATAGCGAATTATTTAGATCTTGCTGAAAGCGAAGTTAGGTATGTCCTGCATAATTCCGAATATATAATCAGTGCGTCTATTGACTTGCATATAGTAGCTTAATGAAGAGCAGCTCCCTGCATGATTTCTTCACCAAAATTCCCAAGATTCACTAAATTATCCGCGATTCAGTTTTAAGATGTTCCCCCTCATCCAGTCCTTACTTCTGAGATGTGGCTGAGGATGGATCTACCTAGAAAACCTAGACTTAGGGTAGAGCTACACTGGTAAGTCACCGGAGGGAGACACCGAAAAGGTGTCAAGTTAGCAAAAGGTACTTTAGTTGTTTAAAAAATACGGATGAGACTTTAGTGTAATTGGTTGGCAAGATGATATTATATTTAAATGCTGGACGAGGTTTCACTTATAGCCTGAGCAAGTATTTTAGCCGTTTTTTTGAGTAATTCACCTTGAGAAATCCCTGGTATGAGTTCGATTTTAGCCTTAAAATTCGCTACGACTACTGCTTTTATGCTGTGTATCTTACTTTTCACTAATAACTAAGGTGATTGTTGGGTTTAGGCATGAGAACGATACGTACTGCACCGGGACAGGCAAGCGCAGATCAGGTGGAGCTTTATTTCGCCGTGTGCTATTACGCTAAACCAATTTGGCCTCATTACAATAGACGCAGGACTCAGAAAGTCCTTGGAACTCTGCGCCACTCAATTCCCAAGCTCGTAGCTGTGCCCACCGGTCATTGGAAGATCAGCGCACACACAGAAAAGCTAGGTTTATCATTTAATCCACATTGCACGAGTTGTGGGGACCATTCAGAGAAGAAGACTATTGAGTATTTTCTTGGTAAATGTCTGTGATTGGCAGTCCCACGGTTAATGTCACCTTTCCTCGACAGCGTGGGGCAGTGTCCGAGTCTAAATCCTAAATCAACAGTTCCGTCAATTGAAAGAGATGGTTCAAAAATTAAGGTGGGGAGGCTAATTGGCTTGTAGAAAACTTTGTGGATGTTATGCTTGAATCAATAGAAAATTGGTGAGCAAACACTATTATTTTTCCTGTAAGAACAAAGACGGCGAACTGGTGGCAGACGTACAGAGCAATCTTAAATTATGGAGGGAACACTTCTCGAACCTGTTAAACAGTGACAGCTGCGCATGTTACAGAGAATGTGAAGATTCCGATACCCCAATCGTTCCGCTACCCGACCATGATGAAGTGAGAATAGCAATATCACGGCTAAAGAACAACAAAGTCGCGGGAGCCGACGAACTCCCGGCTGAGCTATTCAAACATGGCGGCGGGGAGCTGGTAAGGTGCATGCATCAGCTTCTATGCAAAATATGGTCGGATGAAAGCATGCCTCCCGATTGGAATTTAAGTGTGCTCTGCCCAATCCATAAGAAGGGCGACCCTGCAATCTGTGCCAATTACCGCGGGATTAGTCTTCTAAATATCGACTATAAGGTTCTAGCGAGCGTATTGTGTGAAAGTCTGAAGCCCACCGTCAACCAACTGGTTGGACTTTATTAGTGTGGCTTTAGACCTGGAAAGTCTACCATGGACCAAATATTTACAACACGCCAAATCTTGGAAAAGACCCATGAAAGGAGAATCGACACACACCATCTTTTCGTCGACTTCGAAGCTGCATTCGACAGTACGAAAAGGAGTTTCCTGTATGCCGCGATGTCTGAATTTGGTATTTCTGCAAAACTAACACGGCTTTGCAAGATGACGTTGCTCAACACCAGCAGCGCCGTCAGAATTGGGAAGGACCTCTCCGAGCCGTTTGATACCAAACGAGGTTTCAGACAGGGTGACTCGCTGTCGTGTGACTTCTTTAACCTGATGTTGGAGAGCATCGTACGAGTCGCAGAACTTAATCGCTCAGGCACAATATTTTATAAGAGCGTACAATTGTTGGCGTATGCCGATGATATCGATATCATCGGCCTTAACAACCGCGCTGTTAGTTCTGCCTTCTCCAAACTGGATAAAGAGGCACAACGAATGGGTTTGGTGGTGAACGAGGACAAAACGAAGTACCTCCTGTCTTCAAACAAACAGTCGGCGCACTCGCGTATCGGCACCCACGTCATAATTATAATTTCGAGGTTGTAAAAGACTTCGTTTATTTAGGAACCAGCATTAACACCGATAACAATGTCAGCCTTGAAATCCAACGTAGAATCTCTCTTGCCAACTAGCATTTGTTGGACTAAGTAGGCAATTGAGCAGTAAAGTCCTCTCTCGACGAACAAAAGTAACACTCTACAAGACTCTCATCATGCCCGTCCTAACGTATGGCGCAGAAGCTTGGACGATGACAACATCCGATGAAGCGACGCTTGGAGTGTTCGAGAGAAATATTCTGCGTAAGATTTTTGGACCTTTGCATGTTGGCAACGGTGAATATTGCAGACGATGGAACGATGAGCTGTATGAGCTTTACGACGACATAGACATAGACATAGCGCAGCGAATAAAGATCCAGCGGCTACGTTGGCTGGGTCATGTCGTCCGAATGGATACAAACGCTCCGGCTTTGAAAGTATTCGATGAGATACCAGCTGGTGGTAGTAGAGGAAGAGGAAGTCCTCCTCTGCGTTGCAAAGATCAGGTGGAGAAGGACTTGGCTTCACTTGGTGTGTCCAATTGGCGCCGGTTAGCACGAGAAAGAAACGACAGGCGCGCTTTGTTAAACTCGGCCAAAATCGCGTAAGCAGTTATCGAGCCAATTAAGAAGAAGAAACATTATTCTAACTAAGCAGCGTCGCGTGAAATAGCTTCGCAGGAAGTAATACCTAATGGTAGTTACACGGAAGGAGAACACCCGTGCAGTTATGGGTTTTTAGTGCGGTAAGCCGAGATCACACTTTTTGGCTTTCAATGCTTTGTGTCACTTCTACAAAAAAAGGTACTAAAAGAAAACGGTTATCTGTCGTTTCGATGCATTTCTTAATTGAAATTTTTACGCAAGGCTAAAAATTCGCATCACCCACGGCCTTGTCATGTTCATGGCATTTAAAATGAAATGCTTTGCTTCAAAGGTACTTTTTTCAAAGCAAGTTTATGTTCTCAAAAAATTGATAGATTTTTAATTTCAATAATAAATATTTCACTTTGTGGAATTTATTACAGCTGCATAAAGCAATTTTTTCGTTGGATACTCAGCAGTTCCTTTGTTATGACTAATTTTTTGCGATAACTCGCTATGCTTACATACAAACAACATACTTTCCGCGCTTCAATGCAGTATTAAGTAGAGGATGTAACTACGTTATTTGTATTTATTTCAAAAGTTAAAAAAATATTGTATACTGCGGTTGCCAGATTGCGTGTAATTGTTGTGTGTGTAAGTGCGCTTGTGTTTGCATACTCCCAGTAGGTGAACGGGAGCTAAAGTTGTAAGCTAGTCGCCGATAGGAAAACCTTAGCAGATTGGGTAAGAACCTTTGAGAAGTCAACCTTCAAACCCATACTTTGTTGCACAGACCAACCGAACTAGAATTTGGTCTACTCAATGACTAGTCAAACGAGCTTTTTCTTGCCTCTTTTTGTTTTGAAAATGAGAAAAAGGTACCAAGTTAGCTCAGCTCAGAGTTCATTTGGCAGGAAATGAGTTCCCGGCAAAGTTGAGTTGACCCGGAAAGAAAATTTTCCTCAATCTCATCTATAGAGGGTGGTCCATATAGAGTTTGCAATGTGAAAACCAATTTTTTTCAGAATTTTACACTTAAAATAACATTTGTTACGTGCCAGAAATTTGGTTTAAGGTTAGACATTCGCAGAATGTGTCGTATTTGGTTTGAGTTCGTATTTGGTTAAGTTCGTCAAATGAACTGAAAAAACTTGATGGTAGATGGGCATTTTTACAGAAAAGTAAACTTTGCAGATGAAGCTCTTTTCCAGCTTGGTGGGTTCCTGGGCACATCATTTAGGGTTCCGAAAATCCACACGTTGCCAAGAAGTCGATGCTCTTTTCAATGGCGAACGATGTTGTGCCATTTTAGCCATGTATAGATGCCATTGGATTTCAAGAGGACGCCGCTACTCCCAAGGTACTTCTGCCGCGAAAAAGCTCTTCATTAAACTGCTTGCCATTCGGAGTCGGCTTAAACCTATAGGCCCCTCCGTTTGTGGAACAACATCATGTAGCAGAAGCTCGTGTAGAAAACATGAAAACGAAACAACTGCTGCGGACTACTGAAATGCATGCTCTTAGGGTCATAGCTGGGAAAACTAAACTAGACCATATAAGAAATGAGGAGATAAGAACACAGACATAAGAGCCAGAAGACGAGCATGGAACGAACTAGTGACAAGAACCCCTAGAAATCGGTTGATAAAAGTAGCTCGAGATGGGATAACAGAAGGAAGAAGACGACCAGGAAGACCACCAAAGCGATGGGCAGAAATTTGGGTATTTACCTCAGCAGAAAATCAACCACAACAATGATATGAGATTTATGCAATATATTGTACAGGAATGTAATGTGTTATGTGTAATATCCCTAAATATTAAAATGCATTTTGTGGGGAGGCAAAAAAATTGTCCATTGCTCTGTGAAAATCATATTCTAGGGATCAAAATAAGAAACTTTGCCGAAGGAACCATACCTCTAAAACGAATTCTGATGTCCCCCAATTTGGGTCGAACTTTTTAGTTTATTTTCTCATGTAAAGGCCAAAAATGGTGATATTTTGAAATGATTGTATGGGGAACCCCCCAGGGGAGTTCCAGGTGCTGTGCCACTGGCATGGGTGGATCGGTCGTCCAAACTTAGTGGGGGCCGGTCATACATTTGGACTCGATTGGAGCACTCTAAATGGGTCAAAGTGGGATTTTTCGTTCGACCCAAATTGGCTGACATCAGAATTCGTTTTAGAGGTATGGTTCCTGCGGCAAAGTTTCTTATTTTGATCCCTAGAATACGATTTTCACAGAGCAAAGAGCGATTTTTAAATCGACCCGCCCTAATAAATATGTATGTATCCTAATTGTTGTGTAAAGAAAAACAGGCAAAGCCTATAATAAAAGATAAAGAAGAAGAAGAAGGTTTTAAAGCCGAAATATTTCTGTCAAATAGCCGCCTGGTAGTTGAAACATGATATTGAAGTTGCCTTTGGTGACATTCGTGCCTAACCTCGTGAAATGGTGCTTAGTAATCGGATTATAAAAATGTGCTACTGCTTTAATCTTTCCGACAAAAAAAGTTTAAATAGAAAAACATCGATTTTCAGTTGAAATATTGTTTTAGTAAAAATTCAAATTATTGTACCTGTCTTCCCTACCGACCTCCACTAATGTTTCATCTTCACAGTTGCCATGCACCAAACAGAAAATATTATGTAGAATACACCAACTGAAAATGAGTATGTATTACATTTTAACAATTGAGCTTAAGTTTGTATTTTTCTTGAAATGAAGGAATTGTCTGAATCTTGTTTTAGGTACCTCGAATACATTTTCGGCCGTACTTCTTATGGAAGAATGTATTAAATTGCTTACAAAGGTTTCTGTGGGAATTGATCGTGATACTGAACTTGATAACCCAAGGAAACATACTGAAAGTTTCTTGCAAGATTGAGATTAAAGCTATGCCCCTATATCGTTTCTTAACGTAATCGCAGCGCGTATAGCTTTTTCCACAATGTCTATGAATATATTGGTTAGAGTTCAGCATGAGAGTGTACACTGAATGCCTACAGTGAGACTAGCTTAGAAGGTGAGAGCTCGATCATGCCACGTGCTATTTGCTGCCAAGATATTTTTATAAATCTCGGCTTGAGACTATACGGATTTGGAAATCTGCAATCTTTTCGTGAGAGCGAGATTCAGATTCTGTTTCTATGCAATCCAATCCATATTTTTAATTTCGTTGCCGTTTAGAAAGTTATTTACTCAATCGCTTCTAAAAACCATGATTTGGATTCTAAATTGAATTTTTATGCTGTGCAATAAGAAGGAACCGCCTCGGCCAGTCATTCACATCCCACTAGAGGTTATAATCAGGCCAGCGGATACCCAATTTATTTAGTGGGAATTCATTTACTATACTAATTGTCAATCATGACCTACACATTTTTTGAAGCAATAATTTTATGATCTTAATACCTTGGCTAATTGGAGTTCACTTAATAATTTACCGTTTAGTTCGAGGAAATGTTTTCACATGACTCCTATCTCTAAATAGCCAAATCTCATTAGCCGTTCTACTGTTCAGGAATTCATTGATCGATAGGAGTGATGTTTGGTCGGGGTTCACCTTTTTAAAGTTTTAAAGCCTACTCTATCCAGTTTTTCTTTGGCGCTATGGAAGGCACTTTAAAGATCCGTATACTGGTAAAACTAAGTTAAACCGGATTATGCTTCGTTAAACTGGAATTCGCTCTATACAATTTCTTCTTCTTCTTCTTCTTAGCTTCACAGCCCGTGGTGGACCATAGCTTCCTCAACAATTTTTCTCCACTTTATTCTATCCATGGCTACATCACTCCAGTTGTGTACGTTCATTTGCTTAAGATCTGACGTCATCTAATCATCGCTTTCGTGGGCGTCCTCCTTTTCTTCCTCAATGGGTGTTAAAATAAAAGCTTTCCTAGCATTTCGCTCTTTCGGCATACGCAGTACGTGTCCAATCCATCTAATTCGTTGGGCTTTGATAAAACGTATTACATTTTGTCTTTGAACGATTTCTTCGATTTCATTGTTGTAGCGAATGCGATAGCTGCAATCTATTGTTGCAACCGGACCATATATTTTCCTTATGATACGTCTTTCGAAGCACATCAGCTGATGAATATCATTTGTTTTCAGCGTCCATATTTCTGCGCCACATGTAAGGACGGGTCGTATCAGTGCTTTGTACATTCTTATTTTCTGTGCTTTGGACAAATCTTTTGATTTAAATAGTTTAACGTTAACATAATAGGCGTTATTTGCAGCTTGGATTCTGTCGTTAATAGCTACCGCCGAATCTTTATCTAAAATAAATAAATAATTGGCGCGTACACTTCTGTTAGGTGTTTGGCCGAGCTCCTCCTCCTATTTGTGGTGTGCGTCTTAATGTTGTTCCACAAATGGAGGGATCTACAGTTTCAAGCCGACTCCGAACGGCAGATATTTTTATGAGGAGCTTCTTCATGGCAGAAATACACTCGGAGGTTTGCCATTGCCTACCGAGGGGCGACCGCTATTAGAAAAATGTTTTTCTTAATTTTGCTTTCACCGAGATTCGAACCAACGACCTCTCTGTGAATTCCGAATGGTAATCACGCACCAACCCATTCGGCTACGGCGGCCGCCAATCTTTATCTGCTGATAGTTTAAAACCCAAGTATTTAAATTCTGTGACATTTTCGAAAACAAAGTTGTTTATACTTAGGTCATCGCGTGTCGTGTTGTTGGCTGACCGAATCATGCATTTGGTTTTCTCGGTATTTACATGTAGTCCCAGAGCCTTTGCATTTTTATCAATAAATTTCAAGACGCGTGTGAGAGTGTTTCTGTCTTTAGCCATAATAAGAATATCATCAGCGTAGGCACATATCGGAAAATCATTATTAAATAATGTTCCATTCGTGTTTATTTCTTGAACAGTCGTGTGTAGCATTAAATTGAATACTAAACATGACAATGCGTCTCCTTGTTTTACTCCGGATATGATTTCGAATGGGTCTGATAGGCTTCCTTGCACCAGTACCTTGCTTGTTGTGTTCGACAATGTACAGAGTATCAAATTAATTAACTTCAAAGGTATTCCAATTTTCTGAAAGCAGTATTTTATTTGTTTTCTATTTATACTGTCAAATGCCTGTTTGAAGTCAACAAAGAGGCAAAATATATCAATTTTATATTCGTAAAACTTTTCGAATATCTGGTGGACAGTAAAACCTTGATCAATCGTTGAGCGGTTGTTTTTAAAAAGCACATTGGTAATCGTCTAGGATGTCTTCAGCATAAATATTCAGTCTTTCAAATAGAATGTTAGTAAATACTTTATAACCTGTATTAAGTAAAGATATGCCTCTGTAATTTTGACATTCAGTTTTATGTCCTTTTTTGTGTATAGGTACTACTCGTATTATGCTTGATGCCCATCCAGTGGGAATTTTATTTTAATGCCATATTTGGTTTACTAAGGTGAATATTTGTTTATGTGGTTCATGTCCACCATATTTCAGAAGTTCTGCGGGTATTCCATCTTCACCACAGCTTTTATGGTTTTTAAGTTTTCTTATAGCCAATAGTACTTCGTCAAAGCCAGGTTCTTCAACATAGATTTCGGCCGTATGTACTACTTGTTCCTCCTTACTTGTATTATCATAGTTTTCTTTGTTAAGTAGTTCGTTGAAATATTCTTTCCATCTATCTATTAGTTGTTGTTTTTCGTTGATTATGGAACCATCCTTTGCTTTGCATATATTTGTTCCAGGTTGACATGTTTTAGGCTGTTTTTTGATGTTCTGATACATAGCTCTGACATTTTTGTTTCTAAAATCGCTTTCAATTTGTTCAATTTGCCGCTTCATGTATATTTTTTTCTTTTTTCGCATTATTTTCTTAGCTTTTTTTCTTTTATTTTCATAATATGTATAATCTATTTGTACGTGTGTTTCTTTCCATATATTTTATTCTAGCTTTCTTTTTCGCATAATTAGCTGCTCTGCATTCCTCATCATACCATTCGTTCATTACTGATCTCTTCTCTCCAATAGTATTCTTTGCGGTTTTTATGATTGCAGCTTTCAGTTTATTCCATTGATCTTCAATATCTAATTCAGTTGAGTCATTATTTGTACTATTTTCATTAAATAAAATGTTTTCAATCGTATCTTTGTACTTTACTTTCATATCTTCATTATTTATAAGTTCATCTGTATTCCACTTTAATTTTTTATAGCCTTTGTTGTCATTTACTATTGAAATTCGTTGTCGTAACTTAGCTACCACGAGATAGTGATCTGTGTCGCAGCAAGCGCCTCTATATGACCTCAAATCTATGACCGATGTAGCATGTCTTTTGTCAGCAAGTATATGATCGATCTGATTAGCCATATTGCGGCCCGGCATTTTCCAATTTATTCCTATATAATTGTAAGTTTCTGTGGAGTTTTAGTCACTTTGCTCTCAATCGACTTAACTTCTCTGATTCTCCGTCATCCTATAATTTGCCTCATAAGCTTTAAGGCATACAGTTACTGGAGTCGAGTATTTCAATTCTTTGTTTGTTTGTTTATAAACTTTGTTTTTGTTTGTTTATAAACTTAGAAGAACTAAGGGACTACTATAAAAGAAAACAATTCTTTGCACATATTATTGCTCCCAGTCGTCGCATAGCGCGGAAATAAATGCTCCCAATATGTCTAATTTCGTTCCAGGTGGCGGTGGAAGAGCTCTCATTTAGGATTGTGCGCATCCAAGTTTGTCGTGAGCGTCCTATGCGCCAGTTTTCTTGTGGCTTTCACTGAAAAGCAATTCTTCTTTTCCTGTAGTCTGCTTTACGAGAAGTATGTCTAATCCAATTCCATTTTTGTCTTTGAATTTCAAGATTGATTGGGCAGCTATCAGTGAGCAAAAGAAGGATAGCATTGGATGGAGATTGGTCTTGGCCAAAAAATGTGGCATATAATCTTAAGACATTTGTTGATAAACATTTGAAGGCGTCTGTTTATGTGCTCAGAGATGACCCAAGTTTCAGATCCATATAACAGGGCCGATTTTACGGTGGTATTGAAAATTGTAAGTTTTGTTCTTAGTGACTGGAAACGAGAGCGCCACTGTCGGTTTATCTTATGGAATGCAGTGCGTGTTTTATAAATATAAATCTTAAAGTCTTACATTCTTAATTATGTAAAAGTTTTTGAATCTAGTCTGTAAAGTTTTCATATAATTATAGACTCAATAAGATACTAGAGCCATTAAAAAATATCACCTACTGATAACCGTTTCAACTCCGCTCATGGCCAAGCTCGTATAATTTTTTTAGCCCACGGTGGATTGCGCTTTGTGCATGGCGTAATATTTGCCAGTTCTTTATGTGTTTACCACAACAAATATTTACACATTTTTTTACAATATTAAGTAAACACATTTTATGCGCTTGAAGCTTAAATATAGGGGTTTTAAGTATACTTACGCGAATATGTGAAAAAGTCAGAAATTGCGACTGCAATCAAAAAAAAAAATTCAATACTTGTTTTCCCCGGGTAAGCGCACAAGGAGTCATTAATTTATGCGCATGTGCATGTAATATATGTTTATGTGTGTGAAAAGCAAATTCGGGTATTAATTTTAAGCCATTGATAATAGAAATGGTTGAAGGTGGCTCACTTGCGGTTAATTAAACTGGAGGTGGAATGTCTTAAATTGTGAGAATATATGGGCACTCGCAACAAAATTTATGAGTACAATTCTGAATTGAACGCTTATCGCCCCACTTCAGTCGCTTTTCATATTCACAACTACGCCCCGCCAATCTGCTCCAATCTTCTGCTTTTTTCCCTTCTCCCACAGCAAATAAACCAATTACATTTTGTGCTTGTCGCCAGCGTATATCGATTGCCACTTCGGAATGCCTGTTGCCGCATTGTTTATAAATTTGTCGTGTTAAATAAATGTACGTGCGTATGGGTACGTACGTGTCACAGCATGTGGCAGAAAAGTCAGCACACAAAACAATATCTGGCGTATTGGCCTTAGCGCCCAGATGTATGCAAACATACACAGGGCATAGAAATTTTAGACACGTTTCAAATAAATTTTGTTTGCAAGCAACCATGATTTCTTCAAAATATATTGTGTATGTAAGCAAGTGTGTGCGTGTGGTAGTAATGTGGCAAACACATTCGCAATTTCATATTCGTTTTTATGCTCACATTCCTATGCTGCTAAACTCTAACTGATAGCCTGATACTCGTATCCATAGAAGCTGGTGGCTGGTGTTTTCCGTACAGACAGCCTGCCAAAAATTGTAAGATATGAATAGAATTACTTTGAACCTTCACTTTCAAAAGTTTATGGCTTTCTTTTATTTGGAGCACAAATTGGTCAGAATTGTTGCCTAGGAATGTCTGCGCATACGAACAATCGATTTGCTAGATATTTGTTTACATGGCCTCGTGTTGTCTACAACACAATACCAGAATCGAATGTAAAGGGGTTTTCAATAGGCGCGGGTCGATTTTGGCGCCCTGTGGCAGCCATTTTGTTTCGGTGACATCTGTCAAATCTTTTGTTTATTATTCAGTTGCTTATGCCAAATCATCATGGCAAGTTACAAGATTGAACACCACGTTCAAATGATAAAACTTTATTATCAAAATGAGTGTTCATTAATGCAAACGTTGCGCGCATTGCGCCCGTTTTTCGGTAGACGTGGTGGCCCTTCAAAGTTGACTCTTGAACGTTTGGTGGCCAAATTTGAGACGACCGGGTCAGTAAACAATCAGCCAACACCCGTACGTTCAAGGAACGCAAGATCAGCCGAGAACATTGCCGCGGTCCGTGAAAGTGTACAGCAGAACCCGAGGTAGTCTATTCCTCGCCGTGCACAAGAACTTGGCCTTTCGCAGATTTCAACTTGGCGAATCTTGCGTCGGGACTTGGGCCTACACCCGTACAAGGTCCAACTGACCCAGGAGCTCAAAGTTGATGACCACAGACAACGCCGTTTGTTCGCTGACTGGGCTTCGAATCGTTTGGAAGAGAACACCAGTTTCTGGCGAAAAATCATCTTTAGTGACGAGGCGCATTTTTGGATGAATGGCTGTGTTAACAAACAAAATTGCCTTATATGGGACGACACCAATCCACACGAGGTTCACCAGGTGATAATGCATCCTCAAAAATTTACCGTTTGGTGTGGATTTTGGCCCGGCGGCGTCATTGGTCCGTACTTTTTTGAAAACGACGTTGGTGAGGCGGTCACCGTCAACAGCGAGCGCTACACAACGATGATAATCAATTTCTTATGGCCCATATTGAACCATATGGACCTAGACGACATGTGGTTCCAGCAAGACGGCGCTACGTGCCACACAGCAAACGCCATTTTATTCCATTTCAACATCTACCCGCCCTTATTGGAAAACCCTTTATTAAAAAAATTACAGTTGCACTTAGTACATATTAGGGATGACAATCCTGGGACCGCGGACGTTTTTTAAGTCCTAAAAATCATGGAACTATTTTCGGGATTTGGGATTTTCGGGATATTGAATTACTCACATTACTTTACTGGGGTAAATCAGAGCAACTGGTCCAAAAAAATCGGTGCAGTCGCGGGAGTTCAGCGATGACTCCGTATTGCGGGCCCAGAAAAGGGAGGTCGTGCTTATAAGCGCATCGAAGCAAAAAAGGGTTAGGAGGGCTACGGTTGGTGAGCACGAAATATTTTCACACGAGGCGATTAAGTATCTTCAGCATTTAATTGTAAAACAATGTCAATGGCTTACTCGCAAGAATTCTGCCTAAATAGGTGGAACTTAAGAAGAGATGAGGCAACTCATATCAACTGTGGTGCAAACATGGCCATACGTGAGAGGTGGTTCGTGCCTACCAACGCAGTACGCTACGTACTGTACGTGCCCATAGACGACGCGATGTGCGTTGTTGCTAAAAAGATACCAGCTGACATTCATGCGATGGAGCTGTATCATTTAAATGGCAGCAGAAAAATTTGGAGAAAGAACGCGATCGGAGATCGAATGCCAAAGAAGAGGGGATGAGTCAACTAAAGTCCGGTGGATATACAAACTCATAACAAATCTTGAAGGGTGGGTGAGTAGGAAGCATGGCGAAATCGATTACCACCTAGCTCAGATACTCACTGACATGACTGATTCTTGGAATAAATACACCATTTCCAGCTGGCTCATTGCCCTTTTTGCCCCAGTAGCATGAATATAGTTGAGAGCGTGGAACGTGTGGCCTTGCACTGCAAACTTTTCAGTGAAGAAAGAGCAGTGCCGGAGATGGCGTTCGAACATCCGCCGACGACAGATACAGACGCTAGAGCCAAACACTCACTACAGTATCAAATAGAAGACAAGACAATAGTTTGTGAGTACCAGACTATTTCACATTCGCCGATGTTTCATTTACCCCACAACCGCTTTTGTACGCAGTGGGATAAGTGGATACTATTAATGACGTAAAGCCTCCATACGCTCACAAGAGCGTACCCTGGACGCAGGATTCTCTTATATCAATAGACTTAAATGCTTCTCTACCTTGAAGAAATGCTAAGCTGTGGAACCACATCACTCGCGGCAATCAGGGGAGGAGGAGGAATGTTATAGTTTTAGTGGGAGCATGCTCCACGTACCATTGATGTGACAGCAGCTTTGATATGTTTCTAGCATTTGGATTTCAACATGCTTACCAAACAAAAAAAAATACAGAACCATCGGATGGTAGTAAATCTGCCTAGCTGACGTCGGGCTACAGCAAAACAAAAGCCTTAGAATGAACGCAAAATGGTTGAAGACTTCAGCAGGCTAAAGCTGTAGCGCTGAACGCTGAATTTTGAAATAAAAAATATATTTAAAACCCATTTGTATATAATTTATTATATGATTGGACAGTTTCTTGTAATGATGCACTTTTTTCTAAGCTAAGTTGTGTCAAAATATTGAATATTTAAATCCCAGCACACATTTCGGGATCCCGTAATTATAATAATGACATCCCGAAAATCTTCGGTTAGTACAACTAGAAAAACTTAACATCTTTAGTACAATATATATATATATATATATATATATGGGTACCTCTGCACACATATATGTACGTGTATAAAATAAGTAAGTGACAGGCGACTCATAAAAAAGTGGGCAAATAATTGTTATTGGTACTGTGCATGCCATGGTCAGTGTTACAACAGAAACAGTCGGAAAAAAGTGTCACTATCCAAATTTTCAATACACATTCACTAGCGATATTAAAAAGTTGAATGGGGGGAAAACAATGATTTATAATTTATAGTATAGCCGATCTGTCGTTTAAGCCTCTCAAGGGCAATGGAACTAATAGCCACCCACAGGCTTGACTGGCGTTACTTGCTTATGGCAAATTGAATTTAAGAGCAGAAAGATATAGTTACAGTAGGAAGCAAATTTCTTTATAATATTTATGAAGGGAGTTGAAAGTTTTTCGAACCATCTGTGGGCAAAAAGTAAGGTGAATTTATTTGTCAAACTTCGCGGGATTAAAATCTCGCTCTAGTTATTTTTTTCATGAGTTGGCAGCACTGTTAATAACATCTGGGCCAACTTTCATGTGAATGTCATTATCAGTAATATATTTACGCTTGTGTTTACCAAACGACCAAGAGTGCATTTTTCGATTTTTACAATGTCTGATTTGATTGAGCAGAGAAGTGCCATCAAATTTTGTTTGCGGAATGAAATTTCGGCTGCGGAAACGTTTAGTATGTTGCAGAAGGTATTTGGTGATTCGACCATGTCGCAGAAAAATGTTTATAAGTGGTACAAAGACTTCAAAGAGGGTCGAGAACGTGTTGATGACTTGGAACGCTCCGGGCGGCCATCGACGTCAACAGATGACCAACACGTCAATAAAGTGAAGGAGTTAGTGCTCAAAAATCGTCGGTTGACTGTTAAAGACCTTACTGATATAATCGGAATGTCAGAAGGATCTGTGAAAACCATTTTGAAAGACCATTTGGGCCTACGAAAAGTCAAATCTCGTTTGGTACCGAAAACTCTCAATTTCTTGGAAAAAAGTCGTCGCGTAGATGTGTGTGAAACAATGCTTTCAGACTATCAGGACAAGCTCAAATGCATCATTACGGGAGATGAGACTTGGATTTATGCTTACGACCCTGAAACACCCGACCAATCAAGCGAATATCGTGCTAAAGGCGAGGCCAGACCGAGAAGAGCACGTCAAAGTCGTTCAAAAATAAAGGTCATGATGACAGTTTTTTTCGATTTTCCTGGTGTGGTGCACTATGAATTCCTTCCACCTGGCCAAACTGTTAAGAAGGAATATTACTTGAGCGTTATGCGTCGTTTACGTGAAGCAATTCGTGTAAAAAGACCAGAATTATGGGCCAACAACTCTTGGTTTTTGCATCACGATAATGCACCGTCTCACACTGCACTCGTTCTTCGTGACCATTTCGCCAAAAATTCCACGCATATCGTTCCGCAACCACCGTATTCGCCTAATTTGGCTCTTCCCAAAACTCAAGAGACCACTACGGGGAGCGCGTTTCAAGTCGATTGAGAAGATAAAAGCTGAATCGAAGAAGGTGCTGATGGCTATACCGGAAATGGACTATTTGGCATGTTTCGGTGATTGGAAAAATCGTTGGCATAAGTGTATTTCATCGAGAAGGGATTATTTTGAAGGGGATGAAATTGAATAAAAATGAATAAAGATTTTTCATTTTACAACCAAATTCACCTTACTTTTTGTCCACAGTAGTACGTTAGGATTGACCCCATTTCGACATTTTAGCTCAGTGTTAACAAATAGCTGAAACGTTGTTGCGTTTTTGTGACTAATTCGGCTTCAGTGACTTGCTTCCTTTCTATTGGATCCGATTTTGAATTTTAGGTTAGGTCAGGTTGTAACGACAGCTCACTAAGGACACACTCAGGCCCATAGCCCAATGCGATGGGCCGCATGGTGCACTTGTCTTGAGCTCCCTAAAGCTAATGAACACTTTTGAAGAACTTTAGAAAATTCCAGGGTGATGGGATCTCCTAACTCTTTAAAGAATTGTTTACCTAAAGTGGCATATCATCGTCTGGATAAAGCAGGACAGTGACAGATCATCTCTTCCTCTTCTTTGTTTATACAGCATTTGTGAAAGAAAAAATTGGCGATGTCCATGATTCAATGGCATCATTGGAGTGGTTTAGGAATGCTTCATGACAGTCAAAACCTTCCAAACCCATTAGATAAACCATGCTGCCACAAGAGCTCCCAATGAAAGCGGCATGTTAAGTAAGCTCATGGCAAACCTTGGAGGTCCAACGCAGAACAAGCGAAAACTTTTAATGGACACGACGAACTCGATTCTCTTATACGGATGCGAAATATGGGCAGCTTCGCTAAGGGTGCAATGCCGGCGGAAAACTTTGCAATCTGTGCAACGCACCTGCGCTCTCTGAGTGGTTTCGTCATATAGAACAGTATCTGAAGCAGCGGTGTTAGTTATCAGCGGAACCATCCCTATAGATATTCTAGCACAAGAGCGCAAACGGAGATGGGAGGCAAAAAACACAGGAATCCCAGTACCACGTTTCTCCGATATTAGAGTTCAAACGCTCACACTTTGGCAGGCAAGATGGAACTCTGAACGGTATGGTAAATGGACAGCGAGACTAACACTCAATCTAAAAAAGTGGGTAGAAAGAAAGCACGGTGAGCTTAACTATTACCTTATACAGTTTTTGTCCCGACATGGGTCCTTTCGCAAGTATTTGAGGCGAATGGGTAAAGTGAGCCAACCAAACTGCCATATATGCAGATACTGAGTACGATGATGCGGAGCACACCTTCTTTAAATGCCAGAGGTGGAACGTAGAGAGAACAGGTGTGCAACGAGCTATTGGTGTATTTACACCTGAAGAAATTATCGAGAAGAAAAATGGCATGCCCCAAATTTTGTAGAGGATATTATCCGAAAAAAGAAGCGCGAAATGGAAAGTTATGCTGAAGAGCATTGAGCATAAGTTTCTCAAAACAGGCGACCCTGGACGCAGGGTTAGTAAGTAAGTGCCCTTCTTAGGACGCCGTCTTGGCCCTCTACCTCGAAGCAATGCGGAAGCAGTCCCGGGGTGGAGCGAAAACTCCAAGAGAAGAGGAGGGATATTTTTAGTGGAATCACCACACACGTAGTAGCGACGGTTACTATATGGTGCGAAGGCATTTTTAACCCAACCTCACCGCCAAAAAAAAAAAACCCATTAGATACTTTCCATATTTATACAGCTCAGGCTAAAAATTGAAGATGGTGATGGTGATATCAGATCGAAAGGACTTCAAATTCGATGCCAAGTAGGATTTGTGAGTAATATTTTATTAGCCTTGATGGGTTGGAACAAATATGCATCACTGTATGAGTGCTAAAGATTCAAAACCAGTGCTGGTATTGTATCATTCGCGTTTTCACTAATGATGGTTTCAATGTTGGCTGGCTATCGCGGCAACAGTTGGGTAAATTCTAAAATATTTATACGTTTTCATATGTGAACTTGCAGGTTGATCACGTCTCTGTTTCTATTGGTATTCCTAAATATAAAATTTCTTTAAATTGAGGTTCGTTTTATTTCATGCTTTGAACACATACATGCAAACATATTGTGTATATGACCTTGTTGGAGATACGGGCAACATATACATATATAGGGCTGAATTAGGGAATTGAAAGAAATATATTATAATATAGTTTACATTTTTGTAATACTTCCTAAATAATTCCTTGTTTTCGAGAATTATAATAACTTTAATGCATAAAATATTTTCTCTCTGTTCACAGCAAAATACTTCACTCTGCCAAACACTTACACACACACTATAATTGCCTTAAAGCATAAATATTCATGTATTCCTTCATATTCCTGTCTTCATATTCATGTTCATTTTCATACTCCTTCATATCAGAGCCTATGAGCGTTTTGCTTTTATTTTTGAATCAAAATTTTCAAGTGGGCTGCACCAAGGGCCATCGACTATTTTTTAAATATTATGACAAATAAAATTTTATCTTGCACTTCAAAAAAAAAATTCAAACAAATATTATCCTATCAAATCTTGTTCATTTGTCCGGCACATTTTATACAGGCCAAGTCACACCTATCTACAAACAGAGCGTTCTGGGCATCGATTGTCATTGCAAAGGACACAAAATGTGGGCAAGAATTGGCATAAAGAAGCAAAAAGTTGACAATGGAAAAGCAATAAAATCAAATGGAATAAAATGAAAAGTTGGGTGGCATAATAAAAATTGTCCATAAAAATTAAAAAGGATGCAGTGAGATAAAGATATTGGTGCGGTTTCCTAAGGTAATATTTGATGGCTTTTGAGCGATGGCCAAAATATGGGGAAAATATGGGAAAAATGTGAAAATACTACATTTACATACACACAGTATATACCTATATGTACATATATATATGTGTGTGTGTAAAATATATTTGCTGAACTGAATTTGAAATACACGTGTGTATGTATGTAAGCAAATATTATGTAGGCAAAGCGACTTCAACAATAAGTGTAAGTACCTTTTTTGCTTTTTGAGTCTGTGCTTGACAGTTGAGGAAAATAAGTGAAAACATTGACCTGTAAGTGTTATTATAAAATTATTGATTTACCTCATAACCGCAATGCAATAATAAATATCACTCATACGCCACGCAGGCACATTATAATGTAATATCAATTATTTGTCGGTAAGAATTAAAAATGTGAAAATAACTTTTGTTTGACGTGCTTGAAAGTATAAATTTCTTACCTCAATTTCTATTTAGGAAAATATTTATTTTTTATTTTTTTAAATTGATGTTTATTGGAAATAAACTATTGCCGTAAAAATGCATTCCGCTTTCTGAATACAAGTTGCAGAAAGAAGAATAAAAATAGTGTCACAAAAAGAAAGTTAGAGAAGCGCGTGCATGAAAAAATTATTTCTTTGATAATTTTCTTTCACAAATTTAATTTATTTTATAAAGCTAATTTTTTTAATCCATTTCTTTATTGCGATCTGTTTTTTAAACATCAATCGATATTTATATTAAAAGCTATTTAATTCAATTAGGAGACATTTATGGAATGCTCCCAGTGGTGCAACCATTTACTATTTTTATGATAAACAATAATTTAGACTAATTTATTATCATATGAGCTCTTTTGTAGATTTTCTCTTGGGTTTGGTGAAGGTTATGGGATTTGCAATTATTTCTGTGACAAGAGGGTTTGAGTGCGATTTGAGTTGTGTGTTGTGTTATGTGGTATATTTTCTTATTCGAGGGGTGCCTTTTATATGTCGGGATTAGAAAACAAAAACAAATTTTAATAATCGAAAATCACTTTATTGTTTTTCAAAATATTCTCCATGAGGATCTATACACTTTTGCATGCGTTTAAACCAATTGTCGAAGCACTTTTGCCACTCTGAATGAGGTACCTCCAAAACATGCATTCTGAATGCCGCAACCGCTTCTTACGTACGGGAATAAAAAGAAGTCATTCGGTGCCAAGTCAGGACTATACGGCGGATGACCCATTAATTCGATGTTTTGGGTGCTC
This sequence comes from Anastrepha obliqua, assembly GCF_027943255.1. Lineage (NCBI taxonomy): Eukaryota > Metazoa > Arthropoda > Insecta > Diptera > Tephritidae > Anastrepha > Anastrepha obliqua. Next base: position 121,935,830 of record NC_072894.1, read on the forward strand.
AAAAATGCAGTTGCTTGAGCCGATGTGTGAGAGCTCGCATTGTCCTGGTGAAGAGTGATCCGTCTTTGGCGATTGGTTTTCCTAATTTCTTGGAAGACAACTGGCAAACAAATGGTTGTGTACCACTCAGAATTTACTGTTCTGCGTTGTTCTAGTGGTACGGTTGCGACATATCCAGTTTTTCAGAAAAAACAGGCGACCATTTGCTTGGAAGTGCTTGGTGCGCGAACAACTTTTGTTGTATTTGGCTCATCTTGAAACACCCATACAATCGACTGCTGTTTACTTTCGGGCTCATACGCGTAAATCCATGATTCATCACCTGTCACGATGTCATTGACGTGTTTCAAAGCGCCGCGATCGTATTTTTTGAGCATTTCCTTCGACCAATCGACACGAGCCTTTTTTTGAGCGATTGACAAATTGTGTGGGATCCAACGCGAACAAATTTTTTTGACAGTCAAATGTTTATGCAATATTGAATGTATGCTGGTCCCACTAATGCCTAAGATTGTCTCAATCTCACGATAGGTCACATGACGATCTTGCAATATCAGTTCGCGCACAGCATCAATGGTTTTCGGAACAACAACTGATTTTGGACGACCTTCACGAAATTCGTCTTGGAGTGAACTACGACCACGACTGAATTCACCATACCATCGATAAACACCTTGATGGAGCTTCATCGCCAAAAAATGAATTAAGTTCATCCATGCAATGTTGCTGAGTTAATTCACGTCGAAAGTTGTAAAAAATAATCGCACGAAAATGTTCACGATTTAATTCCATTTTTGGACCGAGATTAATCTTTTAAGTTACTGTAAACAACACAAATAGCGCTGCTATTTCAAAACGTTCTGAGTACGTAAAAGCCAAAAAATTTCAAACTTTGCCAGATTGCAACACCAAGGTTGCCAAATCCCAAAATATAAAAGGCACCCATAAGATAATAGGCGTTTAAAATCATTCTGAGTGTTTCCATTAGAATCTTTGAATTCTGTTGTGTCCAAAAATTGAATGCCACATGTCCATATCGGTTTCAAGATAGCTGAGCTCAAAAGAGCTTACTTTCGAGAGAATCATGAGAATTTCGATATATCATAGTAATCATTATAAGTTGCTGAGTTTTATTCCCAGAGTCTTACGTTTGGTGAAGATATCGGTTTTCCATGGAAGTTTGCTATCGAAATGCATGCCGAGATATTTTGTTGGTGACACTTGTTTGTTTTTGAGCTTAACGGGTGGGAAAGTTTTTCGATTTGGAGTAAAAGCGACTTAAATACTTCTTCCAGAGAGACTTTCAGCATTTCATGATGTGGTTTTTATGGCCAGGAGAATCAATATCCTAGTTGAACCTTCCGCACATAAGAAGCGAAATTCCTGGGGGCGCTTGTTGAATACTCAACATGCCTCCGGTGAAAGCAGATCAGTAAAATCTGCCCTGCATACAATTCTTAACGATATAGAAAAATCCTTATATCAGAAGAAATTCGCAGTAGGCGCCTTTCTCGACATTGAGGGGGCTTTTAATAATGTCTTCCTGGAAGCAATCGCTAGATCTTTGGATAACCTGGGGCTCGGAGCCGACCTTATCAGGTTTATTTACAGAATGCTTAGCGACGGAATGGTCGTGGCGGAGTGAGGTGGCGTCTCTCTCTGCCGGCAGGTTGATACGGGTATTGGAAGACGATGTGTTATCATCATTTTTCAGGATTGTAATTGTTAATGGCTTGCTGGCGGAGCTGGTGAAAAGGAGCTGCAGGGTGATAGTCTACGCGGTCGACGTGGCGCTAATTGTTAGAGGAAAGTTCGTACCAAAAATACTCTATACGATTTAATGCGGGAATATTTGAACGTAGTTGTTAGAGGGGTAGCGGATTGCGGCCTGTCGGTGAATTTTCTCAAGATGAAGCTCGTCCTAGAGCTTAACTCCGCTTAATAGGGGGTGCTCCGTTGTTGCTTTCTAACAAGGTGAAGTAGCTGAGTTTAGGCTTTGACAGAGAGCTAACGTGGAAGCCCTACATTGAGAAGAAGATAAGGAAGGCAACATATGTCGTGTATGTATGCAAGGGCGCTAATGGAAAAAGATGCGGCTTTTCACTTAAAGTTGTATTTTGACTCTATAATACCTTTAAAACGAATTCTGTTGTATGGAGTCGTTGTCTGGTGGAATTCAATTTAAAGGATAGCATTGGTGTTGAAGTTAGAGAGAGTCTAACTACTCCTATATACATATAATTGGCGCTTACAGCATGTCTGGGTGTTTGGCTGAGCTCCTACTCCTATTTGTGGTGTGCGTCTTGATGTAGTTCCACAATTGGATGCGGCAGATATTTTTATAAGAAGCAGGCAGAAATACACTCGAAGGTTTGTCATTGTCTGCCGAGGCGACCGCTATTTTTTTTTTGTTTTTTTTTTGTTTTTGTCGGGACAACTCGATCTCCGAAGAAATCTGAGTAGATCTTGTGGTGCCAAGGAGTCAAAATGCTCGCTTCTTAACACATCAGTGCCAAAGACCTCAAACCTGATTCAAGCGAAGGCGCGGCAGACACACAGGAAGTGGTCCGCCGTCTCATCCTCCTCTTCACAAGCTGGACAGACTACACTGTCTGAGATGCCCAACCTTTCCATGTGCTTTGCCCACAGAAAGTGGCCCGTCATTAGTCCAACCAGCCGTATGTACTCCCCTCTGCTTAATGACAGAAGGGTTTGCGACAGTCGATCGGACATGACAGGTAACATCAGTTTTGTCCATCTGCAGCCTCTCTCAGCCTGCCAAGCTCGCTTGTGGGTGGTAGTTACCCAGTTGCTATCCGTGGCCGTGATGGCGGCAGAAGGGCGTGGCAAAACGGGCTCTGGGCCAAAGAAGTTAGCCTCAGAGCCCATCTTAGCTAAGGAGTCAGAGGTCTCGTTACCCGCGATACCCACGTGTCCCGGGTGCCACGTTAGCATCAGGCTATTATGCCTACCGACATAGTTCAGCCTGGATTTACAGGACTTGACTACCCCTGATGTGGTTGGAGGGCTGTCTAAGGCCATAAGCGCAGCTTGGCTGTCGCTGCAGACACATATAGATCTGCCTCTCCATCGCTTTTCCACAACAAAGTTCAACGCTTCTTGAACTGCATACACCTCCGCTTGAAACACAGATGCATGCATTCCAAGAGCAAAGTGCAATTTTGTCCCGCTGGATTCCACGTAGACCCCAGAGCCGGAGCCATGCTCGGTCCTGGAGCCATCCGTAAAAATGCGAAAACAGTGTTTGCCGGGCTCATTTTCTGAGTCTCTTTTCAAGTACGACTCTTGATGGCATGGAGTCAAGGGGTATGGAGAGAATCGTTGGATCGATGTCCATGCCTTCTCTGTGTTCCAATGCCGGACAAGGGCCGTACCAGTTCCCACTGTGTTTCAGTCTGCAGATGGCCTTTAAGGCCTCTCCTTGGATGACAGCATCAAGTGGTGGTAAACCAATCAGAGCATTTAGTGCCGGGCCTGAAGTAGTCGGAAAAGCTCCGGTGCAACAGATGGCCACAGTGCGTTGTAGTCTCGATAAGGTCCTCCTGACTCCCACTAGAGAGAGTCTACTCATCCAGACCACTGATGCGTAGGTGATAATGGGTCTTATCATAGGACCTTGCTAGGAGAGAGACCCCACGTCTATTAGAAAAAAAACAATTCTTCATTTTGTGTTTCACGCAGTTGCGAACCTATGTTCTCTCCGAATTCCGAATGATAGTCACCAACCAACCCGTTCGCCTACTCCTACTCTAGCGCTTAATGCTATGCTAAATGTGGTACCTGTAGACATTGCAGGCAAAGCAACGTCTACATGTGGCGCAATCAGACCGAGAAGCTTAGGCTACAAGTTTGACCCCAATTAGGGATACTCAAGCATCCTTAGGAACTTAGGGTTCATTCCATTGGCGACTGATCAATGTGCGCCCCTAGTTACTCCGAGCGGAATATGCTCACCTCACATGCCTTCATGTTCACGGATATAGCTCAAAGTTGGATGAAAGCCACGCGCACGAAGCCGCGAGGTTGATGAGCTGGGTAGACAAGGGACTTGTGAGGTAGTTACTCAGCGAAACGCGAGGGTTGGAATCTCGTTGATTACCCACGGTCTGTTCCTGCAAGGTCGCGAAATCTTTCTGCCCACGAGTGGATCGGAGGCGCTCGATGGTTCTTCTGAGATTGATAAAATCTAAGCTCTAGAATTTCGTGGGTGCCCTTACAGGACATTGTAAGCGAGGTATACATGCTGTGGCACTCGGCATTACTTCGAACCCTTTTTGCGCCAGTTGTATGGAAGAGAATGTGGAATCATCTCAGCACCTTCGCTTCAGCAGTTCTAGGCATCTATTTTTCCTGTTACTAGTGTGCCGACCTCTGGTGTAAAGTATTGCTTTGAATTCTTAGAATTTTTTGCATAAAGTTTTCTTGTCCAAGTTTCCAAGCTTCAACTATACGTCATTTACTGCGTATGTGCTGCAATTTTTTTTTTCAATCCGATTGCACCTATTGATATTGTAGGGATTCTATAAATTTTTCTATATCCGTTGGTATCGATTTTTTGTGTTTTTGGGCTGAAAGTCTTAGTTTCATTAAAACAAGGTTGTGATTGCACGACTGGGGCAATCGAAGGTTGAACTTAGATGTTAGTTAATATGAAGTCTTTTGCCGAGCAGAGGCATCTGAAATTGGAAAAAGTATAGTTGTGCTGTTCTTTATGAGCAAAAAAGATACTACTGTGGGCGAAAAGTAAAGTGAATTTGGTTGTAAAATGAAAAATCTTCATCCCCTTCAAAATAATCCCCTCTCGATGAAATACACTTATGCCAACGATTTTTCCAATCCCCGAAACATGCCAAATAGTCCATTTCCGGTATAGCCATCAGCACCTTCTCGATTCAGCTTTTATCTCCTCAATCGACTCGAAACGCGTTCCCCGGAGTGGTCTCTTGAGTTTTGGGAATAGCCAGAAGTCACACGGAGCCAAATCAGGCGAATACGGTGGTTGCGGAACGATATGCGTGGAATTTTTGGCGAAATGGTCACGAAGAACGAGTGCAGTGTGAGACGCTGCATTATCGTGATGCAAAAACCAAGAGTTGTTGGCCCATAATTCTGGTCTTTTTAGACGAATTGCTTCACGTAAACGACGCATAACGCTCAAATAATATTCCTTATTAACAGTTTGGCCAGGTGGAAGGAATTCATAGTGCGGCCAACCACGAAAATCGAAAAAAACTGTCATCATGACCTTTATTTTTGAACGACTTTGACGTGCTCTTTTCGGTCTGGCCTCGCCTTTAGCACGATATTCGCTTCATTTGTCGGTTGTTTCAGGGTCGTAAGCATAAATCCAAGTCTCATCTCCCGTAATGATGCATTTGAGCTTGTCCTGATAGTCTGCAAGCATTGTTTCACACACATCAACGCGACGACTTTTTTCCAAGAAATTGAGAGTTTTCGGTACCTAACGAGATTTGACTTTTCGTAGGCCCAAATGGTCTTTCAAAATGGTTTTCACAGATCCCTCGGATATTTCGATCATATTAGTAAGGTCTTTAACAGTCAACCGACGATTTTTGAGCACTAACTCTTTCACTTTATTGACGTGTTGGTCATCTGTTGACGTCGATAGTCGTCCGGAGCGCTCCAAGTCATCAACACGTTCTCGACCCTCTTTGAAGTCTTTGTACCACTTATAAACATTTTTCTGCGACATGGTCGAATCACCAAATGCCTTCTGCAACATGCTAAACGTTTCCGCAGCCGAAATTTCATTCCGCAAACAAAATTTGATGGCACTTCTCTGCTCAATCAAATCAGACATTGTAAAAATCGGAAAATGCACTCTTCGTCGTTTGGTAAACACAAGCGTAAATATATTAGTGATAATGACATTCACATGAAAGTTGGTCAAGATACCGGGTCACCTCAGGAGGTAGAATGACCTTGCCATGGCAGCGGGGACTGCCATGGTCGACGTTTCCCCTTTCCCCCCTAAAAAGCTTAGTCCGCCACGCTTGCCACGTCGAGCAGCGCGGACGATTATGAATATGGAACATGCACAAAAAAACCGTAGCCTCGGATAAAGGCACACACAAAACTAGACCCAACCCTACAGGAAGGTCAGGTCTTTCGTCAGGAAAGACCACGCATACGAGCGGTGCCAAGCCTGTGGCTAAGCCAGGGCTTGGCTCTCACTCCGTCCCTTCAGGGATCGCCTCCACGGCAGCGAGGCCTATTACTGGTAGCCATCCCAACCCTGTCTCAAGACAAGTTGGTGATGACATCCCATCTACATCTGGGGCCAGGAGTAGACCCCCCCCTCGCAACAAAACCTTCGGGAAGCAAGGACGGCCCTGTCCCAAGACAAGCCGAGCTTGCTGTCTCCGTCACTCCAGGCGGCACGGGAACTCCAGAAGGAGCAACACCCAAATCAACGTCGGTGGCACCAGACCACATGGCTCAGCCAATGGTTTCTGGAGCTCGCCCTTCTGACACAATCACTGCCCCGGGTAGTACCCACCCCCGGAAGCAAATTAGTGGTTCAGAAAGGTACTACCGTACCAAGCGTTCAGCCTTCAGGATCCTGGAGAGACTGAAGGACACTAAACTAGAGGATCTGACGGAGGAGCAGTCAGACTCCAAAGCGTGGGCTGAAGCCTTCATAGCCGAACACCGGGAGAAGGCTAAAATGGACTCTGCGCAAGGTAAGCGCAAAAGGTCGAGTGAGGGGACATCGGCAGAAGCCAAAAGATCCAAGGTGTCCGCCACTCAAACAACCAATGTTCACAAAAATTCTTTTGCGGAAGTAGCGAAAGGAAGTCATATAAGGGCGGTGATTGATCGCAGTTCCCATGACGGTGCGATCACGCAAGCAAACTGGGATCTGATAAGCAGGAGTCTGTGGAAAGTCTACAGGGACATCCTGCAAGAAAATCCAGGACCCCCACCCAGCTGCTCAGACGCGGGTTGGTTCCAATCACGCGTCAAATTAACCAGGTGCGCTGATCAACGATCGGTCGATCTGTACACTCTGGCAATCAAACGCATAGGGGAGCCTTGGCCAGGGGCCCGCCTCGACGTGGTCCTCCGTGAAGACATCCCCAATCGGCCAAGATCAAGAGCCTGGATACCAGAGTTCCACACCGACCCAGAGGAAGTGTTGGAACTGCTCAAACTAGGCAACCCCGAGCTACCTATCAGCGATTGGAAAGTAGCAAAGATTGGCGAAGTGGATGGCAAGAGGAGACTAGCGGTGATCATCCTAAATGAGGAATCACGGGATCCACTCGCTAACCTGAAATGGAAGGTGAACTACGGCTTCCAATCACTGACACTCCATGTCTACAGACAGGATGTAGCCAGTAAAGGCAGCTCCGCAGATAACTTGACGTCATCCGCGGAGGAGACGACGGTTGCGTTAGACAACCTAACGGACGACGAGGTGGCATCCAATTCCGGTATGGTAGGCGAACTCTTCCGAAGGGTTACCCTAGAGGATATGGGGGAATATTCCGATCTCTCAGACGCTCTGGAGGACGAGGAATATATTCCCACTTCCTCTGACGAGGAGATCGCTGACCAAACCGTGGTTGGCTGTCATCTAACAACGCACACCAACGATGGTGGGGGTTGTACAGATCAACCTCCACCACAGTAAGGCGGCCTCAGCCGCACTCATCCTCCGTCTCGCTGAAAGAGAAGAGGAAATCGCTCTCATCCAAGAACCATGGGTCATAAAAGATCGGGTTTGCGGGTTGAGTAACAAAGATTTTAAACTGGTCTATGTCACCGACAAAGGTAAACCCAGGTCGTGTATACTAGTGAAAAAACATATTAATGTATTCTTATTGATGCAATTCAGCGATGCGGACAACGCAGTAATATCAGTGGAGTCCTGCGGAAGGACAATATGGCTTGCCTCGTCCTATATGGCACATGACGCGGTACAACCACCACCATCTCCACTCCTAAGAGGTGCAACAGAGGAAGCCGCGAGACGTGGCATACCACTAATCCTGGGCGCAGATGCAAATGCTCACCATCATGTCTGGGGTAGTACAGACACTAACGAACGCGGTGAGTACATTTTTGAATTCATCATGTGTAACTATCTTCATATTAGCAATATAGGCGACTCCCCTACCTTCGTAACAGCTACTAGAAGGGAAGTTCTGGACATTACGTGTGTCAATGAACGGGGGTCACAAATTATAAGAGACTGGAGAGTGTCTAAAGACAACTCCTTCTCAGACCACAGGTACTTAACGTATAGCATTGAATTAGCAATTAAACTGTGTAAACCGGTCGTGAACCGCAAACGCACAAACTGGGGTATGTTCGAAAACATTGTAGCCAACAACCTTACGGGCATGGCATACCAAATTAACTCCGAGCTACAACTCGACTCTACTGTTGATGAACTAACTTCAGCATTTCAACAGGCTGCGAAAGCAGCCTGCCCTCCGAGGACGAAAAGAGGCAAACCGAAACCTCTATGGTGGTCCACAGACATAGCAGACCTAAGAAGAGAATGCAGAACCAAGTATAACGAAGCGAGAAGAACTAACTCGTGGGATGGATACAAAGACTGTCAACGCAGATTTAAGTATGCCATTAGGGCAGCTAAAACGGCGTCTTGGAGAGATTTCTGTCAAAAGATAGATAGTACCTCTGAGACAAGTAGACTCAGGAAAGTTATATCAATGAGCCACAGCAACCCTAGTTACCTCATCAAAGAGGATGGCAATTGGACAACTAATAGTGAAGAAACACTAGAATTACTATTGCAGACACACTTCCCAGGTTGTCTATGCAATGAAGATGGTAGAACTCATCCTACAGTTCTCAATGGGGGTCCTCCAATAGATTTTATTACGGAGGACAATATAAAATCTGCCATTGGCAGTTTCAAACCTTATAAATCGCCGGGACCAGATGGAATCATCCCCGCCGACCTGCAACACACAATTAGTATGATTGCACCTAGACTCGTCTCAATTTTTGAGGCAGTAGTACGACTCAGTTATATCCCCAAGAAATGGGCGGAAGTAAAAGTGGTCTTCATTCCCAAAGCAGGAAAAACCACACATACGAGACCGAAGGACTACAGGCCGATCAGCCTATCATCCTTCCTGTTAAAAACTTTAGAGCGATTGCTAGATGGGCACATCAAGGGGAAGATTGGCAACAAGCTATCACTTTCCCAACATGCATACAGCAAAGGCAAATCAGTAGAGACGGCGCTTCACTCGCTGGTCGACACGATTGAGAAATCACTTCACTATAAGGAATACACCCTTGCTGTCTTTCTAGACATCGAGGGTGCTTTCAATAACATACTCCCGGAAGCAATTACCAAATCGCTAACAGAAATAAGAGTTAACAGAGCGAATGCTAGGCGGGCGGACGATTCGCGCAGATTTGGGTGAAACATCCATCAAGAAATTTCCGATCAGGGGCACACCGCAGGGTGGGGTAATCTCTCCACTTCTATGGAACCTGACCGTCAATAATCTCCTTCAGGAGCTAGAAAAAATGGGAGGTAAGGTAATCTCATACGCAGATGATATTGTAATAGCAATCTCTGGCAAACACCTTCCAACTATGTGTGATCTTCAACAAAGAGCTCTCAACAGACTATCACTATGGTGCAAGAGTCGAGGACTAGAAGTAAATCCGGGAAAAACGGAACTGATACTGTTTAGCAGGAAACACAAAACACCTGCTCTTCAACAAATTCTTTTGGGGGGAAAACCCCTTAAAGTAACAGAAAACGCTAAATACCTAGGACTTGTACTAGATAGGAAGCTAAATTCTCTACTACGGTATTGCAATATGGTGGAATGCCCTGGAGAAGGGCGTGAACATCAAAAGGGTTGACAGGGTCCAAAGACTTGCATCTGTTCTTATCACCGGTGCAATGTCAACCACACCATCGAAAGCACTAAATGTGATACTAAACTTCCTTCCGGTAGACCTGCAGGCAAAGTACATGGCGCGCAGTGCAGCAATAAGGCTGAGCACTTTAAGTAAGTGGTCAAACACAATTTATGGCCACGGCAAAATCCTGGATGGCACGTTGGGACTTCCCAGACAGGTGGACTACACAATTCCGCCTACACTTGCCACTACAGCGTTCGTGACCCTCCTACCCACGAGGGAAGAGTGGGAGCGTGACGTGGTAAGACAGGGCGAGTCCATCCATGTATACACAGATGGCTCAAAGCTCGATGGCAGGGTGGGCGGGGGTGTGTATTCCGAGCATCTGGGGATTTCCTTCAGTTTTCGGCTCCCCAACTACTGTAGTGTCTTTCAGGCTGAACTGATGGCAATAATGAAAGCCGTGACACTGGTACGGTGTGATGCGATATCTGGTGATGATATCTACATTTTCACTGATAGCCAGGCGGCGATAAAATCCCTCACTAAACAGTCGACAACCTCTAAGGTAGCCATGAAATGCCGCACATCTCTTAACGAGATGGCTGAGTCATTTCACCTAACGATAGCATGGGTTCCTGGCCATTGCGACATAGAGGGAAACTGCAGAGCTGATGAACTCGCGAAAATCGGCACCAAACTGACTGATGAGCACATAGACACTGATATAGGTATACCCTTGCAAACATGTAGACTACATATCCACGAGGAAATTGTAAGAATAGCGAATGAAAGATGGCGAAACGAAGCCACTTGCAAAATAGCCCGACAGATGTGGCCGACTCTCAATGCTAAACGCACAGAACTTCTACTAAGGAGAGACAAACATAGTCTCAACATACTGACTTCAGTCATAACGGGGCACTGCCTAATTGGTAGGCACGCCCAGAGAATGGGTGTGCAAACACATGACTTCTGCAGAAGTTGTCTAGACGAGGAAGAGGAAGAGACGATTCCGCACCTTCTGTGCCATTGTCCTGCTCTATCCAGACGTAGACTCGCCAATTTGGGCAAACATTTTTTTAATGAATTAGAAGATCTCGGCTCTGCCGAAATTAAGGATCTAGCAAAATTTTTGAATAGTACACTGTGGTTTCAGGAGGGATAAGGGCCAGTTTCCCCTTGCGGCATCACAATGGGCTACGAGCCTGAGTGTGTCCACAATGGACAACCGCTTCAACCTAACCTAACCTAACCTGGTCAAGATGTTACTAACTGTGCTGCCAACTCATGGAAAAAATAACAAGAGCGAAATTTTAATCCCGCGATGTTTGAGAAATAAATTCACCTTACTTTTTGCCCACAGTATAAAACAAGTAAGTTTTGATTTGCGTTCAATATTTTTAACTGGGATAAAATCTTACCGCCAGGCCAAGGAGATTAGGGTTGCTTAAAATAATTTTCACCGAATAGATAGGAGGCAGAGAACATCATTGGAGCAGATGTACGGTTTTCATAATGAAGTGAATACACACCTTGGAAGCATTTTGGTTCTTGCAATATTCTCTTTTTTTCAACAGCGTTGGTATGTTTCAAAAGCCAGGGCTTCAAAGTCATACTTACTGGATACCTACACTTTAAATTCTTCACAGTCATCTTAACACAACCCAGAATTACTCAAAATTCAGCTAAGTATCCTTGTACAAGTTTAGCACTACGTGTTTTTCCAAAAAAAAAAAACACAAAAACAAAGCTAATATAAAATTAATATTTTGTCCGTGTATTTACTCATAATATTCCACTTATTTTAAGTTGCAACTTTTATTTTATTTATTTACTTTAATTCCCAAATATTCCAAATCGATTTCACGGTACACAAACAATTTCTTGTTTATCTCTCATTTGCGCTGCTGCTACTTTTGCCACATTGCTTTTGTTTTATTGCAGTTCTCCTCTTCGTTGTAAAATTTCCTTTGATTTCTCCTCCTGCTACCATTTGATTGTGAACAAATTGAAATCAAAGAAATATACATTTTCTTATTATGAATACACAACACTGGATGCTATAAGTATGTATCAATCGAGCGCATGAAATAATGAATGGAGTTGGAAGAAGTGAAGCTGAAACGGAAGTTGGTGGTGCGTGTATAATGAGCTTATAAAAAGTAGCTGAATACGCCACAGACATACATATATATCTACATACATATGCACATACATATCTACATACATATACATAAATAGACGGTAGTTATGCGGAAACGTCTTTAACCAAATCTGAGTGTATCGCTTGAATTCACCTTCATATAAAAGTAAAGGGGGATCAATTTGCTGGTATCGGATTATAAATCGAAATGAAACAACAAAAATTCAAATTGACTTCGGTCGGTATATCGTGAATAAGTTTAGTAATGTTGGCGTTCAATGTCTCAATCGAAGCTGGTTCATTCACAATGCATTTAGACTTTGCTTAGCCCCACAAATAAAGTTCCAAAGGTGTGATATCACGCGATCTTCGAGGCCAATTCACTGGCCTGCGACCAGAGATAAATTGCTCACACCGAAACGACAACGCAGTAAACTCATTGCTTCACGTGTGTCAATTAGCACCGCTCTTGTTCAAACCAAATGTTTGGTTGAGAGATGGAGAATGGAGATTATGGGCTTCAAATTCCGACATCAAAAAGTCGTTTGCCATGACGCGATAGCGTTCGCCATTCACTATTACATCGGCGTCAGCCTCGTCTTTGAGGAAATATGGGCCGATGATTCCTCCACCCCATGGGCCGCACCAAACGGTTGTTTCCAATAGATGTAATGGCTGTACTTGAATGACTTCGGATTGCTCTTTACCCCAAATATACCTATTAGCTTATTGGCATAGTCATTGAGCCAAAAATAGGCCTCATCACTGAACGGTTATGTACACCATGAGGTGGCCTGAGCGCGCGTTGAACACTTTTCACAGAGCGTCGATTTTCGTAATACAGTTGCACGATTTTTAAACGTCGTGTTAAGGCGTAGGTCTTTGTTGTGGCCTCGGTAGTCTAGCTTAAGTGCACTAGCCTGCCATCCCAGAGGTTATGGGTTCGAATACCACGTAAGGCAGGGTCTTCGCACTTTTCTTAATTTACCTACTCTCCCTGTTTCTAAAAAAACCAAGAAACGAACAGACTCATTCCGCAAACCCAAAAACTTATCCTTTCCATCCTTACACTCGTGCAGTAGTCAGCGCATTATTTGCATTGTGGCTGTTCAAACAAGCAAAAACAAAGAAAAACACACAGTTACACATTGCATCAGTGGCGCCAGCAAGAGGAAGCGGGCAGCCGCGGTACCGCAGACGCATCACTTTAGCGAAGTCCTCAACCATTTGTGTGATCCTTCTGCTAGAAAAATGTGCCACACAGATGGCGCTCCAAGTAGTAGAAAGGCGTTGTTCCTAAGCAACTACAGGTGGGCATTCCCACGACTTAGGACTGATAGCAGCAGGCTAATCACCTATCCTGCCATAAATCAAATAAATTAACGAAACCAACCCAAGACAAGTCTTGTCGAGGCCCTATGCTCCCGAGAGGAGTGAACAAGAAAAAAACAAAGGTCTTTCCATGATGATATATCAATGAATACTGAAAAAACTACGTATTTAGTTTGCCAGTAGTCACGCGTGACCTGTTAAAACAACTTATTTGGAAAAGGTACCTTCAATCTGATCACCCTTTATATTCTTCTGCTGCCTGCGTCCTGGTATGAAATGCTGTTTATTTATTTCTCCAATATAGTATTCCGTCACAATATTTGTACACTCCATGCATCTCCTTCACACCTTGCCTTTCTCACTCACATTGGTGCCATTGTTGTTATTTGTGTATATTGAAGATGCGATGTATTCGTATACCAGACTCTGTTGTTGTTGTATCAAAGAAGATTAAAGAAAATACGAGCTGACAATTTGCTGACTGGCTGTGAAAAGTCACAAAAGCGTGCACACATATACACACATGTAAGAACATATATGTGGCTGCATTGAAGCTGAAAAAATAACAACACACAGACATCAAAGGCGTTGAACAACAACGAACGAATGGAGGCTGTGAACGCAAAACATAGCTTGGAGTTGTGGTTTAGTGTTTGCCAACAACACATGTAAGATCGCAACCAAACAACCAGCCAACGACACCAGCTGCCAAGCCAACTCGTGCACCAGCAGCAACCACAACCCAAAGCAAAGTCAACGAAACCGCACTGAAGAGGGTGAAGCCGGTCTGAGTATGAGTAAGCAATTCTGTATCATAGCCTCATGACTCTTTTGCTATTTATCACAACGCGCAAATTGACATTTGAAACGGTGCGTTTTTCTTCTACACCCGTTTGTCACATATAAAGAATGGCGCAGCGAAATATGGAAGGAAGTAACAGCAACCCAAGTCGCATTAGCAACGAAATGTTGCAAAAGCTAAAAGGAATGGCTACATACGCACACGTACAGATGCATGTAATATTTAATAGGAATATATATAAAAAATGCTAATTTTTTTATTGGCAATATTTTCTCTTGCTTTTTACCAAACAAAGAAGAAGCATACGTAATGTGGGATTTCAATGCACGAATAGGATCGATCATTACAACAGGAATAAAAACCATATTTAATGAAGATACTCTAAACGATAAGGGGGAACAATTCATATAATTTTGCTAGCAAAATCTACTTCGCATAACAAATATACATAACTACTGTGGGCAAAAAGTAAGGTGAATTTATTTGTCAAACTTCGCGGAATTAAAATCTCGCTCTAGTTATTTTTTTCATGAGTTGGCAGCACTGTTAATAACATCTCGGCCAACTTTCATGTGAATGCCATTATTAGTAATATATTTACGCTTGTGTTTACCAAACGACCAAGAGTGCATTTTTCGCGTTTTACAATGTCTGATTTGATTGAGCAGAGAAGTGCCATCAAATTTTGTTTGCGGAATGAAATTTCGGCTGCGGAAACGTTTAGCATGTTGCAGAACACATTTGGGGATTCGACTATGGCGCAGAAAAATGTTTATAAGTGGTACAAAGACTTCAAAGAGGGTCGGGAACGTGTTGATGACTTGGAGCGCTCCGGACGACTATCGACGTCAACAGATGACCAACACGTCAATAAAGTGAAGGAGTTAGTGCTCAAAAATCGTCGGTTGACTGTTAAAGACCTTACTGATATGATCGGAATATCAGAAGGATCTGTGGAAACCATTTTGAAAGAACATTTGGGCCTACGAAAAGTCAAATCTCGTTTGGTACCGAAAACTCTCAATTTCTTGGAAAAAAGTCGTCGCGTTGATGTGTGTGAAACAATGCTTTCAGACTATCAGGACAAGCTCAAATGCATCATTACGGGAGATGAGACTTGGATTTATACTTACGACCCTGAAACAACCGACCAATCAAGCGAATATCGTGCTAAAAGCGAAGCCAGACCGAAAAGAGCACGTCAAAGTCGTTCAAAAATAAAGGTCATGATGGCATTTTTTTTCGATTTTTGTGGTGTGGTGCACTATGAATTCCTTCCACCTGGCCAAACTGTTAATAAGGAATATTATTTGAGCGGTATGCGTCGTTTACGTGAAGCAATTCGTCTAAAAAGACCAGAATTATGGGCCAACAACTCTTGGTTTTTGCATCACGATAATGCACCGTCTCACACTGCACTCGTTCTTCGTGACCATTTCGCCGAAAATTCCACGCCTATCGTTCCGCAACCACCGTATTCGCCTGATTTGGCTCCGTGTGACTTCTGGCTATTCCCAAAACTCAAGAGACCACTCCGGGGAACGCGTTTCGAGTCGATTGAGGAGATAAAAGCTGAATCGAAGACGGTGCTGATGGCTGTACCGGAAATGGACTATTTGGCATGTTTCGGGGATTGGAAAAATCGTTGGCATAAGTGTATTTCATCGAGAAGGGATTATTTTGAAGGGGATGAAATTGATTTACAAGAATGGAATTACTTATCACTCAGTCCATAAGTTCGTGCATTTTTAAAGGTGGTTTTAAAATTAATAAAAAAAGATGTTTAAAGTAATTATTAATGAATAAAATATTTTCTTTCATTATTTACAATGTCTTCCCACGTTTAGGCAAATTTTTAATTTTCTGTTCCAAAAATTGTTTGTCCTTGGGGCCAAAATACGCTTCGATATCCCTTTTATAGCTTCTTTTGAGGAGTAGTTCTTGTTACTCATATGGGATTGAAGTCCACGGAAAAGGTGATAATCACAAAGTGCAATGTCGGGAGAGTATGGTGGATGCGGCATTAGCTACCATCCGAGCTCGTTCGGCTTGCCTAATGTTTGCCTTGAAGTCTTGCGCTGTCGTGGTGAAACAAAACTTTGCGTCTATTCACTAAAAACGGTCGATTTTTTTTAAGTGCCTCATTCAGGTTTGATAGCTGATGGGAATAATAATCAGCAGTTTTCGTTTGGTTTGGTTCCAGAAGTTCATAATAAGCAATACCGGCCATATCCCACCAAATAGACAGGAGAATGTTCTTGGGGTGCAGGCCATCTCTAGGGGTCGGTTCTGGTGTTTCATCTTTATCTAACCATTGGCGTTTGCGAGCAGGATTATTGTAAAGGACCCACTTTTCATCACCAGCAACGATGCGGCTCAGAAAACTTTCATTTTCAAGCCGTTGCAGCAGCTGAGAACACACATTTACTCTCTGCTGAAGGTTGGCGACAGAAAGTCTATGCGGAACCCATTTTCCCAGCTTTGAAACCTTTCCCAACTGAACCAGGTGCCTGTGAACTGTTCCATGTGATGAATTTAACCTCTGATCTATCATATCGGCTGTAAAATTTGGCTCAGCTTCCACGAGTTCGAGCAAGGCGACGGAGCTAAAGGCTTCAGGACGACCAGCGCGCGGGGCATCTTCCACGTCGCAGTTGCCACTTCGGAATTTTGAAAACCACTTTTGCGCAGTTATCATCGAATTCCTTTGAGAAATCAAAATATACCGGAGCGATTTGATGGTTGATGGATAAAAGCCCAAGCCTAAAAATCAGAAAATAGTTAGACTTGTAGCAGTGGATCTAGCAGCTTGATTTTTTAGATGTAACGTAATTTCGTGAAGTTTTTGCCTCTGCTTATCGGCTTTAATTTCTATACCTTTACGCACTTGTACTCACAAAAGTTCACAAGTCAAAATGAAAAAAATTAAAACTATTTTAATTTAAATTTATTCAATGTAATTTTGACGTTTATCATCAAAAATGAACCCTTAGGTGGTGGTGGTAATTTCAAAATTATATGGAATTCATTTTGTGCTAATTATGAAACTGGTCTAAGTCGAAAATTTGAAGAAAATATGTATATAAAAATAACTTGAAAATGGCGCGTGACCTTCTTTGCAAGCAAAATAACCAATACTTTGTTAAGGACCTACAGAAATGTATTTAATACTGAATTTAACTTAAATTTCCATGCTCTTCGAAAAGACACATGTCAAAAATGGGATATACTGAACAGAGAAATCGGAGCATGCAATAATGAAGAAGAGAAGTTACATCTTAGAGAAAGTCATGACGTAAATTTACAAAATGTTGAACGAGCTAGGAACTGTCTTGCAGAGGATCGGAAAAATCTAAAGGAATTTCCAGGAAATATTACGGCTTATCATTTGATATGCAAAAAACGTTCTGTTTCATTAGCCTATTATAGGCAAAATATGGACGTATACAACTTGGGTTTCCGCAATTTCGAAACTCTTGAGAAACTCTAAAATGTTTGAATGCGATTTATTTTGCGTCCAAGTCTTGAAATAACCCAAACCAACGTGGTTTTTTAACTAGCCGCTCCACCGCTGTTTCTAGTGAATTCTGTATGTCATCGTTTTCCAAAGGACTCCAAGTTGACTGCATTTTCTAGTAAAAAAGTACGCTCGCTTGGGCGACTTCACTTCATCTTTCTGACCTTTTCACTCCACCTCAGATGGTGCGTGGTAAAAATCGTTGCAGTTTTAGCGAACCACTTTGTTGCTACATTAGCCGTACCCCAAGGGAGCATTTTAGTGCCATTTTTTTGTAATTTTTCCAATGACACGAGGGGTGCCTTTTATTTGACAGGATTTGACAACCCTGGTGTTGCAATCTGGCAACTGACAGCTGTATCGCAAAGTTTGACATTTTTTGGCTTTTACGTACTCAGAACGTTTTGAAATACCAGCGCTATTTGTGTTGCTTACAGTAACTTAAAAGATTCATCTCGGTCCAAAAATGGAATTAAATCGTGAACATTTTCGTGCGATTATTTTTTACTACTTTCGACGTGGATTAACTCAGCAACATTGCATGGATGAACTTAATTCATTTTTTGGCGATGAAGCTCCATCAAGGACCAGTGTTTATCGATGGTATGGTGAATTCAATCGTGGTCGTAGATCACTCCAAGACGAATTTCGTGAAGGTCGTCCAAAATCAGTTGTTGTTCCGAAAACCATTGATGCTGTGCGCGAACTGATATTGCAAGATCGTCATGTGACCTATCGGGAGATTGGAACAATCTTAGGCACTAGTGGGACCAGCATACATTCAATATTGCATAAACATTTTACTGTCAAAAAAATTTGTTCGCGTTGAATCCCACACAATTTGTCAATCGCTCAAAAAGCGGCTCGTGTCGATTGGTCGAAGGAAATGCTCAAAAAATACGATCACGGGGCTTCGAAACACGTCTATGACATCGTGACAGGTGATGAATCATGGATTTACGCGTATGAGCCCGAAAGTAAACAGCAGTCGACTGTATGGGTGTTTAAAGATGAGCCAAATCCAACAAAAGTTGTTCGCGCACGAAGCACTTCCAAGCAAATGGTCGCCTGTTTTTCTGAAAAACTGGACATGTCGCAACCGTACCACTAGAACAACGGAGAACAGTAAATTCTGAGTGGTACACAACCATTTGTTTGCCAGTTGTCTTCCAAGAAATTAGGAAAACCAATCGCCAAAGACGGATCACTCTTCACCAGGACAATGCGAGATCTCACACATCGGCTCAAACAACTACATTTTTGAACACCCAAAACATCGAATTAATGTGTCATCCGCCGTATAGTCCTGACTTGGCACCGAATGACTTCTTTTTATTCCCGTACGTAAGAAGCGGTTGCGGCATTCAGAATCCATGTTTTGGAGGTACCTCATTCAGAGTGGCAAAAGTGCTTCGACAATTGGTTCAAACGCATGCAAAAGTGTATAGATCTTCATGGAGAATATTTCGAAAAATAATAATATGATTTTCGATTATTAAAATTTGTTTTTGTTTTCTAATCCCGAAATATAAAAGGCACCCCTCGTATAAGCAAATGTTTTTCCTTTTCCAATTTTATTTTAATTTCAGTTAAGGACTCAATGGATGCTCAGAAGCTTCAACTTGACATGACCAATCGTCGTCGATGGTGCATGAGTTCACGTCTGTCTAAGAATATTCAAAAATGTTTTCATTTAATATAACATTCTCGGTTTAACCATTTCTAATAACGTAATACGAGTACACAGTGTAACAGAGCTTAACGGTCTTGGAGTTTTATTCAATACGAAATTTTCCTGCAGTGCTCAAATTAAATTTCTCCAGGGACTTCTGTTCAAAGTAAAAAAGATATTACCAGCACATTTCTATCTCGTACTTAAATCTTATTTAAGTGACAGCCACTTCTATGTAAGGCACGGGGATGCCTCATCGGAAATTTATAACATTAATGCCGGTATACCCCAAGGTAGTGTCTTAGGTCCTGTCCTGTATACTATATTTACAGCTGATAAGAAGTAGAAGTAGCAACTTTTGCTGATGATACAGCATTTATCGCTTATAACGAGTCCCCTGTAGAAGCTTCATATCTTTTGCAAAATCAACTCCAAATTTTGGAGTCTTGGCTAAACAAATGGAAAATAAAAGTTAATTCGGAAAAATCTACACATGTCACTTTTACATTAAGAAGAGAGCAATGCCCTGCTGTATTTTTAAATAATAAACAAATTCCCACTAGTGACAGAGTCAAAAATTTAGGGATGCATCTTGATGGACGCCTCACGTGGAAAAGTCACATTCAGGCTAAGCAACAACAACTAAAAATTAAAACAACACGTATGCACTGGCTGCTTGGCCGTAACTCTCAACTTAGTCTAGAAAACAAAATACTGATCTACAAAGCTATTCTGAAGCCCATTTGGACCTACGAAATACAGCTTTGGGGAACTGCTAGCAACTCCAATGTGGAGATCTTGCAACGTTATCAATCAAAAACATTACGAAGCCTTGTTAATGCCCCAATGAATCTATTCATAACGACTTAGGTATTCCTTAAGAATGAAATTCCAAAATATAGTACTAGACATCTGAAACGATTATCTAATCAAATAAATCCAGCTGCTATTTGTTTATTAGACACAACCAATGAAACTATACGGTTAAGGGGGTCTTCTGGTCTCGAGGCCCTGAAATGAAGGGTTTTTTGGGGATTGATTGTGACAAATCCTGTGAATATTAAAAAAAAAAAATTTTTTTATTTTAAAGGTACATGTCTTGGCTTTCAAAAAATGGTTTTGACTTAGAAAAAAATTAACACCCGCGACCTTGAAATGGCGCTGAAGACGTCCACCTCCAAACGAAACAGGTCTCCATTTTGGTCACGGTTTTTCCACCTGGGTAATCAGAAAGCAAAAATTAGATATGCGTTGTCTTCAGAGTTGCCCTGGTTAAGTTTTCCCGTGACAGATTTTTTTTTTTAAATTTTTTTCAAAAGTTATGCAACAATTTGCAAAAAAAATTTTTTTTTGCTCATTTTTTGAACTTTAAAAGGTTATAAAAATGGAATGAAAAAAAATTTCAAAAATCGTACACGGGGAAACTTAGCGGTAAGTTTTCCGAACCTTTTAAGACCAAAACCATTGAAATCGGAGTATAACTACTATGAAAAGTGTGACCAAAATGCTTAAAAAACACGATTTTCGGGGAAACGCGTTTAAAGATAAAGTTTATGATAAAACGGCCGGAGGAGGGTACACTTCGGTGCCCAAAAAAATGTGAAAAAATGGGATTTTCAAAAAATCCTTTCTGTGGCGTATTCTCGCATACACATACAACAAAATTATGCAAAAAAAAAAAAAAATCGATTTTTTTTTCGCTGGAGACCAGAAGACCCCCTTAAAACGCAATCATATCTTAGACTTGCCATTCCTCTAGTATGAAACTACTCAACCTATAAACTTTAAGGTAAACTTAAGTAAGTCAATCTTAAGTGATAATATTAACTAACAATGAATTTAAGCAATCTTGAAGTACTAATGAATTTTAATAATTTAAGTACGAACTGTACAAGTTAACAAGCTGTTGTAATTTCTATGTAGATTTGCACAAAAGCAAAACTACCACTGCCATTATCTTATAAGATCCAATTTGCTGAATGCCTTATAGTAGATAGATTGCAAATAAAGTAAGTTATATAAAAAAAAAAAATTAAATTTATTGATTTAAAATCGTATTTGGTTCTAGGCTTCATTCGTTGCAGTACATCTGAATTTTCTGACCCGTATACCTATAAACTGCTGTTTACGGCTCCTGTTCCTTTTACGACTCTTTTCTTAAACACTCTTAGACCTTATTTTAAACAGCTGATTTGGATAGTTTTAATTACTGGTCTCGACGATACTGCCACGTGTGCCCTCCTACTAAATAAATATTTATTGGCGTGCTCCAAAAAAAAGAAGCATTATCATAACAATTAATACAAAGCTGCTGGAAATGCCGTGAGGGAGCAATTTTAAATGTACAACATTTTGCATATACTGGAGGTAAAATTTTAGAAACACCTCATTTGGTGCGTGTGGGGAAAATTTATCTTGCTAATCACTGTCATTTACCCAATTTGTGACCATTTTAATTTTTCAGCTTTCAAATTTGTCATCTTGACAATTTAAAAAATTTACATATTTATGTGCCTATAGAAATGCATGTAGTACTTGTGCATATACCTACACTAATTTTCCACATTTCTGCCACTCATTTATATTCATTAGCTCCACCTGCAGCGCATTTCATTTTCATTTCTCGCTTGAGTATAAATTCAAAGTTCACTCGGGACAAATAATTCGAATGAAGCTACTTCGCTTCTTGTTTTTCCGTATACAAATATTATTTACAGTTACATTTCATTTCAATCAATGCTAATGTTAAAGTCACACATATACGAGTGCTTTATGCATATGTTTGTGCATATGTGCGCGTAAGCATGTGTTGGTATATGTTTTTAAATGAGAGCACACGTCTGACGAAATGTGTATTCCCGAGTGTTTTGTTTGTTTATCGCAGATAAATATAATAGAAACGCAAACGTAGACAAAACTTCGAAATACCGACAATATGAAAAGCGCACGTTCAGGCAGACATGACGAATTCGCCACATTCAAGTAAAAAAGGCCTAACATGGTTATATATGTACATGCATACTTATGTATGCACACGGGTGGTACTTATGAGGGGGCACATTTTGGGGACAAATACCACTAAAATGCGAAGATGATTCATTGAAGATTTTTAGGCTCGTTAACAACTTTTATCGCGTGGTGAAGCTGGCCATCACTAGAGTAATAAAATGAATACGTAGAAAAATTACTTAATTTTAGTGGTAATGGTGTGCTTTTAAAAAGTATTGGCTAATTTATTTTCAATCAGGCAGTTCTTTTTTAAAAGCTGATGCCTTAAATTTGGAAAGAAAAAAAACTCAAAAATAATCAATTGAACATAACTTGGCAGCAAAGTAAATAAGAGCCATTTTCGGGAAGTCGTGTAAGCCCATTTTTGCACAAAATTAGTTATTGATAGAAATGAATACAATTTATTATGAACTTTTTATCTATTGTTTTGCCATTGCTTTTAGCATCACACATTTTCGTTGTTAATGAACTTATAAATATAAATACAGTAGAGCGACGATTATCCGAAACAATTGGTGCAGAGGGTGTTCGGATAATCGATTTTTCGGATAAACGAACATTTGCGAAATTCCAGTTCTTTGTTGAGGGTAGGGTAATAAAACATGTTAAATTCATTACCTATGAATCATGTTCTAAATATAAAATGCTATCGATGAAGGCACGGAAAATGCCAAAATAATTACGTTCCCTTGCGTCGCTCTCTGAGTCATTTCTATTAAAGGTTTCTATTTCATTTGTACATACTGTTTTTTATTCTTTATATCCGAAAAAGGCGTGATGTTTCCTTTCGGTTAACCGACGTTTCGGATGACCGGCTTTCGGATAATCGACGCTCTACTGTACTTTGAAAATAGTGTAAGACCACTTTCCTCAAAGACGTACACTTCAGAAGTGTACTACATAATTTCTTCAGTGGCTTTTTATATACATATGTGGCAATTTTGTATGTGACATAAACATTTTTATAGTTTCCTGGAATTTCGGGGTTTCCCCGTTTCTTGTAGAAAATTTTAATGTATCAGCAGACTGAGTAGACGTGTTTTTGAGTAGTTGCAGTTTAATCCGTAATTTTATTTAATCCATTGAGTGTTAGTTTACTAAAAAAAGCGGTTCTTTTGTCCGGGTAAATCAAAATCATAATAAAGTTTAACATAACTACTTGAAATACTGCGAAAAAACTTGGTTATTTCACCTGTTAAATTGTTTGAATTTACTAACATGCCAAAAATGTCAACACGAACAACAGCCTTGAACAAACTGTCACCATCCCCGCAAGCACCTTCAGTACAAAGTAAGTCTCTTAGTACCGATGCATCAAGCGCTACTCTCAACGCGTGGTTTGCGAAAATTGAGAGCCGCCTAGAATCACAAAAGCAGAGCATCATTGAAGAGCTAACATTACGATTAAGAGAATCGGAAGAGCGAGTAATGGAACGATTCAGTGAGTTGTCAGCGGATGTTATGCACCTGAAGTGGGCAGTTAAGCACATGGAAGAGCGCATAAAACAAACTGAACAGAAATGTGCTAATGTAGACAAATTGCGCAGGGAGGTATATGCACTTACCGAACAACGAAATGTATACGAGAACAACGCAATATCATCAGTTGTGATTGTTGGTGGGTTGCCTATAAGGAAGGATGAGGACATTCTAAATGATTTCTCCAATCGGTGCCGAACACTTCAAGTAAAACTAGCACCTGTACGTTCTGCTTTTCGGTTACGACCAAACAATAAAAGCGTAGCTCCTATTATAATCAAATTGAGCTCTGCTGCAGATCGCTCTCTAATGCAACACCATTTGTTCACTTATCTTGAAGAAGGCGGCAGTTAAATTACCATTAATTATTACAGTGCGGACAATGCAGAAAAAATCTCGACACATGTCGTCCTACATTTCAATTAATTTTAATAGTGTATTATTCTTCCCTCATAGAATTTCACCCAATGAATATAAACAAAGAAGGAAATCTAAAATCAGATACTGAGAGCAATTCTGATGAAAAGAGTTATTATTTAAATAAATAAAAAACAATTCAAATATGAAAACAATTCAAATCTATAAACTATTCATTGTGGAAGGCGACAAAAAGTATGGTCGGAGCTAAAATACACTTTCCGCTAATTAAAGCCGCAAATGGATAATGGGCCCAACATCATTGGAAAAAGCAATTATTCTAATTCAACATTTTTAAGGTATATTCGAAAATCAAAATAATAAAGACTTCGATTTGACTCATACAACAAGCAATAAAGACGTGGAAATCAACAAAAAAAATTACACTAACAGAGATAAAACAATTAACTTCGACATTAAAAAACAACAAATCCCCTGGAAACGAAATCATTGCGATCCCAAAACGTAAAAAGACTCCACGTTTGCATCGTCCGACCCATGCGACTGCTGCCGATAATATCATAAATAATTAAGAAGGTTCCAACAGGTGCACAGAGTCACTCACAAAATTTATGAAGACTTCAACAACAAACAATTATGTGTGGCTGTATATCTCGACGTAGCTAAAGCCTTCGACAAAGGACGCCAGCTTGGATTACTGCACAAACTCCAATCGCAATTCTAATGCCAAAAAGTTACATCCACGACAGAAAACTTTATGCTAATTACATTGACTCTGCATCTCATCAGATGGCAGCATGATTGCGACGTTTGCAGCTGACACTGTACTAATGGCATCTTAGAGACACGCGAATATAGCCCACACAAATTTACAAAACGACCTAAACAAAACAATGTTCAAAATGTGGAATATAGAAATTAATGACGACAAAACAATTCAAGCCAATTACACAAACGGGAAGTTAACCATAGAACGACGCGAGTACTGATATGAATGCATTACAATTGACTCAAAACTAAACTGGAAGAACCTTACAATAAAAAATGACATGAAATTAAAAATCGCTTTCGGTAACTGTACTAGGACCACGGGCAAAGCTTTCGCTGCAAAATAAAACCTTAACACAAAACCTTAGGACAATATCCAATAAACAAAACTCTGATATATACCCAACGTTTACATTCACCGAACCTTAAACATCAATACAGTTGGCGAAGCAATACAAACCGCCAGCGGAAGGCACATAAGCACAGCGATGAGGGACCTTCCTGTTGAAGAAAAATTCAATAAGAAGAGGCTTAATCGAAATATTTTAAAAATTAATTACATATTCCTTAATGATCCTGAAGAGCAATGGCTCTACAGTGGCCCTTAACTTTCCAAATATCTATAATATGTAATATTTTTTGGAAGCAATAAAAAAATTAAATAAATATTTTAAAAGAAAGTGTAACTCCTTTTGAAGTCATTAGAGGTATAACTTGTTGTTAATCAGATTAAAAAAAAATGATTTCATTATAAATTTAAATCAGTTTAATATCTAAAACATACAAACTAATGTAATAACCTAAATCCATATTGTTAATACAGGGAGGCTGATGAATTTTGCTACATTAAGAAACTCAAATAATGTGGAATTCATTTATTTTTTTTTCAAGTTGAAGGTCATTAAATTTTATTAAATGTAGCTTAACTAGTTTTAAAAATAATTGAATTTAAATGCCCCCCATGCTCGTTGACACAAGTGCGGCATCTTAGTAAAAAGTTGTTCATTGCTGCTTTGAGAGATGCGACAGGAATAGCCGCAATTGTTGCCCGAATGGATTGTTTTAGTTCATCCAAATTTGTTGGCTTTGTTTTATAAACTTCTTGTTTACATAAACCCCACAAGAAAAAGTCAGGTGCAGTAAGGTCAGGCGACCTGGGGGGCCAACGAAATTCGGAGTTTCTTGAAATCAGTTTATTGGGAAATTTTCGTCGCAACTCTGTCATAACAGTCTGGGCTATGTGAGACGTTGCCCCATCTTGTTGAAACCACACAGAGTTGAAAGGAATTCTCTTTCGACGTAGTTCTGGATAAAAAAATTCTTTCAGCATTTTCAAATAACGGTCTCCAGTAACCGTAACGGTGTGACCATTTTCGTCAAAAAAATAAGGCCCGACAATACAGTGTGAAGAAACCGCACACCACACTGTCACGCGAAGAGGATGCAATTCCGTCTCGTGGAGTATCTGTGGGTTAGAAGTACTCCATATTCGACAATTTTGTTTGTTCACATTGCCGTTTAAATCGAAATGGGCCTCATCAGACATGAAAAGGCAGTTTAACATGTTTTGGTCTTCTTCCACCATTTGCAGGATCTTCTGGCAAAATTCCAAGCGAATCGGCAAGTCTGCTGCATTCAGTTTGTTAACCATTTGAATTTTGTAGTGAAATAAGTCTAAATCTTTGTGCATTATTGTTTGCAAAGACTGTCGGCTGACACCAAGTTGAGCAGATAAGCTTCTTGTTGAAACCCTTGGATTGCTTTGTATAGCTGCAGCTACAGCACCGATCGTTTCCTCCGTCCGAACTGGTGGGTTTCGATGATAAGGCCTTCTTGCGACTGTTCCTTGCTCAGAAAAATTATTCACCAGTCTCATTATGGTCCATCTGCTCGGGGGATCGCCGCCAAACATCCGCCTGTACTCTCTCTGTACCAAAACTACGGACTCCAGTGCGTGATAGCGGCGGACTATCCAAATTCTTGTTTGCGTGTCCCAGTTATCCATTTTAATAAATTTTAAAGATCAATCTGCAAATTAAAACAAAAATGGAACAGATAACTTAAAAAGAAAAAAAGTTATTCAATTTTTTTTTGGTAGCGGCTTTCATCAGCCACCCTGTATTATGCAAGTGCAATTTCTTAAATATCTTCATATAAAATAAAATATCCTTACACCACCTTCAAAGAAAGGTCATACAATCTTCTAGTACTCGTACTAATCTCTTTTGAGTATGTACTGTACGATACGATAAGAAACTTGACACTTCAAAGTCTAGTACTGAGTATTTTTTAGTACCCAATACCAATGCTTTTGAAAGTCATGTACAGCCGATTCTTCTGAAAACCGAGTAGATATCGAAGCATGTACTAAAAAAAAATATCATAGTGCAGTCGTGCTGACAGATATATCCAATGAAGAATTTGTTTTGTAGCAGGGTTGGGCATTTTGCACTAACACTAAATTGCGCTATATCTAAAAGGAGAAGAACTTGATATTAAATTCAGAAACATGTATTAGCTTATGGGTAATCGATCCGCTTTATCCACTTATAATAAAATACTTCTCTACAATCAAATATAAATATATATATATAATTGGCGCGTACACCCTTTTTGGGTGTTTCGCCGAGCTCCTCCTCCTATTTGTGGTGTGCGCCTTGATGTTGTTCCACAAATGGAGGGACCTACAGTTTCAAGCCGACTCCGAACGGCAGATATTTTTATGAGGAGCTTTTTCATGGCAGAAATACACTCGGAGGTTTGCCATTGTCTGCCAAGGGGCGACCGCTATTAGAAAAATGTTTTTCTTAATTTTGGTGTTTTCACCGAGATTCGAACCGACGTTCTCTCTGTGAATTCCGAATGGTAGTCGCGCACCAACCCTTTCGGCTACGGCGGCCGAACCAATTTGGACATATGGGATCCAAATGATTGCTCAAGCACCAGCAAGATATTGTACTTCAAATCCAAAGGTTCCAAAAAAAGTTTTGTAATGCGCTACTTACGCACCCTGCGATCTCATCATGTCACCAGCGAAGCTTCAGCCCTCACCGATCAACACGAATGGTTTAAAAAGTTGAAACGCTATAAGCCGCACTTCATGCAGTAATGAACTTCTTTGCAAGTCTTGTGCAAAGCATCATAACATGGATTGTATTATACGGAATCCAAAGAAGATAGTTCGTTAGTTTATTTATTGTTCACTAATTACAATGCAAGTGAAAATAAAAATTTTTTTAGTGGTAGTTTAAATAAGCGTTTCATCATTACTACGCCAGGCCAACACTGTTTAATAGCCTTGTTACCGTAACGGTTGCCTGTAACTGCTGAACGGAATTCAGAAATACTCAAAACGTTGCGGCTGTCTGTCAGGTTATATGTACGATTTTCTTTTTAATTCTATAATAATTGGTATACGTTTGCATTTGATCTACTTCGACTTAATTTGGAAAATTATTTGAATCTGATTTGAGCCATGCCCAACTTTGCCCATGCAAAAAAAAAACATTTTGCAATTTCTGCGACACATGTAAAAATTACGAACTACGCCCTTTAGTAAATTTCTCTGTCCTTCAAATCCCTACATACTTGTACTCTTGTATGTTAGTTATGCCCTATAGAAAAATTATTAGGTTCTAATTGGATAGCACTTGCTTCATTAGCCAGTAGTAGTAGTTTAGTAGGAAGAGAGGGTTCTAGGTTCATTATAACTAAGATAGTAAAAATGTAATGCCCTCTCATAAGGTAAATTAAACCATTTACATTTATATTCAATAAATATTTTTAGTTATGCCTTATCTTCTTTTTTTCAGAAAAAGAAATGGAATTTATGGTACACTAAATACAATAGAGCCAGAACTTGAAACCGAAAATATTCAGCAAAATTTAGTATTATGTATGGTCTGAGATCATTAGTAAAGGAAATCGTCATCTCATGACAGTCAAAACAAAATAATTGTATGAAGGGGCAAAGATATTTGAGAAGTACTTCCTGATTCAGCCTGATGCTTGGGATGTTATTATTGCCGCTATTTCTGTACCTGACATTAAAACATAAAATGCGTAAAATGCCTTTTAGACGTCAGCCTCAAGTGGAGAATAACTCTTGCCAACAGGTGTTACTTTGTGCTCAGTAGGCAATTGAGAAGTAAAGCTCTCTCTCAAAGGACCAAACCAACACTCTGACAAATGCTCATCATTCCTGACTTTCTGTATGACACAAAAGCACGGGCGATGTCGAGCTGTATGAGCTATACACGGACATGGACATAGTGACACGTGTAAAAATACAGAGGCGACGCTGGATTGGCCATGTCACCCATATGAAAGAATTGTCGATATCGGTAACTATTGTTTGGCAGACATTTCTGACATTTCTCTACAGTAGGGTTTGGCAAGCCATCATAAATCGATTAATCGTTCGCGAAGTTCAAGAGCACTGCCGTCTCCGCACTCCGAAATAAGAAAGGAGCTGCCGTTAGGGTGAATAACGAGCCATGCTGACCGAATGCTTGTTTCCAAAAATTAATCGGTTAACAGCGACAACTTTGGTTTCAACAAGACAGCGTAACTTGCCATACAGCGCATTTAATAATCGGTTTATTCCAATACTCGAGCCACCATTGACTCCATATGGCCACAATTAGTCTGATCGAATGAACCACGTAACTCGCAGCCGTGGCGGATGTACTCAAGTGCGTATGTACTGTGGGCAAAAAGTAAGGTGATTTTATTTGTCAAACTTCGCGGGATTCAAATTTCGCTCTAGTTATTTTTTTCATGAGTTGGCAGCACTGTTAATAACATCTGGACCAACTTTCATGTGAATGTCATTATAAGTAATATATTTACGCTTGTGTTTACCAAACGACCAAGAGTGCATTTTTCGATTTTTACAATGTCTGATTTGATTGAGCAGAGAAGTGCCATCAAATTTTATTTGTGGAATGACATTTCGTCTGCGGAGACGCTCAGCATGTTGCAGAAGGCATTTGGTGATTCGACCATGTCGCAGAAAAATGTTTATAAGTGGTACAAAGACTTCAAAGAGTGTCGAGAACGTGTTGATGACTTGGAGCGCTCCAGACGACCATCGACGTCAACAGATGACCAACGCGTCAGGATAAGCTCAAATGCATCATTACGGGAGATGAGACTTGAATTTATGCTTATGAAACAACCGACCAATCAAGCGAATATTGTGCTAAAGGAGAGGCCAGACCGAAACGAGCACGTCAAAGTCGTTCAAAAATAAAGGTCACGATGACAGTTTTTTTCCATTTTCGTGGTGTGGTGCACTATGAATTCCTTCCACCTGGCCAAACTGTTAATAAGGAATATTATTGAGCGTTATGCGTCGTTTACGTGAAGCAATTCGTCTAAAAAGACCACATTATGGGCCAACAACTCTTGGTTTTTGCATCACGATAATGCATCGCCTTACACTGCACTCGTTCTTTGTGACCATTTCACCAAAAATTCCACGCATATCGTTCCGCAACCACCGTATTCGCCTGATTTGGCTCCGTGTGACTTCTGGCTATTCCCAAAACTCAAGAGACCACTCCGGGGAACGCGTTTCGAGTCGATTGAGGAGATAAAAGCTGAATCGAAGAAGGTGCTGATGGCTATACCGGAAATGGACTATTTGGCATGTTTCGGGGATTGGAAAAATCGTTGGCATAAGTGTATTTCATCGAGAGGGCATTATTTTGAAGGGGATGAAATTGATTTACAAGAATAAATAAAGATTTTTCATTGTACAACCAAATTCACCTTACTTTTTGCCCACAGTATGTCGGACATCATAAGTATTAAAAAAATAAATGCCATGAAATTATCAACAAAATTATAATAAATAAAAAATCAGTCGAGCAATATTGTTTTTTATTATCATTTAAGGTTCTCAAGCTTCTAAAAGAAATTTCCGGGCATTTGAGTTGGTTTCTCAGTTAGATAATAGGAAACTAGGCAGAAGGTTCACTAACCAGATTTGTTTTTGACTAGTGAAAATAGTACTAGTTCTTTAAAAAATTATTTTTTTCCTTGAGATTTTTCTGCTGGGTTGAGTAGGCGATTGCGTGCAGTCATTATTTCATGGCCTAGAGTTGGTCTCTCAGTTAGACAACATACGGTTTGTTGTTGTTGTCAATTTGTGTATGTTATTCGCATTTAACATTGATTTTTGATGTTATGGTTTTTTTAACACACTCGCATAGCTCAATCAATGTGAACACATACGCGCACACATACACACATAATAGATTACCCTGCATACTATACATTTGTTTGCATTGTTATTATGCCATTGTTGCTATTATCGTTGCCAGAGTATTTGCTTTAGCCTGATTGCTAGGCGCAGATTTGTCATTGTTAAATTGTTTTTGTGTTTTTCATTTAGATTTGGAAATTTCGTGCAACATTCCAGATTAAAATTTAAATCGATACAATTAATTTTCAAATGTGGGCAGACAATTCAAACACAACACAAATTCTTCTCTGTGTAAATATGTGGCGGTGTGTATGTGTGGGTATTTGTCACGTACATATAAATGCACACACATAAACTGATGATATTTTCTAAAATCAGCATTCGCTCATTTAAATTAATATGCGAAAATACGTCAACTGAAAACAAATTTGTTTTTGTATACAAACACATACATATATATTACATTGTTTGACACGCACGCACACACACAACCTCCATTTGTTAATTTTTTATAATAATTTTATTAGTGTTAACATTTGTTATACATTTCCCAATTATATTTGGTTGCTGAAATTTAATTGGGTAAACTTGCACCATTACACACACATAGATATTTATATTTCAATTATTTTACATGCCTTCGGCATAGAATTTTCGTATTTAAAATCTTGTCTGAATATTATTGGTTCAAATTTGAACAGTCAGTTTAGATGTCCTTTGCAAAATAATTAAAACGAACCAAATATTATTTATTCGAAATTCGGCTCATGTGCTTCGAGCAAGTAAACATTATTTTGGCATTCGAGTGCTTCAAAGAAACATTTTAGGTTAGATAAAAATTATATAATTCTCGAATATGTGTATTGTGTGGGTGTCTTTTGCTTTCGTACTATGCGTCTAGAATAAATCAAGAAGAGTAAATATTATTCAACAATGCTCCATAAATGAAGGATATTCACTTAGAATAGATTATTTTTTTTTTATTTTTTTTTAAACCATTAAACACATTTATTTATTATTTTAAACCATTAAACATATTTATTTATTTATTGAAAAGAGTAATAATTATAAACAATTATTCCACTGAAAGGTAAGAAAAAAAAGGAAAGAAGCACTGGCTGCTAAGGCCTTCGGCTATTGTTTTAAATGGTTAATACTATATATCAAGACGAGAAAAGGAAATAATTATATTATACTAGGTTTATTATATGCTAGCTGCAAGATTATAATATATTATTCATACACTGGAGAAAGATGGAGATAGTAGAATCAAGGGAATGTGTAACCACTACTCGTATATAACAGATAACTTAGAAGCCTATGAAGTTAAATTTTTAATTTACAGCAAGAAACGAATTGGTTTATGATACTAGTACTCGTATTATAGTCCGTTGTCTGCTTCAGAAGTTCAGACGGTTTGATATTTCTAAACACCGATGATCTAATATTTTGGATTTCTGAACATATATCCATGAAGTGCGATATGGTGAATTTGCTGAATTCACAAAACGGGCACGGAGGTTTCGGCAAACCATTTAGCAAATACGAGTGAGTTGAAGATGTATGGCCAATTCTCAGACGAACAACGGTCTTAATATTCCGACATGAAGAATTTGACGGGTATTGGTTTTTTGATCTCGAGAGATTGAAGGATTTGTAGTGATGTTGGTACTGGTTCCATTTGTTCAGGGAACTTTCATAATTGGAACGCCTTACCAACTTTTTTATAGGTATCTTCTGGAAGAGTGTATTCGAACATGTACAATGGCTCTTTGGTTGCCTCCTTAGCTCTACTATCGGCCTGTTCGTTACCTTTGATGCCACTGTGACCCGGGACCGACATAAGTTTGATTGAACCTTTTTTTTGTGTGAGCATGTTGCGTATTTTGACGTGATAACGTCTTATAATTCGATTTAGCCGGTTGCACGCACGAAAAAATGTGTCGTTACCTTACTCAATCGTCGTTACCGTGCTCATGCGTCGTTACCTTGCTCAATCGTCGTTACCTTGCGCATGCGTAGTTACCTTGTCATGCGTCGTTACCTTGCTTGAACTGTAAGCGAGAGCACGGAACGAACGACAAAGAGCACAATCGGCCCCCGCATTCGGTAACGTTCGACATCTGCACACCTACTTGAGTGAGCATATATATGTATGTATATGCATATTTTTATTTGCATATGCCTTCTTCCTGTATGCATGGTAATAAACCATTTCTCTGTTGAGAATAGGAGATGATAGGAAAAGTAGGAAATGGAAGGGGGTGTTTCGAGTGTAATGTGTCTTGAAAAAGGCAAATCGCTGATGTTGCCTCTTAGTATTGTTGGCTTATTAATGACTGATGCACAATCGAAATTGAACATATCTTTCATGAATTTGATAAATGTTTCGTCATTTTTCACGTTTGTGTAAATGTAACTTGACCTATTCCATTGCGATTCCATTTACCTCCTCCTCTATATCCATACAAAATATCTATCAAAAAAATAAAATTAAAATTTTGTTTTGAAAATTGCAACCATTCCATCAATATTTTCTTATGACGTTTTCACGTTAAACTATCGTCAGTAAACCGACTTTACAGACCACATCTTTTTTTTTATTACTGGAGAGTTATTAGCTGGGTTCAGAATAGCTTCGATTGTTGATTTGCTGTCAATGCATGTTATATATTAATGGTTTTTTTGGGAAGCGAAGTATACCGCTTCAAGTAACGCAACAGCTTCGGCTGTGAAAATTGAGCAGTAACTTGGTAAAACTCCAACGGTTATAGTGGTACCTATTTCGTTTGTTACGGCAAATGAAGTACAGGTATCGATTTTAGATCCGTCAGTAAATAACAGGTCCCAGTCTGATTTCAAAGGAGAAACAGTTTCAAGATATAATTGTTTGAATTCAGCGGGGCCAGTAATATTTTTTTGATGATGCATTAAATTATTTATGGCTAAATAGCTTGCCGGCCACCGTAGCCGAATGGGTTGGTGCGTGATAACCATTCAGAATTCACAGAGAGGTCGTTGGTTCGAATCTCGGTGAAAGCAAAATTAATAAAAACATTTTTCTAATAGCGGTCGCCCCTCGGCAGGCAATGGCAAACCTCCGAGTGTACGAGTATTTCTGCCATGAAAAAGCTCCTCATAAAAATATCTGCCGTTCGGAGTCGGCTTGAAACTGTACGTCCCTCCATTTGTGGAACAACATTAAGACGCACACCACAAATACGAGGAGGAGCTCGGCCAAACACCTAACAGAAGTGTACGCGCCAATTATTTATTTTTTGAAGTGAAAACTTCTTTAGAATCGTTGGGAGTGATTTGAGAAAAAGTGAAACGAAAAAAGCGACACTCTTGGCTACGAAACGTTATATTATATGTTGATATAAACGTAGCGACGAACTAAATAACTTTTAGGCCAGCGCCGACAGCATGGCGCGATAGCCGAGCGGCTAGCAATGTGAGCTTCCGATCCAAAATCCTTGGTTCAAATCACAAGAAAAAAATTTTTTTTATACAGTTATTTTATTTTATGATATGTTTATGAGGAGCTTTTTTTCATGGCAGAAATACACTCGGTGTTTTGCCATTGCCTGCTGAGGGGTGAGCGCTATTAGAAAAATAGTTTTCCTTAATTTTGGTGTTTTCATCGAGATCCGAACTGACGTTCTCTCTGTGAATTCTGAATAGTAGTCACGCACCAACCCATTCGGCTACGGCGTTTGTTTAATTTTACTGATGCAAAAATGAGGAAAAATATATGAATAAAGTTTGCTTACTGCTTACACATTTTCCAAAGGTGACGGAGAACCAAAAAAAAAAGTCGATTTTCAAACAAATACGAGTGCATATGTGTAATTGTGTTAGAGTTTCGGTCACGCCCCCAGCAAAACGTGCATATGTGTTTGTAACATTCAAAAAAATGTAATTGTGTTAGAGTTTCGGTCACGCAGGTTTTGCTGGGGACGCTCATAATAGCAACCGAGTGTGTATTTTTATATTCGTAAATATTTTCATTTTTAAATAGTTACCGCAATTATGCCGAAAAATAATGCAGAAAAGTGTCGTGAATATCGACAGAAAAAAAAATCAATAAATAGCATCATGGAATTCATTCACGAAAATTTAATAAAGTATACACCAGAAGTATCGCGGATACTTAGAAAAGATTACGATAAAGTTCCAATGATTTTAAGTGGCGATTTTAACGTAAATTTTGCATTGGGCACAGCGGTTCCTTTAATTGATTTTCTCAATACAACATACAATTTAAAAATGTGTAACAATCGAACTGAATCGACAACACGATCAAGAACAACAATTGACGCGGTATTTCAAAGATATGTTGACAACATCGAAACTAAAGCATTTGTATCATATTTTAGCTATCATAAGCCACTCGTATCATTTGTTGAAATTGAAAACATTGAGGATGAATAATAATAAAATGAAGAAAATAAAATATGAACTTTATAGCAATATTATAATGAACCTATAATTATCCCGCTCCTAATGTTGCTTTCGTCTCATTCTCTCTCAGTTTGTTTTACGGAAGGTTTCACTTCTATCGCGTCTAACCGTTAGACTGGTATTTTTTTTTTTGGTACGATCCATTCTGGATGAGACAGTTTTTCTACGAGAATTGGTGATATAAGTATGTTCAGTTCTTTGGATTGATTTAAAATTTCTGAAATCGTTGATTTTCGGCCATTTTTACTTGTATTGAGTTGACATGAAGAAACGCATTCAAACAGAAACTTGTTTCTGCAATATAGAACTCTAGGGATACACATCAGCGTGTTATTTGATACGCTTTCCACAAGGGTAGGTAGAGCAGCTTCCGCTAAGATGGCATAAATGGGAGAAGTAGGAAAGGCTCTAATGCTCCTTCTAGCTGCTGCGTGATAAGGCGCTTCTAGGCGTTTCAGATGGGTATACGCGCAATGTTTGTAAATAGCTAATCCGAAGTCTATCTAAGATAACATCAAAGCTCTAGTTATATTTACCAACGTTTGTGTATGCAGACAGTGTTTAGAAGACAAGTACTTAATTATATTTGGTCTTGACAATAAGCTTATTCTAAATGTTCACAATGATGCTTATAAGTAAATTTTTTATCAAATATAATACCGAGTACTTTTAGGGTGTTAGTGTGAGGAAGTGTGACGTTAGAAAATGATATTGAGGGGAAAGTACATTATGTTTACGACAAATGTGAAAAGTGGAGCTTTTGTTAATAGACATACTAGCTCCTGATGATTTCGACCAAAGTTCAAGTTTAGAGAGGATGTCAGTGAATGAGTTTTTGACAGTTGTTAAATCGGAAGCTTTAGAGAAAATCAGCACGTCGTCTGCATAAGCAAAGTGTTCGATATTTGCATTTAAGGATATGATAGAGCTGACTTCTTTGAACGCTATTATAAACAAGATTACAGAAAGAGGAGACCCTTGGGGTATTCCGTTGAAAAGTGGGAGAATGTTAGACTCATTGTTTACACGCACGAAGAATTTGCGATTATACGAGTATAAGTACGATCTTATGTCTTTGTATATTTTTTCTCCAACTTTCCAGTGACTAAGCTCTTCCAAGACAACGTGCGAGCCAATTCTATCATATGCCTTTTCAAAGTCTATACTAAGTACTGAAACATGGTTTCTGTTTGCTAGGGCTGTTGAGGCAAAGTTTTCAAAGATAAGCAGTGGATCTATAACGCCTAAGTTTTTCTGGAATGCAAACTGATTTGGACGTAAAAGTTTATTTTGCTGGGCAAACCATATAAGACGTCAAGCAATGCTCTTCTCCAAAACTTTCGAGATGCAAGGTAACAGGGATATAGGCCTAAAATTGGAAATGAGGGAAATTGGTTTGTTTGGTTTGGGAATCGGGATTATTGCAGCAATTTTCCATGATTGTGGAAATGTTCCTTGTTCTAATATCGAATTGTACAAATTAACAACGCGCGATTTTAAGGCGAATGGCAAAGTTTTTAAGATATTGTACGTTATTCTATCAGAACCTGGTGTTTTACCTGACAACGAAGAAAGAGTTAAGTTGAATTCTTCCAAAGTTATGCGAGATTCTAAACAGAGAGCTTCGTAGGAGGGTGAAGAATTGTGATAACATTTTGGTACAATATTTGACTTTTTACAGCTAAAATCTGGATGAAAGTTTGAACTATGTAAATAGTTTGACCAAGTTATTGCAAATTTGTCGGCGATTTCCTTGGGGGAATATATTGGGCCTTCTGGCGAGTGTATAAAAGGGATGTGGTTACGCTGACAGAAAGAGGTAAGATATTTTATATCTGACCAGATCTTTTTTGGGTTAGAGGAGGATGTTATGCTGGCAGTAAGAGTTTCTAGAGCTTGCCTTTTTGACGCTTTTAATTCGCGCCTGAAGCATGCGTTGGCTTTTTTGAATTTTACAAGATTCTCGTCAGACCTAGTTCGCTCGTACTCCGCCCAAGAAGATTGTTTAGTTTTCCTCAGAATAGAGAGCAAGTTGTTTGACCAATATGGAAGTTTCGCAGAGAACTTTTTGGTGCAAGTTTGTGGGATAGAAATATTCGCCGCTGAACGTATGAGGGACTTGATAGTAAAAGCTTCTTTGTTTACATTATGTGATTCAGGTTTTTTACTTGATAGGTGTATTATATTAGAACAGAAAGTTTCCCAATCAGCTCTTTCTGTTATAAATTTAGGTTTAGGTTTAACTCTGTAAAATTGTGGCATGGAGAGAGATGTAATAATAGGGTAGTGATCACTAGTGTGAAGATCACTCAAAGTTTTGGGTTCTAGTTTTGGGGCTATAGAGGAAGAGGAAATGGAAATATCTGGATGCGAAAAGCTCCTATGTGTCGAAAAATGTTTAGGGAAACCATCGTTAAGAATAACTAAATTTTTTGCAAGGATGACATCCTCGATTATTTTGCCTCTGTTATTTGTTGTAGGTGACTCCCAAAGAGGACTCCACCCCTTACAGTCACCCAAAAGGATGAAAGGATCCAAAAAGGGATTTATTAAATTTAGGATTTCTGTACCACTAAATGGTTGCTCAGGTGGAATGTAACATGCAATAATTGTAATTTTAAAACCTATATCTACTTCTACAGCAACAGACTGAATATTAGAAGCTATTGGGATAAATTT
This sequence comes from Anastrepha obliqua, assembly GCF_027943255.1. Taxonomy (NCBI): domain Eukaryota; kingdom Metazoa; phylum Arthropoda; class Insecta; order Diptera; family Tephritidae; genus Anastrepha; species Anastrepha obliqua. Next base: position 121,974,187 of record NC_072894.1, read on the forward strand.
ATGGCTGAGGGATTTTTTTACAAACATGGCCACACCTTGTTTGCATGTTTAGTTGTTGGGGTTATTGCTAAAGTAACTAAGGTATTTGTTTGGAGCGTGAGCTGTTTTACTATGTGGAATGTGTGTTTTTTGTAGGCAAACTATTTCAGGCGAGTACTCATGTAAAATTAAATCAAGGTCAACATAGTTGTTGAGAAGACCATTAATATTCCATTGTACTATATTCATGACTTAAACCTCCTTAAGAGAGTTTGTTTCTGAGGTAGTAGTTTGAGAGCCAGGATTAAGAGCGAAATTTGAAGAGTTTGTTGGAAGAGAAGAAAGAGAAGAGGTGAATTCGTGTGGAATAGAAATCATTTGGGCGAGAAAGTTATCGATTAGCATTATTTGTTGTGTTTGATTATCATCTGAGTTCATTTCGAGTGAGTTACTGCCTGAAGCGATAGTTCTTGGGCTATTTGTTGATATTTTCATGATGGAAAGAATAATGAGGTGGCGCCTATCGGGGTCCCGTTACTTTGCGCTCAGCGAATTTGACAACTAGTTACGTGATTTTAGCTCCAGTATGGCCAGATCACCATTTTCGTAACTTCATTTATCTTTTTTTTTTTGTTATTTTTATTATTTTTTGTCTCGGAGTTTTAGTTCTTTCTTCATGACATTTTTCTAGCTAAATGTCATGTTTATAATTTTGTAAAATAAACATTTTTTAATAGTTATTTAAATAATTCACTCAGTTTTATTTAGCTTTACTTTTTTTAACATCTGGTGGCATTGCCCGCGATTGCAGGTGTTGTTGGTGTTCTTCTGCTTTCGGCAGTCAAATCTCTCTCTCGCTACTGCAGTGTTGCCTATCTTTGGATATAAAAACGCACTAAAATGCCCATTCAAAGAAAATAACCCAACAAATTTTTATTTAATCACTTAAAGAACTTTGTATGCGTGACAAATTGTCTTTAAAATATGCGTTTTCTTAAATAAATGTGTTATGCTTATGTATAATTTAATTTATGAGTTTTTTTTTTAAGCGAGACTCTTTTGTTAAGGGAACGACTTTTTTGCTATATTTGAAGTTATGTAACTAGATAAGGTACTCTTTTTGTAAAAATGTCAGTATGGTTTCTTTAGTATTTTCTGGTATTTTGTTGTTTATTTTTACAATGAATATAACTCTTAATGTCCTATGTCTCACTAAGGATTGATGACCGCAAGAAACGATTACACGTCTATGGTTTTAATTCGCATTCAATAAATTCAAAGGCTTTTTAAAATGTGTAAAAAGGTTTTCAATCTTAAGAAGAGTTGAGAGAGGGGCATTTAATATTCTTCCATAACCTTAAATGGAGCCATAAATTAAATTTGCACTTTCAAATTATCAAATTTTTTAAGAGTAAAAAAATTTTCATTAGCACTAAAATCTTCTTAGAGTGGCCTTTTTTCAACTTCTTTTGTATAATAATACAGTTTTTTTTAACCTAAAGTTTTGGTAGCTTTAAATTAAGAAAAAAAGAAACAAACACGAAACTCAAAATTTTCGCATTTTCGGTACTTTAAAAAAAAACACTAAATTTATTGCGAAGAGCGAATGGTTGGCAATACTGCACAACTCAGCAAACGTGACGTCACGTACGCTCTGATGGGGGCACTCTTCTTTCTATCATTCTTGGATATTTTGTTGTTTGTTGTGGGAGTATTTGAATTATTTGTTGGATTTTCGTTATTGTTATTGTTAATTTGATTTGGTTTCGAGAAATTAGTTTGGTTTGAAATAATGTTTTGTTGTTGGTTGGTTGCGGATTGCATTATTATATTGGGGAAAAGAGTCGAGTTCTCATTTAATTGGGGTGGAATTTGTTGTTTGTGTAGAGCTATGGCTTCGCGCATAGTGCATTTTTTATCAGTTTTAATTGAGATGATTTGCTTCATTTGGATGAATATTGGGCAATCTCTGCTTGAGGATGAGTGAGCACCTGAGCAGTTAGCACAAAAGGTGCGGGAGCATGACAAATCGCCGTGAGAGGGAAGCGAGCAATTTGCACATACAGGCGTTTTTGTGGCCAAGTAGTTGACAACTCTTGCACCGCATGGGATTAGGATAGAACTGTTTTACTTCTGTTGTATACCATGACACTTCAATTTTTTCAGGCAAGTGGTAGAGATCAAAGGTTAATAGAATGACTCCAGAAGGTGCGGATTTGCCGTCAACGAATTTAAGAAACTTGTATACAGAAGTAACTCCTTGAGCCTTTAAATTGTCAACTATTTCACTTTCTGAGACGTTATTTAAACACGGTGCAAATATAGTGCCTTTAGTAGAGTTAAGGTTGTTATGAAGTTAGCTTAACTGGGCAGATGCCAAGAAGGGCTTTAGTTTGCAGAAATTTGTTTGCTATAATATATTCATATTTTTAACAAACTGAAGTAAATTTCCGTCTCTTAGCTCTGAAATGTTTAAAATGTCGGTACTTACATTTTTAAGTGCCTTGTGAACAGCAAAGCAAGAATATTTGCTAAGGGGTTTGGATGTACCAAGTGCACTTGCAATTAAGTATTTGGGGTTTTCTTTTATCACTGCCGGCAGTGCTGGGAACAACTCCTTAGTAATTGTTTGTGCTTTCTTTCTTTTGCGTTGAGGGCTTGCCGAAAGCAAGGCAAACGGGTTATCCCCGAGAGGGGGAGGCATTATTTCTTACCGAAGTCCGCAAGGTGAGAAGCAATATAAGGTCGTAAACAAATAAACAAACCGCTGCACGAAAAGATGTGAATAATTAGAAAATAGAAAAAATAAAAACACTGCGATGAACTCAGATTGTAATCACTAGATTGCGAGAAGAGGAAACACAACCGAACGCCAAGAGTGCTAGTCGATGACTGCATTAAAAATATATAGTAGAAAGTTTACTTACATACTTAGCTGGTAACTACAACTGATGGTCGGTCTTGGCCGCTCCCAAAATGTTGCGCCACTGCATTGTGCGCGTTGACGCCCGTTAGAAATGCCAAGGGTTGTCAGGTCGTGGTCGATTTGGTTCTTCCAACGTAGACGAGGACGTCCTTTTTGCGAGTTTCACCAGCACATTTCGAAAAAATCACGTTTGCTGGAGCGTTATTGTCTATTCGCTGAACGTGACCTAGCCAGTGTAACCGTTGAATTTCAATGCGACACACTAAGTTCATGTCGGCGTACAGCTCGTAATTTCAACTGATTCGATATGCATCATTCACATAAATCGGACCATAGATCTTCCAAAGTATTTTTGTGGAAAGCTCCTAATAACCGCCCATCGGCGTTCGTTAATGTCCAGGACTCAACGCCATATAATAGGACTATGAATAAGTTCGTGCGGTTTTACAACAGATGGCGTAACTTGATTATTATTCCATCGATCCACATTTCCAAACATTCATTGGAGAGCTACTGTCGTAAGGCACAAACGTCAGTATAAGTTTTTTATTTGAAGCGTAAACAACAATATTTTTACCACACTTGAAAATGTCGAATTTCGTGCCAAATAATGTGTTTTTGCGGGGAATTCTTCTTCATTATTTTAATATGAAGAAAAAAGCAGCCGAAAGTCATCGTATCTTGGTGGAAGTTTATGGTGAGCATGCTCTAGCTGAGCGAACGTGCCAGAAGTGGTTTGCACGCTTTAAAAGTGGTGATTTTGGCTTGGAAGACGAAGAACGCGAGGGTGCGCCGCCAAAGTTCATGGATACCGAATTGGAGGAATTGCTCGATCAAGATCCGGCTCAAACGCAAGAAGAGGTTGCAAAAACTTTGGGAGTTGATCAATCAACCATTTCCAAACGTTTAAAAGCCATGGGAATGATCCGAAAGGTATGCCATTGGGTGCCGTATGAATTGAAGCCAAGAGACGTTGAACGCCGTTTTATGGCATGCGAACAACTGCTTCAACGGCACAAAAGAAAGGGTTTTTTGCATCGAATTGTGACTGGCGATGAAAAGTGGGTCCATTACGACAATCCAAAACGTCGGGCAACGTATGGATACCCTGGCCATGCTTCAACATCGACGTCGGCGCAGAATATTCATGGCCTGAAGGTTATGCTGTGTATCTGGTGGGACCAGCTGGGTGTTGTGTATTATGAGCTACTGAAACCGAATGAAACGATTACGGGGGATGTCTACCGACGACAATTGATGCGTTTGAGCCGAGCACTGCGAGAAAAACGGCCGCAATACGCCGATAGACACGACAAAGTTATTTTGCAACATGACAATGCTCGGCCACATGTTCAACAAGTGGTCAAAACATACTTAGAAACGCTCAAATGGGATGTCCTACCCCACCCGCCGTATAGTCCAGACCTTGCGCCATCCGATTACTATCTCTTCCGATCGATGCAACATGGCCTGGCTGACCAGCACTTCCGTAATTACGATGAAGTCAAAAAATGGATCGATTCGTGGATTGCGGCAAAACCGACCGAATTTTTTACAAAGGGAATCCGTGCGAACCGCACGAACTTATTCATAGTCCTATTAACTAGTAAAATAAGTCACCGAAAGGCAGGAAGAGAGAATACCAACATTTTAAATAAGTTAACTAGAAATTATTTTAATGAAATTATGGATTTTTAATACATTTTTAGAAAACATAAGCCTTAAAAGTCGGGCAAAGAAGGCCAGTATAGCTTTCTACTCTTGGAAATCTATGTTCGACAAAAAATGGGGACTCAAGCCACTTGTATGACTGGCATGGACGGTATCGAGGTTGGAAGCTCTTCAGTTTGGTTGGAAGCTCTTCGGAAGGGCTAATACTACAAAACTGGGAAGGGTGCTTGAACATCTTTTTGAACCTACTTTCCATCGACCTTTACGTTATTTCCATCGGTGCTCAAAGTGCAATAAGGTTAAGGAAGGCAAACTCCCAAGCGACATGGCAGCATTTTTAGGTATTATAGTTTACGCCGTATTTCTCTGAATTTCCTATAGATCTCTCTATCCACACACTGGAGTTTGAGGGTCGCGCCAGGGCAAGCTTGGCGGGCCTTTTAGAGAAGGAGGCGCTTACATGTATGATTTCTGTCGTGGCTATAGGAATGAGGAGGAGTTGGAAACAATTCAATACATTTTTTGCACATGCCCAACTCTAGCCAAAAGCAGGAACCGGTCCCGGAGCCAGCCGTGAAAATACGAAAACAGTGTTAGCCGGGTTCACTTTCTGAGTTTGGATGAAAGCATCAGGAGGTGGTAAACCAACGAGAGCATCTAAGGCCGGGCAAGAAGTAGTCAGAAAAGCTCCGGTGCAACATATTGCCACAGTGCGTTGTAGTCTCGATAAGGCCCCCCTGACTCCCACGAGAGCGAGTGTACTCATCCAGACCACTGATGATAATATGTCTTATCATAGCAGTGTAGACCAATAGGACCTTGCTAGGAGAAAGACCCCACATTTTCCCAAAGACATCTTTGCACTGCCCGAAAGCTGTTAGTACTTAAGATGTCTTTCGAGAATTACTCCAAGATATTTAATTTCCTTGGACAGCTGGATTTTAACTCCTTTTAGCCTAGGCAGAACGAGTCCAGCAAGCTTCCTCCTTCTGGTGAAGAGGACAATACCAGTCTTGGCGGGATTTGCCGATAGCCCATTCGCACAGCACCAAGTGTCAATCATATGTAAAGTGATATTAGCAACCGCCCTCTCTATGTCTAAAAAGTTGCCCATAGCGTAGCCCTTACTGTCAATGGCCAGCTTCACCCTAGCAACAAGGTTTTGCAGTGCCGACTCGCAGCATTTTCCACTTTGATGGGCATGCTGAAATGGAGACAGAGGGTGAGCCTTCAGCGACTGGTCCGGGCGACTTGTAGGCGCCAAAAGATTTGATGGCAAATCGAATGGCGGCCTCATTCACCACAGATCTGGCAACGTACTAGTCATGCCGACAAGGTGTAACAGCTCTGATAACCGCCTCTATCAATAAAGGCTGTTGCCGGCTGACGCTTATCTGATTGCCAGGAAAACGAGATTCCATCAGCAAGCTGAGTGTCTCACTTTGCCGCTCCGTGAAGGAGCCATAAGATTTCCTAATTAAACCCAGCTTTGCAGTTGGGTCCCTTTTGAGGATCCTACCCAATTTCGCCGTGTCACTCAGAGATTGCGGAATTCCCTATATGAGTCTCTTTTCGATTCCCGAATAAGCCTCTTGTTGTTCTTCTGAACATCACGGTATCGCTCCCAGTCCTCAGCAAGGTTAGTCTCCGGTTTAGAAGCTTTCTCGACTAACGCCTCAACAGGAGTCCGGTTAGGAAGAGGTCGAATTGGACAGACTGACTCAAAACAGTCAGTTAGGGCAGCGTTCAGTTTCTCAACTGCCGCCTCAATGGCCTGTTCTTTTCGAAGTCTTGGTGGCGTCACGTCAAGATCCCGTAACGCCTCGCTAAACTTCTGCCAGCGTGTTTTTCGGGGTTTCTAGAGGGCAAAGGCCTTTGTGCCTCCTCGCCACACTGAAACTCAATGTACCTGTGGTCTGAGCACGAATCTTTGGCAAGGACCCTCCAGTTCTTGATTGACCACACAAGTTTTGAGTTTGATAGGGTGAGATCAATCACCTCCTGCCTTCTAGCGGGTACAAACGTTGGCTGTGAGCCCTTGTTATGTATGTCTAGGCAAGAGGACGCGATAAATTCAAATAATCGAAAGCCCCGTCCATTGTACTTGCTGCTGCCCCAGATTGTATGCTGGGCATTAGATCGCAACATAGGATATGGCCCAGATTGCGCCGTTCACGGAACCTCACGTGACTAGTGGCCTTCCCAGGTGGTGGCCCTTCCAGAGCATCATAAGGGAAATAAGCAGATGCAATCACACTCTTCGACCATCCCTATCTACCTCTGTAACACACCTCAGCCGCTACCAGGTCTTTGCAACAGAATTGCTTAAGACCCGTCACAGTGAGATGGGATGATACTACCATTCATGGTCCTCAACTTTTCTGGGCCGGTTTTCACGCTTCTTGTCACTCAAGTCAAAATGGCCGTCTTTGAGCCGACGGAACCAGTCTCTGCAAGTTGTTTCCGATAATGCACTGTCACCATAGGCCTCCACAAGCATTCGATGCGATTCGGCAGCCGATTTCTTCAAATTAAAGCAAAAAAGTAGAGCTTCCCGCATATGCTCTTTTTTTGGCACAAAATTAGACATGATTACGCAAGGAAAAAAGTGTGTTGCTGTATGAAATCACTGATGATGTGCAGTGATTGATATAAACAGGTGTCGAACCCATGCAAAAAAAAATATGGCATTCCTATGGTAACTTGATCTGCTCACTAACGCCATCTACGAGCAATCAGCGGATTTAAGCTTATACACCTGGTATAAGACCAGTCCTAGGTCTACTCGTCATATAGTAACGCGGCCCCTTTCAACGCACTTAAGCCACAGAGGCGGCCCCTAAAGACCCCGAGCTCTTGCACTGTTCTTATGTGGGGTAATGTGGGCAGCTGGGTAAACCTTCTACTTAGTTGTGCGGTAGCGGCTTTGGAATGCTGCAGTTAATCTGCGTTACCGTCAAGGGACGGTAGCTACAGGAACAGTCCGAGCCAATTATTAGGGAAAGACGTGAAAACTGATCACCCCAAAGAACAGACTCAGATGGTTCCTGTACCGTGAGCCCATGACATCAACACAGGCCTCATCCACTCGCACCATTAGAGCAGCCCCTTCCTTTCATTCCCGGTTTTTGCTCTTGGTGTACGAGAGGACTCGCAAAAGCCTCGTGCTGATGCCCGGATTCTGAACACGTAGACAGGACAGGACATCTGCCGTAGACAGGTCTGGATCCGGAATCCAGCAGATGGCCTTCCTGAGGGGTACACTTTTTTCGCTGTAGGCTGCGAAGCGTGCGGTCCCCATGGGGGGCACGTTATTGACCACGGTCCTGATCCACTCGAAGTTGGCCACAGACGCGCACGTCACCCTTTTAATTGAGAGACTTCATTTGAGTGAAATTTTTTCTCATATGCATGTATAAATTCAGAAAGTCTATATTTGTGACTAGAGAGTCCTAAGTGAATACCGGTGTAATGGTATTCACTTATGTGTGTGTCCGTTTGTAATGTGTGTGTCCGTTTATTTGCACTTGTTCAATTTTGGAATTAGTGCATTTGTATTTAAATAAGTTTATATATTAATCGAATTCATCTCGAGTAGCCAATTTATTTTGATCCTATACGCAAATTTAAACCCCACATTGTCACTCATACGCACTGTATTACCTGGGCTTAAGTGGAAGAGTACATACACACACACACAGTTGGGCAAATACGTACATATATTTGCTTATATATTCCTATGCAAGCAAACTCGCAAGAAAATTTCGAATATTTAAATACTTGTGCTTTAGAGGCATTGCAAGTAATTTGTAATAATCTGGATTTGTACGATTTTTCAGAATCGCTTGAACTGTTTGAGGTTTTCAATGCACAAGCAAAAGTGCAAGTGTCAATATTTTGAGTATAGAATATTTTGAGAATCAAATATATCACATAAATATTATTGAACTGTTAATATTATATTTACTTTTAAATTTCTAAAATAAATAACAGGCGTTCAGCCAAATATTTTACGTTCTTTTGTTATGGCTACGGAGATTTGTAACCACGGTTGCCATTTTGATCCATTTTGTACCAAAACTGGTCCTTTTTTTTGTTTGGTCCACTGGTCCACTTCCTTTACGATTTGGTCCTTTTTGAGAAGCCTTAAAAATATGTCGTAAGTACAAACGTAAGTGTGTGGTCGGCTTAAATTTTCAAAAGAAAAAAATCAACTAGACAACACTGAGACTTTTGTTAAAAGACCATCATTAACATCAATAATCGATTACAGATACCCATTTCCATCCTTAAGCAAAGTCGCGCGAAAATTTTCACTTTTCTACGTTTTCATTTTGTTAAACACATTCATATCAAAAGAAAGGAATATGGATAAGTAAGTTTATATGTTATTTGTTTATAAATATATTGGAGTTTTCAACTTGCTCGTATACTTATTAGGTTTTTATTAAAAAAAGCGAAGGTGGCAGAAACAGAACAGTGCACACAACCGGTTGAAAGTGGAGACAGTGAAAGGTAGAGCCAAAGGTTTGGGAAATGTAGTAGCATTTAAGTAATATAATCAACCTTTCAGCGACGAAGTTGACGAACAAAAGTTAAAAGAAAAGCTTAAATTTCGCAAGGAATGGTTAGATAGATTTACCTGGTTGCGAGAACGAAGTGGATCTGCATATTGTCAAGCATGTGAAAGGCCTGTAATAAATCACGCATCGAAACTACAGCGCCACTCACAGCAAATAACGCACATTCAAAATGTGAACAAAAAAAGCAATCAAGCTAATCTTCACTCGTTCGTTTATGACAGGAATTCATCTATTCAAAACCTAGTCCGACAAGCAGAGCTGACTTTAGTTATGTTTATAATATCTCATAATCTGTCATTTATGTTAATGGACTATGGAAATATGGCAAATATTTACTGGCTGTGTGCTGTCCAGATTCCAAAATTGCCCAGTCTATGCATTGCGCTAGAACAAATCGACACAGTTGGCTGAAGTGCTGGGAACCAAAGCAAAAGAAAACATTTCAACTGATCTAAGGGCATCTTTCTTCCAAAAAATGTTTAGTGTTAGTCGTGCGATACTTCGATCGACTTTCTTGCACTATTCGGGACCGATTCCTTTCATTAATTGAGTTAAACAAAACTGATGCAGAATCCATTTACGAGGCTATAAAATAATTTTTTCAAAACCACAGTGTACCTTTAACAAATTTAATTGGATTAGCTACAGAAGGAGCCAGCACAATGGCCGGCGAGTTCTCTGGGTTACAAGCCCGGCTTAGGGATAATACCAATCTCTTCTGTATAAAGTGTACGTGTCAGTCCCTTCATTTATGTTCTAGCTACGCTTGCGAAAAACTTCCTAGTGAAATTGAAAACTTATGTAGACAAATATATAACTTATTTTCACATAGCCCAAAGCGAATTGGGGAATTTAAAGAGTTTCAGGAGTACTGTAACGTTAAACCACACAAAATACTCGGGATATCATTTATTCGTTGAAAGAGAATTACATTAGAAAGCTTAATTACAAGAATAAATGAGCAATGGGAACCGCTCCAGCTTTATTTTCTGTCCTCATGTCTCGAAGTTGATACCACTAGCTCGAGAATTAGCTCGTTCAATGGCAAATGCTGAATTAAAGGTACACATTTTCTCTCTTTTTAGTTTCTTTTCTCATGTAAAGGCTAAAAATGGTGATATTTTGAAATGATTGTATGGGGAACCCCCCAGAGGAGTTCCAAGGGGTGTGCCACTGGCATGGGTGGATCGGCCGTCCAAAGTTAGTGGGGGTCGGTCATACATTTGAACTCGATTGGAGCTCTCTAAATGGGTCAAAGTGGGATTTTTCGTTCGACCCAAATTGGGGGACATCAGAATTCGTTTTAGAGGTATGGTTCCTTCGGCAAAGTTTCTTATTTTGATCCCTAGAATCCGATTTTCACAGAGCAATTAGCGATTTTTAAATCGACACGCCCTAAAATATAGTCAATTCACTAACGGAAGCTATTCTTGATGTCGTCGTTCCTCATCTCACTCGGAATTTAATCGCAAATGATAGAATTTCGCTTTGGTGTCGATTATGGGGAGACACTTGTTTTGAGTGAACAATACTACTTGCTGGGGAAGTCACTTGCCTTGACAAGTTTACGACACCGAATTTGAACTTGGCGCAGTTTTAGCAGATGCCCCAACATGCAATGATATTTTTACCTCGCCCCGTTTATCGCATTCCTAGAGGCTACACATTTCATGTAGATGTCTTTAATTCGTAGTCTATAAACATTTGCCACATCGTATTCGAGGTGTTCCTTTTCATTGGAAGCATTTCTACTGGCCAAAACCATTGCACAACCAGCTTCTCTGGTATTTTTTATTTGCGAATATGTTTGCATAACGAGCCTTTTACTTGAGATCAGAAATACGCTTGTAACCGCACCTGCAAGTGGAGAACGCTGTAGACCCTGGTAAGCCTTTTAGCCGAGTACGTCGAAATGATCCCACCAGCGTTTACTTTATCAGATTACCTCTCTCCACACTGAAGTTTGATATTGTGTGCTACTTGAACTATGCATCCGATTTAGGCCTGTTCCAGGTGAAAGCCAGTACAACACTTGACCTACTTTTGTGCGGTTCAAAAATCAACAGTAATTATTATTGCATTAATTTCCGACTTTGCTTTTGAAAAGTACCAATGTGATATTTAACTGCTTCGAATATTTAGAATGCCATTAAACAGTAATCGAAATAAATTTCATTAACAAATAAAAAATTTAACGACCTAAACGACATTTACGATTGTGCCATCTGTTGGTACTCGCCGATGTCTGTTTGGCGGTTGACAAAATTCATAAAGATAATAAGCAGACAACGCCAAGCAGACAGACAAATAACCACCGAAGAGAAGCGGGCAGAGCAAAAACATATTCATAAAAATAGTTGGTCAGAGTTTAATTGCCAACAAAAATATATTAAAAGTTTTTGTAGACAAAGGCATAAACTTTTATACATTCGCGTAGTGTAGACAAACAAGTATGTATGTATGTATGTATGTATGTATGTATGTATATATGTATGTATGTATGTGTGTATGTATGTCTGTATAAATTCATGTAAACAAAAGCAGCATTAGGATATGCATGAGTGCAGACATTGCACTTAACAAACAATTAAACACACACACACTCACATAAAAACATATATACGCACAGCCATTGAAGTTATTACTAATATAAAGTTTTAATGCGACACCAGAGGGGTGATGCCAGGTGGTGGTGGCGAATGGCGGATGTTGGAATGTACTTGCGAGTGCATGGAAAATGTGCACTGCAAATTATTGGCATTGCGTCAAAATTTCATTGGAAAAATTTGCAATGAAAGAGAGCATGCGGAAATAATGCGAAAATGGGAAAAGTTTGGCAATATCCAGTGGCAGTGCTTAACAATAGAAGATGTGGAAATTAAATGTTATGAGAAGCTACTACTTACATACATACATATATATGTGCGTCTGTGAATGCAAGTTACATCTATGCTCAAGGCGTAAGAAAACGCGCAGGTAGTAGTTAGTTTGCATTTAAGTGGCTATGGGGCCTAGTAGGTTTAGAATTGAGCGACAAGATTTTTGATGCATAAGAAAATCGATATGTATCTAATAGTGGATCCCAGTTGTATAAGTCTGCATTATTAGCTTTTGAAGATTCGAAAAACTATCATAAATAGATAAGGAAAATATTTGAATATTAATACTAATAATACTAAAGCATTACTTACTAAAAATATGAATACAGAAAAATTTCCTAGTGCAACAAAAAGAAAAAAATTTATTCTTGGGGTCTCATGGTATTTTTCTGATAGCTTATGGAAAACAAGAAGACACGATTAAGCGATTCCCTGTGAAGTGACCCAAGTATTTTTGACGATGTGACCGAAAAGTTTTTGAAAAGAATTTAATAAATTTAAGATTTATTTCATGTCACAAATTTTGGTAGGGAGTTCTTTAAAGTGAAATATTTATCTCTTTTTTAAATTTGTATATATTTTTTTGTAATTTTTAGGCTAAAATATGATTTTAAAAAATATTTTTTTTTGGTCAAAGTTTAATTATTTGTTAAACTTTTTTGTTGAAAAATAACTTTTTTTGTAATTTTTGAAAAACACTTCTCTCATATTTTTCTTATACTCGTATATTTCATTAATAGCTGAGCCTATGCTTAGTAATCCCTGGAAGTTTCAAAGCACCACAGCTGATGGCCTTGAGCAAGTGCTGTTCTTTTTTCCTGCTAATTTCTATATATTCACTAGCGTACCCTCGCCCGCTTCGCTAGACGATAAATTCAATGATTTGCTGAAAGAGAATAAAATTAATACGAAACAAAGCAAATTCTTTGATACAATTTCATTCGAACTTTATTGTAACACTTTTTGGTAGACAACGTTTTTGGTTTTTTCATCTTTCGCGTGAATAATGACGATGGTTTGCCAACTCGTGAGCAAGCTACATACAATTGTCCATGAGAAAAAATTGGGTATTCTAAATTAATACCGCACATTTGTGGAGACTGTCCTTGCGCCTTATTAATTCTCATAGCGAAGGCAAGGCGAATAGGGAACTGCAAACGTTTGAAATCGAATGGTAAATCCGCCGGAATCAGTGGAATTCAGGGTATCAAAATGTCTTCTCCTTTGTACTTCCCTTTCAAAATTGTTGCTTCGATAACGTTACCCATTAGCTTCTTCACAGCGAGTCTGGTACCGTTGCAAAGTCGGGGAACATTACTATTGCGCAGCATAATAATCGGTGCTCCAATTTTTAATCGTAAATTATGAGGTGGTAAGCCTGGCAAATCGAGTGAGTTTAAGAATTCAGTTGGATAATTTACGACCTCATCTTGATCAGCAATAGTGTCCATTGACTTATACGCAACTATGTCACCAGGTATTTGATCTAAAATAGCTGAATTTATATCATTGACGTCCTTATTTTTCCCAGCTAAAATTGCTCTTTCGCTGAGTCAGTCATGGTTTTTGTAATGTTGAACTATGTTTGGAAATACACTCTGTATCAATGCCTCTTTAGACTGTGCAAAAGTGCAGAAATTGTTAGGCAATGTTATCATTCCTGTTGTTTTTGAAAAAAGGTTTATTTTTTTGGTTAAAAAGTGTTTTTTGAAGTTTTGAAAAACACTTCGCTCTAACAAATTTCTTCTCAGTTAATTGCTGAAAATTAAATATTTTGAAAAAACTATTTTTTTTAATTTAACGTTTTTGAGAAAATTTTGTTCTTGAAAAAATGTCATACTTTTGTAAAAGTTTAAATTGATTTGTTAAAAAAGATTTTTTTCCGCTTTGAAAAACACCCCCTCGAAAAAATGTATTCTCTATTAATAGTGGAATATGAGATGCTTTGAAAACACCATTTTTTTTTTAATTTTGTTTGGTTTTCAGAAAATTTTGTTTTGAAAAAATTCCATACCCTTGAAAAAGTTTTATTTTATTTTATTTGTTTAAAATTTTTGAATTTTTTTTTTGTAATTTTAGAAAAACACCTCTTCGAAGAAATTTCTTTTATCTTTTTGAGGAAAATTTGGTTTTGAAAAAATTTCATGCTTTCGAAATTTTACTTTATTTCTTCAAAATTTTTTAAAACAATTTTTTTTTTATAATTTTCGAAAAACACCCCTTTGGAAAAATGTTTTCTATGTGTCATAGTGGTATTCCATTAACTTTTAGGATTATAGTCAAATACTTACAAATATCTACGCTTTCACAAATAGCAACAATAAACAAATTTCCTCAAAACCAAAAAATTTACTTTTTTTCTAAAAAAATTCTAAACAAACAACGTAATAAATTTAGAATTTTGTGTTCACGAAAAAACAGTATTGTTTTTATTGTATTAACTGAAAACCAAAATGTTGCAAAAAATCAAAACAAAACTAAATTATTTTTTTATGTTCATTTGGTCCATATGTTCCATAAAAAGTTGATATGGTAAATAATATGCAGGGTCTGATACACGCAAATTTCCATTGACCATTATAGTGACAAAATTATCGATCACCAATTCCAACAGGATTTCAAAATCAGAGTTGGAATGAGTTGTTGTGTGGTGTACTTCTGAAAAAAATGAGAAATAAACAAAATAAATCTAAAAATTCGAATTCTAACTTTATCTTGTGTATGTTCTTATTACCTTTGAATTTTTCCAATGAAGCACCATTCATTTTAAATTTTCCAAGAATTTTTTTTATCATTTCGCGTTTCTTTCCTTTTTCATTCGATTCCAACATTTGTTCATAGCCGAAAACATCGTTTGCAAACGCATTCATTTCCATATAGAATTGGTCAAAGAAAGCATTGCTCAATTGAATTGAAACATTATTTTCATAAATACTTAGGACCTTAACTAATGCACCTTGGTACATACCTAACGCAGATATTCATCGCGACCTTGACATCGATACTATTGATGAAACAATACAAAGCGCTAGCAGAAGACACATAAATAGACTATTAAGGCATACAAATCCTATGATGAGAAGACTACCAAATAAAGAAAAATCTACCCAAAGTCGGCTTAACCGTCAAACACCAACAGATCTTGCAAAATCCTTGTAATCAATTGTCAACTAATCGTATATGTCATTGTTTGTTAACCACTTGTTTTTAAATAATATGTATATATTTCTTCTAAATGAGCTTGGAGGCATTGGCCCTTCAATATCACTCTCATTCCATCTTTTTGTAAATCAAATTACTTATTGTCTAACGACAGGTGTAATATTTTATGGAAGAAATAAAAAAAAAAAAATTTTCATTCGAATCATTTGAAATTTCTGTATACAATACATTTCTGTATCACAATACAAATACAAAAAATTCAAAAAAAGTTGTACACGTAAAATTACACATAAAATGAATGTCGATTCGAAACTTACTTTAATCTAACAATCGAGCAAGTTTTGTTTTGGACAATATTTTGATTTTCCCTTTTTTTTATATGAAGAAAATATTTAAAAGAAATTTTTTTTGCTAAAAACCTTCCCCTAGTGGGTCCCTATAATATGAAAAAAGAACGAACAAAATTGGCCTCGTATCGGCCCAAAAAAATGCGTACAAACGAACATCATTTCATTTTTATATACATATGTATATAGATACTTAAAATATAACATGATTCTGATTCAAAGCACCATTCCCATAATTTTACGAGTTATATTCGAATGCGCCAAATAAGGAAACATATTAAATTAAATATTAAAACAGTGTTAAAAACAACCGAAGATTTCAAAAGCTCTATAGGAAAATTTTCAGGATTGAACAAATCTTAAACATATAAATCCATCCGAAAAAGAAACTTCAAAATTTTATTTAAGATATTTCAGATTGTCCGATTTGTGCCCAATATGCACCTATTTATTACAACCGCGAAAATTATGAATTTATTTCCCCAAACTTTGGTAAAATACTGGCCTGTTGTACGTGTTTGAATATAACTCAAAAAGTAATGGGAGTCCCACAATGAAATATTTAGGGATTACTGAGCATAGTTTCAATTAAAAATAAAAAGTTGGAAGAAGATTTGAGTGAAGGTGTTTCTCAAAAATTAAAAGAAAAACAAGAAATTCTTACAAATATTAAAAAAAAATACATTTTTTTCCAAAAACTAAACATTTTTTTAAACAAAAGAGAAACACCTAACAAGTTAGGTCACGTTTGTTTTTCCTAAATTTGTTTACAAATACGTGGTCTGGTATAATACGCTAATGGCAAGCTTTTCGTTCTTTCAACTATAGGGTGGGCCATGTAAAATTTGCTTTTTGAATCGGCTATAAAAAAAAAACTAATTAATATTTTTTCAAACTTTTTTTTTTATTTCAAAGATTGAACATTGTCATTTATGAATGAAGAAGAATATCGTGCAAATGACTGCCACGACTGGCTTTACAGTAGGCCATTCGATTAACCCAGTTTTTAAGCACATTTTCGATTGTTCGGGCTCCACTTTCATGAATGGCAACATCGATTTCGTGTTTTAAAGCATCAAACGTCTCTGGATGTTTCGCATAGCATTTGTCCTTAACGGCTCCTCACAAGAAATAGTCCAACGGGCTTAAATCACAGCTCCGAGGCGGCCAATTGATATCGGAATTTCGGCTGATTATTCGGTTTTCAAAAACGGTAGCCAAAAGTTCGAGTGTAACTTTGGCAGTGTGACAAGTTGCACCGTCCTGTCGAAACCAAATGTCGTCCATGCCATCCTCTTCAATTTTTCGAAACAACTCGTTGAGCATGTCACGGTAACGCTCGCCATTTACTGTAACCGCGGCTCCTCGCTCATTTTCGAAAAAAAATGGCCCGATGATGCCGCCAGACCAAAAACCGCACCAAACAGTGACTCGTTGTGGATGCATTTGCTTCTCTACAGTAACGTGTGGATTTTCTGAGCCCCAAATTCGACAATTTTGCTTATTGACATAGCCACCGATGTGAAAATGAGCTTCATCAGAAAAGAAGAAGAAGACTCACCACTTTGGAAATAGGTTTTCAATATTTCCCAATTTTGTTCAAGCGTATAGCGTCCCATTTCGTAAATGTCAAACCTTTAAGTAAATTATGAACACATTTGACATGTCATTTGTGTTATCATTCTCAAAAAAATAGGTGGTTCAAAAAGCAAACGCTATATGGCCCACCCGTTATTAGCGTAAAATATCCTAATGCAATACACTTGGAAAAATGCTCTATGTAACATCCATGACCTGGACTACGGTTATCGGAGAAAATGGAACTGAAACAGAAATGTGAACTGAGTAGGCAACGATCGTCCGGTGAAAAGATCCTCCGACGCCTACAAACACAAAGTAAATAGAATGCTTATAAGGCCGCTCATCCCCAGACCCAACTTTCCAAAAGGGAGGGTGAATCGGAGAAGTTTTTTGAAGTCTGCCCAAAACAATTAAAAGTTGTAGAGCCGCGGAAGTAGAAGAATTTATAATGGGTAATTCTCCTTTGTGGCCACACGGCCTCTTTAAGAGCAACTCATTTAAATTAAACCTGGCTAAAAAGAAATGTATACTCAAAAAGAAATTTCTCTTAATCTTGTAGAGTAATAATATAGAAATTCAACGGAATAGCTTGTTTGTGTTGTGTAATTTCTGTAGTTACGTTTATGAAACTGTGCCACATTTTATATCTTAATATTGCAAATACACAAGTTGCAGTCATCTAGACATATGCGGTACAGCAATTCTTCATCATCATCTACACTAAACTACAGGCACTACAGCTCCTTGGCCTGCTGTAATTGAGATCTCCATACATCTCGATCACTTGCGATCAATTCCTTATCCAAAGTTTATTGATGCCCTCCTCTTGTTCGTCAGCCTATCTTGTTCTCGGTCTTCCTCTTTCTATAGTGTTGAACGCTCCGGCTTCCTCAGTTTTCTGCTGCGCCCTCGTACCGTCCATTCTTATTATATGACCCAGCCATCGTAACCAGTGCGCTTTGAAGAAACGTATAATTTTTGCTATTTATAAGCTGGCCTCGCTTGTCTTTACACCTTATATGCCACTCGCCGCACAGTGCGGCCGATTCCCGAAAAGCTGGCCAAAACTCAAAAAATTAAGTAATTGATTCAAAATTTCTTACTCGGGGGTTGTCGGGGTCGCTGATTACGAATTTGGTCTTAAAATTTTGAAAATCCACCCCCTTCCACCCCTATTGGCCACCCCCTCACGTGAAATAGCGTATATTCTGGAACATAACCAAGATGCATGTAAATTTATATGTTTTCGGGGTCGCAAGGTAGCAAGTAGTAGCAGCTGAATCTTGTTTTATTCAGTAACCATTACTTTTTTGAGTAACTTTTAATAGGTTTCAAATCAGCATATGACGGCGTTGTATTACTATACAGTTTGAAAACTCAAATTAAAAAAAAAAAAATGCAAAAAATGTATCTACGTATTGCTGCAGCTAAAAATTTTGTGTCGAGGTATTGATATGTACTAAAGATTTCTCGTATTTTACTAACCTTCCGAAGATGATTCCATTTGGTTTTGTTCAATTTACTCCATTACAAAATCTTTCAAATGTGTACAACTTTCACTATTCATCGACAGTAATACGATGCTCAAACGAAGGCCACGTTGCGACTGAAAATACAGAGGATACTTAGGGTACAGGACGTTGCTATGAACGGTTTTCACTACTCAAGGCATTACTGTAGCCAACCCAAAGACAAAAAAACTCTATCTAGAAACTTTTTTTTCGACTTTTGGCCAGCTTTTTGGGAATCGGCCGCACTGTGTGCCGTGATCTTTGATTGTTCCAAAAAATGTCTGAGTATTTTTCGTTCGAAGGTTTGCCGTTTGTTTTTATCTGCTTCAATTAGTGGCCACGATTCAGCTCTATAGGATAAGATTAGCCTAAAGACGGTGTTGTAGAGAATCAATTTGCATTGCCTGTTTAGTAGTTTCGATTTAAAGAGTTTCGTAGTGGCGCCTACGATCTGTTAGCTGCTTGAATTGTCGCATCGATGGTGAGGCTTGTTGAATTGCCTCTACTCAGTTTGAAGCCTAAGTAGGTAAAGTTCTCCATGTTTTCAAAAGAAAAATCGCCAATTTTCAGTTTGTCTGATGCTGGCTTATTTTATGTGGACATCATCATATATTTCGACTTAGCTTCGTTGATTTAAAGGCCTATTCTACCAGCAGCAATTTTAATATCCGCAAAGGTTTTGGATACGACGTAGATGTTTTTGCTTACAATTGCTATGCCATCCGTATATGCGAATAATTGGTCCAGTGATTTTTGCATCACTCATTTCAATGAGCAGCATAGCATGAGGTTGAAGGCAGCTGTTGAGAGCATATCCCCTTGTCTTACTCTATATTTAATGCGAAAGGATTCGGTTTGTAGAATTGTCTTGTATCATAATTTTTGATACAGTTTCTTTTAAAGTCATCATCACTATTTTGATTAGTTTGTCGGGGATTTTACTATATTTATGAAATATCGTGGGGATAGCCATCCGGTTGATGTTATCGAAAGCTTACTTAAAATCCATAAACTGCATGTGCAGCCCAATGTTGTGCTCAAAATATTTCTCCATGCATTGTTTGAGATAAAAAATTTCGTCTATTGTTGACCTTCCAGGTCTAAATCCGCATTGATACTCCGTAAGAACTTTTTCTGCGTGGCCTATAAGTCTTTTGTTTGCAATCCTTATGAATATTTTATGCGTCGTGTTAAGAAGGAAAATCTCGTGAAAGTTTTTGCAGTTTGCTTTGTGTGACAATTAAATTCCAGTAATTTCATTGACCTACAGAATAGTCCACATCTAATAAAAAATTGAGTCTAATGTTGTTAAGTTCGCCATTGCGGTTACAGCTTTCTTGATCTCCTGCACGCCACGATAATGATTTTTGTGAGAATGGATGTCAGATCTGGACTTGGGAGGTAAGAAAAAGGTTGAAATGTCTTTAAAAAAAACCTGTGCAAATTCTAGCCGTTCTTGACGAGTTGGGGTTGCACATGAAAATGCGTGTCCACTTTGAGCCACTTTAACCCTTTCGCGCCTACTGGGACAATATGTCCCAGCCTCGTACAAAGTTATTTATTAGTTTTGTTATTCAATAAAACTTCCATCTTAACTGTCCCAATAAAAGTTCTTGGTTTCATTTATAAAAAAAATCCCAAAAAAATTCGTAATTATAATATACGTGGCACCACTGATCCAGTTAACAAGCACGTGTTGAGAAATTTTGACGATATGGCAAGACAAACGATGTCAAAAACATATGTTCCGCGATCGTCATTGCGTTAGCATCGAATCAGTAAATAGTGCACTTAGAATTCTCCCTATATTGCATTTAATACATTCTTAGAATATTAGTAAAGGTGAGTAGCATATAATTTTGTATGTCTTGGGATCTATTGTCCCAGTTTGCATTTTATAAGGGACTTATTTGTACCAATATGGTTTTTCCCAGATGTCGAAGAAAAAGTACACTGTGGAAAAGGTTGCAGATATTTTATATGAAAGCTCTGAAGAGGAAGATTTTAGCCCATCTGAGAGTAGCTACAAACCATCGTCAAACTCCGGGAACAGCAAAGCAGATGGAGATAATACTTATGAAGGTGAGAGTGATGCTTTCTCTTCCGAATCAGACGAAGAATATGCTGCCGATGACATAAATTCGAGTGTGGATGAGGAAGAAGAATTATGCGAGAATGAGGTGAGTGAGGCACCTGCCATTGCCACCTGGACTAACATCATAGAAGATGGATGTTTCGAAACCAAATTTCGAATGCCATTAGAAAGAGATTCTCAAGTTCTGGTAGATCTCCCCAGAGGGTCTACCGAGTTCCGTGTATTTAGAGAATTTTTTTCAAAAAGTTTGTGTATTTTTATTGCACAGTGCACAAATCAGCGACTAAAAAAACTTAATAAAGAGAAGAAAACTAATAGAGCATTAACTGATGAATATAAATTAAGGTGTTTTTAGGCGTGGCTATGATTATGCACTACAACCATTTGCCATCATTACTTGATTATTGGAGCAAACACGCATCAATGGAAACGAAATGATAAAGCAAAGTATTTCTCGCGATCGGTTCACTCTACTTTCTTCGAAACTATATTTAAATGATTGTGCCAAACCTGATAATGCTCCAAAAGATTACTATATTTCCGAAGTCGTTTCATGTAAGAAAGAAAAATTCATGCGAATACGAAGTGATAGTCCTTTTCAATCAATCGATGAATGTATGGCAAAATTCAAAGGTAGGTCCAGTCTAAAGCAGTACATGCCTCTGAAACCAATCAAACGCGGTGTTAAAATTTGGTTGCGATGTGATGCAAAAACAGGATATATACACTGGATTTGAATATATACACTGGTAAAGATGTCACCACTAATCTTTCTGGAACTCTTGGAGAAAGAGTGGTTTTTAAATTAGGAGGTACTATCCGTGATAATGATGTGGCTGTTGCATTCGATCGATTTTTCACATCAATAACATTGATGAAATCCATTCCATTTCCTGCTATTGGTACATATATGAGAAATCGAAAAGAAACACCGGAGTTCGGGTCGCGACTAGAACGTGGGCAAAGCCAGTTCCAAATAAACTGTGATGGTCTACTAGCTACTCGTTAGATGGACTTGAAAGAACTACTTGTTGTCTCCAACTGTCACAAGCCGAGCATAGGAGAAGTAGATAGGAAGCAAAAGGACGGTAAGAAGAAAAAGTTGCCTACTCCTTAGCTATTGTGGACTATAATCGTTTGATGGGGGCGTAGATCTAGCTCATCAGAAAGCAGCGGTATACGATATCAACCGGAAATAACAAAAGTGGTGGAAAAAGGTTTTTTTCAAGATTCTGATGCTTTCAACTGTTAATGCTTGGATTGTGCACAACGACCTGAACCTTAAGAAATCAACACTGATACAGTTCATAGTCCCATTAGCAGAGTCCCTTATTGCGGAAGGCACCAAGCACAAGGATGTAAAAAACTCGGCGAACTGGTGGAAGACCATCTAAACGCCCACGTACCGAGCTCTTGAATATAAGTGATTATTTACCATTAAAAGGTAGTTCTCGACGTCATTGCGTACGATGCACTTCCCTGTAAAAAGAAACGAGAACAAATTACTTTTGCTCTGGATGCAACAATGCACTTTGTTTCAAATGTTTTGCCTCGTACCATAAGTAAATATAATACTTTTTCTGTAATAAAACACAAAAATACTAAATTGTTTAAACAAAATTCGACGGTTTATTAAATTGTCCCAATATAAATCCTTATTGGGACAATATGCCCCAGGATAATGCAAGGAATTAAGGACTTTTTAAGTATGCAGAACATATTTTTTCTATTATATTTTTCGTCTTTTTTAAGTATGCGTGCAAGAAGTATTCCGGTAGCGAAAATAAAACTCTGGCGCGAAGGGGTTAAGACGGATATGCTCGCTTTCATGATACGCTCGCATGAAACATAAGCCAAATGTACTATCGGTTTCAAGCTTCGAGAGAGCCGCAAATAAATTCGAGTAGTACTTCTGTTAGTTAGTTGACCCATTTTCCTATACTAATCGCCGAAATATAACTAAATTCACGAAACTGCAACATCTGCAATTGCAACATCGCGCAACGTAATCCATCTACCACCGTAAAACGATGCATATTTGCATTTTCGATGAGTTTTTGAATTTACTCAAATTACCAAAATATATTAATGAATAGTAAATATTATTTTGAATTTCGCTCGTTTGGTTTATTTGAACCACATTAGTAGGCTTATGGTGTTTATTGCATCCAAGCACTTTATTATATTAATATTGCATTTACTAATGTCACGTACACGCATTATAAGTACGTTGCGCATACGTATAATTACAGACATGTAGTAGTTGTTGTTATTGTAGTTGAAAGTAATGCCAGGAAAACTTGTTGAGTGCTGGAATAAACAGCTGTGATAGACACTTCAGTGCGCAACGCAAAGTGTTCAGTGGAAAATATGCGATTGAGTTCAAGTACACTTTGCATGTGCGAGTGTGGTAATATGTTGAGCCATCAGTGTGTAAGCACATACATATGTAATATTTGTGTCTATGGAAATGAAATTGTACACCTGCAATTACATTCAGGCTCCGTACTTACCACCGCATGTTAGCATTTAAATTGATTGCAATAACATCTATTGATTGATAAATTATTGCAATAATATCTTATGCGCTTCTGCGTATGCCTAAGCCGGTGTATGTGCGCTTATGCGGCGTACATTTCCCCTTATCATTTGCATATTTAAAATAATTTAATTGCACACTCGCACTCACTCTCACTTTCAATCAACACTCATGCAAATATTCCTCTCTCAATTGAATGAATAAATTTGCATGAAATAACAATGATAGGCATCGATGGAAATACTTAATGGCCTTATATGTTGTGCAAGGAAAACAAGAACGAAAACAAATACAAAAACAATAATAACGGTTATGACAACGGAAGCCGTTAACAAATACACCCTGTTGGTAAATTAGTGCTGAAAAAGGTATAATACATATCCATGAATGATAGAAAGAAGATTGCGCCCATCAGAGCGTACGTGACGTCACGTTTGCTGAGTTGTGCAGTATTGCCACCCATTTGCTCTTCGCAATAAATATAGTGCTTTTTTATACCGAAAATGCGAAAATTTTGAAGTTTCCTGTTTGTTTCTTTTTTTTTAATTTAAAGCTACCAAAACTTTAGGTTAAAAAACAAACTATATTATTAAACAAAAAAATGTTAAAAAAGGTCACTCTGAGAAGATTTTAGTGCTAATGAAAATTTTTTTACTCTTATAAAATTTGATATTTTGAAAGTGTGAATTTAATTTTTTGCTCCTTTTAAGGTTATGGAAGAATATTAAATGTCCCTCTCTCAACTCTTCTTAAGATTGAACACTTTTTACACATTTTAAAAGGCGTTTGAATTTACTGAATGCGGATTAAAACCATAGAGGTGTATCGTTTCTTCTGGCCATCAATCCTTAGTGAGACATAGGACATTAAGAGTTATATTCATTGTAAAAATAAACAACAAAATACCAGAAAATACTAAAGAAACCATACTGACATTTTTACAAAAAGAGTACCTTATCTAGTTACATAACTTCAAATATAGCAAAAAAGTCGTTCCCTTAACAAAAGAGTCTCGCTTAAAAAAAACTCATAAATTAAATTATATATAAGCATAACACATTTATTTAAGAAAACGCATATTTTAAAGACAATTTGTCACGCATACAAAGTTCTTTAAGTGATTAAATAAAAATTTGTTGGGTTATTTTCTTTGAATGGGCATTTTAGTGCGTTTTTATATCCAAAGCTAGGCAACACTGCAGTAGCGAGAGAGAGATTTGACTGCCGAAAGCAGAAGAACACCAACAACACCTGCAATCGCGGGCAATGCCACCAGATGTTAATAAAAGTAAAGCTAAATAAAACTGAGTGAATTATTTAAGTAATTATTAAAAAATGTATATTTTACAAAATTATAAACATGACATTTTAATTAGAACAGCTAAAAAAATGTCATGAACAAAGAACTAAAACTCCGAGACAAAAAATAATAAAAATAACAAAAAAAAAATGCAAAATCAAGTTACGAAAATGGTAATCTGGTCATACTGGAGCTAAAGTCACGTAACTAGTTGTCAAATTCGCTGAGAGCAAAGTAACGTGACCACGATAGGCGCCACCTCATTATTCTTTCCATCATGAATACATACTATATGATATTGGGTTGGGGAAAAAGTAATATCGTATTTTGTCAATTGAGCGCGACATTTAAACATATCTTGCGTTGTACTTATTGCATCGGGTCACACTAAACGGCGATTTGAAGACGACAATCTGTACTAAAAGTGTTTCTTTGACAGTGTTGTGATCGTACGTTGCAGTCTTAAGTTATATCGCGTCAAAGATGGAGTCCACCAAGCAAGAAATTCGTCATATTTTACGTTTTTACTACCTTAGAGGTAAAAATGCAACGAAGGCGGCGGCAAAAATTTATGAAGTTTATGGGCCTGATTCTGTAACGATTCGCACAGCGTAGCGTTGGTTCGATCGATTTCGTTCTGGTGTAGTAGATGTCGAAGATGCACCCCGTACTGGTAGGCCAATCGTCGTGGAGAAATTATCCAAAGAGACCGGCATGTGAGCATTCGCTCGATTAGTCAGTAACTAGGTGTATACCACAAAAACGTTTGGAATCATTTGCAGAAGATTGGATTCCAAAAAAAGCTGGATGTTTGGGTGCCACACGTGTTGACGCAAAAAAATCTCTTGTACCGAATCAACGCTGGCGATTCTCTGCCCAAACGGAACGAACATGACCCATTTTTGAAGCGGATGGTGACTGGCGATGAAAAGTGGATGACGTACGACAACGCCAAGCGAAAAAGATCGTGGTCGAGAAGCGGCGAGCCGGCCCAAACCATCGTCAAGCCCGGATTGACCGCCAGGAAGGTTTTGCTGTGTTTGGTGTGATGGGAAGGGAATTATCCACAATGAGCTGCTCAACTATGGCCAGACCCTTAATTCGGTCCTCTACTATGAGCAACTGAGCAACTTGACCGTTTAAAGCAGGCGATTGACCAGAATAGGGGGAATAATGAAGTTTGCGAACAAAACGGGGCATATTTGACTTGAATCGGATAATTCTAAGTACGTTAAATAAAGCGTCAAATTTCGATCACAAATACGACATTTCTTTTTCCCCAACCCAATATTAAGAAAAAAAAAATAACCAAGTTGTAGTGATGGGCTTTCGTGTAATGCCAAAGGCAAGAGCAATACAACAAATTCCACAAAATAAACCTCTAAATCAATTAATTTTTTATTTATTGAAACATTAACCATTGATTTACAATTCATGCTATTCCACTTAGTTAACAAAACTAACAAGTAACATTTTTGCGAAACATTGGTTTGTTCCTCTTCAACCTTCTTGTATTCGTTGTAAAGAGTGGGAGCTTGAGCACACCTATTTTTTTACAATGTTTAGCAGCGAAAGAGTTTATTGAGTCGTTGACTGTGTTCACCTGTCGATGTATGTGTATGTTGTCGTTCCTTACAAACCAAGAGGCTTTAACAATATTTCGAAGTACCTTATTTTGAAAGCGTTGTATCAGTTCAGCATT
Source organism: Anastrepha obliqua (assembly GCF_027943255.1). NCBI lineage: Eukaryota > Metazoa > Arthropoda > Insecta > Diptera > Tephritidae > Anastrepha > Anastrepha obliqua. Next base: position 122,000,462 of record NC_072894.1, read on the forward strand.
ACTTTTCGTTCGGTATCCCTTCAGCTGGATGCCATAGGTCCATGCTGGCTTCAGAACCTGATGGTAAATTAAGAGTTTGTTTTCGACACTCAGTTTTGAGATTCTGCCGATAAGCCAATCAAGTTTATTATGTTTTGTATTCAGCTCAGCTGTTTCCCATTTCAGCTTGGCCCAAGTCATACCGTCATGCCCAAGTACTTTGCGGTGCAAGCGTGTGGATAGATAATTTTTTTATTCATAAAGTTCACGTGTACTGACTTTTTTCATTCACTCTTATGTTTCACATTCCACTCCATTGCATTATTTTATCTATCGATGTTTGTAGTATTTGAGGTGAACACACCCGTTTTCACCAACGTTTCGTCTGCAAAAATTGCGATGTTGGTGGATTCACTGGCGCCCATATCAGAAGCTCTGCGATCTGGATTATGCCGATGATATATGCTTTTTGACGCACAAATTGTCTGAAGCCCACGCTAAACTTACTGCCTTAATACGATATGTAAGCCAAGTCGAGTCAACTTCAAAAAAACGGAGCTTATACGCATCGAAACTCCAAACCAGGACGCACTGACGCTTGAAGTGGGTGGCACGCTGGTTACAATTGAGGACATCGAAAACTTCTGCTACCTTGGCAGCATAGTGTCAAAAAATGGTGGAGCGGAAGCTGATGTAAGTTCCCGCATAAACAAAGCTTGCCCCGCTTTCCACAGGATGAATCGAATCTGGTCATCAAGACATATCAGCAAGCCAGTGTTACTTTATGCGGGCGAAATATGGAAAGTCACAGATACCATATGCAATAGCCTACAAACATTTATCAACAGATGTCTGCGCATTATTCATCCCATATTTTGGCCAAGAGTTATCACCAACGAAATCTTTTAAATATTTCAATGTGCAAGCCCATCGCAGCTGATATCGAAGAAAGGAAATGGCGTTGGATTGGGCGCACCTTACGCAAAGAAGACAATGACATCGCAAAGATGGCCTTAGAATGGAATCCACAAGGCTCCAGAAGAAGAGGACGACCACGAACAACTTGGATGCGATCAACACACGCGGAATACCAATCAAGATGTTCCTGGCATGACATTCGAAAAATTGGCTTAGTTTAAATAAGAGTTTCTTTACGGTGGCCATATACAAAAACAATAAAAACGGCGTTCTGACTTGCTCGTTGGTTATAATATTCCAAGAATACAGAAGTACACATCTATGTACTTATACAGGGTGGGCCATTTAGCGTTTGTTTTTTGAACCACTTATTTTTTTGAGAATGATAACACAAGTGACATGTCAAATGTGTTCATAATTTACTTAAAGGTTTGACATTTACGAAATGGGACGCTATGCGCTTGAACTAAATTGGGAAATATTGAAAACCTATTTCCAAAGTGGTGAGTCTTCTTCTTCTTTTCTGATTTTCACATCGGTGGCTACGTCAATAAGCAAAATTGATGCAAATGCATCCACAACGAGTCACTGTTTGGTGCGGTTTTTGATCTGGCGGCATCATCGGGCCATTTTTTTCGAAAATGAGCGAGGAGCCGTGGTTACAGTAAATGGCGAGCGTTACCGTGACATGCTCAACGAGTTGTTTCCAAAAATTGAAAAGGATGACATGGACGACATTTGGTTTCAACAGGACGGTGCAACTTGTCACACTGCCAAAGATACACTCGAACTTTTGGTTACCGTTTTTGAATTCCGAATAATCAGCCGAAATTCCGATATCAATTGGCAGCCTCGGAGCTGTGACTTAAGCCCGTTGGACTATATTTTGTGGGGAGCCGTTAAGGACAAATATTATGCGAACCATCCAGAGACGTTTGATGCTTTAAAACACGAATTCGAAGTTGCCATTCATGAAATTGGAGCCCAAACAATCGAAAATATGCTTAACAATTGGGTTGATCGAATGGCCTACTGTAAAGCCAGTCGTGGCAGTCATTTGAACGATATTATTTTTCATTCATAAATGACAATGTTCAAGCTTCAAAATAAGAAAAAAGTTTGAAAAAATATTAATTAGTTTTTGTTTTATAGTCGATTCAAAAAGCAAATTTTACATGGTCCACCCTATACATTAGAACGCTTCCATGTCAAGTGATAGAAGTATTTAAACAGTGTCGTATATTTTTCTAAAAAATTGATTTATTTGTTGGCTTGAGTAAAATAAGAAGTAAACTGAAACAGTTTGGGAAAAATTTTATAATTTTGATATTTACTCAATATTGAAAATTATGGTTTAGTTCTTTGAAATAAAAAAATTGGTTCATTTTATTATGTTATGTAAATTTCAACCAAAAAGTTCTTTTTTTAAGTGTATTTTATCCAAAACTTAAAAAATTTTTCGGAAAAAATATAAAATAATTTCTTTTTTATTAAAAAATAAAATTTTTTTAATTAAAAAAACAAATTTTTTTTGATTGTATTTATTGAAAAAAATATAAAATATTGTTTTTATTACATTTTTTGGATATTGTTTAGGAGAAAAAATAAATTTTTTTTAATTACATATTTTGGATAAAATTTTTTGGGAAAAAACTAAATTTTTTTTTATTTATATATTTTGGGTGAAAAGTTTGGGAAAAATGATTTTTTTTAATTATGTTTTTCGATTAGCATACAAATGATTCTGATTTGACAGCAGAGCCCAGAAAAGCCGAAAGTTTTTTATTCTTAAAATCGTATAAAAAGGAAGCTATGAAAATAGACAAGGACTCAGAAGTAAAAGCATTAAGAAGCTGCATATTTAACATTAGCGATGTATCCTTCCACTTTTTTACCCAATGAGGACCAAGGCTTACAGTCTCCTTAGCAAAGATGCGCGGAAGCCTGTGACTAGGCAGAATGAAATACCGCAAGACAAAGTACATTTGTGCTCGTAGTGCATGCAGATTTTGCGGAAAAAATGTGTTTCAAACCAAAAAAAAAAATAATCTTTTTAATACAGGAACGAAGAGTTCTCTCAACTGAACCGTATTCGTCGACACCTCAAACTTGCGTCCCATAAAACAAGATCAACCTTGAGCACGCACCATAATTGAAAGTAAGTATTTATTTTTATTTATTCATTTCCTTTATGTATTGCCAATTATTTTTTCTAATGGCGGTTAACTACTCCATGGGTTGTGGCAAATTTCCTAATACACTTCTGGCACGAAAAACTCCTCATAAAAATATGCTATTCGGGTGTGGGGAAAAGGGTAACTCAGTTAAGTTACCACAAAAGAAAAAAAAACAGAAACCTAAAAACCTTAAAAAAACACATAAATTGACGTTATGCATCATTAGTTAGAGTTTTCCTACTGGATGCACTCAAATATGTTTATGTATGCATACATCTGTAACTTTAAAGTTATACCTACCTAACTATATACATATTCTTATATATGTATGTATCGGTGTAAAGTTTCAAATACTCTGCCAGTTCAATGAATCGTTCTTCGCCCTTCATTTCACTGTCATTCATTTTGCTATATATGAATTACTTCCATTTCTATTATTAAAACTTGTGCAAAATTTACGAGTATTGGCATGTGTTTGTGTTTTCGTATTTGTTTATTAATAGAACTATGCAAATTTACCCACAAACCAAAGCAAAGTCATTAACAAATTTATGTACTCCCATGCATTCAAAAATATACGTGGCTATGAGAATAAATGCGCCTAGAACAACTTAGGAATATTCCCTGGAATGCTTGAAATATCAATTCAGCTTCATGGAAAAAAATAATAGCAGAAATAATAAACGGTGTTGCACAGACGGCCGCAGCACAGTACACCGAACGTAGACAAAAATGCAAAAATTTAAAATCTTGCGACTTGGACTTTTTGGTATCATTTGAAATCTAATACTCCAACTAAGAAAAGTTTCTAACCTATTTTGTAATGAAACAGATATTGAGCCTATAAAGCAGCGGAGGCAGACTTATTACCCAGGATGATCGTAGTTCAGCGGTTTTATAGACAGGTGCCTTCAAGCGGGGCACCACACACTTTTGCATAGCCTTTGAATAATGCATAAATCCATTCAGAATGGATGTAATTTAGTAGTTACTAGGCAGCTCCATTCATGCTTAAAAATGTGCCAATAGTATTTACATCTGCACAATTGCTGGCACATGCCGGTAATATGGACATCATCATCGTTAGTTCTGCCTTTCCCAAACTAGATAAAGAACCAAAGCGAATGGGTCTGGTGGTGGAACGAGGACAAAACGAAGTACCTTCTGTCACCAAACAAACAGTTGGCGCACTTGCGTATCGGCACTCACCTCACTGCTCACATTTATGACTTCAAGGTGCGTACGAGCGAATAAAGATGTGCGTACGAGCGAATAAAGATTGGCTTCGTTGGTTGGGCTCGTTGTCGTCCGAATGGATACCAACGCCCCGGCTCAGAAAGTATTCGATGCGGCACCAACTGGGGGTAGCAGGGGAAGCCCTCCTCTATGTAGGAAAGATCACGTGGAAAGATCACTTGATGTGCCCAATTGGCAGCAGTTAGTACAAGAAGGAAACGACTTTTATTTAGCTTTGTTAAACTTGGCCAAAATAACTTAAACGGTTATCGCGTCAATCAAGAAAAAAAAGAAGAAGAAGGATCCTCAATCAGCTAGGTCATATTGTGCCAATATTTATTGTAGCTACTAGAAGACTGGTGTGATCCTTCGTTTGAAATGTAATATAATTTAGTGATACGATCGAAACAAAAAAAAAAAAATTAAAAACCAAAAAAAAAAAGAGAATATTACAAAAGAATACCAATCTAATGGTTAGACGCGATAGAAGTGAAACCTTCCGTTAAAAAAACTGAGAGAGAATGAGACGAAAGCAGCATTAGGAGCGGGATAATTATAGGTTCATTATAATATTGCTATAAAGTTCATATTTTATTTTCTTCATTTTATTATTATTCATCCTCAATGTTTTCAATTTCAACAAATGATACGAGTGGCTTATGATAGCTAAAATATGATACAAATGCTTTGGTTTCGATGTTGTCAACATATCTTTGAAACACCGCATCAATTGTTGTTTTTGATCGTGTTGTCGATTCAGTGCGATTGTTACACATTTTTAAATTGAATGTTGTATTGAGAAAGTCAATTAAAGGAACCGCTGTGTCCAATGCAAACTTTACGTTAAAATCGCCACTTAAAATCATTGGAACTTTATTGTAATCTTTTCTAAGTATCCGCGATACTTCTGGTGTATACTTTATTAAATTTTCGTGAATGAATTCCGTGATGCTATTTATTGATTGATTCGGTGAAATATAAATTGCCACAATTAAAACTGTTTTTCCATTGCTCAATCTGGTTTCGCATGCACATGTTTCTCCCACTTTAGAGAGCTGAACAGACAGTGATTATAGTTGCTGTGCATTCAGATCTATCAGTGGAGTTACAATACGAGCACCGTCATTTTAATTGTGGTAAGACCTTGCGCCATCCGATTACTATCTCTTCCGATCGATGCAACATGGCCTGGCTGACCAGCACTTCCGTAATTACGATGAAGTCAAAAAATGGATCGATTCGTGGATTGCGGCAAAACCGACCGAATTTTTCACAAAGGGAATCCGTGAATTGCCAGAAAGATGGGAAAAAGTAGTAGTAAGCGATGGACAATACTTTGAATATTAAATTTGTAACCATTTTACGTCAATAAAGTTTCAAATTTCGAAAAAAACCGCACGAACTTATTCATAGTCCTATTATATTGCAACACCGCCTGCAATTGCGGTAAATATTTAAAAATGAAAATATTTAAGAATATAAAAATACGGACGCAATACAGCACACGCGGTTGCTATTATGAGTGTCGTAACGCATATATTACACAGACGTATTAACATACACACAAACATTCGTAGGACGCTTGGTCTAAGCAAGTATTAGGTAGTGTAGTATAGGTATACATAATGCCTTCTCGCTCACCGTGGCTCCGTAATACGCAGGCGCGCACACATACGTACTAGCATACAAAGCAAGTAATAGGTAGTGTAGTATACATACTACAATACTCACTATACTAGCGTGGCTCAGCAGTACGCAGCCACACACATATACGTATATCAACATATAACGCTTCGTAGTGTCGCTTTTTCGTTTCATCGAGTCTCAAATCACTTCCAACGATTCTAAAGAAGTTTTCACTTCAAAAATGTAAAGTGTAAAAACAATTTTAAAACAGGAGAGAAGTAGATAATCAGACTGGAAGCTTTTTTTTTTTGTTTATTTGTTTTTTATTTCAAACTTCCAGTTTAGTGCACCAAAATTTATTGCACTATAAAACTCGAATCTCCACTCCTCGGAAAACAATGGCAAATCTCCGAGTGCATTTCCCCCATGAAAAAGCCCCTCATAAAAACCATTTGCCATTCGGAGTCGGCTTAAAACTGTAGGTCACTCCATTGTAATATTTTGATAAAATTGTTTTTAATTAGGAAGCTATATTTTCTTAAAAAATTATTACAATTAAATAAGAGACAAATAAATGACCAACACTGGTTAATAAGTCCCTGAGCTATAGTTATGATTGCGATTTTGAAAACAACTGCCTTCTTTTTCATGCTTCTGTTCAATTTTACATAAGAAATTTCAATTACTTTCCGCCATTTTGAAATTCGCCCCTTGGCGTTTTAAAGTCTCTTGTTGCGCTTTAGTTTATTTGTCTCTTCAATAGAAAACTGAATTTTTATGTTGCTCAGCGACTAAGTTTCCAATTGCTTTTCACGAGCGCACATGCATAGAATGTATATATGTGTATGTATATGCATATGTGCGCATGCATGTTTGCAACGTTGAATGCGTTGCTCTTGCTGTCAACACTTTACTACCGCATTGTTTTTGTTTTGCCGTTTTTTCTATGGATCATCGTAAAGTTTGAATTGCAAAAACGATGCCACTATATTGCCGTTGATATTTTTCACATGTTTGCATAAACTCAATGACAGTAAACGCTCTTTGTTGTTGTTGTTCGTAGTTATTGTGAAATGCAATAGAATTTTGTTGGAAAGCCGTATCAACCGCCTGTCGGAAGGCCAATCAACTCGACGGCATATGTCAGACTTGGCAGAAAGATCTCAATAACCAGAGTTTGGGTGGTTTCATTTTCTGTGTAGAAATTTAAATGCCAACGTTTTTATTTGATATTTTTGGTTCATTGATGGATATTTATGCCACACACTTCAGCTCTGTCGTGATGAACATTTTTGTACAAAATACTCGCACTGGTTGTTCAAGGTTGATTTAAGGCATTCATTGACAATAAATGATAGAACAAGAAGGGCCATGTATCTCAAAGCAGGCCATGGAAACAAACACATCTCCAAGCAACAACAATAAGGTGCTCTCACATTTCTCAAGTCATAGAGGAAGAATCTTGCTCCCGACAGCTAACATTTTCATCTTTTACAAAGGAAAACAATTCTCTCGAGTGCAACGATTTATTGGTCTACCCAAAATAAGGGCGAATGGAATGGGTGGATGAACGGTTCAAAACACAACCAAAAGCTGTTTCATTACCATATGCTCTGAAGACCTCACAACAAAAGTTATAGCTACGGCAATATTTCTTCCTCAACTAACTTACATTTTGCCATCATTAAATGAGGCACACGTTGACCTCCACGAATACACCTCCCTGCCTCTAGCAGATTCCAAGTGCTTTGCCCCAGCCCTCGACTAGGACGAATCGTGAAGCTGCACCCCGCTTCTGTTCGGGTGGTAAACATCCGCACCTAAGGCGCAACCCGCAACATAACAAAACTCTGTCCCTTATATAAATATATATAATTGGCGCGTACACCCTTTTTGGGTGTTTGGTCGAGCTCCTCCTCCTATTTGTGGTGTGCGTCTTGATGTTGTTCCACAAATGGAGGGACCTACAGTTTTAAGCCGACTCCGAACGGCAGATAATTTTATGAGAAGCTTTTTCATGGCAGAAATACACTCGGGGGTTTGCCATTGCTTGTCGAGGGGCGACCGCTATTAGAAAAATGTTTTTCTTAATTTTGATGCTTCGCCGAGATTCGAACCAACGTTCTCTCTGTGATTTCCGAATGGTAGTCACGCACTAACCCATTCGGCTACGGCGGCCGCCTCTCTCTCTGTCCCGTACCACCCGCGTAACTTAAGACTCTACTTCTCTTCCGCTTACTATAATCTCTAACTCTAATTTATAATCTCTCATACACATGTTTATTACACTCTCCAAAGATTATATGCTCACCATACTTATAATTTCTTTCGAAATTAAATTTAATTGCAGATCTCAAAACTTCAGGAAGTGCCGATCGGACGAGCGTTATGAGTCGGCCAAAGTACACCGTTACTGCATCAGCTGTTTGGCTACATCACATACGTAGAAACAGAAGTGCAACAAGCAGGCCGCTCCTGGCGGCAAATAAAATTCCTAGCTTCTAATAGATTTAATTTTAACTTGTTCATTGAGGTCCTTTGTTCCACCTAGGAACCACGGGAAAATATATATATATACATACCACATTACTACATATATTACATACACCTTCAGAGCGTCGACAAAAAAGAGCTGCTAAACCTCTTCCGAGCAGACATAGACCACAACAATTCACTCCAACCGCCATGAGACTAGAACGTCGGCCCCATCTAACCGGTCCGTCTGCCAGCGGTGCATCCGTGGGTTGCTTGGCAAGGCAATGCTTACAATGAAGAAGTTGCAAGAGCTGAAAAAATTTAATCGAAATTGAGGCTACCCCCTACTCACCACAAGGGAATGGAACGGACTGTGGCACGCGCCAACCAGTTCGGCAAAACATTTTCAATTCAGTAGTCGTTGTCGTAGTGGCAAAGCGGAAGTTGCCCTGAATTTGCAGTATGGACCGTCGCTTACGTGTTTTTTTTTTTAAATTGCAAAAATATTTAAAAAAGGTGTTTGTGAAACAAAGGAAACATTTATATGAAATTGATACATTTAATTTGAATTAACTTAAAATATTTTTCCATTTTAATGAATCCTTTATCTTTTGTTTTCCACCTAACATATTATAAACAAGAATGCATTATAACTTTCCTTTTTTATAAAAAAAAATAAAATAAAATAATAATTTGTAATTTTTATACAAAAAAATATTAAGTAAAATAATAAAAATAAAATATTAAAAAAGCAATATCTAAAATTGTGCAGCTTGCTTTTCTAGTTTCAAGCTCCTTAAGTCTAAATTATTACCTCGCAACCAAAAGTTAAGGATATAAAATTCCTTGATCCGCCTCATACTTGCATAAGATTGCGAACTTTGGAGGCTGAAAACTATTGACGTTGATCAGCTAATGGCATTTGAAAGAAAAATATTACCGACCTGTATATGGACCTGTAAGACTGCAAGACGGTAACCATCGAATTAGGTATAATAATGAGCTGGAACTATTACAAAAAAAAACAAAATTGTGATAAGATTTAAAAATCTCAGATGGTAAGATGACTTGAATATGTGTTTGGAATGCCCAAGGAGAGAACAACTCGAAACTTAGTTGAATTACGCCCTATTGGAGGCTGAAGAACACCAAAGGAAGGACACCAAAGAAAGCGGTGGCTCGAAGACGTGGAAGTTGATTTCGAAAAACTAAACGTGCGGCTGTGGAAGGTGGCGTGGAGGTACCCTTAGATAGATGGCGCGAGGTTATGAATAAAGCAATGGTTCACCAAGGACTGTGATGCTAAGAGGAAGAAAAATATTTGTGCTTTAAATTCAAATCCCCGTAACTTAAAACATGATTTTCAAAAGATCAGTTCGTTGGACGTTCGTACTTGGGTGCAGTGCACGTGTACACGTGTAATTGTTGGAAACGTCAAAATATCGATGTTGGTGTCTCTTCAGCAACAGAATCAATATACAGCACGTCTGGGGTTCGGTCTACCAGTCCTTTTCTAGTTTGCAAACTTAGAACTACTAATTCAAAAAAGGTTATTATTTAAACTTAGAGATAAATAAAAGTCTTTAATGTGCCTTTAATGAACTTATTGAAACGTATTATTAATTTATATTCATGGCAACTCTCCTCTTTCTTGTAGAATAGCATTACAAAATGAACTGCCAAACATCTTTACCGTTTTTTGAACACACAACCATTTTGAACGCTCGGAGTGGGTACCGCGGTGTTTATTAGGTGGAAATTTTGTCCAAATATAGCAAAAAAAAAAACACAAAGACTTCTATGTTCTTTCAATTAATACATAACAGCTAAATCACACTCACAATCAACGGTCTAACAATAGGATTAGTCAGATGAATAGATAGGAACATATAGTACAAGATGAAGGTTAATAGTGGAAATTAGAGAGACAGTGAATTAGTGACAGTTTTATCACAACTACGTTTATTAAATAGAATTAAAGTAATCGTGTGTTACCCCTTTGTTCTTACTCCTTCCGATCACAGCCTTGACAGATTCAGGAATTGAATTCCAGAGGGGCAAATCATTAATAAAGAACAACCTTGATGAAGACAAGCAGGAATACTAGGCTTTTCAGTAAGTTTTGCAGCTCTAGAAGAGATAGCGTTGCTATTAGCCGACCTGTTGTTTTGCTATATTGGTACTCTCTTCTTATGAACGTATGTGAAGTTTCATTTCAATCTGTCAATTCATTCTTTGTTTACAAGCCATTTAGTACTGAGTCAGAGGATTTTCCACAATGCAAAAAATAAAGTGTCGTACGAGGTTCAGCCTATATTCAGGTTTAAAAGTAAAGAAATTTATCAACGAATGTTGAGAGAGTATAAGTACTCTTCGCCATTAATTAGTACAGTAGAAAGATGGGTTGCTGAATTCAAATGTGGTGGTTCAGAAAGCTGTGTGTACAATGCCGCATTCCCCAACAATGGAACAAAAACACATTCGAATGAGACTTTCTCAGCAACATTTAGAATGTTTTCGAACGGATAAAGGGGATTTGTGAGTTGATTCATCACTATGGATAAGACTTGGGTCTATCATCATGATTCTAAACCAAAACAAGAGTTCAAAAAGTGGTGTTAACCTGGCTCTTCGCCCCCGAAACGAATTCGTTTTCTAGAAAGGTGCTAGTATCTCTTTTTTGGAACGCGAAAAGAATTTTAATAGTGGATTACTTGCGAACTGGTAAAAAATTAAATTCTCAATATTATTGTAACCTTTTAAACCAGCTCAAAAGACCATTTTGACAATGGCGAAAATTAATGAATTAGAGTTCGAACTGTTGAAGCATCCACCGCACTTACCTGATTTGGCTAGTGACTTCCATTTGGTGCCAGACCTAAAATATTCATTCGTGGAAGTCGTTTTTCATCAAATGATGAGGCCATAATATTGGGTAGTCGAAAAAGTCTTTTCGTATTTCTAATTAAAGTTCCACTCATTTTTTTTATATTTATAATGAACGTTATTAAACCAAATATGTACCGTTTTGGTCGACCACCTTTTGCCATTTTTCTTCTAGAGACATTATTCCATCGGTGTAAAACTTTTGTGGTTTATCGGCGAAAAACTGCGACAAGTAATTTTTACAGGCTTTTCTTGAAGCCACGTTTACTCCATTAAGAGAGTTCTGCATTGACCGAAACAAATGGTAGTCCGATGGTGCAAGGTCAGGGCTATATGGTGGATGCATCAAAACTTCCCAGCCAAGCTCTCCCAGTTTTTGCCGAGTTATCAAAGCGTTTTCCTGATGGAAGACGACGCCCTTTCTGCTGATCAGTTCTGGCCATTTTTTTTGCTTGCTTCAATCTCATCAGTTGTTGACAGTAAAGTGTAGAATCAATCGTTCGAGCAGGCTAGAGCCGCTCATAGTGGATAATTCCTTTCCAATCCCACCAAACATACAGCATAACCTTTCGAGGCGTCAATCCTGGCTTTGCGACCATTTGTTGAGCTTCACCACCCTTGCACCATGATCTTTTTCGCAAATTATTGTGATATTTGATCCACTTTTCGTCTCCTGTTACCATTTGCTTCAGAAATGGTTCGATTTCATTTCGTTTCAGCAAAGAATCTCAGATGTTAATTCGGTCCATTAAATTTTTCACAGACAATTCATGTGGTACCCAAACATCGAGCTCCTTTTTGTAACCAGCTTTTTTTAAATGGTTCAAAACCGTTTGATGATGAATGTTTAGTGCCTTGGCGATGTCATGGCAGCTTATGTGATGGCCCTAGTCAATCTTTTCCATAATTTCATCGACTTTTTCAACGATAGGTCGACCGGCGCGAGGTGCATCTTTTACATCGAAATCTCCAGAACGGAAGCGAGCGAACCATTGTTGTGCTACACGAACTGATACAGCATCGTCTCCGTAAACTTCACAAATTTCATTGGTGGCTTGCATGGCATTCTTCCCTTTTTTATTGTATACAAAAATTTCAAAATATAGCGAATTTCTTCATTATTTTCACTCATTTTTGAACAGCTATACCTTTTTTTCAACTTCTCCGAATTTAATTTTTTTTTGGTTAAATGAAGCTTATAATGTCTCCGCCGCCGTAGCCGAATGGGTTGGTGCGTGATCACCATTCGGAATTCACTGAGAGGTCGTTGGTTCGAATCTCGGTGAAAGCAAAATTAATAAAAACATTTTTCTAATAGCGGTCGCCCCTCGGCAGGCAATGGCAAACCTCCGAGTGTATTTCTGCCATGAAAAAGCTCCTCATAAAAATATCTGCCGTTCGGAGTCGGCTTGAAACTGTAGGTCCCTCCATTTGTGGAACAACACCAAGACGCACACCACAAATAGGAGGAGAAGCTCGGCCAAACACCTAACAGAAGTGTACGCGCCAATTATTTATTTATTTTTTTATTTATAATGTCTCCTTTCTAACACCATATGATATGACACAATGTGATTGGTAGCACTGGAGATAGATGACTCCAACGACATTTATTGACAAAATACGAAAAGGCTTGTTCGACTACTCAATAGTTAAGGCAGCGTGTTTTAGTTACAGCCCTTTTAGATTCTCACTTCAGGAATGGAGTTTATAAATTGGAATCTCTTTGGAATAAACATATTAGTGTTCAGAGAGACTTTACTGAATAATAAAGTGTATTTCTTATCAAACCGTAAAACTTATTGGAAAACCTGGGAGATGAAAAAGCTTAAAAACCGAGGGCGCAACATTATCTTACTCGTACTATACAAAATCTGTGGGTTTATGTTCGTATGAAATTTTTCTCGGATAACAAAAAAGTTTACTTTTGTCACATGGTGTAATGTACTGATTCATATCTGCGTTAAAACTTTTTATTTTCAATCAATATCTGTACTGTAATAAAACCTTTAACATATATATGTGGCAACCACTTGTTATTTTGTCGGCGTTAGATTTCTAAATGCAACTATGTCAAACAGCTGATTATTACCTTACATTACTTTTTACTATTCTAACATTAAGATATGAAATAAACTTTCTTTCCATTCCTGGACCCTGGAGTCGACACACGTGTTTTGCTACATATAAATATATATCAAATTGGCACTTACACCCTTTTTGAGTGTTTGGCCGAGCTTCTCCTCCTATTTGTGGTGTTTGTTGCACAAATGGAGGGACCTACAGTTTTAAGCCGACTCTGAGTGGCAGATATTTTTTTCGAGGAGTTTTTCATGCCAGAAATTCACTCTGAAGTTTGCCATTGTTTGCCGAAGCGCGACCGGTACTAGAAACAACTTTTTCTTCATTTTGGTGTTTCACGGAGATTCGAACCTACGTTCTCCGAATGCCGAATAGTAGTCGCAAACGAACCCATTTGGCTATGGCGACCACCTTTTTAATATAATACTCGTACAAGTAGAACGTCTGCTTACTTCTATTTGGCGCTCACAGTAGCTTCTATTTATATCAATGTTACTCATACGCCTCGGCGTGATGGGGGAATAAAATGCATAATGCAATCGCTGCACACTGGAATATAGTGCCATACTGCCGCGGCACAGCAAAATTTAAACCAGAAGCAGCACCAAATTTTGTGGCTTAAATACAACAAATTATAAGAAGGTGACAACAACTGTGGGAACTGATGAAATAATAACAGCAATTCTGCTGAAATATGATATTTAGAAGCAGTTGAAATGTTGTCATCAGCATGACAATCAACAAGCAGCAAACAAACAATATGCAAAGAGCAGTAAAGCAAATGTTGCATTTACTTATGTCTGTTTGTCTGTATGCGCGCACAATTACATGCATGCATATAATCATTAACGAGCCAAAATAAACAGGACCAACTGAAAATACACTGACGTCCTTGCACTGCTTTATGCTGGAGTTACTGTTGTTTTTGTTTATATGTCCCCTAGTGTGCGGGCGCCTGATATTCATTACTTTGCCATTCATTTGCTTTTCTGGTGCAATGAATCATAGAAAATGTATGAAATATTTTACGCTTATAAAATATGCAGACACACACAAGCACAAGCATCCCCACATACACTCACAAGTACGCACATAAACTTTCATATATTCATTTAGCTTTATTTGCATTTAAATGCATATATGCAGATTTTACATGTGCATAAATTGCATTTGTGGCGGCAACCTAAGCAATTCACCAGCAATTTTATGGTCGCTGTGCTGTGGCTGCACTCCATGCGCAAGTGTGTGGCGTTCGCTTACATTTACGTACACACGCATGATCAAAATAATAGGTACACCATATTGTGACCAGTTTTATCCACTTTTCTTGCTTCTTAAATTTTCACTAATTTTTTATAGAAATGTTTTTCATTTAACAACAAATATGATATAAAAAAATTAATGTTGAAATTTTTTGTTTTATTTTAATTTTTTATGGCAACTAGTTCATAAATATTTGAGTCAAACCACGTCAAGTGGGCCCCGAATTTTCCATCAAATTTCCGATTTTAAAATCAAATGCATTTTTGGATAGAGAATTTGTCACATAATAATTGCTGTTTAGTTTTTTTTTATTTCGCTTTTTGTTTATGTTATTAACAATTGAATTTTTTTGCATGATATTCTTGTAAAATCAATATCTCAGAAACTACAACTGATAATTTGATAAAATTTATTTCGGTTACCGAAAAATGTTTGCTCTACCGATTTAACGTTCAAAGACTGTGTATTTGTCGAAACAATAATTTTTAACAATAATTTTTACGAAAAATCGCAATTATTTTTGCGTTCTTCACGCTCTAAATGGACAATATTACAGTCAGATTAAGCGCACAATGCTCACCTTTAATAATCTGTAAAAAAAACTTTGTTCATCCAATCCGTTCTGAAGATATCGAATTTTTTGTCAGTCGAGGCACTACGCACGAAAACGAACTTGAACATGGCTTTGCCGAGTCGTACAGTCGCCGCAACTTCTAGTGTCATTGTGCTGTGATTCTTAGTATGTTGTCTATGCTTTGAGGTTAGAAAAAAATTATTTGTATTGTTATGAAAATGGTTCGACATGATGAGTGTTGCAATCCGTTGGGGAAAAAAGGTCATAATTGCGTACGTCATAATTTATTCCAAATAACCGCTCGCTGGGATGTAAAATTCAAACAATATATCGGTAAATACATTTGCAAATCATGTCGTATGAAGATATATAGAGATGGAAGTGTTACTGAAAGTGCAGCGTATATACGTCCAAGTCCACAGTGGGTACAATCTTGATATTTATATACATATATTGTGCATTGAATAGTTATTATTTAGGCAAATAAAGTCAATTAGTTCTCAAAATTTGTCACGTTACATTTTGCAGAAAACTACACAATTCGAAGATGCGATCCAAGCTCATCACTGGTCAAATACCCAAGTGACCATTCACCCGTATGTAATTTATTATTGTATCGATGGTAAACAGCATCATTTAAGCCTTGTCATCATTTCTGAAAAACTAGCCCACGACACAAGTTCGGTTCACTTATTCAACACAACACTTGTTAAATATCTTAAAAGCAAATTTGTATTCAAAAATATAAAAAAGTTCTCTTATTTTTCTGATGGAGCTGCATCGCAGTACAAGAATAAATCTAACTTTTTGAACCTATATTACCACAAAAAAGATTTCGGAATCGAAGCTGAATGAAATTTCTTCGCGACTTCCCATGGGAAGGGAGCTTGCGATGGGGTCGGCGGAGCAGTTAAAAGACTAGCCCGAAAAGCAAGTATGCAGCGTGTTGCTGGAAATCATATTCGCGATGCTAAAGCTCTTTTGGAGTGGGCCAAAGGTGCGTTTAAATCGATAGATTTTGTTTTTTGTTCGCAAAAAGATCATGATGCACATGAAAAAAAAATTTCCAAACGCTTCAAAAAAACGCGGTAATTTCATCACTTCGAATCTGCAAGTAACAAAAAGATTCGAAGTAAAATCTTCTCCGAGGACACGTCTTGTTTCGAGACTATTATTACTAATTAAATTTTGTATGTTTTCATGTAGATATGGGTTTATGTAATAAAAATTCTAGTAATGAAACACCTCATTTTTGAATCCTTAATCCTTTTATGTCTTTTTTAAGTGCTATACGTTTTAGCGCATGATCCCATGGGACAATGCAAGACTGTGAAGCGTGTCGCGTTGCACAAAAATCTTCAGAACGGATACGACTCTGCAAAGCCATATTCATGCAAGTTCGTTTTCGTGCGTAGTGCCTCGACTGACAAAAAATTCGATATCTTCAGAACGGATTGGATGAACAAAGTTTTTTTTACAGATTATTAAAGGTGAGCATTGTGCGCTTAATCTGACTGTAATATTGTCCATTTAGAGCGTGAAGAACGCAAAAATAATTGCAATTTTTCGTAAAAATTATTGTTAAAAATTATTGTTTCGACAAATACACAGTCTTTGAACGTTAAATCGGTAGAGCAAACATTTTTCGGTAACCGAAATAAATTTTATCAAATTATCAGTTGTAGTTTCTGAGATATTGATTTTACAAGAATATCATGCAAAAAAATTCAATTGTTAATAACATAAACAAAAAGCGAAATAAAAAAAAACTATTCACAGCAATTATTATGTGACAAATTCTCTATCCAAAAATGCATTTGATTTTAAAATCGGGAATTTGATGGAAAATTCGGGGCCCACTTGACGTGGTTTGACTGATTTACAAATGACTAACAAGCAATTTAATTGTGATAACATTACATAATTTTCACTCTACATGACATAAAGCATTTCTATGGAGGTATGACCTCGCTAGGTTTAGTGCGTCTGAGCCTTCGTATTAATCCGTTGGTTTCAATTAAATTAAGTGCTTCTTCATTGATGTGGTTTATTAGTCTTTCTTTATGGGCAACTGCAATCTTTGCGATTTCAGTGTTGACGGAGTTTATTTTAAGGTCGCGCTCAATGTCGGAACTTCTGCAGTACCATGGTGCTTTGACAATGCACCTAAGGACCTTATTTTGTGAGTGTTGGATTTGGTTTTTCGTACTTTGACTGGCGCGCCCCCATAGCTGAGAGCTCATCTGCTATCCATGAGCCATTGCATGTTTTTGAGTTCGATGCCCAATTCTTGCCCCTTTTTCTTGACATGCTCTTGCCATCGAAGTTTGCAGTCAAATGTTATACCTAGGTACTTCGCATAGTTTGAGTATGGGACCTGTTGATCATCTATGTATAGTGGTATATGTTGTATTTTAGTGTTTGTGAAAACTACGTGTACAAATTTTGTTTGGTTAAGTTTAATTTTCCATGTGTTAGTCCCCTGCAGATCTTATTTAACGTGGTTTGCAATGTGGCTGTCCATTCGTTTTCAGTTTCACCAACTGCAATCAAGGCGGTGTCATCTGCAAACGTTGCTGTGACGTAATTAGGATCAGACGGTAGATCATGTGTAAAGATAAGGTACAGCAGAGGCCCAAGAACGCTGCCTTGAGGTACTCCTGCATTTATTTGCGAAGACTTGAATAAGCATCATCTTGCTTGACTCGAAAATAGCGGTCTGATAAGTACGACTCCAAGATTTCGTAGTATTGCTTAGGAAGTATTAATTTTAGTTTAAAAAGCAAACCTGTGTAACAAACTTTATCGAATGCCTTTGCCACATCGAGGAATACGCCAGAACATACTTTTTTTATTTTCGAGTGCTTTTTCTATTTCGTGCGTGATCCTGTGTACCTGGTCGATTGTAGAATGTTTACTTCGAAAACCAAACTGATGTGTTGGAATTATTTTTTTTCGTTCTATTATTTTATTGAGTTTTTTAATCAACAGCTTTTCAAACAGCTTTGAGATCACTGGTAGGAGTGATATAGGTCGATACGATGAAATTTCGTATCCAGATTTGCTTGGTTTTTGGAGCATTATAACCTCCGCAGTTTTCCAGAGAATAGGAACGTAATGAAACTTAAAAGATGCATTCATTATGCTAGTGAGAATTTGGATGCTTTTAGGTGAAAGCTGCTTGAGTATTTCTGCAGCTATTATAACGAAACCAGGGGATTTTTTATTTTTTAGCATTTTAAATTCTCTTTCTAGTTTGGCGCTCATGGCTCGTGGAATTTATTCAAACTCTTGGAGCACGGATGTAGACAGGCTTTCGGATGTTGCCTCATGAGGTGTAAAAATATCAGCCAGATAATCTGCATATAGTTCTGCTTTCTGGGAATTGTTATTAGCCCATTTTCCTTCTTTTATCTTGAGAGGAGGACAGTGCATTTGTGGCCTTTTTGGGTACTTTGTGCATTTCCATAAAGAGTAATCCACACGACGATCGTTGGACAATGAATGCAAGGAACGTGAAAAACCATCATTTTTAAATTTCTTTATTTTCCGACTAAGGTCTTTGGTCATTTTGTTTAGCCTAGTTTCATCTATTGGTGCTCGTGTTTGATGCCACTTACTGCGAAGTTTTCTCTTTAGTGAAATAAGATCTCTGATGTCCTTTGGGTATTGAGTAATGACTGCGATTTTTTTAAATAGTTGGAGTACTTTTTCATGCGGAAAGTTGCATGTTGAACGTAAAATTTTGAACTTCACTATCTAATTGTTCCTCATTAACTATTCGTGCTGCATTATTTTTGCAATTTTGTAGAATTTTTTTGAAGTAATGCCAATCTGTGAATCGGTTACTCACTTTGTCCATACTCGTATATTCTTTAAAAATGATATGCTCGCTGAGAGACAAAAATATTGGTGAGTGATCCGAGTTTAGATAATCACTATCTTCAATTTCTAGAAAGTTTCGAGATATTTTGTTAACTATGAAGAAATCGATTAGGTCAGGCATTTTTTTGGAATCAGTTGGCCAGTACGTTGGTTTGTATGTTGTGACCGCATCACATCCAGCAAGTTGCATTGCCTTATGCAATTCTCTTCCTTTCGTTGTAGTTAGTCTTGAACCCCAGTATACGGTTTTAGCGTCTCCACCCATGATGAATCTATTTTTATATCTTTTTAATAGTTTATAATATTGTTCACATTTGATCTGGTATCTTGCGGGGCTGTATAGTGCCATAAGCGAAAGTGGGTTTTGATCTTTATTAATGGTCACTGCTGTAACTTGGAAGTCATCATCAGAAACTTTTTCTTCTTCGAAGTGCTTGATGCAGCTTTTTAATATTATTGCACTACCACCTCGGGCACAATTGCTTGGATGAATCACATGATAGGTTTCATAGTTTTTAATTTTTATATATGATTGCGTTGTGAAATGCGTTTCAGATATCATACAGACATCAATATTTTCCGAATTGAGTACAATCTCCAACTCATTTTTGTGCTTTAGTAGTCCATTCGAGTTCCATAGTAGTATTTTTAGGGGTTTCGACATGGTTAGATTCTGATAAGAATATCTCAAGTTTAGATAAGCGTATTTCCAGTGCTTTATTGAAATCCATTTGCTCATTTAGTTTCTGTAGTATCTGTGCTAGTGCACCTTCAGAGCAAGCAGTATTAGTAGTTTTTTTGTTTTAGAACATTTGCGTAAGTAAGTTGTTTTGGGGTTTGTTTTTTTAATGTATAATTGCAAGCCATTGATTTCTCAGAATTCCCTTCATTAATTTGTTTGGATTTCATGGAATGTGGAAAATTGTGTACAGACTTATTTGAATTCGACAAATTTTCATCGAAATTTCAAACTTTTTAATGAGAATTAAAAAACAAATCTTAGAATTCAACACATTTTAACCAAAATTTAAAACTTTTAAATGAGAATTACAAAATAAATCTGGGTAAAGTTCAAGTTCCAATTGATGTCTGATATTTTCCCCCTAACCGTGTCGCCTTTTTCCCCATATAAAAAAAAAACCTGGAATTCGTTATAAATTGCACAGAAAGAATCAATATCAAGTGAGTAGGATGCTCTCAAATAATAGCATTTTTCCAAGGACATAATTTGAAATTTGCCGAAAACCGCTTCTTTCCCCATGAACGTGTGTACTGTGACTTGGTTCTGCCATTTAGATTCATTTACATATAATATAACAGAATCCCCTGCTCTGTACTAGCAACCGCTCTAGCGGATAGCCAAATAAGTAATCATGCTAACCATAGGACAAAATTCATTCGAAAAACCACATCTCCTCCTAGAACTCCCTCACGTCAGCATCAGCTGTTTGTGAGAGAATACAGAGATGAAATCATAGAACAGAGAGAGATGCATTCATAGACTGCAGTAACAGTAAATTCAGAAGATAGAGTAATTCAGAGAATTGGTGATCTGGCTGCTGAAACGTCAAAGTTGAAACTCCCTAAAGCCGCTATTGAAAAAAAGAGTTCGCTTGCGTTCTTTGACATTGACTTGCCGGCTTTCGGATTAGTTTATGTTCATGAAGGTCTCTCCAAAAAGCTGCGCGAAGTGTTGACATATACCTCTGAGTTTAAGCGGAAAAAGCTGTTAACGTCGGCGTTCTGCGGATGTGTGCGGCATAAGCCAGTTCACGAACCCAAAATAGTGAGCAGCAGAGCAGAAAAAGTTGACGAATTGATTATATGCCTGCCTTATTACTTTCGATACTAGTTCTAAGTTATGACACGTTCTTGCACGTTCGAGACATTTGAGCTCCTCCTTACAGGAGTTGATCAGAAGAGAGATGTAGTATTGGAAAAAATTAAAAAAAAGTGGAATAAAAAAAAAGGTGAAAATAGTAAGCGAATTACAAGCAACTGATACTAATTACGTTCGTGTTAACCGCTTCAAGCTACTAATAAATTTCATCAGGTGTGTGATATTTAAACCCGCAATATTCATAAGTGTAGCAAAAAAGTGAGAGCCTATACCCTACCCTAGCTCTTTTCCCTACGAGAGTAGGGTAGCTGAGAAGAAGATGCTAAGGTGATTCCACTTTATCCTGCAGACAGCTTCAACAGAAGCATCGCGCGTCTTTGCAATAGCCCAGCGCTCGTTGAGTTGACACGAGGCCTATCTTCCAGGTTCTCAAGTGAACCCCAAATCTCTCGTTTTGCGATGAAACCATCTCCAGAGTACCTTGTCTAGACCGCTCATCAGCCCAGCAGTTTCCTTCTATGTCGCTGTGACCAAAAACCCAAATGAGTCTAATAGGGAATTGTTCGGAGAGAGAAGTCAGACATTCCCCGACTAATTTCGAATGCACACACAACGAGCCCAATGTCCTAATTGCCGTTTGGCTGTGGGAGTAGATACAGGGTGGCTGATGAATTTTGCTACATTAAGAAACTCAAATAACTTTTTTTTTAGTGTATGGAATTCATTTATTTTTTTTTCAAGTTGAAGGTCATTAAATTTTATTAAATGTAGCTTAACTAGTTTTAAAAATAATTGAATTTAAATGCCCCCCATGCTCGTTGACACAAGTGCGGCATCTTAGTAAAAAGTTGTTCATTGCTGCTTTGAGAGTTGCGACAGGAATAGCCGCAATTGTTGCCCGAATGGATTGTTTTAGTTCATCCAAATTTGTTGGCTTTGTTTTATAAACTTCTTGTTTACATAAACCCCACAAGAAAAAGTCAGGTGCAGTAAGGTCAGGCGACCTGGGGGGCCAACGAAATTCGGAGTTTCTTGAAATCAGTTTATTGGGAAATTTTCGTCGCAACTCTGTCATAACAGTCTGGGCTATGTGAGACGTTGCCCCATCTTGTTGAAACCACACAGAGTTGAAAGGAATTCTCTTTCGGCGTAGTTCTGGATAGAAAAATTCTTTCAGCATTTTCAAATAACGGTCTCCAGTAACCGTAACGGTGTGACCATTTTCTTCAAAAAAATAAGGCCCGACAATACAGTGTGAAGAAACCGCACACCACACTGTCACGCGAAGAGGATGCAATTCCGTCTCGTGGAGTATCTGTGGGTTAGAAGTACTCCATATTCGACAATTTTGTTTGTTCACATTGCCGTTTAAATCGAAATGGGCCTCATCAGACATGAAAAGGCAGTTTAACATGTTTTGGTCTTCTTCCACCATTTGCAGGATCTTCTGGCAAAATTCCAAGCGACTCGGCAAGTTTGCTGCATTCAGTTTGTTAACCATTTGAATTTTGTAGGGAAATAAGTCTAAATCTTTGTGCATTATTGTTTGCAAAGACTGTCGGCTGACACCAAGTTGAGCAGATAAGCTTCTTGTTGAAACCCTTGGATTGCTTTGTATAGCTGCAGCTACAGCAGCGATCGTTTCCTCCGTCCGAACTGGTGGGTTTCGATGATAAGGCCTTCTTGCTACTGTTCCTTGCTCAGCAAAATTATTCACCAGTCTCATTATGGTCCATCTGCTCGGGGGATCGCCGCCAAACATCCGCCTGTACTCTCTCTGTACCAAAACTACGGACTCCAGTGCGTGATAGCGGCGGACTATCCAAATTCTTGTTTGCGTGTCCCATGTATCCATTTTAATAAATTTTAAAGATCAATCTGCAAATTAAAACAAAAATGGAACAGATAACTTAAAAAGAAAAAAAGTTATTCAATTTTTTTTTTGGTAGCGGCTTTCATCAGCCACCCTGTATTTACATAATTTACAGTAATTACAGAACTAAGCAAGCAATCCACTGCTTCTGTAATTGAGACTACTTCCGCTTGGAAAACACTACTGTGTCTGGACGCCTAAGTTTTAGCTTGATGGGGAACTCCTCGCAGAATAGGCCACCACTAACTCTTCCGACCAGCTTCGATCCATTCATAAACATGTTTGCCATTACCTGTCTCTAAATGTTGCAAGCCGAACACTCCTCCTTTGAGGGAATATAATGGGAAAAGTACCGCTCGGACCCAGCTTGGGTGTGCAATGATTCAGCGGATGAACTTAACGTTTTTAAGAATACTATATTGTCCGCAACTTAAGAGTAGTTCATGGCCTGAACCCCTCACCTGATTGCGGCGTGTACAGTGGCAGTTTTCCCTGCAATGTTTACGGGGTGAAAATTCAAAAAGGGAGTGTAGTCAAATCTAGCCACAATTTGGCGTACTTATTATTTTGCCTTTGAGTGTATGCGTGTAATTGTTGGCGGAATATGCATGTGTTGTTTGTTTATTGCCCGTCACCCTCCGTTCGTGCACATGCTTTGCAGCCATATGTACAAGTACATACATATATACGCAAGTATGTGAGTTTGTGCATAAATATCTGCAGAAATGCACACTTGATGCGCATATCATCTGCACCACATCGGCTATAAAACGCATAAACACCATATTCATTTAGCGCTAGCGCTTCCGTGGATTTCATGATAATTTTCATTAAATTTTGCACTTCGTTTGCTGGAGGTTGTTGCCTGCAAAGTTCACAAGGGAATGTTAACTCAAACACACACGCATATTTATCGCGCTTCACTTTTCACCTGTTGCTACAGCTGCATGCAAAGTTTCCATGCATTTCGTATTGTACCCTTCTTCTGTGGTAATTCCACTAGTGTTTGGGAATGCGTTGTGCACTGACTAACTACACTGCGTTGCGCAAGTTTATTCCACGTTTTTCAATAAATTATTTAAGCGCCTTAAGCGAGTTGATGGTGTGGCGCGTTATGTTTGATATTTGTTTTTGTTGCAATTATCTGATTTCAGCATTTCAATTGCTCAGGCTTTCGAGGTAGGTAAGTGAGACTAAGTATTTATATGTTCAATTATGCAGTTTACCCAGATCATACACATTTGTTGACTGCTACTTTTCCTAAGAGTTAGCAGGGTTTCTTCTTCAATTTGTGGTATGCATATCGATATGGTCCTACAAATGAAGAGATCGTCATTCATGCCACGTACGAATGGCAGATGGTTTTCATGAGAAGTTTTTATGGCATAAAGGTAGTCGGAGATTTGTCATTGTCTACTTGTGACCACAGGAAATCCAGGTCTAACCGGGACTAACAGAATAGGAATCGCGCAAAGACTTACTCGACTATGGTGGACTATGGTTGTGCTTCTTATAATAATCTGGCGTTTCTGATACTTTTATACCCGGGACGCTGCCAAGTGTAATTGGTAGATATCTGTGAATTCAAGAAGATCTTCAGATAAAT
The DNA here is from genome assembly GCF_027943255.1 of Anastrepha obliqua. Lineage (NCBI taxonomy): Eukaryota > Metazoa > Arthropoda > Insecta > Diptera > Tephritidae > Anastrepha > Anastrepha obliqua. The sequence continues at coordinate 122,024,882 of NC_072894.1, forward strand.
TTTAGCAATGCATGCTGTCAGTCAGGTGGCTCATTTACCTAACTCATATGGTGAGAAAATTTAAAATTTCTTGTCTCATTGATGGTCTTCTACCTCATTTACGTTTCTTATACATATATACACGCTGCCTACGGTAGTTGAGGATATGAAGACAGTTTGTGTTGGCAATTTTATCAGTGTTTTATACATCTTCGAATTTCGCTTTATAGCTTTGTCTGCACCCTGCAATTGTCTGCATTGTTGTGGGCGCATAATTTTATTTTTCTTCTTACTTCGACTATTTTATTTTGTCAATCCAGTTTTATTTTGTACCGCTTCTTCACTCACTTTCCCTCTCTCTGGACGGGTAATAATACTAAAAGCCGAGTGTAAATTATCGTTCTACCATCTGCAGCCCCTGTTTCCATTTTTAAAAAGTATCTGCCTCGTCGTAGTTAGTTTTATCGTTTGCGTAAGTGGATTTGTGGTGATATAATGAGATTATACTGCATTTGATGGCGGCGATAATGGTGTGATTTTGGTAGTGGAGGATAGATCCATGCGTTCCATGTGTATAGGGTGGGCCATATAGCGTTTGCTTTTTGAAGTACCTATTTTTTTGAGGATGGTAACATAAGTGACATGTCAAATGTGTTCATAATTTACTTAAAGGTTTGACATTTACGAAATGGGACGCTATGCGCTTGAACTAAATTGGGAAATATTGAAAACCTATTTCCAAAGTGGTGAGTCTTCTTCTTCTTTTCTGATTTGGGGCTCAGAAAATCCACACCTTACTGTAGAGAAGCAAATGCATCCACAACGAGTCACTGTTTGGTGCGGTTTTTGGTCTGGCGGCATTATCGGGCCATTTTTTTTCCGAAAATGAGCGAGGAGCCGCGGTTACAGTAAATGGCGAGCGTTGCCGCGACATGCTCAACGAGATGTTTCCAAAAATTGAAGAGGATGACATGGACGACATTTGGTTTCAACCGGACGGTGCAACTTGTCACACTGCCACAGTTACACTCGAACTTTTGGCTACCGTTTTTGAAATCCGAATAATCAGCCGAAATTCTGATATAAATTGACCGCATCGGAGCTGTGATTTAAGCCGGTGGACTATTTTTTGTGGGGAACCGTTAAGGACAAATGCTATGCGAACCATCCAGAGACGATTGATGGTTTAAAACACGAAATCGAAGTTGCCATTCATGAAATTGGAGCCCAAACAATCGAAAATGTGCTTAAAAATTGGATTCATCGAATGACTTACTGTAAAGCCAGTCGTGGCAGTCATTTGAACAATATTATTTTTCATTCATAAATGACAATGTTCAATCTTCAAAATGAAAAAAAAGTTTGAAAAAATATTGATTAGTTTTTTTTATACCCGATTCAAAAATGAATTTCATGATAAAAGTTTACACTCTTATTGGGGTGTTTCTTATTTGAGGTAAATTTTTAAATGAGTTTTGTCACGAGTCATACATAGCACACACGATTAATACATAGAAAAACGTTAAGTATTTTTTCGTATTTAGTGGTTTCTACCAGTAATTAAATAAATATAATATATAAGTACTTTGTGCTAATAAATATTTGTTTGCAATGTCCGGCAAAACAAAACTGGCACGCAAACTTTTTCAAAGCGCTTGGATTATGTACTTACATAGTATACTTATATAGTTCGTGCGCTTGCCTTTGCCTGCCGAGGGCGACAGCTCTTAGAAACAACTTTTTCTGTAATTTGATGTCTTATGCGTGTGTTTCAAGTGTGGACGCTAGTGAATGTTAGTCACGCATACTGTTGCCAGAATTTTTTTTAAAATCTGTGAATTTCCCGAAAAAAACTGCTATTGTGGATAAACGCCCCTGTACTGTACAATGCATTACAGGAGCTGCGAACACAATAATGGCAGCGCAGTAAAGAACACAGACAAGCAAGTGTCGAAGAGTGGACAGAAGCGTATATGAAGACCCATACTGGCCAGCTTTGCCCTGCGAAGCAATGTTTTAACAGCGGTACCGCAGGGCAAATTTAAAGCTACAGAGGGCGCAGTTAAGGGTTTAGAACGTAGGTGTACTGTTTCGCAAGTCCAGCTGAGTAAGATAATAATGACTGTGCGTGGTCCCAAATGAGGTGTACTATTAGTGCGCAGTATGAGTCGTGCAAGCCGTCTTTCTTGACGGTATCTATAGGAGATGCTTTCCATTTAAATTCAACCGGGCTATTCGGGTCATGTTCTTCGATTTCGATGTAACTTAAATATGTTGCTCTCTGGTCAAAATAATGAGACACGTATTTTTTTGTTCGCCCGAAAAAATTTTTTTTCAAGAGTTATCGGCAATTTTGTTTTTCGCCTCAAACGCGATTTTTTTTAATTATATAAGAAAATTTTTTTTTTAAATGCCCATAACTTAGTCAAAAATGAACCGATTTTAATAATTTTGGGTTCAAAATGATTGTAATTACATACACAAGCGACTTCATGTAGAAACAATTGCAAAAAAGTAGTTGAAAATTTTTTATTTAGTAAAAAAGAAAAAAAATTTAAATTTTTTCAAAATTCAATATTTCAAAAAGTGCATTTTTTTTTTTTTATAACTTTTTCCAAATCAAAAAAACATCTCAAACTTTAATTGAGCTGCATGCCTAGTAGCTAAAATGAGTTGTTTTTGAGTAATGAATTTTTGAGTAAACACCCTGTTTCGCAGTTTTTGTTTTTTGCAAAAGAAAAAATTTTCAACTACTTTTTGCAACTATTTCTCCATGAAATCGCTTATGTAAGTAATTACTATTATTTTGAACCCAGAATCATTCAAATCGGCTTATTTTTGACTAAGCTATGAGCAATTAAAAAAAAATTTCTTATATAGATTCTTTCCATTTCAATTCAAAAGGGCTTTTCGGGACATGTTCTTCGATTTCGATGTAACTCAAATATGTTGCTCTCTGGTCAAAATAATAAGACACGTACTTTTTTTTTTTCGCCCAAAAAAAATTTTTTTCTAGCTTTATCGGCAATTTTGTTTTTCGGCTCAAAATCGATTTTTTTTAATAATATAAGATTTTTTTTTTTTGAAATGCTCATAACTTAGTCAAAAATGAACCGATTTTAATAATTTTGGGTTCAAAATGATCGTCATTACTTACACGAGCGATTTCATATAGAAATAGTTGCAAAAAAGTAGTTGAAAATTTTTTATTTTGCGAAAAACAAAAAGTGCGAAACAGGGTGTTTACTCAAAAATTCATTACTCAAAAACAACTCATTTTAGCTACTAGGCATTCAGCTCAATTAAAGTTTGAGATGTCCTTTTGATTTGGAAAAAGTTATAAAAAAAAAAAAAATACACTTTTTGAAATATTGAATTTCGAAAAAATTTCAATTTTGTTTCTTTTTTGCTAAATAAAAAAATTTCAACTACTTTTTTGCAATTGTTTCTACATGAAGTCGCTTGTGTATGTAATTACAATCATTTTGAACCCAAAATTATTAAAATCGGTTCATTTTTGACTAAGTTATGGGCATTTAAAAAAAAAATTTTCTTATATAATTAAAAAAAATCGCGTTTGAGGCGAAAAACAAAATTGCCGATAACTCTTGAAAAAAAATTTTTTCGGGCGAACAAAAAAATACGTGTCTCATTATTTTGACCAGAGAGCAACATATTTAAGTTACATCGAAATCGAAGAACATGACCCGAATAGCCCGGTTGAATTTAAATGGAAAGCATCAGGATTCCCCCTTCGGAAAAAAAGCATTACAAATATGCAACAGCGCTGGGAGTCAGAGGCGAAATGCAGATGAGCGACGATACTTATCCCAAACATAGATAAATGATATGACAGACAATTCGGTGAGCTGAACTTTTATATTACTCAGATGCTATCTGGAAATGGGTATTTTCGCAAATATCTAAGCAAAATAGGGGCAACTGAAACCACTAAATACATTTATGGAGATGCACCCAATGACCATGTAGATCATATATTCTTAAAATATGTGGGAGAGAAGGATCGCAAAGCTGTCGAAGGCGAGCTAGGACTCTTAAGGGCAGACACCATAATCGAAAATATGGTAGAAAGCGCAAAAAACTTGCAACTTAATGGGAGGTACATAGAGCGATGCTTGCGAGCCAAAATGCTTAACATGGACAGTAGGCCGGGTCGATTTGTGGGGAGGCAAAAAAATCGCCCATTGCTCTGTGAAAATCATATTCTAGGGATCAAAATAAGAAACTTTGCCGAAGGAACCATACCTCTAAAACGAATTCTGATGTCCCCCAATTTGGGTCGAACTTTTTAGTTTCTTTTCTCATGTAAAGGCCAAAAATGGTGATATTTTGAAATGATTGTATGAGGAATCCCCCAGGGGAGTTCCACTGGCATGGGTGAATCGGCCGTCCAAAGTTAGTTGGGGTCGGTCATACATTTGGACTCGATTGGAGCACGCTAAATGAGTCAAAGTGGGATTTTTCGTTCGACCCAAATTGGGGGACATCAGAATTCGTTTTAGGGGTATGGTTCCTTCGGCAAAGTTTCTTATTTTGATCCCTAGAATACGATTTTCACAGAGCAATGAGCGATAATTAGAAGATGAGCCAATAGTATGATGCTGGCACTAAAACTGGACGCAGGGAGTGTGGGAGAGTCAGTCTTTATCAGACTTGGATCTTCTCTGCCTTCGATGAAATGCTACCGTAGTTCCGGGGCAGAGGAAACATCCAGGCTAGGAAGAGGAGAAATAGTTTTAGTGGCACACCATTCACGTAGACAGCACGGAATGGTGTGAAGACATTTTACACCCTCCCTCACTGCCAAAAAAAAAGAAATAAAAGAACTTTAAACATAAATAAAAGAAGCAATTCATTTAAAATAAAGTTTACGCTATACTTAACTAAAAAAAATAGTTTCTTAAAACAGGAATGTTGAAATTATGTTTCGTTTCAATTAAATTCAGTTTCAATGTTTTGCGTAATTTGCTTTGTTAATTTTTTTAAATATTTGAAAAATATTTATTTACTTGTTCAAATCTGAAATTTCGGGGGTAATATCAAAAAAGGACTATAAGCCTGTCTAAATAACTGTAATTTAGAGTTAAAACTGTGAATCTGTAAAACACACAAGCCCATTCGGTTACGGGTTCTTCCCATAGAAATATTGAGGGAAATGAGAGAAAACTGAGAGGGTGGATTTTATATCATATACTTATATACATAAATGCAAAGAGGGGTACTTATATAATAAATATAACTTTATATGAGTTATGCAAAAATGAAGAAATGTTGTTTACTCCAGGATATTATGGAGCTTCTTTCATGTAAGCCTTGTTATCCAACTGCTTAGGTCACTTAGGACACCATCGCAGCTTCGCTCTTAGCATGCTGTTGAAGTCTGTGCATGTGTGATTTAGCATACTTTCGCGTTCAAGGTCGTTATAGCAAATATTTCAAGGAGCAATTACGGCACACGTTAATAATTTATTCTGAATTCTTTGAATCTGTAAAGCAATATGCAATCAATTACTTTGCTACAATCACAGATCGCTGCTGTCATTTTACTTTATTTGCCAACCGAGCTTCGAGACCGTTCAACGTCAACACATAGCTCATACAGTCCAAAATGTTTATCTTATTGTTTGATTTGAAAAACTCTGTCCCTAATTTGCTCTACATGAAGTTGCCAGACCGCTTGGTATTTATAATTTTTATTTACAATACTTATGAGTATTGCCTATTGAAATTTTTGAATATTGATTATAAATAGTTTAATTGTACTTTGGTTTTTTATTAAAATATATCTACTTAGCCTATAAGAATCTATTATATTCATTGGCTTAATAAATAAATAAATAACTATAGCAAAAGACCCAGTTTTGCCCAGTTTTGACAATTTATTTTAATTTTAATAAGTTTCTTTATGAAAATATAGTTCATTCTTCCACCAAAATGGCAACCGAAAATATGAACTTCGCCCTCCACCCATCATGGAGTGAAATATAATCAACTAAAGGCTGATTTTTAAGAGCTATAGGAAAGTTTTTCAAAAAAACACACGTAAAATTCAGAAAAATGCATGAAATTTTTATTTAAATCTATAGTACAGCCCATATAATTTAATGGTTGAAGATTATTTAATGCAAATGTTGATCACGACTGGCATACTCTTTCCAATGTCACGGCCGGTATCTCACACATAAATGCTTTAATGTTGTCTTCCAATGCGTTAATTGAAGCAGGCTTGTCTGAATAGACATGAGCTTTAACATAGCCCCACAAAAAAGAAATCTAAAAGCGCCAATTGACAGTTCCCGAACGTGAAATAAAATGTGCACGGAACTCGCCTTTCAACAAGTCCATTGTTACGCGTGCTGTGTGGCATGTGGCACCGTTTTGCTGAAACCACATGTCATGCAAGTCAAGCTCTTGCATTTTGAGCAAAAAAAAGTTGGATATCATTTCACGGTAGCGCTCACCATTCACAGTTACGTTACGATTCGCAGCATCTTTGAAGAAGTACGGTCCAATGATACCACCAGCCCATAAACCGCACCAAACTGTGACCTTTTCTGGATACATTGGTAGCTCTTTCAATTCTTCTGGCTGATCTTCACTCCAAAATCAACAATTCTGCTTATTTACGTACCTATTGAACCAAAAATCTTCGGCTAACTTTTCAAGAGCCCATTCACCAAAAATTCTGTGTTGCGAAAGGTCGTTCGGCTTCAATTCCTGCACCAGCTGTATTTTGAAAAGCTTCACACCTAAATCCTTTCGCAAAATTTTCCACGTTGTTGAGTAACAGGGGCCCAATTGCTGCGAACGGCGACGAATCGATAATTGATGGTCGTCATTAACACTGGCCGATACAGCTGCGATATTTTCTTCAGTTCGCACTCTACGTAAGCGTGTTGGTGGTTTGATGTCCAATAATGTAAATTTGGTTCTAACTTTAGTCACAATAGCTCGAATAGCCGCTTCAGTGAGTCCCTTAAACTGACCATAAAATGGAAGAAGCACGCGATAAACTTTCTTAACAGAACACACATTTTTATAATAAAATTCAATGATTTGCAAGCGTTGTTCGTTTTCTTGGTTAAATTATAGACCAAACTGGAGATGTTTGACAGTGAAACAAAACACAAAACGTGCGTCAGCTCTCTTAAACCAACTGTTTAAAAAGATAATAGCTAAAAAATCACCCGTTATAAAAAACTAAGTATCGCAATAAAAAATGTGGTTTAAAACTAATTTACTATATTATAAAATTATTAAGCGATGATATTTACAAAATAAATGTGGCACACAACGACGACTATAGGCCTGTAACTAAAAATTAACAGAATCAGAAATATCCTGGTTTTGTACACAAATAAAGTGATGAACCTTGTGAACCTTAAGCAATTGTGGCTGACCTAAATGATCAAGGCTTTAATGCTTTAAATGCTGTCAACAAACCATAATGGAAAAGTAACGAAACTTTAATTATGTTTATGGTTACTTTCAATGCGAGTGGAGACATCAACAAGATATACAATGTAAACCATGCCCTCCACTCTCACTCGTCAAAGCTTCAAATCTGATTCACCAATGCAAAAGTTGTCAAGCATTTGGTCATACCAAGAACTACTGTAATAAAACTCCGAGATATGTAGAGTGCAGTGGAAAACATAGTACAGGGTTAACGAACCTTGTGTGAAATTAGTTTTTATTTCAAAAGACAAAATTGTTCAAAAATGATTACAATTTTAACATATATTCACTTTAGCTCGATATTACCACCTTTTGCCTTGACTATAGCCTTAAAACGGTACAAAAATGAGCTGCATGCTGCACGAATGTGACCTTGAGGTATTCTGGCCCATTCTCGTATAATCGCTTTTTTCAGCGTATCCATACTGACATATTTTTTAGTCCTCACCTTGCTCTTCAAAATGGACCAGATGGAATAGTCCATCGGATTTGCGTCAGCTGAATTCCATTCCGAAAGCCATTGTGTGGACGAAATGAAGTGTGGAACATGATTTTTGAACCATTCTTGGTTCACACGAGCTTTATGAGACGGTGCCGAGTCCTGTTGGAACGTCCTTGGTCTACGACCGAAATGCTTGCGTGTCCACGACTCTAAAGCAGCTTCTAAAACATTTTCCTGATAATAAGTCACATTCACTTTGATACCAGGCTCGATAAAAACGATTGGAGAGCGTCCATCAGCGGTCAGTGCGGCCCAAACCATTACTTGCGATGGGAAATTGCTTCGAGTGGTCATACGTAGGCTCAAATTCTCGTATGAGCGTACGGCCAAGTAAACACGATCGTTTTGAGTGTTTATGAACTGCTCAATTGGGACACTTTTTTCATCAGAAAACACAATGTTAGGAAATTCGCCATGTTCGAGAAAGCGCAACAACCCCTTTGCTCTTTCGCAGCGAACTTTTTTTTGCTGGGGTGAAAGATCGTGTGCTTTTTGGAACCTTGAGCTCATTTTTCAATATGCGTCGAATGCTGTCTTGCGCTATTTTCAGTTCTTTGGCCATTTTTCTTCCATTTCGACGTGGATTTCGTTCAAGTCGAGCTTTCACTTTCCGAACCATTTCTGGCGTTATTGCGGTTTTTTTGGTCCACCTCTATAGCGTTTTGCAATGCTACCAGTATCATTGTGACGTTTTATAGTGCGATACACAAACATTTTATTCTGTTTGAGGTGACTGAGCTCACGAACAATGGCTGGTTGTGATTTTCCAACCAAATATAACGCAATCACACTATTACGTTTGAATTCCATCACAGGAAAAAAAATTCAACAAAACTGAGACGCAAATGCTTTCGATTTGGTTGGATTCATTAGAACAATTTTGATGTTGATGGTATGAGCTCTTTTACAGATACAAGCAGTGTGAAGTTGGTAACACTTCATATCGTTCACCCTGTACATTTGAATTACTGTCAGATCAAAACTCAAAATGTTGCAACTGCGGCGTAAACCATCCCGCTAATTACAGGAGATGTATAGGCGCGAAGGAATTGTCAAAACTTCGTGATAAAAACAGTAATAAAAAGCGAATGCCAAATCATAAAATAAAGTGATCGATACTCCAAATAAAGTTACTCGATAATCGATATCAAACTAAATAACAAAAACAAAAAAAAAAAAAAATAAAATTCAGTAGGCTCAACTTAAGATATGCATTTATAAGTCTTGTTAGTGTAATTAAAGTAAAGTAATTTGACATCTCTCAACTTGATCAGCAAAAATTTCTGCTGTCTGTGTCGCTTTAGTAGTAGTCAGATGCCCGAAAAATGATGATTTTCAATAATTTTTTTCGCTAGTCAATTGCTTTATTTTCTTCTTCTTAATTGGCGCGATAATCGCTTACGCGATTTTGGCCGAGATTAACAAAGCGCGCCAGTCGTTTCTTTCTCGTGCTAACCGGCGCCAATTGGACACACCAAGTGAAGCCAAGTCCTTCTCCACCTGATCTTTCCAACGCAGAGGAGGACTTCCTCTTCCTCTACTACCACCAGCTGGTACCGCATCGAATACTTTCAAAGCCGGAGCGTTTGTATCCATTCGGACAACTTGACCCAGCCAACAAAGCCGCTGGATCTTTATTCGCTGCGCTATGTCTATGTCGTCGTAAAGCTCATACAGCTCATCGTTCCATCGTCTGCGATATTCGCCGTTGCCAACTTGCAAAGTTCCAAAAATCGTATGCAGAATCTTTCTCTCGAACACTCCAAGCGTCGCTTCATCGGATGTTGTCATCGTCCAAGCTTCTGCGCCATACGTTAGGGCGGGCATGATGAGAGTCTTGTAGAGTGTTAGTTTTGTTCGTCGAGAGAGGACTTCACTACTCAATTGCCTACTCAGTCCAAAGTAGCACTTGTTGGCAAGAGAGATTCTACGTTGGATTTCAAAGCTGACATTGTTATCGGTGTTAATGCTGGTTCCTTAATACACGAAGTCTTTTACAACCTCAAAATTATAACTGTCAACAGTGACTGTTTGTTTGAAGACAGGAGGTACTTCGTTTTGTCCTCGTTCACCACCAAGCCCATTCGCTTTGCAATTGCTTTATTTTACAAAAATAAAAACATAGCATTAATACATCATGTTTCGACTTGACTTTAGTAAAATCTCAAAAACAAATTAATAATTCTAAAAGTTATCGCTGTTTTGTGTGGAGCCCGTTTCTCCAGAAGTCCCCTGCGGTGATCGTCACAAGTCCTTGAGGATTCATCTAAAATCTAATTTCTATAATCGGAAATTAGTTTTATTCATAGATAATCTTGTGCCGGATCGAAGCTTTTGCTTTGAATTAACAATATGGCGGACTCAGGAAATATTTTTCCGATTTTCGAGAAAAAAACCGCCAATTAAATGTTTAAAAAGATCGAAACTTTTGAAGAAAATATGAGTATGAAAATAATTTTGAAGAAAATAATGTTTTCCAGAAACAGCATAAATTTTATTGAAATCTACCAAGCGGTTTTAAGTTACAGTGATCATCAGTTCAAAAAACGTATATTAGTTTTGAGAAAAACGCATTTCAAGTTTTGCTACTTGCTCTCGAATGCTCCGAATGTTGAATAACTCTAAAAGTATTTGTCGGATTAACCTCAAATTTTCACACAATAATAATTTTGAGATATTATACATTATGAAATTGGAAAAAAACCCAATGTTTTGAAAATTCTGACTACATTAAGGGGTTAGGCTTAATAGGAGAGTTTTGTACAGTTGGCCTATTTGTTTGTTAGAGTACCACATAGAATATTGAGTGCTTTTTTCCGCTGTTAGTCTCTTAATGTAGTGAGTGAAAGATGAGTTTTTTAGTTTTCTAATTTCCTTAAAAGTTACGGCACTTTATTGAGTAAAGTTTTCAGCCGGTGTCGTTGCCATTTTTTCCTTAATTTTCTTTTTTCTGCTATACGTTTTTTTTCTTGTTTTATTGAAACGTAACAAAAAATAGCTTAACACTTCATTAGTCTCGAGGTTTGGTTCTTGGTAGTCTTCTTGTTTATATGGCTTCTCTAAACGCTGAAGCTTCCGGATTTATGTGCTTTTCTAACCTTTTTTCATGCTTTTAAGCAAATACAGGTATAATGTCGACAACCTTTTCCACCCGACAGATATTTGTGCAGATCGGTATTCTTTTATATACCAACCTCTGAGCTCCTTATTTTGTTGCCTATGAATGATTTCCATTTTTAATTTAGCGGTGCTTACTCACAATTGAACGCCGTATGTCTTTAAAACTTGATTGTAAAGAAGTAATTTGTTTCGTATTTGCAGTTTAGAGTTTCTGCCAATCAACCATATAAGCTCTTTTTTATTGTTTTAGGCCAATTTCGTTTGCTTTTATTTTGACATGTTCCCTCCAGTTTAGCCTCGTGCCCAATGTCATTCTCAAGTATTTAGTGAATTTTGTTGCTCAACACTTTGGTTAAGTTTGTATTTGAAATACTCCCAATCAGTGAACTTGTTTGTTAATGTAGCCCCTCTATGTATAAATTCTTTGTCTTCTCTTACTTTTAAATAAACATAAATGTAATTCAGCTTTGCTGAATCAATTCCTACCTATCAACAACAACATCATCAATGGCAATATTGGCTGCTAATTTATTTTATTTATTTACTAGCTGACCCGGCGAACTTTGTTCCGCCCTAGAGGCAATAAAAAAACAGATTTTTGATTTTATTATTTAAGTTAAGCACCTTGTGATACACGACATTTTTTGTGAACGTGCCACACATAATTGATCATGTGAGAAACATTGATTTTCTAGATTCAGACCACAAACTTTTAAGGATTGGCCTTGTGATTTTTTAATGGTCATGGCGATTGCAAGACGCGTCGCAAATTGAAGTCTTTTAAACTCAAACGGAAGATTGGTTGAGATCATCGGGATCCTCGGAATGAGAACTTCTTTACCTTCGAATTTTCCTTTGAGTATCGTCGCGTAAATCACATTGTTCATTAATTTATTTAGCACCAAACGCGTACCATTGTAAAGTTTTGGTGGGCTTATGTTTCGAAGCATGATTACTACGGAACCAAGTTTAAGACGTAAATTGTGCGGTAGTAAGCCAGGCACATCCAAGGAGTTTAAAAATTCAATTGGATAGTTGGTGGCTTCATCTTCATTTGTTACACAGTCAACGGATTTGAATGAATACATTGTTCCATGAAATATCATTTTGAATTATGTAGTTTAGGGCATTTACATCTTTATTCTTAGCCGCTAAAATTGCTCGCTCACTCAACCATTCATTATTTTTGTTACAGAAATTCTGAGGTAATAAAATCAATCTGCTCGATTCGTCGACAGGTACTCGACCATTACCGATAGTCATTAATTGCTCAGAGAAATCTTCATTGATGTATCATTAAGTAATGCAACTCTCATGTTTGTTGTCAGCTGAAGTTTCTTCACATAGCGCCATAGATTCGATGATTTGAGGCAAGCGTTTATTTCATCAGCAGCCGTTGATCTTGGAATTACTGGCAGTGTTTGGCGGGAGTCGCTAGACAGTAATATCATTGCGCCTCCAAAAAAGTCAATAATGGCAATTTCACTCTTCCACTAAGGCAGCACAATCCGGGCTTTTCTCCGGAAAACTTCAATGCGCCAAAATACTCGCAAACAACGTTCATTGGCCCAATGCAAACGAAAGGATGCAAGCAGTAATTAGTGTTGCAATCATATCGAAACGCTGCTCGATTCAAATCAGCACTTGATAATTCTTCTTCTTCTCGAAAATGATCTACTTGTTGATCTCTGTTATTCACTCGACGATTTCGTATTGCCAACCGAGCCGTTTCACGGACTGCCTCGCTTTCCTCTTGTGATTGAGAAGCATGAAGTCGAGCCATACTAACGCCGCGCTCTTCACGGGCAATTCCTTGTGCTTCTTTAGTCGTTTCATTCATTCGCAATGTTTCGTATCCTTCTTGCTTTACGGCTTTGTCGGGAAAGATTCGATCGTCTTGGTCGCGGCATTGATAATGATGATTCAAAGAGAACACAAATTACTGTGATTATATATTTCTGACAAAATTTATATTATCAAAGTTTCTACTTAACCATAGACAAAATTACGTTTAGCTGTCATTTGCGTTATGTTATTCCATATCAGATGCGTTTTTGTTATACCACATTTTATAGTGATTTCACGGAAATGCGTTCGAATGGGATAAAAAGTATCCTATGCCCGTCTCCTGGTTCTAAGCTACCTCTCCACCAATTTTCAGGCAAATCGGTTTAGCCGTTCTTGAGTTATAAATAGTGTAACTAACATGACTCTCTTTTATATATATAGATTATTTATTTCTTGACCCTTTTTGGGGGTTTGGCTGAGCTCCGCCTCTTACCTGTGGTGTGCATTTTAACGTTATTCCACAAATGAAGGGGCCTACAGTTTTAAGAAAACTCCGAACGGCAGATATCGTTTTTAGGAGGTTTGCCATTGCCTGCCGAGGGGTGACCGCTATTAGAATAAATTTTTCTTCATTTTGGCGTTTAATGGAGATTCAAACCTACGTTCTGCAAATTCCGAATGGCAGTCACGCACCAACCTACTCGGCTACGGCAGCCGCCGTAATTCAATTGTGGAAAGAATTAATTTTAACCCTTAACTGGTATCGTAAATTTGACTAACGAAACTAGTATCGTGGGGGCCGCGCGGCCCCCTATTAAAACTAGATTCTAGGACACAAATGTCTACAATTTTTTTCAAGAATTATTTTGATAAGACAAATAACAAGCTTGTTTTATGAAATTAATAAGTTTTTATTCATATACTTCTTTTAACTTATTTACTACAAGAGATCACAAAATTTGGACAATTTTTCGGTATTTTTTTCTTACCACTATAAAAATAAAAAAAACTATTATTTCGAAAGTCTTTAGCTAACATATGTATGTTTTCTTATTTCTTATAAAATCAACTTTGAAAAAATGAACTGAAACATAAGTATTTCAACGTATAGTGGGGGTATAGTGGGGTCCGCACGGTCCCCGCAACGTACGTAGCTCCGCTCTGGTAAAAGCTTCAGCGCCGAACGTCCGACACCCGCCGCGTGTCGCGACGTAATGAGATTACTCAAAATGGCAGCCGCGTACTATGCGTAGTTTTTAAGAAATTCAAAAAAATAAAACGCGTGGGGTCTGCGCGGCCCCCACGATACCAGTTAAGGGTTAATATACCACAGCGTAGTCTTCGTTCCTCTTTGTCTTTCAATGGTGCTAAATATAAAACGGAGTTTCCTATGCTCCTATTGTTCGAGCCTGAAGGGAATTTATTTTACTTTATACGGTATTCAATAATTAGAATACCTAAATCAAATAATCTTCCATAGCTATTCTACTTTTCCTTGTAAATAGTATGTAAGAAGATTGTGTTCATGGACTAAATAATAAGAAATAAAAACAAATTAAGAATAAATTAATAAATGTTTGCACAGCAAATCGAGGAAAAAATAATATTGCCAACAAAAAGTTTTTTTTAATTTTTATTTAATTGCTATTAAGAAGGGAGCCTGGTTTATAAGGTCAAAAAAATCAATTTTTTTTTTTTTTCGTTTAAAGCGATTCCTAATATAATATATTTCAGAATATTCACACAAAGTTACAGAGCCTAATTCTCAATATTTCCGTAGATACAAAGCCAAAGGTAGGCGAGCGTTAGATAGTTACGCTGTGACCGGACAGCTATAGTACAAACTTTATCTTCGTTTCTCGACTTTTCATTTTTATGATTTCTTTGAATTGGCGTACATGAATGAAAAAAAACTAATGAACCTTTTGAAATAATCATAGCTTGTTCCCTTCAGTATTAAATTCTCTTCTATTTGAACTAACAAAAGATATAAAAAAAATTGTTTCAAGATTTTTATACCAAGTTGAAGTGAATTTTTTTTTATAGAAAGACATTTTTTTCTTTAAAACCTCCAAAAAGTTGAAATTTTGGAATTTCTCTCAGTTTTCTTAGTTCATCTAGAATAAAAAATCATGATATTGGAAATCAATTTGAATTTTTTGCATTAGATAACAATTACGAGCCGTATCTTGTACGCCAGTTGGAAACTCCAGCGTTGCAGCGCTCTACTAATTTCTATGTTAAACAACTTATTTTAACTAGTACAAAAATTTTTTATACTTTTTAAATGTTCATTAAAAGATAGAAAAAAGAAAGTACTAAATTAATTTTTTCCTTAAAAAAAAATCGCGAAGAGATGCAATTTTTAGACCTCATAAGCAGGCTTCCCCCTTAAGCAATTTCTTACAGCCTAATCATAGATTAGGGCTCACATTTTCTGTATGAGAAGTGGATTTTTTGCTTTACATTTGCCTACGTGCTGAAGCCATATGAGTACCGGTTTGACATTAATTGTTACCCTGTGTTGTTATTTCAGATCTCTTCTAATTTTCAAGGTACTTTTAAATAAATGTTTTGACTTACACTGTGGCAGAATGTTGTCTTTCTTCTATATCCTTTCTTGCTCGGAGGCTCGAAACGATCTTCTTAATTTTTCTTTGTTAATAAATTCAAAACTGGCGGAGGATGGCGTCCTATTGGTTTTCCAATTTCACGTTTGGAAACCTTTTGTTCGTCCAAAGTAAAATACGCACTTTTTCATAGAGATGGTTTTCATTTCAATTCAACTGGGCTATTCTGGTCATGTTCTTCGATTTCGATGTAACTCAAACTTTTTGCTCTCTGGTCAAAAAAATGAGACACGTATTTTTTTGTTCGCCCGAAAAAAATTTTTTTCAAGAGTTATCGGCGATTTGGTTTTTCGACCCAAAATCGATTTTTTTTAATTATATAAGACATTTTTTTTTTGAAATGCCCGTAACTTGGTCAAAATTGAACCGATTTTAATAATTCTGGGTTCAAAATGATCATAATTACTTACGCAAGCCACTTCATGTAGAAACAATTGCAAAAAAGTAGTTGAAAATTTTTTATTTAGCAAAAAAGAAAAAAAATTGAAATTTTTTTGAAATTCAATATTTCAAAAAGTGTATTTTTTTTTATATTATAACTTTTTCCAAATCAAGAGGACACCTCAAACTTCAATTGAGCTGAATGCCCAGTAGCTAAAATGAGTTGTTTTTGAGTAATGAATTTTTGAGTAAAAAACCTGTTTCGCAATTTTTGTTTTTTGCAAAATAAAAAATCTTCAACTACTTTTTTGCAATTGTTTCTACATGAAATCGCTCATGTAAGAAATGGCGATCATTTTGAACCGAAAATTATTAAAATCGGTTCATTTTTGACTAAGTTATGAGCATTTAAAAAAAAATTTTCTTATAAAATTAAAAAAATCGATTTTGAGCCGAAAAACAAAATTGCCGATAAATCTTGAAAAAAATTTTTTCCGGGCGAACAAAAAAATACGTGTCTCATTATTTTGACTAGAGAGCACCATATTTGAGTTACATCGAAATCGAAGAACCTGACCCGAATAGCCTGGTTGAATTGAAATGAAAAACACCTAGAGAACAGATTTTTAGTATCAGTGCATATTACGTCCCTGCTTATTAGCGAATAAACATTTCTTAGTGTAATTAATTTTGCACATCAGTGCATAATTAGGGTGCCTACCTGAATATACAAACAATTTAAAAAATTATTTTAAAGCACTGCGACCAGAATAGAGGAAGCATGCGATTACTTGAATAAACAGAGTGGTAAGATATTCGTGAGCGCCAGGGTATGTAAGTATATTTAAGTCATATAAATACATATCCATTTGCTGGTCAGTCACTCTGACCTCAATCTCTTGTTCTTGCTAATTGTTGCACATTTCATAATTTTTTTCCTCACGCGTTCTATTTTTTGCTGACATTTCAATTTTCCCTTAATCCTTTAGTCACTTAATCACATACATTTTGTGTAATATTTATGAATCTACGAGTCTCATATTTATTGCGGAATTTATGTACATTTATTTTTACGTACTTGATTAATTTTACTTCGTTTTACTTGCAAATTTTTGCAGTTAATTTTGTGATAATAATTCAATTAAAATTTATGAAGCGTTCAAATGATGAATGGAGCGTGAAAGCAATATTGCGAGAGATGACAGGATTAATAAATTTAAATAAAATACAAGTGGGGGAAGAACTACATAGTTTTTTAATATGTGTTGCCGTGTTTTAGAGGCCAACAGAGTTTTATGATTGTTGCACGTGTACAGTAGCGAGAAAAACCATTTAGAAGTATTTTTAATTTAGCTTAGAAACTTCTTAGAAAGTGCTGTAATTTTGGTTAAAGAATACAACAATGACGTAGAAAAAGAAACAACAATTACAAGCAACTAAAGAGAAATAAAGGGTTTTCCAATAATAGGTGTTGTTTTGAATAGCCCGCTATTTCGGTAGATGTCATTTTTGAAGCTGCCATTTTTTGATATTTGACAAGTAGAAACTACGCCATTCATAAAAATGGAACGATATACGCTTAAGCAACGCATTTAAATTATTAAAATTCACGATAAAAATGGTGAAAATTTGGCAGAGACGGTTCGTAAGACTCGTGAAGCACCTTGGCGGCCGCAATACAGAAATTTGTGAAAAAATTCGAGCTGTTGGGACAAGTTAGGTTAGGTTAGGTTTGGCAGCCGCATCGCACATAGAAACAACGATGCCACTTAGACTGCGAAATTGGTCCGTTGTGAGCCGCGAGGGCTGGGCTACATTTCCCTCTCCATATTAAACCATCCTGAGCTTTTGACAAAGCGTAAAAGGTTGTTGATACCTAAAGTTTATAGATTATCTATATTCGTTAAGAAGTAGGATTTTAAAAATCGGTTCCTGCTTCTGGCTAGAGCCGGGCATGTGCAAAAAAGGTGTTGAATTGTTTCCAATTCCTCCTCATTTCTGCAGCTACGACAGAAATCATGCGTGTAAACGCCTAATCTCCTTGCATGATTTTCTATGAGACAATGTCCCGTGAGGGCCCCTACAAAGGTCCTGATTTGAAGTCTACTCAGTTTTATAATACTCTTGGACAGACGTAAGTTTAGCCTTGGCCATGTTTGCCTAGCAATTTCACAGGTGTTAGCGCTAATCCATCTTTGATTTGCAGAACTGATTAGTGGATCCTTAGTTTATATTTTTGAGTCCCTAGTCCGCACACAAGTCCATGTGATACCCATGGCTCTTAAATCAGGACAACATGATGCCCACCTTTGGCCAGGTGGATTATGAGGTTGGCGGACGCAACCTTTGAGTGGTGAAGGTTAATTTGAAGAACCCGTAATATCATTGTTACTGGGCTTCCTCTCCACAACCGTTTTGTTAGGATCATCTGAATCTGAGGACAGTAGCTCTTCCTAATGAGTGAGAGTAGTATCAAGTACTCTATCTAATAAGGAAGAGATACTGCCGTCAGCAGATGCCTTTCGTAGCGCTGCAGCGGTGTTAGGACCGGAGCCAGATTCCGCCGTGGGGCCTATCTCAGCTCCAACCGAGTCCTTTAAATTAGACGTCTTGTCCTTATTATAGACCCTACGTGTTATGGACGAAAACCCATAGCTTACTACACCGTCAGATCGCGCCAGTGCGTCCACCGAGTCCTTGCACACTACGAAAGTAGCACTTCGGTACTCGCCCTTGGGATCGTCCAGCTTTGTGACCTTCCAAGACGATGTAGGAAGCTCCGGATTATATACCCGAAGCATTTCAAGGATCCTTTGAGGGTCTGATGGCTCCGCTGGTAACCAGGCCCTAGCTCTTGGTAAACTGGGGATGTCATCCCTTGAAATTACCTCGAGTTTAGACCCAGGCCATACTTCGCCGATCCTTGAAATGGCTATTTGGGACAAGTTAGTGATGTTACGAATAAAACCTGTGCACGTCGCTCAAGAACAGCCAAAAATATTGCTGTTGTAGCCAAAAGTGTTGAAGAAAACCCAGGTTTGTCCATTCCTCGTCGTTCTTTGGAATTAGGCATTCCACAAACGTCATTACACCGTATTTTGCATAAAGATTTGGGTCTTAAGGCCTATAAAGTCCAGTTACCAGAAGAACTCAAGCCGGCCGAAATGCATGAAAATGATCCGGAATTCCGTCGAAAAATCAACTTGAGTGATGAGGCCCATTCCCGGTGGTTTCGTCTACAAGCAAAATTGTCGGATCTGGGGCTCAGAAAATGCAAGAGTTATTGTTGAAAAGTCTCTCTCTATCCTTAACGTGTGACTGTTTGGCGTGGTTTATGGTCCGGCAGAGTCATTGGACCTTACTTTTTCGAAAATGAAGTTGGAGTAACAGTTACGGTGAATGTATTGCACTATCGAGAGATGATTAACGATTTTTATGACCGGAATTGGATAGTATTGATCTGGACAAGGTTTATTTTCAACAAGATGGCGCTACGTGCCACACAAGCAACGAAACCATTGATATTTACGGGAAAAGACTTTTAATACCACCTCTTATTGGAAAACCCTATACATACTTTAAGAAATTTAGGGATTAGACCAATATAGTGACAGACAAAAAATTATATTTTGAGATTTTTTTCAGAGAGACAAGAAAATAAATGAGAGTTGTGAAAAAAATTAGGCTTAAATATTTTCCTACGTAGTATAAAAGGAGGTAATGGCAAACCCCCGAGTGTATTTCTGCCATGAAAAAGCTCCTCATAAAAATATCTGCCGTTCGGAGTCAGCTTAAAACTGTAGGTCCCTCCATTTTGTGGAACAACATCAAGACGCACGCCACAAGTAGGAGCAGGAGCTCGGCCAAATACCAAAAAGGGTGTACGCGCCAATGATGTATATATATATTAGTATGTAAAAAATAGTTTAAAAAAACTAAAAAAACACGCTTTTATTGCCAATCGAACTAAAAGTATAAAATAAATTTTAATGACAAAGAGACCTATAATGAAGTAATAGCAAATCGAACGATTAGTCATAGTCAACTACCTCACAACAAAATTATAACAAAAATTAAGATACAAATAGAATAATTCAAATTAGAGTTAAAAGCGTGGGATGCTTGATATAGTAAATATGACAATCATTCTATTGGCAACTACCTATGTACAGAAGGTTATGAAAGTGTAAGCAAAATGCAAACATTCGTCAACCTCTGTCTACCCAGGGTTGTGGGCGTTTTCTGGCCAAACACCATCTCCAACACTGATCTCTGATCTCTGATCTTGCTTGGGGAAACGGGAAAAGTTATATATATATAGATACATTTAATTGACGGTCAACAAAAAATTAGCTTCCGTTCATGAGTATCAGGCGTGAACACAAAGCGTGTAGAGAAAGTTTTTGAGCGATTTTTCTGAAATAAAAATTTTGCAAAAAAGTTCTAGATTTAAAAAAAAAAATGTATATAATATATTTATAAATAGGCAAAAATATTGGACATTAGATTATGAAAGAAATAATAAGCCGTTAAATTATTTTTTTACAGTTATATATTATATAATATATTTTTGAATTTTTTATTTTTTTAATTTTTACGAATTTTTTTTCATGAGGTTAGACACCTTATAAAAATTTAAGCGATTCAACCAACCTAATCGAAAGATGTACATTGTTTTTGATATTTCACAAACTAAATGATTCTCGCTCCGCAAGACCAGATTTTTGAGAGGTGGAATCCTCAAGTAATATGGACGTGGTCGTAATTTTTTCTAAAAATGGTTTATTATTGTATTATAAGAAGTAAACTGAAAATGATTAAAAAACAAAAAGTAATAACATTGGGATTAATACAACGTTGAAAATTTTGGTACAGAAACTTAAATGGAATCGAAAAAAAAATTTAAAAAAAATTATTTGCGAAAGTAAGGAGATATTGACTTTAAACAGCCCCAACATTGAATAAATTTCAAAATCATTTTTTTTGCAATTACAACTATTTGAAAAAAAAAAACAAAATGTCAAGCATATTTGACCAAAATTTTCATCTTTTTGGAATAATATCTGCCAAAATTCCAATTTCTACTTTTTTTTGTTTCCTTCGTTCAAGCACGAGTTTATGGTCTCAACTAAATTACTTATTTTTGTTTTTTCATTTTCAATGATCCTGTCAGGAGTTATGCTGACAACGCGGACGCATCTTTTTTCGAGGGGAATGACGTCGCAATGGAAGAGTTTTAGGCCTTTTTCACCCGACGAAAAACATGTAACCCCTTAAACAACTCGGCACTTTGAACTGTTTCCCACAAAATAAAGACAAGATATTTGCCCTCTTAAGCTCTTGATATTAAGCATAATTGTTTTTGTGGCAAAGTCTTCCGAATTACTCGCACAAATACCAATCTCCACGTATGCAAATTGATTTGGTGTTTTGTAATTCTATTGAATAAAATTGAATCTCTCGATTACATTCTTTTTAAATTTTCTGCTTTTATTGCTTTGTACAAAATCCGCTTTATCAATAATAAGATTTGGATTTCTTTTTTTCACATCTGCCAAAATACATTTGGTTTTCAAAATCAAAATCTTCACTTTGAAAACTCCGCGTTCTAAAATTCTACATGGCAAAACAAAAAAGGAACACGTATACATTTATCAAGGTTTAGTGTTTGGGCAAAAAGTAAGGTGAATTTGGTTGTAAAATGAAAAATCTTTATATATTCTTGTAAATCAATTTCATCCCCTTCAAAATAATCCCCTCTCGATGAAATACACTTATGTCAACGATTTTTGCAATCCCCGAAACATGCCAAATAGTCCATTTCCGGTATAGCCATCAGCACCTTCTTCGATTCAGCTTTTATCTCCTCAATCGACTCGAAACGCGTTTCCCGGAGTGGTCTCTTGAGTTTTGGGAATAGCCAGAAGTCAGGGTCGTAAGCATAAATCCAAGTCTCATCTCCCGTAACGATGCATTTGAGCTTGTCCTGATGCTCTGAAAGCATTGTTTCACGCACATCAACGCGACGACTTTTTTCCAGGAAATTGACAGCTTTCGGTACCAAACGAGATTTGACTTTTCGTAGGCCCAAATGGTCTTTCAAAATGGTTTTCACAGACCCTTCTGATATTCCGATCATATCAGTAAGATCTTTAACAGTCAACCGACGATTTTTGAGCACTAACTCCTTCACTTTATTGACGTGTTGGTCATCTGTTGACGTCGATGGTCGTCCGGAGCGCTACAAGTCAATCAACACGTTCTCGACCCTCATTTTTCTACGACATGGTCGAATCACCAAATGCCTTCTGAATGCTAAACGTTTCCGCAACCGAAATTTCATTCCGCAAACAAAATTTGATGGCACTTCTCTGCTCAATCAAATCGGACATTGTAAAACTCGAAAAATGCACTCTTGGTCGTTTGGTAAACACAAGCGTAAATATTTTACTGATAATGACATTCACATGAAAGTTGCCCAATATGTTATTAACAGTGCTGTGAACTCATGAAAAAAATAAGTGAAGCGAAATTTTAATCCCGCGAAGTTTGACAAATAAATTCATCTTACTTTTTGGCCACAGTAGTATGTTCACATATTTTTCTTGCGTGACGATTTTCATGCCGTATCGCTTTAGCATATTTTCAAACGCCTAATCAGTTTGAATGCTAAAAGATTTTCATAAGTTTTTGAGAAGCCAAAAATATATGTATCTGCATAAAGCTAACTGTGAAATACGAGTATTAGAGTTTCGTTGAGCAAAGGGTCAATCTTAGTATTTAAGACATCTTTTTTAAAAAATGTTTTAACTCTAGCGACCAAATTTTTATTGTTCTAATATTTGTATGAATTACTAAATATTTAACAAATACTAATCAGGCGGCACTAGCAACAAAGACACTCACCTGACTACAAACTACTAATAATCAAACGAAATTGGAATTAATTATTACATAAAATTGATTAATTCAAATTAATGAAGGAAAATTAACCACAACAATGAACTCAGCAACATCTATTTGTGCGTACTACCAGCTACAGACTTTCTCATACATATAACTTCTATTCAAGGCGTATTTGCGGCTTTATTTCAGAAATTTGCACAAACAAACGTACCAGTGCTCACTTTTCTATTAAGCACCACTCCTTAAATATGCCTACTAAAATATACTGCTTACACTCACATATAAACATACATTAGGGTCCCTCTGCTAAAAAAGATACTGTTCTCCAAACGAGTAATCAAATTTTTTATACTTGATAACTTTCACGAAAATACTTTTACACCGGGTAATACGCGAGTTACACAATTTTCAAAATACTTTAAAATATATTATAATTTGGAAAAAGTTGGCAGAGTTTTCAAAATTTTAGGAACCGTTCTCTCAACTTGCCTCTAAGTTTACATGCCACCTAATCTTGTCGGCAAACGCATTTTCGTTCTCTCAAGCACCTATTAAACCTTCCTATTCATTTGGGGGAAAATAAATCCATTAGTTTCTCGGTAGATGGCTGTAGTGATCGATATCTCGTTTTTTGTTTATTCCATTCAGTTGTACGTTACAGGGTGTTAACAATGGAAGTCAACAAAGAGAAAATTCGGTACATTTTACAGCTTTTCTTTGATAAAGGCGAAAATCCAAATCAGGCCGCTGAAAATGTGAAGCGTGTTTATGGTGGCGATACTGACAGAGCCCATTGCGCGCAATTTTGGTTTTGTGGATTCCGTTCAGGGGCTTTTGATGTTAAAAAAAATGTCAGTAATGTTGAAAATGTTGTTTAAATCCCAGTGAAGAACAATTTATTGCCTCGGTTAAAAAGACATACTGTGTTCGTAAGATGAGAAAACGGCTCATAAGGTTTATATTGGGATGGTATATAATCAAATGCAAGACAGGCTGTGAAGATTCTTTTCAGGGCCTCAATCAGCCTGTCTCTTCCTTTTTTAAGCATTGCTGGATATATTCCGTCAGGTCTTCAGGACTTAAAGTTCTCAAAGGAAGACAAGGAAAACCTTATCGACTATCCGACTAGCAATATACCAGCTGTACCTAGAGGCTCCACCGTTGCTACCGTTAGCTACTTCAGAGAGAGTTCTACTAACCGGAAAATGGGTTTCGAGTAGAGCATTAAACGTTTCCAATTTGGAAATAGTGTATGAACCATCAGGTTTTCGAATGGAATCCAGCCTTACTGAGCGGTCTAAATGAAGGACCTTACAAAGTCTCACTGTTTCCCTTATTTCTTCGACGTTCAAGTTTGGCTTTCCGTACTTTTTTTTTTTTTTTTTTTTTTTTGTTTTTGACGGATGGCTCCAGGACCGAGCATGGCTCCGGCTCTGGGGTCTACGTGGAATCCAGCGGGACGAAACTGCACTTTGCTCTTGGAATGCATGCATCTGTGTTTCAAGCGGAGGTGTATGCAGTTCAAGAAGCGATGAACTTTGTTGTGGAAAAACGATGGAGAGGCAGATCTATATGTGTCTGCAGCGACAGCCAAGCTGCTCTTATGGCCTTAGACAGCCCTCCAACCAGGGGTAGTCAAGTCCTGTAAATCCAGGCTGAACTATGTCGGTAGACATAATAGCCTGATGCTAACAAGGGTCCCGGGACACGTGGGTATCGTGGGTAACGAGACCTCTGACTCCTTAGCTAAGATGGGCTCCCGTTTTTCCACTCCCCTCTGCGGCCATCACGGCCACGGTTAGCAAATGGGTAACTACCACCCATAAGCGAGCTTGGCAGGCTGAGAGAGGCTGCAGATGGACTAAACTGATGTTACCTGTCATGTCCGTTCGACTGTCGCAAACCCTTCTGTCATTAGGCAGAGGGGAGTGTAGACGGCTGGTTGGACTGATGACGGGCCACTTTCTGTGGGCAAAGCACATGGAAAGGTTGGGCATCGCAGACAGTGTACTCTTCCCAGCTTGTGAGGAGGAGGATGAGACGGCGGACCACTTCCTGTGTGTCTGCCCCGCCTTCCCTCGAATCAGGTTTGAGGTCTTGGGCACTGATGTGTTAAGAAGCGATCATCTTGGCTCCTTGGCACCACAAGATCTACTCAGATTTCTTCGGAGATCAGGAGATTTAAAGAAAATTAAAAGGGAATCCAAGTGTAGTACAATGGACTCAATTAATGTCTGAGTGCTGCACTGGCTAGTTGTCCCGAAAAAAAAAACTTTTTTCTTATATTCTCTCTGTGTAAGTCGATGATTAGCCCAGTCCTCTTCTGTTTTGGTCTTCAAGGCCTTATTAAGAAGTTTCCTGGACCGTACACGAAACTTCGACAGTTCAGGGTTCCACCAAGGAACCGCTTTCCCCTGTCTGCTTTGCCTGAGTGGGCACAGTTCCGCAAAGCAATTGATTAAAGTACCTTCTAATTTCTTAGTAGCATCTTCAATCATTTCTGCTGGTTTGAGTTTTTTCAGGTTTGGTAATCGCTCTTTTACATGCTCACCATACCTGTCCCAGTCCACATTTCGAGGATTCCTACCGGACGGTATTGATATTGTGTCAATTCCCAGTCGGAATTCGATAGGATGATGATCAGAAAGAGAGTCCTCTTCCAAAACTCGCCATCGGTTGATTTGATTTCAAACTGACCTATTGGTAAGTGTTAAATCAATCACCTCTTGTCTCCTTTTGGTCACAAAAGTTGGTTTGTTACCAGTGTTTTGAATGACCAAATCCGATGACAGGCTAAAACCCAGTAACTTGAGACCTCTGGGGTTGCATTTGCTGCTTCCCCATACAATGTTCTGCGAATTTGCATCACAACCCACTATTAGCCCAAGATTATTGGGCTCCCTCGAAGGAGGTGGCTGTAAAGAGTCGTAGGGTAGGTAGGCCGAAACTACGATAGCTTCGACACTGTTCCCACTTTTCAAGTATTTTATTTTTGCAGCAACGATATCTCCGGAGCATAGCTCTTTTAACATCGTGTGTTCGATCAACCTCGGCACGATAATACATGCTCGCGGTCTCACATTCCCTTCACAATGAAGTATTTGTCCCCACGACATAGCACCTAGACCACAGATACGCTTGTGACATACCCTTGGTTCTTGTATGAGTATTGTGTGTGGGTTTGTTTGCAGTTTTGCATGCCTACGGCACAAGAGAGCCGTAGTGGCAATACTAGCCATACGAGTGCTAAATACGCTTGCAAAAAGTGCAGTTTTTACAAAATTTCTTTCTTTGTGCTGACTGTGGAACACCTTAATACACCTATATATTTAGTATACAAAACTATTCAGTTGCCTTCATCAGATTAATTTATTTCGCCGTACAATCAATTATCTCAAATTAAGCAGGTGGCATCGTGCTAATGAAAAAATCTTAGCTGCAAGGTATTTCCGGCAAAACCGCAAGTATTTGTCGGCTTGGCTACGCTTCAACGCGCCCCTAAATAGCCACAAACGAAAATATGTGCTTCATTTGGCATTTCCGAACCCACTGCATTATATGGCGCATACCCACACGCATACAATTTGCGCATACCTGTCGCAGAAATGAAGTGGAAATTGAGTTCAATTCACTGATTTCGAAACTGGTAAAAAATATACTACGCTCTTAAGTGTCTAAGACATACAGTGGGTAGTCAAGCAGTGCATATTCGCCGAAAATATAATTTACTCCATTTTAAAACATAACATAAAATATTTAAGGTTTGAAAAATCGCCTGAACATAAACTCTCTAGATTTCTTTTTTGCGAACATTTGAAAACATTAGCTAATGGCAATCCTGTAAATAGTATTGAAGGGCCGAATCAACGAAATAATAAAAAAAGCCACCGTTAAGGAAAAAAAGTTTATATAAAATCAACGGAATTTTTGGCAACATCAAATTTACACTCTCTTATACTAATGTTAAATAAACTATAAAGATGCATACCAAAAATCCTTCTAGAAATTCTAATTCAAACCGTAGAATTTGGATGAAAAGTTTGTGGAATTTATGTGACATAATTTTTGAATGAAATCCGAAATGTGTCGTACTTTTATACAATAAAAAAAAATTGAAAAGTATTCAAAACTGATGAATATATTGATGTGTTATCGTTTTCTAGTGACAGATCGCTTGCGTTAAAGTTTATTTAGATGCACAATGTCACAATAATATGTAGTAGTAATTAAAACGAAGTAATCTGGATACCGGGTCACAGTGGATTCGAAGGTAACTGCAAAGCTGATGAGCTCGCAAGAGCTGGAGCTGCGAAATCAAATGTTAGTAACTTACCCACAATCCACATTCCGCTCTCAACATGCAAAATGCTCATCGATCGAGAATTTCACAGCATTGCTGATCGGAGGTGGCGAGTGGAAACTACTTGCGTTACGACCAGACAAATCTGGCCATCCTACAATCTGAAACAGACAAAAACCGTTATTAGTCTTTCGAAACACGAACTAAGGCATATAATATCTCTTATCACCGGCCACTGCCTTTTGGGCACTCACGCACGTCGGCTCGGGGTTCCTCAAAACGACCTGTGCAGATACTGCGAGGACGAAGATGAGGAAGTATCGAGCAGACATTTGTTGTGCAGTTGTCCCGGTCTAGCCAGAAGTCGACTCGCTCTTCTAGGCTCTCCAACAATTGACAATCTTTCAGTACTCTCGGACCTGAAAATCGAATCGCTCATTAAATTCTCGAAACGAATTAATATCTTTGACCAAAATCTACAATAAAAATCTCGGTTAGGTGGGGAAATCATATAACATAAACAGCTCTAGGGCAAGACAGCGGACCCAACTTGCGGTCTATGTGGCACTCCGATGCGGGGTCACTCTTAAACCAACCAACCAATTAAAACGAACAGTTGTAAGCCCTTTGACGTATCATTTCGGAAGGAAGCCCTCACATTTGTTATAACATTACTTCACCTATCAAAAGCTAAAGGCCGGGAAAGATCGATACCGATAGCTCTAGCAGACCTTTGTTTCATACAAGCAATGTAGGTACTGGAAATACTAAATTTCTGATTTGTGGTATTCGTCTCGTTATATTTCCGTGTTATACCGCCTCCGAACAGCAAATGCTTTTTATGAGGAAATTTTCTTGGCAGAAATACACTCGCAAGTTTGCCATTGCCTGCCATTGATATTGAAACAAATCCTTTTTTATCAATTGGTGTTTTATGCAAAGATATTCCAACCTGCGCACTCCCGAATTTTAGTTATGCACCAACCCTTTCGACTACGGTGGCCGTTCAATTTCAAATTTCAACTTTTCCAAATGTAATTGGTTATCCCTTTGAACACCCTGTGGCTTAAAAATGTATCAGTAAAGGAACTTACTTGTGTAAAATTATGTGGTTAAATATCAAGGGCCGATGTTAAATGTGAACCACACCTAAACGTCAAGTTTTTTTCTGCATTTCATTTGACATTTTTCAATTTCAGACTAATTCGAGCAACGCGTTAAAGTTATTCAGGCTTATTATGGAAACGGGCGTTCAAATCAAAATGCATATCGCGCACTTCGTGATTTTTTCGGTTAATTTAATCCTCTAAATGTGTGTACAATCGGAAAAATTGTGCAAAAGTGCATGCTCGTACAGCTCGTACTGCAGAAAATATTACTGCTGTTCGCGATAGTGTGGTTGAAAATCCGTCCACCTCATCTCGTCGTCGTGCCCAACAATTGTACCTCTCACGCTCGTCATTGATGAACATTATGCATAAAGACTTGCATTTACACGCTTACAAGGTGCAACTGACTCAAGAACTACAGCCCCTTGACCATTTCAAGCGTCGTCAATGGTCAGAATGGTGGCAGGAAATGGCTACAGTGAATGACCAATTTTCGAAGAAAATCATCTTCAGTGATGAGGCACATTTTCACCTCAGTGGATTATTCAATAAGCTGAATTGCCGCATTTGGGCGAATGATAATCCAAGAGTGATTGCCGGAAACCCAATGCACCCACAAAGAGTGACTGACTGTTTGGTGCGGTTTATGGGCCGGCGGCATCATTGGGCCGTATTTTTTCCAAAATGAGGCCGGTCAGACCGTTACTGTGAATAGTGTTCGCTATCGTGAGATGATAATGAACTTTTTATGGCCGGAATTGGAAGATATGGATGTGGACGATATGTGGTTTCAACAGGACGGTGCCGCTTGTCACACAGCTAACGAAACAATGGCTGTTTTGCGCGAAAAATTTGATGGCCGAATAATCTCACGTCGCGGCGATGTCAATTGGCCGCCAAGATTTGACACTGTTCCATTGTTCGACTTCTTTCTTTGGGGTTATTTGAAAGAAACGGTGTACGTCGATAAGCCAGCAACAATTTTAGCGCCTGAAGGATGAGATAATTCGGCACATTAATGGCATAGCACCTCAATTATGCCTCAGCGTCATCAAAAATGTGAACCATCGGATGAAGGTGTCCCGTCCAGGCCGCGGCAGCCATTTGGCCAATACTTTGTTTTATACGTAATTGAGTCATACCATGTTATCATAATAAAGAGAAAAGATAATAATTTCTTAAAAACTTGTATTTTATTCAAAATCAATACCGGCCCTTAAAATTTAACCACCCTTTATATTTTGCCACTTTCACGAAGACCAGCCAACTATCTGGATCTGTACACAAGTGGGAGTATTCGGTAAGTATTAGAATTTGTTTACTTTACTAAAAATATACTTTTCGAACCTTTGGTTTGGGGTCCCGTTATTCACAGATTGGATCTCGAATTTCATTGCTACGTCGTATAAATATACAACAAATGTAAAACTAAAAATATTTAAATTGTTAAAATAAAAAAACATATTGAAGAAACATTAAAATGTTAATACTATAAATGAAAATTAATAAAAAGGTAAATTAAAATTAATAACAGATATTGAAATAATAGTAGATAATTGTTTAAAGCTTTGGCTTTAAGGACTTGCACTACTGAAGGGGCTTGAAAAAAACCTATCTTTTGGTAATTTTTTACGACCAGAAGACAAATTACTTAGATGTAGTACTTATAGGAGTGGTTGGGCAGGCATTTAAGATTATTAGAAAAAAAAAAAACAAATGTTCGAGGAAAATATTCCTCTTTAAGCGACATTCGCTTAATTTTCTTCTCGTTTTGTCCGTTTTGCTGACAATCAGGTAAAATAGGTAAACAAAGTCCGCATTGCCATACTCAATGTGACATATTCGATACTGAACATTTTCTTCCTTGGTGGGCTAGTTTCGGTTACGTGGTAACTTGGGCTTAGCCCATTGCTGGAGAAAATTGTTAAATGCAAATATTTGCTAGGCATAAAATCCAGTTTTCATTTATGTGAATTCGAAATCATATTCTTAAAGGTACGTGTGGGTGTATCGTTTACAACTACATTCCTGCAAATTATTGCCTGATTTATGCAATTAATTAAAGCGCGCCAATTAAGGTGTTTTCTTTTGATACACCTTAGAAAAGTATTCATTACAGTAATATTAGCTATAACCAAACAACCGCAACAACTGCCAGACTTAAGAAAAATAAAAAAAATTACTGCTATGCACGCACACAAGCATAGGTATGTGCCTGTTATGCCGCACCTCAAATATTCGAGAAAAATCGAAAATGAACTATAACTAAATAAAATGGCAATAACTTCACACTCGAACTACACTACAGACTTAAATCAGTGCGTAAATTTTTGCGTGGACATAAAGTAAACCTGCTTTGTGGAATTACACAAATACCACCTTGATCAAAAATTTCGCGGAACATATATATATATATATATATATTAGGCCGGGTCGATTTGTGGGGAGGCAAAAAAATCGCCCATTGCTCTGTGAAAATCATATTCTAGGGATCAAAATAAGAAACTTTGCCGAAGGAACCATACCTCTAAAACGAATTCTGATGTCCCCCAATTTGGGCCGAACTTTTTAGTTTCTTTTCTTCTTCGCCAAAAATGGTGATATTTTGAAATGATTGTATGGGGAACCCCCCAGGGGAGTTTCAGGGGGTGTGCCACTGGCATGGTGGATCGGCCGTCCAAAGTTAGAGGGGGTCGGTCATACATTTGGACTCGATCGGAGCACTCTAAATGGGACAAAGTGGGATTTTTCGTTCGACCCAAATTGGGGCACATCAGAATTCGTTTTAGAGGTATGGTTCCTTCGGCAAAGTTTCTTATTTTGATCCCTACAATACGATTTTCACAGAGCAATGAGCGATTTTTAAATCGCCCCGCCCTAATATATATATTATATATGTATATACAGGTTGCACCATCTTTTATGTCGGTATGAAAACATTGAATGACTTTGAAAAAAAGAAACTGATTTTTATAAGTGAGGTATTTTTATTTGGTTTGGTTATTTACAATTCATTAAAACTATGTTTTGAGTACAATATCAATCAAGTGGCCACCTTTATTAGCAATCACAACTGCAATCACAAACTCTGTGTGATGAAATTGTAGGAACCAGTAACCGTCTATACCTTTCTTACGCATTTGCGGGCAGACATAATGAGCCAACATCCATCGATGTCGGTTCCATCGACCGTTCCGTTTTCTTGGTAAAAATATGGCCAAATGATGGTTTTCGACGCAAATGCCGGAACAAACAGTTACTTTCCGGTCATGCAATGGCGTTTCATGGATATCAGTTCCCCAAATGCGGCAATTTTATTTTATTCACGTTGCCAGAGAGGTTAAAATGTGCCTGGTCAGTCATTAAAACTTGGTTCCAAAAATTGAGTTCAGTGTCAACCATTCGAGCGACTGTTTGACGGTATTCCAAGCGACGTGAATGGTCTGTCGGCAATATTCTTTGTGTCAATTACACTTTATACCGTAATAAATTTAAATCATCCGACGATACGACACTGTTAGCTCCTGGGCAACGCTCTCCCTCACTGCCTCAACAAGTTCATTGGAACGTCTTGGCCGTTGATGAACGGCATGTTGACGATCTCCTACTGTCCCGTGCTCCAAAAAAATCGACACCAAATGACGAATAGTGTTGTCAGACGGTGTCTGTTTGCCGCGATACTTTTTGCGATATGCGCGTTGAGTAAGAACAATAGAACGACTATTTTCGATGTATAGTGTCACTATTTCAGCGCGTTGTTTCGATGTAAAGCGATCCATGGTTGAAATTGTACTGAATTGACGTATCGAAAACATGTATGTTGAAGTTGATCGGTTGGTAAATGACAAAGTTACTCAGCGTTTGCATACCTGTATATATATATATATATATCTATATTTGGGTGTTCGGCTGAGGGTGTTCGGCCGAGCTCCTTCTCTTATGTGTTGTGTGCGTCTTGATATAGTTCCCCAAAATGGACAGTTTCAAGCCGACTCCGAACGGCAGATATTTTTTTATGAGGAGGTTTTTCATGACAGAAATACACTCGGAGGTTTGCCATTCCCTGCCGAGAGGGGAGCGCTATTAGAAAGAACTTTTTCTTAATTTGGGTGTTTCACTGGGATTCGAACCTACGTTCTCTCTGTGAATTCCGAATGATAGTCACGCAAGAATCCAATCGGCTATGTTGGCCGGAATATATGATATTTAGAAAATCAAAATATAAGTTTATTCCTCAAAAGTTATATTATCGCCTTGAAAGTACTTCCCAACAACTGCAACGTAATTATGCCAGTGTTTGATCCAGCTCTGGAAACATTTCTGAAACTTTATTTTTGGTACAGCTTCCAGAGCCGTCTTCGATTTTTTCATTATTTGTTTTCGGCTGTTAAAATGAGTTCCACATAGTGTTTTTTTGCCTCGATCAAACAGAAAAAAATCGTAGGGAGCCGTATTAGGTGAATTCGATGGCTGTTGGATGGAAAATCCTTAAATTGTTTTCGCGCAATTATTTCATTGTGTAAAAAACCCTTGTAATCCATAAAAACCGCCGAGCATCGGATTCTTTTTTGACTGAAAGCTACGTGGTTTTTTTGGTATTGGTTCATACGGAGCTCCTCACTCACCCGCCTTATGCCTGGAAGGCGTGTCGTACTCACCAACCCTCGCCTCCCTGGTAATGAGGCGTTTGATGAATGATGGGTCGTATTCAGACTTGGAAATCATGTCTTTGGCCATATCAACGCGGTCCACTTTTTGCATGAAATTCAAGTCCTTTGAGACCAAATTTGCAGCAACACGGCGTAAACACAAATTATTAACTACGGCCCTGAACGGATCAATAAGCAATATTAGATTCCTCTGTCAGCTCTTTGATGGTTAATTTGCAGTTATTGATCAACTTTTTTGACGTGATAACGTCTTATAATTCGATTTAACAGGCTGCATGCACGAAAAAATGTGTCGTTACCTTGCTCATTACTGTTCATATGTAGTTACCTTGCTCATATTAGTGTTACCTTGCTCATTACTGTTCATATGTAGTTACCTTGCTCATATTAGTGTTACCTTGCTCATATTAGTGTTACCTTGCTCATATGTAGTTACCTTGCTCATTGCATTGAATGAACTGCAAGCGAAAGAGCGGAAGGAACGACAAAGCAAACGAACGGCAACGTTCGACATCTTGCTCTCCCCTACTTAAGTGAGCGTATATATGTATGTATGTATATGCGCATATGTACATATATAAATTCACGTATTTGTATTGGCATATGCCTTCTTATTGATTATTATTATTTTGATTTACTTGAAGAATTTCAAATAAAACCAAGTTTGTTAATAATACCTGTTGTTTTAATGTTATTATTATTATTTTTTTATTATATCTGAAGGAAAAAATGTATGGTAATATTTACCATATCTATACTAATATTATAAAGAGGAAAACTTTGTTTGTTTGGTTGTAATGAATAGGCTCAAAAACTACTGGACCGATTTTAAAAATTCTTTCACCATTCGAAAGCTACATCACGAGTAACAAGGATTATATTTGACGTGATAACGTCTTATAATTCGATTTAGCCGGCTGCACGCACGAAAAAATGTGTCGTTACCTTGCTCATTTGTGTTACCTTGCTCATTTGTCGTTACCTTGCTCATTTGTCGTTACCTTGCTCATTTGTCGTTACCTTGCTTATTTGCCGTTACCTTGAATGAACTGCAAGCGAAAGCGCGGAACGAACGACAAAGCAAACGAACGGCAACGTTCGACATCTTGCTCTCTCCTACTTCATATAATATATAAATTCATGTATTTGTATTTGCATATGCCTTCTTATTGATTATTATTAATTTGATTTACTTGAAGAATTTAAAATAAAAACAAGTTTGTTAATAAGACCTGTTGTTTTAATGTTATTATTATTAATTTTTTTATTATATATGAAGGAAAAAATGTTTGGTAATATTTACCATATACCTTATAAGATATGTTGTATACTAATATATGTATATAAACGTGCATATACATATACAATTTCGCGCAATTTTCAAAAAGAACAAATCTATATGTAAAGATGCATACAAGTCATATGGACATATCAAATATACGAATCTATTCCGTACGCAAGCAAATGTAAGCTAATGTGCTTGAACTGCAAGCGAGAGCGCGGAACGGACGACAAAGAGCACAATCGGCCCCCGCGTTCGGCAACGTTCGACATCTGGCTCTGTCCTACTTGAGTGAGCATATATATGCATGTATGTATATGTATGTATATGCGCATTTGTATATAAATTCACATACTTGTATTTGCATATGCCTTCTTGCTGTGTGCATGGTAAAGAACCATTTCTCTGTTGAGAATAGGACGATGATAGAAAAAGTAGGAAATGAAAGGGAGTGTTTCGAGTGTAAAGTGTCTTGAAAAAGGCAAATCGATGATGGTGCCTCTTAGTGTTGTTGACTTATTAACGTCTCATGCACAATCTAAATTGAAGATATCTTTCATGAATTTGATAAATGTTTCGTCGTTTTCCACGTTTGTGTAAATGTAACTTGACCTATTCCATTGCAATTCCATTTACCTCTTCCTCTATATCCATACAAAATATCTATCAAACAAATAAAATTAAAATTTTGTTTTGAAAATTGCAACCATTCCATCAATATTTTCTTATGACGTTGTCACGTTAAACTATCGTCAGTAAACCGACTTTACAGACAACCTCTTTTTTACTTTATTGATGTTTTCTTCAGTTTTAGATGTTGACGGCCTGCCACTACGTGCGTCATCCTTGATGGACTCCCGATGTCTTCTGAAGCGTTCCTGCAACTCGTAAGCTACTTTCTTTTTAGAATATCATTACCGAAATAGTTTCTCAATAGTACAATAAGATCAAAAAGGAGTATGATCACATACCAAAGCAGCAACAAGTCAGAATTGAGAGAGCGAAGGAGTTGCCTCGCTTGGCCGAAAGCGGCCAATTTCCAGACAGAGAAATGCGTTTACTCCCAAAACGATAGGGTTTATTTGACCGCCACAGGTAATGGTTTGGGACTTTGTAACCGCAGATGGGCACTCTCCTATTATTTTCATTGAGCCTGGCGTCAAGGTAAATGCGAAATATTATCGGGAAAGTATTCTGAAGGTTGCTTTGAAGCCGCGGGCAGACAAACATTTCAGTGGCAGACCATGGATGTTTCAACAGGACTCGGCACCGTCTCATAAAGCTCGTGTGAATCAAGAATGTCTAAAAAAACAACTTTCACAAATTCATAACGTGCAGCGTGCAATTCGTTTCTGGACCGTCTCAAGGCCATAGTCAAGGCAAAAGGTGGCCATATCGAGAGAAGGTAAATTGATTCTTAATTTTGTATTATTTTCACACATTTTTTACTTTGAATATATAGTAATAAAAGTAATTTTCCAAACTATTGTAAATGTATGGCCTTTTTAATTGGTTACATTTCGAGTGCCGGACCCTGTAGAGGTAAAAATGGTTGCCGAAACAATTGGTGTTTATATGCGTTTAAACACATGCAAAGGTTGAAAAACCATGTAAACCAAGAAGCTGCCGTAGTTATTGATGAAGCAAACATAACAAGAAAGCTAAAGAGAATTAAACCGCTTGATCTGATGAGTTGTTGATATTTTAAAATTGAACTAGTTACCAAATAAAATTACTTATTAATTTAATTAAAACTAATTGCAATACTATGAAATGTGAATAACACTTATAACATTTCAAATAAAAAATAAAAAAATTGAAAAAAAAAATAATTTCTAAAATCGAATATCTCGAAAGCGTTAAGTTTCGGACATCGTTTCATGTAAATAATTAATAAGAAACTATCTAAATAATAATGCGCTGAAGTATCGCGCACGATTTTCGCGGTAACTCTGCAAAGGCCTATACCTATCTCAATTCCTCTAAGCTGTGTTATAAACCATTGTTTGGAAAAAATCAGCTGCCGGAGGACTTAATGTTCATACATAAATATCTGTAGTTTACTCAGTGGCCACTTTGTTATTTCACACTTTTTGCCATTTCCGTCACTTGCATCAGTTTTATGATTTTGCACTATTTTTTTGTTTTTTTTGCTTTATTTACGCTTGCATTATTCTACTGTTTGTTGTTGATTTTATTTTTTCACGCTGCTGCATATTAATATTTATAAATAGAAGTGTGCCATACCAGCGTAGCGGCTAATCGGATAATAGAGCTATAAAATTCCGTCGTTTAGTTGTTTGTGTAATCGCTAGGAATATTTGCTTTATATTGGCGTTTTTATTCCTTTATTTACATATTTTTATTGCAGCAATTTTTCAGTTATTTTTGTATTGCGGCATTTGAATTATTATTGCTATTTTCGACTTACAATTCGATTGGCGCTGCGCTTTCTATATTCCAAAGCGTATTCGATGGAAAAATAAACAAAGTACGCATTTACCAAGAATTGCTGCCAATTTTATTGGTTTTTGTCGCTCTTTTATTTTATGTACTTTGCCTATCGCAAATTTTATTTCGGCTTGTTATTGGCATTAGTAAATATTTGATGTGCAAATGGATTTATATTTTTCCTGTGATCATTTTTGTTTGCGCGCACAGGTAAAACTATTTAGACGATGTCTACTACAGTGCATTGTGCAAATTTGTAAGCGAATTTTATTTTATTATTTTTTAATTTTTTCCTAGTAAATCTAAAATTACATGATTTCTTACATAACACAACAAAAACAACTATACAGCAATGGTTCAATCTGGAAGTTCGTTTCGAGAGGAAAGAGAGCTTAAAATTTTGTTGAATTCAATTCGCACGAGAAGTGGAAAAGCCGCTCTAACCCTCTCCAAAAATAATAAATCTTTCCTCCGCAGGTTTTTTGTGCTCTATAAAAATAAATGGAGTTCTAAAATAAGAAAAGACAGTCGAGTACACCACTGATGACATCAAAGTAGAGTGAAGGAAAACTTCTTCTATCTTGTAAAGGCTTCAAATTTCGTAAAGCGCGTCTTGCAACATACGAAGGAATCGGATCAGTTAAATTAAGCGATCTGAGAACGAAAGGAAGAAAATTCTTTAGAACTCGTTCAAGTCCATTATTATGGTGGTCTCTATGTTATATCGGGTGTTTTTAAGAGCTTGAGAACTTATAATGATAATCTAAAGCAGAATTATGTTGGATTATATTTTTGACGTGATAACGTCTTATAATTCGATTTAGCCGGCTGCACGCACGAAAAAATGTGTCGTTACCTTGCTCATTAGTGTTGCCTTGCTCATTAGTGTTACCTTGCTCATTTGTCGTTACCTTGCTCATTTGCCGTTACCTTGCTCATTTGTCGTTACCTTGCTCATTGTCGTTACCTTGAATGAACTGCAAGCGAAAGCGAGGAACGAATGACAAAGCAAACAAAGCAAACGAACGGCAACGTTCGACATCTTGCTCTCTCCTACTTAAGTGAGCGTATATATGTATGTATATGTGCATATGTACATACTATATATAAATTCATGTATTTGTATTTGCATATGCCTTCTTATTGATTATTATTAATTTGATTTACTTGAAGAATTTAAAATAAAACCAAGTTTGTTAATAATACCTGTTGTTTGTAATGTTATTATTATTAATTTTTTTATTATATATGAAGGAAAAAATGTATGGTAATATTTACCATATACTTATAGGATATGTTGTATACTAATATATGTATATAAACATGCATATACATATACAATTTCGCGCAATTTTCAAAAAGAACAAATCTATATGTAAAGATGCATACAAATCATATGGACATATCAAATATACGAATCTATTCCGTACGCGAGCAAATGTAAGCTAATGTGCTTGAACTGCAAGCGAGAGCGCGGAACGAACGACAAAGAGCACAATCGGCCCCCGCGTTCGGCAACGTTCGACATCTGGCTCTGTCCTACTTGAGTGAGCATATATATGTATGTACCGGGTGCTTTAAAAAAATGTATACACACTTTGAACTTCCATAGAAAATTTATTTACCGGTCTACAAAGTTAAATTTCAGGAAAATAGAAAGCTGAAAGTCCAATGTAAATGAAACATAAATAACAAATGTTAATACTGTTCAAATTGGTGACCTGCAGCATCAATACATTTTTGAGTACGAGTCACCACAGATTCTGTACATCGTATCAAAACGTCCAATGAGATTTCTCTACACACTGCTTGAATCTCATTCCAAAGAATGTCTAGGTTACGTGGTTTACGTTTGTACACCTCATCTTTTACTGTGCCCCACAAGAAGAAATCCAGTGGTGCAAGGTCTGGAGAGCGTGCTGGAAACTCGATTGGCCCCCTGCGTCTTATCCACTGGCCCGCCAAATTTTGATCCAGGTAAGCAAAAATGTATTGATGCTGCAGGTCACCAATTTGAACAGCATTAACATTTGTTATTTATGTTTCATTTACATTGGACTTTCAGCTTTCTATTTTCCTGAAATTTAACTTTGTAGACCGGTAAATAAATTTTCTATGGAAGTTCAAAGTGTGAATACATTTTTTTGAAGCACCCGGTATATGCGCATATGTAGGTATATAAATTCACATACTTGTATTTGCATATGCCTTCTTCCTGTGTGCATGGTAATGAACCATTTCTCTGTTGAGAATAGGACGATGATAGATAAAGTAGGAAATGAAAGGGAGTGTTTCGAGTGTAAAGTGTCTTGAAAAAGGCAAATCGATGATGGTGCTCTTAGTGTTGTTGACTTATTAACGTCTGATGCACAATCGAAATTGAACATATCTTTCATGAATTTTATAAATGTTTCGTCATTTTTCACGTTTGTGTAAATGTAACTTGACCTATTCCATTGCAATTCCATTTACCTCCTCTATATCCATACAAAATATCTATCGAACAAATAAAATTAAAATTTTGTTTTGAAAAGTGCACCATTGCATCAATATTTTCTTATGACGTTGTCACGTTAAACTATCGTCAGTGAACCGACTTTACAGACAACCTCTTTTTTTTTATTATAATTGGTTGGATAATTTCCGGTATATGTTCCCCGCGGCTACAAGTTCAGGATTCATTCGATCAGTACGATTTTGGACTACTTTTTCCAGTAAATCTGTCCGTACGGCGTCAATGGTGGCGTGGATATTGCAAGAAATCGAGTGTTATGTGCGCTGTATGACAAGTTTCGCCGACTTGTTAGAACCAAATGCCGTCGATGTTAAGATGATTAATTTTTGGAAACAAAAATTTGGTCAGCAGGGCTCGATAGCGCTCACCATTCTAAGGATCGAAGACGACGGCAGTGCTCTATGAACTTCGCGAACAAATTTATTATTATTTTGTTTTTAAGTAAATTTCCACAATTTGGAAGCGTTGTTCTAGCGTTAAATGATTCATGATGACTTGCCGAACCTTACTGAACAGAAATGTCAACATAGTTTGCCATTCTCAGCTGTCAAACCATAGTTATCGATATCGATAACACAGGCCGACAAAATTTAACCAACATTCAGACCCAGAAACCAGACTATATATTTCCGAAGGTTTATGATGCGCTGAATCCAAATTTGGCCTCAGAATTGCTCTATCAGCTCTGGTTTTCGAGATATCCTAACCTAAAAGTGCAAAAAACACCGTTTTCGCCCATATTTGAGGTTATATAGCCTTGCAGATGTTTTTTTTTCACCAAAATTAAAGGATAGCATCTTTAAACACAAGCCTTCTTTTTTCAAATGGCGTTGAGTTTGCTCAAATATCATTTTTTTCGCTGAGATATCGCATTTTGAAATTTTCATGTTTCTAAATTTTCGTACACCTGAAAATCGATTGAGATAACATAGACATGATATAGTCGATTACTAATTTTCTTGAATTGAGTCTTATTTTTCTTAAAATTTTGTCTCACACCATAAGGGGTCAGGTGGTATAGGGGCTCGGTAAGTTATTCCATGTAAGGTGTGAGACATAATTTCAATAAAGACTCATTCCAAGAAAAATATATGAGTAAACACGCTTCTTCCAGAGTCAGATGGGTTATATAGCCTGCTTGTGGTTTGGTAGATGTGGTATTTGGAGTTTAGAGGGTAGGTGGGGATCGGTGAGTTAGAAGTTTAATAAGTTCGGCCGCTTCTGGTGTGAGATTACAGGTAAAATAACACTAATTCCAAGAAAAATATGCGGCTTAACTCGCCTTCCCTAGGGTCAGGTGGCTTAAATTGTTTGTGGTTTGGTAGGGATGGTTTCTAGGGATTAGCAGATACGTGGGGGTTGGTGGATTAGGAGTTAAGTGGTTAAGCCTACTTGTGTTATGAGACATCAAGAAAAATAAGATTTTTTTCAAGAAAGATATGTAACTAAACTCACTGTCTCCAGGGTTAAGTGGGTTAGCCTGCTTACGGTATGGTAGGGGTGGTTTCTAGGGCTTAGGGCTGTGTGTGACTCGGTACCCAAAGGTTAGATAGTGTGGGGGTGTGGTGAGTCAGCACACTTATGGTGTGAGACAAAATTTTAAGAAAAATAAGACTCAATTCAAGAAAATTAGTAATCGACTATATCATGTCTATGTTATCTCAATCGATTTTCAGGTGTAGGCAAATTTAGAAACATGAAAATTTCAAAATGCGATATCTCAGCGAAAAAAAATGATATTTGAGCAAACTCAACGCCATTTGAAAAAAGAAGGCTTGTGTTTAAAGATGCTATCCTTTAATTTTGGTGAAAAAAAACATCTGCAAGGCTATATAACCTCAAATATGGGCAAAAACGGTGTTTTTTGCACTTTTAGGTTAGGATATCTCGAAAACCAGAGCTGATAGAGCAATTTCGAGGCCAGATTTGGATTCATCGCATCAAAATCCTTCGAAAATATATAGTCCGGTTTCTGGGGGTGAGATGCTGTCGGCCTGTGTAATTCTCATGCAGTTAAAAAACACCTGCAGGTATACAAGGTGGCGTAAAATTAATCTCACTATCGGAAGGTTTATTATTTTTGTGTGCGTCGTACGTTAATTATATTTGACACCTGCGACAGCTGCAGTACACAAACAGACACGTAACAGAGCACGTGGAGGTCTAAATAAGGAACGTCATCACTCAAAAGTATTATTGTTTTATTTGCCATAGTAAACAGGAACAAAATTTTATGATTACTAACTTCCATATAGGTTCATAAATGCATATAGTTTAATCTACGTATGATCTTAAAATGAACAACGAAGGGAGGCGAATGTGGTTTCAGGATTATTTTTTTTTTACATACAGTGAAATCTCCCTTGGGTGGACACTCACCGTCAGTCAACTTTTGTCAGCCCAAGAGAGGTGTCCACTCAAGGGGAAGATAACCTATTTTAGTACTTTTTAATTTTTTAATTATTTGAATAATATTTCTTATTTGAGTAAAAAATATTGATTATATCATTCAAACAAAAATGTTTATGTATTTTTTCAAAAGTGCATATTTCATTTATGTGCATAAGTGCATATAAAGTTGTAACGAAAACAGTCAATAAACTATTATACATAAAATTAGATATATTAGATTCGCTTTAGCTTTGACTACCATTCGGGAGGGTGTAGGTTCAAATCTCCGTGCATGTGCATCAAATAATAGGAAAAGTTTTTTCTAATAGTGGTCGCCCCCGTCAGGCAATGGCAAACCTCCGAGAGTATTTCTGTCATGAACTCCTCAAAAAAACCATTTGCCGTTTGGAGCCCGCTTGAAACTGTAGGGCCCCTAAATTTGCAGAACAACATCAAGACGCACGCCACAAATGGGAGGGCGCCAATTATTATTATTTATCTGTGTTTGTTTGTTAGCCTTTCCTCTGATAATTTGACTTTGTTTAAAGCTAAAGTTTTGTTTGGCAATACTCTGACGAAAAGGACTGTCTAGTCAGCAGATGATGCACGGAATTACTGGCTAACCCCGGGCAATCAAATTGTTTTCCTGTAAGCTTCAATAATTTTAATTTTCCTTCATACTAAGGTCTGTCAATCAAATCTTTTTCACCTTTTAAATCTCCGGGGCCAGATGGGATTATTCCAAAGATGGTACAGAAAACCTTGGACTGTTTCCCACCATGGCTAGAGGAAATTTTTAAAACGTGTTTAAACTTAGGCCATATTTCAGATAGCTGAAAACTATATTAGTCAAGGTCGTCTTCATACCAAAAGTAAGTAGAAGGGGACATGAATCAGTGAAGGACTTCAGGCCAATCAGTCTTTCGTCTTTCCTGTTAAAAACTTTTGAAAGACTTTTGGATACACACCTCATAAGCTTTTTGGAGGGCTCTGGTGTATCAACTGCCCAACACGCTTACCTCAAAGGCAAATCTACGGAGACAGCGCTTCACGAGGTAATACGAATGGCGGCATTCTTGGATATAGAAGGCGCCTTCAACAATGTTAGCACGGATGCCATCCAATGGGCGTTGATAGACCTAGTAACTGGATGCTGCTGGATATGCTAGAAACCAGGATCATCAAAGCTAATATGGGTAATATCAACATAACTAAGAAGGTCCACAGGGGCACTCCACAGGGGGGAGTATTATAGTATCTCCACTTCTTTGGCTATGTGTGATCAGCAAAATCTTGATGAAACTTAATAGAGGTGGGGCAAAAGTGGTGGCGTACGCTGATGATGTGGTGCTAATGGTTTCAGGACTGTGTACCAACACAATCAGTGGGATCATCCAAAGGGCGTTAGGCTATCTTAACACTTGGGCCACAGGATCTGGTTTAAGTTTAAACCCGCGTAAAACGGAACTTATGCTTTTTACCACCAGATACAAGATACTAACTTTTACCCTACCAAATATCAACGAACAAACTCTTTCACTTTCACCCAGTGCAAGCTCCAAGCTTAGCTGGAAATTGAACATCGAAGAACGGGTAAGGAAAACAGAAATTGCTTTATATGCCTGTAAACGTATGCTTGGAAGAAGATGGGGTCTTGAACCCAAGTATACTATACATTATAAGGCGGTTATACGACCTATTCTATCGAATGGCTCGGTAGTTTGGTGGAAAGCTCTAGGGAGAGAGTACAATACCAAATTACTCGGCAGAATACAAAGATCAGCCTGTGCAATAACGGTCGGTGCAATAAGATCTTGTCCTAGAAAGGCTCTCAATGCACTGACACACGTTATTTCAGTAGACCTACATATAAAGAAGACGGCAACCATGAGTGCAGTTAGGTTAAACGAAGCAGGTCGTTGGAAAGAAAAAACGTATGGTCACGCTAGTCTATTATGTATTACGAGAAGCTCAGTTAATATCGGTGAGGACTGACCACATCGTCCCGACGGTAACTTTCAATAGGAATTTTGCCACTCTCTTTCCATCTAAGGAAGAATGGAATAAGAGAGAATCCCTCTAATCAACTTCGACACTACAGTCTATACGGAAGGCAGTAAAATTAATTGTGATGTTGGAGCTCGTATATATTCTCATAGACTAGGAATTGAAAAATCTGTGCGTCACCTTAATATCAGCAGTGTCTTCCAGGCGGAAGTACTGGCAATTGGGGAAGCCTGTAAGCTACTAAACATGAATTTCTTTTTTAAGGGCAATATCGCTATTCTTTTGTATAGCCAAGCTGCAATCCATGCACTGGACTCGGCTACAACAACCTCTAAAGTGGTGGGGAAAAGTAGGAATAGCCTCACCACCTTGAGTGAAAACCATTAAGTAACCTTAATTTGGGTCCCGGGACACCGGAACATAGAAGGTAACGGAAAAGCCGATGAACTGGCAAAAGGGTGGATCTGCCATGAATAACGTTCTTGCAGAATCGGTATTCACACCATTAGGTGCAGTCGAGAATGCAATTTCCCTAAAATACCTTCGAATCGCAGATTGTAGATGGAGAGACCAGACGAAATGCAAAATCAACAGGACGTTATGGCCCACCAACAACCTCAAGCAATCCTCGACATTGATAAACATGAAACGACGGGATGCCTGTAGACTAACGGCAGTCATAACTGGCTTTTGGTCTGTGGGAGAACAAGCAGCCAAAATGGGTATCCCTCACAATACATACTGTCACAGTTGCAAACAACCGGAGAAAAAGGAGGCAATCTTCCATTTCCTCTGTGAATGCCCTGCCCTATGGAAGGACAGAATGTTAACGCTGGGCCAACCGCTGTTCGAGAATCTCGAACAACTATCTGGCTTAGACGTCAACAACCTAATAAGGTTCCTAAACCGCACAGACTGGATATAGTCCTGCTGCAAATAACTGTTAAACAAGTTGGTAACGAGGATGTGGCAACAAAATGGTGCTGAAGCGCTAGTTGGATTCTGGATGAATCACCACTCTAACCAACCAACCAACCAATCTGGGAAGCACATTAAAATTAATGGCTTTATTTTAAAATTACCCAGACGTGCGATTTCCAAAACACTAAGCATTGGAAATCGTTATCGTATATCACTTTATTTTCCTATTTGTT
Organism: Anastrepha obliqua; assembly: GCF_027943255.1. Taxonomy (NCBI): domain Eukaryota; kingdom Metazoa; phylum Arthropoda; class Insecta; order Diptera; family Tephritidae; genus Anastrepha; species Anastrepha obliqua. The sequence goes on from NC_072894.1 coordinate 122,069,546, forward strand.
TATTCATAGACTCGTTTATTTGCAATTTAAAAAAATAATTTATAAAATATAAATTTTTTAAATACCTTTTCCCGATAATACCTGGTGCCTTGGCGGTAATGCTATACCAAATTTAAACAACACTCATATGTGTTGAGTGATTTTTAAGTCATCAGATTTGAGAAAGTTCAGATGGAATTAAATATTTGGTATGAAATAATTTGATAAATGTAATCCGAGGAAAGGTCAGAAATGGCATTCAAAGTGTGTGAGAATGGAAAACAATTTGAAGATAAATTTTTGGCTTGTTCCAATATTTCGTAATCATTTTATGACTTAAATCAGTTTATGACTCTATACCAAATCGTTTTTTCTATATTAAGTAATTGTAAAGAAAGGAAGACGCCTCTACATACAATCAAGAATGTCATTAAGAAAATATTCAAGCCCAATTCTCGCGAGTATTCCATTAAATTTTGTTGATTTATTAAAATTCTTCACCTGAGACATTTAAACTGTTACAGTATTTAAAAAATATTTTTTTATAAGCTCTGGTTACCTAGAAAACCAATGTTCAATTAACTACTACTAGAGAAGCAATACACAAACGTTGGCTCCCGTTTCTGCAGGTTACTTAACAGTCTGCCTGATAAAATACAAACGCAGCCGAAAGCCTCTGCTGCTACGTTGCGTTAGCTTTAGTTTGTTTAGTAATTTATTGTTATGCAAGCTTTGTAAAATAAAATAAAAATAAAAAATAGGAGCCCTAAGAAGCCTTCGAGAATATTTGCGGCAAGAGAAGCGCTTGTACTGGATCTTAATCACTATGAAAGCGAAATATTCAGATAAAAATTAAAATCGCATAAATTGTAATTAAATGCCGGCTGGGAATTTCCATCGGGATTAGTACAATATCCATGAAATTTAATGCAATGCTTTGCAGAAGTGTAAGTGTCGCAGATGAAGAATTTTAAGAGCCCTAAAAAATTTAATGGAATACTGGTGAGAGTTTTCCTTGAATATTTTTGTAATGATATCATCGTGTAATGTTAAAATTGGTGCTAATTTATATGTAGAGGAACCTTGACAACAGCTATGGTAGTGTGGAATGAAAAATGGCGTAACCCACCTTTTGTGACATGAGGGTGATAAAAGTAGCGAACAATTGTAAGAAAATAACGTTTTAAAGCCGAATTTGCTGAGGCCAGCGGAAATCGCAGTCAATCACAATAAAATAAGTTGCAATCACAATACCTTAATGTACTCAATTTGAAGTTGGGATTGCAGTACAATTGTGTTTATTATTAAAAGAAATTGCTGTAAAAATATGGACAATATAATTTGATAAAATATTTACTGTTTATTAGTAGTCAAACTGTAATGCACTCACATCAGGAAATTGAAATAACTTATGTACTCAATAAATATTTTTATTGTTGGCCCATCTTCTTTTCGTCAGAAAAGGAAAGGGAACATATGGCACACTAAATACAAGAGAGCCAGAACTTAAAACCGAAAATATTCAGTAAAGGCTCAAATAAAAATGATGTGAAAATATGTACGGTACTACGTACGGGTTGAGACCATAAAGAAAGTCTACCTTGCGTGAAATGTAATCTTAAAACAAATTTTTGTTATGACTATGAATGTGGGCAAAAAGTAAGGTGAATTGGGTTGTAAAATAAAAAATCTTTATTTATTCTTGTAAATCAATTTCATCCCCTTCAAAATAATCCCCTCTCGATGAAATACACTTATGCCAATGATTTTTCCAATCCCCGAAACATGTCAAATAGTCCATTTCCGGTATAGCCATCAGCACCTTCTTCGATTCAGCTTTTGTCTCCTCAATCGACTCGAAACGCGTTCCCCGGAGTGGTCTCTTAAGTTTTGGGAATAGCCAGAAGTCACACGGAGCCAAATCAGGCGAATACGGTGGTTGCGGAACGATATGCGTGGAATTTTTGGCGAAATGGTCACGAAGAACGAGTGCAGTGTGAGACGGTGCATTATCGTGATGCAAAAACCAAGAGTTGTTGGCCCATAATTCTGGTCTTTTTAGACGAATTGCTTAACGTAAACGACGCATAACGCTCAAATAATATTCCTTATTAACAGTTTGGCCAGGTGGAAGGAATTCATAGTGCACCACACCACGAAAATCGAAAAAAAGTGTCATCATGACCTTTATTTTTGAACGACTTTGACGTGCTCTTTTCGGTCTGGCCTCGCCTTTAGCACGATATTCGCTTGATTGGTCGGTTGTTTCAGGGTCGTAAGCATAAATCCAAGTCTCATCTCCCGTAATGATGCATTTGAGCTTATCCTGATAGTCTGAAAGCATTGTTTCTCACACATCAACGCGACGACTTTTTTCCAAGAAATTGAGAGTTTTCGGTACCAAACGAGATTTGACTTTTCGTAGGCCCAAATGGTCTTTCAAAATGGTTTTCACAGATCCTTCTGATATTCCGATCATATCAGTAAGGTCTTTAACAGTCAACCGACGATTTTTGAGCACTAACTCCTTCACTTTATTGACGTGTTGGTCATCTGTTGACGTCGATGGTCGTCCGGAGCGCTCCAAGTCATCAACACGTGCTCGATCCTCTTTGAAGTCTCTGTACCACTTATAAACATTTTTCCGCGACATGGTCGAATCACCAAATGCCTTCTGCATGCTAAACGTTTCCGCAGCCGAAATTTCATTCCGCAAACAAAATTTGATGGCACTTCTCTGCTCAATCAAATCAGACATTGTAAAAATCGAAAAATGCACTCTTGGTCGTTTGGTAAACACAAGCGTAAATATATTACTGATAATGACATTCACATGAAAGTTGGCCCAGATGTTATTAACAGTGCTGCCAACTCATGAAAAAAAATAAGTAGATCGAAATTTTAATCCCGCGAAGTTTAACAAATAAATTCACCTTACTTTTTGCCCCTTTTTATTGAAATCTACCAAGCGGTTTTTAAGTTACAGTGATCACCAGTTGAAAAAATGTAGTTTTGAGAAAAACGCATTTAAAGTTTTGCTACGGAACGCCCGAGCGCTCTTTGCTAATTGTTGAATAACTCGAAATGTATTTGTCGGACTTACTTCAAATTTTCACACAAAATTTCAAAATATTATACTATATTTTTTGAAAATTCTGACTACCCCTAACCCCTTAAATTATTTTATTATATTTTAATTTTATCTCTTTTGGCCTGGTACTGTTCATTAAGCGGTGGGGTTGGTTTTTTACCAATTCGGGTTTAACTGGTTGCTGGTGCATTTTTAAATCGAAACAGTCTGGACTTGCAAGATATGCCTGTACTTCCTACCAAAAAATAGAAGAAAGAATTAGAATGAAGAAAAAAAAACAGAAATAAAGCAACTAAAGTTTAAAATGGCATCCTCAGCTGAGCGAGTATGATACAAGTTTACCATTTTTTTTTTTAATATTTTCGAGATGAATGAGAGTGGGGATATACATATTATATGTCTTTAATTTTAAGTAATTTTCATTAATGAAGTTTTGAAATTCCCAGATTATAAAAGAAATGTATTTTGTTTATTTTTGCTTTCAATAAGAAAATTCTTATGTTCCTATTTAAAGCCAAATTACCATGTATAATAAATTATTCACAACAATTATCCAGAGTATTTGTAATTATAGAATAATTAAAGAGCTGAAAGTTGTGAACAAATTGCAGGATTCGTTTAGTCCAATAAGAAATAATTCTTTTTACTGCTAATTTTTTTCCGGGTTTCCCAATAATTCAATCAACACTTCAACGCCTACCCCTAAAAGATTTAAATATACAGTTACTATAAAATGGCGCATGACAATGATTTCAGCACGTAACAAATAACGATATTTCATTTGTGGATAAAGTGTGAATTTTGCGCGTAGGTGTGTATGTGTGTGCTATGGGCTATGAAGAGTATCAGAAAAATGCACACATATGTACGGACACATACATACATCGGAGTAATAACAAAGGATAACAGAGTAATTTACAACACAATGATTTGTGTAAAATTGAAATTTGCATGTGAGATTTGTATTTTTTTAAACATTCACGTTCGCGTCAAGTACTCCATGAATGAGAAGAAAAAAGTGAATGAATAAATGAGTGAACAGCCAAACGAATGACATTAAAATTGTGCAACCACGAGTTAAATTGGCAATTTAATGCTAACTGCGTGGCTCAAATTAAAAAAAAAAATTAAAAAATAAATAAAATTTAATTGGAGAGCGTGACGGGATGTGGTAGTCGGTTGTAGTGTGGTGGGTTGCAGTGATGAGAGATATTTAAAACGTAATATATTGCGCGGCATTTTCCAAGTTGAAAATATAGTAGCGATTGAATAATACTTTGTAGAAAAGGAAAAAAATGCTTACATTTTAAAAAACACTTAATAAATGATAAAGATGTGTGCAAACAATATGTAAATGCAGGATTAAATTGAATCATTTTTTCATACAAAATTGTATGTGTTATTATTTTGTTAAGCAAATCTCTTGGTTGTGAAAATTATGTATCGTGTTAATTCAATTAAAATTGCAAATACATTTGAATGAAAAATGTATGATAACGCCTGCTAGTCTATGTGAAAAGAAATTGTTATTAAACACACAGTATTATCTCCTTCCCGATTGGCATAAGTAGAAATTTGCGAGAGGCTAGAGATGCACACATAGTGAAGTAGTGATTCACCAAGTATCCAATTAGTGCTTCCATACTTTAACGGTTATTTACAGCATAACTAAATATATCCAGTCTGAGCAGTGTAAGAACCTTATTACGTTCTTATCGTCTAAGCCACACAGTTGTTGGCCCAGGGCTCAAATTCTCTCCATCCTTAGGGCAGTGCATTCACAGAGGAAATGGAAAATCATTTCTCAACTGTGACGATGCGTGTTGTGAGAGATCATGTTGTTGTTGTTGTTGTTGTTGTAGCAGTATCTTCGCCCTGTCAGTGTAGTGTGATCACCGGTCGTCTTCGTCTAGCTCATCTAACGGTAAGCCCAGGCAACTAGCTGTTTCGACGGGTTGGGTCCAGAGGGAGAGAGGTGTTAGATGAGTGGGTTTAATAGGGCACGTGAAAAGGTGGTTAGTGTCGTGCGGGGTGCCTTCACATGCCGGACATATGTTTAGTATGTCGGGATCGATTCTGGATAAGTAGGAGTTTAACCTGCTACAGTATCCAGAACGTAATTGTGCCAAGGTTACGCGGGACTCTCGGGAAAGCTGGAGCTCTTCGTCTGCAATAGGTGGTGGTTGCACTCCGATAACGGCATTCGGGGGTCGGGAGCTTAAGAAGGTGGTAAGGGTCTCCCGATGAAAATCGTTTATGGCCTGTCTGTACACTGTCTGATCCTGGAGTGGTCTGTCTGTTTTGTCCTGGATCTCGTCCACGTAGTTGAGGAAGTGTCTCCTGATGTGCCTGGGAGGTGGCTCAGGCTCAAGCAGGTGCCTGCATGGGTGAGGCCTATGGTGACGCAGAAACTGCTTGCCGAGCATTTTGTTATGCTTCTTTACAGGAAGCATATGAGCCTCGTCATGCAGGTGTTGAATTGGGGACATCAGGAGACATCCTGTCGCGGTCCTAATGGCAGTATTTTGGCAGGTCTGGAGCTTCGTCTACCGCGTATCACTGGTTCCAGGCGACCAGACAGGCGCAGCATTGTTAAGAACCGGTCGGCCTATTGCTGTGAAAGTCGACAGCAACATTTCTTTGTCTTTGCCCCAAGTGCTGCTGGCGAGTGACTTGAGGACCTTGTTGCGATTCTGTACTCTCGTTGCAATAGCGGATGTGTGCGCGTCGGTATTGGGGTATCATCGACGTGTACCTGAAGTGGCAGCTTGACCTTCTTTGTCCAGGTGGTAAAAGGGGTCGCCGTGGATTTAGTGGGAGAAAGTTTTAGGTTTCTCGCAGTGAAGAAGCGAGAAAGGCGGGCGAGGTAGTCGTTTACTTTGGTGCATAGGCCATCAATGTCATTGCCCGATGAGAGATCCTCATTTTGGCTGCTTGTTCGCTGACTGACCAAAAACCAATTATGACTGCCGGGAATCTCCAGGCATCTCGTCGTTTCATGTTTGAAGTTTTAGGTGAGCGATAAGGTTCTGCTAACTTTGCATGTTGTCTGGTCCCTCCATCTGCATTCCGCGATTTGTAGATATTTTAAGGAAATTGCATGCTTGGTTGCACCCACTGGTGTGTATACCGATTCTGCAAGAATGTTATTTATGGCAAATCCTCCTCTTGCTAGCTCATCTGGTTTTTCGTTACCTTCACTGTTCCGATGTCCCGAAATCCAGATTAAGGTAACGTTAAGATTTTCACTCAAGGTGTTCCACCAGGTTAGATACTGATGTAGCCGAATCCGGTACAGTTGGCTATCCTAGATTGCAGCTTGGCTATACGGAAGAATAGCGGTATTATCCTTAAAAGCGACATTTGCGACTAGTAACCTACAAGCTACCCCAATTGCCAGTACTTGCGCTTGGAAGGCACTGCAGGCATTAGGAAGATGCACAGATTTTTCAAATCTAAATCTATGAGAATATATACCTGCTCCAACAACACACTCCATTTAGCACCATATTTATAGACTGTAGTGTGGAAGTTATTTAGTTCCATTCCTCTTAAGATGGAAAGAGAGCGTTAAAACTCCTATTGAATGTTTTCATCTGGACCATGTAGTCAGTTCCCTCCGAGATGTACTGAGTTTGTCGCAATAATGGACTGGCATGGCCATAGCTTTTTCCTTCCAGCGGCCCACTTCATTTCATTTAAATGCATTCATAGTTTCCATCTTTTTGATATGCAGATCTATCATGCGCTTAATTGTAAAGAAAAAACTCAATGCTATCCCAACATGCCCATTATTTTTAAAAACCGTTGTGGATACACTATTTCCGAAGCGAAGAAGACTGGTGTCCTCGATTTCATGGGAAGAGCAAAGCTCATATGAGAAGGTAACCACTGATATAGTTCTGGATACGTAACCTGGACCAGTCAGAGTCCCAAATCTAGTTTTGAAACTGGCTATCACCAATTGGACATCATCGTTTGTGAATCTCCTCCACAATTGCGTAGCTGAGGGAACTTTCCCATCAATTTGGAAGAGACAAATGCTGGTTTCGCTGCCAAAATCTGGTAGACCTCTCTCTGAACCTTCCAGCTACAGGCCGATTTGCCTGATCGAATCCGCGGGGAAAGCTTTAAAGCGAGTTATATTCAACCACCTCGAGATAGAGCCGAGGTAGAGGCTCAATTCGGTTTTAGTAAAGGGAGCTCCAGTATTCACGCCAGCTAGCTACTCAGGTTTTATTGGACTCAATAAGCGGTACTTGTTATCTCGAGGGAGCTAAGTAATACTGCTTAATAGTAACCCTGGATATCAAAATGCATTGAATACGGCAGATTGGTCAAAGAGTTTAGACAAACTGGATCGTATAGGAGTATCTTTCTATCTAAGAAAGCGAAGCTATTTCCAAGACCGTTTGGTGAAATAAAAAATCTCAGCAAGCTTGAAAAATAATATTGTCAAAATCGGTGTGTCTTGAGGCTCCATACTCGGTCCCTTACAATGGAACTGTATGCATGACGTGGAGTCCTCTATCTCCAAGAGAAATAAAATAATTATTTTGCGGACGATATCGCCATATTTGCTACAGTGAAACTTTTAAACCATATTTGCGATAAAATCAATGAGACAAAAGAGGTTGTACAGACGTGGCTTCTACAAAATAGACTTCAGTTCCCGGAGCAGAAAACAGTGACTGCAAGATGAATTTCGTATTTTTAGAACACATTCAATATTGCATGAAGATTTGTTCTCGTTGAATACTGCACAATTTGGCAATTGCCTAAAAAATTACTCGAATCTATTATTGTAAAAAAATTAAAGAAATGCAGTCGCGGTGATTCAAAGCACGTCCAGCACATCGTAACAGGTAACTAATCTTAGATTTATGTATATTAGATGGAGACAAAGCAGCAATCGACAATATGGATGTCCCAAGGCGAGCTTTATCCAAGAAAATCCAAGCGGAAGAAGCACCTCAAGGCAAATGGTCGCCTGTTTTTTTGCACAAACTGAGAAATCTGGTCATATCGCTACTGTACCATTAGAGAAACTTAAAACAAACAATTCTGAGTGACACCCAACCATTTGTTTGCCAGAAGTTTTCGGGTAATTAAGGAAAGCTAACCGCCAAGGACGAATCAACCTTCACTAAGACAAGACGAGCTCTGTTATCGACCAGAGTTTTTAACCAGTCATAAGATCTAATTATTGCGTCATCCATTCTGATTTCTGATTTCTGTTGATGCCTGATGGCTCGTCTTGGAGGTATCCATTTCTGAGTGGCGAAAATGCTTTAAAATTTGGTTCTACCGAAGGCAGAGGTGTACGAGTATTGATTTCCAAGGAGAAAATTTTTAAAAATAAAAAATAATTTTCATTAATATTTTACTGCATTTTCATTATTCGGTGCAAAATATAACATATTATAAAATGCAACGCTCGTATTTGCTAAAGCTGGTTTTAAGTATTCTACGTAGTCCGACGAAGTTCATGTTTTTTTGAAGATTTCTAATTGGTTCAGATGGGCGAGAGCTTAGTTATTTATAGAAAAGATGGTAGTTATCCTTGCTTTTTTCGGCAGCTGTGTAATACTTTACATTTTGCGGAAAAACTTGTTGAAAATAAAATGTCCTCCTGTGTAACAAATTTATTACTTCTTTATATATTTAAGTCTGATACAAAGCAACTTTTGAAAGCGTAAAATTAATTCACATATAGCGCGAGTAGTGGGCGCATTACTGGTATACTTAGTTTTAAAGTATTCCTTTCCAGGAAGTAAAGACAATCATTGACTCCTGAAATAATATTATGAGTAAAGGAGAGACACAGTATAGACCTAAGCATTTGTAAGGACTTGAGACTTATAAGCATGAGGCGAGAAGAACATGTTGGCATGGCAACCATGAAGTTCAGAGATCGAAGGGCATATTTCAGAAAAATTTGTTGCAATCGATCGATTCTATTGATAACTTGCTGACTATTTGGTATCCAAATAAAAACTGCATATTTTAAATGAGATTCAACAAATGATGTATAAAGCAACTTGACGGTATAGGGGTCAGAGAAACTAGTGGCATTCCGTCGTTGGCGAAGCCAAATATGGAAAAACATTTTATAGTAATATAATTTATATTATTATAAAAAGAGACTTTGTTATCAAAGACAACACCAAGGTCCTTAATCTCACTAACACACTGAAGGGCACATGTCGAAATACTGTACTTCGTACGCAAAACGTTAGATATTTTCGTGTAAGCCAGTTGAAAGCACTTGGACAAGTTCAGCGAAAGACCTAATTTCTGGCACCATTAGTAAAACCCATCAATATCGGCTTGAAGATTAATAATATTCTTTTGAATCTTAATCACTGAGAAGATCTTAAGCATATCAGCAGCATAAGGTCAAAATTTAGCAAATAAGAAACTACTTTTGATACCATTAAGGGGACCGTCCAGATCATGCGCTAAAAAAAGCTATTTTTGGGAATTATTTTTGAGTATGTAATGAAAGATACAGATATATATATATTGTAATAAATAAAGTGTTAAATTGAGTAAAAAATTTGTTTTTATTCATTTTATTGCATTTTAATGTACAAAATGGTGACCGCGCGTAAACGCTTTAAAATCGAAGTGCAAAACGGTACCAAGCAGATCTCGGGAACGGCTAGTCTGAAACAAAAAAATCAAAATTGGTTAGATTGAGTATAACAAATACTAGTTAATCCACCTATAAAAATCAATATTTATAGAAAAATATCAAAATGGCGGACAAAAATTGAAAAAAAATGCAGTTTGTTTTCGCTGTTTTTTAAATAAACAATTAGTAACAATGCAAAATTTTAATATTTTATAGGTGGACTACCTCATTTAGTATGTGTAGATTATGTGGTTTAAATTTCAAAAGAATCGGTCTAACAGTTTTTGTAAAACTCCTTGGTACCGTTTTTAAAACGTTGTTTTGAGAAAAACGCGTTTAAAGTTTTTTTTAATATAAAATTGAAAAAAAAATCTTACCTCGACTCAATCAACAATGCTCCGAACTCTCTGAAATTTAAACATTTATTTTTACATGCATATGTATACTTTCGAAAAATGTAAAAAAAAAATAGATTTTTTGAAAGTGCTAAACGAGACGGTCCCCTTAATAAATAACAATAACAAGAGTGGTCCCAAAAAATTTCCTTGCGGAACATCAGAGCTGACAACAACGGGGATAGATGAAGTACCATCAATTTTAAGAACTCAACGTTTTTGCACAAATAAGAGTTTATCCATTGCAGGAAAGCTGAATGAAAGCCAAAATAAGCTAATTTTTGTATTAAGACTCCATCAGAAAGGAGTCTTTCTAAAAGTCAGTGTACTAAAAATACAGTCGACCTGGAGACTATTAGAGAAAGAATCAATGCAGTATTCACTAAACACAGCCAGATTAGATGCTGTAGATATGTTGTAAACAAATCACACCTCTTTTGGGCAAATTAAAGATTTAATCACAAAGCTCAGTTATGCATTGGCTGCGTGCTCAAAAATTTTGGAAATAGTCGAGAGCTTCGAAATGGGCCTATAATTTCTAACGTAATTTTTATTGCCACTCTTAAAGAAGGGCATAATGAAAGAAAGCTTGCGTTAATAAAACTTCCCGATGACAAAGATTTGTTGAATATTACTTTCAGGGCACAGACCAATGCTGTACAATGTTTTATCAAAACTGCTGAAAGTCTATAAGTCTAATATCCTCAGGAGGCAGACAAAGAGCTCCAAAGAGTTCAAGGCATAATCTATGCCAGAAGAGAAGTCACACGGTAGATCAAGATTTTCATCAACAAAATTATATTTAAAATTCAGCAAATACTTATCAATTTTACGCTTCAGTTGAGCTTCTCGCCTGACTATTATGCAAAAAGATGCCGGTGGGAACACTGCCACTACTCCTTCCAAATGGTTTTGGGATTTGACTTAATATTCAATTCCATGTTCTGAATATAGGTATTATAGGGAGGGTTATTTAAATAGTTTCCTCGAGCGCCATGAAAAGTTGACACTGTTTTGTACCGAAACTAAATTAGAAATTTTGGGAGGCGCGAAATACACGTAATTCACGGAATATTCTCTGGAAGTGAACTTAAAAATTGGTAAGCCGCACTATTCAAATGAAACAATTTAAGTAGCTTTTTCTTTCTTATATTTTTTCTTTTCTTATACTAGGTCGTTCAATAAGTTTTGAGGTTCGATAAGAAAAACACAATTTTATGGTTTGGAATGCACTTTATTACTCAGTATAGTCTCCCTGAACATGAATACACTTGTTCCAACGGGATTCCAATTTATGAATTCCATCCTTGAAAAGCGTGGGATGCATTTTGCTTCACTTTCATAACCTTCTGTACATAGGTAGTTGCCAATAGAATGATTGTAATATTTACTATATCAAGCATCCCACGCTTTTAACTCTAATTTGAATTATTCTATTTGTATCTTAATTTTTGTTATAATTCTGTTCTGAGGTAGTTGACTATGAATGATCGTTCGATTTGCTATTACTTCATTATAGGTCCCTTTGTCATTACAATTTATTTTATACTTTTTAGTTCGATTAGCAATAAAGGCGTGTTTTTTAGTTTGTTTAAACTATTTTTTATTTTCTACTTTTTAGTTCAATTAGCAAAAAAACGTGTTTTTTATTTTATTTTAACTATTTCTTATTTTTAGTATATGTAGGTGTTTACGAGTAATATACTATTACACAATCGCACACTAAATACTAACCTCAATGGTGGTGTGGAAACTAAAAATTCCCAATTTTTGTTTAAAAAATACCCAATTCATGTTTCTACCGGTGTGGCAATATTAGCAAATGTTATAAAAAATGCACATTTTTCAGCGCTCTAACGAGAAAAAGAGTTTCCCATCTAGTCATCTATGTTGTGTGTTCCGAGTCGATCAGATTTTTAGAAGCCAGTGAAAATTAAGCTCAAAGATTCCGTTACATACATAGAACCCGAGCTAATAAAAGTGTGTTAATTATTCTATTTGTATCTTAATTTTTGTTATAATTTTGTTCTGAGGTAGTTGACTATGACTGATCGTTCCATTTGCTATTACTTCATTATAGGTCTCTTTGTCATTAAAATTTATTTTCTACTTTTTAGTTCGATTAGCAAAAAAGCGTGTTTTTTAGTTTCTTTAAACGATTTTTTTTTATTATGAATGAAAATTATTGTTATCATTGCAGTCAGTGAATAAATGATTCGATATATTCGTGTTATATTTAATTCCTTTCTTATCGACTGTGAGTCTAAAGCTATGCAGTTATCGGCCGTGATAAAGAAGTAATCGGGATGAAGAACTTATTTCGTGGAGGGAGCCTGAGAAACTGATTTACAAGAATAAATAAAGATTTTTCATTTTACAACCAAATTCACCTTACTTTTTGCCCACAGGTAAAAAAAGAAAATATTAATCCTGGCAATCCTAATAAGGATAATGGAAAACTTTTATCAAATTATTGTATTGTCATCGGTCCTTGATAGGTATGCAAAATTTCAAGTCGATCAGATTTTTAGAAGTCAGTGAAAATTAAGCTCAAAGATTCCGTTACATACATACATACATACAACCCCACCTAATAAAAGTGTGTTAAAAACGCTTTCCACGCATGAATTTTTGTAGGTCTGGAAACAGATAGAAGTCGGCCTGGCCAAACCAGGTGAATACGGTGGATGCTTCAACAATTTGAACTTTAATTCATAGATTTTAGCCATTGTTAAAATGCTCTTGTGGCACCGATATTAATAGGGTGACAGGTCGACATTAAATGGCTTGTAAACAAAGAATGAATTGACGGATTGAAATGAAGCCGGATGAGAAGGCCATATGAAAAGTGTACCAACATATAAAAAAATAGGCTAGTAGCGAACCACAAAACTTATTGAACCAGTGCCACAATATGTGACCTGGTCTATGAAAAGGTACCGTACGTGTAAAAAAATTTTTCACTTTTTTGTTGATTCGAATAGTGATTGATTCAAATGTGAAAGGCTGTTTAAAATGGTGAAAACCAGAAAGTCATAATTTGTTTAAAAGTTTGTTAAAAGTAAAAAAAAAGAAAAGTACAAATACGAAAAAGACTGATTTTTTTGTCATGATACAAATTAGAATAACGAAGACAATAATTTGTGCAAATTAAAAACTGAACCATTCCTGGATAGTCTGAGGTGTAATGAATACAATACTGAAGTCTGTTTTCAAAAAATTTGTTACAAAAAATGTATTCATAACTTTATAAATGGTGGTTTTTAAGGATTTGTCAAAATTTTTGTCACGAATTGTGGCATTGTTTCAACATCAAAAGTTAATTAAAATATTGAAAAACTGTTACTCGGGGGTTTGCGTGGTCGCTGAATATGAATATGAAGTGAGATTATTTAAAATAAAAATGGCGGATCCAATATGTCGGACATGTTTTTTAAAATTTAATGGATCCTCTTAAGATTCAATACACGGGGGTTTTTGGCGTTGCTGATTACGAATCCGATATCAGATTTCAGAAATTCAATATGGCGGACATATTTATCTTCAGTTCGTCATCATTGAGTGATGTATTTTTGATAAATTGAGGATTTTATCTCGTTCGATGGCAACTTCATAACTCGATAGTCCTTGAATTTTGGAAGCCGTCCCGGCAAGGGAAGTGCCAATAGATCGGCTGTATACTCGATAAATTTGACAGCTTTTTGAATGTCAGCTGACTTCAACGCCTTCGGATTTGTAGATGGTTTATTTACGAGTCCATGCACTCGTAATGTTGCATGTGTATTCGAAAATAATTCACTAAGTTTTTGTAACGTCTTATCCCACATGCATGCACGAAAAGGAAAAACGAACGACAAACAAGTACGTTGTAAAAGGTAAATTCGATCTTATGTCTCCTTACTTCTACATCCTTTCTTTGACCATATTTCTTCCGTTGGGCAAGATTGGAATAAACACTTTATAATTCTTCATTACACATCATTCCGACTTCGATACGACTTAGTATTAATAAATCGAGCTCATTTTTTGATAACTCTAAACAGTTGTTTCGCGTACTCTCGATCATTTTTCGTGGTAAAATTGTTTGGCATTTGTTAGTACAACAATTGTTAGATAGAAATTTGGTTATCAGCTCCTGTTCCTCTTCATCCACAGTAGATAAATCTATCTTAGCGAAAGCTTTTTCCATATCATCTTCTCAATGATCAAATATAGCTCACCATCACCATCGCTATTAGAACTAACCTCATCGTCTTCATCGTTTTTAGGAAAATATTTACTGTAAACGGCACTAAACTCCTCGTCAACACTCATTTTTCACTATTTTGTGAACAAAAGACTAACAGAAAGGATTACATAAACGTAGTAAGAGAAAAGCCACGAAGTAGAATAAGGAGACGTAACGCAGCTGTCAACTGTAAAATTGTCAATTTGACATCATATTCGTAGTCAGTGGCTTTAAAAATCTTTACAAACATGTGTCACTTATTTATAGTTATTGTTGCTATTTGGAAAACTTAAATAATTTTTTCTATGTTTGGAGCGCCATCTTGGATATGCCATTAAAAATTTTTCAAATTTGACACCAGAATCGTATTCAGTACTTCGAAAAATTTTGGTCCCCGGGTCTTATAAGTTTTTTTTGGCATGGATGTAGGTACAAAAGCTAACTTATTTTTTAAAACGATTTCTGCGATTTGCATTAACTTTTTCTTATTTATTTATATATAAAAAAAGGGTTTTCACTGCTTCTGTGATTTTATTGATACTGTGATCTATGCTGAAGAAAATAAGCCAAACCGGATTGAAAAATATTAATATTTAAAAAAGTTACAAGGGTTTTTAGAAGTTTAAACTTTAACTGCTGTTTTCTCGAAAACTTGTTTTCGCACGTAAGGTACCTTTTCGTATACCAGGTCACATATACAATATTTAATATAAATGAATAACTATTTAAATAAATCTCTCTATAATACCGATACTCACAACATGGAATTCAATATAAAATCAAATCCAAAGCCTTTCAGGAATATAGAAGGAGTGTTGGCAGTGTTCCCATCGGCATCTTTTTTCATAATTGTCAAGTGAGACGCTCAACTGAAGCGGCAAATTTATAAGTATTTGCTAATTTTTTTAAATCTAATTTTGTTGATGCAGCACTGGATCATCCGTCTGACTTTTACTCTCATCTAAAGTACGCCTTGAACTTTGTAGCTCTTTGTCTTTCTTTTGAGGTATTAGTAATGCTTGATTTAGACTGAAATCTTCCTCTCAAACTAATGCTAATGGACTTTCAGCAGTTTTGATGAAAAATTATTCGGCTTTGCTCTGCACTTTTCGATGAATTGGCAATTTTTGCTATTGACCAGGGAGATGAATATGAATTGCTGCACATTTAATTGGAAGTGGATATTTCCAAACTAAAATTGCCTAAAAATTATATGAATAAGTTTCAGTATCTATTTGCATGATCTTCCTTGAATGGTGAAAAAAAACCGCTAGATATATTTTAGAACTTCCGTTCATTAATTGGAATTGCAATAAAAGTTGGCAATGGATTTCTTCGTATAATGGCTTTAATTTTGGTGAAAGTTGTGGATTTTAAATACCAAATGGTGATTATCAAGGATGGAGCTTGTATTGCAAATTTAAGTGTAAATTAAATATAGTTACATGAATAATTTATGGAAAAATTGAAAATGTGGCCAAGTAAAATGAAATGAAACTTTAATCACTACGACATAAAATTAATTCACAAATTAATTAAAGTTAATGAAGAGAATGAGTAGTTGAAGAGGCGAGCAATGAATAGGCGAGCGATTAAAGGAAAAAATATCACATAAAGGGTTTCCCAATAAGAGCGAGTCTTCTTTGACTGGAACCGCGTTATACTATATGAGGTGGATATTAGAGGTGACAATACATTTTTTTCATTTACACTTATGCCGTTATAAATGGATTACGACGTCATTCAAATACCCATGACAGGTTAGCCAAAATACGAAAAATACAAATTTCAATGACACTGCTGCATAACTGCAACTGAATTTGAGCAATGGCCTGGGTTATGTTGCGCTTGAAGGCATTGAGAAAAAAAGATCAGAAAATTCTAGAAGAAAAGCTTTGTGTGCTCAAATCGCGAAATCTGGGCGGTGAATGAGTTAACGTGTGACTACCATTCGGTAGTGCGTGGGTTTGAAGCCACGAACATGAAACACCGAACGTTAGAAAAAGTTGTTTTTAATAGCGGACGCCCCTCGGTAAACAAAGCCAAACCTCCGAGTACATTTCTGTCATGAAAAATATTTTCATAAAAAACCATAGAACTGGAAGTCTGTTCATTTGTGGCGAAACATAAAGACGCACACCGAAAATTGGAGGAGGAGCTTGGCCAAACACCCAGCTAAAGGGTGTAAGCATACCTCTCCAAGTGATGCGAGTAACTATAAGCTCAAATCGTTTATTACAAATTTATATAATTCGAAAGTGCTGTTCAATTCTTTAACTTACCTAATGGTTTGGTATCGTTGTCCAAGTAGGATACCTCTGAGACTAATTTAGTCGCCCCCTCCTGGCAAGCTCATTAGCAATTGAATTTCCCTCTATGTTCCTATGTCCTGGAACTCAGATCAGAGAAATGTTATCGGCACACTCAAGAGATTTGATCTACTCCATTCTAGTTTGTACCTGCAGCATGAGCTTTGATCGCCGCTTGACTATCGGAGTAAATGTTAATATCTCCCTTGCTTCCTCTTTTCTTAAGCATTATGCATGCCTGCAGGGTTGCAAAACCCTGGCAGTATTCGACAGTTTTAAGGGGGGGGCAAGGGATAAAAATCGTTGCCCACCCTATATCGGAGGGTCTTTTCACCGGACGATCGTTGCCTACTCAGTTCACATTTCTGTTTCAGTTAAGGGATAAAAATCGATTTTTTTTTTTGCATGTTATTGTAGTAAAACATTTCAAAAATACCGTGTTAAAATTTTAAGTCAATCCGAGCAAAACTTTTTAAGTTATAGAGCATAAAGCCGAGCCGCCTCAAACATCTGCCGAGACGCAGCAGTTGCGCGCGTAGCCCGTTACAAACTTTAAACGCGGTTTTCTCGAACCTTTTTTTTTAAAGTGCGTAGTCATTGGCATTTGAAAACTACTCAACCGATGCTTTTGAAATTTTCCACACATATTTTACATAAAAAAACCTCCTCCCAACGTTTTTTTTTCGCCATTTTTTTTTTATATTAAGGTGGTTTTACACCTACAAAATGGCGGCATTTTTTCGTCAAAAATCACTTTTTACTTCAAACGACTACCAAATGGCTGAAAATGAAAATAAATCGTCAAAATAATCGTTGGGGGGAAGTTTAACTCATACTTTAACTAAATTATTCGATTTTTTTGATTTCAGATGATTCTACTCTGAGATATGCTGAATACTGCAAAATGTATTTTTGAAAAGACGTCTACGTAAATGTGCTCTCATTCGCTCATTTTGCAATATTTTTACATACAAATTTTATCAAATATTCTTGAAATGTTACTTTATAATATGCAACAACTTTTAATAAACTGACTTGAACCGTTTCGCTACAATAAATTCATGAAAAAAGTGTTTTTTTTTAGCGTTTATCCCTTATCTCAAACTCCAGTCTGCGGACAGAAGAGATATGTACGAAGTTCAGAGAAATACGGCGTAAACGGTCTAAAACTACTAAATTGTCCTTTCAGAGATTGCTTCCAGAGGCCAATCTCCTTCAATTTAATTGTACTTTGAGCAGCGATGGAAATAACGCGATGGAAAGTAAGTGCAAAATGACATTTAGAGCAGCATTGGGATAAGGTCTTTATGCTCTGGTGATGTCAGTGCAAGCAGTCCTTTGCACACAAGCAAAGGACAAAGGCCCTTCCGTAGAGCTTCTCCCCAAGCCAGGCATCCATAAGTTCAAATTGGCAGAACCACCACGTTGTACATCCAAAAATCAACCTGTGGCGAGAGTCCCCATTTTTTGCCGGACATAAATTTGTTGGAACTCCAATGGAGTTCGGAGTCAAGTATCACCCCTACATGCTTAACTCACACTGAAAGCGGCTATTTAATCAGGGAAGTCAAAAATGTGGAGGCTTTTATTTTCTGGTAAATAGCATCGGCTTCGTTTGATCACAATTGACCCTGAGGACGCAACTGACTTAGGCTAGCCAATGACCTTTTCCCGATACTATTCGGACCAAGTCGTTGGCGGAAGCAACTACCCAAACCCCACCCTTATTTAAATTGTCACAACTTCGTTCCCCTGTGCACAAATATAGTGACTAAAGCCCTGAAGAAAATGTTTGAAAGAAAATTCCAACTCGTCCTTATTGGGAAACCCTTTATGTGTTATTTTTTCTTTATTTTTCCCTTTACATATATATAGGTACATATCAAGCTGAAGCAAAAGTAATTACACTGACCACAGGGTGGATTGGAATCAATACAAAATGAATAAAAAAACAAGCTATCAAGTGTACATTGTAATAAAAAAGGGAAAATAAAAATGAAAACAAAAACAAAAGTCAACAGAATTTCAGCAACAGCAAAAATTAAAATATTTCCAATACACAAGCGCTGTGTAGTAACAACGGAAACATGCAACAGTCAACACTCCGCTCCGCATACAACATGCAACATGTACCATATTTTCTTTCGTCACTTTACAAGCAGTGCAGAATGGGCGTGCCAGGGCGATTAATTGTAATGCAAATGAAGTAATTTAAATAAATGCGACGAACACATAATGAGCTGGCAAGTAGGCGAGAGGACGCGTGTGGTGCGTGGAGCGAGTGGTAATGAGACGAAGTTATTGTTGTTTTGTTGTTCTCGTGCTTGTATTGTCAATTGAACCGTTTATCAATTGCGCGTGAAATCGTGTAGTAAGCAAAAGTGGAAAATATTTATTACTTTTAAACTCCGATGTTTTGCTGTTCAAGGCTGCGTTGCGGGTGCTTTTGTTTTTTTTTTTTGTTGATTTGGTGGATGAGGTAGCGTTCATCATCCCGACCGTCGTCTACTGTGTTGGGTGGTGAAACCACTTAAACAATCCCTCCTCTTCTTCTATGGAGAGAGACCTATTCCGAGACTACTTTCTACATTGCTTCGGGAGAGCCAAGAATGTCATCCATAAAGGAACAATTCTATTCACTCACGTCTGAATTTATAGCTAGCTTTCATGCTATTGGCTCGTCTTCTTACCTATGTCTCTGTCTGTGAGGTTTCACTTTGTTGCACTGCTTTTTTTTTTTATGGAGGTGGCAAAAAGCATTGAAAGCCGAAAAGTGTGGGACTTGCCTTTCGACTCACCCACTAAAAACCCACCCCAGCTCCGTTTTCCTCCCACTGCGGGACAACCGTTAGGCATGACTTCGCGGGAGGGGGAGCGGCCTATTGCCAAGACCAATGTTCTTCTGCCTCTAACATAATATCGACTAGGTTATCAGCCGAAATTGGCTTCCCCACCCTAGTGCTTAATTCTTCCCTTTCGAACACAAATCGCGGACAGACAAAGAAAACATGTTCTGCGTCTTCTACACCTGGTGCACAATGAGAACAGTACGGGTCGTCTTCGTGCTTAAACCTATATAGATAGGATTTAAAACACCCATGTCCCGTCAGTATTTGGGTCAGATGATAGTCTAATTGTCCATGCTTAGGGCTAACCCATGTGGCTATTAAGGGAATCAGACGGTACGTCCAGCGTCCGTTCAGGGACGAACTCCAACTTCCCTGCCATGAACGCAAGCTACGCTCTCTTGCTTCTTGCGTATTGTCTGTCGTTCTGAAGTAGCTTTGCTTTGGTAAACTTCAGCGTACTCTTTTGCCATCAAATTTATTGGGAGTAGTCCTGCAATAACCATAATGATGTCTTCTGATACCGTTCGAAACGCGCAGCCCACTCTGAGGGCACTCGATACACTGATTTCATACAACTCACATATGAGCTGCAATTAGTTGCTTCCGCCCATGCTGGAGCTGCATACAGCAAAATCGATGAGACCACGGTATTAAGTAGTCTCCTACGGTTTTGCCTAGGGCCTCTAGTGTTCATCATTATGCGCGTCAGTGCTGTTACTGCCTCTGCCGCTTTGCTGCTTGCGTATGATAGGTGATCTCTGAAGTTCAGCCTATGGTCGATTAATACGCCCAGGTATTTAATGAACGGTTTCGATCCTATGGTATTTTCGCCCACCATTATATTTGCCGACTCCACCTTCTCCTGCTGCTAATGAGCACTGCTTCCGTCTTATGATCTGCAAGAGTTAGATCATTCTTGCGCAGCCATTCTTTTACCACGCCGACAGCCTGGTTGCAGGTTGCTTCTGCTTGCTGTAGTACTTTAGCTACGACCACAACAGCGATATCGTCAGCAAACCCTATAATTTTGGACCCTGGGGGTAAACTGAGACGTAAGACTCCGTCATACATAATATTCCACAGCAAGGGGCCTAGGACTGAGCCTTGTGGAACTCCGCCAGTTATTTTATATTCCCTAACACCCGCATCGGTATTATAGCGAAGGGTTCTGTCAGTGAAATAACTGAGTATAATCTTTCGTATATACGTTGGAACCTGGAAGCAATCAAGCGCCATCAGAATCTGGTTCCAGTTCGCGGTATTGAAGGCATTCTTTACGTCTAGCGTTGCCATTACGCAGTATTCCTTGCTACCGTATAACCACCGAGTTCCTTCGATTGCCTTCTGCGCAATGCTTTTAACCGTAACTACAGCATCTGTGGTTGAGCGAGCCTTCCGGAATCCAAATTGCGAGGATGATAGACCGCCTGCATCATCAATGGCAGCCTCCAGACGATTAGCGATCAATTGTTGCACTGTGCCGAGGTCTATCTTTTTTTCGTAGTATGTCCTCGGTGTATCTCTTTACCGCGTTTCAGCTGCCCTCGGGTTCGAGCATTTTGCTGATTATGCTGCCCGGCTCGATGTATCCATCCGCAGAGCATCTCTTTCCGCGAGCCATCTCTCGCAACGAAAACACTTGAGTTCAACGTGACCGCTCGGTGCTTCGCAATAAATGCACTTGGGATCGCTTACCTTGCCAATGCGGTATAGATATATCCTGAAGCATCCGGTGGCTTGAGAGGATCTGAGCTCAGAAGTAATTCACTTCCTCGAAGGTATTTTGGGCCTATTTTCGTACTGATAGAATGATTTGCGCAGTTCATCAGCCACTCGGTTTAGTATCCCATTGGCTTTGCCACCGCAGCATGGTTTTTCATCTCCATTCCCTGAAGCTAGTGATGACATGTTGCTTCTCCGATTCCCACGCTTCCATTCAGCCCCGGGCCATGAGATCGATGGGCATCTCCACGCTGATCACAAAGACTGCTGCGCATCTTTGAGTGCCGCTGTTCCTTGCACAGCATTCCGTAGTTTCCGCTTGGCTTTGCAGTTTAGCGCATCTTCCCACACTTCGCTATCGAGCAGAAGAATTGAGTTTGTGGCCACCATAAGGCCGAGTTGCGAGTGCTTAAGGAAATTTTCGGAAATAACAAAAAAAATTGTTTGAGAGTTTTGGGCGCCGATGGCTCTTCTCTGAAAGGGCCTGTTGAGACGGAAACCTTCTGGGTAAAATTTGATATTAAGTTCTATATATGATAATGATAATATATTAAAATCGTAATACAACCAAAAGAAGTCTGCCGCGGCTACGAGTTACATGGCCCATTCGATCTTTTAAATTTTTGACTACTTTTCCCAATAAGTCTGACCGTATTGTGGGTTAACGCGCTGTAAGGTAAGTTGCGCCGACTTGTTGGAGCCAAATGTCGCCAATGTTTATCTGATTAATTTTTGGAAAAAAGTCAGGTGCGTTGGTTTCAGTTTTTGCACGAGTTATATTTTATAAGCACGTAAACCCATTTGGCTGCCGTACTCAATTCTCTGGCTTACGTCTCGCTCTAACAAGGTTGTAGCGGAGGATATTCCGGATGTGTGGCGTAATAGTCATTTTATACCTTTATAGAAAAACAAAAGCGATGTGAGGTGCTGGTCATACAATCATACAATCATACAAACGTATGCCCCAAGATATAGAAACGAGTCCTCGACGCACGCACTAGAAGTATCGCTAAGATCACCCACAAACCGTTTGGTTTCGTCAGCGGGAAGTCGACTGTTGATGGTATCCACATTTTTCGCATCGTCATAAAAAACACCGACTAAATACAGAAAATCTGTTTAGAGTCTTTACTGACCTCGAAAAGGCATTCGACGGAGTGCCTCGAGATCTCGCTTGGACGGCATTAAGAAAGCATCTGTTGCTGGAAACCTTCCTTAAACACGCAATTACACTTGCCATCAAAGAACTACCCAGGTAAAATGTGCGAATGGGCTGATCTAAAGTTTCAATATTAATGTGTTTAACCTGGTGACGGACTCCCTTGCACGGACTCCATACCCGCACGAGAAAAAGGCATCTTCCACGAAAATCTAAACCGGTGGGCTACCGTCCTTGAATCGAATGGGCTGCGAGTGAGTGTCACAAAAACCGAATCATCCGACTTTCATTTTACCACAGAACCGTTGACAGCTTAAATTCTTAGGTTCGCATATTACCAAAGGTGGCACCTTCGAGTGAGAAATTGACCGAGTTTATTGCGCATGGCAAAGCTGGGCAGCAGCCTCTGATATCCTGTGCGACAGAATCAGAATCAATAGAAATAGTAATAGCAATAGCAAAAGCAAAAGCAAAAGCAAAAGCAAAAGCAAAAGCAAAAGCAAAAGCAAAAGCAAAAGCAAAAGCAAAAGCAAAAGCAAAAGCAAAAGCAAAAGCAAAAGCAAAAGCAAAAGCAAAAGCAAAAGCAAAAGCAAAAGCAAAAGCAAAAGCAAAAGCAAAAGCAAAAGCAAAAGCAAAAGCAAAAGCAAAAGCAAAAGCAAAAGCAATAGCAAAAGCAATAGCAATAGCAAAAGTAATAGCAATAGCAATACCAAAAGCAAAAGCAATAGCAAAAGCAATAGCAATAGCAATAGTCATTGTGATAGCAGTAGCAAAACAATAGGAATAGCAATCCAGGGAAAATTGATAAATGAATTATTGAATGCTTTCGCTACTTCACAGTTTTGTTGTTTTAATAGCGATTTTCATAATATTAACAGTTTGAGGAGCACTGGAGAATTTTCTATCTAGTGCACTGGAAAACTGACTATCTTGTGTCAAAAGTTTTAGCCACATCGGAGCAAAATTGAGTAATAACACTTTTATCATCCAGGGAAAATCGAAATGCTTGTATGCTTTCGCTGCTTGATAGTTTTGTTGTTTTACCATTGATTTTCCTAATTTTGACAGTTTGAGAGACACTGGAAAATTGACTATCTTGTGTCCATAGTTTTATTAAAATCAGAGCACAGAATCAGAATCCTCCGGTATTAAATTCCACAAAAATTAAAAGGTAAAACTACAAAAGCATGACCAGGCGAGCAATGATACGCATCCGAGTGCTGGGTTCTGCCACATAACCTAGAGCTGAAACTGCACGCGGCAGAATTGTGGATGCTAAGATTGCCCGAATCAGTACTAATCTCCAAGAAAACCGCCTTCGCTGGTACGGTCATTTAACGTGAAGACTAGAGGATCAGGTAATTAGGCCAGTGTTGCAAATGGAGCTAGTGAAAAGAGGGACAGACAAACGCCCAAAAATCTGGAAAACCACCATTGAAAACGACATGTGATGAAGAAACGTCAGCGGAGAGGCAACTCTGGACCGCTTTGCACAAGGAGAGCAGATCCGAAATAGGAGAAGGCGAGGTTAAAGAAGAAGAAGTCAAGATCGTTTCTACATAGTCGAAGGACAAGACAAACCAGTTGAGAATGACGATGAGTTGACATTCCGGCGTCTTCTTCAATACTTCCCTCTATGAACACAGTGCACGTATTTTTTGTTTTTCAAAGGAAATTTCTTCAATGTGGAAGCGTTTTTTTGGCGTTCAACTGAAAAGAAATGTCAACACAGTTTGCCATTCTCAGCTGTCAAACCATATGTAATGATATCAGTAGTTCCTATGCAGCTGAAAAAAGGCCCGATACATGGCATACGGTTTTCGCTATCTTAAATCCATTTTTTTAATTCTGCAACTCCTCCGTAATACTCATAAGTATGTGACATTTTCATTCCAGATTACAAACACGTGCTTGTGGAGCGCTAAAATTACGATTTGCTTTTCATGCCACTCCCCAAAAGATCGGATTTATGTGAAAACCAAAGCGTATAAGCAGTCAAAAGTTAGTACAATAGTAATAAATTTCCCCAAACGACCATTTTATTTATATTTGATGTAGATAAAATGCGAATGCGAATTCGAGTAGTAGAAGTAGCGCCAGCAATGACTAAATTGAGTTCTATTGTTGTATTGTATCTCAATTTCAGCGCATTTTTAGTGTTGTTCAATACGCGAACGTGTGCGAAGCGCTAGTTTGTGCCATTCACCGACACGTTGGCAAAATATGCGTTCTAAATGATTTAATTAAAACTTGATGCACATTTAGGTGCATAGTATTTTTGTTGTTGCTCGACACAAATTGTTAGTTGCAATTGGAGACAAACCACATAACACTCTTGCACTCTCTTCAACTAAATTAATATGTAGATCACAATGTTGCGCCTATAATTATGCAAAAATCTGATATATGCGCCAGTACGGTTCATTGTTGTTACTCATACGCCGTGCACTGCATACGGTTTGCTCTACATAAATTTTCATTTTAATTTTGTTCGAAAATTAGTGTGTTGAGAATTTGTATTTGATGGCTGCTGGTATGGTGTGTTAGTGAAATTGTCAGCCATGTGACAAAGTAGAAACTAAATGGGTTTGGGGGGTTAGTGGGGTTTTGCGGCTGTAGCTGTTGGTGGTTGCCGTTCCTACTTTTTATATGCGACTGACCACTTCAATTTCGAATATTCTAATTGAATTCGGAAAATAAAAATTTGGCACTGCAAATAATTTGCTTCAGATACAAATACTGCAGTGTGACATGCTAGCTATAGCGGAAATTGTGGCGTTCAGCGGCAAGTTGGGTGGTTGCGCGCGAACGGCTATCTTCACATGCAGATAACCAAACAGTCAGCCACTAACCACCAAGCGACATTACAACTATAACCGCCACACCAAATGACTTTCCATGAATCAGATTTTTGCGTTATTTTGGGTTCAGCGCGCAAACGTGAACATTTTTGACTTCTATGCGCTTTTTTGATTGGAAAAATATATTTAGTTTTTAAAAAATAACATTTTGAAAAGTATTACAAAAAATAGAAGGACAAACGCCGGATTACGGAATTGCTGAAATACCGAAATATATCGCTCCAAAAGTTGTAAATAATTGAATTATTCTAATTCTTTAATGCGAACTGCTGAACTCAGATTAAGCTAATACTCGAATGTTTTTTGTGAGTGTCGATATCGCGTGCCGTTTGGAATACCAAAAGTGTGATTTAATTTGCTGGCAGAGTAGAAAATATGTGTTGATTAAAAATATATTAAATCATTTAATATATTGAAAAAGTGGCTGGAAATATTTCTCTATTTGACAATTTAGTGAATTAAAGGATTTTTGAAGATTTTTATCAAACATTTTTCATTGTTAAATAAATTCAATAATACGAGGATTATTCAATTTTTTTTAGATGTACAATTTTTTTATTTAATGAAAGTAATGTTTAACAATAAATAATAAATTATTAAATCCAGTTTATGTGACTTAGTCCAAATTCTGGAATTATGCGCTGTTGGTTGAATGCTGCTTTTCAAAAGACTGGTGGATTTCTTTTTCATAAGAGCGACATTTGCCAGCGTATTGGGGTAATTACTTAATTAATAGCTCGTTTTCCCCTAAATGTGAGAAAATATGCGACTTTGGCGAACATATCCATGAAGGAGTTTAAGGCATACTTAAAATTATGTATTATTATAATATATTATATTAAGTTTTGTAAGTGATTTAAATAAGAAAAGTTTTCGCCTTTGGATGGCATGCCTTTTTGACATGAAAATTACCTGAACTCCGTCATTTGTTTGAAATTCATTGATTGCTGCAAATCTGACCGGCTGTATCATAGACACAGGAGCAATGTGAATAAAAAATGCAGGTCATAGCTTGCGTTTTATTCAACATTATTCAGAATATTACGACTAAATTGCAATATTAGCTTAAATCTAAAGAAGACCTTAACAGAATGAAATGTTAGATAGAAATAACATAGCTGTTAAAGATAGAATAACACAGCTGTTAATGTAAATCGCCTACGAAATTTGTCTCCATTGCCTCGCGTACCCGACAAAACCGGCGCTGCTTTGGCACACAGTTTATTAGCCTCATGGTGAAAAGTTCTGAATACTTTGGTGGTGTGGCCAACCTCCCACCGTTAACCGGTTTTCAGTGAAATGAAAGAAATCAGCTAATTTGCTGACGTAACAGGGGATGTGACTGCAGTTTGTTGACGACAAAACTGAGATTGTGTTGGTGATATAAGAAAAAATCAATACAGTCACCACTCTTATTACTTTGCTGTCTTCTGAATCGTAGATGACTAGATGCGAAGCTTTCTCGTTTTGTGTGAGAGAGCGCCCAGGAACTCATTTCAATAATTGACAGCATTGCCAATCTCTGCGCCGATAATCGAAATGGCGGGCTGCCAGAAATAAGGCACCAAAAATAACTACTGAAAACTGTTCGTTTTTATGTTAATAGAAAAATGCTGCGATTTAAATGCAATATTTTGTAATTATGTTTTTTGTATGTACTTTTGTATTTATATTTTGAATAAATTCATTTGAATCTCAATTTTTGAATTTTTTGCTTATTTACATATGTATATATTTTGTCACACTTGGGAATAGCGGACAAAAACTGAAGGCATTTGCTGACGATTCGGCTGATAATTCCTAGGGCGGATAGTCACCGCCTGTCCATTTTGGTCCGCTCAAAAGAGGTGTCCGCTCAAGGGCAGGGTAGCTTCTTTTTTATTCACTGCAAAATAAATGTCAGCTTGAAACTTCATTCCAAGGCGTTTCGTTTGAAAAAATTTCATTAGATTTTCGGGTACTACTCTCAGTGCCAGTATGAAAGGGTGATCAGATTGGCGGTACTACGCGTGACTACTGTCAAACCAAATACATACTTTTTTCCAGTATTCAATGGCATTTGATCATAAAAAGTTACACCCCAACAACGCTTACAAATCGTACAATTGTATAACGAACAGCGATGCTCCGTGAAAAGTGTTCATCGCGCGCTCAGTTCAATTTATGGTGTTCAGAGATGAGGCTTAACGGACATATCAATAAGAAAAGTTGCTATATTTTGAGCTGAAGAACAACACGAAACCATTACATACATTGAAAACAACCGTTTGGTGCGGTCTATGGGCTGGAGGAATCATCGGCCCATATTTCTTCAAAGGCGAGCCTGACCCCAATGTAACAGTGAATGGCGAGCGCCAGCGATCCATGATAAACGACTTTTTGATGTCGGAAAATGAAGCTCGTTGGGGCCAGTTAATTGGCTATGAAGATCGTGTGATATCACTCCCTTGGACTGTTTTTTGTAGGGGTTTGCATAGTCTAAATACTGTGTGGATAAACTAGTTTCGGTTGAGGCATTAGAAGCCAATATTGCTAAAGTTATTCACGAGATACCGACCGAAGTCCTCTAGCGAGTCATTCAAAATTGGTGTTTACGGATGACCAAATTACGGTGCAGTTGCGGCCAAACTTTGAAAGGATTGTCTTTGAAAAAATAAATATCATGAATGGTTCTATGCAAAAAATTATGAGGATTGTCCAATCAATTTGATGTTTCGCTGTTTTATTTCAAAACCCGATACCTCTAAATTGATCACCCTTTATTATAAGCAATAGTTTCAACGTTTTAGTCGCTAACTAAATCCAATCCGAAATCTGGGTTTTCGGTCCATTTATTTTTATTTATTGTTATAAATTCATCATAATTTGAATTAGAATTCCCAAGGATTTTTCATGACTCAAATAACGCAGTCAGCGGCAAGTCCTCTTTGGGCTCGAATTGAGTTCGCACCTTTCTACTTTTGTCAAATATTTTTGGAAATATTTTGGAAACAGTTTTCTATGGTCTCCGTTCGAACCTTTGCAAACATCTTACGAAATGTATTGCCTCTCAGGCATTTAAAGTTTTCTCTTACTCGAGTTAGCCCCTAAGCTGACCAAAATATGCTTAACTTGAAAGTTTCGATAATAAATTTTAAAATTTCGAATGGCTCATTGATCTAAAGGCTGTTAGACTGAAGTCGTATGATTTGGTAGGATGCTATGTTAGGTTAGGATAAATGGCTGCCCCATTAGGACAAATATTCAAAATTCGTCCACTGTGATACCATGCGGGGGTGGGTGGGGAAAGGAGAAGGAAAAAAACAGACAGGTGGAAAAATGAAGAAGGGGCTTGGAGCATGACGACCAACAGTGGCTATTTACTTTCGTATTAACCGCTTCAACCTACTGATGAATTTCATCAAGTGTGTGGTGCACTATTCGCAGGTGTAGTGAAAAAGTGAGAGCCCAGATGTCTAAATCTTTGCTCGATGGGAGCAGGGCAACTGAGAAGAGGGTGTAGAGATGATTCCCTCTCGTCCTCCAGACAGTTTCTGCAGAAAAGAATTAAGCCAATCCCAAGTCTCACCGCATGGACACCTGACGGGCAATGTCCGGCACGGATACCTACCAAATTCGGCCAGAAGAATCACGCGATTTTGCACATTTACGTACTTGCCCATCTTTCCAGGAGCAGACCACAAGATCTCAAGGGAACTCTACTAGGTGGAGTATTTATTTTGATATTCTTTAAACCTACATCACGGGAGTGCGATGCTAAGTTGTCTTGAATAATACAATTTTTCTGTTTTGCAACTTCATTTTTATTAAGCTAGCTAGCCTGTAGCTACCGTCCCTTGACGGTGACGCAGATTAACTTGCAGCATTCCAAAGCCACTACCGCACAACTAAGTAGAAGGTTTATCCAGCTGCCCACATTACCCCACATAAAAACAGTGCAAGAGCTCGGGGTATTTAGGGGCCGCCTCTGTGGCTTAAGTGCGTTCAAAGGGGCCGCGTTACTATATGACGAGTAGACCTAGGACTGATCTTATAGTATCATCCCATCTCACTGTGACGGGTCTTGAGCAATTCTGTTGCCAAGACCTGGTAGCGGCTGAGGTATGTTACAGAGGTAGACGCGGATGGTCGAAGTTTGTGATTGCATCTGCTTATTTTCATTATGATGCTCTAAAATGGCCACCACCCGGGAAGGCCACTAGTCTCGTGAGGTGCTGCGAGCGGCGCACGCTGGACCTTGTCCTATGTTGCGATGGTAATGCCCAGCATACAATCTGGGGCAGCAGCAAGTGCAATGGACAGGGCTCTCGACTATTCGAATTTATCGCATCCTCTTGCCTACACATACATAACAAGGGCTCACAGCCAACGTTTGTAACAACTAGAAGGCAGAAGGTGATTGATCTAACCCTATCAAACTCAAAACTTGGGTGGTGCCGAAGATTCGTGCTCGGACCACAGGTACATTGAGTTTCAGTGTGGCGAGGAGGCACAAATGCCATTGCCCTCTAGAAACCCCAGAAAAACAGACTGGCAGAAGTTTAAGGAGGCGTTGCGGGACCTTGACGTTACGCCACTAAGACTTCTAAAAGAACCGGCCATTGAGGTGGTTGTTGAGAAACTCAACGCTGCCCTAACCGAATGTTTTGAGTCAGTCTGTCCAATTCGACCTCTCCCTAACCGGACTCCCGTTTCTTGGTGGAATTGAGAGCTCCAGATGTTGAGGCCTGAGTCGAGAAAACCTCTAAACCGGGCCTTCAAGACTAACCTTGATGAGGACTGGGACGATACCGTGATGTTCAGAAGAACTACAAGAGGCTTATTCGGGAATCGAAAAGAGCCTCATATAGGGAATTCTGCAGCGGTATTGAATCTCTGAGTGACACGGCGAAATTGGTTAGGATCCTGAAAAGGGACCCAACTGCAAAGCTGGGGTCACTTAGGAAATCTGATGGCTCCTTCACGGAGCGGCAAAGTGAGACACTCAGCTTGCTGGTGGAATCTCACTTTCCTGGTAATCATATAAGCGTCAGCCGGCAACAGCCCTTATTGATAGAGGCAGTTGTCAGCTTGTCAGCTGTTACACCTTCTACGTGGAATCTAGCGGGACACAACTGCACTTTGCTCTTAGAATGTATGCATCTGTGTTTCAAACGGAGGTGTATGCAGTTCAAGAAGCGATGAACTTTGTTGTGGAAAAGCGATGGAAAGGCAGATCTATATGTGTCTGCAGCGATAGCCAAGCTGCGTTTATGGCCTTAGACAGCCCTCCAACCACATCAGGGGTAGTCAAGTCCTGTAAATCCAGGCTGAACTATGTCGGTAGACATAATAGCCTGATGCTAACATGGGTTCCGGGACACGTGGGTATCGCGGGTAACGAGACCTCTGACTCCTTAGCGTAGATGGGCTCTGAGGCTAACTTCTTTGGCCCAGAGCCCGTTTTGCCACTCCCTTCTGCGGCCATCACAGCCACGGTTAGCAAATGGGTAACTACCACCCGCAAGCGAGTTTGGCATGCTGAGAGAGGCTGCAGATGGACAAAACTGATGTTACCTGTCATGTCCGATCGACTGTCGCAAACCCTTCTGTCATTACGTAGAGGGGAGTGCAGACGGCTGGTTGGACTGATGACGGGCCACTTACTGTGGGCGAAGCACATATAAAGGTTGGGATTCTCAGACAGTGTACTCTGCCCAGCTTGTGAAGAGGAGGATGAGACGGCGGACCACTTCCTGTGTGTTAAGAAGCGACCATCTTGGCTCCTTGGCACCACAAGATCCACTCAGATTTCTTCGGAGATCGGGTAGATTTAAAGAAAATTAAAAGGGAATCCAAGTGTAGTACAATGGACTTAATTAATGTCTGAGTGCTGCACTTGCTAGTTGCACTCCGAAGTCGTTTCCACATAGTTGTGCCAGCTACACAGAGTTGTACCCCTCCAGATATTATTTGTGATTCATCAAATTCAAAGCTTTAGGAATTCAATAAAAGTTTGCTGTTGAACTGTTTTGAAAAATTCATATAAAAAGTTCTAACACTTCAAATTTAGGGGTGAACCTCTGCAACTTTTATCCGTATGCCGAACGACCCGGTCTGGTGTGCAACTAAGCATGCAAAAAAGCACGAATAAATTGTTTCACACTTTAATGATTAATTAAATAATAACAGTAATTTCTTATGTGAAAATTTTTTTGAAGCACTTGAAATAAAAAAAAATATTTCCCTCATTTACGATGGATACAAAGAAGTTTTCATGAATTGTTCGTAACAAAAAAAAAAAAGTTCTCCTCATTCACGATGTCGATGTGCGGGAGAGGCAAGAGGTGAGAGTGTGAGCCGTCGAAAATTCAAATGAGCACAAAGCCATCAATCAAATCATAAATTGCAAAACGCGAAAATGAATGCGTCAAAGTAGCAAAAGCGACCGCCAACTGAGGCATTCAAATCAGAAGAAGAAACTGCCGTAGGGTAGGCAGGCCATCGCTGTGTCATGCAGGGAGGCATTGATGTTTGAGTGCTGTCACTAATGACACACTAACACAATGACACAGTGACTGCTGAAGCAGGCACACACGCACGCGAGTGCGGTGCAAAACATCATAACTGCAGTTAAATACCAACGGAAGCTTGGCGCAAAAAAAGTGTACGAAAATGTGTGCATGTGTTTGAGTATGCGTGTGTTTTCGTTTCTATTTCCGTTCTATGGACATTCGTCTACTTCCGTTGCACTGCATATTTCTGCTTACACTCCCCGCTACACTGTTTACCCTCGCCCGGACGGAGACGACTTTAAATTGCATTTACTTAGTAAGCCATTCGTCGTGGAGTTGAGTTTTCTTTTGTTGTATTTGCGCGTTTGCTTTGGCAACTTTTGTCGTCTGTCGTCTGCCACTCGTCACTTTGTTTGACTCTTCGCCTGCCTACATTTGAAAATTGCGTGTCGGCGGCTATCGTAATTTCGTTTGACCTGGCTTTTGCTTTCACTGACTTTTTTGACGAATGCCGTGATTACTTCTTTGTTAGTGGGTTTTTGTTGCTGTTGGCATTTGGCTGTTGACTGTTCAAGTGCCACAAGAAAGAAGACTGATTGTGTTACGCGCTGCTATAATTGCTGTTGCCATTTGAGGTCGCCATCGTCCAATTAGTTTCTGCTACTACTCGCTCCTATTCCTGTTCCTCTGTGATGTGCGAAAATTTGCAATGCCAGGCACTGTGGAAGTCAACAGTTTTCTTTGTTGTGGCGACACTTTCGTGCAGGACCCGTCGCGCCGCTCGACAATTTTCTTAATTAGCTACAGCTATTCCTTGCTTTTATTGTTAATGCCGCTTGATTTAAAATACGAATTATGTGATGAATTTAAAGCGGTTTTTGTTCTCGCGTTTTTCTTTTTAATTTTTATAGTGCTGCTTATTTTTATTGTGGAAAATAATGTGCTCCATTCCCACAGCCATTTTCGGGGGTGGAGTAACACAAACTAAAAGTACTTAAAAGTACTTAAATAAGTTTTAAATTATTAACCTGCTAGATATTTGTGCTTCGAACTTTGCTAGGGATGTTGTAAGATAAGGCAAGTCCATCCAAAGCAGGGTAAGCGGAGGTTCATATATCGAGCATCTGGGCATCTATTTTCAAGGACGAAGCGGGATATCTAGATAACTCTTTTCGTTTTCCACTTCTCGACTGTTGAGACTGAACTGATGGCAATAATTAGGGCCGTGACATTTGTACAGTCTGATGCATTACCTGGAGATGATTTTTATATACATTTTCACCGACAGCGTGTCGATAAAATCCTTCACAAAGCGTCGACAACCTCCAGCCATGAAATATTTCATAACTCTGAACGGGATGGCTGAGTTATTTCGCCCGAATGTAATATGGGTTCCTGGCCACTGGGAGATTAAATTGTATGGTAGATGAACTACCGACAACTGCATAGCAAATATATGGAAAATGACACGAAACTAAAAATAACAAATGAAAGATGGCGTAAAGAACTTAACTGCAGAATCGCTCGACAATAGTGGCCGATGATGATAAGACAAGAATATCAGGCCTATAGCCATTAGTAGTAGTCCTAATAGCGTAGCTTTAAGTACGAGTAATTCATGAGTATTAAATTATAAAAAAGTTGTAAGAAGCACCAATACCCCAACTTCTACAGATATGGAATTGAAAATGTTAGCTTACAATGCACATGGCTTGGAAAGCAAATGGATTATCTCAATTTTTTTTTAACATATTTAGAAGAATTTGAAATGTTTATATTAATTGAAACCCATTTGAAGAAGAATAATATGGAGTAATTTAAAAAATACCTAGGAGGTTTTAATTTGAGACGGAAATAAAGATATACGTTTTAGAAGAGCAACAGGAGGGCTCCTGTATGGGGTAAATAGTAACGTGGAAAAACTGGAATTGACATTTCATTTAAAGAATTAGATGGAACGGACTATATATATATATAATTGGCGCGTACACTCTTTTTGGGTGTTTGACCGAGCTCCTCCTCCTATTTGTGATGTGCGTCTTGATGTTGTTTCACAAATGGAGGGACCTACAGTGTCAAGCCGACTCCGAACGGCAAATATTTTTTTATGAGGAGCTTTTTCATGGCAGAAATACACTCGGAGGTTTGCCATTGCCTGCCGAGGGGCGACCGCTATTAGAAAAATGTTTTTCTTAATTTTGGTGTTTCACCGAGATTCGAACCAACGTTCTCTCTGTGAATTCCGAATGGAGTCACGCACTAACCCATTCGGCTACGGCCGCCTTGAATACTTTACAGTAAAAAAATAAGTCACCTTCTGACCATATGAACTTAATGTTTTGGAACGTCCTGCGAATCACCCATTCTCTTATTCGATATGTATCCTCACTTTGTTTTGTATTTTACTTTGTGTTTGTATTTTTGTTTTTGCTTGATTTGGTGAACTCAAAAGGTTTAGCGTTACTGGTAACTCCAGGCCCGTGCGCAGGGGGGAGATTTCAGCAAACATTTATATTTCAAATGGCCAAATTCTGATACTCCTTACAGCCTTAGATGCGGATCGAATTTTTTGGTGGGTGTATGTATTCATTGATTTTTTGATTCATTGATTTGCAACTGTCGAAACAAAAATTAGACTTTTTGAATGAAAGCAAACTACGCATGATTCCAATCATTGAAACAGTTATCCTGTGTGTCCGACAAGGACTTGCTCTCAGAGGTTCCAATGATACGGGAAGAATTTCTGAAGACGAACCGTTGACGAATGATGGAAACTTTAGAGCTCTCTTAAGATATCGAGCCAAAACTGATGAGCGGTTGAAAAAACGCCTGAGTGATTCACCAAAGAATGCAATGTATATAAGCAACCGTGTCCAGAATGAAATAATAAACATTTGTCACCACCTCATCATGAGTTACAACATCGATCGAGTGAACAAATCGAAGGGCTTTTCTTTTCTCGGAGATGATACGCCAGACATTGCAGGAGTAGAACAAAGTTCAATTTGCATTCGCTACTTGGCTAAATGCGGCAAAAAGTTCACCATTCAGGAAGATTTTTTGTGTTTTATTCCTATCACCGATTTTACTGGAAAGGGAATAGGAAGTGGTTACCTTGATTTCCTCAAATCTTCCGGACTAGATTGCAAGTATTTCTTCGGGCAAGGATATGACGGTGCGAGAGCGGTTAGCGGAGAGTTCCAAGGGGCCCAAGCTGTTGTCAGAAAAACTTTTCCCCTCGCGCTTTACTCGCATTGTGCTGCTCATAGCTTCAATTTGGCGGTAAGCTCTGCGTGCAATATAACAGGAATCAAAAGTTGTCTGGGAGTTCTAGAGAATATCCATTCCTTCTTCATTTATCCGAAACGCCAAAATGCCCTTCAGGGTGCGATAAATGAAAACGAACATCTATCGGAATCTCGAGTAAAGAAATTGAAACAATTTTGTAAAACCAGATAGGAAGAGCAGTACGAGTCCATCGCAACATATCTTCATTTGCAACCAGCAGTGATTCGCGCTCTTGAAGTGATTTCTACTACCTGGAAAGACCAAACGACTTCGTCTGGAGCTTTTCAATTGCTTTCAGCTATAAAAACCGAAAATTTTCAGATATCCATGCATATTTTGAGCTCGGTGCATTCTCTCACATTCTCCCTGAGTCGAATACTTCAAGGAGAAAATCAAGATCTGGGAGAGGCTATCAAATTGGCTGATGCAGCGAAACAAATTTTGATGGAAAGAAGAGAAAACGCTGAGGGTGAGTTTAGACAAATTTTAAAAAACGTGAGCGAAATTAGCGAACAATATGAAATTGAATTGCGAAAGCCAAGGATTGCGTCGAAACAGACCCAACGTTCCAACGTACAAACTGATTCAGCTGAAGATTATTTCCGCATAACAATCTACATACCGTATATTGATTCGTTTCTGGTACAATTGCAATCTCGATTCTTAAATCACCGCAATATTTTATCAAATTTCGCTTGCCTTTTTCCCAACAAAATGCAAATTTTCGAGGAAGAGTCCTGCGCTCAACTATTCCAACCATACTGTTCAATTTTGCCCGACGATTCCCGCGAAATCTGGGTGAACGAAGTACAACTTTGGCGGAAGCTCATTGCCGGAAGGGAATTAAAAACTCACTTGAAGCACTCGATATTTGCGTTTCCAAATGTTAACCAGATGCTTCGCGTGATGGCAGTTTTGCCTGTGACAACAGCGCCGAATGAACGATCCTTCTCAACTTTGCGACGACTGAAAACGTATTTGAGATCAACAATGTCTGAAGATCGCCTGAACGGCTTAGCCTCACTCAATGTACATCACGATGTTAAAATCGATCCGCAAATAATTTTGAAAGAGTTTTTTTCAGTACCTCGAAGAGTTGATTTATTACATACCTAAATGTAGCTAATTATTACTTTTGACAATCAAATTTCTGTACTCAAAAAATTTTTTTTTCTTTTTTCATTGATTACGTAACTTGAGTTAAAACCACCCCCTCGGAAATTTTCTGCGCACGGGCCTGGGTAACTCGGGAAGTTAATGAAATTATTTAGAAAGGTTCTCCAAATTCAATTTTTTTATAGTTAAAGAAGTGCTAATGACTTGAATATTTTAGTAATTAAGAATAAATCAGAGCAAGTTTAGTGTAAGCTAGTGCAATGATCATCGGATGCTAGCCGAAAAAAAGACTGCGGTAAATTTCTGCGGAATGAGTTTAAGGTTTTGCTAATGACGCCATACCCGTTTAAATATTTGTGAAAGCATTTTTAAGTATGTAGTACTCAAGAATACTAGTGTAAACCAGCAAGTCGTCGTGAGCCTTGCAAACAGTGTTTGCAGCAATACTAACGAAAACATTGCTATCTGCTCTCGCTATTGTTCTGAGCTTGAACAGATGAGTAGTAGAGCAGGTAGCGCAAAACGTGCGGTTGACTGTTTTGTTGCGCTCCAAGATAGTTTCGCTACTGTTAGCAGCTTAGAGCAATACTAAGGCCGGATTCACACTATGGTGCCGATCACGGTCCGCTCTCGGTCCAGTCTCGGTCCGGTAAAATATTCACAAACGAAAAACAATGACTGTATTCACACTATCCGTGCTGTTCAAGTTTCGGTACAGTCACACTCCAGCATCGATCAAGTTCGAAGAATATTTTGCTGGAGCGTGATCGAAGTTGCCGCGACTTGTGCTGATAGTGTGAATAACGTTGCGTTCTCGCAACTAACGATGAATCGCGACTGGACCGATGTAAGAACACAAATGTAGATGTCGAAAGATTTTACCGAACCGAGACTAGACCGAGAACGAACCGTGATCGGCACCATAGTGTGAATCTACCCTAAAAAGGGCTCTCTGTTGTTGGAGTAGTAGCAAACAACTTGAGCGGCCGGAGCGCTTCTTGTGAAAGTATTCATGTGTGCCTCAGGTGCTGCTACTGCTCGTGCTTCTGCTACTGCTACTGTTGCTCTGCTCCTACTCACATAGTTGCTATTAGGGCACCGTTTATTTTTGTTTTGTTGAATGCAAAAAGTGCGTTTTTGCTGTGCTACTTTAAAAATATAACCTACAAATTATGTAATGCAGGTTGTTGGTATGGCTGATTACAACTTGAAATTATCACGAATAATCATTTATCACCACTAAGGTTATTAAATTTGAGAATAAATTCCTAATCGAATTGGACAATAAAGCAAGCCGGAAAAAAGCTGCTTTTGAAAGGAAACTCCAAGAAGAAAAGAGGTAGAAGAAGACGAAGAGGTATAACTTCCAGTAATGCAGATCAATGGCAATTGCTACTTCTGCTTTTTGATTAACGAGCTAAGCGGCTTTGGCTTAGCTTTCAACCAACTAATTTTTCCTACTCTTTACTACAAATGAAGCGACTAAATTTCAAGTGCCCAGCTTACAAGACGCTTCTACAAGTATTCCCAAACCACAAACGGGCAGATACTTCTTCTTATTTTTGTACTTTGTATACTTATTTTTTTGGTATTCTAATTGGTGGAATGCCCCGGCTTACTATTTTGCTTAAAAGCTTTTTAATTGCTTTGCACATTTGCGTTTTTGCCTAGCATTGCTCTTCAACATTTTTTTTGGCATTTCATTTGCTTTTAGAGCCACCTTTAATGGCAAGCGTTTTTGTGACTTAATTTTTAATTTTTTTTGCCTGAAATTTTTTGTTTATAAATTTTCTTCTTCTGCAGGTAGTTATTTCGACATGGCAAAGAAGATAGCTCCTGCCTTTTTTCAAAAACTTCGCTACCTCTCTGCCCTCCTCGCTAACGCTGGCAATCGAAATAGACCATCTCATTGTCTGCCAATTAATTACGTTGTCACCTTCACGGTGACTGCGTCGCCGCGTGATGCTAATGAACAAGTGGAAAGCGGCAAATGGCGTCAGCACCTGCGAGTGCCGAAAGAGGGTGATAAACAAGGGGATAAAACACGCAATCGTACAACATGGAAAGGGGTGGAAAAAGGTCAGCAACAATACTTTTAAATAATCTGTTTTTTTTTTTGCTAAAGCAAGCTAACACTACCCATTCATTATTTTTGCCTTTTCCGCCTTTTTTTTTGTAGGCAGCTAACATTTTTACGCGCCCTCTACTCCATTATTTCACACTAACGTACTTCATTGTAAATATGCAGGACTTGAAAATACATTTGGTATATCATTCTATTACTTAGAAGGCAGAGGTGGATATTTATGGCAGTAACTTTCACAGGTTGTATTTTTCAACCCGCCATAAGCATATATCGCCACTGTCTAACCCACCGTGTTTGGCTCTATTGTGATTCCGCCTCCCGCCCATTCCAGTTTTTAAGTGTTGTCAGTTTTGCATTGACATTGTTTTGCGGTTCGGTGACATTTTCATCCATTCATCAAGTTGATAGGGTGGCTTTAGCTAACTGATATTTCATTTTTGGTTTGGGGCTATTATTATCGAGGTTAGCAAGGCTTTGGGTAGATGAAAACTCACTTTTGCAAATTAATTTAATGCGAGTTAGGGGAACGACTGACATAAAAACAATGGTTATTAGTTATGTCATATTAAAGAGGAACAACAATTCAAACATAAATACATACACTGCGTTACATATGTTTACCACGGGAACTTATTCACAAGTTTTGGCCATTTATCATCGCAATATGAGTGGCTCATTGCCATCCTTGTCTATCCCTCGAAATTTCATATTTGGAGTTATTATGCGACACTACTTAGAAATACTCCAAACTATCCGTGCTAAAGTTGCACATCCCTAATTTTTGAACGAGACAAGGCTGACATCTATGAGCAGCTTTGGCAATCTCAATATGTCAAAAGTTATTTGGGCCATTTCTGCCTAGCCATTTCTGCCTAGTCGCGAGCGACATGCTGTTTTCGTTAGCCGACTTTTAAGGTGACGATAGTGATAAAGACAAAGACTACTTACCTTCAGATGAGGTCTCAGGTATTATAGTTTCATTTACTCTTAACCAAGTTCATAGCTTACAAAATATTTTATGTGTTTAAGCTAGGTTATGTTCCATGGGAGAGAATGACGAGCAGCTCGTGGAGAATAATAAAGGGCGAAAGAGAGTCAGGCAGCCTCACAAATATAAACAATATATTAGAAAACTAAAGCGTGCACGTGGTGAAGAATATCTATCTACAAAAGGACGACTCATTCCACAAAAACGGTGTGACTTATCAGAATGTGGATGTGTACTTCACTGTTCTCAACAGATTTCCGAAGACCGAGGAAGAGATATTTTTAAGGGAGTTTACAGTATGGATGGGCCCCTGAAACACTCTTTCCTTGCAGGTCAAATTGAGGTTACAGATATTAAAAGAAAATTTACCAAAACTGAAAACAGTCGTTGGGTTAAAACAAGAATCTACAGGCTTCGAGATGAACAAGGGGAAGACAAAATTGTTTGCAAAATATTCCTTAAAGGGACACTGGCTGTATGCGACAGAACCATTACAAATGCATTGAAGAGAAAGCAGCAATCTGGTACGCCGAGAGGTGACTTAAGAGGAAAACATACTCCACATAATAAAACTAGCTTGGCAGATGAACAAAGGGTTTGCGATTTTATACAACAATTTCCATCGTACGATAGTCATTATTGCAGGCGAGATAGTAACTGAAAATATTTAAATCCAGAAACATGAAAATGATGTATGATATGTATAAAAATTGGTCCATTGACAATAAGCACCATACAGTTTCCTTATTTATTTTCCGACACATTTTTAATACAAAATTTAACCTGCATTTTCACCAACCGCAGAAAGACACTTGTCAAATATGCGACGAATTCAAGCTAAAAACAAATACTTTGCAGACAGAAGCTGAAAAGCAGACTTCCAAAGTGCAACATGACATTCATTTACGACAAGTAGATGTCAACCGGGATATGAAAAAACGAGATGCCGTTGCAGCCAGATCTAGCAATAATACAAAGCAAGTAATCGTTTTCGACCTACAAAAGACATTACCTACTCCAGTTTTCACTACCGGAGTTGTATACTACAAACGTCAACTCTGGGTGTATAACCTATGCATACATGATGAAGTAAATAATGTTGGATAAATGCACGTTTGGGATGAACATATTGCATCAAGAGGCGCACAAGAAATCGCATCTTGTCTTTTGTACCACATAAAAAACTGCTTGCCGTCAACTACAGAAGAAATCACTCTTTATAGTGACAGTTGCGGGGGCCAAAACCGAAATATTAAAGTGGTTTTGGCTCTTTCTTATGTTCTACAACATTCGAAAATTGAAAAAATGTACATGCAATTTTTTGTACCGGGGTACAGTTTTTCAACATGCGACCAAGATTTTGGAATAATATTATAGAAAGGGAGAAAAAGCACCATCTCCATATTTTCCATCCCGATGATTAGTTATATGTAATTAATTCCGCTAAGAAAAAAGTCCTAAATTCAATGTTCATCAGATGACGAAAGATTTGTTTTTTAGTACAAAAACTTTGGAAGAATCTATTACACATAGGAAGGTTTCAACTAAAAAAAGGGAAGGTCGAATGGTTTAAAATTAAATGGATTCAGTTGCGAAAAGGAGAGCCAAGGAAAATGTTTTATAAGTACATTGAAAATGATCAACTTTTCAGTACACTAGATCTGACAAAAAAATCTGGTAGGGGTCGCCCTTCGCTTTATTTTCCATCTCAATTACCGGCCCTGTTTCCAAATGGACGCGCTATAACTAAAGCGAAGAAAAAGGATTTGATACATCTTTTGAAATTTGTGCCTCCAGTGCATCACGACTTTTACCAATCACTTAATGTAGAGGTTGTTGAGCAAAATGAAGAGTCAGCAATTGAAGAAAATGACGAATAGCAATTTTTCTCATCACTTCAAGGATGCCTAACCATCACGTCCTATTTGCTTAGTAAGCGCCAAAAGTGCATATACGTTTGTACCATAGTCATGATGAGACAATAAAATATTTATTTTCTTAAGTTAATTTGTAGTATTCAAGGAATGTATTTTCAGTTTAATTAAATGTTTCAAACCTTCCTAAAAAGGCTGTTTAATTTTTAATTACCTATTAACTTTGCCACTAATTATTAGGTAATTACTAAATTGAGGCAAGGATGGCACTGAGCCACTCATATATTCTTTTTAGGAAAATATAATTCAGTGTCCTATAAAAATCATATAAATCCAAGTTTAAAATTTTGTGCAAATTTAAAAAAAAATTCACACTGTATAGTATCTTTGATAAAGCAATTTTATAACCCATAGGATTCGGTATAATAAAGGAAACATTTTAAAATACGCATCAGATAAACTAGCCCCAACCTTGTAGCGCTTGTTAAAGGAAATTTGGTCGACGGTACAAATTCCAAAGTAGTGGAAAGAGGGCGTCATAGTTACGACACTTAAGAATGGTGAGCTCAGTTTTTGCAAGAACTGGAGAGGTATTATGCTGCTGAATACCATTCAGAAAGTTCTAGCTTTTATTATCCTCGACCTTATTTTCTCCATCCTTAACGCCAGGCTTATAACTGAGTAAAACGACTTCAGAACTCAAGGATCTTGATCCGTCTCAAAAGCTAAGTGGCCTGGCAAGACAAGACTCATGCGCATGGAGACAACGGTAGCATAACCTCTAACCTGTTTGAGACTACTACTGTGGGCAAAAAGTAAGGTGAATTTATTTGTTAAACTTCGCGGGATTAAAATTTCGCTCTAGTTATTTTTTTCATGAGATGACAGCACTGCATTGTCAATGTCTGATTTGATTGAGCAGAGAAGTGCCATCAAATTTTGTTTGCGGAATGAAATTTCGGCTGCGGAAACGTTTAGCATGTTGCAGAAGGCATTTGGTGATTCGACCATGTCGCAGAAAAATGAGGGTCGAGAACGTGTTGATGACTTGGAGCGCTCCGAACGACCATCAACGTCAACAGATCACCAACACGTCAATAAAGTGAAGAAGTTAGTGCTCAAAAATCGTCGGTTGACTGTTAAAGACCTTACTGATATGATCGAAATATCCGAGGGATCTGTGAAAACCATTTTGAAAGACCATTTGGACCTACGAAAAGTCAAATCTCGTTTGGTACCGAAAACTCTCAATTTCTTGGAAAAAAGTCGTCGCGTTGATGCATGTGAAACAATGCTTTCAGAGTATCAGGACAAGCTCAAATGCATCATTACGGGAGATGAGACTTGAATTTATGCTTACGACCCTGAAACAACCGACCAATCAAGCGAATATCGTGCTAAAGGCGAGGCCAGACCGAAAAGAGCACGTCAAAGTCGTTCAAAAATAAAGGTCATGATGACAGTTTTTTTCGATTTTCGTGGTGTGGTGCACTATGAATTCCTTCCACCTGGCCAAACTGTTAATAAGGAATATTATTTGAGCGTTATGCGTCGTTTACGTGAAGCAATTCGTCTAAAAAGACCAGAATAATGGGCCAACAACTCTTGGTTTTTGCATCACGATAATGTACCGTCTCACACTGCACTCGTTCTTCGTGACCGTTTCGCCAAAAATTCCACGCATATCGTTCCGCAACCACCGTATTCGCCTGATTTGGCTCCGTGTGATTTCTGGCTATTCCCAAAACTCAAGAGACCACTACGGGGAACGCGTTTCGAGTCGATTGAGGAGATAAAAGCTGAATCGTAGAAGGTGCTGATGGCTATACCGGAAATGGACTATTTGGCATGTTTTGGGGATTGAAAAATCTTTGGCATAAGTGTATTTCATCGAGAGGGGATTACTCGTATTTTGAAGGGGATGAAATTGATTGACAAGAATAAATAATAATTTTTTATTTTACAACCAAATTCACCTTACTTTTTGCCCACAGTAGAAGATGAAACAATCAAACTAACAACACATAATCAAAAAGCTGCTTGGATAAGTACACCAGCGGATAAATACACACAATAATCTTGAAAAACGATATCCGAAAGAAATTCTAGGAATACTAGTCGAAAAACGGAAAGTAAGAAAGAAACTAGAGAGTGCCTTCCAAGGAATCTGAATTAAAAAGATTGAGAAAATTGCTCAGATACAAAACACAGGAGCATAAAACAATATCGTACGAAACACTCTCAAATATTATTCACAAAAAAAAAAAAACAAAAAAAAAATAAAAACACATACAGGTAAGTTCTTTTTGTGAAAAGCGAAGACATGCATGAAGCGATCAATTCAGCATAATCCACCATTCAAACATGACCGTGGCATCCAAACGTGGGCTTAAAGCGATAGAGAGGAAGCTGCCATGCTTGCCAATCATCTGCAAAAAATGCTTTAACCACACAAAAAACTATACATTTCACTTTACTATCAACTGTACAGGAGTTCGATGGAATAGAGCATT
Source organism: Anastrepha obliqua (assembly GCF_027943255.1). NCBI lineage: Eukaryota > Metazoa > Arthropoda > Insecta > Diptera > Tephritidae > Anastrepha > Anastrepha obliqua. Next base: position 122,113,135 of record NC_072894.1, read on the forward strand.
TCATTATAGAGGAAATTGCTAACGAAATCTGCAAGTTCAAATTAATGAAGAGTCCAGGCATTGATTTAATAGCCGCCGAAGTTTTGAGAAACATAACGAGGAAGACGGTAGAGAAATTTACTTTGATCATGAACGCATATAAAGTATATTTTCCTTTTATTCCTGTATGGAACATAGGGCCTCACATACCTAGAGTTTAAATATATAACGTTGCAATGGAAAGTACCAGAAATAGTAATGATACCTAAACCTGGGAGCAATCCAAATGAATATACTGGACTGTTCTCCAAACGCTGGCAATCAATAATCAATACATCAATTTGGCATCCGGGAAAAGCATTCTACAATCGATCGAATACAGATAATATAATAACCCTTACACGAAGAGATGCTTTCTAAACTAAAAACCCTACTTACAATGCAGTTCACCGACATTTTCAAATAGTACATATCAAATAGGCACTTCAGGGTAAAGCAAAAAGAGGCGTATTCGGAAATGAGAGAAATATCGGCTGGAGTACCACCAGGCGGTATAGGCAGAACCGTTACTGTTCTTACTCTATGGTATACCTCAGACCTGCCAGTTCCGAAAATAAACGAAGTAGCAATATTTGCTGGAGATACTTGTATCATAGCTGCTGTATTAACCGAAAGCGAATCCATAATGAAATTGCAGAAATCCATGAACGAAGTTGTTCGATGGACCAAAAATTGGAATATAAAATTGAATGGGACCAAATCAGTTCACGTATCTGGGCATGACTTTGGAGGCAAAGCTCAGGTGGAAATAACTCATCAAAGTCAAACTCAATTTAAAAATGCAAAAGCTTCAATGGTTCATTGGCACAATATCTGAGCTGTGAACTTAAATAAAGCTCCTAATTTAAAACCGAGCCGTTTTCCTTGATATTGAAGGGGCCTTTAACAATGTTGAAGGGGGGGGGGGGGGGGGGGGGGGACAATTACTGCAGCACTCACTGATCTTAGGGTAGAACCGGGCTTGGTAGGCTTCATTGGCAAAATGCTAAATAGCAGAATCATTGAAGCGGAACTAGGAGAATGGTGCTCAGGAGATTGGTAAGTAGAGGTACACCGCAAGGTGGAACCCTCTCACCTTTTTTATAGAACGCAGTTGTAAATAAACTTCTGTTAATACTGGAATCGGTGGGCTGTAAGGTGATAGCTTACGCCGATGATGTTATTATTGCTGTCTCTGGTAAATTTGTATCTACATTAAGAGACCTAATACAAAATGCTCTAGATATACTTTCTAGGTGGGCAGGAAAGTGTGGTCTAGGAGACAAAACACAACTCATATTGTTCACTAGGAAACACAAAATCCCTCAGCAAGGTCCAATTATGCTCAAAGGGGAAGCTCTTGTGATTTCGGAAGAAACCAGGTACTTGGGACTAAACATAGATAGGAAAGCGAACCTAGCTTTTTATGCCTGTAAGAGAGCTTTAGGTAAGACCTGGGGAATTAAACCTAAGGCTGCTTATTGGCTTTGCACTGCTGTCGTCAGACCCATTCTTCTATATGGAAATGTTGTCTGGTGGTGTGCTATGCAGAAAAAAACCTATTCTAATTTATTGAATAAGGTGCAGAGATCAGCGGAATTAGCAATATGTGGCGTCATGAAAACCACGCCATCCATGGCTTTGGACATCATGCTACATCTGCCACCCTTAGATCTCTTCTGCAAATACTTAGCGGCCTGCTCCGCTGTAAGGCTCAAAGCGAGCTCACAATGGAAGACTGTCACACAGGGACATTCAACCATCTTAGACTCCTACACGGATATACCCAGTGACTGTGATTATCACCCTCCTATTCTCTGCTTCGTAAGGAATTTCCTAATGAAAATCCCTTCTAGACTGGAATGGTTTGAAGAAGATCCAACACCCAACACACCCGTTATGATCTACACGGATGGGTCTTTAAACTACCTACTTTACTACGGTCCTTTAAACTACCGGATCACTGTAGTGTTTTTCAAGCGGAAATAAACGCTATTCACGAAGCCTTAAAATGGCTAAAGATAAACAGAATATCATCAACGGATATCTGCATTCTATCAGACAGCCAAGCTGCCCTACGAGCCCTGCATGCATTCCAAACAACATCAAGGAGTGTCTTACGTTGTCGCCAATCTCTAAATGAGATGGCCAAACAATATCATATAGTCTTATGCTGGATCCCAGGCCACAGAGATATACCAGGGAACTGTAGGGCGGACCAACTTGCAAGAGAAGGTACCTGTATGCCAGACATAAGTAATTTTATGGAGATACCTCTCACAACTTGTAAGCTTCTCATTAAGGACGCACTAATCAATTCTGCAAATCAGAGATGGAAACTACCGAAATTGCTAGGCAAACATGGCCAAGGCTAAATTTACGTCTGTCCAAGAGTATTATCAAACTGAATAGACTTCAAATCAGGACCTTAGTAGGGGCCCTCACAGGACATTGTCTCATAGGAAATCATGCAAGGAGATTAGGCGTTTACACGCATGATTTCTGTCGTAGCTGCAGAAATGAGGAGGAATTGGAAACAATTCAACACCTTTTTTGCACATGCCCGGCTCTAGCCAGAAGCAGGAACAGATTTTTAAAATCCTACTTCTTAACGAATATAGATAATCTATACACTTTAGGTATCAACAACCTTTTACGCTTTGTCAAAAGATCAGGATGTTTCAATATGGAAAGGCAAATGTAGCCCAGCCCCCGCGGCTCACAACGGACCCATTCCGTGGTCTAAGTGGCATCGTTGTCTCTATGTGTGATGCGGCTGCCAAACCTACCTACCTATGTACCTAAAACCGAGTGCTAAAAACAATGTGGATCTACGGTTCTTAATTATAGGGATGTACCACAAAGACCAACATTGATGTTATGCAGCTTTTCCAAAACAGAGCAATCAGGGAAATCATTAAAGCTCCTTGGTATGAGCGTAACTCAATTCATTTGTCTTAAAAGGTTTTTGCGCTGACTTGATCCGATTTTAATCGGAATTGAAAACAGCGACACAAAAATGACACCATTCGTTTTTGAAATGGAATCGTAATAAAGAAAAGGCTGGAGGCTATGATAGTATAATAAGTGCGAAGATCTTAAGCTCGACTTCCATCCTGTTACTCATGGATTTTGTGGCGTGCATTTCTATTTTATTTCACAACTCAATTTTCCAATTTCATTTCAGTTGCTTTTATTGCTTATCAAATCTCACGATAATATGTACATTACCCTTCACTTCAGTTGCATTACGAATCATGGAAAATGTAACAAATAACGGTTAAAGAAATATCATTGAGTTGCTGTTGGCTATACAGAGAAAACCGAAGAACCAAAGCGTCAGAAGTTTACGAATTTCATAAATTTTTCGTTCACTTTGGAAGATTTTAATGCTTTTGGATGTGAAGAAAACAAAAGTTGAGAGTTACAACAACAAAAATTACACATGTAAAAGTATGTGAGCAATAAAGCAATCACATCGAGTTCAAGAAACTTCCAAGTTAATTTTCTGTGAAAGTTTTAACGGTAATAAACGCTGTTACAAGTAGTAAGCCGAAGGCGATGCTTAATGGAAGTTAATGTGCAAACTGGGATGCGATATAGTACATCAACTAAAGAGCAAAACACAAAATAATTATTGCTTGCTTTAACAAAATAGTGCATCGTTACTCGTACTAAGGATAACAACAACTCAGGGAATATAAAAACTCCCAGCAGATTTAAAGCTATGTGCATGAGAGCACTCATTTTTTTGTTTATATTGATATTTCTGCACCAATACATGCAGCTGGCGGTTTGACTGAGTTTTCGTTAACATAAAATATCTCAGCAGTTTGCCGAGTGTGTAAATAAAACTAATGAGTTTTCACTATTTTCTTCTCCATACTTTTCAAATATTTGTATTACTCGTATTTGAGTTAAAAAATTATGATGCTTTGTTTTTTGAGTGATTTCTTCTTAATTGACTTTACTCTTTGCAATAGCTCAGTGTGCGTTTAGATGTAATTTTTTTCCGCGGTGCCTTGGAACTTCTGTTTTTTTCAAAGTTGCGATACAGTAACAACATTTAGCATCATATCCTTAAAATCCAAGAAGGCTGCATCTAATAAAAAGTCAGCTGTAAAAAAAGCTACATTAGCTGGTGAAAAGTAAATTATTTACAGTATTTGTGAGTTACAACGAGAACTTAATGGTAAATTAATAATAATAACCCTGCGTTACAAAAACGCACTTTTTTTCTGTCCTATGAACCAAATATACTTTTTCGGAAAGGGGAGAAAAAATAAAAATATACGTGTATCGGCGATTTTCATGTACACGTCAGAATTTTTTTTTTATGTATAAAATATAGAGCTCGTAGTCCGCCTGTGTGAAAAACCTTGGATCAATTTTTAACCCTTTTTCCGTGATCCAATCGCGCTGAATTTCTGCAGGCAGACTCGTGGAAATGTTTTTATTATGTAAAATTAAAAAAAAAAAATTTATCGATTCTCAGATTTTCTTCAATTTTTTTTTCTAAAAAAAAAAATTTTTTTCTAAATATTCGGCGTAACTTGAAGGGAGTCCAAATTTTTAAACAACTTATTAACCGTTAATTTTTTGTTTCATACAACACACTCTGTGCCGTTTGTGTGTTTGTTACAGTTCCGGAAGTTCCGATCATCTGACAGTTGCGCTACTAGGAGACGTATACTTTGACAATTGTTTTAAGTTCTGTTGTGCGAAAACGTCTTGCTGTATATTTCATCTTACGAAAAATGCAGTGCCCGACTCGAAATAACTTTTGTTACGTTTGTGGCTTATTCGCACCAAGTAAAAATTTTAAAAATATTATCCATTTCCTTCACAATCATTTAGATTGTTTCCCTGGTGATTTAGGAGCTTGTAGCGATGAACATGGCGAAAGGTTCCATCAGGACACTGCGGCTATTGAAAAGCGCTTTAGAGGACAAGACATTACGCAAATGCTTGGCGAATACTGTTGGTCTATTTGTCGCGATACTGACACAAATGCTTACAAACGCAAAAATAAAAGGCCTAAGTTTCTTTAAAAGCATTACAATTTTTAATGTAACAATTTTTAATATTAATATAATAAAATTAATAAAAAATGCGGGGTTTTATATCTCTATTGTAATGCGGAGTGAAATACCTTTCTTTTGATACCCGCATCGGCATATCTCATGCAATTTTTTTTTTAATTTCGAACAGGTGGCAACCCTGTGAAACATTGTCAGTTACAATACCTAGGTGAAAAATCTAGAAATGTGATACACTATATGTGTGCCCAATTTCATTCAAATCAGTTAAGCTAATCCTGAGGTCGTGTGGCTATACAGATATGCATACAAGAATTGCTCGTTTAAAGTTATAAAATACAAAAAAAAAAAAAATTGTGACGCCTACATGAAAATCGCCGATACAGGTGTATTTTTATTTTTTATCCCCTTTCCGAAAAAGTATATTTGGTTCATAGGACAGAATGTGTGTAACGCGGTGTAATTAATAATATGGATATTAGTTTTAATTTAATTTTAACGCAAATTCAACAGAAATCTGCAGGTAGATAAAGTCAGACGTAATAAGGATGTTTACTTGTCCAGAGCGGTATTGGTTTTGAGAGCGATTACAAATAAAGCGAATTTTAATAAACGAGTCGATAAACTATTCCTTGAATAATTTTCGGTAGACAAATATTTGATGGGTTGTAGTTTGGAAATATACTGTTAGCTGTATTTTAGCAGCGCCGATTTTACTCTTTGAATTCATGCAGTAAGTCCTCAGTAGTTGGTGCGCACCGAATGTATGCAGATCTAAAAGTACTTTCGCGTACAGTCAATGTCAAAAGAAAGTGCAAACCATGCACATACGAGGGGTGCCTTTTATATGTCGGGATTAGAGAACAAAAACAAATTTTAATCATCGAAAATCACTTTATTGTTTTTCAAAATATTCTCCATAAAGATCTCTACACTTTTGCATGCGTTTGAACCAATTGTCGAAGCACTTTTGCCACCGCTTCTTCAGGTGTCGAAAAACGTTGACCTCTCAGTTTGTTTATTACAATACATACGGGAATAAAAAGAAGTCATTCGGTGCCAAGTCAGGACTATACGGCGGATGACCCATTAATTCGATGTTTTGGGTGCTCAAAAATGCAGTTGTTTGAGCCGATGTGTGAGAGCTCGCATTTTCCTGGTGAAGAGTGATCCGTCTTTGGCGATTGGCTTTCCTAATTTCTTGGAAGACAACTGGCAAACAAATGGTTGTGTACCACTCAGAATTTACTGTTCTGCGTTGTTCTAGTGGTACGGTTGCGACATGTCCAGTTTTTCTGCTAAAAAACAGGTGACCATTTGCTTGGAAGTGCTTCGTGCGCGAACAACTTTTGTTGGATTTGGCTCATCTTGAAACACCCATACAGTCGACTGCTGTTTAGTTTCGGGCTCATACGCGAAAATCCATGATTCGTCACCTGTCAAGATATCATAGACGTGTTTCGAAGCCCCGCGATCGTATTTTTTGAGCATTTCCTTCGACCAATCGACACGAGCCTGTTTTTGAGCGATTGACAAATTGTGTGGGATCCAACGCGAACAAATTTTTTTGACAGTCAAATGTTTATGCAATATTAAATGTATGCTGGTTCCACTAATGCCTAAGATTGTCTCAATTTCACGATAGGTCACATGACGATCTTGCAATATCAGTTCGCGCACAGCATCAATGGTTTTCGGAACAACAACTGATTTTGGATGACCTTCACGAAATTCGTCTTGGAGTGAACTACGACAACCATTGAATTCACCATACCATCGATAAACACTGGTCCTTGATGGAGCTTTATCGCCAAAAAATGAGTTATGTTCATCCATGCAATGTTGCTAAGTTAATCCACGTCGAAAGTTGTAAAAAATAATCGCACGAAAATGTTCACGATTTAATTCCATTTTTGGACCGAGATGAATCTTTTAAGTTACTGTAAACAACACAAATAGCGCTGGTATTTCAAAACGTTCTGAGTACGCAAAAGCCAGAAAATGTCAAACTTTGCGATATAGCTGTCAGTTGCCAGATTGCAACACCAGGGTTGCCAAATCCCGACATATAAAAGGCACCCCTCGTATATTGACAAATCTAGGACACTATAATAGTCATTAAAAGCAATTATTTCAACATTCAAATCGCATTCTTTCAGAGATTGATTTCTATACCACATTGCCATTACTGCTCTAAGCGAAAATCAATCCTTATAGAAATGGAATGATAAAAGAAAAAAATTTATCTTTGACAAAACTAAGCTAAATATGTAATATATGTAAATACGTACATACTGTCAGCGCCACGGGAAAGTGTACACTACATATTGATAGGCTTTTACTATTTGATTATTTATTTTTTTGATTTTAATTAATTTTATATACAAATTTATATACAAAAATTATAAAAATAAGACAGTTTTGGAATTTCTCAAAAATCTCAATGTTAATAAAAACAACGAACACTGCTCATGGAAAATAACGAAATATTTAAAAAGGCCAACAAAAAGAAATGTCCCTATTAGAAACGCTGATAGCTCATGGTGTAAAACAAATATAGGAAAAGCTCAAGCATTTAGTGAATACCTGAAAGAGACCTTCCAACCGCTCTCGCTAAACGGCTACTTGGACAATGAAGAAGTTATGCGTTTCTTAGATATCGCCTGCCAAATGGACCTACGAATAAAACGTATATCTCATTTAGAAGTTGAAGAAGAGATAATAAAACTGAACAGCTCAAAAACACCTGGATATGATGGAATTGACGCAAAAACGATTAAATCGCTTTCTGAAAAATGCATTCAATACTTGATAATGTTATCTAACCAAATTCTCCGGCTTGATCATTTTCCAACCCAATGGAAATGTGCAGAAATTATTATAATACCCAAGCCGAACAAGCCAGAAAACGACATTAAATCATACCGACCGATTAGTTTGCTGGCGACATTCTCCATTTGAAAGAATATTTCTGAGAAGAATGCTGCTGGTTATTGAAAGAGACCATATTATACCTGAGCACCAGTTTGGGTTCAGAAATAAACATGGAACAATAGAACAATGCCACCGAGTTGTTAGTATAATCACTGATGCACTAGAAAACAAAAAATATTGCTCGGGAGTATTTTTGGACATACAGCAAGCTTTCGATCGGGTGTGGCACCCAGGACTGCTTTACAAATTAAAAAAAAACATTTTCCTTTGCCATTCTATCTAATGCTAAAATCGTATTTGAGCGATCGCTGCTTCTATGTAAAACACAGGAATGAGCGTTCCGAAATACACTCAATTGAGGCCGGAGTGTCTCAAGGTAGTGTGCTGGGACCTGTCCTTTATACGATATTCACTTCTGACTTTCCAACGACTGATGAGGTTATGATTGCAACTTTTGCTGATGACACAGCTTTATTATCACTGGGCGAAACTCCAACAAGTGCTACCTTACATATTCAGCCCGAGCTGATGAAAATAGAAACATGGATGAAAAAACGGAATGTTAAAGTGAATACCGACAAATCTGTTCATGTGACTTTCACTACCAGAAGAGAAAACTGTCCTCAAGTATACATAAATGCCACACCTATTCCCCAGAAGAACTCAGTAAGATATCTTGGAATGCACCTAGATCGAAGACTTACGTGGAAGGACCACATTAAAGCAAAGCGCCAACAACTTAAAATAAAGGCAAACAAAATGTACTGGCTCCTTGGAGCAAAGTCTGAACTAAGTCTTGAGAACAAAATCCGATTATACAAAGCGATTTTAAACCAGTCTGGACATACGGTATACAGCTGTGGGGCAGGGCTGCCAATTCCAATATCGAAATTCTACAGCGATACCAATCAAAGACACAGGAATGATACTAAATGCGCCATGGTTTATTACAAACGAAAGTATATATAGTGACCTTGAAATTCCCTATGTCAAGAAAGAAGTGCGGAGGCTATCCAATAGATACTTGAACTTCAAACTAAGCGATCACAGCAATACTCTTGCAATATGCTTATTAGATGATAGTGAAGAAACAAAACGACTTAAAAGGTTTCACGTCCTTGATTTGCCTTTTAGAAATTAAGTATGTATTTATGCTCACACATACATATGTACATATGCACACCAGATATATTTGCCACAATTGTTAATATAAGAAAACCAAAAATTGAATTGAAGTAATGCTGCTATGAAATTTGTTTTATATTTATTTTTATATTCTGCTACTTGTAAAAATTTATCACATTTGCTGAATGTTCACATGACAGATTGCAAATAAAGTAAGTAAAAAAAATATATACAAATATATTTAACACTACTACAAAAATCATATAATGCAGCTAATTAACTAACTAATAATTCACTAACTAATTTGTATGAATTTGCTACTTTTTCGCATTCTTACTACTTTATTTTTACGAGTAATTCATGTCGTTTTCTGAAGTCCAACATAGTTTTCCCATACATTTTTTTCTTTAGAACGCTAAGGATATTTCTGATAAAAAAGAGGTTGTCTGTAAAGTCGGTTTACTGACGATAGTTTAACGTGATAACGTCATAAGAAAATACTGATTGAATGGTCGCATTTTTCAAAAGAAAATTTTTATTTTATTTGTTTGATAGATATTTTGTATGGATATAGAGAATGAGTTAACATTAACATAACATAACATAACATAACATAACATAACATAACATAACATAACATAACATAACATAACATAACATAACATAACATAACATAACATAACATAACATAACATAACATAACATAACATAACATAACATAACATAACATAACATAACATAACATAACATAACATAACATAACATAACATAACATAACATAACATAACATAACATAACATAACATAACATAACATAACATAACATAACATAACATAACATAACATAACATAACATAACATATCATAACATGCTGTTCAAGCAAGGTAACGACGCATGAGCAAGATAACGACGCATTTTTTGGTACGTGAAGCCGGCTACATAGAATTATAAGACGTTATCACGTCAAAAAATAATAATAACATTAAAACAACAGGTATTATTAACAAACTTGGTTTTATTTTAAATTCTTCAAGTAAATCAAATTAATAATAATGAATAAGAAGGCATATGCCAATGCAAATACGTGAATTTATATATGTGCATATGCGCATATACATACACATATACGCTCACTTAAGTAAGAGAGAGCAAGATGTCGAACGTTGCCGTTCGTTTGCTTTGTTTGCTTTGTCGTTCGTTCCGCGCTTTCGCTTGAGGTGCATTCAAGGTAACGGCAATGAGCAAGGTAACACTAATGAGCAATGTAACGACACATTTTTTCGTGCGTGAAGCCTGTTAAATCGAATTATAAGACGTTATCACGTCAAAATGCTTTTTAAATTTATTTTATCTCAATACTTACAAAAACAAAATAAGTAAATACAAAATTTAACTCTGCGCGAAAAATTTTTTGAATTGAGGTAAAATTTACAACAGTGTATCGTTAGCGTCAAAAAAAAAAAGAAGTATGCCTACCGAGGGTTAAAGAAAGCGTTATCTCCTTTGGTTTTTCAACTTTCTGAACTGAAGGAAAAATACAGTTTCTAGTTTACAAACTTTTTGTATACAATAAGTAATGACTTTAAGCCAAGCCAGCTGACTTTAAACTACATCTTTTTCATTCATTTCCTTTCTCTCTACTTCCTTACAAACCTGACCACAAATTTTCATTTACATACGAGGTGTGCAAATTAACTCCAGAGGACCTACCAATTCGTCATTTGTAGTCGTATGTAGAAGTATGCCTAGACAGATGAATCTTTTCCTTTGAAGTCCATGCACGATAGTATTGTATTTTATGGATCTCTTTCGTGGCGTCGTGTTAAATTGGCGCCTGTTATTACAATTTTGATTGAAATCTGGTGAGATACTCAGCAATTTTAAAATATGTTATAAGTCGAGTTGTACAATAAGTTTTCCGGCTCGATAAGGAAAACACAATTTGACGGTTTAAAATACACTTTATTATTCCGTATAGTCTCACTGAACATGAATACACTTATTCTACCGGGATTACAATTTATGAATTCCATCCCTGAAGTCAGAATCTTCAAAATACGCTTCTACAGCTTTTGTGACTTCGCCATTTGATGAAAAATGCCTTCCATGCATGAATGTTTTTCGATGGAATTCGCTAGGGGACAAATCTGATAAATACGGTGGATGCTCCAATAATTCGACCTTTAATTCATGGATTTTATCATTGTTAAAATACTCTTGTGACAAGGTTGCTGAGAAAGTCACATTCGAATGTGGTTTTGTTCCATTGTTGGCGAATACGGCACTCATTGTGAAAACAGCTTTCTGAAACCCAATACTTCAGTCGAAATATTGCTAACACTGGGTAATGGGATGCCTAGCGCTCTATAAATCTCTTTCAGTCACTTGACGATTTTCCAATACGATGTATTTTGTACGTATTCTTGTATTTTTTCTACGGTTTCTGGTATTGTTGCTATTTTTGGATTTATCTGTTCATTGTTTTTTGATTTATTTAAAAAAAAATTACTTGTAAATAAAGGCGAAAAAGAAATTTACTTAAGATTTTAAGTTTTGAAACTTTCACTCAACATTTTTTTTTAATTTCTATTTATTTTTGAAGTGAAACTTCTTTAGCGGCGGTCTGATATTTGAGCGAGAATGGAGAGTGAATTGGAAAAAATGTAACGTTTAGAGATTTCGTTACGCGAGAGAGAAAAAAAGATACAACGTAGAGAGAAGGAGAAAGAGAGCTATACATTTTCTATACCTAAGACATAGGCTTCGTTGTAAGACAGAGTATACAGATATATAACATAGAGAGAAACAGAAGGAGAGCTATACAACATAATGTTACGCGACAGTTCCGCTTAACAACAACAAAATGATTAACGCTAAACGATCACATTTACCATTAGTTTGTGCTTGTGCGACGACCATTCACAAGTCTCAGGGAAGCACGTATTCTGAAGTTGTTTACGAATATGATAAAAAACATTCGCAATCATTAGTTTACGTTGCTTTATCACGAGTCACTTGTATTGAAGGCTTGTGGATTATAACGAACGGAAATGATTTAGATTCTGCCATGGTCGACGAGCATCAGTCAGTATGTCTCATTTACAAGATGAATTCCGGAGACTATCGTTAAATAGACTGGAAACTGTGGATAAACAAATAATCGATTTCATAACTCAGAGAAGAGGGCTATCTGTATATACTCTTAATTGTCAGAGCCTACGAGCACATTCCGCAGATTTAACAGACTCTGTCATCCGCAAATCGAGTATAGTACTTTTGTCCGAAACTTGGTTAAACGATAACGAGGATATTAGTATACCAAATCTCAATTGCATCATCAAATATAAGCGACTAAATGTTAGAGCTGGCGGTGTGGCAATCTACCACAATCAAGATGATAGCGTAAATATCGTCGCACCAAACATGGAAATGACTGCAAGGCAGTCTCAGTCATATTCATCAACAGTCACACCAGTTGGCGATGTTTGCATTGCAGAATGTCAAACGCTGAATGGAAAAACTATTGTCATAGCCGCCATCTATATCTCACCGAACCAAAATCTTGATGCCATAATATATTTCATTCACCGCTCACTACTGGTTTACAGCCACGCAGGTGCAAATGCACTTGGAAGAGGCGAAGACAAAATTCCATTGATTCTCGGAGGAGATTTCAACGTAAATTTCGGATCCAATGATTCTTTGCCGTTGATTCAATTTCTTCGAGAAACATTCGGTTTGCAGATAAACAATAACCCTAAAGAATCAACAACAAAATCCGGAACTACACTAGATGCAATTTTCACACGTTATCTAGAAAATATTGAATCACGTACATATATTTCATATTTCAGCTATCACAAACCAATTATATCAGTATTACCAATTGAACCACCAACAGATGATAGCATAATGCATATATAGTTAATAAAATCGAAATTTGGTTACACAAATTTTATAATTAACTTTATTTCTTTTGAAATTATCCCTGTCTCCTTCTCTTCCTCTCTCGCTCTTTCTCTCTCTCTCTCTTTCTCTCTCTCTTATTCACACTCATTCACACACAGAAGTTTCACCTCTACCACGTGTACGATGCTGCACATGATTTTTTTTTTGCCATCAAATCTACACATATCTAAATACATACGGAGTCTTTTCCTGCATTATTTTTTACCTTCCTCAATTCATCTATTTAATTTCGATATTAGGATTTGATTATGAAATGCAAATTTAAAAATATTCAGCGGAAATAGTAGTACATTTATTACGCAGACATTTTTTAAATAAATTCAATTAATTTAATGCTCATGGCTTATCATGATATTTTATCAATGTATAAATACACACGGGATGCGAAATTTATTTATCTATTTTTTATTTATTGAATTAAAAATTAGACAGTCAAGTATTACTATAAATAAATGTATTCTTTTTTGCAAAATATATTTTAATTTTTTACTACTATACTACAGCTATATTGAATATTTCTATATGAATAAAACTCGTGCCTGTAAATGCCTAACGGAATAATCGTACATGTGGATGTCATATTGGCTTTGGTGGGCGTTTGGTGTGAGAGGGTCAGAACGAAATTAAGGGGTTAGGGGTAGTTAGAACTTTCAAAGAATTGGATTTTCTTTGCATTTTCTTAAAGTAGAATATCTTAAAAATATTGTGTGAAAATTTGAAGTGAATCTGACCAACATCTTTCAAGTTATGCAACAATTAATTAAGGGCGCTCCCGAGCGTTTCAGAGCAAGTAGCTAGCAATAGCTGCACGTATGAAAGTGGCAGATAAGCGCTTTAACGATAACACCCGGGAAGGTGGAATGCTACGTAAGCAACAGCATATCGATATTTTGGAAGCTGCTATGGCGGCTGAAGAACTATTACATGACCCAGGAATAGATGACACCGTAAAGGTAATTAAATAATTCATATAATTCTACATAAACTTTAAATGCGTTTTTCTCAAAGCTATGTTTTTTGAACTGGTGATGACTGTAACTTAAAAATCGCTTGGTAGGTTAGGTTAGGTTAGGTTAGCCTGGTTGGCAATAAACCACGCATAGACCTTTTGGTCCCTAGCGATACCAGATGGAGACCGACCTGGCGAATCTAAGTTAGGCTGGGAGCTCTGCTTTTGAGACGTCTTCCAGACCCTCAGACAGTGGGGCTGCCATGCATCTTAGTCGCGTTTTTAATAATGCCGGACAAGCGCACAGAAGGTGTTCTAAAGTTTCCTTAGCCTCCTCTCCGCATTTTCTGCATTTGTCCGTGTTAGCAATCCCTATCTTGTACGCATGTGCAGCCAATAGATTATGACCTGTTAGCATACCTATGATAGTTCTGCATTCCTTTCGCGAGAGCATAAGTACGAATTGAGTCAGTTTTTTGTCGTTAGTTCTACACACATGACTTTTGCTGTTTTGCATGTGGTCAGGTTAGTCCACCTAGCATCCACTTGCCTTTTCATGTGGTCGTCCATTTCGTTGTATATTGTGTTTAGCGGTCTCGGTATGCCATCCTCTTGCTCAAAAGGTAGTCTAACAGCACTTCTTGCTATCTCATCTACTATTTCGTTACCCATAATGCCTTTGTGACCAGGTACCCAATAGATATACAGCCTACTGTTTCCGGCTAGCCTTTCTATGGCCTCCCTGCTCCGTCGAACATTTTTGGACTTAATACAATATGAGCTTATTGCTCTTATTGCTACTTGACTATCCACGTATATATTAATTGTTGAGTTCTTTCTTGTTCTAGTGTAGCCTAGCTCCGCGGCTTTCCCCACAGCAAAAACTTCCGCTTGGAAAATACCGCTGTGGTCTGGCAGCTTGATAGGCTACCTTATTCCTAGTTTTGAGCAGTAAATACCCGCTCCCACTCCGTCTAGAGTTATAGAGTCGTCTGTATAGATGTGAAAAGTTCTATGGCCAGGCTTCATGCCTTTGTGCCATCCCTCCTCTTCAATTGTAGTGCGAAACCTTCTCTCCCAATTAAAGTACGGAATCATGTAGTCTGTGCCACTAGAGCTCCACTTTCCTATTGAGCTGTGACCGAAGGTTCTGCAGGTGAATACCCCCGCAGCCATTAGCCTCCTCGCGGATTTCGCTGCCAGGTTTTCCGCTATGAGGTCAATAGGTGGCATGCTGAGTATCATTTCCAGCGCCGCCGTTGGAATGGTTTTCATCGCTCCTGTTATGCACAGAGCAGCGATTCGTTGAATCCTTTCCAGTGGCATTAAGCTTGTCAGTTTTCTTGTCGCAGTCCACCATACTAAGGCTCCATACAGCAATATCGGTCTAACTACTGCCGTGTAGCACCAATGCATCAGAGAGGGTGATAGACCCCAAGTAACGCCCAGCATTCTTTTACATGCATACAACGCATTACTGGCCTTTTTCACCCTCTCCTCAACGTTGTGCTTCCACAGCAGTTTGCTGTCCAGTAATACTCCGAGATACCTCGCTTGGTAACCGCTTGGTCGATTTCAGTAAAATTTATACTGCTTTTGAAAAACATAAATAACTTTTTTGTTCAAAAATTTCGATTTTTCAAACAATTAACTCGCGGTTTTTTTTCTCGAAAACCTGAAAAATATTTCCTCAGGTCACCATATTGTTAATTAAAAAAAAAAAGCTTCGATTAGGCACAATATTATCTATTAATAAAGCTAATTTCTCTTGTCCGGTTGATTTTAGAGGAATCCCCAAGGACTTGTGATGATCACTGAAATGAAAATTACTTATTAGTTTTATACTAGGTGTAATCTTTATGGAATGTAAATAAAAATTTATAACATTTCAATAAAAAAAAAAAAAAAACTGCAAGGGATTATTGGAGAAAGGGGCTCCACACAAACAGCGATAAGTTTTACAACTATTCATTTTTTTTTTTTTGCTAATTTTACTAAAGTTAAGTCGAGATATGATGCTTTAATGCTATGTTTTTACTTTTGTAAAATAAAGCAATTGATTAGCAAAAGAAAAATATTGGGAGTCATCATTTTTTCGGGCCTCTGAGTACCCCTAACCCTTCACAAAATATCGTGAAAATCAGTTTTAAACCTTCGCTAATCCAGTAAAAATAAATACACTTGTTTTGCAATGAGATACTTTTTATATATAAAAAAGCTTCACAAACTTTTTTTGGACTGAAAAACTCTTGCCGCAAACGGGCGATGATATTCTTTTATTTAGCCCCGCAACTGCTCGACGGGTAGAACAGAGGCTGATACTTCGTATACGGTAATGCAAGGCTGATGCAAATCTTTGACAGTAACTATTTGCGATATGTTAACTTCACATTTTTCCTTTTTTCAGACAATTGGCACTACAGGCTTTGCCAAACTTAGTCATGGAGCGTTACTCAGTTGACCTCAGTTAAAAATCATAAAAACGCTTTATGAAAATGGTCGTTGTTCAAGAAGTGCCATTCGTGCCTTATGTCAGTGCGTCATCATCAGCGATGAGGCATATTTTCACCTAAATGGATACGTTAACAAGTAACACTACCTGAGCTGGCGAAGTCTTGGCACAGTGCTTCTTCGAAAATGATGCCGCTAGCGCTATTACGGTGAAAGTTATTATTTTATGCCCTAAATTAGATAAGATGAACATGAAAAATATGTGGTTTCAAAAGCATGGTGACAATTGCCACACAGCATATGAATCAATGGGATCATTTCGTACGCAGTTTTCAGGACGCATTATCTCACGAAACAACAAGATCAAACGGCCACCGAGATCTTCTTTGTCATCGCTCATCACTATACCAGTAACATCTAGACAACTAACATCTTCTCCAAGCAGAAAATAATGGCGCAGTATTACGTCAGTATTGTTACAGTGGATTACTACACTTTTTAACATCACCCACAAACAAAAATTCACACTTGGTTAAAGTCTCGTTTGGCTTCGAATGCCTTTGCTACTGCGTCTGCATATTTCTTGGTCCTTTCTCTTTATGCGTCTTCATAAATATTTTGTGGGCTTACACTAAGTGAAATAGCTACATGGGACACCGGATACAATTTTTTTTTAATAAAATAATCAGAGGTTAAATATTTTTTACTTTTCGGCAGAAGGGAAGAAAACAAACTTAATAATAAAACCTGTTAAAATTTTATTTTATTGTAAAAATGTAATAGTTTTTCAGGGCGTAAAAGGAAATACTTAGATATAGATGGGATGGAACAAATTTAAAATTATATCTTAAGAAAACAATATAAAACAATTTTTGCATGCTTGTATATCCTCCGTTATTTATTGTAACTAGTCGTCGTGGCATAAAATTTACGAGTAACTGGAGGACGCTGAGGAGGGTTTTAGCCCATTCCTATTAAATAGCTTTTTTAATATTTAATAGGGTAATAAACTGGCGTCCGCCTTTATAAACTTTCTTCTTAAGAATAATCCAGAGGTTCTGTATTGGGTTTCGGTCTGGACTAAGTGCGGGCCACTTCAGCACAGGAATATTTTTCGACGCGAAAAAGTCATTTGTACGCTCAGCACTGTGGATTGGCGAATTGTATCGTTGATACGTCCAAAACTCACCATGTAATTCTTCGGATAAATTCAATAAAATATTATCCAAGACCGCTACGTAATTTACAGCGTTCTTCTTATGCAAAATAAAACAAATTGGGGTCTGACCACGGTAGATATAAGCACCCCAGATAATAAGAGAGCTACCGTGAAAGTTTCAGGAATAACGCGTTTGGCGTAGCTCGCGAATATCTGCCCAACATTTCTGACAACAATCAGGTCCATTAAGATTATATTTTTTTCATCGCTAAAAATTATGGATCACCATTCTTCATCCCAGAACTCATGATTGCCGGTCTATTTTAATATATTAAATTCGAATCCTCACTGAAAAATCTTCTCTTCGTAACATTGGGAGAAAGTTCACATCTAATTTGGTTAAGGCTGATGTTTTTATTGACAGCCAGTCATCTTAGGCTTTGGATCATTGCTTTAATATTTCAATATCCTTAAAGAATTTTCAAAAAGTTGTAGATGGTACATTTATTTCGATTTATTTTTAGCGCTACTATATTTTGCAAAAGGAGGCTCCCGCTTCACTATAAGCTAGAATACTATGGCGCTCCTTGGTAGATAGCTGCGTTCCTCTTGGCATAGTATCCCAAAAAGTTATTTGCCTCGCATGAAAATTATTTATTTGGTAATGTAAACTACTCAACTTACCTTAAGGAATCTTCTAAATCGTGAAATGGGTATACAAATATCAAGAAATTGCCACAGCAAAAAATAAAGTCTTAATGAAAATACTTTTTCTTCATAAATATTTCGTTTAAGAAACTCAAAGACAAATCAAAAGACAAAATAATTTACAGTCTGTGTCAGAAAAAAGGAATCGCGATTATTCATGAAGTATTAAAGATATATATTTAAACTTTATTTGCATGAAAATATGTACAAAACTACGAGTCGCAATTACTCAATAAGCTGTGTAGTCTTCATCGTTGTCGAGAATAGCTTGGCTCTTCTTCATGCTTTGAACCAGCTTTTCTGCGTAGCTCGTCGACAAACAAGACTAGATTTTACGAACTTGTCGCACGAATTGCTTTAAATTATGGACTGGCCTTCTGGCAAGATGCATTTTCACAGTTCGACACATATTTTCCATGGGGTTGGCGTCTGGGGACTGGGAAGGCCAGTCCAATACTGTGACGCCATTTGCTTGTTTCGTTGTTTCTTAGTGCGTTTTCCTGATAGCAGTGGTTTTCATGATGTGGGATGGTAGGATATGTTCCCCTCCTTCAGTCGACGTTGGATGGTGTTGATATTCACATATATTCCCTTTTTAGCAAGAACTGATCGTGCTGGCGTAGTCACAAAGACGGGTCACGCTTAAAAAGTAGGCCGATCACTTTATCCTGCTTTTTTGTTGTTACTCGGTTCAAGCCGCGCTCGGTAAAGCCATCAACATTTTTGTACACCTTATACCGCTGATTCCACATCACAACAAACTTTTTTGATTTTTCAATTGCAGCCTCTTCGCGTACTTCTCACTCATTTTTTGCTTGGTTGCGTTACGGGAATGTTTCGAACGACACTAACCTGAGTTAGCACTGGTGTCGTAGCCCTTGAGTGGGACCATTATGCAGAAACAAACAGAACGAAATATATCTTGAAGTTACAAGAAAAAAACCGATTCTTTTCTTCTGACACAGACTGTGAAACTATCCATGTTCATGCACACACTTAAATACATAAGAAGGAACTCAAAAAAATATATGCAGCTATTTTAGAAGAAAAATTTTGAAGTATATATCTATATATATTTATTTCGCTCAGTGTAGTTCTTAGGCACAAAATATTCTGTTGAAAATTCAAATTTCTTGTTGTTCTCGTGTTTTTGGCAGTCAGTAATGGTGTGCGATCGACTTTGACCTTCAATTGCAGTTTGACCTACCCACCACCTGCACGAAGTCGAATAGGTCCGCCTTAGATTTAATGCGGGACAGATGGAGATCTTGCAGTGAAAAAGCGAGATAGTCGTTCACTTTGGACACAAGCATCGATTGCCGGTAGAAATACACTTGGAGTTTTGCTATTGTACATATCCCAGTCTATAGGGAATCCTCGACTTCCCACAAGATTGCGAAAATAATGTTACGAACTTGCAACACGAAAACAACCAAGTTTATTTTATCACTCCCAGGGAAGGAATCTAAAAGATGGGTTGGAGTATGGACGGGACATTGTCTCATTCCATATCACGCAGACAAAATGGTGTTGGTCTTATGGTAACTTTTTATAACCTGTATAATAGGCCGGGTCGATTTGTGGGGAGTCAAAAAAATCGCCCATTGCTCTGTGAAAATCATATTCTAGGGATCAAAATAAGAAACTTTGCCGAAGGAACCATACCTCTAAAACGAATTCTCATGTCCCCCAATTTGGGTCGAACTTTTTAGTTTCTTTTCTCATGTAAAGGCCAAAAATGGTGATATTTTGAAATGATTGTATGGGGAATCCCCCAGGGGAGTTCCAGGGGGTGTGCCATTGGCATGGGTGGATCGGCCGTCCAAAGTTAGTGGGGGTCGGTCATACATTTGGACTCGATTGGAGCACTCTAAATGGGTCAAAGTGGGATTTTTCGTTCGACCCAAATTGGGGGACATCAGAATTCGTTTTAGAGGTATGGTTCCTTAGGCAAAGTTTCTTATTTTGATCCCTAGAATACGATTTTTACAGAGCAATGAGCGATTTTTAAATAGACCCGCCCTACTGTATAACCTTTGCCCCTGCCATGCTCTAAACAGAACTCATTATAACTGCCTGGGATCGTTATACTTTCTGAAGGATATTGCTGACAAAGGTTTAACTCTTTGTTAAAACTCGCCAAGACATGTATTACGAATTATGTTTACCACGACTCCAACAACACTGGTATCACCATGGATCCTTGAAGCCCATGTGAGATCTATTCAGAACAGCCAGATTTTCCTAACATAACCTTGCCATTGCCTGCCGAAGGGTGACGTCTATTAGAAACGAACTTTCTCCGTCACTTGGTGTTTCATGCCCGGAGATTCGAACCTATGCACTTCCGAATGGTAATCACACATCAACCCATTCGACGGCGTCAGCATTTCATATTAAAAAAATTCTTTCTAATGGTTGAGGGAGCTTCGGAATATGATTTGCTTGCTTTATCCTCCTCTGTTTAGAAATTTGATCTCGAAATGTCTCGAGAGTATCTACCGTACGGGTAACGTGAGGCGCAAGAGTAAGTTGCTATTCCTATTCCACGTACCGGAATGACTCTGGTTTTACCCGCCCAAACGTTATTTTGACGGAACGATCGGAAGTTTTTGGTACATATATGACCAATTGTCACTTATGCAGTCATAACCATTCCAATTTTGCCAGATAAAGTGCTTCGATTGTAAGAATATGTATTTTATTTACTTTTTTTATAAAGTATTCGATACTTTTTGAATACGAAAATTCTTTCAAGAACAATAAAAATTTATTTACTTGGTTTTACCACGAACAAGAATTTATTTAATATGAATGGCTATTTTAGTGCAACAAAATATTTGCATCTGAGTGCTGGTGTTAGTTAAAGTGTTTTTTCTTCTGCTGTTATTTGTACTAAAGCTTTAAAACATTTATCTTCGCGTACTATTTTTTCATTTGCCCATAGCTTGGAAAAATGTGAACAGGCTATATGATGACCTTAGAATCTTGAAAATGAAGAATTGGTAATTATTTGGAACTATTTAATACGAGGGGTGCCTTTTATATGTCGGGATTTGGCAACCCTGGTGTTGCAATCTGGCAACTGACAGCTGTATCGCAAAGTTTGACATTTTTTGGCTTTTACGTACTCAGAACGTTTTGAAATACCAGCGCTATTTGTGTTGTTTACAGTAACTTAAAAGATTCATCTCGGTCCAAAAATGGAATTAAATCGTGAACATTTTCGTCCGATTATTTTTTAAACCTTTCGACGAGTGGGACCAGCATACATTCAATATTGTATAAACATTTGACTGTCAAAACAATTTGTTCGCGTTGGATCCCACACAATTTGTCAATCGCTCAAAAAAAGGCTCGTGTCGATTGGTCGAAGGAAATGCTCAAAAAATACGATCGCGGGGCTTCAAAACACGTCTATGATATCGTGACAGGTGATGAATCATGGATTTACGCGTATGAACCCGAAAGTAAACAGCAGTTGACTGTGTGGGTGTTTCAAGATGAGCCAAATCCAACAAAAGTTGTTCGCGCACGAAGCACTTCCAAGCAAATGGTCGCCTGTTTTTTCTGAAAAACTGGATATGTCGCAACCGTACCACTAGAACAACGCAGAACAGTAAATTCTGAGTGGTACACAACCATTTGTTTGCCAGTTGTCTTCCAAGAAATTAGGAAAACCAATCGCCAAAGACGGATCACTCTTCACCAGGACAATGCGAACTCTCACACATCGGCTCAAACAACTGCATTTTTGAGCACCCAAAACATCGAATTAATGGGTCATCCGCCGTATAGTCCTGACTTGGCACCGAGTGACTTCTTTTTGTTCCCGTACATAAAAAACAAACTGAGAGTTCAACGTTTTTCGACACCTGAAGAAGCGGTTGCGGCATTCAGAATGCATGTTTTGAAGGTACCTCATTCAGAGTGGCAAAAGTGCTTCGACAATTGGTTCAAACGCATGCAAAAGTGTATAGATCTTCATGGAGAATATTTTGAAAAACAATAAAGTGATTTTCGACGATTAAAATTTGTTTTTGTTCTCTAATCCCGACATATAAAAGGCACCCCTCGTAAAAATGCTATTAAGGTCTACCGTGGTGAATGTTGGCATTGAAACTGTGGTGAATTTGTATGCTCTCAAAACAACTGGTACGCGGCAACGCATAATGAAGAAAAGTATCATTTTCCGATAAGCCAGATTACCATCATACCAATTTCCATGGAATGCGGCACCTACGAGTTTGTTACTCTAAGGAAAAATTAAAAGGCATTATTTTAGATATTTAGTTCATGATTTAAATAAAATTAAAACACTGAAAGGTTCTTTCAATTGTCAGTGACCTAGTGTGATTGCCGAGCTGCACCCAAGATAGTACAGAGAGGAAAGGGGTGGTGAAAAGAGTTGAGAAGTTCTACTCAATAACCCACCGTTATTCGCCTGAGCGAATTTGCCAGAATCATCTGATGTCTGACGTCACTTGGGATGTGTTCACAAAAAACTGATACTGGTTTGGCCTCATACGAAAAAAATCAACACAATGTCACTTCGGTGCCATCTGAAAAACGACTGATTGGACGAGTGTGTGAATACTATTTAGGACACGTGAAATCGTAGTGCAGAATTCGGCTGCCGAAACACCTGTGGCGTAGCAGCGTAAGTTCCCCTC
This sequence comes from Anastrepha obliqua, assembly GCF_027943255.1. NCBI lineage: Eukaryota > Metazoa > Arthropoda > Insecta > Diptera > Tephritidae > Anastrepha > Anastrepha obliqua. Next base: position 122,136,160 of record NC_072894.1, read on the forward strand.
ATAATTTTCTTTTCCACCATAGCTTATGATTAAACCTTTTAAATCTATCATCCGTGAAAAAAATGGATGCCGATTGGTAGACTATAAAGGTTTTTGTTATCAGCCAGAAGCTTGAGGAAAAATTGGTGCACGTACATCTATGCACCGTCGTAAATTTGTTTAATTTTTGATCTTGAAATGGCAAAATTCACTTACCACGTCGGTTAGCTCGCTGCCCGTATAACAGATAAAAAAAGTGAATAAAATAAATGCCAGCAAACCAACGCAGTATTTGAAAGCATGCACCAAACTGATCATCACCATGGAGAAACCCATCAGGCAAATTGCTACAGCTGAAGTGAAAAAGTTTACCAGAAATGAGATATTGAAGATATCATTGATCTCCTTGGCATAGCTGTGTGGGTGAAACACAAAAAAAAATTATTAATTTCTACTAACTAAATTTGTAGTTTACCTGCAACCTCACCTGAGTAGCTTATCGTGATAACTAATCAAATACTTTAGTTCCTCATTAGCATTAGCAGCACCTGCATCAATCGTCTCCAGTGCCATGGCTAAGTAATCGAAATGCATTTGTAGCTGCGTAGTGAAAAAGCAGAGAATGAATTCGGCGGCCATGATGAAGGCGACGCCGGTTAGTGATGACTGCATTTGACAGATATAGGCCACTAGAAAGGCAATGAACGAGTGAGTGTTATGATTGTTTTGCCATGGATACCAGGTATTAGACTGATAGTGATACTTCAATTCTACGTCCGGTGTCAACCACTCGTACAGGTATTCCACAATGGGTAGAGAATTGTAGTAGGCCCATGCAAACATGTAAGAAATGGTGGTGTACTTCATGAGCAGATTTGATTTCGCGGCGAAGTGCTCAATACGATGTGGAATTTTGACTGAAAAGAAACATTAAAACGAAATAAGACGAAAAAACAAAGAGCAGACCGCTCTTTCATACAAACCCCCTCTTAAGCGTTTTTCACATTTGGCGCGCCGTTGGGCGTGCATCGTCGGGAACAACTGTTGAAATTCATTCATTAGCACGGCAATGCGTCCTCCATGCCAATACAGCACGCACATATTGCAAGCTCCCACCATTGTCAGCCCCATGATGGAACCAGTTTCCGTGATTTGCCGAATGAAGGACTCGGTGCTGCTTTCGTTGGGCATGAAAAGATAAATCAACATACCAAAATTTTGGTACACCAAATTTAGCGCGCCAAATGTGAAGAGTGCGCGTCTAAGCCACATTATGTGATAACTGTACGAGCGGGCGCCACTCCAAGCAAACGGGTTGGACCAGGCTAGATTTAAAGCCAAGTTTGGATACTTTAAGAAGTCCTGCAGAGTGTAGATGCGTAACATTTTGATTAGCTTGCACGATTAGATTTAGTTTTTATTTTGCTAGTTTGCTAGACTGAGCGCAATGTTAGAAGTACACAGATTTTAGAAACCATGTTGTGTTTCTTAAAAGAATTTCCCTTTTATATGCACAGTTATTTTAAGTGACCTTGGGACAATAATTTTCTTCGTTTATGTAATTGAGTAATTTTTTTTAACCCCTTAGCAGGTACGAGAATGCATGCATTAGGATGGGGAGACAGGATAGGCGAGTCTAGCGCGATTACAATGATTGAAAATAGATAAATATATATACAATGATATTATATATATATATAAGATATAGTTTTGAATAAAATATGAAGTATAAAACAAACGATGTGCACTGCTACGCCGAGTTCCACTAATGTTCTTATACTTGCCGCAGCCACTATTAATTCGTGTTGCTACGATTTCCCAGTAATAAAGTTTTGAGCACACCGCTATTTTTTTAAATAAAAATATAGATAATATTACAATAATAATTTTATTATATATATATGAAATATATTATATTATACACACGAGTTTATAATAATAACGCAAAGTTCCCAAACTTTGAAAATAGTGTTTCAAATATGTTTGAAAATGTAATCAAAACTTTCAACTTTTTAATTGGAATTTGCTCATATAAATATTATTATTAGTTAAGTAGTAAAATAAGGAATAAAGTAGCAACATCTGCAACTTAGACCATTTCCACCTAAATAAAATTATCTGGCTTAAACCAGTGTCAACACCTTAAATGAGATTACCTTTTTATGTGCAATAGTATTTTAAGTATTAACCTTATTAAAGTTAATTCTTTTTTTAAAAAGCTTGGCAACATACTGCACCTTATTTTTATGAGTGAGGCACCACGTGCCTTTATCGTTGTCGCTAGAGTTTCTTGATTTGAGATCTGCCAGTGAAAATAGTAGCAAGTCTTTCGGTTTTCATAGCGCAGACTCCAACCCTTTAAACTCTGAAATCTTGGATATATATTGGACCCCAACCTTTTGTGATAAAAGTGGATCTGAGTACTTTGAAGCCTTTCTTTTTAATTTATCTGAAACATTTCGCAAACGACTTTCCCTTCTTCCTGCTCGGATACAGAAAATACCGTGGCATACATAAAACCTTAAAAAATAGAAAAATTAAAACGAACAAAAAATTGTTCTGCAATCTGTACCAAAACACAAATAGCACTACATTTAAAGGTAAGTATGAATATTAAATGAATCAAAGTTTTCGCAAATTTACGCAAGTCGAATTTGTTGAAGTGCCTGACACCCCTTTCAATATTAATGTTCCACGATCTGTCGAAATTAGTTCGATGTCATTAATGGCGTTTCTGCTCTTCAATCGTCATTGAAAATTGACTTGGGTGGTATTTTTACATTTTTTCTTAAACAATTCATGTCATTAAATCCATAAGTCTGGAAATAGTAACGATGTTAGAAATTACAGACCTACTTCTAAGCTAACTGCTTCAAACTCTTCAAAAAGTTAGTTAACAAAAAATTTCTGCTTCTATCAAAACTATAATAGAACCGCCTCAGCATGGTTTTATCTGCGGTCGCTCCACAGTTACCAATCTCGTGGTATTTTCCCAATAGTCTATCTCTGTACTTAAGAGTAGTCGTCAAGTCGACACTATATATACAGACTTTTCAAAGGCCTTTAACACAGTCTCACACAATATCTCTGATGATCTAAAACTGTTTCGTAAAGTAACTTGCCAATCGGATGATTCTTTAGTACAGCATGGCTTAAGGAGTTACATACAGAATTTTCAAAAAATCAATTTTTTTTCAATAGTGTCTTAAAAATATACTGTGAAATTTTCATGCGGAAATTCTCAATATTATAGCTTCTACAGGCCATTAACAAGGCAGCGAGCGGTCCACGCGGTCCGCGCGGTCCTCAAACCTCCAACTTGTATTTCTCGAAACTACTTTTTCCGGCACGGTCTGCATGATAACTCATACAGTTTTTAATACTTTTTGATAAGGTTTTTGTTTTTTAATATTCGAAAGTGTTTTCCCTATAGATTTGATTTAGGATATTTTTTACTTTTTACAGATCCAACAACATTTCAAGTAGCAATGATGTAGACCGTGGATCAACTTTTTTTCATTGTACTTTGGGTTACGTGATTTTTTATATACTACTTTTTGTAAAGAAACATTTTTTTTTTATTATTTTATTACTATTGCAATCCAGTTAACAAAACTAATAAGCAATACATTTTACATATATTTAATTAAATTAAAACATCTCAAGTAAAGACAAAATTTTATGAAAAGAGATCATGCGGTTTCGTCCTTTTTAATCTTCTTGTGAGGTCATCAGTTACAAGTAGTTTGGCTGCTACATCATTGATGTGCTGCTGAAGTCTCTCTTTATGTTTATTTGCGAATTTTTTTATGATATCCGTAATGGTGTCTATATTGAGATCCTTATGTAGATTGCAATTACGAATGTACCACGGCGCTCTAACGATGTCGCGTAATACTTTATTTTGGAATCGTTGAATGATGTTTTTGTTGCTTTCACTGGTGCAGCCCCAGAGCTGTATGCCATATGACCACACTGGTTTCAGTATTTGGTTGTATTAAAGTATTTTGTTATGAATAGAGAGTTTAGAATGTCGGCCTAACAGCCAATACATTTTCTTGTATTTAAGAATTAACTCCTCGGGTTTTTTCGTGACATGTGCTTTCCATCTCAGCTTAGCATCTAAGGCCATTCCTAGATATTTTGCCGTATTTGCATGCGGAATTGCCGTATTATTGATAAATATTGGTTTATAATTTATATTTCTATTAGTGAAGTCAACATGCACAGACTTGGTTTCGTTTAACTTGACACGCCATTTTTTGGTCCAATTTTGAATTGCATTTGCTGATGCTTGTAACTTCTGAATTGCTTCTAAGTGTTTTTCATCAATTGCTAATACTGCAGTATCATCGGCAAATGTTGCAGTTGTTGTATTGCTGCATGTGGGTATATCGTTAGTATACAAGAGATACTAAACTGGCCCGAGTACACTGCCTTGCGGGACACCTGCATTAATATCTTTCAGTTCTGAATAGACATCTGCTTGCTTTATTCTAAAGTATCTGCTCGTTAAGTAGGATTTTAAAATGTTTGAGTACTGGGTTGGTAGAACTACTTGAAGTTTATGGATTAGTCCCTCATGCCATACTTTATCAAAAGCTTGCGATACATCTTGGAATACCGCAGAACAGATTTGTTTTTCTTCGAGTGATTTTTCAATTACATGAGTAATGCGGAATAAATTTTTAGTAATTAAAATTTCAGTATTAATAAACAATGCATAGAATTTCTTTATATTTATTTCTATTGTTATCCTTCTAAAACCAGTTTTTCTTTTAGCGCATTTTTGGCGTTGTGGGACGTAAGTAACCTCTTAAACAACTTTCTCGCTTAGAGTGTTCAAAATAAGCTTTCACTTAATGTAAAGAAATGCTTTCATGTCACGTTTGCAAAAACTCTGGATGTCATTCCTTCCTCCTATACTTTAACAAATGTTGTTCTGCCTAAATATAAAGAGTTTTCTGATTTAGGCGTGACATTTGACCCCGATTGTATTATGCTAAAACCGGTGTAAATTATGTTAATCAGTAAAATTTTACATACATAACTGCCTAGTTCGTTCTAAGCTCGTTCCTCTCATTCAAATACATTTGAGAGGGTACAACGAAATTTTATTGGATTAACTCTGCAACCTCTTCATTTCTATGATCCGCTAACACCCTGGAGTGCTATAGTGCATGACAATGCTAATAAATCTGCAGCCCTTTGCAAATAGACCTACCTTTCAGTCATTGGTGTATGTCACTAGACTACTCGACCTAGATTTCGCCATGCCACGATTCATTTTCTATTCAAGAATTGCTTCCCCCTGCTCATAATAGATCTCTTTTGGTCTAGCATGTAAGAATTGTGTTTATTTAAATATATCTCTCTAGTCTGTAAGGTCCATTGCAATAATAGACATAAATAAAAAAATAAATGAATTTTGATGGCTATGCAGTTTTATAGCTCATTGCATTTTAATACAAAATGTTTGGCAATTTTTTCGGTTCGATGAAACGGTTTTTCTGCCATTCAAAGTCCATGCACGAATTCTTTTATTTGGAAGAAACAACCTTTTTAGAAATAAAAAATTTTATATGTTTCCTCGAAGTGAAAAAAAAAATTAATTTGAGATCTCGCATACCGACAAATATATTTGAGTCCTTCATCATCTAACCAAAATTTGTTGAGTGATACATTTACTACTGTGGATCCATTGAATAGCGTAACACAGCACTTATCAAATATTTGGAATTTCCGAGCAGTTTTCATACTACATATATAAATAAATTACTTTTAAAACAAAGAAAAAAGGAAATAAAACAAAGCTTTGGAGAGTTTTAACTTTATTGGTTAGTCTGCACAAAATCTAAACTTCATCTACAGAAGAAGTCTTTGTTATATAAAACAACGATTAAACCAATCTGGTTATAAAGACTGCAGGTGTGGGGAAAAATGCAACGACAACAAACGAAGATTCTTCAAATTTTGACAGATACACAAGAAATGATGACCTACCTAGGACTTTAAATATAGCAACAGCAGACGAAAAAATCAAAACGATAACAACAAGGCACTTTGCCACAATACATAAGCACAATAAGGCAGAAATCAGCAGACTTCTACAAAATGAAAGAAAACCTAAAATAAGTATAAAAAGTACTCGACCGAGGTCACTTGTTATACAAGAACAAATATGTAAAAATAGTTAAACTGTTATTTTATTGTTTTTAAATTGTAATTATGTAAACTGATTATTGTCTTCTAGATTATTTAAACTATTATTTTAATTATTATTATTTAAAATTTTTTTCATTTATTTTTATCGCTTTTGGCACTGACCATTATATGGATATAAAAGTCAACATAAGGATGTATAAAATAAATGGAGAGAGAAAAAGAAAGATGTGTCTGTTTTTTAAGTTTTCTGTGCATGACTCAGAAGCAGTTGCTGGTAACATTTTGGTACAGCTTACGGCAAAATATGTGCCATGTTCGGTTACGTTGCAATCGCTGTTCGCCATGGCACACACTCAGGATCATAGGCCATAAAGTACTTTATTCTGAAAAAAGTGTCGTAGGAATCACTAATGTTGAGCTTTTTAGGAATATTAACAGAAATTATATTTTTATTTCTATCATTTACCTATTTTTCTTCAACCATTAGAGGGTTAAGGATATTCACATACTTATGAACGCTTTGTTAAGTTATTCTCTTTGCTGATGCTTTTATCCGTTTATCGAACAAATTAGCTAATATGCAATTTCGCGTAGCAGAGTAATTGCGGAAAATTATAGCGATAAAATGACGAAATTGATATTTTAAGTAAGCAAGTTAAGTAGTTGGTATTTAGGTATTCAATTTGTTGTTGGATTTTGAAGTCCACTAATTTCTGCTTCTAGTCTAAAAATGCCATTAAATTTAATAGATCTATAAATAGGAAAGAAAAAATCGATTGTGGCTTACATTGAATAAAACACATTTGAATTTACTCTAATTCTACTATATAAATTTTTATAGCTTTGTTTTTGCTTTAAATTAAATTAGCTTTATCTTAGACCATAGGGAAAATAAGTTCCCCACAGTGGTGTAGTTAAGGTATTCTTGCAAGACAACTCGAAAAAAATTTTGTTTTTGCCTGCAAATGATTTCTTGTAAGCTCGCATTATTTATTTATTTAATTCAATTAATAGTCTAAAAATACAGTACTTCTTACAGACTATGAAAACAGATTAATGCTAAATTAATTAATCAAAGTAAAATTAAACTTATAATTAACTCGCTTCAATTGTAATGAGTAAAAGAAAGAGATAAAATTTCTTATAACTTACAGAGGAGGATTATTCATTTTAGTAAGTGAAGAAATACAAAGTTTCTTACAGACTACTTAGAACTAAGAGTATTTATATAGAAGTAATTAACAAAATTAAAGCTTAGGAAACTAAATTAACAAAATATACTAGTAGTGGAGTGCCCGGGGGTTTTGACCTCGGATCTCTGAGGGACTGAATGAATTGCCATGTAACCATCAGGATTTTCTTTTGTATGCTCTAAATTGTAACTTCTACCAATATTATATTGTGCAATTAATTGTTTCATTGTTTAAACAAAAAAATATGAAAAATTAATATATTGAAGCATAATATAATATTTAGTTGGAAATAATTTTTTTTAGTTCTACGTTAAATTTTACTTAAATAGATAAAGAAAAACATCTTCCCAACGTTATATATTATTGGTTATATTATGGTTGGAAGTGGGATAAAAGAAGTTCTTTCTACCATTTATGCAGAAAATATGATTGATCACATAACGTCAGGACGTGCCTATGCTAGAGCAATACGTGCTCATACCTTATTGCAGCAGGCTTTATCACAATTAATTTTTGAAGATCTTAAGGAAAATAATGCGGATTTTTGACGTGATAACGTCTTATAATTCGATTTAACAGGCTGCACGCACGAAAAAATGTGTCGTTACCTTGCTCCTTACTGTTCATATGTAGTTACCTTGCTCATTACTGTTCATATGTAGTTACCTTGCTCATTACTGTTCATATGTAGTTACCTTGCTCATTAATGCTCATATGTAGTTACCTTGCTCATTACTGTTCATATGTAGTTACCTTGCTCATTGCCGTTACCAAAATGTGTCGTTACCTTGCTCATATGTAGTTACCTTGCTCATATGTAGTTACCTTGCTCATATTAGTGTTACCTTGCTCATATGTAGTTACCTTGCTCATATTAGTGTTACCTTGCTCATATGTAGTTACCTTGCTCATATTAGTGTTACCTTGCTCATATGTAGTTACCTTGCTCATTAGTGTTACCTTGCTCATATTAGTGTTACCTTGCTCATATGTAGTTACCTTGCTCATTGCATTGAATGAACTGCAAGCGAAAGCGCGGAAGGAACGACAAAGCAAACAAAGCAAACGAACGGCAACGTTCGACATCTTGCTCTCCCCTACTTATGTGAGCGTATATATGTATGTATATGCGCATATGTACATATATAAATTCACGTATTTGTATTGGCATATGCCTTCTTATTGATTATTATTAATTTGATTTACTTGAAGAATTTAAAATAAAACCAAGTTTGTTAATAATACCTGTTGTTTTAATGTTATTATTATTATTTTTTGAAGTGAAACTTCTTTTGTCTCGAAGGATGAAACGCTGTGAGGAGTAAAACCATAGCGTTTCATCGATATGTGACGCTACGCCAGCGCCATCTGTTAAAAGCGTGGCGTGGATGAAACGCTGTGAGGAGTAAAACTACGCTAAACTACGCTAAAACACGCTATGCCAGCGCCATCTGTTAAAAGACTGGCGTAGCGTGTCGTCGTGAATGTAATGCGGTCGTTTATTATTGCATTCTTATCGAATGTAATTTGTAAATATGACATTTGATTGACGGCCGCCGTAGCCGAGTGGGTTGGTGCGTGATCACCATTCGGAATTCACAGAGAGGTCGTTGGTTCGAATCTCGGTGAAAGCAAAATTAATGAAAACATTTTTCTAATAGCGGTCGCCCCTCGGCAGGCAATGGCAAACCTCCGAATGTATTTCTGCCATGAAAAAAATCTGCTCATAAACATATCATAAAACAAAATGAAATAAATGCATAAAAAAAAAAAAAAAAAATTTTCTTGTGATTCGAACCAAGGATTTCGGATCGGAAGCCAACATTGCTACCCGCTGGGCTATCGCGCTGTGCTGTCGCCGCAAAATAATGTATCATAAATCTGTTTACCATACCAAAGACCATACACTTTGCGAACGCATTTCGGTGGAAACAGTTGACAGTTATCCCAAACACAATATTATATTAGTAACGCGAGACGCGTCATAGAGTGTGTGTGTAGTTTTGAGCAAATCTTACAAACATATTTTGTTTTGTTGATTGATTTCTGTTAAATATGGCATCAAATCAACAAAAACGGAAACCGAAAACAGGTGCTGAACGGCAACGTGAGTATTTGGAGCGTAAAAAATTAAGAGCTACTGTTGAACACCGTGACAGTGAATCCTCCGGTTGTACGATAAGTGATAATTTGTAGTACCAACAACAAGATGCGGAACTACCATTGATGCAGTATTTCATCGATACCTTGATAGATTAGAATGTAGATCATTTTTTACGTATTTCAGTTACCATAAAGCCCTTGTTTCATTTTTGGAAAACGAATCCAATAATGATAATGACAATGCCGAGAACCAAATGTAATTGAGTACAATAAATTCATTTCTTTTTATATTAAAATAAATAAATAATTCTGTTTAATAAAATTCCATTCCATGCTTTCCATGACTTCTGCATGCATTATATTGAAATAATAGTTAAATTATTGATTTGTTGATAAAAGAAGTTTCACTTCAATCGTGCGGGTTCCGTGAACTACCACACACTTTCTTTTTTATTATATCTGAAGGAAAAAATGTATGGTAATATTCACCATATCTATACTAATATTATAAAGAGGAAAACTTTGTTTGTTTGGTTGTAATGAATAGGCTCAAAAACTACTGGACCGATTTTAAAAATTCTTTCACCATTCGAAAGCTACATCACGAGTAACATGGATTATATTTTATTTTGGAAATAGGGCTCGAGATATAGGTCAAAACGTGGACCCGGGTAACCTTCGGATGTGTATGTACAATATGGGTATCAAATGAAAGCTGTTGATAAGTGCTTTAATACGGGGTAATTTTCATACCTATTGATGACTAGGGTCTGGAAATATATGCCAAAACGTGGACCCGCCGTGTCTTTGCACCGAATTAAACCAAACTTACACACATTGTTAAGTAGGTATTGAAGATGATTTCCGTATAGTTTGAATACCTATTGGTAGATAGGGTCTCGAGATATAGGTCAAAACGTTGACCCGGGTAACCTTCGGATGTGTATGTACAATATGGGTATCAAATGGAAGCTGTTGGTGAATGCTTTAGTTTAGAGTATTTCCATCCGCTCCGTGACTAGGGTCTCGAGATAGAGACCAAAACGTGGACCCTAGAATGTGTTTGTACAATATGGATATCAAATGAAAGCTGTTGATAAGTGCTTTAATACGGGGTAATTTTCATACCTATTGATGACTAGGGTCTCGAAATATATGCCAAAACGTGGACCCGGGTAACCTTCGGACGTGCATGTACAATATGGGTATCAAATGAAAGCTGTTGGTGAATGCTTTAGTACAGAGTATTTTTCATGCCGCTCCGTGACTGGGGTCTCGAGATATAGGTCAAAACGTGGACCCGGGTAACCTTTGGTTGTGTATGTACAATATGGGTATAAAATGAGAGCTGTTGATAAGTGCTTTAATACGGGGTAATTTGTTATGTTATGTTTTGTTATGTTATGTTATGTTATGTTATGTTATGTTATGTTATGTTATGTTGTGTTATGTTATGTTATGTTATGTTAGGTTATATTATGTTATGTTATGTTATGTTATGTTATGTTATGTTATGTTATGTTATGTTATGTTATGTTATGTTATGTTATGTTATGTTATGTTATGTTATGTTATGTTATGCTATGTTATGTTATGTTATGTTATGCTATGTTATGTTATGTTATGTTATGTTATGTTATGTTATGTTATGTTATGTTATGTTATGTTATGTTATGTTATGTTATGTTATGTTATGTTATGTTATGTTATGTTATGTTATGTTATGTTATGTTATGTTATGTTATGTTATGTTATGTTATGTTATGTTATGTTATGTTATGTTATGTTATGTTATGTTATGTTATGTTATGTTATGTTATGTTATGTTATGTTATGTTATGTTATGTTATGTTATGTTGTGTTATGTTATGTTATGTTATGTTAGGTTATATTATGTTATGTTATGTTATGTTATGTTATGTTATGTTATGTTATGTTATGTTATGTTATGTTATGTTATGTTATGTTATGTTATGTTATGTTATGTTATGTTATGTTATGTTATGTTATGTTATGTTATGTTATGTTATGCTATGTTATGTTATGTTATGTTGTGTTGTGTTCTGTTGTGTTGTGTTATGCTGTGTTATGTTATGTTATGTTATGTTATGTTATGTTATGTTATGTTAAAGTATATTATGTTATGTTAATGTTAACTCATTCTCTATATCCATACAAAATATCTATCAAACAAATAAAATTAAAATTTTCTTTTGAAAAATGCAACCATTCAATCAGTATTTTCTTATGACGTTATCACGTTAAACTATCGTCAGTAAACCGACTTTGCAGACAACCTCTTTTTAAATGTATTGAATGACGAATAAATATCGATGATTTTTGAAATGTTCACTTACAATGAAATTACAGAAAATCAAGGATTTCAAATGCTGAGTAGAATTTTTGAAGATAAGTTAGTTGAGCTTGAAAATAAAGATAAAACATCAAAACTATGGATTACGTATTTTCGAATGGTAACAATATTGAAAGACTTCATTGCTCATCAGATATCATTGCTGATCAGACTTTAATGAAAGGAATGAGCGTCGAAGGGGGTCCTTTTAAATGAGGTGCCACTGAAAGTGTAGTTTATAAATGGATCATAGGAGTTATTTATAGAAAAGATATTATTGAAAGCATAGAAAATTTGTGTGACATATCTTTCAATAAAAGTCATCAACACAGTGATTCTACAGATGCTAGAATTGAAAGGGATGGTATCGATGTAAAAAGATTGGTAGACTTTTTCAAAGAACACAGTCCTTTTCCTGATACAGATGCAATTATGTCAATTGCCACTGGAATTACTGGTGATAAAAGTATAAATTGTTACAATGCTTTTGAAGAAGGTTTAAAAGTTATGAAGAAAATCGAAGGGAAAAATGTACTCGAATTGAAGTTATTAAGGAAAGATAAAATAAATAATCTATTGGCTAAAAATAATAAAATAAAAATTCATGACAATGTTATTCCCGTTGATCCATTGTTGTTGTTTCAACGTATTTGTGTGTTGAAAAAACAGATTATGAACTAACAACTTATATGAATTATGAACTGGCACCATATCCACTTGCTCTGTTTGAAGATGGCCAACTGCGAAAAACAAAAAAAATCAACTTTCTACGAATTATTCCCAGAAATTCAGATTAATTTGAAAAGCTTAGAAAATGTTCATTATGTTATTGATGTTGTTATATCGTTGCAAATGGCAATTAAATGAAACATTCAAAATGATATGCGAACATTACGTAAGATATTTGAGGAATAATTATAATAACGCATACGTGGTATTTGATGGATATAAGAAGCACGGTATTAAATCTGCTGAAAGGAATTGTCGCGCACTAAAAAATATAAGTACAGATATTGAATTTGATGAAAATATGCCGTTAAAAATCGCTCGAGATAAATTTCTAACGAATAAAAAACATAAATCTCGCCTAATCGAAATGTTAAGTATAAAATTAGCTGATAACAATATTTTTACATGCCAAGCGGAAAGCGATGCAGATAAAATAAATGTTGATACAGCAATTAGTTTAGAATCTCAAAATATTGTTGTAATTTCTGAAGACATTGACGTCTTCGTTGTGTTAACGTCAGTGGCGCCTACTGATCGTGAAATATATTTTTTAAAACCATCCCGAGGCAAAGTTAACCAACAAATATTTTCATTGAAAAGTTTAGAAAAATCTCTACCAGCATCTAAAGAACATGTTCTATTTTTACATGCTTTCACGGGCTGTGATACTACTTCTGCGTTTTACAATAAAGGAAAAATTAAGTTTATCAAAAATTTTGAGAAGCGGAATGATCTACATGACTCAGCAGCAGTATTTAAAAATGTACATGATGATGCAAATAATATATTTCAAGCTGGTATTACATGTATTTTGGGACTGTATGGTGCTTCGGCAAAAATTACAGATTTGAATACATTCAGGTTCAATTCTTTCATCAAAGCAACTGCCAAAGACACAAGTGTTCTTTTATCTTCGTTACCTCCCACATCTGATGCAGCATTTGAACACTTTAAACGGGTTTACCTACAAATCCAGATGTGGTTAGGGAATGATTTAATCATCGAAAATTGGGGATGGAACTATTCCAATAATACCTATCATCCAATATTTACGAATCAATTACCTGCTCCGGAAAATTTATTAAAAATGTTATTTTGCAATTGCAAAAAAGGATGAGGAGCTGCAAGCGGATGCCGAAAAAGTGGATTATACTGCAGTGTAGCATGCCTACAGTGCAACGATGACAGCTGTCTAAATGTAGCGCCTATGATTAACATCAGTGAAATTCAAGATGATATTTGAAAAAATGTAAATTTTTCAATAGACAAATTTTTTTGTTATTATAATTCATTTTTTTCTTTTAAATAGTCAAAATTTTTTTGTTTTTAATAATTAATTCGATTTTACTTTTATGCTATAATAACAGAAAACAATTTTTTATTCTTTTTTTGTATGCTAATTATTTAAATAAACGAATAGTTGACATAATATTTTTTTTTTTAACATTTAATTTTCCATAATCTATTTATTTTTTCATTTGCTTCCACTTCTGTTACAAAAACAATAAATTCTACAACGTTATTTGCATTATAGCACAAAGTTATTGCAATCATAAATTTTTGCTATTTAAAAATCAAATGCACAACTTTTAAATATGTAGAGATTATTATTTATGTTATTCACAACACATTTTCGCAAAGATAATTTAATTTCATCTAGTCCCTGAGACATCCTGGGTTTTAACGTTTTTAACGCTCCAGACACTCCACTATAGGTAATTATTTAGATTTTTTTGGTTGGTTGGTTGGTTAAAGTGGTGATTCTTCCAGAATCCAACTAGCGCTTCCGCGCCATTTTCTTGCCACATCCTCGTTACCAACTTGTTTAACGATTACTTACAGCATAACTATATCCAGTCTGTGCGGTTAAGGAACCTTATTAGGTTGTTAACGTCTAAGCCAGATAGTTGTTCGAGATTCTGTCCTTCCATAGGGCAGGGCATTCACAGAGGAAATGGAAGATTGTCTCCTTTTTCTCCGGTGGTTTACTACTCTGACAGTGTGTGTTGTGAGGGATACCCATTTTGGCTGCTTGTTCTCCGATAGACCAAAAGCCAGTTATGACTGCCGTTAGTCTCCAGGCGTCCCGTCGTTTCATGTTCATCAATGTCGAAGATTGCTTGAGGTTGTAGGTAAGACATAACGTCCTGCTGATCTTGCATTTCGTCGGGTCTCTCCATCTATATACAATCTGCAATTCGAAGGTATTTTAAGGAAATTGCATTCTTGACCGCACCTAGTGGAGTGAATACTGGTACTGCAAGAGCGTTATTCATGGCAGATCCCCCTCTTGCCAGTTCATCTGCTTCTTCGTTACCTTAAATGTTCCGTTGTCCCGGGACCCAGATTAAGATAACTTTATGGTTTTCACTCAAGATGGTGAGGCTATTCCTACTTTGTTCCACCACTTTGGAGGTTGTTGTGGCCGAACCCAGTGCCTGGATTGCAGCTTGGCTATCTGAGAGAATAGCGATATTACCCTTAAAAGAGAAATCTGCGATTAGTAGCCTACAGGCTTCCCCAATTGCCAGTACTTCCGCCTGGAAGACACTGCTGGTATTAGGGAGACGCACAGATTTCTCAATTTTAAGTTTGTGAGAATATATACCAGCTAGATTTCTTACAAAGGAAGAAATTTTTTAATTGGGTATTAAATACATGTTTCGCCCTGGAAAAGTCTAGATCCCAAAGGGAGGCGAGATAGTTAATGTCAGACAGCGTTCTAACAAAAGGCGCTTTGGCACTATATAATGTCCTCCTAACGCCAACATGAAAAATTTTGGCACGGCGAAAGTTCCTGCAAGGAACATTAAAATGTATTCTTTCTAGAAGAAACGGGCAGTCAATTAGTCCATTAACAAGATCGAAAATAAAAGAAACTGCCTGAAGCGTACCTCTGTCACTTAATGGACAGAGACTAATGAAACGACAGCGTGAGTCGTATGATGGTTTGGGGTCTGAGAAATTGAGTGAATGTAGCGCGAAACGCACAAAAATTTTTTGAACCCTCTCCACTCGATTTATATGTACTCCATGATAAGGTCTCCAAATAAAAGAGGTATAATCTAATTTGGACCGCACAAACGCAGAGTATAAAATCTTAAGAGTATATGGATCAGTGAAGTGCGATGAGTGACGTCTAACAAAAGCGAGCATAGGAAGAGAATTGGAAACGGCATAATTTAGGTGCGTGATAAAATTAAGCTTTGAATCAAAGAAAACCCCTAAATCTTTTATCACGTCAGACGAAGCAAGATATGTATAATTGATATGATAAGAGGTGTTGAGGGGGTTTTGAAGCTTAGAAAATGTGATTTTATGACATTTTTCCATATTAAGAAATAGACGATTTATAAGGCACCAGGAAAATAAATTATTCAACTCAGACTGTAGGGCGGCTGAATCACTAGAATTTCTTATTTCAGCGTACACTTTTAGATCATCAGCATAGAGAAGAAAATAAGCGAAGGAAAAACACGAATAAATATCATAAATAAACAAAACAAATAACAAAGGTCCTAAAATACTACCCTGAGGTACGCCAGAGGCCACCATTGATAACTACAGTGCAGCATCTCTTTATTAAATAGAACTGAATCCAATAAAGGAAAGTAGAATGAAAATCGAGACAGGCCAGTTTAGTTACTAAAATCGTATGGGAGATTTTATTAAAGGCTTTAGAGAAATCTGTGTATATTGCGTCAGTTTGGAAACCATTCTGGAAGCCTGCGTGGCAATCATCAGAAAAAACGGATAAGTTAGATAAGGTAGATCTTGCAGCTACAAAACCATGCTAACATGGACTAATTAGACGTTTAACACTAAAATATAACTTATCTTTAACAACGCATTCAAAGAGTTTAGATACAGCAGATAATTTGGAAACCGCTTTTGAAAATAGGAGTGACTGAAGTCAGCTTCCAATCATCGATAAATATTCCTTCGGCCAAGGATTTGTTAAAAATTAGTTTAAGAGGTTGAACCAAAGAGCGACAATTTTTAAACAAAGTTACAGAAAGCTCGTCTACATCCGAATGAGCCGAGCTTTTAATCTTTAACAATCCCTCAATGACATCATCATCTGATAGAACAAGCGAACCAAAGTCAACTGAAGAAGACACTTTCCCCAAGAAATTATAGCGAATGGCTGCCAAATGTTCTTCCTGAATATCTTCATCAGACACGAAGTTAGATGAAAAGAAATCAGCAAATAAATTCGCTGCATCGCTGACAGAGCAGGCAGTTACGTCCCTATAAAAAACAGAATTAGGAATAGAAGAGGCCTTTTTAATCGATTTAATATATCGCCAAAAATTCTTCGGATTACTTTTTATACTAAGCTCAAATTTGTGAATGAATTCCTTATACAAAGACTTATTTAAAGTACGAAACCTATTGCTGTGGAGGATAAAAAAATCATAATAGCGGGTTTCGTTAGTTAACTTGAACTTCTTAAAAAACTGATTTCTCCAATTTTTATGATGTTTAAGTTCTTTCGTGCACCAAGGAATCTTATAATTTACACGCTTAAAAATTGGAACATGTTGAGAACATATAACAAGGACTAAAGTTTTAAATATCTCAAAGCATTTAGCAACTTCAATATTGCCTAGAGATACTTCCCAATCAATTTCACGTAAGGCATTATCAAGAGTTTGGAAATCACAATTGGCAAAATTAAAGGAAGGATGAGCACTATCGGGCCTGGATTCAAAAAATTCTAAAAATTCCAAGTCTAGCTTTAAAGGAATATGGTGAACGTTGATCGGCGATATAGAAGAAAAAGGCTGCGATAGAACAGAACTAATGTTGGCGCTTATAAAAGTCAAATCTAATAAACGACTCATACTATTAGTTAACCCAATAATCTGAGTTAGATCCATGCCCAGTAAATTATCAATAAAAAAAGATTCAGTAGGACTATTGACGTTTGAAGGCGTTAGATATACGTTATTGTCTAAATATACCGAATTTATATTGCTTAAGTTAAAATCCCCTAAGACACATAATTGGTTATTCCCAATAACATCTTGAATCGTTAAGATGTTGTTCACATGCGACTTATACAAGTACTCATTACTTAAGGGTGGAACATAAGGCACACAAATATAAAGAAAACTATGCGCACCACGTTTTCGCACGCATAGCTGGTCTAATACAGTATCAGTCTCATGTAATTGAATGAGTGATGCGTGACGATTACGGCGAACTGCGATCATGACTCCGGCTCCTCTGCTATATCCAGTTTTAACAGCATCTCTGTCTTCACGAAAAAGAGCGTAAATGTTTGGCACGAAAAATTCAGCATCAAAAAAGTTTGAGTTGAGCCAAGTCTCAGTTTTAACCACCACATCATACTCACAACATGAACTAAGCAATCGTACTTCATCTGACTTACTTCTTAGTCCGGACGCATTTTCATAATAAATTTTAATTCGATTATTAGGCCTGGCACAGGCAACTAATTCTGCGACGGTTGATTTACTTGCTTGGTAAGGTACAGTTCCTAAGTAGTCACTTCTTTGTTTACTCGCTCTTGAAAAAACTTGAAAGGGCGTACTTTTACGCCAGCTGGCCAGAGCTCTGAATTTAGTAAGCTGTCATAATGATTTGAGAAGACCCCTAGTTTAGAATTCACTCGCTTTAGAGAATCAACAGACACATCCTTCTTTACAAGACTATAGCAAGATATCATTTCGGAACTAATAGATGAATGCTTAGATACGTAGGCGATAATATTATTTGTTGTTACAGAGATGGCTTACATGAAGATAAGTGTAACCATTTCATTCTATGCGCAACATTTAATTCATCATTTGAGCTCGACCCAACAACGCTTTTACGAGTAAGCGCTTTTTGGCTTATTCGAAGTACCAATAGAATGAGCGGACGCAGAGTTAGAAGCAGAAGCAGAGGCATCCGCAGCAGAGGCATTTTGTTCGGGATGTGAAGTTAATTTAGCTACGTCGGCGTAGGATGCAGTCACAGCCGCAGCAGAATCCACCACAGTTGCTGAACACGACACTTTGTTGGAATTGCGTTGCTCGATTGGCTGAGCTGTTTGTAAGAGTTGATTAGATTTATTCCCATCTTCGACAGCTGGGAGAGGATTTATTTGAAGAGAAAGCGAAGAAGCGGTAGATGGCAAATTAACGGCAGACTTAGGAGACAATTGATTTGATGCACTTTTCACATTTTTATTAGCACACTTGCAAGTGCATGCAATGCGTCGGAGTTCTTTAACTTCTTTTGTGAGCATGGAAATAGCAGACACCACATCTTCGGCGTGTGATTTGCGCATAGCTTTAATCTCGGAATGCATATGTTCCGTTTTTTCAACTAAGAGCTGCTTTTCTGTTTGTAAAATATTTAGCATTGTCACCGCGCCCTTGTATTCTATTTTAAGAGCAGAAATTTCATTTAGAACGGTTAACAAAGAAACTTGTTGGTTATTGTCGTTTATATTTTGATTTGACTGTTTAGTCGGCATCGGTTGTTGTTTTGCGATATTCACATTTTGATTTTGTGTATTAGATAAATACGAACTTTTCGTTTTATTTATTATGCACTCACTTGGGGAAGGGCATAGGGGAGGGGAGCGAATAGACGCCCGACGAGTAGCCTGACAGTCCTTGCACAAATATTTGTTGTTAGAGCTAAGTAAAAATTCTAAATCACTTTGCAAAATCCCAACACAACCTAAATGGAAAAATTCGCCACACTTAGCGCATTGAACTTTGGCATTAACTTTGTTGCGATCAACTCTCTGCCCACAAACAAACGGCATTTTACAGAAATATGCAAATTATGCTTTGTATTTTAATAAAGGAGTCACTGTCTCTATAAAATTTGTTTATTATTACACAATAAGAAGTAAAAAGCACGGAGCTCGATGAAAACACGTCTATGCCGAATGAACGTACTTGACTATTAGGGTAAGAGAAATTGTAACATCGAGTCGTAGGGGACATCAGGAAACAAATAGTATAATATAATAATTTATTAATATAATTTAATAACATACATTATCACAAAAAAACAAAAAAAAAAAAACAGTATAGTAAATACAATGTGACGTGCGTGAAATACAAAATTAATAACCCTGCCGGAAAATTTATAATTTTTATATTTGACTCTAGTGAACTAAATAAGGTAAAGGTCAAAATAAATAAAAATCATTTTTGTTATTTAGTAGAAAAGTTAGTCAAGACTTTTATTGTAGTAACGAATCCTAGGTACCCAAGTAAAATGCGTAACTGTTGAAAACGTCGAGGTATCGATGCTGAAGGTTGTTTAGCAACATTTTGTGCTACAGCTGCAACATTCTCAACAGAGCGTTCAGTTTTTGGCTTGCCAGTCCTTTTGTATCCTTAACAGAATCAGTTTCTTCAAATTTTTTCACTAACCTTTGAATTTTCGACTTATTCGGGCGATTATTTCTACAAAAAACATTACGAGTTTTGCGATATGTTGTTCTTAAAGATCGACCATTTTCATATTACATTTTGTCAAAAAAATATCGGGAATTGTAGTGTCGCAGAGTTTCAGCGTGATCTGTCAATTAGCTTATTTTTGACATTAAAGTATATCAGTCAACCGCAGGTGTGCTTTGCGATTTTCACTATGGTAAAAATATCGAACAAAGATTTCGTTTGCCGAATCGTTGAAAATGTTGCAGAAAGCCTATGGCTAGTGTGCTTTATCAAAAACACGAGTGGTACAAAGCTTTTGCAGTGGACCGGGAAGTCGTGGAAGATTTGCCGCGATCTGGTCGCCCATCAACGTCTTCAACGGATGAAAACGTCGACAAAGTCAAGGAAATGGTGTTAGGAACCCATCATTTAAGTTTGAGGAAGAGTTGAATTTCTTTCAAAAAATTCATCGGGAGAAGGTGGCTGCAGACATGCTTGAAGAAGTGAATTCGGATCCAGCGTTTATCTAGCGCATCATAACAGGTGATGAGACGTGGGTATTTGAGTTTGATATGCAAACCAGTCAACAGGCGGCTAAATGGCGCTATCCACATGAGCCAAAACCCTAAAATCCACGTCAAAGTCGGTCAAAAGCGAAAGCCATGTAATAAATCAATCAATCAATGGAATTATGCATTACTTACATCTAGACGTTCCTTTATAAAATCCATTCATACTTCCATCCAGAATGTAATTGTGGATGTCTAGTTAAGATTTGATAGAGTTTGAAATAACGCGTATAAAACTCACGGTATGGTTCGGATCCGCGGCGGCCGCCGTAGCCGAATGGGTTGGTGCGTGATTACCATTCGAAATTCACAGAGAGGTCGTTGGTTCGAATCTCGGTGAAAGCAGAATTAATAAATAAAAAACATTTTTCTAATAGCGGTCGTCCCTCGGCAGGCAATGGCAAACCTCCGAGTGTATTTCTGCCATGAAAAAGCTTCTCATAAAAATATTTGCCGTTCGGAGTCGGCTCGAAACTGTAGGTCCCTCCATTTGTGGAACAACATCGAGACGCACACCACAAATAGGAGGAGGAGCTCGGCCAAACACCTAACAGAAGTGTCCGCGCCAATTATTTATTTTTTTTTTTTATTTATGGTTCGGATCCGACTAAGATTGGCTGCGCCAACATTCAAAATGGAAGTAGTTAGACGTTCTTTCACCTGAATTCTTTGAGTATGTTATTTTCAAGGTATTAGAGCGTGTTTAAAAAAACTGTTTTTCTTTATTACTTCAGTGGTTGGAACCCATCATTTTATGCCGCTGGAGGGAAAACTAGAATAAACTGAAGAATTTTGGATACAGACATCATAGAAGATAGAACATAGGTTTGTTTTTGGTTGTTTTCCCAGTCGTTTACATGACCATGATTTAAGGTTCAAGGAACTAGTTTGGTACTGGTGTATTCCCCTGGAGGGTATTAATAACTTGTACCACCAGTGTAGAGTACCTTCACTTCACTCTCAAACTTCTTGCGAATTCTTTAACTATATTTTTAATAGGTAAATGAACTCAAACTTAAATTATTTAAACCATTTCAATGTCAATGCCATTGTTGTCAAATAAACACTTTAATTTCAATGACAAAATTCTTTTTTCTTTTTTTTGAAACCCAAAATATAAAGACACACGCCAAATACATCTTTTCTGTCATATGATACCTCACTCCAAAGCAAAACCATAGCTTACTGTCAAGTAAGTCAGCCTAAGCAAAATTTTATTGTATAGTATTTTTTTGAATTTATAATTTTGTTATTGATTTTACTTGTAACTATGTTTAGTTGTAATTTTGTATTTTACTGAGGACAAAAAGAAAATATAAAATGAAGCCATTCTATCAGAAGGCGGGCAATTCAGTCTTAGCCTGGTAGTTGGAAGGCAGTCATTTGCCCTAACTAAATAAATAAAGCAAAAAATCTTTTATTTAAAAGGAATCTTTAGTCGGCAGGTTTGCTCTAAAGCTCTTCCCCGATAATAAAGACTTTTCATGGCGAACCTTTAGTCGGCAGGTTTAGGTTAGGTTAGGTTTTTTTTTTTTTTTTTTTTTTCCTTGGGCTCTACGCGCTTACGCGTTTCGAGTAATTTATTATTTCAATTAGTTTGTTTTCTAGAGCAAATATTTTCATACATATGTGCAGTATAACATTCAGATAGATTACAAGTATTTTCAATTACATAAATATTTTATAGTTTAACAAAACTAACTGAAATAAAATGCCTGCGATTGGATACAAGCAGTTAGATGGTTATTCTACTATATTACTATTATGATTAAGACATTAGGTAGGAATGTTTGAAGCATTGAAGTTTTTTAAATTATCAATTATTTTTTTGACAAATTCATTAAATGATGTTATCAAACTAGGATATTTTGAAATTTGTTTTATGTTGAATGCTGGAATATCATATTGTGCACAGAATGTTTCGTGTCTCTGTCGTGCACTGTGAAAGCGTGGGCAGTCGTGCAAAAGATGATGCATACTCTGCACAGTGAGTTGGTCACACGGGCACCAGTCTTCGTCAATGATTTTGAATCGCTTTAAGTATGCCTTGTTGAAACCATGGCCAGTAAAGAGCTGTGTCAATTCAAATGATATCCCAAAGAGTTGTCGGTATAGTTGCGCATCTTCAAGAATTGGAAAGAAAATCTTTGTAATGGAGCCAGTGGTATCGTCGGCATACTCCTGCTGCCATGACTCGAATATTTGAGAACGTATTTGCCGTATAGCATAGCTTAAGGGAAATGCAGTATATACTGGATCGACTCCTTGATTTGCTGCTTCTTTTGCCTGTTCATCTGCACGCTCGTTTCCTTCAATACCGATGTGCGATTTGACCCAGTAAAAGTCAATTCTGTGTCGCTGGCGAAGAAGGTACAGGTGCTGATGAATTGATGCAATTAAAGGATTGGGGTTGCTCCGATTTTGGATAGCTTCCAAACAAGAGCGACTGTCGCTATATATGACTAGCTTTTCAGTTTTCAATTCATTCTGAGCCCATTTCAGTGCAGTGTCAATTGCTAGAGCTTCAGCCTGGAAGACAGTGCATGTGTCATGTAATTTAAATTTACGTGACGTCCAGTCGTCATCTTGTTTATGAACGACAAAAGCTGATCCACAAGCGCCTGTTTCTAACTTGCTTCCATCGGTATAGATGTGGGTCGCATTTGCATCCATAGTATTGTCAGCTTCCTGTTGTGATGCTATACTTTCAAAACGTATAGACTGACGCTCGGAAGGATGTAGTTGATTTTTTGGTGTAGTGCGTTGTTCAAGCATGACGTTTAGTGTTTCATCATATACTCCGGATAATTTGACACTTTCGATTTGCATAGTTTCTTTTATCTTCAGATGCAGCGGTGTGAATCCTGCAAGCGCCAGAGCTGAATTAGCCGAAACTGTGTGAAAGCCTCTGATTGCTCGTATAGCGAAAGTTCTTTGGAACGAGCGAAGAAGACGGCGAATATAATTAAACTGTATAGCTTTGCCCCATATACTTGCAGCGTAAGTTATAGTTGGCTCCACAACATGCTTATAGATTGTGATAACGTTGTCTGCGTGTACACCCCATGTGGGTCTAACATATCGGCATAAGTTTTTATATACTCGCTGAGCTTTATCGACAACGTACTTAGCGTGGTTGGTGAATCTCAGTCGATCATCTATTACTACACCCAGGTACTTAATTTCTTTGACGAAGATTAGTCGATTGCCATTTAAAAATAGTTCAGCTTGTTTAGCATTACTTTTAAATGCCATAGCATATGTCTTGGTGTCGCTAAAAGTCAACTTCACATTCTTTCCCCAATTATATATTAGGCGCAAAGCATCATTAGCGTAAAGTTGCAGTTCTTTTACAGTTTTGGCGCTGACTATTAAGAGGATGTCATCTGCAAAGGCCTGAATTTCACACCCTTCAGGCAGCGGCATAGAAAGAAGCTCATCTATGATAATGTTCCAAAAAATTGGACCACATACAGACCCTTGGATACAGCCTCTAGTTGTTGCTTTTGTTGCAGTGGCGTCGGCGTAGTTTAGTGAAGCGCTGCGATCTGTAAGATAGCTTTTAATAAGCCTGTAAATATTAGACGGAGTTTGCATTCGTTCTAGCTGATTTAAGAGCGCCGGCCACCAAGCGTGATCAAACGCACCTTTAATGTCTAGAGACACACAAATTACCTGCCGCTTTTTACGCTTCTCCTTCTCAATAGTTTCAATTGCGTTACGCAAAGCATCCAAAGTTGAGGTCTGCTCTTTGAAACCATATTGTTTTGGAGACCATAGTTGATTCGATTCAGCATGATATATAAGGCGTTTGGTAAAGAGTTTCTCTAACAGCTTTCCGAACACAGGAAGGAGTCCTATGGGGCGGTAAGATCCTAGCTCATTAGTTTCAACTTTGTTTGGCTTTGGTAAAATTTTAATGTAAGCCTTTTTCCAAATTTTTGGAAAGTAACCCACACGGAGGCATGCATTATAGAGAGCTGTGAGAAATTTGGAATATTTCTTTGTAAAAGCCAAGCATATGTCTGAGGTTAGGTTATCTAAACCTGGGGCTCTATTTGGATTCATGGTTACTAACGCTTCGAGTACTTCTTCTTCAGTGAATGGTTCATCCTTGGGTGTGTTAAGGTAATGTTTGTTTCTATTGCGACGGTGGAGGTGTTCACGCGTAGAGTCAACGGTGTCGTCAGGAAAGAAATGTTGCAGGAGAGCTTCAGCTGTGCCGGCGCTGGTGTCAGAGTATAGTCCGCTATATTGAAGCGTCATTGGAGGTCGATGTAATGGTGCATCCTTAATTAATCGATTTGTCAGTGACCAGACATTTTCTTTGCCTTGTTGTGCGCAGAATTCTCGGAAGTGCTCAGTTGATGCCTTCTTTAGTGCAGCGGCATATGTGCATTGGAATGTTGCATAGCAACTGCTGTCGAAATTTGAGTATTTTTTGAGTTGTTTAGCTTATGATGAAGTTGGATGCACTTTTTCTTAAGATCCTCGAGTTCATTATTCCACCATGGATTTGCTGCTTTGCCACGTCCTCGAATTTTCATAGATATTGAGCACGCCTTCTTGATAATTCCAGTAAGAGATTCTACAGTATTGTCCAGATCATATGCGGTACAATTGGCAAGGTCTACATTTAAAATATCTTTTATGTTGAGCTGCTCATCTAAAACTTCTTCGAACTTCTTCCAGTTGGCTGTCTTATTGTTGTATAGATAGGTTGATGTACTTTTTGCAGCAGTAACGCTGGAGCTGTTTTCGATTTTAAAAGTTATTGCGCTGTGATCTGAATTTTGAATGGCCTCAACATTCACTGACCAATTTGTGATATGGTGTGCGAGATTTCCTGAAGCAATCGTTATATCTATGATTGAACAAGCATGTGCTCCATACCGTATCGCGTTGAATGTGGCAACCTTACCCTGATTGCTTACTTCCATATCGTTGGCAGCTATAATATTTGCAACTGCTAACCCACGATCATTTGATCTGTTTGAGCCCCATGATGAGTGCCAACCATTGAAGTCTCCACCTATGAGCTGTAGTGCTGGCCTTGTGCTACTAAGAAATTTATTAACAGCGTCGGTTAGGTTAGGTTAGGTTAGGTTAGGTTAGGTTAGGTTAGGTTAGGTTAGGTTAGGTTAGGTTGAAGCGGTTGTCTTGTGGGACACACTCAGGCTCATAGCCCACTGTGATGCCATTGTGCGCTTTTCAAAAATGTTAGAAGATCTCCTATTTCTGTGGAACTGAGATCTTCCAATTCGTTAAAAAATTGTTTGCCTAGAATAGCAAATCTCCATCTGGATAGAGCAGGACAATGGCACGGAAGGTGCAAGATTGTCTCCTCCTCTTCCTCATCAAGACAACTTCTACAGAAGTCGTGTGCTTGCACTCCCATCCTTTGGGCGTGCCTACCTATTAGGCAATGTTCCGTTATGATTGAAATCAGGGTGCTAAGATTGTGCTTATTTTGGCTTAGCAAAGATTCTGTGCGTTTAGCACTAAGAGTCGGCCACAGTTGATGGGCGATTTTGCAGGTGGCTTCATTGCGCCATCTTTCGTTTGCTTTCCTTACGATTTCTTCAAGGATAAATAGCTTACATGTTTGTAAGGGAATGCCTATGTCATTGTCTATGCACTCATCGGTCAACTTGGTGCCGAGTCTCGCTAGTTCATCGGCTCTACAGTTATCCTCAATGCGGCGATGGCCAGGAGCCCATATTATCCTTAGGCGAAATGACTCAGCCATCTCGTTAAGAGATGTGTGGCATTTTATGGCTACCTTGGAGGTTGTCGACTGTTTTGTGAGGGATTTTATTGCCGCCTGGCTGTCAGTGAAAATGTAGATGTCATTTCCGGATATTGCATCACACTGTACCAGTGTCGCGGCTTTCGTTATTGCCATCAGTTCGGCCTGAAAGACACTACAGTAGTCGGGGAGCCGAAAACTGAAGGAGATCCCCAGATGCTCGGAGTATACACCTCCGCCCAGCCTGCCGTCGAGCTTTGAGCCATCTGTGTATACATGGATAGACTCGCCCTATCTCATATCGTCCCGTTCCCACTCTTCCCTTGAGGGTAGGAGGGTCGTGAACGATGTAATGGCAAGTGTGGGCGGGAGTGCATAGTCCACCAATCCGGGAATCTCCGAAGTGCCAGCCAGGATTTTGCCGTGACCGTAGCTCTTATTTGACCACTTGCTTAGAGTGTTCAGCCGTGCTGCGCGCGATATATTTTGCCTGCAGATCTACTGGCAGGAAGTTTAATGTCGCATATAATGCTTTCGATGGTGTGGTTGACATCGCGCCAGTTATGAGAACAGATGCTAGTCTCTGAACCTTGTCAAGTTTTTTGATGTTCACCCCCTTCTCAAGGGCATTCCACCATATTACAATGCCATAGTAGAGAATAGGCCTAACCACTGCTGTGTACAGCCAGTGTACCATTCTGGGTTCCAGTCCCCATCTCTTTCCAATTAGCCTTTCGCAGGAGTACAACGCCATCATAGATTTGCGTACTCTATCTGCGACTGTGAGCCCCCAATTTAGCTTCCTATCCAGTATAAGTCCTAGATATTTCGCCTTTTCTGTTACTCTAAGTGGTTTCCCTCCTAGGAATATGTGTTTAAGAGCAGGTGTTTTATGTTTTCTGCTAAATCAGATCCGTTTTTTCCCGATTTACTTCAAGTCCTCGACTTTTACATCAGAGTGATAGTCTACACCTTGGGGTGTGCCCTTGATCGGGAATTTCTTGGTGGATGTGTCACCCAAATTTGCGATTATTGTTCGCCCAGTTAGCATTCGTTTTATAAACGAGACTAGTGCCCTGTTTACACCCATTTCCGTTAGCGAAGTTGTAATAGCCTCCGCATAAATTTATTGAAGGCACCCTCGATGTCTAGAAAGGCAGCGAGGGTGTGTTCCTTATAGTGAAGTGATTTCTCAACCGTGTCAACTAGCGCGTGGAGCGCTGTTTCCACTGATTTGCCTTTGCTGTATGCGTGTTGGGACGGTGATAGCTTATTGCCAATTTCTCCTTTGATATGCATATCTAGTAAACGCTCTAGGGCTTTTAACAGAAATGATGATAGACTAATCGGCCTGAAGTCCTTCGGTTTCGTGTGTGTGGTTTTCCCTCCCTTGGGAATGAATACCACTTTTACTTCCGCCCATTTTTTGGGGATATAATTGAGTCATATCGCCGCCTTGAAGATTAAGGCGAGTATAGGTGCGATCATATCTCTTGTATGTTGCAGATCAGCGGGGATGATTCCGTCTGGACCTGGCGATTTGTAAGGTCTGAAGCTGCCAATGGCAAAGTTTATGTTATCCTCCGTTATGAAATCTGTTGGGGGATTCCCGTTGTGAACTATAGTTTGAGTTCTACTGTCTTTGTTACAGAGACAACCTGAAAAGTGTGTCTGCATTAGTAATTCTAGTATTTCTGCACTGCTAGTTGTCCAGTTGCCATTCTCTTTTATGAGGTAGCTAGGGTTGCTTGGGCTCGTTGATAGGACTTTCCGGAGCCCACTAGTCTCCGAAACACTTTCTATCTTTTGACAGAAATCTCTCCGAGACGCTGTTTTTGCTGCCCTTATGGTATACTTAAATCTACGTAGGCATTCTTTGTATCTATCCCACGAGTTAGTTCTCTTCGCTTCGTTATACATAGTTCTACACTCCTTTCTAAGGTCTGCTATGTCAGTGGACCACCAAGGGGGTTTCGGTTTGCCTCTTCTTGTTCTCTGAGGACATGCTGCTTTCGCAGCTTGTTGAAATGCTGAGGTTATCTCGTCAACCGCTGTATCGAGCTGTAGCTCGGAGTCAGTTTGGTATGTCGCGCCAGGGAGTTTGCTGGCCCGTGTGGTTTCAAACACGCCCCAGTTTGTACGTCTGCGGTTTATGACCGGCTTGTACTTCTTAGTTGGTAATGAAATATTGTACATTAGGTACCTATGATCTGAGAAGGAGTTGTCTTTAGACACTCTCTATTCTTGCAAGATTTGCGCCCCTTGTTTATTGACACAAGTGATGTCTAGAACTTCCATTCTTGTAGTAGTAACAAAGGTAGGGGTATTGCCTATATTGCTAATATAAAGATTGTTGCACATAATGAATTCAAAAATGTACTCACCGCGTGCATTTGTGTCGGCAGGTTTGCTCTAAAGCTCTTTCCCGATAATAAAGACTTTTCATGGCGAACCTTTAGTCGGCAGGTTTGCTCTAAAGCTCTTCCCCGATAATAAAGACTTTTCACCAGAGTCTTCCTCTACAAAGCATCTTCATACACAAATCAAATCAATCATAAATTAAGCCAATTTTTGTGAGTAGTTCCCCGTTTTGCATAAACATAAATTTATTGAATGAGTGTTCTACATATTTCTCTACTGAAAAGTGAATTCTGTTACTTAGCATAAAAAGCGTTTTTATATTAAATATTTAGCATGTTGTTGCATAACCAGCTTTTCTCTATTCGTAATTAACAATTTTTGCTCTAGTCCAAAGCTCCAAAAGCTGTGAACAGCTGATAAGATAACTTCAAGATCTGTGAAGAAAAAAATTAATTGATTAAGAAAAATTGAATTGTAGATCTTCTATTATTCACTCTTACCCTCATATAAGTCTCCATAGAGATCACCGTATAACCATAGGCTTGATACTCGCAAGGTCTGTTGGTGCGCATAATGAAGAAGATAATCATGCGACGGTATTCGACTGTTCCCTCATACCAATTGCTGTAATACAACGCTGTACTCAATTTTTGAGTCTAAAAATAATGTTTCGAAAATACATCAAAAGCGTAAGTCTTATATTTCAGTAATAATTAAAATCATGGTGTTGAAGATATTAAATTTTAGAAAACTTCACAAATGTGCTAAGCTCCCGTTTGTTTTGAAATGTGCTTGAAAATGTATTTGAGACATTTCCCAACTGGTGGTTTGCTCGCCATTTATTCGTATTTATATATGATTCGCTGAACACCCCCTTTGGGGTCCACAAAAAAAGGATCTACAGTTTTAAGTCGCCTCCGAAGGTATAGTTTTTTGAGGAATGTTTTCATGGCAGAAATATGCTTGGTGTTTTGCCATTGTCTGCCGAGGGGCGACCGCTATTAGAAACACACTTTTTTTTATCATGTATCATCATATGTTTCATGTTCGGGGTTTCAAATCAGGCCACTAAAAGCCATTCAGGTAGAGTGGTGAGCCGAACTGGTGCATTTAAAGCGCTAGAAAATAACTTTTAAATACATAAAATACTGTGGCTTAAGCTGGTTTGGAAGCGATGCCGAGATGAGAATTACAAGAGGTTCCCGTTGAAGTACACAAGATCGCATGTAAGTATGTGAAAACCCTTTTTGTTGGCATTGTATCAAATTTGAGCCTTTGGAATTAGCTAAGTTTCTATGTATAAACCTTTACGAAGTAGGCATTTGATTGCCACTTAGCCGTTGAATCTCTTCGCTACTATATTTACTAAACGCCTTTTTAAGAATAAGCCTCTGATACTGTGAAACTTTGTAAGGCAGACCCCTTTTAGGACTTTCGGAGTTTATAAGTCGACTTTTTCCACCAATTTGTGTTGTTTATATTCCTTTTGTTCTATAAAAAGGAGAACCTAATAATAATAGAGGAACCTGGAAGTTAGCTACTGCCTTTCGAATGGGGACCGTTGTTAGAAAATGCTATTCATTCCTTCGTGTTTAGTTAGTATTAAAGTTAGAATCTACCGTCGGTTTGGCGATTTCCATGTCTGTAACGTTCATTATTCGTCTTAAACTAAAGTGCTTAGTTGGGTTTAACTGATGGCCCGCTTATATCAGTTCGTTGTCGTGTTTATCCTGAAGTCTCGGAGCAGCTTTGTAGTCGATTTTTAAGCTATTTGCCGACGAGATAGAGACGAGAAGACGAGAAGACAGTTCTGCAGTTCCATTAGATTGGATTTGAATAAATATTCGAACTTTGTATAAGTTAAGGTAGAAGAGACTTAAAAATGATGTTTTGAAGCTGCTGTCTAATACTACAGAAAAACCGTGCTTTAAAACAGAATTAAGGGTTTGACTTTGCACTGAGAATTTGCTTTTGCATTCAATATTTTGATCGCAAGCTCAATATTTTACGATGAGCATGCGAATACTTTTGCTCGAAGCAACAATATATCTATTTAGCAACAGCTGTGTAGACGCGTAGAATTGCAGTTATTAATGCAATTCTAAAAAAAAACAAAAAAAAAAAAAACGCAAATCAAGGTACATTAAATTCCCACCAAAACGTGCAACTACCAAAACCAACAACAATCCTGATTCACATAAGAGTTGGCAGCGACTTCTTGAACGGAATTCGAGTGATAGTAAGGCTTTAAGCTGCATTTAAGGCGTTTAGCTGCTACCTCATCACTACAGCGTTTACTTGGCCTCCCTTGTCCTCTGCCTCCAATAGGTAGTCTATTCAACGCAATGTTGAAAGCTCTGTTTTTGGGCATTCTGTACATCCATCCATAGCCATCTTATTTTTTGATTCTTACTGAAACGTATCACATTTTCATGATGTATCAACGCCTCGTCATTATATCTAATCCTTTATGATCCATCAGCTAGTTGTAAGCGACCATACAGGTATACTTAGTCTTGCCATAAATTCTGCGATACATTTTTACAATCCATATAGCCGGAACGAATTCCCCGAAAAAAGTTCCGTTATTTTTACTTTTTTTCGTATGCATTGTCTACTCATAAATCATATTCAGTTTCGTGGCAAATTTCGCTTGCTCACAATCGAGTTGGGAGCTAAGGAAAATCGCATTGCTGTGATTGCATTACAAAAGGGAGGTAAAAGTGCAAGTGAGTTTTACGAATTGCTGAAAAAAATTAATACTTCGAAAATATTTGTTTACCGCACGATCAAACCCGCACGGGTTTTTCCAAACGTCTGAAGTGACAGACAGAAAAATAAGTGGCCGTCCTCGTGTAGTTCGAGCCAGTGCAGCCATAAAAGCCGTTCGAGAAAGAGTTCGCAGAAATCCCCTTATAAAGCAGTAAATCATGTCCAGGGAAATGAATGTATCGACCAGATCTATATCAAGACTAATTGTAGATGATCCGCACATGAAATATTTCCGTCGGTCAACTGGTCATCTTTTGTCAACGCGCTTGAAGAAAATTAGACTCGACAGATGCAAGCAGCTTACTCGGTGGCACGCGGTCATCGGCCATGAAAATATTCTTTTCACAGATGAGCAAATTTTCACTACCGAAAAAGTTTTCAGTAAGCAAAACGATCAAATCTATGCCAAAACTTCTAAAGACGCAAAAAATGTTATTCCCTGGGTTCTGCGTGACCATCATCCAGCCTCCGAAACCGTTTGGTGAGGCGAGTCTTGTAAAGACGTTACATCTAATCATTTCTGCGAATGAGGGGTTAAGACCGGGGCAAAAGTGTACCAGAAAGATATCATAGAAGGCGTGGTGAAATAGTTGAGCAGTACTCCCTTCAGTGGAGAGCGTCGGCTCTTCCAGTAAGATTCCGCTCTAGCCCATAAGGCAAAAACCACCCAGCAGTGACTAAAAAATTATATTCCTGGTTTCATAGCCGCAGAAGATTGGCCGTCCGGAAGTCCAGATCTGAATCCATTGGAGAACATGACCTGTTAGAGGCCTCACAGAAATTTGGAGAGTATCAAACCATCTTTGGTTCGAGAAGTGACGTCAATATCCGTGCTGTAATAACTGAATGGCCTAGTCGTTTGAAGGCTTGAGTAAAAGCAATGAAAATTATTATTTTTTTAATATTTATATGATTAAATAAAACTATTATAACTTCATTAAAAAAAGTATTAAAATTGTATATCTATAGCGGACTTAACTTGTAACAGAACTTGTGCCAGAACTAAGTATTTTTCTTAGTGCCTTTCTTTCAAATCTCAGTATTTGGGGGATGTCTGCTGCCTTAAATATCCATACCTCGCTGCTGGGTGTTGGTATGAGTCTCACTATACCTTTTCAACTTCAAATTGGGAATAAACAATTTGAATGTCTTTTAAACTTTAGTCATAAGGATTGTAATTAAATAAATAAAGAATGCTGTGCATAAAACCGATATTTTTATTGAATTTTGTTTTTCTTATTTTATTCATATTTTATTAATTAATATGACACCGTGAAATGGCTTACATTAAAAAAATTGAAGCTGATAATATTAAAAAACAAATTCAAGCAATGTACAACAAGAATGAAGATTGGAGAGCACTATCAAACACATTAGGAGTAAAAAAGTCTACTGCATATAGGTGGGTTAAGGAAAACCCACAAAGTGAAAAACAACGTGGAGGAAAAAGGAAAAATAAAATAACAAATGAACATCATTTTTTAATGGAACAATATATTGAAGAAAATCCAAAAATAACACTAAAACAACTTAAAGAAAAATTCCAGCACCATCATCACGTTAATGCCTCTACAGAATGTTTCCGCAAACATTTAGATAATTTAATTTATACATTGAAAGAGATTCGAAACGAACCTGAGAGAGCAAATAATGAAGAAAATAAAAGAAAAAGATGTGTGTATGTTCAGAAACTTTTAGAATATCAATCGGAGAATAAACCTATTATTTATATGGATGAAACCAATTTTAACTTATTTATATCCAGAAAACGAGGCCGGTCCAAAAAAGGAACCCGTTGTACGTTTATTTCAGCTGGAAGTCGTGGAGCTATATTAATATTCACCTAATTGGATGTATAGGAAATCTGGGTTTAATTCATCATGAAGTAAGAAGAGGTGCATTTAAAAAAGCAAAAGCTAATGAGTTTGTTCGTCGTTGTCTTCGTAATGCTCGAAATATTTACCAATCACCAGTAATATTGGTAATAGATAATGCACCTTGCCATACTTCCATTGAGGATATCTTTGCAGAAAACGAATTTGTTGATCACCGCCTGCTGAGATTAAGTCCATACAGCCCAATGCTCAACCCAATTGAGCTTGCCTGGTCAACCCTGAAAGCTGGTGTAAAACGTGAGCTGGCAATTGAACTGCCACAAATTTTGGCTGGCGAAAATAGAGTAGATATGACTCAAACTGAGTATCGCCTGCAACGGCTAGAAAATGTAATACAACCGAACATCGCCAAATTAAATGTAACTACTTGTGCCAAATATGTCGCCCATGTCCAAAGATTTATACCAGATGCGTTAAATATGAATGACATGTCTTTTTAATCATATGTAATAATTATTTGTATTAATCAATTTAATTTGTTGTGTTATTATATATATATACCTTTTCAATTATTAGTTGTGTTATTTGTTATGATGATTTATAATGTTTAGTATGTTACAATAAATAACTTCAAATTTGCATCAATTTAAAAATGCTTAATTTCTACTTAAAATGCTAAATTCCAACTTAAAATTCTTAATACTAAAGTTGAAATTGTTTATTCCCAATTTGAAATTGTTTATTCCCAATTTGAAATTGTTTAGTCCCAATTTGAATGTGTTTATTCCCAATTTGAAGTTGTTTAGTCCCAATTTGAATGTGTTTAGTCACAATTTGAAGTTGAAAAGGTATAGTGCTTCATACATTTCCATCGTTTCAGCTCTTGATATGAAAAATGGTATATTAAACATTTTTTTTAGTTTTATTGCTTCTTTCTCTCGATTATCGCATTTATCGCCTAACTGGTTTTTGAACAGTTTAACAACTGAAGCCAAGTGGTAGAAATTGGATTTTCTTACACAGATCAGAACTGCATTGCTTTAGTCAATTCATGATACATTCCTTAAATCATCAATTGTATACGTAGTTTTAGGAATATATAACAATCACATCGTATCAGATTAGCGGAACGAGATGAATAGTACAGTGAAATCCTTTTGTTTTTTGCCAAAAATTCACTCACATCTCGTGACCGA
The DNA here is from genome assembly GCF_027943255.1 of Anastrepha obliqua. NCBI lineage: Eukaryota > Metazoa > Arthropoda > Insecta > Diptera > Tephritidae > Anastrepha > Anastrepha obliqua. The sequence continues at coordinate 122,170,576 of NC_072894.1, forward strand.
TGAACCGATTTTATTGACATCAGCTAACTTGTGCGGTACAAATCAAGAAATGAGCTTGCGAAGACTCACTAAAGGAAAATTACTATAGATTCAGTGGCATTTGGATAATTTTTTTCTGACAATTTCCTGCTATTTTATTGAAATTACGTAGTTTTCCAATTTTTTTCTGGAAATACCGAAACGAACGAAGTCACTGATGCCACTCGTATATTTGTGTACAGCATTAACAACTATCGCTATGTTTTTATTGAAGAATTTGGGTGCGATAAACGATTTACGAAGTTTAATACAAAGTGAATTTCGGCTCTTTGGTTGAAACACAGTTTGCCATCGCTGTGAAAAATACAAATCCCATCAAAGACGATCGATACACGGTGACACTATTTCACACTAGGGGGGATTTTAGTATACACATAAATCGTATTTGAACTCAGCCTGCTGCGGCCGTCGTAGTCAAATGGCTTGGTGCGTGACTACCACTCGTGAATGCGTAGGGTCTAAACTCCGTGCATGAAACACCAAATGATAGAAAACGTTTTTTCTCGACATGTGAAACCTCCAAACTTATTTCCACTACGAAAAAGCTTCTCATGAGAAAACATGTGCCTTTCGGAGGCGACATTAAATTGTAAGTCCCTCGATTTATGGAACAACATCAAGACGCATGCTAGAAATAGGAGGAGGAGCTCGACCAAACACCTAACGGAAGTGTTAAAAATAATTTATTAGGTGTTCATCTATCAGTTTTCTTTTAGAATCCATTGAGGGAACTGCAGGTATCTTAGGCAGCCTGGGCTTTTAAGTTAGGATAAAGCGAATGTTGGCCAATTTGGGCCAGTCAAATTGCTTCAATCTAATAGGAGAAGGTAGAAAATAAGGTAAAAAGCTTTTCAAGGTATTTTTCTCTTTTAATCTCGCCAGCCATAAAGAATTTCATTGGCGTTACGTTTACCTTTGCTGCCAACTGATTAGCATCAGCTGATTTCGTTCACGACCTTTGTTCTATTTGTCTCTAATATTAGGAAATTTTATAGGGAACTATATCGGTAAAGCCCAGTATTTTTTTTAAGTAATCTGAGTCATATTCTTCCTTGTGCTACAATAAAAGATTAAATTTGACAAAAATTTAGGGAAATATGGTTTTGACATACAAGCACAATTGGGAATTTTAGTAATTTTTTCCCCTTAGGTATCCGCTTAAGAGAGAGTACACTATACTTACCACAGTGGTAAGTTCATCGCCATTTTTGCAGAATACGTAGGTGTTTATTAAGAAGAACGAGACGCCAGCTGAGTACATTACCGCCCGAGAAAAACTGATCATAATCATAGTCAAGCCCATTAAAGAAATTGCAATGGTGGCAACAATCAGGTCCAGCGTGAAAGTAAAATTGAATATGTCATTGATGTCCTTGCAAAGGCTGAAGTGAAAGTAAAAGATACATCTTTTATTGTAAAATTAAATAGTTAGTATCCAAGCGTTACTCACCGCAACAAATGATTGTGATAGTTGATAAGCGTCTTCAATTGTTTTAAGGCATCTGGAGCGCTTGCGTCCAACGTCTCCAAAGCACTGGCCAAATAATCAAAATGCAATTTCATTTGCGTAGTGAGAAAAAGAACGAGAAATATCCCGCACATTACGAAGCCGGCGCCAGCGTACTCTGCAGCCGATTGTACGAGAAAAGACATTACGAAGCCAATGAAGGTGGAGTGTTTGTTCTGATTGTGAAACGGATACCAGGCATTCGTTTGAGCCGTGTACGTAATACTTTGGTTCGGGGAGAACATTTCGTAGATAAGTTGCACCACCGGTACTAAATTGTAGTAAGTGTAGGCAAACGCAAAGTAACGGGCGAGGCGTCCCATCAAGGTGCGTGACTTTTGGTCATAGTAGGTGAAGCGGTAATAACCACCAGCTGAAAGTAATGAAGAATTGCAAAATCAAAATAAATCAGTTACTGTGAAGGACTTAAGTCTACATACAGCAGCATATTTTCTTATTGCCCAAAAGGTATACAATAATGGAAAAAACTTTGTAAAAATATAACAATTTAATTACAATAAAAAAATTAACAAGACAACAAAAAAGCGGTATGAAAAAAGTCTACATCCAACTGCTTTGGTTCATTGAAGTTAAGCAAGCATTGAAAACTTAGCTGTAATGTACCGTTATTCAAAAATTTCAGTTGATAAATCGTCGCTCCTCTTACCTGTGGGCAAAAAGTAAGGTGAATTTATTTGTCAAACTTCGCGGGATTAAAATTCCGCTCTAGTTATTTTTTTTATGAGTTGGCAGCACTGTTAATAACATCTGGGCCAACTTTCATGTGAATGTCATTATCAGTAATATATTTACGGTTGTGTGCATTTTTCGATTTTTACAATGTCTGATTTGATTGAGCAGAGAAGTGCCATCAAATTTTGTTTGCGGAATGACATTTCGGTTGCGAAGACGCTGAGCATGTTGCAGAAGGCATTTGGTGATCCGACCATGTCGCAGAAAAATGTTTATAAGTGGTACAAAGACTTCAAAGAGGGTCGAGAACGTGTTGATGACTTGGAGCGCTCCGGACGACCATCGACGTCAACAGATGACCAACACGTCAATAAAGTGAAGGAGTTAGTGCTGAAAAATCGTCGGTTGACTGTTAAAGACCTTACTGATATGATCGGAATATCCGAAGGATCTGTGAAAACCATTTTGAAAGACCATTTGGACCTACGAAAAGTCAAATCTCGTTTGGTACCGAAAACTCTCAATTTCTTGGAAAAAAGTCGTCGCGTTGATGTGTGTGAAACAATGCTTTCAGACTATCAGGACAAGTTCAAATGCATCATTACGGGAGATGAGACTTGGATTTATGCTTACGACCCTGAAACAACCGACCAATCAAGCGAATATCGTGCTAAAGGCGAGGTCAGACCGAAAAGAGCACGTCAAAGTCGTTCAAAAATAAAGGTCATGATGACAGTTTTTTTCGATTTTCGTGGTGTGGTGCACTATGAATTCCTTCCACCTGGCCAAACTGTTAATAAGGAATATTATTTGAGCGTTATGCGTCGTTTACGTGAAGCAGTTCGTCTAAAAAGACCAGAATAATGGGCCAACAACTCTTGGTTTTTGCATCACGATAATGCACCGTCTCACACTGCACTCGTTCTTCGTGACCATTTCGCCAAAAATTCCACGCATATCGATCCGCAACCACCGTATTCGCCTGATGTGGCTCCGTGTGACTTCTGGCTATTCCCAAAACTCAAGAGACCACTCCGGGGAACGCGTTTCGAGTCGATTGAGGAGATATTGTAAAAGCTGAATCGAAGAAGGTGCTGATGGCTATACCGGAAATGGACTATTTGGCATGTTTCCGGGATTGGAAAAATCGTTGGCATAAGTGTATTTCATCGAGAGGGGATTATTTTAAGGGGGATGAAATTGATTTACAAGAATAAATAAAGATTTTTCATTTTACAACCAAATTCACTTTACTTTTTGCCTACAGTAGTACATACAATTGTTTATTTCGTGGTTTGTCGCTGGTGTTGTGAAGTGAATAAAACAACTAGATCGTAAAAAGGAATATCTTCTGATTTAAGAAAATTTGTGGTTGGGCAAAGAAAAGAAAATATACTCGAATCGTACGGCGAAATTGCAGAAATAGTAAATTTAAGTCAAAAAACGGTAAAACGTTGTCAAAAGTTAAATAGAGACTAATTCGTATGAAAAGAAAAAGCAAAGCGGCCGCCCCAAAAAAGTTGTCCAGAAGAGTTTTAGGCTCCATTTTAAAAGACGTCAACGAAAATCCGAGACTTAGAGCTCCGAAATTCGTCCAACATATCATGGAGACATCCGGAAAAAGTATTCATCTAAGAACTATTAAGAGATATCTTAATTATAGCGGTTATTTCAGTAGGACACCACGTAAAAGGCACCTGATTTTAGACAAAATTCGGCTTGAGGTTGCATGGACACATATTGACAGGGGAAAGGAGTTTTGGTCGAAGTTTTACAAATTAATAAAAAAAAATATTGAACAGTATTCCTGTTCCTTCCTTACAAGGAAGTATAAGTAGAGTTAACACCATTCGATACCTAGGCATCAGTGACAGCATCTTGTGTTGTGGAGGAAAGAGCAAAGAAAACTTAGACTGCCTTAAACGCATGCAGAAGAATGCTCGGTAAGACTTGAGGCTTATCTACTCGAATCATACATTGGATATACAAGGATCAAGGATACACGGCGGTAATTAAACCAAAAATGGTTTATGGTGCGCGAGTATGGTGGACCGCGTGAGATAAAATGACGTTCATTAAAAGAGTGGATCATGTGAAAGGATTGCAGGAATATGTGTAACCGGCGCTATGAGTACAACTCCATCAGAAGCAATAGGAAAAATTTGCAAGTGGCATCCAATCAAACTAGTAGTAAGAAATTCAGCCAAAAGATTTGCTCTAAGACTGAAGATGTCAGGACAATTCTCACAGAGGCTTTTGGGTCACAGTAGCTTTCAGGATTCAAACGAAAAGCTGCAATCTATGCAGCAACAAAAGCAGCTGGATAAGCTCTGGAATCTGGAATCTTTTGAATACTAGGACAAATATTTCTATTGATAAACAACCGGCTATTAAAACAATTATGGCTCTTTGTACTAACTCGGAATGTGTTCAACAACGCAGGTCCAAAATAGAGGATCTCTGCGGAAATGACAGGTTACTATTTATTGGATACTAGGACACGAAGGAATTGAAGGGAATGAGAGAGCCGATGAGCGCGCTAAGGCAGGTATTTGCTTGCCGGGATTGAGCACGTCAAACATATGCCCATCACTCTCCTTTCTGAAAACGGAACTGAATGAGGAATTAGCTTTGGACATATAGCCGATATGGGAACACTCTATCGCGTGCAAAACTGCCAAAATTATGCTAAAGACTTGTAAATTACATACAGAGTAATAAAATGACACTCTCTGGAAAATACTGCAAAAAACATTGGTTGGAGTACTGAGGATACACTGTACACTTTCTCACCCAACAGCACGCAACCACATCGATATTAGTCCAGAGTGATGCATGCAACGAAGCGAATGCTAAGGGTACTTTGGAACATCTCCTCTACCACTGCCTTGCTCTTTGTGGAACCCGTAAAATGTGCCTAGGATCAAGGTATTTTCATCCTGGAAGGATATTGCTGACTAATGACTAAAGTAATAATTCGACTCCAAGTACATAACACAGTGGACCCTAGAGTTCTAAGTGAGATCTGTTTACAGATCAGCCAGCACTACCTAACCTTGTCGGTGTACATAAATTTCGATTCCACTCCAACTCACAGCTTCCATGCTACCAGGTTTCTGTTAACTTAATATCTTCACTTTTGCTTCAGACACTTTACCATAATACTTTTGGTTTGCCACCTTAACGCAAAGAACTAATTTTTCATTCAAAATTTGACATCAACTTACTTCCTCTTTTCAGCTCAGTTTTGTAATCATTGGCCTCAGCCAGCTTTGTTTGTATAGTTGCGCTAGGAAATAACTCCTTTAGCTCTTCCAACACACGGCCGATGTCATCACGACGCCAAAAAATATTCCACATTTTATAAAGTCCAGAAGAAAAAAAACACATTAAGGCGAGCGCCTCAAACAAGTCCGATTCACCACTTTCATTAGACTCCGTTTCGAGTGAGTTATGTGTCACATATAAATTGAAAAATAGTGCCAGAACTTGAGCCACCAAAGTACTTGTGATAAATATGTATATTAAGCGCTTCATTTGCAACCCATATGTGGGCTGTTGGCGATGCTGGTTGCCGCTCCAAACGAAGGGTTCGAAAAATGCCCACTTGAAGGCCAGTTCGGGGTATTCCAGAAAATTTTGCAATTTGTAAATTCGAAATGTCATTTTTACTATTTTTGAAGTGGTTTTGCAATTGATTTTCTCTTATTTGCATACAAGCCCCAAGCAGAAAGGTATGCTTTACCAGTTTTTGGTATTCAAGTGAATTTATTTTGGTCTTTGGCTGCCTTTGATGAATGTGATTTTTAGGTTTTTGGCTTTTGCAAATGCCACTTCACTTTATTCCTTTGTAGAATTGTACAAGTACTTTTATGTTTGCTTTCCTCTTGCGAGCTATTCAATCAGACGACAATAAAGCCAACAATTCCAAGTATTTTGCATTTCCTGCACTTGCAATTCCTTTTATATGCGGCACTGTTGTGCAGCAACAAAATGGGTATCGACGCTTTTGTTTTGTGGTTTTGTTTGTGACTGTGTGTGTGCATGGCTTTTGTTGTATGCAATATTGTAGGAAAAGTTTGTGGTTTTCGTTGGATTGATTTAATTTGCAATATTTTAATTGCAACTTGAGTGCGCGTAATATGGGCGGCAACGAAACACAAGGGGATGGGTTGGCATTATTTCGTCTTGTCCTTGCCAAGAATTTTTTGTGTTTTGTGTGGTTTTCCTAACTGCTTAACGAGCTCCAGCTGGACTTTCGATTGGTTAGCCCTGATTACTTGTTAATAATTTGTATTCTAAATATACCTTCTATTCCAAAAAAGTGAGCTTTTTGTAAAAAAGAACTTATGGCCGGATCTTTTGGAAATATTTTCAAGTTTAAATGTGACCAATTCCGTCACTTAGATCACTTGAGCAAGTATTTTGGATATTGCCGCACATTTTTCGGATAACTGGAGTATAATAAGAACTTAAAAGAAAAAAAATTAAAAATAAGTTCGCAAAAAAAGTTTATAATCTGGAGATTTATTCCATGCTGAAATTTTCGGTAGGAAGTTTTTAAAATCTAAAATCTTCAGTGCATGTAAAGGGTGATTTTTTAGCTATTATCTTTTTAAACAGTTGGCTTAAACAGCTGACGCACGTTTCGTGTTTTGTTTCACTGTCAAGCATCTTCAGTTTGGTCTATAATTTAAACATGAATCGTCTTACAAACGAACACCGCTTGCAAATCATTGAATTTTATTATAAAAATGCGTGTTCTGTTAAGAAAGTTTAAAGTCGAAAAATTGTGTTCAGCGACGAAGCTCATTTTTGGATCAATGGGTATGTAAATAAGCAGAATTGTTTATTTTGGAGTGAAGATCAGCCAGAAGATTTGCAAGAGCTACCAATGTATCCAGAAAAGGTCACAGTTTGGTGCGGTGTATGGGCTGGAGGTATCATTGAACCGTACTTCTTCAAAGATGCTGCGAATCGTAACGTAACTGTGAATGGTGAGCGCTACCGTAAAATGATAACCAATTTTTTTGCCCAAAATGCAAGGGCTTGACGTGCATGACATGTGGTTTCAGCAAGACGGTGCCACATGCCACACAGCACGCGTAACAATGGACTTGTTGAGAGGCGAGTTCGGTGAACATTTTATTTCACGTTCAGGACCTGTCAATTGGCCACCCAGATCGTGCGATATAACGCCTTTAGATTATTTTTTGTGGGGCTATGTTAAAGGTCATGTCTATTCAGACAAGCCTGCTTCAATTAACGCATTGGACTAAGCGGATGGACCATTTGAAGCGCAGTCGCGGTCAACATTTGCATGAAATAATCTTCAAACATTAAATTATATGGACTGCACTATCGATTTAAATAAAAATTTCATGCATTTTTCTCAGTTTTACGTGTGTTTTTATTGAAAAACTTTCCTATATCTCTTAAAAAATTACCCTTTATAATAATATTTTTGTAATTTTTTAGTGTAAAATATACTCAGAAAACATATTTTTAACAATTTTTTTTTAAACTTTTACAAATTTTTTGTCTGTTATTTTTTAAAAACACTCTTCTACCAGATTTGTTCATTAATAGCTGAGATTATGCTCAGTACTTTAATCTTGAGATTTATGCAATGTTGAAAATTGTAGTAGATAGTTTTTAAAGTCTAAAATCGTCCGTTCGTACATCAAAAATTTGTTGTAATTTTGTAACATAAAATATACTGATGCAAAATATTATGTTGAGAAATAATTTTTTTTGCTATTAAAAAAATTCTTTGGACAGATTTTTTGTTAGTAGCAAACATTTTACTTAGTAATCCGTGAACCTGTGAAAAATTACTGCGAAACACTGCCTAGCGCGCGGCTTCGTGCTGGACAGGGGTGGGCATTTTTGCACTACAATTTTCTATTTAATGGTAGTTAAAGTGCAAAATCCATTATCAATGAAAATTTAGTTACAGTGAAAAAAATGAAACATGATCTTTAACTAAATACATTTGAGTTGCCCGATATAAGTTACCAACTAGTTTGTTGATAAAAATGCTTCTTGGTGTATAGGCGGTGTAATTAAATGAGTCCACTAAACTAATCTAATGAGATAAATCACGACTTATTGGTGTTATTTACTTGGCACTCTCGAAATTCTAAAAGTCAAAAAATGGTTAGGTGAACTATACCACAAACTGGAAATTTCTGCTTTAATGTAGAAGAAATTGAATACTTGGAAAAATATGCAAAAGTGATGCAACCTATCGCGGAAGCTATCGAACAAAATATAGAACAAAATAGAACAAAAAATGTTCTTTGGTAGTTTTATTCCTGCTTTAATTCCATCAAAATAAAAATGCGACGCTTAGCGAAATTAATATTCAAATGCAATCAAAGTAACTACAAGGGTTTGAAAAATATTTTCAGTTGCACTGTACCTCCTATTGCATCAATCATCATTCCCGATATCAAATTAAAGTCCTGCAAAGTCTGGCTAGAAAGTGAGTCATTCACTTAAGATGCTGTCCAAGTAAAAATTGAAGAACATTCGCTAAAGTTTTCAACACAACCGGTAGGATAAGAAAGTAGTTGCATCTTCTTTATGGGCTAATACATCATTTTTCGAATTCGATGTGGGATCCATTGGTATGCGATTAGACGAAACCAACCTGCGAAATTTTTGTAAATAACTTCCTTATAAGAAATCATCCGGTGTCCTGCTCAAAGCGCGTTACCTAGCAAAGATTGCCAAGAATGAATAAGCCGGTAAAACGCACGAGCGGGACGTCGAGGACCGTGTGAAGTGCGAGGCCGCGATCTGTGAGTATGAGGCCGAGACCGCAGGAAAACTCAACCAGCCTCAACAACAAGCTCAACAACAGCCTAAATCGGCACGGAGCTCGGCTAAACGTAACCGCTCACAGGGTGTGAGTGGACGCGAGGCCAAAAAGTCAGATACTCCTCAGCCTATACAAACCAACGTTTTATTATTGTTTCTAATTGAGCGGAGTACGCATGAACGATATTTTTTCTAATCGAGAAGCACAGTAAAATTCAAACACGAAATTCTTTTTGAGCCATTGTTCTGAAAAAGTAGCGTCACTCTTAGCACAATAACTCACAAATTAGTGAATAGAATGTAATGAAATTTTAACAGTTGTAGTTTTAAGGTTGGTACTAAGTGAAAAAAGGTGAATGTAGTAAAACTGGTGGCATTTATGTATTAGGCCCGGGATTTTTCAGCCCATGTGCTAAGTAGCGCCGTTTTCTCGAAGGACTAAATGTAGCCTGAGAGGAGTTTGGAAAATTTGCACTTACAAATTCAATTGTTTTCATGAATCAAGACATTTTTTTCTTCAGTGTGCTGTTTTCCATTTTAAGTTAACCCTTAAAACCAGGCATCTTGTGAACTACCAAGTTTCAAAAAATTTCGAATCATGCAAAGTCATAGATTTATTTATAAGAAAATTGCAATTATTTTTGATGTTAGCCATAAACTGGAGAAAACCGTACGTATGTCTCTGTCTTAATCATTATTTTAGTTCGAGTACGTGTGTATTTATGTATGTAAGTCTGAACTTTTTCAAAGTACTATTTCTGTGTTCAATTTTTTCATTTTCCCACAAATCTGTACAATGCAAATATGCTTTATAGGTTCTGTGCTCAACAAGCAGCCACTTTCATTCGTTTCGGTCACACAAATTTTATTTATTCAGCTGCGTTGTAATTTTCTAGCCAATTTTCATGCAATAGCAGAATGCCATAAACTACACAAACCTTAGCAAAATCACATTATCCTGGCAATTTATAAATGTGTCATACATTTATTGTGCCACTACAAAGCACACAAACATACGCAGGTAGTTGTATACGCAGGCACTGTTGTGCAGCAACAAAATGGGTATCGCCGCTTTTGTTTTGTGGCTTTATTTGTGACTGTGTGTGTGCATGGGTTTTGTTGTACGCAATATTGTAGGAAAAGTTTGTGGTTTTCGTTGGATTGATTTAATTTGCAATATTTTAATTGCAACTTGAGTGCGCGTAATATGGGCGGCAACGAAACACAAGGGGATGGGTTGGCATTATTTCGTCTTGTCCTTGCTAAGAATTTTTTGTGTTTTGTGTGGTTTTCCTAATTGCTTAACGAGCTTCAGCTGGACTCTCGATTGGTTAGCCCTGATTACTTGTTAATAATTTGTATTCCAAATATACCTTCTATTCCAAAAAAGTGAGCTTTTTGTAAAAAACAACTCATGGCGGGATCTTTTGGAAATATTTTCACGTTGATATGTGAGCGATTCCATCACTTAGATCACTTGAGCAAGTATTTTGGACATTGATTTGTGCAAAGCGACTGTGCTTCAAGTGTTATACCGTTATAAAGTATTTACCTAGTCCACTGAACAAATCGTATTGCTCTCTCCTTTTACTGCTCCTTTATTTTTACTCTCCCTGTCCACCTGTACTAGGGGCAACGAGGATCTACGGAAGATTTACAGAAATTTACGCCGTGGTCAAGATGAATGTGGTAAGTCGATATAAAGACTTTATCCCAGAAGGAATTTTATATGGTATCTGCTGGTAGAAGCAGATGAAAATGAAGCGAAAACGAAGCCAAGAACTCTGCAGAGATAAAACGGGGAATGCCTTGACAAGATTTAGTGTTACTGATTGGTGCTAATTACTACGAGGCGTGAATGGCGGTCGAAATTGATTGGGATATGAAGAGGGTTTGACATTTCAAATGGTTAGCGTTGATTTTTTTTATTTCAGCAAAACACAGATCAGATCAAGCTTTATTTCTTCGCGTGGTATTTTGAAAATCTTCTGACTCCAATACAATAGACGCAGGACGCAATTAATCTTGTCAACATAGCGCCATTCAATTTGCAAACTTGTAGCTGTGCTTACCAGTCACTGGACGTTCGGAACACACGCAGAAAAGCTGAGGTTACCATTTAATCCCCACTGCAGAAGTTGTGTGTGAAGGTCTCAAAATGGCATTAAAATGGCGCTCGTCCAAACAACCAACAAAGGATATAAGCGCCAATAAAAACACATGGGTTGAAAAGTCCCGAGTCAAACAAAGAAAACTCGTTTTTTTGTTCAAAATTAGCTCTATTCATTAAAGTAATTTCCATCTAGACCAACGCAGTCTATCATTTCAATACCACCTTTTTGGAACGATTTATCCTTTGCCTCAAAAGTCCTCAGTTCAGCTTTGATTTGAGCAAAATTTCTTACTGGCGAGCATTTTCTAGGTCTGCGAACAGCCAGTAGTCACTGGAAGCCAAATCTGGCGAATGGTGGATGTGGGAGCAATTCGAAGTTCAATTCATGTACTTATAGTTTTGCCATTGTTGTTGGTCGGCACCCGTTTTGAACAGAGCTTTCTTATAGTCAAATGCTTATGGCAAATATATAAATCCAACTCACTCTTTTAATATTTTTATTTAGCTGACATCGTAACTTTACTTTTCGATCATTCGAAACGATTTTGTGGATTGATTTGTTGTTTTCTGATATTACCGCCGCATTTGGACGTTCGCTGCGTTGTGTATCTTCGGTATCTCTACGACCTCTTTTGGAGTCAGCAAACCAACGTTTTATTAATAGTGTTTCTGATTGAGCTCGAACGGTATTTTTTCTCATCAAGGAGCAGCGTATAATTCAAATACGAATTTCTTTTTGAGTCATTGTTTTGAAAATTTTAACAGTTGTATTTTTAAGGTTGGTACTAACTGAAAAAAGGTGAATGTAATAAAACTGGTGCCATCTATGTGTTAGGCCCGGGACTTTTCAGCCCATGTGTTATATATTTTTTCTTGCTTCCAAAAACTATTACACCTGTCTATATTAACAATAAGTAATTTGTTTTAAAGGTATTTGGATAGTTAAGTGATACTCTAAGGCTATTGCACTTCAGGATCATTTAGGAATATGCGGGTCATTTGTAAAATATTTACAATAATAATTTAGATAATTACATAAGCATATTTCTAATTATTATATTACAAGAGGTCTGTTGGTGTTTTTCGCTTAAGTCTCTTCTTATTCAATTTTTCTTCAGCAAGAAGCTTTCTCATCGTCGGATTTGTGTGCGTCAGAAGTCTGCTTATGTTCCTTCTGCTCGCAATTTGTATTTCTTCGTCAACAGTGTCGATGTTTAAGTCGCGATGAATGTCAGCGTTTGGTATATACCATGGTGCATTTGTTATTGTCCTAAGTATCTTCGGCTGTGTACGTTGCAGTATTGTCAAATTAGATTTAGAAGCTGAGCCCCAAACTTCTATACCGTACTTCCAAATTGGTGCAATTGTCGCTTTGTAAATTATGGGGACCGTCTAGTTTAGCACTTCCAAAAAATCAATTTTTGTTTTTTTTTTTTACATTTTCCGAAAGTATATGTAATACATTAATACATATTATGTATGTAGAAATATTGTGTTTAAATTTCAGAGAGTTCGGAGCAGTGTATATATATTTTTTTCTTACCTGAACATCACTACCTAGAAGCGCTTGCCTGAGCGCGCAGACAGGTATACGCGCTCTCTCGACCCCTCGGTGGGCTAATCCCTTTGCTGCTTCTTACGGTATAAAATATATTGTCTCTTCTGACTTATTCTCTTAGAAAGTAAGCAGTATTATTCACTTTTTGGAGCAAAAAGAGCCTTGAATCTCGTCTACTGCTACCAGTGCTGCCAAAATCTTCCAAGCTAAAATTGCTAGATTTTTGAAGAAAAATTGCTAAAAGTTGCTAAAAATTTTCTGAAAATTGCTAGAAAAATTGCTAAGCCATTAAAATCTTAATTTTCAACAAATGTACATATTTATTTACTGCTACTTTACATCAGTTTCGCTTTTTACTTCGTGCAAGCAGTATCGATCACATTCATCATGGGGAAAGGCAGCAGAGCAAAGAGAGTTCGTTCGGAACCATTTAACAAAGAGCATCCATTCCGTGGTAATCAGTTTTCAGACGAAACAAACACTGATTATGCGAGTAAATCAGCAGAAAAGTTGAAGCAATCGAACGATAAAAATTTCGACGTACGTAACCATCAGACGACTGAATACAGTATTTTAAATTTTATATTGGTTTTTTCAACGTTAACCCAGTATATTCAGTGTAAAGTGTGCAACGGAAATATAACATTCCCAAAGTATGGGCAGAGAGGATTAGGTTTTAAAGTGTGTTTGAGTTGCGAGTGCGGAGATAAGTATATTGATTCATGTCCGATGATTTGAACCAGTTATGAAATCAATCGAAGTCTAGTGCTTGTGATGTGTTTACTTGGAATCGGTTTAGCTGCGATAAATAAATGCTGTGGTCTAATGGAACTAGGCTACGGAATCCATAAAACTGCTTACTATCTCATTCTTGACACCATTCTAAAGCCAGTGAAAGTAATGGGTGTCCAAATTGGTCCGGGCGCTGTCGAGTACATCAGGAAGAATGATAGCGAGCGCGTCAGCAATGTGAATCGCCGCAGCTTGGAAACTTCAAAAGAGGCCAGAACGAAAAGGAAACGAGCTTAATTGCAGAAGAATGATGAAATGTAGAGAGCAGAAGGTGTTCCTTATGGTGCAGGCATTGCTGATTGAGTCTAGGTAAGATTTTTTTCAATTTTATATTAAAAAAGACTTTAAATGCGTTTTTCTCAAAACAACGTTTTAAAAACGGTACCAAGGAGTTTACAAGAACTGTTAGACCGATTCTTTTGAAATTTAAACCACATAACATATATACTAAACGAGGTAGTCCGACTATAAAATATTAAAATTTAGCATTCTTACTTATTGTTTATTTATTTGATTTTTTTTCCTTATATGGTCCTTCCAGTTTAGCTTGGAGTCAATTGTAATGCCTAAGTATTTAGCTTTCGTATCAGTATTCGCGTCAGAGTTTTCAATCTTTAATGAGTCTATGGTTATCTCTCTGTTCGTTTAATTGACTTGAAGTTTTTTATTAATTTCTATATTCTATTTCTTTGAATTATAAGATGCCATTAGAACAGTGTCATCTGCAAACGTCGCAATCATGCTCTTTCCTGAAGATGGTTCCGGTAAGTCAGCGGTGTAGATGAGATACAGAGTTGGTCCTAATACATTGCCTTGGGGAATTCCTGCGTTCATAGATTCAATGTATGAACATGCGTCGATATATTTACTATACAATTTTCTATCTTGGATGTAACTTTTGGGTATTAGAAAGTAGTCATTTGGCAACCAAGATTGGAGTTTGCGCAGTAATCCAGGGGACCATACTTTGTCAAAGGCTTTAGCTACATCGAGGTATACAGACACGCATACGTGTTTATTGCTTTTATCATCTTTATTAATTTTGTGAGTCGGCAGGCAATGGCAAACCTCCGAGTGTATTTCTGCCATGAAAAAGCTCCTCATAAAAATATCTGCCGTTCGGAGTCGGCTTGAAACTGTAGGTCCCTCCGTTTGTGGAACAACATCAAGACGCACACCACAAATAGGAGGAGGAGCTCGGCCAAACACCTAACAGAAGTGTACGCGCCAATTATTTATTTTTAATTTTGTGAGTGACTCTATGCACTTGTTGGATTGTCGAATGTTTTATCCTAAATCCGAACTGATGTTGGGAAATTCAATTTATTTTTGTTATGACAGGCTTTATGCGATTAAAGAGTAGGTTCTCAAATATTTTTGATTTTGTCGGCAAGAGACATATTGGTTGGTATGATGATGAACACGTGGCATCTTTATTGGGCTTTGGGATCGTAATGATTTCGGTAATTTTCCATGTCTTTGGGAAGTATTTGAACTTTATAGCAGCATTGGAAACGTTCCTGAGATGAGGTCATATCCAGGGAATGTGTTGTTTTTTAATGTCGAAATTAATTGCTTTACCTCTGTTAGAGAGGCTATTTTGATGATTTGCTCGTCTTTATCGCTCGATGTATGAGTCAAATCGAATTCGGTATTATTTTCATTTTGGAATATATTTTTAAAATGTTGAGCTAAATAAGTCGCTTTTTCCGATGATATTCGGGCCCATTGTCTGTTTGTAGTTCTTATTGGTGGGAGGTGTATTATAGCTCTGACCATCTTTTTTGTCGCCTTCCACAATGAATAGTTTGTAGATTTTGTCGCGTCAATATTTTTAAGGTAGTTGCCTAGTTTTTTGTCTTTTTAATGTTTCAATAGTTCTTTAACTTCTTTAGTTAATTTGATAAGTAGCTTTTTGCCATCTGAAAATCTTGTAGTATGCCATTTTCTTCTCAGTTTCCTCTTTTGTAGATCTCTGTTTGGTGTAGATCGGCTTAGTGACATAATAGTCGTGTTATTAAAAAAAGCTTTTGCAGTTTTTAATGGGATTTTCCTGTCCAGGCTTTGTTCCATTATTTCCATAAAAGCGTCTCAGAGTGATCGATGGTTATAGGGTGTCCGACTAGGTGTTATTTGTAGGCATTTTTGAATTGTCAGGATTATTGGTGAATGGTCAGACGAAAGTTCAAGGCAGGATTTAATTGTCAGCATTTTTAAATTTCTTGATTTTGTTATAAAAAAGTACAGCAAGTCTGGTACTTTACTGACACAAGTTGGCCAGTAAGTGGGTTCTCCTGTGCTTATAAAGTCACAGTTTAATTCTCCGATGGCATCAAGTAGAGCTTTTTCTTTGGTATTGGTCAATCTTGAGCCCTATGCCATGGTCTTTGCATTGAAATCACCCCGGGCTATAAATTTATTTCCAAGTATCTTTAGGTAGTAGACATAATGCAGTATTTTATTATTAAATTTTAGTGGACAGTAGCAGCTGAAATAGTCAATAAGCCATGAGTATCATTAATTTGAATTGTCGTTGCTTGTAGGTGGTCAATTGAGAATTGCTCCATTTCTTTACATATAATATTTTGCCTTAATATAATGGCTGTGCCTCCATGTGCTTTATTGTCAGGATAATTGGTACAAAAACTTTTATATCCTGGAATTCTTATAAAGGACTTATCACCAAAGTGTGTTTCCGATACCAATAGTATATCAATGCTGTTTTGTCTGATGAAGTTTTGAGTTTGCAGTATATGTTGGCTTAGTCCGTTTGCATAAGCATAAGGCTATTGTCAAGTTATTTTCTTTGGTCATCCATTTTTGTGACGAGAAGTGTTATGATGTTTATCATGTTCGACATTTGGTTCATTAGCTGGATTATCATTGTGATCAATTCCTGCATATAATCGTTTTGAGGCATAGTTTTTGTTTTATTTCTTACTTTGTTATTTGTTGACTGTATTACTACTTGTGCATAAGTCCTTGAAATTTTTCTGGTGCGTTCACATTTCTGGTTTGAACTTGCCTGTGGAGCAGACATTTGTTAAGGGTTATAGTGCTGTTTTCTCAAAGGACTAAATGTAGCCTGAGAGGAGTTTGGAAAATTTGCACTTACAAATTCAATAATTTTCATGAATCAAGACATTTTTTTCTTCAGTGTGCTGCTTTTCATTTTAAGTCAACCTTTAAAACCAAACATCTTGTGAACTACCAAGTTTCAAAAAATTTCGAATCATGCAAAGCCATAGATTTATAGTATTGTATTTATAAGAAAATAGCAATTATTTTTGATGCTAGCCACAAACTGGAGAAAAGCGTATGCACGTTTGTCTCTGTCTTAATCATTATTTTAGTTCGAGTACGTGTGTATGTATGTATGTATAACCGAACTTTATCAACGTACTATTTCTACTATTTACATTTTTTTCATTTCCCCACAAATCTGTACGATGCAAACATGCTTTATAGGTTCTGTGCTCAACAAGCAGCCACTTCCATTCGTTTCGGTCACACAAATTTTATTTATTCAGCTGCGTTGTAATTTTCTAGCCAATTTTCATGCAATTGCAGAATGCCATAAACTACACAAACCTTAGCAAAATCACATTATCCTCGCAATTTATAAATGCTTCATACATTTATTGCACCCCTACAAAGCACACACAAACATACGCAAGTAGTTGTACGTATATGAATGTGTATTGGTGTGTGTGAGTAATATTCGATTTAAATACAAGTGCAAACACGCAAATGACCCACAAACGGATTCGTCTAATAGCAAATGTATATTTACAGTTAGTTGTTGGTATTGTTCATAAAAACCAAACAAATTACACGAAAATTGGCAATTTTTAAGCCGCATGTCCATGATTTTATTGCTGTAGGTCCGGCGGTGCTGCTATAACTGTTGTTGTCTCTGTTCGAGCTGTTGGGTAAATGTTTTTATAGCGCTTTGTGGTGCATTGTATTTTCTCTGCCTAACGGATGAACACATACACACACACACACGCATTCATGTATATGAGTATGCATTGTATTTGATTTTGTTAGCCAACATTCAATAATTTATAATTTAGTTTGTAATTCTCTGTTGGCTTTCATTGCGGTTGCCATTCGCATGTGTGACCAAGGGACTGGCTATAGGATCGCTCAATTGCTTATACGAGCAAATATGTGTGTATGCACGAATATGTGGGATAGTGTGGCGCTTTTGGTAGCAGATACAATTTTTGGTATTTGGTAGTCATAAAAATGTATGTACATTAGGGCGGATCAATTGGAATTGAGCGACATCGTGTTTAGAAGTTTCAGACTCAGCGTGAAATTTTGCAAAAGCTCTAAATGAAGTTTTTTCTTTGAGTTCACCAAATTTTAAAGTAAGTTATTTTTACTTAATATGAAAATTCAGAGGGGAAAATTAGGTAGGAATAATGCGTTTTCTACTGAAAGTAAAAAAGATCTAAAACCAAAATAATTGAATTGAAATAAATTGCACGTTGTTAGTGGTAAAAAATAATTATGATTAAAAAATGTAAAAATAAATTTCTAAAATATTGTAGGTAAAATTTAATTCTGTCTGGTTTTTTGCAATTTTCTATTTGATTTACATGTAAAAAACTTCCAATTCCTATTACAATAGTAAAAAATTACATATAATTTGCTTCCTTAAGTATTACCAAAAAGTGCCCAATTACTTTAGTGAAAATTAATCTTCATATTAACTTCGTATCGGGATACTCAAAACT
This sequence comes from Anastrepha obliqua, assembly GCF_027943255.1. NCBI lineage: Eukaryota > Metazoa > Arthropoda > Insecta > Diptera > Tephritidae > Anastrepha > Anastrepha obliqua. The sequence continues at coordinate 122,188,848 of NC_072894.1, forward strand.
TACTTTAATACTTTTTTTTCTTAATCTAAGAACACTATTAAAAAAGACTAGCCCACACTAGTGTACATAAAGACATAAAACTATTTTATTCACTTTATGAAATATGAAAAGTTGCTGTAAACTTTTGCTGCTGTTGCCCAACGGCCATTGGTCACTTTGCTCGAATGAATGTGAAAGTGGTTTTATATTGAATTTCCCTATTTTTGAAAGTTGAAGTTTTGGTTTCTAGCTTTTTGTGCTTAGAATGAATGGAACATTTTATTATATTTGCTGGCAATTGGCGAACTGAGATTCACAAGCTTAGAATTACGTATTCTCTCGGCTTTACTTTCAATATTCAATATTCTAAAGCGTTCATACATACGTACGTATATACACAGCGAACATATTTCTTAACTTATTTATGTTAGATCTTTAAGTTTTTGTAGATATTTACTTAAAAGTTTAGCAGAAGGCAGCTAGAATTCGGTAAAACTGGATTCCGCTTGATATTCACAAATTTACTAGTGGAAAACTTCTGGGTAGTTATGTCGTGGGATGCATGGTTATTTGGCCTCTTCCGAAACGCTTTCCGAATTAGTTTTATAAAACTTTTATAAAATCAATTGTTAATACTAGAACTAGAATAGGACTTGGTCCGTCGGTTCTACGGTAAAGGAAGAATATTCTTTGAAAGTTATGCGACGTAGAAAACAGCCCAATTTGTGGAAAGAAAACTCATGGATCTTGCACCGTGATAATGCACCGTCTCACTAGGCTAATATTGTGAACACTTTTTTGACCAAAAACTCGACAAATATTATCGAAAAATCACCGGACTTAGCCCCCTGTGGCTTTTTCCTTTTCCCAAAACTTAAATTGCCGCTCCGCGGATGCCGCTTTGAGTCGATTGAGGTCATTAAGAAGAATTCGTTGAAGGAGCTGAAAAGATCTCTTCAAATGCGTTTAAAAGATGCTGTGATGACTAATCCTTGGCATGGCATATATTTATTGCTTCGAATGGATCCTATTTTAACCGTAGATCGTTCTTTGTATCAAAAATGATGCATTTCATATTTTAGAAGCCAATAAATTCGTCCACGTTGGCAACACTTACCTCAACTTTTATGACTTTGTTTGTTCCGTTGATATAAGCATTTTAAACTGAGTTTCAAATTTTAAAATCAAGTAGGCCGCGAGAAAAACGAAAACTTCATAATTCTACTCATTGTACCATATTTGATACATATGAAATTTTTAATGATTTTTCGTGCGAATGGTTTTAGTTTCATCCTTGTTTTGACATTATTCGGACGTTTTTTTGTGAATAAGTGATTGTTAGTGAAGTTTGGTTAAAAAATGTCGCGTCCGCAATGTTTAACTTTAGAGGAGCTGGTGAATGAAGTTCTGGATAACAGTTCAAACGATGAATCTGAAAATGGAAATTTTTCCAATTCAGAAACTGAGGCGGAGGACTATGTGTTTGAAAATGGCTCAAATGAAAGTTTTTTATCAGATATTTCTGAGAATATTGGTCTCAACTTTGATATTGATCCGTTATATACTGCAAAAGATGGTACCATATGGAATCCAGAGCCATACACCATCGGTCGTTCAAGGGCGGAAAACGTCATTAGTTTGAGATCAGGTTACTAACTGTGCTTTTTTATATTACGATTTTTCAATTTACATACTGACTTACTTCTTTTAGGAGTAACAAGAAACGAATCTAGCCGAGTTGGAAACATCCGAGATTCCATGCTATTATTTTTCCCTACATCGATTACGAAAATAATAATTGAAAATTCGAATAAGTATGGGAAAGAATTGCATAGAGATAAACATTTAGAAATTGACGAAGATCTACTTCTGGCTTTTCTGGCTGTTTTGATATTGGCTGGTGTATATAAGTACGTTAATACATATATTCAAAAACTGAAATATCATAAATAAAAAATTGTTTTTTTTGGAATACTTATATAGATCTAAAAATGAAACTTTGCCTGATTTATTCGATAGTATACCTCATGGAAATAAGTATATGTGCATGACAATTTATGCGAAAAAAATATATTTCAAATGAAATAAAATTTATTGACTTATTTTTTACTTATAAAACTAATCAAAACAATTAAAAAACAATAACAAAAACTTCATTTTTTTTTAACTTACAAAAATAAAAAATAAAATGAAAAAGTTTAATAGGAAATAATTATATGTGCATTTCACAATTTTGTCGCATTTCTTGCCGAAGTTCAATGATTTCAACTTATTTTTTTTAATTTAATAATTAATATGGTTGCCTTTGGCTGAAATAACTTTGTTTAAGCGAGTGGGCATTGAGTCGGCCAATTTTTCTAGCGTGGATTTGCTAATTTTTGCCCACTCAGCGACCACAGCATCCTTGAGGTGCACAATGGACTCAAACTGACGTCTATTTTTATAAACCTTGGCAAAAAGTATGCCCCAAAGGTCCTCTATTGGATTAAGGTCAGGACTTAATGCTGGCCACTCTAAAACATCAATATTTCGTGATGAAAAAAACATTTTGGACAAGTTTGCAGTATGTATTGGAGCATTGTCCTGCTGAAAAGTCCACTTGTCAGGATAAAATGTTTCCGAATAATCAATGAGCTCTTGGTCAAGAAGCTGTATGTACATTTCCGCGTTGGTTCTTGTCGGAATAAAGCATATTCGGGACTTTCCGGCATATCCAAAGGCAGCCCATACCATTAACGACCCTCCACCGAAGTTGCGTTTGTGACGGGTTTGTCGGGGCAGTCTTTTATCTTGCCAATACTTGTGGCAGCCATCTGGACCGTCTAAATTAAATTTTTTCTCGTCGGAAAAAACCACATTTCGGAACTCGTGAGTCCAAAATTTGTATTTTTCCGCGAATGCCGAGCGGGCCTTAAGGTGACGTGGTAGTAGCTTTGGTACAGGCTCTCGCAAAGCATATGACAGATTCTTATTTTCGCAAATTATTTGGTTGACTCGTCTCCTGGAAACGTAGAGGTTCAGATGGCTGCAAATTTCGCTGCAGGACATCTCTTTTTGGGCAGCAAGACGCCAAATCTCCCTTTTGGAGCGTTCTTTAAGAGACGTTGGTCGGCCGCTGCGCTTGCTTTTACCATAACTGGATTCATTTTTGCAAAAGTTTGCTATGGTGTTGATGTGACGATCTACGCGGGAAGACATTTCTGCAATTGTTTTGCCACTTTCTCTCATTCCCAGGATCAAACCACGCTCTTCAGCGGTCAAATGGGTCCCACGTGGCATTCTACAGTTCAATTCAACAACAATATGACAATTTCTAATTGCTCACGCTTTTAATTAATTACTTACGTGATTAATAATTAAAAAAAAAATTAAAAAGAATTGCCAAAATATTTTAATGTGATCGCGATCGCTGCCAAATACCCACTAATGTCATATTGCACATATACTTATTTCCTATGAAGTGTGCTATGATGACACACAAAACTATGATAACGGTACCGCGAATGGTGACGAAGAAGAATTTTACAGTAATATTCTTGCAGTAGGCTCAATTGTGTATACCAAAAATAAATAAAAAATAAATGTACCGTTAATTTTAGTAGAGATACAGAAAAAAAAATTTGTGCACATATACTTATTTCCATGAGGTATATGGACGACCTATATTTCACACAATTATGACCGAAAAAACATTTTTATATGTATTGAAAGTTATACGCTTTGATGACGTACTTAGTCGACGAGAGAGAAGAAGTGTAGATAAATTTGCCCAATTCGCGATCTTTGGGAACGGTGGGTAAAACTACTCCCTACGTTCTATAATCTTCATAATTGCATCACAGTAGACAAACAATTATTGGGTTTTCACGGCCGCTGTAAGTTTCGCCAGTACATTCCGTCGAAACCCGAGAAGTACGGTAAAAAGTTTTGGTTGGCCGTTGATTCCGAAACATGTTATGTTTGGAAAATACAGCCTTATTTGGGAAAAGGAATTACTGGAGTTCCAGAGCGCAACCTAGGCGAGCGGGTCATACTTGATTTAGTGGAAGCATTGAAAGGTCACAACGTTACCATGGACAACTTTTTCTCGTCGCATACTTTGGGTCAAAAACTTTTAAAACGAAATCTAACATTGGTTGGAACAATGCGCAAAAATAAGAGATCCATTCCTCCAAAGTTACTTCAGTGCAAAAACATTCCTAGATTGAATTCAACTTTTGCTTTTACTCCGGACACTACTCTTGTTTCGTATATGAGCCATAAAAACAAATGCACAACTGTTATGAGCACAATGCACCACGGCGCGAATGTTCTAGGTAACTCAAAAAAATTGCCAGAATTAATTTCCTTTTATAACTCGACGAAAGGAGAAGTTGATACGGTGGACAAAATGTTAACCTATTACAGTTGCAAGCGAAAAAACAATCGTTGGACTATGGCAGTTTTTTCCAATATGATTGACATCTCAGCATTAAACTCATATATTATATATAATGAAATAGATCCAAACTGGAAGTCTACAAGGAAGCACACAAAACGCAAGTGTTTTCTTCATGAACTTGCCATTTCATAGCTAAACCTTATGTTGAAAAACAATCCCAACGTACTCAAAATGGCATGCTTTCGTCGATTTTCTTTACTGGTGTCGTCAACAGTGCAGACGAGAACGAAGCTGGATCATCAAAAAAGGCTAAAATGGAAAGTTTGGCAAAAAATAATCGAGCAAGATGTTGTATGTGTTATAGTTCCGGAGAAAATAAAAACAAATGGACTTCTTTATATTGCAGCAAATGCAAAAAACCTTATTGTAAAGACAAACATATGGAAAATACTTGTACAAAATGCGTCAATAAAGCTTAATTTTATAACTATCTCAAAATCTAGTTAAAAACACATTAGTTTGTTTCATTTTTAATAATAATTCAGTATGTATCAAAACAGATACACGGTATCGAAATGTGAAGTTTTTTGTAGGGCTGATCTACGGTTTAAGGCGACAAAATAAATTTTGATGATTAGACAATTATTTTGCGTTTTATTGAACAATTTCCGGTACTTTTTTGACAGATTGTATATTTAGCTCTTTTTCCAAGGTAGTTGAGTACTGGGCATGGACGAAATCGGTCACTAACCATGGCAAACGGTGCTACGTTATCGGAATGACTCGGGTTTTTCCCGACCAAGGGCTGCCGCCCCAGTAAACTAGCCCTGTCTAATGAACCGCATATCATATCGGTCATTAAATATGCCCAACTGCCATTTGAAGGTAATTAAATAAAAATTAGCAAAAATAAAGCGACGTTTCGCAAATTTAGTACAAAAAATGAACGAAAAAAAATAATAGTAGCGACGCAAGGAAAATTGTGAAAACTTTGAAAAATGGCTGGTACCACTCTCATTTTTGGGTAACTGTGGGTATCTCGATAACGACTTGCCACTTCACTTAAAAGCCACGATGGAGAGAATAATGAGGTGGCGCTTGTTGGGGCGCCCGTTGCTTGGCTCTCAGCGAGTTTGACAAAATCAGCTGATTGTCGTGAGGTTACAATAGTCGAATCGGTGATCAGTACGACCAGATTGCCATTTTTGGAGTCGTCCCGGAAATTTAGTTCTTTCTTCGTGATGTTTTTCTATCCTCTTTAGTTAAAATGTGATGTTTTATACATGTAAATATAATTTTTTTTTAATAATTCAATAATTCACTCAGATTTATTTAGCTATACTTTTTTTATCATCTGGTCACACTATCGGCGATTGCGATTATTGTTGGTGTTGGTGATTATTCGTGAGTTATTTGTGCATGCGCTAAAGAGGCCACAGATGGCGAAAAAATCGAAATAATTGGCTGAAACTCATTTTGCCACACACCTGTGGATTTATTAACAATTTTATTTGAATAAGAGTGGATACTGTTTTCTTTCGGATTAAGTATTTATTATTATTATTTATTTATTAATAATAATCGAAAAATTGTGTTCAATGACGAAGCTCATTTTTGGGTATATAAATAAGCAGAATTGTCGATTTTGGAGTGAAGATCAGCCAGAAGATTTGCAAGAGCTACCAATGTATCCAGAAAAGGTCACAGTTTGGTGCGGTTTATGGGTTGGAGGTATCATTGGACCGTACTTCTTCAAAGATGCTGCGAATCGTAACGTAACTGTGAATGGTGAGCACTACCGTGAAATAATTTCCAACTTTTTTTTGCCCAAAATGCAAGAGCTTGACTTGCCTGACATATGGTTTCAGCAAGACGGTGCCACATACCACACAGCACGTGTAACAACGGACTTGTTGAGAGGCGAGTTCGGTGAACATTTTATTTCACGTTCGAGACCTGTCAATTGGCTACCCAGATCGTGCGATATAACACCTTTAGATTATTTTTTGTGGGGCTATGTTAAAGCTCATGTCTATTCAGACAAGCCTGCCTCAATTAACGCATTGGAAGACAACATTAAAGCATTTATATGCGAGATACCGGCCGAAACATTGGAAAGAGTATGCCAAAATTGGACTAAGCGAATGGATGATGCATTTTCCTGAACTTTACGTGTGTTTTTTGAAAAACTTTCCTATATCTCTTAAAAAATCACCCTTTTTATATATATTTATGTATATATATATATGTAATTGGCGCGTACACCCTTTTTGATGTTCAGCCGAGCTCCTCCTCCTATTTGCGGGGTGCGTCTTAATGTTGTTCCTTAAAAGGACGGACCTACGCACAGTGGTTCCGCCATAGGACATTGGATGAAAATAGTCATGTTAAAATTATGCAACAATATTTAGCTAAATGTTAGTTCATTAGTCATACTAACTTAGGGTACAAAAGAAATTTCAACTGCACAAACAATTCACTTATAATTGCGCCTCTAAAGTAAGAGAATGTGAAAAGTGATAGTTAGCGTGGTCTCCGCTCCGTACTTACGCAGTTCCGGGAAGTGTTATTTTTCTAAGCATTACTGTGTTTATGACCTGTTGTACTATGGAAATTCAAGTTGAAGGTATGTACGACATGTTAAACGTTTTGTTATCTTTTTTAATTATTATTTAATAGGTTTTCAAGCCGTACGAAATACGTACTTTAAAATTTGCCGTTTATTTTTTTATAAGAAGTTTATATAGTTTTAACTAATATAAGTTCGCACGAATCTGCACAAATGAAACACACATTAAAATATTCTTACGTATGTCCTTTTTAAGGAAAAATAATTTCGACTGCGCTTGATATAGGGTCTAATCTGTACCTATGTGTAGGATTTTGAAAAATGTGATTCTACCAAGATTGCTAATCAAGATTTTTTTTGTTTTAGGTGTAAATTTGAAGTATTCATTTACGCGCATGCATATTCTGGGCACGTGGTTATGTTACAATAGCATTAAAAATGATGTTGATAGATGTCGCCACGTACTAAAGAACATAATTCAAGCTTTACCAAACTCTGAGAATTTAACCTTAGAAGACGTTGAAAATCGTGTTTCTTGGATCTGTTAACGGATTTCTCGATACTGGGAAAAAGTGCAAAGATCAAAAACAAGGCTGATTGCCAAGTACAGTAATTGGTTAACTCAAACCGAATTATGTGTGTTGAAAAAGCGGGAGTCGGGCGAGGTGACAAACTCTACGAATCCTTCTCCGAGCGAACACAGGCAGAGAGGATAAAGCGTCGCAAGTTATCCGATCTAGCTAATGTTGATAGTTCTGCTATTCATGCAATACTAAGTAATTCAAAGCAATCAAATTCAAATTCTTTAGAATTCAATACGGACGAAGTTTTGTCTCTATTTAATGAGGCAAAACTCACTAAACATCAGTATTCAGTTATTAAGAGACTTTATTCATTCAAAATTGCCTAACGGTGATCGATCATTGTTTATTATCAATTGGAGAATTATCAAAGGAGGCAGCTGAATCATGTAATAAATTAGTGAAGCAATTCAGACGTGACAATACCAGAAAGCACTCAAGAACAGTAGCTAACACGGATCTTTTGCGCAGGCTTCTTCTTAATTCCGATCCATTTATATTTAGTCTACGAAAATTACCATGTAAAAAGAAATCTATGATGTCAAGAGAAGTGTTAGATTTATTGAGTTAAAGGTTTTGTATTTCTAAGTACATTAACTGTTTTGGAAGTGAATATTTTATTGTTTTCATAAATAGGAATAAGTTAACTTTATGCTCATCCTTTCGGAATTTAATGTTTTTTTCTATTATTGTTTATAATTTAAGACTTATGCAAAACTTTAAACGAAATAAAAAAATTTTATATATTATAAAAAATGTGTGTACCTAATTTTCCTTTGACTTTTTATATTAATTATATATTACTTTATTTTATATTATTATTATTATATCTTATATATATTCTTATTACATATATATTACTTTTTATATGTCTTAATGTTCTTTTAACAAATAAAAACATTTCTCAACTTAAAAACGTATTAAAAAGTCATTTATCACGCCAAAAGTTCTTATGACCGCTCTTCCTACGCGGCGGGACCACTGTGCTACGGTTTAAAGTCGACTCCGAACGGTATATTTTTTTTTAGGAGCTTCTTCATAGCAGAAATACACTCGGAGGTTTGTCATTGCCTGCAGAGGGGCGACCGCTATTAGTTTAGTGTTTTCCCGGGATTAGAACCTACGTTCGCCGAATGGTAGTCACGCACCAACCCATTCGGCTGCCGCGACCGCATATATACATATAAAAAGGTTTTAAATGTTAAGAAGAGTTCTGATTAAATCCAATATTGTTTTATAACCTCAAAAGAAGCAAAAAATTAGATTTTAACTTTTAGAACATCAAATTTTATAACAATCCATAAATTATCAATAGCACTAAAATCTTCTCAGAGTGTGCTTGTTTGCCTCTATTTTTAAGTGTATTATATATATATTTTTTTAATTTAGAATTCTGGTAGCTTCAAATTAAAAGAAAAGCAATAAACTGAAAAATGTTTGCATTTTAAAGGACGTGCATGAAATAAAAGAGCACTAAAAATATTGCGAAGAGCAAGTGGTTGGCAAGACTAGTGTGACGTCGTGCCCTCTCTGATGGGCGCAATCTTGTTCCTATCATTCTTGCTTAAATCCGATATATGTATGTGAATATATCAGAGATCGGATGGAAATCTTCTCATATATTAAGTCTGAATTTTCGTCCGTTCGTTTGGTTGTCAAATCTTAAATTTTCATTGTCTATGAGTTTTTTTGATAAGCAGGGTGATTAAATTTTACTAAAATGTGCGCGGGTATAAGAGGTTTTCCAAAAGATGCGCCTAGTTGTTAGCTTAAAATTATACATATTAAAATTTAGATTCTTTCATGCTTCATTATTTTTATTCAAAATGCGACTGTTAATAACTATATGCGTATTTTAAGGGTGCACCATGATCACAGGTTGTCTACAAGCTGTCATACGATAATTACAATTTTTAAAGATTGGCTTACACATTTTGCATGCAGCTGAGTAACCTGCTGTGTTTCCGCTCGGTAATCGTTGTTGGCTTATTCAAGTAAACTTTACTCTTCAAAAAGCCCCATGCGTGTGGCGTTTTTCTATCTTCGACGGAACCGGTTTTTAACATTTTTTTACCAACATTTTAATTGTCGACTCATTCGGACAATTATTTTCACCAAACAAATCTGAATTTTGCGTTATGTTGTTTTTAAAGAAGGACCTGCTTCATAATAAGTTTGAATAACTTTAACGTGTTGTTCTATCGTGTAAAATTGTACATCTGAGAAATGTCAAAGATGTCTTTAAAAGGGTGCAGTCTAGGAATTGTTGACATCTGGGCGTCACTTTTGAAATACCCTTTAAAAAGAACTGAATCTGACCTTCCTGCCTTGTTTGTTCTTATAAATAAATAGACAAACAACTTGAAATGAGTACATTCTGTAAAGTAAAAAACGTTAAAACATTTATGTCATATTCCATTATAGAGAAACAACTAAAGGGTTTTTCAATAAAAAGAGCATCGGTCGATTGTGGTTTATTTGCATAAACCTGAGACTTCAAGAAACCCCACAGGAAAAAAGTCTAGCGTGGTCAAATCGCATGACCGTGGTGGCCAATTTACATCACCCCTGCGAGAGATAACCTTACCCTCAAATCGTTCATGCAGAATGTCAACCGTGGCGTTTGCTGTGTGGCATGGAGCGCCGTCCTGCTGGAACCACATGTCGTCTAGGTCCATATGGTTCAATATGGGCCATAAGAAATTGGTTATCATCGTTGTGTAGCGCTCGCTGTTGACGGTGACCGCCTCATCAACGTCGTTTTCAAAAAAGTACGGACCAATAACGCCGCCGGCCCAAAATCCACACCAAAAGGTAACTCTTTGAGGATGCATTATCACCTGGTGAACCTCGTGTGGATTGGTGTCGTCCCATATACAGCAATTTTGTTTGTTAACACAGCCATTCATCCAAAAATGCGCCTCATCACTAAAGATGATTTTTCGCCCATAACTGGGGTTCTCTTCCAAATTCGCCAAGTTGAAGTTTGCTAAAGGCCAAGTTCTTGTGCACGGCGAGGAATAGACTGCCTCGGGTTCTGCTGTACACTTTCACGGACCGCGGCAATGTTCTCGGCTGATCTTGCGTTCCTTGAACGTACGGGTGTTGGCTGATTGTTTACTAACCCGGTCGTCTCAAATTTGGCTACCAACCGTTGAAGAGTCGGCTTTGAAGGCCCACCACGTCTACTGAAAAATGGGCGCAATGCGCGCAACGTTTTCGTTAATGAACACTAATTTTGATAATAAAGTTTTATTATTTGAATTTGCTGTTCAATCTTGTAACTTGCCATGATGATTTGGCATAAACAACTGAATAATAAACAAAAGATTTGACAGATGTCACCAAAACAAAATGGCTTCCACAGGGCGCCAAAATCGACCCGCGCCAATTGAAAAACCCTTTACATACCTTCAGTCACCTTCAAGTAAGTGGCAGTTGCCAATATGCGAATTTTCGTATATTTTTTAAATTGAAATTTTTCCAGTTGCTACATTTTTTGGCCTCAGTCCTCGAATTTCCATATCCATATATGCAATTAAATATGTGTGAACACGTGTAAGCTGTGCAGAATTTTTTTAATATCTGAAAATGTAATGAAAATTATGCGGAAAAAATTCAATAGTTTTCTCAGTTGCATTTATGTCCGACAGTGGAATGCAATAAGCCAAATGAATGCGTCCGAAAGAAAGCTTCACTACTCGCAATAATATTTGCAATGGGAAATTTCATTTTTAATTTTAATATTAAAATGGATTTATTTAAACTTATCTGTTTGCATTTTATGGCATTCTTTTAATGCCAGCGACGATTTCTCACTTTCCCATAATATTTACCCGGCACTGCCTCATCAATTTGCTGGCATTACACGCGCGCGTATAAATAAATAACAAAAAATATTATTTATGGGTTTTCATTAATATTGCCTTGGCTCCACTACATACATACATACAAGCACATATACATGCAAATACGATGTTCGTGTTTGGAGCGGTTCGTAGTTAAGCTCAGATATTTATTTAAATGCTCAACTGTTTTTATTTTGCAGTGGACAACTAATATATTGTAGGTATATTTTTTAATTATGGATTACGTCGAAAATTTACGTAGTCTGCGCGTAATATATAACAAAGGAATAAAAATAGTTAATGTAGGTGTAAATTATTTCAAATGCGAGAACTAGGCCGTTTTGAGGTCGATTTCATTACGGCTATTTCATAGAGGTGGCAATAATTCAATGTTAGTTTTTATGCAACAAGAAGCAGGGTGCATTTAGCCAGGCTTTTTAATATAAAAACGTAACTGTTTTTATAAGTTTTCTTTGTTATATTTAGCAAATTGTATTTAATTGTAATACAAAATTCTCAAAACTAGTGTGAGTTATAAATCTAGTTGAAAGTTTGAAACTGTGGATTAAGCGATATTTGTGAGATTCGTAACCATCTTTCGAATTTCATAAAGTAATACAAAGAATAGGAAATAACAAAACAAAATAATAATAAAACAATAAATTTATTGATATTAAATGCTTCGGTTTAGAACTCATAGCAAAGTTGTGATTTTCTGCTTCAAAATGATATTAACAAAAATAAGCAACATTCACTATCCAGGTGGTGCAAAATGAATCACTCCATTAGACGATTTATGATATTTGGAAATGACGTCGTGCGTCAATCATATTTGACACTTGGGAATGAAGCGCATGAAGGCCAATATAAAATATTCCATCTCTGGTCGCAGTGCGTAATGGCCTTCTAATAATAATAATAAAATATTCCATTACTGGAAATAGTTTTTTCTTATTTAGTGAATAAATAATTACTTAAGAAAACGGATGATGAAGGATGATTAATTTTGCGCAGGGTTGGGTCTTTAAATTGTTTACAAGCTAATTGTTTACGTAAACAATTCATTTTTTTTGCTTTTTTTTATGAGTCAGAAACAATCTACTACTAATTAAGCATTTTCACTATTTTTCAAACAGTTTTCCAAGCTTGTAATAAAAATAATAAAAAAATACGCTTTAATATTTAGGATTTTAATATTTTTATTAATTGTCCGATTCTTCATTGATTTGGTCAATTTTCATTTGATAATAAATAAAAAGTAGCTTTTTGCACCTTGCAAACGAGAGTCTGTTCCTCAAATCTGAATGAATAAAATTCCAATTCGAAAATAAGCGTTCAATTTGCGCTGAAGAGGCGGGTATATTGATTAATTTCAAAGCTGTTTCTGCCAGATGTGGATATTTTAGCGATGCCATTCTCCAATATAAACAGGCATCTTCGCTCAAGTTTTTTGACTGTAATACGCCGAAGTAGGATCTTCTGTTCAGAAATAGGTCAAGCTCCTGCAAAGCTTCTGCACTCATAGTATTAAAAAGGAAATCCGTTACTTTTGCAGTTTTATCAGGATCTAACTTGTTTCGGTCATGATATGGATGCAAATAATAAGCTGCTAGGGAGTAGACATTAAGCGTTTGCTCAATATGTCTTTCTTATATAGTTCTAGAAGTATCTGCCGGAAGTTCCAGAGAGAGCCATAAATGGGCTGCATCAGCAACAGATAAAGATGAGCTCTGTACTTTATTCAATAATATGCAAATCGGGTCCAGAATACTAATCATTTTGCCAATATCATCCTCGAACTCATAATCAAACAGCAAATTTTTTACATTCTCCTTAATTGTTTTGCCTTCTCTGCCTGTCTCCGCAACAATTCAACGCATTATTTGTAAATTTTGTTTTAAACAAACGAAGGAGTCTCGATGAGTGCACCAACGTGTTTCAGCTGGCAGCTTAATTTTTGTACCATTTTTGGATATAACACGTTTTTCAAGGTCTGGATGGCGAAATTCTTTTAAGACAGCGGTCACTTTGCTCACGAGATCTTTGTCCAACAAGTTTTTACAAAGGAGATTGGCAACGTGCGCACTACAATTACTGTGCCAAATGTTTGTATCCTTGCCCATGCGCACCATGTTTGCGGCATTATCCGACACAATCGCATAAGCTACAGTATCGTACAAGGTTTTCGCTATTTTAATAGACTCATCTATAATTTCGCATAGCTTTTCAGCACTTTCTTTTTCTCCCGATACGTCCCATGCTTCTAGAAATACTTTAGTGCCGTTGGCATTATGCAACATTGTAACCACTGTTTTTGAATTACTCGCCGTATTCTTCCACCCATCAATCAATAGCACTGGATTGCGCTCAACATCATTTTTTGTGGATTGTATTTGTTTGTTATACTCCTTGTCTAGCAGAGTGGTTGAAAGTGCTTTTCTGCCAGGCATTTTAGGCTCATAGCAGGGCCTGAGCTTGCGCACAAGAGCCCTGAAATGCACAGAATCAACCGTATTAAACGATATGTTGCAGCCGTAAAAGAACCTTGAGAGCAACGAATTGATTTCGTCCTTCGCAGTCATATTGTCCATATAACTTTTAATGCCACTTTGTTTTTTCTTTTTCTGCTTTTCACAAGGTTCTTTAAAATATATCGCATTACTTGAGGAGCTTGATGAAGGTGTTGCTTCTGAAGTTGTTGAAGGCTGCGATTCTGATGATATGATATCAAATAAAATATTATCTGCATCAATAAGGGTGCTACTTGCTGACACATCCATTACTGAATATGCGGAATCATTTAATCCCATTGCACTGGTATCGATTTCGTCCACTTCTAGAATTATAGTTTCATCAGTATTCTTTTTCTGTGAACATCGTTTTCTAAAAATGATAGGTTGTTCACTGTACGCGCGTATAAGATTTTGATATAATTACACTTACCTATGCGATACCAGTCGATCTGTTGCAATGTTTGTCAATGTTTGGCCACAAAACAAACACTGGGCTGAGTATTTTCTGCCATTTTTTATTTGTTTGTATTTAAGATTTTTCCAAATTGGCCTTTGCGGTGCACCACTCATTTTTCAACATAAGACGACGAGTTAGAATAAATAAATAAATGTGTAGAATTCTGACCTGTCAGTCATGTGCGAAAATTTTGTTATCGATAAAGGTCACAGTACCAGCTGTGTTCAACAAATCGATCTGTTTGACTTGATAGTTTACAATATTGGTTGAAATGACATATGCTGGTAAACGTTTACAATTTTTTACATTATTTACAATTGTTTACAGTGTAAGTGTAAACAATCCAAAAAATTTTGTAAACACCCAACCCTGATTTAGCGTCACCGAATTTAAAAATTTGGTGGTCAAAATAATGTCTTCCATTACTCAAAATCTTGTTTTTATTTAGTAAAATTTACTCAAAAACAAAATTGGGTGATTAATTTTGCGCCCGAATTTTATTCATTGTTGACTGCTCGCATGTTTTTTGGAAACTTTCGGGCTTCTGAATAATTTGAGTAGCTAGGCAATTTGGTAAATTTTATCAGTCATCAGTTTTCAATTGACTCTCGAATGATTTTAGCAATGTGTTTGAATAATTTGCCAAACATAAAAAAGTGTTAGCGAAAAATGAAAATAATCAAAATGCCTCGCTCCAATTACTCGAAAAAAACGCAATATAATCAAACTCAAGCTGAAAGTTTCGAGTAATGGGCATCGAACAGGCGTGCGGGTACTCGTTGCTCACCCAGGCGGTTCGAAAATGTGCAACAAAATCGATACCTCTTGTGTATAATACCTTAGTACCTTAAAGTTTTCAAGCTTAAAGCTACAGCTTTGTAGCTTTGCCTTTAAGTATTGCCCCAGATATTGGCATGTTTTGATTTCTAGCTGCTGTAAATCATCGATGGCACTTTTAAGCGCTGCTTCATTCTTCTTCATTTTTTTGTAATGCCCAGAAATAGCACTAGTGGATTCGAACCACACTATGATTCATTCTTTATTTAAATTCGAAATTGCGGAAACTATGTTTACTGGGTTACCATATTTTTCAGCCACTTCCTTTTTTCGCCACGTTCGGTTTCTTTTATTACCTTACATTTTTCTTCGATTGGCAAATACTTTTTTACTTAAGGTTTTAAACCTTGCCATTCAAACTGATTAACAAACATTATAAAGGGGTTTCCAATAACAGGTGTTATTTTGAGAATATTAAATATTTGTTATGGCCGGAATTGGATGGTATTTATCTGGACAACGTTTATTTTCAACAAGGCGGCGCTACGTGCCACACAAGCAACGAAAGCATTGCTCTTTTACGGGAAAAGTTTCCGGACCGTGTTATCTCTCGAAGAGGTGATCACAATTGGCTATCGAGATCTTTTGATTTATCACTTGTGACTTTTTTCTTTGGGGCCACGTGAAAGAGAAAGTCTACGCCAACAGCCCAGGGTCAATTCAAAGATAGAATTTGTGAGGCTATCGAGGACATATGGCAGCCACTTTGCAATTCGATAATGGAAAATTTCATGAAAAGGATATTAAGCTGTAGGCGTGGTCATGGTGGTCATTTGCTTGATGTTATTTTCCCCTATTAATAGCATACCTTTCTCTTTATAGTGAAAAACATCCGATCATTTATATTAAAAAATAGCATTTTTCTTTGAATTTCAAAATAACACCTCTTATTGGAAAACCCTATAAAGCAGGAACGTCAAAAAAAAGCGGTCGCTTTACAAATAAATAAGTATTTCCCCAAATAAGACTTTCGCGGAAAGAAATCACATAACAACTACATCATTTTCCCCTAAATAATTCCACCTAGGGAAGCATGTGCCAACATTTTTATTCATGTTATGGAAAATCTCGAGTTAGAGAAGTTCGAGTTACGGAACGAAAATTACCACTCGATTTAGTTTGAGTTATAGATAGTTCGAGTAATTGAAGTTCGAGCTATAGAAATTCGACTGTATTAAAACAACAGTTGGAATGTGAGTTGCAAAACGCCTCGGCGCAGCAAAAGGCCGACCAAAATAACTCTTTGGAAAGTGCATAGAAATCATACACCAGAAAATTCTTAGAAGAAATGAGCTTTAGAATTGAATAAAGCATCGAATACTTTTATTCTGTTGTACAAAGTGGAATAGAAATGCGGCTGCCAAGAACCTTTGACTTAAGTGCTGGGGTTAAGCGACCTGTATCGTTAAACGAAATTTCTTGCACTTACGAGCAATTTAGAGCTTACGCGTATTTGTCGAATAGTTTTTATTATTAAATACTAGCGTACCCTCGCCCGCTTCGCTAGACGATAAATTCAATGATTTGCTGAAAGAGAATAAAATTAATACGAAACAAAGCAAATTCTTTGATACAATTTCATTCGAATTTTATTGTAACACTTTTTGGTAGACAACGTTTTTGGTTTTTTCATCTTTCGCGTGAATAATGACGATGGTTTGCCAACTCGT
Organism: Anastrepha obliqua; assembly: GCF_027943255.1. Lineage (NCBI taxonomy): Eukaryota > Metazoa > Arthropoda > Insecta > Diptera > Tephritidae > Anastrepha > Anastrepha obliqua. The sequence goes on from NC_072894.1 coordinate 122,205,683, forward strand.
GAGCAAGCTACATACAATTGTCCATGAGAAAAAATTGGGTATTCTAAATTAATACCGCACATTTGTAGATACTGTCCTTGCGCCTTATTAATTCTCATAGCGAAGGCAAGGCGAATAGGGAACTGCAAACGTTTGAAATCGAATGGTAAATCCGCCGGAATCAGTGGAATTCAGGGTATCAAAATGTCTTCTCCTTTGTACTTCCCTTTCAAAATTGTTGCTTCGATAACGTTACCCATTAGCTTCTTCACAGCGAGTCTGGTACCGTTGCAAAGTCGGGGCACATTACTATTGCGCAGCATAATAATCGGTGCTCCAATTTTTAATCGTAAATTATGAGGTGGTAAGCCTGGCAAATCGAGTGAGTTTAAGAGTTCAGTTGGATAATTTACGACCTCATCTTGATCAGTAATAGTGTCTATTGACTTATACGCAACTATGTCAATAGGTATTTGATCTAAAATAGCTGAATTTATATCATTGACGTCCTTATTTTTCCCAGCTAAAATTGCTCTTTCGCTGAGTCAATCATGGTTTTTGTAATGTTGAACTATGTTTGGAAATACACTCTGTATCAATGCCTCTTTAGACTGTGCAAAAGTGCAGAAATTGTTAGGCAATGTTATCATTCCTGTTGTTTTTGAACAAAGGTTTATTTTTTTTGGTTAAATAGTGTTTTTTGAAGTTTTGAAAAACACTTCGCTCTAACAAATTTTTTCTCAGTTAATTGCTGAAAATTAAATATTTTGAAAAAACTATTTTTTTTAATTTAACGTTTTTGAGAAAATTTTGTTCTTGAAAAAATTTCATACTTTTGTAAAAGTTTAAATTGATTTGTTAAAAAAAATTTTTTCCGCTTTGAAAAACACCCCCTCGAAAAAATGTATTCTCTATTAATAGTGGAATATGAAATGCTTTGAAAACACCATTTTTTTTTTAATTTTGTTTGGTTTTCAGAAAATTTTGTTTTGAAAAAATTTCATACCCTTGAAAAAGTTTTATTTTATTTTATTTGTTTAAAATTTTTTTTTTTTGTAATTTTAGAAAAACACCTCTTCGAAGAAATTTCTTTTATCTTTTTGAGGAAAATTTGGTTTTGAAAAAATTTCATGCTTTCGAAATTTTTTTATTTTACTTTATTTCTTCAAAATTTTTGAAAACAATTTTTTTTATAATTTTCGAAAAACACCCCTTTGAAAAAATGTTTTCTATGTGTCATAGTGGTATTCCATTAACTTTTAGGATTATAGTCAAATACTTACAAATATCTACGCTTTCACAAATAGCAACAATAAACAAATTTCCTCAAAACCAAAAAATTTACTTTTTTTCTAAAAAAATTCTAAACAAACAACGTAATAAATTTAGAATTTTGTGTTCACGAAAAAACAGTATTGTTTTTATTGTATTGACTGAAAACCAAAATGTTGCAAAAAATCAAAACAAAACTAAATTATTTTTTTGTGTTCATTTGGTCCATATGTTCCATAAAAAGTTGATATGGTAAATAATATGCAGGGTCTGATACACGCAAATTTCCATTGACCATTATAGTGACAAAATTATCGATCACCAATTCCAACAGGATTTCAAAATCAGAGTTGGAATGAGTTGTTGTGTGGTGTACTTCTGAAAAAAATGAGAAATAAACAAAATAAATCTAAAAATTCGAATTCTAACTTTATCTTGTGTATGTTCTTATTACCTTTGAATTTTTCCAATGAAGCACCATTCATTTTAAATTTTCCAAGAATTTTTTTTATCATTTCGCGTTTCTTTCCTTTTTCATTCGATTCCAACATTTGTTCATAGCCGAAAACATCGTTTGCAAACGCATTCATTTCCATATAGAATTGGTCAAAGAAAGCATTGCTCAATTGAATTGAAACATTATTTTCATAAATACTTAGGACCTTAACTAATGCACCTTGGTACATACCTAACGCAGATATTCATCGCGACCTTGACATCGATACTATTGATGAAACAATACAAAGCGCTAGCAGAAGACACATAAATAGACTATTAAGGCATACAAATCCTATGATGAGAAGACTACCAAATAAAGAAAAATCTACCCAAACTCGGCTTAACCGTCAAACACCAACAGATCTTGCAAAATCCTTGTAATCAATTGTCAACTAATCGTATATATCATTGTTTGTTAACCACTTGTTTTTAAATAATATGTATATATTTCTTCTAAATGAGCTTGGGGGCATTGGCCCTTCAATATCACTCTCATTCCATCTCTTTGTAAAGCAAATTACTTATTGTCTAACGACAGGTGTAATATTTTATGGAAGAAATAAAAAAAAAAAAAAAAAAATTTTCATTCGAATCATTTGAAATTTCTGTATACAATACATTTCTGTATCACAATACAAATACAAAAAATTCAAAAAAAGTTGTACACATAAAATGAATGTCGATTCGAAACTTACTTTAATCTAACAATCGAGCAAGTTTTGTTTTGGACAATATTTTGATTTTTTCTTTTTTTTATATGAAGAAAATATTTAAAAGAAATTTTTTTTTGCTAAAAACCTTCCCCTAGTGGATCCCTATAATATGAAAAAAGAACGAATAAAATTGGCCTCGTATCGGCCGAAAAAAATGCGGACGAACGAACATCATTTCATTTTTATATATATATTAAATTAAATATATGCGTATTTACTATAGCAATAATTCTTCTCTCAACTGATTTCGGATAAGTGTTGGAGTTGTTCATTTGTTTGAATGCGTAAAATGCAAATACAAACAGTAAAGTTTGCTAGACAACTCAATTTTATTCACTTCTGCACACTTGTTTCTACACACACATTGGCGTTGTTTGTTTATGTTTGTATATTCAAGTGCAAGATACAATAGCGAACACTGAAGTCCGTACTGTTGAAATTTTACGGAATCTGGTCTCTTTATCGCTTAGTTTACATACGTTTTCTTGTCATTATTTGAGTGTGCGATTGGCAGGTCGTGGAAAAAGTGGAAAGATGTCGAAGCTTAAAAGAAGGAGCGAATGTGATAAAACTAAAATTTTAGCTTTATGTCCCAAAAACACCCTTCGCGAGAATAATGCTACAGCTAGACTTAGCAAGGTTTTAATTTTGCCTCAAATGAATGTCCCGTCTATAGTAATTATTATCTCCTTGACACAATACAACTCTGCTAGGAATAAAAACTAACACTCAGAAAAATATACAGTTGTTTGTTGCATGGCAGATACGAGTAACCTTTGTTGTTGTTGTTGTTGTTGTTGTTGTTGTAGCAGTATCTTCGCCCTGTCAGTGTAGTGTAATCACCGGTCGTCTTCGTCTAGCTCATCTAACGGTAAGCCCAGGAAACTAGCTGTTTCGACGGGTTGGGTCTAGAGGGAGAGAGGTGTTAGATGGGTATGTTTAATAGGGCACGTGAAAAGGTGGTTAGTGTCGTGCGGGGTGCCTTCACATGCTGGACATATGTTTAGTATGTCGGGGTCGATTCTGGATAAGTAGGAGTTTAACCTGCTACAGTATCCAGAACGTAATTGTGCCAAGGTTACGCGGGACTCTCGGGGAAGCTGGAGCTCTTCGCCTGCAATAGGTGGTGGTTGGACTTCGATAACGGCATTCGGGGGTCGGGAGCTTAAGAAGGTGGTAAGGGTCTCCCGATGAATGTTGTTTATGGCCTGTCTGTACACTGTCTGATCCTGGAGTGGTCTGTCTCTTTTATCAAGGATCTCGTCCACGTAGTTGAGGAAGTGCCTCCTGATGTGCCTGGGAGGTGGCTCAGGCTCAAGCAGGTGCCTGCATGGGTGAGGCCTACGGTGGCACCCTAGCAGAAACTGCTTGCTGAGCAGTTTGTTATGCTCCTTTACAGGAAGCATAAGAGCCTCGTCATGCAGGTGTTGTATTGGGGACATCAGGAGACATCCTGTCGCGGTCCTAATAACAGTATTTTGCCAGGTCTGGAGCTTCGTCCACTGCATATCACTAGTTCCAGGCGACCAGACAGGCGCAGCATAGTTAAGAACCGGTCGGCCTATTGCTTTGAAAGTCGACAGCAACATTTCTTTGTCTTTGCCCCAAGTGCTGCCGGCAAGCGACTTGAGGACCTTGTTGCGATTCTGTACTCTCGTTGCAATAGCGGTTGTGTGCGCTGAGAAGGAGAGCAAGCTGTCAAAGGTGACTCCCAATATTCTTGGGTTGTTTACCGTTGATATTGGGGTATCATCGACGTGTACCTGAAGTGGCAGCTTGACCTTCTTTGTCCAGGTGATAAAAGGGCTCGCCGTGGATTTAGTGGGAGAAAGTTTTAGGTTTCTCGCAGGGGAGAAGCGAGAAAGGCGGGCGAGGTAGTCGTTTACTTTGGTGCATAGGCCATCAATGTCATTGCCCGACGCCATTATCGTGCAGTCGTCGGCATATGAGACCAAAGAGACTCCCTCTGGTGGCTGGGGGAGTTTCGAAATGTAGAAATTAAAAAGCAAGGGTGAAAGGACACCACCCTGCGGTACTCCCAGCCTTCTTTTTCTCTTTTGACGTAACCTTTGTCTGCGAGTCCGTATCTGTATCCGAATTAAATGGTAATATACAAATTTATTAAATTACAAAAAAATCAGCATGAATACCTATTACAAAAATACTCTAATTGAAGGCGATTAAAAACTTTAAAAACTCGTTTAGTAAACAAATTACAACTTCCACTAAGCGCTTAAATTTTTTTGGATTTTTTTACTAAAACAGCTGAGACATATATATAAGATTATCCATTCCTTAAATGACCTTCGCATATGTAGATTTGAAGTGCGCAAAAATATAATAAAAATCCTGCCAATATTTCAGTGACCGCTCCTGTAGATCTGAATTTTTATGCAAGTGAGCTTTTGTTTGTATTGTTGAACAATTAAAAATTTATTAATGCCGAAATGAAGTTTCATGTTTCATGGAATTTGTGATGCTCTTCCACGCAAACAATGACACGTATGCACATTCGCACATATAACCAATTTGCATTTGAATTTGTGTATGCATGCGCGTGTGTGTGGATAGTTAAATATTTATATGTGCAACAACAATTGCCTTTGTTCACCCACCGGATTCTGTTTGGCAATTTATCCTCACATCCTCGTTACCTTGATTGTTGCTTTTAGCCGTGTGACCTAATTGTTGGATCACTTTTTTGTGTGGAAAACTCAATTATCGCGGCATGTTTTATGTATAGAATTTGCAGTGACTACCAAATAGCCGGCGGTAGGTCGTTTTGCTGAAGAAGCTCAAATTTATCGACATCCATAAGCGCTTCCAGCCACTTTTCTGCTTTAATTTAGCGCTTAGATCCCATCGCACCATTCAAGAGATGAGTGAATAAATTAAATGCTGAATTTTGAATTTCCGGCTTCTGCTTGCTGTTGCTTTTGCGTTCACACATGGCATGACTACGAATTGTGGCAACGGGGTCTTTGAATTGTATTTTTTGGAAATTATCTCTGCATGCGTTCTCGCATATACGTAGCTATACATCCACTACGTGCACTTTTCTTATTTTACAATAATAAAATGATGACCCGCAAACCGAGTGTATGAGCTGGTTACTCATACGCAGAGGCTGGTGTAATTTTTGGGTGGCTGGCGTGTTATTACGGTTGAATCAAACGGCTTGATTGCAAGCCTTTCCATTTGCTTATTAAAAATTGCTAAGTATTGTGTGTTTATTGTTTGCCAATGTCGATATCGCCCTGCACGAAATCGTGAAATAATGAAAGAAGTTTGTAGCTGAGAACTTAATACCAGTTTTTACTTAATTAAAAGGAGAGAAAAGCATTATTTTAGACAAAAGTTCCGAAAAACAGGCTCTATACGAAAAAGAAGTAAGGAGAGCTCTTAAGAAAAGAAAAATTCTTAGGCAGAGCATTTGAAGAGCTAATGACACAAATGCAGAAGCCCCCTTTAATGTTTAGAGCAGCCTGCTTGAGTAGCAGTCCATATGCTTAACATGAATTAAGATGTGCTTTATTAGATAAATCCGAATTAGTTTCATGAGAATGATATTCACAACCTTGGCGTGTACAATTATCTTCTTTACCTGTGCTTATAATCTCAATCAAACCAGCTTGACTCAGGGAAAAGTTTGCCCTTAAAAGTAGCTACACTGGGAGGTAGGGAAGTCAGATTGAAGGAAATAAGGAAGAAATAAAAATTTGTATACTTTATATTAAATCTTTATTCATAGAATTGCCGGATAGCTGTTTTAGTTTTTCTAGTTGTTATGCCTCAACAGCTGTCAAGTGTTCAACTAAATAGCAATGACTGCACGAAATTTAGCTGCTTGGTGCATTTAAATGCATGGCAGCATCTTTGGACCTTATTTCTTACGCAATGTGGGAGAAAACCCGCTACCGTTAAAACAAATCCACAGAAGGTGATCTCGCTATAGCAGCTGATTTGGTTTTTCGTGCAGTTGGCTGGTTTTAATAACATAGTTCCCATATTATTTTTGGTGCTTTATTTGATTGTTTACATTCTCATCGAAATTTTTACAATCTAACTACCAAATTGCGAGCGGAAAATACGTGTAAGCGTATTTGTTGATCTAGCGACGTCAATTTCTCGGCATAATATATATATATGTATATATATAAAGGGTGGTTAAGTTTTAAGGGCCGGTGTTGATTTTAAATAAAATAGAATTTTTTTAGGAAATTATTATCACTTCTCTTTATTATGATAATATTAGTATGACTCAATTACGTATGGAGCAAAATATCGGCCAAATGGCCACCGCGGCCTCGGCGGCACACCTCCATCCGATGGTCCAAATTTTTGATGACGCTGAGGCATAATTGAGGATCTATGCCGTTAATGTGCTGAATTATCTCATCCTTCAAGCGCTAAAATTGTTGCTGGCTTATCGACGTACACCTTTTCTTTCAAATAACCCCAAAGAAAGAAGTCGAACAGTGGAACAGTGTCAAATCTTGGCGGCCAATTGGCATCGCCACGACGTGAGATTATTCGCCCATGAAATTTTTCGCGCAAAAGAGCCATTGTTTTGTTAGCTGTGTGGCAAGTGGCACCGTCCTGTTGAAACCACATATCGTCCACCTTCATATCTTCCAATTCGAGCCATAAAAAGTTCGTTATCATCTCACGATAGCGAACACTATTCACAGTAACTGCCTGACCGGCCTCATTTTGGAAAAAATACGGCCCAATGATGCCGCCGGCCCATAAACCGCACCAAACAGTCAGTCACTCTTTGTGGGTGCATTGGGTTTCCGGCAATCACTCTTGGATTATCATTCGCTCAAATGCGGCAATTGTGTTTATTGACGAATCCATTGAGGTGAAAATGTGCCTCATCACTGAAGATGATTTTCTTTCGAAAATTGGTCATTCACTGTAGCCATTTCCTGCCACCATTCTGACCATTGACGACGCTTGGAATGGTCAAGAGACTTTAGTTTTTGAGTCAATTGCACCTTGTAAGCGTGTAAGTGCAAGTCTTTATGCATAATGTTCATCAAGGACGAGCGTGAGAGGCGCAATTGTTGGGCACGACGACGAGTTGAGGTGGACGGCTCTTCAACCACACTATCGCGAACAGCAGCAATATTTTCTGCAGTACGAGCTGTACGAGCATGCACTGGTGTTTTCTCACATCTCCTACAGATCCGGTTTGCTCAAATTTTCGCACAATTTTTCCGATTGTATGCACATTTGGACGATTAAATTGACCGAAAAAATCCCGAAGTGCGCGATATGCATTTTGATTTGAACGCCCGTTTTCGTAATAACCCTGAATAGCTTTAACGCGTTGCTTGATTGTGTATGTTTCCATGCCAAATAAAATGTCGAAAAAATTTGATGTTTAGGTGTGGTTCGGCCCTTAAAATTTAACACATGATCGGCCCTTAAAATTTAACCAACCTTTATAATTGGCGCGTACACCCTTTTTGGCTGTTCGGCCGAGCTCCTCCTCCTGTTTGTGGTGTGCGTCTTGATGTTGTTCCTCAAATGGAGGGACCTACAGTTTGAAGCCGACTCCGAACGGCAGATATTTTTTATGAGGAGCTTTTTCATGGCAGAAATACACTCGGGTACGGGCGACCGCTATTGAAAAATGTTTTTCTTAATTTTGATTTTTCACTAAGCTTGTCAGTTTTACGGAGGCCACCTCTCAATTCACCACATCCTAAACTCCTGTCCAACACTAACCACCACTACTAAACACCAAACGGAACTATGGTACCAATGTGGTTGACAATGTGATTAAAGTATAAAATTATGTAAAATGTTTTAATATATCAGACCAGATTTAAAATGTACAGTTGAAATAAGTCATTTTGTAATTGTCATTAATTAAGTTAGGATTTAATTGTTCATATCCCCTATAAGCAATAATAATTATAATATGTCAGTCCGGGGGAAAAGACTCCATTATTTTCACGGTAGATGGCTGTTGATCGTAAAGAAGTGAACAGACAATTTAAAGTTTATGCTGGCTGCTAAGGTGACATTTCTTTTGCTGTTTTTTTGTCTGTTCTAATCAGTTGTGAGTTACAGGGTGATAACAATGGAAGTCAGCGAAGAGAAAATTCGGTACATTTTACAGTTTTTCTTTGATAAAGACGAAAATATAAACCGGGCCGCATAAATAGCGAATGGTGTTTATGGTGTCGATACTGTAGCAGCAATTACGTACAATTTTGGTTTCATCGATTCCTTTTAGGCATTTTTGGTGTTAAAGAAAATGTTGATTATATCGAAAATGTCGAGAAAATCGCAGAAAAAATCGAAGTTAACAGGCATGTCAGTAGTCGTAGTATCGCGCAGAAGCTAAAAATCGACCATAAAACAGCCTTAAAGCATCTGAGAAAAAATTTTACACAAAAATAATGGATAGTAGTGATATTGAAGAATGCATGAATTTCCTGTTTTTACCTTTATTTTGGAACTTTGTTGTACAAGACTGGCGTTGACAAACATAAAACGCTCGAAAGACTTTTTCTGAAGCGTAATGTTGCCCGTAAAGCGCCGCGCAGTATGACCTGTTGCAGTGTGTTCCTACGACAGTCGGTTATACGTTACAGGAGCGACCCCAGCTGTCACTCAAGCAGTCATTTTTGCGCAACGTTGAGGCTGTTACAACAACAACAACAAGCTGATGCAGTGCATTTAAATTTCTCTTGAGATATGACTCACTAAAGGCATCTAGCGGCAAGTACTCAAAACTTTTTAATTTACCTTAAACTAAACAAATGAAATAAAATCTCGTTTTCTCATCTATTGTATTTCTTTGCGAATTTATAATTATTTACATTTTAAAAAACATCCTCTACAGGTTTTGCCTCTGCCTCAGTAATACAATTTCCTTTTACCTCCACTTAGGTCAATGTAAGGGCGAGCTTTTCTACTACTGGTCTCATTAGCGCCGATATTATTTTTGATTTATTTGTTACAGTTTTTATTGAATTTTTCATTTCAATTTCAAACAATTTTTTGTTAAACACGGCGATGAAGCAACCAATCTCCATAAAATAAATTCTGGTGGGCCTCAAGGCTCTGTCTTAGATCGTACTGTTCACGCGTGATCTACTTGCCTCATCAAGTGCCCTAATCGGAACATTTGCTGACGATACAGCTGCCTTAGCTGTAGATAAAGTAGCGAACAGAGCGTCTCTAAAATTGTAAAACTGTCTCGATGACAAAATTAGCGAATCAAAGCGAATGAGAATGAGACTAAATCAGACAAAGAATGAGACGAAATCGGTTCAAGTAGCATTTATAACAGGACGTGAACACTTTTTCCAGTGAAGCTCAATGGATCGATGTCCCATTATCTAACGAAACTAAGTATTTATTTATCTTCACCAAAGAAAAGCTGTAAAACGTACCTCCTTTTACTGGTTACTAAGCCAAAAAAACTCAATTTTCGCTCCATAAAGAAACTATCTTGTACAAACCCATTCTTAAACCCATTTGGGCATACGGAATCCAGCTACGGGATACTTCAGACAATTCAGATATCGAAATACTACAGAGATTTCATTCTAAAGTACTCAAGATGATAATGAATTGCCCGTGGTATGTCTCCAAAGGCCAAATCTATCGGGACCTCAAGTACAAAAAAGATTATTTTTCCACTCAAATACTTTTGCATTATTTCTAATGAGTAAAGGCAGTCGGCATAAGAGGCTTAAAAGAAAAGCCCCACTTGAATTACTCTATGTAGCTTATATTTTTGTGGGCAGTCATACCACTGGATGCATTTGCACAAGTTAATTATAAGAAATTTACTTATATATTGGGTAGTCGAAAAAGTCTTTTCGTATTTCTAATCAAATTTCAACTCATTTTTTTTTATATTTATAATGAACTTTAATAAGGCAAATATGTACCATTTTGGTCGACCACCTTTTGACATTTTTCTTCTAGAGACATTATTCCATCAGTGTAAAACTTTTGTGGTTTCTCGGCGTCTCTTGAAGCCAACTTACTCCATTAAGGGCATTGACCGAAAAAATGGTAGTCCGATGGTGCAAGGTCAGGGCTATATTGTGGATGCATCAAAACTTCCCAGCCAAGCTCTCCAAGTTTTTGCCGAGTCATCAAAGAGGTGTGTGGCCTAGCGTTGTCCTGATGGAAGACGACGCCATTTCTGCTGATCAGTTCAGGCCGTTTTTTTTCGATTGCTTGCTTCAAACTCATCAGTTGTTAATGAGCACCTTATAGTGGATGATTCCTTTCCAATCCCACCAAACACACAGCATAACCTTTCGAGGCGTCAATCCTGGCTTTGCGACCATTTGTTGAGCTTCACCACCCTTGCACCATGATCTTTTTCGCACATTATTGTCGTATTTGATCCACTTTTCGTCTCCTGTTACCATTCGCTTCAGAAATGGTTCGATTTCATTTCGTTTCAGCAAAGAAGCGCAGATGTTAATTCGGTCCAATAAATTTTTCACAGGCAATTCATGTGGTACCCAAACATCGAGCTTCTTTTTGTAACCAGCCTTTTTTAAATGGTTCAAAACCGTTTGATGATGAATGTCTAGTGCCTTGGCGATCTCATGGCAGCTTATGTGACGGCCCTGGTCAATCTTTTCCATAATTTCATCGACTTTTTCAACGATAGGTCCACCGGAGCGAGGTGCATCTTTCACATCGAAATTTCCAGAACGGAAGCGAGCGAACCATTGTTGGGCTACACGAACTGATACAGCATCGTCTCCGTAAACTTCACGAATTTCATTGGTGGCCTGCGTGGCATTCTTCTCTTTTTTATACAAAAATTTCAAAATATAGCGAATTTCTTCATTATTTTCACTCATTTTTGAACAGCTATAACTTTTTTTCAACTTCTCCGAATTAAATTTTTTTTTTGTTAAATGAAGCTTTTAACACCATATGATATGACACAATGTGATTGGTAGCACTAGAGATAGATGACTCCAACGACATCTATTGACAAAATACGAAAAGACTTTTTCGACTACCAATACATTCAAGTTTTTGTTTTTTTTCTTTCAAATATGTTGCGATTGAATTAATAGTAAATATTTTAAAATATGTTTTCAAATATTGTAGATGCTAATTCATAGAAGCAATAAAAAATGGAGTCACTAACACCAAAAATAAAAATTCAAATTGGCAAATTTCCTTACTGGGCTGTTATCAGCAGCTTATCTTAATGAGTGTGTGTTAGTGAAAATTTCATTTAAAACTTAATTGGCATTTTTGCGTAACTCCTTTGTTGCTGTCCTTGTTTTATTTTCGGTTTTTTGCTCTGGTGCCGGTGATATTTTTTTGTATGGTGTTCAGCCTCAATTTGCTTTTTAATTGTAATCATGTGCGGGTAACAGGTTTTGTTTTGTTCTTTATATGGCCACTCAAGTTTTGCTTTTTTGCTTGTTTGTTTTCGTGAGTGCTAACAAAATTCAATCATTTTGCGGGAAAGATAATGGAATAATCAAATTAACGATGAAAAGCTTTTACAATTGCAATCAAGAAGCATGTAAGGCGAATGGATGTTGTGAAACTCAAATTGCGATGTGCGACATTGCGGATTCCTGCAATGCTACATATATCCGTTTTCTGAGGAAAATAAGCAAAATTACAAATAGCGAAATAGTTTGCTAAACAGGGTTTACTTAAAATAGTTTTGCAAAGATTCGTTGAAATTGAAAATTTGTTGACTTGGGGAGTTCCATGAAATAAGTAATGTCAGCGAGTTCTAGAGACTTCTGTCAGATATTAAATATTCCATTGAAAATTTTTTTGGACCCAAAAAGCATTTTATAATGAACTAGCAAACCCGGCCCGCTTCGCTGGGCACACGAAAAATTCATGGATGATCAGGAAAAAAGACGATTGTTTCTTAGTTATTCATTTGCGTTGATTTGAAATTTAAAAACAATCTTCTTTTTTCCTGATTTTCAATTTATATTTTATATTTACTCAAAAACAAATAGAAAAACAAAAAATATTGTTTATGCCAAGGCGCTTGAATAAAGAATAAAGAAATAAATAATATGAAAACCATATCTTTTCTGTTCTAAACCATATCTATTCTATTTTAGTGTGCTCAGCTTCAGTCGACGATGCCGCAATCGAGTTTTGTTTCTTTGTATTCCAACAAATTCCAACTTTATATATTTCACCTGAATTTAAACTTTCATAGTCCAATTTACTTGAAAGTGGAGTATTAACTGGATTACAACCATTCATGACAAATTTTTCCAAGACTTTATTGATATAAGCCGATTGACTAAGTTCAATTTAAATTTTTGTCTACTAACTTTTATTCCGCCCGAAAATTCTACCAGAAAGGTAGGTAGGTATGAAAATTACCCCATATTAAAGCACTTATGAACAGCTTTCATTTGATACCCATATTATACATACACAACCAAACGTTACCCGGGTCCACGTTTTGACCTATATACCAATAGGTATCCAAACTATACGGAAACCATCTTGAATACCTACTTAAAAATGTGTGTAAGTTTGGTTTAATTCGGTGCTAAGACACGGCGGGTCCACGTTTTGGCATATATTTCGAGACCCTAGTCATCAACAGGTATGAAAATTACCCCGTATTAAAGCACTTATCAACAGCTTTCATTTGATACCCATATTGTACATACACAACCAAAGGTTACCCGGGTCCACGTTTTGACCTATATCTCGAGACCTCAGTCACGGAGCGGCATGAAAAATACTCTGTACTAAAGCATTTACCAACAGCTTTCATTTGATACCCATATTGTACATACATGTCCAAAGGTTACCCGGGTCCACGTTTTGACCTATATACCAATAGGTATCCAAACTATACGGAAACCATCTTGAATACCTACTTAAAAATGTGTGTAAGTTTGGTTTAATTCGGTGCTAAGACACGGCGGGTCCACGTTTTGGCATATATTTCGAGACCCTAGTCATCAATAGGTATGAAAATTACCCCGTATTGAAGCACTTATCAAGAGCTTCCATTTGATACCCATATTGTACATACACAACCAAAGGTTACCCGGGTCCACGTTTTGACCTATATCTCGAGACCCCAGTCACGGAGCGGCATGAAAAATACTCTGTACTAACAGCTTCAATTTGATATCCATATTGTAAAAACACATTCTAGGGTCCACGTTTTAGTCTCTATCTCGAGACCCTAGTCACGGAGCGGCATGAAAAATACTCTGTACTAAAGCATTCACCAACAGCTTCCATTTGATACCCATATTGTACATACACGTCCGAAGGTTACCCGGGTCCACGTTTTGGCCTATATCTCGAGCCCTATCCACCAATAGGCATCCAAACTATAGGTAAACCATCTTCAATACCTACTTAACAATGTGTGTAAGTTTGGTTTAATTCGGTGCAAAGACACGGCCGGTAAGCGAACACACACAAAAAGTTGACTTTATTTTATATATAAGATTAATAATTTATTTTTAAATAGCAATAACTGCGGGTAGTATAAATGTACAATTTTACCTCCGCAGTTCTTGATAAGTAGGTGCGGTGGTAAGCGCTAGTCAGAATAGGCAGATCTGAAACATTGCAGTGTAACCTGTGCATTTAACAACAAAATAGAAATAGTTATGCAACATAAATTCAGTTTCGGTAAAAAATGTAAATTTTGGTGTAAGATTCTCCTCATTTGTGGGATGTTTTGGTTTCCTGTTACCATTCGGAGAAAGCTGCAGGGTCAGCTGAGGCCCGTTGGATGCTTAGTACTAAGTACAGCGAGGTAGTAACTATTAGAGTAAATTCACAGGTGTGGTGCAGTCCACCAACTACAAAGTATTTTGAACAGTTTTAACTATTTTTATTTTTTTTATAAAAGTATACTTCATTGTCTAACAAAACCACATAAAGCCAAGTTACAAAAATTAGAAAAATTCCCCAAACTTATCGTCCCAATTTTAGTGCTTTTAATTGGAAATTCTGATAAGCAGTTTAATAGCTTCCATTGCAAGGTTGAAGTCACTGAAAAATTCCATTGATTTTTCTTTAACTTTTTCCTTGATAATGCTGATATGCTCGAGTTTAGTGGCGTGGCGTACAAATACTTCAAGAGTGGTAATTTTGAGGTCAAGGACCAGTGTACAGTAGAAAAAAGAAAATTATCGAAGATTTAGGTTTGAAGGAACTATTTGCAGGAGGCTCCTCTATATATGTAAAAGAAAGTCATGTTAGTTACACTATTTATAACTCGAGAATGGCTGAACCGATTTGGCTGAAAATTGGTGGAGAGGTAGCTTAGAACTAGGAGACGGACATAGGATACTTTTTATCCCATTCGAACGCATTTCCGTGAAGTCACTATAACATGTGGTATAACAAAAACGCATCTGATATGAAATAACATAACGCAAATGACAGCTAAACGTAATTTTGTCTATGGTTAAGTAGAAAATTTGATAATATAAATTTTGTCAGTCATATATAATCACAGCAATTTGTATTCTCTTTGAATCATCATTATAAATGCCGCGACCAAGACGATCGAATCTTTCCCGACAAAGCCGTAATGCAAGAAGGATACGAAACATTGCGGATGTGCGTTCTACTGATGCTCTTGGTCGTATGTATACAGTTCATCCAAAGAATGATGAATGCTTTTATTTGCGGTTGTTGCTGGTAAATGTGCGTGGGCCAACGTCATTTGAGTCACTACAGACTGTTAATGGTACAATATTCCCAACATAACGTGTTGCATGTGAAGAACTCAATTTACTAGAATACGATACCCATTGGGATACGACAATCGTTGAAGCCATTATCTCTGCATCTCCAAGTCAGATACGCACATTATTTGCTATCATCCTTTCGACATGCTTTCCATCGAACCCATCTAACCTATGGCATAAATACAAGGATAATATGTCAGAAGATATTTTACATCAAATTTGTGACAGTTCCAGAAATCCGGATCTTGAGATGAATGAGAAGATACATAATCGGGCTTTACTCTTGATCGAAGACGTGTGTTACCTTATGTGCGGTAGTTTATTAGTCAGGTTAGGAATGCCAGCGCCAAATCGTGAAATGAATGACGCATTTAATTGAGAGTTCGAATGGGATCGTGAATATGATCACCAGGAATTAGATTTAGTAGTTCAAATGAATGAATCACTGTTGAATCGCCAACAAAAATACCACTTTTTGCAGCAATTGGGGCCGTATGTCAGCAATAACGCGCCGAATATTCTCTTCCAAGACGTCAATCGTCTCGGGCTTATCTGCGTAGACAAGCGACTTCACATAGCCTCACAAGAAATAGTCCAGCGGTGTTATATCGCACGATCTTGGAGGCCACGCCACAGGTCCACGGCGCGAGATAATGCGCTCACCAAAAGTTTCCTTCAATAAATCGATTGTTGCGTTGGCTGTATGGCATGTAGCGCCGTCATGTTGGAACCAAAGGTCATCCACATCAACATCGTCCAATTCAGGCACGAAAAAGTCATTAATCATGGCTCTATAGCGCTCTCCATTGACTGTAACATTATGGCCGGCTTCATTTTTAAAGAAATATGGACCAATGATTCCCTCTGCCCATAGAGCACACCAAACAGGTACTTTTTGAGGATGTAACGGCGTCTCAGCAATGGCTTGTGGATTATGTTCACTCCAAATGCGACAATTTTGCTTATTGACATACCCATTCAACCAAAAGTGAGCTTCATCGCTGAACAAAATTTTCTTCGATGCGTCGCGCGAACCGAACCATTATTTTCGTAATAAATTTGCACGATTTGCAAACGTTGTTCAGGTGTAAGTCTATTCATTATGAAATAGCAAACCAAACTGAGTATAAACAAAGTGACAGCTGTCAAAAAGACCATCTACGAAAAAAGTAGTGCCAACTTGAAAACCTAGCCTCTAAAAAAACACCCTTTATTTTAAAAAACTCAGCAATGGCCAAAGTTTTATCAGCATCGAAAATCATCATCTGGGACGAATGCACAATGGCGGATAAACGTGCATTAGAAGCACTTAACCGAACATTGAAAGATATACGCAATGGCTCGGAGATGTTTTGGAGGCGCAATGATTTTACTGTCTGGCGACTTCCGCCAAAAACTGCCAGTAATTCCAAGATCGACGGCGGCTGACGAAATAAACGCTTGACTCAAATCATCGAATCTATGGCGCTATGTGAAGAAACTTCAGCTGGCGACAAACATGAGAGTTGCTTTACTTAATGATACATTTACTGAAGATTTCTCTGAGCAATTACTGACTATCGGTAATTACTGACCTGTCGACGAATCCAACAGATTGATTTCATTTCCTCAGAGTTTCTGTAACTTTGTCTCATTGAAAGACGAACTTATTAATAAAGTATTCCCAATCATCATTAATAACTACAAAAATAATGAATGGTTGAGTGAGCGAGCAATTTTAGCGGCTAAGAATAAAGATGTAAATGCCCTAAACTACATAATTCAAAATGATATTTCATGGAACAATGCATTCACTCAAATCCATTGACTGTGTAACAAATGAAGATGAAGCCGCCAACTATCCAATTGAATTTTTAAACTCCTTGGATGTGCCTAGCTTACCACCGCACAATTTACGCCAAAAAGTTGGCTCCGTAGTAATCATGCTTCGAAACATAAGCCCACCATAACTTTGCAACGGTACGCGTTTGGTGGTAAATAAATTGATGAACAATGTGCTTTACGCGACGATACTCAAATGAAAATTCGAAGGTGAAGAAGTTCTCATTCCGAGGATCCCGATGATCCTAACCGATCTTCCGTTTAAAATACTTGAATTTCCGATTCGTCTTGCATTCGCCATGACCATTAACAAATCACAAGGCCAATCCTTGAAAGTTTGTGGTCTGAATCTAGAAAATCAATGTTTTCCACATGGTCAATTATATGTAGCATGTTCACGGGTCGGAAAACCATCTTCGTTGTTTGTCCTTGCACCTGATAATAAAACAAAAAATGTCGTGTATCACAAGGGTGCAATCTATGAAAGCTTCATTGAAATACTTGATTAATAAAAAAATTTACTTAATAAAATCAAAAATCTGCTTTTTATTGCCTCTAGGGCGGAACAAAGTTCGCCGGGTCAGCTAGTAAATATTAAAGCAAACAAAAACAGGATAGAATCATTAAAAATAATTCAGCAATCCATTTCGTAACGCTTTAAAGTAATCGGAATTATTTAAAGGAGAGTTTTTTGTTGTGAACAGTTGAAATGGAAGCAAATTTTGAGAATTCCCTTATTCTTGTATTGGATACTGATTTTCGGTTCGGTTTGAGTTTTTCGCTTCATTTAAAAAAATGTTAGCAAACTTCTATTGATATAAATAAATTACACTTTTCACGTAGTAGCTGATTTTTAATTTACTTAACCCCATATTTCGTGTATTCCTCGCTCTGGTAATGTAGAACCAAATGTCGTGAGAATGAGCATCAATTCTCCATTAATTTGCTATTACGGGGTTAAGAGTAAAATTTCTTGGCTATCTGCAGAGTTAGCTATCACCTGCAACCCAAAATTTTATCCACACCTTCACCCTTTAACTCTCTTCTTCCCCTTTCGTATTTCATTATTTATTTTGCTGGTATTTCAAATGATCTATTCCATAACTAACTATGCCTTAAAATTAGGTCTAAACATGTGTTATTGACTAAGAAAAATTTTAATTAAATTTTTAATACTAGAGATATCTAAGCCCCTGCAATTGGTGAATTGCATAAGCTTAATGAGATCTGTAATGTCTAAATTTTTGGAGCTTCGAACAGAAATATGGAGGCATATTCTGCTTAAAATTTGGTGTTTACAATGGATATATTCCTAGCCACCCATTCAAGTGAGTGCTCAGTACGCGGGGGCAGTCATCTACCCTAATCGAAAGATTCACGGTGGCATTTATTTGTTTCGTTGTTTCTTTGAAATTTGTGCAACTCAACAATTTTGGTTTTTATTTTGGTCTACTTCAAAACTGATAAATGATTCGAAAAACTTGATTCGAAAAATCTAAGTAGTGCAAGGGCTAAACTTTTCTCTCAGCTCCATACAATAAGCAGAAGCGACATATTGAACGACTTAACAACTTTCATATCTTTCGTGCCAAAAGACAGTTGTACTTCTACAGACTTCATGCGAATATGGCTGTTGAATCTTTGCTCATTATGCGCTGGTTTTTCCTGTAATGAGAGAAGATTCTTCGTTTAGTTTTCGGTCGCTCTGCCGGACTCATTCGCTTTGCTTCATTACCTAGTTTGAAGCAAAACGAACGTTTGTTTGGGCTTATGGCGAAAATGAATCACTCTATTTTTTTTTTGAATAACTTATTTACAAAATACAAAAAAAAGTAGATATTAAAAATAAGTCCAAAAAAAAAAACAAAAAAATGATTTTGAGAGATGGAAATCTATTTCTGACCTTTGCAAACACCACTGCTTGTCTGTTTGTATACTGCAGTCGTCCAGTTCAGAAGTGTCTAATATGAATGATGCACCATGCCATTTGCAAATATTATAACTATTTCAATAGAGTGATTAATTTTGCGCTAAAAGTATGCCTGTAAAGTTCTAAATGTCTCAAAGCTAGGTTAATGCGTATATATAAGAAGCGGAGCATAAGCAATATTTTCGAGCCTCCCTCCCGCAGCGATAACGAACAACTTTAACCTTTACGCACCTCATCGACTGATACTCCACGTGTACGGTTGTGGTTACAGTGTTCTGAGTGATTTTCTTGCGTTCGGCTTGTGTTGTTTTCGTGCAATTAGCAGTGTGCAAAAACTCTTTATCTTCTAAGGTACGAGTCAAATACTCTGTATAGAGAACAAGCGATTGCTAAAGATATGCCCTCTGGTGGACCGCCTCTTGGGGATAGCAGGGCGAACCTAAGCCAAAAAGAAAAAAACCTCGTTCAGTTAATAACTCTCCTACCCTCCCCTCAATTAAAAAAGAAAATCCAAAATACCATTAAGCAAGTACTCATGTTTCGCTGTGCATAAAGCTCTCAAAAACAAAAGTTCTGAAATTATAAATATTTCTGAATTAAGAGATGGAAAACTATTGCTTTTTGTTAAAAATTACCACATTGCTCAAAAGTTTTTAGCTACCAACACCTTGTTTGGAATTTGTGACGTAAAAATTGAGCTTCATAACAACCTGAACTACACAAAAGGTACAATTTTCGCACCGTGTCTCAATGATATTCCAGACAACGAAATAGTTGAAAATTTAAGTGAACAGGGTGTCGTGTCAATTTTCAAATTCCCTAAATATATAAACAACCAAGCAGTCCCAAGCGGAGTTGTGCTTCCTACGTTCGATTATTATCATTTGCCTGAAAAAATCGATGTTTCGTGGTACACCGCCAAGGTCAGACCATATTACCCAAATCCTATGAGATGTAAAAGTTGCCAACTTCTCGGTCATACGACAAAACGATGTACTAAGTCCCCTGTATGTGATGCATGTGCCCTCTCCCCTCACTCCACACTACCATGTTCACGTTCTTTTTGCATAAACTGCTCAGGTAGTCACTCTGACTCTAGCAAATCGTGTCCTAAGTTCATACAAATGAAAGAAATAATAACAATTAAAACAGACAACAAATGCTAAATGCGTGAAGAAATAAAAAAACACAAAATGCGAGTACCCCCCACTCTCAATGAGACCTCCACTTCCTTTGCTAATGTAGCAAAAAATAATAACAACACTATACAAACAAACCATAGCCCTATTCTAAACACTCTACCTGAACAAACAAGCTCCAGAAGCAACAACAATGTCAATAGCACAAACGACAAAACAAAAGAAAATAAAACCACACTAAACGAAGTAAACATGACAACAAATGCATCAGTCGATGACTCAACTACTCACGATATGATTTCTTCTCTTCTCTCCCACTTTACATCTCCAGCATTAACCTCTTCCCTCTTCCCATCCGCTCCTATAATTTATCCCTCTCAAATCATAGAATAAGTGATGCAGATTTTGCAATGGAATATGAACGGTCTCCTTAACAATTACCCAGACTTAAATATATTAATTAATGAATATTCTCCCGAAATTATTTGCATACAGGAAACACATCTTCCACACAATAAAAAGCTCCATGCACCTAACAAATACATATTGTAAACAAGGAATTTCTGTTTTCATAAAAAAGTCACGTAATCACAAGCAAGTTCCGATTAGTTCCCAATTATCTGCAATAGCAATTGAAATGGATGTTGGATACAAAATCACTATAATTAACTTTTATATTCCACCTCACCAACCCTTTAGCATTAGTGATCTTTCAAAGATAATTAGCTGCTTTACTACCCCAATTATCATTGTAGGCGATTTTAATGCATGGAGTCCGCTTTGGAGCTCCAATTCTGCGAATAAAAGAGGCGACATAATCGAAGATCTCATATTAACATACGACCTTGTTGTCTTTAATGATGGTCAACCCACTCATTTCTCTACACACGGAACATTCACCCATCCCGACATTATCCTTGCTTCCACAACAATAGCTCCTTAACTCTCCTCCCATACAATTGACGACCTACACAATAGCGATCACTTCCCCATCATCACATTCCTTTCGTTCCCCAAATTTTATAGCATAAAGCCTAGCGCAAAGTTTCTGACAGAAAAGGCAGACTGGCCAAAGTTCTGCACCATCTGTACATCAATATAAATGCCGAAACATCTACAATAAAAACAATTATCCGTTCTGCTGCACACCTCTCTATCCCTCAAACTAACCCAAAAGTATTCTCAGCCAAACTGCCTTATTGGTCGAACCTTCTCACCATCCTTAGAAATAACAAAAAACGCTTATGGACAAAATTTAAACACAACAGGTCCAACACTAATCTAGTAGACTATAAAAAAGCCAACGCCGCATTTAGAAAGGAATTGAAGTCTGCCAAAAGATACTCATTGGAAAAGATAGCGGAGAGTATTAATTAAAACCAATCACAACGAACAAACTTTCCACCATAATGCGTTGCTTAACCCTATCGAAACGGCTCCATATCATATCAACTCCGTCATTGGTTGAAACAGCAATATTTTCGACTTGCTCCTCGCTTATACCATCACTTATTAATGTATCACAAAAACAAACCAAAGACTCTACCAGCAATAGTGAATACCAACAGTTACACAATGCAGCCCTTCAGCCATTCAGACGTGATTGGGATATAATATACATATACGGACGGATCGAAATTCGGCACCAGTACTACGTTTGCCGTGACAAATAAGTTTGGTGCCACCATTGCTGTATACTCCTTGCCCTCGTACTGCTCGGTATTTACAGCCGAAGCCGCTGCTTTACTTAAAGCAGTACTTTTTGCCTTTCGCTATGACAGTAAAACTGTAATTTGTACCGATAGTAAATCCGCCATCGAAGATGTTTTCAACCAATTAAACGATATGCCAATGATCATGAAAATTCGCAACCTTCTATTTCAGTACACCAATCAAATTAAGATAATGTGGGTGCCCGCCCACGTAGATATACCTGGTAATGAAATGGCGGATAAAAGAGCAAAAGAAGCCAATAGAGAACCTCTGCATATGGCTGACTACCTTACCGAAAAAGATATACGCACACTTGTAAATAAGCATCTAAGAGAAACGTTTTCAAAGGCCATAATCCCACTGGCGGAAAACCTACTTACCCCACGAGTTCAGCGTGTAGGAAGATAACAGTATGCGCGCTTCTCAGGATTGGTCATACATTCGCAACTCACGTTCATCTCTTGAATGGCATCTCCCGACCAAACTGCGTACACTGTGGTTCTCCTGATTTCAACGTGACTCACCTCCTCGATTGTTGCCCAAATTTACAACCAATCAGATCATCGATATTTGATAACAACAAACCATCGGATTATCTTGCACAAACAGTAAACTGTCATATAGAGCTGATTGCAAAATTTGTTACACTTTGTAAACTTAATATAGTATAACTCCATAATTTCTTCTAACAATAAAAAACAAATATATACTTAACAAAACTGAATTAGATTTCAGAGCCTGGGCATAGTTATAATGTCCGTTTCAAAATATTTTTATTTGCCTGAAAGGTTAATATTTTCTTCTTTAGTTATAAATTCTTTTAACTCATATTAAACGATCTCTACATAGTTATAATAAATATAAATTAATTTTTACTTAAGCCGAAGGTCCTGGCAGCCAGTGCTTTAGTATTTAAGTGGAATAATTATTTATAATTGTTTTTCTTTTAAATAAATAAATAAATAAAAAAACTTTTACGCACAACATTCGCTGAGGGTTGCTGTTTGTAAAAGTTAAACAACCCGACTATGCGGTTAAAAATTGTATTATTTGATGCTCATGCGCGGTGATTCGAACTTATGCACTCCTGAGTGGTAGTCACGCACCAACATATTCGGCTACGGCGGCCGCCCGGCAGCTACGGTCTTTATTCGTAGTCTTTTACAACTGACTTTACAAATTATCTTAATTCTAAAACTAAGTCCAAAAGCTAAGCTCATGTACTTCCAACGTTACCGGTATTTTGCTGATTAGGCGTTTCCCAGGGGAACACCAGTCGATGCAATATAATTTCTTCAATGAATTTTTTGGTTGCGCGTGTGGAGTATTGAGTTACCACCATCTCTTTGTTGAGTTCTGTGAAGTAGTGCGTTAACTAATACTCTTCTTTTCACATACATACATACATACATATAAAGAAGACATGTCCGCGTGGGTGATATACCGATTATATTTGAACTACCGCTATTCATTTGAACGTAGAATACGTATATTTGTACATACATACATTCACATGACGACCCTTGATATGCTTACGTATTCATAAATTCACTTGCGAAACTGATTTCATGTAAACCAGGTATTTTTTTATTGCACACTGTGCTTGAGATCCGCTGTCTTACAAAAAATTTTTAGGGGAAAAAATTCTTAGAATTGTAGCAGAAAAAAGCATTTCATAAGTATTTGTTGGAATTTAATTTATTTGTTTTGTGCACTGAGTTTCAAATTTGTTGTATTAAAAACAATTTCTGGGGAAAATGTAAATTAAACAAAATTTTTAGAAATGTGGCAGAAGAAAATTTCGTTGGTATTTGTTACATTTTTATCTTATTTTTTTTGTGTACTGATACATTTTGTGTTGGAATTAAATTCTTACATTTAAAATTTAATACTTTTACTTTATCGTGCTTAAGGATTTCTTTAAGCATTTTCGCGTTGAAGAAAATCCCTGAAAATCACTTCTAAGTTCCTCACAACCCTTTCAGTTTAATTAAGACTGAAAGCTTTCGCCTTGGATATTTCTTTATCTCTTACCTAAAAGACAAGCCACAATTGCAAGATTGACACCAGCAATTGTCGGCAAGTGCCGTGCAACCGTCAATAGAAATTAGTTAAACGCACAGTTGAACAAAAAAGCGAGGTGCCTAAGTATTTACGTGCATTGGTTTTTCTCTGGAAGTAGATTTGTGTGCCGATACGCTGGCTGCTTGTCAGAATAAATGCGACCAAATTGAGTTAGTAAGATGAATGCGGATTGTTAGACAAACACACATATTTATGTATTATGTTTATATATTTGTATGGATGTCTAGAGTCCATTGAAGACACTCGCATTTTTCCCTTCAGTGTTTGCTGTCGGAATTGCTCTTGCTTCGACTTAACTGCGCTCCATTTGCTGTGGACTCAAGTGAATGACAGTAATTGTGAGACGAAAATTGACTAATTTTAATTGACTTATTTCTTTCAGCCATTCTTCTACTTACTCTTCGCACTGCTCGATTGTTGCTATCTCAGTTGTTGTACTCTGTTATTCCTACTTTCTTCCGCTGTTTTAGTTTATTTATATTGACAATTTAGGTTTTTTTCTTGCTCTCTACTCCAGTTTGTATTCGCAGTATCGTCGACACTTATTTTGTCAATCACATTCTTTCCTATTTTCTTTAATTTCTGTGTACTTTATGGTTCATTAGTGTTGCAAAAGTGCGCTTTGATTGCGATGAAGTATGCCGTGGAGCACTAACACTCACGTCGCTACATTCACACATACATGCATACACCTATATTTATTGGTTCATATGTGTGCACGCAGTTGTGTGAGTATGTTTTTACGGTATTTTTCGATTCTTTTTCTTTATTGATAGCGTAATTTCCTACTAAATGAGGGCACTGTGTCGGGGTTTACCGTTCGAAAGCAATATCAAAGTGTCTACTTGCATGTGTGAAAATTGCTATTTTCCTTTTTCTGACTTTCATTTGCTTTAACAAAAAGTTTGTGTTATTGTTTGTTATTTTTGTTTGCTTGTACGTGGCTAATGACCAGAAATTATGGGCAAGGATGGATTTTTGCGCAATTTATGACAGTGACGAGGAAATGTTGACTTCGAAGAGTGTAAAATTTTACGTTGATAAAGTTTAATGATGCTTTTGTAAATACTTAGGTTGCATTTTAACAGGGTCGACTTTGTAACACTACGAATGATGAGCTTTAATCGATAATTCCAACTAACAATTTGGTATTAACTTACATACGAGCTTTATGTGTTTTTTAGTGAGTTGAAATATTCCCCCAGCCTAAGATAGGGGGTCCTAGGGGACATACTCAGGCTCATAGCCCATTGTGTCTGGATAGAGTCATGTGTTTGCACATCCATCCTCTGGGTGTGCCTGCCCATTAGGCAATCCTCCGTTGTCACTGAAATCATTGTTATAAGACTGTGCTTTCTCGTCTTAGCATAGATTCTGTGCGTTTAGCACTGAGAGTCGGCTACAGTTGTCGGTTGATTCTGCATGTGGTTTCTTTACGTCATCCCTGCCCTTACGATCTCCTCATAGATAAGTTGCTTTCAAATCTGTAACGATATGCTTATGACATTGTCTGTGCATTCATCAGTCAACTAGTTCATCGGCTCTGCAGTTACTCTTAATGTAACAATTGCCAGGAGTCCATGTTATCTTTAGGTGAAACAACTCAGACATCTGGTTAAGAGCCATTTCATGGCTATTTTGAAGGCTGTCGACTGTCTTGGGAACGATTTTACGCCCCTTGGCTATCAGTAAAAATGTGGATATCAACTCCAGATACCGCATCCCGCAGTACCAGTATCACGGGTGCCACTATTGCCATCAGTTCAGCCCGAAAGACACAATAGTAGGCGGGAAGCGGAAATCGAAAGATATTCTCAGATGTTCGGCATATACACCTCCGTTCACTCTGCCCTCGAGCTTTGGGTCATCTGTATATACATGAATGGACTTACCTTGTTTTCCATCGTCCCGTTTCCACCATTTCCTTGAGGGTAGGTAGGTCGTGAACATTGTAATGGCAAGTGTAGGCGGGAAAAGCTTCAAAATGCCAGCCAGTGTTTTTTCGTGACCAAAGTCTGTACTTGACGTACTTAAAGCTTTCAGCTTTATTGCCGCACACCGCGCGATATATATATCTTGCCGTCAAATCTACCGTAAGGAGTTTTTATGTTGCATATAATGCCTTCGATGGTGTGGTTAACATCGTGCCGGTTATAAGAACAGATGCGAGTCTTTTTGAACCTTGCCAACTCGTTTGATGTTCACACGCTGCTCAAGTGCATTCCACCATACTACAATACCTTAGTAGAGAATTGGTCTAATAAAAAAGATTTTTTTTAAGGAAAAACAACCGTCAAATACGAATCATCCATCATTCTTCACTAAAACAATGCGAGCGCTCACGTATCGGCTCATACAAAAGAGTTTTTGAGCACTCAAAAGATCGAAATAATGCGTCATCCGCCTTACAACCCTAATTTGGCACCTAATGATTTCCATTTGTTCCCGAACATCAAAAATAAAACTCGAGGTTACCGTTTGCCAACACCTGAAGAATCTTGTTGAAACGTTTAAATAGCTCATTTTTGAGGTATCCACTTCTGAGTGGCAAAAGTGCTTTGAAAATTGGTTCTTAGAATGCAGAAGTGTACGAGTGTTGACTTTAAAGGATAATAAAGAGTTTTACAATAACAGGTGTTATTGATGAATGGACCGAGAGATGAGTAACGATTTCTTATGGCCGGAGTTGGATGATATTGATATGGACAACGTTTATTTTCAACAAGACGGCGCTACGTGCCACTCAAGCAAAGAAACCATTGATCTTTTACGGGAAAAGTTTCTGGACCGTCTTATCTCTCGAAGAGGTGATCACCATTGGCCACCGAGATCTTGTGATTTAACAACTGATGACTTTTTTCTTTGGGGCCACGCGAAAGAGAAAGTCTACACCAACAGCCCAGAGTCGATTGAAGACCTAAAAGATGGAATTCGTGAGGCTATCGCGGACATAGGGCAGCCACTTTGCAATTCAATAATGGAAAATTTCATAAAAAGGATATTGTCCTGTAAGCGTGGTCGTGGTGGTCATTTGCCCGATGTTATTTTCCACTATTAATGGCATACTTTCTTCTTTATAATGAAATAAACATCCGATGATTTATATTAAAAAATAGCATTTTTCTTTGAATATCAAAATAATACTCCTGTTTGGAAAACCCTATATTTTGAAAAACAATAAAGCCATTTTCATTATTATTTTACTGTATTTTCATTATTGGGCGGAAAATATATGTAAAAGGCAACCTAGTCTTACCTCTCTCAACCTAAAGTAATCTTTCACCACCTTACTTGACCTTACCTAACGTATGTATATATTAAATCCACACTACTCGTATGAGAGTATACTCATATTTTATTTCAACTAAAATTTTATTTTTCCCAGAACACACACAGTGTGAGTAGTAATAAAATATATGGCCTCCTAAAATAAGCAATTAGTAACGGAGCGAATGAGCTCGTAAAATGTTTATTTAATAATTTAATTACTTTCTCATTCCACTAAGGCAAATATTCGCAATCTACATACTTCAACCCTAATTTTGTAAACTTACGGCGGCGCCAATACCCTCGTACAGTTGGTTCTTCTGCTTTGACAATCCTAAAATATTTGCGGCTGTTAACCTTTCGATCCTAAATAAATACAAAGAAAATATATGCCAAACCCCTTGAGGATGAATCCTTTTTGACTTATAGTTTTACCAACACGCACACCAGCGTGCTTCTATTAACAGTGGGTTTTCTTATTTGAACAAAAACATTCAATCACACTGAGTGACTGCCACGAATCTCTATTTGATCAAATGCGGTCCGTTAATACTATTTTGACATTGCGTGTTATTGGGTTAATAAAATTTCAAAGTAAATAAATACGAGCACATACCACGATTAAATGTGTATTTCCGCTTGAATAATGCCATTAATCTCTCGTTATGCAACACAATGGGCGTAACGGCAGGCTCAAGTGTGTCAGAGTGGGTGTGTGTGGGCACAGTCCAACATGAAATGGGAAATAAAGTAAACAATGCGAACATGACAATGCCACAAAATGTATTTGTCTTTTGAAGATGTGTCGCAAGTCAGCCAATTAAAAGCTCCCCGCGTGTGTGGCAGACAAAAGCTGTGGCTGAACTAATTCTTTTGGGATAACTCTTTGTGAAGTTGAACAAAGACCTTCGAAAAATTTAATGTCATGAAATGCTTGCAAAAAAGTTATTGAATGTGTGTGAATAGCTACTTAAAATAAGCTAATGAAGGGGATGCATATCTGTTGATTTTTGGTAAAATACTGGACGGTTTTTTTGTTTTATTATTAATTATTAATCTATCACAGATATTTTTTTTCATAACAATTTTGAAAACTAAGTTTTTATTATTTGAAAACTAAGTTTTTATTATTTCATCACTGCTTAAAACTTTCATTAATTCAATTATTTACTAATTTATTTTATTTATTTATTTGCAAGAGTAATATTTATAAATAACCAAAACACTGGCTGCTAAAGCTTCAGCTGGCTACTAAATTCTTCAGATCGAGGTTTATACTTATAAGGCTGTTTTAGAGATAATTTACATTAAGTACGTATAACTTGGTGATATGGCCGATGAAAGGCGACAATAAATTTATTATTTAGTTTTGCTAAGATTTGAAATTATAACAAAGCGTTAATATTATCTGAGTTCACTGGTTTCAGATGGTCAGAGGGTTTCCTGTTGCTAAAAATTGCAGTACGAGTATGGAGGCTTCGAAGGCCCATTTAATAAATTACTCTGAGTGGGAATTGAATGTTCAATTCTCAGTCGTACAAAGGTTCTAATCAGAGGCGTAGCGAGCTTTATCAGCGCCTGAGGCAAGGTGACAATTTAGCGTCTTTTGTATATCTCAAGTAGCGTAAACCCCTAGTAGGGCTCAATACATGACATAGTATTAGGTGAATAAAAAATCTCTGCACTTCATAAAAATCGAATTTTTCATAGTATTTTATTACATTATTTTTTGAAAAAATAAAATAATATTGATAACTTGTTTTTTATCATGAACAGTAGCAAGATGTTGAGTTTAAGCACATAGTAAAGATTTCATGTGTATTTATATTCCCACAAAAGGACATTATTCACACACTACTCTCGGAAAATTACAAAATACATGAAATCCTCAATACTCAATACATAGATACATAAAATGAAATGATATTTTGCGTAGATTATTATCTCAAAAAGTTATTTTTCTTGCTTTGATAGCGGCAAATTCGTCAATAACATCATCAAAATTTAACATGCTTGTAAGTCCTTTTTCGATGGATAGTATTGCCATATTAGATAATCGTTCTTGACTCATTGTCGAGTGAAGGTAGTTTTTAATGAGCTTCAGTTTGCTAAAACTTCGCTCACATGAAGCAATTGAAACTGGTAGAGTTAAAAAAATACGAATAGCTATAGCTATATTAGGATATGATTCTTGAAGTTCGAAATCATAAATCATTTGAAGTAAATCCAGCAGAGATGTATTTTCTAGATCTTCTACAGTTTTCAATGCAGTTTGTTTAAAAACGACTATTTCACTGCAGAGTTCAAAAGTATTGAGATTGTCTTTATGTTTGAGAGCTAAATCTGCAGCATTTTTTTTTCAGATCTTCAGGTTCCGTGGTACTAAGACGATCAGCAGAGAGAAATCCGAAATCGTCAGAAATGCACCTAAATTCTTTGTATCGCCAAGTGAGTTGTGAGAGAAGGACATCAATAGATTCGATAATCGGTGTTCGAAGTTTTTGAATCCTTGTTAAATTTGGACCATCATCTTCGGCCACTTACAACTCTTTACCATTGGTGTGAAGTTGCAGGACTTTTTTAATTGTGGTCCGTGATACTCAAGTGTTTTACACTTAATTGTATACATTATTATTGCTGTACGGATCGATTAATTTGGATTCATTAATCAAGTAAACACATAGCAGACTTGATTTTTGACAGCGTCATTGATTTGGATTTTTGTACTTAAATATTTGCCCGGCCCCCCATATGTTTTTTATATGCATCTATGAATTTGTTTTATTATAATTTTTTTTTTTGTTCAATTACTAGCCAAAATCAGATTAATATAATATAACTCTCCTGTTTTTATTCGTAGTGCAAAACAAAATTCACCTCTGGCATTTCAAGATATTGAGTAGCAGGTACTGTGAAATATCGGGCGAATACACGCAATAAGTGCATACTAAAAACCACACTGGCGCCTGCATTTTGTGCCAGTGACTGAAAAAGAGACAGTCAACCTGTAAGTGTAAGAACATTTTTTTGAAATTAATTATTTCTTTTTTAATTTCACTATAATCGATGGCAAAGTGTCTTTAAGTAACTAGCACAAAATATGGGCGTCGATGTGGTTTTGAGTATAAACCAATTGCGTGTATTAACCCGATATTCACCAGTACCTGCCACTCATTACCAGGATGGGCCATGATGACCATAAGTGGATTTGATCCGCACCACGAAAAAAAAGTTCTATATTATATCCGTACTATTTCGGCGCCCTCTTGGTCTGGCGCCTAAAGCGGCCGCCTCACTCGCCTCGCCCTCGCTACGCCTCTGGTTCTAATACTTTTGCAATGAGAGTCTAATGGGAGTGATTTAATTTGTAGTGGTGTTGATAGGAGGCCCAAATATGCGCGAGCTTGCCGGCTAAGTAATTTGACGCATACATCCGTAGATTTTTTGGCTGCATCCGTGCTTTATTTGCACACTCATCAGCGACTTGGTTGCTTTTGATTCCAGCATGACCAGGAACCCACATTATGTTTATAGCGTCTCTTTATCGGGTAAAATATTTCTTATCATGTTGACGATTAGCAGATCGTTTTTTGTGTTCTGCAATGCTTCAATAACGGATTGGCTGTCGGTATATATTATAGTTTTTTGCTTGTGTGGTAGGCAAACGTTACCGCTTTATGAAGTGCAGCTGCTTCTGCTGTGAAAGCTGAGCAGTATGTACGCAAGGCGCCGACAGAGATTGTAGTATCGGCGCTATTTGTAACAGCAAACGTTGTGCTGGTGTCCGATTTGGAATTGTAGTGAATATAAAATCCCATTCTGCTAAGAAAGATTCAGTAGCATCGCTGGAGTTCTGCTTGTATTCGACCGATGCTGTTTAAATTTTTTAAGACAGAATAATTTATTATAGAAACAGGATTTAAGTGAAGCCCACTGAGGATGTGTTGTTCGTCTACTAAGAATCGGAGTAGATATGATGTTCAATTCTTTGGCGAGTACGATGCATCGCGATGGGACTGGTGGGTTGTTGCTTTGCTTTGCAAGCTGTGATGATTTTTCTACAATGTTGAATACAGGGTGGGCCATATAGCGTTTGCTTTTTGAACTACCTATTTTTTAAGAATAGTAACACAAATGACATGTCAAATGTGTTCATAATTTACTTAAAGGTTTGACATTTACGAAATGGGACGCTATACGCTTGAACAAAATTGGGAAATATTGAAAACCTATTTCCAAAGTGGTGAGTCTTCTTCTTCTTTTCTGATTTTCACATCGGTGGCTACGTCAATAAGCAAAATTGTCGGATTTGGGGCTCAGAAAATCCACACGTTACTGTAGAGAAGCAAATGCATCCGCAACGAGTCACTGTTTGATGCGGTTTTTGGTCTGGCGGCATCATTGGGCCATTTTTTTCGAAAATGAGCGGGGAGCCGCGGTTGCAGTAAATGGCGAGCGTTACCGTGACATGCTCAACGAGTTTTTGTTTCCAAAAATTGAAGAGGATGATATGGAAGACATTTGGTTTCAACAGGACGGTGCAACATGTCACACTGCCAAAGATACCCTCGAACTTTTGGCTACCGTTTTTGAAAACCAAATAATCAGCCGAAATTCCAACAAATGCTATGCGAACCATCCAGAGACGGTTGATGCTTTAAAACACGAAATCGAAGTTGCCAATGTGCTAAAAAATTGTGTTTATCGAATGGCCTACTGTAAAGCCAGTCGTGGCATTCATTTGAGCGATATTATTTTTCATTCATAAATGATAATGTGCAATCTTCAAAATAAAAAACTGTTTACATGGCCCACCCGATAGAAGTTTGTTCTTGTAGCGCATAGTTTTTTGTATTAACATCAGCGTATGTTTTAGTACCCTAAATGCGATATCTGGTAGTCCCAGCATTGGGTGGGGATGTGGGAAGGCTCGGATACATATTCTAGCGGCTGTGTGATATGGTGCTTGCAGTAGCACCATATGCTTTAGGAGACAGGTATTTTATAATATTTAATTGAGGTAATAAGTTATTCGAAAATATTTCCAAAGCTCTTTATATGTAAGCTTTTTGTTAAAAACAACGCCTAGTACCTTTACTGTTAATGTGAGGGATTACGGTTTTCAAAACGGAAAGGGAAGGGAATGTGCACTTGTGCTTTCGACAGATGTGAAATGTTGCACACTTGTTTAAAGTAGAGCTGGCTCCTGTGGACACTCAGAGATCTGCCTTGAGATATTTGAAAAATGTATTTGTATCCTTTAAAATATTCAATTTCAATAATGTTTTGACTTTTTACCCCAGGCACTTTTTATGTTCCAATATAATGGGGTAAACACAAGTCTAAGCGACGCAAGCTCATTATCTTATCTGTAATATAAACTAATTGCCACATATTACGATCTCTAACCGAATAAAATTCAATCCAATCATCCTATCGTGAAACTCACTGTCAGCGCTCGAAAAAATATTTGTACTTAGGTAAACATGTTTTCAGGTGCTTTAATATACACACACAGGTAGCGCTGAATCACCATAACGGCGTACATACATATGTATATGTGTATATTCTTAAATGTGAGTAGATTGAACAATTTATTGCTCATACGCCATGTTGTGCCTATTGGTAGCAGCTGTGGCTTATGGATTTTATACTAGGCAAGGAAAAGGGAAACAGCTTTAGACGCGTAATTAAATGCACGTAACTGTCAGTTAAAGAAAGTTTTAAATCTTGATGAGCACGTCGGGGGTATATAAATATGTATGTGTATATTGGCGTGGCATATGTAATAGGAGACTTTCAGAATTAGGCAGAGTTTATTACCGAATGAATATGAGAAGTGGTTTTCTATTGAGCTTTATAAGCAATTGAGTCTTCTGAAAGATCATATATAAACCGGGCGCTAAAAATACAGGCTAGCACAAAATTAATCAACTTATCGAAGGATTTATAATTTTTGCAAATGGCCTCGGACGTCAATTATATTTGAGACTTGCGAACAGCTTTAGTATACGAGTACAAACAGACAAGCAATGGAACGTGTAGAGGTCAAAATAAAGATTACCATCACTCAAATTTATTGTTTATTGTGTTATTAAGTGGCAATACTGCTGTTTCCGTGGCGCCGCAACTTAATGACGGATTCTTACAGAACTCGACAAAATAAAACGAAATGAACGAGTAAAATTTTTTGATATCTCGCTTAGTTTTCTTCAGTTTCGATAGAATTCGGCGAGATAAGACAAAATACAGGAGTAAAATATTTCGATATCTCGTTTAGTTTTCGAGATGTGTTTTATCATCGATCGATGTGTTTTATCATTTTTGCGTAGAACTCCTTATCGCGTGGGCGGCCTTTGGCCGCGCTTCAAAAAAATAACCCTGATCAGTCCAACTCCGGCTACGCAATCCACAGTATTTTTGCGTAGAGCTCCTTTTTGCGTGGGTTGGCGAAAGTTACAAAGTTTCTTTGTGTGAAGTTCCAAAGGGCATTTTGAAGGCAAATAATTATGAAATTATTATTTCCCGAATAGTTTGGAATTATAAAGAGTGTTCCTTAACACCTCACTAACATCTCCACCAAGTTTGATTAATAAAGACATAATAGTTTGCCAAAAATTGTCCAATATACATTATTCTAAATTCCAGCCTTTTTTTATTCAATATCTCGAAAACTAAGCGAGATATCAAAAAATTTTACTCCTTCATTTCGTTTTCTTTTGTCGAGTATGTAAAAAAGGTTTTCAAAAATAAAATAAAATTATTAATTAAATATGAAAACTGATCATAACAAAATAAATAAAAAAATTGGAGCGTACCCTTCTGTTAAGTGTTCGGCAGAGCTCCTTCTCCTATTTGTGGCGTGCGTCTTGAAGAATAATTATTTTAATGTAATCTGGGAAATAATCTCATGGCATTGATTTTTTGAATATGATATCTTGCAGATGTCCGCCACGTGTTCAATTTATATGTTTCATTGACTTACATGCTCCATTTGACTACTTTTTCCAATAAATCCACATGAGCCCAATCAGCAAAAATGCAACGTAAACGATGGTCATTTGGCTTCTATTCTTATACTTATATGAGCTGTATTTCATAGGTACGTAAGCCAAGATCCTTAAGTAAAATTGTCCACATAGTCGAAGGATAAGTTGAGTACGACGACGAATCGACATTTCGGCATCTTCTTCTCCACTTCGCTCTGATTTTTTTTAAACACCCAATGTAGTGCAAGTTATGTTTTTTAATGCCCTTACTGTTATTATTAGATTTGCTTATATTTAAAGACAAACGCAATTTTTATTTTCCATTGAACTTAATTTAAACTACATTAAAGAAAAAATAATAATAAAAATGAATTGAAGCAAAGTTAAAGCTAGTGCGTCGTACCGCACCTGACATTGTGACTGGTCTAGAGTAGATCTAGAACGCTCGGTGGATCAATCAGCCATTGCCAAACTTAAACAGAGTTGAGAAGTGCACTCTCACAATATGGGTGCAACACTTTCAGATTGTAAATGAGGCCGTTTACTCATGAATAATGCTATGAATATTGCAAACTTATTTTCCAAGTTCTATAAGTTATATCCAAGTGAAAGCTGTGTGTTTGTTGTGCATTTGTGTACAAAGTTCTTGATACTGGCGCTTTAGTGAACAACACACATTTTCCTTCTTTGTGAGTCTGCAATTCCATATGCACACTTTGATTCATCATCTCATCTGAAGAGTTCAAAACTTCTTTTACCTGCTACTAAATGTTCGAGATTTTCCATTCAACTGTCGCTTCTGCTCTGAGATAATAACACTGCGTTACAAAAACGAACTTTTTTTCTGTCCTATGAACCAAATATACTTTTTCGGAAAGGGGAGAAAAAATAAAAATACACGTGTATCGGCGATTTTCATGTACACGTCAGAATTTTTTGTTTTTTATGTATAAAATATAGAGCTCGTAGGCCGCCTGTGTGAAAAACTTTGGATCAATTTTTAACCCTTTTTCCGTGATCCAATCGCGCTGAATTTCTGCAGGCAGACTCGTGGAAATGTTTTTATGTATAATTAAAAAAAAAATTTTTATCAATTCTCAGATTTTCTTGAATTTTTTTTTCTAAAAAAAAAATTTTTTCTAAATTTTCGGCATAACTTGAAGGGACTCCAAATTTTTAAACAACTTATTAACCTTTAATTTATTGTTTCATACAACACACTCTGTGCCGTTTGTGTGTTTGTTACAGTTCCGGAAGTTCCGACCATCTGACAGTTGCGCTACTAGGAGACGTATACTTTGACAATTGTTTTAAGTTCTGTTGCGCGAAAACGTCTTTCTGCATATTTCATCTTACGAAAAATGCAGTGCCCGACTCGAAATAACTTTTGCTACGCTTGTGGCTTATTCGCACGAAGTAAAAATTTTAAAAATATTACGAAAACAGTGGTTAATTCGTTTCAGAAAATATTCAAGACTGCTTATGTTCCTTACTTGTGGTATACTCCGGAAGTCGTGTGCGACTATTGCTGTAGAAATTTATGCAAGTTAATGATGGAAGGTCAACAATAAAGTACTCTGTACCAACAATTTGGCTACCACGTACGGAGCACTGCAGTGAACTGTGCTACTTTTGCGTAACTTTTACTGAAACTAAAGGGTACCAATACTTTCGCCGCAACAAAATTCGCTACGCTAATGTAGAATCGGTTATTCCAGCGGTTCTGTACTCACCAGAAGAACGTATAGCGGCTTCAATGGAGAGTTTTGATGATGTTCCCAAATTAAGGGATGGAGAACCAACAGTAGCACCAACAATGCTATCAACATTTCTTGCATCGAATGCGAGATGCGGGGAACCAGAAGTATCGGAATTTGTACCAATACCCAGTGAACTTGGGACTGCAGTGCCGCATTTAGTAACGCAAGCCGACTTCAATGACCTTGTACGAGAAGGAAATTTGTCAAAGAGAACAGCCGAACTCTTTGTATCACGCTTTAAGCAGTGGAATATAGTGGCGGCTGATTTTAAAATAACAGCCGCTCGTGATCGACGTAGCAGTATTCCATTTGACGAATTTTTTAAAATGCACGAAGATCGAGAAAAACCCTGGCTTAGTGTTGTGATATTGATTCGATGTTTGAAAAAATTGGTTACCCTCATATTTCAGAGGAGTGGCGACTTTTCATCGATGCATCGGTCAACAGCCTTAAAGTAGTGCTGCTTCATATCGGTAACAAACATCCAGCTGTCCCGATCGCATATGCCACCAACCTCAAAGAAACATACGAGGGCATGGAATTAATATTACAGCTGATAAACTACCAAGAGCATAATTGGAAAATATGCTGCGATCTAAAAGTGGTCGCATTACTCATGGGTGTTAAGCGTGGATTTCCAACCCACCAGTGCTTTTTGTGTACATGGGAAGGTCGCAAAAGAGATCAGCATTACACTGAATTTAAGTGGAAGCCGCGAATATGCTACAAAGTAGGCGTAGAAAGTATAGAAAATCTACCATTAGTGCAGCCATCTCAAATCATTTTGCCATCACTACACATTAAGCTCGGTGTCGTATCAAATTTTGTTAAAAAACTGGATCGTGAGGGCGAGGCGACTGCAAGTTTGCGCAATATTTTTCCGATACTGAGCGGCGCAAAGATTCATGCAGGTATTTTTTTTACGAAGGCTTTTAGTAACTTTATTTTTTCAATGATATGTATAATTTAAGGTGTTTTCAGTGGTCCGCAGATAAAAAAAAATAGTTGCAAGTTATGAATTTTCATCAAAATTGAAGGCTATCGAGCATCGTGTATGGAAAGGCACAGTTGCCGTTATTGAGTAGTTTCTTGGCAACAAACGAGCTGGGAATTATAAAAATATTGTTGCAGAAATGATTTCGGCATATGGCGAAATGGGCATATTAATGTCGCTAAAGATTCATTTCCTTCACAATCATTTAGATTGTTTCCCTGGTGATTTAGGAGCGTGTAGCGATGAGGTTCCATCAGGACATTGCGGCTGTTGAAAAGCGCTTTAAAGGACAAGACATTACGCATATGCTTGGCGAATAATGTTGGTCTATTTGTCGCGATACTGACACAAATGCTTACAAACGCAAAAATAAAAGACCTAAGTTTCTTTAAAAGTATTAATATTTTTAATTTAACAATTTTTAATTTTAATATAATAAAATTAATAAAAAAATGCAGGGTTTTATATCTCTATTGTAATGCGGAATACCTTTCTTTTGATACCCACACCGGCATATCTCATGCAATTTTTTTTTTTAATTTCGAACAGGTGGCAACCCTATGAAACATTGTCAGTGGCAATACCTAGGTGAAAAATCTAGAAATGTGATACACTATCTGTGTGCCCAATTTCATTCCAATCCGTTAAGCTAATCCTGAGATCGTGTGGCTATACAGACATGCATACAAGAATTGCTCGTTTAAAGTTATAAAATACAAAAAAAAAAATTGTGACGTGTACATGAAAATCGCCTATACACGTGTATTTTTATTTTTTATCCCCTTTCCGAAAAAGTATATTTGGTTCATAGGACAGAATGTGTGTAACGCGGTGTAATGCCAAAAAAAGCGATCCGCGTGATTAAAATGTGGTTGCAATCATCGCACCCGAAAAGAAATTTAATTTCAGTGAGCCCGTAAAAACAACTGGGTAACCTTCAGACTCACCTAAGGATCAGGCGCTGCTTAAGCTTAGTGTAATGACTATTTTGAGTTGAAAAATGAAGCGAAATGGAGTACACAAAGAAAGAGGTTGGACGTGAATGTGCTAACGCATCTTGCGTGATTTCTACTTTAAATCCGAACATAGTTCAGCCACCATCTGGTAGATATACTTGTAAATATATCTGGTATAGGACCGAAAGGTCTATGCGTGGCTTAATTCCAGCCCGGTCAACCTAATCTACTAAATACTGTTAGTGTTTTAAAAACATTTCTTCATTATCTTTGCTCGAAAAAATTACATGCGGTAATCATCAAAAGTGTAATTGGAAATGGTTTTAAAATCGATTGTAAATAACAACATATGAACAACGCAGTCCGTAGCATACAAGCTGCTCCATTTCTAAAGCCGTCAAAACTCATTTAGTCACAAATAAAGAATAACGGGGAATAGAGAATAATTAAGGAGGATTGAACACAGCACTGCGAAATTTTGTTGATTTGGACGGTTGCAAGAAGTTACCACCATTGCGTTAAAATGCTTAATTATCGAAAAGACTGCATTCGCTGGACAAAATTATTTCCAGAGTCAAGCGAAAGAAGGTGATGTCTACCTTGGTAAATATTTGTACTCGATATTTTTTCAATTACGTGCATTTTTAAGTAAATTGTAAAATGAATTTATCTAAAAAAGTAGAATATCACGTTCTCCCTTCAAATTATATTTTCATTTGTGCCCCTTTAGCTTTCCGATTTGAATAGTTTTTAGCGTGGCATAATAGAGGGTGATCAAATTGGTACTTTTTCCAAACGTTTTTTTTGTCAGATTACGCGTAACCACTGTCAAACTAAATATATTAGTTGTTTTCAGTATTCAGTGAAAGTCATCATGAAAATACCCCCCAAAAACGTTTACAAATCGCGCAACTGTGTTACGAAAATCGACGCGCTCTGAAAAGTGTTCATCGCGCGCTCAGCCCAACTTATGGCGATCAGCGATGAGGCGTATGAGGCCCATTAATGACTAGGTCAAAGCGAAACTGTAATATTTGAGATGAAGAGCAACCCAAAACCATTCAATAACAATCATTGAATTTATTGAAAACAACCGTTTGGTGCGGTCTATGGACTGGAGTAGGGACGGGCAGTAGAGTGGCACGCTCGCAGCAGAGCGTGCTAGCAAAGTGCTAGATGAGGGGGCGACAAACTTACATCAGAAGGGTAAGCAATAGGCGCGTACGTATATTAATCACTTCTGAACAACGCATATGTGTTTGTAAAAAAGAGAGTGAAGCTTTGCCAATAGCAAAGTTACCAGATAAGGGGACTTCATTCCATGTTAGGGGATTTCGAAGTGTTGATCGTTCATATTAAATAATAAAATGCTTTTGGTTTTTTTTTTTATTGGAAACGCTTCTTTGAATATTAACATCATCTTTGCAAATTTCTATTTTATTTACTTTTACAATTTTTGTAATCAAGAAGCATAGGCGATTTTATAAGCAAGAAGTTTGAACATTCGCATGTCAAAGTTTCATAGTTGCTAAACTATGTGGAGAAAAATTGTTACTGACAAATCGGAGT
This sequence comes from Anastrepha obliqua, assembly GCF_027943255.1. Classification (NCBI taxonomy): domain Eukaryota; kingdom Metazoa; phylum Arthropoda; class Insecta; order Diptera; family Tephritidae; genus Anastrepha; species Anastrepha obliqua. The sequence continues at coordinate 122,245,093 of NC_072894.1, forward strand.
ATATTTTTCTGAATGAAAAAATTGTCTTCATTTACATATAAGTATGTATGTATATCGTATGGTTTTATGTTAGTGCATTTTTTAAAGAAGCGAACTTATGAGTAAGAGTTGCCGCAGTTGTTAAATGTGGGAATCAATTTTGGGCATTGTTGATTTTATTATTCATGATTTATATACATAAGTATATACTCTTGGTTGTTTATTTTTATTTGCAGTTGTGCATATCAGAGTGTATTAGATTTAGATGGGCGAAATTAGTTGTCAATCACATCCACTTTTTATGAAAAATAAAAGAAAAAATGGTATCATTCAATAGCTAAAAATTCTGAAACATTTGACAAACTTCGGTAGCTGAAGAGAGTTTGCAGTTTTATAAAGTAATTTGCTACAAAATTTGATTTTCTGGATTTCTTAGCTCAATTTAAAAAACATCAATTTAAAAAAATATATCTGATCTCAAAAACCATTTAAGTAATCATAAGATAAGTGTGAATAATTTGCAGATTCGTCAGTATATGCAGTGATCAATATTATTGAAGATTTAACTGTCATTGCTTTCCAATATGTAAGATTTCAATTTAATCTCAAATTAAATATTTTCAGAGGCCTTAATCTTCTTTACATCTAGCAATTAAAAAACAGTATTACGCGAACTTTTGAAATGTTTAATTGCTTGTTTATTGTTGTTCATTATCTTAATTCATTATTATAATAGAAAGTGTAATATGTATTAAATTTAGTTATTGAAGAAAAATCTACCAAAAAAACCAATTTTTTTAGAAAGTTGTTGATATGAAGTTAAAAGTTGGCATCCCTGGTAGAAATTCATGAATAATTGCTCTCTCATTCAGGATACAAACACAGACACAACTCGCTCAATTTTTCTGTTTCGTCCCTGTGCTTTGTTATCCCCCTTCACCTAGCACTTTTAGCACGCAGAAGCACACGAATTACGGCACAGTTGCGGCTAACATTTGAAAGGGATTATCTTTTACGCAAAAATAATAAAGATTGCGCAATCAATTTAAATTTTCGTTGTTTTACTACAATTTATAACCCGATACCTCTAAATTGATCTCCTTTTCCGATTTTTCTTAAGCGCTATATATTCTCATAATTCATTGTACATATAATACTTACTTGGAAAATATTCTCGCTTATTAAGTTTGTCTGGCTACGACGATTTCAATTGTTACGTTGAGCGCCACACATTTACGCCTGGCCAGCCAACGAAGTGGGCGGCAATGTCGCCAAAAAAGTGAATGATTGCCTTGAATGTTGGCAAACAGAAAATATAATAAGTATATATGCAGATATCTACATATTAATGCTTAATAGCCACTGAATAAACGAAACGACAACTGAATGACAAAAGAGGAGTGAATGATTCATGAGCCAGCTAGAAGAAGAGAAAGGCTTCAAGGAATTATGCCACTGGCGGTGAAGGTGTTAATAATAGGCGAATATTTTTTCAAGAATTCTATTTTAGCCTTTTGTTGTCCGTAGCTGCATTTTAGTTTTTGCTTTGCTTCACAAATAAACAAATTTAAAAAGGATAATGGCACGAAGTGGCCATTGTTTGGATTTTGGTGAGTGGTTAAGTGAGTGACTGACTGAATGGACAAAAGCGCGTTTGCAAACGACAGCGAAAAGTTGAGGAAAAAAAGGAATAAAGAATGCCAAAGGGAAAACAAAGCGTAGTGAAAGTAAGAAATTGATGAGTTCACACGTACATGCATACATGCATAAACACATACACACATGCATACTTAAGAGCCTCAGCTAGATATGTACCGAGCAGAAAAGCGGCTGAAAACGCTTTAACAACCACTTGACTAGAGAACAATGACCAAAAAAAAAACAGACTGACGTCAACTGACACTTGAGCAGGAAGAGAAGCTAGACAAGTAAGCGCGAAAACAACCAAAATGGATTACAAACACAAAGCAAAAATAAGTAGAAGGAAGGGATTCAGGAAGCTGGGCTGTCAGCTGACATCTGCTGATGAGTAGGCCTGTGTTGGCGCTTCGGCTTTGACTCAGTGCGCTTGCTGGTAAGCCACGTAGGCAAAGCAGTGTTGAAGACAATCAAACAAAGCCGAGATTTTTTCAAGTTAGGCAACAGTTTCTCCCATAACAAGTTTTGCAACTTAAAGCAATAGAGAAGACAAGTGTCAAAAACCCTGATGAATACAAATGAATGGTGGCATTACTGGGTTTGCTTTGGAATTTGAAAAGCAACGCGCAAGTAAAAATAGAAGACAGGTTCGGCTGATTAATTAAATGCTAAACAAAAATGAATGTTTCAACTGCTTTCTGAAGTCAGTTTTTAATTTTAACAATCCTTTTTTATGATTTTTTTTATTCTCGAATTCATAACTGTTTTAAAAAGAGCTATCACCGGAACTGAGGTTTTTATTGTTATTAAAAAAAAAAACAAAAAATAACAAAATGGATTTGTTTGCGCTTATGAGATAGCAGATCGGAAATTGTTTCATCAAATTGTCAGCAGCAAAACAAACGAAATACAAAAATGTCCATTACGCAATTGACGTGAGAGACAAAAAGTAAGGGGAGTTTGTACAATAATAAATCCAATTTTAATGTTCAACATAATAAATTTAGTGCTTTTATCAAAAACTTAAGCTCGGACGTATAAATCTTACTAGAGCGCTTTCCTCTTGACTCACACAAAGTGTGATGGTTTCGGTAAAGTATAGCAGTATTTACCAAAACCGCACCTATGCGTCAGTAAAAAAAAAAAAATATATGCTACATCAGCTCCATGACCATCGCCGTTTATTTGGAAAAAGCGCCTATTTATTGCGTTTTTATTGCCATGCACGTAATAATTTTTGTACCTGTAGTGTGCTCTATGGCCGACCTAAAAGATCTTTTGTGCCCTACTACTTTAGAGTAGTTAATACTAAATAGTCCCATTGACTGGCACTGCTACCTTAAATGTATTAGGGTAAAGTGGGGTAGCTGTGACTATGGGGCAGCATTGACTTTAACATTTTCGGTGTCAAAATGACTCAAAGACTTCGCAGCCTAATATAATAACACGTGCTTATATGTAGTTTGGCAGTTCTCCTTAAATGCTCAGTGGAGCAACACGTGTTTAACTGATTTTCGTTTGGGTGATGTAATTCTTATGTAGCGCTACGTAAGCATTTTTTGAAGTAAAAGCAACTGTTTTCTAAAGGTTACAGTTATTAAATGGTGCCTCGAGATTTCAATTTTGAGAAAAAATCGGTAGGTAACAATAAGTTTTTAAGAATAAAATAATCGAAACAATGAATGTGGATAAAGTCATTTGGGACGAATGTCAAATGTGCCCCATATTATAATTAATATATGTTAATATGTTTGGTAACTGTAAGTAATTTGACTCATTTATATATGACTTTTGTAGAGTAATGTCACGAAACTATAAGAAAAAGTCATCTGGAAAAGAAATAAAATGAAGAAAATACAGGGTGGCTGATGAATTTTGCTACATTAAGAAACTCAAATAACTTTTTTTTTAGTGTATGGAATTCATTTATTTTTTTTTCAAGTTGAAGGTCATTAAATTTTATTAAATGTAGCTTAACTAGTTTTAAAAATAATTGAATTTAAATGCCCCCCATGCTCGTTGACACAAGTGCGGCATCTTAGTAAAAAGTTGTTCATTGCTGCTTTGAGAGTTGCGACAGGAATAGCCGCAATTGTTGCCCGAATGGATTGTATTAGTTCATCCAAATTTGTTGGCTTTGTTTTATAAACTTCTTGTTTACATAAACCCCACAAGAAAAGGTCAGGTGCAGTAAGGTCAGGCGACCTGGGGGGCCAACGAAATTCGGAGTTTCTTGAAATCAGTTTATTGGGCAATTTTCGTCGCAACTCTGTCATAACAGTCTGGGCTATGTGAGACGTTGCCCCATCTTGTTGAAACCACACAGAGTTGAAAGGAATTCTCTTTCGGCGTAGTTCTGGATAGAAAAATTCTTTCAGCATTTTCAAATAACGGTCTCCAGTAACCGTAACGGTGTGACCATTTTCTTCAAAAAAAATAAGGCCCGACAATACAGCGTGAAGAAACCGCACCCCACACTGTCACGCGAAGAGGAGGTTAGAAGTACTCCGTATTCGACAATTTTGTTTGTTCACATTGCCGTTTAAATCGAAATGGGCCTCATCAGACATGAAAAGGCAGTTTAACATGTTTTGGTCTTCTTCCACCATTTGCAGGATCTTCTGGCAAAATTCCAAGCGAATCGGCAAGTCTGCTGCATTCAGTTTGTTAACCATTTGAATTTTGTAGGGAAATAAGTCTAAATCTTTGTGCATTATTGTTTGCAAAGACTGTCGGCTGACACCAAGTTGAGCAGATAAGCTTCTTGTTGAAACCCTTGGATTGCTTTGTATAGCTGCAGCTACAGCAGCGATCGTTTCCTCCGTCCGAACTGGTGGGTTTCGATGATAAGGCCTTCTTGCGACTGTTCCTTGCTCAGCAAAATTATTCACCAGTCTCATTATGGTCCATCTGCTCGGGGGATCGCCGCCAAACATCCGCCTGTACTCTCTCTGTACCAAAACTACGGACTCCAGTGCGTGATAGCGGTGGACTATCCAAATTCTTGTTTGCGTGTCCCAGTTATCCATTTTAATAAATTTTAAAGATCAATCTGCAAATTAAAACAAAAATGGAACAGATAACTTAAAAAGAAAAAAAGTTATTCAATTTTTTTTTGGTAGCGGCTTTCATCAGCCACCCTGTATTAAAAAAGCCAGGAATGATGTAAAAAATAGAGATGAGACACAAACTTCGGCAGCAAAAAAATACGGCATCAAAAGAACGATATTTATAATGCGGATGAAACGCCAAGGTCCACTTAAACTTACGGTGGACTCTAGTAATAGTCATATCGTGTCAACTCTTCACAAAGAAACTCGAAGAGCAGCTTGCTGACTATATAAAGAAATGTGCGTTTTACGCATATGGCTTGTCATACCAGATACTCAGAAAGTTTGTTTATGATTATGCTAAAATAAATCAGATTACCGTTCCAGTTGGATGGAATGTTACTAAAGAAGCAGGTAAGGACAGGCTTTATGCTTTTCTCAAAATAAACCCAACTATTTCATTGCGAAAGCCAAAGGATGTAAGCCTGGCCAGACTACGGGCTTTACAAAATCAGCTCTAGAAGAATTTTACTCAAACCTCAGGGCAATTTATAAAATTTCCTTCCAGCCAAAGGATATATATAACTTAGATGAAACTGGAGTAGTCTCATTATAGTCTTGAAAGCATTAACTTTTGCAGAGATAATGGAGTTGTGATGCTATCTTTTCCACCTCATACCTCGCACCGTTTGCAGCCCTTAGATCTGTCCATATTCGGACCATTTAAACAACTTTGCCGAAAGAGCTTCAACGATTATAGTGTTTCAAACATCGGAAAACAAATAACTATTTATGATGTGGCAAAACTAACGAATCTAAAGGTCATTTTCGTCAGAAAATATTTTTTTTTGTTTAAATGGGAATACTTTATTTGCAATCTATCTTATAATACAGATATTCAGCAAAAGAGAATTTATTACCTAATGACAGCATAGTATTTACACTGGTGCAAAACTATATAGAAAACTATAGAATTTTTTTCTTTTTACAATTCTTATGCATATTTTATGTTATTAGATTTAATTTTTACTCGAAAATTGTATAACTTACTTCATGTATAACTTATATTAGAATTTTAAAATTTATTGGAGCATTTTAACAATTTCATATTTAGCTCTTTTTTTTTTTTGTTTTTTATTATTATTATTAAATTGACAAATTTAAAGGAATGGCAAGTCTAAGACATGATTGCGCTTTAATCGTCTAATTTCATTGGTTGTGTCCAACAAGCAAATAGCATTTGTGTTTACATGATTTGATAATCGTTCAATGTATCTCTTAGAATATACTGAGGTTTCTCTCTTAACAAATGGAATACCTAGATCCAAGTGTATGGCTTCGTTTGTGATAAACCAAGGTACATTAACAAGTGTTCGTAAGGTCTTTGACTGGTAGCGTTGCAAAATCTCCACATTGGACTTACTAGCAGTTCCCCAAAGCTGTATACCGTAGGTCCATATAGGCTTCAATATAGCTTTATACAATCTAACCTTGTTTTCTAGACTAAGTTGAGATTTGCCACCAAGTAGCCAGTACATTCTTTTGGTTTTATTTTTAAGCTGTTGATACTTCGCTTTAATATGATTTTTCCATGTGAGGCGTCGATCAAGATGCATTCCCAAGTACTTGACTGTGTCGCTAGTAGGAATTTGATGACCATTTAAATACACTGGAGGACATTGTTCTCTTCTTAGAGTAAATGTAACATGAATGGACTTTTCATGATTAATATTAATTTTCCATTTATTGAGCCAAGCTTCCAAAGTGTGTAGGTGATTTTGTAGTAGGGAGGAGGCCTCTGCAGGTGACTCACTAGATGCGATGAAGGCTGTATCATCAGCAAAAATCACCACTTCTACCTTTTCTGTTGTCGGCATGTCGTAAGTAAATATCGTATACAAGACTGGGCCTAAAACGTTACCCAGGGGCACACCTGTGTTGATACTATATATTTCAGATGACTCATCTTGGTGCTTTACATAAAAGTGCCTGTCGCTTAGATAAGATTTAAGCACTAAGTAAAAATGTGCTGGTAAAAGTTTTTTAATTTTAAAGAGTAGTCCCATATGCCAAACTCTGTCGAATGCTTGTTGTACGTCAAGAAAGGTTGCAGAACAGTATTCTTTTCTTTCAATCAATTCTTTCGAATATCTTCGAGAATGTTACGAGCAAATTAATGGGGCGGTAGGACTTGACGTTATTTTCAGTTTTGTTTGGTTTTGGGACCATTACTACAACAGCACACTTCCACTGTGTGGGGTAATGATTAACATTCAAGATACCATTATATATTTGTGTGAGTAACTTTATAGCATTTTGTGGTAAAGCCTTCACAACTCTACTATCAATACAGTCATATCCAGGACTTTTACAGTTATTCAGTCGGGAAACTTCTTCAGTAACTTCGTCATCTGATATTCGTGTGATCGGGAGGTCCAATTGGCACGGAGATTCGATGAAGTTTAGAGTAAGAACCTCAACGATTTTACTGTTTCAAACATCGGAAAACAAATAACTATTTATGATGTGGCAAAACTAACGAATCTAAAGGTCATTCTCGTCAGAAAATATGTTGAAAGGATTTAAAAGTACAGGTATTTATCCCTTTAACTCACAAATTTTTAGTGACGGCATGTTTACGTTGGAAGACTTGCCGGAAGAAGAATCTCGCCCAGTTATTAATGTCAACGAAAACGTAAAAACAGAAAAAATATAATAAAGGTGCAAGAAAGCCCACAAAGCAATTCGGCCCAAAACCGAACTCCTGAAATGGTTTGTCCAATCAAGCGTTTGTGTGCCTCTAATAAAACGGCCAAAAGTTCAAAATTCCGTATCATAACGAGTTCTGCTGAGAAACAGAAGATGATGGAACCTAACAAAAAACAAAAAATTCATATCGTAAAGCGAACTATTATGTCAAAAAAAAAAGCAAACGCTTTTAAAGAAAAAATCCATAAAATATGACGTAATTGAGTCTGATACGACTGAAGAAAATGAAGAAAACGTTTCCTACTGTGAATCCATTAATTCCATTGGTCCATTTCCGATGACGAAAGAAATTATGACATCGAAGATAACGACTTATCTAAATGGAAATTAACCGACGAAGATATATTAGATATAGGAGATTTTATACTGGTTAAGTTTGCTCCTAAAAATCAAAAGCCATTCCACTATATTGGTGAAATAACGGAAAAGTTCAGTGATAACGCTTTTAACATAAATTATTTACGAAGATTTGCAGCATTTAACTGGGTGTTTGTAAAACCACCGGCGGGGCACATTTGACAAATTGGCTATTTTTTAAAAAGAGGCCGAATAAGGTATTTATAGATACTGTTTTTGTAGCTCCTTGGCCAGTTAAATACTAAGATTAATTTCTAATAGTTACGATCAATTTCTAAAATCTACGTTTTTCTCGAAAAATATGGGAGAAATATGGCTTCGCAAAAAAGGTGTCACAGGTGCCCCACTTTCCCCTACATCAGGTTTTATTTAATCTATATGTTCCTGCCTTAGGTTGGTAATCGGTAAAATTCTTTCAGTAAATTTTCCGCATCAAGGCAGTCTTATCTTTGCTAAGATATGCTCTATGGTTTCATCATCCTCCAGACAGAGCCTACGCTCTGTCTCTGTCGTGACGTTTTAAGTAATAGTGACCTGTTAGAAAATTTATATTTCCTGATGTCTGTTTTACGCATGTATGGTTAAAAACCCATTTTGGAATAATACGAGTATAGGCTGTTAATGGACAAATTATATTCTGAACCGGTATTTCTGTTATTATCCTTGAATGATCAAAGTCAGGAAGATCTTTCCCAAGTAAGATTTTTATTTTTAATGCACAGCTTACTGCACATTCTTTAAGAAATATATGCAGGTGGCTAGTCCTACTATCGCTTCTGCAGCAACAGGACAGCTATTCATGGCACCACTTATTGCCAGCAGGCGTTACTTTGACAACTACGAAGTATTTGTTTAGTGGTTACTTGTTTGGCTTTCGGTTACCATATTAGGGGCGCATAGGTGATGATCGGTTTGATCAACAAGGTATACATCGAATGGAGCATTTTGGAGTCTAGACGCCATGTTTTGTCATTCAGGCTTCGACAGACCTTCAAGGCTCTAGTGGCTTTCCTATTACCGTTTCGAGGGAAGAGTTCCAATTTAGACGTTTATCTAAGATAACACCTTATTTTACTTCATAGGGGTAGCTTATAGTTGTTCCTTCTGCAATTATTGTACCAACGTTCAACTTTGATTTGTTTGTACAATGTACAATGAATGTCTTGCTAGGATTATAAGACAATCCTTCAGCACAACACCAGTCTGATATGAGGATCACCGATAGCTTCATGCCACGTATGTACATTTTGGTTATGTTTTAAGCAATATCTGAATGCTGTAGTATATGTATATATACGATATACTCGTATATATATTGAACTGTATATTGAAAATCTAGAAGCCCTTGTTTGTTTTTTTTTATAAGCGAATGAGGGCGATAAAAAATGGATCGAAGAAGTGTAAGAAATTGAATTTAGTGCTAAAAAAACTTGAAATGTTGACAGTGGCATACGGGAAGAGTACTCTGAGTTAATAGAATGTTTACAAGTGGAACAAGATTTACAGAAGGTCGAGAAGATGTCAATGACGACGCTCGCTCTGGATGCCCCAAGACATCAATAACCGATGAAAATGTTGAGAAAATGAAGAAAATTGTGTTGGAGAATACGAGGGGTGCCTTTCATATGTCGGGATTTGGCAACCCTGGTATTGCAATCTGGCAACTGACAGCTGTATCGCATAGTTTGACATTTTTTAGCTTTTACGTACTCAGAACGTTTTGAAATACCAGCGCTATTTGTGTTGTTTACAGTAACTTAAAAGATTCATCTCGGTCCAAAAATGGAATTAAATCGTGAACATTTTCGTGCGATTATTTTTTACAACTTTCGATGTGGATTAACTCATCAACATTGCATGGATGAACTTAATTCATTTTTTGACGATGAAGCTCCATCAAGGACTAGTGTTTATCGATGGTATGGAAAATTCAATCGTGGTCGTAGTTCACTCCAAAACGAATTTCGTGAAGGTCGTCCAAAATCAGTTGTTGTTCCGAAAACCATTGATGCTGTGCACGAACTGATATTGCAAGATCGTCATGTGACCTATCGTGATATTGAGACAATCTTAGGCATTAGTGGGACCAGCATACATTCAATATTGCATAAACATTTGACTGTCAAAAAAATTTGTTCGCGTTGGATCCCACACAATTTGTCAATCGCTCAAAAAAGGCTCGTGTCGATTGGTCGAAGGAAATGCTCAAAAAATACGATCGCGGGGCTTCGAAACACGTCTATGACATCGTGACAGGTGATGAATCATGGATTTACGCGTATGAGCCCGAAAGTAAACAGCAGTCGACTGTATGGGTGTTTCAAGATGAGCCAAATCCAACAAAAGTTGTTCGCGCACGAAGCACTTCCAAGCAAATGGTCGCCTGTTTTTTCGGAAAAACTGGACATGTCGCAACCGTACCACTAAAACAACGCAGAACAGTAAATTCTGAGTGGTACACAGCCATTTGTTTGCCAGTTGTCTTCCAAGAATTTAGGAAAACCAATCGCCAAAGACGGATCACTCTTCACGAGGACAATGCGAGCTCTCACACATCGGCTCAAACAACTGCATTTTTGAGCACCCAAAACATCGAATTAATGGGTCATCCGCCGTATAGTCCTGACTTGGCACCGAATGACTTCTTTTTATTCTCGTACGTAAAAAACAAACTGAGAGGTCAACGTTTTTCGTTGCGGTTGCGGCATTCAGAATGCATGTTTTGGAGGTACCTCATTCAGAGTGGCAAAAGTGCTTCGACAATTGGTTCAAACGCATGCAAAAGTGTATAGATCTTCATGGAGAATATTTTGAAAAACAGTAAAGTGATTTTCGATGATTAAAATTTGTTTTTGTTCTCTAATCCCGACATATAAAAGGCACCACTCGTAGTCGAATCACAATTACAGAAGTTGCTGAGAATATCGGCATACCAGTTGGCTTATGCCATTCAATCTTTTTGGATAATGTGTGCATGAAGCGTGTCACGTTAACGATGATCCAGATTTGCTTAAAGGGTCATAACTGGTGACGAATTATGGGTATATGGTTATGACAACGAAACCAAAGCCCAAGCGTCCCAATGGAAGAGTCCAGGAAAGCCAAGACCACAAAAAGCCCGCCAAGTTCGATCAAATATTAAGGTTTTTTTCATTGTTTTCTTCGATTACCCTGGCGTAGGGCATCAGGAATTGTGAGAGATTATATGGCCAAAAACAGTACCGTTATTATGCCTCAGCCACCGTATTCACTTGATTTGTCCCCGTGCGACTTTTTCCTGTTCCCAAGATTGCAGAGATCTATGGATCGCTTTGTGACGATTGATTTGAAAAACCGCTGGCACAAGTGTAATATGTCTGAGGGGGACTACTTTGAGGGAGATAAACTAGAAATTTATGAATAAATAAATGCTTTTTGAGAAAAATGAGAACTCATCTCATTTTTTGAACACACCTCGTATATACATATACCAGTAGATGCCTATGAAATGAGACTTTCAGCTATTAGTCCATAGATGTCGCTAGGCGTATTTTTAAACCTTCCCAAATGTCTTGTTTTTTTCGTCTGCCATCTGTCAACAATATTCCGTTCATTGTTTGTTAGGTTTCATACAACAATGCATTTTTGTCGCTCTTAAAAATGTCGAATTTCGTGTTCGCTATCGTGAAATGATAACGAACTTTTCATGGCCCGAATTGGAAGATATGGATGTAGACGATACGTGGTTTCAACAGGACGGTGCCACTTGTCACACAGCTAATGAAACAATGGCTTTTTTGCGCGAAAAATTTGACGGCCGAATAATCTCACGTCGCGGCGATGTCAATTGGCCGCCGAGATCATGTGATTTGACACCTTTGGACTACTTTCTTTGGGGTTATTTGAAAGAAAAGGTGTACGTCGATAAGCCAGCAACAATTCCAGAGCTAAAGGATGAGTTAATTCGGCACATTAACGGCATAGAACCTCAATTATGCCTCAGTGTCAACGATAATTTGGACCATCGGATGGAGGTGTGCCGCCGAGGCCGCGGCGGCCATTTGGCCGATATTTTATTCCATACGTAATTGAGCTATACAAGTATTATCAAAATAAGGAGAAATGGTAATAATTTCTTAAAAAAATTGTATTTTGTTCAAAATCAACACCGGGCCTTGAAACTTAACCACCCTTTATATATGTAGGATAAAATGCACCCCTGCATGGCAACCCGAACACGACGAAGACATAGAAAACTGAACGGACGCCACAGAGGTTAGAAGCAACCCGAACACGACGAAGACATAGAAAACTGAACGGACGCCACAGAGGTTAGAAGCAACCCGAACACGACGAAGACATAGAAAACTAAACGGACGACACAGAGTTTGAAATAGTTAGACATGGTAGAACGGAGTGTTAACACCAAAAGTTGAATGGATAATAAGTTTATAATAAATTGAATTCCTAAATAAATGGTTAATAATAAGTTTGTAATAAATGTACTGAATAAATGTACTGATATTAGTGAATTCCTACATATATGTATATGTTAGCAGAGGTACTACTTTCTTTTGGTAACTCTGCCTCAGAGATCTGGCATGAGACGTTTAAAATTCTTTATACAGGAATTCAAAGTCTCAAGCCTTTTGGCGCTTTGTGAAATATAAAAATTGTAGCGCTGGAGTCCCTTCTACGGTTCGTTTCAATGACAAATCTGCTATTATACCCACGGTTGTAGCCAACTTGTTTGTCGATTTTTTCAAATCTAATTTCACTCGAGACGATGCTGACTCGTTTTGTTTTTCTCATACTAATCAATGAAGAGTGCTTTAGTTTATATACCAGGTGTTACCACCTCGCCTTATTTACTATCTGTCATATAAAGAAGTCACTAAATCAAATACTTTTGTTACCGAGCTGTATTACCTCCTGCTTTTACATTCCTTTTAAGCTATAACATGGAAATCTTTATTTAGACCTTTACACGGTCCATTGTTTGTCTGATTGCATGCTGCAGCTGTCTTGGTCACAAGTGTCAAATGTGATTGGATTATAGAAAATAGGCTTTGTTTTAACTCTGTGCCGCGTATTCAAGGTTGATATTAAAGAAAAAGCTATTGGCTGACACAAAAGTGTCTTGCGTTAGCTGTACTTAGGTGAAAAAGAATTGAGGAAAGAAACAAAACTACCGCACACAAGAGATTCTGCCTGAGAAGCTGTATTTGCAATTTTGATATTGGGGGAAAAAGTATTTGGCCGCATTCACTAGTGGACATGTTTCTTGCCACATTCGACTCCACCGAAGACATCAAGAAAATTTATGAAATTAAATACATTCTGCATTCTGTCGTTATAATCGAACCAGTTAAAAACTCCAAAGTTATTCCACAATGCAAAAATTGCCAAGCTTTTGGCCACACAAGAAACTTCTGCGGCAAATCACCCAGATGTGTCAAATGCAGCGGAAAACATAAAACTATCGAGTGTACTAAAGAAATGAATGAAAAGCCCAAATGCTGTAACTGTGGTGAAGACCACCCGGCCAATTACCGTGGATGCGTAATTGCGAAAGAGCTTCAAAAAATGCGAAATAAAACTGGTCAGAAACAAAATACGGCTACTGATAATCAGCCTAATAATATACGTCCTGTTAATATGACAAAACATAATAATAGCCAAGCAACTTTACATAGTAATCGGAATAAACCAACCCTTTCCGATGTAGTAAAAGGTAAAGGTAGTGAAAAACTGGTTATAACCAAAACCCAAACAAAAAGTGAAGATATTCTCGCTCAAATCCTTAATAAATTAAATAAGCAAGAAGTTTTTAATACAGACCTCCAAAAGAGACTAAATAATCTCGAACAAAAGTTAAAAACATTGTTATGATTGATAACCTTCGAATTGTAGCGTGGAACTCGAATGGATTATTAAAAAACCAAAAGGAACTCGAACTACTTTTAAATATAGAAAAAATAGATATTTGCCTAATATCCGAAACACATTTTACTACACAAAACCACATTTCCTTCAAAAATTATAATGTCTATCACACAATACATCCGAACAATTGCGCAAGAGGAGGTACTGCAGTAATTATTAAAAACAGTCTAGAACACTACGAAGAAAATAAAATTAGCTCTGACATTCTCCAAACAACAACTGTTTCAGTAAGGTTAAAACACCAATATATGTCAATCACAGCTATTTACTGTCCACCGAGGTACACGATATCATCTGACGACTTCAAAACTCTTATTAATATGCACAAACGCAAATTTATTATTGGTGGAGATTTTAACGCGAAAAATACTTATTGGGGATCGCGCCTTACTACAACCAAAGGTCGGGAGCTACTTAAAGCGGCCCAAGAAACCGGATGTGATTTCATTTCTATTGGAAAACCAACGTACTGGCCAACAGATGTAAACAAAAAACCAGATTTAATTGATTTTTTCATGGTCCGAAAAGTATCCCAAAACTTCGTCAAAATAGAAGAGGGATTAAGTCTGAATTCTGACCATTCCCCTATATACTTGACCATAAGTGAATCAGTTGTTGAAAAAGAACCAAATCTGACTCTGTACAACAGATACACTGACTGGGCTTCGTTTAAATCAACACTTAGCACCGCAATGCATTTTTCTGCACCAATATTGACAGCTGAAAGTTTGGAGGTTGAGATCGATTCTTTTACGAAGAAAATTCAGAAAGCTGCTTGGGAAAACACGCCGGAATTGAGGCGGAAAACGATAGGCACCAACTACCCTAAAGAAATAAAACTTCTTCTTGCAAAAAAGAGAAAACTTCGCCGGAAGTGGCAGCAAACTCGTTCACCTGCAGATAAAACGAAACTCAACAATGCAGCAACTGCATTAAAAAAAGAAATAGCAGTTATTGAAAATGAGTCAATGCAACGTTACCTATCAGAGCTTTCAGCTGATAAAAAAGATGACTATTCTCTCTGGAAAAGTACGAAGTATTTAAAACGACCAATATGCCATGTTCCACCTATTAGAAATGAAAATAGTACTTGGGCTAGAAGCGATGCAGAAAAAGCCACTGCTTTTGCGAAGTATTTGAAAAAAACTTTCACACCTAATAAGAGTAACTACGACTTAAACCCCTGTGGTACATATGAAAACCGTTCTGAAATTCCACAAATTACATTAAATGAGCTCAGAAAGGAAATCAAGCAACTTAAAGATAAAAAAGCTCCAGGCTTCGACCTTATAACTGCAGAAGTTTTAAAACAATTGCCAAATAAAGCCCTAAAACGATTGGCTTATCTTTTCAATACAGCTATTAAACTAAAATATTTTCCTGGACTGTGGAAAGTTGCTGAAGTTATAATGATCCCAAAACCAGGAAAAGATCCTCACGACGTGTCTTCATACCGTCCGATTTCTCTGTTATCACAAATATCCAAGTTGTTTGAAAAACTAATATTCCTCAGGTTGAAACCCATTAGGAGCATTCCATGGTTCGTACGGGACAGATCGTACGAATTTTTACAGTTTACAACCTTAATTATAGACAAACCATAACTTTTTAAAACGAGTTATTTAGTGCACTAATACTGTGTGGTAGTTTTCTAAACGAAACCTATAAACGTGCTTTAAAATATTCGCATATCTTTGCAAAATCAAGAAAAAATTATATGTTCGTACGGGACAGCTGCAGTCTACCACTACTCTGAGTTATAGTGAATTAAGTGAAATTTCAGCGAAACTAATAATATTAACGAGAAAACGAAAATGACATTTGATTGTGATTGTATTAGAGTTTATTAACACAACAAAAACATTTAAAACATATTTAGTTTAAATGACTTATAGTGTAAAAATGCAAATGTTCGTACGGGACAAATTGTGTTCGTACGGGACGCGTACGAAATTCAGCTCTTAAATTTTGATTTTAACGTTCTCTAAAGGGAAAATTTGATGCTGTTGTTATATTGAGCATGGCTTTTACATGTAACTTCGCGCCCATTTGCTAATATTTCGTGAAATTTGGATATTCCGGGTATAGGCTTGGACGATTCCCAGGGACGAACATCCCGAATTTTGTCAGCTATTTCGGATGCAGAAATATAAAAAATGGATGTTAAGGAACTAATGTGGCAGCAACTTCTGCGAAATCATTAGCGTTTTGGATTACAGTATTGCTTCCTTGGCTACGGGCTTTTTGATTAACAAGTCTTTTTATATTGCCACCGGCTCCGTCTACAACTCCCTTACCATGGGAAGTGGCAAAATACTTCCATTCAAATTGTTTGCTATATCTTTCAGAGAGATAGGTATACCAATAACGAGACCATATAACGATTTTTGAATTCAGAAGAAGGACCATCACTCCATATAACTTCTTTAATTCTTTCGCCATAATCTGCTGCAAAAATTTTATCATACAAATATGTCACGAAGGCGAATATACTGCCTTTATCTTTTTGCTTTGTATCAGAGCATATCACAAAAGTTTTACATTGTGCCATGAAAAATGAAGCAGCGGTAAAAAGAGTAACACTTTCCCTGCTCCATAAAGCTGACTGCACCTCGTTTTGATATGCGCAAGAATAAGACATAGCAAAATCAATTTGAAGTATTCTTGCATGTTCATTATTTTTATCGCTTTGGAATGCTTGTGCTTGTACTCTTTTTATATTTATGTGATACATGACATATGGTAAGTCGGATATAAGGTTTTCGTGTAACTCTCCACAACTGATTTCTTCTGTCTTCAGTTTTACTCCTTGATCGTCTCCTTTTTTCCATTACTTATAAATTATATTTTTTCCTGGGTCATAAGGTACTACTTACTATTTTACTTTCATTTTTACATGTATCGCACAAATTTCTCCAACAGCTTGAATCAAGGGCCCTATCACAGAAAATGTTGCTCCAGTAGGAGCTATTGTAGCTTATTTTCAAACACTTCAATTTTAGAATAAAATTCTCGTGAACCATACATTTGCACTGTTCTGATGGCATGTCTTTTAATAACAAAACATTTTTCGGTCGTAGTGCACAAAATCTAGAAAACTCTGTTTTTATGTTCGGAAACTCTTCCTTAAATATATAAAACGCTTCTTTTAAAAATAAGGTGAGGTAGTGCTTTTGTAATGTAAGTTTTTTACCGTTAGTCCAACAGACCATTGTGTCGTTCATGCCCGGGCATGTATAAACAATGTCTGGACGAAAGTAAAAATCTTTCACCATTTTTGTGGTTTCGTCATCGTTAATTGGTTCATTTATAGATTTATTCCTAACGTTATCAATACTAAGTCCAAGTTTTTTTGCCACACCCGCTACAACAGACTTTTTTAGTGGGTGAACTGTACAGCCTTAGCCTACGTTTGCTTACATTTGTATGGAAAATATTCAGATTCGCAATCACTAACAATTTTTGAACCAGCCTCCCTGTCTTGGGTTTGGATCAACTTTTTGGCTCTTTGGACTCTTTTTTTTCTTTTTCGTACTTCTTCCTCTTCTGTATTTCTTCCTGGGTCATGGCTTCAGTTTTTCTTTTCCTCCACTGTTTCACTCTTTCTTTTTCGTTGTTTTTGAAATCTGGACCTTTTTTTCGTTTCTCGTCTCTCCAGTTTTTATAACGTGAGATCCATTTTTTAGTTAAAAGAAAAACTTATATGCCGTGTTCGTACGGGACAAAATTTAATGACTGAATATTGAACTTATTTGCGATGCAAAATGAAATCAATGCTTTACAAGTAAAAAGAGCACCAGTAGTTTGCTTTAAATGTAAAGTAATCGAAACAAATAAGTTACTCGGATGAGCACAAAAATAACTGTACAGTGTTAAGTGCGTTCGTACGGGACATCATCAAACCATTTTTTTAAAAGAGCATATCTGCGTTGTTCATAAATAAACTTTTTTTTTAACTTTACGTTTCAAAACGTAAAAGTTTGTTCTTTTAACACTTATTATCAGTTTCACGTTATATGTCACACATAATGAGAACTAAGCGCTTAAACTTGACCAAATTTCGATAGAAGAAAATAAAATTTTTATGAGATGTTTTTGTTGTAAAAAAAGATACTTCAAACTGAGGTCAAGTAAAAGGTCGATGTTTATAATGAAGATTGATATATTTTAAATACATTAACACTAATATAATCATCCGGAAATGCAATTTGTTCGGCGGTCGAAATTTACCATTTTCCATGGAATGCTCCATTATTGAATTAAAAAATCTAATACCTTCTCACCAATTTGGTTTCCGAAGTAAACACTCCACGTTGGAACAAGTCCATAGAATAATATCAGAAATCGAAAAAGCATTAGAGGAAAAGAAGGTATGTTCAGCAGTTTTCCTCGACGTCGCACAGGCGTTCGATAAAGTATGGCATGAAGGCTTGATTTACAAATTAAAGACTTGCCTCCCATACCAATATTGTAGTCTGCTGGAGTCATATATTACTTCAAGATATTTAAGAATTAAACAGGGAAAGGAATATTCTGAACTGGTTGAAATAAAAGCCGGCGTACCACAAGGTAGCATCCTGGGTCCAATCCTGTATATTCTTTATACCCGAGATTTACCACTAATGGCAAATTGTTTAACTGCCACCTTCGCTGACGACACTGCAATTTTATGTGTTGAAAAGACAGAAGAAAAAGCTGCAAGGAACCTTCAAACTGCAATCGACTCTATGGTATCATGGACGAGAAAATGGGGAATCAAACTCAATAACAGTAAATCCATTCACGTGAATTTTACAAATAAAATTACAAAATACCAACCAATAATGATTTCTAATGAAAAAGTCCCATTCGCTAATACTGCAAAATACCTAGGTATTACCCTAGATGCGAAGTTGCGATGGAAAGAGCATATAAAAATAAAACGAAATGAGCTTAACATCAGGCTACACAAAATGAACTGGCTAATTGGATGGAAATCGCATTTATCCATATATAACAAATTATTGCTCTATAAACAAACATTAAAACCATTATGGGCCTATGGTGCACAGCTTTGGGGTTGCGCCAGTGAAGAAAATATCAATGTAATACAACGCTTTCAAAACAAAGTGCTGAGAATCATCGTTAAAGCACCCTGGTACGTCAGAAATGCTGATATTCATCGGGACCTTAAAGTTAACACTGTAACTGAAGAAATTAAGAAAATAGCAGAAGCGCACCAAATTCGACTTCAAGGGCATGTAAACGAAGAAGCTAGGAGCATCCTTAGTAACCCGTGCCCAGTTCGAAGATTAAAGAGGAAAAAACCACATGAACTTGCTGGCTATTAACAGAATATAAGAAATATTGTTTGTAATTTCTTTTTATCAATTGTAATTTATTTTCGAATCAAACTGCTCGTTAGTTTCTGAACTAGTTGTAGTGTAATTAAACATTGTAATTTACTTATTATGTTTGAAATAAAAAAAAAAAAAAAAAAAAAAAATTCACTAGTGGATTAGACTCCACAATCAGCCACAAGTAAATGCAGCTACATACCAACTCAATCCGCTAAAAAACAAAAAAATCAAGAATGCTTTCAACAAATTCACCCATTTATTATGTTAACTTAACGCCACAGTTTGTGTTGGCAACTTTCTTATTCCATTCGTAAAATCCCCTTTTTGTCAATTTTTTGCACAGCCTCGAGTTTCGCCTTAAAGCTTTGTCTGCATCACTGCAATTGGCCGCATTGTCGTGGGCGCATACTTTTCTTTTCTTCTTGCTTTGACGATTTCATTTTGTCAATCCATTTTTATTTTTGGCTCCTGAAGTTCCATTTGTATTTGAGCTTTTACTCGCAGCTCTACCTCGCTCACACTCCCTCACTCTGGCCTGGTAATAACACTAAAAGCTGAGTGTAAATTATCGTTCTACCATCTGCATCCTCTCGTTTGCATTGTGATAATCTTTACAATATACAATTTTTAAAAAGTATCTGCCTCGTCGTAGTTAGTTTTATCGTTTGCTTAAGCGTTTTTATGGTGACATAATGAGATTATAGTGAATTTGATGGTGGCGATAATGGTGTGATTTTGTGCATTTGTAAGAAGACTAGCAATGAGTTTCATGATACAAGTTAACACTCTTATTAAGAGGGCCCGGTGGTCTAGAAATTTCAAAAAACCGATTTTTTGTTTATTTGATATTTCGAAAGTATAGTATTTTAAGAATATAGTGTGAAATTTTCATATGGAAATTTCTAATATTATAGCTTTCACAGCCCATTAACCCGGTAGAATATTTTCGGCCTGGTGTTAGCAAAACCAAAAAAAAAAAAAATATTCAACCGGATCGTTTGAAATTTTATATTTGTTTTTGAAGTGAAAACTTCTTTAGAATCGTTGGGAGTGATTTGAGAAAAAGTGAAACGAAAAAAGCGACACTCTTGGCTACGAATATAACACATACACGTAGCGACGAACTAAATAACTTTTAGGCCAGCGCCGACAGCATAGCGCGATAGCCGAGCGGCTAGCAATGTGAACTTCCGATCCAAAATCCTTGGTTCGAATCACAAGAAAAAAAATTTTTTTATACAGTTATTTTATTTTATTTTATGATATGTTTATGAGGAGCTTTTTTTCATGGCAGAAATACACTCGGTGTTTTGCCATTGCCTGCTGAGGGGTGAGCGCTATTAGAAAAATATTTTTCCTTAATTTTGGTGTTTTCACCGAGATCCGAACTGACGTTCTCTCTGTGAATTCTGAATAGTAGTCACGCACCAACCCATTCGGCTCCGGCGTTTGTTTAATTTTACTGATGCAAAAATGAGGAAAAATATATGAATAAAGTTTGCTTACCGTTTACACATTTTCCAAAGGTGACGGAGAACCAAAAAAAAAGTCGATTTTCAAACAAATACGAGTGCATATGTGTAATTGTGTTAGAGTTTCGGTCACGCCCCAGCAAAACCTGCGTGCATATGTGTTTGTAACATTCAAAAAAATGTAATTGTGTTAGAGTTGCGGTCACGCAGGTTTTGCTGGGGACGCTCATAATAGCAACCGCGTGTGTATTTTTATATTCGTAAATATTTTCATTTTTAAATATTTACCGCAATTATGCCGAAAAATAATGCAGAAAAGTGTCGTGAATATCGACTGAAAAAAAAATCAATAAATAGCATCACGGAATTCATTCACGAAAATTTAATAAAGTATACACCAGAAGTATCGCGGATACTTAGAAAAGATTACAATAAAGTTCCAATGATTTTAAGTGGCGATTTTAACGTAAATTTTGCATTGGACACAGCGGTTCCTTTAATTGACTTTCTCAATACAACATTCAATTTAAAAATGTGTAACAATCGCACTGAATCGACAACACCATCAAAAACAACAATTGACGCGGTATTTCAAAGATATATTGACAACATCGAAACCAAAGCATTTCAAATTTTAGCTATCATAAGCCACTCGTATCATTTGTTGAAATTGAAAACATTGAGGATGAATAATAATAAAATGAAGAAAATAAAATATGAACTTTATAGCAATATTATAATGAACCTATAATTATCTTGCTCCTAATGCTGCTTTCGTCTCATTCTCTCTCAGTTTGTTTTACGGAAGGTTTCACTTCTATCGCGTCTATCCGTTAGACTGGTGTTTTTTTTTATTCTAGTACGGGACATAGCTACTATCATACTGATTAATAATATTTTTGGTTTTTGTGTTTCAGATAAATAGAAGAAAAAAATTATTCCCAATTTTTCGGGAGGGTCAACTTCAGCGCCATTTTTTAAATTAGAAAAACTAAAAAAAAAAATTTAAGTTTTGTATGTAAAAGAAGTTAAATAAAAAGCCTAAAAAATTTAAAGATCGTTTTTCATTATTTTTATTGTAAAAACATACACTAACTTTTGGTACTCTAGACCACCGGGACCCCTTAAAGTACTTCTTTTTGACCTAAAATTTTTTTTCTGTTTTTTATTCCACTCCAAAAACATAGAAAGACGTTAAGTATGTTTTCATATTTTTAAATTAGTATTTACTGGCCGCTACCAGTATTAGCAAAATGTGGGAAAGGTTCTATTTTCAGAGCGTTTATTAATTAAATAAATAGGATATACATATCAGTTAGGTTAGGTTGGGTTAAATGGCTGCCCTAACTAAGGGCTCACTTGGACAAATATTAAAAAATTGTCGGTTGTGGTGCCATACATGGGAGAGGAGAAAGAAGAAGGGAAGGAAGAAAAGACCTAGGGATTAGAGACGATGATGAGAGCTTCACCACTTCACTGCCGATTCTACTGGCGGTGCTACCGCACCCTCCCATTCCGCCCGGCCTTTCTCTGCCCCACTAAGTACCATCCTGGCCCACTCAAGCGTCCTTAAATACTTCTCAGATACCTGCGAAGCATTTTGGCCGCCGTAGCGTTCCAGGATTTTAGCGGCTATGCGTTGGTCAGAGAATGCTTTCCTGCTCTGTCCTGGCTGCCGTTTAGGCCTAGCGAGGGACCTCTGAAAAGAAGTCCCCGAAACCCACGGAAAGCTTGGGGAAAACCCTTTACTGGTACTGGCCTTCCCCTCCAGTCCTACCTCACTACGGGTCGCAAGTGGTTCCGGAAGCGACCGTCTACCTACGTAAAGCGGGTTCCCGCTCACTCCTCCTGGGATGGTGCTCGAAGTCGATTCCGACCTCCCCCAGAGCCCCACCCAGATAATGCTTTGAGCTTCGACTCCGACACCCTTCCGCCCCTACTTGTTTTGTCCCCTGGGACTCCCTTCGGTTAGAGCTGGTTGGAGAAGGCGGTTCCTCTTTCCTTAAGTGAGGAGACCTTCGGGTTCGGCTTCGAATCCCAACTGCCGCTTAAATTTTTTGGGTTTTGATGTTTGTTGTTGTTGTTTTTAATGTTTCTTTTATATGGGCCCCCACTCGGAGCCGCTATCCAAGACTCGAATGTGTAGTCGTCCCTAAGTGATCCCACGGTTATCTGTGCCCTTATGAGGCATGCGTTCAGAGCCAGATCGGACGCAAAGCGGGAGTCATCTCAACTGCACCTACACCACCAACCCAATGGCGACGAGTTTGGAACGTACTCCGAGGCCTGCCAGGGTTTTAACGGGACGGGGGCAGTCACGACATTGGCCCACCAGCCATTTCGGTTGAGTTTCACCCCAGCGTACTCAGGTGGCAGAATGCCGCACCATCAGCTGAGTAATCGAAGTTCAGGTCCAGAGAGTATAGACGTAGCCAAAGAGAATGCAGGGTCGTCACCGTTCAGGTTTAAGGCCGTTAAGGCCGCAGATCCTTTGGCGTTACCCAGGGTGCGCCACGCGGAGGCGATCTGCCCTACACCCCTACATATCAGTACTTTGTGCTAATAAATATTTGTTTGCAATGTCCGGCAAAACAAAACTCACACGCAATCTTTCTCACTGCACGTAGCACTTTGTCAATATGCGATAGAACAGAGGTGGCAGCGGCATGCCAATTTTTACGGGGCAAGGAAAACGAACTTCTCGCTAAGCCAGAAGATGTGCAATTGCATTGGAAATGATATAGTACAAGAAGCCGGGGTTGTATAAACGAGATCCTGATGTTTCGGGTTCGTAAAAAGTTGAAAATATGTACATTCCTTGTGAATAAATATTGGTGTTATATTCCTCGGAATTCCTCATTTAATATCATAAAGGCACTAAGTTCGATTCTACCTGAATATAATATGACATAGTTTCTATATAATTTTGGAAATTTTCGTAAATATTTACCTTAATTTTATGTTTTTGTAAAAATGTTCTTATTTTTCAACTTTCGAATAGTTGCCGTATCGGTTGGCCACTTCTAACACTTAAATAATGAAAAAGTATTTTTATTTTTGGATCGAATCTCACGGATTGCTACCACTTTTCACAGCTTTCCACAAATTATCGAAAGCCAAACACTTGACTTAGTTATATAATATAAACGTGACAAATAATGCCATTTCACGATGTAACGAAAAAAAGCTGACTCTATACGCAACTCCCCACTTTGTGCTTTGGAAATTTAACATTTAAGTGACGTCAGCACAGAAAATAAACAAAATAATAAAGTTGAGTATCGCGTATTAAATTATGCAGGCATTATCGCTCATTGCTCTGTGAAAGTCGTATTCTAGGGATCAAAATAAGAAACTTTGCCGAAGGAACCATACCTCTAAAACGAATTCTGATGTCCCCTAATTTGGGTCGAACGAAAAATCCCACTTTGATCCATTTAGAGTGCTCCAATCGAGTCCAAATGTATGACCGACCCCCACTAACTTTGGATGGCCGATCCACTCATGCCAGTGGCACACTCCCCGGAACTCCCCTGGGGGGTTCCCCATACAATCATTTCAAAATATCACCATTTTTGGCCTTTACATGAGAAAAGAAACTAAAAAGTTTGACCCAAATTGGGGGACATCAGAATTCGTTTTAGAGGTATGGTTCCTTCGGCAAAGTTTCTTATTTTGATCCGTAGAATATGATTTTCACAGAGCAATGGACGATTTTTTTGCCTCCCCACAAATCGACCCGGCCTAAGGCACATATAATAAAAAAGGTTCCAAATGCAGTTTTTCTCTTGTTTTGGGAGGCGTATTCTATCATTCTTGGCTTCCGACTAACTTTTGTTTATTCATCCTCTTTTCCTTCTTTTTCTGTATCTCTAACTGGATGGTCGTTAGAAACCTTCGCACGCATGAAGACGGCTCTTGAGCTGGAGCTAAGTAGGAAGCATCCAATCCTCATTACTGGGAACTTTAACGGTTGGTCGTGAACCTGGGGCAGCATGCATTCATACGCGAGGGGAAACTGATAGAAGAAATTTTCGCGGTAATTTACCCCCGGAACATTCACTTTCCATCGCAGCAGAGGCGGGCCCATAATTGATCTGATATTCGCAGACCACATGACGGAAAATTGCATGAAATGGAGGGTCCAGAAGACGATCTACATGAATAGTGAAAAACTAGACATAATAATAGAAATCAGAACGAAGGCCACACTCTGAAAAATGGAAAACGCGCAAAAATGAAAAAAGGCCTTCAACACCGAGGTGTTTGGTTCGGCATTGGATGACGCTTACCTGCCCGGATGGTATAGCGAAACATATGGTCGGCCTGATAAAAGCCGTTTGCGCTGCGTTGATGCCAAAATGTAAATAAATATGACAGAACGCAAGATATAGGAAATGTAGATCTGCCTACTGGTGAACTACCGAGTTAACTGATATAGAAAAGCTTGCATCAAGGCCCCAATAAGAGCAACAAGAGCGTGTCAACAACCAACCTTAAATCATCTGCAGGCAGAGTATCGAGCACGAAAGCAGGAGAAGAAACCGTTGCACTAAACAAATGCGAGATGTCGCAGATACTGATCCCTAGGATCTGGCGTATAAAACGGTCCAGCAAAAGGTGAAATGGCCTAGGGCACCGCAGGCTTCGTGCCCACAACTATTTTGCAACAATAATTTCAAACAGGAGGAAACAAGCGACGAAAAATATGACTTGCATGCAATCGTAAACAAGCACCAGAAGAAGTGCTAAATTCAGTAAAACGTATAAAAGACTGCAGGGCGCTGGGCCCAGTTGGAGTTCCCAACATGGCGCTTAAAAACACGATACGTACAAACCCCCAAAGGTTTGCCAACCTATATAGTGCAAGCCTGGCTGAAGGGCCTTCCCAACGAGATGGAAATTGCAACGCGTCGTGCTGCTGCTAAACCAGGCAAGCAACTTGACCAATCATCTGCATTGAGACCACTTTGTATGTTGAATATAGTAGAGAAAATTATGTGAACGCATCAGATAAACAGTTTGGTGTCATATAAACAATAGCTCGGAAAGCTATTAGCTGGGGAAGCACCTTCATGAAATACTGCGCCGTCATCACATTGGATGCAAAAAACAGCTTTCAATTCAGCAAAACGGTCCAACATACTGTTTGCCTTAAAACACTTGAAGGTGTCATATTATCGCGTGCGCATCATCACAAGATATTTCAGCACTCGTATCCAACAAAATATATTAAGTAACTGATGGATCGCTCAAGGATCGGTCCTGGGGCCAAGACTTTGAAACGTCATGTATGACGGGTCCTCAAACTGAAACTTCCCAATAAGGCAGAGATGGTAGGATATGCTGAAGACATGGCCCTTGTAGTTGTAGACAAGCGGTTAGCAGCGAAAGTACAGTGATGACTCTGTAATGCGGGCCTGGAGCTGGCACCCCAAAAAACAGTGGCCGTGCTTATAAGTACGTGGAAGCGAAAAAGGGTTATGAAGATTACGAATGGTTGGCACAAAATATTTTCACAGGAGGCGGTTAAGTATCTCGGAGTTTTACCCGACACAAGGCTAATCTTCAAGCAGCATCTGTCAGCAGTTAATTATTAAGCAGGTATAACATAGGTGACCCGCAAGTAAAGCGGAGACGACTCATTTCAACTATGGTGGGCTCTATTGTGTTATTTGCATCTACGATATTCGATGAGGACAAACATAACCATGCGCGTGAAGTGGTTTGTACCCAAGGACGCAGCACACTACGTATTGCATATGCTTATAGAACGGTATCAGAGGACGCAGTTGCAAGAAAGATACCAGTGAAATATGTATATATTTACACAAAAAAATAAAAAATAGTTTAAAAAAACTAAAAAACACGCTTTTATTGCTAATCGAACTAAAAAGTAGAAAATAAATTTTAATGACAAAGGGACCTATAATGAAGTAATAGCAAATCGAACGATCAGTCATAGTCAACTACCTCAGAAAAGAATTATAACAAAAATTAAGATACAAATAGGATAATTCAAATTAGAGTTAAAATCGTGGGATGCTTGATATAGTAAATATTACAATCATTCTATTGGCAACTACCTATGTACAGAAGGTTATGAAAGTGAAGCAAAATGCATCCCACGCTTTTAACTCTAATTTGAATTACTCTATTTGTATCTTAAACAAATTTTTTTCAGTAGTTACTTTAAAAGTTATTCACGAAAAAGCAAAAAATTGCCCTGACAAAAGTGTACATACGTTATATTAGGACACTTATTTTGCTCTTCTTTTCTGCGAATACTTAACTGTAAAGTACCGTTTATTTTATTTTGTGGTTTTACTTTGCATTCTTCTTAAAATTTATGGCATTTTGTCTTTTGAAAAAGTGTACGATCGGAATAATGTCGCTCCGCAAGAAAAATTTCTACTGATTTGAGAAAATTAGTTGTTGAGAACAGAAGTAATAAGACATCCTTTGGTTAAATAGCTGATTTATTGCATTTAAGCAAGTCTACGGTACAAACTATTTGTAAAACCTTTGAAACTACCAATTCTCTGGAGATTAAGCCGCGTAGTGGCCGGCCCAAGAAGCTCAACCGGAAAGATGTATTCTTTATTCGCAAAGCAGTGAATCAGAATCCGCAAATACATGCTACTGATTTAGCCCAGGAGGTAGCCGAGAGGTATCAAATTGTTGTCCACCCAAGTACAATAAGCAGGACCCTTAATAATGAAGGTAACAACTGCAGAACTCCTCGCAAGAAGCCCCTTATAAGCGAGAAAAACTGAAAGCTTCGTATGGAATTTGCAAAAAAGCACCTTATAAGGGAATATAACTTTGGAAACTAGTTTTATTCACTGATGAGTCCAAATACAACATATTTGGATACGACGGCAAAGCCAAAGTTTGGAACAAACCAAACACTGCCATGGATCCTAGGAATCTGATTCCGACTGTAAAGCATGGTGGTGGCAGTGTCATGGTTTGGGGAGCAGTTGCAGCCACAGGAGCTGGAAACCTCGTTTTCATTCAAAGAAATATGGATCGCTTCTAATACAAGCACATTTTGGAACAAAACCTGATGCCATCCGTGGGCAAACGAGGCCTAGGCTCGAGCTGGATCTTCCAGCAAAATAATGACCTGAAGCATTCTGCGCAAATCGTCAAGGACTAGTTGCTGTATTACATTTTATAATAAGTAATAAGAGGACAAAACGTTCATGGATACACGCTTTTTTCTGTAAAATGAATCCCTATTTAATAATATTTGACAAAAATTTTATTAGATTTATGTTTACAGACCTGCTTTCTTTCCCGGCATCCATTTCATTTAGTTTTTATTTTGATGTTTCTCCTTACATTCGTAATAATAATTATCGATAACACAGTAAACACAGGGTTGTATGCCAAAAAATATCGTTATTATCTAGGATTATTTTATAATCTCAGATTTTGGGAGACAAATTTTGTATATGTGAACGCATTATAAGACACATTTAGTAGAAACGGTAGTTGTTGGGGTTAAATACGCATAAAAGACGGATTTCATTAGAAATAAAGATTTTTCATTTTACAACCAAATTCACCTTACTTTTTGCCCACAGGTAAAAAAAGAAAATATTAATGCTGGCAATCCTAATAACGATAATGGAAAACTTTTATCAAATTATTGCATTGTCATCGGTCCTTAATAGGTGTGCAAAATTCCAAGTCGATCAGATATTTAGAAGCCAGTGAAAATTAAGCTCAAAGATTCCGTTACATACATACATACATACATACATACATACAACCCGAGCTAATGAAACTGTGTTAAAAATCTGTCTCTATCTTAATCTTTAATTCTCACTCTAACTCTTCCTCTAGCCTCTAACAAGTGTTCTTCTATAGCAGTCTCGTACCTTGATATCGATGGTTTTCGAGAAAAGCGACACAACTCAAAATTAACTCAAATTCGGAGTTTTGCCGTTAAAAGCAAAAATCAACTACAGAGTTTATATATTTTTATCTGGAAAAGCATCATAAGCGAATCTTGAAGCAATTCTGAGAGATGACGTTAGTGTCGTTTTGTCAGGTGGTCGAATTGGCGCGTCACTTATCTAGAAAACTGACTCAACTCAGTATTTTGTATTTTTGAATTGTGTCACTTTTCTCGAAAACCATCGATATGCTCTCGCTTACATACTTACATCAGTGCATACGTTTCGTATAAACGAATATATATTTAAGTTTACATATATTTCAGTTTGCATTCGATATAAATTTGTAGGTATAAGATTCCCACAACCGGTAGAGTTCGTAAATATATTGGTTCACTTCGCCACTACAATTTCCCTGAGGTATGTCGTGATTTCTTTTCCCATTCATTGCAGTTACATAAATTTCACTGCAACCACAATGCACCCACTTAACGGCGTGAAAATGGAGCGCTAAATGCAGTGGAAACCAAGAACTATAGGAAGAAGACAAAATGAAAAAAGTGAGTGTAGATAAAACAGACAAGCGACACAATTGTGGTGATAAAGTTTTGAGAAAAATGTACTTAAAATTGAGCGAACGTGTTGAAAGGTACAGCTGCAGGCGAATAAACCTACACACAAACTCTGCAAACTCTGTGTTATCCAATGCAATTCTGCTGCTCAGCGAGCCGACTTGTAGTAGACAGCTGGATGCCATAGTCATACTAAACGAAGCAGATACAAGAGAACCGTCATTGCCAAAGACCAACGGCAGAAACCTCTATGTGCTGCTGAACGCGAGAAGCTGGACGGCAGTGGAGATTTTGCGCTGGCGAGGAACTACTAACTACCCGGAAAGCGCACATTTGTATCAATGTTGGCTGGCCTGCGGGATCAAAGCTCTCTGCGCTTCGCTCTTTTTCCCCTACCAACACTACCATTCGTATTCTAGTTATTCCTCTAATTCTAACTCTGCACTGCGCTGTCTTGTTGCAAGCACACGTGTGTGAGTTGCAGCTACACGACTGGCATACAAATTCCACTGCAGCTGCCGCAATTGGGCGCACCTGATGCGCTACCGCCGAGCACGACGCGGTGGTACGTGTGGCGCATACATACACACATACTTGTGTCTGCGAAGTCTGGTTCTATAATTTTATATTTTTTATTTTAACTTTTAATTTTTTTATTACTTCTGCCTCGCCATAACGGCATGCTGTGGTGTAATGTAATTGTGTAAAAAATCATTGTGGCCACAAAAGTGCGCTCATACCTACACACCGTAAAATGCATATGAGTATCATTGGCGGTTCCTCCACGTGTGTGTGTGTGTGTGAGTGTTGCACATGCTGGCAGTACGTACGTGACGTGGCAGCTCTAATGTTACCACAACCATCCGCCCGCAACCAGTGGTGGCACAATGCTGATTTTAACATCGTTAGTGTCTGCCACTAATTTCACTTGAAATCAACTTTTGTGCACGTGTGGCTAAGTGTTTTCAACTCACTCCCACTCTGGCGTCTTCCGTGCACTGCACCCTCGCGCTACAAAGAAATCATTCTATTTTATTTAGAAAGTCACTCGTCCTGCCTCAACTCTTGGCACCGTGCCACGCCTACACACTTTATGCGGTGGCAACATCCTCGCCTGCAGCAATCTATGTAGGTATCCACCCACCTGCCTGCTCCCCCAGCAACCGCATCATTATCGTCATCAGTGGGGGCGCATGCAACACCGTTCATGCAATTGCTGCGCGTCTACAATAAATTGAAGTGCCTCGAGCAATTTCTACAATTTACTGTAGCAAGCGTACTTCGCGCGAAACCGCCACCGCCAACGCCACCCACACCGCCTTTGATGGCTTGCTATGCGCAAATAATCAGCGTGTTACCTTTCGTTATTGAGCACATGCAACGCGGCATGCTGCAGTGAACATGCAACCCTGCCACAGCAACCAATCGCAGTTGCCTCACATTTCACCCAGCAGCGAGCCCGATAGCCATATTTTTCACGTGTCACATTAGAAACTCGGATTACTTACTGTTATGTAGACCGCTTTTATATTAGGTGTTTTTACTGCTATTATTGTTGTTGTTGTTGTTATTGAGCTTAGCGAAATTTGACTTGCTAGTTCAAACCATATAAATGTCACGTTACATGACCCTCCCTCTCACAACATCCCATAAGCGCTCGCTGCTTTGCGGAGGAATTTTTAAAATATTTTGTTTTTGTTGTACGAGTATCAGCGTTTCGATTCTATTTTCGATTTTATGCCACGCTCACGCCATACAGTGGCCAAAAGTAACAAAATGTTAATTACGAAATTGAAATTTCTGAGTGTAAAGAAAATATTTCCAACTAACAAAAAGGCTTCCCTCCTTGCTTTACTTACAAAGCCGCGGAATTCAAAGAGATTGTGGGAGGCTAATAAGTCTCTGACTAGACCCTCAGTAGATTTTTGTTAGGTTTTTTAATTTTAATTTCAAAGGAGCGTGAAACCACATAGCCGGGGTACCCGAGTGCCTACTTTATGATTTTAATGTTTTAGAGGCGTAATATCAATTTTTATGATGCTAGCAGTGAACTATGTTTCAAAAATTAAATCGGGACAACGAAAATAAATAAATTGAAAAAACGGGCTGGAAATACAATAAAAATCTATTTTCCAGGGCATATCAGAAGTATGAGAAAATTATAGAATGGAATATTTAAGCAAATTTGAACTTTTACTGTGCCTTCTTTCACTGTTTCCTTTTGAAATCATTGCAGACGGAGGGTAATATTCTTTATCTGAAGAGGAGCAAGAGCAAGAGCTCAAAATAATGGATATCGAAATCTCTGATGCGGAACAGTTGCCTCAAAATTCAGCACAATAAAATATAGCCCTTGAGTACAAGGAATCGGTTAAAGAAGATGGTGAAGAAGAAACGCGTACCGATAACACTAGTTTACAAATTTTCAGTTTGAAAAATGGTCCTCGACCAAAAAACGTTTTTCAGACTAATTTGAGGTCGCTGAAACCAAAAATGACTTTAATTTTTTTTTTCAAAGAACGGTTTCTGAGATATTCCCAAAAAACCTGTTTTTTGTGCAATAGCGCAATCTGCAATCTCGAAAAAATTGCGCGCCATTTCTTTCAAGTGCATAAATTTCGAAAGGCACACATATGACCTACATGGGTAGGTGCATTTTTAACGAGGGTGTAAACTAGTGTAATTGTATGGACCCCTGAATTTGTGGCGCGTAATGGTACTGAATGGATTGCCCAAGCGAATGTCGCTCATTGAGAATTGAGACAAAACATTCTACGTCCTACGAGACACACTAAAATGATGAGGCGCATTTATAAAGGAAAGTAAACGCTGCTTGTTTGGGTGCTTGGCCGAGCCACTCCTCCTATTTGGGTTGTGCGTCTTGAGTTTGTTTTATAATATAGTTTTATGCCGCCTCTGATTTTTTTACTATGAACTTTTTTATATCAGAAATAATATGCTTGCACCATCGCAATAGCTCATTCCTCTATTCCTATGAACTTCGCGGGCATATTTTTTTTGTTTTTTTTTTTTCAAAGTAAATTTGCGTACTTTGGAAGGGTTTTTCTGGAAGTGTTTTTATTTTTAATTTTCATTATTTTTTATCTTGTGAGTGTTTTTCTGGAAGTGTTTTTATTTTTAATTTTCATTATTTTTTTCTTAATCTGTAAACCCACTATTGAAAACAGTTCTTAAAATCGTCTTTCAGCATTACCCGCATTTATTATCTCTTGTTGCAATGGCTGAACCTCTTCAATTCCAGAAAGCGCAATGAAGTTACTTGCAATTTCACCAGTGTAGACTGGCGCATTATCGTGGTGCAAGGAGTAGTGACGCAGTCCCTGATTTTTTTCTATTTTCAAGCAAATTTTTTAAGACTTTTGGTAAGCAGTTTGAGTACATCATTTGGCAGTTCCTGTCTGAGAAGAATCTAACAGAACAGCAGCAACTATTTTTGCTCTGATGAAGTAAACCGAGATCATCACATTGGATGCTGACATTTCCTGCATGGCTTTCACAGGCTCCATACGATGGACTGCTATTCAGTTTCCGGTTATATTTAAAAAACTAACCCTTCATTTCCAAATTTTCTTAAAAAATATCCAGCATTTACTCAAGCTGTTTTTGACTCTCAACCCAAATTCGTGAAGCCCATTGGGCAGATTTCTTTGTGTATTGCAAATAATTATACAATACTACCATAGCAATCAAGCTCAATTAACTACATTTCTGTGTCATTTGTAAGTCCCCGCTAGTTTTTTGCTTCATCAGAGCCAAATTTATCCCGTCGGTTAACAATTTTCATCGTCCTTCTCGAGGCTTGTCCTGTACAGAAAAATGTGCAGTCTAGAATCCTAAATACCACTTACAAATAGTCTCAAGAGATGGAGGGTCCGTTTTATATGCAATGTGGAACTCATTGAAAATTTTCACCGACTTCACTGTGCGTCGAAAGCCCTAAAGTATTGAGTAACGAATTTCCTACTGCACCGCTGGCGGAATTTCTACTGACGTTGCATCAATTACACTGTGGTACAAAAAAAAAAGTTGCAAAAAAACTTTGGATCGGACATGGTGAGGGTTGTAGCTTATGAAAAACTGAAAATAATGGTATAGTTGAAATTTCCAATACACCCCCAAAATCTCATTTTATGGCCATAAAACCGTTTTTCAGTAGGTTGATATGAACAATCACTCCTAACTTCGCCAATTTCCATCCGATTTCGAATTTGCTTTTTTAGTTCGAAAGAACAAAAACAAGCCTTTTTGACAGTGTGTTAACATTTTTTCTGAAATGACAACTGACGAGACTGTAGACGGAAGTATTTGGAATTTTTTTATTTTTTCTCTATTTTTTTGACTTTGACATAATTTTTACGATATTATCCGATATTGAGGATTTTTTTTAGTACACTACTGTTATAGTAAATTTAATTTTGCGTCGAATGAGCTATATTTGACTGTAATTGAATTAAAATTAATAGAGTTGTGTGGGTTTTAAGATTTTTTCTTTTTTTACTACGAGATTTGGTATGCGTTTCGAAGCATGAAAATAATAACAAGTGTCATTATAAACGCATAATATTTATTGGAGTATTGTGCAGTGCAGCACTGTACGGTATGGTACGGTGCAGTACACAACGGCACTGGTTCCAAACTTAAAAATGCATTGGAAACGGCCCTTTGGAGTTTAGTATGGTACGGTACATTTGTCATTTCTTCATCAGTTTTGAATACTTCTCTGTAAGAAATTCGATCATCATCATTTATCTGAAGTCGTCATCAACTAAATTCCATTGTTTAAATCGAGAAGCGAGCGTTTCAGATTGTCTTCCCGATAGAAGTATGTAAATCACGAGAAAGATCCTGAAAATCTGAATTTGATACAATGTCTCGTTCTGAAAACTTAGAACCAGACGGAAAGTACTCTTCATCATCAGGTTTATTGTTATCAGTTTGATCATCATCAGCAATGAGTTGAACTTCCTCCAGTTCATGTCCTGCAGTTGAGTCAATCATACCGTCCAAGACTACGGGGTTCTTAACAGTTGCAACATCAGCATACTTTATGTGCTTTCGAGTTTTATAATGATGACCGTTTACGTCCGTTTTACAAAAATAACAATCATCTGGTTTATGATAAGGCTGATGATGCCACATCATCGGAGAATATTGAGAAATTCAACTTTTCTGGCAACGTTTTGATTTATATCTTTTGAATTTCAATGAAACAAACAATAAAACTTTGACGTTTTAATACGGTTAAATTATAATAACAAACTTCTTTTGTTAATCAATGTACAGTGTGAACTTTGGCACACTTGGGAGCTTTTCCATATTTCTATTGAAAAAAATGTGCTATAATATGTCAGATATTTTCGTAAGTTCTAACCAGTTCTGTTGTATGCAGTACAGTGTACTCTTATGTATTCATATATACTCCAATAAATATTACGTATCTATAATAACGCATCAAAACACGTCCTTATTCCCATTTAGCGTAAGCTATACCAACATTCCAAATTAGTAAAAAAAAAAAACAAAAAATCTTAAAACTCGCACAACTCTATTATTATGAAGAAATGACAAATGTACCGTACCATACTAAACTCCAAAGGGCCGTTTCCAATGCATTTTTAAGTTTGGAACCAGTGCCGTTGTGTACTGCACCGTACCATACCGTACAGTGCTGCACTGCACAATACTCCAATAAATATTATGCGTTTATAATGACACTTGTTATTATTTTCATGCTTCGAAACGCATACCAAATCTCGTAGTAAAAAAAGAAAAAATCTTAAAACCCACACAACTCTATTAATTTTAATTCAATTACAGTCAAATATAGCTCATTCGACGCAAAATTAAATTTACTATAACAGTAGTGTACTAAAAAAAATCCTCAATATCGGATAATATCGTAAAAATTATGTCAAAGTCAAAAAAATAGAGAAAAAATAAAAAAATTCCAAATACTTCCGTCTACAGTCTCGTCAGTTGTCATTTCAGAAAAAATGTTAACACACTGTCAAAAAGGCTTGTTTTTGTTCTTTCGAACTAAAAAAGCAAATTCGAAATCGGATGGAAATTGGCGAAGTTAGGAGTGATTGTTCATATCAACCTACTGAAAAACGGTTTTATGGCCATAAAATGAGATTTTGGGGGTGTATTGGAAATTTCTCCTATACCATTCCTTTCAGTTTTTCATAAGCTACAACCCTCATCATGTCCGATCCAAAGTTTTTTTGCAACTTTTTTTTTTGTACCACAGTGTTATTTAAGGTTTTCTACATTACAACAGATTTTTCTGAAATTGCAAGACTATAACAGCGCAAATGACATTGTAAAATTAAAAAAAAAATTAAAGATAACATCTACTTATCGAACTTTTGTTAGTTTCCCCGTATATATATGTATATATACGCTTACCCTTTTTGTTGAGTGTTTTGCCGAACTACGCCTCTTATTTGATGTACTTCCACAAAAGTTGCGACCTACAGTTTCCTGCTGCCTCCGAACGGCAGATGGTTTTTGTTATGACGAGCTTTTTCATGACTGCTTAATATGGAGAAAATCCTTCTATTTTTGCCTCAGGCAATAAAGTGTACACTTGTACTATCATAATTATGGACATCGCTTCATCTTTTTACAAAATTTGCTATATTTTTTTAGCAACATTTTTTCAGATATTTTTCAAAAAATTTTAGTTCATTGTCTAACAGAAACCTCATAAATCAAAGCCTCAAAATTTGTACAGAGTTCACAAAAATTTAGCAAATTTCCAAAAATTATCATCAACATTTTTCAGAAAAGTTTTAAGTGGCGCAAAAATCGCGTTAATGTTTGATACTTTGTTTTGGCAGCGACGTTGATCATTTTTTTCGTCTGGGGGGAAATATTCCGTGCTAATACTTTACGTCTGAGGCTACATTTTGTGCAAGTGGCTGATGTGAAAGTAGGTTGCCGGTATTTAAAATAAAATTTTTGTCACAACTTCTATGACTACGTTACACTGTGCATTGCCGCGTTGCATTTTAAAGTAAGTTAGTCACTTTGGCTTCGTTTGTTATTTTCCAGGAGCAAAGAATTTTTCGCACAACTCCCCATTAGACCTCGCTTTCTTCAAGTTATGCCTGTGTCGCTTTGTTTTCTCTCTTCTTTTTCCCCTATTCTTTCTCCCTGCCGTAACTTTTCAATGGGTCATTGCATTGTTTGCCAATTCGCTGCTGTGTTTACCTCTTCGACTGTGTATTTTGATTTCATTTGTATTCTGTCACGTCCTCGCCATATATTCCAAGATCACACACACACGTACGTATGCACGCATTCTTCTCAGCCTTTGGCGTTCGCGACCCCTCGGATTCGCAATCGCATTTGTATTCGGTGTCGTGTTGCACGACATTAAATTAATTAGCACCTTTCACTACGTTCTTTTCGTCGTCGCGACGTTCAGCTATTCAACACACGATGAACCTCTGCTTGCTCCGTTTCGCTTGCTCTGCGCGCGTAAGATTGGCGTGTGAACGCCCCCAATTAAATGGCGAGTGGCACCAAAGTTGATGCATTTGCATTCATTCATTCCAACTATTTTCGTGTGCGACTTTTAGTGTTTCATAATAAGTTTTCAATGGAAATTGCATGCAAAAAAGTTTTTGACGTTGCAGCATTTGATGTTTCGTGCGACATTTCGTGGCAGACATGCAGCGCGAGTGTGTGCGTATGTGTTATGGAAAGTGTTAAATATATGGCTACTATTAATTTAATTGAAAAGTGCAATAAGTTTATGCAAACTTTAAATTACTTTACTGAAGAATCGTGCTAATAATAACAAAAAACAAAAGTTTTAAATAAAATGGAAAAAATAAATAAATATAAAATTGCCAATAAATACTGTTAGGCAGCAGAAGTTTGGTTCCATGATGGTTTTCAAAAACATTTTTTTCGGATATTTAGAACAGTCGATATCCGAGGCTGACTACATTTCACAATTGAACTGAGGTTAAATAATGCAGGTCTACAGACAAGGCGAATTCATTAAAACTGGTGGCAGTAAGCCAACATTTTGTACATTAGAATGTTACGTCGAAGTAGAGAATAAATAAGTGATTTATTTATCTAAAACAAATTGCGCAAATTACAATTTTGAAATAACAAATTTGTATAAAAATAATACGTTTCGTAATTTAATTTTGTGCTGCCACGGCGAAACCATCCACCCATACCACCTTTAATAAATTTGCAAACCGCAATTACAATGAACTCTTCATCCACTTTCATTCCTTCATCATGGATCATCTTTCAAAACAAAGCTATTGTTTTGTAAATAAATGAGGTTTGATTGGAGATCGAGTGACGAATGTATCTCAGCCGCCATTGAGCACCAGACTGGCATCACTTATTTCAATCGGTCTACAGTTAGTTCACCGAATAGTCAACGCCACTTGGCACTAATTGAGAATAAATAAATCATTCAGTTTATTGGAAAAGCGCGTGGCTTGCATTGTTGAGCTTGTCGCTGTATATATTTTTGATTCGTTTACAAGGAGGAAGCAACAAAAGTACGTACTCTGCTTATATGCGGCATTAACCGATAACTGCACGTGACATATTTTAGTCTGGAAGCTGTTTGAGTGCACTGTTCTGTTAACTCTTCTTACGTAGACGTTGCAGCTGTCTTCTTGATGAAAGTGGCAGTGAAAACCAAAGCCGTACAGTTGTCATTTCTGTTATTAATATCCCGCCCGCTGGCCACGAAGAGGTGACAACGTCTAAAGCTTCCGAATTTGCAAGCTCATCGGCTGTCAGTAAATCTGCTGCCTCTCCCCGTAAGGCATACCGGCCAAAAAATTCAAATCGCGGTCGGAAACCAATGCAACGCTGTATTTTAGCATCGCCTGAAGTTGTTTCCGATTCACATTATCATCAATTCCTAGAGTTCCTAATTGGAGCAGCGCCTTCATATAGTATGTAAGCCGCGAAAAATTGGAAGCAAAGATACAAAATCAAGACCTCCGCCGCCAAGAAGCAAAAATATCGTGCAACATCGAAGCAACAAAAGACTATCGCTTTTTCTGAAGAGGAAAATGTTGGCTTCTGAAGTTTTTGCATCCAGAAGTTGCATCGGAATAATTCCACCCATTGCAATATGTGTGCTCGTGCTGCTCACTTAAAATGTGCCTATATGACCAGAAGTTATTTTATAGGGTGAGCCATGTAAAATTTGCTTTTTGAATCGGTTAAAAAAAAACTAATCAATATTTTTTCAAACTTTTTTTTGTTATTTTGAAGATTGAACATTGTTATTTACGAATAAAAAATAATATCGTTCAAATGACTGCCACGACTGGCTTTACAGTAGGCCATTCGATCAACCCAATTTTTAAGCACATTTTCGATTGTTTGGGCTCCAATTTCATGAATGGCAACTTCGATTTCGTATTTTAAAGCATCAATCGTCTCTGGATAGTTCGCATAGCATTTGTCCTTAACGGCTCCCCACAAAAAATAGTCCAACGGGCTTAAATCACAGCTCCGAGGTGGCCAATTGATATCGGAATTTCGGCTGATTATTTGGTTTTCAAAAACGGTAGCCAAAAGTTCGAGGGTATCTTTGGCAGTGTGACAAGTTGCACCGTCCTGTTGAAACCAAATGTCGTCCATGTCATCCTCTTCAATTTTTGGAAACAACTTGTTGAGTATGTCACGGTAACGCTCGCCATTTACTGTAACCGCGGCTCCTCGCTCATTTTCGAAAAAAATGGCCCGATGATGCCGCCAGACCAAAAACCGCACCAAACAGTGACTCGTTGTACATGCGCAAAAATCTGATTAATGAGACTTTCAATTTTTTCTGAGAATCCATGTGACAAATACATTCAAGCGAGTTTGTGGCGGTTGGAAATTTATGTGAAGCAGCTGTTTGTACTCTGTGGCGCTTATGTATGTATTTTTGCTGATGATACTTACTTCTAAAAACTGAAATCAGCTTGTCAAGTGTTAAAATCTTATTTTATAGCTGGTAATTAAAAAATCGATTTGAAAATTTTAAAACTTTATTTTTGGAACACCACTGATTGGTTGCGAAACAATATTAATTGTTTATATTGTTTAATTAATTTATTTTTAATGTAATCCGGCTTTGCTAAATTTTTACTCACAAAAAAAAAAAACAAATATGAATATAAAAATTTATAACTACGAGGATCGTTTGTAAAGTTTGTGTAAACATAAAAACTGTAAGAATTCTCTGTGGGAAAACGCAATGGAAAAATACAATCTCGACCGTTTCGTATAAAGAACTTTATTGGAGTGCCTTGAGTCACAGTAAGCATTAATGCAAGAAGAAGAAGTAAAGAAGTTAAAAACAAGGTTGATATTTTTTCGTACTTTTACAAACTATAAATGGTTGAATTACGACTTGGCTCCAACAAAAACTAGATAAGGGGTCCCGGTGATCTAGGATTTAAAATAAATCGATTTTTTTAGATATTTTGAAAGTATAGGCTTTTAAGGTAATACTATACATTTTTGGAAGGATATTCCCAGTATTTTCCATTCTACAGCCGTTGTAGCAGGTATAGTCATTCGTCACGCGGCGGCATCAATGGTCATCAAATGACTCAATTATCTCAAAGTTCCTTTTTCGGCCTGGTATTGTCAAGAAACAAAAAAAAAACTATTTAACTGAATCGTCTGAAATTTGAATATGTTGTTTTCAACATCAATGGCTATCGCCCGCACTATAATTATTATTATTTCAATTATTTTGAGTTTTAGTGTCAATTGTTTTTTGTTTATTCTAGTACGGGACATAGCCACAGTCATACTGATTAATATTGTTTTTGGTTTTTCTGTGTCAGATAAATAGAACAGCCAAAATGGACAACACCGTCCTGTTCCAATTTTACGGAAGGGAAAACTTCAGCGCCATTTTTTAAATTATTAAAATTAAAAACAAAAAAATATTCGACCTCTGGACCACCCTTTAATTATTTGGTCTGATCCTTTTTTAGTTTTCGGGAAGGAGTCTACCTTTAAGGCTTATACACCTCGTCCAATGCTGTTATATAATATATAGTTTGTTGATCCCTTCAAAATAACCGAATTTTACGAAGTCTATAAAATAGCCATTCACAATCACCTGCTTGTTTGAATAAAATCTTTTTACCGCCAAACATTTCTTCTAATTTGGGAACAAATGGTAGTCCGAGGGATCCGAGCCAGCCAAGTATAGGGAAAAGGGGTCACGTGAAACTAATTGGAACCCTATTTCCATTAATTTTACAACCACAATTCCTCAGGCTTGAAAACGGCACGTATCACATCCATTACAACAACGAAATTCGAAACCTTATTGGTGGTGAAAATATAATACGTTTTATTAAAGCGTAGCGGATTAGATGGATTGGCCACATCATAAGAATGCCCAACGAAAGAATCCAAAAAAGGGTGTTTACTTTGCGTCCAATTAGAGGGAGAAAGACAGGCCGACCAAGAAAGAGATGGCTTGATGACGTAGAAGTAGACTTAAAAGCGATGAACATTCGTAATTGGAGAAATGAGGCAAGAGAGAGACTGAAGGGGTATTGTTGATGACGCTATGGTCCACTACATACTGTGAAGCTAAGAGAGAGAAAGAACTGCTGAGGCGTGAGCTGGTGCGATGTCGTCATGGAAATGGGCTTTTTTGAAAAGTACTCGACTTCCTCGATTCTATCGAATGCCAAACACAAAAAAATTTACCGATCTGTCTGAAACTTGGAGTGTATTATTTCAAGAGATGCTACTAACTAAACATAACCTCAATGCACGCTAGTAGTGACATCTTTCTGACTTTGCATGAACTTTTCAAACGACTCTCGGATTTTAGTAAACAGTTTTTCAATTGTTATGTGTTCGCCCATTACTTTATTTGTAAAAACTGCGTAAATTAAAACATATCTTTTCACGTTGCTTTCGCAAAAAAGGCAAATGTTTGTCGATCATCTTATACAGGGTGGGCCAAATAAGACCTATTAATGTTAAGCACAAATAACTTTTTTATTTTTTGACATATTTATTTTTCTCTTTCTGTAGGTTATATTTGAATTGTTGGAAATTTATTATGGAACCCTACGTTAAAATTGCCGAGTTTTTCTATTCTTGTCAACGATCAATTATTTTAACGCAGCGTAAATATGGGCAACATTTTAATTCCAGATCAGCTCCCACAGCCTTCATGATTGGAAGTTTGGTCGGTCGTTTTTGAGGAACTGGGTTCAGAGCCGACCGTCCTGGACGAGGTGCCCATCGAAATATTCACACTTATGACAACGTGGAAACTGTGGGGCAGAGTGTTTCAGATGATCCATCCATTTCAACTCGCCGTCGTTCCAGCTAATTGGGCATTTCCAGAACGACATTGAGTAGAATTTTAAAGTTGGATCTTAAGATGTACCCATACAAAATTCAAATTGTGCAATCACTGCTACCGCAAGACCACTAACAACGACTACAATACGCTATTCGTTTTACACAATTAGCCACTCAAATTGATTCTTTAAATAATGTTTTGATGTTGGATGAAGCGCATTTTCATTTAAATGGTTATGTTAACAAAACTGTATGTAGATTGTGGGGCTCTGAAAATCCAAGGGCAACACACCAACATCAGTTGCACCCCTCTAAGTGTACTGTTTGGTGTGGTGTTATGGCCACTTGAGTTATCGTCCATATTTCTTCGAAAATGAGGATGAAACGCCGGAATCGACTTCAGGAGCTTCTCACAGAACATTGATTGAAAACTTTTTGCGGCCAATGGCGGAGCAGTATCCCAATTTGTGGTTTTAAGAAGATGGAGCAACTGCGCATACTGCTAGGCAAACTTTGGACCTACTGCGTGAAATTTTTGGCGAACGTCTGATTTCGAAAAATTCAGATTTCCCTTGGCCACCTCGTTCGCCAGATTTGACGGCGCCCGACTTCTTTTTATGGGGATATTTAAAAGACAAGTGTACCTTAATAAACCAGAGACTATTAGACAGCTGAAGCAAAATATTCGATATGAAATACTGAGCCTTCAACTAGAAACAGTATGTGGTGTAATGGAAAATGCGTTAAAAAGAGCGAATCTTTGTATCGAGAAAATTGGTGGACATTTGTCTGATGTAATATTTCATACATATGTACATAATTTCCATAAAATATATTCAATGTATAAAAACAATTAACCAAAGGAATTGATTATTGCAAAAGTTATTTGGGTTTAACATTAATAGGTCTTAGTTGGCCCACCCT
Organism: Anastrepha obliqua; assembly: GCF_027943255.1. Lineage (NCBI taxonomy): Eukaryota > Metazoa > Arthropoda > Insecta > Diptera > Tephritidae > Anastrepha > Anastrepha obliqua. Next base: position 122,287,376 of record NC_072894.1, read on the forward strand.
GTAGTATTGCTAATGCTTTACTTTAATCTGTTCATGAGTTGGGAAATCTAGGCATGTTCTTCGGCTTCCATATTTCATTCAATAGCCTCATTAACTTTGTTGTATCTACTTCCTATTCAATCGTGGATTTTGTACGGTGCAATAGGTCGAGGTTCTCGAACCCTTACACTCTGAAATTAATTGATTTTAATTAACTTAAAGTCTAACAGTTCATTTTAAATTACTTAACACGCGTAATGCTCCTAAATATTTTAAGCTCATATCACGAAAAATAGCTGAAATGAGTTAAAGTTGCATAGAAAATAGTTTTATTTGGGTCATCAGACGGAGCATTACCCTTATTCAAGTAAAAGCACGAATTAAATATAACCATTTTTTTAGTAAAAAACTAGAAAACTGGTTACTATTTGCTTCCCGTTTCGTTCCACTTTCTATGTCCATAAAAAGTAAAATAAAAGTTAAATATTCGTTTTACATTATGGGAATGCGAAGCACATCGTTAAAGGAAAGTAAGCAGGAAATAAAACTTAAAATAAGCTGATAAAGCATAAAAAGTAGTACTAAATGCAGCCAATGATGAGTATTGCAACACAACTCCCTTCAGCATCTCAACTCGCGGACATAAACAGGGAAATAAAGTATTAAACAATTTAAAAAAAGTGTGCAGTGAAAATAAAATAAAAATAGGGATTAGAATATTGCAGCTCCTCTACTGGCGACTGAAGTGCCTTGTCAAGTATGGCGGGGCTACAAGTGTTGGTGGCTAAAATGAAATGTGTTTGTAAGACTCCCTCTGAAGGTGTCTAATTAAGATACACAAATTAATAGAAATTCTTTCAAATTTGAAAGGTTCTACTAATGAGAGCCATATGTGGGAAACGTCGAGGTGGGCGATATCGTGTTTTGTTTTAATATTTGTTTTTTTTTTTTTTAATTTTTTGTTCTATATATTCATTTATAACTATTTATCGTAAATCATCAGGTATATTTTCGAAGAAGAACGAAGCTCAAGTTTTCAAAATTAAGTCCATACTAATGTCCATACTCTGGTCGTAACAACCGCGGTAACTTTTTTACTTGGGTCAAAATTTTGCAGAAATATCGAAATTCACATGCACTTAATTTTGAGTATTGGGAATATATGAATAACATATTATATAAGCGGTATTTGTGGGTCCAAAGGCTACCGATTGCTGAATTTTTAGTATGACTTGCTTGAAAGTAAATAGTCTCTGTGACTTCCGAAAGAGGATTTATGAACCTAAAAAACAACAAAAAATTCTACTAAAAAAAGTCACTAAAAATTTTTGAAATAAGTTGTTCATCTATATAACCGTCCGCAGATTTAAGAAATATTGGTTTTCAAATTCCACGCTTTCATATCCACATATTATCAGGTCAGTCCAGTCTGATTAAGATCACTTGTTGAATGCACAATATATCAAAGAAAATATAAATAGTTCCGTTCTATTCCGCGAATAAATTTTTGTATGCAAAAATCGTACAAAAGTGAAATTACGGGTAAAATACGCACGAACTTATGGACTGAACTGATAATAAATGTTATTTGATCAATTTGATATTTTTAAGCAATTTTTACCCACTTGGCTCACATAACAACGTACGTAAAAGAAAATTTATTTGAGGTACAAAGCCTTTCAAGTTCGAGCTTTTTGCTTAGAACAGTTTTAGTTTGGCAGTTTCACAGTTCAATGGTGCCTCTTTTGACAGTTGTTAAATACACTTCTGGTCTTGGGTTAGACGCACCATCGTTTTTTTTAACAAAATCAATTATTTATTATCATGCTTATTCTAATTGTCCAAAATGCTCTTCTTATCAAAGTGCGAATCTTGTTCGAAAAAAACAATGCTGACTGCTGGTTGATTTGCGAAGAAATAACTGTACATTCGGAGGTTATAGAAATTTCTATGGCACTCACACGTGTTTTCGGTTGGTCATTGAATTAGACGCAGCTTAAATTTCTTCGTATTGCGTGGACAAGTGTAAACTTTCGTATTGAAAAAATATCAAAAATAAACAAATAAAGTATTTTCGAGCTACTTTTGAAGAAAAAAATGGGAAAAGCTGCTGTTATGAGCTTATTGGAACGTCAAAAAGTAGACTTTCTTCACTCGCAAGGACTGTCCAATCGGATCATTGCCAAACAAATAAATCGCAGCTCCAGAACTGTTGACAGATATTTGAAGGATCCAGAGTCATATGGAAATAACTTCAAAGGAGAAAAAAGGCACTATCAAAACAAGCAGTACGCCAGTTCGAATTCGACTAAATCTGCTGCTAAGATCAAGGAATTGACCGGAGTAAAAGCAAGTCTATCAACTGTTCAGCGTACGATCAGAAATGCAGAACAACTGAAGCGTCTAAAAATCAAGAAAAAACCCCCTTTGAGTGAAAGAAGAAGAAAACCGGCTTCAATTCGCGAAAGAATACATGACGTGGACTGTCCAATCTGACACTCGACTAAATGATTGGCGTTCAGTTGTATTTACTGATGGAAAACGTTTTAATTTAGGTGGCCCTGATGGATTTCAATGTTATTATCACGATTTGCGGAAAGATGAGCTATATTTAAGTCACCACCATAGCCGAGAAGGGGGAATAATGGTGTGGGGTGCTATCACGTTTTATGGAACAATTGACTTGATTTTTATCGATCAAAAGATGAACGGCGATCGCTTCAAAACATTGTTGGATTCCGTATTTCCAAAATTAAAAGATCTCTTTGGACCAATTCCTTGGATTTTTCAACAAGACAATACTCCTATTCATAACTCTCGAGTAGTATAACCTTTTATTTCGAGTCAAAACGTTAATATGGTGACCTGGCCACAATATTTTCCAGATCTTAACGTAATTGAAAATGTTTGGGGCTGGCTAACACGGAAGGTATACGAAGGAGGAAAGCAATATGAAGATAAGGAAACATTAACTGCAGATATTAAACGTGCTTGGAGTGAGATTTCCTTGAACTACATAGATTCCTTGTATCATTCTATGAAGGACCGGATTTATGAAGTTATTACTGAAAAAGGAGGCAGTACTCATTACTGAAATTATTTTTTTTTTATTTCAAATGAATCAAATAGTAATTTAAGTTAAAATCCAAATACTTTTCTTATAAAAATTAAAAAGCCAAAGTGCGTCTGTTCTAATGACCAAGAAAAATTCGCCTTATTTTGAGTAGCTTTAAGAAAATGTTTGAAAAACACAATTTTGTTAAATATGTACAATCATTTGAATATTATATTTAAAGTATCATTAAATAAGAAATGTTTTTGCATATCATCTTCTTTTCTATCGTCCTTTAATAAATAAATATGAAGCAAAGTTGTATGCAACTAACCGTGCGTCTAACCTAAGACCAGCAGTGTACAAAATCTACAATTTTGCCTTTCAGAGCCTTATAAAAGTAGTAAAACTCCAATAAAAAGATGGTTGGTCTGCAAAAAGCACACATGAAAAAATGCAAATAAATAAAAATTTTGATATACGAGTAGATCTAATTTCCGTTTGCACAGATAAGAAAACAAGGAAATAGTCAAATTTGGGAAAATTATCGGTAATATGTCTGAAATGTTGGACGGTAGTGAGCTGGACTGAAACCCGCAAGAGGGCAGAGGTCGCGATAGGCCAAATATTACTTGGAGAAAGTTGATGTTGCGCATGCTGGCAGATGCCAACATCACATGGGACGGTCAAAATCAACAGCCCAGAACCGTGTACGATGGAAGAGTCTTGTCTAAGTCTTAGCTTTTCTGTTATGTTACAAGTATTTTTCAATGCACCTTATAGTCTTGTGGCATCATTGGCACTGATTTTTTCGCAAACGCAGCTGGAAATGCAAATTTATAATTTTTGCAAATGGCATCGTACGTCAAACATATTTGACACTTGTGAACCAGACAGCTGCAGTATGCAAGCAGACAGAATGTCAATCATAGATGTGGCAGCGTAATAAAAAACAAACGCAACTCAAGTCGTCACGGGCGGTTGTTCCGGCAACTTTTTGATCGAGGTGGTATGCTGGATATCCGATATCAAAAAATAAAAACTAGGAATTTATCTACCAGATTATAATAAAAATCCTTAACTTAATTCTGTTTTGTATTATCATTTGAAGCTCTTACCCGGTATAAGAAGAAAATTGAAAGGCGGTTGTTTTCCTCAAATAAGAAAAAAAAAAAATATCCCAAAAATGTTTAACAAAAATGTTTTTAGAAATTATGTTTTGACCTAGAAAATAAAACACAAATATATAAAAACGTTAAAAAGAACAGTAGATATTTGATTTAAAAAACTCCATACCAATATTTTCAACACAGAATAAATCTCAAAATTATTAACTCTGCTACTACGTTAGGGTCTTTTGATGACCCAAATTGCATATAACATCACCGTATTTTTAACTGGTGGAATATATTTGAAAGTTCTTACTACTTAGTGCATCAATTGTTGAAATATATTGAATTCAACTAGTTTTATCATCATTTTAGGCTTAGAAAATTGTTTATTGCAAGTGCTTACGCATATCATGTCCGGGTCATTTTATGACCCCTATCATATTTGTAAAACGAATAGTAAATATATAATGTAATATAATATCCCCTGTTGCAGAGTCATCGTCTGGAACACCTCTCTGTTGTGAATGCTGGAATGCGTTTACAGTTATAATTTTTGTATTCAATAACAACGAAACCAAATACTTTCAGTTCTTTGCTAAATATTGTAGTAATCAGTTGCTATTTTAAACCTAAGTTTATAGACGATAGATTTTGATAAAAATGGAATCTAGACATACTGCAAGTATAAATAATCTAAATTTTTTTTCTAAATTCATACTAGTATTTATACCGTAAAATTCGTTTTTGTTTTTACTTGGCCATAATGTCAGCGTGGACAAATGACTGAGCATGACATTGGTGCATTCTTGAGTGACGAGACGAATGTTTATCTTCAGAACAATCCATTTCCAGTGGCACAGAAGCCTTCATTTCATTGACCGTAACTAATAGCACAGAAGTTTTTGATAAAGATCGGATGATAAAGTGGACAACAATACCTTCTTTGCAACGTCTAAGTCGTGCAGCAAATGGAAATATTCTTCACGGAAAACCTGGAGTGACTTCTTATGTTATTCATCGTATTTCAAAAATTCGTGATACTTTTGATGTATGCCTTACAGAAGCTATGAAAAGGGATATACATAATTCACTACAGCAATTTGCAAGGAAGTGCTGTTTTCGAAAATTTTCAAGCTACAGATGCTACTGAGTTCGATGCTTACCTGGGACTTCTTATACTTATTGGTATTTATTTACAATATATTTTTCCTATTATAATTGCATAACGGACATATTATTCTTTTAGGAGTCTACCGGTCATACGGTGAAAGTCTTAACTCCCTGTGGGACGAGTTTCATGGACGTCCGTTTTTGAGAGCAATCACGTCTTTGGAGCAATTTAGCAATATTTCTCGTGTACTAGCATTTGACGATAGGCAAAGAAGAAGATCAGAATAAAGAGGAGATAAACTTGCTCCTATTCGCACATTTTATAAGCAATGGACTCAAAACTTGCAGCTGCTTTACGTTCCAAGTGCTAACATAACGATTCCGAACAGCTTATTCCGCTCCGAGGTAGATGTCCTTTTAAAGTATACATTCCAAGTAAAGATGGGAAATATGACATGAAAGCGTGGATAGCAGCGGATTCTGACACCGCATTTTGCTTACAGTTCCAAATATACTTGGGCAAAGTAGGAGACAATGCTGAAAGGAATCAAGGCGAACGGGTTGTTCTAGACTTAGTGTCTTCATACCGTGGACGAAATGTGACTACCGATAATTTTTTTACGAGTCATAACCTTGCATTAGAACTGCTAAAGCAGAAAATTACTATTGTTGGCACAGTAAGGAACAGCAAACGTTTTCTGCCGGTTCATGCAACATCACAAGAATTGCGTAAGCTTCCAATACACTCAAGTAAATTTTTTTTCATGAAAAGGAAACTGTAGTTTTGTATGTGCCTAAAAAATACAGAATGATTTATTTGCTTAGCATCCTTCACCATAATAGCAACATTTTGAAAGATCATCCAAAAAAAATTCTGGAAATAATTGAATACTTCAACTCGACAAAAGGTAAAGTCGACACATTGGACCAAATGGTTCGTACATATTCGTGCAAAAGGAAAACCAATCGGTGGCCAGTTGCTCTGCTCTAAACGCGTTTATAATATGGACCGAAATATATCCTGAATGGCAAAATAATAAATTGCACAAAAGGCGCCTATTTTTAGAGCAACTCGGTGAAGTTTTAGCTCAAGAACATATCAAGAGGTGTAGTCGGCTTCCTCGCGCAGAAGCCCCTGCACTGGTACGAAGAATTCGAGAAGAAGACAGTGCATCACCATCTACGAATTCGCCTTTTCCAAAACGAAAATGCGCTAGTGAACGGAAAAGGTGCAAATTTTGCCCGTCGAAAAAGGAAAAAAAGACCTTTACTGAGTGCATAACTTGCAAAAAACCTGTTTGTCCGTCACACCGACACACAACCACTCTAACCACAAGCCTTAAAAATATTTTTGAACTGTACAAATTTGAATATTCTCAATAAAAAAATGTGGGGTCAAAATAAGACCCGAACATAACAGTGTATTTTTTTTCTAACATAGTAGCAGGGTTAAAATTTATTTCAGTATTTTTTCAGTTTATGATCACAACGCGTTCGTTGAATTGTGTTCATTGCGTTGTTTGTCCGTTCAATTTTGTATGTTACTACGTTAAAAAAAATAAGTAAATAATTGGGTATTTGGCCGTCTATTACACTAAACAAAATCTAAATAACGCGGAAAACACCCAACTGCCTTGCATTCAGTTGAATCACACACTTCCGCAGTATTGACTTCAGCTTCCTGAAGTAACCGGAAGTGAATGCGAGGCAATTGGTTATAAAGTATGTTTTACTCCTTTTACTGAAATTAGAAATTGTTTTACTCCTTTTACTGAAAGTATTGGCTTACAATGAAGTAAATTAATGATTTTTTTTTTTAAATACAAATACAGTAAACTTCCTAAAACTATTCACTTAATTTTTCTATTTTTAGTCCAAATGAAATAAAAATAGAAAAAAGCGGGCAATTTGTTTTATTAGCAGCAAGATCAACAACGAATGAAATCTATTAAAAACTGTGTGGAAAAAAATTCAATTAACGTATATTGAAAACTAAAGAGGTGAGCTTTGTTTGGAAGCAATTCGGGAATTGATGCTTACCATTTGTGAGAGATTGTGTGAGCTATGGAACTAATTAGACAAATGCGAAAATTAAATTAATGATTAAGATTTGCAGGAGTGCGTAAGAAATCGGATCAAATCGTGCCTTTATTGAAGTCTTCAAGGCCATGCAAGTATTTTGGAGAAGAGTGGAGTGAAAAGATATGCACGTAGGGTAATTAAAATGTATAACTAATGGCAGAGTTAGGCAGTGCCTGAGAGGCTTCTATGAACGTGAAATCAGTGTATTCAGACGCGACCGAAAGTGTCATTCGAAAGCGTCATTCCTTGATAATTAGGTTTGCTTGAGTGGTTGTCATCCGAGGCACTTAGGCACAAATAGTCTCACTGCATACCACTGAATCTCGTTCTTTACCCTCCTGGGTCTCTGTACTAATTGAATTTTGTTAATTTGAGAGACCTCTTCAAGAAAGGCGAATTCGGGCGTGGAAAGCCTTTTCCTGTATAGAGCAATGCATGTTCACAGGAGTTGTTCCCTCTGTCAGTGTGCACTAAGTAGTGATTTGCCGCGCCAATGAAACCAAATCGTTGATGAAGAAAAACCAATGGTCTGTGCCTAACAATTCAAATGTGGTATGTGCCACTACCATATTTATAAGAGGAATGCCATAATAAAATTTATTGGTGGGAAGGAAATGTAGTTCAAGTTCCAAAGGGCAGCCTCTCTATTCCCTCCCTCCTTACTCGAGACTCTACGAGATTATTTGAGGACCTGTTTGACACTGGAGAGGCTAGCGTAGCCGAACGGATTGATGTGTGACCTCTCTTTGGAAGTGCACAGGCTCGAATCTTCAAGCATGGAATGATAGGAACCGTTTTTTCTAGTAGCAGTCATGCTTTGGCAGGTACTGGAAACCTCCGAGTGTATTTCTGCCATGAAAAAGCTCTTCATTAAAACTATTTTCCATTCGGAATCGGCGTAAAACTGTAGGTCATTGGGAGAAGAACATCTAGACGCATGCCATAAATAGGAGGAAGAGCTCGACCTGGGGTGTTTGGATGTGAGCGCCAATTATTATTTTTTTTTTTTTTGAGAATCTGTCTGAGGCTCATGGAAATGTCTTCGCTATTATGTCTGGTACCTGGTTGTGCACTCCAGCAACAACTGATTGAAATAATTGTTTAAATTGTTCAGTCGGAATGCTCTGAAGACCATGAAATGTACCATTCGGCCTTGAAGAGGGCAGTGTTTCGAAAGTCTTACATTGTTTCCTCTCATCCACCGACCACTCCATTTAATCTTACTCTCATAAAAACCACTCTTCATGAGGAAAAATTGAGTCACTTGTCGTCAATAAGCGTTGTATTCACCCAATTGTCAAGTTGCCGCAGTTTTGGCCTATTTAATTTTTAAGTTAAAGTGTCGCTTTGTACGGAATGCAAGCTCTATAATATTTCCTGTGCAACAAGAGACACCTTCGTCTTCCTCGCTTTCATCGGGTCGTGTTAAGTGGGATTGTTAAAGTTAATAAATGTTCTCTTTTCGTTTCCCCACTTGGTGCCCTCAAAGGTTTTTGCTGTATAAAGGTGAAAATAACCACTAAAGACGTGTCGCAAAGTGGTGGCAGCACAAAGCAGCCCAAACATCAGCAACAGGATGTTGTCAGTGGGGGCCGTATGCACGGTGCCACTTCCAGCCAGCCATCTGTCCTGGCAGTTTCCGGACTCGCTGACCCATTTAGTAGGCTATGCGTCCATTCTTAAACCATCGGTGTTAGTTTAGTCGCATCCGCGTGAGTGTGTGTGTGCTCGCTCCTTTTCTTCTCATTAAGTTTTAATCAATGTTGATATAATTTAATTTCTACGCCGCCCATTTAGTAGATGTAGGCGTGCAGGTTTGTACTTGTATTTTTTTGTAATGCCTTCATGCGGAAAATCTAATTTGTCGCCTTGATTGGAAAGCGTTTAATTGCCGCAGCTGTACTGGTATACCTTTTGCCGTAAGCGTCGAAGCTGACGCCGCTCATTAATTTCAATTTTTATATTCACATAATTTTTATGAATTTTCTGATATTTTTTATAAGCGCGCGTTCCTCACGTACTCGCTTCCTTTCTTTCCACTCTAATTACTATGTTTTGTGTTTTTTGTGGCGGTTTTCTGTTGTCGCCATTGATTAAATTACCGGGCTGTAGGAGTGCGCTGAAGAGCGCGTTCTGCGTCCTTCCATCGCTACCGTTTAAATACTGGCAGATATATTGGATGTTTGCTAGGGAAAGTGCGTGCTTGCTTTCCGTAAAAGCTTGCTATGGCTGTTCTGCTTCCCGCTTAGCTTTGCGAAGAGTGAGAGGGGCTTTAACTTGCTTTGATCATTTTCCTTGCATTCGGTGAAGGTTCTTTGCCCTTGTTGTTGCTCCCATCGCTTAATAATTTTTCCTACTTAATTAGTGACACCATGAAGAGGTGAAAAAAAAGTTTCCCGGAAATAAGGCAAGACACGTTAAAAAAGCAAATCGAAATATTCGATTTTTTGACAACGAGACTGTAAATAGAGCTTAAGTAGAAATTTAGGGAAACGATACTTTTTTTAGTTGGTAGATAGTTTCATCCGCAAGAGTGATAGATTGCAAGGTTTGGCCATCCGAAATGGCATTGTGAAAGTAACTTTGCCTGCCCCTCATCGGAGATTCAGCTCCTTTCGCATAAATATAGCAGGCGGCTACCTTGGCGGATATGTGCATTTTAGCAATTGGTGGTGATGAGGCTCGTCCACACGTAAACTCCAAGAGGACGTTAACAAAACAATTGAATGCACTTTGAAGTGGCGTATAAAACTCAATGACACTAAATCCATCCATGTAGATTTTAGCGACAGAAAAATTCAATATCGCAAATATTAGACACGCAAAATCCAAACTGCAATATTGCGAAGTACTTAGGAATGACGCTTGGTGCAAAACTCTGCTGGAAAGAGCACATTATAATACAACATCAAGAATTAACCTTAACATGCAAACATTAAATTGACATATAGAAAGAAATTCAACTCTTCCCATTCAAGATGAACTTTTAATTAAACCAAATATTTAAGTCCATTTGGGCTTATAACATGCAGCTGTGGGGCTAGGCTAAGCAAACACATCTTGAAAAAATTCAACGATTTCTTCGCTATGGTATATGAGGAACATTGGCTTATATCGAGACCTCAAGGTTATGTCGATATCTGATGTTGTCGAACAATACGCTGCCAAATCATACCAAAAGACTCGAAAAACATCCTAACCCCAAGCTTCGGCGACTTGCCAACCCAGTTCAGCAATGCCGGAGACTTAAGCGGAAAAAAGGCTCATTAACTTGCTCTAGAAACTTGACAGGGTGGCCAACAGATTTAAATTTCTGTTACCTGTCTTACAGTATATTTATGCATTTCTTGTACTTGTAAATACTGCCGAATTCTAATTAATAGAAAAACATTCTATATAGTTGCTACAGGTGTAACTGAATGAAATTTTATTTAAGAACTTATAACATTTCAATAAAAAAACTTATATTCGTACAATCAGTCGGCAAAGAAGTAACATTAGTGGAAGCTTCATTGATTTTTTCGTATATCACCAACACAATCTCAATTTTTGTCAATTTTTGTGGTAAACAAATTGTTGTTGTAACTCCGGTTACATCAGGAAATCAGTTGATGCCTTCAGAAGCGCTGAAAGCCAGTTGACGATCTGAAGTAGGCCGCATATTCCGAATTCTTTTCAACATGTTTTTTACGAGATCATGCAGGGTCTTTCGACTTCTAGTATATACAGTGCCTCAAAAAATTATTCGGAAATCTAATTTTCCTAATAGAAAGGTTCACATTTAAAAACTAATATATACATACATATACTGTGGGCAAAAAGTAAGGTGAATTTGGTTGTAAAATGATAAATCTTTATTTATTCTTGTAAATCAATTTCATCCCCTTCAAAATAATCCCCTCTCGATGAAATACACTTAGGCCAACGATTTTTCCAATCCCCGAAACATGCCAAATAGTCCATTTCCGGTATAGCCATCAGCACCTTCTTCGATTCAGCTTTTATCTCCTCAATCGACTCGAATCGCGTTCCTCGGAGTGGTCTCTTGAGTTTTGGGAATAGCCAGAAGTCACACGGAGCCAAATCAGGCGAATACGGTGGTTGCGGAACGATATGCGCGGAATTTTTGGTGAAATGGTCGCGAAGAACGAGTGCAGTGTGAGACGGTGCATTATCGTGATGCAAAAACCAAGCGTTGGTGGCCCATAATTCTGGTCTTTTTAGACGAATTGCTTCACGTAAATGACGCATAGCGCTCAAATAATATTCCTTATTAACAGTTTGGCCAGGTGGAAGGAATTCATAGTGCACCACACCACGAAAATCGAAAAAAACTGTCATCATGACCTTTATTTTTGAACGACTTTGACGTGCTCTTTTCGGTCTGGCCTCGCCTTTAGCACGATATTCGCTTGATTGGTCGGTTGTTTCAGGGTCGTAAGCATAAATCCAAGTCTCATCTCCCGTAATGATGCATTTGAGCTTGTCCTGATAGTCTGAAAGCATTGTTTCACACACATCAACGCGACGACTTTTTTCCAAGAAATTGAGAGTTTTTGGGTACCAAACGAGATTTGACTTTTTGTAGGCCCAAATGGTCTTTCAAAATGGTTTTCACAGATCCTTCTGATATTCCGATCATATCAGTAAGGTCTTTAACAGTCAACCGACGATTTTTGAGCACTAACTCCTTCACTTTATTGACGTGTTGGTCATCTGTTGACGTCGATGGTCGTCCGGAGCGCTCCAAGTCATCAACACGTTCTCGACCCTCTTTGAAGTCTTTGTACCACTGATAAACATTTTTCTGCGACATGGTCGAATCACCAAATACCTTCTGCAACATGCTAAACGTTTCCGCAGCCGAAATTTCATTCCGCAAACAAAATTTGATGGCACTTCTCTGCTCAATCAAATCAGACATTGTAAAAATCGAAAAATGCACTCTTGGTCGTTTGGTAAACACAAGCGTAAATACATTACTGATAATGACATTCACATGAAAGTTGGTCCAGATGTTATTAACAGTGCTGCCAACTCATGAAAAAAATAACTAGAGCGAAATTTTAATCCCGCGAAGTTTGACAAATAAATTCACCTTACGTTTTGCCTACAGTAAACCCTCGGTTTTCTCTTGCCGGCTCTTCTCTTGCTTCTCGGCTTTATAAAGAAGTCCATCCGAAAAAAGTTCGCAGGGCTTTGTGCCGGGTATATCTTGCGAATGGCTCGAAGAACACCATTCATCAGGAAAGTCAATAAAATTACGAGTTCTCAAAGGAATATAAAAATAAACCACTTCCCTTTTGGATCAACGCTAATTTTAGCGACGGGAGTAAATTCAACATTTTTCAATCGGATTTCAAAAAGGCAATACAGTACATACGGTGAAACATGGTGGTGGGGGCGTAATGTTGTGGGGATGTATGTCAACAGTAGGCGTGGGTAATCTTGTATTTCTTGATGGTTTTATGGATAAATCACTTTACCTTAATATCTCAAAACAAAACGCGAATGAAAGTGCGCAAAAACAGTGTGTTGGAAATTACGTATATCCCAAGCATACTGCTCACGATGTGCGCGTGTGGATCATACATCATACGCGCCACATTCTCCCAACACCATCACAGCGTCCAGACTTAAATCCTATCGAATATCTGTGGAATGAACTCATTAATGTTTAGTAAAATAGGAAAAATTGTTTAAAATATGGATAAAAAGTCAAAAGAAACTACTTCGGAGGAAAGAAAAATAATATTTAATTTGCGAAATAAAGAAAAAAAACAATAAAGAGGTATCAAATTCCACAACAAAAAGTATTTCAACCATCCACAGCATTTTGTCGAAGAATTCATTCGACTGAGAACATCGATCAGGAAGGCCTGAAAAGTTGAGGTCTCGCGATAAATCTGTTATTATTAAAAAAACAAAACGAGAGGCACGCATTTCTGCCCACGAAATTAGAAGGAATTTCCCTTAGATTAGCAGAATAAACGCCGGTGATGTCACTGTGTGAAAAACGCTAAGAGCTACTGGATTTAATGGATGAACACCACGCATTAAGCCGCTTTAAGTGAAAATACTCATATTAATGGAGAACTTGAGTGCAGCGGGTTATTAAAACTGAATGGTAGTCACTCACGGTGGCCGCTGTAAAAATTACATTTAAAAAAATTTGGACATTTTCGTTTAAAATTTTGGAAAATTTTAGTCGATTGACTCGTTACGAGACGGAAATACCGAAATACATTCAGTTGTAGTAGTTCCGGTAGTTCAATTATAAATATCGCTGCTATAAGATGAACCATTGAAAAGGACAAAATTTGTCAATTGAACCACGGAGCGAATCTCATTAATTTCATGCTCCCCAAGTCTTACAAGGTTCAGTCAACAGTCAGCTAATTAATTTCGTAAGAAAAAAATGTGTGAGTACGTAATTTGACTTAGGACTGAATGCTTAATTAAAATCTTTAAAATAGATACCAGTAATAAATCATATTAGAATTTTCGAGTTTGAAGAAGTCGACCGCAGTTGAATTTTCCGTTTTTCAATTAGGTTTATTCTTAAAAAAAAGTTTATTTGTTTCGTTTATAAATAAAAAAATTTAAGTTTATAAACATTTCTTTACGCCCCCGGTAACGTAATATCAATAAATCGAAATGAAAAGTTATTAGCCACGAAAATAAATACAGGGTGGGCCATATAGCGTTTGCTTTTTGAACCACCTATTTTTTGAGAATGGTAACACAAATGACATGCCAAATGTGTTCATAATTTACTTAAAGGTTTGACATTTACGAAATGGGACGATATACGCTTGAACAAAATTGGGAAATATTGAAAACCTATTTCCAAAGTGGTGAGTCTTCTTCTTTTTTTCTGATTTTCACATCGGTGGCTACGTCAATAAGCAAAATTGTCGGATTTGGGGCTCAGAAAATCCACACGTTTCTGTAGAGAGGCAAATGCATCCACAACGAGTCACTGTTTGGTGCAGTTTTTGGTCTGGGGGCATCATCGGGCCATTTGTTTTCGAAAATGAGCGAGGAGCCGCGGTTATAGTAAATGGCGAGCGTTACCGTGACATGCTCAACGAGTTGTTTCCAAAAATTGAAGAGGATGACATGGACGACATTTGGTTTCAACAGGACGGTGCAACTTGTCATACTGCCAAAGTTAGACTCGAACTTTTGCCTACCGTTTTTGAATTCCGAATAATCAGCCGAAATTCTGATATCAAATGGCCGCCTCGGAGCTGTGATTTAAGCCCGTTGGACTATTTTTGTGGGGAGCCGTTAAGGACAAATGCTATGCGAACCATCCAGAGACGATTGATGCTTTAAAACACGAAATCGAAGTTGCCATTCATGAAATTGGAGCCCAAACAATCAAAAATGTGCTTAAAAATTGGGTTGATGGAATGGCCTACTGTAAAGCCAGTCGTGGCAGTCATTTGAATTTATTACGAGGTGTGTTCAAAAAGTGTTGCGAATTTTGTGTGTGCTTTTTTAATTTTTTATTTATTCATCAATATCTATTTTGTAATCCCCATGAGATATTATGCACTGGTGCCAAGTTTTTTTCCAATCTTCGAAGCACTTCCAAAAATAATTTTTTTTGTCTTGTACAGCTCCTCCTTCGATGCCGTCTTTATCTGGTCAGTCGAAGCGTAGCGTCGTCCTTTCATGGGCCTCTTCAATTTCGTGAAAAAGAAAAAGTCAAAGGGGGCCAGATCTGGGGAATACGGTGGCTGTGGCATCATTAGTGTGTTGTTTTTGGCCAAAAAATCGCGCACAAGCAAGGATGTGTGAGCATTGTCGTTATCGTGATGCAATAGCCAATTGTTGTTCTTCTACAAATCCGGGCGTTTCTGTCAGATTCCTTCGCGCAAAATGCGCATAACTTGCAGGTAATACTCCTTATTGACCGTTTTACCCTGTGGCAAGAACTCATGATGCACAACGCCCCTGCAATCGAAGAAAACGGTAAGCAAAACTTTTACATTCGACAGAACTTGGCGCGCTTTTTCGGTCTTGGTTCGTGCGGCAGCTTCCATTGAGATGATTCAACTTTGGTTGCCACGTCATAACCATAAACCCATGATTCGGCACCAGTTATGATCCTCTGGAGCAAATTTGGGACGGGCCATTTGGGACATTTGGGCCTTAAATTTTTTCGTCTGTTGTTGAAGTGCTCAGCGTCCGGCACGCTTTTCGTCGTTCACATCTTCTTGGCCTTCTGAAAACATTTTGTGCCACCGATAAACGTTGCTTTGGTCCAAAGTAGCTTCTCCGTATGACACAGTTCAGCATTCAGAATGCATCCGCGCACTTAATTTCGTTTTTCACACAAAATTTGATACAGGGTCTTTGATCCATCTTTTTGAATAGGTAAATGCCGAAAAGGAGCCGAAACACGTGGAAGCAAAGCAGCTGTCAACAATTAGCTGAGTGAGAGATATGAGTACCAACATATCGCCACAAAAAAATTGAAATTCGAATATGCGTAACCTGCGAAAATTCAAAATTTGCGATACTTTTTGAACACACCTCGTAGACCTAAAGGGCTCCATTGCTTTCTGTCTGTTTGTATACTGTAGCTGTCTAGTTCACAATTATATTTGGCAGTTTAACACATGACGTCATTTTCAAAAATTGTAAACATCTCGATGGAGTGATTAATTTTCCCCTTTGGTATAAGTTAAGAGAACAAAATTCTATTTCCACAATACATCAGTTCTGCCTATTTTCGCTTACATATTTCTCATAACGGTTATGCCTCTGTTTTCAAGCCAATTTTCTTGATTGTTCGCTTTATTTTTGGAATATGACGTTCTCTCAGCAAACATCCAATATGGATGAAGAGAAAATTTCCCAAAGAAATAATTCTGCTTCGTCGTCGTCATTTATGATTTCCTATCAAATTCCGCTTTTTCCTGAAGTGCCTGGTTTCCATTTGTGATAAACTGGAAGTGCGTCGAGAAACAACAAAAGTTTAAAATAAATGAGTAACAGAAGCAAAAAAAAGAAGAAAATGAAAACTTAAAATACTTCTACATTTGTAGTAATAAAAAGAGTAATAACCATTCTGCAGAAATATGCTTGGCAAATTAGTACGAAAACTTTTACCGAAAATGGCATTTTGATTTTTGTTTCCTCCAGCTAATTAAGAAATAAAGAGACATTTTCTTTTCCACTTTTACTTGGTTTGCAGCAAACGCAAAAAGAAATCAAATAAAAAGAAAATTAAGTAAAAATAAAAAAAACGAATATATTAAGGAAAATAAAGCGAAAGGAAATGAAGAAAAGAAGAGAAAAGTAAAAAAGGCTTAACTTTGTCCAATTTGCAAAAGTAGCGAGTGGCGCTGAAAAGTTTTCTTCAACAGCCAGCCGATGTCATCCGCAGAAGTAACTTTAGCCATTTTTAGTCGAACTACATTTGCTGCTGGTATGTGAGCTTCAACTGGTGTCTGCCGTTGTCGCTGTGGGAAGAATTTCTCACTTTGTGGCAAAGCGTTATACTGAATTTCGATGATAGTAAAACTGAATATTGCTTTTATTGTATTCAATTGCGCTTTTGGTTTTTAAGGAATATTGTTTTTCTTATTGTTGAAAGTTTTTGGATACACATCCATATACGTACTTTCAAAATGCCTGCAGTCCGCACACTTTATTAGGCACACTTTATTAGGAACCCTCCCTAGGTTTCTCTTTGTAGTTGAAACAAAAGGTAATTGAGGTCGGCGTAGTCGAATTGGTGGTCGAATTCGGTATTCGAAGACCTCGAAATCACGTGCATGAAACGCCAAATGATGGAAAAGTATTTCTCTAATAGTAGTCATTCCTTGGCAGACAAATCTCTAAGTGTATCTCTGCCATAAAAAAAGCTCTTCACAAAAAACTATCTCTGCCATTCGGAGGGGGTGTGAAACTGTAGGTTGTCCATTTGAGACAGCGATACGTACAGCGCTCGAATTAAAGGTGTAAATGCCAATTATATATACTTATATAAGAAATTTAAACATTTTTTGTAATGATTTTTACAATGAAGATTAAGACAGAAAGCGAGCCCAAAAAAAAAAAATTGGTACGACAAGGAATGTCATGCTGCCGCAGAAAGAAAGGATGCCTATAGAGCCACGCTGCGATCGGGCGCAACGCGAGCCATGTGGGATCGCTACAGAGAGCTAAAAAATGAAAAGAGACGTCTTATCTGAAAGAAGAAACGAGAGGCCAAAATACGTGAGTGCGAAGAACTTTAGATGCTGGCCAACAGAAACAACGCCCGAAAATTCTACCAGAAAGTTCGGCGGCTTACAGAAGGTTTTAAGACCGGGGCGTTTTCCTGTAAGAACAAAGACGGCGAACTGGTGACTGATATCCAGAGAAATCTTAAATTATGGAGGGAACACTTCTTGAACCTACTTAATAGTGATAGCTGCTCATTTCACAGAGAATGTGAAGATCCCTATACCCCAATCGTCGACGACGGAACTGTCGTTCCGCTACCCGACCATGACGAGGTGAGAATAGCGATAACGCGGCTAAAGAACAACAAAGCCGCGGGCGCCGACGGACTGCCGGCTGAGCTATTCAAACATGGTGGCGAGGAGCTGGTAAGGTGCATGCATCAGCTCCTATGCAAAATATGGTCGGATGAAAGCATGCCTGCCGATTGGAATTTAAGTGTGCTCTGCCCAATCCATAAGAAGGGCGATCCTGCAATTTGTGCCAATTACTGCGGGATTAGTCTTCTAAATATCGCCGATAAGGTTCTAGCGAGCGTATTGTGTGTGCCCGCCGTCAACCAACTGATTGAGCCTTAACAGTGTGGCTTTAGACCTGGAAAGTCTACCATCGACCAAATATTTACAATATGCCAAATCTTGGAAAAGACCCACGAAAGGAGAATCGACACACACCATCTTTTCTTCGATTTCAAAGCTGCATTCGGCAGTACGGAAAGGAGTTACTTGTATGCCGCGATGTCTGAATTTGGTATCCCCACAAAACTAATACGGCTTTGCAAGATGACGTTGCTCAACACCAGCAGCGCCGTCAGAATTGGGAAGGACCTCTCCGAGCCGTTTGATACCAAACGAGGTTTCAGACAGGGTGACTCGCTGTCGTGTGACTTCTATAACCTAATGCTGGAGAGCATCGTACGAGCCGCAGAACTTAATCGCTCAGGCACAATTTTTTATAAGAGCGTACAATTGCTGGCGTATGCCGATGATATTGACATCATCGGCCTTAACAACCGCGCTGTTAGTTCTGCCTTCTCCAAACTGGATAAAGAGGCAAAGCGAATGGGTTTGGTGGTGAACGAGGACAAAACGAAGTACCTCCTGTCTTCAAACAAACAGTCGGCGCACTCGCGTATCGGCACCCACGTCACTGTGGACAGTTATAATTTTGAGGTTGTAAAAGACTTCGTGTATTTAGGAACCAGCATTAACACCGATAACAATGTCAGCCTTGAAATCCAACGTAGAATCTCTCTTGCCAACAAGTGCTACTTTGGACTAAGTAGGCAATTGAGCAGTAAAGTCCTCTCTCGACGAACAAAACTAACACTCTACAAGACTCTCATCATGCCCGTCCTAACGTATGGCGCAGAAGCTTGGACGATGACAACATCCGATGAAGCGACGCTTGGAGTGTTCGAGAGAAAGATTCTGCGTAAGATTTTTGGACCTTTGCTCGTTGGCAACGGCGAATATCGCAGACGATGGAGCGATGAGCTGTATGAGCTTTACGACGACATTGACATAGCGCAGCGAATAAAGATCCAGCGGCTTCGTTGGCTGGGTCATGTCGTCCGAATGTATACAAACGCTCCGGCTTTGAAAGTATTCGATGCGGTACCAGCTGGTGGTAGCAGAGGAAGAGGAAGAGCTCGTCTGCGTTGGAAAGATCAGGTGGAGAAGGACTTGGCTTCATTTGGTGTGTCCAATTGGCGCCGGTTAGCACGAGAAAGAAACGAGTGGCGCGCTTTGTTAAACTCGGCCAAAATCGCGTAAGCGGTTATCGCGCCAATTAAGAAGAAGAATAGGAAATTGTATCTCAGCTAAATCGCAACAGATTTTTTTAACCTTCATTTTCGTACCAGCGGCGTTAGCGCATTGGCAGTAATGAAATATTTTATAAATTTGTGAATTTTTGTATGTGAGTTTCTAATATTTTTAATTTATTAAATTTTGTTTTGGCGTACCAATTATGAAAGTTCCCTGAACAAATGGAACCAGTACCAACATCACTACAAATCCTTCAATCTCTCCAGATCGAAAAACCAATACCCGTCAAATTCTTCATGCCGGAATATTAAGACCGTTGTTCGTCTGAGAATTGGCCATACAATTTCAACCCACTCGTATTTGCTAAATGGTTTGCCGAAACCCCCGTGCCCGTTTTGTGGATTTAGCGAATTCACCGTATCGCACTTCATGGATATATGTTCAGGAATCCAAAATATTAGATCATCGGTGTTTAGAAATATCAAACCATCTGAACTTCTGAAGCAGACAACGGACTATAATATTAGTATCATAAACCAATTCGTTTCTTGCTGTAAATTAAAAATTTAACTTCATAGGCTGTAAATTATCTGGTGTGTATAGTAGTGGTTAACTCCACATACCTTCTATTGTACTATCTTCATCTTCTCCAGTGTAGATATAATATATTTCTATCTCGAATCTAGCGTATAATAAACCTAGTATAATATAATTATTTCATTTTCTCGTCTTGATATATAGTATTTTAACCATTTAAAACAATAGCCGAAGGCCTTAGCAGCCAGTGCTGGTTCCTTTTTTTTTTTTCTTACCTTTAAGTGGAATAATTATTTATAATTATTACTCTTTTCAATAAATAAATAAATAAATTTTGTTTTTTTGCATGATAGTAATTTTTTTTGCATTTTTGGTTTTTCTATTTAATTTTATTTTCTGCATATAGCGCAGAAGCTTGGACGACGACAATATCCGATGAGGCGTCCCTTGGAGTGTTCAAGGTAAAGATTCTGCGGAAGATTTTTGGACCTTTGCACGTTGGTGACGGCGAATATCGTAGGCGATGTAATAATGAGCTGTATGAGCTGTACCAGCTGATGGTAGCACTGAAAGGAGGTGGAGAAGGACTTGGCTTCACTTGGTGTGTCCAGCAGGCGCCGATTAGCACGACAGGCGCGCTTTGTTAAACTTGGCCAAAATCGCTTAGGAAGAAGACGAAGTAAATATAGTAAAATCTTTTAAAAATAATACAATTACTTATATTTTTATGTTTAAAAACACTTTCTTATCAAAATTTCTAATTGCTTCTGGAAGGTGCTCAATAATTTGTTTGTTTACATTTCTTCACTTTTCATTCTGACGTTTCTTCTCGTTTGATAATTAATGTTGGTAGCAACCTTTCACAGCAAATAAAATGCATGTTGCTGGTGAAAGCTTACTTTTGGTTGTATTAAAACAAATATAGGTTAGGTAAGGTTAGCCTGGTTGGCAATAAGCCACGCATAGACCTTTTGGTCCCTAGTGATACCAGACGGAGACCGACTTTTATGAATACAGAAGGTAGACATCATGTAGGATATCAGTGCTTTTGGCGTATCTAAGCAGAGCTGTGAGATCCGCTTTTGAGACGTCCTCCAGACCCTCAAGCAATGGGGCGCCCAGGAGTTTTAAACGCGTTTTTAATAATGCCGGATAGACGCACAGAAGGGATTCTAAAGTTTCCTCAACATCCTCTCTGCATTTCCTGCATTTGTCCGTGTTAGCAATCCCTATCTACTATGCATGTGCAGCCAATATATTATGACCTGTTAGCATACCTATGATAGTTCTGCACTCCTTTCGCGAGAGCGTAAGTACGAGTTGAGTCAGTTTTTTGTCGTTAGTTCTACACAAAACTTTTGGTGTTTTGCATGTGGTCAAATTAGTCCACCTAGCTTCCACTGGTATTTTTATGTAGTCGTTCATTTCGTTGTATAGAGCACTTAGCGCTTTTGGTATGTCGTTCTATAGATATATATGGGGCATTCTTCGCCAACCGGACACCCCCATCTGCCCAGAACAGTTTTTATAAAAAAAATTTTTCCCTATGCCGAAATAAAAGCTTATGTCATGTACTTTAATTTGTCATGTGGCACTTTTTAAATATTCAAGATGGACGACGAATATTGACAAATATGTTGGAAAACACCAAAAAAAATGAAGTAGTTTGTTAAGAAAAGTAGAGAGAGAGATTCTGGTGCAACGCTCGACTGTTTCATTAACAGCACTAGTTCTTGATGTATTTCACATGTCAAACGGTACAGAAATAATTTGAACAAATTATAGAAAAGTCTAAACGAATAAACTATTAAAAATAAATCTGTCAAACAGTTCTTTTCAGAACTATTATCGCCTAAAAAATGTCGGGAAAATCGAGAAGAGATCGATGCATTAATCCCTTTAGAAAAGTAGGTCCATCTTGAATATTTAAAAAGTGCCACATGACAAATTAAAGTACATGACATAAGCTTTTATTTCTGCATAGGGAAACATTTTTTTTATAAAAACTGTTCTGGGCAGATGGGGGTGTCCGGTTGGCGAAGAATGCCCCATATATATATGTATACTAGGCCGGGTCGATTTGTGGGGAGGCAAAAAAATCGCCCATTGCTCTGTGAAAATCATATTTTAGGGATCAAAATAAGAAACTTTGCCGAAGGAACCATACCTCTAAAACGAATTCTGATGTCCCCCAATTTGGGTCGAACTTTTTAGTTTCTTTCCTCATGTAAAGGCCAGAAATGGTGATATTTTGAAATGATTGTATGGGAACCCCCCAGGGGAGTTCCAGGGGGTGTGCCACTGGCATCGGTGGATCGGCCGTCCAAAGTTAGTGGGGGTCGGTCATACATTTGGACTCGATTGGAGCACTCTAAATGGGTCAAAGTGGGATTTTTCGTTCGACCCAAATTGGGGGATATCAGCATTCGTTTTAGAGGTATGGTTCCTTAGGCAAAGTTTCTTATTTTGATCCCTAGAATACGATTTTCACAGAGCAATGAGCGATTTTTAAATCGACCAGCCCGAATGCATACCTGTATATTGTATGGGATACAGAGCGTAACTTGTTTATATGCGGATACAAACCTACGAATTCAATATTGGGTTTGAGCAGGAGATGAAGGGAAGCTGCGTTGCAATAGATTATTTACAACATCGCCGAATAAGATATCCATTTCCTCACATGAGAAAGAGTAGGAAAAGAGAAAGAAAAAGAGTAGGAATTTCTGTACACGCAGCCATCCTTGGGATATATTTCCAATATTTATTTTGGAAAAAAATATTCAAAATATCGAGCGCAGCTCTTTTGCATTGCCATTTAAAAAATAAAATAAATAATATATAAACCAGAAGTAGGTACATAATAAACTTAGCAGTGTCTGAAGTGAAGTCAAAGAATGAGCTAAACTCAGTAATTGTTTCCTTCGAGGACTTAAATAAGGAACTTTTTAACGTGAAGAGTAATAGTACGAAATCATCATCATCGTCATTTGGCGTTACAGCTCTGTGTGAGCTTTGGCCTGCTGCACAAAATGTCTCCATTTGACCCGATCCGTGGTTGTTTCCCTCCAATTGGTGACCTTGAGTTTCCTCATGTCGTCTTCTAGTTGGTCAATCCATCTTGATCTTGGTCTACCTCTTGCTTTCGTTGCAAATGTTTTTGCGCCAATTACTTTTCGTTGTGCTCTCGTGGGGCCCATTCTCATGTTATGGCCTAGCCTTCTTAGTCTCTGTGCTTTGATGAACCGCACAACATTTTCCCCTCTTATAAGTTGGCCCAGTTCACGGTTCCGGTCTTATACGCCACTCGATATTGTTTTTGATTGCATTGAAAATTTGCCTCAAAAATTTACTCTCGAATACTTAGAGCTTATTCTTGTCTTTTTCACTATTACGAAATACATTTGTCAAAAAAATCATTTCAAAAATTTCAGTTGGTAGGAGTATTTTCAAGAAATTTAAGTAAAAATGTCGATTTCTAACTATAAACAACTCGTTTTTCAATTAACAAAATGCGTCGGTGCAAATTTCTTTACCAAAAATATTTTATTTAAACGCATATACTCAAATTGGGATAAGGTTGACCGTATGTGTTACTTGCAAGGTTTACCTTTTTTATTAAAGAAAACTCAAGCGTAAAATAGTCAAAGGTATTTTTGTAGCATTTTTAAAAACCAACCAGCGAATGTTCCTTCCTACACAACATCATTCCGCTGATTTATCAAACTGGTTAATAAACTCTTTAAAAATAAATAAATAATTGGCGCGTACACTTCTGTTAGGTGTTTGGCCGAGCTCCTCCTCCTATTTGTGGTGTGCGTCTTGATGTTGTTCCACAAATGGAGGGACCTACAGTTTTAAGCCGACTCCGAACGGCAGATATTTTTATGAGGAGCTTTTTCATGGCAGAAATACACTCGGAGGTTTGCCATTGCCTGCCGAGGGGCGACCGCTATTAGAAAAATGTTTTTATTCATTTTGCTTTCACCGAGATTCGAACCAACGACCTCTCAGTGAATTCCGAATGATGATCACGCACCAACCCATTCGGCTACGGCTAAACTCTTTCAGTTGTAGCAAATATAGTAATAAGCACTCGAATTGAGGCTGGGCTTCTATAACTATTCTGCAATCCGACGCAAAATTAATCAGCCCATTGAAAGATTTATAAATGGCATCATAACTCAATCATATTTGACCTTTGTGAACTAAACAGCTGAATTATACAAATAGACAAGCAATAGAGAGGGTAATGGTTAAAATTAGGATTTCCATCATTCAAAACATTGTTTTATTTTTATATCCGGCAAAAAAAATATTCAAGAGCCATATCGGATGATTAATTTTGTGCCAGCGTATACCTGAAATACTGGCAGGCTACGAAGTTTTTGATGTGAAACATTTATAGGCTCACTTGTAAACCGAACTGTTGGCGTGGCGACGCTTGCCGTGGCAACGGGTCGCCACGCTATACTAAGGTATACATATATATATTTTATGTGTAGTAGTATGAGAAGTGCTAAGCCAATTTCAAAGGAACAACTGACAAATGATGTGGGTTAAAGTGTGTTAGTATTTGTGCCATGTTAGAGAGACAAATGTAGAGTTGCTAAAGAGCGGCAAGTGGGATGCTCGTGAGTGCTTAGTAAATGTTGGTGCGTTATGTGTTTTTGAATGTGTTCTGTAATTTGCTATGTAGATAATAGGAATTCGATTACAGAGAATTCATGGGAAACTGGAAGGCTGGCTAGAGTGGGCACCTTTGAGGCGTGCTCTCTGTGCGAAGAAATGACGAAGGTCAGTGTTTGAGTTGAAAAATATCAAAAGGTAACAGAAAGCAGAGCCACAGCAGAAAGAAGTTTCATTACTTAATTATTTAAACCAAGTGGAACTATTTTGCAATTTATTGCTTTATTAATTCGAAATGAAAAGTGCAAACTTAGTTATTGGCAAATTCGAGATATGCCAGCTCGTAATGAGCAAAAGTTGAAATTGAATAAAAAGTTTAAGCCTATGGAGGAAGGCATATTTTAAAGACACGTTTTGATTATCATACAAAGTGACCCAAAATTAATCATGCCATCGGATTATTTATATTTTTTACAAATAGTGCAGTACGTCAATCATAATTGAAATTTGTGAAGTGTAGAGCTTTTGTTTAAAAACAGACAAGCAATGGCGGCTGTAAAGGTCAAAAGTCATCACTCAATATAATTTCTTTATTTATTATTTTTTTAATTTTATTTAGTAATTTTCAAATACAAATCTGGATGATTAATTCCATCACTCAAATTTATTTAATAATTTTCAAATACAAAACTGGAGAATTAATTTTGCGCCACCTGAAAATTCAAAAAATTTCATCACTCAGAGTCATTTTTTTGTTTAATTTTTTTTTTATTTTATTTAATAATTTTCAAATACAAAACTGGATGATTAATTTTGCGCCACTTGAAAATTCAAAAAATTTCGTCACTCAAAGTAATTTTTTTATTTAATTGTTTTTTAAATTTTATTTAATAATTTTCAAATACAAATCTGGATGATTAATTTTGCGCCACCAGAAAATTCAAAAAATTTCATCACTTAAAGTCATTTTTTTATTTAATTTTTTTTAAATTTTGTTTAATAATTTTCAAATACAAAACTGGATGATTAATTTTGCGCCACTTGAAAATTCAAAAAATTTCATCACTCAAAGTAATTTTTTTATTTATTTGTTTTTTAAATTTTATTTAATAATTTTCAAATACAAATCTGGATGATTAATTTTGCGCCACCAGAAAATTCAAAAAATTTCATCACTTAAAGTCATTTTTTTATTTAATTTTTTTTAATTTTATTTAATTTGCGCCACCTGAAAATTCAAAAATTTCAGCACTCAAAGCACACTTCAAAAAGAATTTCAATTGCAAATCAACAACAATCCAAGAGAATCTACTACCAAATAGAGAACAACAATAGATGCTGTATTTGTGAGATATCTTGATAATATTTCATCCAATACTTTTGTTACGTACTTTAGTTATCATCGACCAATCGTCACAGTAATACCGGCTGGGGAAACATCGAATATAACTATTACTGAATTCACAGATGAAAATATTTAAATTGTGGCTTGATATTAATATCGAATTTTGATATCACATGTAAATAAATGTTTATTAAATAAAGTTACCATTTTCTGTAAGAAATTCGTAATACTTCATTTTTTCATTAGGCTATATTTAATTCCTGTAATAATATTATCTTTTATGCATATTACTTGTACACACACGATGTTTCACATCTACCAGGCGTCCCATGACGGCTCACATTTTTCTTATCTAACAACGACTGCATTTATGCTGCTGCCACGCTGAATGGCGGCAATAATTGTAAACAGCAGCAACAGCAAAAATAATTTCTTGCAATTATAAGTAAAATATTATTAAAACGGCGATGAACCAGAAGCAATATAAGGAAATAGTAATAACTTGGCAAAGTTAGAAGAAGAAAATATGAAAGCGGAGAATGTAATTGTGGGCATGGGTGTGTTTTAGATGGTATGCGATACATACGAGGGGAGGTTAATAAATTCGTGTCTCAGTTACTTAATGCATGAAACTTCTGTATTTATAAGTATATATTTTACTTTTTCAATGTGATCGTCCCCTCAATGCGATTCTCATAATCACTATATGGCTTTTATAATACTGAAAATGTATTCTTTAAATTTTTCTTTAAGACGGTTTTCTACGATCACTTTTACCTCTCCATAGTCCGAAAAGCGTCGCCAACATATATCCATTTTTGAGTTGGAAAACAAAAACTTCATTAAGAACCAGATCCCAGCTGCAAGGTTGCCAATTTCTGTGAATTTCGAAGTTTTAAACCTGCGCTGTGTGAGCGGAGGCATTTCCTTTCATGACCAACACGACCACCTTGAGCTCACTATCGCCGAAAACAGGTCACCGACGTGAAACCATTTCTAAATTTAAAAAAAAAGAAAAAAAAATTCTTTGAAGCCAAGTCCGAACTGCAGGGTTGTCAATTTCTGCGAATTTTCAAGCTTTCGCAATCTGAGCGGAGGCATTTTCTTACATTCTCAATACTCGCCAGTTGGTTACTTTTCTTCCGTACGACTGCCCCGCGTATTTGACTCAGTACGTTAGCGCATGACTGACCATTCATTAAAGTACATTTAGAAAAGTAATAATTAATGAAATTTCTACGCTAAACCAGAAAATGATAGCCGACTTTTTACGAGGGCTTCCTTTTATATGTCGGGATTTGGCAACCCTGGTGTTGCAATCTGGCAACTGACAGCTGTATCGCAAAGTTTGACATTTTTTGGCTTTTACGTACTCAGAACGTTTTGAAATACCAGCGCTATTTGTGTTGTTTACAGTAACTTAAAAGATTCATCTCGGTCCAAAAATGGAATTAAATCGTGAACATTTTCGTGCGATTATTTTTTACAACTTTCGACGTGGATTAACTCAGCAACATTGCATGGATGAACTTAATTCATTTTTTGGCGATGAAGCTCCATCAAGGACCAGTGTTTATCGATGGTATGGTGAATTCAATTGTGGTCGTAGTTCACTTCAAGACGAATTTCGTGAAGGTCGTCCAAAATCAGTTATTGTTCCGAAAACCATTGACGGTTTTTTTCGGAAAAACTGGACATGTCGCAACCGTACCACTAGAATAACGCAGAACAGTAAATTCTGAGTGGTACACAACCATTTGTTTGCCAGTTGTGTTCCAAGAAATTAGGAAAACCAATCGCCAAAGACGGACCACTCTTCACCAGGACAATGCGAGCTCTCACACATCGGCTCAAACAACTACATTTTTGAGCACCCAAAACATCGAATTAATGTGTCATCCGCCGTATAGTCCTGACTTGGCACCGAATGACTTCTTTTTATTCCCGTACGTAAAAAACAAACTGAGAGGTCAACGTTTTTCGACACCTGAAGAAGCGGTTGCGGCATTCAGAATGCATGTTTTGGAGGTACATACCTCATTCAGAGTGGCAAAAGTGCTTCGACAATTGGTTCAAGCGCATACAAAAGTGTATAGATCTTCATGGAGAATATTTTGAAAAACAATAAAGTGATTTTCGATGATTAAAATTTGTTTTTGTTCTCTAATCCCGACATATAAAAGGCACCGCTCGTACTATGCATTTTGTATGGCTTTTCTCTTTTTTCCTTCCTTTTCCTAGTTTCCCTTATCCTACTAAGGAATCCAGATATCACTAACGATCAGATGAAAATTTCTAATAGAATACCAAAAAGTCTACACAACTCCTCAAACGTCGATGACTTAGCGATACCGAACGTGCACTAATTTCGTGGATGTGTAAACTCTTTGTTATTGCTAATCTGTTGTGCCTTCTATTACCTGCCGTAATTTAATTCTTCAATTCCAATACTGATTTTGCAACTTATTGCACAGTTTCTTCGGTAGCTACCATTCCTAGGCGATGCAAACGAAGGAAAGCCTGTAAAGTTCTTGTTGAAATAGTCAAGTCAATTTATGTTATTTTTTTAGAAATTTCTTTGCACGTATTTTTTTTCAACGAGGAATCCAATCACAATTCTCCAAATTGCGAGAGTTTCCATTATTCGCTGATAAGAAGTTTTTGCTTATTCAAGGGATAGCTGCTAGCGAGTCATATATAAAAGGGGCTTTTATTTATACTCACAAAGAGTCCTGCAAATGGTATTGTCAGTGATGAGATGATGAGCTATCACTAAATACCTTAGGTTGTAGTACTATCGGCCGCCCCTAGTTTTAGGTCGCAAGCGCTCAACATCTATATATAATATGAATGTTTACATGTAGGCGCATACGTTCATATATACTAGTCTAAGTATACACGAACAAAAATGTGTACAACTTTTTAGAAAGTTGTAAACATTTTACTTTTACTCGCACATACAAACGAACTTTGTGAAAAATGAATAACCAAATAAGTGGAAGGAATTAAAATTGCTTGGCCTTTCCTTGATTAAGATGGATGACAGCCAAGTGCGTACGAAATTTATCTGTATAAGTATAGAAGTATGTATGTATGTATGTGGGTGTGCGCATATTGGATGAGTGACAACAAGATATTGGTGGGCGTTGCTCATTTCTTCCATAAATATATATTTCTGTTCTTGATTACTTCCTCGGCCTTTTAATTTATTTTACCTTTTGAAGCTTTCTTCAAGTTTCTCGTTGTCAAAAGCGACATCCATAGCAGTGCAACTGACATTTTAATTTATGCACGTGATTGCTTGCATTCTTATATACATTTTGTGCATACATATTTGCACTGAGTTCATATTATATAATATTTGGTGGTATTTGTAGAGGTCAGTGCTCTGAGTGCGTAAGATTGGGAGAACGTATCCCTGTGCAAATATCGATAACGCTTCACTAGCAGGCGGTAATTATTTTCGACACGATTGCAGTGTAGAAATTGGATAAGTCAGTCAAGAGATTATTTGGTTTTCATTATGGGTGAATTAAATAGTTGAAATAGGGTCACTTTTATTAAGAAATGTAATTGAAGAGAAATTGAATGAGTTTTTAGAAAAAATAATCAATAAATGGAAATATTTGATTGATTTAAATTTTCGAGTAGTCATAGGACGTGCGAACGATTTTGTAAATTCAACAGAAACAAACTGTTCTTTTTTGATATTTTTTATTCTCAAAAAAATAATATAAAAAATGTTTTTTTTTTTGATTATTATGAGGATTTTTACTATTGGGGTACAAACGTATCCCGGGTGTGTGTTTACGTATAGAATGTGTTTGGAAGGCTGTAGCTCCTGAACCAATGGTCCGATCTGGTTCAAATTTTGAATTTGAACTCAAAACTAAATAATCTTTGTAGATCCGAAGTTAGCGGTATAGAGGTATAGCGGTTCAAAAGTTACAACACTTCAAAGTTGAAGTGGATACATTTGTACCCGGGTGTGTGTTCTAGGGATTTATATACAATTGGCGCGTACACCCTTTTCGGGTGCTTGGCCGAGCTCCTCCTCCTATTTGTGGTGTGCGTCTTGATGTTGTTCTACAAATGGAGGGACCTACAGTTTCAAGCCGACTCCGAACGGCAGATATTTTTATGAGGAGCTTTTTCATGGCAGAAATACACTCGGAGGTTTGCCATTGCCTGCCGAGGGGTGATCGCTATTAGAAAAATGTTTTTATTAATTTTGGTTTCAGCGAGATTCGAACCAACGTTCTCTCTGTGAATTCCGAATGGTAGTCACGCACCAACCCATTCGGCTACGGCGCACACTGGGGATTTAGCGGAAGAAAGTCAAATTTGCAACACACCACCTACGCAATGTTTAATGGTATTTCTAAATTCCAGAATAGAAGCAACAATAAAATCAAAAAGAATTACTAAACTCCGACTTACAGTTTTTTTTGTAGATATGTCAAAAGTATAATTTTTTTATAGTATTGAACTGACTAAGAAAAAACTTCAAAGCCCAAGGTGGTTTTTTTTCCTTTTGCTTGAGCCGACTTCCAATTTTTTATTTTTCATTTAGGGTACGATATTTTTATATATTTTAGCCGGAAGAACAAAGGCTGTGAAGCATTTGATTATCTATTTATAATTAATTTTACGAAAAAAAAAAAAAATCATATTCCTTCATATTTTTGGATCTGCAAGTTGAGCTACATTTACCTACGGTCAGAAACTAGTATCAACGTGTTGCTTAATAGCGTCTCTTTCAGTGTTAATCAATTGCAGGTGCCACCAGGTGCCACTGATTATTTTTTGGCAATGATAATAACGAAACACTTTTAATTTCGTTTTGACATTTTGAGGGTAATTCAGAATTATGAACTTACATGTATCCTGTGCGTAAATATTTGCTGGCTTATATTAATAAAAAAAAAAAAATTAAAATTTATGAATTTTAAAAAACATTGTTTTTTAAAATTTTTTTAAAAAATAGTTTTTAAACATGTTCTTTTCATACACAAATATATACAACTTCGTTAGTAGTAAAAATGTAAATATTTTTTGGGATGTATACTTTTTTCCGCATCTCTGTACAAAAATCCCCAGTGTGCGGCGGCCGCGCACAAAATTCTCCTCTGGAAATTCGAAAATCTAGACTTCTATTCGGTTTTACTTTTATGGCTAAAATCATAATTGTGAAATGGAATTTCATATATTTGTGTCAATTTCTAGAGAACCACGAGGTCGCAGTCTTCATCTTGATTATACTTTTCATGAATGACGTTGGTCGTTGTTTCAAGTATTCTAAATATTTACTCTATGCAGGCGATTTGAAACTTTTTCGCAGAATCTCCTGTCTATCGGATGCATTGTTATTGCAGGAACACGCGAATGATCTGAATGATAGGACTCTGTAAAATAAGCTATGTCTTAATTCTAGTAAGTGGCATGACATTTTCCAGGTTCATGAATTCCCTTTCATCAACTTATTATGTTTCAAATGTAACTCTTGTCTCAGTCAATGAAATTCGTGATCTTGGTCATCTAGAACCCGATGCATTCCTCACATTCTCTTAGGATTGTAAGAATTCACGGCAAAATTTGCTCTTCAACCTTTACACTTTGATAGTCCCTTGCCGTCCTACAGTGTTTGGTGCATGCTTATCAATGCTTCATCAGTTGAGATCGGACGACTTGTTCAAAGCTTTATGTTTCTATACGATATAAGAGTTTCAATGTTCCTAATAGAGAGCTTCGCTCTTATACTCTATTGTATATTGAAGTTCTCAGATCTAAATACATACGTCAATTTCTCCCATCGTAATATCGACTTTTTAGGGGTTTTGAGCTTGATTTTGCGATGGCAAGGTCTCCACTTGAGCTGGATTTTGCGATGGAAATTTCTCCATTTGAGTCACTTATTGAGCCTCATTATTTATCAAATAAACTATCTATTTAATTTAGTACTTAAGTTATTTCTAAGTAATCCTCAAGCGAGGAAAGTCAATTGCAATCACCTCCTCGCTTGAATCAAATATTTTCCCGCAAGCCATTTCTTCAAATTGGGGAACAATAGTTGTAGCACTTGAAACGAACTGCTGAGGCGTGGGCTGGTGCGTTGATAGAAAAGGCCTTTTTTGAAAATCATTAGATTGCCTCGATTCAAACGAATGCCAAATACAAAAAAAAAATTTACCGATCTGGCTGTAGTGCCAGTAGTGTATAGCTTTGCACGGGCTTTTAAAATGACCATCGCACATGAACAGCATAGTAAAAGGCTCGCACTTCAGCAGAGAAAATGGCGGCATACTCATATCCATGTTATGGAAATTTGCAAATAATTATTTATATATTATATTTCTATCTGTGTATTTTATTTGGTATAGCAAAAACACATTGCCATGTCAGGGGTGAGGTGTTAATTTTCCCATATGGATATCTGTGATAAAATGGGTTGTTAAGGACGTGTTTATATCTTTGGCATGCGGTATAGACCATTTTTCTTCTCATGATGGCGGCAATATGTTTATCAAGGATGGAGTTATTGTGAATCGATAACTTAATAATAATTGTATCTCTTTTCGGTGGCTCTTCCTTCAATATGGAGTTAGCCACTTTTCCAAGCATCTTCCAAATGGAGGTGTATGACATCTGTCTATGTACAGAGAATTACTTAGACAGGAACTTCCGAAATGAGCGAATTACCATTCTGAGCGAAAGTCAGGCGGCACTCAAGGCTTTGAAATCTTGAGAGAGTAAGTTATCACTGGCCCTTGTGAGTATCTAGAAACTGAATCAGTTAGGAACACACAATCGCATCCAGCTGATTAGTGCCCCAGGACACAGGGGTATAACTGGGAACGTAGTAGCATTGGCTACGGCCTCGTCAGTAATAGGACCCGAGCCCTTTATTGCTATGAGGCAACACACCATCAAGAAGAAGAAAAAAGCTAGAGCTACTGGGAGGCTACAATCAAAATATTGAAAATATAAGGTTGTCAAACAAGTCTTGCGGTATTTCTGCAATAAAATTTATGCAGTTTGTGGACCCGATACACACGGTAGGCAGGAAGCATCGATAGGTTGCACAAAAATGTCGACAAAAACTGCAAGCTGGGTTGTATTTGTTGATGATTATAGGTGCAAAATCCGTTGGAATTGAAATCCTACCTGCTCCTTTTCAAAAGTTATTCATATTTTTATATTTCATGTTGGGACAATTTGGAATCAATATCAAAAGTATAATCTCGTTTGAATTTGTATTATGCAAGAGAATAATAAAGAATCTTACGTGAGTTTTTAGCCGATTTTAATCGTTTCCAAGGTACACCACGTGGAGGTAACTTACTTTGTACCTTTTTTCTATTTTTTTTATGTTTTTTCAGTTTTTTTGTTTTTTTTTCAGATTTTTTGTTTTTTTTTAGATTTTTTTTATTTTTTTATTTTTAGATATTAAGATGCGTTACTATTTCTGTATATATTATTTAGAATTTGTGAACGTAACGACAGCTTTCTTTAAGCGACTTATAAAAGATGGTTCATCTAGCAAATTTATTTTAAATCTATTCCAATATTTATTGAACTCGCTATGAACTGACTTTCCAGCCTGCTCGGACCATAAACCTAAGCCATCATTATTCAAGAATATGATTGCTTCCTCCAAATGCTCCAGGATAATATGAATTTTTAGTGTTTGAGAAATTTCAGTACTTTTTAAGGCTTCACGGAGTTCTTTTAAATTTTTGTTAAAGTCAGTAAGATCAGCTTTTTTGGCAGCAAAGCACTTTTCAACAATTTTATTCATAGCTTTAAATGCAGCAATATAAGGCTGTAAAGGAAATGGTCCTGCAAGCTCGTAAATTTCAGGATCCTGCAATTTATCGGCCTCTTTAAGTAATTTTCGACATTGATTGCCTTCAAACATATCTCCTTGATAGCTCTTATGAGATATACCTAATTTATTCGGCCACAATAACGCTCTATATTTTCCAATTTCCTCAATTTTAACTATACCGTCCCAGAAAAGATGGTTGACAAACCCTTGTAATAGGTGTAGTTCAGGAGGAATGCACTTCTGAAGTACGTACAAGTTATCATCTTCAGTAGTGCCGTATTCAATGAATAAAGGGTGATTTACTGCACTGTGACATTCTTTAGACTTTTTTTTGTCATTACCCAAGCTCTTGAATTTAAAGTAGTCATCTTTTAAATGCTTGTAGGTCTTTAAATCAAGATTTTTGTCATCACTGCTTATATAATTTTCCTCAATCATTTTATTATATCTTTTTAATTCATTTAATGTGACGAAGCAATAAGGGCAAGGGTAGAAAGCCGTTGCAGTTTGCTGCCCATTGACCAATAGAACGAGCTTTAAATCTCCAACAAATTTAAATGGTATCTCATTGAGTTTCGTCAATTCAACCAAAATTTTAAAATTATCATAGGTCTCTTTAATCCGAGGCACTATGCCTAATAAAAGCAATTTAAATACACAACTTACGTTTATTTGCCATACTTCCACCAGTAGAGTAAGTTGAAACATTTTTACTTTTATCCAAGTCATTTTCTTTCAAGTCGTCTTCTGGAATTGATATTGAAAGAGAAACTTTGAAGAAATCTTGTCCTCCATCTGCCATTACTTTTATTTTTGATTGTTCAATATGTTCAATGTTTCGATTTTCAAAGACAAAGTCTACGAGTTCTGATGCAGTAGCATACACAACTGGTCTCTGTTTAATACCATCTTGGGATGTTTCGAATTCGTAGAAACCTTCTTTATAAATGTGTTCCAGGATATTAGATTTTTCATACAAATGTTGATTGTAATTCTTGGGAACTGAGTTTCTACCAGCAGAACTACGAATGAAGTTAGCCAATTTTTTCATATCATTTGTAGACGATCCAATATTAGCTTGGAAATTGTCTAATCTTTCGGCAGAAAATCTTAATTCTTTTGCTGTTTTTTTATTAACAGTTACCCGAACCTTCGATCCCAGAGTATTTAACACGAGCTCATCTTTATCTTCGTTATCATTGTTGTTCAAAATTTTAGTTATTATTTGGTTCTGCTGTTTCTCGGGTAACTTTTGTACTATATTCAAAACATTCTTACGAGCATTAGAAGTAGAAGGACCTCTGCAAGAATGTGATATGCCTTTACCAATTTGTTGAAAACAACTGTTACATAACTCAGTAGAAGTTCTCGGTTTAGTTGCCTTTGCCTAATTTTTAGAAAGTAAATCTTTTTGTTGCGAAGTATCATCAAAACACTTGTTTACGTCAATGTTTGTAGAGAAATCCCTAATTTGACCTCTACCTTTTTTTTTTGTTTTTTATGACTCATAACTCGTGCTGTTAGAAAGATGTAACAATTACAGCCCAGCGTTCTTGTTTCTTTTGATAATTTAAGATCCTCGTAATTGGGCATAGTTGGACAAGGTCTTTTGAAAATATCATTTCAATATTCATTTATAGTTAGTCGGCAAGAGCTACATAAACTTTTTGGGAATTTACTATTATAAATATTAAATTCACCATTAATGTGCTTTTTTATAACTTCAATATGTTTTCAGATAGCAAGAAATGATGGGAAGGTTTATTTTGGAAAATAATTTTTTTCCCACAAAGAGCGCATACTTTTGTGCGATTTTCTTCATGATCGCATTTATAAAGCGGATGCTGACTATTCACCCGACTATTCAGCTGACTATTCATTATTAATTAATCTTCTCATATAAGAATTTCTAAAACTAGAAAATACATTTGCCAGAAAACAGTAATATTAATAGTTTAAACTGTACTTTTTTATTGCGGGAAGCACTCGACTGCCCTCTGCCACCTAGCGGCATTTATCGTAACTATTATATATAATATAGCTACATAATATTGATATACGTATTATATACCATGTATTGAGTATACAACACTTTTACATATCTATTTAGAAAATAACTTTTGATATTGATTCCAAATTCTCCCAACATGAAATATAAAAATATGAATAACTTTTGAAAAGGAGCAGGTAGGATTTCAATTCCAACGGATTTTGCACCTATAATCATCAACAAATACAACCCAGCTTGCAGTTTTTGTCGACATTTTTGTGCAACCTATCGATGCTTCCTGCCTACCGTGTACAGTTTCCATTTCCACCGCACAACGATGGTTTCAACGTTTTCATTCTGGTGCAGAGGTGATCGAAGATGCGCCACGGTCCGGAAGGCTTGTCGTCGAAAATTGCGATAAAATCGCTGAATTGATCGAAAGAGACCGGCATAGTAGCAGCCGTAGCATCGGCCAAGAGCTGGGCATGAGTCATCAAACCGTTATAAACCATTTGAAGAAGCTTGGATTCAAAAAGAAGCTCGATGTATGGGTGCCACACGACTTGACGTAAAACAACATTTTTGCCGGTATGGATGCATGCGAATCGCTTCTGAATCGCAACAAAATCGACCGGGTTTTGAAGCGGATGGTGACTGGCGATGAAAAGTGGGTCACTTACGACAACGTGAAGCGCAAACGGTCGTGGTCGAAAAGCGGTGAAGCTGCCCAGACGGTGGCCAAGCCTGGATTGACGGCCAGGAAGGTTCTTCTGTGTGTTTGGTGGGATTGGCAGGGAATCATCCACTATAAGCTGCTCCCCTATGGCCAAACGCTCAATTCGGACCTGTACTACCAACAACTGGACCGCTTGAATGCAGCACTCATGCAGAGGATGCCATCTTTGATCAACAGAGGCCGAATTGTCTTCCATCAGGACAACGCCAGGCCACACACATCTTTGGTGACGCGCCAGAAGCTTCGGGAGCTCGGATGGGAGGTTCTTTTGCATCCGCCGTATAGTCCGGATCTCGCACCAAGTGATTACCACCTATTTCTGTCCATGGCGAACGAGCTTGGTAGTCGGAAGTTGTCCACAAGAGAGTCCTGCGAAAATTGGATCTCCGAGTTTTTTGACAATAGGGAAGCGAGCTTCTATAAGAGGGGCATTATGAAGTTGGCATCTCGTTGGGAACTCGTCATCGAACAAAACGGCGCATACTTGACTTAAATCGCATTATTATAACCAATTTTATGAACAATTGAAAATTCAATAAAAATACCGCAAGACTTTTTATAATAAGGCCAAGCTTTGAAAATAACAAGGTATTCTCACAGGCCATTGCAGATTGCACAGTCATCTGCACATGGTCGGGATATGATCCACTGACTCTTTTCGTTTCTGCGACCAGTCCCAGGAGACTTCAATGCAACTTCTCCTGGAATGCAGCGCTTTAGCACGGAGAAGGTAGATACGTCTCGGTCATTTACAGTCAGAAGAAAGGCACTTTTGTTCTGTCCAACCCAGTTCTATCTTAAGTTTAGTAAGGGAACTGGGTCTGGGTGAGTTACTGTCATGAGTAGAGGGCACAAGAGACCATGCGGTCGAGGTGCAAATCTCCAATAAATATAAAACTAAATCTAACCACTTTCTGCGAGTGTGACGTTTATTGGCGTTGCACCATAGGCATAGGTGTAAGCTCATACCGCGGAGTGATATCGTGTTTTAAGAATATTTGATATAATACTAATATAGTCAGATATTTTATATTGAGATATTTCATATTCCATATTAGAAAAGGCTGCAATCAATCTTACTTAAAACTATGACGCTTTTTGTTACTTTTCAATATTTTTAGAGTTACAAATATTCAACTAATACACGAAAAGCATTCTTCCTTCCTTTAGCCTCAGATAATAATTTCAATAACATGGTTTTTTTTTACTGCCTCAGAATTCACTCACATTTCATCCATTATTAGGATAAAATATCGCTTTTTTCTCATCCGCCTCATAATTTATTACCAAAGACCTGTGAACTCCCTTAGCTTTACTTCGCAGCAAAAATTACGGTAGTACAAAATTGAATACAGGAAGGAACTTGCGTAGCATTTTTCTTCATCAAATTTCAAAAGCAAATGAAAAGGACGTAATTTAAATAAATTGAAGCTAAACGCATATTTTCCGTTTAAGAAAAACAAAATTAAAATGTGGATGAAGTTAAAGTGGGCGAGCACGGCAACACAGTTTAGTGAGAAACTATTCTTACACAACAGCGAAATTGGTTAGATTGGTAAGCAATGAATTGCATTGCCAACGATTTTTTAGTCAGTCCTTTGTACGGTTATAGCTTTGACTGGTACTCTTTATCGCCGTCATCTGCTGTTGTGCATCGCTGTGCTGGCACAGGTTCCATTTGGCTGCTGTCATTATTATGTCAATTTAAGTTAACGAGGTTTCGTAGCTTATCAAGCGCTACGTTGTGCTGGCTTGCAGCCACTGCAGGCTGCAGGTGGGAGGCGCTTTTACCTTTGTTGTGCTATTCTCTCTCAAACACCTTCTACCCTCTTTCGGTCCATATACTTTTTTTACAAAGAAGTTGGCCTTTATCATCATTACCTTTTGTAGTTTTTCATCCAGCGCGTAAACGTAAGTTAAAAGAGCAATGAAGCTGTTGCAATGCTGGAAGATGGCAGCTTGGGGAGCGGAAAGAAAGAATGTATGTCTGGCATTATTTATGTGAAATGAAATTTCCGTTTGCGTCGTATTTTTGTTCTGCTCTGGATTTTATTTTTACATTTATCCCATTCTTAACACCAGCGCTGTGCTTTAAATGAATATGAATCAAAGATCAAATGAGTAGCCATTGTGGCCATTGTGGTGTTGAGCGAGTCTGTGTATGATCTTGGTAGTGTGCGAAAAGTATTACAACCCTGCAGGAAAAATATGAGTTGTGAACTAGGGTAAGGTGTCATTCGGTCTCTAAAAAAAATCACTTAGAGCGTTGCCGATCTATTGTGATACCACAGTCGGCATATACCTGGTAATCTCCTTTGCAAAGCCATTGATCTGGCTGGCACTTATATCCCAAAGGTCATCAAAATCACTCAAGAACGAAGAGCTAAAGTATCTACTTATAAACCTGGTGCCATGCCACACAGGACAGTAACAAAGAAGATGTCTGACAAACTCTTCATCCTCCTCATTCTTGCAGCTTCGGCGAAGAAGCCGAAATTAGGTATCAACTAACCTTGTAATCAAGCCAACTAACATAGAGTACTTTTTCTTTGACCGACCTTTGAACGCCTGGTGTCCCATTTTGGCCAAATTATTTTTGAAGCGTTCCTCTTCTTCTTAATTGGTGCGATAACTGCGTACGCAATTTTTGCTGAGCTTAATAAAGTCGTTTATAACAGTAAAGAGTTCATATCATTTCAATATTCGTTCTTATATAGGGTGGACCATTTGCTTTTTGAATCGGCTATAAAAAAAAAAACTAATCAATACCTTTTCAAACTTTTTTTTTATTTTGAAGATTTAACATTTTCATTTATGAATGAAAAATAATATCGTTCAAATGACTGCCACGACTGGCTTTACAGTAGGCCATTCGATCAACCCAATTTTCAGCACATTTTCGATTGTTTGGGCTCCAATTTCATGAATGGCAACTTCGATTTTGTGTATTAAAGCATCAATCGTCTCTGGATGGTTCGCATAGCATTTGCCCTTAATGGCTCCCCACAAAAAATAGCCCAACGGGCTTAAATCACAGCTCCGAGGTGGCCAATTGATATCGGAATTTAGGCTGATTATTCGGTTTTCAAAAACAGTAGCCAAAAGTTCGAGTGTAACTTTGGCAGTGTGACAAGTTGCACCGTCCTGTTGATACCAAATGTCGTCCATGTCATCTTCTTCAATTTTTGGAAACAAAAACTCGTTGAGCATGTCACAGTAACGCTCGCCATTTACTGTAACCGCGGTTCCCCGCTCATTTTCGAAAAAAAATGGCCCGATGAGACCAAAAACCGCACCAAACAGTGACTACTTGTGGATGCATTTGCTTCTCTATAGTAACGTGTGGATTTTCTGAGCCCCAAATCCGACAATTTTGCTTATTGACGTAGCCACCGATGTGAAAATCAGAAAAGAAGAAGAAGACTCACCACTTTGGAAATAGGTTTTCAATATTTCCCAATTTTGTTCAAGCGTATAGCGTCCCATTTCGTAAATGTCAAACCTTTAAGTAAATTATGAACACATTTGACATGTCATTTGTGTTACCATTCTCAAGAAAATAGGTGGTTCAAAACGCAAACGCTATATGGCCCACCCTGTATAAATATAATATTTACCAAAAAGCAGAAAGAATGGTCTTCCATATTTCTCGATGTTGCTAAGGCCTTCGATAAGGTTTAACACGACGGACTACGCCATAAGCTAAAGATCTTAATTCCAAAGAATTTTCGGAGACTCTAACTTCATGTCTAAACAATAGATATTTTAGGGTCGAGCTCAATGGTACTTATTTAAGCCTTAAGCCAATAAATGCCGTGCTTCGATATAATTATGGCTTTAAAACCATCAGGAATGTGTAGATTTCTCCCTCAATTGGTTATTTATTAAGAAGAAAGAAGAAAAACGGCTTTCTGGAAAAACATTAATTAATGTTTATGATTTGAAATTTGAGATTTCTGCATACTCCTATTTTTCTGATATTGAAAAAAAAAACGAATGAAGCGATGTAGAAACGCTTACAAAAT
The DNA here is from genome assembly GCF_027943255.1 of Anastrepha obliqua. Classification (NCBI taxonomy): domain Eukaryota; kingdom Metazoa; phylum Arthropoda; class Insecta; order Diptera; family Tephritidae; genus Anastrepha; species Anastrepha obliqua. The sequence continues at coordinate 122,327,815 of NC_072894.1, forward strand.
AATACGAGTATAATGCAAAGGAAAAATCAATTGATGTTTAATTTCATGTTCACCTCTGTTCGTTCCGTAAACTTTTTGATCTATCCGTTTCTTCAACAAATCAACCATCCACCACAAGCTCGAATATTCTCACTGCATCTAAAGCAAGTTCATTTCATGTGGCGTGATTCTCCATATGAACTGTTGAGCCAAAATAGTATGGAAACACTTAAGTTCAGAGGTATTTAATAAAAGAAACCATGCTATTTCGTCCTTGACTAGAATAATATCAGTAGGAAAATTATCAATTTGTTTGCAAATTAGTTGCTTTGTCTCAAATATACTCAACCAAATCGGCACAACAGTAGCAGCGAGAGCAGCTCGTCTCGTCGAGCAACGGGAACTAACCGACTTATCCTATTCTGTTACAACTTCCTAACTCACTTTTATTTTAGTCCAACACATTGAATACTTCAAGCAACGCATGTATACATTTATAATCTCGCACAACCACAATAAACAACAAAATTTTAATAATTTTTAATAATTTAATTGAGGATGGTTCCATGTGTAGAAGTCCACGCAAGTGGCGAAAGTTACTTGGGAATGGCCAGGACGATTCTTCTGCATATGGTTCAAGCAGCTCACAACGGCCGGGACTAGCCCACGTATCCTCTGGGTAGTTTCCGAACACCCGCTCGGGGGTGAGCTAACGTGAGAAGGCGAAACATTCCAGGATAGCTGGTTGTGCGTTGGGTTTGGGACCCGCCACTTAAAAATCCCCCCCAATGAAAAGTTTAAAAAAGCCTCGGATGAGACCTCCCTAACTGATGACGATCACTGCAAACGAAATAAGGATTACGATTTGAGAGCTTGGACCTGGAATGTCCGATCCCTCAATGGGGAAGGTGCCACTGCCCAGCTGGTTGATGTCCTCGTGAGAGTAAAGGCTGACATCACTGCCATTCAAGAGATGCGATGGACGGGACAAGGCAAGAAAAGAGTAGAACCTTGGGACGTTTACTACAGCTGTCATGTAAAGGAGCTCAAATTCGGTGTTGGATTTGTTGTGGGAGGGAGACGTCGTCGCCAAGTACTGTCGTTCACTCCAGTGGACGAGCGTCTCGCAACAATCCGCATCAAAGCCAGTGTTTTTAACATATCGCTAATTTGCGCCCACGCCCCGACGCAAGAGAAAGACGATGCGACCAAAGATTCCTTTTATGAGCGCTTGGAACGTTTCTATGAGCGCTGCCCCCACCACGACATAAAAATCGTGCTTGGCGACTTCAACGCCAGGGTGGGCAAGGAGGGAATTTTTGGTCCCACAGTCGGAAAATTCAGGCTGCACAACGAAACATCCGGTAACGGACAGAGGTTGATCGACTTCGCCGGGACCCGAAACATGCTAGTCTGCAGCACCAGATTCTAGCATAAGAAGATTCACCAAGCCACCTGGCGTCTCCTGATCGAAAAGCACGAAACCAGATCGATCATGTTGTGATAGATGAAAAACACGCTTCTAGTGTATTAGATGTACGTACGATCCGAGGACCCAACATCGACTCGGATCACTATCTTGTTGCAGCCAAATTGCGCACACGCCTCTGTGCAGCAAAAAACGTACATCTACCTATGCAAAGAATGTTCCACATCGAAAAGCTGCAATCACAACAGACAGCCAGAAGATTCGCCTAATTGACTAAGTAGGCAACTGAGCAGTAAAGTTCCCTCTCGACGAACAAAACTAACACTCCAAAAGGCTCTCATCATGCCCGTCCTAACGTATGGCGCAGAACGATGGACGATGACAACATACGATGAAGCGACGCGTGTAGTGTTTGAGAGAAAGATTCTTCGCAAGATATTTGGACCTTTGCACGTTGGCAACGGCGAATATCGCAGGCGATGGAACGATGAGCTGTATGAGCTTTACGACGAAATAGACATAGCGCAGCGAATAAAGATCCAGCGGCTACGCCAGCTGGGTCATGTTGTCCGAATGGATACAAACGCCCCGGCTCTGAAAGTTTTCGATGCGGTACCAGCTGGTGGTAGCAGAGGAAGAGGAAGGCCTCATCTGCGTTGGAAATATCAGGTGGAGAAGGACTTGGCTTCACTTGGTGTGTCCAATTGGCGCCGGTTAGCACGAGAAAGAAACGACTGGCGCGCTTTGTTAAACTCGACCAAAACCGCATAAGCGGTTATAGCGCCAATTAAGAAGAAGAGAAGTTTATCGCACCGGCGTCAAACTAACTGCAAAATGGACTGATAAGCAAAATGCCACGTGCTGCTTGCAGACAGGGAAGAATAGAATTAAAGCAACATCTAAGTGATATGAAAATTCTGTTTTCTGTCCTTAAGCACAGGAGGATAAAATACATAGAAGGCATTCGTAACTATAGCAGATGGTCTAAGTATTTTCTCGCTTTTAAACGGGCATTTTCCAGAACACGTTTTTTAGCTTTTTCAATAATATCTGAGACCAGGACCGCAATCGGCCGGCCTGAGCACTGATTGTGTGAAATTTTTTTTTTTATATTTCCTGAAATAAATTATTATTTTTACTGAACAAGATTTTCTTAGAACGGATGGCATATGTGGACCATAATATTCTTAGGTATTTTTCTTTCTTCATTAAGAAACTAAATTACGGAACAAGGGTAAATTTTTTGATACCGGTAAATGCTCTCTTCGATAGATTTCTTTACCCGTGATATCTCGAAGGTTGGTTTTTGTGAAATTCGTTATTAATATGATGTTATTATTGTTGGGGACCTTAAGATACATTGTGCATACTCCAAGATTTAGAGAATATTCTTTAACCTTTTTTCTAACTTTAGTCAGGTGTGGTTTCAGCCAAATTTACCGTGACAATTCAAAAGTTGTTCTCAGAGAAACTTATGCAAGTCTTAAAGCGTTTTCGGTTAAATGAATGCAAAAATGCCCCAATATAGTTCACTGTAAGCTTCTTTTTCTTCTTTGGTCAGAGACAACACTCATGTTTTGCCCAAGTCGAAAAGGTTCTTGGAGCCATACAGAGAGCTTATACTTTCTTCTTTGTGAGTTTGTTGACAATTTAAAGGCATTTCTTTCATTGTCAATAAGACCCGGAATTCAAAGAGTCCCAATTTGATTGGTTATACCAAATTTCTTACTGATATACCCCATTACTATTTTAAAAGTATGAAAGTATTGAGGTGCTGAACCAAATCTCAACTCAATGCTTCAACCTACATATACGCGAACTCATTAAGCTTCCTTTACGAAAGGAACAGAGCTCAACTACGATACCTTAGTTCGGAAAATTTAGTTCGTTTGTAGAGGTCGTCATTACAGCAGGCAGTTCTCATCCGAGGCTTCGCTTTGGTTTTCATTGTGCGATAGTTTTTACGTGGCGGGTTCCAAACCCAGCGCACAACCAGGTATCCTGGGTTGATTCGTCTTCTCACATAAGCTCGCTTTCAAACGGATGCGCGGAGGATACTTAGGTGAAGCCCAGAAGTTACGAGCTGCTTGGACCATATGCAGAAAAATCGTCCTGGACACTTCCATGTGAATGATTATCAGGGACTTTCCCCACTTGCGTGGAATTCTGCAAACGGAATCATTCTCTCTTGCCAACAAGTGATACTTTGTACTAAGTAGGCGATTGAGTAGCAAAGTCCTCCCTCAACGAACAAAACTCACGTTTTATAAGGCTCTTATCATGCCTGTCCTATCGTGTGGCGCAGAAGCTTGGACGACGACAGCATTCGATGAGGCGTTACTTGAAGTATTTGAGAGATTTGACTTTACTTGGTGTTTCCTGCAGGCGCCGGTTAACTCGAGAAAGAAAATCGCTTGAGCGGTTATCGCGCCAATCAAGAAGAAGAATAACTGTGCGGAGAGTGGCACATGTCAAAGAAAAATGCATAAATTATCTCATCCACCATGCCTTTATTTCTTTTATCTCGTTGCTTACCGCCGCACACCTTGGCGTATGAGTGATGCTTTCACTCAATACAAAAGTGTAAACAAAATTTCTCGAAATGGTTGAACGTTAAAGTAATGCAAGCGAACTTCCCGTTTTTCTTTTCTGCTTCCGCCTTGTCTTTTGCATTTATTCTTTGCTTGTGTAAAAATTTGACATACATCAAATTGACTGCCATACGGGTTTATTGAAGCCACAATTCGCGTGAGTAGGGTCAACCTAGTATTCATGCAGAAACAGACACACACATTTGCGCATACATAAATATATATGTATAAATATAAATATTGCTTATGATGCGTGAAGGCACCACTGATTCGCACGTGTTGCTATATTCTGTTTTTGCTTGTTTTCGCTTGTGTCCTTTTTCATATCTTCATATTTCTTTTATGCTTGCGAAAATGTTATTGTTGTATTTTTATTTATAAATAATCATATACTTACATTTATACTATACCTTTACATATTTCTTTGTTAAGTTAACATTCGCTTGCTATCCGTTTCGTGTGCCCCTCATTCACTTTTTTACTTTCAGCCCGCCTTTTTGCCTCCAGGTTTTTTTCTTATCTTTTAGTTCTTTTTACTTTACTACAACAATTTGTTGTACTCTTTTATTTGTTCGCTTGCTTCCGCTGAAACACAATTTTTTTATTGTTTGTTTCTTTTTTTTGTAAGTTTGTGATAACAGAATGGTCTTGTATTTTTATCATTTATTTTTCCAGAACATTTTATTTTTCGCTTATTCCCAAGAAACGCAGACCTTTTCGTAATCATTGAATTGAATTGCTCCAAAACACTCTGACGGGTGTAGTCGAAATAAGAGAAATACGAGCCTGAGCTTAAATTTAAATAAACAAAAGTGTATGGAAATGATAAAATTAAATTAAATTGAAAGGGCTTTGCTGACCCTCTTCAAAATTTTTATTGTGTGTTAAGCATCAAAAAATTTCCGCTACATATATTCACATTCATCCGCGCCAAAAAAAAGTTCGCCGTACATTTCGAGTTTTTGAGTATTTGAGTTTTTTGTTTGGCCGTAGGTAGGGGTCACCTCTACATTTTTCCTTATGTTTTCGGCATTTATAGTCGGATCTTCGATGTATCGATGTTTTCGGCAAGAGAAATTTGTTTCTTTATTTCAATGTTCATTGACCTACAGTACTAATTTTTTGTCTGGAGAAGAAAATATTTTTCTTTGAAAACAACAACAAACTCTTCAAGCTAAACATTTGTTGACGAAAGATTGTAGCCTCTGTGTGATGGTGTTGGAGACCAGCCATGTTTCACTTCGGCGGACTCCCGTTTTCATAATAAGCCTGAATAACTTTAACGCGTTGCTCGATTGTGTATCTTTCCATGGTTCAAATTGAATTACTCTGAAATTTAAAAATGCCACATAAAATGCAGGAAAAAACTTGACGTTTAGGTGTGGTTTACATTCAACATCGGCCCTGGAAGTTCAACTACCCTTTATATCTGGTACTCAATGTATTATATGTAAGTTCGGAAATAAATTTTTACTGATAAGCGTAAATTACCATTAAATAAGTTTCTTTAGAACATGAAATACGCGTACACTGTATGCATTGATGATTGCGTTACTGTACTAATTGCGGTAAAGGTTTCAGTGATTTAGGTGCCAGATCTTCATATCGGCTATGCATCGATTTCTCTATCTCCGAAACCTATTACGGGCTTTTTAAAGCCAAATAGTCTGCACTACCATCAATACAAAAACCATATACTTGTGCATCCTTTTATCAAGTGTAGTGGTGTTGTCAGACAGGACGTCAAAAGTGCCAAAATGCATAGTGAAACAAAAAACGAATTTCAACTGAGAGTGGGAAAAACGCTCATAACCGCTGTAGTAGTCAATCGCGCTCTAAAAGGAGGCGATTCTGCTCCTACAGGTGAGTCTTTCCGCTTTTTGTGCTGGAATTTTTTTTCTGAGCAAGATAATCAAAAGTAAAAATAAAGAGAGATGTAGCAAAACTAAAAATTGAAACAGCTACGTTGATAGCGGCTAAGTTCAGCAAAGTAGTGTACACAGTGGACAAGTGAAAAAAAAACAGAGAGAATAGTAGCAAATAAAAAATTTAAGCTGCTACGTTGAGTACGGCTCAGAGTGGTGAGTTTCACATCGAAGTGGTGTACAAGATATGGAGAATGTGAATCCGTTTATGCGTTGCTCCAAAACACAGAGACCACCCGAACGCATAACTTCACCACGCGTGTTTGAGTCTGCCACTAACAGCATAGGAGTTCGCGAATCCTCCAACCACCCTGTAGGTAATGAACAAACAATGGCTAGCAATTTTCCAGTTGATCAAAGAGAATTAGTGTGTGTGTCGCTCTTTCGCCCAGCGGTCGTCTCTCCTGCTAATGGTGATGCTCCTAGCATGCTGGACTCGAAGATAGCAAAAACGATAGTGCTGCAGAGACTTGTAAATCAATCGATGAGAGTGTTGTGTTGTCGGATCAATCTCCGCAATGCACAAAAAACTAACGGAGGAAAGGCCCAATCACGTCTCGAAAAAGCTATTCAAGCACCATTGATAGAATATGTTAAAGCCAATGGAAAGAGATCGCGTGCTCAATATAGCGGGAATTCCACTATTCAAAATTCCCCGCACCAATAAGAAAACATACGAGAAGCATTTCTCTTAGTGTGCAAGCGTTAAATTAGAGGCCGCTGGTAAACAAGGAACCAATGACAGGCAGCCAGGAGCAAATAAATCCATTTGCGATGATAATGAACGGTGGGCGAAAGTACGTCAAGCTAAGTGTCGCTCAATCATCGGCAGCGGTACCTTCTCGGAGACAGTGAGTCAAGAGAGTGAAAAGCAGCGAATCAGGGCCAGATCAGATGTTTGCATTATTGCTAATAAAGGCGAAGGGTCTTATGCAGATACTCATCCAACTTTAGTAATTTTGTTTTGGAAAACATTATTAATTCTTTTACAAAAACTATATAAATCTAAATTTCAGACTTTGTGCAAATAAAAAAACTGCAACTAATTTTCATCAAAATTCACATTTGGGCTAAAAGCGATGCAGAAAAAGCTGACGTATTTGCAAACCACCTGCAGAAAATCTTTCAACCGCACCGAAAAACAATAAATTTCACTCCGCCATAAACTGTACAAGAGTTCGTTAAAATAAAGCATTCCAGTATAGATGAAGTTGCTACCGAAATTTCCAATTTAAAATTAAGGAAGAGTCCAGGGTTCGACTTAATAACCGCCGAAGTTTTGAGAAATATATCAACTAAGGCGCTAATGAAATTGACTTCTATAATGAACGCATATATAAAAATACATATATATATATATATATATATACCAAATATATACCATTCCAATGGAAAGTATCCGAAATAGTAATGATACCTAAACCAGGGAAAAATCCGAATGAAGTGTCATCTTACCGGCCAATCGCTCTGCTTCCAGTAATGGGTAAACTATTCGAAAAGCTGTTCTCCAAACGCTTAAAATCTATAATTGCATGTAGAAACATCATACCCTCACATCAGTTTGGCTTCCGGGAAAAACACTCTACCGTCGAACAAATACACAGGATAACACAAACAATAGAAGTCGCGCTAGAGAGTAATAAAGTCTGCTCAGCAATATTCCTTGACGTTGCCCAGGCATTTGATAAAGTATGGCACGCAGGACTACTTTGTAAATTAAAAGCCCTTCTTCCGTTGCAGTTCACTGACATTTTGGAATCGTATATAACAAATAAGTACTTTAGAGTAAAGCAAAAGCAGGCGTATTCGGAAATAAAACAAATATTGGGCGGAGTACCACAAGGCAGCATACTCGGCCCAGTACTGTACCTACTCTATACCGCAGACCTGCCAGTACCGAAAATGTGCAAAGTAGCTACATTCGCTGACGATACATGCATCTTAGCTGTTGGAACAACTGAAAACGAATCCATCCAGAAACTGCAGAAGTCCATTGACGAAGTAGTCACATGGACTGAAAATTGGAACATAAAGCTAACCGAAACCAAATCAGTTCACGTGGATTTTACTAATAAAAAAATTATCTACAAACCAGTTCATATTTTGTCAGCAATAGTGCCAAATGCTAATAGTGCAAAGTATCTAGGCATGACTTTAGATGTAAAGCTCAAGTGGAAAGAGCACGTGAAAATCAAAGCTGCTGAGCTGAATCTTAAGACGCAAAAACTCCAATGGCTAATTGGCAGAAACACTGAGCTATCAACTCAAAATAAACTCCTCATTTACAACCAAATGCTAAAGCCGGTGTGGACCTATGGTCTTCAATTATGGGGATGTACTGCAAAGACCAACATCGACATTATACAGCGCCTCCAAAATAGAGTAATGAGGGGAATCGTTAAAGCTCCCTGGTACGTGCGTGATGAAGATCTGCACAAAGATTTAAATTTAAAAACCGTCTCAGACACAGCCAATCTCTGTGCAGTTAAGCATGCTGAAAAACTAAAAAGACACATTAACGCAGAAGCTTCCGTACTAAGCGACGAAGCAATTGTAAAAAGAAGATTAAAAAGAAAGAAACCTCAAGACTTAGGTGTCAATATTGTTTAAGCTACTTCAAATTGTGAAATGAAAATCACTTATTAGTTTTATACTAGGTGTAATCTTTATGGAATGTAAATAAAAATTTATAACATTACAATAAAAAAAATAAAAATTTCAAACCTTTCCATGGGAATTTTTAGAAAAATATCGGCTATCTGCTTTTATAGCCCACTTGATTTTGGTAGAAAATACAAGTTTAAAGTAGGTCAAAAATCGTTTTTTATTTTTGACAATTCTTTTTTGCTGACGATGTTGTATTTTTTTTATCTAAAAAATTTCGAACATTCGTTATACGGATGTCAGAAGACCATTAAAAACAAAATAGTAAAACTGTTCGACACAATTTTTATGCCATTGGAAAATTGCACTTTTCTATTCCAAAATGCAGTGGACTATAAAAGTGCATACCTCAAAAAGACTTACTAAATCAAAGCAAATTTGTTACAAGCTTTTGACCATAAGTGATCATTGCTACATAAAGTTTTAAGTCATAGCTTAAATTTGTTTTAATGTAGTAATTCTTATAACAAGATCAAAATGTAATCTAAAAGTTCTGAAAATATTAAAATTTTTGTTTGTAAATTTGAAACTTCAATATAGATTTTTATAGTTGAATGATCTATATTTTCATAAAGAAATTATGAAAATTAAATAGGATTCAAATAATTGTTCAAACTTGTCAATAAATCCCAGTGAAATAGTTATTTAATACAGTGTAGCCACTAAAAAGGATAAAAAGCGCTCTACCAATACAGCTTCATTCATTCAATTTATTGTTTTTATAAGCATAGATTCCATCAAAAATTTTCAGCGTTGAATCGGTATTTTGCCAAACACCTTTTGTTGTGATATTTTCAACCATAAAAACATTATTGCGATGAATTTCGCGTAGTATACCATCAGGCGCAGCGCACTTGACTGCTCACTTCACTTGCGTCTTGCTTTTATTTTATATTAGTGCGTTCTCCCTGCTGTTAGATTTTTCAATCTACTAGTTACATCTGCTGCCTGTTTGGCTTGCGTGCAAAAAATACAACTTTGCTCCCACCACTTCAACACCCATTTTTTGTAAGCTGATTTTTCCAATCACTTTCACAGCCATTTTATGTATTTATCATTGTAGTGCATTTAATGGCATTTTAACTTCCCGTTCGAGTTATATTGTTTACCGGATACCAGCGCGGAGAGGTGTGATAAAACATAAAATAAAATCGGCACTTTCGTTTTCAATATGCAGATCCATTTTTTATTGCAGTTGGTATATGGAAAAGCGCATTTGAGAGCATGATCTGAGGTGGTGTTAGCTTTTCATGCAGTAAAACTTAACTGGAACGAATGGTGCACACTAATGTTACTTCGTTCAAATTGGAGGTCGTTTTGCAGGCAAAAAAAAAAAACATGAAATTTTAGTGTTTTTCCGTTCAATGGATGCCTAAATATAAATATGTAAGTGGGTGACATCTTTGATTGACTGGCTGGTGAAGATACGCAGTCTCAATCACGCAAAGGCAGGAGCAAATAAGATCAAATGTTTTTTATTACAAGATGGGTAGCACACTGTGACATGAAATATCTTTGTATCCCAATATTATATCTCACAGTCTAACATCGCCATAAAAGCTGAGGCCAAAAATCTCAAACGTACTCTAAAGGTGCAGGATCTTAGTATACAACCTGGTTCACTTGATTAGAAGCAAGAATTTGTATTGAAAAAAAAAAACGTTATTAAAGCAACCGTATTCGATGATGTAATCCAAGGTATATGATAATTTAAGTGAGGACTGTTAGGTTAGGTTAGGCTAGGTGAGGACTGTACTTTGCTAAAAAAAATAAACATATATTAAAATATTATTTCATTTAAAGGTATTTCGCAGCAGTAAAACTGCAGCAGCTGCAATACTGTTTGATTGATTTATTGGTTTGGCTACATTATTTGCGCATAAAAGCTATGAAAAGTGATCGTTTGTTTAAGCATTCAATGTGTTTGGTTCAAAACTTCTTAATTCCATAATAATAAAATGGGAGAGCGGAAAGGTTTAGCAATTCGCGAAAAAGTGAAAATCGATATGGGAACTTCCACAGAAAAGTCTACCTTAACCGAAAACCTAGACTATGATTAAACAAAAAAAATTGCTTGATTTATTAAAGAAAACTATTTAAATATCATAAAACTAATATTTTGAAAATTTTCCTTAATTGCGTTCTTGAGTTATCGGAACACAAATTTGATGTTCACTTGGTGATCAGTTTTTTTATTTACAAGAGCGTTTTCTCTTTGCGGTTTAAATTTCTAAGAGTAACTCTGCAATTCAACTCTAATAGCTACAATTTGGCAATAACAACAACTAAGCGTAAAACCAATGTAAAAGAGCAGTGACGTTTCAATTAACGGTAAATTTTGCATTTACTTTTAAAAGATGTTCATCAATAACGTCACGCCATACAGATGCTATTTAGTCTTATTATAACTGCGCTGGCGATTGTAGATGCAAATAATTTGGTATTTTAATAAAAGTTGATAAAGTTTACAAATTAAATTAAAAATTACGCCATTTAAGCAAGGAATTTCTGTCGTATTGAGCTTCAAAGTTTCGTAACGTCTGGTGGTGATGGCTTTTTCTGAATTATAATTCAATCATGTCTTATGTAGATGGATTCTTCGAGTAACTGTAAAAAATACTCAAAGTGCTATAGGGAAAAACTAAAAACTGACCTACTGAGGCTGGAGAGAAGCCGTTTAAAAGCAAAAGAGAGGCCATCAAAGTACAGAAAAAAGAGGTTGTCTGTAAAGTCGGTTTACTGACGATAGTTTAACGTGGCAACGTCATAAGAAAATACTGATGTAATGGTTGCAATTTTCAAAACAAAATTTTAATTTTATTTGTTTGATAGATATTTTGTATGGATATAGAGGAGGAGGTAAATGGAATTGCAATGGAAAAGGTCAAGTTACATTTACACAAACGTGAAAAATGGCGAAACATTTATCAAATTCATGAAAGATATGTTCAATTTCGATTGTGCATCAGACGTTAAAAAGTCAACAACACTAAGAGGCACCATCATCGATTTGCCTTTTTCAAGACACTTTACACCCGAAACACTCCCTTTCATTTCCTACTTTTTCAATCATCGTCCTATTCTCAACAGAGAAATGGTTCATTACCATGCACACAGGAAGAAGGCATATGCAAATACAAGTATGTGAATTTATATACAAATGCGCATATACATACATACACATACATATTTATGTATGCTCACTCAAGTAGGACAGAGCCAGATGTCGAACGTTGCCGAACGCGGGGGCCGATTGTGCTCTTTGTCGTTCGTTCCGCGCTCTCGCTTGCAGTTCAAGCACATTAGCTTACATTTTCTTGCGTACGGAATAGATATGTCCATATGACTTGTATGCATCTTTACATATAGATTTATTCTTTTTGAAAATTGCGCGAAATTGTATATGTATATGCATGTTTATATACATATATTAGTATACAACATATCTTATAAGGTATATGGTAAATATTACCATACATTTTTTCCTTCATATATAATAAAAAATTAATAATAATAACATTAAAACAACAGGTATTATTAAAAAAATTGGTTTTATTTTAAATTCTTCAAGTAAATCAAACTAATAATAATCAATAAGAAGGCATATGAAAATACAAATACGTGATTTTATATATGTACATATGCGCATATACATGCATATATACGCTCACTTAAGTAGGAGAGAGTAAGATGTGGAACGTTGCCGTTCGTTTGCTTTGTTTGCTTTGTCGTTCGTTCCGCGCTTTCGCTTGCAGTTCATTCAAGGTAACGGCAATGAGCAAGGTAACGACAAATGAGCAAGGTAACGACAAATGAGCAAGATTACGATAAATGAGCAAGGTAACGACAAATGAGCAAGGTAACGACACATTTTTTCGTGCGTGCAGCCTGTTAAATCGAATTATGAGACGTTATCACGTCAAAAGGTTAGAATCCAGCAAGCATAAAGTGATGCAATAAGAAAACAAAATTGTAAAAGACAACAAGCATTTCGCCTGAGAAAGAAAAATGAATGTGCCAAAGAATATAGCCCAGAAGCCAATCAGCCCTATAAACGCAGGCAAACAATAGGAAAGGCATTAAAAAAAGCCAAAACTGCTTTGTCGGCCGACCCACAGAAAAGAAGGTATATTGTTGATTTGTTATACGAAAAATATGGTAATATACATTATCATTGAAGAACGAATCTAAATCGGCAATACGAGAAAGAAAAAAAAACAGTTTGTCGTAGACTTTTACTCAAGAGATGATATTAGTGTCCGCAGCCGCAGGTAGAAAGGACACATTGAAGTAGTGGCCAAGCGTTTTATGGTGCTATCTGTTGCTGAGTCGTACGAACTCTACAAATTGGAGAAAACTACTAACTTCGTTAGCAAGTCTGCATTTTACGAATTGCGACCAAAACATGTGCAACTATCATGCAAGATACCACATAATATGTGTGTTTGTAAGCATCACGCCAATTTTGCATTTGTTTTGGAAAGCAGTGCGGATTTTATACAATCTTTTTCATCCAACTTTGAAAAATTTCTCGAATCTGCTTGTTGCAACATTAAAAACGAAAAATGTATGATGAACAAGTGCAAACATTGTGTTCAGGATGTAAGAAATGAATTAATGCCCTTAAAATATTGGCCATTGATGGATGAATCTGTTAAATGGAAACATTGGCGCAAAGTTGAAGACCACATTGCTTTGACATACACCGAAGGATCTTTGTCTGATCTTTTGTACGAACTAGATGCCAGTTACCTTATATTATATCTTAACCTTAGAGGGATTTCAAATAGCCAAATTGCAAAAAAGATTAGGCGAAGTGCACACGTTCTGGATCTTTACGTGAAAAAGGTGCCTCTTATGGTAAGAACTACAAAGGTAGACCTGCGATGGCTTTCACACTGATGGAAACTCGCCAGATTCTTAGGATTGCATAAAATTCCGCTATTTCAATAGCAAAAATTAAGAAAATGTCAAATGTTGTGGTCAGCAAATCCACCGTTCGAAGGGCTAAAAGCACCACATCTGAAGCACACAAAGTTACAAAATAAAACCTCATTTGAATAGATTTCGCAAAGTACCACATGTCTTGGAGTTCTGTTAGAAATAATCCGATCCCTATGAATGCAAAAAGTAGTATTGAGTGACGTAAAGAAATTCAACCTGAATGGGCCGGATTGATGCAATTATGACTTCAGAAAGGAGGATAGGTATTTGGGTCGACATCAGAGCTGTGAAGGTGGTGTTATGGTATGGAGAGCAATATGGCACGTTCGAATTGAAAATTGTAGATTACAAAATGACGGGAAACATCTATGAAGCTCTGCTCTATTAAGTTATCTTTTCCGAGATTCGTGAAACATTTGGACCACTACAACGTATTTACCAAGTAATTTAGGAACAAGTTGGCAGCACAAACTATTAAGCTTTTCAAACTAAATGTAAAAAAAAATGTCTTAGTGCCTTTATTCAAGTGAATTCAATCAAACCCAGTATTACAACTGCTGAAGTTTTACCGCTGCGAAATAGCGTAGATGGAATAACATTTTGATTTTGGTACGACAGACAAGAAAACAATAAGAAGATATTGGGTGACTTGTATAGCTTTTTCAACAGTTATAAATTGCTTTACCAACCAATTCCAAAGATTGATCACGTTTTACTTTTTATTTTCGATGTCTTTCCTTGTCCAAATTTGCAGAGCCATTGGAGTAAAATATGTATATATACAATATATCGGCGAAAACATGGAATAGCAGTAGATTTAGTTTTGCCTAAACTTACTTTGAGCACAAACACATAGTTAAGATAATGTGGAATCAGGTTTAATAGAATTGGAGATATCATTGAGTTCATGAGAAAAGCGAGCAATAGGAGCATTACAGGCATAATTTGTGCTGAACCTATTCTGAACGGATATTTATTAGGTAAAGGGCTTGGAGGGACCCCAAAGTTAATCATTTCTAGAAGAGAAAAACAGACAATTTCACCATTGATAATATTAAGCAAAAAAAAAATCTAGGGTCTGTCAGACTCACGCACGGTAGAAGTGAAACTTCTAAGTTGGTTGTTCCATGCATGGGAGCCCCGGTTTAGACCTCTCCCCCCTCTCTCGTGTTAAATTCACGTTTTCATATTTTTTTTTCAGAAAAGCGTAAATATTACTCATAAATTTTTTATTATAAATTGATAAAATATAGTTATAATTACAATGGAATCATAGGCACCTTTTCAACACATTTCTAGTGTATACATCGATTGTATTCACAAATTATTCACATGACATCGCAACATTTTCAGGATCACTCTCACAATGGTTATTTCCTAATATACTAATAATCGGCTTATGATAGCTAAAGTTGGAGATATATACATTTGCGCTCAAATTGTTGATGAATCGTGCGAAAACTGCGTCTATTGTTGTTCCCTGTCTAGTTGTACTAACACACACACACACTTGTACTAACACACACTTCACACTTACTGAACGACTGATGCACGGCGTGGGTAGTTTGCTATTGAGCAAACGGGAGAGAAAGAAAGGCATTCGAGAGAGAAGGGGAGAGACGGCGTGTCTCGGTGGCTCCCTCGGTGGCTCGCGCTTGCGATGCGAGAGAGCGACAGAGAGAGCGAATAGGCGAGAGTGGGAAGGAGCAGCTGCTCCTTGGCCCCGCCCATTTGACGGATTTCGGTAACGCTCCGAACTTACCGTTTCACTCGCCTATTTTCAATCTGGGTTGGGGCCCCCGACGCGCCTAAAGAAGTTTCACTTCAAAAAAGCGATAGAGCGATTTTCTGCCTTCTAAGATTTTAAAATTAATGAAAAGTAGACGGGATTTATATGATGGGACAGAGTCAGAGAAATTTAGGGTAAAGAGAGCATAAACTTTTTGTATTCGTTCATTTCTTTCAACAGAGAAGCGGTGGTAAGGTCTCCAAATAAACGCGGCATATTCTAATCTACTATAGATCGAATAAATGCATGCAAAATAGAAACTTAGGGCCTGTCAAATTCGAGCTATTCCTTCTTATAAAGCCAGGAATGGAGTACGTTTTAAATTTAGTAAAGTCCACATGATAAAGAAATGTAAAGCGTGCATCAAAAAGATCCTCTAGGTCATTGATTTCTTCAACAGATTGGAGTATATCATGACCGATAATCGAGACGCCAATTAATAGTACTGGTAACACCACCTTGCAGTTTATGAAAATCAGCCGAGTTTGAAATAACAGAATACTTTAATACATAACTTCAAAATCATCCGCATGCAGAAGGTGAAAAAGAGAAACAACTACGTATCCCATTCATAAATAAAACGAAACGCGAAGCGGTAAATGAAAGAAAACTATACTTCCCTGAGGTGCACCAGAAGACGCAAAGTATTCAGTGAAAACGGTCAAATTGGAAACTGTAGACCTACCTGTCACAAAACTATGGATGGTATGGTGATATGATTATTTTAGTTGCAATACGAGTATATCTACATCCTTTCTTTGGCAATATTTTCAAATAATTTAGAGATTGATGAGAGCTTCGAGATTGGTTTGTAATTACGGATATCATTTTTTCCACTTTTAAAAATTGTAATCAAAACTGTCGTTTTTCAACCGTCGATAAAGACACCAGAGGCTAACGATTTATTGAAAATTAACTTGAAAGGAAAAGAAAGAGCTGAACAATGTTTGAAAAGAGCAACTGAAAGACCATCAACATCCGTTTTTGTAGAAGGTGTAAGGGCTTAAATACCCCTCTCAATATCCTCTAATGACAGATTAAAACAACTAAAGTTCAGAGACGCGGTGGCATTTAAAGGACAGAGCCAGTTCGAACCAAGTTCTTCACTTACAAAATTTGCTTTAAAAAAATCACCAAACAGGTTTACCCCTTCAGCAGGTGTGGCAGCTTATTTATCATTCAGAAAAACAGCAGATGGAACATTAAAACTGGACTACCTAGATTTCATGTGTTGCCGAAAAAAAACATCGGACTGGATTTAATATTGTTTTCGAATATAATTATTACACAGAAATTTATTTAAACAATTAAATTTTTTTAAATAATGTTGATACATATATTACACAAATTTCCTCTCTTTCGTGTATTTTAAACTTATTAAATTATACTTACAATTAGTTTTATTTGCAGTTTTATTTCCTTTCATGAGTGATAGAAAAAAAAAACAAACAATAGTTTCCTCGTCGCAATCTCTATAGAACTTAAGTCTGGTGATTGAAGAGGACTAAGAAGCTGACGTGGAGCATAGTACAGCAGCCATTCCCTTACCGAAAGTGTGGTGTGCGTGGGATCGTTGTCCGGTTGGAAGATTCAATGCGGGCCAAGGCCCAAGCTATCCACACAAGACTTCAAATGCTGTTGCAAAATGCCCTTATATAGATGTTGATTCATTATTCCTTGAATAAAGGCCAAATCTGAGTAAAAAGAAAAAAGTAATCCTATTTGGGCTTTGTGATTTTTACGGGAGAGAATATATTAATTGACCCACTTAATGGCACATCGGTGTAACATGGTTTCCGAATCTGTTTAGAGTTTTATTATTGAAGCTTTTCGGGTAATTTAGCGGCTTATCTGCTTGATTAGATAGGGCAGTGTGACCAATTTGGTTCTTGTATACAGATGGGAGTTGAGCTCTTTATAGCGACACTGAGTTCAGATGAGTTCTTTTTTATTAAGTGACCTCAAAAAAGGAAAGGTCGTCTGTGCATGAATTTACTTTTTGATTATTTGACAATATGCCTTAAAACTCTGCGTCGGAAAACGTTCTTGCTATGGGTCGGAGGTCCTGGATAATGTACCATGTGCTGATGTACCCTTGGCGTCCACAATTGCGAAAGATGGTACTTCAGATTGTTGAGATCCAACTGTGAGTAGATGTTTCCTATCTGTATACCAAATATGAGCTCTTTGAGCATAGGTTTGTCTTGTCAGAGCTCACTGAAGCTTTTTTCCGATGCGAGAAAGTGCATGTTTGATGCAAGATTAAATTTGCATTTTCGTCGCTCTAATACAATAAGAATTTTTTTGCGCAATTTTTCCAAGTGACCTTTCCAATGCGTTCAGCAAACAGGCGAATAATACAATTGGCTCACACGCCAATGCAGCACTCTATAGCAAATTTATTACCTTGCGAATTGTCAAGCAATATTCTTGATATGTTTGCATGCTTCATTGCGTGCGTCGTCTAGTGGCAATGGTGCCAGCACCAATGACAAAAATGCAGAAGTGACATATGCATGGATGAAGCCCAACATGATTTGAGTAAAAGTAACTGTTATTACGACAAAGTAAATTTCATTCAAGTAAGTTGAATATTGGCTGAAGCTGAAGCCAGGTTTCATAAAAAAACATAAAAAAATTGGTATGGCATACAAAGTAGAAAACGAGTAAGAAACCAACACCAGGTAACGTGCAATAAAAGCAACACAAAGTCTATAAATTCTGTCGTATATACACATAAATGCACTCATATTTACAGATATGCGCTGTGCCGCCAATAAAATGTTCGGACCTGAAACATTTCGGGCCGCTTACCTATAACAGTTCTTATTATTTTGGAATTCTTCATAAGCCTACGTAATAAAATAAGAAACGTCGATTGATTAATAAAAGCATACGAAATTGTATTACTTCATACCTTTGATATGTCACTTAATCCTAGTTTACTTTAAAATAAATTAAATGGTTTCCATTTTGCTGCTCTGCAATCAGAGAATGCTCGTGCAAGGACTGCAATTAGCTCTTTTGGAGAGGATAAGCAGTTGTTGATTTCGCAAACAATTGAACTGTGTGCAGAAGTAGAAGAACTGCGACTAACTCTAAGATGGAGACGGTCATATTCAATTCTAGCCGAAATTGTTCTGCATTTACTAACCCACACACTTTAAAAACGTTGTATTGTGCTTTTGTTAGATCGAGATTAGAGTATGCCGCTGTTATTTAACACGTTGGCTGCCAATGTATTACTGGTGATCATTTCAAAAAACTACCCCCAGGTGCCAATGTATCACCAGTGATACACGCCTAGGCCCGTAGATTTTAGGGGCTGGGACCCTAATGGAAGGAGTTTTGGGAAAAATGAAAGTTCATTTTAAAAGAAAAAATATTTTATTTCATAGTAAAGTACAAAGTTTTGAAATAATACGAAATTAAAAATGAGAAAATTCAATTCAATTCTGGACACAGAAAAAACTATATTTTTTGTTTTTAATTTTAATGTAGTTGTTGAAAATGTTTAAGACATAGGTATGGTGACCTCCGACATTGGGCGCAGTATGTTGCTACTAGTTTGGCCTTCTTCCTGGCGACTGACGATGAGTTTGTCGTCTTTAATTCTGAATAGCACATGCCGCAACGATGTCTCTTGCGTCTACCATCCTTTGTTGCTTCTGTCGACGTTATTAAAAAGTGTTTTCCTTGCGGAGATGAGCGCGCTATTGAAGCGCTATCTTTTCCACTCATGAAAAGGATGATTCTTTGACGAAAGTCAGATATTTGCATTTTGGGGTTATTTTCGTTGTGTAGGATATACGCATTAATAACCGCCGTATTCAATAGCATGTCAAAAGCTACTTTGTGGAACCAACGAATAGTTTTCCTTAAGGGACTGAAGTAGCTTGCCACTTGATCCGCCAAATCGATTCCTGAAAAGAAGGAATAAAATTAATAAGTATTTAAGTAGATATGTATTTGAATTTTGAAATTTTAAAAGAGTTTAATTAACAAACCTTGTTTACATTTATTGTACTCCAATATAACGTTAGGTTTCAAAATATCTTGTCGAGTTATTCTGGACTTGCTTCCAGAGGGTACAAGTGTTCCATTGCTTACCGTGGACAAAAAACGAACATCTCTCTTGTCCCTCCAGTAGCCAACTACCATTCCAGCTTTTTCAAATGTGATGCATTCTCCTTTTTTTAGTTTTTTCGTTAATTTAGGTATGCCTCTCCGGTTTTTTCTTAGAGTTCCTTGTAGATGCGTTTTTCTATTTAAGAGAGCATTGCCCAACTCGATAGAAGTATAATAATTGTCCACCGTGAGTGTTCGGTTCTGTCCAAAATAACCTTCCATCAGTTGAAGACAAATATTTGTTGCAAGAGAAAACCCTGTTGTTGTGTCTGATTTTCCGGTATACATTTTCAAATTATATATGTAACCGGTAGTGTCTGCTAATTTGAACACCTTAATATGTACCATATTTATGGGCCTTACCAGGAAGGTATTGTCGAAAATCCAGACGACCACGGAAAGGTATCATACTTTCATCGATAACTAGTGTTTGGCTAGCTGGTCTATTTTGTTTAAAGGCCAGAATTAATTCCTGCTAGACCTTGTCAACTTTATAAGTTTTTGTTTCAGAGGACTGGGCATTATCTGCGAAGTGAATGAATTTGAGCAAGATCTGAAACCGGTTACGAGCTATTACGTGTGGGACAAATGCGTTTTTGAACAATGTGCTTGGATTCCAATAGTCGGTTATTGCAGGGTATTTTACCATTCCCATATACGTGACTATGGCCAGAAACTCCATGATCTCTTGGCGATCAGTGTCTTTCCACATATTCATCCTACTGCTGCTGCGATTACCGATGACAGTTACTTGAGAGTTTGCATTCCTATTTGTCTCTTCAACAATAATATCCAATATCTCATCGGTCAAAAACTTTCTGTAATATCGAAATGGCGTACTGGCATCATATTGCAAAACCTGGGGTGGATTGGTAAATTCTTCGAAATTCTTCAAAGTCTCTCCGGTAGCAGGTGAGGCCCATGCTGTCGTAGTGTCCGTCTGTTCTTCATCAGCAGTATTATTAACATTTTTAGCACTAGCATCGAGTTCTTCATCAATACTGTCATCACTCCTTGTATCACTGCCTGAATCTGGGATGTACTCATTTTCATCTGGACTAAAATTCTCACCACTAACACTGGAATTTTCCATTGAATTCAACGCGTCACGTATTTCCTCGGAATTCATAACTTCACAACTTCACTTCACTATTTTTCACTGAAATTTGCAACCAACTGCTCGCTATGAACTCAAGTTTGATACAGATTTATTTTGATTTACTTCTTCGAAATGTGATCACCTCGTTTAAATTCAAACGGGAACATGACTTTTTTTGCTTGACACCTGGGGGGTAGGTTTTTTAAAGACCATACCAAAAGGTCTCTCTAATCGGGTTCAGAGAGTTCAGAAAGTTTTTTTTTTTTGGGCTCCGATCCTTAAACTTTTTTGAACCATTACCATCGTTCTCGATGTTTGTTGATTGCCTTAAGAACACTTGATAGCAGGCGATCTATTCTATCGTGTTCATTTATTATTCTCATCATTACTGGAACTATTGACGGCCCTTCCCAATCCAGTGCAAACAAATTATTTAATTCAACAAAATTACAACAAGAGTAATTAAAAACAACTGTTTCACTTTTACTTTGAGGTTCAAAATATTTAAAAAAATTGTTATTATTATTAGAAGGCCATTACGCACGGCGACCAGAGCTGATCTATTGTGAAAGGCCTAGAAAGGCTTTTTAAAAATTTTAGTACAATTTTGTATTTGTTGTTCCAAAGATTGCATGGAGATACTACGATACCACCAAGGTGATGAAGTCTCTGTCTGCCCAACGCAGGACATTCACAAAGAACATGTTCTGAGCTTTCTATGTCCATTTCGCAAAAGCGGCAGACATTGGTCTCAGATATACCAATATTATTTAGATGATACCTCAGACTGCAGGGACCTGTAAGGTATCCGGTTAAAAGACGCAGATCTACTCTGTTTAGTGAGAGAAGTTTGTCAGATATTCCTTTGTTGGGACTTAGGAATAGTTTGGCTTGACGCTCACCGGCACAGTTTAGCCAGTGTGCGGCAAGTTTTCTTTCTTCCCATTTCCTAAGGAATTCATTAATGTGGCCTTTTGTGAGTCCACAGAAAGGCTCAGGACCAGTAAGTTGCATATTTGCTCGTTGCGTTGCAAGGTCATCAGCCATTTCATTTCTCTCATGTCCTTCATGTCCCCGAATCCAGCCTAGTGTTACTATGTTGAGATTCCCTAACGTGTTGGGAAGGTTTAGGTAATCATTTACCAATTTAGAGGTGATAGTTGTTGATAGAAGGGCTTTTAGAGTCGGTTGGCTATCTGAAAGTATGTAGATGTGAGTACCTCTCATTTTCCTGCTAAGGCACTCTCTCACACATATTTCGATGGCATGTATTTCTGCCTGGAATATTGCTGGGTAGTATCCCATTGGAATCGATTTTTGGAATTTAGGCCCATTGATTCCTGCCCCTGTTCTACCATTTTCCAATTTGGACCCATCAGTAAACCATAGCTGGGAGCTAGGTTTGAAAGTGATACGAGTTAGTTCGCCAGTCTGTGCGTTCATTAATTATAACTTGGAAGTTCCCGAAGAGTATTGGTTTGGGTGATAGTATATCATCCCTATGAAGAATGGGACTATGTAGGAAGTCTTCTAAGATCTTTAAATGTCCTTTCATATCTCCACTTTTAAGTTCAGATATACCTTTTAATCTTAAGGCACTCGAGCAAGCTTCGCTTTCAATTAGAATTGGAAGCGGTGGTATGTTCAGGAGCACACCCAATGCATCCGTGGGACATGTTTTCATAGCCTCTGTAATACCAACACATATCAGGCGATGCAGTTTGCTTAATTCGTTTGCTGCCTTTCTTTGCTTGACCTTGGGCCACCATACTAAGGATGCATAAGTGACTATGGGTTTCACAACTGTGGTGAATGTCCAGAAGGTCATTCTAGGGTTTAGTCCCCACGTCTTACCAAAAAGACTTGTGTAGGCAAAGAATGCCCTTGTGGCTTTTGAAGTAACTCTCTCAATATGGGAATTCCACGTAAGCGTTTTGTCAAGACTGGCGCCAAGATAGTTCGTTTCTGTCGAGAGTTGAAGTGTTGTTCCATTAAGGGTCGGACATTTGAGATTTATGTTCCTTCTCCTAGTAAACGGTACAAGTGCTGTTTTGGATGGGTTAATGGAGAGCCCTTTTTCCCTGCACCATTTGTTTATTATTGAAAGGGCTTGCTGCATGCGATCCGAAATGGTTTCCTCATGCCAGCCTAATACATAAACTACTAGGTCGTCAGCGTAGCCCTGAGTGTGAAATCCTATATTATGTATTCATCTTATGAAATAAAAAAAATGCTTAGTCATTTTGCATATTTAATAAAATTGTTGTACTTGCCATGCATTAGTTTTAATTAAGCACAAGTTTTCAAATCTCTCAAAGTCTTCAAGAATTTTAGTAAATCACTACACTGATGTGTGATTCCCAGTCGGCTGTAGCAACAAATTCCATTACATACATTTTTTGTTACTTCTGTGTGCACATGACGAAAAATGACGGAAGTCGATAGGAAATACAGGATTGTTAAACAGATGAGTAGACTGAAACGTATTTGTAATATAACAAGTAATTGACAAAAGGAAGGAAGAACGTAAGGAAATGAGCGCCCATCAAAACATGCAAGAGAGGCACGAATCATGGCCATGAGTATGCGCTCGCAGATATGCAGGTGTACATGTGTGTGTGCACGTATATCACTTTAGGAGGAATCAAGTTGCATGTGCGATTGATATCCAAATGTTTTCGTAAAAGCGGTAAATGTTTTTGAGCCAAATGCCTCTCAATAAACAGCTGGCTGTTCGATGTAAGTGCAGAAAATCAGAAACGCCGGAAGGTTAGACGTAATAGAGAGGATTAAGTGCAGGGTACAACTGGTGATAATAAAAGTGGCATAAAACCGAAACTTAACTGCTGTTGTTTGGTTATTGTCTTAGGTAGAACTTAAGTGAAAAAATAAGACATCGGCATTATTTGAGTGCTTTTTGCTTCTTTACAACGAAAGTGAAGGCAATTTATTCTCAAACAAATTCATTCAACAAGCCGGGGCATATTGTGGCATGAAATCTCTAAATAAGAGAACATTTTCTTAATGACCGACTTATCATCCATTGAGTTGATTTTTGCTATAAAAATAAGAGTAATTATAGTATACAATTAGTTGGACAAGTATATTGCACAGTGAGTCATGACAACAGAAATACCTTCATGAGGAAATTCTATACAGAAAAGGTGCTCTCATGTGTTAATTGGGTTCAGAGCCTGCAACTATAGCTTCGCAGTTTATTTATTTATTTACTTACTGACTAAACCAATAACTTAGAACTCAAATGCAGAAAGCAGTAAAATACAATAAAATTGGGAAAAGTCTAGGCTAGTCTAATCTGGTTAACTTGCAGTCACGCAGAGTCCGGTTCAGTCCATAGCGATACCAGATGGATCTCTTTAGTTATGCGTTTTCAAATAGTCCACGCACATGGTGTCTGTGTCTATTGCGAATTGGAAGAGACGTTTCCCACCCACTACTGAGATGTGTTCCAATCCGACAAACCGTGGTGCCCCAAATATATTAAGCGTATTTGGAATAACGGCCGCCGTAGCCGAATGGGTTCG
Source organism: Anastrepha obliqua (assembly GCF_027943255.1). Classification (NCBI taxonomy): domain Eukaryota; kingdom Metazoa; phylum Arthropoda; class Insecta; order Diptera; family Tephritidae; genus Anastrepha; species Anastrepha obliqua. The sequence goes on from NC_072894.1 coordinate 122,351,908, forward strand.
TGCGTGACTACCATTCGCAATTCACAGAGAAAACGTGGGTTCGAATCTCGGTGAAACACCAAACCCCTCGGCAGGCAAAGGCAAACCTCCGAGTGTATTTCTGCCATGAAAAAGTTCCTCATAAAAATATCTGGCGTGCGGAGTCGGCTGTAGGCCCCTCAATTTGTGGAACAACATAAAGACGCACACCACAAATAGGAGGAGGAGGTCGGCCAAACAACCAAAAAGGGTGTACGCGCCAATTAGGTCGAACTTTTTAGTTTCTTTTCTCACGTAAAGGCCAAAAATGGTGATATTTTGAAATGATTGTATGGGGAACCCCCCAGGGGAGTTCCAGGGGGTGTGCCACTGGCATGGGTGGATCGGCCGTCCAAAGTTAGTGGGGGTCGGTCATACATTTGGACTCGATTGGAGCACTCTAAATGGGTCAAAGTGGGATTTTTCGTTCGACCCAAATTGGGGGACATCAGAATTCGTTTTAGAGGTATGGTTCCTTCGGCAAAGTTTCTTATTTTGATCCCTAGAATACGATTTTCACAGAGCAATGAGCGATTTTTAAATAGACCCGCCCTAATATATGTATTTGGAATAACACCGGACATACGCAAAGAAAATACTTTACAACTTCCCTTTGCGCTTCTCCCTACATTGCCTGCATTCCTCACTGTCCGAGATTCCTATCTTATAAGCCCACGCTGCTACAGGGTTATGCCCCGTCATCACCTCTATAATAGTTCTACAATCTCTTCTGGTTTGTGATAGTTTTATATTAGAGTACGACTGTGATCTTGCTTACAGATGATCTCCGCGTTCCTGGCAGTAGATAGAGTCTCCTATCTTATCCTGAATTTTCTGGTCATGTTTTTATCTAGTTCGTTGTGTAATGTTCGTATTCACTTTGGTATTTCGTTAACAAGAGCCGAAGATAGAGAGGCTCTATCGTTTTTTGCTATATCGTCTACTAGTTCGTTCCCTTCAATGCCTTTATGACCTGAAACCCAATAAAATTTAGCTTGCAATTTGCTATCAAGCTTTCTACTGCCACCCTGCTCTGAAAAACGATCTTGAGTGTTTCACAAAACGATGTAATGGTTTAATGGCTGTCTAACAATCTGTGTGAAAGTTAACCTTGGAATTGATCCCGTTAGTAATATAGGCTAGGTCTGTTGTCTTTCTAACTGCGAAAACCTCTGCCTGGAATACACTGCAGTTGTCTAGAAGCTTATACGACTTCCCTAAGTCTAACTCTGGACAGTATATCGCAGCACCTACTTCACTAGTTATTTTAGAACCGTCCGTATTGCGTTCAAAGCCAAATCTCTTACGCCATCCTTCTCTTTCGAAAGTGATCTTGAACCTTTTTTCTCATTTAAAGTCCGGATCCATATAGTCCATATTGACTATATAATTCTGGTTTATTGAGTTATGTCCACAAGTCTTGTATGAGAATTCGTTTAGGGCTTTTAGTCTATCTGCAGATTTTGCTGCAAGGTTTTCTGTAAAAAAATCTATCGGTGGTGAGTTCAGTGTGTTACCAAGGGTCGTCTTTGGAGTCGTGCTTAGCGTTCTATGGCTCTTGGGCAAAGAAACATCGGAAAAAATCTTCTTCTTCTTAATTGGCGCTATAACCGCTTACGCGCTTTTGGCCGAGTTTAACAAAGCGCGATAGTCGTTTCTTTCTCGTGCTAACCGACGCCAGTTGGACACACCAAGTGCGTTTGAGCGTTTGTATCCATTCGGACAACATGCTGCGCTATGTCTATGTCGTCGTAAAGCTCATACAGCTCATCGTTCCAGAGCCTGCGATATTCGTCGCTACCAACGTGCAAAGGTCCAGAAATCTTGCAGAGAATCTTTCTCTCAAACATCACACAAAATAGAATTTGAAATTTCGTTGATTTCTCGAAGTGAGCTCACTAATTGGGCATTTCCTGCGTAATTCGTACAATGAGTCTTAAGGTAAAAATAAATATTAACGAAGTGTTTTCGCAGGAATAAGAAATTGAATAGCTAGCAGTAATACCTACGGCGCAGTCGATTGCAGCACTTGCCAAAACATGCTCAAACGGCAAGGAAATAACAGTTCTTTTTCCTACGAGGGACCCAAGGTTAATTCAAGGAGGCAGGAATCATTATAATTAGTGAATATTTAAGGAAAATCTTTTGATATTCAATTCCATCAATAGGAAACTTATGATGAGGTCTCCAGATGAATGCAGCATTTCAAGCTTTGGATGAACAAAAGATGTACAGAGTAATTCTAGAGAGCAGGAATCTGTAAAAATAAACTTTTTCGGCGAACAAAGCCCAAGGCAGCATATGATTATAAATATATATAATTGGCGCGTAAACCCTTTTTGGGTGTTTGACCAAGCTCCTCCTCCTATTTGTGGCGTACGTGTTGATGTTGTTCCACAAATGGAGGGACCTACAGTTTCAAGCCGACACCGAACGGCAGATATTTTTTATGAGGAGCGACCGCTATTAGAAAAACTGTTCGTTCATTTTAGTCTTTCACCGAGATTCGAACCAACGTTCTCTCTGTGAATTCCGAATGGTAGTTACGCACCAACCTATTCGGGTACGGCGGCCACCATTAAATTGATGATGTGGTTACTGAATAAAAAAAGGGCATCGAAGATTACACCAAGGACTTCAATCTCGCCAACACACAGAAGGGGAGATCCAGAGACAGTGTTCTACGTTCGTACTACTTTCCTACGTATGTAGTGGAGACCAACGCTACCATAAGTACAATTCATTGATCCCTAATTGTACCCTAAAAACATTTTCACAACCTTTAATCGAAGCGAAAACTTATAGGTCATCCGCGTGAAGCAAGAATCTAGAAAACGAAAAACAGTTGCCCATATCGTTAACAAAAATAACAAAGCGTAAGGGTCCTAAAATACTTCCCGCAGCACCAGTACTTAAATAGGATTTCAGCCACTGCAGAAATAGAAAATGAAAATGAAACATGGCTAGCTTGCACAATAGAATGCAACGGAATACTTTGTCGAATGCTTTGGAAAAATGAGTAAGAAAATGTTGTTCCATATTTCAACTTCAAGCCCTTGCGAATTAAATCAGCTGTTAATAATTGCGCTTGCTTTACGTCTTCCCCATTATCGACTTCTGTGATAACACAAACTCTCACTAATTTGATCAAATCATCCTCATCGATGCTTCCACAACATTCAAATTTCTTTCTTCCACTGATTGAGTAACTGAATCAGGAAAGTGGGTTTGTTGGTTAATAGAGGCTTTAACATTTTATCACGTGCAAAACAAGAACGTCACTTCATCTTTGACTGTTTTAAAACCCCCAGCTGATTTTTCAGATTCTGTCATGTACGTTTTTTAAGGCATTTTCTTCCAGCACAATCCCGTTTTGTCGGCATTGAATATTTGATACTTTTTCTAGTTTATCCGACAAACTTTTTGAAGCATTTTCGTCTTCTGATGCTTATTCTCCTCTTGTTTTTACATTGTGAAATTCGTGTCTTTTTAGGAAACCTGTGAGCCATCCCTCATTTGCATTTATTAACACTTTCTTTGTTGCCTGAAGACTTGTTGATAGTTAGAATTTCTGAAGTTGGTTGTATATTTTAAGTGCTTTGTTTTTCTCTTCGGAATATTTTGTTGTTGTTTACACATTGTGTTAACAAGAGTACTGTAAAAATGATGTATTGCTTAAAGAGCTTTTCAAAACTTAACACAATGCTATTTATTACGCTCAGCTCACTTTAACGAAACACTTGATAAAGAAATGCTGTATTCAAGTTGAAGCACAACGAGATATGTAAAAGAAATTCAAGAATAAAAATCGGGTATTCCCCGTAAAGTAAAAGAGCCATGATGCAGCCCAAGTCATATCTATGGGCATAAACCGACCGACGGTTTGTTTGCTTATATACTCGTATACCAGGGTAACGATATGCCCAATGTAAGGCACAGTCAAAATTAGAATTTAGGGACATTTTTTAGGGACTCGTGCGGGAACAAAAAAATTCGTGTAAAAAAATGCATTTATTCTCACTGATAATCGTGTAAACAACGACTATGTAAAAACAGGGTTGGGTGTACCTACAATCGACTTGGAGCCCATCTATAAACGTGTCAATGCAGTAATCGCCAAAAACCGCTAGCGCCAAAGTCATGCTGGTGAGGTGAGATTAGACCCTAAACGACGGAATACGTTTTCTCTTTCACTACACTCGCGAACAGTTCATAACTTGTAGGCCTATATTTAGTAACATCATGTTTTTTGCAACTTCTGAAAGTTGGGGTAATTGATGTCATTTTCCAGGTATCCAAAAATACTCGTGTAACTGAAGACAAATAATTTCAACGGTGAAATAAATGGTGGACATTTTTTTGGAAGGGCGACATAGAGACCATCAATGACAGTTTGTTCCGAGAGTTTTAAAGAATTAATACCCCGAATTATGCCATTAGAGGTTAACCCTCAAGCAGCCATCGTTTAGTAATGAAGATTGGTTATTGTGAAAAGAAAAGCATGGGACTCGAACAGCGCCATTAGAAAAACTCGATTTGAAAAATTGGCCACTTCTAAAGGTGAGCCAGCAAGTTTTTCTCCAAGACAAACAGACGAAGGAACTTTTACACTGGCCTTGATTGATTTAATGAAGTGCGAGAAAGCTTTTGGATTTGATATTATGCTCGATTCTACACTTCAGGTATATTTGCTATAAAAAAGCTTTTTCAAGCAGTGCACTTTTTCAACTGTGCAATCAAACCTCTTCTTGAATTTGTGATCTACGGATATCTCATTTTTGTACGCATTGGGAATCGAATCCAGCACTTTTTCCATGCGTTCCGCATACTAGTACACTAGTACATGGCGGTCCCATGAATAAAAAAAATGTGTATAGGTACGAAAGCAAATTTAAACAAAATGTTAGTAAGAAATATCACACTTCCGGAGCGTGAATTCAGCCGTTGCAAGATATGTGGCGTGTCCCAGATGTCGTATAGAAACTTTCCATTTTCTAATGGATTGGCTTACTGGCATCGTAAAGCAGCGCCATTAAAAAATCGCTGGCGCTAACTTCCTCTTGGTTGCGTTCACTTCTCCACTTCATGTGGCATAGTTTAAGGTGCGTTTGTGAACATGCACACAAACACACGCACATACGTGCATAAAATTCAACGCCAAAAACGTCAAGTATGCCAATAATTTGCATTATTCCGCCCACTTACATCCACATTTACGATTATTACGCCAGCATTATGAAATTTTGCAATGTGTTGTGAGCCCCTGAGCTGTCGTACAGTGGCAGACAGATGGCGTACAGTGTTGCGTTCCCACACAAACTGCGGCCAAAAATAGTTGGTGGACTTTGATTTCACTAAAGCTCGTTACAGGCTCTTCATTTAAGGTTCAAACAAGAAATGCGAAATATTGCGAAAATTAGAGAACTACACGCCCCCTTTGCCAGTGTGCAGAAAAATTAGAAGTGCTTCGATTGATTTTAATGAAATTAGGTAGATGGCTTTAAATTTATTTATTTACTTATTTATTTTTTTTTATTTCACACTCCTTTTCACTTCCTCCTTGAACATAAATCAGAGTATAACCATTTCTAAACCATTTATTTATATATAGAAAGTAAGTAGTATAGACCCCAAAATTAATCCCTGTGGTACTTCTTTTCAAGTCTTTCCACATTCCGACATCTTACCATTTACTTTCGTTCCTTAGCGCCTTCTTCTAAGTCTGCCTGACGTCATTCTAGTTCCACGTCTCGAATCCCAAGTTAGTAAATTTTTTGTAACAAAATTTCTCTATCAATCGTCTCAAATACTCCTCTTGTCCCAGCGGGCCAGAGAACATTATACATCCGTAGTAAGGCATTCCTGCCGTAAGGGGCGGTTAAAATCCGGCAGGAGAGGAAGGCGCTCGGCTTGAACGGTCTCATGCACTCTTAGAACCTCCAGCGGCAGTGTTGTGAAACTCATCAGGATCGAGACAAGTAAGGTGCTGAGTACGGTATACCGGAAAACATTTCAAGTTAGACAGTCTATGGGCTGGTAAAAGTAGTATTCTATCCCCACAGTAAAGGAGGGTGATACCTCACCGAAATGACTGATAGGCTAATGCTGCAATCACCTCTGTCCCGTCAAAGCTGTGGCCAGCCCTTGGGTACTTTTCTGAGACGTCATTATTAAGTTGGTAGCGCCGACTCAGTTGAGAAATCCTGACTAGTTCCTGTCCTAGCTCTGAAATCTATTGCCCATGAAGCGTAGAGTAACCATCGCATGGGCTCCTTACTAGCATAGATATCCATGGGGACACCTAGGGAACTGCACTTTCACACGAATAGGATAGCGGCGTGAAGTCGGGACTCCAAGAAATTGAAAATGAATATCCAAAATGGAAAACAAACCACCGAGCGAAAAATATAAGAAGGAAGAAGAGATGGTCGAAATGACAACGTGGATCAAAGAGCAGCCTGCAGATGAAGTAGCCTACTGCTATGATCCCCGCGGGTAAAGAACACATCCTTAGTGGATGTACCACTCGAAGTAGACGACGATCGCGAAGGCATTTTGAACCCTACCTTCGGAACTTTCTTTGGAGAGGTAATTTTTTTATTTGGCTTCATCCGGGTAAGTCATTTTTAACTTCGGTATTCCACACCACACACTTCGGCACACACCAATTTTTAAACATCTTCCACTTCTTCAAATATTTTTCTGCATTTTCACGTAATATTTTTGAAACTTTAGGGGTCAAATCTCGATCAAAAAGATCCCGAAATATATTCAGAAAATTCAAAATGCAAGTTTATTCCTAAAAAGTGTTATTATCGCTCCATCAAGTGCACAGCATTTACGGCAGCGTTTGATCCAGTTCTCGAAACATTTCTGGAACTCTATTTTTAGTATAGCCATCAGAGCAATTTTCGATTTTTCTATTACCTCCTCTCAGCTGGTAAAACGCATTCCGCCTAGCATTTTTTTAACTCGATCAAACAAAAGATAATCGCGGGAAGCCATACCAGGTAAATTCGATGGCTGTTAGATGGTATTCGTTTCGTTTGTGGTAACAAAAAATGACGACACTGTGCGACGGTACGTTATCATGTCGCGAAATTCTAAAAAAAAAATCGTGGTGAAAATTTTAGTTTTTTGACTGAAAACGACTCAAATCAATTGACTTAGAGCATCAGCTGGCGGGACTTTTTGTTCTGGAACTTTTTGATCAAGGTGGTACAGAGGAACATCCATTCCGTGATGAAACTCTAAGTTTTTGTCCGTTGAAATATCTATCTATCTATCATTGAAAACTCCAATCTGTTTTCCGCTCCATCTCCTCTCGATTATCCATTCGGCTACTTTCAGGATGGCAAAAACTTTCGTTCGGAGAACAGTTGCCATTTCCCCCATAGCATAGTGATACTTATTAGTATTTCGTTTAAGTACCATCCGGCTCCTGACTCCATTTCATTTTTGGACACATCGGTAAAAAAAATATCCGTCAAACCTCCCTGCATGCATCCTGGATTGCTAACATTGTTGTGAGCCCCTGAGCTGTCGTACAGTGGTAGACAGATGGCGTACAGTGTTGCGTTCCCACACAAACTGCGGCCAAAAATAGTTGGTGGACTTTGATTCCGCTATAGCTCGTTACAGGCTCTTCATTTAAGGTTCAAACAAGAAACGTGAAATATTGCGAAAATTAGAGAACTACACGCCCCCTTTGCCAGTGGGCAGAAAAATTAAAAGTGCTTCGATTGATTTTAATGAAATTTGGTAGATGGCTTTAAATTTATTTATTTATTTATTTTTTTTTATTCCACACTCTTCTTCACTTCCTCCTTGAACATAAATCAGAGTATAACCATTTCTAAATAATTTATTTATATATAGAATGTAAGTAGTATAGGCCCCAAAATTAATCCCTGTGGTACTCCTTTTCAAGTCTTTCCACATTCCGACATCTTACCATTTACTTTCGTTCCTTAGCGCCTTCTTCTAAGTCTGCCTGACGTCATTCTAGTTCCACGTCTCGAATCCCAAGTTAGTAAATTTTTTGTAACAAAATTTCTCTATCAATCGTCTCAAATACTCCTCTTGTCCCAGCGGGCCAGAGAACATTATACATCCGTAGTAAGGCATTCCTGCCGTAAGGGGCGGTTAAAATCCGGCAGGAGAGGAAGGCGCTCGGCTCGAACGGTCTCATGCACTCTTAGAACCTCCAGCGGCAGTGTTGTGAAACTCATCAGGATCGAGACAAGTAAGGTGCTGAGTACGGTATACCGGAAAACATTTCAAGTTAGACAGTCTATGGGCTGGTAAAAGTAGTATTCTATCCCCACAGTAAAGGAGGGTGATACCTCACCGAAATGACTGATAGGCTAATGCTGCAATCACCTCTGTCCCGTCAAAGCTGTGGCCAGCCCTTGGGTACTTTTCTGAGACGTCATTATTAAGTTGGTAGCGCCGACTCAGTTGAGAAATCCTGACTAGTTCCTGTCCTAGCTCTGAAATCTATTGCCCATGAAGCGTAGAGTAACCATCGCATGGGCTCCTTACTAGCATAGATATCCATGGGGACACCTAGGGAACTGCACTTTCACACGAATAGGATAGCGGCGTGAAGTCGGGACTCCAAGGAATTGAAAATGAATATCCAAAATGGAAAACAAACCACCGAGCGAAAAATATAAGAAGGAAGAAGAGATGGTCGAAATGACAACGTGGATCAAAGAGCAGCCTGCAGATGAAGTAGCCTACTGCTATGATCCCCGCGGGTAAAGAACACATCCTTAGTGGATGTACCACTCGAAGTAGACGACGGTCGCGAAGGCATTTTGAACCCTACCTTCGGAACTTTCTTTGGAGAGGTAATTTTTTTATTTGGCTTCATCCGGGTAAGTCATTTTTAACTTCGGTATTCCACACCACACACTTCGGCACACACCAATTTTTAAACATCTTCCACTTCTTCAAATATTTTTCTGCATTTTCACGTAATATTTTTGAAACTTTAGGGGTCAAATCTCGATCAAAAAGATCCCGAAATATATTCAGAAAATTCAAAATGCAAGTTTATTCCTAAAAAGTGTTATTATCGCTCCATCAAGTGCACAGCATTTACGGCAGCGTTTGATCCAGTTCTCGAAACATTTCTGGAACTCTATTTTTGGTATAGCCATCAGAGCAATTTTCGATTTTTCTATTACCTCCTCTCAGCTGGTAAAACGCATTCCGCCTAGCATTTTTTTAACTCGATCAAACAAAAGATAATCGCGGGAAGCCATACCAGGTAAATTCGATGGCTGTTAGATGGTATTCGTTTCGTTTGTGGTAACAAAAAATGATGACACTGTGCGACGGTACGTTATCATGTCGCGAAATTCTAAAAAAAAAAATCGTGGTGAAAATTTTAGTTTTTTGACTGAAAACGACTCAAATCAATTGACTTAGAGCATCAGCTGGCGGGACTTTTTGTTCTGGAACTTTTTGATCAAGGTGGTACAGAGGAACATCCATTCCGTGATGAAACTCTAAGTTTTTGTCCGTTGAAATAGAAATTGAAATGGTCGAGGGAGCACCAAGAGACTTGGTGGTTCCTAAAACACTCAGGCTAAAAAGCCCATTGTATTTAGAGCTCTGGAAAGAGGGTAGAGAGTCAAGGAGGGAAGAAGAAAAGTATCTGAGAAAGGGATAGGAAAAAATAGAGACAGAGATAGAGATAGTTAGTCCTGTGAGAATTTTCCAGATTTATAGGCAAATCTGTAAATATCCTACAGTTTTAGAGAACGAATATTACACGAATCCATAACTCGTAGCCGTACTCTAGAAAAGGCACGACACTCACAGAGAAAGTGCTCAGTGCTATCCGCCTCCTCCAAGCATGACAGGCACATTGGGTCCTCAATGATTCCAATGATGGTCATATGCTGAGCTCATGGGTTGTGTCCTGTAATAAAATCGACCATCGAACGAACGTCTTTCCTTCCAAGTTTTAGTAGAAAGTTTGACAGTTTTCTGTTCGGAATTGTCACAAAACCCTTTGCAGTTGTACAGCCTTCTAGACCCGACCATCGCTCTTTATGTAGATTGCCTCCATAATCGCTGATCCATTTCATGATTCCTGCGGAACTGATTCCGATTATTAGCTCTGGCCCTTTTGGGGGAACCGCTGATCCGCGGTTGGCCAATTCCTCGGCAATTTCGTTTCCTTGAACACCGGAGTGTCCTGGAACCCACATAAGTACCAGCCTGTTTTGTCTTGCGGCAGAATTAACTCTTGAAGATTCTTTGAAGTTTGCTTTGCGTTCTCCTGGGCCTTCAGTGCAGCCTGACTATCATTGAAAACTCCAATCTGTTTTCCGCTCCATCTCCTCTCGATTATCCATTCGGCTACTTTCAGGATGGCAAAAACTTTCGTTCGGAGAACAGTTGCCATTTCCCCCATAGCATAGTGATACTTATTAGTATTTCGTTTAAGTACCATCCGGCTCCTGACTCCATTTCATTTTTGGACACATCGGTAAAAAAAATATCCGTCAAACCTCCCTGCATGCATCCTGGATTGCTAACATCAAATTTCCTTCCAAATGAAACTGTTGGTATCATCTTTAGGTGCCAAAAACAGTGGATACTGCTCCAACAGCAACTTAAAGATTTCTCTGTGTCCCGAAGTTCCATCTTCGTGCCAGAAACCATATTTATGGAGTCTACACATTGCTTTTATGGCTTCCTTTTGTATCTTAAGATCCAGGGGGAGCAAATTAAGCATCGCATTTGGGGCATCACTAGAGGTTGTACTCATGGCACCCGGGATGCATAAACATACACTTCTTTGCAGCCTGTATAGTTCCCGGATTGTGGACTTAACCATGCTCCGTCGCCACCAGACCACAGAAGCTTAAGTGATGATTGGTCTGATAAGTGCCGTGTATATCCATAGGACCACAGCAGGTTTCAGACCCCAAGTTTTGCCAAAGGCTCTACGGCATTGCTGAAAAATCTTCAATGCACGATTCACCTTCAGTGAAACGTGTGTCTCCCAAGTCAGCTTCTTATCCAAGATTACTCTTAGATGTTTAACTTTATTGGACAGACCAAGTGTCACACCTTTCAGTGTGGGAAGACTGAGTCCATCCAATTTCCGTTTTCTTGTAAGCAAGACTATGGTTGTTTTGTTAGGATCAACGGAAAGACCTTGTCTCATGCACCAGTCATCGATTCTGTCAAGAATCCTCTGCACTTTCGTGCAAAGCTTCCTTAAGGATTTATCCGATGTTAGCGCACAAACATCGTTCGTATATACTTGGACATGAAAACCGAGTTCCTGCATCTTCGCTAGTAGAGAGTCTACGACGAAGCAACACAGCAGCGGAGAAAGAACACCCCCTTGGGGACATCCTTGCCTAGCCCTGACTGTGATTAGTTCGTCACTGCTTTCACCAGCGGTTAACAGCCTCTAAGAGAGCCTGGAATACATATATCCATTTTACAATAGTTTTATTAACTCCGTGTCGTTCGGCAGAAGAACATATCGAGCCCAAAGCAGAAGAACATATCCAGCCCAGCTTCAATCTTGCTAGCAAGATCGTGTAGGGCTGATGCACATGATATTGCACTCTGGTAAGCGTGTTGATTTCTACTAAGTGGACTTCTCGGCAATACCCCTACTCGAGTATGTTTCTCCACCACTCGTTCCAGACTTTTCAACACGAACGATGTCAAACTGATTGGTCTAAAACTTTTTGCTAGGGAATAGTCATCTTTTGTTGGTTTCGGAATAAATACTACTCTTACGCGTCGCCATTGGGATGGTATATAACCAAATGCAAGAAGCCTGTGAAGATCCTTTTCAGGGCCTCAATCAGCCTGTCTCCTCCTTTTTTAAGCATTGCTGGATATATTCCGTCAGGTCCAGGGGACTTAATGTTCTCAAAGGAAGACAAGGAAAACCTTATCGATTCCCTTGTCACTATCCGACTAGCAATATACCAGCCGTACCTAGAAGTTCCACCGTTGCTACCGTTATTGTTCATGTCACTCTCTACTTCAGAGAGAGTTCTACTACCCGGAAAATGGGTTTCGAGTAGAGCATTAAACGTTTCCGATTTGGAAATGGTGTATGAACCATCAGGTTTTCGAATGGAATCGAGCCTTACTGAGCGGTCTAAACGAAGGATCTTACAAAGTCTCGCTGTTTCCTTAATTTCTTCGATGCTACTGCGAAAATTTCTATAGGATTCAAGTTTGGCTTTCCGTACTTTTTTCTTATATTCTCTCTGTGTAAGTCGATGATTAGCCCAGTCCTCTTCTGTTTGGGCGTTTAAGGCCTCACTAAGAAGTTTCCTGCACCGTACACGAAGCTTCGACAGTTCAGGTTCACCAAGGAACCGCTTTCCCCTGTCTACTTTGCCTGAGTGAGCACAGTTCCTCAAAGCAATTGATTAAAGTACCTGCTAATTTCTTAGTAGCATCTTCAATCATTTCTGCTAATTTGAGTTTTTTCAGGTTTGGTAATCGCTCTGTTACAAGCTCACCATACCTGTCCCAGTCCACATTTCGAGGATTCCTACCGGAAGGTATTGATATTGTGTCGATTCCCAGTCAGAATTCGATAAGACGATGATCAGAAAGAGAGTCCTCTTCCAAAACTCGCCATCGGTTGATTTGATTTCCAACTGACCTATTGGTAAGTGTTAAATCAATCACCTCTTGTCTCCTTCTGGTCACAAAAGTTGGTTTGTTACCAGTGTTTTGAATGACCAAATCGGATGGCATAATAAAATCCAGTAACTTGAGACCTCTGGGGTTGTATTTGCTGCTTCCCCACACAATGTTCTGTGAATTTGCATCACAGCCCACTATTCGCCCCAGATTATTGGATTCTGCATACTTGACTACTTCTTTTAGCTCCCTCGAAAGAGGTGGCTGTACCTAAAGAGTCGTAGGGTAGGTATGCCGAAACTATGAATGCTTCGACACTGCTCCCACTCTTCCATTACTTTATTTTTGAAACAACGATTTCTCTGGAGCATAGCTCTTTTAACATCGTGTGTTCGATCAATCTCGGCATGATAATACATGCTCGTGGTCTCACATTCCCTTCACAGTGAAGTATTTGTCCCCACGACATAGCGCCTAGACCACAGATACGCTTGTGATATACCCATATAATTCTGTAGCTGCCATCTTCATTTTTAATGGGTCCGAACACTTTCCTTAAAATTTTCCTTTTGAAGTTAGCAATAAGTGCACTGTCATTAATTTTCATAGTCCACACCTCGCAACCATATGTCAAAATTGGTCGTATAAGCTTGAGTACTTTCCTTAGCTAATGCTGCGGCTTTCTTCGCCGTCTGTCTTCCACTTGAGTCTACTGCGAGATTGATCGCCTTCTCCATATCCTCCACTACTTGTTCAGTTGCTTCGGATCGTTTGGACGACTGTGTATCGCTCACACTCACTCGGCTCTTTATTGGCATATCCAAAGTGCCATGTTTCACCACTAGTAGTGCGTTTCCTCCGGAAGCCTGGGTGTCAGTTCCGATCATATGGGGGTGTGGGGTTCAGACCTGCATAACCAATGCCCGAAGCGTCGATTGCTCGACGGGAGGATTTCCTGAAAGTGGGATACCTCGTGCAGAGAGATCCGTGGTTAACCTGCACATTGTAAGAAATGCAATTTATACCTCCTGCCCGGTTGTCGGCACGGTACTCTCCACATAGTAGTTGGGTGGCCACCAATTCCGCCGTTCCGCGGATGGGTGAATACCCAATTCCTACATGGAGCTTCCCTCTTAGTTCGTGGCAAGTTAGTCTCCATAACATGGGGTTAAATCACCACTTAAGCCTCATCCCCGCTTCTATTAGATATATATATATAGGGTCCGCCACATAACTTTACGGAATTAAAAATGCTATAAAAGAGAAAACTGTTTTTTCCAAACTGTTTTTTTTTATTTTGAAGTACAATCCTTCCGGTTAATGATGGAACACAACTTCATTCATTTGGCTGCCTCGGCTACCATACCAAGGTCTTTACGCAAATTTCGTCTCAATGATGTCTCCGAAATGTCCAATTGTTGAGAACGACGGTGAACTGATGTTCCTGGTGATTAACGAACACTCTCGGCCACAGCAGCAATATTTTCGGGTGTACGCATGGTTTTTGGTCGGTCAGTGTTGGTTTGTCAATAAGCAACCCAGTTTCTCTTACTTTTTTCGCAAAGTAACGCACTTACGCTTCATTCGGTGCTTTTCTTCTTCCCATTGCCGTACGTAATTTTCGTACACATTCTGCAACATTACCATGATTTTCAAAGTAATGTCGTAATATTTCCCAGCGTTCTTTGAGCGTATACACAACCATTTTCGTTCAGCGGAAGAATAAAACTAATTTTCTGTCAAATCAGATGACAGCTAAGTGTTACTATTCTTCAAATAATACCTAGTTCAAATCCGTAACGATAGATGGCGGGCCCTGTATATATATATATATAATTCGCGCGTACACCCTTTTTGGGTATTTGGCCGAGCTCCTCCTCCTATTTGTGGTGTGCGTCTTGATGTTGTTCCACAAATGGAGGGACCTACAGTTTCAAGCAGACTCCGAACGGCAGATATTTTTATGAGGAGCTTTTTCATGGCAGAAATACAATCGGAGGTTTGCTATTGCCTGCCGAGGGGCGACCGCTATTAGAAAAATGTTTTTCTTAATTTTGGTGTTTTCACCGAGATTCGAACCAACGTTCTCTCTGTGAATTCCTAATGGTAGTCACGCACCAACCCATTCGGTTACGGCGGCCTCTATTAGATATACTATACATATTTTACGTTTGCCTTTGATATTTATAAGAATTTTTATACCTCTTTGTTTCCGCATTTAATTATTGTCTAATAAAAAATCGACTTAGTCTCGTTTTACCAAATTATAAAAAATGTGTCTATTTAATAACTTTTAGCGTAAAACAATCATTTTCATTCGCATATAACCGAATACAAAAGTTTACTTCAAATCTGTACGTTCGCAAATTGTCAATTTGACGCCCTCGCTTAGGTATCAAAAACTTTTTTTTTTTTAATTTCCCTTTTACTAGACAATTCAACTATTTTTTATTAAATAAAGGATTATATTTCAATATTTTTGACTGCTGTCGTTGCACTGTATACCTTGGAGCAGTCTTGTTTTGCTTTTTGTTAATATTTTAGCATTCTTTTGATATGTTTCTACACACAAATATATATACAAAACAGAAGGCGCATCATTTGCTTGGGCTGCTCTAGATGTAGTATACACTTTGGTGCTGTCGCCCGCTCTTCTATTGCCCGCCCGTGGCAGCGCTATTACTCAACAGGGGTTAATACTCACTCGTAAGAAGTAAAGTCGCACATACACACATATTAGGCTTTATTTACATCGATACATTCGCATGTGCGTACGATGTGTTCGTGTTGTTGCATATTAAAAGGCGTATTTGCGTGCAATTGTCTGACTGCTGACAGCTGTCACGGGTCGACATCAGATGAATGACGTCTCCGCTGCCATATGAAAATACATTTATGTTTCGTAATAAGTTTATGGTGTGTTTTTAGGCGGTGTAGGCTAACTCTCGCACATACATACAAATACACACAAATAGTAAAAGCAGTTGACAGGCAGTCATAAATTCATAGGAAATCTGCGGAAGATATAAAATCAATAATTTTTTTGGCTGTCAATATGAAAGGTGAGGAGTATGAAAATAAAAAAAATAATAAAAACATGAAATAATTATATTTACATTTACTTTTATATTTCGACAGTTATTGATTGCTGATATGGTCTGCATGTACGAGTATGTGAGTCCGCGGCATGTCTTTAATTTCTTTAGACTGCTAAAATATTTAGTTGGATTTGTGAAATGAACGCTTATTTGGAGAAGGGACATCTGAGCCAGTGTGAAAGTTGAAAAATGATTTATTTATGGCAATCCAGAAGCTCTCGGATAATCAGATCAGCTACTCCCTATTATACTTGTATGTACGTTCAATTTCATGATGATTTGTATAGGTAATAATAAAAGCCGAAGAAGAGATTCATATCCACCAATACATGGTTTTAAAATTTCTTAAGGATAGTAATATGACAGTTGCTACCCTGTTAACCCAAGTGACTTAGAGATTTGTAAATGCCAATGGCACTTTTCTTTGTTCGGATCCGGTAATTTCGGTCTTTCCGACTCAAACCATTCCGGAAGGCCAACAACTTTGGACTAGGACTTATGAAGCGTAGAAGTGGACACAAATCCATGTTAGACAATCGAGAAACTTTCAAATACTCTTAACGAACCTTGGTCGACCATCCAAGAATATTTTCAAAAAATTGGTAAAATAAACAGGGCAGGTGTCTGGGTTCCTCATAATCTGTGTGAAGAAAACAGAGCTAAACTATCCACGGCATGCAACTTATGGTTTATACGGCGCAATACAGAACAGTTTTGGACTGCTTGATCACTATAAAATGGGTCCTGTATGGTAATCCAAAACGCAACATGCTGGGCTCTCTTCGCATGAACTGTCACGAAGAACTTCGGTTTACATCCGAATCGTATTCGTAAAATGGTCCACTTTAAGGGGGCCTCTTACCAGTGGCTTAAAAAAAATGTGTTTTTTCTCAATTTTTTTTCGAGGCGAAAAAAGCGACACACAGGAATAATCTTTTGCATTTATTTCAAGGCATGATTGAAGAGTAATAAACAATTTTTCAACATAAATAAATAAAAAACAAAATGGCGGACATATGAGGGATCTCGCACAGCTTCTCGTTACGCGCTAGTAAAACGGCGTGTAAGATTGCGGTCATAGTTTTGACCTGAAAGACAAAAGGAAAATATTTTCTTATTTATCGCATATAATAGACTACTCTTGTATAAAAATATGAAAAAAATGAACACGCTATATTATTTTTTCCAAAAAAGGTTTAACACTAAAAAAAATTTTTTTTATGATTAGTATTTTAGTAGTAGTAGTATATATACTAACGCGCAATTTTTGTGGAGTTTCGTTACAACAAATAATTTATGTTAATCCTCAGCAAAATACAATTCATACTTTTAACTGATTTTTATTTATTTATTAGTTTAAATCTAGAGGTTTTTTACGTTTGAGCCTTCGTTTCCATTTTGTATTATCGTTAAGAATCAAGGCTTCATTGTTCACATGCTTGCTTAGTCGCTCTGCGTGCGACTTTTCAAATTTCATTATGGTTGCCGTAACTGAATCAATATTGAGGTCACGTTCTAGATCTTGCGTCCTTGCCTTAGTCTGAAATCTTTGTACATATTCTGTATTACTATAGCTGGTGCATCCCCATAGCTGAATCCCATAGGTCCAGATAGGTTTGAGAATTTGTTTGTAAAGCAGTATCTTATTGTGAGCGGGTAAAGCTGATTGCTTACCCATTAGCCAATGCATATTTTGGAATTTTAGGTCCAGTTCTTCTCTTTTCTTTTTCACGTGCGCACTCTACCTAAGTTTCGTGTCGAGCGTCATACCTAGATACTTTGCTGTATTAGAGTATGGTACTTTAATGCTGTTTATGTATATTGGCCTTTGTTGGTCTTTTGTTTGTAAAGTTGATGTGTGCAGACTTTGTTTCGTTCAGTTTAATGTGCCATTTATCTTTCCAATTGTGTATTTTATTGATAGCAAGCTGCAGTTGTGTAGTATACCCTATTTCTGTCTTTCCGACGGTTAGTATTGCAGTGTCATCAGCAAATGTTGCTGTAAAGCAATTTCTGCTGTTCGGCAGGACGTGAGTAAAACGTAGATAGAGAAGGGGACCAAGCACACTTTTTTTGCGGCACACCAGCTTTTATCTCTTTCAGTTGAGAGAACTCACCTTCGTATCCGACGCGAAAATAGCGCTCGGACAGGTATGTTTTTAAGATGAATTTGAAGATGATTTTAGATGAAAAATTAATTTTTTTTTGTTAGTTAATTAGTTGCGCATTTTAATAATCTTTATATAGATTATCGGTTTGAAACGATAACTTTCGTCGTTTTTAAATCTTACACGCCATTTTCAAAAACATGGTTTTGAGAAAACGTGTTTCAAAGTTTTCAGAAGATAGACAGTATACTCACACGAGGGACGGTACACAGGCCTGTAACGACGAAATCACTTTGAACTCCGCTATAAAATTCTGAGGGCATATTCTCCTATAATATAACTATATATTTATCATATAATTAATTAATTAATTATTTATCATATTGCATATAATTATCTATCGATTGCAGTAAAAAAAACAAAATCGATTTTTTTAAGCCGACTGATAAGAGGCCCCCCTTAAAGTGCTTGAACAAGGAAAAACTTTTAATATAGACCTTTATTGTGAACAAATAGATCGAGTAAGTCAACATTAATTGAAAAGTAATTAAATTCGTGCCTATTTCATGCTTTGAGATAGGGACTTTATTTTGGAAATGAATGCCAGCAATTTTACCTAAATGAATAAAAACTGAGTTTATAAAATCAAATTCATCGGTCAAAAAGTTGATCGTAATCAACCAAAGGTGTTGTGTGCAAAATGAAATGACCTTTTTCATTTCAAATGAGTTGATATGTCATCGGCTGATCTTAATTTTCTGCTCACACTAAATAAACTATTGTTGTAATTGTTGTTCACTGGAGCGTCGGCAATCTATGTATTCGTTCTCCACTCCCTATTGCTGTCTCTATTCTGATGAAAATTTGGCGCATAGTGACAATTCAAGTGATACATCCAATAGTCAACATATAAAACTTTGAATGCTGTGTGCTCCGAAAATGTGCTGGTACTTGCTGTGGTAAATGCTCTGAATAGTGCTGATTCTCAGTTATATCAAAAGTGTGATACCTTGTTTGCTCAAGTTCGCTCTCTATGCGCAATAAACAGCAATGATAATGCTGTCATCTCTTCGTTAACTTCATTGGTAAGTTTACGGAATGTTGTTGCTAACTATGCAAATACAACCAATTGCTGGTTGCATTGTAAAGAAAGAGAAAGTATTTGTCTGCAAAAACTAAACATCAAGCCTCTAAAAACAAAGACACCAACAACAGACAACACTGCAATAACTGAACAGCTTCTCTTCGTTAATTTGTCTCCTTCTTCGCCAATCAGCGCATCGGCTTGTGAGAATCCCACTGTACTCATTGTGTTTAGCTCTCATGCTAATGTGGGGAGAACGAAGACGACGCCGACGTCGGAGTCAGCTGCAGCTGCACCTAATACAGCTAATGCACTTGCTGATAATGTTGGGTGTGCAAATAATGTTGGGCTTTCTGCAGTAGGTGATTCTTCGGCTACTTCGTATGCTGACGTTGATGCAACTCCTGGTTTGAACTCTGCCTTAAATAACAATACGATTAATCTAAAAAAATTCGTAAAACGCCTATAACTGTTGTTAGAACCAACTTAAATGCAAATCTTTATGTAGCTGCCCTACTGAAATGGCTGCATCTGTTATCGTTCAAGTACACTGTTCGGACTAGCGTACTATATCTTGAAAAATGTAAATGTTTCTCCATCACTAATTTATTGATTTAAATTAATAATGAAATGCATAGATTCCAGCACTTCATCGAGGTGTAACTTTAAGACAGACACCTCGCCTGTTGGAGTTTTTTTTCGAAATAATTTAGGAATTCCTATAGGAAGGGAATACCTAGTAGAAATACCGCATCATGCAAGATTTTTGAATTTGGGGATGGAATAACCTGCACGCAATCGTCGGGAAGCCAATGAATTCTAAAGAGTGATAATTTGGTGCGGATTTTGGAACGGTGACTTCGTTGTCTCTTTTTTCTTTAAAAATCTTGCTAAAACGCCATTTCGGTCAATGGAGAGCGCTACAGATGCATGACGAACGATTTGTGCTAATCGGATATTGATGACATAGACTTGGATGATCTTTGACTTCAGTTGGAGGGACGCCATGCCACGCAGTCTATGTCGCATACTTTTGCGCGTCAAGTTCGGTAATCGTGGTATCAGTCGTCTCGGTGAAGTCAATTGGTCACCACGAGCTGTAATTTGACGTCCTAAAAATTTTTTTTTATCGGGTGCCGTGAAGGGCCTGTGTTATGCAAACAATCCATTAACGGTTCAGGCCTTGAGAATTTTGAAGTCGGACTGGCATGCGAGCCCTTATTCTATTACCCAGCAACTGAAATGGGGCCATTGTTACTGCAATCATAAGGCCGGTCTCAAGAAAAAACTCGATGTGTGGGTATCACACGAATTGATGCAAAATAAACTTTTGCACCGAATTGACGTCGGTGAAATTCTGCTGAAAAATGGGTCACATACGAGAACAGACGCCGAAAGAGATCATGATCAAGTTGTTAACCCAGCGGATCACCTAGCATACGCTAACCACCAAAAGAGTTTTGTTCTGTGCTTGGCGTAGTTGAAGAAAAATCCTATCTCCCATTGGACAAAATGCTTAAATCGGGTCACGTCTGCCAAGAACTGGCATATTGAAGCAGACGGTGAGCCAGAACTAGATAATACGAAGTATGTTCTGTTCCATTAAATCCACGTAAAGTCACACACATCTTTAATGAAACGACAGGTGCTCTTAGAGTTTGGATGAAAGGTTCTATCACATCTACCGTACTTCGTACTTCGCACCATGCGATTATTACCTTTTTAAGCATTTCCAAAATGAGATGGTTAAGTTTCTTTACTAAAGCGGTCGTGGAGTTATGTTGTGAAACAATTGCTTTGGACTAAATCCGCTTATATTTGATATGCCTTCGATAACTCTATTTAAGTCAATTTAATCTCGGAAATGAATCGAAAAATCGCCATTCACTTGGGAATGGCCAGGACGATTCTTCTGCATATGGTTCAAGCAGCTCACAACGGCCGGGATTAGCCCACGTATCCTCTGGGTAGCTTCCGAACACCCGTTCGGGAGTGAGCTAACGTGAGAAGGCGAAGCATTCCAGGATAGCTGGTTGTGCGTTGGGTTTGGGACCCGCCACTTAAAAATCGCCCCCAATGAAAAGTTTTAAAAAGCCTCGGATGAGACCTCCCTATACTGATGACGACCCCTGCAAACGAACTAAGGATTATGATTTGAGGGCATGTACCTGGAATGTCCGGTCCCTTAATGGGGAAGGTGCCTCTGCCCGGCTGGTTGATGTCCTCGTGAGAGTAAAGGCTGACATCACTGCCATCCAAGAGATGCGATGGACGGGGCAAGGAAAGAAAACCATGGGACCTTGCGACGTCTACTACAGCTGCCATGTAAAGGAGCGCAAATTCGGTGTCGGATTTGTTGTGGGAGAGAGACTTCGTCGCCAAGTACTGTCGTTCACTCCGGTGGACGAGCGTCTCGCAACGATCCGCATCAAAGCCCGTTTTTTCAACATATCGCTAATTTGCGCCCACGCCCCGACGGAAAAGAAGGACGATGCGACCAAAGATTCCTTCCATGAGCGCCTGGAACGTTCCTATGAGCGCTGCCCCCGCCACGACATAAAAATCGTGCTTGGCGACTTCAACGCCAGGGTGGGCAAGGAGGGAATTTTTGGTCCCAAAGTCGGAAAATTCAGCCTGCACAACGAAACATCCGGTAACAGACAGAGGCTGATCGACTTCGCCGGGGCCCGAAACATGGTAGTCTGCAGCACCAGATTCCAGCATAAGAAGATTCACCAAGCCACCTGGCTGTCTCCTGATCGAAAAACGCGAAACCAGATCGATCATGTTGTGATAGATGGAAGACACGCTTCTAGTGTATTAGATGTGCGTACGATCCGAGGACCCAACATCGACTCGGATCATTACCTTGTTGCAGCCAAACTGCGCACCCGCCTCTGTGCAGCAAAAAACGTACATCTACCTACGCAAAGAATGTTCGACATCGAAAAGCTGCAATCATAACAGACAGCCAGAAGATTCGCCACTCGACTCTCACTCCTGCTCTCGGAGAGCAACAACCCGGCATGCGCGAGCAATGGAGCAACATTTCTCGTTCCCTACGTACCGCCGCCGAAGAAGAAATCGGATTCCGGCGAGCCCGAAAAAACAATTGGTACGACGAGGAATGTCATGCTGCCGCAGAAAGAAAGGATGCCGCCTATAGAGCCACGCTGCGATCGGGCGCAATGCGAGCCATGTGGGATCGCTACAGAGAGCTGAAAAAGGAAGAGAGACGTATTATCCGAAAGAAGAAACGAGAGGCCGAAATACGTGAGTGCGAAGAGCTTGAGATGCTGGCCAACAGGAACAACGCCCGAAAATTCTACCAGGAAGTTCGGCGGCTTACAGAAGGTTTCAAGACCGGGGCGTTTTCCTGTAAGAACAAAGACGGCGAACTGGTAACTGACGTACAGAGCAATCTTAGATTATGGAGGGAACACTTCTCGAACCTATTAAACAGTGACAGCTGCGCATGTCACCGAGAAAGTGAAGGTCCCGATACCCCAATCGTTGACGACGGAATTGTCGTTCCGCTACCCGATCATGACGAGGTGAGAATAGCGATAACGCGCCTAAAGAACAACAAAGCCGCGGGCGCCGACGGACTGCCGGCTGAGCTATTCAAACATGGCGGCGAGGAGCTGGTAAGGTGCATGCATCAGCTCCTATGCAAAATATGGTCGGATGAAAGCATGCCTGTCGATTGGAATTTAAGTGTGCTCTGCCCAATCCATAAGAAGGGCGATCCTGCAATTTGTGCCAATTACCGCGGGATTAGTCTTCTAAATATCGCCTATAAGGTTCTAGCGAGCGTATTGTGTGAAAAGCTGAATCTCACCGTCAACCAACTGATTGGACCTTATCAGTGTGGCTTCAGACCTGGAAAGTCTACCATCGACCAAATATTCACAATACGCCAAATCTTGGAAAAGACCCATGAAAGGAGAATCGACACACACCATCTTTTCGTCGACTTCAAAGCTGAATTCGACAGTACGGAAAGGAGTTACCTGTATGCCGCGATGTCTGAATTTGGTATCCCCGCAAAACTAATACGGCTATGTAAGATGACGTTGCTCAACACCAGCAGCGCCGTCAGAATTGGGAAGGACCTCTCCGAGCCGTTTGATACCAAACGAGGTTTCAGACAGGGTGACTCGCTGTCGTGTGACTTCTGTAACCTGATGTTGGAGAGCATCGTACGAGCCGCAGAACTTAATCGCTCAGGCACAATATTTTATAAGAGCGTACAATTGTTGGCGTATGCCGATGATATTGATATCCTGTCTTCAAACTAACAGTCGGCGCACTCGCGTATCGGCACCCACGTCACTGTAGACAGTTATAATTTCGAGGTTGTAAAAGACTTCGTTTATTTAGGAACCTGCATTAGCACCGATAACAATGTCAGCCTTGAAATCCAACGTAGAATCTCTCTTGCCAACAAGTGCTACTTTGGACTAAGTAGGCAATTGAGCAGTAAAGTCCTCTCTCGACGAACAAAACTAACACTCTACAAGACTCTCATCATGCCCGTCCTAACGTATGGCGCAGAAGCTTGGACGATGACAACATCCGATGAAGCGACGCTTGGAGTGTTCGAACGAAAGATTCTGCGTAAGATTTTTGGACCTTTGCACGTTGGCAACGGCGAATATCGTAGACGATGAAACGATGAGCTGTATGAGCTCTACGACGATATAGACATAGCGCAGCGAATAAAGATCCAGCGGCTTCGTTGGCTGGGTCATGTCGTCCGAATGGATACAAACGCTCTGGCTTTGAAAGTATTCGATGCGGTACCAGCTGGTGGTAGCAGAGGAAGAGGAAGGCCTCCTCTGCGTTGGAAAGATCAGGTGGAGAAGGACTTGGCTTGACTGCTTCACTTGGTGTGTCCAATTGGCGCCGGTTAGCACGAGAAAGAAACGACTGGCGCGCTTTGTTAAACTCGGCGAAAATCGCGTAAGCGGTTATAGCGCCAATTATGAAGAAGAAGAATGAATCGAAAAAATACCAAACTTGTTTACTTGCCATATCTACTGCCCATGTTTTTTTTCGCGATAATGCTCGTGAAGAGGAAATTCCCATGAGTGGGCGACTTATAGCTTCACAACTAGACGTATGTATTAAACAACTCTCCACTATCTACCACTCTACCGCCAAAAAGATAGTACCTCAAGGGGATATTTAGCTAATAGTCTGAAAGTTATTTTTGAGGTATATGACGCTCCAGGCGCCTTATCTTAATACGAACATGTGCCCAGACTTCCTTCCAGTTATTACCTGGTTTCAGCATAAAATCTGTTATACAATATTTTTTCCATTTAAGTGTTTATAGGTTTCGGGAGCATAGCGTGGGTATTGGAACAAGACTTGATCAATATTTTCTTCGGTTTCCATGCAAATTGGGCAGTTCAGGGCCATTTTTTGAAATAACCTGTACCCTGAATTGAGTTAAGCGGTAGTTTGGTCCCCGATGGTTCCTTTCTAGCCTCTTCATAAGCATAGATAATAACCCATGCGTTCATCTACGCCTAGGTGTCCTGTTCCACCGGTCCTACCAGCGGACAATCGAACGACGCCTTTCTTCTCCTAGCCTTATAAATAATCTTTCTATAGCATTATAAATAATCTATGCATTTCCTTTGCCAAAATGTAAACCGGGAATAGTCTTGCAATGCCGGAGGAAGCGTCATCAGAAATGTTGAATGCCTCAACCCGGAGGAGTGTAGAGTACAAAGGTACTGAACTGACTACCCACTTTAAAGAATTCTTTTGTTAGGGCTAGGGACACCTTTGTTAGGAACTATTCGTGCCAGACAGGTCTTCACACTCGACGCCTTCTTCACAGCACATTCTGGGTGCGTTTCAAAGTCTAAACAATGATCAGTCATCACCCATAGGTATTTAATACAATAGATGATTTCAAATTAAGAGTGACAGCCCCAAAATTTACTTTTACAAACTCTACTGCCTTCCTTCTGCTTATTAGAAGCACATCAGTTTTGTGCTCAGCAAATTCAAGGTTCACGGGCGTCAAACAAGACTTGACCTGCTTAGTGATTTGCTGGCGCTCCTCTCAGTGTCTTGAAAATATTTTGCAACTATTACCAGCGCGAAATCATCAGCGAATTTAATGACTTTTGTTCTAAAAGCATATTCAGCCTTAGATCGCCCTCATGTATTAGTTTCCATAAACTAGTCCTTGGTGGACTCCTTCGTTATACTCCTCAATGCACTGCGGCAATGCTTCAATGTTTTTTCTAGACCTCAGTTTACGTTCTGTGAAATAGCTCCCAATTATTTTTAATTTTGATACATACTCGTATAGCTGGGAGCGCCTTCTTTTATGAAGGTTTCCATAAACTACCAGGTAGTTGTGTTAAAAGAGTTACCACGGCGCTGTATTCCTTTTTTCCGCCACAC
This sequence comes from Anastrepha obliqua, assembly GCF_027943255.1. Taxonomy (NCBI): domain Eukaryota; kingdom Metazoa; phylum Arthropoda; class Insecta; order Diptera; family Tephritidae; genus Anastrepha; species Anastrepha obliqua. Next base: position 122,377,293 of record NC_072894.1, read on the forward strand.
TATCTCTTGTCCTCAGTGGTTTCTGCTATTTTGTCTACTGTGTTTGAGTTTGTGTGTGTGTGTGCCTGATTGCTTGCTTAATTCTTGTGAAAAGCTGAATCGGCACAAATGTAAGCACAAAAATTGTAATTCAAGTGAAAGCAAAATAAATTTGGGTCGTCATCAAGTAGGATTTTGAAGTAACTTTCCCAAAAAGTGCTTTACCAATGTATGCATGGGCACACACGCATACATACACAAGTACAAAGTGTATGCAAAATAATACTTTGAAAATACGTTTACTTAGCAATGAGTAGCCTTCTCAACAGCAATTGTAATGCATACTCTTAGGAGAGGAGTCAACAGCAAGATTATCAAAAAAAATAGTACACAAGAGGCAGAGAGTGGGATGCGAAGCTGGGTAACTCAGGACACACGATAAAACGTTTAAATGCATCAAAGTGACAAACGGAAATGAAAATCTAAAGCTCACGAGAAAATATGCAGTTGAGATAAGAGTTAAAGAGACGGAAAGGCATAGAATTTGCATGCGAGTGTGACATACACACATGAAAACGGGATGCATGGGAGTAGGCACCCATACAGGCGCATGATATTTTGTCAGGTATGTAGTATATACACACATGTATACATATGTGTGTGTAGCCAAGTAGCTGCATTTAAGCACGTAAGTACGTGCCTGTGGTATATAAGCCGAGCTGTGACGAAAAATCCTAGCTGTGCTATAAGAATAATTAGTTGGCTATTCTTGGTACCTAAATAGCGCAAATACTCTCGCATTAAGGTGGGCCCAATTGTATGGAAAGATTTTCGTCCGAAAGCGAGCCTACAGTAAGACGGTATTTGTAGTTTGTAGTATAAGAGATAACTTTGCCAATTTGGAAAAGAAGTTATAATATTGAGATTTATTTAATGTTGACAATTTTTGTATAGAGGAAAATGAAATATCTCAGCGCTTTACAATTACAATTAAAAAAATTTATCAAAAGAAATGATAAAATATGCTTTTTTTTTTAATTGTAAATTAAAAAAAATTAATCAAAAGAAATTTATGCTTTTAGAAACATACATTTTCCAAAAAAAAAAATTTTACAAAAAAATTATGTTTAAAAAATGCTTTTTTAAGTATGTTTTGTCCATACGAATTATTTAATTTTCAGACAGGTTTGCGACAATGCTTAAAATACTCGGAACGCTAGGGTGGGCCTTATTGCCATAAAACGAACAGCAAGTCTGCTGAAAATTGCGAACAAAATCACTCATAGATATTTGTGCGAGTTCGTCAAGGTTTGTAAAAATTGGGGCTTATTGCAGTTTTGAGCATAAGAGGTAATTTAGCAAATTTCTGAAAAGGAAGTTATAATTTTGAAATTTATTTGCTACTGAAAGTTTTTAAAAGTGAAATATTTTTAGTTTTTTTTTTTAAATTGTGAACACAAAAGAATAATTTTTTTGGAAAACAGGATAAAATGTTTAATAAAAAAATATGTTTTTTTCAAAAATAATATAAATAAATAAAGAAATAATTTTTTTAATATATACATTTTTTTTTATTTTTGTGATTTTGATTTTTTGTCAAAGTGCAAATTTTAATTTTTAATTTGTTTGTTTTATTTTTTTGCATATCTATGTTTAATCCTAAGCAATTAAAAGAATATTATTTATAACAATCTTAAAAAGAGTCGATTTTTTTAAGTTAAATAGTTTTTTTTTTAATATTGTAAATATAAAAAAAACTAATGTTTTGAAAAAAAAGATGAAAGAAAAAAAGTTTGCAATAAAATTTTGAATAAACAAGTTGAGCGAAAAAAAATTTTATTTTTTTATAACCAACAATTTTCCCTTTTATATACTTACATATATACATATATTCGGGCGAGTCGATTTAAAAATCGCTCATTGCTCTGTGAAAATCGTATTCTAGGGATCAAAATAAGAAACTTTGCCGAAGGAACCATACCTCTAAAACGAATTGTGATGTCCCCCAATTTGGGTCGAACGAAAAATCCCACTTTGACCAATTTAGAGTGCTCCAATCGAGTCCAAATGTATGACCGACCACCACTAACTTTGGACGGCCGATCCACCCATGCCAGTGGCACACCCCCTGGAACTCCCATGGGGGTTTCCCATACAGTCATTTCAAAATATCACCATTTTTTGTCTTTACATGAGAAAAGAAACTAAAAAGTTCGATCCAAATTGGGGGACATCAGAATTCGTTTTAGAGGTATGGTTCCTTCGGCAAAGTTTCGTATTTTGATCCCTAGAATATGATTTTCACAGAGCAATGTGCTATTTTTTTGCCTCCCCACAAATCGACCTGGCCTAACATATATATTTTTTTATTAAAAAAATGGCCCAACTTCGTTCAAAAAGAAAGCAAAGCTGGAAAAAAACTGTGCTTCTGTTTACTTCTCTGACTATTTCACTATCCATTCTTCCCAATACAAGTAAAAGTCCACATGTACAGTACTTCGCAGGGTTTGCTAGGCAATGTACTCTGGGGCGCTCTCTCTGTACAAGTAGATGAGATCATATCTCTGCTCTATGTTCCATACAAGAACAAAAGGATCAAACATATACTCGTGTATCCTTTAGTTACCTGTGGTCTTCTTGTGCAGAGGTGGGCGTTGAAACAGCTCAGCGCGCATTCAGCAATAACAAATACTCGTAGCGCTTGGCTCTATGGGTAGATTGAAAGCGGCCGAGAGAGCTTCTTAGAGACCGGTCGAGAGAGAGGCTTAGCACAAAATGTAGCCCCTTAAAAGGCACTTGTCTGGAAAATGATGAGAAGGAAAGCGAGTAAAAATGTTATTCATGTAGACTGGCGGCTTACTAACGTGCTTACGCACTTATATTTGCTCGCTGCTGTTCTTTCGATATAAAATGTAGCTTTCCAGCAGAAACTTTATAATAATTTGTAATGAGATATACCTTTTAAGTAAATATTGAGGAATTAATTCTATAAATATATTATATTAGATTTAATATAAATTTATATTAGATAAGAGCTTATGGCCTCTGCAGCCAATGCTCAAACATAATTTTAGTACTGGTATTCATACCAGTCACTAAATAATAATAATAAATATATTAGATAAATATAGTTTCTTCAATAAAAAGAATATTCTGCAAATTTTGTTATTTTTATTTCTAAATATTTTTGTAAGCAGCACTGATGGCCCTAGTAGCCAGTGTGCTAATTTAGTTAGGATTATATAGTATATATCCCCTTTAACCCTTTCAATACTAACGGGACACAGATGTCCCAATGAGTGTTTTCGTTTTACTAAATGCCAAATATTTCTTTGCATCGCTGTGTATTTTCTTCCCATCAGTTTTTTACGAGATAAATAAATAAAAATAAATAATTGGCGCGTACACTTCTGTTAGGTGTTTGGCCGAGCTCCTCCTCCTATTTGTGGTGTGCGTCTTGATGTTGTTCCACAAATGGAGGGACCTACAGTTTCAAGCCGACTCCGAACGGCAGATATTTTTATGAGGAGCTTTTTCATGGCAGAAATACACTCGGAGGTTCGCCATTGCCTGCCGAGGGGCGACCGCTATTAGAAAAATGTTTTTATTAATTTTGCTTTCACCGAGATTCGAACCAACGACCTCTCTGTGAATTCCGAATGGTAATCACGCACCAACCCATTCGGCTACGGCGGCCGCCCGTCCGAGATATACCATCAATAACGAAGCTTATTAGAAGAGAATGATTCTGAGAGCTGCAGTGACTTCGACGATGATAGTGTTATTCACCCAAATTATTCAGATGAAAGTTCGTACGAAAGTGATTCGGATTTAGATTATGATCTTACTTTGCCAGTGCAACGTGTTGAGGAGATGCAAGAGCCAGTCCCAGAAGACTTAGTATGGAGCAACAATAATTCCAATTTGATTCCGAGAAAAACTATTCCGGGTTTGCAAATGCCGACCAGTCTTGCTAAAATTGATAGAAGTTCAAGAGAACTCGATATCTTTTTCAAGATTTTCCCAAGAAGTTTGTTTATACAAATTGCCGACTGCACAAAAAAGCGAATCGAAATACTTAGCAATAAAATAAACAATAGTAACCGAAATGCTTCTACATCTAAGAAGGGAAAAGCCTTAGTACAACCAACTGATCAATACGAAATGATGATCCTTGTCGGTGTATACATGGTCATGTCATATAACCAACTACCCCACATGCATATGTATTGGTCACAAAATCAATCTTTGGGCAAGATGACTATGAAGAACTGCATCAGCCGAGATCGGTTTTTCCTTCTGTCATCAAAACTTTATGTCACTGATCCAATAAAGCTATCAAATGCTACTAAAACTTATTGTATTGATGAAATGGTGTCTTGCCTAAAATATACGTGAAAATCTCGCACTGACTGCGTTTATCAATCGATATCAAAATGGAAAGGGGTGCCTACGTCTTCAAATTTAACAATAAAGGGTGTTTGGTCTGTAAATGGCAAGACACCAAAGATCAGCAATTGCCATACTGATAGGATGACAACCGTACAAAGAACCAATAGACAAGGAGAGAAATTAGATGTTCCATGCCCAGAAGCTATTGCATTTTATAATAAATATATGGGCGGAGTAGACCTTTTAGATCAATTTTCATCTCTCTACGATCCAAATAGAAAATCTGGGAAATGGTGGAAAAGAGTTTTTCAAAAGCTTCTTATGGTTTGCGTTTCTAATTCTTGGATCATTTTTTAAGAAATTCGGCATACAAAGGTTCCATTGATTTCCTTTCTCGTAGAATTATCAGAACAGCTTTTGGCATATGGAAAAGATCGCGCAAAAGTTAAACGTCGTAGTACAAGCGGCCGGCCTTCTCACCGATCAACATTTTTATCTGGAGTTGGAGAGCATCTTCCAATAGAGGAGACAACTCGACGTCGTTGCAGAAGTTGCGCCGATAAGAAAAAAGATCAACGTACGAAAAATATATGTTCTTCTTGCAATATTCCTTTATGCAAGGCCTGTTTTGCCAAATATCACACAAGCTAATTTCATATACATAAACATTGATTCAAAATAATGTTTGTTACCTTGTAAAAGGAACTAAATGAATTCAATAAATGCAAATAAAGAAGGATATCACCGAGTCCTTAATTTAATAGTTTACGTTTATAAGTACTATTGGGAAACGTGTGTCCCACTGTTCATTACGAGTGGGACAATGTTTTCCCAAGCCATTTTCTCAATTTCTAGAAATAATTTCTTTATTTATACAAGAGGACATACTATTTAGATCATTAGTAATAACTTTTCATGGTTAAATACTTTTTCCCTTAAAAAAATCCGTATTGAAAGGGTTAAATAATAATAATAATTTTTGTAAGCAAAAAAAAAAAAAAAACTCAATGAATAATTTTTGAGAATTATCGGTGGCTTAAATATTATCATACTTACGGTGGACTCAAAATCGTCTTACGCCATATGGCCAGATTTATTGGAAAAAGTAGTCACAAATTAAACGGATCGAATAGACCATGAAAGTGGTAGACGCGGCGGACATATTCTGGATATTACTTAAAAAAAAATAAACGCCAAGAAAATATTTACCATATTATAATAAAAAATTCACTCCAACAATATTTCTTTTTTTATTATCATTTCGAGTTCTGAAGCTCTTAAAAAAACACCCGATAGAAGGGTATATTATATGTATATATTCGAGTGCTTACTCTTATTTTGCATTATTTTACGGGTTCGGATAAATGCATTTTCTACGTCAGTATTTTGCGCTTGCGAGAAGTCAAAGTATCTACGATAAATCCATTAAACCACTTGAAATTCCTAAATTCTTTGTTTTCTTCAACATTTGAGTTGTTCCAGTAAGGCAGCACGTATTTTATTTTAATGTGAATGCAAATTTATTCCTAGATACATTTCACTGTTATTTTTACACTAACTATGTACGCACCTATGCATATGAAATGAAAATGCCACAAAATGATATAAGCAAATTCTCGCATATCCTTTGTTGAACTTTGAACCCCTTTGAAATGTTTGCTCCAATTTATTCGTGCATATGTATGAGTTTACATTGTTGTTGGTTGTTTAGATTGCAAATGAATGAACGAATATAGATACATACATATACCGTAAATATATATACACATATAGGGAAGACCATTGTACTACAACCAGACAGATTACAGTGGAAAGGATAGAGGGAGAGGATAGGCTATAGTGTGGATAGTTAGACGGAAAAATTGATTTCAGGTCACTCTTCCGTGAATCTTTTGGATTCATTGATGAATCTTAAAAGATCCGGAAGAGGAAAAATGTGAACTTTATCCATATTCAGTGCTTCGCAACCAAACAGCCTAAGTCTCAATCTAGAAAACGCCGGACAGCTATAGACAAAATGCTCTGCAGTGTTCTCATTCTCAAGGCAATGATTCCCTTACGGTAGCCTTACGCTGACCACAGGCGTTGTGCCTGTGATTACATCTTCCTCAGGTCCTTCCCACTAAGCTTTAGGCGAAAGGTTGCTAATTGCCCTGTTTGCTTTTTTCACGAAGCACTCAGCTACACTGCAAGAGCTCGACTCAGACCAACGTAGACCTCATGAAGCCGGGAATTCATAGTTCAATCCATGAAGAATTGGCACCTAGGAAGAGGTTAGAGCACAGTGAAGTGCTTGCAAAGCTTTCATTAGCTAGTTTATCAGCCAACTCGTTCCCTGTAATACTGCAGTGTCCAGGCACCCAAATAAGACAAGCTTTGTTGTGTTTTGCAACACTGTTCACTTTTTTCTTATATTCACTGAATAATTACGAAGAACAGCGTGGGTTAGCGAGGGCTTTCCGTGCAGCTTGACTGTCACTACAAATTCCAATACTACTACCCCGCCACTGTCCCTCAATTAGCCAGTATGCTGGATCCAAGTTGGCATAGACTTCCGTTAAGAATACATTGGCCATCTGTCCTGTAGCGTAGAAGTACTTAGTGTATTCATCCAAGTACCATCCAGATCCGCTACCATCACTGGTTTCGGATCTGTTGGTGTAGAAAGTGTGCTGAAATACCGTGAATGGTTCTCTGGATTTAACCATTGATCAAAACATCATGCTTCCTACCGAAGCTAAAGTAAGGCACCCGCTGGCATAGAGAAAAGTGTGCACGGCTCCGACAACTGGTGGCATATCAGACAGTGGCCAGTGATTCCTTCGTTTCCCTGGACTCCGTTTGACTTGAGTCTGTACGCCGCTTTCATTGCTTCCTTGCGAATTAGAGAATCTAGAGATTCCAAGATGGCTTCAGCAATTGTGGTACTCATTGTACCTGTGATACCCAAAGGCTTATCAGTATGCAAGGGTGCGAAAACTCGTTTTTTTAACCGAAAATCAGAATTGTGGTAGTGTTTGGCAAATTTCATATTTCGTTTCTTGTTTTGCTCGATAAAACTCACAAGAAAAATGGCGTCACTTTCCAGGCATTTGTAATATAGTTAATAATTTTTGTAGCACTGGGACTGTTTGGGGAAAATGAAAATTAGGATTGTTAAGTCTTAGATGCACGGGACAATTATATCATAATTATGTCATTAAAATGTTGACCTGAGTACAAAGATGGACTACTCAAATAACGTTTTGTTTTTACGTATCCATCAAATTTGTTCGAGGGTTGTCTTTTATATTTTGTGTCCACTAATGAAAACACAATAAAATAATAACGAATTTCATATTTATGTTTCTCTTGTGGTACAGTTGCGTTTCGACTACATTTTCCAGTTTATGCGAAAAATAAGCAACCACTCGCTTTGAGGTGCTTCTTTCGCGAACAACTTTTGTTGGATTAAGCTCGTCTTTCAGCATCCAAACAGTCGATTGCTGCTCTGTTGCCGACTCACATACTGTGGGCAAAAAGTAAGGTGAATTTATTTGTCAAACGACCAAGAGTGCATTTTTCGATTTTTACAATGCCTGATTTGATTGAGCAGAGAAGTGCCATCAAATTTTATTTGCGGAATGAAATTTCGGCTGCGGATACATTTAGCATGTTGCAGAAGGCATTTGGTGATTCGATCATGTCGCAGAATAATGTTTATAAGTGGTACAAAGACTTCAAAGAGTGTCGAGAACGTGTTGATAACTTGGAGCGCTCCGGACGACCATCGACGTCAACAGATGACCAACACGTCAATAAAGTGAAGGAGTTAGTGCTCAAAAATCGTCGGTTGACTGTTAAAGACCTTACTGATATGATCGGAATATCAAAAGGATCTGTGAAAACCATTTTGAAAGACCATTCGAGCCTACGAAAAGTCAAATCTCCTTTGGTACCGAAAACTCTCAATTTCTTGGAAAAAAGTCGTCGCGTTGATGTGTGTGAAACAATGCTTTCAGACTATCAGGACAAGCTCAAATGCATCATTACGGGAGATGAGACTTGGATTTATGCTTACGACCCTGAGACAACCGACCAATCAAGCGAATAGCGTGCTAAAGGCGAGGCCAGACCGAAAAGAGCACGTCAAAGTCGTTCAAATAAAAAGGTCATGATGACAGTTTTTTTCGATTTTCGTGGTGTAGTGCACTATGAATTCCTTCCACCTGGCCAAACTGTTAATAAGGAATATTATTTGAGCGTGATGCGTCGTTTACGTAAAGCAATTCGTCTAAAAGGACCAGAATTATGGGCCAACAACTCTTGGTTTTTGCATCACGATAATGCACCGTCTCACACTGCACTCGTTCTTCGTGACCATTTCGCCAAAAATTCCACGCATATCGTTCCGCAACCAACGTGTTCACCTGATTTGGCTCCGTATGACTTCTGGCTATTCCCAAAACTCAAGGGACCACTCCGGGGAGCGCGTTTCGAGTCGATTGAGGAGGTAAAAGCTGATTCGAAGAAGGTGCTATTTGGCATGTCTCGGGGATTGGAAAAATCATTGGCATAAGTGTATTTCATCGAGAGGGGATTATTTTGAAGGGGATGAAATTGATTTACAAGAATAAATAAAGACTTTTCATTTTACAACCAAATTCATCTTACTTTTTGCCCACAGTAGTATTTAAGATTCATCACCTGTTGCCATGTCATAGGCCAACTCTGAGCTATCGTGACTGAATTTCTTCAACATCTCTTTGCACCAATCAACACGAGTCTGTTTTTGGGCAATTGTCAAATTATGCGGGATCCAAAGAGAACAAATCTTCTTGGCCACCAACTGTTGTTCATGCAATATGGAATGTATGCTGCGCACCTTGTCTTGACAAAACCCATCTTTACAAATATTATATATTCTCACATTATATCGGGTGTTTTTTAAGAGCTTGAAAACTGAAAATGGTAATAGAAAAAATTAATTTTGTTATAATATAATATTTGTTTTTATAATCGTGTAGATAGTTTCGGTGATTTTTCTTAATATGGATTTCTGCCGCGGCTACGAGTTACTGGTTCATTCGATCAGTCCAGTTTTTGACTGCTTTTTCCATTAAATCTGAATGACAAATCTAAAAGAGCCCAAACAGCAAAACTATAAATTCCCACACGAGCCGTACTTTATAGGCACGTAAGCCAAAATCCTTACGCAAAATTTTCCACATAGTCGAATGACAAAGACCAAAAAGTTGGGAACGACGGCGATATCGGCGTTTGCTTCAACACTTCGCTGTGAGAACCTCGCGAGCAGATTTACTTATTTTTTCCAAAATAAATTTACCAGTTGGAAGCGTTGCTCTGACGTTAAACGACCCATGATGGCTTGCCAAACCTTACTGCACAGAAATAGCAGCACAGTTTGCCATTCTCAGCTTTTCAACCATAGTTATCAATATTGATAGTTTTCATGCTCCTAAAAAACACCCTATACACACATTTTGTTCCTAAAACCCTTTTAGTTTAAATTCATAAGTTTAAATATTTGAGTGACACTAATTGATTTTCTTACCTTTCAACGGCACGAGCTACATTGCGGTTGATGTGCCGCACTCGCAAGTAAAAAATTATCTCGAATTCTATTAAAATATTCATTCAGGTTTTGTTGGAAAGAGAATAAATATTCAAATTGAGGTGTAGCTAAACTGGTTGAAATCAATCAAAATTAATGGAAAATGAGCTAAAAGTAGGGAGTTTAATCTTTTATTAACTAATTAACATTTGATTATGCGCAAATATAATAGAATTCATTTTTCCGCAAGAGTGGGCTGCGTGTAGGCGGAAAAGGAGGAACGAGGCAAGCTAATTTCTTCGATAGCAGATTGCAGATGGCAATAGAGATGCCGAAATCCGTTTTGCCATAAAATTTAATTATGATGATTATAATAATTTCGGCGCTGCTTTATTGCCTGATTTTGACAGATTTTAGCAAGGCGCTGGAGTTAAAATTTGTAAAACAAAAGATGCACAAAGTGGAGGATGTGAACTTCAATAGAGAGAAATTAAATTTGCTTTATTTAGAAAGTAGTTTTTCATTCTTTCCATTACTTATACTCGTAAAAAGGGAATGTGAATCTCGGGATTTCGTGATCTCAGTATGTTAGTGGCTTTCAGTACTGAAATTTGTGGAATTCGTGGATATGGATCCCGCAGCAATTTGTGAATGGGAAGATACTTCAAATTGGTCCCAAAAAATTTCCCTTGTTCTGTGAGAAACAAGTTAGAGTTTGCAGTATTGCCAGTTCGAGAATGATGAAATAACGAAATGAGGTCTTTCCCATTCTCTCTATCGCGTGCGCGTGGTGATGCTGCTAACCCCAAATGAGAATTCAGTACTTCTCCCTAACCGGACTCCCGTTCCTTGGTGGAATCAAGAACTCCAGATGTTGAGGCGTGAGTTAAGAAAACTTCTAAACCGGGCCCTCAAGACTAACTTTGCTGAGGACTGGGAGCGATACCGTGATGTTCAGAAGAACTACAAGAGGCTTATTCGGCAATCGAAAAGAGCCTCATGTAGGGAATTCTGCAGTGGAATTGAATTTTTGAGTGACACGGCGAAATTGGTTAGGATCCTGAAAAGGGACCCAACTGCAAAGCTGGCGTCATTTAGGAAATTTGATGGCTCCTTTATGGAGCGGCAAAGTGATACACTCAGCTTGCTGATGGAATCTCACTTTCCTGGTAATCAGCTAAGCGTCAGCCGGCAAAAGCCCTTATTGATAGAGGCAGTTGTCAGAGCTGTTACACCTTCTCGGCATGACTGGTTCGTTGCTAGATCTGTGATGAATGAGGCCGCCATTCGATTTGCCATCAAATCTTTTGGCGGCTACAAGTCACCCGGACCAGATGGCATATATCCTGCCACGCTGGAGGAAGGCGCAGAATCCGTGACAGCAGCCCTAAAGAAAATCTTCTGGGCATGCCTGGCACTGGCCTACATACCACGCTCTTGGAGGATAGTGAGGGACGCTTTCATCTCAAAGGTTGGAAGAGACGACTACACCAGCCCCAAAAGCTTAAGACCCATCAACATGACCTCTTTCATGCTGAAAAGTCTCGAACGACTAGTGGAATTGCGCATACGTCAGAAGTCGCTGAAGGCTCACCCTCTGTCTCCATTTCAGCATGCCCATCAAAGTGGAAAATGCTGCAAGTCGGCACTGCAAAACCTTGTTGCTAGGGTAGAGCTGGCCATCGACAGTAGGGACTACGCTATGGGCATCTTTTTAGACATAGAGGGGGCGTTTGATAATGCCACTTTTGACAGGGAGTCTACGCACAAGCATATGCGGACGATGGTGCTTGTTTGGTAACAGGCCCTTCGCTTATGAACATCTGCAGGAAAGTGCAGAAAACTCTGGATCGGATTAACACTTGCTGCTGTGCGAATGGGCTATCGGCAAATCCCGCCAAGACTGGTATTGTCCTTTTCACCAGAAGGAGGAATCTTGATGGACTCGTTCTGCCTAAGCGAAAAAGAGTCTCAATCCAGCTATCCAAGGAAATTAAATATCTTGGAGTAATCCTCGATAGTAAGCTCCTATGGAAATCGCACGTTGAAATAAAGACATCCAAAGCACTGACAGCTTCTGGAACTACACGGCTATGCTAAGACCTATTATCACGTATGCATCAATGGTCTGGATGAGTAGACTCTCTCTAGTGGGAGTCAGGACGACCTTATCGAGACTGCAACGCACTGGGCCACTGTTGCACCGGAGCTTTTCCGACTACTTCAGGCCCAGCATTAGATGCTCTGATTGGTTTACCACCACTTGATGTTTTCATCCAAGGAGAGGCCTTGAAGGCCATCTGCAGGCTGAAACACAATGGCAACTGGTATGGCCCCTGTCCGGCATTGGAACACAGAGAAGGCATGGATGTCGATCCAACGATTCTCTCCATGCCCCTTGACTCCATGCCATCAAGAGTCGTACTTGAAAAGAGATACAGTGTTGTGCTACCAGAGGCTCAGTTGTGGGAAGACTCCGAAAATGAGCCCGGCAAACACTGTTTTCGCATTTTTACGGAATCCAGCGGGACAAAACTGCACTTTACTCTTGGAATGCATGCATCTGTGTTTCAAGCGGAGGTGTATGCAGTTCAAGAAGCGATGAACTTTGTGGTGGAAAAACGATGGAGAGGCAGATCTATATGTGTCTGCAGCGACAGCAAAGCTGCGCTTATGGCCTTAGACAGCCCTCCAACCACATCAGGGGTAGTGAAGTCCTGTAAATCCAGGCTGAACTATGTCGGTAGACATAATAGCCTGATGCTAACATGGGTCACGCAGGTAATGAGACCTCTGACTCCTTAGCTAAGATGGGCTCTAAGGCCAACTCCTTTGGCCAGAGCCCCTTTTGCCACTCCCTTCTGCGGCCATCTTAGCCACGGTTAGCATATGGGCACTACCACCCACAAGCGAGCTTGGTAGGCTGAGAGAGGCTGCAGATGAACTAAACTGATGTTACCTGTCATGTCCGATCGACTGTCGCAAACCCTTCTGTCATTAAGCAGAGAGGAGTGCAGACGGCTGGTTGGACTAATGACGGGCCACTTTCTGTGGGCGAAGCACATGGAGAGGTTGGGCATCTCAGACAGTGTACTCTGCCCAGCTTGTGAAGAGGAGGATGAGACGGCGGATCACTTCCCGTGTGTCTGCCCCGTCTTCGCGCGAAAAAAAAACTTCTAAAAAGGGAAATTTCAATGGAAGCAACAGGAACACAAGTTACTAGAGTGTGAATTTTCAAAAGGGCTCACTAGAGTGAGCATTAGGCTAGCATCCTTACATCAGCATGAAAAATATTGTTATGAATCAAATGGAAGCAATAGTTTATTCCGAATTGTCATGCCATAAAGGTGATGATGTCTTAATGTGACAAAATTATTTCAAATAATAATAAGTTTCCGACTTTTTAGGCACCTACAAGGGGTGTTAGTTAAAAGAGAAGTTTAAGAAAATAAGGCAATATTTTTTTCGCAAACATGACAACGATGAAGACTACACGGTTTATTAAGTAATTGCGAGTCGTAGTTTTGTGCATACTTTAATGCAAAAGAAATTTAAATATGTATGTTTTATACTGCATGAATATTCGCGGTTCCTTTGTTCAGACACAGACTGTATATAATGTGAAAGCAGTATGAAAATCGACAGTACCAAAAATATTCTGTAAATCAGCAACAGCGAAATAACTAGTTTGTAGTTATTTAGAAGGAAACTGACTTTTTGGTGGCATCTATATGTAAAAAGAGTCAAAAATAGCGAACTTATAGTGCATCATAGTTAGTTGAGTTTCCTACAGGGACAATACTAAAAGTGCTGAATGTTTTTACGCCATGTTTTTGTAACATCACTGCTAAATGCTTGACAAGTCATTCTGGTTATTTTTTGTATTATTTTTAGACCACATGTTAGTAAGTTTTTTCAAGCGTGGCATGCGACATGTGAAATTGACTAACAAAAAACCAAACGCGTTCGGAAAATGTTAGGCTAGGTGGAGGGGTTCATTTTTTGGAAAGGGGTTTAATGTAAGCTTATGTAATATTTTAGATCATTAAAGAGTTAAGTGAGAGTAGCTGGGCATTGGGGAGTGTATTGAGCCGGCCACTATACTATGCACTATACTATATAAATTTTTAGGATTGTACTGAGACAGCTGTCTGATTAGACAATCGAGATATGAGTAGTCAATGGAATTGAAACCAAAGTTTATTAGGACTAAATCCAAATTTTGAATTTTGTGGACATTTTCAGTAGATTTTTTGTTTGTTTTAATCTTACATTGCGACTAGCTACCGAGAAAAATATTGCTAGCTAACGATCGATTTGTTTTGTATTTAAAAAATGAGGTACATACAACCCTTAACCCTTTCGCTCCGACTTTTAGAGGGGATTTGCTCAAACTTTATTTTTGAGTTTTTGGATACCCATTGGTACTTTATGTGCGTAGAAACAAGATGAAGCTTGTAACTTATGTAGATAACGGTATTTTGAGGTGGGACATATGTGTCCCAACAGTATTTAAAAATGGGATATATTTGTCCCAACAGGGTACAAACTACACCTAGAAAGTAGAAACATTTTTTTGGTAATAACATATGATTTGTACTTTTATTTATTTTATGAATGTGATGAAGCGAAACATTGTATACAGAATGGCAAATTACAAGCCCGGCAAATAATTTTTGTTCTTTTCTCGACTTTTTGATTGGCGCATGCTACGCACCGACGTCTTTTAGACTGCTCTATGGGTAAATGATCCCCCACATTTGTCATTGATTTGTACCTATTCGATGATCTTCCAGACCGACGGGATCGTTTATATGCGGTAGATTCCTTTCCTTTTTCAATTAGCGACTCAGCAATCTCGACCAGCACTGGTAAGAAGGCAGGTTTCTTCCTATTCAGCTCCGAATATATAACCCAAGTGTTTACAGCAGCCATCATCATGCCACGATAAAATACTTTTTTCCACCATTTATTTGATTTTCTGTTTATATCATACAATCCCGACATTTGATCTGCCAAGTCCACACCGCCCATTATTGCGCGGTACGTCTTTACGATGTCAGGGCATGGAAACTCTGCCTCAGTTCCATATTTCATTTTGCGTCTAACAGTGCTCATTTCAGATGTGTGGCAGTTACTGAGCAGCATTACCTCTTTGACGTACTGCCACTTTACCGCTATGGTACCTGCAATCAAGAAAGTTACTTAAAAAAATTAATTAAAGGGTTTTAGTTTGACTTCGTACCCGCCGAATTAACTTTGAAAATAGCTTCGCCGCGCTGCAATTTTTCTAGTATTTTCGGAACATTCTTCCGGTTGGACATGCATGTTCCCAAAGCTGGATATTGTATGTTGTTAATAAGATTAACAGTGGTGAAAAAACGATCAAAGCAAAGTGTCACGTCAGGGTTAGAAATCGTTGCTGCAAGATCATTCACAAATCGTTCGCCGAGTGTCCCTTCAAGGACAGATCCTTCTTTTCCACAATAGATACTCATGTCATAGGTGTATCCAGTCAAATAATCGCAGCGAAGCCACGTTTTGATGCCCCGTTTCACTGGCTTGAGTGGCATATATTGCTTGAGTGATGAACACCCTTTGAATTTAGTCATTTGTTCATCGATACTTTGGAAGCTACTATCATCCCGGCAGGCTTTGAAAGTTGTTTTCAAGCAATTCATGAAATCGTGAATGTAATAGGTTTTTCCTGCATCTGCAGGCTTGTCAACTGGAGCAAAATATAGCTTAGACATTATCTGCTCAAAACGATCACGTGATATGGCTGATTTTATAGATTCATTGCTCAATGAGTTATGATTCGACCAGTAGTTTTTAATCGACGGCACATGGTTATACGGCATGATAAACATGCATCCAAGTAATATATCAATTTCACCGGAGTCCGTCTCAAGAATTTTTTTTTTGTTTCGCTCCGTTATGGGTATTTTCTTGAGCCTCTCATTAGTACATTGGGCAATGTACAAAGACATGCTTCTTGGAAACAATTTTCGAAAAATTTCGTAGGGGGTTGAGTGGCGCCCAATATTTACTGCAATTTTGCATTCGCGATGGTTAAAAAAAAAAATAAATAATTGGCGCGTACACTTCTGTTAGGTGTTTGGCCGAGCTCCTCCTCCTATTTGTGGTGTGCGTCTTGATGTTGTTCCACAAATGGAGGGACCTACAGTTTCAAGCCGATTCCGAACGGCAGATATTTTTATGAGGAGCTTTTTCATGGCAGAAATACACTCGGAGGTTTGCCATTGCCTGCCGAGGGGCGACCGCTATAAGAAAAATGTTTTTATTAATTTTGCTTTCACCGAGATTCGAACTAACGACCTCTCTGTGAATTCCGAATGGTAATCACGCACCAACCCATTCGGCTACGGCGGCCGCGAATGGTTACTCACCGATTTTCTGGAAACAAACGACTCATTCGGTGTGCTCCAAATAACCGTGCCTGAGGCTTCCTCACCTCGTGCAGGTTGATCGTCTATGCCACTATTCTCGTCACTCAATCCGGTCTCCTCTGAATCGCTGGAAGAATCGTCATTGCCAATGGTTTTATCTAACTCAGGACTATAAATATCATCACTTCCGTCACTAAAATCAGTTCCTGATTCCATGGATTCATCATCGCCTTCTTGAAGTAATGCACTAATTTGATCGCGATTTAATATGTCCCTATATAAAGCCCTGCTGGGACACATGCATCCCAAAACTAATTTCCGCTGAATATTTTTCACAAAACTCTTATTAAAATATATATTTGTACTTACCAGTAAAAGGGCAATATTTTTCTTTACAAAAATCAACACTTCTTATAAAAATACGTATTATTTCACCAAAATTACGCGTAAATTTGATGCAATATTAGCGACTGCTCACAAACAAGTGATCAAAACTAAACACGATTGAAACTGTGTGGAATGCGGATAACGGTAAATTGTAAGTACTGTTCGCAGCTACTGATTGTGACATTTTGGTTGAGTTTCTTATGAAAATCGCAAGTGTAAGGGGGAAGTGAACATGCTGTGGGATATCAGTGTCCCAGCAGTAGCGAAAGAGTTAAGGTGGGATTCTGTTTAGTCCACTAAGTGTTGGGGTTTTGTACGCCTCAATCTTCTTTTCCAATTAGTTGGATTAACAAGGGGGCGTCCATAAATTACGTGCGATGTTTAAGGGGGGAGGGGGTCGAGTCAAATCTCATCTAATCTTACGTTGGAGAGAGGGGAGGTCTCGGCAAATATCACGCAATTTTTTTTCTGATTGAAACAAAAAAATTATACTATTTTGGTCCCTTATCCAGATTGTACATGCTTAAGATTTAATCTTAAGCGTAATCGTAGTATGATTAAGATCATTCACTAATTCGTTCGAAGGAAAATAATTTCATTCATACTTCGACGTTATATGTACATTACTACTGTCAAACCACCATATTTGTTTTATACCAAATAGCTCAATTTAATATGAATTTACGGTACAGTGCAGACCGTCGTTTGTTTTCGCGCCACTATCAGCCGAACGCGCGACTCGATGAACAAGAGCGTACGAGCTGAGTGGCAGCGACACACGGACAGGTTCCAACCTTCTTTGTTTATTCTTGTAAATGTTTTACTCGACTCAGTTCATGCTCTTACTAATTTAAAATGAGTTATCAAACTTTTTATAACGCATACGTCAAAAGATACGTCTATAAGGCGAAGAAGTCCTGCCACGACGATCTGATAAAATTATGGAATACTGCGAAGCAAAAATTCCCGAAGAAAGAAGAGTTAGTACATCACATTAAACATGAGATTGAACGGCTTCTCAGGGAATCTACTGAGAGAAAAGTTCGGTATACTTTAGCATTCCTTCAAAAGGTATGTTAAATATATATTTTTTTAAGAAAATCCTTTTTTTATATAAAGTTTATTGTTACAATTAATAGCATAAAAAAACTCTAACAGTGAAATTCTTAATAAAATATGCTAAAATCATAACTACAAAATATTAGCGCGGTCATTTCCTTCACTGTTTTCACATAATTCAAAATCAGCTTCTTGTGATCAGCGATGATGAGGATGAAGCTATGTCGAACACTACACCATCTAACGTACGTCCCACTCCAGCATAAGATACTATGAAGAATCAGATTGCTAAGCTGCATATGGAGCTTGACCTAAGTGCTGCAGCGCACGCCGGAGTGATCTGCATATGATTCTTCACGACCGTTTTCTGCCACCTCCATACTCTATCACTCAGGTTGATGGACGTTTGACAATTTCGGACTTTAAAGAACATGGCGGAAAGTCATTCGCTCCATTTCGAATACGCCTACCGATTCAACCGCTGAATGCCTTCATCAGCACGCCTTATGATCTCTATTGCCCAAGTATACGTGATAATTTAGAGAAAAGATGCTGCAGTACATGCGGTATTTACTTCGCATCTATCACAAGAGCTGCAGAGCACAGGCGAGCAGCTCACATTGCACCAGCTAAGCAAGCGCGTATGTTCCGCAAAGTGCGACCCTCACGGATTGTCACAAGACGAGCTAATGAGTTACTGTGCGCAAGCGTCAACGGCTTAGAGTGGATAGATCAGAACGAAGTTGAAGGAGCAGATGATTTTACTGAAAATCATATGGACATGTTGGCCCCAATAGTCTCTCTGGAAACCGCGCATGATTCTCCATGAATTGAATTAGAGTAGATATTCTTTTTTTAATCGCAGTAGTTACGATTTAAGTCTTCTATTGTTAAATTTTTATTACACTTATAACTCTCAGCAATATTTATTACTAGTCTTAACTAATTGTAAATAAAAGCACGAATCAAATTTTGTTTTCTCTTTTTACAATAACAATCCAACGCGTTTACATAAGAAACCCACATTTTGAAAAATCTCACGTGAGATTGGGGTATGGGGGAGGGGGTTGAATAAAATCTCACGACATCTCACCAGGGGGGGAGGGAGGTATAGAAAATTAAAAAAAAAGACATCACGTAATTTATGGACGCCCCCCAAGGATAGAGGCATCCTCAAAAATGGCAAAGTAGCCGTTAATGTAAAAAAAATATATGAAATATATCAAAAGAGAATACAAATTAGCTTTACGTTTTCTAGAACAAGAAAAAGAGACTTTAATGCAGGCATTTCTGTGCAATGATTTACCTAAGAAAAACTATCTGTACCGGATACCGACTCAACTTTGTGCAATGGCCCCAAAATGAATGGAAGCAGAAAGAGCATTTACAGGTGCTGGTCTTGCTAAAAAATACCTCTCAATGTCGCCATTAGTATGGCTACGATTGGAGCAGAGTGTGTTTGTGTGTGACTACCATTGGGTAGACTCCCTGGTGCATTTCTATCAAGAAAATGCTCTTCAGGGATGGCTCAAAACTGCTGGTCCTGCCACTTGTGTGACAACATTAAAAAGTAGAGGAATGTAGGTGCCAATTAAAAATACATACATAGGCACATAAGGTTTATAAATTTTGTTTGTATGTGCAAATAAATAATATTTGTATCTGCGAGTCTTTCGAAAGTTTCGTTATAAAAATGGTGATAACTGTCCATGAGGTTTTTACATATATTTTCGGGCACAATTTCAAAATTTATTCGAACGCCCATGGGAATAAAATATAAAGTTCACCGTTTGAGTTGAGTGCCTTGTTAAATCAATATATGCGACCTGTTGTATGCAAAATACCATATACGTATGTATGTATATATGTTTAATCGCATACACTTACAACTATTTTAGATTCGGCTAGAAATAGCCAGCTCTTTGCTGCACTCCACTCCAATCAATCCACAATCGAAGCGTATCGAATTTCATACGAAAAATTTGTGCAAATATATTCATAAAAAAAACGAAAACGAACACAAAATACGGTCGAATCAAAAACGAAAAATTGTGTTGTTATTGCTTGTGCCAACAGTTTTACTCCCCTTTTCGCTCACATTTATATGCAATCGTTCCGTTGGTATCCAATATGTGACTATTGGCATACTAAACGAATCCCTGCAGCCTTCACTTCGGCACCGCTCTCCCTTGCTTTGCAACACCGTGACCCTTGCCTCACTCCCTTTCGTGGGCAATGCATTTGCCTCTACGTGGATTTGTTTTGTTTTTTTTTTCTAACGTCTACCCAACGTTTTGCCAACTGCTCCCAGCAACTTGATAGTTTCTCAATTTTCAAACTATCGAAGGTTATTTTAAGCGTTTGTTCGGTTTATTATGAAGCTTTTTTAATATCTAGTTTTACACCAAACGCTTAAATGCATGCGGAATAAAATAGTTTTGAATTTAGTTATGTTATTGTTATAAAATTTGTTTAATCGGACTCAGTATTTAAGGAGAAGCCATCAAATTCATGAACACAAACATTAACCAAACTCTAAAGTAAAATAAAATTGAAGCCTGCCAAATGTATGACCCATTCGAAGTACTTTGCTTCGAAACCCTGTTTTCACATGGAAGGAGCCATCAAACGAAAGAAGTCCGAGGAACCATGAATGTAACAGAGTGCAGTCTACTGGGCCGCCCATTTGCGACGGACCCATGTGTGACGAGGCTAGTCCGCAGGCAACAATCTTTGCGTCAATTGAATCTTATATGGGAATAAATGCAAATCAATGCGGATAATTCGTTGTAAAGTGGTCCGAGCAATGCCTAACTGCTGAGAACGGCGATTTTGGGATGTCCTTGGCGACGTCTCAACACTGTCCCGTACAAGAGCAATATTCTCATCCGATCGCCTTGGTCGGTTTTGATTTGGCCTCTTTGGATTAGAAAGAGCATCACCAGTCGAAAACCTTTTGTAGAAACGTTTAATGGTGTTCTTAGAAGGCGCACTTTTCGCATTATTTAATTTTTTATACACACGTTGAGTTTTCAGAATTGACTTCTTTTGTTGAATGTGAATTTCAACAATTTGGGAGCGCTCGCGTGGCGTGTACTGTTCCATGGTAAAAATCTGCTTAGACTGACGCTTCTAACACGGTATGTCATTAAGCGATTTGACGTCTCTGTCAAAAGATACAGGGTTGCCAGATGGGTCCGTCGAATATGGGCAACCCTGTAAATATATCTAGGCTTTCTGGATTATTCGAAGAGTAGATTTCATAGCCTCAGACGCAAGAAGCGAGAACAGGAGAAGCGTGAGCGTGAGCTGCTAGAGGAGTACAGGGGCAGGAATGATGCTCGAAAATTCTATCAACAAGTCAAGCGTCTGACACGAGGTTTCAAGACCGGAGCATCAGCCTGCAGAGATAAAAACGGAAATCTGGTTATGGATACACAGTCCACACTGGGCATATGGAGGGAACACTTCTGCAATTTACTTGCTGGCGATGACGCACACAATTCCGACCCAGTAGAAGATGACCCGATACCGCCAATCGACGATAATTTGGACGTTCCACCACCTAGTCATTCCGAAGTCAGAGTTGCCATTCAGCGGCTCAAGAATAACAAAGCGGCAGGCGCTGACGGCTTGCCCACTGAATTGTTCAAGACTGGCGGCGATGTGCTGATAGGGAGCATGCAAAATATGGCTAGCAGAAACCATGCCCGACGATTGGAATCCCAGTGTCCTTTGTCCTGTACTGAAGGATGGTGACCCGACGATCTGCACCAACTACCGGGGCATCAGTCTTCTAACCATCGGCTGCAAGATCCTGTCTAGCGTCCTATGTGGAAGACTTAATCCGTTTGCCAACACTCTGATCGGGCCTTATTAGTGCGGCTTCAGAAGTGGTAAGTCCACCATCGACCAGATTTTCACATTACGCCAAATCCTGGAAAAGACCCATGAAAAGCAAGTCGACACCCATCGTCTCTTTGTCGACTATAAAGCTGCGTTCGATAGTCCGATAAGGGATTGCCTGTACGCCACCATGTCTGAGTTCGGTATACCAGCGAAGCTCATACGGCTTTGCAGAATGACGTTGAGCAACACAACCAGCTCCGTCAAGGTAGGAAATAACCTCTCCGAGCCATTCAGTACCGTTCGAGGTTTCAGACAAGGCGATCCACTGTCATGCAACCTCTTCAACTTCGTGATGGAAGGGGTGCTCCGAAAAGCAGGTGTGCATCGTAATGGCACTATTTTCTACAAATGTGTCCAGCTCTTTGCGTACGCCGATGACATTGACATTATCGGCCGCTGTAAGCGAGATGTCACGGCTGTGTTTTCTGCTATCGAGAAGGAATCATCACGAGTGGGTCTGGCGGTGAACGAGGGTAAAACGAAGTATACACATGCTGTCTACAACGCGGAACACACGGTTAGCACAGTAAGCAATTGAGTAGCCGAGCCCTTTCTCGCATGACCAAACTGACACTTTACAAGACGCTCATCATACCCGTGTTGCTTTATGGCGCAGAGGCATGGGTAGTGTCACAAAGCGATGCAGCCGCTCTTGGGGTGTTCGAGAGAAAAGTTCTTCATAAGATCTTCGGTCCTGTGCGCGTTGGCGAAGACTACCGTTCAAGAATGAACCACGAGCTGTATGAGCTCTACGCCGACATTGACGTAGTTCAACGCATCGCCATCCAACGCCTGCGTTGGCTAGGGCATGTCGTGCGTATGGATGAAGAAGCTCCAGCAAAGAAGGTGTTCGAGGGCGAAGTCCAAGGGAGCCGACGAAGAGGAAGACCATTGCTCCGGTGGAAAGACCAGGTGGAGGAAACCCTATGCTCGCTTGGTGTACAGAATTGGAGAAGGTGCGCGCGGAGCAGAGGCGCCTGGAGAGAGCTAGTGAGGTCGGCCGTAACTCGGTAACGGGTTGTTATGGCCACCTAAGTAAGTAAGTAAGATTTCATAGTTTTTTTATTATATTATTATTATTATTATTTATCAGAGCAATATTAAATATGACACTAATTATTTAAGCACACTAGCTACTTAGGCCTACGGTGCTATATTTTATTATTTCGTGAAATTTCGCCAGCAACATTTATTGTCAAATGAGAAGAAATGTTAGACTGACAAATTTTGGTAAGAAAATTAAAGATTTACTTAGACGTTTCGCTTGAAAATTACATATCTTCGGAGCATTCGAGCTCAGGTACTTCACTCGAAAAATAACTGGCAGTTTTCGCTCAATTTAAAATTATCAGAGCATTTGAAATAGGTGTGAATAAATGTTGCCGCCATACTGAGATATATACGAAATGTCACTTATATTCACAGCAATGAAATTTGTAAATAAAATAAAATAATACGAAATTCTGGACTAAGAATTAACAAAGAGAAAAAGATCTGACCATAAACGATCCAGCTCAGGTTTAAAACATGATGACTTGCTGATCGGAGACTATGCAGTCGAGAGTGTGCAATAAAATGGGTATCAAAGTGCAAGTGTGGGTATCAAAATATCAGCTAATAAAGATATGCCATTGACAATTAGTGACAGAGTTATAGCAGCAAATTAGTCTTATTACTCTAATTTCAAACTGCTTAAGTCTAAATTGTCATCTCGCGACCAAAAGTTAAGTGCTTATCTATGGTTGCGAGCTATGGACGTTAAAAACGACTGAAATTAATCAGCTAATGGTTTTCGGAAGAAAAATTATACGAAAAATTTATGGACCAATAAGACTGCACGAGGTACTTATCGAATAAGCTGGAACTATTAGCAATAAGTGGAAGTAGACCTTGAAAAGCTAAACGAGCAGCGGTGTAAGAAGGTAGCCTTAGATAGAGACAGATGGCGACAGGTTATGAACGAAGCAATGCTTCACCAAGGAGACTGTGATGCTAAGAAGAAGAAGAAGAATAATGCAATTTGTATGGATTTTGATAGCCATTTCACGGGAAATGCGAACTTAGTACTATGTTTGACATTTAAAATTAGAACGAATATAATCAGCATTATCAACTAAGGCTATTAATAACTACACACTCAAAATGAGAGGTATTCCAAAGCATGCTTTTCTGATGTGACTCAAATTTTCCCCACTAATGGAAGGTTCCATATTTTTATAGCACCAGAGAGAATAATTGTGTTTGTAAGATGCTTTTTGTCATTAGCACATTTTTTCTAAACACTTGAAGACTTTTCATGTAATTCCTGCCGTAGCTCTTAAAAATGCCGTCATATGGCTTATAAGTGTGGTAAAAACAAAAATTAGTATATATATACGTATATATTTGGCCGGGTTGATTTGTGGGGAGGCAAAAAAATCGCCCATTGCTCTGCTAAAATCATATTCTACGAATCAAAATAAGAAACTTTGCCGAAGGAACCATACCTCTAAAACGAATTCTGATGTCCCCCAATTTGGGTCGAACTTTTAGTTTCTTTTGAGGGGAGGCAAAAAAATCGCCCAATGCTCTGTTAAAATCATATTCTAGGGATCAAAATAAGAAACTTTGCCGAAGGAACCATACTTCTAAAACGAATTCTGATGTCCCCCAATTTGGGTCGAACTTTTTAGTTTCTTTTCTCATGTAAAGGCCAAAAATGGTGATATTTTGAAATGATTGTATGGGGAACCACCCAGGGAAGTTCCAGGGGGTGTGCCACTGGCATGGGAGGATCGACCGTCCAAAGTTAGTGGGGGTAAGTCATACATTTGGACTCGATTGGAGCACTCTAAATGGGTCAAAGTGTGATTTTTCGTTCGACCCAAATTGGGGGACATCAGAATTCGTTTTAGAGGTATGGTTCCTTCGGCAAAGTTTCTTATTTTGATCCCTAGAATACGATTTTCACAGAGCAATGAGCGATTTTTTAATTCGACCCGCCCTAATATATATATAAATATATTAAATATATATGCCTATAATATCAGAATAACTTCAACAGATCCTTCATATTTCAAGTTAAGGTGAGAAATGCTGAGAGTGAAAATTTGGTGGTTTGATGAAAATAAAAATTAGAAAAAAAAAATTCAAACATTGGTGTTTCATGGCTAAGATTTCGAGCCCGAACACTATCGGCAGTCGTGTACCAACCAATTCGGCAACAGTAGCAGCTTCAGTTAGATTAGTTTTGTTGTCCTCTAGTGCACAGCAACCTCTGATGTGCGACCTAACGAAGTAAGCACTTTCTCGGGCTTTTTAATCCATATTACCAATAGATCTAGAGTTAAACCACTTGACTAAATCATCGCGTTGTAAGAGCTGAACATTCGCAAAGGATCTGCTCTGATGTCTGATCGCCACGCTCGCAAAACCAGCAGTCGTTTTGTACTCCTAATCCTAGTTTCCTGAAATAATGACAACGCCTCGGTATAATACCAGGTATAGTTCTAGTGAGAGTTCGTAAGTCTTCTCTATGTAGATTTAAAAACCTACTTGATGCTGCTTTTCATCCTGGGCCATATGATTTCAGTGGTCCCCAGTCGTTCATGATTTCCCTTATGTGGACTTTGGTAAGGCGAATATGTTACAATTTTGCTTGATCTTCATAAGTGGCAATAAAGTCAATATTAAGATATTTGCATCTCTGTGTCATGAAACCAGATGAGATAAGGAGCAGGTGCTAAAATGATTCCATCACGTCATCTTCCAAATATCTCTTATATAAGAGATCGAAATTGCATTGAGTCTCACAACATGAATTGGATTGCGATATTAGTAACATTGCATTAAATAAGAATATCCGCCTTTATAAAGAGTAGCTGATATGAGGATCATCTATCTTAGTCACTCTACAGGAAAAAAACAGTCTCTGGTGTGCTTTGTCTAGCCAATTTACTCATCTTATAATTGTATTCTGTTACCCGTAGCTTGAATATATTGTATCCAGAAGGATACAATGGAGCGAAGACATTTTCCAACTTATTTCGGACGCACTAGCAACATAGTCCTACAATTTTACAATAACGCTATTCAATACCGCCAGACATCAAAGAAATTAGTCAGAAGACATAAATTTTACGTGGAGTCGTTTAAAAGATGAATATTGATATGCCATGAACTTGAATTTCTGGCGAGAATGTTAAAGCTGTAAATCTCCGAAAAAAAATCCGACACACTGGAGTAGTCTTCAACAAAGTTGGTCCTGGAGACATACACATACATAAGTACATCTTATTATTTGTTTGGCTCTAATTTTTGCTCCACAAATAGAGGAACCTACAGTTTTAAGCCGCCTGGCTCGCAGATTCGAACCTGCGTACTTCCGAATGGTAATCACGCATCAACTCATTCGGCTACGGTGGTCGCTAAGACATACGCCCTTATAACTATTAGCGTTTGTTCATGCTGATTAGCCACTTTGGGCCAGTATAATAAACTGAAAGGTCTTCAGTGTTGACTTCCTCAAATGCTTCACATTCAGCCGATTGTGGCAAATCTTATCTGAAATACAAATATCAAAATAATCTGGAAGCCTACTTTCAAACCTAAATAGGAGTTTCCTGCTAGATTTATTTTTTCCAAAACACCGATGCAACATAAAACCATCCGTTCCCATGACCATCGGTTCTACGTTACCGAAACGACATGAATTTACTTACATATATGTCCAGTAGTATTCCTCGTATATGCTACTGTCACAACAGAACCGTCTGAGAATCAGTTCCGCGAACCTTTTCCAAAACTTGAAGGCTTGAAGCGAGCAGACTGATACCGAATATGCCTGACGTGTACGCAGAGTGCCCGTTATATGTATCACACATAAGGCCAACGCGTATTGACCTGCATTGTTAATTAAAAGCGAACCCCCAACAAATCGAATATCGCTCCTAAATAATTTTATTTATAGTTTATTAACTCTGAAGCGAAAAATTACTTGCATATTATTCATGTAAAAATTATAAATTTTTAAGTGAAAACTTCTTTAGAATCGTTGGGAGTGATTTGAAACTCGATGAAACGAAAAAGCGACACTAAAAAGAGACATACATATAGATCTTATAGTATATAGCCTGCGAGAGAATGAGATAGAACACAGTCATACAGCGTTCCCTATTCTCCGTCTCCTATTTGTGCGGTGCTTCGTAGCCTCCCCACTCTTGGCTACGAAGCGTTATATGTTGTTATACGTATATGTGTGTGGCTGCGTACTGCTGAGCCACGCTAGTATAGTGAGTATTGTAGTATGTATACTACACTGCCTATTACTTGCTTTGGTGTTTAGTTCAAGCGTCATACGTATGTATGTTTGTATTTTTTTTTTTTATGGAGGTGGCACAAAGCATTGAAAGCCGAAAAGTGTGAGACTTGCCTTTCAGCTCACTCACAAAAACCCATAACCCAAACTAAAACCCACCCCAGCTCCGTTTCCCTCCCGCGGGACAACCGTTAAATAGTACTTCACGGGAGGGGGTGCGGCCTATTGCCTCTTCATGAAGATATGCGCTGTTGTTCAGCGCGACGCAGTTTGGAGATTACTATTTTTGCCATATTACATACAGCGGACCAATATTCTTCTGACTCTAACATAATATCCACTAGGTTATCAGCCGAAATTGGCTTCCCCACCCTAGTGCTTAATTCCTCCCTTTCGAACACAAATCGCGGACAGACAAAGGAAACATGTTCTGCGTCTTCTACAGCTGGTGCACAATGAGAACAGTACGGGTCGTCTTCGTGCTTAAACCTATAAAAGTAGGATTTAAAACACCCATGTCCCGTCAGTATTTGGGTTAGATAGTAATCTAACTGTCCATGTTCACGGTTAGCCCATTTGGAAATTGTGGGAATCAAACGGTACGTCCAGCGTCCGTTGGGGGACAAGCTCCATTTCTCCTGCCATGAACGCAGGCTACGCTCTCTTGCTATCTTGCGTATTGTCACCCGTTCTGAAGTAGCTTTTTTTTGGTATATTTCAGCATACTCTGTTGCCATTAGGTTGATTGGGAGTAGTCCTGCTATAACCATAATGGCGTCTTCCGATACCGTGCGAAACGCGCAGCACACTCTGAGGGTACTTAATCGGTACGCTGATTTCATGTACTTCACATATGACGTGCAATTTGTAGCTTCCGCCCATTCTGGAGCTGCATACAGCATAATCGATGAGACAATAGAGTTGAGTAGTCTCCTACAATTTTGCCTAGGGCCTCTGATGTTCATCATTATTCGTATTAGCGCAGTTACTGCTTCTGCTGCCCTGCTGCTCGCATACGCCAAGTGCTCTTTGAAATCAAGCCTACGGTCGATTACTACTCCCAGGTACTTAGTGAATGGCTTCGATCCTATGCCATGATCGCCCACCATTATGTTGGCCGGCTCCACAATCTTCCTGCTGCTAATTAGTACTATTTGTGTTTTATGGTCCGCAAGAGTTAGACCACTGTTGCACAACCATTCCTTTACCATGCCAAAAGCTTGGGTGCATGCTTCTTCGGCTTGATGGAGTGATTTAGCCACGACCACAACAGCTATATCGTCAGCAAATCCTACAATTTGTGACCCTCGAGGTAGATTGAGACGCAGAACTGCATCGTACATACGTTCCATAACAAAGGGCCGAGGACTGAGCCTTGTGGAACTCCGCCAGTTATTTTGTACTGTTTTACACCAGCATCGGTTTTATAACGCAGGGTTCTGTCGGAAAGGTAACTGGCGACAATCCTACGAATGTACATTGGAATGTGGAAACTATCCAGCGCGATTAGAATTTTGCTCCAATTCGCCGTATTGAAGGCATTCTTAACGTCCAGCGTCGCAATTAGGCAGTATTCCTTGCTACCGTATAGCCTTCGAGTACCTTCAATCGCCTTTTGTGCAATGGTTTTGACTGCAGATACAGCATCTGTGGTTGAACGGGCTTTCCGGAATCCAAATTGTCGGGCTGATAGACCGCCTACATCCTCTATAGCAGCCTCCAGGCGATTTGCGATCAGGCGTTCCAGAATTTTCCCTGCGGTGTCGAGCATGCACAGGGGGCGGTAGCCTGAAGGATCTTCCGCAGTCTTAGATCCTTTTGTATTTAAAACCAGTTTCTGAAGCTTCCACTGGGTTGGAAATGTACCTTCTTTTAGACATGTATTGTAGAGATCTACAAAAATGTCGGTGCGACTTTGGATTGCTACTTTTAAGGCCTCGTTGGGGATTCCATCCGGGCCTGGAGCTTTATTATTTTTTATCCGTTTTATGCTCATCAGGAGTTCTTCTTTGTTTGTTAACTGCACATTTTGGTCGCCTTCACCGAGTCTTACCAATTCGTAGTCTCGTATAAGCACGGGGAACAGTGTTTCTACCACATTACGTAGAGTAGCTGGGCATGTTGTTGGAAATGGCTTAAATACTTTAAGTTTTTTCATAACAAGCCTGTATCCAAAGCCCCAAGGATCATTATCGGAATCGTCGCATAGCTGGAGGAAACACCGGCGTTTACTATTTTTAATTGCCTTTTTTAGCGCTTTTCTTCTTTGCTTATATTGGATCTGGTTTTCTCGGAAACTGTCCCTACCCCTGGATCTTTGATATGCTCGCCTGGCTCTTTTACATTCGCTGCGCAATTCTGCAATGTCTGCTGTCCACCAGTTGTGGACTGTTGTGCCTGTTGGGCCTAGTTTTGGGCATGGCTGCATCGCATGCTTCCGTTAAGTGTTTCATGGTTTGCGTAGTCTTTTCAGATGCATCCCCCGTAAGAGTTACATCTGCGAGCCTGATCTCAATAACCTCAGACTCCATTGTTTTGACTTTATACCTCGTCTCGTAGTTATTTGGGAACCTTTCTTCGCCATGCCGCCTTATTTCACAGATTATTGCGAGGTGAACGCTCCGGGTGTAATGCTGGCTGAGGAACCATTTCGTGTAGCGAACAAGACTAGAACTCACGAACGTAAGGTGGATTATAGATCCCGTTCCCGCTTTTTGGTACGTCTGTTGATTTCCTGTATTCATCAAGGCTATATCTAGCATGGAAAAGGCTTCTAGAAGGGCCTCTAGGGTTTGTCCGTGGGCATCCCCAGATAACAGCCCAAGCGTTGAAATCACCGGCTACGATGACAGGTCTATGCTCCTTTACATCCTGGGCGAGATTCTCTAGGATGCCTGTTGCTTCCAGCAGGGTTCAGCTGGGAGGTAGAAAGCAGATGTAAATGTATGTACCTGTAGCAGCTGTAAATGTATGTACCTCCCAGCTTAACCCTGCTGGAAGCAACAGGTATCTGTTTGTATGTGTGCACACAATCAAAATGACGGTGCTCGTATTGTAACTCCACAGATAGATCTGAATGCATAGCAACTAGAATCACTGTCTGTTCAGCTCTCTAAAGTGGGAGAAATATGTGCATGCGAAACCAGATTGAGCAATGGAAAAACAGTTTTAATTGTGGCAATTTATATTTCACCGAATCAATCAATAAATAGCATCACGGAATTCATTCACGAAAATTTAATAAAGTATACACCAGAAGTATCGCGGATACTTAGAAAAGATAACGATAAAGTTCCAATGATTTTAAGTGGCGATTTTAACGTAAATTTTGCATTGGACACAGCGGTTCCTTTAATTGACTTTCTCAATACAACATTCAATTTAAAAATGTGTAACAATTGCACTGAATCGACAACACGATCAAAAACAACAATTGACGCGGTATTTCAAAGATATGTTGACAACATCGAAACCAAAGCATTCGTATCAATATTTTAGCTATCATAAGCCACTCGTATCATTTGTTGAAATTGAAAACATTGAGGATGAATAATAATAAAATGAAGAAAATAAAATATGAACTTTATAGCAATATTATAATGAACCTATAATTATCCCGCTCCTAATGCTGCTTTCATGTCATTCTCTCTCAGTTTGTTTTACGGAAGGTTTCACTTCTATCGCGTCTAACCGTTAGACTGGTATTTTTTTTTTTTAATTTAGATCTGACCCAATGCCGTCCACACTTTATAAATTTTATAACTAATTTCACCCAATAACAGAAACCCAAAAATATATGCATTGTGTATAAAATTTCCGCTCCAGCCGAATATGCATGACTTTCTCTCTCTCTCTTTTATGACTCTGTATTTTTATTATTTTTTTTTTGCTGCTGTTTGTCTGTGCTTGTTTGAAAATTTTTGTTTGGAGTATATTGTTATATTGCTGTTGTTATTACGGGAGTGCACAAATATTTGTTTGTATTGTTTTGTTTAGCCATTGCATAAATTCATACCAATGGGGTGTATGTGCTTGTGTGGGCAGGTACCCAAAAATTTCCATAAAGTTCCATTCGGCCAATTACAGTGTTATTTGAATTCGATATTTTGTTTACCTGTTGGAAATTGGAATAAGTTGTTCAAAACAAAATTAGCCAGTAAAGTGCCCCTAAAGAAGATTGAAGAGTTTGAGTATTGTTGGCAAAAATATGCATAGCGATTTGTTTTGATTCTGGCATGATACTAATACATAAACATACACACATTTGAGGCAAGTCCATTATTTGTTTACTTTATATCGTATAATGTAGGGATATTGCGGTTGCCTATTTCAATTGATAGTTAATAAAAGCATTACCTACTCGTACTGGAGCTTAAGAGCCAGAAAATTGCTGGCTTATTTTACTATAAATTTTTTTTAAGAGATATATGTAGATTATATTTGAAGATGAAAGTTTGTTTGTTAGCATGCTACCTAAAGACTCCCAAACTACTTGGCCGTCTGATGCTTGGATATAATAATTATAGTATTCTCAAGCGAGGAGTGTATAGAATTATACTTCATTTTGGCTCCTCAGATGCATGCAGGCTAAAATATGGTATACATCTTCCTACAAAATAGAATAGAAAAAGTATTACAATGTACCATATATACTGTGAGCAAAAAGTAAGGTGAATTTATTTGTCAAACTTCGCGGGATTAAAATTTCGCTCTAGTTATTTTTTTCATGAGTTGGCAGCACTGTTAATAACATCTGGGCCAACTTTCATGTGAATGTCATTATCAGTAATATATTTACGCTTGTGTTTACCAAACGACCAAGAGTGCATTTTTCGATTTTTACAATGTCTGATTTGATTGAGCAGAGAAGTGCCATCAAATTTTGTTTGCGTAATGAAATTTCGGCTGCGGATACGTTTAGCATGTTGCAGAAGGCATTTGGTGATTCGACCAAGTCGCAGAAAAATGTTCATATGTGGTACAAAGACTTCAAAGAGGGTCGAGAACGTGTTGATGACTTGGAGCGCTCCGGACGACCATCGACGTCAACAGATGACCAACACGTCAATAAAGTGAAGGAGTTAGTGCTCAAAAATCGTCGGTTGACTGTTAAAGACCTTACTGATATGATCGGAATATGAAACCATTTTGAAAGACCAAAAGTCAAATCTCGTTTGGTACCGAAAACTCTCAATTTCTAGGAAAAAAGTCGTCGCGTTGATGTGTGTGAAACAATGCTTTCAGACTATCAGTACAAGCTCAAATGCATCATTAAGGGAGATGAAACTTGGATTTATGCTTACGACCCTGAAACAACCGACCAATCAAGCTAATATCGTGCTAAAGGCGAGGTCAGACCGAAAAGAGCACGTCAAAGTCGTCTAAAAATAAAGTGTCATGATGGCAGTTTTTTTCGATTTTCGTGGTGTGGTGCACTATGAATTCCTTCCACCTGGCCAAACTGTTAATAAGGAATATTATTTGAGCGTTATGCGTCGTTTACGTGAAGCAATTCGTCTAAAAAGACCAGAATTATGGACCAACAACTCTTGGTTTTTGCATCACGATAATGCACCGTCTCACACTGCACTCGTTCTTCGTGACCATTTCGCCAAAAAATCCACGCATATCGTTACGCAACCACCGTATTCGCCTGATTTGGCTCCGTGTGACTTCTGGCTATTCCCAAAACTCAAGAGACCACTCCGGGGAACGCGTTTCGAGTCGATTGAGGAGATAAAAGCTGAATCGAAGAAGATGCTGATGGCTATTCTGGAAATGGACTATTTGGCATGTTTCGGGGATTGGAAAAATCGTTGGCATAAGTGTATTTCATCGAGAGGGGATTATTTGAAGGGGGCGAAATTGATTTACAAGAATAAAAAGAGATTTCTCATTTTACAACCAAATTCACCTTACGTTTTGCCCACAGAGTAAGTATCAAAAGTATGATATGAAAGATTTTTGATATAGGAATATTTTTGAATATAGTTGCCACCTATCGAAAAAGTACAAGCTAAAAAATTAAAACTAAATGGAATATTACATATTCAGTGCCAAACGAAAAGTGTTTTAGAAAAATTTTGAGTGAAGAGTTTACAACAGTTTATGAAATAAAAAGCGTAAAAAACATTTTTGGCTTTATATATTTTTGATTCAAAAATATTTTTCAATAGAGTTGCCACCTGTCGAAAAGTTCAAACTGAAAAAACTTAAACGAAATGAAATATTACAAAACGGCTGCCAAACGACCACTACTGGTCTGTTCGACCGGACGCGGGGGTTCCAATTGTGAAGCAGGCTATGAGTCATATTTATCTTCAACTCAGTTAAAGAGACATTTCAGAAACCACACTGATGATACTCAAATTTTATAATTTTAGTAGACTTTCAGCCTGTATTGTTCTTTTAAATTCTCGAAAGAAGGGCAATGCAGGTTTGATTCTTTAAATAACTACCATTCCCAAAGATACTTAAGAAGTAATTCATTAAAACATCAAGATCCACTCAAATAAATTGGAAATTTAAAAATTTAAGGAAGTCAATATATTCACGTATTTGTTTAATTGATTAACGCAAATAGTACGCAGGCATATATATGTATGTCATACACCCTGCTATATATAAAAAAATTTAAAACGATTCGGCCGCATATCGTCAACATACCCCAACAGAGGTTTTTACTATTAATTTATCCTTTAGATTTCTTTTCCTTCCGTTGAAACTTACATCCCTTTTATACAAATTCGAAAAATTCATAGGAAATTATTGTTTTTTTATTTTTCTTTCAGTTTTTATAACGAACAAAAATGAATTTACTTACGTGTTTATACTCGTATACATGCGTAAATGTGTTAGAGAATAAAGCAATAAAGCAATTTTCGAGTAAAATCAACAGCATGAGCATTAATCTATGAATATTATTGTACTAATAGCAGGAGCTTCAAACATGATTTTGCAAAATATGCATAGAAGAAGAAGAAGAGCTGCATAAAAGAGTTTCCAACAACGCACGAATAACACAGAGTGTTGCTGATTCATTCAAGTTAGCATGCTAGTCACAGGAAATATTTTAATACGCATGAAATCCATGACTTTGACTATTCCGAAATGGAGCTGTGTGAAATGAAAGTTACTTATACGCCCGGGTGGCTGTCGGAGTTTGAGGGCGCATTCATTTTCAGCATGCAGATGTTTATATGTACAAATTTTCACAGCAAAATGTCATATTCAGTTGGTCAGACAATTACATTAGCTTTGATAAAATGCTTTTCATATAAATTGTAAAGTTGTAGTAGAAATATTAAAATACAGCGTGGGAATGTGTTTTTGATAATATGTGACAAAAATTCCTTGTGAGACTACACAAGACAGGAAGTTATTTGTTAAGAGAGGAAGCCATTGGTAGTTTAGTGTACAAATTCAAATCAAAATATGAGAAAATAATGAAAATTTAAAAGAGCCGAAATTCGCATTTACTTTAAGAAATATTTTGCCTTTATACGAAAACAAATAAAAATATTTATTAAGAAAAAGTTGGCATACAAAATCATTTTTGCTTAATTAAGTGAAAAAAAATACATACACATATTAGCTAATATTCGATTTGCGTTCCTACGTCCAAGCTCCAACCGCCATAAAATATTAAAAATATGAAACAAAATGAATGTTATTAATTTTGTGTATCAATCTTAGCATTACAGTCCGGGGTGGACCATTGCCTCCTCTACAATACGCCTCCATTCTTCTCGACAGTCCGCTTTTGCTTTATGTTGTGAGATTTTCATCTTTCAAATATCGTCTTCTACGTCTTGTAACCATCGTATCCTTGTCCAGCACACCCTGAAGGAGCAAGAAGGATAGCTCCTTCAGGGTGTGCTTCAAATACTTTTTTGGTCATTCTTTCGCAGCTCATTCTTAAAACGTGTCCACCGTAATCTTTGGGACTTTGTAAATCGCGTTACATTTCCTCCCGCAATGAAAACACTGAGCTCGTGGTTATAGCGTATACGGTATGTACCGTCTTCTAATTGTATAGGACCGAATATTCTGCTAAGAATTTTTCTTTCAAATCGCGTCAGTAAATTCACTTCGTTAGCTTCAAGGGCCCATGCTTCACAGCCGTAGGTGAGAACCGGTCTAATTATAGTTTTATACATCTCGAGTTTTTGTTTCTGTGATAGAAATGAAGACTTCATAAGTTTGATATGACCAAATTAGCTGCCTGAATACGATCTTGGATAGGTAAGGACATATCTTTATTTATGCTGAGTCCTACGCCTAAGTATTTAAACTCTTGTATGAACTCAAAAACATAACTTCCGATTCTGATGTGACTATCATGAAAGGATCATGCCATGTACTTCGTCTTTTCTTCATTTATATTGAGGCCCGCTGGGCTTGTATCTTGCACTAAACGCATTATTTCTCCTCATTACTATTTCTCGAAAGAATCACAATGTCGTCAGCATGTGTCAATTTATAAAATATGGTGCCATCTTGAGCTATGTACTTCGTTTATTGCTTTAGTATTAGGTATTAGTGCAGTGTTAAATTAAATAAAAGCGTTGATAGTGAGCCATCCTGACTCACGCCGGATTTCATTTCAAATTTGTCAGATAGTTCGCCATTCATTATTACTTTAGCGTTTGAGTGTATAAGAGTCATATTGATCAAATTTATGTATTTTTGTGGTACGAGGGGTGCCTTTTATATGTCGGGATTAGAGAACAAAAACAAATTTTAATCATCGAAAATCACTTTATTGTTTTTCAAAATATTCTCCATGAAGATCTATACACTTTTGCATGCGTTTGAACCAATTGTCGAAGCACTTTTGCCACTCTGAATGAGGTACCTCCAAAACATGTATTCTGAATGTCGCAACCGCTTCTTCAGGTGTCGAAAAACGTTGACCTCTCAGTTTGTTTTTTACGTACGGGAATAAAAAGAAGTCATTCGGTGCCAAGTCAGGACTATACGGCGGATGACCCATTCATTCGATGTTTTGGGTGCTCAAAAATGCAGTTGTTTGAGCCGATGTGTGAGAGCTCGCATTGTCCTGGTGAAGAGTGATCAGTCTTTGGCGATTTTTTTTCCTAACTTCTTGGAAGACAACTGGCAAACAAATGGTTGTGTACCACTCAGAATTTACTACTCTGCGTTGTTCTAGTGGTACGGTTGCGACATGTCCAGTTTTTCCGAAAAAACAGGCGACCATTTGCTTGGAAGTGCTTCGTGCGCGTACAACTTTTGTCGGATTTGGCTCATCTTGAAACACCCATACAGTGGATTGCTGTTTACTTTCGGGCTCATACGCGTAAATCCATGATTGATTACCTGTCACGATGTCATAGACGTGTTTCGAAGCCTGCGATCGTATTTTTTGAGCATTTTCTTCGATCAATCGACACGAGCCTTTTTTTGAGCGATTGACAAATTGAGTGGGATCCAACGCGAACAAATTTTTTTGACAGTCAAATGTTTATGCCATATTATATGTATGCTGGTCCCACTAATGCCTAAGATTGTCCCAATCTCACGATAGGTCACATGACGATCTTGCAATATCAGTTCGCGCACAGCATCAATGGTTTTCGGAGCAACAACTGATTTTGGACGACCTTCACGAAATTCGTCTTGGAGTGAACTAAGACCACGTTTGAATTCACCATACCATCGATAAACACTGGTCCTTGATGGAGCTTCATCGCCAAAAAATGAATTAAGTTCATCCATGCAATGTTGCTGAGTTAATCCACGTCGAAAGTTGTAAAAAATAATCGCACGAAAATGTTCACGATTTAATTCCATTTTTGGACCGAGATGAATCTTTTAAGTTACTGTAAACAACACAAATAGCGCTGGTATTTCAAAACGTTCTGAATACGTAAAAGCCAAAAAATGTCAAACTTTGCGATACAGCTGTCAGTTGCCAAATTGCAACACCAGGGTTGCCAAATCCCGAAATATAAAAGGCACCCCTCGTATACCCAGAGCTCTTAGGACATGGTCGATATATTTTCTGTTGAGTTTAGTAAACACTCTATAAAGAGTGCTGAACGCATAACATTTTTCTAATATTTGCGACTTAATAAAGCATCAATCAGTCTTCACCACCTGACTTGTAGGTTTTCAACGTCTCTATTTTATTTTTTTCGTGCCATTAAGGTCGGAGTCTTCCAGCCTATTTTCTACTGTGAATACAGTACCAATAGGCGTGCCATCTTCATTTCTATTTGAAAGCTCATTAAAATGGTCTTTCAAGATATTTAGCACTTCATTTCTGTCACTCACTAAATCACCACTTTTGTTCTTGCAAGCCATCAATCTCGGTTGGAATTGACTGGTATGTTTCTTTATCCTGCGGTACATGGATCTTGTTTGTTTGTTGCGAAAATCTTGCTCTTTTATTTCTAGTTCCCTTTTGAAATAATCTTTTTTCTTCTTTTTTATAATTTTTTTTTAATATTTTATTCTTTCTTTATATTACAGGTTTCTTCGAGTCAGACTTTTCTTGCTTTATTCTTTGCTTTATTGAGCTCCCTACATTCTGCCTCATACCATTCGTGGGTAATAACAGCTTTTTGGCCAATGGTTTCGTTTGCAGCGCTTATAATGGCTTCTTTAAGACTTTTGAATATTTGATGTTATATCTGCTTCTATTAACATTTGGTTGATATCACCTAGTTTAGACTCAACCTTTTCTTGATACTTTTCTCTTGTAGATTCATTCGCTACGACTTCCCCAACCTTGCAGTGTTTCTGTTTAAATTCGTATTTTATGATTCGCGATATTATTCTTTAACACATACGCGCTACTACCACATAGTGATCGGAGTCACAATTTGCACCACGATGAGATCTTTCGTCGATTATCGAGGACTTGTGATTTTATCTATTACTATGTCATCAATTTGATTAGCACCCTTGTGGCCTGGGAACTTCCAAGGAGTTTGCTTGTGCAGCCGCTTGTGTTGAAAATACGTGCTATTTATAGATAGTCCTTGAATTTCGGGAAAGTTGCCTGAACGCATACTATCATATTATTATTACAATTTTCATGTAAAGAGTGCTTTCTTGCAACTTTCTGTATTATTGCAGACTCCTTACCAATTTTCACGTTGAAGTCACCGCAGAGTATTTTGATGCCATATCTACTTACTTTATTACAGATGTGTGACATTTTGTCGTAAAATTCATCTTTTATGTCATCTTCACTTTCTTCATAGGGGCATAAGCAGATAAAATTGTTATGTTTTGGAATTTCCCTTTTAGTCGAAAATATGAAATACGTTCATTCACCGGCTCAAAAGCCATCACACTCTTCCGGGATTTTTTATCAACATAAAATCCAACGCCTTTGTAACCTTGACTTTCGGCGCCGCTGTAGTAGATGCTGTAATATCGTTTCTTTATGACGCCTTGTCCTTTCCACCTTATTTCTTGCAGAGCCGCTATCGTAATGTCATATGTTCAGGCCCGACGAGAGGGGGGGATCGGGTACTTTTTCCCCCCGGGCCCGGAGTTCTCAGAGGGGCCCGGACTCGAGATTATACGTATTTATATGAATTACACATTATTAGAAAGGGCCCGCATTTGCAATTTTCCCCCGGGGCCCGGATATGCTCTCTATGGCCCTGCATATGTTCTTAGTTCATCGGCAATTTCTACCATTTGCCCTGGTTGGAACATAGTAAGAACATTCCATGTTGCTAATTTAAAATCATTGTTCTTAATATGTTGAGTGGGTTGATATCTTTCTTGTGTTCTGATCCGTGGCAATATTGTTGGATTCGTGGCAATATGATTTATGACTGATAAGGGGACGCCAGCCTCAAACCAGGTTTTTCTCACCTCTTTTCTTTTGTTCTCTTAATTTCCACGGAAGGTTCTCTCTTTGAGAGGTATTCAATCTCCAGTCAGTTCTAGCGGCACCACCGCGCGCAGGGGAAATGAGGCGATTGGAAGTGATAGGTGAGAGGCATCATGGCGTAGAATCAGTCATTAAATTGCACATCCCTTCCCTTTTTGGATTGAATAACATTTTTAGCCGTATCATTCAGATTTTTGAAATTCAATTGATCCTTTTTTTGTATTGGTATGGCTAGGCTATTTAACTCATAAGGCCAGCTTATTTAAATTTTTAGTTGTCTGCGGAGCTCAATATTCCCCAGAGTCCTTAGTTTCAGAAATTGCCGCAACTACTCCTTTGAATGCGATGTGTCAAAAAATGAACTTTATTAAAATATTGTTCTTTGACATATTTTTTATCGGTAGGTATAACTGGAATGCCCGGAAATAGCAGATCTTT
Organism: Anastrepha obliqua; assembly: GCF_027943255.1. Lineage (NCBI taxonomy): Eukaryota > Metazoa > Arthropoda > Insecta > Diptera > Tephritidae > Anastrepha > Anastrepha obliqua. The sequence goes on from NC_072894.1 coordinate 122,416,592, forward strand.
TCTTTCCAAAGAGTTTAAAAACACCTGACTATACTTTGTAGAATGGCATTTCGGTGTTTCTTTGCTTAAAGCTCTGTTTGAAGTTAATCTTTTATTAATTTTTATATAATTATTATATTATAATTATTATTATATTGTATTTCTTTTTTCTATGAAAGCTATTAAATTAAGGCATGCTAAAATATCTTAGCCGTCGACTACACCCCAAAGTCAATAACCAAAAACCTTAACCTCTAGCTTGATATTTTCATAGCTCTCGTTTTTTTAGCTGTTTTCTATTAATTTGAATTTGGTTTTCCTGACATATGTAAAACTTAAGAAATGCAAGAACGGACTTGCGTAATAAAACAAAAAGGAATTAAAAAGTATTCGTTAGTATGGTTTTTTGGTCTTTCTGATGAAGTTAAATAAATAGAAGTAATCTTGGATAAGAAGCTGACTTGGGAGACACACGTTTCACTGAAGGTGAATCGCCATTGAGGATTTTTCAGCAATGCCGTAGAGCCTTTGGTAAAACCTGGGGTCTGAAACCTGCTGTGGTCCTATGGATATACACAGCACTTATCAGACCAATCATCACTTACGCTTCTGTGGTCTGGTAGCGACGGAGCATGGTTAAGTCCACAATCCGGGAACTATACAGGTTTTTTTTTTTTTTTTTTTTTTTTTTTTTTTTTTTTTTTTTTTTTTTTTTTGTCGGGACAACTAGCAAGTGCAGCACTCAGACATTAATTGAGTCCATTGTACTACACTTGGATTCCCTTTTAATTTTCTTTAAATCTACCCGATCTCCGAAGAAATCTGAGTAGATCTTGTGGTGCCAAGGAGCCAAGATGGTCGCTTCTTAACACATCAGTGCCAAAGACCTCAAACCTGATTCGGGCGAAGGCGGGGCAGACACACAGGAAGTGGTCCGCCGTCTCATCCTCCTCTTCACAAGCTGGGCAGAGTACACTGTCTGAGATGCTATACAGGTTACAAAGAAGTGTATGTTGAGGCATCACGAGTGCCATGAATACAACCTCTGGTGATGCCCTAAATGCTATGCTTGATTTGCTCCCCCTGGATCTTAAGATGCAACAGGAAGTAATAAAAGCAATGTGTAAACTCCATAAATAAGGTTTCTGGCATGAAGATGGAACTACGGGACACAGAGAAATCTTCAAGTTGCTATCTGAGCAGTATCCACTGGTTTTGGCACCTACAGACGACCTGATACCCACAGTTTCAGTTGGAAGGAAATTTGATGTCAGAAATCCAGGATGAATGGAGGGAGGTTTGACGGATATTTTCTTTACCGAAGGGTCCAAGAATGAAATAGGGTCTGGAGCCGGATGGTACTTAAATGAAATACCATTGTATCACTATGCTGTGGGAGCAAAAGCAACTGTTTTCCAAACGGACGTTTTTGCCATCCTGAAAGTAGCCGAATGGATAATCGAGAGGAGATGGAGCGGGAAACTGTCTACTAAAACTTGGAAAGAAAGACGTTCGGTTGATGGTCGGTATTATTACAGGGCACAATGGGCTCATATGACCACCATTGGAATCATTGAGGGCCCAATGTGCCTATCATGCTTGGAGGAGGCGGATAGCACTGAGCACTTTCTCTGTGAGTGTCGTGCCTTTACGAGTTTTGGGTTCCGATGTCATGAGAATGAGTAATATTCGTTCTCTAAAACTGGGGGATATTTACAGATTTGCCGAAGAATCTGGAAAATTCTCACAGCCCTTACTATCTCTATCTCTTTCTCTATTCTTTCCTATCTTTTTCTCTGATACTTTTCTTCCTCCCTGCTTGACTATCTACCCCCTTTCCAGAGCTTTAAATGCAATGGTCTTTTTATCCTGAGTGTTTTAGGAGCCACTAAATCTCCTGGTGCTCGTTGGCTCGACCATTTCAATTTCAAATTTCTTTTTTAATTTCATGCTTGTTCTACTGTAGTAATATTTTTAGCAAGTGGCAACTCCATTCAAAAATATACTGAAGATAAATACTTTGTAAACCTTTTTCGTTAGTATTTATTTTAAGTTTGACTAACAACAATTTCAATTGGGTGGCAACCATCTCACATATATTTTTATTCATCTAAAATTAGAGTCTTAAATTTCTTTCATTTGAACCCATACTAAATAATTTTTACGTTATTATTAATTATAAAATTTATTGAACATTCAAATTTCAAATAGGTGGCAACTCTTTTCAAAAATATATTCGTTTGACAACCTTGCTGTAAAATTGTTGATTTGTTATTATTAATTTCATTTATTGAACATTATTTTCAAACAGGTGGCAACTCTGTTCAAAAATATGTTCAAAATTAAGAGTTTTCACACCTCTTGCCGTTGACTCCCACATGGTTATATATAATTTATCTTTTTATCCTCACTGGAACTTAAGTTTTCAAACAGTTGGCAATCCTATCCAAAAATATTTTTGAAATTATGCTCACTTAAACCTTGATGCCTGTATTGTAACACTTGACTGAAATTATTAGTTTACATAAAGTTAAATTTTTAACAGGTGGTATCTTTCATAAAAAGGCAGTCTATTTTTCAAACCAGATCCATTATCCATAATTAGTTGTGTTTTAGAAAGAAAACGAAGACAAGATACTTTCTATTCGAGATATCCGCATTTTTACTGGATATTGCGTGGTTCGATTTTATAAAAAAAATTGGAATGGAGCCCGTTCGCATCTTGAGCGAACTGAGAAATAAAGGCTTTCAGCGCTGCTTAGAAAAATGCCAGATTGGAACGGAATATTGTAGGTATATAGGGCGATGTAAATATGCATATATGGTGATTTTTATTATACGAATGTCTGCCCTTTCAGAAAACTAGTCCAAAGACCGTTATATATTGCAGGGTAACTACATGAAAGTTTAAAGCAAACTAAAGGCTGCGAAGTTGCCAAAACAATGCCCTGCTTTCTCACAAGAGAATTTTCATGGCTTGGAATATTTACTGGAATGCTAACGGGGAAACTACCTGCTGTCAGTTCGGGCCTTCAAATTTGCTCTCACAAGGGACAGGAAATGTGAGAAATGCGAGTAGGACCGATGGGACTTAACCACGGTAGGACAAATTTTAGAATGCTTAGCAAATGCCAGCTAAAGCTAAATACTAAAAAGGCTACTAAAAGGAGCACGCAACTGAAATATAATATTGCTGAAGATTTTGCAAAAAAACTGGTATCGTTAAATAAATACTAACAAGCGAAAGCATTTTGTTTTGTCCACCTATAAAAAACTGCAACTCAAATGTATACTAATATATAACAATCACATTAGCATCCAAGGCGAGAAGACCGCTTTCGTTGTGTACAACGAATTTTTTCATCGGAAGAAAAACAAAATATTAATGTAGCAAACTTTGGCAAGAACAATACCAACACTCTGCTCAATTTGGTACAACATTTCACCCTCATATATGGAAGGCTAAGGGAGATCGAGAGAAGAGTACTACGTTCACGTACTTCATTATACAGATACCATAACAGTGACTATACCAAATATATCGCTAATTCATAGCCATAATACGGCAAAAGTGCGCAGAATTGATTGTCATATAATAAATATAAGAAAAAAATATATCCGGCGCTGCCTGTATAATACCAAAAAACATATTAAAAACATCCTTTTACTACGAAAGCAACGATTATTTCTCACTAGCCAATTCTAATGGATTTGCACCTCCACATTCATTCCTATACCTCGACAAAAGAGGCTTTGCACATAGTCAGAAGAGCGAACAATAAAATAGTCACATCAAAAATACTTAACGCAAATAAGCAACGTTTTGATACAAATATTTCAAGCAGCGACAAAACCGAATCCACCCTTACCATTAAAAATTTCTAGAGGTTAACAAATGCCATGTAACACTAAGTCACACCATCTTTCTAGTCTGACTACTTTATTTTACTTCTTTTAAACCTTTTATTATAAACAATCATCTATGCATCGTTTTCGTTTCCTTTTTCCCTGCATCAAAGATATAAATAATTCTAATAATTCCCAAGTTAAATCAAAATTAATTTCATTATTTAAGGAAAAGTTACTCGATATCAGATAATATAGGTACTTGAGAGCTCGTCTGGAGACGTTGCACAGCACGTCATTCCTTCCTATTCTTCACTGCTGTATTTACTATTATTAACTGAAAATAAATAAACAAATATAAAAAAACTTCAAAGCATACTCAAGTTTACTAAGGGAAGACAATGTTCATCAGCACGGCTCCTGGTGCACAAATTTAGATTTCAATGATCCTAAATAATTCTCATAACATTAAGCTATCTTAGGCCTGCTGGTTTTACCTAGTCTAAAATATTTTTTTAGCTATTATTTTTTTAAACAGTTGGTTTAAAGAGCTGACGCACGTTTCGTGTTTTGTTTCACTTATCGTCTTATAAACGAACAACGATTGCAAATCATTGAATTTTTCTCGTATTATAAAAATTCGCGTTCTGTTAAGAAAGTTTAAACTAGAAAAATGGTGTTCAGTGACGAAGCTCATTTTTGGATCAATGGGTACGTAAATAAGCAGAATTGTCGATTTTGGAGTGAAGATCAGCCAGAAGAATTGCAAGAGCTACCAATGTATCCAGAAAAGGTCACAGTTTGGTTTATGGGCTGGAGGTATCATTGGACCGTACTTCTTCAAAGATGCTGGGAATCGTAACGTAACTGTGAATGGTGAGCGCTACCGTGAAATGATATCCAACTTTTTTTTGCCCAAAATGCAAGAGCTTGACTTGCATGACATGTGATATCAGCAAGACGGTGCCACATGCCTCACAGCACGCGTAACAATGGACTTGTTGAAAGGCGAGTTCGGTAAACATTTTATTTCACGTTCGGGAACTATCAATTGGCTACCTGGATGTCTATTGAGACAAGCCTGCTTCAATTAACGCATTGGAAGGCAACATTAAAGCATTTACTACTGTGGGCAAAAAGTAAGGTGAATTTATTTGTCAAACTTCGCGGGATTAAAATTTCGCTCTAGTTATTTTTTTCATGAGTTGGCAGCACTGTTAATAACATCTGGGCCAACTTTCATGTGAATGTCATCATCAGTAATATACGAGTATTTACGCTTGTGTTTACCAAACGACCAAGAGTGCATTTTTCGATTTTTACAATGTCTGATTTGATTGAGCAGAGAAGTGCCATCAAATTTTGTTTGCGGAATGAAATTTCGGCTGCGGAAACGCTTAGCATATTGCAGAAGGCATTTGGTGATTCGACCATGTCGTAGAAAAATGTTTATAAGTGGTACAAAGACTTCAAAGAGGGTCGAGAACATGTTGATGACTTGGAGCGCTCCGGACGACCATCGACGTCAACAGATGACCAACACGTCAATAAAGTGAAGGAGTTAGTGCTCAAAAATCGTTGCTTGACTGTTAAAGACCTTACTGAAATGATCGGAATATCAGAAGGATCTGTGAAAACCATTTTGACCATTTGGGCCTACGAAAAGTCAAATCTCGTTTGGTACCGAAAACTCTCAATTTCTTGGAAAAAAGTTGTCGTGTTGATGTGTGTGAAACAATGCTTACAGACTATCAAGGCAAGCTCAAATGCATCATTACGGGAGATGAGACTTGGATTTATGCTTACGACCCTGAAACAACCGACCAATCAAGCGAATATCGTGCTAAAGGCGAGGCCAGACCGAAAAGAGCACGTCAAAGTCGTTCAAAAATAAAGGTCATGATGACAGTTTTTTACGATTTTCGTGGTGTGGTGCACTATGAATTCAAGCAATTCGTCTAAAAAGACCAGAATTATGGGCCAACAACTCTTGGTTTTTGCATCACGATAATGCACCGTCTCACACTGCACTCGTTCTTCGTGACCATTTCGCCAAAAATTCCACGCATATCGTTCCGCAACCACCGTATTCGCCTGATTTGGCTCCGTGTGACTTCTGGCTATTCTCAAAACTCAAGAGATTAATCCGGGGAACGCGTTTCGAGTCGATTGACATGGCTATACCGGAAATGGACTATTTGGCATGTTTCGGGGATTGGAAAAATCATTGGCATAAGTGTATTTCATCGAGAGGAGATTAGTTTGAAGGGGATGAAATTGATATGTGTGACACCGGCCGAAACATTGGAAAGAGTATGCCAAAATTGGACTAAGCGGATGGACCATTTGAAGCACAGTCGCGGTCAACATTTGCATGAAATAATCTTAAAACATTAAATTATATGGACTGTACTATCGATTTAAATAAAAATGTCATGCATTTTTCTGAATTTTACGTGTGTTTTTTTTTGAAAAACTTTTCTATAGCTCTTAAAAAATCACCCTTTATGTTTAGTCTGAAATATCCTTACCGGTCGGATACTGCGGCACACGAAGAGAAGGTGAACAGAATTCGTAGTGTGTGCAGGTAAAGGGGCTATCGTCATTAGAGTATAATACCTTTAAACAAGAGGCATGAAGAGCGCCCTCGGCAGGCAATTACAAGCCTTCGAGCGTATTTCTATTGTACAATTAAAAAAAAAAAAAATCGTTGCAAAAACCCATTTGCATTCGGAGACGGCATTAAACTGTAGATGCCTTTATTTGCGTAACAACAGTAAGACGCACACCGTAAATTGTAGGACGAGCTTGGTCAAATACACAACGTGCCGATTATAGATATTTATAATCCGTTTTAATCCACATTCATTTAGTATCAATTTTTGGAAAAAGAAAGTTCAAAATTTGCTAACAAAGTCTAACAGAGGGCAAAGAAAATCTTAAATTCTTCCAAAACGAAAATATTTCATTTGAAAACAAATTATTTTCCTGCCATTTTGCACTAAAGAAACCATTTGTACATATGCAAGTTAAGTGATGGACAATGCAATGCAAGGACATACTCAGCTGGCCACAAGGAGAATATGTATATGCATACCTATGCACTAGGGATGTTAATCTTAGTAATATTTGACCGTCAAGCTGTTCAGATGTGCGATTAGTTCATTTTCGGTGTGATATTTTTGTTTAGTGCGATTGTAATTTTTAATTTTAATTTTTACTTGGAGTGTCTTGGAGCATGCCTTGCACTTGCAAGCAAAAAGTCGACCGCGGTCAGCCGAAAATTCAATGTTCCAAATCCAAGGAACTTTTCCACATAAAATGTGTTAACCTGTCAGAAGCTGATGCTGATCTTTTTGTGAAGTCAGATCGTGAATTTTTCGAAGAAATATTTATTGATGATTGGAAGCTGACTTCAGTCACTACTATTTTCAAAAGCGGTAATAAAAGCGATATTGCAAATTATAGACCAATTTCCAATTTATCATACAAGTTATATTTTAGCGTTAAACATCTAATTAGTCCTCGACAGCATGGTTTTGTTGCTGCAAGATCTACGTTATCTAACTTATCCGTTTTTACTGATGATTGCCACACAGGCTTCCAGAATGGTTTCCAAACTGACGCGATTTACAAAGCCTTTGATAAAATCTCACATTCGATTTTAGTACCTAAATTGGCTTGTCTCGGTTTTCATTCTTCGTTCCTCGATTGGATTCGATCCTATTTAATAAAGACATGCTGCACTGTAGTTATCGATGGTGTTTCTTCGAAACACTACACTGCTACCTCTGGCGTACCTCAGGGTAGTATTTTAGGACCTTTGTTATTTGTTTAATTTATTTATGATATTTATTCGTGTTTTTCCTTCGCTAATTTTCTTCTCTATGCTGATGATCTAAAAGTGTACGCTGAAATAAGAAATTCTAGTGATTAAGCCGCCCTACAGTCTGAGTTGAATAATTTATTTTCCTGGTGCCTTATAAATCGTCTATTTCTTAATATGGAAAAATGTCATAAAATCACATTTTCTAAGCTTCAAAACCCCCTCAACACCTCTTATCATATCAATTATACATATCTTACTTCGTCTGACGTGATAAAAGATTTAGGGGTTTTCTTTGATTCAAAGCTTAATTTTATCACGCACCTAAATTATGCCGTTTCCAATTCTCTTGCTATGCTCGCTTTTGTTAGACGTCACTTATCGCACTTCACTGATCCATATACTCTTAAGATTTTATACTCTGCGTTTGTGCTGTCCAAATTAGATAACACTGTGCGACAGTGAAATTATACTTTTATAGAGACCTAGTACAACTTGTAGGTATAGTAAAACTAAGAAACATGGTATAGGAGAAATTTCCAATACACCCCCAAAATCTCATTTTATGGCCATAAAACCGTTTTTCAGTAGGTTGATGTGAACAATCCCTCCTAACTTCGCCAATTTCCATCCGATTTCGAATTTGTTTTTTTAGTTCGAAAGAACAAAAACAAGCCTTTTTGACAGAGTGTTGACAATTTTTCTGAAATGACAACTGACGAGACTGTAGACGGAAGTATTCGGAATTTTTTTTTTTTTTTCTCTATTTTTTCAACTTTGACATCATTTTTGCGATATTATCCGATATTGAGGATGTTTTTTAGTAGACTACTGTTATAGTGAATTTAACTCTGCGTCGAATGAGCTATATTTGACTGTAATTAAATTAAAATTCATAGAGTTGTGCGAGTTGTGCGAGTTTTAAGATTTTATTTTTTTTACTAATTTTATAGCAAGTGTCAGTATAAACACATCATCAGTATGAAACAGTACAGGTTTAAAATTTTAAAAGATGTCGGGAAAAACTAATCTTAATTTCAAAAATGTTTGCTAGACCTGCTCCGTTTATAAGAGTCATCACAATTTTAGGGTTCCTTGTCGGGCCTCAGATTCGAAAACTCATGCGAGATGAGAAATTTACGAGTAAGCTTAGTACAGTGGAAAGACGGGCATGGGAAAGTTTTAAATCATTGTGTGAGAAGTTCCTTGGAAATAAAAAGAGCTCTGATTATGTTGAAGTCGTCAAAGAGTTTTTGAGTGCGTACGAAAAAATGGAATGCAATATGTCCATCAAGATACACTTTCTGCACTCACATTTGAATTTTTTCCCGGAAAACCTGGGCCAGATGAGCGATGAACAGGGTGAAAGATTTCACCAGGAGATAGGAGTCATCGAAAAACGTTTTCAAGGGAAGAACTCCATCAACATGCTTGCTGATTACTGCTGGTCCTTGAAACGTAAAACAAGTGATGACTCTTATAAACGGAGCAGGTCTAGCAAACATTTTTGAAATGAAGATTAGTTTTTCCCGACATCTTTTAAAATTTTAAACCTGTACTGTTTCATACTGATGATGTGTTTATACTGGCACTTGCTATAAAATTAGTAAAAAAAATAAAATCTTAAAACTCGCACAACTCGCACAACTCTATGAATTTTAATTCAATTACAGTCAAATATAGCTCATTCGACGCAGAATTAAATTCACTATAACAGTAGTCTACTAAAAAACATCCTCAATATCGGATAATATCGCAAAAATGATGTCAAAGTTGAAAAAATAGAGAAAAAATAAAAAAATTCCGAATACTTCCGTCTACAGTCTCGTCAGTTGTCATTTCAGAAAAATTGTCAACGCTCTGTCAAAAAGGCTTGTTTTTGTTCTTTCAAACTAAAAAAACAAATTCGAAATCGGATGGAAATTGGCGAAGTTAGGAGGGATTGTTCTCATCAACCTACTGAAAAACGGTTTTATGGCCATAAAATGAGATTTTGGGGGTGTATTGGAAATTTCTCCTATACCATTTTTTTTAGTTTTTCTATAGCCACAAATCGTGCTAGGTCTCCATAAAAGTATATTTAATTTAATTTTTTTTGTCACACCGTGTAATGCCTCTTTTATTTGGAGACTTTATCATGCAGTTCATATAAATCGAGTGGAGAGGGTTCAAAAAATTTTTGTGCGTTTCGCGCTACATTCAGTCAATTTCTCTGACCCCAAACCAGTAGTCTCTGTCCATTAAGTGACAGAGGTACGTTTCAGGCAGTTTTTTTATCTTCGATCTCGTTAATGGACTAATTGTCTGCCCGTTTCTTCTAGAAAGAATACATTTTAATGTTCCTTTTAGAAATTTTCGCCGTTGCAAAATCTTTCATTCTGGCTTTAGGAGGACATTATATAGTGCCAATGCGCCTCTTGTTAGAACGCTGTCTGACATTAACTATCTCGCCTCCCTTTTGGATCTAGACTTTTCCAGGGCGAAACATGTATTTAAAACCCAACTAAAAAATTCCTTCCTTTGTTAATTTTGTTTCCTAAGCTTTAATTTTGTTAATTAATTCTATATAAATACTTTTCGTTCTATGTAGTCTGTAAGAAACTTTGTATTTCTTGACTTACTAAAATGAATAAATGAATAAATAATATTCATATTTCTATCATTTTTAATATAATCCAAATGAAAAGTCCTTGTACAATACATAAAAACTATTTAATTGTTTGGGGTAAACTTTTTTTTATATTTCGCTATTGTCTCTGTTTAGGCTTATACAGTTCGTTTAACGCTGTTCCAAATTTTTGATCCCTTCCGAATAATAGAGTTTGCCCAAATCTGCAAAAGAGCCATTCGTTTTCACAATCACGTCCTTATTTGAATAAAATCTTTTTCGCGACAGTCATTTCTGAAATTGTAGTCCAAGAGATCCGAGAGAGCTAACTCTTGAGAAAAGGGGCGATGTGAAACGAGTTTGAATTCCATTTCCATGAATCTTGCGATCACAGCTACTAAGGCGTGAGCTGGTGCGTTGTCGTGATGGAAAATGCCTTTTTTCAAAATCACTTGACTTCCGCGATTCAAACGAATGCCAACTATAGAGAAATATACCGATTTGGCTGAAAATAGATAAAATTCCACGAGGTTCACACTTCGACCTCGTAAGACCCTGTTCGCTTCTCAAACTCAGGATAGAACTTAGTTAGATTGAACGTATGTGCCTTTCTATTGGCTGCAGTTGTCCGAGATGTATCAACCTTCTCCGTGCTATAGCGCTACATTCAAGGAGAAGGTTCACTGGAGTCTTCTGAGATGAGTAGCAGAAACGACAAGAGTGAATAGACCATATCCCGATCTATGTAGATGGCGACCACGTAGTCTGAAGTGGCCTGTGATAGTGCCCCTGCTCATTCTCAGTTTACCCTTGGGCAGGGTTATGAGTCTTTTAAACCTTGTTTGGTTATACCTTCCCAATAAACATTTCACCTGGCGTAGCCAAATAGTTTGGTGCCACCAAACCTCTCTTTGCCTTAGTTCTTCACTCCTAAGGTTCTTCTTGATGTTGTGTTGTTCCATAGGAAGGAAGCGCTCGGGTCCTAGACCTTGCTGAAATTTGGTGCGTGTTCTTCTAAGAGAGGCTACTAACTAAACACAGCCTCGATACGCGCCAGCAGTGCCATCTCTCTGACTTTGCACGGACTTTTCAAATTACCCTCGTATGCAACATACGAGGGGTGCCTTTTATATGTCGGGATTAGAGAACAAAAACAAATTTTAATCATCGAAAATCACTTTACTGTTTTTCAAAATATTCTCCATGAAGATCTATACACTTTTGCATGCGTTTGAACCAATTGTCGAAGCACTTTTGCCACTCTGAATGAGGTACCTCCAAAACATGCATTCTGAATGCCGCAACCGCTTCTTCAGGTGTCGAAAAACGTTGACCTCTCAGTTTGTTTTTTACGCACGGGAATAAAAAGAAGTCATTCGGTGCCAAGTCAGGACTATACGGCTCATGACCCATTAATTCGATGTTTTGGGTGCTCAGTTAGAATTTACTGTTCTGCGTTGTTCTAGTGGTACGGTTGCGACATGTCCAGTTTTTCCGAAAAAACATGCGACCATTTGCTTGGAAGTGCTTCGTGCGCGAACAACTTTTGTTGGATTTGACTCATCTTGAAACACCCATACAGTCGACTGCTGTTTACTTTCGGGCTTATACGCGTAAATCCATGATTCATCAACTGTCACGATGTCATAGACGTGTTTCGAAGCCCGGCGATCGTATTTTTTGAGCATTTCCTTCGACCAATCGACACGAGCCTTTTTTTGAGCGATTGACAAATTGTGTGGGATCCAACGCGAACAAATTTTTTGACAGTCAAATGTTTATGCAATATTGAATGTATGCTGATCCCACTAATACCTAAGATTGTTTCAATCTCACGATAGGTCACATGACGATCTTGCAATATCAGTTCGCGCACAGCATCAACGGTTTTCGGAACAACAACTGATTTTGGACGACCTTCACGAAATTCGTCTTGGAGTGAACTACGACCACGATTGAATTCACCAAGCCATCGATAAACATTGGTCCTTGATGGAGCTTCATCGCCAAAAAATGAATTAAGTTCATCCATGCAATGTTGCTGAGTTAATCCACGTCGAAAGTTGTAAAAAATAATCGCACGAAATGTTCACGATTTAATTCCATTTTTTGACCGAGATGAATCTTTTAAGTTACTGTAAACAACACAAATAGCGCTGGTATTTCAAAACGTTCTGAATACGTAAAAGCCAAAAAATGTCAAACTTTGCGATACAGCTGCCAGTTGCCAGATTGCAACACCAGGGTAGCCAAATCCCGACATATGCAAGGCACCCCTCGTATTTTCTGAATACAAAGCTAAGTTCAATATTTTTCTCAACAATTGAAGAAAGTGTAAGTTTAGGAGATCTGTTTAGGCAATTTTTGAATATCTGCTGATATGTCTTTCTTTGAAAAGATGAAATTTTGAAATTTATGATTCAATATACAAAACTAAGGGTACCTGTTTTCGAAAATTTATGCTACAACTTTCTTTTGCTATTAAACATTTTTAATTTATAGCAACAATTAAAACATAATTACTGTTCTAACTACTACTACTATTCTACTGTTCTATTCTCATAAATATTAATATATCTAATTTAAGAGGTATTTTTAAAACACGATTCAGATCAAAAATATTTTGATGACGTAAAGTATACCAAATTTTATGATTTTTTTTAAATAAGTCCGCACTTTTTTGGTGAGGCACCTTAATGTACCATGCACATGTAAAATACACACACACATATATATGTAAACATGTACATATAACCAAGTAAGCGAGCAAGGATTAATGATATCAATAACGGATAATAATTTATATGTAGGCCGATATTATTTTCAATAGAAGAGCAAATATATTCAATTCCAAGCCATTTATTGCAGCAAAGAAGCTTTTAGGGAGTTTATCAAATACCGTAAGATAATAGAATAGCAGGCGATAAACTAGGTTAACCAAATGTGTGTGTAACCAATACAGCTTTTTGAAAACAAAATAAATGAAAAATGGAAAAAGTATGTGAAATTGGAGATCGTAGGAAGTGCAACCCGAAAGGTAATCCATTTGAAGCTGAGAAAACTATTGGAGCTTAAGTAAAGTAATAATAAGGAAATGTCAAAGGAAATATGAGAAATATTTCAGTTGTTATGCAGAATTCACAAATGTGTTAGCCTACTTTTGTGCGCAGCATAACAAATACCAATGTAAGAATATAACTGTAAGAGTAGATGACAATGCTGCAAATACGAGTATTCTAGGAGTGTATTCTCTAAGCTCCTCCTTGCAACAGATATCGTTTATTTCAAATGCATTCAGCTGTAAACTAGTAACATTGTTGTTGTGCACAGCGCCCGTAAATATGCTAATATAATTTCGAAGCTCAGCATTAGCTTTGAATGTAGGGAAGCGTGAAAAATAAAAGAAGGCAAAATACTTACCTTACAATAGATATTAATTTCAATAACTTTGTTGGCGACTGTAGGTAGTCAAGAAGTTTTGTGTGTCTACACAAACAAATGCAATAGCAAACAAATAAAGTTGAAAGTTGTGATATTTGTGAAGTAAAATAAAAATACTGGAAACTGAATACAGCTAAGCTCTCAGAGGTGTTGCTTTTCTGCTTAAGTTAGGTGCGGGTGCCTGCTGACTACGCAGTTTGGTTATTCAAAACAACAACAAAAATATGTAATAAATTCGAAAACGGTAAAATATTATGCAAAGTGGCATATCGGTAGGTAGAAAATTATGCACGACACGTGGAAGGAAATAAGGCCTGCGCAGAAGCTTATTTTTAATATCCATAAAATTGGCTTTATTTGATAGATAATTATATTGAATATCATTTTCGGAATATAATTTGGATTTTCAATTCTTACAGGCACTTCGCAGTACATCAGGTTCTATTTCAGCAAGAATGTCGCATTCTAGCTTTTTTTTATCTTGTTCAGCTCCTCCTTTGATGCCGTCTTTATCTCGTCAATCGTAGCGTAGCATCGTCCTTTCATGGGCCGCTTCAGTTTCGAGAACAAGAAAAAGTCACAGGTGGCCAGATCTGGGGAATACGGTGGCTGTGGCATCATTCGTGTGTTGTTTTCGGCCAAAAAGTCGCGCACAAGCAAGGACGTTTGAGCAGGGGCGTTATCGTGATGCAAGAGCCAATTTTTATTCTTCCACTAAGCCAGGCGTTTCTGGCGGATTGCTTAGCGCAAATTACGCATAACTTGCAGGTAATATTCCTTATTGAACGTTTAACCCTGTGACAGGAACTCATGATGCATAATGCACCTGCAATCGAAGAAAACGGTAAGCAAAACTTTTACATTCGACCGAACTTGGCGCGATTTTTTCGGTCTTGGTTCGTGCGGCAGCTTCCATTGAGATGATTGAGCTTTGGTTTCCACGTCATAACCATAAACCCACGATTCGTCACCAGTAATGACCCTCTGGTGCAAACTTGGGTCGTCGTGGACAGAGTCCAACATCTCATTAGCAATGTTCATGCGATGCTATTGTACTTTTGGTCGAAATTGAGCAGTTTTGGTACGAATTTTGCGGCGACCCGTCTCATGCCCAAATCATTGAAAAAAATCGAATGGCACGAGCCAATCGATATCTCTAGGTCCTCATCAACTTCTCGAACAGTGGTTCGACGATTGGCCAATACCATTTTCTTCACTTCACAATTTTTTTCGCCTGTTTTTGAAGTGCTCGTGCGTCATATTATTATATTACAGTACGGGCAAGATCTGTGGGTATTTTACGCTTTAGCAGTGCTCACTGCTGCTTCTTTTTACTGCTTCAGTGACAGTGGTTATGCCGAAGTTGCGGTGAATATCGTCATTTTTTATGTACCAATTTGCGTTTGTGATTGTCCTTAGCATCTTAGATTGACTGCTCTCAATGATTTGTAGGTTTGATTTACTGGCAGTCCCCCAAATTTCTAGTCCCTAGGTCCATGTCGGTCTGATTATTGATTTGTATATCATTTGTTTATTAAATAAGCTTAGGGTTGATTGTTTTCCTAGTGGCCAGTAGAGTTGTCGGAATTTGTTTTTCATCTCGTTTCTCTTGTTCAGTATGTGTTTTTCCATGTGAGTTTTGCCTAAGTATTTTTCACTTGAGTGTATTTTTATGTCTTCCCCGTTAATTTGGATTGGATATCTTGCAGATTTTCTCTTCGCCTATATTACATGTTGTGTTTTGTCTTTATTGACCTCAATGCCCCATTTTTCAAACCATTTTGTTGTAGCTGATAGCGAATCTTGCAGTGTTTTTGTTGCTGGTTCTTCATTGTGGTTAGCTGACATCAAAACTGTGTCGTCTGCAAGTGCAGCTATCATTGATCCTCGAGTAGTTGGCGTTGGTATATCTGCTGTGTATACTAAGTATAGTATGGGGCCCAGTACGCTTCCTTAAGGTACTCCAGCAGACGCCGTCAAGATCACATAGCACTCATCGTCATATTTTATGAAGAAGTGTCTATCAGTCATGTAGCTTTTAAGGATATTAAATATGGTCTGTACGAGCTAGCAACAGTGGCGTACTTGTTTGGCTTGGGGATCGTTATAACTTGTGCAACTTTCCATGCTTTTGGGAAGGATTGTAATCTAATTATTCCGTTGAAGAGGTCTCGTATGCATTTTATTATAGTATCGGGTAGTTCCTTTAGTATTTTCTCATTTATTTGGTCATATCCCGGTGTCTTTTTGTCTTTAAGTTTCTTTATAAAATATTTGATTTCTTCTTTTGTCGTGTTTTGTATTGTGTGGTCTGCATTCTCAATTGTGTTTGGCAGCTCAATGTCTTTGTTATCCAAGCTATTTGTAAATATTCCTTTAAAGTGGTCAGCTAATGTTTCAGCCTGTTTTTTTTTGCTTGTTCAAGCCCATGTGTTGGAGTTTGTTTTTTTTTGGAGGCTTGTGTATGGTTATTTTAGTGAGTTTTTAGTTGCTTTCGATAGGGAATAGTTGGTAGCTGTAGTTGTTTCGAGGCTGCTAAGGTACGTCTTCAGTTGCTGTCATTATGTTCTTGGAGAATTTTTTTGAGTTCGTTTGATGATTTGTTTAGTTTAGCTTTATCGGCTGGGTGTTTGGAGCGTTGCCAGTCTTTCCTGAGTTTGCGTTTTTGTTTGATTTTGTCTAAAATAAAAGCACTTAATTTCGTTTTTCACAAAAAATTTGATACTGGTTCTTTGATCCATCTTTTTGAATAGGTAAAAATCGAAGACGAGCCAAAACACGTGCAAGCAAAGCAGCTGTCAACAATTAGCTGAACATTCAAAATGGCTCGTCGGCATAAGTGAGAGATATGAGTACCAACATATCGCCACAAAAAAATCGAAATTCGAATATACGTAACCTGCGAAAATTCAAAACTGGCGATACTTTTTGAGCACACCTCTTATGTTTAAATATATATTAATAATATCTAAAAATGAATCCATTATTTTCGCGGTAGATGGCTGTAGTGATCGATATCTCGTAAAGTATCCATCAAAGAATTTAAAGTTTATGCTCGTTGTCAAGGTGATATTTCACACCAAAAAAAATTATTGTGCTGTTTTTTGATTGTTCCATTCAACTGGGAGTTACAGAGTGTTAACAATGGAAGTCAACAAAGAGAAAATTCGGTCCATTTTACATAATTGGATGCGAAACCCTTTATTGGATATTTATCCGCACCGTTCCTCCTCTTTGTGGTGTGCGTCTTGATGTTGTTCAAGGCGATTCCGAATGGCAGATGGGTTTCTAAAGAAGTTTTTTTTTATTGTAGAGGAGCTTTATGAAGAGCTTCTACATTACAGAGGCACACTCGGAGCACCCGAGCACTACTGAATGGTAGTCACTCATCAACCCATTTGGCTATGGCGACCGCAACTTTACCTTTACCCAGAGAAAATAATGTGAAAGAGTACACTAGCACGAACGAGGTGACTAGTGATTCCACACACTGACTCTTTTGAATGCAACGATAAAGCAGCAATGACTTTGAAGTTATAATCTCGAACTGAAACATGTTTTTTTGAAAGAAATTTGAACAATGTGCAAACGTTACTGCAGCGTGGGTCCATATATGAGGAATTTTTAAGCCAGAGCTATCTCAAATATCTCTCGGGACTACATTTTTAGCCCCCCTAATTGGCGGTCGCCATGGCATGCTCACTATTTGGTGGATCCCTAAGTAGATAGCCAAAGAGATCATGAAACACTAATTAATAGAAGAGGTATTTCAATAGCGGTTTCCCATCGCCAGGCAGTGAAAAATCTCCCACTTTCCGCCATGAAAATATTCCTTTTGAACTTGAAAAAATATGTACAGGGTTGGCCATATTAAACTGACCCATTGAGTAACCCTATAACTTTTTACTGTAATTTGAAATCTAAGGCTTACGTCAACAAGCCAAAGACACTAGGCGCACTTAAGGCCAATATCCGACGGGAAATAGCCGCCATATCGGCCGAGACGCTGGCCAAAACTATGGAAAACGCCGAAAAACGGGCACATTACGCTATACGAGCTAAGGGCGACCACTTGCGCGATATCATATTCAAAAAGTGATGTAAACGAATCTCCTTGAACTAAATTAAATGTTTTTCCCAATGAAACACAAAAAAATGTTTCTTTTTCCATATTTTTTTAATAATCACATGGGTCAGTTTAATATGGCCAACCCTGTACTATAGATTCCTATAAAGTGTATCCATGATTTTTGGTTCTTAAAACCGGGATTTTCAAATTTCGCAATTCTAGTTTTCTAAAATTTTTTCAATTTATCTTCGATGTTTAATCTTTTACGAGAACTCTGAGCTGGCCGTGTTACACAACGGCAACATCAGCGACACATTCACCACCAACGCAGGCGTAAGAGGTGAGGTTGTCCCCTGTCGCCCCTTCTCTACGCCATCGTCTGAGACGACGTTATGAACTAATTGACTCTGCATAAAGAGGCCTCGCCTAGAACTTCACCAGATATTTTGAGGACCTGCCTTCTGATGTCACCTATACAACATCTACATAATGAGGTCTAAATGCTGCCGGTTAAGGAGCATAAAAAACTGTTCAGTAAGCAGTTTCTGCTAGGGTGTTACCGCAGGCCTCACCGATGCAGACATCTGCTCGAGCCTGAGCCACCTCCCAGGCACAACAGGAGGCATTTCCTCAACTACGCCGTCGAGATCTCAGACAAAACAAACAGACCGTTACTGGATCGGACAGTGTGCAGACAGGCCATAAACGACATTCATCGGGAGACTGTCACCACCTTCTTAACCTCCCGACCCCTGAATGCCGTTATCGGAGTCCAACCACCACCAATCGCAGACGAAGAGCTCTAACTTCCCCGAGAGTCCAGCGTAACCTTGGCACAATTACGTTCTGTATAATGTAGCAGGTTAAACTCCTACATACCCAGAATCGACCCCGACATACTAAACATATGTCCAGCATGTGATGGCACCCCGCACGATACTAACCACCTTTTCACATGCCCTATTAAACCCACTCATCTAACACCCCTCTCCCTCTGGACCCAACCCGTCGAAAAAGCTAGTTTTCTGGGCCTACCGTTAGATGAGCTAGACGAAGACGATCGGTGATTAGGCTACACTGACAGGGCAAAGGTACTGCTACAGCAACAACAACAGGATCTGGACTTCGCCGCTTTCATCTGCCTCCGCTCTCACACACTCATTGACATGCAAGCGAAGGCGGACAGACTAGTCACACTGGCAGGCACTATAGGACTTTAGATCGACATTGCCAAGACAAAGGATATGAGAATCAACCACAACAAAGTAATACTTATATTGGTTGATGGGTGTCCGGTGGAATTTGTCGAAAGCTACTGCTACCTCGGCTCCACTATAACGACAGATGGCGGACCAGATGAAATTGTTAACTGCAGGCTGAACAAAGCAAGGGCGGGTTCGGGCGAATGCGTAAAGTATGGGCGAGTTCGCAAATCCCCAGGCGCACTAAACTGCGAATATTCAGCTCAGATCTGAAGTCAATAGGGAAGTGAAATATGGCTGGTCTTCAACAGCATCACACAGAGGCTAAAACCATTGCCTCCGCATCATCTGTAGAATATTCTGGCCGAACACCATCAGCAACGACGTGCTGTGGAGATTAACGAGAGAAGGACTCATTTTATGGCAAATCAAATGCAGAAAGTGACGATGGATGTTTCACATACTTAGAAAATCATCAGATAGCATCACGAGAATGTCACTCGACTGGAACCCGCAAGGGAGCAGAGATCACGCTGGGCCAAAGATGACTAGAAGAAGGTCGATGTTCCGCGTGCTAGCAGATGACCACATCAGATGGGACTCGCAAAAACAATAGCCCAGAACTGTGTACAATGAAGAGTCTTGGCGAGACCCTATGCTGCCGAGCGGAGTAAACTAGGATATTAAAAACGACTTCCTGTTCAAGATGTCCGACAGCATTTACCATTTTAGCATTGAACTTCGATTTCGACTTTTATTGAACACATTTCACTAACACAGGACGGGGATGATGCCCTGCATTGAGTTTTAGTAAATTACTTAATTACTTTTTGCGTAGTTGAAAAACGTAGACACTTGCATGTGCAGATGGTGACGAACTTGATTTACTGGAGTCACTAACTTGAAGTTTCTCTAAAAATTAACACGTGGGCTGAAGGGTCCCGAGCCTAACAAAGAAAACACTTTTGGTTTGTTCAAAATTAGCTTTATTCATTAATGCAATTTCCATCAAGAACAACGCAACCATTCCAGCACCGCTCTAACATTTAAAAACCACTTTTATAGAACGATTTACCTTATGTCTCAAAATAGGCCTCACTTTCAGCGATAGTCTCTTCTTTCGAGCGAAATTTCTTACCGACGGGCATTTTTTCAGGTCTTCTCAGTAGTCGCTGGGAGCCAAATCCGGCGAATAAGGCGGATGTGGGAGCCTTTTTAACCTTAGCTATGATATTTCTACAAGCCTTTCTGTCTCTTAGTTGTTTCGGCGGCCGCCGTGGCTGAATTAATTGCTGCATGATTACCGTTCAGGAGTGCATAGGTTGGAATCTCCATGCATGAGCATTAAATAATAGATTTTTGTTTGTAATTGCAGTCGCCCCCGGCAGGCATTGCCAAACCTCCGAGTTTATTTTTGCCATGAAAAAACTCCTCATAAAAATCATTTGCCGTACGGAGTCGGTTTAAAACAAAATCGAGAGGCATGCAACAAATAGGAGGAGTAACTCGGCCATACACTTAGCATAAGTGAAAGTGCCAATATTTATTTATTTTTTTTACTTCGAGCGTTCGTAGTTCTTCCTCTATGCAGTGAATTAATCGCCTACGCGGGCGACCTTAGCTTCATGTTACGAGGGGTGCCTTTTATTTGGTAGGATGTGGCAACCCTTGTTTTGCAATCTGGCAACGGTCCAAAAATGGAATTAAATCGTGACCATTTTCGTGCGATTATTTTTTACAACTTTCGACGTGGATTAACTCAGCAACATTGCATGGGTGAACTTAATTCATTTTTTGGCGATGAAGCTCCATCAAGGACCAGTGTTCATCGATGGTATGGTGAATTCAATTGTGGTCGTAGTTCACTCCAAGACGAATTTCGTGAAGGTCGTCCAAAATCAGTTGTTGTTCCGAAAACCATTGATGCTGTGCGCGAACTGATATTGCAAGATCGTCATGTGACCTATCGTGAGATTGAGACAATCTTAGGTATTAGTGGGACCAGCATACATTCAATATGGCATAAACATTTGACTGTCAAAAAAATTTGTTCAATCGCTCAAAAAAAGGTTCGTGTCGATTGGCCGAAGGAAATGCTCAAAAAATACGATCGCGGGGCTTCGAAACTCGTCTATGACTTCGTGACAGGTGATGAATCAAGGATTTACGCGTATGAACCCGAAAGTAAACAGTAGTCGACTGTGTGGGTGTTTCAAGATGAGCCAAATCCAACAAAAGTTGTTCGCGCACGAAGCACTTCCAAGCAAATGGTCGCCTGTTTTTTCGGAAAAAATGGACATGTCGCAACCGTACCACTAGAACAACGCAGAACAGTAAATTCTGAGTGGTACACAACCATTTGTTTGCCAGTTGTCTGCCAAGAAATTAGGAAAACCAATCGCCGAAGACGGATCACTCTTCACCAGGACGATGCGAGCTCTCACACATCGGCTCAAACAACTGCATTTTGGAGCACCCAAAACATCGAATTAATGAGTCATCCGCCGTATAGTCCTGACTTGGCACCGAATGACTTCTTTTTATTCCCGTACGTAAAAAAAAAACTGAGAGGTCAACGTTTTTCGACACCTGAAGAAACGGTTGCGGCATTCAGAATTGCATGTTTTGGAGGTACCTCATTCAGAGTGGCAAAAGTGCTTCGACAAGTGGTTCAAACGCATGCAAATGTAGGTGTATAGATCTTCATGGAGAATATTTTGAAAAACAATAAAGTGATTTTCTATAATTAAAATGTGTTTTTGTTCTCTAATCCCGACATATAAAAGGCACCCCTCGTATTATGGATTATCGCGTCATCGTATTTTCCCAAGCGTTCTTCAGTCAATATTTTCGATCTTTGTACAAGCAATGGAATACCTATTTTGTGAACTTTTAAGCCTAGGCTTTATAAAAAATTACACTTCCAATACTGCATTCGATGATCAACCCTATATATTCAACCCAACTTTTAGCCAGAATTTGTCAATAAGAACAAAATTTGCATCACAATTATCCTTTTTTTTTGCAAATACTCTTTCGCTTTGCCTTTTGACGAAATTTGTCCAGTAAAGTGTACATGACGAGTATTTTGAATCCACATTCCTCAATTCCATGGTGTTCCATTTAATGACTATTGAGCTTCACAAGCTCTGCGTTGACTCCGTTCAGCTTGTCATACTTAACTCTCAACGTCGCTGATGATTGCCAATTTGCTGCAAATGCACGCCCGCAAAAGAGAACTAATCGAAACAGCAACACTTGCGCAATAAAGCGTTTACGCACAAATGAAAGGTCTCTGTATGGCGCATGTGAGCAAAAGTAAAAATCAAAAGGGAAAAGGAAAAAAGTCAAATAATTTCTACGTTATATCAAAGGTAAGCGTTCGCAGTGGGTGATGACAAATAAAAACGGAGTGCTGGCGCGGCAGGTGGACATTCTGCTTGGCGTTGTAGGTGGTGTACCTGGTGGAGCAAAGGGCATGCACGGAAATGCGGAAGACGGAAGTTGTGAAAGTGAAACGAATCGTATTGAGTCGTAAAGTAAAAATATGGCAAAGGAGCAAAGGAAGTGCAATTACGCAGACAGCAGGCAACAAGCAGCGCATGAAGATTGCAAAGGAAATAACAGCGAATTGCAGTAAATTGCAGCAGACACAAAGTGATTCATTGTAGAGAGAACTGCGGGAAAGGAATTTAAGCTCACGGAATTTTCGAAATGTTCGGCGAGAAAATTGAGCACATACATATTTGAGATGCGAATGCTATCTGTAGAAAATTTTATAAAATTTATGTATGCCTGTCAATTATTTTTTGTTAAAAATATTTTCCACCTCCGCACGAAGTCAATGTCAAAGCCATTCCTCTCGTTTATGAAATTGTGGAACTTATTTTTATCAAATTCAGGCAGATCCTTCTGACTTTGGTATTTCGATTGAGTTCGCAGGCGCCCTTTGTTGACCCATCCACAGACCTCTTTTCGCCGAAGAATAATTTATTTATTTATTAAACAGGTTGATGAACTAAATACTATACGAAGCACATAAGGGAGTATCAGACTTCAAAAGAGATATTGATAATTTTTTATGTCAGTCGTATTAACACTTTTCAGGCTTTCTTCAAAATCATTATTTTTATTCCTTGGCGAATACTTTCAAGTTTAGGAAAAAATTCTGAATATATGGATTTTAGTAAGTTTATATGTATTGCACTTGTTTTGAAGCAACCAAGGGGGTGTATGCGGACTGAAAGTAAAGGAAACCACGCTGAAATAGGTCCCCCGCCTAATGAATACAACAAATTAAGTACTATTTAATTGTATAAACAAATATCCGCTCTAAGGCGCTGCGCAGCATTCAACAAAAAATTAGATATTCTGCCTCCGAAAACTTGTAACAAACCATCACGTCATCCTTGGTGGATCTTTAATAAATCAGCCATAAACGCTTGCCTACATCAGTATAAAAAGGCCGCAATTAGTCCTGAAGCTCCTACAGAGCTCTATTTCGCGAACAATTTGAAAAGTATACTCAAGACAACTGGAGCTTCATCTACACAGATGGATCTAATACCAATAGTGTTGCCACATTCGCCGTAGTTTCCAACACAGGGTTAATCATATCAGGTGGTTGGCTTTTCGGTGGAACCTCAGTCTTCACAGCCGAAGCACTGGCAATCAAAATTGCTATTGAATATGCGACAAAACTGAAGGGGAATTTCGTAATATGCGCAGACAGTTTATCATGCTTGAGTGGACCCCAAAGCGTAAACACCTCCAGTAGTCTAATTCAAAATATTAAAGCAGCCTTAAATACTCATCATAAAAAGATCAACTTATTATGGGTCCCGGGTCATGCTGGGATCCCAGGTAACGAGGCAGCAGATGCGGCCGCCAAACAAATCCATCTCCAACCCTGCCATACTTTTGCAACATTTGAAAAACACGATTCGATTAGGACCGTTGCAGCATATATTCAAAGTGAGAAAGATAAGAATTGGCAAGAATTTTCATCCTGGTACAGCAAAGTTAACCCATCAGGACAAAGCCCCCACTTTCCAAATAATAACACTCGGAGCCAAACCACTACCTTTATACGGTTACGCATTGGGCGCATCCTCTTGACACACGAACACCTCCTCACAGGGAAACGCAAAAACACATGTCCTTGGTGTGGATCACTTTCCACGGTCGACCACTTACTAGATTAATGCCCCAATCTCCGAAGCCGCAGGATCAAAATATTTGGCGACATTAAACCCTCCGCACTTCTTGAAAAACCTTCTTCTGAAAACATTCACAAAATATATAACTTTCTGAAACAATTTAAGTCAATAAAGATTATTTAAACTCCACAATTAGAACTAAATCAACACAGGTATTATATACTTAAAGAAAGAGTCGTAAGCCCTGGCAGCTAGTACTCCTCTATATTTAGATATAAGATATTTTAATATATCTAATAAATAATAATAATAATAATTCAGCAGGGCTGTTATTTTTTTTCTGACTGACGTTGGCGTTTTCATTTAATTTCATATTTTGAGATAGTTTTCAGTGGTAAATCGTCGGGGTACCACAGTTTTGAAAGTAAGCGTCTCGAAAAGTGAGAAATGCGCTCTCTTAGTTGAGGTATTCCTATCGCCGAAATATTACTCTCCATACCTATGATAGACTTTGCGATATTATTATAGATATATACCAACAGTTCATCATTCCGTGTTCTCGACGTTGACTTGAAAGGGGCCGTACATCTTGCGTGGAACAGCTTTTGCTGTGGCAATCTTACTGTGGGTAACTTTACTGCGTTGTTGATGAAATTTCACCGATTATTAGAACTAAACATCTTTAGACCAGAATGTTGAATAAAAAGAGGTAGAAGAAATTTTAAGGGTAGAGTTCCTTTGAGTAGTGCACCAGATTTAATTCTAAAGCCGTAAGATATGTAAATTTTACATATACCCACACAAAAATAGCCGTTACTTTTTAATGTTACGAGCTGTCGCTTTGTGGATTTGGCAGTGATTTCTTTTTATCTTCTTTTCGAGTGGGAAGTCGGGTGCCAAGAAATCACTAATTAAAAAAGGAAACAAAAAAAAAACGAATGGAAACCTCATACCGCTCTATTTATAAGGAATCTGCGTAGTGACCACCAAATTAAAATGTATTTAGACCCTATGAAAGCCGTTGCAGACGATTGGGTTCGAGCGTGACTACCATACGGAAGTACGCAGGTTCAAATTTGCGAGCATGAAACACTAAATGATAGTGTAGCATGTATTCATGCTATGACATCCAGACGCATGAGACAAATAGAAGGAGGTGATCGGCCAAACACCCAATCAAGGGTGCAATGGCTCATTATGGAGGATGATACATAACTTCTTTAACCAATTTTCTTTTGAATGAAAAAAATATTGAATTTTTACATGAATTCAATGAAGGAAAAAATATCTTGTGTAAAAATTCGCGTCCAGCAGGATGACGCACCAGACCATGAATTTACTCATAATGTTCCCTCGGCTGTTCATCTCCAAAAACGCCGATTCCGACTGATCTTCTGTCTCGCCCCATTTAGCTGCAACTTCTTTCTGCGGCGCTGCGTTAAGAGAAAAGTGTGCACTAATAAACCTCAGAAGCTCGACTCTCTGAAGTCCAATATCCGCGAAGACATTGCTGCCATGACCATAGAAATGCTCCAAAATGTTAAGAAAAAGGCAATACAAGTAGATCAAATGTGTGTCACTGCAAATGGTGACCATTTCCTCAATAAATTGCATTGTATCAAATAAAAGTTTAACAGGAGAAAATATAAATTGATGCACTTTTCACTAAATTATTCAAAGTTTTCAGGTGTCAAAAATGAATGGAGTACCCTCTGCATATTGTGACTAAAGCACTACGAAAACATTTTTGGGTTAAACGAAATTGTGCATAGTTCAAATAGAGCATAGAAGAATGCCAAATAATTGCTGGAACTAAAATATACTTTGGTAATGTGCACCTATTTTAATCGAAGATACTATCTAGGACTTGCAAACTGAGTATATTAAGTGCGATCAATTTTGAGGTATCGGGCTTCAATTTTCGGCATGAAAAAGTCACTTATCGACAATCACTATTACATTGGCGCCAGCCTCGTCCTTGAAGAAATATGGGTCGAGGATTCCTCTAGCCCATACGCCGCACCAAACAATTATTTTCAATGGATGTAATGGTTGTTCCTAAATAACTTCGGGTTACACTTCAATCCAAATATGGCAACTTTCCTTCATAACATAGCCAAAAGCGGGCCTCATCCCTAAAAATCTTACGTTGACCTGAGCGCGCGATGAACACCTTTCTCAGCGCGTTGATCTTTGTAATGTGAACGTTGTTGTTGTTCATCTTTTCATGATAAAATGGCAATTTATACTGAATAAAATTATATATTTAGTTTGACAGTAGTCACGCGAGTTATGCAACCAATTAAAGTCGCACAAACAAATAACAAAAAGCCAAAGCTGGACAAACAAATAAGCTTATGCATGGAAATGTTGATAACGACGAGATCAGCATAATCATGCAGAGGTACTTGAACCAAGATCAAATTTCAAAAGCATAAACAACGGAAGCGTCGCCGTCGCTCCCGTTGCTCGATCAACAATTTATGAAAAAAAACGAAATGGGCATTTGCATATGCCAAAGCAAATTATATTTTTAGTCTTAAGATTCAATTGTAACCGGACAGAAGTCCAAGTTCTAAAACTAATAAAGAAACTCACGATATCTAAAGATATCTAGTGAATAAAATTCGTTCTTTCAACAAAATATAATTGGCGCAGTCGAAATCGGACAAATACGTTCAGAATTAACCAAAGTTAATCCGCGAGAAAATTTTTAATTTAAACCACAATGGAAGCAGAGATGGATAAATTAAGAGCAGTATTGCTTCAACAGGAAGGAGAGTTGAACCTATTAAGGCAACAAAATCAACAACAACAACAACAACTGCAACAACAACAGCAGCAACAACAACAACAACAACCACAATATCAAGAGCAACAACATCAACAACAACAACAACCAATCCAGTGGCTGTCAAACAAAGATATCATCCAGCAGTTTCGCCAGCTAAGGCAGCTCGACGACCAATATGATGTGTTAGCTTTTATAAAATCTGTGGAGTTCCTCATGACATTATGCCAGGGAAACGCATTGCTGATCCAGTTTGGCACTAGCATCGTCGCTAATGAAAAGGTGTCGGGAACAGCAGCAAATTTCATCAGACAATTGGGGATGGAGCCTAGCTGGGACCAAATGAAGACCAAACTGATGGAGCAAATGCGACCCAGGATGACCTACGAGGACGTATTCGATAGATGCAGATTCATCAAAGTGAGTAGTTTAAGAGATTTGTTCCAGGAGTTTGAGAAAGCAAAGTGCGAAATAAATAAAATATATATGTTCGACGAATCCAAACCAGCCATGTATGAAAATGATAAAGTAGATAGAGATTTGTTAAACATGCTAACGAATAAAATAGACACTCCATTCAGGATTCATGTCGATCAGGGCATATCTATGCATGCTTTACAAACGAAATATTCAAATATTAAAGCACTGGACGACCCCAGAGCTATTTTACAGAGGTATAGAAAAAATTCGAACAATACCTATAACAAACAGGGTAACACTAACACTAACACCAACACTAACGCTAACACTAACACTAGCACCACTCATAAAAACGCAACCCAGAATAATCAGTTTGCTAGTAATAATAACAATACCAAACAGAATCAGGGTGGCTGGCCAAACACCAATAATAACGCCGGCCCACCTCAGAGTGACCGAGTCAACCAACAGTCGTATAACAGGTCACAACCCACCCAAAACCCAAATTTTAAACCTAACTATAACAACAAGGGTAACAGCTCAAAACAGACAAGAATGTCTCATATGAGCGTTGACACTCAAAAGAATGATCCCACACCCATGGAGATTGGGACTTTAGAAGAAAATCAGGCAGAAGAAGAAGAGGAAGAACAGGTAAATTTTTTGATTCCTTGCCTAGAGCAACCTTACCCATAATAGTGTGGACAATAGGAAAAGAAAAAATTAAATTCTTAGTCGACACTGGTGCGACGACAAGCATCTTAAAATCAAGAATTCTCGAATTTCAATACCCCAAAACAGAACTCACCAAACCATGCTCTTATAAAACTCTTAACGGCATTAATGTCGTGAAATACACCGTAACAACACCACTTCCAAAAGAGATACCCTACTCGGGGACACTACAGTGGAAACTTATAGATTTCTCAGACAAAAATTTCTCGGCAATAATAGGCCAAAATTTCTTAAAAGCCTTCAATGCTCAAATCAACAACACAGAGCGATATGTACAATTACTCGATAGAAAATTTTATTTTTTGGATTACGAATACCCAGAAGCAATGCACAATGCTTGTGCTCTGCAACCCGTGAACAGAGAAGAAATACGAGATCGCTTCAACCTCGCTCATTTAAATGACGAGGAACGTCGAGCCGTCGAAACCCTATTCGCGGAATCTGACGACTTATTTTTTCAAGAGGGGGACGTTTTGTCAGCAACAAACCAGATTTCCCACGAAATAATTACCACAGTGGATAGGCCTTTATATTCTAAAATATATAGATATCCCCAAATACATGAAAAAGAAATAAATAGACAGATAAAGGAAATGCTTGAGCAGAACATAATAAAAAAGAGTAACTCCCCCTACAACAGTCCCTTATGGATCGTCGAGAAAAAACTCGATAATTCAGGGTCAAAAAAGTTCAGAATCGTCATCGATTACCGTAAATTAAACGAATTCACGGTCGATGACAGATTTCCAATCCCTAATCTAAACTCTCTATTGGATAAATTAGGTAGATCCCAATATTTCACAACCCTCGATCTGGCGAAGGGTTTTCACCAAATTCTCGTAAGAGAGGAAGACAGACCAAAAACGGCATTTTCAACACCGTCAGGTCACTATGAGTTTGTCAGAATGCCGTTCGGACTAAAAAATGCTCCATCGACATTCCAGAGGCTCATGAATGAAGTCTTGAAAGATCATATTAATGACAACTGTGTCGTCTACATGGACGACATATTAATTTTTAGCACTTCCCTTCAGGAACATATGACCACCCTAAGGAAAATATTTAGAACCTTGAAGGAGGCAAATTTGAAAATTCAAGTAGATAAGTGTGACTTTCTTAAGAAAGAAACACAATTTCTTGGCCACATCCTGACCACTCACGGTATTAGACTGAACCCAGACAAAGTAAATATTATACAAAACTTAAAATTACCCAAAACGGCAAAACAGATTAAATCATTCCTGGGAATGACAGGATTTTACAGAAAGTTCGTTAGGGATTATGCAAAAATAGCATTCCCCATGTCAAGGTATCTGAAGAAAAACGAGACGATCAACACTGACGACCCAAGCTATATAGTTGCATTCGAAAAGTTGAAGACACTAGTTACAAACAGTCCAGTCCTACGATACCCAAATTTTTCCAAGAAATTCACTGTCACTACAGACGCCAGTAATTTCGCGGTGGGAGCAGTGCTATCTCAAGAGAGCCACCCAATCGCATATGCATCCCGAACATTAAATCAACATGAATGCAACTACTCGACTATAGAGAAAGAGCTTCTAGCCATAGTGTGGGTCGTAAAGTACTTTCGACCGTATGTTTATGGTAGAGAATTCGACCTCGAGAGCGATCACCAACCCTTAAAATGGCTGATGGCTAAATATACGGGCAAAGATATAAGCCCAAGACTGCAGAGATGGCTCATTAATCTAGGGGAGTACAAGTTCCATATAGAATACATAAAAGGAAAAAATAATAATATTGCTGATTTTTTGAGTAGGATTAAAGAAGACGAAATTAACCTAATGGAGGTCGAATCAACAGACGAAGAAGACAACAAATCCCTGACTGAAACGGTTCACTCTAAAGAAGAGGATCAGGGTTTTAACATGTCCATACTAGAAACGGCAGTCAACAGATTCAAAACACAAATAATTTTCACAGAAACTCAACACCATAGTACAAGTGTTTGGCAGAAAGAGAATTTATATTAGCAAAAAAGACTTGGAAAACAACCAAGCAGTAAACATCCTCAGACGAGAAATAACGGCAGGAAAGATAGGAGTTTTTTCACACCCAAGCGACCATGAATTTTACCAATTTCAAAAAATATTAACAAAGGAATACACTTCCAATCCAAAAGTAAGGTTCGTAAAATGTACCAGGTTCGCTACAGATATAGAGTCTGAAGATGAGTTGCACACCCAAATAGCTCTGTTTCATAAAAACGAGAGTGGCCATTGCGGGATAGTTGCTACCTATCAGAAACTTAAACTTAAAATTTACCATCCCAATCTAAAAACACACATCCACAGAATAATAAATAATTGCGACGTTTGCAGTGGTGGGAAATATGATAGGAAACCCATTAAAAACAACTTCCATCTAACAGAAAAACCAAAAACCTGCAACGAGATAATACATGTGGACACATATGTGAATTCAAAACAATCTTTCATAATATTCATTGATAAATTCTCAAAACACGCCACTTGCTTGCCACTGACCGATAGAAATAGTATCACAATAGTAGAACACATTCAACAGTTCTTGTCCATAAAAGGGGAAGTCCAGAAATTTGTCTTCGACAACGAATTCAATAGCTTGAACGTCAGGGAATTCCTGGAAAAAGAAGGCATAGAATACCACTCAACAAAGCCAAATAGTCATACTGGCAATAGCGATGTCGAAAGACTTAATAATACATTGACAGAGAAAATTCGTACACTAAATATAGAAGAGAAAAGACCTATAATTGAACAAATGGCCAGAGCTGTATACTTTTACAACAATACACACCACACCACCACAAAATCTACACCGTTCGAAGTACAAAACCATAAAGTCGATCACAAAGAATTATATGACAGAATGTCAGCACAAAAAGCTGAAAAAATAGCAAAGCTAAACAATAACAGGGAAACTTACATAGAAACCAGAACAGAAGGATTTATAAAAAATTACAAAAACTTAAGACACAAGGAAGAACCCAAATTTAGGAAAACAAAATTACAAAACATCCATACAACAAACATTAAAAGACCTACAAAATTTTCAGATAACGTTGACACTCCTCATCATGTGCCTGCTGCCAACACTGTCGACGGCAATGATCAACATAACCCCGATCCAGGCTGAAACCGGATTCATATCGCTGGGGGAAAGTACGGTGGAGCTGGTTAGCGAATTCAAAATGGTCCTACATATAATAAGTCCAAAAGAAATATTAGAATTAACCAACATAATCCAGAATAATACGAAAATTCTGGTTAAGAAAGATAGGCATAGGCTAGATACAGAGATAGAAACTATAAAAATCAAAATAAGATCCATAACCCCAAATTCGCTAGCAAGACAAAAACGCGGCCTTATCAACGCAATAGGAAAAACTCAGAAGTGGCTCACCGGTCTCATGGATGATGACAATAGGGAAATCATTATGAATCATCTCCTTAATAACCAAGAAAACCAAAATAACATAATTAACAATATTAACAAACAAGTAAAAATAAATAACGACTTACAAAATTCTATTAACACACTTAAAGAAGTAATATTGGATGACAGGGAAAAAATAACCAAAACTCTTAACAACATTGAGACATATAATACCATGCTCAGAACAGACATAATGTATCATGATCAGCTGTTGAAGTTGAAATTTTTGCATGATAAAGTAGACACCATCTTGGACACAATAGCGTCAGCTAAATATAACCTCTTTCACCCCTCAATACTAACGAACGAAGAGTTTATACTCTATAATATAGATTTTTACAAAATTAAATTAATTCGCATGGGAGTCATGACCTATGACACTAATATAATCATAGCAATCAAAATACCAACTAACATAATAACTACCACAGTATTCTTAATAACCCCACTAACTAATCAGAAGAACAAAAGAATCGACATGAGTTCCGAAAGAGTAATAAAAATAGAGAACAAAACTTATACATACGAGGAACAGAAAACAATAAATGAACTCAAGCTTAGCTCTAACTGTATAATTAAAAGAAATTGTAAAATGATAGAAGATGTAGAATTTAAGACAAAATTAATAAACGAAGGTACATTGTTAATAAGTAATGCACAAGATAATGAAATTCAATACAATTGCAACAATACCACCAATAGCGAAATATTAAGAGGAAACTTCCTCATAGAATTCACAAATTGCACAGTCCTCATAGATAAAACATGCTACAAAAATAGCCAAGAAATTTATATACAATCATTTACCAATGAAGAAGAGGAGGAAAACTCATTTAACTTCACCGAAAAGCAGACGTTTAAAGAAATCGTATTAAAATAAATAGAAAACACAAAAACAATTAAAGAAATAAAAATACAAACAATAGTTTCCAACAGTTTCGGCATAGTATCAATTACTCTTGTACTCCTCTTCATAGGAATATATTCCTATAACAAATGTAAAAGAGGAATCCAGGAGAATCCCTCATCAAAGGGGGGAGGAGTTATGCAACCAATTAAAGTCGCACAAACAAATAACATAATTGTACAAAAAGCCAAAGCTGGACAAACAAATAAGCTTATGCATGGAAATGTTGATAACGACGAGATCAGCATAATCATGCAGAGGTACTTGAACCAAGATCAAATTTCAAAAGCATAAACAACGGAAGCGTCGCCGTCGCTCCCGTTGCTCGATCAACAATTTATGAAAAAAAACGAAATGGGCATTTGCATATGCCAAAGCAAATTATATTTTTAGTCTTAAGATTCAATTGTAACCGGACAGAAGTCCAAGTTCTAAAACTAATAAAGAAACTCACGATATCTAAAGATATCTAGTGAATAAAATTCGTTCTTTCAACAAAATATAATTCGCGTGATCTGTCAAAAACCCCTGGTTGGTTGGCTAAAGTGGTAATTCTTCCAGAATCCAACTAGCGCTTCCGCACTATTTTGTTGCCACATCCACGTTACCAACTTACTTAACGGTTATTTACAGCATGACTATATCCAGTCTGTGCGGTTTAAGACGTCTAAGCCAGACAGTTGTTCGAAATTCTCGAACAGCGGTCGGACAAGGTTAAAACATTCTGTCCCTCCATAGGGCAGGACATTCACAGAGGAAATGGAAGATTGCCTCCTTTTTCTCCGGTTGTTTACAACTGTGACAGTATGTATTATGAGGAATACCCATTTTGGCTGCCTGTTCTCCGATAGAACAAAAGCCTGTTATGACTGCCGTTAGTCTCCAGGCGTCCCGTCGTTTCATGCTTATTAATGTAGATGATTGCTTCAGGTTGTAGGTGGGCCATAACGTTCTGCTAATTTTGCATTTCGTCTGGGCTTTCCACCTACAATCCGCGATTCGAAGGAATTGTAGGGAAATTGCATTCTTGACTTCACCTAATGGTGTGAATACCCATTTTGCAAGAACGTTGTTCATGGCAGATCCCCCTCTTGCCAGTTTATCGGCTTTTTCGTTACCTTCAATGTTCCGATGTCCCGGGACCCAAATTAAGGTAATTTTATAGTTTTCACTCAAGATGATGAGGCTATTCCTGTTTTCTTCCACCACTTTAGATGTTGTAGTAGCCGAACCCAGTGCCTGGATTGCAGCTTGGCTATCCGAAAGAATAGCGATATTGCTCTTAAAAGAGAAATCTCTGATTAGTAACCTACAGGCTTCCCCAAGTGCTAGTGCTTCCGTCTGGAAGACACTGCTGGTATTAGAGAGACGCACAGATTTTTCAATTCCAATTCTGTGAGAATGTATACCAGCTCCAACACCGCAGCCCATATTATTGCTATCTGTATAGACTGTAGTGTCGAAATTGTTTAAAGAGACTCCCTTATCCCATTCTTCCTTAGATGGGAAGAGAGTGGCAAAATTTCTATTGAAAGTTAACGTCGGGACGATGTAGTCAGTTCTCACCGAGATTAACTGAGCTTGTCGCAATAATAGACTAGCATGACCATAAGTTTTTTCTGTCCAGCGACCCGCTTCATTTAACATAAATGCACTCATGGTTGCTGTCTTCTTAATATGTAGGTCTATTGGAATAACGCGTGTCAGTGCATTGAGAGCCTCTCTAGGACATGATCTGATTGCACGGACCGTTACTGCACAGGCTGATCTTTGTATTCTGCCGAGTAATTTGGTATTGTACTCTCTCTCTAGAGCTTTCCACCAAACTACCGAGCCATACGTTAAAATTGGTCGTATAACCGCCTTATACAGCCATAATGTATGCTTAGGTTGAAGACCCCATCTTCTTCCAAGCATACGTTTGCAGGCATATAAAGCAATTTCTGCTTACCCGTTTTTCGAGAGAGTTTATCCGTTAATATTTGGTAGGGTAAAAGTTGGTACCTTATATCTGGTGATGAATAGCATAAGTTCTGTTTTACGCGGGTTTAAGCCTAGGCCACAGCCTGTGGCCCAAGAGTTAAGCTCGCTTAACGCCCTTTGAATGATCCCACTGATCGTGTTGGGACATAGTCCTGACACCATTAACACCACATCATCAGCGTACGCCACCGCTTTTACCCCACCTCTATTAAGTTTTGTTAAGACTTTGCTAATAACGCATAACCAAAGAAGTGGAGACAATACTCCGCCCTGTGGAGTGCCCCTGTGGACCTTCTTGGTTATGCTGATATTACCCATATTAGCTTTGACGATCCTCGTTTCTAGCATAGAGATGACCCAGTTACTAACGCAACTGTCCACCTCCAGGTCTATTAACGCCCGTTGGATGGCATCTGTGCTAACATTGTTAAAGGCGCCTTCGATATCCAAGAATGCCGCCATGGTATAAAGTTTGTTCTCTGGAGAGCCCTCTATTGCTCGGATTACCTCGTGAAGCGCTGTCTCCGTAGATTTGCCTTTAAGGTACGCATGTTAAGCAGTTGATATACCAGAGCTCTCCAAAGAGCTTCTGCGATATATATCCAAAAGTCTTTCAAAGGTTTTTAACAGGAAAGACGAAAGACTGATTGACCTATAATCCTTCGCTGATTCATGTCCCCTCCTGCCTATTTTTGGAATGAAGACGACCTTGATTTGTTTCCAACTATCTGGAATAAGACCTAGGTTTGAACACGCTTTAAAAATTTTCTCTAGCCATGGTAGGATACAGTCCAAGGTTTCCTGTAACATCTTTGGAATGATCCCATCTGGCCCCGGAGATTTAAAAGGTAAGAAAGATTTAATTGCCCATGCATCTTTCTCCTTTGTGAATATTTCTTTTGCAAGATGCTGTAGATTATATTGGCTCCGCCTGATATTTCCCCTTCCACTTTCGTGGACGCTGCCCCCCGGGAAATGCGCGTTTAGCAGAAGTTCTAGCGATTCTTCTGTCGTAGCAGACCAATTACCATCAGGGGGGCAGGACGGTTTGTAGACCCTACTAAATGCCGTCTCCAGTGTTGTAACCCTACTCTCAAGGTTTTCGGTGAGAGTGATTCGGTGGATGGGAATATCTCCTATCCTTCTATTTACTATGTTTCTGAACCTCTTCCAGTTGGTTCTTAGTGGATTTCTATACGGTAATGGCGGATCAACATTAAGATCCAGATCGTACAAGATCCAGATGTGATCCGAAAAAGACTTTTTATTAGAGACCCTCCAATTGTCTAACCTTACTGAGCTGTTTTCGGACAATAGAGTAACGTCGATCACTTCCGCCCAAGTCCTGAAGTATTCCGTACTGAGAATGGTGAAAGTGGGAGTGATACCCCTGTTACATACCGACATGTTAGTGTTAATTATGAAATAATAAAGAGACTCCCCTCGGTCGTTTGTTTCGGAGCTTCCCCATAAAGCGTGCCTTGCATTGGCATCGCATCCGAGAAGCGGGGTTTTGGGTTTTCTGCACAAGTTTTTGGGCTTCCTCAGGCGGTGCTGGTCTCTTATGTGCCATATATATAGAGGCAAGTGTTACTCTGACTCCGTCAGTGGCTTCCACCGCAACAACCGTCACATCCTGTGAACTATATAATGGAATTAAAAATGTGTTTAAGTATTTTTTAGCTACAATACATGTTCTGGGATTACCTTCTATCCATTTATAGTAGATATTGTAGTTTTTTCCAGTGAACCCTTTCACCTCGTTGCTCCGCACCCAAGGTTTCTGAATTAATGCGATATCCATGTCCTCCTCCGCCAGGAGATAGGTTAGGTTGCCCGTTGCAGTCTGTGAATGCTGCAGATTAATTTGGACAAACAAAAACCCCTACTGGACAAAGTACCTCCAATCTCATAGCGCTTTGTAGAACAATAGTGAGACCCATGTCCAGGACAGCGCCCGAAAGGAGTCTCGCAGAGTCTTTGAGGGAAATATACTCAAGAGTATGAACCTATGATAACGAGAAATAATAGTCACTCACGTAGGCATCACATGGACTGCATAGAAGAAGACCTATGAACACTCGAAGTAACCAACAGGGAATATCTAGCAAGAGACAGAGAAATATAGAGGAATACCGTAGAGAAGGCTAAAACCCACCTCTGGTTGTAAGGCTAATGATACGAGGGGTGCTTTTTATATTTCGGGATTTGGCAACCCTGGTGTTGCAATCTGACAACTGACAGCTGTATCGCACTCAGAACGTTGGCTTTTACGTACTCAGAATGTTTTGAAATACAAGCGCTATTTGTGTTATTTACAGTAACTTTAAAGATTCATCTCGGTCCAAAAATGGAATTAAATCGTGAACATTTTCGTGCGATTATTTTTTACAACTTTCGACGTGGATTAACTCAGCAACATTGAATGGATGAACTTTATTCATTTTTTGGCGATGAAGCTCCATCAAGGACCAGTGTTCATCGATAGTATGGTGAATTCAATCGTGGTCGTAGTTCACTCCAAGACGAATTTCGTGAAGGTCGTCCAAAATCATGTTTGTTCCGAAAACCATTGATGCTGTGCGCGAACTGATATTGCAAGATCGTCATGTGACCTATCGTGAGATTGAGACAATCTTAGGCATTAGTGGGACCAGCATACATTCAATATTGCATAAACATTTGACTGTCAAAAAAATTTGTTCAATCGCTCAAAAAAGGTTCGTGTCGATTGGTCGAAGGAAATGCTCAAAAAATACGATCGCGGGGCTTCGAAACACGTCTATGACATCATGACAGTTGATGAATCATGGATTTACGCGTATGAGCCCGAAAGTAAACAGCAGTCGACTATATGGGTGTTTCAAGATGAGCCAAATCCAACAAAAGTCGTTCGCGCACGAAGCACTTCCAAGCAAATGGTCGCCTGTTTTTTCGGAAAAACTGGACATGTCGCAACCGTACCACTAGAACAACGCAGAACAGTAAATTCTGAGTGATACACAACCATTTGTTTGCCAGTTGTCTTCCAAGAAATTAGGAAATCCAATCGCCAAAGACGGATCACTCTTCACCAGGACAATGCGGCAGGAGAATATTTTGAAAAACAATAAAGTGATTTTCGATAATTAAAATTTAATTTTTTGTTCTCTAATCCCGACATATAAAAGGCACCCCTCGTAATGTTGACGAGTCGGAATATTCAAATATTATTTTCAATGTTTTCGTTAGAAAGTGTGGTGCCTTTCATCGGCCCTACAATTCCCCGAGATGTTACAAAGGGCGCCTTGTTTAATTTGGTAGAAAAAATTCAGCCATCTCGTTGTTAACGGGCCTACGCGCAATCAATGGCCATTTTTGCACAGTTTCTCGGCAGTAGCGGCTTTAAATGCAATTAATAATTTAAAATTCTTAATCTTAGATAATCCTGCTGAAATTCACAAATCCAATTTAAAGGCATATTTTATTTTGAATATTTTTTGTTGTAATATAAATTTTTCTTTTTTCCTAATTTATTTATGCTAACAACGAACGAAGTGGAACTCACCCAAAATTTCCCCATGTTATGAAACTTCGTAGATATATTTGTAATTCTGTCTATGTTTATAATCTCATCTACATTGTTTAGAGTTTGCGTGTATATGTACAGTTAACACAACTTGTGCGAAATAACTTGATGGGATCAGTAGCACCAGCTTCGCTCTCCTCCACAGCCAAGCAACTTCAAATGATGTCTATTCAGCTCTGTATTGATGTACGTGTAGATATATATGTGTATGTGTAGAAGTAAATGTAATGTTACCCAAGTCGGAAATCCCATTCATTTTGACCTTGTTACTTAACAAATATAATTTAATGCAAATTGTTGCAAAACCATGTCTAAAGAGCGAGCGCCAGATGACAGTCATCCGCGCCAAGGCAACTGCGGCTAAAACGCACCAAACCGAAGCAAAGTGTACGGTATTTTCACTTAGCCTGAATGGATGGCATGTCTTGACGCACTCTACTTCAGTGATTGTCTACGTGA
This sequence comes from Anastrepha obliqua, assembly GCF_027943255.1. Classification (NCBI taxonomy): domain Eukaryota; kingdom Metazoa; phylum Arthropoda; class Insecta; order Diptera; family Tephritidae; genus Anastrepha; species Anastrepha obliqua. The sequence goes on from NC_072894.1 coordinate 122,455,026, forward strand.
ATGGTTTGTTGGTTGGCTGGTTGTTTGGACGCTGGTTGTTTAGCAGGCTCCTGTGTCCGTTCACTTAACGTCACTCACTCAAGCGCTGTTGATTGCTCGTCCGTCCCACCTGCCTGACTATATTTACGAGGTGTGCTAAAGCATTTTGAAGGTGTGTCGGATACAGTTCGTTGCTTCGTTCTGCTTACCCTGATTTTCATTTGCATTTGTAAAGGTGATGGTGCTCATTCTCATATGAATGCTTTGATGCTGCTAATGGGATTCGTTCCCGAGTTTGACAGGGTAATGTTTACTTTGTGCGGGCTCTTTTAGGTATGTTTTTTTCACAACCAGAGAAAACTATTTTAGATGCATATGCTGTGAAATATTTACTTATATAACTTGATTGGGTGATATGTTGAGAATATGGAAAATATGGTAGCTGCTGGCTGGTGTGCAGCTCAGTTCACATTGAATGGACACAAAGCAATACGACCAAAATTACGTTGTATAGGCATTTACAAGTGACGAATAGATAAAGCAACTGAATCAACACATCTTGGCAGCGCTAGAATGGAGCTGCCTAAAATTACATCAGTTTTACGAGGTAGCCACGAATCTTGCTCTATAACTTTTTTGTTGCGAGCAGAGAGATAACGAGCAGAGAGTGACGAGTAGAAGAGGCCTTATAAGTATGTGTACCCTTAAAATTTACTGCAGGCAATGAAAATCGTTAAAATACAAATCAATATTGCTGACTAATGTAGGCTTAGTTTGAGTATAAGCGTCAATCAATTTTAAGTTAAAGGCTTTTTTTCTGAGCCCGAACCATACTCTATTCTCGCAGGTAAGAATTGAGCCTTCGAAGGGTTCGAATATGCTCTTAGTGTTTCATGCAAAGCTGCGGCCTAACGGTGATTTGAAATAGCACTGACTCGGCAATCGCTTTTCACTATCCTTCTCAGCCTCTCAGCTCCCCTATAAAAGTTTTATATACCTATATAATTGGCGGTTACATTCTTTGTTGGGTGTTTTTCCCAGCTTCCCATCCACTTTGAGCTGTGCGTCTTGATTTTGTTCATATATTAATAATTTGAGCTTCCTTCGCATTTTAGTCACTGTCAGAACATCGGCATGCCCACCTTAATTACATATTCTAATAATATTTATGTATTATTAGTCGCGCAACTTTCTTAACAGCCATTTGTATGATGAGGTATGAGCATGAATGAGCCGATTATGAAGTTTGAAAGAGTGATCTGCAGTTCAAAGAAGTGCTCCAGTCGCCTCTTACCCGTGCTAAGCGGCACTCGGTGGACACACCAAGTGAAACCCAGTCCTTGTATACCTGATCTTTCCTCTGCTACCACCAGTTGGAGCGATGGTATCCATTCGGATATACTCGAGCCAAGGAGCATAACCCAGCCAACGAAGCCCCTGGATCTTTTTTCGTTTTGCTATGTCTATTTCGTCGTAGCTCATGTCGTACAGTTCATTTTTCTATCGCCTATCACCAACGTGCAAAGGTCCAAAATCTTCAGCATAATCTTTCTCCCAAACACTCCAAGGAATACCTCATCGGATATTGTCAACGTCCAAGCTTCTGTGCCATACGATAGGACGGGCATGATGATAGCCTTGCAGAGTGTTAGTTTTGATCGTCGAGAGAGGACTTTACTACTCGAGAGAGGTTCTCCGTTGGATTTGAAAGCTGACATGGTTATCGGTGTTAATGCTGGTTCCTAGATAAACGAAGTCTCTACCAATTTCGAAATCATACAGTGAACAGTGTTTGTTTGATGACAAGAGGTACTTCGTTCTGTCCTCGTTCACAACCAGACCCATTCACTTTTCTTCTTTATCCAGCTTGGAAAAGCAGAGTCTCGAACACCTTTATAATTATCGAATCGGACATTCTAGGGACGAAATGTAAGCAATATTTGTTGATTCGGGATTATGAATCCCGGGGTATCGGAAGTAAATAAATTGAAATGTAGTTTAGATTTATGTGGACTTTCCTTCAAGAATATGAAGATTAAAAATATATTAAAAATCTTCCGGATTTGATAGCTTGACCATCGGGAAACCTGCGACTAGCGCAGTATAACTGAAAGAACAAACTAGTTTTTTAAATAATTTTCAAATAGTTTCCATAAATTATAATTATATTATATTATTAGAAGGCCATTACGCACTGCGAACAGAGCTGATCTATTGTGAAAGGCCTACTTTTGTAACCCTAGAGTTTTAGGCTTTGTAAAAATTTTAGCACAATTTTGGGTTTGTTGTTCCAAAGACTACATGGAGATACTACGATACCACCAAGGTGATGAAGTCTCTGTCTGCCCAACGCAGGACATTCACAAAGCACATGTTCTGAGCTTTCTATGTCCATTTCGCAAAACCGGCAGGCATTGGTCTCAGATACACCAATATTATTTAGATGATACCTCAGGCTGCAGTGACCTGTAAGATATCCTGTTAATCTACTCTGCTTGTCAGATACTCCTTTGTTGGGACTTAGGAATAGTTTGGCTTGACGCTGACCGACACAGTTTAGCCAGTGCGCGGCAAGTTTTCTTTCTTCCCATTTCCTAAGGAATTCATTAATGTGGCCTCTTGTGAGCCCACAGAAAGGCTCAGGACCAGTAAGTTGCATATTTGCTCCTTGTTTTGCAAGGTCATCAGCCATTTCATTTCCCTCATGTGCGGGAATCTAGCCTAGTGTTACTGTGTTGAGGTTCCCTAACGAGTTGAGAAGGTTTAGGCAATCATTTACCAATTTGGAGGTGATAGTTGTTGATAGAAGGGCTTTTAGAGTCGCTTGGCTATCTGAAAGTATGTAGATGTGAGTACCTCTCATTTTCCTGCTAAGGCACTCTCTCACACATATTTCGATGGCATGTATTTCTGCCTGGAATATTGCTGGGTAGAATCCCATCGGAATCGATTTTTTGAATTTAGGCCCATTGATTTCTGCCCCTGTTCTACCATTTTCTAATTTGTACCCATCAGTAAACCATAGCTGGGAGCCAGGTTTGAAAGTGATACGAGTTAGTTCTCCAGTCTGTTCGTTCATTAATTATAACTTGGAAGTTCCTGAAGAGTATAGGTTTCAGTGATGGTATATCATCCCTATGAAGAATGGGGCTATGTAGAAAGTCTTCTAAATGTCCTTTCATGTCCCCACTTTTAAGTTCAGATATACCTTTTAATCTTAAGGCACTCGAGCGAGCTTCCCTTTCAATTAAGATTGGAAGCGGTGGTATGTTCAGGAGCACACCTAATGCATCCGTGGGACATGTTTCCATACATTTTTTTATGATATGAAGTGAAAAATCTCAAACTCAAAATTTTATCATGTAGCCCATTTTAACAGATTTTATTGTAAATGTTTATTAATTGACATATTCTAACTAAAAACAAAAATAATCGAACCCTTGAACTAACATTTAAAAATTGGACGTACAGCAAAAAAAAAGTTAATTTTTTAAAATAGTAAGCAATGGAAAACGACTGATATATATTAGTAACACTCCATAGGCTACTCCTGCACTCTGCTCCCGTGAAATATGATTTCATATCTGTGAACGGAATTGGGTTTTCTGAGTCTCCCGAAACAACCAACTCTGCATTGCCCGCAGTGTAATAACTCAAATGAACCTCAGTTTTTTTAAGCCTGCCCTTTCTACTTTTTTCGCTTCGATGGATAAGCCTATGCTCTACAATAATTTCGTAACTGTGGCAAATGCTTTGTTCGCCTTTGATGCAATCGCCGCTAAGCATTTAGTTGCCACTCAAGGAGGCAGCGTTAGTAGGAAAAATGCCATCACACATTATTTTCCATACTAATGTGCAGAGATCTCTGGTACTTGTATATGAGCTCTGTAACACTCCTAAACACACTTACAAATAAGTGTATGTGTATATGTGTGTGGGCACATTAGCTATTCGCATTAAACCATATTTCAAAGTAATTCATTGCGCTTGAATTGTCGTACTTATGAGCACGTTTGCGATTTGTAGGTATGCTGCTTTTTCGAAAAATTATGATCAACCTTTTTATTATCCAACTATGTACTTACGAATAAATTATCAAATAAGTATAAATCCTTTTTACCTTAACGGCGCACACAGGAATTATGTAGTAATTTATTTTTCCAAGTATTTTAATATTACTAGCCGTTGATACTCTTATAGTAATGCTAGTGAAAGGATTCATGCTGTGTTCTGCTCAAAAAAAGATTCACACATTGTCAATAGCGTCAGTATTACCGCCGCAATGGGCTGCTAAATCAATGTCATATATGCTCTTACATTTTCCACATTTTACAGTTAACCTTTCTTAATATGACACCCCTTTTTCCCTTTTTCCCTTTTGAGACTATTGAATTTACTTTCGCCCATCCTTTTAACTCGCTTATCCTGAAAACTTATTAACATTTTTCTACTTCCTTCAAATTTTCTATTGTGCGAGTAGCTGATGTGCTTTTACCCTCCTTAAGTATGAGCAATAGCCCTCAGGGGTCAAGTTGATTTGCTAAAATTACCGGCTTAGAGGGTAAGAAAAGTGTTCAAATAGGATTTACTTAAGAATCCTTTTATGATATTCTCGTATAGGTCAAGTCTTATTACACTAAGTTGTATGGGATAATACTTGGGATGGCCCAGAACAGATGTGTATGTAAATATGAAACTCTAAAGACATTTTTTTGCAAACGAAAGCACTCATTTATTTATATGTGTGTAAAATGTGAATGTATTGTATTATGTACTTGTATACATCACACACATACGTACATGAAATTGAGCCTAGGCCAAGAGAAAAAACTTAACGCAAAGAGCACATAGTTTCATATGAATTTAAAAAATTTCTTCGTACCAGCCGTAGAATTTAATAAAATATTTGGGGAAAATACCAGTCAAGTACTTTGTGAAGAAACAATTCGAAATATGGTGATAAAACACATAACTTCTATAGGCGGTTGTGTAGCAATGATAAATTTCATATGACAAATCTATATTCTAATACTAGAAACTAAACAAAATAATACACTTTTTTTTTCTGAAATCAAAGCTATTTTTCTTGACCAAAATACAAAAGCCCTCGAATTTATGTATTTACTACTGTGGGCAAAAAGTAAGGTGAATTTATTTGTCAAACTTCGCAGGATTAAAATTTCGCTCTAGTTATCCTTTTATGAGTTGACAGCACTGTTAATAACATCTGGGCCAACTGTCATGTGAATGTCATTATCAGTAATATATTTATTTACGCTTGTGTTTACCAAACGACCAAGAGTGCATTTTTCGATTTTTACAATGTCTGATTTGATTGAGCAGAGAAGTACCATCAAATTTTGTTTGCGGAATGAAATTTCGGCTGCGGAAACGTTTAGCATGTTGCAGAAGGCATTTGGTGATTCGACCATGTCGCAGAAAAATGTTTATAAGTGGTACAAAGACTTCAAAGAGGGTCGAGAACGTGTTGATGACTTGGAGCGCTCCGGACGACCATCGACGTCAACAGATGATCAACACGTCAATAAAGTGAAGGAGTTAGTGCTCAAAAATCGTCGGTTGACTGTTAAATACCTTACTGATATGATCAGAATATCAGAAGGATCTGTGAAAACCATTTCGAAAGACCATTTGGGCCTACGAAAAGTCAAATCTCATTTGGTACCGAAAACTCTCAATTTCTTGGAAAAAAGTCGGTGCGTTGATGTGTGCGAAACAATGCTTTCAGACTATCAGGACAAGCTCAAATGCATCATTACGGGAGACCAGACTTGGATTTATGCTTACGACCCTGAAACAACCGACCAATCAAGCGAATATCGTGCTAAAGGCGAGGCCAGACCAAAAAGAGCACGTCAAAGTCGTCCAAAAATAAAGGTCATGATGACAGTTTTTTTCGATTTTCGTGATGTGGTGCACTATGAATTTCTTCCACCTGGCCAAACTGTTAATAAGGAATATTATTTGAGCGTTATGCGTCGTTTACGTAAAGCAATTCGTCTAAAAAGACCAGAATTATGGGCCAACAACTCTTGGTTTTTGTATCACGATAATGCACCGTCTCACACTGCACTCGTTCTTCGTGACCATTTCGCATTTCGCCAAAAATTCCACGCATATCGTTCCGCAATGACCGTATTCGTCTGATTTGGCTCCGTGTGACTTCTGGATATTTCCAAAACTCAAGAGACCACTCCGGGGAACGCGTTTCGAGTCGATTGAGGAGATAAAAGCTGAATCGAAGAAGGTGTTGAGGGCTATACCGGAAATGGACTATTTGGCATGTTTCTGGGATTGGAAAAATCGTTAGCATAAGTGTATTTCATCGACAGGGGATTATTTTGGAGGGGATGAAATTGATTTACAAGAATAAATAAAGATTTTTCATTGTACAACCAAATTCCCCTAACTTTTTGCCCACAATAGTAAACTGGTCGCTACATGAAACAGCTGAATCAAAAATTATACCAAAATCATAAACACCGTCCTTCTTATGCAAGAAACGTAAATATGTATGTATAAGCGCTAATCCTGCGAAATCAAGTTTGACAGTCTATTGGTCTCAAAAAATTAGATGCTTTGATTATCCATAAAAAGTTATCTGTGGCTTCTCTGTGTGCAAGAGTTTAATACTCGCAGAACATCCAAAAGTTTATCAATTAGACCCATTACTCGAAATGGGAAAATTTTGCACATTCATGCGTGTGGCGTAAAGGGACCGTCGATAAATCGACGTACTCATGAATTAGCCATTCATGAATCGACTGACACTGACTCGGACACAAATATAATTGACAAGAATCGTTTTTTGAATAAAGGTATTGAAACGTGAAAGAAATGGGGATTTGTACATACATATTTCATTTTAAATCAACTCTTTACTTCTCAACAACATCAACTATATTAATTATTGTAAATACAAGGTGGCACAAAATTAATAACCATTCGGAAGATTTCAAGATTTATTTAGTAAAAAAGTTACTCAAAAACAAATTGGGTGATTAATTCCGCGCCATCATATTTGTGTCACTTAAGACGTTTTTATATTATACAATATTATTATATTGCATATAAATACAATTAATTATACAATTTTTGTGAGGTATGCTTTCATGAATTCTTTTGTTTTTTTTTTTTTTTTGTTTTTGATTGTTAGAGATCAAAACAAAGACACAGAAACATATGTTCCGCGATCGTCATTGCGTTAGCATCGAATCAGTAAATAGTGCACTTAGAATTCTCCCTATATTGCATTTAACACATTCTTAGAATATCAGTAAAGGTGAGTAGCATATAATTTTGTATGTCTTGGGATCTATTATCCCAGTTTGCATTTTACATGGGACTTATTTGTACCAATAAAGTACACTGTGGAATAGGTTGCAGATATTTTATATGAAAGCTCTGAAGAGGAAGATTTTAGCCCATCTGAGAGTAGCTACAAACCATCGTCAAACTCTGGGAACAGCAAAGCAGATGGAAATAATACTTATGAAGGTGAGAGTGATGCTTTCTATTCCGAATCAGACGAAGAATATGCTGCCGATGACATAAATTCGATTGTGGATGAGGAAGAAGAATTATGCGAGAATGAGGTGAGTGAAGCACCTGCCATTGCCACCTGGACTAACATCATAGAAGATGGATGTTTCGAACCCTAATTTCGAAAGAGATTCTCAAGTTCTGGTAGATCTTCCCAGAGGGTCTACCGAGTTCCGTGTATTTAGAGAATTTTTTCCAAAAAGTTTGTGTATTTTCCATCGAGTTTTTACATCAATACCATTGATGAAATCCATTCCATTTCCTGCTATTGGTACATATATGAGAAATCAAAAAGAAACACCGGAGTTCGGGTCGTGACTAGAACGTTGGTAAAGCCAGTTCCAAATAAACTGCGATGGTCTACTAGCTACTCGTTGGATGGACTCGAAAGAAGTACTTGTTGTCTCCAACTGTCACAAGCCGAACATAGCAGAAGTAGATAGGAAGCAAGAGGACGGTAAGAAGAAAAAAGTTGCCTGCCCCTTAGCTATTGTGGACTATAATCGTTTGATGGGCGGCGTAGATCTAGCTGATCAGAAAGCAGCGGTATACGATATCAACCGGAAATCCCAAGAGTGGTGGAAAAAGGGTTTTTTCAAGATTCTGATGCTTTCAACTGTTAATGCTTGGATTGTGCATAATGACCTGAACCGTAAGAAATCAACTGAACTGATACAGTTCATAGTCCCATTAGCAGAGTCCCTTATTGCGGAAGGAACCAAGCACAAGGAGTTAAAAACTCGGCGAACTGGTGGAAGACAATCTAAACGCCCACGTACCGAGCTCTTGAATATAGGTGATCATTTACCATTAAAAGGTAGTTCTCGAGGTCGTTGCGTACGATGCACTTCCCTGTAAAAAGAAACGAGAACAAATTACGTTTGCTCTAGATGCAACAATGCACTTTGTTTCAAATGTTTTGCCTCGTACCATAAGTAAATACCTTTTCTGTAATAAAACACAAAAATACTACATTTTTGAAATACATTTTTTAAAACTAAATTCGACGGTTTATTAAATTGTCCCAATATAAATCCTTATTGGGACAATATATCCCAGGATAATGCAAGGAATTAAGAACTTTTTAAATATGCAGAACATATTTTTCTATTATATTTTTCGTCTTTTTTGAGTATGCGTGCAAGAAGTATTCCGGTAGCGAAAATAAAACTCCGACGCGAAGGGGTTTAAGGGTTCTTAATATAACCGCAACAGTTTTCTACTTAAATATAAACGAGCTTTACATTTGTGTATGATCTGGCAATTTTGAAACATTCCTTAGGACTTACATGCATTTCTGACATGTTGGAGTTCACGAAACGATTAATATGTATACATAAGTATATAGGCGGCCGCCGCACAGTGATTTAAACAATAGACAAAAATCAAAAAATTAAAAGCAATATTTTAGAAAAACTAAAATGGAAATAAAATCTTCATTATATTGCTCAAATAAAATCTTCTTCTTCTCTTCTTAATTGGCGCGATAACCGCTTACGCGATTTTGGCCGAGTTTAATAAAGCGCGCCAGCCATTTCTTTCTCGTGCTAACCGGCGCCAATTGGACACACCAAGTGAAGCAAAGTCCTTCTCCACCTGATCTTTCCAACGCAGAGGAGGCCTTCCTCTTCCTCTGCTACCACCAGCTGGTACCGCATCGAATACTTTCAAAGCCGGAGCGTTTGTATCCATTCGGACGACATGACCCAGCCAACGAAGCCGCTGGATCTTTATTCGCTGCGCTATGTTTATGTCGTCGTAAAGCTCATACAGCTCATCGTTCCATTGTCTACGATATTCGCCGTTGCCAACGTGCAAAGGTCCAAAAATCTTACGCAGAATCTTTCTCTCGAACACTCCAAGCGGCGCTTCATCGGATGTTGTCATCGTCCAAGCTTCTGCGCCATACGTTAGGACGGGCATGATGAGAGTCTTGTAGAGTGTTAGTTTTGTTCGTCGAGAGAGGACTTTACTGCTCAGTTGCCTACTTAGTCCAAAGTAGCACTTGTTGGCAAGAGAGATTCTACGTTGGATTTCAAGGCTGACATTGTTATCGGTGTTAATGCTGGTTCCTAAATACACGAAGTCTTTTACAACCTCAAAATTATAACTGTCAACAGTGACGTGGGTGCCGATATGCGAGTGCGCCGACTGTTTGTTTGAAGACAGGAGGTACTTCGTTTTGTTCTCGTTCACCACCAAACCCATTCGCTTTGCCTCTTTATCCAGTTTGGAGAAGGCAGAACTAACAGTGCGGTTGTTAAGGCCGATGATGTCAATATCATCGGCATACGCCAGCAATTGTACGCTCTTATAAAAAATTGTGCCTGAGCGATTAAGTTCTGCGGCTCGTACGATGCTCTCCAACATCAGGTTAAAGAAGTCACACGACAGCGAGTGACCCTGTCTGAAACCTCGTTTGGTATCAAACGGCTCGGAGAGGTCCTTCCCAATTCTGACGGCGCTGCTGGTGTTGAGCAACGTCATCTTACATAGCCGTATTAGTTTTGCGGGGATACCAAATTCAGACATAGCGGCATACAGGTAACTCCTTTCCGTACTGTCGAATGCAGTTTTGAAGTCGACGAAAAGATGGTGTGTGTCGATTCTCCTTTCATGGGTCTTTTCCAAGATTTGGCGTATTGTGAATATTTGGTCGATGGTAGACTTTCCAGGTCTGAAGCCACACTGATAAGGTCCAATCAGTTGGTTGACGGTGGGCTTCAGCCTTTCACACAAACCGCTCACTAGAACCTTATAGGCGATATTTAGAAGACTAATCCCGCGGTAATTGGCACAAATTGCAGGATCGCCCTTCTTATGGATTGGGCAGAGCACACTTAAATTCCAATCGGCAGGCATGCTTTCATCCGACCATATTCTGCATAGGAGCTGAAGCATGCACCTTACCAGCTCCTCGCCGCCATGTTTGAATAGCTCAGCCGGCAGTCCGTCGGCGCCCGCGGCTTTGTTGTTCTTTAGCCGTGATATTGCTATTCTCACCTCGTCATGGTCGGGTAACTGAGCGACAATTCCGTCGTCAACGATTGGGGTATCGGAATCTTCACATTCTCTATGACATGCGCAGCTGTCACCGTTTAACAGGTTCGAGAAGTGTTCCCTCCATAATTTAAGATTGCTCTGTACGTCAGTCACCAGATCGCTGTCTTTGTTCTTAGAGGACAACGCCCCGGTCTTAAAACCTTCTGTAAGCCGCCGAACTTTCTGGTAAAATTTTCGGGCGTTGTTCCTGTTGGCCAGCATCTCAAGCTCTTCGCACTCACGTATTTCGGCCTCTCATTTCTTCTGTCGGATAATACGTCTCTCTTCCTTTTTCAGCTCTCTGTAGCGATCCCACATGGCTCGCGTTGCGCCCGATCGCAGCGTGGCTCTATAGGCGGCATCTTTTCTTTCGGCGGCAGCATGACATTCTTCGTCGTACCAATTGTTTTTTCGTGCTCGCCGGAATCCGATTTCTTCTTCGGCGGCGGTACGTAGGGAACGAGAAATGTTGCTCCATTGCTCGCGCATGCCGGTATGTTGGGCAGTGCTCTCCGAGAGCAGGAGTGAGAGTCGAGTGGCGAATTTTCTGGCTGTCTGTTGTGATTGCAGCTTTTCGATGTCGAACATTCTTTGCGTAGGTAGATGTACGTTTTTTGCTGCACAGAGGCGTGTGCGCAGTTTGGCTGCAACAAGGTAATGATCCGATTCGATGTTGGCTCCTCGGATCGTACGTACATCTAATACACTAGAAGCGTGTCTTCCATCTATCACAACATGATCGATCAGGAGACAGCCAGGTGGCTTGGTGAATCTTCTTATGCTGGAATCTGGTGCTGCAGACTACCATGTTTCGGGCCCCGGCGAAGTCGATCAGCCTCTGTCCGTTACCGGATGTTCCGTTGTGTAGGCTGAATTTTCCGACTGTGGGACCAAAAATTCCCTCCTTGCCCACCTTGGCATTGAAGTCGCCAAGCACGATTTTTATGTCGTGGTGGGGGCAGCGCTCATAGGAACGTTCTAAGCGCTCATAGAAAGAATCCTTGGTCGCATCGTCCTTCTCTTCCGTCGGGGCGTGGGCGCAAATTAGCGAGATGTTAAAAAATCGCGCTTTGATGCGGATTATTGCGAGACGCTCGTCCACCGGAGTGAATGACAGTACTTGGCGACGAAGTCTCTCTCCCACAACAAATCCGACACCGAATTTGCGCTCCTTTACATGGCAGCTGTAGTAGACGTCGCAAGGTCCTATGTTTTTCTTACCTTGCCCCGTCCATCGCATCTCTTGGATGGCAGTGATGTCAGCCTTTACTCTCACGAGGACATCAACCAGCCGGGCAGAGGCACCTTCCCCATTAAGGGACCGGACATTCCAGGTGCATGCCCTCAAATCGTATTCCTTATTTCGTTTGCAGGGGTCGTCATCAGTGTTGGAAGTTCTCATCCGAGGCTTTGTTGCTGTTTTCATTGGGGGGGGCTTTTTAAGTGGCGGGTCCCAAACCTAGCGCACAACCAGCTATGCTGGGATGCTTCGCCTTCTCACGTTAGCTCACTCCCGAACGGGTGTTCGGAAGCTAACCAGAGGATACGTGGGCTAATCCCGGACGTTGTGAGCTGCTAGAACCATATGTAGTAGAATCGTCCTGGCCACTCCCAAGTGAGTGGCGATCAGTAACTTTCCCCACTTGCGTGGACTTCTACACATGGAACCATCCTTCAGTTTATTTTTATTTTTTGTTTCTTTATCAGTAAAATTATGATAAAGTCTACTTAAATAAAATCCTATTTTGTTTTTTTTAGATTTGATCAACATTTATTTTTTTATGGTAGTTCGTTCTGAACGTTCTGATATTTTATAGTTTGACTCGTTTATTATGGCAAATATTCAGCAAGGTATGTAAATATTTTAATATATGTTTGGTATTTTTCTTAATTTTTTTTGTAAAGTAGTCATTATTTTTAGAAAACTCTATTTTTGGTAAAAGGTCCCAAAAGGTGCCTTTCCAAATTTGTTGTTATTTGATATTTTAAACTGTTCTGTTTTTAAAGGTATAGGTCTTTTTTTGCGCAAAGTTGTACTTTATTCCGAATTTTTATTTTTTAGGTACTTTGTCAAATATAAAATATAAAGATTTGGTGGCTACATGGATTTCATTGCCCAAAAAACAAAGGAAAAATAAGTTAGTTCAAAAGGTTCTGAACCTAATGAGACTTCAGACTGTCACGAAAGCAACTAAGCGGGAATTTTAAAAATCTGTTGGCATTTTTTGTGAAAAAATAAATATTAAATGGCAAAAAAAATTTCGCAGAAAAGAACAGTTTTTAGCCAAAGAAAGCAAATGGTTGAAGTCTTAAATATATATGACCTCATCACTAAAAGCTATTTTAAGCTGTTCCATGTAACACTTTTGCTGAACAAAGCACTTCTCGTGGAAGACCTTATGTAGCTTTTGGGGACTCAAGTGAGAAGACTAAAAATAGGCGAATTGAAGAACTGAGGCGAATTGATGAGAATTTGGTTTTTAAATTTTCTCAAATATTACGTATTGTGTCTTCTGGAAAGCAAATTAACATCGACAATTTTCGAGAACTTTTAAATAATACCAGAGGACTTTACATTGAATTATATGACTGGTTTTATATGCCTTCCAGTGTCCATAAATTATTAGTTCATGGCGAAGAGATCATTAAACATTTTGATTTACCAATAGGGCAACTGGAAGAAGACGCACTTGAAACTAGGCATAAGGAGGTACGAAATAGTCGTCTTTATAATACACGAAAAAATTCTAAAATAAACACTAATAATGATATTATGACATATTTAATAGTATCCCTTTATATCTTCTCTGAGAAAGACCACCACTTCGCATTCTTTTAATTTTTCGGATATTAAAACCTATATTTTAGAGGAAAATGTAAATCAATTTGATTTAGAAAATATTTCAGATAGTGACTAACTAAATAATTTTCTCTTTCTTCCTTTCCTATGTTAAGTATATTTTTTTGTACTACTGAAAAATATTTTTTTTTATTATTTAAAGTTTATTATATACAGTTGGTGAATGCGTTAAAAATAGCTAATTAAAGAGGAAACATAATTTTGATATTTTGAAATGTATAGCAAAAATTATTGTTTTAAATAAATTAATATTATTAAAAGTTCAATGTTTAATATTCTAAAATTTTTCGTTTATACTTCCTGCCTCCTAACTTAGCCCAGAACTTTTTTTCATGCTACTGTTGTAACTCTATACATGAGCTACACAACTGCTTTTATTAAATTAAAATCGGTAAAGTAATACAGGAGTAGTGATTTTTGTCCGATTAGCCCATATACCTGAATCACTGTGCGCCGTAGCCGAATGGGTTGGTGCGTGATTACCATTCGGAATTCACAGAGAGGTCGTTGGTTCGAATCTCGGTGAAAGCAAAATTAATAAAAGCATTTTTCTAATAGCGGTCGCCCCTCGGCAGGCAATGGCAAACCTCCGAGTGTATTTCTGCCATGAAAAAGCTCCTCATAAAAATATCTGCCGTTCGGAGTCGGCTTGAAACTGTAAGTCCCTCCATTTGTGGAACAACATCAAGACGCACACCACAAATAGGAGGAGGAGCTCGGCGAAACACCTAACAGAAGTGTGCGCCAATTATTTATTTTTTATTTATTTTTAAGTATATATATATGTATAACTTTTGGAGGTTTTTCATTTCTTTTCGAGGGGCGACAGCTATTAGAAAACCTTTGGTGTTTCATGCACGGGGATTTGAACCTGAGCATTTCCGCATGTTAGTCACGCATCAACTAAGGCGAGTTTACAGATATTTGGAAAGTTAATTCATAGTGTAAGGCTACCGTTCTTCAGGATCATTAGGAATATATAATTCATTTCTAAAATATTTACTGTGATAATTTAGATAAGTACATAAATATATTTCTTATTGTTATATTGCAAAAAGTCAGTTGGTGATTTTCGTTTAAGCAGGAAACTTTAAATCGCGTTGAACGTAAGTGTTTGGTATATATCATTGGTTCATAGGTTATTTTTCTGAATATCTCCGACTGGATCAAATTGGATTTAGAAACTGTACCCCAAACTTCTATACCATAGGTAGGTAGGTAGGTTTGGCAGCCGCATCGCACATAGAGACAACGATGCCGCTTAGACCACGGAAAGGGTCCGTTGTGAGCCGCGGAGGCTGGGCTACATTTCCCTTTCCATATTGAACCATCCTGAGAGGTAAAAAGTTGTTGATGCCTAAAGTGTATAGATTATCTGTATTCGTTAAGAAGCAGGATTTTAAAAATCGGTTTCTGCTTCTGGGTAGAGCTGGGCATGTGCAAAAACGGTGTTGAATTGTCTCAAATTCCTCCTCATTTCTGCAGCTACGACAGAAATTATGCGTGTAAACGCCTAATCTCCTTGCACGATTTCCTATGAGACAATGTCCTGTGAGGGCCCCTACTAAGGTCCTGATTTGAAGTCTACTCAGTTTTATAATACTCTTGGACAGACGTAAATTTAGACTTGGTTATGTTTGCCTAGCAATTTCGCAGGTGTTAGCGCTAATCCATCTCTGATTTGCAGAATTGATTAGTGCGTCCTTAATGAGAAGCTTACAAGTTGCGAGAGGTATCTCCATAAATTTACTTTTGTCTGGCATACAGGTACCTTCTCTTGCAAGTTGGTCTGCCCTACAGTTCCCTGGTATATCTCTGTGGCCTGGGACCCAGCATAAGATTATACGATATTGCTTGGCCATCTCATTTAGAGATTGGCGACAACGTAAGACATTCCTTGATGTTGTTTGGAATGCATAACTTCTATACCATACTTCCAAATAGGTGTATTTGTGGCTTTGTAAATTAAGGTTTTACTTTGCAGTGAGTGCTTTGACTGTAGTCCTAGCAGCCAGTACAGTTACCGAAAGCGATTTTTAATTTAATTTAATTTTTTTATCATAAGGTCCATCCAGCGTAGTTTTGAGTCAATTGTAATGCGTAAGGATTTAGTTTTCATACCAGAAGTCGCATTAGAGTTTCCAATCTTTAATGAGTCTATGGTTAACTTTCCGTTCGTGTCATTTACTTGAATTGTTTTGTCGACATTAATTTCTATATTCCACATTTTGAACCCATCCATTGTTTTGTTTAGGTCGTTTTTATAAGAGTGGGTTTTAACACACTTCCTTGGGGCCATTTTGCATTCGTAGCTTCTATTCTTTATTGTTTTTCAAAATATTCTCCATGAAGATCTATACACTTTTGCATGCATTTGAACCAATAGTCGAAGCACTTTTGCCACTCTGAATGAGGTACCTCCAAAACATGCATTCTAAATGCCGCAACCGCTTCTTCAGGTGTCGAAAAACGTTGACCTCTCAGTTTGTTTTTTACGTACGGGAATAAAAAGAAGTCATTCGGTGCCAAGTCAGGACTATACGGCGGATGACCCATTAATTCGATGTTTTGGGTGCTCAAAAATGCAGTTGTTTGAGCCGATGTGTGAGAGCTCGCATTGTCCTGGTGAAGAGTGATCCGTCTTTGGCGATTGGTTTTCCTAATTTCTTGGAAGACAACTGGCAAACAAATGGTTGTGTACCACTCAGAATTTACTGTTCTGCGTTGTTCTAGTGGTACGGTTGCGACATGTCCCGGTTTTCTGAAAAAACAGGCGACCATTTGCTTGGAAGTGCTTCGTGCGCGAACAACTTTTGTTGGATTTGACTCATCTTGAAACACCCATACAGTCGACTGCTGTTTACTTTCGGGCTCATACGCATAAATCCATAATTCATCACCTGTCACGATGTCATAGACGTGTTTCGAAGCTCCGCGATCGTATTTTTTGAGCATTTGCTTCGACCAATCGACACGAGCCTTTGTTTGAGCGATTGACAAATTGTGTAGGATCCAACGCGAACAAATTTTTTTGACAGTCAAATGTTTATGCAATATTGAATGTATGCTGGTCCCTCTAATACCTAAGATTGTTTCAATCTCACGATAGGTCACATGACGATCTTGCAATATCAGTTCGCGCACAGCATCAATGGTTTTCGGAACAACAACTGATTTTGGACGACCTTCACGAAATTCGTCTTGGAGTGAACTACGACCACGATTGAATTCACCATACCATCGATAAACACTGGTCCTTGATGGAGCTTCATCGCCAAAAAATGAGTTAAGTTCATCCATGCAATGTTGCTGAGTTAATCCACGTCGAAAGTTGTAAAAAATAATCGCACGAAAATGTTCACGATTTAATTCCATTTTTGGACCGAGATGAATCTTTTAAGTTACTGTAAACAACACAAATAGCGCTGGTATTTCAAAACGTTCTGAATACGTAAAAGCCAAAAAATGTCAAACTTTGCGATACAGCTGTCAGTTGCCAGATTGCAACACCAGGGTTGCCAAATCCCGACATATAAAAGGCACCCCTCGTATTTTCTGTGCACTCACTTGCTCCCACGCTTTGTGTATGGAGTAGGGAACTTCTAATAAATTAACTGATTTGGCAACTCCCCAGCAGAATTTTTCTCTTCCATCTGAAACAAAAAGTGTTTTAAAAATAACAATTTACACATGAGCTTAATTTTTTTTATAACGCCTTGGTCAAGGGACTGACAAAATGCATTGCATTTTTCTATCCAACTACACGAGAAAAACTGTCATCAAATCAAGCGTCACCGAAGCATTTTTGTTTGATGGCCACGTAACGGGTAAATTGTTCATATTTATGTTGAGAAACGCTCGAGGTCTTGCAGATTTCTCAATAATAAAAAGGTGCAGCTATATTGACGCAGTCACCTTTTTTCACGTATGCATTTTTCACTTTTTAATGCAAATGTTTTATCGGGTAATGCTCGGAAAAATAAGACAGTCTCATCTGCATTATAAATGTTTCGCGAGTCATATCCTTCAATCAAATATGGTACCTTTTCGGTAAGACGTTTGACATCATTTTGATGGATGATGCACTAAAATTGTCGTAATTGAGTCTCACTAAAATTTCTTTGACTATGCTCCTCATAAGTGTGCCTGACAAAGGAATACCTTTAGTTCATCCCTTCACAAACCATTCGTAGTACAATTTATCAATATTAAGATCTTTGGGCTGTTTTTTCTCCACGGTTGGACATCAGTGCTCCACAAACGTAAAATTTGGTCTTTGTTTTTGATGATGCAAGCAGCTTGAGTTTCGCTGATCTCACGTTTCATTGCCAACTCTCGCACACTAAGTTTTTCATGTTTACGAATTTCAATGACATTAAGTTTGTCTATTAAACTCAGCACTACTTTAGGCATCGACATTCACTTATGCATATTAAGAAACACCGTTAGGAGAGAGTACACTGTATAATCATGCGTCGCTGTATTTAACATACAATTTTCTGTCGTTGATATAACTTTTTAGCATTGGAAACTACATGTTTGGCTACCAAGAATGGAGTTTGTGCAGTAATCCAGTGTGGCGTTCTTTGACGAAGGTTTTAGCTACGTCGAGATACACAACCACACGTACTTCAAAGTCATAATCGCGAGTTGGATTGTTGAATATTTTCGTCTAAATCCGAAATAATGTTGAGGAATCAGATTCATTCTTGCTATGATAGGGGGCGTCACCGGGGTCAAGCCAGCGTTTTGTTTACGAAAAACTTAGATTAAATATCTATACAGATGTCTTAAAACTCCGATAAACTCGGAGTTAGCCAATCATTTCGCCTACCTGATCATTGCAGTCTATTTCAGGCGAAAGTCACTGCCATAAAGGAGGGACTTACAGTAATAAAATCGAGAGTGTTATCCACATATGACGTCTTCATATACTCGGACAGTCAAGCAGCTATAAAAGCGCTAGAATGTAAAACACACTCGTCAAAAACAGTCATAGAATGTTTTAAACTTCTAAATGACGTATCAAAATACTACAAAATACTCCTTATTTGGGTGCCAGGCCACAGGAATATAGCAGGGAGCAAAGAGTAACCTTTCAAATATTTGTGATATTGGCGGCAGCAGACTTATTGGTACGACGATGTAAACGTGGCGTCTTTATTCGGGTTTGAGATCGAAATGATTTCGGCAATTTTCCATGTCCTTGGGAAGTATTTGAGTTTATGGCAGCATTGAAAACGTTGCTCTGATAAATTATTGCTCTGTCAGGCGTATTTTTTACAATTGTTCGCGAGATGAGGGCATATCAAAGAGATTTGTTGTTTTTTAATGTCGCAATTAACTGTCTTATCTTTGTAAATGTATTTTGTTTTATGATTTGCTCGTCTTCATTGCTTGCTGTATAAGTCAAATCGAAATCGTTATTATATTCATTTTCGAATGTGTCTTTCAAATATTGAGCTAGAATATCCAAACTTAAGGCAAACCAAAATTTTCACAAATACATTCGGTAATACAACCGTTGCCGATGCCCACTTTTGTTCAAGCTGATATAAAATTGTAGTACTCAGTTTCATTTTTTAAATGAAAGCAGGATAATTAATATGAGAATTAAGAATAAACTCTCAGCGTCTGACTTTCCTATGAATTTCATTATAGAACTTATTAAGATTGCCCCATTTACACTAAAGGTTCTGCTTCACAAGAGAAAGGTATTGGCTTGAAATGGAGACAACAGAAAAAGAGTGGAGTACTCAAACTTTCCACATGTCCTACTTTTACCCTCAAAATCGGTTGTCTACTTTTCATAGTTTCCCCAGAGAAAGCTTATATTATATTTTCAAGTATTTAATTTCGCTTTTAAATTAATTTGTATTTTAAAACTTTATTTTGTCACTTTGAAAACCAAAAAATACCCGTAGGTAAAAAGTTTGTATGAAATAAATATGCCTAGTCTCATCCACATAAAAGTGTTTGTAGAATAATGTTTTGCCATGCCATTATTTCAACAGATATTTGTCGATAAAGCCATATACAATTTCTTGATAAATTTTTGGGCTTCAAGTACAAACTTGTTAAACTTTTCACACTAAAGATGCCCTGCTTTTTTTCCGCATATTATTTTTCATACTCAAAGCATGCGAAAATGCGGGGAGAGTGGCAAAAAGAAACACTTTTGCACATCCCATACAACTCATGGGTATTCTTATACATATATACACTTCAATGTGATGTAAATTCGTTTGATTTAATTTCTCGTAAGTGCAAATATACACATACATATGTAGGCTTGCTTTAAAAGCTTGTGTTTGGGTACTCATTTGACAGATTGATCTACCAGAATTTATTTAAGCCCACATCAACATTTGAATACTCACTGTTGGCTCTTGGATTACTTAAACACACATCACGCCTTTCTTCATTATAAATTCCGCAAACGTATGTTGGAACACGCATATGTACGCACTCCAATAACAACAATATTGTTGTAGCATCTTAGTTACCCCTTATAGCAGACTTTCCACCGTTCACCACTCCATTCACCTTTGGGACTACTTTGATTGACATGCGTGCAGATATTTACGTATTTATTTTCTAGCAAATCGATTTCTCTTGAGAGTTCGCAGCACATGTCTGGATATTTGAGAAATCGGCTTTTAAAGTTTTTAGTGGCCAACTTTCTCAGAGATTTCGATTTGCTGTTTCTAAGGCACTTTACATATACTCCCAGGAATAAATGCGCTCTTATATAAATAAAAAATGTCAGCTTCACAATATTCTTCAAACTGGATACATATCTTAGTATTTCCGCTTGGTTGCTGCTGTGGACATTTTTCGCCAGCACAGATGGAGTTTGCGATGAGATATTAAGAATATTTTAAGTGATTTTCTCTAACGCAACAATACGTAGGGGACGGAAAGCGAATTTGGCGCCAGCACCGCCTAAAAAGCCACCAAGCTTACCAAATAATTTTACCGAAAAAATGTACGCAAGGAAATGAGAGACAACAGTGTGCTGGAATGTGTACAAAGTAGAAAGAAAAGTCAAACAAAAAGAGGAAAAGAAATATGTGACAGACGTCAGCCCACATAATGACTTCCTGAGCAGCTCTAGCGACGCTTGAATGAAAATATATTATGATGGCAGCTAAAACAAAAAACAAAAAAAAAACAAAAACAAGAAAAAAACAAACAAAAGAAGAAAGAAAGAAAATGATAAAAGAAAAAAAGAGAAAAAAATTACGGTGGAAAAAAAGTTAAATAAAATGACATAAAGGCGGCGTTGAAGCGAATGTGATGCTAAAGGCGGCGTAACAAAAGTGAAATACACACACACTTGCACTTTCACATACATATTTATATGAACACACATACTTTGTATAAACATTAAATATTCGTACACGCAAGCACCTGCATACATTTCGAGTTATACAGGGTGGGCTGAATAAGGCCTACTAATGTTAAGCACAAATAATTTTTTTTATTTTTTGACATATTTATTGTTCTCTTTTTGTAGGTTATATTTGAATTGTTGGAAATTTATTATGGAACCCTACAGTGCAACACAACGCGTTAAAATGATCGAGTTTTTCTATTCTTGTCAACGATCAATTGTTTTAACGCAGCGTAAATATCGGCTACATTTTTTAATGTCGGATGAAGCGCATTTCCATTCAAATGGTTACGTCAACAAACAAAACTGTAGATTGTGGGGCTCTGAAAATCCAAGGGTTGGTGTGTTGCCCTTGGTCAGTTGCACCCATCTAAATGTACTGTTTGATGCGGTGTTATGGCCACTTGAGTTATCGGTCCATATTTCTTCGAAAATGAGAATGAAACGCCGGAATCGACTTCAGGAGCTTCTCACAGAACATTGATTGAAAACTTTTTGCGGCCAATGGCGGAGCAGCATCCTAATTTGTGGTTTCAACAAAACGGAGCAACTGCGCATATTGCTAGGTAAACTATGGACCTACTGCGTGAAATTTTTGTCGAACGTCTGATTTTTAAAAATTCAGATTTCCTTTGACCACCTCATTCGCCAGATTTGACTGCGGCCGACTTCTTTTTATGGGGATATTTAAAAGAAAAAGTGTATCTTAATAAACACGAGACTATTAGACAGCTGAAGCAAAATATTCTAGACGAAATGCTGAGCCTTCAACTAGAAACATTATGTGGTGTAATGGAAAACGCGTTAAAAAGAGCGAATCTTTGTATGGAGAAAATTGGTGGACATTTGTCTGCTGTAATATTTCATACATACATAATTTTCATAAAATATATTCAATGTATAAAAACAATTAACCAAATTAAATCATTATTGCAAAAGTTATTTGTGTTTAACATTAGTAGATCTTATTTGACCCACCCTGTACAAATCGTTATAAATTCGTGGTGAAAACTTCGGCGGCTTAAAGTAGGCGAATACCCAGTGAAGCATAAAATACAAATACAAAATTTATGTTGCCACATGGAGAGGCTAGGTTAGAGGAGCTGCGAAGGACTGCATCCAAATTTTGTTAGAAGAGGTCAGGATAACCAGAATATGGAGTAAAAAATTGCGAATTTGCGGGTTCTGCAGCAGCAATCTCAGCAATGGTGGTCGTGATGGGCATTTGGGCGATACCGGTTGTCTTACCTAAATTTAACATGGTCACTCTTAGTAGAATAATCTCGTGAATCGATTATTTTGTGACTGCCGCAGGGGGTGAAGCAGGAATTCTTGTTATCATCACTCTTGCTGTACCTGAACGATCAACATGATTAGGTACTTGAGAAATTAGAAATTATTAGCAGATAATCCAAGGTTCATGCAAGCTATTATACATAGACTAGACAAATATTGCGCCGAATGGAATATAATTTTTAGAAGAGGCCGGATATCGCAAGTAGAAAAGTGGTGGTACAATAGCGAAGATGTAAAGGTTGTGGCAAAATATCACTTTTTGAGTGTTATACTTACATCTAAAAGATGAAAGCCAGAGCTGCCTGTAGATCCATACAACCTTATGTTGCCTTAGTATGGGGTTATACATTATCCGATGAAGTCGACAAACGACAAAGATACTGCATTAAAGGGAACCTAAGGATACTAGACTTTACACCAAACTGTGCAGTTTTGCTGAAAACCGCAGCTCAGGAAAGCCACTTTTTTACATTGGGTCTTGCCATAAAATATATTTTCAAAACTTTACATCAATACAAAGAAGCAGACTCCCGCATAAATTTTCGCAGCATGTGATACGAAAAAACATTTTCAGGTACAAGCAACTAAATGAAGTGAGCTCAGAATTTGGATGAACTTTCTATGAATGCTTCAATAGCAGGCAGTGGTACAGCCTTTGCGTATAGTTTCTGACAGGATTAAAAGCCTAACACACCAAAAAATGTAGCAAAAAGACACTTGCAAGTGCATCACGCATATACAAATACTTAGACCAATCAAGGATTGCGGTTTGAAAATAATATATATTTATGATTTTTAAGGCGGGTTGTGTTCTGCTTTTATTAAATCAAAATAATAAATTCAGAAATGCGTTAAAAAAGTGCAGCAGCCTCTGCCATCTGAACGAAGAAGAAAATGTGACCCATTTTATGGGAAAATGTCCTGTACTCGTTGAGTTTAGAAATATTTAATTAGAAAAATCAGAATTAACTGAAAAAGAATAAAATTTTAGGTTTTTTGTATTCAGCTTTACGCTATGGAAACTATTTGAAAGCGGAGTTTAACTAATTGATTACTTTATTTCATTTATATTATACAAGGAAAATTACACACGACAAATTATCTTGTTTTATGAACATTATCGTATATATTTATATTATAAACAAAGTGAATTGTATTTTTTTGACGCGATAACATCTTATAATTCGATTTAGCCGGCTGCACGCACGAAAAACTGTGTCGTTACCTTGCTCATTTGTCGTTACCTTGCTCATTTGTCGTTGCCTTGCTCATTGCCGTTACCTTGAATGAACTGCAAGCGAAAGCGCGGAACGAACGGCAAAGCAAACGAACGGCAACGTTCGACATCTTGCTCTCTCCTACTTAAGTAAGCGTATATATGTATGTATATGCGCATATGTACATATATAAATTCACGTATTTGTATTTGCATATGCCTTCTTATTGATTACTATTAATTTGATTTACTTGAAGAATTTAAAATAAAACCAAGTTTGTTAATAATACCTGTTGTTTTAATGTTATTATTACTAATTTTTTTATTATATAATATATCAAGGAAAAAATGTATGGTAATATTTACCATATACCTTATAAGATATGTTGTATACTAATATATGTATATAAATATGCATATACATATACAATTTCGCGCAATTTTCAAAAAGAACAAATCTATATGTAAAGATGCATACAAGTCATATGGACATATCAAATATACGAATCTATTCCGTACGCAAGCAAATGTAAGCTAATGTGCTTGAACTGCAAGCGAGAGCGCGGAACGAACGACAAAGAGCACAATCGGCCCCCGCGTTCGGCAACGTTCGACATCTGGCTCTGTCCTACTTGAGTGAGCATATATATGTATGTATATGTATGTATATGCGCATTTGTATATAAATTCACATACTTGTATTTGCATATGCCTTCTTCCTGTGTGCATGGTAATGAACCATTTCTCTGTTGAGAATAGGACGATGATAGAAAAAGTAGGAAATGAAAGGGCATGTTTCGAGTGTAAAGTGTCTTGAAAAAGGCAAATCGATGATGTTGCCTCTTAGTGTTGTTGACTTATTAACGTCTGATGCACAATCGAAATTGAACATATCTTTCATGAATTTGATAAATGTTTCGTCATTTTTCACGTTTGTGTAAATGTAACTTGACTTATTCCATTGCAATTCCATTTACTTCCTCCTCTATATCCATACAAAATATCTATCAAACAAATAAAATTAAAATTTTGTTTTGAAAATTGCAACCATTACATCAGTATTTTCTTATGACGTTGCCACATTAAACTATCGTCAGTAAACCGACTTTACAGACAACCTCTTTTTTCTTTTGGAATTAACGAAAAATAAATATAAAATCTCAATTATTACGTTTTGCTATTTAAATTATCCATAAAGGATGCGATAACACTAATTAAGAAAAAATAAATGCAGTTTAAGGGGGGAGCCTGGTTTATGAGGTCTAAAAATTTCCTCTTTTTGCGATTTTTTTTTTTAAGGAAAAAATTAATTTAGCACTGCAAAGTTTTTTCTATCTTTAAATGAACATTTAAAAAGTATAAAAAATTTGTGTACTGGTTAAAATAAGTTGAAAAAAATGTTTAACATAGAAATTAGTAGAGCGCTGCAACGCTGGAGTTTCCAACTGGCGTACAAGATACAGCTCGTAATTATTATCTAAAGCAAAAAATGCAAATGGATTTCTAATTATTATGATTTTTTATTCTAGATGAGCTAAGAAAACTGAGAGAAATTCCAAAATTTTAACTTTTTTGAGGTTTTAAAGAAAAAAATGTCTTTCTATGAAAAAAAAAATTCACTTAACTTGGTATAAAAATCTTCAAAGTTTTTTTATCTCTTTTGTTAGTTCAAATAGAAGAGAATTTAATACTGAAGGGAACAAGCTATGATTCATTTCAAAATGTTCATTAGTTTTTTTTTCATTCATGTACGCCAATTCAAAGAAATCATAAAAATGAAAAGTCGAGAAAAGAAGATAAAGTTTGTACTATACCCGGTCCGGTCACAGCGTAACTACCTAACGCTCGCCTACCTTTGGCTTTGTATCTACGGAAATATTGAGAATTAGGCTCTGTAACTTTGTGTGAATATTCTGAAATGTTATATAATATTTTAGGAATCGCTTGAAACGAAAAAAAAAAATTTGATTTTTTTGACCTTATAAACCAGGCTCCCCCCTTAAGGGCCACAGCTGAAAATTAGTTTTTATTTGCACAACACCAGTTGACTTAGTTTTATTAACTGATTATAATTATATTTATTTCAAGCTAATAAATTGAAAATAAAAAAAGGAATTGTGAAAAAAATTATCTTTTCTGTTTTTATAATGAAAAATAAAAATAAAATTTTTTAAAAAATTTTAAAAAATTCTACTTACAAAATTTTTTACCTCTCCCGAAAATGTTTGTATATGAGTTTTGCCTCTTTTTGTATTTAGTGCGCAATATTTCCACAACAAAAATACCTCGAACAAAGCACCAATGCATATTTACTTTTTCCCTTCTTCTTCTTCTTAGTTGGCTCTACAACCAAGTATAGATGACAGCCGAAAGCACAAAGCTTAACCTCTTGCCTCTCCCCCTTGCTAAGTTACCTCAGTTATTCAAAAAAATGCAGACAGATCTCACAGGACTAGGGCTTTCCGTTGTAAGCGCTGTCACCCCGCGACAATGATCTGACTGCTACCAAAAACCGGATAATTTGTTGACTTGAATATAACCGAATTCTGCATCATTTAAAAGAAATACCTATATTACATATACAAATTACGCTAATATTTTCTCACTAATAAAATTTTTCTGTCGTTAGCGACCCTTCAAACATGATAATTTTTAAGAGAAGCATTTATTCCCACTGCATCTTAATAGCTTTTCACGGAAATAATTCAAAAAACTATGAGAAAAAAAACACGTTTTTAAAAGTTGATTAAAGTTAATCGAAAACGACTTTTCTTAAAGACTTTTTAAGAACTGATTACGGAATTCAGAAATATTATATATAGATAATAGTTTCTTCCACAACACTGAAGAAAATATATATATAGTAAAAACCTCCCATTATTTGGCGACTTTATCATTATGCCTTTCACTTTATCTCACTAAGCAGTCAATTAACAACTAGACTGTAGAAGTCAACTTACATTCAATCAAAACCATTCTGATGCTGCCCCCTATGCATTTTGTCGGTAGAGCACTAAATTTTATGATCGTGTAAAAAAATATCCAAAAATGCCGCATTTTACTATAAGTTTGCAGGAATAGTTGTTTTCGGTACCGGGTAATCACCAATTCACTCACACAATGCGCACTTCACCATTACAACTCTTTTCTCTTTCCCCTTCCAATCTCCCCGCCATTGCTGTGGATCTCACACATACACCGCATTTCGCATTCGTTATGTATTACACCACTAGCCTGTCAGCCGGTTAGGCGGCATTCGTTCATAGTTGTCAGGATGACAAATTATTTCGTATTAAATTTTAGGATTTCTCATTTTTTGCGCACGCTTATACAGCTCGTCACCGTTGACACTCTGTCGCTCACTACACCCCCTTCATTAACATCCCTATTGTATGTATGTTTGGCGTATTGTATTGTATCGCCGTTGTTTGTATGTACGCGGGTTGTTCGTTGGTTGTTTGGTTAGTCTCTATGGTGCCATTACACATTTCATTGTTATTTTTTGCAGCAAATTAAATAAAAATTTTCACAGATTTAAAATGAGTGCACTTTAATGTTGGAAATATATAATATTTTTTTTTCGTTGTTGATTCAAATCATCAGCGTGTTGGCATGTGCCGACTGTCATTTTTTCTGAGTGAATCATTCTTAGGTGGCATGTTTTTTATCTGCAACAGTTGGTAGGTCGCCTCGAATTGAGATGTAAATTCGTACATATAACTGTGTGGGTGTGATTAAATTGTACACGTGCGGTGTATTTATATATATATATATCCTGTTTTTGTATGGTTGACTTTGCTTTTTGTTACGAGCATATGATTTATAATTATCCAAATGAGAGGCGCGCCATGCGACCAAATAATTTAGATGGATATTATATGAAAAAAAGGTGAAATAGTAAAAATAAACGTTGTGAAAATAAACGAATTTAATGATGCAAAATAAAATATTATTATGCACAAAGAGCTAATCCTCTTAGTTTAATTCTAAAGTTTTCTTCTTGGGCGCCTTTCTATGGCATCCTAGAAACATTTTCCCGTCAGAATCAAAATCGGCAAGTGAGAGAAATCAATTAAAGTATCGGTACCGTATGCCATATGCTTGAAATTCTATGGGCCTGTCAATCGAAAGAAGAATCGAACAAAAGGTATTTTTGTTTTAGGTTTTTTTATACTTCGTTTTACGGACTTAAAACACTTTCGAAATAAACTTGGTGCAAACACACCTTGTGATATCTATACGAAAACTAGAGAGCTGATATTTTGTCAGCCTCAGAAGCTCGCCCGAGCGCCTCCGGTCCATACGTGGCCAGAAGGATTTCGCGACCTTACATTTTTGTGTACTTGCCCAGTGCTCGCTCAGTTGGTGCAATGCCCATCTTTCCAGAAGCAGACCGCAGGTAGTCAGGAGGATTCCAATTCTCTCCCTTCGCGGGGAAATCACCTCGCATGCCCCTTGTCTGGCCAGCTCATCTGCCTCACAGTTTCCAGCAATGTCGCTGTGACCAGGAACCCAGATGAGGCTGATGTTAAAGAATTCGGACGCAGTCAAAAGCGAGGTGAAGCATTCCTTGACAAATTCCGAATGCACCGTCATAGACCCGAGGGCCCTTATTGCCGCTTGGCTGTCGGAGTAAATATTTACTTTCTTGACCGTTGATACGCATTTGAGCAGCCAATCAGCTGCCTCCTTGATTGCGGCTACCTCTGCCTGGAACACACTGCAGTGGTCCGGTAGCCTGAATTAGAGTTTGATGGGGAGCTCCTCGCAAAAGACTCCTCCCCCAACCTTTCCTTCCAACTTCGATCCATCCGTGAACAAGTTCACCAGTTTATTCCTAACCATTTCATGTAGACGTATACCGATTTCATGGAGAAAGTCTATATAGTCGGTGGGGCGCAATGCCCGGATGGCCAATGTTTCGCTTCATTATATCTGGAACTCGTTTTACTGAAATAAGCTTGAAAGAATTCAAATTTTAGTATTTAGACTTACCTTCAATTAAATGTATAAGTCTAATATATACTGGTTATTCACCGATTTGAAATTCCTCGGGAAGCAATTATTTTCCCTCTGGCTCTTAGCTGCTGCATGAACAGAGTAAGGAATGATTTTGTGTACTATGCTGTTCCTCCGTTCTGCTGGAATGTAACTTAGCATAGCACCTGTTTCAAATAGAGCGCCGTTTATAGGCGAGAGTTGAGCAGTCACTATGCTACATTTCTGCCAAAGTTACAAACCAGTACTTGAAGTTACCAACTAAGCGTCGCTTAGTGACATCAAGACATTCTGAAGTTATATTAAAATGGACTAGAAATAACATATTTCTAAATACAAACTCAATCCGAGTACCCAGAAGTTAAACGATTTCTTTTTTTAAGATTATTTTTTCAACTGGTTGGTTTTCAATATGAGCCGAATCAGACTGCATATAGAAACTTTGGAACTACAGGGTGAACGATATGAAGTGTTACCAACTTTACACTGCTTGTATCTGTAAAACAGCTCATGACATCAACGTGAAAATTGTTCTAATGACAGTTCAATATATTGTTTATAAGCCATCAAAAGCATTTGCGTCTCAGTTTTGTTGAATTTTTTTTTTCTGTGATGGAATTCAATCGTAATAGGGGTGGAAAATCACAACCAGCTAGTGTTCGTGAGCTCAGTCACCTCAAAATGAATAAAATGTTTGTGTATCGCACTATAAAACGTTACAATGATACTGGTAGCATTGCAAAACGCTAGTGGACCAAAAAAACCGCAACAACGCCAGAAATGGTTCGGCAAGTGAAGGCTCGACTTGAACGAAATCCACGTCGAAGTGGAAGAAAAATGGTCAAAGAACTGAAAATATCGCAAGACAGCATTCGACGCATATTGAAAAATGAGATCAAGGTTCCAAAAAGCACACGATCTTTCACCTCAGCAAAACAAAAGTTCGGTGCGAAAGAGCAAAGTAGTTGTTGCGCTTGCACGAACGCGGCGAATTTCCTAACATTGTGACCGAACACTCATACGAGAATTTGAGCCTACGTATGGCCACTCGAATTTCCCATCGCAAGTAATGGTTTGGGCCGCAGTGACCGCTGATGGACGCTCTCCAATCGTTTTTATCGAGGCTGGTGTCAAAGTGAATGCGACTTATTATCGGGAAAATGTTTTAGAAGCTGCTTTAGAGCCGTGGACACGCAAACATTTCGGTCGTAGACCATTGACGTTCCAACAGGACTCGGCACCGTCTCATAAAGCTCGTGCGAACCAAGAATGGTTAAAAATCATCTTCCACACTTCATTTCGTTCACACAATGGCTTTTGAATTCGCCAGACGCAAATCCGATGGACTATTCCATCTGGTCCATTTTGGAGAGCAAGGTGAGGACTAAAAAATATGCCAGTATGGATGCGTTGAAAAAAGCGATTATACGAGAATGGGCCAAAATACCTCAAGATCACATTCGTGCAGCATGCAACTCATTTTTTGAGCGTTTGAAGGCTATGGTCAAGGCAAAAGGTGGTCATATCCAGCTAAAGTGAATATATGTTAAAATTCCAATCATTTTTGAACAATTTTGTCTTTGAAATCAATAAAAACTAATTTCATACAAAAAAGTTATGGTGTTTTGAATAGGTAACAATTCATATAAATAACCCTCTATTTCAACACCAGCGCCATTTGAAGGGTAATTTTTGGGTATGAGGAGCAGCCTATAACCTGCCTAAGAAGTTTTTGTTTTCTATGTGACGTAATTCATTAACAATTGTATTAATCGTATGTAAAATAACCAGGAACAGTGGTATAGTTAGAATTCAACGCCCTTGCAGCTTAATAATATTGGAGGAGCGCACAATAGTTAATCGAGAAGCAGTAGAAGCGGATGTCAAATCTATCTGAGATATTTGACAAAATTATAAAACTGTAGCTGATGTTAGGGGGGGGGGGAGCCTGGTTTATAAGATCAAAAAAATCAATTTTTTTTTTTACAGAGCGTTAGGTAGTTACGCTGTGACCGGACAGCTATAGTACAAACTTTATCTTCTTTTCTCGACTTTTCATTTTTATGATTTCTTTGAATTGGCGTACATGAACGAAAAAAAACTAATGAACCTTTTGAAATGAATCATAGCTTGTTCCCATCAGTATTAAATTCTCTTCTATTTGAACTAACAAAATAGATAAAAAAAATTTTTCAAGATTTTTATACCAAGTTGAAGTGAATTTTTTTTTATAGAAAGACATTTTTTTCTTTAAAACCTCCAAAAAGTTGAAATTTTGGAATTTCTCTCAGTTTTCTTAGTTCATCTAGAATAAAAAATCATGATAATTAGAAATCCATTTGAATTTTTTGCTTTAGATAATAATTACGAGCTGTATCTTATACGCCAGTTGGAGACTCCAGCGTTGCAGCGCTCTACTAATTTCTATGTTAAACATTTTTTTCAACTTATTTTAACCAGTACAAAAATTTTTTATACTTTTGAAATGTTCATTAAAAGATAGAAAAAACTTTGCAGTGCTAAATTAATTTTTTCCTTAAAAAAAAAATCGCAATTTTTAGACTTCATAAACCAGGCTCCCCCCTTAACAGATTTTTCTGTGGAAGTTTTAGGCATATACCAATGCAATTCCGTTTGTCATGGTTAGGGTGAGCCTTGGCAATTAGGATAAAAGCAAGATAGAGAGAAAAAGTTCAGTTTTGTGACATTTCGCATGATTAGTAAATTACGAAAGCGATCTTCTAGTGAAGATTTCCAGTGTTTAGGAAAGTTTGATAGTCAAACATAAAATAATCCATTTCCGATCCATTTGCACTTTCGCCGTCGGATTTCAAGATGAAGGGGTATCAGCTTCGTTAATGCCCAGTGGTCGGCAAGAAGAGTGCGATTGGTAAATACCTTAAATGCTTGGACATACAGGTATATCACGTCTCATGTTCCATGCCTCACACCCGTACAGAGCAACATACTTTGCATTAGATTCAAAGATCCTCAATTTTGTGTGCCTGGATATATGTGATGATCTCCACGCTTTGTTCAAAAGACCAAACACAGAGCGACCCTTTGATATTCGACTTCGAATATTGGTTGCTGATCCGCCTTTTTTGTTGAGTTTTGCAGAACTCATCTACTAATTTGAGTTTAGTGTCGTTTATCTGAAAGATTTGCGAGAGCGCAGTGTTGACGTACAACATCTTTGTCTTTGCAATATGACGAAGTTTTGTTCTACCAAAATGAAAACAAAAAAATTTATTTTAAAATATTATACGTTTTTGAGCTCAACGTAAAGGCAAGAATATGAAAAAAATTGTATTGTAATTGTTGTAGTCAATATGTGCTTTATTATTTTGCCTCTTATTCTCTCTTTCTACCTAACTGAAATATGTTACGAAATATGCCAGTTCTAATACTAATAAAAAATTCTGGAAGTCCTTATTATAAATTTACATTTTGCCAAGAGACGCCACTCATAAATTATGCATTAGCCCGAAACTAAAGAAAATTAGAACTTTGATTGCTTCGTGCTGGCACATGTTGCGTAAATATATTTAGTATTTGCTCTTATATTGGCTACTTTTCATTTGTAAGCAAATGCTTCAGGTAATAGCATTAAGTTTAGTTGGTTGAACTTTTTAATTTTGTCCGCTATATAAACTTTTTACGTAAAAAAAAGGTAATATAACTAAAACCACTGCCCTGTGGGAGCCGAACAGCTGTGTTTACTTATATATGATTATGTGATAACTGTAAATAAATGGGTTGATTTACTTAATAATCATATAAAAAAAAGTATGCCCAGATTCCGCCTATAGAGATTTGCTCTGTCCGGGCTGTAGGCGTCATTTCCTGCTTTATTTAGATTTTACTTTGATCTTTGGCATTACCTTGATTTCAACGGCTTGTTTGCCATTCATTTAATTTTTTGCTATTTTTATCCACTCTACCGCGTCTATTCCTATATTGGGTTCCTGCTGATTACACCTTCTCTTTACCTTTAAACAAATTACTGCACAGATTTCTGCCACTTTGCGATTTTTGCACGCTACACTACCCTCATTCATGCAGATATGCCTCAGTTACACATACATATGCACATATACACACTTATACGAGTACAAACGTACAGGTACATATTTTTCAACTAAGCTTAGCAGGGGCAGTTTCTCTTTTAATATTCAAATTCGTTGCATTCACGATTATTGGGGGGTGGCGAAAAAACATGTTCGCGGTAAAGAAGTAGAAGGAGTAGAGTTGAGGATGAAAGAAAGATTGAAAATGTTGGAAATTATGAAAAAGCAACAGTCAACCAACCATGAAGAATTCAGGCAGTCAAGGTGTCTCAAAGCTGCTGCTGAACAATTTAATTGATGGCTCAGTGTGCGACCTGTTATCTGCTTGCTTGGACTTCTTTGTGTCAAAGTGGATTCTTTCTGTCAGCATAAATAGAGGACTTACCATTCGAATTAAGTCAATTAGCCTTTAGTTGAGCAATTATTTGGTGAAGTAAAAATTTCTGATTATTTAAACAAAAATAAAAAAATTAAATCGCACATGGTGTTGTGTTCGGTGCAGCCGCTTTGTTAATACAGCCTTCCAAAATGGAGGAAAAAGTAATAAAATACTACACATTTTGCAGTACCACTAAGACCATGGTGAACGATATGGACCCGATACGGTACCCAATGTAACATCGAAGCAGTGATTCCAAGAATTACGTTCTAGTAAAATAGAAATTGAAAATGAAGCAAACTCTGGTAGGTGAATCGTCGAAATCATGGATAAAATCATGAAAATCGCTGGTATATGAGCATTGGCCCAAAAGGAAAAAAATATTTTATTATTTTTTTTTTATCTAAATCGGCTAGTCTCAATAATTTTCTAGTCGAAATAAAGCGAATAGGCGTTGATATATTGGAGGTTGAATTAGTTTTAAAGGTTTTTTTCGAAGATTTGGGGCTTTATTGTGAAAAAACGGTACAAAATATTTTATTCGAAGTATTGGCCATCGCTAGCTACAACTTTCGCCCATCTTTCGGGCAATTTCCGGATGCCGTTTCTCCAAAATTCTGGCCGCTGCTTGGCTATCCATGACTCAACCCATATTTTGGTAGCCTCGTACGAGGAGAACCGCTGGTGCGCCAAATCGAGACTTATATGCCGGAACAAATGATAATCGGAGGGTGCTGTGTCTGGACTATACGGCGGGTGGGGTAACACTTCCCAGCCAAGCGTTCCAAGGTATTTTTTGACAGGTTGAGCAACATGCGGCCGAGCGTTGTCATGTTGCAAAATAACCTTGTCGTGCCTTTTTACCGTTTCCGGCCGTTTTTCTTTCAATGCCCGGCTTAAACGCATCAATTGCAGTCGGTAACGATCCCCCGTGATTGTTTCGCCCGGTTGGAGCAGCTCAAAATATACGACGCCGACCTGATCCCACCAAATGCAGAGCATGATTTTCTTGCCGTGAATATTCTGCTTGGCCGTCGACGTTGATGCGTGGCCGGGCAAACCCCATGATTTTTTGCGTTTTGGGTTATCGTAGTGGATCCATTTTTCGTCGCCAGTCACCACCCGATGCAAAAAACCCTTCCGATTTTGTCGCTCGATCAGCAATTCGCACGTAAAAAATCGCCGTTCGACGTCGCGCAGCTTCAACTCGTACGGGACCCAATGTCCTTGCTTTTGGATCATTCCCATCGCTTTTAGACGCTTGCAAACGGTTGATTTATCAACGCCCAATGATTCAGCAAGCTCTTCTTGGGTTTGGCACGAGTCCTCGTTTACCAATTCCCCCAATTCCGCGTCCTCGAACTTTTTGGGCTGGCCAAGACGCTCCTTGTCTTCGGTGTGAAAATCACCACTTTTGAATCGTCGAAACCAGTACTCACATGTTGAAATCGACGGAGTATGGTCTGGGTAGGCCTCCTGCAGCAATTCACGGGCTTGGGCTGTATTTTTTTTTCAAATTGAAGCAGAAAAGCAAAGCTTTCCGCAAATTGCGTTTCGACGGCACGAAAGTTGACATACTCGGAGCACGAAAACACTGCGTTGTTTATACTTCAGCGAAATGACAGATACTGATAAACAAAGCCTAGGGATGAGGCTTTGTCATGAATATATATTCAGTATTGCCAACGCGATAAAGTGATAAATAGCGCCATCTGTGTGTCACCTTTAAAACTAATTCAACCTCCCTGTTTTTAATTCAAAACGAAGTACCTTACATACTTCAAACAAACAGTCGGCACACTCGCGTATCGGCACCAACGTCACTGTAGACCGGTCGAGGTTGTAAAAGACTTCGTTTATTTAGGAACCAGCACTAACACCGATAACAATGTCACCCTTGAAATCCAACGTAGAGCCTCTCTTGCCAACAAGTGCTACTTTGGACTAAGTAGGCAACTGAGCAGTAAAGTCCTCTCTCGACGAACAAAACTAACACTCTACAAGACTCTCATCATGCCCGTCCTAACGTATGGCGCAGAAGCTTGGACGATGACAACATTCCAAGAAGCGACGCTTGGAGTGTTCGAGAGAAAGATTCTGCGCAAGATTTTTGGACCTTTGCACGTTGGCAGCGGCGAATATCGCAGACGATGGAACGATGAGCTGTATGAGCTTTACGACAACACAGACATAGCGCATGCAAACGCTCCGGCTCTAAAAGTATTCGATGCGGTACCAGCTGGTGGTAGCAGAGGAAGAAGAAGGCCTCCACTGCGTTGGAAAGATCAGGTGGAGAAGGACTTGGCTTCATTTGGTGTGTCCAATTGGCGCCGGTTAGCACGAGAAAGAAACAACTGACGCGCTTTGTTAAGCTCGGCCAAAATCGCGTAAGCGGTTATAGCGCCAATTAAGAAGAAGAATAACTATTCATGAGATGAAGTAGGTTTCACCGGCCCGAATAATTAAGACCATTACTTGAAATGTGCGCTGTTTGCATTCCGTACAAGCCACGTGTTTGGAAAACCTGCATTCTATTCGATTTACTTTCACTAACGGGCTTCGCAACAAAACTTTTCAAGGGAGAAGAACAAAGAGTTTGAGAAAGAGGTCATTTAGATCTACGCATCACTAGCGCTGATGTCTTATAATAAATAACAACGAACATAAGGCAAAAGTCATATGATAAAAGTCAGATGGTCTATGAGAAATCAGAACAGTCAGATGACAAATTACAGCTTAAAACTGACAAATGCCAAATTATATGGGGGAAAAATTAAAAGGGGCTAATAGCATTGACTAACGACGGAGGGATAACTGACAAGTGACAATTGACAAACGACAAAAGGTAACTGACAACTGACAACTGATTAATGACAAGTGGCAAGTGACAACTGATAAGTGACAAGAGGTAACTGACAAGTGACAACTGATAAGTGACAAGTGACAAGAGGTAACTGACAAGTGACACTGACAAGAGGTAACTGAGAAGTGACAGCTGATAAATAACGACGGACAAAGTTAAAAGTGCTAATGACAAAATGAAACTTGATAAATGACAAGTGACATATTACAATTGACAAATCATAAGTGACAAGTGACAACTGACAAAGTGAAAAATTAGAAATAACGAATGGAAATTGATAAATGACAAGTGACACGTGATACGTGACAATTACTATTGATAAATGACAAGTGACAAGCGACATATTAAATTTGACAAATGACAAGTGACAACTGAGAATTGACAAGTGACAAGTGACAAGAGGTAACTGACAAGTGACACTGAGAAGAGGTAACTGAGAAGTGACAGCTGATAAATAACGACGGACAAAGTTAAAAGTGCTAATGACAAAATGAAACTTGATAAATGACAAGTGACATATTAGAATTGACAAATGATAAGTGACAAGTGACAACTAGCAAAGTGAAAAATTAGAAATATTGATAAATGACAAGTGACAAGTGACAAGCGACATATTAAATTTGACAAATGACAAGTGACAACTGAGAATTGACAAGTGAAAACTGACAAAGCGGAAAGTGCTAACGACGAGTAAAAAATTGCAAATAACAAATGATGATTGACAAATGGCAAGTGATAAGTGCCAAGTGGCAAATTACAAATGAGGATGTGGAAAAGTAAATATGAATATTATTTACACATTTAAAGATCAATGAAATTGAATTTTAATCTGTAACGAAATCCGTGGAATACTATTAACGCCAGGAAGTAAGGAGCTTCCAATAGAAAGTTGGCTTTTATTATAAATACGAGTAAATAATTGGTCGTGTATTTCGTTTATTTCCATACTCATAGCTTTATGTTCTTCGCTATGAACTCTTTCCGTATTAAGACCGCACCCAGTTGGTGGATCACAGCGTCTATATATGGCAGTCGCTTTTTGGTCCACAATCGCACTGGCGCGAAAAGTGGCAAAGTAAGGTACAGGTGCGCCATCGCAAAAGGGTTAAGAGCAAGTCTTCAAGTTCCCAGGGACAAAAATTTTTGGAACAAGAGGTAGCGAGCTATATTCTCAACGCCCCACTCTCACTAAACTAGTCCCAGATAGTATCTTAGACCAGATAAAACTTAATTTGGTTCCATTTTTCACCAGCTCATCTAAAAGTACATTCCCTATGGGGTTAAGTTAGGTAGTGCTGGCTGATCTGTAAACAGATCTCTAGAGGTCCAAGTATAGGGTTCATTGTGTTACCAGTGTTATGTGTTTGGAGTCGAATTATTACATTTGTTGATGCCTACAAAGAGAAGAACAGTGGCAAAGTAGGTATTCCAAAGTACCATTAACATTCACTTTGTTGCATGTGTTACACGCATCGTTATGGTCTAATCCTATTTTGGCAGAGTAATGTGGAGTGAAACAGTGTCCCGTCTGTCGTGCAGTGTTTTCTAGCGAGTGATCGAGTTTGTAGTTTTCTTATTGCAAGTCCTTAGCGTAATTTTGGCAGTTTTGTACGAGGTTGAATGTTTCCATATCTACTGCGTTTTCAGAACTGATTCCTCATTAGATTCCGTTTTCGCAGAGTGATGGGTATATGTCTGACGTGCTCAATCTCGGCAGGCGAAAACCTGCCTTGTCAAGTTCATCTGCTCTCTCATTTCTTTCTTTTCCTTTGTGTCCTGGTATCCAGTAAATAGAGACCTGCAGGTTTCCGCAGAGTTCATCCATTTTGGATCTACATTGTTGAACATATTTCGAGTTAGTCCAAAGAACCATAACTGCTTTAATAGCCGCTTGGCTATTAATGAGAATGTTTGTCCGAATATTAAGAGAGGTTGATGCGAGAGTCTAAAAAACTTTCGGAGATCAAATTGCGGACAACAGACATACCCATCTGTAAAGAAATTTTGTGAATGGTATGTGGATTCTCGACCTTTCTGCCATCCATTTTACTCTAGTATGACGAATGTTGCTGTGACCAGAAAGCTTCTATGAAAATTGTCCCGGCATCTTTAGTCTTAGAACATATCTTTTGTCTCAGTTTCTTGCTACTAGTTTGATTGAATGCCAGTAGAAAATTCTTTCAATTGCCACTGTCCGAGTCGTGCTCATAGCGCCGGTTACACATATTCCTGCAATCCTTATAGTATTTCTTTGCAATTTGTTGTCCATTTTACCCTTTTCTTTGCTGATTAATGTTTGGTAAGAATCTTCGTAAGTCTCGTCCACAATTTATAAGGCCCAAACATTTTTATTTTTAATGTCTCTACATTTATTACTATAGAACTGTGAGTGAAACAATTAACTTGGGGCTTAAGATATGCTTTAACTTACAGAATGACCAATAACACCAATTAGTTTAATTCATGTGAAGTGCACTCACATACGCACATACCTACATTTATCCCCGTGTAAATCATTGAGAAAAACATGAAAAGGAAATACTTTGAAAACTCGTTCAGCTTTTTGGCCCCACACTCGCAATCCATAATCGCTCGTTTCTATTTTGTCTCAGCGCAGTATCTCTCAACCGCAAACACCATCACAGGTACGAAATAAGAAGGAACTTAAACGGAAAATCTCAAAAGCAAATGACAGCTCTTAACTTTTTAATCATCACCATTTCTGTAGCCGTACTTGTTGTTTCTCACTAATTGTACATAGTTCATGCGGACGCCCACATACATTTTCACAGCACACATCTTCAGATGCGCCTTTCTTCCTTCTTCTGCAACTTAAGCTGCAGCAAAATCTTTTCCCCTCAATATCTCTTTTAAAACGCACAATTACTTACTTACATATATAATTCACTTAAGTACAAGCAAACGAGCAGGAGGCGAAATAAAAGATGTGGCGGATAAGAGCTATAAACTCGTAAATCGCGTGGATGGCGTCCATCGCTACACGAACGCTTTACACTCCTATCTTTAGCCTTTGTTGGTTTTCTTCTGCAGCTTTTCGCTGTTGATGATGACCACTTCAGCAATGCGACGACGAACTTTAACAACTCGTCGACGTGTTTAATCACACGTTGACCTGCTCATTGCTCGACGCTGCCGCAATTGATGCGTTCCACTGGCTAGCGGCCAGTATTGCTTGTACCGGAGCGATCATAATTCTTGCTTGTGTTGCCGTCTGTGTGGCATTGTTGCTGGTGCTTGTTTGGCTGACATGCTGATACGAAGCTGGATGATATCAAACAGCTATAAGTCTCTTTTTGCGCTGTACATTGTCAACACCAATTGCACGTCGCGGCTCATTTATTGCGATAGCGCCACCATACAATCGCCTAGATCCGTGTCTGTGCCACCTTCAGGGTCTTGTTAAGCATTATAACTCGCTGCCGGTTTATTTTCTTTACTGCTTTTGTTTTCCCTGTCACAAGCTTTGTCAGGTTGCCCATAGCGGCGCCGACCATTTGTTTGTGTATGTACTTAGGCGGTTGCCAAAGAGCAGCATTAACAGGATGTTGCCTCACTGCGGGCCGAGTGTTCTTTTTGCTGTGTATATAAATATTAACATTAAGTTTGAGTGAAGGCAAGCGCGTGCCGGTGAACGTGGAAAGCCTTTAAAATATATTGGGCGTTGCTGAGCCATGACTAACGAGCTGTTGAAACTGGGAAATTCAGCGAGCGGCTGAGCATGTGGTCGGCGTAGCCTACGGTATTGCTATAAATACTTTAAATAACTGCCGGCTGGGTTCACAGGCCAGTAGAGGAAAGCATGAAATGGGAGATGAGAATTAATTAAAACGTAAAAAAAAGAGTACACTTAAACCGAGAGCTAAAAAAGGTGAATAAAGAAAATGAAACAGAAAAATTGAAAAATGCAAATTGGTGACTACAAACTGGTGAATGACAAAAGTGCATGCATCGACATGTAAAAGTGCAATTTTTTGCAAGCAGCACAAAAAAGTAAACCAACGACATTCACTTTGATACACTTCCACCTGCGGCTGCATCGCTGACTGACGGTGCTTACTGCAAGAGTTAATGAAAAATAGCGCGCAATTGCACTCATCCGCCCTTTGGCGATCGGTAAATCCACATTTTGTTTACTTTTTTATATTTGTAGCCAAATGAATAGATGACAATGAGACTGGTGAATAATTTTGCTGAGCAAGGAACAGTCGCAAGAAGGCCTTATCATCGAAACCCACCAGTCCGGACGGAGGAAACGATCGCTGCTGTAGCTGCAGCTATACAAAGCAATCCAAGGGTTTCAACAAGAAGCTTATCTGCTCAACTTGGTGTCAGCCGACAGTCTTTGCAAACAATAATGCACAAAGATTTAGACTTATTTCCCTACAAAATTCAAATGGTTAACAAACTGAATGCAGCAGACTTGCCGATTTGCTTGGAATTTTGCCAGAAGATCCTGCAAATGGTGGAAGAAGACCAAAACATGTTAAACTGCCTTTTCATGTCTGATGAGGCCCATTTCGATTTAAACGGCAATGTGAACAAACAAAATTGTCGAATATGGAGTACTTCTAACCCACAGATACTCCACGAGACGGAATTGCATCCTCTTCGCGTGACAGTGTGGTGTGCGGTTTCTTCACGCTGTATTGTCGGGCCTTATTTTTTTGAAGAAAATGGTCACACCGTTACGGTTACTGGAGACCGTTATTTGAAAATGCTGAAAGAATTTTTCTATCCAGAACTACGCCGAAAGAGAATTCCTTTCAACTCTGTGTGGTTTCAACAAGATGGGGCAACGTCTCACATAGCCCAGACTGTTATGACAGAGTTGCGACGAAAATTTCCCAATAAACTGATTTCAAGAAACTCCGAATTTCGTTGGCCCCCAGGTCGCCTGACCTTACTGCACCTGACTTTTTCTTATGGGGTTTATGTAAACAAGAAGTTTATGAAACAAAGCCAACAAATTTGGATGAACTAAAACAATCCATTCGGGCAACAATTGCGGCTATTCCTGTCGCAACTCTCAAAGCAGCAATGAACAACTTTTTACTAAGATGCCGCACTTGTGTCAACGAGCATGGGGGGCATTTAAATTCAATTATTTTTAAAACTAGTTAAGCTACATTTAATAAAATTTAATGACCTTCAACTTGAAAAAAAAAATAAATGAATTCCATACACTAAAAAAAAGTTATTTGAGTTTCTTAATGTAGCAAAATTCATAAGCCACCCTGTACGTAATCAAAAGAATGTTTAAGCGATGTGGTATGGCAAAATACGCGCCTAAGCGTAAAAGGCATATTCCGAGTTTATAAAATATGCGTTGGACTGCCATTCACCTATGCCGTTGAAACTCAAGCAGATGTAATTAACTACAACATAATAAAAGGCAACCATGAAAGGACACTAACAGACTTAATGCAAAATGCCTTGAACGCAACATGGGAATGGTGTAAAAAGGAGGGCTGTCGATCTACCCTAACAAAACCACAATTATCCCCTTCACAAGAAAAAGAAAGTTGGAGTTTCCTATATTAAAAATAAATGAAAGAGTGATAGAACTAAAGGAAGAGGTCAAGTATCTAGGTTTAACCTTAGATAAAAAACTCACTTGGGAATCACATTTAAATAATATTATATAATAAAAAAAGCCATGAAATCCTTGTGGACAACCAAACAATTATTAGGGATATCCTGGGGCCTCAGCCCTAGTATGGCCCTCTGGATATATACCCAAATGGTTAGACCAATCATACTGTATGGGGCACTAGTATGGTGGAGCAAATCTATCAAACAAACAGCGATAACCAAACTGGGAAAAGTACAAAGGCTTGCTTGCCTATGCATCACAGGAGCTATGAGAACTACCCCAACAGCTGGCATGGAAGCACTCCTTAATCTCCCACCACTTCATATAGCAATCCATGAAAGAAAATTTCAAATTAGGCAACCTCACCGGTCACCTAAGTATACTAAATAAAATCAAAAACACCATAAGCACGACTCAACTCTCAGACCACATTGACTCAACCCTCTGTTTCACAAAAGGATACACACTTACCTTTCCTCAGAGGATCGAGTGGAAAACAAACCCAAAATGGATGAATGATGATTCACAAAAATGGTACACTGATGGATCAAAAACACCTAACGGTGTAGGAGCAGGAGTAGTGGGGCCCAGAATCCACAAATCATTCACTCTCACCAGGGACACCACCATCTTCCAAGCGGAATTTTGCGCAATAATGGAAACGGCAAACATCATGCAACGTAGAAACCACAAGAGAGTAAAGATCAAAATACTCTCGGACAGCCAATCAGTTCTAAAAGCTTTAGATAGCTATACCAACAACTCAAAAACTCTCTTAGAATGCTACAAGTCACTCAATAACCTGGCATC
The DNA here is from genome assembly GCF_027943255.1 of Anastrepha obliqua. NCBI lineage: Eukaryota > Metazoa > Arthropoda > Insecta > Diptera > Tephritidae > Anastrepha > Anastrepha obliqua. The sequence goes on from NC_072894.1 coordinate 122,497,112, forward strand.
CAAAAACAATGTCTTATTAATTTGGGTACCAGGACATGAGGGATATGACGGCAACGAAAAGGCAGACTTTCAAGCCAAAATAGAGGCAGATGTAAGCGTCATCGGACCTAGTCCCATGTTTGAATTCAACAAAAGCTGCCTAAAACAAAAAGTAAAATACTGGGCGAAAACTCTATTAAATCAGCATTGGAACAACGTAGAGGGTCTTAGACACTCCAAAAAGTTCCTAAGCTTCAACGCGAAAAGAGCAAACATGGCCCTCACGTTAAACAAAAAGAGCATTCGCACTCTCACAGGCGCCCTCACGGGTCCCTTCACCTGCAACAAACACTTACATAAATTAGGCATAACTAACACCAGCACCTGCAGATTGTTGCGAAGATGAGGAGTCTATAGAACATCTCATCATCGAATGTCCGGGGTTGACGCATAGAAGGAAAAGTTTTTAAAGAAGTTCGTGCTTACAGATGAATACCTACAATCACTCCCTCAGAAGGAGCTGGTACAAATCGTAGGCATACTTAACAGTCAATAGACAGCATAGGGTGCAATAATGGATCAATATGGTCGCAGTGCTAAAGGGCCATACCTTAACCCTTTACTACCATTAACCATTAACTACAACACAACAAGCAATGAAGGAGGTTCAGATGACAAGCTTGCGATTAATCACAGAACATACATGCAGAGGTCTTATGTGAAACGAACAGATTCGAGGTATATGCAACACGCAAAACGACTGAAGAAGAAGGGAATGGAAAAATCACGTGCTACGCATACCTGGCAATAGGTTGGCTAAATCAGTAATGACGGGGGAGCCGATGGCTACGCGGCCATCTGTATGCCCTCCCAAACGCTGGAATGAGTGCTGAACATCCATCTCTATGTATAACTAATATTTTTACATAGAATATAATTCAAAAAAATTGTATTGTTGTACAAAAATTGTTAGAGAACAATACTTAATCTCATAATAAAGAAGAAGAAATGTTGACTGTTATATTCTTTGGGTCGTGCCAGTTGAATTTTTCCTAGTAGACACGATCGTAACGAGGAAAAAATCCTTACCGATGCTTATACCTCTAGCTTTTTAACTGATGTCGTCCTCTCCAGTGAGTTCCACCAGACGGTGACTCCATATAACAGGATTGGCTTTATTATGGTACTAGAGCCAAAATACAATGTGGTATCTATAGACATCGCCAGCAGAATTGCCGCTGCACGTACCGCTATCAGACTGAGGGGCTTGGGCTATAAACTCAATCTCACATATGGGCACTCAAGCATCCTCAGAAACTTTGAGTTCATCCCCTCGTCGACGGATCAGTGTGTGCTCTCGCTTAGTCCAAGCGGAAGTTTCTCCACCCATATTGCACCAAGAGAGAAGTGGACCGGGGGCAACACTTGGCGACAGACCGAGTTAACCTGTTCCCGGATGGCTCAAGGCTAGACGGTAGGGTTGGAGGAAGAGTATTCTGCAAAGAGCTCCCCATCAAACTCAAATTCAGGCTACCGGATCACTGCAGTGTGGTCCAAGCAGAGGTGACCGCAATTAAAGAAGCAGGTTTAAGAAGGTAATATTTACTCCGATGGTCAAGCGGCAATTAGGGCCCTAGGCTCTATTATGGTGCATTTGAAACTCGTCAGGGATTGCCTGGTTCTCTCTCGATTGCATCAGAATTCTTCGATGTAAAGATAATTTGGGTGCTTGGTCACAGTGACATTACTGGAAACTGCGAAGGGACCTGTGGGGCAGTGTGCCCGCGAAAGGAGAGATCGGGATCCTCTGGACAACCTGCGCTCTACTCCGCTGAGCAAGTACACGAACGTGTAAGATCGCGAAGTCCTTCTGGCCACGTTTGGATAGGAGGCGTTCGAGGGACATTCTGAGGATGACAAAATCTCATCTTCATTTCGTGGGCATCCTCACGGGGCACTGTTCGCGGGGTATACATGCCGTGAGCCTCGGAATTACTTCGAGTCCTTTTTGCGTCTGCTGTATGAGGTGCAATCATCTCAATACCTGCCCCTCAGCTGTCCATCTCTCGCGGGACTAAAATTCAAGTATCTTGGTTCTCACTTCTTTTCTGCGCCTACTGATATAGCTGGTCTTGAAAATAACAATCTGATGAACTTCATCAGCTGCATAAAGATGTTAACACAACAGCAGACTAGTCATCGTTCGTAGTCCACAAACACTCAACCCTGTCCATCCCTTTCCCTTTCGTCCTTTTTTCTTTCATCTCTTTTTCTCCTCTTGCAATGGTATCACAAAGGATGAACCAAACTTTTTTCATCCAAGTGCGCCCACTCTCTGGGCAACCATCACTCCCTAACCTAACCTAACCTAATACCTCTATCTTCACTAATTCCAAGATGGAATCGGTAGTCGGAGCAGCCAATTTATCTTTTTCCTTAAAAGTGCCGAATACTGCTAGTCTTTTTCAGGCAAACGTATGCAGAACGCTTAAGGAAAGTGGTAGCGAGAGATATATTAACATTTTCTCTGATACTCAAGCCACGATCAAAACACCGACGCCGTCATGGAGCCGATCTGCACTGGTTAACTCCTGCAAGGAGGAGATCAAATTTCTTGGGTGTGCAAGTAACATTTCTCTGATCTGAGTTCCAGAGGGAAATGAAATTACTTATGAGCTTGCCAAGAAGTGGTCGACTGAATTGATCTCAGAGGCCTTCTACCCGCTCATCGGTATCCACCTGTGAGTTGTTAAAGGGAAGCACAGAGCAGCTGGAGCTTCTTCGGCTCCAGTACAATAGACGCAGGACGCAGAAAGCTCTGGAGACTCCATGGCACTCCATTTCCAAACTTATAGCTGTATTTACTGGTCATTAGACGATCGGCACACCCGCAGAAATGCTAGGTTTAACTATTAATCCACATTGCAGAAGCTGTGGGGACCTTTCAGAGAAGGAGACTGTTAGACTATTTTTCTGTAAATGTCCGAGTTTAGAAGCTAGACGCTAAATCCACTGTGTGCTCCTTACTTCGACAACCTGGGGCAGTACTCCACCCTAAACCCCATTAACCTTTTCCAATACATCGACAGCTTTGTATGGTCCGATGGAGGTCTCAAAGTGGTATCGACACGGCGCTTTAGTGTTATTTGGGGAATGCCAGACTGGTGCTTCAATCATTTAACCTATCTACCTGGCCGTTACGTCGACCTGACCTCCGTACTCCATGCCACTCCCTGGAGAAGTGATGTCGAGATGCCATTAACCTCGCGAGCGATATTTTGCTGGGTTTGTTTCAAAGATTTAACTTTTTGCTCCTACGGGAAAAGTCCATAGGGCTAAGATGGGACGACCTGGGTGGCCAGGATATGTCACTGAAAACGTTGAAATATATGCCGTGAAAAATGTGGTCCGATAATTCCAGTGCTTGACTACGCACACCAATATAAACATATTTAAAGTATACACACATCATTCATCATATGCTAGAAGGACAATATAATTGCATTTGTATAGGGGTTTTTAGTAAGAGCGCTTCAACTTTTGAACTTTTTTGAATACAACACAAACGGTTTGACTTTTTTAACTAATTTTTTTTTTATTATCGAGTTTGAACATATACATTTAAGTATGAAATTCGATTTCTTTTGCATGACCACCGCGTGCACGTTTTACGAAGTCCAATCGTTGAATCCAATTTTCGACCACTCTTTTGCATAAATCGGCCGAAATTCCAGCAATTTCGCGTTCAATATTGGCTCTGAGCTCACAAATCGTCGCCGGCTTTTCCCCAAAACGGGACGGCTTGTTAAATGGACCGTAAAATGGCCGTAATGCTCTTAAAGTAGCAGCAACAGAACGATTATTTTCATAAAAAATTTGCACGATTTGCAATCGTTGCTCAAGTGTGTAGCGTTCCATGATGAAATGTATACTAATGAAGTTTACAAATGACAAGCGAAAAATAAAAAATATTGCGTCGTTCGCCCTCCCTATCGGAAAAAAGTTGAAGCGCACCTATTGAAAAACCCTATATTACTGGTTAGAGACAAAGTTTTGGAAAGTATTGCAACTTGAAGGGGAAGTGTTAAGTTGATTTGTGTTTGTTTGTGCATGCGCAACATGTGAACAAATGCACCTTTTGTAGTTGTGGCAATTCAGTTACTTGACTCCTGATACGCATTTTTTGTATATTAACTTTTACAGCCAGTTTTATTTGCCTTTAACGAAGTTATGCTAGAATGTTGTATCCTGCTGCCGTTACGTATACGCCACCGACTGTTTTTGTTGCATTCTGGGCTTTGAGCAACTAAAAATCGTCTCAAATTGAAGTTTCAAAGATAAAGCAAATACATATTTTTTCATTTATTTGTTTATAAAGCAATGACATGAAAAATTGATAAAAAAATGCACAATTTTTAGGAGCTCCTTAGCAGAACGCAATAGTCTTACTTCAACTGTGTTTGACGGGTGTAAAAGTTATAGTTGATAAAACTTGGTAAATCAATACTTTGAAAACTTATTTCTAAAAAAATGCTGTGATTTGACGAGATACTGCGATTTTTGTAGATAAATTCGGTAGAAAATTTAACATTAACTCTGTAACAGTGTTTGAAAAGTCGTGATTTGAGAGACAAATTTTCTAACTTTTTCAATGAAGAAATTCAATTTTGCTGAGTAAATACTATAACTTAAAAAAATATTATTCTTCAATTGATTTAAATCATTTTTAGTTTTAAAATCACACTTGGCAATCTTCTATATATATAAAAAGAAGTTACATTTCCTTGGTAATCTTATAACTCAAGAACCGCCGAACCGATTAACACAAAAATTTCAGAGTTCTTTTCTATCTTTGAGGAGGTGGTTTGTGTGAAGCTTGATTGAAATCGGTGCAGCCGTTCCTGACATTTTATGTGAGTAATGGTTTCCTCTCATACGAAATGCCTGTAATATACTGTTTTTTGAAATAATAATAGCAAACGACGTTAATTTGTTGTGAATTTGTTAGCACATGCCAATGCTATGGACGTACCGCAAAAGTGAATTGTGAATGCTCCAGGAGGAACTGGAAAAACATTTTTAACTTTATTTATTTTTTTTTTTTTGCATAATTTATTTAATATAGCGTAAAAAATTGAAATGGAAATTAAAGAATCAAAGTTTAATTAGAAGTTTTTATCGGCTCTTTCACCTTACCTGTATATATGTAGGTGACCACCACAATCAAATTTTAAAAAAGTACAGAAAAGGCTATTGTGACATCTTTAGAAAGTATGTTGAATGAAAAAAATCAACTAATTCAACTGTATAAACATTTTACGAGTTCTATAAAGAAAACTTAATATGAAAAATTTCTTGCGATATAAAAAAACATTTTATGTATGGTGGTTTTAAGCCCACTGGGTAATGCTAGTCTATATATATAAAAGAAAGTCATGTTAGTTACACTATTTATAACTCGGGTACGGCTGAACCGATTTGTCTGAAAATTGATGGAGAGGTAGCTTAGAACCAGGCGACGGACATAGGATACTTTTTATCCCATTCGAACGCATTTCCGTGAAGTCACTATAAAATGTGGTATAACAAAACGCAAATGACAGCTAAACGTAATTTTGTCTATGGTTAAGTAGAAAATTTGATAATATAAATTTTGTCAAAAATATATAATCACAGTAATTTGTATTCTCTTTGAATCATCATTATCAATTCCGCGACCAAGACGATCGACAAAGCCGTAATGCAAGAAGAATACGAAACATTGCAAATGAAACGACTGAAGAAGCACAAGGGATTGTTCATGAAGAGCGCCGCGTTAGTATGGCTCGACTTCGTGCTTCTCAATCACAAGAGCAAAGCGAGGTAGCCCGTGAAATGGCTCGGTTGGCAATGCAAAATCGTCGAGCGAATAACAGAGATCAACAAGTAGATCATTTTCGACGCACAAGAAGAGAATTATCAAGTGCTTATTTGAATCGAGCAGCGTTTCGATATGATTGCAACACTGATTACTGCTTGCATCCTAGCGTTTGCATTGGGCCAATGAACGTTGTTTGCGAGTATTGTGGTGCATTGAAGTTTTCCGGAGAAACGCCCGGATTGTGCTGCCTTAGTGGAAGAGTGAAATTGCCATTATTGGCTTTTTTGGAGGCTCAATGATATTACTGTCTAGCGACTTCCGCCAAACACTGCCAGTAATTCCAAGATCAACGGCTGCTGACGAAATAAACGCTTACCTCAAATCACCGAATCTATGGCGCTATGTGAAGAAACTTCAGCTGACGACAAACATGAGAGTTGCTTTACTTAATGATACATTTACTGAAGATTTCTCTGAGGAATTACTGACTATCGATAATGGTCGAGTACCTGTCGACGAATCGAGCGGATTGATTTCATTTCCTCAGAATTTCTGTAACTTTGTCTCATCGCAAGACGAACTTGACAATAAAGTATTCCCAAACATCATTAATAACTACAAACATAAAGAATGGTTGAGTGAGCGAGCAATTTAGCGGCTGAGAATAAAGATGTGGATGACCTAAACTACAAACTTCAAAATGATATCATTGGAACTCCTTGGATGTGCCCGGCTTCCCACCGCACATTTTACGCCTAAAAGTTGGCTTCGTAGTAATCATGCTTCGAAACATAAGCCCACCAAAACTTTGCAACGGTACGCGTTTGGTGGTAAATAAATTGATGAACAATGTGCTTTACGCGACGATACTCAAAGGAAAATCCGAAGGTGAAGACGTTTTCATTCCGAGGATCCCGATGATCCCAACCGATCTTCCGTTTGAGCTTAAAAGACTTCAATTTCGGATTCGTCTTGCATTTGCCATGACCATTAACAAATCACAAGGCCAAGCCCCTAAAGTTTGTGGTCTGAATCTAAAAAATTAATGTTTCTCACATGGTCAATTACATATGACATGTTCACGAGTCGGAAAACCATCTGCGTTGTTTGTTCTTGCACCTGATAATAAAACAAAAACTGTCGTGTATCAAAAGGTGCTTAACTGAAGAGTGCAATCTATTAAAGCTTCATTGAAATAGTTGATTAATAAAAAAATTAACTTAATAAAATCAAAAATTTGCTTTTTTATTGCCTCTAAGGCGGAACAAATTTCGTCGGGTAAGCTAGTTTGCAATAATTATTTAAACAAAAAAAAAAACTTTTTTGTTAAAGTTTTTACTTACCCTTCTTAAATGCAAATTTTGTGTAAGCGGGTGTCCAACCTTTAATGTCACAAGTTAGCAAACCTTTAATAATTGAATAGAAAAATAAACCATCTTTAAGAAAAAAAGACGATAATATATGAAATATTTGTATTTCTTCGCATGGAATCGCTTAGTTTCTTTTGTACGTTTTCGATGCGCTGCTTAAATATTTTCCTGCGAAATAACAAAAAATTTAAATGTAATATAAATTATTAGTATAAATTTGCTAAATACCAACAATTCGCACTTCTTTCCTCTTCCACAGTCTATGCAAACTAAATTGTTAAAGAAATGCTCTACGCTCACACCACAACAGTTATTTTTATCTAATACCAAAATTGTATTCGAAGCACACACAAATCACTTACGTTTACATATTTTTCAAAAAAATTTTAAATTTTCTTCCGCCAAGCATTTGCTTGTGAAAAATAAGAAAACGCAAGTGTGGAGATGACACGCAACGCGTACCACGAACACAAACCCCAACAGTGAGGAAAAAGTCAGGAAAGGTCCGACAAAAGTTAGACAAAAGCCAAGTAAAAAGTGAAACAATTGAATTGAAGAGAAGAGCCATGGCAAAAAATGTGAAAGCGATGAAGCTGATAACAAACACTTTAGAGATCTGACTAAAGTTTCCGCAACAGTTTAAACGACTTAAAACTTAAGCGTTTAAGGCAATGGATGAAAGAGTGCGTTAAGTCAAATTGATGATGACACTTTGTGATTTGAATGAAAAAAAGAATAATAATAACGAAAAAATGAAAAAAGTAAAGGAAACGTATGGCATAGATAAGTATATAAATGTGAGAAAATGTTGGTTAGGTAAGCGAAGAGACAAACATGCAGGAGCGCTAGTACTTGATGGAAAAGTGAAGCGAAATAATGAACCTAAAAATAGATGGCTAATTGAGCAACAGCAGTGGCTCTAAAAGCCAGAATCGAGCTCAACAACACAAAAATAAAGTTAAGTTGTCAGAGTTAAAGGGCCAGAGTGGATGAGTTGAAAATTAGATGGTTACAAGATGGCCAAAAATGGTGATATTTTGAAATGATTGTATGGGGAACCCCCCAGGGGAGTTCCAGGGGGTGTGCCACTAGCATGGGTGGATCGGCCGTCCAAAGTTAGTGGGGGTCGGTCATGTATTTGGACTCGATTGGAGCACTCTAAATGGGTCAAAGTGGGATTTTTCGTTCGACCAAAATTGGGGGACATCAGGATTCGTTTTAGAGGTATGGTTCCTTCGGCAAAGTTTCTTATTTTGATCCCTAGAATACGATTTTTGCAGAGCAATGAGCGATTTTTAAATCGACCCGCCCTAACCTATATACATATATATATAATTGGTGCGTACACCCTTTTTGGGTGTTTGGCCGAGCTCCTCCTCCTTTGTGTGGTGTGCGTCTTGATGTTGTTCCACAAATGGAGGGACCTAAAGTTTCAAGCCGACTCCGAACGGCAGATATTTTTATGAAGAGCTTTTTGCCATGGCAGAAATACACTCGGAGGTTTGCCATTGCCTGCCGAGGGGCGACCGCTGTTAGAAAAGTGTTTTTCTTAATTTTGGTGTTTCACTGAGATTCGAACCTTTGTTCTCTCTGTGAATTCCGAATGGTAGTCACGCACCAACTTATTCGGCTACGGCGACCGCCATATTAGTTAATAAGATAAAATTAATGTTTGGTCCAATAAAATTATCCGGCTATGGCCGCATTACTGCAAATATGCTTATTGAATTACGCAACACTGCTGTTTTTCTAATCTAAATATTTTAAATGCTATACTAAAATTTGGATGTATTCTCAAAGTATGGAGAAGGTCGCAGATTTTGATGATAGGAAAGAAGCAATGCTTACGTCATTATATAGACTAAACAGCTTACTGGCATGTCGCTCGAAACTGACATCTAAAATAAATCCGTTTCTTGGTGGTCATTATTTCATATATACTAACGTATCGATTTATAATTTCATGGGAAACACAGAACTTCTGAACAGATTAGTCGCATTACCAATAAAGAAGAGCAGCATTTGAAATACACTTTTCGGAGATGAAAAATCTAGGCGGATGAAACCCGAAATTGAGGAACACTACGCGAATACTAAAGTTTGCAAAAGGAATGAAGTTATACTAATGGGCCTCTCTAACCTTCGAGTATAGAGTGTTGCTTTTTCTTGCTTTCGGAATAAAGGCAATTCTCGCTTCTCTCGACGGAACTCCAAACATCCCATAAATATCGTACTTAGTCATGGTTGGTTGGTTAAAGCGGTGATTCATCCAGAATCCAACTAGCGCTTCCACACCATTTTGTTGTCACATCTTCGCTACCAACTTTTTAAACACTTATTTAGAGCATGACTACATATATCCAGTCTGTGCGGCTTAAGGCACCACAAGATAGCTCACCTTCTGGATCATGGTTGGGAAAATTCTATCCAGTCCTGGATATTTAAAAGGGTCAAAACTTTGTATTGTCCATTCTATTTTATTGGCCGTAATTAAATTTGTCGTACACAATAGCTTGTATTGGTTGGAGATCTATAGTATCTGTGCACCCTGGAAAGTGTGTACCTCACAACTGTGACTCTACTCCCTGTTAGTTCTGCGCATTGTTCTGGGCATAGTCGATTGCTGGGATTGCGGTTTCCTGAGTCTATCTGCTTCGTTAGTATCCTCTATATTACTACAAAAGTCTTTCCTGGAATCTCTCTTGGCTCTACGAATTTCTTTTTTGTATATTTGAAGTAAGCCCCTGTGTTCGTTACAACAGAATTCATTGTCAGCTACTTTGACCAACTTATAAATTTAATGTACTCTACGCCTTTGTGCTCGTAACTCCTTGCTTGGTACGGGCAGGACCTTTTATAGGCTTTAACGAGAGTTATTGCGAACGGTTTAACAAACTTTTTAAGTGCAGCGTGTACTCCCTATGGGACCTATACTTTGGACTTCTAGGATTCATGAAGGTGGCATTATACTTTTCTTTTGATAAAAGTATAAACTGTGTCATCTGTCATCGGAAAATGATGGCTTCTGAGTTCTAGGCTACTTTGGAGATTATAACTAAGTATTGACTCACCTCTGTCATTTGTATCCGCGCTTTTCCATTCCGTTTGATATGCGTTTGAGTCGGTTCTTTCCACCAGTGAATGCCTCCTTCTGACAGGTGTTTTCACCAACTTTTGAAGCTCTCTCAGGTCTCTGTCAGGCCCAAAGAGTAGTGTCTCATCTTTGTAGTCTTCCAGCGCTACAACAGTTAGATCGTCTGTAGAGAGATCATAATCAACATAAAAATGTATGTTTTTTTTAACCTGTATAGCTGTTCTTACCCTATTCGTTACAATCGGGATATAGGTATTGTAGTTTTGTGACACTAGGCCGAAGACTATGTTACTCGATGCTATCCATGGTTTTTGGACTGCAACTACATCGTACCCTATGCCGATCTGGAGCTCAGCTGAAGCATTTTTACCTTTGTGGAGGTTCAAAATTTGGTTTCGGTACTTTTGTGTGGATGGATTCTTCTTCTAACTTACCCTTCCCCATTTCCTGTAGATTCGGGGAGGCTTTCAAGATCTCTTCAATATCGATATGCTTTTTCACCTCACCCGCCTCGAGCTTGTAGTGGTTGTCGCCTGTCGTGTTGCGCTTTTAGAATCGAATGTACACGCTGCCAACTTGTAAATTTGGATAATGTAGTACTGACCCCCATCAGCAGTCACTGGTTTCTTCAAGTTCAACATGTTCCAGTTACTTATTGGCACGTCTGCCTTTTGCCGTTGTAAGTATTGCAACGCATTCTCCGATTTTACCACGCGCGGAATAAGTACCTTTGCCTTTGGTACGAGGGGTGCCTTTTATAAGTCGGGATTTGGCAACCCTGGTGTTGCAATCTGGCAACTGACAGCTGTACCGCAAAGTTTGACATTTTTCGGCTTTTACGTACTCAAAACGTTTTGAAATACCAGCGCTATTTGTGTTGTTTACAGTAACTTAAAAGATTCATCTCGGTCCAAAAATGGAATTAAGTCGTGAACATTTTCGTGCGATTATTTTTTACAACTTTCGACGTGAATTAACTCAGCAACATTGCATGGATGAACTTAATTCATTTTTTGGCGATGAAGCTCCATCAAGGACCAGTATTTATCGATGGTATGGTGAATTCAATCGTGGTCGTAGTTCACTCCAAGACGAATTTCGTGAGGGTCGTCCAAAATCAGTTGTTGTTCCGAAAACCATTGATGCTGTGCGCGGACTGATATTGCAAGATCGTCATGTGACCTATCGTGAGATTGAGACAATCTTAGGCATTAGTGGGACCAGCATACATTCAATATTGCATAAACATTTGACTGTCAAAAAAATTTGTTCGCGTTGGATCCCACACATTTTGTCAATCGCTCAAAAAAAGGCTCGTGACGATTGCTCGAAGGAAATGCTCAAAAAATACGATCGCGGAGCTTCGAAACACATCTATGACATCGTGACAGGCGATGAATCATGGATTTACGCGTATGAGCCCGAAAGTAAACAGCAGTCGACTGTATGGGTGTTTCAAGATGAGCCAAATCCAACAAAAGTTGTTCGCGCACGAAGCACTTCCCAGCGCTCGGATCACTCTTCACCAGGACAATGTGAGCTTTAACACATCGGCTCAAACAACTGCATTTTTGAGCACTCAAAACATCGAATTAATGGGTCATCCGCCGTATAGTCCTGACTTGGCACCGAATGACTTCTTTTTATTCCCGTACGTAAAAAACAAACTAAGAGGTCAACGTTTTTCGACACCTGAAGAAGCGGTTGCGGCATTCAGAATGCATGGTTTTGGAGGTACCTCATTCAGAGTGGCAAAAGTGCTTCGACAATTGGTTCAAACGCATGCAAAAGTGTATAGATCTTCATGGAGAATATTTTGATAAACAATAAAGTGATTTTCGATGATTAAAATTTTTTTTTGTTCTCAAATCCCGACATATAAAAGGCACCCCTCGTATTAAAGGAATACAGCTGCGGTCAAATAACTCGAGCGATTCCCCCTCCCACAGACCTTGAACTATTTTTACTACTCCTTTATCCATACTCCTTACGCTGTCTTGGGTGCGTGTGGCCCTGCGTCCATTTTTGCGAACAGGGCTTCTAGCAGCTTCATCTCCACCACCTTCCGTCACTCCTGCTACATGTGCCCCAGGTTGGTACTACGGTCAATAAGTTTCACTCTTAGGTGTTTTTTGGCAATTTCACTGACCGCAGTGAAAATGCTCGCTGCTTTTGACGTCGTCGGCTTTTCGTTATCGCGATTTTTTTACTTTGTCCGAGTCCTTATATACAATGGCATTTCCGCGATGAAGAGCGCTTTGCGTATGTTTGGCAGTAGCACTGCGACCCTGTAACCTGCTCCCAGTGGAAGTTTGGCCGCTGGCGACGCGGCTTATAACCTCACCGTGCACGTCGGTGGTAGCAGCCTGATCTCCCAATGACGCTTGGACTGATACGTTAGCCCGCATTGCTTCCTCTTCGACCCCCATTCGAGTTTTGGTATCGAGGATATCTACCCTTGGCATTTTATTCCCACTGCCAGGAACCTCTCAGCAATGGTTTTGTACTAGGCCCCTTGTCTCATCCGGGGGTAACATGAAAAGTTGACCATCAAGGAGTTTTATGCATTGGTCTTAGCTAGGTACCCCCTGCATGCATTGTTGCAAATCAAGTAGCTAGCATCATAAGTGACACCCATTACCCGGTCGGCATCCAAAACAATTAACATATGTTTGATAATCATCTACAGGGTGACACATATGAAACAAAATCGCCTATAAGAGCATTTAAAATTTTTTTTGTGTTTTTTTTTTTTGTTTCCTAATCACGTTTAAGAAATAAAACAAATAAAATATAGAAAAACGCCCGGATTTAGATACAGCTGAGGTGTTAAAAAAGTTACCTTATATAAGTTTGGGTAAATTAATAAAGTTACTTAATCATTCAATTCATCTTCACTATGTTCCAACCCTGTGGAAAGTTGCAGAAGTGATAAAGATTCCAAAAACCGGGAAAAGATCTAAACCTTATTTCCACATACCGACCAATCTTCTTGCTGCCTCAATTATAAGGTATTTGAAAATCTCATCCTTATTGACGCCAATTATCGACTCTAAAAGTTTGTTAACTTAGCATCAATTTGACTTTAGCAGTAAGCACTCAACCATCGATCAGGTGCACAGGATTACAGTTGAAAAACACTTCTGAACAGAGTAATGTGTATTCAGAAGTGTTCTTGGACGCTGCACGCTTTCGACAAAGTTTGGCGTGGTGGTTTAAATAACAAACTAAATACCTGCCTTCGAAATGATGTTCACGCCCTCTTTAATTCATACCTAAGCGAACGCTACTTCCGCGTTGAAGAAATAAGGGCAGGTGTACAACAAGGAAGCATTCTTGGCCCTCTTTTATACCATTTATACACCAGAGACTTGCCGTTACCCCCAAACAGCTAGATCGCCGCTTTCACTGGCGATACTGCCATCCTAGCAATTGGAAAACGTACTGAAGAAGGTGCAGCCAGACTACAAATTACAACAAACGTTATTGAAGAATAGACGAAGAGTTCGCGCATAAAATTGAACAATACTAAGTCAGTACATGTAAACTTCACCAACAAAAAAGTGAATCAGTATCCAATAACACTGCTAGCTGCCACAATACCATATGTAAACCCAAGAATGATAGAAAGAAGATTGCGCCCATCAGAGAGTGCGAGACGTCACGTTTTTCCAAGTTGTGCAGTATTGCCAACCATTTGCTCTTCGCAATAAATTTAGTGCTTTTTTATACCGAAAATGCGAAAATTTTTAAGTTTCGTGTTTGTTTTTTTTTTTTTTAATTTAAAGCTACCGAAACTTTAAGTTACAGAAAAACTGTATTATTATACAATACAAAAGAAGGTTAAAAAAGGTCACTCCGAGAAGATTTTAGTGCTAATGAAAATTAGTTGGTTCTTATAAAATTTGATATTTTGAAAATGTGAATTTAATTTTTTGCTCCTTTTAAGGTTATGCAAGAATATTAAATGTCCCTCTCTCAACTCTTATTAAGATTGAAAACCTTTTTACACATTTTAAAAGGCGTTTGAATTTACTGAATGCGGATGAAAACCATAGAGGTGTAATCGTTTCTTCCGGTCATCAATCCTTAGTGGGACATAGGGCATCAAGCGGTGTATTCATTGCAAAAATAAGCCACAAAATACCATAAAATACTAAAGAAATCATACTGACATTTTTACAAAAAGAGTACCTTATCTAGTCACATAAGCTCAAATATAGCAAATAAGTCGCTCCCTTCACAAAAAAGTCTCCCTTAACAAATAAAAAAACTCATTAATTAAATTGTACATAAGCATAATACATTTATTAAAAAAAAACGCATATTCTAAAGACAATTTGTCACACATACAAAGTTCTTTAAGTGATTCAATAAAAATTTGGTGCTTTATTTTCTTTAAATGGGCATTTTGGTGCGTTTTTATATCCAAAGCTAGGCAACACTGCAGTAGCGAGAGAGAGATTTGACTGCCGAATGCAGAAGAACACCAACAACACCTGCAATCGCGGGCAATACCCCCAGATGTTAAAAAAAAGTAAAGCTAAATAAAACTGAGTGAATTATTTTACTGATTATTAAAAAATTTATATTTTACAAAATTATAAACATTAATTTTCTAACAGGCTAGAAAAATGTCATGAAGAGAGAACTAAAACTCCGAGACTAAATAACAGAAAAAAAAAATGCTAAATCAAGTTACGAAAATGGTCATCTGGCCATACTGGAGCTAATATCACGTAACTCGTTGTCAAATTCGCTGAGAGCAAAGTAACGGGACCACGATAGGCGCCATCTCATTATTCTTTCCATCATGATGTAAACCCTGTGAAATACCTTGGCATAATGCTCGATGCTAAGCTTCAAATAATAAATCTATACTATAAAGGTGAATGTCTGTGCGTTGTCCACGCATCACTACGAAACGACAACACCAAATGACGTAAAAATTTGTATACATTAATACAGGGTGGCTGATGAATTTTGCTACATTAAGAAACTCAATAACTTTTTAGTGTATGGAATTCATTTTTTTTTTCAAGTTGAAGGTCATTAAATTTTATTAAATGTAGCTTAACTAGTTTTAAAAATAATTGAATTTAAATGCCCCCCATGCTCGTTGACACAAGTGCGGCATCTTAGTAAAAAGTTGTTCATTGCTGCTTTGAGAGTTGCGACAGGAATAGCCGCAATTGTTGCCCGAATGGATTGTTTTAGTTCATCCAAATTTGTTGGCTTTGTTTTATAACCTTCTTGTTTACATAAAACCCACAAGAAAAAGTCAGGTGCAGTAAGGTCAGGCGACCTGGGGGGCCAACGAAATTCGGAGTTTCTTGAAATCAGTTTATTGGGAAATTTTCGTCGCAACTCTGTCATAACAGTCTGGGCTATGTGAGACGTTGCCCCATCTTGTTGAAACCACACAGAGTTGAAAGGAATTCTCTTTCGGCGTAGTTCTGGATAGAAAAATTCTTTCAGCATTTTCAAATAACGGTCTCCAGTAACCGTAACGGTGTGACCATTTTCTTCAAAAAAATAAGGCCCGACAATACAGCGTGAAGAAACCGCACACCACACTGTCACGCGAAGAGGATGCAATTCCGTCTCGTGGAGTATCTGTGGGTTAGAAGTACTCCATATTCGACAATTTTGTTTGTTCACATTGCCGTTTAAATCGAAATGGGCCTCATCAGACATGAAAAGGCAGTTTAACATGTTTTGGTCTTCTTCCACCATTTGCAGGATCTTCTGGCAAAATTCCAAGCGAATCGGCAAGTCTGCTGCATTCAGTTTGTTAACCATTTGAATTTTGTAGGGAAATAAGTCTAAATCTTTGTGCATTATTGTTTGCAAAGACTGTCGGCTGACACCAAGTTGAGCAGATAAGCTTCTTGTTGAAACCCTTGGATTGCTTTGTATAGCTGCAGCTACAGCAGCGATCGTTTCCTCCGTACGAACTGGTGGGTTTCGATGATAAGGCCTTCTTGCGACTGTTCCTTGCTCAGCAAAATTATTCACCAGTCTCATTATGGTCCATCTGCTCGGGGGATCGCCGCCAAACATCCGCCTGTACTCTCTCTGTACCAAAACTACGGACTCCAGTGCGTGATAGCGGCGGACTATCCAAATTCTTGTTTGCGTGTCCCAGTTATCCATTTTAATAAATTTTAAAGATCAATCTGCAAATTAAAATAAAAATGGAACAGATAACTCAAAAAGAAAAAAGTCATTCATTGTTTTTTTGGTAGCGGCTTTCATCAGCCACCCTGTATTTTCACCCAATAAAGATTATAGGCATGTTTTTATGATGGAACTCCCTTCCCACAGCCCCCAGGCCGCGCCACCACTCTCATTCGTCACTAATAATCGATTATTTGCTTAAATTTAATCTAAAAAATCATAGTTTTTCCTATTTCCCACTATTTATAGCACACTCTAGACTTCATAATCCGCATAAGCTGTTCAACTGTGACTCAAATGCAAAGGTCAAAAACGGTTTGAGATAGAAAATTAATAAAAATAATTTTGCTTGATATTTTTCTGATTGGTTGTTTTGATTTTATTCAACGAGGCATAGCAACGGATGCCGGGTATTGTAATATTATAGTTATTAATGAAAAAATATTTTCTATGAAATTATTGTTTGTAATTCTTTTATATACATATCCTTAATCCCTCAAACCTACTCCTACGCGAGCGGGGCCGCGGGTTAAAGCTAGTAAATTATAAAACGTATGTGGCCCTAAAGTGCGCAAGAAAGGGGTTGTGCCTGTCAAAGTAATATAAATACACTTCAATGACTACAGATTAAAATCATTCTCAACTCAGCTTGGTGCGTTTGCAATAAGGATATTCACCGTGACCTCAAGATTTCCACGGTCGCTGAAGAAATTGTAAAACAAGCAGAAGTCCACTCCCTCAGGATCCAAAAGCACGTGAATGAGGAAGCTAGTAAACTCCTCAATACCTGAGGTCTATCCCGACAACTTCACTGAATTAAACCAAATGATCTGGCATAATGACTGTTAACTTAAGGAAGGGACTATGAAAATCTTTTCACAAAATTCTCTTTATGTTACCAAAATTGTGCTGCTCGTTAGCTTAAGTAAAGGGTGGTAAAATTTCAAGGGCCGATACTGAATGCAAACCAGACCTAAACGTCAAGCTTTTTTCTACATTTCATTTGAAATTTTTCAATTTCAAACTATTTCAATTTGAGCTGTGGAACCATACACAATCGAGCAACGCGTTAAAGTTATTCAGGGTTATTATGAAAACGGGCGTTCAAATCAAAATGCATATCACGCACTTCGTGCATATCGGTGAATTTAATCGTCCAAATGTGCGTACAATCGGAAAAATTGTGCAAAAGCCAGCAACAATTCAAGAGCTAAAGGATGAGATAATTCGGCACATTAACGGCATAGAACCTCAATTATGCCTCAGCGTCATCGAAAATTTGAACCATCGGATGGAGGTGTGCCATCGAGGCCGCGGCGGCCATTTGGCCGATATTTTGTTCCATACGTAATTGAGCCACACCGATATTATCATAATAAAGAGAAATAACAATAATTTCCTAAGAAAATTAAATTTTATTCAAAATGAACACCGGCCCTTAAAACTTAACCACCGTTTATAACTAGTTGCAGTGTCAACAGACATTTTTGTGTATGATATTTTATCATCAATGCTTGTAATAAAAAAAAAAAAGAAAAAATTAGTAGAATGAAATGTTGTTTCGGGAAAATACCCTATATAAAGCAATCTTTTCTAAATATTTATATGAATATATCATTCACACGCTCTCATTTAGTGCCAAATATGATTTGTGAGCAAAGAAAATGACGAAGGAAAGCGTTTGCTTGCGAGAAAATATTATACACTTATGTATATGTAATGGTATTAAAATATCTACGAAAGGTTTGCTTAAGTATTGTTTAAAAATACGAGTAATTTGGTTTTAGAATTTCTTTAAATTAGTACACACATACAGATAAATATAATATACACATACACATCATATAATATTTATTATTTGGAGTAGGATACCGCAACCGTGGAACTGTCAACAAGTGTCCCAAACGTGATATATAGCCATTGACAATAAATAAGCTATTGAATTATAGAAAACCTCATTTCCCCTACGCAAATGTTTTGCATTTCAATTTATAATCTTAAGGCTCCAGAATAAAGGACCCTTTGTACGTGAACTGTAATAAAATAACAAAGAAAGAACATCTGCTCATAAGCAAAAGTGTTCTTCCATTTCAATTTGTTGTCAATTTCGACTACGAATGACTCGCCTGGCGGGTGAGCCAACACTCACGAGAGCATTTCTGTCATATGTAGCAAAGAGCCACACAGAGCCAATAAATTTGAATTTATTTAGGCGAGCTTAAATTCACATAATGCGAAGAAGTCAATGGGATAAATCCTGCTTGAGAGGCATGCAAACATGTCCATATATGTACATACGCGCAAATGTAAATTCAAAATGGAAAATTCTCTCATACATAATTCCATACGGATCTACATTCATATGGCTACACATGCCCCCCTAAATAAATATGTATTGTGCCTCTGCTCTGCGAAGCTGCTACTTCGGCTATCGCTCTTGAACACATGCCATTTCAACCAATTTGCGATTGATGAGATATTATTGTATGCTTAATTCAGCATTTTCAGTACAGCGGAGCCAGTAGGTATGAAGAAAATAATAAGCCTCTTTCAAAGGAAATTCCAAACGCACCAAAATATATACACAAAGCCACAATAACAAACAGATTGCAAAGTAAAGATGAAGAAGCTTTGAATGGAAGGCTGTTGTTATGACTTCCAGTCACTTAGCTACACTTTTCCATATCATTTGGTGGCGAAATATCCCAGCCATGGCTACCTACATACATACGTTTACATTCTTATATGCCTAGAAAAAAAAATCATAGCATATAAGAGACAATTCTGAATTGGTTTAAAGGCGCTCTCAAACCAATCTTCAAACAAATGATTTTTCACTAGTCAAATTGGAGTTACTTTCGGTCTAAACGTATTGAGGTTAGTCAATAAATCCTAAAGTATTTTTATTGTGATAAGTAATATTATTTCAATATGCATCTCAATGTATGTGGGATGAAATTTTCCGTCGTGCAAAATAAAAGTCGACCCTATTTGTTTTATAATATTTCAACTCTTTGTAACTCCCGTGCTTCTTCTTCCGTTTTTCTAACGTGCAGTTCAGAGCACTTTGCGTTCGTTTAGTGATGCCCGTTTTAATGGAATTCAGTAAATGTCTAGCAACTACACACATTTGACAACCCACTTGCTATCTACCACGTGCATTCCACACTTTATTATACATAACAAGATAAAATGAATAAAAATCAAGCTAACAAAATGGATTTCCGCTTCTGGTAGTTAGACCTTCGTTCGCATGCCAATCTCACATTCGGCCATCCTGATGTATCATTTGCCTCGAATGAGGGGATCCATGGCTTCATGTACTTTGCCTCGGTATGCCTTATTCTCGTTCTTTAAGCATCTCTGATCTTTTCTACGGTATAACAACCATAATTTCCTGTTTCTTTTAGGTATTTTTAGGTCCGCAGAGTTTTGGCTTGAGTTTAAGTCCAATTCCGTACTGAATGCACTTAACGGCGACTGATTCTCCAACCCCACACTCGGTTTCTATTTTGCAGTTTTTTTTTTTTAATTTCGAAGGTTCTCCTCCTACATATGACTTATATTACCTCGCGCTTCTTCTCGTGCCTCACTTCTATCTTCGTCCAGTTCATCCACAGCTTCTTCTTCCAATAATTTGCGGATGTAATGATTTTCGTTAACGCGTTTATCAACACTTGTCAAAAGTTTAAAGGGCGAATACTGCATGCTTCGCGTTGGCATAGAGCATTACATGGTGCACTCTATCCATGTGTTTATACCAAAGCTTTGGATTCTCATGGGTGAGGCAACTTTTTGGTTGTGATGGTCCTAAAAGGGTGTCAAGGCGTTGCTGTCTGCCTCTCTAAACGCGGTAAAACTTCATATGGGAAATGCATTGGCGATTACTAAAATATAGTTATATCGCTGTTTTGTTTCTTCTATAGGTCCTACGTCGTCTAAATAGTTTGTTGCATGAGATCTATCTTCTTTGCTGATTGGGTTAAACAATCTCTCTCGCAACGTTATTCCCCGTGAGTTATCTGGATAAGCTCTTGTGCCCTTTTTGTTCTACCATGGGTTTTTAGTGAGATCTTTATGAAGAACCCCATGCTTTGGATAAAAATCATGATAACTCTGGGGCACTAAAATCTTCCGTACGGCTGTCAACTCATGTTGGCAAAAGTGACAATGCTACTTGCATCACGCAGTTTTCCCGTTGAGAGGGGTATACCTACAATCTCCATACTAAATCGCAGGCGAGTGGTAGGGTCTCCTCTCGCTAATCTGTGCTTTATGGGTGTCTCTTTAAAAGTGTGCAAAGCGGAAACGAAAAAAGATATTTTATTTTTGTTTAGAGTATTTTATTTATTACTCAAAGCAAGCATTTTTTTTTCGCCCTTCGATGAAGTAAAATTTAAATTACGTAGAAGTGATGTCGTTAGCGTGTGAAGTACGATTAGTCAGAAAAAAATTTGTATTATTTTTTTCGGGCCTTTAAAGTCAAAACAAAGCGTCAAAAAATAGTTTTTCCTCTTTGAACGTCCACCATTTTGCCAATTTTTATTTGGTTTAAAGATCGTTCCTCACCCAATTATGACATTTATACTGAACGAGAATCTTTTTGTATTTTTGATTTCAAACACCTGTGAGTCCCGGAATCCACGTCGCCCGTGATATACCGTGGAGGATCATTTTTTGAAGGCCAACAACCTTTTTTTTTTTTTTTTAAATGGATCCAAAAATAAAATCCTCAAAACAAAAATAAAAAATCTTTTCTCGTCTCCATTTTATATGCTTTTAAAGAAACACCCAAAAAGCACTATTCCGAATGAGGCGATGACATTAAAAGATGCTTGGCATTTGGGATCAATCATGGACTAGTGACAACATCACCTAGAGATTTAATCTAAATGGGAGGCTTGGCATAGATTAACACTAGAAGGGTTGCATATCTAACTATACCTTCAAAGACCGCAGCCGTCAATTTGACGGTATTAGAGATTCAATCAGAATGCACATGAAATTTTTGTATATTTCGCTTTGAAATTAAACAAAAATATTTAAAATTATATTTTTATTAGTAGTTACAAATTAAGGATAGCACTTAAGTCGAGTAACATTTGTAACAAATAATATATTTTTTTTAATCTTTTATACATTTACCACAAACAGCTTTTTTACATATTGTGCCGTTTTCACACGTTCTATTTTTTTTACAATTATGGTTGACTTGGCATTGCCGCCTCTTATTGTTTGTAGTAGATTGTTCACTTGTTTCAAAATTACTTTCTTGCCTTTGAGTCGTAGCTGAAGCAGTTCTTTTTTTCAAATACTCTGCACGTAGGTCGTTCACTAATTGTAAGATAAAATCATGCCGAGAAATATTTATTCCCGTAATTTTTTCGGTACAGAATCCATGAGTTTATAGCTGCTAAATGAAGTATATTGTAAAAAACATGAACGGGCCATCTTCGTGTTCCAGCTCGTACGGTGTACTTTCGTGCCATTTGGTCAATGATGTCAACACTAAACTTCGTTTCATTATAAAATTTTACTGTCTCGGGAAGCTTTTTTCAATCAACTCCTATGCTTACATTTTTTCCTGGTTTTCCTTGATAGACAGTAAGAGTTGTATTAGTCTCTGATTTCAGTACAAACGATTCATATCGTGTGGTACGAATATTTTTACAAATTGGTGGTACTTCTCGTCTTGCACGCCGCATTGTTCCAACAATATTAGTCTTTTCGACCATTAGCTCTTTAGCCAGATTTATCGACGTGAAAAAGTTATCACTGGTAACGTTTCGCCCTTTTTTGAAATAGGGTTGTACTAGTTTCAAAACCACATGTTCGGGTAATGAAATATCGTTCGGACGGTTTTCGTCTTTTCCTAGATAAGGGAATCCACCACATAGATACATACTCTCGACAGCCACCAGCAGCCAGAACTTTATGCCAAATTTATCCGGTTTGTTTGCAATATATTGTAAAAATGGACAGCGAGTTTTTGATGGAAACAACTGCTCATCGACTGTCAAATTTTCTCCAGGAATATAACACATTTGACAATTATCTATAAATTTTTTCCATATGTCTTAAATCATTGCAAATGTATCATTAGTTATTTTCAATATATCGCTTGGCGTATGGAGTAGGTCCTGAGATTTCTCTAAGCATATTTTGCTGACTGCAACGTCCTACTTCAAAAGCGTTGGGCAAAATACAAGTCCATTCTGTGCCGTCACTTGCTATCTGTAGTATACCGACTTCTGGCCCCGAAGTTGTCCTACATGAACGTCCACCGCGCCCTGTTCGTCCGCCACTAATTGATCTACGAGAAACCCCTCGACCTCTGCGCAAATTTGCAGTAAAAGTGTTACCTGTATCAGGGAAATCTGCTTCGGAGTCATCTGATGAAGAAGTGACCTGCTCCGGCAGAAATTCTGCATCAAAGTTTTCAGAGAGATTCATTGATAAATCGTCAAAACTCTCATCACCTGATACATCTTCTTGTGTATCACAGTTCGCGACAATTCTTGTTGTATTTGGGAAGTAGTGAGACAGCGATGCATTTTTATAACGCACTAAAATATACCAACGTTTACAGTGTATGGAAAAGAAGCCAAGCAATAAGAACTTACACAGAATTCAAATACGAAATCACGACTGCCCACTAAAAAACACCAACAACTACTGAATGCGTTTTTCTCATTTTTTAGTTTTTTACTCTGTTCTTCCCATTTCTCCGATTCCAATTGAACACCTGTTTTGCTTTCTTTTTCGCTCTCCATTTTGTCGGTTTGCATTGAATGCAACAACAATTTCTGTCAGTCTGCATAACAACGACTAAGTTTAATGTAAACAAGCAAGGCAATAACAAAGTACACAGAATTCAAATTTGAAATTAAACGGATACTTAGTTCGTAGAAAGCATTGTTTTCTATTATTATCGCTGCCGTCAAATTGACGGTATGCGGTCTTATGAGGTATTTCTAAAGGAATTTCATAAACTACACATATACTAAAAGTTTTCTATAGTTATTTGAGCAAACAATAACAAATTAGGAAAAGTAATAAAATATGAAAATGAACAAAAACATATTTTGCAAAATATTTAAGAATGAAATCGTGATGCCCGCAAATTGACGGCTTTGGTCTTTCTAGTGTTAAAGTCAGAAAATGGCGAAAGTGCAGGTGCTGTTATTCATCTGAAGTACTTTTATCATTTTAATAATCAGAGGGTAATGATCAGGAGGAAATATTTAGCAGCAAATTCTCTAAAAACAATAGTTTTCGGGCAGCTACTCGAATACCAGAGTACAAAACTCAGATACAAGTTTTATAATGAGAAGATATTTGACGAAGAGTCCAGAATCAACGCAGGCTAAACAGGAAATCTTTTCCACCAGAAGAGTATTAAACAAGTTCTTAAACCTGGGTAGAATAAACACTCTCTCTCACTAGACACTTAATTAGTAGAAAGAAGCATCTACGGTTTTTGCGAACAGGGTAATGAAGCTCCAGAATGTATTCTCCGCAGATGTGGACATTTCACAAGACGAAGACTAAAACTAGAAAAGACAACTCCAAATCTATTAGCAAAGTGCAATAAAATTCATTAAAAGCCTCCAATGTTTGGCTTGCGGACCACAACAGAGGCCGCAGTACATCATGACCCAATAATAATAATACTAATGGTAATATATAGGACGATATCATCATAAAAAGATGCAAATAGATTTAAAGATGTGCAAGATATTGTATTGTAATATTCGTATATCATAGACTGATATACTGTGTCGATTTTGCCCGTTCCTCAATCGACTGACAGACTTTGATCTTTAGTTAATACAAAATTAAAGTTTATGTAGCGCTCAGTAAAACAAGAGGAGGAATAAGAATAAGATAAGACAAATAATTTTAAAAAGTACCAGTTCAGAACTAGTAAAGCTTTATGCGGCTTATACACAAACTCTGCGTTGTGATAAGTATTTACAACAATAACTATTTATGTGTGGCGTATAAATCACAACCGCTTTTACTTTTTCGAGATATAATTTTTTCGCGCAGCCTTGTCTATTATTTGGATTTATCTATTACGTGCTAAGAATTGATGTACACATTTAGAGCACATACGCAAACATAATATATATATAATGTATATATACTTATACACATATACATACATATATCAAAATAAATATTTTTAGAATGACTGATGTTGCTGTTTACGCTTCTCTTCTATTCCTTTCTAAAGCTCTTCTAAATCAATAAACGGGCGCACACTTACAAACGCACTAGATGCGCTCAAGGGCGTGACAAAACAAAGAAATGTGTCTATATTAAAAGATAGAAGTCTAAATAGTAAACAGAACCAATATTATGAACACTATTCTACATACATCGTTTGCGCGCATTACTCGCTGCCAGAGCGTATGAGTAACTTAAGAATCTGAATTATATGCATATATACTAGGCCGGGTCGATTTGTGGGGAGGCAAAAAATTCGCCATTGCTGTGTGAAAATCATATTCTAGTTATCAAAATAAGAAGATTTGCCGAGGGAACCATACCTCTAAAACGAATTTTGATGTCCACCAATTTGGGTCGAACTTTTTAGTTTCTTTTCTCATGTAAAGGCCAAAAATGGTGATATTTTGAAATGATTGTATGGGGAACTTCCCAGGGGAGTTCCGGGGGGTATGCCACTGGCATGGGTGAATCGGCCGTCCAAAGTTAGTGGGGATCGGTCATACATTTGGACTCGATTGGAGCACTCTAAGTGGGTCAAAGTGGGATTTTTCGTTCGACCCAAATTGGAGGACATCAGGATTCGTTTTAGAGGTATGGTTCCTTCGGCAAAGTTTCTTATTTTGATCCCTAGAATACGATTTTAACAGAGCAATGACCGATTTTTAAATCGACTCGCCCTAATGTATACATTAATGTATATAATTGGCGAGCTCTTTCATAGCAGAAATACACTCGGAGGTTTGCCATTGCCTGCCGAGGGGCGTCCGCTTTTAGAAAAATGTTTAACTTAATTTTGGTGTTTCACCGAGACTTGAACCTACCTTCTCTCTGTGAATTCCGTATGGTAGTCACGCGCCAACCCATTCGGCTACGGCGGTCGCCTCAATTGCAAGCATTTAAAGAAGAGGGCGCAAAAATTCAAGTAAAATTTCACATTTAGATAATTTTAAAATTTCGTAGATGTGCACAACAAAAATAACGGTGTCAATGAAAGTCTATTATTGATAATTTTCTTGTTGTCATCAGAAAAAAATTTAAATTTAAATTCTCCTTTAGGCAAATCAAAGAAGTCAGAATTAGATTAACAGACAAAAAAATTACTTTGCTTGAAAAGGACCTTAGGAAGGTCTCACTCGTGGGATCCGTACTTGTGTGACTTGTGTATGACTATTGTTCGGTTGGCCCTGGGTTCGAAGCTCAATCTGGGCAAAAAATATTAAGTAAATATATTGAGTATTTTATTTAAATCCTCAACTTAATACATAAACGCAAATGTACAGGTAACGCAGCGACATAAAGAAGAAGGAAGTTACATATTTATTGTCTCATATATATACTTGTCTAGGTGGTACAAGGTTAAAAAATTATAAGTCTCTACTTTGCTGAGTAATATTAAGATCCAGGCGAAAAATTGGAGAATGTGCTCAGGCAAAGGCCTAAAAGAGGATAAATGCACAAATTATAAAATAAAAAGTAGGTTTTACCCACAGTTAGAAGACGTTAGGACAGTTCATTCCCGGGTATACCGTATAGCAACCAAGCAGCTTCCAAAACCTCTGCATACACGTATCGCATGAACAAGTTGTGTTTTAATAAGAAAAAAATAATTTTCATCCATATATATATACACGCACGTACAGCTAAAAGTAAATAAACCAGTGAAAACGGAATCCAACCAAAGCTTATGCCAGCAGATCTGCAAATAATGGCTGAAATACTGTATCCGCATATTTCAGAGTGGATCAACGAGCAGCTGCCATCTTCTTGGACCAAAGGAATTATCTTCAAACTTCCGAAAAAAGGCGAACTGCGCGATTGTGGAAACTGGAGAGGTATACCGGTACTCAACACTAAACTCAACTCTAAAAAATACTAACAAAAATTCCTAAAAGAAGGCTGAATCACGTCGAAAGCTTTTTAAGAGATAAGCAAGCGGGGCTCTGCCCCGAACGCAGTTACGTCGACCAGGCAAACATGTTACGCAACATAGTCAATCAATCGGTCGAAAGTCGCTAGCTGAAGTTACTGTTCATTCACTTCAAGAAGGCACCATTAAATGTAGCGCAATTTGGGTAGATGGGCGAATTACACCGAGGCTCTGAAGGTTTTGAACTGGCAGTACGTTGGTGCCATAAGTGTCCCATTCTCAACCAAAGTTGGAGTTAGACAAGGCTTTCTGCTCTCACCGCTTCTTTCCGCCGTCCTCCTGGATGAGTTTATGTGCCCACTCACTACGCGCCGCAAAGGCATTACATGGTTTCTCAACAATCAACTGGAGGATTTGGACTTTGCTGACGATATTTGTTTACTGTCGCACAAATGGACCGTAACACAGCCAAAGACGGACGAACTAGTAACGTTGGTACGCAAAGGCGCGCTAGGAGTACAAACAAAGGCAAAAACCATGGCAATGAGAATCAACCACACTAGCAATAACCACGTATTCACTAATGGCAAAGAAGTGGATTCGTTGAGAGCTTCTGCTCCTGGGCTGCACCATAGCAGCGGGCAGTCCCCATGACTTTCTTTTCTTTGGATTGCTGTAATGAATCCATTTTTAATCACACGTCATGATGCGATGAAGAAAACCTTTTTGCCGCTGGAGCAGTTGTTTATAGGCGAAAAAACGACGTTCAACATCCATCCCTTAATTTGAACTCATAAGGAACCCAAGTCCCCTGTTTCTGAATCATTCCCAAAGCATACAATCGCTTGGAAATGGATTGGCGGGTAACTCCTAATACTGAAGCAAGCTCTTCTTGCATTTGATACGGATCCTCATTGAGCAATGCCTCCAATTCAGCGTCTTCGAAGGTTTTTGGCCTTTCTGCACGCAAACGGTCTTCAACATTAAAATCACCGTCTTTGTAGCGACGGAATCAATCTCGGCACGTTGTTTCACTTCAAGCAGCATCTCCATAAACTTTTTGTAGCTCTCGATGCGCTTCAGACGCTGTTTTTTTTCGAATGAAAGAGGAAAATCAATACTTCCCGCAAATGACGATTATTCGGCACAAAACCAGACATTTTCACAAAACCAAAAGTATATGATACCAAAACAAAATCATTATTGTGTCGAAGCAATGTGCTTACCATATGTCCAAGCTCGGTTGATGACGTTTAGGTTATGTTAGAATCGACTAGCACACACTGCTGGCGGCTTCTATTGACAAACAGCGGGAACTTAGTTGCGCAAGAAATATTTTTAAAACTTTAAACGTCAAAAAATGTTTTAGTGACTAACGCCCTTTTTAGTGAATTTTTGTTTCTGAACTCAAATGGCATTTGCAAGCATTTCTCATAGATATTGAGTAAAAAACACACAATAAATTGAAATATTTGAAGCTGTGCCAGCTCTTCATTTAAATATACTCCACAAATTTAAATGCATTAAAATCGATTCAAGTTAAGACGTATAAAGGCGCAGCTGGTCTGAATCCATTTAAAAATATGGCAAATTTGGCAACTCGTCTCATGTCATTGCTTATCTACTCCTTTGGTAAAAGCATTGATCTGGAGAAAAATGAGAGGGGAATGATGAAAATTGTTGTTGTGACAATTACTATATACCAGATGATGTAAATTGCGAGTAAACACTTTTATCCAAATTAAAAATATTGCTTGAAGAAAATTTTACTTGCAATAGTTTGGGAAAATGAAATCCATTATATTCTTGGTAGATGGCTGTAGTCATCCAAATCCCGTAAAGTATCAATCAATCAATTTAAAGTTTATGTTCATTGTCCAGGTGACATTTCACACTAAAAATATTCTTTGCTGGTTTGTTTTTGTTCATTCTGTTGTGAGTTACAGGGTGTTAACAATGGAAGTCAACAAAAGGAAAGTTCGCTACATTTTACAGTTTTTCTTTGATAAAGGCGAGAGGTGAAAAAGCAAGCCAGGCCGCTGAAATTGTGAATAGTTTTTATGGTGCCGATAGTGTAACAGCTAATTAAGTGCAATTTTGGTTTCGTCGATTTCGTTCAGGCATTTTTGATTTAAAAGAAAACGTCGATAAAATCACAGAAATAATTGAAGTTGACCGGCATGAAGCTAAAGATAGACCATAAAATAGTTTTAAGCCATTTGAACCAAAAAACTACCCGAAAATAATGGCTTTATTATCTCCAAATTTATAAAGGGTGGTTAAGGTTAGTTTCAAGGGCCGATTTTGAATGTGAACCACACCTGAACGTCAAGTTTTTTTCTGCATTTCATTTGACAGTTTTCAATTTCATAGTAATTCAATTTGAACCATGGAAAGATACACAATCGAGCAACGCGTTAAAGTTATTTAGGATTATTATGAAAACGGGCGTTCAAATCAAAATGCATATCGCGCACTTCATCTTCAGTGATGAGGCACATTTTCACCTCAGTGGATTCGTCAATAAGCAGAACTGCCGCATTTGGGCAAATGATAATCCAATAGTGATTGCCGAAAAACCAGTGCACCCACAAGGAGTGACTGTTTGGTGCGGTTTATAGGCCGGCAGCATCATTGGGCCGTATTTTTTCCAAAATGAGGCCGGTCAGGCAGTTACTGTGAATAGTGTTCGCTATCGTGAGTTGGAGCAGAGGAAAGCACCAAGAACGAGCTCCTATAGATAATTTGGGTAAACTTGCAAATTTCCAGAAAGAACGTGAAACGTGGCTTGTTTCAAAAACGATCATGCAGAAACTTAAGTGCTTCACCGACAAATGCGTAATTAGTGACGGAGAACTCTGGAAAGAAAGCACTGGAGTACTGAGCTTTGGTTGAAGCATTGGAAATCAAAATTACTAAAGTTATTCACGAGATACCGACCGAAGTCCTCCAGTGAGTCATTCAAAATTGATGTTTACGGATGATCGAATTACGGCGCAATCGCCGCCAAGATTTGAAAGGGATTATCATTAAAAAATAATTGTCATGAATGGTTCTACACAAAAAAAATAAATATTGTCAAAAAAGTTTTGAATTTTCATTGTTTTATTTCAATTTAAAATCCGATAACTGTAAGTTGGTCACCCTTTAAACATATACATATGTACACGTGGATATGCATGCTGAGAGACTTCAATTTAGCCAATATAAAAGGGAAAGTGATAGAGTGGGTATTAACAACATACAGCTAATAAAGTCCGTAGCAGTTGAAAAGTCGTCAAACAGCTGTTAAGCCGACCAATGCAATACTAATCCAACTTCAACAATTTAAAGGGACCGTCAGATCATACGCTAAAAAAAAGCTATTTTTGGGAATTATTTTTGAGTATGTAATGAAAGGTAAAGATATAGATATTATTAGATATAATAAATAAAGTCTTAACTTGTGTAAAAAAAATTTTTTGAAAGAACAAAAGACTCAAAATGGGTTAGATTCAGTATAACAAATACTAGTTAATCCACTTATATAAATCAATATTTAACGAAAAATATCAAAATGGCGGACAAAAATTGAAAAAAATGCACTTTTTTTCGCTGTTTTTTTTAATAAACAATTAGTAACAGTGGAAAATTTTAATATTTTATAGGTGGACTACCTCGTTTAGTATGTGTAGATTATGTGGTTTAAATTTCAAAAGAATTGGTCTAACAGTTTTTGTAAACTCCTTGGTACCGTTCTGAAAACGTTGTTCTGAGAAAAACGCGTTTAAAGTTTTTTTTAATATAAAATTGAAAAAAAATCTTACCTCGACTCAATCAGCAATGCCTGCACCGTAAGGAACACCTTCTGCACTCTCCATTTCATCATTCTTCTGCAATTGAGCTCGTTTCCTTTTCGTTCTGGCCTCTTTTGAAGACTCCAAGCTGCGGCGATTTGCATTGCTGACGCGCTCGCTATCATTCTTCCTGATGTACTCGACAGCGCCCGGACCAATTTGGACAACCATTACTTTCACTGACTTTAGAATGGTGTCAAGAATGAGATAGTAAGCCGTTTTATGGATTCCGTAGCCTAGTTCCATTAGACCACAGAATTTATTTATCGCAGCTAAACCGATTCCAAGTAAACGCATCACAAACACTAAACGTCGATTGATTTCATAACTGGTTCAAATCATCGGACATGAATCAATAGGGAGCGTGTCATTATTCTGTATTACAAAATTCTGGGTGACAAAATTCTGTAAATTGCAAAAAAATTCTGCTTTTTAAAATTCTGCTTTCTAAAATTCTGCTTTTTCAAAATTCTGCATGTTTAATGCGAAAAATTCTGCTTTATTCAAGTTTTGTGATTTTCGTCATACAAGAAGTACCAAAATAAACATTTATTCCATAAATATACATATATGTTTAAGCGATAACAATATTTTAGTTTAGCCAATTACAATATTTTTTGCAATTCTTTTTAAATATGTAGTGTGACTTAATTCATTTCTTTTCTTAATAATTCTTCGCAGCTGTTTGTTTTTTTTTAATTATTTTCCTTTTTCTTCTAACTCTTTGTCCATTTTCTTTTCTTGATATTTGAGTTTACGCTAAAATAAGTTCCTTTTGCAAACTTAGCACAAGATGGTAAAATTGCGAATTTCTTCTTCCAACAATAACTTTCAGCCGCCGATGCCACGCTTCAATATTGTTTTGTGTTCTAGGAAACGTTTCTGTTTGCGATGCATTATGGTCATGCACTGACCAAAACTCGGGAGAATATTTGGAATTATTATTATTTATATCAATATAATTTTTATCAAACCAAACTAGTAATTTTTTTACACTTTCATAATCGCAGTTATTAAGTAATGTTTGAAAGTAATTCGGTATTTCGCTTGGCGGTACGAAAGCTAAGCTTTTAATCATTCGGACTTGCAGTGCGAATTCCACCGAAGTCCCATATTTTTGAGCCAATCTATACATAAAAAGAACATACTATTACTTAGTATACATACACAACCATAAAATAGGCTTTAATTACCTCTCCTTCTGAACCTTTCGCCATATTATTTGTCCAAAATGGAACAAACAGCCGCGTAAATCAGTATTTGGGAAACATTGCTTAATTGCCGATATGATACACATTTCGAAATCGCAAATTATACGCTGAGGGTATAAATTTAGTTCATGGTTACCTGCAATCGTCAGCAACTCGTTAAAAACAGCGACATATGACTTCAACGTTTTTTTGCTCATCAAGCAAAAAACGAGAGGCACGATTTCGCCATGTACTCTGCCATGTATGGAAAAAAGTTGCCTCATAACGCGAGGAACAACATGGAAAGTTCCATCAACAGCCCAGCAGTCACTGCTACTCAGCATTTCCAATGAAGATTTTGTCCCCAATATTATAAAAAGTTCATCATCGACCCACTTTTCTGCTAAGACAAAAAGCTC
Organism: Anastrepha obliqua; assembly: GCF_027943255.1. Lineage (NCBI taxonomy): Eukaryota > Metazoa > Arthropoda > Insecta > Diptera > Tephritidae > Anastrepha > Anastrepha obliqua. Next base: position 122,529,142 of record NC_072894.1, read on the forward strand.
GCCTTCAAGGACATATAAATTAAGTGGCATATCAATATCATCTACAGTTTTTGGTTCTTTCATGTTCCATTTCTTTTTTCTAGTCCGCATTATTTTACTTTTTTTGGGCCATTTTAGAAGGTAAAGCATCACGGCTATCGTTCGAAGTTAGCACAATGGTTTCTCGAATTATCTGGCTAGCCGGCAAGCATGTTTTTTTAGATAACTCTTTAAGCTTTATATTAGCATCGCGAACAAAACCTTCCACTGCCTCAGGGCTATGGGTATGTACACCGGACCTTTTAATCACACAATGGATACCGTCTTTTAATTCAGTCACCAATCGAGATTTACAGTGACACGCTATTCTCTTGGAACACGACCAATTATATGTCCTTTGTTTTGTTATTCTTTCTAAATAATAGAAATACCCATCAACACCCAACATTTCCTTATTTTTATTTGTTTTCAAAATTCTTATTTCGGACATTTTTATCAATATAATATTAAACCACGCTCTTTCACAAAAAGTCAGCACTTAACAGAAGGTAAACAAACAATATAAGAACCGTTGTAGACAGGTGTGGTGAAATTGTAATTCCTCATTTGTGATAGAAGTTCTCATCTCCAGGTAATATTTGATTGCAAACATACCTATGTACATACCAATGTATAAATGTTGTCAACTATAATTAACGTAGGTATGTACATAGGTATGTACGAATATGTTAAAAACAATGGGGCGCATATACTCAAATTGTGTAAAAAGTTTTACTAACAAATAACCATACCTAAATTTGACAATGAATATCCCAAGTGCGCACTTTTTCAAAATAATTACATTACCTCTTTAACATTGTTAACATTATATTTTAATACAGAGTTTTGTAATACAGAATTTTAGAAAGCAGAATTTTAAAAAAGCAGAATTTTAAAAAAGCAGAATTTTAAAAAGCAGAATTTTAAAAAGCTGAATTTTGTTTTTAGAATTTTGTACATACAGAATTTCGACACCAACCCGAATCAATATACTTATCTTCGCATTCGCAACTGAAACACACTTTAAAACCTAATCCTCTCTGCCCATACTTTGAGAATGTTATATTTCCGTTGCTCACTTTACTCTGAATAGACTGTGTTAACGTTGAAAAAACCAATATAAAATTTAAAATACTGTATTCAGTCGTCGGATGGTTACGTACGTCGAAACTTTTATCGTTCGATTGCCTTAACTTTTCTGCTGATTTACTCGCATAATCAGTGTTTGTTTCGTCTGAAAACTGATTGAGGAAACTCAACAGGGTGAGAATGTAAATTCAAGGCTTCGCGAACTCTGATTGAGGTAAACTTCAACCGCACATTGTTGTTTTTGATAACAAATATTAAAACTATCTACATCTGCTGGGGTGTTAATGTGTGCTACAACAAATAACCGTAAGCCTTTAAACAATTCACATTATAAAGCCCATTAGTGAGTTATCATTGGGAAAAACCCATGAGCTCATAATCCATTCAGTTACCCCAAAGCTCGTTTGAAGCGGACTTGCGGTTCTACAACCAATGCTTGTTCTTCTGATTATTTGGCTGCTGTGATTCTATTGAAATATAGTACAGTCCGACATGAACCACAAAAGCAGCAAGCACATGCATCTAATACATAGCCAAATGCTTAATACAATGCACACGTACGTGCCTGAAATGTGTGGTAGTGTGGCCCTGCACGCAGGAAGCATTAAGGTAATTTGCTCAGCCACTCACTCCTATGTGTGCTTGTAGTTATATCTATTTAAATGTTATGGCATATGAGCCTTTCTAAGAAAATTTATATGGATGCGCCTGTGTGTGCCAATTCAAAGCGCACATAATTTGTGTTTGTGGCGTTCGTACTAATTCAGTTATTCAAATCAAATTTGTTCTGCCACTGGAAATTTATCTAAACTCAGCCAAATTGCAGCCAGCTGTAAGTACGAAATACTGCTTCATGTGCTGAGAGATCACCATTTATATACAAGAGGCCTGCTATATGTGCTTGTGCATACAGTTTAAGTTGTAGTTATAGGGAGTGCCCTGTAGAAAACCTGATAGTGTCGGAAAACTGGTGTAAGCTAAAATACTAGTTAGTTTTGACAAACCAGCATGAATTGTGCCGGTTCCATTTCATCGATGGCCCTCATATCTTGCCTTCCACATCAGGAATTGTTTTCCTGCTAGGTGTGTTACCAGATCATTCACCTAAAAATTGGGTAGTTGTTATAAGAATTAAAAAACGGAGATTCACGAAACAATTTTTTATCAGCATTTGCGTGACTTAGGCTAGTCTATAATTTGTAATTTTAGTATGTACTCCATTTAGATATGAAGGTACTGTTTTTATAATCGCGAACAACATATTTTTTGGCACACTCTGTATAACAGCCAGGCAAATCGTCACTTGCAAATGCCACAAAGCCTAGTACTGATTCCAAAAGCAGGAGTTTCACGTTAGTCTCTAGACAGCAGCATTTCCTCTCGTGTTTGAAGGCGGCCTACTCTATTGCAGTGTAAATTTTGATTAATGCAATTCACTCGGCTTTGCCCGCCACAATCAAATCGGCATTTTACTCGGCCACTCACTTGCCGTCACTCTTTGCCAAGCTTGCTTCCTGTACGAATGGGTAATGCATCCTGCCTAGACTTAGGTACTGCAGCTAGAGCTGCCATTTCAGTAACGGAAATGCACAATGAATTCATTCAACACACACACCCACACACATACACATATATATGTAAGTTCAAATTTATAATCGTCTAAATGCATGCTGCCGTGTGGTTAAGATTAATTTCTTAGTAATTTCTAAGCTACATGCAACATTGTAATTCTGTGGCATGCGCCATTGTTACACTCATCTTGATGAATTTGCCCAAAAAGCAGTTACGTGAACAATTGAAATTGCTGAGCATATAAAAGCAAATGCCTCTGCATAGTTAGCCGTATAGTTCATAAATTAGTATACCAGAAGTGCTTCTCTTAATTAAATTCAGTTATTGTTGGTTGGCATACCCGCATAATGTAAATACTTACGAGTAATGAGAGAATCAGTTTAAGCTCATGAATGCAATTTCGTCCATTTAAGCTGCTCAGTTTATTGCTACGGTAAGTTAAATAGCCTAATGATCAGACTAAAATAAATCATTCTAAATTTTGAAATTTGCGTTAATTGACTAGGGCGATTATGTATATTTATTTTGTATTGCCTGTATTTGTACGCAGTATAAAAAAGTTTGGAATAATTAAAAAAAAAAAAAAAGAAATGTGAACTTGTGCTTCATGTTTATTTTATCTTCATTATTTCGCAGAATTGTTGATTTAATTTTATTTGCATTTCGCGGAAATACAGGGGATTCCATTTAGCCATTACATTGAATACTTTTATTATTGGATAGAGTAAAATACTACCCCGTATAACAACTCGACTACGTAACTGTTTTTTCCAAATGTTTCCCCCCCGTATTGCTATTGTACATTGCCCTTTACCACATTTCGCACGCTCAATTAAATTTGGATAATCAAGACGGTCGTATGTTTTATTCTTGGACACTCTATTTCGCTAATAATGGAAAACTATAATGGAATGTATCATAAATTATGCGTGGTTTTGAAATTAAAAGTTATATCACTGGTCAAAAGTTTTTATCATCTATATATATAAAAATGAAATCCGTTTTCCTTGGTCACGGCATTACGCGTGAATGGCTGGACCGATTTCACTAATTCTTTTTTTGTTGTATTTGTTATTATTAGGAAAAGGTTCTTACGGAAAAATATTAAGAAAATCTTTCAGAAATATTGAAAAATATACATTTAATTTTGCATATTTTAAAAAACGCGAGTAACGAATGTCAATGTCATTCACAGCCATAAAATATAAAGGGTGGCTGATGAAAGCCGCTACCAAAAAAAAAATTGAATAACTTTTTCTCTTTTTAAGTTATCTGTTCCATTTTTGTTTTAATTTGCAGATTGATCTTTAAAATTTATTAAAATGGATAACTGGGACACGCAAACAAGAATTTGGATAGTCCGCCGCTATCACGCACTGGAGTCCGTAGTTTTGGTACAGAGAGAGTACAGGCGGATGTTTGGCGGCGATCCCCCGAGCAGATGGACCATAATGAGACTGATGAATAATTTTGCTGAGCAAGGAATAGTCACAAGAAGGCCTTATCATTGAAACCCACCAGTTCGGACGGAGGAAACGATCGCTGCTGTAGCTGCAGCTATACAAAGTAATCCAAAGGTTTCAACAAGAAGCTTATCTGCTCAACTTGGTGTCAGCCGACAGTCTTTGCAAACAATAATGCAGAAAGATTTAGACTTATTTCCCTACAAAATTCAAATGGTTAACAAACTGAATGCAGCAGACTTGCCGATTCGCTTGGAATTTTGCCAGAAGATCCTGCAAATGGTGGAAGAAGACCAAAACATGTTAAACTGCCTTTTCATGTCTGATGAGGCCCACTTCGATTTAAACGGCAATGTGAACAAACAAAATTGTCGAATATGGAATATTGTCTAACCCACAGATACTCCACGAGACGGAATTGCATCCTCTTCGCGTGACAGTGTGGTGTGCGGTTTCTTCACGCTGTATTGTCGGGCCTTATTTTTTTGAAGAAAATGGTCACACCGATACGGTTACTGGAGACCGTTATTTGAAAATACTGAAAGAATTTTTCTATCCAGAACTACGCCGAAAGAGAGTTCCTTTCAACTCTGTGTGGTTTCAACAAGATGGGGCAACGTCTCACATAGCCCAGACTGTTATGACAGAGTTGCGACGAAAATTTCCCAATAAACTGATTTCAAGAAACTCCGAATTTCGTTGGCCCCCCAGGTCGCCTGACCTTACTGCACCTGACTTTTTCTTGTGGGGTTTATGTAAACAAGAAGTTTATAAAACAAAGCCAACAAATTTGGATGAACTCAAAACAATCCATTTGGGCAACAATTTCGGCTATTCCTGTCGCAACTCTCAAAGCAGCAATGAACAACTTTTTACTAAGATGCCGCAATTGTGTCAACGAGCATGGGGGGCATTTAAATTCAATTATTTTTAAAACTAGTTAAGCTACATTTAATAAAATTTAATGACCTTCAACTTGAAAAAAAAAATAAATGAGTTCCATGCACAAAAAAAAAAAGTTATTTGAGTTTCTTAATGTAGCAAAATTCATCAGCCACCCTGTATTAAAAGAGCATCGTTTGGTCGGAAACGTGGTTACTTAATTAAATTCTAATAAAAAAACAAATCTGTGGTAATCTGTGATAGTGATGTGCCAACTCGGAAAAAATATTACTCGATTTAACTCGAGTGAAATCCAATCATTTATTTAAGTATTTAAAATAATATTTACTATCAATTAAACTATTTTTATAATCAGTAATCACAATATTTTCAAGAAAATAAGATAATTAGGATTTTCGTTTTTAACAATGCCACCAACCAGACGTACAAGCTTAGGCCGCAGAACTCGAAATACGGCAAGTCAAAGAAATATAAGAGCAAATCAAACTGATGAGCAACGCGAAGCGCGAAATGAACTTGAAGGGAATCGATATCAAGATAGAAATGTTGTGTTTAATCCCCACAGAGCTGCATTCAGTTATAATGTGGCAATTGATTACAGTTCAGAGCAAATTGTTGCTATTGGACTAATGAATATTGTGTGTCCACATTGCAAGGCATTGAAATTCAAAAATGAAGCCCCTGGATTGTGTTGCGCCAGCGGCCAAGCCAAATTGACGCCATTGGTACTGCCACCAGAGCCACTACATTCATTGGTTTCTGGAATTGTCCCAGAATCTTATCGTTTTTTTACTCATATCCAGCAGTACAATAATTGCTTTCAAATGACATCATTTGGGGCAACAAAAGTTAAATTTTTTTTAGTTTTACAACCATTTAGCTGGTGCAAAATACGTTGAGTCAGTGATGTGTTTATTTTGTAAACAATAAGTCAAATACATAATAATAGTCTATAATCCAATGACTAATCAGCAACATTTTATAACATGTTGTATTTCATAGTGGCATGAGCAAGGTGTTCCAATACTTGGTAAAGCCTACTACCTAAAACTGCCATGGAGGGCTGTTTAATGTCGAGGTTTAAAGTAGTTTTAATTTGAAATGATTTAAAGTATTGTGGCAGTATTTTGCGAGCCACATGGTGGTACAATTTGCTATACAATTACCTGTATACATATTTATATTCTTGCAGATTCAGGGTCAAATATATCATCAAACAGGTTCCTTATTGCCAGTGCCTGGTAAATTTTTGCAAATATATTTTATGGGATATTCAGCAAGAGAAGTCGATTAGCGTTGCGCACAAAACAACTCAGTGAAAAGATCCATTGTGGAACAACTTCAAAAATTTTTCCATCAACACAATGAATTAGTTGCATTATTCACAACTGCATTAGACCGCATGCCATCAGATAATCACAAAATTGTCATCAGAGCGGATAAAGCGCCTGCAGGACAACATGCAGGCACATACAGAGAAGCCTGTCAACATTTGGGATTGTTTGAGAATGACACTCATTGCGACCACACTCTCGAAGATGCTGTGATTTCGTCAAATGCTAAACAAATACGAACATTATTTTCTATAATTTTGTCTACATGCTTCCCATCAACACCGACTGATTTATGGCATAAATACAAAGATCATATGGCGGATGATACATTGCATCAGATGCGTCTTAGAACATCGAATGCAGATTTACAAATGAACGAAGAAATTCACAATGAAGCATTAATTTTAATTGAGGACATGTGCTTAAAGCTTACCAACAAAGTATTGACACAAATAGGAATGATAGCACCCAATCGCCCAATGCACAGCTCATTTGGGCACCAAATGAAGCGTTTATTGGTGACCATGCAGAAATATAGCGAATTCTGAAATCTCGTTTGATTCGAATGACAGTGACTTAGCAGACAACAATAACAGGCGGAATTCGGATAGCGGAGCATAGTCACATATCTGCAACAACAAAAATGTATTCACTTCATGCAGAGAGCATACGCAGAAAATTGTATTCGGTATGTTCACATAAAAATTATCGAGTAACTTGCCAGACACTTAATTCTCGAGAATTCGTTTCAAAAAGAAAAATATCAAAAAAGTACATGAACGCAAAACTATTTACAATTTGCTAGTTTTACGAACAGCTGATTACATTTTTGGCAGGAAAACTCACAAAAAAATTTTTTTTTTCAGTTGAGCTACCTCGTATTAAAAAAATATAAAACAAATAAATGCAGCATAACGAGCTCAGCATGGCATGATTTTATTTTGTCCACAATAATTTGTTCCACTTCACCATCACTGTTAGATGAAGGACGTTAGCAATTGTATTATTGTGGCAATCACACCAATTCGCAAATTCTAATACGTGTTTATTTTCACTTTGCGATCAGCTGTTTTTCTCACTTGCAAACACTTACAAGTAAAAATTCTAGTATAGACTTTAGCTAGTTCCTCAATGAATTGTCAGTCTGCATTCTTAAATAATTCGTAAGTAACTCTATCCTAGTCAAGCGCTATTCTGGTTTTGGTTTTATTCAAGATTTAAAGTTCTCAGAAATCCATTGTTTTCTCGGTAGATGGCTGTAGTGATCGATATCACGTCGAGTATAGAACAAACAAGATCAAAGTTTATGCTCTTTCTCAAGTTGACATTTCACAGTAAAAACCCATTTTGCTGTTTCTTGTTTGTTCCACTGAGTTGTGAGTTACAGGGTATTAAAAATGGCTACAGTTTTCCTTTGATAAAGGCGAATATGCATCGGTTTCGTCGACGCCACTTAGGCCATTTTCCGTTTTAAATAAAGCCTCGAAAAAGTCGATAAAATCATAGAAATAATCGAAGTTGACCGGAATATCAGGGCCTCCGCACACGAGTCGTATCGTTATCGTAGCGTTGTTGCACAAATATTTTAAAAGGGCGAGCCGCACGCGGATCGTCAGTTACCTGCTCTCGACAAAGAAAGCATGCAGCACGCCGCTCATCTTACAGGAGAGTCGCCAAATATCCTGTACGCTTGATTTTCAGTGCGTTAAGAAGTATTTGTAAAAATGTCTGGTAGAATACTAAGATTTATAGAACTTGTAGAAAATCGCGAGTGCCTCTACAATAACAATTGAGAGGAATATTCCAACAAAAATTTTACGGACGAGCTTGGAGCGAAATATCCAAAGAAATACATTGGTCAGGCATGTATCTGGACATATTTCAAACTTTCGAAAACGTATATTTTGTAAATCATTAAATTGAGGGAAGGAGAAAACTTACATTTGACATGTAATTATATTTTAATCCTCCCGTACATTTTGAGCAGTTTTGGCTTTTATTCTTTTGTTTATTTAATGTTTATTATACGACGACCGCCGTATCCGAATGGCTTGGTGCGTGACTATCATTCGGAATTCACAGAGGAACGTAGGTTCGAATATCGGCGAAAGAACAAAAGGAAAAAAAAGTTTTTTCTAATAACGGTGGCCTCTCGGCAGGCAATGGCAAACCTCCGGGTGTATTTCTGCAATGAAAATGCTCCTCGTATGAAGCTCATATCTAACTGGTGTATAATATATTTCACGATGTTGACTTTGCTGACAAAATACCACAAATATTTGAAATACACCAATTATTTACCAGTTTTTTTGCTATGAAATTTTTTTCGAGATATAAGCTTTAAAACACCAACCTACTAATTTGCTCTGATAAAAATGCATACCGTAAAAATCAGTAGAAAGCGGTGGTCACTCCCACTACTTTGTTCTTTCTATCCCAAGAGCATGAAAAATATATTTTGCGTTTATGTTTTTAACGGATTTCTTATGTATTTATAAGCAATAATTCCATTGCCGTAGCCGAATGGGTTGGTGCGTGATTACCATTCGGAATTCACAGAGAGGTCGTTGGTTCGAATCTCGGTGAAAGCAAAATTAATAAAAACGTTTTTCTAATAGCGGTCGCCCCTCGGCAGGCAATGGCAAACCTCCGAGTGAATTTCTGCATTGAAAAAGCTCCTCATAAAAATATCTGCCGTTCGGACAACATCAAGACGCACACCACAAATAGGAATCCCGTCTGTTATTCGAATAAAATTATGTACAGCTCTGAACGATTGAAATGATAGTTTCGTATTTTCGGCATCTTATGGGTGTTAAAAAAAACCTGGAGCTTCTGGGTCATCATTCCGAAAGCGCACTCCATATTTTTTCTGTCGCGACTCAATATACAATTGAATATTCGTCTTTTATTATTGATATTTCTCTCGGGATATGGTCGTATTCATTGTCACTTTCGTCATACGGAAGCCTGCTTAAAGATGGTAAATAAGTGTTACTATCCAGCCACTGGCCACAGGTTGAAGTCCAGGAAAATACCTCTATCGATATTTCGATCAGCAAAACCAAACTCTATAATTGTAAATAAACCATCTGCATCGCAACAACTCGACAATATTAACGAACGATAGTTTTTATAATTAAAATTGGCTGATCCAGAATTAGGGTATTTTTGAAATCTAATGTGCTTTCCGTCGATAGCTCCCAAGCAGTTCGGTAATTGCCATAAGTCGAAAAATCTTTCCGAAATATCTAATCATTTTTCCTCAATATGTATGTTTGTTTTAGGGAGTTCCAAATGGCTTTAGTCTTTTCTTCTACGATTGTTCGTTTCTTCCAACGGTTGTTTCGCCTATTTGGAAATATAAGCTTAAAATTTTGATTTATATATATTTGATTTTACTGGTTATTAAGGGTTATGCTTTTCAAGCGCGGCCGAAGGCGGTCGCCCCTCGGCAGGCAATGGCAAACCTCCGAGTGTATTTCTGCCATGATAAAGCTCCCCATAAGGAGCTTCGGAGTCGGCTTGAAACTGTAGGTCCCTCCATTTGTGGAACAACATCAAGGCGCACGCCACAAATAGGAGGAGGAGCTCGGCGAAACACCAGAAAGGGTGTACGCGCCAAATATATATACATACATGATACGGTACAATTTAATTTATAATTATAAAATATTAAAATACTCAAAAACTTTCGTGCTATTTTTTATCAAATATCTAGGAAGTGGTGGGGTATCAAGATTTCTTCCGTACACCGTATGTGCACCGTATTGCTGGAGATAGAAATCAAATACAGGTGTTACAATGAGTCTTAGGGTTGCCGAGCGTCCTTTCTTAGACAAGAAACCCGGCTAGCCTAACCGAACCTATATGAGACCTGGGAGTATTTGTGTGGTGCTCTAGGCCTCGATCTGCCTAATGAATCGGCGAACTGCGCTTCCTTGGATCTTAGGACCAAGTACGGTCGGGTACATCAAAGCTCCCAGTAATAAATATCGTGAGAACCGTTTGTGCATACAACCAAATGTTTCCTGAAAAGGCCTGCCAAAGTAGTAGCATAGGAAGAGTTAGCAACGAGCCCTAGAAGGACTAATTACGGTACACAATCCAAAAAGACGGCATATGGTAAACAAATATACCATCGACGGTTCACCGTCATCTGGTTTCTAGGATGAGGATAATATAGAGCATTTTCTCTCTGTTGTCAAGTCTTCGTCAGACTTAGATAACACATTTTTGGCCATGTCGGCCGATTAAGTACGATATCTAGTACTTCATGGGGCTTCCATATCGTACAAAAGCATACACGCATACAAAAGCTCGACTGCGATTGCTTAACATCAGATTGTATTCTGTGTTTTTTATGTTTTTAGAATATGCTGATATTTGGAGAAAATTCAGGGGTCAAGTCCTACAAAAACGTACGAGATATAACACCAGAGTTTAAATACAAAATCGCTCAGAAATCAACATGCATATACCATTTCCCCTTCGATTGGCTTCCGGTGAAGATTTTCATTAAATCCGTTTAGCACTCACCGTATTAATGTAGAAAGACGAACACTGGGGGAATAACCACACAGGCGTATTCGGCTTAAGGACTCACTAGCATTGCAGCTAAGAATTGCGGCTGCTTTCAGATTTGAAGCAGGCGGCGTTCATAGGTGAACTGAAAAAAGTGCGAAGAGTTAAAGGCCACCACTTGTAAATCCCTTCTTATGAATACATGGTGGAAAAAATTCAGAAGGTGTGGGCAATATCAGACCGTTAACCAGCTCTCTGCGGATTTGAAATAATCCAATGATAACAGATTGAAAATGTTTTGCGAATAACCAACAACCATAACACAATCTCAGTTTCTTTGTAAATGCATCCCATGCTACGTCAGCCAATCAGCTAATTCTGTGAAATTCGCTGAGTGCCGGGTAACGGTCTATTATTGGCCACACCTTCTCAATTCTTTTTACCATGTAAAGAATCAGCTAATTGGCTGACGTAACCGGTGTCGTACCAGCGCTTTGTGTAAGTGTACCGAACCCCCGGTGGCGTGGCTGCCGAAGTTCAATCTAGCTCAATTTCGTGTTTAACTACAGGCCAAACTTTGTACTCGTAATCTATTACCCTTCTTATGAATATACTTAATAGTTTTGAAACCCTTTTAATATAATGTCAACTCAAATCCCAAATTTAATCATAATATAATTTTACAGTTCGCCATTTTGGTTAACTTAACCTAATCCAAAAATTTAAAATAACAAAGTTTTAAATTATTTCTAAAGTGGCCAAAGCGATTTAATAAAAAAGCAATACTCTCAAGCAATAACAATAAAAAAATTTAGCATTTACATTAGAGTGCAAAGGCTTAGAAAATCGCAGTGCTTGAAGAAGAAAAGAAACGCGTAAAAGGAATTACAAATTTGCCATATAATCCATTACAAAGTAGCTGTGAGTGGCTTGTAATCCGCGTATTTTGAGTTAATACGCGAGCAGCACTCCTTCGCCCTTGCGGCGCGTATTTGTGTGCGAGAGAGAGTGAGGGAGAGAGAGTGAGGGAGAGAGAGCAGAGGGCGCCTGCCATCAGACCGTCTTTGACTCCCTGCTGCGTAAACTACGAGGTGGGTGTAAAAAATCAGCGTAAAACCCTTTTCTTTGCACAAGTTTGCCCTACCCACGCCTTGCGTGGCACATTTCTCACCGACATACACACATAAGTACGTAAGTTGATAAGTACGCACATAGAACGTTAAGTACGATTTTCTGCTCTGCAGGATTGCGGAATGACTGGGTCTACTTAAAATTTAAGCTTATTATTTTGCTCGTAATAATTTGCGCATAATTAGAGCAAATCGCTACATAATGTGACTACATTTCATTAAATAAACGCTCCCCACAAAGGCTAGCCTGACTGGGACTTGGCAAAAATTTAAAGATTTCATTATCACATTTTTCCTTTCATTAAGATTTGTCCGTAGTATAGTATGTGTGGGTGTGTGCACATCTTTCTCAACAGCAACTGTTTAATCAGTTTCACCCACAGCCTACGGGTGTCTTTGGGCTTTGTCTATCTGCTCATTACGTGCGTTGGCCTGTTTGCTCTGTGAGAATACTGCCTTACTGCCTCGTAATTGGTTTGTGTACATTTGAGCGCTCGGTCATTCTATATTCCAGGTTATAACCTACCTGCTTGCCTGTCACTCAGCTTGCTTGCAGTTGCTAAGCTCATCAGTTAATTGGTTGTCAAAGCGGTCACTGAGGTTGCTGACAAGGCAGATCGGTCGGTGTCGGTAGTCAGGACGTCGGAACGTCTCAATTAGGCTAAGTCCGGCTAAAATATTCTTTGCTTAATTTGTTTGCTTTAATCCTTTCGCAACGTGTGGCAAGCACCAAAGGTCTTGTTGTAATTTGTATGCGTTAGCTGACAATGTTGTCAGCACATTCTGTGCTGTCACGTATTGCCGTTTTCTGGGAGATTCTAAGTGTCTGCACAAGTACTGCAGTTTTATCAGATTCCACATAATGAAACTATCGCCATTCACCCTTTGTTGTCTACTCATTTGCTCTGTCATGCTGTGTTACTCTATGGTATTATCATCAGTGCGCTGCCACTTTGGCCGCTGTATACACTTCATTATTTTCTTTTAATAATTTACAATCTGTTCAAAGTCTCAACGATGCTTGCATACTTTTCTTCATTCTTTTTTAAGAATTTGGTTTCCTTCTTTCAAGCTCATGGCGGCCGCTGTAGCGGAGTGGGTTTGTGCGTGGCTACCATTCGGCTAGTGGTGGACTCTGCTCAGTAACTCGAAGAATTAAATGATAGAAAAGGATTTGTTTTGTTAGTGGTCACCTCATGGCAAGTTAACGTCCGAGTGCATTTCTGTCATGAAAAATATCTCTATCAGAAGTGGCATAACAGTTAATTTTTAAGACAAAATTAAGGCACACTTTAAAAATTGGGGGGCAATCGCAATGTGAGCGCAAATTACACTGATCACCAAAAAAAAAACATTTAATTTCTCACGTGTCCTTTTTTATTGATATTTTTGGTTTTACTTTGAGTCACTATGGTGGAAAACAGGTACAGATTTTTTATACAGCTAATTTGCTTTTTACATTATATTATATATTATATTTTATACATATTATATATATTATATAAATTTAATTTGCTTTTTATAAACAAAAATTTTGAGACTATACTTGAACTATAACTTGAAAGTATGTTTTTTGTAGTTGGCTAATTAGGTAAGGTTGGCTAAACTCGGTCCGCACCGAGCATTACTAATAACTTAAATTTTTGCAAGATTTAATTTATGTTGGCTGTTATTTCTTCTCTAGGAATTTATGATAACGATAATATCATAAATTCCTAGAGTTCGAGTATGTGACATAGAGTAAGCTAAGCTGCGGGTGAGAACATTTTTAGAATTTTTGGAAAGCATCTGTTTACCAAAACTTGTTATGATGAGCTTGTGTCAGCTGACTTCCCATTCCACGTTTCACAAGCATAAAGTTAAGTCGACTTTACATTAATTTTAAAAATTCTCAGTTTTGTGCGCCTTGAGATGTGTGATGCTTGCAGAGAGGCAAATGCGGACACATATTTCCTTATTCGGCTTTTGATATCCTCGCTCGGCTTTTGATATCCTCGCTCTATAATTTATATGGTTACTAAAACAAAATGTGTTATTGAAGTCAACGGCAAGGTCCTTAAACTCAGTAACACACTGAAGGAAACAAGTAGAGATACTGTACTAAGTACGAAAAATGTTAGTTTTTTACGAGTAAGACATTTTAAAGCATTTCGACAAGTTCCGCGAAATGTGTAATTTCTGGCACCACATGCAAAGCCTATCAATATCGGTTTGAAGATTAATGGCATCTCTCAAAAATTTAGCAAATGAGAAACAACTTTTGGTATAATTAATAAATGATACAAATAAGAGTGGCCCTAACAGCTTCAAGCGTAGCTCTCTGCAGACTAATAAACCCAACCCGCTTAGCGGTTTCGCCAAATGATTTCGGAGATCCGCCACCGGTCTTTGGTTTCTTCACTAGGGGTACTTCCTCTCTCTTAGAGCATTGTCGTTTAACTGTGCTTCCAATGGCGGTGCTTTGGTACCCTTCCTTTCCACGTAGTCTTTCTCTGCCCCACTGAGTACCATTCTGGTCCACTCAAGCATCCGTAAGTACTTCCCAGGTACCCGTGAAATATTTTGGTCACCGTAGCATTCCAGGATCTTAGTAATTGTGCGCTGATCAGAGACGGCTCTCCCGCTCTATGCTGGCTGTCGTTTAGACCTAACAGAGAACTCCAGAAGAGAGGTCCCCGGAGAGCTTGGCGAGTACCCCTTACTTGTGCTGGCCATCCCTTCCAACCCTACCTCGCCACGAGTAGCAGGTGGTTCCACAGGCGGCTGCCTATATAAGTTAAGGGGCAGAATCCGACCCTCACACCTCCTGGGACAAAGCTCTAGGTCGACCCCGATTTCCCCAGAGTTCAGAATTTACCATGAGCTCCTACTCATATTGCTCTTCGAGTCAGCCCCTCGGATGAAGCTGGTTAGAGGAGTTGATTACGTCCTTCTTCTCACTACCGCCTAGAGTTTTAGTGGGTTTTTGGTTTTTTTGTGTGTTCTTTTTGTTATTTTTGGTATTCATGTTGAAAAAGGGTCCCCACACTAAGCCGCTCTCCGAAGCCCGAGAGTGTAGTCGTCCCTAATTTATCCCAAGGTTATCTGTGCTAGGGTAGAAAGGTCATCCGAGAGTTGAGGCATGTGGGGGAGGAACTCATCTCAACCGCACCTACATCTCCCACCCAATGGCAACGAGTTTGGAACGTACTCCGAGGCCTTCCAGGGGTTTAACGGGACGAATGCAGTTACTGCATTAGTCCACCAGCCATATCAGCTGAGTTTCACCCCAACGTACTCAGATGGCAGAATACCGCAACCACCAGCTCAGAGGACAATTATTAAGTGCATGTAATGAAAGGGTAGTCCAAAGGAAAGCAGGGCCATCACCGTTCGGCTTTGGAAAGCCGTTAAGGCCGCAGATCATTTGGGGTTACCCAGGTTGCACCGCACGGTGGCGATCTACCCTACACACCTCACAAACACGTGTAGGTTTTCAGATCATCGATAGTGGCAATTTTGTTTCATTACAAAACCGGCGAGATTAAAATACAAGTCGTTCAAAATTTCCTTTCGATTAGCTAACTTATACAGTTTTCAGCTTTTTAGAAATAAATATTCAGTATTTCTTAACATCGTTTAAGCGTAAAGCAATAAATTTCGTACCATGTAGATGTTCAATTTAGTTTCTGCCATTATTTTATTTAAAATTTGAACAGATAACCCGCCTTTTATAAAAACTACTTACCTTAATCGTTTACTTTATCACGCACATTCACTTCACATTTGTTCATTTTTGTCCATCCTCTGTTGCACTATTACATACTTTCACTTTAGCTACCGCTTGTGTCGTACATTCATATTTCAAACAAAATATTAAATGTCATTGCTGCACACAATCCGTTATTTCCCAACACACACCACAGCTCAGTTTGCGCCATAAACTATGCAGCAATCACCTGCGCACTCCTGCTGTACTTCTCCTACCCAGCGACATATACTCGTACATATACAGACATATACTTGTATATGCGCGTTCATCCTCTGGTGATGTCCTTCAGCGCTGCTCACTGCTCGCCCATTTAACTTTTTAATATTATTACAAAGCAATTTCAGCATCATTACGAAAAACAAATCATAATTTTTATGTTTTTCCTGCAGCTACTGTTGTTGTCAGTGTTCTAGGAAATGCACTTCTCTGAGTTTCTCTTTCTACAGCCACAAGTATTTTTAGCTGCAGTGAGCAGCTGAGGTCCTTGTCGCTTGCTCTTTGCTTGCAAACCATTTGGTTCCGTTGCAACTGTGACTCAGCACCTCATGTTGTGCATATTTGCTAACTGAAACTTCGACACCCACCGGTACACCGGCGTTTATGCAGCTTTACATATCTTCCGCTATCAACAAATCGCACTCGCCTAGTTCCGGCATAACTGTAGCTGGCAGGAATGCAAAAATCTCTGAATGCTAAAGTAGCAGTATTTTGTTAGTTGTTTTCCGGTAGGTGTAATTCTTTTTTCTTAATGGGCTGTTTGTAGTTGGCGCTGCCATTTTGTTTGTTGCCTCAACTGCGCCTGCATTGTGAGGTAAATGCATTAATGCAAATTTTAGTTGGCTATGATGCTATTTTGAATTTTTCGAGCATGTAGAGAGTGTTATGCAGTTTGGGTTCGGTTGCCCACTGTGGGATACACTCAGGCTTATCGCCCATTGTGATGCCGCGTGGGGAACTTGTCCTTATCTATCCTAAGACCCGTGTGTAATTTTCAAATATTTCAGAAGATCCCTGTTTTCAACAGAACTAAGGTCTTTACAATTCATTAAAAAACTGTCTACCTAAAATAGTAAATCTACGTCCGTCTGGATAGAGCAGGACAATGATGCGAGATTGTATCTTCCTCAATTAGACAACTTCTGCAGAAGTCATGTGTTTGCATACCCATTCTCTGGACGTATCTGCCTATTAGGCAGGGCCGCATTTTAACTGAGATCAGTGTGCTTATTTCGTCTTAGCAGAAGTTCCGTGCGCTTAGCATTGAGAGTTGGCCATAGTTATCTCGCAATTCTGCAAGTGGTTTTATTACGCCATTTTTCATTCGCCGCACTTACAATTTCCTCAAGGATAAGTAGCTTACATATTTGTAAGGAAATGCCTTTGGCATTGTCTATAATTTCATCGATCAATTTAGTGCCGAGTTTCGCTTTTTCATCGGCTCTGCAATTACCCATAATGTCACAATGACCTGAACCTATATTCCCTTTAGGTGAAATTACTCAGCCATCTCGTTAAGAGGTGTGCGGCATTTCTTGACTATTGTTATTGAAGGCACCCTCGATGTTTAGAAAGCCAGCACGGGTGTATTTCTTCTCGTGAAGGATTTCTAAATTGTGTCGACTAGCGAGTAGAGCGCTATCTCCACTGAGTTGCCTTTGCTGTATGCATATTGAGAAGGTGATAGCTAGTTGCTAATCTTTCCCTTGATATGCACATCTAGCAACCGCTCTAAGGATTTCAACAGAAACGACATGACATGCTAATCGGCTAGTAGTCCTGCGGTTTTATATGTGTGATTTTTCCTTGACCACTTTTACTTCTTCCCATTTCTTTGGGATGTATCTAGTTAATTTGCATCGCTGCCTCGAAAATTGAGGCGAGTTTAGTTGCAATCATATATTTTTTATGTTGCCGAACAGCGGGGATGATTCCATCTGGCCCCAGCAATTTGTAAGGTTTAAAACTGGCGAAGGCAAATTTTATGTTATCTTCCGTTATAAAATCTCTTGGGGGATTTCCATTGTAAACTATAGGATGAGTTATACTGTCTTCATTGGATAGAAAACCTGGAAAGTGTGTCTGCTTTACTAATTATAGTTTTTCCTCACTAGTTTTGCCCAGTTGCCATCCTCTTTCCTGAGATAGCTAGGGTTGCTGGGGCTCATTGATACAACTTTCCGGAGTCATCTGGTCTCGGAAGTGCTTTCTATATTTTCACAGATAGCGTCTCTCCAAGAGTCTGGTTGTGTTGCCCTTATGTCATACTTAAATCTGCGTGTTATTCAAGAGCTTTCATCGAATTTTCGAAGCCAGCGCCTCTATACTGGAAACTGGATGAAGTTGACTTGGTCGAACAACTGAGATCTCACATAGCACACAACACTGGTCCAAGTGGTGGCAAGACATTCTATGACTATATGAAGGCTTTAAATTTTAGACGTGCTGCGACATTCCGTTACTTCTAAAAATGCCTGCTTCTGAAATTCGCAATATCTCCCCAAGAGTGAAAGAACTCTGAACTAAGACAGCTAAGTCGTGGTATGGGGAGTGCTCCACGGTGACACAGAAGTGTGCTCCGAGCAATAGTCTCCCTGCAAACGCTTTGCTTTCACACGAGTGCTGATTTAGCTGATGTTGGGTCGGGTGTTTTTTAAATCTTGAAAATTTAAAAAGATAATACAATACAAAACAGAAATATTGTCGGAAAGATTTATTGACGTGATAACGTCTTATAATTCGATTTAGCCGGCTGCGCCCCCGAAAAAATGTGTCGTTACCTTGCTCATTTGTCGTTACCTTGCTCATTTATCGTTGCCTTGCTCATTTGTCGTTACCTTGCTCATATGCCGTTACCTTGCTCATTGTCGTTACCTTGCTCATTGCTGTTACCTTGAATGAACTGCAAGCGAAAGCGCGGAACGAACGAAAAGCAAACAAAGCAAACGAACGGCAACGTTCGACATCTTGCTCTCTCCTACTTAAGTGAGCGTATATATGTATGTATATGCGCATATGTACATATATAAATTCACGTATTTGTATTTGCATATGCCTTCTTATTGATTATTATTAATTTGATTTACTTGAAGAATTTAAAATAAAACCAAGTTTGTTAATAATACCTGTTGTTTTAATGTTATTATTATTAATTTTTTTATTGTATATGAAGGAAAAAATGTATGGTATAATAATATTTACCATATACCTTATAAAATATGTTGTATACTAATATATGTATATAAACATGCATATACATATACAATTTCGCGCAATTTTCAAAAAGAACAAATCTATATGTAGAGATGCATACAAGTCATATGAACATATCAAATATACGAATCTATTCCGTACGCAAGCAAATGTAAGCTAATGTGCTTGAACTGCAAGCGAGAGCGCGCAACGAACGACAAAGAGCACAATCGGCCCCCGCGTTCGGCAACGTTCGACATCTGGCTCTGTCCTACTTGAGTGTATATGTATGTATGTATATGCGCATATGTAGGTATATAAATTCACATACTTGTATTTGCATATGCCTTCTTCCTGTGTGCATGGTAATGAACCATTTTTCTGTTGAGAATAGGACGATGATAGAAAAAGTAGGAAATGAAAGGGAGTGTTTCGAGTGTAAAGTGTCTTGAAAAAGGCAAATCGATGATGGTGCCGCTTAGTGTTGTTGACTTATTAACGTCTGATGCACAATCGAAATTGAAGAAATCTTTCATGAATTTGATAAATGTTTCGTCATTTTTCACGTTTGTGTAAATGTAACTTGACATATTCCATTCCGATTCCATTTACCTCCTCCTCTATATCCATACAAAATATCTATCAAACAAATAAAATTAAAATTTTGTTTTGAAAATTGCAACCATTCCATCAATATTTTCTTATGACGTTGTCACGTTAAACTATCGTCAGTAAACCGACTTTACAGGCAACCTCTTTTTTTTTTATTATAACCTAACTGACCCCAATTAGCAAAAATGCGACGCGCGGGCTATATTTTATACGCACTAAATCCAAGATCCCTACGTAAAATATTTCACGTAGTCGAAGAACAAAGACCAACAAGTTGAGAATGGCGAATCAACATTTCGTCATTTTTTTCAACACATCGCGCTACAGCGGTATTATTCCCTTCGCCACGCATATTTCTTTGTCTTGTTGATGGTTAACATGACTTGCTTCTTCACCAGGCCGATGTTGTATAATTTAGCTGAAATGGTCTACAGATTACGCCAGTATATTATTATTATTTTATTCGAAGTAAATTTCCACGATTTGAATGCGTTATTCTGGCAGTAAACAATTCCTGATGTCTTGCCAAACATTCGTGAACAAAAATGTTAACACAGTTTGCCATTCTCAGTTGCCAAACCATATTTTTCGATATCGATAGTACTCAGCAGCTCAAAAAACACCCAATATCAGCTACAGAGTTAAAAGAAGGTGTACACCACATATTGGCAAGTTTCGACTATTTATTTATTTATTTTTGAGTGAAAATAATTTTTTTTTATAAAAATGTAGCTTACACTACAATAAAAACCATTTGCCTTATAGTTTCAAACTTTGTACAAAATTTATAAAAATTCGAAAAATTTTCACCAGGTAGTCAAAGAATCCTCCTGTATTTTGGCGCATATAATGGCAACAAAGGTGAGGAAGCCCTTTGTACAGTTATAGTCCAAAGTCAATTGTTATGAAAAATTCATTTTAATGAGGTAGGACAAACTTACAATACATACAAAATATGATACAACATTAAATATGTAGCAACAGTTACCAACATAAAAAATATCCATTAGATTAAATTCCACATTTTGAGAACTTAAGACCCACTACTATCAATGCAGGTAGCCACCCGAATCCTATTTCAAGAAATCCTTTTTTCCGACAACCGGTTTCCCGACAGATACTTTTTCCGAATCTAATTCCCCGACACCTTTTTTCCCAAATCCAATTTGCCGACAAACTTTTTCCCGACAAATGTTTTTTTCTTTGTTTAGACATTTTTCTATCATATCGTTCTTTATTGTTGTGGGAAAGCATCATCCAGCCTTATATTCAGCTTTAAAAGGATTCCAAAAACAACAGGCTGATGTTGAAATTATGATAGCTGAACTTAGTTTGGGGAAATCTGTAAAAGCGGCACCAAAAAAAAACCAAAAATGGATAGAAGTCGAGAATCGCTTGCGGTCCATTGTTTTACAATATGAAGATTACAAAAATTCTGGCACTGTTTCCTCATATCTAACGTTATTGGCACACAATATTGCTTTTTGATACTATTATTTTTAATTTTTTAACAGTCGGGACTTGCATTTTCGCGAAAAAAGTTGTTGAGAAATTAGATTTGGGAAAAATATCTATCGGGATACAGGTTGTCGGCACACGAGTTGTCGGAAATAGGATTTGGGAAAAGAGACGGGAATCATCAATGCAAGATGCCTATGGTGTAAATAAAACTCTAAATCGCAAAGTTATGATCGCAATAGACAGCACACAGATTCATGTGAAAACTTTCTCAATAAATGCACATGCGAGGAGAAAGTTAAACAAATAAAAACGATTTTGGAAAGCTGTATCAATAAGTCTCATATTTTATTCAAACTGAGTACGAAAAGTGAAATATGAAAATTCGGTTACAGCCGAACTTGGACTGGTTTACTTGTTTTCATAAACTGTTTTCTCTATCTTTTGTGCTGTGCTAGTTAGTGAAGAAGTTGAAAAGCACTTTGCACACTAACAGAAGCTGCATTAAATGGTAATGATGTCAGAAAAATTTGTTGAAACACTAAACGCTTCCGTTTGTTATTGTAGTTGCGACAGTTGCAATGAGAGGACGAAAAGTCGAGCTGGCAAAAGCATAACTCAGCATTTCTTTCAACTGTAGTACGCACAGCTTCACATATATAAGCATATATGAACATAGGAAATGCACTGTAGGAAAACCGCTCATTCCTGTCGTGGATTTTGATTAATTCGCAATTTACGATTAGTCGCAAACATAAATTTATTACTAGGAAAGGTGATCCCCCTTGAATAATTTTTCCAGTAGTTTAGAATTTAATTGGATACATTTTTTTTCTGCATCTCTTATTTTTTGTTTTGGTACATAAAACTCAAGAAAGCCACATACTTTTTATTCATATAAACCATCTAGAGGGATTTGCCTTTTTGGCACGTTCGCCAGCCAGGCAATTTTAAGTGACCCACTAAATGCAACAACTTGATAAAGAAGTATTCAGTTGCGACAAAAATTCTCGGGAACTCTCTGATTAATTCTAAGATCACTCTCAATGGGATGCTAAGGCTTTAATTGCCACTTGCCATTCCAAATGAAATGATCTCATTAGACGTGCACTGGCTCAATGGTGATTAGCGAATATATTGCAGTTTTCATTGTGGCCAACTAAAACTAACTAAATTTGTGTTTTATGGAATGTTCAATTCGGAATTCCACCACCTGCAACCTCATCGTTCGACTTCAAAGTGAGCTATGGAAATGTTCACTGGATTTTAGATCTAAAGGTGATTTTTGATCGAGCGATTCTTTGTCAAGTGATTCAAGTATTTTGGACATTGTCGTAACTTTTTCTGAAAGTTGGTTTATTTGTAGTCTTGAGTATAATAAGAAGTAAACGGCATATATTTTGAAAAAAATTAATCGTTTTGAAATTTATGCTTATAAAAAAAATACCTTCAGTTTTTTTAATAATTTTGATGTTTTCTTAAATAATAAGAAAAATTTTAAATTATTTAATTTAAACGTAAAAAGAAAAAAATTGTTTGGAAACATGACGGAAAAAAATTTTGTTTTCTTCATATTTGTCATAATTAATTATTAAATTAAAACTAAAATGAAAAAAATTTTGGGAACAATATTGCGAAAAAACTGTATTTTCTTATTATTTTAATATTTTTTTTTTAATTAGTAAATTTAAATTTAAACGAATTTGTTTGGAAAACATTTTGGGAAAAAATTTTTTTCTTTTTTTTCTTAATTTTAAACTATCAAATTTTTTTAAGATAAAAAAATTTTTTAACTCTCAAATTAAAATTAAATTTATATCCATCGTTCAAACTTTTGGTACAGTATTTCCTAGTGCAAAATAGTTTCCTTTTACCAATTTTGGTGTTTTTTTAGTTATCATAGAAAAAATTTTAAGTTATTAAATTTAAATTAAAAATATTGTTTGGAAAAAAATTTGCAAGAAGGGAATTTACGTATTTTTCATTATAAATTATCAAATTTAAACTTAAAACAAAATTAAAAAAAAAATGGGGTAAAATTTTGTATTCTTATTTTTTATTATAAAAATATTTTAAATTATCAAATTCAAACTTTTTTACAAAATTTGTTTGCAAAAAATTTATTCAATAATTTAACAATATTTAGTTTTTTATCATAAAACAACGTATTTAATTGGACAATTAAAACTAAGTTTAAATAAAAAAAATTTTGTTTGGAAAAAAATTGTGTGAAAAAGTTTTGCTTTCTTATTTTTTACAACAAAAACAATTTAATTCAGATATTTAAACTTTTTGAAAAAAAACTTGTTTGGAAAAAATTATGGAGAAAAATTTAAATTATCAATAAACTACCAAGTTTAAATTTTCTTAGAAAAATTCGTTTGGATAAAACGTAAAGTGGCAATAAATTTTACTTTCTTATTGTTATTATCAAAATAAATTTTTTGTTAAATAATTTGTTTGGAAAAAATAATGGGGCTAAATTTTGTTTTCTTTTTTTTATTATAAAAAAATTTATAGTATCAAATTTAAGCTCTTTTAAATAATTTGTTTGGAAAAGATAATAGAAAATAATTTTGTTTTCTTGTTTTTTATTAATAAAAAAATCAATTATCAAATTTAAAATTTTTGAAAAAAAATTGTTTGGAAAAAAATTTTGATATAATATTATATATTGATATTATTAAAATAAAATTACAATAAATAAAAAAAAAAATTATCAAAAAGATGTTGGGAAAAAACTTAGTTTTTTTATTTTTATCATAAAAATGTTGAATTACTAAATTTAAATAAAAAAAAATTTGTATAAAGAAACTTAGGGGAAAAATTTTGTTTTCTTATTTTTGAATATTTTTTCTAACTCTTTCATTAATGAGATAGACTACGCTGACTAATTCCTAAAAGTTTCATGGTGGTATCTCATAACTTTCGAATTACAATCAAGTTTTTTCTTCAACCTTACTTCTAGTTTATTAAATTTGGTCTGACTTGTCTTCTTGGAACAGACTCTGAATCTGATTCAGATCTACCTATTTGAGGACGCGTGCCGCTTTGCCTTCTTTCTGTTTCCCAGCTTAAAATTTTGTTTCTTTTAATGCAAATTTGACCTTAGAAAACAAATAAAAGTCGCACGGACGAAATATTCCATATACGAGCTATAAACTCAAGTACTAGCTGAGGATTTCCCTGCTGGGTATGTTTGCATTTATGTGTGGCTAAGTGCTGTACTATAAGTGTCAAATGTAACCATTCGTAAGCAAAGTAGTAGATCGGCAAATTAGGAAAGGTGTACATAAAGTGGAGGAAAAAATGGCACAAGAAAGGACGTAATACTGAAGGTAACTACTTACTTACCGTTACATCTACACCTCCTGCCTCCAGCTACTGATAAAATACGTCCGGCAACCAATTACGCAGTGACGCTGACAAGTAACAAGTCGCACAATACCGATGAATAGGTGAGTAAAGTGAATGCGTAAGGAAAAATTAAGGAAAGTGCAACGAAATAAGCAAAAAAGTTTTGCTGGAGTTGCCGGTAATCGGCATAAGTAGTTGGCACTGAAAATTATTTGAAAAAGTGCAGCAAATAGAATGCAAGAATGCATGAAACTGGTGCTAAGTGAGCACTTATCCAACGTCCAAAGACGAGTCTTGGACGGGGCATGGCAGATAGCACAGTGATGGTATATAAGTAGAAGTGTAGTGTAAGTAAGTAAATTTTTGTATGAGTCTGTAGGCAAAATGTTAAGCAAATGCTTGACGCAGCAGCTGAGCAATGACACTTGTCAAGCATTGTGACACTTGTTGCGAAAGTGCGCATTGTGAAAGGTGCACAATTGGAAGAAATTTAACACCTTACATTATTTTTTTACAACTAAGTCATTAAAGACGTATTTTATGAAGGTAAACGTGTCAGTTTATTATAACTTTCTCTCGAGTTTGTATGCACAAACTTTTAATAAGCAAGTTTCCGTTATCGAACATACAACTTTTACGAATTAGAATACAAATATTTTATTCTCGCGTCAAATATTTTATTGCCTCTTTTACAAGTTACTATCAGCGTGAAGACAGTGTATTGACAAGTTTTGACTTAATTTTTTTTTTTTTTTACATTTGTAAAGTTGTATTTATTTTATTATACAATATAATTTAATTTATTATAAAATATAACTCTTGTATTTTTAACCGTAATAAAAACTCCGGAAAACAAATGCGCGAGCAAGAGCAACACCTGTTTGCAGCGGCCAGACAACGCTGTCTACTCTTCAAAGGTAGTCATTGGCAAGCACCTAAGCTCTGCTCACCGCCGATTGCCAAACGGAATGTGTCCTTTCCAAGAGCACGCAGGGTTTTTATAAAATTCAAATTTAGAGTTTGAAAAAATACATCTAGTAGTCATTACAATTTTAGGGTATTGCCATATAAAAAAAACTTTAAATTAAATCTTAACAAGTAGAAGGTATTGCCATATAGAAATAAATACATTAATAATTTATAAAATATGCGTATGCTACACATTTTTATAAAAAGTTAGTTCATACTATAACAAATACATATAACGCAAAGTTTCGAACTTTGTGCAAAACTTGTAAAAATGTGGTAATCAAAATTCAAAGAAGTTTAGTTAGAAATTAGAACTTTTATATTATTTATCTAGAAATATTTTAGGTAAAGGAAAGTTTAAGGTCATCCAAAAGTTGAATTGATTTTTTAATTTTAATATAAGAAAATTAAAAAAATATTAAAAAATAATTGTATAAAAAAATAAATGTCAAAAAATAAAAACAAAATAATTAAAAATCTCAAAAAAAGTTTTAAGAAAATAAATAAACGAAATAAAAACATATAAAAAGAGTTACAGAAAAAGACTAAGCAAAAGTAAAATAAACAAAAAAATTTTTTTTAAATTAAAAATAGTATAAGAAAAAATTATTAAGTATATATTTTAAAAAAATTTGAAAATTATAAAGAAAATTTAAATAAATAAAAAAATTAAAAGACAAAATAAACACAAAAAAGAAAAAATTAAAAAAAAAAAAATTAAAATTAAAAACGTGAAAAAATAAGCATAAAAAATGTTAAAAGAATTAAAAAATTTATAAAAAATATATATAAATATATATACGTTTTAATTTAAAAATTTCAAAATAAAAATGGAAAAAATCTTTCAACAAATATGTAAAAATTAAATTAAAAACAAAAAATACAGAGAAAAAAGGAGTACATATGTTAAAAAAATTAATATTGTATAATTAAAAAAAACAACATAAAAAATTAAAAAAAATTAGAGAAAAAATCGACTAAAAAATAAATATAGAAAATTTTAAAAATCAAATCTTTAAAAATGGATTTGTTACATGGATGCTGTCAGTATATGGAGGAAAACAAGAAAACGTGTACCTTCAAGTTATAACTTGAGTCTCGGCTAGAAAAATCAACCGGAGCCATATTAATCACTCGTTGAATACATACACTGGTTGTCGGTTGATACTAAATATGTTGCATTGCTGGCCAGAAGTTCGTTCCCATTTTATTGCATGTGAAATTACGCTTTTCGTGGTGCACAATCGATAAGTCTTTTATCGAATATGTGACCTGGTCTATGAAAAGGTACCGTACGTGTAAAAAAATCATTTTTCACTTTTTTGTTGATTCGAATAGTGTGTGAAAGGCTCTTTAAAATGGTGAAAACCAGAAAGTCATAATTTGTTTAAAAGTTCGTTAAAAGTAAAAAAAAAGAAAAGTACAAATACGAAAAAGACTGATTTTTTTGTCATGATACAAATTAGAATAACAAAGACAATAATTTGTGCAAATTAAAAACTGAACCATTCCTGGACAGTCTGAGGTGTAATGAATACGATACTGAAGTCTGTTTTCAAAAAATTTGTTACAAAAATGTATTCATAACTTTATAAATGGTGGTTTTCATTACTGTAACGTAAGGTATGTACTTAGCCCATACGCGTCGAAAACTGCGATTACTCATCTTCAGTTCGTCATCATTGAGTGAAGCTATGTATTTTTGATAAATTGAGGATTTTGTCTCGTTCGATGGCGACTTCATATCTCAATAGTCCTTGGAAGCCGTCCCGGCAAGGGAAGTGCCAATAGATCGGAGACTTCAACGCCTTCGGATTTGTAGATGGTTTATTTGCGAGTCCATGCACTCGTAATGTTGAACCGTATATTCGAAAATGATTCACTAAGTTTTTGTAACGTCTTATCCCACATGCATGCACAAAAAGGAAAAACGAACGACAAACAGGTACGTTGTAAAAGGTAAATTCGATCTTATGTCTCCTTACTTCTACATCCTTTCTTTGACCATATTTCTTCCGTTGGGCAAGATTGGAATAAACACTTTCTAATTCTTCATTACACATCATTCCGACTTCGATATGACTTAGTATTAATAAATCGAGCTCATTTTTTGATAACTCTAAGCAGTTGTTTCGCGTACTCTCGACCATTTTTCGTGGTACAATTGCTTGGCATTTGTTAGTACAACAATTGTTAGAGATAAATTTGGTTACCAGCTCCTGTTCCTCTTCATCCACAGTAGATACATTTATCTTAACGAAAGCTTTTTCCCATATCCATCTTCTGAATGAGTCAAATATAGCTCATAAAAATATTTACTGTAAACGGCACTAAACTCCTCGTCAACACTCATTTTTCACTATTTTGTGAACAAAAGACTAACAGAAATGATTACATAAACGTAGTAACAGAAAAGCCACGAAGTAGAATAAGGAGACGTAACGCAGCTGTCAACTGTAAAATTGTCAATTTGACATCATATTCGTAGTCAGTGGCTTTAAAAATCTTTCCAAACATGTGTCACTTATTTATAGTTATTGTTGCTATTTGGAAAACTTAAATTATTTTTTCTATGTTTGGAGCGCCATCTTGGATATGCCATTTAAAATTTTCAAATTTGACACCAGAATCGCATTCAGTACTTCGAAAAATTTTTGTCACCGAGTCTTATAAGTTTTTTTTGGCATGGATGTCGGTACAAAAGCTAACTTATTTTTTAAAACGATTTCTGCGATTTGCATTAACTTTTTCTTATTTATTTATATATAAAAAAAATGTTTTTCACTGATTCTGTGATTTTATTGATACTGTGATCTATGCTGAAGAAAATAAGCCAAACCGGATTGAAAAATATTATATTAATATTTAAAAAAGTTACAAGGGTTTTTAGAAGTTTAAACTTTAACTGCTGTGTTCTCAAAAACTTGTTTTCTCACGTAAGGTACCTTTTCGTAGACCAGGTCACATATAGTCTTTTTTTGACAAATTTTCTTTTGTACTAAATAGAAAAAAAAATATTTTGAGTGATCAAAATTTTTAACTTTCCCTTTATGCGCTTCATTGCTTGTCTGCATCTGTCTAGTTCACAAGTGTCAAATAGGATGACGTACGACGCCATTTGCAAAAACTATAAATCTTCCGATAGGTTGCTAAATTTTGTACTTACCGTCTGGTCTAAAGAAAATAGTTTTTAAATTCCCGATACGAATGTGGACTCTAACTATGATTCCCTTCTTTGGGGGCCGAAAGTGAAACAAGTAACCACAAACAACTACAGGGTGGGCCAAATAAGACCTACTAATGTTAAGCACAAATAACTTTTTTATTTTTTAACATATTTATTTTTCTCTTTTTGTAGGTTATAATTGAATTCTTGGAAATTTATTATGAAACTCTACAGTGCAGCACAACGCGTTAAAATTATCGAGTTTTTCTATTCTTGTCAACGATCAATTGTTTTAACGCAGCGTAAATATCGGCAACATTTTTTAATGTCGGATGAAGCGCATTTCCATTTAAATGGATATGTCAACAAACAAAACTGTAGATTGTGGGGCTCTGAAAATCCAAGGGCAACACACCAACATCAGTTGCACCCATCTAAATGTACTGTTTGGTGCGGTGTTATGGCCACTTGAGTTATCGTCCATATTTCTTCGAAAATGAGGATGAAACGCCGGAACCGATTTCGGGAGCTTCTTACAGAACATTAATTGAAAACTTTTTGCGGCCAATGGCGGAGCCGTATCCTAATTTGTGGTTTCAACAAGATGGAGCAACTGCGCATACTGCTAGGCAGTAGTCTTAAGTCATTAGTAGGTCTTATTTGGCCCACGCTGTACTTGGTAGTTTTCAAAGACAAGCCTGCTGTTTTTTTTAGCCATAATTGGTTCCATGACCACCTGTCTCACTGTTGCTATTAAAGTGGTAGTATGACCTATCTCAGTGCATATTTCTCGTAAAAAATATGTACTCAGATGATACCGGATCAGAATATGATTTGTTCATTAACAGAATCTACGAAACATTACATACTAACTCTTGGTTCTAAAAGTTTATGTGTCCATGCAGAACCCATTGTTCCAAAATGTCCGACCGCTGATAGTTTTAGTGGCAGAAGGCTTTGTATTCATTTGATATTCCATTTGGCATCGGCTGATATCAAGGAGAAAAGCTATTTTCAATTCTCAGAGGGCTTTAAGATCAAAAAGAAAAATAAATTTTTGTTTCAAGGATATTAATTGCAAATGATCATTTCCAAAAGGCAAATGGTTTCATGAGAGAATTTCACGTGAAATGCTTCAGAAGGTGCTTCTTCTTCTTCTTCTTCTTAGCTTCACAATCCGTGGTGGACCATAGCTTCATCAACAATTTTCCTCCACTTTATTCTATCCATGGCGAGATGTACCAGTTGTGTACGTTCATTTGCTTAAGATCTAATTCGATGTCATCTAACCATCGCTTTCGTGGGCGTCCTCTTTTTCTTCCTCCAATGGGTGTTAAAATAAAAGCTTTCCTAGCATTTCGCTCTTTCGGCATGCGCGGTACGTGCCCAATCCATCTAATTCGTTGGGCTTTGATAAAACGTATTTTATTTTGTCTTTGAACGATTTCTTCGATTTCATTATTGTAACGAATGCGGTAGCTGCCATTTATTGTTGCAACCGGACCATATATTTTCCTTATGATACGTCTTTCGAAGCACATCAACTGATGGGTATCATTTGTTTTCAGCGTCCATATTTGATTTAAATAGTTTTATGTTAACATAATAGGCGTTGCTTGGAATTTGTCGTTAATACCCATGATTCAATTACACTGGCACACAAAAAAAAAAGTGGGGAGTACTTTTGACTAGACCCATATATCCCTATGTATTTTGACGCGCTGAATCCGAATTCGGTGTCCGTTTTGCCCGTACACCCCCAAAATTTTAAGTAAATAGCGAAAAACCGTGAAACCCCATGAAAAATCGCTGAAAATCGCATTTATAGACGTTTGTTAATTTTAAAAACTTTTCTTATGAGTGTATTATACCTGATTTCAGTGTATTTTGACGCACTGAATCCGAATCCGGTGTTTGTTTTGCCCGTACACCCCCAAAATATTGATTTTTAATAATTATTAAAGGTTTGCTCGCTAGTGGCATTCGTTTTTTGACACTCCCTTACAAAAGGTTTTATTTAAGAAGGTTAATAAAGTGGAACAAATTAAATCTCTTTTGGTAAAAATGGTAGCAAAACAGTATTTTCTTACTTAAATGGAAACAAACTACGAACGATCTAAAAAATTAATTTTAATTAATATTTGAATGTAAATAATGGGACAAATAGAAGTTATTAGCGGAAATTGCCAAGTCGAATATTAAAACAAGAAATTATTTCATTTAATCCATGATTTTATTTTGTGAATTAATTATTAAATTTAAAACCGATCGCGAAGTTGCGAAGCTTCGCCAATATGCAACTATTTTGTTAAAAATAAATAAATAATTGGCACGTACAATTCTGTTAGGTGTTTGGCCGAGATCCTCCTCATACCATTCGAAGCGCGTGTCTTGATGTTGTTCCACAAATGGAAGGACCTACAGTTTTATGCCGATTCTGGCAGATGGTTTTTTATGAGTAGCTTTTTCATTCTGGTACTGTGCTTTGCTAAGCCTCCTCTGGACACTTCATCCATCCATGGTAAGGTGGGCTCATTGGAAACAAGTTCCGTCAATTCCAACTTTTTTATAATGAGGTATGTAATGTCATCGGTCGCGTCGGGAGTATTCAATTATTCTCCCTGTCGTAACTCTTGGGGAAACGCTACCACTTTCCAAAACATGAATTACTTCTAAATCAACGCATCACAAGAAATAAAGTTTTGTAAATTCTCCACTCATCGATTACGTCAAATACTCTATCATGCCCTGACTTAAGCGGTATTTATTCCATGTCATACTACCATAGTCCTGAACATACCGATGAATATTGAGCAAGTTGTTGTTCGTAAGCAGACCATTTTGAAAATGAAATGTTTTTTCTACAAATTTTACTTTTCCTCCACTTTTACTCAAAATTTCTCGAGCTAGCAACCCAGTGTTTTGCTAAGGGAGCCGATTTGTCAAGAGAGAAAGCTTACTGAGCAAACCGTTTATCATTCAATCATGGTTAATAGCTATCTGCTGATAGTTTAAAACCCAAGTATTTAAATTCAGTGACATTTTCGAAAACAAAGTTGTTTATAAAGCGTTTTTCAATAGGTGCGCTTCAACTTTTTTCCGATAGGGAGGGCGAACGACGAAATATTTTTTATTTTTAGCTTGTCATTTGTAAACTTCATTAGTATACATTTCATCATGGAACGCTACACACTTGAGCAACGATTGCAAATCGTGCAAATTTTTTATGAAAATAATCGTTCTGTTGCTGCTACTTTAAGAGCGTTACGGCCAGATTTTTTCCAAAAAATCATCTTCAGTGAGGAAGCTCACTTTTGGCTCAATGGCTTTGTCAACAAGCAAAATATGCGTTACTGGGCAGAAAGCAATCCATGCGTGATTCATGAGGCACCCGAAAAAATCACTGTTTGGTGCGGCTTACATGCCGGCGGCGTAATTGGCCCATATTTTTTCATTGACGAGAACGATCGCCACGTTACTGTGAATGGAAATCGATACCGCGACATGACAAACGATTATTTTTGGCCGCAATTGAATGGTATGCACTTAGACATGTGGTTTCAACAGGACGGGGCCACAAGCCACACAGCACACGCTACAATTGATTTGTTGAAGAGTAAGTTCGATGAGCGCATTATTTCCAGAAATGGACCGGTCGAATGGCCGCCGCGCTCGTGTGATTTGACGTCTCTAGACTATTTTCTTTGGAGTTATGTGAAGTCATTGGTCTACAGTAACAAGCCGGCGATGATTTGTGAACTCAGAGCCAATATTGAACGCGAAATTGCTGGAATTTCGGCCGATTTATGCAAAAGAGTGGTTGAAAATTGGGTTCAATGATTGGACTTCGTAAAACGTGCACGCGGTGGTCATGCAAAAGAAATCGAATTTCATACTTAAATGTATATATTCAAACTCGATAATAAAAAAAAAATAGTTAAAAAAGTCAAACCGTTTGTGTTTTACTAAAAAAAAAGTTGAAGCGCTCTTACTGAAAAACGCTTTACTTAGGTCATCGCGTGTCGTGTTGTTGGCTGACCGAATCATGCATTTGGTTTTCTCGGTATTTACATGTAGTCCCAGAGCTTTTGAATTTTTATCAATAAATTTAAAGACGCGTGTAAGAGTGTTTCTGTCTTTAGTCATAATAAGAATATCATCAGCGTAGGCACATATCTGAAAATCATTATTAAATAATGTTCCATTCGTGTTTATTTCTTGAACAGTCGTGTGTAGCATTAAATTGAATACTAAACATGACAATGCGTCTCCTTGTTTACTCCGGATATGATTTCGAATGGGGCGGATAGGCTTCCTTGGACCAGTACTTTACTTGTTGTGTTCGACTATGTACACAGAATCAAATTAAGTTAATTAATTAGGTAATAAAGGTATTCCAATTTTCTGAAAGCAGTATTTTATTTGTTTTCTATTTATACTGTCAAATGCCTGTTTGAAGTCAACAAAGAGGCAAAATATGTCAATTTTATATTCTGAAGGTGCTATAAGGGCAAAAAGAGTTTTCTGTAGTTGAAGTGGTGTGCTAGTGTAGAGGCATGAATTTCGCCCGGTTTTTGAAGCGCTGTACAAAGGAAACAAAAAAAATTTGCGATACATTTTTTTGTCCTTTGCTTATTGATTGAAAACTAACCGAAAAAAAATTAAAATTGACAAAGTTATGCGCAGTCAAAGTAAGGGGTCCAAAAAAAGAGGGTGTCCTGGCGTGCATGATTCCAACCCTTCTAGTGATCTGAAAAGTAAAAACCAAACGGATTCTTAATTATTATAGATGTCGCTATTGAATGAGCCTTGGACAAGTTAAGAAAAAAATTTCACAATATGGCGGCTGTTTGAATAAAAAAAATTTTGTTTGCATATTTTTCAACAATTCCGATTTTTCTTTATATACTGAATGAAAAGTTATAGGGTCATCCGATTTAGAAAGTTTTTAAATGTTTAATCATTGAAAACATTGCAAACAAAAATTTTGAGTTTTTCAAAATTCTACACTAGAATACCGCCTTAATAGGTGCTGAAAAGGAAAACAAAACGCACGTGGTTATTGAAGTAGGTATCAGACCATGTGTGAGGCACAAACCGTCTACGGTATCTAGTGAAAAAGCTCCTTAAAAGTAGTAAAATTTAAACACTAAGAAAGTGGTGTGAGTTTCCCGCAGTTCCACTAGTTTTGAACCTCTATTCACCTCACCTCTTTTTTGCTTTAATATTTTTTTCTCATTCAGAGTTTTTAATTACGTTCGCAAAACCCCGCAGCAATGTAAATGCACTTAATTGCTTATCTGTTTCTGCATTTAATTTCCATATCTACGCTCACTGTATTTGTGTTTGTCTTAAAAACTCATTTCAAATTATATTCATGCATACGAACGCATACATCTATGCGGTGGTCAGCAATGCGATTTGGATGCATGTATGTTTATGTGCGCTTTTGTATGGCACATGGCAACCCTCAAAGTGGTATGGACACAATTTGTGCTAAATTGCAGTAAATGTGAGGAAAATTATAATTTAAAAGTTAGTTTGACAGTGTAATCCTTTCTTTGTCCACTTATTTCTTTTGTTATGGGTCTGGCTAACTTAACTTTAGATACAACATTTTCCTACGAAATATTGCTAGTGTGAGTTTCACCAAAAGTCAACAATAAAATGATTTTGAAGCAGGACAAGCAAGCAACTGAGATGCAAACTCACACATACATATGAATGCATATATACAATAAATACAATATATGTGTACACATCCCTAAGTACACTTAAAATACGCTCCGTTCAATTTGACCCTTGATGCTGCTCTACATATATTGCACATACGTTTGTATCATATATACACATACTTATATATACACGCATGTAGACGACTAGTTCCTGGTTGGTTGGTTGCTCTGCTGCTCCTTGGTTTTAGTTGTGATGACAAAAATACATACTTGACTTGTATGCGCAAATACTGTCACAGATTTGCAGAGATTAGAGAATTTAATTTTGCAAATTTTATGAGTCACTATTTTTTTCTTGCACCCAGTTCGGGTGTAGTTTCACATGTGTGACGGAGGCGGTGGGTAAATTGTGCAAGTCAGCTAAGAAAAAGACAGAGAAAATAATGTATATCTATATATATATGTATGTATATATGGACATATGGTCGCTCACATATATGAGTAAGTCAAAGTATATGTGCAGAAGTGCAGCTTGCGCAGCAATATTCGAATGCTTTGACCACTTCCGTTGCCCCAAGATTGCTGTGGCTTGCATCACTTATAGGTAATCTAAAATGGGTCATGTTTATATATGTAAGAAAAAAAAGGATCTGAAAGTATATCATTCAGTTTTCTTCAAGTGGCAGTGAGCCACAAAATGCATAAATTTCCAAATCAAATTTAATAAACACTGAAGTAGTTAGCCGGCACAAATCTTGATGAAAAATATATTTGATATCGGATTAGTACGCAGTAATCTTCTTTTTTTTTAATCGATTTTTTTATTGGAATCTATTTCTTTAACATTCAGCAATACTTGTACCTCAGCGAAATAAATAATGAAGAAAGCAGTTTTTTAACAAATCAAAATACGTACTTAATTTTTTATGTTTTTGGGATTCCAATGTATATTAAAAAGGAGGCAAAGGGCAAGGCTTTGAGGATAATTTCATAAAAAATCATTTTATATATCATAGACTAGCAAACCCGGCCCCCTTCGCTGGGCACACTAAAATAGAATAGATATGGTTTAGAACAGAAAATATATGGTTTTCATATTATTTATTTCTTTATTCTTTATTCAAGCGCTTTGGCATAAACAATATTTTTTGTTTTTCTATTTGTTTTTGAGTAAATAGAAAATATAAATTGAAAATCAGGAAAAAAGAAGATTGTTTTAAATTTCAAATCAACGCATATGAATAACTAAGAAGCAATCGTCTTTTTTCCCGATCATCCATGAATTTTTCGTTTCAATTTATATGTTTTATTAAGCATTGGAGCTTTTTTAACCATTATCCATTTATATTTTTCAAAAAAAAAAACGAAAAAATTGTTTTTTCCACGAACACATAATTTCATTTGGATTTCACATTAAATTCTCGAATTTCGTAAGAAATTATTCACTGTTCCAAAATCCACTCCAAAAAAATTCACAAACAATTTTTACATGTTGCACTTACGTTTTTTCCTTATGGCATCCAAATCAGAAAGAAATATTGACACACTGTCAATTTGACAGTTCAGTTCCGCCCCAAGCGTTAAAAAAGTAAGCGACATTATGGCTGGCTGAAAAGAACGCTGTACCCGTTGCCACTGCTCCGAATTACAACCAAACTTTACGAAACCCATTTTCAATACTTACTTAACAATGTGCATAAGTTTGGTTTAATTCGGTGCAAAGACACGGCGGGTCCACGTTTTGGCATATATTTCGAGACCCAGCTTTCATTTGATACCCATATTGTACATTAACAACCAAAGGTTACCCGGGTCCACGTTTTGACCTATATCTCGAGACCCCAGTCACGTAGCGGCATGAAAAATACTCTGTACTAAGGCATTCACCAACAGCTTCAAATTGATATCCATATTGTACAAAACACATTCTAGGCTCCACGTTTTGGTCTCTATCTCGAGACCCTAGTCACGGATCGGCATGAAAAATACTCTGAACTAAAGCATTCACCAACAGCTTCCATTTGATACCCATATTGTACATACACGTCCGAAGGTTACCCGGGTCCACGTTTTGACCTATATCTCGAGACCCTATCTACCAATAGGTATTCAAACTATACGGAAATCATCTTCAATACCTACTTAACAATGTGTGTAAGTTTGGTTTAATTCGGTTCAAAGACACGGCGGGTCCACGTTTTGGCATATATTTCGAGGCCCTAGTCATCAATAGGTATGAAAATTTACCCGTATTAAAGCACTTACCATATTAAAGCACTTATCAACAGCTTTCATTTGATACCCATATTGTACATACACATCCGAAGGTTACCCGGGTCCACGTTTTGACCTATATCTCGAGGCCTCAGTCACGGAGCGGCATGAAAAATACTCTGTGCTAAAACATTCACCAACAGCTTCAATTTGATACCCATATTGTACATACACATCCGAAGGTTACCCGGGTCCACGTTTTGACCTATATCTCGAGCCCTATCCACCAATAGGTATCCAAACTATACAGAAACGATCTTCAATACCTTCTTAACAGTGTGTGTAAGTTTGGTTGAATTCGGTGCAGACACGGCCGGTTAGCGAACACACACAAAAAGTTGACTTTATTTTATATATAAGATTTTTTTCAGTTTGTGTCCGAAAAATCCAAATATCTTACGGAACCCAATTTTTTTCCAAAATAAAATGTAATCCATGTTACTCGCGGATAATGTAGTTTTCGAATGGTGAAAGAATTTTTAAAATCGGTCCAGTAGTTTTTGAGCCTATTCGTTACAAACAAACAAACAAACAAACAAACAAAGTTTTCCTCTTTATAATATTAGTATAGATGAAACATAACCAAATAGTGGAACAGGTACTTGTCAAGTTGGCATAATAAAAACAAAAACAATAAAAAATATATTTAATAGTATGTGCTGCCCTCACTGTTACGAGGGGTGCCTTTTATATTTTTCGGGATTAGAGAACAAAAACAAATTTTAATCATCGCAAATCACTTTATTGTTTTTCAAAATATTCTCCATGAAGATCTCAACACTTTTGCATGCGTTTGAACCAATTGTCGAAGCACTTTTGCCACTCTGAATGAGGTACCTCCAAAACATGCATTCTGAATGCCGCAACCGCTTCTTCAGGTGTCGAAAAACGTTGACCTCTCAGTTTGTTTGTTACGTACGGGAATAAAAAGAAGTCATTCGGTGCCAAGTCAGGACTATACGGCGGATGACCCATTAATTCGATGTTTTGGGTGCTCAAAAATGCAGTTGTTTGAGCCGATGTGTGAGAGCTCGCATTGTCCTGGTGAAGAGTGATCCGTTTTTGGTGATTTGTTTTCCTAATTTCTTGGATGAAAACTGGCAAACAAATGGTTGTGTACCACTCAGAATTTACTGTGCTGCGTTGTTCTTGTGGTACGGTTGCGACATGTCCAGTTTTTCCGAAAAAACAGGTGACCATTCGCTTGGAAGTGCTTCGTGCGCGAACAACTTTTGTTGGATTTGGCTCATCTTGAAGCACCCATACAGTCGACTGCTGTTTACTTTCGGGCTCATACGCGTAAATCCATGATTCATCACCTGTCACGATGTCATAGACGTGTTTCGAAGCCCCGCGAGCGTAGCGTATTTTTTGAGCATTTCCTTCGACCAATCGACACGAGCCTTTTTTTGAGCGATTGACAAATTTGTGTGTGATCCAACGCGAAAAAATTTTTTTGACAGTCAAATGTTTATGCAATATTGAATGTATGCTGGTCCCACTAATGCCTAAGATTGTCTCAAATTCACGATAGGTCACATGCCGATCTTGCAATATTAGTTCGCGCACAGCATCAATGGTTTTCGGAACAACAACTGATTTTGGACGACCTTCACGAAATTCGTCTTGGAGTGAATTACGACCACGATTGAATTCACCATACCATCGATAAACACTGGTCCTTGATGGAGCTTCATCGCCAAAAAATGAATTAAGTTCATGCATGCAATGTTGCTGAGTTAATCCACGTCGAAAGTTGTAAAAAATAATCGCACGAAAATGTTCACGATTTAATTCCATTTTTGGACCGAGATGAATCTTTTAAGTTACTGTAAACAACATAAATAGCGCTGGTATTTCAAAACGTTCTGAGTACGTAAAATCCAAAAAATGTCAAACTTTGCGATACAGCTGTCAGTTGCCAGATTGCAACACCAAGGTTGCCAAATCCCGAAATATAAAAGGCAAATGATTTTACTCGCATTGGCTCGGAAGTGCACTCATTCGAAACCATGGGCACGAAACACCAAATGATGGAAAGTCATCCCTTGACAGGCAATGTTAATCTTTCTAGTGTATTTCTACCACAAAAAGCTACTCATAAAAAAGATATTTGCCATTCAGAGGCAGTGATTGTGAAAACTCTATTTGTGAAAACTATCAAGACAGTTTGGTTTGTGCTTGGAGGCGACAATAAAAATTTGGGAAATATTAAATTGGTATCGGAGCACCAATGATATAAGGGCAGGCTTTTTCGGCTGATTTCCACTCCGAACTGCAAATATGCAATTGCATAATATCGAGGTGGAGACGTGATTGTGTATATTGATCACAATAGGAGCCTGCCTCCAGACCTTCTACCTGACCCGCATGAAGGTAATATGTCGAAGATAGTCTTCAATTGCTTCCAGGCTAGGTGGAATGTATTACGAAGACCTTGACACTGAAGGATAGCATCAAATTCCGCCCTCTCAGCAGTAAAAATTAAAGTAATTAAAAAAATGGCAAATGTTGCAGACAGCAAATCCACCATTCCAAGCGCTTTCCTAAAAGCGCCACATCTGAGGCAGAAAAAATTAAAAAAAAGACCACTTTTGAATAAATTTCGCAAAGGACACCTCCTCGATTTTGCAGGGGATGGTCCCATGGCTTGGAGTTCTTTTACATATAACTATCACGGTGAATGGAAAAAGTAGTATTTAATGATGAAAAGGACAACCGCACTGTAAATACGAGGGGTGCCTTTTATATGTCGGGATTAGAGAACAAAAATAAATTTTAATCATCGCAAATCACTTTATTGTTTTTCAAAATATTCTCCATGAAGATCTATACACTTTTGCATGCGTTTGAATCAATTGTCGAAGCTCTTTTGCCACTCTGAATGAGGTACCTCCAAAACATGCATTCTGAATGCCGCAACCGCTTCTTCAGGTGTCCAAAACGTTGACCTCTCAGTTTGTTTTTTACGTACGGGAATGAAAAGAAGTCATTCGGTGACAAGTCAGAACTATACGGTGGATGGCCCATTAATTCGATGTTTTGGGTGCTCAAAAATGCAGTTGTTTGAGCCGATGTGTGAGAGCTCGCATTGTCCTGGTGAAGAGTGATCTGTCTTTGGCGATTGGTTTTCCTAATTTCTTGGAAGGCAACTGGCAAACAAATGGTTGTGTACCACTCAGAATTTTCTGTTCTGCGTTGTTCTAGTGGTACGGTTGCGACATGTCCAGTTT
This sequence comes from Anastrepha obliqua, assembly GCF_027943255.1. Lineage (NCBI taxonomy): Eukaryota > Metazoa > Arthropoda > Insecta > Diptera > Tephritidae > Anastrepha > Anastrepha obliqua. The sequence goes on from NC_072894.1 coordinate 122,568,859, forward strand.
TTCCGGAAAAACAGGCGACCATTTGCTTGGAAGTGCTTAGTGCGCGAACAACTTTTGTTGGATTTGGCTCATCTTGAAACACCCATACAGTCGACTGCTGTTTACTTTCGGGCTCATACGCGTAAATCCATGATTCATCACCTGTCACGATGTCTTAGACGTGTTTCGAACCCCGCGATCGTATTTTTTGAGCAGTTCCTTCGGCCAATCGACACGAGCCTTTTTTTGAGCGGTTGACAAATTGTGTGGGATCCAACGCGAACAAATTTTTTTGACAGTCAAATGTTTATGCAATATTGAATGTATGCTGGTCCCACTAATGCCTAAGATTGTCTCAATCTCACGATAGGTCACATGACGATCTTGCAATATCAGTTCGCGCACAGCATCAATGGTTTTCGTAGCAACAACTTGTTTTTGACGACCTTCACGAAATTCGTCTTGGAGTGAACTACGACCACGATTGAATTCACCATACCATCGATAAACACTGGTCCTTGATGGAGCTTTGTCGCCAAAAAATGAATTAAGTTCATCCATGCAATGTTGCTAAGTTAATCCACGTCGAAAATTGTAAAAAATAGTCGCACGAAAATGTTCACGATTTAATTCCATTTTTGGACCGAGATGAATCTTTTAAGTTACTGTAAACAACACAAATAGCGCTGGTATTTCAAAACGTTCTGAGTACGTAAAAGCCAAAAAATGTCAAACTTTGCGATACAGCTGTCGGTTGCCAGATTGCAATACCAGGGTTGCCAAATTCTTCCAAATAAAAGGACCCCCTCGTAGAAATAGCTTCATTTAAACGTTCTGGTACTGCTAAAATGCGCTTTTGGAGATACGTAACTTCAATTTTGTCCCATTTTGCTTATTTTTTTTTAATTAATCAACTGTTCAAAATGCCGTCTGTTTTGGTAAACATTACTAGATAGTAATCCCTAAAGCTTTTTAATGGAGTTACATGCTGGCCAATCCAAACGGTCGATTTTTCTTTCTTTGAAGATGCCAAAAGTCAGTTGGGCCACTTGAATTGCAGCATTTTCTTGCTGAAATATCCAATTTCCTCCCCAAAACCTTTGCTCAAATCCGATTAAGATATTAACAAGAAGCATTGTGTATACTTGGGAATTTATGCTGCATTTTTCTCATCACTAAAAATGACGTTAAGCGGCTCTTCCGACCAAAATTTATGTTTGTCAGGGAATTGCATTCGAGCGTATTTATGGTACGGTTTTAACTAGGTTGCAGTTTTTTTTCGTATTATCGCCAGTATTCAAAATTAGCTTAATTCGATCTTTTTTATTTCAGCAATTTTTCCAATTTGCTTTATCTTTTACCTTACTCACGCAAATGGACAACTATTTTTACCATGATTTCTGAAGGACTCTTTCCGGACGGCATTTTTGCTTTTATAAACTACGAAATAATATCGAAGTCTTGAATATTGCCTCAAAATAAATGAAAACTAACGCTAACATGCTTTTTCAAGCGTTAATAACTCTTTTTTATTGTGACAAATAGATAAATAAATAATAACTTTTTGTAATCAGTTCCATTTTTTCATGATTTCTTCACGATTTTAAACAATCGGACTTACACATAATTGTGCGGAAAACGCTTACCTTCAATTATCTGAAAATAGAATTTTGTACTTTTACTCCATTTCCGAGATATTGACTGTTTTGTAACTTGATGCGCTCGACGGTGGCATTGCTGCCATCGGCTGATCGGTCGCGCGGCGGCTTGAGGGACCGCGAAAACTGAAGCAGCGTACAACTAATTTCATTAAAATAATTATATTGTATTACAAGTCCGAAAGATTCCAACTATAGTACATTTTTACCATAATATGACAGTTGTATTTACTTTTCTTACTTTTACTTGCTGATAGTATTTTCAAACAAAGAATCGTCTTTTGAAAAATTCGACTTTGAATTTTTTTTCCAATTGTAGGTTGAAACTGATGATATTGCCGCGTATTTTTTATCGCTACAGCTCCTTTGATGTGGCTTTGATATTTTTTTCATGAGCATCATGTTCAAGTTGAGAGCAAAATTCAAAATCGATTGTTTTATGGTTGATACTGTTCTTTTCAAGCAAAGCGTCTTTAATATTTTTCACAAAAGCTGAGTATGGATTTGCTGATTTTTTAATTCTGCATTTTCTGTTCCTTTTCCAGAATTAATGACGTCTGCAACAATTTCTTTGAGTTCCTTATCGCATAAATCAGAATACCTTTTTTTTTAATTGGTGGTTCGCCTAGTTCTTGCAGAATTTTGTTCACTTTATCGAATTTCAAAGAATGATCAATGTTCTTTATTTCGAAATTTTCATCCTCCGAATCGGCAAAAGAATCTATAGAGCTATCCGACGCCTCACTTTCTGCACTTTGAGTAGGACTGAAAAAAGAAACGTGGCGATTTACTCTAGCGGAGACAGCAATTTTAAATGTTTTATTAACTTTCACATTAAAAATTGTTCGTTACAAATTCATTCAATAGTCCTTTGAGGTTAAAAATAGCAATAAAAGAAAAAAAAATTTGGAAAGTATGTAAATATCTAACGAAATGCATATTATACAAGCAAACATTCATTCACCCTGAAAATAAATGATTTTCAATCGAAATTCAAATCTTGTTTGCAACAGCAGACTACAATAGTTTATTTACAGTATGTGACATATTAATTTCCAATGTGATAATGTAAGCGATAGTAATTAAATAATTACTCGAAGAATATTGAATAAATATTACAGCTCACCTCGTGTTCTGACAATGTTCACCTAGTGCGATCACAGTAGTTTTCGCACCCTTATATAATTCTTTGCGACACATTTTACAAACATATTGACCAATATATTTTTCAAATTTATCATTCCACTTTGTGTACTAGTGTTACTAGAGCTTACAAAAGATGTGTTCCGCGTAACATATGTTTTGGCTTAACATATTTCAGTTATACACTTTTTAAACTATTTGCTTCATTATTAATTTCGCGAAGGTACTTAAAACTAAGACATTCTACTAGATATGAATGGAAAGCTCCCAGTGGAGCAACCATTTCTAGATTTTTGCTTATTAGCATACAAATCCGTTGTTGGCTTCCTTTTCAGTCTCTTAAAGAAGATGGCATTAAGAGTTATTCCTGTAATTAAAGGGTTTGGGTGCAACTTTAATTTTATATTGTGTATTTCTTCAGGGCATTTGTGGTATAAGATGATGCGTTTGTAATCATTTTAATTGTTCCCGATTGGAATCTATTTCGATGTTAGAATTAGCTGCAGTACCCGAGAGCTGTATACCGTAGGTCCTTATCGGTTTCAATATGGCTGGGTAGAGTGAGAGCTTGCTTTTGAGAGAAACTTGAGAATTTCGATCAAGTAACCAGTATAGATTCCGGAGTTTGATTCAAAGTGTCATCCTTTAGTGAAAATATGTGTTTTCCATGTAATCTTGCTGAAATATTTCATGACATTATTTTGGGGTATGATTACATTATTGAGTTTCGTAGGTGAGCAAATGCTTCGATTAAGTGTAAAAGTTACTGAACTGATTTTGGGTCTTTCGATTTTCCTCATTTTTTTTGGAGTTTAAGTGAATCCTTCTCGGGGTTAGAGTCAATTGCGAGTTAAGCGGTGTCATCTGCAAAAGTTCCGACGATGGTTTGCTCAGTGACTAGTAAATCGTGGGTGTAGAGTAAGTTTAGGACTGAGCCCGTTTTACTGGCCTGGGATACACCAGCTAAACTTTCACAGAGTTAAGAGTGGTCTTCGTTTTGCTTAATAAAGAAATGTCGGTCTTTGAGGTAGGACTTGATGAAAATATATTATAATAATTTATGGATAGAGTGTTTTTTTTCAGCAAAATTAAGAAACAGTTTTTTCTAATAGCAGTCGCCCCTGGGCAGGCAATGGCAAAACTCCGAGTGTATTTCTGCCATGAAAAAGCTCCTCATAAAAATATCTGCCGTTCGGAGTCGGCTTGAAACTGTAGATCCCTCCATTTGTGGAACAACATCAAGACGCAGATAGGAGCCAATATATCTATATATATAAAAATGAAATGATGTTCGTTTGTCCGCATTTTTTTGGGCCGATACGAGGCCAATTTTATTCGTTCTTTTTTCATATTATAGGGATCCACTAGGGGAAGGTTTTTAGCAAAAAAAAATTTCTTTTAAATATTTTCTTCACATAAAAAAAAGAAAAAATCAAAATATTGTCCAAAACAAAACTTGCTCGATTGTTAGATTAAAGTAAGTTTCGAATCGACATTCATTTTATGTGTAATTTTATGTGTACAACTTTTTTTGAATTTTTTGTATTTGTATTGTGATACAGAAATGTATTGTATACAGAAATTTCAAATGATTCGAATGAAAATTTTTTTTTTTTTTTTTTATTTCTTCCATAAAATATTACACCTGTCGTTAGACAATAAGTAATTTGATTTACAAAAAGATGGAATGAGAGTGATATTGAAGGGCCAATGCCTCCAAGCTCATTTAGAAGAAATATATACATATTATTTAAAAACAAGTGGTTAACAATGACATATACGATTAGTTGACAATTGATTACAAGGATTTTGCAAGATCTGTTGGTGTTTGACGGTTAAGCCGACTTTGGGTAGATTTTTCTTTATTTGGTAGTATTCTCATCATAGGATTTGTATGCGTTAATAGTCTATTTATGTGTCTTCTGCTAGCGCTTTGTATTGTTTCATCAATAGTATCGATGTCAAGGTCGCGATGAATATCTGCGTTAGGTATGTACCAAGGTGCATTAGTTAAGGTCCTAAGTATTTATGAAAATAATGTTTCAATTCAATTGAGCAATGCTTTCTTTGACCAATTCTATATGGAAATGAATGCGTTTGCAAACGATGTTTTCGGCTATGAACAAATGTTGGAATCGAATGAAAAAGGAAAGAAACGCGAAATGATAAAAAAAATTCTTGGAAAATTTAAAATGAATGGTGCTTCATTGGAAAAATTCAAAGGTAATAAGAACATACACAAGATAAAGTTAGAATTCGAATTTTTAGATTTATTTTGTTTATTTCTCATTTTTTCAGAAGTACACCACACAACAACTCATTCCAACTCTGATTTTGAAATCCTGTTGGAATTGGTGATCGATAATTTTGTCACTATAATGGTCAATGGAAATTTGCGTGTATCAGACCCTGCATATTATTTACCATATCAACTTTTTATGGAACATATGGACCGAATGAACACAAAAAAAATAATTTAGTTTTGTTTTGATTTTTTGCAACATTTTGGTTTTCAGTTAATACAATAAAAACAATACTGTTTTTTCGTGAACACAAAATTCTAAATTTATTACGTTGTTTGTTTAGAATTTTTTTATAAAAAAAGTAAAATTTTTGGTTTTGAGGAAATTTGTTTATTGTTGCTATTTGTGAAAGCGTAGATATTTGTAAGTATTTGACTATAATCCTAAAAGTTAATGGAATATCACTATGACACATAGAAAACATTTTTTCAAAGGTGTGTTTTTCGAAAATTATAAAAAAAATTGTTTTCAAAAATTTTGAAGAAATAAAGTAAAATAAAAAAATTTCGAAAGCATGAAATTTTTTCAAAACCAAATTTTCCTCAAAAAGATAAAAGAAATTTCTTCGAAGAGGTGTTTTTCTAAAATTACAAAAAAAAAAAATTCAAAAATTTTAAGCAAATAAAATAAAATAAAACTTTTTCAAGGGTATGAAATTTTTTCAAAACAAAATTTTCTGAAAACCAAACAAAATTAAAAAAAAAATGGTGTTTTCAAAGCTTTTCATATTCCACTATTAATAGAGAATACATTTTTTCGAGGGGGTGTTTTTCAAAGCGGAAAAAAATCTTTTTTAACAAATCAATTTAAACTTTTACAAAAGTATGAAATTTTTTCAAGAACAAAATTTTCTCAAAAACGTTAAATTAAAAAAAAAAATAGTTTTTTCAAAATATTTAATTTTCAGCAATTAACTGAGAAAAAATTTGTTAGAGCGAAGTGTTTTTCAAAACTTCAAAAAACACTTTTTAACCAAAAAAAATAAACCTTTTTTCAAAACCAACAGGAATGATAACATTGCCTAACAATTTCTGCACTTTTGCACAGTCTAAAGAGGCATTGATACAGAGTGTATTTCCAAACATAGTTCAACATTACAAAAACCATGATTGACTCAGCGAAAGAGCAATTTTAGCTGGGAAAATAAGGACGTCAATGATATAAATTCAGCTATTTTAGATCAAATACCTGGTGACATAGTTGTTATGTTGCGTATAAGTCAATGGACACTATTACTGATCAAGATGAGGTCGTAAATTATCCAACTGAATTCTTAAACTTACTCGATTTGCCAGGCTTACCACCTCATAATTTACGATTAAAAATTGGAGCACCGATTATTATGCTGCGCAATAGTAATGTGCCCCGACTTTGCAACGGTGCCAGACTCGCTGTGAAGAAGCTAATGGGTAACGTTATCGAAGCAACAATTTCGAAAGGGAAGTACAAAGGAGAAGACATTTTGATACCCTGAATTCCACTGATTCCGGCGGACTTACCATTCGATTTCAAACGTTTGCAGTTCCCTATTCGCCTTGCCTTCGCTATAAGAATTAATAAGGCGCAAGGACAGTCTCTACAAATGTGCGGTATTAATTTAGAATATCCAATTTTTTCTCATGGACAATTGTATGTAGCTTGCTCACGAGTTGGCAAACCATCGTCATTATTCACGCGAAAGATGAAAAAACCAAAAACGTTGTCTACCAAAAAGTGTTACAATAAAGTTCGAATGAAATTGTATCAAAGAATTTGCTTTGTTTCGTATTAATTTTATTCTCTTTCAGCAAATCATTGAATTTATCGTCTAGCGAAGCGGGCGAGGGTACGCTAGTTATATATATAATCCGTCATGCCAATCGTCTGCATCTACTACTGATTTTATTGAAAAATCACGAATGGAATTATTTGTACTGTTTAAGTGAATTGCAATAAGTTATTTCCTTCTTCTCTTTTTAATAGGCGCGATAACCGCTTACGCGATTTTGGCGGAGTTTAACAAAGCGCGCCAGTCATTTCTTTCTCGTGCTAACTGGCGCCGGTTGGACACACCAAGTGAAGCCAAGTCCTTTTCCACCTGATTTTTCCAACGCAGAGGAGGCCTTCCTCTTCCTCTGCTACCACCAGCTGGTACCGCATCGAATACTGATTGTATCCATTCGGACGACATGACCCAGCCAACGTAGCAGCTGGATCTTTATTAGCTGTACTATGTCTATGTCGTCGTAAAGTTCTTACAGCTCATCGTTCCATCGCCTGCGATATTCGCCATTGCCAACGTACAAAGGCCCAAACGGTGCTGGGGTGGATGTTTAGAGGGTGATTCGAAAGGCAAGTCTCACATTTTTCGGCGTTCAATGCTTTTGGCACCACTGTCACTATGACGATGCCATCTGCAAGCCCTGTTATGGTGACCTCTCTGGGAACCAGCAAGCTTACAACCTTGTCGCACATGATGTCCCATAAAACAGGACCCAGGACCGATCAACGTGGCACACGAGCAGTAACTTTGACCACCTTTGTGACTCTGGTATATGTAATTTATCATCTGTAATAAGTTACTTGTCATTTGCCATTTGTCACATGTACTGTGATGGGTCTAAAGACAACGATTTTTTTTCGACTACCTACTCCGAACATTTAGAATTTTTACTTCAGCGGATATTCCAAACTCTTGTGTAATTCAAATTGCGCAACCGTATCTTTGATACGTAGATTCAAAAGTAAGTTATTTAACGGTATATTATAGTTGAACTCTTTAGTCAGTTAATGGCTTTTAGAGCTTAACGAAAAATATTGATGTCCTTTAGAGTTACAACTAAGCAAAGTGAGTGTCGTAGTGAGCAAGATGAATATTTTTTATAATATTTTTTGTCAAAATATGGTATCATTCAAAAGCAACATTCAGGTTTGGGTTTGGAATCCTGGGCACAATAGTGGTCGCCCCTCGCCAAGCAATTGCCAACATCTGAAATCATCATTGCCTTGGAAAAGAGCCTTATAAAACACCATTTTCTCATTCTAAGGCGACATAGTAGAATTGCAAGTCCTCTCATTGTGGAAGACATCAAGTGGTGCATTACAAATAGGAGGAGGAGCTCGGCGAAACACCCAAAAAGGTATACGCGCCAATTATATATTTGAGATTAAAGTTTTAGTTTTGTTCGACGAGAGAGGACTTTACTGCTCAGTTGCCTACTTAGTCCAAAGTAGCACTTGTTGGCAAGAGAGATTCTACGTTGGATTTCAAGGCTGACATTGTTATCGGTGTTAATGCTGGTTCCTAAATAGACGAAGTCTTTTACAACCTCGAAATTATAACTGTCTACAGTGACGTGGGTGCCGATACGCGAGTGCGCCGACTGTTTGTTTGAAGACAGGAGGTACTTCGTTTTGTCCTCGTTCACCACCAAACCCATTCGCTTTGCCTCTTTATCCAGTTTGGAGAAGGCAGAACTAACAGCGCGGTTGTTAAGGCCGATGATGTCAATATCATCGGCATACGCCAACAATTGTACGCTCTTATAGAAAATTGTGCCTGAGCGATTAAGTTCTGCGGCTCGTACGATGCTCTCCAACATCAAGTTAAAGAAGTCACACGACAGCGAGTCACCCTGTCTGAAACCTCGTTTGGTATCAAACGGCTCGGAGAGGTCCTTCCCAATTCTGACGGCGCTGCTGGTGTTGAGCAACGTCATCCTACATAGCCGTATTAGTTTTGCGGGGATACCAAATTCAGACATCGCGGCATACAGGTAACTCCTTTCCGTACTGTCGAATGCAGCTTTGAAGTCGACGAAAAGATGGTGCGTGTCGATTCTTCTTTCATGGGTCTTTTCCAAGATTTGGCGTATTGTGAATATTTGGTCGATGGTAGACTTTCCAGGTCTGAAGCCACACTGATAAGGTCCAATCAGTTGGTTGACGGTGGGCTTCAGCCTTTCACACAATACGCTCGCTAGAACCTTATAGGCGATATTTAGAAGACTAATCCCGCGGTAATTGGCACAAATTGCAGGATCGCCCTTCTTATGGATTGGGCAGAGCACACTTAAATTCCAATCGGCAGGCATGCTTTCATCCGACCATATTTTGCATAGGAGCTGATGCATGCACCTTACCAGCTCCTCGCCGCCATGTTTGAATAGCTCAGCCGGCAGTCCGTCGGCGCCCGCGGCTTTGTTGTTCTTTAGCCGCGTTATCGCTATTCTCACCTCGTCATGATCGGGTAGCGGAACGACAATTCCGTCGTCAACGATTGGGGTATCGGGATCTTCACTTTCTCGGTGACATGCGCAGCTGTCACTGTTTAATAGGTTCGAGAAGTGTTCCCTCCATAATCTAAGATTGCTCTGTACGTCAGTCACCAGTTCGCCGTCTTTGTTCTTACAGGAAAACGCCCCGGTCTTGAAACCTTCTGTAAGCCGCCGAACTTTCTGGTAGAATTTTCGGGCGTTGTTCCTGTTGGCCAGCATCTCAAGCTCTTCGCACTCACGTATTTCGGCCTCTCGTTTCTTCTTTCGGATAATACGTCTCTCTTCCTTTTTCAGCTCTCTGTAGCGATCCCACATGGCTCGCGTTGCGCCCGATCGCAGCGTGGCTCTATAGGCGGCATCCTTTCTTTCTGCGGCAGCATGACATTCCTCGTCGTACCAATTGTTTTTTCGGGCTCGCCGGAATCCGATTTCTTCTTCGGCGGCGGTACGTAGGGAACGAGAAATGTTGCTCCATTGCTCGCGCATGCCGGGTTGTTGGGCAGTGCTCTCCGAGAGCAGGAGTGAGAGTCGAGTGGCGAATCTTCTGGCTGTCTGTTGTGATTGCAGCTTTTCGATGTCGAACATTCTTTGCGTAGGTAGATGTACGTTTTTTGCTGCACAGAGGCGGGTGCGCAGTTTGGCTGCAACAAGGTAATGATCCGAGTCGATGTTGGGTCCTCGGATCGTACGTACATCTAATACACTAGAAGCGTGTCTTCCATCTATCACAACATGATCGATCTGGTTTCGCGTTTTTCGATCAGGAGACAGCCAGGTGGCTTGGTGAATCTTCTTATGCTGGAATCTGGTGCTGCAGACTACCATGTTTCGGGCCCCGGCGAAGTCGATCAGCCTCTGTCCGTTACCGGATGTTTCGTTGTGCAGGCTGAATTTTCCGACTGTGGGACCAAAAATTCCCTCCTTGCCCACCCTGGCGTTGAAGTCGCCAAGCACGATTTTTATGTCGTGGCGGGGGCAGCGCTCATAGGAACGTTCCAGGCGCTCATAGAAGGAATCTTTGGTCGCATCGTCCTTCTCTTCCGTCGGGGCGTGGGCGCAAATTAGCGATATGTTGAAGAAACGGGCTTTGATGCGGATTGTTGCGAGACGCTCGTCCACCGGAGTGAACGACAGTACTTGGCGACGAAGTCTCTCTCCCACAACAAATCCGACACCGAATTTGCGCTCCTTTACATGGCAGCTGTAGTAGACGTCGCAAGGTCCCATGGTTTTCTTTCCTTGCCCCGTCCATCGCATCTCTTGGATGGCAGTGATGTCAGCCTTTACTCTCACGAGGACATCAACCAGCCGGGCAGAGGCACCTTCCCCATTAAGGGACCGGACATTCCAGGTGCATGCCCTCAAATCATAATCCTTAGTTCGTTTGCAGGGGTCGTCATCAGTATAGGGAGGTCTCATCCGAGGCTTTTTAAAACTTTTCATTGGGGGCGATTTTTAAGTGGCGGGTCCCAAACCCAACGCACAACCAGCTATCCTGGAATGTTTCGCCTTCTCACGTTAGCTCACTCCCGAACGGATGTTCGGAAGCTACCCAGAGGATACGTGGGCTAATCCCGGCCGTTGTGAGCTGCTTGAACCATATGCAGAAGAATCGTCCTGGCCATTCCCAAGTGAATGGCGATCAGTAACTTTCCCCACTTGCGTGGACTTCTACACATGGAACCATCCTCCCTCTCATCATGCCCGTCCTTACGTATGGCGCAGAAGCTTGGACGATGACAACATCCGATGAAGCGACGCTTGGAGTGTTTGAGAGAAAGATTCTGCGCAAGATTTTTGGACCTTTGCACGTTGGCAACGGCGAATATCGCAGACGATGGAACGATGAGCTGTATGAGCTTTACGACGACATAGACATAGCACAGCGAATAAAGATCCAGCGGCTACGTTGGCTGGGTCATGTCGTCCGAATGGATACAAACGCTCCGGCACTGAAAGTATTCGATGCGGTACCAGCTGGTGGTAGTAGAGGAAGAGGAAGGCCTCCTCTGCGTTGGAAAGATCAGGTGGAGAAGGACTTGGCTTCACTTGGTGTGTCCAATTGGCGCCGGTTAGCACGAGAAAGAAACGACTGGCGCGCTTTGTTAAACTCGGCCAAAATCGCGTAAGCGGTTATCGCGCCAATTAAGAAGAAGAAGAAGAAGATTAAAGTTTTACTTGAGCTTTAAATTACATTTTAAATATACAAGTAAAACAACTTATGCTATTCTGTCCTTCACTGTTTTCTGCTCATTCAGGTCACTCACTCGGCTACTTGTAGGCAAACAGCTTTAACGGTTTCTACGAATTTGTGTTAAACCCTAATTAGTGTATTTAATTTGGCGTAATTAAGGCAATACCCCAGAGGCTTTGCAAGTAACTTTAAAGATTTAGAATGCAAATTTTTCCGCAAGCTGCAGGCGAAGAACTTAATAGTTAAATGGCAAATGGTTTGAAGACACTCTTAGCGTTTAACTGGTATGGAATTTCGTAAAGCTTTCAGTAAGATTCAAGCATACGAGTATGTATGTTCTTAGTAATGAGAATATTTTACGGTAACTTTAGTTTTAATATGCCATAAAGCAGCATTGAGTGGTTGGTTAGTTGTTAGCTGCCCAAGTAGCTATGCAGGAATCGATTAAAGTGCCCATTAGAAATATAAATGCAACGAATTTGATTATTGAATTTTGAAATATTTGCTCTTCTTTATCTTCTTGTCGAGATAATTTGGTAAGCGTTCTTTTGCCCTTCTGCTTGTTGGTGTAAGATTACTATTGAATTACTACTGAATTACTTTTGGGTTTGTACAGTGAAGGAATGGTAATGCGATTGCTATGAAGCGATTTCTGGTTATCTGCTTGGGAAAATAAGTCCAACGTGTTTACTATTTACATTATTTTATTTTTTTTTATTTTTTTATATAAAATTAGCTTACAACATAAATCTTATAAGCTATTTTAAGTTAGGAGCTATAGCAGCGAAAGCTTTAGACGAAACATCGCATCGTTTGCTGCTGCTGAAATATACCTCTTTTGGTTTTCATTCAAAATTCTTTTCCTGGGTTAAATACTACATAACTCATAGGCGTTGCTTTGTAGCTGTTGATATCGTTGGTTTGATACCATTCATAGCGTCTTCAGTTATCTCCCAATATAGCATCATCCTTTCTCTATTTTTTATCAATGATATTAGCTCATACAGGGCCGTAGAGAGCATATCCGGGCCCCGGGGGAAAATTGCAAATGCGGGCCCTTTCCAATTATGTCTAATTCATATAAATACGTATAATCTCGAGTCCAGGCCCCTCTGAAAACTCCGGGCCCGGGGGAAAAAGTACTCGTATGCTCTTCTTCTCAGCGCACACAACCGGAATTGCCACCAAAGTCCAGTTCTAAACTACGCTGCGCCTGTCCGGTCGCTTGGAACTAATGCCACTCAGTGGATAAAGCTCCAGACTTACCAAAACACTGCTATTCGGAAAGCGACGTATTGCCTCCTGATGTCGCCTCTTCAACACCTTAACAACGAGGCAGAGATGCTCCCGGTAAAGGAGCACAATGAACTTCTCAATAAACAGTTTATGTTTGGGTGACCATCGGGAGACCATCCCTGCCACCGAATGCCGTAATCGACGTAATCGGAGTCCAACCACCACCTATAGTAGATGAAGAGCTCCAGCTTCCCCGTGAGACTCGCGGCACATTGGCACAATTATGTTCTCCAATCCCACTCATCTAGCACCCCTCTCCCTCTGGACCCAACCTGTCGAAACAGGAAGTTTCCTGGGAATACCTTTAGTGTAGAGTACCTCCACTTCACTTCCAAATATTCTTAACACTCAAACTCAAACTATGTAAACCATGTCAATTCAATTTACTCTACTTTAATGACATAATTCTTTTCAATTTCAATGACATAAACTCTTTGCCTTTTTTTTGAAACCCGAAACATAAGTAAACACATGGCACACACCAAATACACTTTTTGTCACATGATACCCCACTCCAAAGCAAAGCCATAACTCACTGTGAAGTAAACTAACCCTGAACAAAATTTAAGTCAACCTAAGCAGAATTTCATTTGTATAGTATTTTTAAGTGTTTACAACTTTGTTATTGATTTTTACTTGCAACAATGTTTAATTGTAATTATGTATATTTTATTGATGACAAGGCAAAAAGAAAGTATAAAAATAAAGCCATTCTATCAGAAGGCAGCTCAGTCAGCTCAAGCAGCTCAATCAGCTCAGTCCTGATAGTTGGAAGGCTAGTTGTTTGCCCTAACTCAAAAAAAAATCTTTTATTCTCTAAGGAATCTTTAGTCGGCAGGTTTGCCCTAAAGCTCTTCCATAAGTTAATAGCTCCTTTACTTTGACGATCCTGCCTTACTTTACATGGCGATTCAGTTTCACTTTACATTAGACGAGTTAGACGAAGACAACCGGTGTTATACGCTACACTGAAAGGGCTTAGTATTGCTGCTACAACAACGACATGACGTCATTTCGTCTACAAAGAAGAGAATACGTTTACAATCGTTTTCATCGTCCTCTAAAAACATTACTGATGCAGACAGCGATTTTGAAATATACAATTCGGTGACCTACACATCAACTAACCCAATTTTCCGTATAACAAATCCGGAACTTCGAGTACAAGCAACCCCACACGGAGGTGTTCCCTTTGTTATAATAAACATAAGATCAGGAAAGAATCTTCTTACTGGTGTTCTGTTTGCGATGTGTCCTTGTGTGTTGTGCCTTGATTCAGAGAATACCACTCCATTACAGAAAAACAAATTTTGAACTTTGTATTTTTACCTTTTGGTTTAATTAGCATAAGTGAAATAAATAAATATTATTAACAAAATAATCTTCTTCTTCTCAATTGGCGCGATAACCGCTTACGCGATGTTGGCCGAGTTTACCAAAGCGCGCCAGTCGTTTCTTTCTCGTGCTAACCGGCGCCACTTGGATACACCAAGTGAAGCCAAGGCCTTCTCCATCTGATCTTTCCAACGCAGAGGAGGCCTTCCTCTTCCTCTACTAGCACCAGCTGGTACCGCATCGAATACTTTCAAAGCCAGTTAGCGTAGCCGCTGGATCTTTATTCGCTGCGCTGTGCCTATGTCGTCGTAAAGCTCAAGCAGGCCATCGTCCCATAGCCTGCGATATTCGCCGCTGCCAACGTGCAAAGGTGAAAAAATCTTGCGCAGACACTCTTCTTTCTCTCAGACACTCCAAGCGCCGCTTCATCGGATGTTGTCACCGTCTAAGCTTCTGCACCATACGTTAGGACGGACATGATGAGAGCCTTTTAGAGTGTTAGTTTTGTTCTTAGAGAGAGGACTTTACTGCTCAGTTGCCTACTTAGTCCAAAGTAGCACTTGTTGGCAAGAGATCAATATAAGATCAATTTTATAAAATAAACCTATAGTTTTGTGCAATTCTTTAACAGCGACACCTACTCTGAGACTGATGACTATACTCGTTATTGCTCGACTTTCGCGACTTTTGTAAACGGAACGACCACGTTAACTGGTTATATTCTACCAGAACAATCAACCAATACCATAAAACTCATATGGTTGGAATGCAGATACTTTTAATTGCTGTAAAATATTAGATACGTCAGCCCAGAGTCTGGATATTCATTGTTCACATGCTTGCTTAGTCGCTCTGCGTGCGACTTTGCAAATTTCTTTATGGTTACCGTAACCGAATCAATATTGAGGTCACGTTCTAGATCTTGCGTCCTAATATACCATGGAGCACAAACTGCATGCTTGAGTGCCTTAGTCTGAAATCTTTGTATATGCGCTGTGTTACTATAGCTGGTGCATCCCCATAGCTGAATCCCATAGGTCCAGATAGGTTTGAGAATTTGTTTGTAAACCATTAGCCAATGCATATTTTGGAATTTTAGGTCCAGTTCTTCTCTTTTCTTTTTTACGTGCGCACTCCACCTAAGTTTCGTGTCGAGCGTCATACCTAAATACTTTGCTGTATTAGAGCATGGTACTTTAATGCTGTTTACGTATATTGGCAGGTAGTTGGTCTTTTTGTTTGTAAAGTTGATGTGTACAGACTTTGTTTCGTTCAGTTTAATGTGTCATTTAACTGTCCAATTGTATATTTTATTGATAGCAAGCTGCAGTTGTGTAGTAGACTCTATTTCTGTCTTTCCGACGGTTAGTATTGCAGTGTCATCAGCAAATGTTGCTATAAAGCAATTTCTGCTGTTTGGCAGGTCGTGAGTAAAAAGTAGATAGAGAAGGGGACCAAGCACACTTTCTTGTGGCACACCAGCTTTTATCTCTTTCAGTTCAGAGAACTCATCTTCGTATATGACGCGAAAATAGCGGTCAGACAGGTAGGTTTTTAAGATATTAAAACATTTTGTTGGCAGTACATTCTTTATTTTCCACAGCAGAATAGCATGACACACTTTATCGAAAGCTTTAGAGACATCGAGAAATACAGCCGAACAGACATTTTTTTCTTCAAATGTGTTCTCGATGATACGAGTAATTCTGTGAATTTGGTTAATAGTTGAGTGGCGCGCGCGAAATCCAAATTGGTGTGTTTATTATTTGTTTATTTTCTATGATATTACTTAGGCGCTTTATCAAACATTTTTCCAACAGTTTAGATAAGATGGACAACAGTGAATTTGGTCGATATGATGCTATATCGTTTGAAGGCTTTTCTGGTTTTAGAATCATGATGACATCAGCTATTTTCCAATAGATTGGAAAGTATTGCAGCTTAAAGAAAGCATTCATTATGTTTGTTAGCTTAGTAATGATGTTTCGTGGAACTTGTTTGAGGACTTCGGCAGTTATTAAATCAAATCCTGGAGATTTCTTCGACTTCAACTTTTGTATCTCGGCGCACATCTCATCTTCAGTTATGAGTTCTATATCGCCATAATTATCATTGGCCATGCCATCATTATTTAGTATTGGTGATGTGTCGCTTTTGGGTGTAAAGATTTTTGCTAGATAATCTGAAAATATATTTGCTTTTTCTATGTTGGTTTTCGCCCATCCATTATTGTCTACTTTGATTGGTGGATTATGGTTAGCTGGCTGTTTAAGCTTTTTGGTGCATTTCCATAGTGAGTTGTTTGTGTCTCTTTGATTATTTAATTGCTGTGCGTAGTTTGTAAATGATTGATTTTTGTATTCTTTAATTTTATGGCTGAGATCTTTCGCTGCTTTGTTCAAAGCTGCTTTATCAACAGGTGATCTTGTTTGATGCCACCTACGCCGCTTTTTCGCTTCTTTAGCACCATTTCTTTTATATCTTTTGCGTATTTGTGGCCAGCGGAAATTTTCATTAAAGGAGGTGTGCTCGACCAAGCAGAGTGTTGCATTTCTTTCGTCAGTTTTAAAACTTAGTCATCTATCTTTGTTGTTGATTCCATTGGAAACGTATTGTCGTCAGATTCTTCTAAAATTTTGCGGAAATAATCCCAGTCGGTAAATTGATTAGTTAATTTGAGAACTGGTTCACGTAACACTACCGTTTCGCTGAGAGTTAGGTAGATTGGCGAGTGATCTGAATTCATGTCTAGCCCATTTTCAATAGTAAGATATGCACTGGAGATTTTCTGGTGATGAAGAAATCGATAAGGTCCGGATTTTTTTGTGGATCAGATGGCCAATACGTTGGCATCCGTGAATTAATAACTGAATAATTAACTGCAAATGTAAAAATCTTTCTTGACAGCTATGTTTGAAGTGCATGTTGTTTTTGCTTTTAATTCTTGTGGTATTGTTTAACAGAATAACGTTATTTTCTACTATTGGCTTATTTATTATTTGCATTAGTCAAATAAAATCAAAGTTTAAAAGAAACCCATGAAAAATGCATATTTGCTTGACGAATATATCTGAATTCCGCTAGATTAGTAGACATTTTCATGACAGACTGTGTAAATAAGCTGAATGCTTTAATAACTTCTGCGTAAATTAACACAGCTTAACTGAGGCTTTGAAGTTGACACTAATACTTCCTTGTTGACTTTACTACGCACCCATTAACTGCTCGCATTCTGCTCTCCTCTTTTATTCTTCCAGTTGCCTGCAACTCGCATAAAATTCAAAGTGGCTGTTTAAATTCACATCCACCTTTGTCGTACGTGTCTTCGCATGCCAGCGACATAAAGAAAAAAACCAATTTGCATTTCAAATCAAAGCCTTTTTATTTTCTATTACATACTTTAAGGCGCGCACGTAAGCATTTATGCATAAAAAGCCCCCATAAACGCTGCATAATTGACAATCGCGTGTTTTGGCGTGCTTTGCCACTCGTGCATGCCCTTTTGTTAAAACTGAAATATGCATAATGCACTTAACCCATTGATGACCGTTTGCATTGTGCACTTTAATGTTCCATTTACTATTAATTATGTTAATTACTTACTAGTGGCGCGTGGACAGACATAAGTGGGAAGTTTTATAGAACAAAAAAACAATTATGCTAAAAAATTTTAAAACTAAAATTTTGTTTTTGTGTAGCCTGCAGCAAAGTATTTTTATTACATAATTTTAGCTTTTTCCAGCGTCGCTATTTATTTGCGCTAGAGGTTTTTGTTTTCTCGAGTGCATAAATTGGAAATTATTCACTTACTAAATAAATTTGCATACATTTTAAAGTATTTATGTATTGTAGCGAATACAGTTTAAAGTTATTGAATTGAATAAATATTTAAATTATGGTTTAATTTGCAAAAATTATCGCTGGCATTTTTTCGTTCGTATACCAACGCGTACTTTGCATATTTGCGGTATAGAAAAACAAAACCAAGCACAAAAGGGTATGTTTTTGTATCTGTGTGATGTATTTTGACTGAATATATTTATTAGTTTTTGCTTTGCACAAATTACATTAAACAACAAATTTCCACTTTTTTTTCAAAATAACAACTTTCCGCTGACGGAGTGTGGTAAATGGGGCAACGGACATACAACGGTTTTAAAGTTCATGTCTAAACATTTTTTAGGTGGAATGAAATCTTTTAACTTTTCATGACGAAACTACATATGAAATAGCTTCAATAAGTTTTAGAACATTTTAGTTCTCTATCTTTTTCTGATATGGGTTAGGTTAGTTTAGGTAGTGCTGGCTGATCCGATAAAAGATCTCACATAGACATCTAGGGTCCATTGTGTTGCCAGTGCTATGTATTCGGAGTCGAAGATTTTATTTCATGTAATTCTTAATGCAGTCGCTTTTGTTCTCTTCCATAAGATCTCATTGATATTCACTCTTATAAAGCAAGCATGTTATGTGACCATAGGTGAGTTCTGGTAGGCTTGCTTGTGGTGATGGTCTGTCACTGCGCCGTGTGCACTCGCTTGTGTCCCGGAGCTTCAGTACGTGGGTTCGGAAACGCAGCAGCAGAACCAAGCTACCATCATAACTATCGCCTCACAAGATAAACTAAATAAATTGCACAGGGAGAAAATTAAAAACTGCCAACATACGTAACTTCCACCTACAGTCCTAAAAGGCCTAGGAGTCCTTAAGCCTGGCAGCGCATGTGTAGGTATGTCGTGTGGCTGCTCTATACCCACCCTACCTTGGCTTTGTAGATGTAAATAAAGCCCCATTAGATCATCTACACTTCCTCCGAAATCAGACCAAAATTATGAAAAATCTAGTAAATCATTTTCATTACAATATTTATTAACATATTATCAGATATATCAAAAATAAGTATATTTAAAACAATGGTGTACTAACATTATTTTGTGGGTGTACATTAAGGGGTAACACTACTGTAGAAATTTAAAAAAATTGATTTCTTTTTATAAGCTTAAAAAATTCTTTGAACCTTTTAAAATACAGAACAAAAAGTTTTATACGTTACCGAAGTCTATTTCATAAATATTTTAAGCTTTTAACAAAGCGTTAGTGACTGCTACCTAACGACTTCTCCAAATTTCCAAACTTTAAACGCGTTTTTCTCAAAACACGTTTTCTGAAATTGGCACGCAGCATAACTCAAACAATTTTAAATATTTTTAATCAGGTTTTTCAATACGTCTATATAATAACCTTCTTAAGAGAAGAGCGTAAGGGATTTTCGATAGATGAATTTAAACGATTGTTATAATTATTTAAGTGCCGTTTTTTTAGCCCAAAATAGAGTTTTTTCCTTCAAATGCTTGCTAATTCCACAAAAATAAATATTTTTTAAATCCCCTACGTGTTTCTCTAGCTATTCTTATCTAGATTAAGAAAAAAAATGTTTCTTTGTTCCAGATTAAAATTTGCACCCTCTGTGCTGCGTGCCGCGGAGCTCCTTCAAGAGAAACCACATTACAAAAATGTCTCCAATGCCGCCATTTTGTAAAATTTTTCGATCAAACTTTGTAGTTTTGTATTTTAGTATATAAGTAATAACTTCCCAAATCAGAGTGATTGTTTCCCCTTTCCTTCTATACAAAAAAATTCTTTAAAAATCGTGTTTATTTTACGCGTGTACAGTGGTGTTACCCCTTAACTAACTAAAACTGCCCTACCTCAACATTTTCTATAATATAAAGGTTGTCAAAAAAGTCTTGCGGTATTTCCGGAAGCTTGTCTTTGCAAGCGCGTAGTTCTAGTTGTATTCGTCGCATCGGTTCACGCTAGAGCTTTTTGGAGAGCTCTTTTCACGTGCTAACACGTGTTCGATTAATTGTTGTTTGCTTTTAGTCGTTCGTGAGTTATAGCGTCGCAAACATGGAGCAAAATAAAGAGAAAATACGGCATATTTTACAGTACTACTACGATAAAGGCAAAAATGCATCTCATGCTGCCAATAAAATTTGTGCAGTTTATGGACCCGATACAGTTTCCATTTCCACCGCACAACGATGGTTTCAACGTTTTCGTTCTGGTGCAGAGGTGATCGAAGATGCGCCACGGTCCGGAAGGCCTATCGTCGAAAATTGCGATAAAATCGCTGAATTGATCGAAAGAGACCTGCATAGCAGCAGCCGTAGCATCGGCCAAGAGCTGGGCATGAGTCATCAAACCGTTATAAGCCATTTGAAGAAGCTTGGATTCAATAAGAAGCTCGATGTATGGGTACCACACGACTTGACGCAAAAAAACATTCTTTCCCGTATGGATGCATGCGAATCGCTTCTGAATCGCAACAAAATCGACCCGTTTTTGAAGCGGATGGTGACTGGCGATGAAAAGTGGGTCACTTACGACAACGTGAAGCGCAAACGGTCGTGGTCGAAAAGCGGTGAAGCTACCCAGACGGTGGCCAAGCCTGGATTGACGGCCAGGAAGGTTCTTCTGTGTGTTTGGTGGGATTGGCAGGGAATCATCCACTATGAGCTGCTCCCCTATGGCCAAACGCTCAATTCGGACCTGTACTGCCAACAGCTGGACCGCGTGAATGCAGCACTCATGCAGAGGATGCCATCTTTGATCAACAGAGGCCGAATTGTCTTCCATCAGGACAACGCCAGGCCACACACATCTTTGGTGACGCGCCAGAAGATCCGGGAGCTCGGATGGGAGGTTCTTTTGCATCCACCGTATAGTCCGGATCTCGCACCAAGTGATTACCACCTATTTCTGTCCATACCGAACGAGCTTGGTAGTCGGAAGTTGTTCACAAGAGAGTCCTGTGAAAATTGGCTCTCCGAGTTTTTTGACAATAGGGAAGCGAGCTTCTATAAGAGGGGCATTATGAAGTTGGCATCTCGTTGGGAACTCGTCATCGAACAAAACGGCGCATATTTGACTTAAATCGCGTTATTATAACCAATTTTATGAACAATTGAAAATTCAATAAAAATACCGCAAGACTTTTTTGACAACCTTATATTATTTATCAGAAACTGGGGCTTCTGCAGATGAACAGATCAGCTCATAGTTTGATCTTAGGGCTTTCGAAAAACGTTTTGATATCAAGAACATCTATGTAAATAACAGATGTGAGAAAGACAGGGCAAAACAGGATTGAGTGGTAGATCAATTGGTACATCCGTAAAAGAGCAGCGAATGTGCAGAATTTTAACCGAAGTTCTATTTTTTTCCCCCATTTGCAAAAATCCGCAATACATTATTTTTGTTAAAATTTGAGAAAAATAAATAATTCTGGTAATCCTGTAACATTCCTTTTCATTAGAGCAAACCGAAAAAGTGTTGCCGACGCAAGGTAGTTTGAGTACGTCGTGCATTTCGAGTGGCAATACAAAAGGAATAAAATATATATATTGTATGTAATATATGTAATTGGCGCCAATATATGTAATTGGCGCGTACACCATTTTGGTTGCTTGGCCGATCTCCTCCTCATATTTGTGGTGTGCGTCTTGATGTTTTTCCACAAATGGGGGGCCTACAGTTTCAAGCTGACTCCGAACAGCAGATATTTTTTATGAGGAGCTTTTCATGGCAGAAATACACTCGGAGGTTCGCCATTGCCTGCCAAGGGGCGACTGCTATTAGAAAAAACGTTTTCTTAATTTTGGTCTTTTACTTTCAATTTCGAATGGTAGTCACGCACCAACCCATTCGGCTACGGCGGAATAAGGCACTTCTTCCAAAAAAATTCCTGAAACGAATCAAAACAAACTAGTAAAGTAGTGCCTGATTGATTTGTTGCTTAGCCGACCCTGAACTCTCAAAATAAAAATACCTACATTAAATATTTAGATATCATTAAAACAATGGAAATCAATAGCAAGAAATAAAAATATTCTGTTTTACCCTGCTTGTTATTAAAAAATTTGCTAACTTTTTCTACTCCTTACTTTTTATTTTAAGTAATTTAATTTCCCTCACAACACTCTTACGCCCTGTAGCACAACGGACACCAGAAGCATCGAAGTAAGCAATCTAAAACGTTCAACACAAAAACTCAGCTGGACGCGGTGGTAGACCAGTGATAGCTTTGACGCATATTTTGTACATTATTACAACTATTTGTTGCTGTATTTGCCATCATATTCTTTTGACTTTTTCGTTGCTACTCTAATTGTTTTCCAAAGGTTTTGTAGTTGTTTATAAATTGAGCCAGCTGCCAATAAAGCGAGCCAGAGTCAGTAGTCCAACTTGTTAGCAAAAAGCACGCAAAATTAGTGAAGCTATAGAGCAGCGGGAGATGACGAAGCAGTATGAAAGGCAATATTCAATGGAAGTAGCGATCAATTTTAATTAAAATTAAATTTCGAAAACAGACAAGCATAGAGCAAAAGGTAAAATAAAATACTAACAATTTTATTGAAAAAGCAAAGTAGTTTTTCATCCCATTTCACTGGGTTTTTCGTGCACAACCGAAGTGAATATAGTGAGAAGCGAGCTCAACATATGAAGCAAGATGAAGTTTTCGACAGAAAATAGAAAAATGTGCTTTGAACGAAAAGACGACGTAGAAGAAAAGTGACTTGTAATCAAGCCCACATGCAAGAGTGGTAGAGGGTGGTGAAATTTATTTTCGCTTACGTTTACGCGCACGAAATTTCCAATGAATCGAATAAAACTATAATATTTATTACTGTTATATAACGTTGCCATAGATAGCTAATAGAATTTTCACATTTCATGGCAGGCGCAAAAGGACAAGCAAGCGGCCATGGTATTAATGTTGGCAGCAGCATTACCAAGCAATCAAATCGCCTTAATCAGTTCAAATAAATTTAATAGCAGAATTCACACACCCAATTCGCTACGAGTACGAGCAAAGCAAATCATTGGTTGCAAGTGTGAAATGAAAAGTTTTGCTGAGCACAAAATATGTGTCATAATCATTATTATTTTCGTGATGGCCCAACTGCTGGCAGCTGCAGTATTCTATGAAATCAGCAATTTGTGCAAGAAAAATATCCACGTTCGTTGCTCGGTGACAGGATATTTGAAAGTTGCGTACGCCGAGCTGTATGCAGAAGCTCTTGGACAAATAATAGGAAATTGCAAGCGCTAGCAAATTGCCTGTGCTGCCGAAAATCGTTTGTGTAGAAATAAATGTTCACCGCGAGAGAAACGGGTATGAATATGCAGTGGAGAAAATTGCAGGCGCATACTTTCTGGCTGTGGAGTGCTACTGAATTTTAGACGACAATTGTGGAAAAAAAAATATTTTCATTTTCTTTAGTATTTTTGTATTTTTATACCAGCGGGCACTATTGCATAAGGGTGTCAAAACATTGTTCCCGTAACAGTTGTTTGTAGGATTCTAAGTGAATAGATATAGACGTAGATGTATTAGGTAAAGTAAAAAGTTCTTAGAAATATGACATTGTTTGGGTTTATTTAGACACAAAGAGCACGGCTAGGATTATTCGATTTTGATCAAAGCTTTTCCTGGCTAACCTTTAGTTGCTAGGTAATGGAATGAGTGCTCTCATGATTTCTATGATTCTATAAATATTTTTGGCTATAGAACTATGACCTTCAACCATCCATATTTTTTTTTTTTTTTGTTTCAAAACTTTATTTTGTATTCTGTTGTATTCTGTCTATACTTACAATTCTTTGAAATTCTTTGAAGACATTTTACAAATATTTGGTTACATTTAAGAGTGGCTTTGATTTTAGTATTAAAGGAATATTTCCAGTGAAATATCCTTTCTAATAAATAAATTCAATATTTTATAGATGGCTCTTGGACGAGCTGAATTGGTGTTTTTCTTTTCAACCTTAAAAAGACACATGATGGTGACATGAGGGTAGAGGCCAGTTCATTTGGGTGCGATTGAAGTCGATTTCGGTATTTACTGGTTACATTTTGTATTTCCTCTTTTATTGACGGGATGTCTAAGTCCCGATGAATTTGGGCATTTGTCACGTACCACGGAGCGTTGACTAGGGTGCGTAGAGTCTTGGATTGGAAACGGGGGGTTTCCAAGTTTGAATTTGACGCAGTACCACACAGTTGGATTCCGTAAGTCCAGACTGGTTTTATCACAGATTTGTAGAGGATAAGTTTGTTGTCCATTGAGAGGGTGAGTTTGCGGTTTAGCAGCCAGTACATATTACGAAATATTAAACCTAGAGCTTTCCTTTTTGCAAAGATATGCGTTTTCTACGTAAGCCGTTTATCCAAATGAATGCCTGGATATTTAACACTATCACATTGCGGAATTGGAATACGGTTTAAGTTGATTTGTGAGCAGGTGGTTCTTTTTGTGGTAAATATGAACATAAAAAAACCATTAGAACCAACAATTACTTAGCTGACACTTTCGATACTATATTTTATCCCAAGACTTTGCAATTTATGTTTGCCACCTACTCCGACTTTTTACCTTAGTTCTAGTAGTACTAGAGAATGTGCTGGATTTCCACCGTGACATACAACTGACTTCACCAACTACAAAACGATTAATCGAAGAAATAGATACATCTCCTAAACATAATTACTTACTTAACTGGCAACTACAACCGATGGTCGGCCTTGGCTCCTTTCAACCGCTTCTGCATTGCGCGCGCGTTTACGTCAATTAAAAACCCCAAAGGCGGTCAGGCAGTCGTCGAGTTGGTTTGTCTAACCTAGATGAGGACGTCCTTTTTTGTAAGATCCGCCAGTGCGTTTCGAAAAGAGTAGCTTCTTTGCTGGTTATTGTTCATTCGCTCTACGTGACCTAGCCAGCGCAGCCGCTGAATTTTAATGCACTTCACTACGTCGATGTCAGCGTACAGCTTCTGGTTCCATCTTATTTGATATGCATCATTCACGCAAGCCAGACCATGGCTCTTGCGGAGAATTTGTCTCACGAAAGCTCTTAATAACCGCCCATCGGTGTTCGTCAATATCCAAGACTCAGCGTCATTCAGTAAGACGGGGAGGATAAATGATTGATATAGCTTTTTTCGTTCATTGAGAGAGCATCACTAAATTTATCCAGTAGAAAATGGCCAGACCTTCTTACTTTAGCTTCTATGGATACATAAATTTATGTAAATATAATGAAATTTCCATATTAACTTCTGAAATACGACTTAGCGTCTATTTTTAGTTGCCTGATAGCTCGCCTTCACTAAAATGCATCGGATTGTCTGAAACGCACGGTTGTCGGAAGATATGCCCCACTTGGACTGGAAATCAAGTTGGTTTCTTTTGATTCTATTGCAGAGGAAAATTAAGGAAATAACAGAACAGACGGAAAGGTTTGGCAAAGGCCTAATTATAGTTAAATTATTATTGGTTAATTAGTTGAAGCTACTACAAAATTCATCAGGTTACTTATATCTACGCTGAAGAAAGCTAAAGTGAAGGGCTGGTGATGATTTCCCTCATTCTCCAGAGAGGTAGCGTAGAAAGAATTCAAAGCAATGTCGAGTTTTACAGAACCAAGTCCGGTGGGAGCACAAACCAAGCTCGAGAGCTGAATCTTTGTTAAAAATTTAGAAGCTTCCTTGAGTGTCTCCGATCCACACGCACCCAAACTAATCTCACAACTTTACAAGTTCGCGTGCTTGCCCCCGTTCGTTAAGTTAATGAGAAGCCTACGTTTCGAGAAGAAGACCTGGTTTTAAAGAGATAATCCCAATCCTTTCGTTTCGCAGGAGCGCAACCTCGAGGGTCCCTTGTCTCCTTAGCTTATCCAGCCGACAGTGTTTTCTAATGTGCCTGTGCTCAGTTACCTAGATGAGCTTCATATCAAAGAACCCGGATACGATCGAAAAAGAAGGCAGGCAATCGCTGACAAGTTCTGGTCATATTATTACGGAGCCTAAGACGCTATTTGCCGCTTGGATGTCTCAGTAAATATTTATTTTCCTTACAGTTATTACAAAAGTAAAATGCCAATCAGTGGCCCGGTAGCCACAACTTGAGTTTGATGGGGTTCCTCGCAGAATACGCTTAGTGCATTCCAAAACTCCACTCCCTTTAATTTGATGCTTACTTTGCCATTCCAATATGATAAGACAGTGTTGAGAACAGGCATTAATTCGGCAAATCTTCAAAATGCCGGTACTTCATAAAAATTAAAAAACACCATATTTCTGTATTCACCAAAGCAAATTTACTCACTCCATATTTGCAAGATTATATGAAGGAAGGCAAATGCGAGTCTCCGTCTACTTCCAGTCCATTTGAAATGGATGAACTCCATCAACAAACATGCACTTTCCTATGCCATGTAACGGAATTAAAATAATGTAAAGATTTCGGAATTATATTAACTTCTTATTCCTCTTCATTGGCGCAATAATCGCTTACACAATTTTACGCGAGTTTAACAAAGCGCGCCAGCCGTTTCTTTCTCATGCTAACCGGCGCCAATTGGACACACCAAGTGAAGCCAACTCCTCCTGCACCTGATCTTTCCAACGCAGAGGAGGCCTTCCTTTCCCTATCCTATTTCCACATCAAATGCTTTCGCACCCGGAGCGTTCGTACCCATTTGAGCGACATGACCCAACCAACGTAGCCGCTGAATATTTATTTGCTGCACTATGTCCTAGTCGTAAAGCTCATACAGTTCATTGCTCCATCGTCTAAAATATTCGCTGTCTCTAATGCGCAAAGATCCAAAACTCTTCCGCAGAATCTTTCTCTCAAACCCTCCAAGTGACACCTCATCTGATATTGTCAGCGTTCAACCAACTGCGCCATACGTTAGGACGGACATTATGAGAGCCTTATAAGGTATTAGTTTTGTTCGTTACCGCGTACATAGAAGAAATGTATCTCCATTTGTGCACCATTCCAGCTGTGCTTTCAACAATCCGCGTTGCTGCTGATTTCACTTACAATCCTATGCCAACCACTGACAAACCTTCGCTGGGTATATAAAATTCAGGTTTATGCGAACTTTGTCACCTTTTTACTTGCTCGTTTTCATTTATTCCTTTTTTCTTATGCAGACCTACTCACTTTGGCGAAGACGCTGAGATTTCATAATTTTACAGCTAATGCTGGCATATACTTCCTGTATATTTGCAAGCATAAAGCCGATCTGGAAGTGGATATTCATGTTAATATGCCAAACGTGTAACCAGGACGAAAAGTTGAGATGGAGTACTGCATTTTCCTCTTTGCTTTAAAAATTATTGCATGTTTCAAGTGAATGCTGCCGTTGCCACTTTCCTGGTAAAAATTGTGATTTTACACACTCGTACTAATGCTTTACTTCCTTCAAAAACACACTAAAATAAGCTGCCATCACTTGTACGACTGGCTGTTCCACTGTACCAAAGCATCTGGAATTTATATGCGGACAAGGAATGTCCCCTCAACAGCATTATCCAAAAGTGTATTCAGTCATTGCCATGCCGTTGCAACAAAAGCAAGGAGAAACGAGAAGCAGCAGCAGCAGTAGCAGCAAACTTACAACACATTTGCCGTCTACTTTCTGTCAAATATTCATTTCATTTGGCATTGCTAGAATCTTTCTTCTTTTTGTTAATTTAACGTAATGGCCACTGTCAAAAGATAGCACGATGACATGGCCCAACTTAGCGCATAAGTTTTGCGCATTTCACCGTTGCACACATTTTCCCACAAACACGTGAGATGTCTATCTACCATCTACTATATGCTGCTACAATTTATATCATGAATCCTTTTGCCTTTTGTGAACCTTGAACTCTTGCTTCAGCGCGTTTGCTTTCAAGCACAATTTCGACTCATTTTTCTCTATTTTATCTTTTTTCACGATTTAATGCGATTTTCATATCCCAGTTTCATCTTTACGTAAAAAACTAAATAGTTTTTCAGTATTTGTATGGCTGAATTCCTTTGCTGACAACTCAAAGTTTTTTCATTAACCATTCACTGCCAAATAATATTACGTATACGTCATGTTGCACGAATAGTTGATAATACGAGTACATATTATTAGTTGTTTTTGCTATTAAAGTGCAATTTTCATTTACTTGAAAGTGCCACATCAGGCGAATTAAAGACTTGGCTTAGAAGGCATAGCAAAGTGAATATTACAGCTTTTATTTCCACCGGTGTTTTTCTGGGCGCAGGGGAGTAAAGCAACGCATCAGAGCCATCGACCTGGTTGATCGATTTAATTTTACCAAATAATGTAGAGGATATGTGGGTAAAGCTGTAACTTGGGTGCTTAGCAAGCAGAGAAAGAAGAGAGGAAATGTATGAGTAAAAGAGGAGAAAATCCGCGGTCATCTTCAATAATCGCCTAAGTCGAGTTAAGAAAACGAATTGAGTAAAATTTGCATTTTCGTAAAATTCATAACAAATACTCAGAAAGATCATGATATGAACCGAAACCTCTGTGAAGAGATTACGTTACTATTAGCACTGGATTTATTAAAAGATTTGTACAGAATTCGTGGTACAGTAATACTAAAGGGTGAAGAATTAAGGAGTATAAGATTTTAAATTGAAAAAAAAAAAAAACGAAACTTGAAATTGATTGGGCAATCTTTACTATTTTGTTGTTTTTATTTCTTCAAAATTCTTTTCTGTCACTTCGTGAAGTGATATTTCTTCAACGCATACTGCCCAACCAAACTCGTTAAGACCGCGTTGATATTTTTGGATTGTTTGCATAACATGCACCTTTAGAGACAATAAAAAAGTTCAAGCCGTTGCTCCGAGCCAATGCGAGTAAAATCATTATATTTTCTATATTATTTACAGTGTGGTTGACCTTTTCATCACTAAATACTACTTTTTCCATTCACCGTGATAGTTATATGTAACAGAACCCCAAGCCATGGGACCATCCCTTGCAAAATCGAGGAGGTGTCCTTTGCGATATTTATTCAAAAATGGTATTTTTTAAATTTTTTATGCTTCAGATGTGGCGCTTTTAGGAAAGCCCTTCGAATGGTGTATTTGCTGGCTGAAACATTTGCCATTTTTTTTAATTACTTTAATTTTTTTGCTGGAAGGACGGAATTTGATGCTATCCTTCAGTGTCAAGGCCTTCGTAAATCATTCCACCTACCGTGAAAGCAATTGAAGACTATCTTCGACATATTACCTCCATACGGCTCAGGTAGAGGGTCGGGACGCAGGCTCCTATTGTGGTCAATAGACACAATCACGTCTCCACCTCGATATTATGCAAATGCATATTTGTCATTGGTGCTCCGACACCAATTTAATATTCCTCACATTCGTCCCCTCCAAAAACAAACCAAACTGTCTTGATGGTTTTCACAAATAGAGTTTCCACAATCACTGCCTCTGAATGGCAAATGTCTTTTTTATGAGAAGCTTTTTGTGGTAGAAATACACTAGAAAGATTGACATTGCCTACCAAGGGATGACTTTCCATCACTTGATGTTTCGTGCCCATGGTTTCGAATGAGTGCACTTCCGAATGGTAGTCATGCAGCAACCCATTTGCCTACGGAGCACGAGTCGAAGCCTTGCTGTAAAGATAACCTTTTCGTTTCAAAATCTCAAGCGAACTCAATGTGAGGGTATACTTTCCGAGGTAAGACTACTCAGTCATTCATTCGCGACTTGTCAAAAAAGTCTTGCGGTATTTTTATTGAATTTTCAATTGTTCATAAAATTGGTTATAATAATGCGATTAAAGTCAAATATGCGCCGTTTTGTTCGATGACGAGTTCCCAACGAGATGCCAACTTCATAATTCCCCTCTTATAGAAGCTCGCTTCTCTATTGTCAAAAAACTCGGAGAGCCAATTTTCACAGCACTCTCTTGTGGACAACTTCCGACTACCAAGCTCGTTCGCCATGGACAGAAATAGGTGGTAATCACTTGTTGCGAGATCCGGACTATACGGTGGATGCAAAAGAACCTCCCATCCGAGCTCCCGGAGCTTCTGGCGCGTCACCAAAGATGTGTGTGGCCTGGCGTTGTCCTGATGGAAGACAATTCGGCCTCTGTTGATCAAAGATGGCCTCTTCTGCATGAGTGCTGCATTCAAGCGGTCCAGTTGTTGGCAGTACAGGTCCGAATTGAGCGTTTGGCCACAGGGGAGCAGCTCATAGTAGATGACCCTGCCAATCCCACCAAACACACAGAAGAACCTTCCTGGCCGTCAATCCAGGCTTGGCCACCGTCTGGGCAGCTTCACCGCTTTTCGACCACGACCGTTTGCGCTTCACGTTGTCGTAAGTGACCCACTTTTCATCGCCAGTCACCATCCGCTTCAAAAACGGGTCGATTTTGTTGCGATTCAGAAGCGATTCGCATGCATCCATACGGGCAAAAATGTTGTTTTGCGTCAAGTCGTGTGGCACCCATACATCGAGCTTCTTTTTGAATCCAAGCTTCTTCAAATGGTTTATAACGGTTTGATGACTCATGCCCAGCTCTTGGCCGATGCTACGGCTGCTACTATGCCGGTCTCTTTCGATCAATTCAGCGATTTTATCGCAATTTTTGACGACAGGCCTTCCGGACCGTGGCGCATCTTCGATCACCTCTGCACCAGAACGAAAACGTTGAAACCATCGTTGTGCGGAATTGGAAACTGTATCGGGTCCATAAACTGCACAAATTTTATTGGCAGTATGAGATGCATTTTTGCCTTTATCGTAGTAGTACTGTAAAATATGCCGTATTTTCTCTTTATTTTGCTCCATGTTTGCGACGCTATAACTCACGAACGACTAAAAGCAAACAACAATTAATCAAACACGTGTTAGCATGTGAAAAGAGCTTTCCAAAAAGCTCTAGCGTGAACCGATGCGACGAATACAACTAGAACTACGCGCTTGCAAAGACAAGCTTGCGGAAATACCACAAGACTTTTTTGACAACCTTTATTTAAGAGACATTGCCCTATTCCGCCTTTAGCACCCACTCATTTACGTTTTCTCACCATTAAAAACAATTTTTAGAGTGGAGAATTTACGAAATTTTAATTCCAAAGCAAGCTTCACTTTTAAGGGGCAGCAACATTTATCTGCACAACCAACTTTACGTTGACACACCTCCGGAATTTGCTTCAGTTGCATTATTTATTATGCAAAATTAGCAAAACTTCCACTGAAGGGCCACCGAAAAAATTATCAAATTAACACCAACACAATCTGGTCGCCTCCGTTGCATATGTCACACATATAAATACATACACACAGCGCCTAGCGATTAAACGACCACACATGGCGCGTTTAGTAAGACAAAAACGCGTGCGGAAGGAAAGCAACGAGTGAAAAAAAATAGCCCTAAGCAGAAACAATGACACAAAAAGAGGCTACTAAAGCAGAAGCACAATATGTAAAATAAAAAAAAAACTTAAAATGTAAAACAAAAATTAAACAACAGCGCAAAGTCCTTGGAAAAGATATTAAATTCTCTACTGTAGGATTTTCCGTATCCAACTATTTTTGTCATAATTACAAGGGGTGACCAAAAAGATGTACAATTAACTAAGAAAACATTTTTATTTCGTCGATTTTTCTGAAATCAGGAATATTTGTAGGGTTGAGTATAAAAAGAAATAAACAGATTTTTTTATCTTTTTTTCTTTTCTTTGAGACTTATTCATCGTGGAAGATTTTAATATATAATTTTTTGAATTAACTTCGGCACTTTTTAACATTTTTGTATTTTTTGTTTTAATTTTCTAGCAAACAATAAATGATACATTTTTTTTCTCAAAGCTTCGTTCTGTGACAAAAAGGTGAGACTCGACCCTTTGTGGATTCTGAAGTGCTAGAGGCAAACCGTTTTTGTTCTGACTTTGGAGATGATCATGGAAGTTATTCAAATCCATGATGCTTCAATCATCTCTGCAACTTCCTTATTTTTGAAACATAAATTTTTCACAAGAAAGTTGTATACTTTTTCGATAATATTTGAGGACATTACCACATTAGGGTCTCGTGATTTTCAATTATGCTTGAACGGAAAATGAACCGTTTTTTCTACTGATCTTTAACTTTGCGAGCCACTTCACGGTGGCAATAAATCCATATCAAACTCTCCAGTGTTCGATTTTAAACTGCAAATTGGGTCCAGAGGGAGAGGGGTGTTAGGTGGGTTGGTTTAAGAGGGCATGTGGATAGGTGGTTGCCATCGTCGAATATGTCGGGATTGATTCTAGATAAGTAGAAGTTTAACCGAGTAAAATATCCAGACCGTAACTGAGCCAAAGTGACGGGGGTCTCACAAGACAGCTGAAGCTCTTCATCTGCAATGGGTGGGTGGTTGAGCTCCGAAAACAACATTCGGGAGTCGGGAGTTTAGAAAGGTGGTGAGAGCGCTCCGATGAATGTCATTTAGTGTCTGTCTATATACTGTACGGACGAATAGTTACAGCTGCGTTTCAACCTGGATTTCATCATTGTAATTGAAGAGAGTTGAAGGTTTATCAGGCTTTAGAACATGTCTGCAGTAGTGCTTCCTTTGGCAACAAACCAGCAGAAATTGCTTTTTGAGTATTGCGTGCCGTGTTCTTGGATTGGAAGCATGAAACTTCGTTTGACATCATAGAAGGCATTGCAGATGTGACATCAGGAGGCATCCCAGGTTACCAGAAAGGTGCAGTGCAATTCAGTATCGACCGGCCACTTGTTTTAAATGACGTCAGCAACTTTCCTTTGTCTCTGCGCAAAGTGCTACTGGCTACCGATTTGAGGAGCTTCTTGCGGTTTTGTACCTTACTAGCAATTGTGGATGTATGCGCTAAAAGGAGAACAAATTGTCGAAGGTGGCACTCAAATTTTGGAGGAGTTAGGTGTCGTTATTGGTGTGTCATCGACTTTCACATTTAGCTGTAGTTTTAGCTCCTTCGCCAAAAATGGTGATAAAGAGGTTCACTGGGGATTTAGTGGGGGAAGCTGGAGATTCCTCGCAGTGAAAGGGTGATAAAGGCTATTGAGATAAACGTTCACTGTGGAGCAGATGGCATCGATGTCGGTGCTGGTCGCCATTGTCAACCAATCGTCAGCATAGGAGACAATCGAAACTCTCTCTGGTGGTTATAGAAATAGGAGGAGGAGTGGTTTCACTATTGGGGAAAAGTGAGTTATCGGGTAATAAGACGGCCCTTGGTTTTCTCCAGTTCACTATTGATGATTTTCTAATTCAAGGTTGCGTGTTGTCCATGACACGAGGACTCTTTGCATGTTGATAGCAGGTACTTGGTTTTAGTCTCGTTTACCGTAAAATTCGCTTTTTCTAGCTCCTTCTTTAGACTGGAGTGTGCTCCTAATACGGCGCGGTTGTTCAGGCCGACAATATCGCTATCGTCTACATACGCCAATTTGAGTTTCTTAGTCGTTTGAATTTTGTCATTGCCTATGGTATTATATACTTGCCTTCATTCGGCATTTCGCTTCCGATTTCACCCACACTTCAAAATCACTACTGACTGCGCTCGTACGATTTAATCTGTAGTATCTATATTTGGTGGCTATATCATCACTTCAATTAATTTTTAAAGAAGTTTTTTTCATTTTGCACTCAGACCTTTAAACTTCACTAATCCGATTCCTTCATGCAATGCAAGGTGCGCATTACCAAATTTGAAATCGTTACAAAGTAGGAGAAGTATAACTACACTTTGCTTTGTTTTCGATATTATGAATGGGACAGTTGAATCGCCCCTACTCTAAGGGCGCATTGATTTTCACCTGCCTCAAAAAAATCTTCGAAGTAATGATTTATTCTTCCTAGAGCGGGTTAGAACTGTATGTGCCTCGGAGGCACCATTGATTAGAACATTGAATGAGTTTTATGAGATTTCAAGTTCTTTGGTATTTTATTTATCGCTATCTGGATATAATTTAAAACCTTCACTCAATGAATTTTTTCCGATAGTCAAGTTGCGATCTAAGCTGAAATTGGTCAACTCCTGTAAGAAGGTATGCTTGTAAACAAAAGGGTATTTTGAATTGGTTTCAGAGGACTCCCTAGCATCCCCCTAAATGTTGTTGAAAGAGAATTGCGCAACTTATTTCTCAGGACGGCAGAGATCAGATGGAGCGCCATTTCTTCGTGTGGTATTTCGAAAATCCTCTTGGGCCAGCACAATGGATGCAGGAGGCAGAGAGTCCTGGGGGTCCACGCCATTCAATTTCATCTACAAGTTTGCTGTGCTTATCTGTCATTGGAGATCGGTCCACAACTGGGCTTACCATTTAATCCCCATTG
Source organism: Anastrepha obliqua (assembly GCF_027943255.1). Lineage (NCBI taxonomy): Eukaryota > Metazoa > Arthropoda > Insecta > Diptera > Tephritidae > Anastrepha > Anastrepha obliqua. The sequence goes on from NC_072894.1 coordinate 122,603,218, forward strand.
CAGAAGCTGTGGAGGCCTTTCAAGGTAGGAGACTATTGAGCATTTCCTCTGGTCTCTGTATGATATCAAAACAGTGCTTTAGTTTTACTTGGGGAGTGCGAGAGGGGTACCTCAACCATTTCACCTAACTACCTACGGTTAATTCTATGGAGTCTGTAAGCAACCTTGTATTTCTAGATCTTCTAAATACATAAAAGTATGTGAGAAAGTAATTAATATTAGTATTGAGTCATCAAGTCACGGCTTTGGAATTTTTTTAATCAGCGAAAATTTTCAACTCCCCTCGTGTGATGCAAAAAAGACACACAAAAAATTGCAGAAGCTTATCTCTACACCCAGGCGTTTAGGTTGGCGTCTGTCGAGCCGCATTGTTTTCAGCGAGTATTTGGCACTCCCGCCTAGTTTTTTTTTACGATTTAGCTTCTTTCCTGCATATCTGCTTCTTTTATCGCTTCTTCTCACACTCGCCTGCCTGCTGCTATTTTAACCTTTTAACTAATTAACTTACAACAACACCCACTCCAAAAGGGACAACCAACATCAAATAGCTGCCTTCCATTACAACGAAATGAGCGTAAAATTACTGTATGCTTTGTTGTTCTTGTTATTATTCTTGTTATTTTTATTATATATACAAGAATGCTTTTTATTTGGCTATTACCGACACTGCGACTTGGTGTTGACATTTTTATTCAATTACGCGCAAAATGCTTAGTATCTCGCAATGTTTGGATTATGTGAATGCATAAGTAAATATGTAGATATGTATATTTTGATGGTGGCTCTTTCAAATGCTCGCACAAATGTTGACAAAAGCACTAATTTGAAATTGCGCAAAGGCAAAGCCAATGTGTCGTGACATATTTATTTAACTCGACCAGAAATAAACCAAAAGCTGAACAGGAGAGCGGTTGTCATCAAGGGTGGGCAGATCAGTTATGTTGTATGTTGGCTCTATTATAAAAATTGTTTACAATTTTTTTGTACGCTTTTATGCGTGCAATTATAGCGCAACCAAAAAAAATTAATATTAAAAAAATTTTAATAAAACAAAAAAAAAATTAAAAATTCAACAGATGCCTCATTTGTCCCTTAATTTTCGCTTATATACTTTAAAAATCTGCTCCTCTACTTTTTACTCGCTGCCTTTTGCGCATTTTGCTTTCTTGACACTTTCGTTCGCAGCTAATTCGCTTAGTGCCGACTAAGCAGATTATAATGAACACTTTTAAATGCGTGCTAGTAATGATTATGCGCTGAGTTTATGGGCACATAAGCTTTATGCGCACTTTTTTATTCGCCTGCTCAGTGGTAACTAAAATGGCTTTGTCCAGCGCTAGAATAGCCAGCAGCCACTAACATCAGCCACATTTGAATTTTTTCTTACGGCTGTCGCTGACTGTTAGTCACTATGACAAGTCATAAAATGCACGCCACTAAAGGATGATTACATGAAATATAAATACCTCGTACGTATTTGTAGGTAGCGTGCGCTTGTAGGTGTGTAGTGCGCTTATAGGCGTCGCTGGTTTTTTACTACTCATAGTTTGCGCGGTGCTATAAAATGACTGAAATTAGTAGTAAAACTGAATATATAGTGAATATGATGACTGATTTTGTATTAAACATTGAACATCAAAAATTAATTTAAAGTGCCTTCATATGGCTTTGGAGGTACAATTGAGGCAGGCTATTAAGTACCAGAATGGCTAGATGAAAGTATTATAGTGAAAAGTAATATATCAAATAGAGAGTATGAGCAAAAATTTGAAATTAGACAATTTTCTTCACCTTACTTTGAAGATATTTTAGAGAAATTGGGGGATATAAATAATAATAATTTAATATCTGTAGTGTGCCCAATGGCCCAAACCTCGACCTAAAAGATTATTTGTGCCCTACTAATGAATTGGTCTCAGAGATCTCCTACTCAGTCATCGGAACCCGCCGGACTGTCGCCAAAGGGAAGTGCACAACTTATTTTCCAGAAAGCATAGAACAGATGACTCTTCATTTCTTCGTGTGCGGTTTCGAAAACCCTTTGGCCTCAGTATAATAAACGCAGGACGCATAAAATTCTGAGGACTGCACGCCATTAAATTTCCAAGTTCATAATTGTAATTATTAACATCCCAAAAAAGGACGATCTGAGCCAGTGCAAAAATCGACGCGGTATTACATTACTTAATACAGTTCAAAAAGTTTTAGCATTCATCATATTGAAAAAAATATCGCCTAGCCTCAACACAGGATTGCGTAAAAAATAAAACGGCTTCAGGCGAAGTCATTTTTAGATAGATCACATTAATAACTTACGCATAATTTGTACTTTAGATGTTGTGATGAATCGTCTAAATTTAGGTGCCACCTACCTACGAGTATCGTGATTTTAAATCGTTGAATGTTTATTCTCTGTATTCAGACATGGGTTCTATAAATTGGAATGAATGTTGGTTTCTTAGTACTGTTGATAATAAACTTGACTTCCTCAACCATAACCTATCCTCGATATTTAACATGCATGTTCCGCTTCGTTCTGTAAATGTTTTAAATAGTTCAAGTCCTTGGTACAACTCGAAATTTCTAGCTGTCATTAGAAAGCGCAACAAGTGTTATGCTAAGTGGAGAAAAAACTTGACGGATACTTCTTGGCGCCGGTACAAGGTAATCCGAAATGAAACCACTGTAATAATACGACAAGCGAAACGTTGGTACAGTTACTCAAAACTTGATCCGTCACTTCCAACAAGAGAACTGTGGCGCAACCTAAAAAAGTTTAAAATTCATGGCAAGGAAAGTTCCGAATGTGAGATTGACCTTGATGAACTTAATGACTACTCTATTAGTGTTGGTAAGAAAACAAATTGTGCTCCTATTTTAAAAGAGTCCTCACCTTGTGCTACTCGAAGAGAACAGTTTCAATTTATGACAGTTAGTGAGGTAGATGTCCTGAAAGCTTTATCCAAAATAAAGTCTAATGCTGCAGGCGATGATGGCATCTCGCTAAAATTCGTCCGTATAGTCATCCAATATATTATAGGACCCCTTACCCATATAATAAACCATTGCTTGACTAGTTCATGTTTCCCAGCAGTATGGAAAAAGGCTATAGTTTTCCCAGTCGCAAAAAAGGCAAATGCTATTTATGCTGGTAACTATAGACCTATCAGCATACTGCCCACATTTTCCAAAGTTTGCGAAAACTTGATGGCCACGCAAATTTCATCATTTGTACAGAACAACACTGGACGACATTAGAATTAGTTTTGACAACGGAGACTTGACTCTACTTTCCTTACTTGACTTTTCTAAAGCATTCGACTCAGTGAATCACAAATTGTTATGTTTGAAGCTTAAACACTATTTCGGCTTCAAAGACAGTGCGGTGAAGCTCATGGCCAGCTAAATTAGTGACAGAACGCAGAAGGTCAAGACCAGTAAATTAACATCTCAGTCTAGATATGTACAAACTGGTGTTCCGCAGGGGTCTATCCTTGGTCCACTTTTATTCAGTCTTTTTGTCAATGATGTTTTTACCGTTTGTCAGTACGTGAATGTTCATGCTTATGCTGATGATATACAATTGTACTTGTCCAGTCGTATTGGTCTCGTTGAAGATTTATGTTTCAAAATAAACAGTGATTTGTCTGCTATTTCTGTATGGGCTAATGAAAACTCTTTATGTCTGAACGCGTCAAAGTCATATGTCTCACCTATAAGTAATAGTGTTGTGCATGTTGACAATATCCCTAAATTGTGGATAGGTACAAGTTCCCTTACCTTTATGGATAAGGTAAAAAATTTGGGGTTTATTCTCAACACAAAACTTACCTGTGCTGACCATATAAATAGGGTTGTGGGGAACATTTATGCTACATTGCGTAAACTGAGAGTCTCTGCAACATTCACGCCAGAGAAAACGAGGCGCAAATTAGTTCTCCAGCTAATTATGCCTCTCGTTACGTACTCTGAGGTGGTATACAGCAAACTCGACTCCACATCTTGCCATAAACTTAATGTGGCATTTAATAACGCCACGCGGTATGTATATGGGATTGGCAGATATGACCATATCTCTGCCTTCAGATCAAGGTTACTAGGCTGTTGCCTTAATAGTTATTTATCTGCTAGGAATTGCATATACAGGGTTGGCCATATTAAACTGACCCATTGAGTAACCCTATAACTTTTCACTGTAATTTGAAATCTAAGATTTACGTCAACAAGCCAAAGACACTAGGCGCACTTAAGGCCAATATCCGACGGGAAATAGCCGCCATATCGGCCGAGACGCTGGCCAAAACTATGGAAAACGCCGAAAAACGGGCACATTACGCTATACGAGCTAAGGGCGACCACTTGCGCGATATCATATTCAAAAAGTGATGTAAACGAATCTCCTTGAACTAAATTAAATGTTTTTCACAATGAAACACAAAAAAATGTTTCTTTTTCCATATTTTTTTAATAATCACATGGGTCAGTTTAATATGGCCAACCCTGTATTTGTGCAAACTTATATTATTCAGGTCTCCTCCCTATCTGACAGAGAAGTTGATACCAGTAAGGTCTCGCAGACACAACAAATTCATCGTTCCAGAATTTAATTACCTACCATCATCTAGATTATTTTTCATTAACGCTGTTAAAGTGTGAAACTCATTACCCGACACTGTGAAGGCTGGACTTAACAGATTTAACTTCAGGGCACAAGTCTATGATTATTTTATAAGTGTTTGATTGCATTAAAGTGCGTTAAATTTCTCTCTACATTCTCTAATTACTCGTATTACTTTTTTTTTCTTTTCTAAATCCTTATTTTCTTTTCCTACTGCTTCTTTTCTTCTTATTATTATGGTTAAGTTAAATATTTTGGATTGATTTGTAAATGAACTGGTGTAAAATTTAGATTAAGAAACCTGTATGTTAAAAACATTCCAGTTTTTTATAATATTGCTGAAGTACTATTAAAAGACCTTAGTCTTACTATGTACTATTTATATATATTAGGGTGGTCCAAAAAAAATTTGTATGCTGCCGCCCCCCAAAATAGTAAAGAATGAAAAATAAAAAGACCCGTATTTTTTTTTTTTTAATCAGACCATATTTAATGGTGCCGCCGGGGCTTTGAAATATCCCATGTATTTTGCATGGGAAAAAAATACTTTTTCGTAGATTTCATGTAAAAACCTGGAAAATGAATATATTTTAACCGGATAACTCAGTTTCTCTTCATAATTGGTCAGGGAATAACAACCAATTATGAAATAATTAATTTTTTTGTATTAACTATTTTTTATAGAACCCCAAAAAGCCCCCATAAAACGAAAATCTAAGAAAAAATCCGGAAAACAATATTTTATATTACTTTTATGAAAATAGTTAATACAAAAAAAATTAATTATTTCATAATTGGTTGTTATTCCCTGACCAATTATGAAGAGAAACTGAGTTATCCGGTTAAAATATATTCATTTTCCAGGTTTTTACATGAAATCTACGAAAAAGTATTTTTTTCCCATGCAAAATACATGGGATATTTCAAAGCCCCGACGGCACCATTAAATATGGTCTGATTAAAAAAAAAAAAATACGGGTCTTTTTATTTTTCATTCTTTACCATTATGGGGGGCGGCAGCATAAAAATTTTAATATAAATTTTTTCCCATGCATTTTTGGACCACCCTAATATATATAAACAAACAAACAAATAAATAAATAATTATAGAGCAATCAATCAGCCCTTTATCAACTCTTGGATGACTTCGAGCATGCATTTGACAGTATCCCTTGGTACGCTATATGGAGTTCATTGCAAAGCTGCGACCTTCCTGACAAAATTATCGACGCTATTAAAGCCTTGCACAACAATGCTAAGTGTAAGGTTTAAAGGAAAATTCAGCGGCAAATTTACCCTAAACAAAGGCGTTCGGCAGGGCTGTCTCTTATCGCTGCTTTTATTTATGACAGTTCTTGATGGAATGTGAAAACACAAAAATGGAGAAGTTCCTTACGTCATCAATTTTATGACTCACTCGTTAGCTGACTCCACTGCATAACTGCGCCAACTAGAAAAGAACGCCCGAGCAGTTGGGTACCTCGGTAGCCAAATCACAAAAGATGGTGCCGCAGTTGCAGAAGTGGCGTTTCATAAGCATAGCAGACTGTGGCAATCTCGCACCCTCTCACTAAAACAAAACTTAAAATATTCAATATTAACGTTAAATCGGTCCCCCACGTGGTTCTGAGACCTGGCTTGTGACTGACCACATAAGTCGACGTCTTCAAACGTTTGTCAACAAATGCCTCAAAATTATGCGACGTATCTTGTAGCCGCGAACAGTCTCGAGTATGGAGGTTCTTCTGCTTATTAAGAGCTGCCCAAATGGAATTGGATGTATGTCAACTCTCCGTAGGAAAGACGATCAAGTTGCCTACATGGCTTTTCAATGGAATCCGCAAGTAAATCAATGCAGAGACCACGCAAGTCAAGCTTGGAGGAACAAAAACTCCCACGAGAGTCTTTCCACCGCCACTTGGACCAAATAAGACACATACCGATTGACAGAAATCGTCTGTGTATGCCCTATATTCCCACTAGGAGCAATATAATATGCATCACGTTGTTTTCCGAAAACAGTTTGTGTATTTAAAAAACAAAAAACAATGATGAAACATAAGTGGCAACGTCATTCCAAAAACTTTTCAAACAAAACGTTTTCGGTCAACATTTTCGTACTAAATACATCCTAAGATTCAATTCATAAATACTTAAAATTGTATTTGCCCTTTTTGCCCCAGCAGTAAGGTGGCAACGCCAAACGAAAATAATTTCAGTTAAAGCTCTATTCTAAGCCTTTCATTTACCTATAAAACCTGTATTTGTTGGAACAATTTCTTCATCATTGTTGGCGTGACGGTGCTGGTTGAACCTCAATAACTTCGACGAAGAATCTCGTTCCTTCGCAGACATCCTCCAGTTTTTATATTCAATGATCTTGTCGTTGTCATTAACTGTGTTAGTCCAGATTTTCCTTGACAGACAGATATGTACTTCTTACTAAATGTTTTTCGCAATTTGAGTTTGAGTTCATCCTCAGAACATGTCCAGCTCCCTTAAGATGCTCTAACTTGATGTAGTCGGCGATTTGGAAGTCGTTTACTTCTACTAGGCATCCACAGTTGCAACGTAGGCCATAGTTTATAGATCACTCTGCTCCAGTTCAAAGATGCGGCGTAGTATTTTTCGTTCAAATATGTTAAGCTTTACTGCATACATCCGCCTTATGCATCTCTGAGGTTTCAGCAGCATAAGACACGCACGGCATAATTATTGTTTCATAGAGCTTCAGCTTCATTCGCTTAGAAATAAGCGACTAGGCACTAGGTTCGCCTTGAATAGCGAAAAGAAAACTATGGTCCATGCATGGAGCCCCGACCTAACTTCTGTTTGGATGCGGGTACACAGGCGGGTGAAATCATCTCCTAACTACCTACAAATTTAAAAACAAAGTTCAAATATACAATATTTACTGGAAGTTTAAAATATATATATATTAGGGCGGGTCGATTTAAAAATCGCTCATTGCTCTGTGAAAATCGTATTCTAGGGATCAAAATAAGAAACTTTGCCGAAGGAAGACGAATATATATGTATATAATATATTAGGCCGGGTCTATTTTTGGGGAGGCAAATCAGTCGCCCATTGCTCTGTGAAAATCATATTCTAGGGATCAAAATAAGAAACTTTGCCGATAGAACCATACCTCTAAAACGAATTGTGATGTCCCCCAATTTGGGTCGAACGAAAAATCCCACTTTGACCAATTTAGAGTGCTCCAATCGAGTCCAAATGTATGACCGACCCCCACTAACTTTGGACGGCCGATCCACCCATGCCAGTGGCACACCCTCTGGAACTCCCCTGGGGGGTTTCCCATACAATCATTTCAAAATATCACCACTTTTGGCCTTTACATGAGAAAAGAAACTAAAAAGTTCGACCCAAATTGGGGGACGTCAGAATTCGTTTTAGAGGTATGGTTCTATCGGCAAAGTTTCTTATTTTGATCCCTAGAATATGATTTTCACAGAGCAATGGGCGACTGATTTGCCTCCCCAAAAATAGACCCGGCCTAATATATTATATACATATATATTCGTCTTGTGATTGCTAAGTTAGAATTCGTTCTCCTCGTTGACCTTTCCGTTTCAAGAGTAGCTTCTTTAATCTTTTATTCATTTTAAGCTATTTTGCGCTATTCGTAGTCTGTTAGTTAGTAAGTTCTTTGACCAGCTAAATAAATAAAAATATTGCAAGAAAAATTGTGCTTCTAAAGGATGCTTTTACGAGTAAAATATTATTTGTGGTAATTTCTTTGAAATTAATATCATTTGAAGTTATTTAAGTACTGCTTGAGACAAAGCAAGCCAAAGAAAGACTTGAGACAAATATAAAGAAAGTTGATAAATGGAAGAGTTCACAATTTAATGCCAGTTTGTTCTTAATTAATTTTTCTTTGATAAAGTAACGGTTGGCGCAATGAGAAATAAAGAAAAACCATTAACTATAAGCACAAAATATTAATGAAAATTCTGCTTTTAACTACAAAGCTGGAATTAGAAATGGTGGAAAATGCGAATTGGCTAAGCGAGTCTGCAGAATTTTTTTAATGTGGTTGCGATTTCTCGTACATGTTTTTGCGTTTTTTGTTTTTTACTTATTTCAGTTTGAGGTAAAACAAAATACTACAAAATACACGCATACTAACTCTCATATATACAGTTTGTTAAGAAAATATTTTGACATACTAAAATATTCGACCTATGTATATTATTTGCAATTCTGTAACTAAAATAATTGGTTTTTTGGTTTTTTTTGAATTTGGAAAGATATTCCATTATCTCACTGAGTTGTTACACGCGTTTGACATCAATCAGTCATAAAGGAATCGTACGTATGATTTGTTGATTAAAATATCAAATCGTCCGCAAATTATAGAGAAGCGTCTGGAAAATGAAGCAAAATACCTGGAATTCTGATATCGTTTAAGGTAACTCAGTTGGTATATTATAATTAAATAGAAAATGTCTTATTTATCAGAAATGTTTTATTTAACCCGACAAACTTTTGACGTGATAACGTCTTATAATTCGATTTAGCCGGCTGCACGCACGAAAAAATGTGTCGTTACCTTGCTCATTTGTCGTTACCTTGCTCATTTATCGTTACCTTGAATGAACTGCAAGCGAAAGCGCAGAACGAACGACAAAGCAAACGAACGGCAACGTTTGACATCTTGCTCTCTCCTACTTAAGTGAGCGTATATATGTATATGCGCATATGTACACATATAAAATCACGTATTTATATTTGCATATGCCTTCTTATTGATTATTATTAATTTGATTTACTTGAAGAATTTAAAATAAAACCAAGTTTGTTAATAATACCTGTTGTTTTAATGTTATTATTATTAATTTTTTTATTATATATGAAGGAAAAAATGTATGGTAATATTTACCATATACCTTATAAGATATGTTGTATACTAATATACATATGTATATAAACATGCATATACATGTACAATTTCGCGCAATTTTCAAAAAGAACAAATCTATATGTAAAGATGCATACAAGTCATATGGACATATCAAATATACGAATCTATTCCGTACGCAAGCAAATGTAAGCTAATGTGCTTGAACTGCAAGCGAGAGCGCCGAACGAACGACAAAGCAAACAAAGCACAATCGGTCCCGCGTTCGTCAACGTTCGATATCTGGCTCTGTCCTACTTGAGTGAGCATATATGTATGTATATGCGCATATGTAGGTATATAAATTCACATACTTGTATTTGCATATGCCTTCTTCCTGTGTGCATGGTAATGAACCATTTCTCTGTTGAGAATAGGACGATGATAGAAAAAGTAGGAAATGAAAGGAAGTGTTTCGAGTGTAAAGTGTCTTGAAAAAGGCAAATCGATGATGGTGCCTCTTAGTGTTGTTGACTTATTAACGTCTGATGCACAATCGAAATTGAACATATCTTTCATGAATTTGATAAATGTTTCGTCATTTTTCACGTTTGTGTAAATGTAACTTGACCTTTTCCATTGCAATTCCATTTACCTCCTCCTCTATATCCATACAAAATATCTATAAAACAAATAAAATTAAAATTTTGTTTTGAAAATTGCAACCATTCCATGAATATTTTCTTATGACGTTGTCACGTTAAACTATCGTCAGTAAACCGACTTTACAGACAACCTCTTTTTTCTTCTGCCTTAGCACGACAGTCTTAGATGGACCACTGCTTGCGCCACTATCTCTCTTTTCTTTATGAACGTTCATTAGGTCCTCGATAACTGCATCTGCCCATATTTTCTTTGGTCTGCCATTAATTCACTTCGCATTCGGTTGTTTTTTAAGGCTCGTTGTGTTATCTTTGTTCTGGCATTCTTCCAGCGTATTCGCTGGGTTTTTATGTATTTAATGATGTTTTGCTCTTAGATGAGGTGCACAAGTTCAAATTTGTATCTAATACGATATGTGCCATTTTCCAGCTTGATTGAGCGATAATTTTTCAAAATTTTTTCTTTGGAACCTTGCTATTTGATTCACGTCTTTTCTCTTCACCGTCCACACTTCATAACCCTATGGCATGATTGGGCGTAAGGGAGTTTGTACTCGAAGAGCTTTATAAGTGCGAAGTATGCCCTTTTTGCTGCTTGGAGCTTGCCTTGCATGGCAGTTCACCGAGTTAGCTAACTCTTCCGCGATGCCTCTTCGTATGCACTTTTGGCTTGGCTTAGCTCTTCAGCAAGAAGAGATATACCTCTGTAGTTATTACAGGTAGTTTTGTCGCCTTTTTGGGTATTGGTATAATTACACTCGAAAACCATTCGTCTGGTATGCACTCGAGATTGTTCTAACATAAAACTATGAAAATACAGTCTTTGTCAGAAGAAAAGAATCGGTTTTTTTTCTTGTAACTTCAAAACATACTTCGTTCTGCTTTCTGCTGCATAATAGTCCCACTCAAGGGCTACGACGCCAGTGCTAACTCAGGTTAGTGTCGTCGAAACTTTCCCGTAAGCGCAGCCAAACAAAAATGAGTGAGAAGTACGCGAAGCGTTTTTAGGCGGTATTTTTATGTAGGCATTCGAAAGGGCCAAAATTATCTTACGCCGCGGCTGCAAAAGTAATTAAAAAATCAAAAAAGTTTGTTGTGATGTGCAATCAGCGGTATAGAGTGTACAAAAATGTTGATGACTTTTCCGAGCGCGGCTTGAAGCGAGTGACGACAAAAAAGCAGGATAAAGTGATCATCCAACTTTTTAAGCGGGACCCTTCTTTGTGACTACGCCAAACATGATCAGTCCTTGCTAAAAAGGGAATATATGTGAGTATCAACACCATCGAACGTCGATTGGAGGAGGCGAACATATCCTACCATCCCACATCATCAAAACCACTGCTCTCAGAAAAACACCTTCAGAAACAAGAAAACAAGCAAATGGCGTCACAGTATTGGACTGGCCTTCCCAGTCCCCAGACGCGAACCCCATTGAAAATGTCTGGGGAACTATGAAAACGCATCTTGCCAGTACATGATTTAAAGCAACTCTTGCGTGAAGTTCGCAAAATCTAGACCTTTTTGTCGACGCGCAAAGCAGAAAATCTGGTTCAAAGCATGAAGAAGATGCCGGGCTATACCCGACAACGATGAAGACTACACGGCTTATTGAGTAATTGCGACTCGTACTTTTGTGCATACTTTAATGCAAAAAAAATTTAAACATGTATATTTTATACTGCATGAATAATCGCGGTTTCTTCTTTCTGCTTAGACTGTAGGCTGGAGCCAAAATCTGCAAAACCTCTTGAAATATCTAATCGCACCGAACCTATTTTGTTGAGAAAAGTAGCCCGAAACCGGTAAATTTTGAAAAGAAATTTTGGTGTTGAGGTTGGAGGTAGGTGTGGGGTTCAGTTTTTCATGAAACAGTCTACCAAGTTTTGCAAATTTTACTTTAAGCGTTGCTAGAAAGTTGCCTTTGCTCTCTGCACAGCTTATTGAAAAGGTAATTATCTCTCTCTAGAACACACGCACCTCAGGCAGGCAGTCACACTGGAAAACGGGAATATTATACCGACAGTGCAATTTGGTCAACATTCAGTCAAGGTGGCAAGATGCACGTCCAGCAAGAGAATACGTGATTTGGTGTTTGTAGAAGATAAGATGGATGCACAACAGTATTTCAATATTCCGCAATGCGATTTGATAAATAGTGCAACAAAGTTTGACTTTGTTGTTGACAACAAACCTCAGTTTACATTCTACCATGGCAACCAACCAAAACATGAGAATGTGGCTTCTTATTACCTTAGTGAAGTATTGGATACGCCAGCTCATAGCCCGAATATTAAATTAATAAAAAAACGTTCGGCGTATTAAATGAAAAAAGTTGCAAAAACAAGAAAATGGACGCCTGGCAGATGTTAAACATCGTGTTTGTACAAGTAATATGCATAAAAGATAATATTATTATAGGAATTAAATACAGCCTAATGAAAAAATGAAGTACAACGAATTTCCTACAGAAAATGGTAATATAACTTTATTTAATAAACATTTATTTAGATGTGATATCAAAATTCGATATTAATATCAAGCCACAATTTAAATATTTTCATCTATGACTTCAGTAATAGTTATATTCGATGTTTCCTCTACCGGTATTACTGTGACGATTGGTCGATGATAACTAAAGTAGTTACAAAAGTATTGGATGAAATATTATCAAGATATCTCACAAATACAGCATCTATTGCTGTTCCCTATTTGGTAGTAGATTCTCTTGGATTGTTGTTGATTTGCAATTGAAATTCTTTTTGAAGTGTGTTTTGAGTGCTGAAATTTTTTGAATTTTCAGATGGCGCAAAATTAATCATCCAGTTTTGTATTTGAAAATTATTAAATAAAATTAAAAAAAAAATTAAATAAAAAAATGACTTTGAGTGCTGAAATTTTTTGAATTTTCAGGTGGCGCAAAATTAATCATCCAGTTTTGTATTTGAAAATTATTAAATAAAATTAAAAAAATAATAAATAAAGAAATTAAATTGAGTGATGACTTTTGACCTTTACGCCCGCGATTGCTTGTCTGTTTTTATACATCAGCTCTACACTTCACAAATTTCAATTATCATTGACGTACTGCACTATTTGTAAAAAATATAAATAATCCGATAGCATGATTAATTTTGTGTCACTTTGTATGATAATCAAAATGTATCTTTAAAATATGCCTTCCTCCATACGCTTAAACTTTTTATTCAATTTCAACTTTTGCTCATTACGAGCTGGCATATCTCGAATTTGCTATTAAATAAGTTTGCATTTTTCATTTCGAATTAATAAAGCAATAAATTTGGCATTGCAAAATAGTTCCACTTGGTTTAAATAATTGAGTAATGAAACTTCTTTCTGCTGTGGCTCTGCTTTCTGTGACCTTTTGATATTTTTCAACTCAAACACTGACCTTCGTCATTTCTTCGCACAGAGAGCGCGCCTCAAAGGTGCCCACTCTAGTCAGCCTTCCAGTTTCCCATGAATTCTCTGTAATCGAATTCCTATTATCTACATAGCAAAATACCGAACACATTCAAAAACACATAACGCACCAACATTTACTAAGCACTCACGAGCATCCAACTTCCCGCTCTTTAGCAACTCTACATTTGTCGCTCTAACATGGCACACATACTAACACACTTTAACCCACATCATTTGTGAGTTGTTCCTTTGAAATTGGCTTAGCACTTCTCATACTACTACACATAAAATATATATATGGTATGTATACCTTAGTATAGCGTGGCGACCCGTCGCCACGGCGAGCGTCGCCACGCCAACGATTCGGTTTACAAGTGAGCCTATAGATGTTTCACATCAAAACTACCGAGATCGAGCACAGTTAAAAAATATTCTTTTTGAGGGAAGCCACAAGGTACCCAGGTGTTATAGATGCTCAGGGTAGTCATACAAAGTACTCATTCACATTTTAAAATAAAACTTATGACTTAAGGGGTAACACCACTGTACACGCGTAAAATAAACACGATTTTTAAAGAATTTTTTTGTATAGAAGGAAAGGGAAAACAATCACTCTGATTTGGGAAGTTATTACTTATATACTAAAATACAAAACTACAGAGTTTGATCGAAAAATTTTACAAAATGGCGGCATAGGAGACATTTTTGTAATGTGGTTTCTCTTGAAAGAGCTCCGCGGCACGCAGCACAGAGGGTGCAAATTTTAATCTGGAACATCTGGAAACATTTTTTTTTTTAATTTAGATAAAAATAGCTAGAGAAATACGTAGGGGATTTAAAAAATATTTATTTTTGTGGAATTAGCAAGCATTTGAAGGAAAAAACTCTATTTTGGACTAAAAAAACGACACTTAAATAATTATAACAATCGTTTAAATGAATCTATCGAAAATCCCCTACGCTCTTCTCTTAAGAAGGTTATTATACAGACGTAGTGAAAAACCTGATTACAAATATTTAAAATTGTTTGAGTTATGCTGCGTGCCAGTTTCAGAAAACGTGTTTTGAGAAAAACGCGTTTAAAGTTTGGAAATTTGGAGAAATCGTTAGGTAGCAGTCACTAACGCTTGGTTAAAAGCTTAAAATATTTATGAAATAAACTTCTGTAACGTACAAAACTTTTTGTTCTCTATTTTAAAAGGTTCAAAGAATTTTTTAAGCTTATAAAAAAAATCAATTTTTTGAAATTTCTACAGTGGTGTTACCCCTTAAAGCTATTAACTGCAAATGTAAAGAGAGTTCCTTGATAGCTGTGTTTGAAGTGGTTGTTTCTTTTTTTCGCTTATTACTTTGAGGTGAAATAACTGTATTTGCTACTACTGGCTTATGAGCTATTTATATTTGCCAAATTAAAGCAAATATTGAAAAACCATCAAAAAGTACACATTTTCTTGCGTAATGTGTCTCAATTCCGTTAAATTATTGGAAAGCAAAACATTTCCTGGAAAAACTGTATGTTTACCTACTTATGCATGTGGCCAGCTCACTTGCACAATGGAGATAGAAAATATTGTCTGAAAAACGAGCGCTTCTTCCTTTGCCAAAAAAGTCCTAAGCGAAAGGAGTGTGCCAGGGGAGCCAAAAGTCGCTTCATGCAACACATTTGCTGTTTGATAATAATAATAATAATTTCACACCACTCAAATGTTTAAATGTATATGGCTATGTGCTGTATATACTTACGTACACACATGACAACATAGACAATGGGCGTGAAAAACCAACAAACAACAACTGGTCACAAAAAACAAATAACGATGTGAGCTGCAAATGGGTGCAAATTAAATTTTATTGCAGCTGCATTGCGTGGAGTTTTTGTGGAAATAATGGAGGGAAAATGAAAATAAAAATAAATGCCAAAGGAAAAATACAAAGTGAAGGTGAAAGTGAAACAGAAATCTAAATACGCATAACAGTAAAACAGTTAAAATACAATATAATAAATTAATGAGTTACGGAAGATGCAAAGCGCGCATTCAAATATTGGGCTTTATAAAAAGTTTGGTTACAGATTGCTGCTAGATGGCTTTAACTTCGAATGTCCCGTGTAAATGATGTTTTGTATATTTAATTGGCAAAAACATAAACATTTGTGCCACTTTATGTGTTTTTCAGTAGGGAAAGGACAGAGTGTGATGAAGGCTATTAAGAAATTGTTGATGTTTATAGACACAATTCGGCGATATAAACTTTAGCACTAATACTTTTTGCTTATTTTTATTGTAAAAATACTGTGAAATATTTCCCAGTCATAGTCTGGGGATACAGGGTCTCAGGAGAAGTCTATCTAGTAGAATCGAATATTGTATATTATCAGGTCCAATATTTTTGGTGTGGCCTAACTAAGTTTTCAATTATTTACCTAATTATTTTACTGGCGATACCTGTAGCAGATGAAAAGTTTCAGCTACTCCGAGAGACCCGTGTAACTTTGCCACAATTACGTTCTGGATAGTGTAGCAGGCTAAACTCCTATCTATCCAGAATTTTCCCTAACATACCAAACATATGGCCAGCTTGTGAAGGCACCAAGTATGATAATTACCACCTTTTCATGTCCCATCAAACCTACTCACCTAACACTTAATTCCCGAAACAGACATTTTTCCATTAACTGTTTTTGTCGGTTATTTTTTGTGTCTAACTTCTGGCAGCACCCTATTTCGTCTATCAGCTGTTCATCAGCCCAGGGATTGGCAATGCTGCCAAGTGTTGAAACGTGTTCCTGGGCCCGCTCTCACACAGAATGAAAGAGTTTCGCATCTTATTATCTATGCCGAGTATAACAAAGCGCGCCAGCCAATTTTTTCTGTTTTCTTTTATTGTGCTAACCGGCGCCACTTGGTCCGACAAACTGAACCTAAGACCTTCTCCATCTGATCTTTCCAAAACAAAGTAGACTTTCTTCTACTTCTACCACCACCAGCTGCTACCGTATCGAATACTTTCAGAGTCGGAGTGCTTGTATCCATTCTGATGCATTTACCTAGCCAGCAATTCGGCTGCGCTCTATCTATGTCGTCATCCTTCCATCGCTTGCGATCTTCGCCATTGCCTTTACACGTTGGTCCAAAAATCTTCCGCCAAATTTTCCCCTCAAACCCTCCAAGGGACGCCTCATACGTTGCTGTCATCGTACAAGCTTCGGCGACACACAAAACAACAGATATGATGAAAAACTACTCAAGTGGTAGTTCTGTTCGTCGAGAGAGAACTTTACTACTCAATTGCTTACTTAGTTCTAAATAGGATTTGTTGAGAAGAGAGATTCTCCGTTGGCTTACAAGGCTGACATTGTTATCGGTCTCAATGGTGGCTCCTAAATAAACGAAGTTTCTTACGACTTCAGAAACAAAGCGGTCAACAGTAATGTGGGTACCGAAATGCCACCTAATGAGAGATAGTATTAAGCTGTACATTCATGCACATAAATATTATATTTGAAAAAAAGAAACCAAATTTTTATTATGATAGAGAAACACGAGAAATATAAATAATAAATTTGGTTATGAAAGTTCGAATGCCTTTTCAAGATGTCAGAAATTTTTGCTTCGCGAGTTTTTCCTTTAATTTCAGTACCTTGAAGGTATATTTGAAAATCAGTACGCAATTCAAGGCCTTTGTGGTCACTGAGGTGTATGTGATATAAAGAGAGAGCGGTTAGTTTTCTCGTTGCCAAGTAAGCCTCTTTATAAGCAGCTAATTGCTCGTCACTCAAAATTTCTAGTTCATATTCAGAAGAGTTAGTCATCGAGATTTGCCGCTTCAGTATTGATAATTTTTGCTTCTGCACCATTTATGAAGACTTGATTACCTAAATTAAGACAGTTTCGACGTCAACTTGAATTTATTTCTGAGATAGATTAATAATGTTGGTGAGCTGAGTAAGCTTTCCCTAAACACTTTTTCACAGTCTGGGGATTCACTTGCTCCCTTTTGCTTTTTAAGTGAAACAAAACAGAAAAATTTTGAAAATTCCTAGGGACTTTGAAGTACGGAAAGGAAAAGGAGTCCGCTTATGGGAGGGATTCGCTGGAGAGAGTTGTCAGTTTGCAGAGAGTACACTGAACTTAGTACCTAAATGCCACTAGTTGTCGTCTTGCGCATTCTCCAATTGTGATGCAAACAAGCGATATACATTTTTAAAAACGTTCAAGGAATTTCAAAGTCGTTATGACTTTTCTCTCCAGGAAATGATATAATAATGACTTAGAAGGTCATTAGTGAGTTAAACAAATTTAGAGGACTATTTCCCTGAAAATGTGAGGGGGTTTTTTAGATAAACTTTAAAAAGCTACTTTCTTTGAGAATGAGTAAATCTACCTCAAAGGTAGGTACGAAAGATACCTCATAAAAAATATATTAGTACCTACAATAACAGGTTTTAATAACCTTTTATTGTAAAAAATTTGGTCATTCTTTAATTGGTTGTACTACTGTGGGCAAAAAGTTAGGTGAATTTATTTGTCAAACTTCGCGGGATTAAAATTTCGCTTTAGTTATTTTTTTTATGAGTTGGGAGCACTGTTAATAACATCTGGGCCAACTTTCATGTGAATGTCATTATCAGTCATATATTTTCGCTTGTGTTTACCAAACGACCAAGAGTGCATTTTGCGATTTTTACAATGTCTGATTTGATTGAGCAGAGAAGTGCCATCAAATTTTGTTTGCGGAATGAAATTTCGGCTGCGGATACGTTTAGCATGTTGCAGAAGGCATTTGGTGATTCGACCATGTCGCAGAAAAATGTTTATAAGTGGTACAAAGACCTCAAAGAGGGTCGAGAACGTGTTGATCACTTGGAGCGCTCCGGACTACCATCGACGTCAACAGATGGCCAACACGTCAATAAAGTGAAGGAGTTAGTGCTCAAACATCGTCTGTTGACTGTTAAAGACCTTACTGATATGATCGGAATATCAGAAGGATCTGTGAAAACCATTTTGAAAGACCATTTGGGCCTACGAAAAGTCAAATCTCGTTTGGTACCGAAAACTCTCAATTTCTTGGAAAAAGTCGTCGCGACAAGCACAAATGCATCATTACGGGAGATGAGACTTGGATTTATGCTTGCGACCCTGAAACAACCGACCAATCAAGCGAATATCGTGCTAAAGGCGAGGCCAGACCGAAAAGAGCACGTCAAAGTCGTTCAAAAATAAAGGTCATGATGACAGATTTTTCCATTTTCGTGGTGGGGTGCACTATGAATTCGTTCCACCTGGCCAAACTGTTAATGAGGAATATTATTTGAGCGTTATGCGTCGTCTAAAAAGACCAGAATTATGGGTCAACAACTCTTGGTTTGTGCATCACGATAATGCACCGTCTCACACTGCACTCGTTTTTCGTGACCATTTCGCCAAAAATTCCACGGATATCGTTCGCCTGATTTGGCTCCGTGTGACTTCTGGCTATTTCCAAAACTCAGGAGACCACTCCGAGGAACGCGTTTCGAGTCGATTGAGGAGATAAAAGCTGAATCAAAGAAGGTGCAGATGGCTATACCGGAAATGGACTATTTGGCATGTTTCGGAGATTGGAAAAATCGTTGGCATAAGTGTATTTCATCGAGAGGGGATTATTTTGAAGGGGATGAAATTGATTTATAAGAATAAAAAAAGATTTTTCATTTCACAACCAAATTCACCTTACTTTTTGCCCACAGTAGTATTTCAAATCTAAACTTACAAATTGCCGGTAATGAAAAATGGATTACATACGATAACACAAGGAAATTTCCATCTTAAGGTTACCCTGATACTGTGCGGTAGGCGGACACAACTCTCAGGGCTGCCGTTTGTTGAACCGATGCTAAGAGCTTGCATCGACGCTTTAACTTTAGCGCATTTGCCACAGTTCAGCTCCGTATAAGAGAACGGAGAGCGTGGTAGCCATCATTATTTCTCATTTCATTCGGGTTAGTCCCCCTATATTTACCATCAGTCTACTGAGTAGGGATGCCATCTTAGCGGCTTTTTCTGCTGCGTGTTTTATTTGGGCCCAGAAGGTTAGTATTGAGTCCAGTTTTATGACTAGGTACTTTAGAACCTATTTTGTAGTTAGTGTGTTTGCTTCTTGGTTAGAAGTATTAACTTCGTTTTCTCTCAGAACTCTCTGCGGTTTGATAGACGAGTTTGCGGTCTAGTAAATAATTTTTGATTATCCGTTGTAGGTATGTCCGATATATCGGTTCGATACCAATAGATTTACTAACTTTTAAAAGCAAAACGCTATGAGCATTAAAGCAAGAGGAAATGGAAGAAAGAGTTAGAAAATCTGTAGCGCGAAAAATAAGCGATGAAACGCTAAGGCTATGGCAAGACCGCTGAGTTAACGAAACACGCGGCAGATGTACGACTAGGCTTATAAAAGACGTCGCCACATGGAACAGCAGGGACTTCGGTGAAGCCAATTTTTATACAACCCAAATGCTATTTCCAGAAACGCGAAAACGCCACATGCATGTACGGGGATGCGCTGAAGATGACGTTGAACACACATTCTTCCAATGCATGCGCTGGGAACAAGAACACCGAACGCTAGAGAATGCAGTCGGTCACATAATTACTGAAAATGTAATCGAAGAAACGTGGAAGATAATCAGTAGTTTCTGAAGGAATGCGAAAGCGATTCCAGAGTACGCGATGGTTCCAAACGAGGAGAAGTTTTTTGGTCTCCGAACATACCATTGCTGGGACGGCAGCTTTGATGATGCATTTGGCACTTTCCACCCCCTTACCCGCAAAAAAAGCAAAAAAAAAGGGTTCCCCGCTGACAAAATATTAAAAGTTAACAAAATTCTATTGTTTGGGGATATTTTTATAGGAAAGCAATCAAATTTATCAAAGAGTGTTAATATGTATTCATAACCAATTTCGGGATATTCAAATGCAAAGTCGTGCAGGCGGATCTTTTCTTTTCTGGATATTTCTATTGCATGTATTTTTTGAAGGTTTTAAAGAAAGATATTATGTATTGACTTTTGATACCTAAAGTCTTTTTAAAAGTGTAGAAAGTTGGCGAAAGACAAGCAATAAAAATAAGAAGTTAAATTAATATTCCTGATTCTATTTTTATTTAAATTTATTTTCGTGTTGGATTTTTCTCCATAAAAAAAATTCCGACCACCCGTTAAATGTAGAAAATACATCAAACATCAAACAAAAAAATCTATGCGATTTTCGTGTCAATTAAAGCACAACAGAGTATGCAGATATTTTATTTATTTTGTTTTATTTCATTTTTCAGCATAAATTAATATACAAAACAGTGTCCAATCATTTAATTTTAAAACAAAAACCCAAGAACATACAGAGAATAACAGTTAAAAGAAAGCAACTACTTGTTTCTAGTTTTCGAAATTTTTAGGTATTTATATTAGTACTTTGTTGGATATACTATATTATCAATTATAGTCTGAAATATATGTGGCATGGAGTGAACCATTTTTTTTTTTGTATTTGGAACTAATTTGGTTCCAGTCTTCAATTATCGCCTTTTTAAGATCAGATTTCTTATGCTTGCCATATTTTCTTATATTTGTAAATATTTAGCGCTTTAGACCAAATTTTCTTCCAGGAGTTTTAAAAAAAATATTTGTTCGTTGTTTCTTGCATTAAGGACAAATTTCCTGCATTTGATGACATGCATGCCTAAACCATAGCAGCTCGCAGGTTTTGGGGTTTGAGCTCGCGCCATATCAAAAGTCTGGATCGAATAAGTCTTTATTTACCTCGTATGTAAAAAGTATGATCCTCCAAGATGTTTCGGTCTTAAAGGTAACGCGCAAACTGCAATCTCTTACTTCTGTTCGTTGCAGTAACCAAAGGTTTATGACGGGCTATTCTGCTAGTTAAATTTGCTTCCCTCAGTACTGGGTTACCCATATTCGACGGACCCATGTGTTTTTTTTTTTAAATAAAAGAAAAGCACAATTGTTTTGATGTTGACGATAATAGTCATTTTATTTGGTTCAAGTAGATTTGTTGACATCACTTTTTGAATATGATGTCTCTCAAATAAGCCTGTATGGCGTATTGTGCCCGTTTTGCAGCATTTTCCATAGTTTTAGCTAATATTTCGCTGGAAAGCGGCTATTTCCTCACGGATGTTGTTCTTGTGCTCTTCTATGGCCTTTGGCTTATTAATATTATATTATATAAACCTTTGATTTTAAATATCCCCACAAGAAGAAGTCAGGTGGCGTTAAATCAGGCGAACGCAGTGGCCAGTCAAAATCGCCATTTTTCGACATCAAACGACGAGGAAACAAAAATCGATTGCGGTGCGAGCTGTGTGTGGTGGAGCGCCATCTTGTTGAAACCAAAACTCCCTCCCACGCTTTCGACGAATAATTGGCATCACAAAGGTGGTTAGCATATCGCGATAATGCTTCTGGGAACGCTCGCGTGGCGTGTACTGTTCCATGGTAAAAATCTGCTTGGACTGACGCTTCCAACGCGGTATGTCATTAAGCGATCTGACGTTTCTGTCAAAAGATACAGGGTTGCCAGATAGGTCCGTCGAATATGGGCCTCGCTGTATTTTTCGAACAGTTTCTGGATGGCAAGCCTTACCTAAATACTTTTTGGCCAATTCAGTTAACTTTGGAGTGGTTGTTGCTCGATTTTTCTTCACTTGGTGCACTAACCACTGACACCCTTTGTGAGCGTTTTATCTGGGGACTGTTGTGCCTTACACACCACACGATTTTAATGCATTAACCGTTCAATAATGTGCGACATTGCTTTTTTGAAATGTTCCAAAATTTCCCCACGCTTTTCTACCGAAGTACGCGGTCCCATGGTCACAAAAAACAAGCGTACATAAAATTTAGTATTAGTTTATGTCAAACTCACTCTACAAACTCACGCATACCAAAAATACAATTTCGTCTGTCAATAAAGAATGAGCAAAAATTAATAAGATCCCATATCTGTTCGCAGGTTTGCAAACATAAGCCCCAAATATTTTTAAATTAACGCGTTGACTGCCAACTCGTAGTATGACTACCTACTATTACCTAAAACTACCACTTTTTGTGTAGCTACGAGTAAAACCGTATTATAATAGTGTTAGTATCGATAAATGGCTTTTGGGAAAAGAAAAAAATTTTGTGTTTGGCTTCCGTGAGCTTTTTTTTTATTATATTAAAAAAAATTTCATTCAATATAATGCAAAAATTCATTCAATATAATGGAAAAATTAACTCAAATACAAGAAATAAAGTAATATTTTATTGTTTGTAGAAGTTTTTAAAACAATTTTTCTCACAAAGGGCTGGCTTCTCTGGACAGGCTGGGCAGAAGTAACGCGTTTCTCGGCGTTTTTTTTCTTGGGTACATACACGACATGGCTTTGTCGGACGCTATTTTTTTCCGTTGGTGGTAAACGCCCTAAATAATGGAGCTCTTTAGATCTATTTTTTAACACACTTTTATTAGCTTGGGTTGTATGTACGTATGTATGTATGTATGTAACGGAATCTTTGAGCTTAATTTTCACTGGCTTCTAAAAATCGGATCGACTTGGAATTTTGCACACCTATCAAGGACCGATGACAATGCAACAATTTGATAAAAGTTTTCCATTGTCCTTAGTAGGATTGCCAGGATTAATATTTTCTTTTTTTACCTGTGGGCAAAAAGTAAGGTGAATTTGGTTGTAAAATGAAAAATATTTATTTATTCTTGTAAATCAGTTTCTCAGGCTCCCTCCACGAAATAAGTTCTTCATCCCGATTACTTCTTTATCACGGCCGATAACTGCATAGTTTTAGACTCACAGTCGATAAGAAAAAAATTAAATATAATGCATAATGTGTGGTGCATTTTGCTTCACTTTCATAACCCTCTGTACATAGGTAGTTGCCAATAGAATGATTGTAATATTTACTATATCAAGCATCCCACGCTTGGACAATGACAACATCAGATGAAGCGACGCTTGGAGTGTTCGAGAGAAAGATTCTGCGTAAGATTTTTGGACCTTTGCACGTTGGCAACGGCGAATATCGTAGACGATGGAAGATGAGCTGTATGAGTGGTAGCAGAGGAAGAGGAAGGCCTCCTCTGCGTTGGAAAGATCAGGTGGAGAAGGACTTGGCCTCACTTGGTGTGTCCAATTGGCGCCGGTTAGCACGAGAAAGAAACGACTGGAGCGCTTTGTTAATCTCGGCCAAAATCGCGTAAGCGGTTATCGCGCCAATTAAGAAGAGAAGAAGAAGAAACTATTTTTTATTTTAAAAACTGGTTTAAAATCTCCAATCAACGCCAAGACAAATTCTTCTCTGAACTTTATCAGTTTTATTTTAGATGAAGTTACTTTTTGGTAAATTCTGTGAGCATTTTGTATATACATCTCTATAATATGAAGTGAAACCTTTTTGTGCCATCTAATAGTCTTTCTTAGAGATGAGTAGTACGAAATCATTTGATCTGATCGGTCAATGCCAGACATTCCATTATTGTAATCTCGAATTATATTCGGTTTCATAGAAATTCTTCCATTGCGATTGGGCACCTCTACCATTTCAATAGCGTGCATGTTTGAAATGGAAAGGACTGCTCGTTTGTCTTTCCATTTGCATACAGTAACAGGACCATTTGTCTGCCAAAAACACTCCCCTCTTTTTAGTTTACGATTTACCACATCTTTGGGGTATCCTTTTCTGTTACTTCGTAGGGTTCCACACACATAAGTTTTTCGTGTATATAACAGTTTTGTAAGACTAACTGAATTATAAAAATTATCCATGTAAAGCGCGTAGTCTTTATCGAGATAGTCCTCAAGTAAATGTAAAACAACGTCAGCAGTGTGACCTACATTATGGGTAGTTTCCTCAGATTTACTGCTGTACATTTTTATTTTTATTACAAGACCGTCGGACTCACATAGTTCATATAGTTTGACACCATATTTGTGTTTTTTATTTTTTAATATATGTATTGACGGAAAAGCAATCTTCCCCGCCATAGCATCATGGATTCGTCAATACAAATATTTTTACTTGGTACATAGTTTTCACGCATAACATCGTTGAAATGATTTAGGATTGGTCTCAACTTGTATAATCTGTCGGTAGATGGTTGTGAGTTATCAACCAAATGAAAATAACGAAGTGTCAACTGGAATCGATTGCGGCTCATAGGTATGTGTGCGCCAAAAGTTTACATTATATAGCTTGTTTGTGTTCCAGTAATGTTCTATTGTTGGAAAAGTACAAGGTCCCATTTGCAATAAAAGTGCAATAAAAACTTTCATCTCTGTAGCACTTACGTCTTGCCAATTTGATATCCTTTTAGATTTTTTTATAGCATTTTGATTCCCATTTTCCAATGTTGCAATTTCTTGCGCAGCATATAAATTAGTTTGTTCTACCAATAATGCAAGAAACTCAGCCGAAAAAAATAAATCCACCAGCGTTTGTACTATAAAATTTGATGTATCTATTGCAATTTCACACCAACATTTTCTTCGAAAAGAAATAATTCAGGATTGTGTTGAGCTTCTGTCCACAAATCATCATTCTCATTTGACGTTGTTGCTTGAAAATCATCGTCATTATTATCAGATTCGGAGACGTCTTCAAGTTCGGAGATGACTTCATCTTCACTCTCACTTGTATTCTCAGAAGGCTCATAAATGTCGTTACTACCATCGCTCAAATCATCTTCTGAGTCACTTAGATTTGCGTTGTACTCAATTTCACTTTGATTCAGTGACCTTTTTTTCCATATTGCGTTCTTGATAATTATAACAGTAATTTTAGAGAATGTTTATAAATCTAAAAAGAAAGAAAATAATAATAAAATTATGATAATTATAATAAATAATAATAACTATAAAACAAAATACTATAGTAAGCAAAAATGATGTTTTTTTTAGGAAAAAAAGGACCTACATACTACGAGATAATTCGTAGCGAGTTCTTTCCCAGACGCCAACTATGAGATAACTCGTAGGTCCTTTTTCTCCTTTAAAAAACGTCATTTTTGATTTTTGATGATACCAATGATCTAGAAATAGAGTTTTTAGTAATATAATGTGAAAAATCAAAATGTTATTTTTGCCCAGTTTTCTCAGTCAACGTGTTAAACTCAATAAATGAACGCATTGATGTTTTTGTTTTTACAATTATTTTATATGATTTAATAATAACTCATCTATAAGAATTTAGCATAATTTGTTTTTATAATAAAAATATAGAAATTGCTTCGAGTTTATAATTACTTGCATCACTGTATTTCGCAAATATATTTTACCTACGAGTATTTGTGTGGGGAAATACTCAAATATTACGTATACGCCATGGAGTGTCGCAATGAGCAGGCCGAGCACGTAATGAGGCACATCAGCGCCGCACATTCTTGCCATCTACTGCATATTGATTGCAAAATATCCTGTGTGTGTGGGACTGAGCGCTGCTACTGTTGTTGTTTTTGTAGGCATAAGTAAGTAATTGCAGTAATTTCTCTCAAACGACTCGCGACGCGCTCGTTTTACTGTTTTGCTGGTACTCATAATTTTTTACTGCCGCACTTTTACATATTTTACGAAAGTTGAGTTGCACGTGAAAATCTTTCCAATAAATGTTTATACGAGTACTTCACTACAACATTTCATCCTCTTATGTCTATGCTTAACGTATGCAAGTATGTATAGGTTTGTGCAAGCGTGCGGGCGTGCGCGCGTACAATAACACGTATTGATGGCGAAAATATTGTGGCACGCATTTTAAAAATATAACTGCACGTACTGCGCTCCACTAACACATTTACGCTTTCTTATATAGGCTCATACATATTTTAAGCCCTGCAACGGGGCTCACAAATAATAGCAGCGCTGCTCACTATAATATTTCAAAGTTTTACTGCTTAATTAAAGTTTTTTAATTGTTTTTAGTTTCTTATGAAAATTTTGTATGTACTACAGCAAAAAATATATTACTCAAAGTTTCAAACTTTGTACAAAATTTGAAGAAATTCTATGAATTTTTATGAAAATTTCAAACTTTAAAATATGTCAAAATCTCTAGAAAAATTCTGGGTATGCAGTTTTGTAGCACATTCAATTTTGTTGTATTATTGTGCCAGTGTAAAATTGTTCGCGTTGATTTTTTATAAGTTTTTTCGTGGAAGGTGTTGTACATTTTCCTACATATAACGATCTTACGATTTTTTTTAATTTAAATTTTCAAGTTTTTATGAAACTTTTTCTTATTATAATTTTCATTTCACACAAATACTCGTAGGTAAAATATATTTGCGAAATACAGTGATGCAAGTAATTATAAACTCGAAGCAATTTCTATATTTTTATTATAAAAACAAATTATGCTAAATTCTTATAGATGAGTTATTATTAAATCATATAAAATAATTGTAAAAACAAAAACATCAATGCGTTCATTTATTGAGTTTAACACGTTGACTGAGAAAACTGGGCAAAAATAACATTTTGATTTTTCACATTATATTACTAAAAACTCTATTTCTAGATCATTGGTATCATCAAAAATCAAAAATGACGTTTTTTAAAGGAGAAAAAGGACCTACGAGTTATCTCATAGTTGGCGTCTGGGAAAGAACTCGCTACGAATTATCTCGTAGTATGTAGGTCCTTTTTTTCCTAAAAAAAACATCATTTTTGCTTACTATAGTATTTTGTTTTATAGTTATTATTATTTATTATAATTATCATAATTTTATTATTATTTTCTTTCTTTTTAGATTTATAAACATTCTCTAAAATTACTGTTATAATTATCAAGAACGCAATATGGAAAAAAAGGTCACTGAATCAAAGTGAAATTGAGTACAACGCAAATCTAAGTGACTCAGAAGATGATTTGAGCGATGGTAGTAACGACATTTATGAGCCTTCTGAGAATACAAGTGAGAGTGAAGATGAAGTCATCTCCGAACTTGAAGACGTCTCCGAATCTGATAATAATGACGATGATTTTCAAGCAACAACGTCAAATGAGAATGATGATTTGTGGACAGAAGCTCAACACAATCCTGAATTATTTCTTTTCGAAGAAAATGTTGGTGTGAAATTGCAATAGATACATCAAATTTTATAGTACAAACGCTGGTGGATTTATTTTTTTCGGCTGAGTTTCTTGCATTATTGGTAGAACAAACTAATTTATATGCTGCGCAAGAAATTGCAACATTGGAAAATGGGAATCAAAATGCTATAAAAAAATCTAAAAGGATATCAAATTGGCAAGACGTAAGTGCTACAGAGATGAAAGTTTTTATTGCACTTTTATTGCAAATGGGACCTTGTACTTTTCCAACAATAGAACATTACTGGAACACAAACAAGCTATATAATGTAAACTTTTGGCGCACACATACCTATGAGCCGCAATCGATTCCAGTTGACACTTCGTTATTTTCATTTGGTTGATAACTCACAACCATCTACCGACAGATTATACAAGTTGAGACCAATCCTAAATCATTTCAACGATGTTATGCGTGAAAACTATGTACCAAGTAAAAATATTTGTATTGACGAATCCATGATGCTATGGCGGGGAAGATTGCTTTTCCGTCAATACATATATTAAAAAATAAAAAACACAAATATGGTGTCAAACTATATGAACTATGTGAGTCCGACGGTCTTGTAATAAAAATAAAAATGTACAGCAGTAAATCTGAGGAAACTACCCATAATGTAGGTCACACTGCTGACGTTGTTTTACATTTACTTGAGGACTATCTCGATAAAGACTACGCGCTTTACATGGATAATTTTTATAATTCAGTTAGTCTTACAAAACTGTTATATACACGAAAAACTTATGTGTGTGGAACCCTACGAAGTAACAGAAAAGGATACCCCAAAGATGTGGTAAATCGTAAACTAAAAAGAGGGGAGTGTTTTTGGCAGACAAATGGTCCTGTTACTGTATGCAAATGGAAAGACAAACGAGCAGTCCTTTCCATTTCAAACATGCACGCTATTGAAATGGTAGAGGTGCCCAATCGCAATGGAAGAATTTCTATGAAACCGAATATAATTCGAGATTACAATAATGGAATGTCTGGCATTGACCGATCAGATCAAATGATTTCGTACTACTCATCTCTAAGAAAGACTATTAGATGGCACAAAAAGGTTTCACTTCATATTATAGAGATGTATATACAAAATGCTCACAGAATTTACCAAAAAGTAACTTCATCTAAAATAAAACTGATAAAGTTCAGAGAAGAATTTGTCTTGGCGTTGATTGGAGATTTTAAACCAGTTTTTAAAATAAAAAATAGTTTCTTCTTCTTCTCTTCTTAATTGGCGCGATAACCGCTTACGCGATTTTGGCCGAGATTAACAAAGCGCTCCAGTCGTTTCTTTCTCGTGCTAACCGGCGCCAATTGGACACACCAAGTGAGGCCAAGTCCTTCTCCACCTGATCTTTCCAACGCAGAGGAGGCCTTCCTCTTCCTCTGCTACCACTCATACAGCTCATCTTCCATCGTCTACGATATTCGCCGTTGCCAACGTGCAAAGGTCCAAAAATCTTACGCAGAATCTTTCTCTCGAACACTCCAAGCGTCGCTTCATCTGATGTTGTCATTGTCCAAGCGTGGGATGCTTGATATAGTAAATATTACAATCATTCTATTGGCAACTACCTATGTACAGAGGGTTATGAAAGTGAAGCAAAATGCACCACACATTATGCATTATATTTAATTTTTTTCTTATCGACTGTGAGTCTAAAACTATGCAGTTATCGGCCGTGATAAAGAAGTAATCGGGATGAAGAACTTATTTCGTGGAGGGAGCCTGAGAAACTGATTTACAAGAATAAATAAATATTTTTCATTTTACAACCAAATTCACCTTACTTTTTGCCCACAGGTAAAAAAAGAAAATATTAATCCTGGCAATCCTACTAAGGACAATGGAAAACTTTTATCAAATTGTTGCATTGTCATCGGTCCTTGATAGGTGTGCAAAATTCCAAGTCGATCCGATTTTTAGAAGCCAGTGAAAATTAAGCTCAAAGATTCCGTTACATACATACATACATACGTACATACAACCCAAGCTAATAAAAGTGTGTTAAAAAATAGATCTAAAGAGCTCCATTATTTAGGGCGTTTACCACCAACGGAAAAAAATAGCGTCCGACAAAGCCATGTCGTGTATGTACCCAAGAAAAAAAACGCCGAGAAACGCGAAAATTCAAACTTTAAAATATGTCAAAATCTCTAGAAAAATTCTGGGTATGCAGTTTTGTAGCATATTCAATTTTGTTGTATTATTGTGCCAGTGTAAAATTGTTCGCGTTGATTTTTTATAAGTTTTTTCGTGGAAGGTGTTGTACATTTTCCTACATATAACGATCTTACGATTTTTTTTAATTTAAATTTTCAAGTTTTTATGAAACTTTTTCTTATTATAATTTTCATTTTAATTTTTTAGAAATTTCGAGACATTGGGATATTCGTTAATACAAAACAAATAAAAAGTCAAAATTTTGCAATATGTCGCGTTGCTATTATTGTGAACACAGCTGTATGTGAAAATTTGAGTTCACCTTTAACCACTTCAGTAATTCAGTGAAAGCGTACGGTTTATCACACGCAACCAAATTCGCGCATCTGCTCAGTTATCCTCTGCACAATTCACACCTTTTCTTTGTGTGCGCATACAGACGACAGTTCGCAATTGAAGGTTTAAAAAGGACTTTCCCTTGTGCATGTTGCAGAAGCACTGAAGCGTTTATTGACTGTATTTACGCACACATGCGCAAAGCTATGTACATGCATGTGCCCCATAAGGTATTCGTGTGAGTAGTGTTTCTTTGTTTTTGATTTTACCACAAAACAGCTTTACTGAAAAAAATAAAAAAAAATAAAGAAATCGCAACAAAGACAATATACATATTTGAGCAACAATAAGCAGAGGCAGCTGCAGTACGGAAGTGAGGCAAGCAATTGCTGTTACAATGCTAAGCCGATTAGGCCAATACAAGAGACAGCATCACAGGTGTTCCAGCAAAGCTGCTACAAGCAGGCATATTGTACATTGATACACACATACACACGCGCATATATGTGAGTACCCAGATTTGCATAAAATAATACTTACGCACATGCATAAGCGATGCACGGAGTACTTAGATGTATTTGAATGGGGAACTTACATTATTTTTTCATATTAAAATGCTCGTAAAATATATTTTTTTTATTATTTTGCATTTTCAATGTTTCTCTAGCAACTACTAGAAAAAGTATGCGGAATGTGCCAATAAAACGAAAGCAGTTCAATTTTACACTGATATTTATTTTATTTCCCCCTAATTTAATTTTTATGGTAACCAATACAAATTTTCCAAAATTTTTAAAATCGATAACATTTTTCATATACAAATTCGCTTGTAACGCCTCAATTGCCTCATAGCGCTACAGCGAAAGAGTAAATTACGCATGTCATGGAAACAAGAAATAGTCACACGGGATTGTGTCAGAGGAATACCGAGCTCGAGCAATGGTACTCATTTTTTTTTGGTCAAATGGTCGCGAAGAAGTTGAAATCTGTAAGTGTCTGTAAGATCGTGATGAAAAAACCATCAGTCATTTGTCCACAATCCTAACCAAGGCTGACAGATTACCAGATTTGGCGTCCTGCTAAAATCAAAACTAAAATTGGGCGAGTAACTTCGGCTACCACGTCACTGAGGACTCGGCAGCAGAATTCTGTCCGCTCGTTTTACAAGATATCCACACGGCGGCGAAGCAACATAAGTGAGGGCTGTCTTGATTTTTTTCGTACATCACCAAGACAGTCTCATGGTTTTTGTCCACAAGTCGCTGTCATAACTCCGGTTACGTCAGCCAATGAGCTGATTTGTTCAAATTCGCAGAGAGCCGGTAATGGCTCGATATTGACCACACCTTCTGAATTTTTGTACCCTGAATTTTTGCCTCTTGGATGGATGGTTCCATGTGTAGAAGTCCACGCAAGTGGGGAAAGTTACTGATCGCCATTCACTTGGGAGTGGCCAGGACGATTCTTCTACATATGGTTCAAGCAGCTCACAACGGTCGGGATTAGCCAACGTATCCTCGGGGTAGGTTGCGAACACCCGTTCGGGAGTGAGCTAACGTGAGAAGGCGAAGCATTCCAGCGTAGCTGGTTGTGCGCTGGGTTTGGGACCCGCCACTTAAAAATCCCGCCAATGAAAAGAATTGCAAAGCCTGCCTTTACTGATGACGACCACTGCAAACGAAATAAGGAATATGATTTGAGGGCATGCACCTGGAATGTCCGGTCCCTTAATGGGGAAGGTGCCTCTGCCCGGCTGGTTGATGTCCTCGTGAGAGTAAAGGCTGGCATCACTGCCATCCAAGAGATGCGATGGGCGGGGCAAGGTAAGAAAACCATAGGACCTTGCGACGTCTACTACAGCTGCCATGTAAAGGAGCACAAATTCGGTGTCGGATTTGTTGTGGGAGAGAGACTTCGTCGCCAAGTACTGTCGTTCACTCCGGTGGACGAGCGTCTCGCAATAATCCGCATCAAAGCGCGATTTTTTAACATCTCGCTAATTTGCGCCCACGCCCCGATGGAAGAGAAGGACGATGAGACCAAAGATTCCTTCTATGAGCGCTTGGAACGTTCCTATGAGCGCTGCCCCCGCCACGACATAAAAAACGTGCTTGGCGACTTCAACAACCGCGCTGTTAGTTCTGCCTTCTCCAAACTGGATAAAGAGGCAAAGCGAATGGGTTTGGTGGTGAACGAGCACAAAACGAAGTACCTCCTGTCTTCAAACAAACAGTCGGCGCACTCGCATATCGGCACCCACGTCACTGTAGACAGTTATAATTTTGAGGTTGTAAAGGACTTCGTGTATTTAGGAACCAGCGTTAACACCGGTAATAATGTCAGCCTTGAAATCCAACGTAGAATCTCTCTTGCCAACAAGTGCTACTTTGGACTAAGTAGGCAATTGAGCAGTAAAGTCCCCTCTCGACGAACAAAACTAACACTCTACAAGACTCTCATCATGCCCGTCCTAACGTATGGCGCAGAACGATGGACGATGACAACATCCGATGAAGCGACGCTTGGACTGTTCGAGAGAAAGATTCTGCGGAAGATTTTTGGACCTTTGCACGTTGGCAACGGCGAATATCGTAGACGATGGAACGATGAGCTGTATGAGCTTTACGACGACATAGACATAGCGAAGCGAATAAAGATCCAGCGGCTTCGTTGGCTGGGTCATGTCGTCCGAATGGATACAAACGCTCCAGCTTTGAAAGTATTCGTTGCGGTACCAGCTGGTGGTAGCAGAGGAAGAGGGCGGCCTCCTCTGCGTTGGAAAGATCAGGTAGAGAAGGACTTGGCTTCACTTGGTGTGTCCAATTGGCGCCGGTTAGCACGAGAAAGAAACGACTGGTGCGCTTTGTTAATCTCGGCCAAAATCGCGTAAGCGGTTATCGCGCCAATTAAGAAGAAGAAGAAGAGGAAGAGGAGAATTTTTGCCTCTTGTGACGAGCGAAAGAAACGGAATACCACCTGTGCGAAAAATTCACTCTGAATCGAGTTTAATTCGTCTCGTTCGCAAGACTTCAGGCATCACGTTTCGCACAGATCTGAGTGAAAAATAAATATCAGCTTCTGCTTCTCTAATGCTAACAGGACAACCCCCGAGAATAAATTTATATTCAATATAAATTCCTGTAGAAAAAATATTAACTTCTATTTATCGGCTTAGCGCCCACAGTCGCCCCAACTTGTACTGAGAGTGAAGAAGGTGTGGGACCAGTAATGTTCCACTGTCTACAGTATGCTCCTGAAACTCACAAAAAAGAGAAATGAATTGAAAATTGCTAGAGAATAGGTTCTCAACATTTTTATTACATTATTTACATTGAATTAAGGCATATAGATTTCTGCAGGAGTCAACAATTACTATGATAAGCCAGTCCCATGAAGTAATATCTTCTTGGAAAGGGAAAGTTTTTGTTAGTGGAGAGGTATTTAGTATGTGGATGCAGCTATGAGGCTATAAGTCTTGCACACTGCTATACTGGTAAAATAGTAGGGTAGAAGGGGGCACAACGCCATTTCTTTTAACCGCTGTGGAAACTAAAAAGTATTTTTTTTTGGTTTGACATTTGCTTACCTGGAAACCTTCATTTCTTATCTTCTTTATTTTTTTCTCCTTTGTAATTTTTTAATGTTTCTATATATTTTTTTTAAAGATTATTTGAAGTTACCCAAATTGGCGAAGCTGCCCCGCCCATGGGGCACATACGCCAGGGAGATGGGGTAAAACCGCCACGATGAACAAAATGCTTTTTAAAAAAGTATAGCTACTTATAGTTTTTAATAAACTTTTTTATTTAAACACCAAAGGATGGGAACAAGAATGAGAAAGATGAGGAGAGGGGAGAGAGGGGAGGGAGAGGCAGAGGAAGAAGGATAAGAGTGGAGAGCAGAGAAAAGAGAGAGAATGAGAGGAAGGGAAAGAGGAAAGTAAGAGAAATTGTTAAATCTATAAAATTCCAAGTTCGGGATAAAGTATATACTTTACTTCACATTAAATTGTGTTAAATCTGATTCAAATACATATGTTGCAGCAGCTCGAGAAGTACCAGGGGGATGAATGGGTTCAGGAAGCTTCAGAACAATATCTGTTTTTGGCACATAGGACACGTCTTTAACTCATTCGATCCCATTGTACTCGCTTGAGTACAGAAAAAGCATCTTTTTCGAAACGACGTCAAAAGCCAACGCTTACAAATTTTTAAATGTACTCGCCACTTTATAATACAGAGCAATGTCAAAAAAGAATACACATGTTTCTCCTTCTTTTTTTTTGAGTCCCGTTATCCGTTATTCACTTGTCTTTGCGTGCACCTTTGCTATTTTTCTTCTTTTCATGGTTTAGTTTGCAATAAGGTCTCTGTTTGACAAAATCTAAGTTATCACGGAAAAAGTTCAGTGTTGTAATATTCATAATACATATAATTTGTATACTTTATACCAAAAAAACGAAAAAAGTTGTGGAAAAGTGCATTTCGGTAGGTTTAAATTCTAGTGTACTCGCATGGGTACAGTGGGAACATTCATATATATTTTGTGTGCATATTTCATGTAGATTTGGTAATGGATGTAAAAAAATTTTACGGAAAGAGGTTTCATAACCTTTCTGCGGCCACCGACTATATTGAATCAAGCGACCGTAGTCACTTCGACTTCGCTATTATACCGCCAAATACCCACTGTGACACAGATGAGGAGGACATTGAAGAGGATAATATATTGCGTGATGATATTCCAACCTTGGAATCGTATTTTTCGATTCTTCTTTACGTCATATGACCTTCTTAGAATTTTGAAAGAACAAGGATTTAAGGCTACTGGGACTGTTCGTGAACGGCGGACCAAAAAATGTCCTCTGAAAACGAACAAAGAACTACAAAAGAAGCAACGGTCTCCCCGTTTGATTTTATGTAAGTTTATCATAATGATTTATTTGAATAGTTGTTTTGTATCAAATTTTGTAGGTTTTCTGACTCAGGAATACTTTTTGCGACGTGCAATAACAATAGCGTTGTGACAGTGGGAACAAACTTTGATAGAATTGAACCTTTACATACCGTCAAACGATGGTCAAGACAAGAGAGGCGCAAGGTGAATGCCCATCAGCCGAAGTTGATAGCGGAATACAACTCAGGAATGGGAGGAGTTGACCTCCACGACCAAGCTTTGAATACTTACAATATAAAGTTTAAAGGAAAGAAATGGTGGTGGCCTCTTTTCACCACAATGATAAGCTCGTGCGTAGTAAACGCATGGAAGCTTTATAAAATGGCAAGTAAGAGTCAATGGGACTTGTTGCAATACCAACGTGAAATTGTGCGATTTTATTTACGCAATTATAATATCCGGGACATATCTTCAAAACGATCGACAACGGCATCAATAGCTGGTTCCTCATATAACCATTTTTCCAAAAGGATATGAATCAGCTGAGGTGCAGGGAGTGTCACCAAAGAATTCTATGGATTTGCGAGTTATGCAATGTAGCCCTTTGCGTAGAGAGAGAATGTTTCAAAAACTTCCATACTGTTAACCGAACTAATAACCAAGGAAGTCTTTGAAAGTGTCTTTTTATTTAATACCCCATATTTTCATATACAGGCAATGTATATACATATTATCCCATTGGACTCGATTGGGTACAGCCCAAAAAATGCATTTCTTTGATTTTTTTTCGTGTTTTTTTTTTAAGGAGCTTAATTACACTATTTCAATAAACGTTTTATAAACGCATTTAAAAAAAAATTGTTTTATATAAGGTTGGGATTTAATGGGTTAATAGCCGGATCAAAAAATACCTATGATTGCGTCTTTTTTCGTAGAAATTCGATTTCGAATGAATCTTCAAACTCGCCTATTATTTGACCAACATAAAATTGATCTATTTGACCTTCAAAGCGCACAAGAACATTATCATTTAAGTTCAAGCCCTCGGTGTCAACGAACGATCCAGTTGATTTATCTATATCTGAAAATTTTATAAGTAATGAGTCGTCTGATGTTTCAGCCGATGATATCCATTTTTTTGAATTCAAGTTCCTTTTGGTTACTTTGCGTGGTCGTACTTTTTTCAATTCAGTATTTTCTTTTTTTTCCTTGGACGGCGTAGTTGTAAGAATTTTAGATGAACCTTTTCTTAGATTTGAAGAATTACGAGACTTGCTAATTTTAGGAAGAGGGCGAACTTGTTCTGGAGTTTTTTTAGGAGCTGGTATGGGTGAACATTCACAAGGAGTGACCGGTTCAACATCAGCAGCAGTGGCATGTTCTACAGTTATGCCTACAAAGTCTGTGTCTTGAAATACTTGCCTGTTAAATGGGTTTATCCCGGTTGTTGTAAGACCCTTGCATATGTTCTCAGATACAAATGCCTTTTGAAAAGGCATTTTAGAAAGGTGAGGTATATCGTATATAGTTATAGCTCGTCCAGGATTAGATAAAAGAAAATCATTGTATAATGTGGTCAGATATTTTGTAAATGGCCCAAATACGGATATGTCTAATGGCTGCAACTTATGCGAAGTGTGGGGGGGGGCTGGGGGGGGGGGGGGGGAAGCTTATCATGTGGACACCATTATCTCTGCAGTACAATATTACAGTGTGACACATGATTGTCCAAAAATAGTAAAATCGGCCTTTCTCTGGAGCATTGGGTATTTTTTTGAATATGCTTCAAAACGTCACAGAAGCCTTCCACAGACATCCACCCACTTTTAGCAACGATTCCTATGCAGCCATTGGGACCACCGTTAACAAAGTGGTCTTTATAGTTCACTCGAGGAAAAACGTATACCGGTGGAAGTGCATTTCCTGCAGGATTTATAATACCCACTATTGTGACTAAAGAACCTCTTTCCGCAGAGGCCACCTGGGAAACTGTGCGCTTCCCTTTGGTGGAAATCATCTAACCATAAATTCAATATAAAAATGTAGTACTTAAAATATTTACATATGAGGGCACAAGAAAATTCTAATATATATACCTTCGGGGGGGGTGGGGGGAAGTACTGTGGTTATACCAGTTTCATCAAGATTATATATGTCACCACGATCGAACGAATATTTACTATACAAAATTTGTACATTGTGAAATAATGCCATTACAGCTCCTTTTTAGATGACGTGTTTTCAGGTTTTCTCAAACTTAAATCTTTGTTTCGCTTCATGAAGCTTTGCATCCAATCAATTCCAAGTTACAGGAACTTTTATGTCGTTCACATCGGCATAGTCGTAAACGAACTTCCGCGCAGCGCTGTACGTGAATCCATGTTGAAGGTTAGAACACAACTTGAAGTATTCTGCTATTTCATTTTCCTGTTTCTTTGTAAATACTTGGTTAGAGCTGTACTTTGAAGAGAATGGAAATGTTTCGTTGTCTGAAGAATTTCCAGAGTCATCAAGTGCTTGGGTTTTTTCTTTGTTCATTTTTGCTATTCTGTCTCTTAATGTAGTGCGACTTAAGCCATATGCTCGCGGGGATTCGCTTACGTCAAATTTTTTTGCAAGAACATCCTTAATAGCAAGTTTAATGTTTTCCTCATCCAAATTGCTACGGTTAGTTTTTCTCTTATAGTTCCGAACCATGTTGCTACTAACAACCTAAGCGTAAAATTGTATATAAGTTTATCTGAGTGTAACTCATGGGTAGGTTACCCCATGGGGCACATACGCCACTGGTGCATTGACCCCATGGGGCACAACCGACGGCGAGAGAAAACGGGGGGGTGGCGAATGTACCCCAGCGGCGAATGTGCCCCCTTCTACCCTACTCATGAGAGTTTGTTCTTCACTGGTGGCGTTGCGAAAAAAATCACTCGTATGCATGTGTTTTTAAATGACCAGCACGTGTACACTACAAAAATTGTTGAGTGATGCAATGCAGTTACGAATGCTATGATCGTCAATTCCAAATTGGTAGAGTTGAATCGATTGGAAATGAAAAATCGTAAAGTTTTTATGATATTCAAGGCGTATTTATAGAAAATGTTGGGATTAAAGTATTTAATTTCTTCTTCTGCAATTCGCCTTTCATTTTGAAGTGTCAGTCAAATGCAATGACGGAAAGTGGTTGTTGTGTTGTGAATGCCCGATAAATTAATTTCTTCTATTTGTTATTCATATTCATTGTCATATTACTCTACTCTGTTGCGTTTGGCACTTTGAAAAAAAAAAAAAAATCTTGTTATTGCTTGAATGCCATCACTTTGTGAAAACTCCAAAAACAAACATAAATAATTTCGTTTCTATTGAATTTATTTTAAAGCAAATAATTATATATTTCTAAGTCGCGACACTTTTCCATTAGAGTAAAAACGAACTAGTTTTGCTGCACGATATTTCGCCTGCTGTTCACCAACCCAGAAATTTCACTGAGAGCCGTATAACGATGTGATATTAGTCAGACCTTTGTATTCTGGCTTAACACATAGTGCAAATATTAGTTTGTTCAATAACTTTTGCGGTTCGATAAGATAAGGCGTTGCTACTAGCCAACATTTTTTTGTACACTTTTCGCGGCCTCTCCCACGTAAAGCACGGTCCTCGCACTTTTCCAAATTTACCTACTTTCCCTTTTGGTAAAAATAAAAAAAAAATTCCGCTAATTCCATTCCTCAACCCCAAAAACGTATTCTTTCCATCCTTACTCTCGCACAATACCCTGCGCATCATTTGCATTATGGCTGCTAAAACAAGTAAAAAAACAAACACAGTTACACATCACATCAGTGGCGCCAGCAAGAGGAAGCGGACGACCGCGGTAATGGCGCAGGCACACAAAATCTAGCGAAGTCCACAACCATCTGTGCGATCCTTCTGCCAGAAAAGTGTGAGACACAGATGGCGCTCCAAACAGTAAGAAGGTGTTGTTCCCAAGCAACCACAGGTGGGCATTCCCACTACTTAGGACTGGTAGCGGCAGGCTAACCACCTACCTACCCTATCAGAAATCAAAACAGGTTAACGAAACCAAGTCAAGACTGAGTCACTCCCGAGAGACATGAACAAGGAAAAAAAAAACAAAAACTTGTCTAATTTTTTTTGTTATGATGGTACACTTTTCGTATCAACGCGTGAGAAGTTTCATTTCAATCTGTCAATTCATTCTTTGTTTACAAGCTATTTAGAACCGACGTGTCACAGGATAGTATTTTCTACAGTGGAAAAAATCAAATATCGTGCATTGATGGAATATTTATTTCTAGAAGTTTTAAACGCAAAGAAATTTTAAGAACGATTGTCGAAAGTGTATGAGGACCTTTCGCCACCAATTATAATAGTACAGTAGAAATATTGGTTGCTAAATTTAAACGTCGTCGTGCAAGCCTTAAAGACGATTCACGTAGGTCGTCCAAAAACAGCCACAACACCAGAAATCGTAGAAAATACGGGTTATCGTATTAGAAAATCCTCGAGTGAAAGATATTAAGTAGAATCCCTAGGCATCCCATAGGGATGTTTTGACTGAAGTATTGTGTGAAAGCTATGTGCAAAATGGTCACTCAAGCATCCTCAGAAACTTTGAGTTCATCCCCTCGTCGACGGACCAGTGTGTGCCTTCGCTAAGTCCAAGCGGAACTTTTTCCACCTATATTCCACCAAGGGAGGAGTGGAGCGAGGGCAACACCTGGGGACAGGGCGTCGTTAGCCTGTTCACGGATGGCTCGAAGTTGGATGGTAGAGTTGGAGGAGGAGTATTCTGCAAAGAGCTCCCCATCAAACTCAAATTCAGGCTACCGGATCACTGTAGTGTGTTCCAAGCAGAGGTGGCCGCAATTAAAGAAGCAGCTGACTGGTTACTTACTTGCGTAATAACTGCAAAAAAGGTAAATATTTACTCCGATAGCCAAGCGGCCATTAGGGCTCTAGGCTCTATTATGGTGCACTCGAAGCTGGTCAGGGAATGCCTGGTCTCACTCTCGATTGCATCAGAATTCTTCGATATTAAGATAATTTGGGTACCTGGTCACAGTGACATTGCAGGAAACTGCGAAGCCGACGAGCTGGCCAGACAGGGGACCTGTGAGGCAATGTGTCCGCGAAAGGAGAGGATCGGGATCCCCTTGACAACCTGCGCTCTACTCCTGGACGGATGGGCTATGCACCAACTCAGCGAACGCTGGGCAAGTACACGAACGTGTAGGGTCGCGAAGTCCTTCTGGCCACGTTTGGATAGGAGGCGCTCGAGGGATATCCTGGGGATGACAAGATGTCATCTCTCAAATTTCGTGGGCATCATCACGGGGCACTGTCCGCGAGGTACCCATGCCGTGAGACTCGGAATTACTTCGAGTCCTTTTTGCGTCAGCTGTATGGAGGATGAGGTCAGCAGCATAATGAGGTTAACACAACCGCGGACTAGTCACCGTTCGTAGTCCACAAGCACTCACCACTCCCCATCCCTTCCCTTCCTCCCCCCTCCTTGTCCTTCAATGGTAACACAAAGGACGAACCAAACTATTTCGTCCAAGTGGGCCCTATTGGGCAACCATTACAACCTAACCTAACCTATGTGCAAAATGGGCGCCGCATACGCCAACAATGGAACAAAAACACATTCGAAAGCTACTTTTTAGCAGCATTTAGAGCGTTTTCGAGAAGAAAAGAAGTGAATTTTGTGCAACGGATCATCACTATGGATAGGTCTACGGTCTATCACTATAATCCCAAATCAAATCATGACGCTAAAGAATGGTGTGAACCTGGTTCTTCGGCTCCGAAACGAGTTCGTGTCCAGAAATCGGCCAAGCAGGTGTTAGCATCAGTTTTTTGGGATGCAAAAATAATTTTGTTTCTGGATTGCTTGCAAATTGGTGAAATAATAACTTCTGAATATTATTGTAACTTTTTAGAAGAAAAACCAGCTGAAGGAAAAAATCCGTGAAAAAAGACCCAGTTTGCAAAAGAAGAAAATTATTTTTCATCAGAACATTGCACCATGCCACGGGAAAACTTTGACTATGGCTAATATCCCTGAATTAAAGTTATATTTGTTGGAACATCTCTTAGCGACTTCCATCTGCTTCCAGACCTGAAAAATTGCATGCGTGGAAAGCGTTTTTCAACAAATGATGAGGTCATAGCAGCTGCGGAAGCGTATTTTGCAGCCCTTCCAGATTCTCACTTCAGGGATGGAATTCATATTTTGGAATCTCTCTTTCTGGAAGACTATACTGAATAACCAAGTATATTTCGAATGGCGCTAAAGTAATCCTCCTATCAGAAAATGCTATACATTTTGCGATTGGCCCCTAATGTCAGTTCTGTTTTGACATTTGTGTAGTAAACACATGCGAAATACACGTTAATAAACAATGTTACGCTACACTGCTCCAGAACGCGGAATATTGCTGACTATTTATTTGACCAACAACGTGAATTTCGTCGCAGATTTCCTCGCCGTACAACGCCTACTGGTGAAACACTGCGACGTTTAGCCGCTCGCCTCGAAGAGACTGGCACAACACGAGATGCTGCCAGGCGTGGCAGACCCCGGAGTAGCCGTTCTGCAGAGAATATTGCTGCTGTAGCCGAGGATGTCATGGAAGCGCCGTCGACATCGACCAGACGACGTGCCACGCAAATGGGTATCAGTCGACGGTCTTTACAGCGAATTTTGGTACAAGATTTGAAGATGTTTCCGTACAAAGTCCAGACGGTGCATCAGCTGTTAGCTGCTGACCCCCAATCGCGTCTAACATACGCTCAAGCCATCCTTAATCACCACCAAGAGGAAGATGATTTTTCATCAAAAATAATCATGAGTGATGAGGCCCATTTCCATCTTAGCGGGTACGTAAATAAGCAAAATTTAAGCTTCTGCGGCACTGAAAATCCGCGTGTAACCCACGAAGAGCCATTACACCTGCTCAGAGTCACTGTATGGTGTGCTGTTTTCGCTGAAGGAGTCATCGGACCTTTTTTCTTCGAAGACGTCGAGGGCCAAACGGTTACTGTGAATGGTGAGCGCTACAGAGCAATGATCAACGAGTTCTTTTTGCCGCAACTTGATGGATTGGCATTGGAAAACATGTGGTTCCAACAGAACGGTGCAACGGCACACACTGCACGTGCCACAACCGATATGCTGAAGGATGCATTTCCCGGGCGCCTAATCTCCCGTTTTGGCGATTTGCACTGGCCAGCAAGATTGCCTGATTTGACCGCTCCTGACTTCTTTTTGTGGGGCTTTTTGAAGTCGTGAGTTTATGTCAACAAGCCTTAGACTCTTGCAGCTCTTAAAGACAATATCCGTCAAGAATGTGAGGACCTATCGCCGGAAGTTTTAACCAAAGTGATGAAAAATGCCATAAAAAGGGCTGAAATGGCAATCAACTGTGGCGGCGTCCATTTACATGACATCATATTCTCGACTTGATATAAAAAAAAAACTAAAAGACCAAATAAAAATAATCCACAAGAAGAATCAAAGTTTTTCATTTTTTTTTTTAATAACGGCCAAAAAACATCGCAAGGTTACTTTTGCGCCACCTTGTATTTGCAAAAAAATTTTCATTTATTTTCCACTCACCTTAAACGCAGCTATCATTTTTCCTCTGTGTATCTACCGACTGCATTGAGTGTTGTTAGTTACTTGCCGCTAGCATTAAGCCATACTCGAGCCCCAACTCTTTGCTTTTAACTCCTTTCCTTATCCTGTAGCTGCGCTGCTTTGTTTTTAAGCTTCAATGCAGGTTAAGGGAGGTGATGAAGTGGCGCACTTTATCATTTGCATTTATTAAAGTGGAAATAAACACACACACACACACATGCGTTTATGCAAATCACAGTAAAGTGATTGAAGCGAATGCAATGAAACGTGTCGTTAAACGTTTCAGATACATGTAAAGGAGTAAGGAAAGAAAAATAAAACTGTCATATGCAAGTAAATATGCAGCGCAATAAAATTCAAAGATTTTTTTAATGCTGCCGTAGACGCATACGTGAGAAATGAGTCGAATTGAAATGGATTTGAAAGTAACCTTTTGTTGAAGGTTGTGCGGCATTAGGGACCTGCAAGATTTCATGATTTTTGCTCAGCATATTTATTCATATTTTAGCACTAAAAGGCATGTATTGCATTGATTAGTTCATGACATATTTTGATGTAAGCTACTATTGTAGTAATATTTTTTAGTTCATGTTTATATTAGTTCTTGGAATTCATGGAACCTTCTCATATTTATTTCTAAAGTTTGTGGAAACAGACCTTTAAGAATTGGACACTCGCAAAAGCTTTCGCTATTTTTGCTTTTGATATAAACTAGCGC
The DNA here is from genome assembly GCF_027943255.1 of Anastrepha obliqua. Taxonomy (NCBI): domain Eukaryota; kingdom Metazoa; phylum Arthropoda; class Insecta; order Diptera; family Tephritidae; genus Anastrepha; species Anastrepha obliqua. The sequence goes on from NC_072894.1 coordinate 122,646,710, forward strand.
AAAAGGGACTATACGAGTACAACTCGGTTTTGTAGTTGAATAATTTTCCATAGTTAGGAAAATATAATAAAAACTAAATTTACCAGATCACTTATTAGTCGAAAATAACGGACAGTAACCGGTACTCCACCGCATCTGTAGCTACATATAACTGAGACTCTCTTCCTTACGCGGCTGCTGCCTGAGTTAATATTTATTCCGCTCCCACCGGCTTAAACAACAGGTTGAGCTCTGTGATTGCGCCAGTTATGAGTATTAGTTCCATACAAATGCCTAATGCTGCTTCTTCTTTTTTCAAATCCGTGACTAGTGCTACCGCTTCTCATTCTCTCGCTCAGCCATAGTGGGAAAGTGCAAAGTATTTTTATTTTTTTATTTTATTAAATTTATATAACAAAACTAATTTTATTACATAAATATCTAAACGCAGCACTGGCTACGAGTCCTTCAGCCGCCACTTTAATTAAAGTTACATATGAGTAAAAACTATTTACTAAGTGTTAGTGCAAGTGTTAGTATCTTAAATATATTTTAACAAGTCATTGTTTTTCAAGAAGTTGTATATTGTCATAATATTTTCATCCGAGGGTGTTTTAAGCAGTTTTATGATATCAAGGTTGTCATAGCTGACTGATGAATTGTGCAGAATCGGGCAGAGAGTAAGCAAATGTTTGATAGTGACGGTGTGGTCACAAAGAAAACATTTGGAAGGACTATCCGCTGACAGTAAGTGGGCATGTGTTATGATAGTGTGTCCAATTCTTAATCTGGTAAATGCCCTTATGGCACTTGTGTGTAAATATGATGTATAAGTCTTTTTGTCTTCATTAATTTCTGTGTAATGGTGTTTGTATGTCTTCCAATCGCTTGCATCTTCTTGGTACCTTATATGTTTGACTAGGTTGAGAATGTCGGATTTGGTTAGAATGTCTTAGACTAAAGCAGGTGTCCTTATAACGTTTTTCGCAGCAGCGTCTGCAAGGTAGTTTCCTTTTATTCCAGCGTGACCCGGAATCCAAGTAAGCTTAATTTTTCGAGGAGCACCGATGACCATGTCTCTAATTGATTCAATTATTGGATTGTGGTTGGACGGAGACGTTATTGCTGACATACATGATTTACTATCCGTGCATATTAGAGAAATTTTCCTTTAGTTTTCCTAGCGTAGTGGACTGAATTTAGAATTGCAGCCGCTTCAACGGTAAAGATAGAACACATTGTAGGAAGAAGCCAGGTACAGATTAATTCGCCAATGTCAGTAACAACTGCAAACGAGGTAAATTCTGCAAACTTGGAGCCATCCGTGAACAGTAACTTCCAGCCATTACTTAGGTATTTGGATTTTAGTTCAGTAAAGGTTTGTTGAAAAACTTCGTTTGGTGTGTTTTGTTTAGATAACATCAACAGTTTGTTAGGAGGAAGTATGTCATTGATCTTCCAAGGTGGATGGCTTTTTATAGTCTTCAGCTTTATGTTGGATAAAATATTGTTTTTTGTAGCAAAATTTAAGCACCTCATAATGGCTGAATGCATTCTAGGTATTTTCGTTTTGCGTATGGCACGTGTGAAAGTTCTGTAAACTAGTGGATTAGTGTTGTCGACCGCTTTCGCAAAAAGTTGGCGCGTGAGATCAATAATTCTATTTGGAACGCTGGGTAGTCCTGATTCAGCAAGAATGGTGTTGGTAGATGAGGTTAGAAATGCCCTGAGACTCCGTCGTATTGCGCAATGGTATGGTGCATTCAATATTTTGATATTAGATTTTGAGCAGTTTCCGTATATAGGGAGCCCGTAGTCAATTTTCGAAAAAAGCAGAGCTCTGACAACATTGATGAGTGTATTCAGATGAATATGTGATTGCTTACATGAAATAGGTATATTTTACAATGTTTAACCTAGTCATTAAAGAACTTTTAATGTAGTTACAATGTGAGTTGAAGTTGTACTTAGAGTCAAAGGTTAAACCTAGTATTTTTAACTGTATTTCACATTTGATGTTAGTGTTGTTATGTGTTAGAATTATCCCAGTGCACTTGTGTTTCCTACAAATATGAAGCACATGGGTTTTTTCTAAAGAAAGTGAGGCACCAGACTCCAGCGACCATGTATCAATATCGGCAAGAATATTTTAAAATAGAGATTGAGCTAAAGGAACGTCGGAAACTTTCGAGTACATTAAAACATCATCTGCATAGATCTGGTGCTCAATTCCTTTATATTTTTCTACTCATTGTAGTTATTAGAGAAGCCGTTTAGATTCCATTGCAAAATTGAGATCATATGAAATAAGATTGAAAGGAAGAAATAATAAAATAAAAAAAATAAATAATTGGCGCGTACACTTCTGTTAGGTGCTTGGCTGAGCTCCTCCTTCTATTTGTGGTGTGCGTGTTGATGTTGTTCCACAAATGAAGAAAACTGGAGAGAAAATGGAGAGATAGAAAACTAGAGAATCAACTTGTGTGAGCAGTCAGATGAGCAGAGTGTCACCAGTTGAGAACTATGTTAAAGGAGAATGAGAGTAAGCTATGGTTGTAGAAGAAAGTTGTTTTGTGGAAAATTTGGCGTCAATTTCGTTAAGCTTAGTAGAATTATATGCGATATTAGAGCTTCGGGAGTAAGAAGGGAACTTGTATTCATTAGTATTTATTACTGAGGGAACATTTATGAGTGAGGAGGGATTTGTTGTTGGGTAGTTTCCAAAGTTAGTACGATCAGTAAGAGAGGAAATGTTAGAAGAGTTATTGGAATTTTCAGTTGTTTTTGCTAAGTTATTAGATGTGTTGTATGTAGTGTCTTTGTTATTGTTATTTTGAGTTAGAGTGAAGGCAGCATTATTGCCGTTATTTGAAACCGTTGATATTGTATTTTTATTGCTTTCATTTGAATTGAAAGCTATGGCAGCGTATGAGCTATTAGAAGAATTTATAATGGCTTGCTGTTGCTTATGAAGTTTGATGGCTTCGCGCATTGAACATTTATTTATAGTTTTAATTTTTACGATTTCTTTAGCCTGTAAGAATTTAGTACATTCTATGGAGGAGGAGGGATGTTCTTGGGAACAATTAGCACAAAAAATGCGACTACAATCAGATGGTGAATGGGGGGGGGGAAGGGCGCAATTATCGCAAAGGGGAGTACGATTACACTGTTTCGTTGCATGCCCTAAAAGTTGGCACGATTTGCAGCGCATGGGGAGTGGAATATATTGCCGGACTAACACTTTGCACCAAGCAATGTCAATTTTTACTGGGCAAATTATATAGATTGAAAGTTAGCAATAGAACTCCGGAGGGGCGAAAATTTCCGTCTATTTTTTTTGGAATTTATAGGCTGCTACAACTCCTTGAGAGCTAAGTTCACTAACAATTTCGTCTTCCGGGACGTTATTTAGAAATGGAGCGAATATTGTGCCTTTCATGTGGTTGAGTGATTCGTGTAGGGTTGCTGATATGGGACATACATATATTCCCTAGTTGCTTTACATTTCTGAATTTGTTGGCGATTATACTATTCTTTACTAGAAGGAGTAAAGGTAGCAAACATAAAATTAAGAGTGCGTTTACACGAATATATTGTGCTGTACTTCAAGGTTTATTGTCTTAAAGTAAAGTTAAAAGAAATGAAAAGAGAGAAAATAAGAATTAAAGTAAAAAAGTGAAATAAGTGCATGTGTACATAGGTAGATGCTAGACTACCGCTATTCACCTCAGATCTGACATGCAATATTTTTAATACAGTATAGTTCCTCTTAACCCGTCACCTCGGGACTGCATACCTGGCCGGTTAATCCGAAGTGTACTTGTTTAATATATTGTACATATACATATAAAAAAATGGAGAAGCATTTTTTACATATTTATGTATTTCATATTTACATATATTAATGTGTTACATCAATAAAATATAAGTGTAATAATTATTTTTTGAAAAAGTCTGTGATTTTTTTCTGTTTTTTAACCTTCAGTGAATTTCGACATCCCTCCATTTTCTAATCACCAAAACGTCTAATGCTGTTCACTCATATTGCTGCTCAATGTATTTCAATGCAATTTCCATCACATTTTTGGCTTCTTCATGAGAAACTGTTTTCTCCTCTTCAACGTCACTACTCTCATCATCTTCCTCTTGTTATTTGTTTGCTAAATCTATGATTTCGTAATCATTCAAAAATTCATTTTCAAGGTGCTCGTCACAGTTTATCATCCAATTTTCCACATCTTCTGCCTGTAGTGATTCGTTACCCTATAACTTTTGAAGGTCTTGTAAAGTAGATTTGTTTTCTTAGATTCTCAACATCTGGCCAAAGTTTTCTCCAAGACTTAACAAACGTTGAAGAGGGCATTTCTTGAAATGCTGTAGCTAACATATAGATAACGTCCTTGATATTGATCTTTTTGATGACTTCTAAAAGACCTTTGTCTTCACTCTCCGAATGTTGCAGAATTTCAGAAACAAGTTTACGCCTGTATCGTCTTTTTAAGCTTTCGATCACTCCTTGGTCCATTGGTTGCACTAAGCTTGTCACATTAGGAGGAAGATAAACTAATTTTATGTCATCTACAGCGCAGTCATGAGGATGGGTTGGATCATTATCTGACACAAGAATTGCTTTAATAGGCAAGTTTACACTTTTTAAATGTTTTTTAACTTTTGGAACAAACTCCAAATTAAACCACTCTTTAAACAAGTCTGAATTCATCCACGCTGATTTTTGTGACTTATAATAAACTAGAAGGGAAGATGGATTCAAGTTTTTGAATGCCCGTGGTTTAGCAGACTTGCCAAAAACGGAAAGAGGAATTTTATGAGTCCCTGCTGCATTCGAATAAACGGCCACTGTAATACGTTCTATGCTCTTTTTGAAGCCAGAGGCAGACTGTTCATGACTGCCTAGAAAAGTTATTTCTGGTAACATTTTAATGTTTAGCCCGGTCTCGTCCATATTATAGACTTGTTCTGGAGATAATTCCTCTGTTTTAACCATTTCACCAAACTTAGTCTTGAATTCTGTCACACCAGAAGTATCAGCAGACATTTTTTCTCCACTTACATGTGCGAAATGAATTCCGTGTTGCTTCTTCCATCGATTAAGCCAACCATCACTTGTCACAAAGTCACCTCCAATATGAATCTTCTGGTGGATAGCCAAAGCTGTTTCTTTCAAAATTCGGCCGCCAATCGGTACCTCTTCGACGTTCCTGAAGAAACCAGATCCACAAAGCTTCATCGACGACCTCGCAAATCGGTTTTTTTTCTCATACAACGGCTACCCAGATTTCTATCAGATTCCATTTTCGAGCAAAACTCCTCAATGGAACGCCTATCTCTTTGCCAGTCATTTACAGTGCTTTTTGCAACATTAAATTCTGCACATATTTTCGCTACGGATTCACCATTATCAATCCGCCTTAGCACTTTTAAACGTGTATCCATCGAAACCACAATTCGTTTGCGCTTTGCACTCATTTTTAAGGAAAGAACTATGTTATGTCCGTACCCACAGCAAAAACAAACCAAATTGATCAAAACGACAAACGACAAAATCCTATCTAACATCGTTTATAGTTTACTTCACCGGGATCTCCCCGTAATATCGGGGGAATCCCAGCCGCATCGCCTCGCCGGTGAATTTCTTGGAAATTATTGCATTGCGCTCGGCTGTTGTAAACAGGCCGGTTAATCCGTCGACCGGTTAATGCGAAGCCGGTTAAGAGGAATTATACTGTTAGTAATTATTATTGAGAGCGGCTAAAAACAATAGGAAGACGAAATTCCCATCTATCCATCTGATGCTAAAAGCCATAATCAGTTTGTTTATTCCAAAAATTAACACCTAGTCTAAATTTTTACTATTTTACTAAAACGTGCGCGGGTATAGAAATTTACTTATTTTTATCAAACTGTGAATTATAAATGCATAGAGGATAATGAAATTTCCATAATATCGAATGTGATCTTCGTGCACATTCAAACTGTAAATAAAACGCCAGCCACACGTTCGCCCCATAACTAATTAGTGCTAGAGTTGATTTTGGGAAATTCGCGCGGTAAATAAACAGAAGGGGTTTTCAGGGGTAATATCAGACGCTGATATCAGTAAACCTGATGCACTATTTCGATGTGACTAAATTTGGAAATCTGTTGGAAATGCCCATTGAAACTGGTTGTCAACTGAATCTGAATTTTGTTTAAAGGATTTCAAAGTTTCCAGATTTAATAAATAAGTTAAAATCTTAAAAGAATCTGATGTAGATAAATAGGTATGGAACGGAATTGAAAAAGGGAGGAGGGAAAATATAAAATGAGTTTTGTTCAAAATGCATTTCGATGCAATGTGCAAGCCGTTAGTTGTGGAATTCGATATTGTACTCCTTGGACCACCACACGCAAGTTGCCACAAATCGAAGCTTAAATTACAGTTTTTCACCACTCTTCTAGATGGTCATAAGCCAAGGATGATAGATTACTAGATTTGGCCAATAACTAGGGTGAAAAACCAAATTGCATGTGGAACTTCCCCAGCCGAATTCTGCCCATGTATTTACAAACTCGTCCAATCAGTCGTTGTTCAGACGGCAACGAAGTGACGTCGACTTAATTTTTTTCGTAGATCACTAACGCATTCTTAGTTTTATCGTAAACAACCAGAATCAGTCCATCAACGAATTCTGTCAAATTCGCCGGTTAACGGTCTGATAATGGTTACACCATTAACAAATTTTCACCATGAGCTGTGGCCTTGAGCTATGGTGAAAAACGAAATTGAGCGAGTAACGTCACCAGCAGCCACATGCTGCCCGCTCATATCACAGATATTCCGGCCAGATGGCCAATTAGCTTTGTTAAAATTAATGTATGACCGATGATCCGCGGAAACAAAGTCGGCAGGTTTCACGATCGAAATGATAATGGGCAAGTGGTCTGATAGAAGCGATTAGGTCGTCAGGTTATGCTATTTATCAGACCAGCGTTGGCAATTGTTATGTCAGGTGAGCTGCTGAAATTGCCCACTATCCTGGTGGCGTCAGCAGCGCTGAATGTCGAATCGTCTTTCTGCTCTGACAGTAGTTGCCCCCTACGATCATTTGGCAGGCTTGAATACCAAAGATCGTGATGCGCATTGAAGTCACCTACAACCAATCGGTTTTCACCTCTGAAGAGTGCACTTATATCAGGGTGATATTCTGCTGGGCCGAAGTTGACAGGGTGTATGTATCATACATATTAAAGATTTCGAGCTTGGCATCGCCTGACCGGACAGCTATCCCTTAACATTCTAAGGTGCTGTCCTGCGGTCGATGCCTTCATTAATGAGACGATACTGACCATGAATGCTAGGCCACCACCATTGTCTCGGTCGCGATCATGTCTGTGCACATTATAGCCATCTCTGGCGATCAGAGAGTAGCTAGCGTGCAGCTTGGTTTCTTGGACCGCAGATATTGGGATACTGTGTCGGCTCATAAAGTCAACAATCTCGTCGACCTTACTCGTGAGTCCATTGCAGCTGTATTGTAGAAGCTTAAAGCTTCTTGGTAAGGCTGTTGTAAAACGGGGAGTGAAGGACGCGTGTGCTTGCCTAAGTTGGGCCTGCTGTGCATTACGCTGTTGTTGTTGCGGTCTGATGGTGGTGGGCGGCCGCGCTACGGGGGGCGATTGTGGGTGCAGAGCTCTGCAGCAAGTGGCAAAGTAGTCAGTTGTCCACTCACGGGTGGTGCGCAGGCCGGAACATCTCCGAAAGTGGCACCAGCCATTGCAAAAATTGCATTTAACTGATGCCAGATTCCGAGGTATTCTGGTCTGACACACGGAACAGACTGTGCGGGGCACCAAGAGCTGCTGATTTGTCCCCGCACTGGAGTTGGAGCAGGAGGAAAGGGGATGGGCTAAGTCGGGGTAGTTGTATAGGCTCCTTTCTGTGGAGATATGGGTTGTGGTGGCGGTTGGAAGTGCCGGCCTATCAGGGGTAGTAGCAGCCGTTGAGGGATAAGATGCCTGCTGGCGGGAGCAACACGTGGCCACATGCTGTGTAGACCACTCCCTATGTGACTTAAGGCATGAACAGGTCTTAAGGTGGCTCCACCCGTTGCAAATGTTGCACCTAACCGAGGTGGAGTTCGGGTGAAGCCGTTTATGGCATACGCAGCAATAGAATACTTCTGGCCCAGGGTTGGATTCAATACCAGCCCTAAAGAGAAGTATTTGGAGCAAAATTGCTGCGAGGAGTTGCTCCTGTGACGTAAAGGGTGGGATGATAAACTGTTCACTAGACAGGGCTAGTTAACCTGGGCCGCAGCCCTTTGTCGGGAAACACCCGAGTCATTCCGGTACCGTAGAACCGGCTGCTATGGGAATGGCTGATTTTGTCTTATCGATTCGTATTATGGAACGGATTTTCGAATCTAAAACATTGTGTAACATCGTGAATAGCGTTGAAATATGTAAGTGAACCCCACCACAGATCTACTTGAACCCCACGGGGAAATGTATTGAGAAGGTGCTTTCAATAGCCGTTATTCGGCTCTGAGGGCTGACGTAACAGGGCATGTTTTACAAAAAACTAAGCCTGTGTTACTGATATACGAAACAAATCAACACAATGCCACTTCGTTGCCGTGTAAACAATGGCTGGTTGGACGACTGTGTGAAGATGTGTGAAACTATCTTGGAAACTTTGACTGGCGATAACATTCTGTTACTGATGTACGAAAAACAATGCGACGCGACACTTCCTTCATGCCGATTTCTTTTGGTGTATACGAGCAAAGACATCGTTGCTCTCCTCTACAACTCGTCGCAATGATTTTCCTTCCCTTTCCGTTTCTTTTCATACTTCACACTTCACTTTTGTCAATCTTTTCAAAAATCACTACCCGTACACAAAATATTTTTATAATTTCCTCAAAGATTCACGCCACCTAGACCTACAACCTTTTCAAGTGGCTTTACAGTAGGCCATTCGATCAACCCAATTTTTAAGCACATTTTCTAGATTGTTTGGGCTCCAATTTCATGAATGGCAACTTCGATTTCGTGTTTTAAAGCACCAATCGTCTCTGGATGGTTCGCATAGCATTTGTCCTTAAGGGCTCCTCACAAAAAATAGTCCAACGGGCTTAAATCACAGCTCCGAGGCGGCCAATTGATATCGGAATTCAAAAAGGGTAGCCAAAAGTTCGAATGTAACTTTGGCAGTGTGACAAGTTGTACCGTCCTATTGAAACCAAATGTCATCCATGTCATCCTCTTCAATTTTTTGAAACAACTCGTTGAGCATGTCGCTGTAACGCTCGCCATTTACTGTAACCGCGGCTCCTCGTTCATTTTCGAAAAAAATGGCCCGATGATGCCGCCAGACCAAAAACCGCACCAAACAGTGGCTCGTTGTGGATGCATTTGCTTCTCTACAGTAACGTGTGGATTTTCTGAGCCCCAAATCCGACAATTTTGCTTATTGACGTAGCCACCGATGTGAAAATGAGCTTCATCAGAAAAGAAGAAGAAGACTCACCACTTTGGAAATAGGTTTTCAATATTTCCCAATTTTGTTCAAGCGTATAGCGTGACATTTCGTAAATGTCAAACCTTTAAGGAAATTATAAGCACATTTGACATGTCATTTGTGTTACCATTCTCAAAAAAATAGGTGATTTAAAAAGCAAACACTATATGGCCCACCCTGTACTTCGGCTTCACCGATTAAAAAAAAATCGTGAATTTTCCGTTTGTCTAATGTTGGCTGAGTTTGCCTTCATTCCGCGAAGGTTTTGGATATGGCGTGGATGTTTTGATGGCAATTGCTATGCCATCCGCCCATGCGAATAATTGGGTAGTTCTGTGTAAAATGCATCCAGTCCTTTTTGCGTCACTTCCTTCATCGATGGCACAGCACAGCAAAAAGTTGAAGAATGTTGATGGCAGCGTATCCCCTTGTCTTACTCCAGTTTTAGTTCTGACGGACTTAGATTTATTGTATTGTATCATCACTTTAAATACGGTTTCTTTCAAATTCATCATCACTATTCTGGTTAGTTCATCTGGGATTTTATATTTATGAAATATTGTGTGGATAGCCATTCTAATGATGCTATTGAAAGCTTACTTAAAATCAATTTTCCTTGTGAATGGAAAGTATTATTGCTGTGTTCCAGTCCCCTGACAGTATTTCATTGTGCCATATCAGTGCAGTCAGGTGATGATGCATCCCACGCAGGGCCACGATACCCATTTCACACTTTGCAAGTTCCGCCGCAAATTTCATTCATTTTGCCAGGTTGAAGCGTGGACCCCATATTCCAAGAGCCGTGTTTGCATTCCCTTTTCCTTTTTCGATTTATTCGGGTAGTTATCGTTTTGCGTTATTTTGGGTAGTTATACGAGGCTTTTGTGCAGCTTTGAAATTCAGCCATATGGTTATAGAATTATACTGCCCAAACTGGGTCCTTAGTGCCTTGTTTGTTATCGACAGGATGTACCAACGTGTAGGTGATGTTGGCAGTAGAACAGGGGAGGCTTTATCGTCCGCGTCACTATCGCATGAACTATCCCCGACAAGGGATATACTAGCAAATGCTTTCCAACAAGTCAATAACGTTGATAGCTAAAAATCTAACACCAAGCGCGGTGCCATGAACGCATACGCACGTCCTCAAATGCTTGCTTACACACCAGAAAATCGATACTTTTGAGTGGCATATTTCAGACGCACTTGTCATTTGGATTGTGTGCCGAAACTCATTTTTCATTATTACGTTTATGAAACTGTGCACGGATTATATTGAAAAAAAAAAAAAAACTTTTATTCTTTATTTCAAATTGCCATCCCACATTTCCTAAAAAGCACCCTTACCTACGCACATATTTGCCTGTATTTTTTAAGTAATTTCGCTATTTCTTAAATAGCCAGGTTTAAGCTCTATTGAAATTATTTGCTCTGCTTCAACAATACTTTTAAGTAATCACCGTTAAATCATTAAACAATTCCAGCATCATAAATTATGCTACAGCTGCTGTCTTCTTGCTTTCCCCTTGGACTCTTATCTCTCTCGAATATTCTCTTAATGGTTATTTTCATTACAACATAAAGTGCATAGTTGTAGGTTTTTTTGTTTGTTTGTTGTTGTTGTTATTTTATGTATTTTCATGCCTGCCACATCGAACGCAGCGATCATCTGTCATTCGCCACCTCTACGCACCCATCCTTACAGTTATAATACAAGTCATTTAGTTGGTCCTCCACACGCACACACACCCGTTCCTTTTTCACCTCACGCGCCCATAACAAAAGCAACATTATTTATTTTTGTAGTACATATATTTACATCCATACTTCCACACATACATACAAATGCATTTACACTGGTGAGGCAAATATCACTGAGCTCCCCTTCTTTGATTTGTTGTAAAATGTTCACACGCCTGTGCTCATTGTTTGCATGCCGTTACTCTCGTTGCTGTTTGTTGCAATTGTTTTTGCTGTTAACATTTCAAGTAACTACACGTTTGCGCGCGTTGGCCCATACATTATTACTACGGTCTCTCGGCTACTTTTTCAGACTTTGAATTATCGCAGCGGCAAGATTTATTTTTATTACAACGAATGGAAGGTACGTGGAAAGGGGTCGCGAGGCATGGCATGAAATGTATGCGGTAATGACTGGTAAGTGAGCTTTTTGGTCACACCACAGCTTGCAAGTAACGCAACTCACTCACCTGTAAGTGTGGGGGAGTGCGTGGTAGGCCTGCTCAAGCATCGAACCTTTGCGTAGGCACATTTACGCACATACCGTTTTATATATATACATATTTATACACAGATATATAATAGTATATGTGTTATGATTTTTAACCAACTATAAGCTGCTTAAAGGCCTACCGTGGCTTTGTGTTTGAGGTGCTTACTTTTCGTATTGCCTTGCATGTGTGTGTGTCACTTGCTTTTATTTCCATATTATTTTTTCGGCAACAACCTTATTCGGCTTCAAGCTTGATGTACAAGTATTTATATATATATGTATTTGTGTGCAGAAAATTTGGGCGTATCCCAGCAAAGAACCCTTGAGTAATTTTGGCTTCAAAGGTAAAACAAAGTTTTCGTACTAAAATGATCGACATCCAATGACAGGACTCGCAACACGAATGACTTTATTTTAGATAAATTTATTGACTGTTCACTAAGGGTTTATTTTTTATTACACATTTGCGAGGTCACTTCCGCACTTTGTAGCTTTTTTCTGGTTTTGGGTGATTTGTTATTCGACAACATATAGTACATACAATACCAATATGTGGGTCCGGGTTCGAAGCAAACCGTCGACGTAAAATATCAAATGTTGGAAATAATACGCCCTAATAGTAGTCCCCTTTCAGCAGGCTGTAAAAAATCTCAGCTGGTATTTCCCACATGAAAAGTATTCTCCTAAAAATCATGGATCGTTCGGAGGCGGCACATAACTCCAGATTCCTTCTTTAGCAGAGCAACATCGAAACGTATAGCCCTCGTGCAAGCATCTTCATATACTAGGTTGTTCAATAAGTTTGCAATTCGATAAAAGAGGACGTTGCTATTAACCAAATTTTGTCTATGTCATGGTGGGATATTCTTTCTTTAAACGTATTCAAAGCTTCATTGCAATCTGGCAATTCATTCTTTGTTTACAAGTCATTTAGTATCGATGTGTCAAAGTATTTTCTACAATGGAAAAAATCAAATATCGATCAGTTATTGAATTTTTATTTCAGGAAGGTTTAAAAGCAATGGAAATTTATCAACGAATGTTGAAAGTGGGAAGAATAAGGACCTTTTGCCATCAATTAGTAGAGTAGCCGTCAAAGACGTCCAAAAACTGCAACTGCACAGCACCAGAAATCGTAGAAAAAGTACAGGATATCGTTATGAAAAATCTTCGAACGGAAGAGCCCTTTTTTATCCCTAGGCATCTCACTGGGCAGTGTAAGCAATATTTTGACGGTGGTATTGGATTTCAGAAAGCTGTGTGCGCAATGGGTGCCGCATTCGTTTTCAATGTAAAAAAACATATGCGATCGAATGCGACTCTCTCCGCAATTCTTAGAACGTTTTCGAAAGGACAAAATCAATTTTGCGCGTCGATTCATCACTATGGAGGAGATTTGGGCCTATTACCATGATCCTAAATCAAAAAAGAGGCTAAAGAGTACCTGGTTTCTTGGCTCCGAAATGTTCGTGTCAGAAATCGGCCAAGAAGATGTTAGCATCAGTTTTCTGGGATGCGAAAAGAATTTTATTTGTTTTACTTGCAAGCTGGTGAAATAATAACTTCTGAATATTATTGTAACTTTTAGAAGGAAAACCAGTTGAAGGAAAAAATTCGAGAAAAAATGTCCAGTTTGCAAAAGAAAATATTTATTTTTCATCGGGACGGTGCACCGAGTCATTTTGTCAATGTCAAGAGCATTTTCTCAATGGCTCAAACCCATGGATTAAATTTCGAACTGTTGGAGCATCCACCGTATTCACCAGATTTAGCCCCAAGCGGTTTCCATCTGTTTCCAGATTTAAGAAATTCATAAAAAATGCTTGAAAGTGTTTTTCATCAAATGATGAGGTCATAGCAGCTGTGAAGCGTGTTTTGCAGCCCCTCCCGATTCTCACTTCAGGGATATAATTCACTGCTTTAATTTCTATGGCATCTGCTGGAAAATAGCATAGTATTTGAATAGAATAAAAGCAAGGCTACTGTTGATTTTCAGTTAACTACCAAAGTGGTTGAACGCCTTTCCGTCAACTCATAAAACTCCAGATATTTAATCTTAGTTTTTGTTTTTATCTAAAAAAACAAATATAGACAGGAGAAAGGAGCTCACATTTTTATGTGACCAAGGTTCTATAACTTAATTTTAAGGATTTTCTGAGAGATAAATTGGAAATTGGGTTCCCCATGAACTGAAGCCGAGAGACGTTGAAAGGCGAAAATGCATGGCCGAATTGCTGCTGGAACGCCACAAATTGAAGTCGCAAAATATCATACGTGAAGCCCGGGCAACCAGCGAAACCGAAGCCGAAGAGGAAGATTCATTGCGCCAAGGTAATGCTCTGTATTTGGTGGGATCAGAAAGATGTGATCTATTATGAGCTGTTGAAATCAGCCCAGACAATCACAGGGGGCCTCTACCGAACACAATTGATTGGTTTGAAGAGAGCAATCGCCAAAAACGGCCGGAATATGCGACCAGACACGAGGCCATAATTTTACAACATGATAACGCTCGGCCGCATGTTGCTCAACCGGCCAAAACATATTTGGAAAACAGTGGATGGGAAATTTTACCTCACCCGCCTTATAGCCCAGACATTGCCCCGTCCGATTACCATTTGTTCCGGTCGATGCAGAACGCACTCACTGGAATACGATTCACTTCAGCTGTGGGTATCAAAAATTGGCTCGATTCCTTCTTGACAGCCAAACCGGCGCAATTCTTTTGGGACGGTATCCACAAATTACCAGAGAGATGGGAAAAAGTAGTGGCTAACGATGGACAATACTTTTAATAAAATATATTGTACTAAATTTTTATAATAAAGCTTCAAATTCACTCAGAAAATCCTTAAAATTAAGTTATAGAACAATAAAATACGACAAAATTAAACTAAAAGAAATCCTTCGTAGACCCTCAAGAATTAACTGATAAAGAATCAAAATAAGATTAATTAAGAACTCCCTAGACTAGGTACTTCGGAGAAAGTATCATATATAAATATTCGCGTATTTCAGAAATTGAATCCCAAACTTCAATCGCAATTTCCCAAAAAATGTAACAAAAAACTTTAATTTACGATTCATTTACAATGATATGTATTGGTGATGTCCCGGGATTACGATATTTACATATTTTTTAAGTCCCGAAAATTTAGGAATTTTTTTTGGTGGGTGAGGTAGGGCTTAAAATGCTATCGCGCTCACAGTGACCGTCGTCAACTGTGTCGAATGGTGCTGCCTGCACTCCACGCGTTGCAGGTGTAGCATTATGATCTTTGCTAATCTTTTAACTGCGTTCCAACAGTTCATTTGCTCAGCTGTTCACCCAAGAATAAAATATCATTAAAAATCATTAAAACGATCGCAGAAAAATAATGCAATAAAACTAGTGTCATCTATGTGTTAGGCGCGGAACTTTTCAGCCCATCTGTTATGAGAATGTTGTCAGATTGAAATGAAATGGAAGACGAATATCTCACTACGTATATCACCATGAAAGCGTTTAAGGTGACGCAAAAGCAGATTTACAGCTTTGAAACATGCCTACATAATTTGGTTTGTTGGGTGGTAGGTTTAGTGTGAACGTGCTCGTATAGGAAACGTGATTTTTTTTGCTCTTAAATATGAACAATTGCAATTCATGTTATTAATGCCTCCTATGATTTTATTGCATTTTTTACGCTACTTTGACTGTTTTTGCACGACGAGCGATGAATTCACAATCACATTGCAGTCCGGATTTGATTTAAGCCGAAATACAATTAAACATTTCAATTTGCCATTTGTGTCACGAATCTGTAAATTGTGTTGATAAACGATGGAACTGGCGTATCAAATGGGTTAATTGAAAACCGATAAAAAAATGAACAGTTTTACGGCCTTGTGAATACAGGGGTTATTTAAATGGCAACTGTGGTTAAAAATAGTGATATCGAGGCATTAAAGGTGCGGGAATACGCGTGTGTAGAAAAGTTTATGTAAATTTTGAAAAAAATTCATATTAGGATAAGTGTTAGCATTTTGTAACAATGTCAATATTGAATTTTAAGCAAATAACAGGGATATTTACAAATTAAAATCAAATGATAAAATTCAAGAGATGTGTCATTTGATTTTGGAGTGCAGGAAAAATAGGCATTGGCAAATTTTCGCGCTTGCTAAGGCCGAAATTAGACGAACAAATACAAAAATACAACTTAGCATTACTTTAGCAAAGAACCAAGAAACGTGAATTGAGACGTAAACAACAACACATACATTAGGCCGGGTCGATTTGTGGGGGTGCCAAAAAATCGCCCATTGCTCTGTGAAAATCATATTCTAGGGATCAGAATAAGAAACTTTGCCGAAGGAACCATACGTCTAAAACGAATTCTGATGTCCCCCAATTTGGGTCGAACTTTTTAGCTTGTTTTCTCATGTAAAGGCCAAAAATGGTGATATTTTGAAATTATTGTATGGGGAACCCCCCAGGGGAGTTTCAGGGGGTGTGCCACTGGCATGGGTGGATCGGCCGTCCAAAGTTAGTGGGGGTCGGTCATATATTTGGACTCGATTGGAGCACTCTAAATGGGTCAAAGTGGGATTTTTCGTTCGACCCAAATTGGGGGACATCAGAATTCGTTTTAGAGGTATGGTTCCTTCGGCAAAGTTTCTTATTTTGATCCCTAGAATATGATTTTCACAGAGCAATGAGCGATTTTTAAATCGACCCGCCCTAATATACATATATGATACTTATGTCAAATTTTTGCTAAAATGAATCATGAATCAATAAACAACAGTTATAAGATAAAACAGCAGCAGTGTTGGTCTTCACACTTCCATATAAGTAGAGACCATGATGGAAAGAATAATGAGATGGCGCCTATCGTTACGTCGTTTTAGCACCGGTATGGCCAGATTACCATTTTCGTAACTTGATTTAGCATTTTTTTCTGTTATTAGGCTCGCAGTTTTAGTTCTTTCTTCATGACATTTGTCCAGCCTGTTCTAATTAAAATGTACTGTTTATAATTTTGTAAAGTATACATTTTTTTTAAATTAGTTCAATAATTCACTCAGTTTTATTTAACTTTACTTTTTTTTCAACATCTGGTAGCATTGCCCGTGATTGCAGTTGTTTTTGGTGTTCTTCTACTTTCAGCAGTCAAATCTCTCTCTCGCTTCTGCAGTGTTGCCTAGCTTTGGATATAAAAACGCACCAAAATGCCCGTTAGAAGAAAATGAAACACCACATTTTTATTGAATTACTTTAACAACTTTGTATGAGTGACAAATTGTCTTTAAAATGTGTGTCTTTTCAAATAAATGTGTTGTGTTATGTGCAATTTAATTTAAGAGTTTTTTTGTTAAAAGAAACGCTTTTGTTAAGGGAACAACTTTTTTGCTATATTTGAGGTTATGTGACTAGATAAGGTACTCTTTTTTGTAAAAATGTCATTATGGTTTTTTCAGTATTTTTTGGTATTTTGTTGCCTATTTTTACTGTGAATACACCTCTTGATGCCCTATGTCCCACTAAGGTTTGATGACCGGACGAAACGATTACACCTCTATGGTTTTAATCCGCATTCAGTAAATTCAAGCGCTTTTAAAAATGTGTAAAAGGGTTTTCAATCTTAAGAAGAGTTGAGAGAAGAATATTTGATATTCTTGCATAACCTTAAAAGAAACAAAAAATTAAATTTGCACTTTCAAAATATCAAATTTTATAAGATCAACAAATTTTGATTAGTACTAAGATGAATTCTTCTCAGAGTGGAATTTTTTAACCTTCTTTTGTATAATAATACAGTTTCTTTTAACTTAAAGTTTCGGTAGCTTTGAATTAAAAAAAAACGAAACAAAAACGAAGCCTAAAATTTTCGCATTTGGGGTATAAAATAGCACTCAATTTATTCCGAAAAGTAAATGGTTGGTAACACTGCACAACTCGGAAAGCGTTACGTCACGCACTCTCTGGTGGGCGCAATCTTGTTTCTATCATTCTTGAGTAGATACTTATATTCTATCACTCACATATGTAGATAGAGTAGTCACTGTTGACGTACGTGACAGCACGTGAGAGTGAGCAGAAAGTGAGAGAGAGCGCATTATTTAAATTACACAAACCAGTTATTTTAGCAAATGCAATTAATACAATTAAAACAACAAACGTAAGGAAATAACTTAGTGAAATCAGAAGCAATCATCTCTGTTAATGTGCGGTTAAAAGACATTGGATGTTAAGTTAAATAGTTTAAAATTAAGTTAATTAAATAAAAGAAATTGAATTAAAAAAAAAACTAAACCGAATTAAACTAAAATAAAATGAATTAACAAAATAAAGAAATAAAAAAAATTATTAATTTGAGGAATATACCAGCATAAATTAAAGTAAAATAAGTTAAATGAAAATATAAAAATTGAAATAAAAAAACCTAATTAAAATGAAATAATACAAACTAACGCAAATTAAAATAACTTAACAAGGAGCACTAAATTAAATTAAACTAATATAAAGCAAAAAACAATTTAAATTAATTAATTAAAAATAAAAATTTAAATAATAGAAACTTAATTAAATTAAAATAATATAAGGCAACACAAATAAATTAAAACAGAAAAGAAATTAAAATAAATAAAAATAAAAAATAAAAATTTAAATAAACAAATAAACCAAATAAATTGAAATGAAATAAGATAACATACCAAAAACAAAAAAAAAAAAAACGAAAAAGTAGAAACAAAAAGATTAAAATACAAATAATAATTTTTTAAAATAATAAAACAAAAAAAAAAGAAAATAAAATAAGTTAAAATAAAATTGAAATAATTTGAACTAACATAAATTAAAATAATATAAATTAAAAAACAAAACAAATATTAAAAAAAATAAACTTAATTAAAAATTAAATGAATTAAGATAAAATAAGTTAAAATAAAAAATCAAAATTTAAATAAAAAAATTTATTAAACTAAAATAAATAAAATTAAAGAAATAATAATTGAAATCAATTTAAATAAATTAAGTTTAAAAAAAAACTATAAAGTGAAATAAAAGAAACGTAATTAATATAAAATAAGTTAAAATAATAAAAAACCTGAAAAAATTAAATTAAAATAATATAAATTAACATAAATGAAAAGAAGATGAAATAAATCAAAATTAAAAATAAAAATTTACGTAAAAAAATAAAATAGAATGGAACAAAAGAAAATAAAATAAGTTAAAATAAAAATGAAAAATTGGATAGAAAAATTTAAATAACATACATTTTAATAAGTTAAAATAAAACAAGTTGAAATGAAAAATAAAAATGATTTAAACAAAAATTGTTTTAATTAAATTAATATAAAGAAACACAAATAAAAATAAAGAGAATCAAAATTAAATTCAAATAATAAAAAGCAACATAAATTAAAATAAGATTAAATTTTTTAGAAAAAACTAAAATAAATTAAAGTAATATAAATGGAATGAAAAAAAATTAAGTTAAAAATAACGTGAACCAACATAACTTAAAATGCGTTAAAATAATAAAAAAAACAAATGGTGAAAAAACGTAATTTACAATAATAAAATAATATAAAAAAACAACAAATTAAAATAAAAAAAGTTAAAATACAAAAAAGTGGTTCACAAAACTAAATTAAATAAAGTAAAATTAAAATAAAAATTTAAATGAAGTATTTTGCTTGTTTAAAAGTTAATTTTAACAAAAGCGAAATAAAATAAAGGAAAATGCAATAATATGGAATAAAATAAGAAAATGTAAAATTAAGAAAAAATGTTATTTAGTTTGTATATATGCAGTTTGTTTGAATCAAATATTTAGATCAGCCAAAAACATTAAATAAAATAAGGTTATACAAAATTAAAATAATAAATATAAATAATAAAATGAAATCAAACAAAACTTAGCAGAACCAAAACAACGAAAAAGAAGAAAGCCAAAATTTTAGGTTAACATCATCAATGAAATTACGCCGAAATTATAAATATTTCTGCCGCGCTATCAGAATAATACACATTTGTTTATCATTTTGCCTAAAAATACCAATCAAAGCAAACATCGTTCTTCTAAATACGCCCACATTAATTATACGGATCTATGTTATTATATAATAAGAAATACAACAAATAGTGAACCGCCCTAATGTGTTGGCAATGCACCTGTTGGTATGGAAATGCTTTGAAATATGCAAAAATGACGGCATACTTATCATCAGCGTTTTCATCCAGCCACTTCATTTCATGCGATCTCTCAACGATCGTGGGTAACAACACTAAGTGATAGCCGTTTTCAACTCAGTCCACTGACGGTTGTAGACAACAAAAGAAGCACAGATTGCGATAAAAATGTGCGCGTGCACCGCATTAGACACATCGGCGGCAAGAAGTAAAACAACAACATTACTCGTGAAACAATTATCGCGTTTTATTTTGAATATTTCTATTTTGTTCACGGTTTTCATTTATGTTGTTGGCGAAGAAGCAGTGCTGGTGCCAGATGGCATTGAGGCACGTGAAGCGGTGTCGACAACCGATGGTGAGCTAGTGAAACGTTATCGTGTATGCGCATAGATACTTACACACATACACACCAATGTAAAAGAGTGAAAGCGAGCTTGTTTATTTAGTTGATCAGCTTTTGTTGGTTAGGCTGTAATGCCATAACCTTAATCTTAATGAAAATTCTTAAGCAGATAATTTCGGATGATACAGACATATATAAATAATTATACATGTATGAAAAAATGGAAATTTAGTAAATGTTTTCAATGGAATATAATAAAGCTTGTCACTCAAGGCAATTGGATTGGGTTGAGAAATAGTTTTGAGAGATAAGAAAATATTTATCTTTAATAAACGTTAAAATGCAAAAAATAAAAATAACTTAAACTTGAATATGTAATTTAAAAAAATATTAAAATTAAAATATTAATTCTTTGACTGGCGACCATATAATCCTGCAAGTAAAGTGTTTTTCAAAACATGCGCCTAATTATTGTTTTAAATTAGAAATAAGAGTAATTGAGATTAGTTCGGGCTTCACTTTTTCTATTCTGAACAGAATATATTATATATATAAAGGGTGGTGCAAAATTAATCGGGTGGCGCAAAATAACCATTCAACTTTTTACTAAAAAAAAAAATTATTTTGAATGACGGAAATCTTTCTTTTGACCCTTACGTGCTCCATTGCTTGTCTGTTTGTATGCTGCAACTGTCTAGCTCACAAGTGTCAAATATGATTGCCGTAGGGCGATATTTGCAAATATTATATTATAAATCTTTCCTTAATTGATTAATTTTGCGCCACCTGTTATATAGAAGCCTGAACTAACATCAATTACTTTTTTTTAGTTTATAGTTTATATATATATATATATAGTTCATTTATATATATATATGTATATATATAGTATATATAAACTCAACAGAAGGTCCAGCTTTTGGTCTGCCAGTCCTTTTTTCTTCCTTCTTCTTCCATTCTTTGAACTGTCAACTCATTCGTATTATTATTTCTACCAAAAAAATCACGAAATTTGCTGAAATTTGTTCTTAAAGATCGACAATTTTCATAATAAGTTTGAATAATTTTAACGTAGTAGTCCGGTAACTTACACGTTTTTTGAGGCCATGTTTGGGACATTTTTTGGAAGGGAAAATAAAATTCAATGTTATTAAAGATATCAGAAGGTGTACAAAAAAATTTTTTTTTTTTTAATGTTTTGATACTATTTTAGTACACTGCAGCAAGCGGCAAAAAAAGAGGTACAGTGGCTGGCCGGCGTGATTTCATCACTTGTGGTCATCTGAAACAGAAAAAACAAATTGCTTATTAATTAGTGTGCTTGTCGTTCTGGCGGGTAGTAAGATCAAATGAGTTTGACAAAAAATAACAAAATGGCGGACTTCGTAAGAAAATTGCCTTTTTTTAAAGTGGAAATCGGACTAAAAAATGGAAAGTTAGGGACGAAATAAATTAAATCTACTACCCGCCAGAACTGTTGTTGTGTAGAAAAACATATCTAAATTTCAGCTCAATCCGTTAGATAGAAAATTTGTTTTCACGACGGCCATCCGGAAAAACGTTGTTTTGAGAAAAACGCGTTTAAAGTTTTAGCGGCTTAGCGCGTGCAAGTACGAGCCGCTCTCATGTATGTGCTATAATTTCGTCAATATTTCGAATTTCGGTCTAAAATTTGTACAGTATATTACCAATATATCGCACTTTCAAAATATGTAAAAAACCGAAATTCGAAATTTTCAAAATAAGTTACCACACTACTACCTTAAAGCACTGTTCTGTGGTGCAAAATTTTACATCTACTTGACACATGTGACATAAAAATAAGTACAGTCTAGGAATCATTCACTACTAACATCTAGGCGTCACTTTTTAAAGACCCTTTGTCTTAGTTAACCATGCAGTAAGTAATTTTAACATTTCAGATTGATGACAACTTTATTAAAACAAAGAATCTTAGGTAACTAGGGATTAAAATATTCAAGATCGTGCGCGTATTAGACAGAAAAGTTGTGCCTAAGTTTGAAGCCCATAGCCGAGTCTTGCATCCTGTCTATGAGTTTGCAAGGACGTAAACAAATTAATTCCATAAATACGACTTTTATGAAGACCTTGACGTCACAACTTCATACAGCGCTAATTTTGTTTCAAAAAACATTTAACCTCTTGTGCTGGAAATTAGTTTCCAAGAGCCGGTGGCTGTATCGAGTAAGCCAATTTATAACGAGCTCTTGGTTGGAATAGCTCCTATTAAAGCTTTTAGCAGAGTGTGCTTAACAAAGCATATAGTCACAATATTTAGTTGATTATAAATAAAATTAATAATATTTTACAGAACTTGATTAATAATTTTGAACAGCCTGATATATTTCAAAACAATCTGGGATGTGCAGTGCAACAAGACATATCTTTCATTCCACTTCACTGCGTTTATGCTGTTTCGCGCAGAACTTGTTAAGGTTTTTGATCACTTTGAATAAGAGGACTTTTTCTTGCGAAATGTCCCCACTGTTTTCCTTGCAAACGCAATGCTGAGTTATCTAAAAAAGTCCTTCGAAGTGTTGGGTATTCAGGAATATTAACATTTTGTGGAACTTCGTCTGTAATTTACATCCGAAATTAATATTTCTTAGAATTTGGTATTTGTTTTGCTTTTCGCAATAAACAACATGTTTTTTGACAGTTATTTCCGCTGGCGTACATTGCACGTCACTGTCAGTCTATAGCAAATAGCAAGTCGACCTGCATTGCACGCCTTTCCAGCACTAGAGGTTGATTTCTTCTAATGTATATTCTGAATATAAAAGCAATTGGACTCTAAACACATTTAAAAAAAAGGTTGCAATATTTTTCACTATTTTGGTTTGTTCTTAAATCCTCTGCATTGAAAAGCTAAATCACTCAGCAATCATTATTGCTCATGAACTGTTATTTAATGCAGAAAGTCATACGAAAGAAATATTTTTTTAAATTGTTTACTGTTTTCACACTTGTTACTTGTTACAGAAATCGAGAAGTCAATGTATAATAAAGAATTCACACTGGTAGCCTTTCTAGATATCGAGGGCGCATTCAACAACATCCTACCGGATACCATAATAAAGGCACTGACGGATTTCGGGATCTCTGGCGCTCTGGTTGAGTTCATCAAAAACATGCTTTTGAGCAGATTTGTGATTGCAACCCTAGGGCCTCAGAGATCAATAAAAAAGTTAGCAGAGGAACACCTCAAGACGGTGTGCTGTCCCCTCTCCTATGGGTGCTGGCATTAAATTCCTTGCTAAAGCGCCTAGAGGAGAGAGGACCACACGTGGTAGCATACGCGGACGATATTGCAATGGTAGTAAGAGGGAAATTTCCCAATACACTTAGAGAAGTCATGCAAAATTTACTAAACATGGTTGAAAACTGGTCAAAAGCAAATGGGCTAAGCGTCAACCCCAATAAAACTGAACTCATCCTATTTACCAGGAAACACAAAATTCCAAATATAGCTCCTCCGACTCTAGGTGGAACGGCACTGTCATTTAGTGATGAGGCCCGCTACTTAGGTCTAATACTACACCGAAAGCTAACTTGGAAGGCAAATGGTGAAGATAGAGTAAAAAAGGCGACAATAGCACTATACTCTTGTAAACAGCTGATAGGACTAAGTTGGGGTCTCTCCCCATCTATCGTATATTGGCTCTACACAGCAATTGGCAGACCAATCCTAACATACGGCATATTAGTATGATGGCCAGCTCTAGATTAATGGTACATTAAAAGAACCATGGCACACGTACAAAGAATGGCCAGTCTTTGCATCTGCGGGGCCCTCAGAACCACACCCACAGATGCACTAAATATTATGCTTAACATTTTACCAATAGAGCAGTACGGTAAGCAAACAGCTGCCAAAGCAACTCTCAGACTAAGAGAAATCGGCCTACTCAGAACGAACCAAAGAATACACTTTTCAATTTTAGAACAATTCCCCTGCATTCCCAGCACAATGGATTTCTGTAAGACCAAGGACATCAATTTTAATAAATCCTTTGTCACAGTATTTCCTTCCAAAGAGGAATGGGATATCGGGCTCATTGTTAAGAAAAATGACTTAAACATCTACACAGATGGCTCAAAACTGGACAACAAAGTAGGTGGAGGGGTCTACTCCGACAAACTCGGAGTATGCCAATCATTTCGCTTACCCGATCATTGCAGTGTATTTCAGGCGGAAGTCACTGCCATAAAAGAGGGACTTAAAGAAATAAAAACGAGAATATTATCCACAAATGAAGCGCTTGAATCAAAAACGCCCTCGTCAAAAACAGTTCTAGAATGTTTTAAACTACTAGATGACGTATCTAAGAGCTAAAAGGTGTACTTTATCTGGGTACTAGGCCACAGGAACATTGCAGGAAACTGCAAGGCGGATGAACTTGCACGAACCGGTACAACGCTCGATCTCAAACCGGATAAGGCGCTGATACCCATGCCCATAGCCACTTGTAAATTACTTATAGACAAAGAAACCATCAAAAAGGTAAATACAATCTGGCAAAACCTCACAACATGCGAACTAAGCAGACAGACATGGCCGAACTGGAACAGCGGTCGATCGAAGATCTTGCTAAGATTCAACAGAGAATCTATAAGAAAATTGATAGGTGTATTAACTGGTCATTGTTTAATAGGCAGCCACGCTAGAAGGTTAGGACTCCCGTACTTCGATTTCTGTAGAAGCTGTCTTAATACAGAAGAAGAGGAAACAGTCAGACACCTTTTATGTGAGTGTGAAAGCCTAGCTATGAGAAGGCTGCGCACTCTTGATACAGCATTTCTAACCGATCTTAAACTAACGAAGCTCTGCTCGTTTATTAAAGCTACCGGATGGTTTGAAAAGGAACACGTAGAGTAAGTATAAGCTCCAGTGGGATCACAATGGACCTGCGAAAGGTCTTATGCCAACCATCCTACCTCCTACCTTACTGTTTTTAAGTTTAATTTATTTGAAGTTGCTACCATTTAGTTTCAGAATTAAAAAAATTCGAAAAACATTTTCATTTTTTAAAATAAAATAATATTAAATAACAAAAAATTTAAATATGAAAAGAAATTTCATGTTTAACTTCACTTCATTATGATATATTTTTAAACTTTAATTTATCAATTTTTATCTGCTCTTTGCAACCGTCGAAAACTGGTGATTTTCGTCATAAATTAGACTAGTCTCTTGTTTGTCTATTATGAACTACTTCTAGTTCGTTAGTTCGTTAGTATGATGCTGATGCTTAAGCTGACAACTAATATTTCATAGCGATGTATTAAAAATTTCCATTAAATATCTCGCATTAAAGCAAAGCAAACCGTTCCACAGTGTTCAAAATGACCGATCTATCCGGATTTTATTAAAATTTAAAGTTGTGAAATGGCATCAAAATTGTTTTTTCTTTCAGGGATTAGCACTATCTATTTTATCTTGCTTTGCATATTCGACCAGTTGCGAACTTTCAGACATAATAAGTGTTGTGTCAAGGCCTTTTTATATTGCATAATGAAGCTCGCTACATTAGTAAATAAATTCAATTTTAATTTAATTGAAGTGTTTCAGTTTAAAGTAAAAAGAACGAAAAACTAAAAGACGTGCTTTTTGATATGTGAGCATTTTTTTAATTATAAATTGTAGTCAAAGTTTCCACTTTTAATAACCTTGTAAAATTACTTAATGCTAGTCTGTCGGATAATGGAAATTACGAAATACGACCGTATTTAAGCTAACCTTTATTTTTTCATTAATGCTATTCGCTGTGATCGTAAAAGTGGAACATTAGCTGGAAACTTTTGGAAACAATGTCGGCTACCAAACAAGACTTATTTGTGATATGGCATGAGTCCTTTATATTTGCTAATATTGTCGGTACGATTAAATATAATGAGAACCAATGCCGAAATATAGTATGAGAATATGAAATTCCAACAAAAACATTGTAGAGAAGAGAAAAAGTAGCCATAGAAGTATTAAAAAATTTTATGAAAAAACGAGTAGATTAGGTAGCCCTCTTTTGTTAGTTGATTTGACATTTAGTCCTAGTCGACAGGAAAAGGAGTTCACACGTTGCATATTCAAAACAAGTTTTTCCAATATTAACCAAGCCTCTACTGATGAGTTCGCTGTAGCAGCGAACTCTCTTCTATATACTACTATGGGCAAAAAGTAAGGTGAATGCGGTTGTAAAATGAAAAATCTTTATTTATTCTTGTAAATCAATTTCATCCCCTTTAAAATAATCCCCTCTCGATGAAATACACTTATGCCAACGATTTTTCCAATCTCCGAAACCTGCCAAATATTCCATTTCCGGTATAGCCATCAGCACCTTCCTCGATTCAGCTTTTATCTCCTCAATCGACTCGAAACGCGTTCCCCGGAGTGGTCTCTTGAGTTTTGGGAATAGCCAGAAGTCACACGGAGCCAAATCAGGCGAATACGGTGGTTGCGGAACGATATGCGTGGAATTTTTGGCGAAATGGTCACGAAGAACGAGTGCAGTGTGAGACGGTGCATTATCGTGATTCAAAAACCAAGAGTTGTTGGCCCATAATTCTGGTCTTTTTAGACGAATTGCTTCACGTAAACGACGTATAACGCTGAAATAATATTCCTTATTAACAGTTTGGCCAAGTGGAAGGAATTTATAGTGCACCACACCACGAAAATCGAAAAAAACTGTCATCATGACCTTAATTTTTGAACGACTTTGACGTGCTCTTTTCGGTCTGGCCTCGCCTTTAGCACGATATTCGCTTGATTGGTCGGTTGTTTCAGGGTAGTAAGCATAAATCCAAGTCTCATCTCCCGTAATGATGCATTTGAGCTTGTCCTGATAGTCTGAAAGCATTGTTTCACACACATCAACGCGACGACTTTTTTCCAAAAAATTAAGAGTTTTCGTTATCAAACGAGATTTGACTTTTCGTAGGCCCAAATGGTCTTTCAAAATGGTTTTCAGAGATCCTTCTGATATTCCGATCATATCAGTAAGGTCTTTACCAGTCAACCGGCGATTTTTGAGCACTAACTCCTTCACTTTATTGACGTGTTGGTCATCTGTTGACGTCGATGGTCGTCCGGAGCGCTCCAAGTCATCAACACGTTCTCGACCCTCTTTGAAGTCTTTGTACCACTTATAAACATTTTTCTGCGACATGGTCGAATCACCAATTGCCTTCTGTAACATGCTAACCGTTTCCGCAGCCGAAATTTCATTCCGCAAACAAAATTTGATGGCACTTCTCTGCTCAATCAAATCAGACATTGTAAAAATCGAAAAATGCACTCTTGGTCGTTTGGTAAGCACAAGCGTAAATAAATATATTACAGATAACGACATTCACATGAAAGTTGGCCCAGATGTTATTAACAGTGCTGCCAACTCATGAAAAAAATAACTAGAGCGAAATTTTAATCCCGCGAAGTTTGACAAATAAATTCACCTTACTTTTTGACCACAGGTATAACTGGTAAACGAAATATGCCTAAGGTTCTATCGAAGATGTCTAGTAAAGGTAAATTTAGACTTGTCTTTGTTCAGATGTCCAAGTTCCCATTATGTAGGTATACACAGAAGTCTAACTAAACTAACAGTGGCAATATAGTCAGTTACTTATTGCATCAACCAGAACTAGCATCCCAATTAACGGGAAGGACTGACTTATAGAGTCACCTTAATTTTACGATCCATTTCCTGTGGATATCAAATTAATATTGATTTTTTCGACAAGACGCAAAAATAGCGGAACCCTTTCTTACAAAATACTCATAGTTCCATATGCCAAGCTCTGCATATAAAATTTTAACTCACGAAGCTGACATTATAAATGCTGTTCCACTTCCAATCGGGCAAATGTCAGCAGAAGTACTGGAAGCTAAAAACAAAGACTTCTGAAATTATCTCGGGAAGGAAAATTATTAAGACTACTTCCTAAATTACGAGTTGGTGGTTAAAACTTAAGCCCTTTGTGTGCCGCAAAAATAAATGGTTAACGGTACTCACTAGTATTTTTGATTCAGCTAAGCAGAAAATCGGACAATGTTTACTAGAAGATTATGTGGCAGTGACACATTGCACGGAGCGTAGTACGAGATGTGCAAATACTTTAGTTCAAAATGAAAAAAATCAATCAATTTACAAATCAAACCAATGCAAATGTCTCAATGCTCTTTATCTCTTTTATCGAAGACAGTGCATAAGAGGAGCTCGGGAATAATATTCAAAACGAAATTATCAATTTTACGGCCATCAATTGGGGTGGAGTAGTCGAAAAATCCAATCAATTGCTTTACACGTTCTTATGGTGGGCATTTCAGACATATACCTAGGACCCATAAGTGTACTACATGTGGCTTACTTTTCAACCAGTTATCTCTTCTATTATATATTTTATTTAAATACAAAAAATTAATGCTATTTGAATATATTTCTCTAAATGAAATAAATCTTTCTTTTTATTTGCTTTTAGGTCCTCCGTGCTCCATTGATGTTCAAAAAGATTTGCCTAAGGCCAACCTACCTCAACCGCTATACTTGAGACCGAACTCATCGAAATATTGGTTACCAAACGCCGATGGCTTCCTACAGATACCACGCGGCCAAATAATAGAGCTTACGTGTACCGGCCCTTTTGCGAATGCTTCTAGGGAGGATAGGCCACGAAACACAAGCAAACAACAGCGCACACAAAGTATTTTTCCTCGCTGCTTGAAAGGCACTACTTTCCTGCTGAACGATACCAAATATGAATTTCGTGACTTTGTTTGCGCGCGGACGGTCAAATTGAGCGTCAAACGTACACCACAGCCCTGCGCCAATAATACCGCCCAGCTATATCGCATTGGCTACAATCTGACGAGGGACCGTTTTATTGAAACTATGCAGGCTTGTTACAATGTTTATGAACTCCGTACATCCCACGTCTGCTACACGCTCGGCCCTGCTAACGCGCATTTTCAGCGCGGTGTGAAGCGTTGGAGCTTTTGGAAACCTGATTTTTACGGCTCAGTTGATATGAATTTCCTTTATATTCGGAAGAATCAGCTCTTACAGGCCGCAAAATTGTTAGGCAGTGACGAAGAGGCACTGCAATATTTCAATGGGAGGTCAAACTTATTTTCACGTGGACACCATGCTGCCAAAGCAGATATGATCTATGCGTCGCAACAGCGTAGCACGTTCACTTTTCCAAATGTGTCACCGCAATGGCAACAATTTAATGGCGGCTCATGGGCATTGACGGAGGACAAAGTGCGTTCGTATGTGGTCAAGGAGAAACTGGAAGTGATTTGTTGCACCGGTACGTTGGGGGTAATGGACTTCTTTGTGGGAAATGTGAGTCGGCCATTCTACTTGACCTACGATGAGAACAATAACGGTAGACACCCAGTGCCGAAGCTATTTTTTCGCACCATTTCTGTTGTTGGCAGCGCCAAAGGCATCGTGATTCTGGGCGTAAATGTGCCATATGTAACCATGGATGAAATACGGGAAAATTATATTATTTGTGAAGATGTGAAAGACCAGGTGCCCTGGTTGAGCTGGATGCAGAATAGTGGGAAGAAATTGAAGCAAGGTTACTTGTATGCGTGCCGAGTGGATGAGTTCG
The DNA here is from genome assembly GCF_027943255.1 of Anastrepha obliqua. Taxonomy (NCBI): domain Eukaryota; kingdom Metazoa; phylum Arthropoda; class Insecta; order Diptera; family Tephritidae; genus Anastrepha; species Anastrepha obliqua. The sequence goes on from NC_072894.1 coordinate 122,676,615, forward strand.
TGAAGGCGGTGCCCTCTTTGGCAGAGTTGTTTCCTAATGTGACAGAGTTGCTGGTATAGAATTGAGATGAAATGAATTGATGAGTTGAATGAAATTATGCTTTGCTGGCAAATATAACTAATATTATTTATAGTTATTTATTTATTAGAACAAACATTAAATTAATAAAAATTTAAAAGTGGAAAACGAAAAATTTAAAAAAAAGAAGGAGATTTCTGTTTGATCAAAATATTGACCAACAGGGTTCCCTAAATTATTTGCTAGTGGTAGATATCTAAAACTGCGTTGTACAATTCTTCGAATTTTTTTTTTCAATTTGTAAAGTTTCTAGGCCCTATTTTGAACCGTGACTTTAGCTGTGTTATTAGCTGAGTGATTAGCTAAGGAAATGTGGGAGATCAAGAATAGCGGAAATATTACCTGAACTAAGCTCGTACGCAGCTTTATCTGTTCGTACTTCAAAAGCTTGTGGAGGATGGAGACCAAATACCCTTTTTAAATTGATTTAGCCTTATAGCTCAGGGAGCCTTGTAATAGTCTTGCTCTAGGGAAAGCTCACGATGCAAGGGTTGAGTCTGAGGTGCGCGCTTTGATTTTACCATTACCATAAGCCATCGCAACACCTTGAAAGGATATTTCAACCCCATGAAATGAGTGATAGCTCTATCCCACTTTCTGTTGTCCATGAATCCTGTGCAATTGAACCATTTACGCTCACGGAAATAATTTCTCAAATCTCCAAGCTGAAAACGAAGGGAAGGTTTTGACCTGATCCACGTTGGGTAAATTAACAATGAATTCATGCATTCCTTTAAAATATATAACATTGCAATGGCAATTCTCGGAAACTATAATGAATCCCAAGCCAGAAAAAAATACAAATAATACAGCCTCTTATCGCCCAATCTCATTAGTTAGATTGTTGAAAAAACTTTTTGAGAAGCTATTTGCCACCCGCTTAAAAGGAATTATCGCGTTCGAAAAAGCCATACCTACTCACCAATTTGGGTTTGGAGAAAAACATTATACGGTAGACCAAGTGCATGGGCTAGTCTATACAATAGAAGAAACTCTAGGGCAAAAATGCGGCTGCTTCGCCATTTTCCTCGATGTCGCAAAGGCGTTCGACAAAGTCTGGCACGAGGGACTAATCTACAAACTTTAAACAATACTTCTGACGCAGTTTAGATATCTACTAGCAGCCTACATCAATTATCAATATTTTCGAATAGCGCATGGACAGGCACGGTCGAACATAAAGAAAATTTCATAATGCAGGCGTCCCTCAAGGCAGCATACTCGGACCTATGTTGTAGTTGTTACACGCTTCAGATATTCTCGTTCCTGAATCCAGCAAAATCGCAAAATTTGTGTACTAACCGTTGGTGAAAATGAGCGGGCATCAACTGGAAAACTACAAACATCGATTGTTAAAATAATGCAATGGACTGGAATGTGGAACATAAGTCTGAATGAAACAAAATCAGTACCCATAAACTTTAGAAATAAAAAAATCTCCAAAGGTAGTATGGACCTACGACGTGCATATGTGGGGATGCACAAAAAATAAAGTTGAACGCTTTCATAAAAGGTGCTCCGAAATATCGTCGTTTGTTCGGAATGACGATATACACAGATATTTGCAAATTAACACAGGCAACGACTCAATAACCTCTTTCGCTGCTAAGCATCCCACAAGAATACAACAGCAAATATATGCAAGAGGGTTGAAAAGGAACAAGCCAATGGACCTTGTGGTTATCCCATTGTTATAACATGCCCATTGAAAAGAAAAAACAGATTACTTGCTAATTTTGTTAACCAGGAGGAATAGCAAAACAAAACCCAAAAAAAAAAAAACAATTTGCAAAACAAAGATTGCAGCTTACGGCATATAATTAAGTTATATTTTTAACAACTTCATTATAAACTTCTCGGTCTCTTCTTGATGTTAATAATATTCCAACGTTTTGGATTCCAGCCTCATGTTTCTTAGCCAGGTCAACTGTTTTCTGCCGATTCCTTCTGTCTTTCCTTGCAGCACACGATATTTGTCATTTATCATAATATGTCGCAGGTATGCAGCTTCCGATGCAGCTATAAGTCACATGTGTCATTCGATTAGTCCATTTTTTGTCTACTTTTCCAATAAATCTGGTCTTATGGCATCAATGCTGGCTGGCATTATTGGCTTTCAATGCTTCAAGAGTTGTTGGTTAGTCCCCATAAGCCAATGATTTAACATAGCCCCATAAAAATTAATCTAGAGGAGACAGTGAAAAGGACCACTTCTGGAGAGAAAGTTGCGCTGTCTTGTTGGAACCAAATATCGTCTAAATATCATTAATTTTTGTAAAACAAAAATTCTGTGAGCATGGCTCGATAGCGCTCTGCATTCACCGTAACGGCAGCTCTTTCTTCATTTCGAAAGAAATAAGGACAGATGATGCCGCCAATGCTCTATGAACTTCGCGAACAGATTTCAATTAAGTAAATTTCCACAATTTGGAAGCTGATCGCCGAATTAACGTCACAGATGGTGTACCTATCAAATTATCACTTTTTTTATTTTTATTTTTTTTTTTTTGATGTCATTCAAATTTATATTTGCATTCAATATATGCCTTTTTTCTATCCTTAAAACACTTACTGCCAGTATTAATAAAGTCACACGGTACAAGATCCAGCAAACAAGACGGATGGTTGGATTTATTTATATACCTGTAGATCTGATCTCGAGGAAATGTAACATAAAATTTCACAATTTGTGAAGCCATCATTGAATGGTGTAAAGCTAGAAGTAAGATACAGTGCCAAATGGTGTAATTCTCGATAAGAAACTAAATTGGAACACGAATGTAGAGGACAGGTAAGGAAAGTGGCTCTATTTTTATGAAATATACCATGGAATGCAAGAGGGTCTTTCTCCGGCTGTATAAGACTGTTGTCAGATCCATCCTCCACGACGGAATTATAGTGGACGGCTCACGACAGGACTACGATTAGAAACAGGCTTAGAAGATTCAACGCAAGGCGCTTATATTCATCAGCGGCACTATCTCTCTGATGATCTGAATAAACTTTTCTCCTTACTTCCCCTAGTAGGTAACACTACTGCTCGGCTTGCCGCAACTAATTTATGACACATTTTAGGGGTTGGATATTCGGCCATAACCTCGGTCTGCACCCAACGAGTCCTTTGATTATTGTTTTCAGATGAAACATATTTTAATATGTTATTTAGTGGCGGCCGCCGTAGCTGAATGGGTTGGTGCGTGATTACCATTCGGAATTCACCGAGAGGTCGTTGGTTCGAATCTCGGTGAAGGCAAAATTAATAAAAAAAAACATTTTTCTAATAGCGGTCGCCCCTCGGCAGGCAATGGCAAACCTCCGATTGTATTTCTGTCATGAAAAAGCTCCTCATAAAAATATCTGCCGTTCGGAGTCGGCTTGAAACTGTAGGTCCCTCCATTTGTGGAACAACATCAAGACGCACACCACAAATAGGAGGAGGACCTCGGCCAAACACCTAACAGAAGTGTACACGCCAATTATTTATTTTATTATTATTTAGTGGAACAACATTAAGACGCACACCACAAATAGGAGGAGGAGCCCAAAATGGGTGTATGCGCCAATTAAATATATATATAGGTTGGCAAAAAAGTCTTGCGGTATTTTTATTGAATTTTCAATTGTTCATAAAATTGGTTATAATAATGCGATTTAAGTCAAATATGCGCCGTTTTGTTCGATGACGAGTTCCCAACGAGATGTCAACTTCATAATGCCCCTCTTATAGAAGCTCGCTTCCCTATTGTCAAAAAACTCGGAGAGCCAATTTTCACAGGACTTTCTTGTGGACAACTTCCGACTACCAAGCTCGTTCGCCATGGACAGAAATAGGTAGTAATCACTTGGTGCGAGATCCGGACTATACGATAGATGCAAAAGAACCTCCCATCCGAGCTCCCGGAGCTTCTGGCGCGTCACCAAAGATGTGTGTGGTCTGGCATTGTCCTGATGGAAGACAATTCGGCCTCTGTTGAACAAAGATGGCCTCTTCTGCATGAGTGCTGCATTCAAGCGGTCCAGTTGTTGCCAGTACAGGTCCGAATTGAGCGGTTGGCCATAGGGGAGCAGCTCATAGTGGATGATTCCCTGCCAATCCCACCAAACACACAGAAGAACCTTCCTGGCCGTCAATCCAGGCTTGGCCACCGTCTGGGCAGCTTCACCGCTTTTCGACCACGACCGTTTGCGCTTCACGTTGTCATAAGTGACCCACTTTTCCTCGCCAGTCACCATCCGCTTCAAAAACGGGTCGATTTTGTTGCGATTCAGAAGCGATTCGCATGCATCCATACGGGCAAACATGTTTTTTTGCGTCAAGTCATGTGGCACCCATACATCGAGCTTCTTTTTGAATCCAAGCTTCTTCAAATGGTTTATAACGGTTTGATAACTCATGCCCAACTCTTGGCCGATGCTACGGCTGCTACTATGCCGGTCTCTTTCGATCAATTCAGCGATTCTATCGCAATTTTTGACGACAGGCCCTCCGGACCGTGGCGCATCTTCGATCACCTCTGCACCAGAACGAAAACGTTGAAACCATCGTTGTGCGGTGGAAATAGAAACTGTATCGGGTCCATAAACTGCACAAATTTTATTGGCAGCATGAGATGAATTTTTGCCTTTATCGTAGACTTTTTTGCCAACCTTTATATATATATATTTAGTACTACAACTCCAGGTAGACGTGAGTGGGTTATTTACTGATGGTTCAAAGATTGACGATAAAGTTGGCTTTGACGTCTACTGTAGGTTGCCAAATGTAAGCATTTCGACTCGTCTTCCAAACCACTGTAGAGTATTTCAGGCTGAAATCCTAGTTTAAGAGATATCTACATTCATTCTGATAACCAAGCGGCGATTAAAGTCTTTGATGGAGTTTTTACTAATTCCATCATTGTCCGCAAATGCCGGGCATCTCTTAACGAGATGGCGCAATATTTTCGCATCCATTTGATATGGATACCAGGGCAAAGTCATATACCAGGGAATTGTAAGGCGGAGAAATTAACAAAAGATGGCATTACCACTCGTCTTCCTCTTGGTGTAGGGAATTTGGCCGAAATGGGGCATCAAGCACTCAAAGTTCGGCCAAGAAAAAACGTCTCTATGTTAGTAGCTTTGATCACAGGCCACTACCTCCTGGGTTGGCATCAAAGATTGAACGTATATCATTTCGACTATTACAAGAGCTGATGAATAAGAAGGAGGAAGAGTATGTAAAGCATCTTTTCTGTCCTTGTTCTACGTGGCATGCCACTAAGTTTATATTGATGACCTTAGGGATATATGTAAGTGTCAGCCAGATCAATGGGCTTGCACTTACAACAAGGAGTAGCAAAAAACCTGTTGATGTGGTATCACAATGTGTCGGTAACAGACTAAGTGAGTATTGGGTTCCGATGCCATGAGAATGAGTAATATTCGTTCGCTAAAACTGGAGGATATTTACAGATTTGCCAAAGAATCTGGAAAATTCTCACAGGACTAACTATCTCTATTTCTGTCTCTATTCTTTCCTATCTCTTTCTCTGATACTTTTCTCCTTCCCTCCTTGACTATCTACCCCCTTTCCAGAGCTTTAAATACAATGGGCTCTTTAGCCTGAGTGTTTTAGGAGCCACCAAATCTCCTGGTGCTCCTTGGCTCGACCTTTTCAAATTCAAGTGAGTTGGTTAAGAGACCGACTGCCACTTCTACTTATCTACCTGTCATGTTGCCTTCTTGCGGAACCCAGACTTTTTTCTTCACGGTTTGGGTGTTAAATGAAAGGTTCTAATATTTTTATGAGCTAGGTATAAGGAATTTTCGGATTATATTATCTGTGAATGTTTGGCCAACGCTAGCAAAGACCTGAGCTCCCAGGTAGAGTGACCCAATCAAAATTTAGCACAAGCTTTTTTTATACAGCGTTCATTAACTATAGTACAATAACTTATTAAGAAGATTTGACAATTTACTTCTTATTTAATTTCAAAGATTTTTTTATGAAAATATAATTCATTCTACTACAAAAGCCATACAAATCCAGATTTCAAACTTAGAGCAAATTAAAAAAAAACTCCTAAAAATTACAAAATAAAAAATATTTCTTACATTTTTATCAAAATTTTCAGATTTCAGATTTCAGTTTTTTATAAAGTGCAAGTTTCAAGTAGCTCAAAAATCGTGTTGAGTTTTCACAATTTTTTTGTTCTGACGCAACAGCGCATTTGCCCCATGTAACAAAAGTTCGACATTTTTTAATATAGAAGAAAACATGTTTCTAAAAATTCCGATTAAAAAGTGTGAATCTTTTAAGAAAACTTGTGGGATGTTTTTATTTTTATTTTTTGTTTTTTTTTTTTATTTTGTAGTTTGTATAAAGTTAGAAAATTCTCCAAGCTTCAAATAAGTTTTGTGCTCTAGCGTACAGTGTATTTATATTGGGCCAACAGCTAATCACATAAAAACCGCATTATATGTACTCTCGTAATATTAGTACTATTAAAAATAATGAAGTTACAAGTAAAGAAAAAGTAGAAAAGAGAAGGAAGTAGAATTAAAATAAGACCGTCGTGAGGAAACTTCCAAACAGAATTAGAATAATGTGGTTAATTTGCACATGTGAGCCGGAAGTAAAATGGTCCATAAGTAAAGCAGCAGTGCCAAATCCCAGCCAAATAAAGCACAGCCAAAAGAAAAAAAGTGAAAAAGCAAATACCAGAATACGAAAAGCAAATATCAAGGCCAACCGCCAACAAAAGAAAGTAACAAAACCGAACAAAAGCAAACTGTAGAAAAAGAAATGAGTCGAGAAAACTTTTTGGAAAAATTGACTAAACGATTTATGCAGCGCATAAAGACGGAAAATAGTTTCATGTCATGAGAGGAGAGCGTGGGCACACAAGCGTGAAGCAATCAAAGCTGAGCGTCAGCATGGATGCCAGTGAAAAATAATTCTCTAACGCTGATATTCATAATATATTTAGTGAAAATCCATACTCGTATAAGTAGGAAAAAGTTATGAACTGGTTGAATTGCAAATACGAAATTTCCATAGCGAGAAAACGGGAAATGAGGAAATCAAGACGTCTAAGATTATAATAAAGTGTTATAAGATCAATTTTTGTTTACTTATTATTCTTAGATACTATCCATTCAGTTGTCTATAAGAGAAAGTGTCATTCAAAAGAAAAGATATTGTTTTAAAATAAAATAACTAAAAATTTAGACCCTTTCAGGGGTCACATATGTAGAAGGATGATACCACTTCAGTTACTGCATTTCGCCGTTTAGCTTTAAGCGCATCCCGCAATATTTTATCCTGCCAGAACTCATACACTACCATCTTCACGATGTTTGCACTAAGAATGGGGGTCGCCTGATTTGTTTATACGTAGATCCCTTATTGCTGCTTCAATTTCTCTTTCTTCTGAGCTCTCTGTGTTAATGCCCATCGCATCGCTGTGCCAATACTGTGCATACTCTGATGGTCCCTTTTGTAGCGCCAAATTTAAATTATGAATGATGATAACATAAAACGAGACAAAAAATTAGAAAATTATATAAACGGCCAAGTACTTAGAATGCTTTTGAGAAAAAACTTCATTTTATATTAAGTCGACTTAAGCTACTATGGTATACGACCACAGTTATGATACTCGTATATGCAACTAAGTTAGAAAACAAATGGTTAGTTTCCAAACGACAAAAATCAAGGAGAGTGAAATTTTTGACTAATTTTGAAAATTACACATCTTTAGTGATTTCGTAGTTAAAAAAATTATATTCATCACAGTTTCACGTTTTCTGATTACGAGAGGTGCCTTGTATATGTCGGGATTTGGCAACCCTGGTGTTGCAATCTGGCAAACTGACAGCTGTATCGCAAAGTTTGACATTTTTTGGCTTTTACGTACTCAGAACGTTTTGAAATACCAATGCTATTTGTGTTATTTACAGTAACTTAAAAGATTCATCTCGGTCCAAAAATGGAATTAAATCGTGAACATTTTCGTGCGATTATTTTTTACAACTTTCGACGTGGATTAACTCAGCAACATTGCATTGATAAACTTAATTCATTTTTTGGCGATGAAGCTCCATCAAGGACCAGTGTTTATCGATGGTATGGTGAATTCAATCGTGGTCGTAGTTCACTCCAAGACGAATTTCGTGAAGGTCGTCCAAAATCAGTTGTTGTTCCGAAAACCATTGATGCTGTGCGCGAACTGATATTGCAAGATCGTCATGTGACCTATCGTGAGATTGAGACAATTTTAGGCATTAGCGGGACCAGCATACATTCAATATTGCATAAACATTTGACTGTCAAAAAAATTTGTTCGCGTTGGATCCCACACAATTTGTCAATCGCTCAAAAAAAGGCTCGTGTCGATTGGTCGAGGGAAATGCTCAAAAAATACGATCGCGGGGCTTCGAAACACGTCTATGACATCGTGACAGGTGATGAATCATGGATTTACGCGTATGAGCCCGAAAGTAAACAGCAGTCGACTGTATGGGTGTTTCAAGATGAGCCAAATCCAACAAAAGTGGTTCGCGCACGAAGCACTTCCAAGCAAATGGTCACCTGTTTTTTCGGAAAAACTGGACATGTCGCAACCGTACCACTAGAACAACGCAGAACAGTAAATTCTAAGTGGTACACAACCATTTGTTTGCCAGTTGTCTTCCAAGAAATTAGGAAAACCAATCGCCAAAGACGGATCACTCTTCACCAGGACAATGCGAGCTCTCACACATCGGCTCAAACAACTGCATTTTTGAGCACCCAAAACATCGAATTAATGGGTCATCCGCCGTATAGTCCTGACTTGGCACCGAATGACTTCTTTTTATTCCCGTACGTAAAAAAAACAAACTGAGAGGTCAACGTTTTTCGACACCTGAAAAGTGCTTGAGGCATTCAGAATGCATGTTTTGGAGGTACCTCATTCAGAGTGGCAAAAGTGATTCGACAATTCGTTCAAACGCATGCAAAAGTGTATAGATCTTCATGGAGAATATTGTGAAAAACAATAAAGTGATTTTCGATGATTAAAATTTGTTTTTGTTCTCTAATCGCGACATATAAAAGGCACCCCTCGTATAATCATTAGAGAATTTTCCAGTATGCAGTTTTATTAGTTTATTCATCAACATCATCGGGTAGCTTGACAGCTCGGGATAAGCTTTAAGCTCGGTAACAGTTCTCCAGTTTCTAAGACCCAATGCTCTTAGGTCCACGGTATTGTATCACACGATTTATTTCTGGGGGTGGTCATATCTCATGCGAGTAATATGACCCAACAATCGCAGTCTTTGGGACTTGACGTAATACTCGATATCCTCGCCATTAGCTGACCAAACACCCTTCGTACCACTTTTTACTCGAATTCTCTTAGATACAATTCATCTTTACGAGTCATTGTCCAGCATCCACAGCCGTATGCAAGAACTGGTACTTGACTGGTACAGACGTCAATTGCAATCTCTCGTAAGAAGTTTAGCTTTTAATCGTTTGGTATAAACAAAATATGCTCTGTTTCCTGCTGCGTACTGTGTCGTATGAGCTATTGTCATTTTGTACCGTAACGTCCAGGTACTTAAACGATTGAACACCCTCAAAGCTGAAACTACTAGTTACCATGTCTTCTCTCCATCTTGCGTGAAGTCTTCAGATATTTGATTTTGAGTCCTATTCAGTGCCTTTCACGATGTTGAGAAAAGCTCGGTCAGGTTTTTTTTATTTCGCGTGATTATCGCGATGTCTTCGGCATGTGCAGTGGTTAGCCCTGAGTTGTTAAAGATAATCCCAAATTTTATCTCATATCTAACGTAGTAGCAAGTGGAAAATGGTTATAGAGATATACTCGCCTTGTGTGACCCTACAGGAAATGTGAAAGAGAAGCGAGACTGGACTACCACTTTTTCGGTACTGTTTGTCAGGGCTTATATGGATGAAATTCGCAATAACGTTAAGAGAAATCATGATAAAAATCAACGGAATTTTCTAGTAACTTCAAACTTTTACTTGATTACATATGGCATATTAAAATTGAATAAGCTGTACAAATGCACACCACAAATCTGTCTCGAAATTGTAATTAAAAACCGTGGAATTGTGATGTAAATTTTTTGCAATTTTTTAAATTCTTTTCTAAAATTTTAAAATTGTATTTATATGGTTTTAGATAATGAGGTAAACTTATGCAAAACATAATGGGCATTCAAAAAAAAAAAAAACGAAAAACTGATAAAACTGTCGAAATATTGAGGTACTATCGTTTTGTCGCCGGGTGTACATATATTTTATGGCGACTGAGGTCATATGATACAGCTCATGCAATTGACATTTTTTATACATTATGGAACTTTTCCATGTTCCAGAAGTTTTGTGCTAAGTCTTTCTGAATTTGTGTTGAAGACTCTTGAAGATACAGGTCACCAAGCAACGACTCGGTTCAGTGTAAAACAAACAAAAAAGCGCTCGTAAGGTGTTGAAAATTATAATTCAGAGATATTATTATGCAAATTTTTAAATGATACAGTCAACCTCTATTTTGAATTCTATAATTTTTATTACTAACGCAAATATCCAACCTTAGTACTACATATAACTACTCAAAAGGAATCACTCGGCGATTCACGCGTTTCTCTGCCAAACTGATTAGGAATTTTAAGACTCTTCTGAAAACCCCATTAATTCGACACAAATTTTTGTCGGAAGCTCTCAGTTGTATCTAACTATGTCCTATTATTGCCGTAAAAGATCAATGATATCGTTGCTTGTGTGGCACGTAGCGCCGTCTTGTTGAAAATAAACGTTGTCCAGATGAATACCATCCAATTCCGGCCATAAAAAATAGTTAATCATCTCTCGATAGCGCAATACATTCACCGTAACTTTTGTTCCAGCTTCATTTTCGAAAAAGTAAGGTCTAATGACTCCGCCGGACCAAAAACCGCACCAAACAGTCACACGTTGAGGATAGAGACGCTTTTCAACAATAACTCTTGTATTCTCTGAGCCCCAGATCCGACAATTTTGCTTGTTGACGAAGCAACCGAGGTGGAGATGGCCCTCATCACTTAAGATGATCTTTCGATGGAATTCCGGATCATTTTCATGCATTTCAACGATCCAATCAGCAAAGACACGACGTTGTTGATGATCGGCTGGCTTGAGTTCTTGTGTTAACTGGACTGTATAAGCCTCAAGACCCAAATTTTTATGCAAAATACGTTGTAATGACGTTTGTGAAATGCCTAATTCCAAAGAACGACGAGGAATGGACAAACCTGGGTTTTCTTCAACACTTTCGGCTACAACAGCAATATGTTTGGCTGTTCTTGAGCGACGTGACGGGTTTATTCATCACATCACTAACTTGTCCCGACAGCTGGAATTTTTTCACCAATTCTGTATTGCGGTCCGACAAGCTGCTTCACGATGACCCAAAATGTTCGAGTTTTTCGAACCGTCTCTGCCAAATTTTCACCATTTTTATAGAGAATTTTAATAATTTCGTTGCGTTGTTTCAGCGTATACTCGTATCGTTCCATTTTTGTTAATGGCGTAGTTTCTATTTGTAAAATATCAAAAAATGACAGCTTCAAAAGTGACATCTACCGAAATAGCGGGCTATTCAAAATAACGCCTATTATTGGAAAACCCTTTATTATTATTATTATTATCAATTACTTACCGAATCGATTTAAACTTGTCAAAGTAATGTTTGCAGATGTTGTAAAATTTCTACTTGAAGTATGTAAACCGTCTGACAACAAAACTCTGCATTATTTTTGACGTAAAGTCATCATTCTCAACCATATTGCCTTTATTGTCTCCAAAGCATTCGCACTGATCGGTTTCACTAGTGACTTCAACGATCCTCAGATTTTGAAGTCCATTTAATAGGGCTATGAATAAGTTCGTGCGGTTTTACAACAGATGGCGTAACTTGATTATTATTCCATCGATCCACATTTCCAAACATTCATTGGAGAGCTACTGTCGTAAGGCACAAACGTCAGTATAAGTTTTTTATTTGAAGCGTAAACAACAATATTTTTACCACACTTGAAAATGTCGAATTTCGTGCCAAATAATGTGTTTTTGCGGGGAATTCTTCTTCATTATTTTAATATGAAGAAAAAAGCAGCCGAAAGTCATCGTATCTTGGTGGAAGTTTATGGTGAGCATGCTCTAGCTGAGCGAACGTGCCAGAAGTGGTTTGCACGCTTTAAAAGTGGTGATTTTGGCTTGGAAGACGAAGAACGCGAGGGTGCGCCGCCAAAGTTCATGGATACCGAATTGGAGGAATTGCTCGATCAAGATCCGGCTCAAACGCAAGAAGAGGTTGCAAAAACTTTGGGAGTTGATCAATCAACCATTTCCAAACGTTTAAAAGCCATGGGAATGATCCGAAAGGTAGGCCATTGGGTGCCGTATGAATTGAAGCCAAGAGACGTTGAACGCCGTTTTATGGCATGCGAACAACTGCTTCAACGGCACAAAAGAAAGGGTTTTTGCATCGAATTGTGACTGGCGATGAAAAGTGGGTCCATTACGACAATCCAAAATGTCGGGCAACGTATGGATACCCTGGCCATGCTTCAACATCGACGTCGGCGCAGAATATTCATGGCCTGAAGGTTATGCTGTGTATCTGGTGGGACCAGCTGGGTGTTGTGTATTATGAGCTACTGAAACCGAATGAAACGATTACGGGGGATGTCTACCGACGACAATTGATGCGTTTGAGCCGAGCACTGCGAGAAAAACGGCCGCAATACGCCGATAGACACGACAAAGTTATTTTGCAACATGACAATGCTCGGCCACATGTTGCACAAGTGGTCAAAACATACTTAGAAACGCTCAAATGAGATGTCCTACCCCACCCGCCGTATAGTCCAGACCTTGCGCCATCCGATTACTATCTCTTCCGATCGATGCAACATGGCCTGGCTGACCAGCACTTCCGTAATTACGATGAAGTCAAAAAATGGATCGATTCGTGGATTGCGGCAAAACCGACCGAATTTTTCACAAAGGGAATCCGTGAATTGCCAGAAAGATGGGAAAAAGTAGTAGTAAGCGATGGACAATACTTTGAATATTAAATTTGTAACCATTTTACGTCAATAAAGTTTCAAATTTCGAAAAAAACCGCACGAACTTATTCATAGTCCTATTATTTTATCTTAGTGAGAAGTCGCCTCGAATATTGCTCGTTATCAATACTCTGAATTCATGCTCCGTAACGCATTCTAAAAAAATTGGAATAGCGCAATATTTCTTTACCAAAGTTGCTTTGAATAGTATTGATTGGCCAAATGGTCTTCCTCATTTTATTAAACAAAAAAATAAATAATTGGCGCGTACACTTCTGTTAGGTGTTTGGCCGAGCTCCTCCTCCTATTTGTACAGTTTCAAGCCGACTCCGAACGGTAGATATTTTTTATGAGGAGTTTTTCAAGGCAGAAATTCACTCGAAGGATTACCATTGCCTGCCGAAGGACGACCACTATTAGAAAAATGTTTTTATTAATGTTGCTTTCACCGAGATTCGAACCAACGACCTCTCTGTGAATTCCGAATGGTAATCACGCACCAACCCATTCGGCTACGGCGGCCGCATTTTATCAGTTGACGGAAATTGTTAGTCGTACAGTCTTTGTCTGATAGAAGAATCTAATTCTCATTAATTTTTGTTTATAATGTTATCAATGGCAACATTAACTGCAATGAGTTCACCAATCTCTTTCAAGCTCAGATCTCGCCTCATAGTCTTGGAAATAAACGTTTGTTTGCTCATTCAACTAACAAAACCAAATTATTTAATGAATAAGCCTTTTATGCGATGTGCCCGATTATGTAACAATAACAGCTATTTTATAGATTTTAATGTTACTATTTTGAAATATAAACTAAATCTTTTCGTAAAATTTTAGTAATTGTATTAGTCTGTAAGACATCTCTCTGTAAACAGAAATAAATATACTTAATTTCCACCAATTTTGTGAAAAAACTCACCAATGTGGCAACTCTAATGGTCAGTAAAGTTAGTTCGAGCTAACAATTGCTGTGTGTGGCGAAAGTAATTTTCGATTATGAATAAATGTTTGTGGATATGTGAGCGCAGCTATTGAGCTGTGTGTTTTTTTAAGTATTTATTTAGAAAGAAAAATGAAGGGAATGTTGATATGGCTTCTTTTTTAGATGCAGAGACTACATAAAAAATAACGATGACGTTGCAAATTCGAATTTTAGTATTAGTCTGGAAGTAACGTGCGAGTAAGCTTTTATTTACTTACTCTTTCATAACTAATACGAGTAATATAGATGTACGTATGTGTGTGCGTATTATGTGTCCATATGACTAAGGGTATGCGATGTTTTAAGGAGATGCTTGACTAAGATGAAAGTCAATTGGGCGTGGTTTGAAAATTGCTAAATTTAAGTGAAAATTGCTGATGTCTAAAATGGCCTTTGGCAAAAGAAAGAGTTAACTACTCGTATAAGGCAACATGTGGGTAAGAGGTTCACTTGGGGTAAAAGTAAAAAACGGAAAATAGAGAAAATGTGTGAAGTAATGTGTGTGTACTCTTAAAGAATTGGTGTGAGAAAATTTAGTTGCAAATTATATACAGAGAGCTTGGATGAAATGAGTCCAAAAACTGTAAAAGTGTATTTAACCAAAAAAAAAAAAAACCAAAATACACAACATACAAAAATATATAGCAACATACATTTGGCTTACAGTGAAATGTTGCTAGCAACATTGATTATCAAATGAGAACAAACGACAAATTTATGAGCATCGTCCCTGCAGAAATTGGCAACTTTTTGTAAGAAACGTGTTGTTAAACAAATTAACATGTAAACATTGGTACAACAAAATTTGAAGAAGATTTATTTACACTCTTTGGGAAAACGTTTCGCTTAAAAATTCCATATCCTTACAATATTCGAACTCTGACACTTCATTCGCAAGTGAACTGCCAGTTTTCGCTCAATTTCAAATGACCTGCTCGTTTTAAGTACATACAGTTAGTAACAGAAGTAAGTATACACCGGATACGTTTTCAATTTTCCCCCAATCGATTCCTTCAAACAACCTAAGTTATAACAAAATTGTGTTTTATTTACATGAATGAAATATAAAAATCATATTTAATCCAAATAATGACCAAATTTTAAAAAGCAACCAAATTATAGCCTTTTATATTAAACTTTATAAAAATTCATGACTCAAAAGTAAGTATACAGTACATCATATTATTAATTTTTGAAATCAAACACATAATTAAAATCAAATCCTAGTATTTGGTAGGATAACCATTAGACTTTACAATCGCTTTAAGTCGTGATGGCATTGATTTCACTCAGTTTTCAGTTATAGCTGGTGGTATTTTATTCCATTCCTCTTGAAGGACGTTTTTCAGTTCTTCCTTATTTCTAATGGGATGTTAACGTATTTGCCGCTTTAAATGTTCCCATAAATGTTCGATTGGGTTGGTGTCCGGGGACTATGGGGGTGTTTTCAGCTGTTTTCGCACATTGTATAACAGCCACTCTCGTACAATGTTGGATGTGTGCTTGGGGTGATTATTAGGCTGGGTCGATTTGTGGGGGTGCAAAAAAATCGCCCATTGCTGTGTGAAAATCATATTTTAGGGATCAAAATAAGCAACTTTGCCGAAGGAACCATACCTCTAAAACGAATTCTGATGTCCCCCAATTTGGGTCGAACTTTTTAGTTTCTTTTCTCATGTAAAGGCCAAAAATGGTGATATTTTGAAATGATTGTATGGGGAACCCCCCAGGGGAGTTACAGGGGGTGTGCCACTGGCATGGGTGGATCGGCCGTCCAAAGTTAGTGGGGGTCGGTCATACATTTGGACTTGATTGGAGCACTTCAAATGGGTCAAAGAGCGAATTTCGTTCGACCTAAATTGGGGAACATCAGAATTTGTTTTAGAGGCATGGTTCGTTCGGCAAAGTTTCTTATTTTGATCCCTAGAATACGATTTTCACAGAGCAATGAGCGATTTTTAAATCGACCCGCCCTAATGATTATGCTGCTGGAAGATAAACGTTCCTCCAAGGGCGAATTTCGTAGCGCTTTCTTTTAAAATATTTTTCAAAATATTTAAGTAACCATATCGGTCTATAATATTTTCGATAAATACCAAGTTTCTAAACCCCGTTCGCAGCCATACATCCCCAAACCACCACTGAGCCGCCTACATGCTTCACAGTGCCGGTCATATTGTTTGGATACAATTCCGCGTTAACTTTTCTCCAAACTTTTCCACGGCCATCAGATCCACAGATACTTAACTTACACTCATCAGAAAATATGACTTGGTTCCAAAACGTTTGGTCATATTTTTCATGATCTTTTGCGAATGAAATCCGTTTACTCCGATTGGCACTACTCACGAAGGACTTTTTCCTAACATTGCGCCCATGATAACCAGCACTATGCAAAACCCGGCGAATAGTTTGGGTGCTAAATTGTTTTCCAATCTCATTTTCAACTTCAGATTTCAATTTGGGGCACTTATTTTGGGGTTTGTCCTGATTTTCCGTACGACTAAGCTTTTTTCGAATGGACTTAAGAGCGGCGGACGCCCACATCGCTTTTTATTAGTGGTGCTTCCCGCACTTTTATAAACAATCGATTTCTCGCAATGATTTATGTTCCTTGTGATATTTTATAATCAGTTTTTTTAAATCATCAGAAAGTTCTTTTCCTCTTGGTGCCATTACTAAAAATGTCGCAAGAATTAACACAAAACGTACTTCCTTAAATTTTTATACTCACTTTAATTATTTCCTTTTAGTAGCTTTAACTTTTTTAATCAATACGTAAAAATAAATGTTATGCTAACTGAACAATCGTTTGCTGTATACTAAACTTTTGTGACATAAATTTCGCTGGCATCAAAGACAAAGCAAAGCGTGGATAACGGTACCTAAAATTTGCAGATAAATTAAGACGCATATGAAAGCTTATCCCAGTACTCAATTACCATGAGTAAAATATTTTGATTACATATTAAGGAAAGCGTTAGCATCAAACAATTCCATAAATCAGGCTCCTGTATACTTATTTATGTTTTAACTGTACGTGTGAAAAAATGTTGCTGCGTTTTCACGGCGTGAATTGAGTACTACTATGTCGTGAGATATATACGAAATTCCATGTATGTATGTATATGTCACGACAATGCAATTTGTACGGACAGTACTAACATGAGAAGGTTCATTTCAAACTGTCAATACATTCTTTGTTTACAAGCCATTTAGTCTCAACGTGTCACAGTACTTCCTAGAATGAAAAAAATTAAGTATCGTACAGTTATTAAATTTTTATATTCGGAAGGTTTAAAAGCAAAGACAATTTATGAACGACTGGTAAAAGCATATAAGGACTTTTCGCCATCAATTAGGATAGTTGGTTGGTTGGTTGGTATCCATCTTGGTTGCTGAATGCAAACGTGGCCGTACAAGCCTTGAAGCCGATTCATGTCAAGGACGTTCAACAACGGCAACAACACCAGAATTCCTAGAAAGAAGTGCAGGATATCGTATGGGAAAATCGTCAAGTGACTGAAAGAGATTTATTAAAATCCCTAGGCATCTCATTGGGCAGCGAAAGCAATAGTTTGACTGAATTATTGGGTTTCAGAAAGCTGTGTGCACATTGAGAGTCGCATTCGCTAACAATAGAACAAAAACTCATTTGAATGCGACTTACTCTGCAACATTTAGAACTTTTTCGAAAGGATAAAGTGGATTTTGTGCATCGATTCATCACTACGGAGGAGACTTGGGCCTATTACCATGATCCTAAATCAAAACAATAGGCCAAAGAGTGGTGTGAAGCATCCGAATGTCGTGTCAAGAAATCGGCCAAGAAGTTGTTAGCATCAGTGTTTTTTGGATGCGAAAGGAATGCTGTATGTGAATTACTTGCGAACTGGTAAAAAATTGTAACTGAACCAGGTGCCTGTAAACTGTTCCATGCGATGAATTTAACCTCTGAGCTATCATATCGACTGTCGAATTTGGCTCAACTTCCACGAGTTCGAGCAAGGCGTCGGACTTCAAGACTTTAGGACGACCAGCACGCGGGGCATCCTCCACGTCTCCACATTTGAAAACCACTTTTGCCCAGTCCTTACACTCACGGTATCCTCGCCGTGAATAGCGTTTATTTCTGGAACAGAATTTGTTGTTAAAACCGCTCATTGAATGCACAATATATCAAAGAAAATATAAATAGTTCCGTTGTATTCCGCGAATAATTTTCTGTATGCAAAAATCGTACAAAAGTGAAATTATGGGTAAAATATGCACGAACTTATGGACTGACCTGATACATATGGAAACTACGCATGTGACAAATGCTTGTATTCTGATAGAACGTAAGCGTGGGCGAACAAGTTAGGTGTTGCCACTGGTAAATGAAATCATCTGGGGTCGATGCATTTGTCTGATCTTTCGTTCGCAATAGAGAATGAGGCTGTTATATAACCAAGCCTTTGCTAGCACCTAAAAAATATTTTTGACGTGATAACGTCTTATAATTTGATGTAGCCGGCTGCACGCACCAAAAACTGCGGCGTTATCTTGCTCATGTGACGTTACCTTGCTTGAACTACAAGCGCGAGCTCAGAACGAACGACAAAGAGGCACAATCGGCCCCCGCGTTCGGCAACGCTCGAACTCTGGCTATCTCCTACTTGAGTGAGCATATATAGGGTTATTCAATAGGTGCGCTTCAACGAACGCAATATTTTTTATTTTTCGCTTATCATTTGTAAACTTCATTGGTATACATTTCATCATGGAACGCTACACACTTAAGCAACGATTGCAAATCGTGCAAATTTTTTATGAAAATAATCGTTCTGTTGCTGCTACTTTAAGAGCATTACGGCCATTTTACGGTCCATTTAACAAGCCGTCCCGTTTTGGGGTTATGTGAAGTCATTGGTCTACAGTAACAAGCCGGCGACGATTTGTGAGCTCAGAGCCAACATTGAACGCGAAATTGCTGGAATTTCGGCCGATTTATGCAAAAGAGTGGTCGAAAATTGGGTTCAACGATTGGACTCCGTAAAACGTGCACGCGGTGGTCATGCAAAAGAAATCGAATTTCATACTTAAATGTATATGTTCAAACTCGATAATAAAAAAAAAAATTAGTTAAAAAAGTCAAACCGTTTGTGTTTTATTCAAAAAAGTTCAAAAGTTGAAGCGCTCGTACTGAAAAACCCTTTAATAATAAGGTAAAATTTTATCATTTTAAGCACTGTGTTTCCAAATTAATTGTTCTGTATACTCAATGTATCTAAATTCCATAAAACCCAGAAAGACCGCAACTTTTCATTTAGCTCCAGTGCGAGGTTTTTGACTGTATTTTTCGCAATGGGCGTTGTGGCAACGCCGGCTCTGCATACGTTCAAACTCTACACTGAACTCCCATTGCGAAAGATTTATTAGCCAATTTTTGCTTTCCACTTAACACTCTACTTGAATTTTTGCCTTTGGGAGTTCAGTTATTTAAAACTGCTTCCTTAATGGGGATAAATATTACGTTTTTTGGTTTTAATAACAGTAAACTTTTTTCACTTTAGCTTGCCATATTTGTTAACGAAAAATTTCAATTAGGACCATATTTGGCTTTAATATACAGGCAGCACAGCGGAGAGCAATGAAACTTGAAAACAAATTTAAATAAAAAATGTGTTGCGTATACGCCCCATGGCTTTAATAATTGAAGTACAAGGGGAAGCGAATTGGCATAGCTATAGTTGAGTCTACAAGTTAATGCTTGCTCCCTGGAATTTCTTGAATAAATTGAATAAAAGCAAGGCACTCTATGTTTGCTCATGCAACCGTTGCTTTGAGATACGCAATTATTACAGGAACGCCTGCAATTTCCTTGGTTATATTATATTAAGGGCTAACACCACTGTACACGCGTAAAATAAACACGATTTTTAAGGAATTTTTTTGTATAGAAGGAAAGGGGAAACAATCACTCTGATTTGGGAAGTTATTACTTATATACTAATATAAAATACAAAACTACAAAGTTTTATCGAAACATTTTACAAAATGGGGGCATTGGAGACATTTTTGTAATGAGGTTTCTCTTGAAGGAGCTCCGCGGCACGCAGCACAGAGGGTGCAAATTTTAATCTGGAACAAAGAAACATTTTTTTCTTAATCTAGCTAAAAATAGCTAGAGAAACACGTACTGAATTTAAAAAATATTTATTTTTGTGGAACTAGCAAGCATTTGCTAACTCTATTTCGGACTAAAAAAACGGCACTTAAATAATTATAACAATCGTTTAAATTCATCTATCGAAAATCCCTTACGCTCTTCTCTTAAGATGGTTATTATATAGACGTATTGAAAAACCTGATTAAAAATATTTAAAATTGTTTGAGTTATGCTGTGTGCCAATTTCAGAAAACGTGTTTTGAGAAAAACGCGTTTAAAATTTGGAAATGTGTAATACATACGAAAAAATTAAAAATGTTAATATTAAAAATTTTTTACCATTAATCTGCAATTCCTGCACCGTAAAAAAGTCCTTCTGCATTAATATATTCTTCTGCTTTTTCTTTTCTGGACGATTGAAGGTTGGAACGCGCCTCTTTTGCTCTATCCGTCAGTGACTGCTCAGCGTGCTGAATGCGCTTAGCATCGCTTTCAAGACAAAAATTGTAGGACTGTAACCCAATTTCCATTTCTAAAACCTTCATAATTTGTAATATATTTTGGAGTCCATCATTGAAATTGCATACGGTGATATCCGTTGCAATATTTAAGACTTTTTTGCCACTAGAATAAGCTTTTGGAGCTAAACTCCACATAGCTGCGTTAAAGCTTTCATTACTATTTTGCGTAAATCCTCCCAAACAAGGGTTTAATAAATCGTCTGTAGTAAGGTCGTCATAAATGGGTTTAATAACATTAAAAATTTGTTGTGAAAGAGGTAACTTATGATGGTAATCGGCTACAGAACCTGCGGCTTGCGCTTTTTTCCAGTTGCACCAAGTTTCTGAGCACTTGTCATGCTGTGGATTCTCATCGGTTGAGAGCTTGTGAAATAAGGTTGCCCAAATTTCATTTTTCATTTTTTCCACAGAGTATGAATTTCGACGGATTGCTAAGACATAGTAAAGGGTTAATTCATCAATTAATTTCGAAGTTTATTTACCCTTTCCTCCAAGACCTTTTGTGTTTTTTTTTTTTAATTTCGTAACCGAGTGCCCGTCCTCTTTTGCACATGGTCAATACATTCTTTCTTTTTTACTAAGAAATTTTCATAAGGTTCTGCCTCGAGTATGCTTTTGAATGTTTTACTATCGCCGTCTCCAGTATAATTAGCGTATTTTAGTCCGTGCAACATCTCAATTGCTGCGTCCACTTCCATTTGAACCTTCGTGGTTCGCTTGACAATGATCAGTATATGTTTCAATCCATTCATTGTACTCAGATGTCCCAGACTTACTTTTCCAGTACTCGCAAGCCTTACAATACTTGGATTTTACCTCAACATCAACGATTTTTCCTGTGTACCACCCAATTAGTGACGTTACTCCGAAAAGTGAAGAAAATCCACGTTTTCTCCAAGAACCATCTCCGGAAACAGTTATTCCTTCAAGTTCTCCGTTTCGAATACAAATTTCATTCTCTTTCTCTGCTGCTTTTCTCATACTAGCGTCTTTGACAGATCCAGTTGCGATCGACATAGAATCTACTAATCTGTCGTAGAAAGATTGGAAAATTGGTCTTGGCAATTCCATGAAAGCGCGAAATTTCAGAATCCCATTTAGCCCTACTCCTATTAGTCTCATAGCTAAAACTATTCCAGGGTTGATTTCGTATCCTTTGTTTATAAATTTACAACTTGGAATAAAAACGTTTGGGCAATTAGGACAAGCAATTACTATCTTGAATCCTAAACCTCGAGGACTTCGATTTCAGAATCGCACGTTTTACACTTCACATGTTGAGAAATCAATGAGAAAACGGTCACAAAATTCAAAATTCTATTGCCAAAATCATAATTAATATCGAAATCTTCGTTAGCCATGTTTAATTTCTTTGCAGATGCACTTACTCCTGCCGAATTGCCTTCAGTTTCATATCTGTTCAACGGATACGATTTTTTCGTACCTTTTTTGCTTAAATACACTGTTTTATTTTCCATTTTTACTTCAAATCACTACCAAAACACAAAAAACCTGTTCACAAACTACACAAAAGCGTATGTAAACTTGGAAAGAAGTTTCCGTCGAATAATTTAAAAGTAATTGTAAGTTGTAAAATTAAAAAAAAATTAAAATTACATTTGTTTACTATTAGGTTATTACCAGGGCCATAGAGAGCATATCCGGGCCCCGGAGGAAAACTGCAATGCGATCCCTTTCCAATTAGGTCTAATTCATATAAATACGTATAATCTCGAGTCCGGGCCTCTCTGAAAACTCCGGGCCTGTGGGACAAAGTACCCGATGCCCCCCCCTCTCGTCGGGCCTGGTTATTACCATTAGGATGTTAGTCATTAGGCCCAGGAGATGAATCACTGCGAGAAGTCGTTAGGTAGCAGTCACTAACGCTTGGTTAAAAGCTTAAAATATTTATAAAATAAGCTTAGGTAACGTATAAAACTTTTTGTTCTGTATTTTAAAAGGTTCAAAGAATTGTTTAAGCTTATAAAAAAAAATCAATTTTTTGAAATTTCTACAGTGGTGTTACCCCTTAAAGAGTTGCTATCGTGAAGAGTGATATTGTGATGAACGGTGCGTGTATAAACCTTGCAACATATTTCAATTAATTTATCGGGATTTGAAATAGCATTATGGAGAGTGTTGAAAAATACTAACTTAATAAAAATATGAAATAAATTAATAACCTTAGGTGAATCATCATAGAAAAAACAAACACTGCTCCTCCATTAGCCTTTCAAAACGAATTCGGAACAATCGGGCACAGATTCACTAAACTTAATTTTCAAGAGTTACTTTACGCGAAATTTCCCTTTCGAAAGATGTTGGTAATGACAGATGTACGTAGATCTAATGCAGGTGCACACTGGCCAGTGACAATAAGAATGAACTAGAAACTTCCAAAAATTTCTGGAGGGACTTTAGCTTAAGTGCGACCGTAAGCCACGCTAAACCCAATCGTGGTGTGGGCTATTTCATGTGCGCTAATCGAAGTAGTTTGCACATTATGGACGATTTTTCTTAAAATGGTTTTTTTTTTATTTTTTTTATTTTATTTTATAAAGGTTTACATAACAATTAAATTATTATACAAACTGAAAGTAGTGTAGCGCTAGCATCGGAGGCTTACGGCTGGGTTTATTTGTAGGGTTGATAATAATAAGAAGAAATCTGAATACATTTTGAAAATAATTTAATAATTTGGATATTCATTCAATGTTCAAACTTTTGCTTAGAGTTCCTTGAAATTAACTATTTTCAGTTCCTTTTAACTCTTCAACTTTTTTTTGAATTTTTATTAATAAAATATTCATATTAAAAAGAAACTTAATTTTTTTTTTTTAATTCATATTTTTTTGTCATATTTGAAAGTGACAATGTTGCGACACAGTTATTTCAATATAACACAACCATTTTGTGAGCGTGCTATGAAACTTTCAGAGATTACTTTGCATAGTCTCTGTTATTAACGGAAGAAATAAGAAAACCATCTGAGAGGTGAATGGTTTTCTAAAAATGAATAAAAAAATTTTCCCACAAATTTTGAACAGAAACATAAAATCCTTTTCTAAAAAATTAAATGTTTCAAAGTGCATTTTGTTCTTAAAAAATTATAAAATGTTTAAAAAATCGAAATTATTACCATACCAAAATTTTCATTATGGAATAAATCTCAATATTATAAAATTTTCTTCAAAATTTTTTAAGTTTACTTCTTACTGTAATGAATTCCACAAATAAATAAATTTTCAGAAAAATTAACGACAATGTCGAAAATACTTGAATAATTTGTTATGGAATGGCTTCCATGTATTTGAAAGCTGGTTTCAATAAAGGCAGGTTTGCACACTCCTTAGGTATTTAATTTAAGCAATTTTATATTCTTCACAGAATCCTATGAAATTAGAACTCAGTATAATGTTATTGTTGCAATTTTTTGTTTAACTGTAAGTTTATTTTTAAGTGTATGAAATATAGATTTAATAGAAAGATAATATGGGACCTTGGTGACTGGTGAAATTACCGCATTAAAATCCATTCAATTCAAATTGGCTAGATAGTTAAAGAAAATGTTCCTAAGTTTGTGATTCGAGAGTCTGCTAATGCGAAAGATGAGACTAATTGCCCTCCACCCATTCAGCTGCAACAAATATCATTCGGAAGAAAAGCAATGCACTTTCCGAGTAGCACGACCTTAGACAGTTTTCCGTAATTATACCTACCACTGAACTATTTGAACAGCGTTCAAAAGAAATACGAAGCTTGGGTTATTACCTTGTAAACTTGCCCGCGGTGCAGTTCTCAGGCAAGTCTCTGTGTTAAGGGGATTTATAAAACCTTTGCCCCTCAATTTAAAGGCAGCTTGTTTACGCAGTTCTTACATTCCAACATTATCACGGAAGTAGTATTGTTGCATTGTTACTGTATCGCAGCGTTAAGAAACAGGGACCCAACTTATACTTTTATAACTCCGTGATAAAACATTTAACCTCATTTGTCACACTTGTGGAAATCGATAAGTATGCGAAACGAGGACTTAAATATAATAAGATTGCATTTTCAGTTTTTGCGCAGAACGTCTGAATTTTTTTCAAGGCCATTAAAGCTTTAACAAGGGTAGTGGTTTAGCCTGAAGTCTAATCGCTTCTCGGAGTTTTTTGTAGGAGATATCTTTTAAGTCTAGAAAAATGGGCTAGAATAGTAGTGGGTAGGATAGTTTATCCAGCTCCAGAACTTTTGGGCGTGCAAACAAAATTTCTCTCTAATTCTGAATTTCATTCAATATAATTGCCTGGTGACTTGCCTGGATAGTGGCACATAAACTTTCCCTTTTTCACATGCAGTTCTTACTTCAAGCAATTTCCGAGAGTCATATTGCTCTCAAAAGTTGTATATCTGTTCATCAAAATAAGGTGAAGTAAGAAATGTTAAAAGTCGTCCACTGTGTTTAGGGAGCTATAGCTCAAGATGCATACATTGTAAGTAGGCGGTTTAAGGAGGGAACTCAAAAAGGTCTTTGCTATTATAGTTCGATGTTTGATGAATTCGATTGGTGAGCATTGTGAAATGAAAGGTTCTTATCGCATGCTACACTTAATTTATATCATTAACGCGAAATGCGCTTGAGTTGGTAATCATTTTATCTTTGTTTTTAACTGATACGCTAAAACTCATCCTTCCTGGGACAGTTCAAACAGGAAAAAATGTCAAAATTACATACTACTGTGGGCAAAAAGTAAGGTGAATTTATTTGTCAAACTCCGCGGGATTAAAATTTCGCTCTAGTTATTTTTTTCATGAGTTGGCAGCACTGTTAATAACATCTGGGCCAACCTTCATGTGAATGATATTATCAGTAATATATTTACGCTTGTGTTTACCAAACGACCAAGACTGCATTTTTCGATTTTTACAATGTCTGATTTGATTGAGCAGAGAAGTGCCATCAAATTTTGTTTGCGGAATGAAATTTCGGCTTCAGAAACGCTTAGCATGTTGCAGAAGGCATTTGGTGATTCGACCATGTCGCAGAAAAATGTTTATAAGTGGTACAAAGACTTCAAAGAAGGTCGAGAACGTGTTGATGACTTGGAGCGCTCCGGACGACCATCGACGTCAACAGATGACAAACACGTCAATAAAATGAAGGAGTTAGTGCTCAAAAATCGTCGGTTGACTGTTAAAGACCTTACTGATATGATCGGAATATCAGAAGGATCTGTGAAAACCATTTTGAAAGACCGTTTGGGCCTACGAAAAGTCAAATCTCGTTTGGTACCGAAAACTCTCAATTTCTTGGAAAAAAGTCGACGCGTTGATGTGTGTGAAACAATGCTTTCAGACTATCAGAGCAAGCTCAAATGCATCATTACGGAAGATGAGACTTGGATTTATGCTTACGACCCTGAAACAACCGACCAATCAAGCGAATATCGTGCTAAAGGCGAGGCCAGACCGAAAAAAGCACGTCAAAGTCGTTCAAAAATAAAGGTCATGATGACAGTTTTTTTCGATTTTCGTGGTGTGGTGCACTATGAATTCCTTCCACCTGGCCAAACTGTTAATAAGGAATATTATTTGAGCGTTATGCTTCGTTGACGTGAAGGAATTCGTCTAAAAATACCAGAATTATGGGCCAACAACTCTTGGTTTTTGCATCACGATTATGCATCGTCTCACACTGCACTCGTTCTTCGTGACCATTTCGCCAAAAATTCCACGCATATCGTTCCGCAATCACCGTATTCGCCTGATTTGGCTCCGTGTGACTTCTGGCTATTCCCAAAACTCAAGAGACCACTCAGGGGAACACGTTTCGAGTCGATTGAGGAGATAAAAGCGGAATCGAGGAAGGTGCTGATGGGTATACCGAATGGACTAAATGGACTATTTGGCATGTTTCGGGGATTGGAAAAATCGTTGGCATAAGTATATTTCATCGAGAGATATTATTTTGAAGGCGATGAAATAGATTTACAAGAATAAATAAAGATTTTTCGTTGTATAACCAAATTCAACTTACTTTCTGCCCACAGTAGTAAACCAAAAATTCAGTAGCCCTTTTCTGTAAGAAGTCCCCAAAATTGTCGTTTAACTTCACGTCGTTTTGATCCAAATCGCACGATTGGGCGAGGAAAAGTAGTTCAGCAAATATTAATCGACAAAATGGGGTACAGTGGGAGAAATGGTATGCCAATCGACATGAAATGTGTGAAATTGAATCAACATTTGTGTTTTTCAACATTGAGAAAAGTAAGCTTGAAAGCCAAAATGTGTGTAAAAAATTTTAGTATTGATAAATAAATATTTGTACTTCCCCAAAAATGTGCAATCATTTTGTTTGGTGCTAATTACGGGGAAACTATGCCCGACGTTTTCTTTTGGGAAAACGGAATGTTGCAGTCCCTTATGCTAAATGAATTCACTGCCAATGGCTCTACAGGATGGCTGCTTGAAGACTCTGGAAATACGTTACTGACGCGCTGCTAAGAACTTCACTCAGAAATGTTGAGAATATCAGTGTTGAGAAGGGCAGCGAATACTGCTTAAAATAACTACTTTTGCAATTAATTATTGCACATTTTTTTCAATTAATATTTAAAACTTAATTAAACAATATCTCTGTAAATGTGCAATATATTTCCTGAAGGTAATTTTATGTCCACTTATGTCGACTGACATTTTGGCGGCTGCCGTAGCCGCATGGGTAGTTGCGTGACTACCGGTACGCAGGTTCGAATCCCGGATGCGAAATATCAAACGTAGAAAAAATTGTTTCTAATAACAGTCGCTGCTCGCCATTAAAAATCTTTTCATAAAAAGCCGTCTCTCCATTCGTGTGGAACAAATAAATCAACTGCAACGTATTTATGCCAGCGTTGATCCAGCTCTTGAAACATGCCTGGAACTCTACTTTCTTTATAACCATCAAATTCATCTTTCATCTCGTTCCCATTAGTGGTTTTTTGAGCCGATCAAACAGAAGAAAACCGCCGGGAGCCATATCAGGCGAATTCGATTGCTGCTATTATTATTTTATTATTAGTTTCATTCTTGGCCAAAAGTTCACAGATAATGATAAGACGAAGGTGCGTTATCATGGGTAAAAATTCGCAAGTTGTTTTTTCCCAAACCCTTTTTTTTTGGCGAATTGCCTTACGTAAGGCAAGCTAAGCTAAGCTTTCTATTTTGACTGAAATTGCAGTGCTTTTTTAGGTTTTGGTTTGTTCAGAGTTCTCCACTCACTCGCCTGATGTTGGGATTGCATTTCGTACTCATAAACCATCGATTCGTCTCCAGTATGGTGCGCTTAATCAAAAAAATCATGTATTTGATGATATCAACGCGGTCTCTTTTTTGTATGAGATTCAAATCCTTTATAACGAACTTTGCAGCAATAAATCCATAAGCAATGTTTAACTCCTCTGTCAGCTCTCTGATGGTTAGGTTAGGTTGGACTTGGCTGATCCTGATCGCACGTAGACCATAAATCGGTCCATAGAGATACCAACTGTTCGTATAGAGAGTTTAAGAACTTTATATTTTGGATTTAATACACATTTGAGATAATTTAAGTAGAGTGCTAATTCTTTGATCAGCCACGCCTTTCGAAGGTTGAAAATGATGCAGAACCTAAGCAGTTATTCATGTTTTGCTAAGTGCAGGGCAGTGGAGGTGTAGATGTTCCAGCTTTTCTCTAAATTTATTGATGTTTTTGTTAGCTTTCGATGTCGATGGCATGCCACCACGTGCGTCATCCTCGATGGACTCACGATATCTTCTGAAGCGTCCATGCCAATTGAGAATATTTGAATTCAATTTAGTACAAAACCCTTCGTGGTGAAATAAAAAAGGGCACGTCAGTAGACAACCCCTGAATTGAATTTGAATTTGAAAAGGTCGAGCCAAGGAGCACCAGGAGATTTGGTGGCTCCTAAAACACTCAGGCTAAAAAGCCCATTGTATTTAAAGCTCTGGAAAGGGGGTAGAGAGTCAAGGAGGGAGGGAGAAAAGTATCAGAGAAAGAGATAGGAAAGAATAGAGACAGAGATAGAGATAGTTAGTCCTGTGAGAATTTTCCAGATTCTTTGGCAAATCTGTAAATATCCTCCAGTTTTAGAGAACGAATATTACTCATTCTCATGACATCGGAACCCAATACTCGTAGTCGCGCTCTAGCAAAGGCAGGACACTCACAGAGAAAGTGCTCAGTGCTATCCGCCTCCTCCAAGCATGACAGGCATACCGGGTCCTCGATGATTCCAATGGTGGTCATATGCTGACCCCATGGGTTGTGTCCTGTAATGATGCCGACCATCAACCGAATGTCTTTCCTTCTAAGTTTTAGAAAGTTTGACAGTTTTCTGTTCGGATTTGTCACAAAACACTTTGCAGTTCTGCAGCGTTCTAGACCGGACCATTGCTCTTTATGTAGATTGCCTACATAATCGCTGATCCAATTCTTGATTCCTGCAGAACTGATTCCGATTATTGGCTCTGGCCCCTATGGGGGCATCGCTGATCCACGGTTGGCCAATTCGTCGGCAATTTCGTTTCCTTGAACACCGGAGTGTCCCGGAACCCATATAAGTACAAGCCTGTTTTGTCTTGCGACAGAATTAAGCTTCTTCTTTACATGACAACCCCTACTGTCGATAAATTTGACAAATTTTTTTACAGACATACAACAAGTTAGAGTGATGCCATTGTGACGTCAAAGAGAGATCTTCAGCAATAATAGTTACAGAAATGTTATTTCAATGCAAATTATATTAGTTCTACTAAATTTGCTTCGAATTTATTACTGCACTTTACAAAATAAGTCCTCCTCATACATGCCACTTAAATAATATATACTCGTGCCGTAAAAAGAATTTTAATTGAATTTTTTAAATAAGCATCTTTTCACCCGCTCATTTACTTCCTTCAACTTTTGCTTTCTCTTTACTTGTTCGCCTCTATGCAATTACAGCTTTTAATTTATATGCCACTTAAAGTAAAAGCTCAAGACAACGCAATAAAAGCGCATTTGAATAAAAAATATAGATGGAAATATTGAAACTGACACACACACACACACACATAATTACACTCTAGCCGAATGAAGAAAAATGAACTGTCAGTCATGGTTGTGGCATGTCGGCAACAGCATAAGTCAAGCTTACGTACGTACGTCCATATGTCCAGCTCCAGTTGTTGTCCCGCCTTAGGCATTGTGCGGAACTAGGTTGGCTGATTGAGGGTCAGCATAGAAATTTTGCTGGTCACATTTCTATTTTTCTCTTTCGCTAATGGCTTACTTTCAGTTTATTCGTTTATGCTTCATTCATTCGCTTTTTTGCGCATTTTCCTTTTAAGGAAATTAGACTTCCGGATATACAAACATACGTACATACAGCTTCACTACTTCCTTTTTTCTTTTGAAATCTCCGCCTTTGTGTATGAATAAGATAAATTATATAAATGGTTAAATAATTGGATGGAGATAATATTGAAAAATTACTTATTGTGATGATGTAATGCAAAAGTATTAACTAAGTAAGTTTACCATTACGTGGCTGACAGCTTCGCATAAGCGGTTTTATGCCGATCATTGGGTATGGGAGCCTACGCTGCCAAATGTTTCCTGTTTACGACTACCTCTTTTTCTACCTGACTTACTCCTTATGTAAGTTTGCCAGTAATCTAATATGCTCAATACGTCCGCGGTGTGGGTAATGGATGTGTGGGCCCAGAGCCCAATTTCTCTTATGATTGAGACCAAATAGCATCCAGGGTACAAGACTGAATGAATTACTGCCGTTTGATGACGGTACATTGGCCTTCCATTGGAGGATGCAGAGTGAGCTACCCTTAAAGTACCTATCTCCCAGCCACGATATTTTGCGGCAGTACTTATAACGAAAGAAACTACCGGAGAAGTTCTATCCTTGTGTTCATTAAGCGCAAAAGAGCTGAAAAGTAGGAGTCTGACGTTCGCTAATGTGCATGTGCGGCTGCCTTCATCATTCGAATCAGCGCCCAAGCCGTGATCTGGGTAGCGTACCAGGCGATCACTCACAAGTTCTGATATTATCCTCCGTAGACAAATCGGGGTCTATGCGTGCTAAAAGAAAGAGTCGCAGGGTAAAGAGGGGAAAGTCTGAGGATCACAAACGACGGATCCTGCTTCGAAAAATATCTGAACATATGTAAACGGCGGCCGCCGTAGCCGAATGGGTTGGTGCGTAACTACCATTCGGAATTCGCAGAGAGAACGGTGAAACACCAAAATTAAGAAAACATTTTTCTAATAGCGGTCACCCTTCGGCTGGCAATAGCAAACCTCCGAGTGTATTTCTGCCATAAAAAAGCTCCTCATAAAAATATCTGCCGTTTGGAGTCGGCTTGAAACTGTAGGTCCCTTCATTTGTGGAACAACATCAAGACGCACGAAAAAATAGGAGGAGGGGCTCGGCCAAACAACCAAAAAGGGTGTAAGTGCCAATTATATAATATTGCAAAAGCTAACCACTTCTGATTGAATTTTTAAAGTAAGATCTGTTGAGTTTAGAAAGCGAACTTGTAGTTTTTCTTTGAATGTAGGCATCCCACATCCTCACTCTAAGTTCGTTCACCATGGATAAAGTGGGTAGCACCAAATGAACGAGATAGCGCTGTTAGTTTATTTTTGGCATAAGAACCTCAAAGTATGTTTGGCTTGGAGCAATCGGCTCGACACATAAATATTATCGGCTATGTTTGGTATCCACCACATTGTTTTATGGACTGTAATTGGAACCTGATGAATTGAATATGAGCATATGAGATATTTTCATCGTTAGGAAGCAAGAATACGATTGCACAAATCAAGGCCTGGTCTTCATAAAATATTGCACCGCTTGCAGCAGCTGCTACACAATAAAAAATAATTTCGGCCTCACATACTGCCTTCACCCCCAGGACTGCAGACTCTCTACTAGGGCGGGTCGATTTAAAAATCGCTCATTGCTTTGTGAAAATCGTATTCTAGGGATCAAAATAAGAAACTTTGCCGAAGGAACCATACGTCTAAAACGAATTCTGATGTCCCCCTATTTGGGTCGAACGAAAAATCCCACTTTGACCCATTTAGAGTGCTCCAATCGAGTCCAAATGTATGACCGACCCCCACTAACTTTGGACGGCCGATCCACCCATGTCAGTGGCACACCCCTTGGAACTCCACTGGGGGGCTCCCATACAATCATTTCAAAATATCACCATTTTTGGCCTTTACATGAGAAAAGAAACTAAAAAGTTCGACCCAAATTGGGGGACATCAGAATTCGTTTTAGAGGTATGGTTCCTTCGGCAAAGTTTCTTATTTTGATCCTGAAAATATGATTTTCACAGAGCAATTGGCGATTTTTTTGCCTCGCCACAAATCGACCCGGCCTACTCTCTACTCTATCAAAGTAGTGCACGCTAGTTCGGGTACTTTTACGAAAAGTTCACTCCTTCCTTACAGAGGGCATTTTCAGCGCCTACTATCGAGTGTTTTTTGTTTTTTTGCTGCATGACAACTATCGATATCATTAACTATAGTTTGACAGGTAAGCTGTGAGAAAGGTAAACTGTGTTGATATTTCAATTCAATAAAGTTTGGTAAGTCAACATGAATCGTTTAATGTCCGAACAACGCTTCCAAACTATGGAAATATCTTTGAGAAAAATAAATCTCTTCGCGTCGTTCATAGATCACAGGTGGCTTTATCGGCCCTTATTTTCTTCGAAATGAAGAAAGAACTGCCGTTACGATGAATGGTGAGCAGTATCGCCATGCCGACTGAATTTTTGTTTGCAAAAATTAATCAGTTAAACATCGAGACATTTGGTTCTAACAAGGCGGCTATATAGCGCGCCTAACAATTGGACTGATCGAAAAGACCATGTAACTCTTTGCCCCGGTGGAGCTGTTATCATGTTCATAAAATAGTGCCAAGAAATTATCTTCCAGATTATAATTTTAAAAAATAATTCCAACAATGCCTCTGTTCTGTGTTCTCATTTTAAGTTCTCAAGCGTTTAAAAAAACACCCGATATAGATTCTGTCCTATCACCGACCTTAGCTTTCTTTTCTAAAAACTCCAATACTTCTTCAAATCCAACCAGAACTTCTGGTGAAGCCGTTTCTAAATCTAAATGGCCCAGGTTCTCGTAGAAATCGCTCTTATAAAATCAAGAGCACATTATTCGAAGTGTTGGACTTTCAAGCACTTTTCCTCTTACAGAGATGACCAAAATAGGCGGTGATTTAGCCAATATCCCAGTAGGATAATCGCTGGCTTCGGGTTGAAAACTTGCATACTAAGCTAATCACGGTGTTTCAAACAGAAGTCAGACCTTCAAAGACTTGTATGTCTTCCTCGTTTTATATCACAGTGTAGCTAAGCCCAAAGCTTTTAACTCTCGCTTCGTTTTTCAAAGAACACTTTTTAAAATTATGTTACAATTTTTTTCCTCCCACTCGAGTTGGAAAATAGGGCGTCATAGGAAGATCCTTTTGGGTTGAATATGATTGTCTTATTCTTAGGAACTCATACAATTTCCTACGCATGTAAAATGTGGCA
This sequence comes from Anastrepha obliqua, assembly GCF_027943255.1. Classification (NCBI taxonomy): domain Eukaryota; kingdom Metazoa; phylum Arthropoda; class Insecta; order Diptera; family Tephritidae; genus Anastrepha; species Anastrepha obliqua. Next base: position 122,710,042 of record NC_072894.1, read on the forward strand.
AGATGATGATTATTTTTACTGAATGACACAGTAAAACAGTTTCCTTTATGTCAGTATTATCAAAAAAAAAATAAAAAGTAAACACAAAATCAATAAGAATTCAATTATAACGAGTTTGAAAAAGCGAAGTTCGAATTTATCATCTTTCAAACCGGACACTAAAATAGCGCACTTTTATTGACTTGCAAGAAAACCAGAAATAAGTTATTTCAAATTCATTAAATTTATTTATTATTACTTACCGGATTAGTATTTTGTTGAGTATCGATTACTTTTTAAACCTGCCTAACATCTTCGAGGTTTGGGTTCGGTTTTCAGTCTTAGGTCCCTCCATTTGTGACACAACATCAAAACGCCATAAATAGCAGGAGCAGCTTTGCCAAACAGCTAATGGAAGTATAGGTGCCAATTATTTATGTTATCTCTCCAATGGAATAGAGTTACAGGCATTTTTAATTTTTTGTCCAACTTTAACATTAATATCTCTCTACAGATTTTCAATGGGGCTCAAGTCAATACTTTGTGCTGGCCAATTCAGAACTAAAAGCAAATTTTTTCTTCGGAGAGCTAATCGTTCACCACTTTTCCGGAATGCTTTGGGTCGTTATCATGCATGAATAACCAGTTTAGTGGCATGGACTCAAAAGCAAACTTCTCTAACATATATTGTCATTTATTCTCATTATTGATCCAACTCTGTTCCAAGAAAATAATCTCAGTCTTTCAAGTTACGCCCTTCGTAATATAAGATCTTTGTTGTATGCCAGGGATTGAACTTTAGAATTTTTCTCGATTAATCAAAGTCTTCCCGTCAGAACCAATCACATTAATTTGTTCGCAAATCGTATTCTTTTCTAAAATTTTCTTCTTGGTTGGTTTAAGGGTGACCCCGCATCGGAGTGGCACATAGACCGCAAGTTGGGTCCGTTGTGTTGCCCTAGAGCTCATTATTTTATATGATTTGCCCACCTAACCGAGATTTTTATTATAGATTTTGGTCCAAAATATTAATTTAATGAGAGATTCGATTTTCAGGCCCGAGAGTACTGAAAGATTGTCAATTGTTGGAGAGCCTAGAAGAGCGAGACGACTTTAGGCTAGGCCGGGACAACTGCACAGCAAATGTCTGCTCGATACTTCCTCATCTTCGTCCTCGCAGTATCTGCACAGGTCGTTTTGAGGAACCCCGAGCCGACGTGCGTGAGTGCTCAAAAGGCAGTGGCCGGTGATAAGAGATATTATATGCCTTAGCTCGTGTTTCGAAAGACTTATAAGGGTTTTTGTCTGTTTCAGATTGTAGGATGGCCAGATTTGTCTGGTCGTAACGCAAGTAGTTTCCACTCGCCACCTCCGATCAGCAATACTGTGAAATTCTCGATCAATGATCATTTTACATGTTGAGAGCGGAATGTGGATTGTGGGTAAGTTACTAACATTTGATTGCGCAGCTCCTGCTCTTGCGAGCTCATCAGCTTTGCAGTTACCTTCGAATCCACTGTGGCCCTGTATCCAGGTAACTTGAACAGAATTCTGAACACTTATCTAGTTAAGAGATAAGAGACATGATCGAACCACATCTGAGTGGGTATAAGAGGAGCTGAGTGCTCGAACGGCCGCTTGACTATCAGTGAAAAAGCGGATATCCTCTAATGATACTCTCTTTCCTAAGATAGTTTTCGCAGCTTCTTTGCTTTAATGGGCATTTGCCGAAGACAAACGAGCCCCTCTTATTTTTTTTCGACAGGAGTGTATTTTTTCTGTTAATAAGCTCAAATAACTTACTTTCACTATGCCGCCTTCGCACATGTATGCTGGACATATTCGGGCTATATTCCTCATTTATTTCCAGCATTAGCGCTTGAGAGAACTTAGAAGGGTCTCGCTTATAGTCTCACTTGTAGTCTTTCGTTCCGGCGTCTTTCGTACTTGCTTTCTTTTAATCATATTTGTGTCTGTACTAATACAGTTGATGACTTTATTTACCATTTTAATTCAACAACTTCTTATCTTTGGAACTTTTTTGTTTTGCACCTTTTTCGTTGAGGTCCCAAATCATGTGTTTTTCTTTTCAAGTGAGCAATGAAGTCCTCTTCCCATTTTCGTGCCCAATAAGATTTTGAAAGAATTAATTATATTATATTTGCCATTATAACAATCAACAATTCATTGAAAAAAAGCGCTTTAATTAGTTTTAATTATCAACTAATAATTGAAATATAACTGCGCTATTTTGTTGTCCAACGCCCAAAATAATAAGCATTTTGAATAAAAGGTGAAAAAAAAATTTAAAAATTAACTTAACTTATTGTGCGTTATTAGAGAGAAGTGATTCACAGCATAATATCGACATTAAAATATATACACATATCAGTTAATCTCCTAAGAAATAACAATTCGTACAGAGGACACTATAAGATAGCTATTTCTCTGTACATATCTATAATTGCAAGATTTTATCATAATATTGCTGTAAGTGATTTCTGCTTCACTGTATGTATTCGGGACTGGTACCGAGAATTATAGAGTTATAAAAATTATAAAAAATCAACATAACTTCGAACTTGCGCTAAACTAAAATTAAAACTAAACTAAAATTTGAAAGGCCATAAATTGCATAAAGCAATAGAGGATCCAAATCTTTCTAGAAATTCCAGCTGAAAACTAAGGAATTGATATGGAAAGTTTGCGAATTATTTTTTTTTTTAATTTTTGGTTAGCTTTAAATTTGACTGAATACACAACGAGCTATACTTTTATCTCGAGAAAAAGGAAAATTATGCTATCACTGAATTGGGTGCAAAAGAACCTATGTAGGACCTGTTTAGAGTATAAAAAGGGAAAGTTTTTTTTTGATATAAAAATGTTCAAGGATTTTAAGGTGAAGAATTTGAAGCCAAAAGCTGAAACATTTACTAGATAGTTTGGTAACTTATAAAATACGCCATTCCCAGAAAAAATGTTACCTAAGTGCATTTAAGCGGCTAAGGGTAGTCAGAATTTTGGATTTGAAATTGGATACCTGTAAAATTTCGAAAAAAAAAAAATTTTTTTTCAATAATTGTAATATAATCCTTTAAGAATATGTCAAAAAAATTTTAGAACGCAAATTTTTTTTCCCCCCATTTTTCTTTATTTATTGAATCTTTCTTGTATAAGAAACTAACAATAAGTTTACAAATCTTATATGGTATACTAGAGTAATATGTTTCCTTGCCAGTGCTAAGAATTATTTGCTCAAATGAATATATATTTACATATCGATTGATGATTAAATCGGTTGTGAATCTCCAATTCTTCATAGTTGGCAGCTGGAAAGGACGAGTTTCCAGTCTCCGATTCTTCGTAGCTGGGAGCCGGAAAGGCCTAGTTTCTAGTCTCCCTTAAAGCTTCCGTTGCCCCTCATGTCGATTGTGAAAATGTTGTTGTTTTTTGTTTTTTTTTTCAAATGTGATAGATGTGGTTGGAGGAAGTTGTGGACGGACTCTCGTGTGAGATGAGGTAATTAAGATAGTGCAGACTTGAAGATGTCTCTTTTTTTCAATCGTGTGTGACCTTCATCTAAAAGTAGATTTCGCGCTAGTTTATTGGGATGGTCTTCTAGCTTTTGTAAATATTTTTTGCTCAACCGTACTATTTCATCGGCTACACGAGGTATGCAAATATCTCTGTGAATGTTAGCGTTCTTTATATACCATGGAGCTCCCGTGATTATCCGCAAGGCTTTAGATTGCACTCTCTGAAGTTTTTCGATATTTGAAGGCGTAGCCGTTCCCCACATTTCTATACCATATGTCCATATTGGTTTTAGCATGGCTTTATATAGTAGCACATTGTACTCTAGAGGTGATGCTGATTTCGAATTAAGCATCCAATATAGGCTTTTCTTTTTAAGCTTGATATTCGACACTTTCTTTTCAATATGATTACGCCATGTGAGTCTTCTATCTAAGTGAATTCCAAAATATTTTATTTCGTTTTGCTGTGGTATATTCTGACCATTTATTGTAACTGCAGGGCAAGTTTCTTTTCTTAGAGTAAAAGTAATATGCACGCATTTGGTTTCATTAACCTTTATTCTCCAGTTTTTAAGCCATACTTCTGTTTCAAGTATATGCCTTTGTAATATGGACGTTGCTACTTTTGGGTCTGTGTGAGTGCAAAGTATTGCAGTATCATCGGCAAATGTTGATGCCATTGTTTGGCTCGTCGTTGGCATATCAGATGTGTATAATACATATAAAATAGTGCCTAGAACGCTGCCTTGTGGAACTCCAACGTCTATTCTACAATGCCGAGAGAAAAAATCTTTTTGCTTTACAACAAATTCTCTATTAGTGATATAGTTTTGCAGCAAGAGGTGTACATTCGTAGGCAGTAAACTAGTAATTTTGTGAATTAGGCCGCGGTGCCATACCTTATCGAATGCTTGTGCTACGTCTAAGAACAGTGCAGTGCAGTACTGTTTTTTCTCAAAGGACTTTCGTATAAATGACACAATGCGATGAACTTGCTCAGTTGTACTATGTTTTGCTCTAAATCCAAATTGGTGTTGAGGAATAATATTGTTATCTTGAATAAAAGGCATTATTTTCTGCAAGAGCAACTTTTCAAATAGCTTTGAAAGTATGGAGAATAGACTAATTGGCCGATATGAGGATGCTTGACTTAAGTCTTTCCCAGGTTTACCACATTTAAGGGTTAGGGATAAAAATCTATTTTTTTTTTGGCATGTTATTGTAGTAAAACATTTCAAAAATACCGTGTTAAAATTTTAAGCCAATCCGAGCAAAACTTTTTAAGTTATAGAGCATAAAGCCGAGCCGCCTCAAACATCTGCCGAGACGCAGCAGTTGCGCGCGCGTAGTCCGTTACAAACTTTAAACGCGGTTTTCTCGAACCTTTTTTTTTTAAGTGCGTAGTCATTGGCAATTGAAAACAACTCAACCGATCCTTTTGAAATTTTGCACACATATTTTACATATAAAAAACCTCCCCGCAACGTTTTTTTTCGCCATTTTTTTATATTAAGGTGGTTTTACACCTACAAAATGGCGGCATTTTTTTGTCAAACGACTACCAAATGGCTGAAAATGAAAATAAATCGTCAAAATAAACGTTAAAATAAAAGTTTAACTCATACTTTAACTAAATTATTCAATTTTTTTGATTTCAGATGATTCTACGCTGAGATATGCTGACTACTGCAAAATGTATTTTTGAAAAGATGTCTACGTAAATGTGCTCTCATTCGCTCATTTTGCAATATTTTTACATGAAAATTTTATCAAATATTCTTGAAATGTTACTTTATAATATGCAACAACTTTTAATAAACTGACTTGAACCGTTTCGCTACAATAAATTCATGAAAAAAGTGTTTTTTTTTAGCGTTTATCCCTTACCCCCCCTTAATGTAAAAATATGCCAATTTTGCAAAAATATATTGACTTCTTCATTTAAAATATCTTTCAAATATTGTGTAAAAACTTAAAGTGAATCCGACAAATACTTTTCGTATAACTCTACATAAATCGATCGGAAAACTTTAAATGCGTTTTTCTCAAAGCTATGTTTTTTGAACTGGTGATCACTGTAACTTAAAAAACGCTAGGTAGATTTCAATAAAATATATATATATATACATAAAACATAAAAAACTCCTGCCTCATCGAAGGATTTTTTTCCAAAAATTTCGATTTTTTTCAAACAATTAATTATCGGGTTTTTCTCGAAGATCTGAAAAATATTTCCAGAGGCTGCCATATTGTTAATTTTGAAAAAAAAAAAACGTCGATCGGGCACAATATTATCTATTAATAAAGCTAATTTCTCTTGCCCGGTTGGTTTTAAGTGAATCTCCAAGGACTTGTGATGATCACTGCAAGGGGCTTCTGGAGAAACGGGAGCTACACAAACAGCGATAACTTTTACAATTTCAATTTCAAATTTATTAGTAAAGTCTAGCCGAAATATGATGTATTAATGCTATGTTGTTATTTTTGTAAAATACAGCAACTGACTAACAAAAAACAATTATTGAAAATCATTATTTTTTCGGGTCTCTGACTACCCCTAACCTCGTAATCACACCAACTGCATCTAAAAGTTAATGGGGCGAGCACAAGTATTCCACCTGGAGCTTAGTGAGTATAATCTAATTTGCCGTATTCGCAAAAATGTTGTTTCTACAATTCGATGTCAAGAGAAATGTGTGGTATGTTGGTCAAGCACTGCAGATGTTGCATACTTTCAGGCACCGAAATGCATCTAGAAAAAAGTTGTCTTCCTTTTTTAAGTTCTTAACTTTGCTATTTGCTTATGTACTTACATAGTGCTGCGACTTCGCATCGCGGCGTTGTGAATTATTTCTACTCGACGAAAATTCTCACACAGCAGGTGTTTGGTAAATATGCCGTGAAATATGCAACGAAATATTTTGGTCTTCCAAACATTCCTTCCAAAATACTGCATTGAGCAAAAGGAAGACACTTGCGGGAACATGGAAAAGGTGTGGAATTCACACTTCAAGCAGAATAAATAAATACGGAGCAGAAGTGTAGCCAAAAGTGAGCATGAGAAGCGAACAGTGTAAAGTTGACGGTTAACAAGCGATTGCCTACTTGAAGTGTAAGCGTATGAGGACATAAGAGGGGTGATATTTATATTTTTGCGTTCTTTTAGTACCAAAATTGACGAAGTTGATGTCTACCATAAAAGGTTTGACGTTGAAAAACTGTAGCACAGGCACTTACTGACAAGTTTTGACAATTTTTTTATTTCTCTATTTAATATATTTTTTAATATATTTTTATAAAAATATAGCTCATTGTCTTACAAAAACCATACAAATGCAGGCTCCAAACTGCACGTAAAATAAAAAATATGTATACAAAAAATTCGTAAAAATTTCACATTTTTAAACAGAATTTTAGAAACGCTTCGATTATGAGGTTTTATAGTACATAGAATTTGGATATAATAAATTGCATGTTTCGAGTACCTCAAAAGTCGCGTTCAATTTTGACAATTTTTTGGCTAATGGTGTTGGGTGTTTTCTTGAATTAAACTAAATGTCGAGCATTTGTGGACATTTATTATTCTACGTAGGAAATCAGAGTCACGGCGGCCGCCGTAGCCGAATGGGTTGGTGCGTGATTACCATTCGGAATTCACAGAGAGAACGTAGGTTAAAATCTCGGTGAACCACCAAAATTCAGAAAAAAAAATTTCTAATAGCGGTCGCCCCTCGGCAGGCAATGGCAAGCTTCCGAGTGTATTTCTGCCATGAAAAGGCTCCTCATAAAAATATCTGCCGTTCGGAGTCGGCTTGAAACTGTAGGTCCCTCCATTTGTGGAACAACATCAAGACGCACACCACAAATAGGAGGAGGAGCTCGGCCAAACACCTAACCGAAGTGTACGCGATATTATTTATTTTTGTTTTTTTAGGAAATCAGAGTTGAGGTATTCATAAAGGATCACGTTTTGCCGTCCACGAAATAAACTGCAGGTAAACAATTTTTTTAATATTGATTTAGCGAAAATCGATTTTTTATTAAATTTCGTAAAAGTTTTGCAAAGCTGTCAATACATTCATCAAAAGCTCCTAATCGGCAATTTGGTGAGAAAATTAAAATAAAAAAATTAAATATTAGAATTTAACTAAATATTGACTACAATAACAGATAATTTGATTTAATTGATTGCATTTTTTGTTAGATCTCAAAAATGGAAATTTTGCCATATCTCGAAGGCGATTACATTTTTTGTGTTCTGAGTTCATTTTTGTATTCAGCTTAAAATTTTGCATACAAGTAAATATCAAATGCTGCAGTTATTTTTTGCCGTTTATTGTAGATTGAAAATTCTATGCACCTTGTGACATATTTATTTATAACCGTACCTACTCTGAATCTAGTCCAGTAGTGCTAATGTCACTAATGCTCGGTTGCTTGGTTGTCAAAGCAAACATAAATATCTTGTGACCTACGAAGTTGTTTGATGCTGTCTAAAGGGTACATTTCTTTGACAGATTTACCTCCACACTGCCTCTAAGTATTTTGCCACCTATTTTATGCAGGTAGATATTTTTTCATTTGCGTAAATTTTAACTTCTTCAGCAGGGAGCTGTCTCCTTCTGCGTGGCATTTCTTTTTTGCTTCAAGCCAAAGGACTCTCTACTGGTGGAATGGAGTATGATTTAGCACTACTATTTACTACAGCACAGCCATGGTCGGGAGGCGAACTCTTAAATTCTTTTAGATATTTTAATACAAAGCAAAGTATTGGAAATCAGAGGAGGAGATATAACTGAATAAAATAGTGCAAATACTAAAATTTATTGAAGAAGTTGAGTTCTGAGAAATGCATTCAAACTTTCAGGTCGCAGTACTAGATTTTTTAATAATAATAATAATAATAATAAATTTGATATTATACAAGTTTCAAGCAATGGACTCTGGTTGAGGCGTTAAACAAAATAAAATGGTGTAAAATAATTCTATCTGGTAAAGCAAAAGAGTTTCAACCTTAACGCTGAAACGATTTTAACCTTTCCCCAAACTTGAAGTGGGTAAAAACCTCACCTTTCTTGACCTCAACCTCAACCGTCGGTAATGATATAATGTGGCCAGTGGACCACTTTCAGTAAGCAGAACTATCGCTGTGGGATAAACCAAACGTAATGTTAGGGTGCCTAAAAGGCGATTTGAAAATTAACGTCTACATTTTATTTTAGGGAAGGTTAAGGTAAATCGCCATAAGAAACACGGTAATCCTTACATTTGAGTTATATTAAGTGTTCCGCAGTTTTATGTACAAAATAGCGGCAAACATTTTTGTGGGACATTTTAACCCACTAACTTCTTAATAGGTGGACCATTTTTGTGTCATTTGGGGGACAGCGGAAATAATTATAACATAGCGATATAAGGGGTTAAAATGTTTGACAGAAAATAAATTCTACTCTAAGTATTCTAATAAACCAAGGCAGAAAATTCAACCTGAAGGCAAAAAATGAACCAACACAGAAAGTGTGTACGCTAACTGGCATTTAAAATTTTACCAAAATAATGTTTGCAATGCACACTAATGATATTAACTTTTGAACTCATTTATTATCGAAACCTTTTAATTTTTTCTTTTTTTTTTGTTTTTTTTTTGTTTTTTTTTTTTTTGTTTTTTAATGCTATAGAGTTCAATTGGAGAACAGGGTTTACAAAAAGCTAATTTTTGCTAAATCATAATACTAAAGTCGCGCTTTACGTCAAATGGCAGTAAAAATGCAAACATATTGCAATGCCGTGATATATGCGTGAAATTTCGTATGTATTTCACGCCAAAGTAGTACTCAGTTCACGCCATGAAATCAATGCGTTACTTTGCAGCAAAATAATGCCCGGAACATTGTTTCACATCTTTAAAACACATTTGCCCTTTTAAATGAAACAAAAACTGACAGTTCGCTTGAGAGTGAAGTGCCTGAGTTGGAATACTCCGAAGATTCGAAGATATGACATTTTTAGGCGACGTGTTTTATTGTAACTAAGTGTGTAAGTAAATATTCTTTACTTGGTTTTTGTGTCAATTGTTAATTGTGTTAATTGGTTTAAAGCACTTTTCTTACCAAAATTTACCAATTGCTTTGGGGCGTTCTTCATACATTTGTCGTTTCTTTTCATATAGCAGTCAATGTTGGTAGCAACATTTCACGGCAACCCAAATGCAGTTCGAACTAGCCATAAGCAGTAGCGAAGCGCAAATAATTTTATTGATTACGTTCTGTTTTGTACATATATTTTAAAGTTTGTGTCGAAAATAAGCAGTTGACTTGTTTTTAAAGTATAGTAAGCTGTTACAACAGCAGCAACAACAATTAAAACACTTTAAGTATAGTATCCTCTGCTGGCTTGGATAGGCACTGTTCACTCTCTTAGTCTCGCACTTCATATTTCTCATTCAGTGTTTAAAAATTTCCAAAGGCTATTGCTGCTTCTACCTGAAGTGGTAGTGGCTGAGAGACTGAACAACTTGAAAGAAGCAGAGAATATCTGAAACAGAGAAACTCTCGACCTCTTTCTACAAAGCACATAGTTTATGTATTGAATTGCTTGAAATCTTAATTTATTTTAATTGGTTGTTAGTCTGAAAAATAAACTCTTCTAGAGTACAAAGTGCGACGATGTTTTCTGCGAGCTCGTCTTGGCTTAGTAGTGTGCAAAAGGTCAGTTGCAAGTGGATCTGAGGAGCTATCTGAACGTACCCGGCAGAAATACACTCGGAGGTTTGCCATTGCCTGCCGAGGGGCGACCACTATTAGAAAAATGTTTTTATTAATTTTGGTGTTTCACGGAGATTCGAACCAACGTTCTCTCTGTGAATTCGGAATGGTAGTCACACACCAACCCATTCGGCTACGGCGGCCTCTAAATTATGGAAGAATAATTTTAGTGTTACATCAATTCTCTTAGTTTTGGACGTAAGTAAATAAATAAACAAATTAATTAATTAATAAATAATTATAAATTATTATGTTCGAAAAATTAAGACAATATTTTTACTACTACTTATTATTTTCCAAAGCAAAGGAGACCTTCTTCTTCCTCTACCACCACCAGTGGGCAACGCATCGAATAATTTCAAATTTGAAAGACGTCATGTTTGCATTCATTCGGACGACATGACCCAGCCAACGAGGCCGCTGCATCTTTATTCGCTGCGCTATGTCTACGTCGTTGTGAAGCTCATACAGCTCACAGTTACATCGCGTGCAATAATCGCCGTTGCCAACGTGCAAAGGCCCAAAAATCTTACGCAGAATCTTTGTCTCACAGGGGGCGCATCATTGGATATTGTCATCGTCCACGATTCTGCGCCATAAAGTAGGACGGGTATGATGATAGCCCTATTCATTGACATAAGACTTTACTACTCAATTGTTTACTTACTCCAAAGTAGTACTTTTTGGCAAGAGAGATTCTTCGTTGGATTTAGAGGCTGTGATTGCTACCGGTGTTAATGCTGGTTCTTAGATAAACGAAACCTCTTATAATTTCAAAATCATAACTGTCAATAGGGAGATGGGTTTCGATGGGCGGGTGCGCCTATTGTTTGTTTTATGACAGGGTACAGTTTGGCCTCGCTCCAGACCCATTCGCTTTGCTGTTACTACTACTAATAATTACTACAGCTCTCTTGACCTTCTGCATGTCGCCATGATGAGTTCCCTTTGAAGTGTGACTTCATCTTGGGGAATAAGAAAAAGTCGCAGGGAATATCGTACGAATGTCTGTTTTCTACAACAAAAAGCTCTAGCTTGAAGAGCGATTAACGAAACGCCAGCTATGTAGAAAGTGTCAAGTCACGTTTCTGTGTGGTACGGGCATATTCACGATGAGTTATAAGAATTATGAATAAAAAAAATTATCGACAATGCCTTCAGTTACACTTTGAACATCCTCGCTTTAGTTGGCCACACTCCATTCATTTTCGCCTACTACTGACTTTTTAATTTAAATATCCAGGACTCTTACGTCGCTCTAAATGCGTGACAAAAAATCCTCGCAGATCAAATTTCGCTCATTATCATTAATTTTCACGACGCCATTAAAAAAGTTACCTACCAACAACACACATAAAATACGTAGAGAAGCGTATTATTCTATCAACATAAACTTTCAACCGAAATTGAGTGAGTATCTCGACTCTTTTCAAAGATCTTTTCAAAGAGAATGACACAGTAGTGTCAATTTGCGAGTTATAAAAAAAATACCGGACTTCAATTACTACACCTCGTATAAATATGTGCTCATGACTATAAGCCATATATTCTAGTAAATAACATGGCTTTGTTAATTAAATAACTGTGTGATATTAAAACGGTATGCAAAGTAGAAGCATGAAAACATGCAAGAAAATATGGACGTCTGAGAAAATATTCAAATATGTTTACCTACCCATGTAGATACTCGTATTTTCGTTAGCGTACCTACATGTTTTTATTGTATTTACAAACACGCACATCTCGCATACATCACCGAAAGACCGTAAATGTGCATGCACTCACACTTACACATACATACATACGTACAAGAACATAGCCGATGTGCCGACATGCAACCAGCCACCAACATTCCAGTTGAGCAGGTCGTTTGGGGTCACAAGAGCACCCTAACACAGCCACACTACCAAGAGCAGAGAACAGTGCAGGCGCAACAGAGCGAAGCAACCGAGCAACCGAGCATCCACGTAGCATAGCAAGGATGCCTAAGAATGTGTTTTTATGAGCAGTAAAAAATGTGTGAGCTGCATAAGACTAAAAAATATTGCAATACACACAAAGGCACACATGTGGTGCACTTGATGTATGTATAAGTAGTGTATGCGTGAGTACACTAGGGATGCAAATTTTTTCGATTTTACAATCCCGGTACTTTCGGGATCTCGATGTTACAATACGACGTCAAACACTCTATTTATGCTGATGACGTGTTAATATTTTCAAAGAGAAACAACTTAAACGAAATAAATAACATATTCCATAATTTACTTGATGATATATCTCTCTGGGCACTTATTTCTGGAGCTAACCTATCAAATAATAAATGCAAAACACTGCATATATATAAGAAAAAACCCTATTGTAATTTTAACTTGACCTATAATAATCAGATAATAGAAAATGTTACTAACCTGAAAATATTAGGCATAATTTTTGATAAAAATCTTAGCTTTAAGGAACATTGTAAATACCTTAAATTTAAACTTAATAATAGATTAAATCGCATTAAATACTTTGCTTCAAAATATAGTAATGTTACCCAAAATTCTCTAATAAATCTAACAAAATCATTAATAATATCTTGCATTGATTACGGTCTACCAATATATGGACAGTGTTCAAAAGGCACCCTCGCGAACATATCAGCAATCTACCATTCAGCCGTTCGTAAAAGTCTTCGAGCTTTTCCAACCTCCCCGACAAAAAATATTTTAGCCGAAGCTGGACTTCCCGAAATGAGTGATAGAGTAAGGTATAATACACTTCGTTTAATTCCAAGGATATATTGTTGCAGTAACCCAATTATAAACAATGACTTGAAAAATGTCATCAGAAGAACCACAAAATTGAAGCGTGAATCAGCTATATACAGAGCGGTGGAAGAAACCGCGAAATTCGACGTTTCCATAAAGCCCATGTTAACTTTTCTATCGAGATTCCCACCCTGGGAACTTCCTCCATCCACTTTCATCACCAGCCTACTGATGTATTCAAAACAAAACACCTCTAAACTTGTTTATCAAATGCTATTCTTTCAAATCAAGAACTATTGGGATGCCAAAGGCTGGAAATTTATTAACACTGTCGGCTCTAAAGACACCGACTCAACTGCATTTGCTGTGGTATCTGATAAGGGAAGCATACTTAGGACTGCTCTTCTATTCCCACACAACTCGATATTTACTACCGAGGCGATTGCTATAAACTTCGCCATTGACTACGCCTCCTCAACTAAAGGAAAATATATAATCTGTACAGACAGTAAATCTGTCATCGCAGCTCTGTCGAGCGCAAACAGCAGAGAACCTTTAATTGACAATATTCGAAATAAATTGTCCCAGCAAAAGGCAAAAATAAAAGTTATGTGGATCCCTGGACACAGCGGAGTTCTTGGCAACGAAAACGCTGATAAAGCAGCGAAAAATGTCAGCAACATCCTTACATTCTGTTTCGAAACCTTCGTTAAATCCGACATTCTCAGGATAATCGATAGTATCTATCACTCAACCGTAAAGGAGAAATGGTTTACATATCAACACAGCTACAAATCCGTAAATCCAGAACGATTAAAAGCAATTATTCCAACAGGAGCGACACTAAAGCAGACAAAAATCATTACCCGACTCCGGCTAGGACACACAAATATTACTCACAAAACCGCACCAAACAGTGACTTCTAAAAGGAATGCCTGCCCCGATTTGCTCAGCATGTAACTGTCCACTGTCCATTATTCATATAATAGACTACTGCACCACGTATAACAATGGCAGAAACAATATCTGTAACGGCAGGAAACCTTCCGATTTACTGAAAGAGATTTCTCTAGAAAACATGTCCAATATTTATGATTTTATATATCAAATTGGACTAGTTTATCTTTTATAATTTTGTTTATTAATTCCCCGCACATAATAATTTTGATTCTAATATTTTTTTTTATAAATAAGTAAAAAATCTATTAGTTTTATTTTAGGCCGATAGTCCTAGCTACTAGTGCCTTTCGTAATGTAATATAGTTATTTATAATTATATTTCTAATAAATAAATAAATAAATAAATAAATAAAAATACAATCTCGAGATCCCGGGACTAGTAACGAGGTTTAGATACTCAATATTTTGCGACAAGTTAACTCAAAACAAATTCATAAATATTGTTTGTGAAACTCCCCTATCATAGAATAAATAATAAATAAATGGGTTTTCTGTACAGCACACGAACACATTATAAGACCCAATAAATGTCTTATATTTTTATTATTAGTTTAGGGCTGACAATTTATGTTTTTAATATTGCAACTTTGATGACAGTTGTTTTAAAAATATTTAGAAAAAGTGTAAGACCAATTTTATTATACTTAAAATAAACAAATAGAATTATTGAGATTAGCTTACAATTTGGAGCTCAGTAATTGTGTTGGATCCTCCTTTAAACGTAGCTTGTTGATGTCGTGAAGGTATCGAATTTGTTAAGCTTTTCTATAATATTTTGATAAATTTTTGACATTAATCGCACTTTTCAGGCTCTTAGCTCAATGACGGTCTTCTATTTTGTATGACCGATTCAAAAAGTTTTACCCACACATTTTCGATTGGATAAAGGTCAGAGCTGCAGGTAGACTGCTTTAAGTCCGTACTTTTCTTTCAAATGCAAGTAAAGCAAGCTCACAGTTTTGCTTCTTGTTAATTTTGAAGCAATTTTTCAAATTCAGGCAAAGCTTTTACGCGCACAATATTTTTGGTTTCTAAGCCACATAAATACGAGAACGGGATAAAACGATCAGAGCAAGTTATAATATAATAATTTGAAAGTGATAACTTACATTGTAAACTTTTAAATTAAAAGCAAACGCTTTTGGTCTTATATAGGGTGGGCCATGTAAAATTTGCTTTTTGAATCGGCTATAAAAAAAAACTAATAAATATTTGTTCAAACTTTTTTTTTTATTTTGAAGATTGAACATTGTCATTTATGAATGAAAAATAATATCGTTCAAATGACTGCCACGACTGGCTTTACAGTAGGCCATTCGATCAACCCAACTTTTAAGCACTTTTTCGATTGTTGGGGCTCCAATTTCATGAATGACAACTTCGATTTCGTGTTTTAAAGCATCAATCGTCTCTGGATGGTTCGCATAGCAGTTGTCCTTAACGGCTCCCCACAAAAAATACACCAACGGGCTTAAATCACAGCTCGGAGGCGGCCAATTGATATCGGAATTTCGGCTGATCATTCGGTTTTCAAAAACGGTAGCCAAAAGTTCGAGTGTAACTTTGGCAGTGTGACAAGTTGCACCGTCCTGTTGAAACCAAATGTCGTACATGTCATCCTCTTCAATTTTTCAAAAACTCGTTGAGCATGTCACGGTAACGCTCGGCATTTACTGTAACCGCGGCACCTCGCTCATTTTCGAAAAAAAATGGCCCAATGATGCCGCCAGACCAAAAACCGCACCAAACAGTGACTCGTTGTGGATGCATTTGCTTCTCTTCAGTAACGTGTGGATTTTCTGAGCCCCAAATCCGACAATTTTGCTTATTGACGTAGCCACCGATGTGAAAATCAGAAAAGAAGAAGAAGACTCACCTCTTTGGAAAAAGGTTTTCAATATTTCCCAATTTCGTTCAAGCGTATATCGTCCCATTTCGTAAATGTCAAACCTTTAAGTAAATTATGAACACATTTGACATGCCATTTATGTTACCATTCTAAAAAAAATTAGTGGTTCAAAAAGCAAATGCTATATGGCCCACCCTGTAATTATTTTGTTTAGTACAGATCAAGGATTTGCGCGACACTATAAGTGAAATACCAGCAGTAAATACCAGCATGCCCTTATAAAATAATTTTTTAAACATAAAATCAAGAGAAAGATATTGGGACGTTTTTCTATTATTGCTTTAGGAGATTTCATCATAATCATCTTCATCTTATAGTTTTTTCATGCCGTCTATTTTTAAATCTCGTACGTGAGCAAAACTCACTCAATCCACGAACGCTTCAAAATGATTTTGATTGTTGTTGTTTTGATAGTTTTTTCTTGGTGTAGTGATAATCAACTGTTTTTAAATATTTGGAAATGGCATTGATTTACTTTCGCCAAGTTGTTTCTCCCTTGAAGACATCTTATTTTATCGCTAATTGTGATCTGAGATCGGTCAGCGAAATATTGGACTTATCAGTAATTTTTGACGCAAACTTCACTTCTTATGCTCCGAACAAATGTTCCATCATTCCTTGGGATTTGTGATAGCCTATGGCTAGTGGTTGAAGAATGTTGGAGTCCTTAGGGGATGTCTTTTTTTGGCTACTTTACCGCGAGAACAGCGAATAATTGTTTCCTGCATTTGTAGTACAGTAAGAATATTCTGTGTAAGTTCAATGCAGCCTTGCACGAGTTGGCGACACCGAGTGGTACCAGGTTATGGCTCACTTGACCTCTCCAACGTAGATTAGGTGTTCCTTTTCCTCGTTATCCACCATTAAGTTCCCTCTCGATGGACTGCCGTGCCGGAGCACTTTCGTTCATCCTCGAGACATAGCCAAGCCAGCGCAGCCGTTGTATTTTAATATGCTTCACTATGTCCATATCTCGGTATAGATCATAAAGCTCGCTGTTTCATCGGATACGGACTCATTGTCGCCTATGCGAAGAGGACTTTTGGGAGAATTTTTCTCTCGAACGCTTCCAGTGCCCTCTCATCAGTTGTCGTTATCGTCCAAGTATCTGCGCCATATACAAGCACGGGGATGATTAGGCTTTTGTATAGCGTTGTTTTCGTTTTTCGAGAAAGGACGCTACTTCTCATTTGCGTACTGAGACCAAAGTAATACCTGTTCGTTTAATCTCTAGGCTGACTGTTTACACTGGTTCCTAAATAAACAAAGTCCTTCACCACTTGAAATTCGCGGTTGCCAACAGTGACGTGTTGTCCAAGATGCAAGACGTCTTTGTATGTTGACTTTGTGTTACTCTCGTTTACCGCAAGGTCTACCTTTTCTGCTTCCTTCTCCGACAAAATCAATATCGTTGGCATACGCCAATAACATGATACTTTTGTAGTAGATAGTGTCAAAGGGGTTCAACTCAGCAGCACGAATATTTTTTTCTAGCCGGAAATTAAAGAAATTGCCTTGTCTGAAACCTCTCTTGGTATCGAATGGCTCGGAGATGTCTTTTCCGATCCTGATGGAGCTTACCGTGGTGCTCAACATCATTTTACACAGCCGTATAAGATTTGCGGGGATACTAAAGTCAGATATAACGGCTCAGAGACCGTTTCTGTTTGTGCTATCGAAAGCAGCTTTGAAATCGACGAAGAGGTGGTGTGTGTCGATTTGTCGTTCGTGGGTTTTCTCCAGGATTTGGCATTTCGTGAAAATCAATAATAGACTTACCCGGCCTCAAGCCGCACTGGCAAGGTCCAATCAGTTATTTGACGATGGGCTTCAGTCTCTCACACAATACGCTCCATAAGACCTTGTATGCGACGTTTATAAGACTAATCCCACGATAATTTGCGCAGTTTGTAGGATCTTCTTCTTGAAGATTGGGCAGAGTACGCTTAGGTTCCAGTCGATGAGCATGATTTCATCAGACCTTATTTTGCAGGGCAGCTGGTGCATGCGGTGCGCTAGCTCTTCGCCTCCAACTTTTAATAGCTCTCCCGGTTATTCATCGGCTCCTGAGGATTTGTTGATTTTTAGCCGCGATATCGCTATACGAAGCTCTTTAAAGGTGATGCTACGACTATTCCAACGTCCACGACTATGATGTTGGTCTCAGCTAGGTTGTTCTCACTGCAACTGCCATCGTTTACCAGCTATGCGAAGTGATTGCTCCTTAACCCAAGTATTCTGTGGACATCTGTTATTAGATTGCCATTTTCGTCTTTGCAGAAACTGACCCTGGCACTTTCACTAAAATCCCACTCAATATCGTTATCTTCTAGCATTCTTCGAATTTCTTCTCACGTATATTTGGAGCCTGTTGAATTTAATTAACAACAAAACTGAACTAAAATGTTAGTGCTGTTTTGCTATGCTGCCAGACTTATCATTATTAGTAGAAAAATACAATCACGTTTCATTTTTCCAATAAAACTCAACCGAGGAAATTCCCCAAGCAAAAATCCAACTGGCTGTGACTTGATTTTAATCGGTTTCATATATTTAGACTGGTCATATTGCATAAGAAATGTTTTTATTATCATAAAATTTTGATTCCTAAGGCGTACAGCGTGAATTTTGCTCGGTTTGGTGCGTTCGTGAATCACATATGAAGAGGTTTTTTTTCTAAAATCTTTCAAAAGCTTCCTCCTGCAATATTAGTTTTAACGTAACAGACAATCTTGAAAAAAAAAAATTATCATGTGGAGACAGGGAACCTCTTAAAAATCCCGAAAATCCCATTTTTTTTTTGCCTACAATGACGGTGCGACTTAAAAAATACCAAAATTGACATCTCCAGTACGAACGCATACATACACATACATATATGCCTATAGACACAATTTCCATGTGTCAGGTATTTTGGCCGAGCTTCCAATTCACAAGGATCAGCAGTTTCAAGCCGTCCCCGAGCAGAACTTTGTTTTCTTATGAGAAGTTTTTTTTTAATTGAAATGAATAGAGATGCCTGCCGAGACACAACCACTAGCAGAGCAACTTTTTTCATAATTTTTCATGTGCTTCGAACCCTAGACCATATGAAATGGTAGTCACGCATTAGCGCACCTCAACAGCCGTACTACTTCAAACACACATTCATTAAAAAAACACGCAAGCGTACACTTATCCCTATGAGAGGTTGCCGTTCGACGCCATTGTTTAGGTGTATCCTTGCATTTTTGTGTCCTCGTCCTTTCACCTCGCCTGCTCGTTTGCTCCTTTGTCCATGCAGCCACCAGCTAGCTAGTCGCACAGCTCGTCCGTGGTTTTGTTTATCCTCGCATTCACATTTGTAAGAGTATTTGTATTTGTATTTATATTTGCATTCGCATTTGTCGTGATAAATGTTGTCTTCATCATGGTTGTCGTCGTTGTCGTCGTTGTTATTGGTGCTCTTGCTGTTGCTGCAGCTGCTGGCGTTTTCGTTTGTTGTGCGCCTCACTATCTTCCAGCGCTTTTTGTGTCTGTGGCTGCTACTAAAAGTGAAGTGCAATGCAAATTCCTCGCGCTACCTCATCCCCAGCTACTTATTTCCGCTTTGTTTTGTGGCACATCCGTTTCTTCATCGCTTTGCTCCGTGTGCGGTTACACACATTTACAATGCCTCAAATGCCTATGGAAGAGTATGTACGCACATACTGGTGTATGTAGTGGTGAATATGAGTGCGTGTATTTTATTCTACCGAATGTAGAGGTTCGCAGTTCAGTCTTTCTGTGGGTAGATGCGTATTTTCCGAGCATTGCGTCAGAGTTTTCACAAGGACAACTCTTGTTTTAAGTGAATAAGGCACCCACACACCCACATGGAAGTGCAAATATTTTCACAGACTTACACATACATTTTTGTAAACTCAAGTGCTGTAGTCTCGCCTCTTTTCCTCACTGTTTTTTGCCTTCAATTACTTTCCTTTCTTTGCAGTTGTTACTTTCATTTTATTTGCATGTACATAAATACCTCCACAACTTCTTTTCATTTTTTGCTCATTATTTATTCAGCAGTTACAGGAATTTTAAATTTTAATTTCATTTGTGCAATATTTTCTGCTCTGGCCAAGCCAACAATGTACTTATTTATCAGCTTTGTAACTGTAAAAGCGGAATATATTTTTAAATAACAAATACACCATTGTTATTCACAAATGGTAGCAAATATTTTAATCGAAGAAAGGACCATGACTAGATACACATTATTCTCATACCCCAGGCAATTTGTGCAGGTCTTTTCGAAAAAAATGTTAAATTTTACAGGCTACTAAGAAACGAACTGCTCTACAAAAGCTTTTCAGATGGCACTAAAGCCGGTATTCAGCCAGCAGCTGATAGTTTAAACTAATCTTGGCAAACCTTCAAGATACCCTTACCGCTACTAGCGATTGCTGCCAGCCCCGGTGTTAATATTTTAAGACATTAATTTTGTGAAAAAGTTTGTCAAGTAAATCAAATTTTAACTAATTTTTAAATAAATTTTTAGAATAAAATTATGCGCTTACATAGCTATGTTGGAGGTGATAGGGGCGAGGTCCAGTGGCACACTTAGACCAAATATGCAGGTCCGTTGAAATACCACTTTGGGCTAAACTATAAGTTGTGCAATTCCCCATTGACACATTAAAACAATAGCTACTTGTAGCGCGGTGAGACTCAGATATATAGGAAGCTGGAAAGCAAGATTTTACGGTCGCAGCGAGATCCCTCACTGACTTTAACCCAACTAAATCCCCCCTCTTGTCCCACGGTATGTCCTCCTGGAACTTCACCGTTATGTAGTACGTCAGGAAGCCGTGTTGAGTATATTATTACTCAATCGTCTGTTATTGCCATTCTGTTCTGTACATCGTGTTAAAGAGCTCTTTCTAAGATGTAGTTGCAATATCCGGAATTTATGGTTCTTCATGATATTTGCGGCCACTACACGTGTAATTTTCCAGTTTTCTTCGTTTTCGCACATATGTGGGATAAGATTTGTCTCACTTATGTTTTCACCAAACGCTCTCTCACGCAAATTTCGATCATTAATGAACCGCGAGCAGTGGAACAAGATATGCCTCGCCGTTCCTTGCTCTTCGGGGCACTGCGGACAGTAAGGGTCGATCTCAAGATGGAACCTGTGTAGGTATGCTTTGAAGCAACCATGTCCAGTAAGCAACTGTGTGATACAAAAATGTATTTCTACATGTTTTTGCTCAATCCACCTCGCAATGTTTGGAATCAGTTCAAAGGTCCACCTACCTTTCATTGATTGTTCCCGCCGTATCTGCCATTCTTCAATTGTTCACAGCCTTTCTTTTCTTTTAACCACGCTCGACGGTTTCCGTCCAATGGTGTTATGTAACCTATACATCTCAACCGCGAAAAGGTCGATAGGCACCATTCCCGTTTGCACATGGATTGCGTGATCTGAGACAGTGCGATAGGCACTGGCTACTCGCAAGGCTCATTCGTGTTTGAGGTACGATGGCTTCGTGTTTGCCCAGGTTGGTGCTGCGTACAGAATCACTGCTTTCGAGACTGTTAACAGTAGTTTCCATATACTAGCGCGTGGGCTGCCAATATTACGCATTAGTCTAGATAACGCGTTATTTATTTTTACGGCCTTTTCACTGACTGACTGTAAATGATACTTAAAAGTCATTTTCGAGTCAATGAATACTCCCAGATATTTGATATAGGTATGCCTGCAACTTTATGTCATGGTCAGCTACCGTAATCATTAACTCTTCACGTACCCGTCGTGTTGTTAGTAATACGACTTCATTTCCAAGCCATCTTCTAATTCTTACAATTGCATCGTTGCCACTATCACCAAAGCAATGTCGTCCGCGTACCCAATGAGGGTAGCATCCTCAGGAAGGTCTAGCTTGATACCGTCATACATAGCATTCCAAAGTGTTGGGCCAAGCACAGAGCCTTGTGGGACACCGCCAGTTACTTTATATGTGCCTATTCCGTTGTCAGTATCATAAAGCAAGAGCCTGTTTTCAAAGCAGCTTGATATGATTTTTGCGGGTGTGTCGCCATAATCTGGGGCCAGGTTGCGGAGTTGAACGCATTTTTTATGTCTAAGGTAACAACAGTGCAGTATTTCTTCGTGCCAACTTTCCATTTCCTGCCGCTAGTGACTTGACGAGCAATACTCATTACAGCTTGTATTGCGTCCACGATTAAACGGCCTTTTCTAAAGCCGTATTGGTTTGGGAAAAGCCCTGTTGGTTTCGCTCTACTACTTTGCCGAGTGTATATAGCATACAAAGTGGACGATATAATGGTGGATGGTCCGGCGGCTTTCCCGGTTTGAGCAGCAGTTCCAACATCTGTTTCTTCCACACTTTTGAAAAAGCGCCTTCGTTGAGACATGTGATGTACAATTTAGCAAAAACCTCTGGTGTTGATTTACCTAATTGCTGCTATATTTGGGAAGCCATCTAAGCCCGGAGCCATCTAAGTCAAGAAATCTCACTTCCGATGAAAGCGGAAGTAAGTGGGTACTTAATTTGGCAAGTCAAAAGTGTGGAGGTTGGATGCTGAAATATATTTTCATAGGAAATTTACTAAAATTACTAGTTTATATTATTCCATACAAGTCATTAAATTTATCATATATATACTGTGGGCAAAAAGTAAGGTGAATTTATTTGTCAAACTTCGCGGGATTTAAATTTCGCTCTAATTATTTTTTTTATGAGTTGGCAGCACTGTTAATAACATCTGGGCCAACTTTCATGTGAATGTCATTATCAGTAATATATTTACGCTTGTGTTTACCAAACGACCAAGACTGCATTTTTCGATTTTTACAATGTCTGATTTGATTGAGCAGAGAAGTGCCTTCAAATTTTGTTTGCGGAATGAAATTTCGGCTGCGGAAACGTTTAGCATGTTGCAGAATGCATTTGGTGATTCGACCATGTCGCAGAAAAATGTTTATAAGTGGTACAAAGACTTTAAAAGAGGGTCGAGAACGTGTTGATGACTTGGAGCGCTCCGGACGACCATCGACGTCAACAGATGACCAACACGTCAATAAAGTGAAGGAGTTAGTGCTCATAAATCGTCGTTTGACTGTCGATATGATCGGAATATCAGAAGGATCTGTGAAAACCATTTTGAAAGACCATTTGGGCCTACGAAAAGTCAAATCTCGTTTGGTACCGAAAACTCTCAATTCATTGGAAAAAAGTCGTCGCGTTGATGTGTGTGAAACAATGCTTTCAGACTATTAGGACAAGCTCAAATGCATCATTACGGGAGATGTGATTTGGATTTATGCTTACGACCCTGAAACAACCGACCAATCAAGCGAATATCGTGCTAAAGGTGAGGCCAGACCGAAAAGAGCACGTCAAAGTCGTTCAAAAATAAAGGTCATGATGACAGTTTTTTCGATTTTCGTGGTGTGGTGCACTATGAATTCCTTCCACCTGGCCAAACTGTTAATAAGGAATATTATTTGAGCGTTATGCGTCGTTTATGTGAAGCAATTGGTCTAAAACGACCAGAATTATGGGCCAACAACTCTTGGTTTTTGCATCACGATAATGCACCGTCTCACACTGCACTCGTTCTTCGTGACCACTTCGCCAAAAATTCCACGCATATCGTTGCGCAACCACCATATTCGCCTGATTTGGCGCGGGACTTCTGGCTATTCCCAAAACTCAAGAGACCACTCCGGGGAATGCGTTTCGAGTCGATTGAGGAGATAAAAGCTGAATCGAAGAAGGTGCTGATGGGTATACCGGAAATGTACTATTTGGCATGTTTCGGGGATTGGAAAAATCGTTGGCATAAGTGTATTTCATCGAAAGGGGATTATTTTGAAGGGGATGAAATTGATTTACAAGAATAAATAAAGACTTTTCATTTTACAACCAAATTCACCTTACTTTTTGGCCACAGGTATATATATAATTGGCGCGTACATCCTTTTTTTTTTTGGGTGTTTGGCCGAACTCTTTCTCCTATTTGTGGTGCGCGTCTCTATATTGTTCCACAAATGGAGGGACCTACAGTTTCAAGACGACTCCCAACGCCAGATATTTTTATGAGGATATTTCTCATGGCAGAAATACAATCGAAGGTTTGCCATATCCTGCCGAGGGGCGACCGCTATTAGAAAAATGTTTTTTTATTAATTTTGGTTTCCCCAAATGGTAGTCATCAAAAACATATTCAATCATTCAAAATATTTTCAAAAATTTAATTTGACTGAATACATTTTTTTGGGTAGAATTAGAAACTTCCGTCCAGCTTTGAACTCATGAATTAAATATTTTCATTCTACGCATGGCTCCAAAATTTAAATATAATAGTTTGTCTGAAATGCAATCAATTGTTCAGTTAAAATGTTGGAAAAAATTTTAAATCAAAAGCGGTGTCGGTTGAAAAATCTATATTTTGTGTCACCAAGGATTTACACCACTAAAAGCATCTTTGACTTATTATACATCCTTGTTTTTTGTATCGTAGACTTTTATGAGAAGTTCTTTGTTTTTTGAAGAATAGTAATGGGCCTGAAAATTTGCCATTGGATGACGAGGGGCTAAGCCTTTGTCTGTTTCGCAAGTTTCATGTTTACATTCGCCAGCGAACCCGAGACCAACACAATGCTGGTCGTGCATAAACTCACCAAGCCATGGCGAGAAATGTTTTCTAGTATAGAGTTACTTTAACGCAACTCACATTTTTATTGCATTTCATAAATTTCCCATAAAAAAAAAATTAAATTTGAAGTTCCTACAAAAATTAACAATTTTTTTTATTAAATTTTGGGCTTCATTTGCAAAGTGTTGTTCTTTTCTAACACATTTTTTGCTCTCGCTTGAATTCTTCCAGACCAGCCTGGCTCTTTGTTGACAATACACTTGTTGTTCCGCACTTTACCCTTTCGCTACTTCAGGCAACTTCAATGAATTGAAAGCCAGCATGACAAGCTATGCTACCAGCTGCTCATTCACTTGCCTCCATTCGTTTAACCACCTGCTGGCCGTTTTGTACTGACGCTGTTTGATGCCGCCGCCTTTCATAATTCAGTCCGATACTCAATTATTCAAAAACTCATTCATTGCTGCTAAGCCGCGCGTACAGCCTGCTGAGTGTCATTTGAATTATTTATTTGGAATTTATTTTCGAATATTCACAAATTTCCATAGACTCTCTTTGTGTGCTCCTGTTCATATTTTGAAATGTTCCTCATTTCATGCCAGTCCTGTTTCGATTAATGACTGCTGATATTAAATTTATTTACCGTGAATTTCGGCCGCGATGCATGCAGTATAATACTCCTTTAATTAAGTTCAAAAGTTTGATGGAATTACTGAAAAATAGAAGCTACTAATGAATAAATTCATTCTGAAAATTTTCATAGTGGTTATTTGATAGTAGCCTCAACTCAAATAAATTCACAGTTTGATACAAATCTAATTAGAGCGTCAAAATTTTTTGTAAGGGGCGCATAGATTCGGTGGAATAGCAAAAACTGGCTTAAATTTGATTTTCATTTAGGCGCAGTCAGGTGTTGAAAATTGTTACGAGGTGCTTTTCCCTGCCTGCATACACTGCCAGAAAAGCGTCAGAGTCTTCTTTATGGTGGCGATTTTTAGCAAACTCTGTAGTTACGGTCATGTCTCTGGTTATAGGTCCAATTTATTGGTTAGATAAGGAGAAGACAAATCTGTAGGGAGGCGACGGAGTCTTAGAATTCACTTTGCATGACGAGTTATTTATTTCATTAAACCCAACTTGTACCCTTTCCATCTAACCGACACGTGGGATCTATTTTTTATTTAAATTTTTTTGCGCTGTTCAGGTATTTAAGCGGTGAAATCTAGAAATGTTGATCAACAAGGGCATGGAAGTTTTTCCTGACTATCAGCGAGCTTATGCATTCAATGTTCAGGGAACTCCAAGCCAAGACTGAACTAGTTCTGTTCAATAGAAGATATATTAAGATACCGAGTTTTCAGCCAAGTGTCTTTTCATAATTCTGGACTCAAAGCTTTCTTGTATAAGGAACACCCAGAAAATGACGAAGAAAGCTTGTGATGCCCTCTACATATGTAAGAAGACATTTTACAAAAAATATGGTCTGAAACCGTATATCAACCACCGGACGTACAATACGATCATCAAACCAAATTTGCCTTATGGCGCTTTTGTGTGTTGGGAGGCGGTACAGACACAATCCTACTTAAAAAATCTCATAAAAGTCCAACAATTTGCTTGTGTAGGAATAACAGGTGCAATCCGATCGACGCTTTAAGTGGCACTGGAAGTCATCTTACATATTGCACTCATTAATTTATTTGGTAAAAGGATAGTGGCTAAATCTACTTCCAGGATTAAAGCAGGAGGCATGCAAGAAAATAACATGCACGGTCATGCATTAGTTCTATTATCTGTGGCGCATTTGCATGACGCATCCTTAAACAGACTATCTGGCTCCGAGGATAGATCTGAACACAGACTATAAAATTCGAATACCTGAAAAGGATCGCTAGACCATAGTCAAACCAGATGATAGTTGTCATCATACTTATACTGACAGCTCAAAGATGAGCAATGGCACTGGGACGGGAGTTAACACTGAACAGTTATCTTTAAATTCCTCATTGAGACTTCCAAACCACTGTATTTGAGATTTACGCTATAAACCGTAAGACTAATGGACTTACCTCCGGCAAAGCTTAGCATTTTTATTGATAGCCAAACAGCGATCGAGGCTCTGGCCACAACGCGCATCAATTCAAGATGAGTGGAAGGAATGAAGGAGATCACTCTCGCTTATCCAACAACACAAACCACAATTTGTTGGCTCCCCGGCAACTCTGGAGTGAAGAGAAATGAAAGAGCGGATGCGTGTGCAAGGAAAGGCTCTGAGCTTAACCTTCAGCGAGGGGTAGAGGACATAAGCTTTGCTGTAAACGAATTGTACACTGTGATTGACTTGGGCATAATCGTGGAAACCAATAGAAGGTGGTCTCCGGCTGCAGGGTCTCCAAAGCGCTCTGGTCAAAACTGAATGATAAAAGGACAAAATGTCTGCTTGGATTCAACAGATCACCAGTATCCTCACAGGTGTTAAAGCACTATTTGCAGCTTAGCCAGTAGAATGGGTGCACCTCACAATATCTCCTGCATGAGCAGTTGATATGAAGAGAAAATTGAGTCGGCACAGCACCTCCTCTGTGAATGTCCCGCAATTCAAAGAAGCCTGAGAAATTTGCAAAATGCCTCACTACCCCATAGGATCTTCTTAAAAAGATTTTTAGTGGTGTAAGCAACTTCGTCAAGGAATGGAATTCAAATGCAGCTGTCACAATGGCCCACCGAGTATCTTGTCTTAGACAGGGAACCTGGCGATCCTAACCTAAATCTGGACAAAAGAATTGAAATGATTCATAAAGGTTTTAAAAATGAGGTGGGAGAGAGCATTGGGGTTACGTTCTGCTAGAAGGAATGAGCCAGTTTGATTATAATTATCGACCCTGTGCGATATATAAATTCAACTCTGTGACCAGTTTGAGTATACATTTTATTTCTAGCAGCTTTCTAGGATTAGCAAGAGTAAAGATATTGATAAGTTTCAAACAACTATTCTATGAGGAAGATCATATAGCGAAACCCAGCGAAAATCGTTTAAGGCAAAAATTAGAAACTTTTCGTGAATGGCCTTTCATTTTCAGTGTTCCTTAAAAGTTTAGAGAGACAGAATTAAAAAAAATCCATTTTTTTTTTTTTTGCTTTTTCTGTAGTATACTAAATATTCGCTCCATATCAGTTTAATGCAAAGTCGACTATTAGCCAGGTGCTGTCGGATCCCCGATGCCGGTGACAAACTCTTTAAGTACATTTTTCGCGAAACTGTAGTTGAGGTACCAGTGGCAGAGCAGTGTTCCACGACACACTCCATCTCCTTCGCAGGTACGACAGAAGTCATTCGCGTGCGTTCTCACAAAATTGTGCTCAGTGATGGTACATACCACAACCCCGACAGTCAAAAGGTAGTTGTGATTGTATGACCACTGACTCACCTGCTGGGATGTCTGTTTAAAAGAAATCGATCTACGCTGGATTTTACACGATAGAGGAAAGTCCGCGTTATTTAAAATTTTATTTTTTTTTACCGGCTATTGTAGCATGATGCCTTGCCTTGTAGCATGATCCCTTGCATGATCCCTAGCCAAGCTGCAATCCAGGCACTGGGTTCGGCCACAACAACCTCTAAAGTGGTGGATCTGCCATGAATAACGCTCTTGCAGAATCGGTACTCACACCATTAGGTGCAGTCAAGAGCACAATTTCCCTAAAATACCTCCGAATCGCAGACTGTAGGTGGAAAGTCCAGACGAAATGCAAAATTAGCAGAACGTTATGGCCCACCTACAACCTCAAGCAATCGTCGGCATTAATAAAAATGAAACGACGGGACGCCTGGAGACTAACGGCAGTCCTAACTGGCTTCTGGTCTATCGGAGAACAAGCAGCCAAAATGGGTATCCCTCACAATACATACTGTCACAGTTGCAAACAACCGGAGAAAAAGGAGACAATCTTCCATTTCCTCTGTGAATGCTCTGCCCTATGGAAGGATAGAATGTTAACCCTGGGCCAACCGCTGTTCGAGAATCTCGAACAACTATCTGGCTTAGACGTTAACAACCTAATAAGGTTCCTTAACCGCACAGACTGGATATAGTTATGCTGTAAATAACCGTTAAACAAGTTGGTAACGAGGATGTGGCAACAAAATGGCGCGGAAGCGCTAGTTGGATTCTGGAAGAATCACCACTTTAACCAACCAACCGCACAGCAAAAATCTGTCCATGATTTTTGGTTGGCAAAGAGGGGACTGCCAAGGAGATTTACGCAGAAGGAGATTTACTTGTTATCAACAATTTGGATAATGTCTTCAAATTTAGCCTCACTCACAGAAGATACAAAAATGGTGTCAGTGACCTTTAATGTGCTGTTGGATATAAATTTCAGTACATTGGGAGAGTGAGTTTCAATTGAAGTCGAATTTCGATATATTTCTGAGTTATACTGCAGAACCAGAGTGAGGAAATTACTAAAGCTATTCTTTTGATGCTAAGAAAGTAGATGCTGAACCACTTACGAGTTTGACCAACTCAAATTTATTTTCAAATGCAGTTGGCAAGAAGTGGTTAAATACTTTAGAGCCAGAAAATTTATATACTCACTGAAAGCGAAAAAATAGCAGATAGCTCAGTCACATTGAGGTCGATAGATGTCACTTAACTTCAAGATTAATGCGCACACCTCTCTTCCATATACTAGTCGAGTTCAACAAAGCGGCCCAGTTGTTTCTTTCTCGTGCTAACCGGCGCCAATTGCACACACCAATTGAAGCCAAGTCCTTCTCCACCTGATCTTTCCAACGCAGAGCAGGCCTTCCTCTTCTTATGTTTCCATCAGCTGGTGCTGCATCAAGTACTGTCAGAGAAGGGGCCTTTGTATGCATTCCGACGACATGAATCATGGTTTCATCGCCTACAATACTCGCCATCGCTAACGTCCAAAGGTCCAAAACCTGTCGCATACTCTTTCTCTCAAACACTCCAAGGGACGCCTCATCGCATGACGGGCATGATGAGAGCCTTATAAAGAGTTAGTTTTGTTCGTCGATAGAGGATTTTACTACACCATTGCCTACTTAGTCCAAAGTAGGTAAATGGTTTCATGTGTAGAAGTTCGTGCAAAGAGGGAAAGTCCCTGAACATCATTCACTTGGGAGTGGATAGGACGATTCTTCTGCGTACTGTTCAAAGCGCTCAAAACTTTTGGGCTTCGCCCAAGAATCCTCTTGGAAGCTTCCGAGCATCCGTCCGAGAGCGAGCTAATGTGAAAAGGTGGAGCAACCCAGCATATCTGGTTGTACGCAGGGTTTGGGATCCTCCCCCCAATGAAAATGAAAAGAAAGCTCTGAAGTCTTGCTTCCATCGCAACAAATGCTTGTTTGCTGTTGTTATCCTGTTAATGAAATCCTTTAAATGATGTGCTCACGATCTGCTGCTGCTTTATCTAATCCAAAATAAACAAAAATCAAATAATAAAAGTAATTTCTTCCCATCTCTTCAATTACACCACTGAAAAGCTAAATTCAAATTCATTTTACTGATTGCAACAGGTTTTTTGTCAGTGCTGCACTCTTAGCTCATGAAATGAAAAGCAAATGTAAAAGACGGTCCCACGCATACATAAACATACGCGTGCTTCCTTTTCAAAATAAAAACAAATCTTATGGCCAAAAAAAGGAACTTTTTAATCCAGCCATTTATTTTATTTTTATTTGAAATTTCGTTTTCTGCTTTTAAGTTAAGCGCTTCCTTCTCGCCTTGCCTTTCTTTCTGCTCTCATTGTACTCGGCATTCTTTTGATGCGCAACGTACGTTTTATGCTTTCCTTTCGCTTTCTTTCGAGTGTCGTTCGGTGTTGTGTTGGTGCTTTTTATTGTTAATTTATGCTGAGGATGTCAAGCCAAGTTACAACGGAGAGTCCTTTGTAATTTTCCACTATTTTTATGCAACAGCTCTTAAAGAAGTTTATCCTGCTCGTATGCTGGCATGTAAAACAACTGCTGCTCTTCATACTGTACTTGGGTTTGGAGTGATTTACCTATGGATTCTTATACAAATTTATTTTAACACACATTAGGATGGGTTGCTTCTTTCCATGGTAAAACAATGTATAAGAAAAATCCAGAAATGTGAAACTTTGAGTCAAAAGAAACATTTGACGTTCGCACGTCTGTCGGCTTTATGCTAGCAACTTAAATAGCTTAGGTTAATGCGGTGATTTTGAGCAGCGCGAAATAGATGAAGTCTAAGTTCACCTAATGAATCTGCTCACCACATGCTCTTGATAGAAATAACTTACTGAATATGAAGTAAGAGCAGTGACATTTGAAGGCTGATTATACACATATATACCCATTGCTCTGTGAAAATCATATTCTAGGGATCAAAATAAGAAACTTTGCCGAAGGAACCATACCTCTAAAACGAATTCTGATGTCCCCCAATTTGGGTCGAACTTTTTAGTTTCTTTTCTCATGTAAAGGCCAAAAATGGTGATATTTTGAAATGATTGTATGGGGAACCCCCAGGAGAGTTCCAGGGGGTGTGCCACTGGCATGGGTGGATCGGCCGTCCAAAGTTATTGGGGGTCGGTCATACATTTGGACTCGATTGGAGCACTCTAAATGGGTCAAAGTGGGATTTTTCGTTCGACCCAAATTGGGGGACATCAGAATTCGTTTTAGAGGTATGGTTCCTTCGGTAAAGTTTCTTATTTTGATCCCTAGAATATGATTTTCACAGAACAATGAGCGATTTTTTCGCCTCCCCACATATGTGTATAATCAGCCTTGAAATGTCACTGCTCTCACTAAGATATTATATATAGGTGTATAAGCTTAAATCCGCTGATTGCTCGTAGATGGCGTTAGTGAGCATATCAAGTTACCATAGAAATGCCATATTTTTTTTTGCATGGGTTCGACACCTGTTTACATCAATCACTGCACATCATCAGTGATTTCATACAGCAACACACTTTTTTCCTTGCGTAATCATGTCTAATTTTGTGCCAAAAAAAGAGCATATGCGGGAAGCTCTAATTTTTTGCTTTAATTTGAAGAAATCGGCTGCCGAATCGCATCGAATGCTTGTGGAGGCCTATGGTGACAGTGCATTATCGGAAACAACTTGCAGAGACTGGTTTCGTCGGTTCAAAGACGGCCATTTTGACTTGAGTGACAAGAAGCGTGAAAATCGGCCCAGAAAAGTCGAGGACCATGAATTGCAGGCTCTTTTGGATGAGGACGATACCCAATCGCAAAAAATGCTTGCCGAGCAGTTAGGTGTCACTCAACCAGCCTTTTCCATGCATTTACGTGCCATGGGAAAGGTCCAAAAAGTCGGAAAATGGGTACCCCATGAATTGAACGATAGACAGATGGAGCGACGCCAAAACACATGCGAAATCTTGCTGGCTAGGCATAAAAGAAAGTCGTTCCTGCATCTTGTGGTGACTAGCGATGAAAAGTGGATATACTTTGAGAATCCTAAACGAAAAAAATCATGGGTCGATCCCGGCCAACCATCAACTTCTTCATCAAGACCTAATCGCTTTGGACGCAAGACGATGCTGTGCGTTTGGTGGGATCAGCAGGGTGTCGTTTACTATGAGCTGTTGAAACCTGGTGAAACTGTTAATTCTCATCGCTACCCCCAACAAATCATCAAATTGCGCCGTGCTTTGCGTGAAAAAAGGCCTCGTTATGAACAAAGACATGAGAAGCTGATTTTCCTCCACGACAACGCCCCAATCAATTGGGAGGTGCTACCTCATCCCGCTTATTCACCAGACCTGGCCCCTTCCGACTATCATCTGTTTTCATCGATGGGTCACGCGCTCGCCGAACAGCACTTCGATTCGTACGAAGACGTCCGGAAATGGCTTGACGAGTGGTTCGCCTCGAAAGAGGAAGAATTCTTTTGGCGTGGTATACACAAATTGCCCGAGAGATGGGAAAAATGTATAGCTAGCGAAGGCAAATACTTTGAATAAATTATTTTTTTGCTTTCTATAAAAAAATGGGTTTTTGTTTACTAAAAAACAGCGTATTTAAGCTTACACACCGTATTATATAGCGTGAAGAGGTGTACCATATTTGAAGTATGGCTCTAACAAACGTTTTCGGGTGGCTTGACACACTGTTGCTGTATTCGTCACTGGATCGTTTTATTTCTTCCCGTACTAAAGATATCATCGTTTTGTTGCGTATTAGCGAGTCTCCGGTTATTATTCGCAGTGCTTGCCTGGAAACTCTCTATTATGTCAATGTTCGTTTTCGTCTCCGCTCCCTATAGCTGGATGCCGTCCAAATAGGTATAATTACGGTTTTGTACAGAAGAAGTTTATTTTCTAGGGACAGCACTGTGCTTCTTCCCCATATGCCAATGTAGAGAGGACAGTTTAAGACCGAGCTGCTTGCGTTTGATCATTAAAATCGAAATGCTTGCGTGTTAGGCGTATGTCCAGGTACATACCCAAATATATGACGTTATCCGCTTGCGGAAGGTGCTGATCGAATAAGGTGGCGGCCGCAAATATAGGGTTTTCCAAACAGAGGAGCTATTTTGATATTCAAAGAAAATTGGTATTTTTGAACATAACTGATCGGATGTTTATTTCATTTTAAAGAGGAAGGTATGCCGTTGAAATGGAATATTACATCAGGCAATTGACCACCACGACCACGCTTACAGGAGAATATCCCTTCCAATGAAATTTTCCAT
This sequence comes from Anastrepha obliqua, assembly GCF_027943255.1. Classification (NCBI taxonomy): domain Eukaryota; kingdom Metazoa; phylum Arthropoda; class Insecta; order Diptera; family Tephritidae; genus Anastrepha; species Anastrepha obliqua. Next base: position 122,743,316 of record NC_072894.1, read on the forward strand.
GAGCGAATTTCAAAGTGGCTGCCCTATGTCCTCGATATCCTCACGAATTCTATCTTTGAGGTCTTGAATCGACCTTGAGCTGAGAGAGATAACACGGTCCGGAAACTTTTCCCGTGAAAGATCAATGGTTTCGTTCTTGTGTGGTACGTAGCGCCGTCTTGTTGAAAATAAACGTTGTCCAGATCAATACCATCCAATTCCGGCCATAAAAAATCGTTAGTCATCTCTCGATAGCGCAATCCATTCGCCAATAACACCTGTTATTGTTTCAGTGTGAAGGTGTCATGCGTGGACTTTGTTGGGTCTACCTTTATATGCCATCTTTTGAGAAATTTTTCTAGATCTTGAGAAAATGTGTTGCCAAAATACTGTTGTGAGTAGTAGAGATAATGACGGTATCATCAGCGCAAGTTGCAGTCTCAACCATTCTTGTGTACAATACTGGGCCAAGACCACTTTCTTGCGGGAAGGGGCTAAATCCGTGACTTCGTCTTCCAGTTTGATCTTAAAGCATCTGTTATTGAGATAGGGCCATAACACCTCATAGAATCTACGTGGCACCAAAATGCCAAACTTTATTGAATGCCTGTGAAACGGCGCAGAAAGTCGCAGTACAAAATTGCTTTTCTTTTAAAGCTTTGGTGTTATAAATTCGATAAACTTAGAATACTCACAGGCATGTCGGCCAATTGCAGCCAAAAGAAAGGCACATACGCTCAGCCCAATCGAGCACTCTCTTAAGTTTAATAAGTGAACTGGGTTCGGATGAGGTACTGTGATGAATAGAGGGCACAAAAGGCCATGAGGCCGAAGTGCAAACCTCAAGTCAAATAAAATCTAATCTACTGAGTAAATGAAGTGAGAACTACACTTTGACGTAAAGTTCCATTGTGCGTCCTAGTCTTCACAATATTTTACTCACAACCAATTCGCTCACAAAATCTAAGTGCACATTGAGTAGTAATGAATGTTTGCGCTCTTTGGCCACACTAAGTCGAGCATTTTTTTCACATGTTCGAAAGGCATCCGTGCGGAAAGCACGGGAATTAGTGCATCTGGGAATGGGTTGCCGAACCGACACAAATCACTTGATCATTCCGAGCCTATTCAGATGACTCCGGAGTCTATAGCGACCCACAAGTATTTGTATGCATTTGCATTTTATTATTTGAGAGGTTAGTAAAGTGAGTACAATAAATTTTAAGAAAATTAAGAACTTTCCCTTGTGAAATCACACAGTGTGACACCATTGAGCGACTGGTAGAATTTTCTTTCCACTTCTGAGCCCTTCTTTGATGATAAGTTGCCCCAACGCTAGCAGGACTTAGGTTTTATCGGTGTTGCTGCAACCTCACCAGTCAATCCATCCGATTCCTCTTTCTCAATGATGCGTTTTTGGTGCACGATATTTAGTAGCTGGTTGTGATTGTGCGTCTCTAGAGTGCACTCTAGAATAAGTGATGGTTTTATCTCAGGTCTTCTGGTATGCATCTTGAATTTTTCTCAAAATTGCGTGGCGCCTATTATATTTAGTACCCACTTCTGAGATTTATTTCTGCACATCGAGAAATGCCACATATGTGCATGCATTCATTATGAACGGCTTATGGAACATATAGAAAATATTCAAAGGCATTTTCTCTAAACAGGGATGATTCTGTGATTCGCCTTCAGAAGAACTATCGTAAGTGCTTCCCGAATGCAATGCCATATCGAAATAAAACTAAGTGAAGGCATTGAACTTAAACAACAAGCGCCTACTCTGAGCAACAAGTTTACTGATTGGGAGTATTTCAAATATACGCTTAATCAAAACGTTCAAAAACAAAATACACTCTCGTCACATAATGAAATTGATGAAGAAGTATTATTGCTTACCCAACAAATCCAAAATGCCGCATGGTATAGCACACCAACTCAAACAACAAAACAAGCTGGACTTCGTTATCCAAATGAAATATATTCCCTTATCGCCGAAAAAAGAAAGTTAAGAAAAAAGTGGCAACGAACCCGACAACCATCGCTAAAAACTTTGTTAAATAAAATGACTCAACATTTAAGAGAAGAAATTAATAAACTAAAAAATGTATCCTTCAATCACTATATACAGGAACTAACAGCGGCAAAAAGTACTGACTACTGCCTATGGAAATCTACAAAATACCTGAAAAGACCAACTATACAAAACCCTCCATTAACCCTGCATGCCCACTGTTAGTCATTTCGACTAACATCTCTGCTTTTTACATTTGTAATTTCTTTTTCTCTCATTGTATCACTTTCATTTTTAACGTTGAGAGAGTTTATTCAGTTGCAAAGCTGCTCCTGATCAGTACGGGCTTGTTGTTTGGCTCGCTTAAGTAGTGTGTATGTATTTGAAGAAACTGCGTAGTCGAAACGACTAACATTGGGCTTAGTGCAACTTTTTTAGCATTGAAAATGAGGCCGACTAAAATTTGTGAGGATGAAATTGAAAAAATGTTGGCTATGTCGGACGAGGATGAAGAGGATTTCAGTATTTCCGAAAGCGAATTCGAAACGAATTTACTAGAAGAGGGTATGAATTTTTCAGAGGATGATTCTTCGGACAATTCAGAGGACTGGAATGAAGAACCACCACCTCAGGCGCCGCAGGATAATATAATACCATTTTCCAAAAGATTTTTGCGTGGTAAAAATAAACATAAACGGGCGACAACTAAAGGAAAACGGCGTCGGTCTGCAATTAACATAGTGCATCATGCTAAAGGTCCAACAGGAGCAGCAAAGAATGTTACGGATTGCGCTGAAGTGTTTAAATTATTTATCACTGATGAAATTTTAAGTATTATAGTTCATTACACCAACATCGAAATTTAAAAAAGGAATGAAGATTTTCCAACTGAAAAGCCGGTGAACAAAACAGAACTTGAAGCACTGATTGGTATCTTAATATTGAGCGCTGTTATGAAAGACAATCATTTGACCTCTCTTGATCAAATGTGTAGTGTTATGTCGTGCTCAAGGAAAACGAAGAGATGGCGAATGTGCATGTTCTATGGCATACTTAATATCGCGTTTGTTAATAGTTATGTGATATAGGTATGTTCATAACGCATTAAGCGCGAAAACGAAACCTCTTTCACGTCGGGAATTCATGAAAAAACTTCATTCAGATCTAGTTAAACCGCAAATGGCAGAACGCCTAAAGAATCCTAACCTGCACTCGGAATTACAGCAGAATATCCGAGATATTTTATCCGTGCCAGTTGAGGAGGCAAGCGTTAAAAATGTACCCTCAAAAAAGAAAAACAAAAGAAAAATTTGTTCTATCTGTTCTTACAAAAAACACCGAATGACGAAGAGTGCATGCTCAAAATGCATGAAACATGTATGTGGTGAGCACAAGTTCGAGATTTGTACCTATTGTGCAAAACTTTAATGTACAATTAACATTTTTTATCAACTTTATATTTAATGAAATTACTTAAACTTTATAACGGCAGGAAGCCTTGTTATTTTTTATGTTCTTTTTAGTTTATTTTTAATTTTTTCTCAACATCATGTGTTGAGCAATAAATAAATGTTAAGCTTTCAAGCTAAAAGGTGAGACTTGTGCCTAATGTATAAAACTTTTATTTTGAACTCTTTTTATGCTTAAATAATATAAAATACAATAATTAATTAACTTTATATCGGCAGTGAAATGTTTTTTTAATTTTAAGGTTTTTTAATTTTTAATTTTTTTTTTTTTTTGTAACACTAAGTAAGATATCTGAGGCTGAAGAGTAACAAAATGTGATAATAATATATTAAAAATAAATGAAAAACAGAAACAATTGAAAATGTTGTTTTACTTTTGAATAAAGAAAGGAATAATATTTTAATTTTTCAGTAACTTTTAAAAATTACGAGCATAGGTAGTTCTGCAGCATCGATATTTTGAGTATGTTAGTCGAATCGACTAACATTGGTAACACGTACAAAAAATCACGGTGGGCATGCAAGGTTTAAAACCTCAATGGCTTGTGGGCTAAGAGCGATATTGAAAAAACGGAAGTCTTTGCTGATCACTTAGAAAAAAACATTTAAGCCTCATGAAGCACATCATGCACCATTGCTTACAGATATTTATCAAGCTGAAAACCAGTTCTGTTTGTCTTCGCCTGCAGAGATAAAGCGAGAGATAAATCTCTTGAAACCTAAAAAAGCACCCGGCTTCGATCTTATCACCGCTGAAACCTTAAATGATATTCCTCAAAAAACATTGATTAAGCTAACAAAAATTATAAATGCATGCCTTAAGCTAAAATATGTGCCAACGTACTGGAAAATTTCAGAGGTAATAATGATACCAAAACCTGGCAAAAGTCCTCAAAAGTGTCATCATACCGTCCAATCTCCTTGCTACCTATAATGTCCAAACTACTCGAAAAAATAATTCTGCAGCGGTTAAAGCCTTTGATTGAAAACAAACGCCTCATTCCTACGTACCAGTTCGGATTTCGAGCAAAGCACTCAACAATCGAACAAGTGCATAGGATCACAAATGTGATAGAAGAAGCAATTGAAAAGAAAGAAGTGTGCTCTTCCATATTTCTCGATGTTGATCAGGCCTTCGACAAAGTACTACTCCATAAAATTAAAATCTTACTTCGAAGGGAGTTTTCGGACCTATTTACTTCGTATCTAAATAACAGATATTTCAGGATCAAGTGCGATAGCTCTTATTCAAGCCTAAAGCGAATTAAAGCCGGGGTTCCACAAGGCAGTATCCTTGGCCCTATACTTTACGTGCTTTTCACATCTGACCTACCGGTCTCTGAGACTAGCACTATAGCTACTTTTGCTGACGATACGTGCATTTTAGCAATTGGAGACGATGAGACACAGTCCTCTCGTAAACTTCAGGAAGATGTTAACAAAATCACCGAATGGACTACAAAGTGGCGTATAAAACTTAATGAAGCCAAGTCACTTCATGTTGATTTTACAAACAAAAAAATTCAATATCATCCTGTATATATTTCTGGCACGAAAATTCCTTACTCCAATACGGCGAAGTACTTAGGGATGACGCTTGATGCCAAACTATGCTGGAAAGAGCACGTTAAAATAAAACACGTGGAATTAAACCTCAAAATGCAAAAATTAAACTGGCTTACTGGAAGGAGGTCTCCTCTTTCCATACAAAATATACTTTTAATTTATTAACAAGTATTTAAACCTGTGTGGACTTATGGGATACAACTATGGGGCTGTGCCAAACAAACTCATATCGAAAAAATACAACGATTTCAAAACATAAAGATGTCATTAGTATCAGAAGTTGTCAAACATTACGCTGTAGCTCATGCCGAAAGGCTCGAAAAACATACCGACCCGGAGGCTCGGCGACTTGCCAATTTAGATGACCAATGCCAGAGACTTAAACGAAAAAAACCAAATGATCTTGTTCCAGAAATTTTGATGACTGACAAATATATGTAAATTTCTGTCAGCTGTCTTCCAGTTATATACGTTTTTCCTGTAAATACTGTTGAATTTAATAAAATAATATTACTTGATAGTTGTGAGCTAGATGTAATAGAATGAAATGTATTTAAATATAAAAAAAAATAATATCGAAATAAATAAGTAAGCATTTTGGCATGACACGGCCGGAAAGGAGGCACATACGCCTACAGGCCAATACTAGCGTCAGCATGAGGTGCTGGTTAGGTTAGGTTAGACTTGGTTGACCCTGTGGATGTCACCAGAAATCAATTCATGGTGATACCAAATGGCAGAGTAGGTGTTCCAGAGTTACTCTCGCGTTGACTTCGTTACATACCAGCCATGCTAGCAACAGGAAGATTTGCGCCTGTTTTGGCTAGTATATCCACTTTACGTTTCCCTCAATTGCCTTGAGTTGTAGGGCTCAGTAAATGGTGGTTTGTTTCTCAGTCTCTAGCTCATCCATTCAGCCCCGACATTGTCGTATGCAGTGTGAGTTTGGCATTACAGCTGCTTGGCTATCAACGTAAAAGTTTATTTGTAGGTTCGGCATACTTCGGCATGCCTGGGGATCAAAACTCTCGGTATTCCAAGGCCTTTGAGTTATCTAGTTACCAGTTCTCGGTTTTCTTCTCGAACTGCGTCTCAAAGCAGGGGTGATTAATTTCACCGTTTTTTTCAATACGGAACCTTTTTTTTTCAAGCTAGTAATATTTTCTATGCACACCACAAATAGGAGGAGGAGCCTGGCCAAACACCCAAAAAGGGTGTACGTGCCAATTATATATATATATTAGGCCAGGTCGATTTGTGGGAGGCAAAAAAATCGCCAATTGCTCTATGAGAATCATATTTTAGGGATCAAAATATGAAACTTTGCCGAAGGAACCATACCTCTAAAACGAATTCTGATGTCCCCCAATTTGGGTCGAACTTTTTAGTCTCTTTTCTATAACTCACTTAAATTAGTTTTTTCATTTACATATGTTCTGACTAAATAAATTTCTTAAGAGAAAAAATAGATATTATTATTATAATAAATAAATATATTAATAAATATTATTATAAACAAATAAAAATAAAAAAAACATAGCCATTTAGCTGATTTTTTCATGTAAAGGCCAAAAATGGTGATATTTTGAAATGATTGTATGGCGAACCCACTAGGGGAGTTCCAGGGGGTGTGCCACTGGCATGGGTGGATCGGCCGTCCAAAGTTAGTGGGGGTCAGTCATACATTTGGGCTCGATTGGAGCACTCTTAATGGGTCAAAGTGGGATTTTTCGTTCGATCCAAATTGGGGGACATCAGAATTCATTTTAGAGGTATGGTTCCTTCGGCAAAGTTTCTTATTTTAATCCCTAGAACACGATTTTCACAGAGCAATGAGCGATTTTTAAATCGACCCGCCCTAATATATATATAATATATAATATTTTCGATGTCTCCTGATATCCGATAAGCACTGATGTGCAGGCTTTGAAGAATTTTTTGTTAAAATAATATTTTAAGCGATCCCGTCCTAATAATAGCTATGTATAAAATTATGTTAAGGGTAATTGCAATAATTTTTACAGTCCCTTATTGTACTTATGTTATCCGCTTTTAGCCCCACTCTGTTTGAATAGTTTTCATGCTGCCAGTGTCAGTGACACAATTTCTCACCACAATAAGTCGCATGGAGTGATCCAACAAATAATTACGTAAATATGTGTGTGTATATATAAATATATAAGTTGTTTTTTTCTACTGACACGCCATTTTGCGTGCTCGCGCGGATGCTGCCAAATGTTTACTGCTTCCACGCGTTGTAAGTGGGAACCAAAACAACTACTACACCCTTGTAAGCAGAAAATCAAAAAAACAAAAAAGAGCCATTGTTGTTGTTAATTTTTTTCTTATATGCACATAAATATGCTTGTTCTCATTTCTACATTTTTCTCCATTGTAATCGTTCGTCGTAAACATCGTCTACATGTACTCCACTACGTAAAAGCGTATAGCTGACGGTGAAGCAGTGATGACGGAACTCGGCAAGATGTCAGCACTGTGGCTGACAATGTAGTGCCGTAGAGTTTGCTATGCCAGTTAGAGAAATTAAAAATCTCGTATTTCGAGTTATACTCGTAAACTGTACTCGACTCATCCCTTTAACCAGCTTCCACTATTCATCGCTCGCTTTCTCTGCTCCCCTTACTTGGCAATAAATTGCATCACTCCACATCAACGCTGATAATTTTTGCTGATAGCTGCATCGCTCTCGAAAAACTGGATGTGCGTTAACAACAAGCCGCGATTATGGCTAAAGTGCGGCAAGCAGTTCCATTTATCAGCTTCTTGGCTTCTAAGATATTCATAATGTGCAGAATAGAAGGATGGCAGCGACTACAGAGTGTCAGCTTTCAATTTTTAAATGGACGCCCTCTTCTGGGAACGATTATTATGAATACCGCTTTGGTACACTGCTTTTTTTTACAGTGGTAGGCGTAAGTGTATTAGGTCTTTATTCTTTTATTTACTTTTATTTTAGTTTATTCTTTTGCTTTTGGAAGGAGAGAGTCGTTAAGTCTCATTATTATACTTTTGGGGTAGGTTTTCAATAGATGTCTTTTTTATTAAATAATCAGAGAGCAAAAAACCCACTTTTGTGGTACATATTTGGCTACAAAGAAGAGTTTAATATTTATTTTAATTCTGCCAGCTTCTTTATCCAGGTCAGAGATTTACAACTCTAACTTAAAATGAGCATTATTTTTCTGACTATTATTACAGTTGTGAACTCTCTATGAGTTTTTTCAGGTCAGCTTAGAGAAAAAGAAATACGAAATACCAAAAGTCACTGTCGGTACCAGTTCACAAATTCGCCTTGATGAGGTAGACTCATCATCAAAAATCGATGAAGTCAACATTATTGCAAATCCCTGACTAACTCCGAAACTTCTAACCAACACCTCACCCAAAAGAGCGAAAAGTGGTTGGAACTTCATATTTGACCAATGAGGAAAAATTATAGGAAACTCTTCCACCAAGTCAAACGAAAAGTCTACCTGGAACTTATGATAAATTGACCTATGGGAAAAAAGAAGAGATGTTTCATGTTATTCCCATGGAAAAGAGAAGGTACACTTACGAAGGAAGATAACGCATATTTAACAGGTGATATTATGGCCGACTCAAGCTGTTTAGCGCAACGAAAACAAAGCAACGAAACAAAGCAAGAACAAAGCTTTGCTTAGAAAAATGTCTTTTTTCATAGGAGCTCAACCTTAAGGGAGATGAAAGGGCTAAAAGAGAACGATATAGAGAAGTAAAAGTTTAGCGAAGTTTGCATTCTGTAGTTGGTAGAAGATTCTCCAAATGTTAAGCTATTAACAGCTGATGCATCTCAAGTGGAAGCGATTTTATTGATGGAAAGTCAGTTAATGTAGCCACATGACAAATATCACAGAGTAAGGAATTATCATTAAATTTACAGAGCCCAACATGGCAATATTATTTACAAATACAAAACAAGTGTTGTAATACTTTTTAGCGCCAGTTGGACACAGCAAGTGACGCCAAGTCCTTTTCCATCTGATCTTTCAAACGTGGAGGAGGTCTTCCTCTTCCTCTACTACCACCAGGTAGTGCTGCATCGAATACTTTCAGAGACGGAGCATTTTTATCCACTCGGACGACATGACCCCGCCAAACAAAGCCGCTGAAAAGATCATTGTTCCATCGTCTGCGATACTCGCCGTCTACAGAATCTTTTTCTGAAACAATCCATGGGATGCTTTATGGGATCTTATCATCGTACACGCTTTCGCGCCATACGATAGGACGGGCATGATAAGAGCCTTATAAAATGTTAGTTTCGATCATCGAGAAAGCACATCACTACTCAATTGACTACATAGTCCAAAGTAGCACTTGTTGACAAAAAAGATTCCATGTTGAATTTATCGTCATTAATCTATCAAGCGTCAACAAAAAGTGGGCATCGCATCAACTGAGTAATAGCAGGCCAGGGGAAATGGGTATATAAAGAAAGTGGGGTTTATTTTATTTTGAAGTGCAGACTTTCAAAAAATGTTGTCCCAAATTTCAATCAATGAAATCTTTACTTTATTTAAGAGAGTCTCAACTTTTAAGAAAATGTTTTTTTTTGTTTTGGAAAATCTTTTTTTTTTGCTTCTTAATTGGTTTTGGCGATTTTGGCCGAGTTTAACAAAGCGCGCCAGTCGTTTCTTTCTCGTGCTAACCAGTTGGACACACCAAGTGAAGCCAAGTTCTTCTCCACCTGATTTTTCCAACGAAAAGAAGGCCTTCCGCATCGTTTGTATCCATTCAAACAATATGTCCCAGCCAACCAAGCCGCTGGATATTTATTAGCTGCGCTATGTCTATGTCGACGTAAAGCTCATACAGCTCGTTGTTCAATCGCCTGCGATATTCGCCGTATATTTTCAAATATTAGGTACAAAAAAATATACAAATACAAAAAATTAAAAGAAATAAGCTCCATTTTTTGGTCCACCAGTAGCTAACAAAAACCTGAGCACACTTTTTCGCAATATTTTCACCTAGTCGAGACACTCTGCCGCCACTGCCTTCACTGTGCAACAGGCATATTCCCTTACCCATGTTTGTGCTTTCATTTCTGCTTGATTTTCTGATGACAGTAATTTTACTGCAGCAATTTCCCACCTATTAAATATGCTGGTGCATTTCATATGAGAATTTTGTAGTTTACGTCGAAATTTATTTGTCATAAACATTACTGCGTATGATTGTTTGTGTGTAGAATATTAAGTCAGGCGAATGTCTTTTGTGCGTGCGTCCATATTATATTTGAGGAGATACTAAAAGTGGTAAAATTTCAAATTGAGATACTTCATGCGATGTCATAACATAAACAGCATTCGTCTATATGCCATGTCTTATGCTCCACTTAAAATGAGAGGTTCTAGTTGCCTTAAAATGTGCTGAGATATGTATTTTAGGATTGTTAAACCTTTGAGAGTCAGCTTGGTTTTTAATAAAGAATTTTGCTAAATGAAAATATTGGTTAAATAACAAAAAAGAGCTCGTGAAGCTAAAACTGTATAAGTAGATATTTGTGTGCTCATATTAGTCACGAACAAATTAAAAGTAGTTCTCGAAAATTTCGGTTTATCTTCTTAGCACTCTCGGCGAATGCTAGGGAAAGGCTTGAATGAATGGAAAGGCTTTAAATTGTTGACAGGTGCCAAGTAGTATACACCAGACCCATTTACAGAAGTATGACATATTTTTTTAACTATTACAACACAATGATAAATTACAACAAACAAATAATGGAATAAGGGCGAGGATGGCGAAGAGAGCGGCGGCTGGAGCAATTGCAAAAATACCACCTTTGATGTGGAGCTTCCATAAAAGCGTTACTTAGTCAAAAGGTGTAGCAATCGACAAGTTGAGTGACATTGAAGATAAAATGTTGTTGCTGCCTTCAATTTTATTTATTTAAAAATCATGTATTATTTATTTAAAAATACACAGAGATCCCAAAAATTTTCTGCACATCCTATTAAAGAAAAAAGGCAGAAATTCGGCGAGTTCCAGAATCAGCACGAAATTTTAAGACTCCATCCCGTACATTTTTCAAAATATGAATAAATGTCGAAATGTTTATTTACATTTTATTCATTTTATTTTCAGAAACTATTGTAGAATTTTCATAGCAGACCCAGTTCACTCAAATGATTTATCAACATCTTCATAGTTCCTCGAGCTCCCATGCGGAGCACAGGGTCTAATCAAAATTTTTCACTCCGTTCTGCTCCCTTCTTACCGAATCGTCAGGTTTTTTTGCCACCTTTTATTTCACTTTCGATGCGGCGGCGCCAGGTCTACCTCGATTTCACTGACCCTGGGGGTTCCAATCTAATGCGTGCATCACTTGCGTATTATATGGTCGAGCGGCCTCCACTTGAACTCTTTTACTTCTTGCGCGAGTGGTTTTTGTTGGCATTGTTGGTGTAAGTAGGCGCTTGATATCCAATTGTCTGGCCACAAACCGTACAGGATGCACCTTAGAGTGCGATTTACAAACACTGCAGCTTTTGAACCGTTTCCGCTGATAGACACCATATTTCACACGCCCAGAAAAGAACAGACGTAACATTTTAATTAAAGATTCGAAATTTGGTATGCACGCTGATTGGTTTAGAGAGCCTCACTGGTCGTAGATTAGGAAATGCATTTCTTGCTTTCTGCAGCCTTGTGAAAACAAGAGGGGACATGAATTAGCGAAGGCCTATAGGCCAATCAGTCTTTCGTCTTTCCTGTTAAAAACCTTTGAAAGACTTTTGGAGATATTTCTTAGAAGCTCTTTGGAGAGCTCTGGTATATCTACTGCACAACATGCGTAGCTTAAAGGCAAATCTACGGAGACAGCGATTCACGAGGTAATCCGAACAGTAGAGGGCTCTCTAGAGAACAAACATTATACTATGGCGGCATTCTTAGATATAGAAGGCGCCTTTAACAATGTTAGTACAGATGCCATCCAACAGGCGTTGATAGACTTAGAGGTGGACAATTGTATCAGTAATTGGGTCATCTCTATGTTAGAAACCAGGATCATCAAAGTTAATATGGGTATTATCAGTATAACCAAGAAGGTCCACAGAGGCACCCCACAGGGGGGAGTATTGTCTCCACTTCTCTGGTTATGCGTTATTAGCAAAGTCTTAACAAAACTTAATAGAGGTGGGGTAGAAGCGGTGGCGTACGCTGATGCTAAGGTGTTAATGGCGTCAGGACTGTGTCCTAATACGATCAGTGGGATCATCCAAAGGGTGTTAGGCGAGCTTAACTCTTGGGCCAAAGGCTGTGGCCTAGGTTTAAACCCACGAAAAACAGAACTTATGCTTTTCACCAACAGATATAAGGTACCAACTTTTACCCTACCAAATATTAACGGACAAACTCTCTCACTATCACCCAGCGCAAAGTACTTAGGGGTGATTCTGGACTCCAAACTAAGCTGGAAATTAAATGTTGAAGAACGGGTAAGGAAGGCAAAAATTGCTTTATATGCCTGTAAACGTATGCTTGGAAGAAGATGGGGTATTCAACCTAAGCATACATTATGGCTGTATAAGACGGTTATACGACCTATTTTATCGTACGGTTCGGTAGTTTGGTGGAAGGCTGAAGGGAGAGAGTACAATACCAAACTACTCGGCAGAATACAAAGATCAGCCTGTGCAATAACGGTGGGTGCAATCAGGTCATGTCCTAGAGAGGCTCTCAATGCACTGACACACGTTATTCCGATAGACCTACTTATTAAGAAGACGGCAACCATAAGTGCATTTAGGTTAAATGAAGCGGGTCGCTGGAGAGAAAAAACTTGTGGTCATGCTAGTCTATTATTGAGATCAGTTAATCTCGGTGAGAACTGACTACATCGTCCCGACGGTAACTTTCAATAGGAATTTGGCACTCACTTTCCAACTAAGGAAGAATGGAATAAGGGACTCTCTCTAAACAACTTCGACACTACAGTCTATACGGATGGAAGTAAAATGGGCTGCGGTGTTGGAGCTGGTATATATTCTCACAGACTTAAAATTGAGAAGTCTGTGCTTCTCCCTAATAGCAGCAGTGTCTTCCAGGCGGAAGTACTGGTAATTGGGGAAGCCTGTAGGCTACTAATCGCAGATTTCTCTTTTAAAGGTAATATCGCTATTCTATCGGAGAGCCAAGCTGCAATCCAGGCACTGGGTTCGGCTACAACAACCTCTAAAGTGGTGGAACAAAGTAGGAATAGCCTCACCATATTGAGTGAAACCCAAAAAGTTACCTTAATCTGGGTCCCGGGACATCGGAACATTGAAGGTTACGAAAAACCAGATGAACCTGCAAGAGGGGGATCTGCCATAAATAGCGTTCTTGCAGTACCAGTATTCACTCCACTAGGTGCGGTCAAGAATGCAATTTCCCTAAAATACCTTCGAATTGCAGATTGTAGATGAAGAGACCAGACGAAATGCAAAATCAGCAGAACGTTATGGCCCACCTACAATCTCAAGCAATTGTCGGCATTAATAAGAATGAAACGACGGGACGCCTGGAGACTAACGGCAGTCATAACTGGCTTTTGGTCTATCGGAGAACAAGCAGCCGAAATGGATATCCCTCACAATACACACTGTCACAGTTGCCAACAACCGGAGAAAAAGGAGACAATCTTCCATTTCCTCTGTGAATGCCCTGCCCCAAGGAAGGACAGAATGTTAACCCTGGGCCAACCGCTGTTCGAGAATCTCGAACAACTATCTGGCTTAGACGTTAACAACCTAATAAGGTTCCTTAACCGCACAGACTGAATATAGTTATGCTGTAAATAACCGTTAAACAAGTTGGTAACGAGAATGTGGCAACAAAATGGCGCGGAAGCGCTAGTTGGATTCTGGAAGAATCACCACTTTAACCAACCAACCAACCAATCTCTCCAATTTAAAAAATGATTACTGAAGATAATTATTAAAGTAAATTTGGGAGTTCAAAAGTAGCAAAATTCAAAAGTACGGTAACGATAAATAAAGGGTGAAATTCAGCTGTACATCCATTTTAGTCGCACATTGTTTTACAAGTTTTCTTTATAATTTTTTGTTTTTAATCATTGCTTATTTTAGTGAGTTACAAACCCATTTATATAGTGATGTTTAACAATGTTCTTAATACCGTTCATGTTACTTTTTGTACAGACGGTTGTGTTAATTTTTTTCGTACAGCACATGCAAACAAATTAAAAATAAAAACACCAATTTTTGGTTACTTTAAACTTACGGTTTATTGGGCTAAAATTAGATATGAAAATAAAAGTGTCTACCTCAAAATTTTCTAAAAATTCCGATTAAAAATTTTCCATTTTGTCTAAAACGTATTGAGTTTTTTATAAATTCGGTACAAGGTTTGAATTTTACTAGAAAATTTCACTTCTAAGAACTACACTGAAGTCGGCCAGAGCGAGTAGAGCGATGCAAATTCCAGTAATGATTCAACTCAAACGCACTCTAATGACTTGCGTCGACAGATGTATCGGACGACAATTAGTTTTTCCATCAGAAGCAAGCAGATCGTCGTTTAGCGAATACTGGAGCAAATTTTTAGCAATGATTTTTCGTCTTGCGAAGTTTTGGCCTAATTTAACAAAGTGCGCCAGTCGTTTCTTTTTCGTACTAACCGGCGCCAGTTGGAAACACCAAGTGAAGCCAAGTGCTTCCCCACCTGAACTTTCCAACGCAGAGGAGGCCTTCCTCTTCCGCTGCTACAACCAGCTGGTACCGTCTCGAATACTTGCAGAGCCGGAGCGCTGGTGCCCATTCGAGCGATATGAGTTGGCTCTTTGTTGCATCGTCTACGTTACTCGCCGTTACCAACGAGAAAAACCCCAAAAATCTTCCGTAAAATCAAATTTGAAAGTGTCAAATATGATTGGCGTACGACGCCGTTTGCTAAAATTATAAATCTTCTGAGAAGGTGACTTATTTTGTGCAACCTTGTATAGCACTTACCACACCCATATTTTTAATTTTTCCATTTCACTTAATCCTATATCACATTTTCGGAGGCAAGTTTCCGAAAAGGGAGAAATTACTTTCGTAATTGGGAAAAAAAGTTGGTCAACCTGGCAGCTGCCACAAATTAGTTGGAATCTTCAATCAAGATTCGTTGGAACGTCAATTGGAATGGAAAAGTTTAAATTGCAAAAAACGTGGGGACAGCAAAGTAAGCCACTTATAATTTTTGCTTTTAAATTTTAGTTTCATAACATTATATTATATTTCCCCACCACACTACACCAAACAAATTCTACACACACACACACATACGACACATGTAACTGTGTTCGCTTGCGATAACTTAGCTGTTCCGAGCATATCAGCTGGAAATTGATGGAAATACATTTTTTAAATACTTAACTTGTGGCAAAAAGTATCGCTTTCGACGCCATTCTTTTGTTCTTGTTTTTACACATTTTGTGTTTGCTTCCTTGCGCGCATTTGTAAGTCGCCTACCTAGCAGTAAATAAGTGCTTCCGCTTCCTTCCTGTCACGTTTCCTGCCCAGACACTTTATCTCTTGTCAAATATCTGAGACACGCGTATCTCGCTGCCTAGTTTGCTTGCTTCCTTGCCGACTTGTTCACCCGCTGATTGATTTATTACTATCGATTTTGACGTCGACTGGGGTCTCGATTACACTAAAAACATATCGTTAACCGAACGAGAGCTGCTCATATTCCTCACTCACTGCTTACGTTTTTTCTTCTTTGTACGCTGTTTTGTCTCCTTATCGCGTCTTCTGCTTGAAATATTTGTCATAGTTTGTTGCCTTTTGAAAAAGAATATAGGTTTTATAGGTTGACAAAGTGTAGGAGGGCGGCGAAATGCATTTAAGGTAGCGAAAGTAGTTTTATTTCGAATGGCGTTGACCCAATAATGAATTACTTTGCACAGCATAAATAGCTGTAAACAAAAAAATAAGTAAAAACAACAAGCACCTACAAAAGCTAGAAATGTGGCCACGTGTGATGAAATAATGCATTAGGATGGCCCAAAAATTTGTTTTTTGCTGAATGCAACTCCCTCTTTTTTTGACGGTGAACGAAATTAAACACCTATTTTAAAATATTGGTTTTATTTAATATTTACCCGTGCCACCAATGCTTTGAAATTACCAACGAATTCCCATGGGAAAAATGCACTTTTCCGTAAATTTGAAAAAAAATATTTACAATTTGATATTATTTTTTCACACATTTTAGTTTCCATTATCAAATGTTCCGAAAAAATTATACGTATTTCTTTATTAAAATGAAATGCTAGGTTAGGTTAGGTTCGGTTGGTATGGTTGCCCAGGGGGTGAGCACACTTGGACGAAGAAGGATTCGTCCTTTGTGATACCATTGTGAAGGAAGTGAGGTGAAAGGGAAGGGCCGATGGGATGCAGGGAGAAGGCGGGGAAAGGTGGTGATGGAATGGTTAGGAGCGTGCGGATTACGAACGATGACTATGTTTGCGTGAACCGCTTTGTGCTGCTGATGAAATTCATCAGATTTTTAATGTCAGCGCCAGCTATATCAGCAGGAGTGGCAAAGAAATAAGAGCCATGATGCCTGGATCTTAGCCCCGCCAGAGCAGGGCAGCTAAGGAGAAGGTGCTGAGATGATTCCACCTCATCCTCCATACATCCAGCGCAAAAAGGACTCGAGGTGATTCCAAGTCTCACAGCATGCATTCCTCGCGCATTGTGTTCTATGAGAGAACCCACTAGATTGGAGAGCTAATATTTTGTCAGCCTCAGAAGCTCGCCCGAGCGCCTCCGGTCCACACGTGGCCAGAAGGATTACGTGACTTTACACGCTTGTGTATTTGCCCAGCGCTCGCTGAGTTGGCGCGATGCCCATCTTTCCAGAAGCAGACCGCAGGTAGTCAGGGGATCCCAATTTTCTCCCTTCGCGGAGAAATCACCTCACATGTCCCTTGTCCGGCCAGCTCATCCGCCTCACAGTTTCCCACAATGTCGTTGTGACCGGGAACCCAGATGAGGCTGATGTCAAAGAATTCGGACGCAGTCGAAAGTGAGGTCAAGCATTCCTTCACCAATTCCGAATGCACCGCCATAGACCAGAGGGCCCTTATTGCCGCTTGGCTGTCGGAGTACATATTTACTTTCTTGACTGTTAGTACGCATTTGAGCAGCCAATCAGCTGCCTCCTTGATTGCGGCTACCTCTGCCTGGAACACACTGCAGTGGTCCGGTAACCTGAATTTGAGTCTGATGGGGAGTCTCTCGCTAGCGACCTTTCCTTCCAACTTCGATCCATCCGTGAACAAGTTCACCAGACCCTGCCGCCAAGTGTAGCCCTGCGTCCACTCTTCCCTTGACGGGATGTGAGTGGAGAATGTTCCGGTTGGACTAAACGAGGGTATACACTGGGCTGTTGACAGAGGGATGAACTCAAAGTTTCCAAGAATACGTGAGTGCCCATAAGTGAGGTTGAGCTTTTAGCTCAATCTGATTGCGGTACTTGTATCGGCAATTCTGCCTGCGATGTCTACGGGTGCCACATTTGACATTGCGTTGAGCGCCAGAGTAGGAGTCGTTCGAAGCGCCCCACTGATTCCAATGAGTGCCGACCTCTGAACTCTCTCCAGCTTCTTCACCAATGTCGTCTTCTCTAGTGAGTTCCACCAGACTATGACTCCATATAACAAGATAGGCTTTAAAATAGTATTATATAGCCAGAAAACAACTCTAGGCGAGAGGCCCCATCTTTTGCCAATTGCGCCCTTGCACCCATACAAGGCGATTGTTGCCTTCCTCACCCTTTCCTCAATATTGGGCTTCCATGTAAGCTTGCTGTCAAGGATAATACCTAGGTACTTCACCTTATCAGAAAGCATCAGAGGAGCGCCCCTTAGTTAGGGAAGTTGAGCTCTGGGTATTTTATGTTTCCTCGTAAATAGGACGAGCTCCATCTTAAGAGAATTCACCGACCGGCCGCAATCCGTTGCCCATCTAACAACTGCATTCAGATATCCCTGCATCAAGTTGTACAGAGTGTCCAAAAATTTTCCTCTAACAATTAGTGCCACGTCATCCGTGTAGGCAATTACCCTGCAGCCCCCCTTCACCAGCTCCTCCAACAGATCATTTAGAACAACAGCCCAGAGGAATGGTGAGAGAAACCCACCTTGCGGATTGCCTCAACTCACCAGCCGGTGGATGGAGATACCGCCCCACTCTGCCGTGACAGTTCTGTCGCTAAGCATTTTGTGGATAAATCTTATAAGGTCGGTTTCGACCCCTAGTTTATCTAGAGACCTGGTAATTGCCTCCTGGAAGATGTTGTTAAAAGCCCCCTCAATGTCGAGGAAGGCGCCTACCGCAAACTCCTTCTGAAAAAGAGACTCTTCAATCACTTCCACCAGATTCCACCAATCTACCCTTGCAATAAGCAAAATGAAATGCTAATATAAGAACAATTTATATACATATATGTAAGATGGCAGCCCTGAATCATATTTAACACCCCTGTACGAAGAAGAAAAGAGTCAGTCGTCAGCCCAACCTCAGCAGTAACAGTAGTGATTTTGCTACCTTCATTTTCAAATTAACTTTGTAATAAATTTCCTTAATATTTAATTACTATTTAGCAATAATAAAGCCTATTCAAGCTTACATGGGGGCTCAACCGATCTCATAACATTTTTTGCATTCCAAATCGGAATGCTACGCTCGGGCAAAGAAATCAAAAATCCGTTAAGCAGTAGAGAAACGCAGAACACAGCAAAAACTTCCAATGGTGAAGTGGTACAACGGGCGACAGTGAGGACGAAAAAATCAAGCAGACCGACATTGAAACAAACACAAAAGAAAACGTAAAGGCAGAACATCCAGCTGAACGAAACGCAGTCGAAGCAGACAGAGAAGGCGAAGCAACGCGCAATCAATTCTCACGTTCACTCTTCTACAAAGTTTACACCGTTTGAAGTGATGTTCGGTGTAAAGATGCGAAACGAAGCCGATATAGAGCTGTTAAAAATACTCCAAGAAGAACTGCTGGTAGTCGCACGAAATGAGCGAAACCAAATCCGTCAGGAAGCCAGAAAAAAATACTTAAAGCGCAAGAAGTGTACAAATCCAACTATGATCGAAAACGAAAAGGAGAGCATGGATATCAAATATCCGATTTAGTAGCCATCAAAGTCACACAGTTCGTAACAGGTAAAAAACTGGCCAGTAAATACATCGGCCCATACCAAGTAAGCAAAGTTAAAAGACATGGCAGATACGATGTGAAAAAAGTTGGGGAAGATAATATGAAGCTATGGCGGTATTATGAGCACAATGAAGACGATCACGACGAAGAGTCATCTGAGGCATATGACAATCAGGATGACCGAGTGTAAGATGGCAGCCCTGAATCATATTTAACACCCCTGTACGAAGAAGAAAAGAGTCAGTCGTCAGCGTAACCTCAGCAGTAACAGTAGTGATTTTGCTACCTTCATTTTCAAATTAACTTTGTAATAAATTTCCTTAATATTTAATTACTATTTAGCAATAACAAAGCCTATTCAAGCTTACATATATTTATATTATAATTTTATATGGACTCGAAAAGTTCCCAAAAATTAAAAAAAAAATTAAAAATTTTAATAAAAAAACTAAATTAAACTAAAAAAATTAATTGCATTAAAAATAAAAAAAAAATGTTGATTATTTTTATAACAACTTGAAAACTCCTTAATAATAAAAAAACAAATTAAACTAAACAAAATTTTGGTATCATCTTTTAGACATTTGTGAACAGAAATCCAAAGAGCAGACTATGTAAATAATATCGATCTGTAAATATTTTATATCAACTTTTTATATCTGAAGGTGTTGGCAAATATTAAATAAAAAACGAAATAATATTTTTTGTGGCTATAAAAGGAATTGGAAGGCAATCAAAAAAACAGGTTTTATATTTTGGGCCATCCTAATATGCCCCCTTTTTTAATACAAGTGTACACATATCTGCTCTCCAATTTGATGTAGAAAATCTCTACGTAACCTGGCAACAGCTGATATATCACGGAAGCGTGTCACAAGCCTTATTTGCTAGTGGTCAAATATAATAACATAAAGCAGCCAAGGCAGCCTGGAAGCATGAAAATGTTATGGCCCAAAATAGTATGCTGCTGCTCGTGTGCATTCTCAGCTTTCATGCCACACATGCCACTCGAGCTACATACATATATATGTAATATATATTTATATAGAATATTAATTTGACTTGTGATGGTGCCATCGAATGTTCTCATCTTAGCAAGCCATTATGTTCGGTATTGTTGTGGACGTTATTCATATGTGCCAATTTATTTATATTATTTATCAATAGGATTATGTTTCATGCTGGCTAACTTGATGGGAGTATAAGAACAGTTTTATAAAGAACAGTCCTAATTTGCTTTAATGTTTTTTGTCCCATTTTAAATACTTATTCCACTGAAAAATTTTCCAACAATTTTTTTCTTTCTTTTTATCTTAAGAAATGCTACATAATGAAATAAAAGTTTTAATTCCTAAACAAAATTTTTTTCTACGGAAATTGGAACGCCTTCCCCAACATCTTAGGTGCTTCGCATTATAAAACTTCAAACGTTTTTTCCTCGCAATATTAACATTCCAAGTGGCACAACTTCAAACATTTTACATATTTTTTTATTATTTTAAATTCAAACACAGCAGTGTCCACTCATTTTATTGTAGTGCAAAAAAACATACAGTGAATTCACGCTGCAGCTTAAATTCTACAATTAAAAGTATCGCTACTACTCATGGGACCGCGTACTCGATAGAAAAGCGTGAGTGAGTTTTGGAGCATTTCAAAAAAGGAATGTTGCACGTAGAAAAGCTAAATTTGTACACTTAAGTTCATCAACAGTGCATGAAAATCGTGTGGTATATAAGGCACAACAGGCCCCAAATAAAACTCTCGCAAATAGTGTCAGTGGTTAGTGCACCAAATGAAGAAAAATCGAACAACAACCACTCCAAAGTTAACTGAATTGGCCGAAAGGGATTTAGGTAAGGCTTGCCATCCAAAATCTGTTCAAAAAGTACTAAGGGAAGCAAATTCAACTGGCAGAATAGCTCGTAATAAAACTTTTGAAGGTCGAAGAATAGAAGTCAGAGATTGCAGTTTGCAAGCGATCAAGCACTTTGGGCGACCGTCTTTTTTACAAACGAGGTAAAAAATTTTTTTTTTTCTAAATTGCAATCACAATGATGTTAAAACATCAGCTTTAAAAAACAGAGAAGAAACAAAAAGTTAATTATTTGGACCAGATGGCTGGCCTTTTATATGATGCAAGGCCAATACGGAGTTCATACCCAAAAATTTGTGACCTACTATCAAACTAGGCGGTGACAACGTTATGGTTTGGTCATGCATGTCAAATGGACGAAATCTGACCTTTATGGAAGAAACAATGAAGAAATATTTTATTTAAAACTTTTGGAAGAAAATTTGGTTCTAAGAGCTAAAAATTTACATATTAAAGGGACAGATACCTTTTCTTTCATAAAATGTTAATATAATCCTTTAAGAATATGTCAAAAAAATTTTAGAACGTAAATTTAAGTATTTCTTATATTATAACCGTGACGAATCTATTTTTTGCGTTCGAGCGCTGGGAGAGGTTGAATTTTCATGTATTCAAATTTTAGACGCATTTTTCTCAAAACTATACTTTTCGAATTGGCGTACACGATAACTCGAAAAGTTATTGACCGATCTCCCAGAAGTTTCACACACATCTCTTTTATGATATTACTTTCTGTGGGAATTTAAGTTTTCGAAAATTTTTCGAAAAAATAATATTTTCGAAGCAAAAATAGTAGGAAAACTCGCCCCAAAATTCATTTTTTTTTTTTTTTGAAGTATTTTATTACGCGAGTTTTTTTCCATTTATTATTAATTCATATAGAAATAATGACTTTAATAAACAAAACAATTTGTGGCTTTTTGTATTCAGGCCACTGATGCCGATGCTACAATGCCCGCCGAGTGAGAAGCTCCGCTGCGACCTTCCTGGAAGAATTGAGTGTACACCTGCCATTTTAAATGATTAATATAAAACAAAAATTGTTTATATTATTTTAATATATAGAAAAACTGTATACCAATTTTGAAAAAAAATATATTGACTTCTTCATTTTAAATAATTTTAATGAAAATCAGCGAAAATATGGCCGTTTACAAGTATCTGTCCCCTTAAAGATGACTTTCGCTTTTATCAAAATATCGACCCTAAGCGCAAGTCTGAAATACTACAAGAATGTTGAAACTTCTGCACAATCACCGGATTTGAATGTCATCGAAAATTAGGAGAAAGTATGACATAACACATCTAGTCTTAAAAAGGCGTTAATTGAAGAGTAGAACCAAATGAGTCAATAATACACCGCCAGTCAACCAATGACTCTATGCCACGTAGACTTCAAGCAGTAATTGATGTTAAGGGATACTAAATACTACAGTAGAAATAAAAAGCTGCTCTTTTTTTAGTTGCATCATTTAAGCTGCGGAGTGAATTATCTGTAAGTTTCTGTTTCTTGCATTATAAGAGGGGTGCCTTGTATATGTCGGGATTTGGCAACCCTGGTGTTGCAATCTGGTAACTGACAGCTGTATCGCAAAGTTTGACATTTTTTGGCTTTTACGTACTCAGAACGTTTTGCAATACCAGCGCCATTTGTGTTGTTTACAGTAACTTAAAAGATTCATCTCGGTCCAAAAATGGAATTAAATCGTGAACATTTTCGTGCGATTATTTTTTGCAACTTTCGACGTGGATTAACTCAGCAACATTGCATGGATGAACTTAATTCCTTTTCTGGCGATGAAGCTCCATCAAGGACCAGTGTTTATCGATGGTATGGTGAATTCAATCGTGGTCGTAGCTCACTCCAAGACGAATTTCGTAAAGGTCGTCCAAAATCAGTTGTTGTTCCGAAAACCATTGATGCTGTGATATTGCAAGATCCTCATGTGACCTATCGTGAGATTGAGACAATTTTAGGCATTAGTGGGACCAGCATACATTCAATATTGCATAAACATTTGACTGTCAAAAAAATTTGTTCGCGTTGGATCCCACACAATTTGTCAATCGCTCAAAAAAAGGCTCGCGTCGTTTGGCCGAAGGAAATGCTCAAAAAATATGATGGCGGGGCTTCGAAACACGTCTATGACATCGTGACAGGTGATGAATCATGGATTTACGCGTATGAGTCCGAAAGTAAACAGCAGTCGACTATATGGGTGTTTCAAGATGAGCCAAATCCAACAAAAGTTGTTCGCGCACGAAGCACTTCCAAGCAAATGGTCGCCTGTTTTTTTCGGAAAAACTGGACATCTCGCAACCGTACCACTAGAACAACGCAGAACAGTAAATTCTGAGTGGTACACAACCATTTGTTTGCCAGTTGTCTTCCAAGAAATTAGGAAAACCAATCGCCAAAGACGGATCACTCTTCACCAGGACAATGGGAGCTCTCACACATCGGCTCAAACAGCTGCATTTTTGAGCACCCAAAACATCGAATTAATGAGTCATCCGCCGTATAGGCCAGACTTGGCACCGAATGACTTCTTTTTATTCCCGTACGTAACAAACAAACTGAGAGGTCAACGTTTTTCGACACCTGAAGAAGCGGTTGCGGCATTCAGAATGCATGTTTTGGAGGTACCTCATTCAGAGTGGCAAAAGTGCTTCGACAATTGGTTCAAACGCATGCAAAAGTGTATAGATCTTCATGGAAAATATTTTGAAAAACAATAAAGTGTTTTCGATGATTAAAATTTGTTTTTGTTCTCTAATCCCGACATATAAAAGGCACCCCTCGTATTGAAATGTGTAAATACTTTTATGTGTCTTATATCGAAGAGCGATTTAAAAGAAAATTAATAAAATATCTGCATACTCTGTTTTCCCGTTTTCGCAAAATATAGTAAAATATAGAACACTTTACAAAAAAATTGTATCTGTATCAAATAAGTGTTGAGATTTCACACAAAGTCTGACGTTAGCTTATCTCAATTCAATTAGAATTCTATTCATCATTGTAATCAAAGTGTTCACCGATTTTAAGAATTTAATTAGAATCCTCATTCGCTCAACTAACTTATATTTAGTACTTATTTTTTTGGGGTCTTAGGCATGCGTCGTGAACAAAATTTAAATATATTAGCTTGAGGAAAAGAAATCCAAACTAATACATATTTTTATTTCTATTTGTTCCAAGAAAAATACAAGTTTTGCCCTATTCGTTATATTTAAGTTCTAAAAATGATATAATAAAAAAAACTTTGCAAGGAGCATTTTATGAGATCAGTTGTAAAAATGAATTAAAACTAAAACCAAATAAATTAAGACAACATATGTTACTTAAAAAATAATACGTTTTTCTTTTGAAGGCACTTCAAGTTTGTGCTTTCCACATTTCCTTTTATTGCTCTCCACACCTATAGGTTTTCTTATTCCGCGCTTTAATTTTATTAAATCGTCTGTTAAGCTTTTCTGAAACAATGAAATAGCACATCCACAAGAACATACCTATAAAACATAATACTAAGCCACCTATAAAACATAAAACAACTGTCGAAATCCATGCAAATTCTATTGCCGTGAAATATGCGTGAAATTTCATATGTAATCCACTACAGAGTAGGCATCAGTTCACGCCGTGAAAACCCTGCGCAATATGCAAGCAACATTTTTTCGCACCTATTTAAAGCGCACAGGTCATTTAATGTGGAGCGAACACTGGCAGTTCGTTTGCGAGCGAAGTGACTGAGTTCGAATACTCCGAAAATTTGTGCATTTTTAAGCGAAACGTCTTATTTATATTTTTTGCGTCAATTAATTTGTTTAATGTCATTTCTTTTTACCAAAATTTACCAATTGCTTCTGGGGATTTGCTCATAAATTTGATTTTCTTCCCATTTCTTAATTAATGTTGCTGTTAGTACTAGCCTCAACTCGCGAACAAAATGTTGCTAAAAAGAAGGAAGAAGAAAATAAATGTTAATTATTAGTCAAATTCACTAACACGAACTTTACAACTACACAACAACAACATTTTGTACAATGATATCACTGCTTACAGATTATTTAAAAGCGATCGGAAAAGTGAGAGAAAAACTGTGCCAAGAAATATTAAGCATCTTCCACTTACCAGGCATTCGCCACTGGTGAATACTCGTAGATTAAACAGTTGCTTATAAATAAACATATGGCTGTAGAAGTGGAAATGACTTATACAAAAAAACACTTATTTGGAAGCACTTAATGAGTATTAGTGAGATCGCATTCATACAGGTATACTTTTGTTGCTTCAGCTCGTTACTTGTGATGCTCGTTGTCTGTCATCACCGTTCGTGTTCTCGTTTTTCTCAATGCTGTTATTGACTTTACACAAAAACTAGTAGCTGAAAGATGTGGGAACACGACAAGCAACACTAATAGAGAATACGCAATGTTGAAGCAACAAAAGTCTTCCTGTATGAAATTCTCTCATGGAATGGAGTCGGCAGCATTCAAAATAGTGAGTTATAAAAGTTTTATGAGATAAGTATAACAATTGGAGAATCCTGCTCGATAACTTTGTTGCTGCTTTCACATACAATATTTTCGTCAAGCAAGCATATAATCTATAAACTATGCTAGTCGAATCGGCTTTAGTACTCACGGGTTAGCAAGAATATATGAGTTAAATAGTATATTTATGTATAGTTATGTATTTATTTCTGCCATAAATTGCGTTACAAGTTAAGTGCGTTATAGGTACGGCATTATAATACTTTTTTAATGCAGTTAATTTTATTTAGTCATGTAAATAATACAAAAAAAAATTTAGTTTTCATTCGAAATGGTCACCATTTGCTTTTACACAGGCCGTCAAACGATTCAGCTATTACAGCACGCCATTGAGCTATTACAGCATGCACGGTTTTCATGGATATTGCCGTCGTTGCTCGAATCGAAGATTGTTTGAGACTATCCAAATTTCTGTGAGATCTTCGACAGGCCATGTTCTCCAATTCTGACCACAAACTGTAGTCCAATGGATTCAGATCTGAACTTCCAGACGGCTAAACTTCTGCGGCTATGAACCCAGAAATATTGTTTTTAGCCACTGCTGGCTGGTGTTTGCCTTATGGGCTGGAGTGGAATTTTGCTGGAAGATACAAAGCTCTCCATTGAAAAGTGTACTGATCAACTGTTTCAGCGCGCCTTCTAAGATATCTTCCTGGGAACACTTTTGCCCCGGTCTTAACCTCTTTTTCGCCTCCCACCAAACCCACTCCCCGCCAAACCATTACGGAAGCTGGATGGTGCCACGCTGAACCATTGGAACCACATTTTTTGCGTCTATAGAAGTTTTAGCATAGATTTTGTCGTTCTGCTTATTAAAAACTTCTGCAACAGTGAACATTTTATCATCTTATCATCATATTTCCATGGCCGTTGACTGCGTGCCACCGCTTCTTCGGTGGTTGCATCTGTCGAGTCTAATTTTCTTCAATCGCGTTGTCAAGAGATTACCAGTTGAGCGATGGAAGGATTCATGTGGAGATCATCCCCAATTAACCTTGACGTGGATCTGGTCGATACATCACTTTCCCTGGACATGATTTTCTGCTTCCTAAGGAGAACTCTTTCTCGAACGGCTTTGGTGGCTGCACTGGTTCAAACCACCCGAGGACTTCGTTTTCTGTCTGTGACTTCTGACATTTCGGAAAAACGATAGATGGTGTGGTGAACAAACATTTTCGAAATATTAAGTTTTTTCAGCAATTCGTAAATCTCACTTGCAATGCAATCACCGCAATGCGATTTTCCTTAGCTCCCCTCCATTGTTAACAAGGGATATTTTCCACGAGGCTGAGTATAATTTATGAGTAACAATGCATATTAACAAAAGCAAGAACAACGGAACTGTTTTCTGCGAATTTGTTCTCTCCGTATGCATTGCATACACTCCACAAAATCGATATTTGGTTCTTTGCAAAAAAGGATGTCGCTGTAGGACCAAACGAGTATTGGTTTTAAGACCTCAAACTAGTATTTGAGCAAGAAAAGAATTGAATTTCCAAAATTTTAGAGTTTTATTCCCCTAAACTGTGAATTGCCTTCCGTGGTTATGCAGCTTCATAGTTGTTGCGACTAATTTTATCAATATTTTAAATGAATATTCCACATGATTCTTCCATCTACTTGCATTTACATTTAATTATACTTTTTATGTATGTTTTCGCTTACCCTCACTTCTACAACCAATATTACAACTTTCACTCACTCTTTCTCTTCCCTGCTCCTGCTCTGGTAAGCCAAAAATGGCAATCATATCGATTAAAATCGAATTATAAGACCAATATCCGTTGCGACATTTATCCAGATGACCTGGTTTCGCCCCAAACCAATTCCGCCGCCAGTCAACAAACTTCGCTAACGACCAACTAGCCCAGCAACTGAATGACGAGAAGTGAATTAAAAAATGCACATTTTATTTGAATGTCGTACTAAAAAAACCGAATGGTTCATAAATCATTTAAAATGTAAAAATGGACATATTCGATTGGCGTAAATGCGCCAAATAGCAAAGTAACAGAAGAGTCAGCCAAAAAAAATAAGTGAAAAGCGCATAAAATCCTTGAGACGGGGGAGAGGAGGGTGAGAGCATAAAGAGGCGTTAAAGGCGCTTAAATCAACTACCAACAGATTGGCAGTCTTTCTTCCTTTTCTGTGGTCGCCATTGTCACTATTGCCGCTTTGGTGGTAAGCAGTTTGTGGAAAGAGGTATGCACACAAAGGTTAATAGTTGTTGGTGTACATAGAAGCTGGAAAAGCCAAGCAATGGGGATATTTGATGCTGGCTTGGTTAGCTACATTTGGCTGGTGGAAATTTCATTTCATTGCAGACCATTTCCGGTGGAAATTTTTGTGGCGGTAAAGTTGCCAGCAACTGGCTGGGCTTATCGAACAACTGCGTCAACATTTGGCAGCGGGTCAAGTTTAATGAAATTTTTATTATCACCAACACCAACAGCAATACCAACATCGAACATGGTCACACAAGCGCTGTACCTTTTACAAACACACACATGTACATATGTAAGCTTGTGTGTACGCACAGTTATAGGAATATCAGCTGAGGTTGTTACACTGATTACAGCAAACAAACAAACACACAAGCAAAACTAACGCACATGTGTGTGGACGAAGCATAAACTCAGGCGCTGACAGCCGTGTTGTACGTATACTTGTATGCGCATGTGTATGTGGATGCGTAAATAAAGTTGAAAGATATAAAAACGAGCTCAGCAATCAGACCACTTGGCACGCACACATGTCAACACAAACACACACGCGCGCGCACATATATATACACACACGTGTACATAGAAATAATGTAAGGAAAAAGTGAAATTATTATAAGCTGTTAGCGTTTTGAGAGCCGTTGTGGTGCTTGTGATTGATGTTGTTGTTGCTTTTTTTACGATTATTATTTTTGTTGTGGGTTTTGCTGGCGTTGATGATGATGATGAAAAATCTGCGAATAATGAAAACATGAAAAAAAATTTGTTGAAGTGCCACAATCAAATTGACAAATCTGACATAAGGACATAAGGACGTAAGGACATATATGTTACGCATATGACTAGCATAAGCAGGCATTTCCACGTTGCATGGATTACACGCCTTACGTGGCTGACAGGCAGGCCACTTTACTGTATTTTTGCTGCCGCATAAAACGGTATGAAAAATGTGAAAACTTTGAAGGGAATAAATGAAAAAAAGATAGCAATAAAAAAAAAACCGGAAACGCATGTTGACACAATTGAGCTAATAAAAGTGACACAATAACACCGAAGCACTTTGGCCAACTGGTGCTGGAGGAAAAATAAGCCACAGTGTGCCATAAATTTGACGCTAAAAAGCGAAAGTGGCAATAAAAGTGTATAAGTGGGATAACAAGACATTGCCGGGATATGTCGGATAAGGAACCAAAACCAATTGAATGAGAAAAATCCAATTCAAACCAATCAATGAGATAAATAAAATGGGGTGCGCGGAAGAGCTACAGGAAATTAAAAAGTAAAAATTATGGAAAAATAAGGTTGTTAAAGTATTGAAAAAATATTCTAATAAAATAATAATAAATGAACTCTTGAAAGCTGTCATTTATAGCCTTCATGCCATGACCTCACAACTTTAAATTCCATTAATAACGAGGAGCTACGCTTTGTTCCATGAAGATACACTTTTAAAAACTTTTTTTCACTTTTCAATATTAAAATTGTTTGGAAACTGAAAATGCTACGATTGTCGTTTGAAAAGTTCGCCGAATGCTTTCTCCTTCTCCACCATTACTTCACGTTACTTGCTCCTGAGTTTTTCATATTTTCCAAGGTAAAAGTAACGACTTACACGAGTTCGAAGGTCATTTGAAAAGGCCGTGCAAAGTCAGAGACACGTATCGAGGCTATATTCATTTAGTAGAATCTCTTGGAAGTACACACACCGCGCTCCAGCCAGTTCGGTCTATTCCTTTGTGTTTGGCATTCGTTTGAATCGAGGAAGTCGCGTGATTTTCCTTTTCCATCACCAGCTCCCGCCTCAGCAGCTGTGGTCGCACAATTAATGCAAATAGAAAACAGGGTTCCAACGCGTTTCCCTTCCCCACTTTTCTCCTGATTTGGCTCTCTCATTTTATTTAAACGAGAAGGTGATTGCAGAAACCAATGGATATTTTTCATATTTGAATGAATCCTTTCATTCGAAAGGGATCAACAAACTAGTACAGCTTCGGACAAAGGGTATGACGGTAAAAGTGACTATGTGCGAAAATAAAAACGGTTTACCTTAGACAATTAAGTGGTTTTTAGATTGGAAGGACTTTTCAAATATATAAATATATATAGGTATATCAATTTTTATAATAATCGGTCCAGTAGTTTTTGAGTTCGTCGATGACATACAGACAAGCATTCATTTTAATATGTACAGATATACTACTGTGGGCAAAAAGTAAGGTGAATTTGTCAAACTTCGCGTGATTAAAATTTCGCTCTAGTTATTTTTTTCATGAGTTGGCAGCACTGTTAATAACATCTGGGCCGACTTTCATGTGAATGTCATTATCAGTAATATATTTACGATTGTGTTTACCAAACGACCAAGAGTGCATTTTTCGATTTTTACAATGTTTGATTTGATTGAGCAGAGAAGTGCCATCAAATTTTGTTTGCGGAATGAAATTTCGGCTGCGGAAACGTTTATCATGTTGCAGAAGGCATTTGGTGATTCGACCATGTCGCAGAAAAATGTTTATAAGTGGTACAAAGACTTCAAAGAGGGTCGAGAACGTGTTGATGACTTGGAGCGCTCCGGACGACCATCGATGTCAACAGATGACCAACACGTCAATAAAGTGAAGGAGTTAGTGCTCAAAAATCGTCGGTTGACTGTTAAAGACCTTACTGATATGATCGGAATATCAGAAGGATATGTGAAAACCATTTTGAAAGACCATTTGGGCCTACGAAAAGTCAAATCTCGTTTGGTACCGAAAACTCTCCATTTCTTGGAAAAAAGTCGTCGCATTCATGTGTGTGAGGCGAGGCCAGACCGAAAAGAGCACGTCAAAGTAGTTCAAAAATAAAGGTCATGATGACAGTTTTTTTTTCGGTTTTCGTGGTGTGGTGTACTATGAACTCCTTCCACCTGGCCAAACTGTTAATAAGGAATATTATTTGAGCGTTATGCGTCGTTTACGTGAAGCAATTCGTCTAAAAAGACCAGAATTATGGGCCAACAACTCTTGGTTTTTGCATCACGATAATGCACCGTCTTACACTGCACTCGTTCTTCGAGACCATTTCGCCAAAAATTCCACGCATTTCGTTCCGCAACCACCGTATTCGCCTGATTTGGCTGCGTGTGACTTCTGGCTATTCCCAAAACTCAAGAGATCACTCCGCGGAACGCGTTTCGAGTCGATTGAGGAGATAAAAGCTGAATCGAAGAAGGTGCTGATGGCTGTAGAGGAAATGGACTATTTGGCATGTTTCGG
Source organism: Anastrepha obliqua (assembly GCF_027943255.1). NCBI lineage: Eukaryota > Metazoa > Arthropoda > Insecta > Diptera > Tephritidae > Anastrepha > Anastrepha obliqua. Next base: position 122,774,467 of record NC_072894.1, read on the forward strand.
GGATTGGAAAAATCGTTGGCATAAGTGTATTTCATCGAGAGGGGATTATTTTGAAGGGGATGAAATTGATTTACAAGAATAAATAAAGATTTTTCATTTTACAACCAAATTCACCTTACTTTTTGCCCACAGTAGTAAGAGTTTTCTTTTAAAATTTTTTATAATATTGTATTTTATTTATTTTGTAAGTTAAGTAAGTTCACCCTAATTCATAAACTTTTTTCCCCAAGCAGAGATAAAGTTTGTATTTATAGGGGAAAATGGGGAGTTGTGAGACACAGGGAGTTGTGAGACATTGTTACCTTTCGCCATTATTCATTTGTTTACATTCGATTTTAAGTGTCAACAAGTGTTCTCGATGCGATCTCACTTTTCAGCTAGCATTGGTCATATTTACACGCATTCGACGCGTCTCTCCAGTTACTGTGTTTTGGAATTTCTCGGTAAGTTTTTTTCATCATTTGTTTTGCGATACATTCGATCAGTTGTTGAAGCAAATTGCAAATGTTAATATATACAAAAAACGATTTGGGGAGTTGTAAGACAACAAATGTGGGTAGTTGTGAGACACCGTTTTTTTCGACGTTTTAACGCATCTTTCATAAGTTCATCAGATTTTGAAGAAGAAGACGATTTTTGCATCATCTGCAAAGGAGCAATGCCGAAAAAGTTAAGCAGAAACAACTCCATTCATTGCAATGTATGCGATCGAGCTGTGCACCTAAAGTGTGCCAATTTACGAACTGGTTATTATACATGCTCTCACTGCGAATCATCAGATTGATGGCATTGCATTTTTTATACACTTTTTTATAACCATTGTCTTTTCTTTTTTATTTTTCATCTTAATAAGGAACTAACAACTAAAAGAAGTCATTTTTATTGATTTAAACCATGGTGTCTCACAACTCCCCACATTTTTATATTATTTTATACAATTTTAATTTTAAGGAAAATTGTAATATAGTTTTGTTAAATAGGTCATACCAATAGCTTCCAGTATTCATAGACTAAAGATTCCATCGTTGACATATGCAGAATATTAAGATTTTGAGTAATACGGATCCAAAAACAAAACCCGTCTCACAACACCCCATTCTCCCCTACCTTTTATTTAAAGAAAACAGTGCATCGAAAAACTATCTGAAGTTCAAGAAGAAAACTTTATAAACTCAAATACGAAGAAAATTCCACACTCATAAAAATTAATCGGGGAACTTAGTCTTAGAAAATGTGAAGTTATAAAATGTATTTCATCGCCTTCTGTGCATTGGCAGCAAGTCGTAGCTCTACGTTCCTTACACGTCGCAGTCGTCACAGGTCTTGAACGTCTTTATCTCTTTTTTTTCTGTCACAAAACTCGCATCAAGCAGGTTTTGGAAGTCTTATGTCAGGAGAATTGCCAATGTCCTGCATTGATAGTATTTGCTGTATATGAATACGCAGGCTCTGGCTAAGCTGATTCAATCCTAAACGTTCTTTTAAAATTGGTGCCATAAGACTAAATCGTTTAAAATTGCCGGCTTTAATTTTCGCTGCTATTTTTCAAAGCAAAACAAACACCATTGCATTCACTCCTGATTAATCAAGTATTTCAAAAACTACTTGCAATGGCCACCGCCTTGTTGATCGTGGCTCTGTATAAGAGTGACAAAGTTTGTCCAACGTATCAGTCCCTCCATTTTGGCGCTATAATCAGCCACCATTGTACTTAGGTTTACCCGAATATCAAAAATTTTTCTTTTTTGGTTTTTGAGTGTATGACAAAAAAATTTTTGTTTGATCATAAGCTAAACTTATAGAGCCTATCTTATTGGGCATTCAAAATGCAGGTTGAATTTCTGGTTTATTCTGCCACAAAGTTCCTTACATTGGTAACGTGTAATTCTGAAACCTTTCGTCAAAAAGTTTGATTGTTTCTTTTTTCCGGTTCCATGAATGGTCTTGCTCAACTTTTTAACGAAGAACGCTGGCACTGCCTCCCCATACTCGTCTGGTTTCGATGCAGTCAATCGTGATGTATCCGAATGGCGTATAGAAATGTTTGCAATTTCCGTTGAGTTTCTCACATAAAGCGCAAATCCGTGCGAATTTGTCAGTTTCCTTTCTTTGCGGCCTTGTTACTTCATCATCAAAACACAAAACGTACAATAAAAATTTGAGCCGATTTAACGTCATTGTCGCCCTGAAGAGAGATGTACTACGCTTTACAGACCATATTTCATCATAATTTGTGGGGCACTTTTTTGAATAATATAATACGAGCCCTAAGCTCAATCAAATGTATATGCGACTGATACAATTGCTTTTTCCCAAAGCAGCGGTTCGAGTTACGATCACCACCTTCGTAAAATGCACAAACGTTTTTTAAAACGCCTTCAGTAAAAAGAATAATCCATGCATATAATTCAGGTTCAATATATCTAGCAGCTTCAATTGTGCCGGGTAAGTATTCCACTATATTTTGAATTTGGCGTCACCATACATTTGGTAACTCTTTCCTTACTTTCAGAATCGCTCGGCGTTTCGAAAATATCGGAATCTAGGACATTATCGCCATCATCCAACTCAGATACAAAAATTTCCACCTCGCTATTTTTTAGAAGCCGACTTCTAAGCCAAATTGTCATTATTGCAAGTTGTGCAAAAAGAGTACGCGAACTATTTTACATACTGAGGTAAATTCCACCCATCACTTTTTTTTATCTGCATAAAACCGGTGCGCATCAACTACTGACGACTTACTCCATGAACTCTAAGAGTAAAATCTTCGTTGCTAAATTACAACAAACGGCATATTTCCAGATGTTAGAAATAAAAAACCACTACAAAGAAACATTTTGTGGGGTGACTCACTTCCCAGTGTGCAAGTAAAGAAGTTCTAAATTCGGACCTGCCCAAACTTTATACACCCGCGCATATTTTAGTAAAATATAATTTGGGCTTGCTGTTAAATTTCGAATGAAACAAACTTATAGACAAGGACAGTTATGGCTTGAAAAATAACATGTTCGAACGGAAATTGAGTCTTTAAGTATAAAAAGTGGACGTGGTTGTTATCCGATTTCTATAATTAACAGCGCAACTCCAAGATGAATGAAATCTGCGAGAATGGGCAGGCCACTATTTACTGGATACGAGAACAAAAAGGGATAGGAGGAAATGAGAAAGCCGCTGAGAATGCTAAGGCAGGTATTCGGTTGTCATCATTGAGCACGTCAAACATATACCCATCACTCTCCTTTCTGAAAATGGAACTGAATGAGGAACTGGAAACGCAGTCGATAAGAAAACACTCGATTTCGTACAAAACTGCCCAAATTATGCTTAGGACTATTTTATTACTCTCTATAAAATACTGCTAAACATAGGATGGAGTACTGACGTCCCATCTGTCTCACCCCAGAGCGATGCGTGTACCACATTCAACAATACTGGGGGTACTTTGAACACCCAGTTTGCCACTGCCCTGCTTTTTATAAGTCTCAACAAATGTGCCTAGGATCAACATATTTTTCATCCCTGAGGAATATTGCTAACGAAAAGCGGAACGACTTACTAAACTAGCAAAGACGCACGTTAAAAATCACATAAAATAATATCTTCGAATCCTAATTTGATATATAGCACCGTTTACACAAGGGATCCTACAGATCTATGTGGGATCTTTTTACAGATTAGACAGCAACACCTAACCTAAGGAAGGTATGCACGGTTATTGATCGATTTCACTTATTTTCTATACCAACCCCTCTTGGGCAAAGAGCACTAAGTGTGTATGAGGTTTAATTAAAAATTGATTAATTTTTGCTCGAGCTCGTACACACCAAATCATTCCTTTCATCACTCTGAGCCTTTTGGTATATAAACGCCCATAAATCTCTACTTTTTTATGTTACGAGGGGTGCCTTTTATATTTCAGGATTTGGCAACCCTGGTGTTGCAATCTGGCAACTGACAGCTGTATCGCAAAGTTTGACATTTTTTGGCTTTTACGTACTCAGAACGTTGTGAAATACCAGCGCTATTTGTGTTGTTTACAGTAACTTAAAAGATTCATCTCGGTCCAAAAATGGAATTAAATCGTGAGCATTTTCGTGCGATTATTTTTTACAACTTCGGACATGGATTAACTCAGCAACATTGCATGGATGAACTTAATTCATTTTTTGGAGATGAAGCTCCATCAAGGACCAGTGTTTATCGATGGTATGGTGAATTCAATCGTGGTCGTAGTTCACTCCAAGACGAATTTCGTGAAGGTCGTCCAAAATCAGTTGTTGTTCCGAAAACCATTGATGCTGTGCGCGAACTGATATTGCAAGAGCGTCATTTGACCTATCGTGAGATTGAGACAATCTTAGGCATTAGTGGGACCAGCATACATTCAATATTGCATAAACATTTGACTGTCAAAAAAATTTGTTCGCGTTGGATCCCACACAATTTGTCAATCGCTCAAAAAAAGGCTCGTGTCGATTGGTCGAAGGAAATGCTCAAAAAATACGATCGCGGGGCTTCGAAACACGTCTATGACATCTTGACAGGTGATGAATCATGGATTTACGCGTATGAGTCCGAAAGTAAACAGCAGTCGACTGTATGGGTGCTTCAAGATGAGCCAAATCCAACAAAAGTTGTTCGCGCACGAAGCACTTCCAAGCAAATGGTCGCCTGTTTTTTCGGAAAAACTGGACATGTCGCAACCGTACCACTAGAACAACGTAGAACAGTAAATTCTGAGTGGTACACAATAATTTGTTTGCCAGTTGTCTTCCAACAAATTAGGAAAACCAATCGCCAAAGACGGACAATGCGAGCTCTCACACATCGGCTCAAACAACTGCATTTTTGAGCACCCAAAACATCGAATTAATGGGTCATCCGCCGTATAGTCCAGACTTGGCACCGAATGACTTCTTTTTATTCCCGTACGTAAAAAACAAACTGAGAGGTCAACGTTTTTCGACACCTAAAGAAGCGGTTGCGGCATTCAGAATGCATGTTTTGGAGGTACCTCATTCAGAGTGGCAAAAGTGCTTCGACAATTGGTTCAAACGCATGCAAAAGTGTATAGATCTTCATGGAGAATATTTTGAAAAACAATACAGTGATTTTCGATGGTTAAAATTTGTTTTTGTTCTCTAATCCCGAAATATAAAAGGCACCCCTCGTATTACACATAAGCTTTTAGAGAAATATTTTTGAGTAGCAGCGTAAAATATACATGGCGTATTCTAAAGAATAACATAAAAATTATTCAATTAAACCTAACCCACTGTGAGGCGGCTGAAGATTTATTGAAGCAGACGGAGATTTCATCTGTTAATTCTTTGTAAAATTTCGGCAGGACGAATACACTTTGTGAGACCAGCACTGCGTATAATATTTTCAAAATATTAATATATGTATAAAATAAATAAATGTTTGTATAATTTTAGTCATGTCATTTCCACCTCTATTGTTTAGCAAATACGTGCAGCACTCTTAACAAAAAGGTGTACGCGTAGGATTTAAATAAAAATGAGGGCCACATATCCAGAACACTCAACCGTGAAACAGCTGTCAAGTTCAAGAGGAATACTCTGACACAATAGCCGCAAATGAATCTGTGCGCGATTGTAAATAAATGTCATTATGAAACAACAAACACAACAAGAAGGTCATGCTCTACTGCACAGCCACATTAATATGCAACAACCACTCGTGCATCATCAACAGAATGTGAAACTAAACAAACGAAGCGTGACCGAAGGATTTCTACTTAGCTGGAGGTAGTTGGAGGTGGTTGGAGGTTGCACGGCACTGCATATATGTATTGGCTTCTTTTATTAGTATTATTTTTGTTATTGCCGATTTGGTTGTATGCATTACAATTTGTATCTATTGAAGTTGTACTCTTCCATGCTTAGCAACTTAAATCCATATCAGCTGCTCACTGCTGTGAAAATGCTCAGATATGTCACTCATACGCCATGTACGGCACAGGAAGAGTGATGCGTTGCATAACATACCCGTATGGTATGCATATGTATGCATATCTGTTTGATTTAAAGAGCAAATACAAGACTAAGTTGAGTTTCAACACAATTTGAAATAAAGTTAAAAGCTATCATAGTTTGTTCTCCTGATAAAGGTAGATGAAATAAGGGGAACCCATGTCAATCTCGTCAATAGAATTATGGATTATCTTTGATAATTCTCAATAGATCGGGGTCACGAATCTTAGCTACTTACTTAGGTGGCCATAAAAATCCGTTACTGAGTTACGGCCGACTTCACTAGCTCTCTCCAGGCGCCTCTGCTCCGCGAGCGCCTTCTACAATTCTGTACACCAAGCGAGCATAGGGTTTCCTCCACCTGGTCTTTCCACCGAAGCAATGGTTTTCCTCTGCGTCGGCTCCCTTGGACTTCGCCCTCGAACACCTTCTTTGCTGGAGCTTCTTCATCCATACGCACGACATGACCTAGCCAACGCAGGCGTTGGATGGCGATGCGTTGAACTACGCCAATGTCGGCGTAGAGTTCATACAGCTCGTGGTTCATTCTTGAACGGTAGTCTTCGCCAACGCGCACAGGACCGAAGATCTTACGAAGAACTTTTCTCTCGAACACCCCAAGAGCGGCTGCATCGCTTTGTGACACTACCCATGCCTCTGCGCCATAAAGCAACACAGGTATGATGAGCGTCTTGTAAAGTGCCAGTTTGGTCATGCGAGAGAGGGTTCGACTACTCAATTGCTTACTTAGCCATAGTAACACCTATTAGCAAGAGTGATTCTCCGTTTGATCTCCAGGCTGATATCGTTGTTGCTGTTAACGGCGGTGCCAAGATAAATAAATTCTGGCACAACTTCGAAAGTATAGTTGTCCGCAATGACGTGTGTTACTACACGCCGTGTGTTCCGCGTTGTAGACAGCATATACTTCGTTTTACCCTCGTTCACCGCCAGACCCACTCGTGATGATTCCTTCTCGATAGCAGAAAACGCAGCCGTGACATCTCTCTTACAGCGGCCGATAATGTCAATATCATCGGCGTACGCAAGGAGCTGGACACATTTGTAGAAAATAGTGCACACTTGCTTTTCGGAGCACCCCTTCCATCACGAAGTTGAAGAGGTTGCATGACAGTGGATCGCCTTGTCTGAAACCTCGAACGGTACTGAATGGCTCGGAGAGGTTATTTCCTACCTTGACGGAGCTGGTTGTGTTGCTCAACGTCATTCTGCAAAGCCGTATGAGCTTCGCTGGTATACCGAACTCAGACATGGTGGCATACAGGCAATCCCTTATCGGGCTATCGAACGCAGCTTTATAGTCGACATGGGTCTTTTCCAGGATTTGGCGTAATGTGAAAATCTGGTCGATGGTGGACTTACCACTTCTGAAGCCGCACTAATAAGGCCCGATCAGTGTGTTGGCAAACGGCTTAAGTCTTCCACATAGGACGCTAGACAGGACCTTGTAAGCGATGGTTAGAAGACTGATGCCCCGGTAGTTGGTGCAGATCGTCGGGTCACCCTTCTCAGTACAAGACAAAGGACACTGAGATTCCAATCATCGGGCATGCTTTCTGCTAGCCATATTTTGCCGATGAGCTGAATGGCAACTCTGACTTCGGCATGACTAGGTGGTGGAACGTCCAAATTATCGTCGATTGGCGGTATCGGGTCATCTTCTACTGGGTCGGAATTGTGTGCGTCATCGCCAGCAAGTAAATTGCAGAAGTGTTCCCTCCATATGCACAGTGTGGACTGTGTATCCATAACCAGATTTCCGTTTTTATCTCTGCAGGCTGATGCTCCGGTCTTGAAACCTTGTGTTAGACGCTTGACTTGTTGATAGAATGTTCGAGCATCATTCCTGCCCCTGTACTCCTCTAGCAGCTCACGCTCACGCTTCTCCTGTTATCGTTTCTTGCGTCTGAAGAGGCGCCTCTCTTCCGATGTCTTTTCCCTGTAGTTATCTCGCGCGGCCCGCGTTGCAGCTGACTGCAGAGTTCTTTTGTAAGCTGCGTTCTTCGTTGCAGTAGCTTCGCGACACTCTTTGTCGTACCATTGGTTTCGTTTAGGTGGGCGTTGGAACCCAATGGTTTTTTCAGCGGCAGCTCGCATAGAGCGGGATATAGGTATGCGTCACGAATCAAGTTTTTTAAATCTCGATTCAATACAACTTCATTCATTTATGGATATATACCGGCAAAAATACAACGAAAGAGTGTCGCCTTACATGGAAAATAATCGTACCATCGTTGATTCAGCGTACATTTCAACGAAGGTATCGTAGTGCTACTGCACCCAATGGCCACACAGTTTGCCATTTGGACCATTTTGAGTTTGAGCAGGTTGCCAGCGCTAGGCCATTGGACAAAGTTAATGTAATTTCAATGAAAAGAACAGCATAAAGAAACAGCAGCTGAAAATGCAAATACTTCTTACTGCCTTCGAGCTCAATAATTCACCATTAGTAGAACCACTGATTGGAGAAAGATTTTGAGTGTAGTGAGCTCTATTATTTGAGAAAACAGGCCACACTAGTGCGTTGGCTTACGCGTATGGCATCATTTGGCAGAAGCTAAAAAAGATTTTCAAGGCATTTCTTTCTCATTATTTTTCGAAGTTGGCGAGGTAGTTAATGTAGACTGATATTGGCGGATGTTTGCATACTTTCTTTACAGGCTGTCGAAATCTCCATATTTGATGCTGTCGTACTTCAATTAATAGGTACTTTTAAAGAGTAAAGTTTCTACTAACAAACTTAAGATCAACGCAGAGCTCAAAGATAATATTCAAATTAAAATGTGTACGATCGTCTGGTATCGCTGACAAATAAGAAGTTAAATTTGAAAACAAATGTCTCACTTGCTGACACATAATTGTCCAAATAATCAACACTACTTTCGGACAATTCTTCTTTTTGTGCGGCAACACTACCATTTTTGTACATATTTAGGTTGACTGCAAAAACCTTTACGAAATTCCTCTGTCCTTTCTGAAGTTACGTCAATTATTCGTAACAAATACAGACTGGTCTTTTACACTTGCTTTTTCTATTGTGCAATTTCTCTGCCGACCCCTGGGATTGGAAAGATCGTTTCGCTAGAGCAACATTGCTAATTTCTGGAGACTAGTTGAGATGAATTTGAAAAGTGTAAATTTAATAGAGAACAAAACTTTTCCAAATCTATTGAGTATTGTCAGAGTTATTCAACAATTTCCTGGTTGGAAGGTGATGGAAAGTGATGCACCGTATATAAGAAGTGCTTCTTTTAGAGATTACGAAAAGCATTTGACACTGAGCAACAGGACAAATTGTTCAATATTTTAAGATCTATGAATAGCGATAAAAAATAATACCAAATCTAAATCGCAATTTATATTATCACCAAAGAGTGCATACCGATATCAAAAGACTTTAATATATAATCCGAAAGCATATTCCAAGAAGCAGTAGAAAGCATTGACGATGGTATTAATGGTTAAGTATAAAAACTTTAAGGTACGCGGACGATACAACTCTATTATGGATGGCCTTCCAAAACTGGTCGATAATGTTTCAATGCACAGTCAACTGTATAACCGCAAAATCAACATCAGCAAAAACTAACTACAACTAATTAAATGGATGTTGGTCGTAAAAATATGTATATATCTATTTTCGCCAGCCTCCTAGATGGAGCATAGGGCCTCAATAAACAAATTTTAATTAATTTTATCTAAGGCTAAACATATAATTTCGTTCCACGTACGACTTGCTTTTTCTGCGTCGACCTGATGCCTCCACGTATTGCCTGGTCTCCCATGTCTGTGGCTGCCTTGGGGGTTCCAATCCAATGCGGTTCTTGTTATGTCATTATGGGGCTTTCTCAACGTGTGACCGATCCATTTCCACTTACGGCGTTGAATTTCTATGTGGACTGGTGCTTGCTTGGTCACAATCTAGAGATCAGTGTTACTAATAACCTGGGGCCAATATATGCGCATAATCTTGCATAGGCAACGATTAAGAAAGGCTTGCAGCGACTGTAGTACATACGCCGATATGTTCCAAGTTTCACACCCATACAACACTACAGATTTAACGTTGGCATTGAAAATCTTGAGTTTGGTATGCCTGGAGATGTGAGACGCTCTCCACACCTTATCCACACCTACACCTTGGATATACGGTTACGTATGTCAGCTGCTGACCCGCCGGAGATAATGGATAATTGGAGATAATGCTCCTCAGGTAGCAGAATTCATCTACATCTTCGAGGGGTGTGCCGGCAATCTGAAGAGCTTGCGATTCGCTGGTGTTGATGCGCATAACTTTAGTCTTCACTATATTGATTTTTAGTCCAGTTTGTGCTGCGGCCTCGCTTACCACATAAAGTTTTGCTGATATGTGCGGCAGACATATGTCTTCAGCATAGTCTAAACCCTCCAGGTGGCCGCACATACCCCAGAATATGCCTCTGTCAGTCGCACAGGCTTGCCGCATTACTAAATCCAGAACTAAATTGAAAAGCAGCGGAGATAGTACGCAACCCTGCCTCACACCGGTTTGCACCTCGACCCCGTTACTTAGAACGTTTTCGTGTTTGACGCGACAGCAAGCGCCCGCGTATAGCTCTTTAATGATATTGATTATTTTTTCAGGGACTCTTTTGCAAGCGAGCGCTTTCCATATAGCTTCGTGCTTAAGAGTATCGAAAGCTTTCTCGAAGTCGATGAAGCATAAATAAAGAGGCGTCCGCCACTCTACTGACTGCTCCGCGATTACTCGCAAGGTGTTAACATGATCAACGCACGCGCAATGTGGGCGTCTTAAAAATACTACAACTCATATTGCTAAGCAAGATCGAAAGAATAAGAGTTATCAGGCGTAAGCGGGTTTCTTGGTTGGCCGGTATAAAAAAAATTCTTTTAATTCTATTACTTTTAAATGGCTTGCATTCGAATACGAATAGCAAATAAAAAATAAGATTGAGTCCACGTAGGTGTTATATATACTGCGAGTAAAATAATAACCATTGCAAAAAAACAAACACTTTGGTCATTACTTCAGGCTCACTTTCAAATACCATTTTATTTATTCCATTGCATTGCCTACTTATTGTCAACTTTTCGTTCTTATATAATTCAGATTTCATTTGGTAGTAAAGTTTTGTTCAACATGAATTTATTGTAGAACCGCATTAGCATGGAGAGACGGAACAAAACATTTATTCAGCGGACCGACCCACGCTTTGACCATACCGAATATATAAAAAAAAACAAAAAATAAATAATTGGCGCGTACACTTCTGTTAGGTGTTTGGCCGAGCTCCTCCTCCTATTTGTGGTGTGCGTCTTGATGTTGTTCCACAAATGGAGGGGCCTACAGTTTCAAGCCGACTCCGAACGGCAGATATTTTTATGAGGAGCTTTCTCATGGCAGAAATACACTCGGAGGTTTGCCATTGCCTGCTGAGGGGCGACCGCTATTAGAAAAATGCAAATAAAGAAAAAACTAAATGAAAGCAATCAGTCAGGCGACTACAGCTGTGCGTGAAGAGTTACGCTACGAAAGCTCGCTAAAACTCTTAAAATTAGCCACCATACCACAAATTCGACAATTAAAGAAGAACAGAAGCTTAAGGTTTATAAGAAATAAAAAATACATGGACATATGGAGTTTCAGGAACAAACGAGGGAAAGATTTAAAATGCTACTGATGAGGCACGCAGAACCAGAAATAATACATTCTGACTAAAAGCTGTTCTTATTAGAGTAACCCCGAAATCCTCAAAATGAACGCGTGTATGCAGCTACAATATCCCGACATTCCTAAAGCTAAGAAAAGTGCAGAATGACTGCAAAATATTGGGTATTAATTTGAAAAAATCATGCGCTTTCATTCCTATATATTGATAAAGGCGTCAAAATAAATGCGAAATAAAGAGTTTTCCAATAACAGGTGTTATTTGAGTGGCTCAGTGCCATCCTTGCCTAACCCTCGAAATTTCACATTTGGAGTTATTATGCGACACTACTTAGAAATACTCCAAACTATCCGTGCTAAAGTTGCACATCCCTAATTTTTGAACGAGACAAGGCTGACATCTATGGGCAGTTTTGGCAATCTCAATATGTCAAAAGTTATTTGGGCCATTTCTGCCTAGCCATCAAAACATGGCGGCCGCGAGCGACATGCTGTTTTCGTTATCCGACTTTTCAGGTGACGATAGTGATAAAGACAAAGACTACTTACCTTCAGATGAGGTCTCAGGTGTTATAGTTTCATTTATTCTTAACCAAGTTCATGGCTTACAAAATATTTTATGTGCTTAAGTTAGGTTATGTTCCATGGGAGAGAATGACGAGCAGCTCGTGGAAAATAATAAGGGTGAAAGAGAGTCAGGCAGCTTCATAAACATAAACAATATATTAGAAAACTAAAGCGTGCTCGTGGTGAAGAATATCTATCTACAAAACGACGACTCATTCTACAAAAACGGTGTGACTTATCAGAATGTGGATGTGTACTTCACTGTTCTCAACAGATTTCTGAAGACCGAGGAAGAGATATTTTTAAGGGATTTTACAGTATGGATGGGCCCATGAAACACTCTTTCCTTGCAGTTCAAATTGAGGTTACAGATATTAAAAGAAAATATACCAAAAATTAAAACAATCGTAGGGAACCATTACAAATGCATTAAAGAGAAAGCAGCAATCTGGTACGCCATGAAGTGACTTAAGAGGAAAACATACTCCACATAATAAAACTAGCTTGGCAGATGAACAAAGGGTTTGCGATTTTATACAACAATTTCCATCGTAGATAGTCATTATTGCAGTCGAGATAGTAACAGAAAATATTTAAATCCAGACCTAAACGTGAAAATGATGTATGATGTATATAAAAATTGGTCCATTGACAATAAGCACCATACAGTTTCCTTATTTATTTTCCGACACATTTTTAATACAAAATTTAACCTGCATTTTCACCAACCGCAGAAAGACACTTGTCAAACATGCGACGAATTCAAGCTAGAAATAAATACTTTGCAGACAGAAGCTGAAAAGCAGACTTCCAAAGTGCAACATGACATTCATTTACGACAAGTAGATGTCAACCGGGATATGAAAAAACGAGATGCCGTTGCAGCCAGATATAGCAATAATACAAAGCAAGTAATCGTTTTCGACCTACAACAGACATTACCTACTCCAGTTTTGACTACCGGAGTTGTATACTACAAACGTCAACTCTGGGTGTATAACCTATGCATACATGATGAAGTAAATAATGTTGGACACATGCACGTTTGGGATGAACACATTGCATCAAGAGGCGCACAAGAAATCGCATCTTGTCTTTTGTACCACATAAAAAACTGCTTGCCGTCAACTACAGAAGAAATCACTCTTTATAGTGACAGTTGCGGGGGCCAAAACCGAAATATTAAAGTAATTTTGGCTCTTCCTTATGTTCTACAACATTCGAAAATGGAAAAATTGACATGAAATTTTTTGTACCCGGGCACAGTTTTTCAACATGCGAGCAAGATTTTGGAATAATAGAAGGGGAGAATAAGCACCATCCTCATATTTTCCATCCCAATGATTGGTTAAATGTAATTAATTCCGCTAAGAAAAAAAGTCCTAAATTCAATGTTCATCAGATGACGAAAGATTTGTTTTTTAGTACAAAAACATTGGAAGAATCTATTACACATAGGAAGGGTTCCACCAAAAAAAGGAAGGTCGAATGGCTTAAAATTAAATGGATTCAGTTGCGAAAAGGAGAGCCAAGGAAAATGTTTTATAAGTACAATTATGTTGAAAATGATCTATTTTTCAATACACTAGGCCTGACAGAAAAATCTGGTAGGGGTCGCCCTTCGCTTTATTTTCCATCTCAATTACCGGCCCTGTTTCCAAATGGACGCGCTATAACTAAAGAGAAGAAAAAGGATTTGATACATCTTTTGAAATTTGTGCCTCCAGTGCATCACGACTTTTACCAATCACTTAATGTAGGGGTTGCTGAGCAAAATGAAGAATCAGAAATTGAAGAAAATGACGAATAGTATATTAATTTTTCTCATCACTTCAAGGATGCCTAACCATCACGTCCTATTTGCTTAGTAAGCGCCAAAAGTGCCTATACGTTTGTACCAAAGTCATGATGAGACAATAAAATATTTATTTTCTTAAGTTAGTTTGTAGTATTTAACGAATGTATTTTCAGTTTAATTAAATGTTTCAAACCTTCCTAAAAAGGCTGTTTAATTTTTAATTACCTATTAACTTTGTCACTAATTAGTGAAATGACTAAATTGAGGTTTAGGCAAGGATGGCACTGAGCCACTCATTTGTGAATGGATTGGGCTATCGAGAGATGATGACCGATTTTTTATTGCCGGAATTGGATGGCATTGATTTGGACAACGTTTATTTTCAACAAGACGGCGCTATGTGCCACACAAGCAACGAAACCATTAATCTTTTACGGGAAAAATTTCCGGACCGTGCTATCTCTCGAAGAGGTGATGCCAATTGACCACCGAGATCTTGTTATTTAACACTTTGTGACCTTTTTTTTTTGGGCCAGGTGAAAGAGAAACTCTACGACAACAGCCCAGGGATGATTGAAGACCTCAAAGATGGAATTTGTAAGGCTATCGAGGACATAGGGCAGCCACTTTGAAATTCGGTTATGGAAAATTTTATGAAAAGGATATTGTCCTGTAAGCGTGGTCGAGGTGGTCATTTCCCTGCTGTTATCTCCCACTATTAACGGCATACCTCCCTCTTTATAATGAAATAAACATCAACATTGAAAAATAGCATTTTTCTTTGAATATCAAAATAAGACCTCTGTTTGGACCCTAGGTATATTACAATAGTTTACGAATTTTCACTTTCAAAAATGGTCCTCGACCAAAAAGCGTTTTTTAAACTAATTTGAGGTCGCTGAAACCAAAAATTAATTTTATTTTTTTTTCAAAGAACGGTTTCCGAGATATTCCCAAAAATCCTGTTTTTTCTGCAATAGTGCAGTTATTACCTGCAACCTCGAAAACAATGCGCGCCATTTCTTTGACGTGCATAAATTTCGAAAGGCACACATATAACCTACATGGGAATATTTAATTCGTGTCAATGGAAGTCGTAGTTTTCGCAAAACAGCTGTTGAAAGTTAAAAAAAGGCATTTTTGACGTTTTTTACTAACTTATCAAAGTTCATTAAAAAAAATTTTTTTATAGACATAAGATAGGTTTTCTAAAAGACAATTTTGTCACCTACATTTTAAGCCTAAGTTTGTCTGAATCGACGAAAAATTGTAGAAGTTATGACCCATAAAGTCAACACATGTGATTTTGCAGCTTTTGACTTGGCTATGTTTGAGGTCAAAAATACGCTTTTACTCTCAAACTTCTTCTCTTATGTTGCACGGAATCTTCACGAAGTTGCATCCAGCAGTAGTCGCTCATCATCCCTTGATCCCAAAAGCCCTCATAACGCTATTCAATCGTAGCAATATCTTGATGAAACCGTTCTTTGAAAAAAAAAAAAATAAAATTCATATTTGGTTTCAGCGACCTCAAATTAGTTTAAAAAACGGCTTTTGGTCGAGGACCATTTTTGGTGTAAACTAGTGTTATCTACGCAATATTATTACTTAATCATTCAAAATTAATTGCTCCACTTCACAGAAGGCATCTTTAAAATGCTGGATAGATATTAAAAAGGCTCTTCGCATAATGCGAATGTCTAGTAATCCTGAACATCTTTTGGATAGCCAACCTTTAACGTTTCGAGCCTAGCCATTTAAGCGCAGTCAGCGAATAATCGAAATTTGTTCCTCTTTTCCAAATTGACTGTTTGCATAAGAAGTTTACTTTTAAACTATTGTTAAAATTCTTCAACTTCAGTAACCTTTGAAGCAATTCATATTGACGTCTTATTGTATCGGGCGGATATTTAGGTGTATAAGTTAAATTCTTTTTCTGCCTAGCATTTAGGAACTGTATTTTTTACATTATTTTTAACCCGCTGAGAGTCTTATGATATTATGAAACTCTGGTTACACCACAATTAGATTTAAGTCGTAAAATATACTTTATTGCCGATTGTTGAACTATCTAAGGAGGCTAAAGAGAATCTTTGAAACATTCATGTAGCACTTTTCAAGTGAAATTTGACGAGAAGAAAAGCTCAAATATATTTTAAACTTTATTTTTCCTTAGTTTGGATTCTATTATCTACATAATAAGGAAATTACGACAAAAAAATTTGCAAAAGTTGCCCCAAATGGCCGTGACTGCAGCTCCACTAGTTCCAGCAAATGAAAAAAAAGCGTTGAAGAAAATGATGGGATCTTTTTTACTAAATAAAAAAATGAGGTTGAGTGATGAAAATCTTTATTTTGACATTTACGCAATACTTTTGAAAGGTAGTTAATTTTGCGCTACCTTGTGTTTGAACCAAAAGAATTGAAAAAGTATCCTCCGTCATGCCCCTTGACTCCATACCATCAAGAGTCGTACTTGAAAAGAGATACAGTGTAGTTCTCCCAGAGGCTCAGTTGTGGGGAGACTCAGAAAATGAGCTCGGTAAACACTGTTTTCGCATTTTTACGGATGGCTCCAGGACCGAGCATGGCTCCGGCTCTGGGGTCTACGTGGAATCCAGCGGGACAAAATTGCACTTTGCTCTTGGAATGCATGCATCTGTGTTTCAAGCGGAGGTGTGTGCAGTTCAAGAAGCGATGAACTTTGTTGTGGAAAAACGATGGAGAGGCAGATCTATATGTGTCTGCAGCGACAGCCAAGCTGCGCTTATGGCCTTAGACAGCCCTCCAACCACATCAGGGGTAGTCAAGTCCTGTAAATCCAGGCTGAACTATGTCGGTAGACATAATAGCCTAATGCTAACATGGGTCCCGGGATACGTGGATATCGCGGGTAACGAGACCTCTGACTCCTTAGCTAAGATGGGCTCTGAGGCCAACTTCTTTGGCCAGAGCCCGTTTTGCCACTCCCTTCTGCGGCCACGGTTAGCAAATGGGTAACTACCACCCACAACCGAGCTTGGCATGCTGAGAGAGGCTGCAGATGGACTAAACTGATGTTACCTGTCATGTCCGATCGACTGTCGCAAACCCTTCTGTCATCAAGCAGAGGGGAGTGCAGACGGCTGGTTGGACTGATGACGGGCCACTTTCTGTGGGCAAAGCACATGGAAAGGTTGGGCATCTCAGACAGTGTACTTTTCCCAGATTGTGAAGAGGAGGATGAGACGGCGGACCACTTCCTGTGTGTCTGCCCCGCCTTCGCTCGAATCAGGTTTGAGGTCTTTGGCACTGATGTGTTAAGAAGCGAGCATCTTGGCTCCTTGGCACCACAAGATCTACTCAGATTTCTTGGGAGATCGGGTAGATTTAACGAAAATTAAAAGGAAATCCATGTGTAGTACAATGAACTCAATTAATGTCTGAGTGCTGCACTTGCTAATTGTCCCGACAAAAACAAAAAAAAAAACAAAAAAAAAAGTCCTCCGTCATCTGTTTTAATTAATACAATTTTTGAGGGTACAAAATCCCACTGTGCATCGAGTTTTTTCCTCAAATATTGCCAAACTCGTGTCCTCGCTACCCTTTGTAATTTTTGTTATTTATTTTATATTTACTTCCATGCTTTTTTCCTTGCACTCCCCATGCGTTTCGGGGTGCCGTCGTCTGTCTTGTGCTTCCTTGCTATGTGTAGTTATTTTTACACGCTTCGCTTGTGCTTCCACATTTGTTATTTGATATTTGTTATTTCTGCTGTGTGTTGTGTCATGCCGTGTTTTGTTGCGTCGCTTCGGCAGATTAAGCCCCTAACGAGCTTTTTCGTTCACTTGGAAGTAACAATAATAATATTACTGCAACGACACACCGCAACACACATACGAATGCATACTTATGCTGTGTAATATATGTACCTATACATATATTCTGATGTATTCACACCCAACCAGATGATGGCAGGGAAATCTTAACTCAATGCAATGGCTTCACGAAGAGCGTTTGTTGATACTAGATTGGTTAATCAGTTTTGTGCTTCGATAAGAAAAACATAATTTAATGGTTTGAAATCACTTTATAATTCAGTATAGATTCCCCAAACTTTAATACACTCTTTTCAAGGAGATTCAAATTTACGAAATTCATTTCTGAAGTGAGAATCTGGAAGGGATCTTCACATTAGAGAAAATCTAGAAAAGAACACACCTTTGCATAAATCGCAATACGCATATAATAAAGGGAAATCTACAGAAGGAGCTCTTCACTTTCTCGTATCAAAGATAGAGAAAGCTCATTTTTCTAAGGAAATCGCCTTATGCGCATTTTTAGATATCGAGGGTGCATTTGATAATACAGATTATCGCTCGATTGATAGAGCATTACAAAATAAAAACATTGACAAGCCGACCATAGGGTGGGTAAAGGCAATGCTGGAAAGCAGAGAAATCAGCTCATCTCTAGGAGATGTATCAGTCTCAGTCAAAGCATTAAAAGGATGCCCCCAAGGTGGTGTTTTGTCACCTTTATTATGGTTTCTGGTTATTGACGACCTCCTAGTCAAACTAAGTGAGTTAGGCTTGGAGGTAATTGGCTATGCTGACGATATTGCAGTGATCATTCCTGGCAAATTCGACAGAACAATATCCAGCATTATGAATCAAACATTAAATTTCATTCTAAACTGGTGTCGTGCAGAAGGACTTTCTATAAATCCCAGCAAGACTATAATTGTACCTTTCACAAACAGATATAAGTTGGACCTTGGTCCAATTACTGTCAAAGGAACAAATATAAACTATTCCAATGAGGTCAAATATTTAGGAGTTGTTCTGGATAAAAGATTAAATTGGAACTCTCACCTTAAATCGGTGATAGATAAAGCCACCAGAGCCATGTGGGCATGTCGCAGTCTCCTGGGGAGAACATGGGGTATTGACTCCAAAATGATTCATTGGATGTATACTATGATGATTCGACCAATCATTACCTATGCGTCCCTTGTTTGGTGGCCCAAAACCACACAAGAAACAGCCAAGAAATTACTGGCAAGTCTTCAAAGGCAGGCCTGTTTGTCTATAACAGGTGCCATGCGAAGTTGTCCCACAACTGCAATTGAAGCGATAGTAGGACTATCCCCACTGCATATATTCATATGGAAATGTGCAGCTAGAAATGCACTAAAAATGCAAATCTTGTCAAATAAGGAATACAGTGACTTTGGTCATATGAGTATTCTAAGAAAAATACCGGATAGGGATATTAGTTGTTCAGTAACAGACTACATGATTCCGAAACGGGTCTTCAATAGAAATTATGAGATAATTATCTCAGACCGTGATGAATGGGAAATTGGAGGACCTTGGGTTAACCCAAAAAGTCTAATATGGTTCACTGATGGTTCAAAAACAAATACTGGAGTTGGTGCCGGGATCTTTGGACCCAACACAAAAATTTCAGAGCCCATGGGCAAATGGCCCAGTGTCTTCCAGGCCGAAATCCAAGCGATTTCGATCTGTGCACTGACAAATCTAAAAAGGGGTATCAAAGGGGCCCACATAACTATATATTCGGACAGCCAAGCGGCACTGAAAGCACTAATGTCTCATTCTTTGGAGTCGAGACTAGTGGAAGAATGTGTAAACAATCTTCAAAAATTAAGTACAAAAAATACGGTTGTACTTTGCTGGGTTCCAGGTCACTCTGGAATCGAGGGTAACGAAATTGCTGATGAACTGGCAAGTGCTGGATCGACATCAGACCTTATAGGACCAGAACCATATTGTGGTATCAACTGGGCGGAAGCTAAATCCAGGGTAGACCAGTGGGAACATACTCTCAGAATAGCTTACTGGGAAGATAATCTGAAACTTCGTCAAGCCAAGAGGTTGGTTAGACCTTTTACCTACAAAAAGGAACTGATTAACTTACGAAAAGTAGATATCAGGAAAATAGTAGGCTTTCTTACGGGCCACTACTATCTAAACTATCATCTTAACAGAATTCAACTCCTCAGGGACACTGAGTGTAGACTCTGTCTTGAAGATGATGAAACAACGGAGCACTTATTGTGCGAGTGCGTTGCACTGGCTAGAACCAGAATGCAAATTTTCCACCGAGATCAACTGGATCCGGAAGAAATAAAGGAAGCTCCTATTACAGATATACTAAGGTTTATACGTATAGCAGAAAAATTGTTGGAAGAACATGGCTTTCAACCAACTCCTTTCCAAAGGCAGAGAACAACTTGGCAAACTAGAATCTGATGTAGTGGTCGGGTAACTTTCGCGGATGATCAGAAGTATCATCCATATTAAATTAGGTAGCTTGACACAAAAGATCTTTTAGGTCGCAGTGTCGGTCATTGGACCACCTACTAGGATAAATAAATGAATAAATAATCTGGAAGGGCTGCAAAATACGCTTCCACAGCTGCTAAGACCTCATAATTTAATAAAAAACCTTTTCCATGCATACATGTTATTAGGTTTGGAAACAGATGGAGGCACTACTGGCCAAAACTGTTGAATACTTGGATGCTGGATTTTGCATGTTGGTGGGTGCTTCAACAATTCAATGAATTAGAGGATTTTATCCATTATCAACAATTTTTTCCCTCAGTTGATCTAAAAGGTTACAATAATATTCAGAATTTATTGTTTTATCAGTTTGCAAGTAATCTACAAACAAACTTTCTTTTGTATCACAATAAACCTAAGCAAACACATTGAAGATCATTTGAAAAGTCTAACTAGAGTCGGAACCTATTCCAATAAACTATACAAGTTTTCAAAGCCAATCGCCTTTGTTCTATAATTAATTTACAAGGTAGTTCATTTGAGATTTCAAAGGAGAAAAAGGTTTTCACACAGCGCAGCCGCATGGATTGGAACGTAACTGCCATTTGATAGTGCCCGGATTCGAAACACGGGCATAACACAACAAGATAGCGGTGGGCTCTTTGAAGGCAATGGAAAAGCTCTTCCTAAAAACCATTTGCAGTTCATAGGCGATATAAAACTGTGAAAAGACATCAAAACGCACTCCACAAATAGGGCCCAACAAAGGGCCTTAGTTAATAAGCTTTCCAGAATTTTAGGCTTATTTAGAGGAAAATATGCCTTTATTTTATATACTTCATGATAGGGCCTTCCAACCAGACCTTATCGAAAGGTTGAGAGAAGTTTAAATATACGCTTATGCAATATTGCTTCTGCTCAAATTCTTTTCTAACACAGGAAACAATCTTCTGCCCTCGGGCCATGGTTTTCTCAAAATCTGAATTCATGGTCAGGTATTATTTGATATCGTGTAAGAAATGGTTGATTTTCTTGAAGAAGAGTTTTTTAAAATAATTGTAAAAAAATGAAATCTAAGTAATGAGCCTATATGAGTTTTCTGCCTTTGCTTTATTATCATATAGTATATTTCTAGAGATATCCGACATAATAGGGAAGGCTATGGGTATATAGGATATACTTTACCAATTCAGTTAGTGTCCGAGTCTTTTTGAGTTCAAACTACCCTAAATTGTTGAAATATTGGATGAGTAAAGCCTTCATGGGCCTAAATACTGCTGAGAGATGGCAAAAACATTTTCCTTGTGCATGAGTGCGAAGAGGCGCTTCTCGAAGTCCATTACTATTGACGAGGCTTTCGCACTCAGCAAAAGCACTGCCGTACAATCAAATTGAATTGCCGCGTTCGAAAGTGTTTGCTGGGCAGCTTTTTTCATGTTATGCGCTCAAGAAATGTTTGTGCGTGTGTAAGCCTATCATTTTATTCATCATCATTTTGTTATCTCGACAGCAACACATAATTGAAATGTCAAACGGCTTGAATGTCTTTATTGTAAACTAATATTTCACATTGTGAAGCTTTTCACCGTAAACTCAATACAGCTACAAAATTGTATGATTTTCCACCTTCATTTGCATAATTTAAATGCCACCTTTTTTGTAACAGCTCATTTTGAGTGCAGCTCAGATTTAGTGACATTGGATTACTGGAATGCGTACAGACTAAGATGCATTAACCGTGTTGAAGTAAAATCACTTTTTATTAATGGGTTGTGAATGTTTATTTAAAATACAAAATACTTTTGTGTGTGTGGAAATGATTCCCTTATATATATTAATACATTCAATACACATACAAGGACGGATGTAGATTCATTTCTGCTTTTTGCTTTGCTTTGTTTTCTTTTTCTTCTTAACATTAGTATTCGTTTGTTATCGAGTTTAAGATGTTCTCAGATGGATATTTCTTCAATCCGCCTTCCCTCTGTCCTCTTGTATGATTATGAAACCTGAAAAGTCACTAACAGAATCTGCCGGAGGATGCAAACCATTGTAAACAAATGCTTTCGACGAATTTGCCGAATTTTCTAGCTTTATTCATCAACGTATTTTCCATTAAGAACAACTGAATAATTCCAGCGCCGCTTTAATATTTCACTACCACTTTTGTGGAACGATTTACCTTTTGCTCAAAATAGACCTCAGTTTCAGCCATAACCTCTTCATTCGAACGAAATTGCTTAAAAGCGAGCATTTTTTTAGGTCTGGGAAAAGCCAGTAGTCGCTGGGAGCCAAATCTGTCGAATACGGTGCATGTGCGAGCAATTCAAAGTACAGCTTATGTAGTTTTGACATTGTTTTGATTGAGTTGGGGCATTCTTGTTTTTGGTCAACGGTGAGCAAATACGGCACCCACTTTGAACAGAGCTTTCTCACCGTCAATTACTCATGTAATATATGTAACAGGTGGCGCGAAGTAATCCTTCTATCAGAAAATGCTATAAATTTTGCGTGGCAGACCCCGGAGTAGCCGTTCTGCAGAGAATACTGCTACTGTAGCCGAGGATGTCATGGAAGCGCCGTCGACATCGACCAGGCGACGTGCCACGCAAATGGGTAATCGTCGACGGTCTTTACAGCGAATTTTGGTACAAGATTTGAAGATGTTTCCGTACGGTGCATCAGCTGTTAGCTGCTGACCGCCAATCGCGTCTAACATACGCTCAAGCCATTCTTAATCACCACCAAGAGGAAGATGATTTTTCATCAAAAATAATCATGAGTGATGAGGCCCATTTCCATCTTAGCAGGTACGTAAGTAAGCAAAATTTACGCTTCTGGGCACTGAAAATCCGCGTGTAACCCACGAAGAGCCATTACACCCGCTCAAAGTCACTGTATGGTGTGTTGTTTTCGCTGGAGGAGTCATCGGACCTTTTTTCTTCGAAGACGTCGCGGGCCAAACGCTACAGAGCAATGATCAACGAGTTCTTTTTGCCGCTACTTGATGAATTGGGATTGGAAAGCATGTGGTTCCAACAGTACGGTGCAACGGCACACACCGCACGTGCCACAACCGATATGCTGAAGGATGCATTTCCCGGGCGCCGAATCTCCCGTTTTGGCGATTTGCACTGGCCAGCAAGATCGCCTGATTTGACCGCTCCAGACTTCTTTTTGTGGGGCTTTTTGAAGTCGCGGGCTTATGTCAACAAGCCTCAGACTCTTGCAGCTCTTAAAGACAATATCCGTCAAGAATGTGAGGACCTATCACCGGAAGTTTTGGCCAAAGTGATGGAAAATGCCATAAAAAGGGCTCAAATGACAATCAACTGTGGCGGCGGCCATTTCCATGACATCATATTCTCGACTTGGTGTAAAAAAAACTAAAAGACCAAATAAAAATAATCCACAAGAAGAATCAAAGTTTTTCATTTTTTTTAAAGTACAGCCAAAAAGCATCATAAGGTTACTTTTGCGCCACCTTGTATAAGAAAAGTCAGCACGTGCTTCTGATTTTGTGAATTCTTTTGATGTTTTCTGGTATTACCGCCTCATTTGGACGTCCAATGCGTTGTGCATCATCGGTGCTTCTACGACCACGTCTGAAGTCAGCAAACTAGTTCTGTTCTTGATTCTCATGAAGCGGAGACCCCATTAAGAAGTAGTGTAAAAGTAAAAAAACGAAATACGTTTTGATCCACTGTTTGAAAATAGTGAAAGAGGCGTCACTCTTAGCCCACTAACTCACGAAATAAGAATTGGAATATCAAGAAATTTCAACAGCTGTATTTTTAAGATTAGAACTAACTGAAATTTCGTGAAATTCAAAAAATGTGCATATATTTTCAATGGGACTGTTAAATTCGACATTTTCTCTTGAGTTTACCCTCATTAAATTTACTATATTTAAGTGTAATCAATAGATTTTATTTACTCACTTGACCAGCAGGTAATGCTAGCTGCCAATGTGATTGAGAAGTGAGTTGTAGCGCATAAAATTTTCTCTGCACTCTCACCATTCCTTTACGAAGCTCTCCATTCTTTCCTTTGCTAAACTCATGCATGTGTACTTTATGTAGTAGTCATATTTTAATAGTAATAATTCTAAATTAGATTTAATATTTGTTCGACTTTTGACCTACTTCTAACAATAATAAATTTAACTTATCACTACCTATAATCATTTGAATATAGGCTTAACCCCACGTCATGGAAGGAGCATTATTTGCAACAGGCGCTCCCCTTGCAAAAAAGGTAGCAAAAATAAAAACTAGGCATATATTAAAAGCTCGAAGGCAACAATATAAAATATAAGGCGGTTATAAAAAAATCCAGCCAAAGGTGGAGTGCTAACAAAGGAAGGCTAAGCGCTAAAATATGTACGTCTCACTATGCAATTACGTGCGTTGCTGCACCGGCCTGTATTCAAAAGGGGCACTGTTGGACTATGTAGCTGCAAGTGAGGCAAAACCAGGCTGCGCGGCGAGTCACATCCGCTGAGCTCAGATAAATTTCACGTTGTAAACTAAAAGCGCAGTGGGTGTTAAAAAATGCAGTATTTCCACAAAAGGAACCTGTAACCTGAAGTTCAGTCACATTGCAGGAATGCATTACTAGCAGCCACCTGCCCGGACAGCGGTGAACGTCCGCTAACGACTGACCTGTGCACCTACGCACGTTCAGAAGGCTTAACAACGAGTATGTCACGTGCACAAATATTATACTTTGTGCCAAGCAGCGCGTAGCAGGAGGTCAAATGTAAAGGGGTGCAAGAAAAAAGCAGAGAATACCCCTAGAAAAATGAAGAAATATGCGATAGAGGAAGATGAAAAAATATTTTCCTTTGTAGTTGAATGGCTGAAGGGGTCGGAATGCCGAAGGGAAGACACATAAACAATCTGTGGGTACAGTGAATCATGGAATTGAACAAGTTACGACTGGGAATGAATCAAGGAAATAATTATGTTTTTAATGAGTGTTGTAGTGTTGACTAAAATTTGCATTGATGCCTGCAAATTTTACAAAAGCACATAATCACAGAAAGTATTTCTTGATTGGTGCCGTCAACAGAAAAATCTTTCAAATTATCAGATTTATTGAATTAAGCAGAAAATAATATGCTGCATAGACACGATTTCCACCATTAATAAGGAAGTGAAAGCTGTATCATTCTGAAAATGGCAAGCAACATGGCCCACAGCCTGAAAGGTAGATGGGCTCTCACTTTATACTCCATAAGAAAAAATATAGATGTGAAACGCAAACACAACGAGGCTAACTTTCAGTAGATAGCCTCTTTCAGCATAAGCACACATGATTTTAAATCACCTCGTCAGCTAAAATATCTGGCTATTATATATGACGACCGGTTCAGTATTGAGCCACATGCGGAATGCATAGGTCACAAAGGGTAAAGAATGTACACTCTCCACAATGCTTCCGAATGTGGATAGGCCGAGAAGCAGCAAACGCAGGCTACCAACTAATGAATGTTTTTGATGTAGCTATGCTATGGTTAAGGTACTTGACCACCTTATAAGTTTCAAAAAATTAATTTTTTTTTTTTTACATTTTTTCAATCCTTATACTTTTAAAAATCATCACCTGAAACTGTTTTTTTAAATTCGAATTCTAACAAAGTGAAATCAGTGAAAATGTGCAGGCGCATCCTGCACTCATTACTTGCTGACTCAGCGGAAAGAAAATAGCAAGTTTTAACTTTAAACGCGTTTTTCCAGAAATTACTTTTTTTCGAATGGCGGACACTTTATCTCCGAAACTGCTTAGCCGATTTTAATGATTTTGGTCTTGTTTTATTTGTTAAGATGTTTTGTATGCCAATTTACCACATTTTGCAAAAAAAAAGTTAATAAAGTATTGCTTTTTAAGCATAACATTGTGAAAAACAGGGGTGTTTTCTTAACTTTTTTTCAAACATCCGCCATTTTTTTATTATTTTTTTTTTGTCAGTTTGTGGTGAATTCTCACGCAAGGAACCTTCCTTTTGAAAATTTTGTTTCTCTCTTTTGTTTTAGAATTACCATTTCTAAGATTAACTGTCCGCCGCAAGGCATGATTTTCTTCAGGCCTCGACTTTGGCGCCTCCTGGATATATGTTAAAAAAAGAAATTTTAATAAATCAATTTTTTTTTTGTATTATATAAGCTCTAAATAAAAATTAAAAAAAAAATTTATTTTAATATATTATACAGAACATGAAAAAAAAATTATTGAATATGTTGTACTTTTTAGCTTTCCAAGGTGGTCAAGTACCTTAATACCTGGAGACTGAAATTGTTGTGTGCGAAATGTGAATCAAATCGGTTTCCGTGTGGAAGTTGCCGCAGCTTTGGCAACTGATTTGCGTACTTTTAAATGACAAATAACTGACCGGGATGGAGGCCAATGGCTGGATGGTTTAAATCTCATTGTGGAAACGTTGGATCGGTGCCCCCACTGTCACCAATGTGGCAATGTGCGTTTGGATGACAAACAAGTAATGCATAAGTATTGCTTTATCCGAAAAACTGACTATCATCTCACTGTCACAATGCAATCGAACCCGATGCAAAAAATCTAATAAATCTAAATAAATAAATATTTCATAATAATACTTATAATACTTAATCGCTTTCCCCCAATAAAAAATAGAAGGGCCTTCCTTGTTCCTTCTAAAAAAGGTTTGTGAAAAAGTATTTGATACTCTATTCGCCGGATGGGTAATTACATACCCCCATTAGGACTTAGGGCCAGATTCTCAAGACGAATTTTTGATTCCTGTTGTGTTCATAGAATATCATAGGCAAACTGATCCTGAAATTCTACTCGTAACAACTAACAACTAACTTACTAACTTTTATTTTTTTTTTACAACTTAGCAAATATAGGTTTTTATTTATTTTTTTTTTTTTCATTTCACTTCGTTAGGAAGTATGTGGAAAATTCTTGGAGATTAAATCGTATGAAAGACCATACGAGGTCTTGTATAGACTTTTCGCACCGAGGGTGATAAGTGCATACAAAATCATTTCGGACGAAGCTGCAATAGTGATGGCAAGCATGGGCACATCGATATATTGGCGGAAGAATAAGCGGAAGAGTGTGAGTGTGAGAAGCAGTGTCGCACTAACATACCAGGGATTATAGAAAAATAGAAGGCTTCATATTTGCGAAAATGGCAGGAGCATTTGGAAAACTTGACAAACGGAACGTGTACCTATATGTTAATTTCAAACATCGAAATATGGCTAAACTGAAGCTGTGGTGAGTTTAACTTTCAGCTAACACAACTCTTGACAGGCCGAGGTTGCTACCAGGAGTCCCTACATCGCTTTCAGGTACATGAGTCGCCTTTATGTCCATTATGTCATGAAGACGAAGATGAAAGCCATGTGTTTTTGTATAGCTATGATTTGCGACTAGCAGACGTAAATTAGCTATACTCTTAGCAGGTCACATACTGCCAGAAAACATAGTCGACATCATGATGATTTCAAAGTATGCGTAGGATAATATTTCGTCAGCAATCACCAATGCGCCTCCCGACAATTTATTTTATCGGGAATGAAAGTATTCGATGCGGTACCGGCTGGTGTTAGCAGAGAAAAAGAAAGGCCTCTGTGTTGGAAAGATCAGGTGGAGAAGGACTTGGCTTCACTTGGTGTGTCCATCTGGCGCCGGTTAGCACGAGAAAGAAACAGCTGGCGCACTTAAGTAAGCTCGGCCAAAATCGCTTAAAAGGTTATCGCGCCAATGAAGAAGAAAATTTACCGTAAAGGGATCGGTGCACTGCCGGTAAGGTGTTAAATTTGGATTAAAGTCCCACACTGACGGGGTAAAAGCTTTCAATGCTTCCTCTTCGTAAAAAAGATGCTTCCTCCTCTGACTATCGTTATACCAGATTTGTAACAGAGGCCCACACAGATCACTCTTAACGGTATCTTAGACATATTGCAAAGTAGCGAAATTCTTCTGGCAATTGTAGAACCTTTATGTTTTTCATAATGTTTGTCATTAATTTGAGTTAGTTTTGCAGCAACTGCATGGAAGATAATGTGTGGTACAGGGTTTGATTGAAAAGTAATGAGCCTGCCCGCGCAGAGCGTCTGCCAAGCGATCAACCGAATCGGCTGGTGGGATAAAATGATCGTTGGACCTTCCCCTTCCACTAGAAACCGCTCCCAGTTCGCTGGCAACAGCGGTGCAGTCAACATCGCTGCGCGCGTGAAAGCTGTTTTAAAAGTGTGTTAGGATTTTACAGTGGCGAAAATGCAGCGATCGTTGGAGCAAAGTTACTCGATCAAATTTTGAGTAAAGCTAAACAAAACGAGTACCGAAACCATTGAGCTACTCAAGAAGGCTTACGAGGACCAATCTCTGTCCAGTACTCAGGTAAAACGGTGGCACAAGTCGTTCAAGGAAGGCCGTAGGACGTCGAACAATTGGACCCTTCATCAGGACAATGCGCCGGCGTACACCGCCTTCCCCTGCATCTCTGCATTGGCCAAGATGGGGGTTCCGGTGCTTCCCCACCCTCCCTACAGCCCCTGTCCCCTCCGGACTTCTTCTTGTTCCCGCGCCTGAAAAGAAAGCTGAAGCGGAGGCGTTTCGACTCCATCGAGGTGATCCAAAAACCTGTGACAGCCGAGTTGAGCGCGATTCCGGCGGATGAGTTTAAAAAATGTTTCCTGCAGTGGAAGTCTGCTACCAGCGGAGTATTGACGCTTAAGGGTCCTATTTTGAAGAATATTAGTTGTATAAGCCAAAAGGTTTAATAAAACTGCTTAAAAAAAATAAGGCTCATTACTTTTCAATCAAACCCTGTATCATCTCAATACCTTCTTCTCAGCTATGGCGTCTTCGCGGAGCCAAAGATTTTTTGGTTCTCACCTTTTCGCAAGTTATAACAGGTTTAGATATGGTAAATTTCATCAGCCTCCGTAGTCGAATGGGCTGGTGCGTTACTAAACAGATTTTAAACTCCTGGCACAAAGCCCTTAATCTTAGAAAAAGTTTTTCTAACAGGCTAATGGAACGTGTGTCTTTCTGCAAAGCTTCTCAAAAAAAACCCCGCCATTCGGAGCTTACTTAAAACTGTAGGTCTCTTCATTTGTAGAAAACATGAAGACGCACGCCACAAATAAGAGTAAAAGCTCGGTCAAGCACCAAAATGTATGCCACATTTACGAAACAGTTAAACTGTCGAAAACTTGGTATTTTTCTCACAACCGCCCAACTCTCCTTTTCGTCGTTTTTCCTGATTCCTCTCCCTTTCCCCTTTCATATGGAATCACAAAGAATGTTCTTAGATTTATCGTCCAAGTAAGTCCTCTCATGGGCAACCATATAATCTTAGTTAGCTCCTGCGACATGAAGGGAAAACATCAAAGCTGGCCTCCTAAACTGTGTACTACTGAGGGCAAAAAGTAAGGCTAATTTATTTGTCAAACTTCGCGGGATTAAAAGTTATTTTTTTCATGAGTTGGCAGCACTGTTAATAACATCTGGGCCAACTTTCATGCGAATGTCATTATCAGTAATATATTTACGCTTGTGTTTACCAAACGACCAAGAGTGCATTTTTCGATTTTTACAATGTCTGATTTGATTGAGCAGAGAAGTGCCATCAAATTTTGTTTGCGGAATGAAATTTCGGCTGCGGAAACGTTTAGCATGTTGCAGAAGGCATTTGGTGGTTCGAACATGTCGCAGAAAAATGTTTATAAGTGGTGCAAAGACTTCAAAGAGGGTCGAGAACGTGTTGATGACTTGGAGCGCTCCGGACGACCATCGACGTCAACAGATGACCAACACGTCAATAAAGTGAAGGAGTTAGTGCTCAAAAATCGTCGGTTGACTGTTAAAGGCCTTACTGATATGATCGGAATATCAGAAAGATCTGTGAAAACCATTTTGAAAGACCATTTGGGCCTACGAAAAGTCAAATCTCGTTTGGTACCGAAAACTCTCAATTTCTTGGAAAAAAGTCGTCACGTTGATGTGTGTGAAACAATGCTTTCAGACTATCAGGACAAGCTCAAATGCATCATTACGGGAGATGAGACTTGGATTTATGCTTGCGACCCAAGTTTACCAATCAAGCGAATATCGTGCTAAAGGCGAGGCCAGACCGAAAAGAGCACGTCAAAGTCGTTCAAAAATAAAGGTCATGATGACAGTTTTTTTCGCTTTTCGTGGTGTGGTGCACTATGAATTCCTTCCACCTGGCCCAACTGTTAATAAGGAATATTATTTGAGCGTTATGCGTCGTTTACGTGAAGCAATTCGTCTAAAAAGACCAGAATTATGGGCCAACAACTCTTGGTTTTTGCATCACGATAATGCACCGTCTCACACTGCACTCGTTCTTCGTAACCATTTCGAGAGGGGATGATTTTGAAGGAGATGAAACTGATTTAGAAGAATAAATAAAGATTTTTCATTTCACAACCAAATTCACCTTACTTTTTGCCCACAGTAGTACTGTTTACATACCGAATGCATTAGTAAAGTTACAGCCTCATCGATTCTGTTGTCTCGATTAACCTAGGGGCAACCTGGAGTCGGCACTGAAAACTAATGAATTATTGCTCGGGAACTAAAGATTAGCTGACAGTTTTTTTAGTTATCTACATAAATCACTTAGCCCTTACTGTGCTAATGCAAATATCCAATAGATCTGAATTTTTTACTTCGCCTAATACGATAATTATGTTCAATTCTGTTAGCCACTGACCAGAGTAACTGCTGCTGTTGCTGTTGTGCAACCGATTTATATAAAATGAAGCTTCTGAAGTAAGGGAGAATTATAACAGGTGGCGCTTAAGTAATCCCCCTATCAGAAAATGCTATACATTTTGCGATTGGCCCCTAATGTCAGTTCTGTTTTGACATTTGTGTAGTAAACACATGCAAAATACACGTTAATAAACAATGTTACGCTACACTGCTCCAGAACGCGGAATATTGCTGACTATTTATTTGACCAATAATCGGTCGGTGACTTTGGCACAACGTGAATTTCGTCGCAGATTTCCTCGCCGTACAACGCCTACTGGTGAAACACTGCGACGTTTAGCTGCTCGCCTCGAAGAGACTGACACAACACGAGATGCAGCCAGGCGTGGCAGACCCCGGAGTAGCCGTTCTGCAGAGAATATTGCTGCTGTAGCCGAGGATGTCATGGAAGCGCCGTCTGCCGTGCCACGCAAATGGGTATCAGTGGACGGTCTTTACAGCGAATTTTGGTACAAGATTTGAAGATGCTTCCGTACAAAGTCCAGACGGTGCACCAGCTGTTAGCTGCTGACCTCCAATCGCGTCTAACATACGCTCAAGCCATCCTTAATCACCACCAAGAGGAAGACGATTTTTCATCAAAAATAATCATGAGTGGTGAGGCCCATTTCCATCTTAGCGGGTACGTAAATAAGCGCAATTTACGCTTCTGGGGCACTGAAAATCCGCGTGTAACCCACGAAGAGCCATTACACCCTCTCAAAGTCACTGTAT
This sequence comes from Anastrepha obliqua, assembly GCF_027943255.1. NCBI lineage: Eukaryota > Metazoa > Arthropoda > Insecta > Diptera > Tephritidae > Anastrepha > Anastrepha obliqua. The sequence goes on from NC_072894.1 coordinate 122,806,324, forward strand.
GGTGTGCTGTTTTCGCTGGAGGAGTCACCGGACCTTTTTTCTTCGAAGACGTCGCAGGTCAAACGGTTACTGTGAATGGTGAGCGCTACAGAGCAATGATCAACGAGTTCTTTTTGCCGCAACTTGATGAATTGGGATTGGAAAACATGTGGTTCCAACAGGACGGTGCAACGGCACACACTGTACGTGCCACAACCGATATGCTGAAAGATGCATTTCCCGGGCGCCTAATCTCCCGTTTTGGCGATTTGCACTGGCCAGCAGACTTCGTTTTGTGGGGCTTTTTGATGTCGTGGGCTTATGTCAACAAGCCTCAGACTCTTGCAGCTCTTAAAGACAATATCCGTCCAGAATGTGAGGACCTATCACCGGAAGTTTTGGCCAAAATGATGGAAAATGCCATAAAAAGGGCTCAAATGGCAATCAACTGTGGCGGCGGCCATTTACATGACATCATATTCTCGACTTGATGTAAAAAAAATTAAAAGACCAAATAAAAATAATCCACAAGAAGAATCAAAGTTTTTTATTTTTGTTTTAAATTACAGCCAAAAAACATCGCAAAGTTACTTTTGCGCCACCTTGTATATACAGAAAAATTTACACTATATTTCGTAAAAGCCTTCTAGCAGCACCACAACCAGCTCTCTGCGCAATCGGCCACTCTTCTCCTCAAAACGTGTCGCTATTTTTCAATGGGGGAAACCTCACTTATTTGAATTCCGTTTTACTTTTCTGTTTCGCGTGGCTTTCACTTCGATTATGCCGCACTCTCGACTCCACTCAGCCAGCAGACACTGCCACACAATCAACAGTTTATTAGGAAGTGTTCCCATTCTGTGTATTAAAACTGTCGCCTTGTGCATTATTATTATGTTTTTTTTGTTATTGTAATTATTGCTTTCTATTGCTCTTATTGTTGACACGTTGATGTGTTTCATCTCTTTTGCTACTTTTTTTTGTGAGACTCTAGTTTGACTTTTTCTACTTCATTAGCAACCTTTCGCTTTATTTCTGTTTTTTTCTTTGCGCTTCAAATCGTGGCAATGCAATCATATTCACACACATTCATATTAAGGTCTATCAAAAGTGAAGCGTGGATGCCAGTAGTGAATAATTCCTAGCCGATAACTTTTTTTATGCCATCTTTGACATTTGTCGTGTAAGCCGATCTACAAATTTTGCACCATAGAACAATGACTTAAAATTTTTGAACCTTATCATGGAAATGGTTAATTCTTAAGAGTAACATATCACAAAAGTCGTGATTGTTTTAGTGAAAATAATCATTCGAATGAATCGGCAATTCAAAGGTTGATTAAAAAACGCAAAAACCTGGTTCTGTCGAGTATAGAAAAACACTGAGAGACCAAAAACGGGACGTTCTGTTGAGAATACTGCTGCTGTAGCGCAAATTGATGCTCAACAACCTTCAACATCGATATCTCGACATTCTCAACAATTAGGCAACCATGAATCAACTCTTTAGCGGATTTTACCCGTAGGTGTGGGAGAATCAAAATTTTTAAATATTTTATTTTAAAACCAAATCTAGGCGCATCTTTCGAAATACCCTTTATATCGTCTGAAATACCCTCATCACTGTGCCTTGCTGTTCGTATTCTACGCTTATTGTATGTAAATAGTCGCGTTTATATCAGGCTGACGCGCCTTAAAGTAGGCAGCGAAATGGAAAAACTTAATGAACCAGCAAATCTATTAGAGGCAAAAACGCATTAGGGAACAAGGTCGGCGTAGTAGTAGGGAGTATACATGGCCGCCACTCTGGCACACCTGCGCCTCCTATACACTCATTCCGCCCTCTTTCGTGAGCGTTAACATAATTACCGAGAATGCAGCGGCCTAGTGACATTTTATTCGCTCTTCCTGAGCTGTGTGCGCCGCTACAGGTTTTGCTCCACTAATGTGTGCTGTGCTCATTTGAATGTGTGTATGTGCGAAATAGTAACTGTTTTATACATAACTTCCTATTCTTTGCTGCCACACATATTCTACGGATCCGCAGCAGCGTGAGAAAATTACGCTTAATTTGCAAAAATTAAAAAGATTTCCGTAATTTTTACTGAACGAAAGTTTACTCCATACATTGAAAAGGCACAAGCACCGAGCAGGCAGCAAATTAAATTTAAATGAAAATGGGAATGGAAAAGTACAATTGTGAGCTGTAGAACTTTGAATTGCTTTTAACTTCGTATCTTGTCTTTGAAGCCTGCGAATGCTGTGATGGCCAATGCAAACGATTGTAGGTGCGCATGGATTGCTTGGGCTGATGCAAAACAATTAAACTTCTGAGACAAGAATACAAAGGCAAATGGGCACAAGAACGACCATAATTACAAAGAAATTGAAGCGCATTCCGAGCGAAATCCAAGAATGAATTTAAAATACTTATTTGAGATGTTGTAATTAATGTTAGAAAGGTTCAAAAAATCTTTTGCAGCAAGAGATTCAGTGAAGGTGGTGAGAATTACCTTTCTTATATAAAATTTTCAAAACAATGCTGAATAACATTTAAGAAGTCCTCAAAGGTACGAAAAGGTACCTTACGTAGGAAAACAAGTTTTCGAGAAAACAGCAGTTAAAGTTTAAACTTCTAAAAACCCTTGTAACTTTTTTAAATATTAACATTTTTCAATCCGGTTTGGCTTATTTTCTTCAGCATAGATCACAGTATCAATAAAATCACAGAAGCAGTGAAAAACATTTTTTTTTATATAAATAAATAAGAAAAAGTTAATGCAAATCGCATAAATCGTTTTAAAAAATATGTTAGCTTTTGTACCGACATGCATGCCAAAAAAAACTTATAAGACCCAGTGACAAAAATTTTTCGAAGTACTAAATACGATTCTGGTGTACTATTCTTTATCTTCACTCTGAAAAACCTTTTAATAAACTTGTCAAAAAATCAAAGACCCTAAAAATCCCCGACTAAAAAATTTCAAACGAATCCGATGAATTTTGAGTTTCGAAAACCATATTGGATCCATCATTTCGAATCTTTTAAATTTGAAACCCCTAAGTAACGAGTTTAGAAAGAATTCGATGCATTTTTTAAAATTTGTCCGCCATATTGGAATAGCTATTTTGATTTTTTTAAATCTCACAACAGATTCGTAATCAGCGACCTCCAAAACCCCCGAGTGAAAAGTTTCAAGCGGATCTGATGAATTTTGAAAAAATATGTCCGCCATATTGAGTTTCTGAAATCTGAAATCGGATTCGTAATCAGCAACGCCAAAAACCCCGTGCATTGAATCTTAAGAGGATCCGTTAAATTTTAAAAAACTTGTCCGACATATTGGATCCGCCATTTTGATTTTAAATAATCTCACTTCATATTCATATTCAGCGACCTCGCAAACCCCCGAATAACCATTTTTAAATATTTTAATTAGCTTTTGATGTTGAAACAATGCCACAATTCGTGACAAAAATTTTGACAAATCCTTAAAAACCACCATTTATAAAGTTAAGAATACATTTTTTGTAACAAATTTTTTGAAAACAGACTTCAGTATCGTATTCATTACACCTCAGACTGTCCAGGAATGGTTCAGTTTTTAATTTGCACAAATTATTGTCTTCAATATTTTTCGTATTTGTACTTTTCTTTTTTTTTACTTTTAACAAACTTTTAAACAAATTATGACTTTCTGATTTTCACCATTTTAAAGAGCCTTTCACACACTATTCGAAACAACAAAAAAGTGAAAAATAATTTTTTGACACGTAAGGTCATCATAGACCAGGTCACATATAACGAATGCAGGAAAATATTTTTCATAGTTATGTAGTATCGTTAACCTTTGGAAGACACACTGTGAGTTACTCCACAAAATATTTTATGGGTTGTAGTTTGTTTATTTCGAACATCTGGCTGTGGGCTGTAAGCTGTAATATACCGTTAGCAATGCCGATTTTACTTTTCGAATTCATGCAAGAAGGCCTCAGTAGCTGGTGCGCACCGACTTTATGCAGATCTAAAAAAGTGATGGGGAGAAATTTACTCCACTGTGTAGTTCACGAATTTTTTGTTTGCAAATACAGTCAACTTCGAAGGAAAGCGTACACCACATCTATATAATTATATAAAAATAAAATGATGTTCGTTTGTACGCATTTTTTTGGGTCGACACGAGGCAAATTTTATTCGTTCTTTTTTCATATTATAGGGATCCACTAGAGGAAGTTTTTAGCAAAAAAAAATTTTTTTTTAAATATTTACTTCATACAAAAAAAGAAAAAATAAAAATATTGTATTATACAAATTGTGTTTTTAGTGAAAATTGCCGCAGAACTTGCTCGATTCTTAGACTAAGTTTCGAATTAACATTTATTTTATATGTACAACTTTTTTGAATAAATATGCGAATTTTTCGTTATTGTGAAACGATTTGTGTCGTGTTGCTAAGTTGCAAATTTTTTTCGACGGAGAGTAAACATAAACACAGAGGTTTGTACGCTCTTTATGAAGAGAAATGCTTCATTCAGTACACATACACGAACGCCGAACTACTGATTTGTGTTTTGTGTGCAGTTCATTTGTGAGAGCAACAAGTGTATTGACGAAGGATAATAGATTTACCAAGGTTTACCAGACAAGAAACAGTTATTCGGCTCTCAGCGAATTTGACAGAAGTTGTTTTTGGGTTTACGTCAAACGAGATATACATTTTGTAAGAACAAAGGAAATGTTCAAACGGTTTGTTTAGGAATATCGCACACCAGAGCACACCACTTTATACCTTTCTTTCTTCTTTAGGTATTCACATCGATAAGATTACAATAGAATACATTGTTCCCGGATTGATACGAATTGAAAAAAAAATAACATTACATTTTCGGAATGGCAGATTTAAATAAAGTTGTGGATTTATTTACCGAAGAGGATGAACACATGAATACACAACATTCAGATCACTTCAACGATATGAGCGTGTTTGAAGACATGGGATTGTTGTTTCAGATGAAAATTCAACGAACAACGACTCAAAGACGGAAATTGTTCATCACGAAACGAAAACACAATCCGAAGTTCTCAATCGAGAACTGGAGCGTGAATATCATTATGATTGTAATGAACTAAACACATTTGTAACATCAAATTTAACGAAATTGAATAACCAACAGCAACATGTGTATGATACAATCATGAATAATGTTAGCCATGGAACTGGTGGATTGTTTTTCTTGGATGCTCCTGGGGGAACAGGAAAGACCGTTTTGATTTCATTGATATTAGCAGCAATTCGATCAGATAATAACGTTGCATTGGCACTCGCTTCTTCCGGAATTGCGGCTACATTACTGGAAGGCGGTTGCCCAGCACATTCTGCATTAAAGTTGCCTTTGAATATGTAGGTAAATGAAACAGCAACATGCTCAGCGAAAGAGCAATTTTAGCTGGGAAAAATAAGGATGTCAATGATATAAATTCAGCTATTTTAGATCAAATACCTCGTGACTTAGTTGCGTATAAGTCAATGGACACTGTTACTGATCAAGATGAGGTCGTAAATTATCCAACTGAATTCTTAAACTCACTCGATTTTCCAGGCTTACCACCTCATAATTTACGATTAAAAATTGGAGCACCGATTATTATGCTGCGCAATAGTAATGTGCCACGACTTTGCAACGGTACCAGACTCGCTGTGAAGAAGCTAATGGGTAACGTTATCGAAGCAACAATTTTGAAAGGGAAGTACAAAGGAGAAGACATTTTGATACCCTGAATTCCACTGATTCCGGCGGATTTAAAATTCGATTTCAAACGTTTGCAGTTCCCTATTCGCCTTGCCTTCGCTATGAGAATTAATAAGGCACAAGGACAGTCTCTACAAATGTGCGGTATTAATTTAGAATACCCAATTTTTTCTCATGGGCAATTGTATGTAGCTTGCTCACGAGTAGGCAAACCATCGTCATTATACATTTACGCGAAAGATGGAAAAACCAAAAACGTTGTCTACCAAAAAGTGTTACAATAAAGTTCGAATGAAATTGTATCAAAGAATTTGCTTTGTTTCGTATTAATTTGATTCTCTTTCAGCAAATCATTGAATTTATCGCCTAGCGAAGCGGGCGAGGGTAGTATTTTATATATTATATTTTAATTTTAGTTAATTTTGTACAAAAATAAAGTTCATACAACTACGAAATCCGTATAGCGCAATTAACAAACTAACTCATAATTCCCAAACTAATTTTTATGAATTTTCTATTTTTTGTACTCCTACTCTTTTATTTTTAGTTCATATATTTGTCTGAAGTTCACGTTAGTTTCAGATGCACGATTCTTCTCTAGAACGCAAAACCTATATGTGAATAAAATCCATGCATGTTATTATATAGATTAAGTTCGTGCGGTTTTACAACAGATGGCGTAACTTGATTATTATTCCATCGATCCACATTTCCAAACATTCATTGGAGAGCTACTGTCGTAAGGCACAAACGTCAGTATAAGTTTTTTATTTGAAGCGTAAACAACAATATTTTTACCACACTTGAAAATGTCGAATTTCGTGCCAAATAATGTGTTTTTGCGGGGAATTCTTTAATATGAAGAAAAAAGCAGCCGAAAGTCATCGTATCTTGGTGGAAGTTTATGGTGAGCATGCTCTAGCTGAGCGAACGTGCCAGAAGTGGTTTGCACGCTTTAAAAGTGGTGATTTTGGCTTGGAAGACGAAGAACGCGAGGGTGCGCCGCCAAAGTTCATGGATACCGAATTGGAGGAATTGCTCGATCAAGATCCGGCTCAAACGCAAGAAGAGGTTGCAAAAACTTTGGGAGTTGATCAATCAACCATTTCCAAACGTTTAAAAGCCATGGGAATGATCCGAAATTCAAATTCGAAATTCAAATTTAAAAAAACCGCACGAACTTATTCATAGACCATTATTATCTGATATCTTCGAATAAATTAAATTTAGCAAGTAATTTTAATTTTATTTCATCTAAAAGCTTTCAGAAAAAGGTGCAATTACACACTTTAACTCTATTTGTCGAAAAAAGTTTATGAATTGTGGTGAAACTGATCCCAGTCAAAGAAATGGGTGTGCCCACCGAAGTTTAGGAATAGAAATTATAAGAATCAACGAGGTTTTTCAATAACTTCAAGTTAGCCCTTTATTGTACAAAAATTTAGTTTTGTAGCTTATTACATATCAATAATCTTCCTAGAAATTCTCATTAAAAACTGTTGAATTAGGATAAAAACCTCATGGAGTTTTTATAATTTTTGTATGGAATTTGGAAATTGGATTTATTTGGCTTTTGTGTGACAATAAGCTATGCTTTGCAAAAAAGAGAGAATTTAGTCAAAACTGGTCGAAACGTTAAGGGGCTTTCGCTTTGTCCCAGGGTGCATGATAACATTGGATATATGAAATGATTGTTTCAAAATGCTGCTTGCATACATTTTTTTTTTTTGTTTTTTTACAAGAAGACATTCTAATTTTTCCAGGTGGATGGTTCTTGATATTGGTGAATAAAATTGTATATTTTCACTAAAATTTTGTTACAAAACTGTGCCATTAATAACGTTTTTCCTCTCTTCATATAGGGATAACCTGCTTTATCACTGGATGACTGATTTTGCTAAATAGTGTCGGCTATACCATAGCTGCCTTCATTCTAGTGATGATTAGCATTATACCTGCGACGCCCTTTTTTAGTAGTCTCTAGAAATAATCTAAAAATTCTAAAGATAAAAGGAATCATATGTAAATCCAAGAGAAAATCTATTCTAAATATCCTTAGATTTAAGCCAATAAAATCAAAATGCAAAATGCAAAATTATGCACCTAAGCCTCAAGCTGTACTTTTGCAAAAAAGAGAGAATTTAGTCAAAACTGGTCGAAACGTTAAGGGGCTTTCGCTTTGTCGCAGAGTGTATGATAACATTGGTTATATGAAATGATTGTTTCAAAATGCTGCTTGCATACATTTTTTTTTTTTTGTTTTTTTACAAGAAGACATTCTAATTTTTCCAGGTGGATGGTTTTTGATATTGTTGAATAAAATTGTATATTTTCATTAAAATTTTGCTACAAAACTGTGCCATTAATAACGTTTTTCCTCTCTTCATATAGGGATAACCTGCTTTATCACTGGATGACTGATTTTGCTAAATAGTGTCGGCTATACCTTAGCTGCCTTCATTCTAGTGATGATTAGCATTATACCTGCGACGCCCTTTTTTAGTAGTCTCTAGAAATAATCTAAAAATTCTAAAGATAAAAGGAATCATATGTAAATCCAAGAGAAAATCTATTCTAAATATCCTTAGATTTAAGCCAATAAAATCAAAATGCAAAATGCAAAATTATGCACCTAAGCCTCAAGCTGTACTTTTGCAAAAAAGAGAGAATTTAGTCAAAACTGGTCGAAACGTTAAGGGGCTTTCGCTTTGTCGCAGAGTGTATGATAACATTGGTTATATGAAATGATTGTTTCAAAATGCTGCTTGCATACATTTTTTTTTTTTTGTTTTTTTACAAGAAGACATTCTACTTTTTCCAGGTGGATGGTTCTTCATATTGTTGAATAAAATTGTATATTTGCATTAAAATTTTGTTACAAAACTGTGCCATTAATAACGTTTTTCCTCTCTTCATATAGGGATAACCTGCTTTTTCACTGGATAACTGATTTTGCTAAAAACATTTGCTGTCGGCTATAGCTTAGCTGCCTTCATTCTAGTCATGAATAGCATTATATCTGCAACGCCCATTTTTAGTAGTCTCTAGAAATAGTCTAAAAATTTCTAAAGAGAAAAGGAAGGAGTTCTATTCTAAATATCCTTAGATTTAAGCCAATAAAATCAAAATGCAAAATTCAAAATGATGCCCCTAAGCCTCAAGCTGTACTTTTATGTAAAAGTAGTACTCAAAAGTGCTCGAAACATAATCTTATAAACTCTTACTCAAATTTGTATCTCAAAAAAATTACATTTCTTATATAAGTGCCATTGTTTTAAAATATAAAAATAAATATGTTTACTAATAAATTTTAAACAAAATACACTGAATATTAAACTGAGCACCTTCTTCTTTTTCCTCTATAAAACGTATTTATAAAATCCACTCAAATCCAATTAAAAATATTGATTCAATTTGCACGAAAATTTTACTTATCGCGAAGGGCACGGTGAGGAGAACACAGAAGGTGCCGCCAACAGACCGCTAACCGCCACTCAGCGGTTTTGAAGGAATCAGCTGATTTTGTCACGTGACAGAGGGTGTGACAGCGGTTTGTTTAGGACAGAGGTCGGTAAAAACTGATATTGTGTTGGTGCTGTACAAAAAAATCAACACAGCACTTGCTCATGTTACTTTGTTGCCGTACGAACAACTGCTGATTGGAAGACTAACTGTATTCAACTGACCTCACTTTACACATTCATGTTTTCATTGCATTCGCCTCTTTCCTAACATGATTAAGTCTTGAGCAAACTAAGTAATTCTAAATGTTATTTCAATTATTCTAAGTATCTTTGACCAAATTAGTTTATGATCGATGGGAAAAGCCCTTCTTCAAAAATCGTGCTATTCCAACACATCGAAAACAAGTAATCCACAATATAGAATTTTTTTAATGTACCCTTTCTAGACACTTATTAAAGAGTAGTGGAAAGTGTTTGGCTACAGAAGCAGAGAAATAATAGGACTATGAATAAGTTCGTGCGGTTTTTTTCGAAATTTGAAACTTTATTGACGTAAAATGGTTACAAATTTAATATTCAAAGTATTGTCCATCGCTTACTACTACTTTTTCCCATCTTTCTGGCAATTCACGGATTCCCTTTGTGAAAAATTCGGTGGGTTTTGCCGCAATCCACGAATCGATCCATTTTTTGACTTCATCGTAATTACGGAAGTGCTGGTCAGCCAGGCCATGTTGCATCGATCGGAAGAGATAATAATCGGATGGCGCAAGGTCTGGACTATACGGCGGGTGGGGTAGGACATCCCATTTGAGCGTTTCTAAGTATGTTTTGACCATTTGTGCAACATGTGGCCGAGCATTGTCATGTTGCAAAATAACTTTGTCGTGTCTATCGGCGTATTGCGGCCGTTTTTCTCGCAGTGCTCGGCTCAAACGCATCAATTGTCATCGGTAGACATCCCCCGTAATCGTTTCATTCGGTTTCAGTAGCTCATAATACACAACACCCAGCTGGTCCCACCAGATACACAGCATAACCTTCAGGCCATGAATATTCTGCGCCGACGTCGATGTTGAAGCATGGCCAGGGTATCCATACGTTGCCCGACGTTTTGGATTGTCGTAATGGACCCACTTTTCATCGCCAGTCACAATTCGATGCAAAAAACCCTTTCTTTTGTGCCGTTGAAGCAGTTGTTCGCATGCCATAAAACGGCGTTCAACGTCTCTTGGCTTCAATTCATACGGCACCCAATGGCCTACCTTTCGGATCATTCCCATGGCTTTTAAACGTTTGGAAATGGTTGATTGATCAACTCCCAAAGTTTTTGCAACCTCTTCTTGCGTTTGAGCCGGATCTTGATCGAGCAATTCCTCCAATTCGGTATCCATGAACTTTGGCGGCGCACCCTCGCGTTCTTCGTCTTCCAAGCCAAAATCACCACTTTTAAAGCGTGCAAACCACTTCTGGCACGTTCGCTCAGCTAGAGCATGCTCACCATAAACTTCCACCAAGATACGATGACTTTCGGCTGCTTTTTTCTTCATATTAAAGAATTCCCCGCAAAAACACATTATTTGGCACGAAATTCGACATTTTCAAGTGTGGTAAAAATATTGTTGTTTACGCTTCAAATAAAAAACTTATACTGACGTTTGTGCCTTACGACAGTAGCTCTCCAATGAATGTTTGGAAATGTGGATCGATGGAATAATAATCAAGTTACGCCATCTGTTGTAAAACCGCACGAACTTATTCATAGTCCTGGGAGAAACCATTCATAATCTGCTGATGAGTTCTGATACAGTTCTGATATTGCGGCATGACTGAAATTACCAAACATTAGTTAAAAGAATGAGTTATGAGTTAAAGTTTAATTTGTTCAATGGGTCTTCTTCTTCGTTATTTGCTTATTCGTTTGCGAATGTATATCTTCTTGTTCCTTAACTACATTGCAATATTTACAATTTTTTTTACAAATGTCTCTATTTTTTGCTGCTTCGTATATATAGAGACAGTTCTCGAATAGATCACAGAAATCTAATGCATTAACCAATACATGGCCGCCGAAATTTAGACACGTGGGAAAGTCGTTGGCTTTCTGTTTCGTGCTTTTTTGAATTTTTCGAAAGCTTTATTTACATAATCTATGTGAATATCTTGGAAATTACGGTACTCCAAAAAAATTCACCTTATATCTCTTCGATTTGAGTAACTTTGTTTTGTTGGATATGCCAATAAATGCGTTGAGTGAATGTCAAAAGTTGAAATGCCCAAATTATTTGATGATTTTGGTGTCCTTCAAGTACTCCGATAGAGGAGACAAAATATTGAAAGCAATTTCTTAGAAATTAATTAAATTAAAACTGAGTGTGAGCGCATTTCCGTTGTAAATATGTATGGCTATTTATTTTCGCATTTCGCAGTCAAACGGACAAGCAGTTAAAAGTTAAACTCTAAACTGCTGACGCGTCAATAATAGCAAAAGTTGAAAATTGCGATTTTCATGAATGGTAATTCTTTTTTTAATTCACATATAAATATAATGTAGCCAAATGTGTATGTGTGCTTATATATTTAAAATAAATGTAAGTGAACAACATGGAAAGCTTCGTTTTAAGGGCATATTGTCTTGTGTAGAAGAAAAGTTGCACTTGAAAGGCATTGATTGTATTGAATAGTGCTTTATTATTTTAGAGCTTAGTGAACGACAGTTCGCATCGGTATGAACAGCCATTGTTTAAGTAATTCAAAGAGTACCACATAGGGGAAAGTGGGGCACCTGTGCCACCTTTTTTGCGAAGCCATATTTCTCGCATATTTTTTGAGAAAAACGTAGATTTTAAAAATTGATCGTAACTATTAGAAATTAATCTTAATATTTAACTGGCCAAGGAGTTACAAAAAACAGTGTAAATACCTTATTCGGCCTCTTTTTAAAAAATAGCCAATTTGTCAAATGTGCCCCGCCGGTGGGGTACCTTTGACTTTTAAAGGGGCACATTTGACCAGCGTGTTTTTTACTTTATTTTATACTTACAATAACGTAAAACACATTTCAAAAAACAAAATATATATATTTATTTCAACAAAACATAAACACAGGCTTCTTTTTTTCCATCGAAGCTACATCAAAATAATATTATAGTAAAAATTTGTAAGAGAGAACAAAGGTAATTAAAAAGTATTTGATTATTTAAGGGGGGGGTAGGGTCACAAAATCGAAATTTTTTTTCTTCACTCATCTTATAGTAAATCATTTCAAGAATGTTGTGTCAAAATTTTAAGTGGATCGGAGCAGAACTCTCAAAGTTATAGCCTTTGTAGGCATTCTACCTCGAAAGCGGAGCATCGATAATTTCTCAGAGTCATTTTTTCAAACGCGTTTTTCCCGAAACGACTTCTTAAAAGTCGGTGCCAATCACAACTCCGAAACTATTCAACCGATTCTTTTCAAATTTGGCACACGTTTTCTAAATCAAAAATACCTCCCCCCTACACTGTTTTTTTTTTATTTTTTGTTTTTTAAGGTTGTTTTTCACTTACAAATATGGCGAAATTTTTCGCCAAAAATGCTCGTTTTACGTTTTTTTGCCACCAAAACTACAAAAATGAAAAAAAAAAAAAAAATTTTATTAATGTAGGGGGGAGCATTACGTCATACTTTAACTGAAAAATTCGACTTCTTTAGTTTCAGATGATTCTACGACGAATGCCGATTGGCACCGCAGAGCACCTCTCGAAAAACATATCTCCAAAAAAACTCTGTCATGGGCTTATTTGTCAATATTTTATTATTAATATTTTTTAAAAACTTATTGAAAAGATGTACAATAACATGTAACTGATTTTATTAAAGTATCTTAAGCCATATTTCTGTAAAAAATTCACAAAAAAAGTGTTTTTTTTTTAGCGCTAAACCCTACCTCCCCCTTAATATAGCAGTCTCCAATCAAATAAATACTTCGTCCGGCATCGAGATGTGCCAGCTGGATTAGTTGGCTGTGGTAATTTAAGTTCAATTTCACTTCTTGAAGCTAGTGCGATGTCTTCTATGCCTGGTTTTACAAACACCCAGTTAAATGTTGCAAATCTTCGTAAATAGTTTATGTTAAAGGCGTTATTACTGAGCTTTTCCGTTATTTCACCAATATAGTGGAATGGCTTTTGATTTTTAGGAGTAAATTTAACCAGAACAAAATCTGCTATATCTAATATATCTACGTCGGTTAATTTCCATTTAGATAAGTCGTTATCTTCGATGTCATAATTTCCTTAGCCGTCGGAAATGGGACCAATGTAATTAATGGATTCACAGTAGGAAACGTTATCTTCAGACTCAATTATGTCATATTTTATGGATTTTTTCCTTGAAACGTTCGCTTTTTTTATGAAAACACAATAGTTCGCTTTACGTTATGAATATTTTTTGTTTTTTGTTAGGTTCCATCATCTTCTGTTTCTCAGCTGAACTCGTTACGATACGGAATGTTGAACTTCTTGCCGTTTTTTTAGAGACACACAAACGAGTTTGGTTTGGCCCGAATTGCTTTGTGGGCTTTCTTGCACGTTTATTATATTTTGTCTGTTTTCTACGTTTTTGCTGACATTAATAACTGGGCGAGATTCTTCCTCCGGCGAGCCTTCCAACGTAAACATCTCGTCACTAAAAATTTGTGAGTTAAGGGCACTCACGCACCTCGGCTCGGGGTTCGTCAAAACGACCTGTGCAGATACTGCGAGGACGAAGATGAGGAAGTATCGAGCAGACATTTGCTGTGCAGTTGTCCCGATCTAGCCAGAAGTCGACTCGCTCTTCTTGGCTCTCCAACAATTGGCAATCTTTCAGCACTCTCGGACCTGAAAATCGAATCTCTCATTAAATTCTCGAAACGAATTAATATTTTGGACCAAAATCTATAATAAAAATCTCGGTAAGGTGGGGAAATCATATAAAATAATGAGCTCTAGGTCAACACAATGGACCCAACTTGCGGTCTATGTGGCACTCCGATGCGGGGTCACCCTTAAACCAACCAACCAAGGGATAAATACCTGTACTTTTAAACCCTTTAAACAAATTTTCTGACGAGAATGACCTTTGGAAAGGATGATTCGTCAATTTTGCCACATCATAAATAGTTATTTATTTTCCGATGTTTGAAACAGTAAAATCGTTGAAGCTCTTTCGGCAAAGTTGTTTAAATGGTTCGAATATGGACACATCTAAGGGCTGCAAACGGTGCGAGGTATGAGGTGGAAAATATAGCATCACAATTCCATTGTCTCTGCAAAAGTTAATGCTTTCGAGACTACAATGAGATGAATGATTATCTAGTAAAACGAGAATGGACTTATCTTTTGAACAATTACTTCAATAAAGAGTTCTGAAGCCATCCAGTCAGATTTTGAGTTCAGAGCCAACTAACCTGCAAAGGTTCCATATGTAAAGCTTTCGTTGAATCGTATACGAGGAAACACATACGCCGGGGGCAAATGGTTTCCACTGGCACATACAATTCCAACCATGGTGACTAGGCTTCCACGCTCTGCTGAGGTGGCTTGAGACACTGTTCTCTGACCTTTTCGAGCAAGAGTCTATTTAAAAAAACAGGAAACCGATATATAATAAATTGTCTAGGTAGGTACTATGTGTCTTGTCTCAGATGAACTGAAATACTTACCTTAGGAGGTTCTAAGACCGTAGTTACTCCAGTTTCATCTAAGTTAGATATACCCTTTGGCTGGAAGGAGTATTTTTTATAAATTGCCCTGAGGTTTGAGTAAAATTCTTCTACAGCTGATTTTGTAAAGCCCGAAAGTCTGGCCAGGCTTACTTTCTCTGGCTTTCGCAATGAAATAGTTAGGTTTTTTTGAGAAAAGCCTGTTCTTACTTGCTTCCTTAGTAACATTCCATCCAATTGGAACGGTGATCTGATTTATTTTAGCATGACCATAAACAAACTTTCTGAATGTGTGGTATGACAAGCCATATGCGTAAAACGCACATTTCTTTATATAGTCAGCTCTTCGAGTTTCTTCGCGAAGAGTTGACGCGATGAATATTTAGTGTTGTACAATAATTCATCGTCCGAATGACTATTACTAGAGTCCACCGTAAGTTTAAGTGGACCTTGGCGTTTCATCCGCATTATAAATGTCGTTCTTTTGATGCCGTATTTTTTTGCTGCCGAAGTTTGTGCCTCATCTCCATTTTTTACATCATTCATGGCTTTTTTAATATTTTCTTCATTTTATTTCTTTTCCAGATGACTTTTTCTTATAGTTTCGTACCATTACTGTACAAAAGTCATATATAAATGAGCCAAATTACTTACAGTTACCAGACATATTAACATAATTATAACATGGGGCACCCTTGACATTCGTCAAAAGTACCCCACACTCAAAAGTCACATGTGTCCCAAATGACTTTATCCACATTCATTGTTTTGACTATTTTATTCTTAAAAACTTATTGTTACTTACCGATTTTTTCTCGAAGCACCAGTTAATAACTTTAGCCTTTAGAAAACAATTGGTTTTACTTCAAAAAATGCTTACGTAGCGATACATAAAAATTACATCACCCAATTGAAAATCGCTGAAACTCGTCTTGCTCCGCTGAGCATTTAAGGAAAAGTGCCAAACTACATATAAGCACGTGTTATTAGGCTGCCTACAGTTCTGTATTTGGGAAGTTTTTGAATCATTTTGACACCGAAAATGTTAAAGTCAATGCTGCTCCATAGTCACAGGTACCCCACTTTACCCTACTCCGGCCATTGGCCGCACTACAGATACAAAATTATTATTATCATACACACGCCTACTCATATAACACAAAGCTAAGGATTAGATGATATGGCATCACTTCGAAGGTGTCTTCGTCAATAAAAGGCTTTGATTCAAATGTTTACGAATAATAATTTCATTCAGAATTTTAAACCACTCATGTGATTACAATTTTTAATCAATTTTTTTACAATTATTAATCGAAATAAATCAATTATTTTCAACAGGCAATTTATACGCAAGTAATCTCTAGAAAACACTTTTCAATTATAAATGTTTAATTAAAAACTTAATTTATTGTTGCCAATGTGAGTGCGTGCATTAGGGTAGTTTATTTTTGTGATATTTCACTGTGTCAAAATTTAAGATAAGACAAGAGCTGAAGCATACTAAAAGCTTTAAATAGTCTCAGAGATATACTTAAGATATATTAATCCAAGTTATTTCGTTTATTTGAAGTTTAAAATAGTTTTCACAGACCACTTAGAGCTAATATGAGCTTAAATTACTATCGAAAGTTAATAATAATAAATTAAAGAAATAGTTTAGAAATTCACAAAAATTCCTTGTTTTACACGGAAAAGTTAAGCGGAATACAACTCGAGATTTCATTGAATTCTCTTAGTGCTCCACAGTGCGGCCGATTCCCAAAAAGCTGGCCAAAAGTCGAAAAAAAAGTTTCTAGATAGAGTTTTTTTGTCTTTGAGTTGGCTACAGTAATGCCTTGAGTAGTGAAAACCGTTCATAACAACGTCCTGTACCCTAAGTATCCTCTGTATTTTCAGTCGCAACGTCGCCTTCGTTTGAGCATCGTATTACTGTCGATGAATAGTGAAAGTTGTACACATTTGAAAGATTTTGTAATGGAGTAAATTGAACAAAACCAAATGGAATCATCTTCGGAAGGTTAGTAAAATACGAGAAATCTTTAGTACATATTAATACCTCGACACAAAATTTTTAGCTGCAGCAATACGTAGATACATTTTTTGCAATTTTTTTTATAAAATTTGAGTTTTCAAACTAGATAGTAATACAACGCCGTCATATGCTCCTTTGAAACCTATTAAAGGTTACTCAAAAAAGTAATGGTTACTGAATAAAACAAGATTCAGCTGCTACCACTTGCTACCTTGCGACCCCAAAAACATATAAATTAACATGCATCTTGATTATGTTCTAGAATATATGCTATTTCACGTGAGGGGGTGGCCAATAGGGGTGGAAGGGGGTGGATTTTCAAAATTCGTAATCAGCGACCCCGACAACCCCCGAGTAAGAAATTTTGAATCAATTACTTAATTTTTTGAGTTTTGGTCAGCTTTTCGGGAATCGGCCGCACTGTGTGGCAGTGTTAATTATTTTACTGTTACTGTCATATTTTCGAATTCTGTGCATAAATTCGTTTCAAGGTTATAACGCATGTGATATTTTTGTTGAAAATGCCACGCGTATTATCAACTGAGGAATTGCAACGTTTACTGGAAGAGAGTGACTTTGGAATAAGTGAAAATAAAATGGATTCAAACAGTGAAAACAACGGTATACAAGGCGAGCCTGATTCTGATAGTCCGGATCAAGAACCGAGTATTTTTGCTGATGACGATGTTGATGTTCCTGATTTTTAATCCAGGTGAGAATTTCTGTTCAAACATTATAACCGGTGTCCGTGGTAGAGAATCTCCAGCTGCTAATTCATCGGATATCGTCATAAATTCACCTAGGCCAGAAATGAGCAGAAGGCGAACTGCTGGTGAGATTATGCGGCTTACTCCGCAGGAAATAAATGATATAGATAGAGAAAAAGACGGGAGCCAGGAAATCCTACCACTGTCACGTCAACCTCATGGCAACAGCCCCAATACTTCATGTTCAAAGCGAACAATCCGTTGTATCCATTTATCGACGTATATTGACCAATGAAGTGTTAGATCTTATGGTCACTCAAACAAATTTGTACGCTTCTCAATTAAAACAGAATGTCAACATGTCACTTCATAGCCGCATGCATCGGTGGACAGATGTTACACGCGAAGAAATGTTGAAATTTATTGCCTTGTACATGTTGATGGGTATTGTGATATTTCCAACATTTGAATCGCATTGGAAACTAGATGCGATTTACTACCATCCAATATTTCACAACGTAAACATGTCATATAATCGGTTCTCGTCAATATTACGTTGCTGGCACTTTGTTGATAATGAAGCTCCGAGGGATCAAAACGAACGCCTATGCAAAATACAACCACTTTTGGACCTTCTTATCAATAACTGGAAGAGATTACTAACACCTGGTGAATGTATCGTTATTGACGAGTCGATGATGCCGAGGCAGGACATCTTTCCGTCAATACAACCCATCAAAAGCTCATAAATACGGCTTTAAAATCTATAAACTGTGCACAGAAGAGGGTTTGTCTGGAATTATGATATTTACATAGGGCGTGACCCCGAGATTGTTGATTTGGATAAGCCTGGGAGTGTCGTAGTTCAATTATGTGACGGTCTTCTAGATGCCGGACGGATAATTGTGTGGGACAACTATTACAATACCGTAGGACTGGCAAAATATTTACAGCAGCGTAAAACAGACTTATGCGGCGCTCTACGGGTAAATAGAAAAGAACTTCCATGGGCAATAAGATCGAAAAAAATGGGACCTAAGAAAGGTGAAGTAATTGCTCGTCAGAAGGACAATGTAACAGTCATGAAATGGCGAGACAAACGCGACGTAGCAATGGTGCCGATATGCATATGTCTTCAGGATATAGGCCAATGATGAAGCCCGAAGCCGTGCTCTATTACAATGAGCGAAAAAAGGGCATAGATGTATCTGACCAGCTTGCAAGTTATTATGACCCTAAAAGAAAGTCGCTTGCATGGTACAAAATGATCGCTTTAGATGTTTTGATTTATGCATCTGTAACTAACGCTACACTTTTGTATCGGAAACTACATTCAACTGCTAATAGAAAATTACGCAAAACCGCAAAACAGACGCAGCAAGAAATTATTAGGGAATTTTTGCAATTGAATAATACATCCGATGCAAGCACAAATACAAGTACTAATAGTCCATAGTACTAATAGTCCAAGACCGTCTACTAGCTCGATAAGAACTCAGCACTTTCTGTCGAAAATTCCAAGGAAAGAGGACAATAAAATTGTACGAAAACGATGCCGTGGATGCTACGAAGAGTTGCGAAAAGAGTGTACAAACTGGAAAATTGCTGCAAAAAGAGTAAAACGAGTGGATACTGAATGTTTGCAATGCAAAAAATCGTTTTGTTTATCCTGTTTCCAAAACGAACATAATAAGAAATAATTAAAAATAATTTGTGATTTCTGCGTAAAATAAAAATATTTTATCGTATGTCCCGGCGTTTTTCTTTACTTTATTATCGTACCAGCACGTCCAGTGCAGAAACTGTACAGTTCCGTTACGTCCAGTCGAATAATTTGCTTTAGAAGTTTCATATACCCCCTGACGCACATATGGCTCAGGAACGTATCAGTGCTTATCAGGCGCACATTTCCTGAACCATATGTGGCTCTGCGGACAGGGAACGTGTTAAAGCTTTCCAAAAAAGGGTGTCAAAACTATGTAAAGTATGAAATATGAAATTAACCGTTTCTTCTGCAATAAAAAAAGAAATACACGCGGGTAAATTATTTAGAACTTCATTAGGCTGAAAAAGGTGTGGATATTCCTTTAAGGGAAAATGTCAAGTATTTAGGACTCGTATTAGATACGAAGCTCACGTGGAAATCGAATATTGAGGAAAGAGTAAAGAAGGCAACGTTGCATTAATACTTGCACTTTGTGCTACACATTAGCTCTATACTTCTGTAGTTGGGTCAATCTTAATATAAGGAATATTTGGATGGTGGCCATATGCTCAAAAGGCGAGTTACGCTAAAATCATGAGTAAGGCCCAAAGAATAGCTTTTTTATACATATCTGGTGCTTTAAGGATTACCCCACACAAAGCCGTGCAAATGCTAATCAAATTTCCCGCATTAAATCTTGTAGGGAAACACGTAGCCGGTGCACTATAATACACTACTGTATTCCTAAACTCACCTTCGACAAACTCTTCAAGACGGGCGTAACGTCAAGAAGAAAGTGACAGACACCAAGTCCGGGGAGAAGGGGGGAATTAAATGTCTATGAAGATGGTTCAAAGCTGAACGATAAGGTTGGCTATGGAGTATTTTCTAAGGAATTTGGACTGAAACTATCCGTTCGACTACCAGATTTCCACGGCCTCTATCACGCAGAAGTTTCAGCTATAAAAGATGTGGCTACGTATCTAAATACGAATGCGGTAACAAGAACTACTATAACCTTTAACTACTGAGGTGGTGGTAAATTTTACACCTCGTAGTTTGTTTTATCTCTCACTCTCTGCAGTTGAGCGCTATCAATTTCATTCTCTTTGTATCTTCTCGTCATCCTATGATTATGATTCAGTTGTGTTTCTACAGTCGGGGGTATTGTATAAGCGGAGATATACCAGTGCTGGTGTCAAAATTACCACTCGTCCGGGGTTACGTATTTTTTTAATAGAAATTATTTTACCACCACATCATACTAAGCGTAAGTATTTAATAGAAAATAAAATACCACTTCTCAGGCTTGGCGTTAGTTTTTCGTGGAATCATTTTGACTACTCCTACGATTTATTGCAACTTATTTTATTAGGTTATGTCAAATTCAAGCAAATTAATTGACTTAGCGATGGCAGATTGCTGGACGACGATGACGAAATCAATGACGTTGATGATGAAATTGCTGATCCTGATTTTTGCCTTCAAGATAGTGATACAGATGATATAATGAGCATTGAAGATGAAGAAGGAAGTGAATGTGATGTTTCCGAGGAAGATGTTGCTAAAGAAATTGACAATGCTAATGAACATGGAGATGGAGAAGACGCAATTCAGTCAATAGGAGTAACCAAATATTTTTATGGAAAAAATGGGTATAAGTGGTCAGCAAAAGAGCCAGCACAGTGAAGTAAAACTCCACTACATAACATCGTGGTCTTGCCAGAAGCATTGCAGCAAAACCTTGAAGATGTAATAATTGAGTTTTGGTCAAGTTTTTTCGATAGAAATATAGATAACCTAAGTCTTCAACACACAAATACCAAACTAAAGGCTAAGTTCGATAAGTCTCAAAGAAGTGAAGCGAAATATTTGGATATTATTGAGTTGCGAGCATTTTTCGGTGTTTTGATATATTCGTCCGTTTTCAAATCGAATCACGAAGACACTAGCCTTATATTTGCAACAGATGGAACAGGCAGACAAATTTCCAGGTCCACAATGTCGGAGGAACGATTCCTATGCATCCTTAGCTGCTTACGACTTGATGACTCCACTGACAGAAAGGAACGATTATTAACGGATCCATTGGCTGCCATTTCAGAACTGTTCAATAAGTTTATAGAAAACTGCCGAAAAAATTATACAATTGGTACCCATGGATGCATCGATGAAATGTTAGTGCCGTTTCGCGGTAGGTGCAGATTTAAAATGTATATGCCAAAAAAGCCTGCAAAATATGGCATCAAAATAATGGCGTTAACAGATGCTCGCACACAGTACCTAGCAAATGCTTATATATACCATGGCAAAAATGCTGACGGACATGGTCTCACAACTGAAGAAAAAAGGCTATCAGTACCAACACAAGCCGTATTAAGGCTAACTAAAATTATAGAAGGAAGTAACAGAAATATTACAGCTGATAATTGGTTTTCCTCAATGCAGGTTATAGAAGAATTAAAAAAAAGACAGCTTACGTACTTGGGTACATTAAAAAAAAATAAAAGGGAAATACCTACCGAATTTCAGCCCAATAAAAACAGACCAATCGGATCTTGTTTGTACGGTTTTACCAAAGAAGTAACCATTTAATCATATGTGCCTCACAAAAATAAAGCTGTTCTTTTGTTATCTTCTATGCATCACAGGGAAGAAAGCGATATCCAAAGTGGAAAGCCGGCAATAATAGCAGACTATAATAACACAAAAGAGGGAGTTGATGAACTTGATAAGAAGTGCTCCATATATTCAACCACTCGATGTACGCGGCGCTGGCCACTCGCAAATTTTTATAGACTACTGGATATAAGTGCTGCAAATGCTTACGTTATATATCAATCTTGTGCTGAGTTTGATGATAAATCGAGGGCAGACTTTTTGAAAAGTCTAGGCCGGCAATTGATTTTACCACATTTGCAAAGGCGACAGCATAATCCCCGACTACCCAGGTTAATTCGAGACAATATAAGTAGCATCTTAGGACCAGACTCCGTAGCTTCCCCTCTAGTAGAGCCGGCCACAACTGCGAAAAAGTTATGCTACATTTGCCTTAGTAGGTTGAAGCGGAAGACTCCACATGTTTGTTTGTTTTGTACTAAGCCTATGTGTATGGGATGCAGTAAACGCGTATGCGAGAAGTGTGCAAATAAGGAATTTGATGAGTAAAAATCCTCCAAAAAGGTTGATCTGCAGTTTTTTTTTTTTGAACATAATTTTTGTTTGTTTTCTTTTTTGTGATTCTAATGTCATAAATTTGGCTGTGAAAAGTGCCTTTATGTAGTTTTGAATTTTTTCTTACAATTTTTTTTAAGTTATGTTAGTGCTGTGTTTTTAGTTTTAAGAAAAGTGACTTTGAAATAAAGTCCTTGTTTTGTTAAACTAAAAGTTCGTTTTCTTTAAATTTATTACTCTATTCATTTAAAAATATGTTTTAGTATTCCAATTAAAAACAAATAGTTTAAAAAAATGTTTCGTTCACAAAAATTATTTATAAATTATAAAGGGGTAAAATTTACCCCCACCTCAATAACTACGTCCAAATATTTCACCTCAGTAGTTAGAGGATAAATATATTCTCGGATAGCCAGTCCCCATTAAATCAATGAATGCGGCTACACTAAGATCAAAGATTGTACAGGAATGCCGGGCAGCCGTTAATGGTATTAGTGTCGTATTCAAGGCCAGCCTTATTTGGGTTCCGAGGCCAAGAGATATTGAGGGAAATTGCAAAGCCGTCAAGCTAGCCAGGAAATGTACAACTCTTCAACTGTTTAGTCATAGAAGTAAATACCATTGGGATACCTTTGGCCCCGAGCAAACTAATAATCGAAAACAACATTATCCAAGAGACCAATAAGCCATGAAGTGATAAAGGCACATGCGCAATAGCTGGGCTACTGTGGCCGCACATAAATAAGAAAAAGTCGTTGTAGCGTAGTCGACGGTTTGTTACCATTTTTTTCATTAGAATTTGATGGTCGGATTCGAATGCTTGAATGTTAATATGAACTGTGTATTTTGAATTGTATGCTGACATTGTTGACTGAAAATAGGCCACGAATTTTAGGTGAAGTAGATTATGATGGTGGCGGGCGCCGTAGCCAAATGGGTTGGTGCGTGATTACCACGTAACTCACAGAGAGATCGTTGGTTCGAATCTCGGTGAAGGCAAAAGTAATAAAAACATTTTTCTAATAGCGGTCGCCCCTCGGCAGGCAATGGCAAACCTCCGAGTGTATTTCTGCCATGAAAAAGCTCCTCATAAAAATATCTACCGTTCGGAGTCGGCTTGAAATTGTAGGCCCCCCCATTTGTAGAACATCAAGACGCACACCACAAATAGGAGGAGGAGCTCGGCCAAACACCTAACAGAAGTCTACGCGCCAATTATTTATTTTTTTTAGAATATGATGAGACTGTATCGCCTTTAGAAGGCATCGCGGCTTATGAAAGTTTAAAAGGGCTATATAGGATTTACACTATACCAATAGAGGCGAAATATGGTAAATTTACATACAAAGAGGACTTGGTTGCACGTATCATGTAAAACAAAACCTTTTGCAACCGGAAGGAAGCAAGGCAGGAGAAGATGAATTGCGATGCGACAAAGAGAAGATATATCGAAGGTTGTGGCTTGTATAACTGGTCATTGACTATTTGGTGGGCATGAATAAGAGGAAGAAACAGCTGAGCACTTCCTTTGCATTTGTACAGCCTTAGCTAAAATCAGAGCAGATTTTAAATCCATTCCAACTTTTTCAATTCTCTTACGGAACTATTTAACGTGGGGATTGAACAAATCCTGCGCTTCAGAAGATCCAGAAATTGGTTTCACGAAGAAAAATAAATGAGCTTCCCGTGTAGCGCATTGGTATCACAAGGGATTTGTTAGGTGTTGGTCATACAGACCGACTACCACCACAACCTCCCCTAACCTAGGCCTTAAAAATTTGTCTGGGAGTTCAAAGAGATTTGGAGGTTTTATAATCTGGAGGTGGAATCAGTGCGCCCCCAAACTGACAGTTGCTCTGTATAATTAAATGTTTTGAGCGCAAGTTCAAGTAAATTTAGAGTTCAATTTCGGGGGAAAATGTAGTCTCGTTAGTAAAGGGTGTTTTTTTTAGAGGTTAGGTTTTCAAGTTGGCCCTACTTTTTTCGTAGATGGTCTTTTTGACAGCTGTCACTTGATTTATGCTCAGTTTGGTTTGCCATTTCATAATGAATAGACTTACACCTGAACAACGTTTGCAAATCGTGCAAATTTATTACGAAAATAATGGTTCGGTTCGCGCGACGCATCGAAGAAAATTTTGTTCAGCGATAAGCTCACTTTTGGTTGAATGGGTATGTCAATAAGCAAAATTGTCGCATTTGGAGTGAACATAATCCACAAGCCATTGCTGAGACGCTGGACGATGTTGGTGTGGACGACCTTTGGTTCCAACAAGACGGCGCTACATGCCATACAGCCAACGCAACAATCGAGTTATTGAAGGAAACTTTTGGTGAGTGCATTATCTCGCACCGTGGAACTGTGGCGTGGCCTCCAAGATCGTGCGATATAACACCGCTGGATTATTTCTTGTGGAGCTATGTGAAGTCGCTTGTCTACGCAGATAAGCCCGAGACGATTGACGTCTTGGAAGAGAATATTCGGCGGGTTATTGCTGACATACGGCCCCAATTGCTGCAAAAAGTGGTCGAAAATTGGGCCTCTCGGCTGGAATTTATTCAAGCCAGCACCGTCGGCCACTTGCCCGAAATCATTTTTAAAACATAATGGCAAACCCTTATCTTTATAATAAAGCTAAATTCTTGGCCATAACATTAAATTATATACGTTTTATTTCATCTTGAAAACCTAACCTCTAAAACAAACACCCTTTAGTAGTGCTGGAAATTGATTTCATGCTGTGCAAAATTCTGCTGTTTCGCAACTCCTTTTGCTCATTCCAGCAAATCTATTCAGATGGATCTATTCCCGGAGTGCAAGTTTGAAATCATCGACATCGAAAAAAATGAGTCACCCTAGTATGTATTTTACAATTAATCACGTTTAAGTTTAAAAATATGCAACAATTTGGGAGGTACACATACTTTTGCACGACACTTGGCGTCTGCTATTTTTTGCTAACGAGCCCCAACAGTGTTTGCGTTCTACTGCCTTTTTGCTCGTTAACTAGCCGGCGGTTTGCATACTACTGTGTGTGCTAAATATGGAAGGCACATAGCATACGTGTGTGTAGATGTGTATGTATGTACTATACTTACATTTGTGCATGGGTTTTTATGAAGAGTAACAACAAAATATAAGATTTTCTCCCCTTGAGGCCTCTAACAACTTGTGCTTTTTCAAACATTTTCTCCTCTACTTAAGCCATTTCATTTTGGTTTTGTTGCACCATCTGCTATTTTTGCGGACACTCTGTGTAGCAAGTGTTTTCTTTGGCATAGAGTGGTTGCCGTGGCTTGGGGTGTTGTTATTTCTGTTGTGCTACTTGCAGTTTTAGCAGCGACGCTTTCGCTAAAGTTTGCAATTCAGCTTTGTGTATTCTGCAAAGTTGTCCCATCTCTGCGTTTATTTGACAGCGCTTTATTTGTCGAGCAGTGCTTCGTTTAATTTCATGAAAAAAAACTTGCACACTTTTACACTTTGTGCATACCCAATATCATACACGACTGTGAACGTTTGGGAGTGACCGAAGCAGCTGCACGGATTTAAATAAAATTTAGTGAATAAATTGTTTATAAGATGGATTACCGAATAATGTTTATGAAGAGAGGTGCCACCTATTTAAGTTGACTTAATTAAATCAACAAATTAAAATAAATAAAGAGGCTTAAGTTAAGGCTTCATCGAAAATATTTTTGAGCGGGCTGTCGCCAATTTGAAAAATGAAATAAAAATTAATTATTAATTATTAAGTAAAATAGTTATAAAATTAAAAATTAAAGTGTTTTAAGTTTTTACCTCAAATTATTTATCCTATTTTGCTTTTGTCACTTAAAAATTTAATGAAGAAATAAATAAATAAAATATGTTTTCAACTATAAGTTAATGTTGTGTGTTTAATCAATTTAAAAATATTTGTAAGATGAACCAAGGCTTTAAGTGTATTTTTCGAAATAATAAAGCAGGAAGCGCTACTGTTAATGATTCTCTGATTCTCAATTAAAGTGGTATTAAGGGGGGAGCCTGGTTTATGAGCTCTAAAAATTGCATCTCTTTGCGATTTTTTTTTAAGGAAAAAATTAATTTAGCACTTCAAAGTTTTTTCTATCTTTTAATGAACATTTAAAAAGTATAAACAATTTTTGTACTGGTTAAAATAAGTTGAAAAAAATGTTTAACATAGAAATTAGGAAAGGCTGCAACGCTGCAGTTTCCAACTGGCGTACAAGATACAGGTCGTTATTATTATCTAAAGCAAAAAATTCAAATGGATTTCTAATTATCATAATTTTTTATTCAAGATGAACTAAGAGAACTGAGAGAAATTCCAAGGTTTCAACTTTTTGGAGGTTTTAAAGAAAAAAATGCCTTTCTATAAAAAAAAAAATTCACTTCAACTTGGTATAAAAATTTTGAAAATTTTTTTTTTATCTATTTTGTTAGTTCAAATAGAAGAGAATTTAATATTGAAGGGAACAAGATATGATTCATTTCAAAAGGTTCATTAGTTTTTTTTTATTCATGTACGCCAATTCAAAGAAATCATAAAAATGAAAAGTCGAGAAAAGAAGATAAAGTTTGTACTATAGCTGTCCGGTCACAGCGTAACTACCTAACGCTCGCCTACCTTTGGCTTTGTATCTACGGAAATATTGAGAATTAGGTTCTGTAACTTTGTGTGAATATTCTGAAATATATTAGGAATCGCTTAAAATGAAAAAAAAAAATGATTTTTTTGATCTTATAAACCAGGCTCCCCCCTTAATCGTAATTCTGTGCCCAGAGCTCGACTATACCGACATAGCCGTGCCGTGGTTCTCATAAGGCGGCCCAACTTATGATACAATTAACGTAACGCTCGAAGTTGTGAAGGCGAAATTTGTCGACTGAGTCATCTCCCGGCGATCGTTCGTCAATTGGCCGCCAGATAAACGTCCAAGAGAAGAGGACGGTTACAACGGTTACTATATGGTGCGTAGACATTTCAAACCCAACCTCACCGCCAAAAAAAAAAAAGCAAAAAAAAAAATACCCCTTAGTCTACATTAGCAGCCCACACATTTTTATAGTTCGTTTGGACTAAAATTTATATATGTATTACTGATCAATCTTGAATAAGCCAATTAATAGGATGATCTCCTAATGTTAGTGATAGCGCAAATCGGCTGGTGTCTACAAAAATTTCATTACATTATGGGAGGGAATTGAAAACGGTTTGCAAACGGCATTTGTTGAAGGCAAATTCATCAGTAGAGAGTATTCAGGGCAAATAAGTCTGAATAGGTTTGTATTTCAGTGAACCCCAGGTTGGTACCAATTCCTGATACAGTGAGAAAGATAAGATTGCAACGATCTACGTGATCAAAGACTACAATAATGGGAGAGCTCACCAAGGCTAACCGAAAAGCAGCGGAGGTGGTTAATTGAACAACCAGAGATATTGAGCGATTCCATGTCAAGTGATCCAAGTATATTGGGTACTGTTGTAAATGTTCCTGAAAATTTGTTTATTTGTAGGTTTGAATAAAACTAAAGAAATTAAAAATAAATTATGATTGTAAGATTTATTCAACTTTGAAAATTTTTAAGATTTTCATAAGTTATTTTTAAACTTTTAGAGATACAATAAACTTAGAAGAGAAAATAAAGAGAAGACAAATTTAATTTTTTTGTTAAACATTTTTGGGTCAACCAGGTTTTTGTTATTATTGAAAAATAACCGTCTCAGATTTTTTTTCTATTTTTTCATTATTAGCTGAGACTATTTGGAGAAATCTCTGAGAATTCCCATAACATTTCGAGTTATACTCAAATACGTACAACGAACCAATGAAAAATGTCTTGTATCTGCTTGCTAATGTACAATACTTGGCGACACTTCGATCTATAGCTATCGTTTCACTAAAGTGGTATTTTGCACTAAAAATAACCCGAAAAGGTATAGGAACCCAACTATGAAACTTTCTGGGATTGCTGAGCATATTTATGTATATATATATATTAGGCCGGGTCGATTTGTGGGGAGGCAAAAAAATCGCCCATTGCTCTGTGAAAATCATATTCTAGGGATCAAAATAAGAAACTTTGCCGAAGGAACCATACCTCTAAAACGAATTCTGATGTCCCCCAATTTGGGTCGAACTTTTTAGTTTCTTTTCTCATGTAAAGGCCAAAAATGGTGATATTTTGAAATGATTGTATGGGGAACTCCCCAGGGGAGTTCCAGGGGGTGTGCCACTGGCATGGGTGGATCGGCCGTCCAAAGTTAGTGGGGGTCGGTCATACATTTGGACTCGATTAGAGCACTCTGAATGGGTCAAAGTGGAATTTTTCGTTCGACCCAAATTGGGGGACATCAGAATTCGTTTTAGAGGTATGGTTCCTTCGGCAAAGTTTCTTATTTTGATCCCTAGAATACGATTTTCACAGAGCAATGAGCGATTTTTAAATCGAACCACCCTAATAAATATATTGAAAATATACCTTTATTTGGTGTTTGACCGGGCTCCTCCTTTTTTTACATTTTTCCACAAATGGAGGGCTCTTCAGGGCTCTGAGGAGCCGAACGGACAATACCCGGTAAAAATACCCACCAAATTGGAGTTCTGCCTTCTCCAAACTGGATAAAGAGGCAAAGCGAATGGGTCTAGTGGTGAACGAGGGCCAAACGAAGTACCTCCTGTCTTCAAACAAACAGTTGGCGCACTCGCGTATCGGCACCCACGTCACTGTTGACAGTTATAATTTCGAGGTTGTAAAAGATTTCGTTTACTTAGGAACCAGCATTAATACCGATAACAAAGCCAGCCTTGAAATCCAACGTAGAATCTCTCTTGCCAACAAGTGCTACTTTGGACTAAGTAGCCAACTGAGCAGTAAAGTCCTCTCTCGACAAACAAAACTAACACTCTACAAGACTCTCATCATGCCCGTCCGACCGTAAGGCGCAGAAGCTTGGACGATGACAACATCAGATGAAGCGACGCTTGGAGTGTTCGAGAGAAAGATTCTGCGTAAGATTTTTAGACCTTTGCACGTTGGCAACGGCGAATATCACAGACGATGGAATGATGAGTTGTATGAGCTTTACGACGACATAGACATAGCGCAGCGAATAAAGATCCAGCGGCTACGTTGGCTGGGTCATGTCATCCGAATGAATACAAACGCTCCGGCTTTGAAAGTATTCGATGCGGTACCAGCTGGTGGCAGCAGAGGAAGAGGAAGGCCTCCTCTGCGTTGGAAAGATCAGGTGGAGAAGGACTTGGCTTGACTGCTTCACTTGGTGTGTCCAATTGGCGCCGGTTAGCACGAGAAAGAAACGACTGGCGCGCTTTGTAAAACTCGGCCAAAATCGCGTAAGCGGTTATCGCGCCAATTAAGAAGGAGATAATTGGAGAGCTGAGGCTGTATTAGTTTTAGAACTAACTTCGAGTGCGCTCGATCCACCCGTGGCCAGAAGAATCTCGCGACTCTGAACGTTTGCGCACTAGCCCAGCACTCGCTGAGTTTACGTAAGGTGTAGACCATAGGTTCTCGTGGAAGCTCCAATCCTCTTATTTCGCGGTGAAACTGGTGCAAGGGTCCCCTATCTAGTCAGCTCATCAGCTCAGCGGTTTCCTTCCATGCCACCACGACCGGGAACCAAAATGAGCCTAATATAGAAGTATTCGGATGCAGTGGAGAGAGAAGTCAGGCTTTCACCGACTAATTTGGAAGTCACAAACAACGAGCCTTGGACCATCTGCCTGTCGGAGTAGGCAAAAATTACATCAGCAAGCAATCAATTCATTACTTCTTTAATTCCGCTTACCTCCGATTGAAAAGCACTACAGTGGTCCGGAAGCGCAAATTTGAGTTTGATACGTAACTCCTCGCAGAGAACTTTGCCACCAACTCTTCCGTTCAACTTCGAGCCACCTGTAAACATATTTGCCATGCTCTGTCTCCATTTGTTGTACCCCGACCACTCCTTCCTTAAGGGAATATGAATGGGAAAAGTACCGCTTGAACCCAGCGAGGGTGTACATCGATCAACTATCATGGAGATGAACTCTAAGCTTCTTAGAATTACAACCACAAGAATTTTCACAAAAATGTACTTTAATTTCCAAAATACTTGAATCACTCGACACGGGCGAATCATTCTAAGACGGGTCTTCTATGATACTTTTTTATAGCCGTAATAAGGTATGCTGAAATGCTTCTAGTTTGTATATAAAATAAAAAAACAAATTAATTATAAACAAAATAAATTTTCACTGAATTTTAGAAAACCAATTCCCGAGACGAATTCCGGGGTCCCGGAATTGAATCCAATTTTTCCTGTCTGCAATTCCGAATACCCAAATATATTCATGTGTGCATGTGCGTGCGCCCCTTTCTCAAGCAACCACAAATTTAATATTCTAAAACTTGTCCGTTTCTTGCTTTATTCACCATTGCATACTTCGTCCATTATTTCTTTGCGTTCCATGGCGCTGGCTTCCTACTCTACTTCCATGCCATTTAATTAGCTTTCAGTTAAAAGTCATGTTATGTATGGACTTTCTTCAATATCTGAAATTTCCGTGAAACAAAACAAAAAATTAGAACAAGTGAACGCTGCATACCCGCCGCCGGAATTAAGCGTCAACCAACTCCACCAAAGTAGAAATAAAGAAACTACGAAATTTAGTGCAGGAAATTGCGAAATGTGTTGCAAGGAACTTGACTCACCGCCATAATGCATGACAAGTTGCATGTGGCATGCGGTGCTTTAGCTACCAAAAAACCAGCCAGTTAGCGAACTACGTTAGTGACCTGCTGGCGTATTGAGTTAAAAACACTTAAAAGTGGCGGCTTAATTTTGTTGTTTTTTGCGGTTGAAATAAATTTGCTGCAAAAATTGGAACGTCGAAATAGGCACTTAAGCTTACATATGCATATCGACTAAGAGTATAGCTAAAAAGTGTTATAATACACACTGAGGTTGTAGGAAATTTGATTATTTATGAGGTGAATGCAGAGTGCTATGTAATTGGTCATAGGTGAAATTTGACTTTGTGTCATTGAAATTTTTATAATTCTCATTCCACTTTTTTGGTTTAACCGTCTTAATTGTTCAACTATCTGCAGTAAAATATGTACAGAATATACTGATACCCATTTCACTACTTCGCCTCAAAAGTATTATAAATAATCAAAGGAAAAGTGTTCTGTTCCTAAGAATTTTGTAGATAAACCGAAGACATCGGTTTCGACTACCAGTTTTGCCAAGCATTTTATGATTGTCCCATACAAACATTATTGAGAGCCCTCCCAATATCGGTGAAAGCGCTAACCATGAATTATTTTTGATAGAATGCCCTCCCATGTTTTTGATTATAAACAGCAAGCGTAGAATATGTAATAACCGCTCTAAAGGAAACCCTCATTGATGCATGTGAGCTCCAACTATCCATTACACCGCGTTACACACATTCTGTCCTATGAACCACATATACTTTCTCAGAAATTCTGACGTGTACATGAAAATCGCCGATACGCGTGTATTTTTATTTTTTCTCCCCTTTCCGAAAAAGTATATTTGGTTCATAGGACAGAAAAAATGTTCATTTTTGTAACGCAGTGCTATGAATAAATTGCTTTTGAAACTACTAAAAAGGGTTTTCCATACAAATAAATATTTTTATCACCTAAACAATATAGGTATGTACGTCTAAAGGTTGACATTAAAGTAGCTTTATTAATGTATGAGTATTTATCTTTTATATTTTATTTATTTATATTTATATTTATATTTATATTTATATTTATATTTATATTTATATTTATATTTATATTTATATTTATATTTATATTTATATTTATATTTATATTTATATTTATATTTATATTTATATTTATATTTATATTTATATTTATATTTATATTTATATTTATATTTATATTTATATTTATATTTATATTTATATTTATATTTATATTTATATTTATATTTATATTTATATTTATATTTATATTTATATTTATATTTATATTTATATTTATATTCATATTTATATTTATATTCGCAGGATTTTGTTCTGCATACGTTGGATAGGGGAGATGTACTTTTGGCTAGCGCGTCCCCAAACTAGTATACCGTAAGCCCAAACCGGTCTTAAGGTTTGTTTGTAAATCAGAAATTTCTTGCGTTTCTTTTTTCGTTCTTCTTTGGCTTTGCAGCGCACTTTGGAATCAAATGTTATACAAAGATATTTAGCCTCGTCGACGAATGGGATTATCAACGTATCGAAGAAAGTTGCCTTGAAAGTATCGTTTTTTAGGGCTCTCCCTCTTATTCAGCTTATTCAGCCCTATTCTTCATTTCAATTTATTTGATTTGTTTTGTACATAGTAAGACAGAGTCTTGTGGTAGTACATCTTCTTATAATTCTAGAATACGAGGATGGTATACATAAAAATGCTACTTAGATTTTAAAACTATTTTAACTATTAAACTTATAGACTAAAACTTAGAATACGAGGGGTGTCTTTTATATGTCGGGATTAGAGAACAAAAACAAATTTTAATCATCGAAAATCACTTTATTGTTTTTTGAAATATTCTCCATGAAGATCTATACACTTTTGCATGCGTTTGAACCAATTGTCGAAGCACTTTTGCCACTCTGAATGAGGTACCTCCAAAACATGCATTCTGAATGCCGCAACCGCTTCTTCAGGTGTCGAAAAACGTTGACCTCTCAGTTTGTTTTTTACGTACGGGAATAAAAAGAAGTCATTCGGTGCCAAGTCAGGACTATACGGCGGATGACCCATTAATTCGATGTTTTGGGTGCTCAAAAATGCAGTTGTTTGAGCCGATGTGTGAGAGCTCGCATTGTCCTGGTGAAGAGTTATCCGTCTTTGGCGATTGGTTTTCCTAATTTCTTGGAAGACAACTGGCAAACAAATGGTTGTGTACCACTCAGAATTTACTGTTCTGCGTTGTTCCAATGGTACGGTTGCGACATGTCCAGTTTTTCCGAAAAAACAGGCGACCATTTGCTTGGAAGTGCTTCGTGCGCGAACAACTTTTGTTGGATTTGGCTCATCTTGAAACACCCATACAGTCGACTGCTGTTTAATTTCGGGCTCATACGCGTAAATCCAT
The DNA here is from genome assembly GCF_027943255.1 of Anastrepha obliqua. Classification (NCBI taxonomy): domain Eukaryota; kingdom Metazoa; phylum Arthropoda; class Insecta; order Diptera; family Tephritidae; genus Anastrepha; species Anastrepha obliqua. The sequence continues at coordinate 122,839,964 of NC_072894.1, forward strand.
GATTCATCACCTGTCACGATGTGATAGACGTGTTTCGAAGCCCCGCGATCGTATTTTTTGAGCATTTCCTTCGAAAAATCGACACGAGCCTTTTTTTGAGCGATTGACAAATTGTGTGGGATCCAACGCGAACAAATGTTTTTGACAGTCAAATGTTTATGCAATATTGAATGTATGCTGGTCCCACTAAAGCCTAAGATTCAGCTCAATGGTTTTCGGAACAACAACTGATTTTGGACGACCTTCACGAAATTCGTCTTGGAGTGAACTACGACCACGATTGAATTCACCATACCATCGATAAACACTGGTCCTTGATGGAGCTTCATCGCCAAAAAATGAATTAAGTTCATCCATACAATGTTGCTGAGTTAATCCACGTCGAAAGTTGTAAAAAATAATCGCACGAAAATGTTCACGATTTAATTCCATTTTTGGACCGAGATGAATCTTTTAAGTTACTGTAAACAACACAAATAGTGCTGGTATTTCAAAGCGTTCTGAGTACGTAAAAGCCACAAAATGTCAAACTTTGCGATACAGCTGTCAGTTGCCAGATTGCAACACCAGGGTTGCCAAATCCCGACATATAAAAGGCACCCCTCGTATAAGGAATAGCGGCCTTCATCGTGATATTGGCATACGAACTGTCACTGAAGTAATGAAGCAATTTACCATTGCTCACAAACCGTGACTAAGAAATCTTGTCAACGATTGCCGCATCCAGCAACTTCAGCGGAATTCTTTCCCCGATTCTTTCTGTACTAGGTACAATTTTACAGCGCTTATACAAAACGAATAAGAATCGCTAATAAAAGATATAATATCTATGAGTTTTTTTTGTTTTTTTTTTTGTCTGTTTTTGAGAAACCGACTTTAAGTGTTAATAGTTTGCTTATTTCCATTATAAAATAGTATTTGCATTATGCGTAAGATTAGCGAAATATTTTTTTGTAATTTTATTTTGTATGATTCCATCATGTGCAGATACCTTCAGCTATAGCAGCTTTAAAAATAAAAAATAAAACTTATTTCAAAATAAGCCCAAATTTTAAGGGCATGAACGTATAAGAGTTTAGAAAGCTAAATAATACCCACCGAAATAGTTGTATTAAAAACTTCGACCCAGTACCAAATTAACCAAAAACCTCTTGGTCCTGTAATAAATCTAAAAAATAGAAATTTAATATACCAGCAGCAATGTTTTTAAAAAACATGTGAATTGAATAATAGATTCCACTAATACAGGGTCCGCCATATAACTTTAGGGAATTAAACATGCTTTAAAAAAGAAACTACTCAATATTTTTCCAGACTGTTTTTTTTATTTTGAGGTACAATCCTTCCGGTTAATGATGGAATATAACTTCATTCATATGGCTGCATCGGCTAGCCATGCACCATCCCATACGATCGGTCCAATTTTTCAACACATTTTCGATTGTATGCGGCTGTATTTCAGCTATGACATCGCGTATGTTGGTCTTCAGTGCATCAATTGTTGCTGGTTTGTTGGCATAACACTGGTCTTTGACGGCACCCCAAAGATAATAATCCAACGGCGTCAAATCGGAAATGAGCTTCATCCGAAAAGATGATTTTTCGGTAAAAGTCTTCATCTTCTTCAAGTCGATCCCAAGCCCATGAAGCGAAGCGAAAACGCATTGGGTGGTCGGTTTGCTTCAGCTGCCGAACCAATTGGACTTTGTACGTATACACAACCATTTTCGTTCAGCGGAAGAATAAAACTAATTTTCCGTCAAATCAGATGACAGCTAAGTGTTACCATTCTTCAAATAATACCTAGTTCAAATCCGTAACGATAGATGGCGGGCCCTTTATTTTCGCTTATTTTTTTAGTGCTTTATATTACAGGTGACAACATAGAGAGATCTGAATGCTTTCTTATCTAAAGTGGCTGTGGAAAAGGGTATTGCATTCGACAAATCTTCGGCGCAAAGCAAGACCGATAATTTATCAGCAATTCTTTTCAAAAATTATAATGCTCTCAGTAAGCATTTAATGTTGATTTTCAGCTTATCGTTTTCGAGGCGAATATTTATTAATGATGGAAAAAGAAAAACATTAACGCAATTTTGAAAAGCGGAACCAACAACTATGTTACACTATGAGCTATAGAAACATTCCTAAATTGCTAGGAGCGATTATTAAGAATAAAATGGCGTCGGCTCAGCATGGCTTCAGGATATTTTTCTAATTTTGCCATTTTTACCAAAAACTGTCTGACAAGTTTTGCAGCTGTGTATCAATTTGATGAAGATTTCCCAGATTTTCCAGAGGCTTCCCCATTAAATTCTGCTGCAAACTAGCTTGAGTTTTCACTTTAATTCGCTAGCGTGGATTAATGCCCGAATTCTGTAAGCAGTCTCAAGTCACTAATTGAGACTTTTCGTGGTGAAATTTGATTTTGAGACTAGTTGCAATTCAGTAAGCAATCTCACGTCATTAATCTCAAAAAAAGTCACTAATTAGTGATCTACTTCTGAGCAGCTCACAAAGCGAAAAATATGGAAGAGGAATTAATTATTTTAAATATATTGCAAAAAAAGCGCGAAAATGAAGCGAAGTAATATGTTTTGGGTAAAAATTTCTTAAGAACACGAATAATTGTGTATTTTTTGACGTTTCAGAAATATGCGTAGATGGATTCCGGCAAGTTTACGCAGCACGGAAGACCCATTCCTTCTGGACGAAGACGTTTTCAGGAGGTTTTTTAGATTCCCGAAATCCTTCTGCTGGGAACCTATTCAAGATCTCAAACCACTGAACAAGTTTGAGCGGAATTCCCAGCTCGTTCATTTCAACGGAATGTATATAGAGATGCAATTCAACATTTATCGATTATTAATTTGGTTTGTATCAATTGAATTGTTGATAAACTGATTCAGGTAAAAGGTTTATAAAACAGAAATTAAAAACGTTATTTTGTATGAGCTTAGTAATATTCATATTCTTTATGTTTTTGACGAAGAATTTCGCTTGATAAATGAGTTTAAAAAATTCCATTTCATATGGAATCGATAAGTGAATTTTTGCTCAACTTTTCGAATATCTCTAGCCGATAGTTGCCATCAGCTGACTGTCTCTATTTATTTTCACCATGATATTTGGTGAAATTCTTGTGACTTTCCCTTACTGAATAGCAAAATCGTCTCAAGTCACGAAAAGAGTCACTAATTTATAATCTCAATTTTAGTGACTTGGGATGATATTCGCTTACAGAATTCGGGCATAAGTCGTACTTAAGTGATTGGTACTGTTCAGTGGTGCTCATTAATGCTTCCTATTTCCATGCTTATTCATGTGTTCCCCGGTGAAGTATTCAGCCATTATGATTTATCGTCTTTATTTAAATCAAACACAGATTTACTGCCTTTAAGTTATAGTATCGCCACTTTTCGATTAAGAAAAAAAGTAAAAAATTGCCGCACTGTGTTATTATTAATTTTGCATACTATAGCCTGTAGGTGAAAAGAGTCTAAGAATTCGCATTCAACAAAGTGCTTAATTTTGTATTTAATTGCCTGTCTAGTCAAATTAAATTCCTTTAGGTAGCAGAGCGGGCATAAAATGATATGCTGAGTATAAGAAATGATACTCTTCAGATAAGAGATTTTCTGTGCCCAAACTGCCACATTAATTTGAAACTGCTTGGCAAATTAAGCTTGTTGTTGATAAGTGAATAGCTTTCAAAGTTTCATTGGCAAACACGTATACAATGGGGTATTTCAACTGCATAAGTGCATCTACATATACATATACACAAAACAATTGAGTACATTCTCTACAGTCAAGCAAACATACTAAGTGGCACTGAACTACTTTACTACTAGTATGCTTTTTCCCGTTGAAATAATTTGTTTTCTACTTTTTTTCAATACTAACAAATGATATTTCTAGTATGACGTCGTTCTGTCAATTGCCAGTCATTGCATCAGCATTATGTCAGTTAGCGAACCAGAAGCCTATGAGTGTTATTCCGGATAATTAGCTGGCACACAATTAGAAAATCAGATGATTGAGACCATCAGCATTTGCATTCGGCTAATCCTAAACGTTGGAGCTGTTCATACTTCGAGTAATTGAAAAAAATGTTTTGAGTTCAGCACAAACTACTTATTTTGCAACTAGTCCATTACTACTCACTATAGAAATAGTATAACTAAGTATTCTCATTTATAATAGACGACAAAAAATTATTTTTAACGCACCTCAAACTACTTATTTTGCAACTAGTCCATTACTATTCACTCTAGAAATAGTATAACTAAGTATTCTCATTTATAATAGCCGAAAAAAAATTATTTTGAACGCACCTCAAACTACTTATTTTGCAACTAGTCCATTACTACTCACTATCAACCTAGTATAACTTTTCCCTCAAATACCAGCTGAAGAAGTAATAAGTACGCTGAGTAGCTTGGCTTTTCACTGCACAGTTTATACTCGTATATCTTGGATGCATAGTTGAACAAACGCTTGCATTTACTCTGCAAACGACATTTGTTTGTGTAGACTTTGACGTGTCTCATGATTTTGTAATAATGCACTCTTGCTTGACACGACTATCAATCATCGTTGAAGAAAATGCAACGAACTAGCTGTCATTTGACGCACACACACTCACACAAATATATTCATAGCCCCGCATATGTATGGACATTCGCATACAACAAAACTACTTCCAGCTGTCACTCCCATGCATTCCAGTCACATTAGTTGTTGGTATGTATTCTTGTTACATTCACAATCGTTCTTCACCCTTTCCGGTGTGTGTTCTCGGCTTGCAAAGCATAAATCACGGTCTCGGCATTTTGCATTTCTATGCACATTTGATTTAAATTGTTATCTTCTCTTCCCCACACACACACACAGGCGCACACATAGACATGTTTTGAACTGTTCGTTTAACCAACCGTGTAACATTTATTCACTCGCTGAGAACTCTCGCTTTATTGTATTACAATACCAGAACTAGCATACCGTAGCATTTGAATTTATTATTGCAGGTGTGTGTAATATTGCACACATACACACATACGAGTATGAGCGAAATTGGCTGTGTTTGAGGTTTTAGGGAGGACAGTGTGGGCATCTGCTTGATGTTTCAGATGGCGCAGGAAAGGAATTTTTTTATTCTTGGATTACTTCATTTAGTGCAACAAATTTAATTAACTGTAAATATTTAGTTAACTGGTGAGTTGGATATCATAGTAGCCAATCACCAGCAACGCAAGCATGTATGGATATTTGAATATTATGAAATCGATCTCTTGGAATTGAACGATACAGGATGTCAGATGAACTAAAGACAAATATGAAATATGAGACATTTAAATTATTCACAAGGCGTCGTACATAAGTGTTGTATGCCTTTATGCCGTAGATTTTTCAACGATTACATTAACACCCAGGCTAAAGAGCTCATTGTATTTAAAGTTCTGGAAAATAAGTGAAGTATCAAGAAAAAAACATTTTGTAATAGGACTTGATGTTAGTAATGATGTATAAAAAGCTTAAATCAATAAAATACATTTTAATATGGAAAAAGAATTCGTGAGAAAAAAGTTAAATTTTGGGTATCTACTCACCCCTTAAGATTGATCGCCGGTCGTAATTATCTGCATAAGTTGAATATATCCACTAAGATAGAATTCCGAGTAAGTCTGAAAGACGGAAACATTTTTTTTTTTTTTTTGTAAACTTTATTTTGTATTCTGTCTATACTTACAATTCTTAGAAGACATTTTACAAATATTTGGTTACATTTAAGAGTGGCTTTGATTTTAGTATTAAAGGAATATTTCCAGTGGAATATCCTTTCTAATAAATAAATTCAACATTTTATAGATGGCTCTTGGACGAGCTGAATTGGTGTCTTTCTTTTCAACCTTAAAAAGACACATGATGGTGACATGAGGGTAGAGGCCAGTTCATTTGGGTGCGATTGAAGTCGATTTCGGTATTTACATTTTGTATTTCCTCTTTTATTGACGGGATGTCTAAGTCCCGATGAATTTGGGCATTTGCCACGTACCACGTCTTGGACTGGAAACGCTGCAGGATTTCCAAGTTTGAATTTGACGCAGTACCCCACAGTTGGATTTCGTAAGCCCAGACTGGTTTTATCACAGATTTGTAGAGGATAAGTTTGTTGTCCATTGAGGGGGTGGATTTGCGGTTTAGCAGCCAGTACATATTACGAAATATTAAACCTAGAGCTTTCCTTTTTGCAAAGATATGCGTTTTCCACGTAAGCCGTTTATCCAAATAAATGCCTAGATATTTAGCACTATCACATTGCGGAATTGGAATGCGGTTTAAGTTGATTTGTGGGCAGGTGGTTCTTTTTGTGGTAAAGGTTTCGTGTTGAGATTTATGTTCGTTTACTTTCAACCGCCAGCTCCGGAGCCATTTGGAGATTTTATTTATGCTTATTTGGAGCATATAAGAGGCTTCTACGGGATCCACTGCTGTCGCCATAATAGCGGTGTCATCGGCAAAAGTGCCAGTTAGTACACCTTTTGTGGTTGGCAGATCGTGTGTAAAAATTAAGTACAGGATTGGACCTAATATATTGCCTTGTGGGACCCCAGCTTTAATTTGTTGGAAATTGGAAATTTCATTTTCGTAATTTACGTAGAACATTCGTTGGTTTAGATATGATTTAAGGAGCAAATAGGTATTTAGTGGTAATTTCCTTTTTATTTTAAAGAGTAGGCCTTGGTGCCACACTCGGTCGAAGGCTTGTGATATGTCCAGGAAAACTGCTGAACAGATTTGTTTTCGGTCTATGGACTTGCTCAATTGTCGAATGCTCATTCCTGAAACCAAACTGATGTTTCGGAATTATTTGTTTGCGTTCGATAAAAACCATTAAACGTTTAAGGAAGATATTTTCAAAAACTTTTGACAGTATTGGTAGAAGACTGATAGGGCGATAGGATTTCACTTCATCGCCGGGTTTTCCTGTCTAATTTCTGCTACTTTCCATTGAACTGGGAAAATGTTTCTGATTAAGCACGCATTAAACAAATGGGTAATGAAATTATAGGGTTCAGGAGGTAGTTTTTTGAGAATTTCGGCCGTGATGCGATCATATCCTGGTGCCTTGTGATCTTTTAGCTTTTTAATAGTGCTAACTATTTCACTTTTGGTGAACTTCTTCATCGGTAGATCCATTTGGTAGGGTTCGTTTAAAAAGGTAGCATAAGTGCTGTCAAAAGAAAGATCAGCTTCAGTATCGTTTGGTGTAAAAATATCTTTTAGATATTTAGAAAAAGCTCAGATTTCTCGATTGCGGTTTTCGCCCACGAACCATCTTTTTTACGAAGTGGAGGACGGTGGTCTTTTGTGGTACTTACTTTTTTGCTGACTTTCCACAGGGAATAATTGGTGAGGTGTGTTGGTTCCAAACCCCATAGAAACTGCCTTATTTCTTTATCGTGTTGCTCTTTCAATAATAATTTTATTTCTTTTGATAATTTGTTAAAACGGCTTTTATATTCAGGAAATCTTGTTTGTTGCCATATTTTTCTTGCCTGGCGTTTCTCTTTCAGTTTGTTTCTTAGGAAGATACCGATGTTTGAATTTCTTTGTGTACGAGTATGAGGAGTCACATGAGTGGTGGATGACTACGCTGCATCCTGGATGCATTTTGTTAGATATTCGGTAGCCTCGATTATATCTTCCTCGTTTTTTAGAGCAACTTTTATGCCAAGTGTCGACGTCAAACATGTCTGAATACATTATGTTCTTATGTGAATGTCCCAGTTTGATTAGATATACTTAATACAATTTAAAAAATGTATGGCTGATTCTATGATTGTTACTAGGACAGACTAGCCTCCACTAAGGCTCCTCAAGTTATCCTGGATATTTAAAGTACGCGATATCGTAAAAAAGAATCTTCGATAAACACAAATATGAGTGGCATCATTTTAAAATACTCAATTACTTCACTTTATCCCATCGTAAAATGGTTAAATTACAACTTGTGAATGTTCAATTATTGGCGCTTGCAAGCTTCCAACATTCCCAGCCGCCTTGTGAGATAAAGTTAATTAAGGGGGGACCCTCATTTAGACGGTCGAAAAATGCATCATTTTTGGGAATTTTTTTCTCAGGTAAAATAACTTCAAACGTTTTGTAATTCATAAAGTACTTTAATAAATGTCTTGACTGTCTACAAAAATTTTCGGAGAAGAAAAAAAACATTTTAAGTATGGAAATATACACCTCGTCCATGGCACCTCATTCTATCTGTGTACATTCTAGCGCTCTGAATTTTTTTCTGAAATAAAAAAACCAAATTTTTTTTAAAACTTTAGGATAATACCTTCGATGTGACATTTTGATTTAAAAAAAAAATGTCGAAATTGATATTTTTTACCCAGTTTTATGTTAAAAGTGATTTTTCATGCATAAAAATTGACTTTAAAATTACAAAAAAATATGAAAATCTTTTTTTTTAAAAAATCACTTAATGTCACATTGAAAACAATTTAATTATCTTTAAAATGAGCTATTGTAAAGCCTGATTGGTTCAATACAGCGTTCTCAATTGTGTACACAAAATCGAAAAATGATGTTTCGAGAAAAACGCGTTTAAAGTTTTGGATACAGGCGATCAGGCCACCCGTCGCGTCCTGTTAAAAATTTTGTCACTCCTTCAAAAATACAGATATCGACTTGAAATTTTGAAAGTATATTCTTAAATAGTTGTAGAATAGATTAAAATTATTTCCAAAAAATCGATTTTTTTGACCCGATAAATGAGGGTCCCCCCTTAAATACTTTAAACTAGATGCGATCACTCGAACAACAGCTTTCTGTATTCAGACCCAGTGGCTTTAAAATCTATGAAAAAATAAAAAATTTCGATATGTAGATCGAGTTTTCATGGTATTGAGCAGCGCTTACTTGGGATGTAATTTGTGTTTCCTTCAAGGACCACACATCTCTATGACTTACCTCTTATACCTATTCAAGTATTTATAGAAATGGAGCTCCATCTCTCCTCTCGTGAGAAATAAGTTTCCCAATTCTCCTTTAAAAATAGTCAGGAAGATGTTAATGACCGGGTAGGAGGTCTTTAGGCCCAATTCAGTCGACCCCTTCCTGGCAAATCCCTGAGCAATTTAATTTTCCTGTATGTTTCTATGTCCTGGAACCCAGATAAGCGAAATGTTAGAGATAGCCCTGATCATGGACAAAATGTTAATATCTCCCTTGCTAACACGTTCCCTAAACATTCTGCATATCTGCAGCATTGCAAAAACTTCTATCTGAAAACCATTAGCAGTAATCGGCAGTTTTAAAGAAATAGATAAATTAGCTGATTTGAAGAAAACTGAGCTCCGACTCCCGATTCCATCTTACAGCCTTTAGTGAACTCAGGAGTACCAGTTTCGGTAAATATTTTCCTCTCATTCCAATTCTGCCTACTTGGAAAGATTATCCTCGCACGAGCCACAAACTCTAGTTTACAGATCTGTGCAAAATTCAGAGAAATTCGGTGTTAAGTGCCCAAAAGTGCTGCCATTTCCTGATTGCCTTCAGAGGCCAACCTCCTTTAATCTAATAGCACTTTGAGCAGCGATGGAAATAGCGTAAAAGTTTATAGTAAGGAAGTCCAAAACGACATTCAGGTCAGCACTGAGTCAAGTTTAACATGCTCCGAAGGTGCCAGTATAAGCAGTCCGTTGCACACGTCCCAGTTTAGTTTGATAATATTATGTTCTTACGAAGAGCTGCCCCTTTAACCAGTTAACTGTGATTGACGAGTATACTCGTCATGGAGAAGTGGCAAAATTTTGTGTATTGACGAGTATACTCGTCATGCGTATAAATTAGTGACCATTGGCTATTTAAATTAGAATTTTTGAGAAAAACTACACATATTCTCAAATTTCAAGATGTTTAGAATATTTTGAGGCTATGCCGGAATAAAACAAACAAATAGAAAATATAAACAATTTGAGATGATGTCATGCTTCCCCGTATGCACTGGTTGAAAAAGTTCACCAGTTCGCATAATGAATTTATTTATGTGCGATGATAACGTTTTTTAGATGTTAACCTAAAAGGGGCAAAGGCAAAAGTCAAAAAGTGGATTTATAAACTAGAAAGCTAACTCGTGTGTGTCAGTGCATATCTTACCAAGTGTCGGCGGTTCCTATCAAATAAGTACAGTGCAACGTAAGAATTTCAAGTGCGTAAATATTATAAAGTTGTCCAGAAGCTCTGTAAATTACTAGTTTTTTATTTTTAGTTCATTTGTCCTCAATTTTATAAAATTAACCCATCTTTTTCATCCAATATCTTACCAGCGCAACTTACTCTGTGATTGACGACTATACTCGTCTTAGCTCAATTCTGGCGACATAAAACTGTGCGCACTTTTAAATGGGAGCGCCACAGTTAACTGGTTAATAGGACTAGATTCTTCTTCTTCTAGATTGGCGCGATAACCGCTTCCGCAAGCAAGCCAGTCATATTTACGTACCAACCGAAGCCAGCTGGAAACACTAAGTCCTTCTCCACTTGATCTTTCCAACGCAGAGGAGGCCTTCATCTTCCTCTGCTACCAGCATCTGGTACCACATCTAATACTTTCCATTCGGATGACAGATCCAGCCAACGAAACTGCTGGATCTTTATTCGCTGCGCTCTGTCTATGTTGCCGTTGCTCATTGCTCCATTGCCTACGATACTCGCCGTCTCTAACGTGCAGAGGTCCAAACATCTTCCGGAGAATCTTTCTCTCAAACGTTCCAAGGGACGTTTTATCGGAATTTGTCATACTCCAAGCTTCTGCGCCATACGTTAGGACTGACATGATGACAGTCTTATAAAATGCTAGTTTTGTTCATCGAGAGAGATGTCCACATTTTCATCATTCCTCTATCATTTCCATGATTTTATCAATATCTTCTACAATAGGCTCTAGTAGCGTGCTCATCTTCAACGTTTATATTGCCGAAATGACAACATTGGAAGCAACGCATTGTGGTTACATTCGCCACTGTTTAGCGTCTCCAAATGTCACAAATTTCTTTAGCCGGCTACGCCGACTTTTCCCCTTTGTTGTAATGGCGCTGAAAGATGTAGCGAATTTTATCTTTTTTACCTTTATTTTGGAACGCAGTAACAAACCACTGGTTTCACCAAACGCACAATTATCGAAGAAAGTTGCTTCCAGAGTATTCAAGGTTAGTTATGACTTACTTCAGACAACTAACGGAAAGCCATGGAAAACTTTTTGCTTCACCTAAGAAGAATTTGATTTCACCTACAAAAAATAACTTAATTCTTGTCTTTCAACCATTAAAGAATATTTTCATAAAACTAAATTTGACGTTAGGCAGTGACCTAAAACTGTAGGTCTCTGCACTTGGGAGGCAAACCATTACTGCGAAGAGGAGCTCGAACAAACACCTGCTGCATTGGTATTGATACTTGCCCTTACAGTAGTACTCGTGTAATCATCGTTGCAAAGATTGATTGCCTAAAGCTGAAATTCTTCGAAAAAGTACTCAAAAATGCTTAGCACAGTCTCAAATATGAAATGTTAGCTTGTTTCTTTCTTGCTTTACGGGCACCTTTTCGGTTACTATTGGTGCAGGTAATTATGTTTTGCTCGCTAGCTATATTTTTATTGTTATATTTGTTAGATTGGCTTTTGTAGCATTCAAAAAATACCAAATTGATTTGCATTTGGTGCAATGCCATCCATCAAGCAGAATGCCGCATATGAGTGCATAAAGTGTGTGAAATACTACACACACAAGCAAATAAAAGTACCCTTGATTGTGTATGTTTGCTTTATTGAAAATAGCAAAAGCAAATTGTGCGCCGATCGAGCAAAGCAATATTGGCTGCAGCAAAATCAAACTATCGCAACCTATACAATATTTCAACTTACGAGCCCATCAATTATTGGCTTTCTTCTTCTTCTTTCAATTTTGGTTGCAAGTGATTTTACGCCCACTACCATTTATTCTATTTCAGACCTTTTTACATTTCCTATTTTTCAATTTCTAGCACAAATTTTGCTTTTTTTCCTCCGTCTATTTGTTTGAAAATTACTGGTTTCATTTTGGGCTATAATTAAATTTCTCTGGCCAGCTTTTAGGCGCTTCTGCCGTTGTGAGTCTGCTGGTGTGGTGGCTAGTGACTGATTGCTGGTTAATGGTCTGTTGCAAATGTATGCGCAAATTTTGTTGTAAATTCGAGCATATAGTGACAAAAAAAAAGAAAAAAAAACTCTTTACTCGTACTAGGTTTTGTAGTTCCACACTTGTCTAATGGTGTAAATTTGTAACTATGTATTTTCATATAATTTATACCCTAATATGTATATGTATGTATGTATATGCTTAACTTTTTGTGTTGTTTAGCATGTTCAACACGTTTTTCCATGCTTTAGACCCTTTTCTTCTCTAAAAAAAAATAAAAATAAAAACTTTAACTTTTTATGCCTCTGTGACCACAGCAACGTGTTGGCTCACTCTGCTTGCCCTGCATATGTATGTTCTGTGCCCCCTGGATTTCACATTATATCACAACTGTGCTATCATTGCCACCGCACCGCCTTCTAGCGCGTCGTTCAGCTTGTCAGGTCAGCGAGCCAAGCAGCTGTGGTGGACGTCAGCACAGTTTGCTTTTACCGCAATGCGTAGTTGTGTAGCACAAAAAATACAGTTACTTGTATGCATATAGCCTATGCCAACAACAAAAAATACAAACAGCCGGCGTTGACTGGACAGCTGCAATAAAATTTCATTTTAATTTGTTGGCTTGGTTGACTTGAATTTCAAATTTGCTGGCTTTGTTGCCTTTTCACCTTAATTGTTTTCTACTTTTTTCTTTACTTTTTTTATGCCTTTTTCCGAGTATTCTTGCATTTCAATTTACACTCTTTCTCCAGCTTCTTTTCTTTAACCGAATAACATATCTTCAATCAGGTTTTGTTTTTGCTTTTTTTGCTTTATTCTTGCTTTTACGCCATATGTCGCATAGTAATTGGAGTATTCTTCTTATTTCGCATTGCTTCAAGATTTGCACCAACCCTTTGGTTGACGCTAGCACAAAAATTCATTTATCAAAACTTTATTCTATTCTATGCACAAAAAGTTTGGCAAAAACTTCGAACCGACAATTAAGAGTGCTAAAGTGGCAAGATTTTCAACTTCGGCTCTACTTTAGCGCTGCAACATGGTGGGTGAACCCTTCTCAGCTGAGAGATTGAGAAGTCCGATAATTAAGGTATGTTTGTGCAAAGATTTAGTACGTATTCTGCCACATTTATTTCCATTTTGTTTCATATTCCGAAAACCAAAGAGATTTATAGCATCCGCATATGGATTAATCGATTGTATCAGCTGCGAAACTTTCGTTTGCGGAAGTTGGCAACTTTTATTAAACTTTAAACATTTTTGGTATATGTAAATATTTGTCAACTGCTGCGGACTTAACCAGGGAGATATTACATTTTTCTCCGAAAGTGAGTCCGCGATCAAGGCTCTAACGGCGCCATGGTGCAGATCCAAACTAGTCAGCTCCTGTAGGGAAGAGATCAAATCTCTTAGGTGTGCAGGTACCATTTCTCTGATCTGGGTTCCAGGGCATAAGGACATAAAGGAAATTAATATTGCGGATGAGCTTGGCAGGAAGGGGTCAACGGGATTGGCCTCAGAGACCTCCTACTCGCTCATCGGCGTCCCTCTGACTATTGTTGAAGTTAATCGCACAACGTATTTCTCAGGAAAGCGCAGAAAAGATGGAGCTCAATTCCGGAGCGGATTGGAACCTGTGCCATGCTCTTGAAGAGATGCAAGAGCAAACGTGCAAAGTGGCGAAATTCTTCTGACCACGAGTAAAACGGGGGTGCTCGAGGGAGCTTCTAAGACTAACAAAGCCGCAGGTCATGAATTTGGTGGGTATATTTACCAGGTTTTGTCCGTTAAGTATCGGTGTGGTGAGCCTTGGGATTGCTTCATGTCCTTTCTGCAGAAGCTTTGTCTAGAGTATGAAATGGAATCATCTCAGCACCTTCTCCTCAGCTGTCTTGCTCTAGACGAGCTAATATTCAGACATCTTAGTTCTCACGTTTTTGTTACACCTGTGGAAATGGCAGGTTTAAATATCACACAAATAACACACGTGAATTTCATTACCTTTAAGTAGCCCTCTGAAACTTGGGCAAAATATGCCTGTTTTTTGTCGAATTCCTCTCCCCACGATACTGCCGTTAAGCATTATGCCGTGGAAGGAATAACGATTAGTCGTCGCTGCTAAGCCTTACCCTTTCGAACGTCCTCAGCCTCTTCAAACGTGTCGACTTTACATTGCCTGCCAAACTTTAGTTTTCACTCCTTTCTATCAAGATTAAAACGAGTGATTCGAGGGTGTGGTTTTGTCCGTATAAATAGCGAAGCTTTCGTCTTGTGCTGCTAAATCGCGTGCATTCAAATAAATAGTGACACATATCTTCAATGGCATCCCCTGTGCAGTGTTCGCAAAGAGACTCGCATTTGAACACTATTTGTAACACTATCCGAACTTGTAAAACCCATAATCTCTATCTTAGGAAATACATATTTCTTTTGTCACCTAAGGCACCGTTGTATAGAAATCAGAGTTGTATCCAACATCAAACCATTAAACGGCTCTCGGCGATTAAGAAGGAATCAGCTGATTTGCTGACGTAACCAGGGTTATGACAAAGGTTTGTTTACGAAAAACTGAGATTGTGTTGGTGATATGCCAAAGAAATTGAAAAAAAAAACGCCACTCATCTTAAGTTATTGCCGTCTGAAAAACGACTGAAGTGTGTGAATCACAATTCGAGGACACGAGTGTGTGAATACGTGTGAAATAAGTAGGGTACTTCCCACTGCTGAGTACCCGATGACGTCACAGCCAAAGATACTTTCCCAATTTTGCATCGGTTAGCCAAACTTGCTAATTTTTTAGAAAAAAAAACTATTACATAAGGAACTAAAGATACGGACTTGAGAGCTCGCTCTTGTGAAAACATAATTACCTATTTGGTTTAAGTATGCCGCTCTGAATCCCATGTTACGAGGTACCGGTATATGTAAATTTCTTTTGGGCCTGAAACCTCACTTACAAACAACCTTTTCTAAGCAATGAAACCCCTTTTAGATTTTAATGTATTTATAATTAACGATGTAAAAAACTATTTGTATATCGTACTGTTTTGTAAATGCTTTTTATTTTTTTTTTTAGCAAATTAAATATTAATTTGTTTAGCAAATTATTAAATAACAATTTTTTAAGGACTCTTTCAATTTTAATACTAATAATTGGCCCAGGCCTGTCTTCTATCAAAGCCTCTGCTATTTCTGATAACCATTAAGATCGGATCATTTTAACATATAATGTAAGATTATTCCTAAATGAGATCTCAGCAGCACAAAGGAAATTTTCAAATGCCGTTATCTTAAAAAGTAAAAAGTAAGCCCTTCTAATAAAACACATGACGCTATTGAATTTGGAAGCCCCCAGTGTAGTTTGATAAATTATTAAAATTTTTTCCACAGAAAAAAACATCACATTGCACGTCTGATCACAGCCTTATTATCAAGAGCATTAACTTATTGGAGCATTGTGTGTGATTAGTAAACATTTTTTTGTGAGCGCCTCCATCAGAAATAATTACGAATTTTATACTTGAATCCATGCCACAATAGAAGGAAGGAAAATTGTTGAAAATGGTTAAATAGAAAATTTCATAATATAAATTTTGTCAGATATACACTACTGGTCTTAGGTTAGACGCACCATCGTTTTTTTAAACAAAATCAATTATTTATTATCATGCTTGTTCTAATTGTCCAAAATGTTTTTCTTATCAAAGTGCGAATCTTGTTCGAAAAAAAAATGCTGACAGCTGGTTGATTTGCGAAAAAATAACTGTACATTCGGAGATTATAGAAATTTCTATGGCAATCACACGTGTTTTCGGTTGGCTATTGAATTAGACGCAGCTTAAATTTCTTCGTATTGCGTGGACAAGTGTAAACTTTCGTATTGGAAAAATATCAAAAATAAACAAATAAACTGTTTTCGAGCTACATTTGAAGAAGAAAATGGGAAAAGCTGCTGTTATGAGCTTATTGGAACGTCAAAAAGTAGGCTTTCTTCACTCGCAAGGACTGTCCAATCGGAACATTGCCAAACAAATAAATCACAGCTCCAGAACTGTTGACAGATATTTGAAGGATCCAGAGGCATATGGAAATAACTTCAAAAGGAAAAAAAGGCACTATCAAAACAAGTAGTACGCCAAATTGTTAGAATTGCTTCGAATTCGACTAAATCTGCTGCTAAGATCAAGGAATTGGCCGGAGTAAAAGCAAGCCTATCAACTGTTCAGCGTACGATCAGAAATGCAGAAGACCTGAAGCGTCTTAAAATAAGAAAACCCCCTTTGAATGCAATACGCAAAGAAAACCGGCTTCAATTCGCGAAAGAATACATGACGTGGACTGTCCAATCTGACACTCGACTAAATGATTGGCGTTCAGTTGTATTTACCGATGAAAAACGTTTTAATTTAGATGGCCCTGATGGATTTCAATATTATTATCACGATTTTCGGAAAGATGAGCTATATTTAAGTCGCCACCATAGCCGAGAAGGGGGAATAATGGTGTGGGGTGCTATCACGTTTTATGGAACAATTGACTTGATTTTTATCGATCAAAAGATGAACGGCGATCGCTTCAAAACATTGTTGGTGTCCGTATTTCCAAAGTTAAAAGATCTCTTTGGACCAATTCCTTGGATTTTTCAACAAGACAATGCTCCTATTCATAACTCTCGAGTAGTAAAATCTTTTATTTCGAGTCAAAACGTTAATATCATGACCTGGCCACCATATTCTCCAGATCTTAACGTAATTGAAAATGTTTGTATCTTCCATAACACGGAAGATATACAAAGGAGGAAAGCAATACGAAGATAAGGAAACATTAACTACAGATCTTAAACGTGCTTGGAGCGAGATTTCCTTGAACTACATAGATTCATTGTATCATTCTATGAAGGACCGGATTTATGAAGTTATTACTAACAAAGAAGTTATTACTCATTACTGAAATTATTATTTTTTTTTATTTCAACAAAATCAAATAGTAATTTAAGTTAAAATACAAATACTTTTCTTATAAAAATTAAAAAGCCAAAGTACGTCAATTCTAATGACCAAGAAAAATTCGTCTTATTTTGAGTAGCTTTAAGAAAATGTTTGAAAAACACAATTTTGTTAAACATATATAATCATTTGAATATTATATTTAAAGTATCATTAAATAAGAACTGTTTTTGCATATCAACTTCTTTTCTATCGTCCTTTAATAAATAAATATGAAGCAAAGTTGTATGCAACTTAACGTGCGTCTAACCTAAGACCAGCAGTGTATATATAAGATTAGTAAAACATTTTTTTGTGAGCGCTTCCATCAGAAACAATTACGAATTTTATACTTGAAGCCATGCCACAACAGAAGGAAGGAACGTCCCGTCTCTGCCTTTGTTCATTCAAGAGTGAAACACGTCACTTTAATAATGATTTGGAGTTGCAATTCCTGTAAGGAAGGTATTGCATGTATATAGAATATATAGAGTATATTTATATATAATATATGGAGGTTAGGCTGAGTTCCTCCTACTATTTCTGGCGTGTGTCTTAATGTTGTTCCACAAGTGGAAGAGCCTACAGTTTATTTCAGTTATTGATTGGTAATTGTTTTATTCTTTTACTTACCGGTTTTTCGGCTTTTATCCATCATACCATTGTAGATTTATTTACGGGCGAGAAGAGCTTTACAAACTTTTGAGTACCAGTATTGTTATGTTCACTGACTCAGCTTCCAATATATTTTGTTAGAAATATAAAATTTCCGACAACTTACACCGAAAAAAATAACCTGTACGCAAAGCCAAGTATATTGCACACCTTTTGCAAGAATTTCAAAAAATTATTGAAAAAAATTGGTAATTTTGAGATTGATTAATTGTTTAACATTTTGGAATAGAGTTTTTCAAAATGAAATTTCTTAGGTTTTTATTTTTGTTTTCATTTATTTTTTAAAAGTTAATTTTTCATCCCTCCAATCTTTCCAGCAACAAGCACAAGGTGAAACACGGTTATATATGTTACCATGACACATGTTCACATAATATAATATCAATTAAATACCCCAGACGTAACAAAGTGTCGAAATCGCTGAGGCTGTAACACGAGCGGGCCAAACCATGTGAACAGTAAACGTGAAATAGAAGTCACGTTTAAACAAACAACTTCACCTGTGGGAAGCGAACCGTCAGCAGTTTTCACCGTCAGTAAGGCAAACGTAGATTAGATTATAAATTATAAGAAATATTATTTTGTAACTTAGTGCTAAGAGAATGGTGAATAAAGGAGCACGTCTCCCGAAAAATATATTTTTTTAAACTTCCCAATTACGAGAAAGTTAACTTATATACCTGTTTTCGGCTTGGACAAACACGGCTGACCCACAGCAACCTCTTTCAAAACAACGATCCACAAAACCATGTTTGTCAATTCGGCAACGAAGAGATACTTTCTATTAAACACATCGTTACACATTATGAAGCATTGCATTCAATAAGGCAATCAAACCGCACGATAGAAGAACTTCTGTCCGAAGTAAACGCAGAAAACATTAAAAGTTGTATACACTTTGTTTGCGAAATTAATTTGTACCTTGAAATATAAATGATATATGAATATTAATATAGTTATACAATTATTATGATACGTAAAGCTAATAGCCTTGCCGCTAATGCTTTAAAATCATTGTGATTGTAATTCATTACTTTTCCAATTTAAAATTAAAAAAAAAATTTTGTTTTAGGAAAAAAGTTATACTCACATATCCTCTTTTTTAAATATTTACAAATTATTATTATTTTTTTATTGCTAAAAAATGGCTCAGTAAACACTGAAAGTTTCAAAACGAAATTCCATTAACATTTCAAGTTCGCAAAAATTCAAAATATCTTCTTTTTCTTAATTTTTTTACTAATATTGTAAAAAAAAGAACGGAAGATATTTCTCTTTAAAGAAATTAGATACCATAATTTGCAACATTGAATAAAACTGAAAATTATTAAATTTTGTTCCAACATTTTCTCAGTTTACTCCTATTATTCAATTCTACAAAAACAAGCAATTTTTCGAAGAACTGGTGACAATGCCCACTATACTTGGATTACTTGACAGGGAATCGCTCACCCACTGTTTTAATGCTCAAAAGTTGCAGTAATGTACCAAACTGAAGAAAAAAAATATTTTAGACAATTTATCAAGTCTGCTTCGATTAAGTGAAAAATTAAAGAAAATATCTATATAACAATTAAATGTTAAATAATCACTAAGGAAGATATATTTCAAGTGCTATTTATTGAAATATTTTAAATTTACTCAATACTAACTAACGAATACAGTTTTTAGAAATAAATTACATATATAGAAGAGCTATGTCATTAACCGGGCGCCTATTGCCTTTGCTTTGCTTTATTTTCCGAAACAGGAGAGCGCACTCCGTGAGGGCCGGGCAAAAAGTAAGGTAAATTTGGTTGTAAAATGAAAAATCTTTATTTATTCTTGTAAATCAATTTCATCCCCTTCAAAATAATTCCCTCTCGATGAAATACACCTATGCCAACGGTATAGCCATCAGCACCTTCTTCGATTCAGCTATTATCTCCTCAATCGACTCGAAACGCTTTCCCCGGAGTGGTCTCTTGAGTTTTGGGAATAGCCAGAAGTCACACGGAGCCAAATCAGGCGAATACGGTGGTTGCGGAACGATATGCGTGGAATTTTGGGCGAAATGGTCACGAAGAACGAGTGCAGTGTGAGACGGTGCATATAATTCTGGTCTTTTCAGACGAATTGCTTCACGTAAACGACGCATAACGCTCAAATAATATTCCTTATTAACAGTTTGGCAAAGTGGAAGGAATTCATAGTGCACCACACCACGAAAATCGAAAAAAACTGTCATCATGACCTTTTTATTTGAACGACTTTGACGTGCTCTTTTCGGTCTGGCCCCGCCTTTAGCACGATATTCGCTTGATTGGTCGGTTGTTTCAGGGTCGTAAGCATAAATCCAAGTCTCATCTCTCGTAATGATGCATTTGAGCGTGTCCTGATAGTCTGAAAGCATTGTTTCACACACATCAACGCGACGACTTTTTTCCAAGAAATTGAGAGTTTTCGGTACCAAACGAGTTTGACTTTTCGTAGGCCCAAATGGTCTTTCAAAATGGTTTTCACAGATTCTTCTGATATTTCGATCATATCAGTAAGGCCTTTAACAGTCAACCGACGATTTTTGAGCACTAACTCCTTCACTTTATTGACGTGTTGGTCATCTGTTGACGTCGATGGTCGTCCGGAGCGCTTCAAGTCATCAACACGTTCTCGACCCTCTTTGAAGTCTTTGTACCACTTATAAACATATTTCTGCGACATGGTCGAATCACCAAATGCCTTCTGCGACATGCTAAATGTTTCCGCAGCCGAAATTTCATTCCGCAAACAAAATTTGATGGCACTTCTCTGCTCAATCAAATCAGACATTGTAAAAATCGAAAAAGCACTCTTGGTCGTTTGGTAAACACAAGCGTAAATATATTACTGATAATGACATTCACATGAAAGTTGGCCCAGATGTTATTAACAGTGCTGCCAACTCATGAAAAAAATAACTAGAGCGAAATTTTAATCCCGCGAAGTTTGACAAATAAATTCACCTTACTTTGTGCCCACAGTAGTGTAGTCATGCAGCTTAGGATGCCTATATGACATCTTTCAAACAATTTTAAATGAACTTCTCCTTGCTTATTTACTTTATTTGTGGTTCGCATGCTAAATAAACTGTTTCTTTTTTTAATTTAAAATGATTAATATATGCAAACCCTTTAGCAAACGGGCCATAGGGTAACTAGCCACTGTTGATCTAGCAGCAATCTGACTACTTCAGTTTTAGTAATTGATTTTCAGCCTACAAAATAAACATTAACCTGCTGGTTTACAAAACCCTGGCTATAAATTGTGTTTGTTAGAAAATCGAGGTGAATAATTTAACAGAGCGATAAGGAAAAAATGTGTATTGCATACTAAAATATCCCATTCAAGTTGACTTAACCGAAGAAGAGTTCATCAACGCACGAGTAACTGTTTATTTGTTTGCCAACCAATTGGCCTGGTTGAACCGAAGTCCGTTAGGCGCATAACAGTTTTACTTTCCCTTTTTTGATATCGCAAATAACCACAAGCAGAATTGAAAACAAACAAAATTAATGACTTGCTCACGCCAAAGGAAAATCAACACGCGTACAAACAAACCTCTCTGCTGTATGTGTGGGTGTGTGTATATACTAAATTTACTTACCGGACAGTAACTAATTCCAGGCCATATCGCCTGTCTACTTATCGTGTCTTACCTTTGTTTATCAGTCGAACGCATGCAACAGTTTACGTTGTAACCTTCTTTTGGCCAGGTGAAATTATGGTCAATACTAACGGTATTTACACTTTTGACCCTCTAAGAGATATACTGGCCTAGGCAGCACACAAACCGCAAACCAAATGTAGACAACAATTAAGGTAAATGGTAAAATGGTAAATTTTCCAACATTTAAGTTGCCCCCTCAACACCAAAGTGAAACGGATGGTCTTACATGGACTTACGGCAATGCAAACAGCTGTTTCCTGGCAAATATTAAAATTAACGAGTTTGTTTACCAGAAATAAATCTTGCAATGGGAAATGGTGGAGAAATGCGATGATATGGAATGTTAAGAAATTCAACAAAAAACAATCGTAGGTGGAGGTGTTGGTATCCTGATAGCAGGAGGGCCGGAGAATGTGAAATTATGTAGAAAATTATAAATTTTAAATTTACGTAAAGTTTAAAGACACAGTGCAACAAAATGGAACTTTTTCATTGGAGCAGAGAAGTGGTTATGTAATACTGAAAGTAAAGACGTATAATTTAAAAGTAAATAATATAAAGTTGAAATGGTTTTTGTAGAACACAGTTCACACTTTTGACGATGGAGGAAAGTATCCAGAAGCGTACTGCGTGAATCAATTTCTGATAAAAAATATTATTGTCATTATTTCGTATATTTCAGAGGAAGAATTTTTGTGGAATATTTCAACCGTTTTTCGCTTCACTCATAGCGGGTTAATTTGACTCCTTTTTTATAAAAAATGATTATGAAAAGTCGGATTAAGTTCTCTCAAAGATTGTTCTCCGCAAGTACAGTAGTGGAAAAAGTTTACTTCAAAACTGGATGCTGGGAATTAAAAAAAAAGATGAGGCTTTTAGTCTTTTTTTAGAGCGTGATGATTGATGATTAATATTGCGCAGCCTTGTATTTATTTGGTCTTTTAATAATAATATTTTGTTTAAATTACCCTAAGTTGTCAATCTTTGTTTATAGATTTTCACATTTGAGTAACCAAAAGCAAAATCAAAACAAAACTTTTTTTTACTCTACTGCTACTACCTCTATAAGGTGTTTTTTTTTCTGTTATTGTGTGCGGATAAGGAGTATAATTACCGCAAATCCACTGATGAAGCATTTCCAAAAGAAGTTGGGTTTTATAAAAATGTGCTACCATGATATAAGATGTTCATCTTTTATTCGCTTTGCCGTCCATCTGCCGTGTCTCCAGCGGTCTTCAGATAACCTTAGCGTTTCGTCTTTAATTTCCAAGGTTTTTTCTCTTTCATTCTCTTTCTTCCATCCCCTCGTTCTTTAATCCTCACAGCCTAGAAGTCTTTAGCAAATTTGCTCATAGTTCACCTCCGTAGGAGAACTGAGAGTGTGGTAGCTATCATTGTCTCCCGTTTCCTTTGGGTTGGTTCCCCTATATGTGCCATCAGTCTACTGAGTGGCGGTGCCATCTTAGCATCTTTCTCTGCTGCGTGTTTTATTTGGGCATAGAGAGTTAGTCTTAGGTCCAGTCTTATGCCTAGTCACTTTAAAACCTTTTTTATGGCTTTTATGCGAAGTTTTTTATTCACAAAGTGGTTTTGCAACTTTAAATGCGCTCTTCTCGAAACTTAATTTTTTGTGGAATTTTTCGGGATTTTTTTTAAGAAACTGCCTATTTCTTAAAAACTAACAATTTGCTGATTTTTTCCTTAACTTAACCTTATATCCCTAACCGTAAAATGACTGTTCACAACCCCTGAAGACCACACAAAGAAGTTTTAATAATCATATCTAAAAAAATAATATACAAAAACTTTTACAATTTATTTATTAATTTATTTTAATCTAGGAACCAAAAACTCGTTCAGACTAATTATTGCATATCGAAAGTTTTCAGGTTTATTAATTTAAAACTATATGTGTACGATGGCATAAGTGTTTAAAAATCCAGGAAACGAAGAGCTCTTATAGCTCTCAGTGCTATAAGGAGTTGATTGTAAGGTCTCCAAATAAATACCGTTTATTCTAAAAGAGAACGGACGAAACTCAGAAACAAAGTTTTTAAAGTATGCGGATCAGTAAATCTCGCAGTATTACGATGCGAAGTATCTAAAACAGAATAAGACAGTAACGAAATTAATATGACTATTAAAGCTGAGTTTACTCTCAGAAATAATGCTTAAGTATTTAGTTTCATTAACGATTTGCAAGAGATTATCTGATATACAATTCGACGCATTGCGAACAGCATCTCATCATCCACAACCTCTTTTCTTACAGGGAAGTTTCTTCAAAATTGCTTCCGTATGGCGTCCGAAATACAGGATGCTCTTGAATATGTAAGTGGTATAGGATTTGGCTTAACTCAAGTCTGCTGAGCAAATACCCACAGCTCTGGCATATGGAAAGGAATGCATATATTCAGTGATTACCTACTTTGATGAAGGTATTACAATTTTTCGGTTTTCTAAAAGGCACAGGCTAATTAATAAGTACACTGTTACTTTCCTTAATGCTTTGTTTTACTTACCACCATCGAATTAAGCAATACTATAGGAAGCGATAAAAACATTGAATCGTTAGACGTTTTAAAACGCTCTCACGAGAATGGGGATAATAAATACAAATAGTTCTTTTGAGGATCGTCGGATAAATTCCAAAACTTTTAGTAGCAAATGACAGCCTCAACCAGCCCTTGGAATAAAATGAGTTGTCTAATACTCTATAATAAAACAAGCGGAGCTCCACAAACCGATATATGAGTTCTAGCTAGACATTTCTTCAACTTTATATTTACTTCGCCTAAAGTGGTTTGTGATCGTATAAAAATTTAAATGAAATAGACAACAAATTTAATGAAAGTAGTGAGTTTCACATATTAGTTGGTGGGTCAAGGTGAGGGTCAAGTTGCGCTAAATCCTTTGGTCAATTCTGAAACATCTTAAAAATTACTCAGGAATATTAATAATGCACCAGATGGTGCATGAATGCCTTTGATCAGAGCCAATTATATATAAGTCAGTCTCTAGCCTGGTAGGGTGGGCAATGATATTTGTGTATGAAGTTCGCTATTTATGTTTCCGATCGCAGAAGAGCCAAATGCTTCCCGAAAAGACCGTATAGTGAACCAGTGGAGATCATCTTCAAACACATAGAGAAAGAAAGCCAACGGAGGCCTTTCTGCTATAGAGAAATAAGGAGTTAAAGAACTTGAAAGAACTGGGGAGCAGTCCATGTGATAATATAAGGCCATCACAGCTGCATTGGGATCCCAATAAATGCATTTTGGAGGCTAAGCTAGAGCGTTTCGTCATCTCTACAGTACTACTGTGGGCAAAAAGTAAGGTGAATTTATTTGTCAAACTTCGCGGGATTAAAATTTCGCTCTAGTTATTTTTTTCATGAGTTGGCAGCACTGTTAATAACATCTGGACCAACTTTCATGTGAATGTCATTATCAGTACTATATTTACGATTGTGTTTACCAAACGACCAAGAGTGCATTTTTCGATTTTTACAATGTCTGATTTGATTGAGCAGAGAAGTGCCATCAAATTTTGTTTGCGAAATGAAATTTCGGCTGAGGAAACATTTAGCATGTTGCAGAAGGCATTTGGTGATTCGACCATGTCGCAGAAATATGTTTATAAGTGCTACAAGGACTTCAAAGAGCGTCGAGAACGTGTTGATGACTTGGAGCGCTCCGGACGACCATCGACGTCAACAGATGACAAACACGTCAATAAAGTGAAGGAGTTAGTGCTCAAAAATCGTCGGTTGACTGTTAAAGACCTTACTGATATGATCAGACCTTACTGAATATCAGAAAGATCTGTGAAAACCATTTTGAAAGACCATTTGGGCCTAAGAAAAGTCAAATCTCGTTTGGTACCGAAAACTCTCAATTCCTTGGAAAAAAGTCGTCGCGTTGATGTGTGTGAAACAATGCTTTCAGATTATCAGGACGAGCTCAAATGCATCATTGCTGGAGATGAGACTTGGATTTATGCTTACGACCTGAAACAACCGACCAATCAAGCGAATATCGTGCTAAAGGCGATGCCAGACCGAAACGAGCACGTCAAAGTCGTTCAAAAATAAAGGTCATGATGACAGTTTTTTTCGATTTTCGTGGTGTGGTGCATTATGAATTCCTTCCACCTGGCCAAACTGTCAATAAGGAATATTATTTGAGCGTTATGCGTCGTTTACGTGAAGCAATTCGTCTAAAAAGACCAGAATTATGGGTCAACAACTCTTGGTTTTTGCATCACGATAATGCACCGTCTCACACTGCACTCGTTCTTCGTGACCATTTCGCCAAAAATTCCACACATATCGTTCTGCAACCACCGTATTCGCCTGATTTGGCTCCGTGTGACTTCTGGCTATTCCCAAAACTCAAGAGACCACTCCGGGGAACGCGTTTCGAGTCGATTGAGGAGATAAAAGCTGAATTGAAGAAGGTGCTGATGGCTATACCGGATATGGACTATTTGGCATGTTTCTGGGATTGGAAAAATCGTTGGCATAAGTGTATTTCATCGAGAGGGGATTATTTTGAAAGGGATGAAATTGATTTACAAGAATAAATAAAGATTTTTCATTTTACAACCAAATTCACCTTACTTTTTGCACACAGTAGTATTTCGCATTTTCCGCAGCTGTCCGCTTTTCACTAAGATGAGACGGAATAAAGATAGACCAGATAAGTTGGGAATGAACAAAGTTGATTCTGTAACTCTCAGAGTACTTCTCATGTTCAGTAGGATTTTCTAATTAAATATTTGATCTTTTCGACGTCGCGTTCATTGAACAGATCTACCTAAATATATACTTACACATTGACCTAGTTTTTACAGAGTTACAGAGGGGCTTAGTTGTAGTAAAAATTAACATTGCCAATAAATTTACAAAACCTTTGAGAATTTGTGAACAAGGGATGTGCTAAAGTAGAGATTTTTTTTTAAGCTGTAACTACCTTCAGCCAGGCTTCCTCCGAATTGCCCTCGTTACCTTGTAACCTTGTAATAGCTTTCAGGCAAAGATTTATGACATATTTAAGTTAAAATAAGATAAAGGTAGGTAGCTGAGCACCAGCAAGCTTCAAAGCATATAAGACGCATCAACGTCGCCAGCCAGCGGAGAGCAGATGTAAAACAGGTGCGCAAATGGGCAGAACGAACTGAGAAAATAAACAAAGCGGGAACAACGAGACAGATAGTAATACTGATAAAGTGAACGAAAAATCCTAACTACATAAACTGTTGCTGTAGAATGCACACACACACACACATTTGTTATTGTTTCCGCTGCTATGGGTCAGGGGTCAGCCTTAACAGCCGAGCGAATATTAAAAGTAACTGCCGAGTGTAGGTGAACTCAGCGCGAGGCTGTATGCCGGCGAGTGTGAGTGTGTGCGCAATGGCATAATAAACTATGAGAAATTGCAAATTAAGATAAATTAATGGTTAAAATGCGAAAATTTATTTGTGCTGATAACACGAAGCAAAAAAAAACATAATAACTTAGTTGTGCAAGACCGTAAAAGGTGATAAGGGTCGGCTGGCAGACATTTAAAACACACGCCAGTAAATATGCGTCGACGTGTGTGTGTGCGTGAACCATGAAAATGTTCAGCATGCTCTGAAAGCAGCAAAAGAGATTTACTGCATTAGCGAAAATGGCGGCATGTCCAACTTGCCGCATCATGAGCAGCTCTTACTCAAGCATTGGTCGTCGCCGTTGCTAGCTGCTACTAGGACTTTTGCATTTTTAATTTGCATGCAAATAAATTAATTTCTTTTAGATAAAAGTTGCAGTGAGTAACCTCTACAGAGCAGACAGTTAAACAGCTGGTGTTGAAGTTGAATCAAATCGTTGAGTGAATTCGTTGTAACAAGTGGGTAAATTCGTATGGAATATGGCAAGCAGTATTTTTTTGTTATAATTCAAAGTAGTTTTTTTATAAAAAGGGCAATTAAGAAGTCATAGTTCTGCATACATTTTAAATGCGATACAATTTTTAAATTATGTGTATTTAGGGTATAAGAAAAGAATCAAAATCAATTCAGTGCACAAATTTCATTTAACATTGGTGTTGACAGTGAATACTTAGGTGGCTAATTATTTTCATAGGTACTATTAAGATAAACTTAATATGCCACGTGCACTGGATACTCTCTCTTCTTGAATCACACATTCGTTCACATTTACTGGGGCCTTTTGAATGTCTTATCTGTGAATTTCGCCTTGGCTCCCAACTTTTCTTCGATGCGAAGAATTTGATTGTATTTCGTCAAACGTTCAGAACGGCATGGAGCGCCAGTCTTAATTTGTCCTGGCGACAAATCAATCACCAGATCGGCAAATAAAGTATATTCGGTCTTAATGAAACGATGCAACACCTTGGTGCCCCAGCCATTGCTCTTGGCCAATAAATGAGCTTTGATTGATCCCGTGGCGGTACCAATTTCGTTGATCTTCAACAACAAGCAGTTGCAGGCCTTCTCTTCGACGGCGGTCTGAATGCGTTTAGGGTTGCTTATGGTCAAATCATCACCGACAATTTGGGCTTACACTTTGGCAGTAATGGCGGCCCGGGCGTCCCAGTAATCGTGATCGAAGGTATCCTCAATGGAGACAATGAGGAGATATTTTATGAATTCCTAGTATAAATTGGTAACGTTTAAGCTCACGTTCAACCATTATTTTTCTACCCGAGATATTTGATCTGTTGAACTATAGCGCCTTGTTGGTATCCCAGTCACAGATGATAATAACGGTAATGCAATAAAGAGCACTTTTCTTCTTTTTTTGGGTGAAGTGGGGTTCAAAATGCCTTCGCACTTACAGCGACCGTCATCTACCGCGTCGAGTGGTGTGGCCACAAAAACGATCCCTCCTTCTTCTCTGGGGATACTCCCTTCCCTGGACTACTTTCTGCTTTACGTCGGGAGGGTCCAGAATGGCGTCCATCAAATGGATCAGTTCTATTCGTTCACGTTCGCGTCCACCATGCTTGTAGCTAACTTTATGCTAGAACTCGTCTTCTTATGTTTCTGTCTGTGAGGCTCCGCTCCATATCTTTTAACAGCATTTCAGTTATCCTCGCATTCAATCGTCTTACCGATCACATTGGTTGGCATAATGTCGCCAGTCTGCTCCCTCTCATTCCACGAGGCACCTGGGGCAACTAAGGAATGTGTGATTGGTGTCATTCCTCGGTGATCTGCAGTATATGCACCTGAGGTCGCTTACCTTACCCATGCAGTGTAAGTATTTCCGGAAGTATCCTTGGCCCGAGAAAACTGACAGATGAAATATCCCACTTGCCCGAAGCTCCTTTGATCCCATTTGCTTATTCTACTAGTCAGCTTCACCATCCATCTGCCACTTGGTTCAGTGTCCCATTGACTTTGCCACCTCTGCTTGGTTTGGCATCACCGTTCCTCGACGCTTGTGTTAGTGTGTTTTTCCTAGAGTCACACGCATCTACTCACCCTAGCATCCATAAAGAGCATTTGTCGCTTTCTAAAACTCTCTTGTTGCCAATGGTTTGTACAATAATAATAATGGGTGCACACCTCTAGTCAGAGAAAAATAAAGTAATAAAGGGTAGTTAAATTTTAAGGGTCGATATTGAATATAAACCACACCTAAACGTCAACTTCTTTTCCGCATTTCATTTGACAATTTTCAATTTCAGACTAACTCAATTTGAACCATGGAAAAATACACAATCGGGCAACGCGTTAAAGTTATTGAGGCTCATTATGAAAACGGGCGTTCAAATCAAAATACATATCGCGCACTTAGCGATTTTTTCGATCAATTTAGTCGTCCAAATGTGCGTACAATCGGAAAACTTGTGCAAAAGTTTGAGCAAACCGGGTCTGTAGGAGATGTGAAAACAGCAGTGCATGCTCGTACAGCTCGTACTGCAGAAAATATTGCTGCTATTCGCGATAGTGTCGTTGAAGAGCCGTCCACCTCAACTCGTCGTCGTGCCCAACAATTGCACCTCTCACGCTCGTCGTTGATGAACATTATGCATTAAGACTTGCATTTACACGCTTACAAGGTGCAATTGACTCAAGAACTTAAGCCTCTTGACCATTTCAGGAAATGGCAACAGTGAATGACCAATTTTCGAAGAAAATCATCTTCAGTGATGAGGCACAATTTTACCTCAGTGAATTCGTCAATAAGCAGAATTGCCGCATTTGGACGAATGATAATCCAAAAGTGATTGCCGAAAAACCAATGCACTCACAAAGAGTGACTGACTGTTTGGTGCGGTTTATGGGCCGGTGGCATCATTGGGCCGTACTTTTTCCAAAATGAGGGCGGTCAAGCAGTTACTGTGAATAGTGTTCGCTATCGTGAGATGATAACGAACTTTTTATAGCCCGAATTGGAAGATATGGATGTGGACGATATGTGGTTTCAACAGGATGGTGCCACTTGTCACACAGCTAACGAAACAATGACTCTTTTGAGCGAAAAATTTGATGGCCGAATAATCTCACGTCGCGACGATGTCAATTGGCCGCCAAATTCATGTGATTTGACACCGTTGGAGTTCTTTCTTTGGGGTTATTTGAAAGAAAAGGTGTACGTCGATAAGCCAGCAAGAATTCAAGAGCTAAAGGATGAGATAATTCGGCACATTAACGGCATAGAACCTCAATTATGCCTCAGTGTCATCGAAAATTTGGACCATCGGATGGAGGTGTGCGCCGAGGCCACGGCGGTCATTTGGCCGATATTTTGTTCCATACATAATTGAGCCATACCAATGTTATCATATTAAAGAGATAAAGATAAATGACACTAATTTCCTAAAAAAAATTGTATTTTATTTAAATTTAACCACCCTTTATAAAATTGTTTTTGTTGGAGCGGACTTTTTAAGCCCTACCTACCCTACCTATCTGTTGTCATAGAGGTTATTGAACAGTAGGTCAATGAAATGTGCTGTTTACGCCGGATCGATCCATAGTGAGGAGGGGTTAGATGAGTAAGAGAATGTGAAGAGGTGTTTAGTAGTATTTGTAGCACTTTCACATATATGTGAAACAAACGTTGTACATGTCGGAGTCTTCCTCTTCGCCTTTGTCTTTGATTATGGGCTTCTTGCCTGTTTTTCTTCACGCAAGATAAATTACATTTCATTTCAGAAGTAAAAATAAAATCCATTAAAGTCACAAATCCAATATAATAAAATAAAAATGAAATATATTGGAGGTTGAATCAGTTTTAAAGGTTTTTTTTCGAAGATTTGGGGCTTTATTGTGAAAAAACGGTACAAAATATTTTATTCGAAGTATTGGCCATCGCTAGCTACAACTTTCGCCCATCTTTCGGGCAATTTCCGGATGCCGTTTCTCCAAAATTCTGGCCGCTGCTTGGCTATCCATGACTCAACCCATATTTTGGTAGCCTCGTACGAGGAGGACCGCTGGTCCGCCAAATCGAGACTCATATGCCGGAACAAATGATAATCGGAGGGAGCTATGTCTGGACTATACGGCGGGTGGGGTAACACTTCCCAGCCAAGCGTTCCAAGGTATTTTTTGACAGGTTGAGCAACATGCGGCCGAGCGTTGTCATGTTGCAAAATAACCTTGTCGTGCCTTTTTACCGTTTCCGGCCGTTTTTCTTTCAATGCCCGGCTTAAACGCATCAATTGCAGTCGGTAACGATCCCCCGTGATTGTTTCGCCCGGTTGGAGCAGCTCAAAATATACGACGCCGACCTGATCCCACCAAATGGAGAGCATGATTTTCTTGCCGTGAATATTCTGCTTGGCCGTCGACGTTGATGCGTGGCCGGGCAAACCCCATGATTTTTTGCGTTTCGGGTTATCGTAGTGGATCCATTTTTCGTCGCCAGTCACCACCCGATGCAAAAAACCCTTCCGATTTTGTCGCTCGATCAGCAATTCGCACGTAAAAAATCGCCGTTCGACTTCGCGCAGCTTCAACTCGTACGGGACCCAATGTCCTTGCTTTTGGATCATTCCCATCGCTTTTAGACGCTTGCAAACGGTTGATTTATCAACGCCCAATGATTCAGCAAGCTCTTCTTGGGTTTGGCACGAGTCCTCGTTTACCAATTCCCCCAATTCCGCGTCATCGAACTTTTTGGGCTGGCCAAGACGCTCCTTGTCTTCGGTGTGAAAATCACCACCTTTGAATCGTCGAAACCAGTACTCACATGTTGAAATCGACGGAGTATGGTCTGGGTAGGCCTCCTGCAGCAATTCACGGGCTTGGGCTGTATTTTTTTTTTTCAAATTGAAGCAGAAAAGCAAAGCTTCCCGCAAATTGCGTTTCGACGGCACGAAAGTTGACATACTCGGAGCACGAAAACACTGCGTTGTTTATACTTCAGCGAAATGACAGATACTGATAAACAAAGCCTAGGGATGAGGCTTTGTCATGAATATATATTCAGTATTGCCAACGCGATAAAGTGATAAATAGCGCCATCTGTGTGTCACCTTTAAAACTAATTCAACCTCCCTAATAATAATAATTTTATGTTTCTTCAATTGACGTAGATATCCAGCTCTCCTTCTATCGTTTTGGAGGTATTTTCGCTGCACGTCTGCCTTTTGGTTTAGAATATCCAACAATCCTTATTATTCGATCACTAGATGTCCTTGTTATATGTTCATTCCAAGCTTGTCTTCAAGTCCTTACAAATTAACAATGCCAGTAACTTTCATTTCCTCCATTTCAATCTAGACGAGCTTTTCCTACGATGGTTCATAAAATTTGCATTTCGGTAGTGCATAGCATTTCTTTTGTTTTTGTATTTTCATCTCTCGCCTTCACCCCATACGTTAGAATGGGTCTTAAATATCACAGATTTGTATAGCCCGGTATAACTTTCATTCTTAAGCACATTTTCCCTTCATATTATGTCTCGAAGGCATCCTGATAACTTGCCGCCTTGAGCATATCATTCCCGCAATTCCTTAATAATATTGTGGTCACTGGAGATCTCTACCCTGAGGTATTTAAACTTGATTAATAACAGTTCGATCTATTTCCAGTTTGCACCTTATTGGATTCTTTGGTACACCTTAAGCTCTTTGTCTTTCAATTCGATACCTCCATATTAAATATTTTTGCAGTGACTATAAGTTTGTGATACAGACATTCCTCATCCTCTGAGTTGGCTATGAGATCAGCGTCGTTCGCATAACATACTCTGTGGGCAAAAAGTAAGGTGAATTTGGTTGCAAATGAAAAATCTTTATTTATTCTTGTAAATCAATTTCATCCCCTTCAAAATAATCCCCTCTCCATGAAATACACTTATGCCAATGATTTTTCCAATCCTCGAAACATGCCAAATAGTCCATTTCCGGTATAGCCATCAGCACCTTCTTCGATTCAGCTTTTATCTCGTCAATCGACTCGAAACGCGCTCCCCGGAGTGGTCTCTTGAGTTTTGGGAATAGCTAGAAGTCACACGGAACCAAATCCGGCGAATACGGTGGTTGCGGAACGATATGCGTGGAATGTTTGGCGAAATGGTCACGAAGAACGAGTGCAGTGTGGGACGGTGCATTATCGTGATGCAAAAACCAAGAGTTGTTGGCCCATAATTCTGGTCTTTTTAGACGAATTGCTTCACGCAAACGACGCATAACGCTCAAATAATATTCCTTATTAACAGTTTGGCCAGGTGGAAGGAATTCATAGTGCACCACACCACGAAAACCGAGAAAACTGTCATCATGACCTTTATTTTTGAACGACTTTGATGAGCTCTTTTCGGTCTGGCCTCGCCTTTGGCACGATATTCGTTTGACTGGTCGGTTATTTCAGGGTCGTAAGTATAAATCCAAGGCTCATCTCTCGTAATGATGCTTTTGAGCTTGTCCTGATAGTCTGAAAGCATTGTTTCACACACATCAACGCGACGACTTTTTTCCAAGAAATTGAGAGTTTTCGGTACCAAACGAGATTTGACTTTTCTTAGGCCCAAATGGTCTTTCAAAATGGTTTTCACAGATCCTTCTGATATTCCGATCATATCAGTAGAGTCTTTAACAGTCAACCGACGGTTTTTGAGCACTAACTCCTTCACTTTATTGACGTGTTGGTCATCTGTTGACGTCGATGGTCGTCCGGAGCGCTCCAAGTCATCAACACGTTCTTGACCCTCTTTGAAGCCTTTGTACCACTTATAAACATTTTTCTGCGTCATGGTGTTATTAACAATGCTGCCAACTTATGAAAAAAATAACTAGAGCGAAATTTTAATCCCGCGAAGTATGTGAATTTGCAAGTTCTCGAAAATTTTTCGAAAAACTAATATTTTCGAAACAAAAGCTATAGGAAAATT
Organism: Anastrepha obliqua; assembly: GCF_027943255.1. Taxonomy (NCBI): domain Eukaryota; kingdom Metazoa; phylum Arthropoda; class Insecta; order Diptera; family Tephritidae; genus Anastrepha; species Anastrepha obliqua. The sequence goes on from NC_072894.1 coordinate 122,873,867, forward strand.
CGCCCCAAAATTAATTTTTTGTTTTTTAACCATTTTATTCCGCGAATTTTGTTTTCCATCTATTGTTAATTCATATAGAAATTATGACTTTAATAAGCAAAAAAATGTTTGGTTTTTTGTATTCAGGTCACTGACACCGATGCTACAATGCCCGCCGATTGAGAAGCCCCGCTGCGACCTTCCTGGAAGAATTGAGTGTACATTCGCCATTTAAGTGATTAAAATAAAGAAAATAAATTTTATATTATTTTAAGGTATAAATAAACTGTATGCCAATTTTGAAAAAAATATATTGACTTCCTCATTTTAAATAATTTTAATGAAAATCAGGGAAAATATGGCCGTTTGCAGGTATCTGTCACTTTAACCGCCAACTTCATTTTCTTTAAAAGGACTTATTTTGCGGGTTTTTAAGCTTTCGCAGGCCATTGGAGTATCTTGGAAGTTTGAAGTTTTTCGTGTTAAAAGAATATTTTGTAAACAGATTTCGAAAATTTTAAAGCACTCATAGACATCCAAGGCTGAGAAGAAGCATTTTTAATTAATATCTAACACGAATCTCTCATTTTGTCGGGAAAAACCAAATAAATAGTAGTTAATTTCAATTTTTTCAACTGGCTTATTAGAAAAGAGTTCATAAAATTCTACACTTCTAAATATTTAAAGAAAATAAGATTATAAATTTACCTACAGGGGAGAATTATGGATAGCACTGAGAAATACTAGTGTTGATATATTCGCTGGCAAAAATTAGATAAAGAATTATATTAAGCTTACAAAACATTTTATTTCTACTAAATAAATACTGCAAAGATGAGCAATAAAGTAAACTTGAAGTTCAATGGTTCAAAATTACAACTAGACGGTATATAATAAAAATCCGTTATTTTCAAAGGTAGCTTTATTAATCATATCCCAAGGCTGCACAATTCTTTTAACAAATATTAGCTTAAAAACTAATAGCTTAAATTAACAAATATTAGCTTAAAAACTAATAGTGAGAGTCAAATGTAAATTGTTGTTGTTGTTATATAACAAAGAGAAAGAAATTGGCTTACACAATGTCATTAAGAGAAGATCAGTTTGTAAGTAAGTAAATTAATAAACGTGAAGAGGAGATGTGAGAGGTAGAAATAGAATGAATAAGGAAGTGTGTGCTTTTGGTGGTGGAAGCATGGATATGTGACTATGCACCATGAATCTGCTGAACCTTTTTTGCGTATACGCAGTCCAACCAGAACTGCTGAGCGTGATTTGAGTTGCTTGTAGTCTGTGTTGAACTGCAATTTGAGTGCCACCACCCAAAGGGCATCCATTTCTCTTAGGGTCGCCGTCTTTGCGAAAGATGTTAAATGAGTATCAACAAAAATCTTCATTGTGATAAAAATTAGAGTTGATTCATGTCTCAACGAAATTTATCACGTCAAAATCCATATGGGCAGCACAAGTATGTTTAGTATAGTTTCAGACTTATTACGAAAGTGTGCTTTTGTAAGTATATTTTTAACTCCCTCGGCAGGCAATGGCAAGCCTCCGAGTGTATTTCTGCCATGAAAAAGCTCCTCATAAAAATATCTGCCGTTCGGAGTCGGCTTGAAACTGTAGGTGCCTCCATTTGTGGAACAACATCAACACGCACACCACAAATAGGAGGAGGAGCTCGGCTAAACACCTAACGAAAGTATACGCGCGAATTATTTATTTATTTTTTTATGCAAGTCTTTAGCTGTATACAGCTATTTGAATGTTTGAATGGCAAATAATTATCAAAATGCAATCTGAAAGAGCTAATTTCATATTTTACTGCAATCAAACAACACTCAGCCACACTCAAAGGCTCACACCCACACATCTACACCCATGTATCGAAGTTGGCTGTAAGTATTTTATATTGGCTCCTGTTAATAATTGTATTTTCAATAGCATTTGAAAGGCCAATTTAAAGTTGGAAAGATTGGAAATTGCAGACCTTATTTTGTGCGACTCAAACTAGCCAAAGTTGATTAAAACTTGAATTGCTTATGAAGTTTGGTTCATGGCCAAGGAATGATATAAATGAGTGGCAACAAGCCGGTACAAACGCTGCAATATATACCTATACTTACATAAATACAGTGGGTTGTCGGATTATTAGGGTGAAACAATTTTTTTTAGACATTTCTTTCTTTAGACGCACTTCGCTGCAGTTTTAAATTGATATACATATTTGAAACTTATTTCTTACGTTAAGTTGTTTTTGATGTGAAACATCTATAGGCTCACTTGTAAACTGAATCGTTGGCGTGGCGACGGGTCGCCACGCTATACTAAGGTATACATATATATATTTTATGTGTAGTAGTATGAGAAGTGCTAAGCCAATTTCAAAGGAACAACTCTCAAATGATGCGGGTTAAAGTGTGTTAGTATGTGTGCCATGTTAGACAGACAAATGTAGAGTTGCTAAAGAGCGGTAAGTTGGATGCTCGTGAGTGCTTAGTAAATGTTGGTGCGTTATGTGTTTTTGAATGTGTTCGGTAATTTGCTATGTAGATAATAAGAGTGGGCACCTTTGAGGCGCGCTCTCTGTGCGAAGAAATGACGAAGGTCAGTGTTTGAGTTGAAAAATATCAAAAGGTCACAGAAAGCGGAGCCACAGCAGAAAGAAGTTTCATTGCTCAATTATTTAAACCAAGTGGAACTATTTTGCAATGCCAAATTTATTGCTTTACTAATTCGAAATGAAAAGTGCAAACTTATTTAATAGCAAATTCGAGATATGCCAGCTCGTAATGAGCAAAAGTAGAAATTGAATAAAAAGTTTAAGCCTATTTAAGACACATAAAAACAGACAAGCAATGGCGGGCGTAAAGGTCAAAAGTCATCACTCAATATAATTTCTTTATTTATTATTTTTTTAATTTTATTTAATAATTTTCAAATACAAAACTGGATGATTAATTTTGCGCCATCTGAAAATTCAAAAAATTTCATCACTCAAAGTCATTTTTTTATTTAATTTTTTTTTTAATTTTATTTAATAATTTTCAAATACAAAACTGGATGATTAATTTTGCGCCATCTGAAAATTCAAAAAATTTCATCACTCAAAGTCATTTTTTTATTTAATTTTTTTTTAATTTTATTTAATAATTTTCAAATACAAAACTGGATATTTAATTATGCGCCACCTGAAAATTCAAAAAATTTCATCACTCAAAACCATTTTTTTATTTAATTTTTTTTTTAAATTTTATTAAATAATTTTCAAATACAAAACTGGATGATTAATTTTGCGCCACCTGAAAATTCAAAAAATTTCAGCACTCAAAGCACACTTCAAAAAGAATTTCAATTGCAAATCAACAACAATCCAAGAGAATCTACTACCAAATATGGAACAACAATAGATGCTGTATTTGTGAGATATCTTGATAATATTTCATCCAATACTTTTGTTACGTACTTTTTACGGCAGAGGAAACATCGAATATAACTATTACTGAAGTCACAGATGAAAATATTTAAATTGTGGCTTGATATTAATATCGAATTTTGATATCACATGTAAATAAATGTTTATTAAATAAAGTTACCATTTTCTGTAAGAAATTCGTTATACTTCATTTTTTCATTAGGCTATATTTAATTCCTGTAATAATATTATCTTTTATGCATATTACTTGTGCACACACGATGTTTCACATCTGCCAGGCATCCCATGACGGCTCACATTTTTTTTTCTTAACTTTTACAAGTAATTGCTACAATTAAAACTAAGGCACTGGATGCCATCAGCTACTACCAACTTTCTTAAAACACATAGTTAATATCAATTGGTTCTACGTGCTAGTAACACAATACTGGATATGCCTTGAAATCCTTGAATAAGTATTACATTTTCTTGAAAATAAAATAATAATTTTTTGTTGTTTAGATTAAATAAGCCATATACCAAATATTTGTTTTATTTATTTAATATTTATAATTCATTTAATTTATATTTATTTAGATTCTATCAGTATTAATTAGCAATTTCGTTCACTTTTTACTACCTTAAGCTACGTTTTCCAACTCTTACAATTAATAATCAAAAATCATTGTCGTTTTCCAAAAAACAAACCAAAAACTTGAAGCTTCAACTTTATTCTTTTACTTAAATTGGAATTTTTGCTCATAGTACGCAGTAGCAATAATTACTCATACGCCGTGGATGACATATGTACCACTACATTTGCATATGTATGGGGATGTGTGGATAAGATATTGGTTAGCAGAGAAGAAAAATATAAAAAAGAGGAGCAAACAAATTGCAAAAATGCAAAATACAAATAAAAAAAAACAGAAGCGAGAAGTATGAGCAGGAGAGTTGGTCAAATTATGAATGCAAAAATATCACAAAACAACTGCATCTAAAAAAACTACAAAAATCAACAGCAAAATTGCATGTCAAGCCAATGGCATAGTGATAATTATCACAATAACAAATACAATAAACAAGCAATCGTATAAGGGACAATGAAGAAAACAAGATTTATCTCGAAGCATAGCCAACAAAAACAAGCATTAAAACAAATGACAACAAAAATGAAGCGACAATTTTGATAACAAACGAAGGGAAATGTAGCAAAGATTGATAGAATCAAGGAATGAATGGCTGTCGAGTGAGTGACAACATACAAAGACTGACTGACTGCATGTCGATATGGATTATTTTGTTGTTGATGAGAAAAATGTTGCTGCAATTGACTTGGACATTTGCTCTAATGCTACCTGGGATCAGCATACTTTGTTAATGTTTTTTGTTTTTGTTTTCGAGCACTATATTTGTTGCGGTTTTGTATGCTCGTTGCTTGTTAGCAATTGAGTTGTTTGAGGAAATGAGTATAGAAGCATGAAAGGAAATGGAAACTGCTTCCTCAGGCATAAATAGTGATTGTAGTTGAAGTTCGATTAGTAGCAAAATATATTGATAAAATATGGGAAATGGCTAAGGCGGGGCTCGGTGGAGCGAAGCATGGCACGTGTATGCATCCTTTGGCAAGTGAGGCAAGTATGTGAACTAAAGCGGGAGTTTATGGCTTTCAGCAATTGGGAGCTAAGCAAATCGAAACAAAAATGTAACAAATGAAATGTTGAACCCAATGACTGTGGTTGGATTTTGTTGTTGCAAACATGGTAGAAGGATAAAATTAATTTGTTTTTAAGACATATAATCTCAAAACAAGATTGTAATGATAAAGCCAGCAGAACAATGGATTAGTTCATCAGGTAGGCTTATAAGTTCAGCAGAATTTAGTACTGCATTTGAGCAAAATATTTTTCACAACTAAACAAATCAAATGGGATGTACTTTCAGGTATGGAAAGAACTCAATGGGAATATAAACTGCCATATAATATAAATTTTTGAGGAGTTTTTTCAAGGCAGAAATACAATCGGAGGTTAGCCATTGCCTGCCAAACATTTTGTGGAACAACATCAAGACGCACACCACAAATGGGAGGAGGAGCTCGGCCACATACCCAAAAAGGGTGTACGCGCCAATTATATATAGGAATATATACAAATTTGGCCCGGTCGATTTGTGGGGAGGCAAAAAAATCGCCCATTGCTCTGTGAAAATCATATTCTAGGGATCAAAATAAGAAAAATTTGCCGAAGGAACTATAGCTCTAAAACGAATTCTGATGTCCTCCAATTTTGGTCGAACTTTTTAGTTTCTTTTCTCATGTAAAGGCCAAAAATGGTGATATTTTGAAATGATTGTATGGAGAACCCCCCAGGGGAGTTCCAGGGGATGTGCCACTGGCATGGGTGGATCGGCCGTCTAAAGTTAGTGGGGGTCGGTCATACATTTGGACTCGATTGGAGCACTCTAAATGGGTCAAAGTGGGATTTTTCGTTCGACCCAAATTGGGGGTCATCAGAATTCGTTTTAGAGGTATGGTTCCTTCGGCAAAGTTTCTTATTTTGATACCTAGAATATGATTTTCACAGAGCAATGAGTGATTTTTAAATCTACCCGCCCTAATAGACATATATACACACATATATAATATTATATAAACTAGATTTGGGCTAGACTACCATTCGGTTCGGCTTGTGCTTAAGATCCGCAGTGGCACGCACTCCAAACTCATAGAAAATATTTTTTCTAATTCCTGTCGTTCTTGACAGGCAATGGCTATGAAATGAACTGCTCATAAAAAAAACACACCTGTCGTTTGGAGGTGGCATAAAACAGTGGAAAGAGCTCGTTCAAACAACTAGCAAAAGGTGGCATAAAATTAGTGATTAATTTTGTTTTCGAAATACTTTTTTACTAATTAAAACAATTATTTAAAGTGACGGAAATATTTATGGTGACCTTTAGTCCTCAATTTTGTCTTTGATTCTTTTTTTTTTAATAAATAAAACAAAATTTTTTTAATGATCGCGATCTTTATTTTGGCCTTTAAGAGACCCATTGTCTGTTTGCTTACCGCAGCCCCTAATTCACGAGTGTCCAATTTGGCTAAATCACAACGCCATTTGCAAAAATTAGCGTGATTAATTTTGTCCCACATTGTACTATTTTCAGAGGAAGTTCGGGCATTGTGCCTTAGGTATTCGTTTTATAAAATGTGTACGAGGGGTGCCTTTTATATTTCGGGATTTGTCAACCCTGGTGTTGCAATCTGGCAACTGACAGCTGTATCGCAAAGTTTGACATATTTTGGCTTTTACGTACTCAGAACATTTTGAAATACCAGCGCTATTTGTGTTGTTTACAGTAAGTTAAAAGATTCATCTCGGTCCAAAAATGGAATTAAATCGTGAACATTTTCGTGCGATTATTTTTTACAACTTTCGACGTGGATTAACTCAGCAACATTGCATGGATGAACTTAATTCATTTTTTGGCGATAAAGCTCCATCAAGGACCAGTGTTTATCGATGGTATGGTGAATTCAATCGTGGTCGTAGTTCACTCCAAGACGAATTTGCGAAGGTCGTGCAAAATCAGTTGTTGTTCCGAAAACCATTGATGCTGTGCGCGAACTGATATTGCAAGATCGTCATGTGACCTATCGTGAGATTGAGACAATCATAGGAATTAGTGGGACCAGCATACATTCAATATTGCATAAACATTTGACTGTCAAAAAAATTTGTTCACGTTGGATCCCACAGAATTTGTCAATCGCTCAAAACAAGTCTCGTCTCGATTGGTCGAAGGAAATGCTCAAAAAATACGATCGCGGGGCTTCGAAACACGTCTATGACATCGTGACAGGTGATGAATCATGGATTTACGCGTATGAGCCCGAAAGTAAACAGCAGTCGACTGTATGGGTGTTTCAAGATGAGCCAAATCCAAAAAAAGTTGTTCGCGCACGAAGCACTTCCAAGCAAATGGTCGCCTGTTTTTTCGGAAAAACTGGGCATGTCGCAACCGTACCACTAGAACAACGCAGAACAGTAAATTCTGAGTGGCACGTAACCATTTGTTTGCCAGTGTCTTCCAAGAAATTAGGAAAACCAATCACCAAAGACGGATCACTCTTCACCAGGACAATGCGAGCTCTCACACATCGGCTCAAACAACTGCATTTTTGAGCACCCAAAACATCGAATTAATGGGTCATCCGCCGTATAGTCCTGACTTGGCATCGAATGACTTCTTTTTATTCCCGTACGTAAAAAACAAAGGCACCCCTCGTAGCAAATATACAAGCTTTATTCTTTCTATTCTTTATTACTCGTGAAAAGTGGAAAAGTAGAAGGAATTCATAGTGCACCACACCACGAAAATCGAAAAAAACTGTAATCATGACCTTAATTTTTGAACGACTTTGACGTGCTCTTTTCGGTCTCGCCTCGCCTTTAGCACGATATTCGCTTGATTGGTCGGTTGTTTCAGGGCCGTAAACGTAAATGCAAGTCTCATCTCCCGTAATGATGCATTTGAGCTTGACCTGATAGTCTGAAAGCATTGTTTCACACACATCAACGCGACGACTTTTTTCCAAGGAATTGAGAGTTTTCGGTACCAAACGAGATTTGACTTTTCGTAGGCCCAAATGGTCTTTCAAAATGATTTTCACAGATCCTTCTGATATTCCGATCATATCAGTAAGGTCGTTAACAGTCAACTGACGATTTTTGAGCACTAACTTCTTTTTCTTCTTAATTGGCGCTATAACCGCTTACGCGATTTTGGCCGAGTTTAACAAAGCGCGCCAGTCGTTTCTTTCTCGTTCTAACCGGCGCCAATTGGACACACCAAGGGAAGCCAAGTCCTTCTCCACCTGATCTTCCCAACGCAGAGGAGGACTTCCTCTTCCTCTACTACCACCAGCTGGTACCGCAACGAATACTTTCAAAGCCGGAGCGTTTGTATCCATTCGGACGACATGACCCAGCCAACGAAGCCGCTGCATCTTTATTCGCTGCGCTATGTCTATGTCGTCGTAAAGCTCATACAGCTCATCGTTCCATCGTCTGCGATATTCGCCGTTGCCAACGTGCAAAGGTCCAAAAATCTTGCGCAGAATCTTTCTCTCAAACACTCCAAGCGTCGCTTCATACGTCATACGTTAGGACGGGCATGATGAGAGTCTTGTAGAGTGTTAGTTTTGTTCGTCGAGAGAGGACTTTACTACTCAATTGCCTACTTAATCCAAAGTAGCACTTGTTGGCAAGAGAGATTCTACGTTGGATTTCAAGGCTGACATTGTTATCGGTGTTAATGCTGGTTCCTAAATAAACAAAGTCTTTTACAACCTCGAAATTGTAACTGTCAGCAGTGACGTGGGTGCCGATACGCGAGTGCGCCGACTGTTTGTTTGATGACAGGAGGTACTTCCTTTTGTCCTCGTTCACCATCAGACCCATTCGCTTTGGCTCTTTATCCAGCTTGGAGAAGGCAGAGCTAACAGCGCGGTTGTTAAGGCCGATGATGTCAATATCATCGGCATACGCCAGCAATTGTACGCTCTTATAAAATATTGTGCCTGAGCGATTAAGTTCTGCGGCTCGTATGATGCTCTCCAACATCAGGTTAAAGAAGTCACACGACAGCGAGTCACCCTGTCTCGGAGAGGTCCTTTCCAATTCTGACGGCGCTGCTGGTGTTGAGTAAAGTCATCTTACAACCAACTCCATTTATATTCAACTCTCAATTTGGAGCTTAAAATTGCAGAAGTAATTTTTCTTCTTATTTCGAATTTCGATATATTTTCTTATTTCAATTATTTCCAATAGTTCACCGCTCTACTTTACATAATAACGGTGAAAAAATTTAATTGCTAATGCAAATATCCGCGGCTCAAGTACTTTTCCCTCAGTTGTTTCAGTTTCATTATCTTACCGGCCTCTTTGCGAAAACTTACCTCCCTTTTTGTGCGCGGCTGCAATAAAAGCGTCAAATTCGACCCTATGTGTATAACGGTGATTTAATGCGCTCCCGCTTTCAACCAGTCGCTACTGCAAATGCGAACGGATTATTACACCTTGAGCTGCGCCTAGGATGTGGCCCAGTTAATCTTTATTTTTTTATTGCTTTGCGTAACTGAAATGCTAACATTCCTACTCTTCATCCATAAACTCAATACACGCATACTAGGACAAGTATTTCTTGGAATTCCGCTGGCAGTGTGCAACTAGCCATTTTGCATGTCGGTTCGTAGGCGAAGATAGATGCATTTCGGCTGCCAAAATGTGCCGAGCCAATAAATTTTAACCAACGGACATCTTCAACACAACTACCGCATAGCGGTATGTACAAAAGTACTCACTTACATACGTACACTCACCCTTTTGCAGTCGTGTGTTGAGCGGTGGCCGCCTGCGTCAGCTGCTCTACATTAACTAACTGCACACCTATACACGAACGTTTGTTACCATGTAGTGATGTGTGTTTGTCTGATTCCAATGTTGCAGCGTATTTAATGCAGACGAAGTCCGTGAAGGCAAGTGCGTTACGTTTCGTGCTTTAGCAAACCATTCATCCACTGCCAACCATCGGTCGATTTAAACACAAGTCTTCCTTTTGTAAATGTACAATTTTTCACTGCTGCTTCTCTCAACTCTACTTTGTCCTGGCTTTGGTTAAATCACTGCCGTTTGAATGTTGCCACACTGCAACTGTTTGGCAACAACTCACTGTTTTTAGTCTCAAATCGGTTTCTTTTTTTGCGTTTCTTCCACTTTTTCACATTCTTCGGAACTCGTTGGCGGCCAATCGTATTTCGTTTTTGCTTTATGATGTTCTGTGTTGCCCATATTTCAAATTGGACATTTTGCACATCTGCTGCCTGCCACAAGCCAAACGATGAGTAGGCCAACGAGCGGCCTAAATCGCCACATGAACTACGAGTAGCTGGTTGAATGCTTTTTCGACTCATCTTTCCTACTGCCATATGGCGACTAGCTTTACTGTAGTTATAGAGCTACTTATTTGAGGCCAATTTTACCTGAATTTTCAACTCATCTGTAAAAAAATTATCATCATTAAAATCATCTTTAAAGAGGTGACGAAGCTATTGATAACTAAGACCAGCTGTTACCATAGAAGCATTGCCATTCAATACATACGTAAATGAATTTAATATATTTTTCTTTCATTTATTAATACTCCACATATTAAAATGGCACAGACAACTGCATGAATTTTTTAGCATATTGTATTCTGTTCCATATATATATACATCAGGGTGGACCAATTTGTATGGAACTAATTTTCCGCACTCTATTTCTAGCAGATTCGGATTCTACGTGAAGCAAAAACCATAGCCCTAAAGCCACTTTAGAGTCCTGCAAATTTTAAAAGAAGGTTTCTTTAATTAAGACGAAGTTCAAGTGAAGATAAGTATTGAGCAAAGTATTATGAATATTATTTTTTAATACAAAGTTGTATCTGGTGATTTATTGTCCCAAGGATTTATTTTTTATATCTGAACCCTATTCTTTCAACCATAATGGAGCACTACCAAGAAAATTGTATGTATTTGTTTAATATTGTCGTAAGAATATCGGGGTGCGACCGGTAGGCACCCACCACTACCGTTGGTATGGCACAGGTTTGAAACCTCGAATGATATAAAAACTTTTTCCCAATAGCGGTAATCCCTCGGCTAGCGGCAGCACATCTCTGCGTATATTTCTGCCATGAAAAAATACCTACATAAAAAACCATCTGGAGATGGCATACAACTGTGGGTCCCTCTATGTGTGTAAAAACATCAAGACGCCACCGAAAATTGGAGGAGGAACTTAACTGTATTGTTTGGGGGTTAAGTGTGTTTTGGTTCTATTATAGAGGTAGGGCACACAGAGGCGACTGGCAGGAACTGCCTAAAGCCTAAAGACCGACCATTGTGGTAATATTCCACTCCTACACGAGGTGCCCCTGCTTTCGACCGAAAATGGCGGATCTAGAGAGGCAAACTCGAAAAAACCCGTAATCACAGGTGTTATTCGTACCGTGCCTAAGTGATGAATGGCACTACGTCAGTGTGTCTTTTAACGGTGACCTCCAGATACCGGGCGCCCTCTGGTTGTAATTAGCCTTACCGCAACACCGGGGCACTGTTGCGGCTTGACCTCCATTCCCCTTTACTCGTGGGATTCACTTATGTCTGAAACAAACGATGAAAACAAAAACAAAGAAAAGGCAACAATGCCTTCTACAAACCAGGTCGGCAGTGACCTTTCGGCAGCCACTGTCGAACAACAACAATTGCCGCAGGCAACAAAAGGCAGCGAATGCCCGACTTCTGCCATAGCGCAATTAGAGATGGAAGTAGACGAAATGGACCTAGGGCCCATCGGGAAAACTTCCGCTCTATCACCAGAGGAAGAGGAGAAACTCTTAACTTCTCCCTCAAAAACCACAAGTTCGGCTAAGAATGGAGCGGAAATGGGAGTGAATCTGCGGCTCAGCGGTGCCGCCAGAAAGCGACTCAGGTACCACCTGGGTAAAGGTCACTCCATTGAAGAAGCGCGACAACTAGCACAGCAGCCAATGAACCTAAAGCGTCAGCGCTCCAGCAGCACCACCCCTAAGCAAAGATCTCCCAAAAGAGCTAACTTAGTGGAAAGGACAACTGACCCATCAGAAGCCGAAAGGGCAAAGGCAGCAGTGCCTAACCTGGAGGTGAAAGAAGGGACGGCTAAAATGTCCTACAAGGATGCTGCATGTAGCACCAAGCTGGGTATCATACCACCTGATTATCCGGCAACGATATGGCCTACGGATAAACTAAAGGCCATTCAACACGTTATCCTGGACAGCATAAGGAAAAAGCAGACTGGTGGTGCCAAGCCAATCTTTAACAGCTGCACCTTCCGCGCAGGATACATAGTTGTCTCATGTGGCAACGATGAAACAACCGAGTGGTTAAAGGCAGCAATGCCTAAACTTGAACCATGGAAAGATGCGCAAATCAGGATCGTTTTAGAAAAGGACATACCAAGGCCTTTGATCTTCACATGCCTCTTTCCAGAACTGGACAGCACATCCACAGAGGACATCCTCAGCCTCCTGGATGGGCAAAACTCTGGCCTGAACGTTCAGGAATGGCGGGTACTACGTAGAGTACAAAAGGGTAAGGTGACGGAGCTAACCATCGCAATCGACCCCATCTCCGCCATTGTGATAAAAAAAAATAACTCCTGGTTGAACTATGGGTTTAGCACAGTTCAACTTAGAACTAAGGCCAAAACCCCGGAGAAGGATGCTGAATCAGAAGCGCCCAAGCCTCCCGCATTGCAGCGGACCGAGGAACAACCCTGCACTTCGGCATCGGCGATCGCAGCAACCGCAGTGAGCGTAACGCAAACTGATGAGCAGCCATGTTGCTCTAAAGATGCGCCACACGCCACCAAGCCTGCACCAATGTCAAGTGCTCAAAGGGTAGAGGAAGGCATAAGAATGCGACCCCCGCTTCGTGCCGACAAGAAAAATAATGGTCCAAAGAGGACCAAAAAAGGCGAACGTCACTCTGCTGAGGAAACGGCCTTGCTGGGTAGTAACAGAGGCAAGAAAAAGGCAGCCAGTGCCAAAAAACAGAGGCGATAATGCCACACGCTACCCTAAGCAACAATAGAAGGCAACTCGGATGCCTTCAATTAAACCTCCACCATGCAAAGGCTGCCTCGGCTGAACTAGCAAGGAGGTTTAACAAACAAAACTTGGATATAGCTCTAATTCAAGAACCGTGGGTACGTGACAGAGTCATTGAGTGACTCCAAGATGTTAATGGTAAGTTAATCTATGCCAACAATGATCGCCCTAGAGCGGCAATCTTAATTAGCAATAACTTAACCTTCATTCCCATTTCGCAGTTCACTAACACCGATCTCGTTGCGATCTGGACCAAGGTGCCAACAGACAAAGGCGAGCACGAGGTAATCATTGCCTCTGCCTACCTTCCAGGAGATGAGGAAACTGCTCCAACAAGGGAACTTGTAGCCCTAGTCAACTACTGCAAGGAGAACCACCTACGCTGGATAATAGGATGTGATGCGAATGCCCATCATACGATATGGGGCAGCACAAACATCAATGCGAGAGGTGAGTGCCTTCTTGAATTCTTACTTAGATATAATGTATCAATAGTAAACCGAGGCAATGAACCAACATTTAGGAATGCAATAAGGGAGGAAGTACTTGATCTTACCCTATGCAGTCCAAATGTACTATCAGAAGTCTCAAATTGGCATGTGTCCGGGGAAGCATCAATGTCGGACCACAGTCTTATCAGGTTTGACTTAGGTGCTACCTTACCGCACATAACAATTTACAGAAATCCAAAGAATATAAATTGGAATGTCTTTCACTTTAACTTAGAACAAAGTGCTAACTACTCTAAGCATCACCTGGTGCTTAAATCAGAGCTTGAGATGGAGGCAAATGAACTCCACTCAAACATTACGTCTGCATTTCATGAGAGCTGTCAGGAAAAAGTGAAAAAACCACGAAGGGATGTCCCCTGGTGGAATAGTACGCTTTCAAGACTACGCCATGAAACCAGAGTATTATGGAATAGAGCTAAACAAACAGGGGACTGGGTCTCCTACTCAAGAGCTCTAACCAACTTTAACAAAGAATTGAGGAAATCTAAGAGAGCTTCCTGGAGGGATCACTGTGATAAGATTTCAAATCTTCCTAATGCTATCCGCCTCCAGAAAGCCTTATCAAAGGATCACTCAAACGGCATATGTACCCTGAAAAAGCCAGATGGTAGCTACACTAAAAACCCAGAAGAAACTAGCCAACTTCTACTGGACACCCATTTCCCGGGATTCCATGCTTTACATGAGTCCACAATGTTGGTAGAACCTACCATTGATGCTGACAGAGAGGACCTAAAGCTGGCAAATAAGCTATTCCATGAAAATCGGGTACAATGGGCTATATCTACATTTAGCCCATACAAATCTCCTGGACCTGATGGGATATTCCCTTGCCTTCTGCAAAAGGGAAGCCAATACATTGTCCCTACTTTGTCCAGACTATATAAAGCAAGCCTATTGCTAGGTTATATCCCTACGAAATGGGCTGAGGTAAAGGTCGTATTCATTCCAAAGGTAGGGAAAAAACCCGAACAATTGCCTAAGTCATACAGACCGATTAGCCTCAGCTCATTTTTCCTAAAAACAATGGAAAAAATATTGGATCAGCACATACGGGAGAATAACTTGGTTAATTTCCCACTGCACCAACTTCAATTTGCCTACCAACAAGGTAAATCTACTGAGACTGCAATACACAGTCTGGTAACCATTATTGAAAAAGCTATTGAGTCAAAACAAATCGCACTTTGCGCTTTTATTGACATAACAGGAGCTTTCGATAATACGTCCTATGAGGCAATCAACAATGCCCTATCTCAAAAGGACGTACCTAAACCCATCAGACGATGGACTATATCGATGCTGAAATCCAGAACGATCAGTACAGAATTAGGAGGAAGAATAAAGTCTATCAAGGCCACAAGAGGTTGCTCGCAAGGGGGAGTACTCTCTCCTCTTCTGTGGACACTAGTAATAGATGAACTTCTCCACAAACTGAACAAACTAGGATTCCACACTCAGGGCTATGCTGATGACCTGGTAGTATATATAGTGGGCTGGCATGAAGAGACCATCTCTAACCGCATGCAACAAGCCCTCAACATAATAAACAAATGGTGCACTGACAAAGGGCTCTCTATCAACCCATCTAAAACTGCGCTAGTGCCGTTCACTAGGAAAAGGAATATCAACATCAAATGTCCTGTCCTGAATGAATCGACTCTACAACTCTCCACAGAGGCGAACTACCTTGGTATCAACCTTGACAAAGCGCTTACCTGGAACTCGCATCTTGAGAAAGTTACTGTAAAAGCCACAAGAGCATTCTATGCCTGCACAAGGCTTTTTGGTAAAACATGGGGGCTCAGCCCCAGAATGACCTACTGGACATTCACTACAGTTGTTAAGCCTATAGTCACTTATGCTTCCATAGCATGGTGGCCCAAAGTTAAGCAACGAAAGGCGGCAAGCGATCTTAACAAATTGTACCGCCTCATCTGCATCGGTATAACAGGAGCAATGAAAACATGCCCAACTGACGCTTTGGGCGTGCTCCTAGGTATACCACCGCTTCCCATCTTAATTGAAAAAGAAGCAAGATTGAGTGCCTTAAGACTAAAAGGCAACGCCGTTCTTAAAAGTGGAGATATGAGAGGACATCTAAAGATCTTAGAAGACTTTCGACACACTCCTATACTACACAGGGTGGATACAATATCTCTCAAACCCATTCTCTACAGAAACTTCCGAATTATTATTAATGAACGAACAACTTGGAGAACTAATTCTATCAATTTCAAGCCTGGATCTCAATTATGGTTCACTGATGGGTCCAAGCTGGAAGATGGTAGAGCAGGGGCAGGAATCAATGGGCCTAAATTTAAAAAATCGATTCCGATGGGGCTCTACCCAACAATATTCCAGGCAGAAATACATGCCATTGAAATATGTGTGAGAGAATGCCTTCGCAGGAAAATGAGAGGTACTCACATCTACATACTCTCTGATAGTCAAGCGGCTCTAAAAGCCCTTCTATCAACAACTATCACCTCTAAATTGGTAAATGATTGCCTAAACCTTCTCAACATGTTAGGAAACCTCAACACAGTAAATCTAGTCTGGATTCCGGGACATGAAGGGCATGAGGGGAATGAAATGGCTGATGACCTCGCAAAACAAGGAGCAAATATGCAACTTACTGGTCCTGAGCCTTTCTGTGGACTCACGAAAAGCCACATTAATGAATTCCTCAAGAAATGGGAAGAAAGGAAATTTGCTGCACACTGGCTAAATTGTGCCGGTCAGCGTCAAGCCAGACAATTTCTTAGTCCCAACAAAGGAATATCAGACAAGCTACTCTCACTAAACAGAGTAGATCTGCGTCTTCTAACAGGATACCTCACAGGTCACTGCAGCCTGAGGTATCATTTAAATAACATTGGTCTATCAGAGACCAATGTCTGCCGCTTTTGCGAAATGGATATAGAAAGCTCAGAACATGTGCTTTGTGAATGTCCTGCGCTGGGCAGACAAAGACTTCACCACCTTGGTGGTATCGTAGTATCTCCATGTAATCTTTGGAACAACAAACCCACAATAGTGCTAAAATTTATAAAAAGCCTTAAACTCTAGGGTTACAAAATAGGTCTTGCACAATAGATCAACTCTGGTCGCAGTGCGTAATGGCCTTCTAATAATAATAATAACTGTATTCCCAACAGAGAGTGTCAGGAAAAGTAACTGTAGCTAATTTTTCCTCTTCCTCCTCAAGTCTTCCTATTCCTCTACTACCACCAGCTGGACCCACATCGAGTACTTTCAGAGCAGGAGCGTTTGTATCCATTCGGATGACATGACCCAGCCAACGAAGCTGCTGGATTTTTATTCGCTGCGCTATGTCTATGTCGTCGTATAACTCATAAAATTTGACGGTCTCGGATCTTACTTTAGCCTATGCTCTAGTGTACTTTGTTTCCTCGTATTTAATGAAGAAACCGGATCTGCTAAGAACGAAGTGAAAAGAAGAAGAAAAATCTTTCCACACAAATAGACCCACGCTAATGTGAAACAATAAAACCTGAACAACTCGATCAGTTATATTTATTTGTTTACTTCAAGAAGTCAACAAAAAATGATTTCAAGCTGGCTATTAAAACTAAAAAATAGTAAAAATGTCACAAAATTAAATCACTAAACCAAAAGATATAGTTCGAAAGTACGAAAAAATTTTTCTCTGAAACTGAGAAATATAGAAAGCTAAAATCGGAGATCTCACTAAAATCGCGAAGAGTACATTCAATAGGAGCATTACGAGAATAATTTGTAGTGAACTTATAAAAGTCAGTAACTTAATACCCATAGTAACATGGAAAACAAACGATTGAGCGAGAATCGATCTTCCATCTTATAAAACTTCAAATTGATCGGATCTGAAAATTTAACAAATTTCAGAAACGGGTTGGGTACGTAATGCTGTATGATACAATATTCTGTTTACAAAATGCTGTATAAGAAATTCTGTATTTCAAAATTCTGTAAAAAATATTCTGTATTGCCGAAATTTTGTATTGACAAAATTCTGTATTGACGAAATGCTGTAAGTAAATGATAAGAAATTCAACAAATTTTATAAAAAAAAGTGCGCACTTTCTTTCTTCAACTTCAATTTCGATAGAATCCACCGTATTTTTGCGTAGAACTCCTTTTCGCGTGGGCGGCCTTCGGCCGCGCTTCAAAAAAATAACCCTCATCAGTCCAACTCCGGCTACGCAATCCACCGTATTTTTGCGTAGAACTCCTTTTTTCGTTGACTTTTGTCAACACAAAATTTTTTCAACACAGAATTTCGTTAATACAGAATTTTGTCACTGCAGAATTTTGTTACGTTAATTTACAGTATTTCGTACGAAAAGAATTTTGATATACAGCATTTTGTAGGGATCCCTTCAGAAACACCCTCTGCACGTCTCCGATCCTGTCGACTAAAAATTTATAGCATGGCCTCCAGTGATGGTAGCGGAGCTGGATGGTACTTCTACGCTACAGTACAGATGGCTACGGTATTCTAAATGAAAGCCTATACCATCTTAAATGTAGCATACTGGCTAATCGAGAAACAGAGGCGGTTATTGTGGTATTGATTTTTTTGGTAACAGTCAAGCTGCTTTTGTCAACCACCCTGCCCGACGAAATTCGTCGGTGAATGTAAAATAAAACTTAACAGTGCTGCAAAACACAACTCAATTGGTCTTATTTGGGTACCTGGACATTGTGGTATTACAGGGAATGATTGGCTGATAAACTAACTAATGAAGACTCTGCAAGTATACAACTAGGCCTCAAACCTTTCTTGGTGTCAATACTGCATCGATGCAACTAGGGATTGGCGAGTCTACCCATAGAGGTAGATTTAATTCGTGCGCAGTAGTCAAGTGCTTTGTGAAAGAACCAAACAGCAAACTAGCGACCTTTCTCCTCCGACTTAGTAGGAAGGACCTAAAAGTACTAGTGAGTGTAATCAGAGCACAGCGCCTGTGGTCATCATATGTCTACCATGAGAATCATTGGCGACCAAATATATCACCCTATCCTTTCTTCAGAATGAGAACACTGCAGAGCATTTTCTCGGTAGCAGTCCGGCGTTTCATTGGGTCAGACTTAGGATGTTGGATTGCGATGTACTGAGTATGGATAAAGTTCATACTCTTCGTCTTCGGGATATCTTAAGATACATCATTTAATCCAAAAGATTTGCGGAAGAGTGACCTCAAACTGATTTTTCAATCTTAATATCCATATATTATTTATCCTGTCTCTATAATCTTTACACTTAATATATCTAAGTGTAGTACAGTTATCTTTCCGACTGAGGGCTTGGACTTGTCCTACCTCCCACAAGTTTAACCCTAGAAAACTAAACCTTTTTTTTAAACGCTTAGCACTAAAGCTCGCCTATCAGGCTACTTTTTAAAAAACAAAATTTTTCTCTAATTTTTGTTAAGTTTTTGTATTGAAAAACATTTTATTTCTTGAGAGTTGGCGTATTTAACTATAATATAAAAAAATATTTCATCAAATTGCTTTTATAAGCCAATTATGTACCTACTAAATTAACACTCAAATTTTTTTTTGCAAGGATATCATTTAGAAAAAATTTTATAATATTTTTTTCTTTAAAACAAAAACATAAAATTCATATTTTTTTTATAGCTATTTGTACTAAGTTTCATAAAAATAAAGAATTTCAAATATATATTGTATATTATTAACATTTTGTTTTGTACATAAAAATTAATTCAGACCTTTTTTCTTATATCACATATATAGCAATTTGGGGATCTATGTTCCAGGCAGTATGTTCTATTGCATTTTGCACAATAATAAACACTCATACGTTTCTCGCTTGATGGACAGTAATTGCATTTTGATCTTTTCCCTTTCTTTATTTGTGGTTCAGAGTTTTCTTGCTGCTCTTCGGAGCTATGAATGGAGTCGATTATTACTTTACGAACTCGTTTTTGCATACATGGTCTTTCTTGAAGTCTCATTGAGAGCCAGTCACAGCACAAATCCTTACTAAGATTTTTCATGAAATCCCTTCTGCTCATTGGCTTTATTTGTTTTTGGCCACAGTTTGAAACATAGAGAATATAACTATTCAATACTGCCATATTTATCATACCGTAAAACATACATAATGACCAACGCCTGGTTTTGCGGCTGCAGCTGGCATGACAACACATCTGATCAAAAGTGTCAACAGCACCTTTTGTTGCATTATAGGATTCAATAATTATAGGTTTTTTTGATAGTGAGTTAAGTGTGGGTTCGTCGTGCATAGTTGACTTAACTTATCATGGAAACCGAACATGGATGTTCCAATACGACGAGATGTATTATGCTTGAACTCATCTGGAATTTCTTTTTTGTTAGTTTTGATTGTTCCAATTGAAGTTAACTTATAAGGATCCGCTAATAGCTGTTCTGCTAATGGTATGGAAGTGAACCAATTGTCTACAGTTATGTTTCTATTTGTTCCATGTATAGTTCTAGTGAGAAGCTTACAATAATAAGAACCTAACGGTTCGCCAGCTACTGTATTAAAATTTTTTCCCAAATATGGTGAAGCATCAAACATATATTTAGTTCTGACATCGCAGACTAACACAATTTTTATTCCGTATTTAACTGGTTTGTTTGGTATGTACATTCGGAATGGACACCGACCTCTAAATGCTAGTAGCTGTTCGTCTATTGTCACATATGACCCCGGTTTAAAGTTATCTCTACATTGCTGAATAAAAATCTCCCATATGTTTCTAATGGGAGCAAATTTATCGGTCTTTCTTCTATTTTCTCGTGTGTTCCGATCATCAAAATGAAGGCAAATTATAAGAAATCTGAAACGTTCCATACTCATTGTGGCAACATTTTTAGATCCACAGAGCAAAGGACCAAAAAGCTCTTTAGTTGACAAATGGTTGTTCTTTAGCGCACCACTTAAAACCAAACTTCCAAGGAGAGCACGAAGTTCTTCTGTTCTAGTTAATGATGTGGTTGTGGTTTGGTTTTTGTAATTATTGGATTTAACTTTAATGTCTTCGTTGGTATAAAGAAGAATTTCTTCAATTATATTTCGTGTGAAAAATTTTTCAAAACTATCTAAACGCTTTGTAACATCCCTAAATTCTATCTATGATCCCGGTAAAATATGAACAATATTCCTCTCTGGAGTTCTACTTGAGCTTTGTTTTGTAGAAGAAGGTTCAGTCGACCAAATGAAATTGGTCTTACCTCTTACAATAGCTTCGGAAAGCTTGATTATTAAAGAGTCATTAGGTTGGTCATTACTTTGTGGTACGTCTATAGGTGAAACTGCAACAGGAGTCAATTCTTGATTGCCTACAATTATATTTTCAACTTCATCTTCAGATTCAATTTGAAAGTTTGGATCAATTAGACCATCGTCTGAAGCGAAATCCTTTTCTAAATTGTCCTCTATTTCGCTTCCATTTAGCGACAGCTCCTCCAGCCATTTTTCTATTTGGGTGTCAGAAGTACACATCTGTAAACGAAAAAGTCATTAACATTATAGCTTCTTCTTCTTAATTGGCGCGATAACCGCTTACGCGACTTTGGCCGAGATTAACAAAGCGCGCCAGTCGTTTCTTTCTCGTGCTAACCGGCGCCAATTGGACACACCAAGTGAAGCCAAGTCCTTCTCCACCTGATCTTTCCAACGCAGAGGAGGCCTTCCTCTTCCTTTACTACCACCAGCTGGTACCGCATCGAATACTTTCAAAGCCGGAGCGTTTGTATTCATTCGGACGACATGACCCAGCCAACGAAGCCGCTGCATCTTTATTCGCTGCGCTATGTCTATGTCGTCGTAAAGCTCATACAGCTCATCGTTCCATCGTCTGCGATATTCGCCGTTGCCAACGTGCAAAGGTCCAAAAATCTTGCGCAGAATCTTTCTCTCGAACACTCCAAGCGTCGCTTCATCGGATGTTGTCATCGTCCAAGCTTCTGCGCCATACGTTAGGACGGGCATAATGAGAGTCTTGTAAAGTGTTAGTTTTGTTCGTCGAGAGAGGACTTTACTGCTCAATTGCCTACTTAGTCCAAAGTAGCACTTGTTGGCAAGAGAGATTCTACGTTGGATTTCAAGGCTGACATTGTTATCGGTGTTAATGCTGGTTCCTAAATAAACAAAGTCTTTTACAACCTCGAAATTGTAACTGTCAACAGTGACGTGGGTGCCGATACGCGAGTGCGCCGACTGTTTGTTTGAAGACAGGAGGTACTTCGTTTTGACCTCGTTCACCACCAAACCCATTCGCTTTGCCTCTTTATCCAGTTTGGAGAAGGCAGAACTAACAGCGCGGTTGTTAAGGCCGATGATGTCAATATCATCGGCATACGCCAGCAATTGTACGCTCTTATAAAAAATTGTGCCTGAGCGATTAAGTTCTGCGGCTCGTACGATGCTCTCCAACATCAGGTTAAAGAAGTCACACGACAGCGAGTCACCCTGTCTGAAACCTCGTTTGGTATCAAACGGCTCGGAGAGGTCCTTCCCAATTCTGACGGCGCTGCTGGTGTTGAGCAACGTCATCTTGCATAGCCGTATTAGTTTTGTGGGGATACCAAATTCAGACATAGCGGCATACAGGTAACTCCTTTCCGTACTTATAGCTACTGTCGCAAAAAAAAGGAAATATTTACAAATAATATGTAGTCAGAAAAATACCTTTAATACTAAACCTCGCCTCTCAGGCAACACGAATTAATATATCTCCGTAACAAAAAAACTTTGTGCAATGAACGTTCGCCCACAAACTCACACAAGAGACTACTATAATGGTTTGAAAGCTTGTGCTGCCACTTGCATTCAATCATAATGAAATACGTAAAAATGACAATCTTTGCGCCTCAGAGGCGGGATTTAGTTTTCTAGGGTTAATCTAATCTATAAACCTCACGTTAGTCAGTGTATAACTATATTACAACAAAGTACAAGTATACTTCTGGTTAATCTCGAACTAGTATGATTTCTTCCATCAAATGTCAGTTCATGAATTTGAATATTAAGGAGTAGTTTGGCTTTACACTACCGGAAAAGTGCAATAAAAAATCTGAATAATAAAAATTACTTTCTATGGGTCACTTTGGTTTAAACTTTCAGGCTGTTAGTAAGAAAACTAGCAATAAACTACAGATATCGATATTTTCCATTTATTCATTAAGACTCTATGAATTTGCCGAGCGATTCTAAAGTATTCATTCATATGCGGAGAGAAAAGCTAAATATAAAGTTGAGACACTCTCTACAGAAGACGAGGTTTCATTCCAATCGGCTTACAACTGCGCGTCTGTCCAATTGTAGACATAGTATATTTGAAGGTCACGCTCACTGTCGGAGCTTTTGCAGCACCATGGTGCCTTGCCAATGAGCCTAAGGGTCTAATTTTTGAATTCTTGGTTTTAGTTTTTCGTACTTTAACTGGCGCAGAATGTCGGAAGTATTAATTTTAGTTCGATAAGTTTTATTTTTTCCTTCTATTATTTTGTTGAATCGCTTAATTTATGTATGCATACTTGTTTTACGAAACTTGTTTGTATTTTAGCTAATTTCATTTGAACAATTTCTTAGTTTGTTGCCAGCAACAAAATTGTTTTTATTTTTAGCAAATAAATTGCAGCAAAAACTCATCGGGTTGTGCTGAGGATTGCATGAAGGCGAAATGCCAAAGGACAAAGTGAAGTGAGGCGAGTAGAAATTGAAAATTAGACGTACCAGCATATATGTATATGTGTATTTATGTATGTACTGCAATCCACTTACTAACACTACCTCGTACAGAGTCCATACCGACTTCCAGACTTAGGTAGTTGGAATTTTACGTGGTGAGTTGTAAATTAGTTTTTGGCATGTTTCCCTGTAATACTTAGTGAGTGTAACTTCGATGAGTGTGTGTTGTGATGGTCAATATTGCATGCCACAAGCAGTTGTTGCTCTGGCAGCAATGGAACCTTCAAGCAATAAGAAAAATAATAAAACCCATGCAGTCATTCAGCTCAGAAAGAACATACAGATATGCTTTACTTGTACTTTTATGCAGTATTTAGCCGTGAATATATGTACTTGTATGTATGCGTCGCAAGCAGGAGCAGAGTTTACATATACCTATATATGTTTTTATATAACAGCGGCGGATCTCGAAGTTCACTAAAGCAAGGGGCTCAATCTCCGAATTTTGCATTTATGTATTGATGTCTGGTCTAAATATTTTTCAGGCCAACATTCTTTTAAATTTTATTGAGTACCCCGAGCGGTATGTTCCAAATATGCCATCGACGGCGCTTAGTTAGAAGCAACGCTTGCCCTTTTTATCAGTTTCTTAGAACTTCCTTATTTGTGACTGATCACAGTCCAGCGAACCATAAATCAATCAATCAATCAAACAAACAACGATAGCATCACATCTCTATAGCTTCTATTTTGATCACTGCCGCGACTTTCAGAGTATATTCTTTTACAATATACAATAGTAAAGGATACAGATAGAATTTCATGTGCTATGTTGTCCTTTATAAAAAGCGTTTTCGTAGCGCTATCGCTCAATATCCTTCAAGATTTGCATTACTCTTATAACTGGCCAGGCACCTTAAGAAATACTTAACTTACGTCTGATTTAATATACACAAAATTTTTTATGTGGGTTAATGAGGAACTTGAGAGCCTTATATCAGGTCAGTCCATAAGTTCGTGCGTATTTTACCCCTAATTTCACTTTGGTACAATTTTTGCAGACGAAAAATTATTCGCGGAATACAACGGAACTAATTATATTTTCTTTGATATATTGTGCATTCAACAAGCGGTTTTAATCGCGGATAGAAGCACGTGTTGTTAAAAAATAAAATGGAATCTTCGAACGCGTATAAGAGGTATATTTTGTATTTTTTATAAAAGTAGTAAAAATGCAACAACTGCTGCTGCAGAAATAAACACTGTTCACAGAGAGGATACTGTGAGTGTAAGGACTGCGCAAAAGTGGTTTTCAAAATTCCGAAGTGATAACTGCGACATGGAGGATAGCCCGCGCGCTAGTCGTCCTGAAGTCTTTAACTCCGACGCCATGCTCGAACTCGTGGAAGCTGAGCCAAATTTGACAGTCGATATGATAGCTCAGAGGTTAAATTCATCGCATGGAACTATTCACAGGCACCGTGTTTAGTTGGGAGAGGTCTCAAAGCTGGGAAAATGTGTTCCGCATAGACTTTCCGTCGCCAACCTTCAGCAGAGAGTGAAGGTGTGTTCTCAGTTGCTGCAAGGGCTTGAAAATAAAAGTTTTTTGAACCGTATAGTTACTGGTGATGAAAAATGGGTCCTTTACAATAATCCTATTCGCAAACGCCAATGGTTAGATAAAGATGAAACACCAGAACCGACCACTAGAGATGGCCTTCACCCCAAGAAGATTCTCCTGTCTATTTGGTGGGATATGGCTGGTATTGTTTATTATGAACTTATAACTGCTTATTATTATTCCCATCAGCTATCAAACCTGAATACGCCACTTAACGAAAATCGACCGTCTTTAGTAAATAGACGCAAAGTTTTGTTTCACCACGATAACGCAAGACCTCATACCGCAAGACAAACATTGGGCAAGCTGAACTAGCTCGGATGGGAGCTAATGCCGCATCGACCATACTCTCCGGATATTACACCTTGTGATTATCACCTTTTCTGTGGACTTCAATCCCGTATGAGTTACAAGAACTACTCCTCAAAGAAGCTATAAAAAGGAAGCGTATTTTGGCTCCAAAGACAAACAATTTTTTGAGCAGGGAATAAAAAATTTACCTAAACGTTAAGAAGACATTGTAAATAATGAAGGAAAATATATTATTGATTAATACGAGTAAATACTTTAAACATCTTTTTTATTAATTTTAAAACTGCCTTTGAAAAACGCACGAACTTATGGAATGACCTGATATAATGTTAATTTTGTTGCATACTTAGTCCAAGAGAGATTCTCAGTAGGATTTTAAGGCTGACATTTCTATCGGTGTTAATGTTGATTCCTAAATGAACGAAATCTCTCACAACTTCGAAATCATAACTGTCAACAGTAGCTTTGGTGCTGATATGGGAAAGCACCGACTGTTTGCTTGATGACAGAAGGTACTTCGTTTTGTTCTCGTTCACCACCAGACCCATTCGCTTTGTCTCTTTATCCAGTTTAAAAAAGGCAGAACTAACAGCGTGGTTGATATTAACAGCAACGGCAATTATACGTTCTTATGAAATATTGTGCCTAAGCGATTAAGTTCTGCGGCTCGTACGTTGCTCTCCAACATCAGGTTAAAGAAGTCACACGACAGCGAGTCACTCTGTCTGAAACCTCGCTTGGTATCAAGCGGCTCGGAGAGGTCCTTTCCAATTCTGGCAGCGTTGCTGGTATTGAGCAACGTCATCTTGCAAAACCGTATAAGTTTTTCGCGGATACCAAATTCAGATAACACTCCTTTCCGTACTGTCGAATGCAGCTTTGAAATCGACGAAAAGATGGTGTCATGGGTCTTTTCGAGGACTTGGCGTATTGTGAATATTTGGTCGATGGTAGACTTTCCAGGTCTAAAGCCACACTGATAAGGTCCAATCAGCAGGTTGCTGGATCATCCTTCTTATGGATTGGGCAGAGCACACTTCAATTGCAAGCGGCAGGCATGCTTTCATCCGGGCACATTTTACATACGAGCTGATGCATGCACCTCACCAGCTTCTCGCCGCCATATTTGAATAGCTCAACCGGCCATCCGTCGGCTCCCACAGCTTTGTTATTCTTTAGCTGCGTTATCGCTATTCTCACCTCGTCATGGACGGGTAGCGGAGCGACAGTTCCGTCGTCAACGATTGGTGTATCGGGTTCTTCACTTTCTCTGCGACATACGCAGCTGTGACTATTTAGCAAGTTCGAAGAATGTTCCTTCCATAATTTAGGTATGCTGTGGTCGTCAGTCACCAGATCACCGTCTTTGTTCTTAAAATTTGTTCCCAAAAATCAATCCAGATCCAGCTATGGCCGCACTTTTTTAGCTTTTACCGAATTCTAATATATTGAAGTACTTCGGAACATCACGAGCGCTCTCGAGCCCCAATCATCCTTACCGTAACTTTTTCATTACATGCCTACAACTACATTTGCATGGATGCATACAATTCAACTCGGGCTGCAGCCGAGGGAAGCCATTAGACAACCGAGCACCTACTAACTAACTAACGAACTGACAACCTGACGACAGAATGACTCAATACAGCAACAAATAAGCATCGCTCATGTGAATGAACTTATGGAGGAGCTTAAATGCACGCCACTGCATAAACGCATAAACGCAAGTTAGCTCGCTTTTTGCAACATTTTTGCTCTTACTGTGTATTGCAGCCCACTTGCACATATCGCATACTGATATAACTACCCGCCGCTCGTACGTGTGCGTTGTGAGCTTAATACCATTTAATCCAGCGAACTCAAAGCGCTTACAGCTACTAGCAACTTACTACAAGCCACTACAACTGGCTAACTATTAGTTACAAAATACTAAACTGCACGTATGCACATACTTATGTGCGATGAAATGCAGAGCGGAAAGGAAGCCTCTGAGAACGACTAAGCCACCAACTGCATTAACTACACTGTTGGCAATTTTCTCTGCTTTTGGTTGCTTGAGGCTAAAAGTTTGGCAGTTCGGATAACCACAGGTTAATCTATTATCCAAAGTGTATAGTTTCAAATTTGTCTATATAAGTGTATATGTGTGTGTGTTTGTGTGTGTGTGTGTGTGTGGGTGAACGATTTGCATATATTGAATTTTGCGGAGGTGGTTTTCGGAACTGCTTCCATTTAATTAACCCCACAATTTTAAGTTGCCGTGTTTGATTTTTTTCTTTCAACTTAAACTGACCCAGTTTTAGACACTTTCAGAATAATTACACATTCATTTCACTCCATTTTCTTGAAAGAAATTTGAATTTCACTTCCGGACAAATAAGAATAAAAGCATAAGTGTAAATCCAAGAAAGTACAAATGTGTGTAACAAATCACAATTTGGCTATCCACAGATATGGTGCGAAGATAAAGGGGAACATGATTCACTTGCTCCTGCATAGGTACTTATGGTAGTAGCCCGGTGTGACGAGTTCAAAATATCGATTTTTTTTACATTTTTCGGAAGAAAAACATGTTAAAAATATACTATAAAAATTTCAGAGAGAAATTTTAATTATTTTTAAAGTCATAGCTAAAATAAGAGAGCGCGCCGTAGTGTATATGAAAGAGATTGACACGCCAGCAGCAGCGGTTGTCCAAACTTTAAACGCGTTTTTCTCAAAACTATGTTTTCGCAATTTCGGGGAATCACTCACTCAAAACTATTCAACTCCTTCGGCTAAAAATTTAACCCGTTATTCTAGACACACATATCTAGATCCCGGACCTTTTCTTTTTTTTTTTTGTCCGGACAACTAGCAAGTGCAGCACTCAGACATTAATTACGTCCATTGTACTACACTTGGATTCCCTTTTAATTTTCTTTAAATCTACCCGATCTCCAAAGAAATCTGTGTAGATCTTGTGGACCTCAAAGACCTCAAACCTGATTCGAGCGAAAGCGGGGCAGACACACAGGAAGTGGTCCACCGTCTCATCCTCCTCTTCACAAGCTGGGCAGAGTACACTGTCTGAGATGCCCAACCTTTCCATGTGCTTCGCCCACAGAAAGAGGCCCGTCATCAGTCCAACTAGCCGTCTGCACTCCCCTCTGCTTGATGACATAAGGGTTTGCGACAGTCGATCGGACATGACAGGTAACATCAGTTTAGTCCATCTGCAGCCTCTCTCAACATGTCAAGCTCGGTTGTGGGTGGTAGTTACCCATTTGCTAACCGTGGCTATGATGGCCGCAGAAGGGAGTGGCAAAACGCTAAGGAGTCAGAGGTCTCGTTAGGTCTCTACCGACATAGTTCATCCTGGATTTACAGGACTTGACTACCCCTGATGTGGTTGGCGCACTGTCCAAGGCCATAAGCGCAGCTTGGCTGTCGCTGTAGACACATATAGATCTGCCTCTCCATCGTTTTTCCACAACAAAGTTCATCGCTTCTTGAACTGCATACACCTCCGCTTGAAACACAGATGCATGCATTCCAAGAGCAAAGTGCAGTTTTGTCCCGCTGGATTCCACGTAGACCCCAGAGCCGGAGCCATGCTCGGTCCTGGAACCATCCGTAAAAATGCGAGAACAGTGTTTGCCGGGTTAATTTTCTGAGTTTTCCCACAACTGAGCCTCTGGTAGCACTACACTGTATCTCTTTTCAAGTACGACCCTTGATGGCATGGAGTCAAGGGGCATGGAGAGAATCGTTGGATCGATGTCCATGCCTTCTCTGTGTTCCAATGCCGGATAGGGGCCACACCAGTTCCCATTGTGTTTCAGCCTGCAGATGGCCTTCAAGGCCTTTCCTTGGATGAAAGCATCAAGTGGTGGTAAACCAATCAGAGCATCTAATTCCGGGCCTGAAGTAGTCGGAAAAGCTCCGGTGCAACAGATGGCCACAGTGCATTGTAGTCTCGATAAGGGCCTCCTGACTCCCACTAGAGAGAGTCTGCTCATGCAGACCACTGATGCATAGGTGATAATAGGTCTTATCATAGCTGTGTAGATCCATAGGACCTTGCTAGGAGAGAGACCCCACGTTTTTCCAAAGACACCTTTGCACTGCCAGAAAGCTGTCAGTGCTTTGGATGCCTTTGTTTCAATGTGTGATTTCCATAGGAGCTTACTATCGAGGATTACTCCAAGATATTTAATTTCCTTGGATAGCTGGATTGTGACTCCTTTTAGCTTTGGCAGAACGAGTCCGTCAAGCTTCCTCCTTCTGGTAAAGAGGACAATACCAGTCTTGGCGGGATTTGCCGATAGCCCATTCGCACAGCACCAAGTGTCAATCCGATCCAGAGTTTTCTGCACTTTCCTGCAGATGTTCATAAGCGAAGGGCCTGTTACCAAACAAGTAACATCGTTCGCATATGCTTCTGCGTAGATTCCCGAATCGTTTAAGGTGGTGAGTAGAGGATCGATTACCATGCACCAGAGCAATGGAGACAGCATACCGCCTTGGGGGCAGCCGCTATTAACCCCAGATGACACCAGCAGATCTTCCTCTGCTCGCACCGAAACGATTTTTTGGGCCAGCATCGAACGAATCCAATTTACTAGCACCCGGTCTACGCCTTGCCTACTAGCAGAGTTACACATACTGTCAAAAGTGGCATTATCAAACGCCCCCTCTATGTCTAAAAAGATGCTCATAGCGTAGTCCCTCCTGTCGATGGCCAGCTCTACCCTAGCAACAAGGTTTTGCAGTGCCGACTCGCAGGATTTTCCACTCTGATAGGCATGCTGAAATGGAGACCGAGGGTGAGCCTATAGCGACTTCTGACGTATGCGCAATTCCACCAGTCGTTCGAGATCCCGGACCTTTAAAGCATTTAATTTTTTAAATGTTCCGGACCTTTAAAACATTTAATTTTTTAATAATAAACTTTTTAATTTAAACAATTTGTGAAGAAAAAAAATTAGATTTTGAGAACTTTTTCCACAAGTCCGCCATTTTGTTTTTGTTTTTTTATTTTTATGTATATTTTAGGTACGGGACCTAAAATAAAGTCCAAAGAATAATAATCTCTTTGAATTTTTATTTCAGATGACTTTGGAAGGCTGTGTGTTTCCCCGAACCAACTCATCTTTTTTTTAAGGACTCCACTTTGACGTCAAAAATTTTAAACAAATTAATATTAAATTAACTTTAAAAAAAAATTTTTATATACTTCAATAAATACATGTAAAAACTTTAAAACGATCGCATTTTAATCTCTTTTCAAAAAAGATGAATGAAAAAGCTCTGAAATTTCGGTCGTTACACCGGACTACTACCTTACCTATGTATGTTACTTTCTTCACTTCTAGTGCAATTTCTAAATGGACACCACTGGCTAGGTTCAACATTTCCCTTCCGATAAATTGCATAATTTGCCTTTACTTTAATGCATGACTCAGCTGATTATGAAATAGTCCATTCCGTCAGCTTGTACTGTCATTTAAAGCTACCTATATGTAACCATAAAACACAATAAAAGTCTATCGCGATCAATGTGCAGCTCCGAGTCAGCCAATTAAAGTATTTTAAATAGTTGACCAAAATTTTCAAACCTGCTGTGTTACAACTATGTTCCGTTGTTTAATGTCAATAGTTTTATATATGGTAAGATGCATAAATAAAAGAAAATCAACTATAATTCTTTTTTTTTAATGTTTGAAGGCAATTAAAGTCTTTTATACAACAATTTCAGTCCCACCCATTTACAAGGTCCAATGGGTTGACTAATTGAAGGGCATGGCTGTTCGAGTCACCATATCTATTTTTTACTCAGATCAGCTCTCATGGCTCATTGATTCATGCTTTCTAGCAAGTCATTTTCTATATATCATGGAAATAGTTTCAATATTTATGTCACTAGCCTTTTTTTCACTTTGAAGCTATCATGTAACACAAGATCAATTTTTTCTAGGATGCCGGGATATAATCAGACATCATTCAAAAGCTTAAAGAGAATACCTTTCCATCCATTCAACAGATTTTGCCACAAATTGTCAATATGTAGTAGGTACTTCATTAATAATAGCGGAATTTGCTATTTCTTCAATTTAATTTAATATAATTTATTTAAATTTTATTTCGTATTCTACTAATTCTTTTTTATTTTTTATTTTCTTTTCTTTTCTTTTCTTTCCTTTCCTTTCCTTTCCTTTCCTTTCCTTTCCTTTCCTTTCCTTTCCTTTCCTTTCCTTTCCTTTCCTTTCCTTTCCTTTCCTTTCCTTTCCTTTCCTTTCCTTTCTTTTCCTTTCCTTTCCTTTTCTTTTCTTTTCTTTTCTTTTCTTTTCTTTTCTTTTCTTTTCTTTTCTTTTCTTTTCTTTTCTTTTCTTTTCTTTTCTTTTCTTTTCTTTTCTTTTCTTTTCTTTTCTTTTCTCTTCTTTTTTTTTTGTTTTATTCCATTCATTTATTTACTTTTTTTTGTTTTCATTATTTTTTATTTAACTTTTTCAATTCAATTTAATTAATTTACTACATTTAATTTTGCATTGCTTTGGTTTTACTTTTTTTATTTGTATATTTTAATTTACTTTATTTTAGTTTATATATTTTTTATATTTTCTTTGTACATTTAATATTTTTTGTATATTTTATTAAATTCTTTTCGTATTTTCATTTGTTTGTTTTTATTTTTTGTTTATTAATTTACTTTTATTATTTTCATTTATTTTTTATTCTTTATTTTTCTCTTATTTCACTTAATATTGCATTTATTTTCTCTTAATTGATTATTTAGTTCTCTATATTATATTTTTTATTAATTTAATTATTATTATAAGATTGTTTAGTTTACTTTATTTCAATTGTTGTTTGCTTTGTTTTATTTTATTTTTTTTAAGTTTTTCTATTATTATTTCATTTTATTGTATTTATTTTGCTATATTTTTTATGCTTTTTTACTTTGTATTAAAATGCTTTAATTTCTGTTATTTTTTCTATTTTTGTATTTTATTCCTGCAAAAATTAAGAACACGTTTTCTCTAATATCGGTCGCCCCTCGGCGAGCAACGGCAAACCTTCGAGTACATTTTTACCATGAAAAAGCTCCTCATAAAAATACTTGCCTTAAGGAGTCGGCTTGAAACTGTAGGTCCTTCCATTTGGTATAAAGCGCACGCCACAAATAGAAGGCCAAACACCAAAAAAAAAGGTGTACGCGTTTTTTTATTCTATTTTTGCTTTGTTTTTATTAATATATTATTTTTTATTGTATTTGTTTTACTTAATGTGGTATATTTTTGTATTATTTATATTGTTTTTTTTTAATTTTTTTAGATTTTTATTATTTTTAATTTCGTTTTATTTTACTTTATTTTGTAGTTTTTATTACGAGGGTTACCGTGACATGCTCAATGAGTTTTTGTTTCCAAAAAATTGAAGAGGATGACATGGACGACATTTGGTTTCAACAGGATGGTGCAACTTGTCACACTGCCAGAGTTACACTCAACTTTTGGCTACCGTTTTGAAAACAGAATAATCAGCCGAAATTCCGATATCAATTGGCCACCTCGGAGCTGTGATTTAAGCCCGTTGGACTATTTTTTGTGGGGAGCCGTTAAGGACAAATACTATGCGAACCATGCAGAGACGATTGGTGCTTTAAAACACGAAATCGAAGTTGCCATTCATGAAATTGGTGCCCAAACAATCTAGAAAATGTGCTTAAAAATTGGGTTGATCGAAAGCCTACTGTAAACCCAGTCGTGGCAGTCATTTGAACGATATTATTTTTCATTCATAAATGACAATGTTCAATCTTCAAAATGAAAAAAAAGTTTGAAAAAATATTGATTCGTTTTTTTTTATAGCCGATTCGAAATGTAGAGTACCTTCACTTCACTTTCAAACTTCTTTCGAGTGTTAACCCTTTCGCGATATTGTTGCCATATGGCAACAGTAAACTTTAAAAGGCCGTCAACACTCTCTTGTAAAAAATATCAACTTTTCTGTTACATATTTTCAAAACTTGAAGCTTAATGGTTAAACAGAAATAAAATAAATAATAACCGCCCATTATATATCGGTAATACAACATTTTTAAAGAAAGCCTTCTGGCATATAGCACTTCACTCTGAAATTTGTATTTTGCATTTTTAGATTTTTGAGGCATTTTGGGCAAATGTTTTCAACAATTTTTGAATAACTTATATAGAAAAATGTTCAATCTGTCATTTGGCATATAAATATTTTTTCGCTCGCAGCTTTAAAAGCTGTGCTAATTTTTAAAACTAAGATTGTTGCCATATGGCAACAAATTTCTCGTAAGGTGTTAACTTGCATTAGATCGCAGAAGAAGTTTATTTGCGATTGAAACGAATACAAAACATTTGTTGCCATATGGCAACATTAAAAAAAAGCACTTAACAAAAAAAATAAAAAATAAAATTATTTCTATTGTTATTGGTCCTAAAATAAATGCTCAGACAAAAATTTGGATTTTTTGGATGGCGCAATAAAAAGATGTAGCGAAAGGGTTAAATATATTTTTAATAGGTAAATGAACTCAAACTTAAATTATTTAAACCATTTCAATGTCAATGCCATTATTGTCAAATAAACACTTTAATTTCAATGACAAAATTCTTTTTCCTTTTTTTTTTTTGAAACTCAAAACATAAGTAAACACATGGCACACACCAAATACATTTTTTCTGTCATATGATACCTCACTCCAAAGAAAAACTATAGCTTACTGTCAAGTAAGTCTGCCTAAGCAAAATTTAAGTCAGCCTAAGCAAAATTTTATTGTATAGTATTTTTTTGAATTTATAATTTTGGTTTGATTTAGTCGGCAGGTTTGCTCTAAAGCTCTTCCCGGATAATAAAGACTTCTCATGGCGAACCTTTAGTCGGCAGATTTGCTCTAGAGCTCTTCCCCGATAATAAAGTACTTTTCAGAAAAGCAAATTTTACATGGCTCAACCTATACTTTACTTATATTTATTTTATATTTCTAATTTAATTTAAATTATTATTGTTATATATTTTGTTTCATTCTATTTCATTTTATTTTATTTTGTTCTTATTTTTTAAATTTTAACTTTTTATATTTTCTTACTTTATTCTTAGTATTGCGTTTTATTTAAATTTATGGTATTTTCTTCTGGTTCATTACAATTTATTTTTATCCCATTTTAATTTATTTTAATCTACTTTGTATTCGCTTTTATTTGATGTTCTTATTTTATTTTAGTTTTTTTTTATATTATTATAGTTTACCTAATTTTATTTGTATTTTTGTTTGTTTATTTGTTAATAATACCTTTTTTAATTATTTTTTAGAATTGTATTATATTGCATTTTATTGTATTTTATTTTAATTCATATTAATTTTGTTATATTTTTGTTATTCTTTATTTTACTTTTTTTAATTTAATTTTGTTGTATTTTAAAATACTTAATTTTATTTTATTTTTTGGTTTTATTTTGTTATCTTTTGTTTGCTTTATTTTTAATATTTTTCTTTTATCAGAATGCTTTTATGGGGGATGCTTTCTGCACCTGCATGATGAATTTAGAATCTAAATTAATTTCAGCCATGGTTTCCGTGTGTGCTGGGTACTTTCTCCTTATAGTAATTTGCAACTATGGATGTGTGGCTATTATTTGTTATATTATTTATTTAGTATTTTTTATGCCTTGTTTTTTATTTTATTCTATAATGCTACTATATTGCCTTATAATAGGTATTTATTTTTATTCTTGGCTTATTTATTTAATTTGATTTTTTATTTTTTTACGTATTTCTTCTTAATTATTCCTTTTTCCTTTAAAGTAATTTATTCTTCTTTAGTATATTTTTATATTTTTATAATTTTATTTTTGTTTTGTTTTTTTTTTTACTTTTGTTTTTTATTTATTTTGTTTAGTTTTCATATACTTTTTATCTTATTTTTACTAATATTTTTTTCAATTTTCAAAAATTTTCATATATTATTTTAATAACTTTATTCTATTTTTGTATTACTGTTTTTTTATATAATTTTTGTTTTTATTTCATTAACTTTTTTACATTATTACTATACGCCTGTTTTTAGGCTTTTTAATATTTTTTTTTTATCTACTTACTTCTTTGTAATATTCTATTTCCTTACTATTCCTA
Organism: Anastrepha obliqua; assembly: GCF_027943255.1. Lineage (NCBI taxonomy): Eukaryota > Metazoa > Arthropoda > Insecta > Diptera > Tephritidae > Anastrepha > Anastrepha obliqua. Next base: position 122,909,243 of record NC_072894.1, read on the forward strand.
TTATATTTTCTTTTTCTTTATCTTTATTACTTTTCATTGTGGTTTTTACTTTTTTATTGATACTTTGTATTAATTTTTGTTTTATTTTCTTACGCATTTTATTTTAATTTTTTTGTGTATTTTGTTATTATAATCTATAATATTTTATTATGTTTTGTGTAAATTTTTAATATATATTATATTATTTTAGTTGTTGAATTAAGCTTTTCTTTTTCCTTCTGTTTGGTATTATTTTATTACACTTTATTTTATTTTTAATTTTACTTGCGTTTATTTTTTTGTTTTTTGTATATATTTTTATTAACTTCTTTTTTATTATTATATTATATTTTATTTTACTATTTTTGTTAAATTATTACAATACTATTATTACATTGTTTAAGTTTATTTTACTCACTATTTCATTTTACTTCGCAAATAGTTCAAGAATTAAGGCTTACTTTTTTCTTAGAAAAACCTTTAAGTTTGCAATTGTGTATCGAATTAGAAATGTGGTACATTCTTCTAACCTACTCCAAAGCCATCTTTATTATATATAATTAATATATATATGTAGTACACAAGGTGCGCCATCTTTTATGTCGGTATGTAAACGCTGGATAACTTTGTCATTTACCAACCGATCGACTTCGATACGTCAATTCAGTACAACTTCAACCATGGATCGCTTTACACAGAAACAGCTCGAAATCGGTGCTATAAGACCCGAAACTCGACAAGGTGATGACAAACGCAGAAACAAGATCGCAGTTTGTGATTGCTAATAAATAGTTTTAATAAATTATAAATAACCAAACCAAATAAAAATACCTCATTTATGCAAATCAGTTTTTTTTTAAGTTATTCAATGTTTTCATACCGACATAAAAGATGGCGTACCATATATATGTATGTATACAACAGCTACATGCATGAACCTACATTTTGTACATGAACTAATATTTCACGAGAGAAGTTATTACTAGTTCGGGAGACGCTAGAATTGTACCCGTTGCAGTGTAAGGTATTGGAAAATATGCGTAAACAAAATATTATTCTATTACTGTAAATCGGAATGCATGAAAAGTTGAGAAAGTACGATATGAGGATTATACAAATATAAATGTTTTTGAATGTTAATCTCCCTTTTTAACCATTGCAAAATAATTCACTAACTGGCTTAATGCTGACGCTGTGCATGGGCTGACATTTGACATTTCGTAGGGCATCACCATAGAGAGAAGAGCATTGAGAAAGGATAGAATACGAAGGGATTAGGCTGCAAAGCAATCTGGTAGCAAACTTTTCTGAAGTGGAAGGTTTGACTGCAGGGTATTCAGTTTACCAACTACATTTGCGTGAGTAGGACTTTTGTCAAAAAGTTTTTTGATATTCGCAAAGAGTCCTTCTTATTTGATTTATGGTTAGCGGTGCCTCTTTGAATCAATTTACTTAGGTAACTACATTCTTAAACTTTATTAAGGGCTGAGAAAATTGCTAAGTACGCATAGCAAGGCAGTATATATTTACTTAATTCAGACTTAATTTTATTAAGTGCATTTCACGGAAGCAAAAAAAAAGACTGAGGACTTTCTGGAATTATAAAGGAGAGTAAAACTTTCAAGAGAAAAATGTATGTCTTTAATCCACGATAAGTACATCCATGCACACATACTTACACGTAAGATTGTGTGTTAGTGCAACAGAAGGATGCATGTACGCACACAGGCTCATATATGAAGAGTAATAAAAAAGCGAAGTTGCAGATACAAAATATATATAAAAGAGAATATTAACTACTAGGACAAAGGAAAGCAGTCGATTACAACAAAGCCAGGCAAATATGAATAACAGCAACATCACAATAAAAACTTTAGCAAAGTCACGGAAGTAATATAAGTTATGAGGGAGAGCACGAACGATACGCGTACATTTATGGAAAAGCATTATGAATACACAAATAGCACACACACGTGCGCATACTCATTTACATACATACACATTTACATATATTCACACATATTTTCTTATGCTTAAAACACTTTAGCTTGAAAATTAATTCAATTAAATGGCGCGCAACTGAAAGTGATATCGGCGTTGAAAGCAATAACGCCTACGTAAGGTAGATTTTGTAGTAGGAGAAGCCTGGAAAACTATACCAACTCAAATGCGCTAAAACAGCTGTTGATAATAACAAACACAAGTAAATTCAAAGGTAGCTCTTAGTAAAGTGAAAATTATCCGACGTACTATGTAAGTCTGCCTTACGCTCGGTCTCGAAAAGCAAGGAAAGACAATGCCAAGTTGCTTGAGACAAAGTTTGCTAATTTGCGCACCTTTAGCCGGTAATTAATTTGGCACTAATTGTGTATGAGCGAGAGACCTACCAACAATTTCAGGCACACATACATGCCTGGCCTATGCATGGTGGAAGATACCTAACAGATCAGTGTTCACATACATATATAAATGTTTATGTATTTGTGTATAGTCAGATGTTATTTAAGTGCCTCGCAGAGTTTGTCTAATAGCAGTTGCTGGGTAGTCACAAATAAGGGCAGGTGAAAAGCAGCAGTCATAGTTGGAGGCTGCAAAGTTTAGCGAGAAATTGGCAGCTAAAGTAAGTGGCAGTGAGAGAGCAGCTAAAGAGAAGCCGCCTAGCAAACTATCTATTACTAAGTGCCTATTAAGGGCGAACTAATAGTAATACATATCAAATTAATACGGGCATGATTATAAATTCTTATCCTTGCCTTTATAAACAAAGTAATAACCTGAAGCATATCTTCAAGGCTGCAGTGCAGAGGGTGACCCAAATACAAGCATATTTCTGAAACTACAAAAACAAATAACAAATACTTTTTTTTTTTGCATTTAGCTTCAGTCCAAACTATGTGACAGCAGCATTCCGCTAAAACACATCTACGAGTGGACAAATATATGGAATATTCGGCTTAATGAAACAAAGTCTGTAAACATAAACTTTGCTTACAACACAACACAATGCCTACCTATATACATTAATAGGGCACAGCTTTCATACTCAAATACTACAAAGTTTAGGCCTCACACGTAAAGAAAAAAAGAGGAGCTTGAATTTAAATATAGAAATATGTCAGTTACTGATCGCCAGAGTGGCCAGGACGATTCTTCTGTATATGGTTCAAGCAGCTCACAACGTCCGAGATTAGCCCACGTATCCTCTGGGTAGTTTCCGAACACCCGTTCGGGAGTGAGTTAACGTGAGAAGGCGAAGCATTCCAGGATGGCTGGTTGTGCGCTAGGTTTGGGACCCGTCACTTAAAAATCCCCCCCAATGAAAAGAACTGCAAAGCCTCGGATGAGAACTGCCTTTACTGATGACGACCACTGCAAACGAAATAAGGAATATGATTTGAGGGCATGCACCTGGAATGTCCGGTCCCTTAATGGGGAAGGTGCCTCTGGCCGGCTGGTTGATGTCCTCGTGAGAGTAAAGGCTGACATCACTCCCATCCAAGAGATGCGATGGACGGGGCAAGGTAAGAAAACCATAGGACCTTGCGACGTCTACTACAGCTGCCATGTAAAGGAGCGCAAATTCGGTGTTGGATGTGGGAGAGAGACTTCATCGCCAAGTACTGTCGTTCACTCCGGTGAACGAGCGTCTCGCAATAATCCGCATCAAAGCGCGGTTTTTTAACATCTCGCTTATTTGCGCCCACGCCCCGACGGAAGAGAAGGACGATACGATCAAAGATTCCTTCTATGAGCGCTTGGAACGTTCCTATGAGCGCTGCCCCCGCCACAACATAAAAATCGTACTTGGCGACTTCACGCGAGGGTGGGAAAGGAGGGAATTTTTTGTCCCACAGTCGGAAAATTCAGCCTACACAACGAAACATCCGATAACGGACAGAGGCTGATCGACTTCGCCGGGGCCCGAAACATGGTAGTCTGCAGCATCAGATTCCACCATAAAAAGATACACCAAGCTACCTGGATGTCTCCTGATCGGAAAACGCGAAACCAGATCGATCATGTCGTGATAGATGGAAGACACGCTTCTAGTGTATTAGATGTACGTACGATTCGAGGACCCAACATCGACTCGGATCATTACCTTGTTGCAGCCAAACTGCGCACCCGTATAGTCGAATGCTTTTGTCGGAATCCTAACTGGTGGGAGGGAATTATGTTCTTCGCTTGTGTGATGGGGTCAAGACGACCATGGATCAAATTTTCATATAGTTTTGAAAGAATTGGTAATAGGTCTATCTGATAATGGTTTACTGGCGTCTTTATTTGGTTTCGGCAATGCTATTATTTCTGAAACTTTCCATGGAAAGGGGAAATATTTTAGCCTCAAATAAGAGGAGTAAATGGGTCATACACGAAATAAAGGGCGTAAGCACCATAAAAGGAAAACACGACATCAACATGACCAGTTTTGACTATTTTTCTTTTCTGTTTTGCTTTTATTTTTTTATTTGTGTTTTGATGCTCATTATTTTTTATAAAAGCATAGTACATTATCTAACAAAAAAACATATAAAACGATTGTAATTTCACATAAAAATAGAAAAATTCAACAACCATTTCATCCCAATTCCCCGGGTTTTAATAACAATTTTTAAAAGCAATTTTGGTATGCAAATTCGTGAATTATTCAATTATTAGTACAATGAGTTGCATGTTTAAAGCTATGAAAAAATCATTGATTTTAATATTTTCCTTGTCGTGTTGCGGATTTCCTTCAAATAAAAGGATATGTGGTGTATTCGTCCCAAAATGCGGGTAGGGTAGTATTTGTTGGGGGCTCTATATAAAAGCCTTAGATGCATCTGAGAAATTGGTCTTATGAGAGAAGTAGACCACGGATCTTTTGAACAACTGATGCTGTATATCAGGGCTTGTTCACTCGATGCTGAAGTGGTTCATTCACATGGATCAATGACTTCAAATTGCTTCACAGAGAATAGTTTTAGACGCCGAATCACACAAAATTTATTGCCTAGCATTTTTTTCATCAATGTTGCTTTTAACATCTGCGCGATACATATTTGGAACTATGCTACTGACACTAAAAGTGTTCGAGTCAAATGCATGCACTTCTAGGAAAAAACCTTAAACAAGGCTTTATAAAGTTACAGCTCACTATTTTCACCTTCTCCCCGAGTTTCGGCTTCAATTGGTGCCGTGCGTTCTTCTTTCGTACGTCCGAACGGCAGATGATTTGATGGGAAGCCTTTTTATGACAGAAAATTACTCAAGTTGCCTTTCAAGCAGATGCTTTCCATTTCAATTCAACCGGACTATTCGGGTCATATTCTTCGATTTCGATGTAACTCAAATATTTTGCTCTCTGGTCAAAATAATGAGACGCGAACTTTTTTGTTCGCCCGAAAAAAAATTTTTCAAGATTTATCGGCAATTTTGTTTTTCGGCTCAAAATCAATTTTTTTTTTAATTATATAAGAAATTTTTTTTAAATGCTCATAACTTAGTCAAAAATTAAGCGATTTTAATTTTGGGTTCAAAATGATCGCCATTACCTACACGAGCGATTTCATGTAGAAACAATTGCAAAAAAGTAGTTGAAATTTTTTTATTTTGCAAAAAACAAAAAGTGCGAAACAGGTTTTTTACTCAAAAATGCATTACTCAAAAACAACTCATTTTAGCTACTGGGCATTCAGCTCAATTCAAGTTTGAGGTGTTCTCTTGATTTGGAAAAAGTTAAAAAAAAATACACTTTTTTTTTGAAATATTGGATTTCGAATTTTGTTTTTTTGCAAAATAAAAAATTTTCAACTACTTTTTTTCAATTGTTTCTACATGAATTCGCTCGTGCAAGTAATGACGATCATTTTGAACCCAGAAGCATTAAAATCGGTTCATTTTTTACCAAAAAAAAATTTTCTTATATAATAAAAAAAAAATCGATTTTGAGCCGAAAAACAAAATTGCACATAAATCTTGAAAAAAATTTGTTTCGGGCGAAAAAAAATACGTGTCTCATTATTTTGACCTGAGAGCAACATATTTGAGTTACATCGAAATCGAAGAACCTGACTCGAATAGCCCGGTTGAATTGAAATGGAAAGCAGCAGCAGCAACTACCATTAGAAAAATTTTAAAAACCTTTTTCTTGTTCTTTAAATGTTCCACGTTTATAAGTCGGTTCGAACCCAAGACCAAACAAGTGGTTGTCACGCATTAACCTTGTAGATTTCGGCAAACGCTATAGCTAGTCCCCACAAATACGTATCAGGTAGTCCTGCAGTAAACGAAAAATATTATAATTTTCTCTGCAACAAAAGTTCCTTGATATGTTTGCAAAAAATTGTAAGATGCAGTTAAAAGATTTAGTTTTGATTTGATTGCTGAATTTGCTAAAATGTATTGTGGCTACCTGGGGGTACAGACATGCTGATGACGAGCAAGCATATAAGCATAAGTAATGCAATTAGGAGAACAATACGAGTACACACAAGTATATTCACTTATTACGAGACTAATACGAACGCAAGTACGTTTACATGTACGCATACACTCGCAAGCGTGCAGCTAATCTGTTTTGCTTCCTTGTCTTAGGCACCTACGTAAAGTCAAGCCGGCACGCACACCCGCGCACTTAATCCCAAACTTAACTTAAGTCGCAAACAAACGCGTTGGCATTGTGTACATATATATGACTATACACATCTACACCTACATACACCGCCATGCTGGTAATTGGCAATGCTTTGAGCCATTCGACTGTGCAGACTAAATAACTCAAGAAGTGTTTTGCTTCCTGAGGCGAATTGCGGTTGGTTGCCTTTTGTAACTCAACATCGTTTGTCTTACATTTGTTGCTTTACCCAATTAAGTGTTGCAAGATGTTATGCAATTATTGAGCTGACTGCAGCACAATTGTTAGCAGGCACGCACAAAAGCAACACCAAGTAAGAAGCGAAATAAGCCAAGTAGTTTTGGGAAATGATTACCTTAAGAATCATACACGGAAAGAATTTTCTAACGCCAACTTGTATTGATTTTATTTGGCACAGTTGTTAAATAGACACTTCTAGCCATCTTCATCAACCATAACACTTTTAACACTTCATTTGAATGGCAATGAAGCAATGTAAAATTACAACACGAAACTATTTTTGACCCATGGATTTGAAACTAACAAAAGCACAATAACTCACGGGCTAATGAATAGAATATCATAAAATTTTAACCAGCGTTTGCACAAAAAGCTCCCTTGATATCGTCTTACTGAGAACAGACCTTTCAATAAATAGTTCACTATATCCCGACACGACTATTTACTCTTGTGGCTAGTTTTCGCATAACACTCTTCTACTAAGTATTTGATCGACACGGCGTATGAGTGATATTTGCGCCCAGTGATATTTAAAAGCTAAGTGAAACCATTGCCATGCCTTCGCATTATTATTATTATAATTTGGCCATACTGCTTTGCGACCATTGAGACTACATCAGACTATTGTACTTGACCGCAAGCCTATAATTGGGGGCTTTGGACGAATGTGATTCTCTCCTCAGGCGTTTTGTTCCATATCACTTATGGACTTGGAGTTGCACCCTCTAAGTGTATAAGTCTTCGCTTTGCAACATCTGTGAATTTACAGGGAATATATTTTAGAGTTTCATTATCCATTTCGCGAAAACAGTACACGCTTGTTCCTACTAATTCTAGTTATCTGAAATGATAACGCAGACTACAATGACCCGCGTAATTTCCATGAGAGTGAAAAAGTCCGTTCTATCCAGGCCTAGGTGCTTATTTGATGCTCTTCTGCAGGGATGGATAAGCTGTTTAGCCTGCCTCTGTCCTGGGCTCGTCAACCAGTGTCATGCAAATTTTCTGTCCTCCCAGTTTTTGATAAATTCCTTTATATTGGCTTTGCTAAATGGGTTGTGCTCGTGGTCATTTGTGGCGCTACCGTCTGACTGACTGCTGTTCGAATACAAGCGAGAATGCTAAAGGGAGGAAAGTATAGCCAAGATACCCTGACAATGATTGCCGTGCCTTTTTTTTGGCAATTAATACCCCTCCTATATGACTTAGATTTGTTATATTAAGTTTGCGCTTTCAAAACTTTATCATAGCGGTATGAGTATTCATTTTCGAAAAATTAGTACAAAATTTACATACATTTTTTGCATACGACAACGCAATTGGCTCAGATTTTGATATTATTTAAATTTCAACGGGAAACCCTATTTTCAAGAGAAAATTTGGTTCTACGAAAAACACTTAAAAAACTCTGGGAAATCAGAGCTTCAGAACTTAAAATTATAATACAAAACAGAATTTTGTTGGAATAAATTTTTTTATTACAATCTGGTAGATAATTTCATGAATTTTTTGCGGACTTCTTTTTTTTAATACTTTTTTTTTGACTACTTTTTCCAATAAATCTGAAATGCTACACAAACGATGGGCATTTGGCTTCAACTCTTGCACGAGCGCTATTGTTTAACCAAGTAAGCTGAGATCCTTGCGTATAATTTTCCATGTAGTCGAAGGCTAACAAAGGCTCCCAAGTTGAGAACGACGATGATTCTACATTTCGGCGTCTTCTTCAACCTATGAACTTCTCGAACAGTTTTTTTTTCAAATTAAATTTCAACAATTTGAAAGCACTGTTCGGCGCTAAGCGACTCATGATAACTTGCCACACTTTAGTTTAGGTGAGATGACATAGCTGTCCTTCGACGCTACTAGGTCATTTAGAGGCCGCTTGTGGTACCACCGGAACTATAATATGCTTACTCTAATTGGTCCTCTCTATACCATTGAGTGGCCTTTAAAAAGTTGGCTTTACTAGCCAGTTTAAGTTTTGCAACATCCGTAATTTGGTCCAGAAAAGCGGGATAGAGCAAATTCAACCTTCTTTAGTACAAAGCCATGCTCCCGCATGAAAGCTGTTCGACTGTCTTTTCCTCCTCAATATTTTGACAGTTTCTACAATAGTAATCGGATGGTGCCCCTAATATACTGGCAGATCTTCCTATTAGACAGTGCCCAGATAGGACGATTCTTAGGTCCCCCCCTACTTAATTTAAGTAGACTCTTAGAGCGACGCATGCTCCATTCCGGCCACGTTTGTCTACTGACAGCGAAGGTATTTAACTGTTTCCAGTTGGAATTTCGAGCAGTAATGGTGTGTTTATCTATTAAAAGTTTACATGTTACCAAGAGGATGACTAATTTTTCGACCAATTTGGAGCGAGAAGCGTCTTCTAGCTAACTCACTTGCCTGACAGTTAATTTTAATGTTACTACACCCTGGCATCCAGAGTAGATTAATAGAAAAATACTGTCAAAGTATTTTTAATAGTTTGTTGCACTATTTTGCTGTCTTAGACTAGTGTTTACATTAGGGCGGGTCGATTTAAAAATCGCTCATTGCTCTGTGAAAATCGTATTCTAGGGATCAAAATAAGAAACTTTGGCGAAGGAACCATACCTCTAAAACGAATTCTGATGTCCCCCAATTTGGGTCGAACGAAAAATCCCACTTTGACCCATTTAGAGTGCTCCAATCGAGTCCAAATGTATGACTGACCCCCACTAACTTTGGACGGCCGATCCACCCATGCCAGTGGCACACCCCCTGGAACTCCCCTGGGGGGTTCCCCATACAATAATTTCAAAATATTACCATTTTTGGCCTTTACATAAAGAAAAAAAACTAAAAAGTTCGACCCAAATTGGGGGACATCAGAATTCGTTTTAGAGGTATGGTTCCTTCGGCAAAGTTTCTTATTTTGATCCCTAGAATATGATTTTCACAGAGCAATGGGCGATTATTTTGCCTCCCCACAAATCGACCCGGCCTAGTTTACATAATAGTAGCGATTTCAGAGCTACCTGACTATCGGAGTAAAGGAAGATTTCTCTAAATGTGATTACACTTTTATTTAGCACTAAAGGCTTAGTAAGATTGTCAAGATTTCGGCTTGGAATACGCGGCTATTATCAGGCAAGCGAAAGATGTTGGTGACTTTAGTTTCAGAGTATTCGCCTCCCACTTGATCACTGAGTTTTGAGCTCACACCTTACTGAACATAAATGACAACAGTTTGCAATTCTCATCTGATAAACCATAGTTATCGATATCGATAGTTTTCATCCGGCTAAGCAAAAACCGATGTAAGCCTTGACCTTATCAGGCATGATTTTGAAAGTATTCAAACTAAGTTAACCTTCGATTGAATTAAAATATTACATATCATACAACTAATGTGAGTTAACTCCGTTAGATTTTTGGAAATAGCTTCGCCTTTTTTCGCTGTTTACCCAAAACTCGAACTCACTATGCGTGTTAGCAAATCATTTATCATTATAACTGTTAATTAATATCACCGTTTCAGCAGTCAAAAGTTATCTTTCCCTATTCATTTCACTATTTTCTTCCACTATTGACCGCTACCAAGACGGCCAGTGTTTCTGCCCTTCCAGAAATCAGCCTGAATGACTTTGGCTTGTCTCACGCTCAATACTCGTAAGACACACACCCACGCACACACAAGCAAATATGTATCATTATATATCACTTATATAATGCCTAAGTATGTGTGTGTGTGTGTGTTTGTGTTTGTACGTGCATAGTGGCAGCTTATGTCCTCTGTCTAATCTCTGGCTAGAAGTTGGTTGCTGCCAGCGGATTAAGTTATTTGCAACTTTCGACTCAATAATATGTTTTGCTTGTCATGTAACCCCAACACCAATAACATCATTTTGTTGTTATTGCTAGCTTAATTTTCTGCTGCTACTCTCATTGGTATTGTAGTTGTTGTCATTCAAATGCAAGCTTAACTTGAATAGCCTTGCTGTTTACCCCATCCACTTCAAGAAAGGACATACACACACACACACATATATCCATATCTTGAAGGTATTAACTGCCAAGTGTTTGTGCTTGTCATTTACTCGTCCTGCACACTTTTGACTTTTAATGTCATTGTTCTGCTTATCCTATGCAATATATTTTACTTTAAGTGGCCATTTCCATTGTTGTTGTCATTGTTGTAATTATTATGTTAACACTTCCTTTTGCTCACTGACAAAGTGTTGCGCAACAATGTCTTTAAGCCATTGTACAAAATATAATATCAAACTAATATTCATTGCAGTGTTTAGTGTTTCTGCAGTTGCAGCTGTCAAGCAAAAAAGGCAGAACCCGCAAGCGTGTATGGGTGTGGCGCAGTACGAGTGTCACCATTACATTGTGGTGAGGATTTCTGTACTAAAATGTGTTAGAAAACTTTGCATATAAATTTAAGCTTTTAAATACATAGAAATGCCAAAAGGAATCTCGGGGGGCGCTGTAGATGTTAATAGAGCGAAAATATTTGTTTGTACGAGGGTTGTTATTTATATTTCTAGCCCTGAGCAACAGTTTTATACTTTTTACCATGAACGCAGTCAGAACATTTGTACGTTTGAGCCAGCTTAGGGTGTCAACAGTGCCTTAAAACATTGAACTCGGCAAAAAATGCCATTTGCGCACTACTCTTTTACACAATTTTCGACGCGGATTAGCAAGACAAGAACGCATCGATGAATTACACAGATTTCTCCAAAGCATTTGATAAATTCTCTCATGAGATAATTATTCATAAACTTGCTTGTCTTGGCTTTCACTCAATTTGATTGCAATAATATGTCGAATCTTTAAGCCAACATTGAAAATATTAAGTTGGCGTTCATGCATTTTTAATATTAAGGGGGCAACTCCTCCAGACAACGAGTTTTTCAATCATTTTTTGCGAAAAACTGAAGGTTTTTATTATCTTGAAATAAATTACATACTAATATCCATGCTAAAATGAGTATACTAGGTGTAGTCCAAAACAAACAAGACTGAGTTAAAAATTGAAACGGCGGGAGATTTTCTCTGATAACTTCGAGTTTATTTATTCATTGTTTTATGCGATCTAAAAGCTCTTCGAAGGAGTGTTTCAGGTCATTGACCGTAATGTCGTTCAGTATGTCGGTACATGGCCTCTACGGACGCAAAACGTTTTTCTTTCATGGCCAAATGTAATTTTTCAAATATGTAGAAGTCACAAAGGTCAGGCGAAAACGGCGAGTGGTTGATGGTTAAAATTTAATTCCTAGTCAAAAAATCAGTCACAGGAGTGGATCGATGAGATGGTGCATTATCATGCTAGCGCTTCCCCCTTCGCGTTATTCAGGACGAATTCGACGAATGCGATGCCACAAACGCTTCAAAACGCCGAGATAGAAAATTTCATTGACGGTTTGGCTCGTTGGCACGAACTTCTTGTGGACAATTCTCTTGGGAACGTAAAAACAAATTAGTATTGACTTGATTAACTTGACTTCTTCAAACGCGGTTTTTTGGGTGGTGGCTCGTCTGGGGCCCTCCTTTTGGTACTTTGACAGTGAGTTTCAGGTTCATGTTGGAACCATCACGTTTCATCACCAGTTACAATGTTGTAAAGGAAGTTCTCGTCTTTTCTCGCCTCTTTAATGAGGTCTTTCGAATGTTGAATTCTGAGCAATTTGATATTAGCTCTTTGTTCGAGATGACACAAACATACTGACACTTTAGACGCAATAACTTTTCTTCCATAGAACCGAATGTCACCAAGCTTTCACTGGAAGTCAGCTAGGAAAGTTTTAATGCATCCACCATGTAGTCCGGACCTGGTAGCAAGCGATTACCACCTATTTCTCTCATTGAACAACTTCCTGAGTGATAAGAAATTGGTATCAAGAGGAGGTTGTGAAAATCGATTATTATTATTATTCCAGGATCTTGAGGACTTAACAAAAGTTTTTCAAACATTTCTATTTCCAGACATAAATCTCTGTGCATTAAACGATTTTCCGGTTTCATTGTGGATAGTCCTTTGCAAAGTCATCAATTGTCGGCCTCTTCTTCTCATTCTTTGCGGGTTCCAAATCAAGGCGGCGTGTGGTATTTCCTTATAAGGCCCTATTATGGTGTGCAATTCTCCAGAGTGTATTACGCAGACACCTGTTTATAAACGCTTGCAGCTCTGCGTTCATCCAACCAAGTTTCGAACCCGCACAGCAACACGGACTTAACGCAAGCGTTAAAAATTTCAACCCTAGTGCAAGTTGTGAAATTAGAGCGTCATATATTTCGAAGCCTAGCGAATGCATTACGTGCCTTATTTATTCGGTTGTAATATTGATAATCAAATGTTGAAATATTGATAATAAATTCTCGGAAGTCATAAGCTATCAAACTTTAACTCCAAAGCTTGGTGGCAGGGCTACTACCTCGGGCGTTGTGTAATTGGATGTGAAGCCCCAAGCCTGCTTTGCAACTCGCTCGCACTGTAGTCATTTCCTAATACAGCAAGATGTGCGCATCTTATACCGCCACGCACTCGGTCGACATTAGCTTCTTAGTAGAAACAGGGTGTACCACGGAAACGTAAAGGTTGTCGGTTAAACATGAGAGCCTGCCTAAGACGCATCAATGATCCTTACACCCCATTACGATTCCATTTACCTGTTTCTCTATATCCATACAAAATATCTACCAAACAAATAAAATTAAAATTTTCTTTTGAAAAATTCAACCATTCAATCAGTATTTTCTTATGATGTTGTCACGCTAAACTATCGTCAGTAAACCGACTTTACAGACAACCTATTTTTTTTTAATGCAGTTAATAATAAAGAATAATACTGTGGGCAAAAAGTTTATTTGGCAAACTTCGCGGGATTAAAATTTCGCTGTAGTTATTTTTTTCATGAGTTGGCAGCACTGTTAATAACATCTGGGCCAACTTCCATGTGAATGTCATTATCAGTCATATATTTTCGCTTGTGTTTACCAAACGACCAAGAGTGCATTTTTCGATTTTTACAATGTCTGATTTGATTGAGCCGAGAAGTGCCATCAAATTTTGTTTGCGGAATGAAATTTCGGCTGCCTAAACGTTTAGCATGTTGCAGAAGCCATTTGGTGATTCGACCATGTCGCAGAAAAATGTTTATAAGTGGTACAAAGACTTCAAAGAGGGTCGAGAACGTGTTGATGACTTGGAGCGCTCCGGACGACCATCGACGTCAACAGATGACCAACACGTCAATAAAGTGAAGGAGTTCGTGCTCAAAAATCGTCGGTTGACTGTTAAAGACCTTACTGATATGATCGGAATATCAGAAGGATCTGTGAAAACCATTTTGAAAGACCATTTGGGCCTACGAAAAGTCGAATCTCGTTTGGTACCGAAAACTCTCAATTTCTTGGAAAAAAGTCGTCGCGTTGATGTGTGTGAAACAATGTTTTCAGACTATCAGGACAAGCTCAAATGCATCATTACGGGAGATGAGACTTGGATTTATGCTTACAACCCTAGAACAACCGACCAATCAAGCGAATATCGTGGCGAGACCAGACCGAAAAGAGCACGTCAAAGTCGTTCAAAAATAAAGGTCATGATGACTTTTTTTTCGATTTTCGTGATGTGGTGCACTATGAACTCCTTCCATCTGGCCAAACTGTTAATAAGGAATATTATTTGAGCGTTATGCGTCGTTTACGTGAAGCAATTCGTCTAAAAAGACCAGAATTATGGGCCAACAACTCTTGGTTTTTGCATCACGATAATGCACCGTCTCACACTGCACTCGTTCTTCGTGACCATTTCGCCAAAAATTCCACGCATTTCGTTCCGCAACCACCGTATTCGCCTGATTTGGCTGCGTGTGACTTCTGGCTATTCCCAAAACTCAAGAGACCACTCCGGGGAACGCGTTTCGAGTCGATTGAGGAGATAAAAGCTGAATCGAAGAAGGTGCTGATGGCTGTACCAGAAATGGACTACTTGGCATGTTTCGGGGATTGGAAAAATCGTTGGCATAAGTGTATTTCATCGAGAGGGGATTATTTTGAAGGAGATGAAATTGATTTACAAGAATAAATAAAGATTTTTTATTTTACAACCAAATTCACCCAACTTTTTGTCCACAATAGTATGTCCCTCTATTTGTGGAACAACATCAAGACGCACACCACAAATAGGAGGAGGAGCTCGGCCAAACACCCAAAAAAAAAGGGTGTACGCGCCAATTATATATATATATATTAGACAGCTGAAGCAAAATATTCGAGACGAAATACTGAACCTTCAACCAGAAACATTATGTGGTGTAATGGAAAACGCGTTAAAAAGAACTAATCTTTGTATCGAGAAAAATTGGTGGACTTTTGGCTGATATAATATTTCATACATAATTTCCATAAAATGTATTCAATGTATAAAAACAATTAACGCAAATAAATGATTATTGCAAAAGTTATTTGTGTTTAACATTAGTTCGTCTTATTAGGCCCACCCTGTATTAATTTATGTATGTATGGAAGTGCAAAGCTAAATAATGGTAGTGGTTAAACTCAGAATGTAATAATAATTTTTAACTACTAAAGCAAATACATTGAAGGGTTATCTTACTGAGACTCGCGCGTTTTGTTGTTGAATTGGGAACACCAAACATGTAATGCATGTAACTTGTGTTTTTAGCATCTGATTTTCCAATAGAAATAAGTTCTGAATTATGATGGCTGACTTGAAATATTGTCAAAAGCAAAACTACTTAGACTAGGATGAGCGGTGATCCCTACGGAGGCGAGTTTAGGCTTTACCCACTTAATGCCCCCTAAAAATCTCAAATCTCTTGGGTGTGCAGGTAACATTTCTGTGATCTGGGTTCCAGGGCAAAGGAACATAAAGGAAAGTGAAATTGCTGATGAGCTTGCCAGGAAGGGGTCGACTGAATTGGTAATCGGCATCCCCCTGACTGTTGTTAAAGGAGAATCGCACAACTTATTTCTCAGAAAATGCGCAGAACAGAAAAACCTCCATTTCTTCGAGTGTTATTTCGAAAACCCTTTGACCTCTGTATAATAGACGCAGGGCTTGGAAAGTCATGGGGCATCCACGCCATTTAATTCGTCATCAAACTCGTATCTGTTGTGTTTACCGGTCATTGAACGATCGGCATACATGCAGAAAGCTAGATTTGCCATTTAATCCTCAGTGCAAAAGCTGTGGCGACCTTTAAGGAAGAAGACTGCTGAACCCTTCCTCTGTAAATGTCCGGGCTTAACAGCAAGCCGATTACCTAACCCCTTACAACCACAAGAATTTGTGTGTGAGTCCAACCTTGGCCAAAAATAAAAGCTGAGAACGGTTAAGGCTAAGGTTTTAGTCTAATTTACGTTACAAATCTAAACTTTCTATACCAATCAAGGATCCTAATATTGCATATCACTTCCGAATGGTACGAGCAAAAAAAATCTCGAACACTCGTCATTACCTGCCAAAAAGTGATCGCTCATGAAAAGCGATTTTCTACTCATTTTAATAATTGATAGTCGAACGCTGCTACACTAACGTTCTGCTAAAATATTAAATGTGCTAAACAAAAAAATTATACAACGCATGTGAATTGAAAAACTTTAACAACCTCCTTTATTTATGTGCGCTCCTCTTCCTAAGGATGTACAATTTGGCACATAAGCGGCAGTGACTTCATACCTCCACACCTCGTAATGTGAGTATATATGCCGATAAAGGATTTTTGCACAGCTCCTCTCCGCTCTGCGCCCTTCAGCTCGTTCTAAAACTTGTCCAAAGTGTGATTTGACAAAAGTGTCAAAAGCGACTTACTTTCCTACTTACTAACCCCCACCTGGTATGTACGGGAATACATACTTACAAAGGTTGACTGCCAAGAAAGTGTTGCACACGCTGCCGCACTCACATACGCAAATGCATTAAACTTTCTAGCCGTAAATGCCTGCTTGCCTATATAGGAGATTCTCACTTCGAAGTTCGAACGCTGGCGGGAGTGTGTGTGTGTCGCTGCGTTTGCTGGAATTGCCAAAGTTACGTCTCGAAAAATCGTTATTGTTGGTGGTGTTGACGGTGACATTGTTTTTGTAATTTTTGTTGTTCGTTCATACATTGTTCATTGTCATCAGCTGCATGCTTTGATTCACCTTTCCGCCTGTCTTTTACCCACAAAAAACTTTTGCTTTCACACTCAGTTCGTTTCGATCGACCAACATTCTCCTTCCACGGCCCCTTCCCATAGATAGAGAGTGAGCTGCTGACCGACCAATCGACTGAGCGCTACTTCGCGTGCTTTCCGGCTAACAAATTACTTGCAACTTTGCAACACTGTAACATGCAAACTTGCAATATTTCGACAGCACAACCACCTCCCGCCTGCCAGCTTTGTCTGAAAGGACTGCAGCCTTCAGCACAGGCAGCTGTTGGCAAGCTGACTAGCGAAAGCAATAGTTGGGTCAATGGACGTTATTCGCTTTCACACACTTCGCTGGCTGAAGTGTGCATTTAGCTGATTGGGCGAATGGTAGGTTGTGCGATTGAGGGAATGGGTGTTCGAATCGCACTTAGTTTGCCGGTTATTGGGTTTATGTGCTTGGTTGACTTTAGAGTTAAATTGGAATTTCTTGGTTTGCTTTTCATACACCTCCTAAACCAACTACAAAAGAGACTTGCCAAAATGTAGCAACAGTGTTTGAATAAAAATCCCTTTCCGCTACAAAAAAAAATCTGAGTTTTGCACATTCTGTGGCTTTTATATCTTACTTTGCTAACCATCTTTGTTGCCCATGCTTTTGCCTTATCGCTCAATTTATTATATATATAATCAGCTCTTAAATGATATGTGTACGTATGTATTTGTTCAGCAATAACATTTGACTTCCTAAGAATAACATTTTGCTTTACAATTTATGGGCAATTTAAATAGTTTCTTAGGAAAACTGGCTTAGATTGGGACAGGGAAAATGTATACTCGTACGTGTATTTATATTACCATATATTTGAGATCGTCGCATTTCTCGTGCCAATACCAATCGCCTGAGCGCTAAGCGGTATCAGCAATACGGTCCAGTTTTTCATGGTGCGCTGAAAGCATTACTTTATTGGCACACATTTTTGGGAGCCGAATCATTTTAAAAAATAAGACTGACCGCCTTTGAAAGTCATATAGTTAGCCATAACGGCTTTATTACACTTCGCAGTGATCCAGTTTCCGAGCATTCCGACTGGAAATGGAAATAAGGTTGCCCATATTCGACGGACCCGACAGATTTCGATGACTCTTTGGGCCCATTCCAATCGACGAGGCTTGTCCGCAGGCATAATCTTTGCGTCAATTGAATCTTATACGGGAATAGATGCAAATCAATGCGAATAATTCGTTGTAAAGTGGTCTGAGCAGTGCCCAAATGCTGAGAACGGCGATTTTGGGATGTCCTTGGCGACGCCTTGGTCAGTTTTGATTTGGCCTCTTTGGATTAGAAAGAGCATCACCAGTCGAAAACATTTCGTACAAACGTTTATTGGTGTTTTTCGAAGGAGCACTTTTCACATTACTTAATTTTTTATACGCACGTTGAGTTTTCACAATTGACTTCTTTTGTTGAATGTCAATTTCAAGAATTTGGGAGCGCTTGCGTGGTGTGCACTGTTCCATGGTAAAAATCTGCGGTGTGTCATTAAGCGATCTGACGTTTCTGTCAAAAGATACAGGGTTGCCAAATGGGTCCGTCGAACATTGGCAACCTTGTAGGCCATTATGATTTTAATGCGCTCATTTCTGTTTAGACATTCGAAAAAATTAAGTTGTACGTTTTAAATATATACGTTCGCTGATTAATTGAATAAGAGCACAATTAAAAAAAAAATTGTAAATTTCAAAAAGTCCATGCCTTCAATTTCCGGTCCCAAAGACCGTTTATCATATCTCTGTAGCACTCACCGTTGACGGAAACTGTGCTCCCAGTAGCATTTTCAAAAAGAAAAGTGGACCAATGATGCCATCGCGCTGAACTCCAAAGGACTTCAGCAGACTGTAACTCTCAGAGGATACATTGGTTGCTCGATGATAATGTGCGGGCTTTCCACTCCTTAGATGCTTGTTAGTTTTGATGAATTTGCACTACGTTGGAAAATACGCAATTTTTCAACAAATGCACTTTTTGGGCTTTAGTTTATTTCCTAACGTGGTGTATATATAAGAATTTCAACATTTTTTGCAGAAAACGACAAAACAACGGTTGAAATAACAGATGTTAAAAAAACACTGTATCGTGCACTCCTATGGTTGAGCATCTTCAGCAAATTTTATCAAAATCGAAGTAATAAAGCGTCGCACTTTACGTGAAAGCGTTAAGCTAGGCACAGACGGAAAACAAATCCAAATAAACGGTTCAAACTCATTTTGCCACACACGTGTAGATTTGTTGATGATTTTAGTTTCACGCTGTTCATTGCTGAGTGAATATGCGGAAAAAAATTATTTCCATGTATGTATGGTATTTCTGTTTGGCTGAAAAGGAGAGGGAAAGGTATACTTTTTTCACACTTCCTATATCAGCGTTTTTGTCTACTTCTTTATATTTTTTTCTAATAAAATTTGCCACAATATTAATTTTATATTTCTGTCTTTATATTCATCCCTCTCACATGACCGATTGCAAGTTGACAAAAAATGTTGTCAATTTTCGATCGGTTTGCCAACTGCGCCACACCTTCTTTCGTCGTACTCGTCGTTCTCGTTTAAGAGGAGCAGAGTTGTGTTGGATAGTGCTTGCTCGTAATCGTTTATTTCTTGTTCTTGTTATTCATCTTAATACCTTTATTGTTCATTTTATATACAAGGTGGCGCAATAGTAACCTTGCGAGGTTTTTTGGCTGTAACTAAAAAAAAATCAAAAACTTTGATTCTTCTTGTGGACTATTTTTATTTGGTCTTTTCATTTTTTTACATCAAGTCGAGAATATGATGTCATGTAAATGGCCGCCGCCACAGTTGATTGCCATTTGAACCCTTTTTATGGCCAAAACTTCCGGCGATAGGTCCTCACATTCTTGACGGATATTGTCTTTAAGAGCTGCAAGAGTCTGAGGCTTGTTGATATAAACCCGCGACTTCAAAAATCCCCACAAAAATAAGTCTGGAGCGATCAAATCAGGCGATCTTGCTGGCCAGTGCAAATCGCCAAAACGGGAGATTAGGCGCCCGGGAAATGCATCTTTCAGCATATCGGTTGTGGCACGTGCAGTGTGTGCCGTCGCACCGTCCTGTTGGAACCACACGTTTTCCAATCCCAATTCATCACGTTGCAGCAAAAAGAACTCGTTAATCATTGCTCTGTAGCGCTCACCATTCACAGTAACTGTTTGGCCCGCGACGTCTTCGAAGAAAAAAGGTCCGATGACTCCTCCAGCGAAAACAGCACACCATACAGTGACTTTGAGCGGGTGTAATGGCTCTTCGTGGGTTACACGCGGATTTTCAGTGCCCCAGGAGCGTAAATTTTCCTTATTTACGTACGTATTTTTGATGAAAAATCATCTTCCTCTTGGTGGTGATTAAGGATGGCTTGTGCGTATGTTAGACGCGATTGGCGGTCTGCAGCTAACAGCTGATACACCGCCTGGACTTTGTACGGAAACATCTTCAAATCTTGTACCAAAATTCGCTGTAAAGACCGTCGACTGATACCCATTTGCGTGGCACGTCGTCTGGTCGATTTCGACGGCGCTTCCGTGACATCCTCGCTACAGCAGCAATATTCTCTGCAGAACGGCTACTCCGGGGTCTGCCACGCCTGACAGCATCTCATGTTGTGCCAGTCTCTTCGAGGCGAGCGGCTAAACGTCGCAGTGTTTCACCAGTAGGCGTTGGACGGCAATAGTCAGCAATATTCCGCGTTCTGGAGCAGTGTAACGTAACATTGTTTATTAACGTGTATTTCGCATGTGTTTACTACACAAATGTCAAAACAGAACTGACATTAGGGGCCAATCGCAAAATGTATAGCATTTTCTGATAGGAGGATTACTTTAGCCACCTGCCCATGTCACTGTGACAAACCCAAATGAGTCTAATATCAAAGTATTCGGATGGAGTCGAGAGAAAAATCAGCCATTCCCCGAGTAATTTCGAACGCACACGCAGCTAGCTCCGGACTCCAATTGCCGCTTAGCTGTCGGAGTAAATGTTTACTTCACACTCTACTTCTACTTTCGCACAATACTATCCCATCAACGCTATTGTCCAACTTAAAGCCATCCGTAAAAATGTTTGCCATTCCCTGTTTCCAAATGTTAGACCCCGCTAATCCTTCCTTACTATGAATGGAAAAAGTACTATTCGGCACTGGGAGAATTCTAAGCACCATCTGTAATTAAAATAAACTGTAATTAAAATTAAATAAATAAATAAAAACTGTTTCAGATGTGTGTACTGAGTTCAAGTATCAACATTCAATTAGTTCCATTAGTAACATTTTAATCGGGAGTGAGCGTGTCCCTAAAATGAAATGTGCTTAGAACGTTTTAGAACATATTAAAATACATATTTGTATATTTTCGAAATTTAAACTTTCTGCCAAAAATTAATGAATTTTCGAGCTTTCTATTATCCTTTGCCCATTAATTTGTAGAAATACAAACATGTCATATTCTAAGAAGCGCCTCGTCATCAATTTAATTAAACTTATTTACATTTATCCCATAAGCCGCAAGTAAGAAAATTTCTAAATAAAAACAAAGAACGATGCATTTGTTGTTTTGGCTGCATTGCAAATTAATATCCTCTTAATATATGTCAAATGCATTTCCTTACAATTCTCTAATCGAAATGTTTCAACACTTGTCAATAACCGAAGAAACGAGATTGTAACGACATAAATGCATTCACTTAAATTTAATCAAGCATAACTGTAACTTAACACGTTTATCATTTTTAGGATGATTTGTGAATGTTTGTAAAATGTCAACTGTGAAATAATGCACCCACTTATACGTACATATGTGTATGCATAAATGTGATAAACTCGGCATTTTGCAAATAACCGAATAAATAAATCAGATTAATTGTATGAAAAACCTTAATTCGCACTAAACGAATTTTCCACAGGGTGACACATTGTTTAGAGCGACACAGCGAGCATAGCTTCAGTTGAAATATTTTGTTGTACCAAAACTCGACATTGCTTTTTTGCTTCTAGCACACGAAAATTGCACAAAGGAAGAAATCAGCGAAAATTTCATCATAAAATTTCATATGGTATGAAAGGGTATTGTAGTGTCAGAGCCGAAGTTAAAAGCTCAGAATATTTCATACGCTTGGTAGATAAGAGCTTTAGTAGAGGCTGAGTAGCACGTAGAATTACAATAAAATACATTTTTTTTCTTCTTTACGCCGATTTTGTTTAAATAAAGTCTGTGTTATGCTCTTATCTACGTCCCAGTTCAATAGGAATGTAAAATCTCATTCAAAATATAGTCTAAAAATATTTGCGAAGTGAGTATACACTAATTCTGGCGAATATCCCTATTATGGGGTATGCGAACAAGCATAAAGCACCGCCCTCGGAAAGAGGTCTCGCTGCTGATACTATTTTTGTGTTCGCTCTAGTAATATACTGCTGATTCTTCTTTATCTGCCGTCAAAAATGCCTACGTTCGTCCCGAAAAATCAGCATTCTTAAGAGGGAAAAGGCATTTTCCAAAGCACACGTTATTATATTCAGCTAAAACCGATTTATATTTTTAAATATACTCACTTATGCATCTCACCATCTTAAACTTTCTTAGAAAACTTAGTCTTGGCAGTATCGACTATTTCAACAGGTGATTCGGTGTTTAGAAGCTTGAAGCAATATTTTGAAGTATATTCATTGCCTTCAATTGTAGGAAGACTTTTATCGTCTTTCACTCAAATGAAAGGGCAACTTGAAGCAAAATAACTCTGGCAAAGAGGGTATAGTATATGTTTAACAAGTACGGATTGCTTTTAGGAACTAATATATTATATATATTAGGAACTAATATATATATATATAATCGGGAGACACCAGAATTCGTTTTAGAGGTACGGTTTCTTCGGTAAAGTTTCTTATTTTGCCCGCCCTAATATATATATATACATATATAAATGGCGCGTACACCCTTTTTGTTGTTTGGCCGAGCTCCTCCTCCTATTTGTGGTGTGCGTCTTGATGTTGTTCTACAAATGGAGGGACCTACAGTTTCAAGCCGACTCCGAGCGGCAGATATTTTTATGAGGAGCTTTTTCATGCCAGAAATACAATCGGAGGTTTGCCATTGCCTGCCGAGGGGCGACCGCTGTTGGAAAAATGTTCTTCTTAATTTTGGTGTTTCACCGAGATTCGAGCCGACGTTATCTCTGTGAATTCCGAATGGTAGTCACGCACCAACCCATTCGGCTACGGCGGCCACCTTGAAACTAATGGTCACCTAATATTTCGTATATCTGTTGCAAATGTCTTAATAATCTTGTCATTGACAGAACAAATATTGGCTTATTTACGATACGATTGGATGATTAACCTACAACTTCATTTCTTAATTTCGCATGAAGCTCCCTAACTCACTAGCAAAGTGAATGTTCTGCCTTATTCCCTTTAGGCATCGTAAATGTATAGTTTTCTTTAATTAAGACAAATCTAAATCACAAAATTATCAAACTCAGCATTAAATTCCTTGAAAATGTTTCTAGTTTGCTTGAACTGATTATTAAATATTAAAAGAGTATTTCATCAATACTTCCAACTTCATATCGTGATAACAACATATTCTTACTTATAGCGGTCAATTGACCAGATATTATTTCAAGATAGATTTAGTGACTGGAGTTTTTGTGTTTTGCTGTAATCTGTTGATGAGTATTTTGTGTGATAGGACAGAAGAAAATTGTTGAAATACCCATTTGCTCTGCGACCCAGAAATTTTTAGTTCGCTACGAGATTAAAATCCTTAAATTATTTTTTTTAGTCTTCCAGTAGAAATTCGGTCTAATCATAAGACAAAAGTAAAAAAACATCAACGGAAAGCGACCATCAACCTCCATACAATTTGTCACTAATGGAAGTGCTTAATAGAGAAATACTCGATCTTGTAATACAGAATATTGCGAGGAAGTTGTACAAAATTTACACCGAAATATGAAATAATTACGAGGTTACTATTACTATTATTATTAGGCTTTTGCGCACTACGATCAAAAGAGATCTATTCTGCAAAGCCTGCTGCGGTACCCTATGTGTTAAGGGTTTTTAAAAAATTTAGCACATTCTGGGGTTTATTGTCTCATAATTTATATGGCGGCACTGCTCTCGATTTGTGGCTTTATTTATAGTGCACGCTCGGTATGATGCAACAGAACGTAGGGATGTGTGCTTCTAATTATCGCAACAATTGCTATTTGCACCCTTACAGCTTTTATTGCTATTGCTTGGGGGAGCGTTGCTGTTAGCCAAAATAAGCGCATACCTCCCCTTGCTAGCTGGTAACACAACTCGACTTTTGTGCTCATGCGTAGCCAAATTTAATATTATTTAATTTTTTTGTAATTATTATTTTGTTAATTTTGTTTTTTATTTGACGTGTTCGTATAGTGCATTATACAACAAAAATTTAAGAGATTTAAAAAGTTTTCCTCACAATTTTCAACTTTTTAATCAGTTTCAATTCAATAAAATAATAATTTAATTTTAATAATTTTTTTTGTGAATTTTCTTCCATTTACATCTCAGAGAAGTCTTTTATATAAAAAAAAAATATCTTACACCTCACGAAAACAAAATTGCAAAATCCTATTAGAATTATGAGCTTCTTGAAACTAGCCATTCGTTGTAATAATATTAAATGGACTATAAAACTACACACCCAGAATTATTTTAAAAATTGTGAATAAAAAGTTGGAAATTTTTAAAATTTTCTTGAATTTTGTATAAAGTTTGAAACTTTGATTTATGAAATATTTATTGCGAAATGTATTATAAGTATATTATATTTCATAAAAACCAAAATTCAAATAAAAAATAGCTCCGACTTTTTTGAACTCAGGTTAATGAACTCAAGATTATAAATGTCTCTGGTGAATCCCAACGTGAGCAGCTAAAGGTGCACCTGTTAAATAGCTAGCACTACTTATACAATACTCGTGAGATAATAAAAAAAACCTATCATACTTATACCAAATATCTTCATTAGTGCTGCGACACGAGAGCTACGAGAAAAAAAAGTACTCCAAATAAGCTTAAATTAAAGCCGTTGCTAGATCCCACTAGGTAGATATTTAGGAGATATAGTAGCATGAAAAATATTTTAAAGGATCTTTCAAAACTGACGCCTACATGTCAGTGGTGAATAATTCTTAGACTTCTTCTTAATTGGCGCGATAACCGCTTACGCGATTTTGGCCGAGTTTAACAAAGCGCTCCAGTCGTTTCTTTCTCGTGCTAACCGGCGCCAATTGGACACACCAAGTGAAGCCAAGTCCAAGTTCTCCACCTGATCATTCCAACGCAGAGGAGGCCTTCCTCTTCCTCTACTACCACCTGCTGGTACCGCATCGAATACTTTCAAAGCCGGAGCGTTTGTATCCATTCGGACGACATGACCCAGCCAACGTAGCCGCTGGATCTTTATTCGCTGCGCTATGTCTATGTCGTCGTAAAGCTCATACAGCTCATCGTTCCATCGTCTGCGATATTCGCCGTTGCCAACGTGCAAAGGTCCAAAAATCTTACGCAGAATCTTTCTCTCGAACACTCCAAGCGTCGCTTCATCTGATGTTGTCATCGTCCAAGCTTCTGCGCCATACGTCAGGACGGGCATGATGAGAGTCTTGTAGAGTGTTAGTTTTGTTCGTCGAGAGAGGACTTTACTGCTCAATTGCCTACTTAGTCCAAAGTAGCACTTGTTGGCAAGAGAGATTCTACGTTGGATTTCAAGGCTGACATTGTTATCGGTGTTAATGCTGGTTCCTAAATAAACGAAGTATTTTACAACCTCGAAATTATAACTGTCTACAGTGACGTGGGTGCCGATACGCGAGTGCGCCGACTGTTTGTTTGAAGACAGGAGGTACTTCGTTTTGACCTCGTTCACCACCAAACCCATTCGCTTTGCCTCTTTATCCAGTTTGGAGAAGGCAGAACTAACAGCGCGGTTGTTAAGGCCGATGATATCGATATCATCGGCATACGCCAACAATTCGTAGACGGTAGATGTAAAATTGTGCATGATAGATAAACGCTTTAAATTATTGATGAAAATTGTCGATCTTTAAGAAAAATATATCGAAATTTTTCGGTGGAAATAATTGTAAGTGTGTGTGTCGCTAATTCAAAGATTGGTAAAGAATTCAACAAACTGGTTCTGTCGGGGATAGAGAAAGAACTGGCAGTTCAAAAACTGTGCCTTCTGTTGAGAATATTGCTGCTTGGCGGATTTTACCTGTGGTGGAGATTTAAATGATACAATTTTTCACATATAATTGTTGAGAGCCTGAAAGGATCTAAATTTCTGGAAAATTTGTTTGAAAACAACATTCAGCTGCGTCTTTTGAAAAACAATTTATTAATTCAAAAAATGAAGTACAAAATTAAAAAAAAATTTATAATTAGTTTAAATTAATTTGTATATTAAACTACGTGATGCAGTAAGTTCAAAAAATTACTTACACATAAATATAATGATAAATAATATATAAATATAAAAAATATATGTATTTAAATTCTATTGTATGTATAAGTTCTGTGTTAGGACAGAAATTATATATCAAGTCGTTTTATAAATAATATTTTCGATTTAACTTTAACTTTAACTTTAACTCTCCTGAAAAGAACTCGGGCTCTCGGACTAAGTAGTATTATCATCGGCAAAGTTCATTCTGAACGCCTTTTCATAATTTGTACTGTCTTGTTCATGTTTAGTAACACTTTTGTATCTAAATTTGTTGAAATCATCTGGTCCACGACTTATCTTGACTCAAAATTATGAACTGCAACTTATGAAATGGGTTATAAAATTCAGCTTCATATACTTTTTTACAGTTCACAAAGTGGATAATGAAATATAAAAAATTTAAATTTTTTTATTGATAAAAAATCCTAAATAAGCCTCTATAACAACCAGATTCTATAAATTTTAAGTAAATCTGATATTACTTTTGATTCCTTTTGGCTTTTAGAGTTCCTCACTAATCGGAGCAGAATATTTTTGGTATTCAGCTATCTGGATGGAATCGCAAAAATACCTTCATCCTTTTGCGGCAAGGTTTTTTTTCTAACTATTACGAATTCTTATTTTTGTTCGAACTTGTAAGGCTACTTAAGTTCCTTCCTTGGGTGTTTGCACTGTTATTTTTTACCTTCTAACACAACTCTGACAGTTTTGCCATAATCTAATATGACTCGAAACTCAGGCAACCTACCCACTTATACTGTTTTTTTTTTGCAATATGCGAAAATTATTTGGCTTTAAACGAATTTTCCACGGAATTGCCAGCATTGTATTGCCCTGTACTCACCCACTCACACACATACATATATGTATGCATATATATCGCATACAAGAATTTGCCAATTAAAATTGTGTTGCTACACAGCATTTAATTTCCTTTGTTCTTCGGCAATTTGCTTTAATCAAAATGTACAATTTCCTCTCGTCCTTAATTATACTTTACTGTCACATCAATTTACAACAATCGCATATTTTAGATTAAAATTTACAACAAGAAGGATTAAAATGCTATGTGCTGTCATAAGCTCACAAAGAGTTTACGAATATCTGCACAGACTCACTTAATTTGCAAAGTGTTGCTGTCAAGCAAAGTCGGTGTGCAAAGTTCCTTTTAGTGATGGCTTATTGATATTTGCTTGCTCGTTTTCAAATAAATTAAACAGAAATTCATGGAACGGCTTTTCGCTCCACGAGAAGGCAGCTCAAACTTATTTAATGCTTTCTAATGGTCGTATTAATAAGGAGATTAAAATAATATTAAAATATATTTTAGAAAATCACTACAGAACTAATAAAAACACACAGGAGTGTTAGTTCAGAGCGAGATTAAAAACAGCTTAAGAATTCAAGTAGCAGCTGCTAATTTCAAAAAACAAACAAATTCAAACATTTGTGGTTTAAAGAACCCGAAAATAAATAAATATTTCAATAGAATATGAGAAAATTTAACATTTCTTTCTTATGCGTATTGTGTTTATTCATTTTATCAATGCAAAAGCTTTCAATACTTTTTCAGTCAGCAAATAGCTCTGCTGTTTTAGTGTAATTAGGTTAGGTTAGGGATGTTTCCACACTCCATAAGGCTATACTCTCCTCTACCCTTAAAGTACTCAGACCTGAAGACTCATTGTGATGCTACTAGCTTGGACTCAAGCTCCTCCCCTAATTCCAAATGTGGAGAAACCACTTCGTCCGTTTCCCGTTTCCCATTTCTTTTGCTGCATGAAAACTATCGATACCCATAACTATGATTTGACTGTTGATAATGGCAAACTATTTCGTGTTTTCATTTCTGTTCAGTAAGGTTTGTCTCATTATAGCTGGCGTTGAGTAGAAACGGAGTTCCCGCTAAGATAATCCGCCTCATCAAAGCCCATTACGAGAATTCCAAACTGACAGTGCTCCACAATGGCAACATCAGCGACCCATTCACCACTAACGCAGTCATAAGCCAAGGTTGTCCCTGTCGCCCCTTCTCTTCACCATCGTCTTAGGCGACGTTATAAACCAATCGACAATACACAACAGAGGCATCGTATGGAGTTTCACTAGCACATCTTGAGGGCCTGGACTTCGCCGATCACAACTGCCTGCTCTCTCACAAACCCACTGGCATGCAAGCGAAGGTTGACAGATTAGTCACGCTGAAACGCACTGTCGGACTGAGGATTAACATGGCCACGACCAAAGCTATGATAATCAACCACAATAAAGCAAGACATATAATGATTGACGGTTGCTTGGTGGAATTTGTCGAAGGTTTCTGCAACCTCGACTGCCCTATCACGGCAGATGGCGGAGCAGATGAAGCTGTCAACTGCAGGCTAAACAAAATAAGAATGGCATTCGGGTAAATGCGTAGAGTATGAGCGATTTCGCAAATATCCAGGCGCTCTAAACCGGAAATATTCAGCTCATGTGTGAAGTCTATATTGTTTTACGGAAGTGAAACATAGTTGGTCTCCAGCATCATCACACAGAGACTACAATCTTTGAAATCTTTCAAACAAATATTTACATCCTCATTATCTGTAGAATATTCTGTTGGAGATCAACGCCCATCCTATGGCAAATCAAACGCAGAAAGTGGCGATGTATTGGTCACGCGCTTATAAAACCACCAGATAGGCTCAGGAGAATGACACTGGACTGGAACTCGCAAGGGAGCAGAGATCCGGTCGGCCAAAGATCATAGGTCGAAGGTCGATGTGCGCAGACTAGCAAATGCCGACATCACATGAGACGGTGCAAGAACAACAGCTCAGAACCGTGTATCATAGAAGGCCTGTCGGGGCCCTATGCTCCAGAGTGAAGTGAACAAGGATATCAAAAAGGGGAAAAAAAGTGATGCGAGCCGCATCCCGCGAGCCGTGTTCCCTCCATAATTTAAATATGCTCTGGATGCCAGTGACCGCTGTCTTTGTCTTACAGGAAGACGCCCCGGTCTTCTGTAAGCCGCCGAACTTTCTGGTAGAATTTTCAGGCGCTGTTCCTATTGGCCAGCTTCTCGCACTCACGTGTTCCGGCCTCTCGTTTTTTCTTTCTGATAATTCATCTCTCTTCCTTTCTTAGCTCTCGGTAGCGATCCCACCTGGTTCGCGTTACCCGATCCCAGTGTAAGCAGGAAAGATCCCTATAGACAGCAAATTTCGCTCCATTTGTCGTGCATGCCAGATTGTTGGGCAGTACTCTCTGAGAGCAGGAGTGAGAGTCGAGGGACGAATCTTCTGGTTCTCTGTTGTGATTGCCGCTTTGCATAGTTAGATGTACGTTTTTTGCTGCGCAGAGGCGTGCGCGTAATTTGGCTGCAACAAGGTAATCATGATCCGAGTCGATGTTGGGTCCTCGGATCGTACGTACCACACATCTAAAACAGTTAAAGCGTGTATTCAATCTATTACAACATGATCGATCTGGTTTCGCGTTTTTCGCGTTTTTCTCATAGGAACGTTCCAGGCGCTCATAGAAGGAATCTTTGGTCATATTAGGCTTCTCTTCTCTACAAAAGAAAAAAAAAGCAAAAAAAAAAAACAAAAAACTGATTCACAACAGTAAAAGAATAAAATAAATAATTGGCGCGTACACTTCTCTTAGGTTTTTGGCCGAGCACCTCTCCTATTTCTGGTGTGCGTCTCGGTGTCGTTCACAAATGTAGGGACCTACAGTTTTAAGCCGACTTCAAACGGCAGATATTTATTATGAGGAGCTTTTTCATAGCAAAAATACACTCGGAGATTTG
Source organism: Anastrepha obliqua (assembly GCF_027943255.1). Lineage (NCBI taxonomy): Eukaryota > Metazoa > Arthropoda > Insecta > Diptera > Tephritidae > Anastrepha > Anastrepha obliqua. The sequence continues at coordinate 122,939,577 of NC_072894.1, forward strand.
CTATTGACTGCCGAAGGGCAGCCACTATTAGAAAACACTGTTTCTTGATTTTCATGCATCTAGAACCCACATTCTTCGGCTTATTCGATGTGGAAAATTTTCAGTCAAGGGACTAAAGTTTGAGTACTTATATATTGCTCCCTAAAAGCTTTGCCAACTTAATTCAAGTAAAAATAAAATTCATGCTATTGAAGTTCCTATTATGGAAGTTAAACTGTATTTGAAACAAAAAGTTAATACAATAGGCAGACTTAAGAATAAAATCGACTGCTTGCTATAGTTTGTCCGAAAACTTTTATACTATTCAATTTTTGTGTTTTTTTTTTTGTTCTTTTGGTACTGGCGACCAGTGAGATTTCTTCTTTCCACTTCAAACCACTTCCCACGAAGAAAATTTGTCAAGCCACTCGACCATAACTTAACTTTTGCGTACAGGCTCACACACACAATGAATGTCGTATTTCAAACGTAAATAGTTGATAAATGATGGTTCTGCAAAGGTCAGCTGAATGCGACAAATGTGCGACGTAATCGAAGTTGTTGTAATTACTCAACAATTTTCGTCAAATATATACTATACACGCATATGTATGTGTGTGTGTGTATGAACGAATACTTTTGAACAGAAAAGAAACTGAATTAATGTATAAATATTTACCTCCGCATACATATATAAGTGCAAGTTATGTATTATCGATCGAGTCAGTCTTGGGCTATGACTCGTAAGAAATAGTCGTGTGAAACCAATTATTTTAATTTTAATAATATAATAATAATAATAAAACTTAGAAAGACAAAAAAACTCAATTGTTTTAATCGAAAACATAAATGGCGACGAGGATAAAAAACAATAAAACAAAAACACAATTTTATTAAAAAACAAAAATTTAATATCTGCTCTTCGAGATGTATTGAAAGAAAAAATAAATAAAAATTAAAATAAAAATAAAAAATCAATAAATCAAATGCGTACAAGCAAACGTTGAAAAAAAAAAACAAAAAAAAAAAACAATTACGAATAGTGTGCATAATTAAGAAAAAAAATATATGACTAAATTTTAATAAAATATTTAATAATAAATATCAATATAATTACATATGAAAACTAAAGTCGAATCGAAATTTGAAAGTGTGAAGTTTTGAAATTTCAATAATAAACTGGAAGCTATACGTGATTTGACGAAAATTCTGAAATACACACATACATAAAGATAATTTTACAGAAAATTGCAGCAAATGGGATTTGAGATCTCATTGACCCCCCATGATCAAATTAATGCGAGTGACAAGGAAATACAATTTGAAAAGTGTTAACACTTAAATTTCAATCTTGTTAAAAAAAGAAATGAAAATTGAAAACTGAAAGTGAATAAATATTGAATGTTGAGCGCTGTACTACTTGAAAAAGACTAGCCAAATAACAGTTGAAAAAAAAAAAAAATACCGCAAATCACTCAAGTGTTTCTATATTACAACAACTAAAAAATCGTTTAAAAGTGCACTTGACTTCAAAAGAAAGTCATGACCCGCTAGGTCAAGAAAAGGACAGAAAAATACTAACGGATACGAAGCTGATACACATTGTTGCCAACGAACAATTGTTACGAAACAAAGCCATCTCGCGAAATTATGTAATGTAATATACATATGTAAACGAGTGCGATCAACCTCGAATGAGAATTAAAAGACAACAAAAATAAAATGTAAAGAGAGATGAACGAAAACATAAACTAAACAAACACAAAGAAATAACGAAAGAAAGTAGTTAAAAGAAGTGCTAGCTGAGGAGGCAAAGGTATTAGAAGAAATAAACAAAAAAGTGGAAATAACGACATACATAAATAAAAATAAAATAAAAGAGGTTTACAAATTTATACAAACGTGCTTCCTTCGCTTGTCCTCAGAATAAATATCGCGCAGTGATAATTTGTGCCGGTAAATTTTGGTATAAACTAAATTTCAAACCCATTCAATTGTAATAACTAAATAAAAATAATCCAAAAATAAGAAAACAGCAAAATAAATAGTGAAACAATAAATAAAAATATAAAATTAAAAATACAAAATCAAGTTAAATCGATTTAACTTTGTCTAACGTAATACAACGAAAATACTGTCAACATGGACTCGCAGGGTTATGAAAATGCAAAGGGTGAGGCACGCACTGTTCACGATTTGTCCTGTCAATTTGGTAGCAAGGAATTCACCAAGGAAATGTTTCAAATTTCTGGCGGTAGTCAATCGGATAACAACAGCGAACAGCAGCAACAACGAGCCAACAAAAAAATAAAATAAAATAAAAAATAAGTAAAATTAAAATATCAATATAGCAACAGTCGCAAAAAAGTAGAATATGCTTACCAATAAACAGTGTTTCTCAAACTGCCTTAATTTAAAGCAAAGGAAAGTAAATAAAGAAGTAAAAGGGGGACTAGAAGAAGGAGGAAAATAAGAAAAAGTATAAGGATTCGTAAAAGAAGGGGAATAAGAATAAGCAAAAGAAACGACAAACAAAACAAAAACGAAAGAAAAAAAAAAACAAGAAGTCGAAGTAAATAAAATGAAAATGAATCAGAAAAAAGTAAAAATAAAAGGAAAAGGAAAACGTAAATGGAAAGTAAGAAGAAAAAAAGTGGAAAAAAGAAAAAGAGGAAAATAAAAATAAGAAGTATTAGATATAGTAGAAGAAGAGGAATAACGAGAAACAGAAAATGAGAAAAATATATTAAGAAGGCGAAAAGTAAAAAGAAAAAGAAAAAGAAAAAGAAGAAGAAAAAGAAAAAGGAAAGGAGAAAGAAAAATAAGAAGAAAAAGAAAAATAAGAAGATAAAAGGGGGAAAAAGAAAATAAGGGAATAAATAAGGGAAAAAGAATAAAAGCAAGAAAACGAGGACGAGGAATATAAGAAGGAGAAGAATACAAGAAGTAGAAGAAGAAGATGAATAAGGATAAAAATAAAGCAAAAACACGAAAACGAAAAAAATTAAGAATTAAGAGAAAAATAGAAATAAAATGAAAACGAATCGGAGAAAGAGAAAAAAAACAACAAGAAGAAAAAAGTAAAAAGAAAAGAAAAAGAGAAAAGAATAAGAAAAAAATAGAGCAGTGGAAAAATACAATGAATAAAAGAAAAAGAGAAGGAGAAGAAGTGTGAAAAAAGCCGAAGTAGAAGAAAAAGGGATAAAAAGAAAAAAAAAGAAAAAGAAAAAGAAAAGGAAAAAGAAATGGAAATAAAAAAAGAAAAAGAAAAGGGAAGGTGAAAATGAAAATAAAAAGGGGGATGAAAATGAAGAATTGAAAGCTAATGAAAAAGGAAGTGAAATAATTGAAAAAGAGTATGTAGAAAAGACAGATAACTTAAAACAAAATAACGGTGGCGCTGAAACTTCGTATAATAAAGCACACCCCACAATATAATACAAAATTGATTTTTGAAGTTTATTTACAATTCTTGCCATTTCATAAAAAACTTTGTTGTTGCAAAATAATATAAACAATATGGAAAATGCCTTCACATATTATTTACAAAATAACTTGTTGTAAGACATTGATATATAGTAGGTCGCGGCAGCCTGAAGGTTGACACTTATGAGAAAAATGTTAAGAGCAATCATGATTTTCATTCCAATTTCAATCGGTTGAACCATAAAAACCAAACCAATAACAATCTTAGTAAACAAAATTCAGGAGTTTTCCCCAAACAAAAATACAAATTTTGAATATAATCCGAATTATAAAAATTCGAACAGATACAATAGAAATTTTGAAAATAATCAATCTGGAAATTTTAATAGCAATGTCAACTACGGTAGAAATAGGGGCAATTGGAGAGCGAACACTTTGAGAGCCTAAGAAAAATATTTAACTGCTTATCTACAAATAACTTAAGAATACAATACGATAAATGCAAATTTTTATCTAGACATACAGATTTTTTAAAAAACGATAATAATTACTTTACGGATAACGAAGAAAACATTGATATAAAATCTTTGTTCGAAAATTCTTTAGAAACGGTGCATTCAGCATACGAAAACCTAAATGAACACTTTCTTATATCCGAGTCCATGGTGAGTGGATGCACCACTCAAATTGGGGAGCAGGTCCATCGAGGGCGAAATGTTATATAACAAATATAGAATAGTCTATATAGGCGAAAGAGATACAGATCTTTTTAGGAAATATATTAAAAAAGGATCAACAGGAATTCATTCAGAGTTGCCTGATAGTACGTAAAATGGGGAATTAAAAAAGGAACAACAGGAATTCATTCAGAGTTGCCTGATAGTGCGTAAAATGGGATATTAAAAAAGGAACAACAGGAATTCATCAGAGTTGCCTGATAGTGCGTAAAATGTTGTATTAAAAAAGGAACAACAGGAATTCATTCAGAGTTGCCTGATAGTGCGTAAAATGGGATATTAAAAAAGGAACAACAGGAATTCATTCAGAGTTGCCTGATAGTGCGTAAAATGTGGTATTAAAAAAGGAACAACAGGAATTCATTCAGAGTTGCCTGATAGTGCGTACAATGTGGTACAAGAAAAACTGATAAGTTTACTCTCTTATGACAATAACATTAAATTTACTAAATGCTGTTACAAAGCTTTAGACTTGAAAACAAAAGGAAATTTTAGAGGTAGTGGAAAAAGTCCATATGGAAGGAAACCATAAGAGTGTGCTAGAAAATTATGAACAGATGAAATTAAGGTACTTTTATCCAAATATGAAAAAAAAACTTTATCAATAAAAACGACATAGATTTTGAAAAAATGAAAAATTATACGTACAGAAAAAAGAAAGAAGCAATCAACAAATTGAATGCAGAAGCAGAAAGGGTTCCATATTTCAACAACAGCAAAGTTTACATGAAGAATACTCTTGCTAATAGAAATAAACTTGCAAAAAGGTTCGTACAATTGCAAAAAAGTTTTCCTAATAAAGTTGACATAGCAAATATCAAGAGGCCGCATAAAATAACGTAAATGTGCTTATGCGAATTTTATTAAAGATTTTAACATTTACTCATAAATGAAAAAAAAAAAAAAAATAATGATTGCGAACACAATAATTATTTACTAGAAATTCTACTGAAGTTTTAGTTTATTAAACACTATGTATATTTACGTAAACTAAGCTAAGTTTTATAGTTTGTAATACAACAACTTGTATACTGCAGATATAAAGTATAAAGTTCTTTTGTAATATGTAAAAAGTTGAATATTCAAAAACGGCAAATAACGAAAATGCAAATAGAAGTTAAACATAAAACAAAATTTTAATGCTGGCTGAAACTTAGTTTTAACTACTGTATATTACAATGAAATTGTGTAGTTATAAGTTAATAAATTAAAGTAAGTTATAGATAAATCGCAGGGACTCGATTTAATTTATGTGGAGGGCGAGTTATGTATTATCGATCGAGTCAGTCTTGGGCTATGACTCGTAAGAAATAGTCGTGTAAAACCAATTATTTTAATTTTAATAATATAATAATAATAATAAAACTTAGAAAGACAAAAAAACTCAATTGTTTTAATCGAAAACATAAATTGCACATATTATAGTATAATAGTAATGATAATTAACCGTCAGAAATGACAACAGCACCTTACTCTTCTTGCGCTATAAGCCGAATGAATCTTTATTTCTACAAAATGGCCTATCGTACCAAACGCTACCATCAACGAGTCTTAAGGTCTAATTACAACGAATGCTTAGCGAGTAAGTCTTAAGGTCTAATTACAACGAAAGCTTACTAAATAAATCTTAAGGGCTAATTACGTAAGTATAAGCACATGCCTACAATTACTGCTTACAACTCGGCCTTCCTGACACATAGAATCTCCTGATTCTACTAAGTTTCGTTTACACAAATAAAGTCTGTTTACTTCTCAGTATTTTTTTCCGAGACTTTGTTTAAAACCACACCAAGGCTTTAGATTTGTAACCGACCAAGTACCTTTATACGGAATCTGTGTCTGCTGAAAACCTTCTACATCTTCAACTACGTAACGGTCATTTTCTAAAATTTTAGTTACTCTGTACGGTCCCTTGTATTTGGGTATCAACTTGCTTGACGCTCCTACCTGCGAACTGGTGTTGGAGACTACAACATAGTCATTTAGGCTAAATTTGCGAGGTTCTCGCCGTTTCATATCTGAATAGGTTTTGTTGTAACTTTGTGCTTTGATTTGTTCTAATTCTGCCTGTTTTCTGACGTTCTCTATTATCGCTGGAGTTGAATTTTGTGCTGGCTCTACCACATTTTCTTTTACGCTATCTACGAACTTTCCTCTTTGTCTAACCCCAAACAAAAGTACGCTAGGTTGTTCCTTGGTTGCTCTATGTACTGTATTGTTCATTGCGTATTCCGCTGACTCTAATACTTTCTCCCATCTAATCTCTTTCTCAGAATCCACCATCTTTGCTAACATAGGTCCTAAGGTTTTATTCACGATTTCGACCTGGCCGTTTGCTTGGGGCGAGCTTGTGGCAACCTTTATGTGTTCTATACCTCTTTCTTCTAACAATTCTTCAAACTCTTTTGAGGTGAAGCAGGTTCCTCGGTCTGATACTATGAATTTTGGTCTACTATAGGCTCTGAAATAATCTTTTAGGGCAGTAACGGCTTCCTTGGAAGCTGTCGTTTTCGCGGGATAGAGACGAACAAACTTTGTGAACGCGTCTATTATTACTAGTATATGTTTGTACTTTGTGCATTTGCTATGAACTGGTCCGTAATGGTCAATATGAACCATTTCGAACGGCACGTTTCCTTTAGGTATCATATGTAAAAGCCCCTCTTTTTTACCGCCTTTATTTGAAAACGCTATACACTTCAAACAATTTTCAATGTGAGCGGCCGTCTTTTTCCTAATATTTGGAAACCAATAACTTTTCCCTACGGTTTCTATTACTTTGTCTACACCTAGGTGTCCCATTTCGTCGTGGTATTTATACAAAACATGTTGTTCCATAGGCTCAGGTACGTAAAACAGTAAGTCATTGTCCTTCTTTTTATAAACTACTCCATTTCTCATCTCATATTGACTGCTTTCCTTAACTTCTAATTCCTTTTTTACTTTTCTAATCAGTTCATCTCTACTTTGGCATACGATTAAGTTTTCTTCGAAAGTATTGGCATGAATTACTAGTACGTTGTTTATTCTACTTAGTGCATCTACATGTTGCATTCTTTTGCCTGACCTATGCTCAACTTCGTAATCATAATTTTGCAATTCTAATGCCCACCTCGCTATTCTTGGATTCATATCTTTTTTGTTGAGTGCCAAAGTAAGAGAGTTGCAGTCAGTAACTACCTTAAATTTAATACCTTGAAGGTATACCCTGAACCTTTTTAACGCATACACTATCGCTAGCGTTTCTAGCTCGAAACTGTGGTATTTGGATTCTGCATCGGTCGTTCGTTTGGAGAAGTAGAACACGGGATGAAATTTCCCGTCTTTCTTTTTCTGTAACAATATTGCTCCGAACCCTAAAGTACTTGCATCACAATGTAACTCTGTTGCATCACTCGGATCATAGATCGCTAGCAGCGGGGATGCGATAAGTTTTTCTTTAAGACTGTTAAAAGATTCTATTTCTGCTTCCATGAACTGAAACTTTTTATCTTTTTTCGTAAGATCGTGGAGAGGCTTGGCTATAGTCGCAAAATCTTTTATAAACCTTCGGAAGTATGAGCACAAGCCTAAAAAACTTTGAACTTCCTGCACTTTTGTTGGGACAGAAAAGTTATTTATCGCCTTAAGTCCTTTTTCATCGGCTTGAATACCTTTGTCTGTAATGACATACCCTAAATACGACACCTTTGATTGTAAGAACTCGCACTTGTCTAGTCGTAGCTCTAAATTATTCTGAACAATCCGTGACATAACCTTTTCCAATATTTCTAAATGCTGTTGTACACTTTGCGTCGCTATCATAAGATCGTCTAAGTAAACTATAACTTCTCCACTTCGAATCATGTCCGCGAAAATTTTGTTAATAAACCTCTGAAATGTTGCGGGCGCATTTTTCAGTCCGAACGGCATCCTCAGGAATTCGTACTGCCCCAAGGGAGTTGTGAAAGAAGTATATTTAATTGAGTCTTTTTCTACAAAAACATGAAAAAACCCGTTTTTTAGATCTAGCTTTGTAAATACCTTTTTGTTTGCCAATCTGTCTAGTAAATCATCTATAAGTGGCATTGGATAATTGTCTTTAACTGTAACCTTATTTAACTTTCTGTAGTCGACGCACAACCGAAGTTCACCAGTCTTTTTTTTAACCAGCACTATAGGTGACACAAACTCAGACTCGCTTGGTCGTATGTACCCTTTTGCTAAATATTCGTCAATTATTTTTTGTAACTCTTCTTTCTCACTGTACGACAATCTTCTTGGAGGACACGAAAATGGCTTATCACTTTCTAACGCTAATCGTATTTCCTTTCTAACTAGGGGTTCGTCGAGACTTTTTGAGTTCACGTAAATCCTTCTAAACATTGCTTGGAATCCGGTTTTTTCATTATAGCTTAACTGCTCACCTAGTTTGAGATCTAAATCCGTTTCACCACACACGTCTATTGCCATGACTTCTCTCAAAACTTCACTTATGTTGGTATTGTCGTCAGTTGTATCTTCGTTCCTTACACTGACTTCGTTAACTTTTCCACACGCTCCTTCGTTCGCTAAGATTAAATTACTCACTTTTTCAACATTGTAAATTTTCTCAACTTTACTTTTGCTCACAACATTTTCTACTTCTATATTTGCCACTCTATCCATAAACTCGACATTTCCTATCTTCAACTTTGCGTCACTTGCTTCGATGAAATCCCTACCCAGCAAAACTGGACAACCCATGGACCCATTAGGAACCACCAAGAGTTCAACTGAAACACATTTATTTAACACTTCTATAAAACATATCATTTTTCCACTGATATTCAAAGGGGACTTGTTTAACCCATAGTAAACATTTTTGACTTCTTCTAATTTTGCTCCTGCTGGTACTAGGACTTGCTTGATCAGGCTAACTGGGCTTCCTGAGTCGACTAAACATTCTGTAAACATGTACCTATTAGTATGTGCTGATACATATAATTTAAAATAACTTACAAACGTGTTCTTGTTTTTTTTGTGTTGTTTGCACTCCGCTGCGTAATGGCCTAGCTGTCCACAAGCGAAGCAGGAACCAGCTTCCCTCTTCGGTTTCCGACAATCTTTAGCATAGTGACCCGAGCAATTGCAGTTGTAACACCGCATCCTTTCGACCGTTCGTTGTTTTGGTTCCGTATGCTCTGGTAGACTTATAGAGTGGAACGCCCTTAGTACGTCGTTGGCTGTGGTGAAGTTTTGTAACCTGGCCTGATTGCGGAGTTGTCTATCAGGAACGCCTTCTATGAGGTAATCTGCGAGTTCCTCATCACCCAAGTTCAGTTCGCCGCCCAGCAAACATTTATCGTTGAAGTAGTTGGCGAAGCTTTCTTCGGATGACCACATTCTCTTCTCGAATTTTCTGCGGCGATCAAGCTTACTCTCACCTGCCCCGAACACTGACTCCATCTCACGTAGCAATTCGTCAACCTTTTTAGGAAACATAGGCTTTGCGTTGTACCACGACAGGGCTGCACCTTTTAACTTGGTGTGAATGACGACTCCTAGTACAGCGTCGTTTACTTGCACTACCTCGCGCAAATGCAGCAACTGGTTATGCCAGGCTTTGAACCCGTCGCCGCCATCGTACGCAGGTATTACGTTTTTCAATGTCTCAAACGCAAAGTCTTCGGTCGCTACTTTGCTTATTGTTTTCTCTCGTTCCAATTGTAACTTCAGCAGCTCAATTTCTCTCTGCAGCAGTGAAATTTGTATGCCGTCTTCTACTGTACCGTTCGACATACCGTTTTTTTCTTTGGCGTCGCGGTTTCTCGTTAAACGGTCCCCGAATGTACCGCTACATATACGTTGCTGTACCTTCTCACCGTTGTCCTCTACCTTGTAGTACGCCTTTTTTTCTGCACTATTGTCCACTAAATTTGCCATTGTATTCCCTGCTTCATTGACCGCTGCATTGGCAGCTACGTTTTTTGCAGTATCCTCTACGTTGACCGTCACCTTGTCCGCTACTTTGTCCATTACGTTTACCGCTACTTTGTCCGCCACGTTGACCGCTACGTCGTGTGCTGCTATGGTGTCTGCGTCACTGTCCGACTTGTTGTTTCTTCCGGTAACGTTGTCACTGACCTCATAAATCAGATCTACTGATTCGCTTGCTGGGCACAATCCGCGCGCTTCTTTTGACAACTGGCTCAGCCTTGCCGCGAGCGACGCTTTTGCACCGTTTGCGTTTATGCCAACGGCCGTACACCAGGCCTTTAATTGGAGGAGTGTATGTTTTTCGGCACTCACCACCTCGTCTTCCATTTCAGGACGCAAAAGAAAAATGTTTAAATATAACACACAGAGTTAGCTTTAGTGGCTTCGACGCCCACTTCTGATATAATAGTAATGATAATTAACCATCAGAAATGACAACAGCACCTTACTCTTCTTGCGCTATAAGCCGAATGAATCTTTATTTCTACAAAATGGCCTATCGTACCAAACGCTACCATCAACGAGTCTTAAGGTCTAATTACAACGAATGCTTAGCGAGTAAGTCTTAAGGTCTAATTACAACGAAAGCTTACTAAATAAATCTTAAGGGCTAATTACGTAAGTATAAGCACATGCCTACAATTACTGCTTACAATAGTAGATATGAACCTATACTAAAAGTATGCAGTGTCATTCGGTGATTTCCGTTAAAATCGAGTGCTATTTCGACACTGCTACTCCTGCCACTGTTACTTTCATATGTATAGATGTATACATATGCACATACATACAAACTCCTCGTGCATGCTTCATTCTGCGTCACACCTTGCGCAACCCTTTTCTAAAAGCAGCCGCATTGCAGTCTCATTACAGGCGCCTTTTCGCATCCACTGTCACAGAGCTTTTACCGCAATTTCGTGCTCATAATTAGATGGCACACATATGCAGAGCCACTTTGCCACCGACGTAAACAATATTTAAGTATTAACGCAAAAATATGGCAACATTTATGTGTTGAAATAGTTGCAGGGAACTGCAGGAAACTGGGAAAAATTCATAAAAAAATTTATGTGCCAAGCTGTTGGTTGCATGACCCACTGGTGCTTAATTTAACGTAACGTTATTTATGTTCAAACAGCAACATGTGATTGTGTGTATAGGTGTGATAATACATCTTTATTGCTACTTTTGAAAATTACAAAACAGGAACGTTTAAATAAGGGCATTCGCTTATAGAAAATTCACAATACGTATTTATACATATTATAATATACTCGTAATTATTATTGTTACATAGGCTAATTGAAGTGAAACTTCTTTAGCGGCGGTCTGATATTTGAGCGAGAATGGAGAGTGAATTGGAAAAAATGTAACGTTTAGAGATTTCGTACCGCGATAGAGAAAAAAAGATGCAACGCAGAGAGAAGAAGAAAGAGAGCTATACATTTTCCATACCTAAGACATAGGTTTCGTTGTAAGACAGAGTATACAGATATATAACATAGAGAGAGAGAGAAGGAGAGCTATACATCATAATGTTACGCGACAGAGAAAAAATCAGAAAAAAAGTTGCTGGTCATGTTGCAGCACATAATATCAGTAAAACAGCGGTACGAATCGGACGACGCACATCAACAATCCCGCTTAACAACAACAAAACGATTAACGCTAAACGATCACATTTACCATTAGTTTGGGCTTGTGCGACGACCATTCACAAGTCTCAGGGAAGCACGTATTCTGAAGTTGTTTACGAATATGATAAAAAATATTCGCAATCATTAGTTTATGTTGCTTTATCACGAGTCACTTGTATTGAAGGCTTGTGGATTATAACGAACGGAAATGATTTTAGATTCTACCATGGTCGACGAGCATCAGTCAGTATGTCTCATTTACAAGATGAATTCCGGAGACTATCGTTAAATAGACCGGAAACTGTGGATAAACAAATAATCGATTTCATAACTCAGAGAAGAGGGCTATCTGTATATACTCTTATTCTCAGAGCCTACGAACACATTCCGCAGATTTAACGGACTCTGTCATCCGCAAATCGAGTATAGTATATTACTTTTGTCCGAAACTTGGTTAAACGATAACGAGGATATTAGTATACCAAATTTCAATTGCGTTATCAAATATAAGCGACTAAATGTTAGAGCTGGCGGTATGGCAATCTACCACAATCAAGATGATAGCGTAAATATCGTCACACCAAACATGGAAATGACTGCAAGGCAGTCTCAGTCATATTCATCAACAGTCACATCAGTTGGCGATGTTTGCATTGCAGAATGTCAAACGCTGAATGGAAAAACTATTGTCATAACCGCCATCTATATCTCACCGAACCAAAATCTTGATGACATATATATTTAATTCACCGCTCACTACTGGTTTACAGCCACGCAGGTGCAAATGCACTTAGAAGAGGCGAAGACAAAATTCCATTGATTCTCGGGGGAAATTTCAACGTAAATTTCGGATCCAATGATTCTTTGCCGTTGATTCAATTTCTTCGAGAAACATTCGGTTTGCAGATAAACAATAACCCCAAAGAATCAACAACAAAATCCGGAACTACACTAGATGTAATTTTCACACGTTATCTAGAAAATATTGAATCACGTACATATATTTCATATTTCAGCTATCACAAACCAATTATATCAGTATTACCAATTGAACCACCAACAGATGATAGCATAATGCATATATAGTTAATAAAATCGAATTTTGGTTACACAAATTTTATACTGTTGTATTTCTTTTGAAATTATCCCTGTCTCCTTCTCTTCCTCTCTCGCTCTCTCTCTCTCTCTCTCTCTCTCTCTCTCTTATTCACACTCATTCACACACAGAAGTTTCACTTCTACCACGTGTACGATGCTGCACATGATTTTTTTTTTAAGCGGTCTATTTTAGAAAGAAGCTCCTACAGATTCTGAGATTTGACAAAAATTAACGCAAAATATATGAGTACGGTTTGAATTGTGTTCGTTTGGAGTGCTAAAGCTTTACTGGCCTTCTTTACCCGATTTTCAATGTGGAGCTTCCAATTGAGTTTAGAGTCAAGTATCACTCCAAGATATAGCTTTCCACTCCTGAAAATCATTGTTCGGCTAAAATTGGTGACTAAGGTTTCAGGTAAATCATTTGAATGTATTGTATAACATAGTAGTTCCACCAATTTTAACGCACGTATACTCTTTTTTGGCGGGCAGCTCTTCGGAAGAGCTATGATATCACTAAAATGGGACGGATCCAAAGTACAGTTTGTACTGACATTACCGGGAAGCATGTAAAACTTGTCATAGTGCTGCCCTTAATGTCGTTTTACATTTACTTCCCATGAACTTTAAGGTTGAAGTAGGTTAGCGTCTGGAGATAATCTCTCAAGGGTAGCATTTTTGGATAGCGAACAACGTGTTTCTCTGAACTTTGCACAGATCTTTCTATATTTAAGCTGGAGTTTGAAGGTTATGCCAAGGCTATCTTTCCAAGTACCTGCGTCTTCACTGATGGCTGCAAAATGGACTCGGTAGTCAAAGCAGGGTTTTTTTCTAATGCAGCCAATTTATATATTTCCTTGAAACCGCCGAATACTGCCAGTGTTTTTCAGGCAGAAAGAAGCTTTTGCAATCCTGCAGGTAATCTTTGTACTTCAAACATTTCACATGCCTGAGTTTTAAAAGCCATTTAGTATGAACGGAGATTCAGCTGATTGGATGTTCACTTGGGAAATAACTGTCATGCAATTTAATATCTACTTCGACACCAATCCGCAATTAGGACCCGGGGCTGGATGATGGAGCATTCGAAACTAATTGGGGAATGCCTGACGTAACTTCGATATAAGGCTCATCTGGGTACCAGGTCATAGCGAGGCAGCTCATCGCCAAACAGGAGACCTGTCAGGTAGTTTCCCGCTGAAGCGAGATGATTGGTATCCCGTTGAGCTGCGCAAGTACACAAACTTGTAAAAACGCGAAATCTTTCTGGCCCCGACTGGATCGAAGGCGCTCGAGGCATCTTCTGAGGTTAACAAAATCTCAGCTCTCAAAAGTACACTTAGAGGACACTGGCGTGAGGTATACTTCCTGTTAGACTCTGCATTACTTCGAGTCTTTTTTACGTCAGTTGTATGAAAGATGAAGTGGAATCATCTCAGCAGCTCCTCCTTAACTGCTCTGCTTTCGCGGGGGTGAGATATAAGCGTCTTGGTGTTACAAAGGATGAATTTTCGATGTTTGTCCAAGTGTGCCCTCCTTATGGGCAACCATTTCAACCTAACCTAACCCTATATAGTATTAAAAGTGAATCATAATAAAAATGTTTAATATTTGTAGCATACCTGCATGCTTTTACGGGCAATACGGCTACGTGGTTATAAAATTTGCGTGCTACAATTTTGTGCAATCAAAATATGCTGTTGAATTTCCATTTCTATTTCTGCAACATTCTACTTAATAAAATTCTTTATTGCGAAGTGAAGTATTTCGAAATTTTGTATTGAAGTGTGCACTTCAGCTAGTTTTGCACACGGTTCTCAGATATTATTAGATAATGAGTGCTAGTTTCAATAACCATTCAAATTGAATTTGTGCAGAGCAACTGAACTGTATATACAAGGTGGGCCATATAGCGTTTGCTTTTTGAACCACCTATTTTTTTGAGAATGGTAACACAAATGACATGTCCAATGTGTTCATAACACCGAGTTACACACATTCTGTCCTATGAACCAAATATACTTTTTTGGAAAGGGGATAAAAAATAAAAACACGTGTATCGGCGATTTTCATGTACACGTCACAATTTTTTTTTTGCATTTTATAATTTTAAACGAGCAATTCTTGTATGCATATCTGTATAGCCACACGATCATAGGATTAGCTTAACGGATTTGAATGAAATTGGGCACACAGATAGTGTATCAAATTTCTAGACTTTTCACCTAGGTGTTGCCACTGACAATGTTTCACAGGGTTGCCACCTGTTCGAAATAAAAAAAAAATCCATGAGATATGTATGCCGATGTGGGTATCAAAAGAAAGGTATTTCACTCCGCATTGCAATAGAAATATAAAACCCCGCATTTTTTTTTATTAATTTTATTATATTAAAATTAAAAATTGTTTCATTAAAAATTTTAAAGCTATTAAAGAAACTTAGACCTCTTATTTTTGCGTTTGTAAGCATTTGTGTCAGTATCACGACCAATAGACCTACAGTATTCGCCAAGCATATGCTTAATGTCTTGCCCTTTAAAGCGCTTTTCAATAGCCGCAATGTCCTGATATTCATCGCTATGTTCATCGCCATGTTCATCGCTACAAGCTCCTAAATCACCAGGGAAACACTCTAAATGATTGTGAAGGAAATGGATCTTTAGCGACATTAATATGCCCATTTCGCCATATGCCGAAATCATTTCTGCAACAATATTTTTATAATTGTCAGCTCGTTTGTTGCCAAGAAACTGCTCAATAACGGCAACTGTGCCTTTCCATGCACGTTGTTCGATAGCATTAAATTTTGATGAAAATTCATAACTTGCACACGACTTTCGGAGTATACCACAAGCAAGGAACATAAGCAGTCTTGAATATTTTCTGAAACGAATTAACCACTGTTTTCGTAATATTTTTAAAATTTTTACTTGGTGCGAATAAGCCACAAACGTAACAAAAGTTATTTCGAGTCGGGCACTGCATTTTTCGTAAGATGGAATATACAGAAAGACGTTTTCTCGCAACAGAACTTAAAACAATTGTCAAAGTATACGTCTCCTAGTAGCGCAACTGTCAGATGATCGGAACTTCCGGAACTGGAACAAACACACAAACGGCACAGAGTGTGTTGTATGAAACAATAAATTAATGGTTAATAAGTTGTTTAAAAATTTGGAGTCCCTTCAAGTTATGCCGAAAATTTAGAAAAAAATGTTTTTATTTAGAAAAAAAAAGTTCAAGAAAATCTGAGAATTGATAAATTTTTTTTTTTTTTTAATTTTACATAATAAAAACATTTCCACGAGTCTGCCTGCAGAAATTTAGCGCGATTGGATCACGGAAAAAGGGTTAAAAATTGATCCAAAATTTTTCACACAGGCGGACTACGAGCTCTATATTTTATATATAAAAAAAATGCTGACGTGTACATGAAAATCGCCGATACACGTGTATTTTTATTTTTTCTCCCCTTTCCGAAAAAGTATATTTGGTTAATAGGACAGAAAAAAAGTTCGTTTTTGTAACCCAGTGTAACGCAGTTTGACATTTACGAAATGGGATGCTATACGCTTGAACAAATTTGGGAAATATTGAAAACCTAATATATTTCCAAAGTGGTGAGTCTTTTTCTTCTTTTCTGATTTTCACATCGGTGGCTACGTCAATAAGCAAAATTGTCGGATTTGGGGCTCAGAAAATCCACACGTTACTGTAGAGAAGCAAATGCATCCACATCGAGTCACTGTTTGGTGCGGTTTTTGGTTTGGCGGCATCATCGGGTCATTTTTTTCGAAAATGAGCGAGGAGCCGCGGTTACAGTAAATGGCGAGCGTTACCGTGACATGCTCAACGAGTTTTTGTTTCCAAAAATTGAAGAGGATGACATGGACGACATTTGGTTTCAAGAGGACGGTGCGACTTGTCACACTGCCAAATTTACACTCGAGCTTTTGGCTACCGTTTTTGAAAATCGAATAATCAGCCGAAATTCCGATATCAATTGGAGCTGTGATTTAAGCCCGTTGGACTATTTTTTGTGGGGAACCGTTAAGAACAAATGCTATGCGAACCATCCCGAGACGATTGATGCTTTAAAGCAAGAAATCGAGTTTGCCATTCATGAAATTGGAGCCCAAACAATCGAAAATGTGCTTAAAAATTGGGGTGATCGAAAGCTTACTGTAAAACCAGTCGTGGCAGTCATTTGAACGATATTATTTTTTATTCATAAATGAAAACGTTCAATCTTCAAAATAAAAAGAAAAAGTTTGAAAAAATATTGATTAGTTTTTTTTTTATAGCCGACTCAAAAAGCAAATTTTACATGGCCCACCCTATAGTTCACCGCATACTAAAACATTAATTATTGTAGGCTATTGGCTTAGTAGTGCCTAATTTGCAACATTTCATATTACGTAGTTGCAGGTGCACATATATATGTATATGCATGTTTGAACATCGATATATTATTGAACAATTGGCAAGTTTTCCATTTCTATTATGCCATTTTGTTCATACTACTGACACATCCACGTGCGGTCATTGAAATAGCTACGCCGCCTTTTTCTATCGATTTCCTTGTCCCGCTCGGAAGATTTTAAAACCCTTTCGCTTTTTCACAAATGGCATCATTGCTTCGTTGTGAATTTAGAAGATCTGTTATATCAAAATTCCGTTATTTTTTGCACAGATTCGGCTATTTTCATAAAGCGTAATTTTGCGTGGCCACTAAAATAGGTACTTTGCGGATAAGCAAGTCATCAAAGACCATTGCAACTGAAATCAACGACGTAGTATCAGCAAGAACTGTACCGCGTCAATTGTACCTCATGGACCCACCAGGCAGAATAGCTCGTTAAATTCCTGTATCCAATATTTAAGCGGACAGTTTTAGTTAGTTAGTTGACTGAAAGTTTAATGACTTTAATTACGCCGAGATGAAATAAAAAACCACTTCACTGTTCGGTTGATAATATTAGAGTAAATTATTGAAACATAACAGAAAGAGATAGGATCACAAATGTTTTATATTGACAGTTGTGTTAGCTTAAAATATTAAATGGGAATAAACTATATTTATAAATACAATTTTTGACAAGACTGTAAAGCTGGAAGAGTTCTTCCGTTGAAACAAGAGAATTTAAGGAAGGGGAAAGATTTTGTTCAAGAGCAAAAGTCATGATGTGGATCAGAGGTCCTAAAAGGCAAGAGTTCTCACCGTGGCTAAAAAACAGTCAAGCACGGTGGACCTCATAACCAATAAAATTAACAACTTTATTTACAAGAACTTACTTCAAGAAGTGATGCTAGCATTTGCTGAGTAGAATGTGCCACTTCAGTGTCTTTTTGTGCAAGATAATGGCCCAAAACAGTCCTCAATGTTAGTACGTGAATGGTTTTTACAAAATCAAGTTAAAGTTATGGATTGGCCGAACCAGTCAGCCGACCTAAGACCCATTCCAAATTTTTTAGGAGATTTAAGGAACCGAATCGAGAAGGAAACATTCAAAAATATGAAAGAGTTATGGCGAAAAACCAATGAACTCCCACAAAAACCGTAGGATCATCAATTCTGTGTCAAACCGACTACAAAAAGCTATTGAGAATCATCGTGGGCGTAGATGTTATTCGATCATTTAAACAGTATTTTTAATAAAATCACTAAGTTCTTTTGGTATCGCATCTATTTCTGTTTCGTACCTACTTTTATTAACCGCATAAACATTTCCAGTTTAAATTTTAAAAAATTCTTGCATTATTGTTTACCTTTTTTATATTAATCTTTTAA
The DNA here is from genome assembly GCF_027943255.1 of Anastrepha obliqua. Lineage (NCBI taxonomy): Eukaryota > Metazoa > Arthropoda > Insecta > Diptera > Tephritidae > Anastrepha > Anastrepha obliqua. The sequence goes on from NC_072894.1 coordinate 122,958,203, forward strand.
ATAAAAACGACATGCGAGTGATTAACTATTATTACTAATTTTAAAAACTTGCATTTGCTGTACAAACGTGGGTGGTGTCTATTTTAATGGCCATGTGTGTATATTAACTGCTTTCACTGAGTTGCATATTATAAAGGATTTTATTTGGTTAAACAAGTAGAAATAAACCAAGGAATTAAAAAAAAATAATTATATTTGAAAATAATACAAAATGTTCAACTAATTATGTTAATCGTGGAATTAAAAAAATCAATTAATTTATAAATTTTTTGTTTATGCTATTCATTTTTAATCATTAAAAATAATGCAAATAATGATTTTTAATCATACACTGGTTGCCTAAAAAAACACCTTTTAATTAATAATCATCAATATTTTATAGGTCTTGACTAAACTAAGTATAGACCGAGGTGTGTTCAAAAAGTATTGCGAATTTTGTGTTTTTTTCAAATATTATTTATTTATTCATTAATATCTATTTTGTCCCCTAAAAAGTAATCTTCTTCTTCTTAATTGGCGCGATAACCGCTTGCGCGATTTTGGCCGAGTTTAACAATGCGCGCCAGTCGCTTCTTTCTCGTGCTAACCGGCGCCAACTGGGCACACCAAGTGAAGTCAAGTCCTTCTCCACCTGATCTTTCCAACGCAGAGGAGGCCTTCCTCTTCCTCTACTACCACCAGCTGGTACCGTCTCGAATACTTGCAGAGCCGGAGCGCTGGTACCCATTCGGGCGACATGATGCAGCCAACGTAGCTGCTGGATCTTTATTCGCTGCGCTATGTCTATGTCGTCGTAAAGCTCATACAGCTCATCGTTCCATCGTCTGCGATATTCGCCGTTGCCAACGTGCAAAGGTCCAAAAATCTTACGCAGAATCTTTCTCTCGAACACTCTAAGCGTCGTTTCATCGGATGTTATCAACGTCCAAGCTTCTGCGCCATACGTTAGGACGGGCATGATGAGAGTCTTGTAGAGTGTTAGCTTTGTTCGTCGAGAGAGGACTTTACTGCTCAGTTGCCTTCTTAGTCCAAAGCAGCACTTATTGGCAAGAGCGATTCTACGTTGGATTTCAAGGCTGACATTAGTTTCGGTGTTAATGCTGGTTCCTAAATAAACGAAGTCTTTTACAACCTCGAAATTATAACTGTCAACAATGACGTGTGTGCCGATACGCGAGTGCGCCGACTGTTTGTTTGAAGACAGGAGGTACTTCGTTTTGTCCTCGTTCACCACCAGACCCATTCGCTTTGCCTCTTTATCTAGTTTGGAGAAGGCAGAACTAACAGCGCGGTTGTTAAGGCCGATGATGTCAATATCATCGGCATACGCCAACAATTGTACGCTCTTATAAAATATTGTGCCTGAGCGATTAAGTTGTGCGGCTCGCACGAGCCTCTCCAAACGGCTCGGAGAGGTCCTTCCCAATTCTGACAGCGCTGCTGGCGTTGAGCAACGTCATCTTCCAAAGCCGTATTCGTTTTGTGGGGATAGCAAATCCAAAGTAATCCCCACGAGATATTATGCACTTGTGCCAACGTTTTTTCCAATCCTCGAAGCGCTTCACAAAATAATTTTTTTATCTTGTTCAGCATGTTTTTGGTCAAAAAGTCGCGCACAAACAACAATGTGTGAGCAGGGGCGTTATCGTGATGCAAGAGCCAATTTTTGTTCTTCCACAAATCCGGGCGTTTCTGGCGGATTGTTTCGCGCAAAATGCGCATAACTTGCAAGTAATATTCCTTATTGACCGTTTTATCCTGTGGCAGGAACTCATGATGCACAACGCCCCTGCAGTCGAAGAAAACGGTAAGCAAAACTTTTAGTTGATTCGTGCGGCAGCTTTCATTGAGTTGATTGAGCTTTGGTTCCCACATCATAACCATAAATCCACGATTCGGACCCAGTTATGACCCTCTGGAGCAAATTTGGGTCATCGCGGACAGAGTCCAACATCTCATTGGAATGTTCATGCTATGCTGCTCTTGGTGGAAATTGAGCAGTTTGGGTACGAATTTTGCGGCGACCCGTCTCATGCACATATCACTGAAAAAAATCGAATGGCACGAGTCAATCGATGTGTCTAGGTCCCCAGCAACTTCTCTTACGGTGATTCGACGATTGACCAATACTATTTTCTTCACTTCATCAATCGTCTTCAATTTTCGTCTGTTGTTGAAGTGCTCGTACGACCGGCACGCTTTTCGTCGTTCACATCTTCTCGGCCTTCTGAGAACATTTTGTCGGCTTTGGTCCAAAGTAGCTTCTCCGTATGACACGTTTTTCACACAAAGTTTGATACAGGTTCTTTGATCCATCTTTTTGAATAGGTAAAAATCGAGGACGAGCCGAAACGCGTGCAAACAAAACAGCTGTCAACAATTGACTGAACATTCAAATTGGCCGAACTCGTCGGCATGAGTGAGAGACATGAGTACCAACATATCGCCATAAAAAAATCGAAATTTTAATAAAAACGCAACCTGCAAAAATTCAAAATTCGCTATACTTTTTGAACCCACCTCGTATACATACACCGAGATATGATTCTCATAAAACACATAGGGACCTAAAACCAACCTCGGTTAAAAAAAGAGGTTGTCTGTAAAGTCGGTTTACTGACGATAGTTCAACGTGACAATGTCATAAGAAAAACTGATGCAATGGTTGAATTTTTCAAAAGAAAATTTTTATTTTATTAGTTTGATAGATATTTTGTATGGATATAGAGAAGGAGGTTAATGGAATCGCAATGAAATTGATCAAGTTACATTTGCACAAACGTGAAAAATGACGAAACATTTATCAAATTCATGAAAGATATGTTCAATTTCGATTGCGCATCAGACGTTAATAAGTCAACCACACTAAGAGGCAACATCATCGATTTCACTTTTTCAAGACACATTGCACGCGAAACAGTATCTTTTATTTCCTACTTTTTCTATCATCGTCCTATTCTCAACAGAGAAATGGTTCATTACCATGCACACAGGAAGAAGGCATATGCAAATACAAGTATGTGAATTTATATACAAATGCGCATATACATACATATATATGCTCACTCAAGTAGGACAGAGCCAGATGTCGAACGTTGCCGAACGCGGGGGCCGATTGTGCTCTTTGTCGTTCGTTCCGCGCTCTCGCTTGCAGTTCAAGCACTTAGCTTACATTTGCTTGCGTACAGAATAGATTCGTACATTTGATATGTCCATATGTTTTTTGTATGCATCTTTACATATAGATTTATTCTTTTTGTTTGAAAATTGCGCGAAATTGTATATGTAAGTTAACGTGTCCCGCAGGACATCGTTGAAAAAATTAAAGTTGCGGGCCTACTTTCTGCGTCCTACAATTAATTCTCCTTTTTTAAGTATTGAACAATATATTTTATTATATTTGCTGAATAGAATACCAATTAAATACTACTGGTTCAAGACTGCTCGCGCAGCGCCACACACAGAACCTTTTATACTTAAGTTAGCCTTATTCCTACCCTAACTCTGCTGACATAGCGGTTCCCACGATGTTGTGCATTTCAGGTGAAGTTGCTGTCTGCTGGATGCGCGTATGGATCACGTTGCATTAAGCAGACGCACTGTCAGCATATTTCAATAGACAGGTGTGCTTCTGCTGCATGTGAGCGAGTTAACTGTGGTGTTAACTTGTATATGCATGTTTATATATGTACATATATTGGTATACAACATATCTTATAAGGTATGTGGTAAATATATTGTAATATTACCATACATTTTTTCCTTCATATATAATAATAAAATAATAATAAAAACATTAAAACAACAGGTATTATTAACAACTAGTCCTCACTAATTATAAATTCGGTAAGGATGGTGATGATACACTTGGTTTTATTTTAAATTCTTCAAGTAAATCAAATTAATAATAATCAATAAGAAGGCATATGCAAATACATATGTTTATTTTTTTAGCAAAGTACGGTCCTCACTTAAATGATCATATACCTTGGATTACAGGATCAAATACGGTTGCTTTAATAACCTTTTTTCAATACAAATTCTTGCCTCTAATAAAGTGAACCAGGTTGTATACTAAGATCCTGCACCTTTAGAGCACGTTTGAGATTTTTGGCCTTAGCTTTTATGGCGATGTTAGACTGTGAGATATAATATTGGGATAAAAAATTTGTCATCTTATTTGCTCCTGTCTTTGCGTGATTGAGACTGCGTATCTTCACCAGCCAGTCAATCAAAGATGTCACCCACTTACATATTTATATTTAGGCATCCAATGAACGGAAAAACATTAAAATTACATGTCTTTTTTTTGCTTGCAAAATGACCTCCAATTTGAAGAAAGTAACATTAGTTTGCACCATTCGTTCCAGTTAAGTTTTACTGCATGAAAAGCTAACACCACCTCAGATCTTGCTCTCAAATGCGCTTTTGCATATACCAACTGCAATAAAAAATGGATCCGCATATAGAAGACGAAAGTGCCGATTTTATTTTATGTTTTATCACACCTTTCCTCGCTGGTATCCGGTAAACAATATAACTCGAACGGGAAGTTAAAATGCCATTAAAAGCACTACAATGATTAATACATAAAATGGCTGTGAAAGTGATTGGAAAAATCAGCTTACAAAAAATGGGTGTTGAAGTGGTGCGAGGAAAGTTGTATTTTTTGCACGCACGCCAAACAGGTGGTCGGTGTATCTAGTAGATTGAAAAATCTAACAGCAGGGAGAACGCAGTAATATAAAATAAAACCAAGACACAAGTGAAGTGAGCAGTCAAATGCGCTGCGCCTGATGGTATACTACGCGAAACTCATCGCAATAATGTTTTTATGGTTGAAAATATCACATCAAAAGGTGTTTGGCAAAATACCGATTCAACGCTGAAAATTTTTGATGGAATCTATGCTTATAAAAACAATAAATTGAATGAATGAAGCTGTATTGGTAGAGCGTCTTTTATCCTTTTTTAGTGGATACACTGTATTAAATAACTATTTCACTGGGATTTATTGACAAGTTGGGACAATTATTTGAATCCTATTTAATTTTCATAATTTCTTTATGAAAATATAGATCACTCAACTATAAAAATCTATATTGAAGTTTTAAATTTACAAAGAAAAATTTTAATATTTTCAGAACTTTTAGATTTAATTTTAATCTTGTTATAAGAATTACTACATTAAAACAAATTTAAGCTATGACTTAAAATTTTATGTAGCAACGATCACTTATGGTCAAAAGCTTCTAACAAATTTGCTTTGATTTAGTAAGTCTTTTTGAGATATGCAGTTTTATAGCCCATTGAATTTTGAAATAAAAAAGTGCAATTTTCCAATGGCATAAAAATTGTGTCGAACAGTTTTACCATTTTGTTTTTAGTGATCTTCTGAATTGTATCCGTATAACGAATGTTCGAAATTTTTTAGATAAAAAAAAAATCCAACATCGTCAGCAAAAAAGAATTGTCAAAAATAAAAATGATTTGTGACCTACTTTAAACTTGTATTTTCTACTAAAATTAAGTGGGCTATAAAAGCAGATACCCGATATTTTTCTAAATATTCTGATGAAAGAGTTTGAAATTTTGATATAAATTTGTTGCAGTTTTTTTATTTGCACAAAGTCTGAAATTTAGATTTATATAGTTTTTGTAAAAGAATTAATAATGTTTTCAAAAACAAAATTACTAAAGTTGGATGACTATCTGCATAAGACCCTTCGCCTTTGTTAGCAATAATGCAAGCATCAGATCTGGCCCTGATTCGCTGCTTTTCACTCCCTTGACTCATTGTCTCCGAGAAGGTACCGTTTCTGTTTTCTGGCGCTGCCGATGATTGAGCAGGTGTTGTGCGACACTTAGCTTGACGTACTTCCGCCCACCATTCATTATCATCGCAAATGGACTTATTTGCTCCTGGCTGCCTGTCATTGGTTCCTTGTTTACCAGCGGCCTCTAATTTGACGTTTGCATACTAAGAGACATGCTTCTCGTATCCTTTCTTATTGGTGCGGGGAATTTTGAGTAGTGGAATTCCCGCTATATTGAGCACGCGATCTCTTTCCATTGGCTTTAACATATTCTCTCAACGGTGCTTGAATAGCTTTTTCGACACCTGATTGGGCTGATATCTTCCGTTCGTCCGTTACTTTTGTGTGCATTGCGGAGATTGATCAGATAACACAACACTCTCATCTATTGATTTACAAGTCTCTGCAGCACTATTGTTTTTGCTATCTTGGAGTCCAGCATGCTAGGAGCATCACCGTTAGCAGGAGAGACGAGCGCTATGAGAAAGAGCGACGCACAAACTAATTCTCTTTGATCAACTGGGAAATCGCTAGCCATTGTTTGTTCATTACCTACAGGATGGTTGGAGGATTCGCGAACTCCTATGCTGTTAGTGGCAGACTCAAAAACGCGTGGTAAAGTTATGCGCTCGGGTGGTGTCTATGTTTTGGAGCAACACATAAACGGATTCACATTCTCCATTTCTTGTACACCACTTCGATATGAAACTCACCACACTGAGCCGTACTCAACGTAGCAGCTTAAATTTATTATTTGCTACTATTCTCTCTGTTTTTTTCACTTGTTCACTGTGTACACTACTTTGCTTAACTCAGCCGCTATCAACGTAGCTGTTTCAATTTTTAGTTTTGCTACTTCTCTCTTTATTTTTACTTTTGATTATCTTGCTCAGAAAAAAGTTTCCAGCACAAAAAGCGGAAAGACTCACCTGTAGGAGCAGAATCGCCTACTTGTAGTGCGCGATTGACTACTACAGCGGTTATGAGCGTTTTTCCCACTCTCAGTAGAAATTCGTTTTTTGTTTCACTATGCATTTTGGCACTTTTGACGTCCTGTCTGACAACAGGACTATACTTGACAAAAGGATACACAAGTATATGGTTTATGTATTGATGGTAGTGCAGACTATTTGGCTTTAAAAAGCCCGTAATAGGTTTCGGAGATAGAGAAATCGATGCATAGCCGATATGACCTAAATTACTGAAACCTTTACCGCAATTAGTACAATGACGCAATCATCAATGCATACAGTGCACGCGTATTTCATGTTCTTAAGAAACTTATTTAATGGTAATTTACGCTTATCAGTAAAAATTTATTTCCGAACTTACATATAATACATTGAGTACCAGATATAAAGGGTAGTTAAATTTCAAGGGCCGATGTTGAATGTGAACCACACCTAAACGTCATGTTTTTCCCGCATTTCATTTGAGATTTTTCAATTTCAGACTAACTCAATTTGAACCATGGAAAGATACACAATTGGACAACGCGTTAAAGTTATTCAGGCTTATTATGAAAACGGGCGTTCAAATCAAAATGCATATCGCGCACTTCGTGATTTTTTCGGTCAATTCAATCGTCCAAATGTGTGTACAATCGGAAAAATTGTGCAAAAGTTTGAGCAAACTGGGTCTGTAGGAGATATGAAAATACCAGTGCAAGCTCGTATAGCTCGTACTGCAGAAAAGATTGCTGCTGTTCGCGATAGTGTGGTTGAAGAGCCGTCCACCTCAACTCGTCGTCGTACCCAACAATTGCATCTCTCACGCTCGTCGTTGATGAACATTATGCATAAAGACTTGCATTTACACGCTTACAAGGTGCAATTGACTCAAGAACTAAAGCCTCTTGACCATTTCAAGCGTCGTCAATGGTCAGAATGGTGGTAGGAAATGACAACAGTGAATTACCTATTTTCGAAGAAAATCATCTTCAGTGATGAGGCACATTTTCACCTCAGTGGATTCGTCAATAAACAGAATTGCCGCATTTGGGGGAATGATAATCCAAGAATGATTGCCGAAAAACCAATGCACCCACAAAGAGCGACTGTTTGGTGCGGTTTATGGCCGGCATCATTATTCGGCCTCATTTTGAAAAAAAATGCGGCCGGTCAGGCAGTTACTATGAATACTGTTCGCTATCGTGAGATTATGACGAACTTTTTATGGCCCGAATTGGAAGATATGGATGTAGACGATATGTGGTTTCAACAGGACGGTGCCACTTATCACACTGCTAACGAAACAATGGCTATTTTGCGCGAAAAATTGCATGGCCGAATAATCTCACGTCGCGGCGATGTCAATTGACCGCCAAAATTTGACACTTTTCCACTGTTCGACTTCTTTCTTTGGTGTTATTTGAAAAAAAAAGGTGTACGTCGATAAGCCAGCAACAGTTTTAGCGCTTGAAGGATGAGATAATTCGGCACATTAATGGCATAGAACCTCAATTATGCCTCAGCGTCATCGAAAATCAGATAGAGGTGTGCGCCGAGGCCGCGGGGCCATTTAGCCAATATTTTATTCCAGGCGTAATTGAGCTATACCAGTATTATCATAGTGAAGAGAAAAGATAATAATTTCTCAAAAAATTGTGTTTGATTCAAAAGCAATACCGGCCTTTAAAACTTAACCACCATTTATAAAATGTTACGTAACCGCAGACTTGATGTGAATGAAACTGAAAAAATAATTCTCGTAACAAATCACAGGGGGACAAAATACTTAAGGGGGTCTTCTACCGTCGCGCCTTAATCTCGGGCCTATTTTTGGGAATTAATTACAAAGCAACCACTTGAGATAATGAAATCAGATTTTTTTTATTTAATTTGCACAAGTTTGCACTATTTAAAAATATATTTTTCAAATCGAATTTTTTGGCCCTGTGTCCTTGAACCGTCCTCGAGGTTGCCCTTGTAAAAATGTCCTAGGCGACTTTGTGGCACGCGATCGACCATTTTACTTATCTGAAATCAAAAAAATTTTTTTTTTTACATAAAGTGTAGCGTTGGCTATGTTTTCCCAGTGGCGATTTTAAATATTTTGAAATTTGTAAAAAATGCGTGATTTTAAAAAAAAAGTTTGAAAATTTCCTCTTTTTTTTACACTTTAGAGGCCCGCAAAATTAAACTAATCAAAAATTGAAAAAAGTGGTCTGGGAAAACATAGCGAGATGTTCACTGAATAACTGGAAAAAAGATGGAATGAATTCGACAAATATTTATAGTAGATGTGTGACCAGAAAGTTGAAAAAAGTCAACTTTCGGGAAAAGGCGTTTAAAGATAAAGAAACGCTCGAAAATGCCACGCGCATGCATGTATTCTCCCCGAAATGCTCATGAAGGAACATGTTTTTCATAAAACCCTCTTTATAGCATACTCTTAACATTAGTAGCTTTTAAAAAATCTAAAAAAAAAAAATCGATTTTTTCAAACCGTGACGGTAGAAGACCCCCTTAACAAACATTTATTCTATCGAATCGGAAGCCGAACTAACTATCCCAAACACCTCATCGAAGGTTAAGCTCTTCAAATCAATAATAGGAAATCAACTGGTACAAACGCAGTAACAAATGAAATGCTGTAATATGGAATAAATGCTCAAATAGTTCCTGAAAAACTAACATTGTTCCACCTTATCATTCAGTCATCCGCAATACCTCATGAATGGAAAACCAGCATTACTATCGCATATTTCAAAAAAAGCAAAAAGTCTGAGCCACAAAATTATAGAGGAATTTCGTTGCTTCAATCCACTCGAAAATTGTTCTCTAAAATATTGATGCGCAAACTTACACCATATCTGAGTATGCAAGAACAACAACAAGGCTTCAGAAAGATCGACAGTATATGTCATGTAACAAATTGTTGAAAAAGCTATAGAATTCGTTCTTGCACATTCCGCATGTGCTTCGCCTATTTAAAGAAAGCTTAACTTTATAGCTTCAACAGGTTTTGGAAATACTGTTAAAATTTCATGATATTCTATTCATTAGTTCGTGAGTTATTGTGCTAAGAGCCAGGCAGATTTTGTTGTTTTCAAAAGGATGGATCAACAAGAAATTCGTGTTTTAATTTTACACTGCTTCTTGATAAAGAAAAATACCATTCAAGCAAAGCAATGGCTTGAAAAGTGGGGAATGCGCTCCATTAGAAACAACAATGAAACGATGATTTGGTGCAAAACGACAAAATCTATGCTAAAACTTCTAAAGACGCAAAAAATGTTGTTCCCCTGGTTCTGTGTGACCGTCATCCAGGTGAAGAGAGTCTTGTAAAGGTATTACATCTCTTCATTTCTGCGTAAAAGGGGCAAAAGTGTACCAGGAGGATGTCATATAAGGCGTGGTCAAGTATCTGAGCAGTACTCTCATCAATGGAAAGCGTTGGATCTTCCAAAAAGACTCAGCTCTAGTCCATCAGGCAAAAACCACCCTGTAGTGGCTAAAACATTATTCCTGGGTTCATAGCCACAGAAGATGGGCTGTCTGGAAGTTCAGATTTGAGTCCATTGGCCTGCCGAAGACCTCATAGAAATTTGAAGATTCTCAAACAAGTTTTAGAATTGAGTGGGCTTTATATTCCACATATCATATTAAAGAATTCTCTTAAAAACTCGTGAAAATTCATACGTTTCGTAGGGTCTATATTTTTCGCCAATTCACAACTAGCTTCCAAAGCCCTGCAGTAAATTGTTTCGAAAATTTGTTGATTAAATTGGAATTGATTGGTCGCTTTTGTATGGATAACGCAAAAAAAGAAGGGAATTCGTGAAATATGTGCACCAATGTCAGTGGGCTGATGCCTGAAATATGATTATTTTGCCTTATTTATATCAATGATTTTGTTTAGATTCCATGTACGGCCTTAGAGACCATCCAAAGTCATGGAAAATCGTACATTTTTTTAGGCGTGACAAGTGTATTAAGCGCGATCGATGCAACGTTGCATACAGCCACTTCAACCGGCGCGGAATATTCAACAATTTCTGTGCATAGGTTGCTACATTTGATAGTTCCAATATTCTGCTGATTACTTTTCCTATTGCCAGTTTCAGTGCCTGCGATTCAATGATGGCGAACCAAATACTTTGAACTTTTGCTCTTGGCGCGTCCTTCCTGTTCGTACTTTTCAAATAGTTTCTCGAATTTTTCGCCCAAAACTTCGTATAAGCCAGGGCACTTGTGTGGACAAAGCAAAAACCAGTCTTCCTTAGCGCATTCCATTATCTGCATGCCAAGGTTAAAAGTCGTTTGCCACCACTTTTATCTGCATAACGTGCGAAATTATTCAATACTCTCCTCCTATGTAAATTTATATACATATGCGCATATAAAGGGTCCGCCATATAACTTTACGGAATTAAAAATGCTAGAAAAAAGAAACTCAGAGATGCACCACCGTAAATTATGTCGTCAGTAAGTCAGCGCAATGCAACTCTACGCTACAATCATTTCATAGTTCAGTTCAGCGTAGTTCAATTCAAATCACTAAATCTGTAACGCGCACTAGAGTGCGCTCTTAATGTATTTCATTAATTTAAAAAAAATTTAAGTTTGCCTTGAGGGCTAGTCTAGATTTTTTCCATTTTCTTTCTAATATTTAGTCGATTTAATTTTAATTTAAAAAAGCAACTCGAATTTGAGGCACCCTGTGAATGTAAGTGCATGCGGAGCTAATTGGCAGTAAGGTAAATTTTTTTGTTTTTATGTGTAAATTGTACAATTCATTTGAATCACTTGTAACTGCAATATTTAAGTACTTGTGTTTGTTCACGCGAGTTCTAGGTGGTAGCGTTTTTTTCAGGATTTCTTCTACGAAATTGTTTGTCGCTTAAACTCTTAGTTGTCGTGTAAGCCCTCAGCACCGTATCTGATCATTGTAGCTGTAAGCGTTTGTATATTTTTCCGCATAAACAATTATCCATCTCTTTTGAGAGTACATAGCGCACATTTGCCACGTACAGCTCAAGCGCCTGTATATAGGCCACAAGACTCAGCAGCTACATCTATGTGGTTCACCATTTCGGACAAATTTGCAAGTATTCCTTTTCGTCTTTTGAGCTTTTTCGTTTTGCCAAAACTCAGCAATTTTTAGTATACGCCACTTATGTATTTGCCTCGCTTTTAATAAGCCGAGCGGTGTACTTTGCTTTTGTTGGACTTTGGGTGCTATTCACAAGCGTAGCGAGGTATCCCACAAATGGTATGCCGTTGCTACATTGCGTGTCAATTGGACTTTTATCACGTTCACGTATGTGGCTATGGATAGCTTTATAGATATGTAGATGCATTTGTATACATACACCTATACATTTGCGTATTCAATCCAAGAGTGCCAGGCTCTGGCGTTTACCATTATTTATGTCCTGCGGCGTTTTTGCTGTGTCGGCCCTCCAGCTGTGCATTTTATGGCTTTTGTTTTGCTGCTGGGAGTTCACTGCTTTGCGTTTTCTCACTTACTACTTTGGCATGGAAACAGTATTGCCGGTGAGCTAGACAAATCGGCAGCTCATAATTTTTTCAAACTCAGCATTTCGTCCACGAAAACCTGTTGAAGCGAAAATCCTTTGTCTGAATTTCGGAATTACATAAAAAGGGGATTTGCTGGGTAATATCTTTATAAGCTCTGGCGTTGACTTAAAAATTGATTGTTGTTTAAAAAAAATGGTATCAGCTTTCGGAGATACAATTTTTTTTGCAATAAATGATAGTAAACCAAAATGAATAGCCTGTAAAAATACCTTCGACTGAATTTGATCATGTGAACTATAGTATTTACCCCTTTACTACTTTACTTTCTTTTAGCCCTTTAAGTAAAAGTGCATGATTTTTGAGAAAGCTAAAGTCTGTTAAGATTAAAACTGTCAATTATTGTCTCAAAGAGCTACTGAGATCTTTAAGGTTTAACGCATTTTCAAATACCCTTCAAAATAGCTTTCAAGCTTAAAAATTTCCCTGCTTAAATATTAACCATTTCTTTCTCCATCTACAAATTCCTCGTTAATCAAGGGATCTTCGCGGCAGCATTTTGCGATAAACATTTTGTTTTTGAATAACTTTTTTTCTAAATAAACACAATATATTTTAAGTGATGGAAATCTTTATTCTCCCCTTTAGGCGCTCTATTTTTGTCTATTTGTAGCCTGCAGCTGTGTTGCTCACAAATGTCAAATATGATTGACATACGACGTCATTTCCAAAAATGAGAAATCCGCTTCATTTTACGCCACTTTATACTTGTCCTAACCACTACTAAGTCATACCCCTAGGCTTCCTTCACATATAAACTCCGTTGCAAAATTATAAACACGCCACAATAATAATTATATAATTAATATAAGTCACACGAAAGGGTAATCAATTTTGAGGTATCGGAACTTAAATTGAAATAAAACAACCAAAGCTTAAATTAATTGGGTAATCTTCATTATTTTTGTGTAGAACTATTCACGGCATTTATTTTTTAAGGGTACCCGGTGGTCTAGAGCACGAAAATGTCACCTATTTTCACGATTTTTATTTTGCCATTAAAAATTTAAAAAACTATGTTTCAACTTTTTGGGCTTATTAGTACGTTTATGAGCACACAAAAAATTTTTTTTTTTACTTTTGAAACAATATTTATTATTATAGAAATGCCGCTGAAGATGACTCTCTCGAAAAATCGAACCCGGACGGTGTAAATGATTTCGAGACTTCTACTCATCTAAAACACAATATTCAAGAAGATTCTTAATCAGAAAGAGTGCAGATATGGTCGGAACTAGAACAAATCGAAAAAATTAAAAATTGACAAAATAGCGCACTTTTGAAAAAAAAGTTCGTAAAATCGGGTTTTTTTCACTTGTCTTTTAGTTTAAAAAATAGGAAATTATTTAAATAAAATTATAATTCTAGTTCCGACGATAGCGGTGAACAACATATCCAAATTTCAAGTGATTCGGTTGAATAGTTTTTTTGTTTTCATCCCCGCCGTACCGAAAAAAGTCGTTTCGAGATAAATGAGTTTAAAGTTTGAGGTACAGGAACGTGTCTACTAGTCAATGGGCTGTAGAAGCTATAATATTGGGAATTTGTGCATGAAAATTTCACAGAATATTCTTAAGATACTTTATTTTTGAAATATCGAAAAAACAAAACATCGATTTTGTAAAATTTATAGACCACCTGGCCCCATTAAAGATAATCCCTTTGAAATATTGGCCGCAACTGCGTCGGAATTCGGTCATCCGTAAACACCAATTTTTAATGACTCCCGACCCGTTGGAAGACTTCGGTCGGTAACTCGTGAACAACTTTAGTAATAGCCAACATTATACACATCCAATGCCTCAATAGAAGCTGGTTTATCCACAAAACATTAAGAATTTACATACCCCCACAAATAAAAGTTCAAAGGTGTTATATCACACGGTCTTGGTGGCCAATCCATAAGTCCGAGAAGAAAGCTAAATTGCTCACCGAAATCACGACGCAGTAAATTGCAACCCATTGTTTCACGGGCTATATAGCGCCGTCTGGTTGGAACCAAATGTTGTGAATATTACAGGCTTCAATTTCCGGCAACAAAAAGTCGTTTACCATGTCACGATAGCGCCGCCGTTCGCTCTATTTGAAGAAATATGGGCCGATAATTCCTCCAGCCTATCAAACGAGTTTCAATGCATGTAATTTCTTTTCTTGAATGGCTTCGGCTTGCTCTTCAGCCCAAATATGGAAATTCTGCTGACTGACGTAACCATTAAGCCAAAAAGGAGCCTCATCATCATACACCATAACTTGGTCTGAGCGCGTGATGAACACTTTTCACAGAGCGTCGCTTTTCATAATACAATTGAACGATTTGTAAACATTGCTCAGGCGTCAATAAATACTGAAAAAATTACGCATTTAGTTTAACAGTAGTCACGCGTGATCTATCAAAAAAATCTTACTTAAAAGTACCTCCAATCTGATCACCTTTTACAACAAAACCTAAATAACGAAAGTTTCAAACTTTGTGCAAAATTTTTAGAAATTTCAACAAAACTTTCAACCTTTAACCAGAACTTCCATAATTTTTCTAGGAGTATTGTTTTACACGGCCGCCGTAGCCGAAGGGTTGGTGCGTGACTACCATTCGGAATTCAGAGGGAACATAGCTGAAACACCAAAATTAAGAAAAAGTGTTTTCTGATAGCGGTCGCCAAAGAACCGAGTGTATTTCTGCCATGAAAAAGCTCCTCATACAAAAAATATAATATCTGCCGTTAGGAGTCGGCTTGAAACTGTAGGACCCTCCATTTGTGGAACAACATCAAGACGCACACCACAATAGAAGGAGGAGCTTGGCCAAACACCCAAAAAGGGCGTACGTGCCAATTATATATATATATATAATTTATTTTATGCCACATTAAATTTTCGTTTAACAAAGTACGAATTTCAGGTGACCATAGAATACTGTTTATTTTTAACAATTTTTTCGCTGCTTGAATTTTTTATGGAAGATAAGACTTAGCAGCCATCCATACAACAAGTGAAAAAAAAAAATATCTTAACGTTTTTACTTCTGTTTTTTTTTATATTTCGAAACTCCATCTCTTAAGATCATAAAAATTAAAATAAATATAAAAATTAAAAATTTTATTGAAAAACTATTTTCAGAAAGTATATTAAAACTATTTAATTTTTTTTTTTTTACTAAAGCATCTAAGTTCACGTTCCTCGTGAAATGGCTTATATACAATAAGGATTCTCACTGTTGAAAGTCTCTTAAAAAAATTGTTTAAAACATGCGACGAGTCGAAACAAAATTAAGAGTTTCGTTTTTACTTTCATGCTACTAAATGTCCCTATTTGATCCAGTGCGATGATAGCTATGATGATTAATTGCTATCGCGCTGATCACTGGGCGAATGATTTATATTGATCTCGGCTTTCAGCGTTTGCCCTTACCTATGCTCGAGTCAGGCTTTCGATTATATAGGGTCCGCCATATAACTTTACGGAATTAAAAACGCTATAAAAAAGAAACTACTCAATATTTTTCCAAACTGTTTCTTTTATTTTGAAGTACAATCCTTCCGGTTAATTGGGTGGTCGGTTTGCTTCAGCTGCCAAACCAATTGTACGGCGTCATACCAAGGTCTTTACGCAAAATTCGTCTCAATGATGTCTCCCAAATGTGAAATTGTTGAGAATGACGGTGAACTGATGTTCCTGGTGATTCACGAATACTCTCGGCCACATCAGCAATATTTTCGGATGTACGCACAGTTTTTGGTCGGTCACGCGTTGGTTTGTCAATAAGCAACCCAGTTTCTCTTACTTTTTCGCAAAGTAACGCACATACGCTTCATTCGGTGCTTTTTTCTTCCCATTGTCGAACGTAATTTTCGTACACATTCTGCAACATTACCATGATTTTCAAAGTAATGTCGCAATATTTCCTAGCGTTCTTTGAGCGTATACACAACCATTTTCGTTCAGCGGAAGAATAAAACTAATTTTCTGTAAAATCAGATGACAGCTAAGTGTTACCATTCTTTAAATAATACCTAGCTCAAATCCGTAACGATAGATGGCGGGCCCTGTATTATCAAGGTCATCTATGTTGCTACGTCGCCATGAACTCCTTAGACGTCTTCTATTTCGAGCTTCTTGTATATTCCAGTCTAAAGCTGCAGCATAACTCCATACCCATAACCATAATCATAGCCGCAGCATTAAGTCATTTGGCGACTATTCATGCCGTTACCATAAACAGCTGATATCGAAGTAGAATTAATGACAACATTTGGTCATTAAAACTCGATCATTTTCCGCTATATTATAATATTCACATTTTTATCGCAAATATCAAAACAAATGTAAAGTATTTCACAGTTGCTCACAGTTACGGCGAAAAACCAAAATTCAATAGATACTTACGGCTACGGTTATGGTTATGGCGTTATAGTACGGCATCTATAATCGTTTAGAGTGATTCTCATATATTTGATCAGAACAGCTGATTGCTATGGCTACGGTTATGGCTACGGTACGGCACTACTAATTGCAGCTGAAAGCAGCTCTGCTGTCTGCATGTGCTGCTTTGCCCAGAATATGCCCTATCCACCGCCACTTTCTTCACCGAATGTCAATATTTGTTCACCTTTGGTTACATCCTTTGAGTGAACTCGAATTTTCGGGTTCACAAACGTTTGAATTTTGTTTGTTACTTCGTCGGGTGCTAGCCAAGTTTAACAGTCATAAAACAAGACAGATTAAACTTTAATAGTTAAAAGATTAAGCTTAGTTTTTCTCGTCAGCTGCTTCGAGTACCAACATTTATTTAAACTCTCAAAGGGACATTTGCTTTAACGATTCAGTGTTTATATCTGTTTTAGACTCGCCGCTAGTGTTGTTTGGCTGCCAATTTAACTAAGGCAATTCTTCTATTCATCAAGCTTTAACTGCACATCCTTCGCTTTTTTCGGCGTCAGGATTTTTTTTGGAAAACCAGATGTCAGCCATGACAAAAGCGCCAACAGGATTGAATATTCATTTAGTTTCAAGAAGGTTGAGGAAATTTTATACAAAAATATTTAAATAATACAGTTTAAAAATTTATGATATCATATTTTTCCCACTATTCAGGTAAGTATTTCCTGCCCTGCATTCGCATTAATAAATACAAAGGAATTCATCTGTGAAGGGATAAGCTGAAAAGGTGTCACACTATTTTACATTTATTTTTTGTATTTTAAGCGAAAATGTGTGAAAAGATGTGGAAAGAGCTTTGAATTTGTAAATAACTTCCACTCGAGCCCAGTGGAATCACAGCAAACTCTTCTGTAATTTTACTGTGCTTTCCACTGGACAATGCGTTATTTATTGCACGGTGACTGATCAGCTGTTGCTCTAAAGGGCGCACGCAAAGGAAGCATCAGAGTTAGTTAGTAGAGATAGTTTTCTAACAGCGGAGCTCTGCGTAAGGCAATGAAAATTCTTTGGTCGTATTACAATCTTAAAAGCCGCTTATGAAAAATGTCTGATGATGGTAGATGACACGAAAATGGGGAAAAGAAACAGAATACAAATTGGTGAAAAATCCGCGAAATCGAAAATTCGTGAAATAAATTAAATTAGATTAGATGAATTTGTGAATTAGAGTTTAGCTAATGCTCGTTTGTTAGAACACTGCGAACGGAACGCTCATATCCATATATCAACACGATTATGTCCACCTAAGATCAACAACAAATTTAGTTTTAATCCTTAAAATATTATAAGCGCATTTGAAAATAAAGTTCAATTGAATGTCTTCTCCAAAGTGTTTGCAAAGTGAATCAATCATGCTATTCTTCTAGAAAAACTACGAGCCTTTGGTTGAACAAGTAATCTACTAGAATTTGTTTCATGCTTTCTAGTCGATGGAAAACGTTTTGTTCAAATAGGTGCATTGATCAATAAATGTAAGTAAGGAAAACTTATTTGTCAAACTTCGCGGGATTAAAATTTCGCTCTAGTTATTTTTTCATGAGTTGGCAGCACTGTTAGTAACATCTGGGCCAGCTTTCATGTGAATGTCATTATCAGTAATATATTTACGCTTGTGTTTACCAAACGACCAAGAGTGCATTTTTCGATTTTTACAATGGCAGAGAAGTGCCATCAAATTTTGGTTGCGGAATGAAATTTCGGCTGCGGAAACATTTAGCATGTTGCAGAAGGCATTTGGTGATTCGACCATGTCGCAGAAAAATGTTTATAAGTGGTACAAAGACTTCAAAGATGATCGAGAACGTGTTGATGACTTGGAGCGCTCCGGACGACCATCGACGTCAACAGATGACCAACACAACAATAAAGTGAAGGAGTTAGTGCTCAAAAATCGTCGGTTGACTGTTAAAGACCTTACTGATATGATCGGAATATCAGAAATATCTGTGAAAACCAAACAACCAACCGAAAAATCAAATCTCGTTTGGTACCGAAAACTCTCAATTTCTTGGGAAAACAACGTCGCGTTGATGTGTGTGAAACAATGCTTTCAGACTATCAGGACAAGCTCAAATGCATCATTACGCGAGATGAGACTTGGATTTATGCTTACGACCCTGAAACAACCGACCAATCAAGCGAATATCGTGCTAAAGGCGAGGCCAGACCGAAAAGAGTACGTCAAAGTTGTTCAAAAATAAAGGTCATGATGACAGTTTTTTTCGATTTTCGTGGTGTGGTGCCCTATGAATTCCTTCCACCTGGCCAAACTGTTAATAATGAATATTACTTGAGGGTTGTGCGTCGTTTACGTGAAGCAATTCGTCTAAAAAGACCAGAATTATGGGCCAACAACTCTGGGTTTTGGCATCACGATAATGCACCGTCTCACACTGCCCTCGTTCTTCGTGACCATTTCGCCAAAAATTTCACGCATGTCGTTCCGCAACCACCGTATTCGCCTGATTTGGCTCCGTGTGACTTCTGACTATTCCCAAAACTCAAGAGACCACTCCGGGGAGCGCGTTTCGAGTCGATTGAGGAGATAAAAACTGAATCGAAGAAGGTGCTGATGGCTATACCGGAAATGGACTACTTGGCATGTTTCGGGGACTGGAAAAATCGTTGGCATAAGTGTATTTCATCGAGAGGAGATTATTTTGAAGGGCATGAAATTGATTTACAAGAATGAATAAAGATTTGTCATTTTACAACCAAATTCACCTTACTTTTTGCCCACAGTAGTATGTATGCAGATGATGCGAAGCTATTTTTTGTGATTCACTGATTGCATTGAGATCTAATCGGATTTGAACAATTTTACCATATTGATTGGTGTGCTCAAATAATTTGCACTGCATATCCTGGAATCCGTATTATCAATAATAAAAAATCTTACAGGACTTTTTACAAAAACTGCTCTGCGTGCTTTATTATTGCCGAATGGTCTCCCAGACTATATTGGTAGGCGCAAATCACTCGGCTTGCAGGGTTTGGAAGATAGAAAAACATAATTTTCAATTTTGTATCTAAATAATCTTTTAAATTTTAGGCGGCCGCCGTAGCTGACTGGGTTGATGCGTGACTACAATTCCCAATTCAGGGAGAACGTAGGTTCGAATACCCAAAATGAAGAAAAAGCTTTTTCCGATAGCGGTCGCCCCTCTGCAGGCAATGGCAAACGCTGTTCATAAAAAGCATCTGCCGTTCGGAGTCGGCTTGAAACTGAAGGTCCCTCCATTTGTAGAACTACATCAAGACGTACACCAAAAATAGGAGGAACTCAGCCAAACTTCCGCGCCAATTATATATATATTAGGCCGAGTCGATTTGTGGGGAGGCAAAAAAATCGCCCATTGCTCTGTGAAAATCATATTCTAGGGATCAAAATAAGAAAGGAACCGAAGGAACCATACCTCTAAATCGAATTCTGATGTCCCCCAATTTGGGCCGAACGAAAAATCCCACTTTGACCCATTTGGAGTGCTCCAATCGAGTCCAAATGTATGACCGACCCCCACTAACTTTGGACGGCCGATTCACCCATGCCAGTGGCACACCCCCTGGAACCCCCCCGGGGGCTTCCCCATACAATCATTTCAAAATATTACCATTTTTGGCCTTTACATGAGAAAACAAACTAAAAAATTCGACCCAAAGTGGGGGACATCAGAATTCGTTTCGAGGTATGGTTCCTTCGGCAAAGTTTCTTATTTTGATCCCTAGAATATGATTTTGATCCCTAATATATATAAACATATATTTTTTAAATTCTAATATCAACGGATTGCTGATCTAGTTAGGTTTCAAGCCCCATACCGCACATTAAAAAGACATAGTTTGTTCGTCGAAAATGTAGTTTCAAAATTAAATTTATCCAATCTATTCCTCTACTAGGTGCAAATATCCCTTTATAACTGTGCATATATGTAAATACTTCCTATGTGCGTATATATGTACATATATGTGCGCATGTATGTATACGTGCATACACTGAAATCGGTATATTGCACGTTGCAACATTGTAAAGCAGCCGCTTTAAATTTTAATTTTCCTTCCTTCATTCGTTTGATGGTGAAAATGATGCGGCAACGGTACCAGCGGCTTAGAAGCTTCAGCACGAAACGGAAACGGAAATGGTAGGAATTTCACAACAGCAAAGCAACCACAAAGAAAAAACCCATGCAAAAAGACTTTCTAAAACAGAGTGACCGAAAACGGCGCGAAGTGCACAAACGCATACACACATCATAAGCTCATGCATTTGCGAAGCTCGTCTTTTGCGAGTATAGATGCAGTTGCCGCGAAATAAATGCAAACGTATTAGTGTATGAAGGTTTATGTGTTGAAAGATAAGTGGAATGCTTTCTCCGCTATGCAGTCGAATTTAAGGCCGCTTTGGAATGCCACATTTTGTGGTTTGCAATGGGTAGAGTAGCGACCACTTTGCGGCCGTAGCAGACATGTGGCGACGCGGCGTAGTTAGTAATTTATGCTACACTGCGGTGTTTAAGTGCAACACATGGCTGGCTTTGAGACAACCGAAGACATACACTATCCCATGTATAGTAGATGAGTTTGTGCAAATGCTTATTTATGTGATTACGGACACCCTTAAATGTTTCCCTTTTACTGCACTTATATACGTACTTGCATAAGTGTGTGTGTTCCATGTAAAAGTAGAGGCGCTCCTCTGCGGGCCTTTAAGCCCCCTTTTGACAGTAAGTGCTTGGAATGCTAAGTTGAATGATGAATGCATAGTTTTGCGTGTTTATTATGCGGTACAGGACATATAAATTACTTAAGTAGATACTTCCTTTACTGAAATAGCCTGTTTTAGTATCAATGAGTTCTAATAATATTTCAATTTAATTCCAGCCCTTTCAAATCTATGCTTAGGCTATGGCCGTGGCAGCAATTGTGAACACGAATATGGCTATTACTGAGAATAAGACTATAATAGTAACTATGACTTTGGCCATATACTTATAAATGACTTTCGCTACGACAGATTTTATAAAGAGCGCTCCGAGCTCGCGAATGCCCTCGGCGTTGTCCCCACACTAGATAGTTTAGTAACGCAAATGCTGAACTCGAAAGGGAAATGGGAAAACTTTGCACCAAGAATTGTAATTAAGCTCCGTAACGGTGAATGCGTAGAAGCCAGAACACCCCACAGAGATGTCATGCAAAGAAGCCATTTTGAAGCAGATTTCCTGTGAGGAGGACTGTACGAACAGACGACAAGAACGAACGCTTGAGCAAAGCCTCAAGACGAACCCAAACAGACGACAAGTCGCTATCGAGTAACTATATGGCAACTTTCCGATGCCCCATTGGTCACAAAGTAATGAGGAGGAACCTGGACGTACCTGGTGAGTCTAAGTGGCTCAAACACGGCTCTACCTTGATTAAATGCTTTTAGTAGGCGAGAGGGGAGGAATGTTATAGTGTTGAAATTGAGAATTGAAATTTGAAGAGGTCGAGCCAAGGAGCACCAGGAGATTTGGTGGCTCTTAAACACTCAGGCTAAAGAGCCCATTGTATTTAAAGCTCTGGAAAGGGGGTAGATAGTCAAAGAGGAAAGGAGAAAAGTATTAGAGAAAGAATAGAGACAGAGATAGAGATAGCTAGTCCTGTGAGAATTTTCCAGATTCTTTGGCAAATCTGTAAATATTCTCCAGTTTTAGAGAACGAATATTACTCATTCTCATGAAATCGGAACCCAATACTAGAGCCTTGCTCTAGCAAAGGCAGGACACTCACAGAGAAAGTGCTCAGTGCTATCCGCCTCCTCCAAGCACGACAGACAAACCGGGTCCTCGATGATTCCAATGGTGGTCATATGCTGACCCCATGGGTTGTGTCCTGTAATGATGCCGACCATCAACCGAATGTCTTTCCTTCTAAGTTTTAGTAGAAAGTTTGACAGTTTTCTGTTCGGACTTGTCACAAAACACTTTGCAGTTCTGCAGCGTTCTAGACCGGACCATCGCTCTTTATGTAGATTGCCTACATAATCGCTGATCCAATTCTCGATTCCTGCGGAACTGATTCCGATTATTGGCTCTGGCCCCTGTGGGAGCACCGCTGATCCACAGTTGGCCAATTCGTCGGCAATTTCGTTTCCTTGAACACCGGAGTGTCCCGGAACCCATATAAGTACAAGCTTGTTTTGTCTTGCGACAGAATTAAGCTTCTTCTTACATTCTTGAAGAATATTTGAGGTTTGCTTCGCGTTCTCCAGGGCCTTCAATGCAGCCTGACTGTCACTGAAGACTCCAATCTGTTTCCCGCTCCATCTCCTCTCGATTATCCATTCGGCTACTTTCAGGATGGCAAAAACTTCTGTTTGGAAATCAGTTGCCATTCTCCCCATAGCATAGTGATACTTATTACTATCGTTTAAGTACCATCCGGCTCCAGACCCTATTTCATTCTTGGACCCATCGGTAAAGAAAATATCCGTCAAACCTCCCTGCATGCATTCTGGATTGCTCCATTGCTCACGCAATGGAAATCTGACATCAAATTTCCTTCCGAATGAAACTGTGGGTATCAGGTCATATTTAGGTGCCAAAAACAGTGGATACTGCTCCGACAGCAACTTAAAGATTTCTCTGTGTCCCGAAGTTCCGTCTCCGTACCAGAAACCATATTTGTGGAGTCTACACATTGCTTTTATTGCTTGCTGTTGTGTCTTAAGATCCAGGGGGAGCAAATCAAGCATAGCATTTAGGGCATCACCAGAGGTTGTACTCATGGCACCCTATATGCATAAACATACACTTCTTTGCAGCCTGTATAGTTCCCGGATTGTGGACTTAACCATGCTCCGTCGCCATCAGTCCACAGAGGCGTAAGTAATGATTGGTCTGATAAGTGCTGTGTATATCCATAGGACCACAGCAGGTTTCAGACCCCAGGTTTTGCCAACGGCTCTACAGCATTGCTGAAAAATCTTCAATGCACGATTCACCTTCAGTGAAACGTGTGTCTTCCAAGACAGCTTCTTATCCAAGATTACTCCTAGATATTTAACATCGTTGGAAAGACCTAGTGTCACACCTTTCAGTGTTGAAAGACTGAGTTATAGTGTTCGTGGGAGCAAGCCCCACTTACCACTGGTGTAACGGCATCTTTAGTGCTGTTTTTGTTTCGAATTTAACCTCCACCACGAAAAAAAAAAATCCTAAAAAATTCACTATAACTAAGACTATGCTTTTTTTGGCTTAGTCTCTCGAATGTATAGGTGGATGAAGCGCAAAACACGTGGCATTTCACTGCAAACGCTGCAGTGAAGAACGAGCAGTACTGGAGAAGGCATTTGAACATCCACCGTCTCGCACAAGATTTGTCATGGATATAAGCTCGTCCATCGCTAAATGGGACGTCATAGAAACGTTCGCGGCTACAGACGTGATGAAGCTCAATTACATTGACTGGGAGAAGAACCTCCAGAAACGACAGCAGCAGTAGAAGCAAAAATATATTCGGATTAAATATTTAATAGTATTTTAATTCTATTAGTTGGGTTTAAAACTATTTTGGGCGATCTTTAAATCCTGGGCGATGCGACGACTGCTAATATTCTGATCAGCCTGGAACATTTCTGTGATTTCATCGACATTTTCTTTAACATCAAAAATACCTGAACGGAATCGATGAAACCAATCGCTGTTACAGTATGGACACCTAAACACCATTTACAATTTCAGCGTCATTTCACCAGGCCTTCATTTTCACCTTTATCAAAGAAAAACAGTAAAATGTACCGAATTTTCTCTTCTTTGACTTCCGTTATTAACACTCTAATCCACAACTGAAATAAAAAACAGCAAAAATGTCACCTTGACAAAGAGTGTTTTATCGATTCTTTACGTGATTTCGATCACTACAGCCATCTACCGAGAAAATAATGGATTTATTTTTGACCAAACTATGATAATATTTAAATAATAAGTATGACTGAATTGAAGTTGCAGTAAGGCCAGCCCAAGCACTAACTAAAAGGCATGTTGCATTTTTCAGCTCGATATTTCGCATTGACTCATCGATAGTTTCTCCACGAGCAACAATGTGACTTAAGAGGAATTTTTTGCAGCTCAATTTAGTAGATTTGATTAGATTACATTTGTGAAGTCTAAGTACTCAGTCAGGCAAACCTTTGTACTACACCTGGAATGATTACAGTGGAAAGAATAACGAAACAGGGTAGATACAATATGGATGGTAAGACGGGCAAATTGGTTGGAGGTCACTCCTCCGCGAATCTCAGGACATCGCATTCCAACAGCCTAAGTCTGATTCTAGAGAACGCTGGACAGCCGCAGAAAAAGTGCTCTGCGGTATCCTCGTTTTCACGGCTAGACAGGCATATTCCCAAGGTAGCCATATGTTGGACACAGGCGTTGTGCCCTGTGATAACAACTACCAGGATTCTGAGGTCCTTTCTGTTAAGTTTAAAGAGAAAGGTCGATAATTTCCTGTTTGGTTGTCTCACAAAGCACTTACATAGCTACTCTGCAGAAGCCCAACTTAGACCAATGCCTTCTATGGGTAGTCCTCATGAAGGCGTCAATACATAATTGAACGGAAGCAGAATTGACCCCTAGGAAGAATTTAGGGCCCAGTGGTATGATTGCAGACCCTTCATTAGCCAATTTATCAGCAAACTCGTTCCCTGTAATACTGCAGTGTCTAGGCACACAAATAAGACAAACTTTTTTGTGTGTTTGCAACACTTTTCACTCTTTCTCAATTAGCTTAAGATGGCATAGACTTCCCTTAAGAATATATTAGCGATCTGTCTTGTAGCGTATGAGTACTGACTTCCTCTAAGTACCATCCAGATCCGCTACCATCGCGGGTTTTGGATCCGTCGGTATAGAAAGTGTGCTGAAATTCCATGAATAGGTTATCGGGACTTAACTATTGATCTCTATCTGGGATCACAATGTCATACTTCCTACCGAAGCCAACGCAAGGCACCCGACTGTCCGCTGGCATCGAGAACAGTGTGTACCGCTCCGACAACTGGTGGCAAATCTGGCAGTGGCCAGAGTTTTCTTCGTTTCCCTAGACTCCATTTGACTTGAGTCTGTACACTGCCTTCATTGCTTCCTTCCGAATTTGAAGATTTAGAGGTTACAAGTTCTGGATGGCATTAAGGGTATCGTCGTATGTCGTACTCATAGCACCTGTGATACGCAAGCACACACTTCTTTTTAGCTTGGTTAGGAATTTTACTTTGGAATTAACCATAGTAGCCTCCCACCAGACTACGGAGGCATATGTGATAATGGGTCTAATCAGGGTGATGTACAACCAGTGTACTAACGCCGGTCTTAGACCCCATGTCTTGCCGAAGCTTTTTCTGCCAGCAGACTTTTAGTGTCCGAGAGACCTTCCAGGTCTTTTAGGTCAACTTATAATCTAGGACTACCCCTAAGTATTTGACCTCAGAAGACAGTTCCAGTGCTGCATCTTTCAAGGTTGGTAGTAACAAACCTTCCGTATTGCGTCTCCTAGTGAAGAGTACCAAGGTGCTTTTTATAGGATTCACCGAAAGACCATGCAATTCGCACCAATGATCAATCTTGTCTAGGGCTACCTGCATTTTATTGCTGCTAGTGACGGTCCCGTCGTAGCTCTTAGACTTGCATCACTGATCTTATGTCCCGGAGCCGAGATTTCTTTTGAGCGCACAAGAGTTTTATCGGATAAGAGCTTCCAAAACAAGCCAGACTCATCGGCACTGTATATTTTTTTCTTGGCAAACTTAGATCTTAATTTTTTTGTTCAAAAATGGGTTGAGCGGGTCGCTCTTATTTGATAATTTTTTTCCGCAAATTTTTAGCCGTCCTATTCCATGTCTCTTCTTATAGTTTGCAACCCCACCATTGTTGGATTAATGGAGACTCCCGCGCTTAACTTGTTTGGAATGTCAGATTTTTCTTTATTAAAAGCAGCGTAAATTTTCTCTTTGCTATTATGAGACCATAATTCAAAAGTTAACGCAAATCTGACATTTCGTCAGCAAATTAATTAGACGGTACTCCCCCTAAATGCATTCAGCTCACTCAACTCAAAAAAGCCAGAATGACATCGACGCTACTTGCTCGAGCTTTATTCTCCAACCACAACGTAAAAAGAGCAAAAGAAAAAGACAAAATAAAAAATGTTGCAAGTATCAAAGTAAAGACTTTCTAATGCCGCAAGTATTGAGTACTCAGTCGAGAAGTACAAAAATCAGGTTTCTACTGCGTGTTAAATAAACTGCATCAAAGCAAAAATGACTCAACACACATGCCGGGTATTTGTTAATGCATTTATATAGGAATTTACAGATTTTCATTTGAAGCAGTTAAATTATGGTCGAAAAGTGGTAGCGGCACCATTTAAAACTACTTTTATATTTTTTTATTTAAAAGCGAAAGTTATTTGAAGAAAATAACTGCACTTAGAAATCTCAGGATCCAGTTATGCAATAATTTGAAAATTTGTTGCGCCTTAGGAAAGTTGATATCACACTTAGGAGGTAAGTGAAATGGTTGAAGTACCATTCTGGCAAACCCCAAGTAGCACTAAAGCGCCGTTTTGATACCATTATGAAACCTCAAACAGACTGATATCTGCAACCAGGCAGAGGTGTTGATATAATGGAGAAAATTGATAGGATTTAGGTTGGCGCACTGCCCCAGGAACCCAGATCAGGGAAATGTTACCTGCACACCCAAGAGATTTGATCTCCTCCTTACAGGTGTTTACTAATTTTGTTCTACACCATGGCGTCGTCAGAGCCTCAATCGCGACTTGATCATCAGAGAAAATGTTAATATCTCCCTCGCTTCCGCGTTCCCTAAGCATCTTGCATGCCTGCAGGTTTAAAGGAGATAGATAAAATGGCTGATTTAGAGAAAAGCCCTGCTCCGACTCCCGATTCCATCTGGGAACAGTCAGTGAAGACAGAAAGACAGCGCCTATATGGAAAAATTTCCCCAGCACGACCCTCAAACTCTAGTTTGCGGATAGAGAGTACTGTTCAAAGTTCGGAGAAATACGGTGTTAACTGCCCGAAAATGCTACCATGTCCCTTGCTGAGATGTTACTCGACTAACTATTACCAACATTTTTTTCCCACTCATTGTATCAGTAAATCGCCATATATTTGAATTATAAATTTTCCACAAAATGTGCCTGTCATTGTTGCATTAAGTGTTGACTAATCGAACAGTGCTTTTTATACTCGCATGGAAGCGTGTGAAGGGCTGAAGTAGGTAGACAGTGAGGAGTCCGTACGAAAAGTATTCATCAGTCATGTTGAGATTTTTTTTAATCTTTAAGCCAATATACATATGTACTATGTTGACACTCCATAGCATAAGTTTAATTGAATATTGTTTAATACAAAATACCTTGAAGTTCTCCCTAGTGAATTCCATTTTCGTTTTTTGTTTTTTGTATGTTGCGTAAAGGTATCAAAGGCTGTTTTACTATGGAATTTTTTCTGTGATTAGGCGATTTCCGATCCTTAATGATACAGCTTTCACTTCCTTATTAAGGGGGGAGCCTGGTTTACCTTCTACTCAAATATGAACGAGACGGTATCAATAAAACGGTCCGCGGATGACATATGGCAAAAATAAATTTTTTATTTTTTGGTAGGACTGTTATAAGCTTACGTGGCAAATTTCAGCGTGACATGTCACATAGTTTGTTTTCTGTGCTACTGTAAACAAGTCAAGCTCGAGTGTGTTCTTCGAATTTAATGATGGAAATTCAAAGAATTTGTTTGAAATTTTGTTATTCCAACAAAATTTCGGCTTCAGATGCCTTAAAAATATTGCAGACAACCTATGGGGACTCTGCTCTATCGCGTGCATGTGTTTTCCAGTGGTACAAATCGTTCAAAGAGGGCCGTACATCAACCCAAAAAACCACGCCAAAGTCGCTCAAAAATTAAGGTTATGCTGACTGTTTTTTTTTCGATTATATAGGTGTGGTGCACTCGGAGTTCCTTCCGCAAGGCCGATCGGTTAACGCTGAATATTATTTAGACGTTTTAAAGCGTTTGCGCGAGAATATTCGTATTAAAAGGAAGGAATTGTGGGACAACAAGTCATGGTTCTCGCATCACGATAATGCACCAGCTCACACATCACGTCTTGTTCGCGATTATTTGAACAAAAATAATGATAATATCGTTCCGAAAGCACCGTATTCGCCTGATATGGCTCCATGTGACTTTTTCCTGTTTCCCAAGCTCAAGTTGCCGCTCCGTGGAAAACATTTTGAGACAATTGAAGTCATAAAAGAGAATTCGAAGAACACATTCGAGCTTGACTAGTTTACAGTAGCACAGAAAACAAACTATGTGACGTATCACGCTGAAATTTGCCACGTAAGCTTATAACAGTCCTACCAAAAAATAAAAAATTTATTTTTGCCATATGTCATCCGCGGACCGTTTTATTGATACCGTCTCGTTCATATTTGAGTAGAAGGTATAAGTCCAAAAAAATCAGTTTTTTTTTTCGTTTTAAGCGATTCCTTATATATTTCAGAATATTCACACATAGCTACAGAGCCTAATTCTCAATATTTCCGTAGATACAAAGCCAAAGGTAGGCGAGCGTTAGGTAAAGGGTGTTTTTTTAGAGGTTAGGTTTTCAAGTTGGCACTACTTTTTTCGTAGATGGTCTTTTTGACAGCTGTCACTTGATTTATGCTCAGTTTGGTTTGCCATTTCATAATGAATAGACTTACACCTGAACAACGTTTGCAAATCGTGCAAATTTATTACGAAACTAATGGTTCGGTTCGCGCGACGCATCGAAGAAAATTTTGCTCAGCGATGAAGCTCACTTTTGGTTGAGTGGGTATGTCAATAAGCAAAATTGTCGCATTTGGAGTGAACATAATCCACAAGCCATTGCTGAGACGCCGTTACATCCTCAAAAAGTCACTGTTTGGTGTGTTCTATGGGCAGAGGGAATCATTGGTCCATATTTCTTTAAAAATGAAGCCGGCCATAATGTTACAGTCAATGGAGAGCGCTATAGAGCCATGATTAATGACTTTTTCGTGCCTGAATTGGACGATGTTGATGTGGACGACCTTTGGTTCCAACAAGACGGCGCTACATGCCATACAGCCAACGCAACAATCGATTTATTGAAGGAAACTTTTGGTGAGCGCATTATCTCGCGCCGTGGACCTGTGGCGTGGCCTCCAAGATCGTGCGATATAACACCGCTGGACTATTTCTTGTGGGGCTATGTGAAGTCGCTTGTCTACGCAGATAAGCCCGAGACGATTGACGTCTTGGAAGAGAATATTCGGCGCGTTATTGCTGACATACGGCCCCAATTGCTGCAAAAAGTGGTCGAAAATTGGGCCTCTCGGCTGGAATTTATTCGAGCCAACCGCGGCGGCCACTTGCCCGAAATCATTACAATCACAATCACATAATGGCAAACCCTTATCTTTATAATAAAGCTAAATTCTTGGCCATAACATTAAATTATATACGTTTTATTTCATCTTGAAAACCTAACCTCTAAAAAAACACCCTTTAGTTACGCTATGACCGGACAGCTATAGTACAAACTTTATCTTCTTTCTTCTCGACTTTTCATTTTTATGATTTCTTTGAATTGGCGTACATGAATGAAAAAAACTAATGAACCTTTTGAAATGAATCATAGTTTGTTCCCTTCAGTATTAAATTCTCTTATACGAGTATTTGAACTGATAAAATAGATAAAAAAATTTTTTTCAAGACTTTTATACCAAGTTGAAGTGAATTTTTTTTTTTATAGAAAGGCATTTTTTTCTTTAAAGCCTCCAAAAAGTTCAAATTTTAGAATTTCTCTCAGTTTTCTTAGTTCATATAGAATAAAAAATCATGATAATTAGAAATCCATTTGAATTTTTTGCTTTAGATAATAATTACGAGTTGTATCTTATACGCCAGTTGGAAACTTCAGCGTTGCAGTGCTCTCCTAATTTCTATGTGAAACACTTTTTCAATTTATTATAACCGGTACAAACATTTTTTATACTTTTTATATGTTCATTAAAAGATAGAAAAAACTTTGCAATGCTAAATTAATTTTTTCCTTAAAAAAAAAATCGCAAAGAGATGCAATTTTTAGACCTCATAAACCAGGCTCCCCCTTAAACCTTAATTAAATTCGTGGATTTTTTATTTCACCTTTAAGCTACTTTTTATGCCTTTAAGCCGCGTGCTTTTGCAAACAAACTCGGCAGTGGCAGCTGGATCTAATGAAGTAAGCTTTGCACTTTCCAGTCACGATTCAGACTCTTGTAGACAACTTTGTCTTCATTATCATTGTAGTAGAGATATTTTGTTTTTGTATCTCTCACTAGCGTCTCGCCCTATTTTTAGTAGCTGTCCTAAGACTCGTATCTACTTAAACACTCGTCTGAATTGTTTACGGCTTAAAGCGCGCTTCACATACTCTTGCATTCGAAAAAAAAACGTTGGCTCCACAAATGTGTGCAACTAACTGTAATTATTTTCTATTTTTGCCATTATCTCTCCACTCAGCCACTTGGCGCTTTTTCGTTACTCGCACGTCACTGGAAATGTTTATCAGCATCACCACAAAATGCAATTAAAATCAACAAATTCAACGCCGTATTTTACAAAGCAATTTAGAGCAGACTCTTTCGTTTGCTAGTTTACTGTCCACTTGTGTAATCTAGCTTTTTGCGCAATCAACTTGTACTGCTTTCCCTCACGCTGCTCTTTTTTCGCTTTCGCTCTTGCTCTGGCTCCCTTTCTCTTGCTCCTTCACACATGCAGCCGCTTTTTCTCGCCTGCTTGTCTGCCAAGTTTTCTGTGAACAAAACGCCTGCCCTGCCCTTTCAGTTACTACGCCATCCATACTACCACCATCTGCATTGTCATTTTTATTGTTGCACTGTTGCACACTTTTAGGCGCACAAATTGTATTTTCATGTTTTCAAGCGGTTTTTACGGCTTTTCGCACACTATTTTGGGTGCTAATATATGGGCTTGTTAGCAATAAGTTGCAATTTACAATTTCTTTTATGCAACGCGCAACGAACGGAAAGTATTTTGGCGAAAATTGCATTGCCTTTACAGCTATTTGGGGTGCGGCTTAAACGCTTAAGTTGGTCGAATTTTTTTCACTAAGAATTATGAGTGTCAGCAATAAAGGTGCAACTCCTACAGCTTGCTAACGAATTATACAGCATGAAACCATTTTATGGCGCTTAACTCTTTCCGCCAAAACTTCAGTCGCATAAATATAAAAATGTAAAAGCCCGAATATAATAAAGTGCCAAAGTGAAGCAGCAATTGTAAAAATTTTAAAGAAGCAAGACATAACTCGTTTTTAAGCTGCAGCTGTGTACGTGTGTGGTCTGTTGTGGAATTGGTCATACATCACGTTTTATGTATTTTCCACATGCAACACGGGTATTATAGCGGCATTCTTTTTTGTTTTGTGGTTTAGCACAAAGCGGAAGAAAAACTATCTGCAAAAAGGAATGTTGTTGGCTAACTACTGTAATATAATATATTTTTCTTTTGTTCATGCGAAAATATATCGGAAATAGCAAACGAATTTGTTAAGCATTCATAATAGACTGAGTCGCGAGTCCAAAAGCAGTTACGACTTTTCCTACAAAGTAGTTTTCAATAACGACAAAGAAACGTTGTGTTCAAATAATGTAAAATACAGAATAAGTGAGATATTGCACTGAAATTTATTGTAGCTGCACATATCACACAACAATTTTAAGTATAATATTCGATAAAACTCATCGGACCACCGCAATTATATAATATTTGCGGCCTGAGCTTATCTAACAAAGTTTTGATCAAAGACTTCACTGCATAACCGTCCCTTTCATGCAAATTTTTTGTACATGAGCTCATAGTATCTATCTGGAACAAAGTGTTAATTGCTCTAGGCGTCACATTCAGCTTACTTCTGAGGTTGAATTCGAATCCAACGAACTACATTCAAACATAACATCTGCGTTTCACGAAAGTTGCCCAGTAAAAGTGAAAAAGCCACAAAGAAATGTTCCTTGGTGGAATAGTACACTTTCCAACCTGCGTAAAGAAACAAGAACCCTATGGAATAGAGCTAAAGCAATGGAGAACTGGTCCTCCTACTCAACAGCCTTAACCAACTACAATAAAGAATTGAGGAAATCTAAAAGGGCTACTTGGAGGAATCACTGTGAAAAGATTTGTAGTCTTCCGAATGCTATTCGTATCCAAAAAGCCCTACTAAAAGATCACTCAAACGGCATTCATACCCTAAAAAAGCCAGATGGAAGCTACACAAGGAATTCAGAGGAAACCAGTCAATTTCTGCTGAACACTCACATCCCTGGATCACTTGTGCTAGACGAGATCTCTGTGCCGGCAGAAACTACTACATCTGCGAGTGCTGAGAACTTAAAACTAGCAAACAAGCTATTCCATGAAAAGCGGGTACCATGGGCGATATCAACATTCAGCCCATACAAATCTCCTGGTCCTGATGGGATATTCCCTTGTCTTTTACAACAGTGTGCACACCATATTAACCCTAACTTGACCAGACTATACAAAGCAAGCTTACTGCTAGGATATTTACCTACAAAATGGGCTGAGGTTAAGGTTGTATTTATTCCAAATGTAGGGGAAAAAACCCGAACAATTGCCTAAATCATACAGACCAATTAGTCTCAACTAATTTTTCCTTAAAACAACGGAAAAGATAGTTGATCAGTATATTAGGGAAAACAATATAGTTAACTTCCCACTGCATCGACTTCAATTTGCCTATCAACAGGGAAAATCCACTGACACTGCAATACACAGCCTGGTAACAGTTATTGAAAAGGCTATTGAGTCCAAACAGATAGCTCTATGTGCATTTATTGACATATTAGGGGCTTTTGACAACACTTCCTATGAGGCAATCTATAATGCCCTATATCTAAAGGAGGTACCTGAACCCATCACTAGATGGATAATATTTATGCTGAAATCTAGGACGATCTGCACCAAAGCCACAAGAGGTTGCCCTCAAGAAGGTGTACTCTCTTTTGTAGACTCTAGCCATAGATGAACTTCTCCACAAACTGAACAGCCTAGGTTTTCACACTCAGGGCTGCGCTGATGTCCTAGTAGTTTATGTATTAGGCTGGCATGAGGAAACCATTTCGGATCGCATGCAGCAAGCCCTTACAATAATAAACAAATGGTGCACGGAAAAAGGGCTCTCCATTAACCTATCCAAAACAACACTTGTACCGTTTACTAGGAGAAGGAACATAAATCTCAAATGTCCGACCCTTAATGGAACAACACTTCAACTCTCGGCAGAAGCGAACTATCTTGGCGTCAGTCTTGACTTACGTGGAATTCCCATACTGAGAGAGTTACTTCAAGAGCCACAAGGGCATTCTTTGCCTGCACAAGGCTTTTTGGTAAGACATGGGGACTAAACCCTAGAATGACCTTCTGGACATTCACCACAGTTGTGAAACCCATATTCACTTATGCATCCTTAGCATGGTGGCCCAAGGTCAAGCAAAGAAAGGCAGCAAACGAATTAAACAAACTGCATCGCCTGGTATGTGTTGGTATTACAGGGGCTATGAAAACATGTCCCACGGATGCATTGGGTGTACTCCTGCACATACCACCGCGTCCAATCTTAATTGAAAGGGAAGCTCGCTCGAGTGTCTTAAGATTAAAAGGTATATCTGAACTTAAAAGTGGGGATATGAAAGGACATTTAAAGATCTTAGAAGACTTCCTACATAGTCCCATTCTTCATAGGAATGATATACTATCACCCAAACCAATACTCTTCAGGAACTTCCAAGTTATAATTAATGAACGAACTGACTGAAGAACTAACTCTATCACTTTCAAACCTGGCTCCCAGCTATGGTTTACTGATGGATCCAAGTTGGAAAATGGTAGAACAGGGGCAGAAATCAATGGGCCTAAATTCAAAAAATCGATTCCGATGGGATTCTACCCAAAAATGTTCCAGGCAGAAATACATGCCATCGAAATATGTGTGAGAGAATGCCTTGGCAGGAAAATGAGAGGTACTCACATCTACATACTTTCAGATAGCCAAGCGGCTCTAAAAGCCCTTCTATCAACAACTATCACCTCTAAATTGGTAAATGTTTGCCCAAACCTTCTAAACACGTTAGGGAACCTCAACATAGTAAAACTAGGCTGGATTTCGGGACATGAGGGAAATGAAATGGCTAATGACCTTACAAAAGAAGCAGCAAATATGCAACTTACTGGTCCTGAGCCTTTCTGTGGACTTACAATGGCCACATTAATGAATTCCTTAGGAAATGGGAACAAAGAAAATTTGCTGTCAGCGTCAAGCCAAACTATTCCTAAGTCCCAACAAAGGAATATCTGACAAGCTTCTCTCACTAAACAGAGTAGATCTGCGTCTTTTAACAGGATACCTTACAGGTCACTGCAGGCTGAGGTATCATCTAAATAATATTGGTCTATCTGAGACCAATGTCTGCCGCTTTTGCGAAATGGACATAGATAGCTCAGAACATGTGCTTTGTGAATGTCCTGCATTGGGCAGACAGAGACTTCATCACCTTGATGGTATCGTAGTATCTCCATGAAATCTTTTGCACAACAAACCCAAAATTGTGCTAAAATTTTTAAAAAGCCTAAAACTCAGCTCTGGTCGCAGTGCATAATGGCCTTCTAATAATAATAATCTATCTGGGTGGGTAATAATTTATTCCTCTCAATTTGTATAAGAATTTGTATGCAGGAAATATCCTCTAGCGAAAATATTCAGTTCTTCATTACTAAATAATCAGCGTTGAAAACGAAATCCGGACTTCCCCGCTAAAGATTTCACAAGAAGAATTCGCAGTAGCTGTGGTTTATTTTAGTTATAAATTTGTCGTTTGTGATGTGGGTGAGCTTCAAAATGAATGGGCAGAGCAATTCTGAATATCTTTCTGCAAAAGCAGTTTCCATATTTCTTGTGATAAGCAAACTAAAAGGCGGCCACTGTATACGCCAATTATCAGCTTGATCTTCGACTATCATAGTTTCGTGAATGGCATTAAAGCAAGTGTTATTTATGCAACTATTTTTATTAAAAACAATTTTCATTTTTCCTACACTTTTCACTTTCAAGGAATGAGAAAACTATTACTGTACAAAATTTCTAGAAATAGTTTAGTGTTTACGCTTCTTTTACCATCTGAGTGATCCCACTTTCCCCGCTCTTTTTACCAATTTCCTTGGAATTTGCTGCTTCTCAGGTTTCCCAACTCTTCCCTCTCGCACAACAGCTGCCAGCTTATGAAACGTTCTCTTCTTTCTAGTAGTAACTTGAAACTTAGCTCTAGTGGCAAAAACAAAAGCAAACAAAAATTTTGCACACTCAATTCGAGCCACAAAAATTTCAACACAACTTTCGGAAAATGAGCAACGCAGCAGTCCAGCAACAGCCATGGCACTTGTAGTGGTAAAACTCAGCCAACTTACGGTTGGACTCGCAAAATTTCATTAAACATTTCAACTGTGCAACCATTCATGCTAAAATATTTCGTAGCTTGTTCACAAAATACATGAAACATATTTGAGTTGCATAATTTTAAGTGGAATTTTTCATTTCGTCTTTACTTTCTTATAATTTACAAATTTACAAAATGATAAAAAATAATCTGCGCCCTTTGAAATTTTATCGCAACGTAAAGTTGACATTGCAACAAACCATTTCTTCTGGAAATTTACTTCAAGTTAAGAAATTATATTTGCATTAGCACATACTACTGTGGGCAAAAAGTAAGGTGAATTTATTTGTCAAACTTCGCGGGATTAAAATTTCGCTCTATTTTTTTCATGAGTTGGCAGCACTGTTAATAACATCTGGGCCAACTTTCATGTGAATGTCATTATCAGTAACATATTTACGCTTGTGTTTACCAAACGACCAAGAGCGCATTTTTCGATTTTTACAATGTCTGATTTGATTGAGCAGAGAAGTGCCATCAAATTTTGTTTGCGGAATGAAATTTCGGCTGCGGAAACGTTTAGCATGTTGCAGAAGGCATTTGGTTATTCGACCATGTCGCAGAAAAATGTTTATAAGTGGTACAAAGACTTCAAAGAGGGTCGAGAACGTGTTGATGACTTGGAGCGCTCCGGACGACCATCGACGTCAAGAGATGACCAACACGTCAATAAAGTGAAGGAGTTAGTGCTCAAAAATCGTCGGTTGACTGTTAAAGACCTTACTGATATGATCGGTATATCAGAAGGATATGTGAAAACCATTTTGAAAGACCATTTGGGCCTACGAAAAGTTAAATCTCGTTTGGTACCGAAAACTCTCAATTTCTTGGAAAAAAGTCGTCGCGTTGATGTGTGTGAAACAATGCTTTCAGACTATCAGGACAAGCTCAAATGCATCATTACGGGAGATGAGACTTGGATTTATGCTTACGACCCTGAAACAACCGACCAATCAAGCGCATATCGTGCTAAAGGCGAGGCCAGACCGAAAAGAGCACGTCAAAGTCGTTCAAAAATAAAGGTCATGATGACAGTTTTTTCGATTTTCGTGTTGTGGTGCACTATGAATTCCTTCTACCTGGCCAAACTGGAATAAGGAATATTATTTGAGCGTTTGTGTATCGGGTGTTTTATTAGCTGCATAAGAACTACAGATATCGTTAACTATGGGTTGACAGTTGAGAATGGTATTATTTCTCAAACACAACTTCGTTCATGTCATTGCAACGGCCGGTTTCGCAGAAGCGTTTCCTGTTAAGCCACTTTTCCGAGAACTTGGAGACAGTTTCTGGTTCTGTCTTATGAATAACTTGCTCAATATTCGCTTTAAGGACCTAAATCGTTAGTAGATTATTCGCATAATATCAAATCTTCACGGCACCTAACAGAAAAAGGGTAAGGGCGTCAAACCGCAGCTCCGAGATAAAACAATTACCAAGCTTGGCGCGTAAAGTTCGATTATAGCAACTTTGTAACGTCACCTTTAATTAAAATGGCCAAAAAGAGAGACCACTGCTGACATCAGTCCGAAAAATTCGAAGCACCGCACCAAACTGTCACTCTGTGAGAATGCATAAGCTTCTTGACGCGCTGGTTTTCTTTTTCCTAGAAGCGCACGTTTTAATTGATAATATAGCCGCTGAGGTGAAAATGCGCCTCGTTAGATAATATGACTTTGTCTTTTCCAATAAACGCATTGTTTTACGCTAAATAGCATTGATTTTGGAAATAAGTTTGTAATATTCCCCAACGATATAAATACATACTGACTTTCTATCAAGATTTCCAGCGGGAAGAAGCAGACTATGTCAAAAAAATATTAAAAAACTACTAATGGACTCTGTTTATTAAAAAGCTTCGACGCTTTCTCACGAAACTTACTTTTTAATATATTATTTGAGCTCATTGACACGAAGAGAACTGCTGAAGCCATTAGCGATTTAGAAAACATTCCGTGACCGCCGTTGCCAGTGCCTCAAACAGCTACAAGTACACATTTAAAAAAGTGCCGCAAAGTCGCTAATAGTCTGTGTGTTTTTCGACACTGATCTACTTGACATAGCATTCCGCGCCAGCACGTACCACAGTTCGGTTGTTCAGAATAGCTAGCGAAAACTCCTTCTCCTATCACAGCCGCTACTCTGTAGCATAGGTATGTGCACTCAAATTCCACCACACTCTTCCCTGATCTCCTACATTTTTTGCGCCACCTTTTTCCCATCCTTATAATTTGCCATTTCGGCCCCATACTCATGGCCGAAAACTTTAATCCACTTACCACGTATAAATCCTTAATGCACAGTTACCACCATTACCGCCCCAACGTAAATACATCAGCAGCAAAAGCAACAAATGGAATGGCTGCCGCATCGCTTAAAATTCACCTTCAAATGAAAAATGCGAAACTTTTAGAAACTTTTTCATTGTTTTTATGCAACCGCTCTATCAAATCCCTCCCTCTTTTTGTACAAACAGTAAAGGCTTGACCAAGACCTGCGACGACCCCAATGCTGCTAGCACCTCGAGTTAAGCCTAGCAGGTAACAGCAAAAGACAAACAAAACAACATCAAGCGCAGGAAAAAAGTCGCGGCCACAAGTGCATCCAGTGAGCGATGAACTTTTTCCAGCTGCTCTCGCCATGATTTTTTCGCACAACCAAAGTGTCCTCCTCATTAAATCTTGAAGCTTGAATGGATGCGTTGCATTCTTCTGGCTTTTGGTGGTTTCAGTTTACGTCAGCTCTGGTAAACGCCTGTTAGAGACAAACAAAGTAGACGGTTGCGATAGTTGCCCGAGGAAGAGAGAAATGATAATGGATTTGTGTGATGAGCAAAGAGAAAAATGAACCAAGTAGGAAGGCAAATAAAAATTAAAACTTTTCAATAAATGAACTGCAATTGACACGGGCAAATAACTTTATCACTATTGACGTTGAATTAATTTGAAATTTTGCAAGCAACTTCACAATGACATTTTACTACCCCAGCTAAGGCATTTGACAAACACAAATGCTGCTTGCATCTCTTAACGGCATCATTAATTCCTACTTGGTCTATATATGTCGGGATTTGGCAACCCTGATGTTGCAATCTGGCAACTGACAGTGTATTGCAAAGTTTGACATTTTTTGGCTTTTACGTACTCAGAACGTTTTGAAATACCAGCGCTATTTGTGTTGTTTACAGTAACTTAAAATATTCTCGGTCCAAAAATGGAATTAAATCGTGATCATTTTCGTGCGATTATTTTTTACAACTTTCGACGTGGATTAACTCAGCAACATTGCATGGATGAACTTAATTCATTTTTTGGCGATGAAGCTCCATCAAGGACCAGTGTTTATCGATGGTATGGTGAATTCAATCGTCGTCGTAGTTCACTCCAAGACGAATTTCGTGAAGGTCGTCCAAAATCAGTTGTTGTTCCGAAAACCATTGATGCTGTGCGCGATTGCTGTGCTGATATTGCAAGATCGTCATGTGACCTATCGTGAGATTGAGACAATCTTAGGCATTAGTGGGACCAGCATACATTCAATATTGCATAAATATTTGACTGTCAAAAAAATTTGTTCGCGTTGGATCCCACACAATTTGTCAATCGCTCAAAAAAATGCTCGTGTCGATTGGTCGAAGGAAATGCTCAAAAAATACGATCGCGGGGCTTCGAAAAACGTCTATGACATCGTGATAGGTGATGAATCATGGGTTTACGCGTTTGAGCCCGAAAGTAAACAGCAGTCGACTGTATTGGTGTTTCAAGATAAGCCAAATCCAACAAAAGTTGTTCGCGCACGAAGCACTTCCAAGCAAATACTCGCCTGTTTTTTCGGAAAAGCTGGATATGTCGCAACCGTACCACTAGAACAACGCAGAACAGAAAATTCTGAGTGGTACACAACCATTTGTTTGCCAGTTGTCTTCCAAGAAATTAGGAAAACCAATCGCCAAGGACGGATCACTCTTCAGCAGGTCAATGGAAGCTCTCACACATCGGCTCAAACAACTGCATTTTTGAGCACCCAAAACATCGAATTAATGGGTCATCCGCCGTATAGTCCTCACTTGGCACCGAATGACTTCTTTTTATTCCCGTACGTAAAAAACAAACTGAGAGGTCAACGTTTTTCGACACCTGAATAAGCGGTTGCGGCATTCAGAATGCATGTTTTGGAGGTACCTCATTCAGAGTGGCAAAAGTGCTTCGACAATTGGTTCAAACGCATGCAAAAGTGTATAGATCTTCATGGAGAATATTTTGAAAAACAATAAAGTGATTTTCGATGATTAAAATTTGTTTTTGTTCTTTAATCCCGACATATACATGGCTCCCCTCGTATACCTTCTTTCTTTGTTTTTTTTTTTTTGATAAAGATTTGAAATGAAAATGTCAGAAACATTTTCAAAAAAAGCCGTCACACCAGTAGTATGTGGGGCATGCTCCCACTAACACTATAGCATTCCGCCTCCTCGGCTGACTTCTACCCTGCCACTGCGTCCATAAGTGGTTGTGGAGAAAATGAAGCATCGGGGAATGCGCAATAGTTCGATACTTACGATTGTCTTGTCTTCTGCTTGAAACTGTAGTGATTGTTTAGCTCAAGTGTATGTATCTGTCTTTGGCTTGTCTAAAACAGTGTATCTCCACTGTCAAGCTGATTCTACTGCTGCCGGCGTTGTAGTTGCTCCTTATGTTGACATTGCTGCTGTCGTTTTAGGGATTTCCTCTCCCAGCCAATGTGGATGAGCCTCCTTACGACTGTAGCTGGGGCAAGACAAATCTTGTGTGAGATGGCGGATGTTCGAAGGGCTTCTCCAGCACTGAAATGTTTATGTTTTGTACTCTCAACTGTATTCGAACAACTGAGATAAAAACGGATGTCAGTCAACTAGAAACAGTCTCGGTTTTCCGAGAAGCAGCCGTGTCCGATGAGTCTCTGAGTTAGGTAATAGTCGATATCACCATGATTCCTATTCATGTACGCTTCGAGATTTGGTATAAGTTTGTACGTCCACCGGCTTTTAATAAAGGTGTTGTGTCTCTTAACTAAAACCCTTTAAAGGTTATTTTAAATTGAGTAGCCCAATATTACAAGCATAATAACTAATGCCCAGTTCCCTTACAAACAAAATTAAATCTGAGAAGGTACATTTTTTAATTTTCAGTCATAAAGCGCTATTTCATTACTCGCCTTTTAGGCATATTAAATACACCTTATCTTGAGCTCCACTTAAGGCACCTTCGTCGAGGCAGAAGTTGGTTTTCTATGACTAACACTGGCTTGTAGGTCGTGCTTTAATAATTTTGAAGTTTTGGTAGCATTATAATTCAACACGGCGTAACTTTTACAAATTTCAAGCAGTGACGATACAATTTTATTAGGAAAGTTACATAGATAACAAACAAAAACATAACTTAAATCAATTGACTTAGAGCAGTGGTCGCCAACCTTTTTAATGTGTTGAGCTACTTTCAAGATTTGGAAATAAACAGCGAGCTACTTGCACAAGCCAACATAAATTAAATAATACACAGTTATATTCGACATACAATACATGTATTTATTTTACTAATATACGTCCTATATATAATAAACTTATGACTTATAGTGCTTATACTTATGCATAACTACATCCATGTTCACACCTATCAATCGTAACAAAGTTTTTTCCAGTCATAATGACAAATCACAAGCGACTTAAAAAAACAACAAAACAGTAATAGTACATTATTATATAAATAAAATATGGGCAGATAAAGAGCATATTTCCTGAGAAGGTTGACATTCTGACTCAACGATAATTTTTTTAATATTTGCAGTATAATTTGATACAGTCATTCGAATACAGTTATCCAAATGTATATCTGTAAGCCGATTGCGGTATTTATTTTTAATAAATTTCATATTGGAAAAAGAAGATTCACACAAATAAGTTGAACTGAATAACGCTTTCACTTTCAACGCAACAGGACATAAAACTGAATACTTATCTTTACTTACTAAAGTCCATATACATTTTGTATTTGAACCTAAAGATTTTAAAGTCAAGTCACTTTGAAAAGCAATCAGTTCCATTTCTGTCACAGCAATGTCTTCGCCAAAGTTGTTCATAACACAAGTTGCAAACTGTTGTATATCAATGTCCATGAAGGGTGAAACAACAAATTGCGTCACTAAAGCAATTTTGCTGAAATCCTTGAAACGATTTTTGAAGTTTTCCTTCTATTTCCATATGATATTTACTGTCATAGGGCTCTAATATTGTAGATTTTTGGATATCTCTTCGGAAAGAATAGGAAAATGCTTAGTATCGCGGTTTTTTAGGTTTTGTTCCCAAAATTCAAGTTTTGTAATAAATGCATTTATATCAAAAATCATTTCCGCTAATTCTTTATCCCTGCCTTGAAGCTGCAAGTTAAGCTCATTTAATTTCTCTGTAATGTCCACAAGAAAACCAAAATCTCTGAGCCAAGTCGAATTTTCCAGTTCAGGAATCGGTTCATCGCGTTCTTTGAAAAATTGGAGTATATCAGGCAGGACATCATTGAAACGTTTGAGCACTCGTCCTCTGTTTAACCATCGCACTTCAGAGTGAAGAAGTAGCTCTCCGTATTGACAATCAATTTCATCAGCCAAGGTTTTAAATAATCTTCTTTGTAACGCTTTCACCACCAGTTTCATAACGTTGTTCAATTTTAGAAAATTTCCTCATAACGCTTGCCGATGTATAATACAGTGGTAACTAAGAAACTGTGGAAAACTTTCATCCTTATGACATAGCGCCACGAGCCCCTTATCACAACCCACCATAGCTGGAGCACCGTCAGTTGTCAGGCCTACCATTTTTGATATTGGAATTTTCTCAGATGAGATGAGATTTTTTAAATGAGAAAACAGCTCTAGCCCAGTAGCATGTCCTTTGAGTGGAATAAACTTCAAAAGATCTTCTTTAATTGCAAAATCACTAAAAGCCATCCTGACAAATATGGCCATCTGTGAGGTGTCAACTACATCTGTTGATTCATCCAGTTGCAGTGAAAAATAAATACAGTTATCTAAGTCACTTCTTAACTGTAAAAAAATATCCTTGCTCATTACTTCTACTCGCCTCATC
Organism: Anastrepha obliqua; assembly: GCF_027943255.1. Taxonomy (NCBI): domain Eukaryota; kingdom Metazoa; phylum Arthropoda; class Insecta; order Diptera; family Tephritidae; genus Anastrepha; species Anastrepha obliqua. Next base: position 123,001,702 of record NC_072894.1, read on the forward strand.
ACTGTATTAGCAGAAAGTTGAATAGATTTTATAGCAGACACTATTTCGTCTTTATTTCTAAAGTTGGCGAATTTCAAAAATATAGAATCTGCAGCTTCCAAAAATGCTTTTTTTATGATTTCCCCGTCTTCATAAGGTTTTTTCTTTTGTGCAATTATCTGGGAAACACGATAAGATGCTTCAGTTGCAGCCTTATTTTTGTCGATTGTTTTCAAAAATATTGACTGTTGCCCAATTAACTGGATTTTTAAATGTTTCAGTTTTTCTTTTCTGGTGGCAGAATTTAACGGGAATGCCTTCTCAAAATTCGAATGTACAGTTTTATGATGCCTCTCAATATTTCCTTTTTTAGGAACTGACACAGATGTATTACATAACAAACAAACAGTTTTGCCTTTAACTTCTGTGAAGAAGTATTGTTCTTCCCATTCCGAATGGAAATGGTATGTCTTCGCCTTCTTAATACTGCTTCCCATAATGTTTCGAACTCTAACCCAACCTCTGCACGCAGAACGTTGATAATGCCGTTCAGTATTAAACTGAGCGCAATGTCGATGTGCATTGCGGATATATAAAGCCAAAAAATTCTCGAACACGCTGTGTTTGTCGGCGCGAAGTCGCTTACCGCAGTGTTGCCGCTGTTTATCTATTTATTATGAAAATTTCTGAAATTTGCTAATACTGGTATGATTTTCAGACTTTTGGATTTTTTGCAACGTGAGCAGCGCGAGCTACCAGAATTGCCTTTGCGAGCTACCGGTAGCTTGCGATCGACGGGTTGGCGACCACTGACTTAGAGGGTCACGTGGTGCTTGTTTCGGGAACCTTGATGGTGTATAAAAATGTATATAAAATTAAAACTAATGCTTAGCTCTTGATATAATTCTTGGCTCTTTATATAAGATGCTTTCCATTTCAATTCAACCGGGCTATTCGGGTCATGTTCTTCGATTTCGATGTAACTCAAATATGTTGCTCTCTGGTCAAAATAATGAGACACGTATTTTTTTGTTCGCCCGAAAAAACTTTTTTTCAAGAGTTATCGGTAATTTTGTTTTTCGGCTCAAAATCGATTTTTTTTAATTATATAAGAAAAAAATTTTTTTAAATGCCCATAACTTAGTCAAAAATGAACCGATTTTAATAATTCTGGGCTCAAAATAATCGGCATTACTTACACAAGCGACTTAATGTAGAAACAATTGCAAAAAAGTAGCTGATATTTTTTTATTTAGCAAAAAAGAAAAAAAATTGAAATTTTTTCGAAATTCAATATTTCAAAAAGTGTATTTTTTTTTATAACTTTTTCCAAATCAAGAGGACACCTCAAACTTCAATTGAGCTGAATGCCCAGTAGCTAAAATGAGTTGTTTTTGAGTAATGAATTTTTGAGTAAAAAACTTGTTTCGCACTTTTTGTTTTTTGGAAAATAAAAAATTGTCAACAACTTTTTTGCAATTGTTTCTACGTGAAGTCGCTTGTGTAAGTAATGATGATCATTTCGCTTCCAGAATCATTAAAATCGGTTCATTTTTGACTAAGTTATGAGCGTTTACAAAAGAAAAAAAATCTTATATAATGAGAAAAAATCGATTTTGAGCCGAAGAACAAAATTGCCCATAAAACTTAAAAAAAAAAATATTCGGGCGAACAAAAAAATACGTGTCTCATTATTTTGACCAGAGAGCAACATATTTGAGTTACATCGAAATCGAAGAACATGACCCGAATAGCCCGGTTGAATTGAAATGGAAAGCATCTATATTAGAATTTTTTTTTAAATGCCCATAACTTAGTCGAAAATGAACCGATTTTAATCATTCTGGGTTCAAAATGATTGCCATTACTTACACAAATGACCTCATGTAGAAACAATTGCAAAAAATATGTTGAAAATTTTTTATTTTCCAAAAAACAAAAAGTGCGAAACAAGTTTTTTACTCAAAAATTCATTACTCAAAAACAACTCATTTTAGCTACTGGGCATTCAGCTCAATTGAAGTTTGAGGTGTCCTCTTGATTTGGAAAAAGTTATAAAAAAAATACACTTTTTGAAATATTGAATGTCGAAAAAATTTCAATTTTTTTTCTTTTTTGCTAAATAAAAAAATTTCATCTACTTTTTTGCAATTGTTTCTACATTAAGTCGCTCGTGTAAGTAATGACGATTATTTTGAGCCCAGAATTATTAAAATCGGTTCATTTTTGACTAAGTTATGGGCATTAAAAAAAAAAATGTTCTTATATAATTAAAAAAAATCGATTTTGAGCCGAAAAACAAAATTGCCGATAACTCTTGAAAAAAATTTTTTTTGGGCGAACAAAAAAATACGTGTCTCATTATTTTGACCAGAGAGCAACATATTTGAGTTACATCGAAATCGAAGAACATGACCCGAATAGCCCGGTTGAATTGAAATGGAAAGCATCATAAATGAAAATAAATTTATTTTTGAAATGTTATTATTTTTTTCATATTGTTTGGTTGTGGGAGGAGAAACTTTCGGATGTGGGCGTTTTGAAATATAGGCATTCTGGAGGATCGAAGAGCAGTTCGAGATCAAGTGACTTGAGTTTCCTTTAATATTCATGTATTCGCAGCACAAGCATCTGAACTTAGTGACCCCAGGACTAGAAAAATTACTGTTGTAGATGATGTGTATGATATTGCCAGATATTTCATTGTTGTTAATTTACATATACCAGTGGGAAGTGATCTCCTTAAGTTAGTGTATTTTGTGTTCAACATAGTTTTTTATGTCGGCTGGTTTATAAATCTTTGATGTTTCTAGTGTAAACTTGTTAGACTTGTGACCGAACTCTTTCGAGCAATGGAGACATTTTCTGGGACTCAAAAAAGTTTAATGAATTGGTAGTGCTTAATAAGTGCACTTCTGATGCAATAATCATTCCAATGTTTGCTATTGCATTTAGAACTGACAAGGAATCTACACAGATGACAAAGCTTTTATTTTGAATAGAAACGTTATTGATAGCCTCCTGCTGATAAGTTTGAGATTATGATGATATCAATTAGAGCAGTGACGCTGAAAGACCTTTTTTCCTATTTCTGAATCATCGCTGTAGATTAAAAACTGTATTTTCATTTCATGGGTTGTTCCTCATTATTCTTTTACGGTGATCGGCAAAAATAAGAACGTGCCAATCGTCAACTTCTTCAGTAATCCCATGAATCATTGTTCGACTTGTATTGTAGCACTTAACACTTTAGGTGAAATAAAAAACCATTTTATTTCGAACAAAGTTCACAGGTATATGGGTTTGCGAACGAAAGCGTAGATATTGCGTTCGAAATAAATAGTTCTGTACAGCTGGTGATCCTCATGCGTGCTTCTGCTCTAGTGGCGTAAGTTTCATTCTTTCACTACTGAGGAATTAAAGCATTCGTGTCTCATTAGTAAATTTAAAATTGTATTATTAAATTATTATGAGAGAGAATGTAAACTTTGAAGAATGCGTCATGGAGTTGACTCGGTGACAGGAATCACAAAAGCAGAAGTTTTGTTGAGCCTAATTTTTCAATTTCTAATAGCGATTCTGAAATCAAGAGGTACCCCCTGTTTTTATGGGCCATAGAGTTACAATTTTTTAGTTTTGTGCAAAATTTTCATAACACCTCTTCCATAATTAATATGAAGTCACGTAAAGCTTCTACTCTGCTCTCTATAACACAGGAAGCTTTTTTTTACTCGTTTCGTCTCAGAGCCTTCAGCTGTTCAAAAATTAGTTTTTATCCCTACAAATTTTGCAAGAAGACACACACAACTGATAGTGTTAGGAATATCGTCGGTAACTTGATGATAATGACTGAATAGTCGCCTTGTTGAATGTAATAAATAATATATTTACGCATATTTTTTTTTTTTTTTATGTTGGTGCACTCTTCATATGAACTTATGTGAAGTTTCATTTGAATTTGTCAATTCACTCTTTTTTTACAAGCCATTTAGTATGGACGTGCCGCAGTATTTTTTACAATGGAACAAATCACGCATCGTGCAATGTTTGAATTTTTATTTTTGTAGGACTTAAAAGCAAAAGAAATTTATGGGCGAATATTGAAAGCGTGTAAGGGCTTTTCGCCATCAATTCGTAAAGTAGAAAGATCGGTTGCTGAATTTAAACGTGGTTGTGCAAGCCTAGAAGACGATCCATGTCAAGGACGTCCAAAAACAGCAACAGCGACAACACCAGATATCGTGAAAAAAAACCGGAAATCGTATTGAAAAATCATCGAGTGACTGAAAGCGATTTAGTAGGGCATCTCATTGCGCAGTGTAAGCAATATTTTGACTGAAGTATTTGGCTTGAGCAAGCGGTGGGTACAATGGGCGCCGTATTCGGTAGCGATGGTACAAAAGCACATTCGAAGGCGACTTTGGACTCTCTCAGTTTTCGAAAGGATAAAGTGGATTTTGTGCGTCAATTAAGGGGGGAGCCTGGTTTATAAGGTCAAAAAACTCAATTTTTTTTCGTTTTAAGCGATTCCTAATATATTTCAGAATATTCACACAAAGTTACAGAGCCTAATTCTCAATATTTCTGTAGATACAAAGCCAAAGGTAGGCGAGCGTTAGGTAGTTACGCTGTGACCGGGCAGCTATAGTACAAACTTTATCTTCCTTTCTCGACGTTTTATTTTTATGATCTCTTTGAATTGGCGTACATGAATGAAAAAAATTAAAAAAAACTAATAAACCTTTTGAAATGAATCATAATTTGTTCCCTTCAGTATTAAATTATCTTCTATTTGAACTAACAAAATAGATAAAAAAAAATGTTTCAAGATTTTTATACCAACTTGAAGTGAGTTTTTTTTATAGAAAGGCATTTTTTCTTTAAAACCTCCAAAAAGTTGAAATTTTGAAATTTCTCTCAGTTTTCTTATATTAGTTCATCTAGAATAAAAAATAATGATAATTAGAAATCCATTTTATTTTTTTACTTTAGATAATAATTACGAGCTGTATCTTGTACACCAGTTGGAAACTCCAGCGTTGCAACGCTCTACTAATTTCTATGTTAAACAAATTTTTCAACTTATTTTAACCAGTACAAAAATTTTGTATACTTTTTAAATGTTCATTAAAAGATAGAAAAAACTTTGCAGTGCTAAATTAACTTTTTCCTTAAAAAAAAAATCGCAAAGAGATGCAATTTTTACACCTCATAAACCAGGCTCCCCCCTTAATCATTATAGAAGAGACTTGGGTCCATCAACTGCTCTCATTATCACACATTGAAAAAAAACTTACTTGGGTATAAGCAAATTCAGAACGGGATTGAGCGAACGTAATATTCACGAATGAATCCTCCATTTGACCTCCATACGGCGGTCCTGTTGTACTGCTGAAGTATTGAAAATTATCAACAATTTCAACGAACTGTTAAACGTCCAGCTTAGGTTCATGCTGGGGGCTGCTTCTCCGAAAAAGTATTTGGACCTGTATTTATGTTTGCCGCCTCCTTAAATGCAGCTTTGACGAATAAAATTTACCAAAAAGCATTATTGCCGTCAGCTTCGAAGATGTTTGGAAGAACTGACCGACCTTGGATTTTACAAGAACAAAAGACAAGTAGAAATAGCAAATTAAGGTTGAAATGTTGCATCGCTTGATGCCAACTCTATTGAAAATGTTTGGGCAAGAGTTTAGAAAAAAACAGAAGAAATACATATGGACACTCAGCTTGCGCCGAATTAACAGAAAGTATTACTCAAAGGCGGCCACGGCGGCCGAATGGGTTGGTGCGTGATTACCATTCGGAATTCACAGAGAGGTCGTTGGTTCGAATCTCGGTGAAAGCAAAATTAATAAAAACATTTTTCTAATAGCGGTCGCCCCTCGGCAGGCAATGGCAAACCTCTGAGAGTAATTCTGCCATGAAAAAGCTCCTCATAAAAATATCTGCCGTTCGGAGTCGGCTTGAAACTGTAGGTCCCTCCATTTGTAGAACAACATCAAGACGCACATCACAAATAGGAGGAGGAGCTCGGCACCTAACAGAAGTATACGCGCCAATTATTTTTTTTTTTTTATTTTATTACTCAAAGATGAGCAGGTGACTAAACATTTTATTGAATAAATTGCGTGTAATAAATATTATGAACCCATACAATGCAGTTTGTTAAAATCGAATTGGTCAAATATTTTCTAAGTTATGCCGGTCACGTTTCTATTCAACAGACTGTGCGAACTTTTTTTTCGGCCATTTCTGTTAACTTTGCAGAGATACACATGCCATGTATCGAGTTTTGCTAGCTATGAATGGAAGCAGTTTCAGGAGCTTCTCGGGTTGAACATATCACAAGTATCTACAGGGCTCGCTCCCTTCCAGCGCAGGTTCAATAGGAATTCATTTGGTGAAATGTAACGCTATCCGTTAGGCTACGACTGTTCCCGAAAACTAAATATTTTGTTTTCAATCAGAATTCTATCGGGCACCAACAGTCACGCGGATGTAAATTATGGCAAAATTGTATGCTAATTATTCAACTTCCCTACTAACTTGCATTCACACCTACAAAATACAAACCTAACGCAATGTGGTAAAAAGTAGTAATGGCTTAACTTAAGAACTTATTTGTGCCGATTAGGGTAATTTAATTTGGGGGAAAACTTTTCGGCGCCGAATTAATAAGCACAGATATGCATTAAGTTTTGCCGGTAGTCCGACTTGCAGGTGTCAGTTCAGATCCGCCATTAGTTAGAAGCCTTGATGCGAAATGCCAGCCATAAAATGTACGTGCCACTAATATACGGACTGGCATATTCAACATACTGTGAATGTATATGTAAGTGTGTACGTATGTACATGTACAGTTATGCATAAAAACATACGAACCGGAAGTAAGATCGCATTTAAAGGGTTATAGAGTTAGCAGGTATATATTCAGCAGCTAGGCTACGTGTTCAGTACAGATGCCTTCAATAGTATGTATCCTTGTGAATCATAAAATATTTGTGAAACACCCTGAAATTTAAGGCGTACTGAATTGTAGGAAAAAAAGAAAGTGAAGAAAAAAAAAGTTAGTCCTCTTTAAGGAAACGTGTCTTCTCCAAGAAATAAGCGAGAAAAACTGATTTGCCAAATCCATATTTAGATATTCCATTAAAAATTATTAGAAAAACAGGAATATGAAGGGATGGAACCGCTTAGAACACCAAAAATAGGAAGTACAATTAAATATATAGATTTAATTTGAGGTTTGCACGTCAACCTGACGGTGTTTTGTGCCCTCTACTCATCACAGTATCTCATCCACACCCAGTTCCCTTATTGAACTTAAGAAAGATCTGGTATATGCCTTTGTTCTGGCTCCAATTAAACGAGCTATCCCAACCTTCTTCGCACATTTCAATATAATAGAAATATCTAGCACTAGTCTATGCAAGTTCTGCTGTGATAAAGAGGAGCCCGTGGAACACTTAATCACCAATTGTGAAGCATTAGTTCGCAAGCGACACATAATCCTGGACTCGTACCTATTAGACGATGAAGACTTACAAATGCTCCCTCCTAAGGAGCTGGTTCCATTGCCCGCAATACTAATTAAATAATTTAAATTAAGCACTTAGGGTCACGCAATACATCAATCTGGGCGCAATTCATGCGGGCCTTTTTTTTTTTTTTTTTTTTTTTTGTCGGGACAACTAGCCAGTGCAGCACTCAGACATTAATTGAGTCCATTGTACTACACTTGGATTCCCTTTTAATTTTCTTTAAATCTACCCAATCTCCGAAGAAATCTGAGTAGATCTTGTGGTGCCAAGGAGCCAAGATGGTCGCTTCTTAACACATCAGTGCCAAAGACCTCAAACCTGATTCGAGCGAAGGCGGGGCAGACACACAGGAAGTGGTTTGCCGTCTCATCCTCCTCTTCACAGGCTGGGCAGAGTACAATGTCTGAGATGCCCAACCTTTACATGTGCTTTGCCCACAGAAAGTGGCCCGTCATCAGTCCAACCAGCCGTCTACACTCCCCTCTGCCTAATGACAGAAGGGTTTGCGACAGTCGATCGGACATGACAGGTAACATCAGTTTTGTCCATCTGCAGCCTCTCTCAGCCTGCCAAGCTGGCTTGTGGGGGGTAGTTACCCATTTGCTAACCGTGGCCGTGATGGCCGCAGAGGGGAGTGGCAAAACGGGCTCTAGGCAAAAGGAGTTGGCCTCAGAGCCCATCTTAGCTAAGGAGTCAGAGGTCTCGTTACCCGCGATACCCACGTGTCCCGGGACCCATGTTAGCATCAGGCTATTATGTCTACCGACATAGTTCAGTCTGGATTTACAGAACTTGACTACCCCTGATGTGGTTGGAAGGCTGTCTAAGGCCATAAGCGCAGCTTGGCTGCCGCTGCAGACACATGTAGATCTGCCTCTCCATCGTTTTTCCACAACAAAGTTCACAGATTGCATTCCAAGAGCAAAGTGCAGTTTTGTCCTGCTGGATTCCACGTATACCCCAGAGCCGGAGCCATGCTCGGTCCTGGAGCCATCCGTAAAAATGCGAAAACAATGTTTGCCGGGCTCATTTTCTGAGTCTTCCCACAACTGAGCCTCTGGTAGCACTACACTGTATCTCTTTTGAAGTACAACTCTTGATGGCATGGAGTCAAAGGGCATGGAGAGAATCGTTGGATCGATGTCCATGCCTTCTCTGTGTTCCATTTCCGGACAAGGGCCGTACCAGTTCCCACTGTGTTTCAGTCTGCAGATGGCCTTCAAGGCCAACCCTTGAATGAAACCATCAAGTGGTGGTAAACCAATCAGAACATCTAGTACCGGGCCTGAAGTAGTCGGAAAAGCTCCGGTGCAACAGATGGCCACAGTGCGTTGTAGTCTCGATAAGGTCCTCCTGACTCCCACTAGAGAGAACGTGTGATTTCCATAGGAGCTTGCTATCGAGGATTACTCCAAGATATTTAATTTCCTTACATAGCTGGATTGTGACTCCTTTTAGCTTTGGCAGAACGAGTCCATCAAGCTTCCTCTTTCTGGTAAAGAGGACAATACCAGTGGCGGGATTTGCCGATAGCCCATTCGCACAGCACCAAGTGTCAATCCGATCCAGAGTTTTCTGCACTTTCCTGCAGATGTTCATAAGCGAAGGGCCTGTTACCAAACAAGCAACATCGTCCGCATATGCTTATGCGTAGACTCCCGAATCGTTTAAGGTGGTGAGTAGAGGATCGATTACCATGCACCAGAGCAGTGGAGACAGCACACCACCTTGGGGGCAGCCTCTATTAACCCCAGATGACACCAGCAGATCTTCCTCTGCTCGCACCGAAACGATTCCTTGGGCCAGCATCGAACGAATCCAATTTACTAGCACCCGGTCTACGCCGTGCCTACTAGCAGAGTTACACATACTGTCAAAAGTGGCATTATCAAACGCCCCCTCTATGTCTAAAAAGATGCCCATAGCGTAGTCCATCCTGTCGATGGCCAGCTCTACCCTAGCAACAAGGTTTTGCAGTGCCGACTCGCAGGATTTTCCACTCTGATAGGCATGCTGAAATAGAGACAGAGGGTGACCCTTCAGCGACTTCTGACGTATGCGCAGTTCCACCAGTCGTTCGAGACTTTTCAGCATGAAAGAGGTCATGCTGATGGGTCTAAAGCTTTTGGGGCTGGTGTAGTCGTCTTTTCCAACCTTTGGGATGAAAGCGACCCTCACCATCCTCCAAGAGCGTGGTATGTAAGCCAGTGGCAGGCAGGCCGAGAAGATTTTTTTTAGGGCTGCTGTCACGAACTCTGCACCCTCCTTCAGCATGGCAGGATATATGCCATCTGGTCCGGGCGCATGACGGGTTCGTTGCCAGATCTGTGGTGAATGAGGCCACCATTCGATTTGCCATCAAATCTTTTGGCGGCTTCATTCACCACAGATCTGGCAACGAACCAGTCATGCCGAGAAGGTGTAACAGCTCTGACAACTGCCCCTATCAGTAAGGGCTGTTGCCGGCTGATGCTTATCTGATTACCAGGAAAGTGAGATTCCATCAGCAAGCTGAGTGTCTCACTTTTCCCCTCCGTGAAGGAGCCATCAGATTTCCTAAGTGGCCCCAGCTTTGCAGTTGGGTCCCTTTTCAGGATCCTAACCAATTCCGAATAAGCCTCTTGTAGTTCTTCTGAACATCACGGTATCGCTCCCAGTCCTCTGCAAGGTTAGTATTGAGGGCCCGGTTGAGAAGTTTTCTCGACTCACGCCTCAACATCTGGAGCTCTCGATTCCACCAAGGAACGGGAGTCCGGCTAGGGAGAGGTCGAATTGGACAGGCTGCGGGCCTTAGTCTAACCCTTACAACCATTATCATTACCATATGTAATAATTATTCCGATTTAAGAATTTTTGCTAAGTAGTAATACAAAAATCTGGCTTTTACTTTATTGTTCAGAAAATATAGTCATACAGTCAATGGCAATTATAATTTTTTGATCGACAATAGAACTCATTTCTTAAACGTTATTTTTTTTATTCAATAATAAAAATAATTCTTGGGATTTTTGCTTTGCCAGATAGAAAATTCTATAACCCCACAATGCACCAAAACTTACCTCAATTCACCTCACTTTAAGCCAAGTCACCCTAAGCCATCTCAACGCACCTTAACTCACTTTGACTAACCCTATTTCAAGTAAACTTACATCAACTTTCCTTATATTTACCAGATATACCCTTCAGTTGTGGTGATTAACGAAATTTAACAAGTAACATCGGCCGCCACGTAAGAGGGGACTTTGAAGCCGAATTTTGAAGAATCATTTCACACGTACTCGGAGAAAACAGAGCCATTGAAAATTTTCTGCCCTGACTTATTAGTCCTACGTCATTCGAAGATGCCTTAATCGATTTGTCCGAACAAAATACTTCCAGCAAAGCTTATGCAAGCTTATCCTCTAACATTCTGATGCCTACATCCGTCTAAGACTTGGCCACACAATATTATCTCACTCTCACCTTTTTACTCGAAGGAGCTTATCTTGTTGTTCATTGTGCGGCGAAATATAATTCATTTTATTGCAAAAATCTTATTAATTAAGTTTCAAAAATTTAAAACATAATTGGAAAAAAATTTAAAGTTTTTAATTAGAATCTTTAGGCACTTTTCAAATAGGCACTTCTATAGGTCATTGAATTTTGGTACAATAAATTGAAAGTCTTAAGCCTTAAGTCTCAAAAACCGCATTGAGTGTTGATATAAAAAAATTTCGAGCACTCTTTATATAGAAGAAAACATGGGCATCAAAAAAATGTGTGTATATATAGGTATATACTTATATAATATATATTATATTCGAAGTTGTTCTACAATATTTCGAGCTTTAGATGTTTTTCATTAATCCTCCGTTTGGCCTTTATTTCAATACCTTCGGTTGGGCACCCAGATCGGGCCTTTTTTCGTACTGTTCGAGGATCCTTTTTAAAAGGTTATATCTATAAATCGATAGAAAATTAAATTCTAGAAAACTACCTGGAAGCTCAAGGCGCTAACTATAATTGAAATATGTTAAATACATGTCCAAAGTCGGAAAATTCTGGTCAGAAAATTCCGACCAGACCCGGGTGCCAAACGCAGGATTGAAAATAAAAAGAGGACTGATTTTAATCGGATCTTTTGCAAAACTAAAGCAATATTTTTTCGGGCCGAATTTTAATGTCAGCTACTGTATATCTAAATATACGCGTATATGCAAATATTTTGGATGGGTTTTGCGCACAAAAAGGTGAAGTGCAAAACTAGGTGGCAACATAAATTTTAGCGGTAAGAGGAAAAGGAAACGCATTGTTCGCAGGTACTTGCTACAGCAACCCATTAAACTAGCAGTACATAAAAATGTTAAAAGTAGATATGTCTCTACGTATGTACGCCCTCAAACTAGCGTCGACTAGCGCCAATGCCATTCTTGTGCACAAAACATACTGACCAGTGTGACTACCTTTCATTCACGCTAACACTTTTCTACTACATAGGCTGCCGACAGGGCTGAGGAATTGTAGAAATTGGGATCAAAGTTGTTAAATCTATAGCAGGTATCTACGTAGAAAATATGGGCATTCTCAGTGACAAGAAACTGCAGAGCAAAGTAGAAGACAAGCCCGTTGCAAGGTAGAAATAGAAGGTATTGGCTTGGAACGTAGGGGAGTGAGTGCGCGTCCAAGAAAGTTTTACAAATTAAGGCGAAAGTTTCGAAGACAAAACTTCAAGTATGCACTGGCAGTTACTTGAGAAACATGTAGGTGTGGCAGGGTTGCTGGGTGTGCGGATATATGGCATACAAGACGGCTGCCGAAATAATTTTAAACTTTTCAATGACATTTTTGCTGCTGCCAAAGGCCGAATATCAAACGAAAGTGAAGATGTCCGAATGAAGCAAAAGAAGTTACTGCTGTGTGCAAATGGAGAATGTAAGAGCGCAACGCAACGCAAGAAGAAAGCAAGTTGCCACAAAATGCGGCATACTAAAAATGTGCGACAAAACTTTAAACATGAAAGATATGCAAAGTGACTGCGAAGTGGGTGGTGCGACAGAAGAATGCAAAACTTAATATTTACTTAGTGCCAAACAAGGACGTTGACGACAATACAAGAACAACAAAACTTACTTGGCTCAGGCAGGCAAGTGTTCTAATACGTAGATATATATTCTATATACAGTATTTCTCGGATATAACCACCGTGAACGAGATTCGTTGCTTACAAGCGGGAAGTGCTTGTGGGAAAATCTAGCTCATAAGTACTGACTGATTTTTAGTTAGTACCTTTAAAAGACCTATAACTTTGGACGCAATGTCCAAAATAGAGAGGGCGAAATAGTATTGTGCTATTATTATCAATCTTTTGCATAAGTTTATTTGTAGGGATAAGAGCATAATTAAATTTCAACGAGATAATTGGGAGGATTACCAATTGTTCGGTGCTTGTAAAGAAAGCATTGTGGTATATAGGTAAATAGGTTAAATTTTCTTATACTTTTTCAGGTGCTTATAAGTGAGAAAGACTGTAGTTGTAATATATCTTTGTACCAATACTGTTTTACATCAGAACCCTAGCTCAAGTGTGCGGCTGTGTGTGTGTTCGAGTGTATTGGTGTACACTTACTTGCTAAGGAGCTCCTTCAAGGGACTAAAGGAGTAAGACTTCATAAATGACAAGCTCATTTATATGCTGATGAAAATTGAAACGGATACGGAAGTGACAGCATGACAGCAGTAACAACACTAACAACAAGAAAACCAGCAGATACATAAGTATGTATGTGCATATAACCCACAAAAAATGTGTAAAGTTAAAGTGACAACCGAAGCAGCGAAAATATATTTGTAATGTAAATTTTCTCAGAGTTTGCTTAAAGCTTGAAACAATACACAATCTTGGTGTAAGTGCATAAAGCTCCGGCCGGGGGTTTAAGCGGCAGGGCGCCATGCAGTGGTGGAGTACACATGCACGCAAACTCACACAAATTGCTCTTTTTCGCTGCGTTTTAAGCGAATTTGCACGGAAAGAGCCTTGTACGAAAAGTTTGCGACATGAGTTGACAGCGAAATGAAATTAAATATTTAAATGTGATCACGACCAGTCACACACACTAGCACAATTCCGCCTGTTGTCTGAAAGTTGGCAGACTGCTACTCTGTAGCCCGTTACATGGCGTACATGGCGTATGAGTGATTTCTAAGCTGTGCCAAGAGCAAAGGAGTTGACGGTTTATTGAGTTATTTCGTTACATAATTAAGGAGTTGCAAGAAATTCAACACCGTAAACAATAAATTTAATACACGAAAATCTTTCCTTTTAACAAAACATTTTGGATGCCAAGTATTATATGTTTATATAATTGACGCGTACACCCTTTCTTGGCGTTTGGCCGTGCTCCTCCTCCTATTTGTGGCGTGCGTCTTGATGTTGTTCCACAAATGGAGGGACGGACCTACAGTTTTAAGCCGACTTCGAACGGCAGTATTATTGAAGTAAAACGACACCTTTCAAGAATATGCAACTCATAACGGATTTTGTAAAGTGTTTCAATTAACTAACTCAACTAACAATATGATTTGTGAAGCTATTCGTTTAAACATTTCTATTAACTTTTGTAGCCACTTAGCATTAAATATTTTAAAAAAGAAAATTTAATAGGCGAAGACGATTAATATAACGATATGGAGAATTTATATATATCCGGTTGCAAGGTCTTAAATTTCAGAAAAAGTTTTAAAAGTAGATGGTCAAAATAAAAAAAGGGGACCGAGATTTATATTTCTGAATAATAAATTGAATCACACAAACTACATTCGAGGCATCTCCGAAGAGGAGACCTTCTGATCTCCCATCCGATCATTAAAAACACTGTCATATAATTTTTTAGTAAGTCTTCAATATTAACAAGCCAAAACTTAAAAAATGCTGAGTAGAATGATTTACATTTTACATTATCGCCACTTAATAGAGGTATTCAGCTTTAATTTAGCGGTAATTTTAGTATAAATTACAATTGAAATTCTAATAGTTGGTGAAATTGTAATTGTTATGTTACCTGCAGGCGTAGTTGTTGTTTTAACAGTAATTTTATTGTAATTATTATAACAATATTAACGGTAAGTGTTGTTTTTTTATTTATAATTAGGGTTTTAATTGTAATTTTAATTACTGCAGTTGTTGTTGTTGTAATTGTAATTGTTATTATGTTTATAATTGTTATTATGTTTATAATTTGAATTTCAATCACTACTATAACAGTAATTTTTTGAATATATTTTAATTAATTTAGGTAGAATTATTGTTTTAATTGGCCTCGGTAGTCTACCATAAGTGCACTAGCCTGCCATCCCAGAGGTTTGGGTTCGAGTCTCACATAAAGTACGGTCCTCGCACTTTTCCAAATTTACCTACTTTGCCTCTTTCTAAAAAAAACAAAATTCTCATTCCTCATCCTTACTCCCGCACAATGGTCGGCGCCTTATTCGCATTGTGGCTGCTAAAACAAAGAAAAAATACATAGTTACATAATGCATCAGTGGCGCCAGCAAGAAGAAGCGGGCAATCGCGATAATAGCGCAGACACAGCAAACTTAGCGAAACCCTCAAACATCCGTGTGATCCTTCTGCCAGAAAAATCTGAAGCCCAGATGGCGCTCAAAGCAGTAAGAAGGCGTTGTTCCTAAGCAACGACAAGTAGGCATTCCCACTACTTAGGACTGATAGCGGCAGGCTAATCACCCACCCTGTCAGAAATCAAAATAGGTTAACGAAACCTACGCAAGATTGAGTCTTGTCGAGGCCCTATGCCCTCGAGAGGAGTGAACAAGGAAAAAAAAATATTTTAATTGTAATTTTATTTGGAATTGTAAGTGTTTTTGTATTTATAATTGTCACTTTATTTCTGATTATAATTTCAATTGTGTTTGTAATTCTTATTTTAATTAAAATATTAATTGTAATGACAGTCGTCATTATAATTATATTTGCATTACTATTACATACGTAATATGGCCTTTGGAGACAACTTCCTGTAGGACATAGTAGCATCTTGAAGCACCTTCCTTCTCTGATATTCGCAGCGACCTCTCCATCCGCAAACTGTGCTTTGAGGGTTGTGCTAGGGCTATCTTTCCGAGCAGGCAAGATTGGAAAGAGGGGAGAGTTGGTGCGTATATAGATGCCTCTGTTTTCACTGACGGATCCAAAATGGAGTCTGGATTGGGAGCGGTCTCCTTTAAATTGCCGGAGACAAGCAGAGGTCTTCGCGATCCTGCAGGCATGCAAAATGCTTCGGCATCGCAAGCTGCAATCAAGGTACTGTCGTCACCGTATTGCAACTCTATTCTCGGGAACTCCTGTAAGGAGGAACTCAAACGTCTCGAACATGCAGAAAACATTTCCCTCATCTGGGTTCCTGGGCACAGGAATACAGAGGGATATGAAATTGCCGATGAGCTTTCCAGGAAGGGGGCGGCAGAACCGGATCCACCTGCCCCCTTCTCAGACATCAGTATCTCCTTGGCCGTCGTTAAAGGGAAACTACACAACTTCTTTCTAAGAAAAGCGCAAGACAGATGGAGGTCTGTCTCATCGTGTGCCATTTCAAAAGCACTATGGCCTCAATACGATATAAACAGAACGCTTAAGGTGATGGGAATCCCCCGCCATTCAATTTCCAAACTCATTGCGGTGATCACTGGCCACTGGGTGATCGGCACTCATCCAGAGAAGCTTGGAATTCCGTACAACCCCCATTACAGAAGCTGTGGGGATCCTGCAGAGAAAGAGACTGTGGAACACTTTCTCTACAAATGTCCGGCTCTGGCGGCTAGGCGCTTGAGATTCCTTAGCGTCCCCTTTGGGGATGACTTGATTAAATTCTCCAGCCTAGATCCCTTTTCTCTCCTCTGCTACATCAACAGCACTGGATGGCTGTAGACGGTTTTCTCTCCTCCCTAAATCCTTTCAGAGGTATTGGTCCACATTATGGTATCAAAACGGCACGTAAGTGCTACTTGTAGTGTACCTGGGGTACTCTTGCCATCTTACCTACCTACCTACATAAGTAATATAATCATAGTTGTCATTGTCGTATGTATTAAATAATGCATCAATTAGTGTAAACATATACGTTTTTGTATTTGTAATCTCGAATGTAATCATGCAAATCTGTTTTTCCCTCATGTGCCAAAACATCGTTCGAATTTTCACTCTTGCGTCGTTTTTTATTTGCTAGTCGCTCTTCTTTATTGGCCACTTAAGTAAATTACCATTGAGTGACGCAATAAACCTGCATACCTACAGTTAAGCGAGAATGTGCGCACCTGTGCATGTGTTTGTGCATATTTAAGTTGAGAGCAAAGGTTTACATTCTCCTGTGTTCGGTATTTGCGAAAGTTTTCAAATTTATCGCTGGTGTTTTTCTTTCACAGCTTTTAGGAGTTTTTTTAATTTCTTTATGCTCTTAACGGTTTTTGCTTTGACAAAAATGCGATAACAGAAATGAGAGGCCTTGCATATGTTCTTACAAGTTGAAAGTTAAAAATTATATTATCATAAGCCTACTATAGTTTTCTTCGAATTAATTTTGGACCCGTCTTATACGCAGAAATGCAATGGAAATAAATCGCTGATGGAGTTCAGTTGGTATTATGGAGCTCAGTATTTTATTATTAACGTTCTTTTCGATAGACAACAGACACCCCATTTTCTCCAGTTCTTAAAATCAAGTTACTTTCCAGCAGGGATTCCAACTATGTCAAACTTTGAACTTATAGATTTTTTCTTTCGCAATATTAATTGTGTTTTAAACTTCAGCATCAAGTAGCATAATTATTTTCCGAAGAATTTTGCTTTGTTTTGACTTGTTACTGCAAACTACTTTATTTGGGATCTGCCTTGGTAACTTTCCTAACTTTTTGTGACTAAAAAGTTCCAAATCAACATCATCCAACACAACACTAGGGAGTGGCCATTACTAAAAAGTAGTCACTTATGAGACTGGCAGGTGAAGTAACCAATCTGGCTTCGCTTGCACAAGGAGGCGTAATAGGCCCAGTTTTATACGAATTGTTTACTGCTGATGTGGTGGTGGGCCACTGGAAAGATGATACCCCAGCACGGTCATGTCTCTGTTGAGGTCCTGGCTAATATAGTCGGGCGGGAAGAGTAAACTTCCTTGGGTAAGTATAAATCCCCAATCCAAGGTGTAACAGCGTACGCCGAGGGATGATTGGCTAGTGGGTGATCTAGTCACTAGTATGCGAACTTGAGGCCCCATTTCAAAAATGCCTTCCTGCGCTACCGGGGCACTGGCGTAGGTGACCGATATACCCCTTTACTCGAGGGAACAAAAATGAAAACCGATCATAAAAAAAAAAACAATGGCGGAAGCGACCAAGAAGGCTTCAACCAAGAGGCTAGCAATAAACCTCAACAAACAGAGGCGGTCATACCGCAACAGGAAGAGGCCACCATGCCTCAAACTAATACGGAGGAACGGTCCGTAGTTGGAGACGTGAGAACTGCCGAGACGACTCCGAACAACACCGATGGCGAAAGGCCGACAACGGAATAGCCAAAACAGCTCAGTGGTGCGGGCAGGAAAAGATGCGCAACACTTCCTAAAAAAAGGGCTGACCAGAGAAGAAGCATATCCTAAGGCGCTGGAGCCCATGCCTACTGAAAACTCCGGAAAATTAATGACGGGACCGAAACGACTAAGCTCGGTTGAAGACATACCACCCGAGGCAACAGCCAAAAAGCGGCCTAAGATGATGGACACAGTAAAAAAAAATCGATCTTTTGAAGCCGACTGATAAGAGGCCCCCCCTTAAGCGCAGTATAGTTTACATAAAATTGACTTAGTTTTGAGTCCCCTCGATAAAGACCTCCTCGTTCCAAACAATTCCTCTAAAAGCGTAGTAAGCAAAAGATAAGAAGTTTAACAGACTTCTTACTTCATATGAAGTTTAAGCAAATTTCCGGCAAAGGAAACATTTCTTTCATCCAAATTGGTAGTTTGCAGCTGTGCGCTTCCCTAATTCAACAACTGTCAAAAGTTTATCACGCCCACTTTGTTGAACTACTCTCATTCACTCACAAACTCACTAACTTAGTAAACTTACTCAGCCATTCACTTATTCGTGAGTTTATTTCTTGACTCAAGTATTTATTTCAACATTTTTTAGCTATGTAGTTGTTGTTTCTTGATATGCTTTTCTGTTTTGCAAAATTTTGTTCAGTTGAAATAAATTGTTTTGTATTATTTTTATTTCTGGAACTTTTTCAATTTTATCAGTGTGTGCCCTACACTGTTGTTGCTGACTTTAATCTACAAATTTTCGTCCGAGAAATTCTATTTAACTTTGCACTATGATTTCAGTTTTTCAATTATCAGCTTAAAATACACCTTTCGCTCTCATAGAAGTGCGTAAATATTGCATTGAAGATAAATGGAGTTTTTGAATAAAAGTTCTAAATGGGATAAAATTGCTAAAGAGAATTTGAATAAATAATATCTTAAACGTAAGCTACCATAGTTCACCCTTTGCTACAAATGGAAGATACCAAAATAATGAAGACGCGCAATTATCTACCATCAGCATGGCTGGGATAATGGAAATAAATTGGTTGGTGATTAATGGATAGTTTTAAATAAAATTTGAGTGTGAGCAAGGCCTTCTTTCGATGTATCGTAAAACCGTGCGAACGGCAAAGCTGTCATAATTGAAATTTCAACGCTACATTTTTGCAACTGTGACTAAGCAGAAAGGTACCACGGCTGGCGTCGCAGCATCGCATACCGTCAACTAAAATTTCTAATATCGGCTTTTAATTCTGGTTCTCTGCGCCGGTTTTTCGAAACCTCAGTGTATGTACGTTCTTGTTTTTGAAGAGGTTGAGGATTTCTATTAAAATAATCTTACATTTTTAGTTTTTTCATAAAATGTTAATATAATCCTTAAGAATATGTCAAAAAATTTTTAAAACGTAAATTTAAGTATTTCTTATATTATATGCAGATCGTAAACCGTGACGACTCTATTCTTTGCGTTCGAGCGCTTGGGGAGGTATAATTACGTTGTATTCAAACCTTAGACGCGTTTTTCTCAAAACCAATTTTTCGATTTGGCGTACACGATAACTCAAAAATTTATTGACCAATCTCCCTGAAATCTTGCACACATCTTTTTTATGATATTACTTTCTATGAGAATTTACAAGTTTGAGAAAACTTTTCAAAAAAAATAATTTTTTCGAAGCAAAATTTGCCACAAAATTTATTTTTTTTAGCATTTTATTCCGCGATTTCATTAATTTGCTATAGGAAAGGCTTACCGAAAGTGTGAAGTCTTGTTAGTAGTGGAAAAGACTTTATTCCACCCCTCCGCCTGACAGCTGCTGCAGATGGGATTGAAATGAAGGTTGAGTCTGGCTGCATGACCTCTACCTTCCAGTTATCTGTAAAGGTTGTAATACGTCAAGGTTTGAGCGAAAGCATCCTAACAGATTTGGCCATGTTTTTCTTGTTGTAGTGCATGTAGTTAATTGCTTCCACCTTCTTTCGGCTAGGTTAGGTTAGGTTAGGTTAGGTAGTGATGGTTGTCCAGAGAGTAGGGCCCACTTGGACGAAAAAAGTTTGGTTCATCCTTTGTGATACCATTGCAAGAGGGTGAAGGAAAAAAGGGGAGAAAGGGAAGGGATGGGGAATGGTGAGTGCTGCTGATGAAGTTCATCAGATTTTTGTTATCAACACCTGCTATATCAGCAGGCGAGAAAAGAAGTGAGAACCAAGGAGCTAAGGAGCAGGTGCTGAGATGATTCCACCTCATCCTCCATACAGCTGACGCAAAAAGGACTCGAAGTAATTCCGAGTCTCACGGCATGTATACCTCGCGCGTGAGGATGCCCACGAAATTTGAGAGATGAAATTTTGTCATGCCCAGGATATCCCTCGAACGCCTCCTATCCAAACGTGGCCAGAAGGACTTCGTGACCTTACACGTTCGGGTACTTGCCCAGCGCTCGCTGAGTTGGTGCAGAGCCCATCCTTCCAGGAGTAGAGCGCAGGTTGTCAAGGGGATCCCGATCCTCTCCTTTCGCGGGCACATTACCTCACAGGTCCTTTGTCTGGCCAGCTCGTCGGCTTCGCAGTTTCCTGCAATGTCACTGTGACCAGGTACCCAAATTATCTTTATGTCGAAAAATTCTGATGCAATCGAGAAGGAGACCAGGCATTCCCTGACCAGCTTCGAATGCACCATAATAGAGCCTGGGGCCCTAGTAGCCGCTTGGCTATCAGAGTAAATATTTACCTTCTTAACAGTTATTACGCAAGTAAGTAGCCAGTCAGCTGCTTCTTTAATTGCGGCCACCTCTGCTTGGAACACGCTGCAGTGATCCAGTAGCCTGAATTTAAGTTTGATGGGGGGCTCTTTGCAGAATACTCCTCATCCAACCCTACCGTCCAGCTTCGAGCCATCCGTGAACAGGTCAACGAGGCCCTGTCCCCAAGTGTTGCCCCGGTCCACTCCTCCCTTGGTAGAATATGGAAAGTTCCGCTTGGACTTAGTGAGGGTACACACTGATCCGTCGACAAGGGGATGAAGTCAAAGTTTCTGAGTATGCTTGAGTGCCCATATGTGAGATTGAGCTTATAGCCCAAGCCCCTCAGTCTGATTGCGGTTCGTGCAGCGACAATTCTGCCTGCGATGTCTATAGGTACCACATTTAACATTACATTAAGCGCCAGAGTAGGAGTAGTTCGAAGCGCCCCACTGATTCCAATGAGTGCAGAACTCTGGACTCTCTCTAGCTTTTTAACTTATGTCGTCCACTCCAGTGAGTTCCACCAGACAATGACTCCATATAACAAGATTGGCTTTATTATGCTATTATAGAGCCAAAATACAACTCTAGGCGAGAGGCCCCATCTTTTGCCAATTGCGCCCTTGCACCCATACAAGGCAATTGTTGCCTTCCTTACTCTCTCCTCATTGTTGGGCTTCCACGTTAGCTTACTGTCAAGGATTAGACCTAGGTACTTCACCATGTCAGAAAGCACCAGCGGAGCGCCCCCCATCGAGGGGAGTTGAGCTCTGGGTATTTTATATTTCCTCGTGAAAAGGACGAGCTCCGTCTTACGAGGATTCACCGATAAGCCGCAGTCTACTGCCCATCGAACAACTACGTTCAGATATCCCTGCATTAAATCGTACAGGGTATCTATAAACTTTCCTCTAACAATTAATGCCACATCATCTTTCGGCTAAGATAGTGGATGTTGTTACTGTATTGAATGGGGTAGCAACCGCCTTTGTTATGTCAAGTGTCGAACCTTTTCTTGCTAGCTTATCTGCTTTTTCATTACCCTCTATATTCATGTGTCCGGGAACCCATATCAGAGTAATTTGAAGCAAGTGTCCACGTTCCCTTCCTTTAGTTCCTCTTTACATTCTCTTCTTCTTCTTAATTGGCGCGATAACCGCTTACGCGATTTTGGCCGAGTTTAACAAAGCGCGCCAGTCGTTTCTTTCTCGTGCTAACCGGCGCCAATTGGACACACCAAGTGAAGCCAAGTCCTTCTCCACCTGATCTTTCCAGCGCAGAGGAGGCCTTCCTCCTCCTCTGCTACCCCAGCTGGTACCGCATCGAATACTTTCAGAGCCGGAGCGTTTGTATCTATTCGGAGAACATGACCCAGCCAACGTAGCCGCTGGATCTTTATTCGATGCGCTATGTCTATGTCGTCGTAAAGCTCATACAGCTCATCGTTCCATCGTCTGCGATATTCGCCGTTGCCAACTGCAAAGGTCCAAAAATCTTCCGCAGAATCTTTCTCTCGAACACTCCAAGCGTTGCTTCATCGGATGTTGTCATCGTCCAAGCTTCTGCGCCATACGTTAGGACGGGCATAATGAGAGTCTTGTAGAGTGTTAGTTTTGTTCGTCGAGAGAGGACTTTACTGCTCAGTTGCCTACTTAGTCCAAAGTAGCACTTGTTTGCAAGAGAGATTCTACGTTGGATTTCAGGGCTGACATTGTTATCGGTGTTAATGCTGGTTCCTAAATAAACGAAGTCCTCTTTACATTGTTTGGATGAAATGGAGTTGGAGTCTAAGGACTTGATAGCTGCTTAACTGTGTGAAAAGATAGCTACTCTTGCACCAATTTCCTTGTAGCGTTTCAGTGATTTAGAGAAAGTCGCATTGATTTGGATAAGTTGAGCCGTTCCGAATAGAGGCTAGCTCCCACGCCACACTTCATCGCTCCGTGTCGAATCTACCAATAACTTTCTCTTTCCTCTATTCAGCTCTCGGTGGAAAACATACCGTAAACTCTTTCTTGAAGTTGAGGTCGGGGATTATGAAGTCCGATTTGTTTTTCATCAGTGAGGGTCCCTGTAGGAGGAACTCGCTGCGACCGTACAATCTTGTTTTCCAGCTTCCTATATCTCTAAGTCTCACCGCGCTGCATGTGGCGACTGTTTTATATTAATCAATTTATTTATTTATTTTTTCGTAACTTGTTTAGCTTGGTTGGTTGTATTTCTTTTCCATAGCGGGGCCCCAAACTAGCATTTCTTACTATCGGTATTACAATGGCTGTGTAAGACCAATTGAATAACTTTGGTTAAGGACTCCATTTTTACCCATTGTATGTACACATATAACATTTTATGAGTGCCTACAATTACTTGTACCGGGTAGTTTTTTAAGAGCTTGAGAACCAAAAGTGATAATAAAAAAATAAACATTATTGGAATCTTTTTTTTAATTTTTATTATCATCTGTTAGCTGATTCCTGGCATTGATTTTTTGAATATGATATCCGGCATATGTCCAACGCAGCTACGATTTACATGGGCGTATGGTGTCAATGGTGGCTGGAATATTGCAATATCACGATTGTTAATCACGCTAATGGAACCTAATTCAAAATAAATTTCCACAATTCTGAAGCGTTGTTCTGGCGTTAAGCTATAATGACTCGCCAAACCTTACTGATCAAAAATCTCAGTACAGTTAGTCATTCTCAGCTATCAAACTATAGTTATCAATTTCGGTAGTTCCTATGCTACTAAAAGTCACCCGATATAAATGAAACTCTTCTAAAAATAGCGCATTTATTACTAAGTTCTGCCGACAATCAATTTTCCAAGGTCTGACCTTGGTTTTATAAGAATCGTTTTTCTTCACTATGCCTTTCTACTCTTACTCGTTTTAGTGGAAGGCAGCAATAAATTTTTTTGCAATTCAACAGCAACAAATATTCATCCAACTACGTCTTCTGTTTTCTATTAACTACTTAAAATAAATATTGATTTATCAACTTTTGTGCGTACACAACTCTCGAGCACAAATCATAGCCAAGAAAACTTAAACAAAAGCAGGGTGAAGCGCTAGTTGAGAATAAAGTGAATGAGCAAGCATTAAGGCATTTCGCTGCCGCAGTGGCGACCACAAACGTACTGCAAAGCGGGCCACACTCTTTAAAACACAACGCCCATTCGTGCTTGCTGCAGTTTATGTGTACTTACGTACTTATGTATGGGTGTGTGCTCTACATTGTCAGCGCGCTCCTGCTATCCAATTGTTTCTCCGCTTTGTTTGTCGCCACAGTTGCCTTGTTGTCACAATTGCGCGCCAAGCAAAATGATTTATTTGCCATAAAAGCTTAACAACATCGTGGTTGTGTCGGTGCGCTGCGTGGCTCTGTGTTCATTTTGGGCTGTGTGTAAGAGTGCCGTTTATATGTAAGTACATCTATCCTTTTTTCTGCTACTTTGTTGCGCCAAATACATCCTCATATATCATTTATTCTCCATTTTGTTGCTACGCGCCTCCTACGGCGCGCGCTCGACGCATGGTGCCACAACGGCTGCAACATTTTACTGTTCGTTTTCATCCGTTGCAGACTAATTCCGCATTCCACAACCGCATTTTAACTGTATTTATTTTGTACTCCGCTTGAATTTCTATTGCCTTCTTAGGCGATTGCTATGTTTTCTGTTGTTAAATACTTTCAAGTTTAGTTTGTTTTGCTGTTGTGAATAGGAGTAGAATAAAATTAGAGCTTTTGGAATGTCTCGGCAAAGCTAAAGGTGTTGGCCACTTAACGTCACTTTTATCACCTTTCATATGTTTCTGTGTGTGTCTACTTTAATCTGATGCGCGTAATATATTTTTTCTTTTGTTATAACTAAAATCCTTTTATAGCTTCACATTTTTCTTTCAATTTACGGCAATTTATTTACTTAATTTGACATTTAATGGCCAATCCAGCATTGATTATTTAGCCTTGACTTTGACTGCGATAACAAAGGTCTAGAAGTGGTGACAGATGGAGGCGGGCAAATATCGATAATCTCACCATCGCCAGTTTTCGCAACTTCTAGAAATATGGTCGTTGCTATCGCGAAAGTATCATTACAAAAATTAACTGAGTGAGAAATTTTCTGAGAATTCGTTTTGAAGGATTTTCAAATATTTTATTCTATTCAGTCAAAACGGTTTTAATTCAAATACATTTGTACTTTCACTAATTTCAAAAATGGAGCGGCCTGAACAACCGCGCTGTTAGTTCGCCTTTCCCGAACTGGATAAAGAGGCAATGTGAATAGATCTGGTGGTAAACGAGGTCAAAACGAAGTACCTCCTGTCATCGAACAAACAGTCGGCGCACTCGCGTATCGGCACCCACGTCACTGTTGACAGTTGTGATTTCGAGGTTGTAAGAAACTTTGTTTATTTAGGAACCAGTATTAACTCCGATAACAATATCAAACGAAATTTTTTTCTTGCCAACAAGTGCTACTTCGGACTAAGTACGCAACTGAGTAGTAAAGTTCTTTCTCGACGAACAAAACTAACATTCTACAAGGCTCTCATTATGCCCGTCCTAACGTATGGCGCAGAGGTTTGGACGATGAGAGTATCCAATGAGTCGTCCCTTGGACTGTTTGAGAGAAAGATTCTGCGCAAGATTTTTGGACCTTTGCACATTAGTGATTACTTGTATTACAGACGATGGAACAATGAGGTGTACGAGTATGAGCTTTATGACGGCATAGACATGGTGCAGCGAATAACGATACTACGGCTCCGTTGGCTTAGTTATGTCGTCCGAATGGATACAAACACTTTGAAAGTATTCCATGCGGTACCAGCTGGAGGTAGTAGAGGAAGAGGAAGGCCTCCTCTACGTTGGAAAGATTAAGTAGAGAAGGTGTTTCATTTGGTGTTTCCAACTGGCACCGGCTAGCACAAAGAAGAAACGACTTTGCACAGCAATACCCATTATTTTAATTTTCTTACGGTGGCCGAAGCAGCCGAGTGGGCTCATGCGAGACTATTATTAGGTAGTGTGTGGACTCGAAACACCGTAGATAAACATCAAAACGTACACCAAAAGTAGGGGAAAGAGCTTGTCCATAAATACAAAAAACGATGTAAGCGCCAATTACACTATGGTACAAAAAAAAAAGTTGCAAAAAAACTTTGGATCGCACATGGTGAGGGTTGTAGCTTATGAAAAACTGAAAATAATGGTATAGGAGAAATTTCCAATACACCCCCAAAATCTCATTTTATGGCCATAAAACCGTTTTTCAGTAGGTTGATATGAACAATCACTCCTAACTTCGCCAATTTCCATCCGATTTCGAATTTGCTTTTTTAGTTCGAAAGAACAAAAACAAGCCTTTTTGACAGTGTGTTAACATTTTTTCTGAAATGACAACTGACGAGACTGTAGACGGAAGTATTTGGAATTTTTTTATTTTTTCTCTATTTTTTCGACTTTGACATAATTTTTACGATATTATCCGATATTGAGGATTTTTTTTAGTACACTACTGTTATAGCAAATTTAATTTTGCGTCGAATGAGCTATATTTGACTGTAATTGAATTAAAATTAATAGAGTTGTGTGGGTTTTAAGATTTTTTCTTTTTTTACTACGAGATTTGGTATGCGTTTCGAAGCATGAAAATAATAACAAGTGTCATTATAAACGCATAATATTTATTGGAGTATTGTGCAGTGCAGCACTGTACGGTATGGTACGGTGCAGTACACAACGGCACTGGTTCCAAACTTAAAAATGCATTGGAAACGGCCCTTTGGAGTTTAGTATGGTACGGTACATTTGTCATTTCTTCATCAGTTTTGAATACTTCTCTGTAAGAAATTCGATCATCATCATTCATCTGAAGTCGTCATCAACTAAATTCCATTGTTTAAATCGAGAAGCGAGCGTTTCAGATTGTCTTCCCGATAGAAGTATGTAAATCACGAGAAAGATCCTGAAAATCTGAATTTGATACAATGTCTCGTTCTGAAAACTTAGAACCAGACGGAAAGTACTCTTCATCATCAGGTTTATTGTTATCAGTTTGATCATCATCAGCAATGAGTTGAACTTCCTTCAGTTCATGACCTGCAGTTGAGTCAATCATATCGTCCAAGACTACGGGGTTCTTAACAGTTGCAACATCAGCATACTTTATGTGCTTTCGAGTTTTATAATGATGACCGTTTACGTCCGTTTTACAAAAATAACAATCATCTGGTTTATGATAAGGCTGATGATGCCATATCATCGGAGAATATTGAGAAATTTGACTTTTCTGGCAACGTTTTGATTTATATCTTTTGAATTTCAATGAAACAAACAATAAAACTTTGACGTTTTAATAAGGTTAAATTATAATAACAAACTTCTTTTGTTAATCAATGTACAGTGTGAACTTTGGCACACTTGGGAGCTTTTCCATATTTCTATTGAAAAAAATGTGCTATAATATGTCAGATATTTTCGTAAGTTCTAACCAGTTCTGTTGTATGCAGTACAGTGTACTCTTATGTATTCATATATACTCCAATAAATATTACGTATCTATAATAACGCATCAAAACACGTCCTTATTCCCATTTAGCGTAAGCTATACCAACATTCCAAATTAGTAAAAAAAAAAACAAAAAGTCTTAAAACTCGCACAACTCTACTAATTTTAATTCAATTACAGTCAAATATAGCTCATTTGACGCAAAATTAAATTTACTATAACAGTAGTGTACTAAAAAAAATCCTCAATATCGGATAATATCGTAAAAATTATGTCAAAGTCGAAAAAATAGAGAAAAAATAAAAAAATTCCAAATACTTCCGTCTACAGTCTCGTCAGTTGTCATTTCAGAAAAAATGTTAACACACTGTCAAAAAGGCTTGTTTTTGTTCTTTCGAACTAAAAAAGCAAATTCGAAATCGGATGGAAATTGGCGAAGTTAGGAGTGATTGTTCATATCAACCTACTGAAAAACGGTTTTATGGCCATAAAATGAGATTTTGGGGGTGTATTGGAAATTTCTCCTATACCATTCTTTTCAGTTTTTCATAAGCTACAACCCTCATCATGTCCGATCCAAAGTTTTTTTGCAACTTTTTTTTTTGTACCACAGTGTTATCTATACTAATATTATAAAGAGGAAAACTTTGTTTGTTTGTTTGTTTGTTTGTTTGTTTGTTTGTTTGTTTGTTTGTTTGTTTGTTTGTTTGTTTGTTTGTAACGAATAGGCTCAAAAACTACTGGACCGATTTTAAAAATTCTTTCACCATTCGAAAACTACATTATCCACGAGTAACATGGATTACATTTTTTTTGGAAAAAAATAGGGTTCCGTAAGATATTTGGATTTTTTGGACACAAACTGAAAAAAATCTTATATATAAAATAAAGTCAACTTTTTGTGTGTGTTCGCTAACCGGCCGTGTCTGCACCGAATTAAACCAAACTTACACACATTGTTAAGAAGGTATTGAAGATGGTTTCCGTATAGTTTGGATACCTATTGGTAGATAGGGTCTCGAGATATAGGTCAAAACGTGGACCCGGGTAACCTTCGGATGTGTATGTACAATATGGGTCTCAAATGGAAGCTGTTGGTGAATGCTTTAGTTAAGAGTATTTCCATCCGCTCCGTGACTAGGGTCTCGAGATAGAGACCAAAACGTGGACCCTAGAATGTGTTTGTACAATATGGATATCAAATGAAAGCTGTTGATAAGTGCTTTAATACGGGGTAATTTTCATACCTATTGATGACTAGGGTCTCGAAATATATGCCAAAACGTGGACCCACCGTGTCTTTGAACCGAATTAAACCAAACTTACACACATTGTTAAGTAGGTATTGAAGATGATTTCCGTATAGTTTGAATACCTATTGGTAGATAGGGTCTCGAGATATAGGTCAAAACGTGGACCCGGGTAACCTTTGGTTGTGTATGTACAATATGGGTATCAAATGAAAGTGCTTTAATACGTGGTAATTTTCATACCTATTGATGACTAGGGTCTCGAAATATATGCCAAAACGTGGACCCGCCGTGTCCTTGCACCGAATTAAACCAAACTTATGCAGTATTGAAAATGGGTTTCGTAAAGTTTGGTTGTAATTCGGAGCACTGGCAACGGGTACAGCGTTCTTTTGAGCCAGCCATAATGTCGCTTACTTTTTTAACGCTTGGGGCGGAACTGAACTGTCAAATTGACAGTGTGAGTTACAATGTGTCAATATTTCTTTCTGATTTGGATGTCATAAGGAAAAAACGTAAGTGCAACATGTAAAAATTGTTTGTGAATTTTTTTGGAGTGGATTTTGGAACAGTGAATAATTTCTTACGAAATTTGAGAATTTAATGTGAAATCCGAATGAAATTATGTGTTCGTGGAATAAACAATTTTTTTCGTGTTTTTTTTTTTTGAAAAATATAAATGGATAATGGTTAAAAAAGCTCCAATGCTTAATAAAACATATAAATTGAAACGAAAAATTCATGGATGATCAGGAAAAAAGACGATTGTTTCTTAGTTATTCATATGCGTTGATTTGAAATTTAAAAACAATCTTCTTTTTTCCTGATTTTCAATTTATATTTTATATTTACTCAAAAACAAATAGAAAAACAAAAAATATTGTTTATGCCAAAGCGCTTGAATAAAGAATAAAGAAATAAATAATATGAAAATCATACAATATATTTTCTGTTCTAAACCATATCTATTTTATTTTAGTGTGCCCAGCGAAGGGGGCCGGGTTTGCTAGTTACTAATATTAACGTATATACCTAAGTGTTCGTTACTTAGTTTTTCTCACAAATTTAAAAATTTTTTACAACACACATTTTTTTGTTAGTTTTTATTTAAAATATTGTTCATTCAACCTATCAGGGCAAATACCGTATTGGTATTCTCAAACTTTTGCAAAGCACTTGCACGATTCAGGGATTGTAAGGTGGAGCTTTGAGCAATACTTTGCAACACAAAAAAATTAAAACCCAGAGTTTTTTAAAATGTATTACAAGGTGTAGGAATTTGTAAGGAATAAGACTTGTTCATATGCTGAAATTTGTACAATAAAATAATCGCCATAATGTTAACATGCTGGTAAATTTTTACAAGTAAATTGGCAAAATCTCACAAACAACGCTTGGCAAAATGGCATATAATAGACTAAACCTTAACTATTGCTCGGTGTGGTTTCATAATGACAAAGAGAATTTACAATAATAAATAAAAGAACAAATAAAAGCTGATATTTTGAACAAATTATATGTGGGAATCTCCATTAATCCATTAGCTAAAAACTTTCACATGCATAGAGCAACAATAACTCGTAATTATAATAAAAATGAACAGTCCATAAAGAACTTTGCTACGCGATCGGAATCCAGTCCAGATAAAAAGAAAACTCTAAAGATTTCTGAGTTTCCAAAAAGGCAAAAGGCGTTGTTCAATTAGTGTACGGACCAAAGGGCGAAAAACTTGTCAATTACAAAAGGATATGCTAAGCGATAAACCCAAGTTATTGCATGCCAAAACTCAGTAAAAGTCTGCAGATTTTCATGTAAGCAATGGTTAAGTTGTAAACTTTAAAATAGATACATTTAACAAAACAATTATGGATCTAAGTTTGACAAAAGAGCAGATATATAACCCGATGAGTCTGGCTTATTTTGGAAGCTCTTACTCGATAAAGCTCTTGTGCGCTCAGGGGCATAAGGTTAGTAAGGAGAGAATAAAGCTCGTTGCTTGTACGATTCCTGCTGCAAATCATTTAGTAAAAGTAATGGTTGTTGGCAAATCGGCGAATCCGCGTTCTTTAGAAAATGCTTACTGATATTTCAGTTGTCTACAAAGGAAATAAAAGTGCTTGGCTGACCTTAGCTTTGTTTGAAGAATATTCATTCCAGAGGTATGCTAATCTTTTGTCAAAACAAAGAATCCTGTTTTAATACAAAATTTCTTAAATAAACAGGTAAAACAGTTCCTTCGTGCCCAAAATCTTCGGAAAAACTACTTCTTCTACTCGCCATCCCAAAGAAGGCAAGTTAAAGAGCCACGATGGTCAAATATCTGTATGGCTCTAATACGGCCCATGGATCCAAACGTTATCAGACTTACTAAATTGAATTGCAAAAAATTCATCTTAAGTCACAATGTTGCTCATGGAGGAACTAACGATGAGTCAATGCGAAATATCGACCTGAAAATTGCAATATGCCTTTTAGCTAGTACTTGGGATGCTCTTACTACATCTCCAATTTAGTCATGGTTTCAAAAACTGTTTGAAAAAGCGTCGGACTGGGATTGTGACGGTATCATTCCTCATTCGGAATTACGACTACAGAAAGCCGATGATGCATCCAATGCTTTATTCATTGCAAGTTTGGTTCGCGAGGTAAAACCATTGCAGCAAGTTTCCCAATCTGAAATCGAGCAATGGATGGTTGAACCTCATTCGGAACCCACAGCTTTAAATGAAGAATACTTTAATGAAGACGCCGAAACAGTTGGTGAAGAAACTAATGACGTGATGCTAAATATGAATAAAATTATATCGGAGCAGGACATATCAGCATTCAATATATGCTTAGAATGGGCAGAGAAAAACAATGTTTAATTAAACGATGTTATGATGCTGCAGAGGCCCCGTAACACAGTGAACACTGAACAAGCGAGTGTGCATAAAACAAACCAAAATCGAAAATTTATTTAATTTCAAATGAAACTTATCGCTTTGAAGTGCATTTAAGTAAATTAAGAAAAATGAATAAACTTCGATTGCTACCAGTAAAAAAGCTATTCTAATTTATATGAAAAAAGTGAGCATTTACTTGCGATACCCTCGAATCTTGCATTCAGCCCGGCTTTCATTACGTGCAAGAATCGAGTTTCTACTAAACTTTAAAAACTTTAGGTCTTCCCATTTGCGGACCAACATCAAGGTGCACACCACAAATAGGAGGAGGAGCTCAGCCAAATACCTAACAGAAGTGTAAGCGCCAATTATTTATTTATTTTTGCAGTATGACTCTATATAAGGGACACGTCGCACCTGCAGATGGTAATGCAGAGAAACACATTTGCCATTGGGATCTTTGGGAGAGATTTCGAGTTTGTCTTCAGTGGTTTTTTTAATTCTTTTAAGCACTATTCTTCT
The DNA here is from genome assembly GCF_027943255.1 of Anastrepha obliqua. Lineage (NCBI taxonomy): Eukaryota > Metazoa > Arthropoda > Insecta > Diptera > Tephritidae > Anastrepha > Anastrepha obliqua. The sequence continues at coordinate 123,033,713 of NC_072894.1, forward strand.
GCAGGTAGGGGTCGGGTGAAATAGAATTTATTAAAAAAATTATGATTAGAAATAATAACAACTATATTGGAAAAATCGCTTGGTGGTTGCAATTCGGTAGAATTTTTCATCATCAGTCGCTTTAAAAACTAAAATCATTATTTTAAAGTAGAACGAAGAAGAAATTTTCCAAACTTATTATATAGTATTTACCGATGCATTACACAGGCCAACGCAGTCACTATTCGACTAAAATTTTTCGAAGGTTCTTTGCGTGTTGAATCTGAATCTGAATCTCAGAATAACATCAGCACGTCAACATTTTCAGAAAGTCCGGCTTAAAAGTGCAAAAGTTACTACTTTTAGCTATATACGAGGGGTGCCTTGTATATGTCGGGATTTGGCAACCCTGGTGTTGCTATCTGGCAACTGACAGCTGTATCGCAAAGTTTGACATTTTTTGGCTTTTACGTACTCAGAACGTTTTGAAATACCAGCACTATTTGTGTTGTTTACAGTAACTTAACTTCATCTCGGTCCAAAAATGGAATTAATTCGTGAACATTTTCGTGCGATTATTTTTTACAACTTTCGACGTGGATTAAATCAGCAACATTGCATGGATGAACTTAATTCATTTTTTGGCGATGAAGCTCCATCAAGGACCAGTCTTTATCGATGGTATGGTGAATTCAATCGTGGTCGTAGTTCACTCCAAGACGAATTTCGTGAAGGTCATCCAAAATCAGTTGTTGTTCCGAAAACCATTGATGGTGTGCGCGAACTGATATTGCAAGATCGTCATGTGACCTATCGTGAGATTGAGACAATCTTAGGCATTAGTGGGACAGGCATATATTCAATATTGCATAAACATTTGACTGTTAAAAAAATTTGTTCGCGTTGGATCCCACACAATTTGTCAATCGCTCAAAAAAAGACTCGTGTCGATTGGTCGAAGGGAATGCTAAAAAATACGATCGCGGGGCTTCAAAACACGTCTGTGACATCGTGACAGGTGACGAATCATGGATTTACGCCTATGAGCCCGAAAGTAAACAGCAGTCGACTGTATGGGTGTTTCAAGATGAGCCAAATCCAACAAAAGTTGTTCGCGCACGAAGCACTTCCACGCAAATGGCCGCCTGTTTTTTTCGGAAAAACTGGACATGTCGCAACTTTACCCCTAGAACAACGCAGAACAGTAAATTCTAAGTGGTACACAACCATTTGTTTGCCAGTTGTCTTCCAAGAAATTAGGAAAACCAATCGCCAAAGATGGATCACTCTTCACCAGGACAATGCGAGCTCTCACACATCGGCTCAAGCAACTGCATTTTTGAGCACCCAAAACATCGAATTAATGGGTCATCCACCGTATAGTCCTGACTTGGCACCGAACGACTTCCTTTTATTCCCGTACGAAAAAAGAAACTGAGAGGTCAAGGTTTTTCGAAACCTGAAGAAGCGGTTGCAGCATTCAGAATGCATGTTTTGGAGGTACCTCATTCAGAGTGGCAAAAGTGCTTCGACAATTGGTTCAAACGCATGCAAAAGTGTATAGATCTTCATAGAGAATATTTTGAAAAACAATACAGTGATTTTCGATGGTTAAAATTTGTTTTTGTTCTCTAATCCCGACATATAAAAGGCACCTCTTATACATATAAGGCTATGTAACATTATGAGACAATTGTTGTAATCCATAACAATATCTCTTTACGCTCTAAACCAATTTTAATACTAAAAAAACTAAATTTTTTTCTGAGCAATCGCCTTTTGAAACTATGTTATAATATGGCCACTTTGCCGGGTGTGGCTTCCAAATTCTAGATAACACTGTACGTGGAATTAATCGGAAAGTGTCTTTCGCCAATATTTCAGTTGCAGAGTGCCTTAGTATATCTAAGACTTCTGTGTTCTAAGCATGTACCAATTTTTAAGCATGTAAATTATAACACATAAAAAGTAATCCAAAGAATTTTTGGCGATATATCAAATCGATGAAAAAAGCTTATTTTATTTCTAATACTGTATTTTATAAGGATGTTACTGCTTCCTCTTCCAGTGATGCGGCGAACTTGCTTGCTAATTTATTCTCATCTAACTTCGAGGCTGTAACGTTCTGCTTTCGACTTTTAATTCGGAATATCTCTAAAACGTAACATAGTCTAGTTTTTAGTGCTCAAATTCAGTCCACTTATCGGCCCGTATTATTTGCTTTCCACATTTTGCAGTTAGTTTGTTTATAAGTGAAAAAAGTCCTACTTATTTTTTTAAACTTTAAGTGAAAAAAGTCCTACTTATTTTTTTAAACTTTAAGTGAAAAAAGTCCCACTTATTTTTTTAAGCTTTCCACATACAAAATTCTTTGCTAGTTGTTCAACGTATCATCAATGCACCAACTCAATCAATGTCTAAAGAAACATAAATACAAGTGAAATAGAATTGGAAAATGTTTGAAAAAAATCGGCCACCCAGATAGATTTTACACGCTTCCAGTAGCAATTTAGATCTTTTATTCTTGTTTATTAATTTAAATATTTTCAGTTATTCAACGTACTACTAACTCTGTCTCAAGGCAATGATAAACATTTATATATCCAAGAATGTTTACTCACCAGGAAAGAACAATAAAAGCTCATTCAAGTTTAGAGTGGTGCGGATAGCCAATAATACGCATAATATTATTCGGAAATACTTTGAAAGGTTTTCAAATTCCAGTTGAAATACTCTTAGTCCAACGCTTATATAAAATTACGTACATACATACAAGTCATACCGACTATACAGACTAATTGCAATATTCCAAGCAAACAAGTAGTAGCCAAACAATTTTTAATGATAAAAATTAATTATTTAGTTTCTAAATTGGAGCTGCCAATTAAAAAGCAGCAATAAGAATGAGTGAGTTGCGTGGGTCTAAAGCAGTTCCTATGTAAACATGCACTCAAATTATTTTAATTTAAATTACAGCAAAATAAGTAAAACCAACGGCAAATCAAACTGGCGGTGTGGGAAGTAAGCAAAAAAGATTTTAAAACACTTTTTCTGAAAAGAACAAAAAACATAGAATTCATTTAACAATGCAACCAAACAACAAAAATGTAAAACAGAAAGTATTGCTCCCCCGAGTGGCAGCGAAAGTTCCATTGAATAAAACGAACATTGTGGATACAATGAGGTGCTGCGCCACAAAGAAATTAATTTAAAATTATGTAAATATTTGCAATACGCACAGAAGCAAACATAAGCACGCACGCATACAAATGCTCGCAGCTGCTCAATAACCAAAAGAGTTTGACCAGGGCTCCGGCTCCCGTGACCTCCATAAAACGTCATCAATTTAACACAGCCTACCCTTGCCACTGCCAATAATTTTATTCTGTCGTTTTTGCTTCTCTCAGCTCTTACCATTCGCGAGTTTTGTTTTTAATTTTATTGTTAAAAATAAACACAAAGGCAGTTGTGCGTAACAATGGCGCTGAAGAGGCCCACCAATTCCATTGATGAAAATCAGTTGGGAGCGAAAAAGGCTAGAAGAACGAGAAATGTTTACATATGCCGTATTGTATGGCCACACATACAAAGATGTATATGTTATATATCTAGGTATATGTATATGTACATACAAATAGGACTGGCTTGTGAGAGTTGAGTGAAAGCTAGCAGTATTTAGTAGTTCACTGCTTACTGGTTGTAAGTTGAAATACTAGTAGAAGAATATTTTAAATTTCGTAAATTGTATTAAGGTTCCAGGGGATGTGCCACTGGCATGGGTGGATCGGCCATCCAAAGTTAGTGGGGGTCGGTCATACATTTGGACTCGATTGGAGCACTCAAAATGGGTCAAAGTGGGATTTTTCAAAATTTGCCCCTACCCAAAAGTTCGACCCAAATTGGGGGACATCAGAATTCGTTTTAGAGGTATGGTTCCTTCGGCAAAGTTTCTTATTTTGATCCCTAGAATACGATTTTCACAGAGCAATGAGCGATTTTTAAATCGACCCGCCCTAATGGACCCCCATCGGGTGGCTTCATACGAGACTATCATTCTATTGTCACCGAAGTTTAATATTTGTGGAAATGTTAAAATTTGTCTACTACCGTAGACAAAGAACTCCTTCCATCGCCTACGACACTCGCCGTCACCAATGTGCAAAGGTCCAAAAATCTTCCGCGAAATTTTACTCTCAAACACTCCAAAGGACGCCACATCGTCAAAACTTCTGTGCCGTACAGTAGGACTGACATGATGAGAGCCTTTACTACTCAATTGCCTATTTAGTCCAAAGTAGCACTTTTTGGCAAGAGACATTCTGCGTTCTGTTTCAAGGCTGACATTTTTATCGGTGCTAATGCTGCATTTGTGCACTAAAAGAAATTATTTCCCTCACATCGGTGTATGTTTCATAGAAATCCGGACAAACGGTGCCCTCAAAACAGGGGTTCAAATATTTTAGTGTGGCGTATTTATGAAACGTCTTTTAAAAGACGCACCTAGATGTTGTTTCGAAATAAAACATGTAAAAATGTATGCTTCTTCATGTTTTACTATTTTTATTCAAAATAAGGTCTATTTGCGGGTAAATTTCCCCAAACATTTGATTCCTGAATGCCTATGTAATTGTTGAGAACATCGGTATATCGTGCTGAAGGTTGTTCAGCAATACACTGCTGGTCTTAAGTTAGACGCACCATCGTTTTTTTTAAGCAAAATCAATTATTTATTATCATGCTTATTCTAATTGTCCAAAATGCTCTTCTTATCAAAGTATGAATCTTGTTCGAAAAAAACAATGCTGACAGCTGGTTGATTTGCGAAAAAATAACTGTACATTCGGAGGTTATAGAAATTTCTATGGTAATCACACGTGTTTTCGGTTGGTCATTGAATTAGACGCAGCTTAAATTTCTTCGTATTGCGTGGACAAGTGTAAACTTTCGTATTGAAAAAATATCAAAAATAAACAAATAAAGTGTTTTCGAGCTACATTTGAAAAAAAAAATGGGAAAACCTGCTGTTATGAGCTTATTGGAACGTCAAAAAGTAGACTTTTTTCACTCCCAAGGACTGTCCAATCGGAACATTGCCAAACAAATAAATCGCAGCTCCAGAACTGTTGACAGATATTTGAAGGATCCAGAGGCATATGGAAATAACTTCAAAGGAAAAAAAAGAGGTTGTCTGTAAAGTCGGTTTACTGACGATAGTTTACCTACGTGATAACGTCATAAGAAAATACTAATTGAATGGTTGCATTTTTCAAAAGAAAATTTTAATTTTATTTGTTTGATAGATATTTTGTATGGATATAGAGAATGAGTTAACATTAACATAACATAATATACTTTAACATAACATAACATAACATAACATAATATACTTTAACATAACATAACATAACATAACATAACATAGCCTAACATAACATAACATAACATAACATAACATAACATAACATAACATAACATAACATAACATAACATAACATAACATAACATAACATAACATAACATAACATAACATAACATAACATAACATAACATAACATAACATAACATAATATAACATAACATAACATAACATAACATAACATAACATAACATAACATAACATAACATAGCATAACATAACATAACATAACATAACATAACATAACATAACATAACATAACATAACATAACATAACATAACATAACATAACATAACATAACATAACATAACATAACATAACATAACATAACATAACATAACATAACATAACATAACATAACATAACATAACATAACATAACATAACATAACATAACATAACATAACATAACATAACATAACATAACATAACATAACATAACATAACATAACATAACATAACATAACATAACATAACATAACATAACATAACATAACATAACATAACATAACATAACGTAACATAACATAACATAACATAACATAACATTGCACAACATAACATAACATAACATAACATAACATAACATAACATAACGTAACATAACATAACATAACATAACATAACATAACATAACATAACATAACATAACATAACATAACATAACATAACATAACATAACATAACATAACATAACATAACATAACATAACATTACACAACATAACATAACATAACATAACATAACATAACATAACATATCATAAAGCATTCACCAACAGCTTTCATTTGATACCCATATTGTACATACACGTCCGAAGGTTACCCGGGTCCACGTTTTGACCTATATCTCGAGACCCTATCTACCAATAGGTATTCAAACTATACGGAAATCATCTTCAATACCTACTTAACAATGTGTGTAAGTTTGGTTTAATTCGGTTCAAAGACACGGCGGGTCCACGTTTTGGCATATATTTCGAGACCCTAGTCATCAATAGGTATGAAAATTACTCCGTATTAAAGCACTTATCAACAGCTTTCATTTGATACCCATATTGTACAAACACATTCTAGGGTCCACGTTTTGGTCTCTATCTCGAGACCCTAGTCACGGAGCGGATGGAAATACTCTGAACTAAAGCATTCACCAACAGCTTCCATTTGATACCCATATTGTACATACACATCCGAAGGTTACCCGGGTCAACGTTTTGACCTATATCTCGAGACCCTATCTACCAATAGGTATTCAAACTATACGGAAATCATCTTCAATACCTACTTAACAATGTGTGTAAGTTTGGTTTAATTCGGTGCAAAGACACGGCGGGTCCACGTTTTGGCATATATTTCCAGACCCTAGTCATCAATAGGTATGAAAATTACCCCGTATTAAAGCACTTATCAACAGCTTTCATTTGATACCCATATTGTACATACACATCCGAAGGTTACCCGGGTCCACGTTTTGACCTATATCTCGAGCCCTATTTCCAAAATAAAATATAATCCATGTTACTCGTGATGTAGCTTTCGAATGGTGAAAGAATTTTTAAAATCGGTCCAGTAGTTTTTGAGCCTATTCATTACAACCAAACAAACAAAGTTTTCCTCTTTATAATATTAGTATAGATATGGTAAATATTACCATACATTTTTTCCTTCAGATATAATAAAAAAATAATAATAATAACATTAAAACAACAGGTATTATTAACAAACTTGGTTTTATTTGAAATTCTTCAAGTAAATCAAAATAATAATAATCAATAAGAAGGCATATGCCAATACAAATACGTGAATTTATATATGTACATATGCGCATATACATACATACATATATACGCTCACTTAAGTAGGGGAGAGCAAGATGTCGAACGTTGCCGTTCGTTTGCTTTGTTTGCTTTGTCGTTCCTTCCGCTCTTTCGCTTGCAGTTCATTCAATGCAATGAGCAAGGTAACTACATATGAGCAAGGTAACACTAATATGAGCAAGGTAACACTAATATGAGCAAGGTAACTACATATGAGCAAGGTAACACTAATATGAGCAAGGTAACTACATATGAGCAAGGTAACTACATATGAGCAAGGTAACGACACATTTTTTCGTGCGTGCAGCCTGTTAAATCGAATTATAAGACGTTATCACGTCAAAAGGCACTATGAATACAAGCAGTACGCCAAATTGTTAGAATTGCTTCGAATTCGACTAAATCTGCTGCTAAGATCAAGGAATTGGCCGGAGTAAAAGCAAGCCTATCAACTGTTCAGCGTTCGATCAGAAATGCAGAACACCTGAAGCGTCTAAAAATAAAGAAAAAAACCCCTTTGAATGCAATACGCAAAGAAAACCGGCTTCAATTCACGTAAGAATACATGACGTGGACTGTCCAATCTGACACTCGACTAAATGATTGGCGTTCAGTTGTATTTACTGATGAAAAACGTTTTAATTTAGATGGACCTAATGGATTTCAATATTATTATCACGATTTGCGGAAAGATGAGCTATATTTGAGTCGCCACCATAGCCGAGAAGGGGGAATAATGGTGTGGGGTGCTATCACGTTTTATGGAACAATTGACTTGTTTTTTATCGATCAAAAGATGAACGGCGATCGCTTCAAAACATTGTTGGAGTCCGTATTTCCAAAATTAAAAGACTCTTTGGACAAATTCCTTGGATTTTTCAATAAGACAATGCTCCTATTCATAACTCTCGAGTAGTAAAATCAATCAATCAATTGGGGCTGGCTAACACGGAAGGTATACGAAGGAGGAAAGCAATACGAAGATAAGGAAACATTAACTTCAGATATTAAACGTGCTTGGAGCGAGATTTCCTTGAACTACATAGATTCCTTGTATAATTCTATGAAGGACCGGATTTATGAAGTTATTACTAACAAAGGAGGCAGTACTCATTACTGATATTATTATTATTTTTATTTCAAATAAATCAAATAGTAATTTAAGTTAAAATACAAATACTTTTCTTATAAAAATTAAAAAGCCAAAGTGCGTCTATTCTAATGACCAAGAAAAATTCGTCTTATTTGGAGTAGCTTTAAGAAAATGTTTGAAAAACAGAATTTTGTTAAATATGTATAATCATTTGAAAATTATATTTAAAGTATCATTAAATAAGAAATGTTTTTGCATTCCAACTTCTCTTCTATCGTCCTTTAATAAATAAATATGAAGCAAAATTGTATGCAACTAAACGTGCGTCTAACCTAAGACCAGCAGTGTACTTTGCGCTACCGCAGCAATATTCTCAACAGAACATCCAGCTTTTGGCCTGTCAGTCCTTTTTCTATAACCAGCTGAACTAGTTTCTTGAAATTTTTTACCAACCCTTGAATTGTCGACTCAACGACTTATTTTCACCAAAGAAATCACGAATTTTGCGATAAGTTTCAATAATTTTAACTTGTTGTTCTATCGTGTAAAATTGAACATCTGCATACTTAACGAACGTCAAAGATAACAAAACAAAAGCTTTCTTTAGGAATTATTCACTACTGATACCCAGGTGTCACTTTTGAGGTACCTTTCATAATGATCTATTAAAATATCTGAGAAGTGTGAATTTTACAAGAAAGAAAAATAATTTCATATCTAATTCTACACCCCTTCAACTTCATTCCACCAGCTTTCTGATCTCGTCTCGTACTTTATTTGCTATAACAGTTCTATTTATTTTTTATTTAAGTTAATTTTTCCAAGTACAAAGTAAATTAAGTACGTCAAGGTTATTTATCTAGGTATTTATTTATAATAGTGTTGATTAGATAATAGAGCAAGAAATGACTTTATCGAACTGGAAAAGTTCCCGAAGATTTCTTGCGGCTTGTATAATAGAAGGAAGACTGTTAAATATTATAACTTATATATATATTTTTTTTTATTATTTTACATTGCGACTAGTTACAAAGAAAACTTTTATTAACTAACGAGTAATTTGTTTAGAATTTAGAAAATAAGGTATATACAACAATTAACGCTAAAGCGTGGTTGGTACATTAAGTCTTTGGGCTTTCTGCGTTTCAGTCTTCTTCTCCAATTAGCTGGATTAGCGAGAATAGTGGCCTCCGTAATAACGTGGTTTTTTAACCTTTCAGCATGGGCTTTCGCTATATTTTTTATTTTACGGATATACCACGGAGCACCGACTGCACATTTAACATTTGTATTTTAATTCCATTTCTTCTTTATTTTTCTTTACATGGGCTTTCCATCTTAGCTTGGCGTCTAGAGTCATGCCCACATACTTTGCAGTATTTGAGTATGGAACCTGTTTACCATTTAAATATATTGGAACATATTTGATTTTATTTTGGGTGAAATTTATATGCACAGACTTGCTTTCCTTTAATTTAATATGCCATTTATTGGTCGAGTCATATATTTCATTTATGGCTAAATGTAATTGTGATGTCGATGTGTTTTCCGTGTTTCCTATCGAAAGAATAGCTGTATCGTCGGTAAAAGTAGCTGCTACGCAGTTTGAATTGCATGGCAGATCGCATGTAAAGATCAAATACAATAAAGGGTCAAGTACGCTTTCCTGGGGAACCCCTGCTTTGATTGATTTGAGACATGAATATGAATCTTCTTGTTTTACTCTGAAGTAACGGTCGGATAAATACGAATGTAGGATGGTGGAGTACTGCTTGGGTAGCAACGCATTTATTTTCTTCTGTAGCCCATAGTGGCATACTTTGTCGAACGCCTTGGATATATCAAGGAATACCACAGAGCAGGTTTTTCTTTCTTCAAAAGCATTTTCTACTATTCGCACTATCCTATGTACTTGATCGATAGTCGAATGCTTCGTGCGGAATTCAAATTGGTGGGTCGGTATAATTTTTCCACCATTTTCGATAGTATTGGAAGAAGCGAGATAGGCCTGTATTATGTTACATCGTGAGTATCTTTACCTGGCTTATTGAACATAACGACTTCCGCTGTTTTCCAATATATTGGAAAATATTTTAGCTTAAATGTGGTGTTGACAATATTCGTCAATACAGCAATAATATTGTTCGGGAGCTGTTTCAATATTTCAGCAGTAATGAGGTCGTAGCCTGGCGATTTTTTTATCTTTAGATATGATATTTCTTCTATTATTTCGTCGATCCCGGAGGGATCTCATTTATAGCATTGCTATCGCCGTCGTAATCCATAGGAGAGTGATCTGATGGCATATCTATGCCATTCTCAATATTTATATAAGCGGTGGATACTTTTTTAGCGATGAAAAAATCAATTAAGTCCGGTGTTTTATGTGGATCTGTTGGCCAGTACGTTGGGCTGCTCGTCGATATAGCAATGCATCCTGTCTTCTTAAGTGCATCGTAAAGTTCTCTTCCTTTGGTTTTTGTGAGTCGCATTGAAATCGCCACCCATTATAAATCTATTCTTGTGGCTGTTTATCAGTTCAATACATTGGGCGCATTTGATTGTATGTCGTGGAGGGCTATATACCGCGGAAATTGATATTTCAATTTTGGCGTATATCGTAAATAACTTATATGATACAAAAGCTTAGAAGTTACGACAATATGTGATATGAATGGCAAGAGCCAAAGTTGTTTGATTGCTTCTCAAGTAGTATTAAATAGAACAATAGTTTTGTGGGTAAACGTAATAATAGTACCGTAATTATCATATTTGCATTACAGTCCGGGGTGGGCCATTGCTTCGTACGGCTCCATTTATCTATACATTCGGCTGTCGCTCTTTGGGACTCTCATCTTTCGTATATCGTCCTCTACGTCTTGTAACCATCTTCGTCTCGGTCGGACTCTCTTTCTCCCCCTTCTGGTTTCGCTTGAAAAACTTTTTTGATCCTTCTTTTGCTGCTCGGTGTCCATACCAAAGTAATCTTTGCGACTTTATAAACCGCGTAACATTTCACCCCGCGATTAAAACGCAGAGTTCGTGGAATATTTTCTTAAGAATATTTCTTTCAAATCGTATCAGTAAATTCGCGACACTAGCTTTAAGGATCCTTGTTTCGCAGCGGTAGGTAAAAACCGGCCTTATGTCAGTTTTGTACATATGTTTTGTTTATTCGACATTAAGGAAGATTTAAAAATATGCCTGTATTGATAAGGACGGATCTTTATTTTGTGTCTGTTGTGAGTGTCTTGAAAGAATCAGGTCACTTAGTTGGTACAAAAGGCTCAGAGGAAGAATTTTAAGAACTCTAAAAAATTCAATGGACTCTCCACCTAAGCTTGCCTTGAATACTTTCCTAATTGCAATCCTTTGTATGAAAAGGAACCTGCCGTATTGTAGCTTGGAATGAGAAAGACATGGAGTTAGAACAACACTTTCAAAGGCAATAAAATTAGCGAATAACTGAAATAAAGTAAAGCCAGAATGTGTTCGGACCAACTGAAGTTGCTGACAATCACAAGACCAAGTTGCCTAAAGTTATTCCCTACTTCAATTTTAAAACAATTTTTATTGCATTTTTAACTGGGATTCCAAGATGTTGAAGAGATTGTAGAGATGTTAAAAGCACAATTATGCCTATGAAAATATCCTACACAATCGGATTTGCTGCTATACTTGGACCTCACTAAATGGATCTGACTTGGAAACAAAAAAAAAAACAACATCATCATCACACGAGATAGTGGTAGTAAAACGGTGCTGGTCACTAATTAGGAGCATTTCAGATCAGAAATGTTCAACCACCTCAACAACAACAACAACAACACAATCGGAGGAATGAAAAGTAATGTACTCAATTGATGGTTCCTTCATTATTAAACTAAATAATCAGTTCATGTTCCGTAAACCAAGTCCTCAAAAGGTGTACTTCGTGGATTCATCCCTCTACCAGCTCATTATACGTAAAACAATGCCGATAATTCTGTATGAACATCCACAATACACAAAAGAGACATGGCTTACAGCAGAATCAGAATCAACATCAAACAAACAAATATGGTTATGTTAAAGGCAGCAGCCACTACAGCAGTCTCTGCCTACCAGTTACGAGTAACGGTAAACCAATAATAATGCGGCAAGACTTGCGGTGGAAAAAGCAAAAACAAAATATAATCGCACACCAGCACCTGCTTTGTGACTAACTAACAGCTGTGGCAATTTGAGTATCGCCAGTTGAAACATTAACTCAGCCAACTAAAAACTTAGCTAAGGAGAGATATCCTCACTGTCAGCCTGCCGTTAATTAACTCATGGGTAAGAATTTAAAGCCAGCAACAATTCCAACAACAACACCAAACGACCAAGTCAGGCAGGCCTTTTAGTTAGCATTTTCATAAATCCATGTACGAGTGTGTACAAAAATGTGTAATCGATTTTACAATCCCGAATTTTCGGGATCTCATAATGATAGATCATGTATTGGGAATTGTAATAAACAGTTTAAACTTCAATATCCTTCAGAGATAAAAAGTATATCGATCCCAGGCAGTTGCAACGAGCTCGGCTTAAAGTAGGGCAGGGACAAAGGAGGCATTTTAACGTACCCCTTCCTTCTTCGCACAGGTTACACGCGACGTTCTGGACCAATCCTATTTTAGTTGCGTGACATGGAGTGCAACAATATCCCGTCAGTACTCCAACCAATGTTTTATATTCCTTTCTTGAAAGTGATAAAATAAAGTTGGCTGTTTTCGTATTGAAATGGCTTGAAGAAGATCCAACACCCAACACACCCGTTAAGATCTACACGGACGGATCCAAAATGGACACCGGTGTAGGATCAGGGTTATTTTGCGAAGAGCTTTCTATTAGTGAATCCTTTAAACTACCGGAGCACTGTAGCGTTTTTCAAGCGGAAATAAACGCTATTCATGAAGCCTTAAAATGGTCAAAGATAAGCAGAATATCATCAACGGATATCTGCATTCTATCAGACAGCCAAGCTGCCCTACGAGCCCTGGATGCATTCCAAACAACATCAAGGAGTGTCTTACGTTGTCGCCAATCTCTAAATGAGAAGGCCAATCAATATCGTATAATCTTATGCTGGGTGCCAGGCCACAGAGATATACCAGAAAACTGTAGGGCGCACCAACTTGCAGAAGAAGGTACCTGTATGCCAGACATAAGTAATTTTATGGAGATACCTCTCGCCACTTGTAAGCTTCTCATTAAGGACGCACTAATCAATTCTGCAAATCAAAGATGGATTAGCGCTAACACCTGTGAAATTGCTAGGCAAACATGGCCAAGGCTAAATTTACGTCTGTCCAAGAGTATTATAAAACTGAGTAGACTTCAAATCAGGACCTTAGGACATTGTCTCATAGGAAATCATGCAAGGAGATTAGGCGTATACATGCATGATTTCTGTCGTAGCTGCAGAAATGAGGAGGAATTGGAAACAATTCAACACCTTTTTTGCACATGCCCTGCTCTAGCCAGAAGCAGAAACCGATTTTTAAAATCCTACTTCTTAACGAATATAGATAATCTATACACTTTAGGTATCAACAACCTTTTACGCTTTGTCAAAAGCTCAGGATGGTTCAATATGGAAAGGGAAATGTAGCCCAGCCCCCGCGGCTCACAACGGACCCATTCCGTGGTCTAAGTGGCATCGTTGTCTCTATGTGCGATGCGGCTGCCAAACCTACCTACCTTCGTCTTGAAAGTTCGTAGCATTATTTTGGCAATCCTGTGGGGGATCGAAGTTTCTTGTGTAAACTATGCTTCCAAAGTTAGTTACTCGTCTAGTTGCGTCTTCAAAACTTGGAGTGAGGGATATAAATATATGCGACGTACTCATTCTAGGCAAGCGGGTGCCTGCCTTAGCAAGTTCGTCAACTCTCTCATTTCCTTATAGTCCCTTAAATTGTGATCTGTATATTCTCACAGACCTCATCCATTTTGGATATACAGTGTTACACGCATTCCCAGCTAGTCATTACAGCCATTATAGCTTTAATAGCAGTTGGACTATCGATGCAGATGTTTATGCGCATGTCGAGGGGAGTAAATTCCAACGCTAATTCAGTTACTTTGGTTACAACATAGATCTTAGTTTTAAAAATGCTGCAGTGACTAGAAAGCCTGAAGGACTTTTTGAGTTTAAACTGCAGGCAGAGCTGATCCTACTCATTCTGCTAATTTGACGGGATGCCAGTCGAGAAGGCTTTCTATTGCCGCTGTTGGAGTAATGCTCCTAGCACCGGTTACATGATTTTCTGCAATTCTTTGCACGCTTTCCAAACTTTTAACGTATAGTAAGTCACTTTATTGCACGCCGTCCGCCATACTATCCAACCACAGAGCATAATTGGCCTCATTGGTCATTACTTTTCATATTAATAAGAAAACAAAAACTTTCAAACAAATCCAATATTGCTTGTTTTTGCGACGAGTATTTTAGCGAATGCTTCTTTGTCCATTTCATATGCTTCGTAAGAAATTACAAATTTCGAAAATATCGGGTTTATTGGAAAACAATCACGGAATTTTCGGGACCTAAATATACCGAAATTCAGCGCTCCCGGGATTGGCATCCACGCACTATCACAATTTATTAAATTTTAGTAGATGCAAACTTATTTGCGTACACCCGTATTTAAAAACATTAGGACGGGTCAATGCGCTTCTCTACTTTGTTTAGGCAACTGAAACATTTTAATGGCGATTCTGAACAAACAAGTCTGAAAAACCCTAGCTATGAACTCAATGTTGAGCATCCTTATTTTTAATTATAATTATTAGTGCCCAATCCATTTTATATTAATATTGTTTAGAAGAAAATATGTTCATAAATGCATGTATGTTTTGGGTACGACATATTCATTTGTGTTACTCAAAACCCTGCATTAGAGAGCATAGCATGGTAAAGTTCACACAATTTACCTACTTTTAAAAGGAAAATTGATGAGACTTTATTTTAATATAAGGTGTAAATTTTTTTAATCAGTTTCATAAAAATAAATATTTAAAAATAACAAAAATCAATATTAACCCCAACACACATTCTGTGCCCAGATGCTTGCTGAAAATTGGTCGGGAGCATAGGTACTCGACAAGATTTCTTCGAATTCGCCCACACTCCATGCATTCGCCTGACGGCCACCCTTACTTTGTTTAGCCTGCAGTTGACATCTTCATCTGATCCTCCGTCTGCCATGATAGGGTAGTCGAGGCAGCAGAAGCCATCGACAAGTTCTACCAAGCAATCATTATATGCCTTGCTTTATTGTGGTTGACTGTCATAGCTTTGGTCGTGGCGAAGTTTGACCTCCAGTCTGGCAGTGCATCCCAGCGTGAATAGTCTGTCCGCCTTGACAAAGAATTTGTGAGAGAGGAGGTCGATGTCATCGGCAGAGTCCAGGTCCTCGAAATGTCTGGTGAAACTTCATATGATGCCTTTTTTGTAGGATCAATTAATTCATGACGTCGTCTAGACCAATTGCGTAGAGAAGGGCGACAGGCCTGCGAAGGGCCTGCTTTGATGGTGAATTGGTCGCTGTTGTTGCTGTTGTTGCCATTGTGGAGCACTGCTAGTTTAGAGTTCTCGTAAAGGGCTCTGATGAGGCGGCTTATCTTAGCAGGAACTTTCTTTGTACTCAACGCCATCCATATTGCGCCTTGTTGGATTGTGTCGAATGCCTTCTTAAAGTCAACGAGCAGCATGTAATGTGGAGCGCGGCACTCAACTGATTGTTCTACTATGATGCAAAGAGTATTAATCGTTTCTTGAGGAGCATTCGATATATTGGAATCTTGTTTGTATTATCGTGACTACAATTTTGTAGATGGCGTCGAGCACTGAAGACATGTCGATATCAAAAGGTGTCTGACAAAGCTGCATACTCTATCCCTTGCTCTTTAACAGATATTCCGA
Source organism: Anastrepha obliqua (assembly GCF_027943255.1). NCBI lineage: Eukaryota > Metazoa > Arthropoda > Insecta > Diptera > Tephritidae > Anastrepha > Anastrepha obliqua. Next base: position 123,049,965 of record NC_072894.1, read on the forward strand.
AGAAATATTCCAGAAAGCATTAGATGGCATTAGAAAGGATGGTATCAGGGCAATTGGCGTCATTATAAACAAAATTAGCTACGCGGACGATAAAACTCTATTATGTGACAGGCCTTCAAACAATGGTCGACAATATGGCAATGCACAGTCAATACGACAAAATATACGCCCTCAAAATCAACTCCAGCAAAACGAAACACATGGTTGTTATTAGTAGAAATACATACAACAACACTTATATACTTCTATAATGTTTCCGTGGAGAGAGTAAGTAAACTTAGGTAACTTGGGTGCCTGCTCAACGAAAACTGTGGTGTCTCAACAGAAATAAGATGTCGCATTGAAATGGCAAGGTCCGCATTTCCCAACTATTGATTAAAACAAACTACACAAAATAACTAAAATTAATAGTTAAAATTATAAATAAGGAGTCTAGTAATTGCTTTTAGACCTAAGCTTTCATGGAATTTTTGTTCAGAATTGCCTGTAGAATACTTCAAAACACCGAAAACCAAGACGGTTATATTTTTTAATAACAAATTCACCCACCCTGATGCACATAAACACTTATATAAGCAGCGTGTGTTCAAGTTGACTTAGCTTAGGAGTAAACTTTAAATATTTAAGGTTGCACCCAATTTTTGATATGTATGATATTTGGTGGCTTGAAAATAAGTTTACGCCAAAAGTAGGTTGAAAATGTGTTTGAGTATGCATTTATGTGGGAGTGGAGGTAATTGCGTGTTACGTAAATTGGGGTAAATGTTTATTTTTTTATGCTTACGTAGGTATGCATCTGCATTCTCGTATTTATAGCACCTTCACGAAAAATTTGCTGAGGTCGAGCGAAATTTACTTAACTAGCTACTAAGGGTGGTTTTGGATAAAAGTTTCATACTCCTTGGAGAGTCCATTTTTAATATGCCAGCATAATTGAAATAATATTTAATTGCTGTCGAGATGAAAAATTAGTCAAAAAGATTAAATTTATTTCTTACATTATATTTTTTGTACTCATTTTATTTAGAGAAAAATATTACCTTTTTATTTTTACTATTACATAGAAGAATTTAGTTCCGCCAATTTTCCCGTACTTTGACACTACGTTTACTATCTTACCGATGATAATAAAATCAATTCTTTTTCGTGCGAATGAAGATGTTTAAAATGCCTAATGCATCATCAAAACTGCCGGTATACCCGGAAACTAAAAAACTCCTCCTCGTTAATGTTCTTCGTGTCGGGGCCATAGATTGATCCTTGTGCTTTGATAGACGAGTTTGCGGTCTCGCAAGTAATTCCTCAGTATGGACTGTAGATATGCCAGAAAATTTAACTTTTGCTCTAAGGTGGATAATATGTCCGCCCATCTTACGCTATTCAAAATGTAAGGCATCTAAGGTACCAAAGAGAGCTATGTTTCTGGATTGATTACTGCCCTGTTGCCCTGCTCCTACGCTTTTTATGACAATTTCGATTGTCTCTATTGTAGGCTTTCTGCGTGCAGTCTTAGTGATAGTCTTCCAGCACTGATTATGGCTGCGGCCAGTCGAGGCTTCATCAGTCTTTCAAGGAGCTTCAGGTTGCTTCTCCCCTCGCTTATTAGCACGAGATGCTACTTTTTCCAGATTTTTGGAAAAAATGCATCTCTTTTACAGGCGTTGCACATGTCTAAGACTTGTGGTCGTATTTTTACCATCTCCTTGCGGACCATTTGCGGATATTCCGGCCCTGGTGTCTTACTGATTTTCATTTTGCTCGCAGCTGACTGGAGTTCCTCACTGGTGAATGGGGAATTCTCTTTTGTCACGTTTCGTGACTTGAAAAGAGTAAAATTATCCCCGGATTTGAATCATCTTAGTTCTTTTGCGTAAGAGCAACGCCTCTCTCCGCTAAGTCATTTGTTATAATTAAAATTAAAAAAAAAATCTGAATTATCCTTTATATCATCTCATGAATTCTATGTTTTCAGTTCATGACGTAAAAAGAAACACTCTAACTCAGATCTTTAAAAATGTTTAACAGAATTTTCGCTTACAAAATTTTCTGAAATTTTTTTTTTAATCTGTAAGATTGTTTCTTCCGATTGTTAAGCGTAGAAAAGTTGCCTGATTCTTTGATCTTTTTTTGTTTTTGAAGTGAAAACTTCTTTAGAATCGTTGGGAGTGATTTGGGAAAAAGTGAAACGAAAAAAGCGACCAACTTGGCTACGAAGCGTTATATTATATGTTGATATAAACGTAGCGACGAACTAAATAACTTTTAGGCCAGCGACGACAGCATGGCGCGGTAGCCGAGCGACTAGCAATGTGAGCTTCCGATCCAAAATCCTTGGTTCGAATCACAAGAAAAAAATTTTTTTTAAACAGATATTTTATTTTACTTTATGATATGTTTATGAGGAGCTTTTTTTCATGGCAGAAATACACTCGGTGTTTTGCCATTGCCTGCTGAGGGGTGGGCGCTATTAGAAAAATAGTTTTCCTTAATTTTGGTGTTTTCACCGAGATTCGAACTGACGTTCTCTCTGTGAATTCTGAATAGTAGTCACGCACCAACCCATTCGGCTACGGCGTTTGTTTAATTTTACTGATGCAAAAATGAGGGAAAATATTTGAATAAAGTTTGCTTACTGTTTACACATTTTCCAAAGGTGACGGAGAACCAAAAAAAAAGTCGATTTTCAAACAAATACGAGTGCATATGTGTAATTGTGTTAGAGTTTCGGTCACGCCCCAGCAAAACCTGCGTGCATATGTGTTTGTAACATTCAAAAAAATGTAATTGTGTTAGAGTTTCGGTCACGCAGGTTTTGCTGGGGACGCTCATAATAGCAACCGCGTGTGTATTTTTATATTCGTAAATATTTTCATTTTTAAATATTTACCGCAATTATGCCGAAAAACAATGCAGAAAAGTGTCGTGAATATCGACAGAAAAAAAATCAATAAATAGCATCACGGAATTCATTCACGAAAATTTAATAAAGTATACACCAGAAGTATCGCGGATACTTAGAAAAGATTAGGATAAAGTTCCAATGATTTTAAGTGGCGATTTTAACGTAAATTTCGCATTAGACACAGCGGTTCCTTCAATTGACTTTCTCAATACAACATTCAATTTAAAAATGTGTAACAATCGCACTGAACCGACAACACGATCAAAAACAACAATTGACGCGGTATTTCAAAGATATGTTGACAACATCGAAACCAAAGCATTTGTATCATATTTTAGCTATCATAAGCCACTCGTATCATTTGTTGAAATTGAAAACATTGAGGATGAATAATAATAAAATGAAGAAAATAAAATATGAACTTTATAGCAATATTATAATGAACCTATAATTATCCCGCCCCTAATGCTGCTTTCGTCTCATTCTCTCTCAGTTTGTCTTACGGAAGGTTTCACTTCTATCCCGTCTAACCGTTAGACTGGTATTTTTTTTTTTTATGCGTATTGAAAAGGACAAGTAATAACCAGCAAGAGAATAAAAATTGATATATTGATATCTTTCATTTAACCACGCAAAACTTTTTTTCAATCTGTCCACTTTTTCTTTATGTAAAAGCTATTTCAAATTCATTTAACCAAATTCGATTAACCTTCTAACAATGGCGAAAACCGAATAGAGTATCGATGAAGTAAGTATTTTGAAGCTGAAAGGCTTCTTCTTTTTCTTAGGTGGCCATAACAACCCGTCACCGATTTACGGCCGACCTCACTAGCTCTCTCCAGGCGACTCTGCTCCGCGCGCGCCTTCTCCAATTCTGTGTACCAAGCGAGCATAGGGTTTCCTCCACCTGGTCTTTCCACCGGAGCAATGGTCTTCCTCTGCGTCGGCTCCCTTGGACTTCGCCCTGGAACACCTTCTTTGCTAGAGCTTCTTCATCCATACGCAAGACATGCCCTAGCCAACGCAGGCGTTGGGTGGCGATGCGTTGAACTACGTCAATGTCGGCGTAGAGCTCATACAGCTCGTGGTTCATTCTTGAACGGTAGTCTTCGCCAATGCGCACAGTAACACCTATTAGCAAGAGTGATTATCCGTTTGATCTCCAAGCTGATATCGTTGTTGCTGTTAATGGTGGTGCCAAGATAAATAAATTCTGGCACAACTTCGAAGGTATAGTTGTCCGCAATGACGTGCGTTCCTACACTTCGTGTGTGTGTTCCGCGTTGTAGACAGCATATACTTCGTTTTACCCTCGTTCACCGCCAGACCCACTCGTGAAGATTCCTTTTCGATAGCAGAAAACGCAGCCGTGACATCTTGCTTACAGCGGCCGATAATGTCAATGTCATCGGCGTACGCAAGGAGCTGGACACATTTGTAGAAAATAGTGCCATTACGATGAACACCGGAGCACCCCTTCAATCACGAAGTTGAAGAGGTTGCATGACAGTGGATCGCCTTGTCTGAAACCTTGAGCGGTTTTTAATGGCTCGGAGAGGTTATTTCCTACCTTGACGGAGCTAGTTGTGTTGCTCAACGTCATTCTGCAAAGCCGTATGAGCTTCGTTGGTATACCGAACTAAGACATGGTGGCGTACAAGCAGTCCCTTATCGGGCTATCGAACGCAGCTTTATAGTCGACAAAGAGACGATAGGTGTCGACTTGTTTTTCATGGGTCTTTTCCAGGATTTGGCGTAATGTGAAGATCAGGTCGATGGTGAACTTATCACGCCTGAAGTCGCACTGATAAGGCCCGATCAGTGTGTTGGCAAACGGCTTAAGTCTTCCACATAAGACGCTAGACAGGACCTTGTAAGCGATGGTTAGAAGACTGATGTCCCGGTAGTTGGTGCAGATCGTCGGGTCACCCTTCTTCAGTACAGGACAAAGAACACTGAGATTGTAATCGTCGGGCATGCTTTCTGCTAACCATATTTTGCAGATGAGCTGAAGCATGCTCCCTATCAGCACATCGCCGCCAGTCTTGAACAATTCAGCGGGCAAGCCGTTAGTGCCAGCCGCTTTGTTATTCTTGAGCCGCTGAATGGCAACTCTAAATTCGCCTTGACTAGGTGGTGGAACGTCCAAATTATCGTCGATTGATGGTATCGGGTCATCTTCTACTCGGGCGGAATTGTGTGCGTCATTGCCAGCAAGTAAACTGCAGAAGTGTTCCCTCCATATGCCCAGTGTGGACTGTCCATAACCAGATTTCCGTTTTTATCTCTGGAGGCTGATGCTCCGGTCTTGGAACCTTGTGTCAGATGCTTGACTTGTTGATAGAATTTCGAGCATCATTCCTGCTTCTGTACTCCTCTAGCAGCTCACGCTCACGCTTCTCATGTTATCGATTCTTGCATCTGAAGAGGCGCCTCTCTTCCGATCTCTTTTCCCTGTAGTTATTTCGCACGGCCCGCGTTGCAGCTGACTGCAGATTTCTTTTGTAAGCTGCGTTCTTCGCTGCAGTAGCTTCGCGACACTCTTCGCCGTACCATTGGTTTCGTTTAGGTGGGCGTTGGAACCCAATGGTTTTTTCAGCGGCAGCTCGCATAGAGCGGGATATATGTGCCCAAAGTCCGCCTGCGTCTGCAGGTAGAGAATCGTGGAGGAGCAACTCCGAGAGGTGAGTGGAATAAGTTTCGGCAGTCCGTTGTGATAGCAGCTTAGGGACGTCTAGTTTTCGTTGCGTAGTGGGGTGCAAGTTCTTCGCATTGCATAACCGCATGCGTATCTTGGCTGCGACAAGATAGTGGTCAGAGTAGATATTCACTCCACGGAACGTTCGCCTATGTTCGTTAAAAGCCTATGCAGGCGTTGTGTATTTTTGAGCCAAACGCCAGCGTGAAAACTTTTCATTCACACGCAAAGCCCCTCGGTTTTGTAAACAAATAAGCACAGCTTTACTTCATAGGTCTAAAGCTCACGGCTTCTTTCTAAAGTGCACATAATTTTATGCTGAACCGAATGTTCTACGAGCCGCTATGCTACGTAAAAAACATTGGCCTACTGCCACTGCCTAAATAAAAATGCAGATTTAAAAAAAAAGGCGCTCACACTTTTTAAGGTATAAGTTACTTGCTATAAATATTCTTTGAAGAACTGAAAGCAATAAAAACGCATTCAATATTTTACAAATAAATTTAATAGTAATTTTTTTTTTACAGATAACCTAATTTTCGTTTTTTCCAATGCTTTTTCGTTTACAGTAAATTTTTTTCCAATTTATGTTGTAAATTTATAGACCTACATTGCCTTCAAATAGCCAACCAGAAATAATATTTATTCAAAAGTACAAAGCCTTCACAAAAGCAATATAAAATTTCATATTCCTCTTCCTGTATTTGATATGCGAATAAATTACAATTTGCCAGCGGCTAAAATGCAACTTGTAATCGAAGCTTTAATGAATTTGTTCATAAATGGTAGACATTTCATAAAATTTCAGAGCGGTATAAGTTAAGCCAAAACCACGAGTAAACATTTTTTGTTTACTTATTTCTTGTTTAAAATTTTATTTTTTTTTTTATTTTTTTTTTTTTTGGTTTCCCTTTTTTGCTTGTTGCAGATGACCTCGAAAAGTCGCTCGCTGCTAGTTTTAATGTTTATGAAAACCGAGCGAAAAAAATGCTACAGAATTTGTGGCTGCTGATGACTTTCATACTGTTGCATTTGTTAGTGCTTTCACAGTGGCCGTCAGTGCTTTTGAATGCAGCTGCAACTGTTGCTGTGATGTTTTGTGGCCTTTAGGTTATTGTTACTAAAAATTTTCCAACAAATTTCACTTTCGAACTTTTGCAATTGAGACATTCATATTTCTGTTTATTCAATTGGAGGTATGTATGTGTGCATATAAGTATACAACAACATATGCATATATGTATGTGTGTATCCATTTGTGTGAAAGAGTAATATGTGCATCTAAAGCAAACCAGCCGCGTGATAGTGGATATGAAAAATAAGTTTTTTTGAAGCCTTTTATGTTGTAGAAAAAGCAGGAAATTATAAATAAAAATTCCTGAGTTCATATGTATACATGTAGAGGTATATACACTGGTTCTCACATAATTAAGTCACTAAATCCTTTACAAAATTCGCAATATTTCATAAAGCTGAAAATTTTGTTGATAATTTCAAAATGTTTTCTACAAAGTTGGAAACTTTCAATTATAATACGGTTTTTATAACGTGGCGCTAAATTAATAACCTTATCGGAAAATTAGAAGCATTTACAAATGGCGGCGTACGTCAATTACATTTGACGCTTGTGGACTAGACAGCTGCAGTATACAAACAACCAAGCAATGGAGAGCGCAAAGGGCAAAATAAAGATTTCCATCTCTCAAAATAAGTTTACTCGTTTTTATTCAATACAATAATTATATAAAAATAAACTTGGATGATTAATTTTGTGCCACGTTATACAATGATCTATATCTTTTGATCTTTTGCAAGAAAAATATTTCGATTATTATGAAATGGTAAAGTGACTTAATTATGTGAGCACAAGTGTACGTACGAGTGTAAGTATGTATATTAGAGTGGGCCGAAAAAAAACTATTTTCTAGGTTTGAATTCTAATAGTGCGGAAAAGTTGCACTGTTAGACTAATAAAGTGTGTCCCAAATTTCAGCCCAATCGAACGATATCTTCTGGTGCCAGCAGAGGCCTCAAATTTTGAAATTTCAGTTTAAATTCTGAACAATTTTAACTTTTTTGAAAATACTATTTGTTATCATACCGGTATATGTTAAATACAAATTTTATATGAGAAGGCCCACTGAAACAATTTAATTCACTACACTCTACTATGTTTGTTTGATCAAGCAACACGTATATGGAGCTCCCAGTAGTTCGCCATTGTACTACGAGTTGAATTGAAGTTCGGGCAATTACTTTGTCAATTTTTTCTTGCGCTTTATTCGAAAGATATTTTTTCGTATAAAAGCATTTCGTTATAATATTTTATTAAAAGTTTACATGACGACAATGGTATTAACCAAATTTTCCCTAAGTCAAACATTTAATTGCCCATTGTTTGGAGGCCCTAAAGATTTGCCAGATCATCAACTACCAAGTTATGAAGAAGTAATGAGAGATTGTTTTTTTTTTTCAAAGACGGGAACTATAGCCGGACAAGTTGCCAAGGAAATCGTTTTTATTTATAACAAAGCTTATATTCCCACAGGCTTAAATCACAGCTCCGAGGCGGCCAATTGATATCGGAATTCAAAAACGGTAGCCAAAAGTTCGAGTGTAACTTTGGCAGTGTGACAAGTTGCACCGTCCTGCTGAATCCAAATGTCATCCATGTCATCCTCTTCAATATTTCCCAATTTTGTTCAAGCGTATAGCGTCCCATTTCGTAAATGTCAAACGTTTAAGTAAGTTATGAACACATTTGACATGCCATTTGTGTTACCAATCTCAAAAAAATAGGTAGTTCAAAAGCAAACGCTATATGGCCCACCCTGTACATGATAAATGAGTATCATAAAAAGTACAGAGAAATTAAAAAGTATTTGTATTCTGCACATAGAAGTCCTGCTTTGAAAAAAAGTGATAATAACTTTAAGGCGAATGTTTTGATATTTCAGCTTGTAAGTGTCAAGATTTTACAACTTGCTCATGTCCAAGAAAAAAAAGTTTCTCAAAAAGAGCAAACTTTCCTGTTAGACCAAAGAGGTGCTCGTATAGACCGTATCGGAATAGTGGACAATGCCGTTGCTCCAAAGGCACTATATTTTGATGGTCGAAAAGACGACACGTATATTCAGGTCAAAAGGGGAAACAAATTCTACCGTCAGGTGATCAAAGAAGAACATATTTCGATTTTATCTGAGCCTGGATCGCAATATTTAGCTCACGTTGCACCGAAATCAGGCAGCGCTGTGGATATTACAGACAGCATTTATGAAGCGGTTCTGAAAGAGGATGGTTTCGAGGAATTAACAATAGTAGGATGTGATGGAACCGCAGTTATTATAATACCGGACCAAAAGGGGGGATCTTAAGATGTCTGGAGGATAAACGTTGACGTTTGCTTCAGTGTTCGATATGCCTCCTCCATTTCAATGAACTACCGTTTCGAAGTATCATATTTTCCAGTTTATAGATGGTGTCACTTCTGGGCCGAAATCATTTAGTGGTCAAATTGGCTCAAAACTAAGCGGTTGCGAAAACCTTGAAATGATGAAATATGCACGGCGGCTGCCGTAGCCGAATGGGTTGGTGCGTGATTACCATTCGGAATTCACAGAGAGGACGTTGGTTCGAATCTCGGTGAAACACCAAAATTAAGAAAAATATTTTTCTAATAGCAGTCGCCCCTCGGCAGGCAATGGCAAACCTCAGAGTGTATTTCTGCCATGAAAAATCTCCTAATAAAATATCTGCCGTTCGGAGTCGGCTTGACACTGTAGGTCTCTCCATTTGTGGAACAACATCAAGACGCACACCACAAATAGGAGGAGGAGCTCGGCCAAACACCCGAAAAGGGTGTACGCGCCAATTATATATATATACATATATATATATATATATATATATACATATATATATATATAATTGTGAATTACCCGACATCTTAACTATGGATCTCGGCAAAGATCAAAAGTATTTGCTGTAAATTAAGGGTGGTTAAGTTGCAAGGGGCGGTGTTGATTTTGAATAAAATACAATTTTTTTAATAATTAGCTACATTTAGGTATGTAATAAATCAACTCTTCGAGGTACTGGAAAAAACTCTTTCAAAATTATTTGCGGATCGATTTTGGCATCGCGATGTACATTGAGTGAGGCTAAGCCGTTCAGGCGATCTTCAGACATTGTTGATCTCAAATACGTTTTCAGTCATCGCAAAGTTGAGAAGGATCGTTCATTCGTCGCTGTTGTCACAGGCAAAACTGCCATCACGCGAAGCATCTGGTTAACATTTGGAAACGCATCTTCATTACAAATATCGAGTGCTTCAAGTGAGTTTTTAATTTCCTTTCCGGCAATGAGCTTCCGCCAAAGTTGTACTTCGTTCACCCAGATTTCACGGGAATCGTCGTGCAAAATTGAACAGTATGGTTAGAATAGTTGAGCGCAGGACTCTTCCTCGAAAATATGCATTTTGTTGGGAAAAACGCAAGCGAAATTGATAAAATATTGCGGTGATTTAAGAATCGAGATTGCAATTGTACCAGAAACGAATCAATATACGGTATGTAGATTGTTATGCGGAAATAATCTTCAGCTGAATCAGTTTGTACGTTTTGAACCCCCAAAACCCCCCCTGCGCACGGGCCTGCTCGCACGTAAATATGCACTCAGGAATTTTTATTGTTAATGTTTCTATTTCTCGGAACGCATATTTTGCTCTTCCGGAAAACACCCTTTTTAACAATGATGACTGATGAGAGACGAGAAATTCGCCTCGATGCTCTCGTAAAAATTTTGCATGCGCGAAATAGTTTACTACATGCATGTCGCACTCTACCCAATCTCGATTTTGCTTCTGATGATTACAGCAAAATGATAAACTGATCTTCGGTAAATATAATCTCTCCTCCCGTTCTAAAGAACGTAACAAATGAAATTCTTACGGAGATTTTATCATTGAGCATTCTCTAAATATCCATGCCACACACTTGCGGTGGAGCGAATGGTGAAACTCGATACTGAAGCATCGCTTCAAGTATGCGGAAGTGACGCTCGGGATGGATTCATTCGGTGTACTTTAGCATCCCGTCATCGCGTCAGTTTGACAACGAAGCCCAATACTTCTTCTGATTTAATAAATATGAAATGAACTATTGATTTACGTTTAAAATACGCAGAGTTTCGTGAAATACTTTTCATTTCATAATTTTTTATCAATATTACAAAACATAAAAAAAAGAACAAAACCAGTTAAAAAAACTAAATAAAATAAAAAATAATAAAAATTAAAAAATTAATAAAAATTAAAAACAAAAAAAAAACAAAAAAATAGGAACCCAAAGCGCAGCAACCTCCACGTGGTGGGTTCTGGGCTACAAAAATATTTATGTACTCGCATTTTCGCAATAAAAAGTAGACATAAAGCTGCACAATCAATGACGTTTATTATTATTTTATAGTGTACAGGTGCTTAATCTTGGATAAATTTATGTAAAATTAGTTTGTACATAGTCCTTATTTTTGGTCTGAAATGTGCTCCGGAATGTATGCATAGAGAAAAAAAAACTATCCTGAAAAAATAAAATTTTTCAGAATATCAACTGAAATTTCAATATTTGAGGCCTCTGCTGGCGACAGAAGATATCGTTCGATTGGGCTCAATTTGGCACACACTTTATTAGTCTCACAGCGTAACTTTTCCGCACTATTAGAATTCGATCCTAAAAAAAATTTATTTTCGGCCCACTCTAATGTATATGTGAATCACATACATTTCCAGTATGTGCGTGCGTACGTCAAAGAGAAGGTGTGCAATTTTAAACTTCCACGTTGTGCTTCTGCGCCTGGGGAGCTGCAATGCCTTCCACAGTGGTAATTTTGAAAACTTCCCGCGGTAGCGTAATTTAGATTATATATATAAGTTCATAAAGAGTTTATGACCTTCCCTGCGATACACTTAGATTGGGACTTGAAGCGAATACCCTCGAGGCAACTTGTTTCGCAGTCTACTTTTTCATTTGTGGTATGTTTGTGAATAAAGAGGAAGGGTACATTTGGCGGTGCTCGTTCTTGTAGGCGCTGCAAAGCTGCACTGAGCAGATTAATAATAATTTTATGTAGTAAAATAGTGCGAGGCCTTGATTGGTGCAAGTTATTTTTGTCCTACGCCAAATGGGTTGCTATTTAAAGATTTAAATTTTAAATGCACAAGAAGTTTTCCATATCCAGCCACAGCCAAAACTTCTTTTGCCATAATAAAGCTTTATAAGTGAGACATTTGTGTAACTGTGGAATTCGAACTTGCCTTATATGGGTTTTAATTTTAGCTCCACGTACCATAATATTCCCTTAGTTGCTAAATCTTTCTTTTTATTTCTTGATGTATAAATCTAGTATAAATAAAGTAACAGGTGGCGCTAAAGTAATCCTCCTATAAGAAAATGCTATAAATTTTGCGATTGGCCCCTAATGTCAGTTCTGTTTTGACATTTGTGTAGTAAGTACATGCGAAATACACTCTAATAAACAATGTTACGCTACACTGCTCCCGAACGCGGAATATTGCTGACTATTTATTTGACCAATAATCGCCGCGACTTTGGCACAACGTGAATTTCATCGCAGATTTCCTCGCCGTCCAACGCCTACTGGTGAAACACTGCGACGTTTAGCCGCTCGCCTCGAAGAGACTGGCACAACACGAGATGCTGCCAGGCGTGGCAGACCCCGGAGTAGCCGTTCTGCAGAGAATATTGCTGCTGTAGCCGAGGATGTCATGGAAGCGCCGTCGACATCGACCAGACGACGTGCCACGCAAATGGGTATCAGTCGACGGTCTTTACAGCGAATTTTGGTACAAGATTTGAAGATGTTTCCGTACAAAGTCCAGACGGTGTATCAGCTGTTAGCTGCTGACCACCAATCGCGTCTAATATACGCTCAAGCCATCCTTAATCACCACCAAGAGGAAGATGATTTTTCATCAAAAATAATCATGAGTGATGAAGCCCATTTCCATCTTAGCTGGTACGTAAATAAGCAAAATTTACGCTTCTGGGGCACTGAAAATCCGCGTGTAACCCACGTAGAGCCATTACATCCGCTCAAAGTCACTGTATGGTGTGCTGTTTTCCCTGGAGGAGTCTTCGGACCTTTTTTCTTCGAAGACGTCGCGGGCCAAACAGTTACTGTGAATGGTGAGCGCTACAGAGCAATGACCAACGAGTTCTTTTTGCCGCAACTTGATGAATTGCGATTGGAAAACATGTAGTTCCAACAGGACGGTGCAACGGCACACACTGCACGTGCCACAACCGATATGCTGAAGGATGTATTTCCCGGGCGCCTAATCTCCCGTTTTGGCGATTTGCAATGGCCAGCAAGATCGCCTGATTTGACCGCTCCAGACTTCTTTTTGTGGGGCGTTTTGAAGTCGCGGGCTTATGTCAACAAGCCTCAGACTCTTGCAGCTCTTAAAGACAACATCCGTCAAGAATATGAGGACCTATCGCCGGAAGTTTTGGCCAAAGTGATGGAAAATGCCATAAAAAGGGCTCAAATGGCAATCAACTGTGGCGGCGGCCATTTACATGACATCATATTCTCGACTTGATGTAAAAAAAATTAAAAGACCAAATAAAAATAATCCACAAGAAGAATCAAAGTTTTTCATTTTTTTTTTTTTAAATTACAGCCAAAAAACATCGCAAGGTTACTTTTGCACCACCTTGTATAACTTTATTATTTATTTTGCTGTTACAAATTGTATTTGCTACCAAATTTTATTTTCTACCAAATTTTATTTGCATATCAAATTTCATTTTCTCACAAATTTTCTGAGCTCCTAATCGTTTTACTGATATATTTATATTAGCTCGCAAATCAATTTTGATATGCCATAGCAATAAAAAGGCGAATATAAAATTTCGCCGAAACCAAAATTTTGTGAAGAATAATCTCATAAAACATTCTGATTTTTCATTTAACAAATCTGCTACAAAATTTATTTTCTAATAATTTTTGTTACCCAATTTTTTCTTACAAATTTATTGATCGCCCATTTTTTAGCATCTTTTCTTTACCCCAAATTTTTTCTATTGCTATTTATTTTTTTTATGATTTACTGAATTATTTTTCACTAAATTTAGGGAGCGTACAGTCTTTCAAAACAACTTGAGTATGAAACTAATTATTTGTTTATTTTGAACAAAATTTAATCGTGCGTGATAAACTCAGCCGTCTGTGGTTGTCGTCAGTTAAACTCTCCAAATCTACGTTATAACCATGTCCCGTTGTTGGGGATGTGCACGTGTGTCCAGCGACCATTGGAGAATGCATGCTTGTGTTATAGACCTGTCTGACATAGCGCAGGTGTATATCTCGAGCTTGGGACCATATTGGTGGGGCATAGAACAAGATGGAGTCTGTAACTGTAACTGTGGGGAGAAGTCCTCGTCTGGCGCCTTGTGTTCCCCCTATATTCGGCAGTAGTCGTGTTGGCTGTAGAGTTGTTAATTAGAAACGCTTTTGCGACATACCTCGTAGCTCTCGCGACGTTCTAATGCGCCTACACACACTTATTCATCTATACAATGACACTCTCACTTTAAGTGAAGGAACTGAGTATCTTTTTTCATGCACAGGTTTCCTATATGATTTTATAACATACCCAGAATTTTAGAGGTTCACACATTAGTTGCTAAATATGACTCAAAATGACTTGTTCTTGAACATAAAATAGATTTTCCATGCGCTTAATTCATCCTCATGCCCCCGCTGCTCACTAAACAGGATACTTTAAAGTAATTAATGCCTACGAGCACTTTAAATCTTTTTCGATTAGATGCATTAGATGAATATGAGGCTTATAAAGGTGAGCCACGCTTGTGTATATAAATACGAGTATTTGCGACTATGCGACACACTGCCAGTTTGTAGGTTAATTGACTTCCATTGCTTCCACTTTTGCCACTGATTTACTCTTAGAGTTCCGCTTGTGTTTGTGTGCTTCTTTTTAATTTCCTTCACTGCCAAAGAGCTCACTGGCTTACGAGTATACTCGGTCTACCTGGTCCGCCCGCACATACTATATTCAGTCAATCCACACACCACACTCTGCACTCCACTTCAAGGCACCCAATTTACTCATAAACTTTCATTTGTGCTTCCTTTTGCAACTTGTGCCATTTACTGTGCCACGTCGGTAATCACTACAGAAGTAAACATAGAGAAGTACCGCTATTACCCCAACGCCTTCAGCTATGCAGCGTTGTGTGTTTTACTGTGCTGTGCTATCCTGTGTAGAACAATGAAGAATGTAGTTGTGGAGTGGTGTTAAATGCCAAATGTCGTGTTAGAAATACAACAAGGACCATACAAAGCGACAACAAAAACAGCAAGTGTAGCAAGCATTTAAACAACTGTGACACACAATGAATAGCATAATAATAAAACAAAAGCAACAAAAAAGCAAAGCTTTGGAACATATACTCCTACGTACATACACACATATATATGAACGATGGGACAAGAGCCATTCTGAAATTGTATTTGCCACTTCAGACTGTCGTCGCCACCACCCAAATATTCTGCATGAAGTTGGTGACATTGGAGGCAGGACGAATGCGGAGCGGGGATAGGAGTATGAAAGCAGCAGTTTGGAAATCGGAATCAGGGTACTTTAGCTGTACTTGTTGTAGACTTTTGTTGTTTTTGTATGTAGTTGCCAATTCGACCGTTTGCAAGTGCGCCAGTGTTTTTCGCGCCTAATTGAAGTTACAATAAATTCCATTCATTTAGCTTTTCACAGTTGTCGCCTGAGCTACCACAAAGCAGATTTTGTGTTGTTGTTTTTGTTGTTATATTTGTTCTTATTTCCAGTTAGTCGCGACGGGCGCCACTCGACATGAAAATCTTATGTTTGCTAACAAACGCCTCTCGCTTTGTGCCCTAACGAGCTCAAGTTGTTGTTTGTATAGAATTGGTGTTGTTGTAATTGTGAAGACACTTTCTCTGTATGTAATGTTATTGACTTGTTGTCGTTGTTGTTGCCTTTTGATGTTATTCGCATAGTCATCACTGCCATTGAAATAGAATTTAATCCTTTTACAGAATTGCAAGTTGAGTTGAATACTTTTTTGGGCTGCTACTCAGTGCCTTAAAGGCTTTGTTGTTATTTTCAAGCAATTTATTTGGCTTGCGCAGAGAAGTCTATACTATTTTCAAATATTAAAGTTTCAAAATGCAAAACTTATGTGATGGTACAATTTTAAATAGAAGCGAAATTCAGGGTTTTTTTTAATTTTTTTATTTGTACCGGAAAAGGAGGAATAGAAGTAGTAAGAAAAGTTTCGTTGGCATCCAAAATGCTAAATAAAAATTTAAGATGCGGTAAAACCAGCGATTTTCTACGCAACTACAATACAACGCTGCTTTTTTGCAAAACGCATATTATTAAATGGGTTTTAGTGTACCAATGCACAATGGTCTGAAATTCAAATATTTTTGCATAAATCCAAAATTTGTTTTTCTTATTTCAAAAAAATAGGTACGCAGTATTAATTGAGACATTTCAGTGGTCTAAAATATACAAAAAATTATTTGGATACGGCAACTCTGTTCTAAATATAAACTATAATATAAAACATGATGCTTCTGAAGCAACAACAAACTTGTAAACAGTTCAGTAAAATATTGTAAGAAAACAGCTGTTCGATAATAGTTAAAAAGGAAAAAAAGGAATAAATTTATAATGGAAGAATATAAGAAAGGTATCTATTTTTTAACTTAATGAAAACAAATGCGGTTTATTGTGTCATATCTGTATAGTGTGGAGTTTTGTTTAATAGCTTTTTTAACTGAAAATTTCGTATTAACCTGTGTTCTGTGGAGTGAAAGTTATGTGTATTTTCCCGTATTGTTCCAGATTTTTATGTTCGGTGGAAGTTTGGGGTATGTTCTTTAAAATCATGTATGTAACATTTGCCCGTTTTTGCCCTATTTAAGTATATTTGTAATTTTCAGCAACCTTTAAATTCCAACACGAAGAAATGCTTGGAGTTTGGATAGAGGGCGATCGCAAAACTAATGTTGTTTTGGATTGGGTTTTTAAAAAAATTAATACTAATGAGTTAAGTTTAAAGAAAAAAGATGAAATAAGAAAAAAAATACAAAATTTATTAGCATATGTTAGCGAAAAATTATCAAAATGTAATCGTATGGTTAATAGATTTAAAGAGAAATATCCCCAGTGGGTTTCCGCAACAACTATTATTGAAATTTCTGAGAATGATTTTGAAAAACCCTGTTCAAGTAAAGCAGGATGCAAAAGATCGGCTTAAGAGGAAGCTGGCAAGTGATCTTTCTTGTGAAAACAATGACGATGTTGATTTTTTGATTCATGCAACTACAGTAGACCACCGATTATCCGAAACAATTGGTGCAGAGGGTGTTCGGATAATCGATTTTTCGGATAAACGAACATTTGCGAAATTCCAGTTCTTTGTTGAGGGTAGGGTAATAAAACACGTCATTGGAATAGGGATACATATTATGTATGTAATGCTTTTTAATGATACACTAGAGTGCAGTACATATTATGAATAGACACATACACAATAAAGTAGGGATTGCACATACGGATACATAAATACATATGTCTAAACAGTTTTTAGTTAAATGACTTAGATGTGATAATACATAGTACAAAACTAATCTAAAAAAAAGTCGAACATATTTGTTTGCTTAAGTTTTGAGACTCGTTTTTTTGCCGCCAAATCTCTTAGGCGTTTCAAAGACAGCAACTGCACAGAATCGCATTCGTCTTGGTGTTCCAACCATTTAATAGCAGTCTCAAAGCATTTAAAGGCTTCTTCATTTGACAGACATTTTTCAGCGGAGATGATGTCATCACTAATTTCGTCGTCATCTTCAGGAACTTGAACCTGTGCTATTATATCGTCGTCTGTCAACAATTCGTAGCCAGGACCATCCTCGTCAAATTCTAGCTATTCATGCACGTTTTCTTGGTCATATTCTTCAAATCCTGAAACCTTTTTCATCAACTCAACCATATCTGAAACAATGTTTTCATTTATTGGTTCTTCAGATGTAGGGCTAGCTTCGGATTCAACTGCTGGACAAAGCTTATTCCAGGATTTCTTTAGAGTAGTCGCTTTGACATTAACCCACGCACTGCTGCCATGTAAACAGCATCCTTCAAGTTAATACCTTTGTAGATTTCAAGAATTGTTTTATCTTCCTCTTGGCCGATTAGGACACTACGAAGCAATGCTTTTCTGTAGTAACGTTTGAAGGCTTCGATCACCCCCTGGTCCATAGGTTGAAGGACTGAGGTTACATTGGGTGGCAAGAAAATCACCTTGAATTTTCCACCTTCTCTCTCAAATGAAAAGTTTGAGGGATGACTTGGAGCACTATCAATCACTAATAAAACATTTCCAGGGTCTCCAGTTTCTATCTGATGTTTTTAACCTCTGGAATGAATACAGCGTCATACCACTCGATAAATACTTGAGTGTCCATCCATTGGTTTTTGTACAATAAATAAGCGGCAGTTTTTTTATTCCTTTGAAGCATCTTAGATTCTTAGATTTTTCTATGATCAGCAAAGGTATTCTATGTGTGCCCGTATTGTTTCCACATACTATGGCTGTTATGCGGGATATGCTTGCTTTGAATCCAGGCGCTGCCACTTCTTTTTTAGATACAAGGGATTTGGTCGGCATTCTCTTCCAGTATAACCCAGTTTTATTTGCATTGTAGACGTTACTGTCCTTATAACACTGCTTTACAAGCAAACTCTTAAAACCTTCTTTGAACTTTTCAGCAGCTTCAATGTCAGCTGACAGCTTTTTCCCTTGAATATCTAGCTCTCTAATTTCGTGCCTAGACTTGAATCTTTTGAGCCAACCAGTAGATGCTTTAAAATCATTGTTGTTTTCGCAAATCAAAGGATCATTTATTGGTTGACCTTGAGCACGTATCTGCATGAACCATGAGCAAACTGCAGTGTCTAGGTTTTGATTTTCTGCCATTTTCATTGTTTTTCTATGCAAGCTTCCATCTTCACTGTCCACCACGCAAGCAAACTTTGTGATGGATTCACTGTTTTTTTTTAATGTCAGTTATCGTTGGATTCCCAACACCAAACTCTCGAGCTAAACTTGATCCACTTGCACCTTTTTTTATTCGCTCCAAAATTTTAAGTTTGTCAGAAAGACTAAGCACAACTCGTTTACCTTTCGGTTGATGTTCCCTTGCGTCGCTCTCTGAGACATTTCTATTAAACGTTTCTATTTCATTTGTATATACTTTTTTTATTCTTTATATCCGAAAAAGGCGTCTTGTTTCCTTTCGGTTAACCGACGCTCTACTGTACTGTTGCGGCAAAAAAATCAAAACAAAGTGATTTAGCATTTACCCCCTTCTTTCCAGGTTGTCTTTATCCGCTAGAGAAAAATATCGGAAAAGAGAGAAGCTACCAGAAGAAGTAATACAATTGCTTGCACCTTCAAGTGAGCTTCAAATTTTCAACCACTTGCCAGGGGGATCTGAATACGATTCGGATAATTCTGATTCCGATATATGGGAAGCAGACGTTGTGGAGAACGCTTTAGTTTTAGATACGGAAGACTGTGATTTCGAATGATTTGCTTGGTACATATAACTTTTTATATTATATTCAAGTGAACTTAATAATTCTGTAACTTCTATCTCATTTCAGATGTACAGTTAATGTTATTATAAAAATAATTGTTTCAGTAAAAACATATGTATAACAATTTGGATAATAAAATTATTTGACCACTTTTGCCTATCATATGCAAATTTTTCATTTTATGAAACCAAATTTTTACTATAGGTCCAAGGGAGGTACTCCTAGGGACTGGCCGATTTCAATTATTTTTGGTAGAATAACATATTTACCAATTTTCGTTAAGATATCGCAATTTTTGGAGTTGAAATTCAAAAATTTTTACTATAGGTCCAAGGGAGGTACCCCTGGGGAATAACCGATTTCATCCATTCATGGAATTTTTCTTAACTAAGTCATATATAACCTGTATGCGAAATTTCAATGGCCTAGTACCACTCCTTCTAATTTATGCCAAAAAATTTGAATTTCAGACCATAGAGCAATGGTTAGACTCGACCAGAGCAGGAATGGCTTAGGTGTCTGAGAGACGTTGCTATGCAAACAACAAACAAAAATTTTGAAGACACGCATGAATCTGTTGGCTTTGTTACTATGAAATTAGACAAGAATGGCATTGCATATGACGGTTCCGAAAAGTTTACTTTTTAAACCCTTAAATGAATACCTTTACGAAATATTTAAAACCAATATTTCCCACACCCAAATAGTTATTTGTCTCCACAGTGTCTTTAGCTCTTTCATAGACGTGTAATACAAATGCTGTATGTCGATATCTTCAAATATATTTAATGGTATTTACTCATTTTAAATTATTTAATGACTTTTGAAACAGTTTATCAAAAAAATGCGCACCGGCACGCACTCAAATAATCAAACAAAAAGAATGAGAATGAATATATTGAAAATTATAAATTACAGAGCAATGCTCCATAAACATTGTGTGATATTTACCGCACCAATTTATTTATGGGTACCTATATAAATTGTAAATATAAATGGAGAGAAAAAAGGAATACATATTTCTTTATTCAAAAGAAGTGTACATTTACATATTTCCGCACATAAAAATGCCCGTCTGTGTTCAACAATGATGCACAGATAATCATAAAAAATGTCGGGTAAAATTGAATTATCGCGAGGAGGGGACCGGACGGAAGCACTAATGCTCGATTCAACAACGTCACATATTCAGGGTGAATTATTGAAAATTCCTGCCCTTTCTATATCCAAAGTACTCGATTGCAATAAATCATTCAGCTCATTCTTTACGAATATTCAATCGTTTGGCTTCCTTAAGCAGCCAAGAAGGAATTTAACGTGAAAAGAAAACTAGTAGAATGAGGTGTCAGTAGGAAAATCCGTGAGATAAGGAATAAGTATAACAGTAAGCTTGCAGAAATAGAGAGGGGTGACAGGTTCTAACAGTGGTTTCTAAGCAACCTACACGCTTCTCTACAGAGGTGTTGTAACATTTCATTTAACCTCCGGTAACCCTTTGACAGATAGACATTTTTTTGAAAACGTTCACGGAATTTCACCATTACTATTTACAATTCTAGTTTAGATATTTCAATTTTGTGTTTCCAGATTATGGCACATTAAATTTATATACCATTTGGGATCGTCGCTATGTGCTTACATAATCCGGCTCACTTGATTAGAGCCAATAATTTTTGCTCAAGAAAATGGTTACTAAAGCAACCGGTAAACCGGGTTTTCTGATAATTCAAGGGAATATTGTAATTTGCTCGAAAATAAAAATGCATCAAAATAGTACTCCATCTAACGGCAGTTGATGTGCTTGATTTATTGGTTCACTTGCACTTGAGTTGAGGCACTAATCCAATAAGAAAAAATATATCGTCCCCTTAGTATAACAATAGCCTATGTGCTCATAGGCTATTATTTTTTTATTGGATTTTTGGATTCTCCATCGTCGATTTTATATGTGGTCAAAATTTTGTCAAATTCTAGTTCCACAAAGTGGGTCAAAACGTCAGTCGAAAATAATAAATATTTACAGACATAACGAGATTTGAGTGAGAGCTACTTTCGACAAAAAGTTTGAAATTCATTTTCTCAAAACATCAAAAAATTTATAGGCTATTTTAATAAGGGGACGATATATAAATATAAGAATCTTTTTTTTTACTTTTTTCATTTAAAGTTTATTAGTTTGGGCTGCCACCTTCTTTATAAATTACTTCATAAATACGTTGATAAATGAATTTGTACGAATTCTTCAAAGAGCCCAATGAAATTTCCGACCAGGCCCTTTTAATAATTCGAATTAAAGCATTTTTGTCTGCAAAATGTTGCCCATTTGCATAGATTTTCAATAATGCTGAGTTCTGAAGAAATATTTTGTAGTCCCATGTCGATGTCGACTCAAGTAGCTTTCCTCCTTTCTTAAGTCATGTAAAAAGTAATTTAATCCATCCGGCCCATCCAGATTGAAACCTATCCGTCAATAAATACTACTTTTTTTCATTCACCGGTATCGTTATCGTTATGTGTAAGAAAATTCCGAGCCAGGTGGTCCCTGCAAAATCGAGAAGGCGTTCTTTGCGAAATTTATTCTAAGGTGGTATTTTTTGTAATTTTGTATGCTTCAGATGTGACGCTTTTGGAATAACCTTTCGTACGGTGAACTTGCTGGATGCAGCATTTGCAATTTCGTTGGAATTTGATATAATCCTTCGGGGCTTCCTTCGGTGTCAAAGCCATCGAAATTCCGCCTCTGTAGTTCACACCAGGGAAGGCACCTTGTTTCACGTAAAGATCTATAATTTTTAGACTTGGCCCAATCTTTTTGGATATTTGATTTTAAAGTCCCTCTGAAGTCAAGATATCGATTTGTCCTTTTTTGTAATCTGTTAAACCTTTCTGCTTTCCTATTTTATTAGAATTAAGAAGTTTTCGTGTAAACGTTCTTCTAATATTGGTGGTAGAATTTCAAGAATATGGTTCTGTCGCAAATTGAAAGAAGACTGGCTGACCAAAGACTTGACTTTCTGTCGAGAATATTGCTGCTGTAGCTCAAAGTAATGCTGAACAACCATCAACTTCGATATTTCGACGTTCTCAACAATTAAGCATTCATGAATCGCCTGTTTGGCGGACTTTAGCGGTAGACGTGCTCATGCAAAGAGCCCTATTTTGAAAAAAAAAAAAAAAATTAAAACTGTGGAACCTGAAAGAATACAAATTTGTGTGCATTTTATTTTAAAGCCACATCGAGGTACGTCTTTTGAAAGATCCTTTGTATTAAGAAGTGAATTTCTATGTACCAGCACAGGACAACGTTCCGAAACATCGCAGATTAAAAGGAGCCAAATTAATCAATTCCACACCATCGTACACAGGAATAGGAAATCGCTCAGCCCAAAATGTGTATCAAACCAACTCAAGAAGAAAGCTTCTTGAAGTGCCGAAATTTCTCCAATCTGCTGTACCCTGAGAATTTCCATAATACAGAACATAGAAATTATATAATATTATTTCTTTCTTTTTAGCACAGCTCTTGCAAAAATCAGCATGCGGTGCCTTCACACTGTCTGCACCCCTCCCCCTAAGAGAGCGTCGTCTAATAGTAATCAGATATATGAAAATGCAAAGGGTAGTCTGATCACCCTTCCAATAGAGATTTTCTGACAGATCACGCATGACCACTGTCAAACTAACTGCACAACTTTTTTCAGTATTCATTGATATTTCAATATGGAAAGACTTACGCCTCAACAACATTGACAAATCGTACAATTTTATTACGAAGCACGTAGTTCTGTGAAAAGTGTTCATCGGGCGCTCAGGTCAACTTATAGTTTTCAGAGATAAGGCCCATTTTTGGCTTAATGGCTACGTCAATAACCAAATTGCTATATTTAGGCTGAAGACCAACCAGAAGCCGTTCAAGAACAGCTATTACATCCATTGAAAACAACCGTTTGGTGTGGCCTATGAGCTGGAGGAATCATCGGCCTATATTTCTTCAAACACGTGGCTGTCGCCAATGTATCAGTGACTGGCGAACACTATCGCGCCATTATGAACGACTTATTGATACCGAAAATTAAAGCCCGTGATCTCCACAACATTTGGCTCCAACAAGACGGCGCTACTTGCCATAAAGCTCGTGAAACAATGGATTTACTGCGTCGTCGTTTCGGGGAGCAATTTATCTTTCGTCCCGGACCAGTGGATTGGCCACTAAGATCGTGTTATATCACACCTTTGGACTTTTATTTGTGGTGGTATGTAAAGTCTAAATGCTTTGTGAAATAAACCAGCTTTGAGGGGCATTGGAAGCCAACATAATTAAAGTTATTCACGAGTTATCGACCAAAGTCCTTCAGGTAGATAGGTAGGTAAGATGGCAAGAGTACCCCAGGTACGCTACAAGTAGCACTTACGTGCCGTTTTGATACCATAAAGTGGACCACTATCTGTGAAAGGATTAAGGGAGGAGAGAAAACCGTCTACAGCCATCCAGTGCTGTTGATGTAGCGGAGGAGAGAAAAGGGATCTAGGCTGGAGAATTTCATCAAGTCATCCCCAAAGGGGACGCTGAGAAATCTCAAGCGCCTAGCCGCGAAAGCCGGACATCTGCAGAGAAAGTGTTCCACAGTCTCTTTCTCTGTAGGATCCGCACAGCTTCTACAATGGGGATTGTACAGAATTCCAAGCTTCTCCGCGTGAGTGCCGATCACCCAGTGGCCAGTGATCACCGCAATGAGTTTGGAAATTGAATGGCGGGGGTTTCCATTACCTTAAGCGTTCTGTTTATATCGTATTGAGGCCATAGTGCTTTTGAAATGGCACACGATGAGACAGACCTCCATCTGTCTTGTAGTTTCCCTTTAACGACGGCCAGGGGGATACCGATGTCTGAGAAGAGGGCAGCTGGATTCGGTTCTGCCCCCCCCTTCCTGGCAAGCTCATCGGCAATTTCATTTCCCTCTATATTCCTGTGCCCAGGAACCCAGATGAGGGAAATGTTTCCTGCACGTTCGAGGCGTTTAGTTCCTCCTTACAGGAGTTCACGAGAAGAGAGCTGCAATACGGCGACGACAGTGCCTTGATTGCAGCTTGGCTATCGGAAAAAATATTAATGTCTCCCTCCCAACAGCGATCCCGAAGCATTTTGCATTCCTGCAGGATCGCGAAGACCTCTGCTTGAAAGACGCTGCTTGTCTCCGGCAGTTTATAGGAGACCGAAATGCTGGCTGATTTGGAGTAGACCCCCACTCCCACTTCAGACTCCATTTTGGATCCGTCAGTGAAAACAGAGGCATCTATATCCGCAACAACTCTCCCCTCTTTCCAATCTTGCCTGCTCGGAAAGATAGCCCTAGCACAACCCTCAAAGCACAGTTTGCGGATGGAGAGGTCGGTGCGAATATCAGAGAAGGAAGGGGAGATCTGCTTCAAGATGCTGCTATGCCCTACAGGGAGTCATTCAAAATTAGTATTTACGGATGACCGAATTACGACGCAGTTGCGGTTAACATTTGAAAGGGACTATCTTTAAAAATATATCTCATTATTGGTATACACAAAAAAATATAAAGATTGCCTAATCAATTTGAATTGTCGTTGTTTTATTTCAATTTAAAGTTCGATACTTCTAAATTGACCAACCTTTATATTCACAGTGAGTATCAAACCCTAAACCAACCGAATGTAACTCACGCACAAGTCCACTAGACTGTTTATAATTTTATTAAAACTACATTTGATGTCTGTCTTTTCAACTGTTCCTACTGTCCCATCATTTTTTTTTCCATAAACCATCACTCGAACTATTAAATTTTCCGCCACGACACCCTCGACGTGGCTCGACACTTCTCGGCTCAAAAAATATTTTTCGCCTGCGTTGTCAATAAATTTAAACTGCCTGCCATATTTTTTGCACCAATACTCTCTGGCTTTAGTTACGCAGCGTATTACATCGCTCCACCAACGGTTCTGCTCCAGATGATCTCCAACAAACAGTCCATCGATAATATCGCATATCCGCAAACATTTTCGATGATTGTGTGTGCTTGTGTATGTCTGCTTGCTCATGCTATCGAATAAAGTGCGAAATAGCTCTGGGTAGCTATGTCAAGCAGAAAGTCCTTTTAACACTCTGGCATTGCTGACGCTCTTGCTGATGCAAACACACACATACAAGCACAAATGTAGGTATGTCTACAAATGTACGGGGTACATAGCTTAAAGTCCAGTCAAACTTGTTGTTGTGGCTATAGTAAAAATAATAAAATGTTGTTGCTGTCATGCGTAAATGTGCTACATACAAAAAATGTAAAGAAAACATGCGGAAAAGTGTGTCAGGTCCACTACGATTGACCTCAAAAACACTTAGTAAGTGGAGAGAGAGCAGATCATTTCGGGGGGAAGTTTAGTTGGGCAGAAAAATTTTAACGCCTGTCTGAGCATACAAGGGAACACTACACACATGCAAACATACATACATATGTGTGAACGTCAGTATGATTATCTTTCACACATACACACATGTGGCATATTCAGGTACCTATAATCGCTTGTGTAAGCGATTTCCACACTGTTTGCTCATAGCTGAAATTTATTTGACAAGAAACCAAGAGGTCAGTTTCATTTAAAGATTCATAAAACATCAAATCAATGACTGAGACAACTCCGTTTACATGAGGAAACTACATTTATGAAATTAAGAAAATACATAAGTTACCATTATTAGTACTGTTTTTTTTTTCTTTTTCGCTTTGAACGTGAGCGCTCACCCCATAAATACGAAAGGTGCCTATTATTTTGCAGGATTCGGCAACCCTGGTGTTGCAATCTGGCAACTGACAGCTGTATCGCAAAGTTTGACATTTTTTGGCTTTTACGTACTCAGAACGTTTTGAAATACCAGCGCCATTTGTGTTGTTTACAGTAACTTAAAAGATTCATCTCGGTCCAAAAATGGAATTAAATTGTGAACATTTTCGTGCGATTATTTTTTACAACTTTCGACGTGGATTAACTCAGCAACATTGCATGGATGAACTCAATTCATTTCTTGGCAATGAAGCTCCATCAAGGACCAGTGTTTATCGATGGTATGGTGAATTCAATCGTGGTCGTAGTTCACTCCAAGACGAATTTCGTGAAGGTCGTCCAAAATCAGTTGTTGTTCCGAAAACCATTGATGCTGTGCGCGAACTTATATTGCAAGATCGTCATGTGACCTATCGTGAGATTGAGACAATCTTAGGCATTAGTGGGACCAGCATACATTCAATATTGCATAAACATTTGACTGTCAAAAATATTTGTTCACGTTGGATCCCACACAATTTGTCAATCGCTCAAAAAAAGGCTCGTGTCGATTGGTCGAAGGAAGTGCTCAAAAAATACGATTGCGGGGCTTCGAAACATGTCTATGACATCGTGACAGGTGATGAATCATGGATTTACGCGTATGAGCCCGAAAGTAAACAGCAGTCGACTGTATGGGTGTTTCAAGATGAGCCAAATCCAACAAAAGTTGTTCGCGCACGAAGCACTTCCAACCAAATGGTCGCCTGTTTTTTCGGAAAAACTGGACATGTCGCAACCGTACCACTAGAATAACGCAGAACAGTAAATTCTGAGTGGTACACAACCATTTGTTTACTAGTTGTTGTTAGGAAAACCAATCGCCAAAGACGGATCACTCTTCACCAGGACAATACGAGCTCTCACACATCGGCTCAAACAACTGCATTTTTGAGCACCCAAAACATCGAATTAATGGGTCATCCGTCGTATAGTCCTGACTTGGCACCGAATGACTTCTTTTTATTCCCGTACGTAAAAAACAAACTGAGAAGTCAACGTTTTTCGACACCTGAAGAAGCGGTTGCGGCATTCAGAATGCATGTTTTGGAGGTACCTCATTCAGAGTGGCAAAAGTGCTTCGACAATTGCTTCAAACGCATGCAAAAGTGTATAAATCTTCATGGAGAATATTTTGAAAAACAATAAAGTTATTTTCGATGATTAAAATTTTTTTTTTTGTTCTCTAATCCCGACATATAAAAGGCACCCCTCGTATATAACTGTTGGTTTGTTGTATTGTGTTTCTTACCATTCTTTTGTATATATTTGTGTACTTTGCCTAAATGGCCTGTCGGGTATCTGCCAGAGTATTTACATAAGAAGGTGTCCCCAATTTGAAAGAAAATAAATGAATATTCCTTCAATATTTCTTAAATATATCTGCCGCATCATTAATGTACTCGTATACGCAGCTGGTGTCAATAATACTTGACCTTACCAAATTTATGCCGCTACTCCTTTGCCTATCTTCTCTCATAAACGGCTTGCTCGTAATTGTCCGACGATTTATTACTTTCATCCTTTTCGCTTATTATTCATTTCCCATTTCTCATTTTGCTATTTATTGGTATACAACTATTTTGTGCTTCTTCTTCTCATTTCTTAAGCCATCTTATTAGTCATCTCGAGAAAGCGAGCGAGTAACCTTTTAGTCAATGGCCTTTGCAGCCCAGCAACCAACCCACCAAGTGTGCCAACCACAGTTGTTTCCGCCTAAAATCACACCAAATTAAGCGTACTTGACACTTGATCGCATAGCTAATATGCTTGTTGTTGCTGTTGCTACTGCTGTTGGTTTGCTTGGTGTTTATAATTTTGTTAGCGATGTATCGCTCATTGTTTTTGTTTTCATTCTATTAATGCAGCAACAATCATTGTTGTGGTCTGTGTTATGGTGGCATTGCTAACCATTTGTTGTTATTGTATTGAATCGCTTACGTATGCTTGTTAGTGCTGTTGTTGTTTATGTAACTTTTGATGCGCCCACGCACACAAAATCAACAGCAAGAACAACACGTGTGAATGTTCTGGCCTAATTTCTCTGTCATCATTAACGGCCGCACAGTGTCACAGTGTTTGCTCTTAAAATCTAAAAAAATAGCCGAAATTATTTGAAAATGTATTAGTATCTTCTTGAGATTCGTAACGGTACTTTTTCATTTATTTATTTATTTATTGAAGTAAAAATTATTCCGCAAAATCAAATTGTGTTACAGACTAGTGCAAATGTTTTCACTAATAACATAATTATATTATAATAACATTAGTAATAATCTTAATCCGTAAGAAAAAAATATAACAAAACATATTAAATCAAATTATTTATAGGCATAATAAAGAAGTTGTATGAAAGAGTGTTCGGACGAAGCAAAGTCAATCCCAATAGATTTGAAATAGTATTGAATTCGATCAGAACTCTCATAACGGGTGCCTTCCTTGCATTCAAGGTTCTTCTTTTTCTTCTTCTTAGCACCACAGTCCTTGGTGAACCATAGCTTCATTCACAACCTTGCACTATCTGTCTCTATCTAAGTCTACCTCCTTCCCCCGCCGCACGTTTAGCTTTTTAAGGTCAACTTCCACGTCTTCGAGTCATATCTTTCCGGGCGACCTCTTCTTGGGCCTCCAACAAGGCGAGCCTTTCGAGCTGTTTTCTCCATGAGCATTCTAAACATGTGTCCGAGCCATCTTATCCTCAGAGATCTTATAAATATTATCACAGTTTCATTTTTTGCTAATAGTTCCAGCTCATGATTATATCTTATTCGATAGGTGTCGTCTTATAGTCTTACACGTCCATATATTTTTCGCAACATTTTTCTTTTAAATGCCATTAGCTGATTAATGTTAGTAGTTTTTAGCGTCCATAGTTCGCAACCATAGGTAAGCACAAGCAAAAATGATGTGTAGAGCAATTTAAGAATATAAGGACTTGTAAATTCTGTACTGTTGCGCCTTACAAACGCTAATTTAGCATAAAATTTCGAAATTTATAATTAATTGACTGGTAAAAGTGAACTTTCCGTCAAAATGACACCTGCGTCAAATATTGCACTGGCCGATCTCAGATTCCGATTAGAGATAAAATAAGATGTCTTCAAAGAAGAAAAATGTGTTAGCATTTCGAAATATTTAAAAGTAGTTGATTACCAGTGCACCAGAAAAACTTTATCTAGCTCATTTTGGAGTATTTGTGAATTGGTTTCTTACAATAGAACAGATTTTAAGGTCGTCAGCATAAAGTAAGTAAAAGTTATTGATAGGGGTATTCACTTTTCGTGACTTCTACGTATTCTTCAAAATTTGGCCGGTTAAGTGTGAGCTTGCGGAGAAAATTGTGCAAAATAAGCAAGTAAATGATTACTTGTCGTACATTGCCAAAGCAAAAACTTCAAATAGTCCGATAAGTACGGCAACTTATGTGTTAAAAATTTTAAGAAACCTTCTCGTTTAAACGAAGGCCTGAATGTGGAAGAAAAAAGAATTTGTGTCGCAGTCACAAGCCAAAGAAGTGGTGTCATTATTGCGAGGAAAACTTCCCTTTCACTTCGAGATGCTGCGAAACAAGTCCATATGTCGAAAGGTTACGTGCGAGAAGTGAGCAATATGAAGGTTTAAGACTATATAAATAGATTGTCGCACCCAATCGACGTGAAAGTACGAGCGATAAGAAATATTGGACAAAATTATGAAGTCAATGCATCCATAAATATGGATGGGTGGTTATGGACAATGAAATATACGTCAAAGCCAACTTTAATCAGATTCAGGACCCTAAGATTTATACTGCAGCAGGGAGAAGGAGTCCCACGTGCCTTTCAGTTAAAAATGTTGGAGAAGTTCTCTGGAAAATATTTTGTTTGGTTAGCCATCAGTCAGTGTTGCTGCCATTAATAAAACAACACAGACTCAGTTCTGTTCTGGTATGAAAACCATGGAGTAAATGTTGTTCAGAAGGATCACAACTTACCAAACTATGCACAATTGCGACACATTGAAAAATATTGAGCAATTGTTAAAAGAAAATGGCTAAAAACAAAAAAAAAAAATTTTTTAATTTGCAGCAGTTTAAAATGAATTGGCAGAGAGCGACAGATGTCCATCGCCTAATGAGTGAAATCAAATCTAAATTGCGCCAACAAAGATAATTGATATGAGTTTTTTGTTTAAGGGAGGATTCCCATTTCAAACGCCAAAAAATACGGTTTTTTTTACGAATTTTTATTGGGAAAACTATCAGTTGAATCTTTTGGAAAATTTACAACCATATATTAATATGCATTATATAAAATCAACTTCAATTTTTGGTCGATTTTCTGGAAAATTGGGGCTTTGACAATGCTCGAGGTGAAATTTCTATGAAAATTTCTGGTCGCTGGCCGCCACGATAACTCAGCTCCAGGTTGTCTGAAAGAAAAAATTCAAATGGCATTTTACTCCTTATGAATATAGTTTCTGTATGAGCTATTGAAAAAAAAATTTCGAAAATTAATATAACTGCGATGGTTGAAAGACAAAGTT
The DNA here is from genome assembly GCF_027943255.1 of Anastrepha obliqua. NCBI lineage: Eukaryota > Metazoa > Arthropoda > Insecta > Diptera > Tephritidae > Anastrepha > Anastrepha obliqua. The sequence continues at coordinate 123,080,619 of NC_072894.1, forward strand.
TGTTTTTTCGCACATTTTTCCTTGAATTTTTATTTATAAGAAAAAAGTAATGCATGTATCTTATTTTACGTAGTTTATGATAGAGACAGATATTATTTCGAGATTCGTGTCAAATTTGATAGAAAAATGCTGTTTTGAGAAAACTATTGCTATTGCTCGCGCTTTCTCAGTATTATGGAGCGCGCCGAATTCATTGATCACGCATAACTTCGTCAATTTAAAGAATTTTGTCATGAAATTTTCCACAGAGTTCTTTCAAAGTATAATAAACAAGAATCGGTCAAAAAAAATTGATGTTTTTAAGCCAGGGAATGGAAATCCCCCCTTAACATAGTACGCTTAATAAGAAGAAAATAAAATAAAAACTGTTTGGATTTTCTGCTATATTGATTTGAGCACTTCTAATATTTTTCGTGCCCATTCTTTAAAATAATACGACTGATGATTATCAACAACAACCACACATCTACGATTCAAGAGATAGGACTCTAACCAACGGAGAAATATGGAATGGAGGCCAAATACTTGTATAAGCGGCTAAGTGAAAATTTCCGTCTTTGCCAGCAGACTAATCTCATTTTCAAGCACAATTTTAATTGACCTACCAAACCGAGGGAATGATGATTTTTTGTTGTGTCAACTAATTTTGTATGGTGACATGTTTTTAATTGCAGAAGAACTTGGCCAATAGAATAGAGAGCTGGGTCGTTTGGGTTGAAACCTTTGTCTGGGACTTGAAATTGCAATGAGAACTGCGAAATATTCTGCTGTTCAACAGCATCAAAACAGGCAATAAGAAAAAATGTGGCAACGTGCAATGAACAGTACTCACAGGATATACAAGCTTTTAGATCATATTATAGAACATAATGGCTTTAGGAATGATTTGAATAAGTACAGAATTTCGTTTATTTTTATAACTAGGTGTGGGGGCATTATGCTAAACGGGCTGTACAGCTTTATCTGTAACTTAAAAGAAATCCAGCTATTACTCGCACCGTTTGCATTTCGACGCTCTATTGTGGATGTATTCACTCGAGTTTATATCCGTATGTCATAATTGGCCTTACGCATGTTTTATATACATTGATTAATTTTGCTCTCAATTCTCATTTATTGGATTTTTCATATAATATCGCGTAATTAAATTCCATTCCAACTGGCTGTCTCCTGATCGAAAAACACGAAACCAGATCGATCACATTGTGATATATGGAAGACACGCTTCTAGTGTATTAGATGTACGTACGATCTGAGGACGCAACATCTACTCGGATCATTACCTTGTTGCAGCCAAACTGCGCTAACGCCTCTGTGCAGCAAAAAACGTACATCTTCCTGCGCAAAGAATGTTCAACATCGAAAAGCTGCAATCACAACAGACAGCCAGAAGATTCGCCACTCGACTCTCACTCCTACTCTCAGAAAGTACTGCCCAACAAACCGGCATGCACGAGCAATGGAGCAACATTTCTCGTTCCCTACGTACCGTCGCCGAAGAAGAAATCGGATTCCGGCGAGCCCGAAAAAACAATTGGTACGACGAGGAATGTCTTGCTGCCGCAGAAAAAAAGGATGCCGCCTATAAAGCCACGCTGCGGTCGGGCGCAACGTGAGCCATGTGGGATCGCTACAGAGAGCTAAAAAAGGAAGAGAGACGTATTATCCGAAAGAAGAAACGAGAGGCCGAACAGGTGAGTGCGAAGATCTTGAGATGATGGCCAATAGGAACAACGCCCGAAAATTCTACCAGAAAGTTCGGCGGCTTACGGAAGGTTTTAAGACCGGGGAGTTTTCCGGTAAGAACAAAGACGGAAAGGAGAATCGACACACACCATCTTTTCGTCGATTTCAAAGCTGCATTCGACAGTACGGAAAGGAGTTACCTGTATGCCGCGATGTCTGAATTTGGTATCCCCGCAAAACTAATACGGCTATGTAAGATGACGTTGCTCAACACCAGCAGCGCCATCAGAATTGGGAAGGACCTCTCCGAGCCGTTTGATACCAAACGAGGTTTCAGACAGGGTGACTCGCTGTCCTGTGACTTCTTTAACCTGATGTTGGAGAGCATCATACGAGCCGCAGAACTTAATCGCTCAGGCACAATTTTTTATAAGAGCGTACAATTGCTGGCGTATGCCGATGATTTTGACATCATCGGCCTTAACAACCGCGCTGTTAGTTCTGCCTTCTCCAAACTGGATAAAGAGGCAAAGCGAATGGGACAAAACTAAGTACCTCCTGTCTTCAAACAAACAGTCGGCGCACTCGCGTATCGGCACCCACGTCACTGTTGACAGTTATAATTTCGAGGTTGTAAAATACTTCGTGCATTTAGGAACCAGCATTAACACCGATAACAATGTCAGCCTTGAAATCCAACGTAGAATCTTTCTTGCCAACAAGTGCTACTTTGGGCTAAATGGGCAACTGAGTAGTAAAGTCCTCTCTCGACGAACTAAAATAACACTCTTCAAGGTTCTCATCATGCCCGTCCTAACGTATGGCGCAGAAGCTTGGACGATGACAACATCCGATGAAACGACGCTTGGAATGTTTGAGAGAAAGATTCTGCGTAAGATTTTTGGACCTTTGCACGTTAGCAGCGGCGAATATCGCAGGCGATGGAACGATGAGCTGTATGAGCTTTTCGACGACATGGACATAGCGCAGCGAATAAAGATGCTGCGGCTACGCTGGCTAGGTCATGTTGTCCGAATAGATACAAACGGCCCGGCTCTGAAAGTATTCGATGCGGTACCAGATGGTGGTAGCAGAGGAAGAGGAAGGCCTCCTCTGCGTTGGAAAGATCAGGTGGAGAAGGACTTGGCTTCACTTGGTATGTCCAACTGGCGCCGGTTAGCACGAGAAAGAAACGACTGGCGCGCTTTATTAAACTCGGCCAAAATCGCGTAAGGGGTTATCGCGCCAATTAAGAAGAAGAAGAATTAAATTCCATGACCTCCTGAGTGCTTTTGCCATATATGGCTAACTTGCATCTTAATGGAACCTTTGAAATTGTTGGTGATTTCGTCTTTGATACGGATATTTGCATGTGGTTGGATTGGGCTTAAGCTATCGCCTTGTCGTATGCTTGTTGCGATTGTTAGCTTAGAACTGATTATGTTGTTCGATTTCATTTAAGTGCTGCTGGCGTTATTTATGACACATAACATCTCTATTAGTACTCTGTCAAATGTCGTTGTAAGGTCTTCACAGCAAAGGGAAACCAGGCAGTTAAATTACATGGATTTTTCGATAGTTTGTCTTTGTTTCAATATTGTATCAGTTGTCGATCGGTCGGTTTTTTCTGAAGGCTTGTTCTTCTTCATTTATGCCCGCGCATGCAATTTCCTTATCGAGAATTTTCGTCAATAGCTTTAACATAGCGATAAGTAAAGTTATACCCCGATAATTACTTGGGTCCTGATTTTTCACCTTTTTAAAGAGGGATATTGTGATACTTTCTTTCCATTTTAAAGGCACCTATCAAGCATCTTTTAAAAAAAGTTGGCTAATTCTTTTGAAATACCTCCGTTTTCATATTTTATGATTTCGTTGTGTATTCCGTCCATTCCTGGAGACTTGCGGTTTTTTAGTTTTTTTATCGTAATTAAAAACATTCACTTGAGATGACATAGTAATTCCCTGTACTCGCCACTCATTGTTTCAATTTTTGAATTCGTCTTCGACTCGATTTATATGTTTTTGAAAGAGAGTTCTTTTTTCTATTTCTAGGCATATTCCAAATTTTTTTTTTTGCCTCCATAAAAGCCATGCTCCATTGCTATAGAAAACCTTTCCCGAGCTCCTTTTTTATATTTCTGATTCATGCTTTTAATCTATTTCTTAGTGTTTTATATTAGTCATAAGTTAACTGCTTGTTTTTGTATTTTAGGAAAGCTGAGCTTTTCTCTGCTGCATAAATTTACGGCGGCCGCCGTAGTCTGATGGTTTGGTGCGTGACTATCATTCGGGATTGCGTGCGTAAGTTCGAATCACCGTGCACAAACATCAAATAGCAGAACAAGTTTTTTGTAAAAACGGTCGCCCCTCGGCAGGCAAATCTCCGGGTGTACTTCTGCCTCATAAAAAATATCTACCGTTCGGAGTCGATTTAAAACTGTAGGTCCCTCCATTTGTGGAGCAACCTCAAGAGACGCACACCACAAAAAGGAGAAGAAACTTGGCCTCGATCGGTGGGCAGCATTTTTTTTCGAATGTCCGCTTAGATTGGCCGTCTGTGCCACTGTGCGCCGCTTAATTGGTCAACAATTTGTCTGTTGTGGTTATTTTTGCCTTTGAATTGGTCGCCTCGCTGGCTTGTTAATTATTTACTGCACATATATACTTATATGTAATTATGTGTGTCTTCGCTTGAGGCATTTTCGCTACGCGAATGTCCATGTCGCGGTTCACCATTGTTATTGCTGTCATTTGTGGGTGCGCACCATTTTATTTTTTTGGTTTATTTATTTCCCTACAATATGAAGCGCTGCAGCAGCAAATAAATTATTTCAGTTCGTAATTAATTTGTATTTATTATCCGTAATTTGCGCTTAATGAGAATCGATTCACAACACTCAAAAAAGGCTGGTTGCATTCATCTTTTCGTTACTCCCTGTATCCACGTCTCTATCTTAGTCACTCGTCCCTCTCTTAATCCTTACTTATGTCCGTAATAGCAAACACGAGGAATTAATTGACATTTGTCAAATTGAAAAATGTTGCAGAAGACCAGTCTTTGCAAAAGTGCTTATATGTCTCTTCCATAATTTATTAGCCATTAATACTAATTATCAAAAATTGGCAATAAGTCGCGATTTTCGCAATTTCTGAGATAGTTGAAAGATAAAATAAAATTGGTAAGAATGTTGCCAGCGTAATTTTTCATAGCGCGTCCTTTATGCCTGAAGCATAAGTGTGCAAATTTTCAAATTTTGAGCTAAAAAATTGGTTAGCGTAACTTTTGGATGTTCTATGTTACACCAAATATTAAGCCTACAAGAAAAGTAGGTAGGTTGGTAGGTAGAGTGGCAGTCGGCCTTTAATCCAACTTCGACCATTGCCGACCCATTGTGATACCACAGTAGTAGTTTATCTGCTACTCCTCGCTAAGCCATTTTGTTTTAAGTGAAAAACTGATTGATCTGGCTAGCTTAGGGATAGACCCTAAGGTCATAAGTATCATTTAAGAACGTTGAGCCAAAGTATCTAAACCTAGTGGCATGCCACGCAGGACAGTCACAGAGAAGATACCTAACAGGCTCTTCTTCCTCCACTTGCAGCTACTGCAACAGTTGATATGATGGACGTTCTGCATGAGCGGTACTTTGAGCATGCCGTCCCAGGAAACAGGACCTATGATCAAAGCAACTAACATATAGACGTTATCTCTTGACCAAATTCTCCAAGGAAACCCGAAATAACATTTTATTTCAAAAAGCAAAACTTCTAATCTTACAAGAGGAATTTCTACAAATGCAAAGTACCTGCCGCCAGCTTGCAAGGCATCTTCGCGCCTCGGGACACTATGTCAGTGTTGACAACTAGCAATTCGGAGTTGTGAAGGGCTTTCTCTACCTTGGGAACAGCATTAACAACAAAAGTGACGTCAACCTGAAGATCAAGCGGAGAATAACTCTTGCCAACATGTTACTTTGGACTCAGTAGGCAATAGGCATAATTTCCGTCATGCTACATGGCGCAGAGGATGAGAAATTTTTGAAATCCTTCTAGAGAAAAATTCTCTTTAAGATCTTTGGGCAGTTCCGCGTTGGTAAGGATTGTCGTGTGCGGTGGAACAGTGAGCTGTATGAGCTATATAGGAGCATGGACATAGTTAAGGGTGTAAAAATACACGTTCTGGTCTGGACATATCACCCGTATGAACAAAGACGTTCCAACAAGACGAATCTACGACACGGTACCCCAACAAGGAAAACGAGGAAGACTTCAACTCAATTCTAGCTGCCGACAACGAAACAGCTGGATCACTACTTCGGATACAGCCAAAACCGATAGACTGTTGCAGCACCACATAAGTAAATAACTAAGTAATTACAATACAAAACTTTATGAAACTCGATGGTATAATGCGAGGTTCTAAATAATTAAAATTTATTGTAACTTATTACGGAAGTATCGACTGCTTGTTTGATGGCAGGATGACAGGAGGTACTTCGCTTTGTCCTCGTTCACCACCAGACCCATTCGCTTTGCTTCTTTATCCAGTTTGGAGAAGGCAGAACTAACAGCGCGTTTGTTAAGGCCGATGATGTCAATATCATCGGCATACGCCAGCAATTGTACGCTCTTATAAAATATTGTGACTGAGCGATTAAGTTCTGCGGCTCGTACGATGCTCTCCAACATCAGGTTAAAGATGTCACACAACAGCGAGTCACCCTGTCTGAAACCTCGTTTGGTATCAAACGGCTGGGAGACGTCCTTCCCAATTCTGATGGCGCTGCTGGTATTGAGCAACGTCGTCTTGCATAGGCATATGAGTTTTGCGGGGATACCAAGTTCGGACATCGCGGCATTTAGGTAACTCCTTTTCGTACTGTGGAATGCAGCTTTAAAGTCGACGAAAGATGGTGTGTGTTGATTCTCCTTTCATGGGTCTTTTCTAAGACTTAATGCATTGTGAATATCTGGTCGATTGTGGATTTTCCAGGTCTAAAGCCACATTAATAAGGTGCAATCAGTTGGTCGACGATGGACTTCAGCCTTTCACACAATACGCTTGCTAGAACCTTATAGGCGATATATAGAAGACTAATCCCGCGATAATTGGCCAAGATTGCAGGACCACCCTTCTTAAAGATAGCGCACAGCACACTTAAATTCCAATCGGCAGGCATGCTTTCATCCGACTATATTTTGCATAGAAACTGATGCGTGCACCTTACCAGCCCGTCGCCGCAAAGTTTGAAAAGCTCTGCCGGCAATCTATCGGTAACGAAAAAAATTCTCTAGTACCACAACGACTAGTGAGACAATTCGGGGCAGGCATTCTAAAAATTACGCCTGAATACGCACTGAAAATACCCAGGCAATTTGTCGAAACCGACCTTTAATCTTTCATTTCAATAGCATCGTTGAGAGTTTCTAGGCGAAATTGAGAAGGCTTATGCCGTTGTAGTTGGGTTCACATTACTTATGGATTGAGGGGAGTTCACTAGATTTCAACCCTCGGGTAGACTAATTTTCTTTATTTTATTTTTTAATTAGCTCTTCGTCTCTGGGCTTTGAAGAACTCAACCGGTATACCATTTTCTTCAAAGGGTCTTGTTGTTTTTCAGAGGCCTCATTACACACCGGTGTTTATCTTACCCACCTGGAATTTTGGAAACTAAAATTTGTATGAATACAAGGCGCATTCATTAAAAGTGGTGCGTTTGCTTATCACGGCAAAGTATTGGCAGAGTAGAAAACAAATACTGAATACGCCTTGTCTCATTCTGTGCTGACAGCCATATGGACACGGCGACACAGAAACAAACAAACCAGCTGGTTTACCGGTACCACTTTTAATAGATTCGCCTTGTACAAATATATAAATTTAAATGTCACATTATCACTGATGACCTTTTGTAGAATTATTTGAAAAATATGTGAAAAAAATGGCAATGGAAAATGTATGAACTCTTTATGTACTCTTTTGTAGAATTGTTCTATGAGCAGCCCAACTTCCTTTCTAAAAACAAAGAAAGCTCAGATATCTTTCTTGGAAATTTTTAAGCGTTTTTTGTATGGAGTTATTGCTTTCTTTAAAAGTTGCATACGAAGCTTAATGGTGTAGCTTCCCATACGCTACCCATCTAGAAACAGCGAGAAATATGAAAACTTCTCAAAAAGTTTCCATAAAAGTTGAGGAGTCATAAACACAGCACTCGCCAAACAGGAAAAAAATACATAAAATTGATAACAGTTTTCCACAAATTCTCTTCAGTCACCCACGTGTCCTTCCTCGACGTTTCCAAAAATGCCAGCCTTCATTGTACGAGTTTAAGTAAATTGTCCTTCAAAAAGTTTTGCCGAAATTTTGTTGACAGATTTGCTTGCTACCATTGTAGCAAAAGAAAATAAGAGAAGAAATTAAAATTGCCAACAGATTAAAAATTCCGTAAATTTGCCACAAATTCACTTAGTGAACTTTTCAAAGGAAACATTAAAAGCTCAACGATGAACAAACAAATGGATAAACAAATAAATAAATGAGCAAATGAGTAGGCAAAATGTTGGAGAGGATGTGTCACAGCAAAGTTGAAAATCTAAATGCTGACTAATGACATTGAAGTAAATAAATAGATGAAAAGAATTTTAAGCGCCAAAAGCGTAATCACTGGGCTTTATTTCGCCCGTGGCCATGTGAAAAATCACTTCAATCTTGTTTCACAGATTTGAAGTTTGCTTTTTAAATCGATTCATGCTTTCTATGGACTGCCTGATTACCCTTCGTTCAGTTAATGGCCTATTTACTATAAATATTAAATAAATACCTAAAATTTCGCCACGAGTCATGCGATTTCGCGCCTCAACAGACGTACGTTGAAAAGTCGTAAGCCCAATAGGGGCATACAAAAATAGTGTAAGCCAGCGAGGCAACGAATTTTCGAATGCGTAAAGCGGAAAAGTTTTGTATGTTGGTAAGCGCTATTTTAAGAGGCGCATGGCCTTTTCTTAAAAAACAAAAGTGAAGCCAAAATGATTTATTAACTCAAATATAAAGGCAAAATTAAAGCGAAAATCCACTATACTTAAGGGATAGCCGCCGCGCAAAACATGGCGTTATCCTAATATTAGGCGCTCAAACACACAACTACGCAAAAACCAAATATATACATACATATGTATATAATAAATTGCTCATGGTAGGGACGAAAATGTCTCAAGTTTGTGTATAATACGAAAATGATAAGTGCGTTTCCCAAGAGGCAGGCGAAAACTTCAAAAGCCTGCTAAGAACAAGAATGAAGCGCAAATAAATAGGAAAAAAAACGCAAAGTACGTTGCAAAACACTTCACAACTGATGGTGGGGCGGACACAAAAAAGTAAGCAAAACAAAAATTTCTTTTCAGCTCAGTGGTTCAACGAAATTTGCACAGCACTTGAGAGAGTTTAGTGCTAAACAACTGAGCGAACTGCCTAAAATGCCGCTACAAACGCACTTGCGGAGAGTCCGCTTGAAAGCGCAAAGGAAGGCTGTATCTATTTTTTCCTTTTTTCTGTGTTGGTTTTTTAACTGAAATTAGAGTAAGCAGCGCAGAAGAATGGTGTTGGGCAGCAAATTGGGTTGTATTGTTGCTTCGAGGAATTCCAATGAGTATGCACTGCTTACTTTGCTTTGCTGTATTTGCGTACAAGTACTACTAGTAAGAGTAAACTGTGCCAACGGCACTTACCCAGAGTAAGCACAATATGTACAAACACACTTAGATACACTTGGCGTGCGAAATCAATTCAGTGTGCCTGCCTTCCAGCTTTGCTCTGCCTACGAGCACCCAAAATTTTGCTACGAAAATTACTGCTTATTCACTTGACAATAGTTTAAAGCATATTGATCCATGAAGGAAGCCGACGCCGACTCGGCATGTTAATATTTGATAACTGTCTCAGGCGTTTGCTACAGAAATCTATTCCGCATTGGGCTGGTGTTTATTTTACATTCGGATTACGCCACCAATGTTTATTGCATATTTAGTGGCCTTTGGGTGTTAGAGCTTAAGTACAGATGATCCATTGATACGTGCCTACTTACATATATACAATTATTTTATTGTACAAACGAACATGCAGGAGTTATCCTAAAGTATACAGGGAGCGGATTAATTTGTATTAAGCAGATTTTGCATAAGTAGCTAGCAAAGTAACGGCGGCCGTAGCCCAATGAGTTGGTGCGCAACTCATATTCGGGAGTGCGTAAGTTCAAACATAGGCCCTTCGCTTATGAACATTTGTAGAAAAGTGCAGAAAATTCTGAATATGATTGACACGAGTTGATGTGCAAATGGACTGTTGACAAACACTACCAAGTTCTGGTATTGTCCTCTTTACCAGACGGAGGAAGCTTGATGGACTCGTTCCGTCTGAGCTAAAAGGAGTCACAATCCAGATATCCAAAGAAATCAAATATCTTGGAGTCATCGTCGACAGTAAACTCTTTTGGCAGTCACACGTTGAAAGAAAGACATCCAAAGGACTGACAGCCTTTTGACCGAGCATGGGGCCTTTAGGAAAACGTCGGGTATTTCTCCTAGCAAGATCCTATGGATTTACAAAGCTATGATAATACCAATTATCACCTATACGCCAAGATCAATAGACTCGTTTATCGATACTACAACGTACTGCGGCCGTCTGTTGCACCGAAGCTTTTCCAAATACTTTGAACCCGGGATTAGATGCTTCGGTTAGTCTACCACCACTACATGTTTTCATACAAGAAAAGGCCTTGAGGGTCATCTGCAGGCTGAAACACAATGGTAATTGGTACGGCCCCTGTCCGGCGCTGGACAACGGAGAAGGCATGGACTTCAATCCAAAGATTCTCCATATGCCCCTTGACTCCATGCCATCAGGAGTCGTATTTGAAAGAAGATACGGTGTGATGCTGCCAGAGGCTCAGTTGTGGTTAAACTCTGAAAATGAGCAAAAACTGTTTTTGCATTTTCACCGATGGCTCCAGGACCTAGCTTGGTTCCGGCTCTGGTATCTACGTGAAATCCAGCGAGACAAAACTATACTTTGCTCTTGGAATGTACGCATCTGTGTTTCAAGCGAAGGTGTGTACTGTTATGTGCTCAAGGCATTAAACAGCCCTCCAACCACTTCAAGGGTAGTTGAGTACTTTAAATCCAGGCTGAACTATGTCGGTGGACATAATATCCTGATGCTAACATGGGTCACGGAACATGTGGGTATCGCGGGTAACGAGACCTATGACTCTTTAGCTAGGATGGGTTCTCAAGGCAACTTCTTTGGCCGGAGCCCGTTCTACCACACCCTTCTGCAGCCATCAAAGCCCCTGTCATTAAGCGGAAAGGACTTGGACTGATGACGGGCGACTTTCTATGGGCGAAGCATATTGAAAAGGTAAGCATCTAAGACAGTGAACCCCATCCAGCATGTGGAGAGGAGGATGAGACGGCGCACCACTTTCTGTGCATCTGCCCGGTCTTCGCTCGAACCAGGTTTGAGGTCTTTGAGACTAATGTGTTAAGAAGCGACCAGCTTGGTTCCTTGGCACCACAAGATCTACTCAGATATCTTCGGAGGTCGGTTAGATTTAAAGAAATTTAAAAAGGGTACCCGAGTGCAGTACAACGGACTTAATGTTGTCTGAGTGCTGTATTTGCTAGTCTGTCCCGACAAAAAAAATGTTAAAACATCCGTGCATGAAGCAGCAATACGATAGAAGAAGTTTTTTCCCAAAAGCGAACGCCCCTCGGCAGCCAGTGACAAACCTCCGAATGTGTATCTGTCATGAAAAAGCTCCTCATAAAAACCATTTGCTGTTAGGAGTTAGCTTACAACGGTAGGTCACCCAATTTGTGGGATAACATCAAGAATAACCTCAAACAGGAGGAAGAGCTCGACCAAACACCGAACAGAGAAGTACGCGCCAATTACTTATTTTTTTACTTTTAGACGCCAACTTAAGTACTGGATGTTTTTTAAATAGTTAAACCTAGTTAGGTTAGCTAGCGTAGCCATCATACAGCAAGAACTTTCACGGCAGTAATGGCTTAACTCATTGAATAAGTAACTAATGGGTTTTTTAATAAGAGGCGTTATTTTGATATTCAAAGAAAAATGTTATTGAAGTAAAAACTTCTTTAGAATCGTTGGGAGTGATTTGAGACTCGATGAAACGAAAAAGCGACACCAAAAAGAAGAAGAAAAAAGATATACGTATACATATGTATGTATAGAAAATGCTTCATTACCAGGCACACAGAAGGATGGCATAAGCAAATTTAAATTTGTGAACTTATATATGTATGTATATATGCGGATATATGTATATATGTATATGTGTGTATGTACATATGTGCCTCGCCACAGCAAAACATACGGTAAATTTCTCAAGAAATCCAGCGCGCTTTCATAGGCACAGCATTGCATGTACAGTAGGGCGGGTCGATTTAAAAATCGCTCATTGCTCTATGAAAATCGTATTCTAGGGATCAAAATAAGAAACTTTGCCGAAGGAACCATACCTCTAAAACGAATTCTGATGTCCCCCAATTTCAAAATATCACCATTTTTGGCCTTTACATGAAAAAACCAGCTAAATGGCTATGTTTTTTCTTTATTTTTATTTATTTATAATATTATCTATTTTTTCTCTTAAGAAATTTATTTAGTCAGAACATATGTAAATGAATGAATGTGAGTTATAGAAAAGAAACTAAAAAGTTCGACCCATATTGGGGAACATCAGAAATCGTTTTTAGAGGCAAAATTTCTTATTCTGATCCCTAGAATATGATTTTCACAGAGCAATGGGCGATTTTTTTGCCTTCCCACAAATCGATCCGGCCTAATGTACAGTAACCTTGAACAGGCAGCTGCGGTTGTCGAGCATTTAGAAACATATATTTACATACATATATGGGTGCAAACATATTTATGGAGCCGCGGGCACTCGACTTGACAAAAATTCAAGATTTATCAAATATTGGCAAATAATTCTACGCGAAATATTCCAATATTGACTATTTTCGAATTGTCGAGAAAATTAGCATATGGGCGGCTCGTTTTATGAATGAAAGTACTTGCTCTTAGAACTATGAGCTCGAATTTATAAATCAATTTTTTGATGATGAGTTTTTATTGCACAGTACAATAGTTGAAACTGTTCGGCGCAGCCGCGACTGTTCAGCGCTATGGCAACTAGGATGATGGCCGCTACGCCTGCGCCTATTAATGCATTTTGTTCTTGTAGTCGCTAGGCATAGAATTTTAGCTTTGGACGACATACGCATTTACAGGAATAAAGTGAGTGACCTGTGTGTGCGGTTGTATGTAGATGCATATGTGTATATTAATAAGCATTGTTTTGCTGGAAGTTCAGAACACAAATATGTATGTACGTACATAGGCTAGACCATAGTATAGCATACATACATATGTATAAAAAGTATACACCAGAAGTATCGCGGATACTTAGAAAAGATTACAATAAAGTTTCAATGATTTTAAGTGGCGATTTTAACGTAAATTTTGCATTGGACACAGCGGTTCCTTTAATTAACTTTCTCAATACAACATTCAATTTAAAAATGTGTAACAATCGCACTGAATCGACAACACGATCAAAAACAACAATTGTCGCGGTATTTCAAAGATATGTTGACAACATCGAAACCAAAGCATTTGTATCATATTTTAGCTATCATAAGCCACTCGTATCATTTGTTGAAATTGAAAACATTGAGGATGAATAATAATAAAATGAAGAAAATAAAATATGAACTTTATAGCAATACTATAATGAACCTATAATTATCCCACTCCTAATGCTACTTTGGTCTCATTCTCTCTCAGTTTGTTTTACGGAAGGTTTCACTTCTATCGCGTCTAACCGTTAGACTGGTATTTTTTTTTAATATAAATTATCGGATGTTTATTTCATTATAAAGAGGAAGGTATGCCGTTAATAATGGAAAATAACATCAGGCAAATCACCACCACGAATACGCTTACAAGACAATATCCGCATCATGAATTTTTCCATAACCGAATTGCAAAGTGGCTGCCCTATGTCCTCGTTAGCATCACGAATTCCATTTTTGAGGTCTTGAATCGACCCTGGGCTGTTGGCGTAGACCTTATCTTTCACGTGGCCCCAAAGAAAAAAGTCACAAGGTGTTAAATCACAAGATCTCGGTGGCCAGTTGGGATCACCTCTTCGAGAGATAACACGGTCCGGGAACTTTTCCCGTAAAAGATCAATGGTTTCGTTTGCTTGTGTGGTAAGTAGCGCCGTCTTGTTCAAAACAAACGTTGTCCAGATCCATACTCTCTCTCGATAGCGCAATCCATTCACCTGTAACACCTGTTATTGGAAAACCCTTTATAATACATAGAGTCTTAATCTCAAGTAAAAATTATTTCGTATGTCGTGTGTCGGTACTGGCACCATATTTTCACTGAAACATGTTGTGTGACTCAAAAGTGAAGTATGAAATATGAAAAAAAGATGAAAGGCGGTGCTCGCCTCTATACTTGTCGTGATGATTTGCCTTCCCTCATCTTTTCATCCGACCAACTGCTTCCGTATGGCTGATTGACAAAAATTATTGTGACTCTATATACTAGGTTGTTCAATAAGTTTTGCGGCTCATTTACATTTTATTTTTGTTATGTTGGTACACTCTTCATATGGAAGTAAGTCATTTCAGTCTGTTAATTAATTTTTGGTTTAGAAGCCATTTAGTATAATACAATATTTTCTACAATGAAGAGCATCAAGTATTGTGCGATGACTGAATTTTTATTTTGAAAAGGTTTAAAAGCAAAAGAAATTTATGGACGAATACTGAAAGCGTATAAGGACTTTCCGCCATCAATTCGTACAGTAGAAAGATTGGTTCCTGAATTCAAACGTCGCCATGCAAGTCTTGGAGGCGATCCACGTGAAGGATGTCCAAAAACAGCAACAACAACAGAAATCGTAGAATAAATTCAGGAAATCGTATTGGAAAATCACCGAGTGACTGAAAGAGATTTAGTGAAAGCCCTAAGCATCCCATCGGGCTGTGCAAGCAATATTTTGACTGAAGTATTGGGTTTCAGACAGCTGTGTGCACAATGGGTACCGCATTTGCTAGCGATGGAACAAAAACTCATTCAAACGCGACTTTCGACTTTCTCAGCAACATTTAGAAAGTTATTGAAAGGATAGCGTGGATTTCCTCACTATGGATGAGACTTGGATCTATCACTATGATCCACCAGGAATCGGTCAAGAAGGTATAAGTATCAGTATTTTGGGATGCGAAAAAATTGTGTGTTCTAGATTGCTTGTAAACTGGTAACACAATAAATTCTGAATGCCATATACTATATTTGTAACTTTTTAAGCCAACTGAAACAAAAAATGTTCGGGAAAAAATACCCAGTTTGCAAAACAAAATAAATCTTTTTCATCATTATTTCCCATAAATTAAAGTTCGAATTGTTGGAACGTCCACCGTATTCATCAGATTTGACACCTATCGACACACATCTGTTTCCAGACCAAAAAAAAAGCATGCGTGGAAAGCGTTTTTCATCAAATGATTCCACGGCTGTGGAAGTGTCCTTTGCAGCCCTTCCAAGTTCTCACTTCAGGCAAGAAGGGTTTTGATGTTCAGGGAGACTATTCCAAATAATAAAGTGTACTTCAAGCCCAAAACTAATTGCGTTTTTCTTATCAAACCCCAGAACTTATTAAACAACCTAGTATTCATAGCAACAACTCATTAAATTAATTTTTTATCTTTTATTTCTTTTGCATTAATTGTTATTTAAGAAATCTTTTCAATGAAGCGAACGCGACAGCTGATAAGCTGAAGTATAATTAGTATTTTCTGGCATTGCATTGAATAGTTAGCATGTTTCCTTGAGTTATCCAAGATCTAAGGTATCATTCGTTGATAAGTCGCAGGTATATATATATATATATATATATAATCCATATAAAATTGGCCCCAGAACTCTTTCTTGAGGAACCACTGCATACATATATGGGATAGTTTTCTGACTGACTTGTGGGATAGTATTCCATATGACCCTGGATTTTCTACCCAGCCAAAAGCATTCCAGAACTGTATGCGTACTTGCAGAAAGAGAAACATTTATTTTTATAAAAAAGGCCTTACAACATTTTCTCAACATCCTAAATAATGATCAGATTGTTTGATTTTGCATAACATTGAATTTTATTCAAGAACATTTTGACGTGATAACGTGCGGCGTTATCTTGCTCATGCGGCGTTACCTTGCTTGAACTGCAAGCGAGAGCGCGGAACGAACGACAAAGAGGCACAATCGGCCCCCGCGTTCGGCAACGTTCGACATCTGGCTCTCTCTTACTTGAGTGAGCATATATATGTGTGTATATGCGCATATGTACATATTTGTATTTGCATATGCCTTCTTCCTTTGTGCATGGTAATGAACCATTTCTCTGTTGAGAATAGGACGATGATAGGAAAAGTTGGAAATGAAAGGGAGTATTTCGAGTATAATGTGTCTTGAAAAAGTCAAATCGATGATGGTGCCTCTTAGTGTTGTTGACTCATTACCGTCTAATGCACAATCGAAATTTAACATATCTTTCATGAATTTGATAAATGTTTCGTCATTTTTCGCGTTCGTTTAAATGTAACTTGAAAAATTCCCCTGCGATTCCATTTACCACCTTCTCTATATCCATACAAAATATCTATCAAATAAATAAAATAAAATTTTATTTTGAAAAATTCAACCATTCCATCAGTATTTTCTTATGACGTTGTCACGTTAAACTATCGTCAGTAAACCGACTTTACAGACAACCTCTTTTTTTCAATTTTTTTTTAATGAACTAAGATTATTATACATTCATGGGCCTATATACATTTACTACAATTTTATATTTGCTTGGCTCGGATATCATACAAATTTCTTATAGTTTCCATGACCATTACATGGGACTCTCATTAGTTTAATCGTGTCAGCTGATAAGGGCGTACGTTTACGTTGCTGAGTGTGAGCACCATAAAAATTATATAGTGGGCACAAAAAACGTAGAACCCTATAAGACAGCTTTTTTAGTAACCAGGATTTCGTAACCAATAATCTTATTATTCTGTTTCGCAAAAGTTTTGCCTAAAAAATAAATGCAAGAGGGCAAAATTAAGCATCCAGTTTTGTTTCTGAATCATTTTTTATTAAATAAAAAAAATATTTAGAGTGTTTGTTTCTCCTTATTTATTTTATGCGTCTGCCTGCTGAAGTATGCTATTTAACAATTTGGCAAGGAATTTATATACATCGGTGAATGGCCAGTGCCAAAAGGGATAACATTAAAATAACCGAAAATAATTTAAATAATATACCATACGAGTATAATACTCAGTTTACCTAATTACAATTTCACAGCAATATAGTAAAAGTTATTTATTTTTACATATTTATTCTTTTATAGTCGAGTTCTCTGTAAAAGTTTCTTAGTTTTTCTTTCACTTTCTAGAAGTTTTTAGATTTCTTCAGCATCTGCACATCTGCACTTATGTTTTGTCAAACTGTTGCTATTTTAAACGTCCTATTCATGTCCTCATTTCTCGTGTATCTGTCAGACATGGCCAAAATTCGAAGAAACTTCGATTGCTGTCGCGGGATTTTGGTTATACGAGTTTTTCAGCCGTTCGCCACACCTGTCAAAACCTTGTTCTGTGCAAATTTTTTATGAATAATCGTTCTGTTGCTGCTACTTTAAGAGCATTACGGCCATTTTACGGTCCATTTAACAAGCCATCCCGTTCGACAATCGACCGTCTAGTGAAAAAATTTGTATCTACGTTTTCGCTACATAATGTTCCGGTGCCAGTGAGAGCAAGAAGTGCACGAAGTGTTGAAAATATTGCTGCCGCCAGGGCTTCAGTTCAAGAAGACGCAAATGTGTCGCTCACACGACGTTCTCAACAATTGGGCCTTTCTGTGTCGTCATTTTGCGAAAAGATCTTGGCCTACATCCGTACAAGATCAAGCTGACACAAGAACTGAAGCCGTTTAACTATTTGAAGCGACGTCGATTCGTAAATTGGGTTGAAGATCAACTCGAAAATGATCCAGATTTTTTCCAAAAAATCATCTTCAGTGATGAAGCTCACTTTTGGCTCAATGGCTTTGTCAACAAGCAAAATATGCGTTACTGGGCAGAAAACAATCCACACGTGATTCATGAGGCACCGTTACATCCCGAAAAAATCACTGTTTGGTGCGGTTTACATGCCGGCGGCGTAATTGACCCATATTTTTTCGAGAACGATCGCCACGTTACGATTATTTTTAGCCGCAATTAAATGGTATGGACTTAGACGACATGTACTTTCAACAGGACGAGGCCACAAGCCACACAGCACACGCTACAATTGATTTGTTGAAGAGTAAGTTCGATGAGCGTATTATTTCCAGAAATGGACCGGTCGAATGGCCGCCGCGCTCGTGACTATTTTCTTTGGGGTTATGTGAAGTCATTGGTGTACAGTAACAAGCCGGCGACGATTTGTGAGCTCAGAGCCAATATTGAACGCGAAATTGCTGGAATTTCGACCGATTTATGCAAAAGAGTGGTCGAAAATTGGGTTCAACGATTGGACTTCGTAAAACGTGCACGCGGTGGTCATGCAAAAGAAATCGAATTTCATACTTAAATATATACATATGTTCAAACTCGATAATAAAAAAAAATTAGTTAAAAAAGTCAAACCGTTTGTGTTTTATTCAAAAAAAAAGTAGACTACCCAATGAAGTTGTCGAAGTTGCCCTTTATTTGTTTGATTTTTTGCTTGGTGCGGTAATTCCAACTTAGCTTTTTTAGTTCAAGTGAATTCTCAGGTATTTGGCGATTGGTTCTATACTAACTGCTTTGCCATTTATGTTAATTGGAACTACAGTAAATTTCGTTGTGGTGGTTAATATGATCTGCACGGTTCTGTCCTCATTTATTTTTTGACACCAGTTGTCAAATCATTCCTTAACTGCGTTTATGTATCGCTGCAGTTTTTCAGTAGCGATAGTTAAGCTTTTGTCTGGTGTCAATAGTATTGTATCGTCTACAAAAGTAGCAATTGATGGATTGATTTCGTCAGGTGTATGCCTTGGTTGCTAGCTCCGCTAATGCTTTTCCTCCCATCATTAGCCGGGTGTTTTTTATATTTTATTCCTTTTATGATGTAAGTTATTATTTCGTGTATATGCGTCCTTTTTAATTTTGTAAAATCATAATGCAAGTGGTGCTGGTTGTCGATCTTCTTTTCTTCGGCATGACAGAACTTTTTTGAAATAGTTTGCTCAAATTTTCACAGAAAATTCAAAATACAAGTCTATTCCTCAAAAGAGATGTTATCGCCTTCAAAGTACTCCATATAATACAACGCTCTTATACTAGCGTTTGATCCAGCTCTCAAAACATTTCTGGAACTCTCTTTTCGGTATAGCCGTCCTCGATTTTTCGATCACTTTTTTATGCCTGTTAAGATGCAATCCCCACAGTGGGTTTTTGACTCGATCAAACAGAAAAAATTGCAAGGAGCCATTGCAGATGAATTCGATGGCTGTTGGATAGTATTCGTTTCGTTCTTGGCTAAAAGTTTACAGACTATGATGACACTGTGCGACGGTGCTTTATGGTGTGCAAAATTCACGAGCTGTTTTCCCACAAATCCTTTTTTGGCGAATCGCTTGGTTAATTCAGAGCTCTCGACTCATTCGCCTGGTATCTGGATTGCATGTCATACCTTACGTCTCGTCTCTCTGTGATACCCTGAATAAATTCATAAGCAAGTTTCAAGTCCTCTGCTAGTTCTTTGATGGTTAATTTGAGGTTGTTGATCAACTTTTCTTTCACTTTATTGATTTTTCATGTTTCCGATGTCCACGGCTTGCCTCTGCGTTTGTCATCCTTTATGGGCACACAATCTCTTCTGAAGTGTATCATTACCGAAACAGTTTCTAATGTTTTTCCAGCAAATTCAAATACATTTTTAAAACTGTAATAAATTCAAAACACGTGCAGAGGTAGATTTACTCAAGACGGCGTAACTTTTACAAATGTCAAACAATGTCGATAAATTAACCACAGATATGGCAACCTAACAAAAAAACAGAGCTAAAATCAGAAGACTTAGAGCGTTGCCTGACGGTTGTTCCGGGAACTTATTAATGAGGCTGGTATAACGAATTTTGTATTCCCAGAAATTTCAAATTTTTTTCTATCGCCTCAAAATATGCGCGGACTATAAAACAATTAAGAATAAATCACTATTAAGCTCAAACCACCTTCGGCAGCGAATTTTTCCTCTTTTGCTACCAAATATAATGAAAGAAAAGTAAGGGAAATATAATTTCCTTCATATATAACCCAAATTTCCTTTAAACAAAGTTATATATTTAAATGAGAAAATTCATTATTCAGCGCAATGTGTAAAAAGAAAATAGCAAATATAAATAAGTGTGCGCACGCATACAACTACGTAGCAACTTGTCGCATAAAACCAATTTTCGCCACGTTTTTAATTTCCGTACAGCCATTCTGGTGAAGACGGGTTATATATGTATATGAATTTGCTTTAGCCGTGGCATACCTACATACGTACCCATATAACCACGCAAAAAGCCTACACTTACTCAAATACAGCAATTTATTGACTTAAGCGTTACGCATAAAGGCGTGCACAAAGCCAGCGCCGCATACTCGAAATCCAACGACTGAAAAGTAGCTACAAAGCCTTTGGCCGGTCAAGCGCGTGCACGGAGCACTCAACTGGTAGTTGGTAGTTGATTCACTCAGTCGGTCTGATGACTTCACTCCACCGCAGTCTCGCAAGAGCTTTTCACTGTATATTTTCCGTCAAAATGTTTGTTGCCAATTAAAATAATTGGCAAAATTGCGTTTGATAAAACTCAAGCAGTTTCAAAAACATAATTGGACGCCGAATCGATACAGGTGAAGTAGTAGAGGGGATGGGGGCAAACAAGAGATTAAGCGGTGAAGTGTATGGAAAATTTGAAGAAGTAGCGAATAGGAGCAAAGACGTAGATTTGTGCTTAAGTTTTTAAAGAAAGAAATTAGTAATGGGCGTAAAGTAATAGGACTATGAATAAGTTCCTTGCGGTTTTACAACAGATGGCGTAACTTGATTATTATTCCATCGATCCACATTTCCAAACATTCATTGGAGAGCTACTGTCGTAAGGCACAAACGTCAGTATAAGTTTTTTATTTGAAGCGTAAACAACAATATTTTTACCACACTTGAAAATGTCGAATTTCGTGCCAAATAATGTGTTTTTGCGGGGAATTCTTCTTCATTATTTTAATATGAAGAAAAAAGCAGCCGAAAGTCATCGTATCTTGGTGGAAGTTTATGGTGAGCATGCTCTAGCTGAGCGAACGTGCCAGAAGTGGTTTGCACGCTTTAAAAGTGGTGATTTTGGCTTGGAAGACGAAGAACGCGAGGGTGCGCCGCCAAAGTTCATGGATACCGAATTGGAGGAATTGCTCGATCAAGATCCGGCTCAAACGCAAGAAGAGGTTGCAAAAACTTTGGGAGTTGATCAATCAACCATTTCCAAACGTTTAAAAGCCATGGGAATGATCCGAAAGGTAGGCCATTGGGTGCCGTACGAGTTGAAGCTGCGCGACGTCGAACGGCGATTTATGGCATGCGAACAACTGCTTCAACGGCACAAAAGAAAGGGTTTTTTGCATCGAATTGTGACTGGCGATGAAAAGTGGGTCCATTACGACAATCCAAAACGTCGGGCAACGTATGGATACCCTGGCCATGCTTCAACATCGACGTCGGCGCAGAATATTCATGGCCTGAAGGTTATGCTGTGTATCTGGTGGGACCAGCTGGGTGTTGTGTATTATGAGCTACTGAAACCGAATGAAACGATTACGGGGGATGTCTACCGACGACAATTGATGCGTTTGAGCCGAGCACTGCGAGAAAAACGGCCGCAATACGCCGATAGACACGACAAAGTTATTTTGCAACATGACAATGCTCGGCCACATGTTGCACAAGTGGTCAAAACATACTTAGAAACGCTCAAATGGGATGTCCTACCCCACCCGCCGTATAGTCCAGACCTTGCGCCATCCGATTACTATCTCTTCCGATCGATGCAACATGGCCTGGCTGACCAGCACTTCCGTAATTACGATGAAGTCAAAAAATGGATCGATTCGTGGATTGCGGCAAAACCGACCGAATTTTTCACAAAGGGAATCCGTGCATTGCCAGAAAGATGGGAAAAAGTAGTAGCAAGCGATGGACAATACTTTGAATATTAAATTTGTAACCATTTTACGTCAATAAAGTTTCAAATTTCGAAAAAAAACCGCACGAACTTATTCGTAGTCCTTAAGTACTACTGTGGGCAAAGAGTAAGGTGAATTTGGTTGTAAATTGAAAAATCTTTATTTATTCTTGTAAATCAATTTCATCCTCTTCAAAATAATCCCCTCTCGATGAAATACACTTATGCCAACGATTTTTCCAATCGCCGAAACATGCCAAATAGTCCATTTCCGGTATAGCCATCAGCACCTTCTTCGATTCAGCTTTTATCTCCTCAGTCGACTCGAAACGCGTTCCCCGGAGTGGTCTCTTGATTTTTGGGAATAGTCAGAAGTCACACGGAGTTAAATCAGGCGAATACGGTGGTTGCGGAACGATATTCGTGGAATTTTTGGCGAAATGGTCACGACGAACGAGTGCAGTCTGAGACGGTGAATTATCGTGATGCAAAAACCAAGAGTTGTTGGCCCATAATTCTGGTCTTTTTAGACGAATTGCTTCACGTAAACGACGCATAACGCTCAAATAATATTCCTTATTAACAGTTTGGCCAGGTGGAAGGAATTCATAGTGCACCACACCACGAAAATCGAAAAAAACTGTCATCATGACCTTTATTTTTGAACAACTTTGACGTACTCTTTTCGGTCTGGCCTCGCCTTTAGCACGATATTCGCTTGATTGGTCGGTTGTTTCCGGGTCGTAAATATAAATCCGAGTCTCATCTCCCATAATGATACATTTGAGCTTGTCCTGATAGTCTGAAAGCATTGTTTCACACACATCAACGCGACGACTTTTTTCCAAGAAATTGAGAGTTTTCGGTACCAAACGAGATTTGACTTTTCGTAGGTCCAAATGGTCTTTCAAAATGGTTTTCACAGATCTTTCTGATATTCCGATCATATCAGTAAGGTCTTTAACAGTCAACCGACGATTTTTGAGCACTAACTCCGTCACTTTATTGACGTGTTGGTCATCTGTTGACGTCGATGGTCGTCCGGAGCGCTCCAAGTCATCAACACGTTCTCGACCCTCTTTGAAGTCTTTGTACCACTTATAAACATTTTTCTGCGACTTGGTCGAATCACCAAATGCCTTCTGCAACATGCTAAACATTTCCGCAGCCGAAATTTCATTCCGCAAACAAAATTTGATGGCACTTCTCTGCTCAATCAAATCAGACATTGTAAAAATCGAAAAATGCACTCTTGGTCGTTTGGTAAACACAAGCGTAAATATATTACTGATAATGACATTCACATGTTGGCCCAGATGTTATTAACAGTGCTGCCAACTCACGAAAAAATAACTAGAGCGATATTTTAATCCCGCTAAGTTTGACAAATAAATGCACCTTACTTTTTGCCCTTTTTGTATATCTAAGTAAAAATCAGGGATTCAAGTAAATGTTATGCCTTCATTTTATGTAAAGGAGAAGGGCAGATAGCAATGATACCTTATCAAATTTTGTTATGTTTCACAGTCACTAGTCAAATTCCGCTGCCTAAATATTCAGTCAAGTTAGGTTAGGTTGACCTGGTTGACTTGCAGTCACGCATAAACCGGTTCGTTTCATAGCGATACGAAATGGAGCTCATTAGTTATGAGTTTAGAAATAGTCGTCCCACATGGTGCTTGTTTCTATTGCGAATTTAAGGAGATCTTTTGCAACCCACTGAGGTGTATACCAATCCGTGAAACTGTGGTGCCTCCAAATCTTTTAAGCGTATTTTGAATAAAACAGAAAATACGCAAAGGAAATGCACTACAGTTTTCCTTGAGCTCTGCTCCTAACATTTCCTGCATTCCTCGCTGATTCCTATCTTATGAACTTACCTGTTACTGGAATATGTCTCGTCAGCACGCCTCGCATAGTTTTACAATTTCTTTGTGTTAGTGATAGTATGAATCAATTACGACAGTGAATGTCTTGTTTTCACATTCCTGCAAGTGGACAGACTCTTCTATCTTGTCTAGAATTTTATGATCATGTTTTCGTCCAGGTCGTTGCATTGGCTTTAGTATTTCGTTGACAAAATCCAAGGATAGAGCGGGGTCTCTCTTGTTTTTCTATATATCGTTTACTATCTCATGCGCTTCATTATCCTTATGACCTGGAACCCTATAGAAATACAGCTTATTATTCACTGCCAACCTTTCTACAGTCTCCTTGCTCTGAAGAAAGATCTTGGACAACTAGTAAGTACAGCACTCAGAGAACATTAAGTCCACTAAATCTAAGCCGGAGTGCTTGCTTTTTAATTTTTTTAAATCTACCTGACCTCCAAAGAAATCTGAGTAGATTTTGTGGTGCCAAGGTGGTCGCTTCTTAAAACATCAGTGCTAAAGGCCTCAAGCCTGTTTCGAGCGAAAGCCGGGCAGACGCACAGAAAGTGGTCCGCGGTTTCATGCGTCTCATATCATGTGGAGTATCACAAAGTTCGATTTTTTGTTGGGTTTTATTCAGTTTATGCATTATATATTTATTATATATATATATATGTAAATATAATAATTGGCGCGTACACCCTTTTTGGGTGTTTGGCCGAGCTCCTCCTCCTATTTGTGGTGTGCGTCTTGATGTTGTTCCACAAATGGAGGGACCTACAGTTTTAACCCGACTCCGAACGGCAGGTATTTTTTATGAGGAGCTTTTCCACTGCAGAAATATACTCGGAGGTTTGCCATTGCCTGCCGCGGGGCGACCGCTATTACAAAAAACTTTTTCTTAATTTTTAATCTTTCACCGAGATTCGAACCAACGTTCGCTCTCTGAATTCTGAATGTTGGTCACGCACCAAACCATTCAGCCACGGCGGCTTATATAGCCAAAGAAAATTCAGCAAAAATGTATCTATACATCTTCATGCTGATGATGCTCAAATATACCATCTCTTAGAGATCCCCTCCACTACCTGTGGCGTACTATTAGAAAAGCGGGCTTTGCGTCAACTCAGCGGGCGCTGGGCAAGTATACAAACTTATTAAGCCGCGGGATCCTTCTGGCCACGTGTGAATCGAAGGTCCGTGAGGAAGATTCTACGGTTAGCAAAGTCTAAGTCTCGTATTTTGTCAGGCTCCTCAAGGTATGCATACATGCTATTATACTCGACAACTCTTCGAGACCGAATCATTTCAGCACTTTCTTTCTTGACTGTCCTGCGCTCGTAGGCCTGAAATGTAGACATCTTGACTCTCACTTCGTTGCTACACCTTGATGTTAGCCACCTGATAAATTTCATCGGTACCTTCAAGCGGTTAACGCAAACGTAATTCACCGATCGTTCGGCCGTAATCCTCCCCCATCCCATTGCTCGATCTTGTCTGTTATTCGCCCAGTCTTTTTTCCTCTGAATGGTATCACAAGTGGCAAATTTTTAATTCTATCGTCCAAGTGTGGTCTCTTTTCGGGAAACAAGTTAACCTAACCTAAACCACTTAAAGTCTTTAGATATGCATTGGACCAAAAACAGTGCATCGATCAACTCACTTCCACTTTTAGTGATGAAGCACACTCTCGGATCACTGTGTTTCGTTCACTGCAATAAAAATGCCACTCGCATTCACATTTGGCCAGCAAAAAGATATATTCGCATTGGATACCGCTTAATTTGGCAATCGCTAATAAAATGGCTCGAATAGACTCACTTGAAAATTGATTACACCGCAGGGGAAAGTGTATTGAGGTTAATGGATCCAAAACATTATCCAGTAAATCTGACCATATTCTAAACTATTTTCCGTTGCAAATGTTTATTTTGAAGTAGCTGCTATCTTACGAATATTGACGCAAATGAAAATTACAATTTTATAATTTTATTAATAGATACAAAAACGGATTTTGATTTGTTTCTATTCCCAATATTTAAGTGAGTTTTACACAAAATTGTGTTTTTGTTCTCATTCCACAGAACTTTAAAAAATCCTTCAAACAAAAATGTAGTTATATGAATTAAAAATTCTCTGTTTGGCTGTTTCATGTTTTCGCTGCACGTTTCCATCTTTTCCCTTATGCCCACATACTTATACATACATATGTGCACATACAGACATACGCATATGTGGGCAAAAGGTAATTCCATTAGTCGGTTGTTAGTTTATTTTCCCTTTTCCGGCTTTGCGCGTATCCATTTTTTATTGTGTACATGGATTCTGTGCTCAGCAACGGCCTATCGTAGTCGGCATTTCATTGCAAACCTGTTTTTATGTGTATTTGTATGTGTGCATGTGTGTATGTTGGTGCTTGTAGGTCTTTCTCTAGGAGCTACATCGAATTCAGTTGTGGCAACTGGGCACAAAGACTATGCCTTGGAAAAAAGGAATTAGTTTTTTAATGTGAGTATGTATGTGTGATTGTTTAAAGCTCCCGAACATTAGCATACGAATATACTCGTATATAAAAGCATCTGTTTGTAACCCAACAGGGAAAAGCCAAACTAGCCTGTTAATACCGACTACATGAAAAGGTATCCACACGAACACCGCGTTTTCTAACATGCACCAAACTAAGGACGAGTACAACAGTTTGAGAGTACCATATAGGCATCAGAAACTTTTTTGACTAGTACGAATTAATATATTTAAACTGATATTTTGCTTAATACATAGCCAGACGATTGACTTTTCGTAGAACATTGCCGGGTTAAAGTCACATGGAAAAAGATAGAAAGCGAACTGCTCAAGCTGAAAAGTGAACTAGTAATAGGAGTATTCTACTTCTAAACAATTAATTTTGCCTGCAGAGCAGAAGCACCACGGAAACTTAATAGCATATTTGTTCATACATAAACACATTCACATAGATTAATGTGGAAGCATATCACTCACACCGGAATTTCAATAGAGGCAGATATAGAAAGTACTTGGAGGCCAGGAAGTTGGAAACATGATTAAATGTCGACAGCTGTTATTGTTTGCGGTTAACCGCTGTTGGTACTATAAAGAGCATTGCTCATACCTACATATGCAGAAGTGAGCTTACAGAAACGTATTTCCAAGCCAATTCCTGGAATTAATGAAATGTCTGAAATTAAATGTGACATATCATATGCGTGTATGTATGTATGTATATATATTTATGCATAGTTTGATATTTTTCTGAGTAGACTAAGTAGTGGGCCCGGTCGATTTGTGGGGAGGCAAAAAAATCGCCCATTGCTCTGTGAAAATCATATTCTAGGGATCAAAATAAGAAACTTTGCCGAAGGAACCATACCGGGGGGTATGCCACTGGCATGGGTGGATCGGCCGTCCAAAGTTAGTGGGGGTCGGTCATACATTTGGACTCGATTGGAGCACTCTAAATGGGTCAAAGTGGGATTTTTCATTCGACCCAAATTGGGGGACATCAGAATTCGTTTCAGAGGTATGATTCCTTCGGCAAAGTTTCTTATTTTGATCCCTAGAATACGATTTTCACACAGCAATGAGCGATTTTTAAATCTACCCGCCCTACTAAGTAGTCATTTAAATGTGTTAGCCCGCACGCACTTTTCCACAAAGCTATTATAATTTTATTTTTTTATTTATTAATTCATTCATTTATTTTATATAGTCAAAAGCACACAAGTTCTTAATGACTTAGTGCTAATACATCTTTTTCAATAAATTCATAAGTATATTATAGACTAAAGTGACGCTTTTAACAAAAAAAGCAATCGATTTTTCGAAATTGAAAAATCAAACGAAGAGCCTGAGCAATAGGCGCATGAGCCACGAAATTCGTTTTGAATATCTTGAGATAAAAAAGGTAAGAGCTTCGTACAGTTCGTACCGGAATAAAAAAATGTATGAGTTGCAAAGAAATGCGCAATTTTTGTCTACTTAAATTACGCAAATTAAGCACAAAAAACAGCAAGCGAATCCACCTTTTGCATTCTAACGACTTTAAGTTGATTATTAACAGGTGGGAGCCATAAGAAGGAATTGGGGCAAAGTAAATTCAACTTCTTAGTGTGAATTTAAGGAACACCTTTTGCTACCGTTCACTTCTTCTGACCAAAACAAAGCGAACATGGTAATTTAATTGTGAAGAGATCTGAGAAAATTGAAATTTTAAAAAGGCGAGCAAATAAGAACCCAGAGGTTGGTAACTCCTAAAGTACTCAGCTGAAGAAACAAATTGTATTCAAAGCTCTGGAAAGTAAAAAGGCAGATGGCAGGAGGATGGGAGAGAAGTGTTAAAGAAGCGATAGAGTAGAATAGAGACAGAGATAGCTAGTCCTGGGAGAATTTTCCAGATTTTGTGAGGTTGAGGCAGCCTGGCTGTCACTTAAGAATCCTATTTGTTTCCCGTTGTCCTGTTAGTCTCAGAATGGCACAAATTTCTATTACTATTCCTAATATAGCGTAATGATACAGCTCCAGAACTTATTTCATTCTTGGACCCATCGGCAAAGAAAATATTTGCCAAATGTCTTTGAATTCACTCTGGATTACTCCATTGCGTGATATTAAATTTCCTTCCAAATGAAACTATGGGTACAAAATCATACTTAACAGCAAAAATAGTGGATACTGCTCACATAGCTTCGTGAAGACTTCTCTGAGTCCTGAAGTTCCACCTTGGTGCCTGAAACCATGTTTATGGAGTCTAGACGTCGTTCTTATTGCTTCTTGCTGTATCCAAGGGGAGCTACAGAAATTCCTATAAGTCAAACTGTCAAATGTTTGTCTAACTTTTTTCTTATATTCTATCTGTGTAAGTGGACGATTGGTCGTGTCTTCTTCTGTTTGGATTTTAAGGCCTTATTAAGAAGTTTTGTGGGCCGTTCACGAAGCCTCGAGAGTTCAACGTTTCACCAAAGGACCGCTTTCCCCTGTCTGCTTTCCCTGAGTGGGCACAGTTCCTCAAAGTAATTGTTGGAAGTACCTTCTACCTCTGTTACAAGCTTCCCATACCTGTCCAAGTCCACATTTCGAGGATTTCTACAAGAAGGTATTCATATACAATAGTATCAATTCCCAATGGGAGTTCGATAAGACGATGATCTAAAAGAGATCCAACTAACCTACTGGTAAGTGCTAAATTAATCACTTTTTGTCTCCTTTTGGTCATAACAGTTGGTTTGTCACCAAAGTTTTAAAAACAAAAAAAAATAATTCACAAGGGGCGGCTGTAAAGAGCCGAAGGGTAGGTAGGCCGAAAGTAAGATAGTTTCGACCCTATTCTCACTCTTCCAGTAATTGATCTTTGCTAATGTTAACTCCTTTAATATTGCGTGTTCAATCAACCTTGGCATGATAAAACTTGCTCCCGGTCTCACAATCCCTCCATAATAAAGGATCTGAGAAGTTTAAACTATTATTTTTCATAAAACCGAAGATCGCGTAAAATTTCGAGGTAATAAAGTTGATATTGAAAAAGAAAAATGTGAGGAGAATATCAGTAAAGTTGGAGTAAGTGGCTTGAAAGCATTTTCTTTAAGTTCTGAAGCTTACGTGCATTCTCTGAGTTTCTTATCCTGTACCAAATTTTCTAATTATCAGTGCATTATAGGTGCCTAGAAAATAAAATGAGGTGTTAAAAAAATAATAGTGAGGGAATCTGTGAACCTATCTGTTACAAAGCCAATTTGATCGGAAGGAATTAAACTTTTCGCAGTAAAGAACGATTTCTTTAACCATTTGCGATCGGCAAATGTCTCTGATGGGAGTACCAGGTAGTCGAAGCAAATTTAGCTTACCGAAGTTTTTTCTCTTTATTTTTTTAAAGCAAATATGACAATACGAGAGAAAACAGCATTCGATGAAACTGAATTATTGTGTTTAATTTTAAAACAAAATTACTGATCTCAACTGTACTGAACCCGGAAATTTTTCCTTTCCTCGTAATGACATCTGGCCGCCAAAGTGGCGTCACCGACATTTACAACATCACTGTAGCGTCATCGCCCGCAAATTGGTAATAATATACGAGGGGTGCCTTTTATATGTCGGGATTAGAGAACAAAAACAAATTTTAATCATCGAAAATCACTTTATTGTTTTTCAAAATATTCTCCATGAAGATCTATACACTTTTGCATGCGTTTGAAACAATTGTCGAAGCACCTTTGCCACTCTGAATGAGGTACCTCCAAAACATGCATTCTGAATGCCGCAACCGCTTCTTCAGGTGTCGAAAAACGTTGACCTCTCAGTTTGTTTTTTACGTACGGGAATAAAAAGAAGTCATTCGGTGACAAGTCAGAACTATACGGCGGATGACCCATTAATTCGATGTTTTGGGTGCTCAGAACTGCAGTTGTTTGAGCCGATGTGTGAGAGCTCGCATTGTCCTGGTGAAGAGTGATCCGTCTTTGGCGATTGGTTTTCCTAATTTCTTGGAGACAACTGGCAAACAAATGTTGTGTACCACTCAGAATTTACAGTTCTGCGTTGTTCTAGTGGTACGGTTGCGACATGTCGAGTTTTTCCGAAAAAACAGGCGACCATTTGCTTGGAAGTGCTTCGTGCGCGAACAACTTTTGTTGGATTTGGCTCATCTTGAAACACCAATAGAGTCGACTGCTGTTTACTTTCGGGCTCATACGCGTAAATCCATAATTCATCACCTGTCACGATGTCATAGACGTGTTTCGAAGCCCCGCGAACGTATTTTTTGAGCATTTCACCAATCGACCTTTTTTTGAGCGATTGACAAATTGTGTAGGATCCAACGCGAACAAATTTTTTTGACAGTAAAATGTTTATGCAATATTGAATGTATGCTGGTCCCATTAATGCCATAGGTCACATGACGATCTTGCAATATCAGTTCGCGCACAGCATCAGTGGTTTTCGGAACAACAACTGATTTTGGACGACCTTCACGAAATTCGTCTAGGAGTGAACTACGACCACGGTTGAATTCACCATACCATCGATAAACACTGCAATGCAATGTTGCTGAGTTAATCCACGTTGAAAGTTGTAAAAATAATCGCACGAAAATGTTCACGGTTTAATTCCATTTTTGGACCGAGATGAAGTTAAGTTACTATAAACAACACAAATAGCGCTGGTATTTCAAAACGTTCTGAGTACGTAAAAGCCAAAAAATGTCAAACTTTGCGATACAGCTGTCAGTTGCCAGATTGCAACACCAGAGTTGCCAAATCCCGACATATAAAAGGCACCCCTTGTATATATTTAATTGGCGCGTACACCCTTTTCGGGTGTTTGGCCGAGCTCCTCCTCCTATTTGTGGTGTGCGTCTTGATGTTGTTCCACAAATGGAGGGACCTACAGTTTCAAGCCAACTCCGAACGGCATATATTTTTATGAGGAGCTTTTTCATTGCAGAAATACACTCGGAGGCTTGCCATTGCCTGCCGAGGGGCGACCGCTATTAGAACAATGTTTTTTTTTATTGTATCAATTTTGGTCACACCGAGATTCGAATCTACATTCTCTCCGTGAATCCCGAATGGTAATCACGCACCAACCCATTCGGCTACGGCGCCTGGTTAATAATAGCTTCTAATAATTTGGGAATAATCGACAGCTTGGAAATGGTTACTCACATCATTATCATTGCCACTTTGATTAACACAAACATCTTTGATGATATTTAGTGGGCTATAAAAAATTTATGACAATTACAAACACAAAAGAAAATTGATGAAAACTGATAAAAAGTATGGCGTATTAATTAATTTGACTATGACCTTTTACAAGACAAGGCTTATAATGATAAGTGTGGTCGATTAAGCCATATATCTTCATCCCATAAGTTGAGCAAAACATAATACTTACATATTGGGTAGTCTTTTCGTATTTCTAATCAAACTTCAACTCACTTTTTTTTTATATTTATAATGACTTTATTAAACCAAATATGTACCATTTTGGTCGACCACCTTTTGCCATTTTTCTTCTAGAGACATTATTCCATCAGTGTAAAACTTTTGTGGTTTCTCGGCGAAAAACTGCGACAAGTAATTTTGACAGGCTTCTCTTGAAACCAACTTTAATCCATTAAGGCAGTTCTGCATTGACCGAAACAAATGGTAGTCCGATGGTGCAAGGTCAGGGCTATATGGTGGATGCATCAAAATTTCACAGCCAAGCTCTCCCAGTTTTTGCCGAGTCATCAAAGATGTTTGTGGCCTAGCGTTGTCCTGATGGAAGACGACGCCCTTTCTGCTGATCAGTTCTGGCCGTTTTTTTCGATTGCTTGCTTCAATCTCATCAGGTGTTGGGTTTAAAGTGGAGAATCAATCGTTCAAGCAGGTTGGAGTAGCTTATAGTGGATGATTCCTTTCCAATCCCACCAAACACACAGCATAACCTTTCGAGGCGTCAATCCTGGCTTTGCGACCATTTGTTGAGCTTCACCACCCTTTCACCATGATCTTTTTCGCACATTATTGTCGTATTTGATCCACTTTTCGTCCCCTGTTAGCATTCGCTTCAGAAATGGTTCGATTTCATTTCGTTTCAGCAAAAAATCGCAGATGTTATTTCGGTCCATTAAATTTTTCACAGACAATTCATGTGGCACCCAAATATCGAGCTTCTTTTTGTAACCAGCCTTTTTTAAATGGTTCAAAACCGTTTGATGATGAAAGTTTAGTGCCTTGGCGATGTCATGGCCAATCTTTTCCATAATTTCATCGACTTTTTCAACGATAGGTCGACCGGAACGAGGTGCATCTTTCACATCGAAACTTCCTGAACCGAAGCGAGCGAACCATTGTTGTGCCACACGAAGTGATACAGCATCGTCTCCGTAAACTTCACAAATTTCATTGGTGGCTTGCGTGGCATTCTTCCCTTTTTTATACAAAAATTTCAAAATATAGCGAATTTCTTCACTATTTTCACTCATTTTTGAGCAGCTATAACTTTTTTCAACTTCTCCGAATTTAATTTTTTTTTATTAAATGAAGTTTAAAATGTCACCTTTCTAACACCTTATGATATGACACAATGTGATTGGTAGCACTGGAGATAGATGACTTCAACGACATCTATTGACAAAATACGAAAAGACTTTTTCGACTACGCAATATTTCAGTGAAACTTGGACAGATGCGGAGCTTGCACAGACAAAAGTACAAAACCAAATAATTGAAAGAGATTTGCCCAACCGTCTTGCAAAGCAGGTGTGAAATATGCCATAACCAAACAATTCCATGTTCGCTAACTCATAACTCACTATTTCGTTTTTTTAAGCCGTTTTCATATATTTCATTTTATTCTATTAAATTAAGAACTTCTGTTCAAGAAGCTTTAACTTTTTTTCGCAAACTTGTCAATCAGCAATTGCTTGGATATTCCACACAAGAAAATATAGGGTTATTCAATAGGTGCGCTTCAACTTTTTTCCGATAGGGAGGGCGAACGACGCAATATTTTTTATTTTTCGCTTGTCATTTGTAAACTTCATTAGTATACATTTCATCATGGAACGCTACACACTTGAGCAACGATTGCAAGTCGTGCAAGTTTTTTATGAAAATAATTGTTCTGTTGCTGCTACTTTAAGAGTATTACGGCCATTTTACGGTCCATTTAACAAGCCGTCCCGTTTTGGGGTTATGTGAAGTCATTGGTCTACAGTAAAAAGTCGGCGACGATTTATGAGCTCAGAGCCAATATGGAACGCGAAATTGCTGGAATTCCGGCCGATTTATGCAAAAGAGTGGTCGAAAATTGGGTTCAACGATTGGACTTCGTAAAACGTGCACGCGGTGGTCATGCAAAAGAAATCGAATTTCATACTTAAATGTATATGTTCGAACTCGATAATAAAAAAAAATTAGTTAAAAAAGTCAAACCGTTTGTGTTTTATTCAAAAAAGTTCAAAAGTTGAAGCGCTCTTACTGAAAAACCCTATATATACATACAAGTGCATATCTGAGCATCTGATCCTCTTTTACCTTACTTATCGATAACACCTTTCCGTATGGCAGCACATGCAAGTGTGTGAATGTATATGTACATATAAGCAAGCATTTATAAATATTTATTATAGTTAAAAGCAAATGAAATGGAATTTCCATAAATGCTAAGCCACAAAACCACTTTCCACACCATAAACCACAACCTTGGATAAATTGTGTTTCAAGCAAGTGGGCAGCTTTTGTTTAGACTGCCTTGCATAATATTGAGCTAAGCCACACACGTACATACAGATAAGTGCACAGGTAGTTGTTATCGTAGAAATGCTATTTGTTTGTCGCTCCATCAAACATTCGACAACATTGATTCAAATTACCGGAAGTCATTTTCAGCATTTAACCAAACAAAAACAATGGACAAACTTACCTGCTTATCTTTCATGGGTTTTCTTAAGTTTTCTTATTACTCTGAGCTTGTGTGTATCTGTATATGTGTACGTGGGTTGCTATTTATATTTCTGGCTTAGCAATGGAAAACTGAACATTGGTGGTTGAAACCTGCTCAATTTTATTTAATTTTTTTTTTTTTTCAAATAATCTCCATGCTCATTAATAGACTTTTGCATCCGTTTGAACAAATTTTCGAAGCACTTGGCCCAGCCGTGTTTTCAGGGTGATTTTTAAATTTTGAGGAATGTAGCATGAAACACACCTTTCTTACCAAAAGGTGATTATGAAAACCCCTATTGATGCTCGTCTTACGTGTACTAATGGCCAAGGAGGTCTCAATCCCAGGCCATGTGACGTTACGATCTTGCCCAATCATTTTGTGCACAGCTTCGATGTTTTATGTCATAACAACTGATTTTTGATGGTCGACCACGAGAAAATTCATTTCATGTTTCAGTGCTCGGCGTGCTCGCCATATAAAGATTTTAGTTCAAAATTATGAAAAATAATGGCGTGAAAATGATCTCCGTTTAATTCTATTTTTTGACGAGATGAAGTTTTAAAGTCACTGCAAACAGCCACTGAGTGCGTTTACCGTAAAATAGGTCAGACTTTCCAATGAAAACGTTAGATGATGCCTGGCAATACTAAAAGTGCCCTAGGGCAGAAATATAAATAGCAACACTCGCATTAAGCTGGGAAAAAGTTTGCTTTTTCAACCGCACGTTTAATACAGAGGATTCTGGGAAAATGGTTACAAAAATGCATATTTTAAAAATCAACATTAAGCCGGTGAAAACAACATGCAAAGAATTATTTCGTCGATAGAACTTTCATGATAAATAATAAAAATTAATTCAAATAGTGTTAAATGATAGATTTTGTTGCATAGATATATATTCTTTATATCCTTTATTAAAACAAAAATATATATACATTTAAGCACTAGAAATAATTTAATTAAAGAATATACGACATTGACTCTAAGGTTGTCTGTCGGTAAACTAAATATTATTTGAATTTAATTACAACATTTACGAGTAAATATCCCGAGAGTGAACGAAATGCAATGAGCCAATTAAATTAAAAATAACAATTTTGGTGGTTATATTTATTACATTTTGCTTATTACCTTATATCTCATCTTCATTTAAAATTTCTACTTTTCTATAATCTAAAGCCACCTTTCCCATTTAATGCGTCAATTATTTCACTTTATTCTTAAAAGTATTTACTCAATTATCTTAACTATATCTGATTCTTTGCAAAAATTATAAATCTTCAAATAGAGTGATTAATAGTGCGCCACCTTTATATATGCAGTATAAAAGATTTGCTGAGCCCTTCAAGCAGAAGTTACGACTCGGATTTATATCCAGCCAACAAGAATAACAACCACGTTGTCTGAATCCGTAGGTTTATAAGGACTTCCAGTATATACATATACGGGAATACTTATTCTGCTCTAACAACTACAACAACAACAACACCAACTGCTACAGTGTGTATGGGAAAATCTCCAAAATCGGACGATTTTGCATTGTTGATTTAAAAATTTAATTAACTGGACCGTCCAGATCATGCGCTAAAAAAAAGGTATTTTTGGGAATTATTTTTGAGTACGTAATGAAAGATACAGATATAGATATTGTTAGGTATAATAAATAAAGTCTTAAATTGTGTAAAAAAAAATTTTTTTATTCTTTTTATTGCATTTTAATGTAAAAAGTGCTAAACGGTACCAAGCAGATCTCGGGAACGGCTAGTCTGAAACAAAAAAATCAAAATGGGTTAGATTCAGTACAACAAATACTAGTTAATTCACCTATAAAAATATATATTTATCGAAAAATATCAAAATGGCGGACAAAAATTGAAAAAAATGCACTTTTTTCGCTGTTTTTTTAAATAAACAATTAGTAACAATGCAAAATTTTAATATTTTATAGGTGGACTATCTCGTTTAGTATGTGTAGATTATGTGGTTTAAGTATCAAAAGAATCGGTCTAACAGTTTTTGTAAACTCCTTGGTACCGTTTTTAAAACGTTGCTTTGAGAAAAACGCGTTTAAAGTTTTTTAATATAAAATCGAAAAAAAATCTTACCTCGACTCAATCAACAATGCCTGCGCCGTAGGGAACACCTTCTGCACTCTCCATTTCATCATTCTTCTCAATTGAGCTCGTTTCCTTTTCGTTCTGGCCTCTTTTGTAGATTCCAAGCTGCGGCGATTCGCATTGCTGACGCGCTCGCTATCATTCTTCTTGATGTACTCGACAGCGCCCGGACCAATTTGGACACCCATTACGTCCATAATTTTCAGTAATAGTTTTTTACCCTTGTTGAATTGACATGCTGCAACTTTGCACACAATTTCTACCACTTTTTTCCCATTGTAAAGGTGTTTGGGCGCCATGTTCCAGACAAGGTCGTTGAGATTTTCATATTTATTTTGAGTATGGCCACCCAAACACCGTTCGAGCAATTCTGATTTAGTAAGATCTTCGTAAATCGGTTTCAACACTTCTTGAACATCAGAAGCAAGAGCGGGTTTATGTTTGTACGGTTTCTTATCAGCTGTTGTTTGAAGGTAATTACACCAGGTGATCGAGCTATCTGAATGCTGCGGTTTGCCGTCTGTTGATATCTTGTGGTAGAAGCTCAGGCAAGCGCTTCTAGGTAGTGATGTTCAGGTAAGAAAAAAATATATTTACACTACTCCGAACTCTCTGAAATTTAAACACAATATTTCTACATACATATACTTTCGAAAAATGTAAAAAACAAAAAATTTGATTTTTTGAAAGTACTAAACTAGACGGTCCCTTTAAATTTCATTTTTATAAAAAATCTGAGTAGTTTTAATAAAATTTTTCTGAGTCGAATTCTTTCAGCGCATCGTTATAAATATCACTGCGTGACAAAAAAACAAAAATTAAATATACTTTTATGGAGACCTCAAGTTGTGTAAGTTTTAAGATTTAATTTTTTTTTTTACTAATTTGGTATGTAGGTATAACTTACGCGAAATGGGAATAAGGACGTGTTTTGATGCGTTATCATAGATACGTAATATTTATTGGAGTATATATGTATACATAAGAGTACACTGTACTGCATACAACAGGACTGGTTAGAACTTACGAAAATATCTGACATATTATAGCACATTTTTTTTTTAATAGATATATGAAAAAGCTCCCAAGTGTACCAAAGTTCACACTGTACATTGATTAACAAAAGAAGTTTGTTATAATATTATAATTTAACCTTATTAAAACGTCAAAGTTTTATTGTTTTTTTTCATTGAAATTCAAGAGATATAAATCAAAACGTTGCCAGAAAAGTCGAATTTCTCAATATTCTCCGATGATGTGGCATCATCAGCCTTATCATAAACCAGATGATTGTTATTTTTATAAAACGGACGTAAACGGTCATCATTATAAAGCTCGAAAGCACATAAAGTATGCTGATGTTGCAACTGTTAAGAACCCCGTAGTCTTGGACGATATGATTGACTCAACTGCAGGAACTGAAGGAAGTTCAACTCATTGCTGATGATGATCAAAGTGATAACAATAAACCTGATGATGGAGAGTACTTTCCGTCTGGTTCTAAGTCTTTAGAACGACACATTGTATCAAATTCAGATTTTCAGGATCTTTCTCGTGATTTACTTCTATCGGGAAGACAATCTGAAACGCTCGCTTCTCGATTTAAACAATAGAATTTAGTTGATGACGACTTCAGATGAATGATGATGATCGAATTTCTTACAGAGAAGTATTCAAAACTGATGAAGAGAATGAGAAATGTACCGTACCATATTAAACTCCATAGGGCCGTTTCCAATGCATTTTTAAGCTTGGAACCAGTTCCGTTGTGTACTGCACCGTACCGCACCGTACCATACCGTACAGTGCTGCACTGCACAATACTCCAATAAATATTATGTGTTTATAATGACACTTGTTATCATTTTCATGCTTCGAAACGCGCCCTTATTCCCATTTAGCGTAAGCTATGCCTACATACCAAATTAGTAAAAAAAAAAATAAAATCTTAAAACTCACACAACTCTATTAATTTTAATTCAATTGCAGTTAAATGTCGCTCATTCGACGCAAAATTAAATTTACTATAACAGTAGTGTACTAAAAAAAATCCTCAATAACGGATAATATCGTAAAAATTATGTCAAAGTTGAAAAAATAGAGAAAAAATAGAAAAATTCCAAATACTTCCGTCTACAGTCTCGTCAGTTGTCATTTCAGAAAAATTGTCAACACACTGTCAAAAAGTATTGTTTTTGTTCTGTCGAACTAAAAAAACAAATTTGAAATCGGATGGAAATTGGCGAAGTTAGAAGTGATTCTTCACATCAACCTACTGAAAAACGGTTTTATGGCCATAAAATGAGATTTTGGGGGTGTATTGGAAATTTCTCCTATAACATTTTTCTTAGTTTTTCAAAACCTACAAGTTGTACTAGGTCTCCATAAAAGTATAATTTCACTGTCGCACAGTGTATTCAAACAATTCATTAGGCGTCGAAAGAATATATGAGCTACTAAACTGAGGCAATTTGAAAATTGTTGCTCGAAATTATCTGTAAATTAGTACTTAAATTTGTTTCTCCATTTTTTCTGTGCCTTTAGCGATTACTTAATTTTTATTATTGCTTACGCACACAGATTTTGTTAATTTATTCAGTCATATTCCATATACTAACATTTAGGCAATATTTTAAAAAATGTTCGGTGCACAGTATTGAAAATAGAATAAAAAAGTGGTTTTGCAGTTTATATCACATCTCGCAACAAAATCATCTGCAAGAAAATGCATTTGTTAAAGGAGATATTTTTTGTGGTATTCCTGCGAAGGACTTTTTTCATTTTCCACTACTTTATAACACTGGGCTTTCAAAATTTTGATTTTTTCTAAAAAAAAACGTATAACTTCTTATTTTAAAATTAATAACTGTCAAAAGAAAAGCAAACGAAAGTAAAATGGAAATTCTCAAAATTGTCAGATAAATTTTGAGTTACTGCGTACACGAACTTCAAAAATTAACAAGCTTCAGAAAAATGCTTGAGAGGCGAATCGAAGCAAGGGACGCTCAAATGCCCACAACTCCGTGGATTTTGCTTCGATCGGCTTGGAATTGGGAGCAAGTTTATACACTGATTTTTCACTGGTTCGCTGTATGTATTTGAATATAACTTGAAAAGGAAAATGCTATCGTCATAATTTTGGGGATTACTTAGCATATTCTTTGCTACTAATGAAATAAATAAGAAAAACCCTGACTGAGGAGTTTATCCACATTGACAAAATAATTAAGTCGCTAACATCCGAAACATAGCCTGGAACTAAGGCATACACAGATTTCTAGGTGTTTGAACAAGATTCTCCACCAAATTGTGGTTTGTGTCTGGGTGTTTATCCCGCGGTAAGTTGCGAACAACAACTTGCTTTTATTACTTTCTTCTTCTTCTGGACTGCCCCGATAACCGCGGTGCTGTCTATGTCTCTACTTTCATTATGCTCATACAGCTCCTTGTTTCATCGCCAAAGATCCAAAAATCTTCCGCAGAATCTTTTTTTAAACTAAACTAAAAACTACTAAAGTTAGGAACTACATACTCGTATATACTTAATACATATTTACTTATATAATGACAAGCTTGATGCTTTGAAACATCATAAAAATGCGACACGTTTCATGAAAAGTGCACGAATAATATGGTTAGGGTATATGTACATAATGCCCAAAAACAGAGCTGCCAGTGTAGCGTAGTGTAGACTACCGATTGGATGGAGAGGACGAGGGCGTCCAAGTACATGCAAAATGTATGAGGTTACAGCTGACCTGCGGGAATTGCAGATGATCAATCGAAATGGAGAACAGTAGTTGCAGAAGCAATGGTATGCACAAGACTTAATGTTTAGTTTTTCACATGTTATGGCTTAATTATTGAAATATTACACAAGCAATTTTTTAAATCATTCTCTGATTTATTCAATATCTATTGTGCCGAAATAACTTTAAACAGCGACACAAGCTTATGAATCGATTAATTTAAGCCGAAGGTTATTTTATGGAATTTAGTGTAAAACTTGGAGTTATCTCTAAGAGGTCTGAGAAGAATGTTGAAAGCCAAAAGAGATAATAGTCCAGGTGAGTCCACTCCATTATCCATAATGCCTTTTACAAAAGGAACACCATGAATTTTTCTTATGTTTTGAGAGGCTCAGTAAGTTCAAAAATCGACATCGGAGAATATGAGTTGGCCTGGAATCATGAAAAAGCATTCGGCGAAGAGCAAATTTGGTGCATCGATCGGAACATACGATGAATCCAGGGTCTCAAATAAAGCTTGCATGGTCAGGAATATAACTTACTAGGCATGGAAATATACATTTTAATGTCGGGGGCCAATAATTATTTGGGGGTTCCTTTTAATAAATCCAAGCGTACAGCGGAAGTGATGTATTCCCATGATAATCAAAACTTAACTTTGAGTCAAGATATACTCCCAAATCTCTACCCATAGTGGCGCGGTAAAGGTCAGTAAAGTTTAATAATCATCAATTGTTGGCACACCACGTGATAAAAGAGTTGATAACATTCTGCAGATTTACGAAATCTTGAAAAGTTCTCATAGGATTGCATAGCTTTAGATCGTCAAAGTGAGCAAACACTCGCCACTTCTATGAAACCTTTAACGAAGATTGGAAAAAGCAATGCTCTCTTTTCTCAATGCATTGCGCACAACAATTTCTAACTAAAATCCAAGTTTCGTTGTTGTTGTTTTACTTAAATCGTTGCATTTTAAATATTATAGTAAAAATAAGAAGTTATTCGTATAAGCGCGTCAAATTAGTTTTTAATATAAACATATTGACAGACCTTTTAAGGGCTTAGGAATAGTCAGAACTTTAAAAAAATTGGATTTGTGTGAAAATTTGAAGTGAATCCGACAAATACTTTATTAAACAATTAATACAGGGAGGGAGCTGGGTAGATTTCAATAAAATATTGCTTTTGAAGAACATAAAAAACTCGTGCCTGATCGAAGAATTTTTTTTTTTTCAAAATTTCGATTTTTTTTTTAACAATTAATTGTCGTTTTTTCGAAAATCGGAAAAATATTTCTCGATGCCGCCATATTGTTAATTTTAAAAGATTCGATCAAGCACAAGATTATTTATTAATAAAACTAATTTCTCTTTCTAGCGAGCGTATTGTGTGAAAGGCTGAAGCCCACCGTCAACCAACTGATTGGACCTTATCAGTGTGGCTTTAGACCTCGAAAGTCTACCATCGACCAAATATAATAAAATTTTCAATACGCCAAATCTTGGAAAAGACCCACGAAAGGAAAATCGACACACACCATCTTTTCGTCGATTTCAAAGCTTCATTCGACAGTACGGAAAGGAGTTACTTGTATGCCGCGATGTCTGAATCTGGTATCCCCAAAAAACTAATACGGCTTTGCAAGATGACGTTGCTCAACACCAGCAGCGCCATCAGAATTGGGAAGGACCTCTCCGAGCCGTTTGATACCAAACGAGGTTTCAGACAAGGTGACTCGCTGTCGTCTGACTTCTTTAACCTGATGTTGGAGAGCATCGTACGAGCCGCAGAACTTAATCGCTCAGGCACAATATTTTATAAGAGCGTACAATTGTTGGCGTATGCCGATGATATCGATATCATCGGACTTAACAACCGCGCTGTTAGCTCTGCCTTCTCCAAACTGGATAAAGAGGCAAAGCGAATGGGTTTGGTGGTGAACGAGGACGAAACGAAGTACCTCCTGTCTTCAAACAAACAGTCGGCGCACTCGCGTATCGGCACCCACGTCACTATAGATAGTTATAATTTCGAGGTTGTCAAAGACTTCGTGTATTTAGGAACCAACATTAACACCGATAACAATGTCAGCCTTGAAATCCAACGTAGAATCTCTCTTGCCAACAAGTGCTACTTTGGACTAAGTAGGCAACTGAGCAGTAA
Source organism: Anastrepha obliqua (assembly GCF_027943255.1). Taxonomy (NCBI): domain Eukaryota; kingdom Metazoa; phylum Arthropoda; class Insecta; order Diptera; family Tephritidae; genus Anastrepha; species Anastrepha obliqua. The sequence goes on from NC_072894.1 coordinate 123,123,004, forward strand.
AGTCCTCTCTCGACGAACAAAACTAACACTCTACAAGACTTTCATCATGGCGCAGAAGCGAGGACGATGACAACATCCGATGAAGCGACGCTTGGAGTGTTCGAGAGAAAGATTCTGCGTAAGATTTTTGGACCTTTGCACGTTGGCAACGGCGAATATCGCAGACGATGAAACGATGAGCTGTATGAGCTTTAAGACGACATAGACATAGCGCAGCGAATAAAGATCCAGCGGCTACGTTGGCTGTGTTATGTCGTCCGAATGGATACAAGCGCTCCGGCTTTGAAAGAATTCGATACGGTACCAGCTGGTGGTAGCAGAGGAAGAGGAAGACCTCCTCTGCGTTGGAAAGATCAGGTGGAGAAGGACTTGGCTTCACTTGGTGTGTCCAATTGGCAACGGTCAGCACGAGAAAAAAATGACTGGCGCACTTGGTAAAACTCGGCCAAAATCGCGTAAGCGGTTATCGCGCCAATTAAGAAGAGAAGAATTTCTCTTGTCCGATTGATTTTAGATGAATCTCGAATCTCATATGTGACGAGTACCGCAAGGGACTTCTGGAGAAACGGGATCCACACAAACAACTTTTACAATATTATTACTTTTTTTGAAATTTCGCTAAAGACCAGTCGAAACATGACGTATTAATGCCATGTTTTTATTTTTGTAAAATAAAGCAATTGACTAGCAATCTGACTACTCCTAACCCCTTAATAACACAGGCCTGCAAAATCTCGCTTTTTTATAGTTTCTAAAACCGCTATAGGTGTTTCCTCAAGGTTTTTTTATCCTGAAAACGAATATGACCTTGAAAATGCTCCAGCACGTAAAGATTTTTGGCAATTTGAGATTAAATAGTCAAAAAATGCAGATTTTGGCCATTTTTTTAATTTTGGAGCAAGGTAAAGTTTTTTTAATTTTGCATAACGGCATCGCAAAGTACTACTCTTCAGCTTTAAAATAAATTTTTAAAAATATTTTTGCGATTAATATAAAAAAAGTTATACCATTTTGAATTCGCCCTTTACAGGTTTACAGGGGCGTTAGAGAGTTAGAAAGGTTGAATTTGCATATCTAAAAGTCTCCAATTCAAACAGAATATCAGTCGATTGACTTTGACTAAATTCGAAACTAGACTGTAAAACATCATCAATATCCTCAGGTGACACAGGGACAGGAAAGCTCGGGCCATGTTCTACCGGCTGATCAACTGATGTAACATTAGGATAGATAATAGCTTTTTTATTTTTGGAGTTATATCCACTAACATCTATACAGCAAAAATAACAATCGTCTAAATGGTTTTTTTGCTCTCTCCATACCATGGGTACTGCAAATTTAAAAGCTTTCTTCGTTTTTTAAGCCATTTCCTTAGATCCTCGACACAAACATAACATACTTTATGCGGAACCCAACACTTGTCTTGATTACTGATTTCTAAACCAAAATATGCAAAGTAAACCTTTTTTACAAAGTCAGTAATTTCCCTTTGATGTTTTTTAATGACAAAATTACCACATATGTATATTAGCAAAAAGCGTTAGGAGCATTTTTACAATCACGTTTAACCATTTTAATTTTGAATAAAAAACGCACAGCAATTTGAGGTTATAACTCACTGAAAGAAAGCTAACAGCTGTTAAATTTATAAGAACTACTTAAAAACTTAAAAATATTTTCCTTCATTGCCAATCTGATTACATTTTAATAATGTTGCCAACTAAAAAGTATTTAAGAAGTTAAAAATATATCCGATACATTTTGGTACATAAACTTTATTTTTACTTAATTGTAAAATGTAAAAAATTGATGGGTGATATAACTTTTTAATAATTTTTTTTCGTAATCAGGACACCAAATTACAAAGTAATTAGTTAAAATTATCGAAAAAGTTTTTTGGTTGTTGGCCTGTGTAATTAATTGGTCCTATATTTTTATTAAAAACTTCAAAAATGCGTTTTGGTATTGATTTCAAGACAAACAAAACAAAGTACAGTCCAAGTCTTCCCAAGGCTTTTCTTCATATAAAAACTGAGAGCTGTACTTTGTACGGAAGAACAAGCGTGACACCTCAGCAAAAACCAATATTTGAAAATTGATGAAATTTAGAAAAAACTTTTACAAATTTTGAAATCTGGCATTACAAGGTTTTTGCTGTAGTATGAACTATATTTTTACCAAAAAAACAAACAAAATAGATGTGTGTTTATACTTTTGCAACAGGGTGTATGTAAGAAGAAATCGCAAGGGTAGGGGAATATGTATGTATGCGAGAGTGTTCTTATTAAAGCACGCACGCACCTTCACTAACACATACTTATATATGTGCATATGTTTGACTTGCAGCTGTTTCATTTGCATTTTATTATTGCTTGCATTTCATCAATTTTGCACAAGTCCATATATTCCTAGGTAAGTGCTTATTTGTTATTTTCAGTTAGGTGTTGCCATTGTAAACAAATGCCCTATCATTTATGCAAGCACTAAAACACGTTTGTTTGCATGCGTGTATATGCGCATGCATTAGTGTGCGGTAATGCATGCACAACTACTCATTTAAATATTGAGTTGCATTCAAGCAAATATCCAATTATAAATTTAGGCCGAAAAGGAAAACCACAAGGAGTAAAAACCAATCACACAAAAATTAAACTAAATAAATGAAAAAAAAATTTTTTGAAACAAATAGAAAATATACACAATTTTTTTTATTTTACTGTGAAAATTTTTAATAGAAATTTTAATTTCAACTGCCACTGCAGTGGCGGCTATTTCTGCTTACAAATGAAGTCCGAATATCTTAACTCACGGCTAGCGAAATCTGAAAATAAAATTCCCAACTGCTAGGGACACACCAAGGAGGTGTTGTTCAAAAGCAGCTTATTTGGTGATGATTGATACGCTTAAGGGCTTTTGATAAAAATGGCAAAATTACAATCGATCGATTTTGGCCGTTCGCCTTCTTTAGCGGAATAATCTTGACCCTGTGACAAAAGTCAGGACGTACGTAGAATCTTCATCAAATACGAGGGCGAGGCAATAAGTCCGTGACTTTTTGAATTTCTGACCTCTTTACTGAAAAAGATATACTGCTCCTATCATCTGTCAGTTGACTCCTGTCAAAATTTGAACGTGCTGAGTCAGTTAGTTTGTGTTTTACAGCTACCTTTATCAGACTACCCAGTAATTTGAGGAGAAAATGGAAAAAACTGAATTTCGTGTGCTTATTAAGCATTATTTTTTGCGAAAAAAACCATTACCGAGACCAAAGCTAAGCTTGATAAATTCTATAGTGACTCTGCACCATCGATTTCAATGGTAAAAAAGTGACTGAATTTCGTTGTGGCCGTACAAGCACTGAAGATGCCGAATATCCTGGACGCCCAGTTGAGGTCTCTACACCCGAAACAATCGAAAAAATTCACGATATGGTGTTGTCCGAAGATTGAAAGTGCGAGAGATTATGGAAGTCGTAGGGATCTCGCATGGTTCAGTGGTTTCAATTTTCAATGATCACTTGGGCATGAGAAAGCTTTCCGCAAGATGGGTGCCGCGCTTGCTCGATCACAAACGCAATCGAGTAACAACTTCACAGGAAGGTTTGGCGTTGTTTAATCGCAATATGGAGGAGTTTTTGCGCCGTTTTGTAAGCGTGGACGAAACATGGATCCATCACCACACACCAGAGACCAAACAACAGTCGAAACAATGGGTTTCTAAGGGTCAGCCAATAAAGTTTGGGATGCACTCGGGATAATCCACATTGACTACCTTCAAAAGGGAAAAACAATCAATAGGGAATATTATGCCAACTTATTGGACCGATACAATAACGATTTCAAAACAAACCGACCTCATTTGACCAAGAAAAAAGTTCTTTTCCACCAAGACAATGCAAGGGTGCACACTTGTGCAGTTGCCATGGCAAAAATCCATGAATTGGGCTATGAATTGCTCCCTCATCCGCCCTATTCTCCAGATTTGGCTCCATATGACTACTTCTTCTTCGCAAACCTGAAGAAATGGCTTGGTGGAAAAAGATTTGACTCCAATGATGATGTCATCTCTCAAACAAAGGCCTATTTTGAGGACCTCGATAAATCATATTTTTTGGAAGGGATGAAAAAATTGGAGAAGCGTTGGACAAAGGAGACTACGTTGAAAAATAAAATGATTTATTTATCAAAAAGTCTATGTTTTATTCCAAAAGTAACGGACTTATTGACGCGCCCTCGTATAATACATAGAATTGTGTTGCGCGGTGTTACAGCCAATATTTTCGAGATAACGTCTATATATTAAAAAATTTCCTAATTCTTATCCCGTGTTCTAAGCCAAATATTCTGTGTTGGGTAATGACAGTAAATTTTCCTATGGGACAAAATAACAATAAGACCACGATAAGCAACGAAGAAATTTTTAAGAAAGCACTTAAACTATTCATATATAAAAATTCCCTTAAACTTCGAGTTCATTCCCGTTAACACCGCAAAGCGCATATATCAGGGAGGAGTAATATTGGGCGCAGTTGCATATTAGGTTTAAACTCAAGTTTCAAAAAAATCGAAAGGTAATCTGGGTGGGTAGACTTGTGTAAGCCGAACGCAGTCAGGAGTTACACTTTTACTCCGATAACTAGACGACAATTACAGTCCTTGGTTCACTGATAGAACTTTCGGAATTACATGGAAAATGCTTACTTCCTCTTTTGATAGCACACTTCACTGGCAAGCAAACAGAGACACAGACACTGCTGGACTGATGAGCTGGCTAGGAAATGCACCTTTAGGTTGTTGGAACGGCGAAAAGGCAGGAAGCGTGCTCCCTTGGCTATTTATGGTTTTATCTTTGATAAGTTGGGGGCTGTGCATGGAGCTGAACAAGAAAGCGCAAAGACCTGCGGGCTGAAATTGCATCTACCAGGATCGAAACAGCTTCTAAAACCATCGAATCTACAATTTCGTCCTTATTCAGAATTCTTACCGTTTGAAGGATGATGCGGTAGTCATGCCAGCTTCTATTTCTCATGTGCGCTCGTCATAGCCGAGTGGGTTTGGGCGTGAACAGTATTTTTTGGGATTCAGTTTGAGTCCAGTGCCGATTTAAAAAATCAAGTGATAAAAAGCTAATTAAGCTAAATTTTCATTAGCTGCTACAACCTCCTCGATCCGGGAGGATCCTAATTCATATTAACTATAATGGTATTAAATGCCGCCTTCACAGAAAAATCGGTGCTATGAGGATGCAATGGTTTCATGCCCAACTGCGGCCCATGCAGTAATACAGGTGATTACGGTCTGGGCAGTAAGACGTGCCATTCGACCTTGTGGCGTCATCGCTTTGTGTGAAGCGCAGAGTCTTGCTGAAAGATGTATGGGTTATCATTGTCTACACTATTAATTCTGGGTTTCACTACTGTCTCTAGAACCTCCGCATACATACTACTGTGGGCAAAAAGTAAGGTGAATTTGGTTGTAAAATGAAAAATCTTTATATATTCTTGTAAATCAATTTCATCCCCTTCAAAATAATCCCCTTTCGATGAAATACACTTATGCCAACGATTTTTCCAATCCCCGAAACATGCCAAATAGTCCATTTCCAGTATAGCCATCAGCACCTTCTTCGATTCAGCTTTTATCTCCTCAATCGACTCGAAACGCGTTCCCCGGAGTGGTCTGTTGAGTTTTGGGAATAGCCAGAAGTCACACGGAGCCCAGTCAGGCGAATACGGTGGCTGCGGAACGATATGCGTGGATTTTTTGGCGAAATGGTCACGAAGAACGAGTGCAGTGTGAGACGGTGCATTATCGTGATGCAAAAACCAAGAGTGTTTGGCCCATAATTCTGGTCTTTTTAGACGAATTGCTTCACGTAAACGACGCATAACGCTCAAATAATATTCCTTATTAACAGTTTGGCCAGGTGGAAGGAATTCATAGTGCACCACACCTCGAAAATCGAAAAAAAACTGTCATCATGACTTTGACGTGCTCTTTTCGGTTTGGCCTCGCCTTTAGCACGATATTCGATTGATTGGTCGGTTGTTTCAGGGTCGTAAGCATAAATCCAAGTCTCATCTCCCGTAATGAGGCATTTAAGCTTGTTCTGATAGTCTGAAAGCATTGTTTCACACACATCAACGCGACGACTTTTTTCCAAGAAATTGAGAGTTCTCGGTACCAAACGAGATTTGAAAATGGTTTCCACAGATCCTTCTGATATTCCGATCATATCAGGAAGGTCTTTAACAGTCAACCGACGATTTTTGAGCACTAACTCCTTCACTTTATTGACGTGTTGGTCATCTGTTGACGTCGATGGTCGTCCGGAGCGCTCCAAGTAATCAAAACGTTCTCGACCCCCTTTAAAGTTTTTGTACCACTTATAAACATTTTTCTGCGACATGGTCGAATCACCAAATGCCTTCTGCAACATGCTAAACGTTTCCGCAGCCGAAATTTCATTCCGTTCCGCAAACAAAATTTGATGGCGCTTCTCTGCTCAATCAAATCAGACATTGTAAAAATCAAAAAATGCACTCTTGGTCGTTTGATAAACACAAGCGTAAATATATTACTGATAATGACATTCACATGAAAGTTGGCCCAGATGTTATTAACAGTGCTGCCAACTCATGAAAAAATAACTAGAGCGAAATTTTAATCCCGCGAAGTTTGACAAATAAATTCACCTTACTTTTTGCCCACAGTTTGTTTTAAACTTAATTTTTTTAAGAACAATCACAACAATAAGATTCTTTTGTGAGTGATCACGTGCACTTTGCAAAAAACAACAATATAAATGGAAAACCTAGTTAGAGCCAAACAATATCAGAAAACTAAATCATTGCAAGAAGTTATATGAGCACTTATTGAAGTGTTTACGCTTACATATTTTTTTAATGTAAAATACTGATTTTTAGAGAATTAAAGTTTAGCTCCTCTTTGCTTAATTTTTTAAAATGAAATCTTTACAATACTGTGATCAAATGATTATTTTCAAGCGAGTCTGATCATCAGTAGAGTGTAAAGACACTTAAATCTAATCGAATGACTGAAATCAAAATTGCAGTGAAAAAAAATTATAACTAACTTTTTTACATTATGAAAAATCGACGATTTTCTTAAGTTTACGTTCAAGTCGGAACCCCTAAATCAACTCAAATTGGCTTGGAATTTAATATTTGGTAGTTTTTTAGGTGTTTTTACATTTTTAGAGGGTGTCCCGAAAGATATCAATAATTTTAATAATAACGGCCACCCTAATGGATACTAATAGGCATGTAAAATTGTCTGTTTATTTTTTACCTATAAATATGTAGTTCTAAGCGATATTCAAAGAAGTAACGTGTGCTGCTTTAGTCTATTTCCTCCAAGAATTATTGGTTTAAGGCCACTTGTTAGATTCAATATTTCTACTCCTTAAGGGGTAACACCACTGTAGAAATTTCAAAAAATTGATTTTTTTTATAAGCTTAAAAAATTCTTTGAACCTTTTAAAATACAGAACAAAAAGTTTTATACGTTACCGAAGTCTATTTCATAAATATTTTAAGCGTTTAACCAAGCGTTAGTGACTGCTACCTAACGACTTCTCCAAATTTCCAAACTTTAAACGCGTTTTTCTCAAAGCACGTTTTCTGAAATTGGCACGCAGCATAACTCAAACAATTTTAAATATTTTTAATCAGGTTTTTCACTACGTCTGTATAATAACCTTCTTAAGAGAAGAGCGTAGGGGATTTTCGATAGATTAATTTAAACGATTGTTATAATTATTTAAGTGCCGTTTTTTTAGTCCAAAATAGAGTTTTTTTCTTCAAATGCTTGCTAATTCCACAAAAATAAATATTTTTTAATGGACTATGAATAAGTTCGTGCGGTTTTTTTTCGAAATTTGAAACTTTATTGACGTAAAATGGTTACAAATTTAATATTCAAAGTATTGTCCATCGCTTACTACTACTTTTTCCCATCTTTCTGGCAATTCACGGATTCCCTTTGTGAAAAATTCGGTCGGTTTTGCCGCAATCCACGAATCGATCCATTTTTTGACTTCATCGTAATTACGGAAGTGCTGGTCAGCCAGGCCATGTTGCATCGATCGGAAGAGATAGTAATCGGATGGCGCAAGGTCTGGACTATACGGCGGGTGGGGTAGGACATCCCATTTGAGCGTTTCTAAGTATGTTTTGACCACTTGTGCAACATGTGGCCGAGCATTGTCATGTTGCAAAATAACTTTGTCGTGTCTATCGGCGTATTGCGGCCGTTTTTCTCGCAGTGCTCGGCTCAAACGCATCAATTGTCGTCGGTAGACATCCCCCGTAATCGTTTCATTCGGTTTCAGTAGCTCATAATACACAACACCCAGCTGGTCCCACCAGATACACAGCATAACCTTCAGGCCATGAATATTCTGCGCCGACGTCGATGTTGAAGCATGGCCAGGGTATCCATACGTTGCCCGACGTTTTGGATTGTCGTAATGGACCCACTTTTCATCGCCAGTCACAATTCGATGCAAAAAAACCCTTTCTTTTGTGCCGTTGAAGCAGTTGTTCGCATGCCATAAAACGGCGTTCAACGTCTCTTGGCTTCAATTCATACGGCACCCAATGGCCTACCTTTCGGATCATTCCCATGGCTTTTAAACGTTTGGAAATGGTTGATTGATCAACTCCCAAAGTTTTTGCAACCTCTTCTTGCGTTTGAGCCGGATCTTGATCGAGCAATTCCTCCAATTCGGTATCCATGAACTTTGGCGGCGCACCCTCGCGTTCTTCGTCTTCCAAGCCAAAATCACCACTTTTAAAGCGTGCAAACCACTTCTGGCACGTTCGCTCAGCTAGAGCATGCTCACCATAAACTTCCACCAAGATACGATGACTTTCGGCTGCTTTTTTCTTCATATTAAAATAATGAAGAAGAATTCCCCGCAAAAACACATTATTTGGCACGAAATTCGACATTTTCAAGTGTGGTAAAAATATTGTTGTTTACGCTTCAAATAAAAAACTTATACTGACGTTTGTGCCTTACGACAGTAGCTCTCCAATGAATGTTTGGAAATGTGGATCGATGGAATAATAATCAAGTTACGCCATCTGTTGTAAAACCGCACGAACTTATTCATAGTCCTATTAAATCCCCTACGTGTTTCTCTAGCTATTCTTATCTAGATTAAGAAAAAATAAATTTCCTTGTTCCAGATTAAAATTTGCACCCTCTGTGCTGCGTGCCGCGGAGCTCCTTCAAGAGAAACCACATTACAAAAATGTCTCCAATACCGCCATTTTGTAAAATTTTTCGATCAAACGATAGTTTGGTATTTTAGTATATAAGTAATAACTTCCCAAATCAGAGTGATTGTTTTCCCTTTCTTTCTATACAAAAAAATTCTTTAAAAATCGTGTTTATTTTACGCGTGTAGAGTAGTGTTACCCCTTAAGCCAACTCGCTTTCATATCTGCAAATCGCGATTCCACAAATTAACTTTCGCACTTTCTCCCACACGTTATTTCGCATATTTTGTCTTATCAATTTCCACATCTGCTGCCAACAATTCCCTTGCACTAAATTAACCCGAACTCAAGTCTTCCACCTCATGCTCTGCGTGGCATACAATTAGGTCATTCATATGAATACTCTACCAAACCTAATCACAGTAAGCACATACACACAAGCACACAATAAATGCCCGTGTATGCATACAGAAAACCACATATTTGTGTATTTAGTATAATCACAGTCGGAATATACAGCTCTGTTACGATTACACATACATACACACATAACGATGCACATATGTACAAACCTATGGAGATGACAAAGTCCATAGAATAAGGAGAAATCAACAGACTGTGAAATACAAATTTGTGCTTTGCAACATGCGACCACTTCAGCAGTGAGAATGAGCTACTCACACGTTTATATACGCGTACGCAATGAGAGCATGGAAGACGATTTGAGGGGGCCACTACATCAATGCTAATGTGCTGCACATGCTGTCATTTAAAAGCAAATTTTCTGCATAGGAGCATTCCATGGAAAATGGTAAATTTCGACCGCCGAACAAATTCCATTTCCGGATGATTATATTAGTGTTAATGTATTTAAAATATTTCAATCTTCATTATAAACATCGACCTTTTACTTGACCTCAGTTTGAAGTATCTTTTTTTACAACAAAAACAACTCATAAAAATTGTATTTTCTTCTATCGAAATTTGGTCAAGTTTAAGCGCTTAGTTCTCATTATGTGTGACATATAGCGTGAAACTGATAATTGGTGTTAAAAGAACAAACTTTTACGTTTTGAAACGTAATATTAAAAAAAAAGTGTATTTATGAACAACGCAGATATGCTCTTTTAAAAAAATGGTTCGATGATGTCCCGTACGAACGCACTTAACACTGTACAGTTATTTTTGTGCTCATCCGAGTAACTTATTTGTTTCGATTACTTTACATTTAAAGCAAACTACTGGTGGTCTTTTTACTTGTAAAGCATTGATTTCAATTTGCATCGTAAATAAGCTCAATATTCAGTCATTAAATTTTGTCCCGTACGAACACGGCATATAAGTTTTTCTTTTAACTAAAAAATGGAGAAAATTAGTGAAAATAATAACAACCATAGCGTGTCACGTTATAAAAAATGAAGAGACGAGAGACGAAAAAAAGGTCCAGATTTCAAAAACAACGAAAAAGAAAGAGTGAAACAGTGGAGGAAAAGAAAAACTGAAGCCATGACCCAGGAAGAAATACAGAAGAGGAAGAAGTACGAAAAAGAAAAAAAAGAGAGTCCAAATAGCCAAAAAGTTGATCCAAACCCAAGACAGGGAGGCTGGTTCAAATAATGTTGGTGATTGCGAATCTGAATGTTTTCCATACAAATGTAAGCAAACGTATGCTAAGGCTGTACAGAAATGTATGCGAAGTCTACCCAGTTCACCAACTAAAAAAAAAGGCTGTTGTAGTGGGTGTGGCGAAAAAACTTGGACTTAGTATTGATAACGTTAGGAATAAATCTATAAATGAACCAATTAACGATGACGAAACCACCAAAATGGTGAAAGATTTTTACGTTCGTCCAGACATTGTTTATACATTCCCGGGCATGAACGACACAATGGTCTGTTGGACTAACGGTAAAAACATACATTACAAAAGCACTACCTCACCTTATTTTTAAAAGAAGCTTTTTATATATTTAAGGAAGAGTTTCCGAACATAAAAATAGAGTTTTCTAGATTTTGTGCACTACGACCGAAAAATGTTTTGTAATTAAAAGACACGCCATCAGAACAGTGCAAATGTATGATTCACGAGAATTTTTTCTAAAATTGAAGTGTTTGAAAATAAGCTACGATAGCTCCTACTGGAGCAACATTCTCTGTGATACGGCCCTTGATTCAAGCTGTTGGAGAAATGTGTGCGATACATGTAAAAATGGAAGTAAAGTAGTAATACCTTATGACCCAGGAAAAAATATAATTTATAAGCAATGGAAAAAAGGAGACGATCAACGAGTAAAACTGAAGACAGAAGAAATCAGTTGTGAAGAGTTACACGAAAACCTTATATCCGACTTACCATATGTCATGTATCACATAAATATAAAAAGAGTACAAGCACAAGCATTCCAAAGCGATAAAAATAATGAACATGCAAGAATACTTCAAATTGATTTTGCTATGTCTTATTCTTGCGCATATCAAAACGAGGTGCAGTCAGCTTTATGGAGCAGGGAAAGTGTTACTCTTTTTGCCGCGGCTTCATTTTTCATGGCACAATGTAAAACTTTTGTGATATGCTTTGATACAAAGCAAAAAGATAAAGACAGTATATTCGCCTTCGTGACATATTTCAATGATAAAATTTTTGCAGCAGATCATGGCGAAAGAATTAAAGAAGTTATATGGAGTGATGGTCCTTCTTCTGAATTCAAAAAATCGTTATATGGTCTCGTTAATGGTATATCTCTCTGAAAGATATAGCAAACAATTTGAATGGAAGTATTTTGCCACTTCCCATGGTAAGGGAGTTGTAGACGGAGTCGGTGGCAATATAAAAAGACTTGTTAATCAAAAAGCCCGTAGCCAAGGAAGCAATACTGTAATCCAAAACGCGAATGATTTCGCAAAAGTTGCTGCCTATACCCGGAATATCCAAATTTCACGAAATATTAGCAAATGGGCGCGAAGTTACATGTAAAAGCCATGCTCAAGATAAGTACAGCATCAAATTTTCCCTTTAGAGAACGTTAAAATCAAAATCTAAGAGCTGAATTTCGTACGCGTCCCGTACGAACACAATTTGTCCCGTACGAACATTTTCATTTTTACACTATAAGTCATTTAAACTAAATATGTTTTAAATGTTTTTGTTGTGTTAATAAACTCTAATACAATCACAATCAAATGTCATTTTCGATTTCTCGTTAATATTATTAGTTTCGCTGAAATTTCACTTAATTCACTATAACTCAGAGTAGTGGTAGACTGGAGCTGTCCCGTACGAACATATAATTTTTTTTTGATTTTGCAAAGATATGCGAATATTTTAAAGCACGTTTATAGGTTTCGTTTAGAAAACTACCACACAATATTAGTGCACTAAATAACTAGTTTTAAAAAGTTATGGTTTGTCTATAATTAAGGTTGTAAACTGTAAAAATTCGTACGAACTGTCCCGTACGAACCATGGAATGCTCCATAAATATTCGAGCTACTTATAAGTATATCTACCATGTGCTTATAAGTATTGTATAAAGCTACGGCGACACGCTCATGCAATTGCTGTCCAGCAACTTGTATGTGTGCGTCTTGGGGGACACACGTACTTTTTCGTATCACACATAATTGCTATCGGCTTTTGCATGATGAAAATCAAAAATTTTAGATTTTTTCGCGGGCAAGCGTCATGCACCCGACACGCACACATATTATATTGTATAAGCTGCTGGACAGCTAATGCATGAACGTGTAGCCGTAGCTTAAGCATAAGTATTTAAAGGGTTTTTCAATAAGGGCGGGTAGAGATGCAGAATGTTAATCGTGGCGTTTGCTGTGTGGCACGTAGCGCCGTCCTGCTCGAATCACATGTCGGCTAGGTCCATATGGTTCAATATGGGTCGTAAGAAATTGGTTATCATCGTTGTGTAGCGCTCGCTGTTGACGGTGACCGCCTCTCCAACGTCGTTTTCAAAAAAGTACGGACCAATGACGCCGCCGGCCCAAAATCCACACCAAACGGTAACTTTTTGAGGATGCACTTCGTGTGGATTGGTGTCGTCCCATATATGGCAATTTTGTTTGTTAGCACAGCCATTCATCCAAAAATGCGCCTCGTCACTAAAGATGATTTTTCGCCCAAAACTGGGGTTCTCTTCCAAACAATTCGAAGCCCAGTCAGCGAACAAACGGCGTTGTCTATAGTCATCAACTTTGAGCTCCTGTGTCAGTTGGATCTTGTACAGGTGTAGGCCCAAGTCCCGACCCAAAATTCGCCAAGTCGAAGTCTGCGAAAGGCCAAGTTCTTTTGCACGGCGAGGAATAGATTGCCTCGGGTTCTGCTGTATACTTTCACCGAAAAATGGGCGCAATGCGCGCAACGTTTGCGTTAATGATCACTCATTTTGATAATAAAGTTTTATCATTTGAACGTGCTGTTCAATCGTGTAACTTGCCATGACGATTTGGCATAAACAACTGAATAATAAACAAAAGATTTGACAGATTTCACCAAAACAAAATGGCTGCCACAGGGCGCCAAAATCGACCCGGTCCAATTGAAAAACCCTTTATAACACACAAACATAAACCCATGATCAAAATAATACTCACACGATTTTTGAACAATTTTGAGTAGTTTTGTTATGCTTTGTAATACTCATTAATTTTTATAAAAACACTAGCATTTCCCAGTGGACTTCGCACCACCATACATAAAATGTTTTTTTTTATATCGCAAGAAATTTTTCATATTAAGTTTTCTTTATAGAACTCGTAAAATGTTTAAACAGTTGAATTAGTTGATTTTTTTCATTCAACATACTTTCTAAAGATGTCACAATAGCCTTTTCTGTACTTTTTTAAAATTTGATTGTGGTGGTCACTTATATACAGGTAAGGTGAAAGAGCCGATAAAAACTTGTAATTAAACTTTGATTCTTTACTTTCCATTTCAATTGTTTACGCTTAATAAATTATGCTAAAATAAATAAAGTTAAAAATGTTTTTCCAGTTCCTTGAATGCTCCAGTTTTTATTATATTTTCGTCCAAAATTAATATTAACATAATACACTTACAACCACAACAGTACAACAGAAACGCTCATTGTGTATTTGTTGTTGTTTTTCCCATACAGGCATTTCGTATGAGAGGAAACCATTACTCACATAAAATGTCATAACTCAGGAACGGCTGCACCGATTTCAATCAAACTTCACACAAACCACCTCCTCAAAGATAGAAAAGAACTCTAAAAATTTTGTGTCAATCGGTTTGGCGGTTCTTGAGTTATAAGATTACCAAGGAAATGTAACTTCTTTTTATATACAGGGTTGGCCATATTAAACTGACCCATTGAGTAACCCTATAACTTTTTACTGTAATTTGAAATCTAAGGTTTACGTCAACAAGCCAAAGATACTAGGCGCACTTAAGGCCAATATCCGACGGGAAATAGCCGCCATATCGGCCGAGACGCTGGCCAAAACTATGGAAAACGCCGAAAAACGGGCACATTACGCTATACGAGCTAAGGGCGACCACTTGCGCGATATCATATTCAAAAAGTGATGTAAACGAATCTCCTTGAAATAAATTAAATGTTTTTCACAATGAAACACAAAAAAATGTTTCTTTTTCCATATTTTTTTAATAATCACATGGGTCAGTTTAATATGGCCAACCCTGTACATATCCAAATACGTGCTAAGGGCGACCACTTGCGCGATATCATATTCAAAAAGTGATGTAAACGAATCTCCTTGAACTAAATTAAATGTTTTCCACAATGAAACACAAAAAAATGTTTCTTTTTCCATATTTTTTTAATAATCACATGGGTCAGTTTAATATGGCCAACCCTGTATATAGATTTTTCATTCCACAGCAAATAAGATATAAATTAAAACAAACAAACTTTGTAAAAAATTTATAAAACTTCGACAGATATTCATTCAAACTAAACACGTTTTAAACAGAATTAAAAATAAAATTGTATACCTAAATTTTAGCCTGTTAAATTTAATATGATCAAATGCAAATTTAAAGAGGCTGAAAATTCTAGTTGATTTTTTTAATTGTTCTTCTCCATATAACGATTTTTTATAATGTTTTTATTGAAATGCTATGATTATAATTAACTTCCCAAGTCTTTTCGCTTGGGGAATCGGACTAGTATTTATCAAGCAGAAGTTCTCGGCATAAGGGAAGCGCTATTAGAAACCATCCACAACAACTATAGCAAGTATGCATCTTTTCAGAAAGTCAGGCGGCTATCTTAGCTTTAAAATCACCTACTATATATCAATTCAAAAATCAACAGATAATGCGAAGAAGAACTTACGCGCATGACAAACATCACTCTCGTCCAGGTATCTCGCCATAGGAACATAGAAGGAAATGCGAAAGCTGATGAATTGGCAAGACAGGAGGCATCCCATAACGAATCTGAAGCGGTAGAAATAGGCTGTCGCCAAGGCGTGCGCAAAAGAGAGATATTCACGCTATCCCAGTAGCAGGCCGTTTGCAGATGGACTAACATGGATACCTGCAAAATTCTAAACCAATGAATTCCAAGATTAGTGTTTCTGAAGAAACTATGGATCTAAAATCAATGCCGACCTTTGACAAACCGTATTTTTTCTTTTAACATTTAAGAAAATCATTTCAGTGTTGCACTTATTTATGAATATTTTATTTAAAAGTAAAGTCCGAAAATGAATTCTCAAACCAAGAAAATCTTACTTAGAATTTCGAGTCAAAAACTTGCCCGACCAACTTGCTTAGCCAAAAAAATGTAAACGCCCTGATGTGTGTACGAGTATTTACATATTTACAGTTTGTCTGACAGCAGTGCTCAATTAATTAACAGTCAAATGCTCATAAACGAGATGAATGTAATTATAGCTAATCGCATTTTGTATCAGCGAAAAAGTTGGATATTATCAGAATAGCAGCACAAAGTTGGCCAAGCACTACATTAGCTGGTATATTTACTTTTGTTTAGTTTCCTATGCCTAGCAATATAATTTCTGACTGTTAAGTAAAGCCGCTGATGACCACCCAAAGTAATCGCTAAATTGCTTAACAAACAAGTCAACCACGAAATGACAACAACACACATTGACAGGGATATCTAACACGCAGGTCAGCACATGTCAGTCATTAGATTATCGCAAAAAATAATCGTAGTAATCATTATAGTAATAAGGGACAACAAACTCAATTGAATGAAATGTCAGACGCAATTGGCTTGTCGTCGCCGAGTGTTAAACTTGTCTTCATTTCACACGCAAATGCGGCATTTATATCCAAGTGGCAGATATACTTTGCTGATAACTCTAAGTGGCACTTCACTCTATTTATTCTATTTTCTTTTGCGCTTAAACAAACAACGTCGCTTTAGTGGCAACACCTAAAGATAAAATCTCGTGCAATGTTTATGTGTCCAATAGTAAATACAGGGTGATCCACTTGTGGGCATTTCTATGGAAATGGTGCTAGATGCCGTGGGCTTTACAAGCGTAAGCTATCGGAGCCAATCGAAGTTCGAAGAGGAGTTCGCCAGAGATGTCTTCTATTGGCCGTGTTATTCCTCTTAGTAATAGGATACGTTCTCAAAACAGCCTTAAGCCCTCTTCAGAACTACGGTCTTAAATGGATGATGACAAGCACACTACAACACATCGATTATGCTGACGACATATGCCTCCTGGCACACCGCCTAACCGAACTTAAGGAAATGGGTTCCTCGCTTCATAAGGAAGCAAGGTCTGCCGGCCTTAAAATCAATTTCGACAAGACGCAGGTGGTTGAGCCTGCGTCGGCAACAAAGTTGCCCCGGGCGGTGCCACAGATGTAGACATACGTTCACGAATCAAAAAAGCCAGAGGGGACTTCGGGATGTTGTACCCTGTATGGCGAAACAACAACCTGAGTTCCAGTTTAAAGGTTAGGCATTTCCCGTCGAATGTGTTGTCGGTTCTGAAGAACAGTAGCTCTTTCTGGAAAATCACCAGTCGCTTTCAGGTTGTTGTCAACCGATGTATAAGGATTATGTTCAAAATTTTCTAGCGAAAAATAATGCCAAACAAGGAATTACTCGAAAAAGCAAACATGAATTAAGATAAAAAATAACAAAGGAAATAAGAAATAAAATAAAATGGAATATATGTAGCATAGAGTAAAATTGAATAAAAGCCGCTAGACATTTGGATTAGACGACAGAAATGGAAGTGGATTGGTCACACTTTACGCAGAGAAGATGGTAAAATAACGAAGAAAGCAATGGAATGGAACCCACTCACAGCCAACGGAAGAACCTCTGACAGGCCAAGAGAACCTGGGAAGCAACTATCGCTAGACGGCTCAATTCGGTGCTTATGTCCCGCTAGGGTTCTAAGGAAACATTTTGGCTTATACAACTAATATTCTTAAAAATAGCACCCTTGAGCGTCAATACACCGCTGGTAGCGGTCCTTCCACTGCAGGAAACATTTTTTAAACTCATTCGCCGGAATCGCGTTCAATTCGGCTGTCACAGTTTTTTGGATCGCCTCGATGGAGTCGAAACGCCTCCCCTTCAGCTTTCTTTTCAGGCGCGGGAACAAGAAGAAGTCCGGAGGGGACAGGTCTGGGCTGTAGGGAGGATGTGGAAACACCGGAACCCCCATCTTGGCCAATGCAGAGGTGCAGAGGAAGGCGGTGTGCGCCGGCGCAGTGTCGTGATGAAGGGTCCAATTGTTGACGAAGTCGGGCCGAACCCGGGCGACGCGGTTTTTCAGACGAAGGAGCACTTCTTTGTAAAATGCCGCGTTTACAGTACTTCCTGGAGGTACAAACTCCTTGTGAACGATGCTTCGTGAGTCGAAAAAGATGATCAGCTGCATTTTCGCCACTGCAAAATCGTAACACACTTTTAAAACAGCTTTCACGCGCGCAGCGATGTTGATTGCACCGCTGTTGCCAACGAACTGGGACTGCTTTCTAGTGGAAGGGGAAGGTCCAACGATCATTTTCCCCCACCAGCCGATTCGGTTGATCGCTTGGCAGAAGGGGGACATTTTCCTAGCCTGTTCTAATTAAAAGTAATGCTTATAATTTTGTAAAATATAAATTTTTTAAAAATAAGTTCCATAATTCACTAAGTTTTTTTAAGCTTTACCTTTTTTTAACATCTGGTAGCATTGGCTGCGATTGGAGTTGTTGTTGGTGTTCTTCTGCTTTCAGCAGTCAAATCTCTCTCTCGCTACTGCAGTGTTGCCTAACTTTGGATATAAAAACGCACTAAAATGCCCATTCAAAGAAAATAAAATACCAAATTTTCATTGAATTGCTTAAAGAACTTTGTATGCGTGACAAACTGTCTTTAAAATGCGCATTTTTTTTAATAAATGTTATGGCTACGTACAATTTAATTTATGAGTTTTTTGTTTGTTAAGACAAACTCTTTTGTTAATTTGAGGTTTTGACTGTTTTGCTATATTTGAGGTTATGTAACTAGATAAGGCACTCTTTTTGTAGAAATCTCATTATGGTTTCTTTAATATTTTCTGGTATAGTTTTGCTTATTTTTACTATGAATTCGCTTCTTAATGCCCTATGTCCCACTAAGGATTGATGACCGGAAGAAACGATTACACCTCCATGGTTTGAATTCGCATGCGCGCGAGTTACATATATAAAACCAAGCATATATATAAAACCAAGCATAGATGAATTCATTGCAAGTATAACTAAAGACAAAATGTAATACTAAACCTACTTCAGTTTTGTTTACAGAAATTATTATTAAATGCATAAATCAAAATTATTTTTCGGTCGCAATTCCACGAATTGCAACCGTTCCAAAATTAACTAACTTTACTGTCCGCTTACAATAAATATTGTCAAATCAGCATTTCCGTTCCCACACGAAAATGTAATATTAATAAGTATTTTTCATAAACCAATGTAATTAGCAAATAAGAAAATAAAATTGTAATATACCGAGTAAGCAAATATATATATATTACATATGTAAGCTTTGATTTTACCTGAAGTAAAACAATAGAGTCAGTCTTGTTCCTCCCTTTCATCGGAGTAGTTTGTTGAATTGAATTAAATAAATAAATTTTAATAATCAAAAACAGAATTAGTTTTTTTTTACGCAACTTAACGGCAAAACACGTAAATGGCGCAGTCGGTAGGATCCTTTAAACAGTAAAAAAGGATCCAGTGAAAAGAAATACGGGAAATAAAAATAATAAAAATAATTTTTTATAAACACCCAACCTAATCCTGCGAATCCGTAGCCAACTCAGGAGTTGACCGGACCCTCCAGGGTATAACTAAACATACGATAACTAAAACTAAAAAGAAAAAATAGTGCAGTGATCATTTAGGCAACTTGAACACCACTAAAAAGAAAACAAAAAAATAGTGCAGTGAACATTTAGGCAACTTGAACACCACTAAACCGAAAAAATAGTGCAGTGAACATTTTTGCAACTTATACACCACTAAAATAAAAAAAATAAAAAAAAAAAAATAATAATTGTTATAGTGCAGTGAATATTTATAATAGACACCACTACAATTTTTTTTCTAAAACTGTATACTAAGAGACAACAAACATTCGACAAACGGAGAAGGATGGAGGAGCAGGCTCACATTGCTTCCGTCAGCGTGGCCGAAGAACTGGCCAGAAAAGATCAGCAATTGGAAAGCTTACGCCAAGCCTACCTAGATCTGCAACAGCAAACACACCAGTTACAGCAACAACAGCACAACCTGGAACAACACCAAATACAGGACAACGGCAAAAGAGACAACATTTTTAAGATGATAAACCACATGCCAACTTTTACCGGTACAGGAGAAGTGACGGTCAACAGCTTCTTCAGCAGCATCGAATACCTGCTATCAACCATACAAGATGAAAATCTAAAAAAAGAAGCGGTCCGAACCATATTTTACAAAATAATCCAGGGGCAGGCGAAAGATACCATCATAAACATCCCCAACCCGGACAACTGGCAACAGATCAAGGAGACGTTGAAACTGAGGTATAGGCCAAGCGTGGAACCACACCAACTGTACAGGATGATAGCAAACTTAAAGGTGAATTCGGTGAGTGAGTTACTAATTGAAGAACAAAATATTAAATATAAGTCAGATGAACTGACCGTATATTATCAGAATGATCACTATATTGATTTGTCGAATATAGATAGCTTACTTGTAAATACAATTAAAGAAATGACACAAGGGACTCTATTAGATAAAATCTACGAAGAACGAAACATTAATGACATATTAAAAATATTGACCAAAAGGAGATTTGAAAATACATGCATTAGGCCAGAATACAGGAAATTAAAGACTAATGACGACAGGATATTTAGGCAAAATCGTCCTCAAAACAAGAATAACAATAACAACCAGGGACACTATCAACGAAATTATATAGGACAAAGTTATTTTAGACAGAATACTGAACAGGCACGAAATAATAATAATAATAATGATAATTATAATAATTCAGGACGATTTAGAATTCAAAATAATAGGGATAATAACCCATCAGGCAACTTCCAGCGTTTCGGGCAGGTAGGACACCCTAGGCCAAATTTCAATCAAAATAGATGGAATCAACCTAGGCAAAACCTAAACGAACCCATGGACGTTGATAATATAGAACGTTATGGTATACACAATATCCAGAGGGTCGGGCAGGTAGGACACCCTAGACCATGTTTCAGCCAAAATCGCTTGGAACAACCTAGGCAAAACCTAAACGCACCCATGGACGGAGGTCAATTTAAACAAATCCCTAATAATCAAAACCATTTTTTTGGGAACAACCTCAGACTACTTACCCCACGTAAAGTTAACAATTAATAATAAAGAATATAATGCATTAATAGATACCGGTGCAAACATAAGTTTAATAGACAATGATATGAAAGAATTTAAGAAAATATTACTTACAAAACCAATTGAAATCAGTACAATAAATGGAAAGGATATAATAAGATATGAAGTGTTAACAGACGCACCTAAAGAATTTAACGTAAATGAAAATGCGAAAGTCAGGTGGAAAGCGACGAGATTGAAAGGACGAAAATACAAATTTATCATAGGCATTGATTTAATGAACTGCTTTAAAACAGTAATAAATCTAGAGGATGGTCACATATCCTTCAATAATAGAATAACAAATTTTACAGTAAACCCATATAAAAACATCCAAGTTTACACACTGGAAGGATCAAACTTTGACTGGGACAGAATTCAATTGAACCATTTGAATACAGAAGAATATAGAGAAGTAAAGGACATATTGAATAGATTCAAAAAATGTTTAGGTACAAAATACAAAGGAAAGGATATATCGCCAAGACACCAACGATGGATACTCAAACTAGGAGAGTACGATTTCGAAGTAGACTATATAAAAGGTAGAGAGAACAAAGTAGCGGATTTTCTCAGTAGAATAGAAAAAAGTGAAGATAATATTTTAAAATATGAAGATGATGACAGTTCCAATAGCATAAACCTAATTTCGCTCGATGGAGAGGAAGACAACGTAAGCATGGCAACAGTACATTCAGCAGAGGAGAATTTGGGTGATCATTTTGCAATTAAGGAAGAGATAGTGAACAAGTATAGAACTCAGATTATACTTACAAATAATAAAACAGAAGAGTTTAGAGAGATACACGGAAAAAGGATAATTTTTATTGCAGAGTGTGATTTTGAACAAATGGGAGAAATTTTCAGAAGATATATTTTAAAAGGAAAAATTGGAATATTTTCGGAACTAACCGACCACAGCTATAACATAGTACAAGAAAAACTGATTAGTATGTATTCGAATGACAAAGAAATTAATTTCACTAAGTGTACTACAAGGGCTAGAGATATAGAAACAGAAGTAGAAGCAGTCAAGCAAGTATCATTGTATCACGTTAGGGAAAGCATGCATTCAGGGATAATCGAAACATATAACCAACTTAAGAATAAAATTTACTATCCAAAACTCATGGAGGTAATTCAATTGGTGATTAATCAATGCGAGATATGCCAAGAAGTCAAGTACGATAGAAAACCAATAAAACCTAAATTTTTAGTCACAGAAACACCCTCAGACAAAAATGAGATCATTCATATAGACACGTATGTAATGAAAAGGAATTATTTTCTAACAGTAATAGACAAATTTTCTAAATTTGGGGCGGCATACCCGTTAAACGATAAAAACCACGTTACTCTTATAGAGCAATTAGAAGATCATTTTGCCAAAATAGGAAAACCGAAGAAAATAGTGGCAGACAATGAATTTAACACAATCCGAATAAAAGAATTTTTAGAAAAAGAGAACATTGAGTTACATCTAACTAAACCCAACAGTCACACGGGTAATGCAGACATAGAGCGTTTGCATAACACAATAGCCGAAAAATTCAGGATATTATATAAATTAGAGAAAAATATTCCAATAAAACAATTGATTCAAAAAGCAATTAGAAGTTATAATGAGCGCCACCAATTAAGCATTAAATGCACACCTAGTGACGTACATTTGGGAAAAATTGAAAATGGTACAGTGAAAAGGAATTTAGAGGAAAATAAAAGAAAAATAATTGAAAAATTAAACAGATCTAGGGAAGATTACAACGAAAGTAGGGAAGAAGGATTCATTAAGAACTACAAGGCAGTTAGGCATAAAGAACAACCTAAATATAAAAAATCCAAATTAGAGAGAGTGCATCATTGCAACATCAAACGGCCTCTTAAATTTATAGCTATGGACAATACTGACGATACTCTTATGGACACAACCGATTGAAAGAATAATGAATACCAAACGAATTACAGAACAAAAAGGATTTGTAGACATTTATATCAATAGTCAGGAAATAGTTCAGGAGACGGACGTAATATTACATATCATAAATTTGCATGATATCAAAACCATTTTGGACAATATGACAGAAAATATAAAATTAATAAGGATTGATAATAAAGAAATGCTTAATTTAGAACTAAGTGACGCTAAAAATAAATTACACTGTGGTACAAAAAAAAAAGTTGCAAAAAAACTTTGGATCGGATATGGTGAGGGTTGTAGCTTATGAAAAACTGAAAATAATGGTATAGTTGAAATTTCCAATACACCCCCAAAATCTCATTTTATGGCCATAAAACCGTTTTTCAGTAGGTTGATATGAACAATCACTCCTAACTTCGCCAATCTCCATCCGATTTCGAATTTGCTTTTTTAGTTCGAAAGAACAAAAACAAGCCTTTTTGACAGTGTGTTAACATTTTTTCTGAAATGACAACTGACGAGACTGTAGACGGAAGTATTTGGAATTTTTTTATTTTTTCTCTATTTTTTCGACTTTGACATAATTTTTACGATATTATCCGATATTGAGGATTTTTTTTAGTACACTACTGTTATAGTAATTTTAATTTTGCGTCAAATGAGCTATATTTGACTGTAATTGAATTAAAATTAATAGAGTTGTGTGGGTTTTAAGATTTTTTCTTTTTTTACTACGAGATTTGGTATGCGTTTCGAAGCATGAAAATAATAACAAGTGTCATTATAAACGCATAATATTTATTGGAGTATTGCGCAGTGCAGCACTGTACGGTATGGTACGGTGCAGTACACAACGGCACTGGTTCCAAACTTAAAAATGCATTGGAAACGGCCCTTTGGAGTTTAGTATGGTACGGTACATTTGTCATTTCTTCATCAGTTTTGAATACTTCTCTGTAAGAAATTCGATCATCATCATTCATCTGAAGTCGTCATCAACTAAATTCCATTGTTTAAATCGAGAAGCGAGCGTTTCAGATTGCCTTCCCGATAGAAGTATGTAAATCAGGAGAAAGATGCTGAAAATCTGAATTTGATACAATGTCTCGTTCTGAAAACTTAGAACCAGACGGAAAGTACTCTTCATCATCAGGTTTATTGTTATCAGTTTGATCATCATCAGCAATGAGTTGAACTTCCTTCAGTTCATGACCTGCAGTTGAGTCAATCATATCGTCCAAGACTACGGGGTTCTTAACAGTTGCAACATCAGCATACTTTATGTGCTTTCGAGTTTTATAATGATGACCGTTTACGTCCGTTTTACAAAAATAACAATCATCTGGTTTATGATAAGGCTGATGATGCCATATCATCGGAGAATATTGAGAAATTTGACTTTTCTGGCAACGTTTTGATTTATATCTTTTGAATTTCAATGAAACAAACAATAAAACTTTGACGTTTTAATAAGGTTAAATTATAATAACAAACTTCTTTTGTTAATCAATGTACAGTGTGAACTTTGGCACACTTGGGAGCTTTTCCATATTTCTATTGAAAAAAATGTGCTATAATATGTCAGATATTTTCGTAAGTTCTAACCAGTTCTGTTGTATGCAGTACAGTGTACTCTTATGTATTCATATATACTCCAATAAATATTACGTATCTATAATAACGCATCAAAACACGTCCTTATTCCCATTTAGCGTAAGCTATACCAACATTCCAAATTAGTAAAAAAAAAAACAAAAAATCTTAAAACTCGCACAACTCTACTAATTTTAATTCAATTACAGTCAAATATAGCTCATTTGACGCAAAATTAAATTTACTATAACAGTAGTGTACTAAAAAAAATCCTCAATATCGGATAATATCGTAAAAATTATGTCAAAGTCGAAAAAATAGAGAAAAAATAAAAAAATTCCAAATACTTCCGTCTACAGTCTCGTCAGTTGTCATTTCAGAAAAAATGTTAACACACTGTCAAAAAGGCTTGTTTTTGTTCTTTCGAACTAAAAAAGCAAATTCGAAATCGGATGGAAATTGGCGAAGTTAGGAGTGATTGTTCATATCAACCTACTGAAAAACGGTTTTATGGCCATAAAATGAGATTTTGGGGGTGTATTGGAAATTTCAACTATACCATTATTTTCAGTTTTTCATAAGCTACAACCCTCACCATGTCCGATCCAAAGTTTTTTTGCAACTTTTTTTTTTGTACCACAGTGTTATTGACATTATTGCCAAGACAAAATAGGCAAAGACGAGGACTAATTAATGGAATAGGAAGCATACAAAAATTTTATTTCATATTTGGGACTATGGACGACGAAGACAGACAAGACATACTTAGTTTTAGGAGTAAAAATACCTAAAAATTTCATAATTGTTAAATTAAGAACTATTGTTCCACTACCCAATATTCACAATAACGAAATAGATGCTATTATAGAAAAAAGCTTCGAGTTTGAAAATAAAACATATAGATTTGAAGAAAATAAGCATTTAAAAGACTTAAAATTAAGCACTCAGTGTATAATAAAAAATAACTGTCAACAAGTAAGTAACAAAGATTTTGAAATTATACAACTAGATATAGACACAATTATAATTAAGAATGCAATGAATGTCAGTGTTAATGAAACTTGTAATTCCGAAAAAGTTATGTTAAACGGAAACTATTTAATAAATTTCAGTAACTGTTCAATAAAAATTAAAGACTATTACTTTTCAAACACTATCGAAAATATAAAAGAAAAACAAATTATCGAAAATCCAAATAGAGATCAGAATTTTACACATAAATTATCCTTTCAAGAAATTGAATTACAGCAAAAAAATAATGTAAAGAATATTAAAGCGTTAGATTATCATACAAAATTAACATATGGATGTAACTTTTTTATAATAATTGTAGTACTTATTTTAATTGTGTTAATTCTGACTAAACATAAACAGATAAAAATAAAATTAAATAAAAGAATTCAGGAGAATTCTAATCTAAGGGAGGGAGAAGTTACATATATAAAACCAAGCATAGATGAATTCATTGCAAGTATAACTAAAGACAAAATGTAATACTAAACCTACTTCCGTTTTGTTTACAGAAATTATTATTAAATGCATAAATCAAAATTATTTTTCGGTCGCAATTCCAGGAATTGCAACCGTTCCAAAATTAACTAACTTTACTGTCCGCTTACAATAAATATTGTCAAATCAGCATTTCCGTTCCCACACGAAAATGTAATATTAATAAGTATTTTTCATAAACCAATGTAATTAGCAAATAAGAAAATAAAATTGTAATATACCGAGTATGTATATATAATACATATGTAAGCTTTGATTTTACCTGAAGTAAAACAATAGAGTCAGTCTTGTTCCTCCCTTTCATCGGAGTAGTTTGTTGAATTGAATTAAATAAATAAATTTTAATAATCAAAAACAGAATTAGTTTTTTTTTTACGCAACTTAACGGCAAAACACGTAAATCACGGGAAGGCTCATTACTTTTCAATCAAACCCTGTATATCTTAAAAACTAAAAGCTTCAGAAAACAAAAACAGATGTATTTCCCATTCTTAGAAGACCTATGCACGTTAATACAGGTATGAATTTTGGTTATTGTCTGTGCCATAGCAACCCAAGCCTTATGAAATATTTTGGATGCGTCTTCCTAATTTTTAATTTACTCCTCAAAAAGTATTTGATTGACGTTGAATTTGAATTTATCCAGTTTCACAAGCCGCTTAAGGTGGGCCAATTATTTATACAAGTAAAACACATAACAAAATCAGTAATTGATCTAAGCCAAAATCCGTTTAAATAAAACTTAACTTTGTAAATAAAAAAAGACTTAATCTGATTACGACGAAGCATTACTAAAAAACTAATTACTAAACTTTTTCGCTTGTTTTCAATGAAGTGCCACACGACTCTGCCCAATATATATATTAGGCCGGGTCGATTTGTGGGGAGGCAAAAAAATCGCGCATTGCTCTGTGAAAATCATATTCTAGGGATCAAAATAAGAAACTTTGCCGAACGAACCATACCTCTAAAACGAGTTCTGATGTCCCCCAATTTGGGTCGAACTTTTTAGTTTCTTTTCTCATGTAAAGGCCAAAATTGGTGATATTTTGAAATGATTGTATGGGGAACCCCCCAGGGGAGTTCCAGGGGGTGTGCCACTGGCATGGGTGGATCGGCCGTCCAAAGTTAGTGAGGGTCGGTCGGTTTGGACTCGATTGGAGCACTTTAAATGGGTCAAAGTGGGATTTTTCGTTCGACCCAAATTGGGGGACATCAGAATTCGTTTTAGAGGTATGGTTCCTTCGGCAAAGTTTCTTATTTTGATCCCTAGAATACGATTTTCACAGAGCAATGAGCGATTTTTAAATCGACCCGCCTTAATATATATATATACAATATATATATAATTGGCGCGTACACTCTTACTTTTGCTCAATATTTTCCATTAATTTTGTATTCTGGGGCTTGAATAAACTTTACGCCCTCTTCTGCCGACGTTTTATGGCACAACAAAAATATTAGCAAAATGATGGCAGTACTTTTTCTTTAGAATTTACCTTAAAAAAAATAGACTTTCCAAGAGGCATCACGGATTTTTAAGTAGCTCAAGATGGTCGACACAGCATGGAAATTAGACATCTTATATCACCTTTAACTATTGCTTCATGGTGGGCAGTTATGTGATTGAACAGACGCTTCACTCAGCTCACTAAACTCAGAGAATCGGACACAAATTGATTGCCAATTAATACTTAGAACTTAAATTGCACAAATGTTTTTAATGGCCAATTAGGTACCTGTTTTGACATAATCTGATCCTTATTAAATAAAATTAAGTTTCATAACAAAAGTTTCAGCGGAATACAATCAATGATAAGCTCTTATGCATATATAAATGTATGTACGTACAGAAGTACAGGGAAGGAGAAAAAAGAAAATAATAACTTAAGGACATTTGGCATCCAATTTTAATTTTTCCCACCTTTTCCACTTTTCATTTCTTTTTTCTTACACCCCCCCCCCCCCCCCCCCCCCCCCCACGCACGTAGCCACGTGTATCTTAATACTGTGAAGGTTTTTTCGTTTGCTTTTTTGTTTGTTCAGAGTTCATAGACTCCTAAGCCACTTATCTGATTGAACCAAGATTTTAGTAAGTTGTTGTAAGCACGTGTGCAAAGGTTCGTGAGGTCGCTTCAACCCGTTAAGTGGCGCTGTAGTGAAATAACACAAAAAATCGTATTTATTGTTCTGTGGCTCTTACTGGATAACATCTAACTACTTAAAATAAAATGTTTTGGAAAATAAGATCCGAATGTGGTGCTGTGGCTGATATTACACAAATTTACACGTAATTACAGTTTTTTTTTTACCCAACAACCAGGTCATCCATTCCAAAATGAAATCAGTCGCGGTGTCCGAAAATCAAAAAAAAAATGTCTCTCCTTCATGTAATTTTGGAAATGCCGAGATAAATCATACAAGTCTCTTATTATGAGGAGACTCAGCACTACGACCTGAATGGCCTCAAAGTACTTCTCTGGGCCCGACTCCCTCAATAAATTTTGGTTCAATGATGACAGTGTTTCCATCGTCACCCAGCCGTTGCTGTAGCTCTTTCAGTCAGGCTATTGGCGTTGAGTTAATGCTCAGAACTAACTGACTGAGATGTGGGTTTTAGACACCTCTTACAATAGGTAGGAGTTTCACGTTTTATCTTTCCATTTAGATGATGTGTGTGTCGACAGTTCCCACCAATATAAATACATTCCGTCAAAAAAGTACCGGGAATTGTTCAATAAAACGCAAAATAATTGTTTAATCATCAACATTTATTTTGTTGACTTTAAAGTAGCCTCCATTCGAAGCAATACTCATATGCCATGCCAAGGATTAGTCATCACGCATTTGAAGAGATCTTCTGCAGCTCCTTCAGCGATTTCTCCTTAATGGCCTCCATCGACTCAAAACAGCTTACGCGGAGTGGCAATTTATGTTTTGGAAAAAGAAAAAAGTCACAGGGGGCTAAATCCGGTGAATACGATGGTTGTTCGATGATATTTGTCGAGTTTTTGGTCAAAAAAGAGTTCACAGTATGACCCTTGTGAAACGGGTGCAAAATCCATGAGTTTTCTTTCCACAAATTGGGCCGTTTCCTACGCACATTCTCTCTCAAACGTCGCATAACTTCCAAATAATATTCTTTATTTACCGTAGAACCATTTGGAATGAATTCCGAGTGCACAACACCATCATAATCAAAGAAAACGAGTAGTATGACTTTCACTTTTGACCGTGACTTTCACTTGATGGTGTAAAATGTTTCGAATCGATTGCTCAGATACACTAAGGTCACGAGCTACCTCCATCAAACTTAAATGATGGTTTTCCAACACCATTTCCTTAACTTTGTCGACGTGTTCATCGGTTCAAGAAGTTGATGGGCGACCAGATCGGCGCAAATATTCCACGACTTTTCGGCCCTCCGTAAAAGTCTTAGACCACTCGTAGGCCTATGTTTTTAATAAAGCACACTCGCTATATGTACACTTTATATTGACGCGTAAAATATGCACTAAATTTTGTTTTTGTCTTACAACTTTTGTTGTTGTAATTTTTTTTTTTTTTGTTGTTTTCTAGTAATTAGTAGAGAATCACATACTAATTTAAAAAACATGAAATTAAAATATATTGTTTCGTTATAAAAGACTGAAATAAAATCCATATTATAACAAAATGCGTAAATGTGTAACGCGCGCTTTTTAAATTAGGAATTAACGAGCCCACTCACGTTGCCGTAATTTCTCCCCAAATCATAACATGACCTCCACTTTGGTTCACGGCACCAACCACATTAAATGGCTTGAGCGCTGTACCTTCCCTTCTCCAGTCAAAACTGCAGCCATTCAATCCGAATATGTTGAATTTCGACTCGTCGGTAAAAATAACGTTACCCCAAAATCCATTTGGATTGCTAAATAATATTTACTTTCAACCTTTTACTTACAATAATCCTTGAGAGAAAGGGGCTTTTGGTCGGATGGGAGATAATTTAGGAAACTCTTCCAGTACCACTTTTTCTAAGAAAAAAATGGTTTTTATTATATTTTTTTAATATAATTTAAGAAATACTGTCGACTTGGGCTTTTTCAAAATTTCCGCGACTTGACGCACACTTTTCTCTTCGGAATGGTATTTCACCATCACTTCTTTTAAATTACTCGATATTCGCTATTCATCTTCACTCTTAACAACTTGCAACGTCAATGGCAAAATGTGAGTAAGAAAATTAACTTTTCAGTTCAGTTATACCAAAAATGACGGAATATATATAATTTACTAAAATATGCTAAAAAATTAGGTTGTCCCACTCTTTGTTGAACTGAAAAACTATGTTATTGCCATTACTTAAATAAACGGAGCTACCTATAGTATTAAAAGCGCAACTATGTATATTGGATAGTTAAAAGTGAAATATATTCGATAATTTCTTTATTTATATAAATTTGAATTTTTTGAATAATGCTGTCCCAGTTTTTTTTTGGTTCACTGTACATACATAACATATGCATATGTACTTTTACATTTAATGACCTATCCTACTAATGTGTGTGGTATAAAAACACATTCTCAGTAAACCAATTAAATCACGTGAACAACCTTTTCCATTAAGATGTTCAACCAAATATGTTATTTAGCCGCTTTCCACATTCTCACACGTGAACGAGTGGTAATTATGTCAATTTGTACGACTGTATATATTTTTGTGTTTATTTTTTGTTGTTTTAATGTTATAATTACCACTGTTGCTGTTGTAACTTTTCTTGTTATTATTTGTGTTTTAACTTTTATTATAGTTGGCGAACAACCGACAGTTATGAGGCTCCATTCACATTCATAACTCTTTCGCACAAGTGCAGACCTGCTTGCATGCACCAGCTACCTAACTACTTACATATATACATACATACATATGAATACATCTCCTCATTTCAGCTTGTTGCACCTGCGGGCTTGTAGACGCTTTTTTTCTACTTATTATATTTGTAATGGAAACATAAAATTGTATGGATATCCGGGAAAGTGAAAACAACAAAACATAATAAAATACGAATGTGATGCTTGAAAGCCAAACATTCGCACAATCGCTTACACATGTCCATGTAGATTTTGTGTGTTTATGTTTGTGTTTGAGTAGGCATGATAATTTATACCTGTGCAGGCAAACACAAACAACCAGGCCGGCTTAATGAGCACTCAAAACGCTCAGCTCACATGTACATATAGCGCAAACAGCTCGATATATGTGCATATGTCCAATTTATATTCGTAAATACACACAAGTGTGCATATGTGCACATACATGTGTAGACCATGTATGCTCGCATACTCCCCTGTTTAGCTAACCGCGCTCTCTCGCAGTTACACTCACTTCCACGTCATGCAGACAAGTGCTTCAGTCAGTCGTTCAGTCAGTATGCCAGTTAGACAGTCTGTCTGTTATGTAAGCTCACTGTTTGTATTCACTTCAAGTATGTTAGCTGTTTGTTATGCTCTGCTGTCCTTTGAAGAGGAGAGGTCATGGTCATGGTGCGGACTACAGCGCGTATGAGTATGCTTATGATGTGACTTTTTCTCTATTTCTCGCTAGATTTTCTCTCTTTTTCTGTCTCTCACTCTTTCTCATTTGCTACTATTACCAAAAATGCCACATTCTGGGATTTAATTTCGTTTTTTGTTATGCATTGTTCATTAGGTTGCGGTTGTTTTTCGAATATTCCAACCGTTGCACACCATCGCCTCATTCACTCATACCCGTATGCACATGCCCAGCAGTTCACTTTTGGTTTTGTCTCGATTTTTGTGGAGCATTCGCTAGGGGTCATATTGTCTTACGAATTTTCGGTTTCCTTTTTTGTTGTTTTCAAACACACTCACACATACCACACATTTATTTATTTGCGTTTTTTTGTTTTTTTTTTGTTTTTGAATCTCATTATATATGTTTGTATTAATTAGGCAGTGTCAGCTTAAATAGAACTTCATTCCTTAATTTATTGCAGCGTCCAGCCGTGCCTTTCGACACATTTCCCCATCTTCTAATTAACAGCTCACATAAAAGCATCCCTACACGCATACATACATGTCTGTATATGTACCCTACTCTCTTCAATGTCGTATTTCCCACATATCCGCACGCCTAAGCAATTACAACAAGAACAATAACAATCAAAAGAAAATCTATTAGAGCAAAAACAATGCGGCTGCTGTTGATAGCGCCGTCGACAGCTAAGCACCAGGAGCAAAGTGGCTAAATAGTCAGTGACACAACGAAGGCTTCCTACCATTTAGCTTTAAGTGTTTAGGTGTTTATACATACACGCATACAGATACACATTTAGTTGTAAACATGCACAAGTGGGCACGTGTGCAATTGACAGCAAATGAGACGTCGGTCAGTCAGTCTGTCAGTTGCTCGCCACCCAAGTGGGCGTTATTTTTGCAGGAAAATCATCCGCAATTAATATAAATTAATTTTTTCCCTCAAATAGTGTTGATAAATGCTCCCTACCGGCAGCTTCACTAATCGTCTTTGGTGTTATTTTGTATTATCGTTCAAGTTGCCGACTAGGTGGAGAGTTTGGATATTACAATGCAATCAAGGGAGATAATTTTTTCATAATCTACAATTATAGAGACACAGAAGTCGTCAAAAAAATTAGAAATAAGCACTGCTTCATTGTTCTCATATAGGTCAGATATACACATATGGTCATTAAAATAGGTACCCTCGCACGTTCATAGGTAAAATGTAAATTTTTTGAATTAAAAATAACAGATATTGAATTGCATGTGGTTTTTATTTCATAAATTAATATAACAAATTATAAATAATAATTCAAGGATCTTTTCAAACATAAACAAGTGACAGTAGGAACAAAAAGGGAATATTCATTGGGTCATTAAAATAGGTACGAAACAGAAATAGATAGCATACAAAAAGAACTTAGTGATTGCATTAAAAATGCTGTTTAAACTGCTTACTTACTTATTTATTTGGACGTAACAACTCATTACCAAGTTACAGCCTGCCGTATAATGTTTCGCCAGATGTTTCTGTTTTCCGCATACCTTTTCGAGTTTCTTAAGCCAAGAGAAGCCCGATCATCTTGAATTATTAAATAATATTTAATATTTAAATAAATATATATTCAGTGAAAGTGAAGTTAAAATTTGCAAATTAATTTCCAGTTAGAAGAGCTATGTGTTGATAAATTTGTATAAATATTCTATGTCAAATTTAGTATCTATACGAAGAAATTAAATATCAGTATATTGTGATTATGAAAGACCTATCTTACACAGTTCATAGGTACTGTTGAGGAAAAACTGCTGTGCCTTACTGAACCCGATTTGACATCACTAATAAATTTATAATAGTTATATTATTGTTTGGAAAGTCTTGATCAAGGATTGTCGATATATTCTTTTACTTTTCAAAGTCTACGTGCCCATGCTACTGACGTATTGAATCCAGTTATGGAAAAATGGAATGTGAAAATCAGTTACCGAATTTTAACTGCATCGTCGAGTGTAAAAGAAGTAATGTTCGAACCGGAGGAGTTGCTATCTACCACAACAAAAATGATACCGTGAATGTCCTCACACCACACTTACGATTTACAGTACAGTCAACATCAAATGCAGCTATAGCAGAAGATGTCGGAATATTCATATTTCTATGTGCCGTGCGATAAATGGACAAAACATAGTAATAGTGGGTGTCTACATAACTCCGAATTCACATATCAACGACATTATCGCATTTTTACATGGTTTGTTATTAAGATACACTCGTGATGGTGGTAAACTTCCTCAACGCGACGATCTGAAACCTCTCACATTAACTGGAGATTTCAATGTAGAATTTGCATCGAACCCTTAATTAATTAAAATTGAAATTAATAGAATTTTTAAAACATCTGAATTTACAAGAGAGTAATATATATATATTTGAACAACAAAATCAGGAACAACGATAGATGTCGTATCTTCGCGCTATACCGACACAATCGAATCAAGAACATATGTATATATCCTACTTCAGTTACCACCAGCCGATTATATCCACTGCTGCTATTGCACCATCAATACAAAATGTACAGGCTATTGAAGCACCGACTAATGTACAAATTTCAGAAGTAAATGAATAATATCATATTATTTCAATCCTCATTAAAATATTTAAATTTAATCCAGAAATTAAGAAGTTTCACTTCAAATATGCGCACATAGTGCGGCTGGCCTTTCCTTATTATTTTTTTAAGGAGACCGTCCAGATCATGCGCTAAAAAAAGCTAATTTTGGGAACTATTTTTGAGTATGTACTCGTAATAAAAGATACAGATATAGATATGGTTAGGTATAATAAATAAAGTCTTAAATTGTGTAAAAAAAATTTTTTTTATTCATTTTAATGTACAAAATGGGGACCGCGCGTAAACGCCTTAAAATCGAAGTGCAAAACGGTACCAAGCAGACCTCGGGATCGGCTAGTCTGAAACAAAAAAAACAAAATGGGTTAAATTCAGTATAACAAATACTACTTAATTCACCTATAAAAATCAATATTTATCGAAAAATATCAAAATGGCGGACAAAAATTGAAAAAAAATGCACTTATTTTTCGCTGTTTTTTTTTTAAATAAACAATTAGTAACAATGCAAAATTTTAATATTTTATAGGTGGACTACCTCGTTTAGTATGTGTAGATTATGTGGTTTAAATTTCAAAAGAATCGGTCTAACAGTTTTTGTAAACTCCTTAGTACCGTTTTTAAAACGTTGTTTTGAGAAAAATAATTTTGAAGTTTTTTTTTAATATAAAAAGCGCTTCTAGGTAGTGATGTTCAGGTAAGAAAAAAATATATTTACACTGCTCCGAACTCTCTGAAATCTAAACACAATATTTCTACATATATATACTTTCGAAAAATGTAAAACAAAAAAAAATTAATTTTTTTGAAAGTGCTAAACTAGAAGGCCCCCTTAATATGATATCCGGTATATGTTCGCCGTGACTACGAGTTGCATGGCCGACCTGTCAGTCAAATAAATCGATTGTTAAGCGCGCTGTAGGGCAAGTTGCGCCGTCTTGTTGGAACCAAATGCCGTCGATGTTTAGCTGATTAATTTTTGGAAACAAAAATTCAGTCAGCATGACTCGGTAGTGCTCGCCATTCACCGTAACAGCAGTTCCTTCCTCACTTCGAAAAAAATAACGGCCGATGGTGATTTCCTCTATGAACTTCGCGAACAGGGTTTTTTAGGTAAATACAATTTGAAAGTCTTGTTCTGGCGTTAAATACTTCATAATAACTTGCCAAATCTGAGTGAACAGAAGAAATGTCAACACAGTTTGCCATTCTTACCTTCCAAGTCATAGTTATCGATATCGATAGTTCCTATGCAGCTAAAAAGGACCCGATAATCACTTGACAAAAATTCTGAACTTGTAATAAAATGTCGTAGAAATGACAAATAAGTACTTTTATAATTTTTGACGTGATAACGTCTTATAATTCGATTTAGCCGGCTGCACGCACGAAAAAATGTGTCGTTATCTTGCTCAATCGTCGTTATCTTGCTCATTCGTCGTTATCTTGCTCAATCGTCGTTATCTTGCTCAATCGTCGTTATCTTGCTCAAAGTCAAAGTGGGATTTTTCGTTCTACCCAAATTGGGGGACATCAGAATTCCTTTTAGAAGTATGGTTCCTTCGGCAAAGTTTCTTATTTTGATCCCTAGAATATGATTTTCATAGAGCAATGGGCGATTTTTCGCCTCCCCACAAATCGACCCAGCCTAGTGAGCATATATGTATATGTACATATGTATATGCGCATGTTTATATAAATTCACATTTTTGTATTTGCATATGCCTTCTTCCTGTGTGCATGGTAATGAACCATTTCTCTGTTGAGAATATGTAGGAGATGATAGGAAAAGTAGGAAATGAAAGGGGGTGTTTCGAGTGTAAAGTGTCTTGAAAGAGGCAAATCGATGATGTTGCTACTTAGTGTTGTTGACTTATTAACGTCTAATGCACAATCGAAATTGAACATATCTTTCATGAATTTGATAAATGTTTAGTAATTTTTCACGTTTGTATAAATGTAACTTGAACAATTCCATTGCGATTCCATTTACCTACTTCTCTATATCCATACAAAATACCTATCAAACAAATAAAATTAAAATTTTGTTTTGAAAATTGCAACCATTACATCAGTATTTTCTTATGACGTTGTCACGTTAAACTATCGTCAGTAAACCGACTTTACCGACAACCTCTTTTTTTATATATTATTTTTTGCCACTAAATTCTATCCCTGGCCTTAGTCTGTGCAATGTCCCACATACTTCTTCTGGATTGGCGCGATAACTGCTAACGTCATTTTGGTCAGATTTAACAAAGCGCACTAGTCATTTCATTCTCATGTTAACCGGTGCTAGTTTGACACACCATGTGAAGCCAAGTCCTTCTCCACCTGACCGTGGCCTTTCTCTTCCTCCGCTGTCACCAGCTGGCATCTAATCGAATACTTTCAAAGCCTGTCTATGTTTTCGTAAAGCTCATACAGCCTTCCCGCATTGATGTCTTTAAAATGTGGTCGTTGATTTCAGTCGTTGCTTTCTCTTTTTTTCGTTTTCTCTTTGTTGTATCAGAACTGTTTTTTGCTTTCAGTTTTAGCAGAACCCTCAAGTAACATCTGATTATCGTCATTTTTTTTAATAAATTTGTAAACATTTCACACAAATCAAATTCATCTATAAGTCATCGATTTCATTTCGAGTTATGTTACCTAAGCTCGCAAAGTAACTTAAAATTTTGGAAAAGTGGCTCTTTCCTATCTGCACTAACAATAATTTTTATTTACAAAATCCGTGCAGTCATTTGCACATTCAAATATAAAACATCACTTAACTTTCATTATCATTTTTATTTGTTAAATCAAATTTCAGAAACGATGGACCAATTATTGTAAACATAAATGGAAGTATTGTAATTAATTTTCGTCTAATTTGAAATGCACAGCTGCTTCAATTTACAAATGTTCTTATTTTATTTTATTAAATGTTTTACAATTGCACTAATTTCAGTTCACAAAAAATTTCATTGCGTTCATTACGTCCAGACAACTCATTAACAGCTATCGAAATCTTCGTGGAATGGAATGGTAAGTAAATAAATAAATAATTTTGTAACAAATTTCGCAAAAACTTTTCAAAACGACTAAAAAAATGAACGCAGCTTTGTTACTTAAATTTGTGTATGTACGTAAGCAGCTAAAAAATTAAACAAAATAAAACAAGAATACAAATGCATAGAGACATAAAAGTTTTGCAAAAAGTTGATGAGAATAACAACAAAGTGCCATGAAAGTTTAAGACAGCAACTCAGCGCAATTAAATTCTCACGCTCACCAAGTCGCATAAAAACCACGAAAGAAAAGCAGACGCACACGAAAGACATTTGTACCCACTCACACACATACTATATTACAGCAATCGCAGAACAGACAGTGAGCGCAAAAGAGTGTGGCAGAAAAGAGCTCGCGGCGTTGAAGCTGTGCGTAATGCACGAATTTGAAATCGTTTAGCAACTTTTGAACTTCTTCGCTTCACTTCAATTTACTTTTCGAACATTCTACTTTTCCTTAATGGTACAGCCGTGAGTACAAAAATAGCACTCACGCTTCAATGAAAGTAGTGTAACATCACGAAACAGTTTATACTCGAAATTTTAGACATTCGAATTTGTTAGAGGATGAGTCACCAAGACTAATAAAGCAAGGTGCTATAATTTCCTGTTCATAGATTCTCCTACCCATCCAACTCCTCGTTTTACGCTATTTCCATCGCTGCTGGAAATGCAATCAGGTTAGAGAGGTTGGCCTCTAGTCGCAATGTCTTAAGGAATATAGCAGCATTTTTATGCAGTTAACACTGCATTCCTCTTAACTTCATACAGATTTCTCTATCCCCAAAGTGGAGCTCGAGGGCCGTGCCAAAATTACCGAATACTGCTAGTATTTTCCAGGCAAAAGTCTTTGCGATAGTGCAGGGATGCAAAATGCTTAGGGAATGTGAGAGCGAGGGAGATATTAACATTTGTTCTGATAGTCAAGCCGCGATTAAAACTCTGACGACGCCATGGTGCAGTTCCAAACTGGCCAACTCCTATAAGGAGGAGATCAAATCTCTTAGGTGTGCAGGTAACGCTTCTCTGATCTGAGTCCCAGGGCATATGAGCATACACAGAGGGAAATAAAATTGCTGATGAGCTTGCCAGGAAGGTGTTAACTGAATTGGTCTGATAGATTTCCTACCCGATCATTAGCACCCCACTGACTGTTTTTAAAGTTGAATTGCACAACTTGTTTCTCAAAAAAGAGCAGAAGATATCGAGTTTCTTCGTATGTTATTTCGAAAACCCATTGGCCGTAGGACTCAGAAAGTCATGGGTACTCCACGACATTCAATTTGCAAACTTATAGCTCTGTTTACCTGTCATTGGGCGATCGGCACACACGCAGAAAAGCTAGGTTTACCATTTAATCCCTATTGCAGAAGTTATGGGGACCTTTCAGAGAAGAAGACTATTGTGCATTTCCACTGTAAATGTCCGGGTTTGGCAGCTAGACGATTAAGGTCACCGGGTGCTCATTTTCGCACTGTTTTCGCATTTTACGGATGGCTCCAGGACCGAGCATGGCTCCGGCTCTGGGGTCTACGTGGAATCCAGCGGGACAAAACTGCACTTTGCTCTTGGAACGCATGCATCTTTGTTTCAAGCGGGGGTGTATGCAGTTCAAGAAGCGATGAACTTTGTTGTGGAAAAACGATGGAGAGGCAGATCTATATGTGTTTGCAGCGACAGCCCAGCTGCGCTTATGGCCTTAGACAGCCCTCCAACCACATCAGGGGTAGTCAAGTCCTGTAAATCCGGGCTGAACTATGTCGGTGGACAAAATAGCCTGATACTAACATGGGTCCCGGGACACGTGGCTATCGCGGGTAACGAGACCTCTGACTCCTTAGCTAAGATGAGCTCTGAGGCCAACTTCTTTGGCCCAGAGCCCGTTTTGCCGTTCCCTTCTGCGGCCATCACAGCCACGGTTAGCAAATGGGTAACTACTACCCACAAGCAAGCTTGGCAGGCTGAGAGAGACTGCAGATGGACAAAACTGATGTTACCTGTCATGTCCGATCGACTGTCGCAAACCCTTCTGTCATTAAACAGAGGGAAGTGTAGACGGCTGGTTGGACTGATGACCGGCCACTTTCTGTGGGCAAAGCAGATGGAAAGGTTTGGCATCTCAGACAGTGTACTCTGCCCAGCTTGTGAAGAGAAGGATGAGACGGCGGACCACTTCCTGTGTATCTGCCCCGCCTTCGCTCGAATCAGGTTTGAGGTCTTTGGCACTGATGTGTTAAGAAGCGACCACCTTGGCTCCTTGGCACTACAAGATCTACTCAGATTTCTTCGGAGATCGGGTAGATTTAAAGAAAATTACAATGGACCCAATTAATGTCTGAGTGCTGCACTTGCTAGTTGTCCCGACAAAAAAAAATATATATATAGTAACCACAATTATAACACCTAGGAACTGTGAACTAGCGAGGAAAGAGCAGTATTATACTGAAAGTTTGGTAGGTATTTACTATCTTCTTGTAAATTTCAGAGTAAAACGATTTTTAGGGTAGATGAAGTTATCAGATAGGCTGAGGAACCCAACTATTATGGAACAGTGCAAAGCTGTCCAAAAATCAATGAAAAATAGTTCAAGCGGCTAATACATTTTGATCGCTTTTTAATCAGCTGGGTAGTTGGCAATAACAGCATTACACTGTCTAATATGTATACACAGTAATTAGATGGGTTTCCAATCCAAAAATTTCTATCATATCCATAGAGACGGACAATCGGACAATTCTCAACTTTAGCCAAGATACAGCACCAGTACTTTTTCGACTGTACTGATAGATCCAATGCAAGCATTCAATACCCCATCCGCTTTCCAAAGAGGTAAGAAAATAAAAGTATTCAGACACAAGAAAGCCAAACTGAGCCTCCTTCTAACTCGTATAAATTCGCTGTTACCCCAATCTAACCTATAAGGGAAGCACCCGATTATGAGTGCGAAACTTGTACCAGAAATGCTTGTAATTTACTGGCCTACATAAATTAAAACATAGTTCAAAACTTAAAAAAACCCCCTTGCGAAGTTGCTCGGCAGCTTTTGTTGAGAAAAGTGCTCAACGGATAAACTTTCTACTCACTCTCAATAGACAGGACATTAGCCGCTGCCTGGTAGGGAGCTCCTTAAAACGGCTTCTGTAGAAGATGTCGAGATATGGACAAGGAGGAGACTATATAAAACTTACTCTGGAACTTTCCGGCACTATCTTAGCAAAGGGGCAAAGAAGTTTCCGCGGTAGTTCGGTTTACGTTAGTAGAGCAACCATAATTTATATCCAGCAAAATGTAACTCACGGAAGCTTCAAATTTCTGGGAAACCAATACTCTGAGAATATAATCGGCTTACGTATCGCCGTATTGGCATTATTGGATTTTAACCTTCAAAATATCAGCATACTTTAGCGGTAAATTGAGGAAATTCTAAATACTCTCGAGTGTAACGACGTCTCCGAGTGAAGTTTTTAGGAGCAACCGGTGTAATCTTAGCTAATCAAGGGCTGAGTACTACAAATATATTGTGATTGGGAAATTTTAGAAAATTAGTTTTGGAAACTTATATTTAGAAAATTGTACACCCCAGATACTAGGGTATTATATATGGTTTTCCAATAACAGGTGTTATTTTGAATAGCCACTATTTCAGTAGATGCCACTTTTGAAGCTGTCATTTTTTGATAATTGACAACTAGAAATTACGCCATTAATAAAAATGGAACGAAAACAATATTAAACAACGCATCGAAATCATTAAAATTCACTTTAAAAATGGTGAACATTTGGCAGAGACGGTTCGTAAAACTCGAACATTTTGGGTCATCGTGAAGCACCTTGTCGGACCGCAATACAGAAATTGATGAAAAAATTCGAGCTGTTGGGACAAGTTAATGATGTGAAGAATAAAACCAGTGCACGTCGCACACTGGGGATTTTTGTACAGAGATGCGGAAAAAAGTATACATCCCAAAAAATATTTACATTTTTAGCACTAACGAAGTTGTATATATTTGTGTATGAAAAGAACATGCCTAAAAACTATTTT
This sequence comes from Anastrepha obliqua, assembly GCF_027943255.1. Lineage (NCBI taxonomy): Eukaryota > Metazoa > Arthropoda > Insecta > Diptera > Tephritidae > Anastrepha > Anastrepha obliqua. The sequence goes on from NC_072894.1 coordinate 123,164,403, forward strand.
TTAAAAAAATTAAAAAAAAAAAATTTTTTTTTTAAATTCATAAATTTTTATTTTTATTTTTTTATTTTTTTTATTAATATAAGCCAGCAAATATTTACGAACAGGATACATGTAGGTTCATAATTCTGAATTACCCTCAAAATGTCAAAACAAAATTAAAAGTGTTTCGTTATCATTATGCACACACTAGAAAGCGTTTAGTTATTATCATTGCTAAAAAATAATCAGTGGCGCCTGGTGGCGCTGGTGGCACCTGCAATTGATTAAAACTGAAAGAGACGTTATTAAGCAACTCGTTGATACTAGTTTCTGACCGTAGGTAAATAGCTCAACTTGCAGATCCAAGAATATGAAGGAATATTTTTTTTTTTTTTTCGTAAAATTAATTATAAATAGATAATCAAATGCTTTACAGCCTTTGTTCCTCCGGCTAAAATATATAAAAATATCGTACCCTAAATGAAAAATAAAAAATTGGAAGTCGGCTCAAGCAAAAAGAAAAAAAACCACCTTGGGCTTTGAGGTTTTTTCTTGGTCAGTTCAATACTATAAAAAAATTATACTTTTGACATATCTATAAAAAAAAAACTGTAAGTCGGAGTTTAGTAATTCTTTTTGATTTTATTGTTGGTTCTATTCTGGAATTTAGAAATACCATTAAACATTGCGTAGGTGGTATGTTGCAAATTTGACTTTTTTCCGCAAAATCCCCAGTGTGCGTCGCTCAAGAACAGCCGAAAGTATTGCTGTTGTAGCCGAAAGTGTTGAAGAAACCCCAGTTTTGTCCCTTCCTCGACGTTCTTTGGAATTAGGTATTCCACAAACGCCATTACACCGTATTTTGCATAAATATTTGGGTCTTAAGTCTTATACAGTCCAGTTAACAAAAGAACTCAAGCCGGCTGATCATCAACAACGTCGTTTCTTTGTTGAATGCTTCGTTTAAATGCATGAAAATGATCCGGAATTCCATCGAAAAATCATCTTGAGTGACGAGGCCCATTCCCACCTCGGTGGATTCGTCAACAAGAAAAATTTTCGGATCTGGGGCTCAGAGAATCCAAGAGTTATTGTTGAAAAACCTCTCTATCCCCAACGTGTGACTGTTTGGTGCGGTTTATGGTCCGGCGGAGTCATTGGAGTTACGGTGAATGGATTGCGCTATCGAGAGGTGATTCACGATTTTTTATGGCCGGAATTGGATGCTATTTATCTGGGCAACGTTTATTTTCATCAAGACGGCGCTACGTACCACACAAGCAGCGAAACCATTGATCTTTTATCAAGCTAACACCTCTTATTGGAAAAACCTTTAGCATACCATTTATATATTATATAAGGCGGCCGCTTTAGGGTTGGTGCGTGACTACGATTCAGAATGCGGAGTACGTTGGTTCGAATCTGGGTCAGACAGTAGAATGAAAAAATATTTTTTTCTAATAGCGGTCCCCCAGCGGCAGGAAATCGCAAGCCTCAGAGTGTATATCTGCCATGAAAAAGCCCTTCATTAAGCAATATCTGCCTTAAATCCACAGGTCCTTCCATTTGTGGAACAACATCAAGACGCAGGCCCCAAATAAGCGAAAGAGTTCGGCCAAACACCCAAAAACAGTCTTAAGTATAAGAACTGAAGGCAATCAATCGCTTAGTGTGACTGAAACATCCTTCGGCACCTTAAGCTTCTCAATCCTTGATTACATTATCGGTCCTACGTCAAGGCCGTTATATATATATATATATATATAATTGGCGCGTACACCCTTTTTGGGTGTTTGGCTGAGCTCCTTCTCCTATTTGTGGTGTGCGTCTTGATGTTGTTCCACAAATGGAGCGACCTACAGTTTTAAGCCGACTCCGAACGGCAGATATTTTTATGAGGAGCTTTTTCTTGGCAGAAATATGGCAGGTTCGCCATTGCCTGAAAAAAAAATGTTTTTATTAATTTAGGTTTCACCGAGATTCGAACCAACGCTCTCTCTGTGAAGACCGTTAGTGCGTTGTAAATATTCCTTTCATGATTCAAGAGTAAAGGTGGGCTTACTGCGATATGGGCTCTTTCTTGGTAGACTGTTTTTTCGCCTTTGCATTAAGCTTAGCCACCAAAATGGATTATCGCAATAGAAAATCAATGGCCCTTTACAAATGCATCACAACACACAAAAATCTGCTTCGTCAAGAACCGATTAGGCAAATCTAAGAATGCCTCCGTTTTCGGCCATCTGGCTGGAACGTTAAATGCGCATGATTACCAGTTTAACCTGGCCGCAGGAAAGACGATGATTAGCCCTTATTAGAAACGGACATGTTTAATCTATAAGCTACTGTTAGAGATCAGCTTGGAGCCCCAATTATGCAGTAAAGCCATAGAAACGTGCTATAGTTCCTTTCCTCAAAGGTGCCTTTCGACATAACTTGTACAAAATTTCATAAATAGTCTCGAAAAAGCATAAAATTAATTTGCATACTGGAATATATCAAAAACTACTCCGCCGCTTGGAGTACTAATCTTTACTATCATTTTGTATTAACGAATAATATTTATTATTTTCTATTTTAACATTAAAAAAATTTTATTTTAATTAAAAGTTAACTTTTTTTTCAAAAACTGCTTGTGTGATTTGTGTGTATGTTCACTGTATGCTGGACTGCCAAGCAGGTTAAGTGTGAATAATAGGCAGAGCAAAGATGCAAGTTGTAGGCTCTCCGATTTCTACATCTGTTGATTTGTTATTGTGTTGCTCACTACTCCTTCGTATAACGGCAGAACAGCGCATGCCGGGTATTTGCTATTATATCTTCTTCTTCTTCTTTTTTATAGGATTAAATTAATAATTTTATACAAGAAATATCCAAGCGTCGCTTCATCGGATGCTGTTATCGTTCAAGCTTCTGCGCCATACGTTAGGACGGGCGTGATGAGAGTCTTGTAGAGTGTTAGTTTTGTTCGTCGAGAGAGGGCTTACTGCTCAGTTGCCTACTTAGTCCAAAGTAGCACTTTTTGACAAGAGAGATTCTACGTTAGATTTCAAGGCTGACATTGTTATCGGTGTTAATGCTGCTTCCTAAATACACGAAGTATTTTACAACCTTGAAATTATAACTGTCTAAAGTGACATGGGTGCCGATACGCGAGTGCGCCGACTGTTTGTTTGAAGACAGGAGGTACTTCGTTTTGTCCTCATTCACCACCAAACCCATTCGCTTTGCCTCTTTATCCAGTTTGGAGAGGGCAGAACTAACAGCGCGGTTGTTAAGGCCGATGATGTCAATATCATCGGCATACAACAACAATTGTACGCTCTTATAAAAAATTGTGCCTGAGCGATTAAGTTAAAGAAGTCATCAGGTTAAAGAAGTCACACGAAAGCGAGTCACCCTGTCTGAAACCTCGTTTGGTATCAAACGGCTCGGAGAGGTCCTTCCCAATTCTGATGGCGCTGCTGGTGTTGAGCAACGTCATCTTGCAAAGCCGTATTAGTTTTTTGGGGATACCAGATTCAGACATCGTGGCATACAAGTAACTCCTTTCCATACTTTCGAATGCAGCTTTGAAATCGACGATGGTGTGTGTCGATTCTCCTTTCATGGGTATTTTCCAAGATTTGGCGTATTGTGAATATTTAGTCGATGGTAGACTTTCCAGGTCTAAAGCCACACTGATAAGGACCAATCAGTTGGTTGACGATGGGATTTAGCCGTTCACACAATACGCTCGCTAGAACCTTATAGGCGATATTTAGAAGACTAATCGCCCGGTAATTGACACAGATTGCAGGATCGCTCTTCTTATGGATTGGGCAGAGCACACTTAAATTCCAATCGGCAGGCATGCTTTCATCCGACCATATTTTGCATACGAGCTGATGCATGCACCTTACCAGCTCCTCGCCGCCATGTTTGAATAGCTCAGCCGGCAGTCCGTCGGCGCCCGTGGCTTTGTTATTCTTTAGCCGCGTTATCGCTATTCTCACCTCGTCATGGTCGGGTAGCGGAACGACAGTTCCGTCGTCGACGATTGGCGTATTGGGATCTTCACATTCTCTGTGGCATGCGCTTAGTCATGTATTTTCTTATAGTTTTGATGTACTAGGTTAATTTGCAAATAACGTAACCGCTATTTTTTCACACATAATTGTACCTACATATGTCAGAATCCATATATGAAATTGAAATGAGATGCTTGGGAGAAATTTGTTTTTGTTGAAAAATGTTTTTAACGAAGCCGCTTCATTGATTTAAGTGCCCCCCGATGGTTGGTTGAATAAGTCAATGTGAGTTTTGCGCGCGCTTGCATAGTAAACTAAATTGTCAGTTTGGGAATGACAGTTGAAGGAAATATGTATGTAGAGCTGGAGAGTGGGAGAAAGAGACATGAGCGACTACAATGAAATGCAATATAGTAAAATGTTACTCACTTTTAATTTCCACTTGTGCATATCACCGGCGTCGGTAGTCGCAACGACAAAATGGCACCATTTAATTCATTTGCCATTTCTATCTACTCCAACAGCAGCTGTTGCTCTCGTTGTTGGCATTTTTGGTCCTGGAGACCATCTCCGCCACGTTGCGCATTTCATTGTCAACTGCAGCAACGTTTGCGTAAACAAACGAATAAAAAGGCAAACAGTCAAATAACCAAAAAGAGAAATAACAACAAAAACAATAATAAAAATTCAAACAAACAGCTTTTGTGAGCCCAGAAATATGCAACAGTGAATGTCATTTGCATGCAATAACGAAAATAGCTATGCCAGTGAGGCAGTTACTTAACGCGTGTGAGTATTGGTGAAAAGTCGCAAACAAATAGCGTCCGTTTTTTTTTTTACTTCCTCTTCTGCAACGCTTTGTTTTACATTTTTCCTTCATTTTCCTTTTTTCTTCAGCCGTTAAGGGCACAAACTGAAACGAGTGCACCTGTGCTACCGAAAAATGTCAGGCGCGTGCAACATGTGATAGCAAACAAAAACGCAAGACAAAAAAAAACTCAAAAATAAACAATAATAAAGTCGAAATTCTAACGCAAAATATTACTTTGTGATTCTGCTACGCTCGAGTATTTGACTCAATTTTTCTGTATTTCTGTTTTTTTTTTTTTTGCCTGCCACAGAACGGGTTTATCTCCCTGCGTTTGCTTTTGCAAATTCGCACAGCAACATGCACATCAAAGTAAATATTTGATTTCGAGTAGAAGCTGAAAAAATATATAGGTCGTTTGTTGCAAATTTTTGGATTTTCGCGCATACATATGCATCTGCATCTACGCTAGTAAGTATGCGCGCACTCTTTCGCCTCCACCACCGACTGCACCATGCAACTGTGCGTTAGCTTAGCAGCTGATGAATGTCGGTGGCTGAATAGCAGATTGGGGACTCCGGTTTTTTCATGCTTTCATGTCGAATTGCCAATGTAGCTGATTGGCGCAGCCCCTAATAAAAATTCCTCCACACGCACAAGCATTTATGGTACACACACAAGCGCACGCTTCGGAAATTTGGCTTCGTACATAGCCTTACATGGCAGGAAATGCTTTTATTGCAGCGACAGTTTTTGTTTGCCGCTAATTCGAGAGCTTTTTTTACATATTTTCCAGAATTCGTTTTTATGCACATATTTCAGAAAAACTTATATGCGTGTTTGTGTGGACTTTGAAGAATTTTCAAAATCACTGCCGCTTAGAAAACAAAATATTTGCTTTGCTTAAAATATTCAACTGGATTCATGATTTTAAAATACTGTCTGCCACACATTTACTCATTATGATATTTTATGAACAGAGTTATTCAATAGGCGAGCCCTAATTTGAAACTAATGCAAAAACAACAAAGTGTCTGAAAACTATACTAAGATTAAAGCAAAAAAATGTGCTTAAATACGCAGTTATTATTCACTAATGTCTAAGAAAAATTCAGAACAGACATTTAAGAGATTAATTCACAACTACAATGCAAGTATTTTAGAATATTTAAAATTAAAAAGTGTAGTAAATTGAATTATCAACAAAAGGAACCATTAAATTGTTAAAAAATATATACAAGTTGAAACAGAATATTAACGAACTAACAACACTGCACAACAGCATGGGGATTGGGTTGTGACAAATGATATTAGTCCAATTTTTTATGAGGATTTCAAATCTGTAACTAAAATTTCAGTATCAGCTGTTGTTAAAAAAGTATGACACACAAGTCCTTTTATAAAGAAACACTTACATATATTTAAAGATAATCATAATTTATTTAGTTTATAAGATGACAAAAAAATTCCATTGTTTCATTTTTTTTCTGAAGCTGAGGGCAAAGAGCGGTTCTAAATGCTCCAACAATAGTCAGCCATTATGTGTGCGGTCCAGTGGTCTTGATAGCGTTCCTCCATCGTACGAAAGGAACCGCTCTCCTTGTTTTTCACTTAGATCCCCAAGATTGGCAGGGAAATAGTCAACCACCTCGAAGAAAATGTAACTTGATGCTTATGACTTTGAAAGGGACTCACTAGTTTTTCGACGTGTTGGGAATAATCAGAACTTTTTTTATTCCCCAAAATTTTTGAACAAACCAAAAAAACTCATTACATGACTTTTTCTCGAATGTCCGTAAAATTTGAGTCTTTTGTTAAAGATCTTATCTGTGGGCCATCAAAAACTCCCGCCTTCATCTTTTCTGCATTTAGTTTTTGAAACTTTTTTGATAGAAAAAGAAAATAATTTCCGTTTTTGTCCTAGTTGTACTACTGTGGGCAAAAAGTAAGGGGAATTTATTTGTCAAACTTCGCGGGATTAAAATTTCGCTCTAGTTATTTTTTTCACGAGTTGGCAGCACTGTTAATAACATCTGGGCCAACTTTAATGTGAATGTCATTATCAGTAATATATTTACGCTAGTGTTTACCAAACGACCAAATGTGCATTTTTCGATTTTTACAATGTCTGATTTGATTGAGCAGAGAAGTGCCATCAAATTTTGTTTGCGGAATGAAATTTCGGCTGCGGAAACGTTTAGCATGTTGCAGAAGGCATTTGGTGATTCGACCATGTCGCAGAAAAATGTTTATAAGTGGTACAAAGACTTCAAAGAGGGTCGAGAACGTGGTGATGACTTGGAGCGCTCCGGGCGACCATCGACATCAACAGATAACCAACACGTCAATAAAGTGCAGGAGCTAGTGCTCAAAAATCATTGGTTGACTGTTAAAGACCTTACTGATATGATCGGAATATCAGAAGGATCTGTGAAAACCATTTTGAAAGACCATTTGGGCCTACGAAAAGTCAAATCTCGTTTGGTTACGAAAACCAATTTCCTGGAAAAAAGTCGTCGCGTTTATGCGTGTGGAACAATGCTTTCAGACTATCAGGACAAGCTCAAATGCATCATTACGGGAGATGAGATTTGGATTTATGCTTACGACCCTGAAACAACCGACCAATCAAGCGAATATCGTGCTAAAGGCGAGGCCAGACCGAAAAGAGCACGTCAAAGTCGTTCAAAAATAAAGGTCATGCTGACAGTTTTTTTCGATTTTCGTGGTGTGGTGCACTATGAATTTCTTCCACCTGGCCAAACTGTTAATAAGGAATATTACTTGAGCGTTATGCGTCGTTTACGTGAAGCAATTCGTCTGAAAAGACCAGAATTATGGGCCAACAACTCTTGGTTTTTGCATCACGATAATGCACCGTCTCACACTGCACTCGTTCTTCGTGACCATTTCGCCAAAAATTCCACCCATATCGTTCCGCAATCACCATATTCGCCTGATTTGGCTCCGTGTGACTTCTGGCTATTCATTTTACAACCAAATTCACCTTACTTTTTGCCCCACAGTAGTATGTGTAACGGGGGTAAAATTTTAAGATCCCTTGATACTAGAGGTGGGTTGATCACGTTTTACGTACCGGGAACTAGTACTTCCCGAGAATTTCAATCTTTTTTAATCCAATATTGTGTTTTAGTTCTACTGTCTCACAAGCAAAGAAAACAGAGACACTTTGTGTAACCACTTTGCTTTCCTAAAAGGAAGTTTCCCATTTCACGAGCCTTTTGTGTTCCACATATTTAATTTTATCTAAAGCGAGGGCAACAGTTGTATGTATATTCTTTTTTTTAGTAGAATGTGAAATAGGCAACGACCCAAATTTATTCCCATTGTACAAGAGAACCCATTTTAGACTCTGTTTTGATGAGTCTATAAATAAATGCCACTCATTAGAAACGTAATTTTTTAATCCCATTATAGCCATTAAACCAGGTATATCTTTACAAAGTACAAATTTATCTTCTTCAACAAAATATTTCAGAAGATTTTGTTCTTTTGTGCGGTAATAAGAAATTTTAGTTTTCTTTGCTACTAAGTTTTTTTTTCTTTCAGCCTAGAAGCCAGAAGCTCAGAAGCAGTCTGTGATAGGACCAAATCTCTGATAAGCTCCTTTAAATCCTCTTCGTTGAATGGTCTTCGCGTTTCCAGGTCTTTTTCAAAGTCACTTTTCCTAGAGGCCCTACAGACAATGCATAGGTTCTTCCTGTGATGGACCAGCTTAAGGTTCAGGTGATATCTTAGGGCTTAAAACATGTATATATGCCGACCGTATGCAAGGATATTCCTATTTGACTCGATTTTTCTGATTAATGGCAGTTATTTTCGTACCTCAATCTAATCTTTTTCTTATTTATCCGCAAACGTAGAAACTCAACGAATATTTTGCATTCCTTTTGAGAAATCCAAGGCTTATTTTTGATTTCCATTAGGTGACCAAAGTAATTTTTATAAGCCGTAATTACGAACGATGTCACATTTAATCGATATTCTTTAAAAATGTACACACCGCAAATGAAACAAAATTAATTCGGATCATTTACACAAACTCGACGATACCATGTCAAATTATAATAAAAAAAAATTTTTTTATAACTTTTCAGCAAATGAGCATTAAAATGCAATGGATTATTAACGAAAGCTATATCTCGTAAACAAAAGCTGCCACAAATTATTTGAGGGTATATTTAGGATCAGCGACGAGAAATTAGTAAATAAACCTTAGCCATCAGACAAAAGTTACAATTCTGTTGGGCAGTGTAATATATGAAAATAAAATAACAAACATTTTCGAAGTATTATTTTGATTTGTTAATATACAAAGAAAGTAATTTTTTAATTGCATTTGAAATCACTCTTTGGCCCCAGAAAGGTCCAAGTCCAAAAAGGTTGAAAGGGTGAAAAGTTTAGCGAGTAGCGCATTAGCTTTATAATCTCCTACTAAAGCCAATGCGAAAAATCTTAAAACGACGAAAATTTCTGCAAGGAACATTAAATTGTTGTATTTCTAAAAGATCCAGTAGTCAATTTTGCCATTTACGAGAACACAGATAAATGATACCTGAAGAGTGCCTCCGTCACTGGCGTCATCGACAGCGAGATTCGTATGATGGAATCGGTTCTGAGAAATTCAGTGAAGGGAGTGCAAAATGCACAACAATTTTTTGCACCCTCTCCACTCGATTTATATGGACTGAATGATAAGTTAATAATAATAATGGATAAGTATATGGGTCAGTGAATCGCGAAGAGTGACGTGATCGAAATGAGCTTTGAAAACAAACATAAATCTTTAATCACATCTGACAAAGCAAGAATTGTATAATTAATATACATTTTTGAAGCTTAAAAAACGCGATTTTATGACATTTTTCAATATTAACAAAAAAAGGGTTCATAAGACACCATAAAAATAAATTATCCAGCTCAGACGGTAAGACGGTAGAGTCACTTGAATTTCTTATTTCATCAAGAACTCTTAGATCACCCGCGTAGAAAAGAAATTTAGCAGAGGAAACATATGAACAGATCTTTTCAATAAATTAAACAAATAACGGAGATCCTAAAATGCTTCCCTGAAGTACACCAGATATGGCAATAAACTGTTTCGAAGAAATCCCATCGATGACTTCTAAGCTGCTCCTTTTTATTAAATAAGATCGAATACAATCTAGGAAGGTCGAACGAAAACCAAGCAAGCCCACGTTATCAAAATCGTATGGAATGTTTTATTGAAGGCTTTTAAGATGTCCCTGTAGATCGAGTCAGTTTGGTATCCACTCTGAAAGCTTGCGTGGAAATGTTCAGAAAAGACTAACAGGTTAGATAACATAGATCTAGCAACTACAAAACTATGCTGGCTAGGACTAATTAGACGTTTTAAGCCAAAAAATGCAACTCGCCTTGGCCAACACATTCAAAGTGTTTAGAAACTGCAGATAATTGAGAAATTGGTCTATAATTGGCAATATCGATTTGTCTCAACAACAGTTTCAAATAATTTTTCAATTGTTAACAATTTCGTAATAGGTCCATCATTTTTGACTTTATACTTATTCCCACTTTCAAAGGGTGGAGTTATAGGAACCCACTTCCACACATATAGAAATAATTCAGCAGAGAGCGATTTATTAAAAACACCGGCACACAAAAAAAAAATTGTCTGTACACCGGGCGCCACCTATCTACGGGCATGTTTTTCGACCCGCTGAATACGAATTTCAAGACAGTTTGGGCCGTCCAGCCTTCAATTTCGAGTAAATTGCAAACAAATCCAAAAAATAGCAAAAATTCGATGTTTTGGCAAAAAAAAACAATTTTGAGATCTAAGGAAAGCATAATTTTTTATGTATTTTGATCCGTTACTTACTAATTTCGATCGTACTTACTTTTATCGGAATAGAGAAGAGGAGTTCCGGAGGTTTTTCACAAAGGACGATGAGAACTCGGTGGTGTACTGTTCCAATGTTAAAAGCTTGGTTGATGAATTAAAACCTAATATCTATAAAGACGATGAGTGGAGACTCTTTATAGATTCATCAACTAGAAGTCTCAAAGCTGTCTTGCTTCACATTGGAAACATATTAGCGCCAATTCCAATAGCCCTTTCGACGAAGCTTAAGGAGACCTATGAAAATTTGGAAATTGTATTGGACAAGATAAAGTATTCAGAACACCAATGGCAAATTTGCGGGGATCTCAAAATCGCAACACCTCTTTTAGGCCAACAATCGGGATTCACAAAATATCCTTGCTTTCTATGTTTGTGGGATACCAGAGACAGAAAGAATCACTATGTGAAAAAAGAATAGCCTACGAGAGTGCAATTAAATGTCGGTACTCAAAATGTAATACGAACACTATTAATTTAGCCTTCAAGCTATCTGCTACCGCCACTTCACATCAAATTAGGTCTCATGAAACAATATTTCAAAGCTCTGGAAAGGATGGTGATTGTTTTCTGTACTTGAGAGAAAAGTTTCCGGCGATAAGTGATGCCAAATTAAAACAGGGAATTTTTAATGGACCCCAAATTAGAACTCTATTTCAGGATGCTAATTTTATAGGTAAAATGAATGATACGGAGAGAGCAGCTTGGGTAAGCTTAAAAAATGTGTGTCATAACTTTTTAGGAAATAATAAAAGTGAAAATTACAGGACAATAGTAGAATAATTAGTGACAAATTACAAAAACTTAGGATACTTAATGAATCTAAAATTAAACTTCCTAGATTCTCACATCGAGTACTCTCCTGAGAATCTTGGGGAGTACAGTGAAGAACAGGGAGAACGCTTTCATCAACACATAAGTGAAATGGAGACTAGGTATCAAGGAAATTGAAATATCAACATGATGGCAGACTATTGCTGGACACTCAAAAGAGATATACCAAAAGATAATAACAAACGAAAGAGAAATCCTCTCCGTAGATCATTTGAAAATAAAAGAGTTCGATACCACCGGACAACACTTTGAAAGTTAGGAAAATCATTTTTCTAATTACAATTTTACAATTTTTTTTGCATTTTCAGATTTTAATCCTGTATTTTTTTAATAAACAATACAATAAAATGTATTTAATTGTGTTTAAAAGATTTTTTTCAATTTTTTTCAGCAGGAATTTTCTGCTATTTTATCCATTTTTTGCTATTTTATTCGAATTTTCGCTAATTTTTGGGGTTTTTTGCAATTTACTCATAATTGAAGGCTGGACGGCCCAAACTGACTTGAAATTCGTATTCAGCGGGTCGAAAAACATGGCCGTAGATAGGTGGTACAGACAACTTTTTTTTTTGTGTGCCAGTGAAATTAACAGCGGTTTTTGGGGAGAATAAGGGAGGGTTGCAATCACTTCTTGAGCGTCATCTTCTGTCACGTATAATGCGGATCGTAAAGGAGGATCGGAAAAACCTGAATATCTTAGATCTACATCTGAATCGCTTCCAAATTTTGCACTAAAAACTTCTCAATCTGTGTGTTAACAACTTGACTTCCACATAATTTGATAGTAAATTTTGCCATTCTTAATCATTTTTTTTTCTTTTAATTTTTCTCAATATGAGAACTTATACTAAGGCATCTTGAAGCACACACGCACAAATCAAATGTTGTGGTACAATTGCATGTTCATGGTTTTTTTTTTTCTATGTTTGCATGCAAATAATTTTGCTTCAAATATTAGCATAGAGTTAAAAATTACCATTATTTTTTTTTGCCTTGTTGGTATTTGTTTTGCTCAAAATGTGGTATTTCATAGCATGAATTTTAGGCTTTTAATCAAAATAAAGCAATATTTTTAGTAATTGCATACATTCAGGAAAATATTGCTTTTAATGTGAAATAAATCCAATATTTGGTTACTTAAAATACACAATTTTCTTAGAAATGACTTTTGAAGTAATTATAAAGCAAGAAAATTACATAAAAATCATGTTTTTCTACAAAGATTGCATGCACTCGAAAAATTATAAATTAATGCCTGCATACCCTGCAAGAAAAGTCTTCGCTATAAATGTACAGAGGTAAGTTCTTCGTAGATGAAGACTAAATACTTGTACTTATTTACTCAGTAGGAATCTCAATCCCGAAAAGTCTGTGTTTTTAAAAAAATAGGTTGTCTGTAAAGTCGGTTTACTGACGATAGTTTAACGTGATAACGTCATAAGAAAATACTGATTGAATGGTTGCATTTTTCAAAAGAAAATTTTAATTTTATTTGTTTGATAGATATTTTGTATGGATATAGGAATGAGGTAACATTAACATAACATATATTAATATACAATACTTTAACATAACATAACATAACATAACATAACATAACATAACATAACATAACATAACATAACATAACATAACATAGCATAACATGCTGTTCAAGCAAGATAACGACGCATGAGCAAGATAATGACGCATTTTTTGGTGCGTGCAGCCGGCTACATAGAATTATTAGACGTTATCACGTCAAAAAATAATAATAGCAATAAAACAACAGGTATTATTAACAAACTTGGTTTTATTTTAAATTCTTCAAGTAAATCAAATTAATAATAATCAATAAGAAGGCATATGCAAATACAAATACGTGAATTTATATATGTACATATGCGCATATACATACATATATACGCTCATTTAAGTAGGAGAGAGCAAGATGTCGAACGTTGCCGTTCGTTTGCTTTGTTCGTTCCGCGCTTACGCTTGCAGTTCATTCAAGGTAACGGCAATGAGCCAGGTAACGACAAATGAGCAAGGTAACACTAATGAGCAAGGTAACGACACATTTTTTTGTGCGTGCAGCCGGCTAAATCGAATTATAGGACGTTATCACGTCAAAATCCCTTTTTAAAGCAAAACAAGTAGCATTGAATTTAATGAATAAATAAAATAAAATAAGGTTTGCACTTCGACCTCAGGGTCTTTTATGACCTCTGCCTCTCACAGTACCTCGTCGAACCCCAGTGCCCTTAATAAACCTAAGATAGACCTAAGCGTATCTGCCTCTAATCCGGTCGCAACCCGCCGAGATGTCTCATCTTTCTTCGCGCTATACCACATTCGAGTCTCGGTGCGGGCAGAGGAGGATTTGTTGGTATCATTCAGGGTTAATAGAGGTTGTCTCCAAGGTTGTGCACTGTCTCCATTTCACTAGTGCATGGTGATCGATCCTCTACTCACCACCTTAAATGATGATGGATACTACACACAAGCATATGCGGACAACGTTGCCTGTTTGTTAACGAACATCTGTAGAAAATTGCAGAAAATTCTGGGTATAACTGACACTTAGTACTGTGCTAATGGGCTAATCCCACCAAAACTGGTATTGTCCTCTTTACCAGAAGGCGGAAGCTTGATAGACTCGTACTGCCTAAGCTAAAAGGAGTCACAGTCCAGCTAGCCAAAAAAATCAAATATCTTGGAGTAATCCGCGATAGTAAACTTCTTTGGAAGCGCTAACAGCTTTCAGGCGGTGCAAGGGTGTCTTTGGGAAAACGTGGGGTCTTTCTCTTAGCAAGATCCTATGGATCTACACGGCTATGATAAGACCATAGGTGGGCACTTTGCAGTACCAGTAAAAATGCAGTAAATATAATATTTTACTGATATTGCAATTTAATTTTCATTACCAGTAAACTTTTACTGATTACTGAAAAAAATTGCAGTAAAAATATTTTTTTACTGATTACTGAAAAAAATTGCAGTAAAATTACTGATAATATAATTTGATTTGCATTATCAGTATAATATTTACTATTTATGGGAATTCAAAATGTAATACACTCTCATCACGAAATTCAATCATTTATGTCGGGTTCTTACCCTAGTCCAAATCTTCATCAATTTCAAATCATCAATTCTTTTTTTTTTCCTACTGGTATTTGGAACTCCTGGTGTGACGTTCGTGAGACGATGGGTTACCGAGGAATACCATCCAGAATGCGTGGTGCCCACTGTTTAGCATGGGGGAGGCACCATTATGTATTGGGGCTGTACGGCTGCTGATAGTGTCGGAGAAATGTTCATTTGCGAGGATCACTTAGAGAATGAAAAGTTAATAAATTTATTAGGAACTGTACTTTTGGCTTCGCGCATTTTCGGCGCCACTAGTTTAGATGTTTTGTTAGGTTGGCCAGCACAGTCCCAAGATCTAAACCCCATAAAGCACACGAGGGCTATTTTAAAACGTTTAAGTTAAAGGAACATAGCATAACATCACAAATAGCGCTGAGAAACGTTTTAATTCAAGAGTGGAGTGTCATAAGTACAGACGAATGTGCAAAACTTGTACGCTGCATGCACCAGAGGATTGCTGCTGTTATCAAACCAAAGGGTGGGCCTACTAATTACTATTGTTTTGATAGTTAATTCCTTTTATTTACTCTGATTTATTAATGAAAAATCATTACTTCACTTTCTAAAACGACAAATTCAGTAATTAATGGGATACTTAACACTTTTGGTCAAGGATGTGCGTGGCTAAATCAAAAAAATTAACAATCTAAGTTCTATTAATTATTATTCGGCAGCTGCCGTAGCCGAATGACGGCTACGAAACTCCATACATGAACATCAAATAATAGAAACAAATTTTTTCTAATAGCGGGCGCCCCTCAAACCTCCGAGTATATATCTGCCATGAAAAACGACCCTCATAAAACCATTTGCCGTTCAGCACAGCATCAAGACGCACATCACAAATAATAGGAGGAGCTCGGTCAAATACCTAACAGGAGTGTACGCGCCAATTATTTTTGTATTTTTGTATTTATTCATTCTCGTCATGACCGCACAAATATTCCTGGTACGAATTCTCATTATTTGCTCAAATTATGCCAAGTACTAAGCAGGCAGTGTTCCATCCATCCACCTTTCGTTATGTGGTTACCTACTGAGTCTATTGAATTACATTATTCTAAGAACACTATTCAGAAATTTCATAATTAAGACGACTTTTCCGGTGAACCTGTATGTACATGTAGATGGGGAGATTTATTGCAAATATACGCACATTGTTTTCACTTTAGTTAAATTGGATGCAAGGAAAGACTATCAGTAGAAAAAAATTAACGAGTTCACTTCAAAAATAAATTGACTTTGGAGAAATGTATCAGAATACCAAGTATACCTCCACACACATACACATGGACATGCACGTATTTATGGCTTGAATTCAACATTGAAATTGCACTTGAACACGCATACATATACGAGTATTCACACCCACATACATACATATGTACATACAGATATTTAAGTTAGTGTGTGTGTTTTCATTTCGGTCCGCACTTGAGTTAATACGAAACTTAAAAACTGAAAACGAAAAAAAAACAAAAGGGAACAGGAAAAAATTTTGTTAGTACACTTTTACCAATTCAAGCTGGCACAGGCGTACAACTTCCAGCACAGAATCTTTCAAGATGGAGGATTAAGTAAAAATTTTGCAATTGAATAAAGTGAGTTCGTTTTTAATGTAAAAAAATATTGAAAAATATACAGTTGGAAACAAGTCTGTCGTCAATGGATTGAGATATCGAGATATAAGCTCGCGTTTGCATAATTTTTAAAATATTCGCAATAATTTTCATGCTTAATGTTTCTCGTAAATTTTATTGTAAAAATCAGTTCATTGCGTAACATAAACTTTATATATCAAGATTGCAAACTTTCGGCAAAGTTTAAAAAAAATTTAACAAATTTTAACAAAATATTTTACCGATGTTGAGAATTTTGTTGAATATAAAAGACTTCCGAACCCATTCGGCTACGGTGGTAGTCTTGCGAATTTCTTTTTCTGTCATATAAAAGAATTCGAGCATTCATTACATGGGAGAAAAAGCATAACACTCTCAACAAAACAAAACCTACCTAAAATTAAGGCGAATTTCAAGTGACTTTAAACTTTCCCTTTGTTATACCGGGAGTTTTTTCTTTTGCTGCATGAGAACCATTGATATCGATAATTACGGGTTGACGTTTCCGTGCAGTAAGATTTGGCAAGTCATCGTGAATCGTTTAACCCCAGAACAACGGTTAAAAATTGTTGAATTTACTTTGAAAAAAGTCTGTTCACGAAGTTCATAGAGCGAAGTGTTGAAGAAGACGCCGAAATGTCGATTCGTCGTCGTTCTCAACTTGCTGGCCTTTCTCCTTCGACTAGGTAGAAAATTTTATATAAAGGTCTTGGCTTACGTGCTTATAAATACAGCTCGTTCAAAGGCAGATAAGACAAATAGCGATCTTTTTGGGCGCATTTTTTCTCATTGGGCCCATTTAGATTTATTATGCAGATTTATTGGAAAACGTGGTCAAAAAATGGACTGTTCGAATGGACCATGCAACTTGTAGCCGCAGCAGCCATATGTCAGATATCATTTCAAAAATATATGACATGAATTATACACCGGATTAAAAAAAAAATCATTTTAAATTATTTCTGTTTTGTATTACCATTTTAAGTTGTCAATCTATTAAAAAACAGCCGACACTAAAATTTAATTGACTATAAAAATGCATTCCTGGAATTTATTAAAAAATTCGAACTAAACAAGTGAAACTTTTATGAGCAGTTTGTGAGTTTCTTTCTTTTTTATTTACGTTCATATGTCCATCCATAATTTAAGATTGCTCTGGATGTCAGTCACCAGTTCGCCGTCTTTGTTCTTACAGGAAAACGCCCCGGTCTTAGGTTAGGTTAGGTTATGGTGGTAGTCGGTCTGCACGACCAACTCACTTAGACCTTACAGGTCCATTGTGATACCACTGTGCTACACGGGAACCTCGTTTATCCTCCTTCGTGGAACCATTTCGTGGCTCTTATGAAGCGTAGTATTGATGTCAACCCCACGCCAGACAGTTCTGTAAGAGAATTAAAAAAGTATTTACCTAGACAACCTGCTCTGATTTTAGCTAGGGCTGGACAATTGCAGAGGAAGTGCTCAACTGTTTCTTCCTCTTCCTCATCTCTGCAACTTCTGCAATATTCATGGGAGAAGACTCCTAGCCTCGAGGAATGCCTGCCAAATAGCCAGTGACCGGTTAAGCAAGCCACGACCTTCGAGATATTGTCTCTTGAGAGACTAAGCAATTCCTTTGTTCTTTTCTTGTTTATTTGCGGCCATAGTAGCCTAGCTGTTAGACACGTATCAGCAGTTGGAGAGCGGTACCCTTTCTGGCTAGCTCATCTGCTTTACAGTTTCCCTCAATATCTCTATGTCCCGGAACCCAAATAAGGCTGACCTTGAATACGTCACTAATATCATTTAGAGCTGCCCGGCATTCCTGTGCAACCTTCGATCTTAGTGATGCCGCATTCATTGATTTGATGGCCGCCTGGCTATCCGAGAATATATTTATGATCGTTTTTGTTAGGGCGTGCGTATTTAGGTATGTAGCCACTTCTTTTATAGCTAATGCCTCTGCCTGATAGACGCTGCAGTAGTCTGGTAGTCGAACGGATAGTTCCAGTCCTAATTCCTTCGAGAAAACTCCGTAGCCGACCTTATCGTCTAGCTTGGAGCCGTCTGTGTAAAAGTTTAATTCCCCCCTTCTCCATGGCCTTCTTGTATGCCACTCCCTTCTTGACGGTATACTCGTCTTGAAGAGTCTTTCAAAGGTGAGTCTAGGGATAGAGTAGTCTATTTCTTGTTTATGACTATTCACAGAGTGCAAAATGGAAGCGTGGCCAAAGCACCGGTCTTTCCATAGCGCCATACTTTTTAATCTGAGCGCCGAGGCGGCGGCCACGTGTTTTCCTACCAGATTTAGGGCAGGTAAGTTGATTATCACTTCCAGCGCTTTGTTTGGAGTAGTCCTTAAGGCGCCAGAGATGCACAGAGATGCACACGCCCCGGTCTTAAAACCTTCTGTAAGCCGCCGAACTTTCTGGTACAATTTTCGGGCGTTGTTCCTATTGGCCAGCATCTCAAGCACATCGCACTCACGTATTTCGGCCTCTCGTTTCTTCTTTCGGATAATACGTCTCTCTTCCTTTTTTATCTCTCTATAGCGATCCCACATGGCTCGCGTTTCGCCCGATCGAAGCGTCGCTCTGCAGGCGGCATCCTTTCTTTCTGCGGCAGCATGACATTCCTCGTCATACCAACTGTTTTTTTGGGCTCGCCGGAATCCGATTTCTTCTTAGGCGGCGGTACGTAGAGAACGGGAAATGTGCAACTTTGGACTAAGTAGGCAAATGAGCAGTAAAGTCCTCTCTCGACGAACAAAACTAATGCTCTACAAGACTCTCATCATGTCCGTCCTAACGTATGGCGCAGAAGCTTAGACTATGACAACATCCGATGAAGCGACGCTTGGAGTGTTTGAGAGAAAGATTCTGCGTAAGATTTTTGGACCTTTGCACGTTGGCAACGGCGAATATCGCAGACGATAGAACGATGAGCTGTTCGAGCTTTAAGACGACATAGATATAGCGTAGCGAATAAAGATCCAGCGGCTACGTTGGCTGGGTCATGTCGTCCAAATGGATACAAACGCTCCGGCTTTGAAAGTATTCGATGCGGTACCAGCTGGTGGTAGTAGAGGAAGAGGAAGGCCTCCTCTGCGTTGGAAAGATCAGGTGGAAAAGGACTTGGCTTCACTTGGTGTGTCCAATTGGTGCCGGTTAGCACGAGCAAGAAATGACTGGTGCGCTTTGTTAAACTCGGCCAAAATCACGTAAGCGGTTATCGCGCCAATTAAGAAGAAAAATATGTGTTTTCTGTTATAGTATAAAAAATACACGAAAGTAAATACAAACGAAAATCCAAATAAAAATAATTTCAGCAATTTGGTCGCTGAAATAGCCCGATTTAACATCTTCGTGGAGCTACTCTTTGACAGATGCCGCGATCTATTCGGCAAATTAAATATGTATTAGCTTGGGGAAAAAGAAATACATTATTTTCTCGGTAGATGACTCTAATGATCGATATCTCGTAAAGTGTTTATTAAATAAAATAAAGTTTATGCTCGTTGTCAAGGTGACATTTCACACTAAAAGAAATCGTTTACTGTTTTTTGTGTGTTCCATTCAGTTGTGAGTTACAGAGTGTTAACAATGGAACTCAACAAAGAGAAAATTCGGTGCATTTTCGGTGCAAGCGAGGTCGCTAAAATTATGAATGGTGTTTGTGGTGCTGATGCTATAACAGCGAATTACTTGCAATTTTGGTTACCTAGATTCCGTTCAGGCATTTTTGATGTTAAAGAAAATGTCGATAAATCTAAGTTGACCGGGATGTTAGTAGTCGTAGCATCGCCCATGAGCTAAAGAGGGACCATAAAATAGTTTAAACCATTTGCGCATATTGGAATTTTTATTTTTGTTTTTTATCGTAACAATTTAATTTTTGCTATGGCTATTAATTTGATAAATAATTTAATAATTGATTAGATAATTCACTGTTGTTTGTTTGATTTAATTTTCACTTCTGCCGTCAGTTCACATCACCGCCAAGTTTTTTTTTCTATTATTGCCTCTTTTCCGAGGGGAAATAGAATTTTTATATCTGAAATATAGAGATTATATACATATAATAAATAAACAAAAAACAATTGAAGATTTGGAAAATATCATTGAATCATATTGCCTAAATAGCATTGAAAACTCTACTAAAATAATTGACGGCTGTAGGCGCATACAAAAGGAAAATTTGGAAATTTTCGTTTATAATTCACGAACGGCAGACACTCGAAGTACTCAATAGATAATGAATTTTCGTTCAAAAAATGCGTTTAATTTGAATTTAAGAAAGGCAGCTCAAACTCGAAATACCCTGTACGACTTCTACATGAACATAAGTGGAAACAAGGATATGTGTACTGAAAATCTACACGGAAAGTGCCAAACGGAAACCTAAGAGCTGCTTAACAAAATACATCGAAATAATAAAAGCGTGAAAATTTAGAGAGAAAGAAAAATGTAAACTTAGATGGTGTAAAACTTCAGCTTATATTACTTCGAAAATAGAAGAAAGGCGATAAAAAAGCAATTCAGTGCAGTGAATTGAATGCCTGGAGTATTGTAGAGGAAATTGCTTGCAATTATTTGCACAACAAAACGACCAATTATGCTGCAGTTGCAGTTCGTCAGTATTGCTTGCATAACCACAACAACACAAACATACAAAAATTCCAACTTCACGTGAATAGAATAATTAAATGTTGAATAGAGAAAAAAAAAAATGTGTTTAAATTCTACTACAATAAAAGAAATAGCAGAGTGAGCAGTGTTTATTTACAAGAAGCGCAGCAATGCAAGGCCAAAAGGCGAAAGCAAATTCTTAGAATCTAAAGTGTATTCAATAATAGCTTAGGTACCTAAAGATGGCAGTTAGACCAAGAGAATACAGATATAATAAATTAGCATGTAAATCAATATTTTTCTGAGTATAGTGCAGAGTTTTCCAATAAGGGCGCGGGTCGAAATATAGGGTGATTTTTCAAGAGCTATAGGAAAGTTTTTCAATAAAACTCACGTAAAATTCAGACAAATGCATGAAATTTTTATTTAAATCTATATTACAGTCCATATAATTTTATGTTTGAAAATTATTTCATGCAAATGTTGACCGCGACTGCGCTTCAAATGGTCCATCCGCTTAGTCCAATTTTGACATACTCTTTCCAATGTTTCGGCCGGTAACTCACATATAAATGCTTTAATGTTGTCTTCCAATGCGTTAATTGAAGCAGGCTTGTCTGAATAGACATGAGCTTTAACATAGCCCCACAAAAAATAATCTAAAGGCGTTATATCGATCGACCGGTCGAACGTGAAATAAAATGTTCACCGAACTCGCCTCTCAACAAGTCCATTGTTACGCGTGCTGTGTGGCATGTGGCACCGTCTTGCTGAAACTACATGTCATGCAAGTCGAGCTCTTGCTCATTTCACGGTAGCGCTCACCATTCACAGTTACGTTACGATTCGCAGCATCTTTGAAGAAGTACGGTCCAATGATGCCTCCAGCCCATAAACCACACCAAACTGTGACCTTTTCTGGATACATTGGTAGCTCTTGCAATTCTTCTGGCTGATCTTCACTCCAAAATCGACAATTCTGCTTATTTACGTACCCATTGATCCAAAAATGAGCTTCGTTACTTAACACAATTTTTCGAAAAAAAAGTGGATCTTCGGCCAAGTTTCCTAGAGCCCATTCACCAAAAATTCTGCGTTGCGGTAGGTCGTTCGGCTTCAATTCTTGCATCAGCTGTATTTTGAAAGGCGTCACACCTAAATCCCTTCGCAAAGTTTTCCACGTTGTGGAGTAAAAGAGGCCCAATTGCTGCGAACGGCGACGAATCGATAATTGATGGTCATCATTAACACTGGCCGATACAGCTGCGATATTTTCTTCAGTTCGCACTCTACGTAAGCGCATTGGTGGTTTGATGCCCAATAATGTAAATTTGGTTCTAAATTTAGTCACAATAGCTCGAATAGCCGCTTCAGTGGGTCGATTAAACTGACCATAAAATGGAAGAAACGCGCGATAAACTTTCTTAACAGAACACGCATTTTTATAATAAAATCCAATGATTTGCAAGCGTTGTTCGTTTGTAAGACGATTCATGGTTAAATTATAGACCAAACTGAAGATGTTTGACAGTGAAACAAAGCACGAAACGTGCGTCAGCTCTTTAAACCAACTGTTTAAAAAGATAATAGCTAAAAAATCACCAGGTAGAATGCAACATGCTGTGTGTGAGTTATTAACGAAAGTCTTATTTTATTTAAAAGGCCTATGCATGCCTTATGGGTTGGTGCCTGACTACGATTCGGAAGTGCGCAGGTTCGAGATTCCAGGCACGAAACAAAAATTAGTACACAATTTGTTTTTGAATGACAGTCGCGCGTCGGCAGACAATTGAAAAACTCCAAATGTATTCCTGCCATGAAAAAGCTCTCCATAAAGCCAATCTATCGATCGGAGGCAGCGTAAAACTGTAGGTCCCTCCATTTACGGAAAACATTAAGACGCACAGGAGGTAAACGCCATTTATATATACTACTGTGTCCAAAAAATAAGGTGACATTTGATTTTAAACTGCGCGCTTTGAAGGATTAGGAGAATTCTTTTTTTTTTTAGGTTGGTAGTACTGTGAGTGACATCTATGTCAAATTTCATGTGAAATATTCATTTACTGTTTGAGATACGCGTCGTTTTGTGAGCTGCTAAAAGTGAGTTTCTCGTTTTTTGCAATGTCGAAATTTGTTGAGCAAAGAATTTGCATTAAATTTTGTTTGCGGAATCAATTTTCGGATACGTTGAGGATGGTGCAGAAAGCCTTTCTATGTCTAAAAAAAATGTTTACAAGTGGTATAGTGAGTTCCAAGCCGGTCGTGAACGTGTCGAAGACGAAGAGCGTCCTGGGCGACCATCAACCTCAACTGACGAAGCTCACGTCCAACAAATCAAAGATTTGGTGTTGAAAAACCGTCGATTAACGATTAGAGACCTTGCTGATGATGTCGGCATATCGAAAGGCTCAGTCAATACCATTTTGAAGGATGTTTTGGGCCTCAAGCGCGTCAAATCTCGACTGGTACCGAAAACATTGAATTTTTTGGACTCGTAATTCGTGATCATTTCATCAAAAACTCAACCCATATCGTTCCGCAACCACCGTATTCACCTGATCTGACACCGTGCGACTTCTGGCTGTTCAGCAGGCTCAAAAGACCGCTCCGGGGACACCGTTTTGACACGATAGAGGAGATTCAAGCCGCAACGAAGACGGAACTGAAGGCCATCCCGGAAAGTGACTACAACCAGTGTTTCGAAAATTGGAAAAAACGTTGGCATAAGTGCATTGTGTCGGGAGGGGATTACTTTGAAGGGGATGAAATTGATTTGGAAGAATAAATAAAGAATTTTCAAAATAAATACAATGTCACCTTATTTTTTGGACACAGTAGTATGTATGCCACTATTTACGAAATACGTAATCGTTTAAATTTAACAGCGGTTTTCCAGCGAGGTGTAAAAGCAATCACCTCAAGTCCGACAGTTCATCCTACTGGGATACCATCTTGGTAATTATGTCTGGAGGTCGTGATGCTCAATCGTCAGTTATATTCGCTTGCTGTTCGTCTTGCTACATTTTATCAATGCTGTCTGTCTCAATGACTCTGCCGAATAGATCCAACTGAATTTAAGCAACAGCCTTTGCTACGCCAAATTTGAGGATATTGATTGATTTCCGCGTGTTGGTATAGACCTTCGATTCTGAAAGAACTACAAGAAAAATTATTGTGCATAGTCAGAATTTTGTACAATCTCGGAAGTTAATTTACATCACCTTCGTAAGAAATAACCATACTCTCAAGTGGTTCATTCAGAGTGTCCACCGTTGTATTCACCGCTAGAACCAAACGTCCTCCACATAATAAGGGTGAAGAGACAAGGAATTGGCTACTATCAAACTATAGTATTTGCGGATGAGGATTTTTTTGTTGGTATATTCTAAGAATGCGTATGAGCTGACTTCTACTCACGCTCGATTTACATGCAAGATACTCGGCTTGGCTTTGAGCCAAGATGCGCTAGCGCCTACGATCTGCACTTTCCCCTCGGTACTACCAGTACAGATATTCTACTCGGTACTACCAATTAAGGTATATGCGTTCATTACCATCGTGTCTCTGCCTTCGCATAATTGTTGAGGTTACGTTACAACCATAGTTCTAGGTTCCTTTAGATTCTAGCATATATTGTACCAGGCTAGCAATATTTGAGCGCCACAGCGGAAGCGGTTGACGGTGCTGGCCCCACTAACGACGTTGTCGAAGGCATACACACAAAAGACGCCGCCGAACTAGCATACACACCATAGAGTATTTTTTTGCGAATGCTTGATCAACCTCTTGTAAGTTGGAGTTGTCCATCGTATATCAATTTTGCTTATTAACATCCTCATTCATGTCGAGAGCTCAGTCTTGAATCTGTTGAATATTGTACAAGTCTTGATGCAAAATGCGTCCAGTTGAAGTCAGCGAAGGGCTCATTTTCACAGCAAGGGTTGGGTCGTTCTCCTGCGCACTTTTGCAAACAACGGCAATATTCTCAGTCGATGTGACTTTTCTTTGACGTACAACTCTTGACCAATTATTTACTAACCGGTTTACCTAAACTTGGTCTCTTAATGTGGAAAACTTAGGTTTGAAGGACTAAAATGCGAGCAATGCACACAACTTTATCACTAACGTAGAATTGTTTTGATCATACAATTTTATCATCAATTTTATTATCAAGGCGTGGTCTCAATTGTAAAATTGACCTTGCTGATTTGGAATCAGTGATTGAAACACACAACAGTTTTGACAGATTCCGCCAATAACGATCCGTTCCTATTAGAAAATCTTTAAGAAAAATGTATACCTTAATTTAGCGTGAAAACTAACCAATTCGATTTAATGAATCATTTTAAGGATATTTAATATTGAATGTGCGATATTTTTTCAATAAAGTATATAATCACCGCCATTAGCCATGATAGTTGCACACCCCGATAAAACGATGAAAAATCTCTAAGAACGCTCCATATTCCGTCGCCATTAAGTGTCGGCGTAGGTCTAGATGTAACATTCCTAGTTAGCACTGATTCGACTCTGAACTTAGGCCCCCACAAGGAGCCTTCATCAACCCTCGCATGCAAAGATAACCATGGAATCATGAATAAGTGACTACGCACCAGGATATAGGTAACTCGAATTCGAAATAAAAAAACATCAAGCGGATCCAGCACAGCTGACTAACCGATGGACTGAACGGGAGCGAAGCATCCGTACTTGGCAGGAGGAATGGAGGAACTCCAAGAACGGACGATGGGCATATCGATTGATTCCGAATATCACCTGACCCAAGTACTTGGTGGGCATGGATGCTTTAAGGCCTATCTGCATGGATTTAAGCCCGAAGATGACCCATATTGCACCTTTTGCGAGAGTCTAATTGAAGATGCGGAGGATGTTTTCTTTGTTTGCCCTCGTTTTGAACTAGAAAGAGAAGATTTGAGTGATAGGGTTTGGAAGCCAATAGTGGTTAGTAACCTAGTAGACTAGCTTGACTCAGAAGAACATTCGACCGCTGTCAGTAACATGGCAAGAATAGTAATTGCCGAACTGCGTCGCGCTGAACAACAGCGCAGATTTCTATGTAGAGGCAATAGGTCAGTCCCCCTCCCGTGAAGTAATACTTAACGGTATTAGGAATCACCAAACTGCGATGCGCTGAACAATAGCGCAGCTTTTCATGAAGAGGCAATAGGACGCTCCCCCTCCCGTGAAGTATTACCTAACGGTCGTCCCGCGAGAGGGAAACGGAGCTGGGGTGGTTTTTTAGTAGGTGAGTCGAAGGACAAGTCTCACACTTTTCGGTTTTCAATGCTTTTTGCCCCCTCCATAAAAAAAAAGAGTAGTGCTGTACGATCTCGAAGGTAATCGCAACCCAGTCGGCCGAACTTGCCTTGGTGCCTGTTTCGGTCTACATATTTGATTTAATCCAAGTTTTTGCTCCACAATAGTTGGTATCAGGTCACATTGAAAGCCAACAGTGAAAGCCACAGGCCCTTGAACTGCATTTTGATGTTTCCATATTAGACAACCCAAAAATTAGACAACCCAATGAACTATTTATTTGAGAAGTTGGCAACTGTACAACACCACTTTACTAGATTAGAACGGTGTAGCACATCTACTATACACGATTATATATGTAGACTAAAACAAAAAAAAACATAATTATAAAAAACAGATTTTGAAATAGTCAGGAATGCCAACAAAGACCCCGAACGAAAAAAATGTGCACCTGACCTTTTTCTGCTGCTTAAATAACTTAGGTAATAACACACGGGCTAAAAAGTCCCGCGCCTAACAAAGAAACCACGTTTTTTTTTTATCAAAATTAGTTTTATGCATCAACGTAATTTCCATCAAGAAAGCACAATCATTCCAGCGTTCCTTTATCAATTCAATACCACTTTCGTGGGACGATTTATCTTTTGCATCTAAATAGGTACTCAATTAGGTCTGCGAACAGCCAGAAGTCACTGGGAGCCAAATCTCGCGAATACCGTGGATGTGAGAGCAATTCGAGATTCAGAAGCAAAAGCAAAAATATAAAAACAAACACATTTGCAGCCTTGTTTTACTGCTTTTTCAATGCTGTGTACTTTTGCGAATGCGCTGCTTATGTATGCAGACCGCCAAAGCAAGCCAAAAAATGAATAAAAATGAAAAGTAAAAAAAAATATAATACATACCTAATACAGGGATCGTAAGAGTGGTTTTTTTTTATCAACCATTTGTTGAAAGCGAACATCGTTTGAAATGATTCTATTATATAATAATTATGCAATGGGAAAAAATATGAAACAAATAAGAGAAATGGTTTATTTAAAATTTAAAAATATTTGATCTCACCGAACTTATTTTGTTGAGAAAAGTAGCCGCAATCCCGCACATTTCGACAAGAGATCTTACTAGTGAGCGCAGAGCTGAGTGCGGAGTAGAATTTTCTAATGAAACATTCAGCCAAGTTTGGCAAAAGTACAACTCTACTTCACGAATTGCTCGAAGAAGCCTTCGTTCTCTGCACAGCATAGCGGTTATCTGCTAGAACGCACCTAGCTCAGCCAACTACCACGGGATGATGCGATATTCTGCAATGAGACTAAAATAGTACTGTATTGAAACGATGGGCCAAATAGAGTGTGGAGGCCGCCACTGAAAGCACTGCAATGCCACTTGGCAAATAGTGTAAACAAAATTTGGCTTCATGACAACAAACCCCAGTTTAAATTCTACCTGGACGACGCTCCAAAACATAAAACTCATTTGGTCGAAATGTGACTTCTTTTTAATTGCCGTAAGGTATTTTAGACATAGCCCAGCGAATAAAGATCCAGCGGCTACGTTGGCTGGGTCATGTCGTCCGAATGGATACAAACGCTCCGGCTTTGAAAGTATTCGATGCGGTACCAGCTGGTGGTAACAGAGGAAGAGGAAGGCCTCCTCTGCGTTAGAAAGATCAGGTGGAGAAGGACTTGGCTTCACTTGGTGTGTCGAATTGGCGCCGGTTAGCACGAGAAAGAAACGACTGGCGCGCTTTGTTAAACTCGTCCAAAATCGCGTAAGCGGTTATGGCGCCAATTAAGAAGAAGAAAGTATTTTCTATATTTTCTGCTATTGGCTTATTAATTATTTATATTTGTCAAAATAAACCAAAGACTGAGAGAAAACCATGTCAAAATGCAATATTGTTTTAGCATCTTTTATAAACAATTTTAATGCGTAACACATTTCGAGATATTTGAATGCAAGGTTCCGCAAACACAACGTTCCTTATTGGATATTTCTACTACATGCTTGTTTTTGACAAAAATTCTTAAAGAGAGATATTTTGCATTGGCTTTCCCCCTCTAGAATCTTTCCGAAAGTACAAGGATAAAAAAAATATATAAGAAACTATGCGATGGCAAATAACTGAGTATAGCAGAGATTTTACAATTAAAATAAAAACCTTGCTAGTACGAGGGGTGCCTTTTATATGTCGGGATTAGAGAAGAAAAACAAATTTTAATCATCGAAAATCATTATATTGTTTTTCAAAGTATTCTCCATGAAGATCTATACACTTTTGCATGCGTTTGAACCAATTGTCGAAGCACTTTTGCCACTCTGAATGAGGTACCTCCAAAACATGCATTCTGAATGCCGCAACCGCTTCTTCAGGTGTCGAAAAACGTTGACCTCTCAGTTTGTTCTTTACGTACGGGAATAAAAAGAAGTCATTTGGTGCCAAGTCAGGACTATACGGCGGATGACCCATTAATTCGATGTTTTGGGTGCTCAAAAATGCAGTTGTTTGAGCCGATGTGTGAGAGCTCGCATTGTCCTGGTGAAGAGTGATCCGTCTTTGGCGATTGGTTTTCCTAATTTCTTGAAAGACAACTGGCAAACAAATGGTTGTGTACCACTCAGAATTTACTGTTCTGCGTTGTTCTATTGGTACGGTTGCGACATGTCCAGTTTTTCCGAAAAAACAGGCGACCATTTGCTTGGAAGTGCTTCGTGCGCGAACAACTTTTGTTGGATTTGGCTCATTTTGAAACACCCATACAGTCGACTGCTGTTTACTTTCGGGCTCATACGCGTAAATCCATGATTCATCACCTGTCGCGATGTCATAGACGTGTTTCGAAGCCCCGCGATCGTATTTTTTGAGCATTTCCTTCGACCAATCGACACGAGCCTTTTTTTGATGGATTGACAAATTGTGTGGGATCTAACGCGAACAAAATTTTTTGACAGTCAAATGTTTATGCAATATTGAATGTATGCTGGTCCACTAATGCCTAAGATTGTCTCAATCTCACGATAGGTCACATGACGATCTTGCAATATCAGCTCAGCAATCGCGCACAGCATCAATGGGTTTCGGAACAACAACTGATTTTGGACGACCTTCACGAAATTCGTCTTGGAGTGAACTACGACCACGATTGAATTCACCATACCATCGATAAACACTGGTCCTTGATGGAGCTTCATCGCCAAAAAATGAATTAAGTTCATCCATGCAATGTTGATGAGTTAATCCACGTCGAAAGTTGTAAAAAATAATCGCACGAAAATGTTCACGATTTAATTCCATTTTTGGACCGAGATGAATATTTTAAGTTAGTGTAAACAACACAAATAGCGCTGGTATTTCAAAACGTTCTGAGTACGTAAAAGCCAAAAAATGTCAAACTTTGCGATACAGCTATCAGTTGCCAGATTGCAACACCAAGGTTGCCAAATCCCGAAATATAAAAGGCACCCCTCGTACTTACATATGTATATAAAGTAAGTCGCGTGCGACATCATAAGTTTGAATTTTAAAAATTTGTAAATATTTTTGTTTACCATAAATTCTGTAAGTAAAAATGGTGAAGAGAAAAGTTGAAGGAAAATCAAAACAAATTACAAAGCAATGAATTAAAAAACAAGGAAGGGATGCGGAAAGCTATGCAAGAGAGACGACGTTGACTGAAGGAAGTAATAAATTGATTGAAAAGCAAAGACGGTACGAGCGCATACATAAGAGGCTAAGTCAGGAGAAGTTCGTAGAAATGCGAAATGCAAAACAGGCAAGCTTTACAAATGCAAGCAAATGTTGGCCAAAGCTATAAAAGGAAGCCTTGCCAAAGACATGCAGAAAAAATTTAAATCATATGAAATTTTGTTTAAAAAATATAACCTGTCCGTATAAACAAAATAATAATAATAATATTCCTAACACTTTTTTACCCTCCTTACTTAAATTTGTTTTTGTATTTATATAGTTATTAAATGCTTCTCAATGCTTTATTCATACTGCATATATTTTTTAATTTGTTGTTACTGTATGAAAATAAATACTTTGAATATTTCTGTTGATTCAAAAATATTTTTATTAAGCTTGTTTGCAAATAATTTCATAAAAAGAGCAAAGAGCAGAGAAACAACACAAATATTAGGATGGAAAAATATGTCTCATGTGACAGTGATAGAAATTTAATTTAAAAAAGTATAGGTACATAATTGTAGCGTAAAATGAAAACCATTTTTAAGAGACATCAACGCCTAACATTCTAAAATTAATTGCACGAAAATATTGTCTGAGTTTCCCTGATATCAGCGATTGAATTGTGCCAGCAAAAACCACTTCTGCTTTTGTCCTGTGTGAATGCAACTATCTTAAAAATGAAAAATTGCTCAAAATCACGCTCAAGACGAGAAAGCCAACACGATTGACGAGCACTCCGTAAAGTTTCTGCCGTACTTTAAGTACCTTGCAGTCAATATTGATTCAAAAATTACATTCAAAGATCATTCTGAGTCAGTCAACAAACAAGCACAGCTAGCATACGGTGCGTTTTCAAGACTTATGCCAAATATAGGAGCACCTCGCAGCGCCGATCTGGGCGAATGTAAAAAAATCGCATATGAAATAAATAAGAAAGACACAAAGATTAACCGCGCTTAGAGATGCGAGCACCATACGCACGGTTTCAGAAGATGCAAAGCAGTCATATCGAGGGAAATCCTTACAGATCTCTCGGTCAAAGAGCTGCAGAAGCTGCATAATCTAGTGCGAGGAGTACCGCCCGGTGTTATTAAAGAAAAAGAGAGGCAGCGAACCAGCAGGAAGTGGCAGCATAGATCTTTCTACAAATGGTCGTTGGATGCATAAACTTATAATAGACATAGCGAAATGGTATCGAAGGAAGCACGGAGAAGTTGACTTTAGCGTGTCGTAAGTGCTGAGCGGTCACGCATGTTTTAAAGACTACACCGAATCAGAGAGTGCTAGACAAGTGCTACTCCTGTGCTCGCATTTTGACACAGAAATAGAAGACCTTCGCAGAATTTTTGGCGCGCATCCCACAGAGGCAAACCTTACGTCAAAAATAGGTGGTAAACCTGTAAAATGAACCTACGCCATTAACAGCTCGATCTCCAGGCTGATGTAAATGCTGAACAGTCGCTGCAAGACGAACACCGAACAAATTTTTGGAGACTGACTTTTTTGAGTCAACATACTCAATAACGGCCTCTCGACGTATTAATGAATGCCAAAGTTCCGAGAGGAGCAATCGTTCGGACAAGAGGAGGTTTTAGTTCGGGTTAAAGTCCCACACTAACGGCCCCAATGTCATTCTAGGCTTTCGACGCTTTGCTCCTCCGACTATTGTAGCGTCTTTCAGGCTGAACAGTCAGGCGGCGATAAAATCCTCCACAAAGCAGTCGAAACCACCAAGAGGTATGAAATGACGCACAGCTCTTAACGAAATGGGCTCCTGGCCATTATGACATTGAGAGTAACTGCAGGGCCGATGAACCAGCGAGACTTGGCACCACACTTCGCAACGAGAATATTGAAAATTGTACTGGTATACCCCTGCAAACATTTAAGCTACTTATTTCTTAGAAATGTTTGAAAAAAGCGAATGGAAGATGGTTTCATGAAACCATCAGCAGAATCGCCTGTGGTCCAAATAAGCGCAGTCTTAGCACGCTGGTTTCAGTTATAACGAGGCACTGCCTAATAGGCAAGCACGCCCAGAAAATGAGTGTGCAAGCACATGACTTCTGCAGAAGAAGTCTGGATGAGGCGATATCGTACCTGCTGCTCTATCCAGACGTAGATTTACTATTTGAGTCAGAAAATTGTTCGATGAATTGGAAGATCTCAGTACTGTGGAAACCAAGCAACTTCTAAAATGTTTGAAATGCACACTTTCGTTTTAGAAGAGATAAGTACAAATTCCCAGGCGGTATCACAAAGGGCTATGAGTGTGCTTTACAGTGGGCAGCCTGAGCTTCAACCTAACCTCAGCAGGGCTTCAACCTAACCTAACTTAAGTATCGTTTTATGAACCTACTGCACACCACTGTGCCAGAATGCTTGCCATCAATTTTCGAGAGTCTTATTAACGCTCTGCCTTTCTTTGCGTTGGCGGCGTTGAAGCTGATAATAATTTTTTAACTATGTTGTTAAGACGACGCCAGTAACAACAAAAAAAAACGAACATGAATAACGATGCTTGCAACAACTGCAAAAATCACCATAATAACCTCGAATGGAAGTAAAAGTAAACGTCAGAAGTAAGTAACAGCTAAGTGGAGCGTTCGAGCCATAAAATGCGAACAACTCAAGAGCGATAGAATTGTGATTATTACAAGAAAATAGTTGGTGTTAAAATATGGTTGTTGTTGCAGCTTCTGCTGTCCATGATGGTACGACCGAAACGTTGTTTTTGTTGCAAATATAACAACAGTAGCGCAAAGCTGCATAATTTCAAGAAAATTTAGGCCAAAAAGAGAATGATGAAACATGCAACGAACAAAGAAAAAGCTTTTTGCAACTAACCAGCTGAACCCGTTTAGAGAAGAAGAGTGAGTGAGGCGCAGCGCGGTTTGAGGAGAAGCGGATGTGCAAGGAAACGATTGGAGCGGGTGTGTTGCGATTGGCTTAAATTGGGTATTACATAATGACTGACACAACCATTAATATTTGTTGCTGGCGATAATTTGCTCTACATTTTTTGTGCAGCACACTTGCGGAGCTTGTTAGCTCATTTGCCGCCAACTATAAAATGTGCTCTATTTGCTCTCTTGTAAACTTTACAGCTTTCCATTTCTGTATTTGTTGTTGCGAATGCAGTAATTGAGTGCTGCTGAAGTATTGTATTTTTACTAAATTCGTTGCAATTCGTTGTTTGTGTGTATCTTCCACTTAAGGTTCATTAAAATGTTGAGCCGTTGTTAACAAAGCCAATTGTTTGCACTACTTTTTTGGTGCGTGAGTGTAAATTCCATACAGTAAATCAAATATTGCATGAGTAAATGTGGGAGACTAGTAACTTTTGGACTAGTTCGGACTTGATCTATAGGAAGTAAAAAACCATTTTCAACCTGTCTCCTTTTAATTGTTTTGAAATTAAAATTTTATTAACATCTGACATTATCTTGCAAGATTTTAGATTTTCCGCCAGTCCTAACTGGAGCGGTTAGCGGCACCAAAGTCACGTCCACTTCGATGTACCTAAAGTCGTTTTAATGAACGTTTGTCACACTGGATTTAGCTTTTTTTCACTTAGCGCATTATTTTTCCTATAAAACATAGTTGTGGTAAGACGATAACTTTGTTTGAAAAATTTCTTCAGAACAATAGAATTTATTTTAAACTCGCTGCAATTTCAACATCTGAGAAATTCAGTGATGGTAACTTTCCTGGTTTCTGGCTCTTGTCAACTAACAGCGTTTTATGGTCATCAAAATATATAAAGTCTACAAATTTGATAATGTAATTTGTATATACGGGGGGACTAACAAAAGTTCGATAAATTGAATTGAAGAAAGAACACATTTCTTTTATTATTATTTTTTTTTTATCTGCATTATTTTTTATCTTCTCCACATTATCAAAATTAATTTTCACACATTTCTTTAATCTGTAAATCCACTGTTATCCTGCACTAAATGTTGTAGGGACAAACGCAGCTGCCGTCTTGGCGCTTAGACTTGAAAGTATGGCGCAATGGAAAACCGGCGGTTTGGCCATGCTTCTATGTATTTTGCATACCCTGAATAGCCACAAACAAGAAATCGACTTTTCTATTCCTAGACTCACTTTTGACAGACTCTTCAAGGCGAGCATACCATCAAGGGGGGAATTAAATTTTTATGCGGATGGTTGCAAGCTAGACGATAAAGTTGGCTATGCAGTAGTTTCGAAGGAATTAGGCTTTAACTATCCGTTCGACTACCAGACTACTGCAGCATCTATCGGGCAGAGGTTTCAGATATAAAAAATAGCTACGTATGTCGTAGCAACAATTGCTATAAATATATTTGCGGAAAGCCATGCGGCCATTAAATCAATGAATCCGGCTATACTAAGATCAAAGGTTGGTCAAGAGTACCAGGCAGCCCTAAATGATATTAGTGTCGTGTTCAAAGTCAGCCTTATTTGGGTTGCGGGACATAGAGACATTAAGAGAAATTGTTAAGCTGATGAGCAAGCCGGGAAAGGTATTACCATTCAACTGCTCAGTGATAGAAGTACCTTTGAGATACCTATGGCCACAAAAACAATGTTATACTAGAGGCCAATAGGTAAGAGCTAGGCTACTGCGGCCGCAAATTAATAAGAAAAATACAATGAAACTGCTTAGCCTTTCAAGAGCGGATATTTCGAAGGTCGTGGCATGGTTAACCGGTCATTGCCTATTGGGCAGGCATTCCTTGAGACTAGGAGTTTTCTCCCATGAATAAAGGTTGTTAAAAAAGTCTTGCGGTATTTTTATTGAATTTTCAATTGTTCATAAAATTGGTTATAATAATGCGATTTAAGTCAAATATGCGCCGTTTTGTTCGATGACGAGTTCCCAACGAGATGTCAACTTCATAATGCTCCTCTTATAGAAGCTCGCTTCCCTATTGTCAAAAAAGTCGGAGAGCCAATTTTCACAGGACTCTCTTGTGGATAACTTCCGACTACCAAGCTCGTTCGCCATGGACAGAAATAGGTGGTAATCACTTGGTGCGAGATCCGGACTATACGGTGGATGCAAAAGAACCTCCCATCCGAGCTCCGGGAGCTTCTGGCGCGTCACCAAAGATGTGTGTGGCCTGGCGTTGTCCTGATGGAAGACAATTCGGCCTCTGTTGATCAAAGATGGCCTCTTCCGCATGAGTGCTGCATTCATGCGGTCCAGTTGTTGGTAGTACAGGTCCGAATTGAGCGTTTGGCCATAGGGGAGCAGCTCATAGTGGATGATTCCCTGCCAGTCCCTCCAAACACACAGAAGAACCTTCCTGGCCGTCAACCCAGGCTTGGCCACCGTCTGGGCAGCTTCACCGCTTTTCGACCACGACCGTTTGCGCTTCACGTTGTCGTAAGTGACCCACTTTTCATCGCCAGTCACCATTCGCTTCAAAAACGGGTCAATTTTGTTGCGATTCAGAAGCGATTCGCATGCATCTATACGGGCAAAAATGTTGTTTTGCGTCAAGTCGTGTGGCACCCATACATCGAGCTTCTTTTTGAATCCAAGCTTCTTCAAATGGTTTATAACGGTTTGATGACTCATGCCCAGCTCTTGGCCGATACTACGGCTGCTACTATGCCGGTCTCTTTGGATCAATTCAGCGATTTTATCGCAATTTTCGACGGCAGGCCTTTCGGACCGTGGCGCATCTCCGATCACCTCTGTACCAGAACGAAAACGTTGAAACCATCATTGTGCGGTGGAAATGGAAACTGTATCGGGTCCATAAACTGCACAAATTTTATTGGCAGCATGAGATGCATTTTTGCCTTTATCGTAGTACTACTGTAAAATATGCCGTATTTTCTCTTTATTTTGCTCCATGTTTGCGACGCTATAACTGACGAACGACTAAAAGCAAACAACAATTAATCAAACACGTGTTAGCACGTGAAAAGAGCTTTCCAAAAAGCTCTAGCGTGAACCGATGCGACGAATACAACTAGAACTACGCGCTTGCAAAGACAAGCTTGCGGAAATACCGCAAGACTTTGGTTTCCTAGATAGATACTTTTCCAATTCTCTTACGGAACTGTCCGGCGCTTCATCAGAAGTACATTAAGGTTTCATGATGCCCATGTCGTACAGTGGTATTACAACAGGTCCGTGAATTGGTTGTACAGACCGATTACCACCATAACCTAAATCCTTTTTTGAAAATAGTCTTCAAAATGGCGTTATTGTGGTTTCAAAGTTCAGCTTTAAACGCATTTATTATCTCTTCATTGGTTACAAAGACTTCCAAAGTATTTTCCTCTCAAATTTTTTTTTTTAATTTGGAAATAACCAGAAATCATACGGCGCCAGATCTGGAGAATATGGCAATGGACCAATCTTTTCAATGCCAGAAAGCGCAATGAAGTTAATTGCCCTTTCAGCAATATAAGTTGGCTTGGTGGAAGAAGCAACGGCGCCATTCCACGTGTTTCCTATTTTCAAGTAAGTTTTGAACACTCTACTCAAGCTTATTTTCGATTCTCATTCAAAATTCGTAGAACCCACGAGAGCAGATGTCTTTGTGTATTGCAAATCTTTATGCAATATTCGCCATAATGCCATAGCGCTCAGGCCTAATTCACTAAATATCATTTCGCGTGCGATTCGTGTCTCCGTCAATTTTTCATTCACCAGAGCCACATTTCTTTCGGGAATCAACGATTATGGCCATCCCCATCGAAGCTCATCCTCCACAGAAAAATATCCAGTCTGGAATCTTTGATAGCACTTACAAATACTCTTAAGAGATATAGTGCCTGCTTCATATGCAGTTTGGAGCTTATTGATCGTATCCACAGGCTTAAGTTGACGTCGAATGCCGTAAAGTATTCAGTAACGAATTTCCTGCTGCGTCGCTAACGGGATTTCTATTGACTTTGCATCACTTATTTTACATTTTCTCGCCTCCATTGTAAAAAATTTTTCTGAAATTTTAAATGACAGATCCTAAGACTATGACAAAACCAATGGCATTTTAAAAATTTACCAAAAATAAAAATATTCCATAAACTTGCCGCACTCTTGTTAGTGCCCCGTATAAAATGAAGTAAAAAGTATTGAATACTTATCGCTCGACATATTTAGTGGGTTATATCTCACAAATCGATGTATACATTGTCTCGATACTATATAGAGATTTGAAGGTGGCATTACGATTCTTTGTTTTGTGTGTGGCAAAGCCAATTGAGTGCTACAACAAAGTTCCATGCTTTTTACTACCACTAATACATGCTCGTGTTCAACACCCACACAAAACACCAAAATGGAAAGGGTATTTCAACGGTTTTATAGTTTGACTATCAACAAAAATGGTAAGGTTTACCGGAGGTAAGTCCATTAGTCCTATTGTTTTGCTGAAAGCATGAAAAATAAGTGAAAATTCATAACATTTAACAGATTGTCCCACTCTGCACCTCCATTGCCACAGGTGCGAATGTAGTTATAAAATGAATGATAGAGAACCAGTCATTTTTCGAGGATACCTCTGTATATATTTACTCCAAACTGCTGCCGCCATTATTGACTGACTGGCTGACTGATTCCCACCTGGCTGCAGACTAAGGGTAGATTCACACTATGGTGCCGATCACGGTTCGTTCTCGGTCTAGTCTCGGTTCGGTAAAATCTTTCGACATCTACATTTGTGTTCTTACATCGGTCCAGTCGCGATTCATCGTTAGTTGCGAGAACGCAACGTTATTCACACTATCAGTACAAGTCGCGGCAACTTCGATCACGCTCCAGCAAAATATTCTTCGAACTTGATCGATGCTGGAGTGTGACTGTACCGAAACTTGAACAGCACGGATAGTGTGAATACAGTCATTGTTTTTCGTTTGTGAATATTTTACCGGACCGAGACTGGACCGAGAGCGGACCGTGATCGGCATCATAGTGTGAATCCGGCCTAAACCTTTCGGAACCAACTTTAACTCACACATGCATTCATACATCGTATATATCCGTAGATAATATAAAAACAACCTTCAATACTTACAACTCAACATTACCGTATAATTTGCTGCGGAAGACCCCTCCCACTCCACACATTCGCACTCAGTCTTCTCCTTCTCTCTACAATTCTCTAACAGCGAGCTACATTTGCACTCAACCTGCACTCCGTAGCCGCTCACTTAAAAGCATAAAATGTATTCCATTTCAACGTTAAATAAAATATAAAACTGTAACACTTTACTCTTATCGCCGTTGTTATTGTTGCTGCTGTATTATGCCTTACTACTATACACAGTTGACGAATGAAGTGTGTGCGAAGATATAATGGTCGGTATCGCCCTCACTTGACCCCTTCAATTCGTCCGTCGCCCACACCTCGACGATCCGCTGTTCTAAGCACTAATGTTCGGATTACTACATAAAAGCTTCGTTATTTGCTCGCTCCACTCAGTTTAGGTTGGCAAATAGCCCTGCAGGGAAGTTCACTAGTGCGCGTCTAGAGAATTTAGATACTTTGATTAGGACGCATTAATTCTACTTTTTCTCTAAGCAGCTATTGAGTTGTGTACTGATAGTTTCCTTTTCGATACTTCAGAACCAGTACCAAATGCAGGAGACAAGATCTAATACGCTCTTACCTAGTGTTATGCCATGTTCCTACCGAAGATGTTTGCCCTTAGTCGGGGTTTAATTGTGGCAGAATATAATATTAATCATTCCCTACTCTACTTTATACATATATAGACTTTTCTGCTCTCAGCTACGATTAAACCTCATTTAACCACAAAGTAAAAGGCATGTCTACTAGTGATTAAAAATGCTCTTTTACTTTTTGATGAGAGAGTCCTTAGCTTTCTGATATGGCCTTCGCTAACAGGTGAGCAAAATAGTATTCAAATAAGCTTGGGCCTTAAAAACTTATTATCTGACACTTTTTAAATCACATCTATACCAAATAAAAAATACTGTAGGATTCGCCTGCACTGAAGCTGCGTTGACCAAGCGTACACTATGGCTGGTGTTGACTAAAGGGTTTTTGAATTGGCGCGGGTCGATTTTGGC
This sequence comes from Anastrepha obliqua, assembly GCF_027943255.1. NCBI lineage: Eukaryota > Metazoa > Arthropoda > Insecta > Diptera > Tephritidae > Anastrepha > Anastrepha obliqua. The sequence goes on from NC_072894.1 coordinate 123,203,314, forward strand.
GTCCTGTGGTAGCCATTTCGTTTTGGTGACATCTGTCAAGTCTTTTGTTTATTATTCAGTTGTTTATGCCAAATCATCGTGGCAAGTTACACGATTGAACAGCACGTTCAAATGATAAAACTTTATTATCAAAATGAGTGTTCAATTTCTTATGGCCCATATTGAACCATATGGACCTAGACGACATGTGGTTCCAGCAGGACGGCGCTACGTGCCACACAGCCAACGCCATTTTATTCCATTTCAACATCTACCCGCCCTTATTGAAAAACCCTTTAGAAAGGGAGTTCCCGGTAAGGTAATACGCCTAATCAGAGCCCTTTAAGAGTACTCCGAACTGGCAATGCTTCACAACGGCAGCATCAGCGACCCGTTCACCACTAACGCAGTCGTAGCAAGGTTGCCCCCCTTCTCTTCGCAGTCATCCTAGATGACGTTATGAGCCAATTGATAATCAAGAGGTCACAGAAGGGGCATCTTGAGGACCTTGTTTTCGCCGATATCTGCCTCTTCTCTCACAGACTCACTGACAAGCAAGAGAAGGGGAACAGACTATTCACGCTGACACACACTGTCGGACTGGAATTCAAAATCGCCAAGACGAAGGCTATGAGAGTTAGCCACAATAAAGCAAGATGATGACGGATACCGGTTGAATTTGTCGAAAGCTTCTACTAACTCGACTACCCTATCACGGCAGACGCTGGATCAAATGAAGATGTCAACTGAAGGCTAAACAAAGCAAGGGTGGCGTTTGGGCGAATGCATACGGTATGGGAGAGTTCGCAAATATCCAGGCGCTCTAAAGTGTAAATATTCAGCTCATATGTGAATCCAGTGTTGTTGTACGCAAGTTAATCATGGCTGGCATCTAACATTATCACACAGAAGCTACAATCTTTCATCAACAAATGCCTCCCGCTGACAACAACGACGCGCTGTCAACAACGATGTTGCGCGAGGTAGCAAATGCCGATGTGACGGACGGCGCAAAAACAATAGACCGTGTACGATGCGAGTGTTTTGTCGAGGCCCTATGCCCCCGAGCGGAGTAAACAAGGATATAAAAAAACAAAAAGAATGAAATGGCAGTATCATTTGCGTACTTTGCATAAATTTCCATATTGTTTAATTCTGGGAGAATTGTGAATATAATTTTCTAGGAGCATTTGAATACTAGACGCCATGGCACTACTGCTCATTTGTTAACATATACAACGATATTGAACTGACGAACCGGGAGCCTTACAATACAAAAGTCCACATAAATTTGTAAAATACAGCCAGTCGCTGTCCCGCTCTCAGTGAATTTCCGCTGAAAATCAGCTGATTACTGACCTAATAATATAATATTTTTATTGTTGTAATTATATTGATTTTATTACACATTTATATATACGATTCTATGAAAAACAAAATCGTGCCTTAGCTGTCGCTGCTAGCGTTAACGAAATAGTCGATGGGTCAGTGGAATGGAACATTGACATACTATTAAAGATGTCGTTGGCTCGATTTCTTGACTAAAACCAGCACCCCACTGCGTTAAAAGCCATTGTCACCACCGGACACCACGGTCGTAAAACAAGAGCAGAGCGATTGTTTTCATTTACCATCATATTCTAAAATGACTTTTCCGGTAGGGTACTACCCTACATATCAGCGTTGTATTTACATACAAATGTGCGGGCGCTTGAACTAATGTGAATTGTTTGTATTTTGCTGTCTAGCTGCTGACTTCGGTATTAGGTTTAATGGCAGTTAAGTGGCATTAACCGTTTCTTATGCTGAGATTTAAATGCTTAAATTATTTTAAGTTGCACGCGCTAAATAAATAGTACGGGATTTTACCACCCCATCCACCCACCCAACCAGGCACGTAAACTATGGTAATGCAAATGCGGAAACGAGTAATATTAAAGTACTGCGAGAAGACAAACTTAGTGCAGAAGCACTTAATATGCGAAATATGAGCACTTTATACCTACTAAACATTTACAAGTTGTAAACTTTTAATGACGAGTTTTTAGTTTCTTAAAATTTAGAGCACCAGAGTAACTGCAGGAGCTTGTAATTATGTATGGACATAATTAAATGAAGATGCTAACAGTGATTGCGAGACCTTCAAATCCTGTGCATCACAAATCGACGGCCTACAAGAATCATTAAAATAGCATAAAGCTAGTGGAACTTAAACGACAGGGGGGTTGCCACTCACCATGAGGGTGCAAAGCGACCCACTAATACCTGGATTTTGATATCACTCCTTCGAAATCATGCCTCTTGGTTTGATTTTCGATGTGGTGAAACAAATTCGTGAGCGAGATAGAGACAGAGAAACTGTGAAGCTCTCTCCACTTACTTCTCGTTCCCGCAGCTGCGGCGGAAGTCATTACAGGAGAACCCCATACGCTTCCCACGTATGTCCATTAGGCAGCGCCTGGGGATGATATCTTAAATATCTTGTTCTGTTTTTATTCATTCTAGGCTAGATCTGTCTAGTTAACTCACTATCTGGGATCCGTGGTCCATATACAGGGTGGGCCATATAGCGTTTGCTTTTTTAACCACCTATTTTTTTGAGAATGGTAACACAAATGACATGTCAAATGTGTTCATAATTTACTTAAAGGTTTGACATTTACGAAATTGGGCGTTATACGCTTGAACAAAATTGGGAAATATTGAAAACCTATTTCCAAAGTGGTGAGTCTTCTTCTTCTTTTCTGATTTTCACATCGGTGGCTACGTCAATAAGCAAAATTGTCGGATTTGGGGCTCAGAAAATCCATACGTTACTGTAGAGAAGCAAATGCATCCACAACCAGTCACTGTTTGGCGCGGTTTTTGGTTTGGCGGCATCATCGGGTCATTTTTTTCGAAAATGAGCGAGGAGCCGCGGTTACAGTAAATGGCGAGCATTACTCAACGAGTTTTTGTTTCCAAAAATTGAAGAGGATGACATGGACGACATTTGGTTTCAATAGGACGGTGCAACTTGTCACACTGCCAAAGTTACACTCGATATCAATTAGCCGCCTCGGAGCTGTGATTTAAGACCGTTGCACTATTTTTTGTGGGGAGCCGTTAAGAACAAATGCTATGCGAACCATCCAGAGACGATTGATGCCTTAAAACAAGAAATCGAAGTTGCCATTCATGAAATTGGAGCCCAAACAATCGAAAATGTGCTTAAAAATTGGGTTGATCGAATGGCCTACTGTAAAGCTAGTCGTGGCAGTCATTTTAACGATATTATTTTTTATTCATAAATGACAATGTTCAATCTTCAAAATAAAAAAAAAGTTTGAAAAAATATTGATCAGTTTTTTTTAAAGCCGATTCAAAAAGCAAATTTTACATGGTCCACCCTATATTATTAGCCTACGCGATGTATGTCGACCTGATTCAGAGCGCTATTTTAAGGAAATCGACCCAGGGCCAGTGGCCTCATCAACAAAAAATTATGTTATAATGTACTTCCAGGATGATATATATGGTCGATTTTCTCCCCCAAACCAAAAATCGAATTTAAAAAAGTATTAATTTAAAAAAAATATTTGATTTTTTATATACAACTAGCTGACCCGGCGAACTTTGTTCCGCCCTAGAGGCAATAAAAAAGCAAATTTTTGATTTATTAAGTCAATTTTTTTATTAATCAAGTATTTCAATGAAACTTTAATAGCATTTTTTGTTTTATTATCAGGTGCAAGAACAAACAACGCAGATGGTTTTCCGAGCCGTGAACATGCCATTGCGATTTGACGCCGTTGGATTATTATCTTTGGGGTGCCGTCAAAGACCAGTGTTATGCCAACAAACCAGCAACAATTGATACACTGAAGACCAACATACGCGATGTCATAGCTGAAATACAGCCGCATACAATCAAAAATGTGTTGAAAAATTGGACCGATCGTATGGGATGGTGCATGGCTAGCCGAGGCAGCAATATGAATGAAGTTGTGTTCCATCATTAACCGGAAGGATTGTACTTCAAAATAAAAAAACAGTTTGGAAAAATATTAAGTAGTTTCTTTTTTATAGCATTTTTAATTCCGTAAAGTTATATAGCGGACCCTTTATATATTTCCTTTATCAGTAAACAATTTTGATACAGCACCCACATTTTTGCTTACTTATGTTTGCCTCTCTATTTTACGAAACATATATGTTATTATTCCAAAAAAGTTTCCAGGTGAGTCAGCAGCTCACCGTGCCAAAGTAGGAAAGTCTCTAATGCTCCTTCTAGCTGCTGCGTTCGTTTCTTTCGTTTTTTATGATTATGTTTTTTATTTTTATTTTCTGTTTGCAGCCCGTGGCCTTGTACATATAGGTGGTTGGCCAATGACTGGCTCAGATGCCTTCACTACTTTGAAATTGCAACTGCCAAAAGTGATGTGAGCTCCAACACACCGGGGCTCTTTGTTTATTACCAGGAGGCAACTGTCGGCATTCTACGCAAGAATAAGCTTTTCTATATGCCAATGTACTTACCATATTTACTTATCATTTTGTTTACCTTTGTATTATTTTCTCTTGCAGCTCTTGCTCTCTAAGCCGGAGAAAGCCGCAATGACAGCCCTGTTGAAAGGGCCAGCGACGTCAATCATAAAATGTATAGTTATTGAGAAGATAATTCTACGAATTGACGTGAAGAAGTTTGCTAGAGAAATCAGATGCAAAAATAACAGGTGGCGCTAAAGTAATCCTCATATCAGAAAATGCTATAAATTTTGCGATTGGCCCCTACTGTCAGTTCTGTTTTGACATTTGTGTAGTAAACACATGCGAAATACACGTTAATAAACAATGTTACGCTACACTGCTCCAGAACGCGGAATATTGCTGACTATTTATTTGACCAATAATCGGTCGGTGACTTTGGCACAACGTGAATTTCGTCGCAGATTTCCTCGCCGTCCAACGCCTACTGGTGAAACACTGCGACGTTTAGCCGCTCGCCTCGAAGAGACTGGCACAACACGAGATGCTGTCAGGCGTGGCAGATCCCGGAGTAGCCGTTCTGCAGAGAATATTGCTGCTGTAGCCGAGGATGTCATGGAAGCGCCGTCGACAGCGACCAGACGACGTGCCACGCAAATGGGTATCAGTCGACGGTCTTTACAGGGGTAGGGTCACAAAATCGAAATTTTTTTTCTTCACTCATCTTATAGTAAATCATTTCAAGAATGTTGTGTCAAAATTTTAAGTGGATCGGAGCAGAACTCTCAAAGTTATAGCCTTTGTAGGCACTCTACCTCGAATGCGGAGCATAGATAATTTTTCAGAGTCATTTTTTCAAACGCGTTTTTCCCGAAACGACTTCTTAAAAGTCGGTGCCAATCACAACTCCGAAACTATTCAACCGATTCTTTTCAAATTTGGCACACGTTTTCTAAATCAAAAATACCTCCCCCAACACTGTTTTTTTTTTGATTTTTTTTTTTAAGGTTGTTTTTCACTTACAAATATGGCGAACTTTTTCGCCAAAAATGCTCGTTTTACGTTTTTTTGCCACCAAAACTACAAAAATGAAAAAAAAAAATTTTATTCATGTGGGGGGGGAGCATTACGTCATACTTTAACTGAAAAATTCGACTTTTTTGGTTTCAGATGATTCTACGACGAATGCCGATTGGCACCGCAGAGCACCTCTCGAAAAACATATCTCCAAAAAAACTCTGTCATGGGCTTATTTGTCAATATTTTATTATTAATATTTTTTAAAAACTTATTGAAAAGATGTACAATAACATGCAACTGATTTTATTAAAGTATCTTAAGCCATGTTTCTGTAAAAAATTAAAAAAAAAGTGTTTTTTTTTTAGCGCTAAACCCTACCGCCCCTTAAAAACAATATCCGTCAAGAATGTGAGGACCCACGCCGGAAGTTTTGGCCAAAGTGATGGAAAATGCCATAAAAAGGGCTCAAATGGCAATCAACTGTGGCGGCGGCCATTTACATGTCATCATATTCTCGACTTGATGTAAAAAAAATTAAAAGACCAAATAAAAATAATCCACAAGAAGAATCAAAGTTTTTCATTTTTTTTTTTAATTACAGCCAAAGAACATCGCAAGGTTACTTTTGCGCCACCTTAGTGATTATCAAGCGAATGCCAGTGCATGGAATACGCAGAAGACCATCAATAAATTTTGATTTTTTTTAATACTTATATGATCTTTTTATAATATTTCTATACATTTTGGGATTGAATTGCACTAAATATTTTCTCTCAGAAATACTGTTCATTTATATTTTATTCTATGGCAGATTTCTAATATGTTATGTATTTAATTAATACATCTCGCTAAAAATCCAAATAAAAATAAATACAAACGAAATAAATATCTAATCTACATAATCTGAACTTACACAGCAACAGCAGCAGCATAAATTATCGCATGAGTTTAAATTATTATTTAATTATACGAAAATTTTTTACATTTTTAAGCACTTTTTAATTAAAATCATTTACATGCAATCATTAGCAATTAGATTATTTGTTTTGGCAATCTGAGTACTAATTTCCTTTCAGCCATTAATTAGTTGGCGCGTTGGATTGTATTTCAATTTATTAAAAATAACTTTTATTAGCAGTATTTATTCCAGCACTAGACACTCACACGCCCGCATTAAAAAGCAAAATAATTGTCAAAAATAATTAATTAATTTTAATGATCTCACTATTTTGCTACAATGAATTGCCGCTTATGCATAAAAACAAATAATTAAATTCATTTTGCTTGCAACCACCTGTGGCAATTCCAATGTTTGTATACACAAACCAAAAAAAAATTAACTGGCAGCAGCCCATACATTTCCTGTCTACCACAAGCATCCTGGGAGTACACTTTTGGCATTGTTGAGTTAATTAATTTGCTAATCTCTGTGATTTAAATGCCAGAAGCAGGCGCTAAGTCGGTGCACTAATTTCGCTTTAATATTATTAAAAATTCAACAAAATATGTAAATAAGTATAAATTGGTAAATTGGAAGTAGCTCCACAGCTAAATGTGTTTGTACATGATTACCTGGCAGCTGGTCCGGATTCGTTGCGCACTGTGGGCAAAAACATGAAATCATACAACGATTTTTTCTAAAAGCGGTCGCTCCTCTGCAGGAAATGACCGACCTCTAAATGTATTAACTTATGGTTGTATGTTTTACTAAACTATGGGCATGGCTATCAACCGGCAGAGGCATTGCAAAAACCTGAGTATATCAGAAAGGACACAAAAGAGCACCTTAATTTTTTGAAAACTAAAATTATTGCCACATTTTTCTACCTAAGAAACTAAAGACCAATCTATTTCATTGAAATTTTAACAATTATAAGATTACAACAAAAAAGTACAAAAACGTGGTTGCTCGTGCCCGGCGTCGCCCGTGCGAATTTCAATAATCAATGGAATTGCATTTACAAATATGCTTAATACACATCTCTAAAACTAAAATTTAAAATTCATATCGCTAAAACCGTTGCAAAACCTAGTGGTACAAGTATGGCGGGAATAAACATTAACATCTAATTGGCTCACAGGGGTCATTATCAGGATATACAAAAAAGGGGACAAACTAACTGCAGCAACTACAAGGGCCTAACATTGCTTAACGTAAGCTACAAACTGTTTTTAACGCTAAGGCCCTAACCGAGCAGATACTGGGTGAATATCAATGTTATTTCAGACCAAACAGATCCACAATAGATCAAGATTTTCTACTTAAACAAAATATCGACAAATGCCTTGACTCGGGTTTTCACATTCACCTCCTGTACATTTATAAATTGCTCATTCGACCCGTGTTGACCTACGACCCGGAATTTTGCATGAATCTTGCAGACGAGGAGCGCCTAAGAACGTTTCAGCGCAAAATATTGCGTAAAATATTTGGCCCAATACACGAAGAAGATAGCGAGTACAGAATCAGGCACCATCAGGAGCTGCTAAGTCTCTAATATCTAAGTCGTGAAGATATTGTAAGATTTATCAAGTCGCAATGCATCAGATGCGCAGGTCACATCATCGGAATGAATGACGGTAGGCCACAAAAACCTCTGCTTGACTACAATCATTTATGCTCAACACCTCGTGGCAGACCAAAAACAGTTTGGCTGCATAACCTCACCGAGGACCTGACAAAATTAAGCGTCAAAAACTGTAAATATCTAGAGCTGGATCGTGTTGAATGGAAAAAGATTGCTAAGGCATCTAAAGCCCACCCCGAGCTGTAACGCTAATAACACAGATGATGATCTCTTTAAAACTGCCTTTAATCGTACATCTCTGTGTGCACACTCATGAGTGTCTGTGCCAGCCCCTTCATCGAGAAAGGGTTCCTCGAAACGAATCTCTGTTTAAATTAGCCAGAGAGACAACAAAAAGTAGCGATAATTTACAGGCTCTCGAGCACGTCATGTAGAAATACCCGTAGGCATTAAGCCGAAAATGGCCCACATCGCTGTACACCGCAAGTTGGCCTGAGCGCACGATGAACACTTTTCACAAAGGGAATAGTTTCGTAATACAATTGCACGAATTGTAAACGTCGTTGAGGCGCAAGTGCTTACATGATGAAGTGTCAAATGAATACTCAAAAAATTACGTTTTTAGTTTGACAGTATTCAAGCGTGATCTGTCTAAAATTCCCTATTGGAAAAAGTTCCTCCAATATGATCCCCTTCATAAAGGTGTAGGTATTTATTTAATTATTCTGCATAAATAAAGTAAGATTATAATTTTTTTGCACCGGAAAATATGTGTATGTATTTTTACCGGCCGCCGTAGCCGAATGGTTTGGTGCGTGATTACCATTCGGAATTCACAGAGAGGTCGTTGGTTCGAATCTCGGTGAAAGCAAAATTAATAAAAACATTTTTCTAATAGCGGTCGCCCCTCGGCAGGCAATGGCAAACCTCCGAGTGTATTTCTGCCATGAAAAAGCTCCTCGTAAAAATATTTACCGTTCGGAGTCGGCTTGAAGGTCCCTCCATTTGTGGAACAACATCAAGACGCACACCACAAATAGGAGGAGGAGCTCGGCCAAAGACCTAACTGAAGTGTACGCGCCAATTATTTATTTTATTTTATTTTTACATAGCTCGTCATTTGTTTGAGTCTGTGTGATGTTTTTGAAATATCAGGGGCATATGGTATGTTAGAGGATAAAAACTGTAGGTCCCTCCTTTTATGGAACAACATTAGGAGGCGCACAGACATGGAGGAGATTGGCCAATAAAAAGTATAAGCACCAATTATATATCCACTTACATAAAATGTAATGAATCTTCGCATCGTTCGCACATGTTTCACTAATCGCTCTGCATTTATTTTTTTTTCTAAATTGATTTTGTTATTAAATGAAATGGCATTTTAGTGTTGATCTCACCCAATTATAAGGCAGTGACTGTATTCATCGGATGGCGACGCAGTTTGAAGGGATTGTATGTGGATCCTCCACGGTAGCTCCGATGATATTTTGATTTTATTTTGACGAAGGGAAAGGAAAAAGTGTATCAGTATATTTTTATGCACAATTTATTTTGTATTGCGATATACCTAAGATACATACAGTAATACACACATATGTTAAAGTTTCCTCACCTTGTTTTCACAATAGATCGGCTCTGGTCGCAGTGCAATGGGCTTCTAATAATAATCCTCACCTTTTGATGGCTTAAATGTCCTTGTCCTCTAGTCTTCTATTTTGTGTTACTAAATTTAAATTTTACAACGAAAGTAACCTCGCTCGAACAGCGTTTAACAAAGTTAACGTTTCAACTGTTCGGTGGGGAAATGCCTAGGTTAACGGCCTTGTCGTTGCAGCGACTGGAAACGGTTATTTGCAACAGTCACTTCTAACATTAGGGTGGCTAAAACTTTTTAGGAATTTAAGGTATGGACTAAACATGCCGACCCGCTTGTGACAAGCAATGAGTATACTAGGACGGTGGTTTCAGCCATAGTTCGGTTTTGTTTGTTGTGAGACAACTGAGGCGTCGGTGTCGTCTCAATAGTTGGTGGAAAGATATAAATACTAAGTAAATGGCTCAATTTATTGCACACAAAAAAAGAGTAAAATGTATTATATTTAGATAATTCATTTATTTGGTGGAGGATGGTTCCATATGTAGAAGTCCACGCAAGTAGGGAAAGTTACTGATCGCCATTCACTTGGGAGTGGCCAGGACGATTCTTCTGGATATGGTTCAAGCAGCTCACAACGTCCGGGATTAGCCCACGTATCCTCTGGGTAGCTTCCGAACATCCGTTCGGGAGTGAGCTAACGTGAGAAGGTGAAACATTCCAGGATAGCTGGTTCCTATGAGCGCTGCCCCCGCCACGACAGAAAAATCGTGCTTGGCGACTTCAACGCCAGGATGGGCAAGGAGGGAATTTTTGGTCCCACAGTCGGAAAATTCAGCCTGCACAACGAAACATCTGGTAACGGACAGAGGCTGATCGACTTCGCCAGGGCCCGAAACATGGTAGTCTGCAGCACCAGATTCCAGCATAAGAAGATTCACCAAGCCACCTGGCTGTCTCCTGATCGAAAAACGCGAAACCAGATCGATCATGTTGTCATAGATGGAAGACACGCTTCTAGTGTATTAGATGTACGAACGATCCGAGAACCCAACATCGACTCGGATCACTATCTTATTGCAGCCAAACTGCGCACACGCCTCTGTGCAGCAACAGACGTAGATCTACCTACGCAAAGAATGTTCAACATCGAAAAGCTGCAATCACAACAGACAACCAGAAGATTTACCACTCGACTCTCACTCCTGCTCTCAGAGAGCACTGCCCAACAAACCGGCATGCACGAGCAATGGAGCAACATTTCTCGTTCCCTACGTACCGCCGCCGAACAACAAATCGGATTCCGGCGAGCCCGAAAAAACAGTTGGTACGACGAGGAATGTCATGCCGCCGCAGAAAGAAAGGATGCCGCCTATAGAGCCACGCTGCGATCGCGCGCAACGCGAGCCATGTGGGATCGCTACAGAGAGTTAAAAAAGGAAGAGAGACGTATTACTAGGGGCAGACCCCGGACAATACCCAGCCAAATATTAAAATTTACCCAGAAGAGTACTGAGAGATCAGGGTAGTTCCGGGCAACACTACGTCCGAGTATAGCTCCGATGCGTAAAACCGTGAATCCACCAGTTTCATATGTAATAGGCGAACTTGAGGGCAGTTCGCTCGATATAACGATGGACGGGAGGCATGAGTCGATGAGGGCGCGTACTAGATGGAGTCGCTCCCTATCCTCGATTTTTATAACAGATATTGGGAATATTGTCGCCATGGATCGTAGCGCCTGTCCCGGGGCTAAACATCCCGCTCGGAAGGCGGGAGGTCGTGTTAGCTGGTGAGGCCTAGTCGCCAGTCTAACATCGCGTGTCGCTTGTCGACGCACCCACGTTGTTTGCGCACGTGGTCGAAAAGGCCTGGTTTCCGATCCACGCTCGCGCTGTGGAGAGCTGTAGCTGGGTTCGGAGAGGCCTCGTCTCAAATCCCCTATCTTCATTAGGACGGAAAAGCATTGTTTCCGATGTGGACTCAATCGGGCGGAAAGTCCTGGTTTCTGCTTCAGTCGCATCAATTTGATCAGGAGACTGTGTCTCCGTAGTAATGTCCGACGCATTGACAGACATTGCGACTTGCTGGTTCCGCGTCGTTCCTACTGGAAATGCAGCATGATGTGGTGTATTTCGCCGCATCGTCTGCACCTTCCCTCGCTTGTGCAGTTGCACCATTTGTGGGCCATTAATAAACAATTTGCGCAATAGTGGCCCAGAATCTCTTCCCGAAGCCTATATACTGGTGCTTTTGCGGGGAAAACTGGGCAAAGGCGTATTCGGTTCTTCGATGGCGGTGGAGCTCAGCATTTTTTCCCATCGAACTGTAGCGAGTCATAGCTGACGATTACCTGTAAAGAAGGCATGAACAATATTGTAGGGGGGCTGAAATATTTTTAATTAGCTTTTGTTTTTTACAAAAAAAAAGAGCTTCAATTTAATTGCCGGCTCGAAAGAAGCCATACGAAAGGCCATCCTACTTATAGTCTGAATTAAAATAAATACAGCAACATAAATATGCCGTGTGTGTGTGGACAAAAGCTTGACTGTCCTCAACCTAAAGTGCAGTGTGCTGAATACACTAGTCTACAAGGAAAAGTATCCGAAATAATTTAAACTAATATCTGCTTCTCTGTCCATGCAAAATTCGGATTGATAACTAAAATTAATTTATTAGTTTGAGTTTTTACGATAATCGTATCTTTCGTGTTTAATGGAACTAGGCCGACAAAATTTAACCAACATTCAGACCCAGAAACCAGACTATATATTTCCGAAGGTTTATGATGCGCTGAATCCAAATCTGGCCTCAGAATTGCTCTATCAGCTCTGGTTTTCGAGATATCCTAACCTAAAAGTGCAAAAAATACAAAAAAAAACATGAAAATTTCAAAATGCGATATCTCTGCGAAAAAAAATGATATTTGAGCAAACAAAACGCCATTTGAAAAAAGAAGGATTGTATTTAAAGATGCCATCCTTTAATTTTGGTGAAAGAAAACATCTGCAAGGCTACATAACTTCAAATATGGGCAAAAATGGGGTTTTTTGCACTTTTAGGTTAGGATATCTCGAAAACCAGAGCTGATAGAGCAATTCTGAGGCCAGATTTGGATTCAGCGCATCATAAACCTTCGGAAATATATAGTCTGGTTTCTGGGTCTGAATGTTGGTTAAATTTTGTCGGCCTGTGATATCAAGAGTTCTTTCAACTTGACTGTGTCCGTATACTTCAGGCAGATGCAGATTTTTTTTTCTCTTATCTGATAAACTGTATTTTTCTAAGGCCTGCTCTGCTGATAGAAGCTCATCTATTCGATCTCAAACTTTATCTGTTCCTACGACCGAAGTAAAAAATGAAGAATGTGACAGTACAAATTTGTATAAGAATAAGCAAGAAATTACATTGCTTCTTATTTTCAAAGAAATAGCTGAGCTTAAAAGAGAAAATGGTCGCATACTATCTGCTGTAAATGCTATTGATGAGGAAACAACTATTACAAAAAGTATATGACCTCATTCGCTCTTTGTACCCTAAGCGGGAAGCCAAAAATTCCGCACTCTCTACACTAACTCTTGAGGGAAAAAATCTCATAAGCATTGTTGTTAATTCTACCAATATTCTCGCCAGTGCAAATACAAATGAATTGGTAAATCATGCGAGCACTTCGCTCTCTTCTCTTTCTGTTTCGATGCCGTTCTCATATCAGGTCTCTGCGATCATGATATATATTTGTTGGTTAGGTATGGTTAGAACTAACTATGCTTCCAGTACTCCGATTCTTAGAACCTTAATTGAATTTTATTTCATTTCAAATCATATTGGCGTAGATTTTTTTTCAACAAATTATTACTTCAAAATGTTACTTAACGAATTATTGAACTCTAAGTATTAACTAACATTATTTCTCTGTAAATTATAGGGAAAGTTACATTTTCTTTCATTCAATACAATGAAACAAGTTAATTAAAAGTTGAATTTATTTTAGATTGAATTTTTTAGTATTAATATTTTTTTCATAGTCTGTAAGAAATACTTAATTTTTAGATTATTAAATAAATGATGCACAATTTTATATATCTTTCCCGTTACCAAATACGAGGGTCGTTTGTAAAGTCCGTGCAAAGTCAAAAAGATGGGTTCGCATTGAGGTTATGCTTAGATAGTAGCAGCTCTTGGAAGAACACACACCAAGTTTCATCCAGATCGGTAAATTTTTCGCGTTTGAATCGAGGAAGTCGATTTTCAAAAAAGTTCTTTTTCATCACGACAACGCACCAGCTCACGCCTCAGCAGTTGTGGTCGTAAAATTAATGGAAATAGGAAATAGCGCTCCAACTCGTTTCACATTCCCCTATTCTTCAGACCTGATCCCTCTGACTACTATAATATTTGTTCTCCAATTCGCTGAAATATTTGGCGGGAAAAAGATTATATTCAAACGACTTCAACAAATCCTATTATTCGAAAAAGATCAACAGATTAGAACAGCGTTGGACAAAGTGTATAAGCCTAAAAGGAGGCTATGTCGAAAAATAAAAAAGGATTTGCCACAAACATTTTAGCAGTTTTTATTTCTGCACGTACTTTTCAAATAACCCTCGTAATAATAAGGCAACTGCGTTTAACTTTTTGAACTAGTCCACGAAATTCAGACTGCTTAAATACCCAATAGTGCGGCAGCGAATAGAAAATTATTCAAAGCAGACAAAGACAAAGGCAAATAGATAAAAGAAAAGGCAGACATCCGCAAATGATGTGCTGAGAATCGCTTAGACGGTGTTCAGTTGATTTGAAAAGCATAACAACTGTTCTTACTATATAATCGACAGCAATGAGTAATTTTGGATAAAGTTTCTCAATGCAAAATTCAGACCGCAATCGGGATGAGTGTCTTCGCGACCTTCGATTAGCATAGAGACGGCTTTGTCTTCTGTCGGCGCCACATCCTTTATTTGGCTTGTATCTGTCACATGAGTGATGTGTAAATAGTTACATAATATACATACATTCATATACAGATGCGTATTTGCTAGATTTATGGAAATTTTGTTTCATACTTATGAGTTAATATTTTTCTATTTAAAAGTTTTCGCTAATCGCTTCAGCTCATAACAGACGGCAAAATAAATAAGCTTTTGCTATAACAACTTGCAAACAGTCTGCTGCTATACATTCTACTTTCTTATTGTTGTAGAAGTTACTACTACATTGCCCCCTGACGTACACAGCTGTAGTTGCCAGCCATCAGTCAGAAAGTTATCACAAAGTTGCAAACTACAATTGCGGCCACGAATGGTGGCTATAGAGGAGGAGGAGGCAGTCAATGAAATAGCCTGGAGACTGACTGACTGATAGAGGCGCAGATAAATGTAGTGAAATAAGGAGAATAAAGTATCTGTTGGGAAAATATAAAACATGAACTGTAGTGTTGCCGTTGTGAGTTCTGCGTCAGTTGGTCAAACACTTTTCCAAAAATGAAAAAATCGAATGCGCTACTTTAAACAAAGAAGTCAAATGGCGCAAGCGAAATTATCAAAATAAATCGTTTAAACGAAAAAAGTTAATGTTAGACAGGTTGAGAAAAGCGCAGAGGAGTATAGACGAACAGATTGCGCGGCAGACAGACTACAGCAAAAGGTTAAATATTTCACGTTCTATTCGCTTTCGCTCCAGCGTACCGCCATTTTAAACTACAGACAATTCCAATCAAGCAAAATCTCATTTTCGCTAGCAGACGCTGCACAATAAAAACCGCGCACAGGTAAACTTTTGCTGCGAAACAAAAACTGGTCTGTGCTTGCGGCAGTCAGACGAACAAACAGTTAT
This sequence comes from Anastrepha obliqua, assembly GCF_027943255.1. Classification (NCBI taxonomy): domain Eukaryota; kingdom Metazoa; phylum Arthropoda; class Insecta; order Diptera; family Tephritidae; genus Anastrepha; species Anastrepha obliqua. The sequence goes on from NC_072894.1 coordinate 123,218,737, forward strand.
GCCATAAAACCAACAGCTGATTGATTAGGGTGTAAAGTTAAATGAAAACACCACACAACAGAAAATGCTACGTAATCTCAAATGCAAGACAACAACTGTAAAACTGAAATCAATTTACTATTTATGTCTGCTGCCAAGTCAGGCGGAAGCTTTAGCCTGTGGAACTGTTTCGATTAACGGATTACATACAACGGCTACTGCCGTTATTATTTTCCACTTTTCCGATATTGGTTTTCATTTCAAAGTATTTGTTATTTCAAAGCGGCAAGCTTTCATTCAATGTTTCAACGGGAATGCGAATGCGCTGCAATTCAAGGCAGGAGGGGAGGTTTAGTAATATGCTTTTCAGTGGTTTATTATGATTATGCTTGCCAAAACAGCGAGGGAGGGAAAATGGAGGGGCCCACAGTTTTACGCCGGCCTCAAACGGCAGATGTTTTTTATGAGGAGCTTTTCGATCGCAGAAATTCACTCGGAGGTTTGCCACTGTCTGCCGAGGAGCCACCGCTATTAAAAAAACTTTTTCTGTCATTTCTGTGTTTCGGGCACGGGGTTTCGAACTTGTGCACTTGTGCAGTATAAATCAATTTCTGCATCTATATTATATCAGCACTTGAGAACGACTCGACCGACTTGCTCAAACACGATATGGTTGACAATATTTTGTATCGATTGCGTACACTGACATCGACTCTAGAGCTTGAATTTAACGCGGAGATCACAGTGTGGCACTGATTTTAATAGAAGATGTTGCACGAATTAACACAAGAAGCCTTGAATTGGGAATTTGAATGAAAACGACAGCACCACCGATGTGCTTTGAGTCGAACATACAAACGTCCCAATTCTAAATCGGCAACAGAAAATCAACTTCGACTCGTTAATAAAAGTACTCAACGTTGGCTAAGGAAAAATCATCTTCCTTCATGCATTTGGAGGAACTGTCAGAAGAGGAGCTTCTTTTGAAATATGGTGATTCTGCTGGCTGGTGATTTTCGTCAAATGCTGCCAATTATTTCAAAACCAACAGTTGCTCAAAAAATACATGCTTGCTTCACGCAACTGAATTTGTGCGGATTTTTGAAAAACAGGAACCGAAACTAATTGTTATGTAAACAATTTTGAAGTAAAAAAAAGTATGAGAAAGATGCCGGCCACATTTTAATTACCTCCAAACAGCAGAATGCTTCATCTTTTGAGCTTTGCTATCATTCGCTTTGACTTTAAATTTTGAAAAAAAAAATACAACATTATAATACTTTATAGAAAATATTACAAAACACAAAATAAGAGCGACTTTTTGAGATAATTAAATTTTCTGCCATGTATTGGCTTTCCTTTTAGGGCAGAAAAATTAAGGTGCTAGTTGCGAAGAGGAAAAAAAATATATCTGGCATAAAAAGATATTTGTTCTGGTTCAAAAAAATTAAATCACAAAATAAATGATGGGATAGATTATTATTATTATTGTTTTGGTTTTTTTTGCCACAAAGTTAGAAAATAACAAATTGAAAATAATTTTATGGCAAAGCCTCAGAACAATTACGACTCCTAGTGGAAACTCTCAAGTTAACAACAAATTTGCGTCGTATTACAAAATGCCTAGTCGGTGAACTTATTTTCCAACCAATTACACAGTGCGACAAATTGAAAGTCAAGGTGTTAGGGTCGGGAAAATCTTTTGCAAAAACTATTGCGGCGCGTGCGAGCAGGACGCATTCATTAAAGGTGGTGGCACTAGACCAACAACAATGTTTTGTACTTTGATAGTCACAGCAAAGTATTGGCAAAGTAGAAAACAAGGAATGAATTGGCTTTGTTTCATTCCGTGCTGATTGCCACGTGGACACGGTGAAAGAAAGAAAGTAAATCAGCTGATTTACCGATTCGCCTAAACTCTGCAATATCAAATTTCACCCGGGTGATGTCGGGCACGAATAACTAATTTATCAAAAATAACACAACTTAACATTTCTAATTACCATAAGAATGACACAAAATGTATTATAAGATTACTGTAATAATCAAAATAACAATTACAACTAAGAGAAATAAACGCATTATTTTAATAATTTTAGATATAAACTATTGAAGGGCAGCTTATTTTATAAAAAACTTTTATCATAATAAAAATGAAGACATACATTAGTCATACACAGCCCAGTGTAGTTTACTGATTTCAGGCTTTGCTGACTATTTTGATCTCAATTAAAGTTTGCTATTAATATTCGAAGCTCAATGATGTGAGCTATTCAACAATTTTAAGTATAGTAAGTAATAACATAGGGTCACAAAAATTATTTCGTATGTGAGTACTGGAACTCAACTATGTTATGCGTCGCATTTTTGTAAATTAAAGGAGAGGAAAGCAAGTCATTTGCTCTTTTACACAAAGAGTGGTGGTGCTCACACTCACCAACGTATCGTAGTCCCTTACCGCAGCCCCTAGAAAACACAAAATTGAGCAAAACTTATCCCGTAGAGAACAGCTGCGTTCTTTTAGTTACATATTTACACAATACATTGGCTTGCGTCTGTTTGTGTTTGGTTGTATCGACACAATGTTGTCATTGATATTTTTGCATACTCACTTTTACACACATTCGAGTTATCAGTTACAATTTTTCATTGTAATAAACCAAAATCAAAAAACACCAAATGCAAATAGTTCATTTATTTATAATTAACAATATTCAACATTGTTTTTAAGTTATTTTAATAAAAAATAATATCTTTCTGAGTTTATTTTATAAATAATTTCGAAATGTTCTATTTGGAACATTTCGTGAGAGGCAACGCAACGGTGAGAGAGCAATCAGCTGACACGATTCTACAGAAACAATTCAAAATCCCACGTCAACGATCTACGATACTACGGAATGGAACTGTGGTGAGAATTCATTTACATGGGCTGTTATTAGTTTTGATACGGACGTACGTTTACGTTGGTGAGTGTAAGCACCATAACAGATGTTCTAGACGCTCGCCTCTATAACTTGTCGCGATGATTTGACTTTTCTTTTCATCCGATCGACCACATCTGTATAACCGTTTGTCAAAAATTGAATGATTGCCACCCTATACTATAGGGTTTTTTAATAAGAGGTGTTATTTTGAAATGCTATTCTTTAATATAAATGATCGGATGTTTATTTCATTATAAAGAGAAAGGTATGCCGTTAATAGTGGAAAATAATAGCACCAGGCAAATCACCACCACGACCTCGCTTACAGGACAATATCCTTTTCATGAAATTTTCCATAGCCGAATTGCAAAGTGGCTGCCCTATGTCACGATAGCCTCACGAATACCATCTTTGAGGTCTTGAATCGACTTTGGGATGTTGGCGTAGACCTTTTCTTTCACGTAGCCTCAAAGAAAAAAGTCGCAAGGTATTAAGGTAGTAGTCTGGTAACTTACACGTTTTTTGAGGCCATGTTTGGGACATTTTTTGGAAGGGAAAATAAAATTCAATCTGTTTGATTTTCTTATATGTTATTAAAGGTATCAGAAGGTGTACAAACAAAATTTTTTTTTTTTTTATTGTTTTGATACTATTTTTGTACACTGCAGCAAGCGGCAAAAAAAGAGGTACAGTGGCTGGCCGGCGTGATTTCGTCACTGGTGGTCATCTGAAACAGAAAAAACAAATTTCTTATTAATCAGTGTGCTTGTCGTTCTGGCGGGTAAGATCAAATGATTTTGACAAAAAATAACAAAATGGCGGACTTCGTAAGAAAATTGCCCTTTTTTAAAGTGGAAATCGGACTAAAAAATGGAAAGTTAGGGACGAAATAAATTAAATCTTCTACCCGCCAGAACTATTGATGTGTAGAAAAACATATCTAAATTTCAGCTCAATCCGTTAGATAGAAAATTTATTTTCACGACGGCCATCCGGAAAAACGTTGTTTTGAGAAAAACGCGTTTAAAGTTTTAGCAATTGAGCCGCGCAAGTACGAGCCGCTCTCATGTATGTGCTATAATTTCGTCAATATTTCGAATTTCAGTCTATTACCAATATATCGCACTTTCAATATATGTAAAAACCGAAATTCGAAATTTTCAAAATAAGTTACCAGACTACTACCTTAAATCACAAGATCTCTGTGGCCAATTGTTATCACCTCTTTCAAAGATAACACGATCCGGAAACTTTTCCCGTAAAAAATCAATGGTTTCGTTGCTTTTGTAGCGCCATCTTGTTGAAAATGAACATTTTCCAGATCAATACCATCCAATTCCAGCCAGAAAAAATCGTTAATCATCTCTCGATAGTGCAATCCAGTCACCTGTAACAACTCTTATTGGAAAACCCTTTATTATGCTTTAAAGCAGAAAACAGATACCTACTTCCTTTTACAGATACTTCGTTTAATAAATAGGACCAGCCCATCCTTGTTGGTTAGGTTAGTTAAAATAGGTTGACCACAGACACAACAGAGGCACATTTCGATGGCCAGAAAAATTTTCTTAGCCCTATTTGACAAATCAATCAATTTAAGTTAGTCAAGCCATCGAATCCAATCCGAATTTCAATATTATAGTTATCATCATTATCATTATAGTTAGAGGCATTCGAACAGAAAGTGCTGACTAGCTTATGTTTCTACTACATCTATACAGTTCCAACAGAAATCGTTATGTGTGAATTCATATGGGCTCAGAGTTCCATTACTATATTCATTTTTGAGTGCTTAAATAGTTCCCGAATTCGCCATCCAACGAGCATTGGCCACGGAGAACGCGATGTATTACTGGTAGTTCGCTTGCTCTGACCTTCTACGCAACTTGAGAAAATAAAAAGCGTATTTATCCGAGGATTTGATTGCACAAGTCCTGCCTCAAGCCCATTCCTCACGCACTCGGCTCCTTCCTGTCTAGAAACTAGAAATACAGGCCAAATAGTTACATGGAATTTCAACTACTACAATTAATACGCTATTCAAGTTCTAACAGAAAAAAACTATGTATTTATAAAGCCACGCAGCTAAACAAAGATGGTAGTCAGCTTCCTGTATACAATTTAATTTTAGCGCATTTTAAAGTATTCTAACAAAAAGTAAAAAAGAAACAAAACACTTTTAACTCATAAAAAATTACCAGGCACTTTAAGCGACTGCATGAAAAACAATAAATATGCATGTACAGTGGCGAGCACAACTGATTAAATGTTGCCACATTCATGCATTTTTGATTGCTGTAAAGTCATTTCTCAAAATAATGCTTTCCAATTTTTTAAGTTAAATGGTCCATGTCTTAAGAAATAAAACGTATCAATTTAAGCTTACAAAATATTTAAAGATAAAAAAGATATTACAAAAATTATATTAAGTCAATTTTGCGTGTGCTCAAATGCTTTATTCTTAATACCGCTATCCTTGCCATTGTTTTTCTCTTGTTAAAATTACCTTTTTCTTGACTCGCGATAAGCAAAATAAAGCTAAAAAATAAAGCTAACCGCTTCGTCGTCAAACTTGCTGTTTTGTTCCAATTAAAAGGATTTTTTTCATATATTAATCGAAATGAGGAAGATTTATTGACTGAACGTTTGGAACTTTTCCAACAGACTGTACTTAACGTGATTAAACAGCCGAATATAAAGCCTCAAAAGGTTAAAAAAGCTGCCCTAATCTAATTTCGGACAGAGATGTGCGATTATTAACTCATCAAGTAGCTAAAACACCAAAAGAAGACGCACAAAAGATTAAAAGCCCGTCAGTGAGTGGACGGCATACTGAGAGCTGAAAAAATCCGATTGGAGGCTGGAAAAGGTTGATATGATCTGATGAAATCCGTATTAACCGTTATGCATCGGATGGGAAGCAGTATTATTGGCACCAACCGAAAGAAAAACTGCAACAGGAATAGGTGGAATAATGAAAAAAAGACTACTTGAAACCGTATAGCCCAATTTACATTTTGTCCACCTAAGCGCATATCCAATAGAAGAAGCTATATTTCAGCAAGACAGGAGCCCGAAGCACACCGCGAAAATTGTTCATTAGTGGATACAAAATCAGGACTTCCAGATTTTATAATGATTAGCAAAGGGTCCTGATTAAAACCCGATTGAAAAAGTATGGGCTATTCTAAAGAAACGGCTCGCATCTTACGAAATGACTCCAAAGAGCATCAACGATCTATGATCGAGAGTTCAAAAGGAATCAAAAACTGGTCGAAATCATGCCAAGACGTCTAAGTAGCGTCATTAAGGCTAAAGGTCTGTGGACAAAATATTTTTATCGTATTAATTGGTTAAATAATATAGAATTTTTTGTTATTTTTGTAATATCTTTTTTATTTTTAAATATTTAATAGGGCATGAGGGACTAATCCATAAACTTCAAGCAGTTCTACCAATCCAGTACTCAAACATTTTAAAATCCTACTTAACCCTTTGAAGCACACATTTTACTTACCAACCGCTTTTATGATTGCATGTAATTTTAAGGGTTTTTGGGGTCGCTGATTACGAACCTTGAGTCAGATTTGAGAAATTCAATATGGCGGATACAAAATGGCGGACATATTTTTTGAAAACTTGTTGGATACTCACCAAGTTTGATATTAGGGAGTTTTTGGGGTCGCTGATTACGAATTTTGGGTCAGATTTGAAAAATTCAAAATGGCGGATACAAAATGGCGGACATATTTTTTTTTAAAATGTTGGATACCCCTAATATCAAATTTGGTGAGTATCCAACAAGCCATTTTGAATTTTTCAAATCTGACCCAAAATTCGTAATCAGCGACCCCAAAAACTCCCTAATATCAAACTTGGTGAGTATCCAACAATTTTTCAAAAAATATGTCCGCCATTTTGTATCCGCCATATTGAATTTCTCAAATCTGACCTCAGATTCGTAATCAGCAACCCCAAAAACCTTATAGTATCATGTCCCATCTTTATACATTATGTAATATACTTTGTTGAAAAATGAATTTTTTCCTGAAAATAGACGATTTTTTCAATTTGTTTATCTGTAATTGTTTATAAATTCACGCAAAACAATTTTCTTAGTTTCAGTTACATTCTTTGATATATGGATTATCATATAAATAAATTTTCTCGGTCCCATTTTCATAAATATCAAATCTGTAGAGAAAAGTTGAGAAAAAAGAAGGTGGGAACCTGGCTTCCCACCATGCTCCTAAGGGTTAACGAGCAGATACTTTAGAATAAAGCAAGCAGATGTCTATTCAGAACTGAAAGATATTAATGCAGGTGTCCCGCAAGGCAGCGTACTCGGGCCAGTTTTGTATCTCTTGTATACTAACGACATACCCACATGCAGCAATACAACAACTGCAACATTTGCCGATGATACTGCAGTACAGTACAATCGTGATAGTCCGACATTTCTTAATCCGACACGTTCGGTAATCCGACAACCTCATAACGTCTATGGATGCAATTGGCATTATTTTATTTTGATCAGTCGTAGCAGAGCAGCAGAGGGGATTGTGTTTTGTTTCCCGGTCACAACGTGTTTGTCATTAAATTTGAACGACGCCAGTTCTCTCGCGATTTCTGACGGTGTTGACGTGATTTTTTTCTGTCTTTTCGTGTCATTAAATGGAACCTTCGGTAGTCCGGAATATTTGATAATCCGACAACGAGTCGGTCCCGTATGTGTCGGATTATCACGATTGGACTGTATTAGCAACTGATGAAAAACACTTAGAAGCAATTCAGAAGTTACAAGCATCAGTAAATGCAATTCAAAATTGGACCAAAAAATGGCATGTCAAGTTAAACGAAACCAAGTCTGTGCATGTTGACTTCACTAATAGAAATATAAATTATAAACCAATATTTATCAATAATACGGCAATACCGCATGCAAATACGGCAAAATATCGAGGAATGACCTTAGATGCTAAGCTGAGATGGAAAGCACATGTCAAGAAAAAAACACGAGGAGTTAATTCTTAAATACAAGAAAATGTATTGGCTGTTAGGCCGACATTCTAAACTCTCTATTTACAACAAAATACTTTTATACAACCAAATATTGAAGCCAGTGTGGTCATATGGCATACAGCTCTGGGGCTGCACCAGTGAAAGCAACAAAAACATCATTCGACGATTCCAAAATAAAGTATTACGCGACATCGTTAGAGGGCCGTGGTACATTCGTAATTGCAATCTACATAAGGATCTTAATATAGACACCATTACGGATATCATAAAAAAATTCGCAAATAAACATAAAGAGAGACTTCAGCAACACATCAATGATGAAGCAGCCAAACTACTTGTAACTGATGACCTCACGAGAAGATTAAAAAGGACGAAACCGCATGATCTCTTTTCATAAAATTTTGCCTTTACTTGAGATGTATTTAATTTAATTAAATATATATAAAATGAATTGCTTATTAGTTTTGTTAACTAGATTGCAATAGTAATAAAAAAAAATATTTCGTAAACTTAAATTAACTCGTTTTATTTCTTAAAAATGAAGCATTGTTTTGAAAAATGTCTCCACAAAATCAAGAATGCATAAATGTGGAAAACATTTAGTCGGTTCTGCTCGGCATTGTACATCCATACATAAGCTGAGCATGAGGAGCGATAGGAAATATGGTATACCAACAAAAACAGCAATAATTGCCAGCAATGCCAACAAATGCTTATTACAACAGTGCAAACTTTACACGCTGCCACCGTTAACATGAGCTTTGCATACTACCAGGCGCATATTCAAGCGCTCATAAAGCTACACCGCAAAAACAGCTCACACCCAACGTTCAACTGTTGTGTATTGAATATTTTTGTTATTTTTGATGTTGATGCTGCTGTTTTGCTGACATTGGCGACCACTGATGCGTTGATAGCCGCAGGTGTCGCTATTTTTTTATACCTAGCAAAATATGAGTGAATACATATATAGATTTTTGTTCGGTTTTTTATGTTTTACTTTCAACTGGTTTTTGTTGTTCTCTTTTTTTTTTTGTTCTCTTTTTTATTGCAATTTTTTATGCGTCTGCTTTGTTGTCGCGGGAACTAATTTTTTGCTTGTTTGCTATTTTTCGACTTCAGTTCAACACTTCTACCCACTGAGAACCTTGTCGCACATAACAGATTTATAAAAACATTTATGTTCCATTTGTGTACCGAAAATTATACAAACATATACAAGTGTACGTTTATCTGAACACAGCCAGACCAGACTCTACAATAACAAATAACATAGCTGGCTGCTAAAGTTCGGCGGTCACAATTGAGCTGGTGAGCATTCCGTGATATGTGCATATAGAGTGACCCTGCCGGGAAAAGTCAAACTGGTATGTAAATATTCTAGTTCAGAAGACGATACTATTTAATAGAAGAAAACATACTCGTTCGTCATTGACTATAATAATAATAGCAGTAAAATGATTAGCTCGTCGGAAAAGTAGCTGATTTTGGTTTTTATATATTTTATTTTATTTTTAGATAAGAAAATTTAAGACTGATAAATTGAGTAAATGGGCGGACCCCGTATCCGAATGAGTTGGTTGGTGAATTTTGAAAGAGCGTAGGCTCGAATCTCCTAGCATGAAGCTCCAAAATGATAGAAAACATTTTTCTAATAGCGGTCACCTTTCGGCAGGCAATAACAAACCTCCGAGTGTATTTCTGCCATGAAAAAGCTCCTCATAAAAAATACCTCCCAACGGCTTAAATTGTACACCCCTCCACAAATAGGAGGAAGTGCTCGGCCAAATACCCAAAAAGCGTGGTTTAAGCCCAAATTATTTATCTATTTCCTTATTTAAATTGAATAAAAACGGTTTTTATTTTTCCGAAAAGGCTAACCAGTTACTGCATCTGAAAGAAGCTTCATTTTATTTGAAAAAAAACAACTAATGTTTTCACATTTATTATGAAAACGAATATTTTAAAATGAATTGAATCACCAATTTTTTTTTCTATTTTCATTGGTCTAAACTAGTTACTGCAGAAACATATCAGAGTAATGTGAAAACTATCCTTAATATTTGCTATTAAATATTCTCTAACACAAATTTATTCGACTAACAAAATTAACACTAGCAAATGTTAGAAACGTTGTCGCTGGAAATTAGCGGTCGTCGGAATTCATAACAAGAAATAGCCTCAGACAAGGTGACGGTCTTCTATGCCTGCTGTTTAAGCTCGCCTTAACAAAAGTAATAATACTTCATGAATAAATAAATACTAATAATTTTGCTAATGCATGACCAGACATTACGTGGGACATCACCATATTAAAAATGCCACTTGCTAACATGGGAAAAAATAAACTGGTAGTAGCTTTCCCCGCAGGGCTATCAAGTGCTTGTTGTTTGTAAAATTGTTTGTAATTTGTAATACATCAGTGGTGAGAAATTTAAAATTTAAATTGTTTAGGAATGTTACGTTGTTAAAGCGGGAGATATGCTTCAGAATTTGTAGCCATTTAAGCAACATTCGTTGATGGAAAACAGAAAGTTCCTAGAACTTTTTATAATATTATATTATTTTCTGGAAGGGGAAAAAACTATGTAATTAGTTCAATGTGTCTTGTTTAGTATAGGTCAGAGTACATACATAATTATTTGGGCAAAAAAGCTGGTCAATTTATTCATACATTTAAGTAACGGCTGCGCAATTCCGTATATACATATGTACATACCTGTACCAGGCAATACTTCTTTGCCACATAGTCTGACGGAATTGAAAATAAAGTCTATGTGGAACTTTTCGAAAGTAAGGCAAAACCTGAACACAACGGAAAAGTGTGTGACATTTGCGGAGGAAAACGGCCTTGTGTTGCGTTCCAGGCTCTGTCGCACCCACAGGATCCAAATGAAGCTAGAGGAAACGATTATTTGGGTACCTTTAGGTGCAGTAAGGGACAGTGCAAGAAGAAGTCAGGAGTGTCCAGAGCTACTGGAACGTGGTTGTGGCTTATGTATGCATATGCGCACCGGTGGTCGCACGAAAATGTACGCTTCGAAAACTATTTGGAAGGATCCTGTCTTTTGACAGCCACCATTTGCGACTGGTATAATTACTGCCGTGAGGCGATAAGTTTATACCAGATTGACAGGCAGGAGTCGGTGGGTAGGATTGGGGGTCCTGGAAAAGTCGTACAAATTGACGAAAGTAAATTTGGCAAGCGGAAGTATAATAAAGGTAATAAGTTATATTTGTAATAAAGTTTGCACTTTTTTAACCAGTATGTTTAAATTTACGAAGAAGAGTGGAAGGCCACTGGGTTCTTGGCATTATTGAGGACGGTAGTGATGATCTCCGCCTAGAAGTGTGTCCAGACAACATACGTTCCGCGGATGTGCTCATACCTTTAATTAGAAAGCACGTCAAAGAAGGTTCTATTATACATACGGACTTCTGGAGAGCCTATGACTGCTTGGCTAATTATGGGTATGAGCACAAACAAGTAAACCACAGCGACCCCGACAGCCCCTTTGTGGCGGAGGATGGTACTCACACGCAAAGAATTGAGTCCCAATGACGCGTTGTCAAGAGATATTTCAATAAAGAAAACTATAACCACCGTGTTTGTTTTACAGATGTTATAGTTGAATATTTGTGGGGAAATTCTGTAAATAAAAATCACGAAGACCCATTTGTTAAACTGATCGAAGCAATAAAATACAGTTATAAACCGTAATTTTGGCTTTTAATTACTTTATTAATATCATTGTTTTTAAGTTTAAATGAGTTATATGTTTTTATTTTCAAAAATATTTCTCAACTTTAAATTACAGCAAAAAATACTGCAGTTTTACATTGAACCTTCCACTGAACATCCCTGCATGCGAACGTCGTTTTCATTTCAGGTGTATGGCAACACCAACTTTTCGCTTAATTAGAGAACTTTAACATTAAATTATTTAAAAACTATAAGCCTCCGGCAGGTTCTGTTTTCAGTTTTAAGATAGGGATACACCCCTCTATCACCCCCTTTTAACCGTTTTTTTTTAAAGCGATATACATTATACTAAAGTTTTCCCAAATCGCGCTTATACCCTTTTTGGGTATTTGGTCGATCTCCTCCTTCTATTTGTGGGAAGTTTTCAATCACTTTTAGTATAACAAATTTTGAGTTTAAAGCCGCTCAAATTGTGCATGCTGTTGAGAATTTTCTTTCACATAAAACATGTGCCGTCAAGAAAAAAAAATTATCAAAAATCAGACTTATACTTTAATATACTAAAATTTAATAAACTTTAAAATTGCGTGCTACAACCTTCTCTAGAAACTCTAATTAAAAACCACGAAATTGTGACTGAAAGTTTGTGGAAGTTTTCTAATATTTATACATCCTAAGTTCGAAGTTTGGATGCGTATGATTTTTGTTAGACAGTGAGCTACACCTTTACAAGAAAATAATGAGCATTCAAAAGGAAAAAGTCAAAACCGGTCAAAATTATGATGTGCTATGTTTGCTGCGTCCACCCTAGCCGAATGGGTTGGTGCGTGACTAACATTCGAAATTCACAGAGAGAACGTAGATTCGAATTTCGGTGGAACACCAAAATTAAAAAACAGTTTTTTCTAATAGCGGTCTCCCCACGGCAGGCAATGGCAAACCTCCGAGTGTATTTCCGCCATGAAAAAGCTCCTCATAAAAAATATCTACACTTTGGAGTCGGCTTGAAACTGTAGGTCCCTCCATTTGTGGTACAAAATCAAGATGCACACCACAAATAGGAGGAGGAGCTCGGCCAAACACCCAAAAAGGGTGTACGCGCCAATTATATATAAAGGGTCCGCCATATAACTTTACGGAATTAAAAATGCTATAAAAAAGAAACTACTCAATATTTTTCCAAACTGTTTTTTTATTTTGAAGTACAATCCTTCCGGTTAATGATGGAATACAATTTCATTCATATGGCTGCCTCGGCTAGCCCTGCCCCATTCCATACGATCGGTCCAATTTTTCAACACATTTTCGATTGGCTGCGGCTGTATTTCAGCTATGACATCGCGTATGTTGGTCTTCAGTGCATCAATTGGTGCTGGTTTGTTGGCATAACACTTACGGCACCCCTAAGATAATAATCCAACGGCGTCAAATCGCAGCTCCGAGGCGGCCGAACGATATCAGAATTTCGGCTGATAATGCGATCTTCGAAGACAGTGCGCAAAAGAGTGATCGTAGCATTCGCTGTGTGGCAAGTAGCGCCATCTTGTTGGAACCAAATGCCACCAATATCCTCCTCTTCAATTTCTCGGAACAAAAATTCGTTCAACATGGCTCGGTAACGCTCTCCATTGACGGTTACGGCCACTCCTCGCTCATTTTCGAAGAAAAATGGACCAATGATGCCTCTCGACCAAAATCCGCACCAAACAGTGACTCGTTGTGAATGCATCGGCTTGTCTTCGAGTGCGTGCGGGTTTTCTGAGCCCCAAATGCAGCAATTTTGCTTGTTAACATACCCGCCGAGATGGAAATGAGCTTCATCTGAAAAGATGATTTTTTGGTAAAAGTCTTCATCTTCTCAGAATAAAACTAATTTTCTGTCAAATCAGATGACAGCTAAGGGTTGCCATTCTTCAAATAATACCTAGTTCAAATTCGTAACGATAGATGGCGGGCCCTGTATATATACATAAATATATATATTTGCTGCGAACTGTGTGTATTGTTCAACTTGCCGGGACACTACTGAAAACACTTACTTCAAGCAATTTTCGATTACTATACCCACTAGGTTGTTCACTAAGTTTGGCAGTTCAATTAGAAAAACACAATTTTATGGTTTGAAATACTCTTTATTATTCAGTATATAGACTCCCTTGTCATCAATATACTTCTTTCCACGAGACTCCAATTTATGAATTCCATCCTTAAAGTGAGAATCTGGAAGAGCTACAAAATAGGCTTCGACAGCTGTTATGACCTCATGATTCGATGATAAACACTTTCCACGCATGCATTTTTTTAGGTTTGGAAACAGAAAGTCGCTAGGGGTCAAATCTGGTGAATAAGGTGGATGTTTCAACTATTCGCATTTTAATTCATGGATTTTACTCATTGTCAAAATGCTCTTGTGACACGGTGCATTGTCCCGATGAAAAATTATTTTTTTCTTTTGCAAACTGGGTCTTTATCTCGATTTTTTTCCTTCAGCTGGTCTAAAAGATTACAATAATATTCAAAATTTATTGTTTTATTAGTTTGCAAGTAATCCACTATTTCAGTCAAAATATTGTTTACACTGCCCAACGAGAAGCCCTAGGGATCTACTAAATCTACTTCAGTCAATTGACGATTTTTCAATATGATATTCTGTATTTTTCCTACGATTTCTGGTGTTATTGCTGTTTTTGGACGTCCTAGTCATGGATCGTCTTCAAGACTTGTACGACCACGTTTAAATTCAGCAACCCATATTTCTACTGTTCTAATTGATACCGCAAAGTCCTTATACAATTTCGACGTTCGCTCATACATTTTCTTTACTTTTAAACCTTCGAAAAGTAAAATTTCATCACTGCACTTGTGACACGTCGATACTAAATGGCTTATACTCGTAAACAAAGAATGAATGCACAGATTGAAATGAAACTTCACATCCGTTGATATGAAGAATAACAAAAAAAATAATTAGGCAAGTAGCAACGCTTTCTCTTATCGAACCGCAATATTAGTGAGCAATCCAGTAAGTTTTGTACGAGAGTCGTTTAAAATGTTCGTCCAAAAATAAAAACTATGTATTTAATCTTTTTTATTTCTCGACATGAACTCCTTTTAGGCGTATACACTTCGTACAATGCAATTCTAGTTTGTCATTCCCTTCCCTGTATTTAAATTGGGATCCAAGGGAGCCAAGTCTGGAGAATAGGAGGGATGTGAAACGAGTTGAAACACTATTTCACAACCGCTGAGGCGTGATTGAAAAGAAAAATTACTCGACTTTCTCGATGCACACGAATGCCAAACACAAAGAAATATACCGATCTGGCTGAAATTTGGTGTGTGTTCTTCCAAGAGATGCTATTAACTAAACATGACCTTAATATGCGGTAGTAATGCCATCTCTCTGAGTTTGCACGGACTTTTCAAACGGTGCTCACACAATCAGAAGATCAATATGTGTAAGTGGGGAAAAATCAGTACTGAAGTTGAAAAATCAATATGGAATTGATGAAATCTGGAAACCCAGTTCTAAAATCAAGAGGTTGTAACCGAAATACCGTTTTTTATTTATTTATTAAAAATATATTGAGGGTACATTTACTCCCGATACATATATTATATGCAATTGTTTGTATACTTTTTCCCCCCAGGCAACCGGCAAAACAAAGTTCGTTGATCAATGACAGCAAAACTGTTTATTCTGACATGCCACAAAAATTATATTATGTTGGGGGCCAATGTTGTTTGCTTGTGAGAAAAACCATCCACACTCATATAATACCAATGCACCAAAGAATACAACAAGAGACACTTAGTACACATAGATACACATCCGCAGATATATAGGGAAAAAGTATAGAGGAAAAGTAGTATGAAACGAAAACTTTTGCTGCAAGAATAATGTCACAGAAATGCCGCACGTATATACATATACTTAGAACTGAGTATATATTTACCACTTATATGTAATATTATATATATATATGTATATTATTATATATATTTGTTATGTATGCGTATGTAGATGTACACTAAGCGAAATAGCCTTATGGCACTAACCAACTTCATAATTTTTCTTCTAAAATAGTGTCATAATATTTTCATGAGTTGCCTTATAGTACTACTGCAAAAAATAAGGTGAATTTGGTTGTAAAATGAAAAATCTTTATTTATTCTTGTAAATCAATTTCATCCCCTTCAAAATAATCCCCTCTCGATGAAATACACTTATGCCTACGATTTTTCCAATCCCCGAAATATGCCAAATAGTTCATTTCCGGTATAGCCATCAGCACCTTCTTCGATTCAGCTTTTATCTCTTCAATCGACTCGAATCGCGTTCCCCGGAGAGGTCTCTTGAGTTTTGGGAATAGCCAGAAGTCACACGGAGCCAAATCAGGCGAATACGGTGGTTGCGGAACGATATGCGTGGAATTTTTGGCGAAATGGTCACGAAGAACGAGTGTTGGCCCATAATTCTGGTCTTTTTAGACGAATTGCTTCACGTAAACGACGTATAACGCTCAAATAATATTCCTTATTAACAGTTTGGCCAGGTGGAAGGAATTCATAGTGCACCACACCACGAAAATCGAAAAAAACTGTCATCATGACCTTTATTTTTGAACGACTATGACGTACTCTTTTCGGTCTGGCCTCGCCTTTAGCACGATATTCGCTTGATTGGTCGGTTGTTTCAGGGTCGTAAGCATAAATCCAAGTCTCATCTCCCGTAATGATGCATTTGAGCTGTCCTGATAGTCTGAAAGCATTGTTTCACACACATCAACGCGACGACTTTTTTCCAAGAAATTGAGAGTTTTCGGTACCAAACGAGATTTGACTTTTCATAGGCCCAAATGGTCTTTCAAAATGCTTTTTACACATCCTTCTGATATTCCGATCATATCAGTAAGGTCTTTAACAGTCAACCGACGATTTTTGAGCACTAACTCCTTTACATTATTGACGTGTTGGTCATCTGTTGACGTCGATGGTCGTCCGGAGCGCTCCAAGTCATCAACACGTTCTCGACCCTCTTTGAAGTCTTTGTACCACTTATAAACATTTTTCTGCGACATGGTCGAATCACCAAATGCCTTCTGCAACATGCTAAACGTTTCCGCAGCCGAAATTTCATTCCGCAAACAAAATTTGATGGCACTTCTCTGCTCAATCAAATCAGACATTGTAAAAATCGAAAAATGCACTCTTGATCGTTTGGTAAACACAAGCGTAAATATATTACTGATAATGACATTCACATGAAAGTTGACCCAGATGTTATTAACAGTGCTGCCAACTCTTGAAAAAAATAACTAGAGCGATATTATAATCCCGCGAAGTTTGACAAATAAATTCACCTTACTTTTTGCCCACATATTTAAATGTGCGCACGAACCTATCGCTATTTGTCCTTTTGCTTCAAGTTTCGTTACGTTTGAGCGTTGCCTGAAATTTGAGTTTCCAGAAGGAAATAGTAATAAGGGACAACTGCTTTCCTCAAGATTTTATTTCTTGTTGTGTCGCGTCATATTTTTATACACATTTCACAATTTACAATTTACAAGTAAAAGATGAACGGTAAAATGGACTCCTTTATATTATATCGCAGGTAAAAAAACAAAAAAAATATTCCAATGACTCTCTAGCCAGATGCTTTTTTTTATTTATAAGAAAAAATGCCAATCTTATTAAAATATGACAGAACTTTCCCTCCACCCCAATAAATCGAAAAAAAACCATTCACAACTTTTCGAAAGTTCCTGATGTATATGGATAAGTAACAAGAACTGGTCCAAAGTCTAATATTAAATTGGCTGTCAATAAAAAACATCAGCCCTAGTCTTAGATGTGAACTTTCTCCTAATGTCATAAAGAGAAGAATACAGCAAATTCTGAGTGAAGATTTTAATTTAAAATATCAAAATAGACTGGATAAACCGAAGCTTACACCACGAGACAAAGCAACTGACTCGAATTCGCCGATAATCATAAGTTCTGGGATGATAAATGGCAATACATCATTTTGAGCGATGAAGAAATGTTATCTCGATGGGCCTAATGGTTGGCCGAAGTATTGGTGAAAAATTCACGCGCCACGACAAACGCGTCGCTCATCGTAGGTCTCTTTTTTTAGGACCTAGGATGCTTATTTCTCATAAGAAGAACGCAAAAATTTACATAGATGTCTGTAATAATGGCCAGGACTTTAGGCCTATAAGTCTTACCTCATTTATCCTAAAAGTGTTTGAAAGATTGATTGGTTATCATATCCGAGAGCACTTCGAATCTAAATTATCTCCAGCGCAACACGCTTACCTAAAAGGGAAATCCACAGAATCAGCCTCACACGAGGTCGTAGGGACTGTGGAAAAATCTGTAGAAGGCAAATAATTCACTTTGGCGGCCTTCATAGATATAGAAGCTGCTTTTAATAACATCAGGACGGAGTCAGTCCAGAGGTGGAAAGACCTATCTGTCTCTGGATCTCGTCCCTGCTTGGCTGCAGGGAAATTAATGCGGTCGCAAGAGGGGCTCAAGTCACCAACTTCGTTCACAGAGGGACTCCGCAGGGAGGTGTCCTTTCGCCCCTACTTTGGCTAGTTGTAATTGAGGAAGTTCTGATAATGCTAAAGAAGGGTTGGGTTAAGGTAGTAGCATACGCCGACGACTTGATCCTGATGGTATCGGGACCGTTTCCCTCAGTCATGGCTGAGATTTTGGAAAGGTCACTGGCTGTGCTCAACCGCTGGGCTGCCACTTGTGGCCTTCGAGTCAACTTTGACAAAACGGAGCTGGCGCTATTTACCAGAAAATATAAACCTCCACATTTTCGACGTCCCAAGTTAAACAACCACGTTCTCCCGCTCTCATCGGAAGTTAAGTATCTTGGAGTGATACTTGGCTCCAAACTCCATTAGAAGCTACACACTGAAAATCGGGTAAAGAAGGCCGGTATAGACTACTACTACTCCTGCAAATCTATGTTGGGTAAAAAATGGGGACTCAAGCCACAGGTCGTGCTGTGGACGTACAACACAGTGGTTTTGCCAATTTTAACGTATGGATGCCTAGTTTGGTGGGAAGCTCTTCGGAAGGGCTATAATAACACTAAACTGGGGAGAGTGCAAAGGACTGTATGCATTGGCATCACCGGAGTATGTAAAACTTGTCCCAGTGCTACCCTAAATGTCCTTTTGCACTTACTTCCCATCGACTTTTCGTCATTTTAATCGCAGCTCAAAGTGCAATCAGGTTAAAGGAGATTGGCCTCTGGAGGCAATCTCTCAAGGGACATGGTAGCATTTTCGGGCAGTTAACAAACAGAAGTCTTTGCAAAATGCTTAAGGAACGCAGAAGTGAGGAAGATATTAACATTTTCTCCGATAGTCAAGCCGCGATTAAGGCTCTGACGACACCACGGTGCAGAACGAAATTAGTAAACTCATGTAAAGAAGAGATCAAATCTGTTGGGTGTGCAGGTAACATTTATCTGATCTGGGTTCCAGGACATAGGAGCATAGAAGGAAATGAAATTGCTGATGAACTTGCCAGGAAGGGGACTGCATTAGCCTCAGAGACCTCCTACCCGGCATCCCCTTGACAGTTGTTAAAGGGGAACTGCGCAAATTATTTCTCAGGAAAGCGCAGAAAAGATGGAGCTCCATTTCTTCATGTGCTATTTCGAAAACCCTTTGGCCCCAATACGATATACGAAGGACTCAGAAAGTTCTTTAGACTCCTCGCCATTCAATTTCCAAACTCGTAGCTGTGTTTACCGGTCACTGGACGATCGGCACACACGCGGAAAAACTAGGGTTACCGTTTAGCCCTCATTGCAGAAGCTGTGGGGACCTTTCAGAGAACGAGACTGTAGAGCATTTTCTCTGGAAATGTCCGAGTTTGGCAGCTAGAAGACTAAGGTCACTGGGAGCTCCGTTCTTCGACAGCCTGAGGCAGTAGCCAACCTAAATCCAATCAAACTTCTCCATTATATCAACAGCTCTGGTTGGCTGTAGATATCTGCCTGCTGGAGGTATCAAAACGGCGCTTTAGTGCTACTTGAGAAGTGTCAGGTGCACTTTAACCATTTCACCTACCTACCTACCTTTTATTGAATTTTGCTGAAAAATTTCTGGATGAGTCTTGGACGTATCAACAGGAGAATGTTCCAATCCTAAGAGTACAAAAGAGTTTTTCGCGTCGAAAAATATTTCTGTGCTGAAGTGGCCCGCAGTTAGTCCAGACCTAAAACCAATGGAGGATCTCTGGAGCATTCTTAGCAAGTAAAGTTTATAATGGCGGAGGCCAGTTTAATAGCACCTTAAAAGAGCTACTCAAGAGGGATGAGCGAAATTCGAGCTTAGTGACCTTCATTTGAAAATCAGTTACAATAAATAACGGAGGACATAGAAGCTATTAAATATTATTTTATACTTCTTAAGATTTTATTTAATATTAGTTTTATCTATTTCTGTTTATTTTTAGAATGAAAGACTGAAAAAATCCTTTACCTGGTTTTATTCTTACTTTTGTTTTCTTCCCTTGTGCCGAAAAGTAAAAAGATTTAACCTCTGATTATTTTAATGAAAAAAAAACAAATTTGTTCAGTGTCCAATAGAGCCATTTCGCTTGGTGTACGAATATAAGTAGCGGAAGGAAATAGAGAAACAATGCAAACTTGTCTGCTGACGCACACTACAGTATTTGTTTAAAGCGCTTTTCGTTTTTATTTTTAACCTTTCTTTCAACTTACTTTCTCTGAGCTATTTTCAAAGTGCTCTTAAAATTTCTGTTTATTTCTATAACAGTGGAAAGTTAAATATGTGGCTTCGTATTGTAGTGTTGTTAAGTACAATAGCATATAAAACACACACACATACACATGCATTATTTCAACACTTATATCAATCAAATATTTGTATTTCACTGTATGCTTTTATGATAAGCGGATTTGCTACAGTTGGTTTCACTTTTTAAATAAACCATTTTTTCACTTAAATTTTCCTAAACTCCTCCCACTGTGCAATTCTCTTAACATGCTATTCTGCTCCCTTTTCCTTTTATTTATGATTTTTGAAATATGAAATGATTTTGCAGGTGGCAACACTTTCGTATTGGTTGATTTCGGAATTTAATGTTCTTGAAGTTATTTGGCTCGACACCAATGCTGTTACAGTTAACAAACAAATTTTTTCAAATGTAATCAGGTGGCAACACCCAATCGATATTTGGAGAGAGAGAGAGATAGCTGAATCCCAAAAAAATAGTCAAACAGTCAAGTAAAATTGTTCGCTGAAGTGGCAGAGCCGATGAAAAAATCTACCTAACGGACATTGGAGTTTTCGGCTTATTCCTTCCGTACGAAGTTGGCTAGATGGACGGCACGTTGAAGTGGCTTTCCAGCTTACCCAAATCCTCACAGAGCACGGATGTTTATAACTTTACTTCTATAATATCAGGCATGAAAACGACCATTACTACACCTTCTGCACCAAATAACGTCATTGAAGACGCAGAACATTGATTTTTCTTCTGCCCGCAGTTTGGAACCGAAAGACATGATCTGAGTAATAAGGTGAGGAAGCCACTTAAGGTTGACAACCTGGTAGATATTATATTTGAGTCAAAAGGAGACTGTTTGCAATATGGTTAATAAAATACGAGTCTCCGCAAATCTTCGTAGAAAGGCAACAGGCTGCTCACTCTCCGCGAAGCAATACCTTAGGGTTGTTCCACGGTAAAAAGGGAAACCGCAACTCCCACACTTCGACTTTCAATGTTTTGTGTCACCCCTAGAAACAAAAACAAAATACACAAAAGCAAACAAATCTCCTTAAAATAAAAAATCTGCCACAAAGCGTCTACAACCAACGGTGTAGGTTAGCCACGGTTTTTGTGGCAGTCGTTTTAGAATAGCCAATTCACTTAGACCACGGGCCAACGGACCTACGTTGTGGTACCCCTGCGTTACACGGAAACGTCAGTGATTATTCAATATGGAACCAGTTAGACGTTCTTATGAAGAATAGGATATATTTTATCCCAACATCGGATAGTTCCGTAAGAGAGTCAAAATGCTATTTTCCTAACAATATTTCTCTAGTCCTAGCTAAGGCTGGACAATTACAAAGGAAGTGTTCTACTGCAGCAACTTCTGCAGCATTCATGAGAAAATACTCCTGACCTAGAAGAGTGCCTACCTAACAGCCAAGGACCGGTGACACAAGCCGCGGCCTTCGAGATTTTATATCTTGAAAGGTTGAGCAATTCTCCTGACCTTTTCTATCTATTTTCTGCCAAATTAGCCTGGTTGTAACACAAGTATTTTCTCCTCTCTATGGCGAGTTGGCCTCCTGGACAATATTATTTCTTATCCTTGATTTGCAAGTTGCCGTAGGAAGGTTGTTTTTAAGCAGTGGAAGATTAGTACCCTTTTCTGGCCAACTCATCAGCCTTGCAATTTCCTTCAATATGTCTATGCCCCAGAACCTATATAAGATTGAAATTCAAGATGGTGCTAATGTGATTTAGCGCTGCCAGGCATTCCTAAGCAACTTTTGATCTTAATATAACTGACTCCATTGATTTGAAGGCCGCCTGTCTGAGAAAATATTTATCGTAGTTCTTATTACGGCGTATGTGTTAAGGTACACAGTTACCAAATTACTCTGATGTGGACTCCCGGACACAAGAATATAGAGGGTAATGAGAAATCAGTCGAGCTAGCAAGAAAAATTCGTCACAATATATAACAGAGGCGGTTGCAGTCGCTACCCCATTCAATACAGTAAAAACGTCCATTGCGTCACACTACTATGATTTAGCTGAAAAAAGTGGAAGCAATTAACTATATGCACTACATCAAGAAAAACATGACCGCTTTACCACATCAAGAGGGCGAATAACCTGTCAAACATTTCTTGTATTACTGCTACCCTTACAGGTCACTTAGAGGTAGAGAATAATGCAGCCAGACTCAACCTTTCTTTCAGACCCATCTGCAGAAGCTGTCAGGCGGAGGGGGAGGAAAGAAAGTCTTTTCCACTATTTATGCGAATGTCCAGGTTTAGCCAGAACAATACTTCGCTCATTCGATAAACCTTTCCTACACCAAATTAATGAGATCGCAGACATAAATGGTAAAATGTGTTCTGTTATATCATAGGTAAAATGTGTTCTGTTATATCAGGATCTCACGAAATGGATCTGACTTAAAAAACAAGACCCAAGAACAGTGGTAGTAAAACGGCGCTAGTCGCTAATTAAGATCTTTCAGTACAAATATTCAACCACCTCAATAACAACAACACAGTTGTATCCTTTACGGCTAAGACTTCTGCGTGGTAGACCCTGCAGTAGTCCAGAATCTGGACTTATAATTCTAGTCCTAATTCCTTTTAAGTCTGAGCGCTGAAACGGCTGCATGTGTTTTCGTACCAAATGGGTTGGTGCGTGACTACCATTCGGGAGAGTCTAGGTGCATTTTTCTAATAGCGATCGCCGCTCGGCAGGCAATAGCAAACCTCCGAGTGAACTTCTGCCATGAGAAAACTGCTCATACAAAATATCTGTCGTTCGGAATCGGTTTTCAACATCATCGGACTCTGCCAGACGCAATGTGGGTTCAAATATCCAAAATCGGTGATTATGATATCGAATTATTGAGGGAATTGAAGTACCTAGGAGAGTAACCATTAAACAGGACAACAAAATTTTTGCAGACATTCCTTACACAATCCTTATGACGAACCGCTGCTATTTCCCTTTGTGCAATCACCTAAAGGGCTGTTTTCTAGATAGAAGAACGAAGATTTCACTATACTGCTCAATTAATGTTCCCACCTTGTTATAAGGTAGTAAAACCTGGTCGCTCAGAGATGCGGATAAATAGAAGCTGCTGATCTTTGAGAAAGGAGTTCTGCGAAAAATCTTTGGCGCAATATGTGATAAAAGCGAATGGCGAAAGCATTGCAGTCATGAACTCGAAAAACTGTACGTGTACACGTGCGTAATAATGACAGTGATGGTCCGCAGACTCGGATGGGTAGGTCATATAGTACGGGCAAATACCAAGTACCCACACTAACAAATACTCTTTTGAAAGCGCCACAGACAGAGAAGGAGGGGCCTCCCGGCGTTCAGATGGTTTGACAATGCAGATGACGGATTTCGAGCATGGACGACTCAGACATGAAACCGAGACAGTTGCAGACATATGCAGCAGCGGGCAAAGACCCAACTAGAGTAGTCTAGCCAAAAATGATGATGATGATGTATATATAGAGATATACATATACATTTTTGTTGTGGCTGTGATTGAATAAATCTAGCTGGGACTTGTGTTCAAACGCCATGAGAGTGGAGCTCCTGATGAATTTCACCAGATGTGCAATATTTAAGCCCGCAACCAGCTGATTTCACCTCATCCTTCAGAAGGTGCTGTTTTTTAGGTTAAAACCAAAAATGTCTGAAACATCTTCAAAGGGGCCAACCCACCCGTGGTATACCTCGCATGCTCCCACTAACACTAGATATAACTTTCCTCACCTTTCGTCTGATCCCACCTTGGGTTGCAGCAGCAATATCGTTAACCGATATCGAGTTGTCGTCAGTTTTGGTTCACCTTAAGACTTACCTCAGGCGTTCGTACTTATCTTATCTTAATTGGCGCGATAACCGCTTACGAGATTTTGGCCGAGTTTAACAAAGCGCGCTAGTCGTTTCTTTCTCGTGCTAACCGGCGTCAATTGGACACATCAAGTGAAGCTAAGTCTTTCTCCACCTGATCTTTCCAACGCAGAGGAGGCCCTCCTCTTCCTCTGCTACCACCAGCTGGTACCGCATCGAATACTTTCAAAGCCGGAGCGTTTGTATCCATTCGGACGACATGACCCAGCCAACGTAGCCGCTGGATCATTATTCGCTGCGCTATGTCTATGTCGTCGTAAAGCTCATACAGCTCATCGTTCCATCGTCTACGATATTCGCCGTTGCCAACGTGCAATGGTCCAAAAATCTTACACAGAATCTTTCTCTCGAACACTCCAAGCGTCGCATCATCGGATATTATCATCGTCCAAGCTTCAGTGTTTGAATTTCTCATCCGAGGCTTTGTTGCTTTTTTCATTGGGGGGTTGGGGGTGCTTTTTAAGTTGCGGGTCTCAAACCCAGCGCACAACCAGCTATACGGGAATGCTTCGCTTTCTCACGTTAGCTCACTCCCGAACGGATATTCGGAAGCTACCCAGAGAATATGTGGGCTAATCCCGGACGTTGTGAGCTGCTTGAACCATATGCAGAAGAATCGTCCTGGCCACTCCCAAGTGAATGGCGATTAGTAACTTTCCCCACTTGCGTAGACTTTTGCACATGGAAGCATCCTCCGTTCGTCCTTATCAGCTGTTCGTAAATACAGTTGCCCGCACAGGAGTTCTGTTTCAAAACGGGTACTTTGCGCGACGCACGTGTTCCAAGTTCTAGCTGGGTCGCATTCGCCTTGCCTCCGCAAGGTTCCTAAGATGCTCAAGAGTCATCTAGTCATTGTGGGCGATGTCTAAAATTCTAAAGTGGGTGCCAATAGCCTACAAAGCAGTAAGAACGGCGAAGAGCCTTCTTCGCTAACAGCTTAAGTGTTTAAGCTGCATGCTCCGAAAATTACATTCATCTGTAAATACTTTTCACCCAAAATAATTTGAGCTACACACAAACACATGCACCTGTACTTTCTAAAGTGTAAATTTTAATCTCAATAATGTTCCAGGCATTTTGCTTCCTGCTTGCTTATATGTATTAGTATATGTAATGGCACCCACTCCATTTTTTGCCGCTTCAGAAAATGCCTCTGCTTATCTTCAAGTGTCTAACTAAGCAAGTTGTTGACATCTTTGAGATTTCCGAACGGCAACGTGCACACATTTCCAATTTTCCTCAATTTTCACACTAACTCATTTCGCGCTGCCAACAAACGACGTTGAAGTGACGCTTTGACAACATCCTTTGCTTTTCTACATACAACAACACACGTACATACATACATATATGGTGTACGCACGAGTATTTGGGCGTTAAGGTATGCGCCGCGCGACCTACAAATTGCCAGCAATCAACAAATTGCTCCATTTTCCAAACGTTGCTTACGTGTTGGCACCGCGCGGCAGCTTTCGGTGCTATCCAAAACAGCTGCTCAACTCTGCTGCATAATTTTGTTGTTGTAGTTGTTGTTGCTGCTGATATTGCTACTGACGTCACCATTATTGTTGTTGCATGCAGGTTCTTTTGCCATTTTGCTGATTTGGTAATTGTGCGCGTTCGACTAGCTTCTATTGGAATCTCAGTTGCTGTTGTTGTATGTAACAACATGCATGAATCCATACACATACCTATATACATATCCATATGTAGTAGCATAGAATTTGCTGTAGTTTCTATTACTACTGATGTTGTTCCCTGCCTTATCCTGTGTTTGCCATTTTTTGTTTTTGTTTTTGTGCTATTTTCTTTTCCACTTGCATTTTCATTTACACATTTGTTTGCATATTTGTTTAAGCTTGTGAGATGGAACTCGATTAGGCACTGGGCCATGAGAATGTTTAACATGCATGCATAACTATGTGTGAAGAAAAATAACAACATAATTAAGTAACACTGCAGCAATGCAAAAATAAGATAGAAGATAGACACTCATCAGTACTTTTTCATTCTCTCACGAGTGTTGGAATACATATTCTTTGCTAGATTAGAAAAAATACTGAAAAATATAATACCAAGCCATCAATCTTTATTAACACCGATAACAATGGCAGCCTCAAATCGAACGTAGAGGATGTCTCGCCATCAAGTGCTACCTTGGACTAAGTAGGCAATTGAGTAGTAAAGTCCTCTCTCGACGAACAAAACTAACACTCTACAAGACTCTCATCATGCCCGTCCTAACGTATGGCGTAGAAGCTTGGACGATGACAACAACCGATGAAACAACGCTTGGAGTGTTTGAGAAAAAGATTCTGCGGAAGATTTTTGGACCTTTGCACGTTGGTGATGGCGAGTATCGTAGGTAATGGAACTATGAGCTGTATGAGCTTTACGGCGTCAGAGACATAGTGCAGCGAATAAAGATCAAGCGGCTACGTTGGCTGGATCATGTCATACCAATCGAAACAAACGGTCTGGCTCTGAAAGTAGTCTATGCGATGCAAGCTGGTGGTAGTAGAGGAATAAGAAGGCCTCCTCTGCGTTGGAAATAGAATGTGGTGGTTCCAACTGGCGCCGGTTATCATGAGAAAGAAACGACTGGCGTAAGCGGCTATCGCGCCAATCTAGAATAAGAAGCCGTCAATTTGGATTTAGACGACAGTACTCACAGAGCGCAGCTGTCTACCTAGATAATAGCAAACATTTTTGACAGGGTATGGCATAAAGGAGTACTGAATAAGCTGAGTAGAATATTAGCTCGGAATTGCTTCACCATTCTCAATAAGGTGCTACGACATTTCTCTATAAAGTGCTACGGCGAATCTTCAAGCATGATGCAAATGACAGCAGGTGTACCTCATGATAGTGTCCCGCGACCTCTATTTTACCTGATACTCTCAGCCCATATTCCGATCCCAACACCAAACAATTGCATGATGCCACATTCACGGATGGCACGGTCTGAATGGTAAAATAGAAAAAAAGCATTACTGACATTCTTCTACAAACAATAAATAGCACTGCAACATGGGTCGATAAATGGAAAATAGAAGTCAGCAAAGATAAAACGATACAAGTAATACAGGGTGAACGATATGAAGAGTTACCAACTTCACACTGCTTGTATCTGTAAAACAGCTCATGACATCAACGTCAAAATTGTTCTAATGACAGTTCAATATATTGTTTATAAGCCATCAAAAGCATTTGCGTCTCAGTTTTGTTGATTTTTTTTCTGTGATAGAATTCAAACGTAATAGTGTGATTGCGTTATACATATTTAGCTGGAAAATCACAACCAGCCATTGTTCCTGAGCCCAGTCACCTCAAAGGGAATAAAATGTTTGTGTATCGTACTAGGTAGGTAGGTAGGTTTGGCAGCCGCATCGCACATAGAGACAACGATGCCACTTAGACCACGGAGTGGGTCCGTTGTGAGCCGCGGGGGCTGGGCTACATTTCCCGTATCGTACTATAAAACGTTACAATGATACTGGTAGCATTGCAAAACGCTATGGAGGTGGACCAAAAAAAAACCGCAACAACGCCAGAAATGGTTCGGCAAGTGAAGGCTCGACTTGAACGAAATCCACGTCGAAGTGGAAGAAACATGGCCAAAGAACTGAAAATATCGCAAGACAGCATTCGACGCATATTGAAAAATGAGCTTAAGGTCAAGGCTTACAAGTTCCAAAAAAGCACACGATATTTCACCCCAGCAAAAAAAAAGTTCGGTGCGAAAGAGCAAAGGAGTTGTTGCGCTTGCACGAACGTGACGAATTTCCCAACATTGTGTTTTCTGATGAAAAAAATTTCCCAATTGAGTAGTTCATAAACGCTCAAAACGATCGTGTTTACTTGACCAAACGCTCATACGAGAATTTAAGCCACTCGAAGCAATTTCCCATCGCAAGTAATGGTTTGCGCCGCAGTGACCACTGATGGACGCTCTCCAATCGTTTTTATCGAGCCTGGTGCCAAAGTGAATGCGACTTATTATCGGGAAAATGTTTTAGAAGCTGCTTTAGAGCCGTGGACACGCAAACATTTCGGTCGTAGACCATGGACGTTCCAACAGGACTCGGGAGCGTCTCATAAAGCTCGTGTGAACCAAGAATGGTTAAAAAATCATGTTCAACACTTCATTTCGTCCACACAATGGCTTTCGAATTCGCCAGACGCAAATCCGATGGACTATTCCATCTGGTCCATTTTGGAGAGCAAGGTGAGGATTAAAAAATATACCAGTATGGATGCGCTGAAAAAAGCGATTATATGAAAACGGGCCAAATACCTCAAGATCACATTCGTGCAGCATGCAAACCCAATTTGGGTCGAACGAAAAATTCCACTTTGACCCATTTAGAGTGCTCTAATCGAGTCCAAATGTATGACCGACCACCCATGCCAGTGGCACACCCCCTGGAACTCCCCTGGGGGGTTCCCCATACAATCATTTCAAAATATCACCATTTTTGGCCTTTACATGAGAAAAGAAACTAAAAAGTTCGACCCAAATTGGGGGACATCAGAATTCGGTTAAGGGTATGGTTCCTTCGGCAAAGTTTCTTATTTTGATCGCTAGAATATGATTTTCACAGAGCAATGGGCCATTTTTTTACCTCCCCACAAATCGACCCGGCCTATTCTACATACACTCCTCCTTATCACTAAAACAAATTAGTCAACTTCCAAGCTGACGTGGTAGAGCTTTCAGCTATTTGATGGGTCTCGGACACCGTTTTACTGTATTTAAAATAAACCATAATATTGCCTCTTTGTTTGAAACTCATTTTACGGATGATTGAAAAATATTGCCACATTAGACGCAAAAACTCAGCTTCTATTAAAACGAATACTAGGATATTTTGGTATAACATCTAGATAGATCATTTTGCTAACATAGGCTTGAAAGATCTAAAATATAACGCGACAGGCTGGTAAGACATGAAGAAAGTCCGAAAACTTTTGCGAGAGACCTAGTATATCGCTTCCATTAACAGGAAATAAAACTCGCATTCAAGTCACAGTGAATGCATAAAATGGAAAATGGCATACTTGATCGGCAGGAAAAAGGAAACCCAAAGATTTATACGTACAGACCAGGCTCAGTCAGGATACTTATTGAGCTTCATTAGGTGGAACAAATTTATATGTGGATGAGTATGTCAGAAGGATCGACATTACAAAACGAATACGAAAATCCAAGATTAAAGATCCAACACGCTCCATTATCTTATCAGGCATGGCGTGAGAGTAGTCACGTACTTTTATATTACTCACTGCAGCATACTGACGTACATCTAACACGTTGTGAGACGAAGAGGAACACATAGTAGAGCACATACATATGTGTTGCTATGTGAACTATTACAAGGCCCAGACTACCTAGGATTAGCATATCGTAAGCACACAGTAAGAACAGTAAGCAAACTTGCGAGGTGTCTGAATGATCTCCATTGAGATCTGTAATTGAATAGAGTTATGTTTTATTAAATGAAGTCTACTCGCAGTTGCTCTTTCTCGTGAGACTAATAGGCTTTCCAATTCCAAGTGACAGTCTTGCTGCTCCCGAGGTTTTGAGCAGCCATCTAACTACTTTAAGAACGGTCGCAATTCAACTACATTGGACTTGCTTTTCTTTGGATCTCAAACCAATGTGGGCTTAAAACGAACTTTTCCTAGTCAGCAAATCAGTTGCAACACTTCTTCTTTCAAACAACAAAGCTACCGTCAGGAAATACATGAATATTTCCCTGAAGTTTGAGGAGAAGGCATAAAGAACTGAGGGTGGACAAAGCTCGGTGACCTCATTTTTCTCAAATATTTATATGGTATAACTGAAAAGATGATAGTAAAACGGTAGATCTCATTTCTTTTGTGTCGAGGAGAATAAGTTGGCAGAATACTTTAAACACCGCTTCCTTGAATTTGTAAGTGTGAGACAAAAGAATCCTGCAAATTCTACTCAAATGGAGTAGACTTAAAAGCTTAAAGGAAGAGACGGTGTTTCATTTAATTGCAATTATTTTTTTTTTTAATTTTTTATAATTTTATCAACCAACTTTTGAAATACTTTATCGACCTTCGTTTATTCTACTTTAGAGTTTTGATCCTTTTTGGGGTACCACGCATTATATTTTGTATCATTTCTTGTGACTTGGTATCATTTTCCCACATATTCATCTTCTTAGCATTCAAGCTGTTGAGCCCACATGAAGCGGTACTTCTTTTGCCTAACTTTATCTTATTTCGGGTTGGCTCTCCTTGACGATATCTCCAGGCTTCACCTTCCTAAGTCGTCTCTTCATTCGCGCTTCTGCATTGCATTTCGTGTTTTTTAGAATTTTTCCATGTTTCTGGTTATTCCTCTTTTTAACTCCTCCATCTGCAACACTAGCCTCACTGCGTGGTCCTCTGATCTTCTCATAACACTGCCGTACCAGCGAAGACGAATTTCTTGAAGTGTTGCCCGAGTTGGAGCGACTTTGCAGCTACCAAGAATAAAGTTGTTCTGTATCTTGGGTCCGCTAGCTCCTCTCAGCATCCGCATTTCTGCTACTCCCAGTTTCTGCTATAATCTGCGGAGTATGGCTCAACAATGGGAGGCATATGTCATTGTTGGTCTGATCATGCTTTTGCAGTTTTTACCTTTACACCAAAAGCTGCTCTCCAACTGTGCCATCCGCATTAAATTCGGCGTGTAATTTCTTGCTCGGGAGGTACCGTCTTCACTGGCTTGCGAACCCAAGTATTTAAAGCTATTTACTATTCTGCTAGGGACGTCATCTAGTGTTAAAGGTGGTCACTCGCAACTCGCTACTGCAAAACGGAATTCTATAGCTTCGGTTTTTGTGCGGCTTATTTGTAGCTCGTTAGATTCAAGGGCGTGTACCCAATCGATCAGCTTTTCTTGAAGAATAGCTTTGTTGCGTTGTCGACTCAAAGAGGTGTCCGTTTGCTTAATAACCCGTCTTTTAAATATTAAATATATAAGGCACCGAATCTTCTGGCTGTATTTTTGTAAATATTATACATATTTTGATCAGCCTGCATCTCAGCACTTAAGGCACCTGAAGAATGAATGAAGAATATTCTTCGGCCCATTTAGTTTTCCTGCGAAAGTAAGAACTTCTCTTTAATTTTAAATTCACGATAAAAAATCCACGCAGCAGCCGTTTCAGCTGATCGCAGTATACAGTCGTGGGGTTCTCAAGTTTTAAATCGTCAAATCGTGGCTAAATCGAGTGTCGCTCTGCACGCCAATTCATCGTTTAATTTAACTGTTTCCATATTTGTTTTTTTTTTTTTGTTTTTTTTGTTATAAAAAGCAATCCGCAATACGGTGTTGTTGTATTTGCAGTTTAGTGGAACAAAATATTTGCTAAATGACTGTCTTTCTGCAAACCGTTTTTGTTGTTCCAGCAATTTATCAAATGTTGATGGTAGTTTATGCTTTTCAGCGCTTCGTATGCATGCATACATATATACATACGTGCATATCTCACCCGTCCGATGGAGTAATCCTTCATAGAGCGCATATCCTGCACATGTTTTCGCATATGCGACCCACGTTTCTCATTCATACGTTTGTCGAATGTGCGCACATGCATACATATGTATGTATGTATGTGTGCATTGCTTTCTGTGTATATAAGTTTTAACATTGGTTTGTCCGTTTCTCATTCACGAGCTTGTCAACGTCATGTCGCACATGACGCCACCGACAACTACAAGAAAAACAAACTTAACAACTAGAACTACTAGTATGTCAACATCAATAACTCAAGCTGCTACCACGGAAAAAATATGTATATTGGTGGTAACAGTATGATTATCTATTTGCAGGCATCCATGCAAACGCACACTGATAACGCCCAAAATAAGCTCAACCCTGAAGAGGCGATGCGAAAGTGTTGAAAACTATGTAGAGCGAACAAGCGCGAGGAGTTCGCGATAGATAGCGATCGATGGCGGTTACATCTGATTCCCTCGATACTGAGGAGGATATAAATAGATAAGTGGACTTTCACCTAACCCAAATACCGATGAAAGATCGATGATTCAAATCATACCTATACAGATTTAATATTGAGGACTATTCTTATTGCATCTTCTCAACAGAGCATATTATTGAAAACGCTGAGGCGTGCTTTTTTAAGTGTCCGCTGCTCGTATGCAAAAGGGAAGACTTAAGCAGAGGAGAGGCAAGCCAGACAGGTGGAGAAAATCTGTTAAATAATATGATTGGGTCAATAAATCAATTCATCAATTATTTGTAGTCTGTTGTGCGCAACATGGCAATTGCGTCCCACGGAATAATTCACACAACTTCACGGAATAAGAGATAATTCCCGGAATATATAGGGCCCGCCATCTATCGTTACGGATTTGAACTAGGTATTATTTGAAGAATGGTAACACTTAGCTGCCATCTGATTTGACAGAAAATGTTGCAGAATGTTTACGAAAATTACGTACGGCAATGGGAAGAAGAAAAGCACCGAATGAAGCGTATGTGCGTTACTTTGCGAAAAAAGTAAGAGAAACTGGGTTGCTTATTGACAAACCAACGCGTGACCGACCAAAAACCGTGCGTAAATGCGAACATATTGCTGCTGTGGCCGAGAGTGTTCGTGAATCACCAGGAACATCAGTTCACCGTCGTTCTCAACAATTGGACATTCCGGAGACATCATTGAGACGAATTTTGCGTAAAGACCTTGGTGGCTCGCCGAGGCATCCATATGAATGAAGTTGTGTTCCATCATTAACCGGAAGGATTGTACTTCAAAATAAAAAAAACAGTTTGGAAAAATATTGAGTAGTTTCTTTTTTATAGCATTTTTAATTCCGCAACGCATTTATGCCAGCGTTTGATCCAGCCCCCTAAAGATTAGTTCCAGAAATTTTCGATGTCGCCATCAGAGCCATATTCGATTTTTCCATTACTTTCTTCCGGCCGTTAAAACGCGTTTCCCGTAATGGTTTTTTGGCCAGATCAAAAAGAAAAAAAAACTCGCAGAAGCCATATCAGATGAATTCGATGGCTGTCGGATGATACACATTTCGTTATTTTCTAAAAATGTACTGATAATGATTGCCTTGTCCGAGGGTGCGTTATCATGCAGCGAAATCCACGAGTTGTTTTCACACAAATCCATTTTTTTTTTTGACGAATTGTTCCACGTAAACGTCTCATAACACCCAAATAATAGTCCTTTTTAACTGTCTGACCTTCTGGCAAAAATTCGTGGTGTAAGATGCTACTGTAATCCATAAAAACTGTGAACATCGTTTCGTTTTTGGCTGAAATCGGTTTGGTTTTTGTGATATTGGTTCATTCGGAGCTCTATGCTCACTCGCCTGATGTCTAGATTGCGTGTCATACTCATAAAACCACGTCTCTAGTAATGATGCGTTTGATAAATGTTAAGTCGGCCTGGGAAACCAACTCTGAAAATCGTGTATTTGGTGATATCAACGCGTTCCATTTTTTGCATGAAATTCAGGTTCTTTAAGACCAACTTTGGGGCAAACCCAATCTACATATTAACTACAATATGCCGAACAAATCCGTAAGAAATGTTCAAGTCCTCTGTCAACTTTCTGTTGGTTAATTTGCCGTTACTGATCAACTTTTCTTTCACTTTATTAATATTTTAGCCAGTTCTCGTTATCGGCGGCCTGCCACTACGTCCGTCATATTCGAGGGACTCGCGATCTATTCTGAACCGTTCATACCACTCGTAAATTACTGTTTTCTTTAGAGAGTTTCCCAACATTTCCAAAGTTTTCATTCCATTCAACCCGCAAAATTTTGTATACATACGTTGCTTCAAATTAAAATCATTTTTTAAAACTTTACTAGCGGAAACACTTGCAGAGATAGATCTACTATAAAAATGTCAATCAATGGCCATAAGATTTTGGTAGAAATGTTAATCGCAGATATGGCAACCTAGCAAAAAAAAAAAAACTGAACACAAATCAGTTCACTTAAAGCTTCACCTGGCTGTTCTTCCCGGAACTTTTAGATCAAGGTGGTATGCGCGTCCGACCCAACGATTCCCACTACTTTATGTCCGTGGCGTGGGACACTCGGTCTGGGTCAAAACAACCATGTTGACTATTGTTTGAATGAACTATATTTTAGTAGACTGTTTAGTACTAGAATTCTAGCTAGGCGTGAGTGGGTTGACAATATACCTGGCTGAAAAATCTGCTCACGGTTCTTTACTGATGACTCGGAGCCTGACGATAAAATTGGCTTTGGTGTCTACTGCAAGAATCCAAAAAAATCCGTTTCGGCTAGTCTTCCTAAGCACTGCAGCGTATTTGAGGCTGAAATTCTAGCCATTAACAAGGCAAATGTCTGGTTAGACAAAACGAGAGGGCGGAGTATTTCCCGCATTCATTTGTTAAGAGTGTCAGTGCATAGTGACGTACAAGAGACGTGTAAGGCAGACAAATGAGCCAATAGGACACTACCACTTGCCTTCTTCTTGGTATGAAGATTTTAGGTATACCCCTCTCAACCTACAAGCCCCGTGATACAAGTAGCATCGTCACTTCAGCCAACACGAGATGACATGTAATTTGGACAAAATGAACCGTTAGACGTCCAAAGGTGCTTCTTAATCGGCCAAAAAAAAAACGACTCTATGTTGCTTTGATCACGGGCCACTGTCTCCTAGGGCGACATGCTAAAAGATTGAATGTACCCCATCTCGACTATTGAAAAGCTGTAGCTTTACCTACAGGGGTAGGCTTATAACAGGTGGCGCTAAAGTAATCCTCCTGCTATGCTATAAATTTTGCGATTGGCCCCTAATGTCAGTTCTGTTTTGACATTTGTGTAGTAAACACATGCGAAATACACGTTAATAAACAATGCTCCAGAACGCGGAATATTGCAGACTATTTATTTGACCAATAATCGGTCGGTGACTTTGGCACAACGTGAATTTCGTCGCAGATTTCCTCGCCGTCCAACGCCTACTGGTGAAACACTGCGACGTTTAGCCGCTCACCTTGAAGAGACTGGCACAACACGAGATGTTGCCAGGCGTGGCAGACCCCGGAGTAGCCGTTCTGCAGAGAATATTGCTGCTGTAGCCGAGGATATCATGGAAGCGCCGTCGACATCGACCAGATGACGTGCCACGCAAATGGGTATCAGTCGACGGTCTTTACAGCGAATTTTGGTACAAGTTTTGAAGATGTTTCCGTACAAAGTCCAGACGGTGCATCAGCTGTTAGCTGCTGACCGCCAATCGCGTCTAACATACGCTCAAGCCATCCTAATCACCACCAAAAGGACGATGATTTTTCATCAAAAATAATCATGAGTGATGAGGCCCATTTCCATCTTAGCGGGTACGTAAATAAGCAAAATTTATGCTTCTGGGGCACTGAAAATCCGCGTGTAACCCACGAAGAGCCATTACACCCGCTCAAAGTCACTGTATGGTGTGCTGTTTTCGCTGGAGGAGTCATCGGACCTTTTTTCTTCGAAGACGTCGCGGGCCAAACGGTTACTGTGAATGGTGAGCGCTACAGAGCAATGATCAACGAGTTCTTTTTGCCGCAACTTGATGAATTGGAATTGGAAAACATGTGGTTCCAACAGGACGGTGCAACGGCACACACTGCACGTGCCACAACCGATATGCTGAAGGATGCATTTCCCGGGCGCCTAATCTCCCGTTTTGTCGATTTACACTGGCCAGCAAGATCGCCTGATTTGACCGCTCCAGACTTCTTTTTTTGGGGCTTTTTGAAGTCGCGGGTTTATTTCAACAAGCCTCAGACTCTTGCAGCTCTTAAAGACAATATCCGTCAAGAATGTGAGGACCTATCGCCGGAAGTTTTGGCCAAAGTGATGGAAAATGCAATAAAAAGGGCTCAAATGGCAATCAACTGTGGCGGCGGCCATTTACATGACATCATATTCTCGACTTGATGTAAAAAAAATTAAAAGACCAAACAAAAATAATCCATAAGAAGAATCAAAGTTTTTCATTTTTTTTTTTTCATTATAGCCAAAAAACTTCGCAAGGTTACTTTTGCGCCACCTTGTACAATATTTTTCTTCTTCATGGTGGCCGGTCCGGTCCAAAGAATACGTGCATACTTTTAAATTTTTTATTTGAAATTCCCGATGCGTATATTTTACCGTTTGTCCTTAAATTTAGCAAATCGCTGGCACAATCACTTCAACCCTTCTTGGCATTATTGTCTTTCCGTTCCAATTGCTTTATTGACTCTCCACTCGTGTTGAAAATTGCAAATGATTGCTTCCGAATTAAAATCGCCAAAATCTTCGACGCGTGGCGTGTGAAGTTTGTCGAGCAAAATTTCATTCCCTATATTTGGAAAATTTCCATTTGTCCGCTAAATTCGTTTGCACAACGGTGAACAGATTGCTGTGCGTATGTACATACATGTGAATGTACCCAGTAGTAAATTGTTTTCTTTACATAACGAGCCTCATTTGGAAGTACACTCGTACGCGCACCGCGTCAACTACAGTTCTACTATTGCGGAGGCTTAACATTGCCTGCCAAGGGCAACAGCTATTAAAAAACCTTTTCTTTCATTTGGTGTTTCATGTCCACAGTAAACTTCGAACCCGAGCTCTACTGAATGGTAGTCATGCACAGGCCCATTGAAGTACAGCGGCCGCATGCAAGATACTTATACCAAAAATTTTCTATGCATTCAAGGTGGTGGCTTAAGTAAAGTAGGTACGCTGATTAAAGAATGCTACGTATACTTAATAATAAAGAAATGAGTAATGAAAATTAAAACGATTTACTTGAAAAAGTTCATGATATTATATTGTACACCATTCATTGAATGAATCAGCCGTAGGGCGCAAACTCGCCTTGAAAAATAGGTTAATCTGAAAAAGCTTCTCATAAAAAACCATTTTCCATTCGGAGACGGCTTGAAACGGTAGATACCTCCACATTAAGACGTACACCACAAAACGGAGGAGGAGCTCCACCAAACACCCAATAAAGGAAGTAAGCGGTGCCTTTCTGATAATCTAGGGGCAGTGATTCATTTAGTGAACGCTGAGCACTGATTGAACCTGTGGGTTTTCCAATTATGTATATTACATATGTATATGAAAGCTCATAAAAAGCAACGGATTAAGAAAAAAAACTAGTGCTTTCATGACGCTATCCCAGTTTTTACTTCCACCTAATACACCATACTTTTTCCATATTTGCATATGTATGTGTTTTGTAACAGCTACAATCAGTCTACATATTTGCGCATTCCGCATATCCATTCCATATCACCCACATCCGCATGCTGTGCACGGTCAATTTATAAATGTATGTATGTGTATGTGTGTGTATTTTTGCACATTTGCCTCACATGGTTTACCAATGCGTCTATGTATGTTTATCAATTTGTGGCTTTATTTATCGTGGACGCTCGGTATGGTGCAACAGAACGTCGGGACGTGTGCTTCTAATTATCACAACAATTGCTATTTGCACCCTTACAGCTTTTATTGCTATTGCTTGGGGGAGCGTTGCTGTTAGCCAAAATAAGCACATGCCTCCCCTTGCTAGCTGGTAATGCAACTCGACTTTTGTGCTCACGCGTAGCTAAATTTAATATTATTCAATAAAACTTCTTGCGAATATGGCCATAAATTTCCAAACATGTAAACATTTAAGTGTGCGCGATTATTGCTGATTGCGAATTGTTCGCAAAGATAATTAAAATTTCGCATTCATGAAAATAATGTCAAATTGGGAGCAATACAATACAATACAGTACCTGCATAACTCAAATGAGGTGCCCATTAGGGCATCTAATACTAGGACTCAACTGTGCACGAAATGCAGCAACAAATGTGTAGTTACAATCTACCGTTGGAAAATACAAAACTACGGAATAGACAAAGTAAGAAGAATTTTATGGAATGCAAAAGACTTAGAAGTTTTTATTCAAGTAAGAAAAAGAAAACAAAAGAAACTATTATTGTACATACACCTGTGCTCAAAATTATAGAATCGTGTCGTGATATCAAGTTTTAACTTTTTTTTGCTACTTTTTTTCCAACTTTGTTTTTTTGTTTGACATGTTCCAAAACAACAACAATGTTTCTACAACAATAACAACAATAACTCAAAGCTTTTTAGAAAACTTCTAAGCATGCAGTTATACAGTCCATACGAGGGGTGCCTTTTATATGTCGGGATTAGAGAACAAAAACAAATTTTAATCATCGAAAATCACTTTATTGTTTTTCAAGGGTCTTTCAAAAGTGACGCATATATGTCAGTGCTGAATAATTCCTAGACGGTACCTTTTTTTATTTTTCTATGTCAAATTTGTCATCTAACATTTGTCAAGTAGACAGATGCATAAATTTACAAGAAAGAACAACGCGTTAAAATTATTGAACCTTATTATAAAAATGGTCGATCTTTAAGAATAACATATAGAAAAATTCGTCATTCTTTTAGGTGGAAATAATCGCTTGAATAAGTCGATTCAAAGATTAGTGAAACAATTTCAAGAAACTGGTTCTGTCGAGGATGGACTGCAGTCCATAGTAAACCAAAAGCTGGGCATTATGTTGAGAATATTGCTGCTGTAGCGAAAAGGGTTGCTGAACAACCCTCAACATCAATATCTCGACGTTCTCAACGATTAGGCATTCATGAATCGACAATTGGGCGGATTTTACGTGTAGACGTGCATAGACGTTGTAGTCATTTCAATAGTAAATTTTTTCACGTATAATTGTTAAGAGCCATATTTTGAATAAAAATAGTGAAACCTGAATCTAGACGCGTCTTTTGAAAGACCCCTTATTATGACAAAACTTCCATCAATCCTCTTCTCGAATTAAAAACAAAACCTATTGAAATTTATGAAAGTTAAAGAATTATTTTCATTAACAAAACAAATTTTTTATTGCATCATTTTCAACATACAACCTTTTTAATCGAAATTTGTAAACAAAATATTAGGAACAAAATTTATAGGCCATTCATTTTTAATATTTATAATAGAATGAAAGTTTGAAGAGGCTCAAATTCTTATTCATTTTTGATAATTGTTGTCCCCAACGGTGCTGCCTATTTTCTCTATACAATAAATCCCGGGGGTCTATTTACAGGGTTGCCCATATTCGACGGACCCATGTGTTTTTGAGCCCATTTCAATCGACGTGGCTTGTCCGCAGGCAACAATCTTTACGTCAATTGAATCTTATACGGGAATAAATGCAAATCAATGCGGATAATTCGTTGTAAAGTGGCCCGAGCAATGCCCAACTGCTGAGAACGGCGATTTTGGGATGTCCTTAGCGACGTCTCAACACTGGCCCTTACAAGAGCAATATTCTCATCCGATCGCCTTGGTAGCATCATCAGTCGAAAACCTTTCGTAGAAACGTTTAATGGTGTTCTTAGAAGGCGCACTTTTCACATTATTTAATTTTTTATACGCACGTTGAGTTTTCACAATTGACTTCTGTTGTTGAATGTAAATTTCAAAAATGTGGGAGCGCTCGCGTGGCGTGTACTGTTCCATGGTAAAAATCTGCTTGGACTGACGCTTCCAACGCGGTATGTCATTAAGCGATCTGACGTTTCTGTGAAAAGATACAGGGTTGCCAGATGGGTCCGTCGAATATTAACAACCCTGTAGATGGTCACGCGCAAACTGCAATCTCTTACTTCTATTATTTGCAATTAAGAAGAGTTTATTACGGGATATTCTGCCATTTAAATTTGCTTTCCTCCCTCAATATTCTTCGAACAGTTTATGGATGACAAGTCTTACCTAAATTCTTTTTGGCCATTTCAGTTAACTTTGAAGCACCTGTTGCTGGATTTTCCTTCACTTGGCGCACTGACCAATGCCACCTTTTTCCTGCGAAAGTTTTATTTGGAACCTGTCGTCCCTTATTGACCTTACAACTTTCATGCATAAAGGGTTCAATAATGTGCGAACTGTTGACGAACTTAAATGTACAATTTCAGCTACTGGGTTGGGGAATAATTTGTTAGCTGTTTGGTAAATGGTAAATATTCATTCATTTTTAATTTTTTATTAGTTTTGAGGCTTTGAAATGGAATATCCAGGTGGCTAAAATCCACCTTCGACACCTGCTCTTCTTCGAGTCTACGGCACGGAAATGGTTTGCAAAGTTAAAAAATGGCGACTTTGATGTCGAGTATCCACCCAAGAAGATTAGATTATGATATGTGCTTGGTGGGACTGGGAGGGCATGATGCACTGGGAATTGCTCGAGAAGAATGCCACGGTCAACAAAGAGCTCTACCTTGCCCAGCTTCACTGCGTGAATGAGGCTATTCGACTAAAAAGACCTGGTCGACATGGTCAAACCATGCTCCTTCACGACAACGCCAGACCCATGTTCAACAAGTCGTCAAAGCCGCATTCTAAGAGCTCGAATGGGAGGTCCTTTAGCATTCGCTGTATTCGCCGGACCTTGCACCTACCAATTATCATCTTTTCCACTACCTGTCAAACCATATCAATGGCGTTACCATCTATAACAAAAATGTCCTTAAAAACTGGCTCAACAACTTCTTGGACATCAGGCCAGGCGATTTTTGGCAGTACGGCATCAACAAATTAATCGAGAGATAGGATGAGGTTGTCAACAGCAACGGCGTATATATAATTGATTAACTTATTGATATAATTATTGATTTTTGTTTAAATAAAAGTCTTCGGTAAAAACTCTACGAACTTATTCCTCAACCTAATATTTTACGGTACGACATTCCATTTTTGAAATGCTCCACAACCACGCTGGAGAGAATAATGATGTTTATAATTATGTAATATAGGTATAATTTTTGTAAAAACTCGTTCAATAATCCACCCAGTTCTACTTAGCTTTACTCTTTTATATCATCTGGTCACAGTATCGGCGATTGCGATAACTGTTGGTGTTGCTGATTATTCGTGGTCTGCTTTATTTGTGTTCGGCATTTTTTCTCATTAGTATTATCTGCTATTATTTTTTTTTTTTTATTATAAATACATCTCTATGGCTTTAACTCGTATTCAATAAATTGAAAGGCGTTTTAAATCTATAAAAAGATTTTAAATGTTAAGAAGAGTTGAGTGGAAAAGATTCAATACTCTTGCAATACTCTTTAAAAGATTCAACAAATTTACAATAGCACTGAAATCTTCTTAGCATAAGCTTTAAATGCAAGAGTGGCCTTTTTTAGCCTTTTTTTAAATATTTTGGTAGCTTGAAAAATTTTCGCATTTCGGGTATAAAAAAACACTAAATTTATTGCGAAGAGCCAACCTCTTAGCAACACTGCACAGCTGAACTAATGTGACGTCACACACTCTCCGATGAGAGCAATCTTTTTTCTATCATTCTTGCTTCAAATCTAACAGGCGTACATAAAATTTAATACTGATTTATGTCAAACTCTCTCTTCAAGCTCTGGCATACTAAGAAAACAATTTCTTTTTGAACTGCACTATTTAAGCTGTAGCGTGAATTATTTGTATGTTTTTGTTTTTTTTGATTGCATTACAATGAAATGAGTAAAAGAGTAAAAGTAAAGGAAAATAAATAAAATATCTACACACTCTTTTTCCCATTTTCGCAAAATATTATATTATGAAATATGGAAAAATTCTCCAAAAATAAATAAGGTATGACTGACTGTATATGTATACTAGGCCGGGTCGATTTGTGGGGAGGCAAAAAAATCGCCCATTGCTCTGTGAAAATCATATTCTAGGGATCAAAATAAGAAACTTTGCCGAAGGAACCATACCTCTAAAACGAATTCTGATGTCCCCAATTTGGGTCGAACTTTTAGTGTCTTTTGTGGAAGGCAAAAAAATCGCCCATTGCTCTGTGAAAATCATATTCTAGGGATCAAAATAAGAAACTTTGCCGAAGGAACCATACCTCTAAAACGAATTCTGATGTCCCCCAATTTGGGTCGAACTTTTTAGTTTCTTTTCTCATGTAAAGGCCAAAAATGGTGATATTTTGAAATGATTGTATGGGGGACCCCCCAGGGGAGTTCCAGGGGGTGTGCCACTGGCATGGGTGGATCGGCCGTCCAAAGTTAGTGGGGATCGGTCATACATTTGGACTCGATTGGAGCACTCTAAATTGGTCAAAGTGGGATTTTTCGTTCGACCCAA
Organism: Anastrepha obliqua; assembly: GCF_027943255.1. Taxonomy (NCBI): domain Eukaryota; kingdom Metazoa; phylum Arthropoda; class Insecta; order Diptera; family Tephritidae; genus Anastrepha; species Anastrepha obliqua. The sequence goes on from NC_072894.1 coordinate 123,261,259, forward strand.
ATTGGGGGACATCAGAATTCGTTTTAGAGGTATGGTTCCTTCGGCAAAGTTTCTTATTTTGATCTCTAGAATACGATTTTCACAGAGCAATGAGCGATTTTTAAATAGGCCCGCCCTAATGTATACATATGTAAGTGTAAGGCATGGAGCATGAAATTAGTCGCCAGTTAGAGCAAGAAAACATTTTCCAGAAACCGACAGTTTATAGGACAGACTGGGGAATTTAGGAGTTATTTGAAGCCCTGAAAATTTATCCATAATGACATATACCTCAGCAGTGATACTGAAGCTCCAATAAAATCCTTCACTTCTCTCGTGGGCCTTACAAAGGTATAAAACATGCCGGAACTAGATTTAGACAGGCCCAATTGTTTTAATTTCAACCTGGAGAATACTGATTTTTTTAAGGCAATTTTTAGAAGCTCTTTAGCCAACACATCGAAGCTAGTAAGTGTTATAATTTCACCACTGCCGGAAAACCTGCTACATAGGATGTTATGTACTCAGTTCACGAACATTGAAAACTACCCCTTGAAAAAGCAAGTTCCTGCATATTTTTTAGCTAACAAACGGAAATTTTATTTTGAGGGAAGCAAATACCCGCATATACCTACTTACGGTTCTTGTTCTACTCATGTGGAGTTGAAAAACACTTAAATACAAAAATTAAATATTTAACTGTTTCTGAGCAAATTGTTTTTTATAAATTTTCTGTACGTTCACATTTAATTTATCGTTTCTCAACCGGCGCCAATGCCGCTAGCCAGTCTGAACGACTAAGTGCTTGCTTATTGTTTTTTTCATTCTGTTGTGTCACCAACTGATTAATTGCCACTTGTGCCCAGCCGTAAAGCAGACTCATCACACTTTTCAGCCAAGAACAATACAAATTATTTGAAATGTAGACAACCGCAAGCCGGCTTTACTTTGCCACGTTCAAAATATTCTCGCTATTTCATCCGCATTTGCCACACAGTTCGCAGGTTTACCGCCGGAATTTGTGTTATTTCACATCATACCATTATACTTCTCGCTCTGCCCCCCACGCCATCTTTACATTTTACATTTACTGTTCACAATCAGCTGCCAATGCACGCTACTGACCACAATCCTAACACAATATTCCAAGCTCCAAGCCACAAGCCGCTTTCGAAATAATCAGCAGCACTGTCTCAACAACATTCTCGACCTCATCGCCTTTAGCGTCCCTCAGTCATGGCCTCTCAGCCAGCAGTTCAACTTCCCTTTGGCTCTCTCAAGTATTGTAAAATCCTTTTTGCCATTTCTTTTAAAAGCCTTCGCTACATTGGTAGCGTACAGTTGAATGCGGAATGATTCGTTTTTTATTTTTTTGATGGCTTATTAAGGCGAATTTATGTTGCAGTTGTTTTTTTTTCTATATATGGTCGTTTCTTTTCATTCCTTTCGCAAAATTGTAGCGAACGGTTTTTTGCAGACCGTCAATCGTCTGTTATTTCAAGACCATTGTTTGACTTGGGTATTTCCTTAAGCCAGTCATGATTGTGTTTATTTTTTAGAAAAATATTTTCCAAAGACAATATTCACTAACTGCTCCACCAAAGCAGCTCATTTAAGAAATAAATATGTGCACTTAATCCTCTATCAAGCATATAAATAATCTTCAAAAAATCATGCAAAATTCATATAACGTTAATTTTGGTACGCTATAGCGTTCGATTCCCGAAAAGCTGGCCAAAACTCAAAAAATTAAGTAATTGATTCAAAATTTCTTACTCGGGGGTTGTCGGGGTCGCTGATTACGAATTTTGAAAATCCACCCCCTTCCACCGCTATTGGCCACCCCCTCACGTGAAATAGCGTATATTCAAGAACATAATCAATATGCATGTAAATTATATGTTTTCGGGGTCGCAAGGTAGCAAGTGGTAGCAGCTGAATCTTGTTTTATTCAGTAACCATTACTTTTTTGAGTAACCTTTAATAGGTTTCAAAGGAGCATATGACGGCGTTGTATTACTATACCGTTTGAAAACTCAAATTTTATAAAAAAAAATTGCAAAAAATGTATCTACGTATTGCTGCAGCTAAAAATTTTGTGTCGAGGTATTGATATGTACTAAAGATTTCTCGTATTTTACTAACCTTCCGAAGATGATTCCATTTGGTTTTGTTCAATTTACTCCATTACAAAATCTTTCAAATGTGTACAACTTTCACTATTCAGTAATACGTCACTCGACAGTAATACGATGCTCAAACGAAGGCCACGTTGCGACTGAAAATACAGAGGATACTTAGGGTACAGGACATTGCTATGAACGGTTTTCACTACTCAAGGCATTACTGTAGCCAACCCAAAGACAAAAAAACTCTATCTAGAAACTTTTTTTTCGACTTTTGGCCAGCTTTTTGGGAATCGGCCGCACTGTGCGCTAAAACGAACATTTTTATTCACTTTTACTGTACCAAAAAGTGCACAAAGAGTATCGCATGTGTATAGGACGTGTAAAGGACGATCAATAAAAACTTCACAAAAATCACTTTTATTTTTTCAGTTTCACTATAACTAATAGTTGCATTGAAAAATATACAGAAAAACATACCTGTTTTGAATTTTTGAAGAAATTTCTGCAATGTTTGGTCCCTTTTTCACAAACGAAAAGATGAAATGTTTCAACTGAAATTTTTTCGACTGATTTCAACGACGGCCATTACTAAACTGACGGTAAACTTCAAAATGAAACAAATGAACACTATAAACGATTTGGAATGGTTCCGTCATAATCGTTTCAAGGCAGCCGTGTCGGCTCACTCGAAAAAGAAAATTACATATAAAACCCAGGAGGGTTTTATGATGACCGTTGGTAGACGGTCTTACTGGATGGAGGGTTAAACTGAAAAATCATTTAGAAAGTAAAGAAATTAAAAGTAGAATTTGTGCTTGGAGGAATGGAGTTTTCTTTTTTTTATAAAACTAAATACAGAGAACAGGCTCAACTTAAAAATTGGGACCAAGGTACGTCTCACCCGTTTTCAGTAAAAAAATGCGTCTGGGTGCGACCAGTCTATCCACCAGAATCTGCTCCAAAAGAAAATTGATTTACACACGCCCTTGAAATGAAGGATAATCCGGCGGCTCCAGATCACTTCTAAAAATGCTTGGTAAAACTCAAACTTTTCTAATGGTTAAGGTTAGGTTAGCTTAGGTTAAATAGTTGCCCATGAGACACCTCACTTGACTGTTAAAGTAAAGATAGTCCCTTGTGATACCATCACAAAGAATGACTTCCATGCAAATGTGGATGAGATAGAAGCGGGGCTTGTTTTCATTTGAATAAACTAAGACAAAGTAGGCTTTGCCGATATTTTCCTGCACCTAACCTCCATTTATCCTCACGTGGAAAAAGTGTCGGCGTGTTTGGCAGGAAGGTTTAGGCGGTCAGACTTGTAGGTCGGATAGACCGAGTCGCGATTTGTAGGGTAACTTACCTTAACTTTTACATGAAAGTGTCCAACCACGAGGGATAATTAGAAAGATCAAGCTGGCTATGAAGAAGCCTTCCCTCTGGATATAGAATATTGGAATAGGTGTTTAATCCGGAAGACTAATGAACCCGGGAAATGCTAGCTATTTGCAACGTGTAAAATAGCCGCCATAGCCGAATGGGTTGGTGCGTGACTATCATTCGGAATTCAGAGAGAACGAAGTTTCGAATCTCGGTGAAATACCAAAATATATATATATATATTAGGGCGGGTCGATTTAAAAATCGCTCATTGCTCTGTGAAAATCGTATTTTAGGGATCAAAATAAGAAAACAATTTGGGTCGCACTTTTACCATTTCTTTGAAGCAGAAACGATAGCACATGACAAGGCTGCAACTGCAGTCCCTAAGCTCCCCCTCCATCTGAGGGAGATTCACTGGTATCCTATAATGACGATTGTTTGATAATGGCGACCGCCAATGACATCGATGACTTGAGTTTCAATGTGAACTTTCATCTCGTCTTGCTCCATTTTTCACTGCGAAGAATTTCCAGCTTTACCATACTAAATCCAAGGGAACCTTCTTTACCACCTAGAGCAAGGAGGTCAAACTACAACTAAAGGTGAAAGTCGATAACACACCAATACCGACCGTTAACTAAAGTCCAAAACCGCAACGAGGCCCTCAAATCGCTAGCTGGCAGCTTTTGGACCAAAGGCAACGATATGTTGCTGGCAACATTTAAAACAATTGGCCGGCCGGTACTGAATTATGCTGCGCCCATCTGATCGCCTGGTATTAGTGATTCGCAGTAAATACTGCAAAATGCTCAAGAAGCAATTTCTGCTTATGTGTTACCATAGAAATCACACCAACAGAAATTTAATAGAGACACTCCTCCCGTGAGTGAGGAGGCATCTTTTCAACTACACCAACGACATCCAGGACAAAACACAACTGCAACTATTGGACCGGACAGTGCATAGATAGACGTTAAACGCGATACATCGAGAATATCTCATAACCTTCCTAAACTCCCGTCCCACGAATGCCATGATCGGAGGACAACTATCACCTATTGCAAACGAAGAGTTGGGAGACCTGCGCAACTTTGGCCCAATAACGATCTGGAAGTTGTAATAGGCTAAGCTCCTACTTACACAGAATCGATCGCGACATACTCAACATATGCCCGGCATGTGAAGGAACACCGCTCGATACTAACCATCTGCATTTGCTGAGTGCCGCGCTTACGTGTAGTTGTGGAAGTACATATTAAAAATGTGAACGGGTGCACTTACAGCTCTAGTCAGACTGAGCCAATAACTTGCTCGTCAGGTGGCAACCGAAGCGTGAAACCTAAAGCTAAAAACACACATCCTCGTACAAATATGAATAGTACAACCAGAAAAGTGAGTACTCAACATCTTGAGGCGTCCCCCAGAAGTGACGATCGAAGCGATACATTCACACTAACGGCAAAGAGAAATGATAGTAACGACAGAAATAAACTGTGTTTTGCAACATAGAATATTGGATCACTTAACTAGTCAAAACGTTACAGAAAGACGCGTCACGCATCTTGTATAAAAGAAGCAAAGTGGAGCTAAGGCCAGGGAGATCGGCTGTGGATACAAATTATTCTATAATAATAGAAAAATTTAAAGGAAAGGTATGGCACATTATGAAAAGACCGGAACAGCATACAATAAAGAAATAAGACAGCCGCTACGATCAATGCGACATGGCCGACTCTTTAAGTCCTGACTAAACACTACATATTAAAAACGGCATGCAGCGAAGCGAAGTTAACAAAGGACAACCCAAGACCAAGTAACCTGGAGATTGCGTACGAGGCCGACCCCAACTTAGAGACCATGGGGAGGACGAAGAAGAAGAAGATAGGCGAGAAACTAGACAAAAAACCTGATCTTGTGATAAAATTTCATAAAAGTGACAAATATGATTCTAAAAATACTTGTCGGGCTCCACATTAAGTGACTTGAATAAAAATAAAATAATAATATGAAAACCAAACTGCTCTAGCTCAACCACTAACCAAGGAATACGGCCCCTGTGTCTACACTCCTACCCACTCGTGTCATATGATATTCTACGAAAACACACCCACTTGTATGAATTTCACCCAACGGCTACAAAAGCAATAATATTCTCCAATATTATATATGTATGTGTGTGTGCATGTACATCTTCAACACGTCGAGAAAATAATAAATATGTTTAAGTAATTAAAAGCGAACGAAAGTAAGAGGAATAAGAAAGAAAAAGCAAAAATTGTTCGCTTTTAATTAATTTTGAGTGCAATCACTTTGTCGTGCCCAGTCACGCGCGCTTCTGAACGCATAACCACAACAGCAACAACAAATAACAACAATTGCTCGAAGTTGAAATCTTCACTTCACAACAACTTGCTCATGTTGCACAAGCACACATAACCACTACTGATTATTCGGTTGACTCCTAGCCGCCACCGGCTACAACTTGCACTCCCAACCTCTTCCTTCTTACACTACCGCCAATAAACCGCAAAGGATGCTGCCATTGGCAATTCTTCGCTACAGGCCAAAAATCGTTTCGTTGACCCGGATCATGCATAGTTGTACGTACACATATACACATAAATATACGTATGTACGTACAATTGCTTTTCGCCACGTCCCACTGGCAGATTGTTAACGTCACAAGAACAAAAGCAAGAATTATTGCAGCACGCAACCCAAAGAAAGGTAAGATGGCTTCATTCGGTATTGCATAACGTCACTCAGAGATTTTTAATTATGCCACAATCTGCGCATACACACGCACACGCACATCAACTCTTTAACTCTTCATAATATTTATATGTAGCTACGGCTGCATTCTGTATGTGCGTGTGTTTATGTGTTTGTACGTTCACCTTTTAATATTTTACTTCCTTAACACAATTTTCTTCAGCTTTCTTCGTGTTTTTTCTTTCTCTTTATCCTTTTATTCGTATTTCCGCAATATTTGTCATTTATATTGTTTTTTTATTCATCTGCCTGCCATTGGCTGCTTTGCGCGCGATTTATTGTGGGCATTGCGGTTTCTGTGGTCATTTGGCCTTCATCGTCATTTGAAGCCTCCTCGGTGAGAAACGAGAGAGAGAGGGAGAGCGAGGAAGCATTGAGGCGCTCTCCCTCTCTCTCTCGTTTCTCACCGAGGAGGTTTCACCTCCAACAAAGGCTTATTACTTATTAATTACACACCGATTTTCCATTCAGTACAGTTAATTCTCATTTTTTCCGCAATTTTATTTTTTCTTCTGTTTTTAACTGGACTTAAGCGCTAATGCCATTAAAGAGTATTGCTTTAATCGGCTCTGTGGGGAATTAAAAAGTGTAAGGTCTCTAAGAAAAGTCAAAGCGGCTTTATTTAAATCTATTATCTGCTTATGTTGACAAAGAGGTATGAATCTTTCAAAAATAACTCCTTTACAAATTAGTAGCTTTGGATGGTATTTTGCTTTATCGTTCTTATTTTCAGCTCACGTAGTAAAATGTTATGTTTCCCTTAATAAAAAAAATAGTTTTAATTAATAGTAGATGACTATAACGTAAATTGTGCCACAAACAAATATTGGGATCGTTTTTTTTTTTTTGTTTTTTGTTTGTGAAAACACTTGAAAATATTATGAGATTTTTTTCAAAATTATGTAACAACTATAAGCTGGAACAGTCTATACATTAAAATAAAAAGTAAATACATCCCTTTCAGTTTTTTTAATAAAATACACTTCTTGAACAGAAAAAGAAATATGTAAAAAAAGAGCTAGATCTTGAAGATTTAACTGAAATAATTAGAATATCAACTTCACAGAGGCGAAATAAAGAAATAGTAAGAAAAAAATCGGAATGGTTTACCTGGAAATGTCAGTCAACTAGAAAGGGGTCATTAAAACGACTGAGAATTTATAACAAAACTTTGAATGGAAATGATAAAAAGAAATATATTGAATCTTGAACTCAGAATAAATGAGGTTAATAACATTAAGGATTGGTGGAAGATGGTTAACGTCCTTCGGTGTTCAATTACAGAATCTTGTCTAGAGGTATCGCCAGCAATATTCATGCACTATTTTCAAACATTATTAAATCCAACTCGCTGTGCACCATATATACAATATGTGGCAAATTTAGTAAGGGATGATTGTCTAGACAGACCAATCTCAATAGATGAAATCAGATTGATGTTACAAAAAACGAAATGTGGAAAGCTCCAGGCTCAGACAAGGTCCCATATGAGTTTTTTTAAAATGCCGATGACCGGTTTCTCGTTGAGTTGGCAAACGTTTTTAATAGGCTATATAATATAAGCCAAGTATCTGAATGTTTCGAAACAAGTCTGATATATCCGCTCTTTAAAAAGGGCGATAGGAAATCTCCCTCCAATTATAGAGGTATCTCATTAATGAGTTGTGTTGCAAAGATAATGATGGGCATTTTAAATGAGCGACTCACAAGCTGGGTAGAAAATAAAAATATTATAACAGAATTTCAAGCAGGTTTCAGAAAGCGGCATTCAACCGTAGATAACATATATAACCTAGCAGCAATAGTCCATATTAAGTTTAGGGAGAAGAAAAGAGTGTACGCGTTTTTTGTGGACTTTAAAGCCGCTTTTGATACTGTCCCTAGACAACTATTGCTATACAAGCTTCGTGAAATAGGAATCTCCACCAAAATGGCAAACTTTATTGAAAGTTATTACAGAAATACATGTTCGATAGTAAAAGTAGGAGATGAAATGAGTGAAAAATTCAAAATATCGTCAGGAGTAAAGCAAGGGTGCCTGCTTTCACCTTTGCTCTTTGCTCTTTACTTGAATGACCTGCACGACTGCTTGGAGGGGGACTCTTTATAGATGAGTTAAATATCCGTTTGCTATTATATGCTGACGATATTGTCATATTGGCAGATGAGGTTAGTGCCCTTCAAAAAATGATAAGCAACTTAGAAAAATACTGCGAAAAGTGGAATATGCAAGTAAACTTATCTAAGTCAGCTATAATGATTTTTCGGAGAGGCGGTAGAATAGCAGAAAAAGAAAAGTGGTTTTTTCACGGCGAAGTTATACCAATAAGGAAAGAATATAATTACTTGGGTGTAAAGCTAACATCAAAACTCAGTTTCAAGCAACATATAGAAAATAGAAATGTTCTAGCGAAAAACAGCATAAATGCAACTTGGCGCACATTTCTTAGTAAAAATAAAATTAAGTTGTCGGCAAAATGGAAACTGTTTTTATCGGTGACTAGAGCAATCCAGAGTTATGCTGCTCAGGTATGGGGAAACTCATTGTTTGAAGAAGTAGACAAAATTCAACTTTATTTTTTAAAAAGGGTACTTCATCTCCCGAGTAATACGGCATCTTATTGCATTCTCTTCGAGACAAATGTTCCAAGTTTTCATTTGTATACACTGCAGCTTCACTTAAAATATATATTCAAAACGTTATTTGAATATGATGATAATAGATTGCCTCATATACTATCAAAAAAGATTTTAGAAAAACAGATATTTTGGGTTGAAGAAATTAGTAATCTGGCACAAAAGTTAAATATAATATGTAACTGGGGCACTTCAAATAAAATAGAGTGGAATAGAAATATAATTTCAATACTAGAAAATCTTCATGATTCGAATATTCGAACTTTATAGGAATGGGCACACCAAAGTACCCGATTATATAAGGAATTAGACCATAACAACGCCAGAAGCTATTTAAACGATAATACTGGAATCTATAAAATTATGTGGATTATGAAAGCCAGATGTGATTTAATATACTTGGGAAGCCAAAAGGATTTAAATTGCACTTTATGTAACTTATATTAAATGAATTAGAAGACATCACACATTTCTTAGGAAAATGCCCGATACTTAAAAGAATTCGTCAAAGATTTTTTGGAAAATATAGTTTAAACCGAGATGAAATCATAGAAATTTTAAATGGTATTGGCCCTTCGGGATATAATAACTTATTTAAGTTCATCACTGGTGCTATAGAATATAGAAAATCCATTTTAAACGAATTCAATACATAGTGCCATAGTAACATATGTAAAATGTAAGATTTTGTTTTTTTTTTCTTTTTTTGTCCGACAAACGACCTAGTGTCACTGTCGTACGTTCTAATGTTAATGATTAAAAATGAAATGTAATGTGTATTTAAAAAAAAGAAAAAATTCGAGCAAACTAACAAAATTATTTGAGAAATAAATAACACTTTTTCCTACAAAATTTTTGGGAAAAATAACTTTAAGCGAAGATCTCTCTCTTCAAAAAACTCTATAGCATAATTTTCAACATTGAATATATGTATATCAACTTTATTAAAATTTTTTTCTGCTACATTTTTTTAGTGTTTTAGAATAAAATAGAATTCTTAAAGAACATAATTTAAGGAAAAAATAATATTTTTTTTGTTGAAAACAATTAAAAAAATTGATATTTGCTTATATTTTGATTTAAAAATGATTTAACAACTATAAGCTAGAATAATACAAAAATAAAAAATAAAAATAAAAACTAATAGAAAAACAATTAATAAGTTTTTCCAGTTTTTCGAATAAAATACACTGCTTAAAAATTATTTAAGAAATAAATATACCTTTTTGTTAAATTTTGTGGAAAAATGTAATTTTTTTAATTTTTAGATTAAATCATACATAAAAAAATATTTATAGAAGATTATTTGAGAAATAAATAATAGTTTTTTGTTGAAAATTTTTTTATTTGTAAAAAAGGTAAACTGTTTGCAAAATATTTTTGTAACAAAAGCATTTTGTTCTGAAATTTTTCAAAAAAAATTTAAAAGGAAGTGAAGTTCTTCAAAAAGCTCTTACCATACTTTTCAACATTAAGTAAATCACAATATTGCAAAATTTTTGTTTTAATTTTTTCAGTTAACTTTTTTGTTATTCAAATAATACAGACTTTTAACTATACTTTAACCTAAAAAATAAATAATATAGTTTTGTTAAATTTTTTTGGAAAATTTATTATAATTTTTTTGCCACTTTAAAAAATATTTTAAAGAAAGCGAATACCGTAACTTTTAATCTATATATATAAAAAGAAGTTACATTTCCGTGGTAATCTTATAACTCAAGAACGGGCTCACCTATCCAAACCAAATTTTTAGGCTTTGTTTGGACTATTCAGTAGATGGTTTGTGTTTTAAAATTTTAAGAATCGGATACCAGGGTCTCGAGAAATAGGCCAAAACGTGAACCCGGGTAACCCTAGGATGTGTTTGTACAATATGGGTAGCAAATGGAAGCTGCTGATGATTCTATAGTATAGAATATTTTTGATACCGCTCCGTGACTAGGGTCTCGAGATATCGGCCAAAATGTGGACCCCGATAACTTAAGGATGTGTTCGTACAATATGGGTAGCAAATGGGAGCTGTTGATGATTGCTATAGTATAGAGTATTTTTAATGCCCCTCCGTAACTAGGGTCTAGAGATATAGACCAAAACGTGGACCTGGATAACCCTAGGATGTGTTTGAACCACATGAGTATCCATTTCGGCAGAAATGTAAAGCACTTATGGATTTAATTGTGAAATTATATGTATTTGGGGAGGTGCGTTGCCATATGTACTCCATCGAATGGCAGAAAAGGGGATTGCCGCACGCACATATACTAATTTGTCTGGTACATAAAATAACTCCGGATCAAATCGATAGCCTTATATCAGCTGAAATTCCTAACCACACTGCTGTCGTTAAAAACATGATACATGGACCGTGCGGTGAACTAAATGTGAATTCACCATGTATGATTGATGAATGGTTCGCTATATTAGTAGCAATGAAGCTGTCTGGAGGATTATGTCGTTTCCAATGCACGAAAGACATCCTGCGGTTGTTCACTTGGCTGTGCATCTTGAGAATGGCCGAAGTGTTTATTTTAATATAGCAAATTTGTTGGAAAGAGCAGCGCAACCCCCAGCAACTACGTTAACAGGTTTTTTCAAATTATGCGAAACTGATACATTTGCGATAACTTTGTTATATTCTGAATTGCCACAGTATTACACATGGAATGTGTCTTCGAAAAAATTTCAAAGACGTAAACAAGGAACAGCAGTTCATGGACATCCTGGCATTTTCCAAACAGATGCAATTGGCAGAATATATACACTACATCCAAACAATGTTGAGTGTTTTTATTTGAGATTGTTATTATAATAGTTAACGTGAATGGCCCAAAATCATTTCAAGAATTGAGAACAGTCAACGGTCATTTGTGTGAAACATACCGTGAGGCATGCCAACTTTTGCATTTGTTAGAGGATGATGCACATTGGGATTCAACACTTCATGATGCATCTATTTCGGCTCATCCTCAATAAATCGAATGCTGTTTGCCGTTATATTATCAACAGGTATGCCATCAAATCCACTTGAATTATGAAACAAATATAAACATAATATTGCAGAAGATATTTTAATTCGTATGCGTCATCGTGCAAGAAATCCTGATTGGTTGATAACTTTGGAAATGTACAACGAAGCTTTGATAATAATTGAAGATATATGTCTACGGATTGCAAATAAAATATTAGTACAATTGGGTATGACCGCACCAAATCGTGACATGCATGATCTGTTTGATCGTGAATTGCAACGTGAGCAGGAATTCAATTCTAATGATTTGCGTTTATTTGAACAATCGAATATAACCAAAACGAATATTCAGCAAAAACATTTATGTGACACAATCATGCAAGCCATTTCCAATAATGCAGGTGGGTTATATTTCTTGGATGCACCTGGTGGTACAGGCAAAACGTTCGTTATATCACTGATTTTAGCCACTATTCGATCGGAACAGAAAATTGCATTGGCACTTTTGCATCTTCGGGAATTGCTGCTACATTATAAGAAGGTGGTCGGACAGCACACTCTGCATTAAAATTGGCATTGAATGTACAGGTGATTGAAACTCCAATTTGCAATATTTCAAGAAATTCTGCTATGGCAAAAGTTCTGCGATTAACGTGAATTATTTTATGGGATGAGTGTACAATGGCGAATAAAAAATTACTAGAAGCATTTAATCGAACAATGCAAGATTTACGTGGTAGCCAACAGGTTTTTGGTGGTGCTTTGATATTACTGTCAGGGGATTTTCGACAAACATTGCCTGTCATTCCTCGGTCAACTCCTGCTGATGAAATAAATGCCTGTTTGAAGTCATCAGTTCTTTGGAGATATGTACAAAAATTGACACTGAATATTAATATGCGTATTCACCTACAAAATGATCCAGCTGCCCATGAGTTTTCAAAACAATTGTTACAAATTGGTGATGGCAAAATACAAATCGACAGAACCAACGGATTGATTACTGTACCGAACAATTTTTGTACAATTACGAAATCGATAGATGAATTGATTGAATGTGTTTTTCCAAATATTCTTCAGAAATCATGATTGGTTGAGAGAACGCGCCATTTTAGCACCGAAGAACATTAATATCAATGCCATTAATTTTCAAATTCAAGCAAAACTAATAGGACTATGAATAACTTCGTGCGGTTTTACAACAGATGACGTAACTTGATTATTATTCCATCGATCCACATTTCCAAACATTCATTGGAGAGCTACTGTCGTAAGGCACAAACGTCAGTATAAGTTTTTTATTTGAAGCGTAAACAACAATATTTTTACCACACTTGAAAATGTCGAATTTCGTGCCAAATAATGTGTTTTTGCGGGGAATTTTTTAATATGAAGAAAAAAGCAGCCGAAAGTCATCGTATCTTGGTGGAAGTTTATGGTGAGCATGCTCTAGCTGAGCGAACGTGCCAGAAGTGGTTTGCACGCTTTAAAAGTGGTGATTTTGGCTTGGAAGACGAAGAACGCGAGGGTGCGCCGCCAAAGTTCATGGATACCGAATTGGAGGAATTGCTCGATCAAGATCCGGCTCAAACGCAAGAAGAGGTTGCAAAAACTTTGGGAGTTGATCAATCAACCATTTCCAAACGTTTAAAAGCCATGGGAATGATCCGAAAGGTAGGCCATTGGGTGCCGTATGAATTGAAGCCAAGAGACGTTGAACGCCGTTTTATGGCATGCGAACAACTGCTTCAACGGCACAAAAGAAAGGGTTTTTTGCATCGAATTGTGACTGGCGATGAAAAGTGGGTCCATTACGACAATCCAAAACGTCGGGCAACGTATGGATACCCTGGCCATGCTTCAACATCGACGTCGGCGCAGAATATTCATGGCCTGAAGGTTATGCTGTGTATCTGGTGGGACCAGCTGGGTGTTGTGTATTATGAGCTACTGAAACCGAATGAAACGATTACGGGGGATGTCTACCGACGACAATTGATGCGTTTGAGCCGAGCACTGCGAGAAAAACGGCCGCAATACGCCGATAGACACGCCAAAGTTATTTTGCAACATGACAATGCTCGGCCACATGTTGCACAAGTGGTCAAAACATACTTAGAAACGCTCAAATGGGATGTCCTACCCCACCCGCCGTATAGTCCAGACCTTGCGCCATCCGATTACTATCTCTTCCGATCGATGCAACATGGCCTGGCTGACCAGCACTTCCGTAATTACGATGAAGTCAAAAAATGGATCGATTCGTGGATTGCGGCAAAACCGACCGAATTTTTCACAAAGGGAATCCGTGAATTCCCAGAAAGATGGGAAAAAGTAGTAGCAAGCGATGGACAATACTTTGAATAATAAATTTGTAACCATTTTACGTCAATAAAGTTTCAAATTTCGAAAAAAAACCGCACGAACTTATTCATAGTCCTATTACTAGGTGTAGTCACGACATATAAATCAATTGACAGTGCTATGAATCAAGATGAGGCAATGAATTATCCAACTGAATTTTTAAATTCATTAGAACCGGCTGGTATGCCACCGCATTGCTTGAATCTGAAAGTGGGTTCTTTGATTATATTATTGCGAAATATTAATTCACCAAAACTGTGTAATGGCACCAGATTGGCAGTGAAAAATTTATTGTCAAATTTGATTGAAGCTACGATCTTAACTGGTAAATCAAAAGGAGAAGTTTGGTTAATACCGCGTATCCCTATGATTCCAACTGATATGCCATTGAATTCAAACGATTAGAATATCCTGTGCGTTTATCATTTGCGATGTCCATCAACAAAGCTCAAGGGCAAACACTTAACGTTTGTGGTGTGAATTTGGAGGAATCATGTTTTTCACATGACCAACTTTATGTTGCCTGTTCCAGAGTCGGGACCCCCAGCCGTTTGTTTATTCATGCTCAAAATGGAAAAACAAAAAATATTGTTTATCCAAATGTTTTGGATTAAGTTTTAAAATAGCTAGCAAATAATAAAATATATATATTTTTTTATAAATGAGTTTGATTTAATATTTCACTTTATACGTAGCGAAGTATATTACGTACCGGGCCGCTAGTATTGAATAAATCCCAAACTATTTAATTTTTGTCAAACATTTTTCAGATACATTTATTTTTATTGTTTCGCAGAATAAAATAAGTTTCTTAAAAAAATTATTTGAGAATAAAATTAAATAATATTTTGTTGAGAAATTTTAGGAACAACATTTTTGAAAGAATTTATGAAAATTTTAAAGCGAACAGAAATATTTCACTTCTACACCAAAATTTATAAAAATTTTAAATCGAACAGGGATATTTCACTTCTATACCAAAATTTTCCGCGTTGAATAAATTACAAAATTTTGAAAAAATGCTCTCAGTTATTTTTCATTATATTTAAACCTGAAAACACACAAACTTTTAGAAGAATCGAGTTCTAGTTTGAGTCCAAAAAGTACTTCATTCACTTGTCATGAAATCGCTCTAATGCGTATGCCTGTGTACTGTTTCACTTGCAGAAGCGAGAGGTACTGCATTCGAAAGAGAAGGTTTTACGTTAAACAGCAGGCGGGGGCTGGCACTTATTGCATACAAATCTCGTTATTTAATAGCCAAACTTCATATGGGCTGGAGTATATTTAAAAATAGCTTTCTTCCTTGGTCCTAAGAAATTTTCAATGGGATTCTCTAAACCTAATCTCTACTCTAACAATCATCGTTTAAAATGTTTAAAGTTCATCAGTGCGGATACTTTTTCTAGTCGTAGAAAGGGGTATTAACTATAATACGAGGGGTGCCTTTTATTTGGCAGGATTTGGCAACCCTGGTGTTGCAATCTGGCAACTGACAGCGGTATCGCAAAGCTTGACATTTTTTGGCTTTTACGTCCTCAGAACGTTTTGAAATACCAGTGCTATTTGTGTTGTTTACAGTAACTTAAAAGATTCATCTCGGTCTAAAAATGGAATCACGATATTTTCGTGCGATTATTTTTTACAACTTTCGACGTGGATTAACTCAGCAACATTGCATGGATGAACTTAATTCATTTTTTGGCGATGAAGCTCCATCAAGGACCAGTGTTTATCGATGGTATGGTGAATTCAATCGTGGTCGTAGTTCACTCCAAGACGAATTTCGTGAAGGTCGTCCAAAATCAATTGTTGTTCCGAAAACCATTCAGCTGAATCTTAGGCTTTAGTGGGACCAGCATACATTCAATATTGCATAAACATTTGACTGTCAAAAAAATTTGTTCGCGTTGGATCCCACAAAATTTGTCAATCGCTCAAAAAAAGGCTCGTGTCGATTGGGCGAAGGAAATGCTCAAAAAGTACGATCGCGGGGCTTCAAAACACGTCTGTGACATCGTGACAGGTGATGAATCATGGATTTACGCGTATGAGCCCGAAAGTAAACAGCAGTCAACTGTATGGGTATTTCAAGATGAGCCAAATCCAACAAAAGTTGTTCGCGCACGAAGCACTTCCAAGCAAATGGTCACCTGTTTTTTCGGAAAAACTGGCCAAGTCGCAACCGTACAACTAGAACAACGCAGAACAGTAAATTCTGAGTGGTACACAACCATTTGTTTGCCAGTTGTCTTCCAAGAAATTAGGAAAACCAATCGCCAAAGAAGGATCACTCTTCACCAGGACAATGCGAGCTCTCACACATCTGCTCAAACAACTGCATTTTTGAGCACCCAAAACATCGAATTAATGGGTCATCCGCCGTATAGTCCTGACTTGGCACCGAATGACTTCTTTTTATTCCCGCACGTAAAAAACAAACTGAGGGGTCAACGTTTTTCGACACCTGAAGAAGCGGTTGCGGCATTCAGAATGCATGTTTTGGAGGTACCTCATTCAGAGTGGCAAAAGTGCTTCGACAATTGGTTCAAACGCATGCAAAAGTGTATAGATCTTCATGGAGAATATTTTGAAAAACAATAAAGTTATTTTCGATGATTAAAATTTGTATTTGTTCTCTAATCCCGAAATATAAATGGCACCTCTCGTATTTTTGGTTAAATTACACACAGACCTAATTTCTTGCTCATTTATGGCACAAGCGAATCTGAATGCGTCTCATGTAGTTCATTTCTAAAAAACTTTGAAAAAAATTAAGCATTTCAATATTTATACTAAAGAGGGCGGAGAGAGGAGTTATTATTAAAATTTTATGCTGACATCTTAACAACGAAAGATCGATTCGTAGACTCTATAATGAAATTCGTCATCTGTCGAAAAAAAAAATTCCAAGCAAATAAATTTACCTTAATCAAGGCCACTTTTTCTAACTCAGAAAAAAGGCGAAGTCGACACCACCTCCGTCTTGACAACAAGAAAAGCGCAACTTTTGCTTAAAGACATTATTGCCAATGCGAATAGCGCCACACTTTTCAAGGAGCTCGACATAATTGCGCATAGATTCGTTTAGGCTGGGTTGTGTTTGCTACCGCTCTATGCGATATGTGTTGAAGCATACTTTAGTGCGCAGTGTGTACTCCCAATAGAGATGGTCTCCAAAATGAAGGTAAATGGAGGAATACAACATAACAAGTACAACTGGTCGAATCTAAAGTTGCGTTGGGTTTCCTGTTTTACTACCGACTGAAATTTTATATAGCGTTCTGGAAGAATGTTTTGTATAAATTCAACAGACTTTGTGAGAACAAAAGGCAGAGACACTGCTATAAGAAGGGAAGCTGTCGATTGCACTGATTCCATTTTACTGTTAGATGTAACTCTTCGTAAACTAAGATGGATAATATCACCAGTTTGTAAATCTGAATTACTAATGCGGCTGGTTTTTTTTTCAATAGCCAGATAGAGTTTCAATTCAAAAACAAGTTTCTGCGTTCAGGTTCTACGCCCGTGGTCGTATACAAACTATTGATTTGTCTCCTTCTTTTTTCCATTTAACAAAACTATGAAATATTAGACATAATATTACGGCAATTATCTCTGCTTCATGTTGCGTCAACCAACTGCCCAATAGTACTCAGTCCTGTGCTTTCTCTTACGTTTAGCCAAGACATTTGATTTATTCTAATTCTTCGTTTGGCTTCGACTTTACCTTGCACAATCAGTTGCAATAACTCATATTTAGGACCACGCATAATATGACCAAACTATGCGTTTTGCGGTGTTTTACCGTTAGTAAAAACTCTCTATCCTTTAAAAGTTCCATATTTATATAGCACCACATCTCAAACGCCCCTAATTTATTTATACTCGTATTCTCTATTGTCTATGCCTCCACACCGTACAACAAAACAGACCGAACGTAACATTTAAGGTACCAAAGGCATCATTTCATATTCAAGCTTTTATTGGAAATAACGTCCCTGTAACGAGAGAAAACTACCCTCGCTGCTTCAATCCATCGGCAAATTTCTCTTTCATTTGTCCATGTTTCGCTAAGCGAACATCCTAGGCACTTAAATGGTGATACTCTTTGAATCGGATTGTCTATACTTAAATTTTTCAATTGATAATTTGTTGAAAGTTTATGAGTAATCCAAGTATGGAAACAAACTATGGCCTAGAAGATCTTTTGAGTTCTGCTATCACGCCTTAACTCCAATATTCAGTACACATTCAGGCTTCCTAACCAAGCTTAAAGTGTTCTGAGTAGCCATATTTTTAGGAGTAAAAGGATCAGCAGCAAATTTCCTAAAGAGAATCAATATAGATTCAGTCTAGAAGGGCATTCACACAAAATATAGTATGTTTAAGATATAGTTGTCATTCACTCTTAATATACAGAACTATTCAGCAGATTTTAATGGCGAAGATCATGACCGACGACTTGCAAGCAAACTTAAGTCGAACCAATTGAAGGCATTCCTACAACCGAGATATCCAATAAGATTTGCTAGTCTGAGGTCACCCAATATATTCCACTTCTTATTCCACTCAGAGCGTATTGATTTATTTATTAGTTTGCCAGACGTAGACTAACTTTAAGGTCGCAAAGTTGTTTACCATCGTATGGGAAAGAAGAATAAATATCCTCTTGATTATACTTATAATTTCATATTTATCGGATATCTAAAGCAACATTACTATGTTTTTTTTTTGGATCAAAAGCTGCAGGAAATGAATTGGTCAACTGCGGATCAGCGGTTGGCGTACAGGGACCAGCGCCAATAATCGGAATCAGTTCTACAGGAAGCATGAGTTGGATCAGTAAGCAATTTACATAAAAAGTCTAGAACGCTGCGGAACTGCAAAGTGCTTTGTGACAAGCCCGAACAAAAAACATTCCAACTTTCTATTAAAGCTTAGTAGAAAAGACGTTCGATTTGTGGTCGGTTGACCACGATTGAAATCATTGAGAACCCGATTTGCCTGTCTTACTTAGAAGAGGTGTATAGCACTGAGCATTTGCTCTGTGAGTGTTGCTAGAGCTGCGCTGCAGCATGCGATGTCAAAAGAGAATGAGTAATATTCGTTCTCTTAGGACGCTATATTCAGATTTACCAAAGAATCTGAAAAATTCTCCCAGGACTAGCTATCTCTGTCTCTGTCTCTGTCTCTGTCTCTGTCTCTGTCTCTGTCTCTACCCTTTTTAATGGGCCTTTTAGCTTGAGTGGTTTAGGAGTTACCGTTCTTTCGGCGCTTCTTGGCCTTTTTCAAATTTCAATCTGATTGGATAAAGTAGATATTAACAGCCGCTTGGTTGTCTGAAAGATATGACTATAAGTGCGACTTTGCAACTTGCGCAAGTTGAGTCTGCTAGAGCCTAAAACACAGTGAAAAGAAGTTTATAGTACGAGGTTCTTTATAACACAGCTGCGCCCACCACTTAGCTTACTCTATGTTACTTCGGTATAGGAATCTTTAAGGTAAGGAAAATAAAATTCAATCAGTTTGATTTTCTGATATGTTATTAAAGGTATCATTATTTTTTTTTAATGTTTTGATTTCGTCACTTGTGGTCATCTGAAACAAATTGCTTATTAATCAGTGTGCTTGTCGTTCTGGCGGGTAGTAAGATCAAATGATTTTGACAAAAAATAACAAAATGGCGGACTTCGTAAGAAAATTGCCTTTTTTTAAAGTGGAAATCGGACTAAAAAATGGAAAGTTAGGAACGAAATAAATTAAATCTACTACCCGCCAGAACTATTGATGTGTAGAAAAACATATCTAAATTTCAGCTCAATCCGTTAGATAGAAAATTTGTTTTCACGACGGCCATCCGGAAAAACGTTGATTTGAGAAAAACGCGTTTAAAGTTTTAGCGGCTTAGCGCGCGCAAGTACGACCCGCTCTCATGCATGTGCTATAATTTCGTCAATATTTCGAATTTCGGTCTAAAATTTGTACAGTATATTACCAATATATCGCACTTTCAAAATATGTAAAAAACCGAAATTCGAAATTTTTAAAATAAGTTGCCAGACTACTACCTTAAATCAAGCGCAGTAAAATAATTATTAAATTTGGACTACAATATTATTAAAAAACAAAAATGCGCATTGAAAATATTAAATTGATATTGTTATTAAAATATTAATATATTTGTTAAAGACACATTGGCCACAGAGGTCGTATGCTAGTTGCCCACATGAGAAATCAAATTAAATTGGCGTTGAGTTGCGGCAAGTCGAATTGAGTGAACGCATATTGAATTGAAATTCAAATTGAAATTAAGTCCACTTATTGGCAGTCACTCGCAGAACAACGTTTCAATGCTTGTACATGTACTCACACATACCTACACTCCTAGAAGTATACGAGTATATGTACGTGTAAATACATAGCAAAATCTCCCAATTGCACTTAACGCTCATCACACACGCCTACAAAGGCTTTCATTGAAACCTACATACACAAGGCCATACATACGTACATATAGACATATTTATGCAAGCAAACTGTTTACTGCAGAGACGCATCCAACTAGTCGCCGATACACAAACTCTCAGACTTACTTTCACTGACCCACACATAGTACTTGTATATACATTTATACGCAAGTATCTACTTACACATACAAACATACCTTCAATCGCCATTCCGTTCGTCGCTGTGGCGATCTACCTACTTGAAAATGGCCGTGAAGCCGCAATAAATTGATATGAAGTCCCGAAAGGCTATAAAATGGGATACGAAATTAATGAAGATACCGCCGCACTACTCTACCACCACCAAACCGACAGCAATCACATCGCCGCTTGCTGACAAGGCAATAGTCGTGAAATGAAGCGCTGTTGAGCCGTAGGACGCAGAAGTGTAAAGAGCTCAAGTGGATTGAATTGAAATGCCGCGCTCCCATTACACATTTCCCACTACGCGCTTCGCATTTGACTTATGCCGATACGGATAATTCATGTCAGCCGGCCATTGCGCCAATAAGCCACGAGGCTGAGGCTATGAAATGTGGTGCATGACGTTGAAATGGGGATGGGGTAATGCATAGTGATTTAAATTAATTACATCTACTTACGCATGAAATTAACATATGCAACAACGATATTTATATAAAAAAATACACAAAAATATATACGAAAGCAAAGTAAGTACGTACGTATGTATGGCTGTTCGTAAGAAATAGTAAATGAATGAAAAACTTGCGGCAAGGAATCGAAAGGATGTGGTTGTAAGTGCTGTCGCGGCAGAGACCGCAATGAACGCATGATAAAACCCAATAGGAAACAATGCACGGGTTGAGATGCAGACAGGGACCGAAAATAATCATAAGTTTAAAATTTTCAATAGCAAAAATTAAAAGCTTCCAAATATCCCAAAACAGTTTCCTTTGACATTTTTTTCCAAGAATATGTCTTATATAAAAGACAATTCTCAATATGGTATGTAAAAAATATATATCCAAAATTACCGCAATTTTCGAGCGATTTCAAACTTGCACTTGAAAAGTTTCTAAATATTCTGATCGAAAATACTTAAAATTGTAATGCAACTTTTTGAAATTTTTTTAGTTTTGATAGTTTGTTTTTAATAGTTTTGAACTATGAGTTATAGGGTTGTTTATTGCAAAACCTATATTAAAAGAAAACTACCGAAGATGATTTAGCATTACAAACACTGTGGATGTTGTAGAAATAAAAAATAGTTAAAAAAAAACTAAAAAACACGCTTTTATTGCCAATCGAACTAAAAAGTAGAAAATAAAGTTTAATGACAAAGGGACCTATAATGAAGGAATAGCAAATCGAAGGATCAGTCATAGTCAACTACCTCAGAACAGAATTATAACAAAAATTAAGATACAAATAGAGTAATTCAAATTAGAGTTAAAAGCGTGGGATGCTTGATATAGTAAATATTACAACCATTCTATTGGCAACTACCTATGTACAGAGGGTTATGAAAGTGAAGCAAAATGCATCCCACGCTTTTAACTTTAATTTGAATTACTCTATTTGTATCTTAATTTTTGTTATATTAAGGTAGTTGACTATGACTAATCGTTCGATTTGCTATTACTTCATTATAGGTCCCTTTGTCATTAAAATTTATTTACTACTTTTTAGTTCGATTAACAATAAAAGCGTGTTTTTTAGTTTTTTTTTAACTATTTTTTATTCTTAATTTCTCCCGATCTAAAGCATTCAAAAGGAATGTAATGGTACAATTTTGTTTTAAGTCTAATTATTGTAACAGTCTAACAAATGTAAAAAAAAAAATATTTTCAGTAGTTACTTTAAAAGTTATTCACGAAAAACCAAAAAAAGCACTGACAAAAGTGTACATACGTTATATTAGGACACTTATTTTGCTCTTCTTTTCTGCGAATACTTAACTGTAAAGTACCGTTTATTTTATTTTGTGGTTCTACTTTGCATTCTTCTTAAAATTTATGGCATTTTGTCTTTTGAAAAAGTGTACGATCGGAATAATGTCGCTCCGCAAAGAAATCTCTACTGATTTCAGAAAATTAGTTGTTGAGTACAGAAGTAATAAGGCATCCTTTGGTTAAATAGCTGATTTATTGCATTTAAGCAAGTCTACGGTACAAACTATTTGTAAAAACTTTGAAACAACCAATTCTCTGGAGATTAAACCGCGTAGTGGCCGGCCCAAGAAGCTCAACCGGAGAGATGTATTCTTTATTCGCAAAGCAGTGAATCAGAATCCGAAAATATATGCTACTGATTTGGCCCAGGAGGTAGGCAAGAGGTATCAAATTGTAGTCCATCCACGTACAATAAGCAGGACCCTTAATAATGAAGGTAACAACTGCAGAACTCCTCGCAAGAAGCCCCTTATAAGCGAGAAAAACTGAAAGCTTCGTATGGAGTTTGGGAAAAAGCACCTTATAAGGGAATAGAATTTTGGAAACTAGTTTTATTCACTGATGAGTCCAAATACAACATATTTGGATACGACGGCAAAGCCAAAGTTTGGAGAAAACCAAACACTGCAATGGATCCTAAGATCCTGATTCCGACTGTAAAGCATGGTGATGGCAGTGTCATGGTTTGGGGAGCAGTTGCAGCCACAGTAGCTGGAAACCTCGTTTTCATTGAAGGAAATATGGATCGCTTCTAATACAAGCACATTTTGGAACAAAACCTGATGCCATCCGTGGACAAACGAGGCCTAGGCTCGAGCTGGATCTTCCAGCAAGATAATGACCTGAAGCATTTTGCGCAAATCGTCAAGGACTAGCTGCTGTATTACATTTTATAATAAGTAATAAGAGGACAAAACACACGCTTTTTTCTGTAAAATGAATCCCTATTTAATAATATTTGACAAAAATTTTATTATATAATAATTATGTTTACAGACTTGCTTTCTTTCCCGGCATCCATTTCATTTAGTTTTTATTTTGATGTTTCGCCTTACATTCGTAATAATAATTATCGATAACACAGTAAACACAGGGTTGTATGCCAAAAAATATCGTTATTATCTAGGATTATTTTATAATCTCAGATTTTGGGAGACAAATTTTGTATGGGAAATCGCGCTTTTTAATTACAGATTTTGAGTTAAGCGCGAAAAAGTAGATCATCCACTTACATATATGTGAACGTATTATAAGACACATTTAGTAGAAACGGTAGATGTTGGGGTTAAATACGCATAAAAGACGGATTTCATTAGAAATAAAGATTTTTCATTTTACAACCAAATTCACCTTACTTTTTGCCCACAGGTAAAAAAGGAAAATATTAATCCTGGCAATCCTAATAAGGATAATGGAAAACTTTTATCAAATTATTGCATTGTCATCGGTCCTTGATAGGTGTGCAATATTCCAAGTCGATCAGATTTTGAGAAGCCAGTGAAAATTAAGTTCAAAGAGCTAATAAAAGTGTGTTAAAAAATAGAACGCAGCCGCTGACAAGTAAGTGTAAGCATGGCGCGGAGATTTTTGCAGGAGTGGCCAAGATCAGACTGTTAGCCGGCTCTTTGCGAATTTGAAAGAATCAGCTGACGTAACCGGAGTCATGACAATGGTTTCTTTACGAATACGGTGAATACAAATGTGCAAAAGTGCATTATTTCATTTAATGAGGAATTTTTTGTTTTATTAAATTAATATTTTTTATTTAAATGAAGCGCAAGCAGCGAATTTTTAAGTATTTGCGATTTCCCATCGGACGCGGCTTGTGGAAAAAGTGGGTTTAGTTCAGTTATATTAAAATTTTTTCAAGTGAAGATTTCGAAGAAAAATTTAATATGGGTAAAAAAATTGTATGCTGAGTTGTGCTTTTAATAACGTCTCGCATACGCGACGTCTAAATACTATATGATTGCAGCTCATGTTTCATTTGTCTAAAATCTCTTGAACATGTTTTGGGTTACATAGTTGGGTTACATCCAGAGTAAAGTAATCATCACTTGCATTACGACCAGAAAAATCTGATCATCCTACTATCTGAAACAGACAAAAACCCTTATAAGTCTTTCGAAACACGAACTAAGGCATATAATATCTCTTATCACCGGGCACTGCCTTTTGGGCACTCACGCACGTCGGCTCGGGGTTCCTCAAAACGACCTGTGCAGATACTGCGAGGACGAAGATGAGAAAGTATCGAGTAGGCATTTGCTGTGCAGTTGTCCCGGCCTAGCCAGAAGTCGACTCGCTCTTCTAAGCTCTCCAACAATTGACAATCTTTCAGTACTCTCGGACCTGAAAATCGAGTCTCTCATTAAATTCTCGAAACGAATTAATATCTTGGACCAAAATCTATAGTAAAAATCTCGGTTAGGTGGGGAATTCATATAATATAATGAGCTCTAAGGCAACAGAACGGACCCAACTTGCGGTCTATGTGGCACTTCGATGCGGGGTCACCCTTAAACCAACCAACCAACCAACCAATCATCAGTTGATGCAGGCAATCTTGATGAAAGAATAAGGAGCTGCAGTAACACACACCAGCAGATTTACTCTTACACGACTTGCGGCAGTAAGTGCAGCTCTTCCGTGTAACTCTCGCGGCAACTTAAATTGCTTCGGTTTTAATATAATACCTCACTCATGAGCGGTGTTAGCTCTTTGTATTAAAAAAAAATAAAAAAATAAATAATTGGCACGTACACTTCTGATAGGTGCTTGGCCGAGCTCCTCCTCCTATTTATGGTGTGCGTGTTGATGTTGTTCCACAAATGGAGGGACCTACAGTTTCAAGCCGACTCCGAACGGCAGACATTTTTATGAGGAACTTTTTCATGGCAGAAATACACTCGGAGGTTTGCCATTGCCTGCCGAGGGGCGACCACTATTAGAAAAATGTTTTTTATTAATTTTGCTTTCACCGAGATTCGAACCAACGATCTCTCTGTGAATTCCGAATGGTAATCACGCACCAATCCATTCGGCTACGGCGGCCGCGTAGCTCTTTGTATTCCTATTAATAATAATTTGATCACAAAAATTCAATACCGCCCATCACCATTTGGCCCTACAGCTCTGTATGAGCTTTGGCCTACTGCACAAAATGTCTTCATTTGCAACGATCCTTGGTTGATTCCTTCCATTTGTTGCCCTTGAGTTTTTCCATGTCATCTTCTAGTTCGTCAACCCATCTTGATCTTAGTCTGCCTCTTGCTTTCGTTGAAAAAGTTTTAGCACCAATTACATTTCGTTGAGCTCTCGTGGGGTCCAGTCTCATGGTATGGCCTAGCCTTTGAGCTTTGATTAACCGCGGAGAATTTTCCCCTCTTATAAGTTGGTCCAATTCATGGTTTCTTCTTATACGCCACTCGCCGTTGTCTTTGACTGCACCGAAGATTAGCCTGACATTTTTTTTTCCAAATCGTTGGACTTTATTTTGTCTAATACTCCGATCTGTAGCAAAGAACTGGTCGATTTATACAGCGAAATTTTGCAAGGTCTGTTCAGCAGCTTCGATTTAAAAAGTTTAATAAGTGAGTAGAATGCTCTATATGCTGATTGTATTGTCTTCTCGATTGCGATGCTCATTGCGTTGTCGAGGCTTAGTTTAAACCCCAAATACATTCAGTAGTGCTACGACACTGCAAAAAGTACTGCGGCAAAGCCAAGCGCGAATAATACTGCCTTTTGCAAATTACAAAATTAATTGGTACACAGCAGAGTATATCGCTACCTTTTTCAAAATTATTATAAATATGGTGATTATATCCCAATCTCTGTGGTTTGTGAAATACAATTTCCTAACCACAACGTTTGTTTGTATTCGACTTACCCCACTTTAACATTTTGTTTTTATTTCATTCGCCTCTCTCTCTGTCAAAGCCGCAGGGCCGTGGCAGCCGAAGTTACTTAGGGGTGATTCTTTAAGAGCTATAGGAAAGTTTTTCAAAAAAACACACGTAAAATTCAGGAAAATGCATGAAATTTTTATTTAAATCGATAGTATAGTCCATATAATTTAATGTTTGAAGATTATTTCATGCAAATGTTGACCGCGACTGTGCTTTAAATGGTCCAACCGCTTAGTCCAATTTTCGCATACTCTTTCCAATGTTTCGGCCGGTAACTCACATATAAATGCTTTAATGTTGTCTTCCAATGTGTTAATTGAAGCAGGCTTGTCTGAATAGACATAGCCCCACAAAAAATAGTCTAAAGGCGTTATATCGCACGATCCGGGACCTGTCACGAACGTGAAATAAAATGTTCACCGAACTCGCCTCTCAACAAGGCCATTGTTACGCGTGCTGTGTGGCATGTGGCACCGTCTTGCTGAAACCACATGTCATGCAAGTCAAACTCTTGCATTTTGGGTAAAAAAAAGTTGGATATCATTTCAAGGTAACGCTCACCATTCACAGTTACGTTACGATTCGTAGCATCTTTGAAGAAGTACGGTCCAATGATACCTCCAGCCCATAAACCGCACCAAACTTTGACCTTTTCTGAATACATTGGTAGCTCTTGCAATTCTTCTGGCTGATCTTCACTCCAAAATCGACAATTCTGCTTATTTACATACCCATTAATCCAAAAATGAGCTTCGTCGCTGAACACAATTTCTCGATAAAAAAGTGGATCTTCGGCCAACTTTCCAAGAGCCCATTGACCAAAAATTCTGCGTTGCGGTAGGTCGTTCTTCTTCAATTCTTGCACCAGCTGTATTTTGAAAGGCTTCACACCTAAATCTTTTCGCAAAATTTTCCACGTTGTTGAGTAACAGAGGCCCAATTGCTGCGAACGGCGACGAATCGATAATTGATGGTCATCATTAACATTGGCCGATACAGCTGCGATATTTTCTTCAGTTCGCACTCTACGTAAGCGTGTTGGTGGTTTGATGTCCAATAACGTAAATTTGGTTCTAAATTTAGTCACAATATCTCCAATAGCCGCTTCAGTGGGTCGAATGGGAAACTGGCCATAAAATGGAAGAAGCGCGTGATAAACTTTCTTAACAGAACACGCATTTTTATAATAAAATTCAATGATTTGCAAGCGTTGTTCGTTTGTAAGACGATTCATGTTTAAATTATAGACCAAAGTGAAGATGTTTGACAGTGAAACAAAACACGAAACGTGCGTCACCTGTTTAAACCAAGGGATAATAGCTAAAAAATCACCCGTTATTTACCACATTTGCTCCTTCACTATGGTGAAAAGCAAAATTGTGCGGGGAATTTCGGTTGCCATCTCATCTGACAGATTCAGCTGAATTCTGCACGATAATTTCACATGCATTCATACACTCGTCCATTGAGTCGTTGTTCAGATGGCAACGAAGTAACATATTTTTTTCATATATCACCAACACAACCTCAATTTTTGTTGAAAAGGCATCCCAAGTGACGTCAGCTTATCAGCTGATTCTGTTAAATTCGAGCACACCTCCGAAAATCTTTTCTCCATGGAAGTTACTCTCACAATATTTATTTTTCACGATAGCTAATGGCCAGACCTGGTAAATTTAGCATCCTTGGGTGTATGTATGTATGAGGTGAGTTAATGTGAGTTAAGCTTATTTAAAGTGAGGTAAACTGAGGTGGGTTTAGGTGTGGTGTGGCCTTTTGAGTTCTTCCATTTGCCAAAAACAAACATAAAGACACTGCACTTTGCACTCCAAACTTGTTTTCATTCATATTACCAACAACTCCCAGCAATTTAAATTTCAGGCATATAAAGGGTGATCAGATTGGAGGTGCTTTTTCCATTAGGGATTTTTACAGCTCACGCGTAACTACGGTCAAACTAAATACATCATCAGTTTATCTCTCGTCTCGGACCAGTGGACTTTTATTTGTGGGGTATGGAAAGTCTAAATGCTTCGATTGAGGAATTAGAAGCCAACATTACTAAATTTATTCACGAGATACCGTCCGAAGACCTCTAACGAGTCATTCAAAATTGGGGCTTACGAATGGCCGAATGGAGGTGCAGTTGCGGCCAACATTTGAAAGGATTATCTTTAAAAACTAGATATCATGGATGGTTCTACACAAAAATACTAAAGATTCCCAATCAGTTTGAATTTTCGTTGTTTTATTTCAATTTAAAATTCGATATTTACAAGTAAATGATATGCGCATTAAGAGAAAAGTCATTGTTGTACTATATGTTATTGTTTTTGTAATTAAATATGAATATAAATTTTACCTATACTATAAAGGTGAATGTCTGTACGTTGTCCGCGCATCACTACGAAACGACAACACCAAATGACGTAAAAATGTTTATACATTCATATTTTCACCCAATGAAGGTTATAGGCATATTTTTATGATGGAACTCCCTTCCCACAGCCCCCGGGTCGCACCACCACTTTCATTCGTCATTAATCTATACTTATTTGTTTAAATTTAATCTAAAAAATCTTAGTTTTTTCTATTTCCCACTATTTATAGCACACTGTAGACTTCGTAATCTGCATAAGCTGTTCAACTATGACCCAAATGCAATCTTCAAAAACGGTTTTAGATAGAAAATTAATAAAAATAATTTTGCTTGATATTTTTCGGATTGGTTGTTTTGATTTTATTCAACGAGGCATAGCAACGGATGCCGGGTATTGTAATACAGGGTGGGTGATGAAAGCCGCTACCAAAAAAAAATTGAATAACTTTTTTTCTTTTTAAGTTATCTGTTCCATTTTTGTTTTAATTTGCAGATTGATTTTTAAAATTTATTAAAATGGATAACTGGGACACGCAAACAAGAATTTGGATAGTCCGCCGCTATCACGCACCCTCCGTAGAGTCCGTAGTTTTGGTACAGAGAGAGTACAGGCGGATGTTTGGCGGCGATCCCCCGAGCAGATGGACCATAATGAGACTGGTGAATAATTTTGCTGAGCAAGGAACAGTCGCAAGAAGGCCTTATCATCGAAATCCACCAGTTCGGACGGAGGAAACGATCGCTGCTGTAGCTGCAGCTAACAAAGCAATCCAAGGGTTTCAACAAGAAGCTTATCTGCTCAACTTGGTGTCAGCCGACAGTCTTTGCCAACAATAATGCACAAACATTTAGACTTATTCCCTACAAAATTCAAATGGTTAACAAACTGAATGCAGCAGACTTGCCGATTCGCTTGGAATTTTGCCAGAAGATCCTGCAAATGGTGGAAGAAGACCAAAACATGTTTAACTGCCTTTTCATGTCTGATGAGGCCCATTTCGATTTAAACGGCAATGTGAACAAACAAAATTGTCGAATATGGAGTACTTCTAACCCACAGATACTCCACGAGACGGAATTGCATCCTCTTCGCGTGACAGTGTGGTGTGCGGTTTCTTCACGCTGTATTGTCGGGCCTTATTTTTTTGAAGAAAATGGTCACACCGTTACGGTTACTGGAGACCGTTATTTGAAAATGCTGAAAGAATTTTTCTATCCAGAACTACGCCGAAAGAGAATTCCTTTCAACTCTGTGTGGTTTCAACAAGATGGGGCAACGTCTCACATAGCCCAGACTGTTATGACAGAGTTGCGACGAAAATTTCCTAATAAACTGATTTCAAGAAACTCCGAATTTCGTTGGCCCCCCAGGTCGCCTGACCTTACTGCACCTGACTTTTTCTTGTGGGGTTTATGTAAACAAGAAGTTTATAAAACAAAGTCAACAAATTTGGATGAACAAAACAATCCATTCGGGCAACAATTGCGGCTATTCCTGTCGCAACTCTCAAAGCAATGAACAACTTTTTACTAAGATGCCGCACTTGTGTCAACGAGCATGGGGGGCATTTAAATTCAATTATTTTTAAAACTAGTTAAGATACCTTTAATAAAATTTAATGACCTTCAACTTGAAAAAAAAAATAAATGAATTCCATACACTAAAAAAAAAGTTATTTGAGTTTCTTAATGTAGCAAAATTCATCAGCCACCCTGTATTATGGTTATTAATAAAAAATCATTTTCTATGAAATTATTGTTTGTAATTTTTTTATATACATATCTTAAATTCCTCAAAACTAATCCTACGCGAGTGGGGCCGCGGGTTAAAGCTAGTAATATATAAAAAAATATGGCCATAATATTCACAGAGTTTTCTTTTATTTGCTATCGTACACATACAGTGCCGCTCAACTGAATAGGTTTGAAAATTATTTCTTCTATTTTTTCTTCTCTCTTTGTTCCTATGGCATTTTTTCCTTCTTTCTTTTTTGTTTTGAACATTCATTTGTTTACTCATAATATGTACGACAAAAAAATGTAACGGGTTCTATGCAACGGTAAATCAGAATTTTGCTTTCATCGTGAAATTCGCAAATGTGTGGTCTATTTTTGGCTCAACTGATTAGATTTGACAACTTTGACTTTACTTTTTGATTGACTGCGTGATTGAAAACATATAATTTCTTTGGTCTACTTAAATTTAAAGTAATTGCTACCATTTTTTTTAATACGGGTCGGGGAAAATCTTTAACCGATTTTGAAAAACGTCAATTAAAGGCTATATTGAATTTGGCCTAAAACATAATGGAATAGCAAAGAAGATTGGTAGAAGCCAAAACGTTGTAAGCAATTTTCTTCGTAATGAAGCCGATTGAA
This sequence comes from Anastrepha obliqua, assembly GCF_027943255.1. Classification (NCBI taxonomy): domain Eukaryota; kingdom Metazoa; phylum Arthropoda; class Insecta; order Diptera; family Tephritidae; genus Anastrepha; species Anastrepha obliqua. The sequence continues at coordinate 123,292,586 of NC_072894.1, forward strand.
AATGAGGAAAAAAATATGCTACAACGGTATCAGAGAGGCGACTAATCCTTCGAACAGCTTCGAATTCCCACCTCTCTGCCAATAAAATCAGGGATGAATGCGGCGTAAACGCTAGTTTGGCAACGGTAAAACGAGTTATTCAGAGTGCTAAACACGTAAAGAGATTAAAAATATAAAAAAACCTCCTATCAATGATGCACGGAAAGAAGCGCGACTTCGATTTGCGCGGGATCACATGACATGGAACAAGGAGTGGCAGGCTGTGGTCTTCTCCGACGAAAAAAGTTCAATCTCGACGGACCGGATGGCTAAAACTATTAGTTTCACGATATGCGAAAAGATGAATGCTTTTTGAGTCGTCATCACTCCTGTACAGGAGGCGTAATGGTTTGGGGGGCCATATCGTTTTATGCGAGCTGCAGTTTGTTTCATCAAAGGTGAATGCAAATGTCTACAAGACGGTGCTCCAAAAGGCTTTTCCTCAGTTTTCCGAAATTTTTGGACCTATTCAATGGACGTACCAACAAGACAACGCCGTCATCCATACAGCCCGGGTTACAAAACAGTGGATTAAGGACCAGAATGTCAACTTGCTCGAGGGGCCGCCATACTCCCCAGACAAAAATATTATCAAGAACATTTGGGGTCTTTTATCCAGGAGAGTGTATGAAGGGGGAAGACAATTTCAAGTCTCGGCGACCCTGGTTGAAGCGATTAAAAAAGCCTGGTCAACTATTTCTCTGAGTGAAATTGAAAAATATACCGATTTCTTATCAACTCGAATGTTTGAAATAATTAAGAAGAAGGGTGGTCATACCAAATATTAAATAATGCAGAAATAGTGTATTTTATTATTTAAGTTACCAAGTGCGATGAAATATTGCTGTGATAATTTTTTTTTATAGTGTTGGTCAAACCTATTCACTTGAGCCATAAATAATGTAGATTTTCATCTATGTTTTTGAAAATATAATAAAAAAAATATAAAAACCAAACAAAAAATAAAACGTTTGTATTTTATAAATAATTGATCGTTTTACTTAACAAAATTTATTTGGTTTAAATCCGAGTGCTCGTTTTGAAGATATTATGTTCTAAGTCTAAAAAAGAAGTCAAACCTATTCAGTTGAGCGGCACTGTATATGGGCGTTATAAATTTCAATTAAGAATATAAAAACATCAGATAAATTCGAATGCAATACGGCCCACTAATGAATAATAGAACTGACTTGAATTTGCTTGATCTGCCTAGAGCGTAAAATTAAAGACTTCGTCGAATTTGTTTGGGGCCATTTAACACAATTTCTCAAATAAAATGTTTTCTCAGGAAACGTCTCGATCAGTTGGGGAATAGAATAAAGCACGAATGTTTCTGCCGCGATATAACAAACAGTGGAGTTTTTTGGCGCACAGTGTTGCCGCTTATTCTAAATTTTCGTCAAATAAAACCGCAAAAGACAAAATATAATTAAATAAACATTTTAAAACATGTTAAGGATATTCTATATTTTCTAAAACATGGAAAGAGAAAAAATGTCTAACGTTGTGTTTCAGTTGCAAATGTTTTATTCGCCACTGTAGCTCCGAAAGTTGATGGTAGCAGCATTATCAGCAGCCATTGCAGCTAAATCAGCAGCAGGTTGTAGCAACCGCAAACTGCATCGTCGGCAACGGTAATAATAACGCTCATTTCTAGGTGAACAACGGAAATCAGCGAAATGCAGCCAACATTGGAACAACGCATAGCCATGGAACGCACATCTGGCCGCTCGCAATTGGTTGACAGGGTGAACTGGCCGGGTTGACCGAGGAGTTGGGCGAATAGTTGCCGCAAGCATTGATTATTGTTGCAGTGCAGAAATGCATAACATTCGTTACAGTTCAATACGTTTCTCAGCAATGAAGTAGTGCGGATGTACTTGCCTGCCTCACCTCCCCTCACCTTTACACATAATCGCTCGCCGTTCGATGTACCGAACGAGGCCAGCAACTGCATCCTTGTGGCCACCATGTGACGACAACTACGCCGCTCATTAACGGCTACGATGGCAAGTGCTACAACAAAAACACCAAATCGCATCAGTATAAAAATAATAGGGCATATGCAACAACTATATTGCCACATGGCCACACTTGCCGCACACGTAAGGCCACTGGACAAGGCTAAAGGTGTATGTGTAAGTATATGGAAATGGAGAAATACAGCCGGTAATATGCATTCGGGCGCAAACGGTTGTCGAAGGATTGTTGTTGTCGTTAATAATGTAACACTTTACGCCGTCGAGCCGGAGCGGCGTCATGATGAGAGGCGTAGCTGGGGGCGAAGTTGCCGGCGATGCGTTAAAATGCGATAAATATGTAAAATGCAGCCGTTGCAACAACAACAACAACAACTATAACGTCAATTGCGTATCGACTGTGGCTAAAAATGCAGGCTACAAGAATAGCTGATAAGTAATGAAAAGCTTGATTTTCATTTTTGCTGCCGCTACTGGTGTTTGTGTGTGTTTGTGTGTCTCGCTTTTTCCGGCAATGTTGCATGTTAATTGAAAACGAAATTAAAATTGTTGCAACATTTTAAATGCAACAATCGGAATAAGCAAAAACGAAATGTGCGGAACAATGTGCTTTACAGTTACCTACACACTGACACACACACACAAGCACTTCACTCACATACCACTCACATACACAAACAATCAAATATTTTATTCACACCAGCGCACTCGCTCACATATACATACACAAATGTGAGCATCTTTTTAGGTATATGTATACTTGTAATACATATGTGTGTGTGCTTGTAGGCAGTATAGGTCCTTATAACAATTATAGCAGGAAATGGCGCGGAATTTCCGCTGTACATTCGCATTTGGTGGGCGACTGCAGTGCCAGTGACCCATTTTTTTCTTTTTTTTTTTGTTGTTTTTTAGTGTTATTACCTTTTTGCGATATTTTATTTATGCAGTTACAATGCAACCAGTGCACGCAGTTCAGTGCATGCAGTCCACTGAACGCGGCTATTGTTCTTTTTCCCCTCCCCCTATCCGCACATATTGTTTTTATTTAATTGCATTTTAAATTTCACTGGAAAATTCACCGCATGCGACCGTTTTATATTTTACGGCAGGTATTTATTTTTTGAATTCGTTTCGAAAAGAAATAAAGCAGTGAGCCAAAAGGAAATACAAAGCGAAAATATTTCACAAACGTTGAAGGGAAATTTGCACAAACAGCACAAACAAAAATATTTAATTGGAAAATTAAAAAATAATAAACACTGGCAAGTGATGGTGCCTTAAAACTATAGTAAAATTTCTACATTTGGTTAAATTACTACTGCCAACGCGTTTCTATCAAGACTCAGACCAAAACAATTTCATATAAAGGCGTTCCGAAAAAAAGTGCTCGTTAGTGGAACAAAATGAACTAAAATTAATTTTTGTGATATAATTTGGCAAACTTAACAATAATAATCTTTTCAATAAATCCTTGAACTGTTAGCCCATACTCAACTAGCAAATGCTCGCAAATATACACTCAACTTGGGCTATTCTGTCGTTATGGCAAACTAAAGGTCATTAATTTAGCGGCATTGGATTTTTAATTGAAATGAAGCAATGAAAATTCAAATTTATTGGGAAATCTTTATTATATTTGTGTAGAACCATTCATTATATCTAGTTTTTAAAGATAATCTTTTCAAATGTTGGCCGCAACTGCACCTTCATACGGCCATTCGTAAACCCCAATTTTGAATGACTCGCTGGAGCAGTTGCGTCGGTATCTCGTGAATCACTTTAGTTATGTTGTCTTCCAATGCCTCAATCGAAAGTGGTTTATACACAAAGTAATTAGACTTTACCTAGTCCCACAAATAAAAGTCCAAAATTGTGATACCACACGATCCTGCTGGGCAATCCACTGGTCCGAGACGAGAGATAAATTGCTCACCGAAACGACGACGCAGTAAATCCATTGTTTCACGCGGGTATGACAAGCAGCGCCGTCGTATTGGAACCAAATGTTGTGAAATTAATTCAATTCATTAATAAATTCTATGCCGGCTTCGATTTTCGGCATTAAACAGTCGTTCATAATGGCACGATAGCGTTCGCCATTCACCATTATATTGGCTCCAGCATAGTCTTCGAAGATATATTGGCCGATGCTCGCAGCAAACGATATTTTCAATGGATGTAATGGCTGTTCTTGCATGGCTTCGGGTTGCTCTTTAGCCCCAATATGGCAATTTTGCTTATTGACGTAGCCATTAAGCCGAAAATGGGCCCTATCGCTGAACAAAATTCGGGTCTCAAAATGCGGACCTTCGGCGAGTTTTTCAAGAGCCCAACGACCGAAATTATGACACTTTGGAAGATCGGCCGGTTTCAAATCTTGGATGGACTAGTTGTGTTTTATATGCTTTCAATGTTCATATGCTAGCCGCAATGTTCTCTCCACTTCCGGATGTACGTGGTCTAATCGGTCGAGTATCATCCAATATTGTAAAATTATACTCAATTTTGCCGATGGTTTGCCAAAAAGGGCATTTGGTAAGACAATTATGTAGCCATTAAGCCAAAAATGGGGTTCATTGTCATACACCATAAGTTGACATGAGCGCGCAATGAATACTTTTCACAGAGCGTCGAGTTTCCTAATACAATTGTATGATTTGTAAATGTTGTTGAAGCGTAAGTCTTTCCGTGATGAAATGTTAATGAATACTGCAAAAAATTACATATTTAGTTTGACAGTAGTCACGTGTGATCTGTCAAAAAAAACCCCCTATTGGAAAAAGTACTTCCAATCTGATCAGCCTTTATGTGTGACAGATTAGTGAGCAATACAATTACAAATCAGCGGGCATAGAAATCAGAGCGGATACATTTTACATTTTTGCTCTGCCCGCTCATTCCTACTTGTTGGAATTTAGCGCTCAAAGAGCATATACACAAACAACACATATTTGAAAAATGATTCTTTAGATTTCGAAATTTTGGTAATAGAAGAAAATTTAAGTAATGTTAATTTAGTAAATGCAAAATATTTTATAGTTTTCTTCCAAAAAATTGTATTCAATTCGTTTCAGTCATTTTTAATTTAATTTAATTTAAATTTATGATTTTCTAACACATTTGGACTTACAGACACGGCTCTTTTACATGATTATGTAATTTATGTTGAAAAAAAACCTTCGAGAAAGTGTGTTCAAAATACAAATGACGCTGGAAAAATCGGGGTACTATGTATGTAGATATCAGCGTACATACTCACACATACATACATATATTGGGATCTTCCTTAATAGGACCAGGCAAGCAACCTGACCAACCATCCGCATACAGACCTCTTTGTATGTTGGACACAGTTGGGAAAATTTTTGAGCGTATCATATGTGATCGCCTGCAGGAGAGCTTAGAAAGCACCAGCGGACAGAGCTTAGAAAGCCCCAGCGGATAAACAGTTTGGCTTCCGACGAGCAAGGTCAACCGTGGATGCTATCCGAATAGTCACAGACATAGCTCGGGAGGCTATCAGCGGGGGAAGCTCCTCCATGAAATATTGCGCAGTCATCACATTGGATGTAAAGAATGCTTTCAATTCGGCAAAATGGTCTAGCATACTGCTAGCCCTAAAACTTTTGAAAGTGCCATATTATCTCTTGCGCATCATCAGAAGCTATTTCAGCAACCGTATTCTACAGTACGATACTGATAATGGGCCAAAAAAGTACGAAGTTACTGGATGGGTCCCTCAGGGATCGGTCCTGGGGCAACCACTCTGGAACGTTATGTACGACGGGGTCTTAAAACTGAAACTTACCGATAAGGTGGAGATCGTAGGATATGCTGATGATATTGCGCTAGTAGCAGTAGACAAGCGGTTAGATCAGCTGGAAGCAAAATGTAACGATGCCGCAGCGAGAGTACAGCGATGGCTCGGTAATGCGGGATTGGAGCTGGCAGCCCAGAAAACAGAGGTCGTGCTTATAAGCGCGCGGAAGCAAAAAATGATTATGAGAATCACGGTTGGCGGACACGAAATATTCTCGCAGGAGGCGATTAAGTATCTCGGAGTCATGCTCGACACGAGGCTAAGCTTCAAGCATCATCTGGCAGCAGTTAATTGTAAAGCAGCGGCTGCCAATGGCGCACTAGCGAGAATTCTGCCTAACATAGGTGGCCCGCAAGGAGAGAGGAGACGACTCATATCGACTGTGACGGACTCTATCGTATTATATGCGGCGCCATATGCGCGAGGTAGTTCGCACCCACAGACGCGGCGCACTACGTACTGCTTGCGCTTATAGAACGGTATCAGACAACGCAATATGTGTTATTGCTAGAAAGATACCAGTGGATATTCATGCGATGGAGCTGTATCGTCTCTATGGAGTAAAAGGAGTGAAACCGACGATAGCAGAAAAGGCGGTAGAAAGAACGCGATCGATGGTCGAATGGCAAAGAAGATGGGATGAGTCAACCAAAGGCCAGTGGACTTACAAACTCATACCGAACCTTGAAGGGTGGATGAATAGGAAGCATGGCGATATTGACTACTACCTAACTCAGATACTCACCGAACACGGCTGCTTCCTTGAATATCTACACCGTTTCCAGCTGGCCGACAGCCCTTTTTGCCGAGTTGCTCGAATACAGTCGAGAGCGCAGAACATGTGGCTTTTCACTGCAGACGTTTCAGTGAAGAACGAGCAATACTGGTGAAGGCATTCGAACACCCGCCATCCCACGCGAGATTCGTCCAAGATATGTGCTCGACCATCACTAAATGGGACGCCGCAAAAACGTTCGCGACTACAGTCGTGACGAGGCTCAACCGCATTGACTGGGAAAGGAAAGCCCAGAAACGACAGCAACAGTTGCTACTGCAGCAACAACAGCGGCAGCAGCAGTAGACGCAGAAAGATAGACTAAGTATTCAATACTATTAAGATACTAAATTAATTATGTAGCAAGACCAGCTAGACTATTTTTTATGCAATGTGCTTAATCCAGCCAAGCCATAACTCGACAGTTCTTAGGAAAAAAGGAAGGGGGAAAAACAACCAAACAACGTTATAAATATAAAGCCTAATCGTTGATTACAAAGTTTTTGGTACCTTTGCTAGCAGGTGGATAGTGGCGATGAACTGTTTTAGACAAACCGACGACAGACACAGACGCTTGAGCCAAACACTCACAACAGTACCGAACTGAAGACAAGAGAATAGTTTGTGAGTGTCGGACTATTGCATTTTCTCAGATGTTTAACTCCCCCCACCACCGCTTTCGAAGCCAGTGGGAAAAGTAAATACTATCGATGGCGTAAAATCTCCTTACGCCCACAGGAGCGGAACCTGGACGCAGGAACCTGTTGTGTCAATAGACATAAACGCGGCTCCACCTTGAAGAAATGCTAACGCGGTTCCAGGGTGGAAATCAGCCGAGGAGGAGGAATGTTATAGTGTTAGTGGGAGCATGCCCCACATACCATTGGTGTGACGGCACGTTTGATGATGTTTCAGACATTTTGATTTACACCTCCTAACTAAAAAAACAAAAAAAAGGACTTAGAGTTGTTGGCAACATTGGTGTAGACATACTAATACTTATTAGGGTTTCCACTTATATATTTTTTTTTGATTTTTTGTTCGAGATGCTTTCTAATGAATGTAGGCACTCGATGGTTTTCTATTGACTGTGAATACGAGGGCTGTTACACAAGCTTTGAGATATATAAGTAGCATTAGTTGTGATTTTTCTTGCCTGACTAACCGAACAAACCAAACACTTTATTTAGAATGAATTAGCAATATTTATCTTTCTTTCGTCAGTGTTTCCCTGTTCGTCAGAATTTTGTCTAATTAGGGGCGAGAATGGCCTTAAAGTTTTACAAAACATTATCTATGAAGATCAATACACCTTACTTGCAGCTGAATCAATTTTCGAAGCACTTTTCAGCCGTCGAAAAATGTTGGCTTTTCATATCAGTTTTGATCTGCAGGTAAAAGAAGAAATCATTGAATATTTGTGTGATTGATGTTTAAAGAACCCTGAAAACTAACACATTATAGTTCTAGGGCGTCAGTGCCATTTGAAGCTAAAGAGCGTCATCTGGTTTCATGATTATTTCATTTATTAACAACGCATATAAAAGGGATCTTAGTACACTCTCTTGGGAAACGCCAGGAGAGGCAAAGAAAGGATCAACAGAAATGCCTGGTGCCACCCATAAGTGTGGGTTAATTCGATTTAGAAACACAGAATGAAAACTCATATAAGATAACTTAAAAATGGGTAAAGAATGCGAAACTTTATCAAAAGCTTTAGAGAAATTCGTATAGCAATCGCAATTCGCAATCAACATGAAACCCACCGGAAAAGGACGAAATTACAGTATTCACAAAAAACAGCAAAATTTCCAAACTGAAGATCGATTAGAAATAAAGCCATCCATGTTGGTTTGGCCAAATCAGAAATTTTGACTCGAATCTTCTTCTTCTTGATTAATTGACACAATAACCGCATAAGCACTAATTCTATTATAACTTGGAAATCTATTACAATATTTAACTCTGATATCACTGAAAGATATTTTTGCATCTGATGTGAATATTTTTTTGTGAAAGAAAAAAATTATTAAAAAAAAATGTTCCTATGAAATCTCGAAACCAAATTAAACTTCCATCACTATCACGTAGATAGAAAGCATTTGGTTTGAGAAACTTGAACGGCTTATTGCATTGAGCGCCTGTTATTTAAAAACTACGATCGCAATAAATGGGTTGAAGACTAAAAATTATTTGATGCCAAAACTCCCCAAGTAACATTGAAACGCCATTTTGATGTTATTTTGAGATCTTCAACTTGAGAAGCTTGATGGGATTTATGTTGAAGCACCGCTCCAGACTGTCGAAGAAAAGTGTACCCTGTGGCTTTAATCGTCTGGCTGCCAAACCCAGACATTTACAGAAAACATGCTCAACAGTCTCCTTCTCTAAAAGGTCCCCACAGCTTCTACAATAGGGATTAAATTCGAAATCTACACCAGTAAACACAACTACAAATTTGGGAATCGAATAGCGTGGAGCCCCAGGACTTTCTGAGTGCTGCGTCTATTATACAAGGTGGCGCAAAAGTAAGCTTGCGATGTTTTTTGGCTGTAATTTAAAAAAAAATAAAAAACTTTGATTCTTCTTGTGGATTATTTTTATTTGGTCTTTTAATTTTTTTTACATGAAGTCGAGAATATGATGTCATGTAAATGGCCGCCGCCACAGTTGATTGCCATTTGAGCCCTTTTTATGGCATTTTCCATCACTTTGGCCAAAACTTCCAGCGATAGGTCCTCACATTCTTGACGGATATTGTCTTTAAGAGCTGCAAGAGTCTGAGGCTTGTTGACATAAACCCGCAACTTCAAAAAGCCCCACAAAAAGAAGTCTGGAGCGGTCAAATCAGGCGATCTTGCTGGCCAGTGCAAATCGCCAAAACGGGAGATTAGGCGCCCGGGAAATGCATTCTTCAGCATATCGGTTGTGGCACGTGCAGTGTGTGCTGTTGCACCGTCCTGTTGGAACCACATGTTTTCCAATCCCAATTCATCAAGTTGCGGCAAAAAGAACTCGTTAATCATTGCTCTGTAGCGCTCACCATTCACAGTAACCGTTTGACCCGCGACGTCTTCGAAGAAAAAAGGTCCGATGACTCCTCCAGCGAAAACAGCACACCATACAGTGACTTTGAGCGGGTGTAATGGCTCTTCGTGGGTTACACGCGGATTTTCAGTGCCCCAGAAGCGTAAATTTTGCTTATTTACTTACCCGCTAAGATGGAAATGGGCCTCATCACTCATGATTATTTTTGATGAAAAATCATCTTCCTCTTGGTGGTGATTAAGGATGGCTTGAGCGTATGTTAGACGCGATTGGCGGTCAGCAGCTAACAGCTGATGCACCGTCTGGACTTTGTAGGGAAACATCTTCAAATCTTGTACCAAAATTCGCTGTAAAGGCCGTCTACTGATACCTATTTGCATGGCACGTCGTCTGGTCGATGTTGACAGCGCTTCCATGACATCTTCGGCTACAGCAGCAATATTCTCTGCAGAACGGCTACTCCGGGGCATCTCGTGTTGTGCCAGTCTCTTCGAGGCGATCGGCTAAGCGTCGCAGTGTTTCACCAGTAGGCGTTGGACGGCGAGGAAATCTGCGAAATTTGCAATCGCAAAATTTATAGCATTTTCTGATAGGGTGATTACTTTAGCGCCACCTGTTACTAAGGCTAAAGGGTTTTCAAAATAGCACAAAAATAAATAGAGCCACACCTGTTCTGTATTTTTCTGAGAAACAACAATCAGACGGAGTCCGATAATCCCGTAGGAGACCTCTGAGACAAATTCAGCCGATCTCTCCTGGCAAGCTCATCAGAAATTTCATTTATCTATATGTTTCGATGTCATGGAACTCAGATCAGAGAAATGTTACCTGCACACCCAAGTGATTCGATCTCCTCCTTTCTGAAGTTAACTAGTTTGGATCTCCCCAATGGCGTTGTCAAAGCTTTGAACGCTGTTAGACTGTCAGAAAAAAATGTTAATATCCCCCTCGCCCCCACGTTCTCTAAGCATTTTGCATACCTGCAGGATCACAGAAACTTCTGTCTGAAAAACAATATCGGTATTCGGTAATTTTGAGGAAAGAAATAAATTGGCTAATTTCAAGAAAACCCCTGCTTCGAATCTCGAGCAGCCAGTACAAACAGAGCTACCAGCATAGGTGAAGATTTTTCCGTCGTTCCAATCTAGCCTACTAGGAAATATTGCCCTGTCATGACCCTGAAACTCCAATTTGCGGATAGAGAGATCTGTTCGAAGTTCAGCGAAAAGCGGTGTTAGCTACCTAAAATTGTTACCATGCCCCTCGAGAGATTGCCTCCAGAGGCCAATCTCCTTTAACCTGATTGCACTTTGAGCGACGTTGGGAATACCGTAAAAGTCAATGGGAAGTAAGTGCAAAACGATATTAAGGACAGCACTGAGACAAGTTCTACATACGGTTTAGTGATATTATAGCGGCGAGTCACTACAGAAGTGTGTGGCTTTGCGTTGTCCTGATGTCCATACGAAGGCAGCTCATAATAAATGATTGTTTTCAAGTTCCACCAAATACATAGTAGAACTTTGCTGGCCGTTAGTCCTGGCTTGGGCACGGTTTGAGCTACTTCATCACACTTTGATAAATACCAAATTGGTCGATTTCATTCTGCTTGATAAAGGCTTTCCAGAGGTAAATTCGATCCATAATACTTTTTGGTGTTAATTGGCGTGGCTCCTTCGAGCTTCTTTTTGAATCCAACTGTGCCCAAATAATTTAAAACTGTTTCTTGGTCGATCTTTAACTCCTGGGCGATGCTACGACTACTAATATTCCGATCAGCTTCGATAATTTCTGTGATTTTATCGACATATTCTTTAACATCAAAAATGCCTGAACGGAATCAACGAAACCAAAATTGCACGTAATTAACTGTTACAGTATCGGCACCATAAAAACCACTCACAATTTCAGCGGCATTCAACCTGGCTTGCATTTTCGCCTTTATCAAAGAAAATTTGTAAAATGTACCGAATTTTCTCTTTGTTGACTTCCATTGTTAACATCCTGTAACTCGCAACCGAATGCAACAAACAAAAAATAGCAAACGGATTTTTTAGTGTGAAATGTCTCCTTGACAACGAGCATAAACTTTAAATTGTTTGTTCAATAATTTACGAGATATCGATCACTACAGCCATCCCCCCCAAACTAATATTTTGACTAAAAATTTTTATCGACCTTAGTTAATTAAATAAAAAAAAACTAAGTTTATAGAAGACTAGCAGGAAAGGATTTTCCATGTCAATCAGGTCAATAATCACGATACGAAACGGTTTTACACCATCCAAGGCATATCACCTTCAATAATCATCAAAAAGCATTTAAAAAAGAACTGAAAAAAATGGTCAGAACTCTAGTTGAACAGATGAGTACTGTACTCAATCTGCTTACAGCCATGCTCCCGAATGTTCCAAAATGAATAGGCCGCTGCTGCTTGCAATTTGGAATGCCAATGGGCTCATCCAGCACAGCTATGGAGTGGAAGTATTTCTAGCATATAAAAATATTGCCTAATGTTAATATCTGAAACACACTTGACAGACAAATGTTACGTAAAAATTCCAAAATATGATTTATACCACACAAATCATCCTGCTGGTACAGCAAGAGGAGGCATCTTAATCAAAAATAATATTGCGCATATGGTTCATGGAAACACAACAAATTACAATCTACAGTCGACTGCTATAACAGTCACAGATGGAAAGAGCTCCTTGTGATTGCTTTTGTGTACTGCACTCCAAATCAATCAATAAAAAGCGTTGAATACCAAAGGTATTTCAAATCGTTGCGACCTAGATTTATAGCAGGTGGCGACTAATTACAATGCGAAGCATCCGCAATGGGGCTCACGCTTAATAACTCCAAGAGGGCGCGAACTCCTCAGAGCAATGCAAGCCAATAAATTATTCCACGTCTCGACAGGACAACCCACTTACTGGCCTAGTGACCCAAATAAAACACCGAATCTTATAGATTTTTGCATATGCAAAGGTGTATCTAAAAATCAGGTCTCCATAGACACATGTCTAGATCTCTCATCAGACCACTCACCTTTGCTGTTAACAATAAACTCTTGTTTTCAAAAAAGGAAATGACACCAAAGTTACACAATAAAATGACAAATTGGGAATACTTTAAAGAACTAGTCGAGGAACTGTGCCTAAATATTCCACTAAAATCCAACTCTGATCTGGACACGGCCGTTGAGATTTTCAACAACTGCATTCAAAGAGCTGCGTGGACCGCTACACCGGAAATTAAGCACACTCGCGCTGAAGCGCACATTAACGATCGCGTCAAAATATTAATCTCAGAAAAACGCAAGCTTCGCAAGAACGACAAAAAAAACTAAATAAGCTCACAAAACAATTAAAAAACACTATAAGAGACGCAAAAAACTCAGAACTGCATGAATACTTATCTAACTTCTCACCTACGGAAGCTACTGACTACTCACTCTGGAAGGCAACGAAAAAGATCTCACAACCAACGCCTCACAACGCAGCGATAAAAACATGTAATGCAGATTGGGCAAAAACTGATAAACAAAAAGCAATAGAGTTTGCCAAACATCTATCAAATGTTTTCCAACCATTTCCGAGTCAAAGTGCGGAGGTAGACTCAGAAGCTAACGAATTTCTCTCAGCTCCGTTTCAAATGGATTTTCCGACTGTATGATTTACCTGGAAAGAAGTTAAATACGCAGCAACCAAAACTCTTAAAACCAAAGAGGCGCCAGGTTACGATCTAATAACTAGTAAGGTTTTAAAAGAACTGTGCAAATGTGGACTCAAATTCCTCACCATTATATTTAACGCGATGATCAAACAAGAGTATTTCCCAACTCAGTGGAAAGTTGCTGAAATCATCCTTATACAAAAGCCAGGGAAGACCCCGAGTGTGGTATCCAATTACAGGCCAATAAGTCTATTGCCTGTTGCCTCCAAGCTCTTCGAAAAGCTGCTTTTAAAAAGGATAAATCCAATAATTGCGCAAAGAAATCTCATTCCAGCCGACCAATTTGGTTTTCGCAAGTATCACTCTACCATAGAGCAAGTTAATTGTGTGTATGATTTCGCTAGACAAGCACTTGAGAGGCGGCAATACTGTACAGCGGCATTTTTAGATATAACGCAAGCCTTCGATAAAGTCTGGCATGAAGGCCTGCTATACAAGCTTAAGCAGGGCTTACCGCACAACTGTTATATGCTCATAAAATCATACTTTCAAAATAGACATTTTCTTTTTAAAGTAAACAATGAAACCACTAACCTTCACGCAATCAGAGCAGGTGTACCACAAGGAAGTGTTCTAGGCCCCGTCTTGTACACTTTGTTCACGGCAGATCTTCCACTATCAAAGAACACATATACAGCCACGTATGCATATGATACTGTGGTCATGGCCAGGAGTACCCTCCCCACAATTGCTTCTGATTACCTACAAGAAAACCTTAACAGTGTTAGCGACTGGATGAAAAAAGGGCGCATAAAAGCTAACGAAAGCAAATCGACGCAGATAACATTCACTCTTCGAAATGGCTCATGTCCTGCCGTATCTCTTAACAGCGTTCCAATACCACAAACAGATAATGCCAAATATTTAGGTATTCTATTAGACCGGCGTCTTACTTGCCGCTCGCATATATTTTTAAAGCGAAAGCAACTTGGACTGAAATTGCGATCACTACACTGGTTAATCGGCTACAATTCAGCACTTACACTAGACAATAAGGTGCTTATCTACAAATCTATTCTGAAACCGATATGGACGTATGGAGTTCAATTATGGGGCTCAGCTGCAAAATTAAATCTAGAAATCATGCAAAGATTTCAGTCAAAGGTGCTTCGCATGTGTGCCAATGCATCATTGGTTGTACGAAACGAGATATTGCACCGTGACCTAAAAGTTACGACAGTTTGCGAAGAAATAAACAACCTCAGCCAGAGAAGCAAGAACCGACTTGCCACTCATCCGAATAACGGAGCAAATAACCTCTCCAAGATAAGCTACCCCTCAAGATTAAAAAAATTTCAGCCTAACGATTTAATGCAAAGATTTGAAACGTAATATACGTAAATGCAAAAGTTGTAAAATTGTATACATAATACACCTATGTATATGTTATTTGATGTTCATTATTATGTAACGCATTCCACTGGGAATTCTTACTCTAAGCTATTCTTCTTTAAATTGTAGGTAAAAAATAGTACTTATTGTTATTGTTATTACAGATTGTATGGAATAAATGGAGTTCGAAAAAAAAAATGTTTTAAGATAGAGATTAGATTTAGAACAACAGCAACTAGCAAGCGAAAGAATCTTAACCCATAGCCAAATTCACACTCAAATAATTGGCACTCCCAAAAACGAAGATATGGAGCAGAGCAGAGCTTACCCGGTAGACTTAGAAAACTTGTGCTTGTCATTAAAAACAAATGTATCTCTCCACTACCACATACACAGGCTTATGGTACACCACCAGCGCACAGAAGACGAGGCCCCTTTGAAGTCGCTTCAAGCCGATCAGATCAATGCAGACAATGCAAGGGATAATGGCGACACACAGGCGTATTAAAAGAAGCCATGCAAGTCACACGCACACCCACACACTCGTATGTATTGTGTGAATAAAAGAGAAGAAACCAAGAACCGTAGGCGCCTGCAACAATACATGCAACAACGAAAGACATGTAAAGGATGCAAGTATTTGCACAATTACGGTTTGGTGTTTGGCGTTAGGAGCTTGTTTTAAACGTTCAACAAATTAACCGCAGGTGGCCGACAACAACATTAGAGAACGCGCACACACAAGCGCTATTTGTCGACCGCAATTGTTGAACAATGAGCCGGACGTTGACTCAATGAGGTCGCTAGCCACAGGCTGTGTGAAATTGTGGTGTTGGTATTGTATTCAGCATACTTATAGGCGCATTGCCAAACTTTCATGGCTTCATTCCAAACGAGTAGAGAGCTTATGGGCAAAGGCACGATAGCATTGAATAGCAAGCATGCAAGAGAACAGGTGTGCTGCCACGCCTTCGTAGCTTAGCTGCCATGGACATCGTGGGCTGCATTTTTGTTATAGCTACCAGCGTTGCAATTGCACGCCTACGTAATTCAAGCGAAGGTTAATAATTCGTAATATCCTGTGCATCCTGTGCATCCGGTTGGTGCTGGGGCGCATTGATGCGAATTACGGTTGCTAACGGCGTTGCTAAATTTTGTTTTGTATTTGCTTGCGCAAAAGTTTTGACTTCAAAAACGACGAGTTCAGCTGAAAGCAAAACGAGAAATGTGAACTGCCATAGTCGGCAGTGGCGTTAAATGCGTATGTATGTACTTGTGCGGTGTGGGTATACACACATACATATATCAAACTACATGGCATTTATTTTGGTTTTGACTGCAGTTCACCATAATTTTCGCTACACTCCGGCCAACATTCGGCATTGTCCTTCCACTCAATACCAAAGCGCAATGGAACACAATGCACAAGGCAAAATGTTCACGCAGATTTGGATGTCTGTATGTTAAATACATGCATACAGTATAATATGTATGCGTGTGTAGCAACAGTATATGTGTAGCCTGCGTAAATTATTACTACACTGTGCGCCATTGTCTGTGCTCGCACGGATCCAGCCAAACAAATGGTGAATGAGTGCTTCGAATGAGTTAGTAGGTACGTGTGTACATAACTTCAGAGTATGGCCTTTTTTGTATCTATGTATGTACCATATGTGTGTATGAGGGCACGCGTGTGTGCCTTGAATTATTATGTGCGCCGGTTTACCCACTTACACATTCATTTCCATACATGCATGTGTTCTATATATGTGTGTGTTTATTGCTATTACTTGCGGTCGCAATGCCCTTTGAGGGCATAGGTTGCCAGCTTTTCAACGGCTTTTTGGCATTATATTTCGACATCCTGCTCCCGCAAGCCGTAAACGCCGCATGTGTCGCGCTCATCAACCGCCAATGCCTTTTTCATTGTACTCGTATCTGTGTTTATATGCAGCTTTCCGTACTTGTTTTTTTATTAAGCCCGCGCCACATAGGAATACATCAACAATACATCTATGCACATACATAAGTTTTTGCTTCAATCCCTTATTAGCAGCCTTTTTTTAGGTATGTCAACATGTGAGCATGTCCTTCGTCAGTTACTGCTGCTCGAAACTCGGCACTCAAACTTTGCCCACATCGTAAATTTGATATTTATTTCGTTTATACCTCACGAACATAAGAAAATAAAATGGTAATGCGCTCAATGCTGGTCCTGACCAACACACCGAACGAAGTGAAAGTGAAGGAGCGAATGTGCTGAATGGCGCTGACTTTCATGTGAGCAAATGCCGAAGAGAGCACGAGAGCGCAAAGAGCATGCTATTCAGTTTATCCGCAGGGGAAATGCTGCACAAAAGCACAATGAGTGGATGTAAGCAGAGAGTGTGTGAGTAAGAGCGCTGAAATGCCTTGAGTAACGCTTGGTGGCGTAGATTTGCAGTAAATGTTAATTCAATATTTTAATATGAGGCTATTTGAAATTTCGAAAGCATTTACTTTTGGCGCTTAACATGACCTAAATACCGTTAGTCAGTTTGAGTTAGGTGAGCGGCGTAGCTAAAATATGTTAGGCTCAACGCGACTACGTCACTTAATAGGCCTGCTGTATCAGGTCTAATGCTAATCGATCCAATTCACAGTCAGCTCCACCACGAAAGGGTAGGGATGTGCAACTTGATAGCTGATCCCACGAAATGATGCTTCTCACCTCTGACTATCAATCTCCTTGCTTTTCCTTGACGTTAGCCTTTACTCGAAACTGGGAGAGTAAAGCAACAAAAAAAAAGGAAGATGAACACCGTCCGAAGATGGCCTCGGATCTCACGGCCCGCAACCACCTACCCGAAACTGATTGTCGCAACGGAAACAGTGGACCACCCAGGACTGTCACGCTAAGAAAGCAGAAGAAGAAGTCAGCTCTTTATGGCTTGCAGGTACTGCAATCAGCAACGTCAAGTATTATCAATTAAGAAAACTATTTTTATAAAAAATAACAAGAAGAGATTTCGCATGTCAGTCAATTCAATAATCCCGGAACGAAACGGTTTTATACTGTCAATAATCATCAAAGTGCATGGGAAATGTGTTGTATGTTTTTTACGCGCCATCTTGCTCAAGAATGGTCCAGCGTTGGCAATTCCTCTTGAGATTATGCATAACAAATCTTTATCTACGGTCACTTTTTTAAGAAATTTACAATCACCACACCTTATTCTAAAAGCGAAAAAAAACGATGTTGGCAATTATAGGCCGATTTCCAAGCTACTAAGCATTTCTAAACTGTTTGAATGCATTGTAAAGGCCAAAATTTATTTTGCGATTAAGTCTTTAATTAACGCAAGCAAACATTACAAATAATGGCAACTCTACAGCTACCAATCTTGATATTTTCAGTGAATTCTGTGTGTCATCGTTTTCCAAAAAACTCCAAGTTAATTGCATTCACACTGACTTCCCTAAGGTATCTGACGAAGGGCCGGATGAAATTCTAGTAAACAAGTTAGCTTGCTTTCGTTTGCACTCCATCTTTCTGCAATAACTGAAGTCATACGAGTATTTGGCAAACAAATGGTGCGTGATAAAAATTAATGGAGTATCACGGACCACTTTGTTGCTACTTCAGGAGTCCCCCCAGGGAACACCTTAGGGCCTTTTTGTCATTTTTATCAATGGCATTAGCAAATGTTTTTCCTTTTCGAATTTCTTGCTCTTCACGGGTGATTTAAAAATTGTCACTGTTAAGCACTCAGTGGATGCTCAAATACTTTACCTCGACTTGAGCAATCTTCTCGACACATCCTACAGGATTTGTACTAATATAAAGTACTACAAAGTGTAGCAGAGTTCAAAGATATTGGAGATTTATTCGACACGAAATTTCCTTTCAGTGGTCACGTTAATTTTATTCTTTCAAATTCGTGCTCGGTTCGTGGCTTCATTCGTCGCAATGCATCTGAATTCTCTGATCCATATAACTATAAACGACTTTATGCGACTTCGGTTTATTCTCATTTTTGAAAAGCAATAATCATTTTGAGACCTTATGATGAACTTTCGATAACTAGAGCGTGTTTAAAAAATATTTCTAAAGCGGATGTTATGTTCCCTACGATTTTAAACGACTGTTCCATCCTATAATTCTCGGCTAAAGCCAATTAATCTAGAATCTCAAGGTTAGAGAAGAACAGTCCTTTCACTTTTATTTAATTTCAGTATTCTTACTGACACCCAATTGCTCGATTTGGCTTTATCTACGAGTAAATGTAGTTTTGTAAGCAATTTAAATTTAGTTACTTAATATTGTATTAATATTGATTGCCAATATTTTAATAGCCAAATTTGGCTTGTTTTCCTTACATTTTTTTTTGGTCTATAAATAAATTTGTTCTGTGGATTATTAAGGGGGGAGTCTGGTTTATAAGGTCAAAAAAATCAATTGTTTTTTTCATTTTAAGCGATTCCTAATATATTTCAGAATATTCACACAAAGTTACAGAGCCTAATTCTCAATATTTCTGTAGATACAAAGCCAAAGGTAGGCGAGCGTTAGGTAGTTACGCTGTGACCGGACAGCTATAGTACAAACTTTATCTTCTTTTCTCGACTTTTCATTTTTATGATTTCTTTGAATTGGCGTACATGAATGAAAAAAAAACTAATGAACCTTTTGAAATGAATCATAGCTTGTTCCCTTCACTATTAAATTATCTTCTATTTGAACTAACAAAATAGAGAAAAAAAAATTTTTCAAGATTTTTATACTAAGTTGTAGTGAATTTTTCTTTATAGAAAAACATTTTTTTCTTTAAAACCTCCAAAAAGTTGAAATTTTGGAATTTCTCGCAGTTTTCTTAGTTCATCTAGAATAAAAAAAAAAAAACATTTCTATGTTAAACATTTTTTTCAACTTATTTTAACCAGTACAAAAATTTTTTATACTTTTTAAATGTTCGTTAAAAGATAGAAAAAACTTTGTAGTGCTAAATTAATTTTTTCCTTAAAAAAAATCGCAAAGAGATGCAATTTTTAGACCTCATAAACCAGGCTCCCCTCTTAAAATAAAATACACTTTGAGGTTCTTTTACATTTGCTAACTGGCTGATCCTCAGCGTAAAATGGCATATATGGGTATAACAAATCTTCACCCAATATCTTCAAAGACGTAAAGACTCATTTGTAATCCGAATAAGAATAATATCCATAAACTGTTAGCATCGTTAACACTTATTGAGTGGATTGTTAATTTATAAAAACAGACAAAGCAGCGGGTGCAATTTTTTAAGGATTTCAAATATTTGTATTTTATTTTATTCTATCGGGTGTCAACATTTTTCTCCCTGATTTCATTTCTCGTATTGAAAATTCATACACAATTTTCAGGTGCCAACTCATACCTTTAAAAGAAATTGAAAAACAAAAAAATATAGATGCTTTCCATTTCAATTCAACCGGGCTATTCGAGTCATGTTCTTCGATTTCGATGTAACTCAAATATGTTGCTCTCTGGTCAAAATAATGACACACGTATTTTTTTGTTCGCCCGAAAAAAATTTTTTTCAAGAGTTGTCGGCAATTTTGTTTTTCGGCTCAAAATCGATTTTTTTTAATTATACAAGAAAAAAATTTTTTAAATGCCCATAACTTAGTCAAAAATGAACCGATTTTAATAATTCTGGATTCAAAATGATCCTCATTACTTATACGAGTGACTTCATGTAGAAAAAATTGCAAAAAGTAAGTTGAAAATTTTTTATTTAGCAAAAAAAAAAAATTGAAATTTTTTCGAAATTCAATATTTTAAAAAGTGTATTTTTTTTTTATAACTTCTTCCAAATCAAGAGGACACCTCAAACTTCAATTGAGCTGAATGCCCAGTAGCTAAAATGAGTTGTTTTTGAGTAGTGAATTTTTGAGTAAAAAACCTGTTTCGCACTTTACGCTTTAAAAATGTCACTAAATTGCTACAGCACATCTATGATTACATATAGCATAACATATCTTTCAGAGTTGAAAATTGCGTCAGGTCAGTAACATTACGAAGGGCGCTTAAAACATTTAGCCGTGCTGTTAAATTAAGTTTTGATACAAAACAAATTTTATATTAGCTCAATATCTACATAAGCATGTACATACATATATGTACACAACATATAGATACATATGTACATTCATTTAGCGGCATTACAAGTATATTAACATAAAATAACAGTAAATGTTATTCTCTGCTGCTGTTAACTGTACAGCTGTAGTTCGTTTGCAACTCGTTGGTTTGAACAGACTCAGCAGTTCTGTTAAGAACTTCAGTGACGTTTACATTTGTAAAAGTACCGCCGTTAACGCTCGAGTAATTTCCATTTAGTTTTATGCTTGTAAGTTCTGAAAGCAAAGAACTTATGAATTAATAGAAGTTTCAAATGTTAATGCTAAATTTCTTTAGCACATTTTCTGGCATAAAAAATGATTTGCTAAATCTCATCAAGCCATCATACGAAGAATGTAAACACGACATAACTATTCTTGTTTTTTATTTTTAGTTGCATGATAATTATAAGCGAATCAATGTTCCTAAAAACCTTATAAAATACCAAATTGCAAAAAAAAACACTTTTTACTGACAGATATTATTTTTGTCTTACATTGGACATATAAGCCTATTTTCATTTAAAAGCGTGATTGGCTTGAACATAAATTTGACCTAAAGGCAAGTTATTTATTTCCTGGAGGTAGGCAAACCGTGTGCGCAAAATAATTTCAACTTTTAAACACATTTTACTGACTTGTTTTCAGGGTTTGCTTCTTTCCACATTTACTTAATTAAAATAAAACAATAATGTTCATTAAAACTTTAAAACATTTTTTTTTTAACAAAACACATTGGCGAAGATTTCAGTTTTTTTACCATAAATAAATTTATCGGCTATTATGTCGGCTATATAAAGAAAATTCGTTGGGCTTAGTACAAAATATTTTTCTTATTTTTATTCTCAAGCTCACATGGTTAAAATTTGTGTTGCGAACTAAGGAAATTAAATGTTGAAGCAAGGGCACATTTGGAGGCTAGCTAAGGTCGCATTCATACCAAAAGAAGGTAGAAGGGGATATGAATCAGCGAAGGATTTCAGAGCAACCAGTCATTCGTCCTTCTTTTTAAAAACTTTTGAAATACTTTTGGAGCAACATCTAAGAAGCTTATTGGAGAGTTCTGGTATATCAAGTGCACAATACGCGTACCTTAAAGGCAAATCTACGCAGACAGTAATCAAACAATATACCATGACGGCATCTTGGATATGGAAGACGCCTTTAATAACGTTAGCACTGATGTCACTGCGTTAATAGACTTAGAAGTGGAAAACTGTATTAATAGTTGGTTCATCTCAATGCTAGAAGCCAGGATGAGCAAATCTAGTATGGGAAATACCAACATAAGCGAGAGGGTCAATAGGGGAAATCGACAGGGAGGAGTATTGTCGCCACTACTTTTGTTTTGTGTGATAAGCAAAATCTTGATTAAACTTGATAGAGGTGGGATAAAAGTGGTGACATATGCTGATGATGTGGTGGAAATGAGATAGGACTGTGTCCTGACACAATCAGTGAGACCATTCAAGGGGCGCTTGGTGAGCTCAGTTCTTGGGCTACAGGCTGTGGCTTAATTTTGAACCCACGTAAAATAGAACTCATGCTTTTTACCACTAGATACAAGGCACCCTTTTACCCTACCTCTAATTAATAGACAAACTATCCCAATTTCATTCAGGGCAAAGTACTTAGGAGTAGTCTTGGACTCCAAACCTAGCGGAAAACTGAACATTGAAGAACGCACAAGGAAAACAGAAATTGCTTTATATGCCTGTAAACGCATACTATGAAGAAGATGGGGTCCTCAACCTAAGCATACTTTATACCGGATCGGTTGTTCGGTGAAAATCTACAATATCAAACGACTAAGTACAATTTAAAGATCAACCTGTGCATCTAGCTCATGTCCATATCAGGAAGATGGCTACCATGAGTGCATTTAGGTTATATGAAGCGGGGCGCTGGAGGGAAGAAAGGAATGGTCAAGCCAGTTTATTTTTGTGACAAACTCAGTTCGCCACGAGGAGTACTGATTACATCATCCCAACGGTGACATTTAATAGCAATTTTCCCACTCTCTTGCCATCTCAGAAGGAATTTTACTGCACACGCGGAGAAGAAAGAAACGATTTTCCATTTTCTTTATGATTGCCCTGCCTTATAACAGGTGGCGCTAAAGTAATCCTCCTATCAGAAAATGCTATAAATTTTGCGATTGGCCCTTAATGTTAGTTCTGTTATGACATTTGTGTAGTAAAGACATGCGAAATACACGTTAATAAACAATGCTACGCTACACTACTCCAGAAAGCGGAATATTGCTGACTATTTATTTGACCAATAATCGGTCGGTGACTTTGGCACAACGAGAATTTCGTCGCAGATTTCCTCGCCGTCCAATGCCTACTGGTGAAACACTGCGACGTTTAGCCGCTCACCTTGAAGAGACTGGCACAACACGAGATGTTGTCAGGCGTGGCAGACCCCGGAGTAACCGTTCTGCAGAGAATATTGCTGCTGTAGCCGAGGATGTCATGGAAGCGCCGTCGACATCGACCAGACGACGTGCCACACAAATGGGTATCAGTCGACGGTCTTTACAGCGAATTTTGGTACAAGATTTGAAGATGTTTCCGTACAAAGTACAGACGGTGCATCAGTTGTTAGCTGCTGACCGCCAATCGCGTCTAACATACGCTCAAGCCATCCTAATCACCACCAAAAGGACGATGATTTTTCATCAAAAATAATCATGAGTGATGAGGCCCATTTCCATCTTAGCGGGTACATAAATAAGCAAAATTTACGCTTCTGGGGCACTGAAAATCCGCGAGAAACCCACGAAGAGCCATTACACACGCTCAAAGTTACTGTATGGTGTGCCGTTTTCGCTAGAGGAGTCATCGGACCTTTTTTCTTCGAAGACGTCACGGGCCAAACGGTTACTGTGAATGGTGGCTACAGAGCAATGATCAACGAGTTCTTTTTGCCGCAACTTGATGAATTGGGATTGGAAAACATGTGGTTCCAACAGGACGGTGCAACGGCTCACACTGCACGTGCCACAACCGATGTGCTGAAGAATGCATTTCCCGGGCGCCTAATCTCCCGTTTTGGCGATTTGCACTGGCCAGCAAGATCGCCTGATTTAACCGCTCCAGACTTCTTTTTGTGGGGCTTTTTGAAGTCGCGGGTTTATGTCAACAAGCCTCAGACTCTTGCAACTCTTAAACACAATATCCGTCAAGAATGTGAGGACCTATCGCCGGAAATTGTGGCCAAAGTGATGGAAAATACCATAAAAAGGGCTCAAATGGCAATCAACTGTGGCGGCGGCCATTTATATGACATCATATTCTCGACTTCATGTAAAAAAAAAATTAAAAGACCAAATAAAAATAATCCACAAGAAGAATCAAAGTTTTTCATTTTTTTTTTAAATTACAGCCAAAAAACATCGCAAGCTTACTTTTGCGCCACCTTGTAGAAAGAGAAAATGTCAACCTTTGGCAAACCACTTTTCGAGAGTCTCAAACAATTGTCTGGCTTAGACGTCAACAAGGTAATAGGGTTCTTGAACTGCACAGACTGTATATAGGAATGGAATTATGCTGTAAGTAACCATTAAATGAGTTGGTAGCGAGGATTTGATAACAAAATGGTGCGGAAGCGCTAGTTGAATTCTGGATGAATCACTTCAACCAACCAATCAAAAGCACTTAACCCTGTATTGATATTAAATATCACATGCGGAAATTCGACAAGGTTTAAAGAATGCCATAACTTTCAAATTCCACAAACTTCCTTTACCATTTACAAAAATTAGTTTTCCACAAAGTTTGGTTTTCTAAGAATCTTCGCAAAAAGCCACTCTTATTAGGTCAGCACGTTTATATATAGTTAAAATTAGCAAACACATCGTACATACCACACTTATTAGATTACATTACAAATTTTGCACCAAAGTTATTAATTCTGTAAGTTTTCAACACTTAATAAACCGCAAACTAAAAATGCTCATTCAGCAAGCACATGCTTTGCCTTAACAGAGGCTCTTAAACTAACTTAACAGGTTAGAATTATGTTAATGTATCTGGTATGTCTATAACATTACAGTTTGTTGTACGCGTGGCTTAATGACAATAGAAATATGTTACATCAATCTGAATACTTTTACAAAATGAACTTAAACCAGAAAATAGGTTAATTTTCCTCATTTTCCATTAAACAAAAATTAATACGAGCAAAAATCCGTACTTACTCGTAGATTGTATTTAGAACCCAAGTTTTTCGTTGCTTACATCCCAGATCTCTGCAGAAAATTGTAGAAATAGCTCAGAAACGTATTTAATGATTGTTTTCAGTAGTTTGTACTCTCGTAACGTAGGATATCTCTTCTAATTATAGAAAGTTCGACAACTACATTTAAAAATCGACTGAAAAAGTATAATATTGAATTCAATATCAAATGTGGTTTTCAAGCATTTCTAAGCATAAATGTAAGTACTAAATGCACATGAAGAAATGTAAAGATTTTTAAATGTAAAATGATGCAATTTCATTTAAAATTTCGATACACGCAGTTATAATTTTAATATTTTATTAATTAGATTTTTATTTTTAGAACACTATTCTACGCCTGCACATACTCGTATACCCTTTTCAGCTTAGTGGCATGCCGAAATGTTGATTGGTACCGGCTAGCAGGGCGTGAATGGTTATTCGGTTTTTGACACACACAAACAACTAAACGCACTCACAAAACAAAAAATAAATGCCCAGTGCTAAATCACACGACCTTGAATTCCAATTGATATGCCGCAATCACGAATCTCTTCCTTGTCATTTATTTTAACAAATCGATGGAGCTGCGTGTTGTTTGAGCTTCAGCGATATGTGCGCCCTCTGTTGAAATTGCATATCTGCTGATTTAATTGATTAAATATTTGGCAGTGAATACTCGGTCATCATTATGTGGCATGGTTCGGCAAAAAGTAAAGAGTGGTCACAAACTAGTTTTGTGAGATGATTTTTTCTGTGTATCCTGTGTCTGTGACTATTTGACGTGATTTTGAGCGTTAAAGTCAACGACATTTCGAAGAATGCGGTCTGGATCTAGACCCTTGACCCTTAATCTTTTGTGCACTAACATCGATAATAATGTAGTTTTGTGTAAACGTGAAATTAGAAGTTTTCCTCGTTTTCCCATTACAAAGTTTCCCCTAAAAGTTTCTAAAAATTTAGTTTAAAAGATTGAAGAAAGTGATGAAAATTTTAGAAACTGCCTTTTTAATTTTTTAATTCACCTTTTATTACAGCTTTTTGTTCATTACGTAAATGGAATTTAAATTATTTTTCTGTATTTTTTCTGTCATACAGTTTTTCAGGTGTTTATAGCATCACTTGAAAATTGTAGATCGCAGCTGCATTCTCTCAATACCGAAGGCAAAGGTTTTCATTCCGCGAGTGGTAAAACCGGAAAATGCACTGCGCCTGCTGCAAAGACAAAACACGGACGTGCCGACAGACGACTGGAAAGTGTTGAGCGTGAGGGAGGTGGAAAAGGATCTCGGCATAGAAGAGATCTTGGAAGCCTCCCTCAATATACAGGAAGTGGAGAAGGGTGAGCTGGTTGATAGTATCCAACCCCGAGAAGGTACTGAGGCCAGATGCTGAAGGTGCTTCAGATAAACCTCCACAAGAGTAAGTACACCTCAGCCGAGCTCCTGCTCAACATAGAGGGAGTCGGCTACGATGTGGCTCTAGTCCAGGAACCATAGATAGCATTGGGCAACATAGTCTCCGGTCTAAAGTCACATAACTACAACACCTACATCCCGATTGCAAAGAATAAGGTAAGAACAGCGATAATGGTTAAAAAAATATATATGTTCTTATACGAGTCGATCTGACAGTGGTGGCGCTTGAGGGCTGCAAGGATAAGACGTTACTTTTTAGGTCTTGTTATATGCTACACGATGAAGAAGCACCATAGATAGAACTTCGAAAGCTGGTAGAAACAGCTGCCAGAAAGAGGCATGCTCTGGTGGTAGGTACTGACGCTAACGCACATCACACGGTCTGGGGAGGCATTGACGTTCGTCGGCCTAAAATAAAAAGTATATAAAAATTGTTCCCTTTCGGTTGGCTGGGGTTTTTTGTTTGTTTCGTTTTCTCATTATCGTTCCTTTGACAGTTCATCCTGCACATTAATCTTAATAAAGTACGAAATATTATTTAGCATAAAAAGCGTGAAGGTTACACTAATAAGAAGTGTTATTCCTTCTCCTGAGTATTGTTCCTTCTCGTCCATTCGCTATTTGAAAAAGTAAATATTTTTGGATGTCTTTTCATCTGTTGTGTTTAGTTTTATTATAAAATTCAACTGTTTCCGATAGGAGCTTCTTACTTTTATGAATCCTGACGGATTTATGTGTCGAACTCAATATAGAAACTATTTTCCACGGCTTACTTTTGTAAATTGTAAGAACACACCCCGTTGATTTATGAATGATGAAAATCTGGCCATAGTATACTTCTTTGTTTTACAAATTTTTGGTAGTTCTCTTTTTTTTCCACGTATAGTGCCAACCAAAGTAGTTTTTTGGCTAGCAATTTACCATAGATGCCAGCGGTGCGCTTGTAAAAACGTTGTCAGTTGTTATATTTCTTCCCTTTATAGTGAATGGTTCGGCAAGTTTGAGCACAACCAATTCACTTAGAGCCTGTGATGTTACTCGTGCCTCAACTTTTCCTAAATAAGGAAACCCATATGCAATATATTTCTTTTGAATATCAGATGCTAGCCAAAATTGTATACCAAATTTCGGCGTTATTCGGCAAATAATGCGTAAATCTGCATCTGGTTTTTGTTGACAAGGGTTGTTCGTCGATTGTAATATTTAGTCCTGGTTTGTAGCCTGTCCTATACTGCTGATACTAAAGGAAATTTATCGCTTTGTAGACGTTGACTTCTTGCACCTTGTTTTTTAAAGCGAATAAATCTCAAAATTTCGTTAAAATCATTTCTTCTCAT
The DNA here is from genome assembly GCF_027943255.1 of Anastrepha obliqua. Classification (NCBI taxonomy): domain Eukaryota; kingdom Metazoa; phylum Arthropoda; class Insecta; order Diptera; family Tephritidae; genus Anastrepha; species Anastrepha obliqua. The sequence continues at coordinate 123,320,443 of NC_072894.1, forward strand.
TGTATTTGCAAAGATGCTTGGGCCCCTTTTTTTGTTCAAATTTTTTGCTTCGTATGCTTACCGAGCTTACAAAACTCCAATGAAGGTTTTCAATTTTAACCTGGTTAGGTACCATTTTTTTAGCGAAATCTTAGTAGGCTTCTAATTCCATACAAGATCTTGTAATAGGACTATGAATAAGTTCGTGCGGTTTTACAACAGATGGCGTAACTTGATTATTATTCCATCGATCCACATTTCCAAACATTCATTGGAGAGCTACTGTCGTAAGGCACAAACGTCAGTATAAGTTTTTTATTTGAAGCGTAAACAACAATATTTTTACCACACTTGAAAATGTCGAATTTCGTGCCAAATAATGTGTTTTTGCGGGGAATTCTTCTTCATTATTTTAATATGAAGAAAAAAGCAGCCGAAAGTCATCGTATCTTGGTGGAAGTTTATGGTGAGCATGCTCTAGCTGAGCGAACGTGCCAGAAGTGGTTTGCACGCTTTAAAAGTGGTGATTTTGGCTTGGAAGACGAAGAACGCGAGGGTGCGCCGCCAAAGTTCATGGATACCGAATTGGAGGAATTGCTCGATCAAGATCCGGCTCAAACGCAAGAAGAGGTTGCAAAAACTTTGGGAGTTGATCAATCAACCATTTCCAAACGTTTAAAAGCCATGGGAATGATCCGAAAGGTAGGCCATTGGGTGCCGTATGAATTGAAGCCAAGAGACGTTGAACGCCGTTTTATGGCATGCGAACAACTGCTTCAACGGCACAAAAGAAAGGGTTTTTTGCATCGAATTGTGACTGGCGATGAAAAGTGGGTCCATTACGACAATCCAAAACGTCGGGCAACGTATGGATACCCTGGCCATGCTTCAACATCGACGTCGGCGCAGAATATTCATGGCCTGAAGGTTATGCTGTGTATCTGGTGGGACCAGCTGGGTGTTGTGTATTATGAGCTACTGAAACCGAATGAAACGATTACGGGGGATGTCTACCGACGACAATTGATGCGTTTGAGCCGAGCACTGCGAGAAAAACGGCCGCAATACGCCGATAGACACGACAAAGTTATTTTGCAACATGACAATGCTCGGCCACATGTTGCACAAGTGGTCAAAACATACTTAGAAACGCTCAAATGGGATGTCCTACCCCACCCGCCGTATAGTCCAGACCTTGCGCCATCCGATTACTATCTCTTCCGATCGATGCAACATGGCCTGGCTGACCAGCACTTCCGTAATTACGATGAAGTCAAAAAATGGATCGATTCGTGGATTGCGGCAAAACCGACCGAATTTTTCACAAAGGGAATCCGTGAATTGCCAGAAAGATGGGAAAAAGTAGTAGCAAGCGATGGACAATACTTTGAATATTAAATTTGTAACCATTTTACGTCAATAAAGTTTCAAATTTCGAAAAAAACCGCACGAACTTATTCATAGTCCATTATGTTCAAGCATATGGTCCTCGAATACTAAAGAAAATGTGCTACTTACTTCATCTTTCATTGGACGTTTCATCATCATCATTTGGGCCGTATACGTATTTCAAGATATTATGAAGAGATAATCTTTGAGGCCTAAACCCTTCTTGTATTTTTCGCCAACAAGTCCCGTTCGCACCAATTTCATTCCGATTGTCTTGTTGTATATTTTCATTTTCATATTCAGAACTTGAAAGCACTCAAGTACATCTTCGTTTACGAGAATTCAAATTCGTTCAAATTCACTATCCCTTTCTGAGGACTCCCGAATATTTTCTTCGTTTGAAGCCTCATTCTAATTCATCTTCTCTGTCATAGAGTTCATCATTCTCAATGTCAGAGTATTCCATTTCTATATCATTCAGGTTTTCCGAAATCCCAAAGAAAACTTTGTAGTTATACAAAACAAGTCAATTTTTGATTGTAAGGCAAATTGCAGGCTGCCTTAACACTTCAAGTGGTAGCAGCTATTTGGTGCTGGTGTAAGTAGCCATAATACAAAAGTCATGGCATTGGTGCCAGAAAAAAATTAAAATGACATAAGAATTTTAAAATAAAATTGCAAAACCACCCATTTTGCCTCGTGTGGCAGTTCTAGTGGTTAGTAAGAAAGGTGTGTGTAATAGGGCATTTAAATTTTTAATTCTCATTTTTAATTTATAAAATATAATATACTATAAATCAAAAGGCTGATATATTGACTACTTATGTGTGTAATAATGTTTAAATTAAATCCACGCACTAAGTCATTATGAGCAAACCTTTCGTGATAGTAATGGTAAGCCCACCTATAAATTCCATTTAGCTAAAGAAATCAAGGCCAAAATAAATAATTAAAAATTAATTTGAAATTAAACTCCTTCGTTTTTGATTTCCAAAATTCACGCTAAGTCCTTTAATAAACAATTAAATTCGTGAAATTAGTCTAAATTAATTAACTTCTTTAACATTTTGCGTAAAGTTTGTTTTGTAACCACAAATTGATTTGTTTGGCGCAATTGGCTTGTTGAACTGCCGACAAATTGTACAATGACCGACCGCAGCAACCGCACAATTTTGATTTTTCACTCAATTATCTCCGCTTCGTCGAGCTTTCGGCTAATGTGCGTTTGTCGTCGTTGCCTTTTTTTCGTTTTAATTTGTTTAATTTTCATAATGCAATAAAACCAATTTTAATCGGAAAATTATACCAACAAACTCCAAGGCTGAAACTAGAATAGAGCTAATAGTGAAGCGGCATTGACTGCAATCGATTTATTTGTAAATTCGCTTCATTACCCTATAATAAAAAGGCAAATTGCATTTTTTATTTAAATAATTCATGAATAATTTTCGCAACGAATGAACGCAGTCTAGGCACTTTAGAGTACACAAGCAAACAAGAGCAAGAGTATATATGCACGAATGCACGCCCTACAGTAAAAACTGGGACTACTTCTTAAAAGGACTATTCTGGACTGTTGTAATGCGGCTGGAGAATGCAGTGGATGGTAGTGAAAAACAGCAGAAATAGTGACTATTGAATCACAAGCAATGAGCAGAAAGAAGGAAATAACTACGATGCAATCTGAGTAAGAAAGTAAAAATTGTCTCTGGCACGATATGAGCGATATGTAGATTGAAATCACTTTTTAAGTACTAAAAACTGGTGTAGTTTAAAATGAACCAGTTCCGGTTTAACCAGAATTTAGTTTGAATTCTTGCAGAGCATATCTACTCTTTAAGTACGTGAAAACGTGTATAAGGCATGATTTAGTTTTCAGTGAAAAAAAACGAAATGGTATTAGCTGAAAAGTGGCAGCAAAGTGGTTTCAGCCGCAAAAAATGTGCGCTTGTTATCGTTGTTGCTATGATGCGCGGTAATGTTGGCCGCAAAACCACAAGCGCGCATCTAAAAAGGTAGAGACGCCAATAGAGAGGTTAAACGGTGAGAGGACGAGCCAACGGTCAGATAACCAAGTGGCAGGCAAAGACTGACGGGATGGCAGACTACTGATATGAGCAGGCCAATAATCATGGACTGGCAGTTGGAGTGATGAAAAAATTGAAAAACACAATTTCAAATATTATCGATAAATACCAGACGAAGCGTAAGCTCAGCAATCCACTTATGTAAGTACGCATACCTGTAATCTGCAAGACCAACTGTTGCTTTTTTATGCTTCTCAATAGTTAAGTTACTTTTTTTTTATATACATAAATAGCTGATAACAAAAGCTTTGAGGTATATGACAGCATACCGTTTAAAGGTGCAGGAATTACTTGAAAATGATATAATCAAAGGATTAAGAGCAAAAAATGTCTTATGACTTCTTTTTTGAATTTGAAGTTTTAGCAGTCTGTTCACATCTGCATCCTTCATGAGAGTGCTGATTTATATATTATTTCGATACATAACTACTAGTGTCTTTCTAATATTTTTAAAACTTCCCATAATTATAATTATTTGCAAAAAATATTTTGCAAAAATCGATATACTAAAGCTTCACCTTGAATTAATAACGGCCATTAAAAAACGGCTTTGTTGAAAAAGAGCCTGGTAGCCGTCATTTTATGGCACAATATTTTGTCAACTGTTTATAAAAATAACGACTAAATGAATATCTCCTATGATAGAGTGTTATAATAAGGACGCAAATATGGCTTGAAGACCATGGACTAAAACTCGCTAAACATAAGGCCGAGGTCATCCTGATGACACAAGGTCATATGCCACTCGAGGTAAGTATGCAAATAGGCGGCACGTCCCTAGTGACCCAAAAAGTAGTGAAATACTTAGACCTGCAGTCAGGGTCTTACTTTATGGGCCCAGATACGGCATGCGACTGCCAAAGCAGCAAAGGTCACGAGTTTGCTAAGCAAATTCATGGCAAACATCAATGGGCCAATACAGAGCAAAAGAAGACTAATCATGGTGACCACAGACTGAATTCTCCTGCACGGCAGGGGAGATGTACAACTAACAGAGGCACTCGCAGTTGCCTCAACCTACCGCACTGTCTCTGGCGCTGCAGTCTTTGTGATTATCCCGTCAACTAACGTCACGGAACGGAGATGCCAAACCATGCTGCAGTGGCAAAGTGAATAGGGCACTGAACTGAGTGGCAAATAAACAGCGAAACTCATTCCATCAACAGGCAAATGAATTCAAAGGAGCTTCGGGGGAGCGAATTGCCTCTTAACTCAGTTTTTCTCGGTTTTTAGTTGTGATAGATGGCTCGCGAAAAGAGATGCTCTAAGGAAGCAAGTTGACGACATTCTTGAACGCGAGGCCACGCGGTAAAGATATATATCGAGGACGTACTACGAAACAAAAGATAAACCTTGACACAGTGCACAAGAAGACAAGCAAATAGGATGAAATCGGTCTACAAATAAGGTGGGCCCAGACGTGGGTGAATAGAATTTGTCCTCATCTAGACAACTTCTACGTATTTGCACACCCATCTTTTGAGCGTGCCCACCTATTAGGCAGTGCCTCTTTGTCACTGAAATCCGTGTGCTAAGACTGTGCTTATTTTGGTGTAGCAGATATTCTGTGCGTTTAGCATTGAGAGTCGGCCATAATTACGCTATCTTTCGTTCACTGTTCTTATAATTTCCTCAAAGATAAGTAGCTTAGATGTTTGTAGGGGGATGCCAATGTATGAGTATTAAGTGGTTCAATTTGGTGCCGAGTTTCGATAGTTTATTGGCTCGGCAGTTACCCTCAATATCGCAAGGACCAGAAGCATGACAGATGTGCGGCATTTCATGGCTACCTTGGAGGTAGTCGACTGATTTATGAAGGATTTTATCGCCACCTGGCTATCAGTGAAAATATAGATATCATCTCGAGGTACCGCATAACACTGTACCAGTGTCACGGCTTTCATTTTTGCCATCAGTTCAGTCTGAAAGACACTACAGTAGTCGGGAAGCCGAAAACTGAAGGAGACCCCCAGATGCTCGGAATATATATCTCCGCCCACCCTGCCATCGAGCTTTAATCCATCTGTGTATACATGGACAGAATGATTTCATTTTCTTCACGAACATCAAAGAAAAAGACAATAAATCGAGGGCAACGTTTTTCAACACATTTTTGGAGATAATCACTTCTGAGAGGCAAAAGTGCTTTGAAAATTGGTTCAAGTGGATGCAGAACTTTATTAACTTCGAGAATATTTTAAAGACAGTAGAGCCATTTTTATTATTATTTTACTTGGGCGCAAAAGGGCTTTTGTATTTCGTATACCCTCGTATATTGATTACCCTCGTAAACTGATTATTTATGCATGTTTAGCAACGGACCTCAAACTAAACATGTATTTGGTATCTGTACTTCAGATCATTTCAAGATAAGGTTTCCACAATGAACTGACAATGTATGAGTGTTAAGGATTGTGGGTGCAAATTTTAGGTGTACCAGCCTAGCCGCACGCCCTACATTCCCAGTTTAAAAGCCAGCGTAGCATCAGTTTATTCATGCAATTATAGAGAGCTATATAATATGTGTGCAGTGAATCCTCTAGAAAAACCTCATTGTTGTAAAACTTTATTAATAAAAAAGATCGGAAAATTGTCTTTCTTTTTAAACATTTTAATTATTATTTTCATCATAATTTATCAACTAAAATGAGCGCATAAACGTGAACAATTCTTTGAAAAGGTTGAAAATGTCCATATTTTGAGAATTTAAACGCCTATAACTCAATTCGGACTGATACAAGAAATATATAAAGGCAAAAGGGGAATATGCCTTTCGAAGTATATTCCTAAAAGGTTGTTGTTGTAGTAGTAAGAGAAGCCTCGTCAGTAAAGAGTATATCATCGGTCGTCTTCGTCTGGCTCATCTAAAGGTAGGCCAAAGAAACTGGTTGTTTCGACAGGTTGGGTCCAGAGGGGAAGGGGTGTTAGATGAGTGGGTTTTAAAGGGCATGTGAAAAGGTGGTTAGTGTCGTGCGGGGTGCCTTCACATGTCGGGCATAAATTAGGTATGTCTCGGTCAATTCTGGATATGTAGGAGTTTAACCTGCTACAATATCCAGAACGTAATTGTGCCAGTGTTACACGGGTCTAACGGGGAAGCTGGAGCTCTTCATCTGCAATGGGCGGTGGTTGGACTTCGATTACGGCATTCACTGGACGGGAGCTTATGAAGCTGATAACAGACTCCCGGTTAATGTCATTTAATGTCTGTATAAACACTTTCCGGTCCAGTAGGTCTCTATTTGTTTTGTCCTGGATCTCGTCGGCGTAGTGTAGTAGGTGTCTCCTGACGTGCCTGGAAGGCGGCTCTGGCTCAAACAAGTGTCTGCAGAGGTGAAATCTACGGTAGCACACTAATAGGAGGAACTGCTGAGCAGTTTGTTATCCTCCTTGACAGGTAGCATGTTGGCCACGTTGTGAAGGGGGGACATCAGACGTTATCCCGTGGCTGTCCTGGTAGTGATATTTTGACTGGTCTGGAGCATTGTTCACTGCAAATCAATAGCACCAGGCGACACACGGGCGCAGCGTAATTTAGTACAGGCCGCCTAATAAACTTAAATTGTTTTTTTATACTTAGTTTTTGTTGCTGACCATGGAAATGACCTTCGTTTATTTTTCGAAGAAGTGTTTCAAAATTCATTTTCTAGGACTTTTTGCAGTTATTGTCAACAAAAAACTCTAGAACAGCGAATAAAAGTATCCTTTAGGAATCATTCCCATGACAGCCGGTTTTACGTTACCGGATTGACTCGGGTTTTTCCCGACCAAGGGCTGCCGCCCCAGTAAACTAGCTCTGCCTAGTGAACAGGCTATAATCCCACCCCTTACGTCACAGGAGCAACTCCTCGCAGCAATTTTGCTCCAAATACTTCTCTGCAGGGCTGGTATTGAATCCAACCCTGGGCCGGAAGTATTCTATTGCTCACTTGGGTTCTACCGCAGAAATCACCTCTACAAACATTTGGTAGAGCCTGACCTACCTCCCAGACGAGCCAGGAGACATGTATTCAACTGCACTGACGAGAACCAGAACAAAACACAACTGCAACTACTGGACCGGATAGTACATAAATATATTTTAAACGGAAGATTCTCACCACCTGCCTAACCCCTGAATGCCATTAGCGGAGTACAATTACTACCCATTGCAGATGTAGAGCTTCAGCTGCCTAGTGAGACCCGCGTAACTTAGACTCAATTACGTTCTGGAAATTATAGCAGGTTAAACTCTTCCCGATCCAAAATCGGCTCCGAATTACTCAATATATTATATGTTTGGCATGTGAAGGCACACCTCACAGTATTAACCACCTATTCACATGCCTTCTCAAACCCACTCACCTAACACCCCTCTGCCTCTGGACCCAACCTGTCGAAACAGCGCATTTCCTGGGCCTACTGTTAGATGAGCTAGACGATGAAGAACGGAGGCTACACCGCACAGTGCACTGCTACAACAAAAACAATGTCTAAGAAGCCTTTTTTAATGTTAACTTCGGTTTACTATTTTCATGTTAACTAGTGTAATTGATAACAAAAACTAAATCAGTGTGTATTTTTCTTTGTTGTTTAATCTGGGAATAAAAATTAAAAAAAAAAAAAATAATCACAAATGTTCAAAAAATTTAATTTGTAATAATATTTATTCTAAATGGCATCGGACTTCAATCATATTTGACACTTGCGAACCAAACAGCTGCAGTATACAAACAGACAAGCGATGGAAGGCGTAAAAGTCAAAATAAAGATTTCCAACATTCAAATTTTTTTTGCTTGTTTTATTTAGCAAAAAAGTTATTGAGAAACAAAATTGTATACCGAAGCTTTTGTTCAACTTCGTCAACTTCGTTTTATTGAGGTTCCACTGTAGGATAACATATTCTACATTATTGAAATATGTACGAACTTTTTATCCAATCGCCAAAGGATATAACTTAGACCGGTATTATACTGCAGAAAATGAAGTAAAGAATGCATAAAATAAAGTAAACTAAGCATAATTCCTTTTGCTGTGTGCATTTTTTCTCTTTTATTTCTGAAAATCAAACAATTGAGATAAAACTACTAGCGACACGTACGAACCGGCAATGCCTGATAGGCCACAATAAAAAGAACCGAGGCAAGCCAATGAAACTTATCGCACTATTGTACACGTACGTGTTACAAACACTAACACAAACACGGTGAAGCTCGTAATAACAGCAATACGGTGTGACAATCAAAGTGAATGTGAGTTAAATTGGCATTTGAATTAAATGCAAAAAAGTTGAATGTATAATACGGAAATGTAATACTACAGTTAAATTAACTAGAAGGACATATATTTATATACATATATAAACGTGCGTGCGTGTGTGTTTAAATACAATCTGATTTGCATTGCTTTGCACACATACATACATTCATACATATAATGGGTTGAATAAAATGGGCAAGCGGATGACGAAACAGGCAGCAGCATAAATTGCAGCCCATGTAACGGCCGGTAAAAAGTAGCTACTGGAGAAAAAAATAAGCGTTTCAGGCAGGCAGCATAAAAGAGTTTTGCAGCACTTGCAGAATAAATGCAAATATTATACAAACGCACACACGTGAGTATGTGCAAGTAATTCCAGATAATTTAACATTACACATACGCCACACCGTACCCTGTTCCAGGCACGATGAACGTGTAAAGGAAGAGAATTCAAAAGGATTGAAGCTGCAGTATGCGCAAAGGAAGAGTTGAGCAAAAAAGTGCTTCCACACAATAATATCGAATAAACAAGCATTTGAACATAACACAATACACTCGCAAGCACACAAGTACGTATGTGTGATAAAGAAGATAAACATTTACAAGTAAAAGTGGTCTTTCACCCGCGAGAAGGCGCATCTAGGCGTAAAATATAGATCGGCACGATGCTAAGATTACCGAAACGTACGAAGTATTGTGATAAACTACAATTTTTTTAATTATTTCAATTGGAGTTTTCTAACTTTATAATTCATTTAAGCATAACATAGCAAAAACATTTTTTTTCGTTTCTTACGAAACTTGTACAAAATTTATCGGAATAAAAATTAAATAAAATAGAAAATGCTTATTGAAGTGCTCATTTAAGTTACTGACAAGGTCAATCGGACTTATCGCTCATTTACCTCAAGAGTGTCATAATTCAAAAGAATTTTTTGTTAAATAAGTAATCAGAAATAACTTCAAGCTCTTATTCATTAGATAAAAATACCTTCTGCTCAAATATGAACGAGACGTCATCAATAAAACGGTCCGCGGATGACATATGGAAAAAATAAATTTTTTGTTTTTTGGTAGGACTGTTATAAGCTTACATGGCAAATTTCAGCGTGATATATCACATAGTTTGTTTTCTGTGCTATTGTAAACAAGTCAAGCTCGAGTGTGTGACTACTGTCAAACTAAGTATATAATTTTTGTTCAGTATCCATGGATATTTCATCACGGAAAGACTTACGCCTCAACATCGTTTACAAATCGTACAGTTGTATTGCGAAAATCGACGCTCTGTGAAAAGTGTTCATCACCTGCCCAGGCCAGCTTATGGTGTTCAGAGATGGGGCCCGTTTTTTGGCTTAGTGGCTACGTCAATAACCAAATTGCCATATTTAGGCTGAAAACCAACCAGAAGTCATTCAAGAACAGCTATTACGTCCATTGAAAACAACCGTTTGGGGCGGCCTATGAGCTGGAGGAATCCTCGGCCCATATTTCTTCGAGTACGAGACTGGCTCCAATGTAACAATGAATGGCGAATGCTATGGCGCCATGATAAACCACCTTTTAATGCTGGAAATTGAAGCTCGTGAGCTCCACAATATATATTTGGTTCCAACACGATTGCGCTATTTTCCATACAGCCCGTGAACCATTTACTGTGTCGTCCTTTCGGTGAGCAATTTATCTCTCGTCTCGAACCAGCGCATTGCCTACCAGGATCGTATGATATCAAAACTTTGGACTTTCATTTGTGGGGCTATGTAAAATCGAATTGTTTTGCGTATAAACCACCTTCTATTGAGGCATTGGAATCCAAGAGTACTAAATTTATTCACGAGATTCAGACCGAGCTCCTCCAACGAGTAGTTCAAAATTGTTGTTAATGGAAAAATTTCAGCAGAATTTTTTTCATCAAACACCTTAACACGTTATTGTCTCTTATAGTGAATCTTGTTGAGCTTTTATTTGAGAAATACATAAAGAATGCTATTGAAAAAGTAGTTAAGGGGTTAAGAGGTTCCTGCCACTAGGCCGTCGGCATTCAAAGCTGGTAAAAGTATAAGTAAAGTGATTTAAAGGTAATCGATAACCACAAATTAACCAAGAAAGAGGTAGCAGGCGACCTGAACATTGCTTATGGATCCGTTCAGGGCAATGTAGTTAATCATTTAGGTTTACGCCATGTTGATGCAATATTTTTCCAAAGTACCCAGGCATGCAAAATGCTTCAGGATCGCTGTTGGGAGAGAGACATTAATATTTTTTCTGATAGCCAAGCTGCAATCAAGGCACTGCCGTCGCCGTATTGCAGCTCTCTTCTCGTGAACTGCTGTAAGGAGGAACTTAAACATCTCGAACGTGCAGGAAACATTTCCCTCATCTGGGTTCCTTGGCACAGGAATATAGAGGGAAATGAAATTGCCGATGAGCTTGCCAGGAAGGGGGCGGCAGAACCGGATCCAGCTGCCCCCTTCTCAGACATCGGTATCCCCTTGGCCGTCGTTAAAGGGAAACTACACAACTTCTTTCTAAGAAAAGCGCAAGACAGATGGAGGTCTGTCTCATCGTGTGCCACTTCAAAAGCACTGTGGCCTCAATACGGTATAAACAGAACGCTTAAGGTGATGGGAACCCCCCGCCATTCAATTTCCAAACTCATCGCGGTGATCACTGGTCACTGGGTGATCGGCACTCATGCGGAGAAGCTTGGAATCCCGTACAACCCCCATTGCAGAAGCTGTGGGGATCCTGCAGAGAAAGAGACTGTAGAACACTTTCTCTGCAAATGTCCGTCTCTGGCGGCTAGGCGCTTGAGATTCCTCAGCGTCCCCTTTGGGGATGACTTGATGAAATTCTCCAGCCTAGATCCCTTTTCTCTCCTCCGCTACATCAACAGCACTGGTTGGCTGTAGACGATTTTATCTCTTCCCTTAATCCTTTCACAGGTAGTGGTCCATATTATGGTATCAAAACGGCACGTAAGTGCTACTTGTAGTGCACCTGGGGTACTCTTGCCATCTTACCTACCTACCTACCCGAATTTCAAGCAAAAACGGCGCTACGCTGATTTAGCTAAAGATAAGATTTTCAAGGCTGTATCCGATCCAATATTGTTTTTATTGAACGCATCAAAACTGGAGATGAGACATGGGTTTATGAGTATAGCACGTGACTTAGACATTAAACAACTGAGTGGAGGGCTCCGAATGCATCAAGACCAAGAAAACCACGGTTTTTATGGATTACAATGGTATTGTACACCACGAATTTTTGCACGAAATTTTTGTCAAAAAAGAAAGGATTTGTGGAAAAACAACTCGTGGATTTTGCACTAAGATAACGATCCGTCGCACAGTGCCATCATTATACGTGAAATTTTGGCCGACAGCCATCGAATCTCAAGGCGACAGCTCATTCCGTTTTTTCTGTTTTGTCGATTCAAAAAACCTCTACGAGGAACGCTTTTTAACAGCTGAAAGGAAGTAAAGAAGACGACTTTAATGGCTTTACCAAAAATTGAGTTAAAGAAATGATTCGAGAAGTCGATCAAGCGCTGGCATAAGCGCGTTACAATAAATGACAAGTACCTTGAAGGCGATAATATAACTTTTGAAGAATAAACTTGTACTTTAAATTTTCTGAATATATTCTGGAAATTTTTGATCAAGGTGGTATTCCTTAGAAAATTTCTCTATGGGTCTTCTCGCACCGAAACTTCATATATATATATATAACTGGCGCGTACACCCTTTTTTTGGGTGTTTGGCCGAGCTCCTTCTCCTATATGTGGTGTGCGTCTTGATATTATTCCACAAATAGAGGGACCTACAGTTTCAAGCCGACTCCGAACGACAAATATTTTTATGAGGAGGGGCGACCGCTATTAGAAAAATGTTTGTATTCATTTTGCTTTCACCGAGATTCGAACCAACGTTCCTCCGTGAATTCCGAAAGGTAGTCGCGCACCAACCCATTGGGCTACGGCGGCGAAACTTCATACGATCAATTAAAAATGGTTTTCTTCTGCAACCACCAAATCCAACGCAACCACATAATCCAACTGCCAAGATAGCAGCTAGTCATACTTCAATTCCACATAAATTGAGATTGAGATTAATTAAATAACTGCAAGCAATGAAAGATTTCACCCCAGCTGGAAATATGTTTCATATGAGTGTAATTGTGGCTACGCTCCGTAGTGTCGTAGTTTCCGTTAATGGTACTGGATTCGAAATTAGCTACTCTTTCCATCGAACTTATCTTAGGTCGGGTCGATTTGTGGGGAGGCAAAAAATCGCCCATTGCTCTATGAAAATCATATTTTTGGGATCAAAATAAGAAACTTTGCTGAAGGAACCATACCTCTAAAACGAATTCTGATGTCCCCCAATTTGGGTCGAACTTTTTAGTTTCTTTTCTCATGTAAAGGCCAAAAATTGTGGTATTTTGAAATGATTGTATGGGGAACCCCCCAGGGGAGTTCCAGGGGGTGTGTCACTGGCATAGGTGGATCGGTCGTCCAAAGTTAGTGGGGGTCGGTCATACATTTGGACTCGATTGGAGCACTCTAAATGGGTCAAAGTGGGATTTTTCGTTCGACCCAAATTGGGAGACATCAGAACTCGTTTTAGAGGAATGGTTCCTTCGACAAAGTTTCTTATTTTGATCCCTAGAATACGATTTTCACAGAGCAATGAGCGATTTTTAAATCGACCCGCCCATATACATTGTATATTCTGTTCGAAAATAACTGAAGTGAAAGTGTGAGTTGCCAATTAAAGCGCTGGACAATTAAAGCAGCAATCGTAGCACTAAAAAACAAAGTAAAAACAGAACTAACAGCGGTCAACCAACCACGAAAAAATTAACAACAGCAAACGATAACAACTAATAGCAACATGCATGTATGTATGCATGTGACATCAACTGGCGGCAACTGTGGCAGCTGTAGTAACTGCGGCGACTGTAGTAACTGTGGCAAGTACAGCCACTGTAGCAACTGCAATTAATGTTACGTATACGCCATCAGCAGCAGCTTGGCTTAGAGCGACACTAGCAACAATGAAACTGGTATTTGTGTGTGTGTGTGTGTGTGTGTGTTGCACAAGCAATATTAATGTAAGACAAAAAGCAAGCGCAATAACTTTAAAACCATAAAAAACTATAACAACAACTATAACACGAAAATTGTGTAGCAACGGGACAGAGTACTTGTGTACAACAGGGCAACAACGCTTAACATTTAAATTACAATAATAATTTCCATTTCTAATTTCCTTTTCTTCCATATTCCGGCTGACGCTATTCTGCAATTGCCGGTATTATTGTTGCTGCTGTTGTTACACTACCAGCTACCGGTGTTGTGGCAGTTGTTTTATGCAGCAACGACTTTTAACAAACATCAGCCACGCGCACTCGTATGCACAAACACACACAAACACTGAGTTGCATGCATACAAACATAAGTACAGAATGTGAATGCCAACGCGTATAGATATATTTAAAATCGTTCAAAACACGAAAAATAATGCATTTGCAATCAGCGGTGAAATATAAGCAAAATAATTGTTTCTATGTATTTATGAGATGCATATTTCCATGTGAATATATTGCTTTAGATATGTTCATATTTTATGTAAGTCAGTTGCATGCATAAAGTGAGTCGCAAAAGTGTTCATATCAACCAACGTTTACTTAGTTTAAATAATTTTTTATAAAAGTACTACGATTTATTCGTTGCATCTATGATAATACCACTGCATTAAAGTCTTGACAGGAAATTGTTGTCGTTGTTGTTGTTGTTGTTGTTGTTGTTGTTGTTGTTGTTATTGTAGCATAAGTATTCCCCATAGACATGCGAGTTATACTGCTGGAGTGAGAGTCCATGGCTGGATATTAATCCGGGCTGGTCTGGCAACGTAGAACCGACTGTCGTGGGAACGTTTAGACAAGCTATGGCTTTCAAGCAAGAAATTTTTACATCAAAAACACATTTTGGCAAATTTTTTATTCATTGAATGTTTTCTAAATTTTGTAGTATACAGACATTTTATTAATACAGTTACATGTTATACATAAATGAGTGTCCTTTGAAAAGTCCTTGCAAAAATAAAGATTGGTTGGTTGGTTTAAGGGTGACCCCGCATCGGAGTGCCACATAGATCGCAAGTTGGGTCCGTTGTGTTGCCCTAGAGCTCATTATTTTATATGATTTCTCCACCTAACCGAGATTTTTATTGTAGATTTTGGTCAAAGATATTAATTCGTTTCGAAAATTTGATGAGAGATTCGATTTTCAGGTCCGAGAGTACTGAAAGATTGTCAATTGTTGGAGAGCCTAGAAGAGCGAGTCGACTTCTGGCTAGACCGGGACAACTGCACAGCAAATATCTGCTCGATACTTCCTCATCTGCGTCCTCGCAGTATCTGCACAGGTCGTTTTGAGGAACCCCGAGCCGACGTGCGTGAGTGCCCAAAAGGCAGTGCCCGGTGATAAGAGATATTATATGCCTTAGTTCGTGTTTCGAAAGACTTATAAGGGTTTTTGTCTGTTTCAGATTGTAGGATGGCCAGATTTGTCTGGTCGTAACGCAAGTCGTTTCCACTCGCCACCTCCGATCAGCAATGCTGTGAAATTCTCGATCAATGATCATTTTACATGTTGAGAGCGGAATGTGGATTGTGGGTAAGTTACTAACATTTGATTGCACAGCTCCAGCTCTTGCGAGCTCATCAGCTTTGCAGTTACCTTCGAATCCACTGTGACCCGGTATCCAGATAACTTGGACAGAATTCTGAACACTTATCTCATTAAGAGATAACCACATCTGAGTGGGTATAAGAAGAGCTGAGTGCTCGAACGGCCGCTTGACTGTCGGTGAAAAAGCGGATATTCTCTAGTGATATTCTATTTTCTAAGAGAGTTTTCGCAGCATACCAGATAGCGCATACTTCCGCTTGGAATACGCTACAGTAGTCGGGTAATCTAAATGGTAGATTGATATGAGGGGAATTGGAAAAGATTCCAAATCCCACTTTGCCGTCTTGTTTTGAACCATCTGTATATATAATCAGAGGGCCATAGATTTCGGTAAGATTTGTCTTCCATTCTTCCCTAGTTGGGAGTGAACAGGAGAATAGCAAGGGTGGTGATGGAAGACTTACATGATAGTCTATGTCGGAAGAGATAACAGTGTTCCTGTTCAGTATGGCCGAATAGCCAAGATACTTATTCCATTTCGATATAGCATTCGTGCGTATCGCTGCTTTCGCTGCAATCACTTTGCCAGCCAGATCGATAGGGAACAAGTGAAGCAACGTGTTTAGAGCCTTAGTACGTGATGTACTTAAGCATCCTGTTATCAGGAGGCAGGCTGTTCTTTGAACTCGATCAATTGTGGCTACTCTACACCGTTTTTCGAGTGCTGTCCACCATACAACCACACCGTAGAAGAGTATCGGTTTGATGATCGAGGTATATATCCAATAAATGATCCGAGGTGAAAAACCCCAGGTTTTGCCTATAGCTTTCTTACAAGTATAGAGAGCTATGAAAGCTTTTTTACATCTGTTTTCGATGTTCAATTTCCAACTCAACTTCCTATCTAAAATAACTCCTAGATATTTAGCTGAATCAGATAGAAGTAATGAAAACTTTAAAGTTGTTGTTTGCAGTGGAGGAGATTGTTGTTTCCTATTGAAGAGAACAAGATCTGCCTTTGCTGGATTCGCATTTAGTCCGCATTCGGTGCACCATTTTGACAGAATATTGATTGAGCGTTGCATGAGCTCAGTGAGAGTATTCAGGTGTTTGCCTGACACGCAGAGAGCAATGTCATCTGCATAGGCTACAACCTTGCAGCCTGCTTTTTCGAGATTACTTAATTATTTTTGGTAAACCTTTTTCTATTTTTTCACACTTTTTTTTAACTTTTAGACTTATACACTTCGTCCGACACTGTTCTAGTTTGTTGATCCCTTCCGAATAAAAGGATCTATCCAAATCTGAAAAATACCTATTAATTCCTTCTATCAGCTCCTTGTTTGAATAAAATATTTTTCCGAGTTGGAACCATATTTCCTTATTTCCTTTAATTTTGCGACCACAAATGTCGAGGCTTGAGCTGGTGCGTTATCGCGATAGAAAAGGGAAATCACTCCACTTCTTCTATTCAAACGAAACAGAAAAAAAGAGGTTGTCTGTAAAGTCGGTTTACTGACGATAGTTTAACGTGATAACGTCATAAGAAAATACTGATTGAATGGTTGCATTTTTCAAAAGAAAATTTTAATTTTATTTGTTTGATAGATATTTTGTATGGATATAGAGAATGAGGTAACATTAACATAACATAACATAACATAACATAACATAACATAACATAACATAACATAACATAACATAACATAACATAACATAACATAACATAACATAACATAACATAACATAACATAACATAACATAACATAACATAACATAACATAACATAACATAACATAACATAACATAACATAACATAACATAACATAACATAACATAACATAACATAACATAACATAACATAACATAACATAACATAACATAACATAACATAACATAACATAACATAACATAACATAACATAACATAACATAACATAACATAACATAACATAACATAACATAACATAACATAACATAACATAACATAACATAACATAACATAACATAACATAACATAACATAGCATAACATAACATAACATAACATAACATAATATATAATTTTATACCAAGAACTATACAACTTAAAGTTTCAAAGTTTATACGAAATTAAAAAAATTCAAAAATGTCCATCAAAATTTTAAGCTAGTTAGTCAGAATTTCTAAAAAAGTTCTAGAAATGTAATTTTTTTGCTCATAAAATTTTGATTCAATATTATTCCAGTGTAACGTGGCACAAAATTTGTGTTGCTTTTTTATATATATTTTTGTTTTTTTTTGACGGTGTTGTATATCCGTTTTACATACAGCAAATTATCGAGATTTTTTCATATGGAGAAAGTCTACAACGTAATCATCAAAAAGCAAAAAAAATTATCAAACATAAACGCGACTTTTCAACAACTTTAAATCTGCATTCTGTGTTCAAAAAGCAACGTAAATTTTTATTTTAAACTACGCACGCTTCCCCTTTCAGACAAACCTTTTTACTTTAATGTTGTATTACTATGTATTTATCGCGACCGCCACAACCGACTGGGTTGAAGCGTGAATACCATCGGGAGTGCGAAGGTTCGAATCTCCGTGCATGAAACACCAAAATGAAAAAGTTTTTTCTAATAGCGGTCGCCCCTTAGCAGGCAATTGCAAACGTCCGAGTGTATTTCTGCCATGGAAAAGCTCTTCATAAAAACCATTTTCCGTTTGGAGTCGGCTTAAAACTGTAGGTTTTCCATTTGTGGAACAACATCAAGACGCATACCACAAATAGGAGGAGGAGATCGGCCAAATACCTAACAGAAGTGTACGCGCCAACTATTTATTTTTATTTTTTTACATATACATGTATATATATTAAAATATTTTTATTCAAGAAATCTGTGTCAAGTTTCATAACTGAAAGTAACTATAATTTGAATTAATTTCAATTAATTTAAAAAAAACCGATATTTAGCAAAGAATTGTCTTTAAATTTGCGGAATCACATTTCGGCTGCGGAAGCGTTCAGAATGTTGCAAAATATCTTGCAAAATATGTCGCAGAGAAATACAGGGTGGCTGATGAATTTTGCTACATTAAGAAACTCAAATAACTTTTTTTTTAGTGTATGGAATTCATTTATTTTTTTTTCAAGTTGAAGGTCATTAAATTTTATTAAATGTAATAGCTTAACTAGTTTTAAAAATAATTGAATTTAAATGCCCCCCATGCTCGTTGACACAAGTGCGGCATCTTAGTAAAAAGTTGTTCATTGCTGCTTTGAGAGTTGCGACAGGAATAGCCGCAATTGTTGCCCGAATGGATTGTTTTAGTTCATCCAAATTTGTTGGCTTTGTTTTATGAACTTCTTGTTTACATAAACCCCACAAGAAAAAGTCAGGTGCAGTAAGGTCAGGCGACCTGGGGGGCCAACGAAATTCGGTGTTTCTTGAAATCAGTTTATTGGGAAATTTTCGTCGCAACTCTGTCATAACAGTCTGGGCTATGTGAGACGTTGCCCCATCTTGTTGAAACCACACAGAGTTGAAAGGAATTCTCTTTCGGCGTAGTTCTGGATAGAAAAATTCTTTCAGCATTTTCAAATAACGGTCTCCAGTAACCGTAACGGTGTGACCATTTTCTTCAAAAAAATAAGGCCCGACAATACAGCGTGAAGAAACCGCACACCACACTGTCACGCGAAGAGGATGCAATTCCGTCTCGTGGAGTATCTGTGGGTTAGAAGTACTCCATATTCGACAATTTTGTTTGTTCACATTGCCGTTTAAATCGAAATGGGCCTCATCAGACATGAAAAGGCAGTTTAACATGTTTTGGTCTTCTTCCACCATTTGCAGGATCTTCTGGCAAAATTCCAAGCGAATCGGCAAGTCTGCTGCATTCAGTTTGTTAACCATTTGAATTTTGTAGGGAAATAAGTCTAAATCTTTGTGCATTATTGTTTGCAAAGACTGTCGGCTGACACCAAGTTGAGCAGATAAGCTTCTTGTTGAAACCCTTGGATTGCTTTGTATAGCTGCAGCTACAGCAGCGATCGTTTCCTCCGTCCGAACTGGTGGGTTTCGATGATAAGGCCTTCTTGCGACTGTTCCTTGCTCAGCAAAATTATTCACCAGTCTCATTATGGTCCATCTGCTCGGGGGATCGCCGCCAAACATCCGCCTGTACTCTCTCTGTACCAAAACTACGGACTCCAGTGCGTGATAGCGGCGGACTATCCAAATTCTTGTTTGCGTGTCCCAGTTATCCATTTTAATAAATTTTAAAGATCAATCTGCAAATTAAAACAAAAATGGAACAGATAACTTAAAAAGAAAAAAAGTTATTCAATTTTTTTTTTGGTAGCGGCTTTCATCAGCCACCCTGTATTTAACAGTACAAAGATTTCAAAGAATGCAAAGCATGTTTTGAAGATTTGTAACGAAAAAATAGCATCAAACATTGTAACTGGTATTTGAAAATTGTCGATAGGCAATTCGAGATGATTGGAATTGTCATTGGATCAGTTCTTATACATTTGAGAGACCATTTGGGTCTCAATTTAGCATTGATTCTTGGTTTTTATTTTTTACTTAGCTCCGCGTCACTTTTGGTTATTTACCAAATCCAAAAGACCACTCCAGCAGCCCCAATTTGAATCGTTTGAAGATATTCAATGCCGTTCGGAGAATAATATAAACGTTGGCATAAGTGCATTATATCGGAGGAGAATCACTTTAAAAGGAATGTGACTGATTTGAATGAAAAAATAAATAATCTTTTTATAACAAAATTCACCATAGCTTTCAAACACAGTAGTATGTGAAATTTTTTTACTTCAACTTACACCACGTTGTCTAATTCAGAGTCATATAATAAACCCTTTGGCAGCCAATTTGGTGTGCGCATCTGCCGCAAATCCATTATCGTATTATATTTTTGACCATTAGAATTGTACGTACAACTCCGAGAATATTTGTTCTGTTACCAAAAACTACCAAAAACCGGTTTCTTTTATATGTACTCTGTGGGCAAAAAGTAAGATGAATTTGGTTGTAAAATGAAAAATCTTTATTTATAGTATTCTTGTAAATCAATTTCATCCCCTTTAAAATAATCCCCTCTCGGTGAAATACACTTATGCCAACGATTTTTCCAATCCCCGAAACATGCCAAATAGTCCCATTCCGGTATAGCCATCAGCACCTTCTTCGATTCAGCTTTTATCTCCTCAATCGACTCGAAACGCGTTCCTCGGAGTGGTCTCTTGAGTTTCGGGAATAGCCAGAAGTCACACGGAGCCAAATCAAGCGAATACGGTGGTTGCGGAACGATATGCGTGGAATTTTTGGCGAAATGGTCACGAAGAACGAGTGCAGTGTGAGACGATGCATTATCGTGATGCAAAAACCAAGAGTTGTTGGCCCATAATTCTGGTCTTTTTAGACGAATTGCTTCACGTAAACGACGCATAACGCTCAAATAATATTCCTTATTAACAGTTTGATCAGGTGGAAGGAATTCAAAGTGCACCACACCACGAAAATCGAAAAAAACTATCATCATGGCCTTTAGTTTTGAACGACTTTGACGTGCTCTTTTCGGTCTGGCCTCACCTTTAGCACGATATTCGCTTGATTGGTCGGTTGTTTCAGGGTCGTAAGCATAAATCCAAGTCTCATCTCCCGTAATGATGCATTTGAGCTTGCCCTGATAGTCTGAAAGCATTGTTTCACACACATCAACGCGACGACTTTTTCCCAAGAAATTGAGAGTTTTCGGTACCAAACGAGATTTGACTTTTCGTAGGCCCAAATGGTCTTTCAAAATGGTTTTCACAGATCCTTCTGATATTTCGATCATATCAGTAAGGTCTTTAACAGTCAACCGACGATTTTTGAGCACTAACTCCTTCACTTTATTGACGTGTTGGTCATCTGTTGACGTCGATGATCGTCCGGAGCGCTCCAAATCATCAACACGTTCTCGACCCTCTTTGAAGTCTTTGTACCACTTATAAACATTTTTCTGCGACATGGTCGAATCACCAAATGCCTTCTGCAACATGGTAAACGTTTCCGCAGCCGAAATTTCATTCCGCAATCAAAATTTGATGGCACTTCTCTGCTTAATCAAATCAGACATTTTAAAAATCGAAAAATGCACTCTTGGTCGTTTGGTAAACACAAGCGTAAATATATTACTGACATTCACATGAAAGTTGGCGCAGATGTTATTAACAGTGCCGCCAACTCATGAAAAAAATAAACTAGAGCGAAATTTTAATCCCGCGAGGTTTGACAAATAAATTCACCTCACTTTTTGCCCAAATAAGTACAAATAATATCCAAATGGTTCAAAATTAATCATCCAATTTTGTGTTTAAATAACTTGTTTTATAAATTTTTGTTGAGTTTTGTCTAATGCCAATAATTTAAGGGTGTTCTGCAGAATTGCAGAGATGTTGTTTACTGCAGGAGTTTATGGGGCTTCTTTCTTTTAACTCTTGTCTTCCAATTGCTTAGGTCAGACACTACCGAAGCTTCGCTGTAGATATGCTGCTGATAGGGATTTGCGCGTCATTTGGATACAATGGAAGATGCATTAAGCTTGATTCGCCATGGTGTTGTCCAAGCAAGAATATCATTTAAAGCGCATTGAAGTTGTATATGTACATATTAGCCCCGGTTTCTGTGTTACTAACAGAACAACTTTGTCATCAGCAAATGTTGAAGTAACGCAGTTTTTGTTGACTGGTAAATGACATGTAAAAAGTATATATAAAAAACTAATTTTTTTCTGGTCTTTACATACTCTATTACTTGTCTGTTTGTATACTGCAGCTGTCTAGTTCACAAGTGTCAAATATAATTGACGTACGACGCCATTTGCAAGAATTATCAATCTGCCGATAGGATGATTAACTTTGCGCCATCTTGTATAAACTACAAAAACGAAATTAAAAATAGATATTGTATTTTTTTAACTAGTTTAGTATCGAAAATTTGTTAACGCATCTGATATTCCCATATGTATAGCTCGAAGTTTCGGATTATCGAATTAGTAATTTTCCTTCCTTTTCATTACTTTATTTGGAGCTATAAAAGGAAAGGATTTTACTGCTAAATTGGTAACACTGTTTAGGAGAAATACGGGATTCTCCCTCAGATAAAATTACCAATACTTTAATAAACAAACCATTTAGAAGTGTTAACATAGACTTTAATCACATACGCATTTACACAAAATTGTTGCATGATTACCAGATATATTGGAGACTCATTTCTTTCGTTTCTCTTTGCAGTTTGAAAAAACTGAGCTTAAGATGCACGTAATATCGGTTTATTCAGTGCTCGCCAGTCTCACTTGATGTAAAAATATCGTCCTTGCACCTACGGTTTCTTCCAATGGCAATAATATCTGCATAAGCGATAGTCAGCCCAGATCGGTTGAAATTATCTTTTCCAACATTAAATTAAAGAGGCACACAATTTGTCAATCGCTCAAAAAACGGCTCGTGTCGATTGGTCGAAGAAAATGCTTAAAAAATACGATCACGGGCCTTCGAAACACGTCTATGACATCGTGACAGGTGATGAATCATGGAGCGTATGAGCCCGAAACTAAACAGCAGTCGACTGTATGGGTGTTTCAAGAAAATCCAACAAAAGTTGTTCGCGCACGAAGCACTTCCAAGCAAATGGTCGCCTGTTTTTTCGGAAAAACTGGACATGTCGCAACCGTACCACGAGAACAACGCAGAACAGTAAATTCTGAGTGGTACACAACCATTTGTTTGCCAGTTGTCTTCCAAGAAATTAGGAAAACCAATCGCCAAAGACGGATCACTCTTCACCAGGACAATGCGAGCTCTCACTCATCGGCTCAAACAACTGCATTTTTGAGCACCCAAAACATCGAATTAATGGGTCATCCGCCGTATAGTCCTGACTTGACACCGAATGACTTATTTTTATTCCCGTACGTAAAAAACAAACTGAAACCTGAAGAAGCGGTTGCGGCATTCAGAATGCATGTTTTGGAGGTACCTCATTCAAAGTGGCAAAAGTGCTTCGACAATTGGTTCAAACGCATGCAAAAGTGTATAGATCTTCATGGAGAATATTTTGAAAAACAGTAACGTGATTTTGGATGATTAAAATTTGTTTTTGTTCTCTAATCCCGACATATAAAAGGCACCCCTCGTAGCAGAGCATTCACAGAAAAAGTGGAGATACTTTCCTTTTTCTCCGATTGATTACAACTATGTATGACAGTGTGTGCTTTGAGGGATGCCCATTTGGACTGCTTGTTCCCCGATAGACCAGAAGCCAGTTATCACCGCTGTGAGTCTGCAGGTATCCCTTCGTGTCATATTTGTTAATGTTGACGTTTGTTTGTGGTTGTAGGAGGGCCATAACATTCTGCTAACTTTGCATGTCGCCTGATCCCTCCACCCGTGCTTCGTATGTATTTTGAGGAAATTGCGTTCTTGATTGTACCCAGTGGTGTGAATACCGATTCTGCAAGAATATTATTCGCGGCAGATCTCCTCTTGGCAGTTCGTCTGCTTTTTCAATTCCTTCAATGTCCCGGAACCCAGATTAAAGTATCTTTACGGCTTACACTCAAGGTAGTAAGGCTGTTCCTGCTTTGTTTCACCAGTTTAGAGGTTGTTATAGCCGAATCCAATGCCTGGATTGCAGGCATTAAAGAGAAGTCTGGATTAAAAAAGAAGCCTGCGATTAGTAGCATACAAGCTTCCCCTACTGCCAATACTTCCTGGTATTGGGAACGCGCACAGATTTTTCAATTCTTAGCCTATAAGAATATACCTATACCTGCTCTGACACTACCATTCATTTTTAAACCGTTTGTGTAGACTGTAGTGGTGAAGTTATTAAGGGGCTTACTCTATTCCTCCTGAGATGGTAAGAGGGTGACAAAATTGCTTTTGATTGTCACCTTTGGAAGGATGTAACCAGTCCTCCCCGAAGTGTTCTGAGTTTATCACAATAATAAACTGGCATGGCTGTAGCAGTGAGAAAATTTTTTTGGTATATTTTGTTTGCTCACTAACTACTTTATAAAGATTGGATACCTCTTTAAATCGCTATTTAAGACCAGCAGCTGGTATTAAAGCAACTCCACGAGGAGTTGTAAATGAATAGGTATACCGGTAGTTCATCTGCCTCAGCCGTTATTTTAAATTTAGACGCAGGAATGATATTCGAGCTTCGCCACATTAATGGAATATTTCTTTTGGCATCAGTGATTGTGGTTTGGTGTACCTTAACTTCTTTTTAGGGGGTCGCTGCTGGTACCATTCCGCAGAGGCAAGAAAAATTATTTTCTTCTTCCATTCGCTCCCTACCTGGTTACTTGACTAAAACTGAACTTGAGCTGGTTGCAAGGCAGGCAATAGAATTATTTTGGTTCTCCTGTATCAATATTATTATTCTTTTCCTGTATACTGAATTGCAAGAAATGATTTTGGTGGGCACTTTTATGACTTACTGTACAAACATAATGTGCCCTAAAACAAACACCGATTCTTTACAAATACACAACAAATATAGCAGCATAAAAAGCAGCAACCGATGTGAAAAATAGAAAACCAGTAACTACTCGTAAAAACAACTGGAACAAAAATGCATAGAACAAAAAATAAAGGCACCACTACACTCGTACACTCATAAAGTATGTATGTATGTATTTGAGTTTTTGCTGCCCTCGAGCAGAGCATTTCAAGTGTAGCCTTTTGCAAATAAAAGGAAATGCGCGGAGATAACGGCGTGCGCCACACTGGGTCAGTCGTTGGTACGATTGCACTGTGCTTTGGCAAATCTTGGCTACGAGGTTAATAGTAAAAATGACAATAACGGAAATGAAAGAAAATAGTGGCAAAGGCAATGTGAAAGAAAGCAAAAGGCAGCGCTAAGTAAGCGCGGCCAACCACAGCAGAGGAAAACATTAAATATGGGAGCAATGACATTGCGTTGAACTGCATTTTTTCAGCCCTTCCATCACCCCCTTCTGCAGGCCAAGTAATAGTCCTTCATTCCATGCTAATTCGCTACCCTTTGCACATCTATAAATATACACACTAGCACTACTTTCTTGCAATAGCTTAGCAGCCGCAGGCAAAATGCACTGCAAGTTGTTTTCAGCACAGCACTTAGGCACATAGTAAACGCCTAAAGGTAGACTGTGTTGCACAACAAATGCAAAATCAATACTTCTAAGTCAGGAAACGTGAGTATGCGGGTAGTGGTAAGCACGCTTTCGAATAACTGCTGAAGTGGTCGTTGGCTAAGCTTTGCACGTTTCAGATGTGCGCCTTAAAGCATGCAAGGCATTTATGACCGCTAAAATACACAGCTGCCTAGCGCACTTATAATGAAAGTTATATGCGTACTTCGTAAAATTTTTTATGCACTTACGCAAAATTAAGTAGGTATATGTAAGTGCATATAGTATATTTGACGGCCTGCACCTATGCATATATGTAAATGTGTATGTATACACAGAGTTTGTGTTTTGGCGCAATATAAAATTGTTTTGCATAAACAAGTTATTTTCTTGGCATATTTATTTTTATAACACTGCCGTAAATAAACAAAATTCTGCATATTTCATGAGAAGCTTCATGTGAATTCTTACCAACACTGTGAGCGCATTTGCGTGTGCAAAACGCCTGAAAATGGATTTCGGTATGTTGTGCATGCAAGTCTGTTATTCTCTCCTTGGGTGATATTGCTAACGAGTCTTTAGTGTTTTTCTGATATGCTTGAAAAATTATTAAGGATCCTAATGATGGCATGGTGTTATTTAAAGCGATAATGAATGAATACGTATAGTCCACCCAGTAGCAAGGGGAATTAATCAAAATGCCTACGGGACTAGCCAGGATTGTGCAGCTTTGGAAAAGGAAAAGCAAGTTGTTGCGGAATTCATTTACTCATTCATTTATTAAAACTCAATGGCTATGTATGGCAGGAGGAGGCAAATCACTTGCCGCTGTTGGACATTATTATTGCTCTCAAGTACATTGCATGCCTATAAATTATTACATAAGCCCATTGGTAATTTAGTGTTATGGCAAGGGAATGAAATGTTATATTATATAAAATAACAATTAACGTATAGCATTTGCCGTTTTCTTTTTAGTTTCCAGCTTAAACTTTTTTTGATTTCAGAAAGCGTCAATTGGGTTTAAGAATAGTCAATTGAATTTTAGAAGAGGTCAATTGAACTTTAGAATTGTCAGTAGGATTTTCGAGAGCATCAATTGGATTTCAAAATAGTCAATTGAACTTTAGAATAGTCAAGAGAATGAGAATGGTAATTGAAGAAGGTCTCAAGTCAACTTTATAATAGTCAATTGGATTTTTCATGAATCAAACGACGTAAGGATCACGTAATAAGTACTTTTTATTAGGTGTTAAAAATATAAAATATATGTATTAAAGTTAAACAAGCGGTTACATTCAGAAAGGAACGTTCTGTATGCGTTAGGTTAAGTTAGGTATAGATAGAATAGATCTCTCTTAGACCACGATGGAGCGTTGGAGTGTTGCTGGAGTCGTTAGTTCATGTTAGCACATGTCTTGGAGAGTTTTAGAAAACAGTTTAAACTTTTCTCCACAATATCCTTCAGAGAATGGAAAGTGTACCGATCACACGCAGGTGTAACGAGTTCTGCTTGTAGCAGGGCACTGTCTAAAGTACGCCTTCCTGCTTCGCATAAGATACACTCGCCGCTCTGGATCAATACTTGGATGATGTGACAATGTCCCGTCAGTGCTCCAGGCAATATTTTTTGCATTCCTTCCTTGGAAGTGATGGAATAAAGCTGGTTGTTTTCGTGTTGCAAGTTCGTTGACTATCGATGAAGATGTTTGAGCGTGTGTCGAAGGAAGTAGATTCCAACTGCTTTGATTACAGCATAGATCTCAGCTTGAAATATGCTACAGTGATTAGGAAGCTTGCAAGGCTTTTGGAGATCATAAATATGATAATGACAAAAGTAACATATTATAACAGGTGGCGCAAAAGTAACCCTGCGATGTTTTTGGCTGTAATTTAAAAAAAATGAAAAACTTTGATTCTTCTTGTGGACTATTTTTATTTGGCCTTTTAATTTTTTTTACATCAAGTCGAGAATATGGTGCCATGTAAATGGCCGCCGCTACAGTTGATTGCCATTTGAGCCCTTTTTTTGGCATTTTCCATCACTTTGGCCAAAACTTCCGGCGATAGGTCCTCACATTCTTGACGGATATTGTCTTTAAGAGCTGCAAGAGTCTGAGGCTTGTTGACATAAGCCCGCGACTTCAAAAAGCCCGACAAAAAGAAGTCTGGAGCGGTCAAATCAGGCCATCTTGCTGGCCAGTGCAAATCGCCAAAACGGGAGATTAGGCGCCCGGGAAATGCATCCTTCAGCATATCGGTTGTGGCATGTGCAGTGTGTGCCGTTGCACCGTCCTGTTGGAACCACAGTCCGAACATATGTAAATGAAAAAATTAATTTAAGTGAGTTATAGAAAAGAAACTAAAAAGTTCGACCCAAATTGGGGGGCATCAGAATTCGTTTTAGAGGTATGGTTCCTTCGGCAAAGTTTCTTATTTTGATCCCTAGAATATGATTTTCATAGAGCAATGGGCGATTTTTTTTGATAGTAAATTATATGCATTTTTCCAAAAGTGGGGTTGTGAGGAATACAAAGATTTTGAAAAAAAAAACAGAGTGGTGCGCCCAGGGTTCAGAATTTGTTGCGTCTACGCTTGAATATACGTAAATACGCTTGAATATTTTTAAACATTAGACCAAATTTCAATCAAATGACTTCCACCGATGGTTTTCAGTAGCCTAATTTTCAACCAAATCGTTCAGCATATTTTTGCTAGTTTCGGCACATATCTCACTTGTAGCAACTGGTTGAAAATTTCAACGTCTGAATCTTCTCTAAATGCTTGACGTAATTTTAATTCTTAACGGCGCACACTGGGGATTTTTGTACAGAGATGCGGAAAAAAGTATACATCCCAAAAAATATTTACATTTTTACTACTAACGAAGTTGTATATATTTGTGTATGAAAAGAACATGTCTAAAAACTATTTTTTAAAAAAATTAAAAAAAAAAATTTTTTTTTTAAATTCATAATTTTTTTTTTTTTTATTTTTTTTTATTAATATAAGCCAGCAAATATTTACGCACAGGATACATGTAAGTTCATAATTCTGAATTACCCTCAAAATGTCAAAACAAAATTAAAAGTGTTTCGTTATCATTATGCACACACTAGAAAGCGTTTAGTTATTATCATTGCCAAAAAATAATCAGTGGCGCCTGGTGGCACCTGCAATTGATTAAAACTGAAAGAGACGCTATTAAGCAACACGTTGATACTAGTTTCTGACCGTAGGTAAATGTAGCTCAACTTGCAGATCCAAGAATATGAAGGAATATGATTTTTTTTTTTTCGTAAAATTAATTATAAATAGATAATCAAATGCTTTACAGCCTTTGTTCTTCCGGCTAAATTATATAAAAATATCGTACCCTAAATGAAAAATAAAAAATTGGAAGTCGGCTCAAGCAAAAAGAAAAAAAACCACCTTGAGCTTTGAAGTTTTTTCTTAGTCAGTTCAATACTATAAAAAAATTATACTTTTGACATGTCTATAAAAAAAACTGTAAGTCGGAGTTTAGTAATTCTTTTTGATTTTATTGTTGGTTCAATTCTGGAATTTAGAAATACTTTTTTCCGCAAAATCCCCAGTGTGCGGCGCCCCAATAATCTAATGGAATGAAATGCGTGCCTAAAGACGGCAATCAATCAATTCGGTTTTCAAAGGCAATGTGCAACAAATCAAATCTACGTTGGCCTAACGCCATCCGCCAAGCATCGCCTATATCATCCTCTTCAATTTGAGGAAATAAAATAATTCAAAATGGAATAATAAAACGTATCTACTGATGCCGCCTGGCCACAATCCGCCACAAGCAATCACTACTTGTGGATGCATCGACTTCTTCAAGAATACTTGTAGATGCAGAATGGAATAGGCTAACACAAATTTGTTAACATCATCGCCAAGGCCAAAAATGAGTTTCATAAGAAATAACTTATCGCTAAAAATGCTCAT
Source organism: Anastrepha obliqua (assembly GCF_027943255.1). NCBI lineage: Eukaryota > Metazoa > Arthropoda > Insecta > Diptera > Tephritidae > Anastrepha > Anastrepha obliqua. The sequence continues at coordinate 123,349,971 of NC_072894.1, forward strand.
CGCCTCTTTGGAGAAATGTTTCAGTATATCCTAACTTGCCCCAGTACAGCCCGTAATGTCGTTTTGCGCTTACTTCCCATCGACTTTAACGTTATTTCCATCGCTATTCAAAGTGTAATCAGGTTACAGGAAGTTGGCAATCTCTCCAGGAGGCTGGATGCGATCTCTCAAGGGACATGGTAGTATTTTTGGGTAGTTAACACCGTATTTCTACAAGCTTCCGACATACACATGCCCCACAAAGTCTGCGTTCACCCTACAATCACTTTTTAGTGAATGAAACACACAACCTGATTTTATAATTTTTATAAATTTGTATATATTCATATGTTTATTATATGTTAACGTTTCAAAAACAAAAATAAATTTCAAGATTCCTCACATAATATTTTAGATCACGGTGAATAATGGCTGCAACAAGTAAATAAAGCGAACATAAAGTCTGCGTTCAGTCTTAAAGTCTAATACAAAAACATGATATGCTATATGCAAAAATTAAATCTAATATTTAGTTGGATATCCACGTTGCGTCAGGACTTCACTCAGCCTATTTGGCAGTGAACCTACTAGTTTCTCTGTTTCCTCTGCTGTTATCTTCCTCCATTCTGCCTGCATGACACTTCGCAAAAAATTCTTTACTAGTAATCACTTGCTGACGAATTCTTTTTTCCAATGGATCCCACAGATGCTCGATGGGGTTAAGATCTGGGGCTGTGGCGGTGTTTTAAGCTGTTTTCGGGCGTTGTACAAGAGCCAAAGCTTAACGATCTCGGCTGTGTGCTTCGAGTGGTTATCTTGTTGAAACCAAAATGTTCTTGATAAGCCGAGATTTTCTGCACTTTGCTTTAAATTCCGTTTTAGTATGTTCAAGTATCCCCATTTATCCATCGACGAATCAATAAATTGCTTTTCAAGAGCAGTTCCAGGTTTTCGCCAAACAATTTGACGGCCTTTTAATCCGAATATACAAAATTTACTTTTATCTGAAAATATTACTTTTTTCCATAACTCGGGAGGCTTATTTATGTGCTCATTAGCAAACTGAATGCGTTTACGTCTGTTCACAAACGAAATGAAAGACTTTCTTCGGGCGACTCTACCATGGTATCCAGCTTGTCGTAGAACTTTTCTGGCAGTTTCAGCGCAAATAATTTTTTTAAATATTTGATTTATGTTTTCAACTAATTTTGTGGATGTAATCCGGGGGTCAACCTTTGCCAAGTTGATTATAGAAAGCTCTTCCCGGGTCGATAATTTTTTTGGACGCCCTGACCTGGGCTTGATGTAAAAATTCCAGTTTGCCGAACATTTGTTACAACTCGCTGAATAGAGGAATACATTCTCCCAATAGATTTTCCAATATTTCGGAAACTTTGTCCGTCTTTCCACATTTTTATAATTATTTTCCTCTCAGAAGCCCTTATTTCTTTTCCCTTTCCTTCCATGTTCTTTAATTATCTCCATTTATAAATAAAATGTTCAACTAAGCTTTGTTAACATTCAGTCGAAGTAATGCGCAATCAAAAATTAATATAGACAAGGAAAAATATCTTAAAATTAACGGTATCATTAAAATAAACAGGCTGTACGCAGACTTTTTGGTGCCACATTTACATGCTGCTGAAATTATTTTCCCGTTATCTAAAAAGTGAAGTAGGGAATCTTGTTTTTTTTTTGCCCTTAAAAGCTGGGAATGTAGTGAATAAACAAATTGTAAAGATTTCAATTTAATCATAATATTCTATTTTGTTTTTAATAAATTTAAGAAGGCTATTCGGGTGAACGCAGACTTTGTGGGGCATGTGTATCTCTCTATCCGCAAACTTGAGTTTTAGCTGGTACGTCTCTCTTCACTAACGGTTCCAAAATGGAACCTTTCTCTATAAATATCGTTTGTCAGCTAGACGATTAAGGTCACTGGGTACTCCTTTCTTCGACAACCTGGGGCAGTGCACCAAGCTAAGTCCCATCAATCTTTTCCGTTACATTAACAGCTGTGGATGGCTGTATTTATCTGCCTGTTGGAGGTCTTACAATGGTGTCAAAACGGCGCTTTAGTGCTACGTGGGAGTACCAGAGTGGTACTTCAACCAACTCATCCACCTGCCTACCTCCTAACTTTTTTCAAACGAAAATTTACCCATTTTCTAAATGTCTAATCTAATAAGAAAATTCTGACAAATCACAGTTGTTTTATTTGTCAAAGAAAAAATCAATAGCTTAAATTCCAAACACCAGATGAATTACCCTGTATATACGATAATCTAGAATCGTACACTGGCATTATTAAATATTCTTTTAAAAATTCTATTCAGGCAAAATAACGGCAAAGTATGCATGTGTGTGTGTGACATAAAACAGTCACATGCAGATGGGGTAAAATGCAAATATGAACTCAGATTATAGGAATATGGAAATAACTTCTATAAACGTTTCATCAAATCTAAAGTAAAATTGGTATGGCGTGCGCTTCCATAAACCTAATAAACGCTTATCCGCAATAATTTTTCGGATTGAAAAATGTTATAAATTGTGTAAATACTAGGAAGAGCACAAACTTCGAATGAAGACTATAATATATTCTAACAAAAATATATGGCCATAACTTCACAAAACTTTACAAAACTTTGTGCTTTTCATTTGCTTATTTTTTCGTTAAGAAACAGCTACGAAGCTTTTTCGAAATTCCCGTAATGGCATAATGAGAAGCTGAACAACTTTTGTATAATAGCATTGCTCCAGTAAAAGCAAAACGAATGAATATTCTGTCACCATAATAACAACCCCCCTTGAATAACTCAGCATTAAGTACGAGTGTGTCCTTAAAGCTTTTTGTTGAATTTTTTGTAAAGTACAAAGCAAAGGCGCATACCAAATATAAGCTAAAGCTTTTTGCGTGAAGTTGTATCCATTTTTTCTTTATTTAATAGGTCTATGAATAAGTTCGTGCGGTTCATTCCCATGGCTTTTAAACGTTTGGAAATGGTTGATTGATCAACTCCCAAAGTTTTTGCAACCTCTTCTTGCGTTTGAGCCGGATCTTGATCGAGCAATTCCTCCAATTCGGTATCCATGAACTTTGGCGGCGCACCCTCGCGTTCTTCGTCTTCCAAGCCAAAATCACCACTTTTAAAGCGTGCAAACCACTTCTGGCACGTTCGCTCAGCTAGAGCATGCTCACCATAAACTTCCACCAAGATACGATGACTTTCGGCTGCTTTTTTCTTCATATTAAAATAATGAAGAAGAATTCCCCGCAAAAACACATTATTTGGCACGAAATTCGACATTTTCAAGTGTGGTAAAAATATTGTTGTTTACGCTTCAAATAAAAAACTTATACTGACGTTTGTGCCTTACGACAGTAGCTCTCCAATGAATGTTTGGAAATGTGGATCGATGGAATAATAATCGCCATCTGTTGTAAAACCGCACGAACTTATCCATAGACCATTATTTATTTATTTTCGTCATCGAAGCCTTGCAGAACCCAAAAAACGATATGTTACTCATCAATATGATTAGAAATATTATATATGAAAAGAAAGACGCAATAAAAATTATGTGGGTTCCTGGTCATGCTGGAATCAAAGGCAACGAAGTTGCTGATGAACGTGCAAATAAAGCACGGATGCACCCATTACATTTCTTTAACCACTTCACTCCTAAAGACCTACGGAGGTATGCGTCAAATTATTTAGCCGGAAAACTCACGCATGATTGGGCCGCCTATCATCACTACTACAAATTAAATAATCCCCGTGGAACTAAACCGATTTTCCCATCTGACTCTCCTTGCAGAGGTATCAAAACTTTTGTGCGTCTACGAATCGGACATTCAATTCCAACTAATAGTCATTTACTAAATGGAGCCTTGAAGCCGCTATGCTCATACTGCAATATACCAGATTTATCAGTACAACATCTCCTGGACAAATGCTCTGGCCTAAGTCAGATCCGAACAACAGTTTTTGGCAGCAGTAAACCCTCTGACCATCTGAAATTAGCAAATTCAGATAATATTAACGCTTTCCTTAAATTTCAAATCTTAGCTAAACTAAATATTTAAAATTATTGTTGCTTTCATCCGGAATAACACAAAGTTTTTGTTTGTTTTTTTAATACTTAATGTAAATTATCTCTAAATTATCTAAAATAGTCTTATAAGTATGAATCTCGAGCCGAAGGCCTTAGTAGCCAGAGTTCTTGTTAAATTTTAGTGTATTGGTTATTTATAACTATTACTCTTACATATAAATAAATAAAATTTATTTATTTTCAAAAAGTCAATAAACTGCAAAAATTCTTACCGACTAAAGGCCAGAAAGCACTAAAATAAAATTGAATTTAGTAATTTAGTAACCACAGCACATAATAGAAATCGAAATCTCGTTGAGTTTTTAAAGGGAACACCCTAATGGGGCGTTTCTTGCGTAATTCGCACTAAAGGTCTTGAGGGAAGGAAAATTAAACCGAAGTATTCTTGCTGGAATAAGAAATTGGATAGCTAGGAGTAATGTCGGGCAATCAATTCCACCACTTACCAAACCATGCAGTAAAGACAAGAAAATAATACATAGTACTTCTGCTCTAAAGGGAATTAAGGTTAATCAAAAGGCTGCGAGAATTCTACGGAGGGATGGAGTGGAGAAATTTTAGGGAAGAAAGGGAATATTTAAGAAAATCTTCGAATGCGCTCATTTCTACCAATACCAAATTTGTAATGAGGCCTCTATATGAATGCGGCACATGGCAGCTGTGGACGTACAAAAGATGTATAGAATAACTTCAGAGTGTGGAGATCAGTGAAATCAGAACTATTTCAATAAACAAAACCTAACGCGGCATGTGAATAAGATATGATAAAATTGATGTGGTTGCTGAATAAAAAAAGGCATAAAAGATTACACCAGGGTATTTGATCTCATCAGCAGACTGAAGGTAAGTATGAAGTTCTTCTTCTTCTTATTTTTTTATTATTGGTTTGCGTCTGTTTTTCTTGACACAATTTACAGATACATTGTAACATTCTCTTCTTCTTCTTAATTGGCCCGATAACCGCTTACGCGATTTTGGCCGAGTTTAACAAAGCGCGCCAGTCGTTTCTTTCTCGTGCTAACCGGCGCCAATTGGACACACCAAGTGAAGCCAAGTCCTTCTCCACCTGATCTTTCCAACGCAGAGGAGGCCTTCCTCTTCCTCTGATACCACCAGCTGGTACCGCATCGAATACTTTCAAAGCCGGAGCATTTGTATTCATTCGGACGACATGACCCAGCCAACGTAGCCGCTGGATCTTTATTCGTGCGCTATGTCTATGTCGTCGTAAAGCTCATACAGCTCATCGTTCCATCGTCTGTGATATTCGCCGTTGCCAACGTGCAAAGGTCCAAAAATCTTACGCAGAATCTTTCTCTCGAACACTCCAAGCGTCGCTTCGTCGGATGTTGTCATCGTTATCGCTTCTGCGCCATACGTTAGGACGAGCATGATGAGAGTCTTGTAGAGTGTTAGTTTTGTTCGTCGAGAGAGGACTTTACTGCTCAGTTGCCTACTTAGTCCAAGGTAACACTTGATGGCGAGAGAGATTCTACGTTAGATTTCAAGGCTGACATTGTTATCGGTGTTAATGCTGGTTCCTAAACACACGAAGTCTTTTACAACCTCAAAATTATAACTGTCAACAGTGACGTGAGTGCCGATACGCGAGTGCGCCGACTGTTTGTTTGAAGACTTCGTTTTGTCCTCGTTCACCACCAAACCCATTCGCTTTGCCTCTTTATCCAGTTTGGAGAAGACAGAACTAACAGCGCGGTTGTTAAGGCCGATGATGTCAATATCATCGGCATACGCCAGCAATTGTACGCTCTTATAAAATATAGTGCCTGAGCCATTAAGTTCTGCGACTCGTACGTCGCTCCCCAACATCAGGTTAAAGAAGTCACACGACAGCGAGTCACCTTGTCTGAAACCTCGTTTGGTATCAAATGGCTCGATGAGGTCCTTCCCAATTCCGACGGCGCTGCTGGTGTTGAGCAACGTCATTTTGATAAGCCGTATTAGTTTTGTGGGGATACCAAATTCAGACATCGCGGCATACAGATAACTCCTCTTCTTACTATCGAATGCAGCTTGGAAGTCGACGAAAAGATGGTGTGTGCCCATTCTCCTTTCATGGGGTTTTTTCCTAGACTTTACGTACTGTGAATATCTGGTCGAATGTGGACTTTCCAGGTCTAAAGCCACACTGATAAGGTCCAATAAGTTGGTTGACGGTGGACTTCAGCCTTTCACACAATACGCTCGCTAAAACCTTTAGGCGATGTTTAGAAGACTCATCCTACGGTAATTGGCACAGATTCAGGATCACCCTTCTTATGTATTGGGCAGAACACACTTAAATTCCAATCGGCAGGCATGCTTTCATCCGACCATATTTTGCACAGAAGCTGATGTATGCACCTTACCAGCTCCTCGCCGCCATGTTTGAATAGCTCAGCCGGCAGTCCATCGGTGCCCGCGGCTTTGTTGTTCTTTAGCTGCGTTATCGCTATTTTCACCTCGACATGGTCGGGCAGCGGAACGACAGTTCCGTCGTCAACGATTGGGCTAGCGATATCTTCACATTCTCTGTGGCATGCGCAGCTGTCACTATTTAACAGGTTCGAGAAGTGTTCCCTCCATAATTTAAATACATTCTGGATGTCAGTCACCAGTTCGCCGTCTTTGTTCTTACAAGAAAACGCCCCGGTCTTAAAACCTAATGTAAGCCGCCGAACTTTCTGGTAGAATTTTCGGGCATTGTTCCTGTTGGCCAGCATCTCAAGCTCTTCGCAATCATGTATTTCGGCCTCTCGTTTCTTCTTTCGGATAATGCGTCTCTCTTCCTTTTTAACTCTCTGTAGCGATCCCACATAGCTCGCGTTGCGCCCGATCGCAGCGTGGCTCTATTGGCAGCATCCTTTCTTTCACCGGCAGCATGACATTCCTCGTCATACCAGCTGTTTTTTCAGGCTCGCCGGTATCCGATTTCTTCTTCGGCAGCGGTACGTAGGGAACGAGAAATGTTGCTCCATTGCTCGTGCATGCCGGTTTGTTGGGCAGTGCCTCTGAGAGCAGGAGTACGAGTCGAGTGGCGAATCTTCTGGCTCTCTGGAGTGATTGCAGCATTTCGACGTTGAACATTCTTTGCGTAGGTAGATGTACGTTTTTTGCTGCACAGAGGCGTGTGCGCAGTTTGGCTGCAACAAGGTAATGATCCGAGTCGATGTTGGGTCCTCGGATCGTACGTACATCTAATACAATAGAAGCGTGGTTTCCATCTATCACAACATGATCGATCTGGTTTCGCGTTTTTCGATCAGGAGACAGCCAGGTAGCTTGGTGTATCTTTTGATGCTGGAATCTGGTGCTGAAGACTACCATGTTTCGGGCCCCGGCGAAGTCGATCAGCCTCTGTCCGTTACCGGATGTTTCGTTGTGCAGGCTGAATTTTCCGACTGTGGGATCAAAAATTCCCTCCTTGCCCACCCTGGCGCTTTTTAAGTGACGGGTCCCAAACCCAGCGCACAACCAGCTATGCTGGGATGCTTCGCCTTCTCACGTTAGCTCACTCCCGAACGGGTGTTCGGAAGCTACCCAGAGGATACGTGGGCTAATCCCGGACGTTGTGAGCTGCTTGAACCATATACAGAAGAATCGTCCTGGCCACTCCCAAGTGAATGGCGATCAGTAACTTTCCCCTCTTGCGTGGCCTTCTACACATGGAACCATTATGTACATTACAAAAAAAATATAATTGCGCTTCCGTTGATGTCGCCATCTCTTTGGTGGACGGCCCGGCTTGTGTCTTCCAGATGGTATAAAATCCCTTGCTGCTCTAATAATCCTCCCTTCGCTTCCAATCCTTGTCACATGGTCATTCCAAGCTTGACGTCTTGTTCTGGTAAGCTTAACGAAGTCGTTTATCTCAGTTTCGGTACGTAATCCGTACGTTTCTATCGTTTCTAAAGCAATCGAATCGTGTTTTTTCAGCGATCGTTCGGATGACTTGCATTTCAGTTGTTTTGTCTTGAGTTTTCTGCTCGTGCCTCAGCTCCATAAATTAGTATAGGCCTTTTTGTAATTTTATATATACGGGAGTTGCTTTCATTTCTCATGTATTTATTCCACTGGATATCTCCACTTCCAGATATTTAAATTCCATAACTTGCTCTCTATTTCAAGTTTACATCTAATTGGATCCTTGGAAACTACCAAACATTTCGTTTTTTCTCTTTAGACGTACAAATGGAATTGTTTTGCTGTTACAACATATTCGTGTAGCAGTCTTTAGAGATTGTCTTAAGATTTCCCTAAAATGGCATTGTCTGCATAAAACCAAATTGATATGCTCACGGTATCAAGTTTCTATACATCTAATGTTTTGACAGCCTTTATTATTTGGTCCATTACTGTATTAAAAAGCTTTGGATTAAGCAAATCGTTTGCCGTGTTTCGCTTACGCAAGAAACTTCTTCAATATATTTTCCACTTACTCTTATTTTTTTACATCCGTCGTTAGGATTTTTTATGACAGTAAGTATAGGGTGGGCCATGTAAAATTTGCTTTTTGAATCGGCAATAAAAAAAAACTAATCAATATTTTTTCAAACTTTTTTCTTTATTTTGAAGACTAAACATTGTCATTTATGAATGAAAAATAATATCGTTCAAATGACTGTCACGACTGGGTTTACTGTAGGCCATTTGATCAACCCAATTTTTAAGCACATTTTCGATTGTTTGGGCTCCAATTTCATGAATGGCAACTTCGATTTCGTGTTTTAAAGCATCAATCGTCTCTGGATGGTTCGCATAGCATTTGCCCTTATCGACTCCCCACAAAAAATAGTCCAACGGTCTTAAATCACAGCTCCGAGGCGCCCAATTGATATCGGAATTTCGGCTGATTATTCGGTTTTCAAAAACGGTAGCCAAAAGTTCGAGTGTAACTTTGGCAGTGTGACAAGTTGCACCGTCCTGTTGAAACCAAATGTCGTCCATGTCATCCTCTTCAATTTTTGGAAACAACTCGTTGAGCATGTCACGGTAACGCTCGCCATTTACTGTAACCGCGGCTCCTCGCTCATTTTCGAAAAAAAAGGGCCCGATGATGGAGCCAGACCAAAAACCGCACCAAACAGTGACTCGTTGTGGATGCATTTGCTTCTCTACAGTAACGTGTGGATTTTCTGAGCCCCAAATCCGACAATTTTGCTTATTGACGTAGCCACCGATGTAAAAATCAGAAAAGAAGAAGAAGACTCAGCACTTTGGAAATAGGTTTTCAATATTTCCCAATTTTGTTCAAGCGTATAGCGTCCCATTTCGTAAATGTGAAACCTTTAGGTAAATTATGAACACATTTGACATGTCATTTGTGTACCATTCTCAAAAAAAATAGGTGGTTAAAAAAGCAAACGCTATATGGCACACCCTGTCTCGATCAAATAGTTTTGTTAAGTCAACGAAGCACATGTACGCTGGCACATTAAATTCAATAGACTTTTTGACAATTTGTTGAACAACGTATACTGCGCCCACAGTAGATCTATTTGCTCGGAAGCACTGTTACTTCTCTTGTCTTTAACTACATACTGTACTGTAAGCCAAACTATTCCTAAGTCCCAACAAAGGAATATCTGACAAGCTTCTCTCACTAAGCAGAGTAGATCTGCGTCTTTTAACAGGATATCTTACTGGTCACTGCAGCCTGAGGTATCGTCTAAACAATATTGGTCTATCTGAGACCAATGTCTGCCGCTTTTGCGAAATGGACATAGAAAGCTCAGAACATGTGCTTTGTGAATGTCCTGCGTTGGGCAGACAGAGACTTCATCACCTTGGTGGTATCGTAGTATCTCCATGCAATCTTTGGAACAACAAACCCAAAATTGTGCTAAAATTTTTAAAGAGCCTAAAACTCTAGGGCTACCAAATTAGGCCTTTCACAATAGATCAGCTCTGGTCGCAGTGCGTAATGGCCTTCTAATAATACACAATACTTCTCTTGTATGTCCAAATATGACTGAAATTTGTCCAATATAACTTTTGAAAATAGTTTTGTGTAGAATGAAGTAGTGCTATAGATAATTTTTAGGATTCCTTTTATCACCTTTCTTAAATATTGGAATTGTTCTGCTGGTGTTCCATGGTTCTGGGATCCCAACTGTTTTCATTATATTGTTAAATAGTGCCTTTGTATTTCTTTTTTGGTCTCAGCAGCATCAATGTCATTTTCATATAGCTCGGTATTAAACGTATTTGCGGGTGTCGGGAACTTCATGGAAAATTTGTTGAAAATAGGCTGCCCATTTTGTGCCACTAATTAGATTTCCCAGTATGACTCTTTAAGTTATCTTATTTTGGTTTTGCATGCATTTCTTGCTGAAGTGTATACGTCTCTATGCTCCAGTGTTTTCGTTGCTTTACATCGTAAATAAGATATGTTTTTTTGTAAAGCTAGGGTCTTCCCTTCATCTGTGAACCATGGAGCTTTCTTAGCATAAGTGTGCGGTGTCAGTATTGACCGTTTCTCCAATGCACTCCACTTACACATTCACAGTCTTTTATTGGATCCTTGCTTCATAAAGGAATCGCGTGGTTTCTTTTTGCAAATGTTCGTGTTGTATTTTTCTATTCGCGAAGCTTTTGCTTTCGGAGGGAGTTTTTATTTTAAATGAATTTTGGCTTAAACCAACTTGTGGTCGCTGGTGGCATGAAATGCCTACTTCATATAACGTAGTCAATCATAGGTTGTTGTCCAAGTGTGTTACTAAAAGTGTACTTCTAAAGGGTGTTTTTTTAGAGGTTAGGTTTTCAAGATGAAATAAAACGTATATAATTTAATGTTATGGCCAAGAATTTAGCTTTATTATAAAGATAAGGGTTTGCCATTATGTTTTAAAAATGATTTTGGGCAATTGGCCGCCGCGGCTGGCTCGAATAAATTCCAGCCAAAAGGCCCAATTTTCGACCACTTTTTGCAGCAATTGGGGCCGTATGTCAGCAATAACGCGCCGAATATTCTCTTCCAAGACGTCAATCGTCTCGGGCTTATCTGCGTAGATAAGCGACTTCACATAGCCCCACAAGAAATAGTCCAGCGGTGTTATATCGCACGATCTTGGAGGCCACGCCACAGGTCCACGGCGCGAGATAATGCGCTCACCAAAAGTTTCCTTCAATAAATCGATTGTTGCATTGGCTGTATGGCATGTAGCGCCGTCTTGTTGGAACCAAAGGTCGTCCACATCAACATCGTCCAATTCAGGCACGAAAAAGTCATTAATCATGGCTCTATAGCGCTCTCCATTGACTGTAACATTATGGCCGGCTTCATTTTTGAAGAAATATGGACCAATGATTCCCTCTGCCCATAGAGCACACCAAACAGTGACTTTTTGAGGATGTAACGGCGTCTCAGCAATGGCTTGTGGATTATGTTCACTCCAAATGCGACAATTTTGCTTATTGACATACCCATTCAACCAAAAGTGAGCTTCATCGCTGAACAAAATTTTCTTGTGATGCGTTGCGCGAACCGAACCATTATTTTCGTAATAAATTTGCACGATTTGCAAACGTTGTTCAGGTGTAAGTCTATTCATTATGAAATGGCAAACCAAACTGAGCATAAATCAAGTGGCAGCTGTCAAAAAGACCATCTACGAAAAAAGTAGTGCCAACTTGAAAACCTAACCTCTAAAAAAACACCCTTTATTTGAAGCAACAAACGTACTGTTTATTCTTAAACTGTGGTGAGTACAACATTTTTTTAGAAGCTCACCATTTTCATTGATTACATTCTCGTTCAAACGTTGTTTAACTCCCGCTATTGGTTCATTTCCAATTCGTGCATTAAGGTCGCCTAGTATAAGAATATCTTCCTGGAGATGTGTTTTTTAAATTTCATTTTGTAGAATGACATAAAACTCCTTTCTCTTATTCCTGAGCTTGGACATATAGGGTGCCTTTATGCTAAATAAATTGACGTATTTGTTATCAAATTTCAGTTTAAGCTGCATAATATTTTCGTTAATGTACAACAATTAACTTGTTCCATAAATTTTTCATAAGATAAGAAGGATAGGAATTCCTACTGCTGCTTTTGCGTGTTCTTTCTTTTTAACACCGCTATACAAAAGAACAAAATTATCAATTTTGATTAAGCCTTTTCCTTTACGTTTAACTTCTGAAAGACCGCTTTATATTGTGCTATTTTATTTCCATAATTATTTCCTGGTCTTCATAAGTCCAGGATTGTATATTCCATGTATCAATCCATAACATTTCGTTAGTCTTTAATTGTTTATTCCTCTTATGTTGCTGGGTCGTCATAGTTAAACCATTTTTTGTCCGAGGTTTTGCGTGGTTCTATGAAGAGTGTTTTCCAACGTTAGTGGGTTGCTAACCTGGATATCGCCTTTACGTATTGGTCCGCGAGAGGTATAATATGGTATGGGAATATAAAAAACTGATTTGGCTGATGAGCCTTCCCCTATCCGCCACTCGGAGACGCGCCCGATGGGGGTTACAAGCTCACCGCACGGAAGAGTTCGTATAATGTTACGTAGTTTGGAGAACATAACGTGATAGCACATATTGATACGGAGGCTTAGGTGAGAACAACAACCCCATAAGTGCAAGCTATTGATTTCTAATTGAACCCTAGAAGCATCTTCGGAACTCCTCATCGAAGAGAAAATTTTTAGGTCGCGCGTGTAAAGTAAGTATTTGGAAAACCAAAAGCAGCTTCCTATATCATTAATGGAAAAAAGAAGATATCCGAGATACCTCCCTGAGCCAGCGAATACAATAAAGGGAATAGAAGAAACCGCCTCGCTTGAGACCACACAGCTCCTATTACTTAAATAGGAATTCAGCCACTTCAGAAATATATAGTGGAATCCAAGTATTGCTAGCTTCCGCAATAGAATGCAATAGGATACATTTTGTGAATGCTTTAAAGAATTCAGTGTAAATATAATCTACTTGGAGTCCTGATAAAAACGTGTCAGTACAGTATTCGCTAAAAAGTGCTAGATTGATAAGCGTAGACCATCTAGCGACGAAGCCATGCTCTGAGGTCGAATTCAACTCTTAAGGGCAAAATACATTTTCTCTTTCCATATACGGCGGACGCCTTAGCCGAATGGGTTGATGCGTGACTACCATTAGGGAGTGCGAAGAACGAATTTTTGCACATGAAATACCAAAATTTTAAACAAAGATGTTTCTATTAGCGGTCGCCCCTCGGCAGGCAATGGCAAACCTCCGAGTGTATTTCTGCCAGGAAAAGCTTATCATAAAAACCATTTCCTCATCGGAGTCGGCTTAAAACTGTAGGTCCCTCCATTTGTGAAACAACATCAAGACGCGCCCCACAAATAAGAGGAGGGGCTCGGTGTAAGCGCCAATTATATCTATATAAAATAAATTATTGGTCTCAGATTTATCTGTATTACATAATTAATACAGGGTGGCTGATGAAAGCCGCTACCAAAAAAAAAATTGAATAACTTTTTTTCTTTTTAAGTTATCTGTTCCATTTTTGTTTTAATTTGCAGATTGATCTTTAAAATTTATTAAAATGGATAACTGGGACACGCAAACAAGAATTTGAATAGTCCGCCGCTATCACGCACTGGAGTCCGTAGTTTTGGTACAGAGAGAGTACAGGCGGATGTTTGGCGGCGATCCCCCGAGCAGATGGACCATAATGAGACTGGTGAATAATTTTGCTGAGCAAGGAATGGTCGCAAGAAGGCCTTATCATCGAAACCCACCAGTTCGGACGAAGGAAACGATCGCTGCTGTAGCTGCAACTATACAAAGCAATCCAAGGGTTTCAACAAGAAGCTTATATGCTCAACTTGGTGTCAGCCGACAGTCTTTGCAAACAATAATGCACAAAGATTTAGACTTATTCCCTACAAAATTCAAATGGTTAACAAACTGAATGCAGCAGACTTGCCGATTCGCTTGGAATTTTGCCAGAAGATCCTGCAAATGGTGGAAGAAGACCAAAACATGTTAAACTGCCTTTTCATGTCTGATGAGGCCCATTTCGATTTAAACGGCAATGTGAACAAACAAAATTGTCGAATATGGAGTACTTCTAACCCACAGATACTCCACGAGACGGAATTGCATCCTCTTCGCGTGACAGTGTGGTGTGCGGTTTCTTCACGCTGTATTGTCGGGCCTTATTTTTTTGAAGAAAATGGTCACACCGTTACGGTTACTGGAGACCGTTATTTGAAAATGCTGAAAGAATTTTTCTATCCAGAACTACGCCGAAAGAGAATTCCTTTCAACTCGGGCAACAATTGCGGCTATTCCTGTCGCAACTCTCAAAGCAGCAATGAACAACTTTTTACTAAGATGCCGCACTTGTGTCAACGAGCATGGGGGGCATTTAAATTCAATTATTTTTAAAACTAGTTAAGCTACATTTAATAAAATTTAATGACTTTCAACTTGAAAAAAAAAATAATTGAATTCCATACACTAAAAAAAAGTTATTTGAGTTTCTTAATGTAGCAAAATTCATCAGCCACCCTGTATATGATTTTTAAAATCAGTTTATCATAACTTTTAAATGGTTCTCTTCATAGTAATTTTAAATGATTTCAGTTATTCAATTTTTAAAAAAGTTATATTCCAAGGTGAGTCATGGATTTCCGGGATCGCTTTAAACATATACCGAAATCCCGTGATCAAAATTTTACGCTAATATTGGCATGCCTAATACAAGACTGATGTTTATATTTCAGGCCTTGGGCACTTCTAGAGTTGTTAGGTGCTATCTGACGTTTCGACTTGGAAATTTTGACATATTTTACCATAAACGTACTCAGAACGTTTTGAGGGGTGAGCCATATTAGTGAACTAAAATCATTATACGGCGAGAAAATATCATCATCCTTCAGCACCGTCAAAAACTTCGCTGTTCGCTCACCAAAGAAATCCGATAAAGTCGTCCAAAATCAGTTGTTGTGCCAGAAAAACTCGGTGCTTTGTGCGAAATGATTGTACAGGATCGTCATGTCATATATTATAACATGAGATTGAGGCATATTTGGGCATTATTGCTCAATTGATGAGCATCAATAAAGTTTTGTATGATCATCTTTTGGTAAAAAGGTGTGTTCGCGTGGGATTCCATACAATTAAAAAAACGCTCTGGAAATACATCTGGACATAGTGCTATATAGAAGTGTATTTTGAGAATATGTATAAAAACAATAATAAAAGAGCCACCAATGTTTAGTTTTTCATTATAAGCCCAGAAATACAGACAGCAACCCTCGTACTCTTCATAGAGTTTGCCATATATAAACATAAACTAACGGAAATTCATTGCAAGGAAGTATTGCAGAAATATTCATATAATCTACCAGAATAAGCCAGAACTGTTTTTTGTTTTTTTTTTTGTATTTAAGCATATATGATTGTAATGGTTGATTCAATATAAATAATTTTCATTAAATGAAAGACAGCTTGCGGATTGGCCTAGACATAGTTAATAACATCACTCCTTTTGCCACCTTCGACAATGGGGGTAATTGTTGTTCGGTTCCATTTTTAGCGGTGATATTAGCGCTGCGTATTTTTTTAAAAATCGCTCATTGCTCTGTGAAAATCATATTCTAGGGATCAATAATAAGAATGTATGAGCGATCCCGACTAACTGTGGACGGCCGATCCACCCATGCCAGTGGCACACCCCCTGGGACTCCCCTGGGTGGTTCCCCATACAATCATTTCAAAATATCACCATTTTTGGCCTTTACATGAGAAAAGAAACTAAAAAGTTCGACCCAAATTGGGGGACATCAGAATTCGTTTTAGAGGTATGGTTCCTTCGGCAAAGTTTCTTATTTTGATCCCTAGAATATGATTTTCACAGAGCAATGGGCGATTTTTTTGCCTCCCCACAAATCGCTCCGGCCTAGTGCATACCCTATAGATCCAAACATGTCACGTCTATCTGCGGCAAAATATTTAAAAAGTTGAAAACGTTCATAAATAGGTTTACCGAAATTAAAAACGCTGACGACTCCGTCGGACGAGGTCCAAAAAATATACCTCTCCAAAGCAAGATCAAAAGACCATTTATTTGTTTGTGACAAAGCCGAGCTATCATAGCATTAGCTAAAGCAAATTCATAACGGAATTATAGATATATATTGCATATTTATGTTTATTTGCATAATTGGCGCTTACACCCTTTTTGTGTGTTTGGCCGACCTCCTCCTCCTATTTGTGACCTACAGGGACCTACGATTTTACATACGTCTACGGCGGCCGAAAGATTTGGAGAAACGTAATAATCATGGGTGAATCTTCTTTTGGGGCGAATAGTTGCATAATAATCGACAACATCAACAAACTGTTAAACATCCAGTTAAGGTTCATCTTTTGGGGTTGCTTCTCCGAAAAAAGAATTTAGTCGGTTATTGCGTTTACTGCCAATTTGAATGCATTTTTTTTGAATAAAATTTACCAAATCACATTATGACCATCAGCTGCGAAGATGTTTGGGAGAACTAACCAACTTTGGATTTTACAAGAGGATGACGAGACTAGAAACATCAAATTGGAATTGCAATGTTAGATTGGACTCCGCAGTCACCTAATGCCAACCCTATTGAAAATTGTTGGTCAAGAGTTAAGCAAAAACTCAGAGGAAAAAAATATGGACGCTCAAACAGTTATCAAAATCAATTTAACTGGTGTTCAAGGTGCAAAGTTAAAAAATGCCGACTTTGACGTCGATGGCACGTCCCACAGCGGAAAGCCTTCTGAATTCGGCGAAAAACGTCTCAAAACACGTCAACGGTCGCCAAACCAGTCGTGAATTGGCGAAAAAAAAAATGAACTGCGATCGTTGAACGATTCTCAATCACCTTCATTCAATGGGATTTACCGAAAAATTGGGAGCCTGGGTGCCTCACGAGCTCAACCAAAAAACAAAAAAAGTCGCCTTCAAATTATTTCTCAGCATCTCGCCCGTTATCGCCATCGAGCAACACGCGATCATAAACAGCGCTTTTTGTACCGAATCGTCACGGGAGATGATAAATGGTGCCTGCACATCAATATGCAGCAAAGAAAAGAGTAGGTGGCTCCAGGAGATACATCAAAACCGAGAGTCCAGCCGCATCTTGTGTTTGGTGGGACTGGGAGGGCATAGTGCACCTGTAAATGCTCAAAAAGAATACCACGGTCAACAAGGAGCTCTACATTGTCCAGCTACATCGCGTGAATGAGGCTATTCGACTGAAAAGACCTGATCGACATGGTCAAACCATACACGTTCACGACAAGGCCAGGCCCCATGTTACACAAGTCGTTAAAGCCGCACTGCAAGAGCTCGAATGGGAGGTTCTTCAGCATCAGCCGTATTCTCCGGACCTTGCACCGACCGATTACCATCCTTACTGCTCTCTGTCAAACCATATGAAGGGCCTTAAAAACTAGCTGAACAACTTTTTGGACCCAACCCAATAGTTTCCAAGTTGTGGTGGTCACCCTTCTATTAGATAGACTGTAAATTTGGTTTTCTTGCACATTTCATTGTTAAAAAAACGATTGCGCTTTTCGACTTTTTCAATTTCACTTTATTCATATTTCTATTCATTACTTTACAGTTTATTTACCCACATATTTTAGTTGTAATTGCCAGCGGTCGATAAGCAATGTCAATAATTTTGCTTATCAAAAAGTCACAAAACATTTTCCCCATCTCCAGTTCGACAACTATGAAAATTAATAAAATCACGATAACATACGAGTACATACAACGAATATAACTGACGAACAATGATAACATTTCAATTTGTTTTTTTTTTCTTTGTAAATAAAAAACACATTTATGACACCTTATAGAAGCATCTTACAAACTATGGAGCTTACAAATTACCTATGCATTAGGTTTCTAACCACGATCAGGCAAAAACTGCGGTTTTAGGTTTGAGAAAGAAAATATATGCGTTGAAATTTGGAGCGAAAATGCTCGTAAAATATATTTAACAACAAAGTAACTTCTGCTAAAATATGAACGAGACGTTATCAATAAAACGGTCCGCGGATGACATATGGCAAAAATAAATTTTTTGTTTTTTGGTAGGACTGTTATAAGCTTACATGGCAAATTTCAGCTTGATATGTCACATATTTTGTTTTCTGTGCTACTGTAAACAAGTCAAGCTCGAGTGTGTTCTTCGAATTTAACGATGGAAATTCAAGTTGAACAAAGAATTTGTTTGAAATTTTGTTATTCCAACAAAATTTCGGCTTCAGACGCCTTAAAAATGTTGCAGACAACCTATGGGGACTCTGCTCTATCGCGTGCACGTGTTTTCCAGTGGTACAAATCGTTCAAAGAAGGCCGTACATCAACCCAAAAAACCACGCCAAAGTCGCTCAAAAATTAAGGTTATGCTGACTGTTTTTTTCGATTACGAAGACCACACCTCCGCACTCGGAGTTCCTTCTGCAAGGCCGATCGGTTAACGCTGAATATTATTTAGACGTTTTAAAGCGTTTGCGCGAGAACATTCGTCTTAAAAGGAAGGAATTGTGGGACAACAAGTCATGGTTCTTGCATCACGATAATGCACCAGCTCACACATCACGTCTTTTTCGCGATTATTTGAACAAAAATAATGTTAATATCGTTCCGCAAGCACCGTATTCACCTGATATGGCTCCATGTGACTTTTTCCTGTTTCCCAAGCTCAAGTTGCCGCTCCGTGGAAAACATTTTGAGACAATTGAAGTCATAAAAGAGAATTCGAAGAACACACGCGAGCTTGACTTGTTTACAGTAGCACAGAAAACAAAATATGTGACATATCACGCTGAAATTTGCCATGTAAGCTTATAACAGTCCTACCAAAAAACAAAAAATTTATTTTTGCCATATGTCATCCGCGGACCGTTTTATTGATAACGTCTCGTTCATATTTGAGCAGAAGATGTATCAAAAAAAAATGTATTTAAAAAAACATGAAATTAACTTTCGTAAGACACCAAAAAATTATAGGCAGGAACATAGAATATCAAAATTTTTTTTTTTCATATTTTTCTACACTGCAAAGAAAATTTGTAGCTATTATGACAACTTTCCTATTATATATTTATGACCGCTACACTTTTAATAAATATATGTTTTCGGTTTCTGCTTTCATGTTTAGTATTTAATTTTAACTTTATTTCTTATATAGCTATGTATATATTAAAAATATATCTCGTGTCATATAAGAATTTAAATCTCTATCAACCCTTTTTGTTATGCTGCAAAACATGAAAACACTCCTAAAAATATGCGTCACACTGGTGCATTTATATGCTGACCCCATTTGAAGCTTAAGACTTATTCGCATTTTACAAATTGTATGTGATTTTTATTATGTATTTATTACACACATATGTGCGTATGTATATTCTAGCATAATTTCGCTACATTATTCGCACTATACTTTGATTATGATTTTTAACTAATGAGTACAATTTTTGATGATATTTAAGTAAAAAAAAAAACAATCTTCGACGTTACAGCAGCTCCAATTTATTTTCAAAGGCAGCGCTCAAAAGTAGAGCACAGTAAAAAGTTTCAACTGTAATGCGAAAACGACTTACAGGGCCGACGGTTTAAATCCGGAAAACATTTAAGGAGGAATGGAGTGGCCAAAAATTGTTGATTGACAGAGGAGTGCGCGAAAAGCTGTTAAACATTGAATGGATATCGTGGGCGCTGGAAAAAAGTACGTGGTTCATGCTCATAAGCCAAGAAAGCTCAGGATTGACTCCACATCAACCTTCTCTATCACTGGTTGCCATCTTTGTAATCACTTGCACGCCCGGACGTGGCTGGGTAGGTAGGGTAGGGTAGCTGTCATAATGGCACACTTAGACCTGTCGTAGATCCATTGTAATACCACTGCAACTTTTCCTACACAATGGGTTTTTTTAACCATTCCGTACCTTTTATAAACGCCCCGTTAACTTTAAATGCGATATATTCACCACATCTTTCCAGAATGCACTACCAAGCGAGCGAAGCCTCCTTCTTTCTAAGCCTTCACACTCATATATGAGGTGTCTGATTACTTCCTCTTCTCCGTGTTGAGACAGCTTCTGCAAAAATTGCATCCTTCTGGCGAGATTACCTGTTGAACAATGACCAGCTAACACACCTATCAACTTGCTTGTAAATTCTGTATTAAATCTCAACTGCCTTTTTGAGCGACCGCAGTTCAATTTAGGCTATGTTAGTTTGTTTAGTACGCATGTCGTCAGGTTTTGCCAAATTACATTTACCCTATTGATGGTTCCCCTATCTATTAGTACTTCTCAAGTGGCTTTGGGCATAAGTATCAACGTTTCATCCAAATGGATATCAAGAGTTGTACCTATTCTGGCAAGTTCATCTGCTTTGCAATTTCCTGCCTATGGCACCAGTAGAACACGGATAAGGTTTACTTTGTAGTATTGAGATGTGTCATTTGGAAGTTGAAAACATTCTATGACCGGACGTAGTTCGAGAAAACGTTAAAACAAGGCCTCACACCGCTAAGAACCCTCTGAGGAACATCATCAAGGGCCTGATGACCACAATGAACAAAGAAGAGTCGGTTTGTGGTAGTAGGCGGCAGCTGAAGGAGGATATATTAAATAATTTTAAATTACAACTTCCATTTTCCTATCCTTCGAATAGGTTTATAAATTTAATTATTTTTGAAAACACGTCCATTAGTTTTATTTTTTAGTTCAATAGTTCGGACTCACATCGAGGGCCCTGTGGAATACTGTTATATAAGTCTAACCAGCCGAGCCTGCTTTTAGACCCCGTAATACGGTTATATAAATCTAACTATCTGAGCCTATCTTCAGGCGCTGATTTTGAGTATCTCGTGCTAGCTTTTCAAATGTCTGCTTGATTTCAATGTTTTAGGTGTGTAACTTCATATTTCTGAAATGCTTAGAATCTATATGTACTAAATATATGAGTATGTAAGTATTTTGATGAGTATGGTATGCTGTTGGTAGCAAGTAAAATGTATTATCTCTTTTCCAAAACCTTTTTTCACGTATTATTGTTTGCTGGTTTCATTATTTCTTTGATATTCCCCTTAAATGAACTGCACGCATTTTTAAAATTGTTTATTATACTTAAAGAGTTTTTGTTTATAAATACGACCATCTTCATTTCAGTCATACACACTTGGCGAGGTCTATGTAATTGAAAAAGAAAAAACCTGCAATGGCCTCCAAAATAAAAACCCTCGTATTTTAATATTTGAATCAGCTATTTACAATATTGCCTCACGCGCTTAAGAGGAAACAATAAACTGTCATAAAAATAACGAAAAATATTGTTTCGTAAATTAAAATATCTGCTACAAAATAGTTCACTGCCTTTCTTATGAGACTTCTTAAAATCCTCTAAACTCTCTCCTCGCTATGTAATTTAGTTAAACCCTTTTCGAAATCATTTCCAACCTTTCCAAATGTCATTTTTGCGCTTAAATCCTTTGCATCAACTCATTTGGCGTTTGTGGATCTGTGGTGCTTATACTCGTTTCCGCACTTAAATCGAGGCCCGCCGAGGAGACGGTGCTTACAACAGCCGAGACCACATTATCGATCGTGCCCGCTACCGAACTCAAAATCGCCGCCGCTGTGGAGGTGACTAACGCAGTAGTCGGCGCGATCAATGTGGGTAGTATTGGCCCCACGGTTGTACTGGTTGTGGTCACTGCTGCCGCAGTTGTTGCAGCTGCTGCTGTTGCCGCCAGAGCAGTTGTGCTCGCCTCGGTGGTGGGCAATAGCGTCGAAACTGTTGTGGTGAACAGCGCCGCGGCAACGGCTGTCGTATTCAACATTGGCGATGTGGTGCTAGTCGTGCTAGTGGTGCTGATAAGCTGTGCATGTGCGCCTGTTGGATCTAACATTGAAGCCGGTGCATAAGGGTAAGTGGGACAGGGATTGGTGAGCTGCGCGCCAAGCATGGATTCAAAAACGTAACCAATTAATGAGCCAGTCGTAAGGCCTACATTGTACGATAGCGTCATCATGTTGCCGGTGACCTCTTTGAGGGTACCAGGTACCTTGGCCGGTGCTAGCATCATTGGAAGACTACCAGCAAGACCATTGCTGACGCCTAAACCAATTGTGAAGACAAAAGCCGCTGTCTCGCCCGAAATGACAGGCTGATGTCGCGGCGCACAACAAAGCAACAAGAGCGGTACCAATACTATACGCAGGCCAGACATTAAGATCAGTTGACGACGTGACCATGGATATGGCACTGCAGCTAGTATTTTGCCTATTACGTCAGCGGTGTTGAATGTAAACATCAGCAGCACCGGCAACCAAGTGCCAAGGCTACATGAAATTATTTCCGATTCGATGCCGGGATACAGGGAGAGCGTGACGCAATAGGCCAACGCAATGCAGACCATATATGGATAGATCGCTTGTGCGACGGTCCAACGCGAAACGAAGCCATTCTTCAAATCACTTAGCTTTCCGGGGGTACAAGTGCCGGGAGTGAGCACATGCTCCACTTTGAAAGCAACCGTAGTCGGTGTGGTGGGCTCCTGTGGTGTGCTCGGCATATCGGGTAAACTATTCAGGCCTTCGATTACACTTTCACCTGCCGTCGGATTAGAAAGCTCGTAAACGGGATTACTGAAACTTAACGCGCCTGTGGTGTTGTTCGATGCATTTGCTGGCGGTGAAGTGGGTTCAAGCGTCAGAACCCCATACTTGGCGATGGGTGTTCCACCGTCGAGGTCATTCTGCTATAAGAGAAATAAGAGTGAGTGAGAGAGGCAAGGAGAGAATTTTTTTTATGTAATTACCAATCGATCCTCGTCGGGTCTAAGCACAATTTTAGCGCACGCCTTCATATGGTATCGCACAAATGGCAAATGTATGGTCGCCAGATGCAGCACATAGCTGAAAAGAATGTACAAAGTTGAAGTGAGAAAGAAGATGACCGTCGACACGCGATCATTTTGGATTAGCATCTTAGTAGCCACTCGATTGGAAGATACCAAAAAGCCAGCAATGCTCTCGCCAGCCATGACTGCTTGGGTGTACTCTTTGGGTAACATACTGGCAAAACCATAGAAACTGGATTGTTGAACTGTAAAGAAAGCAAGGAAAATTGAAAGTTACGAGTAACGTCACTTGAAATAACGTAAGTGCATAAAAGCGCGAGGTGCTATATGAGAATCAAGGCACGCAAGTGTGAAATAAAATGGAGTTAAACTTAATTAAATGATTTGATTGAAATGAAAAAAAAAGGGAAAACTCGGTAAAAAAAATGGACCAGTAGAATTAAATTAAGTTAACAAAAATGTAAATTAAATCAAAGATTATAAAATTCAATGATAATAATAAATAATAAATTTAATTTAAAAAAACATTAATTTAAAACCAATTAATTAAATTAAAACTATTAGAAATTAAAAGTGAGCGAGAGGAACTCAGCAAAACTAATAATACGAAATAAAATACAACTAATGCAACAAAAATTAGATTAAATAAAATTAATTAATAACAAAATTTAAAAGTAATAAAATAAAATAAGAAAGTAAAATACAAAACTAAAATTAAAACAATAAAAAATAAAATAAAATGAACTAAAGTAAAATAAAATAAAAAACACTTACAAGACTATAATATGAAATAAAACAAACTCAAATAAATTGATATATAATATGATAAAATAAAATGAAATTTAAGAAATAAAATATTATACAATAAATAAGAAAATGAAACTAAATTAAATTAACTTAATTAAAAAAGAAACCAACATAAATGGGATCCAATTAAGAAAATAAAACAAAATAAGAAAGTAAAGTAAAGACAAAATGTTACAAAAAGTTATAATACTAGTAATTAATTGTAAATTAAATTACTTCAAGCAAAATAAAGTAAAATAGTAAAATGAAATGAGATAAAACAAAATAAAAACAAAAATAAAAATAAAAATAAAAATAGAATAAAGTTAAAGAATATGAAATAAAATAAAATAAAATAAAATAAAATAAAATAAAATAAAATAAAATAAAATAAAATAAAATAAAATAAAATAAAATAAAATAAAATAAAATAAAATAAAAGGGCATCTCTCATTAGAGAGTTGACGGGCATGACAACCTCGCGGCCCCTAGTCACGACCCCGCATGGGCATCCCTCACCGAGGGGTGCTGGAAGTAACGTCCCCACGGCTCCGAAGTTTCAGCGAAGATGAAAACATACCGCTAAAATGCCTAACATGCCGGCTGTGTGAATGCATGTCTGAAGGACACAGTTAACCCAGAAGGAAATCTGTAAACCACCTGGCAGAAGGTTTAAAATGCAATTACCCGTTTCGAAAAACGGAGAGCCGCATTATAGAGGAATCTAATGATTGCAGCCGAGCGAGGATATTCGCTCAAGTGTCGGCAGAAGCCACGGCTGCCGGCGAGGGCTCTGCTCATCGACATCACATAGCATAGTCGCCAGTGGCACAACAACAACAACACGAAAACCCCAACACTGCGACAAGTGTTTCTCAAGTTAATCTTGGGACCACAAGAGCAGGCCGTGTTAGACAGCGTATTCAATGGACAACGGAAATGAATGAATATGTCCTGCGCTGCTACTACATTTCCACAAATTGTGAAGAACCGGAGCACATGACGACCTATCGTGAGAGAATGCTAGACCTGTTTCTAAGAAGATACAGACATCTGAATGGGAAGCTTACCGAAAATAGCCTTGCTACAAGAAAAAAAGCAATCTTCCAACACGAATATGTAAGAAAAGTAAAGCAAGAGGAAATTACAAGTGCAATACACAACGAGCTACAAGGAGTGGAAAGAAGCGAAGAAGAAATAATACCAGATATAACCGAGGACCGCAACCCACAGCCTGAAAATTTAGTGGAATTTACCAACTTGCGACCTGAAATTAACTTGATTTATGAAAGTACTGAAAGAGATAGTCCAGAAACTAATGAAGAACGGGAGGTAAAAGACACTTTCAATAATTATCTGGCCTTTACAAAGACCAAGGATACCCCGATTAGGCGAATCGGAAAAGTTAAACGAAGTGGTAAAAACACTTAACTCGAAAATTCTGCCAGGATATGTCGCCAATAGCACCAACTTGGAATATGTTAACACTCTTATTTATTTTTCTGCCCTCACTACTGTACGATTACTGGGGAAGCACCCAAAGGTGCAAACATTTAAAAATACAACGACGCAAAAAACACCAGTAGTTCCTAAGTGGCAAAGAAGACTCCAAACACGAATTACCGGTCTAAGAGAATCTTTAGGGAGGCTTACTTCATTTAAAAATGGTGCTAGATCAAAAAGGTTGTGTAGGCATATATCTAAAATCATCACGCCGCTTAGACCTCAGACTGTAGAAATTGACCAACTGTCGGAGATAATTGATAGGAACAGCAACTCGCCGCTTACTCAAAACGATTAAGAAGATACCTCAAAAGTAATCAGAGACGGAGGAAAAACCAGCTTTTTCACAAAAATCAAAAGAGCTTTTATAGAAATCTGGAACAAAAAAGCAATGCGGAATCTCAGACATCGTATCCACAACAACAAGATATAGAGCAGTTTTGGGAGAAAATATGGGCACAAGCAGAACACTTCAATGCTGATGCAAATTGGTTAGCCAATGAAAAAGAAAAATCGGACAACGTAGCACCAATGCACTTCTGCGACATTACAGCAGAGGAAATAAAGATTAGTATATGTACTACAGCTAACTGTAAATCTCCTGGACTCGATCAGCTACACAACATCTGGCTTAAAAAGCTTTCAGTAATGCATGAAGCACTCGCAAGATGCTACAATGAGCTATTGAAAAATACAGCTGTCATCCCAGAATTTCTTACAGCCGGAGTAACCTATCTCCTCCCAAAGGAGGACCCAGCAAAATATCGCCCAATCACTTGCTTAAATACCACATGCAAGCTCTTGACAAAAATTATTGCTAATCGAGTATACGAACATTGTGAAATTAACGGCATTTTATGTGAAGAACAGAAAGGTTGCAGGAAGCGCACAATGGACTGTAAAGATCAGCTTATTATAGACACTGTAATCACAGGAGTAGCTCTGAGAAGAAGGCGAAACTTAAGCGTTGCTTTTATTGACTGCAAAAAAGCTTTTGATTCAATGCCACATGATTACCTATTAGAAATATTAAGAATTTACAAAATCGATGCTGCCACTGTTGCCGTCTTGGGTCGCATAATAAGCAAGTGGAATACTAAACTGGTTTTAAATGGAACTGTTTCAAAAGCCCCCTATGGTTCTGCATTGGCCTCAACCCGCTTAGCAGGCTTCTTACACATAAGCAAAACGGCTTTACACTCAAACCAGAAATAAGAGAGCATACGTTCAACCCTCTTCTATTTGTTGATGACTTGAAACTTTACGCAAACAAAAGGCATAAGCTTCATGAGTTGATAGATGTCACTAAAGCTTTCAGTGATGACGTAGGAATGGAATTTGGGACAGATAAGTGCAAAATAATACATCTAATTAGAGGTCAGCTTGATGAAACCGAAGAAAACTACGCAGTAGCTCAAAATATTATTATAGACAACTTGCATAGCAGCGAATCTTATAAATATTTAGGATTTCTGCAACTTAAAGGAATCAACCACACGCTAGTAAAGCAGAACCTCATTAACAAATTGGAGGCACGACTGAAAGCTGGATTTCCCAGTACCGGAGGGGGTTAAATCCCCAGCAGAAATGATCGCAGCATGGAAGGCAAAAACAATACACGGTGCCCATCTGATCTCGAAATGGAATGGACAGACGCACAATCATCCAATTTATGGTTGAAAAGAGGAAAACTATTTTCTGAAACAGAAGGTTTCGCAATCGCTATCCAGGACCGAGTTATTCCAACAAGAAATTTCCGTAGGTCGATACATGGCGAGGCAATAGAAGATAGGTGCTGAAGGTGCGGCATTTACGGCGAAACAATCGACCATGTAATTGCTGGATGTAGCGTCCTTGCCCCCCGTGAATATGTCATGAGACATAACAATATAGCAAAGATCCTCCACCAACAACTTGCGATAAAACACGGTCTGTTACAAGAAGAAGTCTTGTATTTTAAATATGAACCAAAGGCAATATTGGAAAATGCTAACTTTAAACTGTAGTGGGACAGATTTATTTCTACAGATCAAACCGCAACCTGACATCATCTTGTTCGACAAGATAAATAAAAAAATCGAAGTAATCGATGTAGCGGTGCGCCTTAATCGCAACATCCAAAGCACATACTGCATTAAAATATCGCAGTATGCAGCTTTGGCTATAGAACTTAAACGGATGTACAAAGCGAGGGAAGTTAATATAATACCGATAATTATATCTTCCGCTGAATTAGTGCCTAAACATTTAATCAAAAATTTGAAGAAGTATGACTGCCAACACCTTTTAGAAGACATGCAGAAGTCGACCATACTGGACACATGTGCAATAGGCCAGATATTTTCCTTATTGATAAATCTCAAGCGACTGGTTATATAGTTGATATTGCTGTTCCTCTAAACAGAAACATGCAAAAAACATATGCAGAAAAAATATCCAAATATTCTGACTTAGGCATTGATGTCAAACGCCAGTGGAAGCTAAGGAAGGTGCACATACCACCAATTATCATCTCAGGCCACGGACTAGTGCATAAAAACTTAGCAGACAACATGAAAACTCTTCAACTCCCAGAATATTTAATTTTCGACATGCAGAAAGCAGCTTTACTCAATTCTTGCCATATAGTCCGAAACTTTTTACAGTAAACGTTTTTCTTGTTTGTAAAATTATATAATATTTATAGACATTAATTTAATTGTAATCTTTGTACCTGTTAATATATAAATTATTGGCTTGCAGCAAAGCTCTCGCCAATTAATGTAAATCACTCCTTTATTGGGATGCAATAAAAAAAATAAAATAAATAATATAAAATAAAATAAATTAAAATTAAAAAAAAAATAAAATACAAAGAAAAATTAAATTAAAGTAAAAAACATTTAAGTTAGATAAAACAAAATTAAGTCAATTAAATAAAATTAAACAAAAATTAAATTAAGACAAAGAAAGAGGGAGAGACCCGAGAGAGAAAGGGAGACAAGGAATATATATTTAAACAATATCACAACATTTGCAGAGAATACAAATAGACAAAATTTACAAAAAACGGAGAAGGGTCGACCGGTAAACGCCGGACACAAACCGTGGCAACAACGCGCACTACTCCAAACGATTATCACCCGCACAAACGCAGCGATTCCAGGACCGCAGCAGCGGCACAAATTACCACAAGGCAATACCAATAAATCCGACGCCGGAATGGATAGCACTTCATAGTACGCACAAGCACTACCCAGGAAACTGAAATAAGCGCCAAGACGTAGGCATAAAAAA
Source organism: Anastrepha obliqua (assembly GCF_027943255.1). NCBI lineage: Eukaryota > Metazoa > Arthropoda > Insecta > Diptera > Tephritidae > Anastrepha > Anastrepha obliqua. The sequence goes on from NC_072894.1 coordinate 123,378,497, forward strand.
ACGCCAAAAAACGCTCCAAACAGTAGGCACCAAGGAAATATAACGCCAAAAAAGTAGGCACCAAAAATATTTTTCCTTCAAGTTTGCACCAACAAACAAGCACCAACAAGTAAGCAGTGTTATTTCTCACTAGTATTAACAACTACAAGGAAAGACTCAGGAAAAATAGCCTAAAGTGTAACTATGATATATATAAGGTATAGCTCTCTCCCTCCTTTTCTTCTACGATATATCTTTTTTCTCTCTCGCGGAACAAAAATGCCCAAAACGTTGGATGGCCTTGAAATTTTACTCTCCATTCTCACTCGTCCATCGACGCCTAAGAAGTTTCACTTCAAAAAACATTAAAATTAAAGTCAATTAAATAAATTAACATAAGATAAAAAAATAAAATTAAAAAGCCAAAACAAATTTAAAAAAATGTAATTATAATAGCATACATTTATGTCAACTTCTGGAGCCCCACAATTGGTAAAGCATCTAGCATTCTTGGTCCTATCTTCTTTATACTTTTCATTAATAACGTTGGTCGTTGTTTCAAGTATTCGTATTTTCAAGTTTTGCTCTATGCAGACGATTTGAAACTTTTGCGCAGAATCTTCTCTCTATCGGATAAATTGTGATTACAGAAAGACTTGAATGCTCTGAATGATTGGGCTGGGACTGAGTGTTATCACATGACGTTTTCCAAGTCTCACCTTATTACATTTCATATGTAGCACTTGCCTCAATCTATGAAATTCGTGATCTTCGTGTTATTTTTGATTCGTCTTTTACGCTCATTGCTCATATTAACTGCTTTATACCGAAGGCATATGCCGACTTTGCTTTTTTGCGGCACTATGTTAATGATTTTAAAGACCCATACACAAAAATCTTATATAATGATTTAGAGCGTTCGAAGTTGAAGTATGCCTTGAACTTAAAATGCTATGACAACCCAGAAATATTGATGGAACGATTTTTTTATTATAATCTGGTAGATAATTTAATGGCAAATTTAATGGCATTTATTTTTTGAATGAAACACCCGAACATAAAATTAGAAAGGAATATAAAGAAATATATTCTATGATGAAGTGAAATGGAAAAAGGAAGGCAGTGGAAATAGATAACTACATGGGTGCACATGGACAAAATGTACACCATTTCTAAATTGAAAGAAAACGAAATAATTTATTTTCATACAGTTAAACTAATTGTTATGGGATTATGAAAATTCAATGTAACGAAAGGAAATAAGATGAAATTACGTATTTTTATTTTTCCTTCAATTTAAAAAGGCAAAATTAAATTTATATACACAATTTATTAAAAAACTAAATCAAGTAAAATTTCATTTGTTTTTGTACTTAAAGAATCAGAGAACCAAATGAAATATAATATAATGAAGAAAGGCAAACGAGCCGGAATTAAAATTATTACGTTTTTTAAATTACCCAAAATAAATGAAGTGGAAGTTGATTACTAAATTAGTTTTATTTAATTTGAATAATTAAAATTAAAATTTGGACTCGCACACATACCTGTACAACCGATGGCCACCAATGATACAGCAGCCAAATTCACTGAGTACGCCGTATTGGCAGCAAACATATGAAACGCCACCTCGCACACAGCCACAAAGATGAGCGTAGTAAATGACACCACATAACCGAAAAGGACACGCACACGAAACGGTGCCAGCGATAGAAAAACATTATTCAGCAAAACGGTAGCAAAAGCGACAATTATATACGTCATGGACATGTCCAGTGCCACTGAGCGTCCGGGAAAGCGAGCCTGCCAGTAGTCGGCAGCGATGATGAAACTGCAAAAACACATAATTATAAAAAATTTATATGAATAAGAAGGGAATCGGAAGATACAAAAAATATGTGTACAAAAAAATTATACATTTCCAACACAAACATTAATCAAAGTCAAATTATTGTGGCATTTGCATTCAGGCACAGCTATCCTTATTCATGTAAATATGTTTGTGATCAATTTAATTGTCCTTTTTATCATTGGATATCAATCAGTAGGAAAATCATTCCTCATTTTGTTACAAGAACATTTGATATGTGTCACTAGCCATGACTCTTCTGCTTTATTTGAACACATGTTTACGAGGATCGTTTGAAAAGTCCTTGCAAAAAATAAAAACTACTTAATTGCTTGGGGTAACCTTTATTATTTTTCGACAAAGTCTCCTTTTAGGCTTATACACTTCGTCCAACGCTGCTCTAGTTTGTTGATCCCTTCCGAATAATAGGATTTGTCCAAGTCTGAAAAATAGCCATCTAATAAAATCTTTTTCCCGCCAGTCATTTCTTCAAATTGGGGAACAAATAGTAGTCCCAGGAAGCCAAATCTGGAGAATAGGGGGGATGTGAAACGAGTTTGAACCCTATTTCCATTCATTTTGCAACCACAGCTGCTGTGGCCTGAGTTGGTGCTATGGATCGTGATGGAAAAAATATGCCGATCTGGCTGAAATTTGGTCTATGTTCTTCCAAGAGGTTCTACTAACTAAACATAACCTTGAAACGTGCCAATAGTGTCCTCTGTCTGATTTCGTCGGGCTTTTCAAACGACCCTCGTCCCAGTCTAAGGACGCGCCTAGGCGTTACTTTAAAATAAAACATATTAAAATTGAGATTTTCTCATCTTTCACTATTTTTATTTAACTGAACAATTATATGTGAAAAATTATATAATTTAAGTATCCCCTATAAGAACGTTTACCGGTAAAGTCCGACAAGCAGTCAATTCGTGAATTAATTTATGAGAACGACAAAATGTCGATGTTGAAGGTTCTTCAGCATTATTTTACGCTACAGCAGCAAAATTCTTAAGAGAACGTACGAACTCGGTACAGTATACTAGACAGTTTACTGGGGCGACAGTCTTTGGTCGGGAAAACCCCGAATCAGTCCGGTAACGTAGAACCGGCTGCCATAGGAATGGTTTTTAGTCTGCCAGTCCTTCAGTTCATCCTTGACAGAACCAGTTTTTAGAAATTTGTTCACCAACCTTTGAATTGTCGACTCACTCGCACGATTATTTTCACCAAAAAAATGACGAATTTTTCGATATGTTCTTCTTCTGTTAATTCAAAGAGATCGATTCTACACTCCTATCCAGTTTACAAAAGTTTGTAGTATTTGTATGTATTACGCCAAATAAGATATGTAGTATTCAGATTAAGAAGGAGAAGAACTTTTACTGTCAGTGGTGGAAAAAATGATAGAGCATCTCCTCTGCATTGCATGGGCTAAAATCAGGTTTATGGAAGTCTTATTTTGATAGTCTTATATATATAATATTCACTAATAGCGGTCGCCCCTCGGCAAGCAATGGCAAGCCTCCGAGTGTATTTCTGCCATCAAAAAGCTCCTCAAAAAAATAATATGACTATGAATAAGTTCGTGCGGTTTTACAACAGATGGCGTAACTTGATTATTATTCCATCGATCCACATTTCCAAACATTCATTGGAGAGCTACTGTCGTAAGGCACAAACGTCAGTATAAGTTTTTTATTTGAAGCGTAAACAACAATATTTTTACCACACTTGAAAATGTCGAATTTCGTGCCAAATAATGTGTTTTTGCGGGGAATTCTTCTTCATTATTTTAATATGAAGAAAAAAGCAGCCGAAAGTCATCGTATCTTGGTGGAAGTTTATGGTGAGCATGCTCTAGCTGAGCGAACGTGCCAGAAGCGGTTTGCACGCTTTAAAAGTGGTGATTTTGGCTTGGAAGACGAAGAACGCGAGGGTGCGCCGCCAAAGTTCATGGATACCGAATTGGAGGAATTGCTCGATCAAGATCCGGCTCAAACGCAAGAAGAGGTTGCAAAAACTTTGGGAGTTGATAAATCAACCATTTCCAAACGTTTAAAAGCCATGGGAATGATCCGAAAGGTAGGCCATTGGGTGCCGTATGAATTGAAGCCAAGAGACGTTGAACGCCGTTTTATGGCATGCGAACAACTGCTTCAACGGCACAAAAGAAAGGGTTTTTTGCATCAAATTGTGACTGGCGATGAAAAGTGGGTCCATTACGACAATCCAAAACGTCGGGCAAGGTATGGGTACCCTGGCCATGCTTCAACATCGACGTCGGCGCAGAATATTCATGGCCTGAAGGTTATGCTGTGTATCTGGTGGGACCAGCTGGGTGTTGTGTATTATGAGCTACTGAAACCGAATGAAACGATTACGGGGGATGTCTACCGACGACAATTGATGCGTTTGAGCCGAGCACTGCGAGAAAAACGGCCGCAATACACCGATAGACACGACAAAGTTATTTTGCAACATGACAATGCTCGGCCACATGTTGCACAAGTGGTCAAAACATACTTAGAAACGCTCAAATGGGATGTCCTACCCCACCCGCCGTATAGTCCAGACCTTGCGCCATCCGATTACTATCTCTTCCGATCGATGCAACATGGCCTGGCTGACCAGCACTTCCGTAATTACGATGAAGTCAAAAAATGGATCGATTCGTGGATTGCGGCAAAACCGACCGAATTTTTCACAAAGGGAATCCGTGAATTGCCAGAAAGATGGGAAAAAGTAGTAGTAAGCGATGGACAATACTTTGAATATTAAATTTGTAACCATTTTACGTCAATAAAGTTTCAAATTTCGAAAAAAAACCGCACGAACTTATTCATAGTCCTATTCTCTGCCGTTCGGAGTCGGCTTGAAACTGGAGGTCCCTCCATTTGTGGAACAAAATCAAGACGCACACCACAAATAAGAGGAGCAGCTCGGCCAAACACCCAAAAAAGGGTATACGCGCCAATTATATATATATTATATATATATAATTGACGCCTACACACTTTTTTGATTAAGCTCGGTGTTGTCGGTTTTGATATTTTTCCACAAATTTGGGGATTTATAGTATTACACCTGCTCCGAGGACAAAATTAATAAACTATTAAAAAAATACTGCAGAAATTAAATAGAAGACAAAGTTTCTGTTTACAATACATATTAAGCAGAGTAGTATGTAGAGAATGGCTGAACTTCGGTTTCGACCTGAACCATGTTCAACCACTTCATTTCAATTCGGTTTCAATTCGACTTCGGGAAAAAAGGTCGAACATTTATCTCCTTCTTTTTAATTTTATGAACTTTTAGTATTTGTAACATTTTTTGAATCCTTCTTCATCGAGTATGACTAGGAGCATTTGTTCATGCTTCTGATCAACTCAACAAGTATACCGATAGATGGTGCGTCTTGCAAGGTGGAAATGCCAACAAGCCGTTATTTTTACATGAAAGTATGAGTATTAAATAATTTATAAATGTCCAGAAGGTATGTATTTTTGCACACAGTATATAGAATATTTCGAGTTGAACTAGGACTTTTAAAAAGTCTTTTCTTATTTATAAATTTGGCCCACGAAAATGTTCGGTTCAGCCGTAAAAATTTATGTTCGTTGACTCGTTTTCAATGACTCTGCTTATTGGTTTGGTTGAATTTAAGCAATGGGCTGGGAACACAGACTTTGGGCGAATCCATCGACTATTGCATTTCATCATAGATCTGGGCCGTCAAAAAACCTCACAAATAAGTTGAACAGGATTGGCATCAGTGACTAAATAATAAATAGGGATTAGCTGGTATTAATCAGTACCCCTCAAATTTTTAAATATCGGAATTTAAATAAAAAAAACCTGTTTATTAAAAAATATTATTGCGATAAAAGCTTTTCTATTTCTATGAAACATTTTTTTACCCAATATTGTGTAAATTGATTTGAGTTCTAAATATTTACAAATAAATATGTGTTCGCGTGGGATTTTCTTAGTTGGCGCGATAACCGCTTTCGCGATTTTGACCGAGTTTAACTAAGCGCGCCAGTAATTTCTTTCTCCTGCTAACCGGCGCCAATTGGGCACACCAAGTGAAGCCAAGTCTTGCTCCACCTGATCTTTCCAAGGCAGAGGCGGCCTTCTTCTTTCTCTGCTACCACCAGCTGGTACCACATCGAATACTTTCAAAGCCGGAGCGTTTGTATCCAATCGGACGACATGACCCAGCCAACGTAGCCGCTGGATCTTTATTCGCTGCGCTATGTCTATTGTCGTCGTAAAGCTCATCGTTCCATCGTCTGCGATATTCGCCGTTGCCAACGTGCAGAGGTCCAAAAATCTTACGCAGAATCTTTCTCTCGAATACTCCAAGCGTCGCTTCATCGGATGTTGTCATCGTCCAAGCTTCTGCGCCATACGTTAAGACGAACATGATGAGAGTCTTGTAGAGTGTTAGTTTTGTTCGTCGAGAGAGAACTTTGCTACTCAGTTGCCTACTTAGTCCAAAGTAGCACTTGTTGGCAAGAGAGATTCTACGTTGGATTTCAAGGCTGACATTGTTATCGATGTTAATGCTGGTTCCTAAATAAACGAAGTCTTTTACAACCTCGAAATTGTAACTGTCAACAGTGACATGGGTGCCGATACGCGAGTGCGCCAACTGTTTGTTTGAAGACAGGAGGTACTTCGTTTTGTCCTCGTTCACCACCAGACCCATTCGCTTGGCCTCTTTATCCAGTTTGGAGAAGGCAGAACTAACAGCGCTGTTGTTAAGGCCGATGATGTCAATATCATCGGCATTGATGCGTGACTACCATTCGGAATTCAGAGTACGTTGGTTCGAATCTCCGCGAAACACCAAAATGATGAAAACGTTTTTTCTGATAGCGGTCGCCCCTCGGCAGGCAATGGCAAATCTCCGAGTGTATTTCTGCCATGAAAAAGTTCCTTATAAAAAATATCTGCCGTTCGGAATCGGTGCGTTTCATAATCATAAGACACCTTTGGTATACAATTTTTGAACTACCATAAGCTCACTTTTACTTGCCGGACTGTAAGTCCCTCCATTTGTGAAACAACATCAAGACGCAACCCACAAATAGGAGGAAGGGCTCGGTGTAAGCGCCAATTATATATATATAAAATAAATTATTGGTCTCAGATTTATCTGTATTACATAATTAATATGCGATTTTTAAAATCAGTTTATCATAACTTTTAAATGGTTCTCTTCATGGTAATTTTAAATGATTTCAGTTATTCAATTTTTAAAAAAGTTCTATTCCAAGGTGAGTCATGGATTTCCGGGATCGCTTTAAACATATACCGAAATCCCGTGATTAAAATTTTTCGCTAATATTGGCATCCTTATTACAAGGCTGATGTTTATATTTCAGGCCTTGGGCACTTCTAGAGTTGTTGGGTGCTATCTGACGTTTCCACTAGGGAAGTTTGACATATTTTACCATAAACGTACTCAGAACGTTTTGAGGGGTGAGCCATATTAGTGAACTAAAAACATTATACGGCGAGAAAATATCATCATCCTTCAGTACCGTCAAAAACATCGCCGTTCGCTCACCGACGAATTCCGATAAAGTCGTCCAAAATCAGTTGTTGTGCCAAAAAAACTCGGTGCTTTGCGCGAAATGATTGTACAGGATCGTCATGTCATATAACATGAGATTGAGTATATAGTAGTATATTTTGAGAATATGTTTAAAAACGATAATAAAAGAGCCACCAATGTTTAGTTTTTCATTATTAGCCCAGAAATACAGACAGCAACCCTCGTACTCTTCATAGAATTTAGCCGTATATAAACATAAACTAACGGAAATTCATTGCAAGGAAGTATTGCAGAAATATTCATATAATCTACCAGAACAAGCCAGAGCTGCTGTTTTTATATTTAAGCATAAATTTCAGATTAAAGATTCAATATAAAATTCGTAATGTGAACTTTATTGGTTAAATGCAATAGATACTCTTAAATATCTTGCCATCTTACTTTTATTTTTATCCGTTCTATAACTCAATGCGGGTGTCTGCGTGATCTCAGAGCAGCCCAGAAGTCATTCCTGCACTCGAAACATGAAAAATTTGAACTTATTGAATGTTAAGTGTCTTCTTCGGGTACAGATTTCTCCCCCGAATAAAAATGAATTTACTAAAAATTAAGAAATGGAAAATGTCGCCGTTGTATATATTTTGAATGTATTTCTACAAGGCTCTTGTCACGTAGCATCTACTACTACAGAGACATATCTACTATTGTATATAACAGAGTGAAATGAATCACATAATCAAATATGTTTACCAAGCTTTGTGAGAAAATTTATTCAGCTATTGATTTTTAGCGTTTTCTTCTTGATTTGTTCTCATATAAGCTATGAAGGCGACCGGAAGTCTTAACCGAATACTCTGTCTAGTAGATAGGTATGTATGTGTGTGAATACTTATGCAGAGCCGGTAACAAAAGATCCCAATTTATTTCATGCAAAACAATTCTTTACTCTGGAATCATAGGAACGCAGAGATAAGTGCAATGGAATGATGTACAGGCGTAATTACTAGGCCTGGAAAAATTGCATCTTTTCAGATAGCCAAGCGACTAATGGTTAATGGTTAATGGTTAATGGTAGTAAAGGGTTATAGCCCTTTAGCACTGCGACCATATTGATCTATGGTGCACCCTATGCTGTCTATTGATTGATAAGTATGCTTATGAATTGTACCAGCTCCTTCTGAGGGAGTGATTGAAGATCTTCATCTGTAAGCATGAACTTGTTTAAAAACCCTGGACATTCGATGATGAGATGCTCTATAGACTCCTCATCTTCGCAGCAAAATCTGCAGGTGCTGGTGTTAGTTATGCCTAATTTATGTAAGTGTTTGTTGCAAGTGAAGTGAAGTTTGTTGCAAGAGTGCGAATGCTCTTTTTGTTTAACGTGCGGACCATGTTAGCTCTTTTAGCGTTGAAACTTAGGAACTTTTTTGAGTTTCTAAGACCCTGTATGTTGTTCCAATGCTGATTTAATAGAGTTTTGGCCCAGTAGTTTACTCTTTGTTTTAGGCTGTTTTTGTTGAATCCGAACATGGGACTAGGTCCGATGAAGTTTACATCTGCCCCTTTTTTGGCTTGAAAGTCTGCCTTTTCATTGCCGTCATATCCCTCATGTCCTGGTACCCAAATTAATGAGACATTGTTTTTGGATGCCAGGTTATTGAGTGCCTTGTGGCATTCTAAGAGAGTTTTTGAGTTGTAGGTATAGCTATCTAAAGCTTTTAGAACTGATTGGCTGTCGGAGAGTATTTTAATCTTTACTCTCTCGCGGTTTCTACGTTGCATGATGTTTCCTGCTTCCATTATTGCGTATAATTCCGCTTGGAAGATGGTGGTGTCCCTGGTGAGAGTGAATGATTTGTGGATTCAGGGCCCCACTACTCCTGCTCCTACACCATAAGGTGTTTTTGATCCATCAGTGTACCATTTTTGTGAATCATCATTCATCCATTTTGGGTTTGTTTTCCACTCAATCCTCTCAGGAAAGGTAACTGTGTATCCTTTTGTGAAACAGAGGGTTGGGTCAATGTGGTCTGAGACTTGAGCCATGCTTATGGTGTTTTTGATTTTATTTAGGATACTTAGGTGACCGGTGAGGTGGCCTAATTTGAAATTTTCTTTCATGTGTAGCATGAGTGCTTGCGTAGCTGCTTCCTCTTGGATTGCTATATGAAGTGGTGGGAGATTAACGAGTGCTTCCATGCCAGCTGTTGGGGTAGGTTCTCATAGCCACTGTGATGCATAGGTAAGCAAGCCTTTGTACTTTTCCCAGTTTGGTTATCGCTGTTTGTTGAATAGATTTGCTCCACCATACTAGTGCTCCATACAGTATGATTGGTCTTACTATTTGGGTGTATATCCAGAGGGCCATACTAGGGTTGAGGCCCCAGGATCTCCCTAGTAATTGGTTGGTTGTCCACAAGGATTTCGTGGCTTTTTTTGTTATATTATTTATATGTGATTCCCAAGTGAGTTTTTTATCTAAGGTTAAACCTAGATACTTGACCTCTTCCTTTAGTTCTATCACTGTTTCATTTATTTTTAATATAGGAAACTCCAACTTTCTTTTTCTTGTGAAGGGGATAATTGTGGTTTTGTTAGGGTTGATCGACAGCCCCTCCTTTTTACACCATTCCCATGTTGCGTTTAAGCCATTTTGCAATAAGTCTGTTAGTGTCCTTTCATGGTTGCCTTTTATTATAACAGATATGTCATCTGCATAACCAATGGTTATAAATCCCTTATTGTTTAAGTGCTGCACCAATTCATCAACTAGTAGGGACCATAGCAGTGGAGAAAGAACTCCTCCTTGCGGGCATCCCCTTACTGTTGTGACATTAAGTTCAGCTTGGCCTAACGAGGCTTTAATAATCCTCTGATTAAGCATTTGGCTTATCCAATGTGTTAATATTGGGTTTGCACCTCTTTTCTCGAGTGCTGTTTCCATGGATTTGTAATTTGCGTTGTCGAAGGCTCCCTCTATGTCCATAAAGGAACAGAGGGCTATTTCTTTTTGATTTAGAGCATTTTCTATATTGACATCGAGTGTGTGCAGTGCTGTGGCTGTGGATTTCCCTTTTTGGTAAGCAAATTGCAGCTTATGGAGGGGTTTTTTGAAGATTACTTCAACTCTTAGATGGTATTCAAGTAGCTTTTCCATTGTCTTTAACATGAACGACGATAGACTGATTGGTCTGTAAGATTTTAGAGAATCAGGGGGTTTGTTACCTCCCTTAGGAATAAATATTACCTTCACTTTCCTCCATATCTTTGGAATGTATTCCAATATTAGACTAGCTCTGAAGATTTTCACCATGACTCGGATCAGTTCCACAGTGTCTTTGGATAGAAGTGCTGGGAATATTCCATCCGGGCCTGGTGATTTAAAGGGTTTAAAGGAGTTAATTGCCCACTCTACCCTTTCAAAATGTATGATTTTATTGCGACTATTAAGACCCTCCAACCAGATAGCCTCTAAATTGCTGATAAAATACCTTAATAAGCAAAATATATTTGACATGAGCATTCAGCCTTGGTTTCTTTGTGCTCCGGGACACAATAAGGAAGGAAATGCGATTGCAGACGAATTCGTAAAAAAGGGAGCATCACCTTTCTTTAAAAATCCAGAGCTCTTCTGCGGTTTGGGCAAATCAGTGGCGTACAAGAAAAATTTAGCTGAGTTGAAGCACTACAGAGTACTTTTAGTTTCTTACAATTAAGAAAATGATTAAAGGATTACATAAAAAAAATAATTCGTTTATTAGGGGACGCCACGATTAATTCCAAGTATTTAGAGTCCATATGAAAGTTTCTCTCGGTGTCAGGATTCAAAGGCATTCTCTTAATTCCTGAAGAGGGTGCAATGAATCTTAAGGTCGCTGTGTTATATTTCCAACAATAATAATAAGTAATGATAAAACAAAGATTTTTTATGCAATTTATCCATTGAATCAGTGCAATGATTGGAAGCAGGCCTCAAAAATGATTCTTATATGTACCAGTGGCGCTCTTAGAACCACACCCTCTGATGTTTTGAATACTCTTTCCTTCTAAGCTCGCCTAGACTTGGTCAATAAATCCTATTGACTATTGTTTGGATGAGCCATATTGTAACAGATTATTTAGTACTAGAATTCCAGCTCAACGTGAGTGGTCGGAAAAACTGCTCACAGGTTTTTACTGATGGCTCAAAGCTTGACGATAAAGTTGGCTGTGGCGTCCACTATAGGAAGAGTTTACTAAAGTAAGCGTTCTGGCTCGTCTTCCAATCACTATAGCGGTGGCCGCCATAGCCGACTGGATTAGTGCGTGACTACCATTCAGGAGTGCGTAGGTTCGAATCTCCAGGCATGAACATCAAATAATAGAAAAAGTTGTTTCTAATAGCGGTCGCCCCTCGGCAGACAAATGAAAAAGATGTGGCTACATTTAGAGAAATCTATATTTATTCTGATAGTCTCTTGGTGGGGTTCCCACTAATTCCATCATTGCTCGCACCCATTTGACATGGATGCCAAGTCATAGGGATATATCAGGCAATTGTAAGCAGACAAATTAGCGAGAAAGGGCATTACCACTCGTCTCTCTCTTGGTATAGGGAATTTGGCCAAAATGGGGCATCAAGCACTTAAAGCTCAGTCAAAGAAAAACGTCTCTATGTTAGTTTCTTTGATCACAGGCCACTATTCCCCAGGTCGACATGCTCAAAGATTAAACGTGCCGCTTATACCTACCTACCTAGAATTTAATATGTTTTTTCACATTACTAGTCATTGAAGTATGTACTGTTTTTTATTAGTCTACAGTACCGCGCTCCCCTGAGAGCTCCAGGCCCAAGACGAAATGTTACCGTTGCTTGTTACTCGTTAGGCTTGTTTACGTACAGAATTTACTAAGCATTAAAATTTTCATAAATATTCAAAATATAAAGGGTGATTAAAAGTAAATGTGTCAGTGAACTTAATAAGAAATAATGTGTTAAAAAACAATTATGTTTGATGAAAATGCATTTTTTTGTGCTAGCAATAATTATAATTTACGAAGCCACCTTCACTCTCTGCAAACTTACCTATTGTAAGGCAACACAAAGCCAATACCAGCAGCTAGTAACGCTAAATAAACAGCATGATTATGATCTTTGGGCATGCGTACGTCCGCCTCCGGACTGTCCATGGGCTCATGGCGAATGCCGGCGCCCCGCCCTTCAAGCGGTTCATAAGTTGTGGCCTGAGCGGATTCCATTTCCGTTATTTAACAAATATTTGCACTTTCAAGGTGTACAAATGTTCTTGATAATGGGTAGCAAGTTTCCGTAATTGTCGTCGTATTCTGGCACTAAGCACAAACACGAATAATGTAGTCTACTTTGCGGCGCACAAAAATGGATTTTAAGTGATTTACCGCATTACGTTTAACCTTCAACTTGACACTATTTACATATGTAAAGATTTAGGTAAAAATTAAAATTTTAGCTATTTTTGGTTTTTTTTTTGTCTTAAATTTTTTTTTTTTAATTTTCCATTTCTTTTCTTAGTACTATTTACATTTGTAAATATTGCAATTTTTTAGTAAAATTTATGATCCAGTTTAATTTTTAAATCATAAACAAGTATATAACGAGAATATATGAGAAATTATTGCATTTCGTTAGTCTTTTGCTGTTTTCGACACAAACAGGTATTTTGCTTTGATTGGAAAATTTTCTTGTTCAACTTTTACTTTTGGGTTCTTGTAAAATCATATAAAGCAACATGATTAAATTTTTACATGCCCTTTATTGCCTTCAACGGGGTTAGGTTAGGTTAGGTTAGGTAGTGATGGTTGCCCAGAGAGTAGGGCCCACTTGGACGAAAAAGTTTGGTTCATCCTTTGTGATACCATTGCAAGAGGGTGAAGGAAAAGGGGAGAAGGGAAGGGATGGGGAGTGGTGAGTGTTTGTAGACTACGAACGGCGACTAGTCTACGGTTGTGTTAACCTCATTATGTTGCTGATGAAGTTCATCAGATTGCTGTTATCAACACCTGCTATATCAGCAGGCACAGAAAAGAAGTGAGAACCAAGATGCTTGAATCTTAGTCCCGCGAAGGCTGAGCAGCTAAGGAGCAGGTGCTGAGATGATTCCACCTCATCCACCTCCATACAGCTGACGCAAAAAGGACTCGAAGTAATTCCGAGTCTCACGGCATGTATACCTCGCGGACAGTGCCCCGTGAGGATGCCCACGAAATTTGAGCGATGACGTTTTGTCATCCCCAGGATATCCCTCGAACGCCTCCTATCCAAACGTGGCCAGAAGGACTTCGCGACCCTACACGTTCGGGTACTTGCCCAGCGCTCGCTGAGTTGGTGCAGAGTCCATCCTTCCAGGAGTAGAGCGCAGGTTGTCAAGGGGATCCCGATCCTCTCCTTTCACGGGCACATTACCTCACAGGCCCCTTGTCTGGCCAGCTCATCGGCTTCGCAGTTTCCTACAATGTCACTGTGAGGATGCTTGAGTGCCCAAATGTGAGGTTGAGCTTATAGCCCAAGCCCCTCAGTCTGATTGCGGTACGAGCAGCGGCAATTCTGCCTGCGATGTCTATAGGTACCACATTTAACATTACATTAAGCGCCAGAGTAGGAGTAGTTCGAAGCGCCCCACTGATTCCAACGGGGTAAGCTTCATCAAATTCTGATTCGTATTTAGTCTAGCATTCGATAGCACTTTACGTGGGAAAGTACGAAACAACTTTAGCTTTTCTTGCCCTTTCATCCCTTTCAGTACGACACTTTTTGTTTATATGGAAAAAAATGCGCAACAGCGTCAGGGAAAAAAAGTCTAAAAAATCAGCGCTATTTTTTAGAAATTTTAATTAAAAACCGTGGAATTGGAAGGGAAAGTTTGTGGAATTTTTCTAACTTTTGGATAAAATGTATCGATTTATAATGGGTTTGGGTCTGGTAAACAATAAGCCACTCATTAATACAAAAATAATCAAAAGCGTTAAAAAAAATTAAAAAAAAAAAAACTGGTCAAAATATTGCTGTATGGCGGGGTGTACATAATAATTTCGCCTAATCTCAAAATGCGGGATGTCTGGGAAAAAATACCTATAACTTGGTAATGGTTAGACTAATATTATATTTGCACTACATTTTAGCCACACTCAAGATTTAACGTATTTATGCATTTATGTATGTACGTTGCGAAAGTTTAGTGTATTTTCATATGTAAATAGTGCCAATTAGTTAAAAAGTAATGTCAAGGCGAAGGTTAAGCGAGTAATTTACTTAAGTCTTTTCGATGTTTTTTAAAGAAATTCGATCATGCTCATGATGCTTAGCATTTTTATAATTTATGTGCACAATATTGGCTAGATTTTTTTCTTTAACACCTTTCTATGTTTCAATTGGGCAGCTGTGGATCTATATTTTCTCTCACTCACTTAGTTAACTTTTTCTATTGCAAAGTATTAATTACTATGCTAGGCACCGTTAATTTCCACGTAGTTATTGACACCCCAGAAAATGGAAAACTCTCAATGTCATCAAGAGTTGTAGTGTTTTTAATCGATAAATGAGAAACAGTTTTGGCAACACTTTTGACACTCAACCGTTGCTCATACTAAAACTGCTTGAATTTAAGAGCTTTTAAACCGTTCAAATTTGTCTAGATTGCATAATTTTTTTATTTTTTTTTCCAACAGCAAGTCACTTAACCACTATCTTTTTAACTTTCAACTCGTTACTTGCAAGAATTACAATGTTTTTCTCTTAGCAATTTTTTCATTGCACTTGTGTGTCTGGCTGCTCTTCACATTTTCCACTGCACCTCTACTTTTCCCGCTACCTGCTTGCTTGAACTAATCGAAAATAATTTCTTATAATATGGCTTTAACTTTTTATTTTAATTGAAGTAATTTATATTTATGAACAGGGTTAATTTTAGTAATTTTTCTAATGCAAAAATTTTGTATGTGCTGCCTATGCCGTGTAGTACTAAAACTTGGCTGGCCTTTGCATTCTTTCAGCGTCTATTGCGCAAGTCCTTTTCATTATCGATTTTGGTTGTGCTGTCATTTCAACATTGCAACTGTCACATGTTGTTGAGTTGTCCGTCACTGGTGATTTCGTCATCTGTTTTATCGCTGTTTGTTTACACCAACACGAAATCCATATGCAGGTGTTTTTGTTCCTCTCTTTCCATTCTCATGATTCCTCATCTATATGTTTGATTACAAAATGCTCGTACATCTTGAGACATTTCGCTTTATTAGTGGCTGAATGTGGGCATGTTTTCATTACCACTGTTTGATATACATTTTGTGAACGCTTAGTTTTAAGAGCGGCAAGGCAAAAATGAGTGACATTCCAAAAACAAGAAACAACTTGTAAATCTGCAGCTAAAGGGTTTTTCAATAAGGGCGGGTAGGTGTTGAAATGGAATAATATGGCGTTTGCTGTGTGGCACGTAGCGCCGTGCTGCTGGAACCACATATCGTCTAGGTCCATACGGTCCATATGGGCCATAAGAAATTGGAAGGGCCACCACGTCTACCGAAAAATGGGCGCAATGGGCGCAATGCGCGCAACGTTTGCGTTAATGAACACTCATTTTGATACTAAAGTTTTATCATTTGAACGTGCTGTTCAATGGTGTAACTTGCCATGATGATTTGCCATAAACAACTGAATAATAAACAAAAGATTTGACAGATGTCACCAAAACAAAATGGCTGCCACAGGGCGCCAAAATCGACCCGCGCTAATTGAAAAACCCCTTATTTTAGTGGCCCACTGGGATGAAACGCTAGATGCCGCAACTTTTCGAAATCAAATCTCTAATTCTACGTTCCCATGGCACATAATTTGCTCTCCCACTCGTAATTCGCTTCCCAATTGCCCTTCGACTTACATAATTCAAAATACAAAATGTTAAGGCCAAATTAACTTGCTGTATTCTCCCAGAAGTAACGAATTCCATACCAAATCGTAGTCTTACGTATAGTAATTTTTATCGGAAATTTATCAAAATGAAAAAATCTTGATTAATAAACAAAAAAATTTATTTTTAGTAATGGGAACCACAAAAGAAATTGATAAAAAAAATATTGTGTCAAGTAGGTTGCTTAACACCTCATTTATGATGAAGGCGGCCAAATTCAGGAGTAATTGCACAAAGCCTTAGTTCTGCAACTCTTGAGTAATTCTTAAAGTCAATGGTAGTTTTTCCGGCAGCCAAGTCCACTTTCTCCGCAATGTTTCCACTTTTTCCTATTGCTGAAAAATGGAAGGAGTAAATTAATGAAATCTTAATATTATAAAGAGGAAAACTTTGTTTGTTTGTTTGTTTGTAACGAATAGGCTCAAAAACTACTGGACCGATTTTGAAAATTCCCTCACCATTCGAAAACTACATTATCCACGAGTAACATGGATTACATTATATTTTGGAAAAAAATAGGGTTCCATAAGATATTTGGTTTTTTCGGACACAAACTGAAAAAAATCTTATATATAAAATAAAGTCAACTTTTTGTGTGTGTTCGCTAACCGGCCGTGTCTGCACCGAATTAAACCAAACTTACACACGTTGTTAAGAAGGTATTGAAGATGGTTTCCGTATAGATATAGGTCAAAACGTGGACCCGGGTAACCTTCGGATGTGTATGTACAATATGGATATCAAATGAAAGCTGTTGATAAGTGCTTTAATACGGGGTAATTTTCATACCTATTGATGACTAGGGTCTCGAAATATATGCCAAAACGTGGACCCGCCGTGTCTTTGCACCGAATTAAACCAAACTTACACACATTGTTAAGTAAGTATTGAAAATGGGTTTCGTAAAGTTTGGTTGTAATTCGGAGCAGTGGCAACGGGTATAGCGTTCTTTTGAGCCAGCCATAATGTCGCTTATTTTTTTAACGCTTGGGGCGGAACTGAACTGTCAAATTGACAGTGTGTCAATATTTCTTTCTGATTTGGATGCCATAAGGAAAAAACGTAAGTGCAACATGTAAAAATTGTTTGTGAATTTTTTTGGAGTGGATTTTGGAACAGTGAATAGTTTCTTACGAAATTTGAGAATTTAATGTGAAATCCGAATGAAATTATGTGTTCGTGGAAAAAACAATTTTTTTCGTTTTTTTTTTTTGATAAATATAAATGGATAATGGTTAAAAAAGCTCCAATGCTTAATAAAACATATAAATTGAAACGAAAAATTCATGGATGATCAGGAAAAAAGACGATTGTTTATTCATATGCGTTGATTTGAAATTTAAAAGCAATCTTCTTTTTTCCTGATTTTCAATTTATATTTTATATTTACTCAAAAACAAATAGAAAAACAGAAAATATTGTTTATGCCAAAGCGCTTGAATAAAGAATAAAGAAATAAATAATATGAAAACCATATATTTTCTGTTCTAAACCATATCTACCTATTCTATTTTAGTGTGCCCAGCGAAGGGGGCCGGGTTTGCTAGTTACAAAATAAAGCAGAATCTTTTTAATCACTTTTCCCCCATCAACGGAATTCATAGCAAATAATAATAGTAAAACGCAAAGAAGAAGAAGTAGAGTTGTCAAATGAGAGCGAATAACGTACCATGGGAATGTAGTATATGGTGGACCATGTAAAATTTGCTTTTTGGATCGGCTATAAAAAAAACTAATAAATTTTTTTTCAAACTTTTTTTATTTTGAATATTGAACATTGTCATGTATGAATGAAAAATAATATCGTTGAAATAACTGCCACGACTGGCTTTACAGTAAGCCATTCGATCAACCCAATTTTTAAGCACATTTTCGATTGTTTGGGCTCCAATTTCATAAATGGCAACTTCGATTTCGTGGTTTAAAGCATCAATCGTCTCTGGATGGTTCGCATAGCATTTGTCCTTAACAGCTCCCCACAAAAAATAGTTCAACGGGCTTAAACCACAGCTCCGAGGCGGCCAATTGATATCGGATTTCGGCTGATTATTCGGTTTTCAAAAACGGTAGCCAAAAGTTCGAGTGTAACTTTGGCAGTGTGACAAGTTGCACCGTCCTATTGAAACCAAATGTCGCCCATGTCATCCTCTTCAATTTTTGGAAACAAAAACTCGTTGTTTACTGTAACCGCGGAAGAAGGAGAAGACTCACTACTTTGGAAATAGGTTTTCAATATTTCCCAACTTTGTTCAAGCGTATAGCGTCTTATTTCGTAAATGTCAAACCTTTAAGTAAATTATGAACATATTTGACATGTCATTTGTGTTCTCTTCTTCTTAATTGGCGCTATAACCGCTTACGCGATTTTGGCCGAGTTTAACAAAGCGCGCCAGTCGTTTCTTTCTCGTGCTAACCGGCGCCAGTTGGACACACCAAGTGAAGCCAAGTCCTTTTCCACCTGATCTTTCCAACGCAGTGGAGGCCGCCCTCTTCCTCTGCTACCACCAGCTGGTACCGCATCGAATACTTTCAAAGCCGGAGCGTTTGTATCCATTCGGACGACATGACCCAGCCAACGTAGCCGCTGGATCTTTATTCGCTGCGCTATGTCTATGTCGTCGTAAAGCTCATACAGCTCATCGTTCCATCGTCTGCGATATTCGCCGTTGCCAACGTGCAAAGGTCCAAAAATCTTACGCAGAATCTTTCTCTCGAACACTCCAAGCGTCGCTTCATCGGATGTTGTCATCGTCCAAGCTTCTGCGCCATACGTTAGGACGGGCATGATGAGAGTCTTGTAGAGTGTTAGTTTTGTTCGTCGAGAGAGGACTTTACTACTCAATTGCCTACTTAGTCCAAAGTAGCACTTGTTGGCAAGAGAGATTCTACGTTGGATTTCAAGGCTGACATTGTTATCGGTGTTAATGCTGGTTCCTAAATAGACGAAGTCTTTTACAACCTCGAAATTATAACTGTCTACAGTGACGTGGGTGCCGATACGCGAGTGCGCCGACTGTTTGTTTGAAGACAGGAGGTACTTCGTTTTGTCCTCGTTCACCACCAGACCCATTCGCTTTGCCTCTTTATCCAGTTTGGAGAAGGCAGAACTAACAGCGCGGTTGTTAAGGCCGATGATGTCAATATCATCGGCATACGCCAGCAATTGTACGCTCTTATAAAAAATTGTGCCCGAGCGATTAAGTTCTGCGGCTCGTACGATGCTCTCCAACATCAGGTTAAAGAAGTCACACGACAGCGAGTCACCCTGTCTGAAACCTCGTTTGGTATCAAACGGCTCGGAGAGGTCCTTCCCAATTCTGACGGCGCTGCTGGTGTTGAGCATCGTCATCTTACATAGCCGTATTAGTTTTGCGGGGATACCAAATTCAGACATCGCGGCATACAGGTAACTCCTTTCCGTACTGTCGAATGCAGCTTTGAAGTCGACGAAAAGATGGTGTGTGTCGATTCTCCTTTCATGGGTCTTTTCCAAGATTTGGCGTATTGAGAATATTTGGTCGATGGTAGACTTTCCAGGTCTGAAGCCACACTGATAAGGTCCAATCAGTTGGTTGACGGTGGGCTTCAGCCTTTCACACAATACGCTCGCTAGAACCTTATAGGCGATATTTAGAAGACTAATCCCGCGGTAATTGGCACAAATTGCAGGATCGCCCTTCTTATGGATTGGGCAGAGCACACTTAAATTCCAATCGGCAGGCATGCTTTCATCCGACCATATTTTGCATAGGAGCTGATGCATGCACCTTACCAGCTCCTCGCCGCCATGTTTGAATAGCTCAGCCGGCAGTCCGTCGGCGCCCGTGGCTTTATTGTTCTTTAGCCGTGATATTGCTATTCTCACCTCGTTATGATCGGGTAGCGGAACGACAATTCCGTCGTCAACGATTGGGGTATCGGGATCTTCACTTTCTCGGTGACATGCGCAGCTGTCACTGTTTAATAGGTTCGAGAAGTGTTCCCTCCATAATCTAAGATTGCTCTGTACGTCAGTCACCAGTTCGCCGTCTTTGTTCTTACAGGAAAACGCCCCGGTCTTGAAACCTTCTGTAAGCCGCCGAACTTTCTGGTAGAATTTTCGGGCGTTGTTCCTGTTGGCCAGCATCTCAAGCTCTTCGCACTCACGTATTTCGGCCTCTCGTTTCTTCTTTCGGATAATACGTCTCTCTTCCTTTTTCAGCTCTCTGTAGCGATCCCACATGGCTCGCGTTGCGCCCGATCGCAGCGTGGCTCTATAGGCGGCATCCTTTCTTTCTGCGGCAGCATGACATTCCTCGTCGTACCAGTTGTTTTTTCGGGCTCGCCGGAATCCGATTTCTTCTTCGGCGGCGGTACGTAGAGAACGAGAAATGTTGCTCCATTGTTCGTGGATGCCGGTTTGTTGGGCAGTACTCTCTGAGAGCAGGAGTGAGAGTCGAGTGGCGAATCTTCTGGCTGTCTGTTGTGATTGCAGCTTTTCGATGCCGAACATTCTTTGCGTAGGTAGATGCACGTTTTTTGCTGCACAGAGGCGTATGCGCAGTTTGGCTGCAACAAGGTAGTGATCCGAGTCAATGTTGGGTCCTCGGATCGTACGTACATCTAATACACTAGAAGCGTGTCTTCCATCTATCACAACATGATCGATCTGGTTTCATGTTTTTCGATCAGGAGACAGCCAGGTGGCTTGGTGAATCTTCTTATGCTGGAATCTGGTGCTGCAGACTACCATGTTTCGGGCCCCGGCGAAGTCGATCAGCCTCTGTCCGTTACCGGATGTTTCGTTGTGCAGGCTGAATTTTCCGACTGTTGGACCAAAAATTCCCTCCTTGCCCACCCTGGCGTTGAAGTCGCCAAGCACGATTTTTATGTCGTGGCGGGGGCAGCGCTCATAGGAACGTTCCAGGCGCTCATAGAAGGAATCTTTGGTCGCATCGTCCTTCTCTTCCGTCGGGGCGTGGGCGCAAATTAGCGATATGTTGAAAAATCTGGCTTTGATGCGGATTGTTGCGAGACGCTCGTCCACCGGAGTGAACGACAGTACTTGGCGACGAAGTCTCTCTCCCACAACAAATCCGACACCGAATTTGCGCTCCTTTACATGGCAGCTGTAGTAGACGTCGCAAGGTCCTATGGTTTTCTTTCCTTGCCCCGTCCATCGCATCTCTTGGATGGCAGTGATGTCAGCCTTTACTCTCACGAGGACATCAACCAGCCGGGCAGAGGCACCTTCCCCATTAAGGGACCGGACATTCCAGGTGCATGCCCTCAAATCGTATTCCTTAGTTCGTTTGCAGGGGTCGTCATCAGTATAGGGAGGTCTCATCCGAGGCTTTTTTAAAGTTTTCATTGGGGGGGATTTTTAAGTGGCGGGTCCCAAACCCAACGCACAACCAGCTATCCTGGAGTGTTTCGCCTTCTCACTTTAGCTCACTCCCGAACGGGTGTTCGGAAGCTACCCAGAGGATACGTGGGCTAATCCCGGCCGTTGTGAGCTGCTTGAACCATATGCAGAAGAATCGTCCTGGCCATTCCCAAGTGAATGGCGATCAGTAACTTTCCCCACTTGCGTGGACTTCTACACATGGAACCATCCTCATTTGTGTTACCATTCTCAAAAAAATAGGTGGTTCAAAAAGCAAACGCTATATGGCCCACCCAGTATAAGTAACGAGCAGGCATATCATATTTCTTCTATCCTTTACTAACCGGACACATCATCAAAAACCTGTACAAACTTCTATCCTGCAATGCATAGATAACAAATTGTAAGAAACATAATAAAGTTGAATTTTGTTTTGCACACCATAAATTTACGAGTAACTTGAATTTTTAGTCGACATAAAACCTACACTGAAAAATTTGCCAACTTACTGTAGACCTACAAAACGTAGGCACTACAGTTTTAAGTCACCTCCGTATGTTATGGTTTTCATGAGCTTTTTGCATAGCAGGACATTAGCATTCCTTGCTGAAAGACAACCGTTATTAGAAAAAATTTTGTTCATAATTTTTAATGCTTCTTACCCACAGTGCGCGCCGAGTAGTAATCCACGACCGCTTACTAATCCAGATAACCCTGCGAGCTTACTCGTGCAAAAATTGTCTTGGTTATCATAAATTCCTTTATCCTTGCACTTGGTTGACCACTTGCTTAGCAAAAATATCGGCTAGCAAATTTAAAGTATTGTTAACGCTAAGCGCTCTAACGAGCGACGCTCTTAAAACAATACACAACTTGGCTAATATTGCTGGTCTGAGTGTCAATGCTGAAAAAAAGATCTAAAGCCATTGTAAAGTTCATCGACTTTCTGCGCTTTGCATTATGGAAGCTATGAAATCAACTCCACCGGCTGCTCTTAGGCTATCCTCGACCTGACACCGATTGATCTCTTTGCGGAAAATCAGGCTGCAACCTCAGCTGCGAGGCTACAAGCAACCGATCAGCTTATTTTTGGGAATACCATGGTCAATTCAGACCCTAAGGTTCTAGGTTCTAGTTACGAGTTTTGGAAAACCGCTAAAGACGGTTATAGAAGACGATGGTTTGTGTAACGGCTAAGTTCCGAGAAGTAGCACAATGGAAGGGGGAGTTAGCGCTGGCATATATTGTGCAGAATTAAGCATCAAAAAGTCATTTAAGTCCCTAACTATTGCACTGAGGACTTTGCTGTTAAGAAAGCAGCATAGCTTTTAGCTACAGAAGCAACAATTAACTGCGCAATAAACTTCTACGTGGATAACCAGGCAGCTAAAAAAGCGATCAAATCATACTATCATACAAAAATGTCAAGAGTGCAACGAAGCAATTAAAAGTTTGCTCGTAATCGCAGGCTTTGTGACTGTTGGGTTCCGGGAAATGAGACGAAATAGCAAAAGAAGGCGCGAGACTTGCAGGGAATCAAATAAGTTAGGTACTTAAACCCCCGCGCACAATTCAAAAAGAATAAGCACATGTTCAAAAAGGCGAAACGCTTAGTTTAACCAATTTCAAATTTGCCAGGATCATGTGTGAACGCGCATACAATGATAGTTATATGGAATCGTCTATGTCGTTCAGCAGGATTAGTTGCAGCTCCTCATAAAAAACCATTTGCCGCTCGGCGGCGGCATAAAACTGTAGGTCCCTCCATTTTTGAAACAACATCAAGACGCACGCCACAAATAGGCTCCATTCGAAGCAGTACACATATGCCAATGATTAGCCCAGTCATTAAATCACTTTTTAGCTCTTCTGCGAATTACCCTTAATGACCTCTATCGACTCAAAGCGGCGTCCGCGGAGTGGTAATTTACGTTTTGGAAAAGGAAAAAAGTCACAGGGGGCTAAATCCGGTGAATACGATGTTTGTTCGATGATATTTGTTTAGTTTTTGGCCAAAAAAAGGTTCACAGTATGACCCTTGCGAGACGGTGTCTTATCATGGTGCAAAATACTTTAGTTTTCTTTCACAAATTGGGCCGTTTCCTACGCACATTCTCTCTCAAACGTCGCACTAATTCCAAACAATATTCTTTATTTATCGTAGAACCATTTGGAATGAATTCCGAGTGCACAACACCATCATTAATCAAAGAAAACGAGTAGCATGACTTTCACTTTTGACCGACTTTGACGAGGTTTTTTTGGGTCTCGGCTCATGTGGATAGCGCCATTCAGCCGCCTGTTGACTGGTTTGTATGTCAAACTCATATACCCACCGCCCAAGCATGTCTTCAGCCACCTTCTTCCGATGAATTTTTTTAAAGAAATTCAACTCTCTTGGAACGAGTCGAGCAGCTACGCGTCTGACGAGCTACCTCCTTCAAACTTAAATGATGGTTTTCCAGCACCATTTCTTTGACTTTGTCGACCTTTTCATCCGTTGAAGATGTTGATGGGCGATCAGATCGGGGCAAATATTCCACGACTTCTCGGCACTCTTCAAAAGCCGTATATTACTCGTAGACCCGTGTTTTTTTTTTCGACGATTCCGTTCAAAACACAAAATTTAAGGCAAATTGTTTGTTCGATATTTTTATCCTTAGTGAAAATCGCAGAGCACACTTGCGGTTGACATTATAGAGGACAGTTATACCAACATTCCAGCACAAAACTTTAAACATTCATATGTGTAAGGTGCGCTTCTTGAATGAACAATTCCCGATATTTTTTTGGCAGAATGTATACCTGAACTGGAGCTTGAAGGACTCCTAAAAATCGCTAAAAATAGGACTCTGATCTGGTATCGCTATGGGCCAAAATGGTCTCTGCGTGGCTTCGGCCACGAAAGAATTCGATGTGTATATTTGAGAAAGCTTGTCTTGTATGGTTTGAAATAGAGGAATTTAATTGTAAACGAATATTGTTAAAGGTATAAACAAATAAATGTATATCTCAATTTATTGTATATTTTTCCAGCAGGCGACCACCGACGAAAATTCTCTATTATTATTATTTTATTATAATCATTGTTAGTGTCAAATCAAAAGAAAATAAAGAATATATCTACCTCCTACAAATCTGAGAAGTGCGACGAAAAATATGAGTCGTCGAGATATCTGTCCCCAGCGTCATTTTTGCAATTAAATTAAAATTCGGCGATAAGTAACCAAGCCTCGCCTTCTAAGCCCATACGAATATTTAAAAAATCTTTATTTTCCTCAGTGATATCTTCTTTTAGAAGACCCTGGCGGCCGCCGTAGTCGAATGAGTTGGTGCGTGAGTATCATTCAGGAGTGCGTAGATTCAAAATCAAATGAAGTGTTTTCTAATAGCGGGCGCCCCCCGACAAGCAATGGCAAACCTCCGAGCGTATTTATTTCTATTAAAAAAGGTTTTTCACTAAAAACCATTCGCTGTTCCATTTGTGGAACAACATCCCGACATACAGGACAAATATGAAGAGGAGCTCGGCCAAACATCTAACAGAAGCGGCGCGTATAATAATAAATTTATAGTAAACTAGCTTTAACCCGCGGTCCCGCTCGCGTAGGAGTAGGTTTGAGGGATTTAGGATATGTATATAAAAGAATTACAAACAATAATTTCATAGAAAATAATTTTTTATTAATAACAATAATATTACAATACCCGGCATCCGTTGCTATGTCTCGTTGGATAAAATCAAAAAACCAATCAGAAAAATATCTATCTCAAACCGTTTTTGAACTTTGCATTTAGGTCATAGTTGAACAGCTTATGCGGATTATGAAGTCTAGAGTGCGCTATAAATAGTGGGAAATAGGAAAAACTAAGATTTTTTAGATTAAATCTAAGCAAATATTCGATTATTAGTGACGAATGAGAATGGTGGCGCGGCCTGGGGGCTGTGGGAAGGGCGTTCCATCATAAAAACATGCCTATAACCTTCATTGGGTGAAAATATGAATGTACAGCGCACGCTCGATAACGTGAACGCTCTAAAACGTGAACACCCTAAAACGTGAACAAACCCAAAAAGCTCTATAACATGAACAATAAACGTTACAATTACTTGAATGTAGTTTACATTGATCTCAAGTAATACTAAAATTGGAGAATCTCCTAATTATAAAATAGGCATTTTATTCGTAATTGCATGTAAGGAATAAAATATTTCAGTCGCGGTTTTGGCTTTGCAAAAAGTGTTTCGTCTTATGTTTTCTCGCAAAAATAAGTTCTTAAAAACCCGTGTGCTTGACATTAAAACAAAAGGCTTAAATTCTATGTTTTTTAAAAAAAGGCTCATCTGTGACGATTTTAGCAAAGAAATATAATGTTGCTAAATCATCAATTCGTAACATTAAATTGAAAAAGCAAGTGATTTTAAAATGCGTAAACAACACGTATTGTGGACCTGGAAATAGAAAAACACTGCGTTCTTCAGAGTTGCCCAAAATGGAGAGAGCTCTTTATCGTTGGTTTATCCGAATGCGAGAAAAATACTGGCCAGTAAGTGCTCTAATGTTGAAAGAAAAGGCAAAAACACTGCATGCAAAATTTAAAGAAAATGAAGCAAACTTCTTCGCTAGTGATGGATGGCTCCAAGGATTCAAGAAGAGGTACGGTATACGTCTTCTTAAAATATGAGGCGAAAAACTGTCTTCGCAACCTCAGCTAGTGGATCCGTTGAAAGAAAAACTTAAAACTAAAATGCCCGAATTGGAGTTGTGCAACGATCAGTTATATAATGCTGATGAGTCGGGGTTATTGTGGAGACTTTTGCCAAAGAAAACGTACGCGTCGAGTTTGGTGAAGAGAGCCCCAGCGGTAAAGTCCGAGAAGTAGCGAATCACGTTTTTGTGCTGTTCAAACGCCACTGGGTCCCACAAGCTTAAGCTTTTGGTAATTGGAAAGGCGAAGAATCCACGCTGCTTTAAAAACTTTCAGTGTCCCACCGACTATAAGACCTCCAAATCCGCCTGGATGACGTCGGCTATTGGCTCAAGCAATGGTTTCATGAGTCATTTGTTCCACAGGTGAATATTCCTTTTAAGGTTTGTCCGATTTTTAAGGTTAACTGGTTGTTTTTTAAGGTTCCATCGTTTTTAAAGTAGAAAGCCTTGCCAATTAAAGCTCTCCTCCTAATCGACAACGCTCCTTCTCACCCAAATGAAGCTGAACTGACAACGGAGAATGGGCAAATTTCGGCAATGCTTACGCCACCAAACGTTACTCCCCTCATTCAACCGATCGATCAGAATGCAATAAAAATCACTAAGTTCCATCACAAAAACAGCCTTCTAGCTTCAATAGCAGCGACAAAGACTGATTTGCTCGAGTCGTTCAAAAAAATTAACTTAAAAACAGCTATAAATCTTTTGGATGCGGTTTGGTTTCGTGTTGCTGAAGCAACATTAGCTAAGTGCTGGAACAGTATTTTAGATTTTGCGGTAAACAATGATGATCCCGAAGATAATGTTCCGTTGGCGGTTTTAAAAGAAAAATGGGAAGCTGAACTCCGCACCTTGATGAGCAACACCGCCGATCTCCTTAGTCGTTTAAATCCTGGGTTCGTTCGTGTTCGCAGATATGCTCAAAAATATGTATGTGGGTTATTGAAAAAACTCTTGTTTATTAAAAATTTCAGATTGAATTCACGTTAACAGGCATTCATGAATGGAACGAAGATATCGAGGAGGGCAATGCAGATGACGACCATCAACAAGAGGACGAATCCGATGATGACAGCGTATCAGAGCAACTGGAGAAAATTAAGCCGACTGAAGCGATTGAAATTTTCAATAAGGCGCTAATAATGGGCTGGTCAAGAAGACGTCGATCAAAATGATATGAGTGTGCTAAGATGGTTAAGGGAGAAAGCTGGGCTTCAAATTTTAGAAAAAAATAAGATAAAAAAAGATGACTTTTAAATAAAACCATCATATGACTTAATTTTCAATTAATATGTAACGAAAACAAGAATAAAATGTGAATTTAAATGTAAAAAAAAATATTTTTACTTAGTCTTTTTGGGCATTCCAAAACGTGAACACTTTTGTTAACGTGAACTGCCTTGGTTTGAATTAGTTCACGTTATCGAGCGTGCGCTGTATAAACATTTTTACGTCATTTGGTGTTGTCGTTTCGTAGTGATGCGCGAACAACGTACAGACATTCACCTTTATAGTAAAGATAAATAAATGCTTCTAATTTTTTATGGGCCACTTTATAAAAATCTAACAAGCTATCAAAGGCAGCTTATTATTTCCCATTTCCCATCCTATATTTGAGCCGAACTTTTTAAATATTTTCACCAACTTTTGGTAGATACGCTTACAATTTTTTTTTTTTTTTAATATAATTTTATTGATTATTTACCATGAGCGTATGCTCATTTTTAATTTTATTAGACACATTTTTGAGGAGCAATATTTAAAACATTGATGTAAAAAATAAAGTAAACTTAAACATTAAATAACTAAATACATAAAATGATAATTTATAATACCCAAGATACGCGGTGAAGATCTTATGCAAGTTAACTAAAAATAAATAAATAAATATAAAACAGATTTTATTGCACTCGAAGTGCCGATCTAGTTAGATTGTAGCGGGGTGTAGCTTTTCTCAAAAGTACTATCTAGCAACGGTACTTGTGTGTAATTGTGTTGAGGAGCCACCTGCTCACGTTCGGTATACTTGGGATTCCTGCAACGTACACAACTGCCAAATAAATTCAACCAGCGTCGTGAAATAGACCTGCCGCCAACACTGGTCTTCTTTGGCGCGAATTTACGCCCGCCTTGCACCTCAGTCGTTGCAGAGACATCCATAGCAATGCTGTTCGAACAGCGTTCAATGTACAAACCCGTCGGGGAGGGAGTCCTCTGGGGACCTCGGCTATACATGAGACTCCAAACTTTTGGTGCATGAATTCTCTTCTCTTTCATGTCGATTTTGTTGCGTTTACGACGTGCCGGTTTCGGTGGCGATGACAATTCGATCACTTCAACATCAATAGCCGAATCAGAGCTGCTGGGATGGCTTGCGCGCGAGTCATATTGGGATTTATCACTGTCTTTTGCGTTGGTAGTTTCCACGCACTTCTGTCGGGCTTTAAGGGAATTACTACGCCTGCGCAGTGCGACTGAAACGAAATAGAGAGATATTAGCATAGGAAGTTGATGAAAAATAAAGCATGCAGGATTTTTAAGCTAACACTTACCATTATCCCTCGTCGTTCGCCTTTCACCGCTCTCTCCATCCGGATAATTGCTGAAATTCAAAGCCATTGGTTGTATCGCTGCCACGCTTTTAATATTTCGACCACATTTCTCTATTGTGCTCTCACTGCATAGATTATTGTTGCCATCTGGCGTATCAGCTGTCACGTATATTTGCAGTTCGCCATTTGGTATGCCAAGGTGCGGCGGTGAGGGTGTTGGCGGTGCTGGCGGTGGCGGTGACGGTGAGTAGCATATATCACCTACAGTTTGTGTCGCCTTTGTGCTCTTTGCGGTGCAGTAGAGCAAACCCTGCACCGACTGCCTCCCTACGCCCCAAGACGGTTGGCTGTTTGCACCCATCTGACCATAGCCAAAAGAACGACAATTCTGACTTTTCTGGATTTGATCCTCGGCGGTACTCAACCGCACCCGCAAGAAATCCACATTTTGTCGAAGGCGCGTAATTTCGCACTGCTTTTCATCCAGCTTTGATTGCTGGTAGTCATTATACGATTTAAGGCGATCGCGCTCATCCAGCAATAATGCATACATATTTTTATCAATTAGGCCGTCTTTGCAGTTTTCCCTCAACACACCACCCTCATTACTCTTGTCTGCTTCTCGGCCGAAATCATCGTCGCCGTCGTCGGTAGTACCGCTACCACTCTGTGTGGAAGTTGTTGCTGATGTTGTCGCTGTCATGTTGCTGTTCGAAAAGTCTGCGCCGTCATCTGGCTCCCCATCGACACCGTCAATTACTTTCTCAAGCGCTTGATTCAGCCTCTCCGCGACAACGGTAACGCTACGCTGCAACTGCATCCTTTCCCGTGTTATCGGATCTCGCACCAGTGCCTCAGGCAGTGAACGATGTCTTTGGATTTTCGCTAGCCTACGTCGACGTTCATCTTCGTTGCGTATATTTGCGATATATTGTCCGACTTTGCTTTCGACATGCTTGTAGCGACGCTTCGTATATTCCGAATGGATATCGTGATAGGAGTGTGACTTGCGATTACGCTCTAGTGGCTGTTTGGGCGCATCACTACCGATGGGCATACCAGTTCGATCGCTCTTAATTATGGAATCATTGGTTATCGCGGCACGCTCAGTGGGTTGTTCTGTAGTACATTCGGCCGATGATATGGTTTGGTCGGTGACGGATGAATTGGATGTGCTGAGATTATGAGTTGGCTTGACCATATTTTTGTCGCTTTCTTCGCTAAACAATTGGTGTTTTTGCCCTTCACGCAAGCGGTGAGGAAATTGAAACCTGTTCACCGGAGTTGGCGATGAGTCTAAATCAAAGAGTTCATCGTACGGAAAGCTTTCATCTTGAATGCTCATTTTCAAGGTAACAACTAAAATTTTGCAAGCAAAAGCGGCAATATCCTGTATTTTTACTTTACTTAAATTTAAATTACAACAACAATTTAAATGGGACTAAACTTTAATACGCATTTACAATTCGGAATTAATTTTTTGAGCGTGCGTACAACAAACTCTTGTAAATTATATTTTATTCTAAACGAAAAAACTACAAATTTTGGAAAACAAATTTTAAATAAACGCGATACTAAAACAATTGAAACTAAAGAAAAAACAGTAACTCATGAAACAATACCGAATGCCAACTGACTCAGCAGCCTTTAAGCTACTTCAGCGACGCAAAAAATGAGAAAATTATACCAAAGGTAACGGTATTGGAGGCCAATAACAATGCTACATGCATACATTCTTAAAGTGTTAATATTATATATATGTATATGTGGGCATTAGGGTAGGTTCGTACTGCTAACTGCTTGGGGTTGAAGCCAACGTCTGTTAAGGAATGCGACTTGTAACAAGCCTGGAAAGACCTGAGCTAAGAGGAAATAATTGATTTTAAGAATATACAGTTTTTTAAAGTTAATTTTTTTTAAGAATTGCGCAAAAATGTATAGCGATTTTTGTGTGCTTCTTCACAGCACCTTGCAACTTACTTAACTTAGTCACTGAGAGCAACTAAAATATCACCGTCGCTCATGGCGAAAAGAATTCAGGAGTTGTGACCTATAAAGAGATCATTAACTTAATATCAGCGAATTTGAAGGACGTCACCGTGGTTATAACAGCGTTTTTTTTTTTACAAAAGAAACTGAGTAAAATTTAGGTTCTTTAAGGTTTCACTATTTTTATTGAACATGCGGCTCTAAACAGTTATGTGCGAAAAATCATGTGATTTAAGGGGGGAGCCTGGTTTATGAGGTCTAAAAATTGCATCTCTTTGCGATTTTTTTTTTTTTTAAGGAAAAAAAAAGAGGTTGTCTGTAAAGTCGGTTTACTGACGATAGTTTAATGTGATAACGTCATAAGAAAATACTGATTGAATGGTTGCATTTTTCAAAAGAAAATTTTAATTTTATTTGTTTGATAGATATTTTGTATGGATATAGAGAATGAGTTAACATTAACATAACATAACATAACATAACATAACATAACATAACATAACATAACATAACATAACACAACATAACATAACATAACATAACATAACATAACATAACATAACATAACATAACATAACATAACATAACATAACATAACATAACATAACATAACATAACATAACATAACATAACATAACATAACATAACATAACATAACATAACATAACATAACATAACATAACATAACATAACATAACATAACATAACATAACATAACATAACATAACATAAAGTAACATAATATAACATAACATAACATAACATATATTAACATAACATAACATAACTCAACATAACATAACATAACATAACATAACATAACATAACATAACATAACATAACATAACATAACATAACATAACATAACATAACATAACATAACATAACATAACATAACATAACCTAACATAACATAACATAACATAACATAACATAACATAATATAACATAACATAACATAACATAACATAACATAACATAACATAACATAACATAACATAACATAACATAACATAACATAACATAACATAACCTAACATAACATAACAAATTACCCCGTATTAAAGCACTTATCAAGAGCTTTGATACCCATATTGTACATACACAACCAAAGGTTACCCGGGTCCACGTTTTGACCTATATCTCGAGACCCCAGTCACGGAGCGGCATGAAAAATAATCTGTACTAAAGCATTCACCAACAGCTTTCATTTGATACCCATATTGTACATACACGTCCGAGGGTCACCCGGGTCCACGTTTTGACCTATATCTTGAGACCCTATCTACCAATAGGTATTCAAACTATACGGAAATCATCTTCAATACCTACTTAACAATGTGTGTAAGTTTGGTTTCATTCGGTTCAAACACACAGCGGGTCCACGTTTTGGCATATATTTCGAGACCCTAGTCATCAATAGGTATGAAAATTACCCCGTATTAAAGCACTTATCAACACCTTTCATTTGATATCCATATTGTACAAACACATTCTAGGGTCCACGTTTTGGTCTCTATCTCGAGACCCTAGTCACGGAACGGCATGAAAAATACTCTGGACTAAAGCATTCACCAACAGCTTCCATTTGATACCCATATTGTACATACACATCCGAAGGTTACCCGGGTCCACGTTTTGACCTATATCTCGAGCCCTATTTCCAAAATAAAATATAATCCATGTTACTCGTGGATGATGTAGCTTTCGAATGGTGAAAGAATTTTTAAAATCGGTCTAGTAGTTTTTGAGCCTATTCATTAAAAACAAACAAAGTTTTCCTCTTTATAATATTAAGTATAGACAACATATCTTATCTTATGGTAAATATTACCATACATTTTTTCCTTCATATATAATAAAAAAATTAATAATAATAACATTAAAACAACAGGTATTATTAACAAACTTGGTTTCATTTTAAATTCTTCAAGTGAATCAAATTAATAATAATCAATAAGAAGGCATATGCAAATACAAATACGTGAATTTATATATGTACATATGCGCATATACATACATATGTACGCTCACTTAAGTAGGAGAGAGCAAGATGTCGAACGTTCGTTTGCTTTGTTTGCTTTGTCGTTCGTTCCGCGCTTTCGCTTGCAGTTCATTCAATGCAATGAGCAAGGTAACGACAAATGAGCAAAGGTAATGGCAATGAGCAAGGTAACGACACATGAGCAAGGTAACACTAATGAGTAAGGTAACACTAATGAGCAAGGTAACGACACATTTTTTCGTGCGTGCAGCCTGTTAAATCGAATTATAAGACGTTATCACGTCAAAAATTAATTTAGCACTGCAAAGTTTTTTCTATCTTTTAAAGAACATTTCAAAAGTATACAAAATTTTTGTACTGGTTAAAATAAGTTGAAAAAAATTTTTAACATAGAAATTAGTAGAGCGCTGCAACGCTAGAGTTTCCAACTGGTGTACAAGATACAGCTCGTAATTATTATCTAAAGCAAAAAATTCAAATGGATTTCTAATTATCATGATTTTTTATTCTATAATAGATGAACTAAGAAAACTGAGAGAAATTCCAAAATTTCAACATTTTGGAAGTTTTAAAGAAAAAAATGCCTTTCTATAAAAAAAAAATTCACTTCAACTTGGTATAAAAATCTTCTTTTTTTTTTTCTTCCATAAAATATTACACATGTCGTTAGACAATAAGTAATTTGGTTTACAAAAAGATGGAATGAGAGTGATATTGAAGGGCCAATGCCCCCAAGCTCATATAGAAGAAATATACATATTATTTAAAAACAAGTGGTTAACAAACAATGACATATACGATTAGTTGACAATTGATTACAAGGATTTTGCAAGATCTGTTGGTGTTTGACGGTTAAGCCGACTTTGGGTAGATTTTTCTTTATTTGGTAGTCTTCTCATCATAGGATTTGTGTGCGTTAATAATCTATTTATGTGTCTTCAGCTAGCGCTTTGTATTGTTTCATCAATAGTATCGATATCAAGGGCGCGATGAATATCTGCGTTAGGTATATACCAAGGTGCATTAGTTAAGGTTCTAAGTATTTTAGACGGAGTATACTTAGATTACTTCTTGCAGCAGTGCCCCAAATCTCAATTCCATATTTCCAGATCGGAGCAATTATCGTTCGATAAATAAGTACTTTATTTTGCAATGATAGATTGGACTGAGGTCCAAGTAGCCAGTACAATTTCTTAAAACGATTTTTAACTTCATTTCGCTTTATCTTTATATGCTCCTGCCAGTTTAATTTCGAGTCGATCGTAATACCCAGGTAAATATTTCGCTTTGGTGTCAATTTGCACGTCAGAATTACCAACGCTAACTGGTTCAATGGTTGTCCTTCGGTTTGTGTAGTTTACTTGTATTGTTTTGTCAGCGTTAATTTCGATGTTCTATTTTTTGAACCAGTTTAATGTCACATTTAACTCATTTTGTAAATTTTGTTTTGCGACTTTTGTATCTTTATGAGATACCATGAGGACTGTGTCATCCGCAAATGTTGCAATCATGCTGTTTTCTGACTTCAGTTCCGGTAGATCAGCCGTGTACAATAGATACAATGTTGGTCCTAAGACACTGCCTTGGGGAATGCCTGCGTTCATAGGTTGAATGGCTGAGCATGCGTCGTTATATTTAACATAGAATTTCCTGTCTTGGATGTAACTCTTAAGCATAAGGTAAAAGTCATT
The DNA here is from genome assembly GCF_027943255.1 of Anastrepha obliqua. Lineage (NCBI taxonomy): Eukaryota > Metazoa > Arthropoda > Insecta > Diptera > Tephritidae > Anastrepha > Anastrepha obliqua. The sequence continues at coordinate 123,413,123 of NC_072894.1, forward strand.
AGGTAGTTGTGTTTTTAATTTATGGAGTAACCCAGGGTGCCACACTTTGTCAAAAGCTTTAGCTACGTCGAGGTATATGGACATGCACACTCTTTTTTTATTCAGGTCATCATTAATTTTGTGAACTACTCTATGAATCTGTTGGATTGTTGAATGGTTTCCCTAAATCCACATTGATATAAAAATCGTGAAAAATTTTTTTTTATCTATTTTGTTAGTTCAAATAGAAGAGAATTTAATACTGAAGGGAACAAGCTATGATTCATTTCAAAAGGTTCATTCGTTTTTTTTTTCATTCATGTACGCCAATTCAAAGAAATCATAAAATGAAATGTCGAGAAAAGAAGATAAAGTTTGTACTAAAGCTGTCCGGTCACAGCGTAACTACCTAACGCTCGCCTACCTTTGGCTTTGTATCTACAGAAATATTGAGAATTAGGCTCTGTAACTTTGTGTGAATATTCTGAAATATATTAGGAATCGCTTAAAACAAAAAAAAAAAAAAATTGATTTTTTGACCTTATAAACCAGGCTCCCCCCTTAAATGTCCACCATGACAGTCAATTCCTGAATGCCTAATTGTTGAAAATGTCGATATATCGAGGTTGAAGGTCGTTCAGCAACACTTTGCGCTACAGCAGCAATATTTTCAACGAAACGCCCAGTTTTTGGTCTGCCACCAACCTTCATGGTTCTTCACCAACCTTTGAATTGTCGACTCATTCGAAGAATTATTTCCGCCAAAAAAATCACGAATTTTGCATTATGTTGTTCTTAAAGATTGACCATTTTCATAATAAATTTCAATAATTTTAACCCGTTGTTCCATGGTATAAAATTGTATATCTGCCTACTTGACAAATATCCAACCAATATTTTGCATTCTCTTCTGGAGAGTGATAAAATAAAGTTTGTAGTTTTTGTATTCTAAGTGCTTAGCATAATTTTGGCAGTTCTGTATGAGGATGAGTATTCCCATGTCGACTGCGTTCGCAAAGCTAACTCCTCATTTAGTTCCGTTTTCAGAAAGAAGGGTGATGGGTCTATGTCTGACGTGGTTGTTGTTGTTGTTGTAGCAGTACCTTTGCCCTGTCAGTGTAGTGTAATCAGCGGTCGTCTTCGTCTAGCTTATCTAACGGTAGGTCCAGGAAACTGGCTGTTTCGACGGGGTGGGCACAGCAACCAACCCGTCGAAACAGTCAGTTTCCTGGGCTTACCGTTAGATGAGCTAGACGAAGGCGACCGGTAACTACACTACACTGACAGGGCGAAGATACTGCTACAACAACAATAACAACAACGGGGTGGGTGCAGAGGGAGAGAGGTGTTAGATGAGTGGGTTTGATGGGGCATGTGAAAAGGTAGTTAGTGTCGTGCGGGGTGCCTTCACATGCCTGACATATGTTTGGTATGTCGGGGTCAATTCTGGATAAGTAGGAGTTTAACCTGCTACAGTATCCAGAACGTAATTGTGCAGAGGTTACGCGGGGCTCTCGGGGAAGCTGGAACTCTTCGTCTGCAATTGGTGGTGGTTGGATTCCGATAACGGCATTCGGGAGTCAGGAGCTTAAGAAGGTAGTAAAGGTCTCCCGATGAATGTCGTTTATGGCCTGTCTGTACACTGTCCGATCCTGAAGTGGTCTGTCTGTTTTGTCTAGGATCTCGTAGACGTAGTTGAGGAAGTGCCCCCTGATGTGCCTGGGAGGTGGCTCAGGCTCAAGCAGGTGTCTGCATGGGTGAGGCCTACGGTGACACCCTAGCAGAAACTGCTTGCTGAGCAGTTTGTTATGCTCCTTCGCAGGAAGCATATGAGCCTTGTCGTGCAGATGTTGTATGGGGGGACATTAGGAGACATCCTATCGCGGTCCTAATTGCAGTATTTTGCCAGGTCTGGAGCTTCGTCCACTGCGTATCACTAGTTCCAGGCGACCAGACAGGCGCAGCATAGTTAAGAACCGGTCGGCCTATTGCTGTGAAAGTCGACAGCAACATTTCTTTGTCTTTGCCCCAAGTGCTGCCGGCAAGCGACTTGTTGCGATTCTATACTCTCGTTGCAATAGCGGTTGTATGCGCTGAGAAGGAGAGCAAGCTGTCAAATGTGACTCCCAATATTCTGGGGTTGTTTACCGTCGGTATTGGGGTATCATCGACGTGTACCTGAAGTTGCAGCTTGACCTCCTTTGTCCAGGTGGTAAAAAGGGTAGCCGTGGATTTAGTGGAAGAAAGTTGTAGGTTTCTCGCAGTGAAGAAGCGAGAAAGGCGGGTAAGGTAGTCGTTTACTTTTGTGCATAGGCCAACAATGTCATTGCCCGAGTTTCGAAATATAGAAATTAAAAAGCAAGGGTGAAAGGACACCACCCTGCGGTATTCCCTGCTTTATTTTTCTCTGTTTAGACGTTTGGTCTCGAAATATCACCGACGAGTGACGACTACTCAGGTAGTTCGCGGTCCACCTCTTCAGCCCTGGCGGGAGTGTCGACTGTAAAATGTCATCTAGTAGCGTGGCGTGGCTGACTGTATCGAAAGCCTTTTGTAAATCCAGCGCCTTTTGTAGCGGACCACCTCTTCAGCCCCGGCGAGACTGAATAATGACATTCAGTAGCGTAGAGTGGCTGACTGTATCGAAAGCCTTCTTCAGGTCCAGCGCTATTGGGCCAGTCCATTCGCAGGGGCGGTTTTGGTTAAGCCTGCGGTTGATTTGGGTAAACTAACCCTGTCTTGTGCACCGTACCTTACCATGTACTCTCTTGGACTTCGGCTGAAGTTGGCGATAAAGCGTTGCTACAACCACACGATCCAGCTTCCACGCACGTGAGGCGGTATTCAACGATTTCAACCGTTATAATATTCATCGAAATTATATTTTTGCTTTTGTAAATAAGGACAATAAACGTCTTTTTTTCGCTTAGTTTTATTTACATATAATTTTAATAAAAACAAAACAAATACAACAGTAAAAAGATCTAAAATTGCAAAAAGGTTGAATTCACAAAACTATTTTACAATATTTATACTGGATAGCTCACAAGAAAATGCTGAATGAATATTTCATAAAATAAATTTGAAGATTTCCGAAATCAAACGACTATTTATAAATTTGTAATATTTAACAATGCTTTTTGAAAGTGCGTTTTCAGTTTGTTGAAACAACGCCTTTGTTGAAATAGAGAATAACAAGTCAATAACAAATATTATATTTCACTAAATATACTAATTTAGCCCATTTTATGTGTATTTGGTATAAATTATTGCATTGTATGCAGGTGTATAGTTTTTATATATAGTTGGATTAATATAAGGTTGGCTTTAGAATAATATAAAGGTTTATAGATATATATATATTGTATGTTACGCCAAAGTTAAGCGGAATGAATAATACATGCAAATAGACCAGGGCAATGATGTCAGCCCTTCAACCGCATGTCATAACAAATATGAGTACCCACAGCACTTCTCCATCCATGTTTTACAAGTTGTGACATTTAAATAACTTTGTGTTTACCAATTTGTGTACAAGATTTTGAAGTTTATTGATGCTTCTTATTGGCGCTATCATAAGTAGGTGGTAGAGCCTATAAAGCATACAGATGAAGAAAATTATGCGCTATAAAATATTATTTCAACACTTACATCGTAGGCTGGTGGCAAGTCACTAGTTGTATTGTTGGAATATTGGTTGTAAGGTGTGTTTTGAGCGCTAGCCATTGCCTCGGCTTCTTTCGAATCTAGAAATTGAGTACGTTAATAATTCAACAGCAAATCCACTATTCCAGGTTTGCAAAAGAAAATATTGATATTGAAATTTAAATTAAAAAACTAAGTCTATCTAAATGTAAAAATTGCTTACACTTATAAAGCGCGTGACTTTTCGCAATAACGAAATTTCATTGCTTCGTTGGCTAGCATACTTTTTGAAAAAACATTTACGGAAAAATAATCGGTATTGGTATAAACGCAAAATTTACACAAGGTCTTGGAGTATAGTACGGATAGTAATAATACGTGGTATTGCCTGCAGAACGATAAAAAATTAAACAATTTACGTAAATTCACAAACACTGAAAGCATTGGAATTCGCAGGCGTGTAAGAAGTGTTATTTCTCGGCTTTTGTGTTTTTTATACAAACTTTTAAAGCCCGACCAAAGAAAAACAAATATGTAATATCTTTTAAGGGAGTATACCTGCCTTAGGGGTTGGATTTTGTGACGAATTCTTATTTTCGACAGTACTGTATTTGCTGAATTGGTTGTTGCATATTTGTGAGATTCGGTTTTAAAACACTGCAGGCGAAATGGTTTGAAATAAAGAAATAATAAGTCTTTGAAAGCACAATATTTCGAACTGAACTGTTGTTAATAAAGGGTTTTAGTGAAAAATGCAGGTAATATGTAGAGGTGTTAGAAATTAAAGAAATATTTTCTGCATCAATTATGTATACACACACATACTCGTAGTTATAAAATTGTTAAAATGTTAAAGTTTAGAAATAAAAATTCAGTTTTTTCAAAATTTCAACACCAAAATTACGTATCAAATGACACTATTAACCGTAACCATTAGTTTGTACCAAAAAACATTAGCTTACTTGCAGGTGGCATGCTGAAGCCCATTGCGCCGGCTGCAGCTCCACCCGGTGCGCCACCTGGTGGTGGATAACCGCCTGTTGGTGGGTAGCCACCTGCTGGTGGATAGCCGCCTTGCTGATAGCCCGGGTTGTAGGCCGGGTTATATCCTGGATTGTAGCCACCGGGAGCGCCCGGCTGATAACCGCCTTGTTGACCATAGCCTGCAGCGCCGTAAGGTGGAGGTTGAATACCAGGTGGCGGCTGATGTTGCGGCTGATCAGTTGGTGGAGCTGAAAAGCCATTCCAAGCGGGCGCATCAGCATTGCCATATTGAGGCTGTGGGGCACCTTGCGGCTGTTGTGGATTATAACCGGTTTGTGGCTGCTGCGGATTATAACCAGGCTGCGGTTGTTGTGGATTGTAGCCGGGTTGCGGATACTGCTGCGGAGCGTAAACAGGTGCTAAATATGAAAATAAGCGAACATATAAGGCAAATAAAAGAACAAGTGATTAAAGTGATTTAAGTTAGCTTTGCCGCATAAACAATACATAGTTTCCAGTTTTTGAAACACAAATATAATGGCTAAAATGGGTGTAATTCATGAGGATGGGTATCATTTATCATAAACAAAAGCTGAATACAAAACAACAAAAGCCGAGAGATTTTCCACGCATTCCATATACCGAAAATATATGCCACATAAACAACTTCTTATACTTACGCCCACCAATGCCAGGATATGGTGGTGGATTATCGCTTATGAACACCGTATTTGGTGCCGGACCACTAAACGCCTCATGTGTCGGCAGCCAACCGTAATAGCCCGGTGGCGGTTGGTAGGCTGGTGGTGGTGCTTCATGCCAAGCACCCGATGGTGTGTACGGTGGTGGGTCATCGTTGTAAGCGCCACCGCGATGGTAATTGCTTTGTGCTGTGCTGGCTGCACGCAGCAAAGCCTGTCCGTATTCAATAGCTCCACCAGATTTAAAGTGCAGTTTAAACTTGACTTCACCAATGAAATTGCCATTGGGCTGAGCGCGTACCTTGCCCTTGATGTAGTTAGCGCCAAAGACAGGTTGCTCCAATTCCACCTAAAATAGGAGGTTTATTATAAGCACAATAATAATTTGAAGAATAAACAAGCAGTTTACATCGGACAATGCAATAAAGGGTGCGCTAAACGATTGTAATTGATCCGCCGGCTTTTTATTGTTGAAGATTAGGCGATGTGAAGTCAAGTAAATACGTCCTTGCTTGGAGCCCTTAAATACTTGGTCGTCCTGACCGGAAAAATCCATAGTAACGCCATCGCTATGAAGCAAAATGCTGCAATAAGAAAGAAAAAATAACCAAAGATAAGTAGTTGTTGGCAGAATGCAGGTGTTCAGTTTAGTTGGTATAAGTTGATAGTTAATCAACAACCACGTCACAGCTGTTCACCAGTTTTTGCTTATTCAGCCGTGTAGATGAAATAAATTCATAAAGTGCCTAAATTCATTTTTTCACAATGACCTCATCTACTCTCTTCTATGCCGATTTTGCCAAAACAAATAAAACACCATCGGGTGATGAATTCAACTGTTTTCATTTTTCTGCTTGAATATCACACTTACTATTCTCCAGCATGAATTAAGACACCATTACTGGCGTGTGCTGTATTAACAGACATTTTTAAGCAACTTAGATATTCTAATTAAAACGAATTATTCAGTGTCCACAATTTCTTTGAACAATACGCAATTCACAAATTTTCTTAAACGTCAAAATCTCGAATAATAGATGATTCACCCTGACGATTGACTAGTCCGTTACGTTTACTCGATTGTGTATCGATTATTCAAACATCTCGATGTTTTCTGTAGTAGTCGAAGTTAGTAACGGATTTGCAGTCTCGTTTAACGTTAGTTATAATACGTTCGCATATAAGACGATTATCTTCTTTTTCGTGCTTAAGATTAGCCATACAAAATTTCTTCCCCGAAATCTGAGATTATAAAATAACCCCAGATTATCATTATACTTTTTTATATACCTTGTGTTATCAATAATTATTCTTACAAATGTAAGGAGCAACGTCAAAGTAAAGATTAAATTAAAGAGACGCCGGTAAAGAAAACAGGTTTGCAGACGTAATTGTAATAGGGGAGATCGGGGGGTTATGAGACGGGTTTTGTTTTTTGACCATAAACATAATATAACCTATCCATTTTTCTGCACATTAAAATTTTTTAATTGTGATTAAGTATAACAACACTTTGACAAAAGATTAATTTCTTAAAATTATAGAAAAATCTCTAAGTTTTGCCTGCCTGCTCAAAAATCATTTTTTTCGGATTTTCGCATGTTCGGGGGGTTGTGAGACACAAATTTCATCAGAAAGAAAACGGCCTGATTTTATAAAAATTTTTTATTTCAATCGTTAAAAAGGCATATATTGGCTTCTACAATATAATTGATATGAACAATATGAATAATATACCTAATCAATCAAGTCAATGAATATCCGAAAAAGAAAATATTAGATTAATCAGATTCACAATGGATGCAGGTGTAATAGCCGGCTGTTAAATTTGCACATTTCAAGTGAACAGGTCTATCGCAAGTATTACAGTGAATCGAATTGTTTCGGTTTAATTTTTTGGGCATTACACCTTTGCAGATAATACAAAAGTCTTCATCTTCAGAGTCCGACATATTTTGAATCGTCATTACAACCGAAGATTTTCTAGGACGTCCGCGCTTCGATGGTAATGCTTTTGCTGCCTTGTTCTTCTGGTTTTCTTTATTCTGAGAATCTTTTGCTTTTTTTTCGTCAGATTTTCGGCGTAAATTGGCCACGTTAACTTCCGAAGTCAAAATAGTGCTGCCCATTGATTTTCGACCTCGATTAGATTTCTTGATCGGAGCGCTGTGTTTCAGAGGACCAACCTCTTGTAATATATGCTGAATTGGTGCAGCTGATGTGTTTGGAATCGTCGATGTGCTTGGCATCGTTGATGGACTGGGTACTTCCAAATTAATGGCATCGGCATCGGCAGAGGTCAGATTTGTCTCCATCAACTCAGCTGCTTCGTAATCTTCAGCAGAGAACACATTTGGATTGAATGGTTGAATACCTGCCGCACGGAATCCGGACCTGATATTCTTGGGTGTAGCACTTGCTTCCAGACATTTGTCTGCGATAGGCGCTATATGTCTTAGTTCTAAAGTTTTTCCAATATTGTTCTTCATCCAAACTTGACACATGTTATGGAACATTTTCTTGAATGGGCCGAACACGCTGACATCAAGAGGCTGCAATCTGTGAGAGCAGTGTGGAGGAAAAGATAGCATTGTTATTCCAGTCTGACTATACTTATGACGCACCATAATGTCTGAAAAATAAATAATTAATTATCAAAAACCCTGTATTTATCCAATACAGTGTAAATAACACTAAACGTAACACAGAAATGCGAGATACGGCTGTAGAATACTATTAAATGTTCCTAGATTACGGAAATAGCATGTCTCATGACCCCCCGAATACGCTGTCTCACGACCCCCCAATTGCTTTATTTTCAATGTGGCCACTGTTTTATGGATGCATTTAATATTTACGCAAAACTCTTGTTGTGGGTCAAAAGGCTACTCACCAAGGAAGGTTTTGATGCATGCACTTTTATAATTAGCTTGTTCAACAAAGTGTAAGAAACAACAAAAACGATTATCAGCAAAACTTTCAATCACACAAGTGGAGTCGCGGTATGAGGACACACAAATAACCTGCATGAACAAAATATTTGTCATGTAAATATTATGATTGAAAGCTAGCAAGAAGTTACGCAGATACCAGACAGATGCCGCGCTCTTCAGTTCAGGGCTGTGAGCGTGTCTCATGACCCCCCGTGTCTCACGACCCCCCGATCTCCCCTACCTTTCTTGTTAAATATTATTAATTATGCATTCACATTACAGAAAAAACTGTATTTGCATAGACGCTTTGGCTAGTTATTAGTTATTATAAAATGAAATTACGAATTTCGCATGCGTATTGCTGCCATAAATATTTGAAACCTCAGCAAACGTCGTTCACGGATTTCATTCAACTGTTTATTACTTGCAGCCAATTGCAAAATTTAATTACCTAAGGCTTCTCTTGGCCTTTTCTTCATATCGTTAATAATAATTAAACAAACCAAAAACTTCAAAACATTCCACCCAAGCAATTGTTATGAAGAAAAACTTTTCAAAATAGTATTGACAGCTGATTGTCAATTTTGCAGGTAATCTGCCATATGTGAACGGATAGATTAATTTCGTGGACTTATTGGACTTGCTCCAATCGGCAGTATATCACAATCGGCCAAAATATCTCATCTAGCTTATGGCTCATGTCAACGTTATTCGTATATGCCATCAAGAAATGATATCATTGAAATTAATGCATATATTAATTGAGAGGAATCAAGATATATAAGTAAAAAGATATTAGTAAAAATTAAATCAATTATAGTAATTTTTGGATGTACGGGCTTCCATGGAGTTTTTCTGACTTTTTCTTTTATAAACATAAAGCATACACAATATATGCCTGGCATGTTAATATGCCCCACACAATACTAGTCACCTATTCTCATAGCCACTTAAGCCCACCTATCGCACCTCATCTTTGGACCCAACTCGTCCAAATAGCATGTTTCCTGGGCCTACCGTTGGATGAAATAAACGATGGCGTTCTCTGACTACACGTATTGGCAAGACTTGTTGAATTGCTGCAACAACAACAATGTGTTTGAGTGTTACGAATAGTAATTAATCAAAAAAATTATGTTTTCAGCCAATTTCTCTTAGTCCGTATACCCAACAGATCTCTTAATTAAAAATATATATGTAAATTAACAAATGGACACGTCTGTTAGGTATTTGGCCGAGATCCTCCCCCTGTTGTTGTTGTTGTTGTAGCAGTATCTTCGCCCTGTCAGTGTAGTGTAATCACCGGTCGTCTTCGTCTAGCTCATCGAACGGTAGGCCCAGGAAACTAGCTGCTTCGACGGGTTGGGTCCAGAGGGAGAGAGGTGTTAGATGAGGTCTTAAAGGGCATTTGAAAAGGTGGTTAGTGTCGTGCGGGGTGCCTTCACATGCTGGACATATGTTTAGTATGTCGGGGTCGATTCTGGATAAGTAGGAGTTTAACCTGCTACAGTATCCAGAATGTGATTGTGCCAAGGTTACGCGGGACTCTCGGGGAAGCTGGAGCTTTTCGTCTGCAGTAGGTGGTGGTTGGACTCCGATAACGGCATTCGGGAGTCGGGAGCTTAAGAAGGTGGTAAGGGTCTCCCGATGAATGTCGTTTATGGTCTGTCTGTACACTGTCTGATCCTGGAGTGGTCTGTCTGTTTTGTCCTGGGTCTCGTCCACGTAGTTGAGGAAGTGTCTCCTGATGTGCCTGGGAGGTGGCTCAGGTTCAAGCAGGTGTCTGCAAGGGAGAGGCCTGCGGTGACACCCTAGCAGAAACTGCTTGCCGAGCATTTTGTTATGCTCCTTTACAGGAAGCATGTGAGTCTCGTCATGCAGGTGTTGAATTGGAGACATCAGGAAACATCCTGTCGCAGTCCTAATAGCAGTATTTTGGCAGGTCTGGAGCTTCGTCCAATGCGTATCACTGGTTCCGGGCGACCAAATAGGCGCAGCATAGTTAAGAACCGGTCGGCCTATTGCTTTGAAAGTCGACAGCAAAACCCGAGTGATTCCGGTAACATAGAACCGGCTGCCATGAGAAGGATCCTCCTCCTATTTGTGGTGTGCGTCTTGATGTTGTTCAACAAATGGCGGGACCTACAGTTTCAAGCCGACTCAGAACGGCAGATATTTTTATGAGGAGCTTTTTCATGGCAGAAATGCACTCGGAGGTTTGTCATTGCCTGCTGATGGGCGGCCGCTATTAGAAAAAACGTTTTCTATTATTTGGATTCATGCACAGAGATTAGAACCTATACACTCCCGAATGGTAGTCACGCACCAACACATTCGGCTACTGCGACCGCTCATTCTCTTAATTAATCTAAATAATGTGATACAAAAGTCCGAGTCGATTGTTTAAACAACTGGGATTCGCTCATCAATCTTTTTTAATGTGTTTTGTTGTGAACTTTTACAGTGTTGTATTTTCATAAGATTTACCAGGAGTTACCACCGCGCGTTTGTCAGCTATCAATTTACAAAATTTTTTCATTGAACAATTAGAAATCTATATCCGCAGCCAAATAATTACGGAACACAGACACCACATTACCTTATGGGTTTGAATAATTTTTAATAAAAGATTATATCAGTATCGACGACAAGAGGGTGAAAATACCACATATATTTTCATATAAAGGCAAATTATATTTCAAATATTTGTATCTACTTAAAATTACAGTAAGTCCGCCCAAAAATGTTTTACCCTAAAGTACAAGTACGAGAATATGGCAACCTTCCATAAAATTTTCAGCATAAAAGAGGAGAAAGCGAAAATTTGCAGTGCGTGTGAATTATTAAATAATTTTATTTCCCCTGCAAGAAAATGCAGTTTAAATGTTAAAAAGTGTTTGGAGGAGCGCTCTACCTATGCGCATGTGAATTCAATGGATTTTAATTACAGAAACTTGGAGAATATGTGTAAGAAAACTGCCCCGTAACCGGTTCAATGCTGGATTATACTACAAAATTGTCAAAGTCCTTCAAATTTATTTGCAAAATTACCTATTAGTCAGTATCCTCTACATAAGAGATGCATTTTCTACTGAAAATGTATGTGTACATATATTTATGTATCGATATTGAAGTCTCCATGTCAGACTTTTCTTTTTCTTTGCTTTATGCGTGCTTCATTCTTTATTTTACGCATGATTTATTTTCGCATGTATTCCACACATTTCCTGATTTCTTTCGTCAATGAATTCTTTGTTTTGATAACATTCGTAAACATTCTCTTTTCAGTGCCTCTCCTCGGTTCAATTGCCGCTGGCAATAATATTAATAGTAATCAAAACTTCATTAATCAACTTGCCGCGGCTATATCCACGGCGGTGGGTGCCGTAAATGCCGGAACAACGTCTGGCAGCGCTAATGCTGGCACCGTTTCGAATACTCGCGAGCGTACACCTGAACCACCACCAGCTCCAAGATTTCGGTCAAACTCACCAGTAAGAATAAAACCGAACCGAGGCACTGCACCAATGGATATTGAAAATGAATCGGAGGTTGAACCCCCAAACGTTATAACTACACAAACTGCAACCACTTCATTGCCCACGACGACTGATGCAAACATACCAGTGGATAAGTTTACAATAGGAGTGCATAACACTAATATGTTTATGAATGGGTTTATGCCAACAACAGCGACACAAGCAGGCGGCATCAATGCAGCACCATATATGTTCTTTCCAACAAACCCAGCAGCAAATCCAGCTTCCACTTCCGCTGCGGTTGCCGCTACTCAGGCGGCTAATCAAATGTTTATGGATCCTACATCCATGATGGCAGCCATGCAGCAAATGCAACAAAATTATGCTGCTAACTTTGCCACTACGATGCCAAACGCCGAAGCCGGACTTAATGGACAAATTGGTACCGGACCAGGTAAGGCGTGTATTAGAGTTTTGAGACTTATTTTAATTTTATGAAATATGATTCCATAGTCACTGGTATGAAAGATGTGATAAAAACCAAGAATTGCATACTTTTTCCGCCTAATCCAAATGCGCCGCTACCAACCACACGTGAGCGTCCGCCTGGTTGCCGTACTGTCTTTGTAGGCGGGTTACCCGAAAACATCACCGACGAGTTTATACGAGAAATATTCGAATCTTGTGGTGAAATCGCCACATTGCGTGCATCCAAGAAGAACTTCTGTCACATACGTTACCGTCATGAAGCCTCCGTTGATCGTGCCATCTATCTCTCTGGCTATCGAATACGCATCTCCAACACCAATGAACCGTCTAATTTTGGACGATTGCATGTGGACTATGCGCAGGCGCGTGATGATCTATATGATTTTGAATGCAAGCAACGTCAATTGCAGCGGGAGCAACGCCATCGCGAGCGTCTGTCGATAGATCGCATGCGTTCCCAATCACCGCCACCCATACCGCATTACAGTGAACATGAAGCATCGTTAGTAGCAGAACATCTGCGAAGTAGTGATACCTTTGTGAAGGCTGTACAAACTATTGCCATTTGGCTGGAACGTGGAGATTGCACAAAACGTAATGCCAATATATTTTATTCGATGATACAAAGCACACACGCGCATGTGCGTCGATTACATACAGATAAGCAGCAATTGGAAGATGATTTGCGCAAGGCGCGTGAAAGCTATCGCAAACAAATGCTGACGATGTCCACGCAATGTAAGTGTTTGATGTGATTATACTATTTTAGCGAAGCTTGAAATAGTTTTGAAGAATGAGATTAGCTTTGAACAATGGTATCGTTTTTACCCCTGAGTGTGGTAGGGAAGTAGGCGCGATTTCGCAAAAGAAAATATGATTATTTAATTCGTCAAATGTATTTCTGATCGTTTTGCATTTGCGAAATTGCGCCTGTAAAGCGACTCAGCACCTAGTACTAACATTGAACGGCTTTTGGTAGGATTTACTTATGCTCATATACGAGTTTATTTATTTTATAAATATAATTTCCTTACGATTCAGCATTATTACTGCATTAGTTCCATTGGCCGTGGCCATTTATATAACGGCATTGGTAAATATATCTAGGAATATGAATTGGCAAAAATTCTGCAAGGCAAAATTATTTTGAGGAAACATTAACATTATTAGGCTGAAATTTGAAAAATATTAAATGAAAAAATATATATTTATATATGTACTTGTATATGCAGTGTTGTAGGATGAAATAGCGACTCCTTTAACCAACGTTTTCATTAAATGGTATGATATAATATTTTCTTACTAAATCAAATACGGTTGATTTAATAACCATTTTCTTCTATAAAAATTATTGCCTCTAATCAAGTGAACCGGACTGTATGACCATAACGTCATTGATTGGGGCTCAAGTACGGTACACTACCTTGGTCGAGAAAAACCCGAGTCATTCCGGTAACGTAGACCCGGCTGCCATGGGAATGTGGTCCTGATGGTTCTAAACATGCTGATGCTGCAAAGACTTGGGCCATTGGGATTAGAGTACCTCAAAAGGGTTTTCAACATGTCAATGGTCATTCTCGTAATTCCTGACAAGTGGAAATCAGAGAGAGTGGTCCCACTACTGAAACCTGGGAAACTCGCCAACCAAGGGGATTCTTATCGGCCGATAACTCTTCTTTCTCCAGTAGTGAAGACTCTTAAAGAACTTCTACTCGCACTTTACTCCAGCCACACACCAGCATGGCTTCCGAAGAGTGCATAGTACCACCACAGCACTCACCGCCATAAACCCCTAGATTGACAAAGGTCTCTACCAAACCGCCTCTGCGAGAGGACTGTAATAGTAGCGCTGGACCTAAAGAAGGCTTTCGACACTGTCAGCCACGCCACGCTACTAGATGACATTTTACAGTCGACACTCCCGCCAGGCCGAAGAGGTGGTCCGCGAATCATCTGAGTGGTCGAAATTCGTCGGCGATATTTCGAGACCAATCTCTAAACAGAGGAAGTTAAAGTAAGGAGTTCCGCAGGGGTGTGTCCTTTCACACTTGCTTTTCAACTTCTACATCTTGAAACTCCACCGACGACTGCACGATAATAGCGTCGGGCAATGGCATCGATTGCCTGTGCGCCAAAGTGAACGACTACCTCACGTGGTAGTTCACTAGGCAGGGCTAGTTCGCTTTTTCACTGGGAGGAATCTACAACTTTGCCCCACTAAGTCCACGGCGACTCTCTTTACCACCTGGACAAAGAAAGTCAAACTGTCTCTCAAGGTAAAAGTCGATGACACACCAATCCCGGCAGTACACAATCCTAAAATATATGGGTGGACCTTCGACAGTTTGCTCTCCTTCTCTGCGCACACTACCGCTATTGCCACTAAAGTCCAAAATCGCAACAAGGTCCTCAAATGGCTGCCGGCAGCATCTGGGGCAAAGCAAAGAATTGCTGCTATCGTCATTTTAGGCAATAGGCCAGCCGGTTCTAAACTATGCTGCGCCCGTCTGGTCGCTTGGAACCCGTGACACGCAGTGGATAAAGCTACAGACATGCCAAAATACTGCCATTCGGACGGCGACCGGTTACCTCCTGATGCGCCCCCTTCAACACCGTCACAATGAGGCACAGATGCTCCCTGTAATGGAGCACAACAAACTGCTCAGCAAGCAGTTCCTGGGTGCTATCGCAGGTTTCACCCTTGCAGACACTTGCTTGATCCAGAGCCGCCTCCTAGGCACGTCAGGAGACACCTTTTAAACTACGCCGACGAGATTCAGGACAAAACTAACAGAAATCTACTGGACCAGACAGTGTTTAGACAGACATTAAACGACATTCACCTTCTTAAGCTCCCGCCCACTGAATGCCGTAATCGGAGTTCAACCACCACCTATAGCAGATGAAGAGCTCCAGCTTCTCCGTGAGACACGCGTAACACTGGCACAATTACGTTCTGGATACTGTAGCAGGTTAAACTCCTACTTATCCAGAATCGACCCCGACATACTAAACATATGTCCGGCATGTGAAGGCACCCCACACGACACTAACCACCTTTTTAAATGCCCTTTAATACCTCATCTAACACCCCTCTCCCTCTGGACCCAACCCGTCAAAACAACAAGGTTCCTGGGCCTACCGTTAGATGGACTAAACGAAGACGACCGGTGATCTACACTACACTGACAGGGTTAAGTATAGTGCTACAACAACAACAATAACCATAGCGCCATGGTATCGCTGCTACCACAGCAACCATAGCGTTGATTTTGTTTGTAATATTAAACTGAAATAAATTTTAATGTAAACTCCCAAATTTGTGCCCATAACTTGAAACTTCACTTTCACTCTTTAAACTTGAAATTTCACAACTCTTTTTTTTTAAATTGAATTTGGGTAAGACTCCGTCAGAAAATATGAGATTTGCAAGTGGTCTTTCGATTTCTTTGAAACTTTGGGAAATATTAGTTCTAGGTAAGATACATTCGAGCCTAAAAGGATTTTGAAAAATTTTCAAAATTGAGTCATCTACGCCATGTTGAAAATCGGGACCGTGTTTTTTTCAAAAATCAATATTTCTTGAACCGTTGGATGGATTTCAATGCAATTTACAGACAATATAGAAACAAATAAGTAGTTTAAATTAGTATTATGTTAAAAAAAAAATTTCGAAATTTTGACCAAAAAAAGTCAACAAAATTTTTTGAATCAATTTTTAGTTGATTTGGCCAGTTTTTTAGATTTTCTGTTATACACGTAACGATTCCTTATGATTTAACCTTTATTTTGAAAAAAAAAAAAATGTTATGGTGTCTATAATAGTTCTCGAGATATTGCGATTTTAGTGGAAGCGCGCACGCACGGTTCGCGCTACGTTATGTGGTCCTGTATGAAGTGACTGGAGCAGACTGCTGCAGGTCTGTGCGCATTTTTCTACTCCCGCGCTGCGTAACCGCGAACTTCACGGTGCGCGCTTCCACTAAAATCGCAATATCTCGAGAACTATATTATTATAGACACCATAAAATTTTTTTTTTTTCAAAATAAAGGTTAAATCATAAGGAATCGTTACGTGTATAACAGAAAATCTAAAAAACTGGCCAAATCAACTAAAAATTGATTCAAAAAATTTTGTTGACTTTTTTTGGGTCAAAATTTCGAAATTTTTTTTTAACATAATACTAATTTAAACTACTTATTTGTTTCTATATTGTCTGTAAATTGCATTGAAATCCATCCAACGGTTCAAGAAATATTGATTTTTGAAAAAAACACGGTCCCGATTTTCAACATGGCGTAGATGACTCAATTTTGAAAATTTTTCAAAATCCTTTTAGGCTCGAATGTATCTTACCTAGAACTAATATTTCCCAAAGTTTCAAAGAAATCGAAAGACCACTTGCAAATCTCATATTTTCTGACGGAGTCTTACCCACTTGTGAAATAATCTTAACAAATTATTTCTTTCTGAAAATCTTTAAATAATTTTGCCTTGCATTTAATCCTTAAAAGGCGTTAAAATATTTAATATACATAAAAAACAACTGTAATTCCGGAACATATAGATTTCCAAAATGGAATGAAAAAAGCGAAAAAGGTTTGTAAAAGTACTTGCGACAGGTAAATTATTAATAAACTAAAGCTAAGAAACAATTTTCCAAAGAGCTAAGAAAGAACAATTTATCTTGACCGGATCAAAGTTTATTGGTAAACATTAAGCAAAATAGCTGTATAGTGTAAAAATTGAAAATATACTTTGTACATCTGTATAGCTTTCTTATACTATACCTTTTAATGTTGTAAGTTTTTTAATACACATTTTCCGATTTCCAAATGACGCCATTGCAATTTAAAGTCGCAAATAAACAAATTATTTATTTGTTTTGAAAATTTTATTTGAGAAAAGGTGGATTGAAAAAAAGTACATGAAAAGCAAAGTATATAGTCAGCGTACATGCAAAGATACCAACGAATCAACCAACCCTCTCCCCTCTTTATTATTATTATTATTATAATTGCATATTCAGTCACTCAGATTGAAAAAGTGTTCAGTGCTGCTAGTCACAAGAAGGTTTGGGACCATTTCACCAAAGCCCAAAGAAAAAACATCGATCAGTGGAAGAAGCTGGCATTGGTACGTACAAAAGCGGAAAATCAACTATTTAATTACTTGCATTACATTCTATGTTTGTATGTGTGTGCGTTTATGTGGGCGTGCATTGCATATTGCTTGTATATAAATATAGTACATACACTCGTGCATACATATATAGGATAGATAGGATGTATGTATGCGCTAATATGGTTGCTTGGTTTGACATTTGGTTCGCACTAGGACATCAAATTATTGATTATATTATTGCATTTTACTAACTGCATTGTAGAGCACTCTGTACCGGTTGTTTTCCTTTGTTTTAAATAAATTTGGTATTTAGAAATTCCCCATACATATCTATGTATATTCACCACATTAGTTTGAGTTTTGATCTTCATAAGTGAACGTTTTCTATGTTAGTATTAGTCACAGTTGATGAGCAAAAATCCCGTTTATACATATACCATATTTAGAATATCGAAAAAAGTATAGGGTGTGCTATTAAGAACACCTACTTTGAAATTAAAATAAAGCACTTTTTATTAAAAAGGCCGATTTTTTCGATGACTTTTTTTTAACAATTTTTCAATGATGCGTCGGTTTTTGCCTTTCAGTCCAAAAATCGTGTTTGAGCTGTTAAAAACACCTTTCCTTAAAAAAAGTTCCAAGAAAATGTGTTACGACGTCATTTAGCGACCGGATCACAACGGGACACCATCGACGTACTCGCACCGGCTCCTTAAAATGTTCACCATTTCGGTAATGGATTTTCACAATTTCTCTGCGTTCTTTGCGGCCGCCGTAAGGCCCGGGGTTGACGTCCACTGTAGGCATGTAGCACCAGATTAAATAAAAATAAATAATAATAGGCGTGTACACTTCTGTTGGGTGTTTGGTCGACCTCCTCCTCCTATTGGTGTGCGTGTTGATGTTGTTCAACAAACGGATTGACCTACAGTTTTAAGCCGACTCCGAACGGCAAATGGTTTTTATCAGGAGTTTTTTCATGGCAGAAATACTCTGGCAAGTTTGACATTGCCTGCTGAGGGGCGACCGTTTTTAGAAAAAATGTCCCATCTTTTGATTTTCATGCACGGAGATTCAAACCTACGCTCTCCCGAATGATAGTCACGCACCACCCATTCGGCTACGACACCAGATTAGATTGAGATTTATTGAAGGTTTGCACTTCAACCTCATGACCTTTTGTGCCCCTACTCATCACAGTACTTCATCCAGACCCAGTTCCCTCATTAAACTTAAGATAGAGCTGGGTTGTACTGCGCTTATGTGAGTTTATTCTCCATGTAAATGACCGAGATATCTCAGCCTTCTCCACGCTATAGCGCTGCATTCAAGGAGAAGGTCCATTTGAGTCTCCTGGAATTGCTTACAGAAACGACAAGAGTTAGTGGACCATATTCCGATCATGTGTGCAGTCTGCAATTCTCAGTTTATCCTTGGAAAGAACGATGCACCAAATGAAGGAAATGTTTCTTATCTAATAGCGGTCGCCCGGCAATTGCAAACTTTCGAGTGTATTTCTGCCAACATAAAGCACCATCTGCCGTTCGGAGGTCGAATGAAACTGAAGATTTCACACCAAACAAAGGATATACGCGCCAATTATATAGTACATAGATATATAAATTTCACACATGATACTGTACGCCCCAACGCAAATATTGGCGAAAATTACAAAAAAGGTGGTCTTATAACCCCGATTTGAGGCCACTCGTTTGCTTGGATGTAGCTTTATCGTCAAAGGTCAAATGAAGTGGATTGAAGTAATGTTAAATTTCGAATAGAAAAGTGTACATTTCATGGTTACCGCAAATTGATTATTATAGTGAAAAAGAAATACCGCAAGGCAGTCGCCTACGTTGCCAAAAGGACCGGATTTATCTGCTTATAAGTATACCCAGCCAAGGACTATCACTTTAACAGTATTTCGCCAAAATTAATGTGCGATTTTTTTATAATGCTTAATAATTAATAATCACAACAAAAAAGCACATCCCAAAGTTGACCGACACACTCTTGTGTTGTGGCTCAAATTGCATCTTTAAGTACCACAGAGCCGATGGGTTGTTTTTCAAGCATTTTCCAAGCGGAAGTGTATGCCGTCAGTCTATGTGATCAATTTAGACAGAAATCTCCCGAATGAGCGACAGCCAGGTGGCACTCAAGGCACTGTCATCCTGTGGGGTTAAATTCTCACTGATCCTTGAGTGTATCGAGAAACTGAAGTTGTTAGGGGCGCACATTCGCATCTGACTATTTTGGGTTCGAGGTCACAGGGGGATAACTGGGAACAACGTAGCGGGTGCATTGGCAAGAGAGGCTGTGGGCATCATTATTAATAGGACCCGAGCTCTTCCTTGCTATGGGACAACACACCATCAAATAGAAGCTTGGGGGTGAAGGGCCCAGGCTAAGGGAGGTTAGTTGGCACCAAACTACGTGGCTAATGGAAAAAAAGGAGTTTAGAAAACTTATAACCCTCCCTAAGAAATACTGAAAATACTCACGGGTATTTTCATAGGTCATTGCAGATGGCCGGTCATCTGTTATTAAGGTTTCATATGGCTCTAGAAGATAATTGATTGGAGACTCTGTGATTCTAATGACTTCATTCAGAAATGTTGAGGATGCCAGGCATCCAAGAGCCTGAACATATTTCCAATCCGTATTTAAAGTTCAATTAAACAATACCTCCATAACTGGGGTCCGGCACTCGAAGTGTACCCAATTAAAAAGGCCATAAATTTAGTTTGGAAACTTACTTTTATTTAATTCAAAGTAAAATGTGTATGAAAATAATACAAAATTAAGAATCAAAATACTTTTGCTCGATATGTCCACATTTTACCTTGACTATGGCCTTGAGACGGTCCAGAAACGAATCACAAGCTGCCCGAATGTGCCTTGCAGTTATTTTGGCCTACTCGCGGACAATGGCTTTTTTCAGCGTTGTTTTTTAGCCATTCTTCACTCGAGCTTTGTGAGACGGTGTCGAGTCCTGTTGAACCGTCCACGGTCTGCCACCGAAATGTTTGGCTACCCACGGCTTCTTCACATTTTGGACCATTTTACGTAACGTTGCAATATTTTGATGACCACCTTCATGACTTTTCGCGATGCTACCAGAATCATTGTAACGAGTAGCGGTGCGATAAACAAACATTTTATTTACTTTAAGGGTTTCAAGCTCACGAAAAATCTCTGGTTGTGATTTTCCAGCCAAATATTGGCTAGTCAAATATTGGCTAGCCAAATATTGGGTAGTCGAAAAAGTCTTTTCGTATTTCTAATCAAACTTCAACTCATTTTTTTTATATTTATAATGAACTTTATTAAACCAAATATGTACCATTTTGGTCGACCACCTTTTGCCATTTTTCTTCTAGAGACATTATTCCATCAGTGTAAAACTTTTGTGGTTTCTCGGCAAAAACTGCTACAAGTAATTTTCACAGGCTTCTCTTGAAGCCAACTTTACTCCATTAAGGGAGTTCTGCATTAACCGAAACAAATGGTAGTCCGATGGTGCAAGGTCAGGGCTATATGGTGAATGCATCAAAACTTTCCAGCCAAGCTCTGCTACTTTTTGCCGAGTCATCAAAGATGTGTGTGGCCTAGCGTTGCCCTTTCTGCTGATCAGTTCTGGCCGTTTTTTTCGATTGCTTGCTTCAATCTAATCAGTTTTTGACAGTAAAGTGTAGAATCAATCGT
Organism: Anastrepha obliqua; assembly: GCF_027943255.1. Taxonomy (NCBI): domain Eukaryota; kingdom Metazoa; phylum Arthropoda; class Insecta; order Diptera; family Tephritidae; genus Anastrepha; species Anastrepha obliqua. The sequence continues at coordinate 123,434,166 of NC_072894.1, forward strand.
TCGAGCAGGCTGGAGCAGCTTATAGTGGATGATTCCTTTCCAATCCTATCAAACACACAGCATAACCTTTCGAGGTGTCAATCCTGGCTTTGTGACCACCCTTGCACCGTGATCTTTTTCGCACATTATTGTCGTATTTGATCCACTTTTCGTCTCCTGTTACCATTCGCTTCAGAAATGGTGCGATTTCATTTCGTTTCAGCAAAGAATCGCAGATGTTAATTCGGTCCATTAAATTTTTCACACACAATTCATGTGGTATCCAAACATCGAGCTTCTTTTTGTGACCAGCCCTTTTTTAAATGGTTCAAAACCTTTTGATGATGCATTTTTAGTGCTTTGGCGATGCCATGGCAGCTTATGTGACGGTCCTCGTCAATCTTTTCCATAATTTCATCGACTTTTTCAACGATAGGTCGGCCGGAGCGAGGTGCATCTTTCACATCGAAATTTCCAGAACGAAAGCAAGCGAACCATTGTTGTGCTACACGAAGTGATATAGCATTGTATCCGTAAACTTCACAAATTTCATTGGTGGCTTGCGTGGCATTCTTCCCTTTTTTATGCAAAAATTTCAAAATATAGCGAATTTCTTCATTATTTTCACTCATTTTTGAACAGCTATAACTTTTTTTCACCTTCTCCGAATTTAATTTTTTTTTTTGGTTAAATGAAGCTTAAAATGTCACCTTTCTAACACCATATGATATGACACAATGTGATAGGTAGCACTGGAGATAGATGACTCCAACGACATTTATTGACAAAATACGAAAAGACTTTTTCGACTACCAATATAATGCAATCACACTATTACGTTTGAAATCCATTACTGATTCTCTTTTTTCGCATTTGCTCTGGGTAAAATGCCTCCGCGCGCTTGTAAACAATACCCTGGGCTGTCATTTAGCCAACTAACAGACAGCTGATGCTTAACTCTCTGATTTAAACTAAGAGGCAAAACGTAGAGTTCCAGAGATTACCAAACGCTTTGCTAGCTTTTGTTATTAAGCATCCAGGCGTCTACCTCAAAGCCAAGTGAGAATAAAGATCGACAATATTTCACTTCATTTGGTTACAGAAACCTTTTCAATCGAATATTCGTACTGAAATGCAATGGAGCTCGTCAGTTGATTACCAGAGTTGTCGAGCAATTTTTTTATATTTTCTTTTTACAGTAACACAACTAGTGAAAGTGACCTCAAGTCGACTTTTCCAATCGAGAACTTGATCAAGAAGAATAGTTACAGAAATGGGGTACAGAAGTAGTAGTCATAAATATTTCAGCCATCGTATCTACGCCTTCACTCACGAGTTACAAATTTAAGCACAACAACCAAAGGATCGCCGACAAACGTCACAGCCATGTGGACTTGTGCGTAACTACCATTCGGTGGGTGACTGTTCGAAGCCCACTGTAAATACGTAGTCTTAAATTATGGGCAAAGTTTTTCCAAAAGAAAGAATGAATATACAGGGTGCGCCATCTTTTATGTCGGTATGAAAACATTGAATAACTTTGGAAAATAAAACAACTGATTTGTATAAGTGAGGTATTTTTATTTGGTTTGGTGATTTACAATTTATTAAAACTATTTTTTGAATACTATATTATATCAATCAAGTGACTACCTTTATTAGCAATAACAAACTGCGATCATTTTTCTTTGCATTTGCGTCGATTTCTCGTTGTTTCGGTGTAAAGTGATCCATGGTTGAAATTGTACTGAGTTGACGTATCGAAAACATGTATGTTGAAGTCGATAGGCTGGTAAATGACAAAGTTATTTAGCATTTACATACCGACATAAAAGATGGCGCACCCTGTACATCAAATCAATAGCCGCACACCACAAATTGGAGGAGAAGCGCGATCGAAATTCCCAACTTAATGTTTACAGTCAATAAAGATATTATACCCTGAAAGCCTATTAACGCATAACTCAAACTTTTGCCCCATAACGCTGTCATAGAGGACCAGCTACCATCCAACTTGTTGATCCCAGAATTTATAGAATGCCAGCTATTTCTTTACTAGCCCCATTACACCAAATCATATAACTCCCCGTTCGTCGCTGCAAAGCTAATCACGACCTAAAATTAGTTAGTCTCAAAAATATTGTTAAAATATTATGATAAAAAAATCAAGCATTTTCATTGCATGCACCTAAGTAATAATTCATTATTTATTATTTCAAATTAAACATTTGTTTTTTGCTAAAAATCTCGTAAAGTGTTTATTGCTTAGAGAAAGTTGTTAAGTTGCTAAAATCCTTTATTTTCAATTGAACCTGTAGATAACCTTGATTATTGGTATCCTTTCAATTAATTTCCAAATGCTTCGCTCTGCACTCTGTAGCTTTAGTTTTCTGCTGTTGGATAATTGCATGTATGCATTTAGTCTTAAGTATTAATATACCTTCTAGAAGTATAGAGAAAGGCTTCTAATTTGTTCATCTACATCTACATCTGTATTTGAATTCTTCTATGTATTCTATATTTTTGCTTCGGTTTATTTGCCTTAACTTGAATATCATAAAAATAAAATGGTGGTTTTTCTCTTTTTTCGCAACAAAATTAATATATATTTTAGACAAAAAGTTAAGTTAAAAAAAATCAAACCATTTAAAATTAAAACTCGTATTGAAAATTTATTTTTAAACGAATATCATTTTCAAAAGTTCAAATCACGAGGTAAGTACAAACAAACTGGAGGGGCGAAAATGCTCCGTAATTACGATAAATAAATGAAAAATTTGCTATTCCGAGTTTAGGAGTTTTTTTCGAATCTAATTTAATTTAAACTTGAAAACAAAAAAAAATATTTCTTTAATTTAGTTGTAAGTAATGCAAATATACGTAATTCATACTATGCTAATTCTTATTATGATGTGAATAATACAGGAACTACGCTCCGTGCAAATTGAGGACGATGAAATGGAAATGTCCGATGAGGATCGTAACTATCAGGGTAGCAGCGCCAAGCGTACGCGTTACGATGCGGAGAGTTTGAAGGTGAGCAAAGAAATACACCCAACTCGTTTTTTGCACGGTAGATACGTTCCTTAGAAAAGCATGCAAAAAATCGTTTGAAAAATACATGCGACATATAATATGGTGATATATTTCCCAACTCCTTTAAGATGAAGGAGCTTTAAGTATTTTCCCAAAAAACCGTGGAAAAGAAGTAATACCGGAATCCATATTGCATAGGTATTTATTGAACAAAAACAATTCATTTTATTACAAAAAAATTAAATGAGTATACAGTAGGGCGGGTCGATTTAAAAATCGCTCATTGCTCTGCTAAAATCGTATTCTAGAGATCAAAATAAGAAACTTTGCCGAAGGAACCATACCTCCAAAACGAATTCTGATGTCCCCCAATTTGGGTCGAACGAAAAATCCCACTTTGACCCATTTAGAGTGCTCCAATCGAGTCCAAATGTATGACCGACCCCCACTAACTTTGGACGGCCGATCCACCCTTGCCAGTGGCACACCCCCTGGACATCAGAATTCGTTTTAGAGGTATGGTTCCTTCGGCAAAGTTTCGTATTTTAATCCCTAGAATACGATTTTCACAGAGCAATGAGCGATTTTTTTGCCTCACCACAAAAGACACTAAAAGTTCGACCCAAATTGGGGGACATCAGAATTCGTTTTAGAGGTATGGTTCCTTCGGCAAAGTTTCTTATTTTGATCCCTAGAATATGATTTTCACAGAGCAATGGGCTATTTTTTTGCCTCCCCACAAATCGACCCGGCCTAGTGTACAGTGAAAACTCAATCCGTAAGTACAAAACATAGGAATAAAAATGAGATTTGCAACTATTCGTCGCTACTTGATGATCAGCGCGCACGTTTATTATGGACTGGTGGAAAAAATAATAGAAACAAGGACAGTTTTAGCTTTTTTTTTTTATATTTTATTTTTTCAAAAAAATGTATATGAGCCGTTAATAATGAACGCATTAAATTACATAAGCAACTCAAATAGATAGTACGAATATTAATTTCTAGTATGGTAGTTGGAAAATTCAACAGAAACAAACAAATAGTGCAATAGTCTTGTTACAAAATCTCAAAAATTTATTAATATTTGGTACTTCCACCTTTATATTTTATTACTTCCAAGTATCCTATGCATGGAATTGACGAGCTTGGTACAAGTGTGAGGGGTTATAGAATATCACTGCCCCTTAATTCGTTCCCTTTACCGTTCTTGCTTGTTTCGCGCTCTATATCCCCCAATCCTTTTTTTTAGGATTCCCCATAGATGTTCTATAGGGTTAAGGTCTGGTGCCTGTGAAAGCCACTGCAAAACGTTAACAACCGCTAATGACTGTTTGGGGTCAATACTCGTATCGTGCGTAAACTCCTACTTTATAGGCATCTCCTCTCTAGCAAATGGAAGCATGGCTGTATTTAAAATATTTATGTAGTCCGTGGCGCACATGAACCAAAAAAATTGGACCTACACTGTTTGTAAAAATTTGACTAATACAGCAAGAACAACTGTATTTTTTAAAATTAAATGCAAAGTAAATGGCGTACTTACATGTCAAATGAAAAATTCAAAGTTAATTTGATTTCTTTCTATTTTTTGTTTCTATAAAAATACGCGTATATCATAGTTTAATGTTCGAAAAACACTGAGAAGCTGAACAGACAATGAAAGCAATTTGTCAAGATATGCAGTGCTGGTACCGTTTTACAGTAAAAGCAACTTCGATTGAACGATAAGTTAAACAATATTTACACGTAATAGTTGCAAATCGCTCTTATTTCTATTATTTTTTCCACCAGTATATGTCAGCTACTATATATCCTTATCTGTCGAGTTTTATTCAAATTATCAACGGCTCCTGTTGGCTTTTTTGTTGTATACAAGTCTGTTATTATCCATTCTTTTTTGCTTTCTCGAGTTGTTTATAGAAGGTAGCGTAAAATTAATCATCCTATCGGAAGATTTATAATTTTTGCAAATGCAGTCGTAAGTTAATCATATTTGATACTTGTGAACTAGACAGCTGGAGGTATCAATTTTTACCCTACCAAATATCAACGGACAAACTCTCTTATTTTCACCCAGTGCAAAGTACTTAGGGATAATTCTAGACTCCAAACTTAGCTGAAATTAAAGGTCGAAGAAAGGTAAGGAAAGCAGAAATTGCTTTATATGCCTGCAAACGTATGCTTTGAAGAAGATGGTGTCTTTAACCTAAACATACATTACGGTTGTATAAGGCGGTTATATGACCAATTTTATCGCATGGTTACTCGGCGGAATTCAAAGATCAGCCTGTGCAATAACGGTCGGTGCAATCAGATCATGTCCTAGAGAGGCTCTCAATGCACTGACACACGTTATTCCAATAAACCTATATATTAAGAAGACGGCAGCCATGAGTGTATTTAGGTTAAATGAAGCGGGTCCTGGAAAAAAAATTATGGTCATGTCAGTTTATTATTCCGACAGACTCAGTTAACCTCGGAGAGGACTGACTACATCATCCCGACGGTAACTTTCAATAGGAATATCGCTATTCTTTCGGATAGCCAAGCTATAATCCAAGCACTGGATTCGGCTACAATAACCTCTAAGTTGGTAGAACAAAGTAGGAATATCCTTACCACCTTGAGTGAAAACCATAAAGTTACCTTAATCTGGATTCCGGGTCATCGGAACATTGAAGGTAACGAAAAAGCAGATGAACTGGCAAGAGGGGGAACAAGCAGCCGAAATGGGCATCCCTCACAATACAGTTGTAAACAACCGGAGATGAAGGAAACAATCTTCCATTTCCTCTGTAAATGCCCTGCCCTATGGAAGGGTAGAATGTTAACCCTGGGCAAACCACTGTTCGAGAGTCTCGAACAACTGTCTGGCTTGGACGTCAACAACCTAATAAGGTTCTTAAACCGCACATACTGGATATATTCTTGCTGTAAATAACTGTTAAACAAGCTGGTAACGAGGATGTGGCAACAAAAAGTGCGGAAGCGCTAGTTGGATTCTGGATGAATCACCAGTTTAACCAACCAACCACATTTTGATTAAGTAGAGGGGCTATTCGACAATGTTTTTACCATTCAGCAAAGTTGATACGAGTATCTTAATTATATATCAAGTACATCTTCTGTCCTGAAACTACTTTACAAATACAATGTCTCTGCTTTATATTCCTTTTCAGGAGGAGAACGACTCACTGCGCTGCCAGCTGGAAGCCTTGCGCGGCGAAATGTCCCACGTCCGCACCGACATCAAATGCGACAATGATTATCGTGAGAAACAGATCAAAGTGTTGCAGGAAACGATACGCAATATGCAAACCCAACTGTTGCAAACCAAAATTCGCGAGCAAAAAGACTCAAAAACTATCCAACAGCTCGAGCGTAAACTTAAGGAATCTGGTGTTAAGCAGTTACTTCTAAAAACTAGAATCAAAGAGAGCTCCAGCAGACGAAGGGATCGTGAGACATCGTCAGTTAACTCTGAAGCAAGCGAAATATTAATCGAAGAGGCAGAAGATGACGATGATGATGATGTGGAAGAGGTGAAAGTAAATGAGCAAACGAGAAATAAAACAGACTGTCAAAATAGGGAGAGAGAGAATACTGAATACTCCTCGAGTGCGGTGGCTACAAATTCATCGCGAAAGCGTACAAATCATATGCAAATTATTGATATTGATGTCTATAAGAGTGATGACGAAGTAAAGATAATTGAAGATCACACTGACGTTGTTGAAATACATGAAACTGATGAAGATGAGAGAATGGCTAAAAGTAGCAAGGAAGAAAAGAATAATGAAGAAACGCAGAAAAATGAGAAACAGACGCAAGAACGTTCCAAGGTGGATGATAGTGAAAAAACTGCGAATTTAACTGAAGTAAAGCCAGGCATGGTGCAAGTAGAAACAAAACTGCTGGAGGACTCAAATGACATTGAGGTATGTAAATCTGTGGAACTATAACCCATTCTGTCAAAAAAAAAAATATCGCGAACTGTCCATTTATAAAGCACGCGTTACACATACCTATGTCTAAATTTTTTTTTGCTGGAATGTTGGTACAACTGTCCTCTATAGTGTCGCAGAGTTTGAGCGTGATCTGTCAATTAGCTTGTTTTTGGCACTTAATTATATCAGTCAACCGCAAGTGTGCTCTGCGATGTTCACTATCGAACAAAGAATTTGTCTTAAATTTTGTGTGTTTGAACGTGATTTCGTGTGCCGAATCATTGAATATGTTACAGAAAGCCTATGGCGAGTGTGCTTTATCAAAAACATGGGTCTACGAGTGGTATAAGGCTTTTGCAGAGAGCCGAGAAGTCGTGGAAGACTTGCGCTGATCTGGGCGCCCACCAACGTCTTCAACGGATGAAATCGTCGACAAAGTCAAAAAATGGTGCTGGAAAACCATCAAACCATCTTTGAAGTTTGAGGGAAGTAGCTCGTGACCTTAGCGTGTCTCACGAATCAATTCGCAACATTTTACAGCATCAATTTTTTTTTTTTTTTCATTTTTCTTTATTTATTGAATCTTTCTTTTATAAGAAAGTAACAATAAGTTTACAAATCTTATATACTAGAGTAATATGTTTCCTTGCCAGTGCTAAGAAACGAATTATTTGCTCAAATGAACATATATTTACATATATGATTAAATCGGTTGTGAATCTCCAATTCTTCATAGTTGGGAGCTGAAAAGGACGGGTTTCCAGTATCCGATTCTTCGTAGCTGGGAGCCGGAAAGTCTAGTTTCCAGTCTCCCTTAGAGCTTCCGTTGTCTCTCATGTCGATTGTGAAAATGATGTTGTTTTTTCGACACTTTCTTTTCAATATGATTCCGCCATGTGAGTCTTCTATCTAAGTGAATTCCAAGATATTTTATTTCGTTTTGCTGTGGTATATTCTGACCATTTATTGTAACTGCAGGGCAAGTTTCTTTTCTTAGAGTAAAAGTAATATGCACGCACTTGGTTTCATTAACCTTTATTCTCCAGTTTTTAAGCCATACTTCTGTTTCAAGTATATGCCTTTGTAATATAGACGTTGCTACTTTTGGGTCTGTGTGAGTGCAAAGTATTGCAGTATCATCGGCAAATGTTGATGTCATTGTTTGGCTCGTCGTTGGCATATCAGATGTGTATAATACATATAAAATAGGGCCCAGAACGCTGCCTTGTGGAACTCCAGCGTCTATTCTACAATGTCGAGAGAAAAAATCTTTTTGCTTTACAACAAATTCTCTATTAGTGATATAGTTTTGCAGCAAGAGGTGTACATTCGTAGGCAGTAAACTAGTAATTTTGTGAATTAGGCCGCGGTGCCATACCTTATCGAATGCTTGTGCTACGTCTAAGAACAGTGCAGTGCAGTACTGATTTGTCTCAAAGGACTTTCGTATAAATGACACAATGCGATGAACTTGCTCAGTTGTACTATGTTTTGCTCTAAATCCAAATTGGTGTTGAGGAATAATATTGTTATCTTGAATAAAGGGCATTATTTTCTGCAAGAGCAACTTTTCAAATAGCTTTGAAAGTATGGACAATAGACTAATTGGCCGATATGAGGATGCTTGGCTTAAGTCTTTCCCAGGCTTACCAATCATAATGATTTGAGATAATTTCCAAGCTTTTGGGTAGTAGGCAGTACGAGAGATGGCGTTAAATATGTGCCTGATATGAAGAACGGCAATATTGGGAAGCTCTTTTAGCATTTTTGGGGTGATTTTGTCGTAACCTGGTGCTTTTTTAGGTTTAAGTTGATTAATAACTGAGACTATGTTATTTTTTTTAAACTTTATTGGCTTTTTTGGTGGTTGCAATATGTCTAGTGGTAAGCAAGTAGTTGCAGAAGACTGATTGGGAGTGAAGACAGATTGCAGATGTTCAGCAAATACACACCCTTTTTCAGAATCCGTACGTGCCCAATTACCATTTCCTAGCCGAATTGGTGATTCGTACTGTATGGGCCGATTTATATTTTTTGTGGCTTTCCACAATGCGTAATCTGTTTGGTCCGTCGGAGTAAGATTAGAAAGGAAATCATGGGGCTTGAGACGCGTACTGCCCCACTCGTTCCAGGAGAGTTGAATTTCTTTCAAAAAATTCATCGGAAGAAGGTGGTTAAAAACATGTTTGAGCAAGTGAATTCGGACCCAACGTTTATCTAGTGCATCATAACAGGTGATGAGACGTGGGTATATGAGTTTGACATACAAACCAGTCAACAGGCGGCTAAATGCCGCTATTCACATGAGCCGAAACCCAGAAAACCACGTCAAAGTCGGTCAAAAGTGAAAGTCATGCTACTCGTTTTCTTTGATTATGATGGTGTTGTGCACTCGGAATTCATTCCAAATAGTTCTACGGTAAATAAAGAATATTGTTTGGAATTTGTGCGACGTTTGTGAGAGAATATGTGCTTGGGAAACGGCCCAATTTGTGGAAAGAAAACTAAAGGATCTTGCACACACCATCTCACAATTGTGAACATTTTTTGACCAAAAACTCGACAAATATCATCGAACAACCACCATATGCACCGGATTTAGCCCCCTGTGACTTTTTCCTTTTCCCAAGACTTAAATTGCCACTCTGTGGGTGCTGAGAACTTAAAACTAGCAAACAAGCTATTCCATGAAAAGCGGGTACAATGGGCGATATCAACATTCAGCCCATACAAATCTCCTGGTCCTGATGGGATATTCCCCTGTCTTTTACAGCAGGGTGCACACCATATTATCCCTAATTTGACCAGACTATACAAAGCAAGCTTACTGCTAGGATATTTGCCTACAAAATGGGCTGAGGTTAAGGTCGTATTTATTCCAAAGCTTGGGAAAAAACCCGAACAATTGCTTAAATCATACAGACCAATTAGTCTCAGCTCATTTTTCCTCAAAACAATGGAAAAGATAGTTGATCAGTATATTAGGGAATACAATCTAGCTAAATTCCCACTGCATCGACTTCAATTTGCCTATCAACAGGGAAAATCCACTGAGACTGCAATACACAGCCTGGTAACAGTTATTGAAAAGGCTATTGAGTCCAAACAGATAGCTCTATGTGCATTTATTGACATATCAGGAGCTTTTGATAACACCTCCTATGAGGCAATCTATAATGCCCTATATCTAAAGGAGGTACCTGAACCCATCACTAGATGGATAATATTCATGCTGAAATCTAGGACGATCAGCACCGAACTAGGAGGAACAATCAAATCTATTAAAGCCACAAGAGGTTGCCCTCAAGGTGGCGTACTCTCACCTCTTCTGTGGACTCTAGTCATAGATGAACTTCTCCACAAACTGAATAACCTAGGATTTCAGGGTTACGCTGATGACCTAGTAGTTTATGTATTAGGCTGGCATGAGGAAACCATTTCGGATCGCATGCAGCAAGCCCTTACAATAATAAACAAATGGTGCACGGAAAAAGGGCTCTCCATCAACCCATCCAAAACAACACTTGTACCGTTTACTAGGAGAAGGAACATAAATCTCAAATGTCCGACCCTTAATAGAACAACACTTGAACTCTCGACAGAAGCGAACTATCTTGGCGTTAGTCTTGACAAAACGCTTACGGGGAACTCCCATATTGAGAGAGTTACTTCAAAAGCCACAAGGGCATTCTTTGCCTGTACAAGGCTTTTTGGCAAGACATGGGGACTAAGCCCTAGAATGACCTTCTGGACATTCACCACAGTTGTAAAACCCATAGTCACTTATGCATCCTTAGCATGGTGGCCCAATGTCAAGCAAAGAAAGGCGGCAAACGAATTAAGCAAACTGCATCGCCTGGTATGTGTTGGCATTACAGGGGCTATGAAAACGTGTCCCACGGATGAATTGGATGTGCTCCTGAACATACCACCGCTTCCAATTCTAATTGAAAGGGAAGCTCGCTCGAGTGCCTTAAGACTAAAAGGTATATCTGAACTTAAAAGTGGGAATATGAAAGGACATTTAAAGATCTTAGAAGACTTCCTACACAGTCCCATTCTTCATAGGGATGATATACTATCACCCAAACCAATACTCTTCAGGAACTTCCAAGTTATAATCAATGAACGAACAGACTGGAGAACTAACTCTATCACTTTCAAACCTGGCTCCCAGCTATGGTTTACTGATGGGTCCGAATTGGAAAATGGTAGAACAGGGGCAGGAATCAATGGGCCCAAATTCAAAAAATCGATTCCGATGGGATCCTACCCAACTATATTCCAGGCAGAAATACGTGCCATTGAAATATGTGTGAGAGAATGCCTTAGAAGGAAAATGAGAGGTACTCACATCTACATACTTTCAGATAGCCAAGCGGCTCTAAAAGCCCTTCTATCAACAACTATCACCTCTAAATTGGTAAATGATTGCCTAAGCCTTCTAAATACGTTAGGAAACCTCAACACAGTAACACTATGTTGGATTCCGGGACATGAAGGACATGAGGGAAATGAAATGGCTGATGACCTTGCAAAACAATTAGCAAATATGCAACTTACTGGTCCTGAGCCTTTCTGTGGACTAACAAAAGGCCACATTAATGAATTCCTTAGGAAATGGGAAGAAAGAAAACTTGCTAAACTGGCTAAACTGTGCCGGTCAGCGTCAAGCTAAACTATTCCTAAGTCCCAACAAAGGAATATCTGACAAACTTCTCTCACTAAACAGAGTAGATCTGCGTCTTTTAACCGGTTACCTTACAGGTCACTGCAGCCTGAGGTACCATCTAAATAATATTGGTCTATCCGAGACCAATGTCTGCCGCTTTTGCGAAATGGACATAGAAAGCTCAGAACATGTGCTTTGTGAATGTCCTGCGTTGGGCAGACAAAGACTTCACCACCTTGGTGGTATCGTAGTATCTCCATGCAATCTTTGGAACAACAAACCTAAACCTGTGCTAAAATTTCTAAAAAGCCTAAAACTCTAGGGTTACAAAATAGGCCTTTCACAATAGATCAATTCTGGTCGCAGTGCGTAATGGCCTTCTAATAATAATAATAATAAATTGCCACTCCGCGGACGCCGCTCTGAGTCGATAGAGGTCATTAAAGAGAATTCGCTGAAGAAGCTGAGAAAGTTCTCTCTCCTATTTTGAAGGCGACAAAATATAGTAAATGTTGATGATAATAATTATTTTGTGTTTTATTGAACAATTTCCGGTACTTTTTGGACAGAATTTATATACAATACATAGCTAGTTAAATATAAAAATATAATATTTTTCTTTTTCTAGCCTAAATTCTTGCCATTTGTGGAAGCTCAAATTATCGCACTAGTTGCAGCCTATTTAATAGTGCAACCTTTCGGTGTTAGCACCGAGTCAATTAGTGTTTATCTTCAACAATCTATGAAAACGTTAGACCTGAAGGTTCCAACTTTGGAACAAATATTAACAACATATACGAATCTATTCAAGATGGAAAGCAACTCAACAGATGGAGTCGCTGATGGAACCAAAGTTCAGTGGAAATTTTGCGGATTTACAACAACTAGCGATAGACCAGAGGAAAAAGAAACAGTTAACGTGCCCGATAAAGAGTAGAAAGCAACAAAATCGAATGCAAAAAAGATACACTCCCTACTCGCTAATTACCAAATTTGACACATATTTTTACTAAAATGTATCAATAAGTATCAATTAATCAAATATAAAACAACGATTTTAATCCTTACATTTAATAATTGCGTAAAAGTTAGACGCAACTGAAAAAGTAATTTTCGAATGAAAAAAAAAAACGATTTTAAAAAATAAAAATAATAATTTTGTTATTTGAAGAAAAACGAAAAATTTTAATTCAATGATGATGAAAAATAACTGTAAGACTAGTTTAGTTTTAATCATGTAGAAAGGTATGGGGAACCAATAAAAACACCAAGAATATAATTAAATTTAATATTACATTTTTACAATTTACAGCTCTAGTAAGTCTAGCTAATTTTATATATGCAACATCCGCGATGCTGTCCAGAAAAGCGATTGCGAGCAAATTCAACCTTCTATACAAAGCCGTGCATTCGCATAGAAGGTGTTCAACTGTTTCTTCCTCTTTTACATGCTGAGAGCCTCTGCAAAATTCGAAATATGGTGCCCTAATTCTACTGGCATGCGTTCCTATAAGTCAGTACCCGGATAGGATTTCTACTAACATTTTTAAATCTTTTCTATTAAATTTAAGTAGGCTTTTAGTGCGACCCATAATCCAATCTGACCATGATGCAGGTATGTAACTGGCTGTGTTCGTAAATGCAACTGACGCGCAAACTATATACAATTGCATAACAAACAGAACGTTCAGAAATGCCAATATGGCAGCAAGTGTTCAAAAAGACAACAATTCTATCAGTCGTCACTCATAATTTCTATCAAAAAATTGTTTACTGCATTTAACTACGATGTCTGATGAAAAGTAAGTGCAGAACTGTTTTATTTTAATTTTTGTATTGAAATTTAGTTAAATTATGTTAATAATGGCCCATGCTGCTAGTGCTGCTGCTTTCTTATATTTGTATAACTTGTTATTATACAAATTTAATAATAATAATAATAATTGTATAAATTATTATTTTTAAATTTTTAGTGAAAATCTCAGTAATGCGGAGACACAGTTATTGCTGAGAGTACGGTTGAATATGGAGGACGAGTTTAAATCGGGTAGAAGGAAAAAAAATGTATTGTGGGAGAAAGTTGTGACCGAAGTTAAAAATGTAAATCCCAATATAAGACTGGACAGCACCACAGCGCAGAGAAAATTCTTAAATCTCTTGGTAACGTACAAGCGCATTAAGAAAACAAATAATTCTTCCGGTAGAGAAGCTACATCCTGGAGGTATTTTGAGGACTTCGACGAAGTTTTGTACCTAAATTTTCATTTTAGTATTATACGCGCTCAAAAATGCAAACAAACGTATTTGCAAATTGTCAAAAATTGTATAAGAAGTATCAAATGTCAAACTTGCAGTGTTGCCACTGATGCTTATGCTGCAAGTAATGTCGCATTTACGAACACAGCCACTGTCTCCAGCGATAGTTGGCAATACTTGAGGTGTAAAGCGTCTTTCAGTAAGAGCGCTTCAACTTTTTTTTTGAATAAAACACAAACGGTTTGACTTTTTTGTTCGACTTTTTTGTTCGAGTTCGAACATATACATTTCAGTATGAAATTCGATTTCTTTTGCATGACTACCGCGTGCACGTTTTACGAAGTCCAATCGTTGAACTCAATTTTCGATCACTCTTTTGCCGAAATTCCAGCAATTTCGCGTTCAATATTGGCTCTGAGCTCACAAATCGTCGCCGGCTTGTTACTGTAGACCAATGACTTCACATAACCCCAAAGAAAATAGTATAGAGGCGTCAAATCACACGAGCGCGGCGGCCATTCGATCGGTCCATTTCTGGAAATAATGCGCTCATCGAACTTACTCTTCAACAAATCAATTGTAGCGTGTGCTGTGTGGCTTGTGGCCCCGAACTGTTGAAACCACATGTCGTCTAAGTCCATACCATTCAATTGCGGCCAAAAATAATCGTTTATCATGTCGCGGTATCGATTTCCATTCACAGTAACGTGGCGATCGTTCTCATCAACGAAAAAATATGGGCCAATTACGCCGCCGGCATGTAAACCGCACCAAACAGTGATTTTTTCGGGATAAAACGGTGCCTCATGAATCACGTGTGGATTGCTTTCTGCCCAGTAACGCATATTTTGCTTGTTGACAAAGCCATTGAGCCAAAAGTGAGCTTCATCACTGAAGATGATTTTTTGGAAAATTTATAAATTTTCATAAAAAATTTGCACGATTATTTTCATAAAAAATTTGCACGATTTGCAATCGTTGCTCAAGTGTGTAGCGTTCCATGATGAAATGTATACTAATGAAGTTTACAAATGACAAGCGAAAAATAAAAAATATTGCGTCGTTCGCCCTCCCTATCGGAAAAAAGTTGAAGCGCACCTATTGAAAAACGCTGTATTTGTAGCTTATATGTTGCCAAGGGCATAGATATGTCAACTTTGTCTCAATCGTAATTTGGAGCGTAAAGCCCTGTCGACCTAACTCATCAGCCACCAGTTACTGTGGTCCGACCCCCAGAGTAGAGTTATGGAGAAAAACTGTGCGAGTATCCTTAATTGTTCATGACACTTAACCACTATTTTCGAAAAGTGTTTCCATGTATGTGGATATTTCTGACTGTAATTGCGTCTTTATTTAGCCCTAAAAGGCCTTTAATCGCCAAAACTTTAGCTTGGAATATGCTGCCATGATCAGGCAAGGCGAAAGGTATGTTGATGCCTATGTATGCCGCCTCCTACTTGATCGTTGAGTTTAGAACCGTCGGTATATATACTGACTCCATTTTCATAAAATACTAAACCATTTTCCCAGTTCTTTCTAGATGGAAATTCGATCATACAGGGTGGACCATATAGCGTTTGCTTTTTGAACCACCTATTTTTTTGAGAATGGTAACACAAATGACATGTCAAATGTGTTCATAATTTACTTAAAGGTTTGACATTTACGAAATGGGACGCTATATGCTTGAACAAAATTGGGAAATATTGAAAACCTATTTCCAAAGTGGTGGGTCTTCTACTCAAACTGTGAGAAATTTGAAAAAACAAGACAGTTTGTGGATCAATTTGTTAATCGTATTCGTGAAAGTGGATCGTTAATGGATAAAACAATACGTGAACGTGCTCCTACAGTGCGTACACCCGAAAACATTGCTGCTGTAGCCGAAAATGTGCGTGAACATCCAACAACCTCAACTCGTCATCGTTCTCAAGAATTGAACATTTCACGCACTTCTTTGAGGATAATTTTGCATAAAGACCTCGGTATGAAGGCTTACAAAGTTCAATTGGTGCAAGAACTAAAGCCTAATGACCATCCAATGCGTTTGCGGTTCCCTCAATGGGCAGAAAATCGTTTGACCGAAGATGAGCATTTTTACCGAAAAATCATCTTTTCTGATGAAGCTCATTTTCACATCGGTTTAAGCCCGTTGGACTATTTTTTGTGGGGAGCCGTTAAGGACTTATTGAATATGTTGCAGAAAGCTATGCGAACCATCCAGATACGATTGATGCTTTAAAACACGAAATCGATTTTGCCATTCATGAAATTAGAGCCCAAACAATCGAAAATGTGTTTAAAAATTGGGTTGATCGAATGGCCTACTGTAATGCTAGTCGTGGCAGTCATTTGAACGATATTATTTTTCATTCATAAATGACAATGTTCAATCTTCTAAATAAAAACAAAAGTTTGAAAAAATATTGATTAGTTTTTTTTTATAGCCGATTCAAAAAGCAAATTTTTCATGGCCCACCCTATATAAGGCCTGTATAAGGTATAAATCCACCGAGTCATAGAAGTTGCTGGTAACCGGAATACAAGGAAACAGCCCGAAAATATGCGAATGCCCCTTATTAAAAAAATATGGGAAATGTTATTGCATTTTAGAGAGTCGTCCGCAGAAGCAGTCCTCTTTGAAAAAATGGAAGTATGTGAGAGTGTATGTATACCATGTTGCTATTTTTTTTCAGAACGCGTGCACTTTCATGGATCAATAATGACTGATATCTTCCTAATTTAAACATCGGTGGTGTTTCGAAGTGAGGCAGGTGAAATAATTTGAAACTGCTGAAGTTTGGGAAAATGGAGCAACAAAAAAGGAAGCAATTTTCATAACTATTTGAGGAGTATGAAACCGCGTTTTCGTGAAATATAAAAGTAAAGCATGCGATCCTAACTCTTTGAGTGGCGCTGGTTCAAAATTCAAACCAGTAATATTTTAAATTCTGACTCATTTAGCGAAACTCTAAAATTGGTGTTCAAACCGGATGAAAGACAGTAAAAATGATTAGTTTTTTTTGTACGACAGATTTTTCTGATATACATACACTTATGGCTAAAATAATAGAAGCGCGATATTTTGATCAGGTTTGATTACTTTTTTTGTTTTTTATTAATTTTTTAATTATTTTCATCATTATTTTTTCATTATTATTATGAATACATTTTCTTTAGTTTTAATCAAACTTTGTACAAGATTCATGAAAGCTAGAAACAAAATTTCAAACTTTTTAATCAGAATTATAAAAAAAAAAAATGGGTACCCTATTTTATAATACAATAAATTTTAATCCCAAAATTGCAAGTTTGAAGTGGCTAAAATCCTCGTCGATTTTTGATAAGTTTTTTCCTGGTGTTGCTCATTTTATTCATATATTTATTTCGAGTATTAGTTACAAAAATTAGTTTGAAACTTTGATTTATATAATATTTGTTGTATATTTACATAAAAACGTAATGAAAAATAAAAAAAGTATCACAATTCTATTATTTGGTCCATAAGTGTAAATATAGCAAATTTAAATTATAATAATACAGGGTGGCTGATGAAAACCGCTTCCAAAAAAAAATTGAATAACTTTTTTTCTTTTTAAGTTATCTGTTCCATTTTTGTTTTAATTTGCAGATTGATCTTTAAAATTTATTAAAATGGATAACTGGGCACGCAAACAAGAATTTGGATAGTCCGCCGCTATCACGCACTGGAGTCCGTAGTTTTGGTACAGCGAGAGTACAGGCGGATGTTTGGCGGCGATCCCCCGAGCAGATGGACCATAATGGGACTGGTGAATAATTTTGCTGAGCAAGGAACAGTCGCAAGAAGGCCTTATCATCGAAACCCACCAGTTCGGACGGAGGAAACGATCGCTGCTGTAGCTGCAGCTATACAAAGCAATGCAAGGGTTTCAACAAGAAGCTTATCTGCTCAACTTGGTGTCAGCCGACTGTCTTTGCAAACAATAATGCACAAAGATTTAGACTTATTCCCTACAAAATTCAAATGGTTAACAAACTGAATGCAGCAGACTTGCCGATTCGCTTGGAATTTTGCCAGAAGATCCTGCAAATGGTGGAAGAAGACCAAAACATGTTAAACTGCCTTTTCATGTCTGATGAGGCCCATTTCGATTTAAACGGCAATGTGAACAAACAAAATTGTCGAATATGGAGTACTTCTAACCCACAGATACTCCACGAGGCGGAATTGCATCCTCTTCGCGTGACAGTGTGGTGTGCGGTTTCTTCACGCTGTATTGTCGGGCCTTACTTTTTTGAAGAAAATGGTCACACCGTTACGGTTACTGGAGACCGTTATTTGAAAATGCTGAAAGAATTTTTCTATCCAGAACTACGCCGAAAGAGAATTCCTTTCAACTCTGTGTGGTTTCAACAAGATGGGGCAACGTCTCACATAGCCCAGACTGTTATGACAGAGTTGCGACGAAAATTTCCCAATAAACTGATTTCAAGAAACTCCGAATTTCGTTGGCCCCCCAGGTCGCCTGACCTTACTGTACCTGACTTTTTCTTGTGGGGTTTATGTAAACAAGAAGTTTATAAAACAAAGCCAACAAATTTGGATGAACTAAAACAATCCATTCGCAACTCTCAAAGCAGCAATGAACAACTTTTTACTAAGATGCCGCACTTGTGTCAACGAGCAAGGGGGGCATTTAAATTCAATTATTTTTAAAACTAGTTAAGCTACATTAAATAAAATTTAATGACCTTCAACTTGAAAAAAAAAAAAAAAATGAATTCCATACACTAAAAAAAAACTTATTTGAGTTTCTTAATGTAGCAAAATTCATCAGCCACCCTGTATCTTCTGGTGTCTGTTTGCTCGTTGTTTTTATGCAAAAAGCATTATTTTTTGCTCATTTAAAAAATTAATGATCTTATTGAAACCAAACAATTTAATTATAGCTTTGAGTTCAGAGTCCGAAATAAGCATTATAGAACAGACGATGACTCGTTTTATTAAATAATTTTTTTCACAGGGTGGTCCGTATATTTTTTTTAATCAAACGTTATTTTGAGGGTGACAGCTCTTTCCTGCTGGAAATATTGACAGAATGGCATTATCGTATCGTCGCGGAATAAAATAAATTGTTTTGCGCTTGAACTTTGAGAACTTTGGGAAATATTGGAAACTTATTTCAAAAGTGCGTTTATTGAAAATAATTAAAAATCATATTTTCTGGCGAAGCGCTTTTTCATCTCGGCGGTTATGCTAACAATCAAAACTGCCTCATAAGGGGATCGGAAAATCCGTGCGTGGTCAGTGCATCCTCAGAGTGGGACAGTCTGGTGCAGATTCTGAAGCGAAGGCATCATTGGTCATCTGCTGGTCAACGATGAGCGCTATAGAGGCATGATGAACCCTTTTTGTAGTCGGAAATTGAAGACATGGTCTTGGACGATATTTGGTTTCACAAAGCCCACGCTACAATTGAACTTTTACGTGTCAACTTCGGTAATCGTGTTATCAGCGGTCTCTGCGATGTCAATTGACCGTCTCGGAGCTGCGATTTGACGTCGTTAGACGTTGTTTGTGGGGTGTTGCAAAGGGCCGGTGCTATGCGAACAATCCATCCAGGTCCTTAAGGTGAATATCCAGTGACCCAATCGTGGAATAGGTTTTGGAAAGCTAAGTTAAGAGGATCTTTCGAATAAACCAATAAAATGTTTGTTAATTTTTTGCAATTTTAAAAAGAAACCACTAATGGTTAACCCTGTACTTTAGTGTGGTTTTATCGTTAAGCAAATGCTTGCGGTATTTTATTGAGAAAGGCAGTTTACCCAGAAAGATAAGATGCCAGCATGACCAAGTAGTATTCTTGCATCGTGCATTGAAATGTATGATATTTTTTTATATTTTTAGCCGCCCTCGCTAGCGATTGACGCTTTCGAAGGAAATTTGAAAAATTATTATTTAAAGATAAAGTTCAAATAGTAGAACACAGATCTTCTATTTTATTTATTAAAATAAATTTGTTGTAAATAAATATTCATTCTCCATCAGCATTCACAGGCAGTTAAGTACCGGGAATTTGTCAAGCATAAGCTATCGACCTTCTTAATAGAATCCCCTAACTCTATGAAACGATTCGAACGTTGCTCCCTCGGTTGATAGTACAGCTGATATTCCTTCGAATTTAACCCGTTCAGCACCGCGAATACAACTTTCTTGACCTTCTGTATACTGCCAGAGTACATTTGAAGTGCATTCCATCTTAGAGAGTACACGAAAAAGTAGGCAGGAGCGATATCAGGGGGGTGCAACAACCGTGAAATTCCTTTTTTCGCCAAAAACTCTTGCACACTGAACAATAGATACGCGCCTATCATGATATGGTCATGGTACAAGAACCAACCGTTCGGTGAGTTCGGACCGCGCATGGAAAATGAGTGCCCGCTGGCACTCAGGAATTGTAGTCACCGGTAAAAAAATATTATATTTACAATGATTAATAGCTTAAAAACTAAAACAATAATGCCTGCAGTTGCGGTCCTGAGTTCAGTTACGGCTTGGACATCCCAATTTTCTTTGACCACTCCTCACCCTTTCCAGGCCCTGCTGGCTTTGTTTGCGGGTTGCGATTTCATACTAAAATGACCAAATTTCCTCTCCAATGACTATATACATATATATTGTATATATATAACATAATTCGCGCGTACACTCTTTTTGGGTGTTTGGCCGAGCTCCTCCTCCTATTTGTGGTGTGCGTCTTGATGTTGTTCCACAAATGGAGCAACCTACAGTTTTAAGCCGACTACGAACGGTAGATATTTTTTATTGCGAGCTTTTTCATGGCAGAAATACACTCGGAGGTTTGCTATTGCCTGCCGAGGGGCGACCGCTATTAGAACAAACTTTTTCTTAATTTTTTGATCTTTCACCGAGATTCGAACCGACGTTCTCTCTCTGAATTCCGAATGGTAGTCACGCACCAACCCATGCGGCCACGGCGTCCCCCTCCAATGACTATCAGACTCATATAATCTCTGTCGTCGCCAGATTTCACTAAAAATTGGATCATAACAATCGTAAAGGGAGAATTTGATTTTTTTCGTCCAAGTATATCCTCTATTTGGGCAACACGTTGCTTGGAATGTGAGTCATTCATTTTCACGTCGCCACTAAAAAACTGAGTTTCGACAAAAATGCATAACACATAAACCATACGCTCTATGGGCTTCAAATATCGAATGGAACTAAACGAAGGTATTTTGCTTCTACGACACAGTATTTCCGAGTTATAACTAAACTCCCGGAACGTAATTACCACAACTCGTATAGAGAGACCTGTGCATTTGACGAATTCAGCGATAAATGTTCAACCGAAAGGCGTGCCCTGACTGAAATATGTGCAGGATTATATTACAGAAGCGTGCTATAGTGAGCTAACAATTGTAGTTTTTGTTTCTTAACTCAAGCCTGACTTAGCTTTAGCAACAGAAGTTATAAAGGGATTACAGGTGTTTTTGGACCTCCTATAATTTTTTGTTTTTTAGAGGTGGCACAAAGCATTGAACGCCAAGTGTGAAACTTGCCGTTTGGCTCACAGCCCTAAAAACACCCCTGCTCCGTTTCCCTTTATCCGTGGAACTATTGTTAGGTATTGCATTGGGGAAGGGGAGCTGCCTATTACCTTCTATGAACATTTTAAATCAATCAGGTTGTTAAACTTAATCGGTTTCCCTACCTTATTTTTGAAGTGAAACTTCTTTAGCGGCGGCCTGATATTTGAGCGAGAATGGAGAGTGAATTGGAAAAAATGTAACGTTTAGAGATTTCGTTATGCGAGAGAGAAAAAAAGATCCAACGTAGAGAGAAGGAGAAAGAGAGCTATACATTTTCTATACCTAAGACATAGGCTTCGTTTGTCAGTATGTCTCATTTACAAGATGAATTCCGGAGACTATCGTTAAATAGACTGGAAACTGTGGATAAACAAATAATCGATTTCATAACTCAGAGAAAAGGGCTATCTGTATATACTCTTATTGTCAGAGCCTACGAACACATTCCGCAGATTTAACAGACTCTGTCATCCGCAAATCGAGTATAGTACTTTTGCCCGAAACTTGGTTAAACGATAACGAGGATATTAGTATACCAAATTTCAATTGCGTCATCAAATATATATAAGCGACTAAATGTTAGAGCTGGCGGTGTGGCAATCTACCACAATCAAGATGATAGCGTAAATATCGTCACACCAAACATGGAAATGACTGCAAGGCAGTCTCAGTCATATTCATCAACAGTCACACCAGTTGGCGATGTTTGCATTGCAGAATGTCAAGCGCTGAATGGAAAAACTATTGTCATAGCCGGCATCTATATCTCACCGAACCAAAATCTTGATGACATAATATATTTCATTCACCGCTCACTACTGGTTTACAGCCACGCAGGTGCAAATGCACTTGGAAGAGGCGAAGACAAAATTCCATTGATCCTCGGGGGAGATTTCAACGTAAATTTCGGATCCAATGATTCTTTGCCGTTGATTCAATTTCTTCGAGAAACATTCGGTTTGCAGATAAACAATAACCTTAAAGAATCAACAACAAAATCCGGAACTACACTAGATGCAATTTTCACACGTTATATTGAATCACGTACATATATTTCATATTTCAGTTATCACAAACCAATTATATCAGTATAACCAATTGAACCACCAACAGATGATAGCATAATGCATACATAGTTAATAAAATCGAATTTTGGTTACACAAATTTTATACTGTTGTATTTCTTTTGAAATTATCCCTGTCTCCTTCTCCTTCTCTTCCTCTCTCGCTCTTTCTCTCTCTCTCTCTCTCTTATTCACAGTCATTCACACGCAGAAGTTTCACTTCTACCACGTCACAGTGGTCAAGTAGCCCGACGTTTTGGCCAAAAATCCCAAAATCGAAAGTTACCGTTTGAGGTAAAGCTTCATATATTCGTCAACAGATGGCACTGGAGCATTAAAATCCAAAGGGACAGATGTTTACATTGAACAGATGCTCCGTGGTGAACGCTCAAAAGTGCCATTTGTCGGGATTCGCGCGAGGCAGTACGCATGCACGTTTTCGAGCGCCACACAAAAATAGTTGCAGATTCACCATTTTTCAACGAAAAAGGGCAAACTAAAATGGATATTGTTCGGAAAGGTATGTACATTACGAAAATATTTTACTGTAACCATATTGTTGTATTTTTAGAGGCAATATTAATGACGCAATACAAGCCTCTTTTCCCCTTTTTTTTCAATTGCACTTCTTCTCGTAGATAATTATTTTTATTGCCACGAATTGCCGCGGAGATATTTACGTTTCCTAGTGCAGAAAAGTATACAGAGTTCGAATCCGTTTAGATCTTGCTCCCGCGCTATCCCCGCTCGTCAAAAATACGCTTTCTTTGCAGCAGGTCGCTGCCGAGCTTGAAGCGCGTGTTGGGGCATTTGAGCCGCGGGGGGGCGATCGAAACTGGTTTTATTTGTGTGTATGCCTGGGAAATGTTAGGAATGAATGTAATATATGCAGAGTGTTTATTTCTACTTTTATCTCAATTTCTATAGTGAATATTGTTATTAAAACAATAGATAATTATTAATAAATGCAAAAGAGTGATAAAAATCATGTTTTGATAATATTAAAAAATCATATAATAATAATAATAAAATAATTAATGTAATAAGTATTTTTAAATGGTAATTAAATTATTATTTTAAAGTAATTTTTTTTTTTTAATAGGATTCAAGAGAAACATTTTTTCATGGACAAGGAGGAAAATATTCGATGCCATCCATGATGTTTTTCTGTCAGAAAAATTTGATAATTTAATACAAATTATCTGTAATAAACTAATGGACGACGCAACACCTTCATATGTTATCGAAGAAAAATCAAAAATGGCTTTGATAAAAGTTATTTCTGTTTTGAAAAAGAAATGGAAAGATGCTCGCAGTACGAAAAATCGTTTCCTGGAGAATAATAAAAGCTTGTTGGACGATTCAACGAGCGTAACGGTGAATAGTTTACATAAATTTACATTAATATAAATATATTTATATTAATTTATATACATTAATGAAGTTTTCAGACAGCATCCTTGATGTGAACAATGACGAGGATATATGAATAAATGTATGTTCTTCCTATTAAAATTTAAGTTCATTTCATAAATAAATGTATGATACGTCACTTTTAGTTTAAGTGTATTATTTTTCACGACATATTTTCCCCCCTTTTAATGTGGCATATTCTTTTGAAAATCGTACGTCTACTGTCGAAATCAAAGACTCCAAAAACCTTGGTAATGTGAACTTCAGTAAAATCTGAAAACTTTTCGCAAAAACTGTCCGCCATTTTGAATTTTGAAATTCTGATCTCATATTCACAATCAGCGACCCCAAAAACCTCGGTAATGTGAATTTTAGTAAAATCTGAACACTTTTCGTTAAAAATGTCCGCCATTTTGGGTCCGCCATTTTGAATTTTGAAATTCTGATTTCATTTCAGCGACATTTCAGCGACATTTCAGAATCAGCGACACAAAAAACCCTACATATATGTAAAAATTTCATCAAAATCGTACTATTTCTCTTTGACTTATTGTTTTCTGACCAAAACGTCGGGCTACTTGACCACTGTGCACGTGTACGATGCTGCACATGATTTTTTAAGTCAACTCTTTAGGTTTCAAACTACGAGCCGGCAAAAAAAACTGTGTTCTGCGTCTTTAATAACGACATTTGCACAGAAAGTGCAGTACAGGTCGTCTTCATGTCCGATTTTATGCAAATGTAATTTGAAGCAAGGTGTCCTGTCAATATTTGGGTAAGGTGGAAATCAACATCCCCATGTCGTCTGTCTAGCCAACTTTGTACAGAAGGAATCAAGCGATAGGTCCAACGTCCGTTCGGTGAATTGCTTCACCGACTCTGACATTTCTGCCAACAACGCTCCTTCTGTCGATTGGGCAAAGGCCAGATATTACAAGCGCTGCTTCCTCTGATGTAATTCTTATACGGCAAAGCCGGTACAAGGATCTCATTTCGCGTGCGTATGAGGTTTTATCCAGCGCATAAGACCAGATAGGTGCAACATACAGAAGAATACTTCTTACCACACTTACGTACAGCAGCCTACGCTGTTGTCTTGGCCCTCTCGAGCTCACCATGAGCCGAGATAGCGCCGCTGCTACGTACTCGATATGTGGCTTAAATGTTAGCCTAGCATCAAACATAATGCCCTGATATTTCAGAGCAGTTTTTGAGACTGTTTCATTCTGGCATTATTTGAACAGACAAAGAGAAACCGGCAAAAAGGCTTTTAAATCAGTTATACTTGAGCGTTAAGTTTATAGAATGTGCCGCCCGATCTCAATACGGCTACAGTAATACTGATGTCCGCCTCCCTCAGCAAGCAATGGAAAAGCTTTTCTTCAAAACCATCTGCCATTCGAATACCCTCCATTTGTGTATTAACATCAAGAGTCAAAGATTTCGCCAGTTCACTCAAAAGCTTGTTCACCTTTGCTTCATCAGAAGTTTATTTTTATTATCTTACGCAGCAAATACATAATTGTGAAGAAGAATATTATAATTGCCTTCATACAAACCGCAAATACTCATCCCCTTACGAAATTTTTAATAATGCAATTTTATTGGCAATGCGCGAAATTCAATCTTTAAATGGAACTAAAAGCAAAACACCAAAAGGATACGAGAAATATTCGTTCGCTTTCACCTTCAGCAAGGACAATACGATATGTGTATGTAAGTACCAATATTGAAAAGATACAGGGCGCAGCATCAGAATATTCTTGCAGACTGGCAACAGCCAAGAGAGCAAATCCTTCACATACACATGTGGCACTCTTATTTATGTGTACGTGCAGGCATGCAAGTGTCTAATATGCATGTGTAGAAATTATTCGTAAATGTGTAGCTTACTCACGTGCTCGTGTGTATTTATTTTGATTGCAAACTCGACCCATGACTTTCAGCCCTTATTTGCTATGACTCCCCAACTGATGACGTCGTAACTAAACGACTCATTGCGAAGTAAGTAGGCGGCACAATGGGGCGTCATATTTTTGCGGAAAATCTTTTACTTCTATAGATTTAAGTAGAGTCACCGTGAAAACAAGTAATTTTTAATTAATTTGTTTCTACTGAAATAATTTCACTTTAAATAAAAAATGTACTCAAAACCAATTTATTTATTAATTATTTGGTAGGAGAGCTTCTCAAACAATGTTTATGGAATTTTTTTCGCCGACGATGCATATGAGTCAAAAACTCATAATTTTTTATTAAATTGAAGAAAAAACCTTAAAAGGACATATTTTGTAAGAAGTTTATTATTAAAACGAAAAATACCGAAAAACAAATCTATTTTTGAAACAATAAAATCATTTCTCATTTTCGAATGAATTGGTCCACTTTTGAGGTAAGTTTTCGATATCCAGTTGAATCAGTTTTTAATAAAATCATTTTATGAAGTGTTTAAAAGCCGCCCTTACTCCATTTTGGTTAACTGCAAGGACTGGTCGTTGTGGGAAATCATTAGAAAATGTTTATACATTCTTCCTTCCTATTGAAAACTTTGGAGAGGTTGATAGAATTTCATTTAGGCCTAACTATAGATAGAAATCTTATCTCTACGTCACAACATGCCTACACGAAAGGGAAATCGGTAGAGACAGCTCTACATAACCTTATTTACACGGCAGAGAGTTCACTCCACAAACAGGAATTTACTTTAGCCGCTTTCCTTGATATTGAAGGGGTCTTTAACAATGTTGAAGGGGGAGCAATTACTGCAGCACTCACTGATCTTGGGGTAGAACCGGGCTTGGTAGTCTTCATTGGCAAAATGCTAAATAGCAGAATCATTGAAGCGGAACTCATATTGTTTACTAGGAAACACAGAATCCCTCAGCTAAGTCCAATTATGCTCACGGGGGAAGCTCTTGTGATTTCGGAAGGAACCAAGTACTTGGGACTAATCATAGATAGGAAACTGACTTGGAAGTCAAACATCTTAGAAAGAGTCAGGAAAGCGAACCTAGCTTTTTATGCCTGTAAGAGAGCTTTAGGTAAGACCTGGGGAATTAAACCTAAGGTTGCTCATTGACTTTACACTGCTGTCGTCAGACCCATTCTTCTATATGGAAATGTTGTCTGGTGGTGTGCTATGCAGAAAAAAACCTATTCTAATTTATTGAATAAGGTGCAGAGATCAGCGGAATTAGCAATATGTGGCGCCATGAAAACCACGCCATCCATGGCTTTGGACATCATGCTACATCTGCCACCCCTAGATCTCTTCTGCAAATACTCAGCGGCCTGCTCCGCTTTAAGGCTCAAAGCGAGCTCACAATGAAAGACTGTCACATATGGAGATTCAACCATTTTAGACTCCTACACGGATATCACCCTCAGATTCTCTGCTTCGAAAGGAATATCCTAATGAAAATCCCTTCTAGACTGGAATGGTTTGAAGAAGATCCAACACCCAACACACCCGTTAAGATCTACACGGGCGGGTCTAAAATGGACACCGGTGTAGGATCAGGGTTATTTTGCGAAGAGCTTTCTATTAGTGAATCCTACCGGATCACTGTAGTGTTTTTCAAGCGGAAATAAACGCTATTCATGAAGCATTAAAATCGTTAAAGATAAACAGAATATCATCAACGGATATCTGCATTCTATTAGACAGCTAAGCTGCCCTACGAGCCCTGGATGCATTCCAAACAACATCAAGAAGTGTCTTACGTTGTCGCCAATCTCTAAATGAGATGGCCAAACAATATCGTATAATTTTATGTTGGGTTCCAGGCCACAGAGATATACCAGGGCCTGTAGGGCAGACCAACTTGCAAGAGAAGGTACCTGTATGCCAGATATAAGTAATTTTATGGAGATACCTCTCGCAACTTGTAAGCTTCTCATTAAGGACGCATTAATCAGGTCTGCAAATCAAAGATGGATTAGCGTTAACACCATGTTTGCTAGGCAAACATGGCCAAGGCTAAATTTACGTCTGATCAAGAGTATTATAAAACTGAGTAGACTTCAAGTCAGGACCTTAGTAAGGGCCCTCACAGGACATTGTCTCATAGGAAATCATGCAAAGAGATTAGGCGTTTACACGCATGATTTCTGTCGTAGCTGCAGAAATGAGGAGGAGTTGGAAACAATTCAACACCTTTTTTGCAGATGCCCAGGTCTAGCCAGAAGCAGGAACCGATTTTCAAAATCCTACTACTTAACGAATATAGATAATCTATACATTTTAGGTATCAATAACCTTTTACGCTTTGTCAAAAGCTCAGGATGGTTTAATATGGAGAGGGAAATGTAGCTCAGCCCCCGCGGTTCACAACGGACCCATTTCGTTGTGTAAGTGGCATCGTTGTCTCTATGTGCGATGCGGCTGCCAAACCTAACCTAACCTACATTATGGAAGTTATGTAATAGCAGAGCCACTTTCCGGCAGCTTTCGGATCGCTTTAATATTGGTAAAGGAGCTGCGCATTATCTTTTTAACAAAACAATTAAAGCAATACGTAACTTGAAAATCGAAATAAAATGGCCATCTGTTGAAGAGCAACAAACAATTATGACTGAGTTCGTAAACACCAGAGAAAACCCGTTTCCCTTTATAATTGGTTGCTTAGAAGGAACGCCCTTTAATGTATCTTTCAGCTACTATGACCGGGAAGGGAAATATCCCGTTCAAATGCTGGTAAATACTCCGAATTTATTACTCTCGAAGTTTCTAAATCAATACCTCATAGGCCATAAATGATAGCCGATTCTGTTTTTTGGATGTGTTTATTAGCTATCCAGGAAGCGGCCACGATGTTAATGTCTGGAGAAGTAGCCCAATATTTAATGGCATAACATGCGGCCAACAACAGCTAGCACCAAGTGCAGTAATACGAGTATTGGGTGACTCCGCAGACCCTCTTTCAAAATCCTTGATGGTTCCTGATGTGATACTAGCTTGTGCTATTTTACATAATTTCATTTTAACGAAAGCTAATCCTTCAGAACAAGCGGCCGCCGTGGCCGAATAGGTTGATGCGTGACTACCATTCGGAATTCACAGAGAGAACGTAGGATCGAATCTCGGTGAAACAGCAAAATTAAGAAAAACATTTTTCTAACAGCGGTCGCCCCTCGACAGGCAATGGCAAACCTCGGAGTGTATTTCTGCCAAGAAAAAGCTCCTCATAAAATATCTGCCGTTCGGAATCGGCTTAAAACTGTAGGTCCCTCCATTTGTGGAACAACATCAAGACGCACGCCACAAATAGGAGGAGGAGCTCGGCCAAACACCCAAAAAACAGAGGGTGTACGCGCCAATTATATATGTATATATATAATCCTTTAGAACGTACTGAAGAAATGGCAATAGAGCAGCCAGGCAACATAGAAGCCTCCGGTGAGTTGGAGACACTTCAAGATTCTTCAACATGGTCCTCCGAGGAAGATATAAATGGAATCGACGGAAGAAGTTATCTAACAACTCTTTTTCCTCATAAACTACCTTTTTTTGTAATGAACAATAAATAAAACAAAATAAACTTCATATATATGAATTCAATTTAAAAAAGGTACTTTTCACAGCTTCGTTCGATATAATAAGAAAATTAAAAATATGAAAAATAAAATTACTTGTTGAGCCATTGGTTCAAAATTGATTTTAAGTCCAGAAGCTTTTTTATTCTCTCTTTCTCCAAAGCGAGTTTTTCTCTTTCTACAGCCAAGACTTCATCGTGCCGGGCCTGTTCTTTTATCGCCTCATCTTGTAAAAAATTCATCATTTCGTTGTTTCCATTTGTTCGGGACTGTCCGGTTTTACGACTTGAGGTTGGTGGGGAATTTGATGGCTCAACATAATTTCGTTCCGTTAATGGCGTCATTGGCAGCTCAACTGAGCTTTGTAAATTTTCAGTGGGCACATTGATTGAGTGCCTGGTACCGTATACCTCATCAAATTCCTCGTAGTGAAGCCATGATGTTGCTTCCCTACCAGATGCATTATTTCTTTTTTATATGTACGTTTGTATGTGATTAATAGATTTGAAAACTTTGAAACCTTATTCCAGAGGACGCTCTTCTTCCTCCTTCCCGAAGAGAACTTGCTTTCCATGCTCAGTCTTACTCTGAGCAGCAATTTCACTTCGGAAGTACCTACTAAAATAATCGCTAAAACAAAGAAAAATATAATGAAATACAGTTTAACTATCTTATTTCAGTAAAAAGTGCAAGTAGAAGTTTCAAGGGACTACAAGATAATGTGGGTTTTTACCAATTCTATTCGTTTCACTCCTTTTCCTCCATACAAAGTGCAAGCTCTAATTTATTATCACATGGAAGAAAAAGTCTAGAAAAAAGTTGCCATAAAACAATGGTATTTCGTATTGCTACACTTCAATAGGCTATAAAACTTCATCTTCTTATTGATTGGCGTGATAGCCGCGTACGCGATTTTGACCAAGTTTTACAAAGCGCGCCAGTCATTCCTTTCTCGAGTTAATCGGCGCCAAGTGGAGCCAAGTCCATCTCCACCTGATATTTCCAACGCAAAGGAGGACTTCCGCTCCTCTGCTACCACCAGCTGCTAACGCATCGAGCCGAAGCGTTTGTATCCAGTCGGAGAAATGACCCAGCCAACGGAGCCGCTGGATCTTTATTCACTGCGCTATGTTTATGTCGTTGTAAAGCATCGTCATTGTTCCATCGCCTACGATACTCGCCGCTTTCTCTCAAACACTCCAAGTGACGACCCATCGGATATTGTCATCGTCCAAGCTTCTACGCCATACATTAAGACGTTCAAGATGAGAGCCTTGTAGAGTGTTAGTTTTGTTCGTCGAGAGCGGGCTTTACTACTCAAATACCTATTTAGTCCAAAGTAGCACTTGTTGGCAAGAGATAAAAATGGCTATAAAACCGCATACCCAAAAAAATTCTAAAAGTTCAGATTAAAAAGTTTAAAATTTGGTGGAATTTTGAAAAAAAATTAAAAAGTTTGTACAAAGTTTGAAATTTGCATTGTATGGTTATTATTATAGAAAAGGGTGGTTAAATTTCAAGGGCCGATGTTGAATGTAAACCACACCTAAACGTCAACGACACCGTTGGACTTCTTCCTTTGGGGTTATATGAAAGAAAATGTGTACGTCGATCAGCCAGCAACAATTCAAGAGCTAAAGGTTGAGATAATTCGGCACATTGACGGCAAAGAACCTCAATTATGCCTCAGCGTTATCGAAAATTTGGACCATCAGATGGAGGTGTGCCGCCGAGGCCGCGGCGGCCATTTGGCCGATATTTTGTTCCATACGTAATTGAACTATACCAATATTATCATAATAAAGAGAAATGATAATAATTTCTTAAAAAAATTGTATTTTGTTCAAAATCAACACCGGCCCTCGAAACTTAACCACCCTTTATAAACTATACTTTTATTTAATATTAAAAGCAGTGATGTACTTACAATTATACAACGGGGTGTATATGAGAAGAAAGTACACGACTTTGAATTAAAAGTGGTTAGGGCAAGTATAAGACGCCCACCAACGTCTGGGTTTCATGGCTCCATTTTATGGAAAAAATGTGTCATAACTTCTATTTTAGTTTCTTACTTTTATACAGACATACATATTTATATTTTATCGTGCATATATTCGTTTTTTGCATTTCTCGTTGTCTTGTGTCCTTTGTCTTTCACATTAAACGTGTTATATAAATTCACACATACATGCATGCATGCATGTATGTAAATGTAAGTACATATGCGCTTTAATCAATATTTGGTAGTTTTTGAGCAACCCTCAACCCACTGTGCATTTAACAGATGAATGTCATTACCGATGTTGTTGTTTCAGCTGAAACCTTCTTGTCCACTTGGACTGCTTACCAACACATACCTGCTGCTGAGTATTTCTGTGACGAAGCATCCCGATTCGAACAGCGAGAAAAACTAAAAACAATTTCTACACACTCACACCCACAGAAATGCATATGCATGTGTGTACATAAAGCGAAATTTTCCGAGATAGCGCCCTCAACCTACAGCGCTGCTCCAGCAAGAACTGCAGCGCCGAAATCGAGAAGAAAGTATTCACGTAGTCATACACACACGCCAAGCAGTTTCGTGACGTTTGCAGAGCTGTTGGATTACTTGCGGTGAGTGTGTGTGTGTGCTTCTCTGCTTAACGAACTGACTGACTATTTGGCTTGCGGTTCGCTGACTTGCTGGCTCGGTGCGGCCTCCTCGAGCGCGGTCACACAACAACAGCCAGCACAGTCGTCTTTGCGAGTTCAAATACGTTATACACCGTCAGTGCGATACAACACTTCTACTCTGTAACACATCCAACAGGCTGCACGGACGAATTTCAAGTGTTTTAATTTCGCAGAATCAGAATCCTGCCGCCGTTTTATTTAATATAAATCACATACTTATATTTATATTAAAACGCGTTGTTTTCGGCGCAAGAACTCATTGTGTGTCGGCTTTTTTTTTTGTCTTTTTGAATTTTTCGAAAACAAAAGTGCAATAAGGAAATACGCTTTTGTTTTTTATTGTTTCGAAATTCCGCAAAAGCGTATTGAAGACAAAGAAGTCCGCGCCAATTTATTCGCGATTTTATATAAACGTTAGCTGAGCATTTTTTGTTGTATTTCGTTTTTATTTTTCATTTTCGCGCAAATCACGTTTATTGTTTAAGTCTTCCAAAACGTCCTTTAGCGAAGCAAATCAGAACGTGTTGAAAATTAAAAGACTTAAGAGAAGCAGAGAACAACAAATAATAAACGAATAAAAAGGCAGAAGCGAAGGTCAGACAATAAACGTACAAAAAAAAAGTGAAGGGTAAGTACCAACAACTACTGTACAGTTGTGCCAGCCCTAATTGTCGCCTCACTCTTTACATATGTATGCATATGTGTCCTTCTGTGCGCCTGTCATAGTGCCCAAGGGCGGCCCACGAAATAACGCGCCAACTTTTCGCTGCCAAAACTTACTTACCTATCACGTCTCCGAGATACTAAGTATTTTTTCCATTCTTATGAAATCTGTGTGAGTTGAAAACAGCAATTGTGAGAAGAGGTCATTGTTGTGGTAACGAACATTGCGTTAAAAGAGGCTATGCAATTAGGTAATTGCGCCCATAAAAAAGGTTATGTTATCAAACATTTTCAGGTAAATTTAAACTATTTACTGGTTTCAAGGTAAAAAACAAAAGTCAGTGACAAAAATAAAAATTATTTATTTTTTGTAAGAGCAAAGCTAGTTTGGGGATTTTACTACTTCAGCGATACTAGGCGCATTGAGTGGAGACATACACGATTTTAGTACCATTTCATAAAGAGTTTTTCTTAAGAGAGAATATTAGGCTACAGCTGCGAGTGATTGATATTTGGGGGGAGGTGCTAAGTCAAGTTAAGTAAACATTTGGGTTCAAAGTCAAATTTATGTATTTATTAAAAAAAATCAGTAAATAAAAAAAAATATTTTAATTAATAATAATAATAATCTAGAAATGCAGTAGTTCTTAATACTACGACTAAGAAAACCCGATTATTATTTATTTTAATAATTCAATTAAAAATAATTTAAACTCATTATTTACTTACATCTTTCATTTTAATGTAGGGAATTGTAAAAATTTTGCCAGTAAAAAAAAGGAAAACATATTTAAAAAAACGTAGAAAATAGTTAAGCTATTCATTTCAATTCAATTCATTTATTTATTCATTTAATAGTATTAGTGGTATTTTGTGTAAGAAAAATCACGGCCAATAGGATTTGAAAGCAAGTTAAATTCTCTTAAAGTTCTAGAAATTGCGGCATTGGAGGCCTAATAGAAAGAAAATATCATGATTTCGTAAGCTTCACTGAGGAATATTGAAATTAATTTCCATTAGTGATTCTGCACAGCACCTTCAAGTGGAGAATCAAAGTGTGTTTTGTTGTGTTTCTCAAATTGAGAAAATTCTAATTGAAAACTTGATTCCAACTGTTATTCTCCAATTGGTTTAATATGAGAAATAAAAATAATATGTATGTATATTTGTTCTTTTTTTCTACTCTCTGATGCTAGCGCTGCGTTAGTTTGTAAGTTTATATTATAATAATTATATTGTTATGTAAACTTTTACAAAATAAAAAAATAAAAATAGTTTTTTCTTGATATTGCTGTGAAATATAAGATAATCGAAGGCAGGCCTATAAGTGTTTTAATATTCAAGTGTGGTTTACGTCAATTAGACACAATTTTCGAATTGAAGTGCTTTCGATTTAATTCGTGATTTTGGTGAAAATCTTGCACGAGCTTTCAATATTAATGCTCCTTTTAGCCAGTAAATGACTGTACAACAAACAAAATCACACACAGACTTATTCCTTGCCAAAACTGAACGACGCTTACCGATTAGCTAGCTAAAAAAGCAAAGTTTGTCCGGGAAAATTGTCCTTTATTTTTCTCTTTGAGCGCGGCGCACTTCTCCAACTTTTACTTGGCTCACGAAGGCCAGACGAGCTAACGGGGCACATCGTTGCAAAGGTGTGGTCAACATTAGACCGTTAACGGTTGTCAGTGATTTTGAAGGAATCAGCTGATTCGTTGCTGCAACTGCGGTCATGATAGCTGTTTGTTTACGAAAAAACTGATACAATGTTTGAGATATACGAAAAAATCAACGCAGCCTCCTCCACTCGTGTTACTTCATTAATGACTGAAGAGTAGGTAGCTGTCCCACGAACTATTATTTTATGCAATGCATGCTTATAAGGTTCTCTGAATTCTGTGCAGAATATTATGGTTTTTCCACTAGTTTCGTCAACATTCTTCACTCTTTGTGAATTCATTTGTCCAGAAACCAAAGTGACAAGTTATGAAGATATGTTATGAATTTCATCTCACGCTCTCTTCTACAATGTAAAAGTTTTTGGTCACTGTACGAAATTCTCCCTTTTCCATTTTCATAAAAAAAATATACGATATGTTCTTTACACGAATATAACCCAAACTCAGACTTATCAGCTGTAAAACATTGTAGTTTAGTAAAAAAAAATTGATTTTATATATTATTTGCGTTCATTTACCTACGTCTTAAAATTTATTTAAAAGTTCAGTCAATATTTATAATCAGATTATATGGTAAGTTGAGTGAATCTGCTAAATTATTAAAGGCTTTTGAAGAACTGTCCTCGGTAATGGAAATACTCTATGTGTCATTGATTAAATTTAGTTTACTGCCCTCGGTAATGGAAATACTCTATGTGTCATTGATTAAATTTAGTTTACTTATTGAGGTTGAAAGGGCCAGAGATGCGGTTTCGATCACCCGTATACGATCGGTTTACTTCACTTCGCTTCACATTTATAATGAAATTGGCACTAAATGTGACGACTGCTTATCCATAAAAAACATGATCTGAAACTCTCATTTTCACCTGTGTACTGAGAACTAATATCAGTTTATAGGAATAATAAAGGAATTTTTTTATAAGTTTCACGCAATTTTATTTAACTAGAAGAATCACAAGAATTCCTTAAAATTGATTTAGATGCATTTCCGTTGCCCAAGTTATACTTTCCAATCGTATTATCTTAAAAATTTGGAAAGTTTTTGTGTGAAACCTCAGAATTCTGTTAAATTCTCTCAGATTCTATAAGTAATAATACTTGTGACTTGAGTTTAACGCAGCAATAGTACTATCTATAAGTCTTCCTATGTTCCAAAACTGATAATGGGACAATGTGGTAATTTACAACTTTTCCTATTTGTTTCTTCGTCCTGCACCAGAAATTTGTCATAATACCGCTCGGGAATCCGGCTCGATTCGGAAAAATATTTTTTTGAGGTTGGTAGTGGCGTCTTTATATTATCACGGCGGTCGTTATTGGGCATATCGAAAACATTATTGATAAATGTTTGAGCGACTCTGCTCAAGTGATAAGTAATCAAGTAATCATGAAGCTGGAAATAAGAATTAAGCTGGACATAAATTGGTTCGTTCCGGTAACGCGAACTGTCTATTGTGAAAACGTACATACTCATACATTTATTTATATAAAAATATATTATCTGGGTCTTATGCGTCGCTTGCGTTAAGATATTCGCCAAAAAAATTCCAGGCAACTCCGGAGACACCATTTTGAAAATCGAGTTGGAATATGGTTCCTAGGATTGGGAAAATGGTGGCATACTTAAGACTATTTTTAATTTGAAGGGGAATAAAATAAATGGATTCCGAAGCACAAATAAGTCCTACAAAATGTATCAACCAAGGCACCCTTTGATTTGCTCACAAATTCAGAGTATAGGTATTCACTGTGAGTTTAAGTCTTAGTGACGTACAAAATACAAATGCGATATTAGGCCCCTTCGATTCGCCACTTCTCTGCTCGCTATCTCTGGTCTCTACTCACTTGACTAAAAAATTGCATTTGAAAGCAATAACAAAGTTATCGAGCAAGATTCGCTGCTAGCGAGTATAGTTATACCTCATAAAACTATTTTCAATGCTGCTAACTCTCTTTTCTGATATTTGGCAACTCTCATAAGAACTTTGCGAATTCTCTTTTGGTGTTGCCTGTCGTGCTCACACCCGCAGCTCCGTTGCTTGCAATTGCTGAGCATCACAAATGACGAGTAGAAGCAACAAATGTTTCCCTATATGAACGCGGTCTCACTTATACTCATTAAGTGTTTTCGAACAAATATAATTTTTAACAGCTCTTTTACAGTGCTTCCGATATATGTATATTTATACCAGCTGCTTAATCTCTTGGCCACTCGCTAATACATAGCGAATCAAAGGCGCTTATTAAGTAAACTGTCATTGGTTCAAAATGCATTTCTTTATCTTTAATGCAGGCCCCGTTTTTTTTCAAAGAAAAAAAATGCAATACATATGTTATTGTTTTAAAAAAATATGTATGTATATTTGCTCTTGATGCTCATTGATTGGTTTTTTCATATAATATCGCGAAAAGACCTCAGGTGAGGCCTTTTGCTGATTGATTTCGCACCTCATCAATGACATTTTTTGAAGATGTTATTTTTGCGCCCTGGTAATTAAATTCCATGACCTGCTCGATGCTTTTGCCATATTCTATTCAATGGTCAAGTAATAGTAGCTGGTTTCGATTTACCACCTCTGTGCTCGCTAGAGAATTACGCTGCTCGCCAAGTAAAATATTTGTATATGAAAAGTGCAAAGTGCAAAAGTTTAGCGACTTTGTCTGCCATCTTAACTGATTAGCGCCATGCTGAAACCAGTGCTTCCAACTATAAGTGGATTATTTTTTTATTTTTTTTATGTTTTTATTATATTCTTCTCACCAAATTAATTTATTTAATATACTTATAGTATTTATAAAAATTTGATCGAATTAGTTATCCGTCTTAACTCTTAAACTAACAACTTTAGGCGGGTGGTGCAATAGGCATTTTTATCTAGATTGAATAATTTTTTTCACACTCAATTTTATTGTTGGAGTGAGTTTTAATAGCCCTTTAAGCAATAAAAGGTAAATTTTTTTGACAATTCGTATGTCAGCATTCCTTTGAGAGACTCATGTTTTTTTAAAATCGCTAAAATATTCCCAGTACTGAAATTTTTTTTCAAGTAAGAAAAGTTAAGGATTTCTTCATCTTTTTAATTTTCATTTATATTAAGTGCTTGATGGTTTCTACGATTTTATATTAAACAAAAATTATTACAACTAATTCTCTGTTTGCACGAATTTGTTTTACGCGAATTTGATTTAACACGAGTTAAAAAGAAAAACAATATATTTATTCACACGAAAAAACACGACTTTGCATAAATGAATTAATTTTTCTTGAATCTAATAGAGCAAATAGAGTGAAATTTTTCGTCGCATGTACGAAGCGTTTAAATTAGCCTCAGAAAAAGTTTCTGAAACTCGGTGGATTTTACTTTTGCCGTTAAATAATTTATTTCTTATAATATATTTGATACATTAAACTCTACACATTTTTTTAACATTGTTTCACCCAATTCTCTTTTTACACGAATGTTTTGGGAACGTAACTATCGTGTAAATAGGGAATCAGGTGTATGTGGTGAAATATATTATAGTATTTTAGATTATATGTAATTACATCTAGAATTATCCCAACATAGGATTTTCTTCCGGAATTAATTGTCCATCTTAACCATGGATATTGTTGCATTTAGCACTATGGCATTTATATATTTATATGTACATACATATATGCATATGGCGGCCCCCGTAGCCGAATAGGTTGGTGCGTGATTACCATTCGGAATTCAGAGAGAGAACGTTGGTTCGAATCTCGGTGAAACACCAAAATTAAGAAAAACATTTTTCTAATAGCGGTCGCCCCTCGGCAGGCAATGGCAAACCTCCGAGTGTATTTCTGCCATGAAAAAGCTCCTCATAAAATATCTGCCGATCGGAGTCGACTTGAAACTGTAGGTCCCTCTTCCCACAAATAGGGGGAGGA
The DNA here is from genome assembly GCF_027943255.1 of Anastrepha obliqua. Lineage (NCBI taxonomy): Eukaryota > Metazoa > Arthropoda > Insecta > Diptera > Tephritidae > Anastrepha > Anastrepha obliqua. Next base: position 123,472,607 of record NC_072894.1, read on the forward strand.
GCTCGGCCAAGCTCCCAAAAAAGGTTTTCGCGCCAATTATATATATATATATATATAATATATATATGTTATATAATATATATATATGTTATATTAAACTGTTGTTTTTGAGCGTTTCATCTACTCTCTACTTGTACTTCTACACACAAATGTTTTTCGTTACTGTGAAAAAATTACCTTTTACTTTCCGCAGTCCATTAAACTTAAGCGCGATGAGTGTGCAAAAAATTAACTGTTTCAGTAGGTAGTCGACTGTCATAGCGCGCTGCCATAACTCAGCCGAGCTAATGGATTGATGTACATATGTAGACGTATTCGCTTGCTTTGTGCTTAACAGCAAACACTTTATATTCTTCAAATCCTTTGTCAGCCGCCCAACTTTCTGTTGCTCTAAGTCCTTCACACTGACATCTTCCAGCTTATATAATATTTTCGCCGCGCGCATTATCATCTCTACGCTTGGTCTTATTCTTCGAAACTAATTGAGAATTCTAAAAACGCATTACATGAGTAAAGAACTTACCTCCTAAGTACATATGCATGTACGTATGTATGTATATAAAAAAACACTTACGTATTAACTGATTACTCATGCAAGTAAGCTACTTGGAGTGGTCCACCTTCGAAAGGCACGAAATATACACCTAACCGCTTTACGGGGATTTTTATCAAATGCAATAATTATCTGCATTGCCTTTAGCGCCACCATACCCGCTTCTACACGTGAAAAACAACCAAATTGAAAACAAATATCAATCAGTGCTAATAGAAGGAAGTTAACGTCAAAGCGTTTATATAAGAATCACATTTCACTGCCAGAATTCGAAAGCACTCAGGCCGAGATGGGAAATGCCTATTGCAGCAAAATTACAATAGACAACAAAAATGTGAATGGGTCACGTGGCAGCGTCAACGGAGAAAGAGGCGCGTTGGTATATCAAACAGCAGCAGCGGCAGCGTCGACCACTGACACTGGGTTTCATAATTGCAATACTCTATTTTCCGACGTGTGCCGGTTATTTGTTGTTATTGTTCTAAGTACATACATCCATATAAATTTTGTTAGTTTATGCAGGGTGAGTGATAAAGGGTATGGGCGATGTTTGGGGGAAAGGAGGAAATAATTTAAAATGCAAAAGTGCACGCGTGTAATGTTTGCAAATAGTTTAACACTTGGAATATAGCGGGTGTATTTTTTAGCTGCATGAGAACTATCGATATTGACAACTGTAATTTGACAGCCGAGAATGGCATATGTGCGGACATTTCCGTTCTGTACGGTTAGACAAATCATCATGAATTTGAATTTGAATGAAATTTACTTATAAAATAATAATAATAAAAAAAAATAACATAAATATGTTCGTGAAGTTCATAGAGCCAAGTGTTGAAGAAGACGATGTTGATTCCTTCTTCGACTACGTTGAACATTTTGCGTAAGAGCCTTGGTTTGCACCCTTATAAAAAGCAGCTCGTGCAAGAATTGAAGCAAAGTGACCATTGTTTGCGTCGCATTTTTGCCGTTTGAGCTCATTTAGATTTATTATTTAGATTTATTTGAAAAAGCAATAAAACATTAGATTGATCGAATGGACCATGTAGCTCGCAGCTGCGGCGGACATATTCCGGAAATCATATTCAAAATGCCGTGAAATTATTTACCAGATTATAATAAAATAAAATGCAATCCAACAATATTTATGTTTTGTATTATCATTCTAAGATCTCAAGCTCTCATAAAAACACCCGATTATGTATTAAGATATTATACATATATGTGCATACATAAAAGTTTCAAATTTGTATCTACACAGGCTAGAGGTGCCAATATTTGCGGAAAATGTTGGTCCTGGGATTTCGGGATCGCGAGACTCGCCTTGGAAGAGAACTTTTTTAATATGAATAAAAATTCAATATGTGAAAATAATATATTTTCTGATACGTGTATAGTTTATCAAATACACACCCTTTTTGAGTGTTTGGCTGAGCTCCTGCTCCAATTTGTGGTGTGCGTCTTGATGTTGTTTCACTAATGGCGGGACTTACAGTTTTAAGTCGACTCCGAACGGCAGATATTTTTCTATGAAGAGCGTTTTCATGGCAGAAATACACTTCAAGGTTTGCCATTACCTGCACAGGGGCGACCGCTGTTAGAAAAAAATATATATTCTATCATTTAATGTTTCATGCACGCAGATTCGAACCTATGCACTTCCGAATGGTTTCTTAGTTACAAATATTTTTTTTAAATGTGGTACCTTGTTGAGAGTACGTTCAGATTAGCAGTAAAATTGACAATCAGCTATAAAGACTTTTTTGAAAGGTTTTTCTCCATAGAAATTGGTTTGGTGGAATATTTTAGAGTTTTTGGATTGTTTAATTATTATTTAAGATATGAAGAAAAGACAAGGAGGAGGAATAGTTAATTAAATTGTGAAATTTGCTACTAGTAATATACAGTTGGAGGAAATCCATGACCGACGTCTATTGAGGTTGCAAAATATTGTGGCAGCAATACGCATGCGAAAGTCGATATTACATTTTATAATAAGCAATAACAGGCAGAAGCGCTTAAGGACACACGCTTACTTCTGTAATACAAATGCATAAATAATAATACCTAACAAACATTTTATACGAATTATGTCTGCAAACCTCTTTTCTTTGCCGGTGTCAATTTTATTTTGTTTTTTCTTTGACGTTTCTCCTTACATTCGTAAGTATCGATAACACAGAAAACAGGATTGTACGAAAAAAGTGTTAATAATTTAGGATTATTTTATAATCTCGGATTTGGGGAGAGAAATTTTGTATGGTTAATCTCGCTTTTTAATTACGGACTGGGAGTTAAGCTCGAAAAAGTAGATAATCTAGTTATACATATATGAACCTATCATAACAAAGTGTTTGCTAGACTAATTTTGAGTCTCTGAACATCAGAATGAGCTTCATTTATTTTTGTGTCAGTCGGAATAGTACTTTTTTTAACAAGAATGATAGAAGAAGATTGCGCCCATCAGAGAGTGCGTGACGTCACGTTTGCCAAGTAGTGCAGTGTTGCCAACCATTTGCTCTTCACAATAAATTTAGTGCTTTTTTATACTCAAAATGCGACAATTTTTAAGTTTGGTGTTTGTTTCTTTTTGTTTTTAATTTAAGGCTACCGAAACTGTAAGTTAAAAAAAATTTATTATTAAACAAAGGAAGGTTAAACAAGGTCACTCTGAGAAGATTTTAGTGCTAATAAAAATTTGTTAATTCTTATAAAATTTAGTATTTTGAAAGTGAAAATTTATTTTTCTTTTCCTTTTGTGGTTTCGTCCGGTCCTCAATCCTTAGTGGGACATAGGGCATCAGGAGGTGTATTCACAGTAAAAATAAGCAATAAAATACCAGAAAATACTGAAAAAACCATAACGACATTTTTACAAAAAGAGTACTTTATTTTGTTAAATAACCTGAAATACAGCAAATAAGAGTTTCTTTTAACAAAAAAACTCATAAATTAAATTATACATTTCCATAACACATTAATTAAAAAAACACACATTTTAAACACAATTTGTCACGCATACAGAGTTCTTTAAGTAACTCAATAAAAATTTGGTATTTTATTTTCTTTAAATGCGCTTTTATATCCAAAGCTAGGCAACACTGCAATAGCGGGACATAGATTTGACTGCTGAAAGGAGAAGAAGAAGAAAAAGTTGGAAATTAAAAATGTAAATAAAGCGAGAAATGTCATATTGGCTGATAAGAAATATAAAAAAGCTTATATCACACGCTTTGAGGTGCTTACTATCACAATTTTTCATTGCACATTTCATTTTTCCTTATTTTTCACTTATACCTACACTTTCACGAATTATTTTTGCGTAAATATTCACTAAAACGTTTGGTTAATTAAGGCAGATTTCAAAAAAGAAACGAATATTCATAAACATCAACAATAACCGCAATCATGGGCAATGTGACCAGATCTTAAAAAAAAAGTAAAGTTAAATAAAACTAAGTGAATTATTGAACTAATTTCAATTAGAACATATTACAAAAATTTCAGAATTTCAGAAGAAATAACTAAAACTCGGAGACTAAATAACAAAAAAATTCTAAATCAAGTTACGAAAATATTAATCTGGCCATATTGGTGCTAAAATCACGTCACTCATTGTCAAATTCGCTGAGAGCAAAGTAACGGAACCACGATAGGCACCATCTCATTATTCTCTCCATCGTGCTTTTTTAATTGCAGACGTTTAAATGAAAAATACGACATTTTGAACCTTTTTCGGAAATTGTTCATTTTTATTTATTCATTTTAGTTGATAAACTTTGTAAGAAAAAATTAAAAATTTTAAAATGAAATCCAATTTTGTTACGAATATGTAAAAGCTAAGCGAATTGTGAATTTAAACGCCTATGATTCATTGGCCGCAAACAATTTATATTCGACTAAAAATAAGGCGAATCGTTAACGCTTTTGAGCTGATTGTAAAATTATGGCATATGAATACTTACTGCTGTATTCTGTAAGTGTATTTAACTCAAAGCTTACGCTCAGCGGACGCTAGTAAATGTTTTTTCAGCTTGGCTTGCAAAAATTAGTAAAAAAAGAGTTGATTTATTTGTAAATATGACTAATGCAGTTTTTAAATTTAAATCAATTTGCTCCATAAATAAATTAAAACAAGTTTCTTGGAAATTCAAAAGCTTTTATTGTGATGAAATTTTTATTAGAACACTGTTTTTCTTTTAATTCGATATTTAAGATTTTCGGGATCCCGTAACTAATATAGGCTAATCGCCTCGATTTACGGGACATGAAAAACACCGGGATCCCGAAGCTAGCATTCCTAACGCAGGCAAAGGTGTAAATAATAGGCGTGTGTCTATTCGTACAAAAAATAGTAAACAAAGTGTAAAATCTTTCGTTGTATGTCTGTTTAATGTTTGTTGATTTCTAGCTTATCGTATATTTATTTTACTAATATTTATTTATTTACGTATAGAAATTATTTTAGCATTAACAGCTGTAAGTTGAAAAGAAAACTAATAAAGTGATAAGCGTTTTACTAGAAAGAAAAATAACACTGACAGCCTAACGAAAATCTACACGGCTGCATATGTGGATGGATGGACACCCTGCGGGGAAATGCAATGCATGCAAATGTATTTCTAATGACTTGAGGTTTATATGATTCCCGTATAAGCAACTGGTTGCGTGAATTTTACGCGCTAATCCGCTGCGTCCTACTCTCTAATACCAATTTCTACTGAATAAATCACATAGTAAGCAATAAGTCACTTATTAGCTAATGATTATGGTGATTTCATTAACCGGTTAGAGAAACAGTTTTCAGTTTATTTTTATTATTTTGTCTTGAATTTACTTTTGATTTCATATGATGTTAAATTTCGAAACTTTCGACTCTTGAATCAGCTCTGTATGGTTGGTTTAACATACATATATTCTTAATAACGCCCCACGAAAACTGGTAAAATCCATCTTCCAGGCGGTCAATTGCCATTAAAGCTTCGGCTAATTATTCGATTTGTAGATCTTTCATACTGCCCGCAACAAGTGTCGTGTATGCACATCTTTGCAATTTTCTTTGAGAACATATACACATAGGAGAGCTTCGTGTGTTCTCAATCCATTCCTCAAGCCGAATTGGGAGTATCCGATGGCTTTATCGCACTAGGCACATATTGGCCTATGCAAAATGTAAAAAAAAAATAACTAAAGAGTGATTCATTAAGCTGATCAAGCGATACTCATAGCATTTTTAGTCTAAGGTTGTTTTGGCAAAGTGATAAAAACAGATTTTAACCAATCTTAGGGGAACTGCCCAGTATCATATTTGAATGAATAATGAACTATAAATTTAATCCGCTATTGCATTTTCGTGTATTTAAGTAAACGTATAGTACGTTCTTTGGCTAAACTCTTAAGACATATAAAGACACATAGCGAGTGCTTCGCAATCGGCGAAATGGTATTAGGGAGAAATAAATTTTGCTGAGGCTTTTCCCTGCAGGGGTTTTTTTTTTTTTTTTCATGGGCGTTGTGGTAGCGCGCTACCCTCAAGTGGCCCTTTGAAACCAGGACAAGCCTGTTGTTTCGTCGAAACTCCGCACCCCACGGGACAACCGCCAGGTATTACATCGTGGGGGGGAAGGGCGAGTTAGTCGCCGGTCCTTCGTCGTATTCTCTCGAGGGTCCTTAGTTTTTTCATGGTCTCTGCTATGACATCGCATGCTGCCGTCCAGTTTTCCTTGCTTTGTAGCATGGATTGCACGAATGTATCTGGGTCGTAGTTTCCTCCAAATATTCGCCGAAGCTTCGATCTAGATCCATAAAAACGCTTGCATTCGAAGAATACGTGGTGAACGTCTTCTATCGCGTTTACGCGACAGTGATCGCAAGTGGGATCCGATTCATGTTTGAACCGATAGAGGTATGCTTTGAAGCATCCATGCCCGGTTAAAAATTGCGTCAGATAGAAATCCACTTCTCCGTGTTTTCTTTCAATCCAGCTTCGCAAGTCTGGAATGCAGCGATGTGTCCAGCGGCCCTTCGTTGTGGTATTCCGTTTTTGCTGCCAAGCTTGGGTGCTAGTTTCCCGTGCTACGATGCGTTGCGTTTCACTGTCGGCCAATACTGCAGCTTCGTTTGCCAATATCTCTATTGGATACATTCCAGCGATAACCAGCGCTGCTTCTTCTGAAACCGTTTTAAAGGCGGAACAGACTCGAAGCGCACATAAACGATACGCCGCCTTTATACCGCGTAAGTAGGAAGGATGTTGCGTAGCCATGTACCAAACAGGGGTGCCGTATAGTATTTGGTTCTTCACCACGCCTGCTAGGAGTTGGCGCCGCCGTTGTTTTGGCCCGCGGGTGTTTATCATTATTCGCGATAAGGCTGCTACAGTTGCTGATGCTTTTTTGGCCGCATACTCCAGGTGAGTTTTAAAAGATAACCTCTTGTCTATAACTATTCCCAGATATTTAACTTCTGGTGCTGTCGTGATGCTGTGATTGCCAACTTGCCAACTTGTATCGTTGCCACCTCTACTTTTTTCCGGCTCGATATGAGTACGGACTCCCTTTTTTGCTCGGCGAGTTGAAGGCCGTTTTGCACCAACCATGAGTTAACGGACGCTATGGTCCGATTTGCTTTTTCGCAGATGTCGCTCAGTCTCTTCGCCGTAATAACTACTGCGATATCGTCCGCAAATCCGATAATGTTGGCACCATTGGGTATATTGCCCTGCAGGGTACATACTAAATGCTTGTGCAAATTTGTGCACATATTACAAGGTGTGTATGAATATGTATATGTATGCATGTGTATTGTTTTACGAAGTTATCGGCCAGTCACAATATTTTGAGCTCATTCAATGTCAATGCTTTTTTACAACTTGACGCTTTGTTTAAACAAGTCTGCACATTTTTTGTGCGCATTAAATGACTTTTATTGCAACAACAATCGTTGCTTAAATCACCGGCCTTATTTCTCTTCTTTATTAACAGCGTACTTTCCACATGTTTATCAATTTCTTTTCGACGCCTGCTGTCACTGCACTTGAGATGTTTTTTACTTGAAGTATGTATTAATTCACTATGCTTTGGTATTTACAACAAACACATGAGGATGTCCAAAATATGCTCACAAGGTCCGCTTTTATTCCTTTCAGACAGTAGCTGAAAATTCTTTTACAGAAAAATATATATATATTAAATGTATTTATGGATTAATTAACGTCTCGTCCAAAACCATGTTCATATGCATATACATTAGGCCGGGTCGATTTGTGGGGAGGCAGAAAAATCGCCCATTGCTCTGTGAAAATCATATTCTAGGGATCAAAATAAGAAACTTTGCCGAAGGAACCATACCTACTTTTTAGTTTCTTTTCTCATGTAAAGGCCAAAAATGATATTTTGAAATGATTGTATGGGGAACCCCCCCAGGGGAGTTTCAGGGGGTGTGCCACTGGCATGGGTGGATCGGCCGTCCAAAGGTAGTGGGGGTCGGTCATACATTTGGACTCGATTGGAGCACTCTAAATGGGTCAAAGTGGGATTTTGCGTTCGACTCAAATTGGGGGACATGAGAATTCGTTTTATAGGTATGGTTCCTTCGGCAAAGTTTCTTATTTGGATCCCTAGAATACCATTTTCACACAGCAATGAGCGATTTTTAAATCGGCCCACCCTAATATACATACTTATATATACATATATTTATTGAATGTATGTATGTAGATGGAACTCTCAAGCAGCATTGGCAGCATCTTCAACCATATGTGTGCCATGCGCTACCAAAAACGTTTCTGTGCCCCATTTTTGCGACTGCTCTCCTTAAAAAAAATTTGGAAATTTTCACGAAGTAGAAAATTATGAAAAAAAGCAATTCACCGTTAAACTTGCGCCAGCCTCGTATTGCTTGGGTCACTCTTCATCCCAAATATGACAATTTTGCTTAGTGACCTATCCATTAAGCCGAAAATGGGCCTCACCGCTGAACATAATTCTGGTTCCAAAATGCGGACCTTCGGCGAGTTTTTCAAGAGCCCAACAACTGAAATTATGACGGCTTAGAAGATCGCCCGGCTTCAAAACCTGGACTAGTTGTATTTTATACGCTTTCAAATCAAGATCTTTGCGTAAAATCGCCCAAGTAGTGCCGTAAGATAGGCCAAGTTGTTGAGATCGGCGAATCGATTCTTCGGCAAAAGTCTCATTTACAGCCGCAATATTCTCTTTACTTGGGGCTGTACGTAGCCTAATTGGTCGAGTATCATCCAATATTGTAAAGTTATTCTCAATTTTTCCGTTAGTTTGCCGAATAGTGTGTTCGGTAGGACGGTTATGGACACCATAAGTTGACCTGAGTGGGCGATGAACATTTTTCACCGAGCGTGGATATTTGTAATAGAATTGAACAATTTGTAAATGTTGTGGAGGCGTAAGTCTTTCCATGACGAAATGTCAACGAATACTGAACAAATTATCTATTTAGTTTGACAGTAGACACGCGTGGTCAGTCAAAAAAACCCTTTTGGAAAAAGTACCTCCCTTTCCTATAAGTCTTATTTTACTCGTTTTTTTATGTCGGCTGAAGCTGCATTTTTACACATTTATTTATTTCTAAAGAACATGTAATAGCTACTATAATTGTTGGACAGTTAATTATAAATAATAATTTATCACAAGTACAATACAAATACCTGAAGTTTGTACAAACTGACATTTCCAATTTATTTTCACACCCAAGTAGTAATTTTTCACTAGAAATCTCATGCGAGTGCTTCGTAAGTTGGTATCATAAACAGTAAGCAGTGTATTTCCCCGCTTAAAATACCCACTGTGCTGTTTAAATTTTTCAAGAAATTTCATCAGGATTATTTCAAACCGGCTCTAACTGTTTCTTGATTTTCATAGAGTATGAATAAAATATTAATTATTGACATTGATAATTACTGTGAAAGCCACTACTGCTAAGCTCAATACGCATTTGACATTATTATTTTTATGTAAACACAATATATGTATGTATGTGTGCACATAGTACTGCATATCAGTGTTTTTATTGAATCCGATTCCAGTGAGCGCACTATATGTTCGCTTAAACATATTTATAGGCTAACAAAAACAAGTAAATACAGTTTTCTGAATCACTAAAAGCATTCAGAGCAATCCAAATACCTTCGCCCACTCGGTTAAGTTATTATTTTTGTATATAATCGCTGTAACTTGTTGATTCCCGGCAATATAATCACAGGCTGTGCGCCATGTGTGGTAAATATGCGTGGTACATAACTAACTAAGTGTACATACGAGGTGTGTTCAAAAAGTATCGCGAATTTTATGTTTTTTCAAAAATTATTTATTTATTCATTAATATCTATTTTGTCCCCTTCAAAGTAATCCTCATGAGATATTATGCACTTATGCCAACGTTTTTTCCAAGCTTCGAAGCACTTCCAAAAATAATTTTTTTTGTCTTGTGCAGCTTCTCCTTCGATGCCGTCTTTATCTCGTCAATCGTAGCGTAGCGTCGCTCTTTCATAGGCCTCTTCAGTTTCGAGAACAACAAAAAGTCACAGCGGGCCAGATCTAGGGAATACGGTAGCTTGGCCAAAAAGTCGCGCACAAGCAACGATATAATACTGTGGGCAAAAAGTAGGGTGAATTTGGTTGTAAAATGAAAATTCTTTATTTATTATTAACGATTCTTCCAATGCCCGAAGCATGCCAAATAGTCCATTTAGTCCATCCGGTATAGCCATCAGCACCTTCTTCGATTCAGCTTTTATCTCCTCAATCGACTCGAAACGCTTTTCCCGGAGTGGTCTCTTGAGTTTTGGGAATAGCCAGAAGTCACATGGAGCCAAATCAGGCGAATACGGTGGTTGCGGAACGATATGCGTGGAATTTTTGGCGAAATGGTCACGAAGAACGAATGCAGTGTGAGACGGTGCATTATCGTGATGCAAAAACCAAGAGTTGTTGGCCCATAATTCTGGTCTTTTTAGACGAATTGCTTCACGTAAACGACGCATAACGCTCAAATAATATTCCTTATTAACAGTTTGGCCAGGTGGAAGGACTTCATAGTGCACCACACCACGAAAATCGAAAAAAACTGTCATCATGACCTTTATTTTTGAACGACTTTGACGTGCTCTTTTCGGTCTGGCCTCGCCTTTAGCACGATATTCGCTTGACTGGTCGGTTGTTTCAGGGTCGTAAGCATAAATCCAAGTCTCATCTCCCGTAATCATGCATTTGAGCTTGTCCTGATAGTCTGAAAGCATTGTTTCACACACATCAACGCGACGACTTTTTTCCAAGAAATTGAGAGTTTTCGGTACCAAACGAGATTTGACTTTTCGTAGGCCCAAATGGTCTTTCAAAATGGTTTTCACAGATCCTTCTGATATTCCGATCATATCAGTAAGGTCTTTAACAGTCAACCGATGATTTTTGAGCACTAACTCCTTCACTTTATTGACGTGTTAAATATATTACTGATAATGACATTCACATGAAAGTTTGTCCAGATGCTATTAACAGTGCTGCCAACTCATGAAAAATTAACTAGAGTGAAATTTTAATCCCGCGAAGTTTGACAAATAAATTCACCTTACTTTTTGCCCACAGAGTTTGAGCAGGGGCGTTATCGTGATGCAAGAGCCTATTTTTGTTCTTCCACAAATCCGAACGTTTCTGGCGGATTGCTTTGCGCAAATTGCGCATAACTTGCAGGTAATATTCCTTATTGACCGTTTTACCCCGTGGCAAGAACTCATGATGCACAATGCCCCTGCAATCGAAGAAAACGGTAAGCAAAACTTTTACATTCGACCAAACTAGGCTCGCTTTTTTCGGTCATGGTTCGTGCGGCAGCTTCCATTGAGATGATTGAGCTTTGGTTTCCACGGCAAATCGTTGAAAAAAAATCGAATGGCACGAGTCAATCGATATGTCTAGGTCCTCAGCAACTTCTCTAACGGTGATTCGACGATTGGCCAATACCATTTTCTTCACTTCATCAATCATCTTCAATTTTCGTCTGTTGTTGAAGTGTTCGAGCATCCGGCACGCTTTTCGTCGTTCACACCTTCTCGGCCTTCTGAGAACACTCTGTACCATCAATAATCGTTGCTTTGGTCCAAAGTAGTCAACATTCGGAATGCATCCGCGCACTTCATTTCGTTTTTCACACACAATTTGATACAGGTTCTTTGAGCCACCCTTTTGAATAGGTAAAAATCGAAGAGGAGCCGAAACACGTGCAAGCAAAGCAGCTGTCAACAATTAACCGAACATTCAAAATGGCCGAACTCGTCGACATGAGTGACGACGACGCCACAAAAAAATCGAAATTCGAATATACGTAACCTGCGAAAACTTAAAATTCGCGATACTTTTTGAACACACCTCGTACATAGCTATATTACTTTTGTTTCACGTTGATTGCAAATGCTTATAAGCGATTTTGTTTTTCCTACTCACGGGAAAAATGTACATTTTTTTACTTAACACAATTCCGGGCATTGGTTGATTAGTTAAACAAGGGCGCCTGCAATAAATATTTTGTATCTAATAAGAACTCCGAATAAAATAATATAGTGCGCTGGGGGCGCAAGTTACAGGCGGAGAGAAAAAGAGGTTGGTTTTTTGGAGGCAGAGAACATTAAATTAACAGCAGTTTTTGTTTGTACAGTTCTCGCTCGCTTCCTTTAAGCTCAGCTTGGTTTGGCATCTCAGCGTGAATAGACTCGCTCAGGAGTAACGTTGGCAAATTTATTTTGAAAAACAGCCATCATTCAGTTGAAGATAATTTTCATTTACTAAAAGTAGTCGTAAATATCCACCGAGATTGACACAGTGCCAAAAAATGTATTTCCACGTTTTATGAAAATAATTCACTGGCAGCAAACTATTTTTCAATTTTTTTTTAATCCATTGAGATCTGCTTTTTAAACATTAAGTAAATTTTTACAATAACTTAAAGCTATTTAATTCATTTCAGAAAAAAAATTATGGATTACATCCAGTGGTGCAATCATTTACTAATTTTATGATAAATAATAATTTAGACTAATTCATTATCATATGACCTTTTCTTGAATCTGGTGAAGTTTAAGGGACTTGCCCATATTTCTGTTATAAAAGGGTTTGGAGATAGCGACTGGTGTTGTGTCTTGTGTGATGTGGCATATTTTCTTATTTCTTCAATTATTGTGGGTACTTTGAGATCACGATGAATTTGTGCATTTGTGATATAATAAGGAGCGTTTGGGAACATTCTGAGGTTTTTCGACTGGAATCTTTGCAGTATTTCGATGTTGGAGTTAGCTGCAGTGCTCCAAAGTTGAATGCAAGTGAATATCGATTTCAGATAGCTGAGTAAAGTGAGAGCTTACTTTCGAAAGAAACATGAGAATTTCGACAAGCATGAGAGTTTTTAACAAATTTAGGCTTCTCAGTTTTATTCCTAGAGCCTTCACTTGGTGAAAATATGGGGTTTTCATGTAAGTTTGCTATCAAATTTTCCATTTTTCTCAAGTGGACTTAAAAAAATGTATTTCTAAAAAAAGTAAGACTTGCGAGAGTGGAAATTTGTGTGAAGGAAAACTCGAGTTTACATGAAAATGTCTCTACAAGGCAGCAAAGTTCGTGCTAAATTAAGAAATTAATTGTGGGTTGATTAACCAAATCATATCGTAAATTAGCCAAAACCAACAAATACTAATATATCAAGACAAGACTATTAAAAAGTATAGGTACCACAGGTATGCGAAATATTAGGTGTGCAAAGAAAAGTTCAGTTTCTGAAAGCAATAGTACTTGTTAGCATAGCCTGAAGCGCTCCTTCCCAGAATTCGTTTGCTTCAAGTTCTTTCACTTTTGTTATGGACGATAAGAGCTATTCTGCAATTGAAGGCAAACATGATGATGGTGCTACATATATGTATATAACCGGTTTTTACACCCTTTTTTAGGTCTTTGGGGTGTAAGGAACTTCTTCTCCTACGTGGGCATGCGTCTAGTTTTTTTCCCCAAATGGTGGCACCTACAGTTTTATGCCGCAGATGCCTTTTTATGAGGAGCTTTTTCATGGCAGAAATACAGTCGGAGGAGGCTTGTCATTTTCTGCAGAGAAGCGCCCGCTACTTGAAACAACTTTTTCTAGCAATTGGTGTTTCGTGCTCCAGGTTTTGAACCAGTGCACTTCCGAATATTAGTCTTGCACTATGGGTGAATAGACTCCGAAATATTGCTTCAAGCCTCCAATCACCGAATCATCCGATTAAGTAACCGGTGTTGCCTAGGCAAAGCCCCAAGAAAGCTTTAGACGGTGAACGTAGCATAAATAACCGAGCCTATGTTTAAAAACTCGGGTTTAGCTGAATGCCCAAGGATGATGTGTACATTGGAAAATGACTTCCTCTTCTTAAGAATTTCATTAATAGTCGTCATTAAATGGCAAATAAGTAGTTCTGCCAGAATATGCGTTTGTTCGTTTGGCCAAAGAAGTTAGTATTTATTTCATATTTACCATTCCACGTGAAATAATCCACAAGCCATTGCTGAAACATCATTACATCTAGAAAAGTCACCTATTTGTTCGCGCGATTTAACTTCAATAGATTATTTGCTCTGGAGATATGCAAGTCGCATGCTCATGTAATTAATCATGGAAGAATTAAGCAGTTGAAGGCCAATGTAGTGAACCTCTTCGCATTTTGACTTTTCCAAATGAGATTTTTATCTAATATATTTTAGTTTATTTTTATTTATTATTTATTTACTATCTATTGATTGTTTTTTATTTAAAAAATCTCTTTTCATCTTCTATGATATTATTTTTAAGAAGTTTTTGCCTTTGATGGTGTCCTTCAAATTAACTGAATGTGATCTTCAGCCAACTTGCGTGGAACAAAATGCTAAAATGCTCAATTTAAATTTCTTGAATAGAAATAGAAATCTGTACTTGCCTACCACACCTTAGACCACCTATTGCAGACGAAGAGCTTCAGCTGCCTAGCGGGACCCCCGCAACCTTGGCACAATTACGTTTTCGATACTGCAGCTGGTTAAACTTCTACTTATCCAGAATTGACCCCGAAATACTAAACATTCTATATGTCCGGCATGTGAAGGTAGCCCGCATGATGCTAACCACCTTTTCACATGCCCTTTTTCTTTCGCATTAGTCATAAACTTGAAAGCATTGAAAGTATAAATTTACCACACACACAATTTTTAAGGCTTGTATACTACTAAAAAATTGTCTACAGCCACTGCGCACTGCTTACAGCTCATTTTTTTTATGGATGTACTCAAGTGTTCAGGCTCGCTTCGAAAATTTATTCCAAATTTTTTTTTATGAAGTTCAATAAAATAATGCCATATTTTTTACACTTCATTATTCACTTTGTAGGCTATAGAATGTAAAATTTCCCTTAGAAAATTTTAAAAAAATTTATTTTTATTTTTTTCTTAAATTCAGTAACCTTGAATGGAAGTAAATGTTTACTTATTTTTAAGTCATCTGGAACAAAGCAATACAATTAATTTTTCTTTATATACGTATCCAGACATGTATGTATGTCTATCAATAAATATCAAAATCCTCAATAACAAAATCCTCATCTTGAAAACGCAATTAAAAAACGCGATTGCCAAAAAAAAATAATTTTTATAATTAATCGATTCTAGTACCGGGCGGAGCTATTGTGGTTTAGATTAGCAAGTGCATTTAATTAAATAATTAAATCTGTTAGACGGCCGCCATAGCCGAATGGGTTGGTGCGTGGTTACCATTCGGAATTCACAGAGAGGTCGTTGGTTCGAATCTCGGTGAAAGCAAAATTAATAAAAAACAAACATTTTTTTAATAGCGGTCGCCCCTCCGCAGGCAATGGCAAACCTCCGAGTGTATTTCTGCCATGAAAAAGCTCCTCATAAAAATATCTGCCGTTCGGAGTCGGCTTGAAACTGTAGGTCCCTCCATTTGTGGAACAACATCAAGACGCACACCACAAATAGGAGGAGGAGCTCGGCCAAACACCTAACAGAAGTGTACCCGCCAATTATTTATTTTTTTTTTAGATGGCATTTTTTACGAAAATTTTTTAAGAAAAACAAGAAATTAATATTTTGAGTCGATGTGCAGGAAGGAGGGACAGATGCATTCACCAAGTATGATGTTGGAACAACACATAAATAATGGATTATTTCGTATACTGGGTAAAAATGTAACAAAAATTAAAGCATGTAAAACCCAACACCATTCTTACTTCCTCACGGTGCCGCATGCCAGAGCCACCATAGCTTTTGTTTGGTTCATAAATTGAAGATGCTTTCCATTTCAATTCAACCGGGCTATTCGGGTCATGTTCTTCGATTTCGTTGTAACTCAAATATGTTGCTCTCTAGTCAAAATAATGAGACACGTATTTTTTTATTAGCCCGAAAAAAGAGTTATCGGCAATTTTGTTTTTCGGCTCAAAATCGATTTTTTTTAATTATATAATATAAGAAATTTTTTTTTTAAATGTCCATAACATGAACCGTTTTTAATAATTCTGGGTTCAAAATGATGATACACAAGCGACTTAATGTAGAAACAATTGCAAAAAAGTAGTTGAAAATTTTTTATTTAGCAAAAAAGAAAAAAATTGAAATTTTTTCGAAATTCAATATTTCAAAAAGTGTATTTTTTTTTTATAACTTTTTCGTAATCAAGAGCACACCTCAAACTTCAATTGAGCTGAACGCCCAGTAGCTAAAATGAGTTGTTTTTGAGTAATGAATTTTTGAGTAAAAAACCTATTTCGTATTTTTTGTTTTTTGGAAAATAAAAAATATTCAACTACTTTTTTGCAATTGTTTCTACATGAAGTCGTTCGTGTAAGTAATGACGATCATTTTGAACCCAGAATCATTAAAATCGGTTCATTTTTGACTAAGTTATGAGCATTTAAAAAAAAAAAAATTCTTATAATATATAATTAAAAAAAAATTGATTTTGAGCCGAAGAACAAAATTGCCGATAAATCTTGAAAAAAATTTTTTTCGGGCGAACAAAAAAATACGTGTCTCATTATTTTGACCAGAGAGCAACATATTTGAGTGACATCGAAATCGAAGAACATGACCCGAATAGCCCGGTTGAATTGAAATTGAAAGCATCTGAAACGTTTGGATTTGGGATGGGCCGCCGCGTGTATTTCTGTCATGCAAAATCTCCTCATAAAAATCATTTGCCGCTCGGAGTCGGTTTAAAACTGCAGGCCCTCCATTTAGGGATCATAATCAAGACGCACGCAACAAATAGGAGGAGGAGCTCGGCCAAACAGCTAACAGAAGTGCACGCGCCAACTATTTACTTTTATTTATTTCTTGATAACTGTTTTGCAACATTTAAAAAGGATTTAATATTAGCTCTTTGTTCGTTGCGCGTTGTTGTACTGCTGACATGAACAAACTGTCGCTTCGCAATAAATCTACTTCATCAGCTTAGGATTTACCTTTTCCGTCTGTCGATGGCTGGATTGTTAACTTTGGAACACATCTTCTATATGCTATTGTGTTCAAGTTGAAATTTTTGAAATATTTTCCATTGATTTCATGTCGATTTTTTTGTTTCGATTAATAGTCTCCACGTTTTTATAATTTTCTTCTGTTTGGTGAGTAACTAAAAGTGAAAGTTGTTACCTTCAAAGAGATTGATTTATGGTTAGGAATCTGTCATGAACTGCATCATAACTGGAAATGCGACTGGGATCTAAGTTTATTATCCAAAAGAGTGACCAATTGAATGAATATCGCGCCAGTTCAAGATCATGTTGACACTTTTCATTGATTATAAAGGTGTTGAGCACCACGAATTCCTTTCCACGGGCTGATATGCGCTGTTTGTGCGAAGCGATTCGAAAGAAAGTACCAGATTTGTGTCGAGAAAACTTTTCTAATTAATTCGTCGCCTCACATTACGCTCGACCATATACCACCCGCCAACCATAGGCTTGCACCTCAACATTTTTACTATTTTGCTTCTTTTTTTTTAAGTTTATTATATTTTATAAATTTTTGTATAACAAAAACCATAAAAATACAAGTTTTACATTTTATAAAAAAAAAATTCAAAAATTTCAACTAATTTTCATCAACATTTCAAACTAGTCATAATTTTAAAAAATTTATTTAATGGAGTGCAAGTTTTGAGTTGTTATAAAATTCCATGGAATTTTGAAGATGTGTCTTTTTTTTGTTTTGCTGATGGTGTTGCATGTACCCACATGTTTTCACTACAGATTAAAAGACGTGAAATTTTGGTGTAAATTTATTGAATTTTTAAAAATCTTAGGCAAAGTGAGAAGCTTGTATTAAAATCGTCTTTGTTCTAGAATGAATTATATATTTTAGCAAAAAAAAAAACAAAAATAATTGAAATTAATAACATAAATAAATAAATAGTAAAAACTTATAAAATGCAGGCTCTATGTTCCATTCGGGTCAAAAGAAATTGATGATGATGATAATTTCACAATCACCGTATTCAGCTAGTTTAGCTCCGTTAAGCTTTTGCTATTCAATGCGTCCGTTGCGGCAACGAATTTGGCTGAGCGCCGCCTTCTTGGGGCGCCTATGCACTTTCTTGCACGCATCTGTATGTACTTGGATGTATTTTTTTCATATTTGTTCATGTACCCAATTCAATTATCAGTAAATTCTCAATAAAACATACACATTTACACGGGTAGTGCTTTTGGCATTGTTTTTGCTGCCAATAGAATTGCTTTTCTTAATGCAAGGCGATATACACGCTTAATTACATGAGTGTAAATATTGTATACTCCTATGCATGTACATACATCCATACATGTTATTGTCGCCTGTGCAGATTGATAAGTGCTGCTAGGAATTCGTTGCATCAATTGTACGATTATGACAGTTATTTCTGTATGCACACACACACGCAAGCTGCTGATAACAATGGCCGCACTGATTAAATGTTTTATGTCCAAATGCAATGAGTGGGCATGTGGAAGAATGATAAAATATTGTGGGATACATATTGTAAGTACATGGGTATGTGCATGTGTGTGCACAATGACTTTGTGCGTGCTTCTGCAAAGCGTTTGTATGTAAGTCACTACCGGAAATGTTTTATTGAAGTACTGAATTGTGGACTTTGTTATCGTGCTTTTAAATGTGTGAGAAGAAGATTTTTTTCATGGTCGTGACAGTATAACGCATCTGACTCCAACAGAGATTTGATTCTATAATAATTGATAATTGTAACACGGGTATTTAAACCAAGCTCGTTAATTTTTCAACTGTAAATGTCCTTATATATGTATGTATATTTTTTTATTTTACCAAACGATTTTTCGCGCCTCTGTTGCTTCTTTTCGTGGTCACTGGATAAAATTATATTCATGTGAGTATGGGGTGTAAGAGTTAACAAAAAATGTTCAAGTTCTCTACCGCGATAATTTGTTAGTCAGCATGCCGGTAGTAAAAATTAAATTCTCTCCTGCCAAAAAACTCCCGGGAACTGATCATTTAAAAAGCCTACAACAACAAAAAAAAAGTCAGACAAAAAACATTAGTGGGCGGCATATGAGGTCAATTTCATAGTTTTTGTAAAAAAAATTTTACATTTTGCACTTCTTAAAGTTGCTTTGCCCAAAAATTCGATTTACACTTGGAGACAAAATAATAGAATCGGAATATTTTGATTGCTTCTGTTTTGGTTTTAATTTTTATTTGTTTATTATAAAAATATAGCACATTGTCCAACAAATATCATACTGAAAATGTGTATGGACGTATTAAAACTTTGATTTTTTAGTCGAGATTAAAAAAAGAAAATTGTCGACGCAATTTTATAGTAGTTTAGAAGAACTCAAAGTTCTCGTTGATTTTTGATAATTTTTTCATGCCGGCATTGCGTATATGAAGATGGGCGAATGCCCGTACGTGTAAAGAAAAGCGCTTGACCTTTGAAGTGCTTAAAGATCAAAATACAAATTTTCATTACACAAAATCATTTTTTATTAAGTAAAAAAGTTATTTAAAAAAGAAATTGGATAAACAATTTTGCTCCATTTTGTAGTAGATGAAACTTCATAAATTCTGCCAGGATCTGTAGATTATTATTAGGATTATTAATACCTACAAGCAACGTCAAAAAAAGTGTACAGCAAATAAGAGTTCGATGCTTGAGCGCTAGACATAAGACTCGGCATATCACAGATTAATCTCAATATTTAAATTTTTTAGTCGAGGAAGTCTTTAAAATAGTCTTAAAAACTAATTAGCTTGGCAGGATTTAAATAGCATTAAAAATATGAAATATCAAATAACAATAGTAATAGCAATATAACAATTTTAATATCACTAATAATATCAAGTACGAGTTTCGTTCTTAGCAATGCCTTATACTGACAGCTCGATGGTTTTTCTTTTGGCTGAGGATAAGTTGGAAATCTATGAAGTACAAGTGTATCACAACGTCACAGAAGTCGCTCTGTTATAAGGGATTTCAACTATCATATTTAACACCCTTCCAGAAAATATAAAGAAAGAGTGCAATGCCAAAAAAAAAGAAATTTAAATAAAGTTAAGAGTAAGAGTGAGTGTGTCATAAAAATACTTATAAACTATACTTAAAATGAATAATAATAATTAATAAATTTATGACGCCCACCGATCAAGTATGAGCGCGAAGAATATGCAAAAGAAAAAGTTAGTTGCACTGGCAAAAATAAAAGGCCAATCACCTTTATTTATTTACGTTATTAATCAAACCCACAACCATAAGCTATTTTACAGTGAATGAGTTTAATTCTAAAAGCTTAAAAGTAACACTAAAAATAGAGGTGTTTGGGGGAAAAAGATTTGACAAGGAGAAATAGTAAGATGTAAAAAGTGTAAGTAGGAGGAGAAGAACAAGGAAGCATTAGAAGAACATACATATACAGGGTTTGATTGAAAAGTAATGAGCCTTATTTTTTTGAAGCAGTTTTATTAAACCTTTTGGCTTATACTACTAATATTCTTCAAAATAGGACCCTTGAGCGTCAATACACCGCTGGTAGCGGTCCTTCCATTGCAGGAAACATTTTTTAAACTCATCCGCCGGAATCGCATTCAATTCGGCTGTCACAGTTTTTTGGATCGCCTCGATGGAGTCGAAACGCCTCCCCTTCAGCTTTCTTTCCCGCACATTGTAATAAGTTAAATTTAACTCTTCACTGATCTCATGTAGACTAGCACGACGATCAATGTTCTAAAATTCAAGAACCCGGTTCACATCTTCGTCTGTTTGCGAAGACCTTCCAGATCGCTGATAGTCATCGACGTCCTCCCGGCCTTCCTTGAACGACTTGTACCACCGTTTTACCTGGGCACTGGACAGAGATTGGTCCCCGTAAGCCTCCTTGAGTAGCCCAATGATTTCGGTACTCGTTTTGTTTAGCTTTACGCAAAATTTGATCGAGTAACGTTGCTCCAACGATCGCTGCATTTTCGCCACTGCAAAATCCTAACACACTTTCACGCGCGGAGCGATGTTGACTGCACCGCTGTTGCCAGCGAACTGGGACCGGTTTCTAGTGGAAGGGGAAGGTCCAACGATCATTTTCCCCCACCAGCCGATTCGGTTGATCGCTTGGCAGACGCTCCGCGCGGGAAGGCTCATTACTTTTCAATCAAACCCTGTATGTATGTATGTGTACGTGCATATTAGCAATTTAGTGGGCAAAATAATGTATGGGTTAATTTTTAAAGAACAATGTACTTCGAATAGTTTTGATCTTTTCTGGTAGAGCGTTCCAAATACGAACAGCAAAAACGAAGAACTGTCGTTCAGACAACTGTGTTTTTTACTAAACAGGTTATGTGATCGGGACGATGGAATGTAGTGAATTCGTTCGGCAAGTTAATTGGGCTCCCTAGAGTTAATGATCGTGTGGAGCAGCATTATTCAGTTTACTTCTAATAAATCATCAAATTTAATAAAAAATATTTTGAATGCAAAAACTGATATGTGATTACGGCGTTTTACGCAATACATGTATCTGGCGATGATGTTGAAGAGGACAATAAATTTACTACGACACAGACTATCACAATTGACATACAATTCACAGTCATACAATAATGTTAGTAGATGCTTTCCATTTCAATTCAACCGGGCTATTCGGGTCATGTTCTTCGATTTCGATGAAACTTATTGTAAATATGTTGCTCTCTGGTCAAAATAATGGCGTATTTTTTGTTCGCCCGAAAAAAATTTTTTTCAAGAGTTATCGGCAATTTTGTTGTTCGGCTCAAATTCGATTTTTTTTAATTGTATAAGAAAAAAATTTTTTTAAACGCCCATAACTTAGTCAAATATGAACCGATTTTAATAATTTTGGGTTCAAAATGATCGTAATAGGACTATGAATAAGTTCGTGCGGTTTTACAACAGATGGCGTAACTTGATTATTATTCCATCGATCCACATTTCCAAACATTCATTGGAGAGCTACTGTCGTAAGGCACAAACGTCAGTATAAGTTTTTTATTTGAAGCGTAAACAACAATATTTTTACCACACTTGAAAATGTCGAATTTCGTGCCAAATAATGTGTTTTTGCGGGGAATTCTTCTTCATTATTTTAATATGAAGAAAAAAGCAGCCGAAAGTCATCGTATCTTGGTGGAAGTTTATGGTGAGCATGCTCTAGCTGAGCGAACGTGCCAGAAGTGGTTTGCACGCTTTAAAAGTGGTGATTTTGGCTTGGAAGACGAAGAACGCGAGGGTGCGCCGCCAAAGTTCATGGATACCGAATTGGAGGAATTGCTCGATCAAGATCCGGCTCAAACGCAAGAAGAGGTTGCAAAAACTTTGGGAGTTGATCAATCAACCATTTCCAAACGTTTAAAAGCCATGGGAATGATCCGAAAGGTAGGCCATTGGGTGCCGTATGAATTGAAGCCAAGAGACGTTGAACGCCGTTTTATGGCATGCGAACAACTGCTTCAACGGCACAAAAGAAAGGGTTTTTTGCATCGAATTGTGACTGGCGATGAAAAGTGGGTCCATTACGACAATCCAAAACGTCGGGCAACGTATGGATACCCTGGCCATGCTTCAACATCGACGTCGGCGCAGAATATTCATGGCCTGAAGGTTATGCTGTGTATCTGGTGGGACCAGCTGGGTGTTGTGTATTATGAGCTACTGAAACCGAATGAAACGATTACGGGGGATGTCTACCGACGACAATTGATGCGTTTGAGCCGAGCACTGCGAGAAAAACGGCCGCAATACGCCGATAGACACGACAAAGTTATTTTGCAACATGACAATGCTCGGCCACATGTTGCACAAGTGGTCAAAACATACTTAGAAATGCTCAAATGGGATGTCCTACCCCACCCGCCGTATAGTCCAGACCTTGCGCCATCCGATTACTATCTCTTCCGATCGATGCAACATGGCCTGGCTGACCAGCACTTCCGTAATTACGATGAAGTCAAAAAATGGATCGATTCGTGGATTGCGGCAAAACCGACCGAATTTTTCACAAAGGGAATCCGTGAATTGCCAGAAAGATGGGAAAAAGTAGTAGCAAGCGATGGACAATACTATGAATATTAAATTTGTAACCATTTTACGTCAATAAAGTTTCAAATTTCGAAAAAAACCGCACTTATTCATAGTCCTATTAATTACTTACACGAGCGACTTCATGTAGAAACAATTGCAAAAAAGTAGTTGAAAATTTTTTATTTAGCAAAAAAGAAATAAAATTGAAATTTTTTCGAAATTCAATATTTCAAAAAGTGTATTTTTTTTTTTATAACTTTTTCCAATTCAAGAGGACACCTCAAATTTCAATTAAGCTGAATGCCCAGTAGATAAAATGAGTTGTTATTGAGTAATGAATTTTTGAGTAAAAACCTGTTTTGCACTTTTTGTTTTTTGCAAAATAAAAAATTTTCAACTACTTTTTTGCAATTGTTTCTGCATGAAGTCGCTCGTGTTAGTAATTACAATTATTTTGAACCCAGAATCATTCAAATCGGCTTATTTTTCTTGTAAATAACGAAACACTGAGATTTATTTGCATTTAAAAGTAACCCATTGTCACAGGCCCACTTGCTGACGTGATCTATGCCAGTGTTGAGATTGTTAATACAATTATTGACTGATACCAAAGGTCAGCTGGCATATACATAATTGGACATCACCTGCATATACAATACATGAATGTCACAATATTTTTTTATATTCATATTTATTTTCGATAGTTAAGATTTGGGTTAGAAACCCCTCAAATATTGTTATATTGTTCCTAGAAGTAATCTTTGTTTGCCATTTGAATTTAAAAAAGCCTGTATTTCTAAAACCTGGGAGTCTACTGTAACAATTCGTATATCATTGGAAACCATCATTACCTGCACCACACTTTACTTACGGCCTGAAAAGTTCGAAAAAGTAGGCGAAAATTGGTACTCCAAGATGATGTGCTCAAAATCAGTTTTCATCATTACTTTCAGAAAATTATCAACCTACTAGCACTCTTATTTTTTTTTCAATTTATAATTCTACACCAGTTCAAAAATACACTTAATTGGATATGCATTGCAATTCCAGTTCCTACATTTATGCATGCGTACATATAAATGAACGTTCTTAGGTACAAATATATAATATATGTGTATGTATGTATAAGTCTATCCTCGTGGAAAGCGGATTATAACTCTCTAAATTATTATATTTTTTATTATTGTTGACACAGCTTCTGTTCTACAACCAGACGTCCCTATACTTCTACTGCGACTTATCACAAATTATGAAAGAAAACTTGTGCTTGCAAGTAATTAGAATAATACTTGTTTTAATGAAGAAAAAGTCGAAGTCACAGCAACTGTTTACGAATTTGTATTATAATTCCCCATCAGAGGCCACACAAAAAACAAAAATAATAATAACACAAATACAAAAATTTATCGGCAATGAATTTATTCCACTAATTTAAAATTCCTGTATTTTGTTTACATGGGTCAATGTACCTGCAAGTGGAATCAACAATCGCTTTCACACGTACACCACGTCTGTTGACATTCTACTCGTTTCATGTAGTCGGTGCAGTCGCTGCAGTTGTCCGAAAAAGTTCCCGCATACCAGACATTATAGAGTTCTTTTATTAACTGCCGCGCATCCATTGCATATACATATATGTGCATACATACATATATCTACATATATTGATGTGAGTATTGATAAAAATCGCACAAATAAATAAAATAAAAACATAAATACATACATATGTACGTACATATATAGGGTTTTTCAGTAAGAGCGCTTCAACTTTTGAACTTTTTTTGAATAAAACGCAAACGGTTTGACTTTTTTAACAAATTTTTTTTTTATTATCGAGTTTGAACATATACATTTAACACGTTGAGGGTCATGTGAGTCCAGGTTGGTCTCACAGTGCGAAGAGACTTTCAGGCCTCGTGGTGACACTTGGTCTCACGGTATAATGTGTGAGATTTCGGTTTGTGCTGATGCAGCTGCTTCATAGAGGCTATTAGTAGTAGTGTATTCACGCCATACTAGAACCATTGCATTGTTTATGCTGCTTGGCCTATGGATATGAGACCAATGTGGCATCATATGGCCTACATTTTGTTGAACAATATTCTATTGTATTATGTAAAAAAAAAATCGTGGCCAGACGAACCCCATTTTTTTGTTGTATGGTGGCACTCAACGTGTTAAGTATAAAATTCGATTTCTTTCGCATGACCAGCGCGTGCACGTTTTACGAAGTCCAATCGTTGAACCCAATTTTCGACCACTCTTTTGCATAAATCGGCCGAAATTCCAGCAATTTCGCGTTCAATATTGGCTCTGAACTCACAAATCGTCGCCGGCTTGTTACTGTAGACCAATGACTTCACATAACCCCAAAACGGGACGGCTTGTTAAATGGACCGTAAAATGGCCGTAATGCTCTTAAAGTAGCAGCAACAGAACGATTATTTTCATAAAAAATTTGCACAATTTGCAATCGTTGCTCAAGTGTGTAGCGTTCCATGATGAAATGTATACTAATAAAGTTTACAAATGACAAGCGAAAAATAAAAAATATTGCGTCGTTCGCCCTCCCTATCGGAAAAAAGTTGAAGCGCACCTATTGAAAGACCCTATGTGTATATGAATCTCTTTAAAGGAGACTTATTGAATACGAGAACTTCTGCGTCAGCGACGTGCCAAGCGGCAGCTACTTTTCAATGCTAAGGTAGCACCAGGAATACATACATACATACATACATACATACATGCATGTACATATGAATGTAGGAAAATCACTAAAAATAAATGCGTCAGAATTTAAGAAACTCAAAATAAATCCCAACAAACAAACACGCAAAGCTACGAACGGAATATTTTAAGAGCTGCATTTGTTTGTTTGGCTTTTTTTCATGCCTCCCCATTTCAAAACTTTCACGAGCGTACCACAAAACGAGTATTATATGTATATAGGAGATGGCTATGTATTTAATTTATAGTTTTTTCCATTGGAAAATTTATTCTGATGGACTACGTTAAAAAATAGAAACATTTGTGCATTTACTGTCAACCAATCGAAATTCATTTACGTCTACGTAGCCCGACAAATTCCGTTTTGACATTCAAATTCTTTTTTTTGTTTTATTTTTTTGGTTTTTGTTTTGTTTTTTAGTATTTTAGTATTTCCCTTATTTTTGTTTCGTATTTTCTCTCTATTTAGTGCTATACCTACACATCGATATATGTACATACATACATATGTATAGGTATAAATGAAAAGTAAATCTTGAGGGAAACTCGATTATGAAATTGTTTACTACAAGCTGGAGATGATATAACCGAACGCCTGTCACAGGCGAGGAGAAATTGCAAGCGGAAAATTCTTAGTTATAAATACATACATATGTACATACATGCATACATATGAGATTTGTTATTTCGTAGTACACATTTATGCTACTGAAACAATTTTAAAAATATGAAATTAATTATCTGAGCATAACATAAAACACTTATGCACTTCAAACTCACAAAGTAAAAAAATTAAAAAAATATATATATTAAAAAAGTAATCAAAATTGAAGTAATTGTATACCCAAAGGGCATTTTTAGAAAATCTCACGTTTTGAAATTAAAAAAAAGAATCAAATCAAATCAATCAAATCACTCGCCCTAATTTGTTTTTTTTTTTTTTGTTTTTTTTCATTATGTAGTAAAATTAATCTGAAGTAAATATTTATTAAATAAAAATAAAAAAATAAAAGTTAAAAAATGGCACATTAACTTTAATTGTGTTTAAACAAGGCGACGTCGTACGTCAAACAAATTTGACTCTTGTGAACTAGAAAACTGCGGCATATAAACAGACAAGCAATGGAGCGCGTAGAGGTCAAAATAATTATTTGAGCATAATATAAAACATTTATGCACTTCAAACTTACAAAATAAAAAATTAAAGAATAACAAAAATTGCAGCAAAATTGAAGGAATTGTATCCTAAAGGGGGTATTTTTAGCAAATCTTACATTTTGAAATTAAAAAAAAAAATCAAAGGTGACCTTGCCTTCATTTTTCTGATCATTTAATAAAATCAATTGTAAATATTTACCTAAAATAAAAATACAAACGCAAAACCTTTCAAAATTTAAGAAATCAGAACCAAAAAATAAAAGCTCATTAACCTTAATGGTGTATGTATGTATATGCAAAGTGGTGCTAAATTAATCACTCTTTCGGGAGATTTATTATTTTTGCAATTACGTGAATCAAATAAAACTATAAAGCTGCAGTATATAAACATATGTATAAGGGATGGAGCACGTAAAGGTCAAGTACCGATTTCCATAACTCAAAATCATTTTTTTTTATTTAGTATACATACAAAGAGTTTAATTAAATTAAAAAAAAACTAAAGCTCATAATTTCAAGTTATTTTGCGCATATTGACGATATAAAAAAATTTGTATCCGAAATTTATTCAATTATTTTTATTCGTTGCACATTACAATCGAGTAATAAAAAATAAATAATAAAAATATAAATAAACAAACGCAAAGGTATCACCTAATTTTCTCAATTACTTACATGTGTACGTGCATACATACATACATATGTTGTGCAGGGTGGAATAAAAAAAGATTAAACAACCTTAAGAAAAAATGTAGCACATTGATAGACTGTTAGCAGATTTATTGTAAATTTAAAGACTTTTCTGTTATTTATAAAATTCATGTTTTAAAAATAAATTTTCACAAATAATTTCCGTTCACGTTTTGACTGACAATTAAGAAAATGAAAGGTAATAATTTCCCATAAACCAATTAAAGAAGTCCTTGAATTCGGAGGAGAAAAAAATATTAAAAAGTATTTTTTTAACGTCGCGCTGGTGACACCCAGTTTTTTGCTGTGAAATGTTGCAAAAAAAGAAAACAAAGAAACGTTGTGCTTGAGCGCGCTTATTAAGGGCAAAATATATAAGTAAAATTGTTTAAAAATTAACAAAAAGTCTTCATAAAACATGGTTTCCATGATAAAGAGTCGCGGAGTAACAGAACGGCTAGATTTATAAGTGCGGAAAATGTAAAAGTAGAATGAAATGTAAACAAAACAAAAAATTTCAAAAGCACAACGTCATCAACTTTTTTTTCAAATTCAATTACAATTACATGTTTGGCCGATTACGTGATCTTTAGTAATTGGTTCGTGATAATTCCCATAAATACAAATATTAACACTTAATTTGATATTTAAAAATGAAATATTTCTAAAATTTTTTTATTGACAGTGGAAAATAAATTGATATGGGACCATGAATATTCAATATTCAATATTTAATTTTTTAATATTGTGGAGGTCGTAATGAAAAAATGTATATTAAGTATTCATTAAAGCAATAAAGGGTCTTTCAAAAGACGCGCCTAGATATTGTTTTATATACATATACACTAGGGCGGGTCGATTTAAAAATAACTCATTGCTCTGTGAAAATCGTATTCTAGGGATCAAAATAAGAAACTTTGCCGAAGGAACCATACCTCTAAAACGAATTCTGATGTCCCCCAATTTGGGTCGAACGAAAAATCCCACTTTGACCCATTTATAGTGCTCCAATCGAGTCCAAATGTATGACCGACCCCCACTAACTTTGGACGGCCGATCCACCCATACCAGTCGCACACCCCCTGGAACTTCCCTGGGGGGTTCCCCATACAATCATTTCAAAATATCACCATTTTTGTCCTTTACATGAGAAAAGAAACTAAAAAGTTCGAGCAATGGGCGATTTTTTTGCCTCCCCACAAATCGACCCGGCCTATATATTATATATATATTATACACATTTCGACTCTTTCAAGCCGCTTTATTTTTATTCAAAATACGACTCTTAACAATTATCAAAATGAAAAATAACATCATTTAAATGTCCACAACGTCCATGCAGATCTACAGGCAAAATCCGCCAAACAGTAAATTCATGAATGTCTAATTGTTGAGAACAACGAGATATCGATTTTAAAGGTCGTTCAGCACGCTTTGCGCTGCAGCAGGAATTTTATAAAAAAAAGTACAGTTTTTGGTCTGCCAGTTCCCTTTCTATCCTCAACAGAACCAATTGCTGGAAATGTTTTCACCAACCTTTGCAGTGTCGACTCATTCGGACGATTATTTCCACCAAAAAAAAAATCGTAAAGTTTGCGTTATGTCGTTTTTAAAGATCGACCATTTTCTTCATAAGTTTAAAAAATCCTAACGCTTTGCATTTATGATTAAAACTGAACATCTGTCTACTTGACAAATATCAAAGATGTCATAAAAAAAGTACCGTCTAGGAATTATTCACTACGGACATCTAGGCGTTACTTGAGAAAGACCTTTTATTGTGCATTTTGAAAGAATTGTGCATTTCGAGATTGTTCGCAAAGTTATGAGAAGCTGAAAACACATTTCAAATTTCTTGTACTTTTTTTTAATAAAGAAATTTAGATTAAAAAAATGTAATTTCATGTTTCGTATTTTAAACTCAAATTATTCGACATTTGAAAATAAAGGGAAAGCAACAAGAAAAAATAACAAGCACTAAAATATTTTTTCTTTTCTTTCAAACATATTTTTTCTTTTCTTTCAAAAATATTTTTTAGAGTGTAGAATAAACCCATGATTCAATAATAAAAGGTTTGCTCAGTAAGCAGCTTTCTCATTCCCTCTTGACAAATCAGCTCCCTTAGCAAGACACTGGGTTGCTAACTCTAGAAATTTCTAGCAAAAGTGGAAGAAAAGTAAAATTTGTAGTAAAAACATTTTGTTTTCAAAAGGGTTTTTAAACACAAGAACTTGCTCGGTATGTCCATAACCAAAACGATATGAAAAACATCTTTTTGGGCAATGAACGCGAAAGATGGACGTTTTGACAATTCGAGCCGGATACTTTTCAAATATAGGCTGGGGAAGTACTTACTAGGTTACTTTAAAAATACATAAGTTACCTTCAAGAGCTCACAGCCTCCAGATGGCAGATGGTTTTTTATGAGGAGCTTTTATATGGCAGAAATACATAGACTCGGAGGTTTTGCTACCGTTTTAAGCTAAAAGTTGTTTAATATTTCAATTTTCTTCATCCATTTTAAATGCGACCTTTTGTAAGGGAGTGTCAGAATTCTAAAGTCATAAGTGAGCAGCTTTCTCGTTCTCTCTTGACAAATCGGCTCCCTTTGCAAGACACTGGGATGCTAGCTCCAGAAAATTTGAGTAAAAGTAAAATTTGTAGAAAAAACATTTCATCTTCAAAATGGTCTGCTTGCGAGCAACAACTCGCTCAAGAGGTTTCATCGGTATGTTCAGGACTATGGTAGTATGACATGGAATACATACCGCTTATGTCAGGACATGATAGAGTATTTGATGTAATCCAAGATCGATCAGTGGAGAATTTACAAAGCTTTATTTCTTGTAATAAATAATTCACAAAATAAAATCTTGGATTAAGTGAAATAATTTCTTGTTTTAATATTAGACTTGACAATTTCCGCTAATAACTTCTATTTGTACCATTATTTACATTTAAATATTAATTAAAATTTATTTTTTAAACCGGTCGCAGTTTGTTTCCATTTAAGTAATATAAGAAAATACTTTTTTCTACCATTTTTACCGAAATGGATTTAATTTGCTCCACTTTATTCACCTTCTTAAATACAACCTTTTGTAAGGGAGTGTCAAAAATCGAATGTCACTAGTGAGCAAACCTTTAATAATTGCATCATGGAATAAACCTAATGCAATAGCTTTTTCGCACAGTTATGAGTAACGGCAGAACTTCCTTTAATTTTATAAAAATAATATTTTGAATATAAGAGGTTAAAAGCTCAAAGAAAATAGAAAAAAGCTAACAAAGAGACTTCTGCCAAGCAAACAGTAAATTGTTGCGCCTCTGTGCAGCATTTTTTGCCGGTTCCTCAGCTAATCTCTGATATTAAAATTCACT
Organism: Anastrepha obliqua; assembly: GCF_027943255.1. Classification (NCBI taxonomy): domain Eukaryota; kingdom Metazoa; phylum Arthropoda; class Insecta; order Diptera; family Tephritidae; genus Anastrepha; species Anastrepha obliqua. The sequence continues at coordinate 123,503,698 of NC_072894.1, forward strand.
TTATCAGCCGATAAACACATTGCCGTTCTGTCGAAAACTTACTAAAAAATCCGATTTCTTTAACGTGATCCTAAATAACTCCTTGTAGTTTGCCACCAAACCGACGCTGTTATATGTAGACAATTTTCTTCTATAAAAACATTCTGTTTTTCATTAGCATTACATACTTAATAAAATACATTTTATCATACAAATTAATTAATAAATCAAAACTTCAGAGGAACCACCCACATTTTGGAATGTCAACAACTGCACAGAAAGTAATTCTATATAAATGTTTTCCACATGTCACGAACTGTTATATGAGTAGTGAAATCAGCACCGAATTGCATGCAAAAAAAAGCAACTAATTGAAAACGTGTTTTGTAGCAGTTACCTACTAATTTTCCAGGTACAATTATAATAATTTTCACAATAAGTCAATGGAATTTTTTATACAAAAACAAACGTACGTATGCATATTTTCAATTACTATTCGTTAGGCAAATAAAAATGTGTTTATAGATTTTTTATTTACGTAGTAATATAATTGTAAGTTTACTAAAAGTAGAGACAAACAAAAGCTCTAAAATTAAAAGTGCTTTTACGTAAAGTTAAAAATATATAGTGACAATAAAGATTGATTTTTCATTTCATTTCATTTTTCATATAGTTATATGTATGTATGTACATATTTTATATAATACCCGAACCATTTGCTTGTAGTACTAGAAATCATTGTTTGAGTAATCCTCCAGGAGTATTACCTAGCGATTGGTTGACCTATGAGGGTGAGTAATCGAAAAATCCTCTCTCACCTCCCAAGCGAACAAAAAGCGAGTTTTTGTCAAAAATCTCACTTCCACAGAAGCGCATAATTAGAGGGCTTTGGATATTCATTCCTCAAGTCTCCTTTATAAACAATTGAAGAGTAATTCTTGAACCTCCCAAACACGCAATTGAATAGTAAATAAAATAAAACAAAAAGCAAATAAAAACATCATAAATGAGCAATAAGAGATTAAATACTTTAGCAAAACAGCCAAGTGATATATGGCATTTAAAAAAGATAAGATTGGAATACTTTTTGGTTTAATTCATTAATTTATTACTTTTTTTCGATTGTATATTGGACATAAACTCAGAGGGAGTACTATTTTATTCATCGTTGGGGGTACCACGATGATTTGCATTGTAGCACAGAATGAAGAAATCTCGTCTATTGCTATAAAATCATGTCAGAAGAATATTTGTGGAACTACTCATGGCGGCCGCTGTAGCCGAATGGGTTGGTGCGTGATCACCATTCGGAATTTCACTGAGAGGTCGTTGGTTCGAATCTCGGTGAAAGCAAAATTAATAAAAACATTTTTCTAATAGCGGTCGCCCCTCGGCAGGCAATGGCAAACCTCCGAGTGTATTTCTGCCATGAAAAAGCTCCTCATAAAAATATCTGCCGTTCGGAGTCGGCTTGAAACTGTAGGTCCCTCCATTTTGTGGAACAACACCAAGACGCACACCACAAATAGGAGGAGGAGCTCGGCCAAACACCTAACAGAAGTGTACGCGCCAATTATTTATTTTTATTTTACTCATCACTAGGGAAGATCTCACTTCAAGTTCAACTGAGCTTATCAAGTGTTTTAATCGCTAAATACTCATTCTTTCATCCGGAATTCTTATAAAAATATCGATATATATTTATGAGTATGTTTTTGTGTATATTTTCGATCACGCGAAATATTCTGCAACTCCCTATGACTTTGACTTCTATCGCACATTATCGCAGAAGGTACGTCAATTGTAGACACTCACTCAATTGCCCACTTTTGCGAAAGGCAAGAGGTACTGCAAAAGATTATTGATGATTCCTCTTCTATGGCAATTCCAGAATATTTACAGGTGATTCATTATAAGAGTTATTCTGTCACTTTCCAAAAGATTTCGTCATAAACAGTCTTCCACGACTTTCCCGGAAGACTCCTAGAGGTTTCATCACAATCAGTCTTCTCGGTACAAAAAATCTTTAGGATGAAGTGTCGGTCAATGGGCACACTACAAAAAAAAAAAAACAGTCTCTCAGCATGCTTTCAGATGTTTAATAGAAAGATGATTTCATATGAGAATTCTATCGCAACTCTTCGTCTCACGTCTAATGGAGTCTTTCGCAACTCTTCTAGAAAATTTATAGACGTAAGCAGTAGCTTACATTGACGCTTGCAGAAAATTTATAGAAATGTCATCACACCAAGTTTTTCGTAATATTGTACTTAACAATGATTTGCTATAGAGTTCTGTAGGCGAATATTAAATAGTTTGAATTTGATTTGTAAATTCAAAGACCGCATTATTTGGTTAACTTTCAGAACCAAGAAGTCGTACGCTCTGAAGGTTATTTTCGTGCTGAATCTGAATCAATATCTGACCTCTGAATAGCCCCATCACGCAACTTTTTGGAAATATAATAATTTAAAAGTGTCAAAAAGGACTACATTTACATTTACTACATTTGAGGTTATGTAACATCTGAAATATATTTTTAAAGTCGTAAAATAATCACTACGTTTTAGCCTTCAAGCACCTTATGGAGCTATTCCAATTCGGATTTAGCACGTTAAAAATCTTTGGAAAATTGTAGTGAGGTTTATGATTCAAAGTTTGTATCGGCTGTGTGATCGAAAAATACAAAAATTCTATTATGTTCGCTCTTTAATAGATTTGAGACAAAGACCTTCTAGCACTCTTCCAGAAGTGCCATGAAAGAGCACAAATAATGTGCGGCTTTTGATTGATGTTAAATACTCGTATGTATCTTCTAAATTCCGACTGCAAACACATACCAGTATTTATATTAGCATAAACGCAAAGATTATTGCGCTGTTAAGATTACTTTTTATCGCAAAAAATAACTAAAGCTCAAATTAATTTATTAAATGTGTAAACGTGAAATGCATTCATGTGATTAATGGTAGATGAATTCATACATACATATGTATGTATGTGCATGTGAATAAGTAGGAACTTACATACTCGTTTATAGCTAACGAAAAGAGCAAGCCAAATGAAAATAAGTAACTGCCCTGCAACGACAAAGCAAATACGACAACTACAGAGAGACCGCGGTCGTCGGCTGAACCACTTACACCCCATTTACACACGGAGACATCTGGAAGGGAGACACTGGAAATTCTCTTTTCATGTCTCATTCGCGGACACACGGGCAAAATTGTTTTCGGCAACATTTTGACATATAATGCTTTAGCATCGTCTGGTTCGGATGTATTCTCGCACGCGCTTACATGTAAAGCGGAAAACGTTCGTCAACAATTTCTTAAATATATGAATGAAAAATGCAAACCGGCTAAATAATAAATAATTTGTTGTTTTTTTATTTAAATATATTTATAAATTATTGTACTTGAATAAAAAAACTTAAATTAAAAATACTTCATACATAAATAATTAACTTAAAATTAACTTGAGTATCTAGAAATGCGGGTAAAATTAGAATTCAACATAAAAATGCCCCATTATATATTTTAAGTTATACCTACTTTACTAGCAAAAATAATCGTGCATTTCCCAAGCAGCGTTCGGATGTTTGTCATCGTTGTTATCTTCCGTTTGATTGAAAACCAACACGTAACTTAGAACATTCTTCCACAAAAGGAAAAAACGAATGAAGCAACTGTCAAAAATTGCTTTAAGATTGGAAATACGAATAAGAAGCACAAAGCGTGTCGCCAGTACAGGAGACAAATTCCCTTCCCTCTTCCGCGGCCGTCCTTCACCCCCGAACAAAATGTTTCCCTTCCAGTGGAGACATCGTGTAAATGGGCACTTAAACGCAGTAACAATAACGTTCAGCGCATTCCATCAATCACAGCAACAAGCAAAACCGACATAATACGAATACCAAATACGAGCAAACCAAAAAAAAAAAACAAAATTTGTGAGGAATGCATTTTACAGCGGCTAGACTATGGAACCAGAAGTGTAAAGATTTGAATGCTTTGCACGCAATTAAGCGGTCGACTTACAAACGCATGTACAAACACACAACTGCCTGCATCAGCGACACTGGCACCGGGTGGGCGTTTGCTGATTAAGTGCGTTCTATTTTTTGCGTAGAACTTCCGCTTTCAGACGCTCAAAACCAGCAATAATATTTTACTTACATATATTATTTTTTCCTCATTCTGTCTAGTTAATAAATTTATCAACAAAACGTATGTATGTATTTATTTTGATTCTTTTATTATTGTGTACGCGTATGACAAATTTCCGTATTGACGATAGTAACGTGGAAATAATAAAATGCACACGTGATTGTTTTTTTTAAACTTGCCTTTCAATTACGTACGAGTATTTATTTACTTTTACGAGTATTACAATTGCGGTGAGGTGTACAAAGCAGATGTATTCATCCTCACAAAAATAACTCGATAACTAACAATTAACTACTGAATGTACTATTTTAATTACATTTATAGCGAAATTTTTTGTATTCATGTTTAATAAAAAAAATTCAGTACGTAAGCGTGAGTGTATAGTAAAATTTAGGAAAGTATTTAGGAATAATTAAATAAAGGAAAAAACAAATTTTGCGAGCTCTGATAAATATCTTGTAGAGTCGTGCACTGCTTCGAAGTCCGCATAATGGATCGACTTCATGCCATAAGATTTAGGTATTTTGGATATTGTACACCTTTCTCACAATATGTTTGAAGTGTAGTACTAAACTGAAAAAGTCTTTATAAATTTGCATTATTCTGAAATGTATTTTTTGTTTGGGTGTTTGGCTGAGCTCCTCCGCAAATAGGAGCGGTGTGCGTCTTGATGTTTTCCACAAATGGAGGGACCTACAGTTTCAAGCCGACTCAGAACGGCAGATATTTTTATGAGGAGCTTTTTCATGGCAGAAATACACTCGGAGGTTTGCCATTACCTGTCGAGGGGCGACCGCTATTAGAAAAATGTTTTTTTTTTATTAATTTTGGTTTCACCGAGATTCTAACCAACGTTCTCTGTGTGAATTCCGAATGGTAATCACGCACCAACCCATTCGGCTACGGCGGCCGCCGTTAGTTAGGTGTTAGGGTTTGGAATGAAAATGCCCCTTCCCTTTGGAAGAGAACATTATTGTCTTTGGTAGCATTTAGTTACAATTTTACTAGCACAACATAATTTTCTATAATTCTATTTATGTTATTACTGTCATCTGTTTTCTTAAAAAAATACGACCAAAATAGTTTTTTTCCAAACGAAGATTCTTAAATATTTTTATTTAAAAGGTCTGTTTTTTGAGGCCCTATGTTTCACGTAGGTAGCACGAAAAAATATATAAATAAATACATATATTTTTCTGAAAAATTGGGAAAAGAGGTGTACATTTTTTAAAAAGAACTTAAGATACTTCATATCAAAAATATTTATATTTTCAATTTTTTCAAAAATACAAGTATATATATATATGTATATCCCATGGTTGAAATATTAAATATATATACATATATGCCAAGTTGAAACTTGAAGCCCTATGTAAATATACTCCAAAATATACATTTTAAATAAAATTTTAAATAAAAACTATTTTGGTGGTGTTTTTTCCTTAAGAATGGAATACAAATTTTCAAGAAACCATTTTTGGAAAAAAAACTATTTTGGTCGTGTTTTTTAAGAATGAAATAGAAACATTTGATAAACCATTTTTGGAAAAATAAACTATTTTGCTCGTGTTCTTTTAAGACGGTTCTCATATTTTTTTATCAATTGTTTGGAATATGTTTGCCCTGTAACCTCTGTAGATTTCAAACTGAGATATCCATAATTTTTCGAAACATATGTATGTAAGTACGTAGAGTTAATCAGTGAAAAATACTATTATGATTTAAGAATGATAATTTTCAATATTGAAAAAATCTCAAAAATTTCTGAGGCATTTTATGTAACATTACAGTATCAAAATTCATATTGAAAAGCGCAGGGCAACACAAATTTCTAACCAGAAACAGGGCTTCATTTTTTGAATATAATGAAGCCGAATCTGAATACAGAATTACGCCAGATGTGGTTTAAGAGAAAAAGAGCAGCACTTTGAGATACTACTACGATATTAACCCTCCATTGGACACCTTTTTTTTCAAAGCCTTCGTTTGTTCTCTCGGGTCTGGCCTTTTTTCGCCCTGTCGGATGATCCTCTATAAAAGGTTATATCCATAAATCAATTGAAAATTACATTTTAGGAAGTTACCTGGAAGCTCAAGTCGTTAGCTACAATATATATTAAATATGTTAAATTCACTACCAAACTTAAAAAAATTTGGCCAGACTCGAGTGTCCAACGGAGGGTTAGAGAAATGTTTCATGATATTGCATAACCTGAAATGTTGACGAAAATTGTTTTTACGCCATATGCTATTCTGAGTCCACATTCCACGGATTCCACACGGCAAAATGTCGGGTATTCGTTCATTCCTTATATGTATGGAGAAAATGCACAAAACTGCCAAACAAAAAAAAAAAATTTTAAATCCCAAAAAAGAATTACCAAAAACCAACAACAATTTTTTTATTATATAATATTATATTTTACATATTATTAGACTGAAATTCAATGGGCTAAAAACAAAAAAAAAAAAAACAAAAACAAATTAAAAATCCCTAAACAGAATTACCAAAAACCAATAAAAATACACACTTGCAACTTTTCTAAAAATTCTGATTAAAAGCTGAAAATGTTGATGACAATTTATTGATATTTTTTTTTAACTAGCACAAACTTGTATTTTCTCGTATATGGTTTTTGTAGTAGAATGAACTGTATTAAAAAAAAATTAAATTTAAATAAGAAACAAATAAATTGCTAAAATGTGTCAAAAGGTTCCCGAGCTATAGTAATTTAATGCACTGTATGTAACTAACAATATGCGAATGTAAACTTATTGTATATTTGGTTTTCTTGTTGTATTAAAACAGTTTATCTAAGTTGTATTCCTATATCTATAAATGTAGTGCCTGATGCCAGAATTACATATGTACATAAAATTTTACTTTCTGATATTAGCGGGACACAGCAATAAGACGTTCAGATTTTCAATTTAACTGCTATCTTTAATTGCACTACTAATCTGTCCTGTAGTATAAAAAAACGCTGCATAACGTAAACCATAATTTTCATGGTCTGTCTTTATGTAACATAGAAATTTTCTAGTATTGGCTCATAGTTAAAAAAATTCGTTTTGTTGCATAGTGTACTTTACCACAAATGAGGTGGAGTTTATTTATATTATTATTTCCGGTGAAAAAATACCGCTTAGAGATTTTTTGGGATCGACTTGTATGGCACTGTCCAACGATCGCTCCTCGGCAGGGATAGACAAAGAAAAACTTCTCATAAAAAACCATCGGTCGTGGGTGGTCCGAAGGGTCCTTCAATTGTCGTCAGCTTATTATTCGTTTCAGCGTTTATAAAAATCACCCTCCTATTCTTAGACTAAATGGTCGTGTATTTTCTTATGAAAATGAAGGGAATCGATTAGTAATTATACCTTTGTTAAGTGTAAAGCAACTTTGATCGAATTTACGCCAATGTGCATACTTAAAATTTATATATATATACATATAATTGGCGCGTACACCCTTTTTGGGTGTTTGGCCGAGCTCCTCCTCCTATTTGTGGTGTGCGTCTTGATGTTGTTCCACAAATGGAGGGACCTACAGTTTCAAGCCGATTCCGAACGGCAGATATTTTTATGAGGAGCTTTTTCATGGGAGAAATACATTCGGAGGTTTGCCACTGCCTGCCGTGGGGAGACCGCTATTAGAAAAATGTTTTTCTTAATTTCGGTGCTTCACCGAGATTCGAACCAACGTTCTCTCGGTGAATTCCGGATGGTAATCACGCACCAACCCATTCGGTTACGGCGGCATTTATATAACCATATAAAAAGGAATCTATTGGCATGTCCGCATTATGAATTAATCTGCGCTCTGGCTCCTAGATATTGCATATGTACAAGGTGGCGCAAAATTAATCAATCAATTTTGTTTTTAAATAAATTTTTTAATAAATAAAAAAAATGTTTTGAGTGATGGAAATCTTCATCTTGACCTTTACACGCTGCATTACTTGCTGGTTTATATGCTGCAGCTTTCTAGTTCATAAGTGTTAAATATGCTTGACGTATGATGGAACTTGCAAAAATTATAAATCTTCTGATAGGGTGATTAATTTTGCGCCACCTTGTATATGAATGCATGTGCATTATGCTTCGCAATTTGTTTTGTTTGCTCACATTAAAAAGATATAAGTGCCTTCACATTCGTTAATTTGGTGCTATCACGAATGGAAACCAAAAACAAAACTAAACATGATTACACAACAAATTCTAATCACCGTAAATCTGGAAGTAAACTAAGTTCGCTTGTATTTAATTAATTTTGAAAAAAAAAAACAGAAAATATATAATATTTCATTCAAAATAATAGCAGTCTAAGATAATATAATTTTTTGTCATCACGGCTTTTTCAAATTTTGTGACAGGTACCAGAAATAACTACATAATTTTTTCTTAATTGCTCACTTTAACATTTTACATTGTCGATCTGGAACTTTCATTTCAAAATAACTCAGCAGAACACCAACCAACTGTGTTTGCTTTGTAAGTTGGGTACTCGAGTGTGATTTCTTCATTGCGAATATCATTTGAGAATTTGAAGAAGAAACACTAGGCCTCTTCGCCAACCGTTAACATGTGGCGAATAGATGAAGCAACTGGTATAAATGAACACATCTTGGCAGCTGCCTAAAATTACATTTGTTTTGTAAAGTAAAAAAGTAAGTTATATCAGTTTTATGAAGTATAACCAAGGCGAATTCAGTACTATTCTATCATTCTTGAGGTATAACCGCACAGGCTAGCGGCAAATCTGGTTCATGATTTGTTATCAGCGACTCCACTTGAGACAATTTTTGAAGTGTTTTTTTGCTTGTCGATTGTTTCGCGGTCTGTAAATCAGTATTTATTCTATGATCATCTTTAAAAACTCAGATTCTTCGGACCAAGTAATTAAGTGCGTAAGTACATATGTATATAATTTTATATACATATGTACATACATATGCATGCATATTTCGATATGGAAGGAAACTCAAGTGGGTAAAATTATTAGAGCCGAAAGTTAAAGTCAAGGTAATTATAATTTTTTAATTCGCGTCAAACGAATTTGTATGCATTGAATTGAATTACGATTGATTGATTGCTTATTCACTCTTAGCCTTTATACTCGTAAATTGTAAGGCTTTATGCTAATCAATGGTATTTGTTTACTTGTACATATATGTATGTGAATATCTAACAAAAAAAGGTGCGTTTTTCACTTTTTTATCACATTCCTTTTTTCTTACTCTTTAGGTACGTACATACATATATATACGTATATATAGTATACACATATGTAGTATTCAATAGTAAGCTAGAAGTTATGAATGAAAAACTGGTGTTGATAACTTATTTATATTTTATTTTTTTATTTCAGCAGCTGACAATATTTCGCTTAGCCCTCAGCATATCGGCTTAGATATTTGTAGTTGGTTATGTCGACATTTATTTGTGAGTCATTAGCCAATGCTAAATACAGTGCGCGAAAAAACTATAGCACCGCAACATTTTCACTAATTATCTTCTTTTTTGTTTTTGAATAAATAAATAAATAAAAGACAAGTGCACGAATTTTTTTAATATGAAAAAATGCACAAGGAAAAAATTGTGAAAAATCAACAGAATTGTTTAGAAACTTAAAACTGGCACTTTGTTGTATTAAAATTTAATAATATATAAAACTAGATATCAAAAACATTTTCTAGAAACTCTAATTAAAAACTGTGGACTTGTGATGAAATGCTGGCGGAATTTTTTTCATTTTTGCAATGCTTTTAATTATGCTTTTATGAAAAAATAATGAACACTCAAACAAAAAAACGAACTAAAGAGTGATTTTTTAGCTATTATCTTTTTAAACAGTTGGTTTAAACAGCTGACGCACGTTTCGTGTTTTGTTTCACTGTCAAACATCTTCAGTTCGGTCTATAATTTGACCATGAATCGTCTTACAAACGAACAACGCTTGCAAATCATTGATTTTTATTATAAAAATGCGTGTTCTGTTAAGAAAGTTTAAGATCCACTTTTTTATCGAAAAATTGTGTTCACCGACAAAGCTCATTTTTGAATCAAAGGGTCCGTAAGTAAGCAGAATTGTCGATTTTGGAGTGAAGATCAGCCAGATGAATTGCAAGAGCTACCAATATATCCAGAAAAGGTCACAGTTTGGTGTGGTTTATGGGCTGGAGGTATCACATGCCACACAGCACGCGTAATAACGGATTTGTTGAGAGGCGAGTTCGGTGGACATTTTATTTCACGTTCGGGACCTGTCAATTGGCCACCCAGATCGTGCGATATAACGCCTTTAGATTATTTTTTGTGGGGCTTTGTTAAAGCTCATGTCTATTCAGACAAGCCTGTTTTAATTAACGCATTGGAAGACAACATTAAACCATTTATATGTGAGATACCGGCCGAAACATTGGAAAGAGTATGCGAAAATTGGTCTAAGGGGATGGACCATTTGAAGCGCAGTCGCGGTCAACATTTGCATGAAATAATCTTCAAACATTAAATTATATGGACCGTACTATCGATTTAAATAAAAATTTCATGCATTTTTCTGAATTTTACGTGTGTTTGTTTGAAAAACTTTCCTATAGCTCTTAAAAAATCACCCTTTACATAGCAAAACAAAATTCTAGAAACCCTAATTAAAAACTGTGCGCTTGTGAGTTCACAATCGTATTTGAATAGATTTGTATTTCAAAAACATGTCTTCTTCTTCTTAGGAAAAACTAGATCAAAAACTTTGTGCTTCCGCAAACAAACTCCATTTAAAAGCACCACCTTCAGCCAACTCTGTTTGCACTTGGTATTTTCACTATTTCTCATTATTTCTTCTCCTATCATCAGGGACTATCGCATAAAACTCATAAGGAAATGCGTTTGCGTGCATTTGGACATTTTGACAGATTCTGTCTGTCAAATACACTAATGAGAGCGCTAATGCGGTTATGCTGCGAGACTTGTAAAGTATGGCTTCTGCTCGTCGAGGGAGAATATTACTTCTTAGTTATATGCTTCATCCAAAGTAGAATTTATGTATTGGCCAGAATAATCTTGCGGTAGATTTTAAAGCTGACATTATTTACATTATCTACATTTTTGATGCCGGTTCCCAAGTGTACAAAAACCTTTAAAAAAAAGGTTCTAGAATTTGATATTTCATTTATTGGACAATACTACCACTGGAGTAAATTCCATAGTTATATTAAGGGCCATGGTTGACTTTTCATTATTGCGGAGTTAAGCCCATCTGCTCGGACTCCTACTTTCAAATTTCAAAATTTATTGCTAAAAAGCTTCACATGAACTGTTAACACAGTTATTAATTATATGGCAAAGTATCAAAATGGCGATTCGCTGAACGTATTTGAATATAACCCAAAAAGTTAAGAGAATCCCTTTACGAAACTTTCAGGAATTACTGAGCGTAGTGTCAGCTATTAATAAAAAAAACTAGAAAACATCGGAAGGATTGTTTTGAGAAACTGGTTTTTTTAACCTAACCTTTTATCTGGTAACCCATTCAAATCTAATAGAACATTCAAATCGTTAACTACTCACTACTTACATATGCACGAGTATGTACATAGATCCACAATCTAATTAATATTGAATTCAACCGAATTACCCCCACAAATTGAGAGGCACCCAATTTGAAAACGAAAATCTTTAATATTTCAGGAAATCCGTCTAGAAGTCATACCGAACAGCGCGTGCAAGGTGAATGTACTTTATGTTAATGAAATAAAGCAACAAAGCAAAAGTTAAATTGTGGTCAAATCACAAGACCATTCAATGACTATAAAGCCACAAGCAAGTGCACCACAACTTGAATAAAACGTAATGAAGCGTACTTAAAGGGGGTATAAAAAGGAATGCATACTAATTCATTATAATGCCGTATTAGGTAAAACAAAGCCATAAGGCAAATAAAAATGCTAGATATGCTAGATTGGGATCCCGATTTTTTTGTTTTTTTATAAATACTAGGACAATTTGTTATGCTTTGACAGTTAAATTAAATTAAATTAAAGCTTACACCAAAACTCATATTTAATCCAAGCTCTTTAAAAGTTTAATTTGCAAGGGCAACTTTTCTAGTAGCAAGAACTGTTTTCAAATTATGTACAAATAAATAGCATGTAATACTGTTTGCCACATGAATAATTTCAGATACACGGCTGCCTGGACTGCGTTTTATGAGGATCTCACGATCGGTCTGATTTCGCGCCGCTTTACTGAAATCATTTAGCACTCAGACCATGGGCGTTGAAGAAAACGCGAATCATTTGCGTGTAGCCTTCGCCATTGACGGAAATATTGGCTTCATTTTTGCAGTGATTTCTTCGCGTATTGGGAGAATTTTTTTCACTCCAAATACGCCTGTTTAGATCAGACGGCCAATTGATATTTTTGTGACTTTAAAAAATGTTATTCAATGAGCAATCCCGATGTTTCGGGATTATATAAAAAATCAACATAAACATTGGCATCCATTTAAATTACAATACATACAGACAAAAAGTGATCTTAGACGTCCTTGACCGTAGCAAGATCAGAACAGTAAATAACGACCAATAAAAAGGCAGACAGCTTCAATTCAGAAATCATTTATTTCGCTAGTAGCAAAAAGCTACTCAATAAAATTATAATAGTGAATGTGTGGCGTAATAAAGAATCAATATTTATTTAATGCTTGCTGTTAAAAATTTTATAATATGAATGCATCAGTCATTAAATTATTAGCTACCAGCAAAAAAACAACAACAATACATTGTTCTCTGTACTTTCAGTCTCATAGCACAGCTTAAAAAATTAAAAAATTGCATGCTCATTAGCTCCCCTAGTAATGCCATCTGATATTTTTTGTATTTAAACTAAAAACTGTATACACAATAAAAAAATTTATATTTTTTTAATAAACACAAAAACAAGATAATAATGTTTACTTGGCATGCAAAATGAAAAAAAACAATCGTTTCTAAAGCTTGCCACACAAAAAGAGGCTCGCTTGTGGCTAATCAATTTAATTCCAAAGCTCAAATCATTGCTTCAATTTTTTAGCGTGGAGGGACGTCTGCGGCATGCATCCCGTGCTGACATTCGTCGTCTCTTGTCATTGGCCCATTGCATTTGTTGGCTCGTATAGATCGCATCTCTGACGTGAGTTCGCTTTGAACTCAAAACCTTTGTTGACCAAAACACTCTGATCATTGACTCGAGCTACGACAATTAGTTATAATTTGTTTGCATTCACTTGTCGCTTATTTTTGTCTATTGCATGGAGACTGCATTGACGCAAGCTTAGTAGCGCACACTGCAAAAAATATTACTTTTAAGTGCAGCGAGAATTTGGTTTTGATATTTTCTCGAATTGGTTTAGTCAGGCTTATACGAGATTTGTTATTTTTTTTTTTTGTTTATTTATATCTCCTGACGCATAACTCTTTGACACTATTCAAGTCCAGCTACCCCTTCAATTTATGATTTGTGACATAATCTTAGGTCAATTTATCGGGTTCTCTGTGCAAGAGTGAAAAATTCGAAAGTGGAGGTTTGCTATTTTGTATGTTGTTAATTCATTGGAATTACTTTAAAATGAATAAGTCCACATTTTTTTTCTGCAAACTACAAAATGCCGTTACGTAACATTGAGTCCAAGTCATTTTATCGAGTTCTTTCTACCCACAGTGTGCATCGAAACCGGAAGTCGGACCGATTGTCAGTCACGCACAAGCCCAACTGGCATTAAAAAACGGCTATTCATTTTTATTGTATAATTCATTCGAATAAAATGCATGCAATAAATGCTCTAAAACCAATTATGAGTGTATTTCTATTGATGTCAAATACCGCGGAAATTTACCGAATCAAACATTTAATTGTGCCTCGTGCATTGATTGTTTTTGATTTAAATATTTTTGCTGTCATTGCCATGAGTTGCAGAAAAACTGATGCACCTTAATCCACCCAATCGACTTTGGTTTAATCTAATTTGTGTATGTTTGAAAGCATAACAATATTCATGTCTCGGTCGTTGAGCATATCTGCTGTGCTTCGTTAATTCATATGTACAGTAAGCCTTAAAAAAAAGTTTATATGTATATACATAACAAATGCAAGAAATTATACTGGCAAGTAATTACTCAGGCTAGAGTTGAAGTTTGATACCAAACAAGGTTTCTCCCTTTTCCAAACTGGATAAAGAGGCAAGGCGAATGGGTCTGGCGGTGAACGAGGACAAAACGAAGTACCTCCAGTCATCAAACAAACAGTCGGCACTCTCGCGTATCGGCACCCACGTCACTGTTGACAGTTATGATTTCGAGGTTGTGAAAGACTTCGTTTATCTAGGGACCAACATCGATAACAATGTCAGCCTTGAAATCCAACAGTAGCACTTCTGCTACTTTGGACTAAGTAGGCATTTGAGTAGTAAAGTTCTCTCTCGACGAACAAAACTAACACTCTACAAGACTCTCATCACACCCATCCTAACGTATAGCGCAGAAGCTTGGACGATGACAACATCCGATGAGGCGTCTCTTGGAGTGTTTGAGAGAAAAATTCTGCGGAAGATTTTTGGACCTTTGCACGTTAGTGACGGCGAGTATGGTAGGCGTTGGAACGATGAGCTTTACGACGACGCAGACATAGCGCAGCGTGTAAAGATTCCGCGGCTACGTTGGCTGGGTCATGTCGCCCGAGTGGATACAAACACTCCGACTCTGAAAGTATTCGTTGCGGTACCAGCTGGTGGTAGCAGAGGAAGAAAAAGTCCTCCTCAGCGTTGGAAAGATCAGGTGGAGAAGTTGTTGGCTTCACTTGGTGTGTCCAACTGACGCCGGTTAGCACGAGAAAGAAACGACTGACGCGCTTTGTTAAACTCGGCCAAAATCGCGTAAGCGGATATCGCGCCAATCAAGAAGAAGAGGAAGAGTTTAAAAAATAATATTGCTCTTCACATATTCGAAAAGGCAAACGATATTAAATGAAATTAGAAGGGAATTTGATACAATTGAAATATTCTTCTTCTTGATTGACACGATAACCGCTTAAGCGAAGTCGTTTATCTCTCACGAGAACAGGCACCAGTTGGACACACCAATATTGACGGCGAAGTGCTGCTCCACTTGATCTTTCCAAGGGAAACGAGGCATTCCCTTATCTCTGTTGCCGCCACCAGCTGGTACCGCATCGAAGATTTTCTGCGCGTTTTTGCGTGTATCCATTCGTTACTCTTAAATAAGGTTTGAGTAACTGACTTATCAATCGAACTAGTTTTCTTAAATGCAATTGTGGACTTCATCATGTGAACATGAAAATGAAGAAAAAAGTCTTTTTTAACAACGTTCGGTTTTGATCAGATGTAGAAATTACTAAGATTCCCTAGTAAAATCGAGAAAGTTGTATAAAAAAAGCAAGCAATATTTAAAAATTTAGAAAACTGCTTAATTTTTTACATATTTTTTAGTTGCAGATCTCATTGGTATTTTAGATGGCCTCATTCGTGCTGTACATCATTGCTATCCATTTTAAGCGCTTTAAAGTTTGTTGTTTGCGTCAGTCTTGTTAAATGTCGCAAACTGATAATATTAAAAATCTTTCGTTTTTCCAAACGATGACTTCAGAATATATGTATTTATGTATGTGCATATGCACATATTTTCTATAAATATAAAATCCATCTGAATTCCTAGAATCAGCTGTGCGTAGTTGTGTATGCATTCTTTGGACGCCCACTGTAGGCACTTGAATGTGTGCAGATGACAATGAATTTAGCAAATATTCGCTCAGTACTATAATTTTCCCGCCCCCCGTTTTACATATTCGTACTTGGCAACAATTGTGTGATGCTGTGTCAGTATTTGTGTTCGTCTATGCAAACTTTCTATATATTCTTGATTTATAAAATTCCGAGTTCAATATGTTATCGTTGACGCACACGGAGAAAGATGTTTTTTTAATGCGGTCGATTGGCATGAATGAAACCACTTGAGTTGACGTACTTCTGGAGGTAATTTGTCACAATTTCTTGTAAATAATGTTATTGTGTGTTTACAAGCAATACAGTCACTCGGTCTAAAGTGCAATTTCAATGTAAAGTGATAACCATTTTCGAATTTGTATTGCGTTTGAATGTTGAATGTTGATTACAGATTAGAGGTAAAATATAAAATATAAATAAAATTGATTTTCTAAACTTTAACTTATCATGAAGAAACAATGAAACGCCCCTTAACAACGTGATACAGTGGGTATTTTCGCTTTGTGGAATACATGAAATGAGTTCGAAAAATAAAGCTTAGCGCTTGAAAAACTACATTTTCAGAGTTTGGAATTTTTATTTTTAATGATTTCCGTCTTCTATAAATAATTTTAGAATCCAATTAAGATTATGCTTAAGTGGTTCTGCAATATGGTACTTACAAATACTTTTTCTTCTTCTTCTTATGTAGCGCATTGCCAGCTTGAGTCGCCGTTAAATATCTTTTGCATAGTTCAGCGATATGATGTCTAGCTATTCAAGTATTTCTTTAATTTTTCTGAAAATGTCTTTGTTTGCAGGCTTGGGTATAATAAGAAGTAAAATGAAAAAGTTTTGAAAAATATTTTATAAATAATTTTGAGATTTATTCAATGCCGAACATTTTTATAAAGGGTTTTTCAATTGGCGCGGGTCGATTTTGGCGCCCTGTGGCAGTCATTTTGTTTTGGTGGCATCTGTCAAATCTTTTGTTTATTATTCAGTTGTTTATGCCAAATCATCATGGCAAATTACACGATTGAACAGCACGTTCAAATGATAAAACTTTATTATCAAAATGAGTGTTCATTAACGCAAACGTTGCGCGCATTGCGCCCATTTTTCGGTAGACGTGGTGGCCCTTCCAATTTCTTATGGCCCATATTGAACCATGTGGACTTAGACGGCATGTGGTTCCAGCAGGACGGCGCTACGTGCCACACAGCAAACGCCATTTTATTCCATTTCAACATCTACCCACCCTTATTGAAAAACCCTTTATAACCTTCTTAAAGTCAAATATTTTCGGTTCTTTTCAACATTTTTATAAATTTTTTTGTTAATTTCAAAGGTAATAGACGAAGATTGTTTGAAAAATCCGTGCATTAATAAAAACTACTTAATTGTTTGGGGTAAACTTATTTGTTTTTCGACATAGTTTCCTTTAAGGCTTATACACTTCGCTCAACGCTGTTCTAGTTTGTTGATGACTTCCGTATAATGGGACTTGTCCAAGTTTAAAAAATAGACATTCGTTTTTTAATTACATCATCATTTGTATAAAATCTTCTTCCCGCCAGCCATTTTTTCAAATTGGGGAACAAATAGTAGTTCAAGGGGATTGTCTGGACCATAGGGTTGAGTTGGACCCCTATATCCATTAATTTTTTAAAATAATGTTTCCATTTGTGGAACAACATCAAGACGCACATCACAGATAGGAGGAGGAGCTCTGCCAAATACCGAACAGAAATCTATTTATTTATTTTTTAATATTTAATCAGCATACGAAATTTTTTCTCGTCCATTTTTTTAAAATCACTCGACTTCCTCGATTCAAACGACTGCCAAACACAAAGAAATATACCGATCTGGCTGGAACTTGTTGTGTGTTCTTCCAAGAGATGCTACTAACTAAACATAACCTCGATATGCGCCGGTAGTGCCATCTTTGTGACTTTACATGGACTTTTCAAACGACTCTCGTACACTTAAAAAATTGTTTTTTTGATAATGAAAATTTGGAAACTTTTTTGTTTGTTCTTTTATTCAAAATTTTTAGGGAATCCGTTTTTCTTTGTTATATATGAAAAACGTCCCACCTCATTTTGCTAATTGTTCCGTTAATAGCTCAGATTATGGTCAGTATATTCGACTAACTTTTCGGGTAGCAAATGCAGCGAACCAGTGAACCGTAGGTAAACGCCCGGAGGCGCCCTGTGCGAATATGTACGCATATTAGACCAGCAGTAATAATTAAATATTTTTGAAGAAATAGTTTCGCTAAGTGATGCTGGTTTTCAATATTTCTGATTGAAGATTACTTACAAAAAAAAAAAAAAAACTAACGCACTAGCCCAAATGATAAGATAAAAAAACAAATTTAATACTCCAAAATTTGGGGTTTCTTAAAAAAAGCGGATTTTTATGACTAAATTTAAAATTTTAAAAGTTCTGGTAAACCTTTTGATTTCTACATTCTTTAGTTCGCCGCCGTTCGAGTGAAATTGTACACATTTTGAGTTTGGTGTTTATATTTTCTTCAAAACTTAATTTCCTTCAGAAAGGATTTGTTTCAAATTTTAATTTTTTTTGACTCTCCGTAATTGGCGCGATAACCGCTTAAGCGATTTTGGCCTTTTTTTAGACTGCATTTGCTAAATTTCGAATTTAGTCATATTACGGTTTTAATTTAATAGATGGAGGACGTGCGCGTCGTTCTTGCAATACTTGTCCGAAATAGAAAAACAAGTTACTGGTCCTGTTTCCTGTTTCACTGTTACCTTTATTGTACTGCAAATGTACAGAAGATTCAACTTTAAAAAACTGAAAGGCTCAAGCCAGAAGAAAAAAGTAAAAGGATTATCAAAATTCACAAACAAGCAAAACTCAAGTATTTTATAGACCAATTCTCATAATTTTTTGTCGGAATATATATGATATATATTTGTTAGTAAACACACAACTGCTATTCACTTTTGCACCAAATTTATTTTTAAAATTAATAAAAACAATATTATATTATGTATATAGTATAATTTTATCTCTATCTCTATCCCTATCTCTAACTTTATCTTTATCTCTATTTCTATCTCTATCTCTATCTCTATCTCTATCTCTATCTCTATCTCTATCTCTATCTCTATCTCTATCTCTATCTCTATCTCTATCTCTATCTCTATCTCTATCTCTATCTCTATCTCTATCTCTATCTCTATCTCTATTTCTATTTCTATCTCTATCCCTATCTCTATCTCTATCTCTATCTCTATCTCTATTCCTATCTCTATCTCTATCTCCATCTCCATCTCCATCTCTATCTCTATCTCTATCTCTATCTCTATCTCTATCTCTATCTCTATCTCTATCTCTATCTCTATCTCTATCTCTATCTCTATCTCTATCTCTATCTCTATCTCTATCTCTATCTCTATCTCTATCTCTATCTCTATCTCTATCTCTATCTCTATCTCTATCTCTATCTCTATCTCTACCTCTATGTCTATCTCTATCTCTATCTCTATCCCTATCCCTATCCCTATCTCTATCTCTATCTCTATCTCTATCTCTATCTCCATCTCTATTTCTATCTCTGTCTCCATCTCTATTTCTATCTCTATCTCCATCTCTATCGCTGTCTCCATCTTTATTTCTATCTTTACTCCTATCTCCATCTCTAGGCCAATCAAGTCTGAATAGGTAAAATTTTACCCATGAACGTGTTTTTTAAACATCGCATAAGGGCTAAGAGGAGGAAAATAACAAAACTTTAAAATATAATATTATCTTCTGACCCTTCTATAGAGCCATACAACGTTGTTTCGATTATTGATCTATTAAGGAAAAATGTTTAAATTTCTTCAGTTCACTTTAAAAGGCATGACTTATGGAGAAAATATCCGTCAGTAACTTAGTAAACTTGTACGAGTATGTATGTATGTATATATGTGGAAAGTGGACGCCGCAATATGAACCGATAACACTCCAGCCTAAACCCCATTCGAAGCATGTCTGCCTCCCGTCTATAAATGATTAATTGTTTTCCGTATCCTTTAATATTAATCAGGTTTTACCCACCAAAATGTATATTAGAAACAATTATAATATATTGCTCGGCCTATGAGAAGGGGGTGGAAGCATCCGGGAAAAGAACATGTACGAGTACTTATACATAAAGTACTCTAAATGCTTGTTAGACACATTCTTCAGTCCCTGTGATAAGATTAGTTTTAAAACAGATTAAATTTTTTATTAGTCGATTATTTTCAAAATATATATACATACATATACATATATTATGTATTTGTATGCTAAATTGATTTAAAAAGCAGCAGCCTTACTCGCTTAGCGTCATTCTAAAAATCATCCCATTCGTCAACGGAACTACTCGTGCGTCTCTACTACATATATTCATATGTACGCATGTTCAAATAAATACTAAAGTAAATTTGTTTTTTTTTTGTGATTGCAGATACCTACTAGTGAAACACAATCAGGAAAATTAAAAGGTAAGACCCATATTGACACTTTTTATTTGCCAGTCGCGCTTTCTTGGTACACCCACGCGGGCATGATTAGAACAGAGTGCGGAAAGGAATGTACTCCTTGTGAAGACTATTTGGTTAATCGGGTTATTTCCGGCAAATTTTGGACCGGCAAAACATAAGATTTATACTATTTGTATGAAAGGTGGACGTGACGGTTTTAGTGCCCGATGCCACGCCTATAAACCATCCAGATAACAATATTCATAGCCTGATGATGATGAATGAAATTTCGTTACACGCAAATGTGTAGATAATAGTGGAGAATATCTGCATATTTTGTGGCTTACCTAAGAGCTCTATGTTCTCACCAGTGCCTTAGGGGACAATTACTAAAATATAATCATTGAAAAAGCTTTATGTCAAGAAGTTAAACTGTGGTGGATATATCGGCATGCAGGTTCGAGGGACGTTTTGAGCGAGTGAGTTATTCCTACGTGCTGGTTTTTGAGAATTCTTTAAAGTGTGCGGCATGCCCATAATCTCTTTATTCCCAGAATTGATCAGACTACGTTCAAGGGATATATCTCGGATATGCTTGAAAACAGGTTAAGAAGCCAATAACTCAATTTGGTGCATCTGCAAGCTGCTTCGAAATATCTGAATGGCACTTGTAGTTCAAAAATCATCTTAAAAATAAACTTGTTCTCATATTTCGCGAATACTTGTGTACGAGCAGACTTTTTCCAATGTAGAACATTTAGGGCATTAGCACTTCACCGGTAATCTTCGTCCATTCGACAAAAGCTGATGCTATTTTTCCATTCATCCGTTCGTCATATGTATACATTGACTCCCGTTTCTTTCTTGCTAAGGTTTATTGTTATTAAAAGTAAAAATATAAGAGGACTACGTCGGCATGACGAAAATTGCCTTTAAAATATGTAAAATAGCATAACCCTTTAAGAGTTAATAATCGTATAATCATCAACTTATACAAATCAGCTCAGGTTTTCAAATATTAAAAAATATTCATATATACATACATGCATACATATAATATAATATATGCATATGTGCTTCACATAGAACATGCTCAAATACACTAAAATGTATTTAGAAAAAGAACAATGCACTACTTTCTGATTTCACTGATATATCGCACAAGAATAACAAGCAAACATAAGAGCGATTACCTGATGACATGCAAAGTATATGCATGTATGCATGATATGTATATCTGTGAGTATTCGCATACTTCAGCCACAATCTTTGACAAACACACTTGGAGGTCTGATAACAAACCATCACATAGGGCATATGACTTATTGTTTTATTCATTCAAGAATTATCGCATCATTACCAAAATTTATTGTTTATCACCACAACAACAAACAAGCAAAACAAGCAAATAATTAATCAGTATTATCACAATTGGCACTCATATGTGTTTTTATGTATGTATTTATGTATGGACATATATCACCTGGGCACGTATGAATTCATATCAGTCACAACGATTCCGTGATCCCGATCTTTTGAGTGTCAAAAATTCCTTGACTTCAATGAGGTAGGGAGATAATAAATAAATGAATATACAAACAAATTTAGTGATTGTGCATATGTGACCTGCATATGTATACTTGTATTATCATAATTTGGGGTAAAATGAACTTAGCAACAAACGTAGAAGCGGGCTCTCAGTATTCTGCATAAAAACTATTTTGCCGAAGAGCGCTTAGATTCAGATTACGATCACTTGGCGTCACCATTTTGAAGTGGCGCATAAATCTTCCGGAGAGTACTTCAAAATCGGGCCATCGAATAGCGTTGCTGTTGTAGTAGCAGTTCATCAGACCCTGCCAAGGGCGGTGTAGTCACTGGATATTTCTTGGAATGCTGTCTACGTCCAAGCTTCGCCATGAACCAATTAAAAACAAACCATGTATGAGGAGGCAGAGAATCGCAAACGTCCTAATGTACATATTTCTGTCATGAAAAATATCCTCTTAAAAACATCTGCCGTTTGGAACCGGCTTCAAGCTGTAGGTCCCTCCATTTGTGGAAAAACAGCAAGACGCACGCCAGATATAGGAGGAGGAGCTCGGCGAAACACCAAAAAAGGTGTACCGAAAAAAGTGAATTTCCGGCTGTCACGTCCCGCTTTTGACACCAAATTTATTTTGATAAGATTTTACAATGAAAGAGAACAAAGAAAGAAAATAAAATAGTGCTGTGATTGAGTTCGATTATTAATGGTAAAATTTATAAGTATCTAAAATGGTTTGAGAATCAACATGTATGTATTTATAAAATATGATTTTCATGGTAGAAAGTGGTTTATAATCGTGGAATAATAGAGCAGCCCGATTTTTCAATACGGAAGAATGAAATGTAAACAAAACGAAAAATTTCAAAGGCACCAACTTTTTTCGCAAATTCACGGTTGGCTGATTACGTGACCTTTAGTAATTGGTTCATGATGCCTCTCTGTCATACAATAGGACGGGCATGTTAAGTGATGTTGGTTAGTGATTAGGCTGAAAAATCAACACAAATGTAGAATTATCACGTCAGCAAATCGGCTGATTCTCTCAAATTTACTGAGAGCAGGATAGCGGTACACGGATGCCGCCACCTTCGGCATTCTCTCCATCGGCAAGTTGCTTGAGTCGTAGGGAAAGAAAGAAATTTTATCCGAACTCGCACGAAATGCCAACGACAGTAGGGGCTTTAATTAATTTTGGGTCACTTTGGGTCACAAATTGGTTGGCTATGAAGAACGCCTTTCATATTCTGTACAGCAATTGACGCATCAGCAATAAACGGTGCATAAGTTTCGCAGTTTTGTTGTGCTTAAGCTGCCCTAATCAAGTAGTACCACCCCCAACTGAGAGCTTCACGCATTGTTGCTTTTGTTGATTCCATTATTGGTGTATACAGCAATTTCAGAAATACCCCAAAATATCTGTTTTATGCTTACAATAATAAAGAAATTTATTATTGTCACAAATAAATCTCATATCAAATAGGAAAACCCCGGCAAATACCTAATTGCAAATGCAGGTGTATGTGTGTATTGTGCAGCCATAAAGATAATACATACATATAAGCGCATACATATGTAATTAATTTTTCACGCAGTAAATTTGGTATGACATAACATGAAATAACAACAGAATAATGAAAGAAAAACAAAAGAATAAAAGTGTGCAGTAAGCAAATTTACAACAAAAAATGTCATCTGGCAATTGGAACAAAAAATTGCAGAATTCACCACTTTCAAGCAGCGCAGGTGCATATACTATACGAGTACATGCTTACATATATATGTATATGTATATGTGAATATGTATTGTATTTGTATAAAAATGTATAATAAAAATAAATAACCTTCGTAACGCAGTACAGATGTGTCTATAAGTACTTAATGACTACTAGCGGTTCGGGAGCTGATAAGGCAAATCGAAATGGAAAGTGCAAAGTAAAATGAAATACAGTAGATTCTGTTTTTATGCGGTATATATAATACGTTCCACAAGAAACAGCATAAAAAAAGCTACCAGTTCTACAGTAAAACTATAGATACGTTTCAAAAGTGCTAAGAACCGCATAAATCTGAAATAATGTAATCGCATAAAAAAAGTTACTAGTCCCATATTATAACTATAGATACGTTCCATAGACCGCATCAATCTGAAATAATTAAATAAAATCGCATAAACAAAAAATTGTATTTTTGAAAATTATATCTTTATTTAAGAAACGGCAGAATCGAAAAATAAATTTACATCGTCAGAAATAGAATCAGCCAATATCCGCATGTTGCGCATTTGTTTGGGATTTGGCATGAAATCACTTTCGTCACTTGAGGAAATGTACACGTCTGATCTAGATGGTTATGCAGGCGGTTCCATACTTGTAGGGCTAGCATTTCTGATGTAATCGGTGATGAGTTTTCGCTTAGCTGGTTTAGAATCTTGTTTATATGTACAACTCCTGATAGGTCGACATGTATTTTTTATTTTTTTTTTAAACCGCACTATTTCAAAATCGCATAAAAAAAACCGCATAAAAACAGAATCTACTGTACTTATAAATATATTTCAGTTCATGTGTACATATGTAAAAAACAAACCGCATAAAACCGAATGAGCACTTGGCGAATTTTCGCTGATTATTACGATTTATAAGGCTTTAACCCAATTTATTTGGTATCAACTAGTCAAAAATTAATTACCACGAAAATGATGAATGTGCGCACTAAAAATTTTTGACACTCAGTCGGAGGCTCTGTGTCTAATGAGGCGCTCATGGAGACACTCACTGTCTAATGGAGGCGGCGTGAGAAGCTAGTAATTTGAAAAGATTATGACTAGTTAACCCGGCATTTTGTACGTACAGAAGGCCCGCCTCGCCAAAGATGGCCGGAGTTTTACAAATAGAAGCGGCAAATTTCTACTCTATTACTTCTGTTGACATACCAAAGAACGTAGTGTTGTGAAAATTTCCCAAAAGTGCTTTCATGCAATGAAAACGTTTTTTTATTATATCTAAGTTACTATCAAAAGAACATTCTGGTTTTCATACATACGCACAGGAACTTTTCACTTTTTTCCGGCTAATCGTAATTTACTATTTAACAACCTTCAAAAATTTATCAACCATAAATTATGCGCTTAACATATCTGCAAATGTATATATGTATGTGTGAATTTACTTCTACTAAAAAATAAAATATTAAAATGTGTGCATGCAAATTTTATTTGCCCCTAATAGCGCTATTGGCATGTGTTTGTATGCATATATGTATGTGATCTTGAAATTCAAGAACTTATCAGTAAATTCAATTAAATTATTACTTCAAAACTGGACATTGAAATTCACGCGCTAACTTCCACGTAATCAACGAATGCTCCAACAATTCGTGTTTTGGAAAGTTTTGGCACTCAAATTTTCATAAATTATCAACCACATAAACAATTGCCATTTATACCCCGCAATAAAATTAATTAGACTCAGAAGGGCACTAATTCCGTGCCGCCTAATCCTTAGGTGCTAGTGGTGGGAAACGCATGCAGAACGGAATTCTAGAACTAATGCAATACAGGCCTCAATCTCAGCTTAAAAGTGAATGCAGAAAATTGCAACAATTATTTTTATTTGAAAGTATTTGTTGGGGATAGCAGACAAAACTGGCACTATATCAAAGTGTTATTTGTGAATTAGTTGCGACGAGGTTCTATTTAGTTCAGTGTGGGGCACGTAAATTGTTTCGATTTTTGCGATCCCGATTTCTTCAATCTCGAGATCCCGGAATTAATTTCGGGATTTAAATATTCATTAACTTGCAACAGGAGAAGGTTTCTGTCAAATAATAACTAAATCGGTTTCAAAAAATAATTGTCGTGATTGCCATCTCCAACTTATACAAAACCACAACAATTTAAATCAATTTCTGGCTCAGAATTTGCATAATTTCGTCAATTCTGAAACACTTTGCTAAACAGTTCGCGGAGTGTGGCAGCGTAAAGCCTTTCTAGAAGCCCAAAGCATAAAACAAAAAAGGGCTCAAGCCTAAAACAAAACTCGCGACCAGTTCTGCTAGCAAAACTCAATTATGTAGCTTATTTTACCACGCAGAAACTAATTGGTTCCACTTTTATTTCTATTTGCACCATTTGGTGGTACTCTCGCGAGTATTGGTAGAGGAACACGCTGAGAGTGCAGACGTTCTTTTTTCAAAATACACTGCTTGTAGTTTTTCGCAAATTCAATCATTTAATGTTATAAAAAATAAATGATGAAGTTAATAATTTGAATTTTAATTAGAAATAATCAAAAAATTCAAATAAAGAAGAATGAGAATTCTTTTGAAGAACCCAAGAATCGAACCGAGAATCACTTGAATCAATGCCCTCCCCCTATTGGCTGTTGCGACAGCGGAACAGTGCGCGCAATATTCAGTTTCAGCACAGATATAATAAGCCTCTTCTATTCTATACAGATATAATAAGCCTCTTCTATTCGCCACTCTCTCGACTAACTTAACGAAACATTTGCGGGGGAAAGCAGCAACATATATTAGTTAACGAGTAACATTCGTCGCTAGCGAGTCTGGTCATACTCATACTCACTATTTTACACACAAATGTAATTTTGAGGCAGCTCTATTCCACCGTTACCAAGATATGCTCATTTATACCAGTTACTTCATCTATTCGCCACTTCCTAACGCTTGGCGAAAAGAAGAGGCCTAATATTATATAGTTTGTCAAATTTTACCATCGCAAAGGGATGCGGTGGGAGACAATTGGTCAATCCCAGTCTTGTCATCCCCGTATTAAATTCATCAATTGTTTTTATGTATGGGAAAAGATAACAAAAGCTCTCTGCCTACTATCCAAAATGCACTAGAAGTGGATCCTTTCAGTACGAGTGTATTTCTCTGCAGGATAATGGCACCTGCAAATATTTTAATTGGGTCTTATTTACGAACTTTACTTATGGTACTCGCAAATTGAGCAAGTGAATGTAAAATAATTGCACTGTAAAGTGTTTATGTCTACTTGAAACGAACAATCAATGCTTTCGATCTGAAACTCCAATTCTTGGTTATTTACATATGCCGCAGCACGTAGTAGATGTTAGTAGCTCGAGGTGGAATATTCCATACGGAGGGGTAAACAATAATTTGCTATTGCCTTTAACAAATGCGCTTATCACAAAGTCGAAGGGGCGGTACCGCCAAGTAATCTTGATAACATGAAATTTCGCAAATTTAATCAAGCGAACTGATTAGTCGCTTGGGGTTAAGCGGAAATATTTCTAGTACATATCGTAAACTCACTTGTTACCCTGAATGCTACATACGTACATATAATATTATATATGGCTACTACTTCAATTGTTATGACACGAGTATTGTTATCGTACTTAGCGCGTAATACAGCCATACATATGAACGTACGTTTTAGAGATTAGTTTGCAGATATTTCTACGCGGCATTTTATTTGTCAAGTGTTATCGGAATTGGTCTACTTAATTGATTGCTATGTTAATTTTTACTGAAATTTTCCACACAAGGTCACGGGAATTTGGTGGACAGTGCACCTCAAGAATCCAGTATTGAAGATAATAATACAATTTTCTTCACGTTGCCAATTGACCCACTTGATCCGGTAATATGCCTTTGAGTGATGATATAATGGTTAATATATAGTTAATGGTAGTAAAGGGTTAAGGTATGGCCCTTTAGCACTGCGACCATATTGATCTATTGTGCACCCTTGCTGTCTATTGACTGTTAAGTATGCTTATGAATTGTACCAGCTCCTTCTAAGGGAGTGATTGAAGGTCTTCATCTGTAAGCATGAACTTGTTTAACAACCTTTTCCTTCTATGCGTCAACCCCGGACATTTGATGATGAGATGTTCTATAGACTCCTCATCTTCGCAGCAAAATCTGCAGGTGCTGGTGTTAGTTATGCCTAATTTATGTAGGTGTTTGTTGCAGGTGAAGTGACCCGTGAAGGCGCCTGTGAGAGTGCGAGTGCTCTTTTTGTTTAACGTGAGGGCCATGTTAGCTCTTTTCGCGTTGAAGCTTAGGAACTTTTTGGAGTGTCTAAGACCCTCTACGTTGTTCCAATGCTGATTTAATAGAGTTTTGGCCCAGTATTTTACTTTTTGTTTTAGGCTGTTTTTGTTGAATCCAAACATGGGACTAGGTCCGATGAAGTTTACATCTGCCCCTTTTTTTGGCTTGAAAGTCTGCCTTTTCGTTGCCGTCATATCCCTCATGTGTTGGTACCCTAATTAATGAGACATTGTTTTTGGATGCCAGGTTATTGAGTGCCTTGTGGAATTCTAAGAGAGTTTTTGAGTTGTAGGTATAGCTATCTAAAGCTATCTAAAGCTTTTAGAACTGATTGGCTGTCCGAGAGTATTTTAATCTTTACTCTCTTGTGGTTTCTACGTTGCATGATGTTTGCTGCTTCCATTATTGCATATAATTCCGCTTGGAAGATGGTGGTGTCCCTGGTGAGAGTGAATGATTTGTGGATTCTGGGCCCCACTACTCCTGCTCCTACACCATAAGGTGTTTTTGATCCATCAGTGTACCATTTTTGTGAATCATCATTCATCCATTTTGGATTTGTTTTCCACTCGATCCTCTCAGGAAAGGTAACTGTGTATCCTTTTGTGAAACAGAGGGTTGGGTCAATGTGGTCTGAGACTTGAGCCATGCTAATGGTGTTTTTGATTTTATTTAGGATACTTAGGTGACCGGTGAGGTGGCCTAATTTGAAATTTTCTCTCATGTGTAGCATGAGCGCTTGCGTAGCGGCTTCCTCTTGGATTGCTATATGAAGTGATGGGAGATTAAGGAGTGCTTCCATGCCAGCTGTTGGGGTAGTTCTCATAGCCACTGTGATGCATAGGCAAGTAAGCCTTTGTACTGTTCCCAGTTTGGTTCTCGCTGTTTGTTGGATAGATTTGCTGAGTGATGAAATAAGTACACGCATAAGTTTGAGGAAAAAGAAATCTATTATTTTCTAGGTAGATGGCTGTACTGATCGATATCTCGTA
This sequence comes from Anastrepha obliqua, assembly GCF_027943255.1. Taxonomy (NCBI): domain Eukaryota; kingdom Metazoa; phylum Arthropoda; class Insecta; order Diptera; family Tephritidae; genus Anastrepha; species Anastrepha obliqua. The sequence goes on from NC_072894.1 coordinate 123,532,674, forward strand.
ACTTATCGATCAAACAATTTAAAGTTTATGTGCGTTGTTAAGGTGACATTTCATACTAAAAAAAGGCAAAAATCGGTGCATTTTCCAATTTTTCTTTGATAAAGGCGAAAATGCAAGCCAGGCCGCTGAAATTGTGAATGGTAATTATAAAGCCGATACTGTAACAAATAATTAAGTTCAATTTTGTTTTCGTAAATTCCGTTCAGGCATTTTTGATGCCATAGCTGCTGTTGCAGCTAATGATTATATTGGCAAGACTACTGTATGGATATCCCATTGCCCAGGTTCTCTCAGTACTTAACCAACAAAGTCTCGTACTCGACACTAGAGGGAAACATCTAAAACTTTAGAAAAGACGTCAGCCCTTACACCTCTAACCTTTTTGGAATTATCTTCATTTATCTGCCTCTTCTCCAGTCGCCCCCGAAATGAGTTTCTTGCGAAAGTCTTCTCTGAAATCTTGCCAAGAAAAAATTTATTCAGCTTATTTCTCTAAGCCTAAAATGATTTACCATAACCTCCTTCAAATTTCCCACTCAGCTTTGAGTTAACCGCATAAATGCATTATAACTGAACCTATTGGCTGAGTGTAGCCAGAAAGTTGCATTAAATGATAAAAATTTCCTTTAAAGCTGTTGCTTCACGTAGACTGACTACCACCAAACCTGCTACTTATTTCTTTCTGTGATCCAGCTGAGTACGGCTTTTAAGTTCAGTGGCCTTCAAATATCACTTAAAAATTTTAATTTAGCAAATGATGATCTTTCCATATTTTTAAATATTTTTTAAGTATCTGACTTCTATGCATCTAATCGAGTCGGTTAAATTCATGTCGCCAGGCAAAGTTGTCACGGAATGTTATTTTTGCCACCAAATGCGCAGAAAATTGCCCACATCCGCTCGCTAGTTTGAAGTGCTACACATTTTTCATAAATCCCAAGTCTACATAAATGAATTTAATTTAAGAGGTTCAACAAAAGCTGTATGGTATTCTAATGACTGCCAGCTTATATGCCACAAAAGCGGCGATAGCATTTATTAAATTGAACAATTGTCTGCGCTACTTGAGTTTTATTAAAAGAGTGGATTTATAATTGAGTGTTGTTGTTGAGTGTTAGTAAGAAAAATGTACAATAAAATGTATGTAAGTAGGGGATATGCACGTACTTTTAAGCATAGCACTTGTAGGAATTATATTACACGCAACACGCTCCCCTCATCACAGGCCGTCTTGTACACGCGTAAATGTTTTTCTCCTTTCTGCGAAAATACCTGCGAAGCAGTTTTATGATAATATTAGCCAGTTAAGTATTTAATAATGCTTAATGATTCTAAATAGGTAGCAGCTTTTAAAAATTAACGACAAAGCATTACAAAATTAAGTCAATGGCAAAAAACCACTAAAAGGTCCATAGTAAAAATGTAGTGAAAAAGCTTTTATTCTCATTAAATCAGCTCCAACTCCCACACACAATTTGGAAAGCGCTGGCACTTGCCAACACTTCACATCGGCGCATGCAGTTTGAAAGCCACTGGGCTATAATGAAATAAAAAGCTCACCCTATTCAGTGAATGTTAACTGAGAATGTTAATTTTAACAGAGAATGTTAATGGAATCAGAGTATGTTAATGGAATGAGAAGGAGCAAATGTTAAATGAGCTTTTTTCAAGTACTAATTTGTAGATTCATAGTAAGGGGTTTTCAAATTCAACTTACCACAGGAGGATTTCAGATTTTTCCATTCCATTAGCTTTCTCTGATTTAACGGTCACGCGTGGGGTACCGTCACTAGGTTACGTGACCGGGACTCTTCTTGCTGGGTTGTATGCATATTTATATACAGCTGTTGACAGCTAATTAGAAACGACACTCATTTCAAAATAAATGTTCCATTTTCCTTTTAAACACGTATTTTCATAACTGTTTGCCAATTTTATTTAAACATATGATAAACTTAAAAACTAGTGGAAAACAATTTAATCGCAATTCTTTATTAAATATATATATATTTAAGCATTATAATTAATCATATATATTTAAAGCATGTGAAATGCACGATTTGGATAGGACAACTAATTAGAAACAGTAATGTATTATCAGATCAACATAAAGATTATGTTAGTATTTGGTTCCATAACCCTTTTGCTTCAACACTGCCTCACATCGATTGCGCATTGATGTAATGAGATTCTGACAGCGCGCCACAAGTATTGTTTGCCATGCCGTTTTTACTTCGGCAAAAAGGACATCCATATTTTGGATATTTTTGGCACTCACGGCTTTTTTAACGTCACCCCAGAGATGCTCTATTGGGTACAAGTCCGGACTGGATGATGGCCATTCCAAAACATTGATGGAATTTTCGTCGAAAAACTGTTTCGTCAACTTTGCCGTGTGCTTTGGATCATTATCCTGTTGAAATTTCCATATAACAGGCAAATTTTCCTCAACCCACGACAACATTACATTTTTTAGTGTATCGACGTATTTCTCCTTATTTAAAATTCCATCAATCCTATGGATTGGGCCAACACCATTCCACCAGAAACATCCCCACACCATGATTGATCCTCCACAATGCTTCACTACCCGTGAAACGTAGCGAGGATTGAATTCTTGGTTGATTGGCCGTCGAACATACCTTTTACCATCGGGGCCTATGCGATTTATCTTGGTTTCATCGCTCCAAACGATATATTTCCATTGATTTGGAGTCCATGACCAATGGGATCTCGCAAAGACTACTCGCCGTCTCCTTTGTATCTTGGTTAGAAGGGGCTTCTTGCGTGCTGCTCTGCCATGCAGTCCAGATTCGACCAGACGCCGAGCAATTGTATATTTCGAAATTATATTGATCTTGAATTTCGTTTATCGTTATCGTTTTCGTTTATCAAAAGGGAGCGTTTCTAATTAGCTGACAACAGCTGTACATACATATGTATTCATGCGCGTTTGGTATTTTTCCTCGCCATATGTTAGACTCAATATAAATTCCCGCGCCAATTTTTTTTTCATCTTTTTTTTAATTAATTGTTTTTTTTCAATGTAATCGAAATAAATTTTGTAATAAATTTTACGTATTCGCTTATTATTTAAAAAACTTACATATGTAAGTAGTAATAATTTAATTGGTTTAATGTCGAGGTGCGAGATGTGTTGTGTGTTGAGGTGAAGATGTGTGGTGATTTCAATTTTTGTGTTGGCAAAACTCAGTGTGGCGTCTATAAAGTCGGTGTTCTAAAATCCCTTACTACAAATTTTTCAAATCTCAATTGTACTAAAAAAAGTTAACAGTAACATTTGCTCCTTCTCATTCCATTCACATTCTCTGGTGCTACACTTAGTTGAAAAACTCTGCGTACAGCTCCTGCATTTTTATGAGCTTTTACGTTTTTATTATTTAGAGGGTCGTTGCCACAGTGGCAACTTAACTCACGCTTGCTGGTTAACTCATTTTAAGTTCCACAGTAACGAGTTAATTTAAGATTTACTGATCAATAATTGAAACAAAATATAAATTCAAAAATCAAATTATGCCCTTACTGTGTTTTCAATGGAATGAAACATTTTAATTTTTAAGTTTTATGCGATATGAGTAATATATAGTACAAGATGCTAGTGTAGTTCACAGCAAAGTTTATTAAGAACTTATTGGCTAGTATTAAAAGGTATTTAACCAAGCCGTGACCATTAAAGGTTGTGGCACTAGACCAAATTTCGTATTCTAAGTTCGTTGTTACTTCGTAAATTTTGTTACCTGCGAAATAGGACGAAACAATAATAAGCCTGTTATGTCCTATATCGTTCACAATAAGATTGTGTATTTTCGTTGAAGAACACTAAAATGTGTAGAAATATTTGACGCTTGCAAATTATTGAGGACCAGGCCAAAAGTGAAAGGAGGTGCATGTTGAGAAGCTTGCGGGATAGAACTACCCTTTAATATGGAAACCCATTATTTTATGCACGTACACTCGGCTGCTTCTTCCAGTTGCTCAGAGACTAAAATTGAAAACAAATCGTTATTACTTATTCCCCTCGTTCCCCTTTGTTGGGCTTTTTGCAGTTTCTTTCCTGTGCTTGTAGGCTCGCTGGCGGTATCCTTTTCATTTATAATTTGTGGGTTATCCTTTAGAAATTGCACCCATTATTTGAATTGCGCTTTGGTTGTTTGCGCATTTTTTTGAAAATAAAAACTTTATTTAGTTTAAATTTCTAACAAAGTAAACAAAACTTACTTATTTTCCTATACCTCAGACATTTTGTTATCTTTTGTCTTACTTTTTGAAATCTCATGTAAGTTGTTAATTCTTGAATTGTCAAATTATGCGGCGTTTACTTTGGTTTATAAAACATGGAAATAATATCAAAATTAATTTCGGGTGCGATAAATAAGTCACAAGATTTACTTTACGCGCAAAGCGAGAATAGGCATGTAACTGTATACTTTTGTGGTCGTATGAAAATAATACTGATTTAACAAGAAATTTACAATTCGATATTAAAAGTATTCAGACTAATAATAATTGAGTCAGTGAATTGTTGAGAAAATGAATCAGTGATTTATAAATGAGAATTTTTTTAAACAGAAATTCATATGCCAAGCCTCCAAAATCGCTTAAAACATTTACTTTCTATATACTCGTACATACTTATTTATATATATACTCGTATGTATGCGTGTCTCATACTTATTGAGTTAAAATTGATGAAATCACAAATAGAAAGAGCTTTCAAAGTTGTTATTTCTATTATAATTTAAGTTTCAAGGTCGCATAACTGGATTCCAAATTTTTATCATTTGCATACAATTTTCTGATTCTCACTATTTCTCAACGATGCTTAACGCTTATTTAATGCTAAATTATTTGACTTTGAACATCGAAAGTTTAAATTTAAAATCAACCAAAATATTTATACTGGCTCAGCATGCAGAGTACTTCGAGGCGAACTCACTCTGAGTCCCAGAAAGAAATAAATATATTTGAGAGTAGTTATACCTTATTTTTGTTGTTTTCTAATTTTAGGAAGCAAATTATCATTATTATATTCGCTAAAGGAATAAAATATTGTATAAAAATAATATTATTTATATTTTCATATCACAAAATTTGCAAAAATATAATATGTGGATACATTAGCAGGTGTAGAGAGAGCTAAGGTACGGAGTATATCTCCGCAGGCTATTTAAATATCGATATTATTTCCAATAGGATAATATTTTGTAGGATTTATAAGTTAATACCTGGCTGGGGCCATCGGCAGTACAGCCATTAAATCGTAAAGTTTTTATCGATAAAATTAGAAGGAAGCAAGTTGCATGCAACAATGCCATTAAATCTAAGGCCAAACACACAACCGCAGCTCTTTATTAAAGGGTTTTTCAACAAGGGCGGGTAAATGTTGAAATGGAATAAAACAAGCTGTGTGTGAGTTATTGACAAAACTATTTTTTTATTTGAAAGGCGCATATGTGCCATTAAGAGTGGAATATGACAACATTCAAATGCCCGCCTCGGTTTCTTACGGTGGAACGGATCCGAGTGGTCCAATTTTCAATGACTCTTCCGCATATATCCGGCTGAATTTGAGCGATGGCCTGTGTTAAAAACTCATTTTTCTATTTTGCGACCACCATCACACCACTAACTTTTTCTCAAGTTCAAATAATCCTACATTGTTCAACGAGAAGTACTGTTTAGAATTAACATTGAAGATTTTCATTGGGAAAATTCCATAAATCCATTAATATTGGAGAAATTCGATAATTCTTAACTTAATCTCAAATTGTTCTCAAACCTACAAACCTACGCGGAACTAACGACAAAGAGGCACAATCGGCCCCCGCGTTCGGCAACGTTCGACATCTGGCTGTCTCCTACTTGAGTGACCATATTTGTATTTGCGTATGCCTTCTTCCAGTGTGCATGGTAATGAACCATTTCTCTGTTGAGAATAGGACGATGAGAGGAAAAGTAGGAAATGAAAGGGAGTGTTTCGAGCGTAATGTGTCTTGGAAAAGTCAAATCGATGATGGTGCCTTTTAGTGTTGTTGACAATCTGATGCACAATCGAAATTGAAGATATCTTTCATGAATTTGATAAATGTTTCGTCATTTTTCACGTTTGTGTAAATGTAACTTGACCTATTCCATTGCGATTCCATTTACCCCCTTCTCTATATCCATACAAAATATCTATCAAACAAATAAAATTAAAATTTTCTTTTGGAAAATGTAACCATTCCATTAGTATTTTCATCGTCAGTAAACCGACTTTCCAGACAACCTCTTTTTATCTTAAGATAGTCAATAAAATTTCGAGTGCAATGCAGACCTTAGCGAATTGAATGAGATTTCGAATTCGTTTTTGTCTGATTTTTCAATTATTAAAATCAATTGTCTGTTTCGTTCAATGAATCTTTTTAGTATCTTATGAACTTATTAATTAATTTGAAAAGGTTGTCTTAGTATTAAGTCAATCGTCAGTAAGGGCTCTTGTGTTTTTGACTAAATAAGCAAACATTCTATTGCACATTTTACTAAAATTCTCGAACCTCTACTTCAAGCAGAATGTCATCGTTCCAGTTCAAAAAACTACCATATTTGTATGACTTGCTGTATAGCTTGAAGTGTAAATCGATATAAAATTTTACATAACTGTTAAAATCATAAATTGAATTAATGCGTTAGCGCATTGCTTTTTTCGAAGGCAACTTTGTGTGCAAATACGCTTAATTGCTCTAATTTCCGATACAAGTTGTTAATTTTCCAGAGAATGCAACCGATTGCTTTCCGTACCGATTAATTTACCAACTCATTATCACAGAGTGCATAACTAATTAATGTGAACAGCGCCTCGTTTAGAATTGCGCTTATCATTTAAAGGGGAAATGAATACTCTTACATTTCTCTGCCAGCAGCGCTGCCACAAAAGAGGCCTGGCGAGCAAAATAAACAACTTTTAGTGTACGTGTGATCGTTTGAATTGTAAACATTTGTGTGCAGGTGATAGCTTTGTACTTTCAAAGTGCACACGTTCCAATTGCATTCAGCACTAAACACCAACAATGTTAATATGGAATACATATTCGCACAATTAGCACATTGCGTGATGTCTACAGTCAATGGCGTTGTTTCTGCTTACAATGAGGAAAAATCTGATTTGTGCTATTCGGCTGCGCGCCAAACTTCATATGCACGGCTGCATACAGTCCCGAGGTGCCTATTTGTTTTGTTTCATTCACTTTTTAGTTTCTTAAATAACAGCGAACCGCCGATGACACAGTCAATATTCGTGGTGAAATAAAAAGCTACGACTATTCTTTTTATACGTGGCTCCACATACATATGTATGTGTAAACATGTTTTTAAGTACATATGTGCAAATAAATATATGTGTATATATGTAGGCATATGTATAGGCCTCACGAAAAGTGGACCAGAAGACTGTTCAAACAAAACACAGTACACACGTGGCAATCGAGAGCAGCGCAAAACACCATTAATCGATATGCTCGTACAGCAACCGATGAATAGAAGGGCTTTGAGTGGGGAAAAGCGACTAATGATAGAGGGTGTGCGCTCATGAATTACAACACTAAGTTGTAAACACATACATACGTGCATACATATGTTGAGGCAGACAGCAGTTAGTTTGTAAGTAGAAAAACGAGAGAAAAAAATAAAATAAAATATTTATGGCAGCAGATTTTTGCTCGCTTCTGATTGGCGGCAATTTTGGGGCTTGGCGGCCCGTAGCTGGCACTAGCGAACATGACGTCAAAGCAACGACGTTTTAGCACAAGGCAATGAACGCGAACTCGTACGAACGGAATTTGTCTTTAGGCAAAGCATTAGTGTTGTTGCAATGATATAAGAATGAAGGCCAGAGCAGAGAGCACTTTTGCATTTACTCACACATATGCTTTGGATTGTTTACATGGGGCGGGTAGGATTGAAGAATTGTTCGCAATTTTCTTGCTTTATTCTATACCTAAGCAACTGTTTTCTCTACTTGTAGATTGTTGTATTGCTCATTGATGCATGTGTATGTTTTATTTGCTAGTTGTTGATGCGCATGTACGAGTATTCGTAATCAGACTGGACAATATCTATAATATTGTTTAGAACTTTTTTGGCGGATACAAAGTTCACTAAAAAATAGAACTGATTGTGAGTCAGACTGAGAGGTACAACAAAAAGTTTGAGTAATGTCATCTTTCTCAATTGTTCACCTTCAGTAGTTTCTGTGCGAAATTAGTTGACAGATTTCATAGGTATATTACGTCATTGCGGCAACCGTGTTAAATTAATGTTTTTTTTTTTTGTAATAGAATTTTTGTAGAGAATACAAATGTGTATTCTGTAATAAACGAGGTCAATAAAGCAAACCAAAAATATTTAATTCCCCTCGAGATTATATTTACATAAAAATATAGACAACTCTAGTAACTATCTATTGTAATCCTCAAATGTAAACAAAAGTCAGCTGCAATGCTCGATATTTCTGAAATCCAATATACCTCTTAACTGCAGTTCTTGGTGGAAATATGTATAACTAGCTTTAAACAAACTTTTTTGCATAATTTTCAGAAAAATGTATGCTTTTCTATCATTTTCAAAAGATTTGATAACTTTTTTTAAACATTTCTTCTTAGGTAGCCACATTTTAATATTTTACTTGTATTTCCCGCAATTTTTTATTTTTTTACCATTTTGAATCTACAGTACAATTCACCTTAAAGGCGGGAACAAATATAAGATATACATATGAATGCATATACATAGTTGGCAATTCCACATAAGTAAAAATTAAGCAATTAAATTAGGAACCTTAATATAAGCCTGCAGCCACTGTAGCCGAATGGGATGGTGCATTACTACCACTCGGGCATGAAACATCAAATGATAGAAAAAGTTTTTTTTGAAGAGCGGTTGCCCCATGACAAGTGGAAAAACCTCTCATCAAAGACCATCTACTGTTCGGAGGCGACATAAAACGTTTGGTCCCTTCATTTGCGTCAAGACACACATCATAAATGGGAACAGCCAAACAATCAACAAAGGATGTAAGCGCCAATTATATAGTACACTTGTAAAAGGTTTTCCAATAACAGGTGTTATTTTGAATAGCCCGCTACTTCGGTAGATGTCACTTTTGAAGCTGTAATTTTTTGATACTTGACAAGTAGAAACTACGCCATTAATAAAAATGGACCGAAACACGCTTAAACAACGCATTGAATTTATTAAAATTCACTATAAAAATGGTGAAAATTTGGCAGAGACGGTTCGTAAAACTCGAACATTTTTGGGTCATCGTGAAGCACCTTGTCGGACCGCAATACAGAAATTGGCGAAAAAATTCGAGCTGTTGGAACAAGTTAGTGATGTGAAGAATAAATCCGTCACGTCGCTCAAGAACAGCCGAAAATATTGCTGTTATAGCCGATAGTGTTGAAGAAAACCCAGTTTTGTCCATTCCTCGTCGTTCTTTGGAATTAGGCATTCCACAAACGTCATTACACCGTATTTTGCGTAAAGATTTGGGTCTTGAGGCTTATAAAATCTAGCTAACACAAGAACTCAAGCCGGCCGATCATCAACAACGTCGTGTCTTTGCTGATTGGGTCGTTGAAATGCATGAAAATGATCCGGAATTCCATCGAAAAATCATCTTGAGTGATGAGACCCATTCCCACCTCGGTGGCTTCGCCTATAAGCAAAATTGTTCGATCTGGGGCTCAGAGAATCCAAGAGTTATTGTTGAAAAGCCTCTCTATCCCCAACGTGTGACTGTTTGGTGCGGTTTATGGTCCGGCGGAGTCAATAGAACTTACTTTTTCGATAATGGAGCAACAGTTACGGTGACTCTATTGCGCTATCGAGATATGATTAACGATTTTTTATGGCCGGAGTTGGATGGTGTTGGTCTGGACAACGTTTATTTTCAACAAGATGGCGCTACGTGCCACACAAGCAGCGAAACGATTGATACTTTACCTCTTATTGGAAAACCCTTTATATGTATAAGTACACACATTTACCTCATGGTGGCGTACAGCTACACATTTTTGACAACGTTCAACTAGGTGAGTCGGTGGCCCAGGCAATCTCACGTCTCTCAATGCGAAAATGTTGTTTGTTTTATACATATGTACATCAGTATATGTAACAGGGTGTGTCATTAATTTGCTCTCCTGAGTATGAATCAATTTTATTTGTTGCGCAGCTTTGCGGCAACGTGACTGTAGTCATACCTACCAACACACAATAGTACATACATACCTACATAGGCACATACATATATTTATATGTAAGTATGTACATTTTTCGCGCATAAGCAATAAACGACTCTGCAGAGGCGAGCCCCTTGAGCAAGTTCCACTTTTGGTAGTCAGCTTGAAATTGCTTTTATACTACTTATATATATATGTATGTATATGTATGTGCCTACTTACAGGTATTACGCCAAAGAAAGTACAGATACGAATACAGAAGTTCACAAATGTTGCAAACGGCAGTTTGCTGGCGAAATCGCTTTTGAGATTGCTGACCTTCTTTTGTACTTGACAAACCTGTGCTTAGTTAAATATATATACACATACAAACATACATATACAGTTGTTGAATTCGGCCGGTTTAAAATTGGCAAGTTTTTACATTTTTTTATACTCTACAGCAAGACTATCGTTCCCCTAAAATATTGTTGCTGGTTCACTTGTAATTGTGAAATGCTCCAGAACTGATACGAAAAAATATAATTTTAAGTAAGTTGGCCCCCTACACTAAAAGTACTTACAGTGGTGGCTTTATAATTAGAAACGATGTGCTAAGAAAAATAAAATCACTGTGCATATTTTTGGAAGACGTGCACTGTGAATTTTGAGCACCGTTATTCTTAGAATAGGCGATGAACATTGTAGTTAGAAAAACACGTTGATATTTGATGGTTGATTCCTTAAAAAATTCACATTGTTTCTCTGATTGTGTTTCTTGGTTGGCCACAAAATTAGAAACGCGCAGTTTTTTCTTAAATTTTCTATATTTATCTTGGAGTTAGTGTTAAAGTAAGTATACTGAAAAAATCCATAGATTAGCTTTTCTAATTTTAGTTCATCTGAATTGTTAGAATGGGTAAGAAAAAGTCATGCTCCCCGAAATTGAGGGAGCTAATTGTACAGTGTTACAAAAAGGAAAAAATTTCAATGTCGGCTATCGCACAAAGGTTTGGCTGCTCCAAAAAAATGGTATTCGGAGCAATTCATTTGTACAAAAAAAACGAGGAACTTTGAAACCCCAGCCAGGAAGCCTAGACCTCGAAAAACAACTACAGCGGATGATAGGCATATTTGTACGACCAGCAAGAGCACCTTTTATGCCTTGGCATGATATAAAAGCCGAAGTTGCAGAGCAATTATACGTAGAAGTCTCCGCTCGGACGATAAATAGGCGCTTACAAGAGGCGGGACTACGTGGGTGCATCGCACAAAAAAAACGGCATGTGTCAAAAAAAAAATATTATGAAGCGGTTACGATTTGCTAAGGAAATGCTCAAAAAAGATTCAAGATTCTGGAATAGAGTTCTCTGGAGTGACGAATCGAAATTCAATTTATTCCAATCTGATGGAAAAACATATGTGAGGCGTCCTCCAGGCAAAGCTTTGGACCCCAGGTATACTGTGAAAACAATGAAACACGGTGGCGGATCTATTATGGTCTGGGGAGCATTTTCTTGGCGAGATCTCAAGGACAAAAGTCCGAGAAATAATAATGAATTGTTTCAATTGGTGCAGCGAAGCTGGGAGAGCATATCTGTTGAAAGATGCCAAAATTTAATACAAAGCTTGCCGAGAAGACTGCAAAATGTTATAAAAAATAAGGGTTATCCCACAAAATATTAAAATTATGCTAATTTTGTTGAACTTTTTGAAGATATTTTTAAGTTTTCCTCGTCGTTTCTAATTATTTGACCAAGATGAATTTGTGTTTAGTATTAAGTTTATTTTTTTTTTTAGGATTGTAGTAATGGTTTTTTATGTTAAACTGAAAGACTACTTGTTTTTGTATTACTTCTAATAAAAAAAAATGATGTGGCGAAATAAATTTTAAAATTGTATTAGTAAAATCAAATGCTGCTATCTCGTTTCTAATTATAAGGCCACCACTGTATGTACATATGTTAATCGAAAAATTCCGTGCATGTGGACACCCTGCAGGGAAAAGCCAAACAAGTATGGAGACGTTCTAGTACAAATAATAGTATTTAACAAAAGAAATCATACCAGTACGTCAATGACTAGAATAATAAAAATAGTAAAATGATCACTTTGTCTGCAACTTAGTTCATTTTTATAGGTAAGAAAATTAGGACTTGTCTTTGATACACCAATGCATCGCTATGATTAGAGGATTACGCATAAGCAGGCACTGATGAATGCATTTATTCAAAAGCAGCTGAATTGGCTCTGGAATAAACTCCTCTTAATACTCGGACAAACATTTTCATTGATAGCCAAGCGGCTTTTAAAATCAATTATGGATTCTTGCACAAACACGGAATTTGTTCCACAATGCAGCTACAAAATGTATGAACTCTGCGGAAATGGGCAAGTCAATATTTACTGGTTACCAGAACACAAAGGAATATAAGGAAATGAAAGAGCCGCTGAGCTCGCTGAGGCAGATATTCGCTTGTAGAGATTGACCACGTCAGAAATCTATCCATCACTATCCTTTCTGAAAACGGAACTAAACGAGAACCTAGCTCTGGAAACGCAGTCGATTTGGGAACACTTAGCCTCATACAGAACTCATACAGAACTGTCAAAATTATAATAAGGATTTCGAATACGAAAACTCCAAACTTTATTTTATCACTTTCTGCGGCAAAAAATTGGTTGAAGTACTGACGGGACACTGTCTCACCCCATATCACGCAGCCCAAAATGGGATAAGTCCGGAGCGATACGTGTAACACTGCCCTACTCTTTGTAAGACTCGACAAATGTGCCTAGGATCAACATAATTTTCATCCTTGAGGTATATTGCTGACGAAAGGCTGAACGGCTTGTTAAAACTCGCGAAGACGTGCATTACGAATAACATAAAATAATATTTTCGACTAACATAATGGACCCTAGAGGTCCAAATGAGTTGTTTTTGCAGATCAGCTAACACTGCCTAACGTAGCCTAAATAAAATTGGCAAAGAAAATAAAAAAGCAACGAATTAATATTATATTTGTATGAAAGCCAGAAAGGTTAGGGGAACGGATTCATAAGATTGTTACATTAGCTCAGTTAAACTTTGAAACGTCAAAAGAAATTTTTATTTCACAATATTTACGCAGAATCGTTACCCTACCCTACACTCATATAATAAAAAAAAAATTAAAAAAAATAAATAATTGGCGCGTACACTTCTGTTAGGTGTTTGGCCGAGCTCCTCTCCTCCTATTTGTGGTGTGCGTCTTGATGTTGTTCCACAAATGGAGGGAGCTACAGTTTCAAGCCGACTCCGAGCGACAGATATTTTTGTGAGGAGCTTTTTCATGGCAGAAATACACTCGGAGGTTTGCCATTGCCTGCCGAGGGGCGACCACTATTAGAAAAATGTTTTTATTAATTTTGCTTTCACCGAGATTCGAACCAACGATCTCTCTGTGAATTCCGAATGGTGATCACGCACCAACCCATTCGGCTACGGCGGCCGCCCTACACTCATATAACAATACAATATTCACTATTTTCAACACAAATAAAGTTTTTTTGCAAGCACTCGAGGCAATTTTATTCTCTACTTATTCGAAAATACTCGCAGCAACCGGACACACAGAATTTAATCCAAAATTTAACTAACACTTATTTTATTTATGTTCCTAGAGTAAATAACTTAATTTATATATAAATTATCTATATCAGTTTTTTTTAATTTGCTTTAGTCTTTTTAGGATTACTTGTAGAGGAAGTTAGAAACAATTTTTGAGTTTCCAATCAGTTACTGAACTTAAAAACGTTTCATTTAATTTCAAGAAAAAACATATTCTGTATACTCTTTTAATATGAAATAGAATATTTTAAAACATTGGAGTCGAATGGAATGGATTTTTTTCACTTTTTAACTGGTGTTTAAACTGGTTATTTTAGAAAAATAATAGACTAGGATTTTTTTAGCTAGTATGAATCGGTATTTTGACTGATGTGTTGTTGATGCATGACCTCCCATTGAAATTTCCTAAGACGTCGCCGTATTTAAAGTAATATTTGCTAGCATACAAAAAAGATAGAACACGAACTGGTTGACTTGAAACGTGAATTGGTATTTAAGTTCACAATTAGTATTTTCCCTGCATGGTGCCTATCGTGCACGCACACACACTCTTATTGGCGTTGTGATATCTCTCTCACATGATACCCTTTTCATTCGTCTCACCTCACCTTCTCCCACATCATCATTATAATCACCTTAGCCATGCATATCTATGCATTCGTTTGCTTGTTCGCCTTAAAACATACGTACGTATAACGCATTTATGCATATACGCACATATACATACATACATATAAATAAATATGTAAATAACCTGTTATTGATTAGTGTAAAGCCGTTCAGCCGCATAAAAGTCACGCTTTTCTCAGCTGAAAATGCGTTAATTTCAATTATCATCCTGTCAAGCGATTACATGTACCTAGACAAAATATATACATACTATGTATGTATGTACGTATGTGTGCTTTCGCAAATATTTGCATCCCCTGATGCTACCTCATTCAATATATGTACATACATACATATGTACGTGCACACATAGAATATATTTCAAAAAATTTTATTACGTCTTACTCCAGTTTCTTCTGCGGTTTTTCATGCAAATAAATGATGGATATACATACTTATGTGCATGTGTATGTATGTATGTATATACAGATACATATGTGTTTGTTCATCAAAATATAATTATCTTTAAAAGCAAAAGCTAGTTTTAAAACTTTGACGCACTTCTATGAATTCTACAAACAAGCCAAACCCACAGACTTGACAAAAAATTCTCTTCAAATGCAATAACAAAGAATAAACAAAAAACGTATGCAATATAAAAAATATTTGTGTTGAAAGTAAACAAAAATATTTTAATTGTTGGTTTAAAAAAATGCTGTTTCACGGGCGTAATTTTTATTTTGATAATTTTTTAGGCTTGAATTTTTATTTTTAGAATTCCTACTTGCCTAAATAAGGAAAACAAGTGCTGAGTTTTCTGCATTAAAATTGAAAAACAGTATTAATATATAAAGTACTCGGATAGCTAATACTCGTAGGTACAGCTGAAACCGCTTAAAATGAACTCGCGTAGAAATAAAAATTTATTTAGTCTAATTTTTTTAACCAGTCCAGTTTTTTCATGATTTTGTGACTAATGGGTCGCGATCTACAGGAAGGGCGCTAAAAACAGAATTTGACGGCGAGCACGATATCTCAGGATTGAATCAGCTGGCGTCAAAAATAAAAAGAAATATTAGTTTAAAAAAATCGAGACTTCTCAAAAGATTTAATTATTATACATTAATTTAATTTATTTTAATTTAACGAACTATATTTTATGGGATTTTTAAAAAATATGTATATTTGCAAATATTACATTCGGCAAAAATTTAAAACTAATCAAATTAGCCGCTCCAAGAAATCTTGGTCACTGACTTTAAGAATACACTTTTGAGAGAAACGCGTTCGAAAAAACACTTTACACATACCCCAAAATAGCTTTACTAATATGTTTATACAAGTGCTTATACATTTTTGCGTCACCTTGGATATCTTCTTTTCAATACTTCTTTGTGACTTTAAATATTATTTAGTAATACATACTTGGTTGGTTATAAAAAAACATCATCTCTGATGTTGAAGATGTAAAGATGAATATTTATTTAAAAATATATTTCAAAGCATGAGCTCAGTTCCTAACCTTCTGTTTTCTTTCTTCTTTACAGCAGTTAAACCACCAATAAAGGATATTTGCAATCCTAATTACTTCATATACCTCAATAAATCTCAGCTGGTTTCAATCGGTAAGTTAAAATTTTATAACAACATAATACGGGTTAAAATAGGATAATGAAGTGACCGCTTGACGTATGACCTGAACAAATTGCGCATGACTTTGACGCTTCAAATAAAATCAAATGCACCAATTTCACTCATTTGCTATGAGACCTTAATAAAATAATTTTGGGTACGCTTCTATTTCATAACCCGATAGCGGGGTGCAGACCCATATGATAGAATTCACAACTATGCTACTTCCCTTGTTCTGGTAGATCTGCATCCATTTTCGAAAATCCTAGAAACCTCTATCGAATTATTCAAAATTTACCTATGTATGTACATATTTCCATCTAGTTCAGGTTTACCTTGAAGAATTTGGTAATTTAGTATCCTGTGTAGAGACAAGAAACTGCTTTACTGCATTTATCATTGGCTTCATGTTTTTCTACAATTACGCATACACATTTTTGGAATCAATGTTGCGCATTCAAAAAAGTATTGCATCATTTTTATGTGTGCAGGCGGCGGCCGTAGTCGAATGGGTTGGTACGTGATTTCCATTCGGAATTCACAGAGAGAACATTGGTTCGAATCTCGGTGAAACCTAAATTAATAAAAACATTTTTCTAATAGTGGTCGCCTCTCGGCAGGCAATGACAAACCTCCGAGTGTATTTCTGCCATGAAAAAGCTCTTCAGAAAAATATCTGCCGTTCGGAGTCGGCTTGAAACTGTAGGCGGCCCCTCCATTTGTGGAACAACATCAAGAACAAATATAATATGGTGATACAAAAGTATATATTATTGAGCTCTTATTAAAATGGAACATTTTATGCTACTGATTTATAAGGTAATTAATAATTATAGTGATGATTAGATTAAATTTAGATTGTTGTATTTTAAATGAAGACCAATTTTGAAACGTAGTTATTCTTTAAAGCAATTTGTCCTTACGTTGATAAAGAATTTAATATAGAGATAGCAATAATACTCTTTATAGACTAGAAATTTTTGATTTTTCACTGGGTATGTTATTATATAAATAATTTTTTAAATTCGTTTCCCCAGTCAATTTCACACTTCTATTTTATATTTTTATGTTTCGACAACTAATGCGTGGCCCCTTTCAAGAAAAGTTTGCTGTGTGAAATAACGTTACATTCTGGTAATCTTGTCAATTATTTTGAGTTTAAAATATAATATATACGTTCTGAACAAGTGAACACTTTTCGCATTCAAAGACTACCATCGTTCTTGTTCAACTCAGAGTCGAGTAGCAGGATTGGCAACTTTGTATTTGGAATCTGAGTTAGCAAGAAAACTCGACTTGGATGATATTATAAGAGCTTTTGCCTCAGCTAAAGCAAGAAAAGCAAAATTCTAAGCATCGTGGTAGTCATTTTCAAATATTTGTAAGGCTCACAAAATGAATAAAAAACTTTAACTGTTTTCAGCTGCGTTTTTTATTTCAGATCTGCTGAAGAGTTTTCTAAAATTCATTTTAATCAATATTTCATAATTAATTCTATCAAAAATTTTATCAATGAGTTTTTCAATGTTTAAATGTTATATCACTATAACATAATACGCATTTTGATAAATAAAAAAAATTTGAAGGGGCCCTTATCTCAAGTTTCCCCCGGGGCCCGAATACTCTCTCCACGGCCCTGTATATACTATATATGATGAATGTGTTATAGCAGCGGACCAATGTTTTTTTTTGTATTTTTTTGTAAGTGACACATATCTAAATTTATTTAGATATTAGGCGTACATACATACATACATACACATATCATATTGAAAACCTTAAATGTATTTAGTGTATATGTATTATATTTTACAAACGCAAGGAAAATAGTAGGAAAATATTATATATGTATGTTCACACAAATATATACACCTACATATGGGCGTATATAATTACATACTGATAGTCTTGCAATGTTTCCATTTTATTAAAACATTTTTCACTATATAAAGACTCGTAGATCATTCGAGAAGTATTTGCACTTATCCGTTTCAGGTTATTCGATATAAAGCTTGTGGTTTTCTGATTTAATAACATCTGACAGATTTTTCTGAGCCAATATTTGTACATTAGGGCGGATAATTTTTGGCGATAATCAATTTTTGCATGATATTACATTCGGAGGTTTGTCGTAGCCTACTGAGAAGCAGGTATAGCTTTATTGGGAAGTAATTTCTTATATCATACCGAAAAAGGCATACATATGTATGTATGTATGCATGTATGGTATGTGCGTTTCTGCATTTGGAAATAGCATACTTTTTTTTAATTATTTTGATAATCTTGAAAAATCTTCCTACCCCCAACTTCGCTTTGTATAATATTCATAAAATATTTATAATGTCGTGTTTACATGCAGAGTCAGTGTTAGTCAAATATGACTTTATATAGGTAAAGGGGTTTCCAATAACAGGTGTTATTTGTGAATGGATTGCGCTATCGAGAGATGATTAACGTTTTTTTATGGCTGGACGTTGAAATGAAATGGATGGCATTGATCTGGACAACGTTTATTTTCAGCAAGATGGCGCTACGTGCCACACCAGCAATGAAACCATTGATATTTTACGGGAAAAGTCTCCGGACCGTGTTATCTCTCGAACAGGAGATCACAATTGGCCACCGAGATCTTGTGATTTAACACCTGGTGACTTTTTTCTTTTGGGGCCACGTGAAAGAGAAGGTCTACGCTAACAGCCCAGGGTCGATTCAAGACCTCAAAGATGGAATTCGTGAGACTATCGAGGTCACAGGGCAGCCACTTTACAATGCGGTTATAGAAAATTTCATTGAAAAGGATATTGTCCTGTAAGCGTGGTAGTAGTGGTTATTTAACTATTAACGGCATACCTTCCTCTTTATAATGAAATAAACATCCGATCATTTATATTAAAAGGTAGCATTTTTCTTTGAATATCAAAATAACACCTCTTATTGGAAAACCCTTTATATGTATATACATCTATGTTCAAAATAATAGGAGCGCCAGTGAATTGCTAAGTTTTAGCAATTTTTTGTTTGTATACCATACTTAGTTTTTTTATGTTTTCATAGAAGTATGTTTTATGTATTTTATGTATATTAAGTGTTAAGCGTGTTTTACAACAAAAACCGAAGCTCAAAGCTCAAATTTGGAGCAATATACCAAAATAAAGAAACTTAAAAAAATCATCAAAATTTCTAACTTTTTTTTCAGAATCGTCGAGGTATGCAGATTTATAGTCCATTGAATTTTAGTACAATAAATTTAGTATTTGAAGTCGCTCAAAAATTGCGTTAATTTTTTTAAATTAATTTTCGCTTGTGGTATTGATAATTTTCTTTCGCATAAAGCACTTGGAATAAATTGCTTAACACCTCAGCGAAAACCAATTGTCAAAAATAGACGAAAATTTTGAGTCGCTTGAAACTCGAACTTTATTTGAAAAGACTATAAAACTGCATGGCAATTAAAAACAAAAATTTTAATAAAAGTTGGAAATTTTGATATATGTATATATATTTTTTTGAAATTTGTTGAAGTTGAATTTTGTGTATTTGTAAATTTGTATACTTTTATTCTTTTATGAAAACGTAAAAAATAAAATAAAATACTTAAAACTTGGTAGTTCTTCATGCTTCTATTGTTTTGAGCACAGGTGTATGTATGTGCATATATTGGCCTTAGTAAACATGCAGTGCTCTGTGCAGCGTACAAACATCTGGGTTCAATTTATTATTAAAGTAATGTAACTTCTTCCACAAAAATCAATAGTCACCCTAATGAGATATGCAATTTCAACAACGCAGTATGCATTTGGGAAGAAATGTGGGAAAACTTTAAAAAGTTGCAAATGACTTTTAGAAAAAAATATATTATTCATCATGAAATGATTTCTTTTTTTTTGTTTTGTTTTATTTACTTTTTTATATACACCTTTTTTGGTGGTAAGAACTGCAAACACATTAAACTACTTGTTGGAACCGATCAGAATATTAAGCAGAGGTTGCATAAATCCCTCCATCTGCATTCTTCTCAATCCACCTCTTGCGGTGAAGAATATACAGAGTCATACTACTTGCAAAGCAATCAAATGCAAAGGCGAACAATTTTTTTTATTAACAAAAAATCTTCATTTATGTTGAACAGTGTAATTACGCAAGACACTGCGCTTGTTCACAAGTCTCTGAATTGTGTAAACTAGTTATTACAATGAAAATCTGTCAAATAAATGCAAAATATGTTTATCCAGACGAACACATACATACAAACATATGTACGAATATTAAAAAATAAAATATAAATGCATGGCTTATACTCGTATAAATATTACGCAGCCATGTGGCAATCGATATCAATGTAATTGTTTACTACAGCCGATTCTTCACACATGTGAGCATATTCACATACATACATACATGTGTTTATGTCTACACAAAACGGTTATTCATTATAAGAAAATAGGCTAAAGTTTTGCGGAAGAAATTTTAAGATACTAAAAAATTATACATGGAAAACACATCTAGAGGTATACTTTGTTGAGTGAAATGAAACGCATACAACATCAGAGTTTTTCATTAAGTTTTTCAAAGTCACAGAAATATTGTCCCAGAATGACTAATGCTGATATACATACATACATACATACATACATAATTTAAGCGAATATATTGGTAACAGTTTAATTTATGCATAATTGGATTTTATAAGAGTTCAGATCTCTCAAAGTCCGATTCTAGCAAAGGTGGAATCTAATTCTCCTTAAGGGAGGCGAGATAAATGATCTTATGCAGGTATAGAGTCAGCCCGTTGGTCCGTCTGCTCAGTGAGAACTTCAGATACTTTCTGTGATTGAGAGCAACATGAGCTTGGCCCACCATCAGCATCTCAGTGTCTCTCAGTCATTAATGAGTGAACTATACACACTTTCTCCGATGACGACTACAATGACTGAAAGGGGGACTTCTACTCGTATGACATTCCCACAACCTTCTTTAGGTGGTGTGCAACCTAAGCAATAGCGTTTTTTAGTAGGAAAAAATATTGAAATCCGGATGTGTTAAATACTTCAATTTGTTATATGTACCTAATCTCTTACAGCTTAAGAGTAATATCGTGTCATATAATTCTAAAAATTTAACCCCTAATTATTTATGATCTCTAAGCATCGGCGTTAGGTTGACTTTGAAGTCGCGCTATTTCTTCTTTGTATGTATATTTGCCATACATACATAAGTCTGCAGGTCCATTGTACTTAACTTGCAGATGCAGAATACCTATACCGCTGCAGGATTCAGACTTTAAATTTCACTTGACAAATCAGTTCAATAATTCTGAGATTGTTATTAATGGAGTGTGTTACTTCTCATTTGCCAAGCTACCAATTGAAAGAAGCCGCATTTATTTTTATTCTCCTCATAGGGGTGGAAAGCAGGTGTATAATAAAAAAAAACTGCAAATAAAACAACAATAACAATTAGCAAAAAGAGGGGCACGTTCCTTTGAGCTGACAGCAGCGCGAGCGAAAATATTTTACCTTCTATTTAGTGAGAGCGTAGTGCAACTTATTTCAGGGCAAAACTTAAACTTCAATATAATAGGGCATTAAAAAAATGTGTATGTATGTGAATTTTTTTGATTTTTGGTTAAACTGGGAATTAGCGATAAAAGGCCAGACGTGGTGCTCTTATCGCCTATAAAACCTACAAGCTTTACTGTTTTTCTCTTGCCAACTGTTCACTTTCTTCTGCTGCCTCTTTCTTTTGCTGCAAATTTTGTCTAGTAAGTGTCAGTAGTGTCAAGTCCCAGCTGCGCGCAACCACCGCACCAGCCCCTTTTTTGCAACTACAAATATTATAGAAGTGGTGAATGACTTGTCAGTCGACCGAGCAGCTGCTAAAAACAACAATAAGAACAATATGAGCTAAGCCTCGAAGCTGCCGATAGGGGGGTGTGTACGACTGGTATGCATTGCATGTACATTTACCTACTTATGTGTTTTCGTATACATGCATATAAATACATATACATGAAGGAATTGGAGAGGGCGTCGACGGTGCTGAGCGCGCTAGTGAGCGCTAAATATATCAGGAGCACGCGATATACTCACGCAGTGCTAACTTGTACACATAAAGCAAACAACAGTAAAATGAATGGAGGCTACAACAAAGCAATGGTAGCCATGCCGCCAAATGCGACGTCACTAATACCAAAATGCTAAACGGTGTGCGAGTATCACTATACCGCACCGCGTCGCGCCGCGCCTGGCCAAGTAACTACAACAGCACCACGGATGGCAGACAAGAGTTTTTATATTTCATGCGAGAGGCGAAATTTGTAGCATTTACTTGTAAGCGTTTGGTGAAGAAACAGATTTGAATTTAGCGCGCGCTTAGTTGGACTAAAGTTCCAACTATTTTAATAATTGATTAAGCAACAAAATAACGAAACATACTCAGCAATTCGAATTCAAAACGTTACTGTTATATGTAAATCATACAAAACGGAAATAAACAACTGCCAACAAAGTGGAGCAGGAAGTGAATCGAATCTGTATGAAATATCATATCATAAGAGACACCTTGTAAGCAATAATTCACCGGAATAAATACAGACAACTACACATACATACATACATACATACATATGTATGCAGTATTAAAATAGGAACAGCTACAGCAACAACTAGTCAGTCAAGGATCTCGAGGAGTTGCGAAATATTATTTGATAAAAGCGCTAAGTGAAATCGAACTGGTGATGACTTTCAATTTTTTTGTCAAGATCAAAAAAGTAGTAAAAAGTAGCAATTCAGAAAATTTAAGCTAAAGTAAAAATTAGAAAATTGCGTGAGAATTTACATATCGGCGGCTGCGATAGCAATCAAGTACTTATACAAAATATACAAATAAACCCGGCGTAGATAGCAGATATTACCTACATACATTTGTATATGTAAATGCACCAGCAGCAAGGACAAAAAGCAATAACAAAAGCAACAAAACTTATAAATAAAACACGTCGGAAACAACGTCAATGTCATGGTATAACGGAGCATGCGTCAGAACTGTTCATTGCCAAAGTGTGGGTGTTAAGCAATCAGGACTCGTAGATATAACCTGAAAACAGGCGCACCACATCTCAAACCCATTAAACGTAGGGATACAGTGAAAGCGTGGTCGAAAGCAATTCAAAGCCGAAATACCGAAAACCGAGCACCAAGCACCGAGCATCGAGCGCCTGAAACACAAAACACAATTCGACGAATCTGCATTTAACAGTTAGACGAAAAACGTCAACCAACCGCAGCAGAAGTGCATTACTTTTTGTGGCTTTGCATATTATACAATACACAGCCACTGGCAATAACATTCGAAGGGCATTGAAGCTGAAGTGTAAAACATATAAAGTGGAGTAAAATCTTACAACTGCAAAGGGAATGAAAAAGAGACCGTAGTGTGAAGACACTTGTAAAGGAAAGGAATGAAAAAAGAAAACTAATAGTAAAAAAGTACTAAGAAAAGTGTAGAAAAATATTGCACAACTTAAATAATAATAAACAATAAAAACAACTACAAAAAGCCAGCAACGCATTTGTATAGCTGAAATTTATCAAAAGAATCTCATTTTGCCATTCCCACTTCTAGTACGCAAAATTACCTGAAAACATTAAATAATTCAACTTATACAAGAAAAAGTAAAGCAGAACAAAAATAAAAATAAAATAAAGTGTCCAATAACCAGCAACATGTCAACAGACTCTAGGGAAAATGCGCCTTCGAAAGTGGACGGAAAGGAGGAGAGCGCCCACCTGCTGGAGGCAGCTGTCAGCGGCGAAAGATATGGCTCGAACACAGCGGTATGCAAAACAAAGTCTACATACATATTCATGTACATTGATATGCACATCTACATACTTATTAATAGTGAGAATAAAAAGGCTGAATGCAGTAAGGGGTATTTAAATAGGGGCTTAACACTACTTTTGCAGTCTTACTTTCTTAAGTTAATTTGATCTCGTAAGATTGTAGGCAAAGATCATAACGCGAAATTTGCCACAGTGTGAACTGCAAGATTCTCAATTGCAACCTAAAACAAATTTTACTCAGAAATACAAACATATATAAGTATTATATTATATAAATATGTACAGCAAAATACGTATGCAAGCATTTCGAGTGTTGTCAATTTTACTTATTCCTACTATTTTAACGTTCCAACGCAGAATGGCAGTTTGATATGCAAATTGTGTATTGTATTTGCAATTACTTCCTGAAATTATATCGGGTGTTTTTTTAAGAGCTTGATAAAATGATAATACAAAACAAAAATATTGTTGGAATGAATTTTTTTTATTATAATCGGGTAGATAATTTCATGGCGTTAACATATTTTTTAATAAGATATTCGGCATATATTTGATTAAACTAAACGATGGTAACTCTGATGATGAAGTACGAAAAAAAGGTGAAACTACAATCCCAAAAAAGTTTTAATACCGAAATGATTTTTTCAATAACAAAATCGTTTGGAATCTGATGATTTGGTGATTTTAATAATATGTCTATTAAGTCTAGTTTTTTTTTAGCTTTTATTCGTTTAATGCATACAATATAAAAATTCAAGGCAACGATGAGCTTAAAAATTTTAGTTTTGGAAAAAAATTATGAAGGAAAAAAATAACTGAGTTCCGGAAAATAATAAAAAAAATTGCTTTGGCAACACTGCCAATTTATGTTAGTTTTAAAATATTTAAACTTAAAATTTCTTAAACTTTTTCTCTCAATCATTGAAATACAATAAGGAATTCAGCAACCCCAATCATACAAAATTACAAAAAAATTGCATGCAACTTAATAGCTGTCTTAAAAATAGTTTAACATATAATATATATTAAAAAAATGTCTGGCAACTCTGTTTGTGAATATGTCAAAATAATATCTTTTTTCGAAACTCAGCACAATCTTAAACATAAAATATTTACTCTCACAAGAATTATAAATTTCTATCAAATTTCGGCATAATCTGGATGCGAATTGTATATTTTATGTCTAATAGCTTTCAGTTGATACCAGCGGTGGAGCGAATACAGAATGTTGCGCATATTGCGGCACCCTTACTCGACACTTAGCGCATTTAACGGAATTAGCTGTTAAGCTGATGTTTTGTAGAGTTTTGCTTAATTTTTTTTTTTTTTTACAAGTAACTTTCTTTCTGCTTATTACTTTCCTTATCAACAATAACCTAGCCCACTTTTCATTTTTCTTTTATGAAAGATTACCATTTCAAAACTACTTTCTTGGTTCACCCACACACGTCATCTGCAATTATGTCGCGCTAAGGTCGTATTTTCTTCAATTTGCATACTCGTTCTTGGCTGATACCCAAGAATGTAAGAATGCAAGCTCGTGCCATCCCTAGGCCGTGACGTTAACACGGAAATAAAAGAAACAAATGCGAATGCGAGAATAAGTGATAGCAAGTGAAAATCAAAGACATCCCTGCATATGAAGGCTTTCGTACTTTCACAATTTAACTTTTTTATTTTATTTAACTTTATTTTTATTATGTCGTTTAATTTAATACAAGTGAGTATTCACTGATTCCAAAATAAGTAAAATTCTGTCACACTCGCCAAGAACAAAATAGGGGTGCCACCTTTGTTTTTTCTTCATTCAAATGTATTTTGTTGCATTCCCTCTTCAAACTTAATTGCTCGCTAGGTAAAAATTGCAAAATTGGCATGAGAATAAGTGCAAAATATTAGCAGGAATGCCCAATACCCATTAAATATTGCATTGAAAAAATTTTTAAAACTATTTAATATTTGTAAAAAGAAAATTGTATAACATTTATACGCATATTTTCCGAAAAAAAATTGTATTTATACAATATTTAGGCCTAACCAAGCAACGCCACCAATTTTCTTGTTACAGAGTGTAATTATGCTTAGTATGGCTATTAAATACAGTATTAATAGATATTTTATGACACTTATTTACGAGTTAGTCTGGGTTGTTCAACGTTTGTTAAAGACAGGAGAGTAAAGTGCGCTGCCAAGCCCACATTTGGCAAAGACCACGGGCAGCTAATAGTAGCAGCATCGTGGAAGTAAATAGTAGTAAAAAACCGAATTTGTAGTTGCAATTTATGTATAATAATAGCGCCATTACAATCGACGAAGTAAAAATATTGCACATAAAACAACAAACAAATAGACACAAGCCATACCCACAAGTGCGTCCAGCTTGCACTTTGTACACCAACCGATGGGCTTTACGAGCTCCGCGCAAACTACTTAAGTTGTCGTTAGAGGGTATCCGTTCATTCGCCTCGCTTTTTTTTCATATTCATTTTTATATTGGAATTCTTCGTTGTTGTTTTTTTTCTTATTTTTGTTTCTGTTTTTTTTACTTCAGCTCAGCTTTTTGGCTTGCAGCCTTACCAATGCTCGTGGAAAATTTTTAAGACGCAATATATGTATGTCTGTGCTAACAAACGTAACGTAGTATTGGTAAAATATTTCTTTACAAATAAAAAATAATTTGCGCTTCTATTCACAAACAAGACTCCACTCTCTTTTCTCCCCTTTCCTTTTTATATTTTTTGCGATTGCTACTCGACGTTCACATCCCACACACACTTGCACACTTGCACAACGTCTTTCATTAGCATATATACATATATACATATGTATGAGAATACTCACATACATGCAGTCGCTTCTAGTCTTCAATTACTCAAACTAGTTTTGATTTTCACGCACTCTTTCTTTGAGCGACGCAGCCCTCCTCGCATTGGACTTTATGACAGGCGCAAATGTAGTAATTTTTAAGATTCATGGTTTTAAATATTGGTACAATGCAGAAATATATTGTGCAACTTTAGATTCATTTTTATATCTCGGCGGATTGTTAACAAAAAAAAAAATTAGCCAACATATCCACAAAACAGTTTCTAATGGTTTTCATAGTGGCGGCAACATTGACCAGCCTTTCCGAAAGTGCAGCTGGAAAAGCAATTTCATTTACAGCGTCGTGATCAGCAACTTTTTGTGAACTAAAATTGAATACATACGTAGGATATGAATTCGGCTGATTCCTAGCTTCAGCAGGATGACACAATATGTTGCACAACCAGTTTGAACTGTGCTTTGGCAAGACACGCTACTGCCGGACCAGTGGAGACATTTTTTTCATTTTTTCAGCTCCTTCCTTTAACTCCTTTTTATACTTAGAAATACCTTTTATAGCATTCGCTTTTTACACGCATGCAATGCCACGCATCCCTATATTGGGGTCCCATGTTAGGCTATGTGCGAAATGCCTTTATTTATTTATTAAACCCGAGCAAATAGTTTTGCTTTTGAATAACTTTTTTACAAAATAAAACAAAAATATCACTGGTTTACAGCCAAAATGCACCAGAGACGCCGTTATGAAATTCCTATGTAAAATCACCGTCTGATTCCGAAAATCAAGGTTATTTTTTATTCTATGGTAACGTTTTTGAGATATTTACGAATTACCGTTATTTCAAAAAAACAAAAAATTCGGCCCACTTAATCATATATATCTCGAAAACGAATTGAGCGATTCCAAAACCGTTTAAAGCTTTTAAAAGGTAATAAAATTTCCTATAAACTGTGTGTAAAACACTTTTTGGTAGGCCCTGCAGATTCAAAGATAACGAACTATCATAACGGATTTTTTAATTTTTTTTAGTAAAAATATAAAAAAATTTGTACTTTGAGAGAAAGGATCTCGAAAACTTTTTACTTTTTCGTGTATTTTTTGTTTTCACTCTAAGCTCTGTTTTATTACAAAAAAAATAAACTTTGATTAAACAAAATCGATGAACTAATACAAAAGTTACAAGCATTCAAGTAAATATATCCATATAGTAAAACTTAAGTATCCTACAAATAATAGCATATGTACTGTATGTATTCTGTCTTAACTCTATGATCTTATTTTATAATTGAAAAAGTTATGTGTCTTGTTTTGACGCTTATTTATATAAGGGGTTTCTCTTATGAGAAACCAACAGTAGTCACCCATCATAGCGACATCCCAGAATCCTTGATACCGACTTTCAATCATTTTCATTTGCTGGTGAAACCTTTCGCCATGCTCGTCACTTTCGTCGCCAAGAAAAAAAATTTAAATGGGAGTGCATAAAATGAATTTTTAAAGACATATTTACTCCTGAAAGAAAATTAAAAAAGGAATTAGATAAATACATAAGTGACACATTAGCATATAATTTTCTTAGGCTGGGTTTATCTTCCAATTCAGAACAAATTTTGGTCGTTCTTGTTTGTTCGGAGCAGGGCAATAAATTCAGATTAAGGGCTATATATTCTCATGTAAATTTAAAAATTTGCTTTCAAATTTTTTGTTTAGTTTTAAAGTTAACTGAGAAAACGGTCTTATATACATATATATATATATATATAACGGTCTTATATGTGTTTTTTATTTACCCATTTTCGCATTGTTTTTGATTAAATCGTTCTCTATCAGCTCGAAGGACTTTTGTGTTTGCTTAGAAAAGAAGTAACGACCTTTTCAAAAGAGTCCCACGCCGCTGCCTCCACTGGTGACAATAGTTCTTTCAAATGGGTATTGGCCGTTATTTTCCTTATTTGCGGCCCCACAAAAATCCCTTCCTTTATTTTTGCTTCTGAAATCTGTGGAAAGATTGTTTTCAAATAATGAAAAGCTTCGCCTTCTTTGTCCAAAGCCTTGACAAAGTTTTTGATAAGGCCGAGCTTGATGTGGAGTGGAGTATGAGTATTTTATGTTATCCACCCCAACTTGAAACGCGATTCGTTCTGGCCAATCCTTTATGATGTAGTGGTCTTGACGTGCTCGGCTATCCCATTTACATAGAAAGCAACAGTATTTTGTGTATCCAGGTTTTAGACCACATAGCTTTCCAACGACTTTTAGATCGGCACATATTTTCCAATCATGTTCTTCGTATTTAATTAATTCAAGCAATTTTTGCATTGTCTCATATGTTGCCTTCGTATTTACTGCATGCGCGATCGGGATAGATGGCTTTTGGTTGCCAATATGCAATAATACGGCCTTTAATTTAATTAATTGCCGTCTATGAACAATCGCCACTCTTTTGAATCATATGGTTCACCAAACTGTTTAAATAGACCAGCAATGTTTTTGCAATAACAAACACTGTCCTTCTTCGTATAGTACTGGGAGAATTGTTCGTGACGAGTCATATAATATGTTACCTTAACATTGGATGAAACAAATTTAAATTGTTGCATACGAGAGGCATGTAGTTCGACCTTTTCTTTTGACAATTCCAAATCCCTTATCCAATCATTGAGTTGTGCTTGTGACAAAGGGTTTCTTTCGTTTTCCGTTTGCAATTCAGTACAACATGATGCCGCGTAATCAGATACTGCTGTTGACAATGAAACTGGAGCCGGAACTAAAGTTAAATTTGATTCTGGCAATGTAGCTTCCGTTGAATTTAGTTCTGGTAATAACACTGTAAATACGCTCTTGACTTTCCAACCCCAAATACTTTTGTTGTACAAATATAGCAGTCCGTTGAATGGTAAGTTGGTTCCCTCCACTTCATTGGTGTAATAAATTTCATATGTCGCCTAAATAGATAGTTTAAGAATCACATGTACATATGACAGAATCATATGTACATATGCTACTATTTGTAGGGTACTTAAGTTTTACTATATTATATGGATATATTTACTTGAATGCTTGTAACTTTTGTATTAGTTCATCGATTTTGTTTAATCAAAGTTTATTTTTTTTGTAATAAAACAGAGCTTAGAGTGAAAACAAAAAATACACGAAAAAGTAAAAAGTTTTCGAGATCCTTTCTCTCAAAGTACAAATTTTTTTATATTTTTACTAAAAAATTTTTAAAAATCCGTTATGATAGTTCGTTATCTTTGAATCTGCAGGGCCTACCAAAAAGTGTTTTACACACAGTTTATAGGAAATTTTATTACCTTTTAAAAGCTTTAAACGGTTTTGGAATCGCTCAATTCGTTTTCGAGATATATATGATTAAGTGGGCCCAACTTTTTGTTTTTTTGAAATAACGGTAATTCGTAAATATCTCAAAAACGTTACCATAGAATAAAAAATAACCTTGATTTTCGGAATCAGACGGTGATTTTACATAGGAATTTCATAACGGCGTCTCTGGTGCAGAAAAAAAGTTAAAATTTGTGATCCAGTGTATTTAGAGTAATTTCTTATCTCTTTATATACTGCAGCTTTCTAGTTCACAAGTGTCAAATTTTATTGATGTACCCATGACGCCGTTTGAAAAAATTAGAAATTATTTGCTCACAAAAATTAAAAAACAAAAAATAAATCTAAAACCACGATTTGACAAATACAGACTTTTTCAATTTAGACCAATGTAAAGTACAAGGGCGCAAAATTAATCATCCAATTTGGTTTTTGAGTTGCTTTTTTAATAAATAAAATTACTAAAAAAATGATGCTGAGTAATATAAATCTTTATTTTTATCTTCATCTGCTCCATTGCTTGTTGTTTGCATACTGCAGCTCTGACGTCACACACACAGCGATTCTGTCAAATTCATTGGGAGCGGAAAAGCGGTAGGATATGAGCGCCATCCAAGGGTGATAGATTACCAGCATTGGTCATCCGAAGCAAAACTGAGACAGTAATTTCGACTACCACTTCGTATGGGTTTATATGTATATAATTGGCGCGTACACCCTTTTTTGGGTATTTGGCCGAGCTCCTCCTCCTATTTGTGGTGTGCGTCTTGATGTTGTTCCACAAATGGAGGGACCTACAGTTTCAAGCCGACTCCGAACGGCAGATATTTTTATGAGGAGCTTTTTTTTCATGGCGGAAATACACTCGGAGGGTTGCCATTGCCTGCCGAGGGGCGACCGCTATTAGAAAATGTTTTGGTGTCTCACCGAGATTCGAACCAACGTTCTCTCTGTGAATTCCGAATGGTAATCACGCACCAACCCATTCGGCTACGGCGGCCGCCGGTTTGGGCCGGTTTGGGCAGTAGAATTATGCACACGTATTCTTACGCTCTTCCATTGCACACGTATTCTTACGCTCTTCCAATCAGTCGTTCTTCAGACGGCAATGAAAAAACGTGAGACCATCTCAGTTTTGCGTAAACAAACCGCCGTCACATTGCCTATGATTCCTTCAAAATCGGTGAGAGTCTGATAAGCAATCTGATGTTGTCCACATTTTCTGAATTCTCTCCACTGTGGGAGCCACTTTTGTATTATGTGCATCGCGCATTGCTGTTCGAAGTGAACAAATATCGGCTTTAAATCTAGTCCTTTCTTACAAATAGGAGCAATCAAGATAGTTACAGATAATTTTGAACGGTTACGTAAATGGCCACTTTAGCACCTATTACTTGGCGAACATTTTTATATGGCGTATTTATCGAAATTTTTACTATTAAAAAAATTTATTGTTATTTTAACAAAATTATTTTTATTTTAAGAAAAAAAGATAAAAAATAATAATAAAAAATAAGCACCAATTATTTATGTATTTGTGTAATGGTTTTTCTAAGTTCCCAATTGTATGTACATAAATCTGTACATTTAATTCATTGTGGGCTAAAAAGGCCAGAATTAAAATAAGTGGCCACAATGTCGAACTCATTATAAACACGGCTATAATTGTTAACAGTGTTTTTTTTTAAGTAAAAATGAATAGCAAAATAAATACTCGTAAAACATCCACCTAGTCACCGAGCTAATAAAATTGTATACGAATAGAATCCCTAATTAATTCAGATGACCTAATTACTCGCAATTTTTGGTACCCAAACTGCACATTTTCATCACATTTTGCGATACATCAATTATCAGCATGGATAAATTGACAAATTCACTCAAAAAGTAGCCTAATATGTGTATGTACTTTTAAATATAACGCAATGCTATTAAAATTAAAGTACCCTTATACGATACACACATACATATGTACGTGCATATGTATGTAAGTATGTATTCAAACAAATACCTAATTGTATCAAATTACTGTTCTCATCCAACAGATACAACAGATTTCCCTTCAAACCACCATTGACGTCATTCGCTCTCATACCTTTGTATGCATTTATGGATGTTTGTATACGAACTCGTTCACCATATCCTGCAGTCAAATGTACCCTGCTGTCAAACTTGCTACTTCTGAAATACTTTACTAACAGTTTGCCTTGCGGCTTAAATATATATTTGTGGCGAAAATCCCCAGTTTTGGATGAGTTGAAAGTGCAAGTAAAAATTGGTAAATGAATGTTTCAAAAATATTTTTGTTTTTGGAATTCGTTATTCGAAGTAATATAATATATGTATGCACATTCTTTATTTAAAAATTGTATTTATGCTAAAACTAAATGAAAGCAACTTCAAATAAGAATGATTAAATGTTATCTAAAAACATACCAGCAATGCAATACAAGCAATACCACTAACATATGTAAGAACAAAAAATTTCCTTTGCATACTGCTCTAAACGATCATTTTGTAACTGGTGCAATTCTAGTCACTCTCGAACTAGATTAACTTCTTCCAGCAAACACCAGTGCCTGAAATAGAATATCTACTGCGTATGTAGTTTCACATTTCACTGCAGGGTACGTATGCATTGATGCTTCAACACATCTCTGTTAACCGCAGTGACATAAATAAGCAGTTCATACGTACTTATATCCCAAGAATGATAGAAAGAAGATTGCGCTCATCAAGAGTGCGTCACGTCACGTTTGCCGAATTGTGCAGTGTTGCCAACGATTTGCTCTTCGCAATAAATTTAGTGCTTTTTTATACCCAAAATGCAAACATTTTTAAGTTTCGTGTTTGTTCCTTTTTTTAAATTCAAAGCTACCGAAACTGTAAGTTAAAAAAAACTATATTATTAAACAAAAGAAGGTTAAAAAAGGTCACTCTGAGAAGATTTTAGTGCTAAAAAAAATTTGTTGATTCTTATAAAATTTGATAATTTGAAAGTGCAAATTTAATTTTTGGCTCCATTTAAGGTTATGCAAGTATACTAAATCTTCTTCTCTCCTCTTCTTAACATTGAACACCTGTTTATACATTTTAAAAAGCGTTTGAATTTACTGAATGCGAATTAAAACCATAGATGTAAATCGTTTTTACCGGTCATCAATTCTTAGTGGGACCTAGGGCATTAAGAGGTGTATTCATAGTAAAAATAAGCAAACAAATTCCAGAAAATACTAAAGAAACCATACTGACATTTTTATAAAAAGAGTACCTTATCTTGTTACATAACCTCAAATATAGCAAAAAAGTCGTTCCCTTAACAAAAGAGTTTCGCTTAACAAAAAAAACTCATAAATTAAATTTTACATATCCATAACACAATTATTTAAAAAAAAACGCATATTTTAAAAACAATTTGTAACACATACAAAGTTCTTTAAGTAATTCAATAATAATTTGGTATTCTAATTTTTTTAAATGGGCATTTTAGTGCGTTTTTATATCCAAAGCTAGGCAACACTGTAGTAGCGAGAGAGAGAGATTTGACTGCTGAAAGCAGAAGAACGCCAACAACAACTGTAGTCGCGTGCAATGTTACCAGATGTTAAAAAAAAGTAAAGCTAAATCAAACTGAGTGAATTCTTGAACTAATTTTGAAAAAATTACAAAATTATAAACAATACTTTTAATTAGAACAGGTTAGAAAAATGTCATTAAGAAAGAACTAAAACTCCGAGTCTAAATAACAATAAAAAAATGTTAAATCAAGTTACGGAAATGGTAATCTGGCCATACTGGCGCTAGAACCACGTAACTCATTGTCAAATTCGCTGAGCGAAAAGTAACGGTACCACGATAGGCGCCATCTCATTATTCTTTCCATCATGCTTATATCCTAGTTAGCTCCTGGTGGCGCTCAAGCATGCATGACACACGAACTTGCTTCGTGTCACACATACTTGTTGTCGGCTTTTGTATGATGAAAATCTAACATTGTAGATATTAGCCTCAAGCATCCGACACGTACACATATAAACTGCAGGACATGCATTCTTGAGCGTCACCAGGACCTAAGTACGCAATACTGTTCATACATACAAGTTCATACATATGCATGTAAATACGTAACTTAATAGCTGGGGGCAGATTTTTTTCTAACATACATACATAAGTGAAATTTGATGCACTTACACAGCTACTTATATAATCAGCAGTTTATAAATATTGACTAGCAATTTGTGCCTCATTTCAGTAGATACAAACTATCGAGCCTCTACTGTAGCTGATTTGACATTTGTTTATGGTATACGTACATACATAAATGTTAACAAAGCTTGTACATATAAAACAAGGTTAACAAGCTTAAGGTCTAATTCAAATTCATGATTTTTTATTAATTTTTTTTATTTACTTTTTTTTTACTTATTTTATTTTCTTTTTTTCCTTTCTTGTGACTATCAAATTATGCCTGTAATTGTTATTCTGTCTAGGAATTTTTAAGTTTTATTGCCAAACAAATCGACAACAAAATACAAACATAAGCTCATTCGCAAAATTTTCCATTCATCCATTGGTTCACTATTTATTGTAGTTGTATTCATATAATTAACATGTGGACCTCATCGTGTTCGCACTCTACTGTTTGTTCCACTTTCTGCAGTAGATAGACATACACACATATGTATGTATGTATGAGTACAATAAACAAATTCGAAAATTTGTTGGTTTTTTATAGAAAAGGTGAATTTTCGCTTAAAGCAAAATTACATAAATTTTCTACCTCCTTTTTTATTTGTTTATGTATTGGAAATAACACACAATTAGTCATAATAAAAACACCAATGTAAACATAACAAATTAACAAATATTTGGTAGATAAGAAGAAAAATTAATAACTCACTTAAGGTCGGATTTTGAACCAAACGTTACAAGCATACATCCATACAAATGTACCCATAGTTAGCTTAGAAAGAGTGGCGGGAGAACGGGGAGTTGGTAACATACATGTAGATATGTATGTATGTAAACTAAAATTCACATTACTGGAGAAAAATAAGATAAAAATATGTTCTTGAAGGCCAAATTGAAAGGAAAAACACTACATGTGTGAGTACATATGTACGTACGTATGCACATAGCATAAGTCCAAATTGAAAATATTTATTGGAATAAAGTGAACAATTTCTCAATTGTGCCTGCCTCTTCTGGTTTCGCAGAGCGCATTTTTGCAGCCAAGTTTTCCAACACCTCGTGCCCGCGTTCTGATTCTATCTCATGAATGGCTTCAATTTCAGAATGGTTTTAATTTCAGTGCTTAAAAAGTTGTCTGTAGTTTAGCGAAAAAATGTTTTAATGATGCCTTCAAAATGCAGAGCTAATATGGCGGTGCAGTTATCAAATCCTAATATACTGATTTGGGAGTTTATTGTTATTTAAGCTCTAATCGAAAATATCCCTTCATAAAGAATAGAAAGTATAACTAAGGCGACAAAGTCCTGATCTACTGAATGCAGACGTGAAAGTAGCATAGAAGTGTTCCTGGGTATTTTTAGTTTTACCACAGTTACTTGCAGTTCTTGTTGCACTTTACAGCCGATTTGCCGACGTAAGATGCTGTATGACCGCAAGCAATACTTTAAAAAGCAAAACAATTAAAACCAAATCATCCCAAGCTCTCGCCTTCAGCGAAGAATTTTCCTCCGATGAGAATGAAAATTGGTTATACCTATAATGTTTCAAACAGTAATGGTAGTCATATTTGATAAACCCATGCCTAAAAATATGGTATTATTTTTCAATTTAATTATTAGTTGACTTTCAAAGGCAATTGAAGCTGAATTTATATACATATTTATATGAAACATACATACATATACATATTTATATGAAACACTAAATTAAATTAGGTAACCGCAAGTTATTTCTAGTTATCAGCTGCCAAAGGTCGCTAAAATTCTTTTTTTTTTTTGAATTTTTAACAGCTCTTATCACAGCCCGCCATTCATGAATATAAATTATTTCAGTTCGCGGCGATATTATATAATATAAATGATATTTGTAAAGGGCGTGCCATCGAGTGGCTCACAGAAGGTTGTACTTATCGCGTAGCGCTACTAGATTCTCATAAATATATTTATACACACATATACCTTCTGCTCAAATATGAACGAGACGGTATCAATAAAACGGTCCGCGGATGACATATGGCAAAAATAAATTTTTTGTTTTTTGGTAGAACAGTTATAAGCTTACATGGCAAATTTCAGCGTGATATGTCACATAGTTTGTTTTCTGTGCTACTGTAAACAAGTCAAGCTCGAGTGTGTTCTTCGAATTTAACGATGGAAATTCAAGTTGAACAAAGAATTTGTTTGAAATTTTGTTATTCCAATAAAATTTCGGCTTCAGACGCCTTAAAAATGTTGCAGACAACATATGGAGACTCTGCTCTATCGCGTGCACGTGTTTTCCAGCGGTACAAATCGTTCAAAGAGGGCCGTACATCGGTTGAAAACTTTCCTCATGAACGTCGTCCAGCAACATCAGTAAACAACGAAATCATCGGAAAAGTAAAGGAAATTGTGCTTGAAAATCGCACAAATCGCAAAATCGGTTAACGCTGAATATTATTTAGACGTTTTAAAGCGTTTGCGCGAGAACATTCGTCTTAAAAGGAAGGAATTGTGGGACAACAAGTCATGGTTCTTGCATCACGATAATGCACCAGCTCACACATCACGTCTTGTTCGTGATTATTTGAACAAAAATAATGTTAATATCGTTCCGCAAGCACCGTATTCGCCTGATATGGCTCCATGTGACTTTTTCCTGTTTCCCAAGCTCAAGTTGCCGCTCCGTGGAAAACATTTTGAGACAATTGAAGTCATAAAAGAGAATTCGAAGAACACACTCGAGCTTGATTTGTTTACAGTAGCACAGAAAACAAACTATGTGACATATACGCTGAAATTTGCCATGTAAGCTTATAACTGTTCTACCAAAAAACAAAAAATTTATTTTTGCCACATGTCATCCGCGGACTGTTTTATTGATACCGTCTCGTTCATATTTGAGTAGAAGGTATGTATGAATCAGTTGAATGCCGCGCTGATGCCCTTACAAAGTTATATTCGGAATCGTTTTTTTGTTTTTGTGTTAACAAACAA
The DNA here is from genome assembly GCF_027943255.1 of Anastrepha obliqua. NCBI lineage: Eukaryota > Metazoa > Arthropoda > Insecta > Diptera > Tephritidae > Anastrepha > Anastrepha obliqua. Next base: position 123,569,927 of record NC_072894.1, read on the forward strand.
CTTTTTTCTTTCCATTCCCATACATGTTTTCATTAACCTAACTGTTCATTCACAAATATTTTCTGTTTTGACACTTTTCTCTTTGTGTTGGCTCACAGCTCTTCTAAAATTACGTCATTGGAAGTGTGAGAATGTTATTTGTTTTAAAAATAATCTGGCCAACGCATCAACCTTTGCAGGCGGTGGCACCCTTTACAAAAGTTTCATATAAATGAAATTTCTGCCATTCATGAAATGGCATTTTTGTAGACCATCTGCATCCAAAAAATATATGCCATGCATTTTTATGTTTGAAGCCCCTAAATATTTGTGTGAAAATTTTCAACTAACCAAATCACCGAGGCATAATAGCTTGGTTGTGCCTAAATATAGGGCGGGGCATGTAAAATTTGCTTTTTGAATCGGCTATAAAAAAAACTAATCAATATTTTTTCAAACTTTTTTTTTTATTTTGAAGATTGAACATTGTCATTTATTAATGAAAAATAATATTATTCAAATGACTGCCACGACTGGCTTTACAGTAAGCCATTCGATCAACCCAATTTTCGCTCATTTTCGAAAAAAAAAAATGGCCCGATGATGCCGCCAGACCAAAAACCGCACCAAACAGTGACTCGTTGTGGATGCATTTGCTTCTCTACTGTAACGTGTGGATTTTCTGAGCACCAAATCCGACAATTTTGATTATTGACGTAGCCACCGATGTGAAAATGAGCTTCATCAGAAAAGATGACTTTTCGATAAAAATGCTCATCTTCGGTCAAACGATTTTCTGCCCATTGAGCGAACCGAAAACGCATTGGATGGTCATTAGGCTTCAGTTCTTGCACCAATTGAACTTTGGGTCATAAACGATCTTAATGTGGAACTTTTTCTTCTCCTTTTCCCTGAGCTTCATACATTATCTATCTTTTTTTCTTTCTTTCCTTGTTTTAACCTATGTATTGCCTCTTCTAGTCTCTCAGTATCGCATTTTGATAGCCAAGTTTTCCAACACCTTGTTCCCGGGTTCTGATTTTATCTCATGAATGACACGGCTCACGGTCCACAAATGATCGACTGTTTAAAGGGCATTGTGACATAGTATGCCAGCTGGCTGAAGATAAAGATCGTCCAAGTCCATATTATTTTCAACTGAAATGACTGTCGGAGAGAATGTTGATATTGGCACCACGCGTGCTTCTGCGAAGACATTCTCTGCCACATAGCTCTTAGGCATGGACCTCCGCCTGAAAAATGGAAGTCGTTTGTGTCATTGCGATTGCCTTCTTGAAATGTAATACAACAATTTCAGCCCCGGCACTGGGGTCTTCCATTTTGGACTCATCAGTAAACCACACCTGTGCGACGTGTTTTAAAGATATTTAATTAGTTCTCCACGCCGAGCGATCGCTCATGACCATCTTGAAATTCTTGAAGAATTCTAGTTTTCTTTCCATTATTTTGACCTTTACTTGCTCCATTGCTTTTCTCTTTTCTCTGCAACTGTCTAGTTTCAAAAATGTGTTTCACGTACGACGCCATTTCCAAAAATTATAAAAGTTCCACTAGGATAATTAATTTTGCGCCACCTTGTATAAGATAAATAACTGTCCTACCGTAAAGCACTCAATTTGTAGGGAAATTTCGTGAAGCACAAGAGAAAAAATTCGCCCAAATTTGAATGCTGCTCAGGTACTTATGATACATGGTAATTTTATGTATCTATGTGAGGTGCAATTGTGCTACCTTCAGTATTTTATCACCACTAATGATAGATGATTAGTATGTTCTATATGCATACATACATACATACATACATACATACATACAAATTATATAATGGCTGCGTGTTACGAATACCAATTTAAGGTGGTTGTGGGCTTGCGGCTACACAGTTCACTACCAACAAAACCCACCCACCAGTATTTTTATTCATTTTTTTGCATTGTTTGACTTTCAAATGAACCCTGTGCCGCGATAAGCACTTTGGCTAAATTATAAATAAATACAGAAATATTCAGCAAATGTTGCGCGTAAAAAATTTTAATTCCGACCGACTTGTAAATATTTGGTATGCATTACAAAGCGAACTTGTGCCTTTGGCTACTCCTTTGCCTACTTGCGGCATTGCAAGCAATCGAATCTTGCGTAAGATATGCAAATTTTTTCAACGATAATGTCAAAACTAAATCAAAATAAAACAACTGCATTATTGCATACCAGCGGTGTGGGCGATCACAAAGGAATGCGCAAGCAATGTCGGTATGCTGCTGCAGCTCCAATAAATAAATGCGTACATAGCTATGTGCAGCCAGTCAGACCTGTTTGCCATATCGAGGTTTGTCGCTAAAAATAAATGCAACAGCAGGCAGTAGATTATATTTCCTGAATAATTACAGGCATATTACAAGTTACAAGTACAATTAGTCTATTGGGGTGGCATGCAAGTCTATGTGCATACGTAACATACCTACATGCGTACAAAAGTAGGTATACTCATAGTTGCAAATGTCAGTCATGTATGTGCATACCTATATTGAAGTGAATTACGTCTGGATAGCTCGCCACATGACATTAAACCAGTGCTATCAACTGATACGCTTACAAAGCATGGGTGACCCCGCGAATAGGTTTCGTGCTTCCTACTTCACATTTTTCCTTATTGTGCCGGCATGAAATGAAGGTGTGCCACAAGTAACTGAATACTTGCGTTCAAATACTCAAATGATACCAGATATTTATTGACTTTAGTTACTGGCCGATAGATTAGATACATTGATTTCAGCGGCCAATGCTCATATGCACATACATACATAAATTTACAAATTGGAACATACAAGCACAAGCACTTGAGTAGCTGACAAATATGTATTCATTTTTGGTTTGGAATTTGTTTGTGGACAAAAGCTTTATGAATCACTTCTTTTATTTATATTTACCTCTTGTGACATTGATAAGTTGCTGCGCAGGTAAAGGGTAGGCCATTGGCGGTCTTCGTTTTTAATTGTATATCATTTGAAATTGACGGTTATTTCGTGGTCAGAAAAGTGGCAGAAACTCAGTATCATTGATGCGTGGTACGAAATAGACGCTTTACGCCTGAACAGCATTTTGAAATAGTGAAAAGTTTCCCTCAAAGTAGATTTTGTATTGCCGAAGGAGTCCGAATTTTACACAGAAAATTTCAATGAAAGAAGGAAAGCGCCACCAACGATGTCTTGTGCGTTCCAGGACAAAACTGACCGTAACCTACTGGACCGGACAGTATTTAGACAGTCAATAAACGACATTCACCGGGAGACCGTTACCACCTTCTTGAACTCCCGTCCTGTGAATGCCGTAATCGGAGTCCAACCACCACCTATTGCAGACGAAGAGCTCCAGCTTCCCCGTGAGACCCGTGTAACACTGGCACAACTACGTTCTGGATACTGTAGCAGGTTAAACTCCTACATATCCAGAATCGACCCCGACATACCAAACACATGTCCGGCATGTGAAGGTACCCCGCACGACACTAACCACCTCTGCACATGCCCCCTTAAACCGACTCATCTAACCCCCCTCTCCCTTTGGACCCAACCTGTCGAAACAGCATGTTTCCTGGGCCTACCCCTTATTCGCTTTTTATTGTTTAATTAATTCGTTGAAAGTAAATATTGATTCGCTTCGATATCTTCTCTCTGCAGGAAGTTTGGAGTAGCTGAAGAATGACAGCGATTTTACTAAAAAAGTCACCTTTTCAGCTGAGGTGCATTTCCTACTCGGTACCATATGCGGAGTTTGTAAATGTAGTGAGAAACCAATGAATAATGCGACTGGAACAATTTGGTGGGGTTTTTGGAATTTTTGGCTAATTTTTCCTCGGAAATGTTGATTGTGTCACACAAGTCGTCCAATAATCCATATTTTGCACGCTAGTTTCATAATCCTGTAATCATCAATTCTGATAATCTCCCATGAAGCTGCGGATTTAGATAGCTCGACTTTTTTATTAGATGCCTTTAAGGCTCGCTATTATGCTAGCAATTCAAAATTTAATTTGGGGCCGAAATCATTGGAAATGTGCAGAAAAATTGATCGACAGGATGGGCTACTGTAGGGCAGTTAATATTAGTAATAATAATTTGCGCTGACACCTTTTTTCGGTGTTTGGCTGAGTTTCTCCACCTATTTGTGTTGTGCGGCTTGATGATTTTCCACAAATGGGGCGGCCCACAGTTTTATGTTAACTCAGAATGGCAGATAGTTTCTTATTAGGAGCTCTTCGACCTCAAAGATTTTTTGTGTCCATCCAAGTTTCCAAAAAGTTGAAAATTGTGAAATGGAGAAAACGCTCAACCACTTCAAGGAAGAATATTATAGAAGATCAACGAGATTTTTCAGTAACTTTAAACTTGCACTTTGTGATACTGAAGTTTAATAAGCTATAAAACTGCATTTCAAAAATCTTTCTGGAATTTCTATTGTAGTTATAAACCGTGGAATGGAGAAGCAAAGTTTGCGGAATTTTTTTTTTTTTTTTTTGTATAAAGTCTGAATCTTAGAACGATCTGGTTTTTGTTAGACAATGATCTATCCTTTTATACAAAATTAAAGAATATCACAAGAAGTAGGCTGATACTAGCCAAAATATGCTATCGTTTTGTTGTGGGGTGTATAGCATTTCAGTAAGAAAACCAGCCGATGGCCCACATCTTAATATATTTGTATAAGTTTAGTTGCTGCCGGTTATGCCACATTTTGTACTCTGATTCGATACAAAAACAAGTCATATAAAAAATTGACTACTTAACTATAAATGTTATTGTTTTACACGTTTAACTTTCTTATATCTTTCTCGAGAATTTTCGCCTCTGTTTGTAGGTACTGGCGTTTATTGTTCTATTTCACCTGCTCACTGTCGCCACACTTGACAATATTATTCAAAAGTTGGCAGGTTCAGTCTAAAAGTGAATTAAGGTCAAAGCTGGGCACAAAACGATGTTGTTTTTAAAATATACCTAATACGTACTTTCATATCTACATATGCATATTTGCATGTATGTAAGTGCAGAATGCGCACGTGCCTAGTAATTGTTATTATTGCTTTTATATGGCATTGTTATTTATTGTTTTCAATTTCATTCACTTTACATCGAGTATGACTGCATCAATACTTGCCTGACTGCATTTATGTAAATATGAAAATGCCGTGCATCAACGACGCACACAAATTATCTTACGATGTTCATCGGTGCTTCAATGTGAATTGGGAATGCATTTATTATATATTTTATTCGAATATGGCATTTAAGAAATGCAGCTCGCGTGGGTAGGATGTTTGCCCACTTACCAAACTCAGCAACAAACAAAGAAATGTATTATGATGAGAAAAGTGTATAAGTATAATATTACACCGAGCGACAGTAAAGTTATCCAGGGAAAATTTCATATGCACGTGAAACTAAAGATTTTATATGCTGCACTTGGGATGAATGAGTTCGTCATTCAACAAGGAAAGTTAGACTTGAAGATATCTAAAAGCAGCTCAGTTTTTCCTTTTTATTGCTTTTCAATTAATATATTCGATTTTCGAGATTTAGGTAGGCAGGTATGTACGTCAGATTGCAAGAGTACAAAAACTTAATATCGAACAATTTTTCAAGCAGCCCTGGTGTCTTGAATTGTCATAATTGGTTCGCATGGCGGATGGTTATCTCTTTCTTTATTTTATCACGGCCTTTAAGTGGTCTACAAATGGAGGGTTCTATAATATCATTTCTTTAATTACACAGTGAACGATGTGAAGTGTTACCTATTCAAAACACCATAAATTTTTTGTGTGAAATTAGTTTTTATTGATTTCAAAGACAAAATTGTTCAAAAATGATTAAAATTTTAACATACATATATTCACTTTAGCTCGATATGACTACCTTTTGCCTTGACTATATCCTTCAAACGGTCAAAAAATGAGTTGCATGCTGCACGAATGTGCTCTTGAGGTATTTTGGCCCATTCTCGTATAATCGCTTTTTTCAGCGCATCCATACTGGCATATTTTTTAGGTGAGGCACCTTGCTCTCCAAAATGGACCAGATGGAATAGTCCATCGGATATGCGTCTGGTGAATTCGAAAGCTATTGTGTGGACGAAATGAAGTGTGGAACATGATTTTTTAACCATTCTTGGTTTACACGAACTTTATGAGACTGTGCCGAGTCCTTTTGGAACGTCCATGGTCTACGACCGTAATGTTTGCGTGTCGACGGCTCTAAAGCAGCTTATAAAACATTTTCCCGATAATAAGTCGCATTCACTTTGACACCAGGCTCGATAAAAACGATTGGACAGCATCCATCAGCGGTCACTGCGGCCTAAACCATTACTTGCGATGGGAAATTGTTTCGAGTGGCCATACGTAGGCTCAAATTCTCGTATGAGCATTCGGTCAAGTAAACACGATCGTTTTGAGTGTTTATGAACTGCTCGATTGGGAAATTTTTTTCATCAGAAAACACAATGTTTGGAAATTCGCCACGTTCGTGCAAGCGCAACAACTCCTTTGCTCTTTCGCACCGAACTTTTTTTTGCTGGGCTGAAAGATCGCGTGCTTTTTAGAGCTTGTAAGCCTTGACCTTGAGCTCATTTTTCAATATGCGTTGAATGCTGTCTTGCAATATTTTCAGTTCTTTGTCCATTTTTCTTGCACTTCGACGTGGATTTCATTCAAGTCGAGCCTTAATTTTCCGAACCAATTCTGGCGTTGTTGCGGTTTTTTGGTGACTGAGCTCACGAACAATGGCTGGTTGTGATTTTCCAGCCAAATATAACGCAATCACACTATTACGTTTGAATTCTATCACCGAAAAAAAAATTCAACAAAACTGAGACGCAAATGCTTTTGATGTCATGAGCTGTTTTACAGATACAAGCAGTGTGAAGTTGGTAACACTACATATCGTTCACCCTGTATATTTGGCTGTTGTCATGCAAATGGAAATCATAACTGTTTTAAGACCCCTACGAAAAACAGACTCTTTTGTGACAGAAATATGCTCGGTGTTTCGCCATAGCCTTTCGAGGACCGGTAAGCTTCAGAATATTTTTTTAAGAAGAAAATTGAAACGCAAAAAACTCAAAGCCTTAATGGACTAAATAGTATCACACCTTAAGTGTTGTATGTACCTTATATAACAAATTCGAAACAAATTACTCGTTAGTTAATAATATTTTTCTTTGTAAATCTTCTTCGCAATGTAAACATAAAATAAAAAAAATTTTAATATTCGCTATGTGAATCGAGCCAAAAAACTCAGGGATTGTTGATACGAAATACATGAAACAGAAACTGTCTTTGACATCATAATATAACTTATCAATCTCAATTATCGCTAAAAGTTTTGAGATAGACGAGAGCTTCGAAAGCGGCCTGTAATTGTGAATATCGTTTTTATTTCCACTCTTAAATATAGGGGTAACGGATGTCCATTCCCAGCCATCAACAAAGATACCAGAGGACAAAGATTTATTTAATATAATGTAAGAGGCTCACCAAGACACAAACAGCTCTTCTGCAAGATAGCCGAGAGGCCACCGGCGTCAGTTTTAGATCTGGGCTAGAGCTTCCTACGACATCAGTATCATAGAGGCACAATGACTGAAAATTAAGCAAAGAAAAACTGTTAGAGAAAAAACTAGTTAGAATACAAGTCCAAGACGAATTAAAAATTAAAGCAATAAAGTCAGTAAATAAATTGGCTGAATTTTAGATAGACATTAATTGAAACCGTCGAGCAAAGCGTTTTTTGAGTTGATGAATTGCCGTTTGGTATGCCAAGGTGTCTTATATACTTTCTTTTAACAAATAGGAATGTGCTTCAAGCACAACTCAAAAACCTTAGTTTTAAAGAAATGAAAACAAGAGGTAACATCATTGTCATGGAAGGCATCATCCCAGTCGTTACGCAAAGGAATTTGTTGCAGTTGTAGTTGAATTTGAAGTTAGGCTCAACGGATACCTCAGAAAATGCTTTAAAAAAAATTATAATAATAATAATGAATATATAGATCCCGGTGCTAGTCCCGGAATACCGGGGTCCCGAAATTTGCGGGATTGTAAAAGTACAAAAAAAAAATTACATCCCTAGCCCGTATCTCAAACGCAAATAGCTTAGACAATGGCGGAAGTGTGGTTGCATTGCAATAAACGCGTTCATTAAGGTCAGTTCGCTTATGAAAGCTAAAAGCTTATAAGTAGGAAATATTTTACGTTGCTAATTAATAGGAGCATCCGGTAAGGTGCTTAAAATTCCGATTAAAAATTAGTAAACAATTTTAAGTTTTGCTAATATTCTTCAATAGTATTTTTTCTTTTTTCAGTGCTTTTGCTTATGCGCTGTATTTAATGCGAATGATACTCTTTATGAAATTCCTAATTTAATTTGCCATTTTTTTTTCTCACTTTCATTTCATTTCTTAACTTTTTTTGCTCACATTTCCTATTCTAAAGGGTGTTTTTTTAGAGGTTAGGTTTTCAAGTTGGCACTACTTTTTTCGTAGATGGTCTTTTTGACAGCTGTCACTTGATTTATGCTCAGTTGGGTTTACCATTTCATAATGAATAGACTTACACCTGAACAACGTTTGCAAATCGTGCAAATTTATTACGAAAATAATGGTTCGGTTCGCGCGACGCATCGAAGAAAATTTTGTTCAGCGATGAAGCTCACTTTTGGTTGAAAGGGTATGTCAATAAGCAAAATTGTCGCATTTGGAGTGAACATAATCCACAAGCCATTGCTGAGACGCCGTTACATCCTCAAAAAGTCACTGTTTGGTGTGCTCTATGGGCAGAGGGAATCATTGGCCCATATTTCTTTAAAAATGAAGCCGGCCATAATGTTCAGTCAATGGAGAGCGCTATAGAGCCATGATTAATGACTTTTTCGTGCCTGAATTAGACGATGTTGATGTGACGACCTTTGGTTCCAACAAGACGGCGCTATATGCCATACAGCCAACGCAACAATCGATTTATTGAAGGAAACTTTTGGTGAGCGCATTATCTCGCGCCGTGGACCTGTGGCGTGGCCTCCAAGATCGTGCGATATAACACCGCTGGACTATTTCTTGTGGGGCTATGTGAAGTCGCTTGTCTACGCAGATAAGCCCGAGACGATTGACGTCTTGGAAGAAAATATTCGGTGCGTTATTGCTGACATACGGCCCCAATTGCTGCAAAAAGTGGTCGAAAATTGGGCCTCTCGGATGGAATTTATTCGAGCCAGCCGCGGCGGCCACTTGCCCGAAATCATTTTTAAAACATAATGGCAAACCCTTATCTTTATAATAAAACTAAATTCTTGGCCATAACATTAAATTATATACGTTTTATTTCATCTTGAAAACCTAACCTCTAAAAAAACACCCTTTAAAAACTACTGGTAAAATTCCCTTTCATTTTATTTATTCGCCCGTGATAAGGTTATGCCGCCACCCATTTGGCTTATTTTATTGTTATTATTATCAGTATATTTCTTTTATTAGTAAAAAGCTTGCCATAGTTTTGTTGTTTTATTAATGTGCTCATGCTTGCTGGTACGCATACATTTGATTATTGATGTCAATCATTTTCCAATTACTGATAAAATTTTCTCTCTCTCTCGGGCCATTTATGTCAGATGATTTGATAAGCATTTGGCGATTGAGTGCTGATTTGCGTCAACGTTATCCACTTTGAATTATCTGTCGCTAATGAATTTACCTTTGTACCTGTACATACACACATACCAAGTCACTCATTCGAAGTTCAACTGCTTAGAAAAAAATAAGCAAAGTTATCAGCAATATTACGTGTCTACTAATCAGAGACTCCCCAGCACGTTTTATGAGAGGCGTCTGTAGTCCCGACAAATTTCGCAAACTGCTAAATCATATTTGTAACTGTAAATTCTAAGATATCGCTTTTTTCGATAAATTCCTATTTCTGCGTTTTTAAGTGGCAAACGATCTTACCCAGTTCTAAATGAGCAACGGAATTTTTGAAAAAATCAGCCAATGATAGCCATCTCGAAAGTCCGCATAACATAATCAATAAACTCAATATTTGTATAACAAAGATGTGTGTCTACAAATTTATATACATACATACATGCATACATACAATATTTAAGTATTGATTACGGCTTACATTTAAGTGTTGCCGTTTAAGTCAGCTGAGCGAGTTCACTGAGAAATGTTAATTAAATGTTAACTTATTTTTATATATAATTTAAACACGTTTATATATATATACATATATCTATGTATGCATAAGTAGATACTCCTGATGAATATCTGTAAGTTTCCTAATCGTAGTCTGTATGTCTGTAGTACCTGCATGCTCACGAGTCACTCTAGAGTTGATCAATTATCGAATCGATCTTTCCGCCCTACCATGACTATCGTGCGGTGTTTTGCAATTTTTAATATTATCTTTTTTTAATTCATAAATACATACATACAATAAAAAAACTAGCAACTATTGTTGCTTGGCGAGCCTCCAACTTTATGAGCACTCGTGAGCAACTACGAAATACGAAAGCAAACAGACAAGCCTCTGTCTACTGCGCTTTTTATTTATCTATCATTTCCATTTGTTGATGAGAAAAGATCATTCGTTGGGAAGGGAGTTGATAATATTTACTTAAAAAACGCAGTTTCACTCGCAGAAATAATTGAGTTCCAATGGGATATGATCCTGAGTCGAATAAAAATCTAGTACATCTTTCGATTGTTAGGTTGGCAAATAATTTTTTGGACAATAGTAGGACTCCATAAATTGCATAAAAACTAAATAAATGCATTTTAAGAATTTTTTATTTAACCAGCGGACGTTTCTGCCGAGCGAATGTTCGAAAGAAAGGCTCTGCAGAAGAGTGATGATTGAATGATGAAGTTAATGAGGCAAATCGACAGAGAAATAGTGTCTATTTGTAGATATCTAGTCGAGTTACTATCCCTAGAGCTACATTAATAACGCCCAATGAGCTTATTGACGGCGCGCTCAATAGAACTTTGTCTCTAACTTCAAGAAGACAGATGTTTCTTTCCTGTGATAAACGTCGCCAGTTGGAAACACCAAGTGAAGCCAAGTTCTTCTCCACCTGATCTTTTCAACATAGGGCAGGCCTCGCACTACCTCTGCTACGAGAATCACCCGCACTTAAATTGTAGTTGACAGGCGCGGATAGAAATTGATACCTGCATCTTACCAGCTTCTCGGCTCCGTATTTGAGTGGCTCAACAGACAGCCCGTCGAGTTCCGCAACTTGTATGTTCTTTAGTCGTTCAATGCATACGCACTTTATCACAAACGGTGTAATCAACAATTGAAGTTTCGGTGTCTTTATCTTCTTTTTGAATTCCGCTACTCGGCGGCAAAGTCTTCTCCTATCACAAATTCCACACACGATTTCGGCTCTTTTCTATGGCAACTACAGATGGGAAAAGTTTCGTTGCTATTTTTTCTTTACTCTTACGAGGTCATCCGCCGAGCAGCAACTTTCCACATCAAGCAGCCGGATGGTAGCCAGATGTTAGCTATCAAATCACACTACTTCAAATATTTGCACTTTATCAATTTAACTTAGTCCGCAAAATGGGCGTTCATTTCTTACCCGGTGGAGACTTTATCGTAGTCGGCAGTTATAATTTGCATGAACCGTATATTGTGGTTCTTTGCCACTCCCACATGAACGACAGTTAAAATTTGCCTATTTTCCTGAACTTCTGTACTTGAACCATCCACCTTACAGTTAAACTCCAATTAAAGTTTTCTAAAAGATGTTTTAAGATGCCTAACCACCTTCACCCCTGTAGGTAACACCAATAATTCCGAATCAATAACTTATTCAACGGAGCAATTTTAACTGAATCTTGTAATCCCAGCGGACACATAAAATTATGTAATGAACTCCAAAATCATCTAATAGTGTGCGCCTCTTAAATTCAAAACTTCCTTTCTTTGACATTCAAAATTAAAACTAGTTATAATTATATATCTGCTCACATCAGAAATGTGAGCATGGGTGGATTGGCATGAATGATGAGATTAATCTTGACTTACTAATTACTTTAAAGTACGACTTTTGCTTTTGCTTCACTTACGTATGTATGTATGTACATCGGAGCATATATGTTAACTTACATACTTGTAAGTATAGGTATATATATACATATATATATCCTGAAATTGTTCAGACTTATACTAATTACATACGTTTATTTACGAATCTCATTCTTTGCAGGATCAAGAAAATTTACTCGGCAGCAGCATGGTGCACGGCGCGACTGAGAGCAATTCCAAGACCTTGCCGCAGTATGTGGCCGCTTTATCAGCTGCCGGTGGTGCATTCGCCGCTGGTACCCTGCTCGGTTGGACATCGCCGGCAGAGAATAAGATCCTCAATTTAAACCAATACAATTTTGATGTGTCCGCTGACCAATTCTCATGGATTGGATCGGCCATGACACTAGGTGCGGCTTGCGTTTGCATACCAACCGGTATACTCATCAACTTGGTCGGACGTAAAATGGCGATGTTGTTATTGGTGCTACCCTTCACATTGGGTTGGTGTATGCTAATTTGGGCGCAGAATGTTATTATGATGTACATCGCCCGTTTTCTACTTGGTGCCGCTGGTGGTGCATTCTGTGTGGCTGCTCCAATGTATACTGGTGAGATTGCGCAAAAGGAAATTCGTGGATCACTTGGCAGCTTTTTCCAACTTATGATAACGGCTGGTATATTGTTTGTGTATGCCATTGGAGCAGGGCTCAGTGTATTTTGGATAAATATTGTCTGCGGTTTGATACCTTTAGTATTTGGTGCTATTTTTGTCTTCATGCCGGAGTCGCCAACGTACTTGGTAAGCAACACAAGATCATGTATTAATTTGTGAGCTAGAAAATTTACGTTCTTCTTTTCGTAGATAACCAAAAACAAGGACGAAAATGCAATCGAATCCATTCAATGGCTGCGTGGAAAGGACTATGAATATAAGAGTGAAATTGAAGAATTACGCGATACTCAACAAAAGATCAGAGAGAATCAGGTTTCATGGTGGGTTGGTCTTTCACGTCCCGTCTCGCGCAAGGCATTGGCCATCAGTTTAGGTCTTATGTTCTTCCAACAATTATGTGGTATTAACGCTGTCATATTCTACGCCGCCCCAATTTTCCAGGTGAGTACTTGTCAGTGAAATACTGAGAGGGTCCTAGTAGTGTGTGAGGGCGTAAGGAATTATATTTATGACCAAAACCCAACCCGTTATAAAGTTAGATGAGTTATAAATCTCTTAAATTGCGCTTTATTCATTGAGTTAAAGCAGTGCACAGTGCAGCTGCAGTGCTTTCTAATCCCAAATAGTTTCTGGCCAAATAGGCGCTGCTCCGTTCTCGTTTTATGAAACAGTTGTACCGATTTTTGCTTTGCAAATCACCGTTTCGTGAAATTGGTAAGAGATCATAATTTACGTCAGTCGAGGTAATTATCGCTAAGTTTTTATGGAAGCCTCTCGTAAGCATAAAACGACTTGTGCCTTTGTTTGTCAGGTATGAGTTCGAGTTAAGTGAGCTACCGCTAGGTATTTCAGCTCTTACGTGAACTCAATAAAAGTGCACAATCCCATCAATATCGAAAATGGAGTTGGCCCAACAAATCGGTGTCTTATTTTTACACCTAACAACTTTCCGGTGAAAGAAAAGGGCAACTGTATTGCTAAAGCTATACTGATATGCTTATCGAAGCGAGAGGCTTTGCACTCGAAGTAGAAGGATTTACGCTAAACAGTTGGCGGTCGCGGATTTCTCTTATATCAGCATCAGCGTTAGAAGCAACACTTCGTATTTCATTGTAATAATATTATCAGCAAAGGTCTAATGCAAAAATGTTGACACTAAGATATTTGAACTTAAACAAACTTTCCCAGAAGGAAATGGTGCAATATCTTGCCTTCATAAGCTATTACAGAACAGCTTCTAAGCAAGTGAAATGCTTATGTCAACAGCACTGCTCACAGAGCGCTTCCAGTGCTCCTTCTCGAGAAGTGAGTAGGCAAGGTGTTACAAAATAAACTGTCGAGCTAACGTTTGTGCCTATACACAATTGTCGAAATTTACAAAAAAAGTGACGCGTTCATTTCTGTAAATTTATTAAAAGTGTATTTTTGTGATGAAAAGACGTGCTTCGGAAAGTTAGAAATCACTTAAGTAAAATTTATAATAAAAAGAGTGAGTGTAAATTAAATTAATTAAATGGCCTTGTGCTGAATAGCCGGAAATTTAAATTCGAAATCAGAGCTTTTATATGTGATACACCAGCACGTTCCTTCATGTGTGATACTATGGGTCATAACGCTTTAGCAGGCTGCGGTAAATGTTACCAGAGAGGCGAAAGAATTAAAAATGTTACAACTTTCAAAACTAAATCACCGGAACCGACAATGACTTGAATGAAAGAAAACAACCTGATTTTCACAAAGAGATGTTTAAAAATAATCAAAGCAGTCTACAAACAATTGGCATAAAAATGATCACACAATTTCCGTTGGAGCCCATGCACTTGTTGGACTTAGGCGTTATGAAAAAGATGTTGCACATTCTATTTAATGGGAAAATAGATGTTTCAATCACCACCGACAGAAAGAAAATGCTATCCACTCGGTTATTATCATTAAGTTCATATATATTATAATAATTTAATTACATTTATTTATCTTTTTTGTTTAAAATTCATATTTATAAAAAATAAATAAATAAATAAATCATCTATTAAAATACTTATAATTATTAAAATTAAAATAATTTTTTGAAATTATCGTTGCTGTTTGGAAGTAAGATAACATCACATGACAAAGACGGCTTCCTGCAGCCAGGCGTTTGTGAAGCGCTTGAAGACAGCTCCTTCTCAAAAGCATTTTCGTACAAGCGGTGGCATAATGACTTGCAATAACACCTTCTATAAGATGTTCCGTCGCAAGCGAAAATGCAATGCCTTGTGTTTTGGCTCATTTCATATAAAAAATAATTAAGGAAATCATGGAGACGGTAAGGCCCTCCCGATTCCAAAGAAGAGCTTCTGTAATCGCTTTTCACTCCTTCTTTTTTCTACTGGGTTGTCATATTACCTCACACTCTCTTACTCTCCCACGCCACCCCCAAGCACTCTACGCTTTACGCGTATTTACAAATTTATTTCAACTGAATAATTTTCTCTCTTTTTTCGTCTCCTAGGATGCGAACACCGGCATTGATGAAAATCTCTCAACTATTGTCGTCGGTATCATGCAATTCATCGCAACTTTCGTATCCACAATTGTTGTTGATAAACTTGGACGCCGCCTATTGCTGCTTACCTCGGCCATCATCATGGCTTTGTCCACCTTCGCCATGGGTATATACTTCTACATGCAAAGCCAAAATCCAGCATCTGTGGTAAGTCTCGGTTGGTTGCCCGTCGTCAGTTTGTGCGTCTTCATCGTACTCTTCTCACTCGGCTTCGGCCCAGTACCATGGTTGATGATGGGTGAGGTGTTCGCTGCCGATATTAAAGGTGTAGCTGGCTCCATTGCCGGCACAACCAACTGGATTTTGGCTTTCATTGTAACGAAGACATTTAAGGATCTGAAGGAATCAATGGGCTCAGGTCAAACCTTCTGGCTCTTCTCAGGCATCACTGTCATTGGTGCAGTCTTCGTATTCTTCGTTGTACCAGAGACGAAAGGCAAGAGTTTGAATGAAATTCAAGCAGAATTGGAAGGCAAAAAAGCAAGCACAGCACCCGCAGCGTTGAATGGTGCAGTCTAATCAGCAGGTCTGGAAAAGACATAAAGAGGATTTAAAGGTATACTAAACAAATGAAAAAAAAAAACAGGTATGCAAGGAGCAGGGAAGGAGTTGGATGGCAGTAAACAAATTAGTTTATTAAAGGAAAAATATTATCTGCAGGGAGAGAAAAAAATTGTGAAATAGCGGAGATAAGGCGTTGGATGTATTAATGTTTTTCTTATTAGAAAAGTATTGCGTAATCTTAGGTCTTAACAGTATACACACCGCATGTTAAATGAATACATACATACATACACATACGTTTACACACTCTAACACTAAGTCCTAAAGTTAAGCGAATAATGTATGGAAAGAACGCGCGTAGAGGAAGAAGAACCGGCAATTTTTGTTAAATTTGCGCTTTAACTGCGTTTAGTAATTCTAACAAGAGAATTTATTATTTAATGATGTATGTAATATAATGTAATTGTTTTTTTTTTTTGCCTAATATTTGTAAGATGGTTTTTTTTGCGTAAAGTGTACACACTTGCTTTTTTAAGGCGAAGTAAATCTAAATTTCTTATAATATTTATAGTTGTGCGTGGAAAACTGTTACGTGTATTTTATTTAAATTAAAACTTGCATACTCGATTTCGCTTAAATGCAATTTTATAATAATTGTATTTAAAATATGTTTTAATGCTAGATATCATACACACACACACATAATTTTAAATTTACCAAGAAAAAAATTATGTAAGCGGATATTAAAAACTCACCCCACCCCCCTCTCTCTCTCTCTCTCTCTCTCTTTGGCGATAAAAAAAATGTTAAACCTGATTTAGCAAATTAGTTAATTTTATTTTTTAAACTTACAAGAATAGCCAAGGAAAATAGAAAAAATGTTGGTCTCTACCTAAGAAATTTTAAGTTAACTTGATTTGTATAATTTATTTATTGTTTTAGAAAACCGATTCTAACGCAAAAATCTTGCAAAAAATGTTTATATTCCCTCTGAGAACAGCAAAATGCAGAGAAGATAACATAAATAAAACTAACAGAGAAGACTGAAGGTCAAGAAAATATCCTAAAAACAAAAACGAGAAAAAATTATAATAATAATAATAATAATAATAATAATAATAGTACTAACCAAATGCATGAAATGTTGAAAATGCACTTAAGTGTTGTAAAAGTTTAAGGTGTGTTCAGAGTTAGGTAAATTAAGAACGGTAAATTAAGCAACGGCGAGTTCAATACTCTAAGGCAGCAAAAGACGTATGGTTTTTATGTGTAAAGTAAGCTAAGCTAAGTTTGTTGGAAAAAGAAGATTTCTGTTAAAAATATAGAGATTTGAAATCTCTTAGCATCGTCTCCACCGTAGTTACACACCCAACCAAGCATATTAGAGTTTACAAAAACACAATACAAAAGACTCAAACACCGATAAGCAGTAAAAGCATAATCCCGCATTTAAAACAAAATTAAGCAAATACTATAGTTTGCTCTTTCTAATTGTAAATTGCATTTAAAATATATTTTAGCGTATTTTCATTGTTAAAGCATTTTATTTTGTGCATGAATGCGCGCACAAATGACACACAAATACTTGAAAACTTTTGTTTCACAATTATCCATAACTGCGCACTTTTTTGTTTTTTGTAAGTCTTTTAATGTGTTATCTCGTCTTTCGAAAAAACAAAAGCGCCTTCAGCCAAAAATGTTAGTGGCACCCGAATCGCTGTAATGGCGTCGAAAGTTTTGCTCTTTCCACGCAAAAAAGCAAATATATATTTTTTAATTTTAAAGTTAATCTTTTATTTCATAGATTGGTTCTTATTATTTCTTTTTTCATTTTCGCTAAATTTCGCTTAATTTTATTTTATGTTATACTCTAAATTAATTTGTTTAAATACTTATACGAATACACTCTACACTAATGTAGCCTTAAGTTTGAAAGTCTTTTTGTATTTTTAATTTATTGTCCATATCTAAATATGTAATTACTGTGTAAAATATAATAAATGCAAACATGTTATAATAAAAGTCATGTTGATGCAAAAAATATTTAATAAAATAAAAGATATGATTTTTGTAAAAATACGTCATTTGAGTTTCTTTGGGGGCGTCCATAAATTACGTGAGGTGTTTTTTTTAATTTTCTGACCCTCCCTCCCCCCTGCACAGTGGTCCGACCAGAAAACGTTGGCGGACAAAATTCAAAAACTCATTTAATTAAGCTGAAAATATATATTTAGGGGTTTTAAGGATCAGTGATGACGAATCTGACCTTAGTTTTAGCAAATTTTAAATTCATTGAATACTATAAATACATTTTTACTTCCGTAATTCGCTGGTGAGTTCATTTTTACATTTTTCACGACCCCAGAGAGTACCACGTGGAGGTTTACGGTAAGGTTATTCTCTCCTCATTTTTTTTTGTTTTTAGATTTTTTTTTTTTATTTTTTTTTTAATTTTTTTTTTTTTTAATTTTTTTTTTTATTTTTAATTTTTAATTTTTTTTTTATTTTTAATTTTTTAAATTTTGTTTGGATATTTAGTTGTTTTTTTGTTTTTCATTTTTCATTTTTTTTTTATGATTCAGAATCCTCGGTTTCTGATGAGCTGTTGTCTGAGGCTGGATCATTTTTCAAATTTAAAAGCGCAAGAACCGTTTTTGAAAATGGTTTTGGCTTGTTTTTCGGAACCTTAGTTTTTGATATTATAACTACATCTGATGAACAAAGCAAAGCATTTAATAAATCTGTCATTGTTTCCATTCTCGACATTTTTCGTGTATTGTTTTGTCTAAAATTTTTCAAATCCTTATTGCGTGCTCCCTGGGCCTCTTCGGAGAGTTGGCCAATAGGCAGCAAAGCATGTTTAATAATTCAACTCCCATGAATTAATATTTTGTGCACGGAAGCCGGCATGTAATACCAATCATATAGTTGGACAAATAGTTTAGCAGAATCAAGGGCATATTTTTGAAATGCTTCAATATTAATACCAAGACCAGACGATAATGTTTGTAAAATAGTGGCAAACCGCTTGATTAAATGAATATCAATTCCAGTAATTACTGATGATACTTCAGGATCATTAAAAAACCTGCGAGCCGTGTTCCCTTCATTTGTCGTTCCACTACCACCCGTTTTAGGAATATCCAGCAATAATCCCATTCGACTTTTGAATGCTGCTTGGACAGATGTCTTTTTATTTTTTAAACTATTTTTTTCTTCTAGACTTCTAGCCTGCCATTTTTTGAACTCTAATCGATATGATATGTGTAGTAAACATTCGAAAAATCTTATCCATGCATGTAAAGTGGGCAAGCCAAACTGAAATGTAGATGGATCGGTTTCCTTTAGAATTGATTCTTCGATTTTGTTCATCATTATTGGCGTTGACCCACATACCTACATAGCATTTTTGAGTTGATGATGTGTGGGTAAGAGCATTGCATACTTTGCCATCTACCATGGTGAGTAGCATTTTATGCGAAATTGATATATTTAATTCATTAAGTTTAATTTTACTTGGTGTTAAATTATCTATTTGACTTTGTACCCAATCCCTTTCTTTCAAAGAAACTATCGAACTCTCTTTTATGAACTGTCTTTCACACTATCATCATGGTATTGAAGCTTCTCAAGAACGTAATCTTGTAATTCTAACTTCTTTGACTCAAAACTTTTTTTTCTAAAGAACGCAAAAAAATAAATAACTCCTTTTTTTTAAAACTATACGTCATTTTGATTTTATTAATATATTACAAGCAGTTCTCAGATGTTCGTTAATATTCTAATCGGCTTATGCCCGTTCCTCCAGTGACAGATAAAAATGTTATATTATTATACATAATTTTATTGTATATAGTGTTATATAACATATATCATATTAATATTGTAATAATATTAAAAAAAAAATTTTGTTTTTGTAATACATTTTTTTTTTAGTTGTCTCTTAATGCTGATGGGGTCTGTGATGTCTTTTTCTGTCTTTTACACAAAATCGCATAAGCCATATGTAACGTTTTGCCTGTGGGTAAATGCAAAAAAGCTACATTATTTTTAATTTGCGCAACTTTGCGCAACAGGTTTCAGTTTGAGATCATAGCTGAAATATGTGGCTACATCACTCATGTTGATGTCAAGTGGACCGGTGTGGACCACTCGAAAAAATGATCTTTAAAAAAAAATTTTTCGAAAAATTTAGAAATTTCAAAAAAAAAAAAATGGATTTTGTACCACAACTTAAGAGAATTTTTACTGTTTCCGTTAATATATTCAATTATCTTTTTTTTTCAATATTTGGTTAACAATCAAATGGTAATATTTATTTGCAGACATGAAAATGAAGCGGTTGTATGAAGTACGATTTACATACAATTTCATGTTTAAAGTCAAAAAACTACAATGAAAAATTTTTTAAATTAAGTAATATTTTCAAGAAATCTGCCTTGAATATTTAAGAAAACATCTGCATTATCAAACTTTTATTTCAAAAATGTTGAAAAATTGAATTTTGTCCGGCCGCCCTGGTGAGATGTCGTGAGATTTTATTCAACCCCCTCCCCCATCCCCCAATCTCACGTGAGATTTTTCAAAATGTGGGTTTCTTATGTAAACGCGTTGGATTGTTATTGTAAAAAGAAAAAAAAAATTGCTTCGTGCTTTTATTTACGACTAGTTAAGACTAGTAATCAATATTGCTGAGAGTTATAAGAGTTATGACTGTATAGTAATTCTTAATAAAAATTTGTTGACATTCGCGCTCGTTAAAAAACTAAAAACAAAAAAAAATAAAATAGGCACGCATAAAACTGAATCAACTGCAATATACCTGGAGTAAATATTGGCTCTCTCTAACGTGCTCAGTGTACCATTCTTCGGCTGGCAGGTCTGGAATGCTGGAAGTGTCATTATTCGGGTCTTTACACTTAATGCACACTGCATACCATATTTCAGCCAAAATATCCCCTGCCTTTTTGAAATTATCCTCGTCAGGCCCACCTTGACGGTTATAAGAACAAGTTTAACTTTGCCGTCTAAATTCTTTATAAATTTTGAAAAATACTCCATTGTTAAAAGAGTGTCCAAGTCTTGAGCGTGACTAGTTGCAGTTGACGAAGAGTGCTTGCCACTTCGTATTGCTATATAAGTTGCTCCACTATATGAAACAGCTTGCTAAATTAGACCGAACTTTTCTCTCAGTGGATTCCCTGAGAAGCCGTTCAATCTCATGTTTAATGTGATGTATTAACTCTTCTTTCTTCGGGAATTTTTGCTTCGCAGTATTCCATAATTTTATCACATCGTCCTGGCAGGACTTCTTCGTCTTATAGACGTATCTTTTGACGTATGCGTTATAAAAATCTTGATAACTTCTTTTTAAATTAGTAAGAGCATGAACTGAGTCGAGTAAAACATTTACAAGGATAAACAAAGAAGGTTGGAACCTGTCCGTGTGTCGCTGCCACTCAGCTCGTACGCTCTTGTTCATCGAGTCGCGCGTTCGGCTGATAGTGGCGCGAAAACAAACGACGGGCTACACTGTACCGTAAATTCAGATTAAATTGAGGTATTTGGTATAAAACAAATATGGTGGTTTGACAGCAGTAATGTATAATGTCGAAGTATGAATGAAATTATTTTCTTTCGAACGAATTAGTGAATGATCTTAATCATACTACGATTACGCTTAAGATTAAATCTTAAGGATGTACAATCTGGATAATGGACCAAAATAGTATAATTTTTTTTTGTTGCAATTAGAAAAAAATTGCGTGCTATTTGCCGAGACCCCCCCTCTCTCCAACGTAACATTAGATGAGATTTGACTCGACCCCCTCCCCCCTTAAACATCTCACGTAATTTATGGACGCCCCCTTTCGAGGGAAAAATCATTTGCTGCTGTAGCAACCTGCTTATATCGAATGTTTAATTTAAGAACTTTAGAACTTAAATTCTAATAAAGGGTGATCAATTTAGAGGTATTGGATTTTAAATTGGAATAAAACAACGAAAATTTAAATTGATTGCGCAATCTTAACTATTTTTGTGTAGAGCCATAGCGTTTATTTTTTAAAGATAATCCCTTTCAAATGTTGGCTGCAATGTGATGTAATTGGGCCATACGTAAACACCAATTTTGAATGACTCGCGACTCGCTGGAGGACTTCAATCGGTATCTCGTGAATAACTGGAGTAATGCTGGCTTCCAATGAATCGCCCGAAGCTGATTGATCCACAAAGCATTTAGACCTTACATACCCGAGAGATGAACTGCTCACCGAAACGCCGACGCAGTAAACGGTTCACGGACTGTATGGAAAGTAGCGCTGTCTTGTTGGAACCAAATGTTGTGGAGATCACGGGCTTCACTTTCTGACATCAAAAAGTCGTATATTATGGCGTCATAGCATTCCCCATTCATTGTTACTTTGACACCAGCCCCATCTTTGTAGAAATATGGGTCGATGATTCCTCCAGCCCATAGGCCGCACCAAACAGTTGTTTTCAATAGATGTAATAGCTGTTCTTGAATGGCTTCATTGGTGATTGACGTAGCCAATAAGCAAAAACTGTGCTTCATCGCTGAACGGTTATGTACACCAAAAGTTGGCCTGAGCGCGCGATGATCACTTTTCACAGAGCCTCGATTTTCGTAATACAATTGTACGATTTGTAAACGTTGTTGAGGCGTAATACTGAAAAAAATTATGTATTTAGTTTGACGCTAGTCACGCGTGATCTGTCAAAACCCCTATTGGAAAAAGTACCTCCAATCTGATCACCCTTTACAAAACAGTAGCATTGTTGGAATTGATTTTTTTGTATTATGATCTGGTAGATAATTTCATGGCATTTATTTCTCGATTATGATATTCGGGAAATGTCCTCCGCGGCTTGTAACTCGTAGCCATTCGATCGGGTCCATTCGATCAGTCCAATTTTCGACAACTTTTTCGAATAAATCTGGCTTGAATATTGCAATAAATCGATTGTTAAGCGCGCTATATGGCAAGTTGCGCCGTCTTCTTTAAAGCAAATGCCTCGATGCTTACCTGATTAGTTTTTGGAAACAAAAATTCAGTCGGAATGGCTCGATAGCACTCGCCATTCACCGTAACGGTAACTCCTTCATTTCAATCTCACCTAATGGTAGGTCCAGCAAACTGACTGTTACGAAAAGGGTTTCGAGCGGGTTTAAGCGGGCATGTGAAGAGAAGGTTGTTCTCCTGTGGTTGTCTACCAGAAATATGAGGAGTCTATTCTGCTACGACGTAATTATCTCAGAGTGATGTGGGCTTCACGAGGGCAATAATTCCTGAAAGTGGTGATGGGCTCCCGGTGAATGTCATTTATTGTTGATCGACCCTCAATGAATGCCATTGATTGTCTGTCAATAGTCCATTAGTTCTAGCTCTTGGCGTGGATATTGACAAATTGTAGCTCTTTGCCTTCTGATGTGTTTAGAAATCGGTTCACTTACGGCCTTACACTTACCTGAAAAGAATATTCCCTATAGGAATCAAAAGCAGTGGTGATGTGTCACAGACATGAACGACTATAAAATGAATGGCCATGAAAGACCTGATCAGGTTGTTAATATGGGGATGGTCGAAAAAAGTTATTTGCCCGAAGTCTTTATTGAACAGTTATCGGAGATCAACATCAGATTAGGAAAGATGCAGCAACCTGTCGTAGCACTAACTAAATTTTTCACTTTGACCTTTAAATGCCAGGCAATTCGCAGGCTTCCGGTTCAGTCAGACCCTCGAATGCCGTCAGCGGAGTTCAACCACAACACATCGCAAACGAAGAGCTTCGGCTGCCTCATGATACTCACGTAGCTTTGGCTCAATTACGTTCTGGATATTGTAGCAGGTTAAACTCTTACCTATCCAGAATCGACCCCAACATATGAAAATACCCTGCAATGTACTAACCACTTAAATGCGAATCCTCCTTAAACCCACGCACTTAACACCTCTCTCCCTTTGGACCCAACCCATCGAAACAGATTTCCATTAGATGAGATACACGATGACAATCGGTGACTAAACTGTACCAGCAGGGCTTGATCAACTGCAACAACAAACATGGAGGAGTAACTTCTCCTACTCTTTTATTCGCTGGAGCAGTCAGATATGGGTTATTTCTTAAGTGCTGCAGCATTAACAACGTCACGAGTTAGTTTAATTTAATAGTTTAATTTTAGTCCCTGATGGATATTAGTTATTAACTTAAGATTAAACATTTTTATCTAAGTAATGGATTTTACAACTTATTTTAATAAAAAAAAAGTTTCATGTTGTAAAATGTTACATACAACAAATGTTTGCTTAAGGTCAAAATAATGGAAATTCAAATAAATATACTTTTTATATTGCTAATTAATAAACACTTAGCTTCTAACATTTAGAGATTGTGGGAAGCCTGTTCTAAACATCTGCGTTTATGTGCGCATCGCGTTGATGCAGGTCCATCTCATTTTCTTCAGTTTGCAGCTGCAACTAGTCGATTCGATATCCTTTAATACACGGCAAACCAGTAGGTACATGTTGCTGATATTTGTGATAATCAGAGCGAAAGAAGTTCAGTAATGTTATTTCCTCCATATAAATGCGATCGTGAAAAAACGTCCACGACACTATCGTATAAATCAATATGCAGACTGGATTAAGTAATATTATTTGGGTACCCACAGACCACCAAAACCAGCCAACGTAAGATGGATGTCGCATATAAGCGTAAATTCCATGCGTTATCAATTTATGATTATCTGCTTTTTCATATTGTACCTGTATAAAAAAATCGTGTGGATTAAAAATACATACGTTCGCATATGAAAATATATTTAGGAGCAGCTATTTATATTTTAGGGATGAAGTTCTCACCAGATGTGTAAAACTATTACGTGCAGTAATCATCGCGACTTTTCTTATAATTTCACCCAGCATACATAGCACCACGCCGATTAACCAAATGTAGTAGAAGCCTTTAAAACTTGGCAAAAACCACACTTCCAACCCAAATTCAAGCCAACTAGCTACCGCCGCCAATGCATAGTGAATGGAGTGGTTTAATATGAATGAATCCACGGAGAGGCTGTTCGGATTACACCACGCAATAGCAAGAAATTCTGAATAATGGAAAAATGCCATGAAGAAGCTATAAACACCGAATTGTTTTAATTCATCTGGAGCAAAAATAATTATTAGTACGCTGATCGCCTCGACAAAGCCCAAGAATGAAGACCGAAGCGCAATCTGCAATGTATACATTTTTGTTATTTTATATATTACTCTCAAATTATAATTTTCTTACTTGATAGTCATTGTCGTGCAGTAAATAACGGATTACCATATTAATTAACGCATAATACAATACCGGCCCCCACATAGCTGCACCCCAAATGTTTGGTACCGTGTCATAGTAGATTTGTGGTGCCGTTGCAAGAAGTACAATAAAAGATGTAAGCAAATAACAATATAAACTCAAACGTCCTTCATGGCACAATTTAGAATCCACAGATGCTGTCCGTTGCCCTGTGTTCATGGCCAATGTGTTACCCAGCTGTTACTCGTGCGACTCCACTTCACTTAAATGTTAATTGTCACAAGTTATTTGTGCTGCAAATGATTTTGTTGGCGTTTGCTTTTCTTAGGTGGCATTTGCCAGACTTTGTGCCGATTGCGCTTGTAAATGATTGATTTTTGGTCTGTTGAGATAAGCGATTATTTTTACTCCAGGTAAGATTGTATATATAACAAATAAACAAATAAACAGCTGATTGGAAGGCTGCCAGACCTAGCAACAATTATAGCATTGAGGGAAAAAAATGACAGGAAACTGTTTGAAACGTGACTGCGGGAAATTCGACTGCATGCACAATTACAAGTTAAAACACATTGCCAAAATTTTTTGTTTGAGGTATCCGCTTCCAAAGGCGGTAGTTATTTTACCTATAGTTTATGTGTGAAAGGGGTTGAAAAATATGCTTCCCTATTATGGAACCTGTCCTTTCTAAATTTCGTGAAGCTCAAAACAGCGAAACATTTTATTGATTATTTAAAACTTTATTATTATACATGAAATAAGGTACATTACTTATCTATAGAAAACAAACCTTCGCTTTTAAATCGTTTACCCTTGTATTTATAGAAATTTCTTTCCCCCAAAAAACATTCACCACATTAGATGCCGACATTATGAAAATGTTGGCACTTACCGTGTCAAAATGTGGTGTATTTCATATAAAACTAGAATGCAACCTTGTTACAACTTAGCGGCTCGACTTTTTATTTACTAGGTGTCTGATAGGTTGATAGATTACAACGTTTGGTCATCCGAAGCATAATTGAGAGAGTTATAATACAAGCAGTCACCAACGTAAGCGCAGTCCCCTGTCAGCTGTTACGATCAAGCTAAAGAGAGTCCCATGTAAATGAAAAAATTACTTCCCTTCCGTATCGTAGTAACGTAGATCTCATCGCAGAATTTTTGAAGATCCCGTAGAACCGTGTCAGCTGATTGCTCTCTCACACACAGTGTTGCCCAACAGTACATTTCGAAATCATTTACAAAATAAACTTGGAAAAATTTTAATTTTTGTTAAAATAACTTAAAAACAATGTTGAATTATGCTAATTATAGATAAATAAACTATTTGCATTTGTTGGTTTTTGGGCTTGGTTTATTGAACAATGAAAAATTGTAACTGATAACGCGGATGTGTGTAAAAGTATATAATATAAGCAAAAATAGCAATGGCAACATTTTTTCAATCCGGTTTGGCTTATTTTCTTCAGCATAGATCACAGTATCAATAAAATCACAGAAGCAGTGAAAAACATTTTTTTTTATATAAAGGGTGTTTTTTTAGAGGTTAGGTTTTCAAGATGAAATAAAACGTATATAATTTAATGTTATGGCCAAGAATTTAGCTTTATTATAAAGATAAGGGTTTGCCAATATGTTTTAAAAATGATTTCGGGCAAGTGGCCGCCGCGGCTGGCTCGAATAAATTCCAGCCGAGAGGCCCAATTTTCGACCACTTTTTGCAGCAATTGGGGCCGTATGTCAGCAATAACGCGCCGAATATTCTCTTCCAAGACGTCAATCGTCTCGGGCTTATCTGCGTAGACAAGCGACTTCACATAGCCCCACAAGAAATAGTCCAGCGGTGTTATATCGCACGACCTTGGAGGCCACGCCACAGGTCCACGGCGCGAGATAATGCGCTCACCAAAAGTTTCCTTCAATAAATCGATTGTTGCGTTGGCTGTATGGCATGTAGCGCCGTCTTGTTGGAACCAAAGGTCGTCCACATCAACATCGTCCAATTCAGGCACGATAAAGTCATTAATCATGGCTCTATAGCGCTCTCCATTGACTGTAACATTATGGCCGGCTTCATTTTTAAAGAAATATGGACCAATGATTCCCTCTGCCCATAAAGCACACCAAACAGTGACTTTTTGAGGATGTAACGGCGTCTCAGCAATGGCTTGTGGATTATGTTCACTCCAAATGCGACAATTTTGCTTATTGACATACCCATTCAACCAAAAGTGAGCTTCATCGCTGAACAAAATTTTCTTCGATGCGTCGCGCGAACCGAACCATTATTTTCGTAATAAATTTGCACGATTTGCAAACGTTGTTCAGGTGTAAGTCTATTCATTATGAAATGGCAAACCAAACTGAGCATAAAGCAAGTGACAGCTGTCAAAAAGACAAAAGTAGTGGCAACTTGAAAACTTAACCTCTAAAAAAAACACCCTTTATAAATAAATAAGAACAAGTTAATGAAAATCGCAGAAATCGTTTTAAAAAATAAGTTAGCTTTTGTATTTTCGTATTTGTACTTTTCTTTTTTTTTTTGCTTTTAACAAACTTTTAAACAAATTATGACTTTCTGGTTTTCACCATTTTAAAGAGCCTGCCACACACTATTCGAATCAACAAAAAAGTGAAAAATGATTTTTTGACACGTAAGGTACCTTTTCATAGACCAGGTCACATATATTGGGTTTGATGTTTGAAAATGAAAAAGTATATTCTTCTTCAAAGATATAATATTGCACTGTCATTATTATAAAATGATGACATTAATATGTATTTATGTATGTATGAAACCCATCTGCAAGATGAATACCACTTCTTCCTCGACTAACATAATTTGACGCAAGCCCTTTGTTCACACTTTTCTACTCCTATGTAAGGGTTGCCTTATGACTTTTAAAGTGTATCAAAAATTCATCCGTTCATTATCAAATTCTGATTAGTCGAAGTAACACATACTGCACGTGTCTGCGCAAGTTTTTGATTTTCACAAACTATAGAACAAAGGAACATTTCCTCGTTTTAGAAACCAATTATTGCATTTAAAAATTATAAAATATAAGGAAACACAATGGTTAGTCTATAAATGTTTCTGTAGGTCTATAAGCTTTGTGCGATTCATTGTTTTTCGTGAAAAAGAACTTTCGTTCTCGATGTTTCTACAACCGGCAATCAAACCATTAGATTTTTGTGAAGTCAGTTGTCAGCCTGGTTGTCTTACACATGGCTGTTGTGTAACGTGGAAACAAATCGAAATTAACATTGACTGTTGCAAAACGCGACTGGCGCAACATTTTCTGATATCATTCAAATCGTTCTTTTGCAGGCACAAGCTATTAAGAAGATTTTGCCCATGTTGGACCGCATTCTGATTCAGCGTGCCGAGGCTATCACCACCACAAAGGGCGGTATCCTTCTACCTGAGAAATCGGGTGTCAAAATTTTGCAGGGTACTGTCGTAGCTGTAGGACCTGGTGCAAGAAACTCGGTAAAATAATAATTTTCTAAATGTTCATCTGTACATATTTTTTAACCGATCCCGTTTTTTTCATTTTAAATAGCAAACTGGTAAC
Organism: Anastrepha obliqua; assembly: GCF_027943255.1. NCBI lineage: Eukaryota > Metazoa > Arthropoda > Insecta > Diptera > Tephritidae > Anastrepha > Anastrepha obliqua. The sequence continues at coordinate 123,598,633 of NC_072894.1, forward strand.
TACATCCCGGTGGGCGTGAAAGAAGGCGACCGTGTGCTGTTGCCCGAATTCGGTGGCACTAAGGTTGAATTGGAAGACAAGAAAGAGTACATTCTTTTACGTGAATCAGACATCCTTGCGAAATTGGAATAGTTTTTTAAAAATGTAGTTTTCCTATTATTGCATCGTCATCTTTCATATGTGAATAAGGTTTAGTGGTCTGAAGATAAGATGGTCAAGTAATTTGTTTCTTAGTTTATAAATTCCATTTAATACAATAATGCGTTTAGAATTGTTGGCATATTGTTAGTGCGTTTACATAAACGTGTTGGTTTAAAAAGAAAATAAAACGGTTTTACGCTTTGTTTCTGGAAATTTGTTTATTCTTATTGTAAAGCTTGGTACAAGGTCTAAATGTATGAAAAACTATTTACTTATCTAATTTTAAGTTTGCTAGGCCATAAACCTGGTTCATTACCGAGCGTTCTTGGACACCAGGTATGGATTCTACTACGGCGCGCTCTCTTGACAATTTCACCAAGGCTTCGAATGATTTTGGTTCCCAAATTGCGAGATCAGCTAAAGATTTCCTATAATACATAAATTACAATTAACATTTATTCATGTTTAAGCCTGCAGGGATCATAGTTTAGTGGTATACTAACTTGTTTAATAGAATGTTGCTGCGAGCCAATGTCTCCTTAAATGCCTCGAGAGTAATGCCATATTGTTCACAACCAGCTTCGACACGTTTGGACCACAACTGTACAATATTTATTAAGCTATCTATAATATTAACAAATTATTTGAAATTTGCTCGTTACTCACCTCCGCCATGTCCAACTTTTTTAACTTGCGGCCCTTTGTGGCATATACTAAAGCGCGATGTACATTTCGTATGGCTATGGAATAGCAATTGCGTTTGCGTCCACGATAATGCTATTTAGTGAAGCATATTTGTAATAAAATGTTTTTATAAGGAATGTAGGTTGTGCTGACTGCTGTTCTACTTACCGCCGCAAGTTTGAAAATCTTCCTTTTACGCCAAAATTCATCAGGACCTTTAGATCTTACGAAAAGTGCGAGCGTTGGGAAGACCATATTTGATTAATAATTATATTATATTTTGGTACAATTCTACGTTTTCCTATAAATTGTTATTATAAGTTTTACATAACCTCTTTGCGACGGCAGACTGAGTATTTTGACAGCTTCCCGAATGAATTGCAACAGCTGTTTGCGTAATTTATTTCTACAGTTGATTCATTCTACAGGGTCATTAACAAACTTATTTTATATTGCTTGAATTAAATAGAGACATGAGGTATTACGAGATATTACTCTTATTTAATTCTTATTGCGACGAGTTCATAAATATTTAAAAATGAATAACAAGCAACTTAAATAGGACAGCATTGCAAAATTTTCACAAATTTCTACATAACATAAAGCATTTTTATGGAAGTATGAGATCGCTCGGTTTAATGTGTCTGAGTCTTCGTATAAATCCGTCGGTTTTAATTAAATTGTGTGCTTCTGTTGTTGTTGTTGTTGTAGCAGCATAAACATTCCCCATACTTATATACGGTGAATGCTGCTGGAGTGACAGTCCTTGGCCGGATATAAATCCGGGTCAGTGTTGCCAGAACCAATCGCAGCAGCGTACTAAAGCGATGATCAAAAAAGTAATAGATTGCTGTACTCCGTAATAGGAGTCTAAGCAAAATTAAAAAAAAAAAAAAAACACATTTTTCTAATAGCGGTCGCCCCTCGGCGGGCAATGGCAAACCTCCGAGTGTATTTCAGCCATGAAAAAGCTCCTCATAAAAAATTTCTGCTGTTCGGAGTCGGCTTGAAACTCTAGGTCCCTCCATTTGTGGAACAACATCAAGACGCACACCACAAATAGGAAAAGGAACTCGGCCAAACACCTAACAGAAGTTTAATTTTCGTTTAATAATAAATCTGCAAGACAAAATACGGATTCCTTCTTATACATACATGTAGATATTCTTTTATATTAAATTCTTGTTCATGGTCCATTGAAAAAATAATCCGCAATTATTTCACGTGAGAAAATGTTCAGAAACACTCACCTTTCCATACTGATGTATCAACAGGATTAAATTGACTAAAACGAAAACAAAACACTCACTATCACACTGACATGCTCATCACAGTGACAATTCTCGAACTGAATAAACTTCTAACAAATCAGTAAAGCTCATTCAGAAAGGCAGAGTCAAATAAACGTCATAACACAGTCAGTAACACAGGATATCACTAATTAACATATATTCTTCCAACATTAGCGGGTTTAACACGTTCACGCCGGCGCGTACCACCGGTGGCTCGCACAAGTCTGCTTCATGGGGCGGCGTGTACCAGCGGTGGCCCGCACAAGATTGCTTCATGGGATGGCGTGTACCACCAATGGTACTTTATTAGACGGTACCTATGAGATGAGAAGCCATAAATGACTACCCTTATGAAAAAATTTCGTTTTATATAACCTGCAATCGCTTCCGATAGAGCGAAAAGATGTAAACGTTGCCGTCTGTGGGCGAAGACCATGAATAACAGCGCCGGCGGGAACGTGTTAATATTTTAAGCCTTTATGGCCAATGCGCACGTTGCAAGTTGCAACGTGTTGTATCGTGTTGTTATATATATTCAAAATTGACGATGTGCAGTTTTTTTTGTTTGAATATTTTTCTGATTCTGTTTTGTTTTTATCATATACGGCAATTTGTTAAGAATTAAAGACATATTATTAGAACAAAAGGTTTTTTTGATTTGCTTCATTCGTTTGCATTTTATTGGCCCACAAAGTTGAGAATGTTAACTATGGAAACACTTTTGCTCCCTACTGTATGTTTGCATACGTTTGTCTATTTGCTTTGAATTCTTTATATGCAGATGTGTATGAGAGGTGTATGAGCTGGGTTTTGAGGCAAGTCATGTTTTTTTCTGCCCACATGAATATGGATGGCCACATGAAGATGGAATGGTTTACAAAGTTATTTTTTTGTTATGATATTTGAATAATTTTGATAATAGACCTAAATTCAATACAATTTAGTCAATTAGATACTTAAAATTTCATATTCATGCATGCGTATACTTAGAATTATTATTATTATTATTTATTAGAGAAATATGAAATATAACACTAATTGATAGAGCACACTAGCTACTTAGGCCTACGGTGCTATTGCGTTACTTAGAATTAATTTATTCATCTCACAAGAAATAATCAATTTGCGCATGCGAAATGCCGACGGCAAATAAGCATGAAAGAAAAATGTACAAGTCTGCTGTTATTTTCTTTTCCCTAACATCAAATCATGGCATTTTACATTTCAATGCAAACGTTATATTTATTTCTGTTGACTACGCTCCGCTATGTTAACTCTCTTCTGTTAACTTCCTACCCTCGTTTTGATGTGTTTTGACATTTAACCTGTCCATTCGTTCCTGCGCCTTCTCTATGAATTTACGTTCTCTGCTCGTACGAGTACATATCGCACCCTAAATACAAAAGGGTCACAACTCAAAATGTACTTCTGCTCAAATATGAATGAGACGTTATCAATAAAACGGTCCGCGGATGACATATGGCAAAAATAAATTTTTTGTTTTTTGGTAGGACTGTTATAAGCTTACATGGCAAATTTCAGCGTGATATGTCACATAGTTTGTTTTCTGTGCTACTGTAAACAAGTCAAGCTCGAGTGTGGAAAATTTTGAGTTGTGACCCTTTTGTATTTAGGGTGCGATATGGCGTGCTTTTTATTATAAGGCTTTTAAACTCACGTAAATACATACATATAATTATGTACTTACACTAGTTTCACTGTCCTTGCGAGAGTTGACTGATATTAACAATAACTTTTATATCATTTTGATATTTTACGCCAGGGAAATTTTATCTTTTGTCCAAAACCAATTTCGTAGAAAGAGTTTCAATGAGTTTTCTTGATCAATTCTTTCCAGTGCAAATTCAGTTAGTTTAGAACTAACAATTTGTCTATCGTTCTCTGGCTCAACAAATTCATTGAGACCTGTTGCCATCGGTGCTAAGTGCCTACATACCGAGTTATCATTGCCATAACACCGGTGTATTTATAGTAAGTAAACGAAGTAATACAAATATTTGACTAGCAAAAACTGAAAGGGAAATAATTCTCAAAGAACAGTCAGTTGCTGATTCACCTACTAAGGCAATATGGCGGACCAAAATGAGTTAGATCAGTTGGCCGCAGCAGAATTGGAGAGATTGCAACGGCAAGTATGTAAATTGAAGAACTCAACCATTACATTTTTTTATTTTTTTATGAAAAAATTAATACTATCGCCCATATTTCCAGCATCGCTCATTTCAATTGGAACTTCGTGGATTGCTGGAAGAAAAAGCTAGGCAGTTAAAGAAACAAAACCACTTGATAACGGTTTTACAACAGGAACATCAAAAGTTGAAAGATGAGATTAGCACACTGGAGGGTGGAACGCATGCGAGAAAAAATACAAATGTAATTGGGACTCTATTTATTAGTCTTTTCGGAAGGTCTGAGAATATCCCTATTTATCCTGAGCGACCGCCGTAGCCGAATACTTTGGTGCGTGACTGCCATTCGGAATTCAGAGAAAACGTAGGTTCGAATTTCGGTGAAACACCAAAGTTAAGAAAAAAGTTTTTTCTAATAGCGGGCGCCCTTCGGCAGGCAATGGCAAACCTCCGAGTGTATTTCTGCCATGAAAAAGCTTCTCATAAAAAAAAAAATATCTGCCGTTCGGAATCGGCTTGAAAGTGTAGGTCCCTCCATTTGTGGAACAACTTCAAGACGCGCGCCACAAATAGGAGGAGGAGCTCGGCCAAACACCCAAAAAGAGTGTACGCGCCAATTATATATATATATTCATATATATACATATATCCCGTAAAAAGCCTCATACCGTGTGCATGTATAGTATGACATTTGATTGGGTTAGTAATAAATCACAAGCAGAGCTATGCAGGCTTAGATGGAATTTCCAGCCGTGAGGACAAGCGAGTGTCAAAATGGACAACTTTTGAAAACAAAATTGAAAAGTTAGATTAAGGAGAAACTATAATGAAGGGTGTAAACAAATCTCCAAAAGGATGAGAGCGCAGTATCTGATTCTATCTGAATCGCTGAGAGTAGTGTAGCAATACCGCAATACGCATAGCCATTTGTAGTCACTCTACCGTGAAAATTGTCGCGCTAATAGTCCATATAAAACTATTTTTGGACCGTCTGAAAAGACTGTGTGTCCAGATTCACTAGCTTTCAGCGTATAATACATTTGTATTATCTGCGAATTTTTTGCAAAATTCCAAACTTCGTTTTATTATTTTTTGCAGAAAGAAAAGCGACTGAGTTTTTTGCAAAGGCAAAACGTCGAGCTACAACAAATTTTGCAAGGCGAACGTGTTAAGATATGGGAGCTGGAAGGTCACATTAAGAAGGTTGTTATTACATAGTGTGGTTTAAGTATCGCTTACAAAAATATGTCTAATATTATGTTATATTTTGTAGGTCGAAAAGGAAATCGATGGCTTGCGCAAGAACGAAGTCACTGATAGCTGTTACAAGGAAAGCATTGGCAAGGTGCAAAAGAATGTCGTCAAGTTGGAGAATCGCTTGGATGTGGTTAATAAAAAGTACAGCGATGTTTTGACTGAGAATTGCAAATTGCGGGACTCCATAAATCACATGCTACAGGATCGGTGAGGTGTACAATAGATTTATGCCAATGTTCTGATAAGTGTGGAAATAGCGCCCTAAGGGGGTATGTTCTACACATTGAAAATTTAGTGAAACTGAGTGGTTAGATACATAAATATTGAGCATGGGAATAAGTCTTCGCCCTGATGTGTCGCTGCTGATACTATTTTTGTGTTTACTCTGGCAATATACTGGTGATTTGAAGGTGTATGTGTGAGGTCTCGATCGCAGTAGTAGACATTCGTTTGAAGCGTAAAGATTCTTTTTTATCTGACGTCAAAAATGTTTACATTCGTTTGGAAAAAACAGCATTTTCGGAGTCATGCTTCATTCCTATCTTTTAAAGAAAATTGCAGCTGAAACGTGTCGTATATTGATCAATATTTACGGCAGTCACACTCAGTGGCGGATCTACCTAATGGCTTTTTGGGCTTCAGCCAGGGCCCCGTGGTTGCAAAGGGCCCCCAGCCACCAATAAAAATAAAATACGAGTGCTTGTCTTTGAAGTGCAAAAATAAACAAAAACTGGCTGTGTGCGGCTAATAAAGTTACTACATATACCATATAACTTTAAAAAAGTGTAGTGCATAAAAAAGTGTTGGTGCGATAATACGTCTCGAATTTTGAAAAGAGACGGTGAAGCTCCATGGAATATTCAGAACAAAGCAAAGGCAATTGCATCAACTTCGTAAGTAAATCTAGTTATAAGTGTTCTCTGTAATTTCTGTAAGGGTGGATGGGAATTCGAATTATGGCCAGCTCTACATGGAACCAAAAATCTGTAGAGTCTAGCGATTTATGATTTGTGAAATAATCGGTAGCGCCAATCGGCTTCAACAAATTAAGTTTACCGGTGGCTTCAACCAAACAAATCGACAGGAGTTGTTAAGAAAATTATTCCTCATCCAGCGGTCGGGTTCATCCACTCAAAAATTTATTCGCATGTTTTTTCTAATAAATTGCGTTACTTGTACAAAATATTAGTACCTATTAGGTTAATATATCTCAACGATTATAGGTTAATTCTGTCCTTTGATTATTTTTAGAATACCAAAATCATACCAATGTCTACAAGAAAATATAAAAGTGGAGCCGAAAAACGAAAATTACAGTTAAGCCGAGAAAAAGAAAAAAGTAAATGTGCAACAACAACAACCCTCTGATCCAACTGAAAACGATATTAATGCTCAACATAAGGAAGCTTATATTGAGACTGAACGAAATTCAGAAAACATTAACTTTGAGTTTGGGAACTATATTGACGTGGGATCGTGGCCAGTGTCACTAAATAATTACTTCATTAATCACATCCTCTCTCATGAAATAACAGATCTTCAAAATAAAGATCCAGAAAATAAATATCCAGCTTCAACAAAAAAATATAAAGATCAAAATAGATCATTCTCAGACAGATATTTCATTAAGAAAATGAAAATCGGCCAAAAACTGGAACGACCTTGGTTGTGCTATTCACCCAGCCTTGGGACTATTTTTTGTTCGACTTGCAAACTTTTTTCTAAAACACTTTCTCAATACACAACGGGATTTTCTGATTGGAAACACATAGGAACGTCTTTAGAAAATCACGAAAATTCTAATGAACATAAACTTTCTATGTTAGCTTGGCTGTTACGAAAAGAAAATAAGTCTGTTGTAGATAAGCAGCTCCAGGATCAATCAAAGAAAGAAACAGAGTACTATCATAATGTCATGAAACGGGTTATTGCCGTGATAAAATTTTTGAGTATAAGAGGATTAGCATTTAGAGGTTCCGAAGAAGTATTTGGTACACCACATAATGGTAATTTCATGGGAGTTCTGGATCTATTGGCAGAGTTTGACCCATTCATTCGGGAACATATTGAACAACGAGAGCTGCGACCGAAACCAACAATATCGTACTTATCAAAAACAGTATATGAGGAAGTTATTGATATTATGGGCAAACAGAGAGTGAAACAAATTATAAATCAAATAAATAACGACGACACAAAGTATTATTCAATTGTGATGGATTCAACTCCAGATCTGTCTCACAATGACCAACTTGCTATTGTATTACGATACTGTTTTCAGGGAAATCTGTACGAGAGATGTGTCTCATTCATCAAAATTAGTAGTCATACTGGTTTACACTTATTTAATATTCTACAACTTTTTAGAAAAAAATGGGCTGGTACTGGATAACTGTAGGGGACAGTCTTATGACAACGCAGCCAACATGTCGGGTCAGTACAAAGGTGTCGAAGCATTAATTAAACAAAAAAATAAAAGTGCGGATTATGTACCATGTGCTGCACATTCCCTTAACCTAGTTGGTGAAGAATGTGTTAAAATTGCAACCGAAATTGTAAATTTTTTTGGAGTGGTGCAAAAAATATATGTTTTCTTTTCATCTTCAACCCACAGGTGGCAATTGTTACATCGTGAAACGCAACTAAAATTTATGTTAAAAAGTTTAAGCCAAACCAAATTAAAAATTTTTTTGACGTTGCCCATCACCAGCTGCGAAGCTGAGCGCTCTTTCTCCAGGATGTCATATATTGAAAATAAGTATAGGACAACAATGTCGAACGATCGACTTAATCATTTATCTCTTCTTTCGATAAATTGTGATCTAACAAAGGATTTAGCAGTTGATGAGCAAATAATGGAATTCGCTGCACGAAAATACAGAAAGATTGATTTGTAATTTAATATTCTTTATTATCGTATTTGATTTGATAAATAAATGTTTTTATAAGATGATGTTTTTTTCTGATAACTATATAATGCGTCACCATAGAAAACAGGGCCCCCGAGTAACAAGAGCCTAGGGCCCTACAATGTCACGATCCGCCCCTGGTCATACTCCATCAAATAATAAAGAGTGGTTTCGACGCTTCCAAAGTGGCAATTTCAACGTGAGTAATAAAGTTCGCGAAAGGGCACCGAAAATATTCGAAATATACAACAATTACACAGGCCTGCGAAATTTAACTTTTTTCAGTTTCTAGAATGGCTGTACTTGTTTCTTGTAGTTTTTTATGCGCTGAAAACGAATCTGACCTTCAAAATACTCCATCACGTCAGGATTTTTGGTAAATGAAGCCTAAAAGGTCAAAAAATGGCCATTTTAGCCATTTTTGATAGTTTTTTTTGGGATAGAAAATGGCCATTTTTTGACCTTTTAGGCTTCATTTACCAAAAATCCTGACGTGATGGAGCATTTTGAAGGTCAGATTCGTTTTCAGCGCATAAAAAACTACAAGAAACAAGTACAGCCATTCTAGAAACTCACCCTCGCAGGACTGTGTTATTAAATAAAGATGATATGTCTAAAGAGTTGGATGTTGACAGATCAACCGTCGGTAAACGTTTGCACGCGATGCGAATGGTCCAGAAAGCAGGTAACTGGGTGCCACATCAATTGAAGGAGAGGGATTTTCTTGAACGGCAGAAAAGAAAAGGTTTTCTGCATCGCTTCGCCGCTTTTCTTTAATCCAGATGATAAAAGTCGATTGATATAAGAGTGAAGTTTCTTCTAATTCTGAAAATAACACACACTGACATTCCTTTCCTACCGTTATAGCAGGAGCTTTCCTTACAATTCTTGGCTTTGCCTGTTGCATTATGAATGTTAAAGGAATAACATAATAATAACAGTGGTTTGCTTTTGATCTTAGAGTGAAAGGGTATGACCGGGTTATGTTTACTTACTTACTTGAATCCAAAATAGCGGACCAGCTGTTTCTGTCTTGCGTTCGATGGTGCCAGTCAGAAATCTCGAGTGCCGACAACTCCTGCAGCACTTGGTCCTTCCATCAGAGATGTGATCTTACTCTTCTTCGTCTCACTTTTTGGGGTACTATTTCATAGATTCGCCTTGCTGGAGCGTTCTCGTTCATGTATTTTCATTGTCGCAAGTTAGTTGGAACAATTTTTTATCTCGGTCTACACAATGTAAGTTCCCAAATCGATTTTCCAGAGACGGATTTTATGTTGAAGATATCAGAGTACGCTCTGTGACTCTGCCACCTATGAGGCTTGTTTAAAAAGTTCTGCAAAACTAAAAACTACTTAACTGATAGGGGTAAACCTTTTTGTTTTTCGACATATTCTCTTTTTAGGCACTTCGATAAACGCTGTTCTAGTTTGTTGATCCCTCCCGAATAGAAGGTTTTATTTATAATTATAAATGTGACTATTTCACCACAGTCGCTTGGGTATATTTTACACGGATTTCAATTAATTATTGTACTTCCTTCTTCGGCGATTGAAACCAAAGGTAGAAAGTGGGAAAATTTTACGCTTAATTGTAAATAGTGGCATTGAAAGGCTTAGAGGAAAATTTATCATGTCCAAACTATCTACAAAATGATTAAATTTTTCCGTCGGGCAGTGAGGATACTGAGCTTTCGCTAAAAATAGAAAAAAATTCGAAAAAAGATTAACATTTAGCGTCTACTTTCGGTTTTTCGTTGGTCGGGTAGATTTATAGCGGAATAAAATCAAGTGTAAACAGTACAATTATTGAAGGTTATGCAGTCTGAATGCTCTTTTTGGTTCGGAAATTTTGAAGTGAAAACTTCTTTAGAATCCTTGGGAGTCATTTGAGACTCGATGAAACGAAAAAGCGACACTAAAAAGAGACATACATATAGATCTTATAGTATATAGCCTGCGAGAGAATGAGATAGAACACAGTTATACAGCGTTCCCTATTCTCCGTCTCCTCTTTTTGCGGTGCTTCGTAGCCTCCCCACTCTTGGCTACGAAGCGTTATATGTTGATATACGTACTGCTGCGTACTGCTGAGCCACTCTAGTATAGTGATAATTATATAATTAATATAATTATCCCGCTCCTAATGCTGCTTTCGTCTCATTCTCTCTCAGTTTGTTTTACGGAAGGTTTGACTTCTATCGCGTCTAACCGTTAGACTAGTATTTTTTTTTTTAATTCGAGGTTCTTATTATATTTGTAGCGCAAATTTCAACGAGATGTGGCAATCAATGGTGACTCAGTTTAACGAAGGGAAAAAATATATAATTGAGTTAATAGATCAGTCTACCGTGGCGTTTGATTTGCGCGAGGAGCTTTGCAATAAACTACAAGTCCTCAAGGATCGAAGCGAGAACGATAAAATTATGCATATACAGGTATTTGAACTTTGAGGTCCTTACGTTTGATGCGTGGGCTTTTTTATATACATTTTAGCTCAATATTTTTACAAATAAGTTTTCAACTCTGATAAATACACCCGAAGGTTAGCCAATATCCGCCGACGAGCGATCGCCATTAGAAAAACTTTTTTCTATCAAATGGTGTTTCGTGCACGGGGTTTCGAACCCTTCGAATGGTAGTTACGCATCAACTCTTTTGGCTACGGCGGCCGAATCTAACTAAAACCAACGTTTCTCGCAAGGCGCTTGTTCACCGACTTTGAGTTTGAAAGGAAGATGTTCCTTGGATAACACAGAATCACACCTATGAAGAAAGTCTGGGTTAAAAAACTTTCGAATTACATTCTACCGAAAATCGATTGTGGTTAGAACAACCATTTTGTATTTTTATGTTCACAGCGGAGGTTGCACTGATCATAAGCGCTCACGACTAAGATGAGCAGAGTGTTGGTTTTATTTCCCAAAATTTTAAAGCAATCGAATTTTCAGTAGATTCATGCTCCAATTTTCTATCAGTAGCTTAACTATTTGGGGCAAAGTAGTTCTACATAGAATATTGTAGGAGATTAGAAAGGAAAATGGCAGAATTTTCGAATAATTCAATATTTGCACTATTCTCTCAGGAAATGCGTGAAATGCAACGTCGTCTAGAACACGACGCCAAACTTCAGAAATTCTTCGACATAAAAGGTCAGAAGCGTTTCAATCCCGAATTGGAACAACGTGAGGCGAACAAAAAACTTGCTTTGAAAGATAATTATGAAAGGCAATTGGAGGAATATCACGCCATCATAGATGACATTAAGGAATTATATGCGGTGGAGGACACCGACAGTTTGGCTGCACAATTCAAGCGGCAGGAAGAGGAAAATTTCGCACTATTTAACTATGTCAACGAGTTAAGTCACGAGGTGGAGGCTTTAAATGATACAACTCAGGAGCTGAGCGAAGAAATTGGTAAGCATTTGAAAGCTTTATAAAGAAGATTACAACTGAAATCAGAAATGTTTCGCTAACAGAGCGACAAAAAGCCGAACACGAAGAAAAGGCGCTTAAACAGAAGACAGAAGCTTTGGATTATCTAAATAGTGAGCTGGAGAAAATAGAAGCAGCAGCCGCAGAGGCCAGCGAAAGGAAATTAATGCTTCACACGCGTTTAGATCAAATATTGCAGGGCATATTGGATATTTTCAGGTGAGTCGCTTACTGATTTTCTTTAGTTTTCTAAATTATATTTTGAAACAAGTTGTGTTTTTAACTAAAAACTTGCCTTCAAATTTAAAATGTGTAATGTGTATATTTACAATCCATATTTATATAAATATTTGCTCTCTCTCCTCCACTTTCAAGGCTTTTATCTTGCAATGATGCTCCGATTTTGAATGTGTTGAGCACCAAAACTGTATTAACGGTTCATAATGTGAAACTTTTCGTCGGTGTCATTGAGCGTCGCATCAACACTGTTATCAGCAATGTCAATATAGATGAATCTTCAACTAAAATATTAGCTCGAAAGGATCGCGTACCAAAATTTAACATTAGAGAGTCAGCCAAGGGAAAAAATTAATTCATTCTCACATGACAAAGAACGCATCAAAAGGATGTTTGGAAATCATGCCCATACGTTTTGGACGATAATTTGTGCTTTTAGAGCAATCATAAAAAAAATAGATTATATATTAATGGTTTGTATTCCATAAAGTATTATATGTATTTAATTTTGACTGATAAAATAATTTCGTGAAATAAAATCTAAAAGCACGAAGAAAAATTTCTTTCCTGTACAGTCCAGACTGGACTTGATAATGAATTCTGGTAGCGAATTCTATTTATTTTAATATGGCAATAATATTCAACGACGAAAAAAAGCCAACCAATTCACATCACACAGTCACCTTTTGTAGCTGCCATGGAATCTCTTAAGGGGTGTCGGTGGTTTAAAACTTGAAAATTTAGAGTATTTTCAGGAACTTTTTTTTAAACAAATTTTTTTTTTTTTTAATTTTAATAATTTTAAAAATGGCGCTGAAGTTGACCCTCCCGAAATATCGGACCTGAAACACAAATCCAAAAAAAATTATTAATAAATACTACACTACTACGGCGCTTTAGTACTGCTTGAGGAGTGCCAGACCGGCACCTCAACCATTTCACCTACTACCGTACTAAAATTTGACAAAATGGCGCGGTTTGAATTTGACACTCTAAAAATCGGGTGTTTTCAGTTTTTTAATAAAAAAAAAACGAAATAATTGAAATACAGTACTCCCTGGATTATCCGTCTCTCTGTTATTCGTCACCTCTGTTAACCGTCACCGTTTTAAGATTTTCCCCAATACATATTGCAATAATAGTCATGAAATGTTAACCGTCTCTGTTAACCGTCATTTTTGATTATCCGTCATAGCTGGGTTACATTGACTGACGGATAATCCAGGGAGTACTGTAGCCATTGATGCTGTGAACAACATATAAAAAAGGGCTAAAAAAAGTGGTTTGAAGATAAATGAGTTTAAAATTTGAGTTACAGGAGAACTCATACTAGTTAATTGGCTGTTTTTTTTCGCATGCAAATTTCACAGTATATTCTTAAGGGACTATACTTTCGAAATATCAAAAAAACAAAAAATCGATTTTTTGAAATTTGTAGACCACCGGATCCCCTTAAAGCGAAGGTGGGTTTCTTATCAGTCTAATAACTCATGTTTTGTTCAAACCAAAATTCACGATTTAGATACTGAATATTGGGCATATCTCGATACCGCTACTCAGTGATTTTGACGAAATCAGGGCTTGAGCTGATTTCAAAAAAATTTTTATAACAAACAATTGTTTTTTGTCTATTCTCATTTCTATTATCTTTCTTACTTACTTTAATCTAACTTAGCTTTTCATTTTTGCGTAGAAACCTTCGTTATTTTGATATCTTCTTTTAAATTCTCTCAAACAGCTCTTCGACACTCACGCCACCTCAATCTGCGTAATCTTGCATTTAAACATTCTTGATCAAAAATGAGTGTTATCGTTGAAAATAATTCATCATTTTCACCAAACTTTTGTAGGTGTAGGTCAGTTGAAGGGCGTGGTATATCCGTAGCTCCGATCTTAAACTCGACCTAAATATTGACTCGGTGGCAGACACGATAAAAAAGATAGCTAAAGCCCATGATGAAAGGTTAAAAAACCACGTCAATACGGAGGCCACTATTCTCGCTAATCCAGCTAATTGGAGAAGAAGACTGAAACGCAGAAAGCCCAAAGACTTAATGTACTAACCACACCTTAGCGTTAACTGTTGTATATACCTTATTTTCTAAATTCTAAACAAATTGCTCGTTAGTTAATAAAATTTTTCTTTGTAACTAGTCGCAATGTAAAATAATAAAAAAAAAAAAAAAAAGTTGAAGGGCGTGACATCAAAGTATTTGGCTCGTTTTGAATCAAAGCTTTTTACGGCGGGAAGGACAGTTTAGTGTGGATTTAGGACCGTTGACATCATTGGCCTATTTCGCTTTGAAAATACTGCTGAAAACGCCAATTCGGTAAACGGTGAGCAGTACTGAGGCATGATAAACGATTTTGAAGACAAGGACTTGGACAATATTTGGATGGTGATCCATGAAAGAGCTCCTCATGAAAAAATACAGCCCATGCTACAATCGATCTTTTGAGCGTAAGTACGGTAATCGTATTATCAGCCTTCTCGGCGCTGTCAATTGGCTACCTGGGGGCTGCAATTTGACGTCACTAGACTTTGACCGCGAATAATCCATTAACGATTCAAGCTTTTAAGGCAAATATTGAGCATGCCATTCGTGCGATGGAGACAGAAATCGGCAACAAGCTTTTGGAAAACTTGCTTAACAGGCTGCGCTACTGCCAAGCGAGAAGAGGCAGCCACATAAATGAAATCGTGTTCCATAAATAATGGGAGTGTTTGCTCTTTTGAAGAGAAACCAATACTATTTTTTTTGTTTTTAAATAGCAAATATATTTTTAAAGAGTACTACAAGGTTGATTGCGCCTTCCGAGCTCGCTGTGTCGTCAGATTCCATGAATAAACGAACAAAAGGAAGGGGAATTGAAATTGAAAATTGAAATTTGAAAAGGTCGAGCCAAGGAGCACCAGGAGATTTGGTGGCTCCTAAAACACTCAGGCTAAAGAACACATTGTTTTTAAAGCTCTGGAAAGGGGGTAGATAGTCAAGGAGGGAAGGAGAAAAGTATCAGAGAAAGAGATTGGAAAGAATAGAGACAGAGATAGAGATAGTTAGTCCTGTGAGAATTTTCCAGATTCTTTGGCAATTCTGTAAATATTCTCCAGTTTTAGAGAACGAATATTACTCATTCATAGCATGGGGTTAACTCACCACTTAAGCCTCATCCCCGCGGCAAGGAGACCCACAGGACAAGGGGAATTACTTGTTTGTGAAGAGGATGAGGCATTATGAGGCATTATATTAATTTGTGCATTGACAATATAATGCGCGGCACTTCGTTTTCATTAGTTGGTTTAGTTTAAATCTCACTCCTCCTTTTGTTTGTTTTGTATTGGAAAGGGAATTGATTGTAAAAATCGTGAAAAATAAAGTAACTGTTTTGGAAAGGCGCCACTTATAGTACTCAATTCGCCTTGGTACACTACTAAGTAGCCAATCGAGTAGTAAAATTCTCTCTCGACGAACAAAACTATACGCGTGGAAGCTTGGACGATGACAACATTCGATTAGGTGTCCCTTGGAGTGTTCGCGAGAAAAAATCTATAGAAGATTTATGAGCCTTTGCATGTTGGCGACGGGAATTTTCGCATGCGATGGAACAATGCGCTCTATGAGCTTTACGGCAACATAGCGCAGCGAATGAAGATCCAGCGGCTCCGTTGGCTGGGTCATGTTGTCCGAATGGATAGAAACGCTCCGGCTCTGAAAGCTTAACCAGCTAGTGTTAGCAGAGGAAGAAAAAAGTGTTGGACTTGGCTTTATGTGGTGTGTCCAACTGACGCCGGTTAGTACGAGAAAGAAACGACTGGCGGCCTTTGTTGAACACGGCCAAAACCGCTTAAGCGATTATCGTGCAAATCAAGAAGAAAAAAACTACATTTGGCTAATGAGAACCCACTTGTCAAAATTTTCGGCTTTAACTGAAACCTTGGTCGAAAAACAAACTTCAAGCTTCACGGCTCTATAAGGAGACTTACCGCTTTCGAGTAAATAATAAAAAGTTCTCAATTTTAGTTTTCCTATTTGAATGAAATCATAAGATTTATTTATTTATATGTTCATTAATTTTACACAAATCTATAATAAAATAAGATTTTGCACAATTTTATTTGCTTTTTAAACAAGATTTTAGCTTTGACTTTAAAATTTTGATTCATTGTCAGCGTTAAGGCAAGTACGTGAAATTAAAGCTTAACTTTCCCGTTGTCTATTGATTTTCATTTCGTTATTTCACTGCTTCCATTTTTAAGATTTAATAATTTTTTTGTGAAATATCCTTCTTTGTTGTTTTACTTGTGTTCCACAATCTCCTGCGTCACCGCTGCCATCAACTATACTTGTTTACAATCAACCAATCAATCAACCAATCACATCACCAATCACGCCGATCGAACGTTAATGGTGACTATTTAATGCACTTAAGAGACTTATAATTAATATACATATATGTATGTATGTATGTATGTATGCATGTACCTACATATATAATTAAAATGGTTTACATTTTCACTAATATATTGTTAAACTGAATTTTCTTATTTAAAATATTATTTTTATATAAATTATTTCTTGTTTAATAAGTATTAATACGTAATGTGTATTAGTGTTTTACGGTTCATGAATTAATTAAGTGCGGAAAACAAACAATAAATGTAGGGTGTCCTTATAAATTTTACTGCAGCAATGCCCAGTTTTGGACCATAGCGATATGTGTTCTTTGGGCGCTTGAGTTGCACGCAATGCTCATTACGTTATTTGGGATTTGGAAATGTGGTTGACTAAAGTGCTGCTATTGCACAGTTTTCAATTTTGAATTGCTTGTTTTCTCATTTCAATTTTGCAACTTAAATATAATACTAAAGTATTTTTAATATTTTTTTTTTTATTTTTTAATAATTTTTTATTAAATAGTGTACGATTAGTGTCTTTTCTTGCTGAATTTTCTTTTGTTTCCTATCAATTAAAGTTAATAAAGCGTATGCGAAACACAACGGCTCACGGCCAAGTTTCCAACAATTTTATGTTCACAAAAATCAGCGTCTAACATTAGGTAAAGTAAATATTTATCTATATCTTTAATTTTTAATCTTTCATTTTTTATTTTTCATTTTTTTAAATTGTTAATTTTCAATTTTTTATTTTCCCTTTTTTATTTTTTATTTTTCACTTTTTATTTTTTACTTTGTGTAATTACACTAGCGAATGTATAAAAATGCAATAAGTATTTTCCATTCTGTCTTTTTTACGTTACAACATACGTGCATACATATACATATAAATTTTTGCTATGTAACTGTTTGTATATAAATATTAAAAAATAATCATAAAAAAAATATTTGCATTCATACAAAAAATTTTAGACTTTTACATTAGTATAATTATAGTAGCGTAGAATTTCCAGAATGTGCTCAATTTACCGTTGAAATAAGCTCCAGAACTTGTAGTTGGACACACGTTTCGCCAATGCTGAAGCTGCGCTTGTATTTGTACTGGCAGGCGCAGGCGATGCCACTTTGCGATTGTTAATTAATTTGGAGCGCATTTGGTCCTGCAATAGCTCCTGCATGTCCATCTGTGGAATGAAAAAAGATAGGTTAAGAATTTGGTAAGGACAGAAAAAAAAATTAATTCTAAAAAAAATTTTAGTGGAAGTAGCGAGATTTATATAAATAAAAAAATATTTAATTTGCGCTTTTAGGTGTTTGGTCGATCTCCTCCTCCTATTTGTGGCGTGCGGTTTGATGTTTTTCCACAAATGGAGGGAGTTTTAAGCCGACTCCGAAGGGCAGATGGTTCTTATGAAGAGCTTTTTCATGACAGAAATACAGTCAAGGATTTGCCATTGCCTGCCGAGAGACGACCGCTGTTAGAAAAAACTTTTTATATCATCTGGTATTTCATACACAGATATTTGAACTGAACCTCATTACCTTTCTATTTACTTAATTTCCGATAGAAAAATTTGCTTGCATTAATTTCGACTCCAAGGCAATTGCTATTGTGGATAAGAAAAATATAAAAGGAGCAAGCAAATACTGACTGGCTTTCTGTTATGAAATGTGACTTGCAAAAAAGCCTTATTTACCACCCATTTTGATGAAATATTGAATAAAAAATATTCTTCAATATTAGGAAGCTATTATAATTGCTGATGCTTTCCATTTCAATTCAACCGGGCTATTCGGGTCATGTTCTTCGATTTCGATGTAACTTAAATATGTTGCTCTCTGGTCAAAATAATGAGACACGTATTTTTTTGTTCGCCCGAAAAAATTTTTTTTCAAGAGTTATCGGCAATTTTGTTTTTCGGCTCAAACTCGATTTTTTTTAATTATATAAGAAACATTTTTTTTAAATGCCCATAACTTAGTCAAAAATGAACCGATTTTAATAACTCTGGGTTCAAAATGATCGTAATTACTTACACAAGGGACTTCATGTAGAAACAATTGCAAAAAAGTAGTTGAAATTTTTTTATTTAGCAAAAAACAAAAAAAAATTGAAATTTTTTCGAAATTCAATATTTCAAAAAGTGTATTTTTTTTTATAACTTTTTTCAAATCAAGAGGACACCTCAAACTTCAATTAAGCTGAATGCCCAGTAGCTAAAATGAGTTGTTTTTGAGTAATGAATTTTTGAGTATAAAACCTGTTTCGCACTTTTTGTTTTTTGCAAAATAAAAAATTTTCAACTACTTTTTTGCAATTGTTTCTACATGAAGTCCCTTGTGTAAGTAATTACGATCATTTTGAACCCAGAGTTATTAAAATCGGTTCATTTTTGACTAAGTTATGGGCATTTAAAAAAAATGTTTCTTATATAATTAAAAAAAATCGAGTTTGAGCCGAAAAACAAAATTGCCGATAACTCTTGAAAAGAATTTTTTTCGGGCGAACAAAAAAATACGTGTCTCATTATTTTGACCAGAGAGCAACATATTTAAGTTACATCGAAATCGAAGAACATGACCCGAATAGCCCGGTTGAATTGAAATGGAAAGCATCTGCTTTCGTCTTTATCTGCACTTTGAATAGTCTTCCGATTCGTTGGCACTATCCAGTTAGCCTAAAACTACGATTTCACAAATACAGAATTTTTGTTTGTTCTATTTTTCTATTCAAAATATTCATCCAATTTTGTTCTTGAGTTGCTTTTTTACTAAATAAAATTACTAAAAAAATTATGATGAGTGATGGAAATCTTTTTTTTATGTTTACGCACTGCATGGTTTGTTTTTGCTGTTTGTTTAAGCTGTCTAGTTCACAAGTGTCAATTATGATTGACGTATGACGCCATTTGCAAAAATTATAAATCTTCCGACAAGGTCACCTTGTATATTCTATACCCAGTATTACAGCTCTGCAGATTCTTTTAAAGAAATGATGTGAAACTGGTCTTGTAATCAAGTCGAATTGAATTTGGAGAAAGATTAGAAATGAGATTTGTTATTCTCTCCCTCATTTATTTCTCTCAATGAAGGTGTTGCTAGTATTTTCTAGTAAATAATAGTAATAATAATAATAATAATAATAACAATTCTAGTCTTGAGAGTTGTATTTAAGTAATCAGTAAGTCATTTAACGTCTGCGAAGGCATTATTTTTTGGAAACAATTAATTTTGTGAAAGACGTTGCAATAAAACAAAAAAAAAAAAAAAAGAAAAAATGGGAGCCTCTGCTTTAGTGCTCAATGTACATCATACATTTTAAAAATAATAAAAATGATAAATGTGATAAAATTGTTTTCTTGTTTTTTTTTTTTAATTACAGTCGTAATTGTTCCTCTATTCCACTCACTTTGTATCATATTACATAACTCAAATATGCGCGTAATTTTCTATAACTGAGTGTAAGGAGTTTTTTATTAAAAAACAAAATTATATAAGTTTTTTAATCTGAAATTTTAGGTAATTTTTGTGTATGCTGTAATACTCGTATGGTCCATGCAATTTTGGTAAAACAAGTGCACGCTTTAAGCTGCTAAAATATTGCAACAACTAAAATATATCAACATCGATATTTCGACGTTCTTTGGAATTAGGCATTCATGAATCGAATGTTTGGTGAATTTTACCTATGGCCGTGCTCTTGATGGACCTCTGTGTATATAGTGTAATTTTTCATAAATAGGTGTTAAAAGCCGTATTTTGACTGATTGAATGAAATATTGTGAAACTTCAAAGAATCTAAATTTTATTAGAGAATTAATATGATTTTTTCAGCCGCTTAAATTGCAGTTATTTACGAAAATTATAAAAAAATAAGTCATAAAAATGCGTACCCAAAATTTTTCGAAAAACTCAAATAAAATGTAGATGAAATTTTTTTTCCAAAATTTGTATAAATGAAAGTTTGCTTTACATGGCTTTGGTTAAAGCATGAAAAATATATATTTTTTAGATACCAAAAGAAGGTACTTGAAATACATCCTAAATATGATATTAAAAAAAAATCCCTTGCATTCAGTTATTCTCGCCTCTGTATGACGCGCCCCCTCACTTACCTGCCACTGTTCCAATTGTTGCGACAATTCAACTTTCTGCTGTATGGACTCGAGCAACTGGCTGTTGGCCTGCATTAAGTCCACACGCGTTTTAGCCAAGTCTATTTCAGCTTTTGTGCGTCGTTCATTCGCCGCATCGCGTTCCTTTTGTGCTTTGGCCAGCAATTCGTCGCGATCGCTATTGTCCACCAGATCGCCACGCGCCTGGTCGCGTTCTTCTTTCACATTCTGCAACTCGACGTCAGTGACAGTGAGCTGGTTGGCGAAGAAAAAGCAAGGAAATGAAAAATCGTTTATAAAAATTTGTCACATTTAATTCTCTTACTTTAGATTCCAGCTGTTGTATCAATTGATGACTACGTTTGATTTCATCCTCCTGCTCCAGCACAAGGTTACGCGTCTGATCGAGCATTTTTCTGAAGTTTCCGGCATCGAGATTCAACAGTAGGCGCGTCAACTCATCAGACATGGCCGAGAGCATGCCGGGACGAAACTCAATAGCATCAGTATGATTGCCACCTTCGGTGCGGCTTGACGATGAAATCGTATTATCCATAGATTCCAAGTCTAGCGATATGTCTGAATTTAAGCCTGCAATGGTGGGATTCAATTAGTTGTTTTTGCTTTGAAGAGTTGTTATTTTAATTGTTGAGTTTTTTTTTGTTACCTGAATCATCATCGTGTCCAATTTTTAATGAATCCACGAGCGATTTTAGTTGTATGTAGACTGAACGCGCCTCGATACATATTTGACTGGGCTTACCATCAGAAAAACTGGAGTCGTCCTCGTCGCACTCCATTTCGAATTGCAAAGATTTTTTGCCATGTACACTAGAGTTCGAGTCCTGCAAAAAATAAGTGGTTTAAAATGGGAATTTCCTTTTTTTAAATAAGAAACTTACCGCTCCCAAACGCTCGCTAAGCACATTATTTTCACGCTGAGATCTCTCAAGTGCTTGTAGTGTAGTCTGCAAATAAGAATTTAAAAAAGTATTTTCCTCAGTGTAAATGATAACATCTTTAATTTATTTTATTATAAATATCACAATCTATTTCAACAGAAGGAACTGCGCACAATTCGCTCCGCTATCAGTACTTGGGCTTTCTTGTTTTTTTGGTTTTACTACCAGAAAAGAAAAAAAGTCCGAAAAACATAACAATCTTTCGTGTGAAGAGTTCGATAAGGTAAAAGAAATATCATCATCTTATTTCCGTTTTTATAAAAAAACAAAAACTAAATTAACAGCATTTCGCAAAAATTATTAAAAAGAACAAAAAAAAAATATAGAAAAAACAATGTAACAATTTATGATTTGCTAACTGTTGTTTGATTGGTTACACTATAAAAAAAAACCGAATAATTGGACTGTTCTATTTAAAATATTATTCCTTGAAATGAAGTATAATAAACCTCTAATCAATTTTCTTTATATATGCACTGCGTTTGTAAAAATTGAATATAAAGTAGAAAATAATTTTTTATAGATGAATAGTCCACTTTTAAGTGCAGGAAATACGACGATATCTCGATGAAAATAGTTTTCACTGCACTCTTAAATTAATCCTTAATATGGTTGCCTCTTTTGTTACCTCTAATTTGGTTTCCTGCTCTCGAGCGTGCCTCTCTAGCATGTGTATTCTATCCGAAGCCTCTTCAAGTGCTGACGTCAGCGATTCTTTCTCCTCCTGTGCGTGCTGTAAACGTTTTTCAAGATCATGGCGCTTTTCTGTTGTGAGGTTTAACTCGCTTTTGATAGATTCCAGACTGTGGACGTGTTCCTGGAAAATAAAAAAAAAAAACATACCAAATGAAATGTTAATAAATCATTTAATATTTATCTCTCTACTCATTTTGATGCTCTATTTTTGAAAAGTAAATCGGATTCGCAAGCTGCCCCATCGATATATCAAATATTGTTGCATTCTCAAGTTATCAAAAAACAATTTTTTTCAGCCAATCTAAGAAACCAAAGTTTAGCATTCTACAACGGTAAAAGAAGCACAAAAATTAAGCAAAATTTCATCTCATAAGACAATTCCCAATGCAGAAGAAAGTCGAAGATTCCTACAATCACTTCACCAGTATCCAGGGAACAATGATATTCCTAGAAAATAGGAGAGACGTTTAGCTAACTAGTCTGAAATCGCGCTCACCCTTGTAAATGAGCGACAAAAGAGGAGCTCGGAACGCGATGCGACTTTCAATAACGAATATATATAAGTAGATTTTCAACAAAAGTTCATATAGAGGTCAGATTCAGTATCCCGCAAACGATTTCTGTAGAAGCTATAAATATAAATATGAGGAGCTAATTCAACACTTTCGAAATGCACTTCAGATATCCTGGGAACCATTTTTGGGAGACATACAAAGCTTATGCAGCCCTTAGCTGGAAGGGCAGATTGGACCAAAAAATTTGGGCAGACTGGGCAAATATTTTGGACCACACCCCGATGAGTGATTGTGGCCACCGAGTTAATCATTTATAAAAGTAGACCGTCTATTTTAACCTACCCATACAGATGTCTAAAAATCATTGAATTTAGCCTCAGTCGTGTTGTGGCACTGCAGTCAGCTTTCTTTGCTAAGCAATTATAAAGGACATTCGATCTCCGCAAGAACATATATTTGTTTGCATACATAAAGGGTTTTTCAATTGGTGCTGGTCGATTTTGGCGCCCTGTGGCAGCCATTTTTTTGGTGATATCTGTCAAATCTTTTGTTTATTATTCAGTTGTTTATGCCAAATCATCATGGCAAGTTACACGATTGAACAGGACGTTCAAATGATAAAACTTTATTATCAAAATGAGTGTTCATTAACGCAAACGTTACGCGCATTGCGCCCATTTTTCGGTAGACGTGGTGGCCCTACAAAGCCGACTCTTCAACGTTTGGTGGCCAAATTTGAGACGATCGGATCAGTAAACAATCAGCCAACACCCGTACGTTCAAGGAACGCAAGATCAGCCGAGAACATTGCCGCGGTCCGTGAAAGTGTACAGCAGAACCCGAGGCAGTCTATTCCTCGCCGTGCACAAGAACTTGGCCTTTCGCAGACTTCAGTACAAGATCCAACTGACCCAGGAGCTCAAAGTTGATGACCATAGACAACGCCGTTTGTTCGCTGACTGGGCTTCGAATCGTTTGGAAGAGAACCCCAGTTTTGGGCGAAAAATCATATTTAGTGACGAGGCGCATTTTTGGATGAATGGCTGTGTTAACAAACAAAATTGCCGTATTTGGGACGACACCAATCCACACGAGGTTCACCAGGTGATAATGCATCCTTAAAAAGTTACCGTTTGGTGTGGATTTTGGGCCGGCGGCGTCATTGGTCCGAACTTTTTTGAAAACGACGTTGGTGAGGCGATCAGCGTCAACAGCGAGCGCTACACAACGATGATAACCAATTTCTTATGGCCCATATTGAACCATATGGACCTAGACGACATGTGGTTCCAGCAGGATGGAGCTACGTGCCACACAGCAAACGCCATGATTGACATTCTGCATGAACGATTTGAGGGTAAGGTTGTCTCTCGCAGGGGTGATGTGAATTGGCCACCAAGGTCATGCGATTTGACCCCGCTAGACTTTTTCCTGTGGGGTTTCCTGAAGTATCAGGTCTATGCAAATAAACTACAATCGATCGATGCTCTAAAGGTGAACATAACACAGGCCATCGCTCAAATTCAGCCGGATATATGCGGAAGAGTCATTGAAAATTGGACCACTCGGATCCGTTCCACCGTAAGAAGCCGAGGCGGGCATTTGAATGATGTCATATTCCACTCTTAATGGCACATATGCGCCTTTGAAATAAAAGGAATAGTTTTGTCAATAACTCAAACACAGCTTGTTTTATTCCATTTCAACATCTACCCGCTCTTATTGAAAAACCCTTTATATCGCTACAAAGTGCCATTGTGATGCCTAGCAAAGAAATTTAGTTTGGGGAAAAATAAATCCATTATTTATTCGATCTTTAGCTCCTGGGCGACTATTAACATGCCTTCGATTATTTCTGTGATTTTATCGACTTTTTCTTAACATCAAAAATGCCTGAACGGAATCGACAAAACCAAAATTGTACATAATTAGCTGTTATAGAATAGACACTAAAAACACCATTCACAATTTCAGCGGTCTGGCTTGCATTTCTTTGTCAAAGAAAAATTGTAAAATTTCCCGAATTTTCTCTTTGTTGACTTCCATTGTTAACACCCTGTAACTCACAATGGAACAAACAAAAAACATCAAAAAAAAATGTTTTTTAGTGTGAAATGTCACCTTGACCATGCGAATAAACTTTAAATTATTTGATCGATACTTTACGAGATATCGATCACTATAGTCAGCTACCGAGAAAATAATGGATTTCTTTTTCCCCATACTAAAATTTTTGCAATTCTTCGTGTCTCTACATTATCACGATACTTTGGTGAATCCATTCAACATTTCCAACTACATAGACACTACTTTAAATGGCATGGTTCTTGAATCTAAGATATTGAGTTCTTGGAAATTTTGGAAATTCGAACAACCGTTACCGCTACCTCACGGCTTCAGCTCCTACAAAAATCCTTATGCGAGCTCTGAACTATGTAATAAAAGGCCTAGAGTGTACATGTGAGGAACAGTAAATTCGACTTTGTAAATTTAGGTAGCTTCGATGCTCTTAATAGCTACTCTAGCAGTTTTCGAGCTATTGAATGCAGGTAGTTCAAATTCATCAAGTTCAGTCCATACTCATTCATTTTCGTCCTTTTTTCGGAAAACTCTTAAAGCTCAAAATCTCTAATTTATTCTATTAATGAAGTTGAACCGACTCTTCATTGAAGTTTTGATATAAATATAATGAATTTTTGAGACCTATGAAGAGTAAATAAAAAAAATCATTATAGCTATGGGCCAAAGATCATCTTCACAAAGTTAATAAGGCTTTCCCTTTTCTAGGAAATGTCTACAAAGGCCTGAATATACCAAAATCTTAAGCAAAATTCAAACAATATTTTGTCTAAAAAAATAATGTGGCCTGTAAAAATAGTGAGCCTACAAGCAGCAGTAGTGCAGCAAAGCCAAAGGCAAATTAAACCTCGATTATGACCATGCATACTCATGCAAAGATATTGATTGGACTGACTACTTTGTACTTTGCTTAACTTCAGTTTTTGAAGGCACCGTAACCGGAGTAGAAAAGTTCGGATACCTGCAAAAATGCATAATTTTTATATCCTTGTATGTTACTGAAGACGGCAACCATGAGTGCATTTAGGTTAAATGAAGCGGGTCGCTGGAGAGAAAAAACTTATGGTCATGCTAGTCTATTATTGCGACAAACTCAGTTAATCTCGGTGAGAACTGACTACATCGTCCCGACGGTAACTTTCAATAGGAATTTTGCCACTCTCTTTCCAACTAAGGAAGAATGGAATAAGGGATTCTCTCTAAACAACTTCGACACTACAATCTATACGGATGGAAGTAAAATGGGCTGCGGTGTTGGAGCTGGTATATATTCTGACAGACTTAAAATTGAGAAATCTGTGCGTCTCCCTAATACCAGTGGTGTCTTCCAGGCGGAAGTACTGGCACTTGGGAAAGCCTGTAGGCTACTAATCGCAAATTTCTCTTTTAAGGGTAATATCGCTATTCTCTCGGATAGCCAAGCTGCAATCCAGGCACTGGGTTCGGCTACAACAACCTCTAAAGTGGTGGAACAAAGTAGGAATAGCCTCACCATCTTGAGTGAAAACCATAAACAAAAAAAAAAAAAAATAAATAATTGGCGCGTACACTTCTGTTAGGTGTTTGGCCGAGCTCCTCCTCCTATTTGTGGTGTGCGTCTTGATGTTGTTCCACAAATGGAGGGACCTACAGTTTCAAGCCGACTCCGAACGGCAAATATTTTTATGAGGAGCTTTTTCATGGCAGAAATACACTCGGAGGTTTGCCATTGCCTGCCGAGGGGCGACCGCTATTAGAAAAATGTTTTTATTAATTTTTGCTTTCATCGAGATTCGAACCAACGTTCTCTCTGTGAATTCCGAATGGTAATCACGCACCAACCCATTCGGCTACGGCGGCCGAATGAATGAAAACCATAAAGTTACCTTAATCTGGGTCCCGGGACATCGGAACATTGAAGGTAACAAAAAAGCAGATGAACTGGCAAGAGGGGGATCTGCCATGAATAACGCTCTTGCAGAATCGGTACTCACACCATTAGGTGCAGTCAAGAGCACAATTTCCCAAAAATACCTCCGAATCGCAGACTGTAGGTGGAAAGTCCAGACGAAATGCAAAATTAGCAGAACGTTACGGCCACCTAAAACCTTAAGCAATCTTCGGCATTAATAAGAATGAAACGACGGGACGCCTGGAGGCTAACGGCAGTCATAACTGGCTTTTGGTCTATCGGAGAACAAGCAGCCAAAATGGGTATCCCTCACAATACATACTGTCACAGTTGTAAACAACCGGAGAAAAAGGAGACAATCTTCCATTTCCTCTGTGAATGCCCTGCCCTATGGAAGGACAGAATGTTAACCCTGGGCCAACCGCTGTTCGAGAATCTCGAACAACTATCTGGCTTAGATGTTAACAACCTAATAAGGTTCCTTAAACGCACAGACTGGATATAGTTATGCTGTAAATAACCGTTAAACAAGTTGGTAACGAGGATGTGGCAACAAAATGGCGCGGAAGCGCTAGTTGGATTCTGGAAGAATCACCACTTTAAACAACCAACCAACCAATATTACTGTGAAAAAACGTTTAGCTCCTTTATTATAATAAAAACGATGTTTACATACATATATAAATTGTATTAATATTGAATAATCCAGAAGATGGCCCAAAATTATCACACATTCGCATATTGCAGGTCTCTTGTTCATAAGTGTCAAATATGACTGATGTACGACACCATTTGCAGAAATTATAAATCTTTCGATAGGGCGATTAATTTTGTGCCACCTTGTATGTGTAAAAATTATCTACTCACTTGCAAACTGGTGTTTCTGTAATTGTACTGATCCTTTAGTTCCTGTATCTGAGACATTAATTTCAGTTCGGTGGCGTGCGCTTCCTGTATTTGCTCAGTGAGGCGTGCATTTTGATGTGTCAACTCGTCAATTAGTATAGTTTTCTCTTTTTCCGCTTGACGTATTGCATTTTCTTGTGCTTGTAATTTATCTTTGAGTTCATTGAGATCAGATTGCAGCTCGAGAACACGCTGATCGCTCTCCTCTTCGGCAATGGCGAGCTTTTGACGCAAAACATGTTTTTCTTGTTCCAATTTCTGAAAGTGAAAAAATATGCATAAACATACATGTGAGTGATGCTGCAGCAATATTGATTTCCAAAATCAAAAACAACAAGTAAGTAATGACTTATGGCTTATGAATCATTGGTAAGTATGAGGCAATGCCCCAGGCAAGGGATGACTGTTTGTGCTGTGAGTTTACTCATCAATGGAAATCTGAGCTCTCTTACAAACTAAAGGTATTCATGGGTAATATTATATTTGTTATAAAAAACGTACATGAATATACCAAAAATATAAGCATTTTTTATACGTATTTTATGCATACTTAAGTACATTGTTTAGTAGATACGAAAATTTTAAATATTAAAATGTTTTGCAATGTGACTGTCTTCACTTCAGCAGTTGGCCATGCCCTCACCACCCCATTGTGCTGTAGCACACAGTTTCTGTAATATGAGCATTTTTAGTAAAAGTTCAGCTCCTAAACAATGGAGATAATAATACCTAGCAACAAAAGGCAAAGGTATGTTTTTCATACAAATAATAACTTGCACTTGTTCATCTGCCGCACAAGGTTACTAACGCCATCAGCAGCGCCCATACATATAATTAAAAACATCATGAAAAGCGGCAGCGAATTTTTCTTTTTTATATCTATAGCCATTCATGACTTCATACGAAAATATCTGCATTTTTAATTACGTATACAAATAATATGTTGTATATACAATTTAAGTGTGTGGCTTGTTGTATAAAAGAGCGCCAAGTTTTGCGAATTTTGTGCACGAACAAGCTTGTCTTCAGACAGTGGGCCGAATATAGGAAGCTTCTTTTTGGTTTGATACCTTCCAAAATAATGGAAAAAAGAGATAAAAAAAAATTGTCACATAAAAGACAAAATTATTTAATAATTAAATTTATTTAGCGAATTTTTCGTGCATTATTTTGCGGAAATTATATTCTACTCAAAAACGCGGGGTTATGAAACTCAATGTCCACTGCTGTACAGTTTTTATTTGCAAAATTGTATACAAAATTTGTTTGACAGATCACGCCAGACTATTTTCAAACTAAATATATACTTCTTTTTTAGTATTCATTGATATTTCATCATGGAAAGGCTTACCGCTTAACCACACTTACAAATCGAATACGAAAATCGACGCTCTGTGAAAAGTGTTGATCGCGCGCTCAGGCCAATTTGTGGTGTACATAACCATTCACTGATGAGTCCCATTTTTGGCTTAATGGCTACGTCAATAAGCCAAATTTTCATATTTGGGCTGAAGAGGAGGGATTATCGGCCCATACTTCTTTAATTAAGTAGAACTTCTACTCATTACTGAATAATAGGTTCTACCATTTGGAAACTGGCCAGTTTAAGTATTTTTTCACACTTTGAATAAGCAATAATTTTGCTCAGTTCCATTTAGAGAGCAGTAGCTATTTCGCAGACTGCATATACTGTTATATACATACATACGTCTGTAATAATGATACACCATTCACGACTTATTGCATCTTTCAAGTGTTTGCTAGCTTCAAGATGTCCTCGCCTACCTTCAATACAATATTATCTCCATCGTTCGCTAGGACAACTTAAGTTTACAATTTATGCCCACTGTGCCTGTGTTGCAAACTCACTTCAGCTTAGAAATAGATTTTACCTTTTAACCATGAGTGAAGCATTGTTTTCAACACTGCGCTGAAAAAGTTCAAACATCAAGCTAAAGCAAAAAAGGCGAAAGCAAATCCACTTTAATATAATACAATGCAAAGCTATATGAGCAGGCGCATCCTCAGTTGAATGCTGTGACGAGTATCTTAAGCTCTTCATCAACCGCAACGAATGGTTGACTCCCTTTATGTGTTGCCACTTGTATTGTATTTACTTAGGGCGACTAAAGGTTTATAATTAATATTTAAAAAATTTTGCTAATCTTTAAAAAGTTTTACAAATTTATTCCCTTATGCTGGAAGCAACCCCTTTAAATTTATTTGACAGTTTTGTAAAAATAAAAAGTACATAGCAAGAGCCTTTAAATATTTTTATTTATCATTTGAACGATCACTTCCGCCATGGTACAGTGCAATTGATGACTTTACAGTTGTTTCTCAAGAATGATAGAAACGAGATTGCGCCCATCAGAGAGTGCGTGACGTCACGTTTGCCGAGTTGTGCAGTGTTACCAACCATTTGCTCTTCGCAATAAATTTAGTGTTTTTTTATACCCAAAAGGCGAAACGTTTTAAGTTTGGTGTTTGTTTCTTTTTAACACACTTTTATTAGGTCGGGTTGTATGTATGTATGTATGTAACGGAATCTTTCAGCTTAATTTTCACTGGCTTTTAAAAATCTGATCGACTTGAAATTTTGCGCACCTATCAAGGACCGATGACAATGCAATAATTTGATAAAAGTTTTCCATTATCCTTATTAGGATTGCCAGGATTAATATTTTCTTTGTTTTACTGTGGGCAAAAAGTAAGGTGAATTTGGTTGTAAAATGAAAAATCTTTATTTATTCTTGTAAATCAGTTTCTCAGGCTCCCTCCACGAAATAAGTTCTTCATCCCGATTACTTCTTTATCACGGCCGATAACTGCATAGCTTTAGACTCACAGTCGATAAGAAAGGAATTAAATATAACACGAATATATCGAATCATTTATTCACCGACTGCAATGATAACAATAATTTTCATTCATAATAAAAAAAAAATAGTTTAAAGAAACTAAAAAACACATTTTTTTGCTAATCGAACTAAAAAGTAGAAAATAAAAAATAGTTTAAAAAAACTAAAAAAAAACGCTTTTATTGCTAATCGAACTAAAAAGTAGAAAATAAATTTTAATGACAAAGGGACCTATGTATAATGAAGTAATAGCAAATCGAACGATCAGTCATAGT
Organism: Anastrepha obliqua; assembly: GCF_027943255.1. Lineage (NCBI taxonomy): Eukaryota > Metazoa > Arthropoda > Insecta > Diptera > Tephritidae > Anastrepha > Anastrepha obliqua. The sequence continues at coordinate 123,629,435 of NC_072894.1, forward strand.
CAAATACCTCAGAACAGAATTATAACAAAAATTAAGATACAAATAGAGTAATTCAAATTAGAGTTAAAAGCGTGGGATGCATTTTGCTTCACTTTCATAACCCTCTGTACATAGGTAGTTGCCAATAGAATGATTGTAATATTTACTATATCAAGCATCCCACGCTTTTAACTCTAATTTGAATTACTCTATTTGTATCTTAATTTTTGTTATAATTCTGTTCTGAGTTAGTTGACTATGACTGATCGTTCGATTTGCTATTACTTCATTACACATAGGTCCCTTTGTCATTAAAATTCATTTTCTACTTTTTAGTTCGATTAGCAATAAAAGCGTGTTTTTTAGTTTTTTTAAACTATTTTTTATTTTTAATTTACAGCTCCTGCAGTGTTGCCTAGCTTTGGAAATAAAAATGCACTAAAATGCCCGTTTCAAGAAAACAAAACACCAATTTTTTATTTAATTACTTTGTATGCGTAACAATTGGCTTTAAAATGTGCGTTTTTTAAATAAATGTGTACGGATGAAACGATTACACCTCTATGGTTTTAGTAATTCGCATTCAGTAAATTCAAACGCTTTTTAAAATGTGTAAAAAGGTTTTTAATTTTGAGAAGAGTTGAGGGAAGAAGATTTAATATTCTTGCATAACCTTGAAAGAAGCAAAAAATTCAAGCAGCACTTTCAAAATATCAAATTTTATAAGAATCAACAAATTTTCATTAGCACTAAAATCTTCTCAGATTGACTTTTTTTAACGGTCTTTTGTTTAATAGTACAGTTTTTTTTTTTAAATTACAGTTTCGGTAGCTTTGAATTAAAAAGTAGGAAACAAACACCAGACTTAAAAATTCTCGCATTTTGGGTAAAGCACTAAATTTATTGCGAAGAGCAAATGGTTGGCAACACTGTACAACTCGGCAAACGTGACGCCACGCACTCTCTGATGGGCGCAATCTTGTTTCTATAATTCTTGCCTTCCATCATGGTTGTCTCTATTGTTGTAGTAGTCTCCTTAATGGGACAATATCGTAACTTATGCGAAGGCTTTCGATGAAAATTCGATCATGAAAATTTGTCCCTTCATGAAAAGTTAGGTGATATTTTTAGCTTTTCATTTGAGGAAAATACTCGAGGATGAGGGTTTATTAAAGATAACCCCAAGGGTGTATTTGCTTAGCAAAAAATATTCTAGGCGATTTTGGAAAAAGTGATTTTGTATTTAATTGCTCATTTCGATACGTTGCATTCTTATTAAAACAAACAGGTATGCAAATTTGAATGTATTAATGTATGTTTAAATATTAAGGCATAGTTAAATTGCTCGTAGAAGCGTGTCAAAGATGCAAAATGGTGCAAGCCAGCGAGAGGTGTTTCCAGCCAGACTCACTGTTGCTCGACTGGCTGTAACCCGCACAGTTCAACTGACTGTAATGAATTGTACGCGCAAATAAAAACAAATTTGAATTTAAGCAGCTTAATAAAACTTTTGCAAGATTCTTTATTTCTTGCGAATCTTGAAACTCATTAATCTTTTCAAATAATTCCGAATGTTAATTAGATTTACTGCTTTATGTAAATTCGAAGGCATCAACAAACGAGATAAATAAATGCTAATTGAATATTGCCAAAAAGAATTAACACTTGTTTCGAAAGCAAAAGCGTAGAGGCACGAAAACAAAAAACGTAACTGGTTTTAAAGATTTCTTAAAGTGGAAGTCAGGTTGCTGAATTAAATTTATCTTCAAAAGTAAAGAGAGCGGTTTGTTAAACAGCAGGGTTATAGCGGATTATATCATGCATGGCTTCAAGAATAAAAGGCTGGTATGATTTTGAAAGCAAACAGCGAAGATTGTGTCAACAATATTAATAAAAAATATTAAAAATGCTGTCGCTCGCTTTCAAGTCATTGAGCGATCAACCAGTGATTTCAGGTTGTGAATATTATTGACTAATTGTATATGTGCGTGTGCGTGTATATTCAGCACGTACATATGTACATATAATGTAGGCAGTTATGAACTTCTAATAACTGGCATGACACACTCGCCTTTCAACTGCACACTTTGTCAATGGAGTGCTTAGCTCTTGGTTAAAATCGCAAATAAAATTGCAAAAAAATATTAATCAACAAAATCAAAAATGTAAAAAAAAAATTATAATAATATGGAGACATAAATCACGAATAAATAAAAATGAGAAACGTTAATAGAAATTGTTGTCTTTTCTCTAATTTTTATTTTTTATGACTACCAATAAGCAAAACAGCTATAAACGGCTATTGGCAACCCGCTGCTGCAACTGCCAAGCGTTGAATGATTTTTTCAGAGAGAAACTTTTTGTCAGTAATTTGAAGTGTGAGTCACTCGTAATCAATCAATTGTTCAAAAAATTATTTTTTCACATATTTATGAATGTATGTATGTATGCAAATAGTTATTGTACCAATCGATTATGTATTTACAATACATTTATCCTAATGGCTTTTAAGTGTGCGCGAAAAACATACAAGTGTACATGCAAGTGCGTAAACCCCAGTTGGACTCATGATATAAAAACAAAGGTATGATAGTTTCATTTCAAACTTTGTTATGGGTACAAGAAGTTTTGGAGTTCAACAATTTGTTCATGTTACTAGTAGCGTTGCCATATTGTTAATATTGGCTTTATGTGTATTTACATTTATTTATAGGGATATAGTTCGGCCGCCGTAGCCGAATGGGTTGGTGCGTGATTACCATTCGGAATTCACAGAGAGGTCGTTAGTTCGAATCTCGGTGAAAGCAAAATTAATAAAAACATTTTTCTAATAGCGGTCGCCCCTCGGCAGGCAATGGCAAACCTCCGAGTGTATTTCTGCCATGAAAAGGCTCCTCATAAAAATATCTGCCGTTCGGAGTCGGCTTGAAACTGTAGATCCCTCCATTTGTAGAACAACATCAACACGCACACCACAAATAAGAGGAGGAGCTCGGCCAAGCACCTAAGAGAAGTGTACGCGCCAATTATTTATTTTTTATTTTAGTAAACATTTTACAGTTTTGTGTTCGGTGAACAGTTTTGAGCTAAACGATATATTCTTCAGTACTACTACGATTAAAGTGAAAGTCAGAGCATGTGATAAAACCCATGTTGAGCTATTTACGGACTCAATACAGTCCCAAATGCAAAGACAACAGAGTGGTTTCAACAATTACATTCTGTCAGACCAATCGCCAAAAATATTGATACAATCATGAGAATTTTCAAGTCGGGCCAGAATGTGAGTACTTATTGCATTACCCAGGAATTGAAGCTAGTCAGAAAACTATTTGGACAAGAACGATTTAAACTATGTAAATCCCATTACCGGAATAAAGCGAAAAAATGTTTTCTTTTCAATAAATAAGGAACATATCCGCTGACATACATCTATACTCGTATTACTTATTAAACATGAATTAATTCTTGACAATACTCAGACACTACATTCTCCAACACTACGTTTTTGAAGCCTTTACGATCGTCAAATTTCTATGGCGGCATAGACTTTTACGACGACTTGGGACTTACGAGCGCAAGGGATTAATATTTACCCTAAAAGAATACTGCATACCTTCTGCGAACCGCTCTTAATCTGTGGTGAGTAGAATAGAGCCGAAGAGGGCACAAATTCTAAGCCGAGTAATTGTTCAAATCTTCCAAGTACCATTTCAATGCGGAAATCTTTTCAAGCACATTTCCTGTTTATTTATCGAGTAGCTTTGAAGAGCAAGAGATCAACAGTTAAGTTATATTCAATTAGCCAAGAGCCCTTCAATCTGCTTTGTTTGCCATTTTCTAGTATCTGCTTGGTTTTGTCGATATCTTAATATGCAAGTATTTACTCTGCACGAGTTTCAATTCAGTTAGATCCATTACTTTAATATCAAAAAGTGGAATAGATATACGCAGAATAATTGAGATGATACTAAAATATATTAGATTATGAATTATTTTAGCAAAGAAAATTGGTGCACGCGCATAAAGTGAATAAAGCCAAGTAGTTGGTCATGCAGAAAGAGACTCTGTACCCTGTAGGAAAAAAACTTGATCTGGAGAAAATTAGAGTGAAAATTTAATTGTTACTTCAGAAAGCGGCAATCTTTATACATGTGTACCAGGTGGCGCAAAATTAATCATCCAATTTTGTTTTTGAATAATTTTAGAAAATAGAAATTTTCGAAACAAATATGATTTTGAGTGTCAGAATCAATTTTACGAAAAAAAATATTTTTAGTGGAAATCTTTATTCTGACTTTTTAGTGCTTCATTATTTGTCTATTTGTATACTGCAGGTGTCTAATTGTTCTTCTTCTTCGTCTTGATAGGAGCGGTACTCGCTTAAGCGACTTTGGCTGAGTTTAACAAAGCGCGCCAGCCCTTTCTTTCTCGAGTTAATTGGCGCCAGTTGGTCACACCAAATGAAGCCTATTCCTTTCTAACCTGATCTTTCCAAGCCAGAAGAGGCCTGCCTCTTCCTCTCTACTACCAGCCACAGGACAGCGAGTCACCGCGTCATTTGGTATCAAACCGCTCGGAGGTTCTTCCCAATGCTGACTGCTCTGCTGGTATTGAATAACGTCATCTTGCAAGTTGTCTTGTTGTCGCATTGACGTATCAACGTATCAAACAAGATTGGCGTACGACGCAATTTGAAAAAAATTATATTTTTTTAATTAAGGTAGTAGTCTGGTAACTTATTTTGAAAATTTCGAATTTCGGTTTTTTATATATTTTGAAAGTGCGATATATTGGTAATATACTGTACAAATTTTAGACCGAAATTCGAAATATTGACGAAATTATAGCACATACATGAGAGCGGCTCGTACTTGAGCGCGCTATGCCGCTAAAACTTTAAACGCGTTTTTCTCAAAACAACGTTTTTCCGGATGGCCGTCGTGAAAACAAATTTTCTATCTAACGGATTGAGCTGAAATTTAGATATGTTTTTCTACACATCAATAGTTCTGGCGGGTAGTAGATTTAATTTATTTCGTCCCGCCATTTTGTTATTTTTTGTGAAAGTCATTTGATCTCACTACCCGCCAGAACGACAAACACACTGATTAATAAGCAATTTGTTTTTTCTGTTTCAGATGACCACAAGTGACGAAATCACGCCGGCTAGCCACTCTACCTCTTTTTTTGCCGCTTGCTGCAGTGTACAAAAATAGTATCAAAACATTAAAAAAAAGAAAATTTTTTTGTACACCTTCTGATACCTTTAATAACATATCAGAAAATCAAACCGATTGAATTTTATTTTCCCTTCCAAAAAATGTCCCAAATATAGCCTCAAAAAACGTGAAAGTTAGGCGAAGTCCAAGTTCATCTAATGAATTTGCTCTTGATAGAAATAACTTACTGAACATTAAGAGCGAGCCGTGACAATTTGGGCCTGATTTTATAAATTTTTGTATATGGTTTTTTATATATAGTTTGAAGAGGTGTACCTCGTTTGAGACGCAATACGTAAGTGATGAATGATCTGATCTTAAAAATATGAGAGCGACCGTAAACTAGTCTTGCCGCTAAATTAATTTGGTGCACAACACTTCAGTACTAATGGATTTTCCAGCAGGGTACGTACGCACATCACGTTTCACCGCAGCAGCAATGCAACCAGCTCCATTGAAATTGCCAGCATGAAAACCGTAAGTCAAGCTGTAACGGGTTAAATTAAAAGCGTAGCAATTGCAGCAATTTGCATCACAAGAAAAGATACAAATGCGTAAAAAAACCAAATGACTTTAAGACACCAGCAAGAGCTCCAGTAACGGGGAACAATAGAATAATGGCATGGCACGACAGCAGCATAGGAATGCACAACAGAAAAGTAGCAGGCAATAAATAATAAAAATAAAAAAATAAAAAACTCAAGTGAGCGAAAAACTAAGACAACACAATGGCTTGAAATCATTCAGAAAAAAGGCAAAAAAAAAACGTCTCGACAGCCGCCAATTGTAGTTAGCGCATGCAGCCTCAAGCACTTTCTCTGTTTCCATTTCACGCTTAATGAAGTAAGTTGATGGCGTAGCTGCCGCATCTGCGCATCTACGGAAGTTCGCTCATTCATCAACAGTAACGGCATAATGCAGCCGTTTGGTGCGAAAGGCGAAGGTAGGCATGACTTTTCTTTTGATGTTGCAAAGAAGAACACAAAGGTGAAAAAATGCGCACAAGCAATAAAAGAAGAAAATCACGCGTATGCTGGCTATTTACAGCATATCTGCAGCAACATACTGCACATCATCTAAATACCACGTCTTATAAGCGACTCATGCACTTGTGGCGCACTCTCATTGAGTGTATTTGGCATAGCGCTGCTCTGCACCTATAACAACTGAAATTTCAAAAAGTGGTGGCTGACCATTATGCCAGCGGTAGCTGTGTGACTAAATTTAGCTTATTCAAATCGTTTTCTTATTCGCATTGTATTTTCGCTTCTTTTACGCCTAAAACTTAAATTTTTTTTTGGCTTTGGTTTTCTATTGCCTGCTGGCTTTGTGGCAACACTGCGTATACGTACCCGTAATTGAATAATAGGTATGTGCTAAAACGGCGGCCGCCGTAGCCGAATGGGTTGGTGCGTGATTACCATTCGGAATTCACAGAGAGAACGTTGGTTCGAATCTCGGTGAAATACCAAAATTAAGAAAAATAGCGGTCGCCCCTCGGCAGGCAATGGCAACCTTCGAGTGTATTTCTGCCATGAAAAAAGCTCCTCATAAAAATATTTGCCGTTCGGAGTCGGCTTGAAACTGTAGGCGGGCCCTCCATTTGTGGATCAACATCAAGACGCACACCACAAATAGGAGGAGGAGCTCGGCCAAACACCCAAAAAGGGTGTACGCGCCAATTATATATATATACATATATATATGCGCTAAGATTTGTGTTGGCTTGGAAGTGTTTTCCTCAAAATTGTAAATCGCCACGGCTGTCATCTTTTTGTACATTTTAATTGCTATTAAAACGCTTTTTACCTGCTGTTTTTATTGTTTAAATTTGTTTTTAGTTTTATTTTTATTTTTGTGTGAATATAACTTAAAACCGGTTGATGGTGTTCCATATTGTTTTATCTCCGGCAGTATATGAAATGTTATAAGAGGCTAAGTAGACTAACGTCATGCTTTTGGCGTTTGCCACCATGTTTCTTAGTCATTTAAGTGATTTTATGTTTCTTGTTATGTAGAAGTATGTAATTAGGAAGAGTAGGATTTGTTGCGAGGTGCCGCGAATGTCGTGATATTTCTAGAAATAGGTCATATACTTATTCCTGCCATTAGTAATGTTACAAGTTAAGTCCGTTATAGATATCAGATTATAATATTATTTTTAATGAAGTTAGTTTTATTCAGTCATATAAATATTAAAAATTAAAATTTAAAATTCTTTCGAAATGGTCACCGTTTGCTTTTACACAAGCCTTCAAACGATTAGGCCATTCAGCTTTTGCAGCTCGTACGGTTTCCATGGATATTGACGTCGCTCTCTCTATCTCTCTCTTAGCTCCACAGTCTGTGGTGGACGAATGTATTGTATGAAGATGCATAAGACTTTGATACGTCCGGCTTTTACTTATGGTGCTGAAATCTGGACACTGAAAGTTAGTGATATAAACCAAGTATTGCGATTCGAAAGAACGATAATGAGAAAAACCTACAGTCCTATTCGGCTTGAAAACGGCATATATATACATATATATAATTGGCGGGTACACCCATTTTGGGCGTTTAGTTGAGCTCCTTCCCCTATTTGTGGCGCGCGTCTTGATGTTGTACCATAAATGGAGGTACATACAGTTTCAAGCCGACTCCGAACGGCAAATATTTTTTATGAGGAGCTTTTTCATGGCAGAAATACACTCGGAGGCTTGCCATTGCCTACCGCGGGGCGACCGCTATTAGAAAAAACTTCTTCTTCATTTCGGTTTTTCGCCGAGATTCTAGCCTATGTTCTCTCTGAATTCCGAATGACAGTTACGCAACAAACCAGTCGGCTACGGCGGCCGCCGCTTCCGTTACAACAACGAAAATGAAAACCTTATTGGTGATGAAAATGAAATACGGTTTATTAAAGCGCAGCGGATTAATTGGATTGGCCACACCATAAGAATGCCCAAGGAAAGAATCCAAGAAAGTGTGTTTAGTTTGCGTCCAATAGGAGGAAGAAAGAGAGGCCGACCAAGAAAGAGATGGCTTGATGATGTTGAAGCAGACTTAAAAGCGATGAACGTTCGTAATATTGACGTCGCTGCTCGAACCAAAGATTATTTGAGACTCTCCAAATTTTTGTGAGGCCTTCTATAGGCAACGTTTTCCAATTCTGACCACAAACTGTAGTCAAATGCATACAGACCTAAATTTCCAGACGGCCAATCTTCTGCGGCTATGAACCCAGGAATATTGTGTTTTAGCCACTGATGGGTGGTTTTTGCCTTATGAGCTGGAGCGGAATCTTGCTGGAAGATCTGAACTGACCTGGTATACTTTTGCCCCGGCCTTAACCCCTTTTTCGGGGAAATGAACAGGTGTAACGTCTTTACAAGACACTCCCCACCAAACCATTACAAAAGATGACCAGTAGAGCGACGGAAGACTTTCATGTGGAGATCATCTCTAGTTATTATTGACATGGATCTGGTCAATATATTCCTTTCCCTGGACATGATTTTCTGCGCCGGCTTTTCTAGCTACCTCGGACGACCACTTCTTTTACTGTTTGTCACTTCAGACGTTTGGGAAAAACTACTGATCGTGTGGTAAACAAGCATTCTCGAAATATTAACTTTTTTCAGCAATTTGTAAATCTCACTTGCACCTTTACCATACTTACGTAATGCAATCACTGCAATGTGATTTTCCTTAGCTCCTCACTTCATTGTTAACAAGCGAAATTTGCCACGAAACTTAGTAAAATTTAAAAATAACGGAAGTTTTTCCTGCGAATTTGTTCTCGTCGTATGCATTGTAAAATTTGTCACAGAATTTATGGCAATACTAAGTTGTCTTAATTTGAATAGCCTTAACTGTTACAAGCAAGACAGGGCATATCAGGAAAGGGTGTAAGGTGCTTGAGTTTTAATTCACATCTACAAAAAAATTCCTGTTAACATCACACAATTGTACTTTTGGTACTTTTCCCATAGGATAAATACATATTTTTTTCAGTATTTATTGACATTTCATCATGGGAACACTTACGCCTCAACAACGTTCACAAATCGTACAGTTGTATTACGAAAATAGACGTTCTATGAAAAGTGTTCATCGCCCGCTCAGACCAACAAGCGGTGTACTTAACCATTCTATCGAACGCGCTATTCAGCAAACCATCGACAAACTTGAGAAGAATTTTAAATTACTGGATGATACTCGACCGATTAGACCACATACAGCCTAAAGTGAAGAGAATATTGCGGCTGTAAATGAGAGTTTTGCCGAAGGCCCGGAAGAATCGATTCGGCGCCGATCTCAACAACTTGGCCTATCTAGTAGTAGTGCCATACTTTGGCGTATTTGCGCTGAAGAGCAACCCGAAGCCATTATAGAACAGCCATTACATCTAGTGAAAGCAACTGTTTAGTGCGGCCTATGGGCTGGAGGAATCATCGGCCCATATTTCTTCAAAGATGAGACTGGTGCCAATGTAACAGTGAATGGGGAACGCTATCGCGCCATGATAAATGACTTTTTGATATCGGAAAGTGAAGCCCGTGATCTCCACAACATTTGGTTCCAACAAGACGGCGTTACTTTCCACGGAGTTATAGCCTGTGAACCGTTTACTGTGTCGTCGTTTCGGTGAGCAATTTATCTCTCGTCTCGGACCAGTTGAATAGCCCCAAAGATCGTGTTATATCAAACCTTTGGATTCTTATTAGTGGGGGTATGTAAAGTCTAAATGCTTTGTCGATGAACCAGCTTCTATTGAAACCAAAGTTACTAAAGTTATTCACGAGATACCGACCGATATATTCAAAATTGGTGTTTACGGATGGCGAAGTTACAGCCAAAATTTGAAAGGGATTTTTTTTTAAATAAATGACATGAATGGTTTTACACAAAAATAATAAATACTGACCAATCAATTTGAGTTTCCGGCCAATCCATTTCGTGGAGAATGGATAACAGTTTTTATATTTAGCCATATCCATAAAAAATTAGCCGTGAGCTTAAAAGTGTCAGTTGTCTATGTCTGACCATTTTGATTTACAAAAAAAAGAAACAAAAGAAAGTAGCCCCCTAACTTTCGTAAAATTTTTTAATAGAGGTGGTCAAGAAGAGATTGCGATTAAAGTTTATCTGTTACGAAGAGTCACTATCTGGTTAGAAGTCTTCATTGAATCTTGCTTTTCCATATTAAGGTTTTTTTATGAGATCAAATTTGAGACATTTCATTCTAGCTGGATTTACACATAGCTTCATTTGAGTCGATTTCACTAAGCGAATCCTGAGATTCGTAAGAGCTTCACCATATCATGAGAACCGATTTTAAGAAACTATCTATGTTTCGGAATATTTTTAAAGGTTGAGCAGTATTGTTCTTGTTCCTTGATATGATTCACACAATTAAAAATACATTAGAACTATATTTGACATGTGTTTCGTTACTCTACAACGACCAGTTACAAAACGTTTGCCTCTACCTTTACGAGTATTTTGCTAATGCCTGGCAAGGCTTAGAAGTGTTTGTGCATAGATAGGTAGGTAGATTCATATATTTTTCGCAACAGTCTTACAAAACTATTTACAGTATTTATTCTCTTCTTCTTCTTAATTGGCGCGATAACCGTTTACGCGATTTTGGCCGAGTTTAACAAAGCGCGCCAGTCGTTTCTTTCTCGTGCTAACTGGCGCCAATTGGACACACCAAGTGAAGCCAAGTCCTTCTCCACCTGATCTTTCCAACGCAGAGGAGGCCTTCCTCTTTCTCTACTACCACCAGCTGGTACCGCATCGAATACTTTCAAAGCCGGAGCGTTTGTATCCATTCGGACGATATGACCCAGCCAACGTAGCCGCTGGATCTTCATTCGCTGCACTATGTCTATGTCGTCTTAAAGCTCATACAGCTCATCGTTCCATCGTCTGCGATATTCGCTGTTGCCAACGTGCAAAGGTCCAAAAATCTTACGCAGAATCTTTCTCTCGAACACTCCAATCGTCGCTTCATCGGATGTTGTCATCGTCCAAGCTTCTGCGCCATACGTTAGGACGGGCATGATGAGAGTCTTGTAGAGTGTTAGTTTTGTTTGTCGAGAGAGGACTTTACTGCTCAATTGCCTACTTAGTCCAAAGTAGCACTTGTTGGTAAGAGAGATTCCACGTATTTACAATATTTATTACTTCATTTAAATGAACATACGGCAATGCCTTTCAAAGTCGTCTGCCGGAATAATTAGGTAGGTATTTATTTACAAAACTATTCATCTATAATAAATTGTCTGCACTTTAAAGTTCCAGTAATAAAATTGATTACATTTTTAATATTTCTGGCATGCACCCTACGGAACGAATTTAGAAAAGATATTACTTCTCTTTCATGCAGAGACACTAATTATGTCAAAGGAGTTGTTTGGCAGTGAGTGGTTCAATGCCCTTTGGTGAGATTCATAAATAAAAACTTAAGCGATGTCAATATCTGGGAAAGTGGTATACAATGTGTGTTATTGCTTAAAAAGATCTTCGGATTACTAACAAATTGCCGAGCGCGTACAGCATAAATGATTTGGAAGCGGCGGCTCTATTGATTAGGATATGTTGCATACCTACTGATATATTATTTTTTATGAAAGTTCTGCGGTCCGAGAATAAAGGTGCTGAAGAAGAGAAAGTTTTGGCTGCGTGAATTATATTTAAAGCGACAAAAACATGGGCACTTTCAGTTTTGCGCAAGCTTGCAAGAGACGAGGAACAATTCAAGGATGAAATATGCATCTATGTTTTCTTCAAGCATTTTGGAAAAGCGAATATAAATACACAATATCTATAATCTGCCTAAAACTCACAAATTAAGTTAAACCAAATCCAAATACATAAAGAAACGACAGGGGTGCTCAATTCCTAATGTCAAAAGCGCTGCAAATACTTGTAGAATATTGAACTATTTGAAACTTAGTCGTTCTTCAAGCGTTTCAAACAAAGCTGCGATTTCATATACATATTTAGTATTGTTTTATTCATTTTTGAAAGCTACTATTTCATTTCATTTGACTCCGCGCTAGCTATTGCATTTGCTGTCATTAGGGATCGGTGTATCTCGGTGAACTAGGATAAAATTTGCAGTTTAGGCGGCTTACTGCAAACTGACGTAATTTGACCTCTTAAGCACTGTAGTGTAGTTATATAAGTACCACAACAAATTACTCGTGCAACAATAAATAAATAATTACAATGCACTGAAATTTGCATAGCTCATTTTCCACCATCTCAACTAAATGTTTGAAGAGCCTGCCAATATAAGGCGGCGGAGCTACGAAAGCGCGTACATTTTTCGCGTAACCATGAAAATATATATACATACAAACGAACAAATGCACTTACAATGCTCCGGCCAGATAGCCACTGTCCATCAGTTCGTAATTACTTATGTTGTATGGTTATTTGCTTGGATGATATTACGAAATTTTCGCATTATTTGTGAATTTCACACTATTAACGCTTTTGTTGTTAGTTTTAGTTGCATATTTATTGGGTAGTGAGTGCTTTCATTGACGGCGTGGCTTTGAGTGTCTGTCTGGTCACTCACCGGTAAATTAATGTATTGTGGGGTGGCCGGTGTTAGGCGCCAACGCATCGATTGCCAATGTGTGTGTGTGTGTGTGTATGCATATAAGTAAGCGTATGTGCATATGTGTGAACGCGGAGAGATGTGAAGGTGTTGTGAGTTGGAGTTGGAGTTAGCCAGCAGTGTCCAGTAGTGCAACCAATTGTAGCAGTTCAATGTAGCAGCTACGCTCGCCAAAACCTATAAATCACGGTGTGCGCTGTTTTATTTTTCTTCTCTTGTATTGCTTGCTTTGACTTCTTTCATAGTGAATTTTGGCCTAACTGTGTATAACAATGAAGTGTTTTTGTATTCTTCCATCAAAATGATGATTTAATTGTAGGTACAAATACTTTTGTACTGAATGCTTTTCCTCACATATGCCAATGCAAAGGAGAGTATCTGCATTTGTATGTGTATCACATATGTGGTTGCAAGTCTGCATTTGAACTTGTGTGCGTGCAAATAACGCATCGGTTTCGATTTAATTTCGCATTTAACGCCATGGAAAATGCATTTTCAGCAAATTAGTGAAAATTTTGCGCAATTATATGAGAAATCGCAAAATTTATTGCCAGTTGCAGCAACGCCACCAACAGGTGTTTGGAAATAAATTTTCCATACATGAGTACATATGTATGCATATAAGTATATACGGGTCGTAATAGCTGCCGGTTAATGCGCTAATTTTGTAAAATTTATGCAATTTTCGCAAAAGAAATTGTAATGAACGAAAGAGAACAATTATAATAATATAAATAAATATGATCCATAATATGTACATTTGCACTTGAATACATACATACACATGTCCACATATGGTATTAACCATTAAAATTCCACAGAAATTTACTGGATTGAATTGAATTAGAAAGTGGGTCACCAATTACGTATGCATATAATTTATTAATCTATCAATCTTTGATAAATATATTAATAATACTTTTACTAGAGCTCAGCTGAGTTGATAGTTTATGGAATTAAAATATACTCTCTTGCTTTATGTAAAACATTAGCGAAAGAAAATTGATAGTTTGAGTGAAATTATTTAAAAGTGAGAAAACATACATTGGCCGAGTCCCCCTCCAATTTTTTATGTGCATCTTAACATATTTTCACAAATGAGGGGCCTACAGTTTTAAGCCGACTCCGAACGGCAGATGGTTTTTATGAGGAGCTTTTTCATGGCAGAAATACATTTGCCTTTACTTGCCGAGTGGTGTCCGATGTTAGAAAAAACTGTTTCTATCATTTTGCTCTTTCGTGCGCGGATATTCGGACATACGCATTCCCGAATGGTAGTCACGCATCAATCCATTCGGATACGGCGGCCTCATCAGTAATGAAACAAAATCATGGCTATTTTAAATCGAGTATCTATTGAGATTGAGTTGATGAATTTCATTAAATTTGGCCCAACTTGGTACCGAAAATTTCAGACTATCCAATATCATAAAAATCACTGGAAAGCACGAATGAAAATGCTTTTGGTATACATAAAAAATCAATATTTCATGCTGTAAAAATAAAATGTAGATTCATATCACAAAGGGAAATTGTATATTAGTTGATAAGTAATCTCATAATAGTATCACATTTCTGTGCTCATTAATTAATATTTTGTACGAGGGTAACTCGATAAGAGCACTGGTGAAAGAATGTGCGCTACATTAATGAAATAATATTTTTTGCTCTGGTGTGGACAATGGGTATAATTTCTATTCTGCGAACATTTTGTCAAGCTTTTAACTGACGAGTATCTAAAGGGTGATTTTTTAAGAGCTATAGGAAAGTTTTTCAAAAAACACCCGTAAAATTCAGAAAAATGCATGTGATTTTTATTTAAATCTATAGTACAGTGCATATAATTTAATGTTTGAAGATTATTTCATGCAAATGTTTACTGCGACTGCGCTTCAAATGGTCCATCCGCTTAGTCCAATTTTGGCATACTCTTTCCAATGTTTCGGCCGGTATCTCACATATAAATGCTTTAATGTTGTCTTCCAATGCGTCAATTGAAGCGGGCTTGTCTGAATAGACATGAGCTTTAACATAGCCCCACAAAAAATAATCTAAAGGTGTTATATCGCACGATCTGGGTAGCCAATTGACAGGTCTCGAACGTGAAATAAAATGTTCACCGAACTCGCCTCTCAACAAGTCCATTGTTACGCGTGCTGTGTAGCATGTGGCAACGTCTTGCTGAAACCACATGTCATGTAAGTCAAGCTCTTGCATTTTGGATTAAAAAAAGTTGGATATCATTTCATGGTAGCGCTCACCATTCACAGTTACGTTACGATTCGCAACATCTTTGAAGAAGTACTGTCCAATGATACCTCCAGCCCATTGACCGCACCAAACTGTGACCTTTTCTGGATACATTGGTAACTCTTGCAATTCTTCTGGCTGATCTTCACTCCAAAATCGACAATTCTGCTTATTTACGTACCTATTGATCCAAAAATGAGCTTCGTCGCTGGACACAATTTTTCGATAAAAAAAGTGGATCTTCGGCCAACTTTCCAAGAGCCCATTCACCAAAAATTCTGCGTTGCGGTAGGTCGTTCGGCTTCAATTCTTGCACCAGCTGTATTTTGAAAGGTTTCACACCTAAATCCTTTCGCAAAATTTTCCACGTTGTTGAGTAACAGAGGCCCAATTGCTGCGATACTGGCCGATACAGCTGCGATATTTTCTTCAGTTCGCACTCTACGTAAGCGTGTTGGTGGTTTGATGTCCAATAATGTAAATTTGGTTCTAAATTTAGTTACAATAGCTCGAATAGCCGCTTCAGTGAGTCGATTAAACTGACCATAAAATGGAAGAAGTGCGCGATAAACTTTCTTAACAGAACACGCATTTTTATAATAAAATTGAATGATTTGCAAGCGTTGTTCGTTTGTAAGACGATTCATGGTTAAATTATAGACCAACCTGGAGATGTTTAAACCAACTGTTTAAAAAGATAATAGCTAAAAAATCACCCTTTCCATATTTTAGAAGTGTGATGGTTATGAGTAAAATGAGTGTGGAACAGGGCAAGATATGATAAAATGAAATTTAATTTTTTTAAAGTAATTTTGACTTATTTTTAATTCATTGCTTTAATCAAATAGTGTTTTTTATTAATTGTATCTAGAGAGAAAATATCCAGAAATAATAACAGCATTGACATAGAAATTTACGACGAATTTACAACGATATCCATAAGCCGATGACGATTTATGGCTATGTGAGAGATTTACACAAAATTTTGTGGCATCGATAAATTATCAAATGTGCTTTGAAACAATAGAAAAGATTCCTGGTTATATCAATGTCAACGATGTGCCATACAAGTGACAACTTTATTTGTATGTATGATGAGTAAGCTTACTTATTTACTTTTATCCCTAAAAACATAAAATCCGAAATGTCGAAATTTTGCAAACTTGAATGTGAAATTAATGGACCTGGGTAAAAGAGTGCCCTGCTTAACCCAGTGAACAGTACCTCACCGGATATAAATTTGGGTCGTTCCGGTAATGTAGGACTTCTGTTCCTTTTTTTGTTGAAAATCTTTATTTCGCTCAATATACAATTTTTCACACTCGACACTAATGAATTTGAAATGGGGGACCAACTCTACATTTTTGCTATATTATAATTTGTACGGCATTTTTCACAGTTTGCGTCAAAAACTGGTTATCTAGTACGAATAAAAATTCCAGTCCATATTTTGCTTTAATTATTATATTTAATAACTTATAAGAATATTCTGGAAATTTTCAATCATTTATTCATTGAGTTTGACTTCTGAGCGATGTGAAAGTGCTGAATCTTCTTGAAGCCGAGCCACGCAATTTTTGCACTACCATTAAATATTTAATGACAGTGAAAATCTTTAGTGATAAGTAATATTTTTAAGTAACATAACACGGCTTCTTGAAGAATAAAGAAGCCGTGTATAGGCATAGGATATGTTTTCACAATATATCATAATTTTGAGTAGAAAACGGTGGAAACTATCGTTCTTCAAGTACAAAAGTACTTCGGTTGCTATAGGTCCGCCATGGGAGTCTAAAAGTGTATAATAATTTTCAGTTAATCAAATTCGCAAAATGATGTATTAGGGCTGCAATTACTTTCTTCTCCCATCGGTTATCTTTTGAACTTCAGGGGGTATTCTTTACTCCTTCATATTTTTCCAAATATTCCATTTCTCTCTCATTAAAAGTATAAAATTTCCTGTTTTTGACTTCTAAAATTTCGAGAGTGCCAAATAAATGGGTGTGCAATTGACATCAAGACGTCATGATTTATTTCCCCAGATCATCGTTTAATTACACCGCCTATATCTCAAGAAGAATTTTTTGTCAACAAACTAGTTGATAATTAATATCGGACATAAAATATAAATTAAAATCTATTTAGTCAAAGATCATGTTTACCTGAAAATTTAGTGATAGTGAAAAAAAATTGCTTTATCACTAAACTTTTATTGATAGTTATTTTTTTTTATTGTATTTCATATATATTAGCTATCACTAAATAGACAGTGGTAGTGCAATTTAGTGGTAGTGCAAAAATAATCAACCCTGTAGTGGCACAACACCAGAATATCAGTTACCGTATTTATCGATGCGCCCTCGTATTTCAAGCCACTTGAAAGCACTTCACTGATTTATTGCGAATATTTGCAAAAGATTATTTTCAGAAGGCTTGCGTGTGTGAAAATAATTCATGATATAAAGCAAAAGGGTAGACCAAGGGCTCGTTTCTACAACAGTAACCGTTCTAAGTAACCGGAACGACCCGGATTTATATCCGGCCAAGGACTGTCACTTCAGCAGCAATCTCGTTTAAGTATGGGGAATGGTTATGCTGTTACTACAACAACAACAACTAACTAACTTGCTTCTTCGAAAAAATTCTATAAAACCACTTTTCAATATTTTTCAATGACTTCTCTTGGATTCTTGATTGGACTGAATAAACCTTCCTTGGTTTGCCATGTAGTAGTCAATCCCGTTTATATAATTTTCAAAGCCTATGCAAATGGTTTCCTGTCTCTATTGCACGAGTGGCTCGACTGACATTCATCTGCTGTTGATAAAATTGCCTAAAATAGCGATTTTTATAGAAGTCAGATAAACCATGAACACTGAAACGAAAGATCGTGTAAGTTGATATTGTAAATTTTTTAGAAGTCGATAGTTATAGCTCCGTAAGCGAAAAACATGAACCACCCTTTATAAACGCGTTGTCAAGATAAGATAAAATATAATGCAAGTCTGCTCGATGTTTTTTTTTTCAAAGATGATAACGTGTTTAATTATAACTATAGAGTATGAGTCACAATAATGAGCCGATATCAGGAATGTAAACATGTATACATACATACATACGCACATATGTATATATACATACATAAATGTGATTTTAGTTTTAAAACAGTCAAGGTGGCAAGCAGAAAATAGTCGTCTTCAACTTACGATATACGAGTATAAAAATTAAAAGCCCCTCAATTCGATTGCCATGAGAACACACTGACCAAGTAATGAGAAAATAATTCAGAGTTTACGCTGAAATTACGTATTGTCGTAAAAGACTTAAATGATAACAATAAAATAAAGGCATCTATGATAACAATGCGAAATTTTCGCAATACAAAAAAAAAAACAATATAATTACAGCAAAGAAATATTATTTACCATAAAATTGCACAAAATATTTATCAAAATAAATGCTTTAATTATTACACGAAAGTAGTGGCATTGATTCAAAAACTTGTCAGTCAATCATTTTTAATTGAACAATTACCGCGAAGCGTAACAGGTTAAATTTACAACAAAAATAACAGCTTTGAACTGTATATACCTGCAATGTGCGAAAATAACTTAATATTTATTTACTATTGACTTATTTCTGCTGTTGCTTATATTTTTTATAATAATATTAATATTTCCAGCCTAAAGCGTGAAATTCAATCACATTTCATGCGCTGTCGTTCGCATTTTTTAAATTATTTTTGCTGATATTTTGCTTACTTATGAAATTAAAATTAAAGGTCTTCCAAGAAAAATTTAAAATATTGATATTCAGTGTTTTTGATACACAACCTTGAGATATTTAGGCCAAGTTGCTCCCCAAATTTGTAACGTGGGATTTTTCTCTATAAATCTAAGGGCCTGTAGCATAATATTTGTAAATATATGTAATTGGTGCTTACACCTTTTTTGAGTGTTTGCCTGAACTCCTCCTCCTATTTGTGGCGTGCGTCTTGAAGTTGTTTCACAAATGAAGGGATCTACAGTTTTAAGCCGATTCCGAATGGCAGATGGTTTTTTATGAGAACTTTTTCAACGGAGAAATACACTCAGAGGTTTGCTATTGCCTGCCAAGGGGTAGCTGCTATTAGAAAAATATTTCACTCATCATCAATCAATAATTTTTTTAATGTATATCTACTTATCAATATTAAATTCAAGTTTACAATTAATTTATTAGGTTGCATAAGAAAAGTATATGGCATTTTTTATACTAAAAAATAAAATAGCACTAAATGCCATTATATGAACAGCAGTAGCAATTCTTACAGAAACCTTTTAAAAAAAAGCACTCAGAATACTTACTAAACAGCTGCGGAAGGATGATTACTCTTAAAAAAGACTGTCACTTTTGATATTTTCCACTCAGGAGGTAACTGACAAACTGTTTCGAAAGAGCAGACCGATAGCTACTTGCAGTCATTCCTGATAACGCCTGCCAAATATGTTAGAAGGAATAATTTCAGTTTTGAAAGCAAATTGAGTCAGTCACTGCGATCAACTTTACTCGACCTGAGGGAAATTAATATTTTGCGGCTAAAAAAATCGATTTAATAAAAATCGTCTCTACTAAGTAAGGGCACTTGTACAGCTTTTTGTAAGATTCTTTGAGGCAAACCCTTGAGAATTGATTGGCAGCTAATATGACACCAAAATCAAAACATTGTGTATATTCATTGTGTAAAAGTTTAATCCAAACAAAAAGACGTTTCATCTTCTACCCATGCGAACGGTAGATGTTTTTCTTCGCCATTCGTTGCACCCGCATGAAATGACAGCACGACAAATTGCTAATATCGAACATTCAAAAATAAAGATTTTTTTTATAATAAATAGTTTTAATTATTGTGTACTTAAAAATGGATAAAAACGTGTTTTAGGGTTTCAAGATACTTGTGATTGCTGCTGCCGACGGCTTTTGGCTTTTGGAACATAATAAGTCATGACATTATCATCATGAGCGGGCTGCTATTTTGGCTCTGGCGTCTTCCAAAACCGAATCGAGATTAATTAGAATTTGTCTTTCAACCAACTCCCAGAGGCAGGCAACAATAGAAACTGATGTAATACATTTAATGGTAGGAGTGCCAGTCAATAGCACTATTATTAACTACTTCTAAAACATGTATGTAGTAGCATTGAGTAGTTGATTAAGAACTAGCAGTTCTAAGAAAAATATGTGACCTGAATATAAGCAAAAATGAACGATCAATTCGATAACAAAGTCCAGACCCGACTTTGCGCGGCTTTTTTAGCATTCTAACTGATTATTGACACATTGGAACCCACGACTGAAAGCTAGATGTGACTTGCAATGACGCTGAAGTGACTGCAGCAAGACGCTGAAGTGATGAAAATGAGCAACAGTCATTTGAACAGCTTCAATAATGCCCGGCTGTAATGAGTAATCGGATTACCACTCTGGTTGTGTTTTTTAATGCAATTCTCTGCCGGGTTAGTTCAAATACAGCCTCCACAAAACTCTTCACTTTGGTGGGTTTTCACCCAATCATGCAAAAATACATTTAGTGACTAAATGAGCGTTGTTTTCTTCACAGCCATGTTCACCTAGTTTGAGTTATTAATTGTTCATCATTACTGTACTCATTTAGGTACTACAGTGTATTGGTATTGCCCAATAAGAGACATTAAGGGATCGCAAATGTAGCTCGAGTAAACAATTTTTACTTACCACGCCCACATACCACAATTAACAGCGCTCACATATGTACTTCCAGCTATGCAAAGGTGCAACAAGCAACAATCACGTCAGCAACAACAATAAAAACAAAAATGATAAAAAATACTTCGTTCGAAATGAAAATAGACGAATAGTGATTTAATCACTTCCGACAAGAAAAAAATGCACCGCGAAAAGGGAAAACAAAGCTTAGGAAGAGTAGTCAACAAAATGCTAGCAACTGCGCATTACAACAATACTAACAATAATACCAAAAGTCATTCCAACATGAAGCAACACCAACACATTAATTACTTTGCGTTGTTGCACTTAAAAAAATTAAGTGGTATTAGCTACGAAGGCAATTACTGTTTTTATTGCTTCAGGGCAAAAACTGAAGTTGTTTAATATAAGAGCAGCTACATATAAATACAATGTAGTAAAAAAAGAACAACAAATGCTGTGATCGTCGTTAAGCAAATTAAAAGTTTTACCACCCGATTCTCACTTCCATACTCTAAGCACGGTTTTCATCATGGGATCATGGAGAGAATTCCGAGTTGCTTTTTCTTAACTCGTTCGAGCGCAACTGTTGTAACTTATCGGCGCCCTGTACCCTAACCCATCTTTTGATTCAGTTGGTAATAAGGGATTTATGAGTCTGGTCAGCATCCGACAAGTCATGAAACAATCGTGGTGGGACGATTTAAGAACAGGTACCTCCGTGTCAACGATATCTTGAAGATACTACCGATGCTTTCCATTTCAATTCAACCGGGCTATTCGGGTCATGTTCTTCGATTTCGATGCAACTGAAATATGTTGCTCTCTGGTCAAAATAATGAGACACGTATTTTTTTGTTCGCCCGAAAAAAATTTTTTTCAAGAGTTATCGGCAATTTTGTTTTTCGGCTCAAACTCGATTTTTTTTAATTATATAAGAAACATTTTTTTTTAAATGCCCATAACTTAGTCAAAAATGAACCGATTTTAATAATTCTGGGTTCAAAATGATCGTAATTACTTACACGAGCGACTTTATGTAGAAACAATTGAAAAAAGTAGTTGAAAGTTAATTTAATTTAATGCGTGACGCAGAGAACAGGTGAGCAGTTCGAACCAACAATCATGAAAAGTGAAATTGAAGTCCAGTTGAGCGAGTAAAATGAGTTACA
This sequence comes from Anastrepha obliqua, assembly GCF_027943255.1. Classification (NCBI taxonomy): domain Eukaryota; kingdom Metazoa; phylum Arthropoda; class Insecta; order Diptera; family Tephritidae; genus Anastrepha; species Anastrepha obliqua. The sequence continues at coordinate 123,651,400 of NC_072894.1, forward strand.
AATTGCGAAAGAACACCCACGAAATGAAAATGAAGAGCCGACAACATATTTAAATGAAACATATCTAAAAATGATAGATTACAAGATTGCAACGTCCGTGAGAGTTTTTTTGCTGCGACATAATAAATGAATAAACAAGAAAAAGAATGGCATTATAGAGGAACTCGCTCGCAATAATAAAAATGAAAAACAGTACAATAAGAAAATGATAATAAAAAAATACCTACACCTAAATATGGCACATAGAATGATAGAACACAAGATTGCAACAATCAGAGAGGCGTAACGTAACACTGGTGCTGTTGCGTTAGAGAAATGTGAAAATATGAGCAAGAATGCAAGAAGAAGATTAAATTGCACAAGTGCGACGTCCTACACAAGGCGATTCTATCACATTCACTGAGAGCGGCAACTTGGAAAAGAGCTCTCCAAGCGTTTGATATTAGTCGAAACTTCAGACAAATTGACGCTAAGTAATGATTGAGATTTTTAAGGGATGATTCTGCTGTCTCTTAGTTGGAAACTAAGCAATGAGATTGGTGGTGAGCGACGACCAAACAAAATGTTTTCTGCCACTTCAATGCGAATGTGCTTTGTTGACTCCCTCATCACTGGTAACTGTTATTATTGAACTTAGTATGTTCTTAAGTGAAGAAACATGCCAAACCGAATGGAGAATCAAAAAGGAACTTGCCTGCCCGGCTTCAATTCCTCTCATAATTCCGGCGTGGCACTAACTTTTTGTAAGGTCTAACTTCGAGATAACTTCCTTGAATAGGCAAAAAGAGATGCTTTTCGGAAAGCACTTATAGGACACGGGGGCAAATATGGACTAAAATCATTAAGAAAATATAATATCTGTGGTCATAAGCAATAATCGCCTAAGTCGTTAACTTTGCTTCCGAGATAAATAGCTTTTTATATTCAGAAGCGTTTCTGAGAAATGTAGAAAGAAGCTTTAAAAAACTGTAAATACATAATTATTGATCATTTCAAGCACAATGCTCAGTTAAACAATTATAATGAAACTTGCCTTTGTTTAGGAGATATTTAATAAAAAGAAATAAAAGTGTTTATTGCAAACATAACATATGATATAAGAATGACTATGTTGACTAAGGCTTTTATTGTAAAAGAATTGGTTGCTGTTTGTGTGGCACATATTGAGTTAAGGAACTATTGCATATATAAATTTATCAAGATAAAGAGTTAGTCCATTTCACTAATACGAGTTTATTTAAAAAAAAAGGAATTTTACAAATTCATTATTTTAAACTAAATGACATTTTCCGAAAACTTATTTTTGTAATATTTATATGTAATATTTATTTATTTGAAAGTATAAGTATAATATGTATATCAGTCGAAGTTATTCGGTTTCTGATTCACCTTCTACTAAATCTGGATGTACATCAGTTGAGTTATCTGTTAACAAACTTTTATAAAAAGGATGAAAGCATGGATTTACAAATGGTAGTAAATCAAGGAGATCCTTTTTCTTTTTTGAGCTGATCTTAATGTCTTGTGTTAGCATTGATATGTCGCTTATTGCTATTTACACCACGTTGTAACAAGTTCAATGTTTTAAAAGGAGCATATTCATCTAAAGTGGTTTTATAAAGAATTTTTGCAAAATTTCTCTTTGTAAATCTTAGCCATCTAATATCTTTCCAAACGAATTTTCCCCCATCTAGATTATTGGTTCTTCACATTAGCTTTGTTTTTAAGAAAAGCTGGAAATCAAAAAAAATCTTGTAAGTTCATTTCAATTACGTTGAACGGATTTCTGCAACGTACACTTCTTATAAAATTGTACCAGTCACGTGGATGATGTATTTGTGTCTATCACAGCGTGATCCCCATCGCATTCCATGTGCGTGTGCCAAGGTTCTAAAAATTTGTGATCATTAATTTCTAAAGTGGGGTTAATTTCAAGAGCCAATGTGAACATTGCACACACGAATGAATTCTTATTTTGTCCCATACAGGAATCACTGTAAAAGATTGCATGATTAACTTGTGGAAGATTGTTTATATGTTTGAATAAGCATGATGCGATTTGATTGCCGCCACGGGCAGAAAGTGCCTCATGCCACATTAAGTAATGTGGGGTGCCAGTTGTACGGTTAAATTATAGGTCCAAAGCTGCCTTTTGTAGAAACTTATTGAGTTTCTTAAGTATGGGGTAGGCAAGCACTGCTGCAAATCAAAAGTATACACTTTAACTTTGGGATCATCGGAAGAGCAAGTTTTGTCATTTCTTTTTGACTCATATGCAAAATCTGCTTTACTCTGATGGGCTAAGAGTTCCTTTTCTAAATCACGTAGTAGAATATCATCGGATTCCTGTTTAGCAATAGCAATTTTAGCTTTAAATTTTTCGCACGTAGGACAGGCTGTAAAACATTTTTTTATTAAATAATTATAAGAAGCGTAAAAGGCTTCTTACACTATATGTTTTGTCATATGTATATGTATGTCTATTTAGAAAAATGCAGATACAAAATAGAAACGATTCTATTTTCGCTTGACACATAACTACATTAACCTATTCCTTAATTTGTTGGCAACATTTTTTGGAGTTATTTATTTATTGTAAGAAAAAAGCAAATAAATTGAACTACTTAAAGCATTGGAAGTCATACGACAATACGTGAGTGTAGAAAGAATGACAAGTCATATGTAGAAACCATATCGTGTAAAAAGGCCTTAAAGATGTAACTTACTTTTAAAAATACCACTGTATGAGGAAACACTAACTACGTTGGCTTTGTATTTATCGCAAAACAAAGTATACATTTGGACCAGGGATAATACTGCATGTAAGTATTGGCAACTTGTATCTCTCCTGGTATAGTGACTTTCGTATTTTGGAAAGCTGTTTATGTAGTCTTTTACAAGTTGAACTTTATCATCCGTAAGTATATTTTTTCCTCCACCTGATCCACGCTTATCAACAAGGTCACTGTTAGGATAGTGTAATTTCTTCTTCAAAACAGTTTTGACGAAACTGGCACTCTCATCAAAACACTGTAGGAAGCATTTTTGGCATACCTGCACTCTTTGGCCTTCAAACTCAACATAATAAGCAGCCTGAAATTTTTGCTCACGTGGCCTTTCAGGGTGTTTTTGCATATATTGAGTCGTTTTGTCGTTGATTTCAATTAAGGAACCAATGAAAAAAATTATCTGATTGTACGTACCCAACGACTAATATTTATTAAAAATGCTTTTCTGAAATGCAAGCGGAACCTTTGATTTGCACTTTATGCGACAATCAATAATAAGAGGTATCAATTTTCTTTCCGACACAACAACCCTCTTTACATTAACGTATGCTTTTCCCAAGTTCGGTCTTGTGCATGATTGTTTCCTCGAATAAGCTCTTTGGGATGTAGTCGGGCCTCGTTGAGCAGTTCATCATCATCTAAATTGCTACTATTTCCATTATTAGTAGAAGTTGAGTCCTCATAGTCGGAATCTAGGACTGAGTCATCACTGTCAAAACGGAGATTTTCCTGTAAATTTCATTTATCTGCCTCATTCTCACTGCATAGTGGAGTATTAGAAACATTTGTTAGTAAATCAGCCCCACTGCCCTCTAAAAACGAGAGGTGACTGCTTTCATCATAACCTATTAATTGCAAAAATTTAAGCAACTTAGCAAAGCTATTTGTTTGTTCAATCTTACCTGTTACATTTACTTCGTTTTCCAATTCATTAATTTTAAATATTTTTATTAATTACTTTATTAAATTTTTTTAGTTCAGAAAATATTCAATTTTACCGAAACTTTTTTTTCTGACCTCTTATAACCTCTGCATTAATCACAGGAAATTGCTTAACTCAAATGATTTTAAAATGGCGCTTTAGGCATACCAATCTAACTGCACTTTGCAAAAAGAATAAGAGCATATGTCATTCGCATTTGTCGCGTATGAAGATATAGCTCTCTTAAAAACTCACAACAAAAATGCATTAACAACTTTTGAAGAGATAGTGCATGCTTATATATATTTTCAACTTGTAATAAACACTCACCTTCACTTTGGCTCTTATGTCAGCTCTCTTGTGTATGACAAACTTAAAAAAAATTTAGGTGCAAAAACAACTTAAGTTATTATAGGCCATTTAAATATAACATTATTGTAATTGACCATCTTCTTAAGTATACTTAGACTCATATAGTAAATGCAATAGCGCTTCGTTGCGAGTTAGGCTAATATGTTTTTATTAATATTTACACTAAAAAAATAGTTAGAGTGATAGGAACTTCGCGTAAATATACAGTTTTATTAGTTGAATATGCTAGTATACATAATTCATTTCTTTCTTAAGTCGACTTAGGCGATTATTGCTTATGACCACAGATATATTGCCTTCTCATTTGAGCGCTCTCTCACTCGTCAAGCAACTGGAATTATCACCTGCAGAATAGTTTTACCGTCAAATGAATTTTACCATAGCAGTCGTGACAATGAAGACATTTAAAGGGTCAAAATTTATTCAGGTCGCAGTCCTACTTTAGCGAGGGAACTACTTTTTAGGTTATCTGGTAGATCTGGGCTCAAAGGACATCCATGAATTGTTAAAATTTATTGCCAAATATTTATAAATTGGTTTTATTTTTAGGAGAACGGGAAAGCCCAGGACCTAAGTGTGCCCGGTTCCCTTTTACGGCGGAAGGGAGCTGCCATTAGAAACCTAACCGAACCATTGACGTTGTAGCAATGAGTTACAGAAACCTTACACATACAGCAACAGAGACATATAGTGCAACGCTGATAGTGGAATAAGAATAACTCAACTCAGAGGTGAGTTATTGAGTTGACTTCCATCATCAAAATTAACTCAGTAAGTCAGTTAATGTGCTGTGACTCATTCTCTTATTCTCATTATGTGCATACAATTCTTACACTCTGTCACAGAGTTTAGCATGATAAAAATCTTTCTACGTAACCACATTTGCACACTTGCACACTTGCATCTGGGAGTGGTATTGTCATTATTATCGTCATTATCTGGGTGATTCTTATTGGCGACTCTTGCCTGAAAATTCTTTGCGTGCGGTGCTTACTATTAATGTAGTTAGCATTTCACTTCTTGCTTTTTCTCCTCAGAAACACCTGATAAATGTACATAAAATAATATTTATAGGTAAATAATTTTCTCATGCAATATGGAGGAGTCCTTTGAAATGCGTGTTAATTTGCAATCCAAATTGTAATTCTAACATTAAGCCACAAAATTTGAGGCAAGGAGTCACATATGAACATAGTTTATGATATACTTTATACAAGAATAACATACAAATAGTCAAGTCAGCTACAGTCATTTACAACCCATGAAAATTTAGTGAGTTACCAGTTAGTCTCCAAGCCAAGTCATTTCGATTGTTGCCGATCCATTATGATCCCACAGTGGCAGTTTATTTGCAACTCCTCATTAAACCATTTTGTTTTAAGTGCAAACCAAAAAATCAAAAAAAAAAAAACGCCTCGGAACAGAGATGCCAAACCCTGCGGCGGTGGCCAAGCCGATGGGACACTGAATGGAGTGGCAGATGGTCGGCGAAGCTGATCCCGTCAATAGATAAATGGGTTCAAACGAACTTCGGAGAAGTGGGCTATTTCACCGCGCGGGGACCGTAAATTATCCAAGGTGCATGTACTGCGAAGCGCCAAGCGATGACGCCGAATGACGACACGTTTTTTAGTTGTGACAGGTGGCTCGCGGAACGAGACGTCTTGAGGGAGCTTGAACGCGAGGGTAACTAGAATGCGGTTAACGCTGGTATTACGGAGGAAAAGATAGACATCGTCGCAGTACAACAAAGGGAAGCCGCACAGATAGAGATATAAGAAGACGAGCCTACAAATATGGGGGTCCCAGGTCTGACCTCCCCAAAGGTATGTCCCCAGAAGGAGAGGAGGGATTGTTTTAGTGGCCATACCACTCGTCTACTCCGGTCGCTCTAAGTATGAAGGCATTTTGAAACAATAAAAGTGCAAATCCATAGATCTGGCGGACACTAATATCATTCAAATCATCAGTATAATTCAAGAACGGTGGGTCAAAGTATCTAAACCTAGTGGCATGCCACGCGGGGCAGTGGCAGGGAAGATGTCTGACAGACTCTTCCTCCTCCTCATTCTTACAGCTTTTTTAATAGTCGTAATGAGCAAACTTTGAGCATGTCGACCTAGGAGACAGTGGCCTGTGCCCAAAGCAACTTACATACAGATGTTTTTGCTTGACCGATTAAACAGCACCTTTGAGCGCCTGACGTCCCATTTTAGCCAAATTCTTTTTGTATCATTACATGCCAGACTATCAACCCATCACCTATGCTTAATTCACTAGATACTTATGATTGACGTTAGTTAGCATGAGAAATCGGCAAAAATCGCCTAGTCGGTTATAGCGTAAAGCCAGAAGAAAGAGTTTATAAGGATATGGCTATTTTTAACAGAATAATATTGAAATATCATTTTTCTTCAATCTAATTGGTCATTAATAAAATATAATATAATATGGGAACCTTCTCAGATGACACGCTATATTCGTTTAATAGGCCACTGGCTAATACACATGAAGACTCATTTCACTTTTGTTTGCTCTTTGCCTCCATTGCATGCAAATTTGCCTTTTATTACTTGTGAACAAGTGCAGAACTGAAAATGAAAACAAAGCCAAAGCCAAAACCAAAGAAACGTGAAAATAATGTCTATTTAAATAGTGCTTACATAATTTTCTCAGCACAAAAGCCATCCTCTCGTCCTCTGCCTCATTCATGTAATAAAAAAACGTTCGCATTTACCACAAAGCGCAAAGCGACGTTGCCAACTAAGTGCAATAACAATAATAACTATATACGAATACAACAACAGCAAAACAACAACAATGCAGAAATCAACGCCACCGCCGTTTACGTGATTGCATTATGTTCGCTGGTAAGCGTTTTTGGCTAAAGCCCGCTTTTGTCGGCGGCGGAGTTACGACTAGCATTTAAGTAGCAATTGTTGGCGCAACGACGATGACGCTGTTGGCGTTTGCGTGGTGATTTTGCCAAGTAAATAGTAAGCCAGCCAGCTACATAGCTAATTGGGGCAAATATGTAGTATTAGCAAGCAACAGCAACAGCAGCCGCAGGGGCTAGAGTTTGTGCAATTGATTACAACCAAAAAACAAAATGCGAACTAAATTGCACTCAGTCAAACAGCCAGTCAGCCAGTCATTCATTCATTCATTGAGGGGGAAAATAATATCGAAATCGAATTTGAAACTTTAAACGTTTTACAAGTAGGGCGATACGGGAACGGTGGTTTTTAGCAATGGCATCAACAATAAAGAAGGCGTGTTAACGCGTTCAACATTTGGCGCTTGACGTTCAGGTGTCTTGGAATGCAGTATCAAATTAAATAGTATGCATGTGTGTATGTATGTACCAGTATGCAAAAGCACATGCCCACATATGTACATAAATACATATATGTATATTTCTACTTAATTAATTAGTCACGGCATTGTTGGTTTTGTTGGCGGCGAAGCTACATTAAAATGAGTGAACGTAGGAAGCGCTGGACAAATGGGTCAGTTTGGTTTAGGTTAAGCTCGAATAACAAGAAAAAACTATTATTATTTTGTCTCAAATTTTTTGTTGCCATTTAAAGCCTTGTTTTCGCTGCGAACTTTGCTGTAATTTAAGAAAACCAATTATGTATTTTTGGATTTTATCGAGATGCACTAAGGGCTATAACGGCTTTACAGCGTAGCTCGGGAATTTTTTTCAGTCGAACAATGAAATAAATCAATATTCTGAGAAGATTCTTTATTGTATCGGGTGGTTTTTTCAACAGCATGGGAACTGTTGATATCGAAAACTACGGTTTGACAGCTGAGAATGGCAAACTGTGTTGACATTTCTGTTCCGCAAAGTTTGGCAAGTCATTTAAGTCTTTTAATAGAATGAATCAGAACAGTGATTCTAATTTGTGAAAATTTACTTACAAAAAATAGATCTATTCGCTAATTTCATGCAGGAAAGTGCTGAAGAAGGCACCTAAATGCCGATTCGTCGTCATTCTCAGTTCGTTGGCCTTTGTCCTTCGACAACGAGGAAAATTAAACGTAAGGAGCTACGCATTCTTATTGATTGAGTTCATTTGAATTTATGATTCAGATTCATTGGAAAAAGCAGTCAAAAATTGGACTAATCCTATAGACCATGTAACATGTAAAATAAGTGCCATGAATTTATCTATATTATATACAGATTATAATAAAAAACCATTCCAAGAATATTTTTGTTTTGCATTATCATTTTAAGTTCTCAAGCTATTAAAAAACACTCGATATATCTCATTAAATGTATAAATTATTTTTCCCTCACCGGAAATTTCGCCACGGATGTGCAATTTGAGGGCTGTGCGTCCTTAAATCCATTATTTGCCAACCACTTTGTATCGCAACACGCACGGCGCTCATAAGTGCGCTTTAAGTGCTCACAGAAGTAAATTTTGTTGGCGTCGACCTTCTCTTCCTACGGAGCGAGGGCGAAATGACCGAAAACTCGGAGTATCTCTTCTTGATATGGATTGAGACGAGGATGTGAATCCACTGGAGTGACACCTCTCTCTATTATAAAGTCGAAACGGGTATCATTTGGTTTCTTAACTCCAATGGGAGAAGACATTTTGATAGGCATCTATAAAACTATCAAATTCAACAATCATATTTTTACGCCTTTAACGATCATTTTTGAAAGGTTTTTACTCTCAGGTAAGTTTATTGATGACTGGAACATAGCCGCATTGACACCAGTTTTCAAAAGTGGCACTAAAAATGATGTTCCTAACTACCGGCCTATTTCAAAACTACCTACTGTTTCGGAAATTTTTGAGTGCATTATTAAAGAGAAGCTTAATTTTTCAGTAAACGGCTTCATTTCCCTAAACTAGCGCAGTTTTATCATGGACAAATTAGTAACAACAGTAACCAATTTTGGTTTTCCTGACGACTGTTTTGCGGTTTTTTAAGTTGGCTATTAAATGGATATCATTTTTATACAGATTTTCCAAAGGAACTCGATACGTTATCACAAAAAATTCTATTACACAAATTACCTGACTTAGGCTTTCATTCCATTTTTTCTTAATTGTATCTGCAGACGCTTTGTGGTAGCATTTGATAACCCATCTTCTCAACTTGTGTTGCTACATCGGAGGTCCGGAAAGGTCGCGGACCTTTACTATTTTTATTATTTATAATACGGCATTCGCGGTGGCCGTCGTAGCCGAATGGGTTGGTGCGTGATTACCATTCGGAATTCGAACCTTCGTACGAATCTCGGTGAAACACCAAAATTAAGAAAAACATTTTTCTAATAGCGGTCGTCCCTCGGCAGGCAATGTCAAACCTCCGATTGTATTTCTGCCATGAAAAAGCTCCTCATAAAAATATATGCCGTTCGCAGTCGGTTTGAGACTGTAGGTCCCTCCATTTGCGCAACAACATCAAGACGCACGTCACAAATAGGAGGAGGAGCTCAGCCAAACACCCAAAAAGGGTGTACGCGCCAATTATATGTATATATTCGAAGAAAAGTAAAAGTAGGATCCTTCTTTGGAGATCCTTAAGCGCTTCAGTCTAAGCTGAATAAATTTAACTCTTGCTGTAGTCGAAACCGTCGGTTCCTGAATATTGAAAAGTGCTCTCATTGCACGTTCAATACATTCGAGGTGTTCCATCTCAGATTCTGCAGGAAGTTACTGAAGTCAAAGACTAAGTTAGGTCTTTATTTTGACTAAAAATTAAATTTTTCATCACATATCACTTATATAGTTCCCAAAGCGTTCGTATGTTAGCTTGCGTTCGGCGTAACAGTTTACCATTTTCGGACCCATAAAAGTTAAAGCGTCTTTACACAGCGTTAGTGGCATCAAAGTTGGGTTATTCTTCCCTTGCCTGAAGATGTTACCATGCGTGATATATCAGCAGAGTAGAGCTCATACAAAAAGTTTTTATCAAATTTCAATCATTCATGAAATTAAATCTCTGCCTTCTTATAAATCAGGTTATCAGCTTGTTAATCTGAAAAATTTGAAGACAGATGCTACCTTTCTCGCGCCTTGTAGTTAATATCGTAAATGGGATTATTGACTGTCCATCTCTTTTAGAAATATTACATTTCAAGGTTCCGACTCGTCACTTCAGACAGTTTTGAATGTTTTATGTGAGAATACCCAATTGAAATTACGTTAAACAATTTACTTTAATGAGAACTCTTTCTGAATTGGACTGACTGAACTCATCTCTTCCAAAAGGAATAGTGTGTAGATGATTACAAAGTTATTTTTATTAGTCTGCTGCTAGTTTTGCTATAAAGGGTGTTTTTTTTAGAGGTTAGGTTTTCAAGTTGGCACTACTTTTTTCGTAGGTGGTCTTTTTGACAGCTGTCACTTGATTTATGCTCAGTTTGGTTTGCCATTTCATAATGAATAGACTTACACCTGAAGAACGTTTGCAAATCGTGTAAATTTATTACGAAAATAATGGTTCGGTTCGCGCGACGCATCGCGCGCTGCGTCCAATATTCGGTCGACATAATCGTCCATCAGAGTCACTAATTCGATTAACCATGGATCGGTTTCGCACCACGTTTGCTCTAGTGGATAATACGCACCCTCAGAGACGTTGTACAGTGCGCACCGAAGACGCTATTGCTGCTGTGGAGCAGAGTATCGAAGAAGACCCGAATGAGTCCATCCGCCATCGCGCGCAGCAATTGGAGATGTGCCCATCCACTTTATGGAAGATTTTGCGGAAGGATCTTGGTTTGCGGGCTTACAAAATCCAACTCGTGCAAGAATTGAAGCCGAACGACCATCAAGCGCGTCGCACGTTCGGTGAATGGGCCCAAAACGAGATGGCCACCGATCCCGATTTTCACAAGAAAATTTTGTTCAGCGATGAAGCTCACTTTTGGTTGAATGGGTATGTCAATAAGCAAAATTGTCGCATTTGGAGTGAACATAATCCACAAGCCATTGCTGAGACGCCGTTACATCCTCAAAAAGTCACTGTTTGGTGTGCTCTATGGGCAGAGGGAATCATTGGTCCATATTTCTTTAAAAATGAAGCCGGCCATAATGTTACAGTCAATGGAGAGCGCTATAGAGCCATGATTAATGACTTTTTCGTGCCTGAATTGGACGGTGTTGATGTGGACGCCCTTTGGTTCCAACAAGACGGCGCTACATGCCATACAGCCAACGCAACAATCGATTTATTGAAGGAAACTTTTGGTGAGCGCATTATCTCGCGCCGTGGACCTGTGGCGTGGTCTCCAAGATCGTGCGATATAACACCGCTGGACTATTTCTTGTGGGTCTATGTGAAGTCGCTTGTCTACGCAGATAAGCCCGAGACGATTGACGTCTTGGAAGAGAATATTCGGCGCATTATTGCTGACATACGGCCCCAATTGCTGCAAAAAGTGGTCGAAAATTGGGCCTCTCGGTTGGAATTTATTCGAGCCAGCCGCGGCGGCCACTTGCCCGAAATCATTTTTAAAACATAATGGCAAACCCTTATCTTTATAATAAAGCTAAATTCTTGGCCATAACATTAAATTATATACGTTTTATTTCATCTTGAAAACCTAACCTCTAAAAACAAAACACCCTTTACATGAAAAGATTGGAAGACCAGACTCATAACATATGAAACTTATACTGAAGGCGCAAAGATGGACAAAGGCACTGGATCGGGAGTGTACTCGGAACAAATATCCTTAAATTGCTCCTTTAGACTCGCAGACCGGGAGACCAGCTTCCAAGCTGAGATCTCCACTCTGAAGTGGAGGGAAATGAAAGAGCGGATGAGTGTACAAGGAAAGGCTCTGAGCTTGACCTTCAGCGAGTGGTAGAGGACATACGAATTCCTCTAAATTAACTATACACTGCGGCCGACTTGAGCGTGATCACGGAAACGAATAGAAGGTGGTCTCTGACTACTAACTGCAGGGTCTCCAAAGCGCTCTGGCACCAACTTGCGGCTCTCAAGCTCCGCCTGAGCCAGGTTCTTGAGGCTTTAATTTACGTAAACACTTATTTACCGAGTTTATTTATTAAGTCGTCTATTAACATACAAACGCCCGCTTGCAGCTGCGCTTACCAGTGGCTGGTGACTGCAGTTCGGGAAGTCTGCTATTTTTTAATTTAGTCTCTTTCTATTTGTCTATTTTGTCGTACAAAGAGTGACATAGGAAATACTAAAGACGAATACTCCGTCTATGTAATTTTTTTGCATGTTCTTTGACACTTTTACATTTGTATGTTCAAGGCCTTTCTAAGATTTTTTTTATTGCCTTGTGGGATTGTGTCCAGAACAGTAATTAAGTGCACAATTAAGTCTTGGCAGCAATTAAGAAATAATAATTCTTACTTAATTTGAAGTAACTCCATTTAAACCTCGCAAAGTACACCCAGTGAGCCCATCAAGGTCTCCATCTATCTTTTCTCGCGCTATTATTGCTTCAGCTTGGTAGTAAATCTAAGTCCAAGTGCAAGTATTGTTAATAATTTGTAAGCCAACATTTTGCTAAGAGTCATAAATCAATGAACACCAGCTCGACCAACTAACTGCCCATAAAATTTTGTTTGGCGAGTTGCCCTGCTAAGACATCAAAATACGAATGTGTGTTGCTGTGAATATGAAAATGAATATGAATTTGAATACACGAGCCAAGCCAAGAGAGGGCGGTAACTCTTCTCAGAAATTAGGCATACACACATACACTACACACATATAAAAACATACCTATACATAGTATGTACATATGTAAGCATAGCAAAGTAATATTGCAGAAGAAAATTTGTTAATTAGTCAGGCGTTTCGCGAACTGCTTATGGGTACAAATCCGTGGGCACAGATCCATGTATGTATGTATCCGTGAATGCAAATACATATACAGAAAATATATATATTTATATATTTCATATGCGACTAACTTTATAATATATGATTTAAAGCGTCCTTGAAAGACTTGGGTCATGTTCAACATAAAATAAAATAAAAACCAGAAAACAATACTGAAATTGAGAAAAAGCAAACAATGGCGCAAAATGGAAGCAGCGAGTAAGGAAATATATTAATAATAATGAATTTTGCGAAGCTAAGAAAAAGTATGATGATTCGCTTCTGCGAATTTTTTCCAGCGATGCGGGCGGCTACACTGAAAAGCGATAAGCCGACACAAGTATAACAACAACTGTTAAGACGACGACGACGCAAGTCAAGCGAGCTCGTGCGCTGTTAACTTAAGCATACTAACTGTAAATTGTATGTATGTTGGCCAACTAATATTGCCAACAAATGTAGCCACAGCATTGGTAGAAGAGAAGGTGGTAGAGAAGTAAAAACGACGAAGTTTACGAAAATATGATAAATTGGTGTTTTTTCGCGGCGCGCGGCTTTTAGGGAAACCAAAACACAAAGTAACAAGGAAGAGTTGAACGATGACTGAAAGCTGTATAAATAGGTAAGTACGTGTGCCTTTACATAAATAGAGTCAAAAAAACACACATTGATTAACGACTATGAGAGATATACTGCTTTGTTCTGTAAGTAACATTTTAGAAAAATTGGTGGAATACATACATTGTTTTTTACATTTTCACACGAGATAACTATGAAACATGTTAATGTTATTTATGACTAATAAAATAATTAAATACAAATGCTTCAAAATATATAATAAACGAAAAATAAACAAAAGAAATATAAAAAAATTCGTAATTATCAATGCACAAAACACAAATGCGAAGGCTGTTTACCATCTACGATTAATTAACATTTTTATAATTTTGAAACGAAATTATTATATGAATGTTTTTAGTTATTAACTTTATTTGCTTCATCGTTAGAAACCAATTACCCACAAATGTTTGGAACTGAAATTTGAAAAAGGCGAGACAAGAAGCACTGAAAACACTCAGGCTAAAAAGCCCATTGTATTCAAAGCTCTGTAAAGTTAAAGGATAGATAGTCAAAGAAGAAAGGAGAGAAGTGGCAGAGAGAAATATAATATGTAGAATAGAATAGAGACAGAGCTAACTAGTCCTGGAGAATTCTCCACATTCTTTGGCAAATCTGAAAATAACCTTCAGTTTGGGACAAAAAAACATAACTCATTCTCATGCCAACGGAATCCAAAACTCGTTGCCTTACTCTAGCAAAGGCAGGACACTCATAGAGAAAATTCTCAGTACTATCCGGCTCCTCTAAGCAAGACAGGCTAATCAGGTCCTCGATGATATCATATCACACCATGTGGTGTGTTCTGTATTAATACTGACCATCAACCAAATGTCTTTGCTACAAAGCTTTAGAAAAATGTTTGAAGTTTTCTGATCGGGCTTGTCACAAAACACTTTGCAGTTCGCTCTTTATATAAATTGCACACCTACATAATGGCTGATCCAATTCATGATTCCTGTAGAACTGATTCGTGGGGTAACTGCTGATCCGCAATTGGATCCACAAATGGTTAGAAAATAATATATTCATATATTCGTTGATTTCAATATGCATAGCATTATAAAGATATCAATATTAACAGATAATTTTGATCCCGTAATTTCGGGATATTTTTCAGGTAATCACGGGGTTCCGGGACTCTCTTCGCCTTGGGTAATAACTCTTTTAATTTTAGTAAAAAATCATTATCTGAAAGCATTTAAACATACCTTGAAACGACCCCATTTTGAAAACCACATAATTATAAATAGAGACAAATCTTAGAGTAAAAAAAAAGTACGTTATGATTCCAGAATGCATATATCGCAAACAAGAATGCAAGCTTTGTATTTGAAAGAAACAATTAATATAATTCATGCTGACACCCCTTATTGGGTGTTTGGCCGAGCTACTTTTCCTATTTGTGGTGTGCGTCTTGACGGGTGCGAATCTCACGGCATGAAACACCAATGATGAAATGAAAAAGTTTTTTCTAACAGCAGTCGCTCCTCGGCAAGCATTTACAAACCTCCGAATGTGTTTCTGGCATGTAAAAACCTCTTTGATAGTAATAATTAATATGAAAAAGAATATAAACAAATTAACAAAAATATACGAAAGCAAAACCTAAAAAAAAGTATTTATTTGGTTTTTATTCTTGCAATTGAAATGCATACGTAAGCACAGCAAAGTATTTAAAGTGGAGTATTCTAATTTAAACATCTTCCCACTTCAAGACTTGTCGGCTGAGCTGTCAAAAAGTAGTCATTTGAATACAATGACTGCCTCTTATCTCCCTATCTTCACAAAAAAGTGGTTCATTAAAAGTTGTTCAATATATGGAAGATTGCGTAATTGATTTACAACTTTCTGTTTCGTTTACATTAGTGACGCCATGGGTACTTTGAGTCCCTATCTATAACCAGTCGTGGTGTGTAACTTTCCAACAAAATAAAAATATATTGTTATTTTTGTACTGTTGTTGTTGTAGCAGTACCTTTGCCCTGTCAGTGTAGTGTACCGGTTGTCTTCGTCCAGCTCATTTAACGGTAGGCCCAGGAAACTGGCTGTTTCGACGGATTGGGTCCAGAGGGAGAGAGGTGTTAGATTAGTGGGTTTGATGGGGCCGATACTTGAACTGTGCTATAAGACTCCTGATAGCCAATCGGACAGTCTCTGCAACCCACTTTCGAGTGAGTTTTATTGAAATTTTGTGGCAATTGCAATGGAGTTCACTTGGAGTTCACTTGAATGGTAGAACCTACCCGCATGCGTAAATTGGCTTTCTCTATCTTTTTATTGTATCTTAGGCTTACCAAGGAGTACTTGTATGACCTTGTAGAACTTCAATGCTTATCTCCTATTTAATTTAATTTTATTTTATATTTCAATAGTCTCATAGCTGTATATCATATCCAATAACAACAAATCTTTACT
Source organism: Anastrepha obliqua (assembly GCF_027943255.1). Lineage (NCBI taxonomy): Eukaryota > Metazoa > Arthropoda > Insecta > Diptera > Tephritidae > Anastrepha > Anastrepha obliqua. The sequence goes on from NC_072894.1 coordinate 123,667,357, forward strand.
TTTTCATTAAATATAATAAGTGATTGCATATACATACATACATATAGGTAAAATACAAACAAAAAAATAAATCATAAATTGCATTTTCCTACTGAAACAAAAAAACTCTGATGCGAACGAAGTCTATGATTATACCTTTTTTATAGAAGCAAGAAGTACTACAGTCGAAAGAGAAAGCTTCTAACTTAACAGCTGGCAGTCGCTGACTCATTGGCATTATTTTTGTTGTATTATTATTTCTGGTTAGTTGGAAGTTAGAGCTTCATTCCAATGATATTTCGACTGTTTAATCACAGCTGCAATTTCTCAAAAATTGGCAAAGAAAAATTCAAATGATCTTCTAGAAATCGGTAATGAAAAAATTTTTAAATATTATTTGCAAATATGTATATACTATATAAGAAAACAACATGCCCATCACTTTTAGGAAAAATATATTCAGATCCACTTTCAATTGCTAGAAAAAACGTAATTGTGAACTAGTTACAAGCTAGTTGTGAATTAGATACAAACTAATTGCGAACTAATTACAAACTAGTTGTGAACTAGTTACACACTACTTACGAACTAGTTATATATATATATATATATATAATTGGCGCGTACACCGTTTTTGGGTGTTTGGCCGAGCTCCTCCTCCTATTTGTGGTGTGCGTCTTGATGTTGTTCCACAAATGGAGGGACCTACAGTTTCAAGCCTACTCCGAACGGCAGATATTTTTATGAGGAGCTTTTTCATGGCAGAAATACACCCGGAGGTTTGCCATTGCCTGCCGAGGGGCGACCGCTATTAGAAAAATGTTTTTATTAATTTTGCTTTCACCGAGATTCGAACCAACGACCTCTCTGTGAATTGCGAATGGTAGTCACGCACCAACCCATTCGGCTACGGCGGCCGAACTAGTTATGAGCTACTTAAAAATTAATTGTAAACTACTTACAAACTAGTTGTGACCTAGCTACATACTAGGTGTAAACTAGTTACATACTAGGTTTAAACTAGTTACAAAGTAGTTGTGAACTAGTTTCTAGTTTTCGGCAGAGAAACAGTTTTAAAAACAAATAACGCCTAGTGTTGACGAATCATATTTTATTTATTTTTTTTATTATCTTTTTAAGAGCATTATCAGAATTGATGAACCTTACTACTCACAAACATAACGAACTAAATATGAACAACCGCATCAAAAAGCGGTATTTGGTGTCGACGACAAAGGGATTTTCGACATAATACATACATACGCATGTGCAATTTAGTTATGGTAGTTGGATTTCAGCTACCAAAAACGGTAATGGCCGCCAGATAAAAATTCTTTCCATAATGAGTTCGGAAAGAATAAGAAACGGTTTGTTGCTTCTTAGTAATAAAACTCGCCCCAAATATGAGAAAGAACTTGTAATTATAATATGAATGTATATAAATATGTTTGAACATATACTCGTACACATATACGAGTACAGAGCCGAAAACCTCTGTTGCTAGCGCAGCGTTTCTTTTTAGTTTAGTTAATAATTTTATTGCTATTTCAGCTTTCATAAAATAAAAATATAATAAATAAATGTATGAGCATACGCTTATGTACGAGTATTTCTGCCCTGTAAGCAAATTAATTGGTACCTATTCTACTGATTCATTGAATTTAAATTATAAGTACTATAGTTCGCGCAACTTCCCTTTCCTTATAGGAAGCTTTAGAACCTAATACTAGATAACAACTGGTATGTTCTGCAGCTCTTTTCCAATAGTTCAGATCCAAGTCTTAATTTCACTATTTTATTTAAAAGGGACTAGAAGATTGGTGGAGACTGCTGATGTACCTCTCATAAGATCTCTTATTTAATTATTATTATAATTTTTTTTTTCATTTTTTTATTTATACATTTTACTAAAATCCAAAAGCGATACTTCTGCTCAAATATGAACGAGACGATATCAATAAAACGGTTCGCGGATGACATATGGCAAAAATCAATTTTTTTGTTGGATGGTAGGACTGTTATAAGCTTACATGGTAAATTTCAGCGTGATATGTCGCATAGTTTGTTTTCTGTGCTACTGTAAACAAGTCAAGCTCGAGTGTGTTCTTCGAATTTAACGATGGAAATTCAAGTTGAACAAAGAATTTGTTTGAAATTTTGTTATTCCAACAAAATTTCGGCTTCAGACGCCTTAAAAATGTTGCAGGCAACCTATGGGGACTCTGCTCTATCGCGTGCACGTGTTTTCCAGTGGTACAAATCGTTCAAAGAGGGCCGTACATCGGTTGAAAACTTGCCTCATGAACGTCGTCCAGCAACATCAGTAAACGACGAAAACATCGGAAAAGTAAAGGAAATTGTGCTTGAAAATCGCACAAATCGCAAAATCGGTTAACGCTGAATATTATTTAGACGTTTTAAAGCGTTTGCGCGAGAACATTCGTCTTAAAAGGAAGGAATTGTGGGACAACAAGTCATGGTTCTTGCATCACGATAATGCACCAGCTCACACATCACGTCTTGTTCGCGATTATTTGAACAAAAATAATGTTAATATCATTCCGCAAGCACCGTATTCGCCTGATATAGCTCCATGTGACTTTTTCCTGTTTCCCAAGCTCAAGTTGCCGCTCCGTGGAAAACATTTTGAGACAATTGAAGTCATAAAAGAGAATTCGAAGAACACACTCGAGCTTGACTTGTTTACAGTAGCACAGAAAACAAACTATGTGACATATCACGCTGAAATTTGCCATGTAAGCTTATAATAGTTCTACCAAAAAATTTATTTTTGCCATATGTCATCCGCGAACCGTTTTATTGATATCGTCTCGTTCATATTTGAGCAGAAGTATCGCTTTTGGATTTTAGTAAAATGTATAAATAAAAAAATGAAAAAAAAAAAATTATAATAATAATTAAATAAGAGATCGTTTTATTGATATCGTCTCGTTCATATTTGAGCAGAAGATATATTCATATATTTCATAAGCCGCATTCATCATACGTTACCACTGTCACCATGTGAGCGAGATGTGATTACTTACAGACAATTTTTAGCTTGACACTCTCGCACACAGACTTTCTTCACTCGAGGAAGACAAATGTATAGGAGCAGCGCAATGCAGCATTAGAAACCATATTTGACCTCATATATAACTAAGAAATGCTGAGGGAGATCGTACTAAAGGGGTTTCACAATAAAAGTGGCCTCAAGTAGTGATAATATTCGACAGACAACAGCAGAAAAGTAACTGATATTGACTACAATACTCAAACGATCTTCTGCCGAATCACTTAACGGTTATACCTGAGGGATCAGTAGATTATCAGAAGAAGGTTTGATTGGGTTAAAGGTACATAATAGCAGAACATATGCTTTTGATTATTCCCCTTAGTAAAAAAAATTAAAAATATTACACTCTGAAATACGACGTCGCTATGCGCAACTTGAATAACGAAGTGGTAAGCAATTGGCTCGAATTTTTTTCTTAGTTCAGTTTTTCCATGCAGGGTATTTGAGTTACGGTGTGCACTCACATATAAATGTTTTGTTTAGAGCTCAATCGTCAACTGTATTGTATTATATTTACTCTATTTTGTATTTCTCAGTATTTGTGTCCTAATAATTTTACCATATTTTATGTCGTGGTTAAATTTTTTTGCAGCTGCCTCAAATTTAATTGGTAGAAAACAAATTGCTATTTTCAACAATGAAGTGGTGTAATTTAAGTGCTTGATCTCTCATTTGTATATGTATGGGTGAACATTCATACATTCATAAATATGTGGGCAATAATTGCAAAGCTGCAAATTCATGTAATTTTTATTGCAGATTGCAACATTTGTAAATCATATTCGAGGTTAAAAAGCGGATTAAATAGACAATGCATTTTTTGGCGCTGATACTCAGACACCAACCAACACATTTATTTACATTGTATTTATTCCGACAATGCATATATACTTTGGTATTTCCATCAAGCTTCACTCTGACCACAACAAATCTACTCAAAGGCCACTCAGCCCTCAATTCGAAGCAAACACGATTCATTACCCGTACAAATCAACCGATAAACCCATCTGTATATACATACATACGTACATACAATACATACATAGATACATATGTATGTCTGCATATCAGTTAGTCGGTTTGTCAGTTCATCACTTTAGCTATTGAACAATTAATCAGCTCATCTATTCACAATCTGATATTGCTCATAAATACTTTTGAATATGAGGCTGTCAGCTTCGTTCACTTTTCGTATATTTGCTCCGCTTTTCGAGATTGGCCGCTTTAATGCTACTAACAATTGTTATAGCGACCGACCCAATTGCACTGTTGGTTAACTTGGTTAACAACTAATGTTTCGGCTATTTAATACTTACAACTTTTATTATTGTTGCTCTTGTTATTGTGACTAACATTGTTAGTTATTGTGTGTTGATCGCTGGAAGGTCACTGCTCGAATTTGATATGCCATTGCCAACACCAATACTAATATAAATATTTACCATTGTTTACTTGTAAATACGTATACATATACAAGTGTATGTGTATTTGTATGTAGGAATTTTAATGAAAAAGTATAAAGTTGTTAGTTTTGCTTTTTTTCACCATTTATTTATATCTATTGCTGTAGGAGTACACGCAAATGGCTTCATAGTTTCTAAAATTCAAGAATTGGTGCAATTAGTTTTATATTCGCTAGGAGACAGATTAGACAATACAGGACTTTTCGCATTTACTATATAGGAAATAGTTTAAGCAGCCAATTTGATAGAGCCAGCTGTTGATCTCAGTTACAGGAACTGTTAAAAAGCCATGAAAAAGCTTCTCATACACCTGTATCCGCCGTTGAGAGGTGACATTAAACGGTAGGGGTCTCTATTTGTGTAAGAACGTCAAGAGAATACTACAAACTGGAAGAGGGGCTCGTCCTAACGCAGAAAAACTATAGTACCACAAAATTTTCACCTATAGTCATTTTTTTTCTTTTATTTTGTTTTTTTACTATAAGCTTTGCCACTTTACCTTAGGTATACCTAATTCGATCTTGCAAAGCTTCTCAGAGGTGAACCAGAAAGAATTGGGTAACATTTGCTTTATAACAATATCTAAAATTGCTGAAAAATTACTGCATGATCGGATAAGCCAACTTCTAGACCAAAAACGTATAATACCGGATCATCAATTTGGATTTAGAAAAAAACATTCGACTATTCAACATATCCATAGAATTAAAAATAAAATCCAATCAGACCAGAACAATCGATACTGTGCCGCAGTATTTTTGGACGTAGCTAAAGCGTTTGACAAAGCGTGGCATGAAGGCTTACTTCACAAAATAAAAAGACTGCTACCTTTTGACTACTATCTCATCATAAAAAGCTTCTATATTAAATATGGCAATCAATGTTCAGGTATTCATCAAATAACTGCTGGAGTTCCGCAAGGAAGCGTTCTTGGCCCTCTACTATATGTTTTATTCACCGCAGATATACCACCTCCTGACGAAACTAATTCTTCAATTGCTACGTTCGCAGACGATACAATACTATTAGCATCATACAAAAGCTTAATTATCGCTACTGAAAAACTGCAGCGATACACAAACGCAGTTAAGAAATGGTTTGATAGCTGGTGCCTAAAAATAAATAAAGACAAAACCGTATAGGTTATATTTACTAACAAAACAAAATTTACCGCAGTTCCAATTAAAATAAATGATAAAGCAATTACAATATAATCAACTACTAAATATCTGGGAATTCACTTGGATTCCAAACTTAATTGGAATCACCACATAAAGCAAAAGGTCAAACAAATAAAAGAAAAACTTAGACAACTTCATTGGTTAGTCTGCTCCAAATCCAGACTCACTATACAGAACAAGCTGTTAGTGTACAAAACTATGATTAAACCAATCTGGCTATATGGATTACAGGTGTGGGGAACGGCTAAAAAAACTCATATAGAAAAAATCCAACGACAGCAATCTAAGATTCTTCGAATTCTGACCATGTCTGACAGGTACACGAAAAATTATGACATCCACAGGACTTTTAATATAGCAAGAGTAGACGAAGAAATCAAAAAGATAACAACAAGGCACTTTGAAAAAATACACACACACAGTAATGTAGAAATCAACAAACTTCTTGAAAGGGAAAGAAACGGGAAAAGGCGTTTAAAGAGAACCCGACCAAGCGGCCTAGTATGATAAATGCTAAAAAACCATAAATATGTAAAAAAAATAATTAAAAATAGTTGTAAAATGTAATCATGTAAAGTGAAACTTGTATTGTATTATTGTATATTATTTAATTGTATATTATTTCGTTTATTTTAATTTTATCGCTTTTGACACTGGCCATTAAGCGATGTATATAAATCCTGACCAAATTGTTAAACAATAAACTTAATGTCAAAGGACAGATGTATAAAATACAGTACAATCGTGATAGTCCGACATTTCTTAATCCGACACGTTCGGTAATCCGACAACCTCATAACGTCTATGGATGCAATTGGCATTATTTTATTTTGATCAGTCGTAGCAGAGCAGCAGAGGGGGATTGTGTTTTGTTTCCCGGTCACAACGTATTTGTCATTAAATTTGAACGACGCCAGTTCTCTCGCGATTTCTGACGGTGTTGATGTGATTTTTTTCTGTCTTTTCAAGTCATTAAGTGGAACCTTCGGTAGTCCGGAATATTTGATAATCCGACAACGAGTCGGTCCCGTATGTGTCGGACTATCACGATTGGACTGTAAATGGGGGAAAAGAATTGCTTAGAAGCACTGAGGAAACATTAATCACCCTATCGGCAGACTTTTGCAAACAAACAAAAAATGGAGCCCGTAAAGGTAAAAATAAATTTAAATATAAATTAATTAAAAATAATAAATTTGTATTATTCAAAATCATTTTTTTTTATCTGATAAAAAAGGTATTAAAAACGAAATTGGTTGACTAATTTTGTGTCATCTTGTTAAAAAAAGTTAAAAATTTCGTCAAATTGATCTTTCCTTGGTAGCAGAGAAGACCAAAAATTGGTACCAGTATTGCATTTTTTAGGTTTGATGCTTTGCAATGGTTTTGTTGCAGTTGTTGCAGTGTTTTATTGCATATTTTTAATTTTATACACCGCTGGCAATAAAAGCAATGTTTTTGCTTGTAAAACTGTAAAATTTGCAGCTCATGCAAAAAGCGTGTTACTATGTCAAGAAGAGCTGTAAAATTTCATACAATAGTGCTTAGATTAAAAATATTTGAATTATTTGAATACCAAATTTACCTCCATTTGTCTAACTTCTGCTGCGTCTTGTGGACGAAAGCAAACACCGCTTGAGTAAAAAATCCTGCTATTGAGATAAGTCATTCAATATACAATATAACACATTCACGCTAGTGCTCACATATTTAAGTCACACTAGCTTTTTTACAATATTCGTGGTATTTCATGGTAATTTTTGTTTTTACTTTTTTATATATTAAAAATTTAGTTCATTGCATAATCATCATCACCCGTTCCTGTTGCTCCAATCAAAGTATAGAGCTTGCATAGAACACCACCGTCTGCTTCTGGTTTTTGAAATAAGTTTAATTTTGTTCCAAGTCTTTCCACATGCTTCGACTTCTTTCTGAACCGTTCTCCTCCACGATATTTTTGGACGACTAATATTAAAAACACCTCGCGAGTTCCAATCCAAGGATTGACAACAGATTTCATTTGTGTTCTTGCGAAGCGTGTGTCAAATCCTCGTCCACTTTCTCAGCTTAATTTGCTATTGGTTGAATTTTGCAACTCTCGTACAGATCGTTATTACTTATAGTGTTAGGCCGCCAAATCTTTAATATCCTGCACAAACAACTGTTGATACAGCTTTGCTTTTTGGCCACATTTCCAATCCATACAAGAGCACCGATAGACTATTAGACTTGCATGCACGATGGTCAGAGGTCGGAGTTGTGTCCACGCGCTTTGTGTGTTCACTTTGTTTATTCTGGCGATAGCAACTAATTTTGCACTGTCTTCAGCGGCCATGATACTGCTCAGGTAAACAAAGTGTTTACGTTCTCAATTTGATTACCATTTGAGAGAAACGGGCAGCTGTTCGTAGACAGAATTTTCATAGCTTATGTTTTATTATAAACCTGCACTCAATGATGCTGCGGATAAATTGTTAAATTTTGTTTTGCATGTCGGTTGCCATTGTATAATAAAAACCTTATAAATCAAAGTTCTAAACTTTTGAGGTACGCAGTTATTGCATGTTTTTCAATTTCAGTATAACAAAAGTTGAAGTTGCTCAAAAATCGCATTGATTTTTGAAAATTTGTTTTTCTCACACGACGTTGAAAATCTTCCTCCATATAAAGCACATGCCCGGAGGTTTTTGCACTATCGAAATCTAATGCCCTACGAAACATGGTACCCAGAAGTTTTTTAGAGATTCTGTTTGAAAAGTTTAAAATGTTTATGACAAATATTTCAAATTTGTTAATTTTCTGTGAATTTTGTTCAAAATTTGGAGTTTTGAATGTTTACAAGTGTATGTTTCTATTCACATATACATACATAAGACTTTGCGTTGGGCTAATATATTTTTACATACCAGTAACTTTTTCAAAAACTTTGCTTTAAACGAGTAGGGACTTTATTTATAGACATTTGCTAGTAGAATGCGGTTGTATATGTAACTCATCTCAACTCTCTCTTCAGTATATTTACACTTGGCCGGTTATTGTTTGTCATCACACATATATTCTGTCAAAGAAGTACCAGAAATTGGTGAATGAAATACCGAATATTTATTATTTATTCAAATTTATTGTATCGCTTACAAATTAGACCCCTTTCGAAACGTTTTTCTTGTGCACTTATGAATTTTGTTCTGGAATCGAGTTCTCTCCGCCAATTCTTTTCTATATCTTCTATCGCCTAAAAAAGAATTCCTCGAAGTCCTAAGTTGAGTTGTGGAAAGAGAAAAAAGCCAGTTGGAGCCGTTGTACGATGATACACTCATCAAATATGGCCGGAAATCGTACACAGCGCGTTACCTTTGTGAAAAATTTTAGAATTTTTTCCACAAATCTCTCTTTTTTCGAGGAATTTCGCTCTCAAATTCCGCACAATCCTTAGTCTTCATTTTCTGTGGAACTTATTTTGAATTTTGCCAGTCACCCCTGAGATACATTTTTTGAATCCTCAATTCCTAGTACTTTTTTAACAGAATGTATGTATGTGTGTCTAATTAAAACTACAGATTTGCCAGTAACGGTCAATGAATTAACTCAGACTTCAAATATTTCATTATACCTTAATAAATTTAAAAATACTTGTGAAATACGCTCCGCTTCTGTTGGTGCAGTAAGGCATCAATGCAGGCATGCAAAAAAGTGCTACCTCCACTGCGCATAGAAAGACCCAATTTTTCATGGCAAGTCACCAATGGCGGTGTAGTGGTTGCATTGCATTTTGGGTTGCGCGTGTGTGCAAGAAGCGTAAAGTGTCATGAAATCTTGGTCACTCACTATGCTAAGACAATTATGAAATTAAAAATTAATGAACTGCACATATAAACCCACTGTTGTTTATTAATTTACAACAAAACTGTCGAAGCATGAACATAATCAAGATTTGAATTTTAGTTTTATACAACAACTCTCTGTAAAGCACCTTGTATGTAAAAACCTTTTGTTGCATTTATTGCAGACAAAAGAAGCATTTTTAATTCAACTTACACAAGGATTTCGCAATGAGGTAATTATAATACATATATGCATGTGAGAATCTAAATGTAGTCACTGTGAGTGGCACTGAAGAATGGAGACCAATGGATATTTTGTAGCTGGCCTAAATTATGAAGGGTGTTTAGATGAGCTTCAACGTTTTTTTAATATAAGAATGCCTTTATGTAATTTCAGAAATCAGAGGTAAGCGTGAGAAGGCATCCTAATTGTCAATTATAAAGAAAAATGTGTCAATATTAGGACAATACTATGTAGGTACCACTTTTAGAAAAATTAGAGGATGTCATTAATGGGAAAAGGTAAAGGAATTTGAAAATGCGCCCGCTCACAGATGAGGCCTTGCACCAGTGTGGCCTTGCAACGCTCTATCTAATCTAAATTGAATCTCTTCGGATTATTATTTATTTTCAAAAATTAATAAGAGATTTATCTCAATTTTGAAGGCCTAGACCAAACCAATTTTGTGATATAATAAATAAATTTTATGAAAGTTCTGAGAGATGTATTGAGATTAAAGGAAGAAAGAAAGCTTAAAGAACGAAAATGATTGCATATCTGATAGCAAGGAAAATGTACTAAAAAATTTGCAGACCCACCCGAACACTCTTGTTGTTGCTCGTGGGATATCACATCTAAATACAGGTACAACGAAAAGGCTGCCACGTAGAAATTGAATCTAAATTTCTAGCTTTTCAATGAAATCGAAACTAACAAGCCATGAAACTGCATACTTTCTAGAAACTCCAATAAAAAATCATGGAACTGGAATGGAAAATTTATGGAAGTTTTATAATTTTTGTATAAAATTTTAAAAATTGGATTTATATGGCTTTTAAACATTCAAAAAAAAAACGCAGAAAAACTGTCAAAATATCAATGGACTATCGTTTGTTGACGGCTATACCATAATGGGCCGCGGTATGGATTTTCATTACGCAGTGTACGGTTAAGGTTAGCCCTGTGGCTGCCTCAGATCCGATCCACTGTTAGGCATAGCATTTGTCCAGCGCTTACTAAACTGAACTGTGGCCCATCAATTCAAGAGCGAGAAATCAAAGAGAAAGGCTAGCTTTGTTTGTGAGACTCAGTTTGGATTTGTATATAACTGAGAGTTCCTTCGGAAAATAAAAGAAAAGAAAATAAGATAATAGTATTACTCAGATTGTCTACTCTTTCTCAGTTTTACTGTTTGTTTTATAATTAAAAAACTGCTGTTAAATCTTTAATATTCTTTTCAATGTAACCAAATATTTAGTTTCATAAATTTGAGCTATCTAAACGGTTTTCTGTTTAAAGCTTTAAACGAAAGTGAAAGTTAATGTTAAAATGAACTATGAAAAGATTAATTAAAATACCTCAACAATAGCAATGATATCAAGCAAGAATCATCAGCAACTAAAAACAAAGCATGAAAAATTAAAAAAAAAATACTTTATTTACTTCTCCATGTTAATATTATTTTTAAAGGTAAAGTAAAGGTGTAAGATTATTTATTCTTATCAATGTTACTAGATATCGAAATATTTTTTTATGGATAGCGCTTGAAACTTTTGGTATGCTATTGACCTTTGATAAACAAATATACCAAAAATACCGCAATTATGTGTGGCATCAGCGAAAAAATTATTAAAAATTATTTATAAAAATGGCCCAAATTAGAAAGAATCTTTTTGCGGTTTTTAAAAAAGCATTTCTACACTTTTTTGACATAATTTATGACTGAAAAAAATTAAATGAAAACCTCCATTTTTTATTAACAAAAACTTTCACTGTTTCACAATTTCAATATAACCGTTGACATAGAGGCCGTGGCTTACCTAAAAGTTGTATTTTACAATTTTCGAATAAAATATGTACAATATTAAAAATTCTTTCAATCAAAATTAATCGTATAACAACCATATCTGAATAAAATTTCAGGCTCGTTCGTAACAAACGCAGGCTGGAAGGTTATAGTGGACAAACAGCTGTAAAGGACCGCGAGCATTGCAACCTATATGGCACACCCTGTGGGTTCCAAAGTAGCGGCAGTCAACGGTGCCCTTACAAGAATTCTTCCAAACTAGGCGGGATGCAAGGCGCCAGAAGGTACCTCCTGGCAAGGGAGAGCACCTCCCATACGGGATGGAGCTACGCCATCGAATGTTACACCCGCAGCTCAAGTGCACCGACGAAATGCACTAAGAGTCGCGTGCGCATACAGGACCGTATCAGACGACGTAGTTTGCGTCATCGCTGGAAAGCTTCTAATAGATACACTTGTGCAGGAAATGGGACTACTTTATGACAGACAAGCAGTAAAGCCGACAACTGAAGTGAAAGCTGCAGAACGTCTGCATTCCTTAGAAAAGTGGCAAAGCAGATAGGACTGTTAACGGTCATTGGGTCTATAGACTTATCCCCCTCCGCACATTGCAGGTGCAGCATTATCTTCTTTGCAAAACTTTTGACTGCGTTCCAACAGTCCTTTGATGCACACATGTTATTGATTAAGCTGTCTGGGCTCAGCTGTTCTCCCAAGACTAACTCAAGCGTTCGGGGTTCTTCGTTGAAACGATCACGCTTTCTATTGCATGGTTGCAGCTTGGACAGAAAGTCAAAACGATCCTAATTATTATTTTCACTTAACGTCTGTTACTTTAGAAAAAACCCTCTCGCTGTTTGCATTTCAATGAAGTAGAGTTACTACAATCGCAGTCTTTTATTTTTAATTTATAGGTTCAAATTCTTCATTAAGGTTTTTATATTGCAAAATTTCATGATTTTTCAAATAAGCTTTTTTATCATTTAATAAAATTTCTATGTTTTTATAATCAAGAGGTATTTCTTCTTTATATATCCATATTAGTACTCCCGCTTCTTGAAAAGTCAAATATTAAATGTTTTCTTGCTGAAATCGAAGATGAAATACAAATTGGTCCTTAATAACGAAAGATTGGCAGCTGCAAGCTTTTACATGAAAGTGCACTTTCTTATCGATTAAGAGTTATCAGAGGATTTCTAACAAAAGGTTTAACTCATTCATTGCACCTGTTACCGTTATCAACTGATTTGGCACTCTTCAATTAATCTCTTTTGCAGAAATAGCATTTGATATAGAAATTTATTTGCTATGAATCGAAATACTTTGCCCATTCAAGCCACTTTGGCCACCATTCTAAACAATATTCCTAAAATGGTTATAAATGGGCTCAACTGATAATTTGAAAAAGGTGTGAACATTTATGCATCGCAGTAGGATTCTTCTTCCGCTGTTTAATAAAAAATATTTCTCTGAAAATATATGTACATTGCTTGTTTCTATTCGTCAGAAAAAATTTTTTTTTTTTTTGGAATAGAGTGTGCAAAAAGTTGCAGCCATTAGGTCTTAATTGGCATTTCAGTCATCGCTCATCAATAATTCAATTTATTTTTAAATATGATAGTTTGCGAAAATCGCTGAAGTGCTGATGTCACTTTAACAAACAATTGACTGTAACACCACAGTTGCCTTCAACGCTGTCACCCTTGCCTGGCCGAACTTCGATTTTCTGTCTTCGTCTACGACATCTCTGCAACGCAACTGCTATCTCTTTCAATTGTGTTTTTAATTAGCTTTCATTGTTCATAATTGGCAGTTTGCAAGCGACAGCTAGTGACTGACTAATGGCGCCCCAGCATGAAGAAGAAATCACAAACCATTTTATATTATTTGGCAGCGTCGTATTCGCATTGCTCCATTCGCTTTTAATCACTTGAAATACAAAGAAATGTGTACAAACATATGTACAATACAATATGTACCATAGTTAAATTTTACATGTTTTCATATTCGATATTCAATATTCAATATTCATAATAACAAATACTAACTAACGCGTCGCTCCCTCTTCACTCTGAGTTAAAACTCATTTTGCTGTGTTTGCATTTTTCTTAGCAACAATTTCTATTGATTGCTTGCCAATTCGTTTGTTAATTGTTCGCATTGTTGGTGTTGTTTATTGTCACATATTGTTTCAATAGTTCGACAGCTGCGATAACAGTAATTTATGCACCCCACACATGCCTTTCATGCACAGCCAATTCCCAATTCGATTTTGACTACAATGTATTCACTGGCAACTCTCTTTTCTTCCATTAATTTGTTGGGTACGAGAAAAGCAAAATAAGTAATTATATTTAAAATATTACTAGTTTACTCATACTAGTATATATGAGTATACACGAGAGAAAACTATGTAGTAAATGCTTTTAGGGACATGTAAGAAAGTTGGCCAGAACTATAATTGGAATCTTAGTCTACAAGATGAGTCATGATTCAGGCTGAGGAAATTTTCACATGGAATGCTACTCCCATCGAGAACTGATCGAAATTTCGAATTTTAATACGATTGAATTTTCTTTGTTAAAAACATAATCAGAATTACGTCAACAATAGACGGCCACTGGCCTTTGGGAGACCCTGTCAGGAAAATGGGGTGGCCGTACAACGATAGTTGTAGAAGCTGCAATTAAGAATAATCTAAAGAAAAAGGATTTCACCATCTGTGTGAGTGCCCAAGTCTGGTGCTCTACAACGTATAATGCTGGGGGAATTCTGGATGGTTAACTTGAAAAAAATAGACGAGATGGGCAGATTCATAGCCAAGTCAAGATGTTCTACTAATAAAAAGCATTGGTATTAAAGTAGTGTATAAACGTGCCATCTTTTGTGCTAATTACACTACCACTAGAGGATAACCGTAAATATTTAAGGGCAGTTGATGAGCTTCATTTGTGGAACAACATCAAGACGCACACTACAAATAGGAGGAGGAGCTCGGATAAACACCCAAAAAGGGTGTACGTGCCAATTATATATATATAATTGATGAGCTTCAGCACAAGCCTTTTTTAGATGGAAGCAACAACTCAAAAATTCTGGCTCAAAAACTGATACTTTTAGTAGAGTATAAAAAAATGAAAAAGAGGAAAAAAGCTCCTAATGTGGAATTTGTGGTTATATTCGTAAATATCCCAGCTTACTGTTTAGCATTGTCTAATAAAGGTAACGGAAGGAATATAAAGGGTGATTTTTTAAGAGCTATAGGAAATTTTTTCAAAAAAACACACGTAAAATTCATGAAAAATTCATGAAATTTTTATTTAAATCGATAGTACAGTCCATATAATTTAATGTTTGAAGATTATTTCATGCAAATGTTGATCGCGACTGCGCTTCGAATGGTCCATCCGCTTAGTCCAATTTTGGCATACTCTTTCCAATGTTTCAGCCGGTATCTGGAGGCATGATCTGGGTGGCCATTGACAGGTCCCGAACGCGAAATAAAATGTTCACCGAACTCGCCTCTCAACAAGTCCATTGTTACGCGTGCTGTGTGGCATGTGGCACCGTCTTGCTGAAACCACATGTCATGCAAGTCAAGCTCTTGCATTTTGGCCAAAAAAAAGTTGGATATCATTTCATGGTAGCGCTCACCATTCACAGTTACGTTACGATTCGCAACATCTTTGAAGAAGTACGGTCCAATGATACCTCCAGCATATAAACCGCACCAAACTGTGACCTTTTCTGGATACATTGGTAACTCTTGCAATTCATCTAGCTGATCTTCACCAAATGTGCTTCGTCGCGGAACACAATTTTTCGAGTTTAAACTTTCTTAACAGAACACGCATTTTTATAATAAAATTCAATGATTTGCAAGCGTTGTTCGTTTGTTAGACGATTCATGGTTAAATTATAGATCAAATTGAAGATGTTTGACAGTGAAACAAAACACGAAACGTGCGTTAGCTGTTTAAACCAACTGTTTAAAAAGATAATAGCTAAAAAATCACCCGTTAAAACCAAACCGATGAAAACGAGCTTTATTCAAGAAAAGCTAACGTTTATTTGTATTATCAGTTTGAATGATTGGCGAAAGTTAAATTCCTTCTATGAAAAATTGTAAAAATTTCTGAGTGCAGTGAAAACAAAAGACAAATCCGAAATATTGCATATGACCGAAACGTCATGGAGAAATCATATCGCCCTTTACAATTGTCAAAAATGATAATAATAATATATTGAAGTACAGCCAACTTTGTTATAGAACCAAATATCATGGCAATACTATCCATCATTTTCCAAGTGAAAGCCGGAATATTTATCTGGAGAATGAAGATTTAAAAAATAAATAAATACATTTCTGTTAGGTGTTTGGCCGAGCTCCTCCTCTTCCAACTCCGAACGGCAAATGGTTTTTATTTGATGTTAATGTACGGAGATTCGAACCTCGCGAATGGTAATCACCCACCCATCAGTCGCCGAATGAAGATTCATTGCAAGACTCCTTAGGGCACCCTGTTATTTTCGATGGACTATACTATGTTTTAGAAGGCATACTAATTTACATATACGCAATTTACGCAAACATATGCATTTATTTTATACACATACACATATTGTGAATATACAATAACATCAGCGCGGCATTTTACAAAGTTTTGTTTATATTCTTTATTTAATTATTTTAATATTTTATAAAAATATAGTTCATACTACATCAAAACTCACACCCTTTGAGGAAAATTGAAAGAAATTAACATATTCTCATTAAAGCTTCAGACTACTAATTTTCACAAAATTTCTAGGTATGCAACTTTGTAGTCCACTAAATTTTGGTATAATTTGTGGAAATCTGAAGTTACTTAAAAGTCGCATTGATTTTAAAAATGTTTTGTTGGTGGTCTAGCGCATCTTCTCCAAATAAAAATATTTCGAGCATTCTTTAAATGGCATCAAATGCATAACAGCCCCAACAAAAAAAAATCAAAAATGGCACAATATTGTACTAACATGAACATTTTTTGAATTTTTTTAAATTTTGCACAAAGCTTAAAACATTAAATTATGTGGCTTTTGTTGTATAAGTAGTATGATCTAGCGCTTTATAAAAAAATATAAAAATAAATATCTATTCAAAATTTTGCAATATTCATGTTACTACCAGCAAACCCAATTCCAAACTACTTTGCCGAGAAGGAATACATAATACAGAATGCGCCATCTTTTAAGTCAGTATGTAAACGCTGAATAACTTTGTCATTTACCAACCGACCTACCTCAACATACATTTTTTCGATACAGCAATTCAGTACAATTTCCACCACGGATCGCTTTACACTGAAACAACGCGCTAAAATAGTGACTCTATACATCGAAAATAGTCGTTCTATTGTTCTAACTCAACGCGCATATCGCAAAAAGTATCGCCGCAAACAGGCACCGTCTGATAATACTATGTATTCGTCGTTTGGTGTCGAATTTTTTTTTGGGACGGTAGCTCGCTCAAATGGTTGAAACTGAACCCAATTTTTGGAAGCAAATTTTAATGAGTTTAACCTCATGGCAGCGTGAATAAACAAAATTGGCGCATTTGCGAAATGAGAATCCACACGACATCCATGAAATGCCACTGCATGACCGGAAAGTAACTGTTTGGGCCGGCATTTGCGCCAAAACCATCATTCGGCCATATTTTTACCGAGAAAACGAAACGGTCGATAGAGACCGATATCGATGCTCATTATGTCTGCCCACAAATGCGTGAGAAAGGTTTAGACGGTTACTGGTTTCAACAAGACGGTACGCCATGCCACACTGCGAATGCAACAATTGAATTTCTGCAGTGAAAATTCCCGGGAAGGCTAGTGTCAAAAAGAGGCGACATCGACTGGCCCCCAGATCACCGCACTTAACCCCCCCAGAAAAAAGATCGGAGTTTGTGATTGCTAATAAAGGCAGCCACTTGATTGGTGTTGTATTCAAAAAATAGTTTTAATAAATTGTAAATAACCAAACCAAATAAAAATACCTCACTTATACAAATCAGTTGTTTTTTTTCCATGTTATTCAGTGTTTTCACACCGACATAAAGGATGGCGCACCCTGTATGTTGTAGAAAAACTGCTTGAAGTAATCAATACAGTGTATTTCTGTTTTTTAATTTAACATTTTTTCTTTTCTATAAATGAACACAATGACTCACAAAAGTGCAAATGTAGCTATGCATAATGTAGCCATGTGAAAATTTAACCCAACTAAAGCACCCAGTATGCAGCTGTAAACAATAACTTTCAAAAGTAGCAACGTACTTATAAGTTCGAGTGCTAGTTACATGAGTGGGCGCGCACAGTTCGTTGTCTAGGAAAACAAAAGCGCGAAATGAAATACTAATAACAACTTGCTTGCCAACAACAAACCACAAATTAATACAAAGCAATTTAAGTAGCGGCAACCTCATTATTGCCATCTTCCGTTTTGACATTTGGTGCTACTTTGTGTATGGTATGCATGTGTGTTAGTGTGTTTGTAGTTTTGTCTAAGTGATATTGTTGTTATTGTCGCTGCGTCGTTTTTGCGTTGGTATTTTGCGAAAGTTGCTCATACGCCACATACCTACACACATACACTCCAGCAGGTCTAATGCATAGCACGAGCGCTTCACACGAACACGCATGCACGCATGCACTGACGCTCGCAAACGTTAGTGTACAGTTAGACTAATTGTTACTTCAGAAAACCTTTTTTTTACTTTTCAAGTGTTTTCCGTTTTCCCGTACGCCAGTGTGTGTGCGTGTTTTTGTTTTTTTGGTATAATATTTGCAAGTTTTCATTCATAGCTGCCGCATGCCGTTAGCTGATTTTTTTCTTACTTCGATAGCAGTTTTAGTGTACTTCATTTTCCTAATATAATATTATTTATTACATTTCTTTATTTATTATTTATTACATTTTGTGCTTTTCGCTTACCACTTCCCTCGATTTGGCTTCAACTAATACGAGTTATTTGTGTGCGTGTGGTATAATTTCGTTTCTTACTCACATCAGCACCTCTGCGAGCAGCCCAAATTATACATATGCGCATTTGCTATTTGGCATGTGTGAATGTGTGCCTCTATTGTCATTATCATTATGCTATATTTCAATGTTGTTGTTGTTGCTGTTGCCACTTGGCGTTTCTATGGACGACTGCCATTGGGTCTCTATGACATCAAATTAGTTTTGGAAAGTGAAAATGCTTTCACCTTCAATGGCGAAATAATGGCAAAGAAATAAATATATTTTACTGCATACCTAGAAATAAAAATTTCACGACGCATCTGAGTGGGTATGTGCATATGTATGTGCTTAATATAAATACACAAAATATTTGTGCATAGTCTATATTCTGCATCGTCCAACTAGCTGTTGAAAGGTATTTATTATTTTTTTTTGCAAAATTGTAGCAGATACCAAAACAAAAACAGCACCACTAAATGGAATGAGGCAGCTAGACACGCGCAGGCTAGCATTTCGTAAGCTACAGCTGCTGCATAAGCTGAAAGCTTTAAAACTAAATTATTTCGCAAGCTCGTGCAAAGTGTTTATTTGCAATTTTGCTTTGAGATGCATTAATTCGCCGTCGTTCAACTGGTAAACAGCAACATCAACAAAAACAACAATAGCAACAACCAATGAGGATAACAAAGCGCTTACGACATTTCACACGAGTTTACATAAAATCCAACACCTTTACGTGCCATTTAAGTTTTACAGCTCTTGGCATATTTCTCATGGTATTCCTTGCCTGTTTTTCCTTTTATTGCACACTTCTGCAAGAGTTTTCTACTTTCATTGCTTTTTGCGATTTTACATTGTTTTTTATTGCACATAATTTTATTTTTGCTTTCAAGCGCAATTAGCGGCGAGTGAGGATAGTCAGCTATTTTCACATGCAAAACTAAGAAGAAGAAGAAAAACTGGGAAGTAGCAAACTATTGTCGGTAGTTTTTATGCTTAGATCAGTGAAAATTTAGTGCAAGGAAAAAACTGAAGTTTTTTTGATTACGTAGAAGCTGGTTTCCTTATATGTGCACAAGGGAAAGCCTATTTATTTTTGCCAGGAAAGCGACTTCCGTTTTCACTTTTGTTATATTTTCTCATAAAAATATATGTAGCATTAGATGTAGAAAAGTCTTGAGCAGGTAGATTTTATAAGGATTTACAGCATGGAAGCGCGAACTTTGACGGTGTATAACAGTACTGCAAAAAGAAGAATGCGATCTATAAGTATAGAATATTTTGCTACAGTACAGTAGAGTGCAAATAATACTCTTATCCTTAAAGACATTAACTTCGACTAGTTTAGCTTCGATTATTAAAATTCAACATAATTTTCGGTTCCCTCAAGAAATCAAGCGTCAATCATACATATAATGAGCTTTGGCGCAGTCGCTGCTAAATTCGGAATTTGAGTGGAAATCCATATTCAACCCAGAAGTATTTATTAATGTCAAAAACTCGGCACACTTTAATGCGGCACTAAAAATATTATATGGGAGGTTGAATTAGTTTTAAAGGTTTTTTTCGAAGATTTGGGGCTTTATTGTGAAAAAACGGTACAAAATATTTTATTCGAAGTATTGGCCATCGCTAGCTACAACTTTCGCCCATATTTCGGGCAATTTACGTAGTTATTGTGTTTGCTCCAGATCTTCAATAAGCTGTGTAGAACAAATGCCTCTAAATGAATTTAGTTCAAGAATTTTTTAAAATGTAACGGGGAGAACAATATATTATTTAGTTTTACCAGTTTTCTGTAAATAACTAATCTTCATCTAACTCATAAACTCTAAGAGCTTGAAAACAGAAATATTGTTGGAATATATTTTTTATTGTAATCTGGTAGATAATTTAATGGCTTTTATTTTTTTAATATAATATCCGGCATATTTCCGTCGCTGCTACGAGTTCCATGGCTCATTCGATCAGTCCAATTTTGACCGTACATAAACTTCGCGAACAGATTCATTTGTTTCAAAGTAATTTTCCACATTTCGGATTAAACTATTCTTGATGACTTGCCAAACTTTACTGAACAGAAATGGCAAAACAATTTGTCATTCTGAGGTGTAAACCTATAATTATCGAAATCGATAGTTCTCATGCAGCGATATGTTTGAATTTCAGCCAAATTGAAGGTGAATACGATTTTTAGAAGCATCTCCACCGCAGCGCTATTCAGAGAGCCTATTTTCCCCAAACATATTTTTTCTTGTATGTACAATATATATTATACTAGCAAACCCCGCCCCCTTCGCTGGGCACACTAAAATAGAATAGATATGGTTTAGAACAGAAAATATATGGTTTTCATATTATTTATTTCTTTATTCTTTATTCAATCGCTTTGGCATAAACAATATTTTTTGTTTTTCTATTTGTTTTTGAGTAAATATAAAATACAAATTGAAAATCAGGAAAAAAGAAGATTGTTTTTAAATTTCAAATCAACGCAAATGAATAACTAAGAAACAACCGTCTTTTTCCTGATCATCCATGAATTTTTCGTTTCAATTTATATGTTTTATTAAGCATTGGAGCTTTTTTAACCAGTATCCATTTATATTTTTCAAAAAAAAAAAACGAAAAAAATTGTTTTTTCCACGAACACATAATTTCATTCGGATTTCACATTAAATTCTCAAATTTCGTAAGAAATTATTCACTGTTCCAAAATCCACTCCAAAAAAATTCACAAACAATTTTTACATGTTGCACTTACGCTTTTTCCTTATGGCATCCAAATCAGAAAGAAATATTGACACATTGTAACTCACACTGTCAATTTGACAGTTCAGTTCCGCCCCAAGCGTTAAAAAAGTAAGCGACATTATGGCTGGCTCAAAAGAACGCTGTACCCGTTGCCAGTGCTCCGAATTACAACCAAACTTTACGAAACCCATTTTCAATACTTACTTAACAATGTGCGTAAGTTTGGTTTAATTCGGTGCAAAGACACGGCGGGTCCACGTTTTGGCATATATTTCGAGACCCTAGTCATCAATAGGTATGAAAATTACCCCGTATTAAAGCACTTATCAACAGCTTTCATTTGATATCCATATTGTACAAACCCATTCTAGGGTCCACGTTTTGGTCTCTATCTCGAGACCCTAGTCACGGAGCGGATGGAAATACTCTGAACTAAAGCATTCACCAACAGCTTCCATTTGATACCCATATTGTACATACACATCCGAAGGTTAGCCGGGTCCACGTTTTGACCTATATCTCGAGACCCTATCTACCAATAGGTATCCATACTATACGGAAACCATATTCAATACCTCCTTAACAATGTGTGTAAGTTTGGTTTAATTCGGTGCAAAGACACGGCGGGTCCACGTTTTGGCATATATTTCCAGACCCTAGTCATCAATAGGTATGAAAATTACCCCGTATTAAAGCACTTATCAACAGCTTTCATTTGATACCCATATTGTACATACACATCCGAAGGTTACCCGGGTCCACGTTTTGACCTATATCTCGAGACCCTATCTACCAATAGGTATCCATACTATACGGAAACCATCTTCAATACCTACTTAACAATGTGTGTAAGTTTGGTTTAATTCGGTGCAAAGTCACGGCGGGTCCACGTTTTGGCATATATTTCGAGACCCTAGTCATCAATAGGTATGAAAATTATCCCGTATTAAAGCACTTATCAACAGCTTTCATTTGATATCCATATTGTACAAACACATTCTAGGGTCCACGTTTTGGTCTCTATCTCGAGACCCTAGTCACGGAGCGGATGGAAATACTCTGAACTAAAGTATTCACCAACAGCTTCCATTTGATACCCATATTGTACATACACATCCGAAGGTTACCCGGGTCCACGTTTTGACCTATATCGCGAGACCCTATCTACCAATAGGTATCCATACTATACGGAAACCATCTTCAATACCTCCTTAACAATGTGTGTAAGTTTGGTTTAATTCGGTTCAAAGACACGGCGGGTCCACGTTTTGGCATATATTTCCAGACCCTAGTCATCAATAGGTATGAAAATTACCCCGTATTAAAGCACTTATCAACAGTTTTCATTTGATACCCATATTGTACATACACAACCAAAGGTTACCCGGGTCCACGTTTTGACCTATATCTCGAGACCCCAGTCACGGAGCGGCATGAAAAATACTCTGTACTAAAGCATTCACCAACAGCTTCAATTTGATATCCATATTGTACAAACACATTCTAGGGTCCACGTTTTGGTCTCTATCTCGAGACCCTAGTCACGGAGCGGCATGAAAGATACTCTGGACTAAAGCGTTCACCAACAGCTTCCATTTGATACCCATATTGTACATACACATCCGAAGGTTACCCGGGTCCACGTTTTGACCTATATCTCGAGCCCTATTTCCAAAATAAAATATGATCCATGTTACTCGTGGATGATGTAGCTTTCGAATGGTGAAAGAATTTTTAAAATCGGTCCAGTAGTTTTTGAGCCTATTCGTAACAAACAAACAAACAAAGTTTTCCTCTTTATAATATTAGTATAGAAGATTAAGCTATAAGTCAAATCAAACTGAAAATACAATTTTTGGAAGTAAATATATACCCGAGTGCGGATCTAATCAAACTTAAGTCTTTGAGGTTATTATAGCAACGACATGTCTTAATTATCAGATGGTCGAAGACTGCAATCGGGTGAATTTTATTGTATGTATACAATCTCGGGTCGATTTAAAAATCGCTCATTGCTTTGTGAAAATCGTATTCTAGGGATCAAAATAAGAAACTTTGCTGAAGGAATCATACCTCTAAAACGAACTCTGATGTCCCCCAATTTGGGTCGAACGAAAAATCCCACTTGGACCCATTTAGAGTGCTCCAATCGAGTCCAAATGTATGACCGACCCCCACTAACTTTGGGCGGCCGATCCACACATGCCAGTGGCACACCTCCTGGAACTCCCCTGGGGGGTTCCCCATACAATCATTTCAAAATATCACAATTTTTGGCCTTTACATGAGAAAATAAACTAAAAAAGTTCGACCCAAATTGGGGGACATCAGAATTCGTTTTAGAGGTATGGTTCCTTCGGCAAAGTTTCTTATTTTGATCCCTAGAATATGATTTTCCCAGAGCAATGGGCGATTTTTTTGCCTCCCCACAAATCGACCCGGTCTAGTATACATAAATCCTTTTCAAAGATATGCATGGAGGGTATTTTTTTAAATTCTTTTGGCTTATTATATAGATATGAATGACCAAGGCCATGACTGTCTATGATCGCTGATCATCTCCCTGGGAGTGCGTCGATGAACGCGAGATTACCCATACAAAATTTCTATTCTGGAATCCGAGATTATAAAATAATTTGAGATAATGAAGATACTTTTTTCAGCACAACCCTGTATTATTTGTGTTATCTATAATTAAAGAAAAGAGGTTTGTAGACATTGAATTATAGAAGAAACATTTGTTAGATATTACTAATGATGCATTCATATTACAGAAAAACTGTGTCCATAGACTCTTTGACCTGTTATTGCTAATTGTAAAATGTAGTATTGAATTTCGCTTGCGTATTGGTGCCATAATATCAAAACCAAATACACTAAAATATTCCACCAAACCAGAGGGTCTTGAAAGCTGATTGTCAATTTTGCAACTAATCTACTAAATGTGGACTGGTAGATTAATTATTGTGGATTTATTGCTAATCACTGCATATGTGAATTGGAATAATTACGAGCGGCGTTAAGAGTTTAAGTAATATGAAGAAAAAAAGTGCATGAAAATAAGAATAACTATTTTAAAATAATTATTTGCAAAGGGTTTTGCATAGTTATAAACTCGTTCCAACTTAATTAGTTATGAACTAGTTTCAAATACTTTACTCGAAAATATTAAATTTAATTATGGGCATGCGAAAATTACAGTTGACTGGATAAGAAAATATGGTATGGAAAGTCAACATTAGCTTAAGTGAAAATAGTGAAAATCTCCAGCCAAGTATTAGAACTATTTATATGTATATATCGATGGTTTTCCGAGAAAAGCGACACAACTCAAAATTAACTCAAATTCGGAGTTTTGCCGGTAAAAGCAAAAATCAATTACAGAGTTTATATATTTTTATCTGGAAAAGCGTCATAAGCGAATCTTAAAGCAATTCTGAGAGATGGCGTTAGTGTCGTTTTGTCAGGTGAATCCAATTATCTAGAAAACTGACCCACCTCAGTATTTTGTATTTTTGAATTGTATCACTTTTCTCGAAAACCATTGATATTTTCTTTTAAGAAATTCAAAGATGTTTACCACTTTTGGATGAACTCTATGTGAAACGAATCTTGTACAAAGTTTTCATTTGTATTAAAATGATATTTGCTATTGAAGAAACAGCATTTTTTTATAAAAACAAATAATTGAAATTAAAAGTTAAATAAATAGTCAAAACTTGTCAATATGTGGTGTTTCTATTGTATAATTTTGTAACGGAGTATGATTATTTGCCAATGAAACGCTGGCTAAGCAAAAGTATCTAATTTTCCTGCAGGGCTCGCGAGCTGAGCGTCTAAAATGATTTGTTGCAATCAGTTTGACTTATTTGTGCAACTTCTGGCCACTGCGGAGGCAAACACTCAACTCAAATAAGTGTACAAGTGATTGATTGGTTGATTGGGTCGGTAAGTGCAGAGTGATGCTTTAGTATTTACTTTGTGTCATATATGTGCGTGTGCGTATTTTTCAGTCAGCAAGCGTGGGCTGGCTTTGGCAAATTCAATTAACGCACACAAAAAAAGAAGGTGTTACAAATGAACGCATACCTTTGCAAAAACGCTGAGGTAGTTAGGCGGTCATTGATGTCATGCTTCCTTTACGTTGTCTCTCTTATCCACCTGTATTCTAACAGCCACATGAAGGCGGTAGTTGTAACGGTAGTGATGATGTTGGCAGTATGAGTGGTAGTTAGTGGAAAAGGCATTGATTTACGCTGCGTTTGCGGTGTGTGGCGAAGTGTAAAAATCAGTTAAATGACCTGATCGAATGAGATCATTTCGGTTATTGCATGAGTCAACACATTCGTAATCGCAATCGCAGCCGAATAATAACAACAACAACGCACTGAGCCGGATTGGCAATAAGAAGGCCTGCAAGTGATTGAACCGAGCCGAGCTGTTGATTAATATTTCTTCACTCAGCGAAATTCGTGAAAAACTGTTTACAGCGCAAAAGAAGGGGAATAAAATATTGCAAAAAAAGTATTCAGCGCATAGTTAAAAATAAAAATTGTAGTAATTCACACCTTTTAGAAAGTGGCGCACCCAAATGTGATTTGGGTTTCGGTCATGGCTGACAATTTAATGTGAATTTCGTAGTTAAATCTCTTCCAAAAATGCATTCATGATTAAAATATGCACAAGAAGAAGAAGAGTTGGCGGTGTTTTGACTGCATTCCTTATTGGTTGTTTTCGTAATATTTTCTGCTTGCTACGGTTATTTTGGAGCATATACTTGGACCTAAGTGTGTACAGTGTGTACCACTAAAAATCGTACAGCAATTTTGTATGCACTGTCAGCAATGTTTATTTTTTTTGTTTTTTAATTTTCTTAAAAATCAGGTTCATCTTCCAGAAAAAAATTATACATCAAAGTGCAAAACTAAAAAAAAAATGTCATCGAATTATCGAAAGTTGTTATCCATTATCATTATTTTTTATTGTATTTATAATTCAAATTACAAAAGGTTGGTATGCTTTTCGAGCCAATGTTCCTCTTATACCATAGTGCGACCACTGTGCTTTTTATTTGAATTTTTTTAATATGGGTTTGATTAGCACAGCTTTACAGCTGTGAGCCACAAGCCCACAGGAGCTTAAATACTTGTATATGTATTAAAATTTGAATTTAAATGAAAAGAGGTGAACGTCTTCCTATAAGCCAATGCCATTTTTGCTTTTTAAGGTTTAATTAAGTATGTTTTATTTTATTTTATTATTTTATTTTTTTGGTGGTAAAATATATGCTGGTTCATTTGGTATCACTAAGTTTCATCCTTCACTGCGAACTCCATTCAATGAGTTTGTTAACATCCTCTTGGAGTTTACTAGTGAACCAAGTCTCATCATCACCGATTGCTAAAATGCACCTATCAACAGCGGAGGTAGCCATTATGCCACTTTTAGGGGCCGGAAGGTCAGATGTGAAGAACAAATCCAAGGATGTTTCCTTGTGAAACTCCGGCGCTCTTTGGCTTAAGGCTTGAATATTGTTTAGGTACGAAGTTAAAACTTATAAAATAATATTTAAAAGAAATTATGAATTTAATTTTTGTAATATATAATTTTTAATTTTAATTATAAATTAATAATTTTAATTTTTAATTTTTGTGTCATAATAAGGGATTTTAAATTTTTATTTTAATAATTAATTAAAGATTTTAATTTTTTATTCTACTTTTAGTGTTTAATATTTTTGCTAGTTTTTATAAAAATATGGTTGACCTTCCAATATAATATAATATTAAAAATAAAAATTCTAAACTTAAAAAAAGGAAGGATACAAGAACCACAAAATTTTGTCAAGAAATCAAAAATTGTAAGCAAACTATTTAGAATCATAAACACGTCCAAAATTGTAGTCAAAGTATTTAAAAAAATTAAAATTTTTATACATAAAGTTTTTAAGTTTAGTTAAAATAGTTTAATTTTAATTTTGATAATATGAAATGACGCAAGTTTGATTTTGCTACAAAAACAAAAAATGCATGAATGCATTCAATGGCGAAAACGGGCAAAACTTTCAGCATAACCTCTAAACTATTCATAGTAGCGCCTTTAAGTATGCAACATAACATGTTGGATTATAATTAAATTAGCCGCAAAACTGCATACATACTCGAAAAAGATTCAAAATGCGGATAGAATAATTAGAATTTTTTTATAAAATTTGGGAATTTTTTGATAGTCTCGTGAATTTTTTAATAAAATTTTGTAAATCTTTTAATAAAATGTTGTACATTTTTCATAAAAATTTTTAAATTTTTTATCGAAATTGTTTACAATAATTGGACATTGATGTATACCGTTTTTGTTAGGTTATTGATTTTATATTACAATATAATAAACTAATAAAAATAGTAATAAATAATGTAAACAAGTGTTGTTCAATGTTTGAAATCATTAAAAAAAAAATAAAAAAAAAAATAAAATTTTTTACATTTTCAGTGACATTCACTATGTATTGTATGTATGTATGTGCTCTATTGTTCTCAAGATATTTATGCACACTTTTACTTTCCATTAACGGCTTGCATGTCTACTCTACTTCACAATACACTGGAAATGGTCAATCAGCAAACATTGTTACAATTTTTTTAATTGACCAAAGTCGCAGAATCTTCTTCGGCTTCCGCTTTGTTACGCCATCTGCACGTCTCTGCCTTTGTTCCCATGACTTTCGCTTTTTTATGCTCAATCAATCAATTTTTACCACAAACTTGCAAAGAAAAACGCAAACAGCAAAATATACTTTTGAGGGAAACTTTTTGTGTGTTTAAATAATAAATTGCAGCTATACAAAAATTTATAACTTTTTAATGCTGACACACAAAGTGTGCACAAGCATTCCAGAAATATATTATTTTGCTTTTAGTTACATTTATTAAGCTTTAGTTTAACTATTAAACGATTGCTTTTATTTTAAATAAATAAATTTGCAAACAAAAAGTTTTATTATGCAGCTATTTGAAAAGCTGAAAAATTTCAAGGTTTACCACTGACGATCGCAAAAATAAAAGGAACAAATTTAAATAAAAAATATAAATAAATAAATATAAAGAAAAAACAAAACGAAAAAAAAAACACAAAAAAAAATACACATTGAAATAATAATAAAATTAGCTGTAGCCCCCGCAAGTGTCCGAAAGCTGGTCCGTCTGACTAGTCAGCCGCGAGTGACAATAGCCATCATATGATGCACGTTCAATACGCTCGTCGCGCTACCGTCGCCAATGCGCTTACTCACCGATTTCCCCGCTGTCTTATTCGTCGCTCTTTCACCCTGACTCTCCTCTCCGCTACTTGTGTATGTTCATTTGCGATTGCGCATGAACGTGCGGTGAATCATAAACTGGGTTGACTTGGTCGTGCAGCTTTTAATATTATAGCTAAGCTAGTAAGCCACATACACATACACACATATATACAATACATATAACCGAGCCGGAAGGCCAACTGTGGTGCGCAATCGCAAACGAATTGGCGAATTAACACGCTGACGAATATTGCGGTTGGCGGTTTGACGCGGCGGCGCAGCGGCAGTTAAGGTCGCCTATGGAGGAGAGGGGATAGTGGGTAAGCTGACGGATATACGCTGAGCTTGACCGTAGTTTTAATGACTTAAGTCAACTAGTTTAATTGGCTGCTGACAGTGGGTCTGTGAGATTTGTGTAATATGAGTATATACAAGTATTTATGTATGAGTATGTGCGTACATATGTAAGTGACCTTTTATGGTGAACGCTTAAGAAGCTTATGTGTTGTGAGCTAGCCGGAACTCTCGGTGCCCTAAAGTGAATGAATACTTAATATCTTGTGCATGAAAGCATATTTGTAATTACTTATCTAGAATATCTAACACAGAATCTAATTAAACGCTTTTTAAAGTAGAGTTTTAAGGAGATAATGGCAGAAAAGACCGACTACCTTTTTTTCCATTGCTTACACAAATCGAAGCGAGACGGCACTGTTTAGGGCTTAAAAGCGTATAAAAATTGTGCTAGGCAACAGAAAGAACCGGAAACTATTAATGGAGAGAAGTTAACTGCGAAGATATAACACAACTATGCGATTTTTCATAGGATCATACTTATTATGGAGTTCAGTCGATGAAGGTTTGGTGCTTGAAATGATCGAAAAGTTTCAATTCTTGAGTTAATTTGATGTTATAAGGGGAACTGAATCCCTTGACCTCTTGACAGATGAAATAAATTGGTTATATAAAGTGCAAGGAGCACGGCCCACACCAGTACAAAAAGTAGCTGAGCGATTGCTGACAATAGATCGGTGGCAGCAGCGGTGGGATTAGTCACAAATCAGGCGTTGGACCTAAAAACTCATATCCTGTGTTGATGAATGGTTAGTGAGAAATCGTGGAGACACCGACTATAACCTTAGTTTAAAACGGCAGACAACCGTTTCTGTCCAAACTGCCCGAATACTGACGAAAAAGCAGAACACGTGATTTTTTATTGCGGGCGCTTCAGAGAGGAACGGGCTATTCTCATCAACCATCCCCCAGCACTCTCATACTCTCAAAATATGTGCGCAACCAGCAGTAAGTGGGAGGCAGCCCAAACGTTCGCAGGTAAGATCATGACGCGACTCCGCCATATTGATTGTGAGTGCAAAGCAATGATGTAACAGTTACAATAGCAGAGAAGGGGGACAGTTTCTGAAGAACCGACGACGAGCACAGACTTTTTAGTGAAAAACTCAACGCAATATCGTACAGAAGACAAGACGGGTAGTAGGTTAATTATAACACTACTGCGACTTTTCCGATGCCTTCCTTACTGTAGAACCACCTATAAACATAGTGGGAGTAATTGTCGCATTTTCTAGTCGCTATTTATGAGGAGAGTGAATGAGCACTTTAAAATTAGAAATAGTTTATCGGCCCGATTATCAAAGCGCTATTTATTAGTCAAATCTTGATCTATAAAGCGACACAGCGATTTGAAAGGCCTCTGGCAGCCCA
The DNA here is from genome assembly GCF_027943255.1 of Anastrepha obliqua. Taxonomy (NCBI): domain Eukaryota; kingdom Metazoa; phylum Arthropoda; class Insecta; order Diptera; family Tephritidae; genus Anastrepha; species Anastrepha obliqua. The sequence goes on from NC_072894.1 coordinate 123,697,682, forward strand.
GTAAAACAGCTCTAACGCCTAGTGGGCCTGACATCTTCAGCATCCTTTTTGAATGCTCAAAGTTATTGCTAGAAGAATTCCTAACACTTAGAGGTTCAAATATTTCTGAGTTCAGTTATTATACTTCAATTTCTTACACAAAATATGGGCGGGCATATCTCCCTACAAAGCAGGAAATATGTCTAGGTAGTGGGCTGACTTGAATAGACGCCTATGAAATATTTCAGAAAGGAAGTATAATAGTAGAATAGTATTCAGAAAGAATAGATAGATAAACTAGAAGAGTTATATTAATAGTAAAATAAATAGACAGCTTAATTAAGTTCCGCGAATATAATTTAGTACTTACTTTCGTGCTAAGTTTAAATATAAAATAATAGTCCGAGCTTAATGCTCAAGGCTGTACGAGAGTATGTACGACTTCAACTTTAGCAATAGCCATTCTTATATAGAGAAAACATTTTCAAATTTATGACAGCGCTATTTTTGGCAAACCAGTTCTACATTTTAGCTTCCTGCGCTAATAGGCATAGAGATTTTAATTGCATTGTGTAGAATAAAATAGTGAAACAACCATTAACAACAATTGGAACAACAGTGAGGAAATAAAAAGAGTTATGAGTTTCTAGAATCTGTAACAAATTCCAAAATATACAACTTGAAGCGTGAAGCATGCGTGCCTACGTTCATGCACGCCCACGGCAATTGCCCACCTATTTGCCCAAACGATGGGAATCGTCAGCTAGACACAATGTGAAGTTTCCTAAGTCTTCATAGTAGACATACGTTTTTTATGTGATGCTACCAAAAAATAGGCAAAACTATTATTGAAAAAGCGAAAAACGAATATCCATGAATTTTTAAGTTGTTTGGGAAAATAAAAATATTTAATTGATGCGAAGCGATCGACGGCGAGTGAAGTCACCATTGGAGTGGATTAAAATTGGTTTTGATATTTTGCAAATCAAAAAGAAATAGCCAGAAATAAAACACAGAAAATATAATAATAACAAATGAGTCAAAAGAGTAGGTACCAAAAAAAGCAACAGCAACAACAAAGGTTTGTACAACTATATTTGCATACACTATTTTATTTAAATGGTTTTGTGGTTTTTATGGACTTGTGTGATATATATGTATATATGTGTGTGTATGTTTGTTAGTTGTTATTTTTCTGTATATATGTCTATGCGAGTATATATTTGCACAGCGGTTTGTTTTTATTGGCCAATTTGGACGTGCTGGTGAAAACCAGTTCTTTACTCGACCACTACAACTACAATTTACCAGCATACCCTTAAAATCTCATTTTTTTCTGAATGCAGAGAAGCAAAATAAAAAAAGGCAGAACTCAAATGAAAGGTAAAATAAAATGCTGCGAAACATGTGCACGAAGAGCAAAGAAAAAAAAAACAGAAACATAATGACAAAAACAAAACAATAAAAACCCAAAGTGTCTGACTCATCAGCGCTCTTCAAATCGTGGAACCTACTGCATGCCTACCTATGTATATCTACATACATACATACATGTGGATACCGCAATATGAAAGCCACACTTGACTTGGATTTGAGCGAGCAGTGATGAGGTGCGCGGCAACAATTGGTTGGTAGGTACTTTCAGCATTGCAGTCTAAGTCAACATATAACAGCAAAAGCAATAAAAACAACATCAACACTCGAAGTACGAGTAATTACTCCAAATGCTGTGGCGGGACAGCAAATATGCGAAATTATCGCAGCACAGGTATGACCACAACACATATCAGCTCATTTGCGCAGCAGTAACCAGTTGGCAGTAACCCACCCACCCACTCACCTCTGCAGTTCAATCGCTGGCTGTGTTACGCATCTACTCGCGATAAACTAAGGAAAAACGAAACACAAAATGCTAAAAGAAAAATGGCAAAGCAGTAGTGAAACAAATGATGACAAAAATGTTATGGTTTTGCTCCAGAATTGGCCGCAATTTCAATGTGTGTGCGTACGTGCGTGCATTTGTTGGTATTTGTTGGCTGCGTGTGCATGTTGGCATGCAAATGCGAATTTGTTGCCATTTCAACATTAATTATAGAAATAGCCTAATGGCAGCACTAAAAAAAAAATGTATATGCATACAACTAAATGTGTAAGTAAATGTTAGTATATATCAAAAAAGTTAGCTGTTGAACATGTGTGTATGTATGTACATACCAAAGAGCGTATGATAGAGGGTTACATTATTGGTCACTAAAGACTAAAGCGAACCAATACAATGAATTATTCTTGAAATTTTTCGTATTACCTGTAGGCAGCACATTTTGAAAGTAAGAGAAAATTTCGAGGCGGGAATAAAAATATGTGGGTCCGCTCCCCCGAAAATTTTCTAATATTTTCATTATTTTTTAATTTAAAGGCTAATTAATTAGTGTGAAATTGAAATTTTTTGAACCTCATACGTTTTCGTAAAACTAAACTCACGATTAAGTTTTCACTATTAAAACCACACTGAACTAAAAAAATATTTCTAGAAATACAATGTATAAAAGAACATGACTAAGGCCCTCCAATAAAAGTTTCTGCAATATCCAGTGTATTGGTGTATATGCACACACACTTAAAACATGTGCATGCCCGTATAAGTGTGTGTAAATAAGTATACGAGTATGTGTCTAATTATGGCAATACATGTGAGGTTGTGTAGGTGCCTGAAGTAATCTGAATACAAAAATCATTAACGTTTATGTCACTGTGGAATACTTGACGACTACAAATGTATATTCCAGGGTTTGTCCATTGCAAAACCAAAACTAACTAAATTTTTGCTAAATTCATACTAATGCAATAGTAGTAATTTGCTCATAGGTAGGCTAAATATATGTAGTACTTCTTGCTCGTGCCACAAAAAGTCCTAAGCATTATCGTTAGGATTTAATGAATAACGGAATTGGAAATGACGTACAAAGAAATGAGGTCAAAGTTCCTCTTGGCTGAACAGAGAATGGTGGTAATGAAGAAAAAATGCCATTTCCTTCTCGAACATTACATAAATGCGGAATGGATGATTGCTTTTAATGTAATATGTGTAATCTTAAATATTTATTTATAGAATTCGAAGTATTTTGAAAAATGTTAACACGATATGGATGTAGTTTAATAACTTTTAAATAGAGCCCAAATATGTGGCATCACTGTGATTAAGTACTAGTAATACGAACTACACAGTACGACAAAATCAAACTTTTTCTAAAAAATAACAGGAGTCCCGGCAATGTATTCTAGTAGGGGGGAACAAAAAACAGCATATACGTATATCGATTATTTTAAAGTTTATATTGTATCTAATCTTTTTTTAGGAGCGGTCAAAGTTTTTACCCTTTGCACATTTTTTTTATGGTAAATCGGTTGTATTAGTTTTAGGAATATACATTCAGTGAATTAAGCATAAGCAGCTCCGTTGACAGTGGTTTCGATTTTGTGAATATATAAGAGGAGGAAGGGCGGCCGCCGTAGCCGAATGGGTTGGTGCGTGATTACCATTCGGAATTCACAGAGAGGTCGTTGGTTCGAATCTCGGTGAAAGCAAAATCAATAAAAACATTTTTCTAATAGCGGTCGCCCCTCGGCAGGCAATGGCAAACCTCCGAGTGTATTTCTGCCATGAAAAAGCTCCTCATAAAAATATCTGCCGTTCGGAGTCGGCTTGAAACTGTAGGTCCCTCCATTTGTGGAACAACATCAAGACGCACACCACAAATAGGAGGAGGAGCTCGGCCAAACACCTAACAGAAGTGTACGCGCCAATTATTTATTTTTTTTTTAATTTTATAAGAGGAGGAAGTCCTTATTTGAAGGAAGTCTCTATTAGAAAGTTTCATAAGGAGAGGTATTGGGAAAGAAATTGCTTTTATTAAACCCAGGAGAAGTGTAAGCGCTTCCTGCTCAATCGACACGAACGGCACAGTCCGCATGACGCACGGATCATTTTTGTTTAGCCTGGGCGAAGAAAAGCAGAAGTTTATTAAGCGTCGAAATCTTAAAATGGTCAGCTAAACATAATTTAATTAGTTAATCAAATATTGAGTGGAGATAGTAATGATGTTAAAAAATGGGTCCAAAATAACAAAAGTATTAAATTTTTGGCTTAAGAATCGAAATGCATCAGTAAGTGCATAATTGTTGTTAAATGGTTGAAAGCAAATAGGCCTAAACTATCTTGGGACTCGAGGGATAATATTACCCTTTGTCGTATGTCTACTCTCAGCCACCAAAGCTTTTTCACCATCTCAGTCGTATGTCTACTCTCAGCCACCACTGCATTTATTTATAGAATTAATAAATCTTGTTTATCCTTTATAATCTTAAATGTGCTGTGTATCAGCGCTTTTTTAACGGACATTAACCAGTACGACGCCCATGTCCAAATTTAATACGACCGCAAAGGATTCAGGTTATTATTCTCAACATTTTACGACTAGCAAGTGAGATTGGTTTAATGGGGAAAGATAATGTAAAAAGTCCCCTCTAAAATATTCAAGACAAAAAGTATAAACTGTTTGAATGAACGAATTCAAAATCATGTGAATTTGGCATTGCGGGTTCCAGTCGATCGCACCATATTCCAGTATCGGAATAGTAAGGTGAATTTATTTGTCAAACTTCGCGGGATTAAAATTTCGCTCTAGTTATTTTTTTCATGAGTTGGCAGCACTGTTAATAACATCTGGGCCAACTTTCATGTGAATGTCATTATCAGTAATATATTTACGCTTGTGTTTACCAAGTGCATTTTTCGATTTTTACAATGTCTGATTTGATTGAGCAGAGAAATGCCAGCAAATTTTGTTTGCGGGATGAAATTTCGGCTGCGGAAACGTTTAGCATGTTGCAGAAGGCATTTGGTGATTCGACCATGTCGCAGAAAAATGTTTATAAGTGGTACAAAGACTTCAAAGAGGGTCGAGAACGTGTTGATGACTTGGAGCGCTCCGGACAACCATCGACGTCAACAGATGACCAACACGTCAATAAAGTGAAGGAGTTAGTGCTCAAAAATCGTCGGTTGACTGTTAAAGACCTTACTGATATGATCGGAATATCAGAAGGATCTGTGAAAATCATTTTGAAAAAAATCAAATCCCGTTTGGTACCGAAAACTCTCAATTTTTTGGAAAAAAGTCGTCGCGTTGATGTGTGTGAAACAATGCTTTCAGACTATCAGTACAAGCTCAAATGCATCATTACGGGATATGAGACTTGGATTTATGGTTACGACCCTGAAACAACCGACCAATCAAGCGAATACTCGTATCGTGCTAAAGGCGAGGCCAAACCGAAAAGAGCACGTCAAAGTCGTTCAAAAATAAAGGTCATGATGACAGTTTTTTTCGATTTTCGTGGTGAGGTGCACTATGAATTCCTTCCACCTGGCCAAACTGTTAATAAGGAATATTATTTAAGCGTTATGCGTCGTTTACGTGAAGCAATTCGTCTAAAAAGACCAGAATTATGGGCCAACAACTCTTGGTTTTTGCATCACGATAATGCACCGTCTCACGCTGCACTCGTTCTTCGTGACCATTTCGCCAAAAATTCCACGCATATCGTTCCGCAACCACCGTATTCGCCTGATTTGGCTCCGTGTGACTTCTGGCTATTCCCAAAACTCAAGAGACCACTCCGGGGAACGCGTTTCGAGTTGATTGAGGAGATAAAAGCTGAATCGAAGAAGGTGCTGATGGCTATACCGAAAATGGACTATTTGGCATGTTTCGGGATTGTAAAAATCGTTGGCATTTGTGTATTTCATCGAGAGGGGATTGTTTTGAAGGGGATGAAATTGATTAACAAGAATAAATAAAGATTTTTCATTTTACAACCAAATTCACCTTTCTTTTTGCCCACAGTAGTATGTGTATATCCTGTGATTAGCGCACTCTAGCATGGGGACACTATTGTTACAGGCTTAACTAAAATCAGAAAAAAATAATATTATAAAATTCTAAATGCATTACTAATTAAGTACAAGGCTCGAACAGTGGTTTGCCCAGAGGCGACATTCTCTCCTCCCATAAGGAAGGGCGTTCACAGAGGAAATGGAAAATCGTTTCTCGTACTCATACTGGTACTATTGACTGGCACTACTATCTTAAATGTATTACATCGGGCTCCTGCTCAGGTTGGGAATTGGTGGAAAGCCAAATTCTTTTAATAAACTCTCCGTCTTGTGGGTAAATTTCACAATATCTGCAATAGGAACTTTCTTTATTTCACTCGGATCCATTTGATCTCTATCAAATATGTGCAGTCCTGTCTTTGCCAACGCAATACAGTTGCACGAGATGTTATCTGTGGTTTCATCATCCTCCAGATAGAGTCTACACTCTGTTTCATTACCAATGTGAATTTTTGAGAGATCGTAATTTAAGTGATCGTGGCCTGTCAGAATACCAACTATTTTCCTTATGTCTACTTTACGCATGTTATGCAGTTTAATGTTGTAAGTAAAGGGTCTAATGAGCCTTTTGTCTTGATGGAGTTCTTGTATGACTTTCCAATGGGTAATTCTTTGAATAATCTCTCAACTATTCACCCAGCATTTAGCTTCTTCCAAGTTGATACCACAGTATGGACCGTGAAAATTCGCTAGCGACCCCGCCCTAGCGAGCTCATCAGCAATTTCAATACGTTTTACTCCAGATTCCTGAAACCCAGCAAAGTAAAATTTTGTTTGCTGCGTTAAGTTGGTTTAGTTTGTTAAGGCATTCGTATACTTGTTTTGATTCCGCAGAATGTAAAGCTAATGCTTTTAATATACAGTAGGTTCTGTTTTTATGCGGCTTTTTTTTATGCGGTTTTGAAATAGTACGGTTTTTTTTTTTAAATTACAAAATGCATGTCGACCTATCGGGAATTGTACATATAAACAAGATTCTAAACCAGCTAAGCAAAAACTCATCACAGATTACATCAGAAATGCTAACCCTACAAGTATGGAACCGCCTGCATAACTATCTAGATCAGACGTGTACATTTCCTTAAGTGGCGGAAGTGATTTTACGCCAAATCCTAAACGAACGCGCAACATGTGGGTATTATCTGATTCTATTTCTGAATTAAATTTATTTTTCGATTCTGACGTTTCTTAAATAAAGATATAATTTTCAAAAATACAATATTTTGTTTGAGCGATTTTATTTACAATAATTATTTCAGATTCATGCGGTCTATGGAACGTATCTATAGTTATAATATGGGACTAGTGCCCTTTTTTATGCGATTTTATTACATTATTTCAGATTTATGCGGTTTTAGCACTTTTGAAACGTATCTATAGTTTTACTATAGAACTAGTAGCTTTTTTTATGCTGTTTTTTTTTTATGCTGTTTCTTGCGGAACGTATCTACCGCATAAAAACAGAACCTACTGTAACCTAACTCTACGAGTATATAGCTTTGTGCGCACCCTTGTTGCTCCTAATATGATTCATTCTCGCACAGATTGAAATTGCTTGAATTTTAGCTTGGAAGACGCTCGGCCATTTGCTCATTGACCTGGAGATTCTTGTGTTTGGACCATGGTGCGAGATTACAAGCAGTAAGAGTCGGTGTTGTTTTCGGATAAGTAATTATGTATATTTAAAAAGATTGAAATGAACACGATGGGGGAAGGAGGCGTAGTTGACTCAAATTTAAATATACGAATCGGATTAATTCCCATGAGCTTTATTAAACTCGTCTAAAACTTGCTTATACTAACGGGGCACTAATAAATTAGAAGAAGTATAACTCGTCGTTGCTTAAGCTGATTAAAAATAAAATTCTGAGCTCATGAGCTGCTCTGCCTGCGCTGTTTATGTTTTCTCAGCACTCGAAGTGCGTGCAATCACCTTCAGTGGAATAAAATTTGCATTGCTCAATATTCTAACCAACCAGCCATCAAACGGGACTCCACCCAAACTAGTTTCAAAACATTTGGCAATTGCGTATTGCAAACCGCACCAATCTAGCATTTTAGTGATTTTATAGCAACGACCAACTCTTCTTTCGCCGGCATTCATTCAAGCGGGAAATTCAGCGAGAGCTAAAGGCTTGGTTCAGAAAGTATATGGCCTTTTACTTGCTGCTTTCTTCACGTTCTTTGAGCTTAGCCTTTGGCCTGCCAACTGTAAATATGTATGTATAAGTAGTTCTTTTGTCCAGTGTGGCGCACATTTTATTTTATTTTATTTTCTTTATTACTATTTTTTTCTCTAATTTGCATTTGTAATTTAAAACCAGTTGTGAGGTCTTTCTGCGACTTTGTGACGCCAATATCGTATTAAAGCGCATGAGCAAAGAGTGTGCGGCGGCGCAGAAGTGGAAAGATTTATAACACATAGAAATAATTTCCGCAATGGTGGTGATGGTATAGCGAATTAAGAACAACACGTTTTGGTATAATCTGCGCTTTAATAAAACTGAGTATGATGTAGAAATCGTAGTAAGCTAGAAAATAGAAGTCGACTAAAGCATCCATTCACCAGCCATACTACTATGTCGAAGCTACCGTTCCCATTCACGATCAGGCAAAGAGGATTTGTACGAGTATTTGGGTGCTTGTACGAGTGCAGCAATAATAATAAAATACTTGCAATTATTTTGAGTGCATGTAGTAAATTGCTTTTGTTCTTTTTATTTTATTACCTCTGAGACACAGTTACGCGGCTATTTGAAAACATTGCCTATGAAGATGACAACATTTGAAGGCAAGAAAAATATGTAATCCAACTATATGACCTCTTAAGCAGCAGCAGCAGGTGTACTTCGAAATGTTTATGATGCGAAAAGCTTCAAGCAAATAGCGCATAACACCAAGATAATATAACGCTAATAATAAAAAACTTTAAAAAACATATTTTTCTTAAATTGAAAAGATGCTAGAATTGGATATAAGGTTTTATATTAAAAAATATACCATCTTTAAAATGCTTAAATCAAGATGTTTGTGAGGTGTATGAAATTTTATTTACGTAAAACAGTTGTATGCATGCAATTTTCAATAGGCTCATAAAATATTTTACTGTCAAAGTGTGCGCTCTTGCTAAAGTCGTTTCGAATCATACAAATAAAACTCATGATACGCTTAAATCTCATGCCTGATATATGATTAGGTAGATTGATAATTTGGAAGGTGACACCGACAACAATACCACTGAGAGTCCCGTTGTGGCTACAATGTTTAAGCTGAGCAGAAGTCTAATTCGAAGTAAAGATTTTTGCATCAAATAAAAAAGCATTAAGGAGGCTGATTTTTTAAGTATGTGAAATTTTTAAGCATCACGAGTTAAAAGACACAAAATTTTGTTTTGTAATTATATATTATATGCATAAGGTTTATGAAATTGGCGGAACCTACTGCCAAAAGAACCATTTTAAAATGCAAATGGTTCTCTATAGAACATTTTCTATGGCAGAAACGACGGAGTTATGCAATAGCCTACCGGAGCCGATTGGTATTACGAACCATTTTTAAGCTACTTAATGTTTCATGTCCAAAACAGGGATCGGTCCCGAGACCAACTGAATGGTGGTAACGCACAAACCCAAACGGCTATGAGAAAGTTTGTCCTAGTGCTAGTAAAACAGCTTTTTGTAGATTAACCGGTTTGAAGAAAAATATTGAACTATAGATATAATTATTTAATTTTATTTATTATTTTACATAATTTGTTTAATCGATAATTAAGTATTAAAAAAATATAGTTTTTTATTTTTCCAATTCAACTAAAACTGAACATTATGCCCTCCTAACAGACTGGTCTACTAAGTACTAGTATGTAACTAGTCGCAAGATGGTGCATATATAAGTATAAATATAATTTTTGGGTGTTTAAAAAAAAATTGTGTTGGTTTTTTTGATTCAACCAAAACTAAACTTTTAGCCGTCATAACAGTCAGTGGTAATATGTAACTAATGGTAAGCTGGTGCAAATACTTAAGGGTTTTTAAACAAATTTTTTATGGGTTTTTTCTAATTCTACCGAATCTAGAAATTTGCCCCTAATAACGGAGTACTCTTCTTAGTCGTAGTAGGTGTCTAGTAACAAATACTTAGACGGTAAAAAAATTATTGCTGGTTTTTTTCTAATTTAAGTTAAACTAGACATTTTTCTCTCATAACGGTCTAGTCTACTACGTACTATTATGTAACCAGTGAGAAACTGTTGCAAATGTCAAATATTTTCAAAAAAATTATAGTGTTCCTTTTTTCTAATTCCACCAAAACGTGACACGTGACCCTCATAACGGGCAAGTTTACAAATAACTAGTGCACAACTAGGAGCAAGAGGGTGCATAAGCATGCAACTAACTTTTTAAACCGAACTGTTGAAAGCAATGGAAATGCAATAGAAACGAAGACAAACAAGTTGTGTTGTGCTACAATTAACACCCTTCGATATACATTTGTTATGTACATAGGTATAATATGTTCGGCGTCCCACTCTAGTGTTTATTGCACACAATTACATTTAATTTTATTGCTGCTACCGTTTCTTGGCTATCGTGGTCACACGCCTTCTTAGCCAATTAAAATCCAGTTAATTTCCCAATACCGTGCTGTAAATTGTTTGAATTACAGCAATAATCAGTCTCAAGTCCATTCTTGACCATTCCTTACACGTTCTTTGTATTTCATTGTTATGTTCACATTTCATGTGCGAAGTTGATTGAAAGAAATCAGTCTCACATACACTCGTAAGCTACTTTGCCGCTGCTATCGATACAACGGCGTACAACTTTATCCAATTGTCAATGTTTCCGGTAGTTTAATTTTTACTTCGCTGTAACGTACACTATTGCATCAAATATTAGTAGCACGGCATTTTTTTATTTATCTCTAAACTAAATAATTGTATAATACATTTTTAACTTTTGCCGTAACGACCAATTTGTGGTTCTGGTCTTATGCGTTTTCAGCCGCGTTCCGTTTGGCCCCGACTTCTATGAACTTTTTTTAATGGGCTAATATTGAAAAACTCCGCATTGCTTTTAAGGCCTAACAAAAGTTTCTTGAAGAAACCCGTTCAGCTTTTTACAACTTTTGGTAATTTTTTCCTAATTAGCCAGTTTTGATTTCCTATGCAGAATTTCAAAATCATGACTGCTCTTTTATACTTGCCAATCAATACGATCTTCAAGTGGGTCTATTACAGAATGCCTCCAGTATGAATTACAAAGGTGGAAACACCCTGGGCCCGCCTCTTCGCCAGAAAATTAAGAGAGTTGAATTTACAATGGTAAATAATATCGACACGGAAAACCAAATAGGAAAACCAACTGAACTAACTGAAGAAGTTTCAATCAGTTCCTTCTATTTAAATAAATTTTTTGCATATGATATTATTTTATTTGGTTTTTGTAAAATGTTTATCTTAATTAACTTTAATTTGAATTAATTTAATTTTTTTATTTAATTTTCTTCATTTTTTGATTTTGTTTATTTAATTTAATTTTCATTTAATTGTACTTAATAAATATTTTTAATATAATTTTATTCAATGCTATTTAATTCTTTTATTTTTTTAATTTTATTTAATTTTTTTATAAATTTTTTGTAACTATAAAAATTAAATTTAAATAATTTAATAGTTTTTTAATTTAATTTTCTTAATTTTTTTTAGTTTTATTTTAGCATATATTTAATTTAATTTTTTTTTTCTTTATTTCATTTAAGCTAAGTTTTTATTTAGTTTTATTTTATTCATGTAATTCAATTTAATGTTTTATTTAATTTTCTTCATTTTACAGATTTTAGTTTTTTATAATTCATTTCTTTTCTTATTTAGTTTCGTCTAAATTAATTATACTAGAATTGATTTTACTTAATTTTTTCTAATATTATTTTATTCAATTTAATTTAATTTAATTTACTTTTTTTTTGTTTAAATTTTATTTAATTTTTGATCTTAATTCAATTAACTTAATTAATTTCTTCTTTTTCTTTTTTTCTTTTTTTTTCATATTCAAAATTATAATCTTATTGCTTAGTTTTATTTTTATTTTATTCATGTCGAACTATATTTAATTTTATGTAATTTTTTTAAATATTATTTTAATCAGTGCAATTTAATTTTCTACATTTTATAAATTTAATTTTATTTAGCTTTTATTTTAATTAACATTAATTCAAAATAATTTTATTTTCAAATTTATTATAATTAATATTTATTTCTGTTTTTTCTTTTAATTTAACTAAATTTGGTTTATTTTCATTTCAGTTATTTTTAATTATTTTGTTCTAGGTTTTTTTTTTGTATTTTTTTATTTAATTTAATTTAATTTATTATTATTTTTTTAATTAAATTAATTTGAAGAAATTTATAAAATTTTACTCAATAACTTCTTTTTATTTAATTCAATTTAATCAATTTTTTTATTTAATATTTTATTGTTATTTTAATTTATATTGTTTAATTTTGCTTATAATTTTATCGTTTTCATTTAACTTAAGAGAATTTCAATATAATTAATTTAATTTAATTTAATTAATTTGAATTGATTTGAAATTTAGATTTGTATATATACGTTTTTCTTCTATTTATTTAATTTTTTTTTCTACAATATAATTCATTTCTATTTTTTTTAATTTAACTAATATTGTTTATTAGTTTTTTTAATTTGAATTAAATTTTGTATTGTTTTTTATTTTCATTTTATTTAGTAGAAGGTACATGTATGTATATGTAGTTGTGTGTGTATTATTATTATTATCATTATTTTTTTTCTTTTATTCAACTACTCTCAACTTTTCCCAGAGAGAAAGTATTATTTTTTTACGAACTTATTTACATCAGCTCATATTTTTAGCTTTAGTGCAGGATGATGGTACGCACAGTGGCAACAATTGATATGTTTGGCAAATCTAATTATAATAAAAGTAATTAAACCACAAATCTCTCGCCAACCACCTTCAAACTCATTTTGCATGGGACCAAATTCACTCACTTCTAATGTTTTCCAGAAAAAACTGCGTGCAAATGTTCAGCGACATGAAAGCGTAAAATAGTCAAAACGTTAAAAAGTTTATCAGAAGTAAAAACAAAAAAAAAAATAAATAAATAAATAAATAAAAGCGGACAACAGTGGTCATTAGAGGTCGGTTATGCGTACGGTTCAGTGATTAAGTTGCTGTCATGTAGAGTAAATCGAAAGAGGAAAAGCGTACATCTATTTGTAGTTATATTATACACAAATATGTATATACATACGCGCAAATATCAAACATACCATGTCATGGAATGAATTTGTCAAAATGTAAAAAAACTTACCATGACACAGAAATTTAATTTGTCAAGGTAAAAAATTGCAAAAAGGCTCATAGCTACTTTGACGTTGGCAGCGAAACGCTCCTAAAAAGCTCGCAAATTTCATTATTCTGCTAAAACGCGAGCGTTCTACGCATTTCATATTATTTATTGTGCAACAAAATTTTACTAAATTTCCAGCGCACAACAGTAACTGGCAACTGTCACGTAAAAAAGTAAAACATTTGAATATCAGTGTTTGGAACAAAGGCTGGGGCTTGGAAAGAATGCAAAGTATAAAAAAAAAACGCCACATATCCATTAGGTTGATGAGAAATTAAAAATAAAGAAAGCAAGTGAGTAATGAGGAGTGACCTAAGCCAGATGGATGACTTAGGCGTTTTAGTTTATTGTCAAGGGAAAGGGTGTTTGGAGAGCATGCCTCATTTACATAAAAATCCTCATGTGTGCATGTGGGTGCGCTTGATACAATTTTGCTAAAAGTTTTGGTCTAAAATCATTTATAGTGGTAAATGTATGGAGTAAAAATTCAAATGCTAATGAAATCAATTTAATATGAAAGCATTTGATACTAAAAGAATAAGTAAAAGTAATACCGTTTTTTTTCTTTCTTTTTACTAAAAAGTTTTAGTTAAGCTGCTACTGAAAATTGTCGTGAGAGTTTCGATTTTTATCATTTTTATGATAGCTAGAATATGTACATACATATGTAGTATGTGTATATGTAATCTATCGACTGACCATAGCATTCTAAATATACAGACACTAGGAATGCTAATATTACTAGTAATTTTTGATCACGGGATTTCGGTATTTTTAATATGGACACTTCGGAATTTAGTCCATATAAAAAATCTTTAAGCATAATCTTGTTTTTTTTTCTTAAATTAAAATATATTGTAATATAAGCATTTTAATATTCCATCTTGCAATAAACTTTGAAGAAAATTAGAAATAAACGAGTCGGGAATATTATTTATTTGGTTCACAAGAGCAAAAGCAAACATGTATACAGTTCTTAAGTCGTACTTAAGTAACATACACTGAAAATAGGTAAATATTTTGAAGGTACTTTTGAAAATATTTACCTATTTTCGGTGTATTTTTAAGTATTTGCAGTTGTGTTTTTAAAAACTGAAATAAACAAAAACCTGTAAATAAAACTTAATACGCTCTATGAAACGCACAGAACAAATATAGCTTCATGAGTCACACATTTTCTCGTAATCTATCAAAAATTAAAAAAAACTAAATTAAACTAATAGTGCCACGCCCTTGGTTGTAAACTCTGCTGATACGATTGTTGAAGAAGAAGATGTTAGCGAGTTTTGCTATCGGGGTGGCATAATTGCCAAAAATGGAATGTCAAAATTTAGGCTTCACTAAATATTGAAGACGTACCCAATTATTTAAAATTTTTAATACGAGTGTAAAACGGTCTTCTTGTATGGTTGTGAAACGTGGAAAGTCACTAACAGAATCTGCCAGAGTATGCAAACCTTTGTAAACAAATGTCTTTGACGAATTTGCCAAATTTTCTGGCCCAGAGTTATTACGAATTAAAATCTGTTAACACTACCAAAGTCAGTACCTGCTACTGTCGGGATTAAACACCGGAAATGGGTAGATTGGATACACTTTGCGAAAGGCAAATAATGGCATCGCTGAAATAGCACTCGAGTGGAGCCCACAAGGTTCACGAAAGAGGGAACAACCCAGAAGTGCATGGATAAAAGCGGCGCATCCTAATTGGTGGCTGGTGTGCTTTAGATTCCGCCCTATGTTCTGACTAGGAACGACACCAAATTGTAACTTTCCATAAATTTTCTTTTTTTTCGTATTCAATTTATTGTCAAGAAAGAAAAAAATGACAAAACCAAATCGTCACATGCACGTAAGCAAAAAAAAAAATATTTTTTATGAGGGGCGTTTTCATAGCAGAAGGAGGCAAACCGAGGAACGACAGCTATAATAAAAAAAATATTTTCTATTATTTGATGCTTAATTTCGGTGTTTCGACACTGGACACTACCGAATGATAGTCATGCACCAACTCATTCTGTTCCCGCCGCGGCGTTTATCAGAATGGCTAAGCATTTAAAGTTGATTTAACTATTCCAAATAAAATCCGAAAAAAAACTAGTTTTCAAGTGAGCATTGAATATTTTCTCGAATAAGTTAAAATAGTTCGGGAGTCGTACTAACTGATCCCGTAATTTTCGGTACTTAAAAACCGCATATCCCTAAAAGATACATATAAAGGGTCCGCCATATGACTTTACCGAATTAAAAATGCTATAAAAAAGAAACTACTCAATATTTTTCCAAACTGTTTTTTTTTTTTTTATTTTGAAGTACAATCCTTCCGGTTAATGATGGAACACAACTTCATTCATATGGCTGCCTCGGCTAGCCATGCACCATCCCATACGATCGGTCCAATTTTTCAACACATTTTCGATTGTATGCGGCTGTATTTCAGCTATGACATCGCGAATGTTGGTCTTCAGTGCATCAATTGTTGCTGGTTTGTTGGCATAACACTGGTCTTTGACGGTACCCCAAAGATAATAATCCAACGGCGTCACGCGTTGGTTTGTCAATAAGCAACCCAGTTTCTCTTACTTTTTTCGCAAAGTAACGCACATACGCTTCATTCGGTGCTTTTCTTCTTCCCATTGCCGTACGTAATTTTCGTACACATTTTGCAACATTACCATGATTTTCAAAGTAATGTCGCAATATTTCCCAGCGTTCTTTGAGCGTATACACAACCATTTTCGTTCAGCGGAAGAATAAAACTAATTTTCTGTCAAATGAGATGACAGCTAAGTGTTACCATTCTTCAAATAATACCTAGTTCAAATCCGTAACGATAGATGGCGGGCCCTGTATTTGTATGAAAAAAATATGCTTTTTTAGTGAAAGCGTTGGAAATGAAGAACGGAATGATGTATTTATAGGAGAAAGTTTATTTGGAGAATTTTGTATGATCATACGTGAGAGATTTTGATGAACCACGCTAACCAGTTTCAGTATAGCCATTCAAATACTTTTTCAAAACAATATAATTTGAACTTACCTCCTCGTCAGTAGTTAGTATAATATTGGGTGTACAAATGCGATTTGGGAGATTTATAAACGATACTGTAACTACGTAGTATTAAACCACATCGCATCTGCTTGTAACTTTTAAAGCATCATCATTTACCTCTAAAAATTAGAGTTTATCATTTTGCTGAAGTATAAACATCTGACTATCTCTGTCTGTGCTCTAATCATATCAATCTTTCTGCTAAAAAAAGGCAATTTTGAAATGGCAAATGCAGTTTTTTTATTTTATTTTGAAGAAAATTGTAGCAGTTACTCACATGCGGAATCCACCCCCCTATTTGAGCAGAGCATTGAAGATTAAACGCCCCCTAGATGATATGACTGCACGATGATGCTCGGCCACATGATTCAAAGTTGTTAAGGCTGCCTTCAGCGCTGCCTTTGATTTCTTCAACTCGTAACTTATCGAAGAGGGGGCGACGAGGAAAGTTGAAGGAGTATCAAGTAGCTCATTTGGGGTTATCTATGTTGTTGTTGACAATAGACGAAAAACAAAAACAATTGTAAGCAACGGAGTTAACGTTTGTGGGCGCGACGGGCAATACCAAGAGAGAATTTGCAAAGTTGCGCCAACAAAAGTCGCGCTGTATAAACGCGGTCTACGGAAACTTATGCATACATACATGTATGTCCTTTAAATATGTATTCTCTGGCCTGAATTACTAGTAGTTACAAAGTAGAAGCATTTACTTTCTCGAGCTTTAACCTTTTGCGTCGTAAAAGTCGGTGCGGCTAGTCTGGATGTCTAATGTAAAGACGTCATTAATAGAAAAGGAAAGATTTCTGAGATCAGTTGAGTTAAGCACAATAAATCAGTTTCAACGAATTCTGTGTTTTCTAATAAATTTGCTTTAAATCACTGGAGGACAAATAACTCCGAAAAGCTTAATCTGCTGCGACTAGCTGGTACTCCCATCAGAGAAATTTGCCGATCGCAAAGAGCTAATGAGAGTGGAAAATTTCTCTTATTAGTCTAATTTTATGTTTATGCTGTTATCTTGATCTCGCTATGCGGTGATAAGCACCAACAATCAGGTCATGATAGATTTTATTTGAACCTTCGTCACCGCAACATGCTGGTAGACGCGATCCCCCATCCCACAACATTTGAATATCCGTGTTTATATTCGGTTTTATATTCGGCGATGAACTATAAGCAGCAGCATTCTACAAAATGTATGGGAAATTGTTCATGCTATTACAAAAACAAAAGAACTATAAACAGGGATGTTAATAGCGAAAACTAGCAAAACAAACACGACTCAAAGAGAACAGGCAAAGGATATAATATAAAAGTTGATAAAGCGCAGATTTGGTTAGATTAAAGGGATTGCTGATAGGATAAACCGGCACACTAAGCTTAGGTTTTGTTTTGAACAAAATTTGCGAACATTTTACAGTACAGTACAGTATTAACTTTTGAGCCATTCAATCTTGTGTGGCCATGGCTTTGTGTGAAGGAGCAGAGTCTTGCTCAAAGATGTATGGGCTGTCACCGCGTACACTATCAATCCAGAGTTTCACTACTGTTTAGAAGTCTATAGCAGCAGAATTTACTCGAAATCCTTGTTGTTGCTCACAACACCTAAAACCAAACACCAAAACAGTGGAAACTTCGTGCGTATGCCGGCAGAAACCTCTCTAGGATAAGAACATAGTCATCTATCATTTCTGCTACCTGCCATTTGGTATTTTGGTCTCGGTTGAAATTTTTTTCATCAGAAAAAAAAACATAACATTTCGGCGCTTTAGAGTGTTTAATTTTGTTTAGAAGGCGTTTTGATCGGATAACTCGCTGTTCTCGTGTTTGTTCGGACATAAACTTTCTTCTTCATGTCCATTTTCATAGGCATCTCAACGGATATGACCCTCAGACACATGAAGCTATCTCTCAAAACGCCCATTGCTCTATGAAAATCATATTCTAGGGATCAAAATAAGAAACTTTGCCGAAGGAACCATACCTCTAAAACGAATTCTGATGTCCCTCAATTTGGGTTGAACTTTTTAGTTTATTTTCTCATGTAAAGGCCAAAAATGGTGATATTTTGAAATGATTCTGTGGGGAACCCCCCAGGAGAGTTCCAGGGGGTGTGCCACTGGCATTTGTGGATCGGTCGTCCAAAGTTAGTGGGGGCCGGTCATACATTTGGACTCGATTGGAGCACTCTAAATGGGTCAAAGTGGGATTTTTCGTTCGACCCAAATTGGGGGACATCAGAATTCGTTTTAGAGGTATGGTTCCTTCGGCAAAGTTTCTTATTTTGATCCCTAGAATACGATTTTCACAGAGCAATGAGCGATTTTTAAATGGACCCGCCCTAGTGTGCATGCCTCTTCATTTCGTGAGTTAAGTTGTAGCCCTTCATGCCTTAACTGAAAAAGAACAAAAAGGAAAAATGACGGTTTCGGGAAGTTATAGCCACATATATGTCTGTCCTCAACTACCGCATGCACCCTGTATATACTTATACATATCTAGGTATATAGTATATATTAACTGAAATGCTAAAGCCCTCTCGCAAGCCATCATATTTCAAATGGTACAAAACCAAATTCTGACAGCCGCTAAAAGCCGTTTCACTTTTACTTCTCTCATCTCCAAATTGAAATAAATTCACTTTCAACTCATTTTTAAAATCTATACAAATCGATTGATTAATGATTCGTTAGTTCAGTTCAAAATGTTTATGATTCTCTTTGTATGCGTTCAAATACATGCATATTTATTTATCTTAAGGTATATAATTATATACATACTTATGCAAAGTGAAGACATGCTTTTATTGAGGAATAAATAAGTCAAGTACGAGTCAGCTGACTAGCCTGCCAGAGGTCAAATGTATGTATATACAACAAGTATATTTAGCATTCACACATACATATAAACTGCTTTGTTATAAATAGCAATACGTGCAGCTAATTTGTATGTACATATTTTTAAATAAAAGCAAACAAGAAACTGTTTTAACACCTTTCCTCTTGTAAAGTTGTTCGTTTCAAGTTTTCTCTACCACCGACAATCAATTGAGTTTGAGTGGCTTTAAAATGACTGCAGGCCGCTATCACTTTTTTATGCATCAAAATTGAAATAATTCTTTAACAACACCAATCGTGTAAATATGTGTGCATGTATGTTCATGGTTAGTTGCTGGTTAGTTATTGCAATTGGAGAATTCAATCGACACTGAAATAAAAAAAACAGCAGCAATTTGAGCAGTCAACGTGCTTCCAATGCAAGCTACGACTATTTATGTGTGTATGTGTGTGGTTGTCTTAGGTTAGGTGTTGTTGGGCTAGCAAGCGCCGAGCAGAAATTGTTAACAATTATAGTTGTAAATTGTTGTAAGTTGCCAGCTTTCGAAGGTAGCTACTGGTAGCATTTGGTAAAGTGATGAATCGGTCGTTTGGCTTAATGATTTGGGCCATGCCCACTGGTTGGTTTCATGAAAAAATACCGCCGATTCAAGTGCAGCCTTTGGGCTTACAGAATATTTAATTGATTCACCTGCAGTTTGTTTCATCTTTTGAAGTATATTTTTTTTGTATTAATTATTTAGCTGCACTTGTAAGGGTGTTCAGATTGGAGGCACTTTTACAGTAAGGTTTTTAGACAGATCACGCGTGACTACTGTCAAACTAAATACATATTTTTTTTCAGTATTCATTGACATTTCATCATGGAAAGACTTACGCCCCAACAATATTTACACCTCAATATTACGATAATTGACGCTCTGCGAAAAGTGCGCTCAGGCCTATTTGTGTCGCTCAGCTATTAGGCCTATTTTTGGTTTAATGGTTACATCGGTAAGCAAAATTTTAATATTTAATATTTACATCCATTGAAAAACCTCGTTTGGTGCGGCCTATGGGCTGGAGGAATCATTGGCCCACATTTCTTAAAAGAAGAGGCTGGCGCCAATGTAATAGTGAATGGCTAACACTATCGCGCCATGATAAACGACTTTATGATTCCGGAAGTTAAAACCCGTGATCACAACATTTGGCAGCGCTACTTGCCAAACAGTCCATGAAACAATGGACTTGCTGCGTCAGACCAGTGGATTGGCCACCAAGGTCGTATGATATCACACCATTGCACCTTTAATTGTGGGGGTATGTAAAATCTAAATGACCGAGTTACGGCGCAGTTGCGTCCAACATTTGAAAGGTTCATGAATAGTTCTGCAGAAAAATAATAAAGATTGCCCAAAAAATCTGAATTTTCGTTGTTTTATTTCAATTTGAAATCCGAAACCTCTAAATTGGCCACCCTTTATAAAGGTTTGAAACTTAGCTTATAGCATTTTTTAGCCTTTCAAAGGCACTGTTCTTATATGTATATGATTTAAATATGAGAGCTTGATGTCCGTATTCGCCAATCAATTCTAAATTTATCAGACGGTTAAAATTTAAAGAGCAAAGATTCGTATAGAAATTGTATAACTTCTTCGCCCTACAGTTTTATGTCGCCTCCGAACGGCAGACGGTTTTTATGAAGAAATACATTTGAAGGCTTGTGATCGTTATTAGAAAAAGCTTATTCATTCGCTCGGGACTTCGAGTTCGGATATTACTGAATGGCTGGCGAAAATCCTTCACTGAACCCTCCCCGAGGGTGCCAGCTGGTAATAAGTACCACAGTTTTCCTATTTTCAGGAGGTACTTAGCTAAGTTAAGGGTACTATGGGTAGGGTTCGATACTCCTCAATAGTACAGCACTACTCAAAGTACCTTTAACGTGGTCGGGGGTGAAGGGCTGGATTAAGGTGTGATGCGACTCGTGCCGGGAATCTGTCAGGCTTGAGTGTGAAAGCCTAGCTATGAGAAGGCTGCGCACTCTCGATACAGCATTTCTAACCGATGTAGCGGACATAGCCCATCTAAAACTAACGAAGCTCTGCTCGTTTATTAAAGCAACCGGATGGTTTGAAAAGGAACACGTAGAGTAAGGATAAGCTCCAGTGGTATCACAATGGACCTGCCGAAGGTCTAAGTGTGTCTTACGACAACCACCCTACCTACCTACCTACCTAGACACGCTACGGCGGCCGCTGTAGCCGAATGGGTTGGTGCGTGATTACCATTCGGAATTCACAGAGAGGTCGTTGGTTCGAATCTCGGTGAAAGCAAAATTAATAAAAAAACATTTTTCTAATAACGGTCGCCCCTCGGCAGGCAATGGCAAACCTCCGAATGTATTTCTGCCATGAAAAAGCTCCTCATAAAAATATCTGCCGTTCGGAGTCGGCTTGAAACTGTAGGTTCCTCCATTTGTGGAACAACATCAAGACGCACACCACAAATAGGAGGAGGAGTTCGGCCAAACACCTAACAGAAGTGTACGCGCCAATTATTTATTTTTTATTTTTTTAGACACGCGCAAACCCAGCCGGCTACGGCGGTAGCTGTCGTGTCTTTATTAAAATTCGAATGTTTGTTTTTGGGTGCCCCTAAAAATGTTAAGTGTAACTGTTGCAAAAGACAACCCATTTTCCACTTTCTCAGCTCTGTTTCTCTTTCATTCACCAATCAAGACCTGCCAATAGCCAAAGCGCATGGGCGCCGCAGCAAACAAAGTGTGAGATAAATTGTACATATATAAATTTTAATATTTAATCGCAAAATTTTTGTATTCCAATATTGTCGTCGTCAACATCAGCAATAGAGAAAAGCAATGTCAAATACATCGTCTCAGTGATGGACGAACAGCTTTCTGGATCCGGTTCTGCATTAAAATGAACAAGGTTTGAGACTGTTTCGATTAATGGAAGATTCGCGTTGTAGGGAAAGGGAGGGGTGCATACTACTGAACGTGGTTGGTGGTTTTAATAATCCTTACTTAATAAGTTGGAGATCAATTGCTTGACAACGCTTGAAATGGAGGCGATCGAGAGTGCTAGGTAAGTCACAACTCCCAATAATGGAAAATCTCTTAACCTGACATATTATAATACATAAGACTGTTTGTGGTTAGTTGTTGGGGGATCGCTGAGGAGTCTGCTCCTTAACTGTCAAGCATTCTCAAGGTTAAGATTCTTGGGAACAATGGATGGACAAAAACGCCAATTTTCTGTAAATCAAGCACTTTTGAATCCCAGAATCCTGTTCGGCGCGCAAAAATATACTTTTTATTTTTTTTTTTGTGTTTTTCTAGAAACCGCATTTTTCAAAACGGTGGGCGTGATAACTGAAACAGTTTCTAATACCTCCAAGGCCCATAAATCGTCTTCGTTTATTTTTTAATTTTTCTTTCCGTTATTCTTCCTTTTCTTTCCTTTGTACTGAGTAATCGTATCACAATGATCGGTTATTCTGTATTTATTCGACTACGCGCTTCTCCGACATTGAAACACTTTTAAAAGCCGGTAAATAAGTTTTTTTCATATTATTCTTAAGTTTGATTATTTTTAAAAGGAAACCTTTCTGAAAATATTCTAATCCTTATGAAGTTAATTTTTATTGTTTTATGAAAAATTTTATAACGTTATACCCGATTTGAAAAAAAAAACTATTCGTCTACCTGAACTTTGCATTGCTCCTTAAGGCGAATAATTTTTGAGAGCTTCTGTTACATAACATCAAAAATTTCAAATAAATACCGAGAATATTTCCCCCTTTTTCATAAAATAACAAAACACCTGAAAAATTTGATTTTGGTTCATTTCGTTAAATATCTTAGGGTCCTTAATATGAAACTTTTCATAACTCATAAAAGATGCATTCAACTACGCCTACGCAGGGTATACTGAGAACGTCAATTATATATTTTTATACAACTGCATACATACATATGTATGTTCTTATATGTACATATGTCATTCCAACCAATTATTATTATCGATTTTTGCGTTTGATTAAAATGAATGTTTCCTAGGTTATTTGCGTTCTACCCACGCTGTCGTCTTTACAAAAACTATCTCCTCTGTCAATCGTTCATTACCCCTATCGAGCAACATGAGCTAACTACCCCATTTTATTTCATATTTCCCCTTTATTGCGCATTTCCATTGATTAAGCCACCATTATATTCACTCCACTCGTGTGCTTTCGTTCTTTTTTTTTTTTTGTTGTACCTTTGTTTGTTTACCTGTTTTCGTTGTCGTTTATTTGGTTAGAAAGACCGTTTTCATATTGTACCTGTCAGTCATAACACTCACGATGATAGTGGCAAACAGTATTGAGCAAAATATAAACAATGTACCTCTTGTTTTGGTCCATTGTAAGCATGCAGCTGTACTTGTGGATATGTAAATACATACATATGTAACTCGAAAAGTTATGGGAATCCCATCTCAACCATTAAAGAAAAATTAAGTTAAGCAGTTTTCCAAAAATTACAAAAAAAAAAAATTTCCAAAGCTTTTGAAATAAAAAACAAATTGCAAAAAAAATTTGCTGAAAATTATATTTTATCTTAAAAAAGAAAAAGTTAAATTTATATAAATGTTAGAAAGAACCGAAGATATTTAAAAACGCCAAGAGAAGCAGATCTGTATGTGCTTGCAGCAACAGCAAAGCTACGCTCATGGCCTTAGACAGCCCTCCAACCACTTCAAGGGTGTTTGAGTGCTGTAAATCCAGGCTGAACTATGTCGGTAGACATAATATCCTGACATCCGACACGTAGGTAACGCGGTCAACTAGACCTCTGACTCTTTAGCTAGGATGGGATCCAACTTCTTTGGCCCAGAGCCCGTTCCGCCACTCCCTTCTGCAGCCACCAAAGCCACGTTAGCAAACGGGTTACTTCAACCTACAAGAAGCGGCAACCTTGGCTCCTTGGCACTACCAGATCAACTCAGATTTCTTCGGACATCGGGTAGATTAAAAAAAAAAATTAAAAAGGGAACCTGAGTGCTGTCCAGATCTTTACGTAAAATTTTCCAAGTAATCCCAATACAAAGGCCAACAAGTGGAGAACTACGACGAATCGGTATTTTGATGCCTTCTTCTTTTTTAAGTAAATTTCCATAATTTGGAAGCGCTGTTCTGGCGCTAAACAATTCATGAGAACTTGTCAAACCTTACTGAACAGAAACACATTATCAGAAAAATTTACAACAATATTCAAGCTACTGTTTTTATGTGAATTGAGTCGAAAAATCGTTCGATTTGAAACCGCCGCACTTCTTCTTGTTGGTTTTTAAGCCGTAGGCAAATGGCAATCAGCCGCAATAGGTCGATGACTTCAAAGTCAATGAAACGGAGTCTCTTGTTCAAATTCAATTCAGTCGGATCTATGCAGCAGAATCATTGAAAACGAATACCTGCCACCGTGCGAAGCCGCCAGTAACACAAATATACTGAAAATATGGGACTTTAATTTTGAATGAAACTATTGTTTTGTCGCGGAAACAAAATTGGTTTTGAATATAATTTTTCAAAAGCATTATCTCAACAAGAAAATATAAGAAAGAATCACTTGAGTTTGCACAACACTAAATACAAATAGAAATATAGATAAAAAAATATAGGCTTTTATTCATACGATTAATTAACTGAACATTCAAAATGGCCGAACTCGTCGGCATGGGTGTAAGACATGGGTACCAACATATCGCCACAAAAAAATCGAAATTCGAATATACGTAACCTGCGAAAATTCAAAATTCGCGATACTTTTTGAACACACCTCGTGCATTTCAATATTGGATTGACATATGCAATTTTGTATTGTGGGGCTTGTGCCATTAGAACCTTAATGCCAAAATGAAATCATGAACACACACCACCTTAAAAAGCTTAGCTCGAGGTTCGCACCTTCAAAGACAAAGAAAAACCTCGAATACATTGCTGCAATGAAAAACTTTCGTATGACATTTCCTTGTACACCAGACCACCGCATTTGAAGGACAAACGACCTCTTCAACAAAGATTTAAAAAAATAGCTCAACCTGTACTGAAGTACACCAAAACTGCCTTCTAACAGCAGTCAGTTCTTATAACAAATTTTTTCTCGCAGAAATGCACTAAATATGCACCCTTTTCGTACCATAAAATTGAATAACTTTTAATAATTTATAGTTTCTCGTCAAGAGGTTGTCCTTGAACCCACAATTTCCTATCAAGCAAAATCACACTCACCTACATTAGCCACTTACATATGCATATCTAAATATATAAATGCGCACATAAATATGCGTTAAAGAGTTTGTGAATGTGTGTTTTGAAATTTTTATCTCTTCGGCGACACTTCAAGCGCGCATTTTCAGCGACACGAGCCAAGGCACATTATCAGCGAACCCCCAACAGACCGAAATTGCGTTACTTGCCTGGTGAATAGTTGACACCGTAGACGCTCTCCCATTGAAGCTAATATGAACGACAGGTGTAGCGAGCATTACAAAAAGTCTATCAAAAATTTAACTGCACCTATAGCGCTTTCCACGAGCCAGGAGCCGTTGTGTTTTCAAAAAAATTTAGACATACATAATAGAGGTGTAAGTGTGGTAGTACGAGTATGGCGTGTTGTCTACTGAGTTCGGCGGCAATCGGCCGTGTAATTCGTGTGGATTGGCCTTGAACTTTTGATATATGTGTGAAAGTTACTGTACATACGCACATACATACAAACACTTGCATTGCATATATTTTACTATCGAATTTTGCTTTTAGTTTCATTATTGTTTTAGGTTTGTTGGTTTTACAACTTTTCCTTTTCTCAGAAGTGGAAAAGTGATGAAATGCGTTCTGTAGCGTTTTTATTGGTTCGGTCAATGGTTTTTATGATCACAACCCCATCCCTTATATTTGATGACGTTCACTGGAAATTTCGCTGCGTCAAAGTAACTCTTTTGTGCCTACTTTCCTAATATGTCCAGTATAAAATTCCTGTTTGTACGTGGGTAGGTGCATGCATATTCAGTTGATATTTGATAAACGTTCCGTCGTTAGGTTCAAGGTGTGTCATGAACAGCGAACTGCTCGTAGCTCCTGGGTAAATAGCCTGCGCTAAGCTAACGCCCCCAACGCAGTGGGAGTAATTAACATAGTGGCCTCGACAGAGGTTAGTTATACTTTATATTGCTTCTGCTATTTTACCTTTCTTTATTGACAAACGATT
The DNA here is from genome assembly GCF_027943255.1 of Anastrepha obliqua. Taxonomy (NCBI): domain Eukaryota; kingdom Metazoa; phylum Arthropoda; class Insecta; order Diptera; family Tephritidae; genus Anastrepha; species Anastrepha obliqua. Next base: position 123,724,151 of record NC_072894.1, read on the forward strand.
ACTGCGTACGTTTATAAGTACGTGTGTATATGTGTATGAATGTAGTTTGTTTATCTATTTCGGAAAAGTTGAAGAAACTAAGGAAGTTAATAGTCAATGACTCCAGTTTTCAATGCTAGACAAACTACGAGTACAGGAGGGGGGGCTATACATATACTTATACATACATATGTTACCGACAGTTTGCATGTGAGAGGGCATTGGCTGGTTGACGTTCGAAAAGGGTAGTCGTCGGTTCGTTGAAGGTGCAGGTGGATGTTCCTGACACATGTGTATTTGTTTTAACTAATTATAAGTTAAAAGTTTTTTAAAATATAAATATATATACCATAAGTATAATTGGCATGTGCATGCTTTCTTAGATGTTTGGCCGCTTTTGGTCAACTTGTGGTGTGCGTGTTGTTGTTGTTGTTGCTCCACAAATGGAGGGATCTACCTTTATATGCCTCCTCTGCCTGAAAGGGGTCGACAACCGGTTTCTGCATCTCCTTTAACCGTTCTTAACGGGAAGCTACACAATTTCTTTCTTAAAAAGCGCGAGGCAGATGGTTTTATTTTATCGTGCTCTATCTCAAGAACATTTTGGCTCATTACGTCAGGACGCTTAAAGTGCTGGGCATCCCTCGCCATTTAATTCCCAAACGCATACCGGTCACCGACTACCGGTGACAGGGTGATCGGAACTCATGCGGGGAAGCTTTGACTTCCGTACAACTTCCATTCTAGAAGCTGTGAGGATCCTGCAGAGGCAGGAACACTTTCTTTGCAAAGGTCTAGGTTTGGCGGCTAGGCGTTTGAGGTTTCTTTGTGTGCCTTTTGGGGATAGCTTGAAGCATTTCTCTAGCTGGGATCCCTTTTCTCTCCTCCACTACATCCACAACACTGGATGGATGTAGATGGTTTTTCTTCCTTTAAGCTTGGTAATCTTTCGCAGATAGTGTCCAACATTATGGTATCAAAACGGCTCTCTGGTGCTGTTTGTACACTGCAAGTACCCGTGGTACTCTTGCCATCTAATCTACCTACCTACGTATGTCTTCTCTGAATGGTTGATTTTTATTAGTGAGAATCTTGTGTTTCTTTATTATTGTCTGCTGAGCTAGACCGCGCGCTATTAGAAACATTTTTTTTCATTTGGTTGTTCATACCCACAATGGGTTTCGAGCTCGTGTTCCAACGCATGGGAATCACGCACGAATCCTGGGTGGTGGAACCAGTGTTTGGAATTTGTACAATCGACTTTTTTAAAGAAAAGGGATTCTTTACTTGAACAAAAGATCAGAAATATTAAAAACATTCGATCTTCTTCGAAAATCCAATAATCACTCGAAGCGATGATATCAATTGGTCTCCTATAATCTCCATTTTGACTTCATTAGACTATTTACTGTGGGGCACCACTAGAGATAAATGTTACAACAATGATAGATTATTTGCTTTGGCCAATAACTATGATAAAAACAAAATTGTGGGGGGCGGGGTTTTAATTTCTGCTGATACACAACGGCGCACAGTGCGGCCGATTCCCGAAAAGCTGGCCAAAACTCAAAAAATTAAGTAATTGATTCAAAATTTCTTACTCGGGGGTTGTCGGGGTCACTGATTACGAATTAGATCTTAAAATTTTGAAAATCCATCCCCTTCCACCCCTATTGGCCACCCCCTCACGTGAAATAGCGTATATTCTAGAACATAATCAAGATGCATGTAAATTGATATGTTTCCGGGGTCGCAAGGTAGCAAGTGGTAGCAGCTGAATCTTGTTTTATTCAGTAACCATTACTTTCTGGGTAACCTTTAATAGGTTTCAAAGCAGCATATGACGGCGTTGTATTACTATACAGTTTGAAAACTGAAATTTTATAAAAAAAATTGCAAGAAATGTATCTACGTATTGCTGCAGCTAAAAATTTTGTGTCGAGGTATTGATATGTACTAAAGATTTCTCGTATTTTACTAACCTTCCGAAGATGATTCCATTTGGTTTTGTTCAATTTACTCCATTATAAAATCTTTCAAATGTGTACAACTTTCCCTATTCATCGACAGTAATACGATGCTCAAACGAAGGCCACGTTGCGACTGAAAATACAGAGGATACTTAGGGTACAGGACGTTGCTATGAACGGTTTTCACTACTCAAGGCATTACTGTAGCCAACCCAAAGACAAAAAAACTCTATCTAGAAACTTTTTTTTTTTTTTTTTTTAGCCAGCTTTTTGGGAATCAGCCGCACTGTGCGGCGGTGATTCGCCAGCCGAATTCCGCATTATCATCTAACTCGTCAAATCTGCCGTTGGCAACGAAGTGACATGGTGTTAATTTTTTTCGTGTATCACTAACACATTCTTAGTTAGCTTCGTAAACAAACCGATTCGTTCCTGAACTACACCAGCCCATCCCCTGATTCTGTCAAATTCGCTGAGAGCCGGCTAACGGTCTGATATTGATCCATTAAAAATCATTTCACCATGACGGCAATCAACCAGATTGGTGAGCTAAGTGTCGAAAACCGCGAAAATTTTCTTAAAAGTTGAATGGGCTGTTTTAAAGTCTGCCGTGGAAGTCGTTTGAATAAAAATGTGTTGGCAAGGTTTACTCTTTCCAACGACGAAAACCTAAAGCTTATTTAAATATATTCATTCCTCTTTAATTTATAACCGAATTAAAATAAACCAAACGCCAGTTGGATCACGCTCTATAAGATGGTAAGCACCCTCTATAAGATGTTATGAATTGAAATAACTATTTAAGAAATATTTCATACTTAAAAAATAGATAAAAATTAATATATGCCCAAACAAATAACGGTAACTTTCTCACTTACCTCAATTTTCGTGGAATAATCCTCGATAAGTTTCTCATGCTGCTTCACTAATTCTTCATTCTTCTCTAGCAAAGCTTTACCCAATTCCGCTGCCAATAATATATCCGATTCTTTTTGTTGTAATTGTGCCCACACATCAACTTCCGATTGTTGACGATCTAATGCCTTAGAACGCGCCTCCATAGCTGTTATATAATCCTCTAAATTAATTGAACCAATATTTGAATTATGAAAAATGTTCGTTGATGATGATGGCGACGACGACGACGACGACATTGACATTGACGACGACGGCGACGACGACATCAACGTGGTCTGATTATGCTTTGTAGCTATTGAGGATATCAAATCGGTGTGGTGATGATGCATCGTTGGATCATCGCGATCGCGTTCGGCATAAAATGATCTACGATTCATCCGAGGTTTATGCATAACTAATCAACCCAAGCGAGCATTTTATACACGTATGAGATTATCTTTCAGTTTGATTTGACGATCACACAGATGGTACTTTAATTTTTATATCTTTGTTTTAGTAACAGTTATATTTTTAATAAGTAATGGTTTTCAAGCATTGGCGAGTTAGACGAAATGTTTGCTTTTTTTGTTTAAATATACATTAAAATGCCAGTTGATCCCTTAAATGACATAATATTTATTTAGTTGAAAGTAAAATGTATGTTTATGGTTAATTATATTATAAACCAATTGCGGTGGAATGGCTCTGTTGTGAAACATACAAATATGGTGATGCATAACGATGAACGCAGTCTTTAAAGGAACTTTTTAATATTTTTACTAACATGTAGTCAAATTTTTCCGACTGGGATGTAATGAAATAAATAAATGTGAGTTCCATACTCAGTTCTATTTTGGTTTGAAACTGTAAGAAACTGAATATTTCGCCTGGTATATGACAATAAATGCAATGGATACTCATTAATTGAAAACGTTTAGATTCTTTTGCCATTTTGGATACTTTGTAGACATTTTACTTAAAGTGCTGAAGAGAAGTATATTTTTGGAAGAAGTAGAGGGGAGAATTTTAGCTTTTCGTGAAGAAGATTTAAGTAGGCTTGAAATAGTGGGAAAAATCTATTGGTCTGCAGTCGTTATTCGCCGTTTTTTAAGACAGTTCTTCACATGGTCAAAGCATAAAGGGCCAACCCAACTAAGAGAAGCTCAGAAACAGAGATAAGCGCCACACTGCCAGAAATTCTACGAAGCTATCCCAATTATTATAGAACATATCGATGCATATCGATGAAATATGAGTCGCATTCATTAATCTTCCAGTAGCATTCCCAGGTAGAAATTAAAGAACGCAAATCTAATACTGGCTCTGACTTTTAATAGAATTTTATGTTCAGGCAATCTTTTCGTAGGAGAAAAATAGTCAATCTTGATGGTCCCGATGGGTTTAAGTCATATTGATGTGATCTACACAAGGACTGGAGTTAGTTTCAAAGAAGAATTTTGGCTATGGTGATTCACTTATTTTTAAGAGCGCTTTATCGCAAGAGGGAGGGATCGAAGTAGTATTTCTAACATCCCGAAGGAGCTTCGCCAAGCAGATGTGGCTACATGCTAGGGAGAAATAGAGTTTACAAACAAATGGAATAGTGCAACAATAACCTGGAAACAATTATCGAGGAAGTGATGAAAAAGGCGTGATAATTAGGAAAGCTCGACAAAAAGAAGTTGGATTTATGAATTAATCCCAAGCATCGAAAGATGGTTAAATCGAAGCTATGGCGAGGTTGACTTCCTGCTAATGCAATTCTCAACAGGTCGTAACCATGACCAAATCTATCAGGAATTATCGAGAAAGAGATGGCTACACTTTACGAAAATGGCATGAACGTTGAGAAAACTCGACAAAAAGAAGGTGGAATTATGCCTTGATCCCAAACATAAAAAGCTGGTTAAGTCGTAGGTGTGACGAGGTTGATTTCTTGCTAACGCAATTCCTGGCAGGTCATTGTTGCGACCTGACGTACCTACACCGCTTTGGGTACGAGAGGTGCCTTTATGCCGAATAGGTCTTGGAGATGAAGATGCGAGGTATATACGAAGAGATTTTTTATTTTAATAATATTTTCACATAAAACATGGTATGAAACATGCACCGTGCAGTAGATTCATACAAAATTCATGTTTTCTCATCGAATTGGCCGGACCCATAGACATGGGCTTACCTAAGAATATATGAGGAATGTAGTGATATGCAGAAGTATGCCAAACCGAAATGGTGAAGTGATTGAATAAAAAGGAGGTCTACTAGGTCAGAGAGCTGACAGAGGTCTTGAAAATTTACTTATAGATTCATTCACGATATTGTAGTTAATCATTTGGGCTTGCGCAGTGTAACTGCATCCAGTAGCCATCGAATTCACCTGCTATGTCTCTCTGCGGATTTTTCTCGATTGATGGAGCCAAAAAACCACAACGGGGAACGAACAGCCGAAAGGAAGTAATGGGTAAAATCGATGACGGTTTTATTCAAAATAAAATGTCACTTTTCGCTCTGAATTTCACCTTCTTTGCAAGTGCTCTGGGTACGAAGACACCAAAACATGATAGTTTGTTGTTGTTAAAAGTTATCGTGTACGTGAACACAACCATTATATTATATATGTATATGTATGTCGTGGGAATTATAAAATGCTAGGATGTCAGATCATTTTCTACATGTGCGTTTACAGTTATGCACCAGTGATCATATAAAAAACCAATGCTGTGTGAAATAACATACAAATAATAATAATAATTATTATTATTTATGAAATTAGTTACGCGCCGCAGTGTGTTATAGAAGTGCAAATATACATAGTTAGTCCAACACCTTTAACTCTATGATATGTAAATTAAATATTTAGAATAAATTCCTTTCAAGAACCAAACCCAATAAATTTTGCCGTATGGCGTCAATGGTTGCAATAAATCGATTGTTAAGCGAGCTCTATGGCAAGTCGCCCCGCCTTGTTGGAACTAAATGTCGTCGATGTTTAGCTGATTAGTTTTTGGAAGCAAAAATTCAGTCAGCATGACCCGATTGCGTTAGGCATTCACAATAACAGCAGCTCCTTCCTCGTTTCGAAAGATATAAAAACCGATGATGCCGCCAGTGCTCTATGAACTTCGCGAAAAAATTTGTTAGATTTTTATCAAAGTAAATTTCCACAATTCGGAAGCGTTTAACGCCAGAAAAGTTAAACGATTCATGATGACTCCCATCTAAAGCTAAAAAACAACTGATAGTACGGTTAATAGCTAGGGCGTAACCCAAGTAGCTCAGGTTTTTAGGGCTGTACTCAATAAAATTCAACTTTGTCTCAAGAGTAAGGCAACGGTTTGTTTACCTGGTTGAGGCGTTACGGCTTAGTAGATACTTAGGATATTAAGTCACAGATGTCATAGTTACACTCAATACATTTTACGGGTCAAACACTTCGTTTCACGGCCATGGAAATAAAGCATTATCTTTATGAGGTATCAAATCCTTTGCCACGCGGGCCATTAGAAACACTGTCGCATGACGTTTCGTTAATAGTGTTTTGGTATCCCCGAAAGAATGTTACTCTTCAGCGGTGTTGCACTTAATCCTGTAAAAAATCATGATTTTTGCTTACTCAGGAAAGGGTGCAAAAGGTTAATCGTAGTCTAGCACACGCATTTCGGAATATTATTTTAACGTTGGCCCCCTAAGCTGCTTTCAGGGGCGAACAACTAACCTGACAAAGCTTCTCAAAGCACACAGTTTGCCTCATCTGCCAGTGTGGCATTTTGCAAAAAGAAGTAGAATACAATGAGCAGGCAACATTTTTTGGCTGAAACAAACCACTATAAGTAGAGGATTTTGGGGAAACTGGTATAAAATGTGCGCTATCTCGTTCTGGCATCAGAATTCTTACGCGAAAATAGTCTTTATTTCACAGACACATTCTGTGACACGAGAAGGAAAGAAAATAGAATTTCAGAATGCTAGTATAGGAGAAAAAATTCATAAGCCGATTAATGAGAAAACGAAAAAATATATGTGGAATACATAATAAGAACGGATCTTCATGAAGCACACCAAACTTTAGAGGTAGGGGTTGGCCAATTACTTAACAAATAATTAGAGATTTCACATTTGTCATGCTATTTGCCATTATTGCTCTATTCTATTATATTAGGAAGGTCGTAAAAGTGTTGTTTTTGATTCATAAGTAACGTTTTACTATTTCAAAACCACTCTGAAAGGTTTGTTTGCAGCAACATCGCTTGTAGTAGTACAGGCCGCTCACACATTTCACGTCACAGCTCCTAATATACCAGCAAAAAAATATATATATACAACAAATAGTCCGACTTGTGAAATCTTATGTACTCACCAAGAATCATACTAGCTTGTTCAATAAGTTTACCGGCTCGATACAAGCCTAGTTTTTTTTTTGTTGGTACACTCTTTGATTACAAGCAGTGATTGAATTTTTATTTTTGGAAGATTCAAAAGCAAAGAAAATTTTTAAACAAATAATGAAATTGCAGAAGGACTTTTCGCTATCAATTAGTACAGGAGAAAGAAGGGTTGCGGAAATTAAACGTGGTTGCACAAGTCTCGAAGACGATTCACATCAACGACGTCAAAAAACAATAACAACACCAGAAATCGTAGAAAAAATACAGGAAAATATGATAGGAAAACCGTCAAGTGACTGAAAGAGATTCAGTAAAAGCCCTAAGCATCTCGTTGGGCGGTGTAAGCAATATTTTGACTGAAGTATTGGGTTTCAGAAAGCTGCGTGCACAACGGGTGCCGCATTCGCTAACAATGGCACAAAACCGCATTCGATTACAATTTTCTCAGCAATATTTAGAGCGTTCTCGAGAGGAAAAAGTGGATTTTTTGCATCGGTTTACCACCATGGATGAGACTCGGGTCTATCGCCATGATCCTTACTCAAAACAAGAGGATAAAGAATGGTGTGAACTTCGCTCATCAACTCCGAAACGAGTTCGTGTTTAGAAATCAGCCACGAAGGTGTTAGCATCAATTTCTTTGGATGCGAAATGAATTTTGTTTGTGGATTACTTCTAAACTGACAAAACAATACATTCTGAATATTATTGTAACCTTTAGACAAGCTGTAAGCAAAATGCGTGAAAAAATACCCAGTTGCAAAATAATTTTTTTTTTTCATTAGGACGATGCCACAATAGCATTTTCATAATGGCTAAAATTCATGAAGTAAAGTTCGAATTGTTGGAGCATTCACTAGATTTGGCCCCTAGCGACTTCCGATTGTTTCCAGGCCTAAACAAATTCATGGGTGGAAAGCGTTTTTCATCAAATGATGTGGAAGCGTATTTTGCAGCCCTTCCACATTCTCAAACTCATAAATAAATTCAAACCATAAAATTGTTTTTTTTTCTTATCGAACCGCAAAACTTATTAAACAACCTAGTCAAATAGAAGATTGTGCCTTGAAGCTTGTTCTGTCGTCGGAAACGAAACAGCCCGCATTTACGAAGATTTGTGTAAAATTGTGAAATAAGCAATATTAACATATTAATTTTTTATGAAAAGTATTAGTAAATAAATATACCGTGAATTTATGTAACAAAAACTACGTAAGAAGTTGCCTAAGTGGAAAAGTTGTGGACCGAAATGTTTCAAGAAAAGCGAAATTTTGTGTGTTTTTTTTTCTTGTTTTTGCACGCAGTTTCCTGCTAAACTCAAACAAACACAGATGGCGGAACGTTGAAGACGCAATATCCCATTCAATCATTCTGGGTGCCAACTATCCATAGTTGACTTGACTTCCTCTAACATATAAAAGTATGTACATTCACAATAAATTCGAAATTGAAACTTACAGTAAATTTTTTTGCCAGCCTCAAGCAATGGAAGGAAAGTAACAAGAAAGTGAGAAATTCGAATGCAAAGGCTGAAACCCGAAACTGCATTAAAATAAACCAAAGTAACCAACATGCTCTGCACTTTGGGGAGTACAGTAGAATATTGTTGCTTTACCAAATGAAGTAGCATTCCTTTTTCATTTGCCATATTGAGGGCAACTAAGGTCACATGGAAATTGTTAGCTGGCAGGCAGTGTTTGTCAAGTTTTTCGGTTTGCTGTTTTCCCACCACTTTATTTTTTGAGAGTCTCACTTTAACAAAATTCATAATGCCTGGCGAAAAGAAATGTGACTAAACGGCGCATGAACAATTTGTCTGCAATATTGTTGGGCAACAGTGTTTAGTTCCACTTGGTAATAATGATACGCCTATTTAGGCAACGTCCCCCAAATCGAATGCAGTGCTGTTGCAGTTGCGGTATACATTTCTTCTTCTTCTTCTTCTACTTATTATTATTATTTTCCATTTTCTTTGCCTTTCTGTACGAAGTTTGGTGCGGTTCCTGAAGGTCAGCGCACGTTAAGCAGCTTTTACTTCACGTTTAACTGTTTATATTGTGCACACACACATACGAATGCACATAGGTAAATATGTATGCAAGTGGTAACACATTTTCGGTCTCACTTTTTCGCAACAGAGCACACTGCAGTGCGTTTCTGGCAGGCAAATGCATTTTTGATGGAATTTAATTTATTAAAGCATTTGAAGTCAACGTGGCTGTTGTCACTTGGCATTTGCGTATGTGTGTGGGTGTGTGTTTATCGTATGGCTTTATGGCGCATTAAAGGTGAGCCGTAGGGAAATTTTGCTATATCGAGAGACTTGAGGGACATCCTTTGTGAGCGTGTATTTGTGGTTTAACTGTACATTTGCATAGTTTAGTAAAGGTAAAAGGTTATGAGCGACAAGGATGCATTCCGTGGTTTTATGAGTTTTTTCTATATACAATTATTAGTACACAGCTGTGCTTAGGTATGTATGTATGTTTGCAGTTATTATTTATAGATGGAATGCATGCAAAGTTAGTATAGTAGATAAAGCCCGCACGAATGTACAACAAAGAAGGCACACACTTATATACAAATTTACATATTCATTCATACAAAATCAGCATGCACAGAAAGTTTGCGCACTTGGGGGCGTTTCTGAAGTGCTAACAATTTTTTTTCAAGCGAAATCTTAACTTGGTCTGTTTTTAATAATTTTGAATTTAATTTTTTTTTGTTAAGCTTTTCTAAAAACTGCGCATCATGCCTACTGCCTGCTTCTACTACTACTGCCTTATCTGCCTTTATCTTTATTCTCAATCTTCTACATGTAAACTCTTTGCAAACTACTTTATCTGTTAGTGCGTCTTCCGCTCCCCACCCTCTTGCACTACACCACACCGTAACGTTCTTCACGCGCTGTTGACTTTTCTCGTGTATTCGTCGTTACGTTAATTCCGTTTCTGTTATTTTGTTAATTTTTTTTTATTTTTGATATTTTTTCATGTATCTTTTTTTGCTTTCGCTACTATTTTTCACTTCATATTTATTTTGCCATTGCACTTTTAGTCGCTGCTGTTCCCGCTTTTGTTATGGCGTGCAAGTGTTAAACTTTTCGGCTATCATTCGGTGTTTGTTTTGCGTTTTTTTTTTTTTGCTATTTGCCAGACTGCGTGTTCAGTTAATAACAAAAAAACTTCGGTTAACTGCTGTAAGAGTATGGAGAATTTGTGTGTGGAAATTCTGTAGAATTCCAGAGTTTACTCAATTTTCACTCATTTAAAATATTCACTTTTGCAACTGTTCACTTTTTTCATACCATTTTGGGTTTTGAAATACATATTTATGTATGCATGTATATGTGTAAGAATTTTTGGGTAGATTTGACTGCCTTTTAGCAGTTTTGAAAAAAGACGGCCCTTTCCATATTAATATATAAATGTATGTATTTACTTATGTACGTATGTATGTTTGTTACCTTTCATTAAACAGACTTCTATTCTCAGTTTCAATTTTCAAACTTTTAATTTAATTAAAATAATTTAGTTTTCTTTCATTATTTATATTTTTGCGGACCTCATTTTTTAATGCAGTTGTCATTACCAGTGATAAAATTTATATTACTTTACTTTTTTTAATTTCTTTGAATTCTTTTCAGTTTTGTTTATAGGAAATTTTTAAATATTTGATTTGTTATTAATTATTTCTAATTTCAACTCTACACATACAAAACATTCATTATGTGAAGTTCGAGTAGCACTACATGAAACTAGAAAGTGATAGGGATGAGAATAAATTATTGAGGTGAAGCAACTTTGAACATAAAACGCAAAATATTTTTTGGCGGGTATAATGAAGCACAAAATCTGTCGCTAACAAAAATTGGAAATATTTATGATTTATCTTCTTTACATTAATCTGAAATCTATAAGAAAAAAATATTTTGCGATACATCGCAAACTACATGACAAAAAAAATTATGTGGATTTTCGCACCCAGCGACCGATTTTAGATTTTTTAGATTTTAATTTTTTTTAACTAAAGTAATTAGTGGGTCTATGAAATGAGGCAGCGAGTATCGGCTACCATGTCCCAGTTCAGACTCACTAGCTCCGTATAGGATGCTTTATTACCCTATTCGGTTGCCTCTTTACTAGCATTTTCAATGGTGTATTGTAAATATTGCACCATTTCATTTCAGGGACCGTCTCTCAGACCACGTTATGCGACTAAATTGGGATTGGCCCAAGGCGTATCGTGAATGGTATGTAACGAAGGTAATGTAAAATAAATGAAAACCGCTTCTGTGTTACTTTTCACCATTCAGTAGATCTGGAGCATTTAATTTAAGATTTTTCTTGATTTAAACCTTAGACTACACTTGGAACCAATTCTGTGTCTATTTAAGATCACTTTTCGTATACTAAGCACAGAATAGGACACCTGTACTGTAAATGCATCCTTATTCTCAACTGAAAGTAATTTTCCGTTACGAATTGTGAAAGGAGCAGCAGCCTACTATTGAGGAGGGAGAAAGATTAATCTGAGCTTCGGGTGTTTTATTTGAGAAGATCCTCATTTTCTCGTTTGCGATAGGTGCTTGAAAAAAGAATATAGAACGTATCGCTTAAAAAATAATATCTATTTTAATACTTGATACTTCCGATTCCTTGGTTTATTCTACACACAAGTGAAAAAATCTCTATTAAGTGAAAAAATATACCTATATGCATATATAAATTTTATTTGTTCTTCGTGTTTTAGTTGAGTTTGGTCAATAAGCCGGTTTATTTCAATTTAATAGATGGTATGCAATTTCGAGAATAGAGAATAATCGAAGAGTGTCAAATCAGTTGATAAATGTTGACAGGTGCAATGGAAGATTTTACATTTATGTCCGCTGATAACTGACACCGGCAAGGTAGTGAATTTTCATATAAAAGCTTCTAGCCCCTAATTTATCGATATAAAGGCCGAATACGACAATCGCTACTGCTACCGTAGCCGAATGGGTCAGAGCGCGATTACCATTCGGCCGATTCGAAATCCCGGACCAGAAACACCAAATGATAGAAATTTTTTTTTTTATAGCGGTCACCCCTCGACAGGCGACGGCAAACCTCCGAGTGTATTTCGGCCATGAAAAAGCTCATGATAAGAAAACCATTTACCGTTCGGAGGCAGGAAAAATGGTAAGTCATGCCTTTAAGCTATTTATGCTGAACCTTTTATTTTTATTTAACCAGAGTAATAACCCTCATGAAAATCTGAGTTATGAGGATTTTATGCACTAGATTCAAAACAAAACTTTTATACGTTGTTGAATAGACCCAATGAGTTGATTCCATGCCGTTCACAAAAATTGGGAGTCTTTCTGTAAACATTCATGTATATATCCCAGTCTACAAAGTTACAAGATACAATTAGCCGAAGAAGTGAAGCCTCTTAGTCACATGGCGAAGCTTTGATCACAGAGAGAACGTTGGATCGAATCTCGGTGAAAACACCAAAATTAAAAAAAAACATTTTTCTAATAGCGGTCGCCCCTCAGCAGGCAATGGCTAACCTCCGAGTGTATTTCTGCCATGAAAAAGCTCCTCATAAAAATATATACCGTTCGCAGTCGGCTTGAGACTGTAGGTCCCTCTATTTGTGGAACAACATCAAGACGCACGCCACAAATACGAGGAGGAGCTCGTCCAAACACCCAAAAAGGGTGTACGCGCCAATTATATATATTTATATAATAAATATAATTGGCGCTCATTTCGTGTGGCCTCGTTACCAATAGAACCCGAGCCCTTCCTTGCTATGTAGCAACTCATCATCAAGGAGAAACTTTAGAGAGAAGAGCTAAGGCTAAGGGAGCTGCCACCATATTATAGGACTAAATCAGGCTAAATCTTTATTGCAGTTACAATCAAAAGCAGTTTAGAAAACTCAAAATTCTCCGTAAAGATAAACTGAGAATGCTCACGGGTATTCTCACAAGGGATATGATTCATTGACTCTTGTCGTTTTTCGACCAATCCCCTGAGACTCCAATACATCTTCTACTTGAGCGGGGCACTATAGCGCGGAGAAAGTTGAGACATCTCGACTAACTGCAGCTAGAGGAAACGCATATATGTAGGTTTAGCCCAACCCAGCTCTATCTTAAGTTTAAAAGGGAACTCTGTTTGGATGAGGTAATGTGATGAGTAGAGAGCACAAAACACCATGAGGTCGAAGTGCAAACCTCAAATCTATCTATCTATCAATAATTGGCCTTTACAACTTTATAGGGTGTTTAGCCGAGCTCCTCCTTCTTTTTGGGGTGTGCCCCTGGATGTTTTCCCACAAATGGAGGGACCTACAGTTTAACGACGTCTCTGAACGGCAGATGGTTTTTTTATGAGCAGATTTTTCAAGGCAGAAATCCACTCGCAGGACTGCTGTTGTCTGCCGAGGGGCGACCACTATTCGAAAAAGACTTTTTCGATCAATTGGTGTTTCGGGTCCGGAGTTCCAAACTTTTGCACTTATCAATGGCAGTCACACAATAGCCCGTTTAGCCAAGACGGCTGGAAAATGGGTATCTCTAATTACAAGCAAAGAGGCAAGCACAGGTGCCAGGACTTATGTGAGACTCTTTGGTTTAAAACCAAACTATATTTCACTAACAGTAAAATTTATTTAACTGACTCTATATGCTGAGTGAAATACGTATGCACAGGGTGGGCCATATAGCGTTTGCTTTTTGAACCATTTATTTTTTTGAGAATGGTAACACAAATGACATGTCAAATGTGTTCATAATTTACTTAAAGGTTTGACATTTACGAAATCGGACGCTATACGCTTGAACAAAATTGGGAAATATTGAAAATCTATTTCCAAAGTGTGGAGTCTTCTTCTTCTTTTCTGATTTTCACATCGGTGGCTACGTCAATAAGCAAAATTGTCGGATTTGGGGCTCAGAAAATCCACACGTTACTGTAGAGAAGCAAATGCATCCACAACGAGTCACTGTATGGTGTGATTTTTGGTCTGGCCCGATGATGCCGGCCATTTTTTTTCGAAAATGAGCGAGGAGCCGCAGTTACAGTAAATGGCAAGCGTTACCGTGACATGCTCAACGAGTTGTTTCCAAAAATTGAACAGGATGATATTATTTTTAATTCATAAATGACAATCTTCAATCTTCAAAATAAAAAAAGTTTGAAAAAATATTGATTAGTTTTTGTTTTTTATAGCCGATTCAAAAAGCAAATTTTACATGGCTCACCCTATATGTATATACATATTTTTATAACAATATTTTATAGACTTTTTATATAAATTTTTCACGCAGTGTAGATTAATTTTTTACTTTTTATTCATCTTTTTTCCAGAGCTGTGTATCTGGATCATTTTCATTTATTTATATTTTTAATTTTGGCTTTAGAGATAAAAATTGTGCACGCATACATTTGAAAAACCTTTAAGCTGCATTTGTGGATATATTTTTATTTATTTTCCCATATACGCAGCTTTAACTTTTTCGACAGCTTTTCTTTTGCATTAATATAAGAATAATATAATGAAAATTCAATTTTTTAATTTGTTTTATTTCACATTTGTCTTAACCTATCATTCAGTATAGTTTTTTATCAATTTGAGTTTAATTTTTTTATTCACAACTTATATCTTACGCACTCATATATATATAAGTATATGTATGGATTTGCATATAGAAATAGTACACAAGTACGTGCCACTCGCGGATGTTCTGTTTGACTGTTTCAACGACAACATTTATTGACAAAACAAAGTAGAAGTAAAAAAAATAGTTTCGCGCTGCCTTCATCAGCGACTGCGGCCGCAGCAAAAAAAAATCGTTGATTCTGCAATGACATGCACTTTGATTGCTTTTCACTCAAATGCTACTTATGTACCATAACGATGTTGTTGTTGCAGATTTTCACCTTTTTCGTACCTTTTTTGCACCACACACTTCTCACCTATACTGCACGTCTTCACAGTTCACACACACTATAGAGCGCGAATTCTCTATTTGCATAGAGCACTTAATACAGCCTTCAAACAAATTCTGGGCCCGATACTATAGTAAATATAACCAATGATCAGTAAAGAGCTTCCGACGGTGTTAGCAATGGTAACGCACGTTTTTATTTATATTTTTGTTTGTTGTATATCTATTTGTTTTGTTGTTGTTGTTTTTATCACTGTCAATTTCGAAAATTTCTTCCGCCAGCACCAACTGTCAGCGCAAATGTTCGATATTAACTGAAATGGCAAAATTCCGAGACCAAAACACAGCCAAAACACCGTCAGCACTTACACACACACACTCACTTATGGCGCTCGGGTGTGAGTAACCAAGTCAACCGTTGAGTTTTGGCTTAAACATTATACGAAACTACCAACAAACGTAACAAAAACAGTCGTGTACGCAGGCACATACACACACTCACACATATATGTAAAGTGTCTCTCTTACCAACAATTCATCTAAATGACAAAGTAACGAAGTGCAATAGTAGGAGCGAGCGTTTCTTTGGTGGCTTACTAAAGTTTCACTAAATCATTTAGTGAGCAGAGAGAAACATTTTCCAGATTTCCAGAGAAGGAGAGAGAGAGAGAGAGTGTGAATGGGTGAATATAATCGGCCAAATACAGGTGTTTAGTTTGGCTAAGATAAATTTACGTTCCACAAAATTAAAACGAGCTTGAGAGAAGCAAACACATGCGTTGGAAGAGAACTTTTTGAGTAAAACTTAAATTACCAAAAAAAATTATTTGCAACAAAGTGCATTAAACTAAAATGAGAGGTACAGTGATCAATTTTTGTGTGGATTGTTTACAGCTATTACTGATTTTTGGTTTAAGTATTATACAAACGTAGTAATAGCTTCTCACGATCTTTGTTGTATTGCTCATACTATTTTTCCAAATTTTTACGATAGTGGAATAAAAGATTGTGCCATCCCAGGGTTGTGACGTCAGCACCGAAACAAAGAAAAGAAGAAGACGAATAAGCAAAAGAAATAAAAAAAAACTGCATTTGGAGATTTAGTATCATTCGCGCTTTCACTATTTAACACTTAATTTTTATTATTTTATTTATTTTAAATATTTAATTAACGGTTATTCAGTTATTTCACCTGACATCAGTTATATTAAATATTAAAAAAATATCGCATAACGACAGCAGACGTCGACTTGTGGTATCGAAGCTGCGTAAAAAAGTTTATGAGTTCTAAATTCTTAGTAGAAAAACCACAAATGGCTTATGGGAAAACAACTCGTGAATTTTGCATCATGATAATGCACCGTCGCACAGTGCCATCATTACCAGTGAATTTTTTACCGAAGAACAAAACGAATACCATTCAATAGCCATCGAATTCACCTGATATAGCTCCCTGTGATCTTTTTCTGCTTGATCGAGTCAAAAAACACTACCGGTTACGCGTTTTAACAGCCGAAAGGAAGAATGGAAAAATCGAAGAGGCCTCTGATAGCTATACAGAAAATAGAGTTACAGAAATGTTTCAAGAACTCGATTAAACGTACTTAATGTTGCAGTTAATGGGAAGTAACACTTTTAAGGAATAACCTTGATTTTCTAAATATATTCCGGGAACTTTTTGATCAAGGTGGTATAAATACATGCCACATGAATATGCGTGTAAACATCTTTAAACCGTCCAACGTTCGTGGTATTCATATAAGCGATTGTTCAACAAAATGCATCAATTATTTCTTAGTTTTTCAGTGAAAAATATCAAATGCAGCCAAATTCTTCGCTAGCTGGCCGTTCTAAAGAATAAATGCTAATTTTCTTCCTCTTCCGTAAGTGAATACAATAAAAATTTAACGATATTCAAGCAACTTTTTTTTCATCCTCTTAGCTTGAAAAAAAAAGTCGAACCAAGGAGCACCAGGAGATTTGGTGGCTCCTAAAACACTTAAGCTCTCCTCTTAGCTTACAACCGTCCAGTGCTTCCAATTATTAGATATTTTACGGATTCCACTTATTTTTAGCAAACTCAAACGTTCATTTCCTATTTGTATACGAGGTGTGTCAAAAAATATCGGGAATTTTTGAATTTTCGTAGGTTACGTATATTCGAATTTAGATTTTTTTGTGGCGATATGTTGGTACTCATGTCCCTCACTCATGCCGACGAGTTCGGCCATTTTGAATTCAAAAAGATGGCTCAAAGAACCTGCATCAAATTTTGTATGAAAAACGAAATTAAGTGCGCGGATGCATTCCGAAGGTTGACTGTGTCAATCGAAGAAGCTACTTTGGACTAAAGCAACGTTTATCGGTGGTACAAAATGTTGTCAGAAGGCCAAGAAGATGTGAACGACGAAAAGCGTGCCGGACGCCCGAGCACTTCAACAATAGACGAAAAAATGTATGAAGTGAAGAAAATGGTAATGGCCAATCGTCGAATCACCGTTAGAGAAGTTGCTGAGAACCTAGACATATCGATTGGCTCGTGCCATTCGATTTTTTTCAATGATTTGGGCATGAGACGGGTCGCCGCAAAATTTGTACCAAAACTGCTCAATTTCAAGCAAAAGCAGCTTCGCATGAACATTGCTAATGATATGTTGGACTCTGTCTGCGACGACCAAAATTTGCTCCAGAGGGTCATAACTGGAGACGAATCGTGGGGTTGTGGTTATGGCGTGGAAACCAAAGCTCAATCATCTCAATTGAAGCTGCCGCACGAACAAATACCGAAAAAAGCGCGCATAGTTCGGGCAAATGTAAGTTTTTCTTACCGTTTTCTTCGATTGCAGGGGCGTTGTGCATCATGAATTCTTACCACAGGGTAAAACGGTCAATAAAGAATATTATCTGTAAGTTATGCGGCAATTTCCGCGAAGCAATCTGCCCGAAACGCCCGGATTTGTGGAAGAACGAAAATTGGCTCTTGCATCACAATAAGGCCCCTGCTCACACATCGTTGCTTGTGTGCGGCTTTTTGACCAAAACAACACACTAATGATGCCACAGCCACCGTACTGCCCCAGATCTAGCCCCCTATGACTTTTTCTTATTCCCGAAACTGAAGAGGCCCATGAAATCTACGAAATTCGCGATACTTTTTGAACACACCTCGTATTTTTGGTAGTATTAGCAGACAAGCTTTCTTTCATCACAACAATTTAATTAAAATTTTTGTTTCTCTGCTAACGGAAAAAAACAGAAACAGTGCAGTGCTGCGAAATCATACGAAACGTTGGATTCAACAGAAATTGTTTTGTTTCGTTCATTAACCGCTAAAGGGTGGCTGAATCGAAAGGAGCTGAAGTTGTTTTTATAAATATGCTCCAATATTATATCTGAAAAGTGGTAAAGTAAGCCACTGTGTCACTAAGTTTGGCGCCCACCTCAATTCATTCAACTACCTTTTCGTGCGAGTACAACCAACGCTCACTCGCTTGCAGAATGACTGTGATTACCTTTTGGTCATTGGCCATTGAAATTCAAAACGAGACCCACACTCACTCCTTAACGCCCTTCTTCCATATCCGTATTACGCGCTCACAAACCTCTACATAAAACGTGAATTTTCACGCTTCATTGACCTTATTCTTCCTCATAGTAGACCTGGTTTCACTGTTTCACTGTTTTTCTTTTTTTGTTTACTTTGCCATTTTCCAAGTTTACTGCCGCTGTCATAGCCCCATTCCCACTTCAATTGCTTGTTGCTCAGCACTTATGTTGCACCACGCTCTCTCACAAACGTGGACTTCATCTCTATCTCGAGAGAGAGATAAATCATTGGTATGCATTGGGGTTTTTCGCATTTCTCTCGCCTTTGGCGTTCTGCATAATTGAGTCGCGGTTGCTCTTTTAATTAAACAAAAACAAGATTTTTATTGGCCACAACATAATTTACTTAACGATTTGTTGGACACTTCTTGGCTATAACGAGGCGTCTTGTTGACACTTGCCGCGCAAAGTAGCTCTTGGCAACCGGCGTAAGTAGCGTAAACTGTTGTTTATGTGTCGCAGTTTGATGCTAAGCCGTTGCATTTATGGTTCGCCCAAATTTCTTTCCTATTCTGTATTTCTGGTTTTCTAAGAATTTTCATAAGAATTGAAAATTTTTGTAATACTGGAATTTAGCAGCGTTGACATTTTCCCACGCTGTGTCGTCAATGCCCAAACTTAAACTAAGCACCAGTGGGTAGAATAGAGTGCTATTTTAGTGGCCAATAATATTATATGTATGTACATATGTACTTACCTATATATTGTACTATAGGCATATATACAAAAATGTATTTTGGCCTCAATGCCTGCTAAGTACAAACATACATATGCACATATGGGCCGTTCCTCGTGTGGCATTCACCAAGCCCAGTCGCATTGACTCCAGCTTCATTGTTGTTGTACTATGCAGCTGTCAATTTAATTCAAATTTCTCACGCCCAGTTGGTTTATTGTGCCACTGCGAGCTCAGTACATATACGCGTAGTTGTTGTAAGTCAAGCATTTTATTAAAAGAACATGCGGCTTTACTGTTTTTATTGCTGTTGCTCTGATTTTTGTTGTTGCCGCGTTGACCTTACGCCGTAAAAGTTGGGTCGTACAGGGCCAGAGTTTTGCTATTATTGTTTTGTGTGGTGGGGGTTGTGTTGCAACTTTTGGGGGCTGGTTTATTTTTCTATGACTTTATTTTTGTTGGCATTATTGACTGGGTTAAGTACTTATCTGTGCCATTGCGGTCTTTTGTTTCGGTAACTGTAGTGGCTTTTATTCGGCTCTATTGATATAATTAAGGCTCAGTTTGAATGGCAGCGAATGGCAGATAGTTGCAATTTTTGATGTTTCTCTCATTGTCTTTCACATATTTTTTTCACAAGAAGTCGACAAGTTTTTGTTAAAACTAATGCGTTAAAAAATAAATGGTGGAGCAGGTGATCATCAATTCAACAAGTAATCAAAAAAAAATAAAATGTCAAATTAATTTCCCAGCTGGAATAAGATTTCAGTTTCAATGGAAGTTTCACCCTTTTTTCGATGCTTGCATTTGCATGGTGGTAATGTTAGCATTGATGGGTTTCTGGTGACATCATCCGCCCTTATTTCTTTCGAGATGAGAAAGGAACTGCGTTACGATGAATGACGAGCACTATCGAGCTATGCTGACTGAGTTTTAGGTTTCCAAAAATTATTCAACTGAACATTGGCGATATTTGGTTCCAATGAGACGGCACAGGACAGTCATAAAGCGCATTCGACAAAAGATTTATTAGACTGATCGAATGGACCATGCAACTCGTAGCCCCGGCGGATATATGCCGGATATCGTATTCAAAAAATAAATTACATGAAATTACCTACCTTATTATAATAAAAAATAATAAGAAAGAGTAATTTTCTAACAGCGGTCGTCCGTCGGCAGGCAATGGCGAACCTCCGATTTTATTCCCGCCATGATAAAGCACCTTATAACTATTTGCCGTTAGGAGTCGGTTTAAAACTGTAGGTCCCTGCTTTTGGGAAACAATATTAAGACTCATATCACAAATAGGAGGAAGAGCTCGACCAAACACCCAAAAAGGGTATAAGCGCTAATTATATATGTATATATATATATATATATGTTACGAGTATCATTATAAGTTCTCAAGCTCTTAAAAAAACACCCGATGTAAAAAGAAGATTCAATGAAACCCAAAATACCGAAGATCGAGGCCCTAAACAATCCCTCTTCACCTCCTCCTTCCTTCTTTAAACGGTACCTCGACGGAAAATAGAAAAATTGAAGAATTTAAAATTGTCGAAAAATGCTCTCATCAGTTGAACTACAGCTGTATTCGAGCTACGCGATATTTACCGCCATGTTATTTACTTAATGTTGTTATTGTTGTTGCTGTTGCAGCAATGCTAAAGCCTGCCAGTGTAGTGTAAATCACCGGTCGCCTTCGTCTAGCTCATCTAAAAGTAGGCTTCGATATATACAATAGAAGTTGAAAAGCAAGGGTGAAAGAACACCACCCCGCGCACCCCTTGCTTTATCTTCCTCTGTTAAGAAATTTGCTCTCGAAAAATCACTGACGAGTGTCGACCCCTCTTCAGTCCTGGCGGGAGTGCCGACTGTAAAATGTCATCTAGTAATGTTTATTGGGGAAAAGAGAGTTATCGACCGATATGATTTAAAAACAGAAAATAATAAATGATGGAAAAGGTTTTTTCTAATAGCACTCACCCCTCGGCAGGCATGGCAAAGCATATGAATTTGCTGTGAATAAACGTATAAAAAGAAGGGCACTTACATGATTGTGAAGAGGAAGAGGCGAAAGTATGTAATGGAAACAATTAAAGGCAAGAAACTATACTTGTCAAATAATGCAATTGTTTTGGGAAGGCGCCACGTTCAGTACTCAATTCGCATTGGGCAAAGCACCGAGTGCATTTCTGTCATTAAGTTAGGATAAATGGCTGCCCCGGAGGATGGTTCCATGTGTAGAAGTCCACGCAAGTGGGGAAAGTTACTGATCGCCATTCACTTGGGAGTGGCCAGGACGATTCTTCTACATATGGTTCAAGCAGCTCACAACGTCCGGGATTAGCCCACGTATCCTCTGGTTAGCTTCCGAACACCCGTTCGGGAGTGAGCTAACGTGAGAAGGCGAAACATTCCAGGATAGCTGGTTGTGCGCTGGGTTTGGGACCCGCCACTTAAAAATCCCCCCCAATGAAAAGATTAAAAAAGCCTCGGATGAGAACTGCCTTTACTGATGACGACCCCTGCAAACGAAATAAGGAATATGATTTGAGGGCATGCACCTGGAATGTCCGGTCCCTTAATGGGGAAGGTGCCTCTGCCCGGCTGGTTGATGTCCTCGTGAGAGTAAAGGCTGACATCACTGCCATCCAAGAGATGCGATGGACGGGGCAAGGAAAGAAAACCATAGGACCTTGCGACGTCTACTACAGCTGCCATGTAAAGGAGCGCAAATTCGGTGTCGGATTTGTTGTGGGAGAGAGACTTCGTCGCCAAGTACTGTCGTTCACTCCGGTGGACGAGCGTCTCGCAACAATCCGCATCAAAGCCAGATTTTTCAACATATCGCTAATTTGCGCCCACGCCCCGACGGAAGAGAAGGACGATGCGACCAAAGATTCCTTCTATGAGCGCCTGGAACGTTCCTATGAGCGCTGCCCCCGCCACGACATAAAAATCGTGCTTGGTGACTTCAACGCCAGGGTGGGCAAGGAGGGAATTTTTGGTCCCACAGTCGGAAAATTCAGCCTGCACAACGAAACATCCGGTAACGGACAGAGGCTGATCGACTTCGCCGGGGCCCGAAACATGGTAGTCTGCAGCACCAGATTCCAGCATAAGAAAATACACCAAGCTACCTGGCTGTCTCCTGATCGAAAAACGCGAAACCAGATCGATCATGTTGTGATAGATGGAAGACACGCTTCTAGTGTATTAGATGTACGTACGATCCGAGGACCCAACATCGACTCGGATCATTACCTTGTTGCAGCCAAACTGCGCACCCGCCTCTGTGCAGCAAAAAACGTGCATCTACCTACGCAAAGAATGTTCGACATCGAAAAGCTGCAATCACAACAGACAGCCAGAAGATTCGCCACTCGACTCTCACTCCTGCTCTCCGAAAGCACTGCCCAACAAATCGGCATACGCGAGCAATGGAGCAACATTTCTCGTTCCCTACGTACCGCCGCCGAAGAAGAAATCGGATTCCGGCGAGCCCGAAAAAACAATTGGTACGACGAGGAGTGTCATGCTGCCGCAGAAAGAAAAGATGCCGCCTATAGAGCCACGCTGCGATCGGGCGCAACGCGAGCCATGTGGGATCGCTACAGAGAGCTGAAAAAGGAAGAGAGACGTATTATCCGACAGAAGAAACGAGAGGCCGAAATACGTGAGTGCGAGGAGCTTGAGATGCTGGCCAATAGGAACAACGCCCGAAAATTCTACCAGAAAGTTCGGCGGCTTACAGAAGGTTTTAAGACCGGGGCGTTTTCCTGTAAGAACAAAGACGGCGATCTGGTGACTGACGTACAGAGCAATCTTAAATTATGGAGGGAACACTTCTCGAACCTGTTAAACGGTGACAGCTGCGCATGTCATAGAGAATGTGAAGATCCCGATACCCCAATCGATGACGACGGAATTGTAGTTCCGTTACCCGATCATGACGAGGTGAGAATAGCGATAACGCGCCTAAAGAACAACAAAGCCGCGGGCGCCGACGGACTCCCGGCTGAGCTATTCAAACATGGCGGCGAGGAGCTGGTAAGGTGCATGCATCAGCTCCTATGCAAAATATGGTCGGATGAAAGCATGCCTGCCGATTGGAATTTAAGTGTGCTCTGCCCAATCCATAAGAAGGGCGATCCTGCAATTTGTGCCAACTACCGCGGGATTAGTCTTCTAAATATCGCCTATAAGGTTCTAGCGAGCGTATTGTGTGAAAGGCTGAAGCCCACCGTCAACCAACTGATTGGACCTTATCAGTGTGGCTTCAGACCTGAAAAGTCTACCATCGGCCAAATATTCTCAATACGCCAAATCTTGGAAAAGACCCACGAAAGGAGAATCGACACACACCATCTTTTCGTCGACTTCAAAGCTGCATTCGACAGTACAGAAAGGAGTTACCTGTATGCCGCTATGTCTGAATTTGGTATCCCCGCAAAACTAATACGGCTATGTAAGATGACGTTGCTCAACACCAGCAGCGCCGTCAGAATTGGGAAGGACCTCTCCGAGCCGTTTGATACCAAACGAGGTTTCAGACAGGGTGACTCACTGTCGTGTGACTTCTTTAACCTGATGTTGGAGAGCATCGTACGAGCCGCAGAACTTAATCGCTCAGGCACAATATTTTATAAGAGCGTACAATTGTTGGCGTATGCCGATGATATCGATATCATCGGCCTTAACAACCGCGCTGTTAGTTCTGCCTTCTCCAAACTGGATAAAGAGGCAAAGCGAATGGGTCTGGTGGTGAACGAGGACAAAACGAAGTACCTCCTGTCTTCAAACAAACAGTCGGCGCACTCGCGTATCGGCACCCACGTCACTGTAGACAGTTATAATTTTGAGGTTGTAAAAGACTTCGTGTATTTGGGAACCAGCATTAACACCTATAACAATGTCAGCCTTGAAATCCAACCTAGAATCTCTCTTGCCAACAAGTGCTACTTTGGACTAAGTAGGCAACTGAGCAGTAAAGTCCTCTCTCGACGAACAAAACTAACACTCTACAAGACTCTCATCATGCCCGTCCTGACGTATGGCGCAGAAGCTTGGACGATGACAACATCCGATGAAGCGACGCTTGGAGTGTTCGAGAGAAAGATTCTGCGTAAGATTTTTGGACCTTTGCACGTTGGCAACGGCGAATATCGCAGACGATGGAACGATGAGCTGTATGAGCTTTACGACGACATAGACATAGCGCAGCGAATAAAGATCCAGCGGCTACGTTGGCTGGGTCATGTCGTCCGAATGCATACAAACGCTCCGGCTTTGAAAGTATTCGATGCGGCACCAGCTGGTGGTAGCAGAGGAAGAGGAAGGCCTCCTCTGCGTTGGAAAGATCAGGTGGAGAAGGACTTGGCTTCACTTGGTGTGTCCAATTGGCGCCGGTTAGCACGAGAAAGAAACGACTGGCGCGCTTTATTAAGCTCGGCCAAAATCGCGTAAGCGGTTATCGCGCCAATTAAGAAGAAGAAGAAGAAATAGCTGCCCCTCGAGGGGTTCTTTGGACAGGATGATGACGACGTACGGTGGAAAATTAGATAGGATTAACCGCTTCTCGTAACAACCGGCTGCCATTTGGAGGTGCATAAAACTGTAGGTCAACCCATTTGTGAAGCAACTTCAAGACGTAAACCACAAATAGGAGGAGGAGCTCGGAGTGCAACCAACAAAAGATGCAAGCACCTTTTGAACTTTTCTTCAACTGCAATTTGAATGAGGCATAATGACTCTCACGCCTTTGTCGAAGCAAAGACCATTTCTTCTCTTTCACACTATTTCGTACTACACAGCGTTTCAGAAAGGGTTTTTTGTTTTTTATGGGCATCCATCATGACGTCCAATATGTGGACCTGAAATACTTGACAATTTCCATTTGAGAATATGGTTTTGACGGCCGTTGTGAAAATGAAAGCTTATGCAGAACATACTCCAACAAATATATAAGTATATGTACAATGGTCGATCAAACAGTCCTTGAGAATTGAAATAGGCAATACTCTATTTATCGAGATCTCCAAAGTAAGCGTTTGGCGTCCTCGATGACCTTTTCATGCGACCTAAATCGCCGATTTTTTTCAACAAATCTTTGAAAATGGAAGAGTGGCCATGGCCAAAATGTCGAAATAAAGGCTGACGGGCGTCTTGAGAAAGGAGATGTGCTAGAGAGACCAAATATGCCGAGGCTACTAGGTAGATCCCTAAGAAGATGGTATGAGTGCCGGATTTCCGGCTCACGATCTGAGTAAAAGAATGCTTGTAGCCAAGTTCCCCATCTAGTAACAATTGGTTCGGGTGGCAGTGGAATGTTCGGATTTGCTTGCTTAAACAGCTGTTGTCGAGCTGCTGACTGTGAAGGAATTTAATGGTTTTTTCAATATAAGAATTTGAACTATAGATAAAAATAGCAATACGTACATAGTTTGACGAAGGTAGCCTTTACTTTTGATATCAACAAATTTACTTCATGGAAGTCTGACCGAATAATGCTACACGTTACATGTTTTGCCCATGGATTCCAATCGATGCAATGGGCAAAACATGTAACGTGTAGCATTTTTGGGAATAAAACTTGAAGAGACTTCATTGCCGAAATAATATATGCAGCAGTATCGGTAGTAACGAGCATAACATGTGTCATATTGAATTTCTCCAATACAAAAGAAACGCAAAGAAAAAATTCAAAATTGAGTCGTTTTTCGAGTGTTTAGGTAAAGACTTACCTTTAGGCCATAAAAGTAACAATGATTCATTAAAAAATGTTGCGACTGTGTTAGCGTTGCATTTGTCTAATTCTTTAACTTTCAACAAATAAGATTTTCCGCGCTCGTTTTCATCGTCCAATATGCCAAAAACAAAATTCGCAACTGATCTTTTTTCGATATTCGTTGTTCCATCCAGTGTAACCCAAATATGTTTTCCATCAGCTTTTAAACGCAATTTTTCAATCGATTTTTCATACAAATGTGGCACATAATCACGACGACGGGTGCTTTGATCTGGATTTGATTGTGAAGTGTATTTTTCTATGAATTATACTACACTCGGATGATTCACTTTAGTTAATGGAATGTTGGCTTCGATTAAAGTTTTACATAAATCCATATTGAATTCCGAAAGATTTGGCCCATGTTTCTGTTGATAATTTGAAATTAACAATTGGCTCATTTCATATTCAGAATTCTGTTTTTTCTTTGTTGAGCATCCTTGTGTTTCACTGAATCAATGTGCTGTTTGACTTGAAATATTTTTTTCGCAGAATCCAAACAATTGCAATATGAACAAAATAAAACTGATTTGTCCGACCGAAAAACATTGGGAAATTGGTTTTTCATACGCACAATAAATTCACCCGGCGTTTCTTTGCTATCTTTTGGCATCTTAACCCAATTTTCAATCAACCGATTACTTCAAATACTATGCAATAACTGAGAAGAATATGATGTAACTTACTGCGTTTACTATCCATTTCATACTAACAAATGATAGTAACCAATAATTCCGCCAAACTCATTTCGTGGAAATTTTCGAAAATTTGTCGCCTCATTGGAGAAAGCAAATAAAAAAATTTTGAAATAGATGGGCGCATAAAATGTTATAGATCTGTTCTTTAAACGAAAGTTTAGCTTTGAATTGTTTCTATTTATGTTTTGGTTAGAAGAATAATTTAAATTTCTTAAAATTACTCAAAAAATATGCAAACATGCATTTTAAATCGAAATATGCTTTTATGGACGAAACATGCAAAATATGCATGCAACATGCATTTGCATGACTATCACAGCTCTAATAATTACTTTAATCAAATGTTGTTATAAAAGAGTACACAGTCCAAAATAAAGTTGAAGAAGAACAAGAAAAAGTTAAAAACAAGAAATAAGCATAGGAGATTGATTCTGGAGCGTGCAATTTGTAAGTAATTTCTGCAATTTTGGTATTGCGGCTGAAAATTCGTCTTGTTCCGAAGGTGTTTCCTCTTGCAAGGTAATCGAATTGAATGACATCGCGCTAAATTAAAAAAACTTCTGCCAGGATCATTCAGGTCGACACGCCGGTCTCCTCTTAACCTCTTTTCTGTTCCAGAACGAATATTATTTGAGTACCAAAATAAGTCAAAATCGGTTAATGATCCAAAATCATTTCAGAATGAGTACTCTTTTATTTCTCGTTTTGAGAGATCTCTTCCTCCGCTCTCTAAGGAGTAATAAATGAGTACAAGACCAACAAACATCATTTACTGCTCCGAAAGCATTCAATAAGTATGCACTTGTTGTGGTACTACATATTTGAGAGATCTCTCTTCTTGTTCTGCTTGGGGCTATATGAAACTTTTGAACGCCTGATATCTCAGAATTTGACTAACTTATATTTTTTGTTCGGCTTGCGAGCCAATTGATTGAATTCTTGGCCAAACCTTAATTTTATTGCGCTTACGGCTGTTTAAGTCTTTATTATAAGTCAAACCTCACAATTCATTTACTTGCATGCAGCTGGGAAAAATATACAATTGCAATGTATTTAGATAAATGAACTTGCTCAAAGCGCACTATATTTTTTTTTTATTTTTTATGTATCCTTTCTATTGTATTTTACTTGTATGTATCTTTCTTTTTGTTTGTATGAATTTCATTAAATGTACCAGAATTGTTGCTACTGACATAGATATCCGATTTCCAGTTGGCTTTGGTGAATGTTTATGCTTGCCAGGTATTCTATTGCTGCTGCAGTTGGATTGTTTATGACGGCAATTGTCGCTGGGCTACAAATGGCTGGTGCAAGATTTGTGTATGTGCAATATGACCTGGGTGTGTGCTTGTGTTAACATTGCTTAGTTTGTTGCGCGGTCAGAACATGTGCCACTTGTTCTGGTGCAAGGAAACTCTCGAGCTCAGTTTTTGCGAAAGAGATGTAAAAGTTGTGATAGCAACAACAGCAATGAGAAACAATGTATATAAAAGCAAAAGAAAAAAATATAGAAAAAATAATAAAGTAAATAGGCAACTGAAAGGAAAATAGAATGTTGAAATCTATCGTGGCGACTGCATAGCGCAAATAATTGCGAAAAATCTTCTGCAGTTGAACTTAAAGCAGGCACCTAATAAGAACTTCTTAAAGCTGATATTTACAGGTAAGCCAAGTAACCAAGTAATACGTGTAGCTTTTTAATACACAGCTGTAGTGAAATAACGATGGCGAAGAGGCCTTTGCTCTCAATCTTCTTAAAAAAATTATGACAAAAAAAACAAAGTTTGAAAACATTTTAATCATAATATAAAAAATAAAGACAAAGAATAAATCACCGAAGCTGCATAGATTTAAAATTGATAAGCAGGTATCTAGAATACTATGAGTGTATGGGGTCAGGAAAACGAAGTGAAAGAGGAGCAATGAAAACTTTTCGGATATATTCGACTCGAGTTATATGACAGGACAGGGAGATAAGCTCTCTAGATGAAGGATGCATGGTCCATTTTAGAACAAACAAACAAACAATTTAAGGGTCTAAAGACTTCTGATAAATTCTGTACGTTTGTGTCTTAAAAACGCCAATATGGCATAAGATTTCGAAATTATATAACTCCTAAGGACATATTTTCACTGGTCGATCTCAAGCGACAATTAGAGATAAAATAAGATGTCTTCAAAGGAGATAAACACTTGACGAAAGTACTATAGTTATTTATATCAGTTAGAAAAGTTTACAAAACTTAAAAGCTATGTGTTTAAATTTAAGTAGTAGGCTTAGTTTAAGATACTAGATTAAATATCTATTAATACGTTTAATTAATTTGTTCTATGTATGTATGTATGAATAGTTTGACTTGTGAATTTATGTTTTCATTTACGGTAATAAGGTTTGGAGAGTTTTAGGAAGATAAGGATTTTGTGCATATTTTCGAAGTTCGGGTAAGAGAGGAGGTAAGAACCCAGCAAAACCTGCGTGACCGAAACTCTAACACAATTACACTTTTTTGTATGTTACAAACACATATGCACTCGTATTTGTTTCAAAATCGACTTTTTTTTTGATTCCGTCACCTTTGGAAAATGTGTAAGCAGTAAGCAAACTTCATTCATATATTTTTTCTCATTTTTGCATCAATAGAAAAAAAAAACAAAAAAAAAACGGCAATAAGTCAAAAAGATATCTTTTCTCTCTTTTTGATATCAAAGTAGGCCGAGAATCAAATTGTCAACCTTTGGCAAATGTGTAAGCAGTAAGCAAACTTCATTCATATATTTTTCCTCATTTTTGCATCAGTCAAAGTAAACAAACGCCGTAGCCGAATGGGTTGGTACGTGACTACTATTCAGAATTCACAGAGAAAACGTCAGTTCGAATCTCTGTGAAAGCAAAATTAATAAAAACATTTTTCTAATAGCGGTCGCCCATCAGCAGGCAATGGCAAAACACCGAGTGTATTTCTGCCATGAAAAAAATACCCTCATAAACATATCATAAAACAAAATAAAATAAATGTATACAAAAAAATTTTTTTTTGTGATTCGAACCAAGGATTTCGGATCGGACGCCCACATTGCTAGCCGCTGGGCTATCGCGCTGTGCTGTCGGCGCTGGCCTAAAAGTTATTTTGTTCGTCGCTACGTTTATATCAAACTGGCACTGAAACGAATCCATATGTATGAAAGGGATAGAAAATCACACGTACACAAAGTTTTTGGCACGATTTTCCCAACGCTCTTAACAACGTTATTGTAAAGAGGTGTGGTTAGTGACCGTTTAACGGTCACGCGTGCCGGTCATGTGAATGGTAACGTGACCGGAACTCTTCTTGCTGGGAAGGTTTGTCTTTATTCAAAATTTGTGTTCGTAGTTGTGTTGTATTTGTGAGCTTGGTGTGACCTAATCGTGGTCATAAAATTTGTGTTTGGTCCAATCTGGTAAGTGATTTTTGAGCTCGTTGATACCAATTAGAAGCTTGTGATATGAGGTTATGATGTTGTGCCTGGTGTGTACTTTTTAAGAAGTCAGTGATATCTTTTACGTTGACGTTGTTGGTGGTAATGAGTGAAAGTCGAGATGCTTCTTTGGCAGCTGGGCCTGCTAGTTCATTACCGACAATGCCGGAGTGTCCCGGTATCCATACCAATTTAATTTTAGGATTGTGTTTGATCAGGAGTTATCTTATATTACAAGCTAACACGTCTTTTTGATATTTTGACGATGCCAGTTAAGTCACGCAACCTCACTTTTCGATCATTCAAAGCGGTTTTGTGGATTTTCTTGATTTCAATAAAATTAACATTTTATTGTTGTTTCTTATGCCCCATAACACTTTTCAAGCCGTTGCTTCGCTTGAACGGTATTTTTTCCATCAAGAAGCAGTGTAAAGTTAAAACACGAAAATCTTTGTGATCCACCGTTTTCAAAATAACAAAACACACAAAACTCCCTTTTTCTCAAAATAATGATGCCCATAATTGAAGACCGAAATATATTCCCAAATAAACAATTCGGCTTAAGGGGGACAACAGAGTACAATCGAACAAGTCCATAGACTTATAAACAGCATACACAAAGCATTTGAACAAACAAATATTGCACATCGGCTTTTCTCGATATATCTCAAGCATTTGATCGCGCTTAGCATGATTGATTACTCTATAAAATAAAATAAACTTTTCCAATAAATTATTACATATTTATTAAGTCCTATTTCGAAAATCGATATTTTTTGTCAAACAAGGGGAAGAACAGTCTGAACTATATGAAAGTTCTATGGTGTACGCGAAGGCAATATTATGGGCTCCTTCCTATACTTACTGAATAAAGTGTGATTTTTTAAGAGCTATAGGAAAGTTTTTCAAAAAAACACACGTAAAATCCAGAAAAATGCATGACATTTTTATTTAAATCGATAGTACAGTCCATATAATTTAATGTTTGAAGATTATTTCATGCAAATGTTGACCGCGACTGCGCTTCAAGTGGTCCATCCGCTTAGTCCAATTTTGGCATACTCTTTCCAATCTTTCGGCCGGTATCTCACATATAAATGCGTTAATGTTGTTTTCCAATGCGTTAATTGAAGCAGGCTTGTCTGAAGAGACATGAGCTTTAACATAGCCCAACAAAAAATAATCTAAAGGCGTTATATCGCACGTTCTGGGTGGCCAATTGACAGGTCCCGAACGTGAAATAAAATGTTCACCGAACTCGGCCCTCAACAAATCCATTGTTACGCGTGCTGTGTGGCATGTGGCACCGTCTTGCTGAAACCACATGTCATGCAAGTCAAGCTCTTGCATTTTGGGCAAAAAAAAGTTGGATAACATTTCACAGGTAGCGCTCACCATTCACAGTTACGTTACGATTCGCAACATCTTTGAAGAAGTACGGTCCAATGATACCTCCAGCATATAAACCGCACCAAACTGTGACCTTTTCTGGATACATTGGTAGCTCTTGCAATTCTTCTGGCTGATCTTCACTCCAAAATCGACAATTCTGCTTATTTACGTACCCATCGATCTAAAAATGAGCTTCGTCGCTGAACACAATTTTTCGATAAAAAAGTTGATCTTCGGCCAACTTTCCAAGAGCCCATTCACCAAAAATTCTGCGTTGAAGTAAGTCATTCGACTTCAATTCTTGCACCAGCTGTATTTTGAAAGGCTTCACACCTAAATCCTTTCGCAAAATTTTCCACGTTGTTGAGTAACAGAGGCCTAGTTGCTGCGAACGGCGACGAATCGATAATTGATGGTCATCATTAACACTGGCCGATACAGCTGCGATATTTTCTTCAGTTCCCACTACACATAAGCGTGTTGGTGGTTTGATGTCCAATAATGTAAATTTGTTTCTAAATTTAGTCATAATAGCTCCAATAGCCGCTTCAGTGGGTCGATTAAACTGACCATAAAATCGAAGAAGCGCGCGATAAACTTTCTTAACAGAACACGCATTTTTATAATAAAATTCAATGATTTGCAAGTGTTGTTCGTTTGTAAAACGATTCATGGTTAAATTATAGACCAAACTGAAGATGTTTGACAGTGAAACAAAACACGAAACGTGCGTCAGCTGTTTAAACTAACTGTTTAAAAAGATAATAGCTAAAAAATCACCCGTTATATAGAATCTATCAGCTTCCGAAGAAACAATAGTTGGAACGCGCGCGGATGACACTGCCTTACTGGTTTGCCAAAAACTCCAGAAAGGACTTGATAAAATAACTCATTGGTTTGAAGAGTGGTGCCTTAAGCCAAATGAGACAAAAACTTGCCCACCCGTTAAGTTCAGTAATATAATCATCCCCAAATTATGTTAACGTCCAAAATATTTCACCATGCATCTTAATAGCAAACTTACATGGAATATCCCTATTTTCACCAAACGGAAAGCTCTAGGAATAAATCTTAGAAGCCTATATTGGTTACTACATCGAAATTCTCATGTTTCTCTCGGAAGTAAGCTCTCACTTTACTCAGGACACCTTCAAGACCCAGATTACGTCGATGCCATCTGCTTATTGTCAACAAAGCACCCCGACATGCAGAAGAAGCTCGACGATTTGGTGGGAGAATCAAAGAAAATCAAGCTGAATATTAATTGGAAAAAAACTAAATCGCTTAAAGTAAATGTCCTAGATCCAAGCAGCAGCTTTAGCGTTATGAATTCCAGCATTCGAAACGTCAATCTTTCAAAGAGGTCCAAGTCATCGCGAAGGATCGTGGGCGCGTTTTTTAGAGGCCCTATGACCCATCAGGGAGGACAAAAATTAAGAGAGAATAAATGGTTGCACCACTTGGTGCATTCCATAAATGTCTATTAAATGAATAAAGAAATGGATTACAAAAAAATATATGTATATCTACAGCATCGACCTCGAAAGCTTTCTTAAAAGCTGGTCTGCAATCTTCTGAGAAATCAGCCAAGTTTGAGACTGCAAAGGATTTAATTCCATCTGAACTTTCTCAAAATCTACTTCTAAGTCATCGACATGAAATTATGTATTTTAATTTAGTGTAGAATTCTCGTGATTACTCAAGCTGTTGAAAGAAAAAAAGGGTTTGAAAGCCAAGGCTTTTTACTGTTTACGTGTAAAAATCTATTTTTTACATTGCGAGTAAACGAATTTAACCCCAAAACTGCACTTGGTAGGGCGCACGCACACACATATGTAGATATACAGGCATATAGGTATATGGATAACGACTTAGAAGTTGGACCCATACAACATGAATACTAATATTAATACAAACAAAGAGAAACTACAAACTACGGAAGAGGCTGAACTGACAACAAAAATGGCATCTCAAGTGCACGAACTAATGCCTAAAACAGCTATTGCAGTTGGCAATAATGGCTGCGGCGAACTTTCTAAAAAACCCTTCCAAAGGAGATCAAGATTGGCCCACTCGCCACCAGACACGGGAAGAACCAGGTCGGCGTCACTGTGTATGCAGCGCTTCGGTTTCGTGAAGGTGATGACGGCTGAAGAAATCTATCAAGCAATCGGCGATAAAGTTAAGGAGTTGGTGGAAATCATGGAGCTTCCGAAGCGAAATATCAATCACCCAATATAACGGACCTCCATAAAAAACTAGATCTAGGTAGATCTGTCCTTACCCCGAGGAACTAGGCCCCAAGATAGACGAATGAAGCAATATCTGCTATTCGATACAAATGTACCCAAGCATGGATTGCATGCCAAAGAGGGCAATTGATAACGGCGAAGCAAGCTCAGCCAAAAGAAGTAAAACGAACCGCGTTGAAGTCTTGAGAAATACGCCGGTTAAAACGAACGAGCAAGCAAGATTAGGAAAATGGGATGTGGTTAAAGCTGAGAAGAATCAAAAGGGCTCTGCGCAGAATACTCTCAAACGAGACGATAATAAAACAGAAAACAACGTCGCCAAAAGCAATCGAAGACGGAGAAGACCACTCCGTAAGGACGCTATCGCAGTCAAAAGTGCTGGTAGCATCTCATATGCCGAAATTTTGAAGCGCGTTAAGACAGAACCAAGTCTTAAGGAGCTTAGTAATAACATACAAGGAGTAAAAAAAACTGCCAAAGGAGAGTTACTGACAAGAGCTTGAGATACCTATCTCAGGCATTTTGGGTCTGCGAAAAGCTTACGGAGGAACGCAAACGCCGAAAGCTAATAAAATCCGTATAGACCTCGTAATTTGTCGCATACGGGCAGTAAGCTGTAAAAGCTCAGCTGACCTTAGTAACACCTGCTTCAAATGTTGCAATAAGGATCACCAGGCCAAAACCTGCATACAAACAGCAGGCTGTATAATGTGCAAGAAGAAAAAGGCAAGCGACATGGCGCATGCAATGACCAGCAGCAAGTGCCCTCAATATCTGAGAGCTCTTAAAGAAATTCGGCATTTCTGCAACTTGCAACTAAATCTTAACCACTGTGAGAGAGCTCAGAACCTATTCGAGCAGACTATACGGGAACACAAAATAGATGTTGCTATACTTAGTGAGCCCTATAAACACAAAAAAGGTAACGGCTGGGCCTCTGACACAACAGGCAAGTCAACGATTTGGAATTGTGGAACAAATAATTCCCAACTGATAAGTGTGAATGCAGCCCGCGGATATGTACGTACGCGCGTGGAAGGCACATACATTTACAGCTGCTACCTACCTCCCAGTTTAACTCTGATGGAAGCAATAGGCATCCTAGAGAACCTCGCCCAGGATGTAAAGGAGCATAGACCTGTCATCGTTGCCGGTGATTTTAACGCTTGGTCTGTTAACTGGGGATGCCCACGGACAAACCCTAGAGGGCAAGCCCTGCTGGAAGTGTTCGCCATGCTAGATATAGCCTTGATGAACACAGGAAATCAACAGACGTATAAAAAGGCGGGAACGGGATCTATAATCGACCTTACCTTCTTGAGTTCTAGTCTTGTTCGCGACACGAAATTGTTCTCAGCCAGCACTACACTCGGAGTGATACCTCGCAATAATTTGTGAAATAAGGAAGCACGGCGAAGAAAGGTCTCTAAATAACTACGACACGTGGTATAAAGAGAAAACAATGGCGGCCGCCGTAGCCGAATGGGTTGGTGCGTGATTACCGTTCGGGATTCACAGAGAGGTCGTTGGTTCGAATCTCGGTGAAAGCAAAATTAATAAAAACATTTTTCTAATAGCGGTCGTCCCTCGGCAAGCAATGGCAAACCTCCGAGTGTATTTCTGCCATGAAAAAGCTCCTCATAAAAATATCTGCCGTTCGGAGTCGGCTTGAAACTGTAGGTCTCTCCATTTGCGGAACAACATCAAGACGCACACCACAAATAGGAGGAGGAGCTCGGCCAAACACCTAACAGAAGTGTACGCGCCAATTATTTATTTTTTTTTTAATGGAGACTGAGATTATTGAAATCATGCTGGCAGATGTAACTCTCGTAGGGGATGCATCTGAGAAAACTACACAAACCATGTCTAAAGGAAGCTACATTTCCAACCCAGTGGAAGTTGCAGAAACTGGTTTTAATACTGAAAGGATACAAGGCTGCGGAAGATCCTACAGGCTACCGCCCCCTGTGCATGCTCGACACTGCAGGAAAAATCCTGACGACTGATTTCAGTTCGTCTGGAGGCTGCTATAGAAGATGTAGGCGGTCTATCACCCCGAAAATTTGGATTCCGGAAAGCCCGTTCAACAACAGATGCTGTATCTGCAGTCAAAGCCATTGCGCAGAAGGCAATTGAAGCTACTCGATGGCTATACGGTAGCAAGGAGTATTGCCTAATTGTAACGCCTTCAATATGGCGAATTGGAGCAAAATTCTGATCGCGCTTGATAATTTCCACATTCCGAGGTACATTCGTAGGATTGTCGCCAGTTACCTTTCCGACAGAACCCTGCGCTATAAAACGGATGCTGGCGTAAAAGAGCACAAAATAACCCGCGGAGTTCCACAAGACTCAGTCCTGGGGCCCTTACTCTGGAACGTCATGGAACGTAATCTGCCTCTAGGGTCGCAAATCGTATTTGCTGGCGACATAACTGTTGTGGCCGTGGCTAAAACATTCCGTCAAGCCTAAGAAACATGCAACCAGGCTGTCGACATGGTAAAGAGATGGTTATGCAACAGTGGTCTAACTCTTGCGGACCATAAAACTGAAGTAGTATTAATTAGCAGCAGGAAGATTGTGGAGTCAGCTAATATAATGGTGGGCGACCATGGTATAGAATCGAAGCCATTCATTAAGTACCTGGGCGTAATAATTGACCGTAAGCTCAATTTCAAAGAGCACTTGGTGTACACGAGCAGCAGGGCAGCAGAAGCAGTAATTGCACTAACACGACTAATGATGAATATTAGAGGCCCTAGGCAAAACAGCAGGAGACTTCTTAATACTGTGGTCTCATCGATTTTGCTGTACGCAGCTCCAGCATGGGCGGGAGTCACAAACTACAGCTCGTATGTGAAGTGTATGAAATCGGTGTACCGATTGAGTGCCCTCAGAGTGTGCTGCGCGTTTCGCACGGTATCGGAAGACGTCATTATGTTATAGAAGGTCTACTCCCAATCAACCTAATGGCAACAGAGTATGCTGAAATCTACAAAAAAAGCTACTTCAGAACGGGTGACAATACGCAAGATAGCAAGAGAGCGTAGCCAGCGTTCATGGCAGGAAAAATGGAGCTCGTCCCTCAACGGACGGTACGTCCACCGTTTGATTCCCATAATTTTCAAATGGATTAACCGTGAATATGGACATTTAGATTACTATCTAACCCAAATACTGACAGGACATGGGTGCTTTAAATCCTACTTATATAGGTTTAAGCACGAAGACGCCCCGTACTGTTCTCATTGTGCACCAACTGCAGAAGTCGCAGAACATGTTTTGTTTGTCTGTCTGCGATTTGCGTCAAAAAGGGAGGAACTAAACACTAGGGTGGGGAAGCCCATTACGGCTGATAACCTAGTGGATATTATGATAGAGTCCGAAAAACACTGCACTATGGGCTGGCATCAAGGAAAAGCGGCCATAAATCGAAATCAAAACATTTTTTCGTGAAACTTGGTATATAAATGTTTTTGGGGTCGCTGATGTCGAATCTAAAATCAGATTTTAGAAATTCAATATGGCGGATCCAATATGGCGACCGAAAATTTAAAAAATCCATATTTTTATACAAATATTTGCATACATGGGTTTTCGAGGTCGCTGATTTCGAATCTGGACTCAGGATTTAAAAATTCAATATGGCGGATCCAATATGGCGACCGAAATTTTAAAAAATCAATTTTTTTATACAAATATTTGCATACAGGGGTTTTCGAGGTCGCTGATTTCGAATCTGGACTCAGAATTTAAAAATTCAATATGGCGGCCGAAATTAAAAAAAATCAATTTTTTATACAAATATTTGCATAAAGGGGTTTTCGAGGTCGCTGATTTCGAATCTGGACTCAGAATTTGAAAAATCTTTATACCAAGCGCCTAAGTTGAAAATTCCAGCACTTTCATAAGCCTGTTATTAGCCTGCAAAGTTTGGTGAACATTTGCAGTTTCCAGAGCCTACCACGAGGAGGTTACAGGTTTAGAAGACTCCACTTTTATTTTTTTTTTATTTTTTTTTATTTTTTTTAATTTTTTTTTTATTTTTTTTTATTTTTTCTTTATTTTTTAAATTTTTTTTACGGTTTTTTGGTTTTTTTTTAT
Source organism: Anastrepha obliqua (assembly GCF_027943255.1). Lineage (NCBI taxonomy): Eukaryota > Metazoa > Arthropoda > Insecta > Diptera > Tephritidae > Anastrepha > Anastrepha obliqua. Next base: position 123,762,304 of record NC_072894.1, read on the forward strand.
TAAAACGATTTTTTTTTAAGATTTTTTTATTTTATACTAGCGTACCCTCGCCCGCTTCGCTAGACGATAAATTCAATGATTTGCTGAAAGAGAATAAAATTAATACGAAACAAAGCAAATTCTTTGATACAATTTCATTCGAACTTTATTGTAACACTTTTTGGTAGACAACGTTTTTGGTTTTTTCATCTTTCGCGTGAATAATGACGATGGTTTGCCAACTCGTGAGCAAGCTACATACAATTGTCCATGAGAAAAAATTGGGTATTCTAAATTAATACCGCACATTTGTAGATACTGTCCTTGCGCCTTATTAATTCTCATAGCGAAGGCAAGGCGAATAGGGAACTGCAAACGTTTGAAATCGAATGGTAAATCCGCCGGAATCAGTGGAATTCAGGGTATCAAAATGTCTTCTCCTTTGTACTTCCCTTTCAAAATTGTTGCTTCGATAACGTTACCCATTAGCTTCTTCACAGCGAGTCTGGTACCGTTGCAAAGTCGGGGCACATTACTATTGCGCAGCATAATAATCGGTGCTCCAATTTTTAATCGTAAATTATGAGGTGGTAAGCCTGGCAAATCGAGTGAGTTTAAGAATTCAGTTGGATAATTTACGACCTCATCTTGATCAGTAATAGTGTCCATTGACTTATACGCAACTATGTCACCAGGTATTTGATCTAAAATAGCTGAATTTATATCATTGACGTCCTTATTTTTCCCAGTTAAAATTGCTCTTTCGCTGAGTCAGTCATGGTTTTTGTAATGTTGAACTATGTTTGGAAATACACTCTGTATCAATGCCTCTTTAGACTGTGCAAAAGTGCAGAAATTGTTAGGCAATGTTATCATTCCTGTTGTTTTTGAAAAAAGGTTTATTTTTTTTGGTTAAAAAGTGTTTTTTGAAGTTTTGAAAAACACTTCGCTCTAACAAATTTCTTCTCAGTTAATTGCTGAAAATTAAATATTTTGAAAAAACTATTTTTTTTAATTTAACGTTTTTGAGAAAATTTTGTTCTTGAAAAAATTTCATACTTTTGTAAAAGTTTAAATTGATTTGTTAAAAAAAATTTTTTCCGCTTTGAAAAACACCCCCTCGAAAAAATGTATTCTCTATTAATAGTGGAATATGAAATGCTTTGAAAACACCATTTTTTTTTTAATTTTGTTTGGTTTTCAGAAAATTTTGTTTTGAAAAAATTTCATACCCTTGAAAAAGTTTTATTTTATTTTATTTGTTTAAAATTTTTTTTTTTTGTAATTTTAGAAAAACACCTCTTCGAAGAAATTTCTTTTATCTTTTTGAGGAAAATTTGGTTTTGAAAAAATTTCATGCTTTCGAAATTTTTTTATTTTACTTTATTTCTTCAAAATTTTTGAAAACAATTTTTTTTATAATTTTCGAAAAACACCCCTTTGAAAAAATGTTTTCTATGTGTCATAGTGGTATTCCATTAACTTTTAGGATTATAGTCAAATACTTACAAATATCTACGCTTTCACAAATAGCAACAATAAACAAATTTCCTCAAAACCAAAAAATTTACTTTTTTTCTAAAAAAATTCTAAACAAACAACGTAATAAATTTAGAATTTTGTGTTCACGAAAAAACAGTATTGTTTTTATTGTATTAACTGAAAACCAAAATGTTGCAAAAAATCAAAACAAAACTAAATTATTTTTTTGTGTTCATTTGGTCCATATGTTCCATAAAAAGTTGATATGGTAAATAATATGCAGGGTCTGATACACGCAAATTTCCATTGACCATTATAGTGACAAAATTATCGATCACCAATTCCAACAGGATTTCAAAATCAGAGTTGGAATGAGTTGTTGTGTGGTGTACTTCTGAAAAAAATGAGAAATAAACAAAATAAATCTAAAAATTCGAATTCTAACTTTATCTTGTGTATGTTCTTATTACCTTTGAATTTTTCCAATGAAGCACCATTCATTTTAAATTTTCCAAGAATTTTTTTTATCATTTCGCGTTTCTTTCCTTTTTCATTCGATTCCAACATTTGTTCATAGCCGAAAACATCGTTTGCAAACGCATTCATTTCCATATAGAATTGGTCAAAGAAAGCATTGCTCAATTGAATTGAAACATTATTTTCATAAATACTTAGGACCTTAACTAATGCACCTTGGTACATACCTAACGCAGATATTCATCGCGACCTTGACATCGATACTATTGATGAAACAATACAAAGCGCTAGCAGAAGACACATAAATAGACTATTAAGGCATACAAATCCTATGATGAGAAGACTACCAAATAAAGAAAAATCTACCCAAAGTCGGCTTAACCGTCAAACACCAACAGATCTTGCAAAATCCTTGTAATCAATTGTCAACTAATCGTATATATCATTGTTTGTTAACCACTTGTTTTTAAATAATATGTATATATTTCTTCTAAATGAGCTTGGGGGCATTGGCCCTTCAATATCACTCTCATTCCATCTTTTTGTAAATCAAATTACTTATTGTCTAACGACAGGTGTAATATTTTATGGAAGAAATAAAAAAAAAAAAAAAAAATTTTCATTCGAATCATTTGAAATTTCTGTATACAATACATTTCTGTATCACAATACAAATACAAAAAATTCAAAAAAAGTTGTACACATAAAATGAATGTCGATTCGAAACTTACTTTAATCTAACAATCGAGCAAGTTTTGTTTTGGACAATATTTTGATTTTTTCTTTTTTTTATATGAAGAAAATATTTAAAAGAAATTTTTTTTTGCTAAAAACCTTCCCCTAGTGGATCCCTATAATATGAAAAAAGAACGAATAAAATTGGCCTCGTATCGGCCGAAAAAAATGCGGACGAACGAACATCATTTCATTTTTATATATATAGATTTTTCTTAATTTGAAAATTAAAGATATTTTAGGAAAATAAAATTGATTTCAACTGAAAATATTTTTTTTTGCTTTTTTAAGATTTTTTTTTTTTAATTTTTTTATATTTTTATATTTTTTTTATGATTTACTTTTTTTTTATCTCTTTTGAGGAGTGGCCGTTACTCTTCACTTTGCGGAACCTCTGGTAATGCGAGTAATGCAATTACTGCAGATGGAAGAGGCAATTTTTTTCGTTTTTGTAGTCGTGAACTCAAGCTATGAGACGCTATTAGTGGATCTGAGGAATCCATAGAACGCAAGAACATATCTTGCATTGTAGCTTCTCGACTACATTTCCGACTGTGCCGCTCACGGTAACACTTATAATTTTTATTGCGGGCTTCAGAAGCTTCTTCTGCAAACATTCCTACAGGTAAAATACTATTTTCTATAATCGCAGAGCCGTGAATTAATATTTTATGAACCGTCGCAGGCATAAAATACCAATTGTAGTTCGCAACATAAATTCTTGCAGTCTGATGGCACAGTATATTGAATTTATTAGGATCTATCGGCAGATGGCAGGATAAAGCCATTAATATTATTGAAAAGTTGGTTACTAATTCTGTATTCAACTCTAAACAATTTGCAAAGACTTCTGAATTTTGAAAAGCCCGACGAGCTGAATTGCCATCATTACTGTTTCCGCAACCTCTATCCTTGGGCATGTCCACTTTCAATCCCAATTTCTTCCACAAAATATCTTGTATTTCTGCTTTTCTGCGCGAATATTCTTTTTTATCAACTTCGTTTGAGACTCTCCACTTTCTTATATTTTTCCTGTATGAAATATTTAAACAGCATTCCAAAATTTTAATCCAAGCGTGCAATGGACTTATGCCATGCTGCAGGGAGCCAGTAATTGGTAAGAAAACATCTGTCGCAATATTGGAAAGATCATTGAATTGTTTTGGTGTCGCGTGGCAAATTGGACATGACTGTGATGATGTTGTGTCAGTAAGTGCATTTAAAACTTTACCATCTATTAGAGTCATATGCAAAGAAAAATGTAAACGTATACGAAAATGTTGTACCTCAATTTCCAAGCACTCGAGCTTATTAATTTGTTCGTCCATTATTTGCTTTTGTGATTTAATAATTTCAGTAGTTTCTTTTATCCATTTAAGTGAAATTGGGCGACAAAATTTTTCAGATTGAGAAATAGCGTTGTTCCACAAAATGGTCCCATTTGACGTTACTAATCTTAAAGGAATGCATGTACAAGCAAGTAAATTTGTATCAACTTTTTCTACACTTGATTCAGAATAAGGTTGTTTGAATGATGGAAATCCACTGGTTCCATCAAACCCCCAAGAAAAAATAAAAACAGCTTCAATGTCGCAAAAATTAGACTTCTGTGCATATAAAAGTACTACTTCTTGCTGCAACTCGGCAATTCTTCTGGCAGTATGATTTAAAAGCGCTTGAAGATCGCACTTAGCTTCATTCTCATTTATTTGAATGAATTCTTTTAGAGGTCTACATTGCTCTTTAGCTTCCTTTAATCGATCGTAAGGAGGCCAAACATCAGCTCCGCTTAATTTTGTTGCTAACCTTATATTTGTATAAACTGATTTTGAAAGCCCATTATCGATCAAAAAAGCCAGAGCTTCTTCAGGAGATTTCACAATAAGTGAAAGCGTGGCTTTACTGGATTGCTTTATTTTCACGCAATACTCTGGGTTTTCTATGATTTTCTTCAAAACCGAACTTAATTCGCACTCCTGAGACTTTATTGCAGCTTGTCGTGCCGCCAATAATATTTTTAGAGGATCGTTTTCACATTGCTGGCTTATTTTTGCAATTGCCCGCCGCTTCGATCGATCTGACATTTTTTCAAATTCAACACATGGGCGACCACGTTTCAAGGAAGAAGAATCGGAACTAGACTTTATTCTTAATTCTGGAATGAGAAACTGTGAATTAATCCATTCGACATTTTTCTCTGTAAATGATTTATTATTTTTTTTGGTTTTTTTGTATTTAACCTTTCTTTTAGAAATAAGAGACGCAACCATCTTAACTAAACGCTTAAGATCCTCAGAATGTACCTTATTTTCTTCAATTAGTAATTTATTTAAAATATATTTTACACCGCTTCCTTTTTCAGCATCATTGGCATCTAAAATTTCCTTCTTCGTGAATGTCGCCATTATAATGAAACAGCTTTGATTAAATTGCATTTAACAATGAGCCGACCAACTAAGTTTCGAATTTTCTGAAATTTATTTTTGATTTAATGCCTACTATGTTGTTAGAAGCAAAATTCTAGACATTTAAAAAAACCTTCCCCCAATCAGAATTACGTTCTCCCAACGATTTTTTTAATTTATCATGGCTACTTTGTTACTTTTGTAATGTAAACAAAAAAAACATTTCTATTGGCTGTGTAACGATTTTTTAAAAATATTTTTAATATATCAAAAATGACTCAAATCTGTCAATTCAGTAAAACGTTATGGGCATTTGAACATAGACACAGTACAAAAGCTGTTCAGAGCGCACATACGTTTTTACCGTTATCTCTGAAAATACTAAAAAGCGCACATTTGCGCATTAATAGGTAATAATAGATACTTCAAAGAATATTTTCATATTGAAATTTTGTTAATATCATGGAGTGCCAAAAGTTGCCAGCATTCGACGGCTAAAACTTTTTGGTAAAAAACAACATTTTAAGAATAAAATTAATTTTTTTTCGTCAAGTTCCTTTATTTCAAAGCTTTTTCTGTATAATCTGTGTTGGAATATTCTAACTGAATACAAAAACGTAAAATTTACCAAAAATATTTTGAGCGATATTCGAATTTCGCACTGTTTTTAACTATATGACCAAGTGCAAAAAAAGCCGAAGTATGAATGGTTATCGCCCTTTAATGGCAAAACTACTAAACGAAATTCTCTGAAATTTTGCTCATAGCTGCTCTAAAGTGTATAGATATCAAAAATATACTCCATTGGTCCCAGTTCCAAAACCGACTTTTGGCCACCTTTCTTGATGCCAGCCCATAGTGCACTGGTCCGCTGTATGTAATATGGCAAACATAGTAATCTCCAAACTGCGTCGCGCTGAAGAACAGCGCAGATCTTCATGAAGACGCAATAGGCCGCTCCCCCTCCCGTGAAGTACTACTTAACGGTTGTCGCGCGGGAGGAAAACGGAGCTGGGGTGGGTTTTTAGTGGGTGAGCCGAAAGGCAAGTTTCACACTTTTCGGCTTTTAATGCTTTGTGCCACCTCCATAAAAAAAAAAATATTAAAAATTATAGATATGAGATATACAAGTATAGCTCCAAAGAGACTATATACAGATTCCGCAGTTGCCGGCAGCGAAATATGGTGAGGTTATGATGCCGCTTATACACCAAAGGGTCTTGCAAAACACGCGCCTACATGTAGTTTTAAAATAAAACTTGTACAAATTTAGATAATTTCTGGTTTCACTACTTTTATTCAAAACACGGCTCTTATCAATTATATATTAAAAATTAATTCTTATAAAATTAAATTATATATTAAAAATGAATTCTTTTAAATGTCCACCATGAGCACGTCTACAAAATCCGCTAAACAGTCAATTCATGAATGCCTAATTGTCGAGATATCGATGTTGAGGGTTGTTCAGCAATACTTTGCACCACAGCAGCCATATTCCCAACATAACATTCCATTTTTGTGGCCTAGTCCTTTTTCTCTCAACGACAAAACCAGTTTCTTGAATTTTGTTCACCAACATTTGAATTGTCGACTCATTCGGACAACTAGAAATATACCGCAATCAACTGTATACATTGCACCAATAAAAACTTCGGGCGATGAATGGGCAACAACCGACGAATCAAAAGCTGTTGAATTCGTCAAACGCCTTGAACAATTCTTCGAACTCTTTCTCAGTAAAGATATAGAGGTGACAATGAAATATTGGGTAGTCGTAAAAGTCTTTTCGTATTTCTAATCAAACTTCAACTCATTTTTTTTTTTTGTATTTATAAGGAACTTTATTAAACCAAATATGTACCATTTTGGTCGACCACCTTTTGCCATTTCTCTTCTAGAGACATTATTCCATCAGTGTAAAACTTTTGTGGTTTCTCGGCGAAAAACTGTGACAAGTAATTTTCACAGGCTTCTCTTGAAGCCAACTTGACTCCATTAAGGGAGTTCTGCATTGACCGAAACAAATGGTAGTCCGATGGTGCAAGGTCAGGGCTATATGGTGGATGCATCAAAACTTCCCAACCCAGCTCTCCCAGTTTTTGCCGAGTCATCAAAGATGTGTGTGGCCTAGCGTTGTCCTGATGGAAGACGACGCCCTTTCTGCTGATCAGTTCTGGCCGTTTTTTTTCGATTGCTTGCTTCAATCTCATCAGTTGTTGACAGTAAAGTGTAGAATCAATCGTTCAAGCAGGCTGGAGCAGCTCATAGTAGATGATTCCTTTCCAATCCCACCAAACACACAGCATAACCATTCGAGGCGTCAATCCTGGCCTTGCGACCATTTGTTGAGCTTCACCACCCTTGCACCATGATCTTTTTCGCACATTATTGTCGTATTTGATCCACTTTTCGTCTCCTGTTACCACTCGCTTCAGAAATGGTTCGATTTCATTTCGTTTCAGCAAAGAATCACAGATGTTAATTCGGTCCATTAAATTTTTCACAAACAATTCATGTGATACCCAAACATCGAGCTTCGTTTTGTAACCAGCCTTTTTTAAATGGTTCAAATCCGTTTGATGATGAATGTTTAGTGCCTTGGCGATGTCATGGCAGCTTATATGACGATCCTGGTCAATCTTTTCCATAATTTCATCGACTTTTTCAACGATAGGCCGACCGGAGCGAGGTGCATCTTTCATATCGAAATTTCCAGAACGGAAGCAAGCGAACCATTGTGGTGCTACACGAACTGATACAGCATCGTCTCCGTAAACTTCACAAATTTCACTGGTGGCTTGCGTGGCATTCTTCCCTTTTTATACAAAAATTTCAAAATATAGCGAATTTCTTCATTTTTTTCACTCATTTTTGAACAGCTATAACCCTTTTTTAACTTCTCCGAATTTAATTTTTTTTTTGTTAAATGAAGCTTAAAATGTCACCTTTCTAACACCATATGATATAACACAATGTGATTGGTAGCACTGGAGATAGATGACTCCAACGACATCTATTGACAAAATACGAAAAGACTTTTTCGACACACAACATATGAATTTCTTTCAAGCTCATTTCAAACTTGTCGGTACCACCCTTTACGTCGAAAGAAGTTGAAGCCACAATCAGCAAAACCACAAAGGCAAATAAGGCGTACGGTTATGGCCTAGAACAGTAAAAGTTCAAAAATATAGATCCCCCCTTATGAATCAATACTTACTCCTTTATGGACCTATAGAATCCAAATATGGGAACCAGCTTCAAACTGAAATCCTGAAATTTTGCAAAGGTTTCAGTCGAAAGAGCAATGCATCTTGTTTTGTCAACAATGAGATTCTACACCATGACCTATACGCGAGAAAATCAGTAATACGAGTATTAGTCACAGATACAACAATCGGCTTGCTATACGTCCAAATTCAGGCGCATCCAACAACAATATTCCAAGTGGATTAAAAAACATGTACCATTTAATTCAATGTAATGATTTCCGACTGATTCTGCGTAAAATTTTTTGACCTTTGGACGTTGGCAACGGCGAATATCGCAGACGATGGAACGATGAGCTGTATGAGCTTTACGACGACATAGACATAGCGCAGCGAATAAAGATCCAGCGGCTTCGTTGGCTGGGTCATGTCGTCCGAATGGAAACAAACGCTCCGGATCTGAAAGTATTCGATGCGGTACCAGCTGGTGGTAGCAGAGGAAGAGGGCGGCCTCCTCTGCGTTGGAAAGATCAGGTGGAGAAGGACTTGGCTACACTTGGTGTGTCCGATTGGCGCCGGTTAGAAAGAAACGACTGGCGCGCTTTGTTAAACTCGGCCAAAATCGCGAAAGCGGTTATCGCACCAATTAAGAAGAAGAAGAATGATCTCCGACGGAAGTTCTTATGAGGTTATTTTCTTCTGAATGTGTAATCGTATATAATACTGAACGTTATTGGATGGCAGATAGTATTTAATAAATGGAGATACAAAAATAAATAAAAATTCGAACGATTATTTCCACCAAAAGAACCACGAAATCTGCGATAAGTTGTTCTTCAAGATTGACCATTTTGATAATAACTTGTACTATCCCGTAAACTTATACTATCCCTACTTGACAAATATCAAAGATGTCATAAGAAAAGTTAACGTAAAGGAGTTATTCACTACTGAATTGTAAGACCCTGTCATACTCCACATACAAAAGTGCTGTTTTCGTTAATACAATGTAAAGTTATAAAAACTGCATAAAAAATTGTTACATATGTATGTATGTACGTATGTTTATGTAACTCAAGAACGTCTCACTCCACTGCTCGTATGAACCCATGGACACTGCAGCCACCTGACCGCCCGCCCATGGTAAGAGTGCTCATAATACGGACGTATACAAAAGCTCAGTCGAGTAGTCGCACACAAACAACAAAGATTTTGGAAGATGTAAGATGCAGGAAGGGAGCCAGCAAAAACAAAAACAATTTAAGAAAACAGAGGAAGATGAGGAAGAAGAAATGGTGTAACATGTTTGTACGAGTATGTATCAGTTGTAATAAATATAGGAAGATAATGAGTAGGGCAGGTACGAGTGAGTGAGTATAAGTTGCAGCGTTATTTGATATTTTGACTTTGGCTGTGCAACAAGTTGAACGGAAGGCGAAATAAAGGTAGAGTTGCCAGCTGATTATTCGGTAGCCTTATTATTACTGCAGAGTATATTAAAATTAAAATAGAAGAAATATGTAAATAAGGATTGATAAATAAAGTACACATAAAAATATTACAAACATTTTTAATAATTTTGAATTAACAATTTTATGAGAAATTGTATTGCAACACATACTCTTTCTGATTTATTTATAAATAAATTTAAAAACTATGTTCGGGGCCCACTTAAAGTAATTTATATATATGTATTGGTTGTGTGCTAGGTGCAGAACTCACTATGGTGCTTTTTTTGCTGCATCATCGGGTCTGGCGGCATCATCGGGCAATTTTTTTCGAAAATGAGCGAGGAGCCGCGGTTACAGTAAATGGCGAGCGTTACCGTGACATGCTCAACTAGTTTTTGTTTCCAAAAATTTAAGAGGATGGCATGGACGACATTTGGTTTCAACAGGACGGTGCAACTTGTCACACTGCCAAAGTTCCACTCCAACTTTTGGCTACCTTTTTTGAATTCCGATATCAATTGGCCGCCTCGGAGCTGTGATTTAAGCCCGTTGGACTATTTTTTGTGGGGAGCCGTTAAGGACAAATGCTATGCGAACCATCCGGAGACGATTGATGCTTTAAAACACGAAATCGAAGTTGCCATTCATGAAATTGGAGCCCAAACAATCGAAAATGTGCTTAAAAATTGGGTTGGTCGAATGGCCTACTGAAAGCCAGTCGTGGCAGTCATTCGAACGATATTATTTTTCATTCATAAATGACAATGTTCAATCTTCAAAATAAAAAAAAAAGTTTGAAAAAATATTGATTCGTTTTTTTTTTATAGCCGATTCAAAACGCAAATTTTACATGGCCCACCCTGTATATATGTACACCCTTTATGTGTGTTTGGCTGAGCGGCTTCTCCTATTTGTGGCGTGCGTCCTAATGTTGTTCCACAAAAGGAGGCACCCACAGTTTTAAACCGATTCCGAACGATAGATATTTTTATGAGGAGTTTTTTCATGGCAGAAACACGGTCGGAGGGTTGCCATTACCTGCCGAAGGGTAACCGCTATTAAACAAACTTTTTCTTCATTTTGGTGTTTCACGGAGATTCGAACCTACGTACTCCGAAAGTTAGTCACGCACCAACCCATTCGGCTACTTGGGAATTTACTTTGAAAAAAATAAATTTGTTCGCGAAGTTCATAGAGCGAAGTGTTGAAAGACCTTTTGTTGACCTTTGTTCTTCGACTACGAGGACAATTTTACGTGAGGATCTTGGCTTACGTGGCTATAAAATAAAGCTCATGCAAAGATTGCATTTTTGCTGATTGGGCTCATTTAGATTTACGGTTCAGATTTATTAGAAAAATTTGTCTAAAATTGGGCTAATCGAATGGGCTATGTAACTCGGCACTGCGGTGGACACATGCCGGATATCATATTCTAAAAATATATGCCATAAAATTATTTATCAGTTTATAAAAAAAAATGTATTCCAACAGAGTTTCTCTTTTGTATTATTATTTTAAGTTCCCAAGCCTTTAAAAAACACCCAATATAAATCTCGTATACAAAGGTCACAATAGCTTGAAAAGGCTGCCTTTGGTCCACATTCCTTAAATTTTGAATGGCAAATCGGTGCAGCAATTCTTTATCTGAGTTTATTACTCGTATAAAGTAATAATCATGAACGGTTGTATGGTGAAATGGTAAAGTGCGCCAAGATCGAGTGGTTATTGTTAGGCACTGAAGCAAAATCTAGGGTAAAAAAAAACAAATTTGCATGTCATAAACTGTGGAGAGTGATTGACTAAAGTCAACGCATCTGCAGGAAGTGACAGTTTGGTTTGAAAATTCAGCTTAGTGGTTCAGCGGTCAGGGGCGAGCATTTAAGGGCTGAGATTGATAACATGGCCTGCTACACCATAAATAGAAATATAAAGTATTGCACTGCATGACAGCGATCCTTGCTTCAAATGGTCACGTTTCTAACGGTCAGTACTGAAAGCCGCTTTCCTAATGTCGCTTCAATCTGCTTTACTTTTCTTGGAAAAATAGTTTAGATACAGTCCAGTTCGCATATTCATATAAAATATATTGAGACACCTCGCCTCCCTTCAAACATAGTCGGTATTTTCTCTCGGTAGACGGATACATCCGTTGCCGCTGCGAACGTTGTCGAGTATGAATGGTGAAGAACCAACCTTAAGCCGGCCTTATTCAATCAGGTTACGTCATTTCTACGTACTATATCACATATCGCACATAGGTATAAGTTCTTAAGGTGAATATCGACTGAGCCATTGGGCTATGGAAATTTGAAAAATTGGTTGCTGTAAAGCCAACTGAAGCAGTGACATGCATGAGATTGTACGGGTGGCTGATGAATTTTGCTACATTAAGAAACTCAAATAACTTTTTTTTTTAGTGTATGGAATTCATTTATTTTTTTTTCAAGTTGAAGGTCATTAAATTTTATTAAATGTAGCTCAACTAGTTTTAAAAATAATTGAATTTAAATGCCCCCCATGCTCGTTGACACAAGTGCGGCATCTTAGTAAAAAGTTGTTCATTGCTGCTTTGAGAGTTGCGACAGGAATAGCCGCAATTGTTGCCCGAATGGATTGTTTTATTATAGTTCATCCAAATTTGTTGGCTTTGTTTTATAAACTTCTTGTTTATATAAACCCCACAAGAGAAAGTCAGGTGCAGTAAGGTCAGGCGACCTGGGGGGCCAACGAAATTCGGAGTTTCTTGAAATCAGTTTATTGGGAAATTTTCGTCGCAACTCTGTCATAACAGTCTGGGCTATGTGAGACGTTGCCCCATTTTGTTGAAACCACACAGAGTTGAAAGGAATTCTCTTTCGGCGTAGTTCTGGATACAAAAATTCTTTCAGCATTTTCAAATAACGGTCTCCAGTAACGGTAACGGTGTGACCATTTTCTTCAAAAAAATAAGGCCCGACAATGCAGCGTGAAGAAACCGCACACCACACTGTCACGCGAAGAGGATGCAATTCCGTCTCGTGGAGTCTCTGTGGGTTAGAAGTACTCCATATTCGACAATTTTGTTTGTTCACATTGCCGTTTAAATCGAAATGGGCCTCATCAGACATGAAAAGGCAGTTTAACATGTTTTGGTCTTCTTCCATCATTTGCAGGATCTTCTGGCAAAATTCCAAGCGAATCGGCAAGTCTGCTGCATTCAGTTTGTTAACCATTTGAATTTTGTAGGGAAATAAGTCTAAATCTTTGTGCATTATTGTTTGCAAAGACTGTCGGCTGACACCAAGTTGAGCAGATAAGCTTTTTGTTGAAACCCTTGGATTGCTTTGTATAGCTGCAGCTACAGCAGCGATCGTTTCCTCCGTCCGAACTGGTGGGTTTCGATGATAAGGCCTTCTTGCGACTGTTCCTTGCTCAGCAAAATTATCACCAGTCTCATTATGGTCCATCTGCTCGGGGGATCGCCGCCAAACATCCGCCTGTACTCTCTCTGTACCAAAACTACGGACTCCAGTGCGTAATAGCGGCGGACTATCCAAATTCTTGTTTGCGTGTCCCAGTTATCCATTTTAATAAATTTTAAAGATCAATCTGCAAATTAAAATAAAAATGGAACAGATAACTTAAAAAGAAAAAAAGTTATTCAATTTTTTTTTGGTAGCGGCTTTCATCAGCCTCCCTGTGTTTTCCTATTTTATTTAGTTTTTTTAAATAAATTGGCAATTTGACCACATTTTTAAAATAATGGCATAAATTGTCTCTGATCAGGCAAAATATAGACGTTATTGTCCGCGTAAACAAATTGGCCTCGGTAATAGCATGTCTGAAAGAATTCACACGAGTAGCAATATTATGTACTCTGAGGAGATAAAGTACATTTTCAAACATGAGCTGGAAGCTGCCGCAGAATCAATTGAAAGACACTCACTCGTGTTCAGCAGCTTTAGAATTTTCGAAGGCCGTGTTACAAATTACTCCTTTTTTTGACGGGAGAACTAGGAAATACAGCACTCAGACCATATTAAGTCCATTGTACTGCGCTCGGGTTCTCTTTTTAATTTTCTTTAACCCGACCTCGAAAGAAATCTGAGCAGATCTTGTGGTGCCAAGAAGTGGCCCCGAATTAACATATCAGTGTCTCAAGCCCGATTCGAGGGAAAGCCGGGCAGACGCACAGAAAGTGGTCCGCCGTAGAAAGTGGGGCCTACCTTTTCCATGTGCTTCGCCCATAGAAAGTGGTCCGTCATCAGTCAACCAGCTGCCTACAGTTCCTTCTACTTAATGACAGTCGGTCGGACATAACAGGTAACATCAGAGCATCGAGGGCTCTTACTGAGTTAGATAGTATCTACCGACTACTCGACATAAATTTTGCTACGCCTACTGCGTCCTACTATTCTATAGCTCTCTTTTGTTTTGGCATGGAAGAATTATTTTATTTATTTATTTACAAACGTGATATAATAATATAATTATTTTAACACGAGAATATGAGCACTGGCTGCCAGGACCTTCGACTCTCTGATTTGTTATAAAATGAATTATGAATTAATTATAGGCAAACTAGGTAAAGTTATGGTAAATTAGTTAAATAAGTTTCTTTAAATCGGTCTGTGCTAAGCAATCTCATATTTTTAGAATATTTTTGTAGCATATATTTTTTAATAGTGATGATGGGATTTGGTCCCCAAAAATATTGCTCCTTACTGTGGAAAATTGTGTGCAGTTGTCGAGAAGATGAATTGATGTTAGTGGTGTTGTAGGGCAGTGCTGGCAGTTTGGTCGGTTAGTTCTGTTGAATATATAGGAGTGGCTTGCAATCGTGTGCCCAAGCCGTAGCCGAACAAACATTTTGACATCATTACATCGGCAGTAAGATGGATAGTCGGGTTTTAGCCTGTTTGGATTAAATGTAGTGTATTGGTGCTGTGTAGATCCCCATGTAACCAATTGTTTTTGATACAGGTGATTGAGTACATATTTACTGAAGTTTTTTTTCGAAAACTTGTTAAATGTTTTGAGCAGTTCCATGGCGGCCAATTTAGCTCGTTCGTCCGCTATTTCGTTCCCTTTAATGCCTGCGTGCCCTGGTACCCACATTAATTTTATGTTCTTGTTATTGCCGATCAGTTTGTTGCGAATTTGGGAAATAATATAAGTTTTATTTCTTATATTCAGTATTGACGCTATTGTTGATCTGCTGTCCGTGTATATAATTGTTTTAAGATTTGAGTTTTCAACAGAAATGAGCCCGTTCAGGATTGCTGTGGCTTCAGCTGTGTAAACAGAGGCAAAATGGGGAAGGATGCCTGCTGAGACAGTGTTCCCCGAAGAATCCACGACTGCGAAGGATGTACTTGTCTCAGTTTTTGATCCATCAGAAAATATCATGTTCCATTCGCCAAGTAGAGGGTTAGTGAGCTCTGAAAATAAGCGTTGATAGGTTATTGGGCTAGTGCCACTTTTATTGAATTTTTCTAATTCCAAGATGAAAAAAGACTTGTTTATGTGCCAGGGCGGGAAGTCTTCTTTTTCTGAGATTACTGGTGAATATATGCCAAGTTCTTTAGCCAAGTCGATGATAAGTCCAATTGTTGATTTCCGTTTTGGCGTTTTTTCCGCTGAAGTTCGGTTAACACTGTTTCATATAAAGTGTTGTTGTTGCACAGAAATAACTTTGGAATGAGTTTCATGAGACATGCATCAAATCTTTCTTGTATTGGCGGTAATCCAGCTTCAACTAATACGAATTTTTTTGGAGATTTTGGAAACGCGCGTATGCTCCTGCTAACGGCCGTATGATATGGGGAATACAGAAGCTTAATGTTGCTTCTCGCACAATTGCCATATATCGGGAGACCAAAATCAATCTTGGACAGTGAAAGAGCTTTGGTTACATTTATAAGAGTAGATTGGTTAATTAAACAATGTTTTGATGATAAATATTTAACTATACTTAGTCTGACAGCCAGTTGCTTTCGTAAGTCTAAACAATGTTCTTTAAATGTTAGCTTTTTGTCAAAAATTATACCCAAAAACTTAAGACTAAATTAAAATAATTACATTTATGTTTGCGACAAATATGGAAGTTTTTACATTTTTTAATGGAGATTTTAGCACCTGAGACTTCGCCCCAACGAGTTATGTCTGAGAGTATATGGAAGAATTACTATTAAGTAAATATACTCGTATGTATCTGGTCTGTAAGGTTCTAGTAGTCATAGACTGAAATATAATATATGTATTTACTACTTAAAAAACTTGGCATGCGCTGAAATCTCTGGCACATAAACCAAAACAGCCCTACGCGCTTTGACTGTAGTCAACATTTTTTACTGGTCTGGAAATCAAAACAAGTCCCCTGACTATTTGCAACTGCATCAAACCAAGCGGAAATGTGATTTGATGCTTCCGAGTTTCCAAAACAACTCTACTAATCGAGTGCATTGGGTGCTCATGTTTCAGCAGCGAGTTATGACATCCCAAAGTAGTACATTAAGTTCTTCACATGCCGATTCATACATACATACATATATGTATACTTACACAATAATGACCATCTAGCCTTTTTGTTTTTGAACTGCCGACTGCAATTTGCCACTACCGCCTAGAACGAGGCTAATTAATATAAGAGCCAGTTCTTGGTGGTTTCGCTTGACTGAATTGAGGTGGCAGTCAAGCCAACCAAGCCGTGTTATCATAGTTCAGTACAAGTCCAGCCGGTACGACGTACTTATGTCGCAAGGGTTAGAGAACCTTCAGAAGACATTCAACCGCAACGCAGCGACAAAAAAGTATTTGTAAACTGTAATAGTAAAATAAAAACTTGGAAAATAGGAAAACTGATAGCAATTTCAAATTTAACTTGGAACGAGAAGACTACAATTACATACATATAAACAATGAAGAACGACTTGACGGTGAGCAATGATGTAGAAGCTTCCGGTTAATCGCTTGGCGGCTGCTTCAATTGACGCTGAGTTATTGTTCACGCTGCGGCTGCTTGTTTGGGGTATTGCTATCGGTGGGGTTTTGTTTTCTCTATTTGTAATTACTTTTGCTGGAAATATAGACAAGTGTGTCGTTTAGTCGTTCGCAGAAGATGCATTTCATTGTTGCTGTGCTGTTAAAGTTTCGATTTCAATGAAAATCATCGCATCTGCCGTATATGGATTGTAAATGTGTGTATGCAGCGGTACTGGCTAATCCCATACATAGAATCATTGCGAAAGTTGGCTAGCCGATGGGAATGCGAGCGAAAGCTGGGAGAGCTCATGTTCCACAACCAGCAGAGAAGTGTGGAACCTAAATAGAGAAGGCATCAATGGAAAGTGTTCTGTTTTAAATGAACCATTAGTTCAGTAAATAAATTTATTTAATTTTGTATAAAATAAAATATTAAAATATTAAATATTACATTTAATTTAAAATTTTATTATACTTTTAACTAATTAAAATTAACAAAATTGACAATCTGTTCAGTTTAATGCAGTTAATTTTCTTACAATAATTCTTTTGAAAATTGGTTGCCTTAGAAAATTTAGTGAAATGAGTGCCATGTCGCGCATTTTGGTCGACACCTGATTTTTGCTGTGATGCCCCGTGGCTCGAAAGCCTAACAGGGGTATTTTTATTATTATTGGGCCACTGCAACCAAAATAGATCAGGGTGGGCCATATAGCGTTTGCTTTTTGAACCACCTATTTTTTTGAGAATGGTAACACAAATGACATGTTAAATGTGTTCATAATTTACTTAAGGGGTTATATACCTTGTGGTCCGGTGAAATTAGCGAAAGTTGGGTTTTTTTTAAAGATATGTAGCAATAATTTTATTGTATAAAAGTTTTTATTATTGGATATTACAATGTTTAAAGAAAAAAAAAGGCTTTGTTTGTGTAAAAATATTTAAAAATGGCGGAGTTATGGCGTTTTCCCCCAAGACCCTTTTTTTGGAAGAGGCTTGCGGTGGACGCGATTCAAGTCCACCAAGTCAATTGAAATCAAAAAATCGAAAAGAGTTCATTAGTATAGGGTTATATCTTCTTAGTGAACGATCAATATATTAAATATTTTGATTTTTGTGAAAATAGGAACATGTTTTTAAAAAACTCCACTTCTACAGTCCTAAAATTGGCATTAAAAAATTCATATCTGCAAAATAAAAATGTATACATAAAAAGTTGATCGTTCACTAAGAGGCGACATCAATTACGAACAATTTAAAAAAAAAATTATAAAAATCGGTTGAATACTTTTTTTGCAATCGCGTCCACCGCAAAAGCATTTTTGGAAAAACACGTTTTTGAGATAATCGCGTTTAAAGTTTCAAGCGCCGCATGAGGCCGTACGCTCAGGACGTGACGACGCACAATTTAAAACGCTGTAACTTTCGATCTATTGCTCAGATCTCTATAAAATTTTTGGAAAATGTTCTCAAGGGATTGTACTTTACGATTAAGAAATAAAATTTATTTTGATTTTTTTGAAAAACACAAGGTATATAACCCCTTAAAGGTTTGACATTTACGAAATGGGACGCTATACGCTTGAACAAAATTGTGAAATATTGAAAACCTATTTCCAAAGTGGTGAGTCTTCTACTCAAACTGTGAGAAATTTAAAAAAAATTTTCTGATGAAGCTCGTTTTCACATCGGTGGCTACGTCAATAAGCAAAATTGTCGGATTTGGGGCTCAGAAAATCCACACGTTACTGTAGAGAAGCAAATGCATCCACAACGAGTCACTGTTTGGTGCAGTTTTTGGTCTGGCGGCATCATCGGGCAATTTTTTTCGAAAATGAGCGAGGAGCCGCGGTTACAGTAAATGACGAGCGTTACCGTGACATGCTCAACTAGTTTTTGTTTCCAAAAATTGAAGAGGATGACATGGACGACATTTGGTTTCAACAGGACGGTGCAACTTGTCACACTACCAAAGTTACACTCATATCAGAATAATCAGCCGAAATTCCGATATCAATTTGCCGCCTCGGAGCTTTGATTTAAGCCCGTTGGACTATTTTTTGTGGGGAGCCGTTAAGGACAAATGCTATGCGCACCATCCAGAGACGATTGATGCTTTAAAACACGAAGTTGCCATTCATGAAATTGAACCCCAAACAATCGAAAATGTGCTTAAAAATTGGGTTGATCGAATGGCCTACTGTAAAGCAAGTCATGGCAGTCATTTGAACGATATTATTTTTCATTCATAAATGACAATGTTCAATGTTCAAAATAAAAAAAAAGTTTAGAAAAATATTGATTAGTTTTTTCTTTATAGCCGATTCAAAACGCAAATTTTACATGGCCCACCCTGTATTGTGCAAAGCCTGCTGTGGTACGCTATGCTAGCTAAGGTTAGCCAGGTTGCTTGGTTAAGACAAGACGCTCGGTGGCCCTCAGGCTCATTGTGATACCTCCATTCGATTTCCATCCCCACCACTTAGATCTTTTTAAGAAGGTAACTAGTCCCTCCAGTGAGACATTTTGAAAATTTCCAAGGTCTTCAAAGAAATAATCGCCAAGATATTTGGCACGGCTTCTTTGAAGTGCAGGACATTCACAGGTGAAATTTTGTATCCACTCAATTTCTTCTTCATCTCCTCTAGAAGCCATTGTGCGGTACACCCATTCTACTAGATAGTACACCAATAGTGCAGTTCCCCGTTGTAACTCCTGTGAGGACGCTAGTAGTTAATCTGTTGAATCTAAGCAGACGTTTTGACCTTTTAAGACTTAGTTTTGGCCAGAGCACTTTGGAGACCCTGCAGTTAGTAGTCAGAAACCACCTTATATTGGTTTCCACGATAACGCTCAAATCAATCGCAGTGTACAGGGCCATTGTTCATCTTTGAGCCGTCAGTACAAATATGGTGACCACCATCATCCGATATGATTCTGGTCTGCCAATTCTTACCTATACCTATGGTACTCTATATTTAAGGGGGTATTCTAGTCTAGAGGCCCGAATTTCGAGCATTTTTTGACGATGAATAAAAAAAAAGCTATTGATATTTTTACGATACATTTTTTATCATTTATTTATTCATATATTAGGAGCACACAAAATAAATTTGAAAAAAAAAAATGAATTTTCATGGAGTTATGCGTCCTTGAAGTGGAAGGGGGGAAAAAAAGGCAGTGTCCCCGTCGTCACGATTTCTACCCTTGTGGTCATCTGAAAAAAAAATACAAATTCTTAATTAATATGAATGTCATTATCGTATGAACCAGAAAAAACGGAAAAAAACAATTTTTCCATAAAATGGCGGCTACTCAAAAAATTGAGGTCGATTTTTCTCTTATTTCTTTCTCGAATTGTTTACACATATTAAAAAATTGAAATTTCCAGTTTTTCGAGCTTCATACGATAGAGATATATTTAAGGAATATTCATGATAAATTTCAAGCAAATCGGTTGATTAGAACTTGAGATATCGTGCCGACCGTATCGAACGAAGTAGTTTCGAGAAACACGCGTTTGAATTTCGCCGTCCGCTCAAACCAGTCTAGCTGTCGCGTCACTAAAATAGTTGTAATTTCGAAAATAATTCGAATTTTGCAAAATCCTTTTAGGGAGATATTTTTGAATACCTAAACTATCGAATTTTGAAAAAAAAAATTTTCGATTTTTTCAAACTTCTAGACTAGAATACCCCCTTAAGGCTTTTTAAAAATTTTAGCACATTCTCGGGTTTATTGTTCCATAATTTATATGAATGCACTGCACTAGCATCAATATAGGGTAGCCTTTTTCTGCCTAGTGCAGGACATTCTTAAGGAATATGTTCCGAATTTCCAGTGTACATTTCAGAGAATCGACAGAGTAAAGTAACCAGTTAAAAGCCTACTCTGTTGAGCGAAATTAATTAGCTTATCAGAAACTATTCTATTCGGCGTTGGAAAGTGTTTCACTGGTCGCCGACCGATGTAATTTCGCCAGTGATCAACGAATTACTTCTCCTCCCACTTACTGAGATACAGGGTGGCTGATGAATTTTGCTACATTAAGAAACTCAAATAACTTTTTTTTTAGTGTATGGAATTCATTTATTTTTTTTTTTCAAGTTGAAGGTCATTAAATTTTATTAAATGTAGCTTAACTATTTTTAAAAATAATTGAATTTAAATGCCCCCCATGCTCGTTGACACAAGTGCGGCATCTTAGTAAAAAGTTGTTCATTGCTGCTTTGAGAGTTGCGACAGGAATAGCCGCAATTGTTGCCCGAATGGATTGTTTTAGTTCATCCAAATTTGTTGGCTTTGTTTTATAAACTTCTTGTTTACATAAACCCCACAAGAAAAAGTCAGATGCAGTAAGGTCAGGCGACCTGGGGGGCCAACGAAATTCGGAGTTTCTTGAAATCAGTTTATTGGGAAATTTTCGTCGCAACTCTGTCATAACAGTCTGGGCTATGTGAGACGTTGCCCCATCTTGTTGAAACCACACAGAGTTGAAAGGAATTCTCTTTCGGCGTAGTTCTGGATAGAAAAATTCTTTCAGCATTTTCAAATAACGGTCTCCAGTAACCGTAACGGTGTGACCATTTTCTTCAAAAAAATAAGGCCCGACAATACAGCGTGAAGAAACCGCACACCACACTGTCACGCGAAGAGGATACAATTCCGTCTCGTGGAGTATCTGTGGGTTAGAAGTACTCCATATTCGACAATTTTGTTTGTTCACATTGCCGTTTAAATCGAAATGGGCCTCATCAGACATGAAAAGGCAGTTTAACATGGTTTGGTCTTCTTCCACCATTTGCAGGATCTTCTGGCAAAATTCCAAGCGAATCGGCAAGTCTGCTGCATTCAGTTTGTTAACCATTTGAATTTTGTAGGGAAATAAGTCTAAATCTTTGTGCATTATTGTTTGCAAAGACTGTCGGCTGACACCAAGTTGAGCAGATAAGCTTCTTGTTGAAACCCTTGGATTGCTTTGTATAGCTGCAGCTACAGCAGCGATCGTTTCCTCCGTCCGAACTGGTGGGTTTCGATGATAAGGCCTTCTTGCGACTGTTCCTTGCTCAGCAAAATTATTCACCAGTCTCATTATGGTCCATCTGCTCGGGGGATCGCCGCCAAACATCCGCCTGTACTCTCTCTGTACCAAAACTACGGACTCCAGTGCGTGATAGCGGCGGACTATCCAAATTCTTTTTTGCGTGTCCCAGTTATCCATTTTAATAAATTTTAAAGATCAATCTGCAAATTAAAATAAAAATGGAACAGATAACTTAAAAAGAAAAAAAGTTATTCAATTTTTTTTTGGTAGCGGCTTTCATCAGCCACCCTGTATTTGTTAATGTGCCCTTTTGTGAGAGCATAGAAAGGCACAGGACCAATTAGAAGCATGCTTGCTCCTTTTTAGCTAAATGATCGGCAATTTTTTTTTTCTCTTACAACCCTAATGTCCAGGAACCCAACCTAATAATACTGTGCTGAAGTTCCCTCACGTGTTAAGAAGGTTCAGGCAGTCATTTATCATTCGCTCACACATATCTCGATGACATGTATTTCTGCCTGGAAGATGGTTGGGTAAAAAACCATTGTAGTCGATTCTTTGGATTTAGGTCCATTGATTCTGTTCTAGCATCTTCTAATTTCGACCCACCAGTACACCATATCTGGGAGCAGGGTTTGAAGGTAATATGACTATGTAAATTTTGTGTTCGATGTGAAATTCTGCCAACTTTCGCAAAAATGCAGCATTCTATAATATCTGTCGAAACTTCGTCTATTCTTGCGCTCAAGCCTTTTAAATCGACGTCAAGAAAATTTTGCTTGCACGATTTCTTCACTCTCTTCTTTGCCATTTTCAATTGTAAATTGTCGTCAATAGCGAAATTTTCAAAGAAAATATTTACAAAAAGTTCCTTTATTTGTGTTTACCTATCCACCTTCTTCACTCATCTATGCAAAATAAGTGTTTAGTTTAGCATTTACAAAGGGTTGCAAACTTACTACAATACTGCCGATTTGGCATGTGCCTCGAGTTAGCCCATACTTTCATTGACCTTAATAAAAGAGCTCAAGAGCCTTTGTCGTCTATCGGGAGGGTGTCAGTGGTTGACACCTTATTTAAGTAGTCGACCTCACCAAACTTTTTCGCTTCTTCACTACATGAAGCCTACCACTCTGCCTTATTAAATCTACGCAACCCGTTTTACGATGAGATCATACTCCAATCGAAAGTCTAAGTCGATGGCACACCAATTCCAAATATCTAAATGCCTAACTTGATTGCTTTCCTTCTCGGCGCATACAACCGGGATCGCCAATAAGATCTAGAACCGCAGCAAGACCTTCAAGCCATTAGTCGGTAGCAATTGGAGCAAACACAAAAGAAAGCCTGTTCTAAACTACTGGGATAGATAGGATGCGGTGAACGAGTTCACATTTTTACACTTAGCACTGCAATAAATTCGTTCTTTTGTCGCCTGAACACCTAATACTACACCAATAAGCAATGAATGGCATGGCCACGCCATTAGCACCTCAGAAGCTCAATCACTGACGAGATGCAGATCTATATTAAACAACTCTGTATATGACGGAATACTGACGAGGGGTAAGGTTAAAGGCACTAGACAGGGCTACTTTAATGGGGCGGCAACCCTTGGTCGGGGAACACGCGCGTCAGTCCGATACATAGAACTGGCTGCCATGGGAGAGGAAACGCTTCAATGGTGTTTAGGTTATTGTAGTACATTAAACTCCTACCTATCCAAAATTGGCTCTCCCTTTGAACGCAAACCGTCGAAAGAACATGTTTCCTCGGCCTACAGTTAGATGAGATAAACGATGACGGCCGGCAACTACTGCCAGGCCTCGATAAACTGTTACGACACTAACAACGGAATACTGACAGACGGTTATGCGTTACCTGAACTACTACTGTGGGCAAAAAGTAAGGTGAAGGTGGTTGTAAAATGAAAAATCTTTATTTATTCTTGTAAATCAATTTCATCCCCTTCAAAATAATCCCCTCTCGATGAAATACACTTATGCCAACGATTTTTCCAATCCCCGAAACATGCCAAATAGTCCATTTCCGGTATAGCCATCAGCACCTTCTTCGATTCAGCTTTTATCTCCTCAATCGACTCGAAACGCGTTTCCCGGAGTGGTCTCTTGAGTTTTGGGAATAACCAGAAGTCACACGGAGCCAAATCAGGCGAATACGGTGGTTGCGGAACAATATGCGTGGAATTTTTGGCGAAATGGTCACGAAGAACGAGTGCAGTGTGAGACGATGCATTATCGTGATGCAAAAACCATGAGTTGTTGGCCCATAATTCTGGTCTTTTTAGACGAATTGCTTCACGTAAACGACACATAACGCTCAAATATTATTCCTTATTAACAGTTTGGCCAGGTGGAAGGAATTCATAGTGCACCACACCACGAAAATCGAAAAAAACTGTCATCATGACCTTTATTTTTGAACGACTTTGACGTGCTCTTTTCGGTCTGGCCTCGCCTTTAGCACGATATTCGCTTGATTGGTCGGTTGTTTCAGGGTCGTAAGCATAAATCCAAGTCTCATCTCCCGTAATGATGCATTTGAGCTTGTCCTGATAGTCTGAAAGCATTGTTTCACACACATCAACGCGACGACTTTTTCCAAGAAATTGAGAGTTTTCGGTACCATACGAGATTTGACTTTTCGTAGGCCCAAATGGTCTTTCAATATGGTTTTCTCAGATCCTTCTGATATTCCGATCATATCAGTAAGGTCTTTAACAGTCAACCGATGATTTTTGAGCACTAACTCCTTCACTTTGTTGACGTGTTGGTCATCTGTTGACGTCGATTGTCGTCCGGAGCGCTCCAAGTCATCAACACGTTCTCGACCCTCTTTGAAGTCTTTGTACCACTTATAAACATTTTTCTGCGACATGGTCGAATCACCAAATGCCTTCTGCAACATGCTAAACAGCCAAAGCCGAAATTTCATTCCGCAAACAAAATTTGATGGCACTTCTCTGCTCAATCAAATCAGACATTGTAAAAATCGAAAAATGCACTCTTGGTCGTTTGGTAAACACAAGCGTAAATATATTACTGATAATGACATTCACATGAAAGTTGGCCCAGATGTTATTAACAGTGCTGCCAACTCATGAAAAAAATAACTAGAGCGAAATTTTAATCCCGCGAACTTTGACAAATAAATTCACCTTACTTTTTGCCCACAGTAGTACATAGATTAGATTGGCGAAGGATTCCAGCAGCATTCTCCAAACATATACGGGGAACGTTTGTGTTGCCACAACAACAGCAACGGAACACAGACTGATACGAACGATAATCACTCTTAGTCCATTACCCACTTCTCCCTGAATGCCGGTTCGGAATCCAATTATCACACAGACAAAAAACTTCAGCTGCCTTGTGACCTGCGTTTTTTTTGTTTGGTAACTAATATTTACCCCTACATACTAAGCATAAGTCCGGCATGCGAGTGTACCCGCTTGACAGTAACCACCTTTTCACTTACCGTTAGATGATATCGGCGATGTCAACGTTCCCACAACAGTTGGTTCTACGTTGCCGGAATAGCCCGCATTCATATCTGCTATTACTCCAGCAGCATTTCCTATACATGAAGACAGAAATTTCCGGAAAGAGTGTCTATGAGTGTCCATTCTGAGCGACAGTCAGGCGGCACTCAAGGCTCAATCATCCTGTGAGATTAAGGCTTTGGTTACTGGTCCTTTGATTGTGGGGTTACAATCAAAATAAATTTAGAAAACTCATAACCCTACCCATGGATAAACTGAGAATGGTCACGGACATTCTCACAGACCACATGATCGGGATAAAGTCTACTGATATTTGTCGTTTCTGCGACCAATCCCAGGAGAATGCATCTTCTCCTTGCACCTTCTCCTTGAATGTACATTCGGCCAACTGCAGCCAGAAGAAAGGCACATACGACCAATCCAACCCAGCTCCATCCTGAGTTTAATAAAGCGCACAAGGACCATGAGGACGAAGTGCGAACCTCGAAGAAAATCTATCATCCATAGGGACTGCTTTTATGCTGCTACAACAAGACGACAACTGATGGTCCTTTTTTCTTTTCCTTTTTCTTTTCATTTAACTTTTTTTTTTTCAAAAGAAGCGATTTTTTACTTTATTTCTTTCAGCAAAATATGTACAGAGGAAAATATGGTCTTTTTTTTGCTTTTTTTGTATTTGGAAAATTAAATACGTTTTTTTGGTTTTTAAGTATACAGGTTATTTTTAATGCATTGGTTTTATAAGAAGGTTTACAAAAGAGTTGAAAAAATAAAGAATATCGAAAATTTAATAATAAAATAAGAAACTAACAAAATTTAAACGAAAATCACAATGTAAAGTGAAAAACGTAGATTATTAAAAAAAACTATATGAATGTCTTTGACTAAAGTTTTCTTACATATTTACCTTTAGCAATTAAAAGTTCTAAATTAATTTCGTTATAAAATATCAATAATTTTTGTGACGTCACAAATATACAAACATGTAGGTGCTTTTTAAAATGGAATTTCAATTATATATTCGCGCGTGTACGTGAAATCAATGAAATCAATTTCATATCAATGCGCGATATATTCCATGTTCTTCAACTTGTGCGCTTCATTGCTCTTGATTTACATATTTTTGAGAAACTTTATAATTTGCTTATATTAATACATTCAATAGAAATACAAATTATATTCTCTACAACGACAATCGCTGCTAATACATTTTCGTTATTCATCATTAAAATATAAAGATCAACAGTTAAATGGTGAATATGAGGAGCGACGAAAGAAACAAGCTATGATTAGTTGCCATTACTTTAGGACTTTGAGTACGATGTGTAAATAGGTATGCGCTGAATATAGTATATGGCTTCTTTAAAACGTTCATCAAAAATTTCGTGAATAGATGCTATGTATGTACGCCTATAGCCCCTAACTACTGTTATGCAGCCTTCAAAACCACATCACAAGCCACTCAGTTGCACTTAAAGTTCCTTTGCCTTTGCCCAAACACCTTCGTTATCTTTAGTCTTAAGCCTATAGCTTCAGCACTCGTTTCACCTCGACCGTTGGAAAGGCCGCGAATTCGCAGTTGGCAGCACGATGTGGATTGCGCTGCAGATATTCTGTGAGTATTTCGGCTGCCAGGTGACTGGCACGTGAGGAGATCTCCGATTTGGCGGGCACTTGTTGGTTGCGCCGTTGCAGCGCCACAATCGACTCGATGCCGGTCGCATCAGGTTTGGGGCCTGCCTGGAGGAGCGATAACGCCCATGCGTGCTTCATGCGCGTCAGTTCGGCTTCCAGTTCAGTGATACGCTTGTCTTTAGGTTGCGGCACATAAATTGGTTCGAATTTCTTTAGCTTGTCGCGTATCTGCTGCGCTTGCATGCGTAAGCGAGAACTGCGTTCGTTATGGAACACCGTTTTCAGCAGCTGCAGCTCCTCGGCAATGAGTGGTGTGCTGCCAGAAACCCCGTGACTGCTAAAAGCGCCACCGCTGCCACTTGTCGATGAGAGTGAGGAGTCTGCAAAGCGTTTAGTACCACCCGTTGACTTGAGCTTCTCACGCAATGTACTCTTCTCACTCTCCAGCGCTTCGATATCGCTCTGCAGATGATCGAGTGTATCCTCGTACTCCTTCTCCTTCTTCTGCAACTTCTCTAACTGTGCGTGTGTTTCTTCATACTGACGCTTCCATTTTTCCACCGTATGCTCGAACTCGCTCTGCAATACCGAAAGTTTCTTCTCGGCTAGGTCCTTGCGAATCTGCATCTCTGAGAGTTCATTCTGCTTCAGTTTGGCAGCCAGTTTCAGCTGCTTTATATCCGCCTCGCGATTCTCAAGTGTCGCAGCTAGCACATTCTTCTGCTCCAGCTGCTTTTTGATGAGTTGGGCGCGCGAAATGATTGGCGAGATGGGTTTCTCCTGTTTCTGATTAGCCAAGGACATAATTTCATATTCCTTGTCCAACAAATACTGCGCCAATTGCTGCAAATCGATGTTTGCTTGCGACAACATGCCCTTGAAGTTCTGCGACGGGCCACGATCGTCCTGTTCGTATACACGCTCGCAAGCCTGTGTAAGCAGTTCCCAGAATTTGGCATGCTCAACGGTGTGCTCGGCAGTGTTGTCCGACTCAATGGAGGCAGCTATCACCTGCACAGCCTGCTTCGTAGCCGAGTGCATTACGGACATGATGCGTGAGAGCGACTGTGTGATTTGACGCATCGCTTCTAGTTTAAGTGGCGATATGCCGCACTTGATTACATGTTGATCCTGTGGCAAACGACGTTTAATGAGCTTTACTTGCTGTTTGATCGCTTCCGTTTGCTCGTTGAGGTACTGCATTAACAGTATTGAGTCGCTGGTTTCGCCACCTTCGCGTATGATGGTGCGCCCTATGGTGACATCATTCA
Organism: Anastrepha obliqua; assembly: GCF_027943255.1. Classification (NCBI taxonomy): domain Eukaryota; kingdom Metazoa; phylum Arthropoda; class Insecta; order Diptera; family Tephritidae; genus Anastrepha; species Anastrepha obliqua. The sequence continues at coordinate 123,790,481 of NC_072894.1, forward strand.
AAATCGACTCACAAGCCGAGCCCAGCGCAGCAACACAATCGCGTATCATTTGTGTTTCATTGAGTAGATCCTCGCCGGCTAGTAACACAGAGTTCATGGCATTGAAGAAGGCCACACACTTTTCGATATTTTCTGTGGTGGAATTCTCATCCAATTGATTTGACTTCAACAACTCAATAATACCATCGATGGTTTTCTCCTGTGCGATCATTTCGGGCAGTGAATTACCGGCGCGCAACAGTGTATCTGGCTGGCAGCTGTTTAGTCCATAGAGAATTTGGTGAAGCGCGCATTGCAAGTTGTGGATGTAGTGCATGAGGCGGCACTTGAAGGCGTATTGCTGCACAGAGTGCCCCTGAAAAACTGCCTCGCGCGTTATATTGTCCACAGCTGGGAAACGCTCCCGTGTTTGGCTCACTACGATGCCACACTTGAAGACGATGCGTGAGATTAGCAAAATAACCAGAATTGAATCGTGATCCCCACCACGGCTCATGAATGATTCCGGCATGAAGGCGGTCAGCATTTGCACGTGTTCGTTAGCCTGCGATAGCTCGATTTGGCGCAACTGCACATCAATGGCGCGCGTGTAAGCTTTCGATTCAGCAAACATCTGCTTATAGTCGATTGTTTCACTGGCAATCTTTACGCTGGGATCTTGCAGCGATTTCTGGTCATTGTTGGTTGTGCGATCGCGCAAGTCCAACAACTGTTCGTTCAATTTCTGAACCAGCTCGCGGAATTTTGTGATTGTCTGATCGCGATCGTAGATCGTTTCAATAGCCGCGTCACGTTCGCGCAGTGCCTCTTTGCGCGCTGCACTCATCAAATCCAATTCCTCACGCAAGTCCATTTCAAGTTCGTGGTTGCTTTCTACCAGCTGTTCGTGTACTTCTTCAAGCGCCTCCAGCTGTGCCACCTCTTCCTCAAGCATTTTCACTTTGTCTTCCAGCTCCATTTTCTTTTCGGCCAATTGCTCAACCATTTCTTCGGCGCCAAGTGCAGCATCGACTTGCTCCTGCAGAAAAGGGAGGGGAAAAACATTTAAAATAAAAATATTTACAAAGTGGAAAGCTTAAGCGATTTGAAGCGAAATGAAATGGCAACTGATAAAAAACGTTGGTGTATTCCAATCGATAAGCAAAGCATTTGAATGGTTAAGATTTTGCGAGTTACCTCCTGAGCCCCAGTTTAGCAAGCAGATATGGGGGAAAAATAGAAGAAAGATTTCGGTAAGTTATACGGATTAATTTTTTGTTAACATTTCTGTTGGTGCCAATGGTATGTGCCAAAGGGCAGGCGGAGCGCAACGGACTACTTCTGGAAGAAGTGCACTTGGAAGGGTGTTGGTGTGAGAAAGTAAAATTAAGCCTCCCAAAGTAAAAAAATTAGATCCGTTGGGCATTGTACCCCTGATAATTTATGAGATTAGAGTGCATTTAAAAAAAGCTTAACCGTTATTAAAGAAAAAAGCACTCTAAGGCGTTTTAAGCATCAGAAGTATAGAAAGTGAATTGCATGTATGTGTGTAAAAGAATTTGAGTAAAATGTATGTAAATGTGTTAAAATTGGTGTTTCATATGACATTCCAAAACACAAAGTATATAGAGAAAATTATTATTAGAGAAAAAAATGTTTATGTGGCAGCGCGGATGCGTTAGTGAAAAGCGAAAGTTCTTGAAATGCTGAATCAAAACAATTTATTTTCATCAATGCATTTTTTTCTTTCTCCCTCCAGTAATGCATTTGTGAAATGTTTTTATATTCGCACGTTGCCACCTTCCCGTAATCCACAACCCAAAACTCACCTGCAAGTCGGCGACTGTCGCCTCCAATTCATCAATTTTGCTTGACAGTTTTTCCTTTGTGCGTTCCAACTCGGCCACTTCCGACTTCTTCATTTCCAATTCTTTTGTAAGTTTCTGTATGTCGTGTTTATCGTGCGCAGACAAGTCACGCAAACGCACCAAAGTCTCTTTTAAGCGTAAATTTTGCTGTTCCAGCTGCTTGAATTCATAGGTTGACATGCCACCACCTTCGCCAGCGATATCACCAATTGATGTTTCAGCTTTGTTTTGCATCTCTGAACGCAATAATTCCAAGTCGACTTGTAATTCCTCAATTCGCTCCTTGGCGGAGTCCAATTCGAGTTGCAGTGTATCTGCTTTTTCTTCTGCCATTTCTTTGTCCAAGGTGATAAGTTCAACATTATCAGCCAATTCAGACATTTCTTGGGCATGTCTTTCGCGCGCTTCGATGGCGTCTTTTGTTTCTTGTTTAGCGCGCTGTAACTCCTTTTGCAACGATGCTTGCGCAGTCATAATTTTGCTACGGAATTCTTGCAACTGTTCAAACTGAATTTTCATTTTATCGAATTCGCGTAGTCGTTCTTTGTCTTCGCTGCGGCGTTGCTTGAGCGTTTCTAGTTTCTCAGTTAGATCGGTAACTTGAGTTTGCAGATCGTCGATAAGTTTCTGTTGCTCAGCGGCTGCTGCCTTCTCTTCAGCGGTGGGGCCAGGCGGCACAGCGGTAAAAGAAGGCGAGCGCATTGGCTGCAATGGCGTGAATTGCGGCTTCAGAATCTCAAGGAAACCAGTTTCGACGAAGGAAGCACGTTTCGAGGTAGAATGCGAGGCACTACCATTGCCACCGCTACTCCCACCTTCAGCTGTGGGAATGGACGAACTGGATGCTGTTGCAGAGCCAGCAATATGATCCCTAGCCGTAACGCTGGGTGGTTGCAAACTCTTCCGGCCGCCACTGGAACTACTTGCTGTGCTGCCGCTTCGTTCTATTAACGAAGCTGAGAGCTGCGAACGTGAACCTCCCAATGATTGGCGGCTGGAAGAGAGCGAGCTCCTAGACCCGCTCAACCGTGCTTTAGTGGGTTGGGCTATGGACATTCTAACGCTGCTGCCACTACTTGCCGAATCGGCTATATCTTCTAAAGACTTCTTGGAATCGGGAGTACCACCAATGACTCGAATTTGCGTTGGGCGTACAAACATGCCACAATTTTCCGCGCATTCAAAATATGTCTGGCCTTTGATTTGGCCATTGTTTTTACCTTTCGGTTCATCAAGTACCACGCCCACCCACTTGCCAACGGCGAAGCTGGTCATACCAATATAGGCAACAGTTCCTTGCAGATCCTTGCCGGTTATATCGACCCGCGCGCCTACTTTTAAACTCCTCTCCGACATTTAGGCCAATTTCTCTTACGTTGTCGGTGCCGCAAGTGAAGGTGTATTTGGGTACGAGTGTTGCGTATAAAAGATGTTGAAGCCTGAAAATAGTATAGTTATAAATATTTGGCCTTATAATTACGTATACAGAAGAACGATAAACCAAAATAAACTAGGTATTAAAGCTAAGGAAGTTGGATGACGTAGGCCTCACCGACCAAACAGCCAGTTAACCAGTTAACTAATATGCCAACGTCGTGCGTGTGTAGAAGACATGGTAAGAAAAGTAATAACATAAATTAGTCATCCTCTCCGTTTTTACATTGGCCTGTACTCTTTTCAGTTGGAAATTAACCAACGGCCACAGCCCACTTTTACCTTCGTTTATCTGTTACATACCAAGTTGATTTGTTGCTTCTAAATGTTTTGTAACATTCACACTAAAAATTTTATACACAATTTTATTTAATTTATAGGGATTCTGCAATTCTCCAACTGCTGCGGAAAAGTTGTGAAAAAATTTGACAGCATCTACAAAACTGAGGCGAAGAATCAAGGAAAGTTACGCCGTTAAATTAGCACTTACGCGGCGGGTATACTGATCAGCTGTTATTTACGTGCTGCCACTCCGAGTGAAAGTCATTTAGTAATAGCAAATTAGACAATAACGTAAACCCGCTACCATGTGAGACGAGTCGGCTAAAAAGAAATGAAAACTCAGCATGTAGAATTTTTCTACGCGGAGCGCAAAAATCAGCGGTATTTAGATATTTTTTCGTGCCAGCTGATTCTTCCTTCCACATGTTGTTCCAAGCTCGCAAGTTTTGGGGTTGGCAAAAACTATATAGGTTTTTAACAAAAGTGCAATACAACTTTTTTAGACAGGTGGTAGTAATTCGGCCGATCATTTGATGTTCACTGTTGACGGAAATACTCTATAATGCTCAGAACTTAGTGCTCAGAGTTTCTTTCACATTTTTAATGTTAATGTGAAAAACTTCCTGAGAACGTTTGTGTAAGTGCGAATTGGGTCTAACTTATGGTTTTTTCGACAAATTGAATATATATTTAGAATGAACATACTACTCTTTGAGTCAAAATAAGTCAATTAATCTTGTCTCGATAATCCACTTTGAAAATACAATTGAAGGCCTCTTCTATTTGTCACTACTCTGTTCGATATTCCTCTGTTCGGGGCACAGGGCGAAAAATTCTGCATGCGAAAGCAACAACAAAGTTATCGATCAAGATTTGCCGCTAGCGAGTATGATTATACTGGTATAACTCACTATTTTACCAACAAATGTAATTTTATACAGCTCTATTCCACCGTTACCAAGATATGCTCATTTATACCAGTTACTTCATTTATTCGCCACTTCCTAACGCTTGGCGAAAAGAAGAGGCCTTGACTGTTGTTAGTATAGGCATGGATTAAGAATAAATGGCAGCACAAGTTTCAGTAACTTCAAGGACATCCCATCCGCACCAATGGCGTTGGACTTGAGGTTCATAACAGATTTCAGTTACCCTATAAAATTGAAACCTCTATTAAAGCAAATTGGATATTTAAGTTCTGAGCTAAAATTACAGTCGCGGCTTTTGCTGGCGCTACTAAAATAGTCCTTTAGAATGCCTTATGTTTTCGTGCATATTAAGGGTTTACAAATTACGCTGTAAATCTTTTGATGGCATTAACTGGTTTAACTTGGTGTAACAGTACAACCGCTTCGCTTGCCTTGCAATAGTGGAAGCTTTGTTTCGCCAATTTTGTACTGCGACCAAGCGAAGTCAGCGTTAGTTATTCTCCATTTTGTAAACGCATGCCACAAATAGGAAGAGGAGCTCGGCCAAACACCTAACAGAAGTGTATGCGCCAATTATTTATTTTTTTTGTATACATACATATATACATTACAAATTTTTACAGCTAACCTGACTTTACTATGTACTAGAACAATCATAAGAGCTTTTCATGACCCGAACAATACGCAGTCAAGTCAAGTTTCCCATCTACCGTCTCAAAAAACCAACAATTTAACACTTCCTAGTTCATATTTAAGCGATCATCTTTTTTTCTGATTTTCACATCGGTGGGTACGTCAATAAGCAAAATTGTCGGATTTGGGGCTCAGAAAATCCACACGTTACTGTAGAGAAGCAAATGCATCCACAACGAGTCACTGTTTGGTGCGGTTTTTGGTCTGGCGGCATCATCGGGCCATTTTTTTCGAAAATGAGCGAGGAGCCGCGGTTACAGTAAATGACGAGCGTTACCGTGACATGCTCAACGAGTTGTTTCCAAAAATTGAAGAGGATGACATGGACGACATTTGGTTTCAACAGGACGGTGCAACTTGTCACACTGCGAAAGTTACACTCAAATTTTTGGCTAGCGTTTTTGAAAACCGAATAATCGAAATTCCGATATCAATTGGCCGCCTCGGAGCTGTGATTTAAGCCCGTTGGACTATTTTTGGTGGAGAGCCGTTAAGGACAAATGCTATGCGAACCATCCAGAGTCGATTGATGCTTTAAAACACGGAATCGAAGTTGCCACTCATGAAATTGGAGCCCAAACAATCGAAAATGTGCTTAAAAATTGGGTTGATCGAATGGCCTACTGTAAAGCAAGTCATGGCAGTCATTTGAACGATATTATTTTTCATTCATAAATGACAATGTTCAATCTTCAAAATAAAAAAAAAATATACCAGTCTAACGGTTAGATGCGATAGAAGTGAAACCTGCCGTAAAACAAACTGAGAGAGAATTAGACGAAAGCAGCATTAGGAGCGGGATAATTATAGGTTCATTATAATATTGCTATAAAGTTCATATTTTATTTTCTTCATTTTATTATTTTTCATCCTCAATGTTTCCAATTTCAACAAATGATACGAGTGGCTTATGATAGCTAAAATATGATACAAATGCTTTGGTTTCGATGTTGTCAACATATCTTTGAAATACCGCGTCAATTCTTGTTTTTGATGGTGTTGTCGATTCAGTGCGATTGTTACACATTTTTAAATTGAATGTTGTATTGAGAAAGTCAATTAAAGGAACCGCTGTGTCCAATGCAAAATTTACGTTAAAATCGCCACTTAAAATCATTGGAACTTTATCGTAATCTTTTCTAAGTATCCGCGATACTTCTGGTGTATACTTTATTAAATTTTCGTGAATGAATTCCGTGATGCTATTTATTGATTGATTCGGTGAAATATAAATTGCCACAATTAAAACTGTTTTTCCATTGCTCAATCTGGTTTCGCATGCACATATTTCTCCCACTTTAGAGAGCTGAACAGACAGTGATTTTAGTTGCTCAGATCTATCTGTGGAGTTACAATACGAGCACAGTCATTTTGATTGTGGTATATTGTAACACCGCCTGCAATTGCGGTAAATATTTAAAAATGAAAAATGAAAATATTTACGAATATAAAAATACGGACGCAATACAGCACACGCGGCTGCTATTATGAGCGTCGTAACGCGTATATTACACAAACATACTAACATACACACAAACATTCGTAGAACGCTTGGTCTAAGCAAGTACTAGGTAGTGTAGTATAGGTATACATAATGCCTTCTCGCTCACCGTAATATGCATGCGCGCACACATACGTACTAGCATACATACAAACATACATACGTAGGCCGCTTGAACTAAACACCAAAGCAAGTAATAGGCAGTGTAGTATACATACTACAAAACCCACTATACTAGCGTGGCTCAGCAGTACGCAGCCACACACATACATATACGTATATCAACATATAACGTTTCGTAGTGTCGCTTTTTCGTTTCATCGAGTCTCAAATCACTCCCAACGATTCTAAAGAAGTTTTCACTTCAAAAAGTTTGAAAAAATATTGATTAGTTTTTTTTTATAGCCGATTCAAAAAGCAAATTTTACATGGCCCACCCTGTACATTTACATATTTCAAATCGCAATACATACATATAAGTAACAGTATGAGCAGGACAATTAAATGCGACAACATATTTGATCAAATTCAAGAATATGGTTGGGGCTTGAGTTATTAAAGTGTCTAACAAAATAAGATACGAATTGTGTGCGGATCTTATTGGTTCATATTTCTTAATTACAGCAAGACCTACAGCAGATTCTTGACCCACTAAGTTAATAATTTTAATTTTTTTCACATATTTCCTTTACTTCCTATGAGTCAGATGTGCTCACTTAGCTTAGGTAGGAGGCTAATACACCAATTTGGATCACTTGATGTTATTGGGTCGGTGTTCATAATAATATTGAAAACTATTGTAGGCTTTCTCTGAGTTTATGAATATTCTTGAATAGTAGCAATTACTCTAATGTTATTATCTTAGTAATTTACTCTCAGTGCATCCGAATATCTCCTCACTCATAATCTTCTAATCGTATTTATTCAAACGACTGACTGTGTTTGCTGATTTGATTGCATATATTACATCTCGTCTCTTAATTCGCTAATTTAACTAAATTGTGAGAAATTTTTGAGAAATGATAGTCTACAAGTAGAAATGTACGGTTCGCGTGGCTAAAATGATGCTCCACAGTTATGGTCTTAATAGGAAAATTAGTTTGTTATGTTTTAATTCACTTTGGAAATCACGGCTCATGCACAGTGGTCAACAATAGTTACATTTATTTTCGTAATAAAAAAAATTGTTTTATAATTTTACACTTTGTTTATTTGTATCTAAATATTTGCGAAACACAAACTTTTTTTAATTTATTTTCATCCAAGAAAGAAGTTAAGAAAAATTTAAAATAAATTGAAAATAAAATTAAAAATCAAGGATAAGCTAAGTTTGTTTTTACCAATCCTAGTGAAAGTCATATGCGCATATTCATAGACTTCAGTTAGAGTACACTTTAGTTTGAGTCATGCTAAATACATTAGTAGACATTTTTATAATCTATCTTTTTTCATTAATCCGAAACAGTAATTGGTGCTATCTCGAAAAAGGAAAAAAATGTAGATTTTCGAACTCAGCGACCGACTCAACGAAATTGCTTAGTCTGATTCTGGAGTTTTTTTGGCTGTAAATTAGTGTTATCTCACCTAACATATAGGTATACCTATGTTGAGTCCAGTTTAGTATTAGTTTAAAATACTTTAATGTTTTTCAACTCATGTTATTCGATATAATTTTCTGTGAACATAAGTAGGTTTTGCTTGAAATAATTGTGTATATATAGGGAATAGTTTGTAATAAAATTGAGAGAGAAATTGTAACTTTTCAATTGAAGCAGCAAATTTCATTATTGTTTTGGACAATTGTTGAATAAAGGATTCTCCCCGCAACATTAAGGATACAGGACTCTCCCCACAGCGAATTTATAGCCGCCTTCAAGATTCTTCCCGCATTACTGGGGTACATATATAACGGTTATTGTAAGTCTGACTTCGAATTCCTATTTTCGCATTCGCTTAAATTTTGCGCTTAATGTGAAATTTAAAATCAGAAACATCTATTTCGCATAATCATTGTCAAGCTAAGCCCGGCTCTAATTAAATTAGAGCACACTCTATACTATACTTTATATTATGAACAAAAAGTTTATGGCCGGCTTTTGCGTTTAGAGCCAACTCTAAAGTTAGAGCAACGAAAGGCTGTCACTAAAGTTGCTACTAAACCTGACAAATTAAACGAAATTTCAATTTCTGTGCATGCTCGAAGCATTTAAGTTTAAGATTTTGGTTAACAAAATAATGAATAACCACTATTTTGAAGAAATTGAGAAATACTTCAATAATATACACAATTCATGATTACTAAGAGTGCCAAAAAATATATGACGAAGTCTTCCATAACCGCCAAAAGGTAGACAAAGCCACTGAGTAAAACTATAATATTTAAGCCTTATTCTAAATCTGAAAGTTATGTCCTTTGTATTTAGTATTAATAATAATAATAATTGGCGCGTACACTTCTGTTAGATGTTTGGCAGAGCTCCTTCCCTTATTTGTGGTTTGCGTCTTGATGTTGCTCCGAACGGCAGACATTTTTTATGAAGACCTTTTTCATGATAGAAATACACTCAGAGGCTTGCCATTGTCTGCCGAGGGGCGACCAACGTTAGAAAAAACTTTTTCTATCAGTTTGGTGTTTTATGCACGGAGACCCCAACCTGTGCACTTCTGAATGGTAGTAACGCACCAAGCCATGCGGCTACGGCGACCGCATTAAAAAATTTAAAAAAAGTACTTAAGGTAATAAATTTCAATTATAAAATTATACAAATATTAATAACTAGCAAACCAGGCCCCCTTCGCTGGGCACACTAAAATAGAATAGATATGGTTTAGAACAGAAAATATATGGTTTTCATATTATTTATTTCTTTATTCTTTATTCAAGCGCTTTGGCATAAACAATATTTTTTGTTTTTCTATTTGTTTTTGAGTAAATATAAAATATAAATTGAAAATCAGGAAAAAAGAAGATTGTTTTTAAATTTCAAATCAACGCATATGAATAAACAATCGTCTTTTTTCCTGATCATCCATGAATTTTACGTTTCAATTTATATGTTTTATTAAGCATTGGAGCTTTTTGAACCATTATCCATTTATATTTTTCAAAAAAAAAAAACGAAAAAAATTGTTTTTTCCACGAACACATAATTTCATTCGGATTTCACATTAAATTCTCAAATTTCGTAAGAAATTATTCACTGTTCGAAAATCCACTCAAAAAAAATTCACAAACAATTTTTACATGTTGCACTTACGTTTTTTCCTTATGGCATCCGAATCAGAAAGAAATATTGACACATTGTAACTCACACTGTCAATTTGACAGTTCAGTTCCGCCCCAAGCGTTAAAAAAGTAAGCGACATTATGGTTGGCTCAAAAGAACGCTGTACCCGTTGCCACTGCTCCGAATTACAACCAAACTTTACGAAACCCATTTTCAATACTTACTTAACAATGTGTGTAAGTTTGGTTTAATTCGGTGCAAAGACACGGCGGGTCCACGTTTTGGCATATATTTCGAGACCCTAGTCATCAATAGGTATGAAAATTACCCCGTATTAAAGCACTTATCAACAGCTTTCATTTGATACCCATATTGTACAAACACATTCTAGGGTCCACGTTTTGGTCTCTATCTCGAGACCCTAGACACGGACCGGATGGAAATACTCTGAACTAAAGCATTCACCAACAGCTTCCATTTGATACCCATATTGTACATACACATCCGAAGGTTACCCGGGTCCACGTTTTGACCTATATCTCGAGACCCTATCTACCAATAGGTATCCAAATTATACGGAAACCATCTTCAATACCTCCTTAACAATGTGTGTAAGTTTGGTTTAATTCGGTGCAAAGACACGGCGGGTTCACGTTTTGGCATATATTTCCAGACCCTAGTCATCAATAGGTATGAAAACTACCCCGTATTAAAGCACTTATCAACAGCTTTCAGTTGATACCCATATTGTACATACACAACCAAAGGTTACCCGGGTCCACGTTTTGGCCTATATCTCGAGACCCCAGTCACGGAGCGGCATGAAAAATACTCTGTACTAAGGCATTCACCAACAGCTTCAATTTGATATCCATATTGTACAAACACATTCTAGGCTCCACGTTTTGGTCTCTATCTCGAGACCCTAGTCACGGAGCGGCATGAAAAATACTCTGAACTAAAGCATTCACCAACAGCTTCCATTTGATACCCATATTGTACATACACATCCGAAGGTTACCCGGGTCCACGTTTTGACCTATATCTCGAGCCCTATCCACCAATAGGTATCCAAGCTATACGGAAACCATCTTCAACACCTTCTTAACAATGTGTGTAAGTTTGGTTTAATTCGGTGCAGACACGGCCGGTTAGCGAACACACACAAAAAGTTGACTTTATTTTATATATAAAATTTTTTTCAGTTTGTGTCCGAAAAATCCAAATATCTTACGGAACCCTATTTTGTTCCAAAATAAAATGTAATCCATGTTACTCGTGGATAATGTAGTTTTCGAATGGTGAAAGAATTTTTAAAATCGGTCCAGTAGTTTTTGAGCCTATTCGTTACAAACAAACAAACAAACAAAGTTTTCCTCTTTATAATATTAGTATTATATTAATAATAACGAAAACTATTATAAATACATAGCAGAAGAAAAAATTAGGTCGATTTTTGGACTCAGTGACCGATTTTACATAGGAGTTTCATGGTCTTGATTTAGGATAAGGAATCATTAATTATTTGCGAACCCTTCCATTCTGGCGCTGAAATAATTATTAAACTTTGCCTACAGATACCTAACACTTGGCCATTTTTGAAAGCTTTGAATTCGTTGCATTTAAAAGAGATTGAAATTGTTCTCACTTTACTCTCTTCAAAGGCCTGCTGGAAGAGAATAACAAACTTAGATTGGATATTTTATTAGAAACTTACTATCAAAAACAAATTCAAACTTCCTAAGGCGGAAATAGCCGCTATTATAGGAGCGATCGTTGGGAATCCCTTTAGAGAAACATTAATTACAAAGAGGGCAATACGGGCATGAGTATCAGAAGTGACCAACTCTTTCGTAGTATTGGACGCACGCTGGATCAATTTACAAGGAAATGCCTAACTTCTACAACATTTTTCGGACACTTAAGTAGCGATATTATAGAAATATGGTATGGATGAGTAATAAAATGGCTATGCAGCAGAGCTTTTGAGAGGAGAGCTGCTTGTGAATGAGATGATACAAACATTTTACGAAACATTGCTGATATTTGCTTTTAAAAAATTTTCCGAGAGCAAACGGGAGAGCATTAAAGTATAAAAGAATTTCATATCTATCAAGCAAATGGTCCTTACATAAAAAATTGTGTCTTATACTAAAAAGTATGCTTCTTTTGAGCACATTTTTGACACACTGTATCCGTATTGTATATCAACACTTAGAGGAAACGACGATGTTAAGTAGATATGGCTGAAAAATGCTTGATTCTTATGGAATTACTGTGTACTTATTTTTAAACCCAGCCTGCAGCTGAACTACTGGGATTTTATACAAAGGAATATAAGTATCCAAAAACCTCAGAATAATGAAGGACATGGAATTTGCTATGCCTGTCTATCGGTGTTATCAGCATCACTAACAAAATCGACGAATAAACAGGCCAACCATTCTTAGCGCGATCAGATTTGAAACAAAGGAGATACAGTGCGGAGGTAGGTTGGAGTACCTGCCGCTGTGCACAGTGGCCAACTTTCCCCAAAAATACAGTTTCGATTTATTTGCTCCGGTTTGGCGAATTATCAATTTTCTCTGGTGAATTCTATCGAGCCCGGAAAGTAATCCTGGGTACTGCAGCTCGCTTTTTCAAATTACAGAATATTGGGATAAAAAAATAAAGAGCTAACCATAGATATGGCAATCCACATTTGCACAATTCATGCATAGTAGGTGAAGAATTGTGTCTTTCTCTTCATGTTCGACTCTTATTAGGCAATGCTCTGATAGTACGTGCTTCGTGATCCTCTCCGGTTCCAGCTCGGTTACGTTTTACTTGAGATCCGTCAAGCCGCTTATCTACATATAATTAGCTTGCCTATATTTTTCACTTATAATCCGCTGGTTTCAAAAGCACGAGGATGCCCAAAAGTGCACTGAATAGGCCAAGTCATCCTTGACCTGAAAAATATGTACGTAAACAACTGGAGGAAAAAAAGTTAAAAAACGTGACACCTGGAATAAAATTGTGAATTAAGCTAGCGCTCACCCCGAGCTGGAACGCTGCCTTAAGATGATGATATTTTCTGAGAGACAGTTTTCAAATGGCGGATGACATACCAATGCGTAAATTTTGAAACATTATTTGCCTTGTTTTGAAAATGTGCGGTGATTTTCATTTGGGCTGGGACCCAAGAGAGGCAAATTCGGTTTTGTTTGCAGTTAGTAGATAATTTGGATCCTCCCTAATCGCTGAAACTTCCGACTGGATGACACTGATGTGATCTGTGAGTAAACAGTCAGGTGCGGAATAAGCGAGCGAATGCCACCGTGTCATCAAGATTAGAGCAAATTGTATAAGCGGCAACACCATGAGGTGTAGTGTGATAGTTTTCAAAAATTTTACACAAAAAATTCCCAAAAATTGAACAAATTATGTCAAAGAAAAAAATGTCCGCAATTACAGTGGCTGCAGAGCACCTCGGAACTGAAACTTCAGATGTCTTCAGATATTTATTTTTAATGATAGCTTGACTTTTGGTATTTGTAATGGAAATATAAAAAAAAATATTTTTTTTTTTTTATTTGAAAATTGGAAAAGTAATGAATTACAATCACAATGAATTAAAAAAGCATTAGCGACTAGGCCATCAGCTTGGTAAAAAAAAAAAGAAAAAAAATTATATTTGATCCTAAGCAAAGAAAAAAACTTGTATGTTAAAAAGAACCAAAACGGTACCAGAATTTTTAACATTGAAAAAATCTCCAAATTTTTTTAAAATTATGTTTTATTCTATATTACTAAATTAAAAAAAAAATGTAAATGTGTAAAAGAAGCAAAACATTTCACTTAAAAAACGATACTAAAATTTCGAACATTGAATAACTCTGAAAAATATAAATATTTTTTTAATAATTTTTTCAGTTTGCTTCTCAGTTACAAATAAACCAATTGTCAGAAAAATTAACGATAATGTCCAAAATATTTGGTTCGCTTGGCACGGAATCGTTCAAATAATATTTTGAACGAATTTCGAAAATACGAAGTACAACAGCATTTGATGTCATTTAAGCATTTTGAAACATAATCACTTCACAAAAACTAGAAAATAGGACGTGGCACGAGAGTTGCTGTTTGAATTTTGAGATATGGCGACACCAGTGTGAATATGCCAAATTCTATATTGCCATGGTAAATTAAGATATTTTTAATCGATCAATCAGCGACCTCTTCAAAAAAACGAGCGCTGGGTATACATATGTGTAAGTAGATGTATGTAAAAAAGTTCAATTTCACCCGAATACATGCCAAAGGAATTTTTTCCCAGTTCGAATGCTGATTGTTGCCGACCGCTAATCTTGTTTAACGATATATTTCGTTACTGCTATTGCTGTACTAATCTCAAAAGCGATTTACATGTGCGCATGTGATATATGTATGTAAGTATTAAAACAGTTCATATGTAGTTTTGCAGCTTGACGATTTATTTCTTAAACTTTTCAAAAGTCTTTACATTCAGTAATCGCGCACGGAGCACGGAACCCGTCGGCAGAAGAAAGAAATCGCAAATAGAATCTGTCGAAAAAAATTAGAAAGGATATCAATAGAAATAAATTAAAAAAATAGGCTCAGCATAGTTCAGTCTATTTGAAATAAATCTCAATAACATTATTAATTTGAAATAAAATTTGCTATCAGCAAACATTTTTTCAGCTAATAAATCATTCCAGCGAAATAATAAAATAATGGCACATGAGGTAAGTGACTGCGAGCCGCCATAAACAAAGTAATAAATAAAATGTGACATTCGCAATCGCAATTTTTAATCAACAATCAACCCTAAGCAAAGGATTAAAAATCGAAGGTGCCAGCAAGATAAGAATTCAAATAAATACTCGTAGGCACCTGCGCATACATACGCACATATATAACTATTTATATGCGCGCAAGGAATTCCATTGCTTATGAGCTGGTGCAAATTTAGTGAATTTACAGTTATTTAACGAGTGCTTTTGGGCAGTGTCAATTGTGCAACCCGGAAACTCTTTTTTGATAGTTCAGATTTTAAAAATTTGAATTTCAAAAATTTTATCTGCTTGTGTTTAGCGTTAAAAAAATTTATTTTGGGATTGTGTTCTTGGTTTCTTTATGAGCAGCTTTCTCGTGGCAGAAATACACTCATACTCGTCGCGCTGCCATTGCCCGCCGAGGGCGAGCGTTATTGGGAAAAATCGTTTCTATCATTTGGTGTTTTATGCCCACACTGGATTTCGAAGCCAGGCCCTATCAAATGATAGTCACGCACAAAGCATACGGCTCCTGATAATGCACCCTGAGCTAGTCCCGTAACTGAGCCAATTTTCTTCAAATAATAATCTTTTTCCTTTTTTCGTAAGAGATTCATAAAAGAGAATTCGAAGAACACACTCGAGCTTGACTTGTTTACAGTAGCACAGAAAACAAACTATGTGACATATCACGCTGAAATTTGCCATGTAAGCTTATAACAGTCCTACCAAAAAACAAAAAATTTATTTTTGCCATATGTCATTCGCGGACCGTTTTATTGATAACGTCTCGTTCATATTTGAGTAGAAGGTATATAAAGGGTGATCAATTTAGAGGCATGGAATTTTAAATTGAAATAAAACAACGAAAATTCAAATTGATGGAACAATCTTTATTATTTTTGTGTAGAACAATGCGTGACATTTATTTTTTAAAGATAATCCCTTTCAAATGTTGGCTGCAACTGCGCCGTAATTCGGCCATCCTTAAACACCAATTTTGAATGCCTCATTGGAGGACTTCGGTCGGTATCTCGTGAATAACTTCTATAATATTGGCTTCCAATGTCTCAATGGAAGCTGTTTTATCCACGAAGTATTTAGACTTTACACATCCCCACAAATAAAAGTCCAAAGGTGTGATATCACACGATCTTGGTGGCCAATCCATTGGTACGAGTCAAGAAATAAATTGCTCACCGAAAGGGCGACGCAGTAAATCCATTGTTTCACGGGCTGTATGTGAAGTAGCGCCATCTTATTGGAACCAAATCTTGTGGACATCACGGGCGCAATTTCCGGCAACAAGTCTTTTATTATAGCGTTCAGCATTCACTGTTACATTATCGCCAGCCTCGTCTTTGAAGAAATATGGGCCGACAATTCCTCCAGCCCAGAGGCCGCACTAAACGGTTGCTTTCAATAGATGTAATGGCTGTTCTTGAAAGGCCTTGGATTGCTATGCAGCCCAAATATAGCAATTTTGCTTATCGGCCTAGCCATTAAGCTAAAAATGGGTCTCATTGATAAAAACTATAAGTTGAGCTGAGCGCGCGATAAACACTTTTCACAGTGCGCTGATTTTCACAATAAAATTGTACGATTTGTAAACATTGTTAGGGCGTGAGTCTATCCATGATAAAATGTTAATGAATATTGAAAAGAATTATGTATTTATGTAGTTTGAGAGTAGTCATGCGTGATCTGTCAAAAAACCCTAACGGAAAAAGTACCTCTAATGTTTGACCATTTTTCTGTTTTTATTGTTCATTTCTTTATAAAAGCGTACCTCATTGTGCAACAAAAATCATATAAATTTTGTTTCCCTCACGTTATTGCGTATTTTCTTCATATAAAACAAATGTCGTGCATTCATTATATATGGCCTGGTCTACGAAAAGGTACCTTACGTGCGAAAACAAGTTTTCGAGAAAACAGCAGTTAAAGTTTAAACTTCTAAAAACCCTTGTAACTTTTTTAAATATTAATATTTTTTAATCCGGCATAGATCACAGTATCAATAAAATCACAGAAGCAGTGAAAAACATTTTTTTTTATATATAATATAAATAAATAAGAAAAAGTTAATGTAAATCGCAGAAATCGTTTTAAAAAATAAGTTAGCTTTTGTACCGACATCCATGCCAAAAAAAACTTATAAGACCCGGTGACAAACATTTTTCGAAGTACTGAATACGATTCTGGTGTCAAATTTGAAAAATTGTAAATGGTATATCCAAGATGGCGCTCCAAACATAGAAAAAATAATTTAAGTTTTCCAAATAGCAACACTAACTATAAATAAGTGACACATGTTTGTAAAGGTTTTTAAAGCCACTGACTACGAATATGATGTCAAATTGACAATTTTACAGTTGACAGCTGCGTTACGTCTCCTTATTCTACTTCGTGGCTTTTCTGTTACTATGTTTTAATCATTTCTGTTAGTCTTTTGTTCACAAAATAGTGAAAAATGAGTGTTGACGAGGAGTTTAGTGCCGTTTACAGTAAATATTTTCCTAAAAAAAATATGTCCGCCATATTGAATTTCTGAAATGTGATATCGGATTCGTAATCAGCAACGCCAAAAACCCCCGTGTATTGAATCTTAAGAGGATCCGTTAAATTCTAAAAAACATGTCCGACATATTGGATCCGCCATTTTGATTTTAAATAATCTCACTTCATATTCAGCGACCTCGCAAACCCCCGAATAACAGTTTTTAAATATTTTAATTAACTTTTGATGTTGAAACAATGCCACAATTCGTGACAAAAATTTTGACAAATCCTTAAAAACCACCATTTATAAAGGGGTTGGTGTCGAAATTCTGTATGTACAAAATTCTAATTAAAAACAAAATTCTGCTTTTTAAAATTCTGCTTTTTTAAAATTCTGCTTTTTTAAAATTCTGCTTTCTAAAATTCTGCTTTCAAAATTCTGTATTACAAAATTCTGTATTAAAATATAATGTTAACAATGTTAAAGAGGTAATGTAATTATTTAATTTATTCTTCTTCTTCTTAATTGGCGCGATAACCGCTTACGCGATTTTGGCCGAGTTTAACAAAGCGCGCCAGTCGTTTCTTTCTCGTGCTAACCGGCGCCAATTGGACACACCAAGTGAAGCCAAGTCCTTCTCCACCTGATCTTTCCAACGCAGAGGAGGCCTTCCTCTTCCTCTACTACCACCAGCTGGTACCGCATCGAATACTTTCAAAGCCGGAGCGTTTGTATCCATTCGGACGACATGACCCAGCCAACGTAGCCGCTGGATCTTTATTCGCTGCGCTATGTCTATGTCGTCGTAAAGCTCATACAGCTCATCGTTCCATCGTCTGCGATATTCGCCGTTGCCAACGTGCAAAGGTCCAAAAATCTTACGCAGAATCTTTCTCTCGAACACTCCAAGCGTCGCTTCATCGGATGTTGTCATCGTCCAAGCTTCTGCGCCATACGTCAGGACGGGCATGATGAGAGTCTTGTAGAGTGTTAGTTTTGTTCGACGAGAGAGGACTTTACTGCTCAGTTGCCTACTTAGTCCAAAGTAGCACTTGTTGGCAAGAGAGATTCTACGTTGGATTTCAAGGCTGACATTGTTATCGGTGTTAATGCTGGTTCCTAAATATGCGAAGTCTTTTAATTTATTATTATTATTATTTTTTATTATTATTCGAGATATTAAATAAAAAATAATAATATTAATAATAATAATTTTTTCTTCAGTTTCGATAGAATCCACAGTATTTTTGCGTAGAACTTTTTTTCGCGTGGGCGGCCTTCGGCCGCGCTTCAAAAAAATAACCCTCATCAGTCCAACTCCGGCTACGCAATCCACCTTATTTTTGCGCAGAACTCTTCTAAAAAACGAACCGCTACGAAGGATTATTAAGAAAAGAAATGAATTAAGTCACACTAAATGTAATTGGCTAAACTAAAATATTGTTATCGCTTAAACATATACATATGTATATTTATGGAATAAATGTTTATTTTGTTACTTCTTGTATGACGAAAATCACAAAACTTGAATAAAGCAGAATTTTTCGCATTAAACATGGAGAATTTTGAAAAAGCAGAATTTTAGAAAGCAGAATTTTAAAAAGCAGAATTTAAAAAAAGCAGAATTTTTTTGCAATTTACAGAATTTTGTCACCCAGAATTTTGTAATACAGAATAATGACACGCTCCCTTTATAAAGTTATGAATACATTTTTTGTAACAAATTTTTTGAAAACAGACTTGAGTATCGTATTCATTACAACTCAGACTGTCCAGGAATGGTTCAGTTTTTAGTTTGCACAAATTATTGACTTCGTTATTCTAATTTGTATCATAACAAACAAATCAATCTTTTTCGTATTTGTACTTTTATTTTTTTCTATTTTTAACAAACTTTTAAACAAATTATGACTTTCTGGTTTTCACCATTTTAAAGAGCCTTTCACACACTATTCGAATCAACAAAAAAGTGAAAAATGATTTTTTGACACCTAAGGTACCTTTTCGTAGACCAAGTCACATATAGAGAAATTACGATACACTGTCAAAGAAAAAAAATTATAAAAAATCAACGCATTTTTCTAGCAATTTTAAACTTGCACTTTATTATACTAAAATTTAATAAGCTATACAACTACATTTCAATAATTTTTCTACAATCTCTAATAAAAAAATAATAAGGTTGGCAAATTTATCAAAGTTTTGTATACAATTTTAAACATGGATTTATGTGGTTGTTATTAGAAATAAGCTATACTTTTATACAAAAATAATGAACTTTGAAAGCATAAAAAAAATAGTCAAAGCAGGTAAAAAGGTTGATGTGCTTTCGTTTGTCGCGGGCTACATATACATATGTATAGAAGTAATTATAAAAATCATTATTACGCACAGGTGACGCGTCGCTCGTGTAAGTTTCATGCGCTCTTTGGCTTACTCATATTATACATATATGTATGAATGTACATATATATTGGTTGTATGTAACAAATATGCAGGTGTGTATATGCACCAAATACAGGAACAATATCGACGATTTGTGTGCTTTTCCCTTCAATCATTTGCCAACTAATAGAAAACAAAATACTTTAAATACCTCTTTGAATTCGTAAACAATTACACAGCAGTAAACAAATTCAAAAGTTGCGCAATAAAAATAATATGTTATAGAACTTTTAGCATACAATGACAAATAATTCTTTTCGAAAATATTTCAGTAAAGTAAAAACAATATACATAAGTTTTTTCTTTAACTCGAGCACAACTGAGTCGAGGTTATATGCACATATAAAACGTGACTTAAGGCGCTTCTTAGCTAATCACTCACTTTGACATGAGGATTTACTTGTACAGTGCGAAAAAAGCGCTAGTGAAGCGAAGTTTTAAATATCCATTGGCTTAAGTGAATTGGTTTTTATATACGTTTCAATTAGTTACATGATATTAGGTGATACGAGTACAACAACGGCAAGTAATTAAATTCAAGTGAAGTACAAAAATAAGAGACCTCCGAAGCAAATTAAATTTTAAACGCCCATAAATTATAAGAAAACCCCCAATGTGGAATGGAATAATTTGGATGTTGTAAAACGTGAAAAAAGTTACACGAGGTGGAATTAGCAATAGAATACCCAGTAAATTATTCATTATTTTTCCACGATTTATACATAACACTAAACTATTTTACATATGCATAAATATTTTATATTTATTAGCTAAGCATTTATTGAAATAAATACTAAATACTCAACAAGAAATTAATTTTCTTGGAAAATGATTGAAAAGTACGTTCACATATGCAGGGCTTAGCAATAAATCCACAAAATTATTCTACTCGTTCAGATATCGCAGATTAGTTGCAAAATTGACAATCAGCTGTCAAAACTGTTTTGAAAGGTGTTTCTTCAAAGAGGAGGTTCTTCAAATTTTTGGTGGAATATTTTACTGATTTTGGTTCGTTTCATTATTATTTATAATAAGTAGAAAATGCAAAAAAGCAATATTCAATTTAATTTCGCAATTTGCTGCTAGTAATAGACAATTGGCGAAAATTCGTAAATGCGTCTATTGAGGTTGGAAAAACTGATGGCAGATATGCGCAGGCGAAATTCGATATTACATTTTATTATAAGCAATAACAGGCCAACACGACTTTTTCTATAATATGAATTCACAGTCAATAATATTTGACGAAAATTTCATTAGAATTATAGCTAAAGTCTTTTTTCTTTGCCGGCGTCCAATTTATTGTATTTAGCTTTTATACTTACGTTTCTCCTTACATTCGTATTAATAATTTTCAATAACACAGAAAACACAGAGTTGTACAGAAAAAAATGTCTTTACAATCTAAGCTTATTTTATAATCTCGGATTTCGGGAAAGAAATTGTGTATGGGTAATCTCACTTTTTAATTACGGATTGGGAGTTAAGCTCGAAAAAGTAGATAAGCTAGATATGTGAAGCTTTCATAAGAGTAAATGTTCATAGCCTAGTGCTCACTGAGTACAAATATTAACGCGCACTAATTGCTAAGTGATCTTGGTCGAGTTTCACAAAGCTCACTGTTCTTTGTTTCTCCTTCTTTCTAAATGAAGCTAATTAGATAGAGCAAGAAAAGTGAAATCCTTCCCCACTTTACCTTTCCAATGCAAAGCAAGGAGGCTGAAACGTTTACATTCATTTGTACAGTTCATTTCAACATTAGCGGCGATATTTGCCGTTCCAGATATTTTCCGTTAGATGGCTTTATCGAGTCGTACTGTGCGGCGGCATTACGCTCCAAAAAGCGTTCGTTGACGGCTAAGTATTTGGAGCAGCCAGTTGTGTGTTACAGAGTTTAAAAATGAAGGTAAGACAAGAGAAAACCCAATACACTCTTCGGTACCACTACGACCAAGGTGAAATGTCGGAGAACGTGTCAAACAATGTTTAGCTGTTTATGGACCCAATACGGGATTAAATGCCATAGCAAAGCGATTCCAAAGATTCCGTTTTGGTAAGTCAATCGTTAAATATGTAGATAAAATCATGGAAATCGTCAAGTCGGATCGGCATTTAAGAATTTATTCCATTGCCTAGGAATGG
This sequence comes from Anastrepha obliqua, assembly GCF_027943255.1. NCBI lineage: Eukaryota > Metazoa > Arthropoda > Insecta > Diptera > Tephritidae > Anastrepha > Anastrepha obliqua. Next base: position 123,812,262 of record NC_072894.1, read on the forward strand.
AAAACAAGTGAGAAAACTGCTAGAAACCATTTGCAAAAGGTCGCGTATACCTATTTTATTTTTATTATATAAACGAAGTAAAGTTAAACTTCTTCTTGGCATCAGAGTCCTCGCTTCATTCACAACCTTTCCCCACCCGTCTCTATCTAAGGCTACTTCCTTCCACCGCCGCACGTTCAGCTTTGCAAGATCATCTTCAACGTCTTCGAGCCATCTCTTTCTGGGGCGTCCTCTTCTTTGGCCTACAGCAAGGCAATTGCCTTTCGAGTTGTTCTCGCCTTGGTATTCTAAACATGTGTCCAAGCCATCTTATCCTCTGAGATTTTATAAATCTTATCACAGTTTCGTGTTTTGCTAAAAGTTCCAGCTCATGATTATAATTGTATCTTATTCGATAAATTCTTGGATAGAAGTTTAGTTTGTTGTTTGATGGCTTGGTACATTTTTCGTACCTTTTTATTCCTATAGTCTGTCTCCATTTGCTCGACTTGTCTGTTCAGGCGCTCTTTTTTCTTCTTTTTAATAATAATTTTTGCATGTTTCCCTTTTTCTTGATAATCGAGTAAATTTTGACGAGCGCATCTGTCTCGATATTTTTTCCGTGCTTCCTTCTTTTTTCATTAACTAAGATATTTTGCAGTCAAGGTCATACCATTCATTTTGCTGTTTTTGCTTGGTATCAACGGTTTTCTTTGCAGATTCTAAAAAACTTACTTCATATTAACTCAATAGGAATGAAAAATTATAATTTTTATAAAAATATAGGGTTTTTCAATAGGTGCGCTTCAACTTTTTTCCGATAGGGAGGGCGAACGGCGCAATATTTTTTATTTTTCGCTTGTCATTTGTAAACTTCATTAGTATACATTTCATCATGGAACGCTACACACTTGAGCAACGATTGCAAATCGTGCAAATTTTTTATGAAAATAATCGTTCTGTTGCTGCTACTTTAAGAGCATTACGGCCATTTTACGGTCCATTTAACAAGCCGTCCCGTTTTGGGGTACGTGAAGTCATTGGTCTACAGTAACAAGCCGGCGACGATTTGTGAGCTCAGAGCCAATATTGAACGCGAAATTGCTGGAATTTCGGCCGATTTATGCAAAAGAGTGGTCGAAAATTGGGTTCAACGATTGGACTTCGTGATCATGCAAAAGAAATCGAATTTCATACTTAAATGTATATGTTCAAACTCGATAATAAAAAAAAATTAGTTAAAAAAGTCAAACCGTTTGTGTTTTATTCAAAAAAGTTCAAAAGTTGAAGCGCTCTTACTGAAAAACCCATTATAAGCAAAGTTCATTACTTGACTGAGAGGGTAAAATATCGCCATTATTCATTAAGAAGTCACAAAGAGAAGGCATCTGCGATTCGCCAAGCGTTAGCAAGTGGCGAATAGATAAAACAACTGATAATTGGTAAGACCGCGTTCATAAAGGGAAACATTTGTTGATTCAACTCATAACTTGTGACGATTGTGCTTTGTCAACCCCCTTTGTGGTCTCATTCTTCTCAATGTTGTTGTTGACTGTATTGTTGCTAGTTCTTGGTCATTAGCAATTTCAAGGTATATAAATACGAGGGGCAACACCAAAAGAGAATTCGCATAGATTAAGTCACTAAATTTGCTCTGTTTGAACGCAGTTAATATCAGAAGAGAGATTTGGCAGCATTGAACATAAGGAGTTATACCAACTTTATGCGGATATTATTGCTCGATAACTTTATTATTGCTGTCACTTGGAAATTTTTCGTCAAGCGAGCAGAGTACAAACATAGCCAGCAGACCAGCGCCGAATCGATGGCGCCTAGAGACTTTCAGCGGTGAAATTTCCATTTAGACCACTTGTTGTTCACCAAGCAGTCTTTAGACTCAAAAAACAGTCTCTATATTACGAGCAAACTTTAAGCAGGCCACAACAAGAAGAATGTGGGGGAAAGAGGTAGTTGCATTTTATTTGACTTAAAAATACGCAACAGAATGTAATGCTTTCTTGAATGCAATGTTTAATGACTAGGAAAAAAAGAAATTTGTTTATCTTCCCGTAGGAAAAAGTCTGGTCATTTTACGAATTGCGGAAGAAAATAATTTCAGTAGTTGTTTTTAGATGTCTGAAATCATTGTGCTGGAACTTTATCCAGTAATTGGCACTCCGTGATATTTACACCCGGAACTCTAGATTTCTATTTGAACTAATTTAAATATTAATGCACAGAAAGATAAAGGCCACCACAAGGGGACTTAGTGTTTCCAAAGGACGTCGGTTAGCACGGGAAAGAAACGATTGGCATGCTTTGTCAAACTCGGTCAAAATCGTTTATCCTCTTAATCGCGCCAATGAAGAAAAGAAAAATCTTGGATAATTATGGGAGTCTCAGAAGAATTCCCATAAGACCTTTAACCGAGTTTCGGCTATCTAAAAGAGCTTTAACAGTGTTACGGCTATGTAAAAGAGTTATTCCGCCAAACGTAGAGTATGGTAACTACAGAGATTCTGCTTTTCTGCTGAGTTGTGGATCAGGCAATCAATCAGACTTTTGAGCATGGTGCTAGAATGGAGTTCGACCAGAATTTCTTTGACCCCCAACTAGTTGGCAAACTGCTTGTTTTGGTCATCATCAGAAAATAGATGAAATAATATTTTGAACATTTGCAACTCTGCAGCCGGACTAAGCTATGAAAATTCGTAAAAATATGGGCCACCTGAACTTAAATGCTTCTTTGTTTGTTTGTTTTCACTTTGCGGCTTTGATATTGTTAAACTTTGAAAACGGCCTCGACGTGAGGAATTTAATGCATTTAGACATATTCTCATATAATTAGTTTTATTATACTTATATTATTAGTCATGAATTAATTAAAAGTAAAATACTTCTTACACAACTGAAAATCGATTTCAATAAAAACCAGTTTAATTAACTGAATATAGAAAAACAATAGGGCAATTAATGATTTGTTGTATTTTGTTCTGCGCTTGGTATATTTGATGATTTACAAAAACAATGCTTATACAATGCAGAAACTGTTGTTATCTGTTTGTGCAGTGCACACTAGGCCGGGTCGATTTGTGGGGAGGCAAAAAAATCGCCCATTGCTCTGTGAAAATCATATTTTAGGGATCAAAATAAGAAACTTTGCCGAAGGAACCATACCTCTAAAACGAATTCTGATGTCCCCCAATTTGGGTCGAAGTTTTAGTGTCTTTTGTGGGGATGCAAAAAAATCGCCCATTGCTCTGTGAAAATCATATTCTAGGGATCAAAATAAGAAACTTTGCCATAGAAACCATACCTCTAAAACGAATTCTAATGTCCCCCAATTTGGGTCGAACTTTTTAGTTTCTTTTCTCATGTAAAGGCCAAAAATGGTGATATTTTGAAATGATTGTATAGGGAACCCCCCAGGGGAGTTCCAGGGGGTGTGCCACTGGCATGGGTGGATTGACCGTCCAAAGTTAGTGGGGGTCGGTCATACATTTGGACTCGATTGGAGCACTCTAAATGGGTCAAAGTGGGATTTTTCAAAATTTGCCCCTACCCAAAAGTTCGACCCAAATTGGGGGACATCAGAATTCGTTTTAGAGGTATGGTTCCTTCGGCAAAGTTTCTTACTTTGATCCCTAGAATACGATTTTCACAGAGCAATGAGCGATTTTTAAATCGACCCGCCCTAATGCACACCCAATGACTACTTGTGAGTTTGATAACTAAACTTTTTACACGTATTGCTGCTCACCTCAGTTAGATCCGACTTAAATATTATTGAGAACGGATAAAATTAAGTTCAGGATATGTTGGAGAAAGAAAAACAGTTTCGAAGAAGAAAATAGTTACGCGAAACTAAGGTTGTAGTAAGGCCTTTTTCCCACCTTTTTGAGTAGGTATATTTTTCAGGTATTGAGACATATTTGGCTCACTTGCTTAGCCCGCATACTTTCGCACCTGTTTTATTATGCCGTTATTTGTAAGGTGCTAAAATGTAAATTTTCTCATGCTGACCACAAACCGGCAAAAAATCTTAATAATCGGTTGAAATTCGGAATGAAACTAAACGTCATTTTGCTAATATTCTCAATTTTCCCCTCATGTGTACATTTCGAAACCTCAAAAGTAATAAAGGACCGCATTAGATACTCCGCGCGTGTAACCGCGGGTTAAACAAAAAAAGCATCGATTTCGATTCGAAATTTCCACGGTGATATAATTCAGTACAACTTAATAGAGTATCAAATTAAAAAAAAATTAAAGTATTAGAAAAAATCGGCGTTTTGTTAATCGATACGTTTGTATCTCGTAGTTTCTTGGATAGGTACATTAAAGTAACGCTCCCCAATATGCCATATCAGCGGTTGTACAATAAACTTAATTTTTCTTATTTTTCATGGAATGCAACTATTATTTTACAAAAGCAAAAAGAAAAAACTGTATTATAAGATAAATCGTGAACGACCCTAATTATAAAAGCTATTGAACTTTGTACTTCACTGATCGGCACACATTTTGTTGTTGCTTTAAATTTTCGTTATTATTTACCTCACATTCACGTTTACAAGTGCCGATATAAAAAATTGCGATCCGGAACGTAAACATCCCACAGCAACAAGCGTACGAGTAAATAACAAAGTAATAGCGAAACGCGGAATTGTGCCAAGTGTGTAAACAAAGATATGTACATACATATATTAAATTGTACAAAACGTGTAGGTATTTTTAAGCACAACTAGAAATATGATGACTTTGCACTCATTGTTCAGAATTGATTGAGCGATTAAATTTATAGTTGAGTACGTGAAATGTTGAAGAAAGAACAAGAAGATGAATACTCGAACCGTACTGAAAAGAGTATCGATTTAATTATAATGCCATGGAGTGGCAGTCAGTCCATCAAATTTGCTTAGTTCAGTAGTTTTTCAATGCAAAATTTTTCATTATTATGGAATTGAGTGACCAGAGAGGTGTGATAATTTCCCCAATTGCTATGTTGCAACAGCTGTCAAAGTTACCAATGACATCCAGCTGTCAAAATATTCAGTTGGAATTGTCATTTCATCATATGTATGTATGTACAAACATACCTCGTTTCACGCCTGCGCAAAGTGTGGAAATTATTATATTAAGAAATATTATCGAGTCAAAGTCGTCATAATGGCTCCAAAGTGCAGGCATTTCATCGCACCCTTGAAAAGCTTGAGAGTCAGCCCACTCTTTTGTATCTTGAGCCATTACCCAAGCAGATAATGATGCGTAGTCAAGAAAACATAGCTACATACATATATCGAAGAATACCCAGAAATATCGACTCGGCTCCAAACCGGCTTATTTTGCTTTATGTCTGTAGACAATACCGTGAGTTCGATTTTTGGGCGCTGGGAATGTTGGTCGAGGATTCACATTTCGGCCGAAAAATCATTTTCTCAAATATGGTCAGTTTGGGCTCAGCGGCCGAAATCACAAATCACCTAAATAATAATGTTCTAAAGTAGCTAGAACGACTTTCTCGGTAACCTTGTTTACAGATGTTCACTTCCGCTCGAAAAAAATTTGAAAAAAATGGGATTGAAAAAACTGAGACTGCTCTAATATTCCTTTAATTGAACCCATGTGTAACATATAAATTCTCAGTTTAGTACTTTAATGGTCAACTGAATACAATTTTATTATGAAAATGATGAAAATAAAACTGTGGAAATTGTTGCTAAACATTTTTCCAAAATGTTCGGTATTAAAAAAAATTTCAATATTAATAAATTTCTTCACATTCAATCTATACTCGCTCAAAAATCAAAAAAAAAAGAGTCTCTTCAGCTGATTCTGTCGAATTCACTGAGAATGGAGAAGCAGCCTACCCTAGACTATAAATCGAAGTCAAGGTGAGTTTTTATAAAATGTATGCATAATAAAAAACCTGGTAATCTTTCACAAAAATGCTACAAACAAGATTGCACCCATCAGAGAGTGCGTGCCGTCACAATGGTCTAGTTGTGTACTGTTACAAATCTTTTGCTCTTCGCAATAAAGTCAGTGCTTTTTATACCCAAAACGCAAAATTTTTTTAATTCGGTGTTTATTTCTCTTTTTAATTTAAATGTACCAAATCTATAAATGAAAAATATTTAAATAATTAAAAAAGTCTACTATTGGATTTAAAACTTATACTGAGAAGATTTCAGTGCTATTGAAAATTTGTTGATTCTTATAAAATTTGATGTTTTGAATGTGAAAATCTCATTTTTTGTTCCTTTTGAGGGAGCGCAACGATATTAGACCTTCTTCTTTCTACTCTTTTAAACATTTGAAACCTTTTGATAGACTTTCAAAGCCTTTGAATTTACTGAATACCAATTAAAGCCATTGAAGTGAATAAGAAAATAAGAAATAAGAAAAATAAATAATTGGCGCGTACACGTCTGTTAGGTGTTTGGCCGAGCTCCTCCTCCTATTTGTGGTGTGCGTCTTGATGTTGTTCCACAAATGGAGGGACCTACAGTTTCAAGCCGACTCCGAACGGCATATATTTTTATGAGGAGCTTTTTCATGGCAGAAATACACTCGGAGGTTTGCCATTGCCTGCCGAGGGGCGACCGCTATTAGAAAAATGTTTTTTTATTAATTTTGCTTTCACCGAGATTCGAACCAACGACCTCTCTGTGAATTCCGGATGGTAATCACGCACCAACCCATTCGGCCACGGCGCCCATAACTCTTTTTTGAAAAAGGAATACCTTATCTTGTTACATAAGTTCAAATATAGCAAAAAAGGGGTTTTCGGCCATTTTTCAAAGAAATTCTCTTAACATAAGTTTTAAATACAAGAATGGATTTTTAAAACTCTGTGTTTTCATCACGGCCTATTGTACATAACCTCAACACATTTATTTTAATAAGCGCACACAGTAAAGACAATTTGTCACGAATACAAAGTTTTTAAGTAATTCAATAAATACAATAGTAAAAATAAAAATAAATAATAAAATTTTGGTATTTTCTTTTCTTTAAATGGGGGTTTTAGTGCTTTTTGTATATCCAAAACTAGGCAACACTGCAGTTGCGAGAGAGAGAGAGATTTGACTGCTCGAAGGGGAAGAAGAAGAATAAACTTGAAAAACAAAAATGTGATTAAAGCGAAGAAATGTCACACACGAATAATCACCAACAACAGCAATAATCTTAATCGTCGATAATGTGACCAGATGATAAAAAGAAGTTAAGCTAAATAGAACTGAGTAAATTATTGAACTAATTTAACTAAATCGGCTGTCGACCGCCCTGTGACATTGTAGCCGGAGTTGCTGGCCCAATTTTGTTTTTCACCATAGCTAATCTGGTAAATCTATCAACCTTGGTAACTTCGGCACGTCACCGGGGACTCGGCAGCAGAATTCTTCCCGTTCGTTTCATACGTATTCACAAGCTCGTTGATGTTCTTTCACTGTTTTGATTTTTTTCGTACGTACCATCTCAATTTTGTTTTGTAAACAATTTGCTCACATGACCTCTACTGCGTTCTCTGAGAGCCGGTTAACTGTCTGATCTTGGCCACACCTCTGAAATCTTTTCACTATTTATACGACGATATTAATTTGTTAATACTTGTTTAACTTTCTTGCCCGAGTAATTTGCCATTCGAATGCCCAAACTACAAAAGCAAAATACGTGCAAATTTTGTTTTGGTACTACTGCTCCCACCTTAAATTCATATATGGTATGAATTTCTTGTTGCACTTTAACCAGTTTTGCACTCAGCAACTTGATCAGAATTGTGGAAAAAATCAATTCCTGGAAAAAATTACACTTTTTGGTTAAATATCGCTTTTAGAATTTCATTGAGAAACATTTTTGGCTTTGCTCTAATATGTTATCGAACTTTTTTAAACTACCCAATATAAGAAAGTCTTGTGATCAAATATTTAAGGCTACATAAAAATGTTACCCTTGAAGCTTTTAGTTAGATGTCCCTTTATTCTCTCACAAGAAGATTTGCTAAGGTTACTTTTTCCGGCATTCATCGGAATTGGAAAGTTTCATCTCCTGTCGGCAATCAGCAGTTAGAAACAGAACTAGAAATTCTCTCCAGCAAAGCTAAACATGGAAATGCTAAACAACAACTTGAAATCAAAAAAAAAAAAAAAATCAAGTGTTCTTCATTGAATACACCATAAGTGTAATACACACATACATATTCGTATACGGTACACACCAGACGACAATAAACATCAATATAATAATAATTTTAATTCCAATGAAGAAATATTAAGATAACTGCGCACAAAAATTTCACATTTCACTGGGCGCATACAGTATGCAAAACTCGTATTAGTACACCCCCTTATAAATAAAAAAACCACGTATATTTTCAAAATTATTTTAAAACAAATGCTTGAAACCGTTTTATTTTATAGATTATTAACTAAAATAAGGCCAAATAACAAAACCGCTCACAAAGTGTATTGAATTACAAAAAAAAAAATAAGAAAGAAAAAAATTAACACTTTTCACAGAAGCAAAATTCGTATTAGTACACATGTATTTTTAATGATTTAAAGAGTTCAGAAAATTAATATTTTGTAGGATACCCTCGTTGCCTTAGAACAGCAGACAATCTCTTCGGTATAGATTCCACCAATTTTTTTGTGAGATTTGGAGAAATCTTCTTCCACTCTGATTTGAGGACTTTTTTTAAATGTTCTCGGTTCCTTATTTGATGATGTTTCAGTTGCTTTTTGAAAATCGTCCATAAATTTTCTATGGGATTAATATCCGGGCTTTGTGGTGGTGTTTTGAGATAATTTGGACAGTTATAAAGGATCTATAACCTTGTATCCAACTCCGTGTGCTTAGGGTCGTTATCTTGTTGGAATATAAATTTTTTTTTGCAACCCAATTTTTTGGCACTTTTGCGTAGATTCTTTTTTAAAATATCACTATATTGCCTCGCAGTCATAATTCCATCAATAAAATGCAACTTTCCTACTCCGTTTGCCCCGAAACATTCCCATACTATCAGAGAACCACCACCGTGCTTGAAAGAAGGATGCAGATTTCGTTTTTGAAGGCTAGTATTACACTCTCTCCAAATTTTTATGCGTCCATCGGACATTTTTATATTAAATTTACACTCGTCCGAAAAAATTACCCTTTTCCGAAACCGCATATTTTTGTTTAAATATTGCCTGGCGAATATAACACGCTTTCTTCTATTGACTGAGCTTACATACGGTTTTCTAACCACAGTTCTGCTTCTAAATCCCAATTTTTTTACATAATTGCGCACTGTTTGAGGTGTAACTTTGAAAGAAAGGTATTTTTCTAGTTCTGCAGCTAGTGAAACTCCACTGACGGTGGGATCTTTCCTGATAAGGCGTTTCAAATAAGTCTTGTGCCTCTGTTCAAGCTTTGCCGTGTTCACATTTCGAAGCTTTTTGTCAATCCTTCCACTGTTTCTATAAATTATGACTACGTTTTGTATTGTAGACACACTTTTCTGCAATGTTCTCGCAATTTCGCGTAAAGACTTTCCGTTTTTGTTCATATTTATTATTAATCTCCTAGTTTCGTTTGATAATTCACTTACTTTAGGCGAAATTGCAAACTAACTCCGCGAACTTCAACAAATGGCTACTAAAACGCAACTGCCCAAGGTTAAACATTGAATGTTTAACACAATCGTTTCGAAAATAACGGTAAATACCAACAAATTGTTTACAAATTCAACGAATACTAAGTGTACTAATACGAATTTTGCCTGCAGTAGAAATAGCTACACTGCTACTAAAGATATTTTTTTCAATTCTATGCAAATGTTTCGGAGTTTTTGTTATTATTCTATTTTTTTATGAATTATACAATACCGCACTACGATTGAAATCAATTGCTTTAAAGTAAATTTGAAAATATACGTGGTATTTTTATTTGTAAGAGGGTGTAATAATACGAACTTTGCATACTGTAACTGTTTTAAACAACAGTGTTTTGCAAGCGAAGGCAAATTGTATTGTTCTGGACTTATCACAGTGGGGCAATAACACTAATTTCGTTTTATTGCATTTTAATTACCTGTTGAGTTGTATAGTCATGAGGCAAAATATTCGTAGTCCTTTGTTTTTAACTGAATAAATATATGTGTACATATGTATGTGTGCATATGTGTGTCAAAAATGGTTTTGTTATGGAGCAGCAGAAAATATTCAAGGACAAACATGACGAACTGAACATACATATGTATGTATGTAACATGCATTTTTATGTAAATATGTAACCTTCAGTTACAAAAGAGCAGCTTACCCTAAAAGGAGGTGTGTACCAACTGGGCTAGTGTTGGTTTCTCAAGAGCTTAAAAATACAATAGTAAAACCCGTTTCATCGCTAATGGCTGAAGAAAACTCATTGTTCACTGCTGAAAGTGTGTACAAATATAAATACATACATACAATGGATGTATACAAATTCATGTACGTGGTAAATGTAAGCACGTGCAAGTGGCGTGAGCTATGCTAGATAGGATACACTGCTAGAAAATGTGTAAATTAAAACTAGGTCAGAAATCTTGGATCAAAATTGTTTTAAAGCCAGTGTGCTGCCTTTCTTAATAATAATCAAATTGTAGTTAAAGTAGTTACTTGCATATATTAATAAGCATAAACGGATGGAGTAGATACATATCAGAATCGGAAACATCTCAAAGGTGCCGTCACACCAATGGTATGTGGGGCACGCTCCCACTACTACTCTAACAATCCTTCCACCCCAGCTAATTCTAGCCTGGGACCACACCACAAAAGTGTAGCGTTTATGTCCGAAGATACAACTGGTACTTGCGTCCAGGCACCTCATGCGCCCATGCCTCACCTGCAGGCATGTGAAGGCTATACGCCGTCGATGGTCCCAATTACTATCACTGTGTTTATAGGTGCTTTTAAAGTAAGGGAAACATCGGAAAAGTGGCAGTAGTGATATACGTATTAACCCAATACCGTCTTGTCTTCTGTAAAATTATATATTGATATTATCCTACTCAAAAAGCTGGGTTCAACTGGTCTTCACCTTAGTTTACCTAACTGGTTTACATCTTATCTCACTGTAAATTCGTGTAAACAATATAAAATTTGATGCCATCTTGGGCCACTATTATTCTTAATCTTTGTCAATGATATTCCAGACATTTTTTGACGTCGCGTTTTTTGAAGTATGCAGGTGGCTTGAAAATATACAATCGTATAGAGGACGTAGCTAACTGCAAGAGATTTCAAGAGGACTTAACAAGATTGGAAGCTGGGTGTGATGATAACTCCTTACCCCTTAATGCTAGTAAATGCCAGTACTTGTCCTTCAGTAGACGTAGAGTTGCGACGGATTTCTATTACAAGTTGGGCATTACCACCCTCACAAAAATTTGTGAAAAGGACTTGGTGGTCATATCTATATCGAAAATGTCGTTTTCTAAATATATAGACCTTATGATTCCCAAGCCTAGGGCTATGATCGGCGTTGTAGTAAGGAATTTAAAGGAGTTCTAGGATCTTTCTCCGCTGAAGAATTTGCATTTATCTCTTGTTAGATTAAACCGCGAACATTGCAGCATTATCTGGGATCCATTCTAAAGGGTTTTTCAATTGGCACGGGCCGATTTTGGCGCCCTGTGGCAGCCATTTTGTTTTGGTGACATCTGTCAAATCTTTTGTTTATAATTCAGTTGTTTATGCCAAATCATCATTACAAGTTACACGATTGAACAGCACGTTCAAATGATAAAACCTTATTATCAAAATGAGTGTTCATTAACGCAAACGTTGCGCGCATTGCGCCCATTTTCCGGTAGACGTGGTGGCCCTTCCAATTTCTTATGGCCCATATTGAACCATATGGACCTAGACGACATGTGGTTCCAGCAGGACGACGCTACGTGCCGCACAGCAAACGCCATTTTATTCCATTTCAACATCTACCCGCCCTTATTGAAAAACCCTATATATGGGTTCATCTTTAAGAATTGAGAATATTCAAAAACGCGACACTAGATTTGGCATTTATTCCTTTCGTTGGCCCTGTAGTTTTCCTGCATACAAAAGTAGGTGCTTTTTGTTAGCGTTGCCAACATTAGAAATGCGAAGAAAAAATTCGTCGTTAAATTTTATAAGGAAAATAGCCACGAATCATATCAAATGGCGCTTTTCAATACCTTCCATCCATCTTAGCACAAGACCAGTTTTAGTCGTAATGAACTATTAACACTTTGTGTAAGGCAGTCTAACCAATTTTGTAGACACATTCTCTAACTCCCAAGAGACTTTTAAGTCAAAACTTAACCTGGAGATTTACTTTTTGAATTGTGACTGATGTATACGAGGGGTGCCTTTTATATGTCGGGATTAGAGAACAAAAACAAATTTTAATCATCGAAAATCACTTTATTGTTTTTCAAAATATTCTCCATGAAGATCTATACACTTTTGCATGCATTTGAACCAATTGTCGAAGCACTTTTGCCACTCTGAATGAGGTACCACCAAAACATGCATTCTGAATGCCGCAACCGCTTCTTCAGGTGTCGAAAAACGTTGACCTCTCAGTTTGTTTTTTACGTCCGGGAATAAAAAGAAGTCATTTGGTGCCAAATCAGGACTATACGGCGGATGACCCATTAATTCAATGTTTTGGGTGCTCAAAAATGCAGTTGTTTGAGCCGATGTGTGAGAGCTCGCATTGTCCTGGTGAAGAGTGATGTCTTTGGCCATTGGTTTTCCTAATTTCTTGGAAGACAACTGGCAAACAAATGGTTGTGTACCATGTGTGTACTGTTCTGCGTTGTTCTAGTGGTACGAGTACGGTTGCGACATATCCAGTTTTTCCGAAAAAACAGGCGACCATTTGCTTGGAAGTGCTTCGTGCGCGAACAACTTTTGTTGGATTTGGCTCATCTTGAAACACCCATACAGTCGACTGCTGCTTACTTTCGGGCTCATACGCGTAGATCCATGATTCATCACCTGTCACGATGTCATAGACGTGTTTCGAAGCCCCGCGATCGTATTTTTTGAGCATTTCCTTCGACCAATCGACACGAGCCTTTTTTTGAGCGATTGACAAATTGTGTGGGATCCAACGCGAACAAATTTTTTTGACAGTCAAATGTTTATGCAATATTGAAAGTATGCTGGTCCCACTAATGCCTAAGATTGTCTCAATCTCACGATAGGTCACATGACGATATTGCAATATCAGTTCGCGCACAGCATCAATGGTTTTCGGAACAACAACTGATTTTGGACGTCCTCCACGAAATTCGTTTTGGAGTGAACTACGACCACGATTGAATTCCCCATACCATCGATAAACACTGGTCCTTGATGGAGCTTCATCGCCAAAAAATGAATTAAGTTCATCCATACAATGTTGCTGAGTTAATCCACGTCGAAAGTTGTAAAAAATAATCGCACGAAAATGTCCATTTTTGGACCGAGATGAATCTTTTAAGTTACTGTAAACAACACAAATAGCGCTGGAATTTCAAAAAAGCCAAAAAATGTCAAACTTTGCGATACAGCTGTCAGTTGCCAGATTGCAACACCAGGGTTGCCAAATCCCGACATATAAAAGGCACCCCTCGTATCACTGCATTGTTTACCATATATGTATTACATTTGAGCTTTAGTATTAGTATTCTACTCGAATTGTACTTTAATTGATGAATGATTGAATAAATAAGAAGTAAAGGCAAACTAATATTCGAAGTTCTCGAGTAGCTCGCACTACAAAACTTTTCGAGCCTTGACTGTGGTGACGCCGAGTCTGTATATACATACATATTAACTGCCGAAAGCGGCCGGTTATTTTCAATGGCCTCATTTTTGTCTACTGCCCTGTCAGTTTTCAAAACATGTGATTCCTTACTGCTTTTGCTTGTGGCGTTTCAAATTATACTATATGTTTGGCTTCTAGTATATTTCAGGATTTTACAACAAGTGCGGCAGCAAACAAAAATTGTTACTACAATACCACCCGGCTTTGGGATTCCAGCAACCACATTCCAAACAAAGCGTTTCTCCTTTCGACGGCATGACAAATGTTCAGAAACTAATTCTGTTGTATCTGCCATCTCACTACGATTATAAATCTTGTAGATACATAATGCCCGTTGTTCAATTATTGCCCTCAATGAACAGCACAACTTGAAAAAGTGATCGCTATTCAATTAATGCATGCGAAGACACACAATGCTCGAAGGTCTCGAGTGGCTCGCGTCACAAAACGTTTCGAGCCTTCACAGTGGTGACGGCTAGTCTGTGTGATGCATACAACATTTCTATACTCGTTCACGCTGACGTCACTTTGGTGGATGAAACGAGCATTCGCATTGCCGCAATCGTCGTGCACAATGAGCTAACGGTCCATTACTTATTACCGAACGTAAACGACTGATCATACAAAGCCCGAGTAAATGAACGCGTATACACAAAATCCAGGTATAGGTATGTCGCAGCTCCCGCATCCTAATATGAAAAGATATGGAAAGTGTGAACGAAGTACATGCCAAATAGTAAACTATTTTTTCCAAGTGAATTTGATCGAGATAAATAAAAAGCGAAAGTCGTGTCTTCTTTCCCATATGAGGAGGTATTTTCTATGTATGAAGGCTCGACCATCCACAGCCACCAACAAAAGTTATCAGTTGATGAATACTAGCAGAAGTAGTAGTCTCTTGTTCTATGCTACTGGAGTGACCTAAACAATTTGGGAAATGTTTTATGTTTTTTTAATACCAACAATAAAGTAGTCAGCCTTCATAAAATTCAAAGGCTCCGAAACGATCCGTGACGAATCTCGTGAAAATGTACTGAATACTTGAGTTGAAAAAATTAGCTACTGTAAAGTCGTTCTTGGAAGTCATGTGAATTAAGTTCTGTTCGAAATGCAATGGCAAGGTTTACTCTATCCAAAAAGTGTCAGCGATTCGCTATGTGTTAGGGAGTGCGAATAGGTGAAACATCTGTCTTAAATAAACATGTATTCTATTTATATAAATTTGTGTGTAAAAGTGCCTGCAAGAAGTATACTCCTATACGAAAAAACTTGTCATTCTCAAGGACTTTCGAATATTTGCATCTACTCGTATATATTTATATATATCCAATTTCCCTTAGCCGGCTTTGACTAAATTTGCTTTTCACTCATCAGCAAATTTGCCCAGTTGTACTTCCACTTTGAAATATTGACGGCTGAAAACGAATTATATTCATGCAAATAAATTTTCAACACAAGGGGTCTATGAACACACGTTTGTCAATATTCGACCTCACTTGAGTTGTTGGTAAATTTGTCGCACATACACGCCCACATGCTTATATTTGAGTTATTCATTAATGGTTTTTTCAATATCTGACGAAATAACCTTCAGCTTTGCAAAGTTATTGGCTTAAGTGGAGCTTTCAGTTTATTATATAAACACAGATATGTAGGAGTGTGCATGCGCGCAACCAAGGGGGCTTGAACCCCCTCCCGAAATTTTGATAATAAGTAAAGATGCCTTTTTTCATCATATTTATTATGATAAAAAATTAAAATATGCAATCATTGGTAAACAATTTTTTTTTCCCGAAAAATAAAAATAGTGTCGGCCAAATCTAGAAAATTAGGCAGTTTGCTTTTGTGTTTCCACAAGAACGATAATAATGCCTAAGCACGATGAAATGCTTGCGTTTCTATGCCGAAGTGAAATTCCTAAAATTATTAAATAATGCTGAGAAGTAATTGTGACTGTACGATATTCCATTCTTGTATTAATTTATTCGCAATCTAAAAGACGGACTTTAAGCATAAGAATAGCATTTTTGGCAATTTCAAGCATTTTTCGGCAATAACCGCTCCAGTCTTGATGGTAGTGCTGCATTAAATTGAAAAGAAATTTCATATTTTTATTGTATTGACTTACAAGAAGCTTTTTAAGTCGCATGTAACAGAAAATTAGCAAATGAGAAGCAATCGCTAATATCGCTGATAAATTACACAAAGAGCAGCGGATCTAAAAAACTTTCCCTGAGGTACTCCAGAGCTGGCAATGAATGTTTCAGAGGATATACCATCAATTGTGACCACACAACGCCTTCCGCATAAATAGAATTTCAACCATTGCAGGAAAACCGAGGGAAACCCAAGCGTAGATAATTTATATAATAAAGAGACTGTCGAAAGCTTTGGAAAAATCCGTGTAAAGGCAGTCGACTTGCTCTCCTGCTGAGAAGGCTCTGTGAACCGTCTAGTGATGAAATTAGCCTTTTAGTGACAAATGACATATTTTCTTTGACACTGCTTTCAAAATAATTTAGAGTTTGTCAATAGCTTTGAAATTGGTCGATAACTATTTATTGCCGCTTTTAAAAATTGGGGGTATACTTGTTTGATGTTATGATATACACACATACATATATGTTTTAATTTAGAACTACTATCGAGAAAAGAGGATATCTTAACAATCATTTTTCTTATAACAGAATTAAATGATTGGCAAAAACTATTTTTTTCGTTTTTTAACGATTTAGGAATGAAATTCGACGCAACAAAAAAGGGAAAATAATTTGGACTTAGTCAAGTGAGAGGGAATGTATGTTACTTAAGAAGTACGATGTTACAAGAGCGGTTGAATATCGCAGCACATTTTTATATACAGAGACGGAAATTCCGGCTCAAAAATAATTGTAGAAAATTTTGTTGAAATCAAAATATAGCTTTCTTTCATTAAATTATTATTGCTAATTTTTTATCACTAATTTCTAGCGGCCGCCGTAGCCGAATGGGTTGGTGCGTGACTACCATTCGGAATTCACAGAGAGAACGTAGGTTCGAATCTCGGTGAAACATCAAAAGTAAGAAAAACATTTTTCTAATAGTGGTCACCCCTCGGCAGGCAATGGCAAACCTCCGAGTGTATTTCTGCCATGAAAAAGCTTCTCATAAAAATATCTGCCGTTCGGAGTCGACTTGAAACTGTAGGTCCCTCCGTTTGTGTAACAACATCAAGACGCACACCACAAATAGGAGGAGGAGCTCGGCCAAACACCCAAAAAGGGTGTACGCGCCAATTATATATTTTATATACATACTAGCAAACCCGGCCCCCTTCGCTGGGCACACTAAAATAGAATAGATATGGTTTAGAACAGAAAATATATGATTTTCATATTATTTATTTCTTTATTCTTTATTCAAGCGCTTTGGCATAAACAATATTTTTTGTTTTTCTATTTGTTTTTGAGTAAATATAAAATATAAATTGAAAATCAGGAAAAAAGAAGATTGTTTTTAAATTTCAAATCAACGCATATGAATAAACAATCGTCTTTTTTCCTGATCATCCATGAATTTTTCGTTTCAATTTATATGTTTTATTAAGCATTGGAGCTTTTTTAACCATTAACCATTTATATTTTTCAACAAAAAAAAACGAAAAAAATTGTTTTTTCCACGAACACATAATTTCATTCGGATTTCACATTAAATTCTCAAATTTCGTAAGAAATTATTCACTGTTCCAAAATCCACTCCAAAAAAATTCACAAACAATTTTTACATGTTGCACTTACGTTTTTTCCTTATGGCATCCAAATCAGAAAGAAATATTGACACATTGTAACTCACACTGTCAATTTGACAGTTCAGTTCCGCCCCAAGCGTTAGAAAAGTAAGCGACATTATGGCTGGCTCAAAAGAACGATGTACCCGTTGCCACTGCTCCGAATTACAACCAAACTTTACGAAACCCATTTTCAATACTTACTTAACAATGTGTGTAAGTTTGGTTTAATTCGGTGCAAAGACACGGCGGGTCCACGTTTTGGCATATATTTCGAACCCTAGTCATCAATAGGTATGAAAATTACCCCGTATTAAAGCACTTATCAACAGCTTTCATTTGATATCCATATTGTACAAACACATTCTAGGGTCCACGTTTTGGTCTCTATCTCGAGACCCTAGTCACGGAGCGGATGGAAATACTCTGAACTAAAGCATTCACCAACAGCTTCCATTTGATACCCATATTGTACATACACATCCAAAGGTTACCCGGGTCCACGTTGTGACCTATATCTCGAGACCCTATCTACCAATAGGTATCCAAACTATACGGAAACCATCTTCATTACCTCCTTAACAATGTGTGTAAATTTGGTTTAATTCGGTGCAAACACACGGCGGGTCCACGTTTTGGCATATATTTCCAGACCCTAGTCATCAATAGGTATGAAAATTACCCCGTATTAAAGCACTTATCAACAGCTTTCATTTGATACCCATATTGTACATACACAACCAAAGGTTACCCGGGTCCACGTTTTGACCTATATCTCGAGACCCTAGTCACGGAGCGGCATGAAAAATACTCTGTACTAAAGCATTCACCAACAGCTTCAATTTGATATCCATATTGTACAAACACATTCTAGGGTCCACGTTTTGGTCTCTATCTCGAGACCCTAGTCACGGAGCGGATGGAAATACTCTGAACTAAAGCATTCACCAACAGCTTCCATTTGATACCCATATTGTACATACACATCCGAAGGTTACCCGGGTCCACGTTTTGACCTATATCTCGAGCCCTATTTCCAAAATAAAATATGATCCATGTTACTCGTGGATGATGTAGCTTTCGAATGGTGAAAGAATTTTTAAAATCGGTCCAGTAGTTTTTGAGCCTATTCGTAACAAACAAACAAACAAAGTTTTCCTCTTTATAATATTAGTATAGATATATAATTTCTTATTATATTAACTTTTTATTATTATTAAAATGTTTTTTTAGAACATTAAGAGGAGAGGATTTTATATAAAGTCTCCTCCGGAAAAAAATTCTGGTTGCGCGCATTAAATGTATGCTTGTGTGAATGTGTTGCAGAGAGGGAGAGAGAGCCGTTATTCTATTTTCTAATTAGTTCAAGCTCAGGCAGCTATTTAAACAAAAGCCGAGTACTTTCACATGAGCCGAAACGATTCCTATTTTTCTTTGTGAATTAGTTAAAAATCTACATATACATATATATGTACATATGAAGACTGTGTTATACATATGTATGTATATGTGAACTACAGCTTCGGAGAATTACATACAAACATACATACATACATACATAGGTAGTTTGTTGACAATAACATGGCTAGGCATAGCAAAAGGCAATGTTTTGCTGAAAATAAGTAGAAAATAACAACACTGCAATTAAAAATTGTAAACACCAACATAAAAACAAAATCCATATATGTAAATTTTATTTGCAGACAATAAAAGAGGACAAGTTGAATAAATACTGTTGTTAGTAGAGCTGCGCTCATACAGCATTTGCATGTTTTGTAGGTATATTTGTTTACCAATGTCAATGTGATAAGAACAGGAAACTTAATGTTTACTCTATTTGCATTCAATTTTTGTTGTTTCATAATACATACGTACATACACATATTATATTGTACATTTATTAATGCCACCCAAGAGAACCAGTTTGAGCTGATTTCGATTTCGCACGATTCCGAGCATCTGAAACGATTCCTCGCACGAGAGAGCTGGCGAGTAAACAAGTATCGAACGATTGTTCGATCACAAAAACAAAGGAAGGAAAGAAAAACAAAAAAGTGGGAGTGTACAGTTGTGGCGTTGACGAAAACTATTTATCCACTACATGCATCCATGTATGAACACGTGAACTAACACACGCACAATACACGCATATAAACATGTCTAAAGCTTAGGAGCAATAACTTTTGCAATTGGCACGGTGTGTGGGGAAGCACGTGCTTGTGCTGCTCTTTAGCGACATCGTACACTTGGTGTTCGTATTGTTGTTTGGGTTACGATTGGGCTTTTGCCACTTCTGCTTTTGTTCAGCAGCTGCTGACTTCAGCTGCTACATAGGGTTGTACATACATATATAAAAATAAATATCTATAAACAAAAAGGTGGATTCCGTAGAAAAGTTTATTGATACCCAAGCAATAAATGATAAAAAAACAATACCAGTTTTTTGTATTCAAAATATATTATATTTACCTACATACATACATATGTATGTATATACAGTGGCTCACAGCCGAAATGATGAGATTAACGGAAAATAAAACACACATTTTTCACAAAATTGGTATTTGAGTTAAAATAATAAAAATAAAAAAGAATTAAAAATAATGAAAAATTTAAATAACGAAGAATTTAATAATAAAGATTAACGAATAAAAAAAATATTTAAAATTAAAATAAAAATTAATTATTTTGAATATTCATGATACATTGCATAGCATTCGCACATTTGGATTTTGTACATAAGAAAATGAATTGAAGTTATATTGTTTCAAAATCTGTTTGCTTATGTATTTACTGCAAAGCAGCCGTTATAGGCTCCATGTTGTTTTTTCTGATTCATTACTATTTAATTTTCATTGTTTCTAGATGTTATATACCTGTCAAGTTGACGGATTTATAAGTATGTAAAAACAAGTGGCATAGCAGAAATAATAAAATAAAAGTGTTCCAAAGAAAATGTGGAGAAATACATATACATATGTATATTACCTTATTTAATTAGAAACCAATATGTAATTATGTATATAAAATAATATTTGTACGCTCAGAATTTTTTAAGCATTAACTCGGAACTCCGGGAAAATGACGGGTTCTGTAAATCTGTACGGCTTTTTTTAAAACATCTTTACATACATATTTGTAATACATTTTTAGCCATTCCCCCTTTAACGCTTTTTTGAGATAAAATATACAAATATTTAAAAAAAAGGATATACACTTGTTACTTTCCAGTCATTGAAGAAAATTCCAGAAGATAATCATTCGGTATAAAATTAGATTGGAAAAATTCTGGGAAAAGATTGATGGCGTGCTAGCAGATGTACTACCAAAAGAAGTAGCAGATGGGACACTACTACAGGATTTCTTAGATTTCTTGTCGAGGTGAAATAGGTGTTAATTTGCAAATACTACCGAGAAAAGAGGATATTTTAACAATCATTATTCTTATGACATAACTAAATTATTGGCAAAAACTCTTTTTTTTTTGTTTTTGTTATTTTTCTTTAATTTCTTTTAGTCTTTTGTTATTCTCCTTTAAGGTATACAAATACATATTATATTTATGCCGTTCTGTATTCCTTTTAATTAAAAGTTAAATTTTCGGTTCCTTCAGATGACATGTGTGCCGTGTTTGACTATGCTGCGCAGATTTTGTGGTTGGAGTTCTGCATTTGGTTTTCTCCAAACAAAATTATTGCCGTCTGATCTGAAAAGGTTAAATTTGCTTTTGTCAGCAAAAATTATGGTGTTCTGGAAGTTTTCATCTTTCGTTATACGGTTTCTTATATGCTTTAATCTGGGAATAGGGTTTTTGACACTAATAAAAATGGCTTGTTGCGGGCAATGAGTGAATGGCAGCCAGCTTCTGTTTGGGATCTGCGGACTGCTTCATGATGATACTTTTCTCTAAGACATTTTTCAACTTCATGTTGCTTCATAATTTCTGGAGGGCTCTTATGTGGACTGCGACGCACTCTTCGCAAGATCCATCCACAGTCATTGTTTGATTTTCACTCGGTCTTCTCGTTCATAACACTGCGTTACAAAAACGAACTATTTTTCTGTCCTATAAACCAAATATACTTTTTCGGAAAGGGGAGAAAAAATAAAAATACACGTGTATCGGCGATTTTCATGTACACGTCAGAATTTTTGTTTTTTATGTATAAAATATAGAGCTCGTAGTCCGCCTGTGTGAAAAACTTTGGATCAATTTTTAACCCTTTTTCCGTGATCCAATCGCGCTGAATTTCTGCAGGCAGACTCGTGGAAATGTTTTTATTATGTAAAATCAAAAAAAATTTTTTTTATCAATTCTCAGATTTTCTTGAATTTTGTTTTCTAAAAAAAAAATTTTTTTTCTAAATTTTCGGCATACCTTGAAGGGACTCCAAATTACGAAGGCATGGAATTAATATTACGGCTGATAAGCTACCAAGAGCATAATTGGAAAATGTGCTGTGATCTAAAAGTGGTCGGATTACTCATGGGTGTTAAGCGAGGATTTCCAACCCACCAGTGCTTTTTGTGTACATGGGAAGGTCGCAAAAGAGATCAGCATTACACTGAATTTAAGTGGAAGCCGCGAACATGTTACAAAGTAGACGTAGAAAGTATAGAAAATCTACCATTAATGCAGCCATCTCAAATCATTTTGCCATCACTACACATTAAGCTCGGTGTCGTATCAAATTTTGTTAAAAAACTGGATCGTGAGGGCGAGGCGATTGCAAGTTTGCGGAATATTTTTCCGAAACTGAGCGGCGCAAAGATTCATGCAGGTATTTTTTTACGAAGGCTTTTAGTAACTTTATTTTTTTAATGATGTGTATAATTTAAGGGGTTTTCAGTGGTCCGCAGTTGCAAGTTATGAATTTTCATCAAAAAAAGGATGCTATCGATCAACGTGCATGGAAAGGCACAGTTGCCGTTATTGAGCAGTTTCTTGGCAACAAACGAGCTGACAATTATAAAAATATTGTTGCAGAAATGATTTTGGCATATGGCGAAATGGGCATATTAATGTCGCTAAAGATCCATTTCCTTCACAATCATTTAGATTGTTTCCCTGGTGATTTAGGAGCTTGTAGCGATGAACATGGCGAAAGGTTCCATCAGGACATTGCGGCTATTGAAAAGCGCTTTAAAGGACAAGACATTACGCATATGCTTGGCGAATACTGTTGGTCTATTTGTCGCGATACTGACACAAATGCTTACAAACGCACAAATAAAAGGCCTAAGTTTCTTTAAAAGCATTAAAATTTTCAATGTAACAATTTTTAATTTTAATATAATAAAATTAATAAAAAAATTCGGGGTTTTATATCTCTATTGTAATGCGGAGTGAAATACCTTTCTTTTGATACCCACATCGGCATATCTCATGCAATTTTTTTTTAATTTCGAACAGATGGCAACCCTGTGAAACATTGTCAGTGGCAACACCTAGGTGAAAAGTCCAGACATGTGATACACTATCTGTGTGCCTAATTTCATTCAAATCCGTTAAGCTAATCCTGAGATCGTGTGGCTATACAGATATGCATACAAGAATTGCTCGTTTAAAGTTATAAAATACAAAAAAAAAAAATTGTGACGTGTACACGAAAATCGCCGATACACGTGTATTTTTATTTTTTATCCCCTTTCCGAAAAAGTATATTTGGTTCATAGGACAGAATGTGTGTAACGTGGTGTAATATTCAATGTGCTGCGTAGTGCCAGGTTTTAATACAATCACTTCAGCGGTTTTTCGTTGGTTTTTGTCATATTTATAGTGTTTTTATACTACATATTCCACTCATTTCAACAGATCTTTGACGATCCATTTAATTTTTTCGTATACGACCAGGATTTTTAATTTTTTATATTTTTTATTGTTTACGTATGGATAATATAATTTTTCTGTCCAAAACACATAAATATATGAAATTAAAGAAAATTTGTGGTAATATTATATACATACATACATATTTGCAATGAGTAACTGCTGCATCATTTTACTGTGCGCCACTGTATGCTCATCAAAGTAAATTTTGTTCAAAAGTGATGATCTTCAAAGCTTGCCAACTACGGTGGTGTTGTTCTCGCTGCTTGTAAGTGGCTGGGTTATTTTATTATTGCTCCACTTCTGCTTCTCGATTCGTAAACACGCCTTCTTACACATACATACATGTAAGCTTATAAGTACAAATTTATTTAGTGGAGGTTTCTGTAAATATGTATTAATATTATACGTGAATTTTTGTACGTAAATATTTCTGTGCTTTTTCGCTTTGGACTCGTACAAGGCACAGCTGTGTACGCATTTCGTTCGCTTATTGTTTTTGTTTACCATCGTGGGCAATGGGGTAAAGTAGATCAGTTTTTGGTGAAATATTATGAATTGAAGCTAGATAGCATTTGTCGCTAGCGCCTTTTAATTATAATATAATTACTTACAGTTATGTTATGGGTAAATAAGTAAATAAAAAAATTAAGATTTTTACGCACAAGAATTTTGGCTTGCAGAGATGCGTATACAAATATCCATTTTAATTATTTGCCTATATATACATATTTATACTTATATATATTAATTGACACTTAAATCTTTTTTGGGTGTTTGGCCGAGCGAGCTACCCTCCTATTTGTGACATGCGCCTTGATGTTACTCCACAAATGAAGGGACCCACAGTTTCAAGCCGACTCCGAACGGCAGATGGTTTTTTGTGAGAAGCTTCTACATGGCAAAAATACACTCGCATCTGCGCATTTGAGAATAATAACATATTATACTGTGGTCTTATGTTCCAACTCTAAGAATTGATGATGGTGCTCAGGGTTGCATTTTTCGAGCAAATTAGCTGACCCGAATGAAGTGCAAATCGAGTTTTACCGCATTTTTTCATATGTATACATTTATCTTTATTACGTGAAATTATTTACGTGGTTATTGGATATTTCCTGCAACAAATAGATTGTCTCGCGCTGTGATGTATCATCTTATTGGAACCTTGCTGCTTCCCAACTGCCATTTAACTGGGAATAGTTTAGTGATTATGTATTAGGCCGGGTCGATTTGTGGGGAGGCAAAAAAATCGCCCATTGCTCTGTGAAAATCATATTCTAGGGATCAAAATAAGAAACTTTGCCGAAGGAACCATACCTCTAAAACGAATTCTGATGTCCCCCAATTTGGGTCGAAGTTTTAGTGTCTTTTGTGGGGAGGCAAAAAAATCGCCCATTGCTCTGTGAAAATCATATTCTAGGGATCAAAATAAGAAACTTTGCCATAGAAACCATACCTCTAAAACGAATTCTGATGTCCCCCAATTTGGGTCGAACTTTTTAGTTTATTTTCTCATGTAAAGGCCAAAAATGGTGATATTTTGAAATGATTGTATGGGGAACCCCCCAGGGGAGTTCCAGGGGGTGTGTCACTGGCATGGGTGGATCGGCCGTCCAAAGTTAGTGGGGATCGCTCATACATTTGGACTCGATTGGAGCACTCTAAATGGGTCAAAGTGGGATTTTTCGTTCGACCCAAATTGGGGGACATCAGAATTCATTTTAGAGGTATGGTTCCTTCGGCAAAGTTTCTTATTTTGATCCCTAGAATACGATTTTCACAGTGTTGCCAAATAGTACATTTCAAAATCATAACAAAATAAACCCAGAAAAAATTTAATTTTCGTTGAAATAACTTAAAAATAATATTGAATAATGTTCATTAGAGATAAATGAACTATTTGCATTTGGAGGTTTTTGACTTTGGCTTATTATACAATGAAAAATTGCAAATGATAACACGTAAGTAAAAGTCATAGTGACATAGAAGGAAACTGCAAAGTAGATGAACTGGCGAGATTGGGTACTACATTACCGATTCAACCAGACAAAGGTAACATACCTATACCTTTAGCAACTTGCAAGATGCTTACAGATTAACACACAATCAGTGCTGCCAACAGGCTATGGTCTCAGTCCCTGACCTGTGCAACCAGTAGAATAACGTGGCCGGAATGGAACATGGGCCGCACAAACCGACTGTTGAAACTAAACAGGAAAAACATGAGAAATCTTCTCGGGGCCCCAACAGCGCATTGTCTGCATACCAGTAGACTGGGAGCGCCCTATAACGACTATTGCAGAAGCTGTAACGACATTGAAGAAGAAGAGACTATAGAAGACTTTCAATGCGGGTGCATGGCTCTGGATAGAAGAAGGTTCAATATTTTAGAAAAAAGCTCCCTAAGTAACTTGGCAGAAGTAGCCAATATAAGAATAACAAGTCTTGTTAGATATATCAAAGCCACAGGTTGGTTCAATGAGGACGATGTAGAGTGATGAGAGGGGACAGCCCCGGTGGTATCACAATGGGTCTACAGCAGGCCTAGGTGTGTCAAACGACAACCACTATGTATACCTACCTACCTACCTTATTTGTAGCAACGTGTTTTATGAGAGGTTCTTAAATGGCATAAAAGCGTTAACAGGCTTACCTATCCAGAGTCGATCACTTTTAAGGGAATACTTTATATTAATTTATGTTTAATATCTACAGTGGGCTACATTGTCTCTCATGTAATTATCCTGCTACCATACACCTCTTGAAGTTTTCCCTTAATAAATATAAAATCTCTACAATTGTGTTTATTTCAACAGTTAGTAGCTTAACCTTCGGATTTTTGTACCGTGTAGCAGTTCAAACGGCCCACAGTGCATAGTACAAAGCGCCTGAAGTGGCGATATTGTTGTTTGTGACGGCTAGGCTACTGACGTTATTGTTGTTAACAGTATGCATTGTGACTTGGCCGTGTGCGGATGTGTTCGTACAATGTTGCTTTAGTGCGTACGACGACTCCGCAAACATACATACATATCCTGCATAATATAGACGTTCCATATTCTTGGCAACAAATAACAGCAGATAGGTGCTGCCGCTTGAAAAGCAACGAATTTTAAAACACTACGAATATATGAGGACTATAAAATAACAATAAGTACATGCATACATACATATGTACGTATATATCTATAAGATTCGTGAGAGCGCACACGGACGGTGACGTTGTTGCGAGGGCAGGTACATAAATGATGGTTGAGGGCGTGACAACAAGCGACAACAAAGCAGGCATAAATCACACACGCGCCTACAATTAAAGCAACAATAATCATAAAGATATTTGTTATGTAAAGTACAACAAAACAAGTGAAAATAACGAGCACTTGAATTAAATTCGTCGCGCTCATCTGCGTTGCAGTCTCTATCAACATTAAAATGGTGTGTAAATATGTTTTTGATAATTTCGCAAGACTAAAACTGAACTTTTTTGCTCTTGCTTTAGTTTCATTTGTGTTGTTTTTGCTTGAGCTTTGAGATTATTATGCTCACTGCGTACTGATGAAGAACACGTGAGTGTGGTTATTTTGAGAAAATACATACATACGTATGTTATTGGACTCATTCACAGCAATAACAACAACAGTATCTCAACATAATCGCCACCAATACAAAGGCAGAGAAAGCTCTTCTACCACTACATAAATAAAGTCACGCACACACTCGCAAGACAACAAACACACATGAACACATTTACACACACGGCCATACACATATTTACAACTATGGAGAGAGTAAGTCAAGTCTGAATACTAAATAACGATGTGTTGACGCTGGCGCTGGCGTCGCTGTCGACAGCATCGTAATTGCCTTTGTTATGCGCAGGCAAATGCAAAGGCAGCGAAGAAACCATTTAAATTGCGGCGGTGCCTGCTGTACGACTGTCAAAACGTTTTTCAATTTGTGGCGAAAAAGACACATTACTCAACAATACACATTTGAGGAAGGACCTCAGAGCAAACAAGGAGAAATAAAAATAAAAAGAATCAAGTGAAATTAAAAAAGCATAAACTATTTATGAAGCAAACAAATTTTAAGTGCTAATAAACAAGAAATTGCATACCAAATGAACAAAAAGACAATGTGTGCTGGCAAATACAAAGTGAACGCCTAGCATAAAATTATTCTCATAAGCAATAAACCGAATTTATCAGAAAAAGGCAAAAATCGAGAAATCGAGGCAGTTTGTATCAAAGTGCTGAGTAATAAAAAAAAAAATGTATCACAAGATGTGTTGAGTTATAAACAAATAATTTTCTTTCGCAATATTCTAAAAATTTTCGCTTATCAAGGCAAACCTGAGCATTTCCGCTTCCGCCTTACGATTTGCTGTATCTACGGGAACGCAAAACGCGATAAAAATTTCTTTAAATTCCAATTCTAAAACTAATTAGTATTAAACGAGAAAAAAGACGCAACAGGAAAATGTCCGTGCCAATGTTATTAACGCTTACAAATCCCGCCGCCACCCTGGGCGATACGCTGCTACTGGATGAACACATCACAAGTGTATGTATTGCAAAATTAAATTATACATAAAATTTGTTTACTGTGGCATAAATACAAACCAATAACTTTATTGAATTAATTGGCTGCGTTACCTCTCAACCGTTGTGATGCTATCTAATAAAAATGCTGCGTTAACTGTATTCATTATCCTTGTAGGTTATCCAAGTGCGAGCGTGACTGTTGTGCATACAAATACATCCATACTTGAATATAAAAAATCACGCTCAACTGCTTTCTGACGCATCAGCTGTGCTTTCCCAAAAGCAAACCTTTTCTCTATCATCACAAACAAATAAATCGATTGACTGCTATCGTAGTAAAATTCAGCGTATACATTCCCGGTAATCCACAAGTGTACTCATTATATCAGTGTTTGCCCGCAGCGCTTCTTTCTCTTTTCCGCTGCTACAAGGCATTACACGCCAGCACTCAGTAATCACTCTGAGTGTTTGGCGCAAACAGACTTGCTATGCTACAAGTATCTCAGGTGACGTCGCCGTCGGTGTCATTATTTCCATTGCTTTGTGTTTCTTTCTTGGTCTTGCGCTCTCTACCATAAAGGCTTCTTTAACCCTCTCTTACGCGCCCATAGCAACATTTTCGCCGTGCTGGCAATGTTGATTTTGCGCCGCCCTGTTTTTGTTTTTCACTTATTTTATGTATTTTTGTGGCAACTGTACACTGCGAGATATTTTTGTGTGTATTGCTGGTACAAAGTACAGCTCATGCAATAAAAAAATATGTAAGTATATATTAAATACATTCGTCGAGTTCAGTTAGTTGTATTTGCTGGTTTGCTTGCTGATTTTCTGTTTTGCCCGCTGCTCGTTCTCTTTTTATATCGACCGGCTGTGGGTTTCACAGTGAATTTAGTTGCTCAAATGGTTTTTGGAAAAGCAGTAATAAAAATAGTTGACAACTGTATTGGTATAATATGCGAAACTGTTTTACAATTAAGAGAAATTAGCGTTGTAAAAAACAAACTTCCAAAGTATTTCGATTTTTGAAAATATAAAAAACCGACTGTTTCATAGGAATATGATTTTATAACATCCTATAACCTAAAATATATATGTATTAAGCCAAAATCTTATTTGGAATTTTTTATTATTTTCCTTGTTATTGTACCATCAAAAAATATCCCCCATTTTTGTGATTTGTTGTCTGTTGAATTGGCAATGCTCGAGCGACTACCGATCTTAGCCATTCCGGTCACATTGAATGAACTGTCGAGGGAACGATTTGATATTTTTGAATTCATGAATTTATTTTCCAAGGGCCAACGAATAATATGATCTACATATATCTGGTCGCCGTAGCCGAATGGGTTGGTGCGTGATTACCATTCGGAATTCACAGAGAGAACGTTGGTTCGAATCTCGGTGGAACACCAAAGTTAAGAAAAATATTTTTCTAATAGCGGTCGCCCCTCGGCAGGCAATGGCAAACCTCCGAGTGTATTTCTGCCATGAAAAAGCTCCTCATAAAATATCTGCCGTTCGGAGTCGGCTTGAAACTGTAGGCCCGTCCATTTGTGGAACAACATCAAGACGCACCCCACAAACAGGAGGAGGAGCTCGTCCAAACACCCAGAAAGGGTGTACGCGCCAATTATATATATATATGTATACATATCATCTGGTCGTCATGTTTATCTGTGGTAGGCTATGCCTAAGAAATCACAAAAATGATGTAAAAATATATCATGAATTCTGTCTACAGTTAAGACAACGAGCAGGATTTGTGGACGAATATAAATAAAAAAACGCTATAATATTGATCAGCTGCCGTTTTCTGTGATAGTTTTTTTTTCCCGCAACTGGCTACGTATTTTTGCTACGGCATATAAAAAAATATTTCCAGGGCTGCAAAAATGCATCTAAAAGAGAAAACTGTGAATACAAAAAAATAATAATAATTTTGATGATTCAAAATTGTGTACTTTGTTGACAAAGTCCGAGTAGAAGTTTGACTGGTTGGTGACGAAGAAAAAGAAGATTTTCTAGGTGACACAGCTTTTGAGCCACTTGAAACTGGCAAAATATTGAAATATGTAATTGGATAGTAGGCCGGATCGATTTGTGGGGAGGCAAAAAAATCGCCCATTGCTCTGTGAAAATCATATTCTAGGGATCAAAATAAGAAACTTTGCCGAAGGAACCATACCTCTAAAACGAAGTCTGATGTCCCCCAATTTGGGTCGAACTTTTTTGTTTCTTTTCTCATGTAAAGGCCAAAAATGGTGATATTTTGAAATGATTGTATGGGGAACCCCCCAGGGGAGTTCCAGGGGGTGTGCCACTGGCATGGATGGATCGACCGTCCAAAGTTAGTGGGGGTCGGTCATGCATTTGGACTCGATTGGAGCACTCTAAATGGGTCAAAGTGGGATTTTTCGTTCGACCCAAATTGGGAGACATCAGAATTCGCTTTAGAGGTATGGTTCCTTCGGCAAAGTTTGTTATTTTGATCCCTAGAATACGATTTTCACAGAGCAATGAGCGATTTTTAAATCGACCCGGCCCATTGCATAGGCCATAAGACTGCAATTTCAGTTTTTTTTTAATTTTGAGTAAAAGTTTGAAATTATTGTTAAATTTTGTTGAATATTTTAAGATTTTGTACAAAGTTTGAAACTTTGAGTTATGTGGTTTTTGTTGAAGCATGAACTATACAAAAAAATTAAATAAAAAAAATGATCAAAACTATGAACTATATTTTTATAAAAAAAATAAATAAAATATTGTAATAATAGAAACGTTGCAATATGACGCGCTGCTATTATTTTGAAGAAAGGTGTATATTTGGCATTAGGGTTTCTGGAGCGTTTTTCCTTGTGTTTAAATGTTTGCTCCATGAAAAGGAAATCAGTGGAAGGGAAATCTTTATTGGGAGAGCAAGATGCTTAATATTTGTTTACGTTGTTTCACCATTTCTTGTTTTGGTCTAGAATTTCCCAAAAAAAAAAAACAAACTGTTGAAAACGGAAAAATGTGAAATGTATTTTTTTTTTATTTTTTATCTGTTATATATTTTGTATCTATTGTTAAATGCATTTTGATTTGATTTCTATAAATACATACACAGACTTCCGTTTCTTATTGCTTAAACTTAAATATTCTGATATTGATCAGGAGGCATAAAACTGCGGATCACAATCTGGTTATTCTTATGTAGTAATCTCACTTTCTTTTTCATTTCTTTAGAAATATTTTTGTATTTTCCGTGTACATATCGCTCATTTGCGCCAAAGTTGTCAAAAACAAAAAAAAATCTAGATGAGCTGAAAAAATTTATTTATTTATAATACATAGCCATTACAATAGTAAGGCAACTGGAGTTCAGGGCTATCGGCCTATGTAAAACTTACCATAAGGTTTTCTTTTATGCTGTGCTAAAAATTCATGGCGATATTTTTTAACAGTATCTCATTAGATCGAAATATCTCTTTAATTTCACTTAGGGAGACATTGTAAATTGAAAACTTGCTAGCCGTTTTTTCCAATATTTTTATTATTTTGAATTTAGATTTTTCGGATTATGACACTCTTGTCGCAAAGTCCCGATATCATATGATATATTTTACATACATGTCTCCGTATGTATTTTAGTTTGTGAGCATTTGTTAGTTACTTTATCGTATTTGTACTCTTCGAATGCATAGTTTGGCTCTCTATTTTGCTTTCTTTTTTGGTTTCGACGATGATATCATTTCTATTTTAGCAAAATGGTTTTTGTTTCCAAGAAGTGTACACAAACTTACTATGTCTGCTCGCATGCGATCAGAGCTCTTTAAAAATCACATATGCATGCTAGTACATACAAAGGGGAAATGTTACAAAATCACCTTAGGGGAATAGTGTCTGGATTACATACATACTTACATACATATAATGAAAAGTATCAGTTGGCCAATTTTTTTGTCCTGAATACTATTGAAATTATAAATTGCATTTTGTACTTTATTTCATGCGATAATAAAATACATATTCCGTCATGTCTAACGAAAGGAACAAAAAACCATTAGCAGTGCATAAACAAAGAACTGCCTTTCTTATATGTTTTTTTTTTTAATAAATAATTAATTAGTTATAACCACAACAATGTGTCTTTCCAAAGAAATACATATGAAATGGCATATTACGCAATTTACTCACATACATACATACAAATATTTATAAATGAGTATGCATTTCCTTTACTTTTTATTATGGCGCAGACAAGTTGGCGCCTAGTAATTTAAGAACGTAATTTGTGCTGCTGTTGATGACAAAATCTCATGGAGTTCATTTTCTGTATATTTTTTTTCCATGGAAACTCCGATTTCTAGAATTATTTTCAACATTTCGTAATATAAGCCATACAATGAGGAAGGGCTGGACACCTTTGTGTAGAGTTTCTAACTTCTAACTTAATAAAATTCAGAAAGCTTGCGCAATTAAATAACGCAGTTAAAGTTTATCGACTCTGTTGTGTATATTGCTGCACTTTGGCCTTTACGTACATAACGTAATAAATACGAGTATGCACATACATACATATTTGCTTACATGTATATAAGAGATATTTGCACAAATCCGTTTGCTTTGATTCTTTATGTGGATGAGTTTTCTTTTATTGGTGGAATGTCGATATTAAATTTTTACTGAATTTGAGAAATTTGAAACTTGGGGTTAAAATCGGAACATCGAGCTCACACATACATACATGCATACATACACATATATACATATATGTACATATGTTCAAAGTGCGTTTCGCGAATTAGCGAGAAATTTCTTTATTCAGCTTTCAGTTTATCGAACTTTTGTTGAATTGAAGAAAGTAGAATTCCGGTTACAAATTCCTGATCCCGATATTAAGTTTAAAATTTCGGGACTAAAATTATTACTAGTATTGATATACGCAGCAAATTTATTAATATACTTGTCTTATGTAATATTTTTTTTTATAAACTCTCCGTTGGGCTTCCAGGTCTTGCCAGACCTTTTTCGACTTTGGACGTGAATTTAACATATTTCTATTATAGCTAACGACTTGAGCTTCCAGGTAACTTCTTAAAATTTAATCTTTTGATTTATGGACATAACCATTTAAAAAGGATCTTCGAAAAGGACAAAAAAAAAAGGATTTAAAAAGTAACACCTTCGGCTGGGCACCTCAGTCTGGCTGGAATCCTATGTATGTACATGTACAGGGTGGGCCAAATAAGACCTACTAATGTTAAGCATAAATAACTTTTTTATTTTTTGACATATTTATTTTTCTCTTTTTGAGGGTTATAATTGAGTTATTCGAAATTTATAATGTAACCCTACAGTACAATGCAACGCGTTAAAATGATCGAGTTTTTCTATTCTTGTCAACGATCGTTTTAACGCAGCGTAAATATCGGCGACATTTTTTGATGTCGGATGAAGCGCAATTCCATTTAAATGGTTATGTTATGTTGTGGGGCTCTAAAAATCCAAGGGCAGCACATTAGCATCAAGTGCACCCATCTAAATGTACTCTTTGGTGCGGTCTCTTGGCCACTAGATTATCGGTCCATATTTCTTCGAAAATGAGGATGAAACACCGGAATCGCTTTCAGGAGCTTCTTACAGAATATTGATTGAAAACTTTTTGAAATTTTTGGCGAACGTCTGATTTCCAAAAATTCAGATTTCCCTTGGCCACCTCATTCGCCAGATTTGACTGCGCCCGACTTCTTTTTATGGGGATATTTAAAAGACAAAGTGTATCTTAATAAATCAGAAACTATTAGACAGCTGACGCCAAATATTCGAGACGAAATACTGAGCCTTCAACCAGAAACATTATGTGGTGTAATGGAAAACGCATTAAAAAGAGCCAATCTTTGTATCGAGAAAAATGGTGGACATTTGTCTCATGTAATATTTCATACATAATTTCCATAAAATATATTCAATGTATAAAAACAATTTACCAAAATAAATGATTATTACAAAAGTTATTTGTGTTTAACATTAGTAGGTCTTATTTGCCACCTGTATTTGTATGGGAATATGAGGTTAATACGCCACACAGCTATTAATAAAATTCCTATATGTATCAATGATTTTAAGTTTTATGTTTGTGACTTATTTTCAATTGCCGAACAAAATTAAATAATAATAACAATGATAATTTAAGTAATAAATAATAGAAACAGACACAATTTAACGCTCGCAATGCAAGCTGGTCACGGAGTTGCCTTAGAAGGACATGAAATTGCTTTGAAATCAATCACATTTTTGAACAGCCCGGCAAAATAAATAATCAGGTATCCAAAAAACTTACAGAGTAGGGGAAAGTTAGAGAGCAAAATGACGTTTCATTTTGAGGGGAAGCAATGCAATTAATAATGTTTATCTTAAAGAGAGAGAGAGAGAGAGAGAGAGAGAGTGGTATTGAGGTGGATAGGAGATAGGGAGAGAAAAATATAGGAATACGAATTAATGGTCATTTACAAGAATGATAAAAAGAAGATTGCGCCCATCAGAGAGTGCGTGACGTCACGTTTTTCCGAGTTGTGCAGTATTGCCAACCATTTGCTCTTCGCAACAAATTTAGTGCTTTTTTATACCGAAAATGCGAAAATTTTGAAGTTTTGTGCTTGTTTCTTTTTTTTAATTTAAAGCTACCGAAACTTTGAGTTGAAAAAAAAAACTGTATTATTATAATACATTACATAAATTACAAAAGAATGTTAAAAAGGGCAAGTCTGAGAAGAGTTTTTGTGCTAATGAAAATTAGTTGGTTTTTATAAAATTTGATATTTTGAAAGTGTGAATTTGATTTTTTTGCTCCTTTTAAGGTTATGCAAGAATATTAAATGCCCCTGTCTCAACTCTTCTTAAGATTAAAAACCTTTTTACACATTTTAAAAGACGTTTGAATTTACTGAATGCGGACTAAAACCATAGAGGTGTAATCGTTTCTTCCGGTCATCAATCCTTAGTGGGACATAGGGCATCAAGAGTTGTATTCATTGTAAAAATAAGCAACAAAACATCACAAAATACTGAAGAAACCATAACGACATTTTCACAAAAAGAGTACCTTATCTTGTTACATAACCTGATATATAGCAAATAAGTCGTTCCCTTAACAAAAGAGTCTCGCTTAACAAAAAAACTCATAATTTAAATTGTACATAAGCATAACACATTTATTTAAAAGAAACGCACCTTCTAAAGACAATTTGTCACTCATGCAAAGTTCTTTAAGTGGTTCAATAAAGATTTGGTGTTTTATTTTCTTTAAATGGGCATTTTAGTGCGTTTTTATATCCAAAGCTAGGCAACACTGCAGTAGCGAGAGAGAGATTTGACTGCCGAAAGCAGAAGAACACCAGCAACACCTGCAATCGCGGGCAATGCCACCAGATGTTAAAAAAAAGTAAAGCTAAATAAAACTGAGTGAATTATTTAAATAATTATTAAAAAATGTATATTTTACATAATTATAAATATGACATTTTAATTAGAACACCTAGAAAAATGTCATGAAGAAAGAACTAAAACTCCGAGACAAAAAATAATAAAAATAACAAAAAAAAAAAATGCTAAATCAAGTTACGAAAACGGTAATCTGGCCATAGTGGAGCTAAAATCATGTAACTCGTTGTCAAATCCGCTGAGAGCAAAGTAACGGGACTACGATAGGCGCCATCTCATTATTCTTTCCATCATGGGTCATTTATTTATCGAGCTCACTCATGAGCCCATATAGTTCGCAGCCAAACATCAAGTTAACTTGTCACGTTTTCACAAGTGAGATTTGTGGGATGAAACAGTATTCCTAATAGCATTCATTAGGTTTAGGTGGTGGGATCTTAGGACTTGGGAGCTTCATTTCAAGGCATTGCTGCTTTTACTCAGCTTAGACGATTTTGTGAGTTGTTCTTTTTTCTGCCAAACTAGAAAACTAACATACAAAATTTCAAAGCGAAAGCACTTTCTCTTTCTTACTGTAATTATTTACAGTGTAATCGTGCATAAAATTATGCCTTGAGTGGGACTCCTAATAACCATGACTCATCTCGTTGTGATGTGCTGACTCTCAAACGCATTTCCATGTACCGTTTATACTCCTTTTATTCTCCTTTTATACTCTATACACATTGTTCAACATCTATACATACATACGCGTATAACATTTTGCGCAAATGCTGCAAGAATTGTATAACTGAGCCATATACAAACTTAGGAAATTAGAATGAATTTCAAAAGATGACATCAATCGCCACAACTCACGTGAATTTTACTCCTACTCACAAATGGCATTGAACACAGGTTTTGCCTAGCACATCGGTCGCTTTTTCTGTATCATACCCACCCTGCTGCAAGTTTTGGAGCCAATACGTAAGAGCCTGCTAACTGCTCCTACTGTTATGTGTGGAACATAACGTCACATATCGATTTCATGGGCGGCTTTGCGATAAATGGTAATTAATCATAGATATTGCCAGATCTTGAAGATTAGTCACTTCGGCAAAAGGAACGCCTTGATTTCTTGATGGTTTTAAATACAACACTTAAGGTGGCATGAGTAGATGTTTACAGTTTTGTCGTCATGCTTCACGCTCACTGTTAACTCTTGGGAATCAACAAAACTCAGCTGCCTAAAGTCAGCGCAGGCGCTTCAGCACTTTTGCATAACAAAACGGATGTCAAAAAATTAAATACGAGTACTTTACCATTTATAGTGCACGGCTACGCTATTGGGTGGCAGCTTTAGCGCTCGCCAAGGTTTAGCGCGTTTCGAGTGATTTTAATTAAATAAAAATAATAGAAAAGCAATTAAATATATTAATAAGTGGGTAATAATCGCTGGAGCGTGCCGTAACAAACAAAAAACAAAAAAAACAAAAACAACGATGCAGACTGAAAAATGTGAAAAATGAATGGTGAAAATGATTATCAAAAGCTGTTGAATGTAAATATTTATTCTAACGTGGCTCTGTGAAATACGCTATTGCTACGAAATTGCACTGATTTATTGAAAATGAGACTTGATGAGATTTTCAGGCATTTTGGTGTGTGAGTGCCACGTGACGTTTATTGATTTTTGTACGAAAATTGGCAAAATTTGTGCAAAATATTTGAGCTAAAGAAAAGGCTCGTGAGAGAAAGATATATTAATGCATGAAAGAAGGATTGTACGAATTACAATGCAAGATATTTTTTTTTTTTTTTGAATGCGGAATTTCAGTACGTTTTGCTATATAAGTGAAATTCCACTATTCACTTTCCATCTCCCATTTTCTACTTCCCACTTTCAAATGCAAAATCAAAAACCCCCCATACAGTTAAATCGAGGAATCAACGTGCGCTGGATAGTCCTCTTGTGAAAAACGCCGCACGTGCTGTTCTCAGTGTGTGCTAAATTTAGCTTTTTGCGTAAGCAATACTCGCATTAATTTGCTGTACTATAGCAAAGTTTCGATTTGTTGTTTCCTTCAACTGAATTTAAAATCTTTGTTTTTCACTTATGGCTGAAAGTTATTATTGGCACCTAACATCAGCAACGTGACTTCTAAAGTGTGCCAACTGAGTTTACTGTGCACGGGTGGCCTAAAAATAGCTGATGAAATACAAGCATGCAGAATCAGCTTTATTAAGAATGCTTGAAAGTAAATAGAAGGGATATTCCTTCAATATGCGCAAAGTAGGTGAAATGCGTCTTGTGGATGACGAAAAATGGAAGCCATAATGACGTTGATTGAGCGAAGGTGAAGGTCACATATAACACCTAGTTACACACATTCCGTCCTATGAACCAAATATACTTTTTCGGAAAGGGGATAAAAATTGTTTTTTTTTTTTTAATTTCGAACAGGTGGCAACCCTGTGAAACATTGTCAGTGGCAACACCTAGGTGAAAAGTCTAGAAATGTGATACACTATCTGTGTGCCCAATTTCATTCAAATCCGTTAAGCTAATCCTGAGATCGTGTGGCTATACAGATATGCATACAAGAATTGCTCGTTTAAAGTTATAAAATACAAAAACAAAAAAAAATTGTGACGTGTACATGAAAATCGCCGATACACGTGCATTTTTATTTTTTCTCCCCTTTCCGAAAAAGTGTATATTTGGTTCATAGGACAGAAAAAAAGTTCGTTTTTGTAACGCAGTGTAATATAAATTTTAAAATAAAATTAAAATTTTAATTCTTGAGAGTCCCTTTTATTTTCTCTTTCTTGTGTGAAAAAAATTTCTTTACTTCTTATACTTTTAGATCTTCTCAATAATAATTTATTTCGGACAGTAAATTCAAAAACATAAACGTAAAAAAAGAACAAATATGGTTCACGTGAAATGGAAAATATAAAAATATTTTCTTTTCGATATACATACATACAGTTTACAAAAATCATCTAAATCTATTATTATATCTAAATATTTCAAAATTAATGCAGTTAAAATGAACAAAAAACTATAAAAGTAATAAAAAGTATGCAGCCTGCTGTCGCATTCAGTCAACAGAAACAAAGTTGAAAATTACAGAGATTTGTAATTTATGTGCTCAGCATTACTTAGCGTTACTGCTTAGAAATACTTTTAAACCTAAATATTTTTTAGTTACAAGCAGATTACAAAAAAATATTTGAATAAACTAAACTCTAATTTAATTACTTACATATTTAATGATTTTCAGTTGTTCTACCATTCAAACGCAAATTTATTGTTGCATGCGATGCGATTGCCTTTCGAATTGTGTTTCAAATCTATTGCTAAAGTTATGGGTATCATGAAATATAACAGCAAAAATTTATTTATTTAGTTTTTACGGTCTTAAAACCAACATGTCTCTCACATTAGTGTAGTGAGGTGCGCTCTCGCTTTTTGCTTACCAGCTCTTTCGCTCAGATGCTGATTTAGTATTGTGCAAATGTAACAGAGTTATATGTATGTGAGTGGCTTAAAACGCCAAATGAATGAACTGCGGTAGGGGTCTGCTTTTTAACTAAGCAATCGTGATAATGTTTTGATTGCTTTGTCATCCAAACTTCAAAAGGGAGTAGTGTGTGACGTGTCTTATCGTGAGATACGAACAATCATTGCCTGTTCGTGTAATTCTGCTTCGTTGTTGTGCAAGCTCTGCGTTTACATTGCTGTAAATGATGTTAAACAATGTTCACTGCAATGTGTTTATATTGTCTAACCCCTTTAACATAATTGCAACAAACATCGGCTAATGGGTTAACAGGTACCCGCTGTCAAAATTAGAACACATTTAATAGCATGAACTTGCATTGAATTGCGGCGAGTACGGATTTATTGCCGTCGGTTATTTTTGCGGCGGCAAAAAATTCTTAGTAATTTCTATTTCCTGCGACGGCTTGAAGACTCAGGGCTACTTTTCTGGTTACCTGATGGCAATTTATTTGATATACAATAATTTGCTTTATCTTCTTCTTCATAGCGAGGACGAAGAAGAAGCAACAGCAGGCAAATAAAAAGCAATTCATGTTCGATTTGCACAAGAAATTCTGCAAATTATCCATAATTTAGAAGGAAGTTATTTATATCTAACAATGAGCTTCAACGAGTTGCTTCATAAGTATAGCAAACGAAAAGATTTGACTTAAGAATTAATTTTATTGTAACCCCAAAAGGTCAGCTGAAAACCGACCCGTCGCAATAGTGTTTTCCGTCACCGTGGTAATTGTCTTTAAACGATCGAGTTTTCCGACGGAAGTGAATCAGCTTATCACTTCCCGTCAATTCGTTACCCACTGTCCCGCTGCAGCTCTGTTCCTGGCCTACGTAAAACAAATGCACTAGTGCAGCATCCTACTAGATATACTTTTTGAATTTCGAAAACGAGAACTTTCAATTGGCACAAAAAAAATTTTTAATAAAAATAAAAAATAGTGCAATAATAATTGTAATAAAATGTTTAATGAAATAGGTTATTTTAAAATCTATATCGATTTTTTAAATACTTTCTGTCACTTATTACTTTTAAAGGCCTTTATATATATGTACATATGTAGGCATACATATATCGGCACATATTTGCAAAAAAAGTGTTCGCTGGTATACAAACATTAACTCCTTCTATAATTAATAGTTTTCTAACTTTATTTACGTCACTTTTGCGCCATGTCTGTTGTCTTCTTCAATGCTCCGAAGTCAACATGCAATCCATCATTTACCACGTTGATAGCTGGCGGCAGTGCGGGACGGCTGGTAGTAGTCGAAAATAAGCCACTAATTGTTTTTGTTGATTTGTCAAAAATAAGTTTTTTAATTTTTTAATCACTGTCTGCCATTCGAAAGTTTTCCCCACCAATATAGTTTTCTTCTACTCATTGTAGCATTAAATCCACTGTCTAGTAGAAGAGAATGAAAGCCGTACAAAAAACAATAACACAAAAAAGTACAAAATGCTATCTACAAGTAAAATTCGCGCTTCCCACAAAAAATTGAATAATTGCCAAAAACGCACGCCCGAAAAATATAGAAAAAATCACCTCATTTGCTGATGTAATTGCGGATTTAGGTAGCGCTAAGCGAAAAAATGCTACCAAGCAATTAACACAAAAACACACCCACACACACAGCACAAAGTAAATACACACATTTATGCCTACAAGAATTTGCATTGCCAATAGCGGGTACGTAAATTTGTATCTAAAAACGATTTTCTTCACATTAACCGCATAAAAGGAATCACAGTACTATGTTTGTTTCCTTATTTACCGGCGAGGTTTTACTGAATCATTTGACCGTCAGAGTTTCGCAGTTGCCTGCGCATAGCAAATTTATTAGTTGAGTGCCGAAAATATCGTAGTAAGCACGCGAGTGTCAAGCGTATAGAAAATTTTCAATAAATATACATACAAATATTTCAAACAGTGTAAGCAACGCGTAGAGAACCTATTTTCTTTGCTACGTCACCCAAAATACGTCGAATCGGCAATTAAATGCGAAAAAACTTACAGCAATGCTATCTGGCAACACTAAGAAAATGTGCCACACCGCCGCTATTAACAACACAAACAGTTGCATTACAACCGCAAAGTCACCAGGAAACACACAAGCAAGAGCAACAAAACAACAAATTGCTCGCTATTAGTTTATCAGCCAAACGTTGCATGCTGCCGCGCAGTATTGGTCTCTGTTTCGACTGCTTTCACATGGCAGCCATCACAAGGTTCCCCGCCTACAGTTCAAGGCCACATAGCACAAGCACGGCAACTGCAAAAACAACAACAACAATTGCAACAGTGGAAAATGTCGTAGTCGTAGTGTCAGCTGAGACACCTGCAGTCGGCACAGCTGACGATATTCCCGGCGTAGATGTAGCGAAAGCTTTAGTTACAGCCGCAGATGTAGAGAGGGAAACGACAGCAACAATAAACACAACAACAGTTAAGCAAATATGTGAGAGTGAGGTAAAATTATTGAAAGCTGTTAAAATAGAAAATAGCAGGCGGGCTTGTGCCAAATTTTGTAATTTTTTTATTTGCACAAGCATTTTTCCATATTTCTTCTACATATATGTACATACATACATATATGTACATACATACATACTTACATATATGTTACGTATGCGAGGCGTGGGTTGCACGTACAGGGTGGAAATGTGTGAGTGTTACTTTTGATGACATTATCAGCTGATAGGCACTTTGATGTTTAGATCTAAACAAAAGTAAACAGGCATTGGGTGTGAGGTGAGGTACTATTGTTGGAGGTAATTGACCACATAC
The DNA here is from genome assembly GCF_027943255.1 of Anastrepha obliqua. NCBI lineage: Eukaryota > Metazoa > Arthropoda > Insecta > Diptera > Tephritidae > Anastrepha > Anastrepha obliqua. The sequence continues at coordinate 123,853,957 of NC_072894.1, forward strand.
TTAGATTACTCATACGCCACACGCAACAGTGTGGTAGCGAAAAGTTTTCCGATATGTACTTGTTGCTAGTTGCTAAGCGTGTTCTCTACTGCTGATAAGCATGAAAAGCTTTGAAAAGCTCATGCACTTTTATTGCCATAATAGAAAAGCTTTAAGGCGTTCAAATTCAAATATGCGCTAAGCTTTAACGCCGCCGCTTTGCATAGTCTAAAAGAGTCTGAGGGCCCACTAACTGACGCAAATTGATAAGCATAATTTTTCAGTTGCCTCGCTTATAAATGTGTATATTTATGTACGAATTGCTAATGTCAGGCGGATCTCTTAAGCACTCACTTTGCTTGTTCACTGCCAGCTAATTATTATTTTGTTTTGTTTCGCCTACGAGTGATAAGTTTTTATTTCACCTATTTTTTTTTTTTTTTGACAATAAAATTTGCTTTATTTGCTACTTCACGCTATTTTTATAACCTTTGGTTGCTGATCACACGTGATCTTGCGTTGATCGCCAATCGTACAGTTCGTTGGCAGCGAAAAAACCTGAAATAATAATGGAATATAATAAGAAACGTGTATTCAAAAACATGTTCAGCCCGACGAATTATGGCCGACAATAATATTCAGACTTTTAATTAGCCATCAAAGCAATTTTGGTTTGCTGAACACCCGAAAATATTAAAACTGAGCGAAACAAGTACCTAATAAATATTATATGCATATATTTGTATATGTACATGTGTGTGTGTGTATGTATTCTGAAAAAAAAACAAAGTATAGAACAAAATATTTATATCGGATTAACCTTCTAGCACCTTTCGAAGATCACAAGAGTCTGTGGTCTTTGTTTAACAAAAAAAGTAATTAACACTTGGTATGATTGTATTATGGTGACAAATAAAAACAATTTCATTTAATCAAAATACAAGGCACTTTGGCTTAACCTTAGCCACATCCGCAAGCAAAATTGCATTCTGAGACTAGGAGGCTAAAAATATCTGACTTATTTAGAAGAGCATCTGCGGTATTTGCTTCTTGACCTTTAGATGGCCTGTGCATCATTTCTGAAAAATATGAAAATGGGTTTATTTTGATCGCTTTAAGTGGGAAGAGGATAAGAGGTGGATGCTTAATAGAAATTTCTGAGATTGGAGGTAGCATGCGTTTAGTCTAACTGCAGCCGAGATGCCTTTTAGTCATAACTGAGCAAAATAGTCTCACAGTGATTTGAATGATCGAAGCAGAGAGAAAGCACTGTAGTTGGCTGATGGTCTGGGAAAGCCTACTTTTACCTACAGGTCGGCCAGGTGTTTCATTCCCGGGTACTCAAGTGCTTATTGGCACCCAGGGTAAAATAACTCAAATTGTGCTTACAAACCTAGTAAAAGTCGCAGCTTATACTGCGACAATAGTTTTTGAGCTGTTAGAAACTGGTGAAAGAAAGATGGTTTGACAAATATCTAAATTTATAATTTTATTTATATTCTCGCCCAATTGAAATATCGATCAAAGTAAGGGATTTTTCAATTTCATATATTTTTATAAAATTTTCCAATTTTACATATTTTTACAATTTTATATTTTTTATACAATTTTTCAATTTTGTATTTTTTTTATAGTTTTTAAATCTTACATTTTTTATATAATTTTTAAATCTTTAATTTTTTTTATAAAAGTTTTCAATTTAATATTTTTTGTACATAATTTTTCAATTTTACATTTTTTACATTTTTTTTACAATTTTATATATGTATGTATATTTTTATATAATTTTTCAATTGATTTGTTTTATATAATTTTTCAATTTAATATTTATTTTTATATAATTATTGAATTTTATATAATATCCAACAATTGAATCAGAAATCATTTTCAGAAAAATGAGTTTAAAGATAACGAAATTATGATCGACCTTAGTATTAGTCTTTTTAAAGCAAAAGAAAAAAAATTGTTCTTTTTTATTGTTATCATTGCTGTAGGAAATAGAGCACCTCAAGGCATATTGTGTCCATCTAAGATTTAGAGAATTTTTCATTACTTCTATAGAAAATAAGAAAGCAAGTGTCGGTCGAAATGAGTTTTGTTGTGCCTTGGTTACATTTTATATCTCTCTTTAGTAGGTACGAGGGGTGCCTTTTATATGTCGAGATTGGAGAACAAAAACAAATTTTAATCATCGAAAATCACTCTATTGTTTTTCAAAATATTCTCCATGAAGATCTATACACTTTTGCATGCATTTGAACCAATTGTCGAAGCACTTTTGCCACTCTGAATGAGGTACCACCAAAACATGCATTCTGAATGCCGCAACCGCTTCTTCAGGTGTCGAAAAACGTTGACCTCTCAGTTTGTTTTTTACGTACGGGAATAAAAAGAAGTCATTCGATGCCAAGTCAGGACTATACGGCGGATGACCCATTAATTCGATGTTTTGGGTGCTCAAAAATGCAGTTGTCTGAGCCGATGTGTGAGAGCTCGCATTGTCCTGGTGAAGAGTGATCCGTCTTTGGCGATTGGTTTTCCTAATTTCTTGGAAGACAACTGGCAAACAAATGGTTGTGTACCACTCAGAATTTACTGTTCTGCGTTGTTCTAGTGGTACGGTTGCGACATGTCCAGTTTTTCCGAAAAAGTAGACGACCATTTGCTTGGAAGTGCTTCGCGCGCGAACAACTTTTGACGGATTTGGCTCATCTTGAAACACCCATACAGTCGACTGCTGTTTACTTTCGGGCTCATACGCATAAATCCATGATTCATCACCTGTCACGATGTCATAGACGTGTTTCGAAGCCCCGCGATCGTATTTTTTGAGCATTTCCTTCGACCAATCGACACGAGCCTTTTTTTGAGCGATTGACAGATTGTGTGGGATCTAGCGCGAACAAATTTTTTTGACAGTCAAATGTTTATGCAATATTGAATGTATGCTGGTCCCACTAATGCCTAAGATTGTCTCAATCTCACGATAGGTCACATGACGATCTTGCAATATTAGTTCGCGCACAGCATCAATGGTTTTCGGAACAACAACTGATTTTGGACGATCTTCACGAAATTCGTCTTGGAGTGAAGTACGACCACGATTGAATTCACCATACTATCGATAAACACTGGTCCTTGATGGAGCTTCTTCGCCAAAAAATGAATTAAGTTCATCCATGCAATGTTGCTGAGTTAATCCACGTCGAAAGTTGTAAAAAATAATCGCACGAAAATGTTCACGATTTAATTCCATTTTTGGACCGAGATGAATCTTTTAAGTTACTGTAAACAACACAAATAGCGCTGGTATTTCAAAACGTTCTGAGTACGTAAAAGCCAAAAAATGTCAAACTTTGCGATACAGCTGTCAGTTGCCAGATTGCAACACCAGGGTTGCCAAATCCCGGAATATAAAAGGCACCCCTCGTATGATGAAAATTGCCTGGCGTGGTTCGACTTCACGTTTCTCACAGGCTACTCCACCGCTGATAATTGAATAATCGATTGCAACGGATGATTTTGTCTATTCAGTTGGAAAGCGGATTGCGTAGACTAATAATTTTCAAGAAATGTATAGCTGATCTTGGGACTGTTAAGAGTTTGTCTAACAAGTATACCTATTTTAGTCATCCTCATCAAGTCTGAAAGAGTTTTGAGTATTGGCGATTAGGGACGCCAAGATATTTTAGATCGCAGTTTTCTTCCAATCCTGTTTCGAAATAGGATCGCAGGTGCGTCAAAATTTTAGCATAACGTTTTTGCGCACTTGGTTTGAAACCCTTTATGGCCGTCCCTATCTCCTGGACGATGCTACGATGCTACTACATCCATCTACCGAAAAAGTAATGGATTTCTTTTCCCCTAAACTTTTACTTCCAGGTGCATCAAATTAGGCAATTGTGAATTAAATATTGAAAATATTTATTAAAATGTATTCAATTTTTTTTTTAAATAGTAAAATATTACTTTCAAAAAACCTACTTCCTCCAGCAACTTATAAAAAACTAATTATCCTTAGAAGTAAATTGAGAAAAAAACTCAAATTCAATTAAAACATGTTTCAATATTACGTAAGAAAAGGTAGTAAAAGGACTTAAAAACAAAAGAAAAGTAATGATAATATAAAACGAACTAATGGGACTATACTTGCTTAATAAATTTCAAACACTCCAAGAGAGCTTTTAATGGATTGACTTCGCTTTATGCTTTATTGGATATTTAAATTTTTGGTTTGAATTATTTTTTATTTTTATAAAGGGTGTTTTTTAGAGGTTAGGTTTTCAAGTTGGCACTACTTTTTTCGTAGATGGTCTTTTTGACAGCTGTCACTTGATTTATGCTCAGTTTGGTTTGCCATTTCATAATGAATAGACTTACACCTGAACAACGTTTGCAAATCGTGCAAATTTATTACGAAAATAATGGTGCGCGACGCATCGAAGAAAATTTTGTTCAGCGATGAAGCTCACTTTTGGTTGAATGGGTATGTCAATAAGCAAAATTGTCGCATTTGGAGTGAACATAATCCACAAGCCATTGCTGAGACGCCGTTACATCCTCAAAAAGTCACTGTTTGGTTTGCTCTATGGGCAGAGGGAATCATTGGTCCATATTTCTTTAAAAATGAAGCCGGCCATAATGTTACAGTCAATGGAGAGCGCTATAGAGCCATGATTAATGACTTTTTCGTGCCTGAATTGGACGATGTTGATGTGGACGACCTTTGGTTCCAACAAGACGGCGCTACATGCCATACAGCCAACGCAACAATCGATTTATTGAAGGAAACTTTTGGTGAGCGCATTATCTCGCGCCGTGGACCTGTGGCGTGGCCTCCAAGATCGTGCGATATAACACCGCTGGACTATTTCTTGTGGGGCTATGTGAAGTCGCTTGTCTACGCAGATAAGCCCGAGACGATTGACGTCTTGGAAGAGAACATTCGGCGCGTTATTGCTGACATACGGCCCCAATTGCTGCAAAAAGTGGTCGAAAATTGGGCCTCTCGGCTGGAATTTATTCGAGCCAGCCGCGGCGGCCACTTGCCCGAAATCATTTTTAAAACATAATGGCAAACCTTTATCTTTATAATAAAGCTAAATTCTTGGCCATAACATTAAATTATATACGTTTTATTTCATCTTGAAAACCTAACCTCTAAAAAAACACCCTTTATCATATCGCTGTAATTCTGATTAAAATTGAATAAACACAATTACTGAAAACTAATAATGATAATGAATAAAATAAAATGATAATGAAAAAAAAATAAATATATAATTGGCACTTACCTATACACCCTTTTTGGGTGTTTGGCCGAGCTCCTTTGATGTTGTTCCACAAATGGAGGCACCTACAGTTTAAGCCGACCTATAGTTTAAACTTTACCAATAATTGTTATTTATTCAATTGTTCATTTAAAGAGAACCGAGTATTGTCATTTCCTTCCCTATGCATTGCTAAATGCCAGTGCTGCCTTTGGGAAAACATTAATTTTATTTTATATTTACTTTGTTGTTGAAAAATTTTATTTATATAAGCTACTTCGAGTTTTTATTTTTCTATTTTCATTTATTTATAATACTTTGTTGGTAGTTAACTTAATTTGCGGATATTAAAATTATGTCAGGGACACGCGTTTGCTTTCACAGCAATGACAAATTCAGATAAACAGGTGCCTGTGAACACACATACTTATACATACTCAAATGGGTGCTTACGAATAGTCAATCATTCAGAACTGACACCGAATCATTCTCCCTATTTTTTTTCTGATATTTCTATGGTTTTTCGTAAAAAGTCATACGAAATGATTACATTTTTTACTGGCGGCTTAACATTTGAAATGTTTAAATAGCGAAATATCGAGTTATCAAGGAATTTGTTGCCATGACAGGGAAAGTACCATTTGAAATGGCTTTTTTATGATAATTAATTGTATGAAAATACACACACACATGCGTAGGTGCATGTGCGTAAATATTTTGATGGCATTTTAATGAGTCTAGAAATGTTCAAATTAAGTGAAATTATCGTTTGAGTGCTATATCGTCTAATTACTTTGTCCACTCATCACAATCCTTTGTTTTTTATTTATTTTTTCTATGTAATTTATCTCTTTGTTTTTGGAAGTAATGAATTTCTCATTCAAAATATGTGTTTAAATTGAATTTAAAAAAGAAACTGGCACTTTAAATGCCCTATATTGCAAATAATTGCTTTTTAGCGTTAAACTATATTAATATTACGGAGATTGAACCCGCAATAATTTTCCACACAATCGCATCCAAAAACTTACGCCGCAGATGCTGTTTGTGCTTGTGGGGTGCCTTACTAATTTTACTCAACTTTTGTTGTTATGTGCATCGATTGATGAACTATTCAGTTGCTTTGTTGTTAGAACTTTTTTTTAATTTTTTGTTTAAGATTACCCAACATGACATTTAAGTTATTTTTCGATTATTATCGGGTGTTTTTTGTAGCTGCATGAGAACTATCGATATCGGTAACTATGGTTTGACAGCTGAGAATGGCAGACTGTGCTAACATTTCTCCGAAATCATTATTGTAGTAATCAGCTCAAAATAAGCATTCATTTCGTCATTAATATTAGAGTCAGATGGTGCGCATACCCTTAGAAAGAACCTTAGAAAACTAGTTATACTAAACTAGACTTACTACCAATTTACCTGCTTTAACCCTCCACTTTAGTTAAAATAAGGAATGCAGAATATCGCAGTCATTTTGCCTCACACCCGATGTTGCGTGAAATAAGAAAACAGGACAGCGCCTATGGTAGGATTTGCGTAATCGAGCTCAAACATAAAACCCCCATTGAATTTTCTATTTTCATAAGTTGAAGTGAAGCTTGGAGATGCTACTAAAAGCAGATGATCTAATCTGAATGCCTACAGAATATCGGGTTCACTTTTATAAACACTCGAAGAACGAAGGATATGACACTCAGCCAAGCGCTCATAAACTAATACAAGTGTGGTTTCTTGCAGGTACGAGTATATTAATGGGGCAGATGACTGATGAGGCTATGGCGGCAGAGTTTACGTAGGAGCTGAACTCTACTGCATTTTCACTCAGCACTTTTTATTATAGAATACGCTTAGGGACTTCTGAGTACCCAAATCGGTGACGACCAGGACAGTTTAGGCATAGTTGCGCTACGAAATTTGGGAGATTAGGAAGGTTTAATTATAATTCTCATAGGAATATATATATATGTATAGATTATATTATATAACTGTTGCTTACAACCTCTTGTGGGTATAAAGGCGGGCTCCTCCTCATATTTGTGGCGTGCGACTTGATGTCGTTTCACAAATGGAAGACCTACAGTTTTAAGCCAACTCCGAACGGCAAATGGGTTTTTATGATAAGAATGCGAGCAGCAGAGAAATTTAGATCACCGCTTAAACTTTTGTTTAGGAAAGCCCATCTAATTTGACCTTAACTGCATAGCTTTGCTAAATATGCTTTAGAATTCCATACAGAGAGAAAAGTTTTCTTTGGCGATATTCCAAGTGCTTTAAATGGCCTACTGAAACCTGAGCAATTATAAACTTCTCTAGTTCCAGTCAATAATTCTACTTGAGTTATGTTCACCAAAAACACTGACCCCGGTAAAAACGGAGCTTTCACCCGAAGCATCAGAGTATAACTTTTTTAAGGGTTAGATTAGATTACTTCGAAGTTTGCACTTCGACCTCATGGTCTATTGTGCCCTCTGCTCATCACAGTACCTCACACAGGCCCAATTCTCTTATTAGGTAAACTCAGGATAGAGCTGGGTTACAATTTGTTTCCTTAAATAAATCTGATGCCATGTAGTTCAGTTTCATTCTCGGCCACAATTAAAGTAAAGACCGACAGAAGCTGATGAAAAAAAATGCAAACCATTAACGAGCCCTAACGGAAGTTTTGAAAATTATAGTTGACTTTGCGATAAAAAAATAATCGATAGTCTCTAATAGAGCCATCGATAATTTCAGATCTCTGGCTGAGCGTTCAACTTAAGGCAAACGAAAAAACTATTATAAATATAAAGTAAAACCAAAAACACAGGTCAGGGGTGAAAAAAACAGAATACGCACATGTAACAGTATTTATTTATTTTTAATACTTTTTATTAGCTTATTTGTTTGAAAATAGAATATAAGTCCAATAACAGTCGCGTAATCAGTTGTGTTATGCCCATTGAAAAAAACAAAACTATGTTTTCTTCCGCACGTGTATTTTGTTTTGAATATTTCAGAACAATTTATTCTGTTGCTAATCTGTCACGTTTAGTAATTTTAAGACTTCAGGAAATGGTCCGCTATCTATTTAGCGCTGCCGATTGTTTTGTTGCTTATTTTCTGAAGGCTCGGCTGACGCACGTGACCTCAGATCTGCGGACTTGATACCCATCTCACTCAGTTAGAAGTCTTTCTGCCACTGCGCGTAGCTGGCAACTACTAATTATTTTTATTCAAATGCTTATCATTCTAGGCAGCTAAGCAAATTCGACCATCCCATTACATTTGAGCTTGTTGTTGGTAAATGTAATCAGCAATACCTGCATTTACGCGAACAATTGCGCTGCGCTTAGTTTTAAACCATGGACTCAATCAAGCGTGACTGCAGTCAAACGCTGACAAGCGTTAGAATCAGCTCGCGTTTTCTTCATTGCTTTTGTTCAGAATTAATTAGTTTCTATAAAAATCGTATGATGTTTTTTCCAAAAGTACTAAAATGTTTTCGTCCTTTTCTTTTGCTCTTTTTCGTGCAGTGCTCCTCGTACGTGGATACCGCATTGATTGTGAACGAGGTTTTGGTTTTGGATACCCCTACGCAATCATCGACAACCTCACCTTGCACGCCTACACTGCAGCAATTCGTCGTTGAACTACACGCCGACTTAGGTCCTAGCGAGCGCGTTGGCCTCACGGGTGATGTGAAAGCTTTGGGTGAGTGGCGTTTGGAGCGCTCCGTTGCATTGCAGCCGCAATCGGGCGGCCGCAGATGGCAGGCCAATGTATTGTTGCAGACTTGCCGCAACATTAGCTACCGCTATTTCATCTATGCCGAGGACAAGCAAGGGCGCAAGCAGATTCGTCGTTGGGAAACACGCCTGCAACCACGCGTGTTCAAGCCTTCAGGCGAGTTGGCTGTTGCAGAAACGCGCGTCGATCGCTTTGGTGATGCAGATGGCAGTGGTGAGACGCAAGTGAATCGTGGCTGGTTGACGAATGAGTGCATAGTGCAGCTGAAGTTTGAACGTGAACAAATGTTCCAAGTGCTCGATATTGAAAAATTCGATCCAGCCGACGAAATTTTAGTTAAGATTTTGCCGTTGAATGAGGAGAGCGAAGCAACCGAGTCGGGTGTGCACGTTGAAGTGGCAAAGTTGAAGTATGGCGAGAGTCATTTGCAGCCACAGCAGGCTTTTGGCATTGCCTATGGACGCGGAGAAATCGTAGTATTCCATATTACTGCGCCATGCCCATTGCAGACCGCTTTTGCGTTGCTTTTCCACACACCCGATCAGCGTGCAGTCGGCAAGGCCGTCATTACGGCCGTTCAACTCGCGGGTAGCGAGGGTGTGCTGGAGCTGTCTATCACTGAGCCGGTGCCTGAGGCCACCACCATTATTGCGCGTCTTACACTTCCGTACCTGGTCGTTAAGCCATTCGCTGACAAGACGCTTGATTTCCGCACCACATACGCGCACTACTGGCCCAAGAGCTGGCCAAATCTGAATGTCGGGCATCGTGGTAATGGACGCAGTTACATTGCTGATCCACCGGCCGAACGTGAAAACACGATTGCTTCTTTTATGCGCGCATACGAAAAATTCGCAGACATGATCGAGTTGGATGTGCACTTAACAGCCGACGGAGTGCCGGTGATCTACCATGACTTTGGTATGCGCACAGCGCGTAAGGGTAAGGAAGTCACCAAGCCAGAGCAGCTGGAGTATGTGCTGATCAAGGACGTGAACTATGAGAAACTGAAGCAATTGCGCGTATTCGCCATTATCAATGGCAAGCCAGTCGAATTTCCGTCCCACAACGACGAGCCACGTGTAGATCATCGCATCTTCCCCACACTAGTTGATGTACTTGAGGGACTGCCCAAGTCTCTGGGAATCGATGTTGAAATTAAGTGGCCACAGCGACGTGCCAGCGGTGCGCCCGAAGCGCATCAGACAATCGACAAGAATTTCTTCACTGATCGTGTGCTGGCAACTGTCATCAATCATGGCTGTGGTCGTCCGCTGATTTTCTCCAGTTTCGACGCGGACATTTGCACTATGCTGCGTTTCAAGCAAAATCTTTTCCCTGTGATGTTCTTGACCCAAGGTCAAACCAAGAAATGGTTGCCATTCATGGATTTGCGTACTCGCACGGTTGAACAAGCGATCAACAATGCGCAAGCTTTCGAGTTGGCAGGCACAGCGCCACACGCTGAGGATTTGTTGAGTGAAGAAGGTGCCGAATTGCTCCAAAAGGCACGGAACTTGGGACAGATTTCGGTTGTGTGGGGTGACGATTGTAACTCAAAGGAGCGGGTGAAGTACTTTGTGGACATTGGTGCGACTGCAACCTGCTACGATCGCACAGATTTGTATATACCCGAAGACAAGGAGCGTGCATTCTTCAATTCGTCTAGCCTGTTGGCGCAATTCGAGGACCAGTGCCTGCGCTAAGTGGGCGGTGGTGTGGACAGAGAGCAGTGATAGTGATAAGGGGCGGGTATAGACCCGGCAGGGAGGGTAGTAATTAAGAGATAAGCAGAATCGAACGGTCGATTGGCGGAAAAAGGGCGGGCCATTAGCCATCATAAGTGAGGGGCTTATGTAGAGCCGAATTTTAATAATATATATACATATATATTTTTTTATATAAAATATTCACAAGATAAATATTAGAGCAATATTTAAAAATACTTACAAACTTAGAACAAAACAAACAAAAACACTTACGCTAAAGATTTTATTTAATACACACACAAAGGAAAATGTAGACAAACAATCTAATTAATGATGATGTTCAAATGAAAGAAAGAAAAAAAAATATGCTTAAAAAATAATTGAAAACATAAAAAAATAGTTCCCTTAAAGAAAGAAATATTTAAAAATTTGGAACTGTTTTTTATTTAAGTCGCAACTTGCGATCAACGTCGTTCGCTGGCGAACACAGATCGCTAAGTGAGCGCAAGAGAAATCAGAAGCGAAAGTATAAGGTATAGTGCGAATGTATTGGCAGCCCCGCAGCCGCTATCCAGCTCGAGCTCCGGTGTGGAACTGTGGTGCGTGACCCCCAATGCAGTAAGTAATTCTGCCCCTGAAAAAAAAAAAAATTAAAAGCAACAAACAACTCTCAGTGTTTCTTAAAGAAGATGTAATTCTATTTAAAATTGAGAGTCTGTATGTGAGTAGATCAGGGTGAGAGTCACTTGAACACATAGCCCCAATGAGTTTGAGAGTGAGATATGGACCTGTTTACATAAAAATTACTATTTTACCTTATTACTTTGGCCTTTCTTGATGGCATCAATTCGAGGCTATTTTTGATGAAAATTTAATTTTAAATTTAAAAATGACAATAACTTAAAAAATATTTATTTTAAGAACAGTTCTGATTTTTTGGAATATTTTATTCTTAATTTTTTTTTTTGTTTTTTTTTTTCATAAATTTTTGTTTATTTGTTAAGCATTATTTATAGATCTTTTGTTTTTTTTTTTTTGTTTTTTATGACTTATACAAAAAAAAAAATAGTGACAGTAAATTTACAAAAAAATTGAAAACTTAGTCATGTGTTAATAATTTCTGTTATTTGATTAGCTTAATGTAAAATTAGTACACAATTTTAATATAAAAAGATAAATTGGCATTTTGTAGAGCAAAGAAGTAATCAGTATTTCTGTTTAATTATTGATCAGGAGGTACCTGCAATTTACGAATCTGAAGTGATGGCACTAAACGCCAGTGATGCATCTTGAAGAGTAATGGCCCCACCACTCAACCGGGCAATCCAGTTTAGAGTAATAGTCATTAAAAAGCACAACTGATGCTCTTAGATTGGAGGATCCGAAAACAGTTCTAACATCTATATCTACCTTGGAAAGAACGGAAATAGGCTCTGAAGCATCGAATACAATTAGTTGAGCCACCCTAAGCCAAATCACGAGCCACATTGCTATTTACAGTACTTTTACGCTTTATAATTCTACACAAGCTTGGATGGGTATTCATTAAACTGAAGACTAATGAAGCAGCAGTAATCGCATTGAAGTTTTTATATGCTTTGATCATATTGGCCGCTCTTTGGCCGACCATTTCCTTGGAACACTTCGAGTCATTAAATATTTCTTATTCGTCAAGCAATGGTTGTAGTATTTAACTTCTGATAAAAACGAATGCACTACGAATTTTGTTCAGAATTCATAATCTAATTTAACTACTGGATTGGCCATTAAGCTCTGGACGAGCTCTGCGAGAGCAGACAGGTCAAAATTTACTGTATACCAGGGCACAAAGGGATAGAAGGAAATGAGAGAATCAACGAACTTGCTAAGGCAGGCAGGCGCTTGCATAAGATGAATACGTCGAAGATATATCCACTCTCAGTTTTGAAGACGGAACCAGATGAGGAACTAACTCTGAAAGCACAGGCTAAATGGGAAGCCTCGACCTGCCACAGGATTACCAAAATAATGCTACGAACTTGCAATACCAAAACAATTATCTTTATTTTATCACTCCCGAGGAAGGAATGTAAAATGTTGGTTGGAGGGAAGCCTCGATCTCCCACAGTATTACCAAAATAATGCTAAGAACTTGCAATACGAAAACAACTATCTTTATTTTATCACTCCCGAGGAAGGAAATGTTGGTTGGAGTACATGTCTCAGTCCATATCACGCAGCTAAAGTGGGATTGAGCCAGAACTACGCGTGTAATTTAAGCGAAGAAGAAGGAGGTACGTTAGAACACCTTCTTTGCCACTGTCCTGCTCTAACCAGAACTCGTTACAACTGCCTGGGATCGGTATACTTTTCATCGCTGAAGGATATTGCTCAGAAAAAAATTAAAACTCGTCAAGACATGTATCACAAATTAGCGACTCCAACAAGACTGGTAATATCATGGATCCTTGGGGGCTATGTGAGATCTATTTACAACCGCCAGATATATCTAACCTTGCCTAGCTGTTGAAAAATCATTAGAAACCTTCTATTTCGAGCACTCACGCCTGTTAAATATGATCGCACAATTTGAATCGAAAGTCAAACAAATATGAAGTACTCTGACCTATTTTGGCTCATCTTTACTCCTAGTGATAGCGGTAATTGGAAAAAAGACACAAAAGTATGCCATAAACAAGGTCCATGCCATAAACAAGGTCCGTGTCTTCAGTCCATGTATAGTACCTAAATAAGAGTATCTTAATAATAACAAAAATTGTAAACCCAAGGATTGCCCAAATTGCCGTCGCACGTTTAATTTATGATTTGGCGCTGGGCTTAGAAATACAAGAGTTTGTAGAGGCCTACAACTGTTTAGCTACTAAAAAAATGCATCAGCTGAATAAAAAGTTTGAGGTATACCATCGCCAATCATTTACCGAGATATCCTTTTCTTAACGGTGAAAAGCGAGCTCGATATATCAAAAGTGCTGGTATGGGTCGTAATTTGTTTTACAAGGTTTTAAAAAACTACTTCTAAAGTGCAAACATTAGGTTTAGTGTCTGCCTGAAGGAACAGTCTAGAAATCGACGTTGTGAGCTGTTGACTCTAAATATTACTACCAGCACTTTTATATGACTGAGAAGTGTGCGAAAATTGATGAGCTTTAGACAGATATTATGATATATGAGTCAAGATCATATAGATCAAGATTGAAAGTAAAAACGAAACGAAATCAAGGAATTATGCATTTTGCGTATTGGAAAGAGAAAAATATTAGTTACGATGCATTTGCCCTTTGTGGTACCTAAGTTTTTCAAGACCATTGGATATTATTGATTTAAATAGTGAAGATTTTCAGAAATTCGAGACACAAAGACACAGTTGCAGTTTACTCAACTAGCACTCAGCTCTTTATGAACTTACAGGATACGCGCAACAAGGAGCTCAGCCAATCTGCCATAACTTCAAACAAGAGGATTTCGACTTTATAAGAGGAATTTTATTCCAAGCAAGACATTCAGCACTGCGTCTTATTGAGGCTTTTTACGAATACCACCTAATTCAATGCATGAATAACTTCTCCGTCCATAGTTTGTGTAGCTGATATTGATAAAAAAGTGAGGTAGTTTCTTGTGAAGCTATACAAGTCCTGTCACTGCCATTTACTTGGTTATTCCAAGAAGATTCAGAGCAGAAATATTCTAAGCTCTTCATCTGCTGTTTGGCGAAAAAATGGCTGAATAATATTTAATATTCTCGTCTGAAAAAATCTTAGTCTGCATGTGACTGCTGCGTCAAGCACTGTTCTGCACTACAGTTATACTACTACGAAACTGTGAACATATACGAGTATGTGGGTGAACCACCCATCTGATATCAACCTGATGTAGAAATGATATGCGAAAAAGCAGAAGCGGAACACAGTACTATTTGAAGTCTGGAGCGAGTTGACCACTAGAAAAGTTGAAACCGAAGTAGGCCGAACGGCGTTCTTTTTTCAGAAAACGTCATGGTTGCTCATAAGAAGTGCATACGCAACGACAAAAGGAGATCCATAGTGCCAAACTATTGAACTATGATATTAGCTGAAATCGTCAGGGTGTAGTTTATTATGAGCTGCTCAAACCCATTACAGAGTGTCACAAGATACGATTAACGTTTACAATTGTTGTATTAAGCCGAGCTTTAATGAAACTCCGTCAGAAATACAAAGGACTTTAAGAAAGAAAAAAATCAAGCAATATGAGAGATACACACCAAAACAGATTTGCAGGTACGACGGAATTGGACCACATTTTGTAGAGGTATTCAAAGCCCAGTTAAAAATATTGGAATATATGGATCTTGCCAAGTGTGATAAAAGTAGAAAAGATATCTTTGGTTTGCGTTTGCCGCTCAGCCGGCTTCGTTCCTATAAAAATGCCAGCTATACCATATGACGGTTCGTAGATCATCTTGAAAGTTGAGTCGGCTTATCAACAGCGTCTTTTTACGCGGCTACTAGGAAGAGTTTTAGCAATAGAAGATGTTTCCGAAGACACGTCTTTTAATATTTGTTTTTTTTTTTTAATTTTTAGTTTACACGAGAACTTATTCAAGTTTCGTTTTTGTTATGTGATAGAGCAGAGTTCAACAAAATGTTGAAAAAAGTAAAAAGGACACAATTATTTTTAGAATGTTAATAAAAACGTATTTTTTATTATGGTAATTCCATTAATTCTTCCTCATTTGGCAGATGTTTCGCTAGTCAGAAACGTGCCTGAAGTGTCGAAACAGACACATAAAAGTTTTGTATAGAAGATAAGCTGTTTTGCTTGCATGAATACTCCTGAAATTTTATGAAGGAAGTTCAATTAGAAATACAATTTACGTACAACACTTTTAATCGAAATAGCTGGGCCAGTCTTAAAGGCTTAAAGGTAACTAGGCGCGGCCAAATTGGCTTAAAATTTTCTTCCAATTTCTTTATCTATGCTGGTGACATTACTACTTGCACAAGTAGCGTTTGAAAGCAACTTGAACCAAATTAAAATTATTGAATTTTGAATTTTTGTGTTTGGTTTGAATGCTGTTTGGCGTTAATTTGTTGTATTGCAATAAAAATCCGATACTAGAACAAGAAAAGAAGAGCAAAGTTTTTTCGTATTCCGTTTTGTCTACCGGTTAGTATGTAAAAAACATAATTTTTCAGTATCGAATCCACGTGTACCCACAATTTTACTAATACAGGAAAAAATATTTGTAGCCGATTTGGCCGTGTCTAAGTGAATTTTTTTTTTCTCATTTCAAAGAAAGTAAAAAAAAAAATTTAAGAACTTTGTAGGGGTACGCGCGCAAAAATATGCATAGAGAGGCTCCTTATACAGTCATAGTATTTTTGAGTTTTTTGTAAATGTTCAACGCAAATGGCTAATAAAAATACCACAGTTTAGAGCTGGTAACATACATAAATTAGCTGGCGTTTTTCGGCTCATATATAATTATTTATTTTTTTATTATATTTTTCATGGTGCTAGGAGAAAATATTTGATAATTTTCGGATTTTTGCTGAAAGGAAATAATTTTTATGCATAATTTACCTTGCTTTGTTACTCCCTGGAACCATAGCAAATAAAAATAATAATAATTTTCTATATTAGAGCTCATTATGTACAAAGAATTAATAAAAAAGAAAGACGCTAAATTTAAATTTCAAGTTAAGTTATTTATTTTTATCATGAAAAATAAGAAAATAAATTGGGGGAGGAGCTCGGCCAAAAAGGGTGTAAAAGGTCGTAAGCGCTAATTATATATATATATTTGCCATTTCTCATGAAAAAAGACTTTTAATTGACTACTATCAGAATTACCAAAAATTGAAAATTATTGTGATATTATTTACTTATTTAAAAATACGTTAAAAACCAATTAATTTTTTTTAACTAAATATTATAAAAATAAATAAATAAAAATAATAAATAAATGTAATTAAAAGTACACTAATTTACAATGAAATTTTTAAATAAGCTGACAAAAAGTAAATGAAACTCATGGATTTCTTGTAAAAACACAAATATTTTATTATTGTTAAACTTTATAAAAATGTCAAGCACACAAAACAAAGTGAGCCACGGAAATACGAGATTTCAATTGTTAAAAGATGTACAAAAAAGTTTTCCTATTTATTTTATGCTGGAATTTAAACGGCTTTAAACAAATTTTAATAAGGATGAAAAAACATATGTAAATGCTAGCTTATGTAAAACCTCTAAAGCAGAGTGTATGTATTTATAATTCAAATGAACAATTGAAACAAATTGCAGCAGAAAAGTGATAATTAAAGCAATTGTATAACATTCTGAAAAGAAAAAATATATGTAGCTCTATCTATTTTTTTTATTAGGCTTTAATAAACATTATACGAAAAAAGTTGAGCACACCAGTTTTTTTAGAAAAAAGTGGGTGTTGCTTTGGTCTTGCCTCTAATACAAAGCAATGAAATAAATAGACAATAGATTTTTTCTACAGATATAACAACTGTTAGTCTTGCACAAAATACATTTTATAAAAACCAAATTTGTTTAGGCACTATTATTAATACAAAATGCTTAACGCCCTATTAAATTATTTATAATGCAAAACAAACAAATATCTACACCAATACAAAGCCTAAAATACAAAGCAAAAAAACCTGAAGCTTAAATGTTTTAAATTCAAAAATTGAAAATAGTTTATGCTACGTTCAGTGTACTAATATTTACTTAAAAATATCCAAATGTGATTTATAAAAAAAAAAAAAAAAATTATATTATATTTTGTTTGTTAAATAACTGCACAAACGCTATTTACATAGTATGCTTGTATTATATAACTAAGTCAGTAATTGTATTTAGAGACATACATAAAAAATTACAAAAGTTAATAAACAACTTTTTCAATTACGTTTATTTTCAAAATCAACTAAAATGAGTTGTTTTTTTTATAATGGAACTTTTTTTAATTGAAACAATGAATTTAAAGCTACTAATCGTCTCCGGGCCATTCTGGCCTACCGATTAGTGAAAAGGCACATCAAATTGCAAAACAAGCAGCAAATAATGGCTCTGTCAACAAAGTTGAATACAGTCCTTCACAGCTTATTTGACACGCATACTATTTTTTTGTGCAGTTTTCTATTTGTTATAATCAGCCTTATTGTAAACTTCGCGTGAATGCAATTCCCAAAATTCTCACGTTTGTTCTGTTCTCATTGTGAACTTTACATGTGAAAAATCTCCTTAACCGTCAACAAATTTTTTTCCACGTGAATGTATAGAGTTTGTTCGCAACACTGAAAGTGGGGAACAACACTCGATAAAATGTAAGGATTGTTTATTCCTTATTAAACTTAGTTAAGAATAATTTTATATCACATTAGGTCTATAAACAAAACTCAGTTGACTTTCTTGGTAAGCACTATAGCCGAAAATCCTCCTTCCAAAAAAAAAATAAAGATAAAGTGCTGGATTTTTGGAAGAAATTGAACAATTCCCTCAATAGAATGGGCCCACCGTTAAAGTCAATCTCCGAATGGAAAAAGGTGACTATCAATGCAATGTGGCTATGGAATGTGCCATAATTTATATAGCCATTGCTTACAGGTTTGGATTGATCAAAAACGATACGTACGAAAAAAGGCTGTCGAAAATACCAAAAATAGGAAAAAGACCGGTGGAGGACCTTGCAAGCAACATGTTATTTCTGTATTAGAACAGTCAATTTTGGATATAACTGCGTCAGTAGTAGCTGCGGAAGGTGTCGAAGATGGCAAGCCTTTTGGTTTGAATGCAACGAAATCAACTGGTAAGCAACGTGAAAATAACAGTAGTGATGAAGATAACAGCTCTAGTAAGGACTCTGAAGTGGAATGTAGTTGCATGGGCAATAGCTTGGACGAAAATAGCGCCGAAACTGCCGGTGACACGCAAAAGGAAGTGCTTTGCCTGCACAAAAAACCAGCCAGCAAACTCGCAAAAAAATTAACCCTTCGGAGCTATTAAACATTGAACTAGATGTTCAAAAAGAAAGAATGACAACGTCAGAAAGGGCTTGGAAATCCAGAGTCATCACTATACTGAAATAGAAGGCCACTTAAAGGAATCAAACCAACGCCTTGAAAACTTTCAAAATATTCAAAACAGTTTACTTAAGGAAACAAAACGCCACAATTCGGAAATTGAACGGCTCAGAAAAACTGAAGTTGACCGTAAACTCATACTTATAAACAGCCAAATCGAGGTTCAAAATTTGAAAATACTAGCTGCAAAGAAAAGCTTAGGCATTAATTAGAATGTTTCGAACGTTTTTGTAAAAAAAATGAATTTTATGTACTTTATTTTTTCAAATTGGTAAAGCAAGATTAACAATAAAGCCGCTTTTGAGCTAATACAAATCAGACATTTCTTTGAAGAGTGTCATTCAATTATAAAAACATTTTGTCATAAATTTACATAAGGCAATTGCCTATATTTGCTCTAATACGCTTAGCCTCATTGAGGTATGATGAATGCGATTCAGATTCTTCAAACTGCACGTGTTCAGAAATTTCCGGTTGAGAAGCTCTATTTGAAATAAAAGCTATTTGAAATTAAGCATATATTGTGCAACGCGCAACAGACATTAGTAATTTGAGCTGCTTTCTTAGGTGAATAATGTAGCTCCCTGGCTCCTAGTACACACCTCCATCTATTTTTTAAGACGTCATTGGTCCTTTCCAGTGTTACGTCCACGTGCATGAACCTCATTAAATTTGCTTTCTGTGGAGGCCTCTTCTGCTGATCTGTGGGGTGTTAGCAACTAAGGCTCCAGTGGATATCCAGCGTCGCCTATGAACAAAATTTGATTTTGGGACTTACAGATTTCATTAAAATTTTACCTAGCAGCCAAACATTTCTAGTGCCTAGCAAGTAATCCGGCTCCATTGAAACCCTCAATTCACTTGTATTCCAAATTAATGAGTCATGACAGGCTCCACCGTGTGTAGCATCGACGTATCTTATTGCCATTTTGTTATCACATACCTGCAGATAAAATTATTAACATGCGTAAAAGCATACACAAATTTTACCAATCTACCAGCAAAACATTCATACTATAGTAACCCTTTTTGTTATAATATAAGGTTGTCAGAAAAGTCTTGCGGTATTTTTATTGAATTTTCAATTGTTCATAAAATTGGTTATAATAATGCGATTTATGTCAAATATGCGCCGTTTTGTTCGATGACGAGTTCCCAACGAGATGCCAACTTCATAATGCCCCTCTTATAGAAGCTCGCTTCCCTATTGTCAAAAAACTCGGAGAGCCAATTTTCACAGGACTCTCTTGTGGACAACTTCCGACTACCAAGCTCGTTAGCCATGGACAGAAATAGGTGGTAATCACTTGGTGCGAGATCCGAACTATACGGTGGATGCAAAAGAACCTCCCATCCGAGCTCCCGGAGCTTCTGGCGCGTCACCAAAGATGTGTGTGGCTTGGCGTTGTCCTGATGGAAGACAATTCGGCCTCTGTTGATCAAAGATGGCCTCTTCTGCATGAGTGATGCATTCAAGCGGTCCAGTTGTTGGCAGTACAGGTCCGAATTGAGCGTTTGGCCATAGGGGAGCAGCTCATAGTGGATGATTCCCTGCCAATCCCACCAAACACACAGAAGAACCTTCCTGGCCGTCAATCCAGGCTTGGCCACCGTCTGGGCAGCTTCACCGCTTTTCGTCCACGACCGTTTGCGCTTCACGTTGTCGTAAGTGACCCACTTTTCATCGCCAGTCACCATACGCTTCAAAAACGGGTCGATTTTGTTGCGATTCAGAAGCGATTCGCATGCATCCATACTGGCAAAAATGTTTTTTTTGCGTCAAGTCCTGTGGCACCCATACATCGAGCTTCTCTTTGAATCCAAGCTTCTTCAAATGGTTTATAACGGTTTGATGACTCATGTTCAGCTCTTGGCCGATGCTACGGCTGCTACTATGCCGGTCTCTTTCGACCAATTCAGCGATTTTATCGCAATTTTTGACGACAGGCCTTCCGGACCGTGGCGCATCTTCGATCACCTTGGGAAATGGAAACTGTATCGGGTCCATAAACTGCACAAATTTTATTGGCAGCATTAGATGCATTTTTGCCTTTATCGTAGTAGTACTGTAAAATATGCCGTATTTTCTCTTTATTTTGCTCCATGTTTGCGACGCTATAACTCACGAACGACTAAAATCAAACAACAATTAATCAAAAACGTGTTAGAACGTGAAAAGAGCTTTCCAAAAAGCTGTAGCGTGAACCGATGCGACGAATACAACTAGAACTACTTGCAAAGACAAGCTTGCGGAAATACCGCAAGACTTTTCTGACAACCTTATATAAGTGTTTATTATTCCTAGGGCCTATAATTCTAACGTGTGTGCCATCTATGCAGCCAATAATGCCTGGGATATTAAATTGTTGATGAAAATCCAAAGCAATTTCACGCATTTCGTCTTTAGTAGGCCATTTTATCCACTGATTGCAAAGGCACTCCTCAAAAACATTCAATACTTCAGACAAGACGTGGCTAAAACTTGACTGCGATAAGCCAACATCCACTCACCTCCCTACTCCTTTTTGGTATGCTCCTTCACCAAAAAATCTTAGAGCAGCTGAAAGCTTTAGTACTGTGTCTATTGCAAAACGTTTACGTGCCACTGGCAGACCACTGTGCAATACATCCAACAAATATAATATTTGAACGCCGCACAGACGTAGACATTGCATAATTAGGCGGCCAAAAGTTAAAAAAAATAAATCAACTTAAGAACAAACTATTGATGCACATTGTTACCTGACACTTCTTAGAAACCCACCCCATTAATTTCAACTCTCAGAATAGCGCACGCGCCGAATTACAGGTAGGCGGATTTCAATTGTCATTCACAGTGTGCATATATAATTCTCGGCGTTTTCCGTGATACATTTTTACAAAGTCAATATTCATTTTTGCAAATTTATTTTCACAGTGATTGTGATGGATATCAATAATCAAGGTATGTATCTTCATTTGTTATGTAGTAGTCACCAATTTTAAGATTGTTTTGTATATATTAGAATCTTTATAAAAGATCACGTTTTTTGAGTTAGATTTTTGTAAATTAAATATTTTAAAGGGGTTTATCACTATTTTCCCTGTTCGTCCCTGTAATATTCTTTAATTTCATAATTTGTGCATAGTTTAAACAATTATATAAAGTTATAATTAGCCGCCAACTCCCGCTTATTAACAAAAACTAATATAGTTAATCAAAGACTTAAAGGAAATACCTTAAAAAAATTATGTTATTAGCACATTATTTTTAAAGTAAGTTTTTTTTTGTCGTAGGTTCATCAAGCGCCTCTAGTGTGAAAGTAGTGACGCGAAGATATTTATTTGACCTGATGCAAGGTCAAAACTTACCTACCTTGGATAAAAAATTAGATTTTTTGGAAAATTACCTTCTCGAGTGTTGTAAAGTTTCTGAAAATTGTAAAAAAGCTTTAAAGCATAAATATTCCTATTTTAAATCACAAATGAAACAAAGATGGTCAAGAGCAGGAAAAGCTAAAGAAGTATTCCTTAAAAATAATCATTCATGGTTAGAAGGGACTTTTGAAATACCAATGGATTCATCTTATCGCCAAGGTCGTCCATGTAAATCGTTTTCTGAATCGAGTGATCGAAGCAAGAGAAGGAAAACTAAGGAAATACGTAGTTTGGAAAATCCTGAGGTGATTGTTCATGCTGCGCAAGTGATTTTACAAACTGAGGGAAAAAGAAATGCCTCTAAAGTCCTTAAGGACATAACTTATTCACCTGCACGGGCTAGCAAATACATAAAGTCATACTCTAAGAGTAATGAGACAATTCCTCCACTCACCCCCTTTCAAGCTCTCAAAATGTTTGTTGAGGCTGATCTCACAAGGCGACAATACGAAATAGTTAGGGCAACAAACAAAGGTCATTATCCCTGTTATGATCTTTTATTAAGAGCTAAAAAAGAATGCTATCCACCTGAAACGGCTATGAAAATTACAGCTACCTGCGCGGAAACGGACCTTCAAAGTCTAATGGATCATACAGTAACCCGTTTATCGCTTTACCTAGAAGAGTTGTTAATTACTCTTAGTATAACCGAAAGAGAGTCGTTAAATATTATTTGCAAATGGGGTTGTGATGGCTCACAACAACAGAGGTTTAAACAAAAATTTGTAGATGATGTCGACTCTGATGCAAATATATTTTTAAGTTCGTTTGTTCCCTTGCAAGTGGTTTGTGGAAAGAATGATAAAAAGATTGTTTGGCAAAATCCTACACCTTCTTCGCCACGCTTTTGTCGGCCGATTCGGTATAGGTTCGTGAAAGAAACCCCTGATGTAACCAAGGACGAAATAACATTTGTGGAAAATGCTATTAAAGCTCTAACTTTAACCGAAGTATTTATAAATGGGAATATTTATAAATTTAATCATATTATGAAGATGACCATGGTTGATGGAAAAGTATGTAACGCAGCAACTAACACAACCTCAACAAGTCGGTGTTACATATGTGGGGCCACCTCAAAAAACTTTAATGATTTAAGTAACAAAAATGTTGTTTCTCCTGAAGCATTAGAATTTGGAATTTCTGTATTACACGCTAGGATAAGGCTGTTTGAAAGCATTTTACACCTGGCATATAAATTGCCAGTAAAAAAATATAGAGAGAGAAAGACACCTGAAGAAAAAATGTTAGAAGAACAGAGGAAAAAAAAACAATACAAGAACGATTCCGAATAGAAACTGGACTATTGGTAGACATACCTAAAGCCAACTTTGGTAACACAAATGATGGAAATACTAGTAGGTGGTTTTTCGAAAACACTTATTTGGCATCTGACATTACTGGAATAGATCATGAACTTATATATATATTAGATTGAAAGTTATTTTAGAAGCCATTTCCAGTAGCTTCAAAATTGATACTGCCAAATACGATGCATATGCCTTAGAAACTGCAAAATTATATGTAAAGTTATATGCATGGCATCCTGTGACTCCTACTATGCACAAGATTTTATTACACGGAGCCAGCATAATTGAAAATTCATTGTTGCCAATAGGACAGCTATCCGAAGAAGCAGCAGAAGTGCGCAACAAACATTTCCGGTCGTACCGACAAAATTTTGCTAGGAAGTTTTCAAGAGAAGAGTGCAATCGCGACATCTATCAAAGACTGTTATTAACTTCAGACCCACTCTTAAGCTGCATGAAATCAATTAAGAAAAAATCAGAGAAAACATTTTTAAAAGAAACTATAAATATGCTTATTCCAGCTAAGCCAAATAATAGTGGTGAGCAGCACGACTCGGACTCGGAAGCAGAAGAAACATCTTTCATTTAAAATAAGTTTTCGTGTTAATTATTTATGTAACTTTGAATTTGATAATAAGCGATGTAATATAATACATATAATGTACATTAAAAAAAATTTTTTGTACCTACCAATAAAAGTAAATGTCGTAAATTAATGTATTTTAACAGAAAATACTTATATTTAATTATTCTTTTCATTTAAAATGTATTCTATTGAAAAAATCTTTTTGGCCGCCTAATTATGCAAAATCTACCTACGTGCGCCGGCTTATTTATTCTATACAATTGGTGAAAGCTATGTACTCGTATAAATAGTTAAAACGCCGGTTGGTTTACGAGTATAATTATTTGCATGTTTACCTTGCATTGGGTAATTCAAGGGGATTACATTTGTCGCGTAATATCCTCCTGGACACTCGTTCAGCCAATTGCTGACTGGTATTAGTTTCTTCTTCAATTAAACAAAGGCGCAAGTGAGCACTAATCATTACAATTTTAATATTTAACGCAAAAATAAAAATGTTTGACTACACAACAGTAATTTTTTCTGCAAAAATTTGTATACAAAACATGAGTGATGTTCACAATAGCATATTCGAAATTCAAATATAAGGATTGATTCACATGAAATTAACGATACGAATTTTTTGTTCATGGGAAATAAAAAATTCATGGGATTGATTTATTCACATGAAGTTTACAATAAGTCTGAATATTTTGTGAAACTGGAAAACAGAGTATGCAGATATTTTATTTATTTTGTTTTATTTCGTTTCTCAACATAAAATACAAGAAAAAGTAAAACATTTCATTGTAATGCAGAAAAAAAAACATACAAAGGATTCACGTTAAAGCTTAAATGATACAGTTAATATAAAAAAGAACAAATATTTAATTCAAATTTTTGAATTTGAAGGTATTTTGTACTTTGTTTGGCATCCTTTATTATCAATTGCAGCGTCGCGTTTACGTGACATGGAGTCAACCAGTTTTTTTGTGTATTCTGGAATAATTTGGTTCCACTCTTCAAGTATCGCCTTTTTATGGATGTCATGTTTCTTCAAAACCGACCACAAATTTTTGATGATGGTCAAATGCGGTGATTGTGCAGGAGTTTCAGCAAAGTGCGAACATTTATGTATTAACCAGGTTTGTATTACAGGGTGAACGATATGAAGTGTTACCTATTCAAAACACCATAACTTTTGTGTGTGAAATTAGTTTTTATTGATTTCAAGGACAAAATTGTTCAAAAATGATTACAATTTTATTATATATTCACTTTAGCTCGATATGACCACCTTTTGCCTTGACTATAGCCTTCAAACGGTCAAAAACTGAGTTGCATGCTGCACGAATGTGATCTTGAGGTGTTTTGGCCATTCTCGTATAACCGCTTTTTTCAGCGCATCCATGCTGGCATATTTTTTAGTCCTCACCTAGCTTTCCAAAATGGACCAGATGGAATAGTCCATCGGATTTGCGTCTGGTGAATTCGAAAGCCATTGTGAGGACGAAATGAAGTGTGGAGCATGATTTTTTAACCATTCTTGGTTCACACGAGCTTTATGAGACGGTGCCGAGTCCTGTTGGAACGTCCATGGTCTACGACCGAAATGTTTGCGTTTCCATGTCTCTAAAGCAGCTTCTAAAACATTTTCCCGATAATAAGTCGCATTCACTTTGCTACCAGCCTCGATAAAAACGATTGGAGAGCGTCCATCAGCGGTCACTGCGGCCCAAACCATTACTTGCGATGGGAAATTGCTTCGAGTAGCCATACGTAGGCTCAAATTCACTTATGAGCGTTCGGTCAAGTAAACACGATCGTTTTGAGTGTTTATGAACTGCTCAAATGGGAAATTTTTTTCATCAGAATACACAATGTTTGGAAATTCGCCACGTTCGTGCAAGCGCCACAACTCCTTTGCTCTTTCGCACCGAACTTTGTTTTGCTGGGGTGAAAGATCGTGTGATTTTTGGAGCTTGTAAGCCTTGACCTTGAGCTCATTTTTCAATATGCGTCGAATGCTGTCTTGCAATATTTTCAGTTCTTTGGCCATTTTTCTTGCACTTCGACGTGGATTTCGTTGAAGTCGAGCTTTCACTTTCCGAACCATTTCTGGCGTTGTCGTGGTTCTTTTTGGTCCACCTCCATAGCGGTTTGCAATGCACAAACATTTTGAGGTGACTGAGCTCACGAGGTGACTGAGCTCCCGAACAATAGCTGGTTGCGATTTTCCAGCTAAATATAATATAACGCAATCACTCTATTACGTTTGGCTTGTGTAAAAGCAAATGGTGACCATTTTGAAAGAAAATTTATATTTTGTTTTTAATATTTACATGATTAAATTAAACTAACTTCATTAAAGAAAGTATTATAGTTTTACATCTATAACAGATTTAACTTGTAACAGAACTAATGGCAGGACTAAGTACAAAGTTAAGGAGAGAGCAGATCTTCTATTTTCTAGAGGTTTGAGATTTAAAAGAAATAAACGAGTATTATATGATAGAAGAGGTTTAGTAAAGAGGCATAGGCGGCATACTTAAGGTGAGAAAGAGGTGTACAGAAATTGGAATGTGTATGGGCTCGAGAGGTCCGAGCTATTTCCCCGAATTAAACTAAGCGTCACATAATATTTTTAAATGATAAATTAATGTGAATAATGAATGTAAATCTCCTCTCAAAAATAACAGTCCGCAGAACATGGCTAGTAATCCTATAGGCGCGAGGCATGAGATCATTTTTTAATATTTAAGCAAAGATGAGAACTAGCGCACCACGAATAAAGACTGCCCATCTCAGCTTGAAGATTCAACATATTATGATATATCATGTGTAGAATTTACTAACGACGTCATCAACGTACAATAGAAACTGAGTATATGAAAATCAAGAACTAATGTCTTAATCAACAATACCGAAAGGAGCGGACCTTTCTGAATTTTATTTTGTGAATTTGATGTTAAAATCGAGAAAACCAGAACTCCAGGCAGGGACTGATGGAAGGTCATATGGATATTGCACGTGTGCTCGTTAAGTGCGATAAAGCGAAAGTGAACCCTCTGCGGACGCTCCGGCTTTGAAAGTATTCGATGCGGTACCAGCTGGTGGTAGCAGAGGAAGAGGGAGGCCTCGCTTTAAAAAAACACCTGTGCGTTGGAAAGATCAGGTGGAGAAGGACTTGGCTTCACTTGGTGTGTCCAATTGGCGCAGGTTAGCACGAGAAAGAAACGACTGGCGCGCTTTGTTGAACTCGGACAAAATCGCGTAAGCGGTTATCGCGCCAATTAAGAAGAAGAAGGAGGCTATAACTATATATCTATAACTGTATATAGACGAGCTAAACAAATATGGTCGTTCTCAAATGGTAGTGTCTGGCTGGGAAAAAGTAAAACAATTTTATTTATTTATTTCCTTAATGTTTATTTATACATCGGGTGTTTCTTTAGCTGCATAAGAAATATCGATATCGATAGCTGTGGTTTGACAGCTTAGTGTTAACATTTCTATTCAGTAAGGTTTGGTAAGTCATCATGAATCGTTTAACGCCGGAACAACGCTCCCAAATTGTAAAAATTTCCTTAAAAAATAAATAAATTAATCTGTTCTCGAAGTTAATGGAGCACTTCGTTCATTTTGCGTACGGTTTACACACCGGCGGCATCATCCGTCCGTATTTCTTTCGAAATCAGGAAGGGGTTGGCGTTGCAATGAATGCCGTGCGCTATCGAGCCATACTGACTGAATTTTTGTTTCCAAAAATTAATCAGCTAAACATCGATGACATTTGGTTCCAATAAGACGCCGCAACTTGCCATACAACGCGTTTAACAATCGATTAATTGGACTGATCGTATGGACCATGTAACTCGTAGCCCCAGTGGACATATGTATGCCGCATGTCATATTTAAAAAATAAATGCTATGAAATTATTTACCAATTTATATTATAATACAATTAATCATTCC
This sequence comes from Anastrepha obliqua, assembly GCF_027943255.1. NCBI lineage: Eukaryota > Metazoa > Arthropoda > Insecta > Diptera > Tephritidae > Anastrepha > Anastrepha obliqua. The sequence goes on from NC_072894.1 coordinate 123,881,989, forward strand.
AACAATATTTCTAATTTCTGTTATGTATTATCATTCTAAGTTTTCAAGCTTTAAAAAAACACCTGTGCTTAGTGTTACATCTATTGTTGCCAAGAAAGTGTTAGACAAGCCATAAAGGTTCGCTTTTGCGAGATAATGAGAACCCTTTCTTTTCCCAGAATTTTTCTTTTGCTCAATGCACAAATCTTCACTTTAACCGTTTAATAACGCGAGAAACGTCTTGGTCAGTACTTTAGTTTTTGGGTATTTTTTTAAACTCCACTAAGTTTGATTTTGAATTTTTTTTATTTATTTTAATCATTAATAATCTAGAAATTCAGTATTTCTTACAGTTTACAAAGAAAGAATTTTAGAGGGTACTTATAAACTAGTTAAACAATCCACTTATGTAGTAACCTTTTGAAGTAGTAGTTTGTGGAGGAATAATTTAGGCCATCTAGGATTTTGCGTTAATCGTTAAGCATCAACCTTTATAGGATGGAATTGGATCAGTGAAACGCAAATAACCCAAAGCACAGTGGACAATGGCTTTCAGGACACGATCAAACCTACTAATATGAAATGCATAATATGGTGTCCAAATATAGATAGCGGAAGATTTTTGCATAATTGCACGTTGGTGACGGCGAGTTTCGTGGGCGATGGAAAAGTGAGCTGTAAGAGCTTTACGACGACATAGACATAGCGCAGCGAATAAATAACCAGCGACTACGTTGGCTGGGTCACGTCTTTTGAATGGATACAAACGCTCCGGCTCTGATGCGGTGCCAACTGGTGGTAGCAGAGAAGAGGAAGGCCTCCTCTGCGTTGGGGAGGTCAGGTGAAGAAGGATTTGGTTTCACTTGGTGTTTCCAGCTGGCGCTGGTTAGCACGAGAAAGAAACAAGTGACCCGCTTTGTTAAATTCGGCCAAAATCGCGTAAGCGAAAAGAAGAAGAAATAAAGGAAGCAAATTCTAGCTTTGGAAGCTACAAGACGAAGAGAGACACATATATAGGGTGGGCCATGTAAAATTTGCTAATGGGCTTAAAACACAGCTCCGAGACGGCCAATTGATATCGGAATTTCGGCTGATTATTCGGTTTTCAAAAACTGTAGCCAAAAGTTCTAGTGTTACTTTGGCAGTGTGACAAGTTGCACCGTTCTGTTGAAACCAAATGTCGTCCATGTCATCCTCTTCAATTTTTGGAAACAAAAACTAGTTGAGCATGTCACGGTAACGCTCGCCATTTACTGTAACCGCGGAAGAAGAAGAAGCCTCACCACTTTGGAAATAGGTTTTCAATATTTCCCAATTTTGTTCAAGCGTATAGCGTCCCATTTCGTAAATGACAAACCTTTAAGTAAATTATGAACACATTTGACATGTCATTTGTGTTACCATTCTCAAAAAAATAGGTGGTTCAAAAAGTAAACGCTATTTGGGCCACCCTGTACATATAACAACTTTAGAGTATATGGATCAGCAAAGTCGGAACTAAAATGTCGAATAAAATGATGATGTTTTTTTTATTATGCTTTCTCTTATATCTTATTCGTGTGATATCTGCTCGATGAATAATTTATTTTTAAATATTAGCGACACGCTATATATTTTGACACTTTTTAGGTATCTAATGCGATACAAAAAACTTAATTAGCATTAAAGTAGCACAAAATTGGAGAAAATGTAACGGATAATTTGTTTCGTGCAGTCTTTACTATATAAAATCTATAGTTTCTCGATCATACGAAATTTTTCTTGGATAACAAAAAAGTAGATTTTTGTCGAAAATTGTTACATTTACGTCTACTTTAAGTCATTTCTGGATTACTTTGTAGTAGTATGGTAAAGAATTAAGTAAAAAAGGCAGCGGTTTTCCCCCTTTTAAAGGCCAAAGGCATATCCGGTATGTTGATTTTGATTTCTCAACTGGTTTCACAGGTATGGGTCAACGCTTAATGGAATTCTGTCCACTTTTTCATGAGGTGGTAATCCGATTCTGTGGTTTATAGTTTACTTATAACTACTTACAATAGATACTCTTAACAGTATCCAATACTTTGCACAACAGTGTACGAGTATTATCATTTGAAGTAATTATCCGCGTCAAGGCGAAGAAAGTCAAAGTGTCAACCAAAGTCAAATCAATTAGTGAACAAATAACAAACAAAGTTGAGGCTGGCTAACAGTGAGCATTAAAACTTATTTGTGTGTACATAATTAGTTAGATTTGTTTAAATAGTTTACATTACAGTTTGTATGGCTTCATATTTCACGCTTGAAGATAAACAGGAAGGTGTGAATGCCGAAAACAAGCGAGAGTTGGAAGACAAATAACAACAAAGATGATAAATATTGAAATATCAAGCAGTAAGCAACATGAATTTGCATAGTAATGAATGGAAATGATAAACTATTTATAAATATGCCAGCTGGTGGAAAATCTGAATGACAACGGAAAGCAGCGGAGCAAATTTTATTTATTGTTTATTTGTTTAGTTAGGATTTAACAAATATTAATTAAATGAATACAAATTTATGCTAAGAAATTTTTTTTTTTAATTTTTTTTAATCACATGTGCATGTAACATATGAACATATATGGTAATTGTATACTTATATACATACAGCCTGTCTAATGAAAGCATGAACTTAGAGTTCCGTTAAAAAAAAATGTAAATGCTACTAAATAGGCGTATCCTTTTCGCTAGCAGCGTTGTGTAATTTGCAATTTTTGTTCAGAAGATCTTTGATTTGTTTGTGACAACTTATAGCTGCGTGAAACTGAACCAGTTTCTAGGAAATTTCCCCGCTAAATCCATAGACACGATTCGAGGGCGTTTACGTGTAGAAGGCCTTAAACTTCTAAGTACATTGAAAAAAAATGTGAGCCGTCATGGGACGCCTGGCAGATGTGAAACATCGTGTGTGTACAAGTAATATGCATAAAAGATAATATTATTACAGAAATTAAATATAGCCTAATGAAAAAATGAAGTATTACGAATTTCTTACAGAAAATGGTAACTTTATTTAATAAACATTTATTTACATGTGATATCAAAATTCGATATTAATATCAAGCCACAATTTAAATATTTGCATCTGTGACTTCAGTAATAGTTATATTCGATGTTTCCTCTGCCGGTATTACTGTGACGATTGGTCGATGATAACTAAAGTACGTTACAAAAGTATTGGATGAAATATTATCAAGATATCTCACAAATACAGCATCTATTGTTCTTCCATATTTGGTAGTAGATTCTCTTGGATTGTTGTTGATTTCCAATTCAAATTCTCTTTGAAGTGTGCTTTGAGTGCTGACATTTTTTGAATTTTCAGGTGGCGCAAAATTTTTTTTTTTTTTTTTTCATCTCCCCTTTATTTATTACAGTCTGTTATATATTAACAATATGTAATTTTTGTACAATTAGGGTCTATTATGTTCTTTTACCAATGTAAGAAGAATCTGTTATTATTATTATTGTTTTTTGTGATTACACTGTAAATCTTATAGTTAGATCAGTCGGTGTGTGTCGCTTTAATCTTCGTTTGATATTTTTTGGATAGTGTCTACGTTTAAGTCACGATGTATGGCTTCATTGGAAATAAACCAACCAGCATTTGTTATATTTCGTAATATTTTGGATTGTGTTCGCTGTATGAGCTGAATATTTGTGTTTTTAGCCGTTCCCCATATTTCTATTCCGTATTTCCAGATAGGAGTGATAATTGTTTTGTATATAGTCACCTTATTATACAGTGATAGTTTTGATGCTCGTCCGATTAGCCAACTTAATTGCCGGTACTTATTCTTGATTTGATTTCTTTTGTTAATGATATGCTGCTTCCATGTTAGTTTTTCGTCAATAGTTATTCCAAGATATTTTGCTGCTGGACAGATTTTTATTTTGTTGTTTTTTAAGGTTAGATTATATTTTGATGTCTTTTTGTTTGTATATATAACTTGTATAGTTTTGTCTTTATTAACTTCTATACCCCATTCGTCAAACCAATTTACTGTATTGTTTATTAATTTTTGAAGTGTAGAGGTCGCCAGTTTTTCGTCATTGTTTGATGCCATTAATACAGTATCATCCGCGAACGTTGCTATCATTGTATTATCTGTTGTCGGAGTTGGCACATCTGCGGTGTATATTAGATATAAGAGAGGACCTAATACACTGCCTTGCGGTACTCCAGCTGTCATTGGTAGAATATCGGAATATTCGTCTTCATATCTTATATAAAATTTTCGATCAGTTATGTAGCTCTTCAAAAGTTCAAAGTAGTTTTGTGGTAAGATTCGTTTGAGCTTATGCAAAATTAATTATCCAGTTTTGTATTTGAAAATTATTAAATAAAATTAAAAACAAAATTAATTAAAAAAATTTAATAAAAAATTACTTTGAGTGATGACATTTTTTGACGTTTCTGGTGGCGCAAAATTAATTATCCAGTTTTATATTTGAAAGTTATTAAATAAAATTAAAAAAATATTAAATAAAAAAATGATTTTGAGTGATGGAATTTTTGAATTTTCAGGTGGCGCAAAATTAATCATCCAGATTTGTATTTGAAAATTATTAAATAAAATTTAAAAAATATTAAATAAAGAAATTATTTTGAGTGATGACTTTTGACCTTTACGCCCGCCATTGCCATACAGCAGCTCTACACTTCACAAATTTCAATTATGATCGACGTACTGCACTATTTGTAAAAAATATAAATAATCCGATAGCATGATTAATTTTATGTCTCTTTGTATGATAATCAAAATGTGTCTTTAAAATATGCCTTGCTCCATAGGCTTAAACTTTTTATTCAATTTCAACTTTTGCTCATTACGAGCTGGCATATCTCGAATTTGCTATTAAATAAGTTTGCACTTTTCATTTCGAATTAATAAAGCAATAAATTTGGCATTGCAAAATAGTTCCACTTGGTTTAAATAATTGAGTAATGAAACTTCTTTCTGCTGTGGCTCTGCTTTCTGTGACCTTTTGATATTTTTCAACTCAAACACTGACCTTCGTCATTTCTTCGCACAGAGAGCGCGCCTCAAAGTGCCCACTCTAGCCACTCCAGTTTCCCATGAATTCTCTGTAATCGAATTCCTATTATCTACATAGCAAATTACCGAACACATTCAAAAACACATAACGAACCAACATTTACTAAGCACTCACGAGCATCCAACTTGCCGCTCTTTAGCAACTCTACATTTGTCTCTCTAACATGGCACGCATATTAACACACTTTAATCCACATCATTAGTGAGTTGTTCCTTTGAAATTGGCTTAGCACTTCTCATACTACTACACATAAAATATATATATGCATGTATACCTTAGTATAGCGTGGCAACCCGTCGCCACGGCAAGCGTCGCCACGCCAACGATTCGGTTTACAAATGAGCCTATAGATGTTTCACATCAAAACAGCTGGCCCTATTATCACGCATTAAAAAGGGAACGGAATTCGGAACGGCATTAGCAATTGTAATATATCGTATCGTAATTGGATGAATATTCGTTTTAGGCGAACTGCTGCTTGCGTCGGTACTGCTGTACTGCTGAAAATCGACAACTGGAATGAACTGTTAAGTATCTAGTTAAGGTTCATGTTTGGGGCTGATTTATTTAGGGCTGGTGCCGTTTATTTGTGTCTTCCGCCAATTTAAATGCAGTTTTGATTAATAAAAGCTGGGAAGATGTTTGGAAGTACCAGACAATCTTGGATTTTTTAACAAGACAACGATCCCTAGCATCAAAGCTAAAGGTGTGTAGAGCGGAAACAGAAAAATTGGATTGATAGGTTGGATTGGCCTTCACAGTCGCCTAATGCCAAGCCTATTGACAATGTTTGAGCAGAAGTTAAAAAGAAAATCAAATATGGACGGTGAAACAGTTTTCAAGGCAAATTTGGCTAATTTGGAGCCGATGATTTCGAGTATGACTCGATGGTATGAAGCCATTATAGCTAATGATAGGGACTATACATTTTATTGAGTATATTGCGTATAATAAATATTATAAAATGTACACTTCAGTTAGAATCGAATTGGACAAGAAGTTTCTATGCAATGGCGGTCACGCTTCTGTTTTATTATATAATTAGTTTTTAGTTTTCAGAAATCGCTCGTACTATTCCACCAATTAATAAATAGCATCCTAAAATTATTAACATTTTTTATTAATTATTTAAATTATTAAACAAATTTCAATATTACCACAAATCTCAATAAATATTAATAGGTGCATTCCACTGTTACGTACAAATAAGTTCAGCTAATTTTACGGTTTATATTACATATAGCACTTAATTGTTTTATCAGATATATACTTTGTTTTCTCTAATTTAATAGATTATATACTAGTCTTTAATAGTGCGAAGAAACATTTAAAAAAAGTCATAAAATAGTGAAGAAAAATGCAAACAACCCACGTCACGTACCGGACACATCAAGTCAACAAACATTCGAAATCGTTATAGTTTTATTCAGATTTCAGCGAATATATTACAGGTGCATAAAAAGTGTCTTTGAAGGAAATTATAACTAAGAATCAAGCTTGCTACTAGCGAAAAAAAATATTAATTAAAACACATATTTATAATTCAAAAACATTTTTTTATATTTGTCACGTACAGACAAGTCGCGTCACGTACGGGACAAAGTTCAACTTAAATCTATAATATATGTAAAAATCAATAGGTAAATACAGTTTTGTCTTGGGCAAAGCAATGTTTTCTGCACTCCACAACTTTCTCCTCAGTTTTAATAAAATGGAAGTTGGAAACTCCAGTTATCGCTTTGGCATTGTCCCACGGCGATGCACTTGTAATCCTTTTATAAATTTCAGAGGATCGCACATAAATCATACGGGTTTTTGTGACTAATTGAGAAGCTAAATCAGAAAAGCCCTTGGCTGATTGGACAACAACATGTTCATTTTGGCCCATCATTTTCTCTCTTACCAGTCTTTTGATATTTCCGCCAATTCCGTTTATCACACCTTTTCCATGCGATGTAGCAAAATATTTCCAATAAAAGGGCCTTTTGTACTTTTCACTCAACATTGATGTTAGTTTAACCATATAACGGTTCTTAAATTCCGATAAAGGGCCGTCACTCCAAATAATTTGCGCTGAAAGTAAGTCTTCATTTTCTTTATGCATCAAGTCAAACAACTTATTGATGAAAACGAAAACTGTATACTTGTCTTTCGAATTTTCATCTGAGCATATAAGATATGTTTGGCAATTGCCTTTGTAAAAACTTGCAGCAGTAAATAAAAGAACACTTGTTCGATTTTAAATTAACATGCTGCATCATAATATGGATAGAATCAATCAATTTGTCTTTAAGTTCACCTGAATTTGTTTCGTGGTTTACTAAACGTAGTTTATTTTCTGAGTTTTTTTCCCATTCCTTCCATACACAGATTGTACTTAAACCCATAGAAATTAATAATTTTTTGCTATCAGAACAAGTATCACATTCATTTTTCCAGCACTTCGAATCGAAAGAAGGATCACATAAAATCATAGTCCACCAGTCGTTACAATAATTTTGTTTCAAAGCTTTCAATTTGAATATGAAATTTTCATGAGTTAAACATTTGCACTGGTCTGAACGTGTGTCTTTCATTAGCAAAACGTTTTTCGGTCTTAGACTACAAAATTTTGAAAATCCAATTTCGATATTAGGAAAAAATTCTTGAAAAATGAAAAAGGCTTCTCGTAGGTACAAATTCAAATAATGCTTTTGACACTTCTTCTTAATGCCCTTTTCCCAAACAACGATGAAATCATTTGCGCCTGGGCAGGTATACACAATATCCGGACGATAGTAAAATGCTTTCACATCGTCATAACGTGTATCGTCACCTGATGCGCTAATGTTTGGGCTTTCTGCTAGAGCAATGTTCATTTTACGCGCTAGTTCTGTAACAACCGCTTTTTTCTTTCTTGGTGATTGAGGCAGTGCTTTTAGAGACTTTTGAACAGCTTTAGATAACGTCTGTTTCGACTTGTACGGAGATTCAGTACTTACAGGAGAATCAGTAGGATTTTTAAGTTCAACCCGCTTTTTTTGCCCTTTGCAATCTCTTCTTATCCCTTTCCTTAAGTGAAATTGCTTTTAACTCACCTTCAGAAAGATTTTCTGCTTTTCGTTTACGAAGCTCACGCAATCTTTTAGTCTCATTAGCGGTAAAGTTTGGATCTTTCTCTTTTTGCTTTTTTCGAAATTCTCGCATGCGGCTAGCACTGGTTGATGGTTGCTGGTCGCTCATTTTTGCGTTATTGAGATTTGCAGTACAAAAAATGGCTTTGTTTATTACAAACGCCAGTAAAAATTGAAGATGTCAGATAACTTATTCTTCGGCGGCACGTACAGACACTTTATTATCACCAAGAATATATTGTAAGCAAAGCGATTTCAAACAAAATTGTTTCACCAGTTTTTAGACCGCTAAAAGTTAGCTGTTAACAGAAAAATTCAATTTGTATAGTCGACTTGTTTCACAATTATTAATAGAAAAAGGAATTAAGCGTCACGTATGGAACATCGAAACTTACCTTTCCGTTATGATTAATTTCTTATCAAAAAAACACTTAACCAAAAAAATGAGTATGCAGTTAAATACAGCGGACCATACACTACAACTAAGAACAAAAATCTAGTTTCTATCTGATAAACAATAGCGGCAGCGACCTCGCAAAAAGTTGTGTAAAGACTAATGAAAAAATCCGACTTGTTGTTACTCTCAAATACAAAAAATGAGACATACTCACTACAACTTTTGTAAATTATTTTAGATGAGAACATAATCTCACTATGTACGTGCAATAATATATAAAAAATGCATATTTGTAAAACAGTTCAGAGTTCCACTTTTTCATGGAATGCTCCAATATAATCAGTAGGCGTAAAGCAGTTGTGCATGACACGATCAGGTAAATATAAACCAAAAATCACTGTGAGTACTAGAATAAGATGAACCGTTGATCGTGTGCTACATTAAAGCTAAGAACGTGAAAAGGCAAAAGCATGCAGTCCCTTCCGTTTTGAGTGTTTGACCGAGCACCTCCACCCATTTGTGGCGTGTGTCTTCAAGTTGTTCCACAAATGTAGGGACCTACTGTTTTAAGCCAGCTCTGAACGGCAGATTTTTTTTATGAGAAGCTTTTTCATGGCAGAAATACACTCGAAAGGTTGCCATTACCTCGCGAGGGGCGAACGCTACCAGAAAAAAATTTTCCTAACATTTTGTTTTTCATGCTCTGAGATTCGAAACTTTGCACTACCCATTGTGTACCTATCTGATAAACTAGTAAAAATATCGATGCAAATAACTGAAAAAATTAACAAATATGCATTATATGATACATATTATATTTTGTGGTTGACAGAGCTTCAAATATTTTTTAATCTCGTACAATTTAAGAGGGATAAACGAAAAGTAATAGGCCTTGATAAAGATTCATTTATGTTAAAATATTAAGTAAGTCACTGCAACTTTTTACAACACACACATTCATACATATGCGTCTATTGCTTTTTATATTAAAAGGAAAACAAAAACGTTCAAACTTATCCATGTTTGCTAAAAAGTTAATGTCAAAGTTGCTTTATTTTGCAATAAAAGCGATTTTTTGCCGCCATTTTATCTACTTCGAAAAAATTACGAATTCCGAAAATCTACGCATTGTAGGCAAACCATCTCAGTGCTTCAGTACCTAAAAAATACCGCAATCCCGAATTCTCATATGTATATACTCGGCTATACAAATGGTGAAATTAGCGTGAGTTGACTGCTTTGTCATAATTACGGGCGTCAGCCGGTTCCACTTAATCACACCTAGTTTACCAAGCAAAACAAAAGCAAAGATTCAAATTATGCGAAGAGAGTTTCCGCCGGCGCGATCCGTTAGCGTTGGGCTTACTCTTTCTTCAGCGCGCTTCATTTAGCTTCGAAATGCCAAGCCACAAACGCTATCGCTAGATGAACGCGTCGAGCTGCGCAGCCGCATTAAATGAAGATAAAAAGTGAATAAATATTCGAAATAAAACCATCAATAAATCTAAAACAAAGACATAGTTTAAAAGTAAACAAAACACAAAAAAAAAAAAAAAAGAAAAAAGAAATCGCGCGCTGAACTTCACGGCAGAGCGCCAAGTGCAAAGTACCAACGAAGGTTTTTTCTTAATTCTATCTTGCGACTAATGAGTGCCAAAGCACATTCCATTCATCTACTCATATCATTTGTTGGTGTGCTATCGAGCGCGCAGCTAGTAGTGAACCCACAAACGAAAATTAGTAGCGATGTAGACAGCGAAGGTGAATGGTCATCGGGGCTGAAGAAATTATTAGCGACTTTCGCTCGTAAGAGCAACAGCGGAGCCACCACAGCTGCACCGCCATACAATCTGACGCAGCAGCAAATGGAAGATTTCGAGGCAATTATGAGCGCCGGTGAGGATGTGCCAACCAATTCGCATACGCTAATCAATCGCACACATGACGCAAATGACGACTATGGAGCAGAAGATACGCGCAGTTTTCTTTGTATACCCATTATACGCATTTTCAATGTGGTTATTCGGCGCGAGCTGCTTCCGGATGAGCGCGTTGCGGTGGTGGGCGATCATAAGCGCCTGGGTGCTTGGCAAGTGGAGCGTGGTATTGCAATGAAGCCGAGTGGAGGCAATGCGCAATCAGCGCTGCATAGTTGGTCAGTGAAGGTACCTATTTGTGCAAGTGCGCGCCTACATTATCGCTATTTTATCTTCAGCCTAGACAAACATGGGCGACGACGCGTGCATGAGTGGGAGGGCGTGCCGTACGGTCGAGTATTGGAGAAGTATCAGATGTATCGTCCGCCGGGCAAGGATTTATTTGGATTACTCTCGCACATGACAATCGGCGATGTGGAGCATGAGAAAGGTTGGCTGCGCCAGGAGTACGCCATTGAATTCAAGTTCATTTGGGAGCAGCATTTGAAGTTTTATCGCTATTTGAATTTGAACCGCCCTACGAAATTTCTGCTAAAGATGACCGTTTCTAAAAACGGTTTTACGCTACCGTCTAGCGCCTGGCGTAGCACAGAGCTGGAAGTATCGCACTACGCCTACAATCGTTCTCACTTTCAGCAGCAAGCCAAGCGCGGCGTGCCCTACTTAGCGGGCGACATTGTCATATTTCGCTTTACTGTGCCACTTAATACAGTGAACTCCTATCTGCTGAGCATTTCTACGATGGATGGTAACCGTGTGGGTGAAGTGTTAATACTATCATTGGACCTGAAGGGTTCAGATGGTGTGCTCCGTCTGCCTATATGGGGCGCAGTGAATTATTTTCAAGTGGGTATATTGACGCTGCCCTATGTGATTATTCGCCCTTTGTTTGGTGCTGTGAATTATAATCTGCGTGGCAGTTTTCAACGTTATTGGCCCATGAACTGGCCATCGATGGATGTGGGCCACCGTGGTATAGGCGCCAGCTTCAATGCGAATGCACCATTTGTGGAAAACACCATTGCCAGTTATATGCACGCACACAAACACAAAGCGGATATGGTCGAACTGGACGTGCAGCTGACGAGCGATTACGTGCCGGTGGTGTGGCATGACTTTGGCTTTTATACAGCGCCAACGGGACGCAATGTGCGGAACGAAGATGATTTGGAATATGTGCTTATCAAAGATCTGAGCTACAAACAGTTGAAGAGCAGTCGAGTTTTCACTGCAGAAGATGGGAATATCTACGAGTATACAAATTTCAACGTGCGCAGCGCGTCCGAAAACGAGCGCTTATTTCCTCTGCTACAGCAAATTTTTAAAACACTGCCAATAACGCTTGGCTTAGATATCGAAATCAAATGGCCGCAAATTTTAAAAAGCAACGCTGCAGAGTCAGCGCAAACGCTTAACAAAAATCACTTTGTTGATATTATATTGAAAACTACTGTGAAGTACGGCTGTGGTCGCCCACTCTTCTTCTCCAGCTTTGATGCGGACATCTGCACCATGGTGCGCCTAAAGCAGAATGTATTTCCAGTTGCGTTTATTACGATTGGCGAAACGAGCTTGTGGGAACCCTACAAAGATCTACGCGCACGCAGTTATCTGGATGCAGTGAATTTTGCGCAGTCAGCAAATCTGTTAGGCACAGTTGCGCATGCAGAGGATTTTCTCAAAACCGGCGCTGTACTTGGCTTTGGTTTGGACTTGGGTCAGGCGACTTTTGTATGGGGCGACGATTTGCGAGAAAAACAAGCAGTTGAACAATTTAAGCGCTGGCATGTGTCTGGCGTCATTTACGATCGCATCGATTTGTATGGCCCGCTGCGCAAGCGCGAGAGTTTTTTCAATGCACCAGATTTAGTGGACATTTTCACGCGGCAATGCATTGTTGTAGGTCATTTTAATTGCTCCAGTGTGCTGACATTACCGAATGGGTTTGATTTACATGGAAAACCAGTGAGCCGACTGGGCTGCGAGGTGATTGTGCAATCCTTTACCTGAGGCCTAATGGCGTGGGGGCATAAATTGGATTTTATATAAATAAATTTGTAGGTGCAATTATTTATAAACGGGTATAGTAGTAAGAAACCACCACTGTGAGAGAAAGCAATTTAAGTGAATCCAATTTAAAAAAGTTCTTAGTGCTGAATGAGGAAAAGGAATAAAATAATATATAATAATAATATGAAATGGTTTTTCTAAAATTTACTTATTACACTCTGCGGCACCATTTTTGGGGAGTGAGAAATCTCTTTGCAGAACGTCGGCTCCGGGTGAGTATGAGAGTTTGACCAATGGGCGCAGAATCATAATCGAAATAATTCTGGGCCTAAATTTGTTAAACGCAGGTTTAAGAAAAAACATGATTTATTTGAAGTATAGTCGAATTAGTAACTGGTTTTTCGCCTAGAACCGGTATTAAATTTAAACGCAGCACCAGCTAGTACTATAGTTGGTTTCAAACAAATGAAATTAAAAAGCTCACGGTTGTCTGTGCACATAAAAGAGATTTTGATATTATAATCGTAAAGATAGAGATTTAATCCATTTGATGAAGTTGCTTTTTATTCAAGCTACATATTCGAAAAAGACACAGTTTTTTAATAGAAATATGAAACATTGAAGAGCCACGTATTATGAAAGATCTTCCTTTTACGATACGTACACATGAAAGTTACTTTCGTCTAGAATGGGAATTTCATCAACATTTTCTGCTGCCATATTCGCCTTTCTAACAAACACAATTGCCTCTTTTGTACCTATTTGCATCCGTTTCCATTTGGTAGAATCGAAAAGCCAACATACCCCCGTGAACTGCTTCCGCTTCATTCTTTTCTTTATCATTCTCGCAGAAAATCGTTTTCGAGTTCACTCTTCCGGTGGCAATTAATAAAATTCGATGTGAGTTGGTGCGTGACCACCATGATAAAAAAGTGTTTTCTAAGTTTTTTTCTTCCTCATAAAAATCATTCGAAGTAGGCTTAAAACTATAGGTCCCTTCATTTGTGGAAGAAAACCAAGACGCACACTACATTGTGTCCGAGTGGGACAAACTCTTAGTTTTCCATGGTAAAACAAAAAATGGGATCGGAGTTTTCTCGTTTGGTAGAAAAAAACGAATAAAATAAAAATGGACAACATTGTTAAAGGCTTCAAGTCAATTGCCCTCTTTCCAGTTGATGAAAGTAAGATGCCCGAACATCTCTTTGACCACATGACCTGACCCGGTACAAGTAACGGAAAGTCACCACCAAACACACAATTAGAACGATCATAATGAAAATAGAAATGACGAGCCTGCCCTATCCTCCAGTAAGCTGCAGTATGATAACCAACTACCAGGAAGATTGTGTTGAGGTTCCATTGAATTTGAGTATTGAACGCCCAACGCACTCGAAGGTATATGTGGAAACGCTGCGCGTGGGATGAAAAGTGTGTATCATTTGTGAAGGGGGAAGAATTCGGTATCATCAAAAGCTGAATAATGACGATTCTTCCTTCTTTGACAATGGTGAAGTCAGCGAGAAGAGATGTTTACAAGTTTAGTGGTACTGAGAATGTTAAAGAACAATTATGTGTGGAAAAGTTGTCGTTGTTTGACTGTCAAATTAACCTGATAATTAGGAAAATGTACTTTTAGATCTTGATTAGTTGAGTTAATGCTCAGTTGTTGTTGTTGTTGTTGTTGAGGTGGTTGAACATTTCCATTGAAATGCTCCTAATTAGTGACCAGCACCGTTTTACTACCACTATCTCGTGTGATGAAGGTTTTTGTTTTTTTTTTGTTTCCAAGTCAGATCCAATTAGTGAGGTCCAAGTATAGCAGCAAATCCTTTATCTTGATGTCTGAGATCTCCTTAATTTGCTGTAGGAAAGGCTTACCGAAAGATCGAAGTCGTGCCCCGGCTAGTCCCGGACATTCACATAAATAGTGGAAAAGACTTCCCTTCGCCCCTTCCGCTTGACAGCTTCTACAGATAGGATTGAAGGGTAGATTGAGTCTAGCTGCATGATCCCCTACTTTCCAATGTCCTGTAAGGGTTGCAGTGATGCATGATGTGTTTTTGTTGTAATACATGTAGGTATTTGCTTCCATTTTCTTTCGGCTAAAGCATGATAGTGTGAAGCAATGGATGTTTTTAGTGTGTTTAGTGGGGTGGAGACTGCCACCGCCTCTGCTATGTCTAGTGTCGAACCTTTTCTTGCTAGCTCATCCGCTATCTATGACCGGGAACCAGTGGCGGATCTACCTAATGGCTTTTTGGGCTTCAGCCCAGGGCCCTGTGGTTGCAAAGGGCCCCCAGCCACCAATAAAAATAAAATACAAATGCCCTACAAGACGCACTGATATTTTACTACCACACTCACATTAGTTTTCTATTAAAAACACTAGACGGCCAGAACCGTTAAAACGGTTAAGTGCCAACTAATTAAGTACTCACACTTTTTGACAGTGCTGATCCTGCGCTGACATAAACATTGATACTTGACTTTATATATGTTAGGCCGGGTCGATTTGTGGGGAGGCAAAAAAATCGCCCATTGCTCTGTGAAAATCATATTCTAGGGATCAAAATAAGAAACTTTGCCGAAGGAACCATACCTCTAAAACGAATTCTGATGTCCCCCAATTGGGGTCGAACTTTTTAGTTTCTTTTCTCATGTAAAAGGCAAAAATGGTTATATTTTGAAATGATTGTATGGGGAACCCCCCAGGGGAGTTCCAGGGGGTGTGCCACTGGCATGGGTGGATCGGCCGCCCAAAGTTAGTAGGGGTCGGTCATACATTTGGACTCGATTGGAGCACTCTAAATGGGCCAAAGTGGGATTTTTCGTTCGACCCAAATTGGGGGACATCTGAATTCGTTTTAGAGGTATGGTTCCTTCGGCAAAGTTTCTTATTTTGATTCTTAGAATACGATTTTCACAGAGCAATGAGCGATTTTTAAATCGACCCACCCTAATATATGTTCTTTTGTTTGCACACGTGTGCAAGAGACCGAAACCAACAATATCGTACTTATCAAAAACAGTATATGAGGAAGTTATTGATATTATGGGCGAACAGATAGTGAAACAAATTATAAATCAAATAAATAACAACGACACATAAAATTATTCAATTGTGATGGATTCAACTCCAGATCTGTCTCACAATGACCAACTTGCTATTGTATTACGATACTGTTTTCAGGGAAATGTGTACTGTTTTCAGGGAAATGTGTACTGGTTTACACTTATTTAATATTCTACAAGACTTTTTAGAAAAAAATGGGCTGGTACTGGATAACTGTAGGGGACAGTCTTATTATAACGCAGCCAGGTTAGTACAAAGGTGTCCAAGCATTAATTAAACAAAAAATAAAAGTGCGGATTATGTACCATGTGCTGCACATTCCCTTAACCTAGTTGGTGAAGAATGTGTTGAAGTTGCAACCGAAATTGTAAATTTTTTTGGCGCAGTGCAAAAAATATATGTTTTCTTTTCATCTTCAACCCACAGGTGGGAATTGTTCCATCGTGAAATGCAACTAAAATTTACGTTAAAAAGTTTAAGCCAAACCAGATGGTCTTGTCATTATGAGGCTGTCAAAGCTTTAAAAAATCATTATTCTGAAATTATGAAAATTTTAAAAACTTTTAACGAAAATGAGGATGAGAAAGTTGATTTCAGAAAAGAGGCACGAAGTTTATTTAATAAACTGGCGAAACTCTCATTTTCAATTTTGATCACATTTTGCCAAGAAATTTTGGAGAGGTTTCATGTAGTAAATAAAAAAATACAGAGCCCTGGCTTAAATATTTGCGAAGCCACTAAATTAATTGTTTCGTTAAAAGACTTCGTGTACAACATATGACAGCATTCGGATCAGAAGCTAAAAGAGTACGAAGGGAAAGCTAAAAAATTAAGTACTAGTGTGGAAACAAATTACAGCGACGTTTAAAAGAGACAAATTACTTCAAAATTTGCCGATAAGTCTACTGCTAAAGTCTCAGTGCGTGGCGCAGAAAAATTTAAAAAAGACACGCTAAATGTTGCATTGGATAAGCTGATTATGGATTTAAAAGAAAGGGGTCAAGTCTATGAGACAACCAGCAAAAAATTTAATTTTTTAATGGATTTGCAGAATAAAAACCAGGAAAGCGTGGATCTGGAAAGTGTACGCAATATTGTAACTTATTATTCAGATGACGTAGATAAAAATTTAGTAAATGAATGCATTCAATTAAAATCATATTTACTACAATCTAAATCAGACTGCTACACCTCTTGCAGTGAAATTTATAAGCTTATCTATGAAAGGGAACTCGTTGGTGTATTTCCTAATTGTTACACCATTTTAAAAATTTTTTTGACGTTGCCCTTCACCAGCTGCGAAGCGGAGCGCTCTTTCTCCAGGATGTCATACATTGAAAATAAGTATAGGACAACAATGTCGAACGATCGACTTAATCATTTATCTCTTCTTTCGATAAATTGTGATCTAACAAAGGATTTAGCAGTTGATGAGCAAATAATGGAATTCGCTGCACGAAAATGCAGAAAGATTGATTTGTAACTTAATATTCTTTATTGTCATATTTGTTTTGATAAATAAATGTTTTTATAAGATGATTTTTTTTTCTGATAACTATATACTGCATCACCATAGAAAACAGGGCCCCCGAGTAACATTAGCCCAGGGCCCCACAATGTCACGATCCGCCCCTGCCGGGAACCCATATCAGAGTAATTTCAAGCCAATGGCTGAGCAATTTCAGCTCCTCTCTACACTGTAGGACCAGTTTGGATGAAATGTAATATAGTTGGAGTCTAAGGCTTTAATAGCAGCTTGACTGTCTGAGAAGATAGCTACTCTTGCACCAACTTCCTTGTAGAGTTCTAGGGATTTGCATGCTTCTCTAAATCGCTAAAAGTTCTGCCTGGAACACGGTGGCATAATCAGGAAGACGAATTGATTGAGATAGGTTGAGTGGCTCCGAATGGAAGCCATCTCCCACACCACAGTTCATCTTAGAACCATCGGTATAAATTTCGATGTCGTGTCTTCCAATCACCTCTCCTTCGCTCAACTCGGTTCTCTGTGGAAAACGTACCGTAAAGCCTTTCTTGAAGTTGAGGTCGGGGACTGTGTAGTCTGATCCGTTTTTGAGCAGCGAGGGTCTCTGTAGGAGGATCTTACTGTGACCGTACGAACTTGTTGTCCAGATTCCTATGCCTCTGAGTCTCACCGCGCTACAAGTAACTATTGTTTTAATGTGTAAATCTAATGGCAATAGATGTGTTAGTACATTGAGCCCTTCAGTAGGACTGGTGCTAAGCGCTCCTGTAGTTAAGATACACGCTGTTCTTTGTATCTTGTTCAGCTTAGTTTTGTTGTATTTCCTTTCTGTTCCAGGCCACCAAACTAGGGCCGCATATGTTAGTATTAACCTTACAATGGCTGTGTAGTACCAGTTGGAGACCCCATTTTTTTCCCAACATTCTCAATGCTCAGTAGAAAATGAATAATTCATCGCTGCTCATTTTTTGTATTATTCTAGTAAAAAACCAACGTGGTTTTTGTTTAAATCATGATTTTCTAACACCTTTAACTTAAAATTGGGTAAATCTCGGAATAAATATAAACTAAATTCGGGGTAATTATGTACACAATATTTCACACGTTACATCAGCATAGGCGTGTTCAAAAAATTAGGTGAATTTTCATTTTTCTCAAAAATATTTATTTATTCATCAATCGCCGTCCGTTCATGGGTCTCTTCAATCTTGGTAACAAGAAAAAGTCGCAAGGAGCCAAATATGGTAAATATGGTGACTCAGTTATGATAACGGTGTTGTTTTTGGCCAAATAGTCTCTTACAAGCAAAGATGAGTGAGCAGGTGCATTCTCATGATACAAAAGTCATGCATTTTTTTCCAAAATTCCGGGCATTTTTTTGGTATTGTTTCATGCAAAAGGTGCATAACTATAGGGTTTTTCAGTAAGAGCGCTTCAACTTTTGAACTTTTTTGAATAAAACACGGTTTGACTTTTTTAACTAATTTTTTTTTATTATCGAGTTTGAACATATACATTTAAGGATGAAATTCGATTTCTTTTGCATGACCACCGCGTGCACGTTTTACGAAGTCCAATCGTTTCAATATTGGCTCTGAGCTCACAAATCGTCGCCGGCTTGTTACTGTAGACCAATGACTTCACATAACCCCAAAATGGGACGGCTTGTTAAATGGACCGTAAAATGGCCGTAATGCTCTTAAAGTAGTAGCAACAGAACGATTATTTTCATAAAAAATTTGCACGATTTGCAATCGTTGCTCAAGTGCGTAGCGTTCCATGATGAAATGATGAAGTTTACTAATGAAGTTTACAAATGACAAGCGAAAAATAAAAAATATTGCGTCGTTCGCGCTCCCTATCGGAAAAAAGTTGAAGCGCACCTATTGAATAACCCTATACAAGGTAATATTCCTTATTTACCGTGCGACCTAGTGGTAAGAACTCTTGATGCACTACGGCATGGTAATCGATGAAAACAGAGAGCAAAACCTTGACATTTGATCGAACTTGGCGTGATGTTTTTGGTCTTGGCTCTTCTGAACTCTTCCATTCGGGCGATTGGACATATTCCCATGATTCGTCACCAGTTATGACCATAAGCAAATCTAGAACAACGTTGACGTCATTCAACAATTCCTGATCGATGCTCATGCGTCATTGTTTTTGGTAAAAATTCAGCAATTTCGGAACGAACTTCGCTGCTACACGCTTCATGTCCAAAATTTCCGAAAAGATTGCATGTTATGCGTCAACCGATATGCCGACATCCTCAGCAACTTCTTTAATTGTGATTTGACGATTCTCCACAACGATTTTCTTCACTTTCTTAACATTTTCATCGATTTTTGATGTCCTTAATTCCATATTTTACATAAAATTTGATGTATATTACCTTCCTTGATCCATTTTTTTCGAATTCAAACTAAACATTGTTATATTGCTAAAACCGTGAATATTACTTCGATCTTCGTTCTTGGAGTAGTAATTACTAAATGTTAGTAGTTAACTACCGTGGGGAGTAATTAGTCTTCTAATAGCCGCTCTTCCTCTGGATTGCCGCGATAACCGTTTACGCGATTTTGGCCGAGTCAGTCCAGCATTTGGCCGAGTCAGCGCATCAGTCGTTTCTTTCTGGTGCTAACTGGTGCCTGTTGGGAACACCAAGTGAAGCCAAGTCCCTCTCCACCTGATCATTCCAACTTAGAGGAGGCCTTCCTCTTCCTCTGCCTCATACAGCTCATTGTTCCATCGCCTGCGATACTCGCCGTCACCAACGTGCAAGGGTCCAAAAGTCTTCTGCAGAATTTTCTCGAAAAATCGCAGTATGAGTAATGAAATAACCTAAAAACTAAAAAATAAATCTGTGCTATAATACTTTGCTATTTTTCGGAATGCTTCTTGTTTTGTCGGCAAGTGGCCATCAATATTTTCATCAGACAACAAAAAGTCAGTACTCACTAATATTTTTCCCTCTAAATCATTTTCTGGTACTGTATTGTATGTCTCCAGCCTCTGGTAAAAATTGTGTACTACGGTTTTTCATTGCCATTTGTAATTCAATTAATTTTATCAATATTTCATTGTATTTTTATGCATGCAATTCTACTTATACTCTTATTACTCGGCTTATTAGCATCCTTTAATGCAGCTCATTAAAAAGTCAACATACCTATAACATTTTATCACCAACACGATTAGGTAACGACAAAATTACAGCTGTTTTGGCAGCAACAATTTGTATAAGCAAAATGTCTTCCATTACAGTTAAGCCATTTTCGGTGACATTAAAAGACACTTATGTCCACATATATGTACGCTTTAATACATAAATTTGTTCAGAAAACACATTAACATTTGCGAAATCGGGTGGCTTTAGAATGCAACGCTCCAGCAGCACACGGTCGCAGCCAGTGGATGCCGAAATGCTTAAGCAAGGGAAATACAGAATGTTTGTATGTGTGACCTCTAATGGCATACAATTTCGTAATTAAGCGTTTTTGTGCGTCAGTAACTGCATTTATAAGCGTTACTCGAAACTTTTACTAAGATTTTTAAGTGTTTTCTATTTGGCAAGCTTTCAAAACGCACTTTGGATTTGTTTTTGTCTGTTCCTAAAGTACACAAATGCGAAATCTGTAGTGGAGAAAAGGAAAAAGAGTAATGAATGAGTTATAAGGAACTAAATTTCGCTTAAGGCCACATGGTAATGCGCGAATGCAAATGTAGGAGGTAAATAAAAAAATAAGATTCAGCAGGCTCCCGGTTATTCTATGTACAATAGGGCGGGTCGATTTAAAAATCGCTCATTGCTCTGTGAAAATCGTATTCTAGGGATCAAAATAAGAAACTTTGTCGAAGGAACCATACCTCTAAAACGAATTCTGATGTCCCCCAATTTGGGTCGAACGAGAAATCCCACTTTGACCCATTTAGAGTGCTCCAATCGAGTCCAAATGGATGACCGAGCCCCACTAACTTTGGACGGCCGATCCACCCATGCCAGAGGCACACCCCCCGGAACTCCCCTGGGGGGTTCCCCATACAATCATTTCAAAATATCACCATTTTTGGCCTTTACATAAGAAAAGAAACTAAAAAGTTCGACCCAAATTGGGGGACATCAGAATTCGTTTTAGAGGTACGGTTCCTTCGGCAAAGTTTTTTATTTTGATCCCTAGAATACGATTTTCACAGAGCAATGGGCGATTTTTTTGCCTCCCCACAAATCGACCCGGCCTAATGTACATATTTTGAAAAATAATGAAATAGCAAAGATTATTGAACAAGGAGTTAGCACAAATAGCCTCAGATTGACAAAATTGTTTTTTAAAATGTGGCAACCATATTCCTGAAACCTTTTGTAGACTTGCTTCTGATATGCGTCTATAAAGTTCTCCGTTGAGGAACAAATGCTTCAAAATTGACACACATTTATTGAATTAATGTTATTTGCTCTTGAGAGTCACAAACATTTTTTTAATTTTATTTTTTATTTTAGCTACATAAGAATAAAATTATTATTTAAACTACATCAAACGCAGCACTAGCTTCGGAAGCTTTCGTCTAAGAAACATTTTTTTGACGTGATAACGTCTTATAATTCGATTTAACAGGCTGCACGCACGAAAAAATGTGTCGTTACCTTGCTCATATGTAGTTACCTTGCTCATATGTAGTTACCTTGCTCATTGCATTGAATGAACTGCAAGCGAAAGAGCGGAAGGAACGACAAAGCAAACAAAGCAAACGAACGGCAACGTTCGACATCTTGCTCTCCCCTACTTAAGTGAGCGTATATATGTATGTATGTATATGCGCATATGTACATATATAAATTCACGTATTTGTATTGGCATATGCCTTCTTATTGATTATTATTATTTTGATTTACTTGAAGAATTTCAAATAAAACCAAGTTTGTTAATAATACCTGTTGTTTTAATGTTATTATTATTATTTTTTTATTATATCTGAAGGAAAAAATGTATGGTAATATTTACCATATCTATACTAATATTATAAAGAGGAAAACTTTGTTTGTTTGGTTGTAATGAATAGGCTCAAAAACTACTGGACCGATTTTAAAAATTCTTTCACCATTCGAAAGCTACATCACGAGTAACATGGATTATATTTTATTTTGGAAATAGGGCTCGAGATATAGGTCAAAACGTGGACCCGGGTAACCTTCGGATGTGTATGTACAATATGGGTATCAAATGGAAGCTGTTGGTGAATGCTTTAGTTCAGAGTATTTCCATCCGCTCCGTGACTAGGGTCTCGAGATAGAGACCAAAACGTGGACCCTAGAATGTGTTTGTACAATATGGATATCAAATGAAAGCTGTTGATAAGTGCTTTAATAGGGGGTAATTTTCATACCTATTGATGACTAGGGTCTGGAAATATATGCCAAAACGTGGACCCGCCGTGTCTTTGCACCGAATTAAACCAAACTTACACACATTGTTAAGGAGGTATTGAAGATGGTTTCCGTATAGTTTGGATACCTATTGGTAGATAGGGTCTCGAGATATAGGTCAAAACGTGGACCCGGGTAACCTTCGGATGTGTATGTACAATATGGGTATCAAATGGAAGCTGTTGGTGAATGCTTTAGTTCAGAGTATTTCCATCCGCTCCATGACTAGGGTCTCGAGATAGAGACCAAAACGTGGACCCTAGAATGTGTTTGTACAATATGGATATCAAATGAAAGCTGTTGATAAGTGCTTTAATACGGGGTAATTTGTTATGTTATGTTATGTTATGTTATGTTATGTTATGTTATGTTATGTTATGTTATGTTATGTTATGTTATGTTATGTTATGTTATGTTATGTTATGTTATGTTATGTTATGTTATGTTATGTTATGTTATGTTATGTTGTGTTGTGTTGTGTTGTGTTGTGTTGTGTTGTGTTGTGTTGTGTTGTGTTGTGTTGTGTTGTGTTGTGTTGTGTTGTGTTGTGTTGTGTTGTGTTGTGTTGTGTTGTGTTGTGTTGTGTTGTGTTGTGTTGTGTTGTGTTGTGTTGTGTTGTGTTGTGTTGTGTTGTGTTGTGTTGTGTTGTGTTGTGTTGTGTTGTGTTGTGTTGTGTTGTGTTGTGTTGTGTTGTGTTGTGTTGTGTTGTGTTGTGTTGTGTTGTGTTGTGTTGTGTTGTGTTGTGTTGTGTTGTGTTGTGTTGTGTTGTGTTGTGTTGTGTTGTGTTGTGTTGTGTTGTGTTGTGTTGTGTTGTGTTGTGTTGTGTTGTGTTGTGTTGTGTTGTGTTGTGTTGTGTTGTGTTATGTCATGTTATGTTATGTTATGTTATGTTATGTTATGTTATGTTATGTTATGTTAAAGTATATGTTATGTTAATGTTAACTCATTCTCTATATCCATACAAAATATGTATCAAACAAATAAAATTAAAATTTTCTCTTGAAAAATGCAACCATTCAATCAGTATTTTCTTATGACGTTATCACGTTAAACTATCGTCAGTAAATCGACTTTGCAGACAACCTCTTTTTTTTCTTTTCCGTAGGAATGCCATTACTAATCGCAGATTTCTCTTTTAAGGGCAATATCGTTATTCTTTCGGATAGCCAAGCTGCAATCCAGGCGCTGGACGCGACTATAACAACCTCTAAAGTGGTGGACCAAAGTAGGAATAGCCTCACCAACTTGAGTGAAAACCATAAAGTAACCTTAATTTGGGTCCCGGGACACCGGAACATAGAAGGTAACGAAAAAGTTGATGAACTGGCAAGAGGGGATCTGCAATGAATAGCGTTCTTGCAGTACCAGTATTCACTCCATTAGGTGCGGTCAAGAATGCAATTTCCCTAAAATACCATCGAATTGCAGATTGTAGATGGAGAGACCAGACGAAATGCAAAATCAGCAGAACGTTATGGCCCACCAACAACCTCAAGCAATCGTTGACATTGATAAACATGAAACGACGGGACACCTGTAGACTCACGGTAGTCATAACTGGCTTCTGGTCTATCGGAGAACAAACAGCCAAAATGGGCATCCCTCACAACACATGCTGCCACAGTTGTAAACAACCACAGAAAAAGGAAACAATCTTCCACTTCCTCTGTGAATGCCCTGCCGTATGGAAGGACCGAAAGTTAACCCTGGGCAAACCGCTGTTCGAGAGTCTCGAGCAACTGTCTGGCTTAGACGTCAACAACCTAATAAGGTTCCTAAACCGCGCAGACTGGATATAGTCCTGCTGTAAATAACTGTTAAACAATTCGGTAACGAGGATGTGGCAACAAAATGGTTGGATTCTGGATGAATCACCACTCTAACCAACCAACCAATGCCATACCAGAAAACAAACCAGACCAGTCGAGCTAAGCGTGCCGATGATCTGTTAGCAAAAGACCGGTCCGTGGATAGTTTTCTTACAAAAGTGTGGAGATGTGAAGCTGACAATAATAGACATAAAAATTACTTTATTACTGAAGAGGGTTTTTTTGTGTGAAGCCTATAGTTTTTATTACTAATAAGAAATCTAAAACTTTGAATATACGAGTACTATGATTTTCCGTGGTTTCTAGGTGGAATTCAGGGCCTCAACAAACAGATTATAATTTGACTAATTTGAAGCTAGAAATTGTATTTGTCTCCATTAATAGCCTGCTTTCTGCTCTTCTGCATCCAATAGCCTCGCCTCCAGGTGTTGGCTGGTCTCCCGCGTCTGCGACTCCCTTATGGATTCCAAACCAACGCAGCGCTTGTGATGTCGTTCAGGGCTTTACGCAGTGTATGATCGATCCACTTCCATTTGCGTCGTCGGACTTCGAGGAGGATGGGTATTTCTTAAGTAATAGCTTATGTTTTTAGTACCTATGGTGTATGGTAGACAACAATTAAAAATCGTCTTTAACTTTTGCAAGTCGCGTCTCTCAACCATATAGGGCCACAAATTTTACGTTGGCGTCAACTATTCCCAACTTCGTTGGTCTGGAAATGTGCGCCGATCTTCAGACTTTACCCTGCATACTAAGGGCAGAACGTTTATTTGATATGCGAATATCTGCTGCTGGTCCGCGATTTTTTGTGTTAATGCTGCCGAGATAGCAGAATTCATTTACTACTTCTAAGGGTGTGCCGGTGATCTGAATAGCTTGTGTTTCGTTGGTGTTAATGCACAAAAGTTTTGTTTTGGCAATGCTGATTTTTAACCCTGTTTGAGCTGCAACAACGCTGATCACATGCAACTCTGAAGATATATGCTGGTGTTTGTACGCCATCAGGCATATAACAGGTGGCGCTAAAGTAATCCTCCTATTAGAAAATGCTATAAATTTTGCGATTGGCCCCTAATGTCAGTTTTGTTTTGATATTTGTGTAGTAAACACATGCGAAATACACGTTAATAAACAATGTTACGCTACACTGCTCCAGAACGCGGAATATTGCTGTCTATTTATTTGACCAATAATCGGTCGTTGACTTTGGCACAACGTGAATTTCGTCGCAGATTTCCTCGCCGTCCAACGCCTACTAGTGAAACACTGCGACATTTAGCCGCTCGCCTCGAAGAGACTGGCACAGCACGAGATGCGGCCAGGCGTGGCAGACCCCGGAGTAGCCGTTCTGCAGAAAATATTGCTGCAGTAGCCGAGGATGTCATGGAAGCGCCGTCGACATCGACCAGACGACGTGCCACGCAAATAGGTATCAGTCGACGGTCTTTACAGCGAATTTTGGTACAAGATTTGAAGATGTTTCCGTACAAAATCTAGACGGTGCATCAGCTGTTAGCTGCTGACCGCCAATCGCGTCTAACATACGCTCAAGCCATCCTTAATCACCACCAAGAGGAAGATGATTTTTATTAAAAATAATCTTGGGTGATGAGGCCCATTTCCATCTCAGCGGGTACGTAAATAAGTAAAATTTACGCTTCTGGGGCACTGAAAATCCGCGTGTAACCCACGAAGAGCCATTACACCCACTCAAAGTCACTGTATGGTGTGCTGTTTTCGCTGGAGGAGTCATCGGACCTTTTTTCTTCAAAGACGTCGCGGGCCAAACGGTTACTGTGAATGGTGAGCGGTACAGAGCAATGCTCAACGAGTTCTTTTTACCGCAACTTGATGAATTGGGATTGGAAAAGATGTGGTTCGAACAGGATGGTGCAACGGCACACACTGCACGTGCCACAACCGATATGCTGAAGGAAGCATTTCCCGGGCACCTAATCTCCCGTTTTGGCAATTTGCACTGGCCAGCAAAATCGTCTGATTTGACCGCTCCAGACTTCTTTTTGTGGGGCTTTTTGAAGTCGCGAGTTTATGTCAACAAGCCTCAGACTCTTGCAGCTCTTAAAGACAATATCCGTCAAAAATGTGAGGCCTGATCGCCGGAAGTTTTGGCCAAAGTGATGGAAAATGCCATAAAAAGGGCTCAAATGGCAATGAGCTGTGGCGGCGGCCATTTACATGACATCATATTCTCGACTTGATGTAAAAAAAATTAAAAGACCAAATAAAAATAATGCACAAGAAGAATCAAAGTTTTTCATTTTTTTTTAATTACAGCCAAAAAACATCGCAAGGTTACTTTTGCGCCACCTTGTATCATCCGCGTAGTCCAGGTCTTCTAGATGTCCGTTCAGCCCCCAAGCTATGACCCTATTCTCCGCGCTAGCTTCAATAACAGCGGCGAAAACACACAAGTCTGACCCTGGTTTGTACTTCAATGCTGGTATCAAAAGCATTTTCATTATAAACACAGCAGTAAACGCCCATGTACAAATACTTTATAAGGCTAATTATT
The DNA here is from genome assembly GCF_027943255.1 of Anastrepha obliqua. NCBI lineage: Eukaryota > Metazoa > Arthropoda > Insecta > Diptera > Tephritidae > Anastrepha > Anastrepha obliqua. Next base: position 123,908,858 of record NC_072894.1, read on the forward strand.
TTTTCGGGTGCTCCTTTGTACGTGAATACACTCCGAATTGCGTCATACCTTGCGTCATGTCTTTCTCGAAATCGATGTGAAATAAATAGATACAAAATTTTGAGCCTTTTTTCATTGGCGGTCTTGTGCATTTTCTCTTTTTAACGTAAACTCGACGTTTTTTTGTGTGGAAAAAAATCTACACCGTCCTAAAGAAAAAAAATACAAAACTGAATACCCCGATTTTATCTAAAAATTCTGAGTGAAAGTTTACCGAATTTTTATAAATTTTGTACAAAGTATGAAACCGTTTGTTATTTGATTTTTGTTGTTTTATAATATATATAGTTTTATAAAAAAACTAGCAAACCCCGCCTGCTTCGCTGGGCACACTAAAATAGAATAGATATGGTTTAGAACAGAAAAGATATGGTTTTCATATTATTTATTTCTTTATTTTTATTCCAGCGCTTTGGCATAAACAATATTTTTTGTTTTTCTATTTGTTTTTGAGTAAATATATAATGCTGTTGGCTTCCCAACACGTGGACAGCCAACGTATAGTTGACCATGGGTGAATACTGGTTCTTCTAAATTCATCCCGCATATTTCTAAAGTTTGCCCTTGTGATTTATTGATAGTTATTGCAAATGTTAAGCGAATGGGTAGTTGCAAACGCTTGAATTCAAATGGCAATTCAGGTGGAATCATTGGAATTCTCGGTATTAGAACGTCTTCATTTGATGCCCACATTGTACATACACAACCAAAGGTTACCCGGGTCCACGTTTTGACCTATATTTCGAGACCCCAGTCACGGAGCGGCATGAAAAATACTCTGAACTAAAGCATTCACCAACAGCTTCCATTTGATATCCATATTGTACATACACATTCTAGGCTCCACGTTTTGGTCTCTATCTCGAGACCCTAGTCACGGAGCGGCATGAAAAATACTCTGAACTAAAGCATTCACCAACAGCTTCCATCTGATATCCATATTGTACATACACATTCTAGGCTCCACGTTTTGGTCTCTATCTCGAGACCCTAGTCACGGAGCGGCATGAAAAATACTCTGAACTAAAGCATTCACCAACAGCTTCCATTTGATACCCATATTGTACATACACATTCTAGACTCCACGTTTTGGTCTCTATCTCGAGACCCTAGTCACGGAGCGGCATGAAAAATACTCTGAACTAAAGCATTCACCAACAGCTTCCATCTGCTCTCCATATTGTACAAACACATTCTAGGCTCCACGTTTTGGTCTCTATCTCGAGACCCTAGTCACGGAGCGGCATGAAAAAGACTCTGAACTAAAGCATTCACCAACAGCTTCCATTTGATACCCATATTGTACATACACATCCGAAGGTTACCCGGGTCCACGTTTTGACCTATATCTCGAGCCCTATCCACCAATAGGCATCCAAACTATACGTAAACCATCTTCAATACCTACTTAACAATGTGTGTAAGTTTGGTTTAATTCGGTGCAAAGACACGGCCGGTTAGCGAACACACACAAAAAGTTGACTTTATTTTATATAGTATAAGATTATTGAAATTAAAAAATAAGCAAATAAATAGTCAAAACTTGTCAATGCATTGCGCACATTTTCCTTTAACGTTGATGGTATGGTGTGTGTTGGTAGGATTAAAATAAAAATACATGCATTTCCATTTTTTGCCTAATAATCACCTTAAACCGGTATTTTTTCTTATATTTTGTTGAAAAGCTGTATATTTATATATTTCGGCCTGCTGAGCGCAAAAATGAAGTCCAGTTTTCAAAACATTCTCACACTTTTTTGGAAGAGAAAATCATTGACAAGCTTTTTTCAAATTTCTCATAAAATTACATTATAGATAAAGAAAAACTAAATTTATGAAAATAAACTGAATCGAACTAAAATAAATCTTGCTTAGGTGTGGTAAGTGGCTAATTATGTTAATGTGCGCATAGATCTATAGGGCATTTGCATCGTTCAGCATAGTACTAAAAAATGCCCTGTATGATACAGGGAGAGGGTTCAACTCGACCTGGTTGCTGTGCAAACAGTGGGTAACTTTAATATTAGGTTTTTATTATATGGCCCTAATTTGAAATTTTCTTACATAAAATTCTGTTGTGACCCGGAAGTCATGGTATGGTGGAAGTCCAGCGATTGGTGGGCATGTGATGGTTTGGGCGAGTATTTCCTCCAAAGGAACCAGAAATTTAGATTTATAGAAAGAATTATGAACACCAAAATTTATTTGAATTTATTAAGGCACAATTTCAGTAGAGAAAATGGGCATTTTACCTAGTTTTAAACTGTACTAAGATATTGGCCCTAAGCATAAAGCCCATATTGTACAAGAATGGCTGCTCAATAATGGGCCAAAAGTTATTGCTATTCCTCCGCAATGACCTGGCCTAAGCCCTACAGAAAAGTTGTCGGACGAGCTCGAGAGGGGTGTGCGGCAGAGACCTGTTTCTTCTCCCAGAAACTAAAAGAAAGGGACAGGAAGAATGGGCGAAAATCGGGTCAATCGCAAAAAATAATTAAAAACAGGCAAAACGTGTATCCGATGTTATTGGAAACACTGGACTTAGTACTACATATTAATTTAGTTAATTGTACGCATTTTTTTTATAATTATTTTGTTACCGTTTTGGGAAACCGAAAATTAATTTGTATGAAATCTTGATTATTTTTTGCTTTCTTGCGCTATTTTGTTTATGACAATTAACTTTTGTTAACTATTGCCAATATATTTAATTGAAATAAATATGCCAAACTGTTATTTAATTAAAAAATGATTCTTTGCAAATTATATTTTAAAATAAATCAAAATTAGGGCCAGAGGATTTGGCTTTTAGTTGAGTCATTGCCGGTTGCTCGATAAAGCTGCCAACACAAGCCAGGTAAAATTGCTGGACCACCACTTTGAAATATTATTTGTGGAAATTTGCATTACCATATCGCTCTCTTACTTCAATAGTGTCATAATTCAAAAAACAATTTGAACATAGAAATTAACAAAAGCTCCTTTTGTAATAGGCCTAAAAACGCATGGCGCAAAGTTAATCAACCTATCTGAAGATTTATAATTTTTGCATATTTGGCATGTGAGGACTAGACTGCTGCAGTAATTTTGTGCCATATCTCATTATATGAAATTATGTTTATACAGGGTGGGCCATATAGCGTTTGCTTTTTGAACCACCTATTTTTTTGAGAATGGTAACACAAATGACATGTCAAATGTGTTCGTAATTTACTTAAAGGTTTGACATTTACGAAATGGGACGCTATACGCTTGAACAAAATTGTGAGAAATTTGAAATAAAATTTCTGATGAAGCTCATTTTCACATCGGTGGCTACGTCAATAAGCAAAATTGTCGGATTTGTCACGTTGCTATAGAGAAGCAAATGCATCCACAACGAGTCACTGTTTGGTGCGGTTTTTGGTCTGGCGGCATCATCGGGCCATTTTTTTCGAAAATGAGCGAGGAGCCGCGGTTACAGTAAATGGCGAGCGTTACCGTGACATGCTCAACGAGTTTTTGTTCCAAAAATTGAAGAGGATGACATGGATGACATTTGGTTTCAACAGGACGGTGCAACTTGTCACACTGCCAAAGTTACACTCGAACTTTTGGCTACCTTTTTTGAAAACCGAATAATCAGCCGAAATTCCGATATCAATTGGCCACCTCGGAGCTGTGATATACGCCCGTTGGACTATTTTTTGTGGGGAGCCGTTAAGGACAAATGCTATGCGAACTATTCAGAGACGATTGATGCTTTAAAACACGAAATCGAAGTTGCCATTCATGAAATTGGAGCCCAAACAATCGAAAATGTGCTTAAAAATTGGGTTGATCGAATGGCCTACTGTAAAGCCAGTCGTGGCAGTCATTTGAACGATATTATTTTTCATTCATAAATGACAATGTTCAATCTTCAAAAAATAAAAAAAAGTTTGAAAAAATATTAATTAGTTTTTGTTTTATAGCCGGTTCAAAAAGCAAATTTTACATGGCCCATCCGTTGCTTTTACTTTTAGACACATAGTAAGTTTTGAGTTATTACACTATTGAAGTAAATCGCCCTTATAGTAATCGTGGGTTATTTCATATTAAAATTCAAGTTTCCGGAAAATGCTAGATTATTAGATACTAAGTCAGGGTATAGAATGACTAGCTCTGAAAATCTGCTTTCTTTCGGTGGTAGTCTTAAATTCTTCGAACATTCCAGACTTGATGTATGTATACTCGTGTTCACACGTATGCGCACATAGTTTTTAAAAAGTTTCCTTATTCGGTTTCAACGCGTTAAAAAGAAATCCAAATGTGGGAAAGTAATTTAATGTTTCACATTGCACTCAAAGTACGCTATCCGGCAGTCCATATCAACCACTCTAACCAGTTTATGTAGAAGCTCGTAAGATTTCAGTATAAACACAAAATAAAGTTATTCAGCGTCCAATCAAAGGCCGAGAATGCCTATTGAAAATCAAATACACCGATTGGAGTGAGCTGTAAATTTATTACTATTTTTAACTTAAAAATGCCAGTTTGTATTAGAAAACAAGTTAATTGCAAACACTCAAACCAATAATTGGTGGTTGGTAGAAAGTTTTCGTTTAAGCTCAGTGTCGGTATTTCATGAGTAGAGAAAAACAAAAATCAGCAATCGATTGCAACTTCAACTTTTGGCTGCCACTTTACATGCAATCCTGATTGTAGACGTCCATGTAATCACCAGCCACACAAGCCGTGCCAATGGGTGCCATTGCTTGGCAAACACCTGTCAGCTTTGTGGAGATTACGATAGCGCAATTGCGTTGGGGTTCAGCTGCAGGCGATGCTGGTGTGGCCGAATTAGTGGAGGTCGTGTCGCCGCTCATATGATGGGTATGCTTTTGGTGTGGTTTTTGTTGCTGATAGGGGTGGTGCATTTTCGAAAAAGTGCTGCTCGCTGTTTTATGATCGCCACCATTGTTGTTGTGCTGCTGCAACCACATGGACGACGGCGATTGGTGTTGGTTGTAATCGATTGAACGCTCCATTAAATCTGCGTGGTCCAAGGTGTCGGGCTCCAATGGCAGTACCACATCATCGGTCAGCGGTGCATCATCAATGGCGCTTTGCAGAAATAGTTCACGTTCGAATCGCGATATATCATCGGCTGGCGACAATACTGGTGCTTGCATGCCATCAAGATCAACATCAGCGCTGTTCGTGTCGAAAGGAAAACGCTTCGCTTGTGCATGTAACAAATGCGCTTTTTGGTGGTATTGTTGGTGTTGTTGTTGTTTTTCCTGTGCATGCTCCATCGATTTTAATAACCTGACACCTTCCAGCAACAATTCGGCTGGCGGTTCAGCCGCGTCGACTGCCTCCAATAAAAACACCCCCAAGCAAAGCGAGAATTGCACCAACAACAACAGCTCAGTCATAGCCAATTGTAGACTCAGCTTTTTCCTATAGCAATTATTGGTGTTGCTGTTGTACCTGTGTTGTGGCACAAACATCATTAGACCGCTTTGGTATTTGATGCTTTCGTGTTTGTAGCTGTGACTTTTTTTCGCACTTCCGTTAGTTATGACGCTTGTTGTGTGAAAAGTTGCTGGCAATAATTTCGTATGAAAAGCTGAAATGGCAACAAATTGCTATTGTTTGGCAAATCTCTTTAATTTTAGCAAAAGTTGCAGAGCTTGCGGCCGTTGCTGTTAAATTTTAGTTTTGTTTTTGTAGTTATGGTGCTTGATGCTTGTTGCTTGATTTTTGATCTGGTTAATGGCAATAAATTGCTCTGATTTGTTCTGTAACACTCAATTTACTTTGCACAAATGGCGAACTTCAATGGCATCCGGAAGGCTTATATAGTTTGTTGAATATCGTCGGGCGCATTTGTGTTGTGCGGCACACTTGTGGAAGGGGGAGTGGGATGAGACGGCTGCGATGACAGTAGGAAATTGCTCGAATGAAGGCATGGAAATTTGAGTGAAAGCGGAAGCAGATAATGAAGGGAAAAATGCTTGTCAGCATTGGAATTGCGTGCTTGGAAAGGAAAAATATTTACTTCTTTAAGGGATCGAATGGGCATTACAGTGGCTTACTGATAATTCGTAAACGCGGGCGACCAATAATATTTTACGAATTAAACAGATTTTCAATTAGTGAGACTTAAATATAGCGAGGACGAATTAAAGAAATTACGATACAGAGACATTTTTCTAATAATTACTACGCGAAATTGCTTGCGTTGGAGCGCTGGCCCTTTTATAATTCAAGTTACTAAGTGCTGATGGATTAATACCAAATTCTCAATAAGAAAAACACAATTCTATGGTTTGAAATACATTTCATTATTCAGTATAGTCTCTCTGAACATGAATATATTTGTTTTAACGGGATTCCAATTTATGAATTCCATCCCTGAAGTGAGAATACGCTTCCACAGCTGTTACGACCTCCCCATTTGATGAAAAACGCTTTCCATGCATGCCTTTTAGGTGTGGATTTTAGTCATTGGCAAAATGGTCCTGGGACACAGTGCATTGTCTTGATGAAAAACATTTTTTTTTCATGGGTCCTTTTTCACGAATTGATTCCTTCAGCTAGCCTGAATTCAGTTCAGAATTTATTGTTCTACCAGTTTGCAAGTAATCCACAAACTAAATTCATTTCGCATCCAAAACATTAATGCCAACACCTTTTTGGCCGATTTCTGGACACGAACTCGTTTCAGAGCTGAAAAACTAGGTTCACACCACTCTTTAGCCTCTTTTTTTTTGATTTAGAATCATGGTGATATACCCAAGACTCATCCATAGTGATGAATCGACAGAGCACAAAATCCACCTCATCCTTTGGAAACGCTCTACAGATTGATGAGAAAGTCGAAAGCTGCATCCGAAAGTACTTTTGTTCCATTGCTAGCGAATGCGGCACCCATTGTGCACACAGCTTTCTGAAACCCAATACTTCACTGCCCAATGAGATGCGTGGGGCTTCTACTAAATAACGTTTAGTCACTCGTCGATTTTCCAATACAATTTTTTCTCAGATTTATGGTGTTGTTGCTTTTTCTAGACGTCGTTGACATGGATCGTCTTTAAGGCTTGTACGACCATGTTTAAATTCAGCAAACCATCTTTCTACTGTACTAATTGATGGCGAAAAGCCCTTATACACTTTTCACATTCGTTCATAATTTCCTTTGCTTTTAAACCTATCAAAAAAAAAATTCAATCATTGCATGAAACTTTATTTTTCCACGTCGATATTAAATAGCTTGTAAACAAAGAATGAATTGACATAACAAAACACAAAAAAAATTGAAATTTAGGCTGGTAGCAATGCCCTCTTTTATCGAACCTCAAAACTTATTGAACAACCTAGAACGGTTGCATTGAATTTTGGTTTGCATGGCGTTTTACAAAAGGTTTTTAATAACTAGTTACGATTTGTAAGAGGCTGAAATACCAACAGGTTAAGGACCAAAATGCATGGAATTTTTGCGAATTAACCTTTTCAAGAGAAATGATAAATTGCTACGAATTATTGAACTTTCGAATTATCGAGGTACGAATTATCGGAACTATATGGGTTTCAAAACCGCACAAATTTTAGATTATTGCTCCACGTCGATAAATGCACCAGAATATTAAAAAAATTCGGGCCCTCTAGAAAGTTAAGCAAACTCAAGTACGTTGGACTGTGTTTTCCAAACATTCCGCTCTGTAAATCGTGGAATTACCTGGGGAGTGAACACCAGTCTCAAGGATCAGGAGTATGCAGGTGACGCTGTTTTACTCTCGCATTCGCATCAACATATGCAGATGAAATTAAACTTGCCTCAACAAGAGCCTACAAAAGCAGGACTTAAAATTAGCATTAAAGACACAGAATCTATTAAAATGACAACGTCGCGTTGTTTACAATCGGAGAAGAAACCATTGCTGATGTTCACAGTTCTTGCTATTTGGGAAGTATCATCTCCATAGAACGTGAACAGTGACATGTACTACCGAATAAATAAAGCACGTAACTTCGGATTCGAAGTTTGACTTGTGACATCGATCACAAACGCAAAGCTGCAATCTGCAAAACAGGTATCTGAGGGGGTGTAAATATGGTGGCCACGACCAATAACAAACGAGGAGCTGTGGAGAATTAGATGTCAAAAAAGCATCAACAACGAAATACAGAAGAGAAAATATGTATGGATAGGACTCCGAATAGAATAGAAACATATCTTTATTTCTTCTTAGGGAGGCATAGTTAAGTGGACAACTGAAAGCCAGTTTTGTCGATATTTTTTTCGAAAGGGGCGCTCTTCTAGCAAATACATTTTGTGATCCGAAGGCTTTTTTAAAACCCTATTTCTGGAGGCAAACATCTAACAATTGGTTTATTTTTTTCGCGGACAGCAATAACATGATTTTAGGGCAAAAATACAAGGTGGCGCAAAATCCTTTTTTTATTTAATGTGTGCACATTCACGTTTTGCACAAATGAGTCATTGAAACCAAGCTTAGAGAAAGTACAATATCTAAACCAGGCAGCACCTTTGTATATTACGTGTAGCTTATGAATTACAGTCCTTTCAAATGTGGGGGTTCTGCTCATTGACAAAGTCACTAATTTGTTGAGCAGAATTCGCTCTCTATGAAACTTCTTACCTAAGGCTGATTTTGGATGATAGTGAAATACTGGGAAATAAGAAATAATTTGCGAAATTAATTGCAGTTGTGACAAATAATTGCTTTATTGCAAGAATTATCCCAAAAAATGCATTACAATCTTACAGCTTTGTTGTTAGGCATTGCAAGAAAAAATTTTCTTATAAGCATACGATAATTTTCCAAAAAATATATTAACAGGAAATTTTTGGCAGATGAGTAAATTATCGAAACGCTTTGATCGCTGTATAAATTATTATTTGTCATATTTTCGGTACTGGCTCGATATTACCACAAAGCCATGGGTCGGAAGATGTTATTAGCAATCGGCTCAGTGTTTGTTTCCAACCAGCACTGAAAAGCAAGAAGTTTGCATATTTGTAGGCGCATTGTAACCAGCTTTCATATATTCATTTTCTGATCACTATCCACCTGCTGATCTTCGGAAGATTTTACTTCAATCTGTTTCTGATTACACTGTTCGGCAGTTGGCGGTGAGTTGGCGATTTTAAGCGTTTTTTCCTCATTTTAAAGAAGGAGGTTGCAGTGGAATATTAAAAAAAAAAATTTTAATTAATTTGAAGGCAAATAAATATCTTTACCACAAAGAGGTGTTTCTGATGGTTTTGGGGTACGCAGAATTTTAATCGGCAATTTATTTTGACTAAAAACGGGCGCTAGAAGTCACTTTCGTTTAAAAAATCATGGAAAACTCCAATATTTAACGGTTTTTTCGACTAAGATCATAAAATCCTACCAAATATACGAGATGTTCACTTTTTTGTTCTTGTATTTAGTCATTAAAAATGTGTCGTAATTATTTTCATATCAAGGTTTTAAAAGAGTGATAATGTCGAAAGCAATTATTTACGAACGAAGCTAGGTTAGGTTGACCTGGCTGGCTAAAAGCCATCACATAGACCTATTGGTCCTTAGTGGTACCAGACGGAGCTAGACCTTTACGTTTATTTGCAGACATCTTGTAATAAATGTGTGTCTTTAATAAATCTAAGTAAACTCTGCAGCTCTAACATTCCAATTTCTCACATTGTAGAGCTCCTAAACATTTCATTTGTGTTCTAGCTAATGCTGGGCACGAACATGAAGGTGTTTCAAAGTTTCTCTCTCTTCCAGTTTATTGCAAAATCTGCAGTTATTAACGAACAAAAATCTTGAAAAATAAAAAATAAAATTGTAGTACGAAAAAAGTTCTAAAAAAACGTGCAATATTGGAAAGATATATACAGTTGGCTATTTATCTATGTATTTTTTATTTTAAATTATCTTTTCATAAAAATATAGCTTATACTATATTAAACTTCAAGTTTCAAGCTTTGTTCAAGATTTTTAAGAATTCGAAATTTTTTATAAATTTTTGAAATTTTCATAAAAATGAAAAAATGTATATGTTTTTTGTTAGTGAGCATAGGTTAGGTTAGGTTGGTATGGTTGCCCAGGGAATGGGCACACTTGGACGAAGAAAGATTCGTCCTTTGTGATGCCATTATGAAGGGGTGAGGCGGGAGAGCAAGACCGATGGGATGCAGGTAGAGGGCGGGGAGAGGTGGTGCTGGAATGGTTAGGAGCATGCGGATTACGAACGATAACTATGTTTGCGTCGACCGCTTTACGCTGAGGATGAAATTCAACAGATTTTTAATGTCAGCGCCAGCTATATCAGCCAGCGTGGCAAAGAAGTAGGAGCCAAGATGCCTAGATCTTAGCCCCGCCAGAGCAGGGCAGCTAAGGAGGAGGTGCTGAGATGATTCCACCTCATCCTCCATACATCCAGCGCAAAAAGGACTCGAGGTGATTCCAAGTCTCACAGCATGCATTCCTCGCGCATTGTGTCCTGTGAGAGAACCCACGAGATTAGAGAGCTGATATTTTGTCAGCCTCAGAAGCTCGCCCGAGCGCCTCCGGTCCACACGTGGCCAAAAGGATTTCGCGACCTTACACGTTTGTGTACTTGCCCAGCGCTCGCTGAATTGGTGCGATACTCATAGTGAGCATACTTTGATAAAAAAATTACGAACATTAAAAAAGCATAAAAAAAGTAGTCAAAAATAGTCAAGACTGGTCAAAATGATAAAATGTTAAATTTTTTTCGGTGGCTGTATTTATATTTGACTAGAAGTACAAAAATGACGAGGAAATACCTATAAAATTTACATTTGATTTACTTAATTTATTTCTAGTTGAAATATGCTAAAAAATAAGCCAATTCGTACACATATGTAAATATATTTCATAGTGGCTCTTATACGATAAGTTAAAAATTAATGATAGAGTTCAAATTTATCGTACACCAAAATGATGAAACAAAAAATGTCGGGATAAAAAATTAAAATTAAAAAAAAAAACATCAAAATCGTTTCATTATTTTTATGTTCAACTGCTTTCTGTGTTTGGAGTAGAGCTTTAAAAAATAAGTTTCATCGTATTAGCCCCTGCTACGTCAACCACAGCCTTATGAGTGCAAAAGAACAGAACAACACTTTATTTTTGTACGAACTATAGTTCTTTTATTTATGTTTACACTTTTTGATATTTTTTCCATTCAAAACTATTTTTTTTATTATTAGGTTCATGATATTTTGGCTGATTAAGGTTTCGGGCTTTAAGTCTTCGAAAATATTTTTGCCTTATCGTTTTGTAAAGGCTCTATGTCTCACCAGAAAGGACAGGAATTAAGAGATCGTACAAATACAGAAACCAGGCACTCAAGCTGTTTTAATTTCCATTTTTGTTCTTTCAACATCTGCTGATTCTGATATATTTCTTAGTCATTCAGTCTTCGTTTTATTTAGACAAGATCTTTAAATTTTCGGCTGATCTTACCAAACCCACATATGGGCTGGTGAAGCGGTAAGAAAGAGCGTGTGCCGTAAGGGGCGCAGATTCGTACCAAAATAGTGTCTATAATAGCCTTGACAGACGGCGACGTTAATCGGGATTACCGGCGCAGTTAATTATGATTAAATCTGTAGTCTGACAGATGGTTGTTACGCGGATTAGTAAACAGCTGAGTTGCTTATTGGATAGTTTGTCAGTAAAAGATGGATCGCAGGCGACATATACGGGAATTACCTGCTCGTCCCTCTCCATCCAGGTTGAACGTTTTTTCTGCTTGTTATCTGAAATTGGAAAAATGCATTTTGAAACTTAAAAATAACTCGAAAATGCTATGAAACACTTACTCCTGTTGTGCTCATCATATTTGCCAAAATTTTGGGGTCTTAAATGAGCCCCTAGTCATATTTGAACCCGATATTTAATCAACTGATGGTGTTTTCTGAAGGGAAAGAAAAGTTGGCTCTAAGAAATCAAGTGCTCATCGTTAAACATAAGCAAGGATGCGTTGCATTTGTATTGACCTGAGATGCATTTAACAGTAAACTGAAGATCTGCTTTTCTATATTTCGTTCGCTGGCATTTTATAAAAGGAAGAAGATATATTTTCGTAATTTTATGCCATTTAAAGATGTGTAGTACTACTCAAAGATCTTACCAACGCTTGTAACAATTTTGTCCCAATATAGTATACAATGAAATGTTCAATTAATTCTTGTCACCTGACGCTCAACTTCCTGTTCAATCGCACATAAAGGAGCTCCAAATGACTTTTACGTGCAACCAAATTTGCGCGTAATTAAACTTTTTATTGCTTTTTTGTAGTAAATAATTACAAATAATCTTCGCAGTGCCATATATTACGCCAGCAAATTCTTGCAGGACCAAAAGTGCTATTGCAAAACATTAGTGAGACAAGATTTTACTCCCATTATTTATTAATGTATAACTATGTGTGTGTAGGCGTGCATGCATGTAAGTACTTATGTATGTACGGCCTTATGCTATGTATAGTATGCTGTGATTGGTTCATTTATAGATTTCTATTTCATTGCAATGACTTCATTACCAATTGTCCGTATTTTTCTGCTTAATCATTGCTTCGATTTGTTGCTATTGTTATTAATGTATACTTCTTCTTTGCGACTATAATGGAAAATCTGCTGAAACCATAGAAAATCACACATTATAATAGATACAAAAGAAGACATGTGTGTGGGCTCTGGAAAGGAATCAATTTCACCATTATGCCAGCGAATGAATGCTGCGTGGGTTTAGCGAAACATATGATAACCGTAAAGGCACATACACTGCACGAAAAAATTATAAGACCAACCAAATTTCTTAAACTCTTATTACCAGTTTAGGGATAAGAAATTATGTGCTTAATATTTAAATTTTTACTGCTACATATTTTTTAAATATTCAGAAATAAGCACACATTTCAAGAAACTTAAATTAATTATTAAGAAAAGAAATCTATAGAACGAAAAAAGTATAAAACCAATGTTATTATGTATAAAATAAAAAAATAGAACTCTTGGCGTTTACTTGGGGCTTACAATATGAAGCTTAGTAATTTGTGTGGGATCCTCTTTTGATCAAAACTTGTTGAAGTCATCGAGGCATCGATTTGAATAAGTTTTTTTATAATAAAGGGTTTTTCAATAAGGGCGGGTAGATGTTGAAATGGAATAAAATGGCGTTTGCTGTGTGGCACGTAGCGCCGTCCTGCTGGAGCCACATGTCGTCTAGGTCCATATGGTTCAATATGGGCCATAAGAAATTGGAAGGGCCACCACGTCTACCGAAAAATGGGCGCAATGCGCGCAACGTTTGCGTTAATGAACACTCATTTTGATAATAAAATTTTATCATTTGAACGTGCTGTTCAATCGTGTAACTTGCCATGATGATTTGGCATAAACAACTGAATAATAAACAAAAGATTTGACAGATGTCACCAAAACAAAATGGCTGCCACAGGGCGCCAAAATCGACACGCGCCAATTGAAAATCCCTATATTTTGATCAATATTTGACATTAATGGCACTCCTAAGCCATTTAGCGCTATCAAACTGTCTTTCCCTTTTGAAAACCGACTTGGAAAGTATTGCTCATACATTTTCAATTGGGTTAAGATCAGGACTGTAATCAGGTTATTCTAAAATTTGTAATTTTTTCGCTGCCACAACCTCTTTTATTGCTTTGGAAGCATGAACGGCCGGAAAATCGACTCCTCATCGAAATTATCATCAAAAAAGTAATAAGTGGGTCGTCTAGAAGTTCTATATACTTGACACTATTAATTTTTGTAAATATGAAACGTACATATAGGCGTTTTGTCTTTGACTCTAATAGCTGCCCAAACCATGACATAACCCCCTCCGTAAATACGAGCAATTCTCTCTTCTTTTTTCTTGCGTTCATCGTGCTAGTACATTGGGAACCATCTGTTCCGTCGAAATGAAATTTCTTTTTCCATTGGAAAAAAATAGTTTTTCCCATTAGTCTTCCCAAAATTGGTCCTTTTTGCAACTGTCAATCTAGCCTGTTTATGTCGTGTGGTTAGCTTAGGTTTATGTACTCATTTTACATATTCTTGGCTAGAATCCGCTAGAAAAATTGGTCGCACATGGCGGATAGTAACTTCTAAATTAAGTGCTTGTTTCATTTCAGCAGGGCTATTTTATTTATTTATAGGTAAACGTTTGATTTCCTGCACATTTCTAGCGCTAAGTTTTGGCTTTCTACCCCTTTTTTGTTGTATTTTTGTATTTTTTTTTTTTTTTGAAATGGAAGTAATGAAAAATCACAACTTTTCTTCTTTTTAATTCTGAAGCTATCTCTCGCATTATAAGGCCACTCTGCTCATGCTAAAATTTTTCACTGCTCAAATTCGGACAAAGCTTTTTCGCGTGACATATTTTTTGTTTCTAAACCAAAACAACTACATAAATATGAGAATGAAAAAAACGATCAAAAACACTTAAAAAATAATAATTTTAACGTAATAGCTTTAATTAAAAGCAAGTGGTTTTGCCCTTACAATTATTTTGTTCTGTACAGAACGAAAACTTGTACGTTACTAAAATACTAGCAATAAATACCTAATAATTTCCGTTATGAGATACCTTTTTAAATATACAATCAACAAAATGATACTATATTGAGACATTTTTCTATTATAGATTTAGTGGATATCATCAAAAACATCTTGGTCTTATAATTTTTTCGTGCGGTGTAGAGGTATATACGCATTAACAACGGCGTAGACGTCAGCAGGTACCTGCTCACGTATATATATACATATCTATACATAGGTATACACATAGGCGTAACTACTGCACCCTACTAAAGGAAAACTACCTAAAAGTCTAATTATACTACTAATTTCTTTGACCGACATCCTTGTGATGGAAAGCGAAATTAATCAGAAAGCATTTTGCTTCATGAATTGGTAATTGATGGAAAATCTCATACTACTATTGTGGGCAAAAAGTAAGGTGAATTTGGTTGTAAAATGAAAAATCTTTATTTATTCTTGTAAATCAATTTCATCCCCTTCAAAATAATCCCCTCTCGATGAAATACACTTATGAACGATTTTTCCAAACCCCGAAACATGCCAAATAGTCCATTTCCGATATAGCCATCAGCACCTTCTTCGATTCAGCTTTTATCTCCTCAATCGACTCGAAACGCGTTCCCCGGAGTGGTCTCTTGAGTTTTGGGAATAGCCAGAAGTCACACGGAGCAAAATCAGGCGAATACGGTGGTTGCGGAACGATATACGTGGAATTTTTGGTGAAATGGTCACGAAGAACGAGTGCAGTGTGAGACGGTGCATTATCGTGATGCAAACACCAAGAGTTGTTGGCCCATAATTCTGGTCTTTTTAGACGAATTGCTTCACGTAAGCGACGCATAACGCTCAAATAATATTCCTTATTAACAGTTTGGCCAGGTGGAAGGATTCATAGTGCACCACTCCACGAAAATCGAAAAAAACTGTCATCATGACCTTTATTTTTGAACGACTTTGACGTGCTCTTTTCGGTCTGGCCTCGCCTTTAGCACGATATTCGCTTGATTGGTCGGTTGTTTCAGGGATGTAAGCATAAATCCAAGTCTCATCTCCCGTAATGATGCATTTGAGCTTGTCCTGATATCCTGAAAGCATTGTTTCACACACATCAACGCGACGACTTTTTTCCAAGAAATTGAGAGTTTTCGGTACCAAACGACATTTGACTTTTCGTAGGCCCAAATGGTTTTTCAAAATGGTTTTCACAGATCCTTTTGATATTCCGATCATATCAGTAAGGTCTTTAACAGTAACCGATGATTTTTGATCACTAACTCCTTCACTTTATTGACGTGTTGGTCATCTGTTGATGTCGATGGTCGTCCGGAGCGCTCCAAGTCAGCAACACGTTCTCGACCCTCTTTGAAGTCTTTGTACCACTTATAAACATTTTTCTGCGACATGGTCGAATCACCAAATACCGTCTGCAACATGCTAAACGTTTCCGCAGCCGAAATTTCATTCCGCAAACAAAATTTGATGCACTTCTCTGCTCAATCAAATCAGACATTGTAAAAATCGAAAAATGCACTCTTGGTCGTTTGGTAAACACAAGCGTAAATATATTACTGATAATGACATTCACATGAAAGTTGGCCCAGATGTTATGAACAGTGCTGCCAACTCATGAAAAAATGAGCTAGAGCGAAATTTTAATCCAGGTGACAAATAAATTCACCTTACTTTTTGCCCACAGTAGTAGTTCGAGAGTGCGTCTAATTGTAGGTAGGTAGGTAGGTAAGATGGCAAGAGTACCCCAGGTACGCTACAAGTAGCACTTACGTGCCGTTTTGATACCATAGAGTGGACCACTACCTGTGAAAGGATTAAGGAAGGAGATAAGACCGTCTACAGCCATCCAGTGCTGTTGATGTAGCGGAGGAGAGAAAAGGGATCTAGGCTGGAGAATTTCGTCAAGTCATCCCCAAAGGGAACGCTGAGGAATCTCAAGCGCCTAGCCGCCAAAGCCGGACATCTGCAGAGAAAGTGTACCACAGTCTCTTTCTCTGTAGGATCCCCACAGCTTCTGCAATGGGGGTTGTACGGAATTCCAAGCTTCTCCGCGTGAGTGCCGATCACCCAGTGGCCAGTAATCACCGCGATGAGTTTGGAAATTGAGTGGCGGGGGGTTCCCATCACCTTAAGCGTTCTGTTTATGTCATATTGAGGCCATAGTGCTTTTGAAATGGCACATGATAAGACAGACTTCCATCTGTCTTGCGCTTTTCTTAGAAAGAAGTTGTGTAGTTTCCCTTTAACAACGGCCAAGGGGATACCGATGTCTGAGAAGAGGGCAGCTGGACTCGGTTCTGCCGCCCCCTTCCTGGCAAGTTCATCGGCAATTTCATTTCCCTCTATATTCCTGTGCCCAGGAACCCAGATGAGGGAGATGTTTCCTGCCCGTTCGAGGCGTTTAAGTTCCTCCTTACAGGAGTTTACGAGAAGAGAGCTGCAATGCGGCGACGACAGTGCCTTGATTGCAGCTTGGCTATCGGAAAAAATTTTTAAGTCTCCCTCCCAGCAGCGATCCTGAAGCATTTTGCATGCCTGCAGGATCGCGAAGACCTCTGCTTGAAAGACGCTGCTTGTCTCCGGCAGTTTATAGGAGACCGAGATGTTGGCTGATTTGGAGTAGACCCCCGCTCCCACTCCAGACTCCATTTTGGATCCGTCAGTGAAAACAGAGGCATCTATATCCGCAACAACTCTCCCCTCTTTCCAATCTTGCCTGCTCGGAAAGATAGCCCTAGCACAACCCTCAAAGCACAGTTTGCGGATGGAGAGGTCGGTGCGAATATCAGAGAAGGAAGGGGAGATCTGCTTCAAGATGCTGCTATGCCCAACAGGGAGTTGTCTCCAGAGGCCAAACTCCCTCAGTCTGATAGCACTCTGAGCAGCAATGGATTTAACTTGCAGATCCACAGGAATTAAGTGGAGTATAACGTTGAGCGCAGCGGTGGGACATGTTCTGCAGGCACCAGTGATGCCCACACATGCAGTTCTCTGCACTCTCTCTAATTTAGTGAAGTTGTAGCCCTTCTGAAGAGCTAACCACCAAACTAGGCAACCGTATGTTAAAATTGGCAGAACCACTAAGTTGTACATCCAGAGTACGACACGTGGCTTGAGGCCCCATTTTTTGCCGAACATAGATTTACAGGCATAGAAGGCTATATTAGCCTTCTTAACTCGATTTTCTATGTGCAGCTTCCAGTGGAGCTTGGGGTCAAGTATTACACCAAGATACTTGACTTCCGATGAGAGTGTAAGACACTGGTTATTAAGTCTAGGAAGCTTAAACAGCGGAGGCTTGTATTTTCTGGTGAATAGCATCAACTCCGTTTTGTCAGAGTTGACTCTGAGACCGCAACTGGCGGCCCACCTGCTGAGTGTAGCCAGTGCACCTTCCAAAATTTCAGCCATTACTGATGGGAAGGGACCTGAGACCATCAGGACCAAGTCATCGGCATATGCCACCACCTTTCCCCCCCCCCCCCCCCCCTGTTTAAACGAGTTAAGGCTTCATCTACAGCTACTAGCCAAAGGAGGGGCGAGAGGACGCCGCCCTGCGGTGTGCCCCTATGTACGAATCTGGTGATTCTAGCCCCTCCTGCCACCGCATTTATTTCCCTACCACCAAGTAGGGACGAGATCCAGCGGTAGATAGGTGTTTCTACCCCTAGCCTGCTTAGAGCCGTGACAATTGACTCCGCCGTAATGTTATTAAAGGCGCCCTCTATGTCTATAAAGGCCGCCAAAGTGAATTGTTTCCCCTCCAGAGATTTCTCTACAGTCCCTACTACCTCATGTAAGGCTGACTCGGTAGATTTCCCTTTTCGGTAGGCGTGTTGGGCTGGAGAAAGTCTGGTTTCACAGTGCTCTCGGATGTGACAGTCGATCACTCTTTCAAGCACCTTGAGAATAAAGGAGGTAAGACTTATAGGTCTAAAGTCCTTGGCCAGGACGTGGCCCCTCCTTCCTGCCTTAGGAATGAAGACCACTTTGGTTTTCTTCCAGCTAGCAGGAACGTGGTTCAGCGAGATACACGCCGAGAAGATCTTTTGAAGAACGGGAACCACCACGGTCTTAGTCTTCTGAAGCATTACTGGCATGATGCCATCGATGCCTGGAGATTTGAAAGGGGAAAAACTCTCGATTGCCCAGTTTATTCTGTTGACGGACAAGACCGGTGCCGGGGGCATCACAGGTGACCCCTCCTGCCGGTTCGGGTCTTCGTTACAGACCGGATCAATAGAGTTTTCCGGGAAATGGGCATCAATAAGGATTTTTAAGGATTCGCCTGCAGATTCAGCCCACTCCCCGTTCTCTCTTTTGACAAGAGTTTTACAGGAGTGGTCCTTGGATAGGATCCTGCTGAGTCTGGCCGAGTCTTTTACGGATTCGATGGATTCGCAGTACTCTTTCCAAGAGTTGCGCTTCGCATCTCTAATGGCTTTCTTATAAACTTTCAAAATATCCCGGTAATCTTGAAAGTTCCTTGTTTGATAACATTTGTTGAAGACTCTCCTAACCTTCTCTTTCAAGTCGGTCAGCGTGTTGCTCCACCAGGGAGGAAAGTTTTTCTTGCTAAAGGATACTGGGCAGGCTACTTTGAAGGCAGTCTGATAAGACCCTTCTAAGTGTCTAACTTGCGCGTCCAGTTGTTCCTTAGTGGTAGTCAAGAACTTACTCCTATTCAGCTGCTTGCAGAAAACCCTGTGGAAAAGAGACCAGTCTGTTCGTTTAGGGTTTCTGCGGGGTAGCAAGGTCTCCCGAATGAAATCGATTTCGTAGAGGATCAACCTGTGGTCCGAAAACGAGTTCCTCTGGGAGACCGTCCAATTATCAACCCTAACAGCAGATGAATTCGTAGAAAGAGAGATGTCAAGAACTTCTTCCCAACCGTTTGATGTTCCCGATGCCGGGAAGACAAAAGTTGGGGTGTTGCCCTTGTTACAGATAAGTAAATTACGGCTTAGTATAAAATCAAAAAGAGACTCACCCCGTTCATTGATCTCGCTGCTGCCCCAAATGGTGTGTCTGGCATTGGCATCGCATCCGATCAGGATGTTCTCCTTCTTGGGCAGAAGAGTATCCACTAGATGCTGCAACTCCTCAGGAGGCGCCGATCTGTCGTGGGCCATGTAGGCAGATACCAGGCAGAAGCAACTGCCACTGGATGGTTCCACCCTGACTGCAGTCACATCCGGTGAACTGAAATTAGATAGCAAAAAGGCATTAATTGTGTTCCTTACTAGGATACAGGCCCTAGGCTTACCATCAGTATGGACATAAAAGAGGTCATAGGATCTGTCTCTCAGTCCCATGATTTTATGCTGCCAGATCCAAGGCTCCTGTATCAGGCAGACATCTATGTCCTCCTCCCGGAGGGTGACTCTTAGGTTATCTGTGGCTAGTTTGGAGTGACGAAGGTTAATTTGTAATACTTTTAGCATACTGTTCAAAAGTGTTACTTACCTTTATGACTGCTCCCCCAGTTCGGAATCTGCGTCCGTCCCAGACAGCCGCAGATCGTCGAGCAGCTTCTTGGTGTCATCCCCCAATTTCTCCAGGTCATCGTCCAGGGTGACAGAGGCGGGGAAGACCTTCACTTTAGCCAACCTGAGGCGTCTAATTGTACTAGAAGCAAAAAAAAAACCAATCTTCAAGTTTTATAAATATGAATGTTGCAAACGTTAGAAATGCATAAAGTGAGGATTATAAATGCTAATGGAGTCAATCATTAGCTTTGTGGCCCACATGAAGTAGTTGCATAACTAGTAAAACACTGATGAAGACTCTGAATACTGCGGAGATGCTGATGCGTAGGCTGGCAACCAAATCTTGGAGGGATAATCTCATGATAAAAATACCCGCTGCTAGCCTAGAGATAATGGACGAAAAGGAACTGCTTCAACCGCCTTAATTAGGCCACAGACGACGAACATGCTCCCTGTTTTTTGTCACAGACGGCGAGCGGCTCATAAGTGATTCTGTGCTGTGTGCAGCGTAAAGAAGGATAGAAAAAACGTGGATGATGCAATTGCAATATTTGGTATTTATGCTTATTTAAAAAAAAGGGAAAGAGAGCAAAAAAGTAAAACGCAAAAAAGTATAGGTAAATAATTGGCTAATAGAAGAAGAAAAAAGTATACGATGTAAAGCTATTAAATCGTCTCCAGAAATTAAAATTTTTTTTTTTGCGTATGAGCGTGAAGACTTATAACAACGTTCTGCAATTGGTATTGCCAAGAATTTTTATTCGATATTTTTCCAGTCAAAAATATTTTCTGTATTATTAGGCTCTTGAAATTTTAGCACTTTAAAGTGGTTGGCCTTTTTGTCTCAAGTTATCAGTAAGGTATCTATGTAACTTAGTTTTAAGTTTTCAAGTATATTTCCGCCTCATCGTATGGTACAAAAAAAAAGATTCAAGCTTATTTTTTTATCTCAAAATTTTATATATCAACATTTTTACCTTCATCATTTCGTCCCCTTAGTATTAAAATAGCCTATAAATTTTTTGATGTTTTGAGAAAATGAGTTTCAAACTTTTTGTAGAAAGTAGCTCTCACTCAAATCTCGTTATGTCTGTAAATATTTCTTATTTTTTGACTGACGTTTTGACCCACTTCGTGGAACTAGAATTTGACAAAATTTTGACCACATATAAAATCGACGATGGAGAATCCAAAAATTCAATAAAAAAATAAAAGCCTATGAGCACATAG
Organism: Anastrepha obliqua; assembly: GCF_027943255.1. Taxonomy (NCBI): domain Eukaryota; kingdom Metazoa; phylum Arthropoda; class Insecta; order Diptera; family Tephritidae; genus Anastrepha; species Anastrepha obliqua. The sequence goes on from NC_072894.1 coordinate 123,930,201, forward strand.
GCTATTGTTATACTAAGGGGACGATTTGCTGATTCTGATATATTTTTGTAGTCATTTAGTTAAAAAAACCCCATTAACATCAACACAAAATGAGATAGTTGTTTTTGTTTTTTGATGGTTTTTGGCGAACATGCTCGCCGACGTACAGCTCGCCATCTGTAGCCTACATAAGCGAACTGATGGTACGGTAGTTCGAAAGAAGTAGGTTTATTTACAGAAATGAAGCAGAAGAGTATTATCTTGGTGGATATAATCACTTGTTTTACTAGATTTCAGTTCATATACATAGGTGTATCAGGCTTTGCTGGCCTGCAGCGACCTTCAAAATCGCCGAGACAAAATGGGAGAATATTTAATTTTTTATTTATATTATATATTTAGTCTAACGTAACAACCACAGGTTGCGTTTCAGTCTAAGATCCTAATGTTATTACAATGCAAGGCATACAAATTTGCTACATTTGAACTCAACTTCTAAAATTTATTAAATTAAAATTAAATTACATTATTTATGAAGGGTAAGATTTGAAGAAAAAGCAATACAAGAATTCAGCGAATAAGAGTAGAGGCAAGTGATTAAATACTACAGATTATCCTTTAAAGGTGCATAGTATTTAAGTAATGCTATTTTAGAGTGTAATGTATCTTTAGAAGCCCTGAGCTTGAGGAGTAATTTCTCCATAGGCGCATAGTATAGACAAAAAACTAACATTCATATATTACAGAACTGAATTTCAAGTGCAAAAGCATTGTAATTGTGAGAATTGAGTAATTCGATTTTTCGAGACGATTTTTGGGATGCGAATGCTCTTCATAAACTATGATTTTGTGAAGCATTGCAAGACACTTGAACTTCAACATTATGTCTAGTGGTATCGAGGTAATCTTGCGAATATCTCAATTCGCTGATGACTAGAAGGGATGAAGAAGGTGCTTTGTTGTTAACTGTTGGGCTTAGCCAGGAGTTTGCTTTCACTGAGGCTGATGGGAGTTGTAACAAGTTCTGCTTAGAGCAGGGCAGTGGTAAAGGAGTTGTTTTAACGTACCTCTTTCTTCTTCCCATAAGTTACACACACCGTTCTGGACCAATCCCATTTTAGCTGTGTGATATGGAGTGAGACAATGTCCTGTCAGTAGTCTAACTAATATTTTACATTCCTACCTTGGGAGTGATCAAATAAAGTTGGTTATTATCGTATTACAAGTTCGTAGCATTATTTTGGGAATCCTGTGAAAGGTCAAAGCTTCCCATATAGACTGTGCTTCCACAGTTAGTTCCTCATCTAGTTCCGTTTTCAAAACTGAGACTGAGGGATATACGAGTAAGTTTGACGTATTCATCCATTCACCCTTTATTCCCTTGTGCTCTGGTACACAGTAAATTGTGACATGTTTATTCTCGCTGAGCTTGTCCATTTTGGATATACAGTGTTGCACGCATTCTGAGTTAGTCACTACAGCCTTTATTGCGTTGATATCATAGAAGCTTGATTATCAATGAAGATGTTGGTGCGATTGCCGAGGAGAGTAAACTTCAACGCTAATTCAATTGCTTTATTTACAGCGTGATCTCAGGTTGAAATATGCTACAGTGATTAGGCAGCCTGAAAGACTTTTGGAGATCAAACTGCGGGCAGAAGACAGCCGCTCTTACTCCTCTCTGTTCTATTACAAAACCAGGCTTCTTGCCATTGTTTACTTGTAGAATAATGTAGTCTGACCTTCCGCTTATATCCTGTATGTCATCATATGGTGGATTTAAGAAAGATCAAAAGCAACACGGCAGCAATTCAATGGATGGTACGTAGTCGCTAACGCTGCAAATTAGGGACACCCAAGTCAAAAAAATTGCATTGGAGCTAAGTGAAAAGTTGCGGGCTTGACTTCTTTTCTGATTGAATTGACTTAAGAGTTATGTTCGAGTTGATTTTTTTCTTAGAACTTTTTGTTGAATCGAATTTGCTAGGAACAATGCCGAAAAAAATTTACCCACCCTAATGCACATTTTTATATCGGATGTTTTTTTAAGAGCTTGAGAATTTGAAATTGATTAAAAAATAGGAATTAAAAAAGAGTTTGCCTGTAAAGTCCATTTACTGACGATAGTTTAACGTGACAACGTCATAAGAAAATATTAATGGAATGGTTGCAATTTTCATATACATGCATATATATGCTCATTCAAGTAGGAGAGAGCCAGATGTCGAACGTTGCCGAATGCGGGGGCCGATTGTGCGCTTTGTCGTTCGTTTCGCTTGCAGTTCAAGCAAGGTAACGACCAATGAGCAAGGTAACGACGATTGAGCAAGGTAACGACACATTTTTTCGTGCGTGCAGCCGGCTAAATCGAATTACAATATAAGACGTTATCACGTCAAAATCTTGTTGGAAAAGTTTTTGTATTTATTATAATCAGGTAGATAATGTTGTGGCATTTATTTTTTGAAATGAAATGCGACGTATGTCCAATACGGCTACGAGCTACTTGTCCATTCGATCGGTCTAAGTTTTGACTACTTCTTCCAATAAATCTGGTCGCAGGGCGTGAATTGTGGTTTGAATATTGCAATAAATCGATTGTTAAGCGATCTGTATGGCACGTTTCGCCGACTTGTTGGCACCAAATGTCGTCGATGATTAGCTGAATAATTTTTGGCACCAAAAAAAAATAAAATCAGCATCAACATGGCTCGATAGCGCTCACCATTCGCCGTATCGACAGTTCCTTCCTAGTTTCGAAAGATATAAGGACCGATGATGGAGCCAGTGCTCTAAAAACCTCAGGAACAGACTAATTTTTTTTAATATTTCCTCAATTTGCATCTTGTTCTGGCGTTAAATGATTCATAATGACTTGTTAAGCCTCACTGAACAAAAATGTCAACACACATTGCCATTCTCAGCTGCCAAACCATAGTTTTCGATATCGATAATTCTCATGCAGCTGGTATATTATTTATATATTATATAATTTGTGCTCACACCCTTTATTGGTGGCAGATGGTTCTTTATGAGTGAGTTTTTATGGCAGAAATTCTCTCGGGTGCTTGCCATTGCCTGACGAAGAACGACCGCTATTAGAACAAATTTTTTCCATCGTTTTGCTATTTCATGCACGGAAATTTGAATCTACGCACTCCTGAATGGTAGCCACGCTCCAACCCATTCAGTTATGGCGGCCACCCTAGTACTTATAATGATATATATGTATATATGGTACTTCTATTCTATTTTCAATTTGGTACTTCTATTCTATTCCAATATTTGTGTCCATTTAAAGTTCATTGCAAGCCTCAGCAACTCAAACGCTTCCGTTCTATAATCACAATCCTCATTACATCTGTTTCATCAGTCAGTCATCTGGAAACGCCGTTACCAGTATCAATGTCATCGTTGTTCACAAATGCATACATACGTGTCGCAATGGCTGTCATTCGTCTCGTAATAGTGCGCCACATACATACACACCAGCGCACGTGACGCGCCCAATTGCAGACAATTATTTTTAATAGCGCCTACACTTTCTATTTAGTCGATTTCAACGCAATGAAGCTGTTGAAGTGGCAGATTGTCGCAATATGGAAGTCTCAAAATAAATAAAATAAACTACAAATAAAGGCGTCGTTTATACAGGAAGCGTTTGTTGGAAGTAATCTGAGCGTGGAACACGAGCGACAAAACTCTCAAGTATGCTTTTAATAGCATTGTTGTTGGAACTATTATTAGGATATTCGCTCTTGCAAAAAATTCGCATATTACAGTAGAAATATGTAAAGAAGCTCATTTTCTAAGTGATTTCATACAGCTTTCACTTACGATTTAACGGCATTGTAATGAAATATTCTTACGAATGTGCAGATGTGCAGAGGAAGCTTCGTAAAATGTTGCTAATGGCGACGCAGCGCGAGTGCTTCTAACGTATAGGTCATTGGCTTAATGGAATAGTAGTTTAAGGTCATCTCGGAAAATTCACCAAATTAAGAGGGATTTAAGGGGAATATTCCCTCTTGGATTTCTCGCTTTTTCCAAGTAACTTAGCATTAAATTTAGAATTAGTGAAATATGAGTCAAATTAAAAGGAATATAAATTCCAGCAATTACTTTATAACGAACAACATCCCTTACAATTTCTCCATTTGTCTTCTAAACATTTGTAAAAGAAACATTTAAGAGGAGCGCGACATTTGCTCAAGTCGAGGTCGACTAATATGACCGCGGGTTTTTTCATAAGTATAACTCAATTCATACTTAGCATTGGAAATCCAAACTTTTCAGCAAATGTCCAAGTTCATGAGTTCTTATTTGATGGAACGAGTTACACTAGTTCGAGAGTGACTTGAATTGTACTAGTTGCGGCAGATGAAATTAGAGCTGTATTTGAGACAAATGTTCTCAACCCAATCTTTATAAGCAAAACAAAAAACTGTTTTTCATGAATTAAGCAGCTAGTACCAATGATCAAAAAATCCATTTTCAAAAATGACAAATCCATGAAGGCTGCCTTTTACTACCTTAGAGGTAAAAATGTAACGAAGGACGCGGTAAAAATTTGTGAAGTTTGTGAAGTTTTCTGGGCCTGATACTGTAACGATTCGCACAGCACAGCGTTGGTTCGATCGATTTCGTTCTAGTGTAGTAGATGTCGAAGATGCACCCCGTACTGGTAGGCCAATTGTCGTAGAGACTGATAAAATCGTTGAAATTATCCAAAGAGACCGGCATGTGAGCATTCGCTTGATTAGTCAGGAACTAGGTGTAGACCACAAAACCGTTTGGAACCATTTGAAGAAGATTGGATTCCAAAAAAGTTCGATATTCGGGTGCCACACGTGTTGACGCAAAAAAATCTCTTGGACCGAATCAACGCTTGCGATTCTCTGCTAAAACGGAACGAACTTGACCCATATTTGAAGCAGATGGTGACTGGCGATGAAAAGTATATCACGTACGACAACGCCAAGCGAAAAAGATCGTGGTCGAGTAGCGGCGAGCCGGCCCAAACCATCGTCAAGCCCGGATTGACCGCCAGGAAGGTTTTGCTGTGTGTTTGGTGGGATTGGAAGATAATTATCTACCATGAGCTGCTCAACTATCACCAGACCCTTCATTCGGTCCTCTACTTGACCGTTTGAAGCAGGCGATTGACCAGAAGCGGCCAGAATTGGTCGATAGGAATGGTGTTGTGTTCCACCAGGACAACGCTCGTCCTCACACATCTTTGATGACCCACCAGAAGCTACAGGAGTTCTGATGGAATGTCCTATGGCACCCACCATATAGTCCGGACCTGGCACCAAGTGACTATCATCTCTTCCGGTCCATGCAAAACGCCTTCGGTGATACCAAGTTGGCCTCAAAAGAAGCTTGCGAAAACTGGTTGTCTGTGTTTTTTGCAAATAAGGAGGGGGGGTTTTAAAAAGGGGGGATAAGGAAGTTGCTTTCTAAATGGCAACAAGTTTGCGAACAAAACGGGGCATATTTGACTTGAATCGGATAATTCTAAGTACGTTAAATAAAGCGTCAAATTTCGATCACAAATACGACATTTCTTTTTCCCCAAGCGATATATTTTAGTGTATGAGCCTGGGACTCGTCTCACTGCTTATAACGAAGCACCGTAGACTCTGTCTTTCCTTTCACCATAAAATAAATACATACGAATATGTGGGAACATAAAAGAGTGCTGAAAAAGCGTAAAGACAAAGAACATCCGCTATCATTGCCATCACTTACACGTGTACGTTTAGGTAAACTTGTATATTCAAATTGGAAAATGGCAAAATATTTATATAAGTAACAAATTACTTATATCACATATCCATGCCTAAAACTAAGATACAAAGCACTGCGTAATTCAGCTTAAACGGCACCCACTCGAAAAAGATACACAAGAGCACATACATACCAATATACAAGTATTGAAATAAATGAACTGAAAGGAGCTAAAGGGGGTGGCTGTTTTGTATGCCGGATATGCTGACGACAACCGGTTTATGATGTCGCACGTAATTGCTGTTGTCGAAAAAAAAACCAACTGAAATAGTGGCTGAAGCTTTACAAGAAAGCAGGAGACTGCGTATATAAACGCTCCCACAGGCAGACAGGTCGTTAGGTTTCATTCCTTCATACGTTGAAGATGCCGTGCAGTCATTTAGCGTGAAAATTTTTGTAAAAAGTTGTAAAACATCAGCAAATGGCTTGGAAGTGATAAGAACATGTGTATATTTTTTTTAATGTAGTAATACAAGCGGGGCTTCGATGGTGCTTGCTGTGTGCGTGTTGCAAGTTTGCCTGGTTCTCCTTTTTGGCCGTTCTCAATTTTATTTAATAACGCTGGCAGCAATATATAATTTAATATTTTTTTACATGCTACATTACATTTTATTTTGAAATTTATTTCTAGTTGACATAAAGCAATTCTTTAGGTGTAATTTATTATGGGAAGATTTAATTGGGGTGTAAACCTCATTCTCTGCCTTTTCGAAGCTTTATGGGAATGATGCGGGCATACTCTGGGCAATGCAGTGGAAGGCGAACGATTCTATATCTTGTGAAAACAGGGCAGTGGAATTTATAGTAGTCCAAGCCGTAGCTAAAGAGAGTGGTACATGCTCTAATACGCTCATGTCGAAATGGAGCAGTTTCTCTTAATAAATTTTAAAGATAAATCTGCAAATTAAAACAAAAATGGAACAGATAACTTAAAAAGAAAAAAAGTTATTCAATTTTTTTTTGGTAGCGGCTTTCATCAGCCACCCTGTATTAAAGTAAATAAAGAAATAAATAAAAATGTTTGTGACAATAACTATGCTGTCTGTCACAGTTCTTACATTAATTAATTGAACTCTGCTATAAGAAAATCTCTATAGTGTCAGGCTGAGTATATGAAACCAGTTAGTGTTCTTCAATTTTGGCCAATTAGTACATATATATGGGTGGGCCATGGGTGGGCCATGTAAAATTTGCTTTTTGAATCGCTTATAAAAAAAATAATCAATATTTTTTCAAACTTTTTTTTTATTTTGAAGAAGTTTTGGATTCTCCATCGTCGATTTTATATGTGATCAAAATTTTGTCAAATTCTAGTTCGACAAAGTGGGTCAAAACGTCAGTCAAAAAATAATAAATATTTACAGACATAACGAGATTTGAGTGAGAGCTACTTTCGACAAAAAGTTTGAATTTCATTTTCTCAAAACATCAAAAATTTTATAGGCTATTTTAATACTAAGGGGACGATTTATGAATGAAAAATAATATCGTTCAAATGACTACCACGACTGGCTTTACAGTAGGCCATTCGATCAACCCAATTTTTAAGCAAATTTTCCATTGTTTGGGCTCCAATTTCATGAATGGCAACTTCGATTTCGTGTTTTAAAGCATCAATCGTCTCTGGATGGTTCGCATAGCATTTGTCCTTAACGGCTCCCCACAAAAAATAGTCCAACGGGCTTAAATCACAGCTCCGAGGCGGCCAATTGATATCGGAATTTCGGCTGAATTTTCGCTTTTCAAAAACGGTAGCCAAAAGTTCGAGTGTAACTTTGGCAGTGTGACAAGTTGCACCGTCCTGTTGAAACTAAATGTCGTCCATGTCATCCTCTCCAATTTTTGGAAACAAAAACTCGTTGAGCATATTACGGTAACGCTCGCCATTTACTGTAACCGCGACTCCTCGCTCATTTTCGAAAAAAAAATGGCCCGATGATGCCGCCAGACCAAAAACCGCACCAAGCAGTGACTCGTTGTGGATGCATTTGCTTCTCTACAGTAACGTGTGGATTTTCTGAGCCCCAAATCCGACAATTTTGCTTATTGACGTAGCCACCGATGTGAAAATCAAAAAAGAAGAAGAAGACTCACCACTTTGGAAATAGGTTTTCAATATTTCCCAATTTTGTTCAAGCGTATAGCGTCCCATTTCGTAAATGTCAAACCTTTGAGTAAATTATGAACACATTTGACATGTCATTTGTGTTACCATTCTCAAAAAAATAGGTGGTTCAAAAAGCAAACGCTATAGGGCCCACCCTGTATATTACTTCAGCGTCATTTAGCTTCTCTGCATTTAAGTATCTCTGTCTGATTTCCTTCAGCACAGGGCACCATCCTAAGAAGTGATACATGTCTTCTTCTTCGCTTGAGTTGCATAGTTTCCAGTTTTCCAAATATATTTCATATGTAGTTCTACGTTAGTTTCTAGCGTTATTGTGTAATTCGGGCTGAATTCGGGTAATTTGAAAATTCTTTTAATAAAATAACGCTGAAATTTATTTACTTTTTCGAACAGCGTATAACCCCAGATTTGAGCGGAGTATGTTTGAATGGCTCTGCACACAGCCTGAAACAGCTTCCATTTAGTTTTGTATGAGATGCATGACTTAGCTGAGAAATTGTTCCATGTACTATTAATGCTAGCTTTTGCTGAATTATTTCTGGCTTGCACATGTTTAGCAAACGTCATTTTGGATGGTACAATGACACCAATATTTATATTTATATTCTGCTACCACTTTTATTTCCTCACCCTTGTACCACCATTTTTCTGCCTTGGCTAGTTGACCACCTTTTCTAAAGACCATCATCTCAGATTTCATTAAATTTACTTCCATGTTCCACTCAGCGCAATATATGATATTTCTAGTTTTTTAATCAATTATCAGTTAAGAGAACAATATCATCAGCATGTAGAAGAACGCGTGCATTTATTCCATCAATCAGTAGACCACCTTTCAAACAGTCATGTAGATCATTCAGGTATAACGTGAAGAACTAAAGTGATAACGGACAACCTTGTTGAACCATTGTACTGGTTTCAAAGTAATCTGATACTTTTCTTCCTGTCCAAACTTCTTCTTCTTCTTAATTGGCGCTATAAGCGCTTACGCGATTTTGGCCGAGTTTAACAAAGCGCGCCAGTCGTTTCTTTCTCGTGCTAACCGGCGCCAATTGGACACACCAAGTGAAGCCAAGTCCTTCTCCCCCTGATCTTTCCAACGCAGAGGAGGCCTTCCTCTTCCTCTGCTACCACCAGCTGGTACCGCATCGAATACTTTCAGAGCCGGAGCGTTTGTATCCATTCGGACGACATGACCCAGCCAGCAAAGCCGCTGGATCTTTATTCGCTGCGCTATGTCTATGTCGTCGTAAAGCTCGTTCCATCGTCTCCGATATTCACCGCTGCCAACGTGCAAAGGTCCAAAAATCTTGTGCAGAATCTTTCTCTCAAATACTCCAAGCGTCGCTTCATCGTATGTTGTCATAGTCCAAGCTTCTGTGGAGTGTTAGTTTTGTTCGTCGAGAGAGGACTTCACTGCTCAGTTGCCTACTTAGTCTAAAGTAGCACTTGTTGGCAAGAGAGATTCTAGGTTGGATTTCAAGGCTGACATTGCTATCGGTGTTAATGCTGGTTCCTAAGTATACGAAGTCTTTTACAACCTCAAAATCATAACTGTCAACGGTGACGTGGGTGCCGATACGCAAGTGCGCCGACTGTTTGTTTGATGACAGGAGGTACTTCGTTTTGTCCTCGTTCACCACCAGATCCATTCGCTTTGCCTCTTTATCCAGTTTGGAGAAGCCAGAACTAACAGCGCGGTTGTTAAGGCCAATAATGGCAATATCATCGGCATACGCCAACAATTGTACGCTCTTATAAAACATTGTGCCTGAGCGATTCAGTTCCGCGGCTCGTACGATGCTCTCCAACATCAGGTTAAAGAAGTCACACGACAGCGAGTCACCCTGTCTGAAACCTCGTTTGGTATCAAACGGCTCGGAGAGGTCCTTCCCAATTCTGCCGGCGATGCTCGTATTGAGCAACGTCATCTTGCATAGCCGTACTCGTATTAATTGTGCGAGGATATCAAATTCAGACATCGCGGCATACAAGTAACTCCTTTGCGTACTGTCGAATGCAGCTTTGAAGTCGACGAAAAGATGGTGTTTGTCGATTCTCCTTTCATGAGTATTTTCCAGGATTTGGCGTATTGTGAATATTTGGTCGATGGTAGACTTTCCCGGACTGAAGCCACACTGATAAGGTCCAATCAGTTGGTTGTTGGTGGGCTTCAACCTTTCACACAATACGCTCGCTAGAACCTTATAGGCGATATTTAGAAGACTAATCCCGCAGATTCTGCGTAAGATTTTTGGACCTTTGCACGTTGGCAACGGCGAATATCGCAGGCGATGGAACGATGAGCTGTATGAGCTTTACGACGACATAGACATAGCGCAGCGAATAAAGATCCAGCGGCTACGTTGGCTGGGTCATGTCGTCCGAATGGACACAAACGCTCCGGCTTTGAAAGTATTCGATGCGGTACCAGCTGGTGGTAGCAGAGGAAGAGGAAGGCCTCCTCTGCGTTGGAAAGATCAGGTGGAGAAGGACTTGGCTTCACTTGGTGTGTCCAACTGGTGCCGGTTAGCACGAGAAAGAAATGACTGGCGCGCTTTGTTAAGCTCGGCCAAAATCGCGTAAGCGGTTATCGCGCCAATTAAGGAAGGAAGGAATCCCGCGGTAATTGGCACAAATTGCAGGACCACCTTCTTATGGATTGGGCAGAGCACATTTAAATTCCAATCGGCAGGCATGCTTTCATCCGACCATATTTTGCATAGGAGCTGATGCATGCACCTTGCTCCTCGCCGCCATGTTTGAATAGCTCAGCCGGCAGTCCGTCGGCGCCCGCGGCTTTGTTGTTCTTTAGCCGCGTTATCGCTATTCTCATCTCGTCATGATCGGGTAGTGGAACGACAATTCCGTCGTCAGCGATTGGAGTATCGGGATTGTCGTCCTGTCCAAACTGCTGTTCTCGTATTCGAATATCAATAAGATTTGTTATTTTGTTGGATAATCCCATCTGCCGAAATTTGTAAATTAATGGCCTCCTGGGTACCCTGTCGAAAGCCGTTTTGAAATCCACAAAGTATGCATTTGTGCAATTGTGGCATTATTTAAATTGTTTATTTAATTTAATTTCGAGCATTCTATTAAAGTTCGAGCATTTTTGATGAAAATTGCTGTCTCTTCTTTTAACTTGTCAACACATATGAATGAGATCATATGCCTTATATATGAGGGTAACACGAACCGTGTTCAATTTAATGGGAACATTTCAGATTCTTTTGTTGTTAACGGATATGCCCTCCGACCTCCAACAAATGGTAGATGCACTGCACAGTTATTGCTCGCAATGGACATAGAAAGCTAATCTTGCCAAGTGAAAGGTAGTCGTTTTTAGGAGTCTCAAGCAACTATAACTGGAAATATGGGAATGCCCCACTAGAAATAATTAATGAATACAAATATTTAGGAATTACACTTAACTATAATCTCACTTTTTCCAAACATCTAGAAAAGAAACTAACAGATGCCAAACTGCCATAAACGCCACATAGTTAAAATATGTTAATAGTCCAAGGATAAATATAATAACTACCTCACAGAAACTGAACATTTTTCAGGCATCCTCGAGGTCTATTATATTTTCTGAAGCGCAAGATTGGGGGTTAAAGGTTTGACCAAGTTGAGAAGCTTTTAAGTTTTATTAAGAAAGTAATCCTTTTGCTGTCCAACACCGCAAACTACATGATACCCCTCGTAACCAGATTATTGCCGCAATCTTTATACAACCTCCACCAACACACCCACTCAAAAAAAAAAAAAACACACACAAAGAAAAAAAGATCTAAACTTTTATAAACCTCTGTTTAAGAGCTTACTGCGCATATGGTGACCCGATCACTGGATGTCTAATGACGAGCTCCTCGCGCGAGGTAAACAAAGTCCGGTAGAGATTGAAATAGACAAACGAAAGTAGAAATGGATGGGCCATACAATCCGTAAACCTGCGACTGACATCAGCAGAATGTCCCTAGACTGAAATCTACAAGGCCAGCCAGGACGGCCAAAAGGAACATGGTGTCGAATCCTTTATGACGATTTTACGACATTTAACGACTCGCTTTCTTGGCCACAGATAAAGTCAAAACCTGCAAATCGACCCCAATAGAATTTATTTGTATCGGCCCCCAGCCAGCGCGATAGCAAATAATAATAATAATAATAATACTCAAGGGCTTCTGTTTCAAACTCACACGAACTTTATCCGCAACTTATTTCCTTAAATTTGCCTTATTTTAATGATAATTCCTGTGATTATGCCGTAAATCCAATTTATCTAGCAAGAGGTGGCTTCTTCAACCATAGCGCGAGAACCTTTAAAAATACATTCTCCGTACCTGTCCAGGTTACTCGATTTATGAAAACATTCGTGCACTTTATTTTTGTGAAAAAGTTTAGATTTAGCGAAAGTGATAGTCCTCTTAGGGGAGCGCAATTACTATGCGTTATTCAAATATATATCTGAATTTTCTTAAATTGGCTACCACAACTTTGCTATTTGTATGGTACACAATTTTATAAATTATTGCCATATTTGTTTTGATTTATTTTTTATTTTTGTTCTAGTTACGGCGGCCGCCGCCGAAGCCGAATGGGTTGGTGCGTGACTACCATTCGGAATTCAGAGAGAGAACGTTGGTTCGAATCTCGGTGAAACACCAAAATTATGAAAAATATTTTTCTAATAGCGGTCGTCCCTCGGCAGGCAATGGCAAACCTCCGAGTATATTTCTGCCATGAAAAAGCTCCTCATAAAAATATCTGCTTTTCGGAGTCGACTTGAAACTGTAGGCCCTTCCATTTGTGGAACAACATCAGGACGCACACCACAATAAGATATATATATATATAGAGATATATATATTAGGCCGGGTCGATTTGTGGGGTGGTAAAAACATCGCCCATTGCTCTGTGCAAATCATATTCTAGGGATCAAAATAAGAAACTTTGCCGAAGGAACCATACCTCTAAAACGAATTCTGATGTCCCCCAATTTGGGTCGAACTTTTTAGTTTCTTTTCTCATGTAAAGGCCAAAAATGGTGATATTTTGAAATGATTGTATGGGGAACCCCCCAGGGGAGTTCCAGGGGGTGTGCCACTGGCATGGGTGGATCGGCCGTCCAAAGTTAGTGGGGGTCGGTCATACATTTGGACTCGATTGGAGCACTCTAAATGGGTCAAAGTGGGATTTTTCGTTCGACCCAAATTGGGGACATCAGAAATCGTTTTAGAGGTATGGTTCCTTCGGCAAACTTTCTTATTTTGATCCCTAGAATACGATTTTCACAGAGCAATGAGCGATTTTTAAATCGACCCGCCCTAATATATATATATATATTCTGAAATATAATATTTTATTTTTATTTTTATAATATTCACTGTATTATAAATATTATAAAATAAATAAAATAAGTACTATGTACTACTCTTTTAAATTTTTTAAAAGCAAAAGGAGTCAAACCGTTCAGCTTTTTACTTCAGTTCCACCATCTGTTCAAGATTAAGTAGATATTTTGCAATTGCCCGAATACCTAAATACCAATAACTCCTCTGCGTCGTTGGTATTAAATGGCTTTGAATAAAGTAAAAGAAACCAAATAAATCTTTTAGGTATTCAAAAGCTCATTTTCTACTCATAGGGAATTTTCGTACGTTGCAAAGACTGCTGAAGTGTGCAAGCTTGACGAAAAGAAAAGAAATTTTATGAGTGTTTACAGAAATATGCTTCGCGTAATAGGTAGTTTGCCAGGATTCCAAGGCCCCTTTAGCAAAGCCTAATAGCAAACAGAAGCGTTGATGGTTTTGTTCACGTATCAATGATGATCAATGAATGAATCAATGCAAAAAAAAAAAAAAACAAAGAAACAGTAAGTGCGATGCCTTTTCGGAAAATAAAAAAGTAATTTAACTCTGAAAATAATATACACGCTTTTCCTTCATCGTTAACTCACATCTCTACTTTTCTAAGTGTGTCTTGATATCTGTAAAATTTATATTTTGATTTCGTCTCGTTTTCTCATAAGGGCACCACCCTTTTGCTTTAATATTATATTTCATTTTCAAAATGGCATCAAGCAAATCAGAACGCTGTATTCGCACAAAATTCAGTTGTCAAAATATGACATGACAGCTGGTATTACGCCGCTGATGGCAAGAAATTCGACAAGGCAGATATGTTTTAACAGTGAAATTCGCTGTCTCCACCTTAAATTTTTGTTTTAACAGAACTTGTGTTCACATATTCTATTCTTTAAAAATCAAAGGAGAAATAGAAAATACTTAATCCCCACTTTTACAATTTTTATTAATGATGTATTTTTCCTGGTATTGTTATTCCAATTAGAAAAATATAACTCATTATTCCATTATGTGTGCGTATCCATAGAAATAATAAAATTCTGATTAAATAAAATTATTACTAAATATTTTAAATATACTTTTTAAGTGCTTGCTTGACCTCCATATAATTCCCTTTCTTTCTCCGCTGCTCCTTTTGTGGTAATGAAATTTTAGTATTGATATTTTTACACATTCACTCATACAGTACATATGTATGTACTTATATACGCTAAATATGTTTCTTATTATTGCTTGTGTCTCTTTTTATTTTCCATACGAATAATCTCATTTATTTTCTCTGAATAGACAGCATTTTTTTCAATTTCACAAACAAAACGTGACACTCATTGTTAAACGTACATAGCCAGCTAAACTTATGTCGCTGCTTTTCGGTTATTTGGAGAGTGTGGAGATGTTGTGACCATATCACGCTTACGCGCAAAAGATGCCAACGCGACAGTGAAAATCTTCAAGGTGCTATCTACGTAAACAAACAGCCGAATATTCAATAAGCAACTAACGAGACAGACAGCGAAGATGTTGGTGAAAAGTAGGTCCTCAGGGCAATGCTGATGGCAGCTCTGTTGAGATGATGTGGGAAGAATGTTGTGCTAGGCAGTATAACTTACAACACATGATAATGTAAGAACATGTGTGTGTGTGGGGAAGTACAGTAACAAATAAAAAAAAGCAACTTGGTGCACTGATGGTCCCTTTAGATTCTTATAGGAGTTTTGTCGTGTGGCGGCTGCATAATAGCCGAATGGGTTGGTGCGTGACTACCATTCGGAAGTGCACGGATTCGAGCCCCCGCAATTCCAACTGTTTGAAAAAGATTTTACTAAAAACGCAACCGGTTTTAGTTCCGAAACATAAAAATAAGTAAAACAAAAATGCCAGGCAAATCGTTAATTCATCCTTTTTGAAGGCCAAACACCAGAATAATCTTAAAATTAGCTCTTTAATTGGAAAATTTCATTTATGGAATCCAAACTTGGACCAAATTGTTTCTCTTTTAATTCTATGGAAAAAAGTTCTTGAATTCATTTAGTCCCAAATCTTTTAAACCACTCATCGTCTCTCCCTATTATATCATTTTGAATTATTCAATAAGTTTATACTATATTATTTCACATATTTATACACAAGGTGAAGTCCAAAATAAACAAGACTGGCGTCATAAAAATCTTTTTGATGACGCCATCTTTTTAATGAGCTAGTGCGTTGGTAGTTACATCCCTAGCTGGCTTCCAGTGAAAACCTGGTGACAATCGGTTCAGTGGAAGCGAATTTATTGCGTCTAAAGTGTCAGTATGTTTGTGTCATCATGTGTGTTCGAAACTCAAAGCGCTAATATCAAATTTTGTTTAAAATCGTTTACTGAAATATTTGAATTGATGAAAAAAATGTATGGCAATGATTGTCTACCTTGCGCCAGAGTTCATGAGTGGTTTACTTGTTTCAGACATCGTTGTGAGCACATAAATGACAATGAACATACGGGCCACCCAAAATCTGTAACCCCCTAAAACTCCATCGAAATTGTTCGTAAATTTATGAAAAATGAACCGAAATCATCGTTCAAGTTCATGGAATCGGAGTTGAATATCTTCAAAACATCGATTTATCGCTTTTTTAACTGATCATTTGAGGTTACAAAATATTTGTGCACGTTTCATTCCGCACAAGTTAACAGAGGACCAAAAATTGCTCAGAATTCAACATTCGAAAGCCCTCATTAAAGAGGCGAGACAAGACGAGAACTTTCTTTACAACATTGTAACTGGTGATGAAATGTGGCGTTTCTAACATGAACCTGAAACTAAGCGTCAAAGTGCCGAATGGAATGCCTCTGACGAGCCACCACGCAAAAAATTCGCGTTTGGAGAAGTCAAAAATTAAGTCGATGCTCATTTGTTTTTACGATTCCAAGAGAATTGTCCACAAGGAGTTCCTGCCAATGGACAATTTTCAATCTTGGCGTTTTGAAGCCATTCGCCTGATATGGCTCCCTGTGACTTCTACCTATTCGATCAATGACCTGAAACACTCTTTCGAAATCTTTTAGATCGCGGCCAGAGGTGGCTATTTTGAATAAATAAACTCGAAGTTATCAGAATAAAGCTCCGTCTTATTTATTTTGGACTATATATATATATATATAATTGGCGCGTACACCCTTTTTGGGTGTTTGGCCGAGCACCTCCTCCTATTTGTGGTGTGCGTCTTGATGTGGTTTCACAAATGGAGGGACCTATAGTTTCAAGCCGACTCCGAACGGCAGATATTTTTATGAGAAGCTTCTACATGGCAGAAATATACTCGAAGGTTTGCCATTGCCTGCCGAGGGGCGACCGCTATTAGAAAAATGTTTTTATAAATTTTGGTTTCACCGAGATTCGACCCTAAGTTCTCTCTAGGAATTCCGAATGGTAGTCACGCACCAACCCATTCGACTACGGCGGTCGCCGTATTATATTATATTATTTGTATGTAGTATATTTTTTCAGAAAATTGCCACTTTTATTGCCTGCTACTGTAGCGTATTAGGGGTATGACTTTTCAAACTTTTTTTCTTAGTATTTCCAAAAAGATATTATTGAAAATAATTTAAGTGTCGGGATGCCAATATTAACGGGAAATTTTGACCACGGGATTTCGGAATATTGTTAAAGCAATTCCATACATTGGGACATAACTTTTTTAATATGAGTAAAAATTCATTAAACGAAATAATTTGAAATTAAAGATGAACTGATTTTAAAAATCACTTGTTTATTAACTAAGACAAATCTTGAAGGAATAATTTTTTAAATTGAATTTAAAAAACCATGTAATTCAGGTAGGGATATATAGCAAATAGCAAGCAACTGCAAGGTACTTTTCAAATAAATAATACATTTATTTGTGCGCTGAATAAGTTGCTGGTGTGAAACTATGTCTATCTCGTCAGGGTTTTTGAGAAAATTGGGGGTAAAAATCCTTAAAAATATGTTGTTGTGTTTTTTTAATTTCGACAATTTTTAACTAAGTTTTTAATTTCTTAAATGCGATATTTAAACATTTTCGTGATATCAGAATAGCGGGATCTGGAAATTGGATTTTTTAATAGGATGCCGCTATTTTTGCTCAAATCTTCGGTTGTTTGGGGCATGCTTTTGTAGGCATTGATAGAAGCGTAAATTTCCAAACAATCTTCCGGTTCAAAATAAAACATAAATGCACGTTTATGCATATTTATTTTTTAATTTGTATTATGTATAAATCTCACAATTCAGGTGGTAAAATATGGTGGCCACAATTAGAAACAAAGTTGAACCTCGCCGAAAAAGCAGATACATTTTTTTAGCTAAAGAGTTCTTAAGTACAAACCTGTTTTCAAGCATCGTTGTACTCTTGAAGAAATTTCATTCATACATATTTTTCATCAGCTTATGCTCTTGGTTGAAACCGACATGCGAACTCGCGACACCGTTGAAAGAACTGCCCATGCTGAAGTCATTGCGACACGGATGAGAAACGTCGATTGACGCGTTATGCATAAAAATTGCAGCAAGTTAAATTAAAATGACTTAATTAAATCTTTAATGGTAAAATATATATTGAAATAATTTTTTATAGTTAAATAATTCATTGAAATTTAAGATGAAGCAGGGAACAAATTTTGAAAATTGAATTTTTTTTCAAAAATGTATGAGATACATATCTAGTTTGTGGATGCTAAACTCGTGAAATTGTTAGTTCAGACGGTTAACGAGAGTTGGTAGGAGTTGTTACAACAAGAGGGTGAAAGCTTTGGGAACAAGATAACTCGGCAAAATCCAAATGAGTCAAGTTTTATTCACCATTAGTGTCCATAAGAGCATAGAAGAAAAAAACCTATAGCCGTTCATCTTCAAAATAACGGTAGGTATATTGACATACATACATTCGACTGGAGTTAAGCGGAAGGTCGGTCAAGCCGTTAACAACATTTTCTTCTTCTTTTAATAATGGAGAGAATTTGAGAGATTTGCAGGCTGATACGCCGACTATTTTGCTATATTGATAAGTTGAGGGTACTGCTGTAATATACAAACTGATAAAACAATGGCTAACTTCAATGAAAGAGGATTCAAAGTAAATGCTAAAATAATTTATTGTGGGAAATTATTTTCTATCGTTCATAAAATTTGAGACTCTCAAAATCTTTCCCTATAGATTCATAGACATTGAAATGTTTAAGGGTTAATTTCGGTATATTCAAAAAATTGTATTGCTAAAATTTCAATACAGGTAAACTACAGGACATTTTTTCGGTTTTAGCTTTTTTCTGACTTTTCGGTTGAATTTTGTGCTTTGGCGCATTATAAGACTTATAGTAGAATTATCTGAAAAATATTTTTGTAGCACATTTTAGCCCGTTATATTCCTCTGTTACGCATGTTTTTGGCGTTTCCCGCAAAAAAGACAAAAAATCGATCTATTGAGAAGTTAGAGGATTAAAATGCTACACAAAAAAAAATTCCCTTTGCTTTCATATTTCTAAAATATAAGAATCACATATTTTGTCATGCCGATTTACCAAAAGAATATACAAACGGGGAAACAATTTTAATTTCCGAAACCTTCTTATTTTGGAAAAAGTTTGATTTTGTCGTACAGTGTAATTCGTTCAAGATTCTACTTAGACATGATCAGATTGGATATACTTTCTTTAATCCAATTTTTTTAACAGATCTCTCGTGACTACAGTCAAACTAAATACATAATTTTTTTCAGTATTCATTGACTTTGCACCATGGAAAGACTTACGCCTTAACAACGTTTAGAAATCATACAATTGGACTATGAAAAACTGTGAAAAGTTTAATTGCGCGCTCAGGTCAATTGACGATGTACATAACTGTCATACGTGTTTGGCTTAATGGCTACGCTAATAAGGAAAACTGCCATATTTGGGTTGATGAGTAACCCGAACCCATGCAATAATACCATTAAATCCATCGAAAACAACCGTTTGGTGCGGCTTATGCGCTGGAGGAATCATCGGCCTATATTTCTTCAAAGACGAGGCTGGCGATAATATATCAGTGAATGCGAACATCGACTTTTTGATGTCGGAAAGTGAAGCCCGTGATCTCCACAACATTTGGTTCCAACAAGACGGCGCTACTCTCCATACAGCCTGTGAACCAATGAATTTACTGCGTCGTCGTTTCGGTGAGCAATTTATCTCTCCTCTCGGCCCAGTCGATGGGCCACTAAGATCGTGTGATATCTTACCTTTGGACTTTTATTTGAGGGGGTATGTAAAGTCTAAACGCTTTGTGGATAAATCAGCTTCGACTGAGGCATTGCCAACATTACTTAAGTTATTTCCAAGATATCGACCGAAATCCTCCAGCAAGTCATTCAAAATTGGTGTTGGCCGATTTAAGGCGCAGTTGCGGCCAATATTGGAAAGGGTCATGAAGGGTTCTGCAGAAAAATAATAAAGATTGCGCAATCAATTTGATTTTTCGTTATTTTATTTCAATTTAAAATTCGATACCGTGAAATTGATCGCCCTTTATATGTATTTATCAGAACATAAGCGGCATACGATTTTTCATGGCAGAAATACACTCGGAGATTTACTATGTGTGATCGTTGTTAGAATAAATCTTTTCTACCATTTCGTTGGGTTTGATGCCCACAATGGATTTTGAACCCGAATCCTGAACCACAAACCCCTTCAGGTACGATTCCTAAATCAAATATATTTTTATAAATATTTGCATTTTGTATTCACAAATACAAAAATAAAAAAATAAAAAAAAAATAAAATTAATTCTGCAAGTCATACCCCTTATAGATGTCTAAATGTGAGCATATAATTGAAGCTCTTATTCCACAGGACTACGTGAGCTGCTGTCGGCAAATTTGAGCAGAAGTTCAGGTGTAGTTCTAAGTAGGTGAGTAAATGCGCGCACAATAGATACCTATTTATGACATACATACATATATACGTACGTAAGTAAATATGTATAAAAGTACTTAAAAGACCTCTACTAACACCAAAGTGCCGAGATTGCATTAAATGTGAGAATAGATTTTTTCAATTTACTTGGCATTGCTTTGCTGACATTGAAGTTGATGCTTCAAGATTAAAGAGTGTTTAGCAAAGGCGAAATTTTGCTGGCTTTGTCATTAACTCAGTAAACGGCTTTTATATTTTCCCTGTGTTGAAAAACTTTTTTTTCCATAAACTAATTATGCTTACGCTCATCTTTTAGTATTGTTTTTCGTCACTTGAGTATTATTATTATTATTATTAGAAGGCCATTACGCACTGCGACCAGAGCTGATCTATTGTGAAAGGCCTATTTTGTAACCCTAGAGTTTTAGGCTTTTTAAAAATTTTAGCACAATTTAGGGTTTGTTGTTCCAAAGATTGCATGGAGATACTACGATACCACCAAGGTGATGAAGTCTCTGTCTGCCCAATGCAGGACATTCACAAAGCACATGTTCTGAGCTTTCTATGTCCATTTCGCAAAAGCGGCAGAGATTGGTCTTAGATAGACCAATATTATTTAGATGATACCTCAGGCTGCAATGACTTGTAAGATATCCCGCTAAAAGACGCAGATCTGCTCTGTTTAGTGAGAGAAGTTTGTCAGATATACCTTTGTTGGGACTTAGGAATAGTTTGGCTTGACGCTGACCGGCACAGTTTAGCCAGTGTGCGGCAAGTTTTCTTTCTTCACATTTCCTAAGGAATTCATTAATGTGGCCTTGTGTGAGTCCACAGAAAGGCTCAGGACCAGTAAGTTGCATATTTGCTCCTTGTTTTGCAAGGTCAACAGCCAGTTTATTTCCCTCATGCCCTTCATGTCCCGGAATCCAGCATAGTGTTACTATGTTGAGGTTCCCTAACGTGTTGAGAAGGTTTAGGCAATCATTTACCAATTTAGAGGTGATAGTTGTTGATAGAAGGTCAACCGCCGCTTAGCTATCTGAAAGTATGTAGATGTGAGTAGCTCTCATTTTCCTGCTAAGGCATTCTCTCACACATATTTCGATGGCATGTATTACTGCCTGGAATATTGTTGGGTAGAATCCCATCGGAATCGATTTTTTGAATTTAGGCCCATTGATTCCTGCCCCTGTTCTACCATTTTCCAATTTGGACCCATCAGTAAACCATAGCTGGGAGCCAGGTTTGAAAGTGATAGAGTTAGTTCTCCAGTCTGTTCGTTCATTAATTATAACTTGGAAGTTTCTGAAGAGTATTGGTTTGGGTGATAGTATATCATCCCTATGAAGAATGGGACTATGTAGGAAGTCTTCTAAGATCTTTAAATGTCCTTTCATATCCCCACTTTTAAGTTCAGATATACCTTTTAATCTTAAGGCACTTGAGCGAGCTTCCCTTTCAATTAGAATTCGAAGCGGTGGTATGTTCAGGAGCACACCCAATGTATCCGTGGGACATGTTTTCATAGCCCCTGTAATACCAACACATATCAGGCGATGCAGTTTGTTTAATTCGTTTGCTGCCTTTCTTTGCTTGACCTTGGGCCACCATGCTAAGGATGCATAAGTGACTATGCGTTTCACAACTGTGGTGAATGTCCAAAAGGTCATTCTAGGGTTTAGTCCCCATGTCTTACCAAAAAGCCTTGTGCAGGCAAAGAATGCCCTTGTGGCTTTTGAAGTAACTCTCTCAATATGGGAATTCCACGTAAGCGTTTTGTCAAGACTGACGCCAAGATAGTTCGCTTCTGTCGAGAGTTGAAGTGTTGTTCCATTAAGGGTCGGACATTTGAGATTTATGTTCCTTCTCCTAGTAAACGGTAGAAGTGTTGTTTTGGATGGGTTAATGGAGAGCCCTTTTTCCGTGCACCATTTGTTTATTATTGTAAGGGCTTGCTGCATGCGATCCGAAATAGTTTCCTCATGCCAGCCTAATACATAAACTACTAGGTCGTCAGCGTAGCCTTGAGTGTGAAATAATAGGTTATTCAGTTTGAGCTGAGAATAATTGGTCTGTATGATTTAGGCAATTGGTCGGGTTTTTTCCCTACCTTTGAAATAAATACAACCTTAACCTCAGCCCATTTTGTAGGTAAATATCCTAGCTTTGTGTAGTCTGGTCAAATTAGGGATAATATGGTGTGCACCCTGCTGTGAAAGACAGGGGAATATCCCATCAGGACCAGGAGATTTGTACGGGCTGAATGTTGATATCGTCTATTGTACCCGCTTTTCATGGAATAGCTTGTTTTAAGTTCTCTTAAGTTTTTTTTAAGTTCACTTGAGTAAGACTGAACTCTATTTTCTATGTAACAAAATATACGTTAAAACTGATCTACTCACTCTTCGCTATTCGTAGTATCATCCTAATAACCAACTTCCTATCGTCAACAACACAATGCGCCGGCACTAGCGAATTTCCGCCTTCTGCAGCTCGGGTGCGTATTGATGGCGTATTTGCAACACACTTAACACAAATCTTCTACGGTGATTGGTTTACTAGCAGGTTGGATACAACCGCACTGGGATACAACAACAAACAATTGAAATGCGGTCGGTGCGATACAAATTAAGATTAACATGGCGGTTTAAAGGTAAGTAATTCGATTAAAATGCGTTCTAGAAAGTGGCAAGAAATCAAATGACCACTATTGTACATATTTAGTAAACTTAAAACCTGTACGAAAGGTGACGGCAAGTGAGGATGGGGAAATAGGAGAACTGAATAGGCTCTATATATTTTTATCTTTCAGTTTTATTTTTTTTGTGGGTGAGGTAGACTTCAAATGCCTTCGCCCTTACAGCGACCGTCATCTATTGCATTGAGTGGTGTGACCACTAAAATAGCTCGTCCTTCTCTTCTGGGAAGATTCCTTTCCAGGAACTACTTTCGGCTTTACTTCGGGAGGGCCCATAATGGCGTCCATGAAGTGGAACAGTTCTATTCACCCACGTCTGGGTCCACCATATTCGTAGTCCCCTTCATGCTATAGGCTCGTCTTCTAAAGTCTCTATCTGTGCTGCGTTTGGATCTATTGACTACATTTGGTTCCTGCATTCAGGGTCCTCTCCTTTTGACATATGGAGGTTTTATATCATCGATAGTCTCCATAGTTCTGCTGTTTGCTTATATTAAATTTGTCAGTATGGACTTGTTCCCGTCTGATATCGTCGTGAGCCTGACCTCAGGCGTTCGTCAGTAAAACAGTTAATGAAAGAGTAGGCTATATTGAAAATTCTTCAAATGAAAAATAAATTTAAAATCCCTCATGTGTCGCAAATTTTTGTGGTTCATGTAGTATTTGGAATCAAATTTAAATTGCAATTAAACTTAGAACATAAATTCAATCAGATTACTTCCATGGATGGATTTACAGTGATCTATTCCTTCAATAAAATTTTTCAATACATTATTGCGAGTTTCAGAACTTATCCTACCAAAAACCACTTCAATTTCCTGTTTCCATACTTACGAAGGCGCCCAACTACTTCTGCATTCGCTTTACCGATCAAAAGTGGATACCTCCAAAACGAACTGTTTAAAGGCTTCAATAGCTTCTTTAGGCGTAGAAAAACGTTGGTATCACATTTTATTTTTGATGTTCGGAAACAAAAAGTATTCATTAAGAATCAAATCAGGGCTATAAGGTGGATGACTCATTATTTCGAGCTTTTGAGTGCTGAAAAACTGTCTTGTGTGCGCCGATACGAGAGAGTTCGCATTGTCTTCGTAATAATTCGTGTTCAACGGTTGATTTTCCTTAACTCTTCGCGAGCTTCTGAGAAGAAATGATTATGTACAACTCAGAATTTACTTTTTTAAGTTTCTCTAGTGACACAGTTGAGACATGACCAGATTTTCCGAATAAGCAGGCGACCATTATCTTTGAGGTAATTTTTTCGCAATCGAATTTTGTTGGATTAAGCTCGTCTTGGTAAATCCACACTGTCGATTGCTGTTTTGTTTCCCACTCATATGCATAGATCCAAGATTCGTTACCTACTATGATGACGGGACCAATATCCCACTTGGACCTGCTAAAAAAGCTAACCAGCTTGTCGTGGCGATTGTAACTTGCAAAAGGAAGTGGCAGTGGATAGGACATAGCTTACGACGACAATGATGCTAGGTAGGCCCTGCGTTGGAACCCGCTCCAACAAGCTGGTCGAGGAGTGGGTACGCCACGTACCACCTTGTGACGCTGGCATGCTGAAGCTGGAATGAACTCTGTTGGCCTTGCGTGAAATGAGCTGAGATATTGAGCTTAAAACCGTGTCCGATGGCGAAGAGGCGTAGTTGACGCCCAATGCTCCAATGGGAGGTAAAGGAAACATATCAACAAATATAATATAATGAATCAACTTATCTATTTATATATCAAAATGTCTAGAGCATTGCTAATACTACCAGCTGTAAAAACTAGTACTAATGGGGATTCTTCATTCAGAGTTTTAAACTAATTTTTAATACAATTTCTAATGCAAAATCCGGCGACTTGCATTTGGATTCTGTTTCAGTTATTTCCCGATTTTAGCATAAAATCTATAATATTTTCTACTTTTAATATACCACAGGTTTCGGGAGCATAGCGTAGGTATTGGAACAAGACGTGATCAGCGGTTTCTTCCCTATCCGTGCAGATTGGGCAGTTTGGGGAACTGACATGGCCGAATCTATGGAGGTATTTTCGAAATACTCCGTGCCCTGAAAGAAACTGGGAGTTTTTTTCCCGTGGTTCCTTTTTAACCACGTCGTAAGAATGCGTCCATCTACCTTTCGGTGATCTGTTCCACCGGTCGTGCCAGTGGGCGAACGAACGACGCTTTTCTTCTTCTGTAATAGTTTTGTGACTTGCTCTACCGTCGTGTTCAGAAAGCCTTATATACACTCTCTGCATTTCTTTCGCCAAAATGTCTACGGAGACTGGCCCTACTATAACGAAGGAAGCAACGACCGAATTTGTACGGAAGCCGCAGATAGTTCGCAAAGCGCTTAGCTGCAGTTTTTTGTGAATCTATTTAAGTTCAGTGCATCAGCCCAGATTGGTGCGCCATACAAAAGAACCGAGCTGACTACCCTGCTATATAGCATTGTTTTGCTGTGGCTAAGTCCGCCATTGTTTGGCATGATTTGCGACAGGCAGGACTGCACACTCGATGCCTTCTTCACAGCGTATTCCAGGTGCGTTTTGAAGTTTAAACGGCTGTCAACCATCACTCCTAGGTATTTAATAGCGGGTTTTATGCTCAGCTTATTCCAGCTTCATAGACCTTAGCCAAGTCTTGATCCTGCTTACTGATTCGCTGGCGATCCTCTCAATTTTGTGGATATGTTTTGCTACCATTACCACCGCGATGTCATCCGCGATTCTTAGAACCCACGAGCACTGTAGCTATACGCCCGTAATTGTTTTGCGCCAAAATGGCTTTCGTGGACTGCCTAGTATACTCAGTTTTTTATGAATGCATGTATTTTTATTTTTTAGTTGGTAAATTGATATCATTGACCAAGAGAAATGTGAATCACACGATGATGAAGTAGAGAGGGTGTGGGCAATTCCATATCGAATCTTGTCAGAATTTATTATATTATCCTATAAATGGATTTTGTAACCAGATTTTGTGTGCTTGTGCGAAAATGTCTGTTGCAGGCCAACGTTTGTAAGAAAAAAACGGTGCGCCCACTTTATGCGAGGTGTTGATAACAGACTTGGAGTTTTCTTTTCTTAAAAATCGACTTGGTATCTTCGCTATGATTGTGCTGCATTTTCTTTCATCGTCTTGTTTGTAGGATGAAAGGGTTGGACAAATTATTCGCTGTATCCATAGATAAGATAAGAATTTATTAAGTAGAAAAACGTTACAATATTTATGTTATCGCACAATTTACAGAATATGATATAAATCTTAATTCTACATCATTATATTTATACAATATATAATATTTATCACAAGTTTCAGCTTTTTTAAACGATTTTTTCTTTTTTCGAAAGAAAAACCTACTATGAAAAACCTCCGCTTTACATCTTACAAGCTAGGGCTAATCTATACGCATTTAAGTACCACGGCCTAATTGAACATTAAGAAAGTTCAGTTATTAGCAGATTGTCCGAGAAACTGGAACGAATTTTGAATCTTTCAGTCAAATTTTGTATTTGATCTGACAAAATCTTAGTTTTTGATTCATCATAAAGCTTTCTGGTGGAGAAATGCCATGGGAGTCGTAGCATCATTTTGAGTACTTTATTTTGGCAGATTTGCACTTTCTTAACATGTGACTTTGCGATATTACTCCAGGCTGGACAGGCATATAATATTATTGGCTGAAATATACCATAGACTTATAAATTATTAGTTTATTTTCATCGCTTAAGCCTGAGCGTCTATTTATTAGGGGATATAACATTTTAATCGCCAAATCTACGGTTGATTTCTTGTGATCGAAGCTAGATTTGACGTGATGATGAGTCGTAATCTGATGAGTCGTACTATGATGTTGTCTAAATCCAAATTGCTCGTTTGGTATAATTTTATGGGTGTCTAGGAACAGTGATATTTTATTTTTGATAATTTTTTCAAAAACCTTGCTTAAGCTGCTTAGAAGACTAATAGGGCAGTAGCTATCAGCTGCGTTTGCTGGCTTGCCCGGCTTGCGAATTGGAATTATTTTAGCTGTTTTCCACGCATTAGGGAAATAATGCAATTTGATGCAAGAGTTTATCAAAAAAGTAAAATATATCACGGCCTCTTTAGGTAGGTGTCTGGGCATAATATTTTTTATGTCATCATGCCCTGCAGATTTCCTCAGTGGTGCATCATGCAGAAGATCCTGAACATAATCTGAATCCACGTATTCAGATAGTGGAGTGTCTACTTCTTACGAATTTAGTTGGTTTATAGCTGTATCAACTAAATTTGAGACGAGTGGAGATCCTAGTTGATTGGACACCTTATGATTTTCTAAAAAGTTATATGCAAACAAATTTGCTTTTTCGTGACTTAAGATTAATGTCTTATTTGACTCACGCAGAGATGGAATTTCTGAATTTTTTCTTCGCATTATTTTACAAATGTTCCAGAATGGCTTACTTCTCTTTTCAATTGAACTAAGTTTCTTATTCCAGCTGGCATTTCTATACTGAAAGATCTGTTTGCGGATTTGCACAGAGTAATGTTTTACTGCTTCGTAGTCAGAGAGCTGTCTGTAATGACTCCATTGTCTACGAAAGTAGTTTCTAGTTTTTATTAAATTTAAAATGTATTGGGCTAGTTTGAGAAAATTGGTCTTCAAAGTTTTAAGTGGGACTGAACTTCACTGCTGCTATTATTTTTTCACTGAACATTATTACGTTTTTATCAATATCCTCCGTGGAATCAATTAAATCAAGGTTGGTTGACCAAGTACATAAAGAATTTTTTATTGAGGATCGATAAATCTTCCAGTTTGTCTTATCGTAATCCATTATAAAGTTGTCGATATGCTTGCAATTTAAATTGAGAACAAATTTTACCGGTAGGTGATCGGAATCAAATTTGTTTATCGTTAAAGGCTGAGATATATACGTGGGTATATTCGAGAGTACCAAGTCAATATTGGATGGGGAAATCTGTATCGCTGTATCCATATTCTTCCTACATTTATAGAATTTTAAAACCTCAATATAAGTAAAAATGAAAAAAAGTCATTATAAGTATGGGTGTTGTTTTTGGCTAGCTTGTATGTCTTATTATTTCAATTTCTTTTTATTTAAGTATTATATTTTGATTTATTTTTTGTTTAATTTTATTATTTTTGTTTGGTTTTATTATGCTTGTTTATTTTATTTAATTTTTATAGTAGTATTTATTTTAATCTTTATTTTAAATAAATAAAAGAAAACATGCAGTGTCGTAATTTTTTATTATCACTTATAGAAATTTCGTTGTGTCGACACATTTCGACAAGGAGTTCGAAATTTTATTAAATTTACTAATGGCACTCTAACCGTCAACATATTCAGAATTCGTTAAGTAGAGGCTTTCGTTTACGGAACTCTGACTCTAACCATCAATATTTTCTGAAGAGTTTCATACTCTCTATTGAGCATCTTTGTATGGAAAGTTCCATAGGAACGAAGCTTTTTAAGAAGACTCAGAAAAAAATTTAATGTATTGAGTTTTTCGTTTTATCAAGGTTTCTTATATCGAGCTATTACTGTATTTGAATCTGGCATCAGATACATACAAACATAAGCAGGGAGATATATGTACATATATTTATTTGTCGAACTTTGGAAGTCGTCTCACTTTGTAGTTTTTTACTTGTACTCGTTGCTTGCCACCGTTTCTGTGTCTCACCAGTGCGAACTTTGTGTAACTTAAACCTTGAAATATTTTCGTCTACTTTTAGAAAATTTAATTAGTTAATGTCTGCAAAACTTTTTCTTTGACTTTTTATTAGCTGATTGAAATTAGTAGAATAGCGAAGTAGGTACATCTTATTCTGTTTTGACACAGTAGATACGGTCTTGGGAAGATCGCACCAAATAAATTTATGTAACAAAAGCGACATTTGGCAAATTAGGGGATATGTTCCACAAGCTTATAATCCGTGCATACTCTTGTTACCTATTTATAAAACAAAAACAATTAATTTTTATTAGCGTATCCTTGAATGGGCTCTACTGTACCTGTTAAGACCTCGGGATACATTTGTACAGAAGAATCTCTTGGAATACCCACATAAAAGGGAGATAAAAGCAGCTGAAATTGAAAACTAAAAAAATGTACTGACTTTTAAGACCGTGATCGAATTTACCCTGAAAATAAAGTTCAGCTTTACAAGACAGTTTTCAAAACTCTCTAACATTGAAGTTATCCATAGATACCAATCTATGACTTTGAGAAGCATTGTAGATGCACCCCGGTATGTGCGCACCATCGAAATCAATTAAGGCATAAATATACCTTATATTAAGAGGGGGGGGGTAAGGGATAAACGCTAAAAAAAAAAACACTTTTTTCATGAATTTATTGTAGCGAAACGGTTTAAGTCAGTTTATTAAAAGTTGTTGTATATTATAAAGTAACATTTCAAGAATATTTGATAAAATTTTCATGTAAAAATATTGCAAAATGAGCGAATGAGAGCACATTTACGTAGACGTCTTTTCAAAAATACATTTTGCAGTAGTCAGCATATCTCAGCGTAGAATTATCTGAAATCAAAAAAATCGAATAATCTAGTTAAAGTATGAGTTAAACTTCCCCCCAACGTTTAATTTGACGATTTATTTTCATTTTCAGCCATTTGGTAGTCGTTTGAAATAAAAAGTGATTTTTGACGAAAAAATGCCGCCTTTTTGTAGGTGTAAAACCACCTTAATATAAAAAAATGGCGAAAAAAAAACGTTGGGGGGAGGTTTTTTATATGTAAAATATGTGTGCAAAATTTCAAAAGGATCGGTTGAGTAGTTTTCAAATGCCAATGACTACGCACTTTAAAAAAAAGGTTCGAGAAAATCGCGTTTAAAGTTTGTAACGGACTACGCGCGCAACTGCTGCGTCTCGGCAGATGTTTGAGGCGGCTCGGCTTTATGCTCTATAACTTAAAAAGTTTTGCTCGGACTGACTTAAAATTTTAACACGGTATTTTTGAAATGTTTTACTACAATAACATGCAAAAAAAAATCGATTTTTATCCCTTACCCCCCCCCTTAACCGAATACATTTTGAGGAATACGTAGAAGTTACAAATTAATAATGAAACCAAACAATATTAATATACTTATATACTTATTATTTAATTACAGTTAGTTTTACGCGATGAGTGAACACAGCTTTATGCGTTTTGTTCTCAAGTCCTTGGATAGCTGGGCGATCTTTCTTTCCCGCTTATGTGTCCCTAACATACTATTAGCTGAGTCTATTGACTGCACAGCTCTTGTGAATATAATAAGTTTCAATCTAACTTCACATATCCTTCAGCATGTAAACACATTCCACATATCACATGAACATAAGTAGGACCACTATCTGAATTGAATCAATGAGTCAGAGTTCTGATATTTACGTATTTAAGAAACTATTTAATTATGTTTAGTTTCAAGTTTAATTAGTCAGTTGTTTGTTGTTTTTCACTGACTAATAAATTAATAAAATAGCCACAAAAGAAAAATTTCGCCTGCTCTGGCGTAAAACACATTTTGCTATTCATTGTGGTCGATTTTCTCTTTACCACAACTGTTCCTTGTAAACGAGAAATGCCAAAGGATTTATTCTATTCTTTGATCGTATATTCGCTGAGCACTTTGAATAAATTTTTCCAGCTGACGCGCGCGCATTAGCAAATTAAATTGTGACTGCGCTGCTAACAAATGCAGCGAACAAGTGCCGACATGATCGTAATGAGGTATCTCCTTTCCGCACTCATACACACTCAATTATCATTGTCATTCGTACAAGCTGCAATTATTGTAATTTAATTTGAATTTTTTCCGCAGCATTTCTTGAACATGAAAACCAACTGACAGGCCTCCATTTTTTACATCGCAAAACTTTACCATTTTTACCAGCGGCTTACGAACGGACGTAGATACGCAATTTTTTACTATGTATTTTGCTGTGTGGATATGCTAGAAAAGTAAACAGTTAGGCAAATTACAGAAAATCGAGAAATAAAAAAATGTAATATAGCAAACGAAGTGGGAATCCAGTGAAACAGAGACAGTCTCTATTGCGGGCGCTGCTAGAGAATGGTCAAAGGCGTACAGATTTGCCGCCAACCACTGCAATCACATTTAAAATGGCGAAGTACAAACACTCTTTAAAGTAACAACTTTGCAAAAAATAAAATTCAAATAATGCAATGAGGTGTTGGACGAGTAGAAAATACACGAATCTAAAATGTAGAAATAAGCACCGAAGGAGACTAGATGCGGCAAGTGCCAGGGGAAAAATAGTGCAGAGGCAGCAACAGCTCAACGATGGGAAATGTCACACTTAAGTGGACCTAAATTGTGCTTAATGTACATTAATGTGATGCCCATGACTGGTGAAGCAAGTGGACAAGACGTCCGACAGCAACGGCAAGAGCAACAAAGCGCACGGACGTCAACGTCTAAAAAGGGAACTGGGAGAAGCAGCGTTGGCGATGTCAGCGCTATTTGTTATAACATTAAAAGGTGCATTGGTAGTGCAAGGACTCTCAGCCAGCTACGATAGGATGGAGCTCCAGCTTATTTGTGTGCTTGTGTATTTCCTGTGAGTGCATATATGTATTTGTACTAATACTGAAAATTGTGTTGGTAGTGAATGGTAAGTCGTCTGTTAGTGTTGACTGAAATTGTATTTGTGCTTCATGAAAGTGACAGGAGTAGCGACTCCCGCCGTATACAGTGGCTTACAAGCAAAGTGGAATACGTATGTAAAATACATCGAATTGAAAGCTATTTAAGAAAATTTGTTTAATAATTTGTTTTATAAATATTTTAAGAATCACTGGCAACAGAAGTGACTCGAAATTTGAGGACTCGAAAATTCTATGGAGCCAACAAGCATTAAGTAACATTTCGGATAATTGCAAGATCGAAGGAATCGTAAAACTGGGCAATCTCGAATAATTTTCCTAGAGCTAAGTCTCGATCTCCATACACTGATATCTCAATGCCGTAGGAATGAAGCCAAAGGCTTCAGGACTGAACTAGATAATAAAATGACCTAGGGAGGGAACACCAACCACGTATAAACCAAAACATGATAGCATGGCATACGGATGGATCTTAAAGTCTTTGAATTTCTCTACTCTAATTTCCTCTTATAGCTCATGACTGCTGTTAATACAGTTAAACTCGCGCTTGGCAGGCTGAGAGCGGCTGTAGTTGGACAAAACTGATTTTACATGTCCGATCGACTGTCGCAGATCCTCTTGTTATTAAGCAGAAGGGACTGTAGGCAGCTGGAATGGACTGATGACGGGACGCTTTCTATAGTAAAGCATATGGAAAAGGTGGGCATCTCCGACAGTGCACTCTGCCCAGCATGTGGAGAGGAGGATGAGACGGCGGTCCATTTTCTGTGCATCTGCCTTGCCTACGCTTAAATCAGTCTTGGAGTCTTTGACACTGATGTGTTAAGACGCGACCACCTTAACTCTTTTTCACCGCAAGATCTACTCAGATTTCTTTGGAGGTCGTGTAGATTTAAAGAAAATTAAAAAGGGAACCCGAGTGCAATACAATGGGCTTAATGTTGTCAGATTGCTGTACTTGCGAGTTGTCCCGACAAACAAAAACAGTTAAGCCCGGTTGATTGCAGAAGGTCGATTTTGTAGCGGCCTTTTGCTTTTAAAAAATTCGAGGGACATTGATTGTGACACTGATTAGTTTTCTTATTTCCGTGAGAACTTTACGAAGCTCTTAGATTTTCTTCTCAAGATATTCAAAACCAATTCCGAGTTCTATACGATATTACGACTTCTTCAAAAGTGATATTATCGCCTTCAAAGTACTCCTCCAACTCTCGAATCATTTCTGGAACTCTATTTTCTTTTCAGCTGTTAAAACGCGTTCTCCGTAGTGGTTAAACGGTTTTGACTCGATCAAACAGAAAAAAAGACAGGGAGACATATCAGGTGAGTTCGATGGCTGTTGGATGGTATTCGTTCGTTCTTGGTCTAAAATTCACCGATAGTGATGGCACTGTGCAATTCAATTGACCTGGTGGTTGTTCCGAGAACGTTTTCATGAACGCGGTAAATAAAATAATTACTTTAACATCAGTTTTTGCAATCCTGAATTTAATTACAAAACTCTTTATTTATGTTCCTAATGCCTCTATATATGCTAGTCGATCTTCCTTAAAATGTTATTTTGTTAATCATCATTATCATTAGCTGCACAGTATTTAAGAGGCCATAGATTCCACAGCCACGTTCCTCCAATTGAGAAGATCACTAATAATCTCCTTCCAATAGGCAACGCTCATTGTCCTTAGATCATTTGCGACAGAATCCAGCAACTTTTTCTGCGGTCTTCTCCTTTCTATTTTGTTAAAATTCTGGAAGAAACTTTATAAATTCAATGGACTCAATAATTATATAAAAGAAAATAATAATAATAATATGCCTGAAAAATGCATTCGTCCGACTAACAGCAGGGCATGCAGTTCAGTTTGTAGGTACAGAGGCAGTGGACATATTTGTTTATGCACAAAAGCACTGAAACATATTTGGACTACAAGAATAATAGAATAAAAGATTGCGCATTCTGAATTCGTAAGAGCTCATGAATGAACAAACAAAAGGAAGGAGAAAGGAAGAGTAGGCGAAACAAATGGAAACAACTAAACAGAAGAAATTATACGCATACATACACACACTCTCTTTCTACGGCGTCTTCCGCATTTGGGGGCTTTATATTAATTTGTGCTTTCACAGTTTAACGTACGGCACTTCGTTTTCATTACTTTGTTTAGTTTAAATCTCACAAAGCACAATATTAGCAAGCCATTCACTGAATTTTCACAAACATGTAATTTCCCATCCTTTTGCGTGTTTTGTTCATTTGTTTTGTATTGAAAAGGAAGATGACGTCACTCTTATCAAAATAACGAAAAATAAAGTAACTGTTTTGGCAAGGTGCCACCTATGTGTGACTCAAACAAGGCGAATCTATTAAAGGTGCATCTATCGGTAAATCAGCTGATTTGTTCTTTTTTCTTTCGCCGTGGCCATGTGGCTATGAGGCGAGCCCATTATTCGTTTTCTACTTTGCCGTGACAATCAAACGTATAATACACTGTTGTTGGTCTGGTTTCACCTTCTTTAATAAATGCGGCTTAGAACCACATCACTGAGCACATTTTGACAGTTTGATGAGTATGCACTTTTGATGCAATTTGGCAATTTAATACAATTTGAATATTCTTTCCTGAATAAGTAATGCTTTTAAAAAGCGATTTCTACAATTTTTAAACGCTGATTTGATAAAATTACTGTAATACAAAATCATTAAGTCAAAGATGGGAGTCATCATTGAACACAATTTGACAATTTGGCCACTTTGCAGAGTTTAGCAATTTGACACAATCTGAGCACTGCTTTTGGAACGCTGATTTAGAGTTCTCAAATGCTGCTCAACCTTTTAAGCATTAATTAGAGAAACTGAAGGTGATTTGGGCAACCAGGGTTAAGGACTTATGGCTCTAACTACCTATCCATTTAATGCCTTACTTTGAACTCGACATCTAAAGTGTTCCGTTATTAGTGCGAACGACTGTACGAGTATGGGTGTATATTTTATTTTTTGTTAGTAGAGTCAGATGAAATCAGATTTGTCCATTGGCAAAATATATCATATACGAGTACGCACATAAATATATCTGATAAAGCTGGAACGGCAGTGCAAACGTTGAGAATCTAAAAATGTGCTTGCCAAAATGAACAGCAAGGATTGAAGGTATGTATATATGAATCATAGTTCATTGTTAACTTGTATTGGCAATGAAGGGTAGGGCAGAACAGTAGCGAGGCAAGTATTGCAAAAGATTGTTGAAATGAAAATATTCATTTTGGCAAGCTGCCATGCGTATTTTCATTTAAAAAGAATAGCACTGAGAAGGAAAAAAAGACTCAAAAAAAGCACATAGAACATTCAAATCATTGTAGTCATTGTCAATTGTGGGTTGTTGTAAATTTTGACATTGAATTTTGTTGGAATTTTCGTACACATGCCTCTATTGTGCTCTGCCATGTTAGAATGGAAGATGTGCATCCTATTAAAGTGGCTGCTTGTTTTGTAGACTTTGCCCCCAAATGCATTTGCTCCTTCGCACAAATTCGATGTTAAGTTTAATTTCCAAAGCAGTTGTGTATGTGCGTACCTACGCCAGAGGTTCCCAAAGTTGACTTATCTGACCAAAAAGTTCACTGTAACAAGAAAAAGAAATAGAATTTTCGCAAACGCGAAAGGCTCAACAAGCTGGGTTTTAAGTAATTTACTAAAGAATATTTGTTTTTTCGGCAAACACATACAACAGCTGAGTTATGTTCTACTTCGCCGTATGCTCCCCTACCTTCTAGTGTCCAGTGTGAACCGCGGTTGGTCTTGAGATGTCGAGTTAACGGTACACAAACCGTGGTTTAGGTTTCAACTATGACGGATTGCCAGGCCTTGCTCCGACTAGTGCCCCCAACATCGCCCACTTGCAATGCTGTAATAGCGAGACTCTATTTCCGTCATAATTTGGTTGCGCTTCGGTTGAACTTAAGAATGATTCTAGTGTTGCAAGCTCATCCACCATCTCTTTGCCATCGATGTTCTTGTGGCCTGAAACCCATACTAGTCATTGATTGAACGAGTTGAGTTCTTCTATACACTGCATTACGTCTTTTAAGTTTAGCGCTTTTGTGGAAACCTGACAATCTATCAAAATAGATTTCTGGGTTGCAGCTTGCTTGATATCGAAGATGAATTTGTAGGCTTCCCTGATTGCTAGCAATTCTGCTTGAAATACGCTAGTTTTGTCTGCAAGGCAGATTGATTAGCGATTCAGAGTACAATACTGTCCCGACTCCGAAGTTGGCCTGGGTCTGCATCAAAACCTCTAAAGATTCGCCTCCTTCTCCAATCTGCTGTAGATGGGAATATCACAGAGAAATCTTTAGTGAAGAGAAGACTTGGTCGCTGGTGGTATTAAAAAATGATAATTTTTGCAGAAAGATCGTTGAGTCTGACCACGATAGTTGCGGATGTGTATTTAAAGTGAAGATCTATTGGTAATTAATGGGCCAGTAAGTTAAGTTCGTCATTTCGACTCGAGCGTAATGTCCCTGTTATTAAAATATAAGCTGCTCTTTGTACCCTCAAGAGTTTATTTTGGTTGTAGCTTTTAGGTATTGGAGGGGCAACAGACGAGTAACCTATACCTAAGAATAGTCACCACAATTGCAGTGTATTTGTGAGTGAGATTTGTGGTTGGATACCCCACTTCTTACCTAGTATCCTCTGGAAGTTACATACAGCTGTGTTTGCTTTTTTACTCCATACTCGATATTGAATTTCCAACTAACTTTGGTGTCAACAATTCGCAAAGATATTTGACTTGAGGTCATAGTGCCATTCTGACTCCATTCAGCTTGGGGAAATTGGCGCTGGGTAGCTTGGTCTTAGCAGTGAAAATAAAGACTTCAGTTTTCTTGAGATTCATTCTCAGTTTTCAAAGATTTACAGATTTTAATGCAACCATTGAGCTAATCCAATGCTTCTTCCATAACTTCCGGAACATCCCTTGAAACATTAAACACATGCCATGCGCTTACGCTACAGCTCTAATTCCCTTTTGATTGAAGGTGGAGACAATTTTGTTCACAACTAGTAGCCATTGCAGGGGAGACAATACATCTCTTTGAGGGGATCTCCTGTTGTGGTTGAGCTACTTCCAATTACAGCGAGAGATTTCCTGGCTTTTAACATTAAAATAATGCATTCAGGACTGTTTCTAAGCTTAACTTGGTGAGGATAGCCAGTTGGAGCTAATGTAAATATTGTTGACAGTTGCTTCGAGTGAATTTTTTGAGTTCAATTGATTTTATATAGTACTCTATACCTCCTGTATTACCATTTCTGTGAACTCATTTTTTGTTTGCATGCTCGAGTTTTGAGATGAATGAAGTTTCCATTCTTTCTGTAAATATACTATGTATTTAAAACTCGTTCAAATGGTTTGAGACCCAAGGACGTTGAACTAATACGCCCGGAATTCTTCGCGTGTTCAGGGTTGTTTTCCTCCATACTTCCTGCTTTGGTGAATTTTTGCTTTTACCCGTCTCAAGCTGAGTGAAATATTGCAGTAAGATATGCTTTTCTTGAAGAACACTTCTAGTCATAGAACAACAGCGTCTCTGACGTTCTGCTGTTTTAAGTGATTTGAAATGTTTTATAGACCTGACACGATTGAATTGATTTAGTTAAGGGCTATGATGCCTACATGATCCCTAAAGGGATGGTTTGGTCAATATTTTTTGTTGTGCCTGGAAAATGGGCGTTCATGAATATGCCTTACGATGCAGCAGATGAATTTATCCATTCCTCATTGTCCTTCTTAACAAGAACGAGCTTTTGGCTAGGAGTCTGTCTAAGCGAGCGAATTTTTGGCTGATTCAATTAAAGAAGTCCATACATGCCGCCTTCTCAGCTTCTTTAACAGCTTTATTGCCTTTTCTGAGACAGACTTTATAAGATGGGTAGTATCTAACGTTGCGACAAGTATTCAGTGCCTTTCTGGCGGAGGCGAATTTATAGAGTTGGTGGGAATATGCCGTATATTTGGATCCACTTCACATAGGAAGCAGCTGTGGGCTGAAAAGGACTTCTGACTGGAGACTCCCCAATTTTTACCACCTATTGTATTGTTCGTGAAGAGGGTAATATCTAGGACATCATTCCATCAGTCGAGGCCATCCGAACATGGAAAAATAATGGTTAGAGTATTACCTACATTGCGAATATTTAAACTGATGTTAAGTATTTAATTAAGTAATAACTCACCGCTGCCGTATGTGCCCTTTTGCCAAAAATCTCGCATCTGGGGACCGTGGCGCAGCCTAAAGGCATCTTGTCCGCACTGCTGAGCTATGGTATTAGTTGTTCAACTTCTGGGGGTGGTTCTGGTCTAACATGTGGTTACACACCACATGCTCTGATGCCAGTCACGCCCCTGCTCCTTGCTTGTTTGATTACTTTAAAGTCCAAAGTGCAGTGCTCTGTGGTGCTTCGGCCGCTCTGTGCCTGCGAGCTCAATTATTCGCAACCAAATGTGAGCAAGAGACATGTGCAAGGTATGCCCTGTATTTGTGTTAACTTGACTTTTAAACCGACCAATACGTTGCTGATCTGAGATACCCATTCCTCAGGCACCTTCCTTTAAATTGAGCAAAATCGGCGTCTTTTTTTTATTATTATTTTTTTCTTAAAGTCTAGTTCTAAAACGTTTGGGAACCTCACATGTAAGCAAATTCAGAGAAAATTGAAATTTACTGAGGCAAGTTTACACAAGCACATATGCACTGTACAAAGCACTTGTGTATGTATGTATGAATTGATGTATGCAAAAACAAAAACGCATGCTAGCAGCTGCTTGAATTCTTTCCGCCTAAAGCATGCGGCTGTTTGCTTTAGTTATCCCTTCTGTTTGTTTGTCGGAATTCTGTTTGCGTATTTGACAGCTTTGCCAAGTCATTCCTTCAATTTCGAATTATTTTT
This sequence comes from Anastrepha obliqua, assembly GCF_027943255.1. Taxonomy (NCBI): domain Eukaryota; kingdom Metazoa; phylum Arthropoda; class Insecta; order Diptera; family Tephritidae; genus Anastrepha; species Anastrepha obliqua. The sequence continues at coordinate 123,968,693 of NC_072894.1, forward strand.
TGCTGCGCAAGTTGTCCTCTTTATTTCCTTCGATTTGCTTGTGTGTTTTGATAAAATATTAAGCAGTTGTAAAGCAATTAAATTCTATTTAAAGTCATATTTGTCAACTATTTTCTGATTTTAGGTTTAGACAATTTGAGCTTACAAATGAAAATATTGTGTTTCACTTGAACTTTATAGGAGATTTTGTTGCCGGTTACAAGTAAAAAGTTGCTAAGTTGATTTTGCTAATGGAAAATTTTTGGAGAGTTCATACTTAGTTTACGGAAAGAGTTTTTAAATTCCATTTCAGTTAAAGAATGCATTTATTTTTTAATTCCTTTGAAAATTAAAATTGCAGGTAGAAACAAATCAAAGATTTTAATATTATATAGTTACTCATACGTCCTGTAGACCAAAATAGACACGATTTTTGTGCTGAATAATATAAGTCTTATGCTTATGTACATGTCAATCCCTACATATATTGGAAACGGAAGTTTTGTACGGATGGCATGCTACTTTTCCAAGTTCCTCTGTAGGGTTTTAAGGGCGTAGAGAATTTTTTTCGCTAACGCTAAAACGTCAAGCTGTTCCGTCTTCCAGAGCAAAGCATGGTTATGTGTCATGGGTAGTCAGTAATTTATATATCGGAACAAATATTCCAAATTCCGTCAGCTTATTGTGAGTCCTTAAAATTAATTGTGCTTGAATGGATACATTAACTTAATGGAAAAAGTATTGTAATTGCTGCATTTTTGGACCTAAACACGCGCTTCAATCGATATCAAATAATGATTGATAAACTTCAAAAGGTGTAAGATTGGAATGGAGTGAGTGATTTGGAATGGCTTAAAATTTATGAATAAAGGTCATACATGTATCAAATGAAAAATCTGTCGGCATTGGTCTGCCGCAAGGGTTGTCTATTTACACCGATTTTTTTTTTAGTATTACATATATAAATCATATTACCAATGGAGTAAATTATTGTTCATATCCAAATGCATATCGCGCACTTCATCTTCAGGGATGAAGCACATTTTCATCTCAGTGGATTCGTCAATAAACAGAATTGCCGCATTTGGGCGAATGATAATCCAAGAGTGATTGCCGAAAAACCAATGCACCCACAAAGAGTGACTGTTTGATGCGGTTTATGGGCCGGCGGCATCATTTGGCCGTATTTTTTCCAAAATGAGGCCGGTCAGGCAGTTACTGTGAATAGTGTTCGCTACCCTTGGACTTCTTTCTTTGAGGTTATTTGAAAGAAAAGGTGTACGTCGATAAGTCAGCAACAATTCAAGAGCTAAAAAATGAGATAATTCGGCACACTAACGGCTTTGAACCTTAATTATGCCTCAGCGTCATCGAAAATTTGGACCATCGGATGGAGGTGTGCCGCCGAGGTCGCGGCGACCATATGGCCAATATTGTGTTTTATGCGTAATTGAGTCACACCAATATTATTATAGTAAAGAGAAATGACAATAATTTCTTAAAAAATTGTATTTATTCGAAATCAACACCGGCACTTGAAACTTAACCACCCTTTAGTACAGTTAGTTTTATCTAAATGAGCTCTCAGCGATTCAAAGGAAATTTTGAGGTACGGGTATTTTGAAAACCAACCAGAAAACCGGCAGATATTTTCTATGAGGAGAATTGTGGCGCATATTAACATGCAATGGCGGATCAATTATATGCAAACATATTTATCTACCTCTGCCTCTAACCTCTCTCTGTTTATTTTTGTTGAGTTTTGGTCTTTTAGTAGCAGGAACGCATAGTCACAGGCTTTGTCCGTTGTGGCCGTTAGTGCTCTAGCTCAAACTAAAACCCCCTTTTGTTCGAACGGTTGCTCCTCCCGGAACCTTGCCGTTAAGTAATACGTCGGGAAGCCATTATGGAGTATATTAACTCAAATCTGTCAGTCTCGGTCAGTATGAGAATCTGCCAGGTGTTCGTCTTGCAACGACTCTTCAACACTTCCATTAGCCTGTTGATTAGGCTGTAGATGGTGCAGGTTCGCCTTTCGGACACATTCTTCATCACTCAGCGATTGCATTATACGCGCTGCTGCACCATTTAATGCTCGCCATTTTGCGAGCGGTATCTTTCGGTGTCGAAATGCCTTGCACTCTCTGGTTCGTCAAGGCAGACCGGGCAAAAGGGGTCGTTATCCAAATTAAAGCGGTGTAGCTACTCTTTAAACCATCCGTGACTGCTCGGCAGTTGCGTCACGTAGAAGTCAACTTCCCCGTTCTTCCTGTAATACCAAATCGCTATGTTTGTGATCAGCTTGTGCGTTTAATGACCATTTTTTGAAAAGTTCCAGCGTTGCTTCTACTCTCTGATGGTTCGCCGTCTCTCTTTTCCTTTAATAACCCTGAGCGGTATTTCTTGCGTTAGGTTATACAGCCTCTGCAGCTCTTTGATCTAGAGATCTATAGACATTTCCCTCGAAATGACTGCTATGGCATTGTCTGAAACAGTGCGCTCGCCACTCTAAGCGCTCTTAGTCTTCTTTCATTTGCATAGGGGGTACGTCGGAGTCTTGGCTATGTTAATAATACTCAGGAAGCTTGTCAGCACTGCTACTTTATTCGCTCGACACTGAGATGCTGCGCTGCTCGTGGCGCCATTAGCCTTTGGTGTATTTTCGGGTGAGAGTGTTCCCTGCGAATGGGTTGCTGATAACGCTCTCCGCTCCGTCTTCTCTTATTTTTGTTGTTGCTGCTGTTTTTGGTCTCATTTTTGTAATTTAGTTTTTGCTGTTGAGCCAGACCGGTGTTAATTGGGACAAAGTCAACCGAACCTGCACGGCCAGATTAGTGGCGATGGGTGTCAAACGTATGCTGAGGCTCTGGCAGAACTTTATGATGACGGAGGTAACTGACGCATTAGCCGAATAGCCGTTTCAACGAGATCTCCCTCTCGCTTACTAAGGCAGCGGAATATCACAGTTGTCAGCCCGGGATCATCATTTCCATCATCATAGAATATAGCCGCCCCTCACAAGGGAAACAGACGCTGACCAGGGTACCACCCAATATGAGTTCGTTGCACCCTCCGCTGTCGCTGGTTTTCAGGAATTGCTTATTTGTTAAAAACTTATTCGCAACTAACCTCTCTACCACTATTTATATTTCTTACATATTCTATATTATAGTCTTAGTATTTTAGTATTGATGTGTGCTTCATCAATAGCGGATAAATGGGGAATTTATAAATATTTACCAAATAGAGTACATTCCACGATGGTTACCTTTGAATAATAGTTTAAAATAATATTTAAATTTCAACGAGTTTTTGTTTCTCTATTTCGTAGTTAAATAACTGCAGTTATTGCCGATAATATTTCTTTTTAGGACAATCGTATATTTACAGCAATACTCGCATACATCATTCCTGAGTTATTGTGCCATTAGTCACTTTTTATGATTTTCAATTATCTTTCAGGTAGTCGTGTTATCCGCTCCCTTAACCAGACATTGTCCTTACTGTGCATCCTTGCACATTCGTGAAGGCCAAATATTTGCTGCATTGTTGACAAAGCTCACTTCAACTGCACTTCGGAGAAAAATATCGCTCCAAAGCATAAACGAGCAGTAAATATGTGTATTTATATGCACTTGGGAAAAAAATTCTTTGGAAACACGCAGCGTTTTGTCGTTGATCGAATGTGCGAAATGAATCAAAGCATAAAGAACAGATATGCAATGTAGTGGCCGCAATAAATATTCTCGCACACTCGTCCTTGTTGAAAGGGCTCGAAGAGATTGCAGCTTTCATTGTTGTCTCCAGATAAAAATATTCTTCCATCCACTCTCCGTCGTCGAAGTTATATTGCTGGTTGTTATTGCTGCTGTTGTTGTTCAACTGCGTTGCATTGTGGTAATTTTTCAAGCATCAAATAGAATCAAAAATCCAACACGTTGACGCTTAGTAGCACCATACGTAAAATACTCAGTAACTGGACCACAATGCACATCCACCCGTTGTGGCGCCATTTATCAAGTCGGCAGTATAATAAATGCAGATTGTCGCATTCACGAGTACTTACGTCTAACGGCGTACGGCTCTGAGTGGACAGCAGAAGGGTGCAATAAGTGCAGTGCCAGCTACCACACTTGACGAACCAGTGCAACAAACAGGCGAAGGAAGTTCGTACATTGTGGTTACATGCAACGACAGCAGGCCTAATAGTGTGGGTGGTACCACATTAAGGTAGGCGAGATTTCAGTGTCTGGAGTGTAATATTGCAAAAGCAACAACAACTCTAGAAGCATCCCCCTAAAATGAGTAGCAGCAAACAATTGGGAATTTTCGAAATTACAAGGCAAGCCATTATGGCTTACAGGATCACGTAAGTATAGTCAACATGGCGTATGAGCAACAAAAATTTCCAATGTTGGAAGTAAAAACGCAGAAATACATATATTCAAGCCCTTTTGAAGCTAAACGTTACACCATTTTCACATATTTGTGGGACTCAATGAATGCAGACTTGAGTAACTAGTCTTTGTGCTCACGACCACCAATAAGTCTTATATAAAATCCAAGATTAAATGATTAAAATAATAATTAAAATAATAATAATTAATCAACGTAGTATAGCAACATTTATGACCTATGTTTCGCCTGACTATAGTGATAAACATTTGGATTCTTTTCTCTGTGCGACATTTGTGCGAGAGCTTTAGTTTAAAACTTGTTGTGTTCGGATTCTTCTGGTATTACAAAAAATAGAGTAAAAAACAAAACCTTACTCCCAAAACGGCTCAGATGTAAATACAAGGTCTACTGATTTGTATCTCATTAATATTCGTTTCTATACTGAAATCCAGGGCAACTCAAAAATTGTTCTTAATATTTTATTTTAATCATTCATATGAACAGCATGACCAGAGAAATTCATGGAAGAGAGAATAGTGGAGAGACGCCCGACAAAATAAGTAAGCATCGGATTCAAATTTGTATAAATCCAGCGACTTTGGAATAATAAATCATATTTTTAAATCATCTGCATTTAGAAGGAAATTGGCTTAAGAAAAACAGCTACTCGCATCACTGATGAATAAAATGAGAAGCAGTTGATCCATATTACTTGCCTGAGGTGCACTAGACTACTTAGGAAAAGAAGTAGGCGAGACACCATCAACAGAAACTACACAATGCCGCAGCTAATTAAGAAAAACTTAATGAAAACTCATATAAAGAAGTTTATCTCATAAAATTTGTTTGTATACTTTATCGAACTCCTATGAAAAGTCAGCATAAATATAAATACATAGGTATAGCCGACTTGTTGACCTGGTGAGATTGCTGCAATACAGCATTCACTGAAAACGACTATATTATAAACTGTGAACCTACCAAAAATTTGAATGTTTTCGAACAGCTTATATGGAGTTTCGAAATTGATCTGTAATTACGAATATTTGTCGCCAGTTGGAATAAACTGTCATCGATAAAGAAAGTTGGGTCTAACGATTGATTCTGTAAAACATGATGGAAGTGGATGGCTTTTAAATTTTACCTCTTGTGAAATCTGAATACCTGCGAGCTGTAATGTAAGAGCTGGAGCTTTAGAGTTGCTAGAGTCGCGAATTACCATAATAGTATCGTGCTCAAGTAGTATTCGTTTTTGTTTTGTTGCAATAGTAATTAAATTCTTTCGAGATAAGTTGTTGTAAAATACTATATATCTAAATCTCGGGATCTCGGAATAGTAATAACAACATACCGAAAATGCTGCCCTCAGTATATGCGAGCTGGACATTAGCTCTGAGTATTCACTATACTTATTTGTTATTTTGTTCTTTTAACTCTTATTGGAACGTAGAGTGTCCGAGTATACAGTTTAGGCGAAATGAAATACTCAAGTACTGTTGGTTGGTTGGCATGAGTGGTGATTCTTCCAGAATCCATCTAGCGCTTCCGCACTTTTGTTGCCACATCTTCGTTACCAACTTGTTTTACCAGTTATTTACGGCATGACTATATCCAGTCTGTTCAAAAACTTTATTAGGCTGTTGACATCTGAGCCAGACAGTTGTTCGAGACTCTCGAGCAGCGGTTTGCCCAGGGTTAACATTCTGTCCTTCCATAGGGCAGGGCATTCACAGAGGAAGTGGAAGATTGTTTCTTTTTTCTGTGGTTGTTTACAACTGTGGCAGCATGTGTTGTGAGGGATACCCATTTTGGCTGCTTGTTCTCCCACAGACCAAAAGCCAGTTTTGACTTCCCGTAGTCTCGAGGCGTCCCTTCGTTTCATATTTAACAATACTGACGATTGTTTGAGGTTCGTCTGGTCTCTCCGTCTACAATCCGCGATTGGAAGGTATTTTAGAGAAATTGTACTATTGACTGCACCTAATGGTGTGAATACCGATTCTGCAAGAGCGTTATTCATGGCAGATCCCCCTCTTGCCAGTTCATCAGCTTTTTCGTTACCTTCTATGTTCCAATGTCCCGGGTCCCAGATTAAGGTAACATTTTCGCTCAAGGTGGTAAGGCTACTCCTACTTTGTTCCACCACTTTGGAGGTTGTTGTGGCCGAACCCAGTGCCTGGATTGCAGCTTGGCTATCCGAGAGAATAGAGATATTACCCTTAAAAGAGAAATCTGCGATTAGTAACCTGCAAGCTTCCCCAATCGCCAGTACTTCCGCCTGGAAGACACTGCTGGTATTAGGGAGCCGCACAGATTTTTCAATTTTAAGTCTATGAGAGTATATACCAGCTCCAACAACACAATCCATTTTAGAACCACCTATGTAGACTGTTGTGTCGTAGCTGTTTAGTGAAAATCCCTTATTCCATTCCTCCTTAGATGGAAAGAGAGTGGCTAAATTCCTATTGAATGCTACCGTCGGGACGATGTAGTTGGTTCTCACCGAGGTTAACTGAGTTTGTCGCAATAGAAGACTTACTTGAATATAAGTTTTGTTTTTCCAGCGACCCGCTTCGTTTACCCTAAATGCACTCATGGTTGCCGTCTTCTTAATGTGCAGGTCTATTGGAATAACGTGTGTCAGTGCATTGAGAGCCTCTCTAGGATATGATCTGATTGAACCGACCGTTATTGCACAGGCTGATCTTTGTATTCTGCCGAGTAATTTGGTATTGTACTCTCTCCCTAGAGCTTTCCATCAAACTACCGAACTATACGATAAAATTGGTCGTGTAACCGCCTTATACAGCCATAATTTATGCTTAGGTTGAAGACCCCATCTTCTTCCAAGCATACGTTTACAGGCAAATAAAGCAATTTAAGCTTTCCTTAATTTCCAGTTTGGAGTCCAAAATTACCCCTAAGTGCTTTGCACTGGGTGAAAGCGAGAGGGTTTGTCCGTTAATATTTGGTAGGGTGAAGATTGGTACCTTATATCTTGTGATAAAGAGCATGAGTTCTGTTTTACGTGGGTTTAAACTTAGGCCACAACCTGTTACCCAATAATTAAGCTCGCCTAATGCCCTTTTAATGATCTCACTGATCGTATTAGGAAACAGTCCTGACGCCATTAGCACCATATCATCAGCGTACGCCACCTCTTTTACCCCACCTCTATTAAGTTTTATTAAGATTTTGCTAATCCCACATAACTATAGAAGTGGAGATAATACTCCGCCCTGTGGAGTACCCCTATGGTCTCTATTAGTTATGTTGATATTACCCATGTTAGCTTTGATGATTCTGGTATCTAGCATAGAGACGATCCAATAGCTCATACAATTTTCCAACCCCGAAGCCTATTAACGCCCTTTGGATAGCATCAGTGTTAACGTTATTAAATGCGCCTTCTATGTCTAGAAAAGCTGCCACGGTATACTGTTTGTTTACTGGAGACCCGTCTATTGTTTGGATTACCTCGTGAAGCGCTGTCTCCGTCGATTTGCCCTCCAGCGAACTTCTAATGTGCATATTTAAAAGCCATTCAAAAGTGTTTACAAAGAAGGGCGACAGACTGATTGGCCTAAAGTCCTTCGTTGGTTCATGCCCTCTCCTACCTGCCTTTGGTATGAAGACGTCTCTAACAAGTTTCCAGCTGTTTGGAATATAACCAAGGTTTAGACCCGCGTTGAAAATTTCCATTAGCCATGGTAGAATACTATCAAGAGTTTCCTGTAACATCTTAGGAATGATCCCGTTAGGGCCTGGGGATTTGAAAGGTGAGAATGATTTGATTGCCCATGCAACCTTCCCTTTCGTAACTACTACATCGACAAGATGCTGCGGGTCATATGGGCTTCGCCGGATTCTCCCAACATTACTGTCATGGGCGCTACATCCTGGAAAATGAGTATTTAAAGAAGTTCTATATTAGATTCTTCTCTGCCGTAGAAGCCCAAGTACCATCTGGCCTCTTGACCCAAGAATCCATTGAATGATCTTTGGACAAAATGCGGCTAAGACTCGCAGAATCTCTGGTAAATTCGATAGAAGTACAGAAATCTCTCCAGCTCTCTTTCTTGGCGGCCCTGATTGGCTTCTTGTATTGTCTCCGACTTTCTCTATACAACAGCCTATTGAGTAGCTGAGATTGAAATTCGATCTGGCTTCTTCCCTTAATTTTGAGAGCTCATTGCTCCACCAAGGAGGATTTTTAAAAAAAATAAATAAATAAATAATTGGCGCGTACACTTCTGTTAGGTGTTTGGCCGAGCTCCTCCTCCTATTTGTGGTATGCGTCTTGATGTTGTTCCACAAATGGAGGGACCTACAGTTTCAAGCCGACTCCGAACGGCAGATATTTTTATGAGGAGCTTTTTCATGGCAGAAATACACTCGGAGGTTTGCCATTGCCTGCCGAGGGGCGACCGCTATTAGAAAAATGTTTTTATTAATTTTGCTTTCACCGAGATTCGAACCAACGACCTCTCAGTGAATTCCGAATGGTGATCACGCACCAACCCATTCGGCTACGGCGGCCAAGGAGGATTTTTTTTGCTATGTGATTTTGGCCGACTTTAACAAAGCGCGCTAGTCGTTTCATTCTCCTGCCAACCGGCGCCAGTTGAACACACCAAGTGAAGCCAAGTCCTTCTCCACCTGATCTTTCCAAAGCAGAGGAGGCCCTCCTCTTCGTCTACTACCACCAGCTGGTACCGCATCGAATACTTTCAGATCCGGAGCGTTTGTTTCCATTCGGACGACATGACCCAGCCAGCGTAGCCGCTGCATCTCTATTCGCTACGCTATGTCTATGTCATCGTAAAGCTCATACAACTCATCGTTCCATCGCCTGCGATATTCGCCGTTGCCAACGTGCAAAAGTCCAACAATTTTGCGCTGAATCTTTCTCTCGAACACTCCAAGCGGCGCTTCATGGAATTTTGTCATCGTGCACGCTTCTGCGCCATACGTTAAGCCGGGCATAATGAGCGTCTTTTAGAGTGTTAGTTTTGTTCGTCGACATTACTGATCAACTGCCTACTTAGTCCAAAGAAGCACTTGTTGGCAAGAGAGATTCTACGTTGGATTTCATGGCTGACATTGTTATCGGTGTTAATGTTAGTACTTAAGTATGCGACGTCTTTTACAACCTTGAAATCAAAACTGTCAACAGTGACGTGGGTGCCGATACGCGAGTGCGCCGACTGTTTGTTTGATGAGAGATCCTCGCTCACCACCAGACGCATTCGCTTTGGTTCTTTATCCAGTTTGGAGAAGGCAGAACTAACAGCGTGATTGTTAAGGCCGATGATGTCAATATCAGGCCGATGATGACGTTTTGTAGGCCCTTCTAAATGTCTCCTGCAACCCCTACTCTCAATGTTTTCTATGAGAGTGATTTGATGGAGCGGAATCCTTCCTATCCTATTCCCTACTGCATTTTTGAACCGTTTTCAATTTGTTCCAAGTGGGTTTCGATATGGTAAGGGTGGATCTACCTCAAGATCCAAGTGATAGAGGATCCAGCTATGGTTCGAAAAAGACTTTTTGCTTGATAACGGGAGTCGAGAGTTTAGGGAGGTGAGATTCATTCGATGAATGTCGTGGAACGTCTGTCCCGAGTATATATTTTCCGATCTCATAGTTGCAGTTGTGTTTTGTCCTGGACTTCGTCAGTGTAGTTGAAGGTATCTCAAGGTCTAGCAAATGTCTGCCGGGGTGATTCCTACAGTAAAAGCCCTGCAGAAATTACTTGCAGATCATTTTTCTATGCTCCTTAACCGTTGTGAAGATGTTGCAGGGGGACATCAGGAGGCATCTCGTGCCTGTCCTAATGGCGGTATGTTGACAAGTCTGGAGCTTTGTCCACACTGTAAATCACCAGTGCCAGGCGAGCAGACGGGCGCAGCATAATTCAGAGCCGGCCGACCAATTGCTTTAAATTTTGCCAGCGATTTGGGGATCCTGTCTCCCTTTTCGATCTTAGTGGCAACCGCGGTTGTATGCACTTAAAAGGAGATATGCGCTGATATTTTCTGTCTTCCACAACGGTGCAGGTCTTTGACAACAAAACTATCACTCTTGAAGTGTTGGTCCTTCTCAGACGAAAATAATGTTCAATAACAGACCATTAATTTAATTAATTTTAAGTATTTAAGAGAATTTAAGCTTCAGCGGCAATTTTATTTTGGTTTTAAATAGAAGCGGAAAATCAAACTCGATCTACAAGAAGATCAAATTCACAAATGTAATCCCATAGTTATATATTATATATACCCTGGTATTCACGCTTACTGTGTAATATTTTAGAACTCTCTACAATATTTCGCCTAACACTTAATACTGCGGTTGGAAGTAAAAGTTCCCTTTCAATATTTTAGAAGTTTTATTCTGGTATCTAAATTTTCATAAAGTGTGTTAACTGACGTACACAGGTATTGACGGACAGGCTTCACTAAATCGGTTATATTCTGAATAGTTTGATAAATTTTAATAGAACCTAATCAGAAGTCAGCCAAAAGGTTTGCTGTAAGACAGAAGATGTGGTCGTAGGAACATTTTGGACAAAAATTAAATTTGGCAAAAAGCCTAGGGTCATTAAAGAGCAAAATAGATGGCAGAAAGGTCTAGAATATACCTTTCAAACTTTTTTTTTACAGATGGGTTCAAAATGGCGGAAAGGGTAGGGACAACTGTATTTTGTTCGAAATTTGTTCTCCAAAAGTCTTTCATACTCCCTAATAAGCAAAAGCAGCATAGAATTGTCTCTGGAATCAACACGCCCTTAATACTCGGACACACATTTTTATTGATTGAAATGTGTTCAAAAATGCAGATCCAAAATGGATGAATTCTGTGGAAATAGGCAGGTCACTATTTACTGGATACCAGGACACAAAGGAATAGAATGAAATGAGAGAGGCGATGAGCTCACTGAGGCAGGTATTCGCTCTTCTTTCTGAAAACGGAACTGAATGAAGAACTCGCTCTGGAAACGCAGTCGATACAACCCCGTAAAAAAACTGGAAGATTACAACAACAACTGAGACATGAATGTTAAATTCGTTGTCAAGCTCGAAATCCGTTTTTACATATGTAAAGAATGTCTAATACATATGAACTACATAGATATTTGTATATCAGTAGCGTAGCTACAGCACAATTTACATGTTTTAGTTTTATGTAATATAAAAAACAGAAACTTTTTTATTATATTTGAAATGGAATTTTATCTCACTGGTGTGCACTTAATCTATATCCCTTTATTAAATTCAGGCTAGTGAAAAAATCTTTTCCGCCAGCCTTTTAATTTTTCTACTTGCTGTCATTTATACCGTTTATTTTTTACTTTTTTATATTACTATTTTTATTTGCTTTTTACTCTATTTTAAAGGTCAATACGCAGACTGCGACTGACATGACTATTGTACTACTTTTGCTATACATTTTTTTCCACTTTTGTACACCAATGAATACCATTGCATATTGCGGACTCACATATACGAGTAAAAATGTGTATGCCATTTGAAATAGCAGAAAAAAAAATAAACGAGAACGGCGAACACTGATTGCAAAGCAAATTGCAGTTTTTGGTTTCGATTATTTTGGCAACAATTGAGCTGTTCGGTTACAAATGATCAGTTGATCTGATTGCGGAATGTGCAGTTCTTATTATTTTCTGCTGGCGCAAAATGCAGGATTTGCTTGCAGCTCAAATAGTAATATGCAGTTGCCATATTTACACAAATAATAACAAAAACGTGTGGCGTATGTTTGCACTGGTTGAGAAGGGAATATTTTATTATAATTAGTGGTATGCGTATTGATTTCTTCCCGCAAATTGAATCATCAATATATTTTTAGCTACATATCTGCTGCTTTATCTCACCTCACTACACCCGTTGCAGTCTGAAAAAATGTCAACAAATGGGGGAGCTAAGACACAAATAGCACTTTAGAAACGCTCGGTTCGGTAGATGGCAACAGGCATAACAAGCTTACTATATTTATACACCCAAGATGAATCATGGCATACTATATAAGGAGATCTTGGCATACCAACTGTGACCGGAGTAATGAAGAAGCGACTTAAAAATCATATCAACTATGCTGCATCCAGCTTATTTCGCCCGAATTCTTCTCGAAGACGTTTAAAACGCACAACGGTAGCAGAGTTTATGGAAAGCGAGTAGGGATTACTATACTCGTATATTGTATATTTAAAATTCTTTTTAAAACAAGTTAAATTAGCAAATGAAAATTGCTTATTAGTATCTTTTTATATATACCAGGTGCAATTACACTACGATTCTAATCTATGAATCGTTAATAAAAAAAAAAACAATTTAGCTAAAGTGTAAGACAATTAATAAAAATCGCCAATAAGATTTGAAGCAAGCCTTGACAGTTAAAAATGCCTACTTAAAAAGTTTTGAATTTACGATTTTTCACTAAGAGTTTCTAACTTCACATCAATAAAGAAAAAAAAAATTGCTGAAAACTTAGCTATCCAATGTAAACGTAAAATGACTTTCCTCAAAATGCTGTAGGTATATTCGACAACCACTACGTTCTACATATCAACAGGACCTGAATAGCATTCCCCAAATCACTACTTGTACTAACTCTCGATCCACATTTATGTATCATACACATTATTCGACTCCTCTGGTAACACATAATTTATATATCATAATTTTTGAAGAGTTCTTGGCAAAAATTGGACTGTATGTATGTAATTTAGAACGCCTTTAATTATATTCTTCAACTCTGGAATCGTCTCGTGAATTCCGGCATAGAGCATACTCTTCAAATAAACTCAAAGAAAGAAGTTCAGTAGGGTCAAATAATAGTTTTTTCTTTAATAATATGTTGATGTTCAGTGCCCCGAAGAGTGTAGTTTGACTTCTTGTTGACTCAGATGATCGTTTCTGTTGACCAAACAAACCCCTAAATGAGTGAAATGACAGAAATACCCTCGGAGGTTTGGCATTGCAATCCGGGAGGCGACCGCTATTAGAAAAAAACTGTTTCTGTCACTTTGGTATTTCATTCACGGAGATTCGAAGGCCCTTCCATCAGCTTTTGTCAAAAAAAAATTGCAATTTTGACTGCAACGTTACACGAGTCTCGACAGGAGAATTCTATCAACTCATTTCATACGTATTCACGGACTGGTCCAATCTGTTGTTGTTCAGACGGCAACAAAGCGAAATGAGCAAAGGCTATGGTAATTTTTTTTAGTATGCCACCAAAACAAAACGACAAAGTTTTGTCGTAAGCCGCTGTCACACTCCTTGTTACGACAGCAAATCAGCTGATATTTTCAAACCTCACTGAGAGCCAGTCAAAGATTTGATTTTGGGCACACAAATTGAACAAATCTTTTCACCACCCGTTTGTGGAAAAACATCAAATTTGTGGATGAGCACTGCCAAACAACCAACAAAAGATTTACGAGTATGTGCCAATTATTTACACTTATACTTTTCAAAATTACCCATTCTGACCGGTATTTTAACGCTAAGTACGATTATTTTCCAGTGTAGAATATAGTAGGTCGTCGCAACGGCTACTGGCTTTATGGCTGTATTGCTGTTAGTGAAGATATTCACTTGTTTGTTAAGAGTGTAATTTAACTGCCGACACTGCTGCTTTAGTCTAAAGTACGCTATGGCAGCTGAATTTCGAGCTTCGAGAAAAATAAGACAGCACGTCGTCAACAATTTTAAATCAATCTGTGAAGAAATTGTGGATGTGGTGACTCAATTGAAGCCCAATGATGAAATCCATTCCTACGCCCACCTTAACTTAAGTTACCTAGCGAGTTTGCAGGGATTTTAGCCATGAAAAGTGCAGTTTCTCTCTGTGAACTGCCGTTAAATTACTTTAGATAACATATGCTATAATTTCACATTGTTTCTTTTTGAACACGAAAAATAAAATTAAGACCTTGTATTGTCAATTACTATTGATACTATTATACATACACTTGCTATTATTTTTATCTTTCCTCAGACCTGTAGATAGTTATTACCATTAAAGTTTTTCTAGTATACATATACTACTGTGGGCAAAAAGTAGAGTGAATTTTTTTGTCAAACTTCGCGGGATTACAATTTCGCTGTAGTTATTTTTTTCATGAGTTGGCAGCACTGTTAATAACATCTGGGCCCACTTTCATGTGAATGTCATTATCAGTAATATATTTACGCTTGTGTTTACCAAACGACCAAGAGAGCATTTTTCGATTTTTACAATGTCTGATTTGATTGAGCAGAGAAGTGCCATCAAATTTTGTTTGCGGAATGAAAATTCGGCTGCGGAAACGTTTAGCATGTTGCAGAAGGCATTTGGTGATTCAACCATGTCGCAGAAAAATGTTTATAAGTGGTACAAAGACTTCAAAGAGGGTCGAGAACGTGTTGATGACTTGGAGCGCTCCGGACGACCATCGACGTCAACAGGTGACGTACAGGTCAATAAAGTGAAGGAGTTAGTGTTCAAAAATCGTCGGTTGACTGTTAAAGACCTTACTGATATGATCGGAGTATCAGAAGGATCTGAGAAAACCATTTTGAAATACCATTTGGGCCTACGAAATGTCAAATCTCGTATGGTACCGAAAACTCTCAATTTCTTGGAAAAAAGTCGTCGCGTTGATGTGTGTGAAACAATGCTTTCAGACTATCAGAACAAGCTCAAATGCATCATTACGGGAGATGAGACTTCAATTTATGCTTACGACCCTGAAACAACCGACCAATCAAGCGAATATCGTGCTAAAGGGGCGAGGCCAGACCGAAAAGAGCACGTCAAAGTCGTTCAAAAATAAAGGTCATGATGACAGTTTTTTTCGATTTTCGTGATGTGGTGCACTATAAATTCCTTCCACCTGACCAAACTGTTAATAAGGAATATTATTTGAGCGTTATGCGTCGTTTACGTGAAGCAATTCGTCTAAAAAGACCAGAATTATGGGCCAACAACTCTTGGTTTTTGCATCACGATAATGCACCGTCTCACACTGCACTCGGTCTTCGTGACCATTTCGCCAAAAATTCCACGCATATCGTTCCGCAACCACCGTATTCGCCTGATTTGGCTCCGTGTGACTTCTGGCTATTCCCAAAACTCAAGAGACCACTCCGGGGAACGCGTTTCGAGTCGATTGAGGAGATAAAAGCTGAATCGAAGAAGGTGCTGATGGCTATACCGGATGGACTAACTGGACTATTTGGCATGTTTCGGGGATTGGAAAAATCGTTGGCATAAGTGTATTTCATCGAGAGGGGATTATTTTGAAGGGGATGAAATTGATTTACAGAAATAAATAAAGATTTTGCATTTTACAACCAAATTCACCTTACTTTTTGCCCACAGCAGTATGACCTCGAAGCCTTGGAACTGAATGCTGTTGGACAACTGCTTTATGGAGAACTTCCATGTGTTACATTTGTTTAGTCGAGCCATCAACTGGTAGTTATTATCCGAGCATACCTTTAAATATATTTCATGGATAACCAACAAAACAAACAAGTTCTGAAAGTTTTTGGACAATACTGCGCATATGTGGGTACTTGAATCAAAAAAAATCATATTTCGTTTTTTCCTCTTATGATTTATGCAAAACCACTCATTTTCCAGTCATAAATATCATTAATAATAACAAAAATCATTGTACTGGTTGAGTGCTTACCATTTTATAGTAGATAGCTTTAAAAAATCTACCCTTGGCTGTCTTTAACGTCAGCGCGCTTGATTGATAAGGATTAAGCATGCAAATAACAACAGCGAACTTTAAGAAGCGGTGATTTAGATGCCTGACACATAAATGGATTCGGCGAGCATAAAAAGGTGTTGAAACGCGAAAGAGAAAAGCGTTAAGAGGTAAAATAAAATTCTTTAGAAAATCAAAGTCACAATACTGAAAACAAGGAAGTAAAGAAAATTGAACAAATAGAGTGCAGCATATTGTGAAATCACGGTTGGCTTACAAGTTAAGAGTATTTCCTTGACGAAGGTTATATAAATTGGCTATAAACCTTGGCAACATTATAACAATCAAGTTTCTCTTGTTCACTTTGAGCTGAAATATGTATGTATGTATGCATGTACATAAGCATCTGTATATCTACTTAATATAAGAAATAAATGCAAACTGTTATCTCATCGCATACTTAGCGTGCTGCCAGCTCATTGGGACATCATTGTCTCACTTAGTGGATTTTTCTACGTTAGAAGACATTAACATAAGTTAGTTTGAGGTAAAATCACTTCAAAGAGCTTTGAGTTTGTTATTCAATTATATTCTCATTTCATCTAAACGCTGAGTGTGCCTTATGAATTGTTTGCTTTTTTTTCAAAAAGCATATAGAATAGCGACGTAATGTGTGCGGAATGAAATATAATGTACTATAGACTAAAGATTAAGAGGAAAAAAACTGTTAAGCGCTTTCACGGAACCGAGATCAAAAAAGTAAAAGAGTTGGTTGGATTGGTTGGTTAGAGTGGTGATTCATCCAGAATCCAACTAGCGCTTCCGCACCATTTTGTTGCCACATCCTCGTTACCAAATTGTTTAACAGTTATTTGCAGCAGGACTATATCCAGTCTGTGCGGTTTAGGACGTCTAAGCCAGACAGTTGCTCGAGACTCTCGAACAGCGGTTTGCCCAGGGTTAACATTCTGTCCTTCCATAGGGCAGGGCATTCACAGATGAAATGGAAGATTGTTTCTTTTTTCTCCGGTTGTTTACAACTATGACAGTATGTGTTGTGAGGGATGCCCATTTTAGCTGCTTATTCTCCCACAGACCAGAAGCCAGTTATGACTGCCGTAAGTCTACAGGTGTCCCGTCGTTTCATGTTTATTAATGTCGACGATTGCTTGAGGTTGTAGGTGGGCCATAACGTTCTGCTGATTCTGCATTTCGTTTGGTCTCTCCATCTACAATCTGCAGTAAAAGAGTAATTTACAAGATTTTACTCGCAATTAATATTACACGACTTGAAATAAAATTTCTGTTCCAAGATTTCTAGAGTAGAATTTAAAGAGACATTTTGTAGCATATCTTAACACTCTAACTCCTGCTTAATTGAGTGTCTTTGACCCGCTTTCAAAATAATTATAACGAAAGGTCGTTAGAAAGGATAATTACAATGTTAATATTATATATTCCCTACAGACAATTTCATGAGGAATTACCGAAGTTGGAAAACTCCAACAGGTTAAAATAAGTGCATAAGAAAGCTTAGGTTAAGCTGATGGTATAGTTACATTGTGAACACTTGCACTTGTGAGCATTAGACCGCATCAATTTGTATGCAACACAAGTTTCGGACTTCCAATAGTGTGAATTTTATTTTTTATACAATAAAAGCTGTGCCATTGGCTACCGAGGGACGACCGCTATTAGAAAAAACTTTTTCTTCGTTTTGGTGTTTCATGAAGATTCGAACCTACGTCTTCGTGTATTGACACACCAACCCATTCGGCTACGGCGGCCTCAAACTGTCTTTTATATGTTTAATTTTTCGGAGTAAGTTATTCCAAAGACGGACAGAGAACACAAAGTATTGACGTTCAGTCACCAAACAACTGTATTTGATCGGGGTTAAGTTTAACGAACGTCAAGATTTTGAAAATATAAGTCGATTTTTGTGATACCTGGGTTCCTGAGTATTTATGACCTTCTGGAGTAACACTAAACATTTGAACGTAAGCTAATCGTCAAAAGATACGGATGCATTTTTTCCCAAAAACAGAAATGTGGTTATAATGTCTTTTACAGTAATCGTATCTCACAATATTATTATACGAAACATTAAGTTTAATACGGCACACCCTCCAACAATGAGTGGCAATGAAAATGTGGTTACTCCCTGTCAAAGTTCTAACAGTGTCCACATATTTTATCACAGCGTTATTTAGTCGGACTTCTGCGTTAAGTCGGAGTCGGAGTCGACAAGCTGGATATTTCTTGTATATAACAATACATTGACATTTATCAGGATTAAGAATTAATCCGTTTTCAGAAGCCCATTTGCTAATACATCTCAAGTGAGAATTCAAATTGCTGATGCAAATATCAATGCAGTTGAGGGGACAATTAACATATAATTGAACGTCATCGGCATATACGAGTACATGGACATCACTATATTTAATCGCACTAAAGAAATTATTACTATATAAGACAAACAAAAGAGGGCAAGGAATAGGGCCAAGATTTAAAGCCGATGTTGAAAAACTAAATAAGTTTTTAAGCTTCAAGGTTAAAAGTTTGTGGTCTACGGAGTCAAATACTTTCGAATGGTGAAGCAGAGTAAGAAAAGTCAGACGTCTTTTGTCAATTTTTAGCCTTATATCATCCGAGACTTTTAGGAGTGCCGTGGTGCAGCTCCTACAACATTAAGCCCCGACTGCAATGTGTTCACTAAAGTGTTGTTATTCAGAAACATGTTTATCGGGCGAGAAATAATACGCTAAAGAATTTTAGATAGAAACGGCAATATTGCGATCAGGCGATAGCCAATTCCGATCGCGCGGTGCCCAATCCTGATCGCACGAATTTTTTTCATAGAATTTTAGTTTTCTTGCGACGGATACACGTCAAATACCGCCATTGCTCAACTACTCAAATATTTGTACGAAATTTCCGAGCTTGCGAACAATTGTAGTAGCTAAACAAAAATTGCCAATCTTATTTATCAGCATTTCTATAGTTTTCTAACGAAGTTTGCACTGTGTATAAATAATTTGTAAAGCTTAAATTAAAGCGCTGACATAAAAGTCTGAATAATCAAATGTATTGCTCGAATTACTCGAAGAAGCTCGATATACTCGAGTTCATTCACAAAAATTTTCGAGTCATGAGCATCGAGCAGGAGTTTGGGTACACGTTGTCAATTGCTACGGCTGTTTGAAAATGTGCGAACAAAATCGAGAGCCCTAATATATACTCCTATTTTCATTTATTTTATATCAATTGAATTTAATTTATTCAAATTTGAGTTTTTAGTTTCTACATAAAAAATAGTTATCTGTTCTTCAGGTCATCTTACCCGTGGATCTCATCAGATCTTCCTTAGACCTATAAATTAACTAGTGTCCTTTCGCTCCTACTTAGACTAGTTGCTTTTGACGAAGTTCTGATAATGCTAAATAAGGGTGGGGTTAAGGTTGTAGCATACGCCGACGACTTGGTCCTAATGGTACGGAGAGCATTTCTCTCAGTCATGGCTGAGATTTTGGAAAGCTCACTGACTGTACTCAGTCGCTGGGCTGCCACTTGCGGGCACCGAGTAAACTCTGACAAAACGGAGCTGGCGCTATTTTCCAGAAAATAAAGGGTGGTTAAGGGCCGATGTTGAATGTGAACCACACCTAAATGTCAAGTTCTGTTTTGCATTTAATTTGTTATTTTTCAATTTCAGACTAACTCAATTTGAACCATGGAAAGATACACAATCGCCCAATGCGTTAAAGTTATTCAGACTTATTATGAAAACGGGCGTTGAAATCAAAATGCATATCGCGCACTTCATCTTCAGTGATGAGGCACATTTTCACCTCAGTGGATTCGTCAATAAGCAGAATTGCCGCATTTGGGCGAATGATAATCCAAGAGTGATTGCCGAAAAACCAATGGCCGGTTTATGGGCCGGCGGCATCATTCAGCCGTATTTTTTCCAAAATGAGGCCGGTCAGGCAGTTACTGTGAATAGAGTTCGCTATCGTGAGATAACGAATTGGAAGATATGGATGTGGACGATATGTGGCTTGAACAGGACGGTACCACTTGTCACACAGCTAACGAAACAATGGCTCTTTTGCGCGAAAAATTTGATGGCCGAATAATCTCACATCGCAGCGATGTCAATTGGCCGCCAAGATCATGTGATTTGACATCGTTGGACTTCTTTCTTTGAGGTTATTTGAAAGAAAAGGTGTTGATAACCAGAAACAATTCAAGAGCTAAAGGATAAGGTAATTCGGTACATTAACGGCACAGAACCTCAATTATGCCTCAGCGTCATCGAAAATTTGGACCATCGGATGGAAGTGTGCCGCCGAGGTCGCGGCGGCCGATATTTGGTTTTATACGTAATTGAGCCATACCAATTTTATCATGGTAAAGGGAAATGGCAATAATTTCTTGAAAAATTGTATTTATTCACAATCAACACCGGCCCTTGAAACTTAACCACCCTTTATGAACCTTCAGTCTCCACGTTCTCCCGCTCTCATCGGAAGTTAGGTATCTTGGAGTGATACTTGACTTCAAACTCCACTGGAAGCTACACATAGAAAATCGGATAAAGAAGGCCAGTATAGCCTGTGGATGTACAACGCAGTAGTTTTGCCAATTTTAACATATGGATGCCTAGTTTGGTGGGAAGCTCTACGGAAGGTCTATAATAACACTAAACTGGGGAGGAGACTGCAGGCATTGGCATCACCGGAGCATGTAAACCTTGCCCCAGTGCTGCTCTGAATGTCGTTTTGCACTTACTTCCCATCGACTTTTAAGTTATTTCCATCGCAGCTCAAAGTGCAATCAGGTTAAAGGAGGTTAGCCTCTGGAAGCAATCTCTCAAGGGACGCGGTAGCATTTTCGGGCAGTTAACACCGTATTTCCCCGAACTTCGAACGGTCTCAAGATGGAATCAGAAGTCGGAGTAAGGATTTTCTCTAAATCAGATCCTTACTGCTATTATCCTATACTGCTAGTGTTTTTTGAACAAAAGTCTTCGCAATCCTATAAGCATGCAAAATGCGTAGGGAACACGAGAGAAAGGGAGATATTAACCCTTTCTCTGATATTCAAGCCGCGATCAAGGCTCTGCCGACACGGCTCCTGTAAGGAGGAGATCAAATCTCTTGGGTATGCAGGTAACCTTTCTCTAATCTGGGTTCCAGGACATAGGAACATAGAGGGAAATGAAATTGCTGATGAGCTTGCCAAGAAGGGGACTGAATTGCACAAATTATTTCTCAGGAAAGCGCATAAAAGATGGATCTCCATTTCTTCATATGCTATTTCCAAAACCCTTTGCCCCAGTACAATATACGAAGGACTCAGAAAGTCGTTTGGACTCCTCGCTATTCAACTTCCAACTCGTAGCTGTGTTTACTGGTCACTGGACGATTGGCACACACGCGAAAAAGCAAGGGTTACCATTTAACGCCTATTGCAGAAGCTGTGGGGACCTTTCAGAGAAAGAGACTGTTGAGCATTTTATCTGTAAAGGTCCGGGTTTGGCAGCTAGACGATTAAGAACACTGGATGCTCCTTTCTTCGACAGCCTGGGGCAGTGCACCAACGTAAATCCCATCAATCTTCTCCATTACATCAACAGCTCTGCTTAGCTGTGTATATCTGTCTGTTGGAGGTCTCATGATGATATCAAAACGGCGCTTTAGAGCTAGACTGACACTTCAAACATTTCACCTACCTACCTATAACTTAACTCGTTTTTCGAATTACAGATATAAAAACATGTAAACGCATTTAACGTTAGGAATACAGTATCCACAGGGTACTACCTGCAAAATTCACCTACTGCGGCAGTGTGCACTGGAGGCGCAGAATCTGTGTTTATCTGGAAATAGTTCTAAAAGCGCTAATTGCTATATATTTAAAACTCTTTATGTAACTTCAACATGAACCTACCTATACATGTGGAAAAAGAAGCCCAACAATTTTCAAAAAAGAATTCTTAGCAATCAGGGATAAGTACTACGAATGGGAATTTTTGTTTACGGATGGGTCAAAAACATTACTACAGCGTTTAGTGTTGTTCAAGAAAATTTTACCATTATAAAAATTGTAAGCAGAAATTTAGCAGTTTTTTGGGTATGTTTGTATATACAAAACCACAAAAGAAAAACGCTTATTTGTTCTGATTCTCTTTTGGTATCTTAAGCTACAGAAAACATCAGCAACGCGGAACATATGTGTACAGTGAACCAAATTAGACATATCCTTAATAACAACAAAACGCTCAAAATTACTCTAGATACCAAGTCATTTTAGGATTTTTGGTAATGAAAAATGAGTTGAATTAGCCATCTTTCTGCACTATTCTACAACAATAAAGACATCAAAAGAGCCTCCAATTCGAGAGTAGCCAACATCGGTACACAAAATTGGAGTAATTACACCCACTTTTACAAACATGTTAACCCCAATTAAACACTTTCTCTCTATCCAACGACTGTATCACTTCGAGAAGACGTCGCTTTTACCAGATTCCGAATCGTTCATACTGGGTTAACCAACAAATGCTTACTAGTATTTGAATCAACTGGAAAACCTTAGCGCAACAACATGTCAGTCAACCACCTCATAAGTCAATGTGTAATAGCTCGAGCCAGGGCAAATTCGATAGGAATCCCCAATCCACAAGATCTACTGTCAATGAAACAAACATAAAAATGTTTTTCAATGTTTTCAAATGTTTTTTCAAAACGATGTAATATTTTCTATGACATATGACACACCAGTTACACTATTATTTTCTTTGTAATAACTATTTGTTTATTTAACTATAAGATAAACAGGAACTAGCCGAAGGCCTTCAACTGCTAGGGCTAGAAATGAAATTTAAATTTGTAAGTTATTTACATTTTTAATTATATAATAATAATAATAATCCTTATGTGCAGCCTGACCATTTAATTGGAAATTTGACTATCTGTCTAATTATCGATTTCGGTAAATGATCTATTCCCGGTATTTTTTGGACGATCCCATTCTCATTTGGAAGTCCTATTCCAAACTTTTATTTCCATTTTGAAATATTTCCCGTTTTCGCCTCATTTGATTGTTCTAAATTTGCTCTGCAGCCATAAAAAAATAATAAATTTGTTAAAACGCATTTTTTTCGACGTTGGCAACTGCTTGTGTTTATGTGCATGTATTGCAGGTTACAGAAACGTTATGCACCAATCCCTATACCAACATGTATATGAAAGTGCTTATGGCAATAAAGTTGAGTTACGTTTGCTCATTCTCATATTTTTCACTTGTAATTCTGTTGCACTTTATTTTATCATACATTTTTTTGGTGCTTTCTATGTTGTTAGTACTTTGTATATTGTTATGGTTTTGTTGTTTTTTTTGACGTTGTTTACACTGCCTCTGCGCTAAACACCACATGATTTGCTCAACAATACACGCTCAGCAAGTAATGGTGCACTGCAAAATAATGTAATGTAATATAATGCAATCAATGTGCAACGTGCAACGTGGCACACCAAATATGTTGTACACAATTTTGCACCACGGTTTCACGCTGTGTTTTAACATATCACATACATGTATGTGGGATATGTATATATATTTTGCACAGCTATGCACTTTGGCACCCACAAATTCCACTCCTGTGTACACGAACTTTGGGCGCATGCTTGTCACGTTTCAATTGTTTCAGATTAGAGACGCGTGTCCGAACACTTAATGATGCTATAAAATGGTTTATTATATGCACACTAACAACAACTGATCGCCTCATATATTGATGTTGCAAGTGCCAACTACTTTGTATGTTTTGCTGGTAGAATAGTAAAATAAATATTAGTTACTGCTCTGTTTACTTCGAACTGCTTTACATGACTATGACTAAAGGGTTGTGTGAAGCCAAAGTGATCGGTGAACAAATTTTGGAAAGAAATAAAATTAATAGGAAAAATGAGTGGGTAGGTGAAATGGTTATGTATCACTCTGGCACTCCCCAAGTAACAGGCAGATATACACAGCCGAGCAGAGCTGTTGATGCAATGAAAACGATTGATGGGATTTAGGTTGGTGCACTGCCCCAGGCTGTCGAAGAAAGGAGCACCAGTGACCTTAGTCGTCTAGCTGTTCAGATGCCCGGAATATTTGCAGAGAAAGTGCTTAACAGTCTCTTTCTCTGAAAGGTCCCCACAGCTTCTGCAATGGGGGTTAAATGGTAACCCTAGCTTTTCCGCGTGTGTGCCAATTGTCCACTAACCGGTAAAGACAGCAGTGAGTTTGGAAATTGAATTACGTCTAGCCACCAGGACTTTCTGAGTCCTCCGCCTATTGTACTGGGACCAAAGGGTTTTCGAAATAGCCCATAAAGAAATAGAGATCCACTTTTTCTGCGCTTTCCTGGGAAATAAGTTGTGCAATTGCCCGTTAACCCCTGAATGTTGTTAGGGGGAAATGCCGGTGACTGGGTAGAATTTCTCTGCGGCTAATTCAGTCCCCACCATGGCAAGCTCATCAGCGATTTCAGTTCCCTCTATCTTCCTATGTCCTGGAACGCAAATTAAAGTAATGTTACCTGCACACCCAAGATATTTGACCTCCTTCTTACAGGAGTTGACTAGTTTGGATCTGCACCATGGCGTCAATTCCTGACTATCGTAAAAAATTTGCCTTTAAGATCGCATAAACTTCATCCTGAAAACACTAGCAGTATTCGGCAATTTCAACGAAATAAATAAAATTAGCTGATTTAGGGAAATTTAGATACATAATATTGTGTCTTTAATTATCGCATGTGTATGAAAAGTGTTTTTTTGGCGCGTGGTCCATCTTTGTAGAGAACCTCAATCCTCTCATTTCGCGATGAATTGTCTTCAGAGGCCCCTGACTAGCCAGCTCATCTGCCCAGAAGTTTTTTTCTATGGCACTGTGAATTATTCGGCTGCAGTCGAGGGAGATGTCAGGTATTCCCCGACTTATTTCGAATGCACAACCAATGGTCCCACGGCCCTAATTGCCACTTGGCTGTCGCATTATATATTTATGTCCTTTACAGTAATTACAGAAGTAAATAACCAATCCACTGGTACAGTAATGTGGAAGTCTACATTTGAGCTCAATGGGGAGCTCTTCGCCAGGGTGAGAGTATTCTCGTTACCAACCTTTCCGTTCAACTTCGAGCCCTGTTTCGAAATATTACACCCCGTCCACCGCTCGGATCTAGCGAGGGTCAAGCGAGGAATGAACTCAAAGTTTTTTGAGAATACTAGAGTGTCCGTAGCTTAAGTCTGACGTATGGCCCAAACAGGTAAATTTGGTTGTGCGGCAGTTTTCACTGCGATGACACAAAGTTTTGTCTACTTGCAGAGTTTTAGTTTGAAAATTTGTACAAAATTAAAAAAAAAATTGAATAAGTTTTGTTGAAAGTATCAAACTTTTTATTCACAATTTTTAGCTAAATTTCAAGTATGTAGTTTTATAGCCTAATGAATTTTTATATTGTATAATAAAATGCAAGTTTGAAACCCGTCTTGATTTTCGATACTTTTTTTTTATGGCATCCTTGTGCATTTTCTCCATATGCACGAACGATTTAAATTTATTAATTTGCTGCATACTTAGCTTTCATGATCACTACATGATGCACCCCTTTAGAGTCTTGTGAAATAATTTTGCAAACATTTTACTAGAATTATTCTATAAAGAGTTATTTTGACCTTCCTGAAAAATTAAATAAGTTCGAAAATTTTATCTCACGTTCATGAAAATGTACATATGTTTAAATTACAGCTATTTGAGTATGCAAAGAAACTCATCTCCTCGTGAAGTTATTAAAATAGAAGCGTTCAACCTTTTGCCACACATACGAGTACATATCTACTTACATAGCAAATGGCACGTTTCATGAAAGGTGAAATAATTTCATATAAGCCAATTTTCTCTTAATCAAAAGAATTGCGTAAATTACTTCTAGCAATGAATATGAAATTGTGAAATGTTTGTAGCACATATTGCAATTCCAGCAACGACGATAAAATGCATGTGCCAGTATAGGGTCATTTAAGTTTAAGCTCATTTTTTAGCTAAGTTTTACTTTGGAAGCTTAAAATTTCGGTGGGATCTTTTTCGGCAGGTGTTAAGTAGTAAATCTGCAAATTTCTAAAATGGGTACGATTTCGCTGGAGGAATATATACAAATTATTTAAATCTACTAAGAAAATTGTTGCTTTGTGAAAATTTCGCAACTTTGTATATTAAGAAATTTAGCTGTATAATGATTTGAAAAACAAGTTTTTAAAAAATGTAAACTATCTAATGCCAAAGCTCATAGGAATAAATATCTGCGCTTTGTTAAAAAATGTAAGTAAATACCCAAGTGAAATTCTACAGTGAAATTAAGTGCGTAGATTTGAGTATGAAACTAAGAAGAATCCAATCCCATTCTGGAATAAATATCTGCGCTTTGTTAAAAAATGTAAGTAAATACCCAAGTGAAATTCTACAGTGAAATTAAGTGCGTAGATTTGAGTATGAAACTAAGAAGGATCCAATCCCATTCTGGCGTTACATACACTCCAGAAAGTCCTTCTATAGTATTCCCTCGAAGGTGTTCTTCAATGGAAAGGAGGCTTTTTTTTTCAGTTCCAACCTAGAATCTTCATCAGAATCAATTAGATATGACAAAGGTAATGCTGTCTCCTCTTTTAATTTTAGTTCTCTCCTACGAACTATAGATGATGCTTGGGATCACATTCAGCACATCAACAGCTCTTCTTATCATATTTTTCTACTTCTACTAATCTTTAATAAATCGTTTGTGTGTTGGAAATTCATAGATGCTAAGAAAGCTATTCCTTTTTTCATTATATTGGCATTACAGTCCGGGGTAGATCATGGGCTGCTCTACAATACGTCTCCGCCTTCTTGAGACGGTGCCGAGTTCTGTTGAAACGTTCATGGTCTGATACCGAAATATTTTATCACGACTTCAAAGCAACCTCCAGAATACTTTCCCGATAATATTTAGCATTTACCTTGACCATAGGCTCGATGAAAAGGATTGAAGAGCGCCCATCTGCGGTTACAGCGGCCCAAACCATGCCTGTGGCGGATGCTTCCTCCTGGTGTCCAATCGATGAGTCAAATTCTCGTATGAACGGTCGGAACACAATGTTCGGAAATTAACCGATTTCGGCCAAGCGAAGCAACTCCTTCGCTCTCTCAAGTCTGACTTGTTGCTGCTTGGTTTGAGATTATGCGGCTTTATGATCTTGTAAGGCTGGACTTTTAGATCATTATTCAGTATGCGGCGGGTGCTACGGTCCGATATTTTCAGTTCTTTCGCCATTTGATAGGGGATTTCGCTCAAGTCGTTTCTTCACTTTTGAACCACCTCATGACCACCTCCATGACGTTTCGCGATGCTACCAGTATTATTGTAACGAGTAATGGTACGATAAATAAACTTTACTTACTCTAAGGTGTTCGAGCTCACGAACAATCGATGGTTGTGATTTTCCAGCCAAATATAATGCAATCACACTATTATGTTTGACATCCATTACTGATTTTCTTTTTTCCCGTTTACTCTTGGCAAAATGCTTTCATGCGCTTGTAAACAATACTATGAACTGTCATTTAGCCAACTAACAGACATTCCCGTGTATCAGCTGCGCGAGCAGCTTAAAGTTTGTTACACTTCAAGCGCCGGGCCCTGTACATAAATTAAACAAAAGCGCAAAGTGACAGGCCTTACGCCGGATTTCATTTCGAATTCGTCAGATCTTTCGCCATTCATTATTACTTTAGTGTTTGAGTTTATAAGAGTCATATCGATCAAATTTATGTATTTTTGTGGTATACCCAGTATTTTGAGGCGATAATCGAAATACTTTCTGTCGAATTTATCAAACTTCTTACATGCATCACACCTTTATGTTTTGAGAGCTGGGAATGAAAACATCATCGCGAACTGCAGAACGTAATATTTCTACTAATAAGCGTGGTTTTATGGTTGGTAGGTCAGCTGACACTAATCTGCTGCTTTTCAGATTTTCGCTCGTCGGTTTTCAATAACAGCCTTCAAATTGATGCAGTTCATACAGATTTATTAAATTTTTTCGATAAAGTCTGGCACGCAACCTTAATCTCCAAACTAATAAGGTCTTGGGTTTACTATATTTTCCTTAAACGAATAAAGTTGTACTGATTTAATCGTGAATGTGTAGTTGTTGTTGATAACGTATCTTCTTATTATTTTATTGCCTCTTCCCGTGTCCCTCAAAGCATCATTTTGGGGCTGCTGGGTTTTGTAATTTTTATTAATAATTTTTATTTCTCTGAGTTTTTTTATATACAGATGCATAAATAAAATTGAGATATTTTCGACAGTTTTTAAGACGTCCAACAAGGTAGTTTCTTGCGCAGAATTTTATGAGAAACTATCAGCAAAGTCTGTGCAAACTGCATCAATTTGATACCTACACTATGTTAAATGGGTACAGCACAGGGCTTATTGGAAAATGTTGTCACCTTACTTATTTGCTTTTTATTTAACCTTAATATTGTCTTTTTTGTGAAATATTGTGTATACTCTTACAAGTCATATAAATCCATTCGAAATGCTTCAAACTTTATTAAAATTTGAAAGAAAATTCGTTAATTTTTTATCAAAATTTCAGTTTCTTCAAAAAATTATTGAGCAAGCAGTTTTATAGCCTAAGCGGTTCAAAAATCGATACGATTTTTAAAAAATATTTTTCGGTAGTCTTATGCATTTTCTTCACATTATATGGGAGAAAATACCTCCAGGAAAAAAGTTATAAAAAATCAAAGCGGTTTCGAACCGCTTAGGCTATAAAACTGCGTACTTGAAAATTGTATTATGATTAAAAAATATTAAATTTTCATGAGATTTTTTTATTTTTTAACTTGGCCAAAGTTTCAAACTTGGATTTACTACTGTGGGCAAAAAGTAAGGTGAATTTATTTGTCAAACTTCGCGGAATTAAAATTTCGCTCTTGTTATTTTTTTAATGAGTTGGCAGCACTGTTAATAACATCTGGGCCAACTTTCATGTGAATGTCATTATCAGTAATATATTTACGCTTGTGTTTACCAAACGACCAAGAGTGCATTTTTCGATTTTTACAATGTCTGATTTGATTGAGCAGAGAAGTGCCATCAAATTTTGTTTGCGGAATGAAAATTCGGCTGCGGAAACGTTTAACATGTTGCAGAAGGCATTTAGTGATTCGACCATGTCGCAGAAAAATGTTTATAAGTGGTACAAAGACTTCAAAGTGGGTCGAGAACGTGTTGATGACTTAGAGCGCTCCGGACGACCATCGACGTCAACAGATGACCAACACGTCAATAAAGTGAAGGAGTTAGTGCTCAAAAATCGTCAGTTGACTGTTAAAGACCTTACTGATATGATCGGAATATCCGAAGGATCTGTGAAAACCATTTTGAAAGACCATTTGGGCCTACGAAATGTCAAATCTCGTTTGGTACCCAAAACTCTCAATTTCTTGGAAAAAAGTCGTCGCGTTGATGTGTATGAAACAATGCTTTCAGAGTATCAGGACAAGCTCAAATGCATCATTACGGGAGATGAGACTTGGATTTATGCTTACGACCCTGAAACAACCGACCAATCAAGCGAATATCGTGCTAAAGGCGAGGCCAGACCTTAAAGAGCACATCAAAGTCGTTCAAGAATAAAGGTCATGGTGACAGTTTTTTTCAATTTTCGTGGTGTGGTGCACTATGAATTCCTTCCACCTGGCCAAACTGTTAATAAGGAATATTATTTGAGCGTTATGCGTCGTTTGCGTGAAGCAATTCGTCTAAAAAGACCAGAATTATGGGCCAACAACTCTTGGTTTTTGCATCACGATAGTGCACCGTCTCACACTGCACTCGGTCTTCGTGACCATTTCGCCAAAGATTCCACGCATATCGTTCCGCAACCACCGTATTCGCCTGATTTGGCTCCGTGTGACTTCTGGCTATTCCCAAAACTCAAGAGACCACTCCGGGGATCGCGTTTCGAGTTGATTGAGGAGATAAAAGCTGAATCGAAGAAGGTGCTGATGGCTATACCGAAAATGGACTATTTGGCATGTTTCGGGGATTGAAAAACTCGTTGGCATAAGTGTATTTCATCGAGAGGGGATTATTTTGAAGGGGATGAAATTGATTTACAGAAATAAATAAAGATTTTTCATTTTACAACCAAATTCACCTTACTTTTTGCCCAAAAATTAACTGTGCTTTTGAAAAAAAATTATTGAAATTAAATAAGGAAGAAATAAATTGCCAAAGCTCTACAATAATTGCTTTTATAATTGTATATGTTATAGTATCTCTCGGTAGTGACAATGCCAAGGGAACAACAGTGTATTCATCAAATCCTGCATGTTTTATCTCACGGCAATCCTTGAAATCTCCGGAGCAATCGCTCGTGCGTCCAAGGTTTCCTTAGTTAACATATGTTAAATTATATACCTGATTTAATTTATAATATCTAACTCAGAAGTTGGATAGAATTAGGATATGAGGAGCCATGGATAACATTAAATAAATTTCTCTACAGTTTGGAATATGTACTGCCGAAAAGCTTCAAAATTTAGTTTTATTGCACTTTTCATAATTGGATCTGCTGCAATACGCCAACAGTATAAAGAATATTCCGCGAAGCACTAAACTTTATAACTCTACTATAATGGAGATTCAACGAAACACGTGTGATGAAAATTAATGTCACCAGCTGACAGGCAAAAGTCTTGTCTCAATGAAATCGACTATAGCACATGTTGTATCAACAACTACTTTAAATTTGAATGCTGCGCTTTAATAACCGCACACTAAACTAATCAAAGAAATTTTTGTTAAAGCACCTCTTTAGTTAGATAATCCGTTTTTTTTTGCTTATGATGAACTCCCAAGTTTCCTCGTTGCTTAGCTCGACAAGGCGATTACATTTTCAGTGGTCATGTGACCAACTGTATTTTCCAGCATGTTCCCAACGCACCCAAAAAGGTGTGTATACCGTAAATGCGACTACGTTACGGTATATGCATTTATTTTCCTCTTTTGAGCAGGTGTTTCTGGTGGCAATACCGGTGTCCGAAAGCATTTCGGTTGCATAAAAACTGACTTCACCGAAGTTCCTTCTATTGCATGGGCAACGTCCATCTGCCGCATGATCTGCTTCTCTAGCGGTTTTGCAATATCCTTGTTGTTTCGTCTTTTAGTTTGCGCACTGCAGGTTTGATAGCTTCTTCATCAATTCTCTCGTTCTTTAATGTTATCAACTTTTTCCTCTTAAAGGCTAGTAAATCTCTTGATATTGAACTGCTTATCACTTGAACCGCTGTATCGGACACTGTGCGATAGGCAGACGGAATTTTCAGCGCTGCCGTTAATTTTACCGGTGATAGAAGCTTATACCAGTGATTTGCCTTTAGCTCATTTGCACAGAGTTCAACTCCATATAAGAGGACGGACAGCGATGCAGCCTTCATTACTTCCAATTTCGTTTGGGTTGGTCCCCCTGTGTTTGCTATCAGTCTACTGAATATGGATGCCATCTTAGTGGCTTTCTCTGCTGCGTGTTTTTTTTTTTTTTTGGGCCCAGAAAGTTAGTCATGGGTCTAGTCTTATGATTAGGTATTGTACTTTAGAACCTGTTTTATGGTTAGCGCATTGGATCAAGTTTGCATGCTTATTTCGAGTGGGATGTGCTTCTTAGTGACGGGATTTTGAACCTTTCATCTTACGCTATTGAAAGCGTTCCTTACATTTAAGGAAGAGGCAAGGACGACTACCTTCTAGATTGAATAAGGGCCTGTTGCGCTGCTCCTACGCTGTTTATGACAGCTTCGATTGCCTCTATTGTAGACTTTCCGCGTCTAAAGCCATGTTGTCTTATACTTAGAATCACTGATCTATTTATAATTTCAATAAACAAATTATTGACATCACAACTTTCAAAATGAGTTTAATTTCCAATAGATCTATCCAATCTCTGCAGAGCCGTGAAACTGATACTGAATTCTCATTCAAAATATGTGAAGACTTTAAACTAAAAACAAAAAAAATCGAACTTGAATGACCCTGTATCTGACGAAAATATGATTTTAGCATTTAAGCTTTGATTATTTTTCATACATGTACATATATACATATATATATATATTACATAATTGGAGCGTGGGGTTAAGCAAACTTATGTGATTATCTGTTTTAATGATCCTCCGACAGCTTAAAGAAGGCTTGCATCGCAGATAAAAAAAAAAGTAATTATAATTTAAATTTAATAAAATTTAAAATCAATTATAATCGCGTCATTATGCTTTGCAGATGCAACATCAGATGAGGTGGGTGATTCACTGAATGTTCGATTAAAATTATTTGCTCCTGGCACAATGCAAATATGAATCGTTAAAAAAATGAGTAAGAGCTTGGGACGGAAGGTTGAAATTTGAAAGGTCGAAACCAAGGAGTATTATGAAATAATTACGGCATTAAAAAGAATTTCAAAATTAAAGATATAGTGAAAACATTCAATATCAAAAAATACATAAAATGGGCTTCAGACAAATAACTCTCACCAGGCCCATTAAGCCATGTAATAGATTTGCCTTGGATGACTTTGGACCACTCTTGGAAAAAACCCACATCGGACAAGCTTCAGGCTCCGCCAACCATAGAATTTTTACGACCAATTCTATTCTGCGTTCGGCTTTAAACCAAACATATTATTTATTTATTTTAATTTTTTCTAACTAGATTTCGACTTTTCCGGCCATGTACTTAAAATTTTCTCGTGAAAAAATGTTTACGTCAATATAATATTGCTAGTCGAAAAAGTCTTTTCGTATTTTGTCAATAGATGTCGTTGGAGTCATCTATCTCCAGTGCTACCAATCACATTGTGTCATATCATATGGTGTTAGAAAGGTGACATATTAAGCCTCATTTAACCAAAAAAAAAAAAACCAGTCTAAAGGTGAGACGCGATAGAAGTGAAACCTTCCGTAAAACAAACTGAGAGAGAATGAGACGAAAGCAGCATTAGGAGCGGGATAATTATAGGTTCATTATAATATTGCTATAAAGTTCATATTTTATTTTCTTCATTTTATTATTATTCATCCTCAATGTTTTCAATTTCAACAAATGATACGAGTGGCTTATGATAGCTAAAATATGATACAAATGCTTTGGTTTCGATGTTGTCAACATATCTTTGAAATACCGCGTCAATGGTTGTTTTTGATCGTGTTGTCGATTCAGTGCGATTGTTACACATTTTTAAATTGAATGTTGTATTGAGAACGTCAATTAAAGGAACCGCTGTGTCCAATGCAAAATTTACGTTAACATCGCCACTTAAAATCATTGGAACTTTATCGTAATCTTTTCTGAGTATCCGCATGTGCATTCAGATCTATCTGTAGAGTTACAATACGAGCACCGTCATTTTGATTGTGGTATATTGCAACACCCCCTGCAATTGCGGTAAATATTTAAAAATGAAAATATTTACGAATATAAAAATATGGACGCAATACAGCACACGCGGTTGCTATTTTGAGCGTCGTAACGCGTATATTACACAGACGTATTGTACTAACATACACACAAACATTCGTAGGACGCTTGGGCTAAGCAAGTATTAGGTAGTGTAGTATACATACTACAATACTCACTATACTAGCGTGGCTCAGCAGTACGCAGCCACACACATATACGTATATCCATATATAGTGCTTCGTAGCCAAGAGTGTCGCTTTTTCGTTTCATCGAGTCTCAAATCACTCCCAACGATTCTAAAGAAGTTTTCACTTCAAAAAATTAAGTTCGGAGAAGTTGAAAAAAAGTTATAGCTGTTCAAGGTGAGTGAAAATAATGAAGAAATTCGCTATATTTTGAAATTTTTGTATAAAAACGGGAATAATGCCACGCAAGCCACCAATGAAATTTGTGAAGTTTACGGACACGATGCTGTATCAGTTCGTGTAACACAACAATGGTTCGCTCGCTCCCGTTCTGGAAATTTCGATGTGAAAGATGCACCTCGCTCCGGTCGACCTATCGTTGAAAAAGTCGATGAAATTATGGAAAAGATTGACCAGGACCGTCATATAAGCTGCCATGACATCGCCAAGGCACTAAACATTCATCATCAAAGGGATTTAAAAAAGGCTGGTTACAAAAAGGCACATGAATTGTCTGTGAAAAATTTAATGGACCGAATTAACATCTGCGATTCTTTGCTGAAACGAAATGAAATCGAACGATTTCTGAAGCGAATGGTAACAGGAGACGAAAAGTGGATCAAATACGACAATAATGTGCGAAAAAGATCATGGTGCAAGGGTGGTGAAGCTCAACAAATGGTCCCAAAGCTAGGATTGACGAATCGAAAGGTTATGCTGTGTGTTTGGCGGAATTGGAAATTGCTCGAACGATTGATTCTACACTTTACTGTCAACAACTGATGAGATTGAAGCAAGCAATCGAAAAAAAACGGCCAGAACTGATCAGCAGAAAGGGCGTCGTCTTCCATCAGGACAACGCTAGGCCACACACATCTTTGATGACTCGGCAAAAACTGGGAGAGCTTGGCTGGGAAGTTTTGGTGCATCCACCATATAGCCCTGACCTTGCACCATCGGACTACCATTTTTTTCGGTCAATGCAGAACTCCCTTAATGGGGCAAAGTTGGCTTCAAGAGAAGCCTGTGAAAATTACTTGTCGCAGTTTTTCGCCGAGAAACCACAAAAGTTTTACACTGATGGAATAATGTCTCTAGAAGAAAAATGGCAAAAGGTGGGCGACCAAAATGGTACATATTTGGTTTAATAAAGTTCATTATAAATATAAAAAAAAAAATGAGTTGATTTGAAATACGAAAATATTTTTTCGACTACCCAGTATTTTATAATTCTCACGTTTCAAAGTTTTGCAATTTTCTTTTGATTCACCTTAAATATGTACATTCTATTGGCAATATGGGCTTACCGACGCTCTTACATAGGATCTATTGTAGTAGGTCCGGAGGTCATAATTGAAAACCCAACAAATGAAACATATTTGCTCGAGTTCTAAAAAACTTAAATATTTGAACACAACTTTTCCAGTTTTTTCTGGTAACTCTTTCATCCCCTTGTCGTCCGTTTGCCGTAAAATCGCAATGCTATGCTCTTAAATCTAATACAGGGTGGCTGATGAATTTTGCTACATTAAGAAACTCAAATAACTTTTTTTTTAGTGTATGGAATTCATTTATTTTTTTTTCAAGTTGAAGGTCATTAAATTTTTTTAAATGTAGCTTAACTAGTTTTAAAAATAATTGAATTTAAATACCCCCCATGCTCGTTGACACAAGTGCGGCATCTTAGTAAAAAGTTGTTCATTGCTGCTTTGAGAGTTGCGACAGGAATAGTCGCAATTGTTGCCCGAATGGATTGTTTTAGTTCATCAAAATTTGTTGGCTTTGTTTTATAAACTTCCCACAAGAAAAAGTCAGGTGCAGTAAGGTCAGGCGACCTGGGGGGCCAACGAAATTCGGAGCTTCTTGAAATCAGTTTATTGGGAAATTTTCGTCGCAACTCTGTCATAACAGTCTGGGCTATGTGAGACGTTGCCCCATCTTGTTGAAACCACATAGAGTTGAAAGGAATTCTCTTTCGGCGTAGTTCTGGATAGAAAAATTCTTTCAGCATTTTCAAATAACGGTCTCCAGTAACCGTAACGGTGTGACCATTTTCTTCAAAAAAATAAGGCCCGACAATACAGCGTGAAGAAACCGCACACCACACTGTCACGCGAAGAGGATGCAATTCCGTCTCGTGGAGTATCTGTGGGTTAGAAGTACTCCATATTCGACAATTTTGTTTGTTCACATTGCCGTTTAAATCGAAATGGGCCTCATCAGACATGAAAAGGCAGTTTAACATGTTTTGGTCTTCTTCCACCATTTGCAGGATCTTCTGCCAAAATTCCAAGCGAATCGGCAAGTCTGCTGCATTCAGTTTGTTAACCATTTGAATTTTGTAGGGAAATAAGTCTAAATCTTTGTGCATTATTGTTTGCAAAGACTGTCGGCTGACACCAAGTTGAGCAGATAAGCTTCTTGTTGAAACCCTTGGATTGCTTTGTATAGCTGCAGCTACAGCAGCGATCGTTTCCTCCGTCCGAACTGGTGGGTTTCGATGATAAGGCCTTCTTGCGACTGTTCCTTGCTCAGCAAAATTATTCACCAGTCTCATTATGGTCCATCTGCTCGGGGGATCACCGCCAAACATCCGCCTGTACTCTCTCTGTACCAAAACTACGGACTCCAGTGTGTGATAGCGGCGGACTATCCAAATTCTTGTTTGCGTGTCCCAGTTATCCATTTTAATAAATTTTAAAGATCAATCTGCAAATTAAAACAAAAATGGAACAGATAACTTAAAAAGAAAAAAAGTTATACAATTTTTTTTTAGTAGCGGCTTTCATCAGCCACCCTGTATAATATATAATAATGTAATAAAATAATATAATAATATAATAATTTTCTCTGCATATTTTAAATGGAAGCATTGTTATGTAAGTAAGAGGAATTTGTTAAAACTCTTGACTTTAAACGAAAAAAACGAAACGAAACTTTCACATCACTGGCATGGCTTCATAAACTGCCATAGCTGCAACAACAGTCTCGAACTTTCTATGCCACTGTCCTGCTCTATCCAGACGAAACTTCAACACCTAAGGTAGAAAATTTTTCAATGAGTTGAAAAATCTTAAAACTGTGGAAATCAGGGATCTTCTAAAACTTTTGTGAATTATTTACGTGCAAATTATATTACTAATATTTGTATAGTCAAACTAGAATTATTTTCGTTAGAACTGTGCAGTTGTGAATTTCTTTATGTAAGAAATTAAAGCTGGATGTAAATCTAGAACGCTTGAAATCGGCTGCTTTCTCTATACTTTTATCGTAGTTTAATTGCCTTTACTTTCATTCTACTCTCTTAAATAAATATCTTCTTAATTTTAAGGTTACTGAAACTTCATGTTATCAATGTATGTACAGCCTTATAAAATGGTTTGTCTTATTTGTATTTACAAAAAGTAAGTGAATTAAGTAAATCAAGGGGTGAACGTACCATGTGTAAAACCAATTAACATATATCCTTTAAATTATTTACTTCATAAATATGCATATTACCGCATGTACAAAAGCTTTAATCAGGTTGTTGTTGTCAAACATCCCGATGAGAACTGCGCTATTTAAATACGTACATACATACAGAGTGCATTTTTTTTTTTGTTTTGTTGTGGAGGAGCGGAAGTATCGAAAGCCTATGGCCGAAGCCGTGGTGTGGGACTTTAACCCAACTAAACCTCCCGTCATATCCTACGGCATGTCCTCCTGGAATTTCACCGTTAAGTAGTACGTCAGAAGGCCGTTGTGAGTGTATTATTACTCAATCGACTGTTATTGTCATTCTGTTCTGTACATTGTGTTAAGGAGCTTTTTCTAGGGACCTACGTGCATATTCCGCGTTTTGAAGGTTCTTCATGATATTTGCGGCCACTACACATGTAATTTTCCAGTTTCCTTCGTTTTCGCACATATGTGTGATTAGATTTGTCTCACTTATGTTTTCACCAAACGCTCCCTCAAGTATATTTCGCTCGCGGGCATTGGAACAAGATATGCCTCGCCGTTTCTTGTTCTTCGGGGCACTGCGGGCAGTACGGGTCGTTCTCAAGATGGAACTTGTGTAGGTATGCTCTGAAGCAACCGTGTCCAGTCAGCAACTGTGTGATACAAAAATCAATTTCTCCGTGTTTTTGGTCAATCCACCTCGCAATGTTCGGAATCAGTTCAAAGGTCCACCTACCTTTCTCGGATTGCTCCCATCGCATCTGCCATTCTTCAATTGTTCGCAGTTGTTTCTGCCCAATGGTATAATATTATGTAACCTATACATCTCAACCGCGAGAAGGTCGATAGGCACCATTCCCGTTATCACATGGATGGCGTCATCTGCGACAGTGGGATAGGTACTGGCTACTCGCAGGACGCCAAGTCTGTATGTGGCTCGTATGTGTTGGAGGTACGATGGCTTCGTGTTTGCCCAGAATCACTGAGCTTGTGAGTGTTAACAAGAGTCTCCGTATTCTTGTTCGAAGGCTGCCAATATTACGCATTACTCTAGTCAACGCGTTATTTATTCTTACGGCTTTTTCACTGACTGACTGTAAATGATGCTTAAAGGTAATTTTCGAGTCAATGAGTACTCCCAGATATTTGATATATGGCTGCGACCTTATATCATGGTCAGCTAACGTAATCACTAACTCTTCACGTACCCGTCATGTTGTCAGTAATACGACTTCAGATCTTTGAGCTGCAAGTTCTAACTTCACATTTTTAAGCGATCTTCTAATTCTTACAATTGCATCGTTGCATAACGCTTGCAACACGTCCAGATGCTTTCCCACTACCAGCAACGCAATGTCGTCTGCGTATCCAATGAAGGTAGCATCTTCACGAAGCTCAAGCTTGAGGATACCGTCATACATAGCATTCCAAAGTATTGGGCCAAGCACCGAGCCTTGTGGGACACCGCCAGTTACTTTATATGTGACTATTCCGCTTTCAGTATCATAAAGCAAGAGCCTGTTTTCAAAGTAGCTTGATATGATTTTTTGCAGGTATTTCGGCACCGCAAGTCCTCTTAGTGCACTCATAATCTGGGGCCAGCTTGCGGAGTTGAACGCATTTTTTATGTCTAAAGTATCAACAGCGCAGTATTTCTTCGTGCCACCTTCCCATTTCCTGCCGCTAGTGGCTTGACGAGCAATACTCATTACAGCTTGTATTGCGTCCACGGTTGAACGGCCTTTTCTAAGCCGTATTGGTTTGGGGAAACCCCTGTTGGTTTCTCTAGAAACTCTTGCATTCTCTTACATATGATGCGTTCTAATATTTTGCCGAGTGTATCTAGCATACAGAGTGGATGATATGACGATGGATGGTCCGGCGGCTTTCCTGGTTTGAATAGCAGTACGAACCTCTGTTTCTTCCACACTTTTGAAAAAACGCCTTCGTTAAGACATGTGTTGTACAGCTTAGCAAAAACCTCGTGTGTTGGTTCAATTGCTGCTTTCATAGCTACATT
This sequence comes from Anastrepha obliqua, assembly GCF_027943255.1. Classification (NCBI taxonomy): domain Eukaryota; kingdom Metazoa; phylum Arthropoda; class Insecta; order Diptera; family Tephritidae; genus Anastrepha; species Anastrepha obliqua. Next base: position 124,008,007 of record NC_072894.1, read on the forward strand.
TGGCAAGCCATCTAAGCCCGGAGCTTTGTTATCAGCAAAGCGCTGTACTGTGGAAAGCACTTCTTGTGTGGTGACCCGTTGTGTCTGTCGTGGATTTGACTCCACCTGATATGGAAATAATGTGGAAACCACTACTCGCAATAGGGCTGGGCACGTTGGCTGTGGTCCTCTCGGATTTTTAATAATTCTCATTACAACCTTATATCCCATTCCCCAGGGGTCGACGTTCACGCTGTCACAAAGCTCTTTAAAACAGCGATTTTTGCTAGCCCACCATAGTTGAGTGCATGCATATATGTGGCTATAACTTCCATTATTTTTCTTTTTGTTCTTTTTCAGATAAGACATGGACGATAAGATAAGGCTTAACTCAAGAAATGAAGAGACATGCAGTTGTCCTCGTTATGTGTGCGAATCCCATCGATTTAGAAATCTTTAATTTTCTTCAGTTCGTTCATAAAATTTGCCGTGAATTAGAAACATCAGGTGGCGATGCAGAATCTGATGCAGAATCTGTTGCAGAAACGCAAGAAAAAAGAGGAATGTTCTTACACTGCTCGATCTGCAAAATTTATTCAAAAAGTGCAGGCCACAATTGTCGAGGACCCTTTGAAATTAATGAGGCCGCTTGCGAGGGTATCAGCTTGTCCATGAATATCTCCGGTATAAGTCCTAAGTTATGCGCGGAAGAGAGTTTATGTGGAAACAAGCACGAAAACAAAGTTATCCGCTCAAAACCCCTTCCAAACAAAATTACCCACCCTGAGGTGCCTGAGATGTTATGTTTTTTCTGACGTAAAATTTTTTGGCCAAGGCCAAAGACCAACCGCAGAAATGACGGATGGCTATTTTCCAAACCTCTCTCTAATCATTTGACAAGCACATGAAGTTTCCAGCCACTGTTATGGTTTTAGGTATTGTAAGCATCAAAGGACAAGCCATGTCACCACACTTCTTTACAGATTTCTTCAATATTTTCGAGTGATTTCTGCGGTATGTACCGAGGTTCTGGAGACATAGGTGAAATCCTGGGTCGATAGTGCACGCGTGCACAACTCTGTTCGATCCCCAAAACAAAAGGCGACACAAGTTTGGATGGCAGAAGATGTCCATGAATACATAACACCAAACTTATGACCTCCTAACTCCCCAGATCTTAGTCCTGGGCGTAGTTTAGCGTGGAATGCTGCAATTAATACCGTTATAGTCAATGGAGTAAGGAACATTTTATTCGGGCATGCATTCGTTTCCGGACCCAAATCGAAAAAGTTGTTGCTGCTAATAGAAATAAGTTAATGTCGTGTAAAAAACTCGCTGATTAGTTTTGCCCACAAGTTGTCCTCCTATCGTACGCACCCTGTACATTGCACCGCCTGTGCAATTTATTATTCTGGTTTTAATTGTGAAAATATAAGCTTGTCTGCTGTTGATTTTCTTGTGGCATTGCACACTCCACTTATTCCAAGTATTTTTTATAGCTTTCTGTACGGCGCTACATCGGCTCGTGCATCTGGTTAGCTTGTTGTTGCTGTTGCACAGTACTTACTTCTTTCAACAGCGCACTTACCAGCTGATGCAACAATTTTAATTTTTGCCATTATGTGCAACATATTGTCTTTATTACAAATGCCTAGATGCAGCGTTGAAAAAGCGCAGCGAAAAGCGACGTGCCACTCGCGCGTCTTGCAAATGGCTACAGTAACTTTCGTCATTGTTATTTTTCGCCCGTGTTTGCGCTTCCAAGCATAAATTTGTTGATGGCTTAAATGCGTATTTCGTGTACCAGCTTTTTGCAGCTGTCATGTCGCACTGCCATTGTACTGAGCTGGTGAAATATGCATAGCTGTGATGTTGAAGATGTGCGAGTTTAAAATTAGTGCATGTTTACATTTCACAGTTGTTGTGCTACTTCCCAGTTATTTAGTTATTTAGTTTTATAATTTAGTTGCTTGCAATGCTGCAGCAACTTTGGATTTAACTAATTAACAAATACAGCGACAAACAGGAAGCATTTGACGGCTGGTTATGTAGGTGTGCATGTATGTAATGCCTCTAGCCATGGCGTAGAATAATGAAGAGCTGAAGACGTGGGTGTTGAGCGAAAACGTGGGAAGCAAGGAAAATGTGATAACAAAAGGAAAAGTTAGACGGTTGCGGGCCACTAACTGTGTTGGCCGGGGTCAAGCAGCGTGTCATGTCAGTTAAGTGGCAGATCATTTGCAGCAATGGCCAACTAATTTTCACAAAGCTGTGGCAGTGTAATACTGGCAAAGCATCGACCCTTACATATTAGATTAGGCAGTTGGGCGACGAAGTGCTGACGAATTTCGGGGAAAATTTTGAAAGTTATTAAATCAAGTTTCCCGAGCTTTTGATGGTAGAAAGAGCGGTAGAGACAGAAATATGTTGTGGGCAGGAGTTACACACATACATATGAAAGTAGTTTAATTCAAATACTCTTGTTTCGAGATTTTTAATGAATTGCATTTGCATAAATTAAAAAAATATATATAAATTACGCGACCTTTTTACTTAGAAATTTTTAGTCTTGATTAGCAGAAATTTATTACGAATATGAAATATGAACTACTTGGCCGCCGTAGCCGAATGGGTTGATGCGTTCCTATCACTCGGGAGTGTATAGGTTCGAATCCTCGCGCATGGAACAGCAAAATGGTAGAAGAAGTTTTTTCTAAAAGCGGTTGCCCTCGGCAGACAATGACAAACCTCCGATTGTATTTCTGCAATGAAAAAATAAAAACCTTTCGTTCGGAGTCGGCATAAAACTGTGGTGCCTCCATTTGTGGAACAATATCAAGACGCACACCAAAAATAGGAAGAGGAGCTCATCCGAACACCTAACTGAAGTGTACGCGCCTATTATTTATTAATTTTTTCATGAAATTTTGTGTGAATTTATACGAAAGTCTGGTTTTTAAAGTTGGAATTGCCCATTTTTAAAATTAACCGACTGCTCTATAAATGCCTTCAAATAATTAAGATCTATGAGTTCTATTTGAAAAAATAACTTTAATGAAATATTCCAAAAAGATTTATTAATTATTTTAAAAAGTAGACTTAGAGTTTTTAAGATTCTTAATGCTCCTGAAAAACTGGAGGGATGTATGGTAGTAAGCATATAATTTCTTCATGGTTTTTTTCCGTTGCTGGTCTAGTGGTGAAACAGCTTAACATTTCTATACATTTTTAGCCTTTTTCTGTTAGGTGAAAGATCCAAAACGTGGAATTTGAGATAATCTAAAGAAGTTTTATAGAACATTTCATAAGATTCATTTTTGAAGCATTTCATTTATTTTATTTGTATCTAAGATACAGATTCGAACGTCGCATTGTTTACTCCGTCTGTTTTTGATGCTTCTAGTGACTTCGTTGAAATAAAATCCAACTGCGACATTCCTTCTATGGAAAATGTATTTATTTTTCTACACTTTTCTATCAATTCGTAATGATTTCCAGGGTGGCCTAACTAATTCGCCAATTCGCGAATTTTTATTTTCATTGCTATCAACCCATGACCGTGATTATGCAGTAGAAAGGAATGACCCGATACCAAAAATTTGTTGACTATGGCTTCAGTACTATTATTTGATGACTGAGCAATCTTCATCTATGTCAATGCTACTTTAGTGCATCACTGTAAACTGTTACGTGTTTTTGAGTAGTTATAGTCCTCTTCTTCTTCTTAATTGGCATGATAACCGCTTACGCGATTTTGGCCGAGTTTAACAAAGCGCGCAAGTCGTTTCTTTCTCGTGCTAACCGGCGCCAATTGGACACACCAAGTGAAGCCAAGTCCTTCTCCACCTGATCTTTCCAACGCAGAGGAGGCCGCCCTCTTCCTCTGCTACCACCAGCTGGTACCGCATCGAATACTTTCAAAGCCGGAGCGTTTGTATCCATTCGGACGACATGACCCAGCCAACGCAGCCGCTGGATCTTTATTCGCTGCGCTATGTCTATGTCGTCGTAAAGCTCATACAGCTCATCGTTCCATCGTCTCCGATATTCGCCGTTGCCAACGTGCAAAGTTCCAAAAATCTTGCGCAGAATCTTTCTCTCGAACACTCCAAGCGTCGCTTCATCGGATGTTGTCATCGTCCAAGCTTCTGCGCCATACGTTAGGACGGGCATGATGAGAGTCTTGTAGAGTGTTAGTTTTGTTCGTCGAGAGAGGACTTTACTGCTCAGTTGCCTACTTAGTCCAAAGTAGCACTTGTTGGCAAGAGAGATTCTACGTTGGATTTCAAGGCTGACATTGTTATTGCTGTTAATGATGGTTCCTAAATAGACGAAGTCTTTTACAACCTCGAAATTATAACAGTCTACAGTGACGTGGGTGCCGATACGCGAGTGCGCCGACTGTTTGTTTGAAGACAGGAGGTACATCGTTTTGTCCTCGTTCACCACCAGACCCATTCGCTTTGCCTCTTTATCCAATTTGGAGAAGGCAGAACTAACAGCTCGGTTGTTAAGGCCGATGATGTCAATATCAATAAAAAATTGTGCCTGAGCGATTAAGTTCTGCGGCTCGTACGATGCTCTCCAACATCAGGTTAAAAAAGTCACACGACAGCGAGTCACCCTGTCTGAAACCTCGTTTGGTATCAAACGGCTCGGAGAGGTCCTTCCCAATTCTGACGGCGGTGCTGATGTTGAGCAACGTCATCTTACATAGCCGTATTAGTTTTGCGGGGATACCAAATTCAGACATAGCGGCATACAGGTAACTCCTTTCCGTATTGTCGAATGCAGCTTTGAAGTCGACGAAATGATGGTGTGTGTCGATTCTCCTTTCATGGGTATTTTCCAAGATTTGGCGTATTGTGAATATTTGGTCGACGGTAGACTTTCCAGGTCTGAAGCCACACTGATAAGGTCCAATCAGTTGGTTGACGGTGGGCTTCAGTCTTTCACACAATACGCTCGCTAGAACCTTATAGGCGATATTTAGAAGACTAATCTCGCGGTAATTGGCACAAATTGCAGGATCGCTCTTCTTATGGATTGGGCAGAGCACACTTAAATTCCAATCGGCAGGCATGCTTTCATCCGACCATATTTTGCATAGGAGCTGATGCATGCACCTTACCAGCTCCTCGCCGCCATGTTTGAATAGCTCAGCCGGCAGTCCGTCTGCGCCCGCGGCTTTGTTGTTCTTTAGCCGCGTTATAGCTATTCTCACCTCCTCATGATCGGGTAGCGGAACGACAATTCCGTCGTCAACGATTGGGGTATCGGGATCTTCACTTTCTCGGTGACATGCGCAGCTGTCACTGTTTAATAGGTTCGAGAAGTGTTCCTTCCATAATTTAAGATTGCTCTGTACGTCAGTCACCAGATCGCCGTCTTTGTTCTTACAGGAAGACGCCCCGGTTTTAAAACCTTCTGTAAACCGCCGAACTTTCGGGTAGAATTTTCGTGCGTTGTTCCTATTGGCCAGCATCTCAAACTCCTCGCACTCACGTATTTCGGCCTCTCGTTTCTTCTTTCGGATAATACGTCCCTTCTCCTGTTTTAGCTCTCTGTACCGATCCCAATGTGCTCGCGTTGCGCCCGATCGCAGCGTGGCTTTATAGGCAGCATCTTTTCTTTCGGCGGCAGCATGACATTCCTCGTCGTACCAATTGTTTTTTCGGGCTTTTATAGCCTCCATATACACTAAAATGCATGGTACTACTTCCTTCGCAAACTTGGGCTCAATATGTTTTCTATAGAGTAAGAAATATAAGAAAAGCCAAATTAACCATACAAATATTACAAGTGGGCGTACCCTAGCAGACCATAAATTTGTATACTAAGAAAGCATAAATGGTAAAAAGGGGAACTGAGGAAATGAAAAACTAAATATAGCAACAATGATGGATTAAAGAAGAAAATACCAAAAAATGGTAATTAGTAAACTAAATATATGAGAGGGAAAAATTGTTCTAACTAATTTTTTCTGTTAACTCCATTACAGAATACGGCAAAATCAACTTTCTTCAGGGTTTGGGTTTGGTCCAGACCAAATCTTTTAAGAGATTGAGTCATAAGTAAAGAAGTGAGTTCCCCGATTTTCGCAGTTAGTCTCTGAAATCGAATTCGAAATAGGAGTTTTAGTACAAAATTATTCAAAATGAAATAAATAAAAAAGTAAAAATATGGCTTACGAAAGAGGTACAAAATCCACAAATAATTAGTTATCCACGTGAAATGGCATGCAAAGCCATCAAAACTATTAGTGCGCGCAGAAATATGCTCAAAAGAAAAAAAGTTCGAAAGACGCCTCAGTGATAGTGGACAAGTGCTCTAGAAATAAACGAGGAATATAGCTTGACTTGTGAATATACTCGTATATCAAGAAGATATGTGCGATTACGGAAATGTGGGAATAAATTGTAGCGGCGTGTCAAGAGAAAATAACCGCTGCTGTCAAGAAAAAAATAACAATGCACGATTGTCTTTCGCAAATGCTTATAGAAGCAAACATGAATTTCTGGAAAAGAATACTTTTTATAGACGAAACTAAATTTCCTGATGAGGAAACTTTGGTTCATCATGAAAAAAACAATAGTTAAGTCCCTGGTACACAACAAAGACCGTAAAGCACGATGGGGGTAACTTGAAAGGTTCGGAGATCATTTTCTTGAAATGAAATTGGCCCAATAGTGAGAATAAATGTCAATAGGGATAAGTTTGCTAATCTTAATGTCCTCAAATATACGATGGAACCATATTACTTATAGCACATGCCAGTAAACTGGTTATTCATTCGTGATAACGACTCCAAGTATACAGGAAGAATGGTGAAAAATTGGCTTTCCAAATAAACAATTGCATTTGTGGATTGACCAACATAAAGCTTCGGCCTTAACGTGAAGCGATATTACGGTTGGGCAAATAAAAACTAAAAATGCCAGTGATCTATGACAAAGGGTACAGGAAGCGTAGAACTCGGTATAGTTAACTTATGTTACACACAATAAAAATCTTAAAACACAACTATGACGCGTTGGCTACTAAGTCTCAAGGCTTGGTTCCTTGTAGTCTTTTGTGTATATGGCTTCTTTAAATGTTGAAGCTTCCGGGTTTATGTGCTCTTCTAGTAATTTTTCATGTTTAATAGCAAAGCCAGGTATAAAGTTGACAACAGATCAAGTTACCGACAGATCAATGAGCAGATCGGTATTCTTATATATAGCAAGGAGCACTTATTTTACTAGGCCATCTAGTAAGACTAATCATCATCAATATTGTGAGGAAGTGCACATTTGTTGTGTTTTTTGCAGAATTTCTCCTCTAATTTTTGGGGTGCGCGGCTCGCTGTTATTCCGCGGCATAATGGAGTACAGTATCGGCATCATGAACACCATTCACAAATTTAGCGGCATGGCTTGCACTTTCGCCTTTTTTCAAAGAAAAACTGAAAAATGTACCGAACTTTCTCTTTATTGACTTCCATTGTTAACACTCTGGAACTCACAACTGAATGGAACAAACAAAAAATAGCAAAAGAGGATTTTAAATGTGAAATGTTATTTTGACAAAAAGCATAGACTTTAAAGTGCACGGTTGATTTTTTACGAGATCTCGATCACTACAGCCCTCTACCGAGAAACTAAAAAGTTGGTAACAGTTAGGTAAATATAGTTATACAACTTTTAGTAAAAAATATCTCTCCAACTACTTTTGTTATATTTTAAATCTTAATCAAATAAATATAAAATAATAGCTTTGCACCTACTTGAGTTCCAGCCAATTAAAAGCGTATAAGAAGGCTAAACTTCGAAGGGTCCTACTGGTATTTTTTCCTCCTGTCACTGCCAGTTGCTAGTTTGCAGGTACAACACTGCCTTTCGTACACAGTCGATCTGAGTTCTCGTCTGCACCACTTATCGCTCTTTCAGCATACGTTTTGCACGACTTGGTATTGATCCGCTTAACAACTAACGCAACCTTTTGGGCGATTGTCAAGTTGTACATTCAAATTTTCACGCACAATGACTGCACACTTTGGTATTGCTGTGAACGACTTTTTTATGATATTTATTTTTATTTTGTTACACCTCACTCACTGTTGTAATAAGCGCAACTAACGGTAAGTGCTGACAAAGCAAAGCTTTCGCTTTAGCGAAGCTTTTAACAGAAAATTTACTTTCATGAAAAATTCGCTTTTATTTGCCATTATTTCGATTTAAAATTGTACTTTATTCACGCCCCAAAACTTGGCTTTGCGTTTATTTAAACACGATTTTATTTGCTTCTCCCCTGTTTGCCACAATGTAGCAACACATCAAGGCTACATGCAATTTACAGCCAACTTGCCGCTGACGTATAGTTGATTGTTACAATGGCACTCCAGCGTGACACAACTACAACTTACATAGGTGCATATGCTCTGTGCCTGCCAGCGTTTGGGTCCAACAGTGCGTATGAGTGATGCACAATCGTGCATTGGTGTGCAGCCTGTGTCACAAAGCCAGTGACAAGTGCGCCATTATTGCACAGGGTATGTGAATGCGCTCGTGCATAGCAGCGTAGGCGTTATTGCTGGACAGGACCCGAAAAGTGCATTTTATTGAAAAATAAATACAATTGGCGTTGTCGCTAGCGGTGTTGGCAAGGGCAACACTCAATATTCAATATTGAATTCGAAGTACGTGCCAATATGTTTTTATTTTTTTTTATACGAGCTTATTTATACAACGATGCACGCAAACGCATGTACGTATGATTTTACATAACGAAAGGTTTTATTATTTTTCGCGAAACAGTTTGATGTTGTCTGCAGTTTTACTGCAATTTCCAAAGTCTATAGTTTCCAGAGGCAATATGGTGGCAATTACTGAAATCTTTATAACAAGATTTAATCTCGTTGTAGTATACAAAAAGTAAATAACACTTCAGAGTCTAAAACACTACAACCGTCTTTGGTCATTCTAAGGCTCTATTAGCCTAAGCGTAAAAATAATTCAGTTGTTATTTGTCGAAGTCCCCAGCAAAAATCTTGATAACAATGTTTGGAAAAATCTATGCATAAGGGGCGCTTCAAACTTTCGTGAATTTTAGATTTTTTTTGCTTAGAATTTAAGAGTTTTTTTGCTTCTTGGCTTACGAAATATTTTTTTTTATTAAGTTATTCCTAATCAAACTTTTGAGTCACCTTTTTTCAGGTATTTTTATCTAGAAATCTATTGATTCCATACAAACATTTTCAACATAAAAATTGTAAAAAATGAGCAAAGGTTTAATGAAAATTATTTAAAAAATGGCTAAAATGAATTCTACAAAAAAATTTTCCAATAATAATTTGCAGTCGAATTTTTACTCTAAGGGAGAAGAAAAAGTACCAAAACCTATATATTTTAAGTTAGAAGTATTCTTGAGAAATAATTTAAGTATAAAATATAGGATTTTTCAGTAAGAGCGCTTCAACTTTTGAATTTTTTTGAATAAAACACAAACGGTTTGACTTTTTTAACTAATTTTTTTTTTATTATCGAGTTTGAACATATACATTTAAGTATGAAATTCGATTTCTTTTGCATGACCACCGCGTGCACGTTTTACGAAGTCAGATCGTTGAACCCAATTTTCGACCACTCTTTTGCATAAATCGGCCGAAATTCCAGCGAAATTCACAAATCGTCGCTGGCTTGTTACTGTAGACCAATGACTTCACATAACCCCAAAATGGGACGGCTTGTTAAATGGACCGTAAAATGGCCGTAATGCTCTTAAAGTAGCACCAACAGAACGATTATTTTCATAAAAAATTTGCACGATTTGCAATCGTTGCTCAAGTGTGTAGCGTTCCATGATGAAATGTATACTAATGAAGTTTACAAATGACAAGCGAAAAATAAAAAATATTGCGTCGTTCGCCCTCTCTATCGGAAAAAAGTTGAAGCGCACCTATTGAATAACCCTATATATGTTCTTCTGATTTTCTGGGAAACTAATTTGTGAAATTTTGGCTACGCCTCGGTTAACAACATTTTTACGAAGCACTGGCTGCTCGCATACAACTAATATTGGAATACTCTTTATTCCGTTTTCACACCATTTAGGAAGTAAAGCATGTTCGGTGGCCTAAACTAGAAACTTAATCCAATAATTTGTTATCTGTGCTTTGTCCAAGATTTTTGTTTAAGGGTAAGCCAAGAATATAATAATAAATCACTGACTCATAATTGGTCGCGAAACATACGAGGTGTGTTGAAAAAATAAGTCGAATTTTCAAATTTCGCGAGCTACGTACATTCGACTTTCGATTATTATTTTTGATGTTAGTACACTCACCTCGAAGATATGTTCACGGTTTCAGCAATATAGCACTTTCATACAAATTTAAAAGAGTTCACGTCAAAATATTACGCTGGAATAGCTTGGAAGTTAAGAGACTAGACAAGTGTAGAATAAAAAATATGTAGAAAGAAATGTTGAAAAGTCGATGTCGTGTTTTTGGGAGGCCCAATATATTAAAAGTTACACATCCAAAGGATTAAATGGCATATAAAAGCATGGGAATAAGCCGGAATTCTTCATAATATTTAAGGGTCTGTCCCTCATTTAATTTTTCAGGTTGATCCTTGTCATAACTCGCACATAACTTGATCGATTGACTGAAAATACAAGTTTCTTCTAGACTGTAGGCAAATAAAAAGTTGATTACTAACAGCACTCAAAATTAATTACAAAAACTTAGGAAGTATGAGAAGAGACGAAGAAAAAGGAGTTGATATTTTCAGCAAATTCATATTTCTCTAAAGAAAAATCAATTGATATAAAACTCGAGATCTTATTTAATTGACTTAGTGAATAATCAGCTTTCCAATAAGGGTTTTTTTGCGGAATATTAAAATTTATACGATCTTATAAAGAACTACAACTTAAAGAGCCTCTAATTACATTAAAGGATGGTTCCATGTGTAGAAGTCCACGCAAGTGGGGAAAGTTACTGATCGCCATTCACTTGGGAGTGGCCAGGGCGATTCTTCTACATATGGTTCAAGCAGCTCACAACGAGAAGGCGAAGCATTCCAGGATAGCTTGTTGTGCGCTGGGTTTGGGACCCGTCACTTAAAAATCCCCACCAATGAAAAGAATTGCAAAGCCTCGGATGAGAACTGCCTTTACTGATGACGACCCCTGCAAACGAAATAAGGAATATGATTTGAGGGCATGCACCTGGAATGTCCGGTCCCTTAATGGGGAAGGTGCCTCTGCCCGGCTGGTTGATGTCCTCGTGAGAGTAAAGGCTGACATCACTGCCATCCAAGAGATGCGATGGACGGGACAAGGTAAGAAAACCATAGGACCTTGCGACGTCTACTACAGCTGCCATGTAAAGGAGCGCAAATTCGGTGTCGGATTTGTTGCGGGAGAGAGACTTCGTCGCCAAGTACTGTCGTTCACTCCGGTGGACGAGCGTCTCGCAATAATCTGCATCAAAGCCCGTTTTTTTAACATCTCGCTAATTTGCGCCTTCGCCCCGATGGAAGAAAAGGACCTTGCTACCAAAGATTCCATCTATGAGCGCTTGGAACCTTCCTATGAGCGCTGCCCCCGCCATGACATAAGAATCGTGCTTGGGACTTCAACACCAGGGTGGGCAAGGAGGGAATTTTTGGTCACACAGTCGGAAAATTCAGGCTGCACAACGAAACATCCGGTAACGGACAGAGGCTGATCGACTTCGCCGGACCCGAAACATGGTAGTCTGAGGCATCAGATTCCACCATAAGAAGATTCACCAAGCTACCTGGCTGACGCCTGATCGAAAAACACGAATAGATAAATGGAATACAGGCTTCTAGTGCATTAGATGAACGTACGATCCGAGGACCCAACATCGACTCGGATCATTACCTCGTTGCAGCCGAACTGCGCACACGCCTCTGTGTAGCAAAAAACGTACATCTACCTACGCAAAGAATGTTCGATATCGAAAAGCTGCAATCAGAACAGACAGCCAGAAGATTCGCCACTCGACTCTCACTCTTGCTCTCAGAGAGTACTGCCCAACAGACCGGCATGCACGAACAAGTGAGCAACATTTCTCGTTGTCTATGTACCGCCGCCGAAAAAGAAATCGGATTCCGGCGAGCCCGAAAAAACAGTTGGTACGACGAGGAATGTCATGCTGCCGCAGAAAGAAAGGATGCCGCGATCGGCCGCAACGCGAGCCATGTGGGATCGTTACGGAGAGCTAAGAAAGGAGAAGGACAAAAGATCTGGTGACTGAGATCCAAAGCAACCTTCAATTATGGAGGGAACACTTCTCGAATCTGTTAAACAGTGATAGCTGCGTATGTCACAGATAATGTGAAGATCCCGATACCCCAATCGTTGTCGACGGAATTGATGTTCCGCTACCCGCCCACGACCAGGGGAGAATAGCGATAACGCGGCTTAAGAACAACAGGGCCGCGGGCGCCGACGGACTGCCGGCTGAGCTATTCAAACATGGCGGCGAGGAGCTGGTAAGGTGCATGCATCAGCTCCTATGCAAAATATGGTCGGATGAAAGCATGCCTGCCGATTGGAAATGAAGTGTGCTCTGCCCAATCCATAAGAAGGGCGATCCTGCAATTTGTGCCAATTACCGCGGAATTAGTCTTCTAAATATCGCCTATAAGATTCTAGCGAGCGTATTGTGTGAAAGGCTGAAGCCCTTCGTTAACCAACTAATTGGACCTTATTAGTGTGGTTTCAGACCTGGAAAGTCTACCATCGACCAAATATTCACAATACGGTAAATCTTGGAAAATACCCATGAAAGGAGAATCGACGCACATCCTTTTTTCGTCGACTTGAAAGCTGCATTCAACAGTACGGAAAGGAGTTACCTGTATGCCGCGATGTCTGAATTTGATATCCCCGCAAAACTAATACGACTATGCAAGATGACGTTGCTCAACACCAGCAGCGCCGTCAGAATTGGGAAGGACCTCTCCGAGCCGTTTGATACCAAACGAGGTTTCAGACAGGGTGACTCGCTGTCGTGTGACTTCTTTAACCTGATGTTGGAGAGCATCGTATGAGCCGCAGAACTGAATCGCTCAGGCACAATGTTTTATAAGAGCGTACAATTGCTGGCGTATGCCGATGATATTGACATCATCGACCTTAACAACCGCGCTGTTAGTTCTGCCTTCTCCAAACTGGATAAAGAGGCAAAGCGAATGGATTTGGTGGTGAACGAGGACAAAACGAAGTATCTCCTGTCATCAAACAAACAGTCGGCGCACTCGCGTATCGGCACCCACGTCACTGTTGACAGTTATAATTTTGAGGTTGTCAAAGACTTCGTGTATTTAGGAATCAACATTAACACCGATAACAATGTCAGCCTTGAAATCCAACGTAGAATCTCTCTTGCCAACAAGTGCTACTTTGGACTAAGTAGACAATTGAGCAGTAAAGTTCTCTCTCGTCGAACAAAACTAACACTCTACAAGACTCTCATCATGCCCGTCCTAACGTATGGCGCAGAAGCTTGGACGATGACAACATCCGATGAAGCGACGCTTGGAGTGTTCGAGAGAAAGATTCTGCGTAAGATTTTTGGACCTTTGCACGTTGGCAACGGCGAATATCGCAGACGATGGAACGATGAGCTTTATGAGCTTTACGACGACATAGACATAACGCAGCGAATAAAGATCCAGCGGCTTCGTTGGCTGGGTCATGTCGTCCGAATGGATACAAACGCTCCGGTTTTGAAAGTATTCGATGCGGTACCAGCTGGTGGTAGCAGAGGAAGAGGAAGGCCTCCTCTGCGTTGGAAAGATCAGGTGGAGAAGGACTTGACTTCACTTGGTGTGTCCAATTGGCGCCGGTTAGCACGAGAAAGAAACGACTGGCGCGCTTTGTTAATCTCGGCCAAAATCGCGTAAGCGGTTATCGCGCCAAGAGAAGAATTACATTAAACGTAAAGAACAGTGAGAGTATAGTTCTCCTAGCTTTTAATGCCTTAAGGCTTATTAGAAGCAAGTGAGAGTTATAAGAAGGGCTAGATAAAGAAAAATTCAAAGATCGAAAATTTAAGAAAGACCCCTTCTGAATACGATCGATACGATAAATAGAATTACTGTGACATGGTCTCCAAATGAACATAGCATATTCAAAATTGGAACGTACGAAATACGTGTTAGCACTTTAATTATACAATATATGGATAAGAGAACTGCGCACAGTTCAGTCTAGAAAAGTCTAATGTTGAATAAGGTTACCTATCAATAAAGTCAATATGACTACTAAATGTGAAATTCGATGAAAAAATAAAGCCAAGATCTTTTGTTTTATCTACAGTTTCTAGCAAAATATAGGTAAGTATGTACCGAGTGAACAATTGAATGAATATAAGTTTTTGCAAAAGTGATTTTGAAGTATTTCGTAATATTCTAAGAAAGGTGATTCTTAGTACACCAGAGGTATAGCCATGCCAGTCTATTATTCCGACCAACTCAGTATACCTCGGAGAGGACTGATTACATCGTTTCGGCTGCAACATTGAATAAGAATTTTGCCACTCTCTTTCCATCTCAGTAGGAATGGAATAAGGTATTCTCACTAAACAACATCGACACAACAGTCTATACAGATGGCTCTAAAATGGCTGGTGGTGTTGGAGTACGTCTTCTTAATGCCTGTCTTCCAGGTAAATAATTGATAATTGGGGAAGCTTGTAGGTTACTAATCACAGATTTCTCTTTTAAGAGCGATATCGCTATTCTCTCGGATAGTCAAGCTACAATCCAGACACCAGATTCAGCTACAATAGTCTCTAAACTGGTGGAACAAAGCAGGAGTGGCCTTACCATCTTGAGCGAAATCCATAAAGGTACCTTAATCTGGGCCCCGGGACATCGAAACATTGAAGATAACGAAAAAGCAGATGAGCTGGCAAAAGATGGATCTCACATGAGCAACGTTCTTGTAGAATCGGTATTCGCTCCATGGGGTGCAATCAAAAATACTATTTCTTCAAAATACCTCCGAGTCGTGGATCGTTGATGGAGCGGCCAGACGATATGCAAAATTATCAAAACATTATGGTCCGCCTACAAAATCTAACAAACGTCAACATTGATGAACATGAAACGGCGGAACGCCAGAAAACTCAAGGCAGTCATAACTGGATTTTTAAGACACACTGCCACAGTTGTAAACAACCCTAGATAAGGGAAACGATTTTCCATTTCCTCTGTGAGAATGCCCTGCCCTATGGCAGGAAATAATGTCAAACCTGGGCGAACTACTGTTCGAGAGTTTCTTGAACCACACAGAATGGAAATAGTCATGCTGCAAATAATAATTAAACAAGTTGGTAGCGAGGATGTGGCAACAAAATGGTGCGGAAGCGCTAGTTGGATTCTAGATGAATCACCACTTCAACCAACCAACCAATACCAGAATACAAATTATCTATATCTGTGGGCAAAAAGTAAGGTGAATTTGGTTGTAAAATGAAAAATCTTTATTTATTCTTGTAAATCAATTTCATCCCCTTCAAAATAATCCCCTCTCGATGAAATACACTTATGCCAACGATTTTTCCAATCCCCGAAACATGCCAAATAGTCCATTTCCGGTATAGCCATCAGCACCTTCTTCGATTCAGCTTTTATCTCCTCAATCCACTCGAAACGCGATCCCCGGAGTGGTCTCTTGAGTTTTGGGAATAGCCAGAAGTCACACGGAGCCAAATCAGGCGAATACGGTGGTTGCGGAACGATATGCGTGGAATTTTTGACGAAATGGTGACGATGAACGAGTACAGTGTGAGACGGTGCATTATCGTGATGCAAAAACTAAGAGTTGTTGGCCCATAATTCTGGTCTTTTTAGACGAATTGCTTCACGTAAACGACACATAACGCTCAAATAATATTCCTTATTAACAGTTTGGCCAGGTGGAAGGAATTCATAGTGCACCACACCACGAAAATCGAAAAAAACTGTCATCATGACCTTTATTTTTGAACGACTTTGACGTGCTTTTTTCGGTCTGGCCTCGCCTTTAGCACGATATTCGCTTGATTTGTCGGTTGTTTCAGGGTCGTAAGCATAAATCCAAGTCTCATCTCTCGTAATAATGCATTTGAGCTTGTCCTGATAGTCTGAGAGCATTGTTTCACACACAGAAATTGAGAGTTTTCGGTACCAAACTTAATTTGACTTTTCGTAGGCCCAAATGGTCTTTCAAAATGGTTTTCACAGATCCTTCTGATATTCCGATCATATCAGTAAGGTCTTTAACAGTCAACTGACGATTTTTGAGCACTAACTCCTTCACTTTGTTGACGTGTTGGTCATCTGTTGACGTCGATGGTCGTCCGGAGCGCTCCAAGTCATCAACACGTTCTCGACCCTCTTTGAAGTCTTTGTACCACTTATAAACATGGTCGAATCACTAAATGCCTTCTGCACCATGATAAACGTTTCCGCAGCCGAAATTTTATTCCGCAAACAAAATTTGATGCACTTCTCTGCTCAATCAAATCAGACATTGTAAAAATCGAAAAATGCACTCTTGGTCGTTTGGTAAACACAAGCGTAAATATATTACTGATAATGACATTCACATGAAAGTTAGCCCAGATATTATTAACAGTGCTGCCAACTCATGAAAAAAATAACTAAAGCGAAATTTTAATCCCGCGAAGTTTGACAAATAAATTCACCTTACTTTTTGCCCACAGTATATGTCATTAAGATCTGCATAGAGCAAAAAATGAGCGTAAGAAAAACAACTAGAAACAAATAGTAAAGGGCAAAATACTTCCTTGAGGAGCCTCAGAATAAGTCAAGAAAGGTGTAGAAGGTGTGCCGTTAATGGTGACAACACATTGTCTGCTAGAAAAATGGAATTTAACCCATTGAAAGAAAACCGAATGAATTCCAAAGCAAGCTAAGTTACTAATTAAGATATAATATACACCGTAACAAAAGCTTTTGAAAAATCTGTGTTGCAGTAAACCTGAAATCCTCTTGTAAAACACGTAATGCAGTATTTAGCTAAGTTAGAAACTGTGGAACGATTAGAAACAAATTCTGTATATATTTTTATAATTTTCAGAGGAATTTTGCTTTTAATGTTTAACTGCGTTTTTAAACACACCACTTTCGCAAAACTCAATATATACCATCAACTTGAAAGTGGCATGCAAGGCCACTTCATTTTTGGAATTAGCATTCAGGCGGCAACATAATACCGAACGAGGCACCCGCAGTACTGCGCATAAATTTATGAGAGCTTGTGCAAACATGTATGAGTACATTTAAATATGTTTTCAAATCCATTCAATCATTCACAAAGGCTGCCGAAGTTTTTATTTGAACAGGTGTTTTTGTGAAGTTGGAAATTACTTTTTTTATACGGAAATCTTTTTTTCCTTTCTTTCTCTTCCCTGCTGATTTAATAGGCCCAGTTTTCCCACAGTTTAATTGTAATTTTTCAATCAGCCAAAGGCTTAGCCTCAGGGTGGATTAGTACTCTAATGGAATTGTAAGATTAAAGAAGATTGTTGTTGTTGTTGTTATTTTTTTGTTTGTGTGTTTTTGTAGAATGAGCAATTTCACGCCGCTTCACATGACTAATGTGTTATTTCCGTTATTTACTGTAGACTGAATTCGAGATTTGTTTTTGCATGTTCATGAGAAATGGGCGGTGATATTTCAATATACTGACATAAATATGTATTATACAGGTATGTATATTTACGGTAGAATCACCTTTGATTAATTGCAGGCATATTTATTTACTTCATCTACCACAGCTGCGTCATGTCGTGTGTGCCAAGTTAGGTGTTGGCAATGATGGTTTATTGCGATGCAGAAGAATGAAACCCTTCATTGATGATTGTTGAGCGGAAATATCATTTTTATACATTTATATGGAGTGTTGGAGCTAACAAAACCACTTCAAATACCGGGAAAATTTTTATTATCAGATGCTTATACAGATAAAGATTGATGTTTAAAAATAGCATAAGAAATGTTTAATAGATACCTCTGTTTGCTCAAGTATTTGCACATAATTTAGTAGTTCAAATACAATTAAATTTGAAATTTGTTTGCTTTTTTAAAAACTATATTCAATAATCATAAGTTTTAAGTTTTTTTTTTTATTTTAGACAAATTACTACCATCTGGGCAATCCTAATGATTAGATTTGAAAATTCATGGATAATTACCAAATAGCCACTTTAGACCGCGTTAGCTGTATGAAAAAAACAGAAAATTATAATCAAGACTTAAATTTATCGTACCGAATTCCTTTAAATCGCCATTTTCGGAGTAGTTCATTCTGTTTTTGGAAAACTGTTTTTTTTTCATTTTGTTTGGTTTTTAGAGTCCTATTTTCATATTCTGTATTTTGCTGTCGGAGAGAGGATCTCAAATATTCTGAGGGAGACATTTTCTCAAATAACTTAGATCAACTTGAGACCAATTTAGAAAACTTCAGTGCATAACTGTAATGCGGCTTTTTTGTTTGTTATGGCTACTGCACTGTGTAACTCGCGGGTAAATAGTGGACGAAATACTCAAAAGTGGCAAACTGGGATGTTAGGAGTGGAGGGAATTCAATTTTTTTTAACTCACAGTTCACAGCTTTGATTACGACGGCTTTCTACAGTGAAACCTCGATGTAACAAACTTCGTTATAACGAAAAACTCAACATAACGAATTTTTCTTTAAGATCCTTGAAAAAATCTCGCTTTTACGAAGTCATACAAAAATGCTCTATAGTCATAACGAAAAATTTCTGAGTCTGAAAGCCTCTGTATAGCGAAGCAATTTTTCGAACACCTCTATACAACGAAAATAAAATAAAGCAAAATCAAATTTGTGGCAAGCCGTTAAAGTTCCGTTATCCCAAACCTCAGCATAACAAAGTGAGAACTAAGCAAAATAAACAAAAGTCCCGTAATTATGTTACGTGTACCCAAAAATTTTTGAAATTGTATGTAGTCACTCGTGCCTTGACTTTTGCCAAAATGAGTTCATTAAAACGTAATTCCATTTCTATTCGCGAGAAAAAATTAATAATTGATGCCGTTCATCAAGCTTATAAATCGAAGCAAGAAATTGCTAAACAATTTAATATTCCGCCGAGTACTCTTTGAAAAATTTCTTAAAATAGGGAGATTATTTGCAAGACCAAGGCATTAAAGATGAAAACAATGCGGGCTGCAGAATATGGAGACATTGAGCACTGTTTGTTTAAATGGTTTTCACAATGTCGGACTCAAAACATTCCTTTAGGAGGTTCGTTAATTAAAGCCAAAGCTGAAAAGTTGTACGTATGGAGCACAAGGAATTTAAGGCTAGCAGCGGATAGCTTGAAAATTTTAAAAAGCGCTATGATATCGGATTTCGAAAAGTGAGTGGGGAAAGTGCCAGTGTAAGTGACCAAGTTTGTTCGGTCTGGAAAACGTTTATACCATGTCTGTTGGTAGAATATCAGCCCCACAATATTTTTAATGCAGACGAAATTGGGCTATTTTTTAAATGCGCACCAGATCGAACAATGGCACTTAAATCTGAGAAATGCCGCGGTGGAAAACATAGCAAGGAAAAGACTCTCAATTTTATTTACGGTAAATAGTCCTGACAGCCGCCATAGCCGAATGGGTTGGTGCGTGATTACCATTCGGAGTTCACAGAGAGGTCGTTGGTTCGAATCTCGGTGAAAGCAAAATTAATAAAAACATTATTCTAATAGCGGTCGCCCCTCGGCAGGCAATGGCAAACTTCCGAATGTATTTCTGCCATGAAAAAGCTCCTCATAAAAATATCTGCCGTTCGGAGTCGGCTTGAAACTGTAGGTCCCTCCATTTGTGGGACAACATCAAGACGCACACCACAAATAGGAGGAGGAGCTCGGCCAAACACCCAAAAAGGGTGTACGCGCCAATTATTATTATTTTTTTTTCAATAGTTCTGGCACTGAGAAGAGAACTACTTTGCGAACAAAAAAGCTTAGATGACTACTGAAATATGGTTGGATTGCTTAGAAAATTTTGACAACCACATGACTAAGGCTAATCGCAAGGTGTTATTGCTCGTTGATAACTGCATGGCGCACAAAAACCCTACATCACTGAAATCTATTAAATTACAATTTCTGCCGCCAAACGCAACATCGAAACTACAACCTCTAAATCTGGGAATAATTAAAAATTTCAAGCAATTCTACCGCAAAGAGGTGGTAAAAATCAATGATATGGAAGAGGGCCGCAAAAGTAATATCAACGTTCTACAAGGCATCAGAATGGCCCATAAAACATGGAAAAATGTAAAACAACCAACGATTGTCAACTGTTTTGTCTACAGTCCAAATAAATATTTTGACCACATATGATTGTGTTCAAGAGAGCGAAAAATGGCTTGTCGTTAAAAACCATTTCAATTTGGATGAACGATTTGATGATTTTGTTACTTTCGATGATAACGTCAGTACTACGGGTCTTATTACTGATGATGACGTTGTTGATACTGTTTTAAACAGAAATACAGTCGACATTGTTGAGGAGGTTGAATAGGTCGAGAACGTTATCACTGCCAAAGAAGCTAAAGAAATGGTTGAAAAGCCAAGAAGTGCATTCGATAGCTTAGCATCTGTTGAGCGAAGTATTGATGGCTGCATTCAAAACTTGCGCAAACAAACAAAAATAACCAATTATTTTAATAAAATCTAATTGAAAAAATGTATAACTTTTTATAAAAAATACCACCCCACTTCAGTGCAGTTTTATCATTATTTTGATGTGAACAGGTAAAAGCAGTATTTATAACGAATTTTCTTTCAAATTTATTAAAATTTCGTTTTACCAAGGTTTTACCAATAAGTACCTACAGTGAATAAATAAATATAACGAAAAATTTTCTGGTTCCCTTCAGATTCGTTATATCGAGGTTTCACTGTATATCCTGTATCTCTTAAAGCGAACTTTGCATGGTAATGTTCCCCACACTTTTTATTATTCCGTGAGCCACATCGCGGATTTTTTTCTGCCAAACTATCCTTCATAAATTCATTTAGCTGATTTGTTGCATTCATTAAGGTAGGTAAATTAAATTAGTAACTAAATTTCTGCTCAGGTTCAGTTAAGCTGCAATAAAAACAATAAATTCATATTGTATTAAAAATGTCCAATGGAGCAGGGAAGCCATAGAAAGGCTAGCCGCACATCTATTGGGTACCGGGTCACAAAGGCATCATAGGAAACTAAATAGTAGATGAGACAACTAAAAGTACTGCTAATGTACATACCTTTTGAACAAGAGAACAAGATACAAAAACCGCTAACAAAATATAAAATGAAATAGGCGACTGCATGAAAAAGCAAGCGGAAAATATGTAGGTGGACTAATCTGACCACAAGTCATGTGAGAACTAATGTCAAAAAACTGACTCAATTCAAACTTCAGCTTCCGCTAAAAGACTGCAGAACTATTATAGGTGTGCTGAAAGGCCATAATCTATTGGCTGCTCATGTGTACAAAATAGAGATTGCTAGCAACGCCAAATGCAGGAAGTGCCGAGAGGATATGGAGGTAACTTTAAACAACCTTCTGTGTCTTTGTCCGGCATTATGAAAAATTCGATCGAAATGCCTGAGAGCCTCACAAATTGAGGGTCTTGAGGATATCTCAAAAATAGACCCTCCTGCGCTGCTAGATTTACTAAAAGTGTTGACATCCTTCATGATATGTATTTTAAATCTTCATATAGGTCAGTATCCGTCTGGTATCGCTATGGAAATCTGCAAGTATACAAGAGCGCGAAGAACTGACATGAGACGGAATTTCGAATTCCGAAACTCGAGTAAAATCATGCAAGTCTTTCTGTGTTTCCTGTTCAGGATAAGTTGAGGAGAAGTCTAAGCCAGCTATGTACTAACAACAGATCGACCAATCGGCACTCATGTAAAGTATTGCTTTCACTAGCAACTATACTCGTTGAAAAATTGAGAGACTTAATAAAAATAATTTTCGGCTCCCTAAGCTGCGCTGGAGTATTATCCATATGACCACTGGGTTCGAATTCTCCTATAGCGACTTATGTAAGTGGTGGCAAAGAGTCCACTCATTTGAAGGGGTAATGTTTATACTGGTACAACAAAAACAACAACTGGTGCAACACAAACAGCCTATTCGGCATATGCTGTTCAAATTCCCTGCTCCTCGAAGAATGCGCTACCCGAGATTATAGGTTTTATTTTGTAGTGTTTTTCAAGAAACGTCTCCAACTTTGAAATTTAATTAAAGTCATAATTGTGAGTTGAGATTTGCGACACAGGCACATACTGAGGTTGGTGTTTGGAAGCCTATAACTTGAAATAATTTGAGTAACTTCTTCTCGACTGCTCTGCTTTTCTGATGCTATGGTTCAGACATCTTTGTTCCAACATTACCAGGGTTGATTTGAAGTTATTGGGTTAGGTTAGGTTTTGGCGGTTGTCGACTATGGAACACACTCAAGTTCATAGCCCATTATGATGGCGCATGGGAACTTGTCCTTATCTTCCCTAAAACCTTTTCAAACATTTTAAAAAATTACTGATATCCACAGTATTGAGATCTCCCAACTTAATAAAAAGTTGTTTACCAAAAGTGGTGAATCTACGTCTACGAGATCGACTCTGCCTCTTCCCAATTTAGACAGCTCCTGCAGAAGTCTGTGCTATTAAGGGTGAGGTCTGTTTAATTGTTTTTAGAGATACGCAGTGATTGTTTAATTAATTTTAAATCCACGTCGTTCAAGCATTCGTTTCTCTCCTCTTTAGTTTTTTCTATCATCTGTCTAGGGGTACTTCAATGCATGATTAGTTCCTACCTGTCATATTTGTTAAAGTTGAAACTTATTAAATTCAGTACTTGAATATTCAGCATTCAAATGCAGTACTCAAATTTTACTGGCTTACACAAAATTTTTGCTCAATTCCTTCACTCATGCGGCACAACACTTAATTTTTCAGCAGCTGAAATCTGTTTGTCGAATTCATTAGAAAACACAACAACAGTGAAATTTCATGTTTCTCTGCATACTTTTGCAGTCTCACAGCTATTACTTTTTGTCTCCTTTGCGTCATGCGCCACACTGGGTCCACTTATTTGCATTTGCCTCACTCAAAGTTTCATTACTTGCCACATATATATAATGTACGCATACAAGTATATGTGTACGCTTGTTTGCATGCATGTTAATTATTTAATTTTGCAGTGGCCGGATGCGCTGCTCGGTTATACGGCTCGATACTCTCAGTTATTACTTCTCGTTTATCTTTTTTGTCGCATGCGATTTGCGTACTGTAGTGTTTAATGACACTTAAATAAGTGTCAGAACACATCGAAATACTTAAGTAATTGACAATTCATTAAGCTTTATCACAATTAAATTGATGGTTTTGTGGTGGCATGCTATAGTTGTCATTGCAGCACTCTTACCACCATTTGTCCTGCTTCATTTTCTTTTGTGTCAGGTAGCATTTTTTTCTCCACCATCAGCTTCACTCACTCTTTCTCGTTTCCTTGAAATTTATTCAATTTCATTAAATTTATTTAGTAACTGCTTTCCAAGGCCCCATAAATTCGAAACTTAATCAGGCGAATTGCCTATAAAAGTACAACGCAATTTCCACAATTTCTGCTGTGTTCTACACCCAGAAAAATAACATTGGTTAAATGTAACAATTTCCGTGGTTAATTTTACTACCATGTAAATTGTTGTTGCAAAAATTCTCAGCTAACTGCAAACGTTGGTCAAATTAACAATTTTTTTTCGGTTAGTGCGCGCTCTGTATAATTTGTTGCTGTAATTTAAACAATTTTAGCTTGTTATATTAACTGTTTGGAAAAGTTAAAATTTTCCTTACATTTTGTTGTTGTTTTCTTACCAACAAATATGGTAGAATTAACCAATTCAAAAATTGTTACTTTCTTCACTTACTATTTGTTCAGTAAAATTAACCTACGTAAATCGTATTTTTTTTCTAATGTTATTTTGTTAGTGTGATTTAACTGATCTTATTTGGTTAATTTTACAATAAAATTGTACATTTGAAAAAAAAACTAAATCAACCATAAATCTTGGTTAATTATACCAGTACCAATCAGTTAAAATATTTCTCCCTGAAAATGCCTTTTAACAATTTCAATAGGTTATTTTGACAGTGGCAAATTGTGCCACTACTATTCCCTGTGTTAAAGTAACCATTGATACAGCAGTTAAAAAATAAACGATTGCAATAATAGTTAGAAGCGGACCATGTTGTTGCTGTAGTTATTGTTTGTAACGGAACTTCGCCGACGCTCGCTGCAATCAGTTGGTTGAAAGCTTTGAGCAAGCCGGTTGAATGTAAATTGTGTGTGCAAGTTATAAAAATGGAAAATAATATTTTGGAATCTGCAGAAAAGGACGGATTGGAATCTTTATTAGACTCTTGGGGATTCAGCTACATTTTACGAACATTAAAAGGTAGGTTTATTAAAAATAACTTTTGTAAATTAACAAAAATGCTGGTGAAACGGCGTCAGGCAACCATTCCGTTATTTGGCTTTGGTTGTGTTGTTGCTTTTATTGCTCATATAAAAAGTGTGAAAATAATTGCATGCATCGATTTCTGTTTGTAAATGAAATAAACTTATTAAGTAAATGTTATATTTTAACAAATCGTAGATGAATCTATAACACTTGAACGGCTAAGATATTTGGAAAAGCAGGACTTGACATGCTTATTCCGGGAACGTAAGTTAAGAGAAAAAGTGGAGTTTCGTTTCAAGCTTCAGCAATGGAAAATGGAAATGGAAGGTTTTGAAAATAAGTATACTACAGGATTTGTTAATAACGGCACAATTTTAAGTAAGACATATTTCAGGAACGCAAGCAATGTTTCGAATATTGAATTTCTTTCACAAAACATATCTGTAAATACTACATATAATTTCACAGATAGAATCACTAAAAAAAGCACTTTTTACAAAGTGAGTTATTTTTTACTTTCCAAAGCTTTAGACATTTTCGAGATCAAGGACATAATTTTACTAGGAGATTTCGAAGTAGGCTTTGTTTGCATCAAGCACAAAATTGAAAGTTTTTCTGACCATTTCCAGTCATATTTGGTTTCACTGAAAGAAAGTAGTTTTACAATTCTACACCCGTCCGAATTTTACAAGTCACCTTTACAAATAAATCGCTCTCCAAATGAAAATTTATCTATAAGACCGAAATTCTATTAATACAGTGTACATATACAATATATTTTCTCGAAAAAACACATGTTTAGGCTAAGAAAAATAAACTAAATTAGAGACATAGGGGCTTTAAAAACATTCGATCCTCCAAATTGAAGTCATTTTTTAAAAGATGTTTTGTGCAAAACGAATAATGCAAACGCCATATAATTTTGTTATGGATAATTAAAAATATGGTTTAAAAGCTATGCTATATATTGTTTTTACAAATTAAGTATGTTTAGTTTTCCTGAAAAAAAAAAAATTTAATGCACTTTTTTTTATATAAAGGTATCTGAGAGAGATTACTGAATAATTATAATTTAGTTATAAAACTGAAAACTTGTGATTAAAACTACATTAAAAAAGCTCGAAGAGATTTGTAAAAGGTTCTGATTTAACCTTTTTTTTTTTTAATTGTACGTACACTTATTTATTTATGTTTAAAAAGTTATCTTAAAGACTGTTAGGGATAACTTAAAAAAAATCTCCAACATTGTTACTTTTTGTGAATTATTTTTATTACAATCCATTTAAAAAAAACAAAATAAATTTTCCTGAATAAAATACAAATACTGTTTTTATCTTTACAACGTTGATGTTTAAATCAAAACGATATAGAGTAGAAATGTAACTATAAAGATTCTAATTGTTTAATAACTATTCTACAAAAATTTTATTGTATCTAAAATTGTGGTAATACTAAACAATTAATATTGTTATCACACAATTTATATTGTAGGATTACAGTATAAATAGTACTTTGACAATTTTAATTGTTTATGTACCACAACTTCAGTAACAATACAATTTTTATAGTAATGTAACAGTAAAAATAGTTAATTCTACAATTTTGGGGTTATATTACAATTTTTACACTAGTTTTTACCAACTTTTGTGGTTAGGTGGGCATTACTATTAATATAAGTTAATTTTACCAATTTTTATAGGTTGGAGCCATACGAACCTACTTTTGTGGTTAAGTGAACCAATTTCACATTGTTAAATTTCAACCATTTTTTTTGGTAAAATTAACAATTTTTAACCACAACTTCAGTAAGGGTTGCTAACTATTTTCTATTGGTTGGTTTCACCCATATTTATAGGTTGGAGCCGTTTTAACATAGTTTTTCGGTTAGTTTTACCAATAAAATTTTTTGAGTGTATTTATAGGGTGGGCCATGTAAAATTTTCTTTTTGAATCGGATATAAAAAAAATAATAAATATTTTTTCAAACTTTTTTTTTATTTTGAAGATTGAACATTGTCATTTATGAATAAAAAATAATATCGTTCAAATGACTGCCACGACTGGCTTTACAGTAGGCCATTCGATCAACCCAATTTTTAAGCACATTTTCGATTGCTTGGGCTCCAATTTCATGAATGGCAACTTCGATTTCGTGTTTTAAAGCATCAATCGTCTCTGGATGGTTCGCATAGCAATTGTCCCTAACGGCTCCCCACAAAAAATAGTCCAACGGCCTTAAATCACAGCTCCGAGGCGGCCAATTGATATCGCAATTTCGGCTGATTATTCGGTTTTCAAAAACGGTAGCCAAAAGTTCGAGTGTAACTTTGGCAGTGTGACAAGTTGCACCGTCCTGTTGAAACCAAATGTCGTCCATGTCATCCTCTTCAATTTTTGGAAACAAAAACTCATTGAGCATGTCACGGTAACGCTCGCCATTTACTGTAACCGCGGAAGAAGAAGAAGACTCACCACTTTGGAAATAGGTTTTCAATATTTCCCAACTTTGTTCAAGCGTATAGCGTCCCATTTCGTAAGTGTCAAACCTTTAAGTAAATTGTGAACACATTCAGCACGTCGTTTGTGTTACGATTCTCAAAAAATAGGCGGTTCAAAAAGCAAACGCTATATGGCCCACCCTGTAGTTGACTTCTGAAACCATAATTGCTTCGTGCCGTGTGCGCGTCTCTGCTAGTGCTGGCTAATGATACATCCATCGAAGTGCAGTTGTGCGTTGTTATTGCTTGAGGAGAGCAGTTCTTGTCTATTCACCTAAGCGGCCGTATGTACTCGTACGTATGTAGATACTCGTCCGTACTTAGTTGCGCTCAGTTCATTTTACCCCAGTTACTACATATTCGCAAACTGTGATAATATTAACCACAAATGGGCTTTTGCCTAGGTATTATATTTAATTGTGAAAAAATGTCTGATAGTAAGAAAATTGCTGCTACATTTGCCGGGTAATGATAGTCTGGAATGAAAATGTGCCTGACGATACATAAATTAGTAATTGAAATTGTAGTTAAATGGCGTAAGAACAAAATACTATTTAAGAAAAGTTTTTGTATACTATTCACATGCGATTGCCTGAAGTTGTGACATACTATTGGCATACCCTCTCATACAAAACTTTACACACTTTGCAGCAAAAAGTTCTATCGAACTTCAATTTTTGGTTTATTCCGGCGAAAGGGGCTTGTTCTTAAAATGGCCTCATAATAGGTAAAAAGGGATATGTATCTTGAAGTTTTTAAGTGCAGAATAGTGACTCTTCATCTCTGAAAAAGCGTGGCTCGTCCGCTAGTGAGCGTTGGAGTTCGTTGGCCTTCAGGAAATGAACGCGCTCAGGATCATATCCAATAAAAATTATAGCACTTGTACATAACGACGAATAAATTATCATACTATAACATTAAATTCTATTTTAAATAACTTCATCATAAGCTTCTCGATGCCTTGCTGGATTCCAGAGAATGCCTAATGTTTCTTAGCTAGGACAACTGTTTCCGTTTCTGCCACGTTTTCCTTCTACATTTCCTTGAAGTATTAATTGCGTCGTATGCTGCCATTTGTCATTTCTCATGATATGTCCAAGTATGCAGTTTTTCGTCGCTTAAGGGGGGGTAAGGGATAAACGCTAAAAAAAAACACTTTTTTCATGAATTTATTGTAGCGAAACGGTTCAAGTCAGTTTATCAAAAGTGGTTGCATATTATAAAGTAACATTTCAAGAATATTTGATAAAATTTGCATGTAAAAATATTGCAAAATGAGCGAATGAGAGCACATTTACGTAGACGTCTTTTCAAAAATGCATTTTGCAGTAGTCAGCATATCTCAGCGTAGAATCATCTGAAATCAAAAAAATCGAATAATTTAGTTAAAGTATGAGTTAAACTTCCCCCCAACGTTTATTTTGACGATTTATTTTCATTTTCAGCCATATGGTAGTCGTTTGAAGTAAAAGGTGATTTTTGACGAAAAAATGCCGCCATTTTGTAGGTGTAAAACCACCTTAATATAAAAAAATGGCGAAAAAAAACGTTGGGGGGAGGTTTTTTATATGTAAAATATGTGTGCAAAATTTCAAAAGGATCGGTTGAGTAGTTTTCAAATGCCAATGACTACGCACTTTAAAAAAAAAAGGTTCGAGAAAACCGCGTTTAAAGTCTGCTGCGTCTCGGCAGATGTTTGAGGCGGCTCGGCTTTATGCTCTATAACTTAAAAAGTTTTGCTCGGATTGACCTAAAATTTTAACACGGTATTTTTGAAATGTTTGTGCGAAAGATCCACATCACAAATGTTTCCAGTTAGTTTAAATCGATGTTTTTTATTGTCCATATATCCATGGCTTAAAGGAGGACAAACAATACTTACCATTTAGCAATATGGATTTTAAGTTTAATATTAAAGTCATGATTACTTAATACATTTTTGTACTTATAAAATACTGCTCTTGAATACTCCATTTTGCTCTTATCTCTTTAGAAGGATCCCAGTTTTCGGTAATCCAGCAGCCTAAATTTTTGAAATTATGCACTCGTTGTATAATTAAGTTGTGAACGGTTAAGCTTGTATTCTCGTGTTTCTTCTGATAACTATCATGTTAGTCGTTTTGTTAGCATTGACTTTCAAGCCATAATTCTTGCTGCAGAGCGCTGCATTGCTGACCTGTGCTTGTAATCCACTCAGATTGTCAGCTAGAAAAGTAGTGTCGTCGATATGCGAATTTTGTAATGCTTCGTGAAAAATTCTTTCACAGTAGAAGATAAACAGTAATGGTGAGAGACTACACCTTTTTCTGACTCCTCTTCGAATGGCAATTGCTTAGAAGCCGAATTCATTATCTCCCATTACTAATTTGCATTTCTTGTATATTCTGTTATGAATAATTTTTAATAATATTTTTAATGAATGACTTAATAGATTTGTCAATCCGTACTCACAGCATTTCCTGCAGAAATCTTCTTTGGAAGGACAATAAAAGTAGATTTTAGCCAATCTTGGTGATGTTTTCTCGAGTCGAAAACATAATTGAATATTATTTCAAGAATTTCAAATGTTTTTCTTTTCGCTGGATTCGAAAATAATTTCATTCTCGTCATTTACTAGAATTGTTGGCATTGTTTTGCGGTATACACCGGACGCCTCTTTAAGCTCCTTGTGAAGGTTGAAGTCGTCGTGTAACCTCTGCAATCTCTCAATTCGCTTACATTGATCGCTCATCCATTCAATTTTTGCAGATCGTATTTCGCGTCGGATCTTATTATTAATTTCTTTATATTGCAACAAATTTGTATTTTTGTGAGTAAGTCGCTATTGCATTAGCGCAGCTATTTCATACGTCATCCACTTGCTTTTTGTTTCATACGACTTAATGCTTAAGTTACTTGTTTCAAGCTTATTAAGAACCGTTTTGAAATGACCCCACTATAGTTCTAGTAGTTACTCTAGTACTGGTATAATGGAACATTTGTTTTTTACTCTTACCGCAGTATTATGGACTGAATATCAGTGCCGACTTCATAACGCTTTTTACATCTTCTAAAATATATAGTATATACAAATTATTCGATTTTCTTTGACTGGGTTTTTTCTTGTTTCCTTTTATTCTTTCCTCTTTATCGTTCCTTTGACAGTTTGTTCTGAACATTTATTTTGCATCGAAGTAACGGGTGATCAATCATGAGGTGCTTTTTTCAATAATTAAAAAAAACAAAAATGTAAATTATGTTCAAAACCTTTATTTATCATTTGAAAGGACATTCTTTGACATTTACTTTTTGAATATGACTTCATTCAAATGTTGGCCGCAACTACGCTTAAGGTGGTCCATTCTGAAGGTCCAATTTTCAATCACTCGTTCGAGCATTTCGACTGGTATGTCGTGAATAACACGCGTAATGTTGGCTTCCAGAGCTTCAATCGTAGCTGGTTTATCAGCATAGACCTTGGACTTCACGAATCCCCAAAGAAAAAAGTCCAAAGGTGTGATATCACAAGATCTTGGTGGCCAACTCACAGGTCTTAAACGTGAAATCAGCTGCTCTCCGAAATGACTTCTCAATAAAGTCATTGTTTCACGAGCTGTATGGCAAGTGGCTCCGTCTTGTTGAAACCAAATGTCGTAGAGATCATTAGATTCAATTTCAGGTAGCAAAAAGTCCGATATTATGGTACGGTAGCGAGCACCATTCACAGTTACGTTGCGACCATCATCATTTTTGAAAAAATATGGACCGATGATTCCACCAGCTCATAAACCACACCAGACCGTTGTTTTCTCTGGGTGTAAAGGTAGCTCTTGAACCTGTTCTGGTTGCTCTTCATCCCAAATACGCCAATTTTGCTTATTGACGTAACCATTGAGCCAGAAATGCGCCTCATCGCTGAACAAAATTTTGCTCGAAAACAGCGGATCTTCTTCAATCTTTTCAACAGCCCAATCAGCAAAACGGTGACGTGCAGGAAGGTCATTTGGCTTTAGTTCTTGTACGAGCTGTATTTTGTATGCTTTTAAATGAAGATCCTTCCGTAAAATTGACCAAGTTGTTCCATATGACAGTCCAAGTTGCAGAGAACGGTGCCGAATCGATTCATCGCGGTTTTCACGTACACTCTCTGCTACTGCCGCTATATTCTCAATGCTTCTTGCTGGACGTGGTCTATTGGGTCGAGAATTATCCACCAATGAATATTCGGATTCAAACTTGTTGATGGTATGTCGAATAGTGTTTAAGGCAGACCGATTATGTTGACCATAATGCGGTCTAAGCGGACGAAAAACATTTGTCACAGAACGCTGATTTTCATAATATAGTTGAACAATTTGTAGACGTTGTTGCGGTGTGAGTCTTTCCATGATGAAATGCCAAACGCTGTTCAACAAATCCACGATGACAGTTTGCCACAACTCGCGCGCGATCTGTAAAAAACGCAAATGAAAAAAACTCCTCTTAATTGATCACCCGTTACAAACATTTAGAAGAATATTTGTAATAGGTAATAGAATTTGTCAATCAATAAAGAGTGTGCATAAAAAATAAATAAATAATTGGCGCGTACACTTCTGTTAGGTGTTTGGCCGAGCTCCTCCTCCTATTTGTGGTGTGCGTCTTGATGTTGTTCCACAAATGGAGGGACCTATAGTTTCAAGCCGACTCCGAACGGCAGATATTTTTATGAGGAGCTTTTTCATGGCAGAAATACACTCGGAGGGTTGCCATCGCCTGCCGAGGGGCGACCGCTATTATAAAAATGTTTTTATAATAATATAATCACGCACCAACCCATTCGGCTACGGCGGTCGCCAAGTGCATAAGTGATGAATATTATTCCTTTTCGGTGTTTGTATTTAAGATAATTAAGCCTGTGTAATAGAGGATTTTCTCAAACTTATGCAAAAAATATAAAATTTTAACGTTAAGTATTCCTATTAATTCTCAATGGTAATATATTAAAAGTATTATACAAATCAGTTCCGGGTAAGCATGTAATGCGTCTAAAAAATCCTTATATATAACATTAAACAAGCAAATATCGCCTGGTCGATGCATCACACAAATAATATCGAACTGATCTATACGGAGCGTTAGTATGGTGGTCTGCATTAAACAAACAACTTTGGGCGGCTAACAATCGTACAACTAGCAGTCTGCGCAGAAATAACTGAAACTATGAAATCGTGTCCAGCAGATGCACTTCATGCCATGCTCCGCCCTCTTATCAGTGGACTTGTAACTACGACTAACAGCAAGAAATACTTTCAGAATAAAAAAAGTTGGTTTTTGGAATGCTAAGATGTTTGGCTACAACTTATCTGATTTTACTACCGCTACCATAGAGTTTAGAATAAGGCTTAAAAAAAAGTTCGCCACTCGAATGAAATGGGATTTGAGTTCACTAGTCAAAGAGAATACAATTGCACTTTACCAAGATGGATTGCGGCGTCGGCGCCGGTGCATATTCGAAAGGCCTCGAAACTGCCAAGTCCTTTGTCTTCGAATAGTATTTTTCAAGTGGAAGTGCTCAGGGTAAGAGAAACTTATAGGATAATTAGGAACCTTCCGCAACAACTCTCGGAAATTGTCAATCAGCCATCTTAGCTTTAAAATCACCTACAAACAATTCAAAAATCGTCAGACAATACAAAGAAGAACATAATGCTTTAGCTTGCACGATAGACATCACTCTCAGGTGGGTATCTGGTGATAGGAACATAAAAGGAAATGAGAAAGCCTGAACTGCCAAAAGAGTGGGCTTTCTATAATATAACGAATCCGATGCCGTAGAAATAGCCTGTCCCCATGACGTGCGCAAAAAGAACTTTTCTCCCAATGCCAGAAGCAGGCCGTTGACAGATGGGCTAACACGGATACCTACAAAATAACTAAACAAATTTAGCCTGATTTCAACAAATCCAGAATTACGTTAACATTAACTGGCTGCTGGTGCCATTACAAAGATAGATGTAGAGGAATCTAAGGAAACAGTCTTTCACTATCTGTGTGAGTGCCCAGATCTAGTGGCTTTGCGGCATAGAATGCTGGGGGAATTCTCAATGGCTTACTTGAGAAAAATTGCAGAAAAGAAAATAGACGACACAGGCAGACTCATAGTCAAATAAAGTGGTTCGAATAATAAAAAAGCAGTGGTTCTTTAGGCAGTGTATCAATTTGACATATTTTGTGCTCAGTCTGAAAAATAAGTGGTATATTTGGGGTTGAACCAATTGAAAAGCGAATTTGTTTCCCTAGTTTGATGGCACAACCATCACGCCATCACTGACACCACTTTGAGCGCGTCTCGATACCACTTGAGGAACATTTTGAGACATTTCACGTTGCTAGTGAAGTTTGATAACATTTGATGCTTACTTTCGGTGAATCGAATCTTCCAAAAAATATACGAGAAATTGTTTATGCTTTTACAGGAAAGACATTCACTGTATTTCATCGACACAATAAAAAGTTTCTGTTTTAGACAAAGGTTACTTCAATCTCTGTTCGTCACGCTTAAGTAATCCACTTGTATTCTCACTAATTCAGCACTTTTTCCCGCACTGCTTAGTGCCATTGTCACGTGCTCTATCATTGTTTGCATTGCAGAGTCATCAACATTTGCAGTAAAATATGCATAGGAGGCAAAAGTTGACAATAACTCATTACCTTATCCAATACGTGACTATGTGTGTATATGGCATGCCTCTAAAGGAAAAATTACAATAAATAGGAAGAAATGCAATACAGATTTTTGTGTGAACTTTTTTGTATTGTTTTGCGGTGCCACGAGTACCTAAGCACTGTGCATTGTCTGTTTAGTGTAGAAAAAAAAACAAAATAATAACCACAGTAATGAAAATATTTTACAAATGGAAAAAGGGATAGTAATTGCCAATTTGTATAAAAAAATATATAATTAAAATATTTTAATTTATTTTTAATTTACTTTTTTTTATTTTTTCTTTTGTTTAATGCATAGCTTTATTTACGGGATCGCCTAGTAAAGTTAAGACCGAAAGTCATTTTTTAATTTGGACTCTCAAAATAACTGATGTTAGCATACGCAGTGACAAATAACCTTTTCATTAAAAAATAATGATCTAAAAGGACTTCACTAATACGAAATATATGTTTTTCATTTTAAATTAGAATAATTCATAAATTTGAGTTTTTGAATACTGATACTAAAAACGACCGACTAATTAATTTTGAAGCAAAATGGTTAAATTTTTGAAAATGTTCTCAGCTCTTCCGAATATTTAAACCAGGCGTTAGATTCATAATCAGTGACCCAATGATGTACAATTTTCCACAATAGAACAACGCGTTCAAATTATGGAAACTTATTATGAAAATGGTCGATCTTTAAGAACAAAATATTGAAAAATTCATTAGTTTTTGGTGGAAATAATCGCCCGAATGAGTTGACAATTCGAAACTTGGTGAATAAGTTGGGTCAAGAAATTGATTCTGTTAAAAACTCAGCGTTCCGTTGAGAGCATTGCTGCTGCAGCACAAAATTTAACATCATTATCTCGACATCATTATTTCAACAATTAGGGCGTTTCTTGAATCAACGGTTTTTCGGATTTTACCTCTAGACGTGCTAATGGCATCGAATGGTATTTGAATTTCCGTGCATGAACATCAAATAATAGACAAGATTTTGTCTAATGGTGGTCGCCCTTCGGCAACCAATGGCGACCCTCCGAGTGTATTTGTGACATGAAAAAGCGCCTCATTAAAATCATTTGCCGTTGCTTCCATTTCTGGAACAACATCAAGACGCAAACCACAAATAGGAGAACGAGCTCGGCCAAATATCTAACAGAATTTTACGACCCCATGTCGAGGGGTCCAAGTATTTGGACTTTACTAAAAATTGTTTTATGTGTAGGCTTGAGTAAAATAGGAAGTAAATTGAAAAGGATTAGGGTAAGACTCCGTCAGAAAATATGAGATTTGCAAGTGGTCTTTCGATTTCTTTGAAACTTTGGGAAATATTAGTTCTAGGTAAGATACATTCAAGCCTAAAAGGATTTTGAAAAATTTTCAAAATTGAGTCATCTACGCCATGTTGAATATCGGGACCGTGTTTTTTCAAAAATCAATATTTCTTGAACCGGTGGATGGATTTCAATGCAATTTACAGACAATATAGAAACAAATAAGTAGTTTAAATTAGTATTATGTAAAAAAAAAATTTCGAAATTTTGACCAAAAAAAAGTCAAAAAATTTTTTTGAATCAATTTTTAGTTGATTTGGCCACTTTTTTAGATTTTCTGTTATACACGTAACGATTCCTTATGATTTAACCTTTATTTTGAAAAAAAAAATTTTATGGTGTCTATAATAGTTCTCGAGATATTGCGATTTTAGTGGAAGCGCGCACGCACTTTCGCGTACGCACGCACGGTTCGCGCTGCGTTATGTGTTCCTGTATGAAGTGACTGGAGCAGACTGCTGCAGGTCTGTGCGCGTTTTTCTACTCCTGCGCTGCGTAACCGCGAAATTCACGGTGTTCGCTTCCACTAAAATCGCAATCGCACCAAGGTGCATTAGTTAAGGTCCTAAGTATTTATGAAAATAATGTTTCAATTCAATTGAGCAATGCTTTCTTTGACCAATTCTATATGGAAATGAATGCGTTTGCAAACGATGTTTTCGGCTATGAACAAATGTTGGAATCGAATGAAAAAGGAAAGAAACGCGAAATGATAAAAAAAATTCTTGGAAAATTTAAAATGAATGGTGCTTTTTATGGAACATATGGACCAAATGAACACAAAAAAATAATTTAGTTTTGTTTTGATTTTTTGCAACATTTTGGTTTTCAGTTAATACAATAAAAACAATACTGTTTTTTCGTGAACACAAAATTCTAAATTTATCTATACTAATATTATAAAGAGGAAAACTTTGTTTGTTTGTTTGTTACGAATAGGCTCAAAAACTACTGGACCGATTTTAAAAATTCTTTCACCATTCGAAAGCTACATTATCCACGAGTAACATGGATTATATTTTATTTTGGAAATAGGGCTCGAGATATAGGTCAAAACGTGGACCCGGGTAACCTTCGGACGTGTATGTACAATATGGGTATCAAATGAAAGCTGTTGGTGAATGCTTTAGTACAGAGTATATTTCATGCCGCTCCGTGACTGGGGTCTCGAGATATAGGTCAAAACGTGGACCCGGGTAACCTTCGGATGTGTATGTACAATATGGGTATCAAATTGAAGCTGTTGGTGAGTGCTTTAGTACAGAGTATTTTTCATGCCGCTCCGTGACTGGGGTCTCGAGATATAGGTCAAAACGTGGACCCGGGTAACCTTTGGTTGTGTATGTACAATATGGGTATCAAATGAAAGCTGTTGATAAGTGCTTTAATATGGGGTAATTTTCATACCTATTGATGACTAGGGTCTGGAAATATATGCCAAAACGTGGACCCGCCGTGTCTTTGCACCGAATTAAACCAAACTTACACACATTCTTAAGTAGATATTGAAGATGATTTCCGTATAGTTTGAATACCTATTGGTAGATAGGGTCTCGAGATATAGGTCAAAACGTGGACCCGGGTAACCTTCGGATGTGTATGTACAATATGGGTATCAAATGGAAGCTGTTGGTGAATGCTTTAGTTCAGAGTATTTTTCATGCCACTCCGTGACTAGGGTCTCGAGATAGAGACCAAAACGTGGAGCCTAGAATGTGTTTGTACAATATGGATATCAAATTGAAGCTGTTGGGGAATGCTTTAGTACAGAGTATTTTTCATGCTGCTCCGTGACTGGGGTCTCGAGATATAGGTCAAAACGTGGACCCGGGTAACCTTTGGTTGTGTATGTACAATATGGGTATCAAATGAAAGCTGTTGATAAGTGCTTTAATACGGGGTAATTTTCATACCTATTGATGACTAGGGTCTCGAAATATATGCCAAAACGTGGACCCGCCGTGTCTTTGCACCGAATTAAACCAAACTTACGCACATTGTTAAGTAAGTATTGAAAATGGGTTTCGTAAAGTTTGGTTGTAATTCGGAGCACTGGCAACGGGTACAGCGTTCTTTTGAACCATCCATAATGTCGCTTACTTTTTTAACGCTTGGGGCGGAACTGAACTGTCAAATTGACAGTGTGAGTTACAATGGGTCTATATTTCTTTCTGATTTGGATGCCATAAGGAAAACACGTAAGTGCAACATGTAAAAATTGTTTGTGAATTTTTTTGGAGTGGATTTTGGAACAGTGAATAATTTCTTACGAAATTTGAGAATTTAATGTGAAATCCGAATGAAATTATGTGTTCGTGAAAAAAAAAATTTTTTTCGTTTTTTTTTTTTGAAAAATATAAATGGATAATGGTTAAAAAAGCTCCAATGCTTAATAAAACATATAAATTGAAACGAAAAATTCATGGATGATCAGGAAAAAAGACGATTGTTTATTCATATGCGTTGATTTGACATTTAAAAACAATCTTCTTTTTTCCTGATTTTCAATTTATATTTTATATTTACTCAAAAACAAATAGAAAAACAAAAAATATTGTTTATGCCAAAGCGCTTGAATAAAGAATAAAGAAATAAATAATATGAAAACCATATATTTTCTGTTCTAAACCATATCTATTCTATTTTAGTGTGCCCAGCGAAGGGGGCCGGGTTTGCTAGTTATTTATAATCCTAAAAGTTAATGGAATACCACTATGACACATAGAAAACATTTTTTCAAAGGGGGGGGAGAAATAAAGTAAAATAAAAAAATTTCGAAAGCATGAAAATTTTTCAAAACCAAATTTTCCTCAAAAAGATAAAAGAAATTTCTTCGAAGAGGTGTTTTTCTAAAATTACAAAAAAAAAATTTCAAAAATTTTAAACAAATAAAATAAAATAAAGGGTCTGAAATTTTTTCAAAACAAAATTTTCTGAAAACCAAACAAAATTTAAAAAAAAATGGTGTTTTCAAAGCATTTCATATTCCACTATTAATAGAGAATGCATTTTTTCGAGGGGGTGTTTTTCAAAGCGAAAAAAAATCTTTTTTAACAAATCAATTTAATCTTTTACAAAAGTATGAAATTTTTTCAAGAACAAAATTTTCTCAAAAACGTTAAATTAAAAAAAAATAGTTTTTTCAAAATATTTAATTTTCAGCAATTAACTGAGAAGAAATTTGTTAGAGCGAAGTGTTTTTCAAAACTTCAAAAAACACTTTTTAACCAAAAAAAATAAACCTTTTTTCAAAAACAACAGGAATGATAACATTGCCTAACAATTTCTGCACTTTTGCACAGTCTAAAGAGGCATTGATACAGAGTGTATTTCCAAACATAGTTCAACATTACAAAAACCATGATTGACTCAGCGAAAGAGCAATTTTAGCTGGGAAAAATAAGGACGTCAATGATATAAATTCAGCTATTTTAGATCAAATACCTGGTGACATAGTTGCGTATAAGTCAATGGACACTATTACTAATCAAGATGAGGTCGTAAATTATCCAACTGAATTCTTAAACTCACTCGATTTGCCAGGCTTACCACCTCATAATTTACGATTAAAAATTGGAGCACCGATTATTATGCTGCGCAATAGTAATGTGCCCCGACTTTGCAACGGTACCAGACTCGCTGTGAAGAAGCTAATGGGTAACGTTATCGAAGCAACAATTTTGAAAGGGAAGTACAAAGGAGAAGACATTTTGATACCCTGAATTCCACTGATTCCGGCGGATTTACCATTCGATTTCAAACGTTTGCAGTTCCCTATTCGCCTTGCCTTCGCTATGAGAATTAATAAGGCGCAAGGACAGTCTCTACAAATGTGCGGAATTAATTTAGAATACCCAATTTTTTCTCATAGACAATTGTATGTAGCTTGCTCACGAGTTGGCAAACCATCGTCATTATTCACGCGAAAGATGAAAAAACCAAAAACGTTGTCTACCAAAAAGTGTTACAATAAAGTTCGAATGAAATTGTATCAAAGAATTTGCTTTGTTTCGTATTAATTTTATTCTCTTTCAGCAAATCATTGAATTTATCGTCTAGCGAAGCGGGCGAGGGTACGCTAGTTACTATATAAAAATGCTAAATAGACAAACATGCAACATATGTTATGTGGTGTTACTCCGAAGCTAATGGATGATAAGGGATGTTGAATGTCGTATTTTGGCTTGTGAAAAAAGGAAGGGTTTTCTTCATCGGATCGTGACGGGTGATGAAAAATGGATTCATTACAGCAATCCAGAGAAAAGAAAGTCATGGGGATCGGTATCGACTTCAATTGATGCTATGGAGCCGAGCAACGCGCGAGAAGCGGCCGCAATACGCGGAGAGGCATGATTATATAGCATGACAACGCTCGGCCTCACGTTGCCAAATCCGTTAAAACCTACCTGGAAACTCTAAAATGGGAAATCCTACCCCACCCGCCATATTCTCCAGATATTGCGCCGTTCGATTATCACCTGTTCCATGGTCTAGATGACCAGCAGTTCCATTCATATGAAGAGATAAAAAAATTGCTTGATCCGTGCATATCCTCAAAAGATGAACAGTTTTACCGCGGCTGTATACGAGATCTACCAGAAAGATGGGAAAAAATAGTAGCCAGTGATGCGCAATACTTTCAATGATTCACTTGTAACCATTTTTTTTCAGATTCATCAAAAAAACAGCGACAACTTAGTTGCACACCTAATAGTTTGCTGATTAAAGTGTTTCTTGGTGTATGGGCGGGTAATTCAACGATGTCAATAAGCCAACCTAGTGAAATAAATTACGACTTTTCGGCGTTAACTTACTTACTTAGGTGGCCATAACAACCCGTTACCGAGTTACGGCCGACCTCACAAGTTCTCTCCAGGCGTCTCTGCTCCGCGCGCGCCTTCTCCAATTCTGTACACCAAGCGAGCATAGGGTTTCCTCCACCTGGTCTTTCCACCGGAGCAATGGTCTTCCTCTGGGTCGGCTCCCTTGGACTTCGCCCTCGAACACCTTTTTTGCTGGAGCTTCTTCATCCATACGCATGACATGGCCTAGCCAACGCAGGCGTTGGATGGCGATGCGTTGAACTACGTCAATGTCGGCGTAGAGCTCATACAGCTCGTGGTTCATTCTTGAACGGTAGTCTTCGCCAACGCGCACAGGACCGAAGATCTTGCGAAGAACTTTTCTCTCGAACACCTCAAGAGCGGCTGCATCGACACTACCCATGCCTCTGCGCAATAAAGCAATACGGGTATGATGAGCGTCTTGTAAAGTGTCAGTTTGGTCATGCGAGAGAGGGCTCGACCACTCAATTGCTTACTTAGCCCATAGTAACACCTATTAGCAAGAGTGATTCTCCGTTTGATCTCCAGGCTGATATCGTTGTTGCTGTTAACGGTGGTGCCAAGATAAATAAATTCTGGCACAACTTCGAAAGTATAGTTGTCCGCAATGACGTGCGTTCCTACACGCCGTGTGTTCCGCGTTGTAGACAGCATATACTTCGTTTTACCCTCGTTCACCGCCAGACCCACTCGTGATTATTTCTTTACGATAGCAGAAAACGCAGCCGTGACATCTCGCTTACAGCGGCCGATAATGTCAATGTCATCGGCGTACGCAAGGAGCTGGACACATTTGTAGAAAATAGTGCCATTACGATGCACACCTGCTTTTCGGAGTACCCCTTCCATCACGAGGTTGAAAAGGTTGCATGACAGTGGATCGCCTTGTCTGAAACCTCGAACGGTACTGAATGGCTCGGAGAGGTTATTTCCTACCTTGACGGAGCTGATTGTGTTGCTCAACGTCATTCTGCAAAGCCGTATGAGCTTCGCTGGTATACCGAACTCAGACATGGTGGCGTACAGGCAATCCCTTATCGGGCTATCGAACGCAGCTTTATAGTCGACAAAGAGATGATGGGTGTCGGCTTGCTTTTCATCGGTCTTTTCCAGGATTTGGCGTAATGTGAAAATCTGGTCGATGGTGGACTTACCACGTCTGAAGCCGCACTGATAAGGCCCGATCAGTGTGTTGGCAAACGGCTTAAGTCTTCCACATAGGACTCTAAACAGGACCTTGTAAGCGATGGTTAGAAGACTGATGCCCCGGTAGTTGGTGCAGATAGTCGGGTCACCCTTCTTCTGTACAGGAAAGCGTTAACAGCAAACCCATTTAATCGGACTGGAAGCTGGAAATTTCTACTTTCAATGAGGGAGACATTTAGTATTTGGAAGAATATGCAAGAGTAATGCAACCCACCGCAGAAGCTATCGACTTCCTTAATAGTGAATAAAATATGTTTTTTGATTATTTTGTTCCCGCTTTATTTGAAATTAATATTTAAATGCAAAGTTACTGCAAAGGTTTCAAACATGTTTTCCGTTGTACTTTGACTCCTGGGTTGCATTTTTGGCAGAAATTACTATTTCCGATATCAAATTAAAATTTTGAAAATCTGGGTATGACC
This sequence comes from Anastrepha obliqua, assembly GCF_027943255.1. Lineage (NCBI taxonomy): Eukaryota > Metazoa > Arthropoda > Insecta > Diptera > Tephritidae > Anastrepha > Anastrepha obliqua. The sequence continues at coordinate 124,049,488 of NC_072894.1, forward strand.
AAAAAGTACCGGGAATGTTTAATTTAAACGAACTGCGCACGTGGCGACCGGCCCATATTTTTTCTTATCTTGGTTACTGTCACAATTATCTATAACTATTTATCCGTTTTGAAGCGTTTGAGATGCTGTACGTCGCAAACGGCTGGAAATGTGGGCAAACAATTCTTGGATTTTGCATGATGATAACGCGCCATCGCACCGAGGCCAAATTGTGCTGGATTATTTGACCAAACACCAAGTAAATACCATAGTGCAAGCACCGTATTCACCTGATATGGTCCCGTGCGACTTCTTTTTGTTTTCCAAGTTGAAGTTACCACTTCGTGGAAGTCGATAGAGGAGATCAATGAGAATGCGATGAAAGAGCTGAAGGCCATCACTTCGTCGGCCTACCAGGGGTGCATTGAGGACTGGGTTAAACGTTGGCACATGCGTATTGCTTCAGACGGGTCATATTTTGAAGGAGATAAACTAAAATTTGCCTGAAATTTAACTCTGTTTTTTTTTTTAATTAAACATTCCCGGTACTTTCTGACCATAGAGTACACTCTCGATGATGTCCGAGATAAAGTTCAAGAATATACGTTCAAGTTTCCGGCGGGGGAAGAAAGTATTTTGCAGCCCTTCATAAGCGGTTATATTATATATGATTTCTCGAATTCGATGAGGTGTTCGATTAAAAGAAAGCAACGTTCGCAAGTTTTGTAAATAACTTCTTTTTTAAAAATGAAAATTGATAGACTCCCAAGGTGGGCCTATAGCAACCGAAGTAATTTTTTACCTGATTGACGATGGTAGACCATGATTCGTGGTTGCACCGCTTTCCTATTACACAAAACAAAAGTTTTTAAAATGCAACATACCTCTGCCTTCCTCTATGCGATTGGAAAGGCTTTTTCCCTTTGCCGGAATTATCAGTCAATCGAAAAGGCAAAGCCTCACTGACAGTAAGTTTGAAAAATTGGCATTTGAAAAGCAAATACAAATTAATTATATTTTCCTACCGCACGTATAATTAGAAGTTTCTTTCTAAATATTTTGTGGTAGTGCATTTTTTTCCACTAGCACTAAATTTTTATTGATAATGAAATTCGTGTTTTAACTACTGTTGAAGAAGTAGTGATAGTGAAAGGCTTATTGCATTTATTTTTTAGGTCAGTATGCCTAACCCCATTTTATTTATAATTATATTTAAATATCAATGGATCTTACCTTTCAGTGCGTGTTGTTGATGACTCATGGTATCACCTTTTTAAAAAATTATATTCCATTTTGGAATATGTCTTGTATTTGTAGTATGAAATCTTATATACACTGGAGGAAATATCTATAGTTAAAGGTTGTAAGCTTCTTGAGAACTTGCAGATATAAACAGTTTGCGTTTTTCTGTTTTGCATAAAAGTAAAGGGTGATTTTTTAGCTATTATCTTTTTAAACAGCTGACGCACGTTTCGTGTTTTGTTTCACTATCAAACATCTTCAGTTTGGTCTATAATTTAACCATGAATCGTCTTACAAACGAAAAACGCTTGCAAATCATTGATTTTTATTATAAAAATACGTCTTCTTCCATTTTATTGTCAGTTTAATCGGCCCACTGAAGCGGCTATTCGAGCTATTGTGACTAAATTTAGAACCAAACTTACATTATTGGACATCAAACCACCCACACTCTTACGTAGAGTGCGAACTGAAGAAAATATCGCAGCTGTATCGGCCAGTGTTAATGATGACCATCAATTATCGATTCGTCGCGGTTTGCAGCAATTGGGTCTCTGTTACTCCACAACGTGGAAAATTTTGCGAAAGGATTTAGGTGTGACGCCTTTCAAAATACAGCTGGTGCAAGAATTGAAGCCGAACGACCTACCGCAACGCAGAATTTTTGGTTAATGGGCTCTTGGAAAGTTGGCCGAAGATCCACTTTTTTATCGAAAAATTGTGTTCAGCGACGAAGCTCATTTTTGGATCAATGGGTACGTAAATAAGCAGAATTGTCAATTTTGGAGTGAAGATCAGCCAGAAGAATTGCAAGAGTTACCAATGCATCCAGAGAAGGTCACAGTTTGTTGCGGTTTATGGGCTGGAGGTATCATTGGACCGTACTTCTTCAAAGATGCTACGAATCGTAACGTAACTGTGAATGGTGAGCGCTACCGTGAAATGATATCCAACTTTTTTTGCCCAAAATGCAAGATCTTGACTTGCATGACATGTGGTTTCAGCAAGACGTTGCCAAATGCCACACAACACGCGTAACAATGGACTTGTTGAGAGGCGAGTTCGGTGAATATTTTATTTCACGTTCGGGACCTGTCAATTGGCCACCCAGATCGTGCGATATAACTTTCTTTTAGATTATTTTTTGTGGGGCTATGTTAAAGTTCATGTCTATTCAGACAAGCCTACTTGAATTAACGCATTAGAAGACAATATTAAAGCGTTTATATGTGAGATACCGGCCGAAATATTGGAAAGAGTATGCCAAAATTGGACTAAGGGGATGGACCAGTTGAAGCGCAGTCGCGGTGAACATTTGCATGAAATAATCTTCAAACATTAAAGTGTACTATCGATTTCAATAAAAATTTCATGCATTTTTCTGAATTTTTCGTTTGTTTCTTTGAAAAACTTTCCTATAGCTCTTAAAAAATCACCCTTTAGTTCATGGCGATTTCATTCGACATGCTATGCGCTTTAGCAGTAGACGATAGGGTTAGAAGTAAATTCGGATATATTTATTATTAACTATAAAATATTTTTTTAACCGTTAAGTTAATAAATTATTTATAATTACGATATAAATGAAGAAAAGTATAACTTAATTATATTCATAGAGTTAAAAAAGTAGTCATCCATTGCACCAGACTTGAAGCAACGACTTATTGCTGCAGCGAACTCATGGGATATTGCTGCAGCGAACTCATGGGATAACTTTGGGTTGTTTGCAATTCGGCAAATACATCTATTAATATTGCTAAAGCAGACATTTATTTCACCTTTTCAAGTTTTCCCTGCAGGCCATGTACGCGTACAAATGTATTCAGTTACCTATACACACACATTGAAAGGCAATTAGCATTGTCAATATAAATTAAAAAGCGGACAATGGAGAAAACTCAATTCATGCAAGCAGCGATGAAAAGTGAACGCAAAGAATAAGCAAAGTAATTTATTTTCCAATAATGGGAAAGGAATAAAAAGCAGAAGAATATAATTATATCTACCATTGCCACCAAGCGAAAATGCCTGTAAAACTTGTTTATGAAGAACTAAGTAAAATTAAAAAGTAATAATTTAAAGAAACTTTTAATTGCTCTTTCCATAACAAAGTAGATATTTATTTCATTGGTACGAAGCGAATGCAGCTGCTGACTTTCTGAGCTTGCCTGAGTACATGCGAGTGCTTTTATATGAACTCGAAGCCATTAGTAAGGCAACACTTGAGCATCTGATACGCCCGGTTGTTGGTGCGGTAACCGAGACCTATTAACTGATGAGCGTCGAAAATGTTTCGTAAGCAATTACCACTTAGTTCGTTTTGCTCATTCACTCTCTCTCTTCCTTTCTAATGTTTTTTTGGCACGCACTCTAATCAATTTATAACACGTATTTGTGTATTTACCCAGCGCCACTAACGCAAAACAAACTCGCTTTTTGTGGTGATAAATTGAAATTTAATGCGTGAGCGCCACTCCAACTTCCTCGCTGAATATCGCCACCACTTTCGCAGAATATTAGCCACATAGCGTCAGGTATCAAGGAGTTTGCAGTCGAATGGATCGTAGATTCGCAATTGTGTTAACTGTATTATATTTTTGGCTCGGCATGCTTTTCTAGCCTCTAGCCTTTCCTCTTCCATTTCCATTTTCAGCTCATTTGTTCATTCTTTGTTTGCACTTAGACGCCAACATTGTTACTTTGAAATCTGCTGTGCACGCAGATGAGTGTTTTGCTGTTATTATTATTGTTGTAACCGACACAATATCAGGTTGTTACATACACATATTTTTGTGTTAGAAGAGCCTCTGCGCTACAGCGCAAACTTTTTCACTTTCGAATTGCTCCTTTGTATCAATAAACATTCGCTGATATGAAATGCCGGAATAAATAAAATTTGAAAAGGTTGAAAGTTTTTAGGGAGTTTAAAAACAAAATTTGATAAAGAATTAGTAGGCGCTATTTTATGCTTAAATTAAAGCTTGCTACTTGTAAGGTACGCTAAGTTTTACTTTTAAATGCTTAAAAAGAAGTCTATGGACTTAATTCTCTAGAGACTTTTTATCAAAATTTATAAGCTTATGTGTATGTATGTATCTATGCATAAACGAGTACACTTTTTGCTCAATTTGTAACTTTCATAAACAATAAAACAACAACTTTTTGATCCGCCTGATTTTTATAATAAAAAACACTTAAATGGTTTATCAAAACTGTTGCTCAATTAAACTTACGTTCAATTGTGCTTCCCACCGCGTTACACACATTCTGTCCTATGAACCAAATATACTTTTTCGGAAAGGGGATAAAAAATAAAAATACACGTGTATCGGCGATTTTCATGTACACGTCACATTTTTTTTTTTGCATTTTATAACCTTAAACGAGCAATTCTTGTATGCATATCTGTATAGCCACACGATCTCAGGATTAGCTTAACGGATTTGAATGAAATTGGGCGCAGAGATAGTGTATCACATTTCTAGACTTTTCACCTAGGTGTTGCCACTGACAATGTTTCACAGGGTTGCCACCTGTTCGAAATTAAAAAAAAATTGCATGAGATATGCCGATGTGGGTATCAAAAGAAAGGTATTTCACTCCACATTACAATAGAGATATAAAATCCCGAATTTTTTTATTAATTTTATTATATTAAAATTAAAAATTGTTACATTAAAAATTTTAATGCTTTTGAAGAAACTTGGGCCTTTTATTTTTGTGTTTGTAAGCATTTGTGTCAGTTTTGTCATAGGGAATACTGCTACTCGATCACGAGCGGCTGTTATTTTAAAATCAGCCGCCACTATATTTCACTGCTTAAAGCGTGATGCAAGGAGTTCGGGTGTTCTCTTTGACAAATTTCCTTCTCGTACAAGGTCCTTGAAGTCGGCTTGCGTTACTAAATGCGACACTGCAGTCCCAAGTTCATTGGGTGTTGGTACAAATTCCGATAGTTCTGGTTCCCCGCATCTCGCATTCGATGCAAGAAATGTTGATAGCATTGTTGGTGCTACTGTTGGTTCTCCATCCCTTAATTCAGGAACATCATCAAAAATCTCCATTGAAGCCGCTATACGTTCTTCTGGTGAGTACAGAACCGCTGGGATAACCGATTCTACATTAGCGTAGCGAATTTTGTTGCGGCGAAAGTATTGGTACCCTTTAGTTTGAGTAAAAGTTACGCAAAAGTAGCACAGTTCACTGCAGTGCTCCGTACGTGATAGCCAAATTGTTGGTACAGAGTACTTTATTGTTGACCTTCCATCAGTAAACTTGCATAAATTTCTATAGCAATAGTCGCACACGACTTCCGGAGTATACCACAAGTAAGGAACATAAGCAGTCTTGAATATTTTCTGAAACGAATTAACCACTGTTTTCGTAATATTTTTACAATTTTTACCTGGTGCGAATAAGCCACAAACGTAACAAAAGTTATTTCGAGTCGGGCACTGCATTTTTCGTAAAATGAAATATACAGAAAGACGTTTTCGCGCAACAGAACTTAAAACAATTGTCAAAGTATACGTCTCCTAGTAGCGCAACTGTCAGATGATCGGAACTTCCGGAACTGTACCAAACACACAAACGGCACAGAGTGTGTTGTATGAAACAATAAATTAAAGGTTAATAAGTTGTTTAAAAATTTGGAGTCCCTTCAAGTTATGCCGAAAATTTAGAAAAAATTTTTTTTTTTAGAAAACAAAAAATTCAAGAAAATCTGAGAATTGATAATTTTTTTTTTTTTTAATTTTACATAATAAAAACATTTCCCCGAATCTGCCTGCAGAAATTCAGCGCGATTGGATCACGGAAAAAGGGTTAAAAATTGATCCAAAGTTTCTCACACAGGCGGACTACGAGCTCTATATTTTATACATAAAAAAAAATTCTGACGTGTACATGAAAATCGCCGATATACGTTTATTTTTATTTTTTCTCCTCTTTCCGAAAAAGTATATTTGGTTCATAGGACAGAAAAAAAGATCGTTTTTGTAACGCAGTGTTATTTTAGAGGCTAGAATAAATTTCCAAATCATATCTAAGCAACTATTATGTGTCTTCCGAAGAAATTCCGAAGATTTGTGGTTTTGAAACATGATGGTTGGTTTAGGTGGTGAATCCATAATCTCACTAGTCGTCCAGAATCGAACTAGCGCTTCCGCACCATTTTCTTGCCACATCCTCGTCACCCACTTGTTTAAAGGTTATTTATAGCAGAGCGACCACTTTCTGCCGGCCGAGCGAAAAGGTCAGAAATATTGGCGCCACGTTTAGCTGATAGATTTTTTGGATATTTAAATAAATCACTTACGAGTACGCAAAAAGGTAAAGACTATTGCGGTAAGGTAAGAGTTTTACGTAAAATCGGTTCAGATATATTGTTTAAATGTGTAATGTAATTCAAGATGCGTGGGATGGTTGAAATCTAATAGGTTTTTGTTTTTTTGTTGTTGGCAGCATTCTACAGCGGAAAAAAATGTCTCAGTTTCGTAGTGCAATTCTTTTGGTATAAGCATCATTATCTCATATATGACACTATCTTGCATCTCTGGCAAACCAGTCTCCACAAGAACGACTTTAATAGGCGAGAGAGGATGTGCACGAATGCTTCTTCTGGCAGCAGTGTGATAAGGTGCTTGTAGAAGTTTGCAATGACCTTTTGCGAAAAGTCGGTAAATGGCGAGTCCAGAGTAAATTTTTTTATACATATATATGTATAGATATATAGTATTACATATTAAGAGTGAACGAGAACTTTTCTGTTTCTCTACAGTAATACATGAATACATTTATTATATAGTTGCATTATTAACACAACCATCCAAATACTTTATGTTAACTCTCAGGTACATTAACTCCACTAACATTCTGTGGAACACCCGTATACGCTCAGTAGACGACTCATTCTTTACATGCATAGACAGTCGTCGACTACACTTCGTACCGAATAGTTGTGTTAATTATCGCTGAGTTACTTCTCTCTCAGAGTGTTCTTACTCTCCACGTGCTTAGTGCAATTGACTTTTCTATAATTTTCTTGTTTTGAAGTGCAAAAATACAAATAAAAGCCTGAAGTGTTGATTTCTAATGGAAAATAATATTCCGTTCCCCTCGGGGAACCGATTTGACATACTATCTGATAGTATGTCAATTCCCCCCAAATCGAAACGAAAAAAAACAACCAGTGCAAATAAAGAGCTTTACCCATCCCTACCATCGCCAGTCACCAAAACTGTTAACCAAAATGATCCAAAATTCATCATTATAAAATCCTCTGACGAAAACAACAAAATTTCTAAGTATAGTGTGTTCGCTAAAAAGAAAGCCCTTGACGGAATAAGTACAGAGTACAGCTCCGTAAGTATTCTCAAGGACGGCAGCTTATTAGTACTTACTAAATCTAAAAAGGTGGCTGAAAAATTCTTAAAATGTAAAAATTTTGGTGGCTTATGCCCAATATCTGTGTCCTTCCACGAATCTCTTAACACGTGCAAAGGTACCATTTATGACAAAAACCTAGCCGAAACCGATGAAAAAGAAATTATTGAAGGCCTTAAATCGCAAGGAGTCGTAGATGTCTACAAGTTTACCAAAAAAGTGAATGGAAATCCAATGCCAACAGGACGAATGGTTCTTACATTTGACCTTTATAAAGTCCCCCAAGATATCGACGTTGCATGGTATTCCCTAAAAGTAGAAGAACATTTCCCAACACCAATGCGTTGTCGTAATTGTCAGCTTCTCGGTCATACCACTAAAAAATGCAACAACAACACCACCTGTGAGTTCTGCAATCTCCCCCCTCATACCCCTGAACTATGCCAACGCAAAATGTGCGCCAACTGCTTTGGTCCACACCCCGCTTCAGCTAGAGACTGTCCTAAATACCTTGAGCAAAAACAAATATTAAAAATAAAAACACAAAATAAGTGTAACTTCAACGAAGCCAAGCGGCTATTCAAGCTACAAAACCCGTTTTCTCTCAATGGAAAACAAACGTATGCATCCGCAATAACCTCCGAACCTTCCCCTGTCCTACTACCCAGTACAACCGCCGAAAATTCACCATCTCATCCTATCTCAAAAACAACAACTTCTGACGCTTCTCAAAACACAGCAAATAACATAAACACGAATAAGCCACCCGCACTCCCTTTACCCAAGCACTCACTCAACTCAGAAAATAATACCACAACCCACTTCGCATCTCTCTCCCCCAACTTTCTTAAAAATAACAAAAGCACTACAGTACAAGAATCATCATCTCTCGTAACACAGCCGAACACAACTAGCTCACTTACTCCAACATCTCACAGCATACCATCACATAACTTGAGCTCGTTTACAATAAACAACTCAGATATGAGTGCCCGGGCACTCACAGAGCATACGCCTCACCTCAGTGCAAACTCTTTTAATAACTCAATCGAAAATCCAATTGCTCACACGATTACAAATACTATCAATTCCTCAGAAACTCTCTCTAATTACCAACTGCCCGATGACTATATGAATTATGTACATTATCAACTCCACTCTACATCAGTCTCTCAGGTTCAAGTTGATCATATAGAAATAGATCACGACGAGCCTACACTATGAGCTGTTTTCATTTAACAGCTTTTATAGTGAATTATAATTAATATTATAAATTATGATACTTAATATTCTACAATGGAATATTAAAGGATATCACAACAACTACCAAGATTTAGAACTCTTAATAAAAGATCGCAGACCCCACGTTATATGTATCCAGGAAACTCACCTTAAACACAATTACCTTCCACATCCACCAAAACAATACTCAGCGCATTTTCATAATTTCCCTCATATAACTAACGCTAAGCAAGGCTGTGGCATACTAGTGCACAATAGTATCCCACATAAAATCTTAAATATCACCTCTAACATCTCAGCAGTCGCCGTAGAAGTTAATCTTCAATATCCGGTAACCATTGTATCTATATACATTCCACCACTCCAAAAGTTTTCGGTCTCCGACTTGGAGGCAATCACCTCATCAATTAACACACCTGTAGTTCTAGCCGGAGATTACAATAGCTGGAGCCCCCTATGGGGCTCACCTAAAGCCAACCCCAGAGGTATAGTAATAGAAGACTTTATACTGAGTTCAAACCTATGTGTACTTAACAACAATAGCCCAACACACTTCTCTACACACAATACTTTCACACACGTAGACATAACTTTGTCGTCACCCCAATTACTCCCACTTACAACTTGGTACACGCTAAAAGATTTACACAACAGCGACCATTACCCAATAATCTGCTCGATTTCATTCCCTTCAAACAATTCTTACAAAAACCCTAAGCCAGCTAGATTCAATACAGCTAAGGCTAACTGGGATAAATACCAAGTCGCTCTTAGCTCCAACCATCTACCGGAATTTACGCAAAGGAACCCTAATAAAGAAGTAGCGATTATCTCAAAAGCAATTAGAAATGCAGCAAATGTAGCTATACCAACAACCTTCCACCCATATAGATCAAGGCAAGTCCCATGGTGGAGTCCCGCTTTAAGCGATCTTCATAAAGTAAAAGTTAAAGCCTGGAGGGAATATCAACAAATAAGAACTCTCGATTCTTTGATTAATTTTAAAAAAAAGAACGCCCTATTCAATAGGGAAAAGAAATCGGCCAAACGTAGAAGCTTTGAAAATTTTACGAAAGAAATTAGCCCAAACTCCGCAACAGCAACTATTTGGAAAAGAATAAAAACTCTCACAGGTACATATAACCCCACTAGCATTTCATCTATAAATATAAATAGTTCAAACATAACAAATAGAAGCGACATATCTTTCGAATTCGCCCAACATTTTTCAAAATCTTCTGAAAATTCCAACTTCCCACCGCAATTCATTGCTTCTGCCAGAAACGTTACCATCATGCGCGCAAACGATAATACCGACAATCTAGCAAAACATCTCGAGACCGATATCAATTTCAGTGAACTGGAGTATGCTCTAAAATCGGTGAAAGGTACCACTCCGGGATTTGACAAAATTAATTACGAAATGCTAAAAAAAATACCGAAACCCACAATGCTAAGACTACTCCAGCTCTACAATTCCATTTTCGACTCCGGAGTGATTCCACAAAGTTTTAAGACTGCCACAGTAATCCCAATACTCAAACCAAATAAAGAACCAAACGACTTAAGAAACTATAGGCCCATTTCACTAATTCCGTGCATGAGCAAAATCATGGAAAAAATAATCGCTACAAGGTTGATGTGGTATTTAAATACCAAAAAGCTTCTATCTCCATTCCAAGTAGGATTTCAGTCTGGGAAAAGCACCTTAGATGCACTTCTCTTTCTAGATCACCACATATGTAAAAATCTCTCAAAAAAGAATCACATTTCTATCCTTTCCGTAGATTTTGCCAAGGCATTTGACAACATCGGTTGTCACGTGGTCTTGCAAAAACTACAGGAATGGCAAATCGGCCCAAAAATTTTTGAATATGTGAAATCATTTCTGACAAAGAGAAAATTTCGTTGTAAAACAAATGACACCTTTTCCAAAACATTCCCCCTCCACAATGGAATTCCCCAAGGCTCGCCATTATCGGTCACACTTTTCTTGGTGGCATTCGACGACATAAGCAGACTTATGAGTAAACACCGTAACATCAAGCACTGCTTATATGCCGACGACCTTTACCTCATTTCCACCCAAACAAAAACCTCAGACATTGAAGAGTCTTTCAATAACGCCTTAAATGCCATACACAACTGGTCACTACCATCGGGCGCCCTAATCTCCTTAAATAAATGCAAACATTTGCATATTTGCAAAAAACGAAATTGTAGCGAAATAAATCTCAAAAATTATAACTATACTATACCTAACAATAATAATATGAAAATATTAGGTGTAACATTTGATTCCAAATATAACTTTAAGTATCATTGTTCTAATATAAGGAACGCACTAGCTACCAGGCTGAACATTATAAAATATCTATCCTCAAAAAAAAGCTATGTACATACTAACACCTTAATCGATATCACCAAACTAACAATTCTGAGCAAAATTGACTATGGATTACAAATCTATGGCTCCACCTCTAAAAATCACCTCAAAATGATCAAAGGCCCTTACCATTCTGCTGTGAGAAGAAGCCTAAGAGCATTTAGAACTACACCAATAAAGAACTTGCTAACCGAAGGGGGCTTTCAGACAATCGAATCCAGAATAAAATATCTCAGAAGCCGTATAATTTACAAACTCTACTCCTACTCACCAAACGTACTAAGTCGTGAAATCCAGCTACTTAACAAACGTAAAACGGCCATAAAAAGAAAATCCGCCTTGTGTGAGATAAAGGAACTTGCAGAATTTCTCAAATTAAATTTTTCCCCACCAAAACTTACGCCAGCAAAAATCCCACCATGGGAACTTGACAGCAAGATATTTATAAATGAGTTAACACTTCACCACAAAGACAAGACATGTCAATCTAATTTCCAAAAGCTATACACTAGCATCGTTACTCCACTAAAGCAGGAAGGATGGAGCTTTCTGTTTACCGACGGGTCAAAACAAAAAGACGGTGTATCATTTGCTGTTACAGACGAGAATGGTCTAACACAGTCCCACGGATTACTACCACAATATGCAAACATATTTGACGCAGAACTACAGGGATTAATCTCGGCACTACAAATGGCCAAAGAAACCAACAAATGCTACGTGATATGTACAGACAGTAAAGCGGTATTCCTAGCTTCCCAAAAATTTCACATAAGAGACAGCCCATTACAATCGGTGCAACAACTACTTATGAACGCATCACCAAAAATAAAACTGATGTGGATCCCATCTCACTCAGGCATCTTGGGCAATGAACAAGCAGACCTAGCTGCAAAATCCTCGTTAAAAGACTGTCTTCACGTCTTCATGCCATTTGATGTGAAGTCACTAAAAACCTATTACTCTAACGCTCTACGTAAACATCTTAATGAGGAATGGTCAACTTACACACATCCATACAAAGATATAAACCCTCTCGGTGCACAAATCAAACTTCCAACCAACACTTCAACATGGGCCAACAGATGCTTCACACGCCTCAGATTGGGGCACACACTTATAACGCATGAATATATTTTGCAATCGAAATCTCAACCCAAGTGCCACTTCTGCAACAATAACAACCTAACAATTCAGCATATTTTATCAGATTGCCCAAATCTTCACGCTCAACGCTCTCAAGCATTTCAAACACAGAACACACTCCCGTTAATCCTACGATACCCCTCAGAATCTAATATAAGACTAATTGTTAACTTTCTTAAAGATATTGAAATGTTTCACTTAATTTAAACCTTTAGTAATAAGTATTATAACCCCCTCAGAATCTAATATAAGACAAATTGTTAACTTCCTTAAAGATATTGAAATGTTTCACTTAATTTAAACCTTTAGTAATAAGTATTATAACCATATGACTAAGCCGATAGCCTTGGTAGCTTGTGCTAAAAAGTTATTTTGTAATTTTAATTATAGATAACAAATAAATAATAATAATAATAATACATGCATAGATTTCTAATGTTAGTACTTGCCTTTCTTACACTAACCTTTACTTATCTTATCTTATGTCATTCACACTTTGCTCTGTTAGTGTTGCTATCAATTCCAACTCTACTTACATTTGTTAATGCTAATGTTTATTTACAATATATTGACCTGCTTACCTACTTACTTCTGTTTGCTCTAATGTTAGTCGACACTTACATACAAATGTACATCTTTATTGCATTATCTCTGAGAACTAGTTTAAAAGTACAGTCACATATTCATTAATTACCAATAAATCCTCAAAATTAATCTACCCGTTCACATATGGCAGATTACCTGCACAATTGACAACCAGCTGTCAATACTGTTGTGTTGTAAAAGGTTTTTCTTCATAAAAATTATTTTGGTGGAATATTTCGGTGTTTTTGGTTTGTTTAATTATTATTAACGATATCGAGAAAATACAAGGAGAAGGAATAACTAATTTAATTGCGCAGTTGGCTTTTAATAATAAAGAGTTGGAAGAAATCCGTAAACGGCGTTTACTGAGATTTCAAAAAAGTAAGGTGAATTTGGTTGTAAAATGAAAAGTCTTTATTTATTCTTGTAAATCAATTTCATCCCCTTCAAAATAATCCCCTCTCGATGAAATACACTTATGCCAACGATTTTTCCAATCCCCGAAACATGCCAAATAGTCCATTTCCGGTATAGCCATCAGCACCTTCTTTGATTCAGCTTTTATCTCCTCAATCGACCCGAAACGCGTTCCCCGGGATGGTCTCTTGAGTTTTGGGAATAGCCAGAAGTCACACGGAGCCAAATCAGACGAATACGGTGGTTGCAGAACGATATGCGTGGAATTTTTGGCGAAATGGTCACGAAGAACGAGTGCAGTGTGAGACGGTGCATTATCGTGATGCAAAAACCAAGAGTTGTTGGCCCATAATTCTGGTCTTTTTAGACGAATTGCTTCACGTAAACAACGCATAACGCTCAAATAATATTCCTTATTAACAGTTTGGTCAGGTGGAAGGAATTTATAGTGCACCACACCACGAAAATCGAAAAAAACTGTCATCATGACCTTTATTTTTGAACGACTTTGACGTGCTCTTTTCGATCTGGCCTCGCCTTTAGCACGATATTCGCTTGATTGGTCGGTTGTTTCAGGGTCGTAAGCATAAATCCACGTCTCATCTGCCGTAATGATGCATTTGAGCTTGTCCTGATAGTCTGAAAGCATTGTTTCACACACATCAACGCGACGACTTTTTTCCAAGAAATTGAGAGTTTTCGGTACCAAACGAGATTTGACCTTTCGTAGCCCCAAATGGTCTTTCAAAACGGTTTTCACAGATCCTTCTGATATTCCGATCATATCAGTAAGGTCTTTAACAGTCAACCGACGATTTTTGAGCACTAACTCCTTCACTTTATTGACGTGTTGGTCATCTGTTGACGTCGATGGTCGTCCGGAGCGCTCCAAGTCATCAACACGTTCTCGACCCTCTTTGAAGTCTTTGTACCACTTATAAACATTTTTCTGCGACATGGTCGAATCACCAAATGCCTTCTGCAACATGCTAAACGTTTCCGCAGCCGAAATTTCATTCCGCAAACAAAATTTGATGGCACTTCTCTGCTCAATCAAATCAGACATTGTAAAAATCGAAAAATGCTCTCTTGGTCGTTTGGTAAACACAAGCGTAAATATATTACTGATAATGACATTCACATGAAAGTTGGCCCAGATGTTATTAACAGTGCTGCCAACTCATGAAAAAAATAACTAGAGCGAAATTTTAATCCCGCGAAGTTCGACAAATAAATTCACCTTACTTTTTACCCACAATAGTATTTTACATTTTAGAATATATGTATATTAAATTTTACAATAAGTATTCGTTCATTTTCTGTAATATAATAAATGCATAGTCAATAATACCTGACAAAAATTTTATTAGAATTATGTCTACAAACCTGTTTTCTTTGCCGGCATCCATTTTATTTAGTTTTTACTTTGACAGTTTTCTTTACACGCGTAAAAATAATGATCTAGAAGACAAAAAGTATGGTTGTTATCTTGAATTATTTTATAATCTCAAATTTGGAGGAGAGACATTTTGTATGGGAAATCTGGCTTTTTAATTACGGATTGGGGGTTAAGCACGAAAAAGTAGATCATCTACTTATATGTGAACGTATTATAAGTTATTCTTAACTTTTGAGTGAGAGTTTGTATTTAGATACTGATGAATAAAATACTTTTATACAAAACATCTTCCGCATCGCTATTATACTATATTATAATTTATATCATAGTTTTATGCCACCTCCGAATGGCAGATGCGTTTTTATAATAGGACTATGTTTAAGTTCGTGCGGTTTTACAACAGATGGCGTAACTTGATTATTATTCCATCGATCCACATTTCCAAACATTCATTGGAGAGCTACTGTCGTAAGGCACAAACGTCAGTATAAGTTTTTTATTTGAAGCGTAAACAACAATATTTTTACCACACTTGAAAATGTCGAATTTCGTGCCAAATAATGTGTTTTTGCGGGGAATTCTTCTTCATCATTTTAATATGAAGAAAAAAGCAGCCGAAAGTCATCATATCTTGGTGGAAGTTTATGGTGAGCATGCTCTAGCTGAGCGAACGTGCCAGAAGTGGTTTGCACGCTTTAAAAGTGGTGATTTTGGCTTGGAAGACGAAGAACGCGAGGGTGCGCCGCCAAAGTTCATGGATACCGAATTGGAGGAATTGCTCGATCAAGATCCGACTCAAACGCAAGAAGAGGTTGCAAAAACTTTGGGAGTTGATCAATCAACCATTTCCAAACGTTTAAAAGCCATGGGAATGATCCGAAAGGTAGGCCATTGGGTGCCGTATGAATTGAAGCCAAGAGACGTTGAACGCCGTTTTATGGCATGCGAACAACTGCTTCAACGGCACAAAAGAAAGGGTTTTTTGCATCGAATTGTGACTGGCGATGAAAAGTGGGTCCATTACGACAATCCAAAACGTCGGGCAACGTATGGATACCCTGGCCATGCTTCAACATCGACGTCGGCGCAGAATATTCATGGCCTGAAGGTTATGCTGTGTATCTGGTGGGACCAGCTGGGTGTTGTGTATTATGAGCTACTGAAACCGAATGAAACGATTACGGGGGATGTCTACCGACGACAATTGATGCGTTTGAGCCGAGCACTGCGAGAAAAACGGCCGCAATACGCCGATAGACACGACAAAGTTATTTTGCAACATGACAATGCTCGGCCACATGTTGCACAAGTGGTCAAAACATACTTAGAAACGCTCAAATGGGATGTCCTACCCCACCCGCCGTATAGTCCAGACCTTGCGCCATCCGATTACTATCTCTTCCGATCGATGCAACATGGCCTGGCTGACCAGCACTTCCGTAATTACGATGAAGTCAAAAAATGGATCGATTCGTGGATTGCGGCAAAACCGACCGAATTTTTCACAAAGGGAATCCGTGAATTGCCAGAAAGATGGGAAAAAGTAGTAGTAAGCGATGGACAATACTTTGAATATTAAATTTGTAACCATTTTACGTCAATAAAGTTTCAAATTTCGAAAAAAAACCGCACGAACTTAAACATAGTCCTATTAAGTAGGTTTTTCATGGCAGAAATACTCGTGTAGGTTTGCCTTTACCTGTCGAGGGGTGAACGCTATTAGAAAAAAAATTTTTCAATTGGTGTTTCATGACTACTGTGGGTTTTGAGCCCGAGCACCACCGAATGGTACCACGCACCCCGTATGCAGTATGAACATGCAGTGAGTTTGATAATTATAGCGTAGAGACTTATTAAGAAATTATTTGCTTCATATATTTGCTAATTTTTTATAAATATATTTTTTTAAATTTATTTTGATAACTTTTTATAAAAATATAGCTTATTCTAAAGGGTTTTCCAATAACAGGTGTTATCTATTGCTATCGAGAGATGATTAAAGACTTTTTGTGGCCGGAATTGGATGGTATTGATAACGTTTATTTTCAACAGTACGGCGCTACCGTGACACACAAGCAACGAAACCATTGATCTTTTACGGGAAAAGTTTCCGGACCGTGTTATCTCTCGAAGAGGTGATAACAATTAGCCACTGAGATCTTGTGATTCAACACCTTGTGACTTTTTTCTTTGGTGCCACGTGAGAGGGAAGATCTACGCTAACAGCCTAGGGTCGATTCAAGATCTCAAAGATGAAATTCGTGAGGCTATCGAGGACTTAAAGCAGCCACTTTGCAGTTCGGTTATGGAAAATTTCATGAAAAGGATAAGGATATTGTCCTGTAAGCGTGGTCGTGGTGGTCATTTGCCTAATGTTATTTTCCACTCCTTATAATGAAATAAACATGCGTGCAAATAAAAAAAAAACATTCAACACATTTACATTAAAAATTTCAACTTTTTAATTAGAGGGCCTTAACGTATGCAGTCTCATAGTCTCATTAATTTTGAGTAAAATAAAGGACACGCCTCAAGTTTTCGTTTTAGAAATACAAAATTATGGCCCAAAATAAATGTATAGTATATGCAGAATTTCAATGCCCAGAATTGTGAAAATATAGAATTTAGGAACTCTCCACCGGAATTTAGAATTTGGGACCGTTGTGCACCATTTGCGTGGGGTCACATTTTATGGAGGCTTGTTTCACAATATAGGCCTTCCAGTCATTTTTGTTAATATTACTTTCAAGTTCACTGAATAAATCTTGAGTTGGTAGGTATTGCGGTGAGTTAGTGAGATTTGTTTGCTTATGCATAAAGTTGATGGTTTTGGCGACAATGTAGCTCTTGCAATATGCGTGAGGGCTTGCCGGCCAAAATACATGGCCGTCATCTGTTTGAGTGTTTGGCCGCTCTCGTCTTCCTCTTTTTAGCATGCGTTTGATGGTGTTCCACAATAATATTGACAGTAGATAACAATAATTTTGACAGACGGCCTGATTGATTGATTGCCTGTCCAATTGGCTTGAGGTAGAGCTCTGAAATTTCTTTTTCAGAAATATAAATATCAAATACTACCGTTTGTTTAATCTTTTCCTTATATTTATAACTGAATTCAGGAGACGTTTGCGTAAAATAAATACATCGTTTCCTAGTATTTGTGGAGTGCTTAGTGTAAAATAAGTCACATCATCCAAAATTAAACAAACTTTCTCTGTAATTATGAACATCCACTGACACTAAGTCTCAACAAATCTGCTTCTCCTTATAATGTTGAGTGATTTCAATATTTTAAAAATTTCAATTTGTGAGCGTCGTAAATCTGATTTATGCTACTATATTTATTGCTAAAGGCCGTCCTCAGCTTTTTTGTGCTATTTTTTGTCATAAGAATAGGTTTTTTTACAGAACCGCAGATTTTTCATTTTTAAAGTATAGATGAAATAATTCTTTTTGGTACACCCTCAGCATTAAAATGCTGGCCATTTGGCATGTAATTTTTTTATTTTTCTCCTGGTTCGTTGATTGAGAATATTGTAACGGGCAGCCGCCGTGGCCGAATGGGTTGACTACCATTCGGAATTCAGAGAGTGAACGTCGGTTCGAATCTCGGTGAAAAATCAAAAAATTAAGAAAAAGTTTTTTTCTATATTAATAGCGGTCGCCCCTCGGCAGGCAATGCCAAACCTCCGAGTGTATTTCTGCCATGAAAAAGCTCCTCATAAAAAATTTTTGCAGCGGAGTCGGCTTGAAACTGTAGGTCCCTCCGTTTATGGAACGACATCAAGATGCACACCACAAATAGGAGGAGGAGCTCGGCCAAACACCCAAAAAAGGTGTACGCGCCAATTATATATATATATAATATATACATAATACATTACGACTTATATAGAAAAAATGTAATAAACTAGTTAGTTACTCAGTGCCTTCGTATTAGAGCAAAGAAGTCTTAAATTACAGCTACTCAAAATAGTGGAGATTTTTATTTATACTTGTAACTCGTTATTATTAATATTTTATGTAATTTCTTCAGCTGTACTTTGGTCTAATGCTGAATTTTTTCTTCATCATTATAGCCATTCTTGTTCACTGTCCGGTTTGAAATTACTGCCCAATACTTACTGTCTTAAAGTTAACCTCAATTCTAAATTACATGTGTTAAATGTATAAGTGTGGGGACTAAACTTCAAAACCAAGCGCAAAGCACTGACACTCACGGTTGCTTCAGCCTACCGCACTGTTTCAGGCGCAGCAGCTTTTGTGATCAGCGGGGAGATACCTATCGACCTCATGGCCCGGGAACGAGTAGATGCATGTGATTCTAGGAAAACAAAACGGCACCACTAACGCCATGGAACGCAGATGCCAAACCATGCAGCTGTGGCAAAGCCGATGGTGCACTGAATCGAGTAGTAGATTGGCGGTGAAGCTGATTCCCTCAACAGGTAAATGGTTTCAAACGAATTTCGTGGAAGTTGGCTATTTCATGATTCAGTTTCTCTCAGGCCACGGATACTTCCAGGAATATCTATACTGCACGCGTGAGGTAAGTGATCCAGGTGCATATACTGCCAAAGACCGAGAGATGACGACGAACACACGTTCTTTAGTTGCAACAATGCGCGGACCAATGCGACTTTGAACGCGAAGATAACTGTAATGCAGTTAAAAGATACGTTGAAGGCGTATGACGGAGAAAAAAGATAGACCACGACACAGTATAACAAAGCGAAGCCTCACAGACAGAGACATAAGAAAACTATCCTATAGCATGAAGTTAGCTACAAGCATGGTGGATACAGACTGGGTGAATAGAACTGGCAATTTCAGGGAAGTCGTTCTCGTATCTTCCGAAGTAATGCTGAAAGTAGTCCCAGGAAGGGAGTCTCCCCAGAGGAGAAGGAGGGATTGTTGTAGTGGCCACACCACTCGACGCAGAAGACGACGGTCACTGTAAGAGCGAGAGCTTTTGAACTCGCCAAAAAAAAAAAAAGAGGTTGTCTGTAAAGTCGGTTTACTGACGATAGTTTAACGTGACAACGTCATAAGAAAATACTGATGAAATAGTTGCCTTTTGCAAAACAAAATTTTAATTTTACTTGTTTCATAGATATTTTGTATGGATATAGAGAAGGAGGTAAATGTAATCGCAATGGAATTGGTCAAGTTACATTTACACAAACGTGAAAAATGACGAAACATTTATCAAATTCATGAAATATATGTTCAATTTCGATTGTGCATCAGACGTTAATAAGTAAACAACACTAAGAGGCACCATCATCGTTTTAACTTTTTCAAATTGCATTAATCTATACTAATATTATAAAGAGGAAAACTTTGTTTGTTTGTTTGTTTGGTTGTAATGAATAGGCTCAAAAACTACTGGACCGATTTTAAAAATTCTTTGACCATTCGAAAGCTACATCATGCACGAGTAACATGGATTATATTTTATTTTGGAAATAGGGCTCGAGATATAGGTCAAAACGTAGACCCGGGTAACCTTCAGATGTGTATGTACAATATGGGTATCAAATGGAAGCTGTTGGTGAATGCTTTAGTCCAGAGTATTTTTCATGCCGCTCCGTGACTAGGGCCTCGAGATAGAGACCAAAACGTGGACCCTAGAATGTGTTTGTACAATATGGATATCAAATTGAAGCTGTTGGTGAATGCTTTAGTACAGAGTATTTTTCATGCCGCTCCGTGACTGGGGTCTCGAGATATAGGTCAACACATGGACCCGGGTAACCTTTGGTTGTGTATGTACAATATGGGTATCAAATGAAAGCTGTTGATAAGTGCTTTCATACGGGGTAATTTTCATACCTATTGATGACTAGGGTCTCGAAATATATGCCAAAACGTGGACCCGCCGTGTCTTTGCACCGAATTAAACCAAACTTACGCACATTGTTAAGTAAGTATTAAAAATTGGTTTCGTAAAGTTTGGTTGTAATTCGGAGCACTGGCAACGGGTACAGCGTTCTTTTGAACCAGCCATAATGTCGCTTACTTTTTTAACGCTTGGGGCGGACCTGAACTTTCAAATTGACAGTGTGAGTTACAATGTGTCAATATTTCTTTCTGATTTGGATATATTTACTCAAAAACAAATAGAAAAACAAAAAATATTGTTTATGCCAAAGCGCTTGAATAAAGAATAAAGAAATAAATAATATGAAAATCATATATTTTCTGTTCTAAACCATATCTATTCTATTTTAGTGTGCCCAGCGAAGGGGGCCGGGTTTGCTAGTGCAAATATAAATATGTGAATTTATATACATATGCGCATATACATACATAGTTATATATGCTCACTCAAGTAGGAGAGAGCTAAATGTCGAACGTTGCCGAATGCGGGGGCCGATTGTGCTCTTTGTCGTTCGTTCCGCGCTTTCGCTTGCAGTTCAAGCAAGGTAACGAAGAATGAGCAAGATAACGGCGATTGAACAAGATATCGACGATTGAGCGAGATAATGACACTTTTTTTCGTACGTGCAGCCGGCTAAATCGAATTATACGACGTTATCATGTCAAAAAATTGTTTAATTTATAAGTGTGTGTTAATACATACATATATGTTTCCTGCAGGAAAACAAAAAATGCGAACTAGAATACTACCAGTTTAAAATCGATTGCATTCGTTTTAAAATATTCAAATTCATATGGAAAGCGCATACGAAATCTGCTTTTTCTTGAAATTAAATGAAACTTCTTTCAAATGCCGTAACTGTCTAAACATTCAGAAGTTGTTTCATGTATACATCATAAGAAAGTCCTTAGAAATTAAAACAAATTCTTAAAAAATAGCTATTAAAGAAATAAAGTTTAAGGTTTCAGTTTAGAAACATAGAAAACTTAAAGCTAGTGGAATTTCGCACTCATATGAAATAAGATTTATTTATTAAACTATACATTTACATTTATTTTGATATTATGCAGAAATACATTACCTAATATAACCTGGTCCAATTTTTATGTTATTTGTGGGCCTTTTTTCCGTACCTGTAGCACCCCATTATTATATCGGTCCTAGACACGTTTTTAACATCTTTACTGATAGAATGCTGAAGCAGACTTCTTAGTGCAGAAATCTATGGAGGATAAACTTAATACTTTATCCTCTGCCTTTTTTGTGGCCGAAGGTAATACATACCATCATAGTACGGCTTTCCGGCTCCATCATTTCATTCATCTTAATTCAGAGTTAATCGACCTTGCCGTAGAATCTTTCAGAACCAATTTTTCTATAATTATTTTTTGCTCTACCAACGCCGCCATTACTGAAGTATTTACAATAATTACTTCTTTTGACGTTTTATTATAAATCTGCACCTTTAATCTTACAGACTTGTTGTGCGATGCTGCATATAAAATGAATGAATTTGATACAAATATTAATTAATTACTGCTTTTATTTTATTGACTTGAATATGGTAAAAGGTGACGCCAAATTAGTCATCCAGTTTTGTTTTTGAATAACTTTTTTACTTAAGAAAAAAAAAAATATTTTAAGGGATTTACTTTTTTATTCTTAACTTTACACGGTCAATGGCTTGGCATTTTGTGTACTGCAGCTGCCTAATTCACAGGTATCAAATATGGTTGACGTACAACACCACTTTAAAAATTATAAATCGTCCGAATGGGTGATTAATTTTGCGTCACCTCGCATTCTTCAAACTTAATATATAATCCTCTAATAATCGTGACTGGTGCGTCCACGGACGAGTCGTAAACTTTCTTATCTAAACAAATTCAACAAACTTGCAGACAAATTTATTATTATATTTTACTACTGGTACTATTCTGGTCAATGACGACTAAGTTTGATTTCTTTTATTGTATACCAGTATCTGAACTAGAGTGTTGCTTGTTGTCCCGCGGGGGGCTTACTATTACGTACCGTTAGTAACAGAAGTAAGTATACACCGGACACGTTTTCAATTTTCCCCCAAGCGATTCCTGCAAACAACCTAAGTTATAACAAAATTGTGTTTTATATACATGAGTGAAATACAAAAATCTTATTTAATCCAAATAATGACAAAATTTTAAAAAGGAACAAAATTATAGCTTTTTTATATTAAATTTTATAAAAATGTATGTCTCAAAAGTAAGTATACAGTTCATCACATTATAAATTGTGAAATCAAAAACATAATTAAAATTAAATCCTAGTATTTGGTAGGATAACCATTAGACTTTACAATCGCTTTAAGCCGTGATGGCATTGATTTCACCAAGTTTTCAGTTACAGCTGGTGGTCTTTTATTCCATTCCTCTTGAAAGAAGTTTTTCAGTTGTTCCTTATTTCTTATCAGATGTTTACTTATTTGCCGCTTTAAATGTTCCTATAAATGTCCGGGGACTGTGGCGGTGTTTTTAGCTGTTTTCGCACATTGTACAACAGTCACTCTCGCGCAATGTTGGATGTGTGCTTGGGGTCATTATCCTGCTGGAAGATAAGCATTCCTCCAAGGCCTAATTTCGTAGCGCTTTCTTTTAAATTTATTTTCAAAATATTTAAATAACCATATCGGTCCATACTATTTTTGATAAATACCAAGTTTCCAACCCTGTTCGCAGCCATACATCCCCAAACCCTCACAGAGCCCCCTCCATGCTTCACAGTGCCGGTCATATTGTTTGGATCCAATTCCGCGTTAACTTTTCTCCAAACTTTTTCACGGCCATCAGATCCACAGATACTGAACTTACACTCATCAGAAAATATGACTTGGTTCCAAAACGTTTGGTCATATTTTTCATGATCTTTTGCGAATGAAATCCATTTACTCCGATTGACACTACGCACGAAGGACTTTTTCCTAACACTGCGCCCATGATAACCAGCACTATGCAAAACCCGGCGAATAGTTTGGGTGCTAAATTGTTTTCCAGTCTCATTTTCAACTTCAGATTTCAATTTGGGGGCACTTATTTTGGGGTTTGTCCTGATTTTCCGTACGACTAAGCTTTTTTTTCTGGGGTTTAAGAGCGGCGGACGCCCACAACGCGCTTCACTAGTGGTGCTTCCCGCACTTTTATATTTATTCACAATATTTTCAACTGTAGCAAAACTCCTATCTATCAAAGGACCGATTTCTCGCAATGATTTATGCTCCTCGTGATATTTTAGAAATTTTTAAATCATCAGAAAGCTCTTTTTTCTTCTTGGTCCCATTACTAAAAATATCGCAAAAATTAATACAAAACGTACTTCTCTAAATTTTTATACTCACTTTGATTACTTCCTTTTAATAGTTTTAACTTTTTTAATCAATGCGTAAAAATAAATGATATGCTAACTGAACAATCGTTTGCTGTATACTAACTTTTGTGACATAAATTTTGCGGGCATCAAAGGCAAAGCAAAGTGTGGATAACGGTACTTGAGCTAAATTAAGACGCATGTATAAAATATTATGATTACATATTAAGGAAAGCGTTAGCGTTAAACAATTCGATAAATCAGGCTCCTGAATACTTATTTATGCTACTAACTGTATAACTAAGCATGCATGAGAAAACTAACACTACAATAAATAATGCAGACAAGCAACTACCAGAAATGAAAATAAAAAACAAACAATACAGAAAGTTTATCTCGAGTAAATAACCAAATTAAGGGGCTTCTGTGCATATACTTGCCCATGCATACGTACATATGTATGTATTTGTGTAAGATTCTCTCTAAAAAATTTCGGCTATGTACTACGTTGACTTAATTTGGTGCGCATTTTTTGTGCAGCTTTCAGTTAATTAAAACTGGAAATGTATTCGTGGTTTACATAATTTACCACAATCTACCTCGATATTTCAACTACAGCAATGAAAATGAAAACGTCATTGAAATAAAAATGCATTTGAAAGGTTTTGTTGGCTTGCAAGTGGATTACATATAATACCCACGCACATACATATTATATATATGTATGTGTAAATATTGCAGTACCTGCTTACCATGGCGTATAAGTTGCATATTTGTTAATTATATCGTTCGCATAATAAAAAAGAGAGATTGTTCGATTTACTTCCGGCATACATACATTTGTAACGCTTTCTTTAACCCCTTCGCGCCGGAGTTTTATTTTCGCTACCGGAATACTTCTTGCACGCATACTCAAAAAAGACGAAAAATATCATAGAAAAAATATGTTCTGCATACTTAAAAAGTCCTTAATTCCTTGCATTATCTTGGGACATATTGTCCCAATAAGAACTTATATTGGGACAATTTAATAAATCGTCGAATTTAGTTTTAAAAAATTTATTTGAAAAATTTAGTATTTTTGTGTGTTATTACAGAAAAAGTATTTACTTATGGTACGAGGCAAAACATTTGAAACAAAGTGCATTGTTGCATCCAGAGCAAACGTAATTTGTTCTCGTTTCTTTTTGCAGGGATGTTCATCGTACGCAACGACGTCGAGAACTGCCTTTTAATGGTAAATGATCTCCTATATTCAAGAGCTTGGTACGTGAGCGTTTAAATGGTCTTCCACCAGTTCGCCGAGTTTTTAACTCCTTGTGCTTGGTTCCTTCCGCAATAAGGGACTCTGCTAATGGGACTATGAACTGTATCAGTGTTGATTTCTTACGGTTCACGTCGTTATGCACAATCCAAGCAGAAACTGTTGAAAGCATCAGAATCTTGAAAAAAACCCTTTTTCCACCACTTTTGGGATTTCCGGTTGATATCGTATACCGCTGCTTTCTGATCAGCTACATCTACGCACCCCATCAAACGATTATAGTCCACAATAGCTACGAGGCAGGCAACTTTTTTCTTCTTACCGTCGTTTTGCTTCCTATCTACTTCTCCTATGCTCGGCTTGTGACAGTTGGAGACAACAAGTACTTCTTTCGAGTCCATCCAACGAGTAGCTAGTAGACCAACGCAGTTTATTTGGAACTGCCTTTGCCCACGTTCTAGTCGCGACCCGAACTCCGGTGTTTCTGTAGATTTCTCATATATGTACCAATAGCAGGAAATTGAATGGATTTCATCAATGTTATTGATGTGAAAAATCGATCGAATGCAACAGCCACATCATTATCACGGATAGTACCTGCTAATTTCAAAACCACTCTTTCTGCAAGAGTTCCAGAAAGATTAGTGGTGACATCTTTACCAGTGTATACATTCAAATCGTATGTATATCCTATTTTTGCATCACATCGCAATCAAATTTTAACACCGAGTTTGATTGGCTTCATAGGCATGTACTGCTTTAGACTGGACCTACCTTTGAATTTTGCCATACATTCATCGATTGATTGAAAAGGACTATCACTTCGTATTCGCATGAATTTTTCTTTCATACATGAAACGACTTCGGAAATATAGTAATCTTTTGGAGCATTATCAGGTTCGTCACAATCATTTAAATATAGTTTCGAAGAAAGTAGAGTGAACCGATCGCGAGAAATACTTTGCTTTATCATTTCGTTTCCCATTGATGCGTGTTTGCTCCAATAATCATGTAATGATGGCAAATGGTTGTAGTGCATAATCATAGCCACGCCTAAAAACACTATTATTTCATGTTCATCGGTTAATGCTCTATTAGTTTTCTTCTCTTTATTAAGTCGCTGATTTGTGCACTGCGCAATAAAAATACACAAACTTTTTCTCTAAATACACAGAACTCGGTAGACCCTCTGGGAAGATCTACCAGAACTTGAGAATCTCTTTCTAATGGCATTCGAAATTTGGGTTCGAAACATCCATCTTCTATGATGTTAGTCCAGGTGGCAATGGCAGGTGCTTCACTCACCTCATTCTCGCATAATTTTTCTTCCTCATCCACACTCGAATTTATGTCATCGGCAGCAAATTCTTCGTCTGATTCGGAATAGAAAGCGTCACTCTCACCTTCATAAGTAGTATCTCCATCTGCTTTGCTGTTCCCAGAGTTTGACGATGGTTTGTAGCTACTCTCAGATGAGCTAAAATCTTCCTCTTCAGAGCTTTCATATAAAATATCTGCAACCTCTCCCACAGTGTACTTTTTCTTCGACATCTGGGAAAAACCATATTGGTACAAATAAGTCCCATGTAAAATGCAAACTGGGACAAAGTTTCTCAACACGTGCTTGTTAACTGGATCAGTGGTGCCACGTATATAATAATTACCAATTTTTTTGGGATTTTTTTTATAAATGAAACCAAGAACTTTTATTGGGACAGTTAAGATGGAAGTTTTATTGAATAACAAAACTAATAAATAACTTTGAACGAGGCTGGGACATATTGTCCCAGTAGGCGCGAAAGGGTTAAATCATTCAGTACCAGCGCTCTTTCCCCCACAGGAGATAAGGGGCACCCAAAAAGATCCTTTGCCAGGGGATACAAGTGCTACACATGTGGCCCTGGAGAAAAATGTAACGACGCTACAGTAAGAGTCCAATGTTGGCTCTAGCCAAGCAGGATAAGAGTTAGCAGCTCCAAAAACTGAAGCAGTTTTGACAAGGGCAGGAGGGCGAAAGTTCGCTAATATGATATTAGAATACCTAGTTGATCACCAAATACCGTCGAAGAAGGCCATCAAATAACTTGGCGTCGGGATTGACGCAAAGATAAGCTTCAGAGAGCATTTGATTAATGCCAGTTCTAAAGTGGCAAGAGTCAATGGTGCTTTAACATGAATTCTCTCTAACATAGGAAGACCTCAAGGTAATCGAAGGCGCCTACTGTATGCGGCACTTATCTGGCCAGCTTCAAAAAAGACTATGTTTCAGAAAGTCATACAAATACACAGGCGATGCGCGCTGCTAGTAGCAATCTGTGTCATTGCAGGAAAGCCTCCTTTGGATCTGGTGGCAGAGGAAATGAGCCGACTGTACAGCACTCAGGAAGCTTGGCCATTGAACCAAAAATCCTCAAAACGGGTGTTGAAAATTAGACGATGGGAGCTGTCTCAAAACGGGCGCTGGGCATATAAACTCATTTCCTTCATCGATTAGTCGCTTACAAGAAAACACGGGGACGTAGACTACTACCTCACCCGATTGCTCAGCGGATATGGCTGTTTTCATGAATACCTGCATTGGTTTAAGTTACCAGACACCCCTTTCTGTCCACAATCACACACACTTAAGTCATGGACTCGCAATGACGGACTACTTGACGTAGGGACACAAGCAGCCGAGCGTATAGCATGAAGTTGTTAATCAGCCAAACACTGACGACACTTGAACGAATGTAACTCGTAGCCACGGTAGGCATATGCCCAATATAATGTAAGCGATATTCCTATGAAAAATAAAAATAAAAAAAATATTGTAAACAAGCCCAAGCCCATACCGTATACTGCATTATTGTTGTAGGTAACATTTAGCTTGTAAACACAGGGGGATATGCTTACAGATGACGAAGTTCCCTTGAATATAATTTCGTTTTTATAAAAAGAATTTCCTGTTTAAAAAAATTTTTGTTAAGATACTTAATATCCCTCCATAAAAATCAAAAACGTCTGTGAACTATTTTGCCTCGCGCGGAATTTAAAATGTATTTACTGCATGAAATACATTAGAACTTTCTGGTCCACTGATATCATTACCAGTAGGTTAGATTAGGTTAGCCAGGTTGCTTGTCTAAGACAAAACATTCGGTGGCTCTAAGGTCCATTGTGATATCTGCATGGGATTTCCATCCTCGAACCAAGTTGCTTAAATCTCTTTAATCTTTTTAAGAAGGTAACTATTTCCTCCAGTGAGACATTAGCAAATTTCCAAAGCATTCAAAGAAATAATCGCCAAAAAAGTTGGCACGGTTTCTTTCCAGAAGTCATTGTGAAGGACACCCATTCTACTGGCTAGGGTACCAATAGTGCAGTGACCCATTATAACACCTGTGAGGACGCTGGCAGTTGGTCTGTTGAATCCAAGCAGACATTTTGTCCTTTTACGATTCACTGTTGGTCAAAGCGCTTTGAAGACTTATTAGTCAGAAATCACCATCTATTGGTTACCGCGATTACGCTTAAGTATATCGCAGTGTATAGTTCGTTTAGAGGAAAGCTTATGTCTTCTACCACTCGCTGAAGGTCAAGCTCAGAGCCTTTCCTTGCACACTCATCCGTTTTTTTGTCATTTCCCTCCACTCCAGAGTGGCCGTGGACCCAATGAAGTGTGGTGTTGTGTTGTTGGATGAGCGATAGCAATTTGCTGCCTTCACTAATGCGAATTGATGTGCGTCGAGGCCATGATGCAAAGAATAATGAGATGGCACCCATCGCGGTCCCGTTACTTTGCGCTCAGCGAGTATGGCCAGATTACCATTTTCGTAACTTGATTTAGCATTTTTTTTTTTGTTATTTTTATTATTTTTTGTCTCGGAGTTTTAGTTCATTCCACATGACATTTTTCTAGCCTATTCTAATTAAAAGTAATGTTTATAATTTTGTAAAATATACATTTTTTAATAATTATTTAAATAATTCACTCAGTTTTATTTAGCTTTACTTTTTTTTAACATCTGGTGGCATTGCCCGCGATTGCAGGTGTTGTTGGTGTTCTTCTGCTTTCGGCAGTCAAATCTCTCTCTCGCTACTGCAGAGTTGCCTAGCTTTGGATATAAAAACGCACTAAATGCCCATTTAAAGAAAATAAATAAAACACGAAATTTTTATTGTGTTACTTAAAGAACTTTGTATGCGTGACAAATTGTCTGTAGAATGTGCGTTTTTTGAGCCCTCAGTATAAATACTTTGACCGCTACCATCTGATTTGACGCTGGTCTTCTAATCCTTTCTAACCAATTAAAGATTTAGGGTGGTATTACGAGTAGCGAAAATAAATCTTAGATATCATTGCTATTTCTGATTATTTAACACTGACCCTTTTTGTGTATTATTATTTTATTTATTTATTTATTATTATTTAGTTTACGAACAACAGCTTCTTACAGAAAAATTACAACAAAAAGTAGAATACCTATGGAACATGATTCAAATACCTAAAAAAGTTAATAGAAAATAATTGAAAACACACTTTAAATTCACTAAATTCACTTAAGGCTCGAATAAGAGGAGCATTACGCGAATAATCCGTTTGACATTTAACTTCTTAGAAGGGTAAAAAGCTACGGAGATTACGCTCTGGTATATTGAAATTAATTCTTTCCGAAACAAATAAGCAGTCAATACAGCAGCAATTGATGATTTTATAAACAAAGGAAAGCAAGAGGACTGATTTTCGTCTTCCGTAACTTTAGGTTAGTCAAAAGCAAACGACACTTATACCAGAAACTGGCTTAACAAAGCTTAATTAACGTAGAGCGTATTTAAGAAAAACATTTTTGGACCCCTTCAATGCTGTTTATGCTGATTTTATGACTTGGTGTCTGAAATAAAGCCGGTTGTTATGATTTAAGGGTATACGAGTCATTAAACTTCGAACTATTTCGCTGCACAAATCTTAATGCTGAGTAAGCTTTCGAAATAATATGACTTATATGTCTATGAAATGAAAAGTTAAGCGAAAAAATGACGCCATGATGTTTGATTTCATCCAAACTTTGCAAGAAAGAATGATAAATTTTGTAAGGCGTCGGCAAGATATTTTGCGTCAATGCGATTTTAAAGTGCAAATACGTCATCTGGTATCGAAATGTCAAAAGTATCCAATTTGTATGATCTTATTTGTCATGTATACTTTTTTTTGGTATACAGCTAATATAAGCAAAGGTGCTCGTCCGCCTCTCATGACCCCAATACCACAATTTTCGCGTGAGCATTCGTCACTCTAAGTCACGTAATGAAATGGAAAATATAGAATTAAATGTTTGTCAATGGCTTGCCATCATATAAATAACTCAAACGTTTAAAAGCCCTATTTTTTTAATACTGAGCTATGAAACGAAAAGAATTCAAGTAATGCGAAATAGGAAAATACAAAATGAGCGAAGCTACAAATACTTTGGTGATTTATATTTCATAAGCGACCGCTTCAACAAATGTAATAAATTACAGCACTGTTTTTTGTTTTTGTTTAGCCGTAAAAACTTCTACTTTTTTGCGTAATATACGTATTATAAATATTTAGTATCTTCTGCTCACCTGTCCCCCTTGTGGTGCACCTAAACTATCTGCTCTTTTTTTTGTGCTCCAATTGCCGCTTCAATGTCGGATTGTTTTTGATTTCTGCTGATAAAAAATCAATAAAGTCGGAAAAAACAACTTTAAGAAAGTGCTAAGAATAATATAAATTGAAACCGTACTTTGTTTGGTCCAACGCTCTGCAAATCAGCAAACAACGCAAGCTGCCATTGCAGCTGTTAAATATTCAACGGCTTAGTTGTACATTTTCATTCCCCATTTTGCCTTATTCATTATGCATGCTTTTTATTTGTTTACATTGAAATTGAAGTCCCGATACGATTGCTGATTTTCAATAAATACCGAGATATCGTAAATATAGGTGGGCATCGCTTCAATTGACATCAAGCGATCCCCTGACGGACGAGAACCTTTGCATTGGTGTGTTAATTTGTCTAAGGTGTTCATTTGTATTTATACACTTGTATGTGCATTTGTAACTTGTGCTTTGCGGAGTTTACGTAAGCACATCGCATACACTCATATTCCAGTCCATATTCCATTCTTGGTAAATACATAAAATGAATTGCTTGGCAATAATTCACGAAATCCAGTCTGCAATGCAATGCCTTTAGTGCTTGCAAATCAGGTATGAAGGTAAGTGTGTGTCTTTGACCTTTTCTTCAAGCTCATCCATATCTGCTGCCTCATCTTAAATATCTGCAACATTTACGCGTTTTTTATAGAGAGCTTCTTTGTTGGCGTATCCTGCAATTATAGGCCATTTCACGCTTGAAGTAGCAGAGCATTGTACGCTCGATTGGCTGATGGGATGATAGATAAGCGAATTTGGTGAATGAAAATTGGATAAACATAAATTTAAGCAATTGGGTAGAGCTTTACGAAAAGAGGATTTTCAAAAAAAAAAAAAATTGATAGAAATAGAAAATCAATGGATGTTGCATGCCTTTTGAGGCAGGAGATGCCTCTTTTGAAATATATCTCTTAATTCTACGGATGTATAAAATGAATACAAAATTGTGTATATGGTGTCCACTGTACTTCGTATACAAATAAATTGAGCAATATTTCTGCCATGAAAAAGCTCTTCATAAAGAACATCCTCCGTTCTGAGGCGGCATGCAACTGTAGGTCCTTCCATTTGTGGAACAACATCAAATTATATGTATTGTGGAATTACAAACGATGACTGAGTGTGTGTTAACTGCTTTATGCTACTGATGAAGCTCATCAGGTTCTTAATATTAACACCTGCTATATAAGCAGGCGGCCGCCGTAGCCGAATGGGTTGGTGCGTGACTACCATTCGGAATTCACAGAGAGAACGTCGGTTCGAATCTCGGTGAAACACCAAAATTAAGAAAAAAAGCATTTTTCTAATAGCGGCCGCCCCTCCGCAGGCAATGGCAAACCTCCGAGCTTCTGCCATGAAAAAGCTCCTCATAAAAATATCTGCCGTTCGGAGTCGGCTTAAAAACTGTAGCAGACGTAGCAAATAAATGAAAACTAAGTTCTATAAATCTTGGCCTCGCGAGAACAAGGCAGCTAAACAGAAGCAGCTGAGAGGATTCCATCTCATCCTCCATACAGCTGACGCAAAATGCACTCCAAGTAATGGCGAGTCTCACAGCATGCGTACCTCGCGGTTAGTATTCTGTGAGGTTGCCCACGAAATTCGAAAACTGAGATTTTGTCAATCCCAGAAAAGCACTCGAACACCTCCGATCCACTCGTGGCCGGAAAGATTTCACGACCTTACAATGTTGTGTACTTGCCCAGCCCTCGCTGAGTTGACGTGAAGCTCACCTTTCCAGTACCAGACCCCAGATGGTCAAGGGAATCCCAATATCCTTTTGCGGGAAAACTACTTCATGGGTCATTTGTCTAGCCATTGCAGTTTCACACAATGTTGCTATGACCAGGTACCCAGATGAGCCTTATATCAAAGAATTCGGATGCGAACTCTTCCTCTCACTTTCCAGTGAGTTCCACCAGACAACGACTTCATACAACAAAATTTGCTTTATAATGGTATTATAGAACCAAAATACACACCTAGACGAGAGGCCTAAGTTTTGCCAATAGTGCCCTTGCATCCAGAGGAGGCGATTATTGCGGTCGAGGATTAAAAAAAAAAAAAAATAAAATAAATAATTGGCGCGTACACTTCTGTTAGATGTTTGGCGTCTTGATGTTGTTCCACAAATGGAAGAACCTACAGTTTCAAGCCGACTCCGAATGGCAGATATTTTTATGAGGTGCTTTTTCAAGGCAGAGATACACTTGGAGGTTTGACATTGCCTGCCGAGGGGCGACCACTATTAGTCGAGGATTAGACCTAGATATTTCATCTTATCAGAAAGTACCAACGAAATTCCCTCATTTGAAGAGAGTTGAGCTGGGGATATTTTATGTTTCCTCATAAATAGGACGAGGAAATCTTTATTTTGATATTTTTCCTACTGGATGTGAAAAAAATTCATTTTGATAAGAGTTGGATAAGGTCCTTCCTATATTGAGCTAACGGCTTGTACTCTCCAAACACGGAAGGGGCCCAGTATTCTAAAGCAAATAATTTTCAAACTTAGAAACTTAGAGAACTTTTGTAACTTCTGTAAAATATCAAATAATAGAATATATGAAGACTAGTTCCAAGCGACATAAGTCAAAACATTGCACCCTTTTATTTCTGAGCTGGAATATATTATAATGTTCAATACTAGACTACATGACTATAAGGCGAACCTTAAATTAATTGGAAATAAAAGTTGCTGAATCTTTGTTACGTAATGATCAACTTGTAATGATCACTTTTTGCTTATCATTTTCCAGGAGGTTGTGTCTTTCACTGGTAGCCGAAGACTATTAAATTGCACACTATCTTCTTCCCAAAAACTTTGTACCTTTTTTGATAGATTTGCCATCAACATATCTACATCTTTTCATATTGTAACCAATTTATTGATGGTCGGGACATATTACGATGTAAATTATAATTTTTTAGCACAAATTAAAACAGTTTTGAGTTTATTTTGTTTTTCTTCCAGCCAAAAAATAAGTCACTCCATATTGGATTCTCACAAACATAAGTGTAAGGCTTAAATTTTCTGCCTATTAATTATAAAGAAATTATAACCAAATGTTTACTAAATTTACAGAATTTAGTGAAATTCCTCTAACAAATTTAATTGGCTGTTTTTATTTTCTAAACAATACAATAAAATTCGAAAATTTATTAATATTATTATTCATCGAAAATTTCGAAATTTCATTGAAATAAAATCTCAAAGAAATGATTACATATAATTGCTTTTTATAAGACTCATAACACTGCATTACAAAAACGATCTTTTTTTCTGTCCTATGAACCAAATATACTTTTTCGGAAAGGGGAGAAAAAATAAAAATACACGTGTATCGGCGATTGTCATGTACACGTCAAAATTCTTTTTTTATGTATAAAATATAGACCTCGTAGTCCGCCAGTGTGAAAAACTTTGGATCAATTTTTAACCCTTTTTCCGTGATCCAATCGCGCTGAATTTCTGTAGGCAGACTCGTGGAAATGTTTTTATTATGTAAAATTAAAAAAAAAAAAATTTATCAATTCTCAGATTTTTTTGAATTTTTTGTTTTCTAAAAAAAAAAATTTTTTTCTAAATTTTCGGCATCCAAATTTTTAAACAACTTATTAAACCTTTCATTTATTGTTTCATACAACACACTCTGTGCCATTTGTGTGTTTGTTACAGTTCCGGAAGTTCCGATCATCTGACAGTTGCGCTACTAGGAGACGTATACTTTGACAATTGTTTTAAGTTCTGTTGCGCGAAAACGTCTTTCTGTATATTTCATCTTACGAAAAATGCAGTGCCCGACTCGAAATAACTTTTGTTACGTTTGTGGCTTATTCGCACCAGGTAAAAATTGTAAAAATATTACGAAAACAGTGGTTAATTCGTTTCAGAAAATATTCAAGACTGCTTATGTTCCTTACTTGTGGTATACTCCGGAAATCGTGTGCGACTATTGCCATAGAAATTTATGCAAGTTTACTGATGGAAGGTAAACAATAAAGTACTCTGTACCAACAATTTGGCTATCACGTACGGAGCACTGCAGTGAACTGTGCTACTTTTGCGTAACTTTTACTCAAACTAAAGGGTACCAATACTTTCGCTGCAACAAAATTCGCTACGCTAATGTAGAATCGGTTATCCCAGCGGTTCTGTACTCACCAGAAGAACGTATAGCGGCTTCAATGGAGATTTTTGATGACGTTCCCGAATTAAGGGATGGAGAACCAACAGTAGCACCAACAATGCTATCAACATTTCTTGCATCGAATGCGAGATGCGGGGAACCAGAAGTATCGGAATTTGTACCAACACCCAGTGAACTTGGGACTGCAGTGCCGCATTTAGTAACGCAAGCCGACTTCAATGACCTTGTACGAGAAGGAAATTTGTCAAAGAGAACACCCGAACTCTTTGCATCACGTTTTAAGCAGCGGAATATAGTGGCGGCTGATTTTAAAATAACAGCCGCTCGTGATCGACGTAGCAGTATTCCATATGACGAATTTTCTAAATTGCACGGAGATCGGGAAAAAACCTGGCTTATTGTTGTGATATTGATTCGATGTTCCAAAAAACTGGTTACCCTCATATTTCAGAGGAGTGGCGACTTTTCATCGATGCATCGGTCAACAGCCTTAAAGTAGTGCTGCTTCATATCAGTAACAAACATCCAGCTGTCCCGATCGCATATGCCACCAACCTCAAAGAAATCCGTTACCAACCATTCAAATCCGTTAAGCTAATCCTGAGATCGTGTGGCTTTACAGATATGCATACAAGAAATGCTCGTTTAAAGTTATATTGTACAATACAAAAAAACAAAAATTGTGACGTGTACATGAAAATCGCCGATACACGTGTATTTTTATTTTTTATCCCCTTTCCGAAAAAGTATATTTGGTTCATAGGACAGAATGTGTGTAGCGCGGTGTAATGGCACCCATTCGGGTGGCCAATTTCGAGACCCCGGGCATGAAGCAGAAAATTATAGCAATCGCCCCTCTACAGGCAATGACATTCTGCCATGAAAATCCTACTCACAAAATATAAAAACGGATCTACCGTTCGGGGGCGGCACAAAACCTAAGTCCTTCCGTATTTGGAAAATATCAAAACGCTAATCATAAATAGGAAAGAGAGCTCAGCCAAATTCCCAAAAAGGGTGTAAACACAAGTTATACAATATATAAAGAGCTAATAGATTGGTGGGGTTTTTTGACAGATCACGCGCGTGACTACTATCAAACTATTGTAAGTACAGTAGGTTCTGTTTTTATCCGGCTTTGAAATAGTGCGGTTTTTTTTTAAATTACAAAATGCATGTAGACCTATCGGGAATTGTACATATCGTCCCCTTAGTATTAAAATAGCCTATACATTTTTTGATGTTTTGAGAAAATGAATTTCAAACTTTTTGTCGAAAGTAGCTCTCACTCAAATCTCGTTATGTCTATAAATATTTATTATTTTTTTACTGACGTTTTGACCCACTTTGTGGAACTAGAATTTGACAAAATTTTGACCACATATAAAATCGACGATGGAGAATCCAAAAATTCAATAAAAAAAGAATAGCCTATGAGCACATAGGCTATTGTTATACTAAGGGGACGATATAAACAAGGTTCTAAACCAGCTAAGAAAAAACTCATCACAGATTAAATCAGAAATGCTAACCCTACAAGTATGGAACCGCCTGCATAACCATTTAGATCAGACGTGTACATTTCCTCAAGTGACGAAAGTGATTTTACGCCAAATCCTAAACGAACGCGCAACATGTGGGTATTGTCTGATTTTATTTCTGACTTAAATTTATTTTTCGATTTTGACGTTTCTTAAATAAAGATAAAATTTTCAAAAATACAATATTTTGTTTATGCGATTTAATTTTATTTCAGATTCATGCGGTCTATGGAACGTATCTTTAGTTATAATATGGGACTAGTGCCCTTTTTTATGCGATTTTATTACATTATTTCAGATTTATGCGGTTTTAGCACTTTTGAAACGTATGTATAGTTTTACTATAGAACTAGTAGCTTTTTTATGCTGTTTCTTGCGGAACGTATCTACGTATAAAAACAGAACCTACTGTACATAATTTTTTTCAATATTCATTGACATTACATCATGGAAAGACTTACTCCTGAACATCGTTTATAAATCATGCAATTGGACTACGAAAATCAACGCTCTGTGAACAGTTTAATTGCGCGCTCAGGTCAATTGACGGTGTACATAACATAACTGTCATACGTTTTTGGCTTAATGGCTACGCTAATAAGCAAAACTCCCATATTTCGGCTGATGAGTAACCCGATCCCATGCAAGAATACCATTGAATCCATTGAAAACAACCATTTGGTGCGGCTTGTGAGCTGGAGGAATCATCGGCCCATATTTCTTCAAAGACGAGGCTGGTGCCAATGTAATAGTGAATGCGAACATCGACTTTTTGATGTCTTAAAGTGAAATATGTCCGCAACATTTGGTTCTAACAAGACGGCGCTGCTTGCCATACAGGTCGTGAAACACTGCGTCGTCTTTTCGGCGAGCAATTTATCTCTCGTCTCGAACCAGTGGACTGGCCACCAAGATCGTGTGAGATCAGGGTGATTAAATACCTCTTAGTTTTGAAAACGCTAAAGCCTAGAATCGCCAGAATGTATGAGTATACTTTCATGGCAGATCCAATAAGTGAGTTTTTGTTGCTCATTTATTCCCAGTAATTCACAGCAACATAATTTGTTGCTTTTCCCATATAATGTGAACTTTCTTTTCCACATTATTTTAAATTAAGTGCATCTCAACCATACGCTTTTGTAAAGCCAATCACGCATATCCTTGCGGGCTTCATAACTAACTAAAGTAGAACACAAGCGCACACACTCAGTAAAGCTTGCAATATCTGCTCGTCGTCACGCAATGAATTTCCCATTACCTTTTAAGGCAAAACTTACATATGTACGAATTTTCATACATTTCCACATCGATTGCATTTTCAACACACGCACTAGCATATCCTGATTATCCTTAATCCAGCTACTCGCTGAATACGACGTAAGTATAAAATTCTTAGAAGCCTCGTTAGTATTTGGCTTAGTAAGAAATAATATGGTTAAAAAGAGAAAGAAGGGATAAGAGGCGTAAATGCTGTAAAAGCTGTAAATGGCACAAACGGCGACTTGCAAGCCATTGGAAGAATGACTGGATTTACAAGTTGATGAAGCCTGCAAGCGCTTTTAAATAATTTGCATGCCGCTAAGGCTGAGAACGCGACGAAAGGTTGTAACACGTTAAAGATAAAGTGGCGGATATGCTGGCAAACACGCGCTACCCGTTTGATGACTTTCATTTTCTTGATTTCGATAATCGCGCGAATACAAAACGTGCAGTCGTGCGGACGTGTGTATGTGTGCGTTATATAGAACGTGAAGTTATTGAGTGACAAAAGCCTCCAGCCATTATACCAACTTTCTTACCACACCCGCTTTTACCCACCTGCCTTGTTTTGACCTGCATGGATGTACATCTACTAGTAGATTCTGCGACTACAAGACTGAGGTTGAGGTTGAGGTTGAGGCTGATGCCGATGTCGATGCTGATGCTGATGCTGATTCTGGTGCTGTCTATTCGTAGATGATTGAGCGGCTTGCTCACACACAATGCGAAAATCACTAAGCCGTTCGTTAAGGCGAATCAGGACGAGTGACATCAGGTGATAGAAGCGTGGGATGCATACCTTCATATAACGGGAAATGAGTAATGGAAACCGGATAACCAAAGCAATCACATGTTGAATAAGGCATATGAAAGAATATGGTTGAAAAAGCATGCAATACCGCGGTTTTTTGTGAAAAGTGACTTATGAATAAAGGATGTGGGAAAGCACAATCTCTTGTGGAGAAAATTGAATCGATATCTCAAAAGATTTTTAAGAACTGTGCACACTCGGCTACGGCTGTCTATTGAATTCTGATAAGAAATTTCAAACTTTGATTAATTATAATTTCTATATTATAAAAAAATCAAATCAAATCAATCATACCAAATTGATTGAATAGGGTGCGGAAGTAAAATCTAATAAAGGAAAGATTTTTGCATAGAATATGGAATGGTCCACCTGAGTTGAGTTCCTGAGTAATTCAATTTTGTGGATTAAACGAAGCATTGTTTTTAACAAAGAGATCATTTCCGGCCTAAAATTTTCTAATTTTTGTAAAAGTTATGTGTGGCTTAAAATAATTTGCTTCTATTGGTGCCGGAGTTGAATTTAAAATCGAATACTGTGGGCAAAAAGTAAGGTGAATTTGGTTGTAAATTCAAAAATCTTTATTTATTCTTGTAAATCAATTTCATCCTCTTCAAAATAATCCCCTCTCGATGAAATACACTTATGCCAACGATTTTTCCAATCCCCGAAACATGCCCAATAGTCCATTTCCGGTATAGCCATCAGCACCTTCTTCGATTCAGTTTTATCTTCTCAATCGACGCGAAACGCGTTCCCCGGAGTGGCCTCTTGAGTTTTGGGAATAACCAGAAGTCACACGGAGCCAAATCAGGCGAATACGGATGCGGAACGATATGCGTGGAATTTTTGGCGAAATGGTCACGAAGAACGAGTGCAGTGTGAGACGGTGCATTATCGTGATGCAAAAACCAAGAGTTGTTGGCCCATAATTCTGGTCTTTTTAGACAAATTGCTGCACGTAAACGACGCATACCGCTCAAATAATATTCCTTATTAACAGTTTGGCCAAGAAACATGACCTTTATTTTTGAACGACTTTGACGTGCTCTTTTCGGTCTGACCTCGCCCCTTTAGCACGATATTCGCTTGATTGGTCGGTTGTTTCAGGGTCGTAAGCATAAATCCAAGTCTCATCTCCCGTAATGATGCATTTGAGCTTGTCCTGATAGTCTGAAAGCATTGTGTTACACACATCAACGCGACGACTTTTTTCCAAGAAATTGAGAGTTGTCGGTATCAAACGAGATTTGACTTTTCGTAGGCCCAAATGATCTTTCAAAACGGTTTTCACAGATCCTTCTGATATTCCGATTATATCAGTAAGGTCTTTAACAGTCAACCGACGATGTTTGAGCACTAACTCCTTCACTTTATTGACGTGTTGGTCATCTGTTGACGTCGATGGTCGTCCGGAGCGCTCCAAGTCATCAACACGTTCTCGGCCCTCTTAGAAGTCTTTGTACCACTTATAAAGATTTTTCTGCGACATGGTCGAATCACTAAATGCCCTCTGCAACATGTTAAACGTTTCCGCAGCCGAAATTTCATTCCGCAAAAAAAATTTGATGGCACTTCTCTGCTCAATCAAATCAGACATTGTAAAAATCGAAAAATGCACTCTTGGTCGTTTGGTAAACACAAGCGTAAATATATTACTGATAATGACATTCACATGAAAGTTGGCCCAGATGTTATTAACAGTGCTGCCAACTCATGAAAAAAATAACAAGAGCGAAATTTTAATCCCGCGAAGTTTGACAAATAAATTCACCTTACTTTTTGCCCAGAGTAGTACATCGATTTAGTATCAATTTCCTTTTCACAGTTTTTCCAAAAACTATTCGATCTTTCACAAAATGTATCCATATATTGAAAGAAAATTACTGATGGTCTGCCCCTCGTTATTTAAAATTTTGACCAGATAGAAAGTCTGCATAGATCAGAGCAAATTCTCCGTAGGAATTAAATAACTCAAAGTGCAAAAAAAGTTATTTAAATATAATTGTTTCCGTTAACAAATAAAATAAAATGAATATAGAGGTATGTCTAATACGGGTATTAGCTGCCCTGATACTAAGAAATAATTATTTATTTAAAAAAGTCTTATTTTGCAATTTCGCATCTGCTCCGAGTTAATACAATTTGTAATTTCGAATGAGTTAGTGCAAACTAGCATTGCATCCCATTCAGATTCTTCTTTCTAAAAGTTTGATTATTTTTAATTCACAATAGATGCTAACTACCGTTTTTCGGCAGTGTTGCCAAAAGTAACACTTAATTCCTGAGATAATTCCGAATTAAAACGTAAATCCCCATTAACGTCGCCGTCTGTCTACGCTATAAGAAAACTCGAAGTCTAGGGAATAAGAATATGTATTAAGTTGAGCTGGTGCCGATCTAAAGGGAGCATTCATTCTATAAACAGAATGACCAATACCCACAAAGAACAATCACAAATACAAATTACATCTACAACAGAAAATGCCTAGACTCTAGGAGAATGAGATTTCCAATGAATCTGCAGTTCGCTGAATTTGAGCAATGGTCCGAGTTATGTTAATTTTGAGTGCATCGGTCGATTGTTGCTTATTGGCATAGACCGTAAACTTTCTTAAGGAAAAACTGGGAATGCTTACTCGGCACGATGGTTTGTCATTAGAGAAGAAATAAAAAACAACATAGTTGACAGATGACGCCGAAACAACCTGCTCCTTAGAAACCAGGTACACTAAAGGGTCCGCCATATAACTTTACGGAATTAAAAATGCTATAAAAAAGAAACTACTCAATATTTTTCCAAACTGTTTTTTTTATTTTGAAGTACAATCCTTCCGGTTAATGAGGGAATACAACTTCATTCATATGGCTGCCTGGCCTAGCCATGCACCATCCCATACGATCGGTCCAATTTTTCAACACATTTTCGATTGTATGCGGCTGTATTTCAGCTAAGACATCGCGTATGTTAGTCTTCAGTGCATCAAGTGCTGCTGGTTTGTTGGCATAACACTGGTCTTTGACGGCACCCCAAAGATAATAATCCAACAGCGTCAAATCGCGTTGGTTTGTCAATGAGCAACCCAGTTTTCTTACTTTTTTCGCAAAGTAACGCACATACGCTTCATTCGGTGCTTTTCTTCTTCC
The DNA here is from genome assembly GCF_027943255.1 of Anastrepha obliqua. Lineage (NCBI taxonomy): Eukaryota > Metazoa > Arthropoda > Insecta > Diptera > Tephritidae > Anastrepha > Anastrepha obliqua. The sequence continues at coordinate 124,091,327 of NC_072894.1, forward strand.
CATTGCCGTACGTAATTTTCGTCCACATTCTGCAACATTAACATGATTTTCAAAGTAATGTCGCAATATTTCCCAGCGTTCTTTGAGCGCATACACAACCATTTTCGTTCAGCGGAAGAATAAAACTAATTTTCTGTCAAATCAGATGACAGCTAAGGGTTACCGTTCTTCAAATAATACCTAGTTCAAATCCGTAACGATAGATGGCGGGCCCTATACTTACTTATATGTATATATTGAACAATTAACCACTACATTCTTCCAATCTCGCATTTACCCATTTATTACTGATTCACTTATTCACCTCTCATTAATCATTTGGACTTTTAACACTTTCCTCCACTTTGCACTTATTCACTACTTTGTATTGTACATTCAATGAGTTCGATTTTTTGTGCTCCCTTTACCTTCTGCCTTCACTGCATTTAAATACATTTTTCCCACGTCCACTAAAAGACCGCATATACTAATTGGTTTTGCTCTCGCTCGGTATCCTGGTCTGCGCAATGTTGTTGTTGTTACTACCTTTTTCACCTTCACTTTCGTTTACCTAATTAAATTAATTATACTCACAATTGGTTTGCTTCACTAGACCTCATTGGATATTTGCTACTGTTGCTTCTTCTTCTTCTTCTATGCATTCACCATTGCACGGACGTCGTTTTAAATCACTTAAATGAATATTTTGAGTACCGGGGCTTCTTTTGCCTCATCTGCTGATTTTAGCTTTTCCTTTTATTTTGCCATTTCCATTTTTATTTTGTTCCACTTCGCTAACTTGACATCTGAGTAGCCCGTCGCCACTGCCGCCAACATCCAGGCAGCGGTTGCTCATTGGTGTTGTTAATATGTTGTCAACATTGTTGTTACCCCAAGTGATTTTCCAACGATTTTTCCTGATTTTCCTGCGCTTCCTCAATTATCTTAACAAATCACGAATTTTCACAAATTTTACAAAATCTGCTACTGAACTCGCACTTTTAACCATTTGCTAGCTGCCCATAAGGAAAAATGTATTTTTGATTGCTGTTACTTTTTCAAAGCCAGCGCATTTGCAGACAAATCTTCGCTGCGGCTTAATTGACGATTTTGCACCGTTTTTTTCCTTTGTTCTTTGGTCTGTTGGCTGTCTTCTCTTTGAGCAATTAACATTGTGCCAGTCTGATTAATTGTATCTGTCGATGGCCCCACTGTGTTTGTTTTTGTATTTTTGTGTTTTGTTTACTTGTCGTTTTCCACCTTTTTAATTTCTGTAGCATCGTGTTTCTATTTTTTTATCTAAACATTGACCATTTTATTTTCCATTAATTAATGTCAATGTCAAATCCTTGACATATTGAAGCACAATCGCTTTGAGCTGTGCCAGCTGGCTCGTGCCCATTTTACAGCTCCCCAATCCCTAGCATCTCGCTGCCCATGCGAGGTTCATTTATTACTTTTCCCTGCGCGTTACACCAACCTGTCGTAACGATTGTAAATCTACCGCATAAAATCGCACCTGTCTTGCTCGCCACCCCGTGGATGACCAGTTTGGGAAGCTAATATAAATGAATGCCTGAGTGAGCAATTAGGCACTTGGGTTTGGGTCTGTTGGCTGTTAGACAAAATCGCGACCTTAAAATGTGAAGCAAATGTTATTGACACAAAAAAAAAAATAATAATAATTCGCAAACTTTTCTCTTTTCATTTGTTGTAATTGAAGAAGACAAGACACCAACGCATTGCTAAGTAATGAAGGTCGGTCGTGAACAGCTTTTGTTAGCGCCGGTTCATTAATTAATTGTGATTTTGTAGTCATAGCAGGCGTGACTGCAAAATAAAGCTCTTTAGACTTAAAATTTTTAAACGGTTTACGTTCGTGATATTTAATGAATGCAAGTTTTTAATGTATGCTGTAGTTCTTAAGCAGTTGGAAATAAAAATTGTGAATAGTGGGTCGTCAAGTGGTTTGTCTTTAAAAATGCTACAAAATAAAACGTTGTTTAATAAACGAGGGTCGATATAAATGCGAACATTTACACAATAGCGGTCATTTGTTTTCTAGTAATCCTCGGTGATAGAATATGATAAGCGCTGATGCGGCTCTGTCGAAGAAAATCATACTCAATCAAACTTTGATTCTTCTTGTGGATTATTTTTATTTGGTCTTTTAATTTTTTTTACATCAAGTCGAGAATATGATGTCATGTAAATGGCCGCCGCCACAGTTGATTGCCATTTGAGCCCTTTTTATTACATTTTCTATCACTTTGGCCAAAACTTCCGGCGATAGGTCCTCACATTCTTGACGGATATTGTATTTAAGAGCTGCAAGAGTCTGAGGCTTGTTGACATAAACCCGCGACTTCAAAAAGCCCCACAAAAAGAAGTCTGGAGCGGTCAAATCAGGCGATCTCGCTGGCCAGTGCAAATCGCACATCGCAAAACGGGAGATTAGGCGCCCGGGAAATGCATCCTTCAGCATATCAGTTGTGGCGCGTGCAGTGTGTGCCGTTGCACCGTCCTGTTGGAACCACATGTTTTCCAATCCCAATTCATCAAGTTGTGGCAAAAAGAACTCGTTGAGCATTGCTCTGCAGCGCCCACCATTCACAGTAACCGTTTGGCTCGCGACGTCTTTGAAAAAAAAGGTCCGATGACTCCTCCAGCGAAAACAGCACACCATACAGTGACTTTGAGCGGATGTAATGGCTCTTCGGGGGTTACACGTGGATTTTCAGTGCCCCAGAAGCGTACATTTTGCTTATTTACGTACCCGCTAAGATGGAAATGGGCTTCATCACTCATGATTATTTTTGATGAAAAATCATCTTCCTCTTAGTGGTGATTAAGGATGGCTTGAGCGTATGTTAGACGCGATTGGCGGTCAGCAGCTAACAGCTGATGCACCGTCTGGACTTTGTACGGAAACATCTTCAAATCATGTACCAAAATTCGCTGTAAAGACCATCGACTGATACCCATTTGCGTGGCACGTCGTCTGGTCGATGTCGACGGCGCTTCCATGACATCCTCGCCTACAGCAGCAGTATTCTCTGCAGAACGGCTACTCCGGGGTCTGCCACGCCTGGCACCATCTCGTGTTGTGCCAGTCTCTTCGAGGCGAGCGGCTAAACGTCGCAGTGTTTCACCAGTAGGCGTTGGACGGCGAAGAAATCTGCGACGAAATTCACGTTGTGCCAAAGTCACCGACCGATTATTGGTCAAATAATAGTCTCGAAAGTTAGTTGATCAATGCACTCTTGTCTGAATAGTCCCCGTCAAAAATCGGAATAAATCATCGCACGAAAATTTTCACAAGTTAGTTCTATCTTTTGGGTGAGATGCAATTTTCAACTCACTGAAAGAATAACTAATAAATCTTATTAGTGAAATCATTATATGTAAATTTATGCTAAAAATACCAAGCTTTCTGATAAAAAGATCGAATTTTAGCTCATCACACGTGGTGTTGCAAAGGCGGAAAATATTATAGTATAAGAAACAAAATTTACTTTGGTATGCAAGAGCCGTAGCCGAATGGGTTGGTGCGTGATTACCATTCGGAATTCAGAGAGAACGTAGGGTAAAATCTCGGTGAAACAACAAAATGAAGAACAATTTTTTTTAATAGCGCACGCCACAAATAGGAGGAGGAATTCGGCCAAACACCCAAAAAAGGTGTACGCCCCAATTACGAGGGGTGCCTTTTATGTGTCGGGATTTTGCAACCCTGGTGTTGCAATCTGGCAACTGACAGCTGTATCGCAAAGTTTGACATTTTTCGGCTTTTACGTACTCAGAACGTTTTGAAATACCAGCGCTATTTGTGCTGTTTACAGTAACTTAAAAGATTCATCTCGGTGCAAAAATGGAATTAAATCGTGAACATTTTCGTGCGATTATTTTTTACAACTTTCGACAACTTTCAGCAACATTGCATGGATGAACTTAATTAATTTTTTGGCGATGAAGCTCCATCAAGGACCAGTGTTTATCGATGGTATGGTGAATTCAATCGTGATCGTAGTTCATTCCAAGACGAATTTCGTGAAGGTCGTCCAAAATCAGTTGTTGTTCCGAAAACCATTGATGCTGTGCGCGAACTGATATTGCAAGATCGCCATGTGACCTATCGTGAGATCGAGACAATCTTAGGCATTAGTGGACCAGCATACATTCAATATTGTATAAACATTTAACTGTCAAAAAAATTTGTTCGCGTTGGATCCCACGCCATTTGTCAATCGCTCAAAAAAAGGCTCGTGTCGCTTGGTCGAAGGAAATGCTCAAAAAATACGATCGCGGGGCTTCGAAACACGTCTATGACATCGTGACAGGTGATGAATCATGGATTTATGCGTATGAGCCCGAAAGTAAACAGCAGTCGACTGTATGGGTGTTTCAAGATGAGCCAAATCCAATAAAAGTTGTTCGCGCACGAAGCACTTCCAAGCAAATGGTCGCCTGTTTTTTCGGAAAAAGTGGACATGTCGCAACCGTACCACTAGAACAACGCAGAACAGTAAATTCTGAGTGGTACACAACCATTTGTTTGCCAGTTGTCTTCCAAGAAATTAGAAAAACCAATCGCCAAAGACGGATCACTCTTCACCAGGACAATGCGAGCTCTCACACATCGGCTCAAACAACTGCATTTTTGAGCACCCAAAACATCGAATTAATGGGTTATCCGCCGTATAGTCCTGACTTGGCACCGAATGACTTCTTTTTATTCCCGTACGTAAAAAACAAACTGAGAGGTCAACGTTTTTCGACACCTGAAGAAGCGGTTGCGGCATTGAGAATGCATGTTTTGGAGGTACCTCATTCAGAGTGGCAAAAGTGCTTCGACAATTGGTTCAAACGCATGCAAAAGTGTATAGATCTTCATGGAGGATATTTTGAAAAACGATAAAGTGATTTTCAATGATTAAAATTTGTTTTTGTTCTCTAATCCCGACATATAAAAGGCACCCCTCGTATATGCATATTGCCTTTTACCTTTGTAAAATTAATTGAGCTCAGTTGCATCCCTACATCAATCCGATATCTCCGCTGGATATCTGAAGATCTTCAATATTTACCCAATATTTCTACCTCCATTATTATTATTAGGCCACTTGAGAGATCTACATATTTGGTCGCCTTCATAGATTCAGAGTATTTCTTTAATTTGTCCTATTTTATTATGTTTTATTTCCTCCTTATGTAAAATATGATAACCCTCGTATTTGTTCCGCTTATGCATCCAGTACATGTTTACCTGATTCATCTTCCACCCTACTGAACCATCAAGTTCCAAAGCGTTATATTTCCAGGTTAGCAAGATGATGATTCAGTCTACAATGCCTTGTTAGAAATCCTGTGATGATTCCAGAAATATCTTATTTCCATACAATTTTTAAATCGGTTCATGTTACAGCTACCTGCCATTTATTTCGATTGTGAGTATGGCTCCACTGTGCAATAGACCCAAGTAAGCGCACAATTACTCACTGAGAAGGACAGATATCAGTAGGGTTCAACCGTAAAGTGAACCCTGTTACCCCAGATTGCAAACAAGTTCGATGGACACTTGCTATCCTGGATTAGCATTAGCGGGAATGTACGAAACTATTTTACATTGCATTAAAAAGAACAATATTTTAGTTCACTAAAGCTGTAAATAAAAGAAGTTCAGCATTGGAAAGTTGTTGGATTAAAGGAAGATTATATTGAATGTATTTGTTGGTAAAAAAACTGAACGCCGCCAGTCAACGTCTATTTATTTAATAGCCACAACTTTTATAAATGATGAACTTTTTCAAGAATGATGCTTCTAATTGTTAAATGGTTTTTATCAGACCTTTTTTATGGCTGAAGGACACTCAGAGTATGCCATATTCATTTATCGTGTCATCTGGAGTTCTCCAAAGTAACATTTTGGATCCTTTACAATCAATGACTGTTTTTCATATGCGAAGTTTTTACTTTATGCTGACGACCTTAAAATCTATTCTATTGTAAGAAACTCTTTTGATTCGCAAATGCTCCAAAAATAGTTTAATAAAATTCTTTCTTGGTGTATGCCTAGTCCTGCCATAAATTCTGTTACAGGATAAATCTGTTATAGATATGCAATTATAAGACTTTTTTCAGTGAAGTTAATTTTATTTAATCATGTCAATATGAAAAAACAAAATTTTAATTTTCATTCGAAATGGTCATCATTTGCTTTTACTCAAGACTTCAAACGATTAGGCCTTTCAGCTATTGCAGCCTGCACGGTTTCCATGGATACTGTCGTCGCTGCAGGAACCAAAGATTGTTTGAGACTCTCCAAATTTTTATGAGGTCTTTGGCAGGCTCTGTTCTCCAACTCTAGACCACAAATTGTAGTCCAGTGGATTGAGATCTGGACTTCCAGAGGGCTAATCTTCTGCGGCTATGAACCAAGGAATATTGTTTTTACCTACTGCTGGATGGTTTTCGTCTTACGGGCTGGATCGGAATCTTTCTGGAGGATCCAGCATTCACTATTGAATACAGTTCTAGTCAACTAATTTCCCACGTCTTCTAAAACATCCTCCTGGTACATTTTTGCCTCGGTCTTAACCCCTTTTTCGCAGAAATGAAGAGATGTAACGCCTTTGCAAGACACTCGCCACCAAGCCATTACAGAGACCACGCTGAACCCTTGGAACAACATGTTTTGGGTCTTTAGTTTTACCATATATTTTGTCATTTTGCTCATTAAAAACTTCTTTAACAGTGAACATTTTCTCTTCAGTGAAAGGAATATTTTCACGACAGTTGAGCGCGTGCCACCGAAGAAGCTGCTTGCATCCGAGGAGTATAATTTTTTCCAAGCGCCTGGTCAATAGATGACCAGTTGAGCTACGGAAGGCTTTCATGCGGAGGTCAAATCTAATTAGTTTTGACATGGATCTGGTCAATACCTTAATTTCCCTGGATATAAATTTCTGCTTTCTACGTGGATTCCTACGAATTCATTCTCGAACGGCTTTCATGGCTGCACTGGTTCGAATCACGCGAGGACGAACATTTCTCGAAATACTAAGTTTTTTCAGCAATTCGTAAATCTCACGTGCACTTTTACCACACTTTTGTAATGCAATTACTGCAGTGCGAATTTCCCCACCCCATTGTTAGCAAGCGAAATTTGCCACTAAACTGAGTACATAGGAGGGGTGCCTTGTATATGTCGGGATTAGAGAAAAAAAACAAATTTTAATCATTGAAAATCACTTTATCGTTTTTCAAAATATTCTCCATGAAGATCTATACACTTTTGCATGCGTTTGAACCAATTGTCGAAGCACTTTTGCCACTCTGAATGATGTACCTCCAAAACATGCATTCTGAATGGTGTCGAAAAACGTTGACCTCAGTTTGTTTTTTACGTACGGGAATAAAAAGAAGTCATTCGGTGCCAAGTCAGGACTATACGGCGGATGACCCATTAATTCGATGTTTTGGGTGCTCAAAAATGCAGTTGTTTGAGCCGATGTGTGAGAGCTCGCATTGTCCTGGTGAAGAGTGATCCGTCTTTGGCGATTGGTTTTCCTAATTTCTTGGAAGACAACTGTCAAACAAATGGTTGTGTACCACTCAGAATTTACTGTTCTGCGTTGTTCTAGTGGTACGGTTGCGACATGTCCAGTTTTTCCGAAAGAACAGGCGACCATTTGCTTGGAAGTGCTTCGTGCGCGAACAACTTTTGTTGGATTTGGCTCATCTTGAAACACCCATACAGTCGACTGCTGTTTACTTTCGGGCTCATACGTGTAAATCCATGATTCATCACCTGTCACGATGTCATAGACGTGTTTCGAAGCCCCGCGATCGTATTTTTTGAACATTTCCTTCGACCAATCGACACGAGCCTTTTTTGAGCGATTGACAAATTGTGTGGGATCCAACGCGAACAAATTTTTTTGACAGTCAAATGTTTATGCAATATTGAATGTATGCTGGTCCCACTAATGCCTAAGACTGTCTCAATCTCACGATAGGTCACATGACGATCTTGCAATATCAGTTCGCGCACAGCATCAATGGTTTTCGGAACAACAACTGATTTTGGACGACCTTCATGAAATTCGTCTTAGAGTGAACTACGACCACGATTGAATTCACCATAAAAAAATAAAATAAATAATTGGCGCGTACACTTCTGTTAGGTGTTTGGCCGAGCTCCTCCTCCTATTTGTGGTGTGCGTCTTGATGTTGTTCCACAAATGGAGGGACCTACAGTTTCAAGCCGACTCCGAACGGCAGATATTTTTATGAGGAGCTTTTTCATGGCAGAAATACACTCGGAGGTTTGCCATTGCCTGCCGAGGGGCGACCGCTATTAGAAAAATGTTTTTATTAATTTTGCTTTCACCGAGATTCGAACCAACGACCTCTCTGTGAATTCTGAATGGTAATCACGCACCAACCCATTCGGCTACGGCGGCCGCCATATTCACCATACCATCGATAAACACTGGTCCTTGATGGAGCTTCATAGCCAAAAAATGAATTAAGTTCACCCATGCAATGTTGCTGAGTTAATCCACGTCGAAAGTTGTAAAAAATAATCGCACGGAAATGTTCACGATTTAATTCCATTTTTGGACCGAGATGAATCTTTTAAGTTACTGTAAACAACACAAATAGCGCTGGTATTTCAAAACGTTCTGAGTACGTAAAAGCCAGAAAATATCAAACTTTGCGATACAGCTGTCAGTTGCCAGATTGCAACACCAGGGTTGCCAAATCCCGACATATAAAAGGCACCCCTCGTACAATTTATGAGTAGACAATGCATGCGAACAAAAGCAAAAATAACGGAACTTTTTTCTGCGAATTTTTTCTCACTGGATGAAAATTGGAAAGTTTCTCTCGGAATTTATCTCAAGACTAAGTATATAATTAAATTTTTCCCCGTCGTTCCTAGATGAAACAAATAAACATTTAATTTATTTGAAGCCTGGAACTTCACCTGCCGCCAAGAGCGGCTTGCTTGTAGCACTTTTGCTTTGACCAGTCGCCTTCGCGTATTTGCTGGTCTGCTGCATCTGCGGCTTCTTTGTGGGTTGCAGTCTAGAATTGCTCTGGTAATGTCTTCATTGGATTTCCCTAAAGCATGGCAAACTCATTTTCATATATCGCGTCGAATTTCTAAGAGGTCACGTGTTTGTTTTGTCATAGTCCAGAGTTAGTTGTTAGATACAGTGTTAGGCCAGGAAATGCGCATAATCCTACGAAGGTTGCGGTTGATATCTTTCGTGGTTTAGTAGTGTCAAATGTTTTTAAACATATCGAAATGCTACCACATTACTTTCACCAAGTGCTTATCTCCTTTGAAGATGTTTTATTTTATTTCTAGGAGTTATTTTCGACGCAATGTTCATTTTTACTAGTCATATTAACTATATAGTTTCGAATTATGCTATATTTTCTTTGAATACATTTTTTTGGTTACTTTTCCTTTTTGGTTCGTCATCAAATGGTTTTCTTATATCTTAGTGAAACCATCCGCCCGGCTCGTCACTAACATCTCCTAGATTTGTTGGGAAGAAGTTAAAAAGTACCCCCACGTGGTGAATTTTTAAAGGCATGTCACATTTCAAGGCTCGATAGAAATCTATCATGTTTCGTATAACTTCAAAATATATTTTAGCTTTCGTGTTTCTTTATATTTTCTAGCACGTTTCTTGAAATAATCATTTCCGACGCAAAGTGTTGCAGCACTTTTGATTTTTGTGGAAACTCAGCTAACCTGTCCTACCGCTAAGTCTTTCATGCACTCAACTGACACTTTCGCTCAAGGCAGATGTAACCAGAGACAGAAATTTAATACGTGGTCACGTTTCATATTATAAAGCGAATGATAACAATTACGGCTTGTAGCTACGTATTTAGCGTGCAATTCACTATTCAAATCTGATGAAATGGTTCAGTTCTGTAAAAACAACACCAACAGCAACAGGAATGTGTTATAGATAATATTTAGAAAACAAAATGTTGAATGTTTAGTGAATAACTTCATCGAAACTTCTGGACCCTGCAATGAAATTGGAGAAAATTGTTTTTCCTTCATGTTTTACACAGTTTCGCAGCTTAGCATCAGTACGCTATTCTGAATATACTGCTGTAGTGCGATTCACTAGCTTTTAACGATTCGACAGTTGCTATTTGTGTCTACAATATTTGCCGTTTGCACTATCGATTTGCTACTTACAATCTTATGTTAACTAACACTAAGCAATTGTCTTTTTCTATTTATTCGAACTGATAGAGAGTGGCATCTTTGCCAAATTATATACCAAAATGAGCGAATAACGCGAAGAAGAATAACAAAAGTACGAACTATCTAAGCTGTAGATTTCAATTTTAGTGTTTTTTTTTAACAAAGTTTGTAAAATAAAATAATTGTTTATTTGAAATTAATACTTATTTAATACTTTTTGAACGTATAATGCTTTAGGATATCTATAGCTTTTAAAAGGAATCGCGCCATAGCCAAGCAATTCGATAAAAATTTTCTTTTGCCGCTCCACTTGGGTCATAGGAAACCTCAACTTTGCGCAAAACATAGAACGCTTTATTGCATCTGTTACACTACGCCTGCTTCGGCCAACGGGCGACTGATTCATGAATATTCCTCATTGCTTACCTACAGGTTGTTGATTACATCAAGTTGCAAAAAATTGCAGTGCAGCTAGAGCCTTGTAATGTAAGGGCAGACTTTAAAGATAAATTCGCTTGAAGATTGCAAGATTTATCTGTTTTGCAGTCGAAATCGGCGTTATTGTGAAACCTTTAAGAGGACTGTCAACATGAGAAACTGGGTCCTCTGTCAAGTTTGGAGTTAAACGGTTTGTAACTCCCCTGCAGCCAAATGGAAAGGAGCAACCTACATCCCGGAGCAAACTTCGATTTAATGCTCTAATACTCTCCACGCGATAAATCATAGGCCAAATACTCGAAATTTATACTAATCTTCTTTTTAATAAGTTTTTGGGCATACAATTTCATAGTTTTAATTTAAAGTACTAATTTTTGTTTTGTTTAATTTAACCACACCAAATTGTTCTCGCTTAGTTTGCTTGTTTTATTGATTATCGTCATGAAATGGGTTACCGAATAGGAAAATCGTTAAAATTGTGGTTAATTGTGGTTAAAGAAAGAAAAGAACGCGAGTATCGCTTAAATATGTTAGTGAATCGCCATACTGATCAATTCCAACATCTTAATGTTGTTGTTGTTTTAATATTCATAGTAATAACCCGCTTTAATTAATAAGTTTGTTAAGAGGTTATCTACCAATTAGTACCACAAAATATCGGAATCGGACCGAACACAAAGTGTTGTGAATGGATTTTTATTAGGGTCATGACAGTAATACTCGGAGTCTTGCATAAGACTGGCAAGACAATAAGACTATTGCACAATATATGCTAAGGAAGATGGTTCCATATGTAGAAGTCCACCCAAGTGGGAAAAGTTACTGATCGCCATTCACTTGAAAGTGGCCAGGACGATTCTTCTGTATATGGTTCAAGCAGCCCACAGCGTCCGGGATTAGCCCACGTATCCTCTGGGTAGCTTCCGAACACCCGTTTGGGAGTGAGCTAACGTGAGAAGGCGAAACATTCCAGGATAGCTGGTTGTGCGTTGGGTTTGGGACCCGCCACTTAAAAACCCCCCCCCGTACGATCCGAGGACCCAAAATCGACTCGGATCATTACCTTGTTGAAACCAAACTGCGCACACGCCTCTGTGTAGCAAAAACGTGCATCTACCTACGCAAAGAATGTTCGTCATCGAAAAGCTGCAATCACAACAGACAGCCAGAAGATTCGCCACTCGACTCTCACTCCTGTTCTCAGAGGGTACTGCCCAACAAACCGGCATGCACGAACAAGGGAGCAACATTTCTCATTGTCTACGTACCGCCGCCGAAGAAGAAATCGGATTCCGGCGAACCCGAAGAAACAGTTGGTATGACGACGAATACCATGCTGCGCATGCCACCGAGAATGTGGAGATCTCGATACCTCAATCGTAGACGACGGAATTGTCGTTCCGCTACCCCACCATGACGAGGGGAGAATAGCGATAACGCGGCTAAAGAACAATAAAGCCGCCGGCGCCGACGGACTGCCAGCTGAGCAATTCAAACATGGCGGCGAGTAGCAAGGTGCATGCATCACCTTTTATGCAAAATATGGTCGGATGAAAGCATGGCTGTCGATTGGAATTTAAGTGTGTTCTGCCCAATCCATAAGAAGGGCAATTCTGCAATCTGTGGCAATTACCGCGGGATTGGTCTTCTAAATATCGCCTATAAGATTCTAGCGAGCGTATTGTGTGAAAGGCTGAAGCCCACCTTCAACTAACTGATTGGACCTTATCAGTGTCACTTTAGACCTGGAAAGTCTACCATCGACCAAATATTCACAATACGCCAAATCTTGGAAAAGACCCATGAAAGGAGAATCGACACACATCATCTTTTCGTCGACTTCAAAGCTGCATTCGACAATACGAAGAGGAGTTATCTGTATGCCGCGATGTCTGAATTTGGTATCCCCGCAAACGAGATTTCAGACAGGGTGATTCGCTGTCGTGTGACTTCTTTAACCTGATGTTGGAGAGGATCGTACGAGCCGCAGAACTGAATCGCTCAGGCACAATTTTTTATAAGAGCGCACAATTGTTGGCGTATGCCGATGATATCGACATCAACGGTCTTAACAACCACGCTGTTAGTTCTGCCTTCTCCAAACTGGATAAAGAGGCAAAGCGAATGGGTCTGGTGGTGAACGAGGACAAAACGAACTACCTCCTGTCACTTCTTTTCTGCGCATGCTGACATAGCAGGTGTTGATAACAAAAATCTGATGAACTTCATCAGCAGTATAAAGAGGTTAACACAACCGCAGACTAGTCACCGTTGCAAAGACTTCGTTTATTTGGGAACCAGCATTAACACCTATAATAATGTCCGCCTTGAAATCCAACGTAGAAGCTCTCTTGCCAACAAGTGCTACTTTGGACTAAGTAGACAATTGAGCAGTAAAGTCCTCTCTCGGCGAATAAAACTCATCACCTTGCTTAATATTTGAGAGTAGCGTAAGCGGAATACGAAAACTAAATAATTCTGGGGGTTGTATACGTATATTCACAGCATGTTTAAGAGAGGACGTCAAAGACTTATTGATCCAATACAATTTACTTCCAGATTCTTATGAAAATATTCTTAGCCGGGAACATAGTGTATAACTTTATCCACCCATATTGATGCTGCATAATAGAAAAACGTCCGTCCGATCATATTGTAAGTAACTTTCCTGGATAGTAGTCCCAAAAGCTAGACCGGCAGATTTGAGAACTCAGTTGTACTTCTGAAGCAAAAGAAGTCCAAGATGTTGAAAACTAATCCTTAAAGTCATTTTTTGTCGAAGCAGACGTAGTTACTTATTTACTTACTGCCGTTTATTCCATAACAGGGAACTAAACTATTGATATTAGAGGGTCAATAAATCAATTTCTAAGGTTTCACTCTTGACTATAAATAACTTGGTTATCGCAACTATCTTGTTGTTGCACAAACATGAGTTATACTCGATATATATATGTATATTCCGCTTGTATATAAGTTGTAAATTAAAAGATGACTCATTGGCTGGTTTCCTTTTTACTAACGTTAGTATCACATGTTTGCGATATAAAATAGAACGCCGTCGAAGTTTCATCCAGCGACTTCGTAAATAATTTGGAATTCGACGTGTTTATGGCTCGGAAAGCTCACCCGCAGTCATAGAGACGCCAATGTATTGTGAGCATGTGACTGTTTTGTATGGTTTTCGGCATTGTTAGCCCATTTTTCTGCAAGAAAAAAGAGAGAGGGGATACTCCAGAGACATTAATTGTCTTTGAGCAACGCATTGAGGGGTTTGATTTGAGTGAGATCTGTTTTCAACAAGATGAATGCTAATTAACATTCTCCGATGGCGCTACGTGGCACGTAAGTCATCCATCCATCGATCCAATCGTGTTTTCATTTGTTTTGGTGAGATTAGCTGACTTCCATAAGCTGCATTTTGTGCCGTTAGATTTGTTTTGGTCGAGTCTATCAGTACTTATTCCATTTTCCTATTTTTATTCTGTCGAAAATCATTTGCATAAGGCTGGTGTCAAGAAAAAGCTCGAATGGACCTGGACTTCTTAAACTGAGTTGAGCCTTGATTAAAGGCGAAGAATGCTTTGCTCCATATTTGGTGGGACTGGAAGCGATCATCTACTATAAACAGCTCGCACCACGCCAAACACTCAATATGGTTGGTTGTTGAAGTGGTAATTCACAAATAATCCAGTCAGTGCTTTCGTACCATTTTGTTGCCACATCCTCGCTACCAATTTTTGAAAGGTTATTTCTTCACGACTATATCCAGTCTGTGTGATTGAGAAACCTCGAAACTCATGGTGCCAGGTCAAGACTTTATGAACTTTCCCTCAAAACTTCTGTGCGTGCATGTCAGAGATGCGATAAGCGATAAGAGCGTCGATAAGAGCAGCGACAAAAGCATAGCGTCGAGCTTTAGTTTTGTGTGGTGTATAAAACAGAGCTGCGATAAGAGCGTTAGTTGCATTTGCAATTTAAGTTTTTTTAGATCTCTGAGTGACCAGGGTCTCGAGATATAACCGAAAAGGTGGACCAAGGTACCTTTGGATGTGTTTGTGCAATATGGGTATCAGATGGAAGCTGTTGATGAAAGCTTTTAAGTGAAGTAATTTTTACTGCCCGTTTCCGGGATAAAGAAAGGAGATGGAGCTGGAGATGGAAGAGGAAAAGGAATAGCTACAGGAAGAGGAAGAGGAAGAGGAATAGGAAGACCACTTATTATTAAAAATTAAAAAAAAAATTCTAAAAAAATTTTAAAATGTTACATATACGCTTATTATATAAACGTTACTCTGAAGTCAGTTATAGTGAAAAATTCATTGTATCATATCCTTAATTTTTTGCAGAAAGGTTATGCTAATATGAGATATTACCTAGGTTAGGTTAGGTTAAATGGCTGCCCTAGCTAAAGGGCTCACTTGGACAAATGTTAGTAAATTCGTCCGTTGTGGTACCATACATGGGAGAGGGGAAAGGAGATGGAAAGAAAGAAGGAGCCTTGAGATATTACCTATATCATTCATAAATTTATAAATTACCTGTGTACTCACAAATATACGGTTGAAGCAAATATATGTCAGTTTTTTTACTTCGCCTGGAAAAATTTATATAAATTTAAGAAGAGTAAATAGAACTTATTTTATATCAGACTTTACGCAAAAGGTCATTTATAGCTGGGTTAAAGCATAGGGGAATAGAATAGTTCTCTTCTCCTTCTCCGCTTTTTATTACACGACGAAGTGTACCTATGTATCATACGATTGATGTTGTTGTTTATGTGTAAAGGGGAGCACATCTATGCAAATGCAGAACGGAACAACGACGCGCTCAAACTTACTTTCTGATCTGATTTTCAAGCAAACAACAAGTGAGTATTTTTTCTCCAGAGAAACCCACGTTAAATTAATTAATCTAGATTTTTTTAAAGACGACCAGCGGAACGGGCGGGTTTTCGCTAGTAATATTTATAATAATGAGTGATTCAGAGGAAGAAAATATGTTGTTGTTGACGCCTACTGCTGCATATTATCATCTACATAATACTGTAAGGGAAAAACGTCAGTTTCCAGCGCATCATACAATATAAACCAAGCAAGACTTGAACTCGGAGAATTTTACCATCTCTATAATAGTTTGAGACAGGATCCAAACAAGTTTTTCCAATATATGAGAATGACAAGCGGTACATTCGATTATATTCTGTCTCAAATTTCGGATCGACTGCAGCATAATTGGCAAAACTGCCACAACAGACCAATCTTGCAAGAGGAGCGATTGATGCTTACAATAAGGTACATACTTACGAATAATTTTATTGGAGAAAAATTAACATATTCATTGGTAAATAACAAAAAAAAAAAGAAATATTTTAAAAATTTAGAATATTGTGAATCTAAATCGGATATTCATTGTTTTGTGCATTGTCATCACATCTAGCCGTGGTGTTTTCAGCGTTACATTTAATATAAATAGGTATTGATTTATTAACCAGTTCATGTGTCAGCTGCAATACTTTCATCCTGTATTCTAGTTTATGCAATGAAGTAATATTTTTCTGATGAGGTAATAAACTTTTAAAAAAAGAAAGTCTTCATCATCCTCATCTGTTTTTGCTCTCTTTTCTTGCAAAAATCGAAGTTTTTCCTTTTCCATTTCAAGCAATGCATTTCCAATACCTTCTTGTGAACGCTTGACCTTTCCTGGTTTTGGGAAAGAATTTAAATGTTGGCGTGAAAATGATGGAGCTTCAGTTTCTCTCATTTCTTTTGAAATAGAATTTTGCATTTCACTTTCATCATCATTTAAAATTTCATCCATCAAAGAATTCATAGATTCATCTTCAACTATCGCTGGCAAGTTGCTGGTGGATTTCCTGGCAGTAAACTGATCTTTTAAAAAGGACAGATTATGAAAATACTGCCACGAACCATTGTAATCCGCCAATTGAGTAGAACCAGATTTTGGTTTGGAAATGCTTGTCAACGTATTTCTATATTTGTCACGTAGTCCTTTCCATTTATTGCGAACACTACAATAATAAATAAACAACAATGCAAATTTTAAAATTTATTTTGTTAACATCTTTTTTTTTTAATTTCTTTTTAAAGATATTTATCAACTGGTCAATCATTTCGGAGTTTAGCATTTTCGTTTCGAATGGGTGCTTCAACAGTTGGACAAATTGTAAAAGAAGTTGTTAACGTTATATGGGAAGTGCTTCATCCCATCCACATGAAAATTGCGGAGGAATACAAAAAGTTGTGGGATTTCCCTAATTGCATTGGGAGTATAGACGGGAAACACGTTCGTGTACAAAGCCCTGCACATTCTGGAACAATATACTACAATTATAAATTTTTTTTCTATTGTTTTACAAGCATTAGTGGACGCTAATTACAAGTTTATATGCATTGATGCTGGTGGTTACGGTAAACAGAGTGATGGTGGCACATTTAGGCTTCGAATTTATTTGTATATTTAACCGACGGAAGACTCAAAATTCCTGATGCCTGTGCGTTACCAAATTCTGACATCATTGCACCTTTTGTAAAGCCTTATAGGAGAAACCAATTAGATGCGGACAAGGAATATTATAATGCTAGGCTGTCAAGGGCGAGAAGAACGGTTGAATGTGCTTTTGGTATAATTTATTCCAAATGGAGAATTTTAGCTACAGCCATTCAAACCAACCCAACCTTAGCTGACGTTATAATTAAGTGCACTTGCTTACTGCATACTGCTTACTGGACTTCAGTACCTAGAAATATTGCATTAAACCAAACTGTTGTAGGGCGACAGAATCAAAATGCAGAAAATATTCGCAATATATTCAAACTGTACTTTTGTCATAATCCAATTTAATAAATATGAAATAATGACACAATAAAAAAAAATAAGCGTTTTAATGCGACAAACAAAAAGAAATATGTACTTGTACATGCTCAAACGCAAGTAAACGGTAAATTTTTGTTGTTACTATTATTATTAATTACTATGTACTATTATTGATATTTGAGCAACAATTTTACAATAAAAAACATGAAAACATATTATTGCACTTACTTGTTGTATTGAATTGTTTGGATATCTCTTGCCACAATTTATCTAAAATGAACCTGTTGTGGTGATTTGGATCTTTTTGATCCCAAATTGCAGGTTTTAAAAATACTGCACTAATAAAATCTTCTGTGTCCAATTGTAGGTTAATAATTCCTTCGCTATTATCGATGATAGCGAGCGAAGAGTGAGTTAGCGCGCTGCTCCGACATGCACACTTTTATTAAAATACATACATTAATTTTCTACGCTTCGCTCTTATCGACGCTCTTATCGCTTATCGCATCTCTGACATGCACGCACCCTAACCATAACCTCGATAAGCGACAGTAGCGACATCACTCTGATTGTGCACGGACTTTTCAAATGACCTTCGTATAAACACAACGAAAGAACTTGATTAAACTATTTCTGGAGCATTTGTGAATCAAAAGAGTTTCTTACAATAGAATAGATTTTAAGGTCGTCAGCATAAAGTAAAAACTTCGTATATGAAAAACAATTTTATGTCATTGATTGTAAAATACCCAAATGCTACTTTGGAGGATTCCAGATGACAAAGATAAAGATATAAGCAACATTTTAAAATAAGATTTAAAAATATCTCCATAGAATAGTTTTGAATGATTTCAGGTACGATGTTTGCGATAATATTTCGGAATTTCATATAAAATGAGAACTGTAAATTTTGAGCTGTATAAATTGGTTCAGATATTTCTAATTTTCATAACCTATTAGAAATTTGTTCCATTGTGTAATTAGCTTCGTATGTGGGTGGACAAAATTTCAACTTCATTTGAATTGGCTGGAACAGGTTCCCAACTTCTAACAGAAAACCATTTATTCATGTTGCTGGGCCTAAAACATCCAATTGCCGATACTTTGCTTAAATTTTGATCTTCTTTCGCGTGTAACAGAACGACTATTAGTTTAAATTCGCCTTTTAGATGCCAACAACATCAAGCATTGAAACGTCGAACTTATGGACATTTTTGGAATGACGGTAATCGATTTGGCCGATAATTCTGCTCTAAAATATCTTTGCTTGTATGGGAAAGATGCCTGCAAAGATCGTTTTCGTTGACCAAGGGTACAGGCTGGCGGGAAACCGATATCTTAAATTTCAAATGCAAACAAAACGGAAAGAGTAATAAAACTTGAGTGCTGGTTTCCGTAAATTTGCTGTCTCGAAATTGGAACTTAAAACACTTTCCTTAAATTACCTACACGTGTTTTGTATACTGAAAATACGTTTTGGGCACGTGAAGCATTTGATATGCAGTAAAGAGTCTATTTATTATAGTTGACAAATTCCATATAGCGTAGTAACAAGTGTCGTAAATATTATATATAAGTGTACACTTGAGCCGTTTAAAATAAATTGTTTATCTTATCTTAGAGTATGAAATAAACGTGTGGCGAACCTTCATAATAATAGAAATTCCCATGGGAAATGAAATCAATGATTAGGTCCTAATTATAAAAAACCATTTGCCGTTCGAAGTCGGTTTAAAACTGTGGGTACCTCCATTTGAGGGTAAGCATCAAGACGCACACCACGAATGGGAGAAGGGGCTCGGCCAAACAGCCAATAAAGGGTGTAAGCGCCAATGAATATGTATATAAATAGATATGAATATATCGCTATGTCTTTAGAATAATGCATAAACCCTTCGGTTTCTGCTCGAAAAACCTGTTCAAATGTCTATGAAATTTAACTTAACTCCATTAAGAAAGTTCTGCACAAATCGAAATAAGTTGCTGCGTTCCATACGTTGCTATTGCGGCCGGGGTGACCGAGCGTATTTGTATGTTACTAACAATCAGTTGGTCCTGGGTTCGATATTTTCCACAGACTTGACATATCCTTTGATGGAAAATCTTTTTTCTAATAGCTGTCGGCCCTCAGTGAGCTGTGGCATACTTTGACTGCCCTTCAGCCATAAAAAAGGGTCTCATAAAAACCATTTACCATTTAGAAACAACGTTGTATGTCGCAACCCCACAAATTCGGGAATATGTTGCGAATGGCAAAGAAATTTAGAAACTTTTTTACGATACCTTCTGTAGAACATTTCAGTTTTTTCCCACAGACGCTTTCAATACTTTCCTTTAACTCACCAACTTTCCAGTGCTGAACTTCTTTTCACTATATTTAGTTGAAATGGGCTCATGTGTATCTTGCTCCTATTGACGCAAGAGAAAACAGACAAGAGTCGGACGTTTCAAGATGCGATTAATAAGGCGGTTTGGAGGCTGTACTAGTAAATAAATCTTTGGAACCACATTCTGAAAAGAGTCGGATTGTCGTGGCATTACTTATCTTTCTAAAGGGTTTTTTGAAGATTACTTCTTCTCTTAGATCTCCGTTGATGGTGAGTTACCATGTCTAGACTATTGTCGATTGATGGGTCATGACTTTTACAATCTGGGAAGTGAGTCTTTAGAAGAAGCTCTAGTGTTTCTACGAATGTGTTAGTAATAGTTCCGTTTGGACCTTTTAGTGTGCCTATGTGACTTGAGTCACCGTTGGAGAGTGATTTTTGGATTCTAGTTGTTGCTGGAGTATCTTTTAGATCCTCGCAGAAGTTTTTCCAAGAGTTTCGTTTGGATTTCCTTAGTTCTTTGTTATAGTTAGTTAGGGATTTCCTATATTCGTCCCATTTGTTTGTTTTCTTTGCAGTGTTGAATAGTTTTCTCGTTGCTTTCCGAAGTTTGTCAAGTTCGTTATTCCGCCAAGGAACCCTCTTCGTGGAGGTCTATTTTAGCGTTATTGATATCTGCCCTCCTCAGTGAGTAATTATGAGCTTGCTGAGCTACTGGGGGCTATGGCATAGCGGAGCAACATTCGCCATCAAAATCAATGATATATAGCTTTATCCCAAACCAATTGCATTGAATGAAGTAAAAATAAGTTTGAAATCATCACAGGCGTTCTAACAGATTTATTCGGCTACGGCGGCCGGCAATACAATAATACAATGGGACAAATACTAAAATTTATTGAGGAAATTGAATTCAAAGAAATACTCTGAATCCATGAAGGCGACGAAGTATATCTCTCAAATGGCCTAATAAAAATAAAGGAGGTAGAAATATTAGGTAGATGTTGAAGATCTTCAGATATCCAATGAAGATATCGGATTGAAGTAGGGATGCAACTGCGCTCAATTTATTTACCAAAGTTTAAAAACAATAATATTTTTATTATAATAGAATTCAAAAACTACAATTTTGATAACTTGGTGTCCCTGTTGGGTTATTATTGCGCCAGCCCCTGGAAACTACCGTTCGCTTTACGCTGAGGCTGCTGCAATGGGAAAGTACATCATGGCTATTTTATATAGTTACGGAAGGACTGGTTAGGTTAGGTTGAACTGGTTGACTTGCAGCCACCCATAGACCATTTGGGTCCATAGCGATACTTCTAATAGAAGGAGCTGATTAGTTATGCGTTTTGATTGCGAATTTAAGCAGATATTTCGAACTCATTGCTGAGATGTCTTCTAGTGCGTCAAACTGTGGTGCTTACAATTATTTTAAACGTGTTTTCAGTAACGCAGGACATTCACAAAGGAGATGCTGTGCAATTTCTCTTGAACCCTGCTCCCTAAATTTCTTGTATTCCTCGCTGTCCGAGATTCTTATCTTATGAGCATACGCTGCTACTGAACTATGCCCCGTCAGCAGGGAAGTGATAATACTATACCAATAGAGTACGACTGTGGTCGTCTTATTTACATCTGATCTTAGCATTCCTGCAAGTGGTTAGGCTCTCCCATCTTCTCCTGAGTTTTCTATTCATGTTTTCTTCTAGTTCGTTGTATGATGTTCGTATTGATTTTGGTATTTTACAATAACAATATCTGAAGATAGAGATACTTCGTTTTTCACTATGCAACCTGAAATTGTTTTAATGGCTATCTGACTACCTTTTTTTTTGTGTTTGTTTGGTGGGTGAGGAAGGGTTCAAAATGCCTTCGCACTTACAGGGACCGTCGTCACTGCGTCGAATGGTGTGGCCACTGAAACAATCTCTCTTCCTCTTCTGGAGAGACTTCTTTTTCGAAACTACTTTATGCATTACCTAGGGAGGGCGCAGACCGTCGTCCTGAAAATGGACCAATACTATTCACCCACGTCTGGGTCCACCATATTTGTAACTGGCATCATGCTATAGGCTCGTCTGCTAATGTCTCTATGCCATCATAAAAGTGGTATATGGAGCATGCTCCCAGGTTCCTCTCACATGGGCGTATACAGGTTATGCGCTATAGATAGTTTTTTGCGTCTGCAGCAAAATAGAATGTCGTCGTGAGCACTTGGTTCGAGCGTCTATGATTTTTCGTCTTCGTTTGTTTTACGCTGCTACTCCGCGCATTGCAGGTGCAGCATTATCATCTTTGCAAAACTTTTAACTACATTCTAACAGTATTTTGATGCACACATGTTATTGATTAAGCTGTCGGGACTCACCTCTTCACCCAGGAATAACTCAAGCGTTCGGTGTTCTTCATTAAAACGATCCGCACTTTCCATTGCATTGTTACAGCATGGACAGAACGGAGTATCCTCCATTTTAAATCGATTAAATAGCAGCCAACGTCTCCGTATCTTCTGGTCACCTATTGGATAATTTTGGAGATAAGTATATAGGTCCAACGTCCGTAACAGATGAGTCCCATCTACTTTGCCATTTTTCTAATGAATGTTCTGCAGCTTCCTTCAGTTGTCGGGTTTGCTTCTTGCCTGTAACAAAAAAAGTGTCTCATTTCCTGCACAAGTATATTTATTGGGAGCTTTCTAGCGATGGCGCAAGCCGCGTCGTGTGATACGGTCTCGTATGCGCACGCGACTCTTAGCGCATTTCGTTGGTACGCCTGAGCGTGCCCATATAGGAGCAGCTTACAAGAGAACTGAATCCACCACCCTTGAACGGAGGTGCGTCTGGCTTCTTGTCCGCCTACGTCTGGAAGAATTCTTGTAAGAGCATCGTTGACTGCCGCTGCTTTGGAACCCATAGTTGCTAAATGTTACTTCAAGCTGAGCCGTGCATCAATCATTACGCCTGGCTACCTATGCAAAAGTGAACCTTGAAATTGGCTTCAATAGATGTAAATCCCTCAGCCTGGAATACACTGCAGTAATCTGGAAGCTTATACGACTTCTATAGGCTTAACTCTGAACAGTATATTCCAGCGCCTGCTCTACCAGTCATTTTAGAACCGTCCATATAAAAGTTAAGTGTATTACGTTTAGAGCAATTTAGAGCGTTTGGTCCTTTTTCCCCTTTAAAAACTGGAGCCATATAGTATATTACATTTAGACTAATATTCAGCTATGCCTATGGGCACGGAAACAGTGTACTCACATTGTTCTATATTTCTATAGGAGTAGACTTTAGTTTTGCCATTTTCGCTTTCCTTACGACAATGTATTTAAATATCGCTTCGATGATTTTTTATGTTTGCTACCTTCGGTAATCGTAATCCTGTTAAT
This sequence comes from Anastrepha obliqua, assembly GCF_027943255.1. NCBI lineage: Eukaryota > Metazoa > Arthropoda > Insecta > Diptera > Tephritidae > Anastrepha > Anastrepha obliqua. The sequence goes on from NC_072894.1 coordinate 124,114,545, forward strand.
ACAAGTATTATAATAAAATAATTCGCCGAGTACTTGGCATTGTGGAGGTTTATTAGTAATACTGCCTTTGAAAGAGCCAGGTTGGTCGTGGATTCTCCCTCGTTTATGTAGGAGTGACAGACGGACGTAAGACGACGAGAAGCGGACACACCTTTTAATAATTAGACGTAACAAAATGCAACACAGCGGACTGAGGAACACAGGAGAACAAGAACGAACAGAGGACTGAAACGAAGTACGACTTAGCCTAAAGGTCAGTCGGCGAATTGGCATCAACCAGTACAGACGATCGGATTGATCAAATTAAAGAATTTTATATATATGTATAGTACTATTGTGTTTGTGTTCTATGTACCTATACGTGGATAAATACCGTTTGTTACCCAAAGAAAATCAATAAATGAATAAATTGAACTGATAAAAGTAAAAAGCTTTACATTTGGGGGCTCAACCGCGATAGAGACGAGCAAATATTTTTATATTTTTCAACGCAATTAATTCGGAGTGTCTTGACGACTTAAATCACGTTCATTCGGACTGCTGAAAGGCAGATTTCGTCGCTTGCACTACATTGATTTTCTAAGGACGGCTGCAACAGCAAAATTCATTGCTGGCTTAGCCGAAATTAATTGCCGTGTTTGTGCTGAAATTGGCGGTAAGGAGCATCGTTCCTGGGTAAAGAAGTATTCGACGCGGAATTGCGCATATGAAAGGTAACGGCTTATACTAACGGAGCTCAACAAAAAGATAGCGGTTCCTATTGGCAGCGATTTCGAAGCAACAGGCAGAGCGGCTAACTCCAGCAGCAGCGACCAAAAGTTGATGCGAGCAGAGCGGCTAACTTCAGCAGCGACGACCGAAAGTTGATGCGAGCAGCGCAGCTTCTATCAGCAGCGACAACACCATTTTCAAATTTTAACGAACGAAGACGAAGTTGAAGAAGGAAGGCGTTTAAGAAGGAAAACGAAACAAAAAAGAAGTTGAAGGCGAACACTAAATTGTAATTGAAGCAACAGGCAGACGAAAAGAAGGTAAACTAGAAGAAGAAAGAGTTGCGGCAGTTCGAGGCGATAAGCAGAGAGAAGGTAAAAGTGAGACAGATAAGTTGTGTCAGCGACCAAACAAACAGTGTGTAAGTTAAAAGAAGGCCAAACATAAAAAAATATTCTTGTGAAATGTACTTTGATCAATGTAAATTTATATTATTATATTTTATAAATACGTATACAAACGCTTTTACATACTTATATCCAAATACGTGTGCACTAGTGAGTGAAAATTTTAATTTGTCTGTTAGTTGTCAGAAAGCATAATTCGATACAAATGTTCTGTTTATACAAATAAGCGTGTAGGTTTAAATCGATTGTTGATGTACCATAAGTGAGTTTATACTTGCATATTTACCATTCTGATATTACACTTATATTTTATAAGATTCAATTTAAAATTGTTATTCGTATTCAACATCACTTATTTATAAATTATTAGAATGAGTGACCTCGACGCTGACGCCATTTTAAAAATGACTGTGGCGACTCTAAAGGACAATTTAAGAGAAATGGGACTAGGAGTAGTCGGACGCAAACATGAACTTAGGGAAAGACTTCTCCAACATTTAGGCCTGATTGACGACGGTGACGACGATGAAGACGAAGATGCTGATATCCAATCAATTCAAACAGTTCGGGAATTTTCTCATGCAAGCAGCGCGTATTTTACCTTTAGAGATATAGAAGAAAGTCTTTCAACGTTTGATGGGGCTGCTACGTCCGACGTAAAGAAATGGATTGAGCAGATAGAAGAAAATGCAGAAATAGTGAAGTGGAATGAAATACATAAATTCATTTACGCTAAACAGTTGTTAAGAGGTGCAGCTAAGCTTTTTGTAAGTAGTCAAATCGGGTTGCGTGATTGGAATTCTTTAAAATTGGCCCTCGCTAACGAGTTTGGTAGTAAGTCTTCGCCAGCAGACGTGCATAAGGCATTGGGGAAGAGACATAAGAAGCATAGCGAATCGTACCGTGAATACTTATATGCCTTAATGGAGATAGGAAAATCGATTTGTTTAGATGAAGAAAGTTTGCTCGAATATTTTATAGATGGAATCCCTGGATCTAAATTTAGCAAGTCCGTACTCTACCAAGCAAAAACCGTAAGTGAACTTAAAGAGCAATTAGTAATTTATGAGAAGATAAGACAAGACCCAAAAGCCGATAACCTTAAAAACATGGAGGTGCATAATAAAACTAAACCAGAAACTAGTAGTTCCTCGGCGTCATTAAAAAACGAAAGAAGATGTTTCAAATGCGGCGAATATTCGCACCTAGCAAAAGATTGTCCACATAAACAATTCAAATGTTTTAAGTGCCAACAGATGGGTCATAGATCTTTTGAGTGTAAAGTAGCAATGGGCAGCAGAACAAAGCGAGAGGAGGGTCACGTAAATTCAATTGGTGAAGTTTCAAGTCCAAAGTTAAAACTACAGAAGGTCACGATTTGCAATATCGAAATACAGGCCCTTATCGACACTGGGTGTAGCTTGTGTCTTATGCGATGCGATACATTCAACAAGTTGGGTAAATCCCTAAAGCTAACTCCGGAGCAACGGCAACTATTTGGGATCGGTGCAGCAAAAATATCAACGATGGGTAGTTTTGAGATAGAGGTACAAGTAGACAAAAGCGTTGTTAAGCTAACGTTCCATGTGGTGCAAACAAATGACATTAGCTACGAAGTAATTCTAGGTACTTCAATTTTCAAACATTTTGATATCTTAGTGCGTGATGACGGCGTCGAGTTTAAAAACAAGGTCAACATGCAGGTTAGTGATGATGCGTCGGAGGACACCGTCCAAGCGGCGTCCCCCCCCTGTAAGGATGGCTGGTCAAATGTCTTTTCATGTCTTAACATCGACTGTGAAGAACACGATTATGACTTGAGTCACCTCAACAAAAATTGCGCTAGTGAGGTAAAACACATGATTGAACTTTATACACCTAAAAAAGACGAGAATCCACCCGTAAATATGAAAATTATTCTTGCTGATGAAGTCCCGGTTTACCAACCGTCACGTAGAGTGTCTTATGAGGAGCAGCAAATTATAGATAAGCAAGTGATACAGTGGTTAGATGAGGGTATAATACGTCCTAGTTGTTCGGCCTATGCATCGCCTGTAGTACTCGTATCTAAGAAAAATGGTACGAAAAGACTTTGCTGCGACTACCGTAGATTAAACCAGAAAATCATTCGCGATAATTTCCCTATGACTTTAATCGACGACGCGCTTGAAAAGCTTAGAGAAGCAAATGTGTTTACGACCTTGGACTTGGCCAATGGGTTCCTCCATGTGCCCGTAGATGAAAGTTCTCGGAAATACACGGCATTCGTGACTCATAGCGGCCAATTCGAATTTCAATACGTACCTTTCGGCATATGCAACTCACCCGCTGTGTTTTGCCGCTATATTCACGCGATATTGAAAGACTATATAAGAGATGGAACAGTTGTTGCTTATATGGACGACTTGGTAATCCCAGCGAAAACTGAGAAAGAGGGTTTAGAGAAGCTTGAAACGGTACTACGGCTAGCGGCCGACAAGGGTTTGAGGATAAAATGGGGAAAATGTCAATTTCTTCGGAAGAAGATACAGTTTTTAGGATATACGGTAGAGAATGGAACTATTAGCCCGAGTGAAGAGAAAACAAGAGCTGTAAAGAATTTTCCCGTACCGCAGACCAAGAAGGCACTACAAAGATTTTTGGGTTTGATGTCGTATTTCCGTCGCTTTATTAGAAACTATGCTTTAATTGCAAAACCCTTATCGGATATGCTGAAGAAGGACGCGGAGTTTCGGATGAGCGACGAACATTTAATTGTGGTCCAACAGCTGAAGTCAGCCCTTATTAAAGCACCAGTGCTCGTAATGTTTAATCCAAAAGCACTGACAGAGATTCATACCGATGCCTCTATGTTCGGTTACGGAGGTATTCTTCTCCAAAAGGACTCCGAGAGCCAACAATTCCACCCTGTTCAATTTATGAGCCGCAAAACAACATCGACGGAACAGAAATACCATTCCTACGAGCTGGAAGTACTCGCCATAGTAGAAGCGCTTAAAAAGTGGCGTGTGTATGTGCTTGGTACACAGTTTAAAATTGTTACTGACTGTAACGCTTTCACGATGACATTACAGAAGCGAGATGTACCTTTGCGAGTAGCACGATGGGCGATATATCTTCAGGAATATAACTATACAATTGAACATCGACGAGGAACGCAGATGAGGCACGTGGACGCCCTTAGTAGAATTTCGTGTATGATGATGGAAGATTCGTTGAAGCATCGGCTTAGAGAAGCGCAGATGAAAGACATGTGGACAAAGGCCGTCAGGAAAATTTTAGAAACAAACAGTCACGACGATTTTTACATTCACAATGACATTCTATACAAAGACCCAACTCGACAGCTCATCGTGGTACCGTCACAAATGGAGAGAGAAATAATTGAGATTGCACATCGGCAGGGACACTTCTCTGTGAAAAAGACTAAAGACTTAGTTGAGAAGGACTTCTACGTACCTCGTCTGGAAGCTAAGGTTGCGGAAACGGTGAATAGTTGCATCGCTTGCATTTTAGTGAATTCGAAAACCGGCAAAAAAGATGGCTTACTAGTACCTATTGATAAGGAAGATAAGCCACTGTTAACGTTTCATATAGACCATGTTGGCCCACTCACGATGACGCGCAAGCAATATAATTATATCCTCGTAATCGTAGATGCCTTTTCAAAATTTGTGTGGCTTTATCCCACAAAAGATACAGGTGCAGGTGCGGTAATTGATCGACTAACAAAGCAGGAAGCCACGTTTGGAAATCCCAAGAGGATCGTAACCGATAGAGGCCCCGCCTTTACTTCGCACGCCTTTGAGGATTACTGCAAGAAAAATCAAGTTCAGCATTTACTCATTACAACGGGAGTGCCAAGAGGAAATGGCCAGGTAGAGCGAATACACCGAATCGTGATACCCATGCTAGCAAAGCTGTCAGAAGACAATCCGGACCAGTGGTACAGGTACATTGGTAAAGTTCAACAATATATCAACAATTCGGCCCCGAGAAGCACGAAGATAGCGCCGTTTAAGCTCTTGACAGGTTGTGACATGAGACTGACAGAATCACCACGATTAGACGAAATAATGCAAAGTGAAGCCATTGAATCGGTCGAGTTTGACCGCAACGAAACTCGACGACTAGCTAGGCAAAACATTTCTGCCATTCAAGAAGAATACCGTCGAAGCTATAACCGTAAACGACAAGAAGGCGTGAATTATAACGTCAACGACTTAGTAGCCATAAAACGGACCCAATTCGGTGCAAACTTGAAATTGAAAAAGAAATATTTCGGACCATATAAAATTATAGAAAAGTTACCTCATGGACGTTATAAAGTCCAGAAACTCGATGAAGTAGAGGGACCCCATTTGACCTCAACGGCGGCAGAATACATCAAACCATGGCACCCAGAATTCGGGTCGAATCCTGAGTCAGGAAGGCCGAATGTAGGAGTGACAGACGGACGTAAGACGACGAGAAGCGGACACACCTTTTAATAATTAGACGTAACAAAATGCAACACAGCGGACTGAGGAACACAGGAGAACAAGAACGAACAGAGGACTGAAACGAAGTACGACTTAGCCTAAAGGTCAGTCGGCGAATTGGCATCAACCAGTACAGACGATCGGATTGATCAAATTAAAGAATTTTATATACATATATGTATAGTACTATTGTGTTTGTGTTCTATGTACCTATACGTGGATAAATACCGTTTGTTACCCAAAGAAAATCAATAAATGAATAAATTGAACTGATAAAAGTAAAAAGCTTTACATTTATATCACCACTGGATTTTAGGTTGCGTTGTAATGACTCGTCTGCAATTATATACTGAATGGCATGTGAGTGAATTTTTTCTAGTTCCCGAAAGATTGGAGGTATTACCTGATTTTTTCAAGCTTTTGTAGCGAAATATGCAAACCGCTACTTTGCCATTGCCGCTTTTGAAATAATTCCAATTTTTATTTTTTGGCATTTTGTCTGAAAAATAACAGAGAACTGGGACCAATAAAACATCAACATCGAACAAATCGAAAACGCAGGTGTGAATCCTCTTCAACATCTTCCCGGCCTTCATGAAGATTCTGCAACTATTCGAAACCGCAAGCAAGCGATAAACGTTTATTGTGGTTTTTTGTTTTTAAAAATCTCAAATTTAATTTTGGATTTCCCTGTCATTGGATTCCATGTGAAATACCACAACAGTTCGCAGCTTTATTACTATATTTAACATTATCCATGTGAAGCAAAAAAAGAGCAATTGGTGCATTCCACTGTTACGTACAGACAAGTTCAACTAGTTTTACGGTTTATATTACATATAGCACTTACTTGTTTCATCAGATATATACTCTTTTTCTCTAATTTAATAGATTATATACTAGTCTTTAATAGTGCGAAGAAACATTTAAAAAAAGTCATAAAATAGTGAAGAAAAATGCAAACAACCCACGTCACATACGGGACACATCAAGTCAACCAACATTCGAAAACGTTATAGTTTTATTCAGATTTCAGCGAATATATTACAGGTGCATAAAAAGTGTCTTCGAAGGAAATTATAACTAAGAATCAAGCTTGCTACTAGCGAAAAAAATATTAATTAAAACACATATTTATAATTCAAAAACATTTTTTTATATTTGTCACGTACAGACAAGTCGCGTCACGTACGGGACATAGTTCAACTTAAATCTATAATATACTAGCGTACCCTCGCCCGCTTCGCTAGACGATAAATTCAATAATTTGCTGAAAGAGAACAAAATTAATACGAAACAAAGCAAATTCTTTGATACAATTTCATTCGAACTTTATTGTAACACTTTTTGGTAGACAACGTTTTTGGTTTTTTCATCTTTCGCGTGAATAATGACGATGGTTTGCCAACTCGTGAGCAAGCTACATACAATTGTCCATGAGAAAAAATTGGGTATTCTAAATTAATACCGCACATTTGTAGAGACTGTCCTTGCGCCTTATTAATTCTCATAGCGAAGGCAAGGCGAATAGGGAACTGCAAACGTTTGAAATCGAATGGTAAATCCGCCGGAATCAGTGGAATTCAGGGTATCAAAATGTCTTCTCCTTTGTACTTCCCTTTCAAAATTGTTGCTTCGATAACGTTACCCATTAGCTTCTTCACAGCGAGTCTGGTACCATTGCAAAGTCGGGGCACATTACTATTACGCAGCATAATAATCGGTGCTCCAATTTTTATTCGTAAATTATGAGGTGGTAAGCCTGACACATCGAGTGAGTTTAAGAATTCAGTTGGATAATTTACGACCTCATCTTGATCAGTAATAGTGTCCATTGACTTATACGCAACTATGTCACCAGGTATTTGATCTAAAATAGCTGAATTTATATCATTGACGTCCTTATTTTTCCCAGCTAAAATTGCTCTTTCGCTGAGTCAATCATGGTTTTTGTAATGTTGAACTATGTTTGGAAATACACTCTGTATCAATGCCTCTTTAGACTGTGCAAAAGTGCAGAAATTGTTAGGCAATGTTATCATTCCTGTTGTTTTTGAAAAAAGGTTTATTTTTTTTGGTTAAAAAGTGTTTTTTGAAGTTTTGAAAAACACTTCGCTCTAACAAATTTCTTCTCAGTTAATTGCTGAAAATTAAATATTTTGAAAAAACTATTTTTTTTTAATTTAAGGTTTTTGAAAAAATTTTGTTCTTGAAAAACACCCCCTCGAAAAAATGTATTCTCTATTAATAGTGGAATATGAAATGCTTCGAAAGCACCATTTTTTTTTTTTAATTTTGTTTGGTTTTCAGAAAATTTTGTTTTGAAAAAATTTTTGAAAATTTTTTTTTTGTACTTTTAGAAAAACACCTCTTCGAAGAAATTTCTTTTATCTTTTTGAGGAAAATTTGGTTTTGAAAAAATTTCATGCTTTCGAAATTTTTTTATTTTACTTTATTTCTTCAAAATTTTTGAAAACAATTTTTTTTATAATTTTCGAAAAACACCCCTTCGAAAAAATGTTTTCTATGTGTCATAGTGGTATTCCATTAACTTTTAGGATTATAGTCAAATACATACAAATATCTACGCTTTCACAAATAGCAACGATAAACAAATTTCCTCAAAACCAAAAAATTTACTTTTTTTCTAAAAAAATTCTAAACAAACAACGTAATAAATTTAGAATTTTGTGTTCACGAAAAAACAGTATTGTTTTTATTATATTAACTGAAAACCAAAATGTTGCAAAAAATCAAAACAAAACTAAATTATTTTTTTGTGTTCATTTGGTCCATATGTTCCATAAAAAGTTGATATGGTAAATAATATGCAGGGTCTGATACACGCAAATTTCCATTGACCATTATAGTGACAAAATTATCGATCACCAATTCCAACAGGATTTCAAAATCAGAGTTGGAATGAGTTGTTGTGTGGTGTACTTCTGAAAAAATGAGAAATAAACAAAATAAATCTAAAAATTCGAATTCTAACTTTATCTTGTGTATGTTCTTATTACCTTGAATTTTTCCAATGAAGCACCATTCAATTTAAATTTTCCAAGAATTTTTTTTATCATTTCGCGTTTCTTTCCTTTTTCATTCGATTCCAACATTTGTTCATAGCCGAAAACATCGTTTGCAAACGCATTCATTTCCATATAGAATTGGTCAAAGAAAGCATTGCTCAATTGAATTGAAACATTATTTTCATAAATACTTAGGATCTTAACTAATGCACCTTGGTACATACCTAAGGCAGATATTCATCGCGACCTTGACATCGATACTATTGATGAAACAATACAAAGCGCTAGCAGAAGACACATAAATAGACTATTAATGCATACAAATCCTATGATGAGAAGACTACCAAATAAAGAAAAATCTACCCAAAGTCGGCTTAACCGTCAAACACCAACAGATCTTGCAAAATCCTTGTAATCAATTGTCAACTAATCGTATATGTCATTGTTTGTTAACCACTTGTTTTTAAATAATATGTATATATTTCTTCTAAATGAGCTTGGGGGCATTGGCCCTTCAATATCACTCTCATTCCATCTTTTTGTAAATCAAATTACTTATTGTCTAACGACAGGTGTAATATTTTATGGAAGAAATAAAAAAAAAAAAAAATTCATTCGAATCATTTGAAATTTCTGTATACAATAACGAAAAATTCAAAAAAAGTTGTACACATAAAATGAATGTCGATTCGAAACTTACTTTAATCTAAGAATCGAGCAAGTTTTGTTTTGTACAATATTTTGATTTTTTCTTTTTTTTTATATGAAGAAAATATTTAAAAGAAATTTTTTTTTGCTAAAAACCTTCCCCTAGTGGATCCCTATAATATGAAAAAAGAACGAATAAAATTGGCCTCGTATCGGCCCAAAAAAATGGGTACAAACGAACATCATTTCATTTTTATATATATAGATGTAAAAATCAATAGGTAAATACAGTTTTGTCTTGGGAAAGGCAATGTTTTCTGCACTCCACAACTTTCTCCTCAGTTTTAATAAAATGGAAGTTCGAAACTCTAGTTATCGCTTTGACATTGTCCCACGGCGATGCACTTGTAATCCTTTCATAAATTTCAGAGGATGGCACATAAATCACACGAGTTTTTGTGACTAATTCAGAAGCTAAATCAGAAAATACCTTGGCTGATTGGACAACAACATGTTCATTTTGGCTCATTATTTTCTCTCTTACCAGTCTTTTGATATTTCCGCCAATTCCGTCTATCACACCTTTTCCATGTGATGTAGCAATATATTTCCAATAAAAGGGCCTTTTGTACTTTTCACTTTACTTTGATGTTAGTTTAACCATATAACGGTTCTTAAATTCCGATGAAGGGCCGTCACTCCAAATAATTTCCGCTGAAATTAAGTCTTCATTTTCTTTATGCATCAAGTCAAACAACTTATTGATGAAAACAAAAACTGAATCGAGTTTGCATCTGAGCATATAAAATATGTTTGGCAATTGACTTTGTAAAAACTTGCAGCAGTAAATAAAAGGACACTTGTTCGTGACCATAGTGCGCTTTGAACTTCATTCTGGTATTCACAGCCAAAAGACATCGCAAAATCAACTTGAAGGATTCGCACATTTTCATTGCGTTGGTCTTTTTGAAATTCACCGGCTTGAACTCGTTTTAAATTAACATGCTTCATCACAATATGGATAGAATCAATCAATTTTTCTTTAAGTTCACTTGAACTTGTTTCGTGGTTTACTAAACGTAGTTTATTTTCTGAGTTTTTTTCCCATTCCTTCCATACACAGATTGTACTTAAATCCATAGAAATTAATAATTTTTTGCCATCAGAACAAGTATCACATTCATTTTTCCGCCATTATTTGCGCCCGGGCAGGTATACACAATATCCGGACGATAGTAAAATGCTTTCACATCGTCATAACGTGTATCGTCACCTGATGTGCTAATGTTTGGGCTTTCTGCTAGAGCAATGTTCATTTTACGCGCTAGTTCTGTAACAACCGCTTTTTTCTTTCTTGGTGATTGAGGCAGTGCTTTTAGAGACTTTTGAACAGCTTTAGATAAAGTCTGTTTCGACTTGTACGGAAATTCACTACTTACAGGAGAATCAGTAGGATTTTTAAGTTCAACCCGCTTTTTTGCCCTTTGCAATCTCTTCTTATCCCTTTCCTTAAGTGAAATTGCTTTTAACTCACCTTCAGAAAGATTTTCTGCTTTTCGTTTAAGAAGCTCACGCAATCTTTTAGTCTCATTAGCGGTAAAGTTTGGATCTTTCTCTTTTTGCTTTTCTCGAAATTTTCGCATGCGCCTAGCACTGGTTGATGGTTGCTGGTTGCTCATTTTTGCGTTATTGAGATTTGCAGTACAAAAAATGGCTTTGTTTATTACAAACGCCAGTAAAAGTTGAAGATGACTGATAACTTATTCTTCGGCGTCACGTACAGACACTTTATTATCACCAAGAATATATTGTAAGCAAAGCGATTTCAAACAAAATTGTTTCATCAGTTTTTAGACCGCTAAAAGTTAGCTGTTAACAGAAAAATTTAATTTGTGTAGTCGACTTGTTTTACAATTATTAATAGAAAAAGGAATTAAGCGTCACGTATGGAACATCGAAACTTACCTTTCCGTTATGATTAATTTCTTATCAAAAAAACACTTAACCACAAAAATGAGTATGCAGTTAAATACAGCGGACCATACACTATAACTAAGAACAGAAATCTAGTTTCTATCTGATAAACAATAGCGGCAGCGACCTCACAAAAAGTTGTGTAAAGACTAATGAAAAAATCCGACTTGTTGTTACTCTCAATAAATAACGGTATTTACAAAAAATGAGACATACTCACTACAACTTTTGTAAATTATTTTAGATGAGAACATAATCTCACTATGTGCGTGCAATAATATATAAAAAATGCATATTTGTAAAACAGTTCAGAGTTCCACTTTTTCATGGAATGCTCCAATTTAATACGAGTGAAGGCTGAGGCTATACAGTAAGCCGAAATTAGCTTTAAATCTGTTCTCCCCTATTACAGTCATCTTTCAGCACTTTCTAGAGGAAAGTAAATACTTGCATTGAGAAGGATTTATATTGACTTATTTTTAACAGGTATTTGTTGTTGTATTGCAGCGCAAATCAGCAAACAGAGTTGGTATTTGTTGTTAGTTAGTTTTTTGATAGTAATAAAATTAAAAAAATTAATATAATTACAAACAATTACTTTTATTAACTACTAAGATCGTTCAAAATCAGACTGATAGCACTACTGGCGGATATCGAGGTTAGGTTTAGTTAGTATTATCTCTTGGAAGAACACACACCAAGAAACAGCCAGATAGATCTACATATTTCGTTGTGTTTGGCATGCGTTTGAATCGAGGAGGTCAAGTGAATTTCCTTTTCTATCACAACAACAAAGCAGCTCATGCTTCAGCAGTTTGGTGGTAAAATTAATGGAAATAGGGTTCCATTTTGGACTACTATTTGTTCCCTAATTTGAAGAAATGGCTGGCGCTGATGTAAGCACAAATTTTACTAATACGTAGTCAATAAGTAAGTTAAAAATTATATGTGTAAGTATATTTTAAAGGATTTTCAGCAGTATTTAATTCTTATATATATAGTCGGATAATGAGGGAACTATATTCATGTTGAAGCGCCATCACTCGGCTACTTACTGATTTTAATTCATTCGCCATTCTTTCGAAGTGTAGCCCACATTTTTTTTAAGATCTGACTATATTGTTGTTGTTGTTGCACCATATACATTCCCATATATGTACGGCGAATGCTGCTTGAGTGACAGTCCCTGGGCGGATATAAATCCGGGTCGTTCCGTTAACGTTGAACCGACTGTCGTGGGAACGAGCTCTGACTATGTTCAACTTTTATGACTAAAAAGCTCCACTCACGAGAAGAATCGGAAGGCGATTTAGCATATCTGAAAAACTATTTCAATGGAGCAAAGGAAAAGCATTCAATAAGATAAGGGCAGAAAACCATATGTGGCACATCGGCTCCAAAGCTCCGTGGTTCGAAAACGATGCTGTCTATTTTGGTCGAATCGGAGGAGTGAGATGTGTTACGTCAGCTAAATCGGAGTAGAATCATGGAGAACGATTGAATCTCATCGAATTGAAGTGAGCATTGAACAAAAATGGCAAAACTCGGCGACCAGATACACGTCATTGCTTTTAAATAATGACATTGCTTGGCCATTGAGTCCTATTTGTAAAATAGCGGATGGTAAGTCCTACCCTACCCACCGTATAGCCTAGCCATTGCCTCTTCGGACTATCACTTACTTCCACCTATGTATGCAGAATGTTTGGCTCTGAATACGCTTACCTTTGCTTCATTTGAAGGTAACAAAAATTGGGTCGATGCAATCTCGGGCTCGAAATAATTAACTTCTCGCTGAAAGAGTGGAAACAGTTGTGGTCTCCGAAGAAAAATATTTGAATAAATTATATTGTGGCAATTAAATAAATCTTGAATTCAGGAAAAATTTCGTATGGATATAAATTCAGGTGGGAAAATAAGCTATGAAAGCAGGAGCAAAGGAATAGTATTAAAAAAAATAGTTGGCGAATATACAGGGCCCGCCATCTATCGTTACGGATTTGAACTAGGTATTATTTGAAGAATGGTAACACTTAGCTGTCATCTAATTTGACAGAAAATTAGTTTTATTCTTCCGCTGAACGAAAATGGTTGTGTATATGCTCAAAGAATACTGGGAAATATTGCGACATTACTTTGAAAATTATGGTAATGTTGCAGAATGTGTACTTGAAGAAGATGAAGACTTTTACCGAAAAATCATCTTTTCGGATGAAGCTCATTTCCATCTCGGCGGGTATGTTAACAAGCAAAATTACCGTATTTGGGGCTCAGAAAACCGGCACGCACTCGAAGAAAAGCCGATGCATTCACAACGAGTCACTGTTTGGTGCGGATTTTGGTCGAGAGCCATCATTGGTCCATTTTTCTTCGAAAATGAGCGAGGAGTGGCCGTAAACGTCAATGAAGAGCGTTACCGGGCCATGTTGAACGAATTTTTGTTCCGAGAAATTGAAGAGGAGGATATTGGTGGCATTTGGTTCCAACAAGACGGCGCTACTTGCCACACAGCGAATGCTACGATTAATCTTTTGCGCACTGTCTTCGAAGATCGCATTATCAGCCGAAATTCTGATATGGTTTGGCCGCCTCGGAGCTGCGATTGGACGCCGTTGGATTATTATCTTTGGGGTGCCGTCAAAGACCAGTATTATGCCAACAAACCAGCAACAATTGATGCACTGAAGACCAACATACGCGATGTCATAGCTGAAATACAGCCGCATACAATCGAAAATGTGTTGAAAAATTGGACCGATCGTATGGGATGGTGCATGGCTAGCCGAGGCAGCCATATGAATGAAGTTGTGTTCCATCATTAACCGGAAGGATTTTACTTCAAAATAAAAAAAAAACAGTTTGGAAAAATATTGGGTAGTTTCTGTTTTATAGCATTTTCAATTCCGTAAAGTTATATGGCAAACCCTTTACTTCTGTTAGGTATTTAGTCGAGCTCCTCCTCCTATTTGTGGTGTCCGTCTTGATGTTGTTCCACAAATGGACGGGCCCTCTCCAAACAACAAATTATTTTTATGAGGAGCTTTGTCATGGCAGAAATACACTAGGAAAAACTTTTTATATCATTGATATTAGTATTAGTAAAACTAAAAATAAATTCAATACTTCGTATGATTTACTTGCGTGATTTTGAACCTCAACCGTGGTCATGACAGTCACAGTGTGGAAGCGGGCTTACACCTTATTTTTACCATAAACCAAAAACGAATTCCAATTGTATTGAGAAATAAGAAAAAACTTAATAGGGGCCAATTTTTATTAGCATTAATAAAAAAATACCTTCTGAAATATGGTCTGCGCACCTAACAGAGTTACTTTAATAATCCACTTGAAGATAAAAAAAAATCACTGCCCATTTCAAATTGATAATCAACTGAATCGTCGTAGAACTCTACTATCAGAAGCAGTAAAAGAATTATATAAACTACGCATATACTTTTCGAGCCTTAACTGATTTAACGCCTATCATTTAAATAAAATCCATATATTTATGGCCGAATCGTATGAAAACAAAAGGTTTCAAGAAGTTAGCGCATCATATCAGTAAAATATACAAATGCCCCCGGGGTGAGGGAAACGCGTGTGCCATTGCTTATCAACTTGGTATTTAAAGCCCATCCACATAGGCCAGAATAGCCAAAGCTAAACTGATTAGTATGAAGTTAACAACGAGCTTATTGTTGCTGGTCGCAGGCCTTAGCTGCCTCTTCGAAGGATGTGCAGCAGGTGTGAGCGTTATTCCACAAAATGCGATCGATGACCTTAAATATCGCGATCAACCAGCCGAACCAATTGCGCCCGTTAATGTGGATGAAGAAATTGTTCCGATTTTCGAGCGCAGCATAAATATCGAACCAATCAATGGTGGTCAGGAGGACTACGTCGAACTAGCACCCATTGCTGAAGTAGAGGCTGCGAGCGTGGAATCTAAGTCTGAGGTTGAAGATGAGTCTGTTAAGCCAGAAAGTGATGCGAATGAAATACTTGTAGGACGTTCTAGTGGTGAGAATACGCATATTTCAAACATTTTAAACTATAAACGAAATTCATTCATTCCCTTTCACCATTTAGAGTGTAAAGTTACTATACGTGGTGGTCTACCCAGCCCACAACCTGTTTATATTAAGAAGGACTCCACCGAATTCTATCCTTATGATGATTCTGGTGTTATGGTTGTCGATTCGGGGAGTAGTTTGGAGTTGTGGTGCCCTGGAAAATTCTCGACGATTTCGGAGACGCTTGTCACCGCCACATGTGTTAGTGGCACCAACTTCAAGGTTGATGGTACCACTTACGCTTTCAAGGAACTGGCTTGCAAAGCCTGGCCAACTTTCACTGCTGAAAAGACTGGCGCATCCTGCAACGGTGGCATTATGGTGCGTGTCGGCTACAAAGTCTCCTCAAGCCGTTTCATCGAACAATATACAGTTTGCTTTGATGAAGCCGAAGAAGTAACTCGTTATGTACACCACGATCTCAATCCCGGCAGCAACTACTACGAAACTGGTGTAGCTCGTATCACCTTCACGACTGCAGGCTTCTTTGATGGCAAGGCTGTTAACACTCTTTATACACAGGCCACTCAACAGGAAACCATCAGCGCAGCATTGGGCATTGATAGTAGCAAGTATTTTGACTATTCTACGAGTTTCTACTTAGCACGTGGTCACATGGCCGCCAAAGCTGACTTTGATTATGCCACACAACAGCGCGCCTCTTTCCTATTTATCAATGCTGCTCCCCAATGGCAAAACTTCAATGCTGGCAATTGGGCTAGTATTGAAGATAGTCTACGCTCCAAGGTTACCGAGTCTAAATGGACCGTTGATTGCTATACCGGTGTTTATGGTGTAACGACACTGCCTAATAGTGAAGGTGTGCAGACACCACTGTACTTGGCTTATGACAACAACAATAACGGATTAATTCCCGTACCCAAACTGTATTTCCGTGTTGTAATTGAGCGCTCTACCAACAAGGGTATTGTATTTATTGGTGTAAATAACCCATATTTGACATTGGATGAGATTGAGAAGGACTATATCATTTGCACGGATGTTGCCGATCAAGTCGATTACATCACCTGGAAGCGTACCGATATCACTAAAGGCTATTCATACGCTTGCACAGTTAGTGACTTCATGAGTAAAGTGAGTCACTTGCCATCTTTATCCGCATCAGGCGGTTTGCTGTTGTAAAAGTGACAAAGTTATTAGTTTTTGCAAGATTTTAATAAATTTTTAATACATTTTGATTAAACTAGAGTTTGAGAAATTTTTTTGCAGAAACCATTATTGGTGCCACATGCCAAGAGATATCTAAGGCATAATAGGTTGAAGAGAGCCCGCAGGGAAGCGGTAGGTTTGGTTTAATGAATTCTTTTCAAACTGAGCATTCGTCCCCTTCATCGTTGTCAAGTTTGGATAATTCTAATTACATATATTTCAAAAGAAGAGTGAGGACGAAATGTTGTAGGATAGGGCGAGTTTATCTACGCATACACAAATGGCTAAAAAATCGGGGCTAGGGTGAGCGAAGATGTATACCCGTTCATCTTGGGATCTCTTCCAGCTTTCGCCTCCCAGAAAACTGTTGAGATTTTCAGATTGAACTGAAGGCAAATCCTTCATAAAATAGCTACCATGAAAAGCCGCCCATCTCTTAACGAATGGCTGAGTAATTTCATGAAATAGGTTCCTAGTCATTGCAATACCGAGGGGAATTATAAGGTCAATAAACTAACGATATTCCGCACCAAACTACCTACAATTGTGGTCGATTCTCAATGATAAATGCAGGGAAATTCTACAGAGCGAAAATAAACATTGTATTACCACACTGATTTCTGTTATGACAGGTCGCCAACTAAATAATAGGCGGATATGATCAGGACTAGGCGCGCAGAAAAAAAACCATCTAGATCTAGATGTAGTTGGGGAGAGACACGGGATTTAGGCTGGAGAACTGTCTCAGGCTATTCCTGAAAGGTAAGAAAGTGTCCAAGAGTCGCTTTCTTGCTGGATTCTTACAGATTCTGCAATGGGGATTGTACGGAAGTCCTAGTTTTTTCGCATGAGTTGCGATCACCCAGTGACTGGTGACCCCCAGTATGAGTTTGGAAATTGAGTGGCGTGGGATCCCCAGCATTTTAAGTGCTCAGATTCTGTCGTACTGAGGCAAAAGTGTTTTTGAAATAGCACATGATAAGATATAACTCCATCTGTTTTGCGTTTTTTCCGGAAGCAATTTTGCAGTTTCCTTTTAACAACGGTCAACGTTACACCGACATCTGAAATGGGGACAACCAAAACCAGTTTTATCGACCCCTTCCTGTCAAGCTCATCTGCAATTTTATTTCCCTCTACGTGCCTATACTCTCAAACCTAGATGAGAAATATGTTCCCTACACATTCGGGTGGCTTAATATCATCCTTGCAGGAATTGACCATATAGCAGCTTGACTATCGGTCAATATATTTATGTATCCTTCCCAACAACGATACCTAAGCATTTTGCATGCCGGCAGGGTCGCGATAACCTCTCCTTGAAAAATACTACTAGTTTTCGGAAGTTTATAGGAGTCTGAAATATTGACTGACCTTGAGAAAACCCCCGCTCCAACTCTAGATTCCATGTTGGATACGTCGGTGAAAACAAAAGAACCTGTGTCCGTAAATACTCTCCCTTCCTTGCATTGGTAAACTAATAGGACTATGAATAAGTTCGTGCGGTTTTACAACAGATGGCGTAACTTGATTATTATTCCATCGATCCACATTTCCAAACATTCATTGGAGAGCTACTGTCGTAAGGCACAAACGTCAGTATAAGTTTTTTATTTGAAGCGTAAACAACAATATTTTTACCACACTTGAAAATGTCGAATTTCGTGCCAAATAATGTGTTTTTGCGGGGAATTCTTCTTCATTATTTTAATATGAAGAAAAAAGCAGCCGAAAGTCATCGTATCTTGGTGGAAGTTTATGGTGAGCATGCTCTAGCTGAGCGAACGTGCCAGAAGTGGTTTGCACGCTTTAAAAGTGGTGATTTTGGCTTGGAAGACGAAGAACGCGAGGGTGCGCCGCCAAAGTTCATGGATACCGAATTGGAGGAATTGCTCGATCAAGATCCGGCTCAAACGCAAGAAGAGGTTGCAAAAACTTTGGGAGTTGATCAATCAACCATTTCCAAACGTTTAAAAGCCATGGGAATGATCCGAAAGGTAGGCCATTGGGTGCCGTATGAATTGAAGCCAAGAGACGTTGAACGCCGTTTTATGGCATGCGAACAACTGCTTCAACGGCACAAAAGAAAGGGTTTTTTGCATCGAATTGTGACTGGCGATGAAAAGTGGGTCCATTACAACAATCCAAAACGTCGGGCAACGTATGGATACCCTGGCCATGCTTCAACATCGACGTCGGCGCAGAATATTCATGGCCTGAAGGTTATGCTGTGTATCTGGTGGGACCAGCTGGGTGTTGTGTATTATGAGCTACTGAAACCGAATGAAACGATTACGGGGGATGTCTACCGACGACAATTGATGCGTTTGAGCCGAGCACTGCGAGAAAAACGGCCGCAATACGCCGATAGACACGACAAAGTTATTTTGCAACATGACAATGCTCGGCCACATGTTGCACAAGTGGTCAAAACATACTTAGAAACGCTCAAATGGGATGTCCTACCCCACCCGCCGTATAGTCCAGACCTTGCGCCATCCGATTACTATCTCTTCCGATCGATGCAAAATGGCCTGGCTGACCAGCACTTCCGTAATTACGATGAAGTCAAAAAATGGATCGATTCGTGGATTGCGGCAAAACCGACCGAATTTTTCACAAAGGGAATCCGTGAATTGCCAGAAAGATGGGAAAAAGTAGTAGTAAGCGATGGACAATACTTTGAATATTAAATTTGTAACCATTTTACGTCAATAAAGTTTCAAATTTCGAAAAAAACCCGTACGAACTTATTCATAGTCCTATTATGCTACAAAAAATTCTTCCTTAAATTTTTACTGCAGAAAATTGAAGACAGACATTTTTGCTGAAGTCGTTGTATGTATATGGTATGTATTTAATATTTGCGATAAAATAACTGCGCTTTCGGCCAAAATATGAAAACTTTAACCTCCCATGAAAAAAAAAAAATGTGAGCCGTCATGGGACGCCTGGCAGATGTGAAACATCGTGTGTGTACAAGTAATATGCATAAAAGATATTATTATTACAGATATGAAAAAATGAAGTATTACGGATTTCTTACAGAAAATGGTAACTTTATTTAATAAACATTTATTTACATGTGATATCAAAATTCGATATTAATATCAAGCCACAATTTAAATATTTTGATCAGTGACTTCAGTAATAGTTATATTCGATGTTTCTTCTGCCGGTATTACTGTGACGATTGGTCGATGATAACTAAAGTACGTTACAAAAGTATTGGATGTAATATTATCAAGATATCTCACAAATACAGCATCTATTGTTGTTCCATATTTGGTAGTAGATTCTCTTGGATTGTTGTTGATTTGCATTTGAAATTCTTTTTGAAGTGTGTTTTGAGTGCTGAAATTTTTGGAATTTTCAGATGGCGCAAAATTAATCATCCAGTTTTGTATTTGAAAATTATTAAATAAAATTAAAAAAAAATTAAATAAAAAAATGACTTTGAGAGATGAAATTTGTTGAATTTTCAGGTGGCGCAAAATGAATCATCCAGTTTTATATTTGAAAATTATTAAATAAAATTTAAAAAAAATTAAATAAAAAAATGAACTTGAGTGATGAAATTTTTTGAATTTTCAGGTGGCGCAAAATGACTCATCCAGTTTTGTATTTGAAAATTATTAAATAAAATTAAAAAAAAAAATTAAATAAAAAAATGACTTTGAGTGATGGAATTTATGAATTTTCAGGTGGCGCAAAATTAATCATTCAGATTTGTATTTGAAAATGATTAAATAAAATTAAAAAAATAATAAATAAAGAAATTATATTGAGTGGTGACTTTTGACCTTTACGCCCGCCATTGTCATACAGCAGCTCTACACTTCACAAATTTCAATTATGATTGGCGTATTGCACTATTTGTAAAAAATATAAGTAATCCGATAGCATGATTAA
Source organism: Anastrepha obliqua (assembly GCF_027943255.1). Taxonomy (NCBI): domain Eukaryota; kingdom Metazoa; phylum Arthropoda; class Insecta; order Diptera; family Tephritidae; genus Anastrepha; species Anastrepha obliqua. The sequence goes on from NC_072894.1 coordinate 124,134,950, forward strand.
TTTTGTGTCACTTTATATGATAATCAAAATGTGTCTTTAAAATATGCCTTCCTTCATGGGCTTAAACTTTTTATTCAATTTCAACTTTTGCTCATTACGAGCTGGCATATCTCGAATTTGCTATTAAATAAGTTTACACTTTTCATTTCGAATTAATAATGCAATAAATTGGGCATTGCAAAATAGTTCCACTTGGTTTAAATAATTGAGTAATGAAACTTCTTTCTGCTGTGGCTCTGCTTTCTGTGACCTTTTGATACTTTTCAACTCAAACACTGACCTTCGTCATTTCTTCGCACAGAGAGCGCGCCTCAAAGGTGCCCACTCTAGCTACTCCAGTTTCCCATGAATTCTCTGTAATCGAATTCCTATTATCTACATAGCAAATTACCGAACACATTCAAAAACACATAACGAACCAACATTTACTAAGCACTCACGAGCATCCAACTTACCGCTCTTTACCAACTCTACATTTGTCTCTCTAACATGGCACACATACTAACACACTTTAACCCACATCATTTGTGAGTTGTTCCTTTGAAATTGGCTTAGCACTTCTTATACTACTACACATAAAATATACGGCAAGCGTCGCCACGCCAACGATTCGGTTTACAAGTGAGCCTATAGATGTTTCACATCAAAAATCCGGCACTTGGACTAGTACTGTCTTGTCAAAGTAAACCTATTATTCTCATAATTATTAGATTAGTTAGTGAGATTTACGTAAAATTGGTGGCCTTTATTATTAATATTAATACTCGGGGTATCATTTCGAGCTTTGAAAGAAGTTGCCTTCAACTCAAATAATTTTATCAGTTGGCGCAAAAAATGTGGGCAAAGTTCATTCACAACACAAAAACTGGAGAAATTTTGACAAAAGTAATCTATTCATATATGTATGTATGTATGTATGTATGTATATATGTATGTATGTATGTATATATGTATGTGTGTCAACAGCAATCAAAACTACCTATTCAGCAAATGAATACAATCAAGTACTCGGAATATTTTAAAAGGTAAATTATGCAAACAACCACTTCATTTGCCTCAGCGCTGAAGTGCTTTTTTCCGACTGGGTTTAATCAGTTAATTAAAAGTTAAGCATTTAAACGCGCATTAGAATACATTTTATCAATAATATATTTTATGTATTTTATTTCAATTAACTACTCAGCGTCTATACATTTTATTGCCATTTTATTATTATATTTTGATTAATAATTTCTTTGCTTATTTACATAGCCCTTTGTTTTTGCTGGATTCTTATGTAGTTTACATATTTAATATTTTTTATTTACTTACACAAGCATATTTACTATTATTATATATTAATTTTTATAATATTTTTTAATTTTTACATATTACATTTTACACACCTTTGAGATATTCTGTTGTAAAAATAAAGTTTCACTTATATTCTTTTATGCTAAAGCTAAGTATGTATGAGTATGTTTCACACGATCATTTTTATATTGCACAAAAATATTAAATCTACTTATTATAGCGAAGTAATTTTAGGAGTTGTACTAGCTGCATACATCCTTACGCTTATATACTCGTATATGTATAAATATGTCAATGCAACAAATATTTGACAAAGTGAGGACTTGACAGTTCATATTTCATATGTACAGCATGTGCAATTTTAATCATTTTAAATACTTAGCTAAGCATTTCCTCGTTCATTCAATTTAGCGCTCATACTAAAAAATATTGGCTTCATGGATTCTTTATTTAAAGCTGCTTCTTGTCAAACCGCGCATAACGGAAAAAGTAGAATTTTATATGGGTGAGTTTTATAGCAAGGAAATCAAGCTTGAAGCGTTCACAATAATACCATTTTTTTATGCTACAAAAGCGGCCATGTTTAGTTAAAGTTTCAAAGTTTGTGCAAAATTAAAAAAAATTCAAAATATTTTCATCAAAATGTCAAACTTCTAAAGATTCTAATTAAATCTAAAGATTCTAAATGATATTTTCAAATATTTTGGGTGTGCAGTTCGTTAGTTCATTAAATTTTAGTATAATATTGGCGTCGAGGTTTTATCCCGAAAGCGCGGCTTGTAGGGTTGGTAACTCCTATTCACAAAAAGGGAGACAAATTGAATTGTGCGTTGAATCGCACTACTAAACATCACATATAAAATCTTCTCTGGAAACCTCGCTTCATGAGTAACTGCGGCAGCAGAAATAAACTTGTAGGAATACCAAGGTGGCTTTCGCCCAGGTCGATCAACAAAAGACCAAATCTTTATGCTGCCGCAAAAATTTGAAAAATTCTATGAATGCAACTTAGACGTTCAGATCCTGTTCGTCGATTTCAAGCAAGCTTTTGACAGTATTTTTCGAGACAAAGTCCCATAAGCGCTTGCCGACTTGGGTGTCAGCGGAAAATTCATTGAGTTGGTAACGGCAACTCCGTCTAACACAACTGGAAAAGTAGTTGTACAACAAACAAAGCACTTTGAAATTTTCTGTGGCATAAAATATGGCGACTCTCCCTTCCCACAACTGTCTTTAATCTTCTTTTTCACTATGCGATAAGAAATGAAGTCAAGTGTGGAAACCTTCTTAGTCGCTCACAAATAACAGTCGCGCATTGGGACGATATCGCAATAGTGGCAGGAGTACAAAAGGCGAAACTAAATATCTGACGATCTCGTGCAGCGAAGAGAGCCAAAATCCTGAAGACATCGACAACGGGATATTTACCTTTGAAGGAGTTCAACACTTCAAATATTTGGGTGTGTTAATAAAAAATGGCAACAGTAGTCACGACGCAACACAAGACAGAATATGCGTAGCAAACAAAGCTTATTACGCCCACACAAAATTGCTGAAGTCGAAACTGCTGACACACGAATGTTAACTTTGCCTCTATCAGTCAATAATACTGCCGGTGCTGTGGTACGGCTGCGAGTGCTGGACAATGGCAAGCAAGGACGAAAGAAGCTTAAGAGTGTTCGAGCGAAAAGTGCTCTGAAGTGTGTTCGACTCCTTACGCTGCAACGATGGAACGTACCGAATACACTGCAATGATGAGTTGCTGAATTTATGCCAGGAAGAAGATGTCGTTAGACACACTAAATCGCAAAGGATTCGATAGTTAGAACACACGGTACGCATGGAAGACAACCGCCCTCAAAAATTCTTTTTAACAGCGAACTCCCTAACGAACCGGACCTGAAGAGGTTCAAGGTTAACGTGGATTGACCAAGTCGTAGCCGATTTGAAAAACTTACGAGTTAGAAACTTGTGGGCTGTTGCTATGAACCGTGCAGATTGGAAGAGGATTGTGGATGAAGCTAAAGCTCACTCTGAGCTATAAACGCTATATGATGATGATTATGTAAGGTTGAAGTGGCTCAAAAATCGGGTTGAAGATTTCCAAACAATTTTTTTATCAAAACTTCAAAAGTTTTTAATCAGTATCTCTAGAAGAATTTTGGGTAGCTCATTAAATTTTAGTATTCCAGATTGAAGTGGCTTAAAAATCGGATTATTTGTTCAAAATTTGTTTGTTACTGGCGGTCTCGAGCATTTTCTCCATTTAAACAAAAGTCGAGCACAACCACAAAAAAAAATCAAGAAATAGCGCAAATTTTGAGCCACTCTGGCTTAGCACAACATTAATCCAGGGTTAGAATTCTGTATACGAAGAGTTTTTTTGATAAGTCTGACCGAAAATTTGCAATTTTGCGGAATTTTGAATTTTTTGAAACTTTGAATTATATCGTTTTTTGTCTTATGAACGAAGGCAAATCTATTAAAGGTGGTAGCGGTAGACCAGCTGATTTGTTTTTTTTTCTTTCGCCGTGTAAATGCCGATGTCAGCAGAAAATGAAATGACACAAAGTCGTTTCATTCGCACCATCGCCGTATGCTTCTAACGCCAGCCGACGTTGAGTTAACAATATACGTCGTGTGTTAAAAAAATAAAGTGAAGTTTTCGCGGGCTACGTACATCCCACTTTCGATTGGTGATTGGAGGCCTTCCAAAATTCGGGTCGTTTTTTTTCTTTTATTCAGTGAAGCAAACAATAATCCTAATACGAAAGACGGCTATGACCAAATTGCTTTGTCTATGAAAGTGAGAGGTACTCCATTTGAAAAAGAAGACTTCTCGCTGAACAGCTGGAGGTTGCTTGCGTTTGACGAATGTGTATTTTTTTTTTAACAAGACCAGTCTCGTTATTTTAAGGGCCAATCTAGAGCCGAAAAAAAGTTATTTTGTGATTTTTTTGGAGAAATTATAAAATAAATTTAGGGCGATCAAATTCAAATAAATTTTTAGATGAATTTTCTTTGTAAGTACAACGATCCCGAGCCGGTAAAGTCAAGGGTGAGCACCGAAGCTAAGAGTAATCCACATACCACAATTGTGTCGGGAGGCAGAATGTAGCGTCTATCCACAGGTTAGTGACGGCTACAGCAGACGTCTGTTTTGTATCAAGCGGCTCGCTCTATAAACGTGCATCAATGGCCAAATAGTAGCTATATGTTAGTTGCAGCCCTACAATTGGACTACAAATCCTGGGCTAACCCCATACTTTCGGAATAAACTGATTATTGAGACCAGAACAGGCCTTACGCTTCAACCGGAGGTATATACATATATATAAATATATATATATTAATATATCTAATATGCTTAACGAAAGCTGGATAAGTACGTATAGTTTCTAGATATTTTGAAATTAGGCCCCGTACACTTCTAAAGTAAAAAGTAAACAAATTCCCAAAAATCGTCAGAAAATGGTTGCTAGTAACTACTAATGTGCAGATTATAATACATAAATAATTTTGTATATGAAAACATATGGCATTTCCCTCATATCGAACGTGACACTTTCAACCTAAAAAGACAACCGTCATCCTAAACGTTTTTTAGTTTTGACAATAGGCTCGACTTATAGCTCTTAAGTAGTCCCATAATTGGTGCTAAAGTCCATTTGGATTTAAGATAATTAAAAATTTTTTTTTTTCAAGATAACCACTAGAAAACTAAGGCATTCACACGGGACTGAAATAGAAGTCGTTTTCTCTGCCAACAATTCAAACGCCGATATCAGCGAACATGAGGCAAGATATCAATGGAATTAATTTTAGAAAGTTATGCATTAATATGCTTTAAAAATAAAGTAAACAAAAGTATAATAATCAAAAACAACTTTAAATAAATAAAGGATCACGAATATTATTATTGTGTGGTTTATGCAGACAGCTTATATTTAAACTTGAGGTAATTTGTACTTTTTCTGCATGTCTTCTGATCTACAGCCTATGCCGCGGTTTGCACGTATTTCGCATTTCTGTAAGCTTCCCAGATTTTGTCTCTTACATATGCCCTTGCACCGTCTTTTCTTATAAACCCTTTCAATATTTCCTATAGAGTTAAGATTTTATCTATCATTTGACGTTTCATGCACGGCGGCTGCATGGGTTATAAGTAAAACATTCAATTTGATTGCTTAACTGAAAAAATATGATAAAATAATGTGAGTTTATGAATTTGTAATATTTTATCTACGGTGGGCATTCTGGTGAAAATGCCCGCATGTTAAAATATCAAGTGAATTCCTTGAAAAGTGTTAAAGTTCTGTACTCATTAGGGCGGGCCGATTTAAAAATCGCTCATTGCTCTGTGAAAATCATATTCTAGGGATCAAAATAAGAAACTTTGCCGAAGGAACCATATCTCTAAAACGAGTTCTGATGTCCCCCAATTTGGGTCGAACGAAAAATCCCACTTTGACCCATTTAGAGTGCTCCAATCGAGTCCAAATGTATGACCGACCCCCACTAACTTTGGACGGCCGATCCACCCATGCCAGTGGCACACCCCCTGGAACTCCGCTGGAGGGTTCCCCATACAATCATTTCAAAATATCACCATTTTTGGTGAGAAAAGAAACTAAACAGTTCGACCCAAATTGGGGACATCAGAATTCGTTTTAGATGTATGGTTCTTTCGGCAAAGTTTCTTATTTTGATCCCTAGAATATGATTTTCACAGAGCAATGGGCGATTTTTTTGCCTCCCCACAAATCGACCCGGCCTAGTACTCAGCCAACTAAAAATTGAGTTTTGAGATAAAAGCATTTTCAATTTTAAATGGTATATATCAGCCCAACTTGCAGTTTTAAAAAAATTTCGCCGATCGAGTACTTAGAATAAGAATATTTTAGAAAATCAAACTTAAAATCTGAAGTCGCCCTAATTAAAAGGATACTATGCATAAATTAGGGTGGCTTAATCTCTCAGATACCACAAGCAGTGCCACTGCGTTTTATTGGTAAACAGCTGGATTTTAGGTGTATCTTCAAAATAGTCCAGCTCGCACACAATCTTGTGCTGAGTAAAAATATTTTGTTTGAAGTCATAAAATATACCAAATTGTGTGACTCGCTTAGAGAAACGGAACCGTATTTCTTTTTTTGTTTGACGTAGTTTTAGGTGCCTTAGTGCATAAATATAAGGCTCACGTATTTACATATGATGCCATACGTATATAACGGGTGATTTTTTAGCAATTTTTTTTTTAAACAGTTGGTTTAAACAGCTGACGCACGTTTCGAGTTTTGTTTCACTGTCAAACATCTTCAGTTTGGTCTATAATTTAACCATGAATCGTCTTACAAACGAACAACGCTAGCAAATCATTGAATTTTATTACAAAAATGCGTGTTCTGCTAAGAAAGTTCAAGATCCACTTTTTTATCGAAAAATTTTGTTCAGCGACGAAGCTCATTTTTGGATCAATGGGTACGTAATAGGCAGAATTGTCGATTTTGGAGTGAAGATCAGCCAGAAGAATTGCAAGAGCTACCAATGTATCCAGAAAAGGTCACAGTTTGGTGCGGTTTATAGGCTGGAGGTATCATTGGGCAGTACTTCTTCAAAGATGCTGCGAATCGTAACGTAACTGCGAATGGTGAGCGCTACCGTGAAATGATATCCAATCTTTTTTTGCCCAAAATGCAAGAGCTTGACTTGCATGACATGTGGTTTCAGCAAGACGGTGCCACATGCCACACAGCACGCGTAACAATAGACTTGTTGAGAGGCGAGTTCAGTGAACATTTTATTTCACGTTCGGGCCTGTTAATTGGCCACCCAGATCGTGCGATATAACACCTTTAGATTATTTTTTGTGGGACTATGTTAAAGCTCATGTATATTCAGACAAGCCTGCTTCAATTAACGCATTGGAAGACAACATTAAAGCATTTATATGTGAGATACCGGCCGAAGCATTGGAAAGAGTATGCCAAAATTGGACTAAGCGGATGGACCATTTGAAGCGCAGTCGCGTCAACATTTGCATGAAATAATCTTGAAAAATTAAATTATATGGACTGTAATAGCGATTTAAATAAAAATTGCATGCATTTTTCTAAATTTCCCGTGTGTTTTTTTGAAAAATTTTGCTATATCTCTTAAAAAATCACCCTTTACTAGCACAAATAAAAATCATTTCTTAGTAAGTAATTACATGAACTAAATATAATTACATTTACGTGATGTTAACGCCTATTTGCTTGTCTGCTATTGTCTTGCTACACCCTTTATGTTTCTCTTCTTCTTCTTAATCGCCTATGTAATATTTAGATAATTATCCTACTCGTAGTTTATTCCACAAACTCTAAATATTGCAGTACACAAATCTTACAAGATAAAGCTCTTTTATATTTTTTATCACACCACATACATATTTACATACTAAAATAGTGGCTACAAATTAAGCTTTCTGTCAACGACACAGAAAGGGTAGTATGAAAGAGACCGCGAGAGCGTACGCACGTATACGGAAGATATAGAAGAACCGCATCACTTCATATTCATTTTCATTAAATACTTTTATTAAATATAACCACTTGGTGTTCTAGCGTTTACATTTCGGTAACGCTTTTTAGCCTTTATGCATTTGCCGGCCCCAAAGGAGGACATATGTGGAAGTACTAGTATTTATTTAATATTTAGGTTCTATGAAGCTCAAAAGTGTGTCTGTAGATTACAAAAGCAAAAATGTGTATGAAATATTTTAAAAGGGTTTTTTTTAGTATAATTTGCGTTTTTGAGGTAAGTAATAGCCGAAAATACTTTTTTTATTTGTACCGAGCTTTTACATAAAATTCATGAATATATTGCAAACTATAAAATAAAATTATGAATAATGCTTTGCAAAGTTTCATGCTGTCACCATTTGAAAAGGGGTATTTTATACAATAAAATAAAATAATTAAAAATATAGTAAGCACAATGAGAAGAATATTAAGGTGGCACTTAGCGTTGTACCGCTACTTTGCTCTCACTCTGGTGCAATTGGCGATCAGTGTGACCAGATTACCATTTTCGTAATTTGATTTATATTTTTTTTGTTCTCTATTCTTTCTCACATTTTTCTAGCCTCTTTTAATTAAAATGTGATGTTTATAATCAAGTAAAGTATAAATTTTTAAGGATTAGTTCATTAATTCACTCAGTTCTATTTAGGTTTACTCCTTTATGTTGTGTATTATTTGTGTTTGACATTTCATTGCTTTAATGATATTCTTTCCAAGTTTGTTTTTCCTCTTCACCTGCGGGCAGTCAAATATGTCCGTCACAACTGCAGTGTTGCTTAGTTTTGTATTAAAAAGAACTAGCATGGCCATTCTTGCTCTGACTGCAATTTCTCTCTCAACAGCACCACAACGACAGCAGCAACTCCGCCAACAACAACAACAGAAGCATCAGTATCCAACTCAATTTGCATAATGTCAACGACATTAAACACACGCATTAATGCAATAGGCAGCAACGCGCAAAAATAAATGCAAATTACACTCAAACGTACTCGCAGCTCATCTGAAAAAGCCACCAATAAATCAAATAAAAGACCAAAACAACATCCCACCAAATAGCAACAACTAACATACTGGTTGAGCCGACCACCAATGAGAATTGATTCGACATACTTTCTCAAGAGAGCGATGTGGAAGAATCTACCAACAAAGAGCAACAAAGGCCGCTACCATCGCAGGTGGTCGACCAAAAAAAAAAAAAAATACCAAAACCACCACCAATATATGTGCAATAGTTAAGTACATTAGTCAATGCTTTTAATAATAGCATTCAAAATAACTACGAGCTTAAGGTACCTAACAGCAATGAAATAAAAATACAGACAAAAGAATCAACGCACTACACATCTACCATAAAACTATCGTAATAAAAGAACGAAACATATAATATTATACATTTCGTCCAAAGGAGGACAGAGGATTAAGAAATATGCATCACTCTACAGATCAGGATAACATTATATCTGAGCTTGCTGAATACGGACATATAGTTACACCCTTTCTGGGTGTTTGGTCGAGCTCCGCCTCCTATTTGTGGTGTCCGCCTTGATGTTGTTCCCCAAATGGAGGGACCTACAGTTTCAAGCCAACTCCGAACGGCAGATGTTTTTATGAGGAACTTTTTCATGGCAGAAATACATTCGGAAGTTTGCCATTGCCTGCCGAGGGGCGACCGCTATTAGAAAAATGTTTTTATTAATTTTGGTGTTTCACCGAGATTCGAACCTACGTTCTCTCTGTGAATTCCGAATGGTAGTCACGTTCCAACCCATTCGGCTACGGCGGCCGCCTAAATGATCTAAACCATTTATTCTTTGTATTAATACTGTTACATCCAAGTCTTTAGTGTTTTTAGCCGTTATTTCACCGCCCAGCGGCGGAGTGCGAATATTTAACATTATTATATATTTATTTATTATAATTTTTATTTTATTTATTTATTTTTTTATTTTTTTTTTTAAACTGGTAGCACGCTATTTGAACGATGGTAACACTGTATCAATGTGGCTTCCAAACTGCTGATGATCTGTGAGTTTTATGTTTTGAAAGTATTTTGTTTATCACTTTTGGCAGAGAACTCTTATAAATTATTGCTGAAATGAAAAGTTTGATGAAACTTAATTAGTTTGTTTTTTTTTGTAATAAACTGTGTCGCTGTGAAATACTCGCGATGTCACTCAAACGAAATACATCACAATCGCACTACACTCAGGTGCAAACTTTCAATTTTAAATGCTATTGGACCTCGATATTCAGACTTCCTTCCCGTTCCACATACTTCGAACAAACGATGACAGTCAAATTTGACAAACTTTCCGTCGTTTTGTGGGGATGCATATCCAGCAAGGGAATGAGTAATTTGTAGTTTATGGAAAATAGGATAAATGCATGACAATATTCGAATATTCTGCAATGCCATTTGACAAATACTGCAACAAAATTTGGGTTTTCAACAAACCTCAATTTAAATTCTACCAGGACTACGATTTAAAGCATAAAGCGTGACTACCATTCGGAATGCAGCGAAAGCGTAGGTGCGAATTTCGGTGAGAGACCAAAATTAAGTAAAAGTTGTTTCTAATAGCGGTCGCCCCTAGGCAGGCAATGAGAAGCCTCCGAGTGTATTTTTGCCATGAAAAAGCTCCTCATAAAAAATACCTGCCATTCGGGGTCGGCTTGAAACTGTAGGCCCCTCCATTTGTGGAGCAACATCAAAACGCACAAATAGGAGGAGGAGCTCGTCCAAAGACATAAAAAGGTTGAACGCACCAATTATATAATATATATATAAGGTATTGGATACGCAAGACTAAAGCCCGGATATTGATTCAGTAGAAAAATTGTAGGCATATTTTACGAAAAAAGTTGCAAATGCACACCTAAAAGGTCCAACTAAGCTCAAAAACGTGTTTTTAGAGGAATGGCACAAGATGCCCTAGGACTAAGATTTTCAAAGATAGATTAATTTTTGGAGAAGCAGACTACAAGGTGTTACAGATGCTTGGGGTAGTCATACAAAGGACTGAATCATTTCATTTTTTAAAACTTATAAGTCAAAGTTGCAAATGCAAATGTAAAAAGGCTTTCTTGGTAGCTGTGCTTGAAGTGTTGAATTTTGCTTTTTGTTTTTGTGTTATTTTTAAACGGAATAACTTTATTTGGGACTATTAGCTTATGACTTATTTATATGAGTCAAATAACACCAAAGGTTGAAAGAAAGCCGCAAAAAATAAATATTTTCTTAAGCAACAACCTGAATTTCGCTAGATTAATAGATGTCGAAACACTTCTCTGACAAACTGTAAGCAAAAGCAAAATACTTAAGGTTAAAGTTAAGCAAAGCAAACACAGAGCAAAAGCAAAACTTTGCCGCTATGTAAGCGAACCACTTTACTTCCTGATGCTTTGGTTTATGAAATGCGACGCGGAATGAAATAACTTTATGAATTTCATAATTCAGTGGAAATTGGATGTTAACAAGAAACGAACTCATATTACGAAATTTCTTAATTTTGCACAATTCTACTTTCCTCTTGAATGGAAAATTACCTCGAATCCTTATTAAATTCTAACGAAAATGATTTGCTGCTGGAGCAAGTTAAAGTTTTTGACTTTAAACTATGTACGAGTATGCTTGTATGTACATACTTGCCAAAAATAATGTATATGTGTGTATGTATATATCCTTGTGAATATATCGCACCCTAAATACAAAAGGGTCACAACTCAAAATGTCCCTTCTGCTCAAATATGAACGAGACGTTATCAATAAAACGGTCCGCGGATGACATATGGCAAAAATAATTTTTTTGTTTTTTGGTAGGACTGTTATAAGCATACATGGCGAATTTCAGCGTGATATGTCACATAGTTTGTTTTCTGTGCTACTGTAAACAAGTCAAGCTCGAGTGTGGAAAATTTTGAGTTGTGACCCTTTTGTATTTAGGGTGCGATATGTACGTATGAGTATGTGAACATACATGACTCTGTGGCGAATTTGTTCTTCTTCTTCGCTGCATTGCACTTTATTGAGAACTTCCAACACGCACTGCCATTTTCTGATTAAAAAAATGATTTATCGTCGTTAGTTACTTACTGAATTTCATATCAAATATATTGTAAGTCACCAGCCAAATGACACATGAAGGTTCAAAAGTAAATTTTGATACACAGTGAGAGACGAAGTACATGGTTTCAAGGTCATATGAGCAACAATGATTAATAATCGGTCCAAAGTGACGTATGTACGAGGTCATTATGGGTGCGACATTTTTTGAAAAGATAAAAAAATATATTATTAATATTAAATATTCTCTTCTATTATTTAAAATTTTGTCGTAGTTGCTCTAGAATACTTCCTACCAACAAATACCTAATGTATGGATGGGGTTTAAAATTTTATAAATATTGTCAAAGAATTCCGCATTTAAACTCGCTCCAAACCAGTACTTGAAAATTATTAAAACGAAAAAAGAAAAAATTGTTCCAAAAAGTATTTTATTCCCTGTAGGAAATTAACGAATCTGTCGCAAATTATTATTTTTTTATTAGAGAATTAGATACATTTTGAGAAAACTTGAGAAAATTTGAATGCAATGGGAAAGTTGAAACACTTCATATTAGCATGCGGTTAAAAATGAAACGAACACGGGGTGGCCCATCTAGCATTTGGAATTTGAAGTATTGTTTATTTTGACTTGCATTCATGATGTACCAGAAGTTTAGTTTATGGTTAAACAATTACTTTCGTTCACAACTCATTAATCTTAAATCGTTAGAAAAGCGGAGGTCAGTCCTTTCCTTGATCTTAGTGTTTGGCATTATTCAAAGCACCGTTGGTTGTCCTGCGGTTTTGCTTAAACATTTTATAGCAGCAATGATAAATCGTATAATGCTGAGAATGTGAGCTATTAATGAATTGAAATCAATTTCTAGTGCTATCAATCTCAATTTTTTACTGCCAAAGTCATCTTTTAAGAGTATTTTGAATTCAATTCTCTAATTTATGCATGTTTAATTACTACTTTTTAGGATTTTTACTTTATCATAGTCTGTAAGAATTTATTGTTCATAAACTAAATAAATAAATAAATAATAATAAATAAATAAACATTTTAATTTTTCTTCTGATCTTCGTGAAACTTTTCGCAATTTAGTTCCAACGTAGATTATCTAATCTCTTCGGGATATTAATTTTAAAGCTTTAGTTTTGAGATGTTGCGGACTTTGTCGGTTTAGTATGAACTTCATATAAGTTTTCTGTAAATTTATCAGTGATATCGAACATTCATGGCCGATATATTGTACTTCAGTTGACCATCTCTCGCTTAACGTACCTTGACATTTAAAGTTTGCAAGTGATCGTACACAGTCGCGTCTATTCAACTTCTTGCACTGCTGTAGAAACTTTTGGATGTAAGTATATTTTGCAATAACTTTGTTAATTTTGATAAATGTCAAAAACTTTTCATAAGTGTGATACCGGCTATATTCCCTTAAATAAAGTTTAAAACTAGTTTTGCAAAAGTGCTGTGGAGTGCAAAAAAAAAATAACTTTTGTAAGAGTGGCTGCACCTGGGGCACATTCGCCAGGCTACAGGTGGGGCAGTTTCGCCGTCGGTTGTGCCCCATGGGGTAAATGCGCCACTGGAAAATGCAACCTACCCATGAGTTAGACTCAGATAAACTTATATAAAATTTTACGCTTAGGTTGTTAGTAGCAACATGGAGAAAAACTAACCATAGCAATTTGGATGAGGAAAAAATTAAACTTGCTATTAAGGATGTTCTTGCAAAAAAATGTAACGTAAGCGAATCCGCGCGAACATATGGCTTAAGTCGCACTACATTAAGAAACAGAATAGCAAAAACGAACAAAGAAAAAACCCAAGCACTTAATGACTCTGGAAATTCTTCAGACGACGAAACATTTCCATTCTCTTCAAAGTACAGCTCCAACCAAGTATTTACAAAGAAACAGGAAAATGAAATAGCAGAATACTTCAAGGTGTGTTCTAACCTTCAACATGGATTCACGTACAGCGCTGCGCGGTCGTTTACGACTATGCCGATGTGAACGACATAAAAGTGCCTGTAACTTGGATAAGTACCAAAACAGCAGGAATTGATTGGATGCAAGGCTTCATGAAGCGAAACAAAGATTTAAGTTTGAGAAAACCTGAAAACACGAGCCTTGCGCGTCTTGCGTCATTTACAAAAGCAGCTGTAATGGCATTTTTTGACAATGTACAAATTTTGTATAGTAAATATTCGTTCGATCCTGGTGACATATATAATCTTGATGAAACTGGTATAACCACAGTACTTCCCCCCCGAAGGTATATATATTAGAATTTTCTTGTGCCCTCATATGTAGATATTTTAAATACTACATTTTTATATTGAATTTATGGTTAGGTGATTTCCACAAAAGGGAAGCGCACAGTTTCCCAGGTGGCCTCTGCGGAAAAAGGTTCTTTAGTCACAATGGTGGGTATTACAAATGCTGCAGGAAATGCACTTCCACTGGTATACGTTTTTCCTCGAGTGAACTATAAAGACCACTTTGTTAACGGTGGTCCCAATGGCTGCATAGGAATCGTTGCTAAAAGTGGGTGGATGTCTGTGGAAGGCTTCTGTGACGTACCTAAATGTTTCCACGATCTTTCTTAAAATTTCGTTTCCCTTTCACCACCTCCTAATCTATTGGCAGCTCTCGTTTCTCTACTTTGCCCACTAGTCTGTTCGCTGCACCCTACGATCTCTGAATTTTGTGGACCCAATCCCATTGCCAGTATTTCGAGATTATAAGAAATTTCGTTTATCTAAGAACTAGCACTAACACCGCTAAGAATGTCAGACCCTAAATCCAACGGAAAATCCGTCTTGCCAATAAGTGCTACATTGGTCTAAGTAGGCAATTGAGTAGTAAAGTCCTCTCTCGACGAACAAAACTAACACTTTATATGGCTCTCATCATGCCCATCCTAACGTGTGGCACAGAAGCGTGAAAATTGATAATATTCAATGAAGCGTCCCTTAGAGTGTTTGAGAGAAAAATTCAGCGAAATAGTTTTGGACCTTTGCACGTTGGCGACGGCGAGCATGCGATGGAACAATGAGCTGTATGAGCTTTACGACGACATAGACATAATGTCAGATGAAAGCTTATTAAGTTAAAACCCTTAAACTGCAGAATAACTATTCTCTGTGTCGCATTTGGCTGTGGTATTATTAATGTGATAACTGGACACTTTCATCTAGAACGCATTCATGTTCACATCCCTCAATGCGGCCCTTCGAATAAAGAACACTTTTTCCTGAAAAAAGTTGAAACTAGAGCTTTAAGAGAGCTGAATTTCTGCTCGTTATTTAGCCTTGGATTTATTTTCTTCGAAGTCTAAATTTATAATATTCTTGAGCGAATTTTGCAGATAATTTGAATCTGACACATGCAATCTGTAAAAATATGTACATTTACTGCTAAACTGTGGAAGAATAATTTAGTGTTACAACAATTCTTGTAGTTTAAGAACAGAATTGTCAATAGTCTGTGAGTGAATAATTGCTATATAAGACATAAAAAAATACTTAAACAGAAGGGTATAAGTGAGTACAGTACCCTATTCCTGACGTTAAAATACACCTTTCTTTTAAGAAAAGAAAACAAAAATTAACAGTCTTCCACATGTACGGAAATGCGTACTGGTAACCACTGGTAAAATTTTTTTTTATTTAACTGGATTCGGTCAATACGAAGCAAATACTATATGAGAAAGCTTAAGAGCAAAACTCCTTTGGCTTTAGGCTTCTTTGTAGCATAAGCACTGAGAAAATTACTGGAATCTCCCCTGCATAGCTCAAAGGTAATACCAGGAATCACATTACATTACTTGGAGCTTAAGTATTTGAACAAATCGACAGCTGGGCTTCATATTGTATGCCGGAAGAATCGTTTTGTTTAATCTCTTAAAAGTAAATGTTTATAAGTTTTATACTAATTTTATGATGCTTTATAAATTTTACTTGGTGTATGCAAATATTGGCGCTTAATGAGCTGGTATTGGGCGTTGATGTATGTTACTAAATTAGAGCACTCGTATATCGTTTGAGAGATCTGTGGATGCTACTTAAGCTGCAAAATAGGTTCAATTCTCATTCGGCTGTCTGATACTTAAACATTTTCATTAGATTTATTTAACTTAGGTTTAGTTAACGTGGGGATGGTAACAAACTATAAACGTCAAACTCTGAGCTGTTCTTCGTATTCCAAATCGTTTGAGCCATCCGATTCAGAGTAACTCTACTTTGCAGTTGTAATTTGAATGCCTCAGAAATTGCTTACAAAATTTAGGCGAACAGAGCGTCACTGCACTTTTAACTAAAAATGTGTCGATATGAAAGGGAAGCTCGTACATTTTTAGACTCGCTAAACATTTAAAAATTTCAAATTCATAAATGCACACCAAAAATGTTTAATCGCTTAGCACTTTAAAGAAATATGGAGACTTGTGCGTATATCTCTACTACGACTAGGACCGCCATCAGCGCCAAATTCACAGCGCAGTAGATGCGTCGCAATGGACGTCGACGTTGACGCTGATGCTGGCGTTGGCATTGACGTCGTTGTTGTCGCAGCAATAGTTGTTGCCAGATTTGCAATTGCAATTGCTGCAATCTGACCGTTTCTCCATCGGCTGTTCGCGCGGTTTCCGCTTCATTATTGCCGATGTCACCAGCGTCGTCTCTGGCGCCGCTGCTGCCGTCACCGTTCTTTCGCGCATTTCCAAAGCAACTACAACCGCACACCGGCCAATGTCAAACCGATGCTAACGACGATGTGCTATCATATGCGACCAATAGCGAATCATTTTCATCACTGCCGCTGCCCGCGCTGCGCTCCGACTCGTTGATCACCTCGAGCCGTGTCTGCGGTTGAGCGATTTTGTACTTGTGATGCCGTTTGTTAATCAGCACTGTGCGTATGTTGTTGTTGCGCATGCGTGAAGAGTACGTACGTGCGTGCAGGTGCCTAGAGCGATGTGTGCGATTACATGGACGTTTATGCTGCAGTGGCGCGCCAAGCATCGTACAATCGGAGCTATCTTCGTCATCGTCGTCGTAGTAGTAATCATCGTAATCATAATCGTCATCACCATACTCGCCACATTCCAGTTCCTCGTCGTCATCGTCGTCATCATAATCGTCAAAATCAAAGAAACAACAACCGGTCGGCTTGCGCTCCACGTCGGGTATAGTATAATTGAATCGGCGTTGTTTACTGCCGCTGCCATTGCAGTGATGATATGGCATCGTCGTCGTCGCCGCCGTCGTTGACGATGCGGTTTTTGCCTGTGATTGGTGGTGGGAGGTCGTGTGATATGTGTGACTATTTGATAGGCGTGTTTCGAGTTGATGAGAGTCGTGAGCGTTATATCTTAGCTCAATTACCTCGGGACCTTTCCATGTGATGCCTGCACGCACCAAATTGTAGAAGCGCATAACGCCCCACATGGCGAGCACCTATAAATAGAAGAACAAATAGGAAATCGCATGAGAACCAAAGTGTTACTTTCATAAAAGTATTTCAATTTATATTTTAAGGTTGCATAAATACCCATAAATTATATTAGGGAGAAACTGCGATGAGTTAGAGGTTGCTTACGCTATTTTATTATTTTCTGGCTTTTTTTGTAGCTTTAAGCCTGCTATAAAGAAAATGTAAAAAAAATGTATGAAAAAAATTGCAATGTAATCATAGTGGGTCTCCAGACCTATGTGGCACTTCTACTTTCCCGTGGAGAGTGGCAACCCCCATAACATAAAAACAATGTAGAAATTTCCAAAAAATTTTTATTTTTTGCTTAAAAAATGTCTTCTCTTCTTCTTCTTGATTGACGCGATAACCGCTTACGCGATTTTGTCGGAGTTTAACAAATCCCGCCAGTCGTTGCTTTCTCGTTCTATTCGTTGCCAGTTGGACACACCAAGAAAAGCCAAGTCCTTCTGGACCTGATCTTTCCAACGAAGCCGCTGAATCTTCATTCGCTGTGTCGCTATGTCTATGTCGTCGTAAAGCTCATACAGCTCATCGTTCCATCGCCTGCGATACTCTCCGTTGCTAACTTGCAAAGGTTCAAAAATCTTCCGCACAATCTTTCTCTTAAACACTCCAAGGGACGCCTCATCGGATGGTGTCATCGTCCAAGCTGCTGCGCCTTAAAAAAGCCCCACTATCCTAACCCATTCGAGACAGCACATATTTTTGGAGACTATCCCCAGAATCCAAAATCTTTTTTGCTTTATATTGACCATTTTATATAAAAAACATATTTGCACTAGAAATAAGTCACTTTGTAACTCCCGTGTGATTGCGCACCGTGTGTGCAGGTAGCTGCTCTGAATATTTTTATTACTAGGGACCGATTGAACACCAAGTGTCCAATGCAAAATAAAATAAAAACATTATTAACAACAACATTAAATTGAATAACATTTATTCCAAAGGTAGACAGGCAACATGAAATCCTTATTTTAGGTTCAATGATGAAGAAAAACATATTGATTATATTATATACCTAAATAAAAATAAATTTTACTGCTTCTGTACAAGGTAAGAAATTTTCCTGGAAGGACGACCCTTACTTTTGTTGTGCATAGTGATAACGCTTGAAACAATCTCCCAAACATAATCCAGGGTTACCGACACAAGCAGGGCAAGAGTAATTAGTGCGTTTATATTTACAGAATCTACAGAATCGACGTTTTTTATTATATTATACAAATATATAAATTATAAAAACGTATATGCGGTTTGCATACTGCTGTTTGAATTTTTCATTGTTGCCACATTTGGTTCTTAAATTTAACTCTTTTCACCACTGCAGAGTGCGATTACTTTGTTCTCGCCAACACACTCGCAAAGCCAGTTTTGCCGACCTCTGTCTTAAGGCAATATATTCACACACTGACCTCACCCACCACCCTCGTATTATTACTCTCCTATTATTATTCTTAATTGTCTTTATAGTTAATCCCACGCCCTTGCTAACCCAACCTAACACTACGCCTATTCTCATAACATTTCCTGTTACTGTTTAATGTAAGTGCGGACTGTAAGCTTGGGCATCTGCATTGTCAGAAATAAATTTCAGTTTGTGATAAAGCACAAATGAGTAAAGTTGGTCGTTTACTACAATACTTTAAGTTTATAAAAATAGTTTTAAGTAAACATGAATTTCAAATAAACAAATATTTCATTTTACTTACTTTGCGCAAATATAACTGAAAATAACCTCAAAGTTGATTTTAATAGCATGAATTGTATAAGTACGTTACTCGTTTTGATATGTGAGTTCACAGAGATTCCACTTTTTATCTGTTTGAATAGAATAAATCGTCCCCTGAGTATTAAAATAGCCTATAAATTTTTTGATGTTTTGAGAAAATGAATTTCAAACTTTTTGTCGAAAGTAGCTCTCACTCAAATCTCGTTAGGTCTGTAAATATTTATTATTTTTTGACTGACGTTTTAACCCACTTTGTGGAACTAGAATTTGACAAAATTTTGACCATATATAAAATCGACGATGGAGAATCCAAAAATTCAATAAAAAATAATAGCCTATGAGCACATAGGCTATTGTTATACTAAGGGGACGAAATAAATGATCTTTCTAAAGTCGCGCCCAGATAACGTTTTATGATAAAACAAATTTCACTATTTATACGGCTCTTAACAAATATATGTAAGTCAAAACTGGCATCATTTAAATTTCCACTATGAGCAGTTCTCTTGTTGCGGACGTCAAGATACCGTTGTTAAACTTTGTGCAGCAACACTTTGCGTCACAGCAGCAACATTCGCAACAGGATTTCCAGTTTTGGTCTGTAAGTTCTTTCCCTATCCTCTATGGAACCGATTTATTGAAATTTTTTCACCAACCTTTGACTTCTTGCCTAATTCATACTCGTTCGAACTCGTTCCACCAAAAAATTACGAATTTTGCGTTATTTTGGTCATGAAGTTCGGCCATTTTTATAATAAGTTTTAATAATTTTAAGGCGATTTTCTATCATGAAAACAAATGTCAGAGATGACATTAAAAAAGGTATTGCAGGAATTATTCGTTACTGACATTTATACGCCACTTTTAAAATACTCTTTAGAAGAAGACCGCCGCTTAGAATAAGTTTGCAGAGATTCTTACAGTCAGCAAATACTGGAGACAAAAATAACACCGGCACACAAAAAAAAAAAAAAAAAAATTGTCTGTACACCGGGCGCCACCTATCTACGGCCATGTTTTTCGACCCGATGAATATGAATTTCAAGTCAGTTTGGGCCGTCCAGCCTTCAATTTCGAGTAAGTTGCAAACAAATCCAAAAAATAGCGAAAATTCGATGTTTTGGCAAAAAAAAAATTTTGAGATCTAAGGAAACCATAATTTTTTATGTATGTATTTTGATCCGTTACATACTAATTTCGATCGTTCTTACTTTTATCGGAATAGAGAAGAGGAGTTCCGGAAGTTTTTCACAAAGGACGATGAGAACTCGGTGGTGTACTATTCCAATGTTAAAAACTTGGTTGATGAATTAAAACCTAATATCTATAAAGACGATGAGTGGAGACTCCTTATACAATAGATTCATCAACTAGAAGTCTCAAAGCTGTCTTGCTTTACATTGGAAATATATTAGCACCAATTCCAATAGCCCATTCGACGAAGCTTAAGGAGACCTATGGAAATGTGGAAATTGTATTGGACAAGATAAAGTATTCAGAACACCAATGGCAAATTTGCGGGAATCTCAAAATCGCAACACTCCTTTTAGGCCAACAATCAGGATTCACAAAATATCCTTGCTATCTATGTTTGTGGCATAGCAGAGACAGAAAGAATCACTATGTGAAAAAAGAATGGCCTACGAGAGTGCAATTAGATGTGGGTACTCAAAATGTAATACGAACACCATTAATTTAGCCTTCAAGCTATCTGCTACCGCCACTTCACATCAAATTAGGTCTTATGAAACAATGTGTCAAAGCTCTGGACAAGGATGGTGATTGTTTTCAGTACTTGAGAGAAAAGTTTCCGGCGATACATTCCGATACGATTAAAACAGGGAATTTTTAATGGACCCCAAATTAGAACTCTATTTCAGTATGCTAATTTTATAGGTAAAATGAATGATACGAAGAGAGCAGCTTGGGTAAGTTTAAAAAATGTGTGTCATAACTTTTTAGGAAATAATAAAAGTGAAAATTACAGGACAATAGTCGAAGAATTAGTGACAAATTATAAAAACTTAGGATGCTTAATGAATCTTAAAATACACTTCCTAGATTCTCACATCGACTACTTTCCTGAGAATCTTGGGGAGTACAGTGAAGAACAGGGAGAACGCTTTCATCAAGACATAAGTGAAATGGAGACTAGGTATCAAGGAAATTAGAATATCAACATGATGGCAGACTATTGCTGGACACTCAAAAGAGATATACCAAAAGATAATAACAAACGAAAGAGAAATCCTCTCCGTAGATCGTTTGAAAATAAAAGAGTTCGATACCACCGGACAACAGTTTGAAAGTTAGGAAAATCGTTCTTCTAATTCTTTTTATACGTCATTTTCATAGATTTCATACAATTTTTTTGCATTTTCAGATTTTAATCTTGTATTTTTTTAATAAAAAAATTATTTAATTGTGTTTAAAAGATTTTTTTCAATTTTTTCAGCAGCAATTTTCAGCTATTTTATCCATTTTTTGCTATTTTATTCGAATTTTCGCAAATTTTTGGGGTTTTTTGAAACTTATTCATATTGAAGGCTGGACGGCCCAAACTGACTTGAAATTCGTATTCAGCGGCTCGAAAAACATGACCGTAGATAGGTGGCACCCGGTGTACAGACAACTTTTTTATTTTTTGTGTGCCAGTGTAATCTATCTAGAAACGTTTAAAGTTAGCGAATTGCACTACCTCAGCGAAATAAAAATAATGAAACCAATAATTTTTTTAAGAAATCTTACTTCATTTTTTTTTTGGATTACTAATGTACAACAGCTGAAATATCCAATTTTCTCTCCCAAAATGTTGCCCAAAATTCGCGTAAAACATTATCAAGAATCGCTGACAAATAGGTGACTTCTCGTGATGCCCAAAAAATGTCCAAACCATAAGGGGGCCGCCGCCAAAATTTTTAGCATAAAAAGTTGTTACACTTAACGACTTATTAACTGCTAAAAGGTTAATATGACACTTTGTTCGCTCATGAATAACACTGCGTTACAAAAGCGAACTTCTTTTCTGTCCTATGAACTAAATATACTTTTTCGGAAAGGGGAGAAAAATAAAAATACACGTGTATCGGCGATTTTCATGTACACGTCAGAAATTTTTTTTTTTTATGTATAAAATATAGAGCTCGTAGTCCGCCTGTGCCACCAACCTCAAAGAAACATACGAAGGCATGGAATTAATATTACAGCTGATAAGCTACCAAGAGCATAATTGGAAAATATGCTGCGATCTAAAAGTGCTCGGATTACTCATGGGAGTTAAGCGTGGATTTCCAACCCACCAGTGCTTTTTGTGTACATGGGAAGGTCGCAAAAGAGATCAGCATTACACTGAATTTAAGTGGAAGCCGCGAACATGCTACAAAGTAGGCGTAGAAAGTATAGAAAATCTACCATTAATGCAGCCATCTCAAATCATTTTGCCATCACTACACATTAAGCTCGGTGTCGTATCAAATTTTGTTAAAAAACTGGATCGTGAGGGCGAAGCGATTGCAAGTTTGCGCAATATTTTTCCGAAACTGAGGGGCGCAAAGATTCATGCAGGTATTTTTTTTACGAAGGCTTTTAGTAACTTTATTTTTTTAATGATGTGTATAATTTAAGGTGTTTTCAGTGGTCCGCAGATAAAAAAAAAAGTTCCAAGTTATGAATTTTCATCAAAATTGAATGCTATCGATCAACGTGCATGGAAAGGCACAGTTGCCGTTATTGAGCAGTTTCTTGGCAACAAACGAGCTGACAATTATAAAAATATTGTTGCAGAAATGATTTCGGCATATAGCGAAATGGGCATATTAATGTCGCTAAAGATCCATTTCCTTCACAATCATTCAGATTGCTCCCCTGGTGATTTAGGAGCTTGTAGCGATGAACATGGCGAAAGGTTCCATCAGGACATTGCGGCTATTGAAAAGCGCTTTAAAGGACAAGACATTACTCATATGCTTGGCGAATACTGTTGGTCTATTTGTCGCGATACTGAGTCAAATGCTTACAAACGCAAAAATAAAAGGCCTAAGCTTCTTCAAAAGCATTAAAATTTTTAATGCAACAATTTTTAATTTTAATATAATAAAATTAATTAAAAAAAATCGGGGTTTTATATCTCTGTTGTAATGCGGAGTGAAATACCTTTCTTTTGATACCCACATCGGTATATCTCATGCAATTTTGTTTTTTAATTTCGAACAGGTGGCAACCCTGTGAAACATTGTCAGTGGCAACACCTAGGTGAAAAGTCTAGAAATGTGATACACTATCTGTGTGCCCAATTTCATTCAAATCCGTTGAGCTAATCCTGAGATCTTGTGGCTATACAGATATGCATACAAGAATTGCTCGTTTAGAGTTATAAAATACAAAAAAAAAAATTGTGACGTGTACATGAAAATCGCCGATACACGTGTATTTTTATTTTTTATCCCCTTTCCGAAAAAGTATATTTGGTTCATAGGACAGAATGTGTGTAACGCGGTGTAATAGAAGGATGGCCACGCTTTCCTTGCTTAAAATAATATTTTTGATAATCTTTACCACAATAGTTGCACTTATTTCAGCAATTTTTGCAATATTGCCTCAAAACAAATGAGAATTAACGTTTAACTGAAAATACATACATACATTTCATGAATTCGGCGTTTACGTAACGAAATTTTAAAATCTGGAGGCTTGTTCCACTATTTATTCCGCACAAAACACGTGTTTTAAAACAGTCCCGAGAAAAGAAGTACACAAAACTAAAAATTGTTATTTCCTGCAAAATTGCATTACACTAGTGGTAATTGAGCTTAAAAAAGATTTTTTCCGCGTAACAGATGTTTTGGCCTAACATGTTTCATTATTAATTTCGCTGAAGTACAGATACAATGTGCTTATACTAAGTTCCCACTAAAACATCTAAAGAAAAATGGTCAGTATGTTTTGCTTCACCTCATATGTACATATATGCGGTGAAAAGTAAAAAAAGTGTGAAAAACGTTTATACCTAGTGTGAGTTCTTATGCCTTCATACTATTTATACAATAAAATAAATGTGTTCAATCCTTCATTGAACTCTTAGATTCGATGCTTGGCAAAGAGTAAATCCCTGGTGGCTGCAACAGGTGCCCCTGGCATTAACTGCTGTCAACAACATCATTTTTCAAAGCAACAGCTTTCCTATTCTCTCCTGCTCCTCAGCCTCTCTCTGCAGTCCACAATTCTGCTCCGTTGTGCGTAAGTTTTCAGCTTGTGTGCACACACCCTGCAAAGCCATTTACAAGGTCCACCCAAATGGCAATGTGGTGAGTTTGGAACTAGTTTTGTCAACCTCCTCTTTTGGCACTTAACCTTTGGGTTGGAACTGGTGTGGTACTAGTGAATAGCGTACTAGTGCGTGCTAGGCAAAACAGGAACGGCGACGAATCAAATTTCAAGGTGTTTGCACAACTGCGTGACTCTGTTGGACGTGTTTACTTGGTTGCGTCTTGTGTAATCGAGCTTCTGCACATGTCAGCTACATTTCACGGCAGACCACACAATATTTCACTATGGCTTTCATTTCTGACCTTAGCGTATTTGCGAGCTTGACATCGCTCAACTAAATCACACAGAGTGTGTTTGTGAGCAACCAAGTTTTTTTTCTTTGCATGTATGTAGGTATACAGCACTGAAGCGCGTGTCCTTGTTACGAACAAAGCTATTCAGAAGCAATGCCAGGCGCATATAAAACTATTAGAACAGTTGGCACTTGGAATTGAGAAGAAAAAAAAGTAGGGCTAACAAACCACAAGACA
Organism: Anastrepha obliqua; assembly: GCF_027943255.1. Taxonomy (NCBI): domain Eukaryota; kingdom Metazoa; phylum Arthropoda; class Insecta; order Diptera; family Tephritidae; genus Anastrepha; species Anastrepha obliqua. Next base: position 124,159,889 of record NC_072894.1, read on the forward strand.
GACATCATATAACTAGACATCTAACGCGTGCTCATGCATACACATACATATGTAGTTAAAACGTAGATGTCAGTGCGATAAAAAGTGCTTACGCTTGAAAGAAGAAGAATGAACAAACAAACCACAAGTGACCTATGACAATTGTGTTTGCCCTGCAGTCGCAAGCGAATTATGCGTTATTTTGCAGTGGAATTAACTTAATGCAATAGTGTGCGCATTGCCACTCAGGCAGAATTGCACATGAGCCGAGTTGAGAAATTACGCCACATAGGGGGATACAAGTAAAGGGTCTTTCAAATGTGACGCCCAAATGTGTAAGTAGTGAATAGTTCCTAGACGATATCTTTTCCATTTCCATCTTTGACATTTATCAAGTAAACAGTTGCACAATTTTATACGCTAGAACAATGTGTGAAAATTGTTGAAACTTGTTATGAAAATGGTCGATCTTTAAGAAAAAAATTTCGCAAGATTCGTAATTTTTTTTGTGGAAGTAATAATCCCAAAAAGTCGACAAGTCAAAGGTTGGTGTCAAAATTTGTAGAAACAGATTCTGTCAAGGATAGAAAAAGGACTGGTAGACCAAAAACTGGACGTTCTGTTGAGGAAATGCTTGTTGTAGCTAAAGTGCTGTTCAATAACCTTCAAAATCGATATACCGACGCTCTCAACAATTAGATGTTCAAGAGTCGACTATTTGGCGGATTTTACCTGTAAACGGGCTCATGGCGAATATATCATTTATTTGATTCATATAATTCTTAAGAGCAGTATTTTGAATAAAAAAGTGAAACGAGAAAAGTCCACTATTTGTAATACCATCACTTGCGCATATAATTAACCTTTCACTCTTTTCCATATCTCTGGAAGACAGCAAATATAATACCTGTGCCAAAAAAAATGTTCTAATGCTCCTCAGCACTTCAGATCAATAAGCATTTTACCTGCCCCATCGAAAGTATTTGAAACATTTTTGGCGCGACAAATTACCTGCTACATCTGCTGAGTAATTTTCAGTCTGGTTTCCGAAGTCTGCATAGTTGCACCACAGCTATGCTTAACGTTTTTGAAGATGTTCGCCCTACTTTACAGTGTTAATGTTACTCGATTTTTCAGAGCCTTTTGATACTATTGATAACAACATTTCGCTGCAAAAATTGTGTTATCACTATAAGTTTGGAGCATTTTCTCTACAACTAATAACAAGTTACCTCTCGAATCGGCTGCAATAAGTTAAGAGAGAAAATAACTACTCAAGTCTAACTCCTTGAATTACATCAGGTTTGCCGCAGGCTTTATATTAGGTCCCATTTAATTTTTCGTTTTTATTAATGATATTGTTGAGTTTGCCAAAATTCGTCGATTCACCTCTATGCTGATGCCATTCAGATCCACCTGTTAAGGCTACTGAAGATTTGATAACAAGGTTTAAGAAGACCTCACTCGTATTTCTAACTGGTCCAAATCTAACAACTTGAAATTAAATGAGTCAAAGTTGAAGGCGATTGCTATTTCTAATTCAAAATTTGACTAAGCTTTTATTGCTTAATGAAGTAAATATTAGCCTTGATGACGTAGTAACTAACCTGGGTTTCAAAATAAATTCGAGACTACGCATGGTTGACCACGTAAACTTTGTTGTAAGCATACCGCCACAACAAACTAAATTAAAATTTGTTAGATCCCTCATTGTACCTGTAGAAAAACATTAGTATTAAATGTCAGTGCATACGAACATTGAATATCATTATTGCGACTTATATTATATTATACTTAGTTAGAATCAGAGCGCAGGTTCTTTGTTAGTGCCATAAAACTATGGAATTCTATACTAACTATAATAAAGTTTATAAAACAAGCAAGGTGTTTTAAAACTACAGTTTCTAACTACTTCTAACCTTTAATCCCCCCTTTTCTTATCAAGTTCCCATCATCTTTCTCTTTTTCTTATTTATACAGGGTTGCCCATATTCGACGGATCTTTTGACAGAGATATCAGGGGTGGCTTTCTGTAAGTCGATAGTCGACACTCGTTTGCTCCACACTTTAATTCGATATCGAGTGCGCGACGATCCCATTTTGGTTCCCGTATTTCGATATTTGTACTATCGTTTACATATTTTCGGAAGTGTTTGAAAAGTGGTTTATAGTTGTCGAAAAGTGCATGAAAGCAATAAAAATTAAAAGTAAATATGTACAATTGGCGTTATTTTTTAATTTTGGAAGATTTTAATGAAGAAAACTCTTCAATAAATTGAAGGAGAATACGCGATGCGTCGAATCCAATGGAATTGCCCGATTTATAGTAAAATTAATAGAAATTTCATTAAGTAAATATCAAAGTATTTCTTTTTCACAGCTTCCAAACAAAATACCGACTGACCAAGGAGGTTTTTATGTACGTTCTTTGTGAAATAAACCTTAGAGAAGGACTTAGGAGTACATAGGTATATACCTCCAATTTTGAGGCTAGCTGCAACGCTGGAGATATTAGCAGGTGGCGGTTACCAGTAGTAACAGTACTCTGTCGAAGATATTTCGCTAGGCTAGAAGCATTGTCGAAAGAAGCATTGGCGTATACAAAGGTTCCTGTATTTATTGAATCAAAGGTAAATATGCTAACATTAATTGCATTGTTCACTTTAGGCCGCTAGAGAATATTATCGGACGATAGCCAAGGTACAACCCAACATTGGTTGCAAAAATTGCAAACGTATGCGCCGCTCTTCACAATGTACGCATCAGTAGAAATATTCCATATCAATTCAGTAACGAAACTCTAACTCAAAGACAAGAAGGACTGTTAGAATGTACACTATTGGACATAAGCAATCGATTATCAGAGAGGATAAGAAAGAGAATAAAAGACAATTTTTCCCAATCAGCAATGTAAAGATTTCATTTTATTCCTGGTAAATTAAATAAAATTTCTTAAGTATAACAAAAAATTGTACTTCATTTCTCAGGTATAAGTCTTTCTAAAAAACTAAGCTTAAAGTTATCTCATACATAAAGTAACTCATTATTAATTCATATTTCGTTTTAGCAATGCGATTTCACATTTCAGTTTTTCCAAGTCTAGCTCTAAGAATCTTCATTTTTTTATATTGCACTTCAGTTGCAATTTGTGTCTCCTTTAGTTGCAGTTTCCTCTTTGCGATTTCATTGCTCTCTTCGAAAAGCCTCAACACTTCACTTTGAAATTTTTCTTGCTTTTCAATCTCTTTTTCAATTATTTTGATTTTGGGGTCTGAATATCTTTTCGTTTTAGCAGCTTCGTCGTCACTCGAAGAATTATCGGCGCTCGATATTTGGCTCAAATATTCGCAAACGAAAGTATCGTCTGCCTGAGGAGCCGCAGTAGAACAGCTGCGTCCGTCTGTATGGCAACCATATGAAGTTGTGCCTGGTACTCCCGATAAATGCTCGCTTATTTTGGCTGCGGCAACTATCCGTTCCTCCATATGGTTCAATGAAACCACATCATATGGACCACCACCCGTTTTCGTCATGCTTTTCATGCGCTGGGTAAGCTTGCGTTTTGCATTGTATTTGTAGTCAGTCCATACCTAAGGGTATTACAAGAATTTATTACCACAGATGAAAATGTTTAAGAGTAATGGTAAGTGTTAATACAAACTTTCTGCCATGCTTTTGTTGGCTTCATGGGAGGTCCGGTACTGTTTAACAATTCCGTTAGCTTATCCCATAACTCTTTCTTTTTCGAACGGCCATTAGCTGCACTCTGTAAGCTATTTTTAGCTAATGAATCGTGCTTTTGCAAATATTCCACCATTATCTTTAGTTGAGCAGCGTTTTTTTGTTGAGACCTATGCAAACAACTATATAAAACTTAAAATTAAATAAAAAATTTAAATTTTTAACTTACATTTTGAAGAAATAAACAGCTGAGAAAATGAAAACGAGAGCAAAAGTGGTGTCGAGCTGTATCTATCGAACGTTCGATGTAACGCTACGACATTTTTTGTTAGAGAAAGCAAAAACGATACTTCGACTATCGTTTTTGCTCGATATCGAATTACAGAAAGCCACCCCAGATCGCTTAATGACATACCGCGTTGGAAGCGTCAGTCCAAGTAGATTTTTACCATGGACCAGTACACGTCACGCGAGCGCTCCCAAATTGTTGAAATTTACATTCAAATAAAGAAGTCAATTGTGAAAACTCAACGTGCGTATAAAAAATTAAATAATGTGAAAAGTGCGCCTTCTAAGAACACCATTAAATGGTTTTCGACTGGATATGCTCTTTCTAATCCAAAGAGGCCAAATCAAAACCGACCAAGGCGATCGGATGAGAATATTGCTCTTGTACGGGCCAGTGTTGAGACGTCGTCTAGGACATCCCAAAATCGCCGTTCTCAGCAGTTGGGCATTGCTCGGACCACTTTACAACAAATTATCCACATTGATTTGCATTTATTCCCGCAAAGATTGTTGCCTGCGGACAAGTCTCGTCGATTGGAATGGACCCGAAGAGTCATCGAAATGGCTGAAGATGACGAGCAATTTTGGAACAAACAAGCAAAATTGCCGTATTTACGCCACTGAAAATCCTCACTAAATTCAAGAGGTACCTCTTTACGACGAAAAAGTCACTGTTTGATGCGGCGTTAGTGCGAAAACGATTATTGGGCCGTTTTTCTTCGAAAATGAAGATGGTCAAGCTGTTACCGTCACCATCACACACAGCTCGCACCACAATCGATTTTTTGAAGAAACTCTTTCCTCGTCGTTTGATGTCGAAAAATGGCCATTTTGACTGGCCACCACGTTCACCCGATTTAACGCCACCTGACTTCTTCTTGTGGGGATATTTAAAATATCAAAGTGAGGAAATAACCGCTATTCCAGCCGAAATGTTAGCTAAAACTATGGAAAATGCTGCAAAATGGGCACAATACGCCGTACAGGATCAAGGCGGCCATTTGAGAGATATCATATTCAAAAAGTGATGTCAACAAATCTACTTGAACCAAATAAAATGATTATTATCGTCAACATAAACAAAAATTGTGTTTTTCTGTGATTTAAAAAGAAACACATGGGTCCGTCAAATATGGGCAACCCAGTACTAAGTTTTAGTCTATAAGTTTAATAGCTGAGATATTTAGAAAAGTTCCTTATCTCCTAGATTTTGTCGTATACTCTGGTATACCCAGCCGACGGCTGAGCATACAGCATAGTAACGAGCTTAGTTCCGACCACTCCCCTCTAATTGTAAAGTACAATGACAATATCCACAATGTTTCTAAGAAGTATAAGATCCTTACCCCCAAAAACTGACCTAAAATATTTTCAATATTGGATAGATAAACATATCGATTTAAACATGTCAATAGAAAGAGGAGTCGAACTCTATGCAGCAATAGAAGCATTCAATAATGTAAGTCATGAGGCAGCGTATTTGTCCAGCCCCTTGAGAGAGAAACTCCCTTCTAATGACCATGTACAAGTCCCTCCTGAAATACTACTTCTAATTAATAAAAAAAGAAGATTACGAAAAATCTGACAGGAAAACAGATACCCCGCTAATAAAAGAGCACTGAAATCTACGAAAGAACTCAAAACAAAACTATCTGATCTCAGAAATCAATCGTTTAGTTCTTTCATCAAAACACTTGAACCTACAAAAAACTATGAACACAAAATCTGGAGGGCTACTAAATATATGAAACGGCCGATCAAGCGTAATGTCAGCATTAGGGATTCTAATGGGGTATGGTGCAGAAGCGATGAAAGTAAAACAGAGGCTTTTGCCAAACACCTCTATCAAATTTTTCATCCAAATCTTCCAATTGCCGCCAATGACGATGCGGAGTTTACAAATTTTCTTGAATCCCCATGTCAAATGGATTTTCCGATCAGCCGGATACCAAATAGTGAAGTATCTGAAGAAATACTTAGACTAAATAACTGCAAGGCTCCTGGATATGACTGCATTGATAGCAAAGTAGTTAAAGCTCTACCTGAGAAAGCTATTGAATTCCTTACAATAATCTACCATGCCATTCTCAATGTAAATCACTACCCAACACTACGGAAATGTGCTGTTGTTTTTAGGGTGCCAAAACCAAATAAACCCGAAAACTTTCTTAAGTCTTACCGCCCCATTAGTTTGCTTGTATCGTTCTCGAAAATATTCGAAAGAATATTTTTTAAGAGAATGCTACCAGTAGTAGGGGACCACAATATCATTCCCGAATATCAGTTTGGGTTCAGGGTAAGACATGGCACACCAGAACCTTTGCCATAGGGTTGTAAATGTAATTAGGGATGCGCTAGAAAGGAAGCAATACTGTTCTGCAGCTTTTTTAGATGTTCAACAGGCATTCGACAGAGTATGGCATGTGGGACTTCTATACAAAATTAAAAAACTCCTGCCAGCACATTTCTATTTGATCCTTAAATCCTATCTGAATGAAAGGCACTTTTATGTTAGACACCGAGATGCGTCTTCAGAAATATACAATATTAGCGCTGGTGTGCCCAGGGTAGTGTGTTGGGCCCCGTCCTATACACAATATTTACTTCCGACATGTCAATAACAGAAGAAGTGGAAGTGGCTACTTACGCTGACGATACAGTCTTCATAGCTTCTAGCGATTCACCTGCAAAAGCATCCTCTTTGCTGCAAAACCAACTAAATATTTTAGAAATTTGGCTTGATAAATGGAGGATCAAAGTTCACTCCGACAAGTCTACCCATGTCACCTTTACGTTAAGAAAAAATAACTGCCCTAGAATATTTTTAAATAATGCTGTAATACCAACGAATACGAAGGTGACATATTTAGGAATGCATTTAGATCGACGCGATAGTAGTATGGAAATCCCATATTAAGGCCAAACAAGGGCAGCTTAAAAATAAAACCAAGCGAATGCACTGGCTGCTTGGTCGCAAATCTCAGCTTAGTTTAGAAAACAAAATAAGACTACATAAAGCTATTTTAAAGCCTTTATGGACCTACGGTATACAGCTTTGGGGAACTGCTAGCAAATCGAATATAGAAATCCTGCAACGCTACCAATCAAAAACTTTGCGTGCTCTTGTTAACGGCCCTTGGTTTGTCACAAATGAAGCAATACACAAGGACTTCGATATCCCATTTGTAAAAAGTGAAATTCCAAACTTTTCTAACAGATATCTTGCACGGCTGTCAAACCATGTAAATACGAATGCTAAATGCTTATTAGACTCAAGTAATGAAACAATACGACTGAAGCGTAATCATATCTTAGACTTACCATTTCTCTAAATTTGCTGAATTAAATTATTTATTCAACACTAAATAAAAAACAAAATACATAGGTTCCTATATGAAGATAAGCAACTCATTAGTACAAATTAAATTTAATACATTTAAGACATAAGATTTGAACAAATATCGTAATTTTATATGTAGTTTTGCATTTGTGCAAATACTACCGCTGCTATTAGATTATAAGACCTAATTTGCTGAATATCATTGTATTAAGATAGATTGCAAATAAAATAATTACCCAAAAAAAATGTTAAGTATCATTTTTATGTATACCATCCTCGTTGTCTAGAGTTATACTCGTCAGAAAATGCACTACCACAAAAGTTTGTCTTACTTTGTACAAAACAAAACAAATAAATTGAAATTGGAGTTACATTTTTACATGTCTTATTTTGAAACAACATCCTAAATATTCTATGAAAAATATTCGCTCAAAAATAAATTTATTTAAAAAGTTTATCTTTGTCTTAGGGATATTATATGGTACAATAAACACATCAGCACTAAAGGCAATGCCCGAATATACAATACAAATCATGCGTGAGGCCTATACTGACATATAGCTTCTGCTCAAATAGGAACGAGACGTTATCAATAAAACGGTCCGCGAATGACATATGGCAAAAATAAATTTTTTGTTTTTTGGTAGGACTGTTATAAGCTTACATGGCTAATTTCAGCGTGATATGTCACATAGTTTGTTTTCTGTGCTACTGTAAACAAGTCAAGCTCGAGTGTGTTCTTCGAATTTAACGATGGAAATTCAAGTTGAACAAAGAATTTGTTTGAAATTTTAAAAATGTTGCAGACAACCTATGGGGACTCTGCTCTATCGCGTGCACGTGTTGAGAGAGCGGACAACCGAGTAAACAGTATCAGGAACCGAAATGCTCACACACCGCGCTATAGCAGGCATCATTCACCGCGACTTGATACGCAATGAAGAGACACGACAAATATGCGACGTACAAGCTGTTACCAGGTGGAGCTGAAAGAGATGGAAAGAAGGCTATAGGCATGTACCGAGAATGACAGACCAATGACTGGCAAAAATATCAATGATAGAAAAGCCAACATCTTCAAGACGACCTGGTCGACCTCCAAAGAGATGGCAAGAATGTTGGACTTCAAGCTCAACCGATACGTGATTTTAATGTAGTATGGATATTTGTTATATTAATTATATCTGTTATGTATATACCTATGTTATGATGTATGCATTTTTAATCTGTAATTTGCTGTAAAACAGAATTTAATCCTAAAATAAAGATGATGAAGAAGAAGAAAAAGTGTATGTATTTTTACAACTGGATGCTTTATTTTAATTTAAGTTCGAGACTGCGTCTTTTAGTGCATACACCTCCTAAGAAATTGGCTTTTTACAGATAGAAAACTGAGCTGGATGATAGATAAACAAATGATTACGATTACAATAGTCCTTAAAAGTTAAGAGAAACTGGTTACAATTAATACACTCTTTCGTCAACACTAAACGAGATTATTTTTTCTTTTAATTGATTCTTTCAGATTACTTTGACCTTTCAGATTAATTTAAAACCAATTCTGTTTATTTTTATAAGGATTAATGCAAAAGTTGCAAGAATAACATTTTTTAAAAACTGATGTGATATTTTCTTAATGAATTGGAATTTCATGTGGAAAAATTAACAGGGAGATTCTTTTTACTCATGTTCAGACTTCGAATTACAGCATGGAATCATGATTCAAATATTTCTAGAGGTAGATTCCAAGGTGTATTTATACAAGGGTGGTAGGAACAATACAAAAACCACAATCACATGCATTTTGTTAATGTATTTTTACGGCCACTGTGGATGCTAAGCATCGATGGAAGTAGAATATGAAACTTAAACGGCATGAAATCGATCTGAAAATAATAGAACTGAAATGGCTAATTGGACAAAGATCAAAGCTCTCCATATAACAGGTGGCGCTAAAGTAATCCTCCTATCAGAAAATGCTATAAATTTTGCGATTCGCCCATAATGTCAGTTCTGTTTTGACATTTGTGTAGAAAACACATGCGAAATACACGTTAATAAACAATGTTACGCTACACTGCTCCAGAACGCGGAATATTGCTGACTATTTATTTGACCAATAATCGGTCGGTGACTTTGGCACAACGTGAATTTCGTCGCAGATTTCCTCGCCGTCCAACGCCTACAGGTGAAACAGAGCGACGTTTAGCCGCTCGCCTCAAAGAGACTGGCACAACACGAGATGCTGCCAGGCGTGGCAGACCCCGGAGTAGCCGTTCTGCAGAGAATATTGCTGCTGTAGCCGAGAATGTCATGGAAGCCATTTACATGACATCATATTCTCGACTTGATGTAAAAAAAATTAAAAGACCAAATAAAAATAATCCACAAGAAGAATCAAAGTTTTTCATTTTTTTTTAATTACAGCCAAAAAACATCGCAAGGTTACTTTTGCGCCACCTTGTACTATACAACAAAATAGCTATAAATGAACAAATTATAAAGCCTGTGTAGTCTTATGGCGAGCAACTATGGGGTTGCGCCGTTCAAAGTAATATAAACATACTTCAACGACTCCAGAATAAAATCCTTCGAGATATTCTCAACGCACCTTGGTTCGTTCGCAATAAGGCACGATAATGAGGAAACTAGCAAACAACATCTCAGGCCTAACCCGAAGACTCCATCGAATCAAACCACATGATCTGGCATGATGGGTTTTTACTTAAGGAAGGAACAATGAAAATCTCTTCACAAAATTATTTTTACGCTACTACTTTGTACTACTCGTTACGGTGTCAACAAACATTGTATTGTATTTTATTGTATATTGTATATATTATATGAGTGTAATAAAAAAATGTGGATTATGATCGAGAGTCAAATTTTGGAAAATATTAAAGTCGTCCATGAAACGCAATATTACACGCTTACATCCTTTATTTGGTGTTTGGCCTAACTCATTTTTTAATTTTATTTCTATTAGATGGGATGGGTCCTTAATTCTGTGTTGCAATTTTCTTTTGTGTGAAAATTTTGCAAAAAATATGAAACAATTTCTAAACAGACTAAATTGCTGGGAGTCACAATTCTGTACTTTCAAAACTCTGGGCAGAGAAAGTAATATAAAATTAATATTCTGGATGCTAAAAGGTTCTGATGCTCCTTAGTGCATACCTAAGCTAAGGGCTGAGAAATAGTTAGAAGCCAGTGGAACTTTCTTCGATTTATGCTTATATATAATTATTACCTATACATACGTATGTATATGTTTCAGTTTCAAAAGGTATTCATGTAAATGACAGTCATGAATGCTTAAAATGAGCGTGAAAGGTAGTTCAGTATGCACACACACACATGTTCACAGAAATTTTGTTGATAACCAAGCATGCATGTGGGTAAGTGGCTGCGTATGGGTAGGCTAATCATCTCCTTGCCTGCCAGCTGAGGTGTGAAACACTTTATCCAAATGAGCTACGAGTAACTGCATATTTTGTAAAATTGAATTTGCATAAGTAAGCAGACTTTCCGTTCTCCCAAATCCCATATGAAAGCGCCACATATACATATGTATATTCATACTTGGCTTTATATATAAACAAAAACTACAGCAAAGCAAATTTGAAAACTTTTAGTGAAGCTGCTTTTATTTTTAGCTCATTTAAAGTATATTAAAACTGCATATGCAACTAAAAGTATATTCTCATTTAGTAAAAGCTAAATGTTCAGTAAGCAGTGGAAACCTCGGAGTGCATCGGCATCAAGAAGCACAGCAAAATTGGAGGAGGAGCTCAGCCAAGCACGTAACAAAGTGTGTAGACGCCAAGCGAAAAGTGAAGTATTTACTCATACACTTAAATACTTAAATGAATCCTCATACTCATATTTGCATTTGTATGTGTGCAATTTTGACAAAACAACTTATTTGGCTTTAAAAGCTTTTGCTTAAAGTTTATAAATTCTGATTTATTATGGAAAATGTAATATTTTTAAGAACTTTTATTAATAAAGTTACTTAATCCAAAGCTATTAATGAATGCTGATGAAATACTTCGCAATACTCTTGTTGAAGCTTGCATCATTAGGTATACACTCCACGTTTTTGTCGTGAATCAAATCATATTTGTCCAACAGGCACTGCGTTGTAGCCGTTGATAATACGACATCCCGTGCATTTGTTGCGTTCTCTGGTGTCCCACAGGGAAGTATTCTAGAACCCCTCCTCTTTATACTCTTTATTAACGATATTGGTTCTTGCTTTTCGTTTGCAGAATACTTGTTGTATGCTGATGATCTTAAAATATTTGCGGTGATTAGCAGTATTAGGGACTTTGAAAAGCTGCAAGCTGACTTGCACAATGTTCGGAACTGGTGCTATTTAAACCGTTTGTCACTAAATATTAGCAAATGCTTTCACGTAAAATATGCTAAATCAAACAATACTTTGCATACTTCGTATAATATTTCTGGCTTACCTTTGCAATCCGTTGAGGAAATTAAAGACTTAGGCGTTATTTTCGACTCAAAGCTGAATTTCACCAGCCATGTTAACCACGTCATAAGACGATCATATGCGATGCTAGCATCCGTACGCCGAAATTGTTCTGCATTTACCAACCCACATACTCTCAAAACATTGTATTGTGCTTTTGTTAGATCAAGATTAGAGTATGCCGCTATTATTTGGAGACCGTACCAAATAGGTCTGTCTAATCGGATTGAGAGAGTTCAGAAAGTCTTTCTTCGTTTTACGCTTCGATCTTTAAACTTTTCTGAACCTGTACCATCGTACCGCTCTCGATGTTTATTGATTGACTTAAAACCACTTGATAGCAGACGATCTATTCTATCGTGCGCATTTATTATTCGTATCATTTCTGGATCTATTGATTGTCCTTCCCTTTTAAGTAAAATTCAATTTAATATACCCAATATGAGGCTCCGACAGTACGAAACCTTTAAAATTGGGTTCTCGAGAACTAACTATGGGGTGAATGCTCCGATTCCTAGGGCATGTGCAGATTTATCCCGTATGGGATCTTAGTCAATCATCTTAAATCGTTCTTTTCTTAGTAACTACTAAACTATTGTACATTAGCTTAATATAGTCTGTAAGAATGTATCCATTCAAAGACAATAAATAAAATAAATAAATTTAGTGCTTTACAGAAAACAATGTTAAGTTGATTTTACTTCTTTAATCAAAAGCATACAGATATCATAGTTTTCACAACCTCCGCTTCGGCCACAAAAGTTCATTTCGGTTCGGCTTCGACTAAAAAAGATCAGCGCTTTGGTCGAATAATTCTTAAAAATTTTTTATTCATTAAATTGTATCAAATTTTTGCTTTTGAAATATTTTTTATGTAATGGCATCAAATCGATTTTTTTCACTACATTTGAAATACTCGTATGTAAGTTTCATCTGCTCCTCCATCGAGTGTGGCTAGTGAACTATTTTTGAACGCTGCCAGTTAACTCTATACCAATATTCGATGCTGCTAACAAGGTGAAAATGCCGATAAGCTACTGATTTTATTTGCAATATGAGATAACTGAGATGTAAGTATTAAGGTAGTAGTCTGGTAACTTACATGTTTTTTGAGGCCATGTTTGGGACATTTTTTGGAAGGGAAAATAAAATTCAATCGGTTTGATTTTCTGATATGTTATTAAAGGTATCCGAAGGTGTACAAAAAAAAATTTTTTTTTTTCTAATGTTTTGATACTATTTTTGTACACTGCAGCAAGTGGCAAAAAAAAGAGGTACAGTGGCTAGCCGGCGTGATTTCGTTACTTGTGGTCATCTGAAACATAAAAAACAAATTCCTTATTAATCAGTGTGCTTGTCGTTCTGGCGAGTAGTAAGATCAAATAACTTTGACAAAAAATAACAAAATGGCGGACTTCGTAAGAAAATTTCCTTTTTTTAAAGTGGAAATCGGACTAAAAAATGGAAAGCTAGGGACGAAATAAATTAAATCTACTACCCGCCAGAACTATTGATGTGTAGAAAAACATATCTAAATTTCAGCTCAATCCGTTAGATAAAAAATTTGTTTTCACGACGGCCATCCGGAAGAACGTTGTTTTGAGAAAAACGCGTTTAAAGTTTTAGCGGCTTAGCGCGCGCAAGTACGAGCCGCTCTCATATATGTGCTATAATTTCGTCAATATTTCGAATTTCGGTCTAAAATTTGTACAGTATATTACCAATATATCGCACTTTCAAAATATGTAAAAAACCGGAATTCGAAATTTTGAAAATAAGTTACCAGACTACTACATTAAACGGCCGCCGTAGCCGGGTTGGTTTGGTACGTGACGATCATTTGGTAGTGTACGGGTGCGAAACCTCGGTCATGAAACACCAAATGATAGTAACAGTTTTTCTAATAGCGGCCGCTCCTCGGCATGCAATGGCAAACCTCCGGCTGTATTTCTGCCATAAAAAAGCTCCTCATAAAAATCATTTGCCGTTGGGAGTCGGCTTAAAACTGGAGTTCTCTTGATTAACAACATCAAAACTCACGCCACTTAGAGGAAGATGAGCTCAGACAAACACCTTGCAGAAGTGTACGTGCCATTCATTAAGTATTAAATAATTACTACACGTAATATTTTTTTCTATTCTTATTAACATAAGGATTTGTTATTAATAAAAAAACTGATGCTCTTTTAACTATTTTTAACCATTACTTTGACATTTTAAAATGATCGTTTCAGTTTCGCTTCGAACTTCGGCCGAAATTAGCAGAAGTTTGGCTCGGTGCGGCTTTAAAAAAGCGAAGTTCACTGAAAAATGTATAATTCTTCTTAGACTTATTCAGTCTTGAAAATTTTGATATGGAGTTTTTTAAGCAAAATATTTTTGATCCGTTTTAACATTTTTACAACTTTTTTCTTTTAAGAGTGTTTTTTTAGAGGGTGTTTTTTTAGAGGTTAGGTTTTCAAGATGAAATAAAACGTATATAATTTAATGTTATGGCCAAGAATTTAGCTTTATTATAAAGATAAGGGTTTGCCATTATGTTTTAAAAATGCTTTTGAGCAAGCGGCCGCCGCGGCTGGCTCGAATAAATTCCAGCCGAGAGGCCCAAATTTCGACCACTTTTTACAGCAATTGGGGCCGTATGTCAGCAATAACGCGCCGAATATTCTCTTCCAAGACGTCAATCGTCTCGGGCTTATCTACGTAGACAAGCGACTTCACATAGCCCCACTAGAAATAGTCCAGCGGTGTTATATCGCACGATCTTGGAGGCCACGCCACAGGTCCACGGCGCGAGATAATGCGCTCACCAAAAGTTTCCTTCAATAAATCGATTGTTGCGTTGGCTGTATGGCATGTAGCGCCGTCTTATTGGAACCAAAGGTCGTCCACATCAACATCGTCCAATTCAGGCACGAAAAAGTCATTAATCATGGCTCTATAGCGCTCTCCATTGACTGTAACATTATGGCCGGCTTCATTTTTAAAGAAATATGGACCAATGATTCCCTCTGCCCATAGAGCACACCAAACAGTGACTTTTTGAGGATGTAACGGCGTCTCAGCAATGGCTTGTGGATTATGTTCACTCCAAATGCGACAATTTTGCTTATTGACATACCCATTCAACCAAAAGTGAGCTTGATCACTGATCAAAATTTTCTTCGATGCGTCGCGCGAACCGAACCATTATTTTCGTAATAAATTTGCACGATTTGCAAACGTTGTTCAGGTGTAAGTCTATTCATTATGAAATGGCAAACCAAACTGAGCATAAATCAAGTGACAGCTGTCAAAAAGACCATCTACGAAAAAAGTAGTGCCAACTTGAAAACCTAACCTCTAAAAAAACACCCTTTACTACTAGCTGACCCGGCGAACTTTGTTCCGCCCTCAAGGCAATTAAAAAGCAGATTTTTGATTTTATTAAGTTAATTTTTTTATTAATCAAGTATCTCAATGAAGCTTTAATAGATTGCACTCTTCAGTTAAGCACCTTGTGATACACGACATTTTTTGTTTTATTATCAGGCGCAAGAACAAACAACGCAGATGGCTTTCCGACCAGTGAACATGCCACATATAATTGACCATGTGAGAAACATTGATTTTCTTGATACAGACCACAAACTTTCAAGAATTGGCCTTGTGATTTGTTAATGGTCATGGCGAATGCAAGACGGATCGGAAATTGAAACTTTAAACTCAAACGGAAGATCGGTTGGGATCATCGGGATTCTCGGAATGAGAACTTCTTCACCTTCGAATTTTCCTTTGAGTGTCGTCGCGTAAATCACATTGCTCATCAATTTATTTACCACCAAACGCGTACCGTTGCAAAGTTTTGGTGGGCTTATGTTTCGAAGCAAGATTACTACGGAGCCAACTTTGAGGCGTAAATTGTGCGGTGGTAAGCCAGCAAAGGATTTGAATGAATGCATTGTTCTAATGATATCATATTGAATTATGTAGTTTAGGTCATCTACATCTTTATTCTTAGCCGCTAAAATTGCTCGCTCACTCAGCCATTCATTATTTTTGTAGTTATTAATGATGTTTGGGAATTTTTTATTGATAAGTTCGTCTTTCCATGAGACAAAGTTACAGAAATTCTGAGGAAATGAAATCAATACGCTCGATTCGTCGACAGGTACTTGACCATTACCGATAGTCAGTAATTCCTCAAAGAAATCTTCAGTAGATGTATCCTTAAGTAATGCAACTCTCATGTTTGTTGTCAGCTGAAGTTTCTTCACATAGCGCCATAGATTCGATGATTTGAGGCAAGCGTTTATTTCATCAGCAGCCGTTGATCTAGGAATTACTGGCAGTGTTTGGCGGAATAATGGCAATATCACTCTTCTTCTAAGGCAGCACAATCCGGGCGTTTCTCCGGAAAACTTCAATGCGCCACAATACTCGCAAACAACGTTCATTGGCCCAAGGCAAACGCTAGGATGCAAGCAGTAATCAGTGTTGCAATCACATCGAAACGCTGCTCGATTCAAATCAGCACTTGATAACTCCCCGCTTGTGCGTCGAAAATCATCTAGTTGTTGATCTCTGTGATTCGCTCGACGATTTCGCATTGCCAACCGAGCCGTTTCGCGGGCTGTCTCGCTTTGCTCTTGTTATTGAGAAGTACGAAGTCGAGCCATACAAACGCGTTACTCTTCACGGGCAATTCCTTGTGCTTTTTCAGTCGTTTCATTCGCAATGTTTCATATCCTTCTTGCATTACGGCTTTGTCGGGAAACATTCTTGGTCGCGGCATTGATAATGATGATTCAGAGAGAATACAAACTACTGTGAATATATATTTCTGACAAAATTTATATTATCAAATTTTCTACTTAACCATAGACAAAATTACGTTTAGCTGTCATTTGTGCTTTGTTATTCCATATCAGATTCGTATTTGTTATACCACATTTTATAGTGACATCACGGAAACGCGTTCGAATGGGATAAGAAGTATCCTATGTCCGTCTCCTGGTTCTAAGCTACCTCTCCACCAATTTTCAACCAAATCGGTTCAACCGTTCTCGAGTTATAAATAGTGTAACTAACATGACTTTCTTTTATATATATAGATGTAAAACAAAAAAATTAGTACAAAATTTATATATTCTTGTAAAAGAATTTGTTTTTTCCATATTTGAAAAACACGCCCACCTCAGATTTTGTTCTTAATTTTTTTATTAATAGCTAGGACTATGCTAAGTAATCCCTGCTAATTTCATAACCGAGTTCCCATAAACTTTTGGATTCGAACCACTGCGATATCACTGAAAAATGCTACGCTAGCATACGCAGTCGTCTCCAAATCGATCACAGCGGACATATGATATGTTCTATTTTAAAACCTTAAACAAAGCTATGAAAATGCTTAAAAGAACCGAAGATAATTCACTTTATAGAGACCATAGCAAAATTTTCAATATTTTATGAACTACAAATCTGTAAGGTTATCTTGTAGACTGAATAAATAAATAAATAAATCTTAAAATAATATTTTTTTTTTACTTTTCTTATTCTTATACTCAAGTTTACAATAAACCAAATTCTAAAACACTTGAAGACAAAGTCCAAAATATAATACTTGTACCATTTGATACGGAATGGCGCATATTAAGCCAACCTATCATTTGACTTTTATTATTAATGAAAATCCCCAACTTTTTCTAACTGAATTAATGAGTTACAAGAATTTGTCAGTTATCACATGTTTCTTTTTTTATATGTATGTGCAGAATTGAAAAAAATTCTTATCCACAAACCCTCTAACCCCATTTTAATGGATAATAAATTATGGAGCAGAAGAAAAAATATGTTACGATATTACTCTTTAGGGGAAAGAATTAATTTAAAGTTAATCATGAAATAATTTCCCAGTGGGGAAATACATATAAGATTTGCAGCAGATTTTCAATGTAACCGCCTATCTATACTTAAACATATCATTTCATCACACAGTCGATAAGCGAACACTAAACCTCGTACAAAACTGCTAAAATTATGCTAAGGGCTTGCAATACGAAAACGACAAACTTTATTTTATCACTCTGGAAAATATTGGCTGGAGTACTGACGGGACACTATCTCAAATGGATTAGTCCAGATATAGTGGTACTTTGGAACAATTACTTTGCCATTGTCCTGCTCTTTGAAATACTCGACAAATGTGCCTATGATCAACATATTTTCCATCCTCGAATGATATTCCTGAAAAATGGCTGAAAGGCTTGTTAAAACTCGTGCATTAAGAATTACATAAACTAATAATTCAACTCCAAATACATAGCACTGGTAGCGCAATGGGCCCCAGAGGTCTAAGTGAGATCTTTTTACAGATTAGTCAGCACTATATAACCTAACCTAAACACAATTTCATTTATATGGCTGCCTGTTCTGTGAATAAAGGGATAGTCATTTAAAGTGGACGCATGGGGCACCTATAACTATTGACATCCCTGTCACTCATTGACCAGTGTCATACCACGTTGGAAGCAGCAGTGGATGAAGATTTTCAATTGTTCCGCTGTAAATTCACAATAATTTCTTAATCGAACTGGATTTTTAGCGATAAAATACCATTTTCGACGAAGCACATTTCTCATTGAAACAGACGTAAATAAGAAAAAATTCATTTTAATGCAAGCAAAAACCCTCAACTAATTGAAAAACGACCACTTTATGACCAAAAGGTTACAGTTTGATAGATTGATTGATTACGATGATAGAGTTATCGTAAGCGTCAATGGCGAGCAGTTGTTTCCATTTCTTCCAGGGCGACTGATTATTTATAGAAGAGCTCTGGCTGCAAGCACTCTATTAGTTACTAAGTGTTGCATTTTTATATCTAATTAAAACAAATAAAAACTTATAGAAGCATGACAACTTTGACTGACCACCAAGATCCTCCGATTTGCCGTCACAAGACTTTTATTTGTGCAATTTTTTGAAGTTTAAGGCACACGCCAATAAGCCAAAGGACCAATATACGATTTCCATTCGCAACCTCATCGCCGCTCACCGGAAGATGGACCAACGTGATGGAGAAAGAAGTGATGAAAAAAGAATAAATTGGATAATTTCGGCTAAAGATGGTCATTTGTGCGATATCATTTGTCGGAATAAAAATAAAGAACTATTCGAATGAACAGCAGAAAAGTATTTTTCATTTAATTTTGTTTGAAATTATAAAGATTTGACAAGTTGGGATTATTTCGATGCAGAAACCGTGAAAAGCCGCCGCCTACAACCCGTAGAGAAAACCTGAATTCCTTTCTCAATAATGTCACAATTAGCGGTAAACAAAGTCAGAGTGTCGAAAGATAGAGCTGAAAAATTAAGTTAATCCATCGTTGCATGTGGATTTGCGGATTTAACCCATCTTCGGCCGCTACAAGAATTCGACATAATTTTTCCATTTCCTTTTTAGCCAGTGCTTATAGGACCATAATCAAGAAAAATTAAAACAAAAAAAAAAATTCTGACCATCGGTGTTTTAGATATGGACTGGTCGAAAAATCGACCGCTGGCCAAAAACCGTCAAATATATTAAAAAAAAAATACAACATTTATGAAAAAAATTTAGCACACGAAGTCAATTTATTTCATTTTATTTCAAATACAAATATTTTTTTGTTGTTTTATTGATAAAAAAGTCATCAAACCATTTAGTATGTAAATGAATATTGCATTTTTTGCAAGTAAAAATAGTATGTTTCTTGCAAAATATACACCGCCGAGATTTGTTTTCAAATCTTCTCATGACGGCGTGTACCCTTTCATTGATCCGCGGAAGGTTCGATGGACCTTCATCTCCATGTTCGTTTTCATACTCGTCCTCGTCCTTGTCGTAATTCAATAATTCTGTTGTGACTTTCGAACGAAAATCAATTTGTGACAGTGGTTTTATCTTTTCAATTTTTGTCATCGTACAATGAAGTTTCCATGCATTGACCATTGCGTTACCAAGAGTATTTGTCCATATTGGCTACCACCATTTTTTTCCTCTCATACATATTCTATAATTTGCCACCGCATTATCATGGAGATCCACACCACCCATGCCATGATTATACTCTTGAATAACTTTTGGCTGCGGGATAGTGATAGTTTGTTTTTTTCTTCCGACAATATCTTTTAGTGCTAATAATTGGATTGACTGCGTTATTAGTTATAACATTGACTACAGCATTATCATTCCACCGAACAGTAAATATTTCTTGCTGATGATCAAGTAGTTGGTCAAATGTTCCTCGTATTTCTTTTTTTAAATTTCTCAAAGGAGAATCGCCCATTCTATTTTCGCGTATAGTACCATTTGCAAAAAATCGACGTTCGTTCAGAAGGCACATTAGATGGTATGAAGAGAAAAAATTATCAAAGAAAATGATGTGGCACTCAGGGTCAGATACGTTGGCAAGCAAGTCTAACACTGTTTGTGCCCCTAGACTAATAGTTTTATCGTGAGGGGTTGCTGCTCCCCCGTACAATGAACTAGAAAATAAGTACCCACTTTCAGAGTATAAGCACCATGTTTTAAACCCAAACCGGATTGGATTTCCCTTGATAAACATTTTGCAGGAGTGGCGTCCAAAGTATGGAATCATCTGTTCGCCTATAGAGAGATTATGGCTAAAGACTCCAAACTGCATAAACTTTTTGTTGAGAGCGTCAGTAATAGGACGAACTTTCGCAAAACGGTCTGCTGCGTTTAAATTCGTGTTGTCAGCGAGATGGAAAAACTGCTTAATTTTTTTAAACCGATTACGACTCATAGCCTGCTTAACAATTGGAACCCCCATGTCCGGTCGAACAGAACAGTAGTGGTCAATGTGTGGCAAAGTATGGTACCCCGATAGGTACAATATTCCAATAAACCTACGTATTTCGATTGGCGTGATGTTAATTGGAGCATTGTGTTGGTTTGCATACTCATTTGTGAAAGTGGTAATATTTGTGATAATATTATTATCAAAAAACAATGTAAAGAGATCATAGGGGGATTTTGAGCCTACAAAATGGTGCAATTATATATACGTATACGAAAAGGATTGATTGCTTACCAATTTCAGAAAACATTTCTTCCAATTTGATTGCTTCCACATTTATTGGGGTCCTTGTGTATTGAAAATCTCTGGGTTTTCGCCATATGGGACGGGCAAAATCAGATTTACTTTTAAGCCTACCGCGTTGGAAGTTGATGGATTTTCAGTTCCAATTAGAAAATACCTGCAATATAGGACAGATTCGATTTTGGAGGCAAGGTACTAGTGCTGAACTAGAATTTTGGTTCACTAGTACTGATTTTCCCTGCAGGGGTAGTACCTTTCCTATACCACAAAGATACTCACTTCCATCTCTTTCAATAAGAAAAAAATATTGATATATTTTGTTCTATCCTACATGACAGTTCCTGGCCAGCGGTCGATTTCTCGACCACTAAAGTTTACGTCCATGAAACAGTAAAAATTATTGCAATATCGATATGTTACTTTCTTGAGTCTCTTAATTTCATCTTTTCTCTTCACAATAAATTAGTAACAATTATTTGTTTTTTTGTTTTTCATTATTTTTTCATCTGCACAAAAAACACGTAAAAATAGTGATAATTTCATTCTTTTACAAAAATCTGCCCTGAACCTTTTTTTCTTAAAAAATTGTACTCTAGAAATTAACTAAATTCCAAATTTAAAACTTGTGAAAACTGATCAATAAACTTACATTTGGTTTCTGAGATATTGGAGCCCGAAGTTGGTGGTCGAAAAATCGACCAGCTGCCGAAAATGGGTTAATAAGTGTAAGTTATGAACAAATCGCATAAAAATCAAAAAAAAAAAAATGTTTTAAATAATGGATTTTGGGCATTGTCTTCAATTGTTCTAAAAATTGGCGTACCTTAAGGCTTGATATAATAAAAAGTAAACTTAGAAATTATTTAAAAAAAATATATCTTTTAGGGAAACCATTTTATTTTTTTGTGTATTTTCTGAAATAGTTCTGTAAAGCGGGGCAAGGGGATATCGCAAGAATCAGTATAATCCACTAAACAAATCCACATTCATTCATATGTATGGATCCCTAGTGGGCCTATGCTATTGAGTTATTTACCTCTTCGCCCATTTTGCAACTCAAACCTTTAATTTTCTAAGCAATGTATTTCTAATGGGTTTTCGCTGTAATTAAAGAGTTTAATGCGCCGTTATTGGCATTAACTAGACCAACGCCGCCCTTTCGTGTCCTTGGAGTAATTGTGGTTGTTGAAAGAGTAGCAAAGCGTATGATTTTTTGTGCGTGTGTGCGTGTTTACTCACTGCACATACATGGTATACGCTCTTCACTCTTCACTCTTTGCTCTATACAAAAGAATACACACACGGGTGCACATGCATGCATTTGTGCGCATTGGCGAGCTAATAGCCATTCAGCAAATGGGTGTGGAATGAAAATGGAAGTATAATGTGAGAAAATGAATGGCATTTTCATGTTATTGCACGTGAGTATTTTTCAAACACATACACTTTTTACCGTTTTTTTCCATTTTTTCAGTTGTTATTGTTGCTGTGCTGTACAGTTCAACAGCCGCTTAAAGCAATACGGTGTGCAATACCAACACCTGACCAAGGTGAACGCTTTTAAAGACATTTTAATGAAACAGAGTTGTGCACAAGTGGGTATTTGGATATATGGATTAAGATATGTACATATAAGTATATATCTGCGTATGAAATTACAAAGATATATTTATAAATATGTGAAATTATATTAGCATTTTACTGCATGAATTAATAAAGCGTTGAAAAAAAAAAATTGTTTCACGGTGGAAAGCTCTTCTTAATTATCAATAAGACAGATTAAAAGAAAAATAAAAGTTTTATAATATAATATTAATAAAAATATTTTGCTCTTTTTCTACGGAACCATATATAAAAAATAGTTGTAAAGTATAGAAATCAGTTGAAAAGCGGGCAAATTATTATCCGACGAGAAAGGTGAGTATTTCAAATCCATTTTTTTATTTTGTTATTCCTACATTAATCATACATCTGTCATACTGACATCTAGTTCATTTTTTAACAATTAGTTAGGAAAATTATTAAATATATTTCATCATGGCCAGTGCCAAGACGAATACAGCGATTACATTTTAGGAAAACAACTACATTTTATATAGAACACCATATACAAGCCTCCAATAAAAACAAATTCCAACACATGGGCTAGAACAAGCAAAGAAAAGGCTGAACCATTAGCTGACCACTTGAAAACAATATTTACAAATATGAGTAGCATGGATAATAAAGATATTGAGCTGCCAAACACAATTGAGAATGCAGACCACACAATACGAAACACGACAAAAGAAGAAGAATCAAATATTGTATAAAGAAACTTAAAGGCAAAAAGACACCGGGATACGACCAAATGGAAATGGAAAAATACTAAAGGAACTCCCCGATACTATAATAAAATACATACGAGACCTCTTCAACGGAATAATTAGGTTACAATACTTCCCAAAAGCAAGGAAAGTTGCACAAGTTAAAGCGATCCCCAAGCCAAACAAGAACGCCACTGTTGCTAGCTCGTGCAGACCAATTAGCTTGCTGCCCATCCTCTCTAAATTGTTTGAGAAAATACTGCTTGACAGAATTGAACCGATTCTAAAACAAAAATATGCTATCCCCTCTCAGCAGTTCGGTTTCCGAAAACAACATTCAACTGTGCAATAGATTCACAGAGTAATAAACAAAATTACAGACGACTTCGATAAGAAGAAATATTTCATTGCCGTGTATTTGGACATCGCGAGACAGAGTATGACACAAAGGACTTCTATATAAGCTAAAAACTATTTTACCACTTAACATATTTAATATCCTTAAAAGCTACATGACTGATAGACACTTCTTCATAAAATATGACGATGAGTGCTCTGTTATCTTGACGGCTGGAGTACCTCAAGGAAGCGTACTGGGCCCCATACTATACTTAGTATACACAGCAGATATACCAACGCCAACTACTCGAGGATCAATGATAGCTACATTTGCAGACGACACAGTTTTAATGTCAGCTAACCACAATGAAGAAGCAGCAACAAAAACACTGCAAGATACGCTACCAGCTACAACACAATGGTTTGAAAAATGGGGCATTGAGGTCAATAAAGACAAA
The DNA here is from genome assembly GCF_027943255.1 of Anastrepha obliqua. Taxonomy (NCBI): domain Eukaryota; kingdom Metazoa; phylum Arthropoda; class Insecta; order Diptera; family Tephritidae; genus Anastrepha; species Anastrepha obliqua. The sequence goes on from NC_072894.1 coordinate 124,183,858, forward strand.
ACACAACATGTAATATACGCGAAGAGAAAATTTGCAAGATATCCAATCCAAATTAACGGGCAAGACATAAAAATACACTCAAGTGCAAAATACTTAGGCATAACGATTGACTCAAAACTCACATGGAAAAAACACATACTGAACAAGAGAAACGAGATGAAAAACAAATTCCGACAACTCTACTGGCTACTAGGAAAACAATCAACTCTAAGCTTATTTAATAAACAATTGATGATATACAAATCAATAATCAGACCGACATGGACCTACGGACTAGAAATTTGGGGGACTGCCACTAAATCAAACCTACAAATCATTCAGAGAAGTCAATCTAAGATGCTAAGGACAATCACAAACGCAAATTGGTACATACAAAATGACGACATTTACCGCAACCTCGGCATAGACACTATCACTGAAGCAGTAAAAAGAAGCAGCAGTAAGCACATCTTTCTTGCGACTATTAGAGCACAAAAACCATGAGATGAGACTGATACCGGAAATGGAGCTTAAACCAAGAAGACTAAAGCGCAAAACACCCACAGATCTTGCTCGTACTGGGCGGGTAGACGTTGAAATGGAATAAAATGGCGTTTGCTGTGTGGCACGTAGCGCCGTCCTGCTGGAAACACATGTCGTCTAGGTCCATATGGTTCAATATGGGACATAAGAAATTGGAAGGGCCACCACGTCTACCGAAAAATGGGCGCAATGCAATAAAGTTTTATCATTTGAACGTGCTGTTCAATCGAGTAACTTGCCATAATAATTGGGCATAAACAACTGAATAATAAACAAAAGATTTGACAGATGTCAGCAAAACAAAATGGCTGCCCCAGGGCGCCAAAATCGACCCGCGCCAATTGAAAAACTCGTTATAAAATAAAATATAATAATATAAAATTATAGAAAAATATGTATTAGTAAAATTGTAACTAAATACCACCAAAGACAATAAGGTTCTCTTACAAAGGGAAGGCACATTTTAATTCCAAACCCTAACACCAATTACTTATTGTTAATATTAACAGATCGTAATTTATAAAAAAAAAAAAAATATAGAACAGTTATTTTAGCATACGAGAATTAATATTTAATTTAATAGGTCAATTGGTCGGTTTCTCTTCAGACGTCGTAAAGTTGTGTACCTGTCGGACATTGTTATTATATGTAAGATTTTTGATTGTTGTCGCTGTACTTTGTTTATGTGACTTCTTTTTGCAGTTCCCCACACTTGAAGTCCGTAGGTCCAGATTGGTTTAATGACCGCTTTGTATACTAAAAGTTTGTTGGAAATATTGAGCTTAGAATTTCTGCCTATTAGCCAATGGAATTGTCGAAATTTTTCCTTTATTTGTTTTATTTTCGTTTTGATATGATCTTTCCAAGTTAATTTTGAGTCCAGATGGATTCCAAGATATTTTGCAGATGTTTCAATTTGTATATTTTTATTGTTGAGCTTAATCGGCATAGCAGCAATCTCTGTTCTTGTCGTAAATATTACTTGTACAGATTTGTCCTCGGTTACTTTTAAACTCCATTTGTCAAACCACTTCTTTACATTGTTGGTGTACATCTGTAATTTTGTTGTTGCGGCTGAGAGGTTTTTGTCAGATGACAATAAAATTGTGTCGTCCGCAAATGTTGCTATACTAGAACTAGTTTCGTCTGGGAGTGGTATGTCAGAGGTAAATAAGACATATAGCAGTGGTCCTAGAACGCTGCCTTGAGGAACTCCTGCTGTTATTGGATGTATATGTGAGTATTTGTCATTGTATTTAATGTAGAAGCATCGGTCAGTAAGGTAGCTCTTGATAATTAAATAATAGTCGAGTGGTAATATTGTCCTAATTTTATGCAAGAGGCCTTTGTGCCAAACTTTGTCAAACGACGTCCAAAAATACAGTAACGCAGTATCGTTTATTTTCCATGTCGGAAATTATTTTTTGTGTAACTCAATGTATTTGTTGGATAGTTGAGTGCTTTTTTTTTCGAAAACCGAATTGATGATTTGGAATGATGTTTTTCGTTTCAAGTATTAGGGTAATTCTGTCATGTTAAAGTTTTTCTGCAATTTTAGATATAGTCGGAAGTAGGCTTATAGGTCGATATGAAGTTAAAGCTGTTGGGTTTTTACCCGGTTTTGGTAGCGCAATGATTTCTGCGACTTTCCATACTTTTGGGAAGTATTGTAAGCGAAACATTGGATTAAAGACGTTTCTAAGGAATAGGTAAGCCTCAATTGGTAGCTCCATAAGGGCTTTGCCTGTCAGCATATCATATCCGGGTGCTTTTTTATATTTAATTCGAGTTAATTCGAATCCATGAAAATATTTTCTTTGTCATGTTTTTGTCATGTTATTTGTAAATGAATCAGTCGCAATTCAATTCTGCTTTTTCACCCACTTGCTCAAAAGTGAGGTTATTTCGAAATGTCTTAAACCATAGAAAATTTTTTTGCGTTTCATTATTGCTAAATACTAGGTTGTTCAATAAGTTTTGCTACTAGACAAAATTTTTGTTGTTATGTCGGTACAGTTTTCATATGGACGTATGAGAAAATATTTCAATCTGTCCGTTCATTCTTTGTTTATAAGCCATTTTGTATAGACGTGCCACAGGACTTTTCGCCATCAATTAATATAATAGAAAGTTGGGTTGCTGAATTTAATCCAGGCTGTACAAACCTTGAAGACCATCCACGTCAAGGACGTCCAAAACCAAAAAAAAAAATGATTGGAAAGGAACAAAAACACATTCGAATGCGACTTTCTCAGCAACATTTAGAGCGTTTTCGAAAGATAAAGTGGATTTTTTGTATCGGTTATACAATAATACAATACCATATAAGAGCCCATATGCAGTAAAGGATTAAGTGAATTTATTAAGCTCCTATAGCTCTAATCTAAAATAAAATCTAGACCAAATCTAAGCTAGGGTACAGTAAATTTCAAAACAAGTTGTTGGATTATAAAAATTTGATTTTTTTTTCTGCATTAGTTATAAATATGTATTTATGTTAATGCAGCCGCCGTAGCCGAATGTGTTGGTGCGTGACTACCATTCGGAATTCACAGAGAGAACATTGGTTCGAATCTCGTGTTTCTAATAGCGGTCGTCCCTCGGCAGCCAATGGCAAACCTCCGAGTGTATTTCTGCCATGGAAAAGCTTCTCATAAAAAATATCTGCCGTTCGGTCTCGGCTTGAAACTGTAGGCCCCTCCATTTGTGGAACAACATCAAGACGCACACCAAAAATAGGAGGAGGAGCTCGGTCAAACACCCAAAAGAAGGGTGTACGCGCCAATCATATATATATAACTATCAACTAAAAGTAGTTTTACCGCCAAAACTCAGACGTTTTCTCATATGCGTCGATGCAGGAGGGTGGCAAACTTTACTTTCGTTACTTTTAAGATAAAAAAAACCACTGAAAATATTTTTATACAAGCAAATATTCTTTATCACTAGCAAAAAGTAACATACAAGGGTCGCTTTCGACAAAAAGAGGAGATAAATGTTAAATAGAAAATAATATTTTGATCAAAAAGTTCCAAGAATATTTTCAGAAAATTCAAAATACAAGTTTATGACTTTAAAGCGATATTATCGCCTGCAAAGTACTCCACTACTCCCCACCAATTGCAACGCAATAATGCCAGCGTTTGATCCTCGAAACGTTTCTGGAACTCTATTTTCGGTATAGCCAACATAGCCGTATCCGATTTTTCTATTACTTCCTTTCGGCTGTTAAAACGCGTACACCATAGAGGTCAAACAGTTTTGACTCCATCAAACACAGAAAAATCGCAGGAAACCATATTACATGAATTCGATGGCTATTGGATGGTATTTGTTGCGTTCTTCACCTTCTGCATTCGTTCGTCTGATGTCTGGATTGTGTGTCATACTCATAAGCCCACGTTTCGTCTCCAGTCCTCCGGTCCCTTGAACAGGTCGTTGAAATTCAGGTTCTTTGGGACCGACTGTGAGGTTCTTTGGGACCGAACACGCAAGCCCAAATCATTAACTCAATAACTTTAACAGATTCAGATGAAATGTTTAAGCCCACTGTCAGTGTTCTGATGGCTAATTTGCTGTTACTGAACAACTTTTCTTTCATGTTATTGATTTTCGATGTCGACGGCCTGCCACTACTTTCCTCATTCTCTGTTGACTCGCGATCTCTTCTGAAGTGTGCATGCCGCTGGTAAGCGACTGTTTTCTTTTGAATATCACTACCGAATTTCTGAGGTTTTCATATCATTAAATTTATTAAAAACTCGTTCTGTCAAATTCAGATCCATTTTTAAAACTATAAGAAATAGAAAACATGTGCAGGGGCAGATTTACTCAAGACGACGTAACTTTAAAAAATATCAAGCAATGGTGAAAATTGGTAGGAATATTAATCACAGATGTGGCAGCCTACAAAAAAAAAAAAAACCCAAGTCAGTGGACTTAAAGCGTCACCTGGCGGTTGTCCGTTAACTTTTTGATCAAAGTGGTATAATCCCATTCGAACACAGCCACTTCTGACTTTATATGAGATCAAATATTAGCTCAATTCGAGGATCACTTCAAGCACTTCAAGCTTTGGTAAGCTAACAAAAATAAGGAAAAAAGTTGTCGTAGCAATGGACATTATTTTCAGAAATAGGTGTGAGCTTCAAATTAAAAGAAACAGCGATTTTTATATTTTTTATGTACCTAATTTCAAAAGGCGTAATTTCAAGACATTTCCACAATCTGGCCACATCATTTAGTACACAGTTTTTTATTCAAATACAGGGTGGCTGATGAAAGCCGCTACCAAAAAAAAATTGAATAACTTTTTTTCTTTTTAAGTTATCTGTTCCATTTTTGTTTTAATTTGCAGATTGATCTTTAAAATTTATTAAAATGGATAACTGGGACACGCAAACAAGAATTTGGATAGTCCGCCGCTATCACGCACTGGAGTCCGTAGTTTTGGTACAGAGAGAGTACAGGCGGATGTTTGGCGGCGATCCCCCGAGCAGATGGACCATAATGAGACTGGTGAATAATTTTGCTGAGCAAGGAACAGTCGCAAGAAGGCCTTATCATCGAAACCCACCAGTTCGGACGGAGGAAACGATCGCTGCTGTAGCTGCAGCTATACAAAGCAATCCAAGGGTTTCAACAAGAAGCTTATCTGCTCAACTTGGTGTCAGCCGACAGTCTTTGCAAATAATAATGCACAAAGATTTAGACTTATTTCCCTACAAAATTCAAATGGTTAACAAACTGAATGCAGCAGACTTGCCGTTTCGCTTGGAATTTTGCCAGAAGATCCTGCCTTTTCATGTCTGATGAGGCCCATTTCGATTTAAACGGCAATGTGAACAAACAAAATTGTCGAATATGGAGTACTTCTAACCCACAGAGACTCCACGAGACGGAATTGCATCCTCTTCGCGTGACAGTGTGGTGTGCGGTTTCTTCACGCTGTATTGTCGGGCCTTATTTTTTTGAAGAAAATGGTCACACCGTTACGGTTACTGGAGACCGTTATTTGAAAATGCTGAAAGAATTTTTCTATCCAGAACTACGCCGAAAGAGAATTCCTTTCAACTCTGTGTGGTTTCAACAAGATGGGGCAACGTCTCACATAGCCCAGACTGTTATGACAGAGTTGCGACGAAAATTTCCCAATAAACTGATTTCAAGAAACTCCGAATTTCGTTTGCCCCCCAGGTCGCCTGACCTTACTGCACCTGACTTTTTCTTGTGGGGTTTATGTAAACAAGAAGTTTATAAAACAAAGCCAACAAATTTGGATGAACTAAAACAATCCATTCGGGCAACAATTGCGGCTATTCCTGTCGCAATTCTCAAAGCAGCAATGAACAACTTTTTACTAAGATGCCGCACTTGTGTCAACGAGCATGGGGGGCATTTAAATTCAATTATTTTTAAAACTAGTTAAGCTACATTTAATAAAATTTAATGACCTTCAACTTGAAAAAAAATAAATGAATTCCATTCACTAAAAAAAAGTTATTTGAGTTTCTTAATGTAGCAAAATTCATCAGCCACCCTGTATTTGTATGCCATTTGCTTTATTATTTCATTCAACTGAAAATCGTTTTATTTTGACTTGCTCTAAAAAGTCAATCATAACAAACTTTTAGACTTGTAAAGGGTAAAACGCTTACAATTTTTTTTCCAAATTTTTCATATAACGTCAAAAATCAAAGTGAAATAACAAACTGGCTACACATTTGCAAATTTTATAAAATCCTTTTCAAAGATACCATAATTTGCAAGAAGGGAAGTTTACAACAAACGACAAAACAAAAAAAAAATTGTGAGACATATTTTCATAAACGGAAAAGAAAAGCAGAATTGTTCAAAAACCTGTTCCAAATTTCTTAAAGTTTTCGCAACAAGGAAATGTATCAATTCACACATTTTGATAAGAAGCTCTGCCGATTTTTGCGTCACAAATTCGATCTGGCCGTCGATGATTGCGATGTCTATTCGATTTGGCATTTTTGTCCCGGCACTCGCTGGAGGGCGATGACGAATTTCGTGATGGAGAATCCGTTGTGCCAGGCAGAATGGTTTCCGGTCGTCTATTGGGTTGTGCTGGCGATCAGCACGCTGGGTTCGGTAAGTGGGAGTGCACAGTGCGAAAAAGAATAAATAGGAAAAGTTCATGCTTTTACTACTTTGCAGTTTTATAGCCTCAGTGAATTCACTAGCCTTTACTGGGGCAGTCGCAAGCGTGTCTCTATGTGGCGTGCTCGTAAATATTACGTCATACCCTATTCGGTGTTGCGGAAATGTCGTCTTGTCGGCTCATTGGTGATGCTGAACGCTTGGTTGCTGCTCTGGTATGCAGTTATAAATGTGAGTATTTATGTGAGTATTTACACTTACACATTTCTATAGTTTAGGTAGCCTAACGAACACCAAATGCACTCTATTATCGGTTTTTTTTAAATCTTGAGAGCTACAAAACTGAAATCAGAAATATTGTTGGAATGAATCTTTTCTTATTATAACCTTACGTAAAATTTTCCACGTAGTTGAAGAACAAAGGCCAACAAGTTGAAAATGACAACGAATCGACATTTCGGCGACTTCTTCAACATTTCCCTCTGTAAACATCGCGAACAGTTTTGAACATTTTTTAAGGAAATTTCCACGAAATGTTCAAACTGTTTCCCATTCTTATCTGCCAAACCATAGCTATCGATCATGATTCAATTATACAAGGTTAAGTAAAGTTTGACAACTGATTTCGGATGCTACTTAATCCATTGATGCAATTTGGAAGCAAGGGAAAAAAAGGCATACGCTTATCCCCTTTCTGAAAATGTAGTATATTAAAAAATTGAAAAAGGTCGTTGTAAGCCATAGAATAATTTTATGTTATTTTATAAGTGGTACTTAATTATTTATATTTTTAACTTAACTATTCCCATGGATTTGTGCCATATATATGTATATGTATTTTGACCATGCATCGGATTGGAATCTATATGTGCCACTTGTAAACCTACACTGAAGTAATAAAGAAAACAACTTGAGAATAGTGGAAACTTTTAACGAGGAAAACCCACTTTTATTTCGTCACGCCCGCTAATCATACATTTGATTTCTTAACGAGATTACCTGCAAAGTTACAAGTATAAAATCTGTGTTAAAAAAAGATAAATTTATATATACGCAGAAACACAAGTAGACGCCCAAAGCATTGCATACTTTACTTACAATTATCTTATCGAATGCTCATTGTTCTCTTCTTTTGTTTATTGCATCGGTTAAGATGCTTTATTCGAAAGTGCATCCGGCATTAAAAAAAAATCGTTTAACATCAACGCGTAAACTCACGTTTTCACTTAATGTGAACAATTTTTGTAAAAATGATATCCCACCGTAAAGCTCCCTGCCGTTGAACTGATTAAACGCTGATTCCAACATTTTAATTTTGTCCAAGAACTCGGTGCTTGGTTTAACTAATCCGCCCTTAGATAAAGTGTCAACCCAAGTAAATGTAGACTCATTGCATGAACAATCGGTCAACTTTAATTTGCGTATTATGTAACCGGCAATATATTCAAGGGCATCTTCGTGTAAGCTATCAAAGTCAGCGTCCTCATTTAATGAATCGTTGGCGAAGAGAGAGTCGTCTGAAACTATCTCATCTTCTGTTAGCAAATTTTGTAAAGTTTCTAAAGAAGTATCATTGAAGTATCATGCTCAATGAAAAACTTAAAATACCGTCCTCAAATTTTAGCTTTTGCAGCCATTTTAAAACAGTCGACTCGCAAGGCAACGGTAATCCTTTGTTGTATAAGTAATTATACGCCTTTCGCCCAGCAGAATGCAAGGATATAGCCTGTGCCATATCGTCCCAAGCCCAATGAATTGTTTTGGTCGGGTCTTCAAACTTTTTAATTTGCTCCTCAGAAAGTATTTGACTGACGTTTGATTTGAATTCATCCAGTTTCACTAGTCGTTCCTTAAGATGGGCCAATTCTTTTTCCAGTTGGGACACACGAAAATCGGTAAATGATCTAAATCAAAATTCGTTTAAATAAAACTACACTTTTCAAATAAAAAAGAAATTACTCTGTTTGCGTAAAAGCGTCAACTAAATGAGGGGCTGTCTCAAGCTCATTCCAGCAATGCAAAATTTCGATAGGCATCGGAAGAACATCACTATACAATTTAGCCCTTTTCTGATCTGGTCCGATCTCGAAATCCTTTGCCGAAAAGTGATACATGCAAACTTTTTCGCCTGGCTTCAACGAAGTGCTGCATGATTTTACCCAATTTTTTCTTTTCACTTCGTCTTTGGGAACATGAACAAACTTAACTTTCTCTTTTGTCCACGTTTTGTGGCACAAAATACAGCTTGGTTTTGGCATATTTCGTCTGTTAAAAGATTCAATCCAAAAATTAATAGTGAAGAAAATACAAACATTTTTGATAAAATCTTCCCTGAAAATTGTTAAGAAAAATGTAGTGTTTTGAGTGTTTTCCTTTATTGTACTTTAAAAATAAATAAAGTATTCTAAAAATCTCAATTTTATTAATTTATTTAAAATGTTATTTCACGAAAAATCTTAAGCTATTAAAAATAAAGCACTTCAAGAAATCTTTTTTTCCGTTTATTTTCTTATTCTTTGGCATTTTTTTTTCTTATAATTTACTTAAATGATTACTAAATATATTAAGGCGATAAAGCAATTTTTTTTTTTTTTTTGAAATGTCAAACTGCTAAAAACTTTGTAGACCAGAAATATTAATAGCAACCCTCGTATTTTTCTGTGGTCAAAAGATGCTAAGTGTCCGTGTTATTTTTTGTCACAGAAATCATGCTTACGTGGATAAATGCCTGTTATTTAAAACTGGGTTCTTTTTTTTTGATGAAACGCAAATTACACTGTGGTACAAAAAAAAAAGTTGCAAAAAAACTTTGGATCGGACATGGTGAGGGTTGTAGCTTATGAAAAACTGAAAATAATGGTATAGTTGAAATTTCCAATACACCCCCAAAATCTCATTTTATGGCCATAAAACCGTTTTTCAGTAGGTTGATATGAACAATCACTCCTAACTTCGCCAATTTCCATCCGATTTCGAATTTGCTTTTTTAGTTCGAAAGAACAAAAACAAGCCTTTTTGACAGTGTGTTAACATTTTTTCTGAAATGACAACTGACGAGACTGTAGACGGAAGTATTTGGAATTTTTTTATTTTTTCTCTATTTTTTCGACTTTGACATAATTTTTACGATATTATCCGATATTGAGGATTTTTTTTAGTACACTACTGTTATAGTAAATTTAATTTTGCGTCGAATGAGCTATATTTGACTGTAATTGAATTAAAATTAATAGAGTTGTGTGGGTTTTAAGATTTTTTCTTTTTTTACTACGAGATTTGGTATGCGTTTCGAAGCATGAAAATAATAACAAGTGTCATTATAAACGCATAATATTTATTGGAGTATTGTGCAGTGCAGCACTGTACGGTATGGTACGGTGCAGTACACAACGGCACTGGTTCCAAACTTAAAAATGCATTGGAAACGGCCCTTTGGAGTTTAGTATGGTACGGTACATTTGTCATTTCTTCATCAGTTTTGAATACTTCTCTGTAAGAAATTCGATCATTATCATTCATCTGAAGTCGTCATCAACTAAATTCCATTGTTTAAATCGAGAAGCGAGCGTTTCAGATTGTCTTCCCGATAGAAGTAAATCACGAGAAAGATCCTGAAAATCTGAATTTGATACAATGTGTCGTTCTGAAGACTTAGAACCAGACGGAAAGTACTCTTCTTCATCAGGTTTATTGTTATCAGTTTGATCATCATCAGCAATGAGTTGAACTTCCTTCAGTTCATGACCTGCAGTTGAGTCAATCATATCGTCCAAGACTACGGGGTTCTTAACAGTTGCAACATCAGCATACTTTATGTGCTTTCGAGTTTTATAATGATGACCGTTTACGTCCGTTTTACAAAAATAACAATCATCTGGTTTATGATAAGGCTGATGATGCCATATCATCGGAGAATATTGAGAAATTTTACTTTTCTGGCAACGTTTTGATTTATATCTTTTGAATTTCAATGAAACAAACAATAAAACTTTGACGTTTTAATAAGGTTAAATTATAATAACAAACTTTTTTTGTTAATCAATGTACAGTGTGAACTTTGGCACACTTGGGAGCTTTTCCATATTTCTATTGAAAAAAATGTGCTATAATATGTCAGATATTTTCGTAAGTTCTAACCAGTTCTGTTGTATGCAGTACAGTGTACTCTTATGTATTCATATACTACTGTGTCCAAAAAATAAGGTGACATTGTATTTATTTTGAAAATTCTTTATTTATTCTTCCAAATCAATTTCATCCCCTTCAAAGTAATCCCCTCCCGACACAATGCACTTATGCCAACGTTTTTTCCAATTTTCGAAACACTGGTTGTAGTCACTTTCCGGGATGGCCTTCAGTTCCGTCTTCGTTGCGGCTTGAATCTCCTCTATCGTGTCAAAACGGTGTCCCCGGAGCGGTCTTTTGAGCCTGCTGAACAGCCAGAAGTCGCACGGTGCCAGATCAGGTGAATACGGTGGTTGCGGAACGATATGGGTTGAGTTTTTGATGAAATGATCACGAATTACGAGTCCAAAAAATTCAATGTTTTCGGTACCAGTCGAGATTTGACGCGCTTGAGGCCCAAAACATCCTTCAAAATGGTATTGACTGAGCCTTTCGATATGCCAACATCATCAGCAAGGTCTCTAATCGTTAATCGACGGTTTTTCAACACCAAATCTTTGATTTGTTGGACGTGAGCTTCGTCAGTTGAGGTTGATGGTCGCCCAGGACGCTCTTCGTCTTCGACACGTTCACGACCGGCTTGGAACTCACTATACCACTTGTAAACATTTTTTTTAGACATAGCCTCATCACCAAAGGCTTTCTGCACCATCCTCAACGTATCCGAAAATTGATTCCGCAAACAAAATTTAATGCAAATTCTTTGCTCAACAAATTTCGACATTGCAAAAAACGAGAAACTCACTTTTAGCAGCTCACAAAACGACGCGTATCTCAAACAGTAAATGAATATTTCACATGAAATTTGACATAGATGTCACTCACAGTACTACCAACCTAAAAAAAAAAAGAATTCTCCTAATCCTTCAAAGCGCGCAGTTTAAAATCAAATGTCACCTTATTTTTTGGACACAGTAGTATACTCCAATAAATATTACGTATCTATAATAACGCATCAAAACACGTCCTTATTCCCATTTAGCGTAAGCTATACCAACATTCCAAATTAGTAAAAAAAAAAACAAAAAATTTTAAAACTCGCACAACTCTACTAATTTTAATTCAATTACAGTCAAATATAGCTCATTTGACGCAAAATTAAATTTACTATAACAGTAGTGTACTAAAAAAAATCCTCAAAATCGGATAATATCGTAAAAATTATGTCAAAGTCGAAAAAATAGAGAAAAAATAAAAAAATTCCAAATACTTCCGTCTACAGTCTCGTCAGTTGTCATTTCAGAAAAAATGTTAACACACTGTCAAAAAGGCTTGTTTTTGTTCTTTCGAACTAAAAAAGCAAATTCGAAATCGGATGGAAATTGGCGAAGTTAGGAGTGATTGTTCATATCAACCTACTGAAAAACGGTTTTATGGCCATAAAATGAGATTTTGGGGGTGTATTGGAAATTTCAACTATACCATTATTTTCAGTTTTTCATAAGCTACAACCCTCACCATGTCCGATCCAAAGTTTTTTTGCAACTTTTTTTTTTGTACCACAGTGTTATTGGTGACAGCAACGGGCTCTAATCACACCTGTGTATATAAATTTTAAGCAGTTATTAACAAAAAATCAGATTGATAATCTACAACGAAAGACGTACTTAAATGTGGCTATGTGGCAGCTATTTATCAAAAGTCCCAAAACTTCAAATGCAATTAATGCAGTGTAATTTTCACAATGATTTTCACAGAGCTTTCAATATAATTGAAAGATGCGAAAGTCTAAGCAAAATGGAATAGGCAAAACAGTATTGCCTGCGAACTTTTTCAGCAAAAGTTTTAATTTCTACGCTTTTGCGTACTTTTTCTTTAGAATTTGCTCTGAAAAAAAGTAGTTTTTCCAAGAGGACAACACGGATTTATTAAGTAGCTTCAAGATGGCTAACACAGGGTGAAAATTAGGCTACTTACATCACCTTTAATTATTGCTTCATGGCTATCGATATCGATAGTTCTCAAGGCAGGCAGTGGTTTCTTTTCAAAATTAAAAAACAAATTAATTAAACAATTTTTGGTAGATTATTGGCTTATTCAAAATTGCAAACATTCCCATTATTTAAGAAACATAACTTCATTTATGTGGTTACTTCGGCTGGCTTCACTGTAGCGCAATCTGTTAACCTAGTTTTCTAAGATCTTTGTCATGGTTTCAAGCTCTATTTCACGAATGCCTAGCTCTCTTTATTCACCCTAGGAATGTGCATCGATAATGAATTACTGTCTTCGTCCGAAGAAATATTTTTGATTTATTTTCAATGAATAGACTGTTTCGGCTACACAACATTGACTTTGGAAATAAGTTTGCAATATTTCCCTTTGTTGCTCAAGCGTAAAGCGATTTATTTCGGGTTTTCGAAGATATGATACTGGCCTTCTGACAAAATTTTCTACGGGAGAGAGCTCTCACAGTCAAATGGCTTAAAAAAAGCAACATTATATGGACCACCCTGAAAGAATTTGACAAGTACCTTGACTGCCTCATCGCGCAGAGTAGAGTTCTTCTTGATATTCCTAGGAACGCAAAAGCGATTTAGGTCGAGTAAAACAAAGCGTGGGCCATAACAAAAATACTTTTTTCACTCTGGTTTTACAACTTGGAGGAGATCCTCCTCCTCTTTTTCTTCCCTCAACTTTGAAATTCATAGATATGTACTTTATATATACGGACCAAAATTGGTGGCACCAGACCAACAACAATGTTTTGTACGCTTCATTGTCACGGCGAAGTAGAAAACAAAGAACGAATTCACCTTGTTTCATGCTGGCAACATGGACACGGTGAAAGAAAAAAACAAATAAGCTGATTTAGCGATACCACCTTTAATAGATTCGCTTTGATACGAGCAAATTCTGTAATTTACTTCCGAGTGAATTTCAATGAAATTGACAGAAAATTTAAATCGAATTCGCCCGAAAGTGAATTACAGAACCTGAACAAAAGGCTCAATATCATAACATTCACACATCTTGTTTCGCTCATAGGCTGCAGACTTGCCATGGGCGATAATATTTAATAAACCAACCACGTTTAATTCATTCATGTCCAGAGGTTTTTTCGAATTTGAATACCATAAGACCAAAGGAGTTAATTTCAGCTTCTGTTGAGCATCTCCGGGTGGTACGCGGCCTACCCTCTCCGCGGTCAGCTTGTTGGAAGTGGTTCCAATACAAGGCCTGCCTAGCACCATTACCATCACTTTTTGTAAACGTTTATTCTTCTCTTCACTGCAACTTGCTTTTGCGAATTTTAGTTGCCACGTCAAGTTGGTTACCAGGCCCGAGTTGGATATTGTAAATTCACAAAAAGCGCTGCGGTTGACAAAAATTTGCAGGGATCTCGTGGTTGCCGCGGTTAATTTCCAAGTAGGGCCACCATGTACGTGGACAGATTTGACGCTTGTGTTAAGTATGCGCAAATTGGTGTGAAGACTGATGTTGATATTTTACCACAAAGGGGCTAGGATGTCAATTGATGAAATACCTTTGCTACCTTAACATTTCATACTGTTGACCGCCCATTGCATTGAGATGCAGCGCTTTCGTTTTTCTAGCGTTGATCATGAGGCCGGCACCTTAAAGCTTTCCCTGCATAGCTTGAGTAAGCAGTTTCTGGGCGCAAAGTTTATAAGCTGGTAAACAGAAGGCATCACCGTATGTCAGGTACCTGAGGAATTGGTTATATTATATCTACGTTCTATCCTTTGTAGATTTTCATTATTATCAATTCAGATCACTCATATCTACTGTCTTCTTGCTATTATCGTACAGTTGGTTGTTTTAAATTTGCGCTAATTTCCTTACGCCATTTCTATAAATCGTTCAAACCTGATTGCATTTTCGTTTGTGCCATATTTACTACGGTGGGCAAAAAGTATTTATTTGTCAAACTTCGCGGGATTAAAATTTCGCTCTAGTTATTTTTTTCATGAGTTGGCAGCACTGTTAATAACATCTGGGCCAACTTTCATGTGAATGTCATTATCAGTAATATATTTACGCTTGTGTTTACCAAACGACCAAAAGTGCATTTTTCGATTTTTACAATGTCTGATTTGATTGAGCAGAGAAGTGCCATCAAATTTTGATTGCGGAATGAAATTTCGGCTGCGGAAACTTTTAGCATGTTGCAGAAGGCATTTGGTGATTCGACCATGTCGCAGAAAAATGTTTATAAATGGTACAAAGACTTCAAAGAGGGTCGAGAACGTGTTGATGACTTGGAGCGCTCCGGACGACTATCGACGTCAACAGATGACCAACACGTCAATAAAGTGAAGGAGTTAGTGCTCAAAAATCGTCGGTTGACTGTTATGATATGATCGGAATATCAGAAGGATCTGTGAAAACCATTTTGAAAGACCATTTGGGCCTACGAAAAGTCAAATCTCGTTTGGTACCGACAACTCTCAATTTCTTGGAAAAAAGTCGTCGCATTGATGTGTGTGAAACAATGCTTTCAAACTATCAGGACAAGCTCAAATGCATCATTACGGGAGATGAGACTTGGATTTATGCTTACGACCCTGAAACAACCGACCAATCAAGCGAATATCGTGCTAAAGGGGCGAGGCCAGACCGAAAAGAGCACGTCAAAGTCGTTCAAAAATAAAGGTCATGATGACAGTTTTTTTCGATTTTCGTGGTGTGGTGCACTATGAATTCCTTCCACCTGGCCAAACTGTTAATAAAGAATATTATTTGAGCGTTATGCGTCGTTTACGTGAAGCAATTCGTCTAAAAAGACCAGAATTATGGGCCAACAACTCTTGGTTTTTGCATCACGATAATGCACAGTCTCACACTGCACTCGTTCTTTGTGACCATTTCGCCAAATATTCCACGCATATCGTTCCGCAACCACCGTATTCACCTGATTTGGCTCCGTGTGACTTCTGGCTATTCCCAAAACTCAAGAGGCCACTCCAGTGAACGCGTTTCGAGTCGATTGAGGAGATAAAAGCTGAATCGAAGAAGGTCCTGATGGCTATACCGGAAATGGACTATTTGACACGTTTCGGGGATTGGAAAAATCGTTGGCATAAGTGTATTTCATCGAGAGGGGATTATTTTGAAGGGAATGAAATTGATTTACAAGAATAAATAAAGATTTTTCATTTTACAACCAAATTCACCTTACTTTTTGCCCACAGTATTATATCCGTTTCACTAATTACAATTAAAGTGTCGTCAGGAAATAATTTAATTTCACAAAACTCTGGGGCACACGCTATATCATTAATATAAATGAGAATCAATATTAGACCAAGAACTGATCCCAGTAGTAAACCTATAGGAAACCTCTTTAACTTGATGTCGCCTAATTGAATGCTACTCGCTGCTTGCTTTGAGTCAAATAGCTTCGGAACCATTTTAACTAAAAATTCTCGATTTCAATTAACTGCATTTTCTGTAAACGAATTAGCTCTTCTGGTTTAATTGCCGTTTTTACTTTTTCAATAGAAAAAATTGTAGATATTTTCCAGTTACACTCAACAAGTTTAATTCCATCAATATGAATCGCATTCCGCATACATTTTTTATCGATCCAATAAAATACTAAATTACTTTTAAGTGCAGCAGAATTACATACTCGTATGGCACCCGAAGCGAAACAAAAGAGTAAGCGCTTCCTATGCATATTTTATAGCTCGAAAAAAGGAAAAGGTATTAGCCAGTTCAAATATAAAATGCTGGGAAACTGAAAACATCGAAAATAACAACACAACAGTAATACAAACACATACATATGTATTTGTACTACAAACATACATATATAGGTATGTATAAATAATGTAGGAGTGTTTGGCACTCTCTATTCCGAAAAACCGGTTAGTGAAATGTTTGAAGTGTAAATATTTATGCTCCTATTTATTTACAATGACACAGGCCGACAAAATTTAACCAACATTCAGACCCAGAAACCAGACTATATATTTCCGAAGGTTTATGATGCGCTGAATCCAAATCTGGCCTCAGAATTGCTCTATCAGCTCTGGTTTTCGATATCCTAACCTAAAAGTGCAAAAAACCCCATTTTTGCCCATATTTGAGGTTATGTAGCCTTGCAGATGTTTTCTTTCACCAAAATTAAAGGATGGCATCTTTAAATGCAATCCTTCTTTTTTCAAATGGCGTTTTGTTTGCTCAAATATCATTTTTTTTCGCAGAGATATCGCATAACCTCAAATATGGGCAAAAATGGTGTTTTTGCACTTTTAGGTTAGGATATCTCGAAAACCAGAGCTGATAGAGCAATTCTGAGGCCAGATTTGGATTCAGCGCATCATAAACCTTCGGAAATATATAGTCTGGTTTCTGGGTCTGAATGTTGGTTAAATTTTGTAGGCCTAGTTCCATTAAACACGAAAGATACGATTATCGTAAAAACTCAAACTAATAAATTAATTTTAGTTATCAATCCGAATTTTGCATGGACAGAGAAGCAGATATTAGTTTAAATTATTTCGGATACTTTTCCTTGTAGACTAGTGTAATTTATACAAAAACATAAATGTATTATATAACTGCATAAAACGCGGCATTAGCATCAAGGCTTTCAGCCGCATGAGTAAATATTATTGTATTATAATTCTAAGTCGACTTGACTAAAATGTATTTAAACGAATTTTTTCAGTTTCTAGATATACAGTGGTGGAAAAAAAATAGACTCCTACCTTTGATATGCATTTCATCGTTCATATCTTAAATATTATTGCAATATTAAATACCGATCTTGCACACGTTTGTTTGTTTCAATATACTGCTCTCAACAACAACAAAATTATTTACCTTCCCATCATAAAAAAAAGAAAACACCATCCATGCTCGTAGAGTACCTAAATAGGTTGGCAAATAAAATAGACTCATAACAGTTTAAATGGGAAAAGCTCCGTTAATTTCCACTTAAAATTTTTCAAATTAAAGAAATCAGCTAGTCCAGTTTTGTATTGTCATGAATAATTATTCACTAACGTGCTTTTGAATTGAAAGTTTGTAAAATGGGCCGCCGCGTTCATTGTACCGTTCATTGAAAAAAAATCATAGAAAATCTTCGGAAAAAAGGTTATACCTTCAAAAATATTGCCGAAATTGTTAAAAGATCCGATCATTTAGTGAGAAATGCGCTTAAAAGCAAAAATAGAACCGACGAAAAACGGGGAAGACCACGGAAGACGACCATACTAGAAGACCGCGCTATGATCCGAATATCGAAGTCGCAGCCCTTTGCCACATCCAATGCAACTAAAAACACTTTGAACCTGCCTATCAGTTCGCGAACCGTTCGTTATCGTTTGTAATTAGCAAATTTACCCGGGCGCATAGCGAAAAATGTTCCACTTTGAAGTAAAAACAATATCCAAAAGAGAATGTCTTTTGCCAAAGAGGATTTAAATGAGCCTAGCAAAAATTGGAGAAATATATAATACTATGGTCTGATGAAGCAAAATGAATCTTTTTAGCAGCGATGGTCGCACTTATGTCCACAGACCTCCAGGCAAAGAACTGACAGCACGGTGTAAAAAAAAAACGGTGAAACACGGAGGTGGAAATATAATGGTATGGGGCTGTTTCTCATACTATGGTGTTGGGCCATTGTACCGAATCGATGGTATAATGGATTCGGCAAAATACTTGGATATTTTACAAAATGTTATGATGCCTTATGCTTCAGAGGAGATGCCGATAATTTGGCGCTTTCAACAAGACAATGATCCGAAGCACTCTGCAACTGTAACAAAAACTTGGCTGCGTAATGAAGGTATTCGGGTACTGGAATGGCCCTCGCAGAGCCCAGATCTCAACCCAATTGAAAATTTATGTGGAACAGTGAAGCGAGAGCTCTCTAAAATGCCAAAAGCTACGAATAAAATGGATCTATGGAGAAAAGTGTTACAGATTTGGCAAACAATTCCAAAGGAACAGTGTGAGCGGCTCGTGGACTCGATGTCCCGAAGGTGCGCTGCTGTAGTCCAAAATCGAGGTTCAACCATTAATTATTAATGCGTATTTAAAGTTTTGTATCCTTTTTTTAGTAAAATAGCTGTGATTTGAAAAAAATTTGAAATAAAATGAAAAAAAAAGTCTATTTTTTTGCCAGCCTGTTTAGGTACTCTATGAGCAAGAGTCGTATTTTCTCTTATTTTTTAATGAAAAGATTAAATTTTTGTTGTTGTTGAGAGCACTAGATTTGAACGAAGAAACGTGTACAAAATTATTAAACAATTGTGCAACAATATTGGGGATATGAACGATCAAATGCATTTCAAGGCTAAGAGTCTATTTTTTCCACCACTGTATAGCTCATTGTTATCTAATTGTAGTACTATATGTTCTGAGATAATAAAAAAAGCCTTGCAGAACGACATGAGGAGCTTTTTCATGGCAGAAATACACTCGGAAGATTGCCATTGCCTGCCGAAGCGAAAACACTTTTTCTATTATTTGATGTTAGTCATGGTAGTCACACATCAACCCATTCGACTACGGTGGCAGCCTCTCTTGTACAGCTTCGTATGAATTCTGTGTCATTTTGGTCTGATCTCGCGACAAATTATTATGGAAGAATGGAATAACTCGAATAGTGACCCTTCGTCCAACTGCTCATTTTCGAACAGTTGAGTTTCGATTATTCGAATGCTCCCCCCTACTTTGGCTTGTTGCTATTGACGAAGTTCTGATAATGCGATATAAGCGTGGGGTTAAGTTAGTAGCATACGCCGATGACTTGGCCCTGATGGTATCGGGACCGTTTCCCTCAATCATGGCTGAAGTTTTGGAAAGGTCACTGGCGGCGCTCAGTCGCTGGGCTGCCACTTGCGGCCTCCGAGTCAACTCTAACAAAACGGAGCTGGTGCTATTTACCAGAAAATATAAACCTCCACCCTTTCGATTTCCTAAATTAAACAACCACGTTCTCCCACTCTCATCGGAAGTTAAGTATTTTGGAGTGATACTTGACTCCAAACTCCATTGGAAGCTACACATTGAAAATCGGGTACGCAGTGGTTTTGCCAACTTTAACGCATGGGTGCCTAGTTTGGTGGGAAGCTCTTCGGAAGGGCTATAATAACACTGAACAGGGGACGTTACAAGGGACTGCATATATTGTCATCACCGAAGCATGTAAAACTTGCCCCAGTGCTGTCCTGAATGTCCTTTTACACTTACTTTCCATTGACTTTTTCGTTTATTCCATCGCTCAAAGTGCAATCAGGTTAAAGGAGATTGGTCTCTGGACGCAATCTCTCAAGGGACATGGTAGCATTTTCAGGCAGTTAACACCGTATTTCTCCGAACTTTGAACAGATCTCTCTATCCGCAAACTAGAGTTTAAGGGTCGTGCTAAGGCAATCTTTCCAAACAGGCAGAATTGGTTCGAGCGGAAAATCTGCACCGAAGCTTGCACCTCTGTCTTCACTAACGGTTCCAAGATGGAATCGGCAATCAGATAATCGGCAGAGGTTTCCTCTAAATCAGCCAATTTAGCCTTTGGACTCCATCCCATTCAATTTCCAAACTCGTAGCTGTGTTTAACGCTCACTGGACGATCGGCACACACGCGGAAAGGCCAGTGTTACCATTTAACCCACATTGCAGAAGTTGTGGGGACCTTTCAGAGAAGCAGACTGTTGAGCACTTTCACTGTAAATGTCCGGGTTAGGCAGCTAGATGACTAAGATCACTGGGCGCTCCTTTCTTGGACAGCCTGGGGTAGTGCGCCAACCTAAATCTAATCAATCTCCTCCATTATATA
The DNA here is from genome assembly GCF_027943255.1 of Anastrepha obliqua. Lineage (NCBI taxonomy): Eukaryota > Metazoa > Arthropoda > Insecta > Diptera > Tephritidae > Anastrepha > Anastrepha obliqua. The sequence goes on from NC_072894.1 coordinate 124,204,448, forward strand.
ATATAACAGCTCTGGCTGTTTGTAGATATCTGCTCGTTGGAGGTCTTATAATGATATCAAAACGGTGCTTTAGTACTACTTGAGGAGTGCCAGACCGGCGCTGCAACTAAAATGTAAATAACTTTTCTATATTAAAATCATGCCATTGGTTGGACTCATGTGAGGATAATTGGCAATAGGAGAAGCTTGTACGCTACTAATTAAGTGCAATATCGCTATTCTTTCGGATAGCCAAGCTGCGATCCAGATACTGGATTCAGTTACAGTAACCTCTATACTGGTAGAACAAAGCAAAAATAGCCTTACCACCTTGATCCTCAACCTCAAAGTTATCTTAATCTGGGTCCCAGGACATCGGAACCTTGAAGGTAATGAAAAAGCGGGAAAACTGGCAAGAGGGGGATCTGCCATGAATAGCATTCTTGCAGAAAAAGATGGTAGTAATACCACTGGGTGCAATTGAGAATCCAATTTCCTTAAAATATCTACAAATCGCGGAATGCAGATGAAGAGACAGGCAACATACAAAGTTAGCAGTGCATTATGGCCAACCTACAACAACAAGCAAATGTCAATACTGACAAATATAAAACGAAGTGATGCCTGCGGACTCACGGCGGTGTTGATTGGCTTTGAACGATTTTCCATTTCCTCCGTGAAAACCCTGCCTTGTGGAAGGAGAGAATGTCAACCCTGGACAAACCAATGTTCGAGAGTCTATACGTCGATGTTGGTAACGAGGATGTGACAACAAAATGATACGGAAGCGCTAGTAGGATTCTGGATGAGTCACCATTTTAACCAACCAACCAATCAACTGTCTGAATATTCGATTAACCAAATAACTGACTATTCGGGTAATTTTAAATTAAAAAAGAATTTAGCCTTTTTTTTAATCGAGTATAGCTTCCTCATTTCATTGGCGTACAAATTCTTGCTAAACTTGGATATGTAGATTAGCTGCAGGAATTTTATTTTGTGTGGTAGACAAATTTTAGTGAGCTGCGAACAAATTTCCACAAACTATTTCTTCACATGAGATTTATGTATATTTGCATTTGCCACGATATGAATATTCATTTAGTTGGCGTTTCAACTTGTCAAATTTCATTTGAGCTGCAACGTAAAATGTTAATTTGTCAAAAATTCCAATCAAAATTGACGAAGCGCCATGAGTGCGGAACTCTAAACATACATACAGACGCTTGTGTACATATCTCTCTCGTACGACTTCCGCTTGGCACTGTTGTCGTTGAATGCCGTGGTGCAAATTGCTTTAACCACCTTCCATTTTGATTGATGCGCTGCCGAAGAGTTATTTCCCACAAAAACTAGTCATCGGCTTTGCCTCTTAATAGCATCCCTGCAAGCAAAGCCTTCACAAGTCTCACTTTTCGAGTGGTGGCATCTCGCATCTATTGAGAGTGTTACAGCGTCAAAGATGAGAATTGAATGCTAGCTATAGCTTTTTTCATCTCTTATGTTCGCTGAGATCTGTTTTGACGACTGAGGCTCTTGACCCTGTAAATTGCTGGATCGAGCTGGACTAGAAGGTAATTAATTTTTTTAATAAAATAAATATCAGCTACTTTGTTACTCTTCAAACTCCTCAAAGAAATTGAGGTGGACCATCTGGATGGTACGCCAAGCCTTCTTGACTATTGTGATAGCGGCAGCAGAGCGGGTCGATATCCCGTTTTGTTTCTCATCAATATTAGCTGTCTGCCTTTAATACTAGTTCCGATCTATCGAAAAGGAGTTCACCGGCGGCCAGTACATAGTTCTTAGTAATTGACGAACTGTCGACAGAGCTGTTCATATAAGGTGGCGAAGCACCAGCATGAATTCCAATGCAGAATATGGTAGAAGAAATTAATTCCTGCTAACCGAGACTTAAGTGTTCTCTATCCAATTCATAGTGAGAGTCGTATTGCAATCTGCTCAAATTCTAATGGAGGTAGCCTTTTTAGCTTTGCGTATAAGTTTGGTAAAAAACTTTGTGCAAAGGAATAAAAACCCGCTATTAGTGTACTGGTAGAACTAGAGCAATTTTACTTGTGGTCTGGTAAGTTAATACGTTAAATTTTACAGATAAGAGATCAAAGAAAAAATTGGGAGCAGTCACCTTTTTTCGACACCGTTTTTGCCGCAAAGTCTGAGTCTGAAATCCCTGAAAATTAAATACCGCAACAAAAAATTACTTTGAACAATACTTAGAGCTACAGAATTTAAGTATACCTTTCCGAGCTGTTTAACGCCAAATTATTGAGAAAAAGATTTTTTAATCAAATGCAAAAAAAAATTTCTTCAATAACCACACTTTTTCTGTTTGTCTTCAGACTCGTGGATGGAATCGGGAGTCGGAGGAGGGGTTTTCTCTAAATCAGCCAATTCCTCTTTTTTCGAACACTGCAGAAGTCTTTGAGATCCTGCTGGCATACAAAATGCTTAGGGAACGTGGGAGTGAGGGAGATATTGGGTAGTCGAAAAAGTCTTTTCGTATTTCTAATCAAACTTCAACTCATTTTTTTTTATATTTATAAAGGGAGTTCTGCATTGACCAAAACAAATGGTAGTCCGATGGTGAAAGGTCAGGGCTATATGGTGGATGCATCAAAACTTCCCAGCCAAGCTCTCCCAGTTTTTGCCGAGTCATGAAAGATGTGTGTGGCCTAGCGATGCAACAAAAAATTGCTTCAATAACCACGCTTTTTCTGTTTGTCTTCAGACTCGTGGATGGAATCGGGAGTCGGAGGAGGGGTTTTCTCTAAATCAGCCAATTCCTCTTTTTTCGAACACTGCAGAAGTCTTTGAGATCCTGCTAGCATACAAAATGCTTAGGGAACGTGGGAGTGAGGGAGATATTGGGTAGTCGAAAAAGTCTTTTCGTATTTCTAATCAAACTTCAACTCATTTTTTTTTATATTTATAAAGGGAGTTCTGCATTGACCGAAACAAATGGTAGTCCGATGGTGAAAGGTCAGGGCTATATGGTGGGTGCATCAAAACTTTCCAGCCAAGCTCTCCCAGTTTTTGCTGAGTCATGAAAGATGTGTGTGGCCTAGCGTTATCCTGATGGAAGACGACGCCCTTTCTGCTGATCAGTTCTGGCCGTTTTTTTTCGATTGCTTGCTTCAATCTCATAAATTGTTGACAGTAAAGTGTAGAGTCAATCGTTCGAGCAGGCTGGAACAGCTCATAGTGGATGATTCCTTTCCAATCCCACCAAACACACAGCATAACCTTTCTAGTGGTCAATCCTGGCTTTGCGACCATTTGTTGAGCTTCACCACCCTTGCACCATGATCTTTTTCGCACATTATTGTCGTATTTGATCCACTTTTCGTCTCCTGTTACCATTCGCTTCAGAAATGGTTCGATTTCATTTCGTTTCAGCAAAGAATCGCAGATGTTATATTAATTCGGTCTATTAAATTTTTCACAGACAATTCATGTGGTACCCAAACATCGAGCTTCTTTTTGAAGCCAGCCTTTTTTATATGGTTCAAAACCCTTTGCTGATGAATGTTTAGTGCCTTGGCGATGTCATGGCAGCTTATGTGACGGTCCTGGTCAATATTTCCCATAATTTCATCGACTCTTTCAACGATAGGTCGACCGGAGCGAGGTGCATCTTTCACTTCGAAATTTCCAAACGGAAGCGAGCGAGCCATTGTTGTGCTACACGAACTGATACAGCACCGTCTCCGTAAACTTCACAAATTTCATTGGTGGCTTGCGTGGCATTCTTCCCTTTTTTATTCAAAAATTTCAAAATATAGCGAATTTTCACTCATTTTTGAATAGCTATAACTTTTTTTCAACTTCTCCATATTTAATTTTTTTTTGGTTAAATGAAGCTTAAAATGTCACCTTTCTAACACCATATAATATGACACAATGTGATTGGTAGCACTGGAGATAGATGACTCCAACGACATCTATTGACAAAATACGAAGAGACTTTTTCGCCTACCCAATATTAAAATTTTTTTCTATTAGTCAAGCCGCGGTCAAGGCTCTGATGACGCCATGGTGCAGATCCAATGGAGGAGATCAAATCTCTTGGGTGGGCAGGAAACATATCTCTGATCTGGGTTCCAATATATTGGTCTCCCACCAGGTTATCGGTATCATGCCGATTGTTGTTGTTGTTCGTGTGGTAGTTCAAGTATAGTCCCTATAGGGCGCAGATAGTTCTGGGTACTCCACTCCATATACGCCGAAAAGCTGGATTTACCATTTAATTCCCATTGCAGAAGCTTAGGGTAGGAGATTGCTGAACACTTTCTCTATAAATATCCAGGTCTGATAGCTAGACGACATAAATCACATTAATCTTCTCCATTACATCAACATCTTTGGCAGGCTATAGATATTTGCCGGTTATATTTCTCATAATGGTATCAAAACAGCGCTTTAGTGCTATTTGAGGAGTGCCAGAGTAATACTTTCAACCTAATATAAGAAAATTTTAGAGTCTTCGAAAGATTGTGTGACGCATATCGCAGATGATGGAGCAATGAACTGTATGAGCTTTACAGTGACATAGACAAAGTGTGGCAAATAATCAGCGGCTCCGCTGACTAGGTCATGTCGTACGAGTGGAAACACACGCATCAACTGTAAAAATATTCAATGGTGCTAGCAGATGAAGGGAAAGCCTTGCTGTGCATAGGAATGCTCATATTGAAAAGATTTAGCTTCATTTAGTGTATTGCTGCCGATTAGTTCAACAAAAACCATTTCCCATATATGGTCTAGGCAGTTACTGCTCCAAATAAGAAATGAGAACATCCCGGGCATGGACATTCGGTTGTTAAATTGGCTTGAGAATGAACACTTTTTGATTTACTAGAAACGAACCGGTGTGGTATTTATGAATTTTCCTGCAAGCATGCAACTTATCGTACATACATACATACATCCATATGATCAAACCAATTGCCATCATGCAACCGCAGCTATGGGGGAAAAACACCTTACGTGTGTTTGGAAGGCTGGTGGTGATTTTTTGGGCTTCATGAAAAAAAAGTTATGCGGGACATTTGAAGCTCCACTGTTTTATCTGCCACGAAATGGTTTCTCTTTGTTCTTGTGTTGGATTACAAATTGTTCTCAATTTTTTCTGGTTTTTTTTGGCAGTGACCTTTTGGTTTTGCTGCAATCATAACCGCTGCTCATGCTGTCAAAGCCGATTATTTACCTTCCCACAAATTCATAGAATAACGTACACTATTTGTATCATTTCTGAAATGTTTTGTTTTTCATCAGTTTTCATATTTTTTCGACCATTTCTTTTTACTACTTTATTTTTAACTCGACAGGTTTCGCCCGGTCACATGACGCCATGGCTTACCATCAATATGTTTGTGCTGAGCTTCGAACTGATCGCTTGGTTGGTTGAGGTGTTGGTGGGTGCCACAAAATTAGACCTGCACACCCTCTTCACCTTTACCCTCCCCGTGGCGAACTACCTGTTTGTGCGCTGTGTTCGAAATGTTTTTCAGAGTGCCATCGAAACGAATGATGTCGACGATTTGCGGCTGTGGAAACTTGGCTTCAGGTGATGCTGTCACGTTGGTGTTATGTACAAATAATCAAAAGCAAGGAAAGCAGTGCAGCCCACGAAATAAAAGCTGCATATATGTGGACGCATTTGTGCATTTTTGTAAATGTGTAGGTTAGCCAATCATTTCTATGTGTGTGTGTGTGTATTTGTGATACATATTTTTTACGTGTGCTTTTTTGTCAATAACTGCTGAAGTTGTAGTGAAATAAGTGGCACAGAATCAGGGGTTACACAAGTGGAAAACGTCAGAGGATTATAAGATAAGGAAAACATTTTGATTTGTAAAATTATGTTGCGTGTGAAATATAAGTACTTGTACAAGATTCCTTTTTAGTTTCAGTTTTTTAAGGCAAACTGGTTTTAATTCAAATAAATCGAAAATATTTTTGATTAATAAATGAAATACTTTTCAGGTTCTCTAAAGTTCTACGCCTCTCTTCTTTCATTCAACTGGATTAAGGAGTGCACTGTAAGTACCAGGAACCAGTAACAGACGGATCCTGATTTTTTAAGTTTTCAACATAATTCAGAATTTAAATTTTTTTTATTTTCCCTCTTTGTATGAAATGGCATAACTACATAACCCTTTAGTTAGTTTTAAGGACAGATTCATTATTTTTCTCAAAATATTGGGTAGTCGAAAAAGTCTTTTCGTATTTTGTCAATAGATGTCGTTGGAGTCATCTATCTCCAGTGCTACCAATCACATTGTGTCATATTATATGGTGTTATAAAGGTGACATTTTAAGCTGCATTTAACAAAAAAAAAATTAAATTCGGAGAAGTTGAAAAAAAGTGATAGCTGTTCAAAAATGAGTGAAAATAATGAAGAAATTCGCTATATTTTGAAATTTTTGTATAAAAAAGGGAAGAATGCCACGCAAGCCACCAATGAAATTTGTGAAGTTTACGGAGACGATGCTGTATCAGTTCGTGTAGCACAACAATGGTTCGCTGGCTTCCGTTCTGGAAATTTCGATGTGAAAGATGCACCTCGCTCCGGTCGACCTATCGTTGAAAGAGTCGATGAAATTTTTGAGAAAGATTGACCAGGACCGTCACATACGCTGCCATGACATCGCCAAGGCACTAAACATTCATCATCAAACGGTTTTGAATGATTTAAAAAAGGCTGGTTACAAAAAGAAGCTCGATCTTTGGGTACCACATGAATTGTTTGTGAAAAACTTAATGGACCGAATTAACATCTGCGATTCTTTGCTGAAACGAAATGAACTCGAACCATTTCTGAAGCGAGTGGTAACAGGAGACGAAAAGTGGATCAAATACGACAATAATGTGCGAAAAAGATCATGGTGCAAGGGTGGTGAAGCTTAACAAATAGTCGCAAAGCCAGGATTGACGCCTCGAAAGGTTATGCTGTGTGTTTGGTGGGATTAAAAACGAATCATCAACTATGAGCTGCTCCAGCCGCTCGAACGATTGATTCTACACTTTACTGTCAACAACTGATGAGATTGAAGCAAGCAATCGAAAAAAAACGGCCAGAACTGATCAGCAGAAAGGGCGTCGTCTTCCATCAGGACAACGCTAGGCCACACACATCTTTGATGACTCGGCAAAAACTGGAAGAGCTTGGCTGGGAAGTTTTGATGCATCCACCATATAGCCTGACCCTGCACCATCGGACTACCATTTGTTTCCGTGAATGCAGAACTCCCTTAATGGAGTAAAGTTGGCTTCAAGAGAAGCCTGTGAAAATTACTTGTCGCAGTTTTTCGCCGAGAAACCACAAAAGTTTTACCCTGATGGAATAATGTCTCTAGAAGAAAAATGGCAAAAGGTGGTCGACCAAAATGCTACATATTTGGTTTAATAAAGTTCAGTATAAATATAAAAAAAATGAAAACGAAAAGACTTTTTCGACTACCCAATATAATGTTCCTTACAGAAGATGAGTTAAATGTAAATTATTTTTTGTGAAATTGTAGGATAAAAGCTATCAAATTGGAAAACTTTTTTTATATGATGTAAATTTCAGGCTTAATTACAAATTTCTTCTAAATATTCAAACTATTTTCGAAAAAGTTTTTATTGAATTAACAAACGCTCACATTCTTTTTTCTAAATATATAAAAAAGCTCAAAGTTGTGAAAAAAATTAAAGGAGCGAAAGTCTGTTTTGTCGATGAGTTCATGCCGAATTGGTTTTTTATTAATCAGTTGAGAATTTGTGGGAACTGGAAAATGTTCAAACACGTTTTTGCGCAGTACTCGACCAGATCAACGACCTCATTAGGTTACTGTGTAGGCATAATTTGTTTGACTTTGTAACATTTTGCATTGTGTTAACATTCGCCACTCTAAATTAACCGCCGATAACTTACTTGTCATTCTCCTTGAGGAATACAGCGATATCTGCCTGATTCCAGAGCCTTAGATCTGGTAGCGTGACATCATGGGGCTGAGGGACGATTTTTTATGAAAACTTAGGGGTGTATCTTAGTCAGGAATACAATTAACGCCTTCTTGCGATCGCCAAATGTGACGGTGGGCAGGGTGGAGCCACCTGTGGCAGTTACTTCTGTTTGGTGTGTTTATAATTAGCCACAACATGTTCGTTTGGAACAAGAGCAACACCCCAACATTTATTTCCCAGTATCGGGAACTTCAAGCGGCTGAGAGGAAGCTCTCGCCAATACTCTCTCATCAAATATTTCGGCCGTCAGGGTTGATAATTGGACGGTTTCTCAACGAAGCTCTTTCTCGTGAACCCTTAAACTGGACCCTACTGGACTCTTATTCACAGGGTTTTCAACAAGAAGTTAAACAGGAGTAATTTTTCAATTTTCATTTCAAAACAACTGGACTGGCAAGCTAAACACTTAGAGAGGTCTTAAGCACTTCCTTTAGAATAGCCTGTTTAATATCCTTTAGCAAAAAAGACTTTTTTTCCAGCTTGTAATAATCACTCGAGTCGACAGTAGGGCTTACCTGAGGTTTCCCTGATATCTATCTTGGCTGTTAACAGAATCAACAGGGCAACCGAAAGTTTTTCCCCGTTTAAATTTCCAGGTATTGAGGTGTTATCACGCCAGTGATGCTTCAGGGGACTAAAACTTTGGTGGTTCCTGTCGCTGTTTCCGAGGGGTGGTCGCTGTTAGGAAAACATCTTATAAAAAATTAAGTTTGCAAGCCGAATAAAAACTCCGACCTACTACCTGAAGATCACGCCGTAGTTGAGTCATCGTGGTGGATCGCTTTTAGATGAAATCTTTGCATAAATGGTGGCCAATTTCATAACAAGCTCGAGTTATGTTAGCATTCAGGGAAGCGGTTATCCCATCGTACCAAAATTCACAGTAAATAGTGACTTCGTCGAAGTGTAGAGTCACCAACTGGATCTTCTGTGATATTTTTCTGAGATTTTCAGCTTACAAAATTAGGCAATTTTGCTTAGTTATGAAAGGATCATGTTGGACAAATGCAACAGTGCGAAGCAATTTCATCTACGAGTTTTTTTGCGCCATCTATAAATCATTTCTGTAGTTATTCAACATTTTTATTCTGTCACATATTTTCAACAACATCCAATATTCCGCACTTCCGTTTTCTTGTTAATTTTTTCTGTCATTGAATAAAGCGTACTCAAAGCAACAGGTTATGGGCCCAGGCACGTAATCAAAAAATAAATAAAAATTTTTTCAATTACGTTGGATAAAACTATCGGGACAGATAGTTCAATTAGAAAGTAGCCCGACCGTTTAAAATAACTATGGCTGGCACATCTATAAGGATTGATCCGCTAAACGCGGATAATTATGATAGCTGGAAATTGCACATGCGTGCTATTCTGATAAAGGCTGATCTGTGGAGCTACGCATCGGGAGAGAAAGCCTGCCCAACCGGCGAAAATGCAACAAAGTGGAAAGAGTTCGATCAAAAGGCGTGTGCTGATATAACGCTTGCAATATCTTCCTCGGAATTAGGTTTGATTTCCGAATGTGAAACGTCGTATGATATGTGGAGGAAATTGGAGTCTACTTTTCAATCAAAAGGTCCTGCAAGAAAAGCAACACTCCTGAAACGCATAGCCCTCGCGCGAATGAAGGAAGGAGATAACATCCGTGAACATTTAAATGAGTTTTTCCACGCCGTGACTAAGCTAAAAGAAATAAATGTTACTGTGGGTGATGATCTTTTAACAATTTTGCTTCTTTATAGTTTGCCTGATTCGTTCGAGACTTTTCGATGTGCCTTGGAAACACGTGATGAACTCCCCAAGCCGGATGTTCTTCGTGTAAAGATACTGGAGGAAGAACAATCGCGAAAAGCAAAGGAGGCAGCTGCGGAACAGAACGTATTCAATGTTCAACCAAAATTTAAAAATATTCACAAGCAAACCGGCAATGCTAGCAGCAACTATAAACGAAAAGGAAATTCAGTGCCAAAATTGGTGTAACATAGAACTTGTTATAAATGCGGCGAGGTTGGTCACATATCACGAAATTGTCGATCAAAACAAAACAACAAAACTTCCAACTGGAATGCACGTCACGCTACTGAAGAAAAGATCGAAAAATCAATGTTGTTCGAATCGGCTCTTTTGTTAAAGAATTCAAGCGAATATTGGTGTATGGATAGTGGTTGTTCTTCTCACATGAGTTCCAACAAAAACAACTTCACTAATTTCAAAGAAATAAGCAAAACACTTAGTTTGGCAAATAGCGACACAGCGAATATCGATGGCATAGGCAACGTCAGGGTTGTTATCAACGAAGAAGGGAAAGAAGCACCGATAAAATTCGAACAAGTTATGTACGTGCCAGATCTGAGAACAAATTTACTTTCAGTCTCGAAAATTACAGAAAAGGGATTTGAGGTAATATTTAAGCGAGATAAAGCATTTATTATAGAGAAAGGTAAGCCAGTACTTACTGCCACACGCATTGGTGGGTTATATTATCTTAAAAGTTCACAGCCGACAGCAAATATTTCTGAAGCGAAGCCTATCAAACTTAACACCTGGCATGTTCGTATGGGTCACCTCAATGAAATCGATTTAAAACGTGCCGCAGGTATGGTACATGGTATGAATTTTGACAGCAATGAAAAATTAGCGACTTGTGAGATTTGTGTTAGCCAAAAACAAACACAAGAGAGCTTTCCTAAGCAAAGTGAGCAGCGTACCACAGAACTGCTTGAAATTGTGCATACTGATGTCTGTGGGCCTATGAGGGTTTGCTCACACTCAGGTGCGAAATATTTTGTGACATTCACGGACGATTTTTCTCGTTACAGTGAAGTTTATTTTATAAAACGAAAGTCCGACGTACTGCCAATGTTTAAAATTTTCAAAAATTCTGCCGAAACATTCACAGGAAAGAAAATAAAGTTTCTCCAATCAGACAACGGCTTAGAATATATTAACGGCAACTTTCAAAAATATCTGGACGATTGTGGAATTAGGAGGCGGTTGAGTGCGCCTTATACACCACAGCAAAACGGCATCGCAGAACGAAAAAATAGAACGCTTTTGGAAATGTCTAGATGCATGTTGGCGCAGGCGAATCTACCAGGGACATTTTGGGCAGAAGCAATTAACACAGCGAACTATATCAGAAATAGGTGCCCAACTAAAGTTCTTAAAAGTGAGGTACCGTTAAAACTATGGTCGGGGAAAACCCCCACAGTTGTTCATTTCAGACCGTTCGGTGCCAAATGTTCCGTGTTGATGAAAGGCAACCAAAGCGGTAAATTTGACCCACGATCTGAAGAGTGTATTTTAGTGGGATATTCAAATGAGGCTAAAGCTTATCGACTCTGGTCTCCCGAAAAACGAAAAATTCTGGTGAGCCGCGATGTCAAGTTCTTCGAAGAAATGTTTCACAAATCTGATAACGAGAAAAAAGATTTCGAAATAGAATTGGAGTTGAAAGCGGTTAGAAACGAAACTTGTTGCGAAGACATTGCTGAAAAATCAGTCAGTGAAAGTGAAGATGCTTCTCCATCTTCGAAATCGAAATACGGCAGAGGTAGGCCAAGATTAATGAGAGTTGGCTTAAGGGGACGACCTCGAAAGATATATCAAAAGGCGGCCAGTAACACAAACGAACAAGCAAATGACAGTGTGTCAGAATCGAGCTCTGATTTTGAAGATTGTGAATATGTTAATATGGCAACGTGTGAAGATCCAGTGACACTAAAAGAGGCATTTAGCAGCGACGAAGCAGCAGCATGGCAAGTAGCTGTTGAAAATGAGTACATGGCACAGATTTCGAATGAAACATGGGACATCGTGGAGCAACCTATCAAGCGAAAGATTATTGGCAATCGATTTGTTTTTCGAACGAAAGAGGGCAACAAGAAGAAGGCACGTCTCGTAGCAAAAGGGTGCTCGCAACGACCAGGGGAGGATTTCAACGTCACATATTCACCAGTCACGCGATTGACATCAATCAGAACAATGGCAGCTTTGGCAGCGGAAATGAATCTTCAGATACACCAAATGGATGTCATCACTGCTTATTTGAATGGTGATCTAGATGAAAGCGTTTATATGCAAATACCAGAATATATGGATGTGATCCTCAAAAGGGTCATCTCAGGTAAGATTCCAGACACAGCTGATCCAAAAGCTAGTAAAATTCGAGCTATAGCAGACAAATGGTTGACAGCTTTATCCGAAAACAAGAACCCCGTATGCAAATTGCGAAAATCGCTTTATGGCTTAAGACAATCTGGTTTTCAGTGGTACCAGAAATTGAGAACTAAATTACGTGAAATGGGATTTCATTCATCGAAATGTGATCCATGCCTTTTTATTATGCGTAAGAATTCGAGTCTTGCGCTGATTACCGTTTACGTGGACGATTTATTAATAGCTACAAATGATCAATCGCTCTTAATTGAAATCAAACAGTCTCTTGCCGCAAGCTTTGAGATGAAGGACATAGGTCCAGTAAAAACTTGTTTGGGCATAGAATTTCACCAAGATCTCAAAAAGCACAGTGTGTTCCTGAATCAACGTGAATATGCAGAACAAATTTTGAAACGTTTTAATATGGAGGACTGCAAACCAGTCAAAACTCCACTAGAATTCAACACTAAGCTAGAAAAACCCGCTGTACGTGATGAAACTGAAATGAAAAAATATCCATATCAAAGTTTGATTGGTGCCTTATTATATTTGGCTGTTACAACGCGTCCTGACTTGGCTTTCAGCATTAATTTTTTGAGCCAATTCAACTCGAACTACACCGAAATTCATTGGAAGGCAGCTAAGCGTGTTTTAAGATACTTAAAAGGTACAACAAACTACGGCATTTTCTACAAAGAATCAAATAAAAAATTATATGCAATTGCTGATGCAGATTGGGGCGCGAACATGGCGGATAGGCGATCTTATTCCGGCTACGCCTTTATACTAGCTGGAGCTGCAATATCGTGGGAGGCACGCAAGCAGAGGACTGTTTCACTGTCGAGCACTGAATCCGAGTATATGGCTTTATGTGAAGCGACAAGAGAGGCCTTATACCTGCGTAATCTTATAAAGGAAATCGGATTAAAGGATAGCTCAATTATAATATATAACGACAGCCAAAGTGCACAAAAGTTAGTGCAGAGTAGCGCTTATCACTCGCGAACCAAGCACATAGATGTACGTCACCACTTCATACGAGAAAAACATCAAAACGGCGATATCATACTAAATTTTATGCCAACTGAAGATATGCCTGCAGATGTGCTCACAAAAGGATTACCTGCCGAAAAACACTACCGGTGCATCACAGATTTGGGTATGGTTGATGCGAATTGATTGTGCCGTATCCGAAATTCTTCGAGGGGAGGTGTTGGACAAATGCAACAGTGCGAAGCAATTTCATCTACGAGTTTTTTTGCGCCATCTATAAATCATTTCTGTAGTTATTCAACATTTTTATTCTGTCACATATTTTCAACAACATCCAATATTCCGCACTTCCGTTTTCTTGTTAATTTTTTCTGTCATTGAATAAAGCGTACTCAAAGCAACAGATCATTTACGCTTGAGCTGCTATTTTCTATACTCATAAAAATTGAGCTACCCGAAGAAGAAGGCAACTGAAAAACAAATTTCTGAAGTATATATCAAATTCATTTCCGTTTTCTTAAAATTTTTCATACAATGTATTTTAATATTACTTCAGTATTGTCTCGGCTCCTCCAGGTTGTGACATGACGTTTTAGTAAACACCTTGACCTTGGCCAAAACACCAAAGATATTCTTTCTTTGGAGTTTTTTTATAAAACTGAGCTCCATCGTATATTGGCTATGAAGGTTTTTCCATTTTTTGTATCGTCTTGTGTGACGCCAACAATTTCTGTAAATCTAATTTTTTTGGATTTCCGTGAATAGCATCCCTTTTTTGGCTCGGTCCATATATTCATGTAATCCAATACTGTACGAGCAAGCATTTTCTTAAATAAATATTATGAATTTTTCAACGTGACTTGTATTTCACTTTTAAGAACTTATTAACACGGAAATTTCTCACACAGAAGAACAAAACGAATGAAGCAACCGCCAAAAGTTGTTAACCAGACAACTTCAAATTTGACAATATGAATAAGAAAAGCGTGTCGCCAGCACGGCGTCTTTTTCTCCCGTCAGTCCTTTTCCCACGAACAAAATGTTTCCCTGTGTAAATCGGGACTTAGCTACATAATTCTGTTTATACCAACACACCAAAAAAAATCGAACTCTCCTATTAGGAAACCCTCTATTTTTGTTATTTCATAAGCATCTGCATTGATACAGATCATCTGCCCCACTGATGCTTGTGTGACACGGTACGACGTTGTTATGTGTTGCAAAGATTCTAAAGGGTGTTTTTTTTAGAGGTTAGGTTTTCAAGATGAAATAAAACGTATATAATTTAATGTTATGGCCAAGAATTTAGCTTTATTATAAAGATAAGGGTTTGCCATTATGTTTTAAAAATGATTTCGGGCAAGTGGCCGCCGCGGCTGGCTCGAATAAATTCCAGCCGAGAGGCCCAATTTTCGACCACTTTTTGCAGCAATTGCAAGCTGCAATAACGCGCCGAATATTCTCTTCCAAGACGTCAATCGTCTCGGGCTTATCTGCGTAGACAAGCGACTTCACATAGCCCCACAAGAAATAGTCCAGCGGTGTTATATCGCACGATCTTGGAGGCCACGCCACAGGTCCACGGCGCGAGATAATGCGCTCACCAAAAGTTTCCTTCAATAAATCGATTGTTGCGTTGGCTGTATGGCATGTAGCGCCGTCTTGTTGGAACCAAAGGTCGTCCACATCAACATCGTCCAATTCAGGCACGAAAAAGTCATTAATCATGGCTCTATAGCGCTCTCCATTGACTGTAACATTATGGCCGGCCTCATTTTTAAAGAAATATGGACCAATGATTCCCTCTGCCCATAGAGCACACCAAACAGTGACTTTTTGGGGATGTAACGGCGTCTCAGCAATGGCTTGTGAATTATGTTCACTCCAAATGCGACAATTTTGCTTATTGACATACCCATTCAACCAAAAGTGAGCTTCATCGCTGAACAAAAACCATTATTTTCGTAATAAATTTGCACGATTTGCAAACGTTTTTCAGGTGTAAGTCTATTCATTATGAAATGGCAAACCAAACTGAGCATAAATCAAGTGACAGCTGTCAAAAAGACCATCTACGAAAAAAGTAGTGCCAACTTGAAAACCTAACCTCTAAAAAAACACCCTTTATATCAGCATTTTACAGTCAAGCACCTTATTTGGTAACCCTCCTCTCAATAATCCAAAACAATCATTTAAAAGTACTTTGTAAAACATTTTAGTTTCGTGTTAACATACTTGCACAATTGGTTTCTCAATTCACAAAAAACACAATGGCATCTCACAAACAATGGCCATTAAGACTGCATACGACCATTGCAAATCAACAGTCCAAAGTGCTCGCACATACAACACAGAATACTTACTCTGCCTCAGAAACGAGCAAAATTTATAAAATCACAATTGAAAGTTCGAGAAAAAGTTGGTCTTACCTATGTTCAACATTCATACTCATACAATATTATAAATGTAACCAGTGTGCATGTGTGTGTATGCAGAAAGTTAACTGTCAGCAAATAACACTTGACCTCATTGGGGGTTCCTTGTCTAGTTATTTAGTTTGTTGCAACATTTGTAGCAGCTGCATGAACACTCTCAACCGAAATTACACTTACAGTTGTAGTGCATCCGCGCGCATTGTCAAAAGGAAAGTGTTTTAAATTGAAAGAGAGAGGGAAAAGCTGGATGAGAGGAGAGCGTGTGCAGGCGGATGTGAAGCCTGCAAACCGTTCTAATGGGAAGCACAGGAAACGTTGCAAGGAATTGTGGTTAGAAGGTTTTAAAAATTGAAAAAAGTTTACGAAAATTGTTGAGGTTCTTTTTGTTTTGGTTGTCGGTTGGTATATTTCAACCCCAAGAGGCACTTAACGGCCCATGAAAGGCAACGCAAAAAGTGCATCTCAAAGAATATCGTTAAGGACAACCGGAAGTGCAGAAAACTCATAAAATGAATTATATATTAAGTACCTAGACCCCAACGGAATAAACGGTAAATAAAGATATAAAAGTTCTGTATTCAGTAGAAAGCTACACCGTGTAATTTACACGACCAATCTGGCGTTTGAAATAAGAACTTGCGATTTTCTCTTACTTTGATAGCTAAAATAACATCCGTAATACGAGGTGTGTTCAAAAAGTATCGCAAATTTTGAATTTTCGCAGGTGACGTGTATTCGACTTCCGATTTTTTTGTATCGATATGATGGTACTCATGCCTTTCACTCATGCCGACGAGTTCGGCCATTTTGAATATTCAGTTAATTGCTGACAGGTGCTTTCATTGCACGTGTCTTTGATTTTTACCTATTCAAAAAGATGGATCAAAGAACCTGTATCAAATTTTGTTTGAAAAACGAAATTAAGTGCGCGTATGCATTTGAATGTTAACTGTGTCATAAATGACGGAAGGTCATAGCCCAGGTATATATGATTATAGTTTAGTAACATTTTTTCAATTATGTGTGGTTTAGATTTTTTATATCGTGTTTTATTCATATGTATTATTTAAATTAGTCTTAACAAGTATAGGTGCGTTTCGTATAATAGAACTTCCAAGGCGCACAGAAGTGCACAGAGTTTTAAATGTAGAGTTACTTACTAAAACGTCCACAATAATATGTAACTAATTTTGTTTGCACAAATTTGCCCCTTTTTGATAAAATCGCCTTTTACAGAGGGATATACGTTCGGAAATGTAGAGCTGCTAGATATTTATATCAAAAATAATCGGGCAGAGGTCGCAGTTAAGCAGCATATGTCAAAAAAAAATTGGTCAAAGTCTGAATGAATCTAAGGTAGCCCAAATTAATAAAAAAGTACGAGCTTTTATCAAACATTTTGAAAAACACTGGCCCCATTGTCATCGAGTTATGTCAAGATTTAGAAAAAAACATTCAGAAAGGCTTGATAAAACCTAGTAATCAACACCAAAATTAATCGTGTATCCGAAAATAAAGTTGGTCGTGCAAAAGTAGACTACGAGAATGTTAGCTCCCGACTAAAATGGAAGTTTGCAAAAGAACTTTCGCAAGAACACGAAAACTCGTTGCCCTTGCTTTTACATGCTGCTACAGTTTCAACTAAAAAATCAGAAGAGAAAGATATGGTTGTTATTTTAAAAGCTGCTGCAAAAAGCAAAGATATTTGTAAAATGAAAAGGAAACTTTTTTCGTCTGAGCCCCAACAAATGTCAGCTGACAGCGCTTTAGCATTTTTGTTATAAAACAGATTTACAAAAGAGCAATATAATATAATAATACAAAACAAAAATACATGGTTATGATATATATCCGCCCTATAAGGATTTGTCTAGTTCCAAATTAAAGCTTAGACCAGACGGCATTCAATATTTTGATGATAAGGCACAAGTTCCTTTACAACAACTTTTGGACCATACAACTACCCGCATCCTTGAAATGCAACATGAGGTTCTAGTTATACTTCCAAACGTGACACATTGCAAGTTAATTTTCAGTTATGGATATGATGGTTCGACCGGGCACAGTATGTACAAGCAGCGTTTTGAAGACCATGGTAATGTGTCTGATTATTCATTGTTCGTAACAACAATTATTCCTTTAAAACTGATTAATGAGACCGATCAAATAATTTGGGTCAATAAAGCACCCCATTCAGTTCGGTTTTGTCGGCCATTGAAGAATGCATTCATCAAGGAAAGTCATGCTCTCATTTTAACAGAAAAAGAGTACTTGGATACTGAGATTCGAAATCTGAAATCATATATAAAATGTACGGGTGTAATGGTAAAAAGATATTTGTGGAATATTTAGGACAAATGACCCTAATTGTTGGGAAAGTTTTAAATATATTGTCGGGATGCAACTCATGCCAGTCTTACCCCATCTGCGGAGCAAAGCCAACACAATTACTTAATATTAAAGATATTAATTCAGAAGTTTTCAAGGCCAAAACACATGCCCTTCTATATGGAATCAGCCCTTTGCATGCTTCGATCCGCTTTTTTGAGTTTGTGTTGAAACTTTCATATAGAGTCGAGATGAAAAAGTGGCACGTTAAAGATTGCGATAAACCTCAATTAATAGCTCGAAAACAATTAATACAAAGGACACTTTTAAAGGAAACGGGCACCAATGTAGACAAGCCTATTCCAAACGGCAGCGGAAACTCCAATGATGGCAGCACAGCAAGGACGGCATTTTCTGACGCAGCCTTATTAGTCCCAATTTTAAATGTTGAAGAACAATTACTGGAAAACTTCTATATAATTTTAGTGAGCATTTCCTGTGAGCATGAAATTAGCTCAAGCAAGTTTGAAACCTTTTGTGGAAAGGTTTTTGAACTGTACCATTATAATTATCCTTGGTATCCTATGTCTCCTACTGTTCACAAGGTACTAGTACATGGTCATCAAATAATATAAAACTCCTTGGTTCCTGTTGGCTGTCTTGGGCATGCAAGAAAATGCAGTCGGCTGGATAATATGACAGATGTTTTTAACAGAGCCTTAGATACTTCGATTCCATTTTTGTCCACTATCTTTTTAAAAGAACGACAAAACAAAAATAAAAAGAACGACATACCAAACGAAGTTTTCGCGCTGCTTCAATCGCCATCTTTAAATATTTTAACAAATAATGACAAAGATTATTAGGACGAAGATAAAGAATATGACGAAGATATTGAACTTGATGTGATTACTTCTGACGAAGAATATATTAAAATAGAAGAAAACTAAGTTCATATTGGTAGTAAGTAGTCTCAATAAGCTGTTTGTAAGTTACGTAATATTTTTCTTTCTTCCTAGAACACATAATTGCAGTTTAAAAATGTACCTAAGCCATTTTGGAAGGGAATTATCCACCCAGACAAATTTAATATAAAAGCAAAGAAATAATTTAATTAATTTTAAATAAATACTTGTTGTTTAAGAATGCACAAATTCGCGAAATAAATGAAATATATGGAAACACAAATTTACTATAAATTGTCACATTATTTTAAAGATCATGTTCAGGGCGGAGGTGTAGGCGTAATTGAATGAAAAAATAAACAAAAATCCAAATTCTACTTTAATCTACGTGATTCACCTGCAAAAATTTAAGTCATTATCTTTAAATTTGTGATTTATGCCAAAAAAATTAAAAAAAAACCCCATAGTGCAATCGTCGAATCACCCTCAGAGAAGTTGCTCAAGACCTAGACATATCGATTGTCTCGTGCCATCCAATTTTTTTCAATGATTTGGGCCGCAAAATGTGTACCAAAACTGCTCAATTTCGACCAAAAGCAGCATCGCCTGAACATTGCTAATGAGATATTGGACTCTGTCCGCGACGACCCAAATTTGCTTCAGAGGGTCATAGCTGGTGACGAATCGTTTATGGTTATGACGTGGAAGCCAAAGCTCAATCATCTCAATGGAAGCTGCCGCACGAACCAAAACCGAAAAAAGTGCGCCAAGTTTGGTCGAATGTAAAAGTTTTGCTTACCTTTTTCTTCGATTGCAGGGGCGTTGTGCAACATGAGTTCTTGCCACAGAGTAAAACGGTCAATAAGGAATATTACCTGCAAGTTATGCACAATTTGTACTAAGCAATCCGCCAGAAACCCCCGGATTTGTGTAAGAACAAAAATTGGCTCTTGCATCACGATAACGCCCCTGCTCACACCTCGTTGCGTATTCGCGACTTTTTGGCCAAAAACAACACACTAATGATGCCACAGCCACTGTACTCCCCAGATCTGGCCCCCTGTGACATTTTCTTGTTCTAGAAACTGAAGGGGCCCATGAAAGGACGACGCTACTCTACGATTGTCGAAGGAGGAGCTGAACAAGATAAAAAAAATGATTTTTTGAAGTGGCATAAGTGTATAATATCTCATGGGGATTACTTTGAAAAATATCATATATATAAATGAATAAATAAATAATTTTTGAAAAAACACAAAATTCGCGATACTTTTTGAACAAACCTCGTGTTATGTATTATGTTATGGTTGGACATGCATAAAATGGGACGTTTTTCGCTGAAGAAATTGAACGTAGGAACGCTTTATTGCGCACTTTTAATAAAAGATATTGTCTTTTCAGCTGAAACTCATTTTCACATCGGCGGCTATGTTAACTACCAATTTCACAGCAGGGAGTTCTACACGTCGTCATGAGGAAGCGGTTCTATCCACAATGAGTTACTGCTAGAGGATTTTGGATTCAATAAATTTTGGCAGCATTGAAGCATTTTTTTTTTTTTTTCGAAAATGGGCAAGAAGCCGCGGTTACAGTAAAAGGCGAGTATTATCGCGCCCTGTTAAAAACGTTTTGTCCCCCGAATTTAAGACGATAATATATAAGTAGACGATATACTTATGTTTTCAAGTGGATGGCGATATGCACCGCACAGCTTATCTTTTGAGCACTGCCTTCGAAAATCGAATTACCAACCGAAGCTGTCTTGTCAATTGACTTCTTAGAGGCTTCAATTTGAGTCCATTTGAGTTGTTCCAACCAACCAAACGCAATTCAAAACTTCAAACATGAAGATGAAATTGCCTTAGTGAATGGCATAAGTGCCGACTCTCGCGAAAATGTATTGCAAAA
This sequence comes from Anastrepha obliqua, assembly GCF_027943255.1. Classification (NCBI taxonomy): domain Eukaryota; kingdom Metazoa; phylum Arthropoda; class Insecta; order Diptera; family Tephritidae; genus Anastrepha; species Anastrepha obliqua. The sequence goes on from NC_072894.1 coordinate 124,225,189, forward strand.
TTAGTTTGACATACTGAATTCTGTAAAGCCAGCCGCCGAGGAAGTCTTTTGAATGAAATTACATTTTCTGTATTTAATGGAAATTTAGTTAAATAAACAAAAACAAAAAAAAATATTAGCAAACATTAATGCGTATTTTTTTTTATACACGAATAAAGTTTGGACAGCTATGCGTGCGGAACACCCTGTATAGTAATGAGGCGAAGGATATTCCACACAAAAAAAAAGCTAAAATCAAATAAAAACTATGACAAGATTTCTCCTAGCGAAACATAAATTTGTTCTATGCCTTACATTACAATATTTTTTCCCTCTAACATAGGGATATTTTATTTATGAGCTGGGCATTGTCCAAAATATCCCTTAAAAACTAGTTTTTCAGAAAAAATTTGATGATAGAAAAATGCAAACGTTCAAAATATCTAATACGCTTACGTCATAAAAAAGATGGTGGTACGAGGGGTGCCTTTTATATTTCGGGATTTGGCAACCCTGGTGTTGCAATCTGGCAACTGACAGCTGTATCGCAAAGTTTGACATTTTTTGGCTTTTACGTACTCAGAAAGTTTTGAAATACGAGCGCTATTTGTGTTGTTTACAGTAACTTAAAAGATTCATCTCGGTCCAAAAATGGAATTAAATCGTGAACATTTTCGTGCGATTATTTTTTACAACTTTCGACGTGGATTAACTCAGCAACATTGCATGGATGAACTTAATTCATTTTTTGGCGATGAAGCTAGGACCAGTGTTTATCGATGGTATGGTGAATTCAATCGTGGTCGTAGTTCACTCCAAGACGAATTTCGTGAAGGTCGTCCAAAATCAGTTGTTCTTCCGAAAACCATTTATGCTGTGCGCGAACTGATATTGGAAGATCGTCATGTGAGCTATTGTGAGATTGAGACAATCTTAGGCATTAGTAGGACCAGCATACATTCAATATTGCATAAACATTTGACTGTCAAAAAAATTTGTTCGCGTTGGAACCCACACAATTTGTCAATCGCTCAAAAAAAGGCTCCTGTCGATTGGTCGAAGGAAATGCTCAAAAAATACGATCGCGGGGCTTCGAAACACGTCCATGTCATCGTGACAGGTGATGAATCATGGATTTACGCGTATGAGCCCGAAAGTAAACAGCAGTCGACTGTATGGGTGTTTCAAGATGAGCCAAATCCAACAAAAGTTGTTCGCGCACGAAGCACTTTCAAGCAAATGGTCGCCTGTTTTTTCGGAAAAAACTGGACATGTCGCAACCGTACCACTAGAACAACGCAGAACAGTAAATTTTGAGTGGTACACAATCATTTGTTTGCCAGTTGTCTTCCAAGAAATTAGGAAAACCAATCGCCAAAGACGGATAACTCTTCACCAGGACAATGCGAGCTCTCACACATCGGCTCAAACAACTGCATTTTTGAGCACCCAAAACATCGAATTAATGGGTCATCCGCCGTATAGCCCTGACTTGGCACCGAATGACTTCTTTTCCGTACGTAAAAAACAAACTGAGAGGTCAACGTTTTTCGACACCTGAAGAAGCAGTTGCGGCATTCAGAATGCATGTTTTGGAGGTACCTCATTCAGAGTGGCAAAAGTGCTTCGACAATTGGTTTAAACGCATGCAAAAGTGGAGAATATTTTGAAAAACAGTAAAGTGATTTTCGATGATTAAAATTTGTTTTTGTTCTCTAATCCCGACATATAAAAGGCACCTTTCGTAACTGCATGCACACACGGAAATATATTTTTGGGGTTATTGTTTGCGGATATATTAGGAGCTCAATTGCATAATTGAAACTTAAGCAATTATACTTTTTTTTGCATTTTTAAAAAGTCATTGACTGTTTATTACTTGGCTCTTGAATCTATTCGGTTCAGTCCGGCACGGCCGTAAAACTCCATGCTCAACCATGTCTGTATATTTTTCATAGTTATTATTTTCAAAAATTATTTTATTTAATATTTAGGTAAGATTATCTTATACTATTCACTCTTACTTTTCTTAGACAGGTGAAAAATTGGGCCATATAGCGTTTGCTTTTTGAACTACCTAGTTTTTTGAGAATGGTAACACAAATAACATGTCAAATGAGTTCATAATTTACTTAAAGGTTTGATATTTACGAAATGGGACGCTATACGCTTGAACAAAATTGGGAAATATTGAAAACCTATTTCCAAAGTGGTGAGTCTTCTTCTTCTTCCGCGGTTACAGTAAATGGCGAGCGTTACCGTGACATGCTCAACAAGTTTTTGTTTCCAAAAATTGAAGAGGATGACATGGACGACATTTAGTTTCAACAGAACGGTGCAACTTGTCACACTGCCAAAGTAACACTCGAACTTTTGGCTACCGTTTTTGAAAATCGAATAATCAGCCGAAATTCCGATATCAATTGGCCTCCTCGGAGCTGTGATTTAAGGCCGTTGGACTATTTTTTGTAGGGAGCCGTTAAGGACAAATGCTATACGAACCATCCAGAGACGATTGATACTTTAAAACACGAAATCGAAGTTGCCATTCATGGAGTTGGAGCCCAAGCAATCGAAAATGTGATTAAAAATTGGGTTGATCGAATGGCCTACTGTAAAGCCAGTCGTGGCAGTCATTTGAACGATATTATTTTTTATTCATAAATGACAATGTTCAATCTTCAAAATAAAAAAAAAGTTTGAAAAAATATTGATTCGTTTTTTTTATGGCCGATTCAAAAAGCAATTTTACATGGCCCACCCTATAGTTGTACTTTTATTGCATTAAGAAAAATTTAAAGTGCTTGGTAGATTTTTGGGTGAAAACCCGTTTTTGCATAGATACAAAACAGATCTGATTTTTTTTTAATTTTTATTAAAAATTCTACCACAATTCTACTCTAAAAACATTTACAATGTAGACATGTAAGTCCCTGGGAAAGCGTGCAAAAAAAATCTTGTAAAAAAATGAATGATGTAGAACCTGTGCACTTCCGAATAATAGTCAAGCAGCAATCCATTCGGCTACAGCTACCGCGAAAAAATTGTATGGTAATGGTACTAAATTTGTAGTAATCTTCTATATAAATTAATAATAATTACTTAATGTCTCCAATGTGTAATACCAAAATTAAATTAATGTAATACCAAAATTAAACTAAATTGTAATAAAACAAAGTTTCTAATTTTGATAAGCAATTTTAGATTTTTTTTTGATTTTCACAATCTTTAAAATTGGATTTATTTGGTTTTTGTAGGACAAATAAATTGTCATTACTTAATAAATCCTTGTGCTTTAGTTATTTAACGCCTACAGAAAAAGTCTCTATTTCATATGGCATAAAAGAAATTATGTTTTGTTAAGAATATTTTTTTTTTTTGTGAGATTCGTGCAAGAAAGCAAATACGTTTACAAAAATGTATCGGTGAACAGTGTTATTTCGAAATTATGTAAAAAAAGATCGTGCAAAAAAACAAAAAAGCCTGGGTGTATTTCATTCCTTACAGTTATAAGAATTTTCGGAATCGGTAAAGGAAATCAAAAGTCTCTCTGAAAGTAGGTTCGGGAACAACGCAGCTAGGGAAAATGCAGGACTATTTTGCTCCAAAAACCAGTAACTCAATTATGATATGAAGAAATCCATATAAAGCAAAAAATGGCTCGTTGATAATATACGGATACAGTTGTAAAATAACCGTTTTCTCTGCCTTTTTCTGGTAATCTTCAAGCAGCATTTTCTGCCTAACTCATAGGCGTCTTTAGACATATTATTGAAAATAACTTCGCTGGTCGATCTATGAATTTTTACCAGATTTTTTACGCTGGTCCCCGTGGCTATGCCCTTGGTTGATAATCATGTGCGTATGTATTAAGTATGTATGAATATAATATAATCAGTACTCACGTTAATGACTGCACGCGCTATGAAGAAGGCCACTTCCGCTTTGCACACTGCATCGAATTGCTGAAAAGAAATTTGCAAAACTCATTTCTCAATCTTAAAAACGTAAAATATTTAAACAAAGTTTTGAGCTGGGAATCAATGTTTCCATAATATATATGTGTATGTGAAATAGCAGCGTGGAGAGATTTTTATTAATTTAGTTAAAAATGTGTAATCTAGATAATATAAGTTTCTTACTGATTATGATTTAAATCCATTCTTTTGTAAATATAAATCAAGTTCTGTGGAATTCAAGATTTTATTATATTCCATAAAAGTTCTTAAAATAGGATAAACGGCATAAAGTGTTCGCAAAAATATTATGACTTCTTATAGGGATTTTAAAGAGAATCCTTTCTAGGAAGAACGAATAGTCCATCGCACCTCGTAGAATGTCAAGGAAAGGCGTGAGCGAGAGAATAGGTAGATGGGTAGTTGAAATATTTGAAGTACCTGTGTGGCACTAGAGCACCAAAGCGCCGTCTTCATTCTATTTTGCGACCTCCAGTGAGCAAATATCTACCAAAGTTTGGCATAACGCACTTAAAAATTAATGCAATAGGCGAATAGTCAGAACACTCAAAAACTGAAGATTTAGTGTGAATGAAACCCTTATTTTAATTTGCACTAAAAAATTAATATCAGTGCAATTTAGCGATGGAGCAAAATACCTAACCTTCCTATCTACAGCCAACCTCCACTGTTGATGTAATGGTAAAGATTGATGGGATTTAGGTTTGGCGCACTGCCGGGGCGATGAAGAAAGGAGCCCGGGCAGAGAAAGTTCGCAACAATCTGCTTCTCTGAAAGCTCCCCATAGCTTCTATAATGGGGATTAAAGGGTAAGCCTAGCTTTCATACGTGTGTGCTGATCGTCCAATGACCGGTACACAGCTACGGGGTACACAGCTACGAGGATGCCAATGACCGGGTATGAAGTCTATGCGACCAATTAAGTCGTCACCGTGCTGGCAAGCTCATCAGCAATTTCATTTAACTCTATGTTTCTATGTCCTTGAACCCAGATTAGGGAAATTTTACCTGCACACTCAAGAGTTTTGATCTTCTCCTTGCAGAATGTTGACTAGTTTGGAACTGCAGGATCGCAAAGACACTAGCAGTCTTCGGTAGTTTAATATAAAAAGATAAATTGGCGGATTTAGAAAAAAACCTGCTCCGACTCTCGATTCCACCGTGGAAACTTCAGCGAAAACGGTTGTACCAACATAGGTAAAATTTTCCCTTCGTTCCAATACTGCCTACTTGGTAAGGTTGGCCTGGCACTCTTTTAAGAGATTAGCTCCAGAGGCCAATCTTTTTTAACCTGATTACCAAACTAGCGAGAAAATAGTTCTTCTACAGTTTAAGGGTTTTAAGTTAATTAGCTGAAGGAGGGAGGAATCGATTCAATGAAATATGTATAAGGAGCATATTGCAAACCGAATCAACGTTGTTTGCTCTCGGCTCGTGATAGGGAAGCCAAAGCATGGTATGAAGGCAGCGTATTCAAATTTAAGCGAACCAGTGGAGTGAATACTAGTTTCAAGGTGTAGAGATCACTAAAATCTGAAATGTATCGGCGAATAAAAGCACAAATATTTTACTAAAATTCAATTTGGACTGGCTCTTAATTTCCGGAACCAAACCGACGGATGAAAATTTAGCCTTAGCGTATAAAATCTGGCCTTAATTTTATCCGGTTTCCACAATATTTATGATAGATAAAAATGAAGCAGGAAGTTCTCATACGGGTGCTTGTTGCTATTTTCATTAGGGGGTGGGGGGATTTTTTACATTGCGGGTTTCAAACCCAGCGCACAACGATCTAGGTATTTTGGGATGCTTCGTCTATCCTCTCTACCCAGAGGATAATTGGGCTAATCCCGGAAGTTGTGAGCTGCTTGAGCCATATGTAGAAAAATCGTCCCAAGTGAATGGCGTTTAGTAACTTTTCCCACTTGAGTGGATTCCACATATGGAACTATCCTTCTTCCTGTAACAACAAAGACAGCGATCTGGTGACTGACATCCGGAGCACACTTAAATTATGGAGGAAACCCTTCTCGAGCCTGTTAAATAGTGACATCTGCGCATGTCAGAGAGAATGTGAAGATCCCTATACCCCAATCGTTGACGACGGAACTGTCACGCTGCTAAGGAACAACACAGCTGAGGGCGCCGACGGACTGCCGGCTAAGCTATTCAAACATGGCGGCGAGGAGTTGGAGAAAGACTTCGCTTCACTTGGTGTGTCCAACTGGCGCCGGTTAGCACGAGAAAGAAACGACTGGTGCGCTTTGCTAAATTTGGCCAAAATCGCGTAAGCGGTTATCGCGCCAATTAAGATGAGAATAAAAGTTAAGCAGGGAGTAATATGTATACCAACTTTGGAACAGTTTTACTAAGATGTTATTGAGATACAAGCATTTTACTTCCAAAATTTTACTTGCGTCGTATTTACTTTCATCAGTTCAATATTTGTACAACAATATAGTAATTTGGCTTCAGTTCTAACAGAGATATCACATTTTTTGTTTTATTTTCGTTTTCGTTATTAGTTATTTGGTTATAAATTTAGGTTATAAGGTAGAATAAAATACAATTTGTACACCAGGTTTCGTCAAATAATATTGTAGTATTTTTCGCCAAAGTTATCATTATCTGTACGGAAAGATGGACGAACAGATTTGGCCAAATCGAATTATTTCATCATTCTGAGCATTTCCATTTACATATGACCTTATCTATATGGATTCCTAAATGCTGTTACATAAAACCGTTATGTGAACAAGATTATAATAATTTTATGCGCGAGTATAAATAAGATCAAAATTCAGGTAATACGGATAATCTGGATTTTCGTTAACAAATCATCGCCCCATTTTTGGCTCAGTAGCCGTGCAAATAAACAAAGTTGCCCTTATTGGAGCGAACACAATTCACAAATGTTCGATAAAGGATCAACGAATCCATAAAGTCTAGCTCATGGTACGGATTAAACCGGCTCTGAACCTTAATTATTTCGAAATGGAAGAAAAGTGGCATCTTTACCATCAACGATCCTCGGTATAAAGCCAGGTCAATTGACTTTCTGTAGCCAAAGCTCGACAACATAAATAAATTTGAGCTGTTGGTCGAACAAGATATAGTATGCCTTTCTGGTGACGCAACGCTTGTAGTTGTGATGGAGAAGTTCGATTATATTCGTTGGAGCTATCGCAAGTCCCTAGCTTATGCTAATAAGTCAACCACTTTGGACGAGGCCAAGCCAATATTAGAAACGCAATCACCGGAATAATGCCGCAAAAACTTCACTGATGGTCATTTGAACGACGTGGTGTTTCGTAAAATATATAATGGCGTTTGAATTTGTCTACAAATTAAAGCCAGAATTTATCAGGTACTTCATTCACATAGCCTAATGATGCTTGTTTCTATCGCTTAAGTACCATCCGGCTCTAGAACCTATTTCATTCTTGGACCCATCGGTAAAGAAAATATCCGTAAAATAAGTAATAAATATCTTCTGTAATCAAATTTAAATTATTTTTTAATGATTTTTAGTTATTAGATAAAAAGCCTATTAACGCTTTAGATAATTAGAAAAACAATGCATAAAGGGAATAAAAAAATTCGCACCAACTTTGGTAAACTAATATGTGGTTGGGTTCCTGCCAACATTGCCGATTCGAGCAGCGATTGTCGTTTTCGTTTCGTTTCCTATTCTGAAGTCAGAAAATCAAAAATTACCATAGTTGAACATTTACTTTTAACTCAAGTAAAAGTAAAGCACTTACCCTGGCTTCCGCTCTCACCTAAGCAAATACATTTTTTACTTTAACTTTCCACTTTCATTGCAAACCAATTGTGAATGTAACTGCATTAAAACAAGAGCGAAAAATTACAATAGAACAATGCATAAAAACAAATTGAAGTGAAATAAAAATGTGCAAAATCTGAGTTATGCAAAAAGTTCACGAGCGACACAAAAGGGACAGCGAGGCACCAACACTCGCACCAAGCACTTGATAACGTGCACTCGATGCAAATTGTTGCAATGCCAGAGATGCAATACTGCCGTACGAGCCGCACCGGAAAAAATAACTTTTCGTAAACTTTTTGCATGATAAAATGTTTAAATTTTTCAGTTGAGTGAGAGGTGGATGGTAAAGTGGAATTCGAAAAAGTATAAGGGCAACCAACTGCTTGCCTATGTTCGACAAGAGAGCGTAAATTATTTGGCGAAGGTAGCTGTATGTCACCTGCGGGGTTGAACAGTGGTTACATGCACATACATGTATAGCATTGCACGCACACCAATGGCCACCACAAAAATAACCCACATAGATACAATGCACAGTTGACATGCAACAACGAAAGTCCCCGTGCATGCAGCAGCAACTGATTTTTCAAGCGAGTAAGTGAAAAGTAAAGAAAAAAAGCTTTTGAATACCGTGCAGAAAAAGGTTAAAAGCAGCAACGCCGGATACACTAGAACGCATTCTTTAAAATAAATTATGTATGACAGAACGAGGGTAGTGTACGTAAATATGTAATGCAAGGAATCTTAAAAATGCCACAAATATTGGTGTAAAAGTTTTTTTTTATTTGGCTTTCAAAGAATTTGCAATGCCACTATCACAACTTACATATACATAACTGATAAATCTGAAAGGCAATTACTACTTAAGGTAGGCACACAAATTTTACATGCAGGTAGTCGTGCAGCAATTTAGACAGAAAAGTTTCAGCCGCTGAAGGTGCATTAGAGCTTGAATGGAAAACCAAACCTGTGCGGAAAATGGACATATGTAAATTTGTTTGAAGCAGAGCGGCAGATGGGTTAGATATTTATTATTTCTCTGCAAACTTCCCAAATTTTTTTATGGATCTTAGCAGATTTTGTATATAGCTCGTCGATTCTCTAAACATGTGACTTAAAAATGTACCACCTATATCGGGTGAAAGCCGGACAGCGGCAGAGAAAATGCACTGCACTATCTTCATCCTCCGAACAAAGTGTACACAGTAAATTGTCAATGATGCCGCCTATGGTGGTCATATATCGTTGCCATGGCTTGTGCTTCATAGCTGGTCTCATTAAGGGTCGTAGTACAATCCTTTCCTATCTGAGCAGGAGGAAATAATTGATTATTTTGTAGGTGTCAGTTACGCATCAACGGTTCTCAGGAAATTCATTACTGCGAAAGTTGATGCACCTTTATATATGTATATACACACGGGGTCATTAAAATAGGTACGAAATCAAGATAGGTACGTACAAAAAAAAAATTAGTGATTTTATTAGAAATGATGTTTAAATTGTAGAAGTTTAATCAACAACCACTGTGGTCACCATGATTGACAATGAATTTTTGAATTCGAATTGGCATAGAATTGATAGTCCCACGGCAGGTTTGTGTGGGAGTAGAGTGCCGTACTTCTCTGATTTTTTGCCATGAATTCTTCTCTCCAAAGGTTTCTATGGGGTTTAGGCCGTGTAACTGGCCTGGCAATCCATAACTTTAACATTAGGTATTATGGAATGTTTTGAGTCACTATCTTGCATAAATAGCCCCCGAAGTGCCATATTCTCCTCAGCAAATGGTAGCATCATTTCTTGGAGTATGTCCTCGTAAATAAATTTGGTAATTTTATTCGTTATGAGATAAATAGGTCCTACTTCAAGCTAAGAGAAGCAGCCCAAATGATTACCTTGCTGCCACCGTGCTTTTTTCATGAGCTGTTATGAGAACTCTTGTCCTTTGGGACGTCTGACATTTTGCCCAGCATTATTTCCATCCATATGTCATCCGCGGGCCGTTTTATTGATAAAGTCTCGTTCATATTTGAGCAGAAGGTATGTTTGTTTCAACGCTCCAAATGATTGTAGATAGCTGTAGTCGTCGATATCTCGTAAAGTATCGATCAAACAGTGTAAAGTTCATGCTCGTTATCAAGTTGTAAGTTACAGGAGCTAAAGATCGACCATAAAATAGTTTTAAAATATTTGCACAAAACTTTTATGCGAAAATAATGGATTTCTTTTCCCCCTAATATAATAATCTTTTGATTTGTTTTGAACATTTAACAGGTTATAATCAGATTGTATGTCAAACTTTCTCAAATATGAGCCGCTGCGCCATGCTAAGAGATATGATCGCAAAGGCAAGAAAATTATTGCCGTTGAGCAGCTGTTGCTTATTCATGAATACAAACAGCGCATGGTTGACATGGACTTGCTCGCCAATACTATGAACAGCATTAAAATTCGTGGCAAGAAATGGTATTGGCTATTGCTAATGAATGCTTTTGATGTAGCTATGCTATGGTTAATACCTGGAGACTGAAAGTGTTGTGTGCGAAATATGAATCAAATCGGTTTCCGTGTGGAAGTTGCAGAAGCTTTGCCAACTGATTTGCGTACTTTTAAATGACGAATAACTGACCGGGATGGAGGCCAATGGCTCGATGGTTTGAATCTCATTGTAGGAACGTTGGATCGGCGCCCCCACTGTCACCAATGTGGCAATGTGTGTTTGGATGTCAAACACGTAATGTATAAGTATTGCCTTATCTGAGAAACTGACTATCATCTCACTGTCACAATGCAATCGAACCCGATGCAAAAAATCTAATAAGAACTCACTAATAAATATTTCATAATAAATAACATATTTTATATTACTTAATCGCTTTCCTCCAATAATAAAAAATAGTTTAAAAAAACTAAAAACCACGCTTTTATTGCTAATCGAACTAAAAAGTAGAAAATAAATTTTAATGACAAAAGGACCTATAATGAAGTAATAGCAAATCGAATCGGAAGCTTGATATATTAAATATTACAATCATTCTATTGGCAACTACCTATGTACAGAAGGTTATGAAAGTGAAGCAAAATGCATCCCACGCTTTTAACTCTATTTTGAATTACTCTATTTGTATCTTAATTTTTGTTATAATTCTGTTCTGAGGTAGTTGACTATGACTGACCGTTCGATTTGCTATTACTTCATTATAGGTCCCTTTGTCATTAAAATTTATTTTCTATTTTATTTTTTTAACTATTTTTTATTCTTAATTTCTCCCGATCTAAAACATTCAAAATGAATATAATGATGCAATTTTGTTTTAAGTCTAATTATTGTAACAGTCTAACAAATGTAAAAAAAAAATTATTTTCAGTAGTTACTTTAAAAGTTATTCACGAAAAACCAAAAAATGCACTGACAAAAGTTTAAATACGTTATATTAGGACACTTATTTTGCTCTTCTTTTCTGCGAATACTTAACTGTTTAGTTTAGTAGTTTATTTTATTTTGTGGTTCTACTTTGCATTCTTCTTAAATTTATGACATTTTGTCTTTTGAAAAAGTGTACGATCGGAATTATGTCGCTCCGCAAAGAAATCTCTACTGATTTGAGAAAATTAGTTGTTGAGTACAAAAGTAATAAGACATCCTTTGGTTAAATAGCTGATTTATTGCATTTAAGCAAGTCTACTGTACAAACTATTTGTAAAAATTTTGAAACAACCAATTCTCTGGAGATTTTGCCGCGTAAGGAGCTCAACTGGAGAGATTTTTTCTTTATTCGCAAAGCAGTGAATCAGAATCCGAAAATACATGCTACTGATTTGGCCCAGGAGGTAGCCGAGAGGTATAAAATTGTTGTCCACCCACGTGCAATAAGCAGGACCCTTAATAATGAAGGTAATATCTGCAGAACTCCTCGCAAGAAGCCCCTTATAAGCTAGAAAAACTGAAAGCTTCGTATGGAGTTTGCAAAAAAGCACCTTATAAGGGAATAGAATTTTGGAAACTAGTTTTATTCACTGATGAGTCCAAATAAAGGGTGTTTTTTTTAGAGGCTAGGTTTTCAAGTTGGCACTACTTTTTTCGTAGATGGGCTTTTTGACAGCTGTCACTTGATTTATGCTCAGTTTGGTTTACCATTTCATAATGAATAGAGTTACACCTGAACAACGTTTGCAAATCGTGCAAATTTATTACGAAAATAATGGTTCGGTTCGCGCGGTTCGAAAATAATGGTTTTTGTTCAGCGATGAAGCTCACTTTTGGTTGAATGGGTACGACAATAAGCAAAATTGTCGCATTTGGAGTGAACATAATCCACAAGCCATTGCTGAGACGCCGTTACATCCTCAAAAAATCACTGTTTGGTGTGCTCTATGGGCAGAGGGAATCATTGGTCCATATTTCTTTAAAAATGAAGCCGGCCATAATGTTACAGTCAATGGAGAGCGCTATAGAGCCATGATTAATGACTTTTTCGTGCCTGAATTGGACGATGTTGATGTGGACGACCTTTGGTTCCAACAAGACGGCGCTACATGCCATACAGCCAACGCAACAATCGATTTATTGAAGGAAACTTTTGGTGAGCGCATTATCTCGCGCCGTGGACCTGTGGCGTGGCCTCCAAGATCGTGCGATATAACACCGCTGGACTATTTCTTGTGGGGCTATGTGAAGTCGCTTGTCTACGCAGATAAGCCCGAGACGATTGACGCCTTGGAAGAGAATATTCGGCGCGTTATTGCTGACATACGGCCCCAATTGCTGCAAAACGGGGTCGAAAATTGGGCCTCTCGGCTGGAATTTATTCGAGCCAGCCGCGGCGGCCACTTGCCCGAAATCATTTTTAAAACATAATGGCAAACCCTTATCTTTATAATTAAGCTAAATTCTTGGCCATAACATTAAATTATATACGTTTTATTTCATCTTGAAAACCTAACCTCTAAAAAAAAACACCCTTTACAACATATTTGGATACGACGGCAAAGCCAAAGTTTGGAGAAAACCAAACACTGCCATGGATCCTAGGAATCTGATTCCGACTGTAAAGCATGGTGGTGGCAGTGTCATGGTTTGGGGAGCAGTTGCAGCTACAGGAGCTGGAAACCTCGTTTTCATTGAAGGAAATATTGATCGCTTCTAATACAAGCACATTTTGGAACAAAACCTGATGCCATCCGTGGACAAACGAGGCCTAGGCTCGAGCTGGATCTTCCAGCAAGATAATGACCTGAAGCATTTTGCGCAAATCGTCAAGGACTAGCTGCTGTATTACATTTTATAATAAGTAATAAGAGGACAAAACGTTCATAGACACACGCTTTTTTCTGTAAAATGATTCCCTATTTAATAATATTTAACAAAAATTTTATTAGAATTATGTTTACAGACCTCCTTTCTTTCCCGGCATCTATTTCATTTAGGTTTTATTTTGATGTTTCTCCTTACATTCGTAATAATAATTATCGATAACACAGTAAACACAGGGTTGTATGCCAAAAAGTATGATTATTATCTTAGATAATTTTATAATCTCAGATTTTGGGAGACAAATTTTGTATGGGAAATCGCGCTTTTTAATTACAGATTTTGAGTTAAGCGCGAAGAAGTAGATCATCTACTTATATGTGAACGTATTATAAGACACATTTAGTAGAAACGGTAGACGTTGGGGTTAAATACATATAAAAGACGGATTTCATTAGAAATAAAGATTTTTCATTTTACAACCAAATTCACCTTATTTTTTGCCCACAGGTAAAAAAATAAAATATTAGTCCTGGCAATCCTAATAAGGATAATGGAAAACTTTTATCAAATTATTGGATTGTCACCGGTCCTTGATAGATGTGCAAAATTCCAAGTCGATCAGATTTTTAGAAGCCAGTGAAAATTAAGCTCAAAGTTTCCGTTATATACATACAACCCGAGCTAATAAAAGTGTGTTAAAAAAGAGAAGGGCCTTCCTTGTTCCTTCTAAAAAAGGTATGTGAAAAAGTATTTGATACTATTTTCGCCGGATGGGTAATTACATACCCCCATTAGGACTTAGGGCCAGATTCTCAAGACGAGTTTTTGATTCCTGTTGTGTTCATAGAATACCTTAGGCAAACTGATCCTGAAATTCTAACAACTAACAACTAACTTACTAACTTTTATTTTTTTTTACAACTTAGCAAATATAGGTTTTTATTTTATTTTATTTTATTTTATTTTTTGTTATCAATTCACTTCGTTAGGAATTTCGTTACCGTTACATTTACAAAAGCATCACATTTTCTTAACCTTAAAAAAAATTAGTGAGATAAGAGATGACTGTAGTAGTTTTCGAGATGCGACGATTCGAGGGAACTCTGCTTTGGGTATTTAAATACCCCTTCGTCGTTACATTTAAGCTGTTAATGCCTAGTGTTGTTTTCGAACCCGGATTTGGAACTGTTGGGCTTCCAGTAAATTTTAATAAAATACGTGCAAGGTTTAAGCGGTTGAAAAATTGCTCGAATTTTTAATTTTTTCATTACCATTTTGCACTTTACTCTATGTAAAAATAACTTTCGTGTGGAAGAAATAGCGGACGCCCGTTTGCAAACAAGGAAATTGTTTTTTGTTCTTAACCACCCATTTTTTTTAAATTGCACTTGTTATCTATATATAAAAGAGCCGTCACCAAATAAAGTATTCAAAGTTTTTCCAGAAACTCAGATAAAAAAGCTCAAAATGTAGATGAAAATTTTTTTAATTTTTGTATAATCTTTGAAAGTTTGATTTATATGATTGCGATTCAAAAAGGATTCAAAATCTCTAGAAATTTTCATTTCACTTAATAAAGTGGTCTCTTTAGAACTCTTTAAAATCACAATGGACTTTTTTTAATTTTTTTTATTAAATTCACTTCTCTGATATTTTATGGCCCGAAAATTATTTCACTATGCAGTGCGTCTGTCCCCCTTACTTAACTTAAATAACATAAATGCTATTCTCCTTGCCCTACACTTAATTTCGCATTAAACTTGCTGCAATAAAAACTTTATTATTTCAAAAAGATTTCTGTAATGTTTCCAACTTTTAACAACATTTAATATTTAAGCTGGACTGGGGTGGGCTGGACAGAACAAAGCGCTGTCTACCGCCCAGCGCATATACGCAAATTATTACCTATAAATATATTATATTTATGGAGGTAATCAAATTTAATGCCGCTTAAAAGTCCATGAAATTTAATCAATTAAATGCTGCGGAGTTCAAAGTAAATTTAACACATTAAAACATACATACAAACAAGTTGTGTAGCATATTAAATTGTTTTTTAATTTTAAAGTTCCAGAGAAGTTAAAAGTATTTGCAATTTTTTCTAAATATTTTCATTTGCTGCTATACACAACATACGCCTGGTTTTTTATTCTCCTTGGTATTTTTCATGTTGATTTTCTTTTGCATTTATTTGTGAATTGCTTTGGTCTAACTTTTTCTGCTTTTACTTTCAAATTCTATGTTTTTGTGAAAAATATATACTTCACAATGGAATTTCTTACTTTGAGTTTGTAATTCGCTGAATTAAAAAGCGGACTATAAATACGAAAATGCCCATAAAAATGCAAATAAAATGGGGGATGGAGATGAGCGTGCTATGCGGAAGATAGGGAAGCCAAACAAATAAACAAATAGAAAAGAGAAAAGCTATAAATTCAAATAGAAAGTACGAAGATAATCAGAGAAACAAAGTGCAAGCAACTGAAACACCTTTCCGCCCCCACTCCCTTCGTCTACTCATTAAAACATAAAATTTATGCAGTCTTCTCAATCGCATACATTTTTTCGCTGCTTGTTGGGGAGCATTCCCAATTTCGTTATTATGTAAATTTTTGAGATGCGATTTTTCGTAGCTTGTTAGTACTAAATTTTTATCTGAATTATTGTAGTACATTTCTATGGTCTGCCCTGGCGTCCTTGTGGCAGCAGGACGAATGAAAAATTAACGAATGTATTCACTAAACGCGCGCGGTGATGCTGTACTAGCGACTTACTGACCTTATTGACATGATCTCGCAAGACATTGGAGTAGACCATGGCCACCGCCTCCAATGCCATAAAAGTGATGTAACCAATTATCCATGGCACTATGAGTCCCGGGTTCTCCTGCAAAGATAAGCAAAACGAAAAGTTTGTTGAATTTGTGAACACTTTTCATTATACCTTTGTGTGTGTGTATGTATGCTTGATGAACAGAAAAACATAATAAGAACGTGGAGTTATGCCTCTTGAGCACTTTAAGGGGTTACATGGGTTTCGTCGGGTAAGAAAAGGCCTAACTATTATCAAAATTTTTATTTCTATGTAAAAATTATTTATTTAATTCAAATTTTTTCTGTCTTATAGATACATATTTAAAGAATAATTTCTGAAATTAAAACTCCTCCACTGTGACGCCATTTCCGGTGACCCCTCGTAAAAAGGGTGCGTCCACGTTGTCAGCATAACTCCTGACAGGCTTATCAAAAATGAAAAAATCAAAATAAGTGTTTTAGTTAAGACCATAAACTCGTATAAAAGTAAAAATTGGAATTTTGGCAGACATTTTTGCAAAAAAATGGAAATTTCGCTTGACATTTTGTTTTTTTAAATAGTTGTAATTGAAAAAAAAACCTTCGTTCAAGCACGAGTAAATTGTATTTCGAACACCTGTGGAAAATTTCATCAAGATCGGTTGAGTAGTTTCCGAGAACATTTGACAACCGACTTTGAAAACACGGTTCCGCGAAAAACGCGTTTAAAGTTTTGAGTAACAATAAAAGTGGCTTGGAGCGCACACATTCCAAAGGCTGTATCTCCGAATTTATTATTCGGATCGACTTGAAAATTTAGGATAATATTCCCGAGATTTTGTAGAAATTAATAAGCCAAAAAAAAATAAATCGATTTTTTAAACCAACGACTTGTAACTTGTAAGTAAAATGTCTACAAAGTATCCAAAATGGCAAAAGAATCTAAATGTTTTCAATCAATGATTATCCATTCGTCATATATCAGGCGAAATAATCAGTTTCTTACAGTTTCAAACCAAAACAGAACTGAGTATGGAATTCACATTTAGAAATATTTCATTACATCCCAGTCGGAAAAATTTTGAATACATGTTAGTAAAAATATTAAAAAGTTCCTTCGAAGACTGCGTTCATCATTATGCATCACCATATTTGTATGTTTCACAACAGAGCCATTCCACCGCAATTGGTTTATAATATATTTAACCATAAACATACATTTTACTTTCAACTAAATAAATATTATGTCATTTAAGGGATCAACTGGCATTTAAATGTATATTTAAACAAAAAAAGCAAACATTTCGTCTAACTCGCCAATGCTTGAAAACCATTACTTATTAAAAATATAACTGTTACTAAAACAAAGATATAAAAATTAAAGTACCATTTGTGTGAACGTCAAATCAAACTGAAAGATAATCGCATACGTGTACAAAATGCTCGCTTGGGTTGATTAGTTATGCATAAACCTCGGATGAATCGTAGATCATTTTATGCCGAACGCGATCGCGATGATCCAACGATGCATCATCACCACACCGATTTGATATCCTCAATAGCTACAAAGCATAATCAGACCACGTTGATGTCGTCGTCGCCGTCGTCGTCAATGTCAATGTCGTCGTCGTCGTCGTCGTCGCCATCATCATCAACGAACATTTTTCATAATTCAAATATTGGTTCAATTAATTTAGAGGATTATATAACAGCTATGGAGGCGCGTTCTAAGGCATTAGATCGTCAACAATCGGAAGTTGATGTGTGGGCACAATTACAACAAAAAGAATCGGATATATTATTGGCAGCGGAATTGGGTAAAGCTTTGCTGGAGAAGAATGAAGAATTAGTGAAGCAGCATGAGAAACTTATCGAGGATTATTCCACGAAAATTGAGGTAAGTGAGAAAATATTTGTTTGGGCATATATTAATTTTTGTCTATTTTTTAAGTATGAAATATTTCTTAAATAGTTATTTCAATTCATAACATCTTATAGAGGGTGCTTATCATCATATCTTAATTGGATTATAAATTAAAGAGGAATGAATTTATTTAAATAAGCTTTAGGTTTTCGTCGTTGGAAAGAGTAAACCTTGCCAACACATTTTTATTCAAACGACTTCCACGGCTGACTTTAAAACAAATTTTCGCGGTTTTCGGCACTTAACTCACCAATCTGGTTGATTGTCGTCATGGTGAAAAGATTTTTAATGGATCAATATCATACCGTTAGCCGGCTCTCGGCGAATTTGACAGAATCAACGGATGGGACGGTGTAGTCCAGGAACGAATCGGTTTGTTTACGAAGCTAACTAAGAATATGTTAGTGATATACGAAAACCCCATGACGCTTCGTTGTCAACGGCAGATTTGACGAGTTAGATGATAATGCGGAATTCGGCTTGCGAATCACCGCCATTGTGTATCAGCAGAAGTTAAAACCCCGCCCCTCACAATTTAGTTTTCATCATAGTTATTGGCCAAATCAAATAATCTATAATATCATTGTTGTAACATTTATCTTTAGTGCTGCCCCACAGTAAATAGTCTAATGATTATAGGGGACCAATTGACATCATCGCTTCGAGTGATTATTTGATTTTCGAAGAAGATCGAATGTTTTTAATATTTCTGATCTTTTGTTCAAGTAAAGAGTCCCTTTTTTTTAATCGATTGTACAAATTCCAAACACGGGTTCCACCACCAAGCATTCGTGCGTGATTCCCATGCGTTGGAACACGAGCTCGAAACCCATTGTGGGTATGAACAAAAAATTGTTTCTAATAGCGCGCGGTCTAGCTCAGCAGACAATAATAAAGAAACGCAAGATTCTCACTACTAAAAATCAACCATTCAGAGAAGACATACGTAGGTAGGTAGGTGAGATGGCAAGAGTACCACGGGTACTTGTAGTGTACAAATAGTACCAGAGAGCCGTTTTGATACCATAATGTTAGACACTACCTGCGAAAGATTACAAAGCTTAAAGGAAGAAAAACCATCTACATCCATCCAGTGTTGTGGATGTAGTGGAGGAGAGAAAAGGGATCCCAGCTGGAGAAATCCTTCAAGCTATCCTCAAAAGGCTTACATGGAAACCTCAAACGCCTAGCCGCCAAACCTAGACATTTGTAAAGAAAGTGTTCAACAGTCTCTGCCTCTGCAAGATCCCCACAGCTTCTAGAATGGGAGTTGTACGGAAGTCAAAGCTTCCCCGCATGAGTTCCGATCACCCTGCCACCGGTGGTGGTATGCGTTTGGGAATTAAATGGCGGGGGATACCCAGCACTTTAAGCGTCCTGACGTAATGAGCCAAAGTGTTTTTGAGATAGAGCACGATAAAATAGAACCATCTGCCTAGCGCTTTTTAAGAAAGAAATTGTGTAGCTTCCCGTCAACAACGGTTAAAGGACATGCAGAAACCGGTTGTCGACCCCTTCCGGGCATATGAAGGTAGATCCCTCCATTTGTGGAGCAACTACAACAACAACACGCACACCACAAGTTGACCAAAAGCGGCCAAACTTCTTAGAAAGCATGCATTATGCCAATTATACTTATGGTATATATAAAAATTTATGTATAAGTATATGTATAGCTCCCCTCCTGTACTCGTAATTTGTCTAGCATTGAAAACTGACTAAGCATTTGGATGTAAGCAGGTTATGAAACTTTTGGAATGCTTTTTATGCTATACGCGCAAAGTCAGGTTTTCATGAACCTAAATTGGAGTTTCAGTGACAATATTTCTTCGACTTCCTTTTATGAAAATTAATTACACTTTCTCCTGGGATCAGCTGCGAACTTTTATGCAGAACGAAGTGGATTTTGTAAATTTTGTACTTCTGGGACTTAGAGTTTGGCCTGTGAAAAAACTTCTATTACGAAGTTGCCTCGTCCTATTGTTGGAGGTAGCTACCAAATGACAGATTAATAAAATTGGAGTAAATTTAAAATAAAACAAAATCAGTGGAAGAAAAAATTATATTCCAAGGAGTCACAAAATACTCATTGACTTAAATGCAGTAACGGAAGTTTAAAATATGATGCTATTTTGCTACAGTCAGTCTAAAACGTTAATCGAAGTAAAGGGTATAGGACCAATTAATGCCCTGATAAAAAACCTCGAGTCACTAAAAGGCAATTAAGCGATATTACGAAACTAATTATTGTACCATAAGTACTAGCAGCCCACCAGAAAAGACACTCCTGTGAAATTGCTAATCAGAAGGAAGGTTTGAATGTAAATAAATATACGGCACCTTCGATTCGGCACCGCTCTGTTTTCTATCTATGGGCTCCGCACACTTGACAAAAAATTTGTGAACGCAACAACAATCCACCAATATTTGCTGTTAGCGAGTATAGTTTTTTTTTTTGTTTTTTTTTTTTGGGTAGGAGGTTAAAATCGAAATGTCAGAAACATCATCAAAGGCGCCATCGCACCAGTGTTATGTAGGGCATGCTCCCACTAACACTATAACACTCCTCCTCCTCGGCTGATTTCCACCCTGGGACCGCTTTAAACATTTCATCAAGGTGGAGCCGCGTTTATGTCTATTGACACAACCAGGTACCTGCGTCCAGGTCCTTCTCTTGTGGACGTATGGAGAATGGAGGAAATGGAACATCGGAAAATTTGCGATAGCGCAGTATTTACGAACTATCGTCTTGTCTTCTGTCTGATATAATTGTGAGTGATTGACTCAAGTGCCTATGTTTGTCGTCATTCGAGCGAGTATGGTTATACCTCATAAAACTGGTATAACTCTCACTATCTTCAATGCTGCCAACTCGCTTTCTGCTCTGATTAGACCGCATACATACAGGGAAACTTTTGTTGCTTCAACATTCCAAATACTCTTTTGGTGTTGCCCGTCGTGTCTTTTTAGTCTACAGTCGACAACAACATTGAGAAGAACGCAAACCTAAAGGGCGTCGAAAGAGCACGAGCATCACAAGTAACGATTTAAAGCAATAGAAGTCGGCTTGTATAAAAAAGGTCTTACTCGTACTCATTAAGTGCTTCGTAATAAATGTACTTTTGGCAGCTATTCTTCAGTGTTTCCTACATAGGTTTATTTGTACCGGTTTCTTCATCTATTCGCCACTTGGAAAGGCATGACGAATAGAAGAGGCTTATAATAATATCCCATTTCTCAGATCAGAAACGATCGACCACAAACTCTGTTGATTCACATACTCTCAAGCTTTTATATACCTCTCTTATACGTTCGAGGGTAGACTATGATTTCATTATTTGAATACCATCTTATGCGGCTACGTAGCCAAGTAGATTGCTGCATGACTACCATTCGGTAGAGCTCTGCTTCGAAACTTCGTGCATAAAACACCAAATTATTGAAAATAGTGGTCAGGCAATGGCAAACCTCCGATTGTAGTTCTGTCATGAAAAAGCTCATCATGAAAACCAATATGTCGTTCGGAGGCGGCAGAAAGCTGAAGGTCCCTCTATTTGTGCAAATACCCACAACACATATCGGAGCAGAATCTCGGCCTAATACAACAAAAAGGCTGTAATGGTGAATTATATATAGGGTGCGTACAATATTTGAAGACAACTTGAGAGTAAAAGTAATTGTTTTGAATAAAATTTGATGCAAATTTACGTATTTGTTCACAATATTCACTTATTTTATATCTATAAAATCATTCAAAAAATTCCATTAGGCGCAATAACCTCCTCGATCCGGCTCCGGGAAAAATTGCTTGCCCGAATCAAATGTGCTTTATTCATATTGACCATAACGGTATTAATTGCAGCCTTCAGAGAAGAAATGGTGTTAAGAGGATACTTATTGGTTTCACACTCAACTAGTAGCCCAGGGTGTTAAGGCCTGTGGAGTTAGGCGGCCATAAGTTCGATGTTATGTATTCGTGGAAATTTTCAGCCAACCAATCTTTTGTCGCCTTCGCTTTGTGTGAAGGAGCAGAGTCGTGTTGAGAGATGTATGGGCTGTCACTGCGTAGACTATCAATCCAGAGTTTTACTACTATCTCTAGAATTGAGTAAAGAACTGTGGTGGTATGACATGTCTTCTGTTACTCACAACACCTAAAATAATAAAAGTTGCTGGGAACTTCGTGTGCATGACAACAGGAACCTCTGCTGGTTTGCACCATAGCCACTTGCTTTTTTGATAATTTTTGCAGGGATCTTTCGGTTTTGGTCAACATTTTTTTACTCGAAAAAAACTATAACATCTTAGGCGCTTTATTGTGTTTAATAAGTTTTGATAAGATAACTCGCTGTTCTCGCTCTGACATAAGCTATAAACATGGGATTTATACCGGATTTCTAACTCGACCAATAAGAGCCTCAGAAAGATTAAGCTCTCTCGCAAGGCCCTCATTGATTTTGAAGAGCTCTCGTCAATGATCGATTCTTTTGAAGAAATGAACGGTAAGAAATTTCTGAATCTGTGTGATTTGCTTAAATATCTACGATAACGGTATTCTTCCTAATCTCTTAAATTAAGTTGTAGTCCTCACTATCTTATCTCAAAAAGAGCAAAAAGAAAAATAATGCATGACAAAAGGCAAATTTCCAAAAAAACAGTGCAACAGGCAAGGTCTATGGCATGCTCCGTTCATTATGGGCTGTTCAGAACTTTACTCCAATAAAAAATCGACTGCTTTTAGCTAAACATTTCTGTTACCAACCTTATTGTATGGTCTGTGTCGTAGTAAACTTAATGTCCCATACAACAACATCGCTAGATATATGTATGGGTAAAACATCGTGATCACATTGCTAATATGCACAGACACATATACTTAACTGTTCTTCTAATGCTTGCTAGTTCCTCTGCTCCTACTACCATTTTTGACAACCTACTATTTGCTCTTGTCAAATATTTTTGTCTAAAACACCTATATTTTTAATGTTATTTTCAATCTTTTAAAATTAAGCTCAAGCACTGTAAAATTAGATATGGCTCTACAACTAAATAAAAAATATAAACAAAATAATTGTGCGTTTAAAATAGTGCAAAGGGGTGTATGCACCAGATTTCGTTGAATTATAGTAATTTTTGTCCAAGTTAAAAGCGCACGGACGTACTGACCGATGAACAGACAGGCATGGCTAAAATCGACTCCCTTAATCGTTCTGGGAATTTTTTATACATATCTCGATATCTATTTTCTGTTACACATGTAATTCCTTTTTGCTGATACATATGTATAGACAACCGTTATGTGAACAAAGTTATATTACCCTTATGCACAAGTGTGTGTGACAATAAAAATTCATATACGTTTAAGGCAAACACAGCAGGAATTTATAATAATCTACAATTTCATGAACGCTCTGACTGAGTTCCAGCAGTGCAAATGTTCAGCAATGCTTTCATGCAGGACGCGCGAATAAGATTAATCCAAGTACGCGCATACGAGTATACGCATGCCTATATATGTGTGTACACACATTAAAATGTGTGTATGTATGTGCATAGTTTAGAGTTGAAGTAGACGCACACAAGCAGTAAGTCAACACGTGCCACTACCATGCTTAGGCACTCTCACTTATCCACAATAACTCACCATTCGCTCACTCACACTCACACCTTGGAACAATAACATTAGCAATCCGCAGACAAATAGTCGCTCAGTCAAGCAGTCAAGCATCCAGCCATCCAACGCATCAACGAGCCAACTATCAAACCAACCAGCAAGCGACAGAAAAAAAAGAAAGGCATCTATGCATGTGTATGTTTTATGTGCACATTTGTAGGTATTTAGTGACGGGTGCTGGTACGCCACCCGGTGAGCTAAATGCTCAGCCATTATGTGAATAACAGTCACCTCGTATTGTTTTGCTATCAACGCGCATCTCGCAGACACCAAAATATTTGTTTTATGTTTGCATATGTGTGCCTGGATGCATAAATGTATGTCTGTATGAATGTATGCATGTATGTATGTCTGTGTGCATACTTGCATGGATGGGCGGGTTAGTGGGAAGCTTAGTGGCGCATTGAATCAACATTTTTCTAAATGCGTATTTGCCGTTCGAAAGTAGGAGAGCTGAAAATTATCGGCTGAGTCTGTGTAAAGAATGTTTGTGTGGGTGTGTGCTTATGCGTGAGCAGGAAAATCCTTTGTCGGTTCGCATGAATTTTGCCCTACTAGACATTTTAATTAAATCTAGTTTCGCTGTCGCTGAATTAAATGAAATTTTTGTTCGGTTGTAGTTTTCGTTTTCGAATTCCATACCCGAAGTCTTTACTTTAGTTTTGAACTTTCACAAAATCTAAATTTAAATATTATTATTTGCCAGAACTATACCGTTTTTTTATTTATTTTTTATTTTTATTAAGATTGAGCAGATCAAAGTTTCTTCTGTAACCATAAACTGTTTTTGCTGACGTTCAGCTAAATATACATTTCATTCAAATCATATTGAAGTTTGCTAGCAATGTCTTTCTAAGCCTGTTATAAGTAATGTATCATCAGGGGAAAAATTAATACTGCTATACTCTTCTTTTTTTATTCTTACTCTTCTTCGCATCATATAGTAACCGTCGGTACTACGATTGTGCGGACTCCACTAAAAACATCCCTTATATTCTCTTGGATTTTTCCCTCAATCCCGGGATTGTTTGCGCATTGCGTCCAGGTAGAGGTTAGAGGTCCAAGACGGCGTCCTAAGAAGGACACATTCACTTACTGCCGACTCGTCCACGGTCGCCTGTTTTGAAAACCACCTACTTAATTCTCTCCAGCATAAGTTTTCATTTCACGCCTCATTTCTCGGATAATAATAATTCTTCGCTTACAATCATTTCGTTAATTATTTTTCAGGTGTTACACATATAGCTCGTTGCAGAGCTGTTCTCTTTGTGTTACATCTCTCGCATTTGAAAAACTTGGGAAAGAACCCGTGTCTGGACAAAAACTGTGTGATCTATAGGGATGGATCCGCTGATAACTAAAACCGCTGCTTCTGATACTGTTCTATATAAAGAAGCCACTTTCTGTACATAGATGCTACACTGCACTATTCTACAGGGATAATGCAAAAGATAATATAAGGTTGTCAAAAAAGTCTTGCGGTAGTTTTATTGAATTTTCAATTGTTCATAAAATTGGTTATAATAATGCGATTTAAGTCAAATATGCGCCGTTTTGTTCGATGACGAGTTCCCAACGATAATTTTTTTGATTTATTTTGAATTTTAAGCAGGGCGCTAGCAACAACCCCTGTGGTGTACTCGCTTCTCTTATCAGACATTAAGGATCCTCCCATTGCTATTTGGCATGACGCAGATACCTACGCCGCTAATTCCAATATTTTTATGTAATTGTATATTTTATTCGTCATCATCACACTACTATATTTTTATGTAGCATCACAGTTCGGGGTGAACCATTGCTTCCATGAAAATTCGCGTTCTCTTCTTTCATTTGTTTCATTTTAACATTTCTTACTGTATATGGTACACACAAATAGCATTAGAAAATACTTAGAAATTATTTTCACAGTTCATTTAATAACATTTTGGAGCAGTAGTTTGTGCAAGAAAAATATAAGCAGGTATGAATTCAAAGTATATTCAATTCTCTCAAAGTTCTGGGAATCGGAGAATTGGAAGCAAAATTAGTTCTGACCATCCCTATCCAGAAAATATCATGATTTCGTGAGCATTACTGAGAAATATTGAAATTATTTTGTCGAGTAACGATGAGAATTCAATCGCCCCACTTATCAAATCGAAAACGAAAGTAATAAGTGAGCGACTAGTTCTTCTAGAATGTATAGGCTTTAGGTTACTGAGCACGCACCGACTTTTATAGGATGCAATTAAATCGCTCGATCGAGTCTACTAATTTCAAAAGCATAAAATGTGTTTGTATACAGGGTGCTTGCTGACGTGATCTAAGTCAGTGTTGAGATTATTAATACAATTATTGATGTATACAAAAGGGCAGCTGACATCATCTGAATGCCATAATATTTTAACAAACTTTGTAGATCCTTGGGACGATCACTGAGGTATGATTTTATTAAATGCAATGGTGTCGTTGAGAAGTTAAACACGCTGCAAAGTTTCAGAAGCTAGGAGCTCGTGGTTGACAGAGTCGAAAGCCTTAGAATGATCCAGAAGTGTTAATAAAGTTACGAGATCATTGTCGATAATAACAGGTGTTATTGATGAATGGATTGGGCTATGGAGAGATGATTAACGATTTTTTATGGCCGAAGTTGAATGGCATTGAGCTGAACAACGTTTATTTTCAACAAGACGGCGCTACGTGCCACGAAGCAACGAAACCATTGATCTTTTACGGGAAGAGTTTCCGGACCGTGTTATCTCTCGAAGAGGTGATCACAATTGGCCATCGAGATATTGAGATCTAACACTTTTTGACTTTTTTCTTTTGGGGCCACGTGGAAGAGAAGGTCTACGCCAACAGCCCAGGATCGATTCAAGACCTTAAACTCGTGAAATTCGTGAGGCTATTGAGGACATAGGGCAGCCACTTTGCAATTCGGTTATGGAAAATTTCATGAAAAGGATAAGGATATTGTCCTGTAAGCGTGGTCGTGGTGGTCATTTGCCTAATGTTATTTTCCACTATTAACGGCATACCTTTCTCTTTATAATGAAATAAACATTTGATCATTTATAATAAAAATAACATTTTTCTTTCAATATCAAAATTTTCATTCACCTCAGTTACGTTTATACTTTCGGAAACTTGACTACTTTTGTTGCCAATTCCTATTTCACGAATGTACTACTGTGGGCTAAAAGTAAGCGGTATTTGGTTGTAAATGAATCTTTATTTATTCTTGTAAATCAATTTCATCCCCTTCAAAATAATCCCCTCTCGATGAAATAGTCCTTTTCCGGTATAGCCATCAGCACCTTCTTCGATTCAGCTTTTATCTCCTCAATCGACTCGAAACGCGTTCCGCGGAGTGATCTCTTGAGTTTTGGGAATAGCCAGAAGTCACACGGAGCCAAATCAGGCGAATACGGTGGTTGCGGAACGATATGCGTGGAATTTTTGGCGAAATGGTCACGAAGAACGAGTGCAGTGTGAGACGGTGCATTATCGTGATGCAAAAACCAAGAGTTGTTGGCCCATAATTCTGGTCTTTTTAGACGAATTGCTTCACGCAAACGACGCATAACGCTCAAATAATATTCCTTATTAACAGTTTGGCCAGGTGGAAGGAATTCATAGTGCACCACACCACGAAAATCGAAAAAAACTGTCATCATGACCTTTATTTTTGAACGACTTTGACGTGCTCTTTTCGGTCTGACCTCGCCTTTAGCACGATATTCGCTTGATTGGTCAGTTGTTTCAGGGTCGTAAGCATAAATCCAAGTCTCATCTCCCGTAATGATGGATTTGAGCTTGTCCTGATACTCTGAAATCATTGTTTCACACACATCA
Source organism: Anastrepha obliqua (assembly GCF_027943255.1). Classification (NCBI taxonomy): domain Eukaryota; kingdom Metazoa; phylum Arthropoda; class Insecta; order Diptera; family Tephritidae; genus Anastrepha; species Anastrepha obliqua. Next base: position 124,252,413 of record NC_072894.1, read on the forward strand.
ATGCGACGACTTTTTTCCAAGAAATTGAGAGTTTTCGGTACCAAACGAGATTTGACTTTTCGTAGGCCCAAATGGTCTTTCAAAATGGTTTTTACAGATCCTTCTGATATTCCGATCATATCAGTACCAGTCAACCGACGATTTTTGAGCACTATGTCCTTCACTTTATTCACGTGTTGGTCATCTGTTGACGTGGATGGTTGTCCGGAGCGCTCCAAGTCATCAACACGTTCTCGACCCTCTTTGAAGTCTTTGTACCACTTATAAACATTTTTCTGCGACATGGTCGAATCACCAAATGCCTTCTGCAACATGCTAAACGCTTCCGCAGCCGAAATTTCATTCCGCAAACAAAATTTGATGGCACTTCTCTGCTCAATCAAATCAGACATTGTAAAAATCGAAAAATGCACTCTTAGTCGTTTGGCAAACACAAGCGTAAATATATTACTGATAATGACATTCACATGAAAGTTGGCCCAGATGTTATTAACAGTGCTGCCAACTCATGAAAAAAATAACTAGAGCGAAATTTTAATCCCGCGAAGTTTGACAAATAAATTCACCTTACTTTTTGCCCACAGTAGTAATTTCATGGTTTTTTAGAACATATTACTGTGCCAAGTTGATGTTCGTAGAATTTCATAGGACTTGTAGCTTTAAGCCGATTCCGAACGGCAGTGGGTATTATGAGGAGCATTTCATGGCAGAAATACATTCGGAGGTTTGTCATTGCCTGCCGAGGGGCTTTTGTAAAATTATAAACGCACTTTGGGAACACTTTTAAGCCGCTCGAATTAATTTACCCCACACATTCTCCCTGGTACTGAGATCTGGAGAAATTGATGGCCACTCATGAGAGCGGGTACATTGTTCAGCAAACAAATTCAAAATGCGACAAAATAAATCGCAGGCCGTATTATCTTGCTGCAAAACCAGATTTTCTCCTAGTGCACATTGAAAAATGACACTAATTTATCCCAAAATAAGCTTATGCACTCTTCAGAGTTCATGTGTGCTGATAGGAAGTGGATATTGATCTTTCCAAATGTACTCACGGCTCCCACATCATCAGAGCTTTACGGAAAAAATTTCTTGGCTTTAAAGGCAAATCTATCCAATACTGGATAAATCTACCTGTAGTGCGATTCACTAACTCTTATCGATTCGACAATTGTTATTTTTCTCTTCAGTATTTGTCGATTGCACTGTCGATTGTGCTATTCACCAACTTATGTTAACTAACACTGAACAGCTGTTTTCTTCTATTTATTCAAACTGATAGAGAGTGGCATCTTTGTCAAATTAAATGTCAGAATGAGCGAATAACATGAAGAAGAGAAACAAAAAACATAGTAGCCAAACTGTTTAATGCAATTGTGAGTGTTTTTTACCAATAATATATGTACAAAGTAAGTACAATAAAATAACTGTTTATTTCAATTTATTGTTTTATTAATAATTTTTGTATATTGCTTTAGGATGACATCGACAGCTACTAAAAGAAGCCGTGCCACACCCGAGCAGCTAAACCGCCTGCTTGACTACCTAATGGAAGTCCCGGGTCTAGCAGGATCTAGGTTCCACAGCCTCCATGGGAAGTTCGAGTGCGACAAAAAGTGGAGCGAGCTAGCAACAAAATTAAATAGTCTGGGTGGAGCAGTGAAGACAGTGAATCAATGGCAAACGGTAAGAAAATATTGTGTTATTACTTAAAAGTAGAGAGATGTTAATCATTTCCCTAAAAAGGTATGGCGGGACTTAAAAAGCCGCACCAGCATTAAAGCAAGAAATCGGCGAAGGCAACAAGCTTTAACTGGAAACAGGCCTATCAGTGAGGAGCCCCTAACGGAATTCGAGAGGCGGGTGTCTGCTCTTATAGGGGAGGAATACATGAAGGGGCACGATTCAACCCCTGAAAATATTCCACTGGAGGAGGTAAATTGCATGAAGTGTATGTTTTAAAGTGTAACTTACTGGTGTGTAAATTTTTAGGTAATCCAAATGGGTATCGAAGTGGAAGATGAAAGGGTGATTTCGGAAGCCCCGTCACCTTTACGGACGCCACTTGCAGAAAATTTCACGCTGAGGTCAGGTAATTCGCACATCTCAGACAGGAGAACACCACGGGCGAGCTTGAAAAGAAAGCGCATGGAAGAAGACGGTAATGCTCGGAAGAAATTTTTGGAAATTGCAGAAAAACAGGCAGATGCACTAAAGGTAATTTCTTTTGAACTTAATGTAAAATAATTTTATTATGTTTGTCCATTGGTGATTGTTTTTTAATAGATGCTAGCCCAGTCGAGTGTAGAAACCGTAGAAGTCGCGAAACAACAAGCAGATGCTTTAAAGGTAATTTATTTTCAACACATAAAAGTGGCATTTTATTAATTGTTCTTGCTATTTTTTAATAGATCCTCGCCGAAAGCAGCTCTGCAAGTGCCCAGGCGAATAAAATGATGGCGGAGGCAATAGCCGTATTGGGGAATGGTTTAAGCGCTACCGCGGAAGCATTCAACAATCTAACGCCAATCATAAGCCAAATACTCAAAGGACATACTCACGCTTTTTAAATAAGTTTTTAATCATATAATTTCACAGTTTTGATTAAAATCACTAATTCTTCTTTATCGTTTGAGCTAACAACACCAAAATTATTGTCGTTTAGTTCGCGATAATCGACAGGTTAACCAAACAGCTGATTTTGTATTATCGATTTTCGTAATGAAATGGGTTACTGAATAGCAAAATCGTAAAAATTGTGGTTAAGGAAAGATAACAAAGCGAATATCGATAAAATGTGTTAGTGAATCGCACCACTGGTCCATCTAAGTTCAATTTATTTTCATCAAATAAGCTCACCTTAAAAAAAATTTGCCAAATTTTGAAAACTTAACTATATTATTTATTTCAAACTCAGATATTTCTAACCGATCCAGCGAAGGTTTTCCCGTCTCATTTTGTGCAGGTTGCTTCATTTTAGTAAACTTTAAACGCTTCGAGGTCACAATGAGTCTTGGTATTAGGTAAGCTCCATGATGGAAAGAATAATGAGATGGCGCCTCTCGTAGTTCAGTTACTTTGCTCTCAGCGAATTTGACAACTAGTTACGTGGTTTTAGCTCCAGTATGGCCAGATTACCATTTTCGTAACTTGATTTAGCATTTTTTTTTGTTATTTAGTCTCAGAGCTTTAGTTCTTTCTGGATGACATTTTTCTAGCCTGTTCTAATTAAAATGTAATGTTTATAATTTTGTAAAATATACATTTTTTAATAATTATTTAAATAATTCACTCAGTTTTATTTAGCTTCACTTTTTTTAACATCTGGTGGCATTGCCCGCGATTGCAGGTGTTGTTGGTGTTCTCCTGCTTTCGGCAGTCAAATCTCTCTCTCACTACTGCAGTGTTGCCTAGCTTTGGATATAAAAACGGACTAAAATGCCCATTTAAGGAAAATAAATACCAAATTTTTATTGAATCGCTTAAAGAACTTTGTATGCGTGACAAATTGTCTTTAGAATGTGCGTTTGTTTTTAAATAAATGTGTTATGCTTATGTACAATGATATGATATTTTGATATTTTGTTTTTTGTTAAGCGGGACTATTTTGCTAAATTTGAGGTTATGTAACTAGATAAAGTACTCTTTTTGTAAAAATGTCGTTATGGTTTCTTAAGTATTTTCTGGTATTTTGTGGCTTATTTTTACATTGAATACACCTCTTGATGCCCTATGTCCCACTAAGGATTGGTGGCCGGAAGAAACGATTACACCTCTATGGTTTTAATCCGCATTCAGTAAATTCAAACGCCTTTTAAAATGTGTAAAAAGGTTTTCAATCTTAAGAAGAGTTGAGAGAGGGAAATTTAATATTCTTGCATAACCTTAAAAGGAGCAAAAAATTAAATTCACACTTTCAAAATATCAAATTTTATAAGAACCCACTAATTTTCGTTAGCACTAAAATCTTCTCAGAGTGGCCTTTTTTAACCTTCTTTTGTATAATGATACAGTTTTTTTTAAACTTAAAGTTTCGGTAGCTTTAAATTAAAAAAAAAGAAACAAACACAAAACTTCAAAATGTTCGCATTTTCGGTATAAAAAAGCACTAAATTTATTGCGAAGAGGAAATGGTTGGCAATACTGCTCAACTTGAAAAAATGTGACGTCACGTACTCTCTGATGGGCGCAATCTTCTTTCTATCATTCTTGGGTAAGTTCTTTATACTGTTTATGCTCGTTGTCATGGTGACATTTCACACCAAAAAATAATTCTATGTCTGTTTTGGTTTGTTCCTTTCAGTTGTGAGTTACAGGGTATTAGCAATCGAAGTCAACAAAGAGAAAATTCGGCTCATTTTAGAATTTTTCTTTGATAAAGGCGAAAATGCAAGCCAGGTCGCTGAAATTCTGAATGTGTTTATAGAGCCATTCTGTAACAGCTAATTACGGGCAATTTTGGTTTCGTAGATTCTGTTCAGGCATTTTTGATGTTAAAAAAATGTCGATGAAATCATAGAAATAATCGAAGTTGGGTGGCTGTTAGAAGTCGTAGCATTGCCCAGGGTCTAAAGATGACCCATAAAACAATTTTAAAACATTTGCGCAAATATTTTACGCAAAAATAATCGATTAGTTCTGCCCTAAAATAATAGTGCAAACCGTTTGGTATTGAAAATGAGCGAAATCTGTCAATAATTACATCCATCTGCCATATAATGGTAATTTTCAAAAAAGAAAAAAAAAAACGTGATACTTGTTATAAATACTGGAATTCGGTCAAATGTTGAAACCAAAAATTATATGTGACGTAAATAAAGTTTTGAAATATGGGCAGAGCCATGCCCACTTTGGAATAAATGCACATTGTCCGAATTGTAATTGACACACGTATTGCCACCCACACCATTTGGATACGGCATAAATGTCTTTATTGATTTCTCATGTGATTGAAACTTCTTGCCTGGATCATTTCTGATCAATTCTTACAGCGTTCTAAACCTTATTTATGAAACATTTATTTTAATTTTTTGATGATTCCGACCTATTCGAGCAAACTTAGATTGCAGAGAAATTCTTGAAAACTATAATAATTATAATAATTCTTGAAAGTTAGCTTTGCGCGTATGATTGAGATCAAACAATGCGTCTATAAACTTTTTGTCTGCCTGTTTATTTGCTTGGGTTGTTTGCTAATCTCCAAATCAACTGCATCGACTTAAAAGTATCGTCTTTCATTACCATTCTAGGAAAGTACTATAGAAGAATTTTGTTTCTCAAAAATATTGCCCGATATCGCTGTGATCGAAATATTTTTCTAGGTTTTCTTTCATAAAAAAAACATTTCAGAATTTTTATAGAAGAAAAGGAATCAGTATAGACGAAAAGACTGACTCCTCAGCGAAAAATAAAGGTTGTCAAAAGTCATCAGTATTTTCTAGACCCTTAAAACATGAACTAAAATCAATTATGCTATAAAACGGCATACCCAGAATAATTTTATGAATTCTGTTTAAAAAGTTGAAAGTTTTGGTTTTTTCGTCATCTCTGGAGTATACAATTCAGGTCCAAGTATTTAACCCTAGCACTTATACCCAACTTTTTTTACTACGACTTCTTATATCCGGATAAAGGTGTGGCCAGTAGCCTGTTTTACCCGTTTTTTTCTCATTTTTTCTGAGAAACAAGTTATTTTTTTTAATGCAATGTTGTAGCTGACTGTCTTACGAACATTTTAAGTAGTTATAAACATATATTTGTAGCCTGCTTCTAAGAATTGCGCGCATTCTAAGTTATTTCTAAGAAGTCAATAATTTCTATTATTGTTAGAATTTTTGGAATACAACCTTTTTCGCGCACTCTTAATTATTTAGAAGAAGACATTATATTGTACCCTTGCTAGAATTTGCTGACAAACAACATTTGATGTAATCCAACTACCTGGTAGTTTAGAAATGCTTCCAGAAACTTAAGGGTTGCAGCTATATAAACGGCAGTTTTGCGAGTTTATATTCATTGTAAAGCGTTCTTTTGAAGTGTGAAGTTGATTTATATTTGTGAAAATAACAAGTCAGAAAAAATTTAAAATATTACAACATGGATAGCAGAAGGAACATGGAATATTTGTCTTCGAATCAATATATGAGGTAAATACAAATAACTCAAATATAATTTCATAAATGGAATAAAAATTAATTATTTTTATATAGATTATCTGACGCTGAAAAAGAGCAATACATACAAAACCTGTTTGACGAAATCTCAGATGATGAATTTTTTGAATATTCCGACCCTGAAGGGGATGAAAGCGAACAAGTAGCAGTAGCAGATGGCGTGGTTGAATCGGTTGTAGAAGACCCTGATTACACAATTGACAATGCCCAGGTAGATGAGGCTGATTACGAAGAATCTGACAATGAATCCGATGCTGCAGATGATTCTGAGGAGATTAATTTGCGTGCAGCTGAATTCGTAGCACGTTATGGTACCATATGGCGCTCACAGCCACGACTTGCACGCCAAACTAGGCAACAAAATATTTTGCGACAGCGAAGTGGGCCCGCAAGATCAACTACTATGATGTCAATAGTCAATACATATAAATGTTTTATGACTCCGGAAATGATGGATATTATAGTACGCTGCACCAACAAAAAAACCGAAGCTACATATGCGGAATTAAACGCAAAACATCCAGAGGCGGAACCAAAAACATGGAAGAAGGTTACTTTGAGCGAAATGTATGCGTTCATTGGAGTGCTTATTATGACTGGCGCTAACCGCAGCAATGCCGAATGTGCACCGGACTTGTGGTCAGTGGAAAATTATCCATTATATCGTGCGTCAATGGGCATTAACCGCTTTCAGGCCATACTGCGGTTTATAAGGTTTGATGATGGCAACACACGGGCACAACGTTTGGTGGCTGACAAAGCTGCACCAATATCTGAGCTGTGGACCATGATGAACTACAACTTGAGCCAAGTGAATATCTAACGGTAGACGAGCAGCTCTTTCCATATCGTGGCCACACCGGTTTCACGCAATACATCCCATCGAAACCGGCAAAATATGGCATCAAAGTGTGGTGGGTATGTGATGCCAAAAACGCATATCCACTGTATGGACAAATATATACTGGCCAAGCACCTACGGGACGGGAAACTAACCAGGGTGAACCCCGTGGTGAAGGATTTAGTAAGCCGCTTTCATGAAACCGGCCGAAATATAACGATGGACAATTTTTTTACATCCCTAAATCTACTGGAAAGCTTGTCATCCATGAATTTGACGGCAGTTGGAACTCTGCGGAAAAATAAGCCCTACATACCAAAGGAAATGTTGGCACACAAAGATCGTGCAGAGAGGTCAAGTACATTCGGTTTTAGGCCCAACATATCCATATGCTCCTATGTGCCGAAAAAAAACAAGGCAGTTATATTACTATCATCAATGCATGACGATGATCACATTGGCGAAAGCGGCAAACCAGAAATGATCGAGTTTTATAACAAGACAAAAGGAGGAGTGGACGTGATGGACCAATTGCTTGGAGAATATACTTGCCAAAGGATGACAAAGCGTTGGCCGTTGTCCCTATTCTGATTGATGATTTGACGGCATTGGCAGCGTACATCATATATTATGAGAATAATCCCAACATCAGATGCACCAATGCGAAACGTAAGAGATTTCTTCGCCAGCTCGCCAAGGAACTGTCTATGCCCATAATTGAAGAGCGGTCGGTGAATCAGCAAGTGATGCGGAACTTCAACACAAAAATTGCAGTCGCGAGTTTCATAAGTACGGCCTTGCAAGGAAATGCTGACAATAGGCCATCAACGTCTGCAGCTGCTGGTGCAAAACCAAAGAAACAGCAGGTTGGAAGCTGTTTTCTCTGCTACATCCATGACCAACACAGAAAACGAACGCGTAACATGAGCAGAATATGTCAGCGCCCAATATGGATACAGTATTCTTCAAATACATTTACATGTAATAATTGTGAAAATAATGAAGACAATTGAATAATTTAAATTTGTTTGCATATTTAGTTATAAGAAATAATCAATAAAATAATATTTTATAAAGAAAATAATAAATAAAAATGTTTTTCCTTCAAAAAATGAGAAAAAACGAGAAAAAAAGCTACTGGCCACACCTCTACCCGAGTATAAGAAGTCGTAGGTGTCAACTTTGAAAGCTTATATCTCATCAATGCATGGATCTAGCATGACAAATAATACGCCAATAGACGTATATTTACTTCGATTTTCTATATCAAAAATTTCAAATCAATATCTTTAGCGATTTAGGAGCTATATCACTCCAAAGTAGCTACTGGCCACAACTATACTTGGGTATAAGTCCTAGGGTTAAAGATGGCTTTGGGTGAACCCGTTACTGCCAGAAATCTTCCCAACTGTTCACAAGCAAAGTAATTGGTAATTAATAAGTGGAAAGGAATACCGCAAAGAATTATATTTTGTATGAAAACAAAAAGAATTGGGGTGTAAGAAAAAAAAAGTTATGAAAATGCATATATTTAATTAAAATGCGACGCTTCTTCAGGAATACATTTTTTAAATATTCATATTTTCCTTAAATCTAATATCTGTGAATAAAAAACACACAAAGTGCTCGTTACCACACGTAGCTATGCAACCAAAGAAAAGTCAAATTCCAAAGGCACGATTTAAGCTTATTGTTAAAGGTTTAATCAAACCCAAAATTGTATTTAAATAACGATCAAGATTGCGTGCTTGAAAACCATTTCTGTTAAACGGCTAACGACGAAATTACTGCTAATTATTCTAACATGAGACTAAATATTTTATTTAAATATAAAAGCATATATATAAAAAATAAGAGGAAGAGAGTTCCATGCATATATTAGTGAGCGCATATGGCATTTGGTACACAAAAATGCAAAAATACTCACTGCGTAACCAGCAAATAGGCGGCGGCAAAACGTTTAATTTACTTAGCTTAGGCAGAGTAGGCTGTATGTGTAGTTAATCTTGCTATTATGAGAAGAGGGGATACTTATGTTGTAATATACGCAGTGTTTGTTTTCAATTTATCACTCAGTAAGTCATTTGAGACATCCATTGAATTGCTGGGCAAATGAAATGATAAAGAAAAAGTGAAACTTTTGCTACTAATATAGAAAGCTGCTAAGACCAGTGAGCGCACACTTCCTTTTATTAAATTTATTGCGTCTTATGACTTGAGAGTCACTTGAAAGAGTCACTCTTATGAAAAGCCGCTGAGGCCATTCATTACCTGACCTGCGGGGTGAGTTCGTGCAATTAATAATCTGGGGTGCCATTTTTACTCGTTTTCAGGATATTTGTCGGAAGATTCGCTTATCACTCATTCAGTTATCATGTTTTTCTGCTATTAAGTTAAGGGTAATTTTTTGAACAAATTTTGATTTTAATTTTTCGAACAAATTTTAACAATTTTTTTTTATTTAATATTACGAATACTATACAATAACTCCATTCTTGCAGAAATCTGCTGGGAGATCCAAAATATGTTCGAAAATGATGAAAGAGAAAAGGACTCGAATGTTATGATATTTGATGATAAAAGTGAAGAGCTTCAATCTCAGCCAGCCACGAAAAAAGCTTGAATCCAATTTAAATTCATCCGACACTCGTGTTAACTCTCAGCGAAACATTGATGAGACTATAGAAGATTTAGTTAAAAAGAAACGAGAGCTGAGAAGGTCTTGGCAACAATATCGTTCTCCAAAATACAAGAAACTATTGTATGAATACACAGTTAAGTTGCGTTGCGCCCTTAAAAAAGAAAAGGAGAGGCATCTTCATGACTTCCTTTGTAATCTTACTCCGACGGACCAAACAGATTACGCATTGTGGAAGGACACAAAAAATATAAATCGGCCCATGCAGTACGAATCACCAATTCGACTAGGAAATGGTAATTAGGCACGTACGGATTCTGAAAAAGGGTGTGTATTTGCTGAACATATGCAATCTGTCTTCACTCCCAATCAGTCATCTTCAACTACTTGTTTACCACTAGACATATTGCTACCACCAAAAAAGCCAATAAAGTTAAAAAAAAATAACATAGTCTCAGTTATTAATCAACTTAAACCTAAAAAAGCACCAGGTTACGACAAAATCACCCCAAAAATGCTAAAAGAGCTTCCCAATATTGCCGTTCTTCATATCAGCCACATATTTAACGCCATCTCTCGTACTGCCTACTACCCAAAGGCTTGGAAATTATCTCAAATCACTATGTTTGGTAAACCTGGGAAAGACTTAAGCCAAGCATCCTCATATCGGCCAATTAGTCTATTGTCCATACTTTCAAAGCTATTTGAAAAGTTGCTCTTGCAGAAAATAATGCCCTTTATTCAAGATAACAATATTATTCCTCAACACCAATTTGGATTTAGAGCAAAACATAGTACAACTGAGCAAGTTCATCGCATTGTGTCATTTATACGAAAGACCTTTGAGAAAAAACAGTACTGCACTGCACTGTTCTTAGACGTAGCACCAGCATTCGATAAGATATGGCACCGCGGCCTAATTCACAAAATCACTAGCTTACTGCCTGCGAATGTACACCTCTTGCTGCAAAACTATATCACTAATAGAGAATTTGTTGTAAAGCAAAAAGATTTTTTCTCTCGGCATTGTAGAATAGACGCTGGAGTTCCACAAGGCAGCGTTCTAGGCCCTATTTTATATGTATTATATACATCTGATATGCCAACGACGAGTCAAACAATGACATCAACATTTGCCGATGATACTGCAATACTTTGCACTCACACAAACCCAAAAGTATCAACGTCTATATAACAAAGGCATATACTTGAAACAGAAGTATGGCTTAAAAACTGGAGAATAAAGGTTAATGAAACCAAATGCGTGCATATTACTTTTACTCTAAGAAAAGAAACTTGCCCTGCAGTTACAATAAATGGTCAGAATATACCACAGCAAAACGAAATAAAATATCTTGGAATTCAATTACATAGAAGACTCACATGGCGAAATCATATTGAAAAGAAAGTGTCGAATATCAAGCTTAAAATGAAAAACCTATATTGGATCCTTAATTCGAAATCAGCATTACCTCTAGAGTACAAAGTGCTACTATATAAAGCCATGCTAAAACCAGTATGGACATATGGTATAGAAATGTGGGGAACGGCTACGCCCTCAAATATCGAAAAACTTCAGAGAGTGCAATCTAAAGCCTTGCTTATAATCACGGGAGCTCCATGGTATATAAAGAACGCTAACATTCACAGAGATATTTGCATACCTCATGTAGCCGATGAAATAGTACGGTTGAGCAAAAAATACCTACAAAAGCTAGAAGACCATCCCAATAAACTAGCGCGAAATCTACTTTTAGATGAAGGTCACACACGATTGAAAAAAAGAGACATCTTCAAGTCTGCACTATCTTAATTATCTCATCTCACACGAGAGTCCGTCCACAACTTCCTCCAACCACATCTATCACATTCGAAAAAAACAAAAAACAACAACATTTTCACAATCGACATGAGGGACAACGGAAGCTTTAAGGGAGACTGGAAACTAGGCCTTTCCGGCTCCCAGCTACGAAGAATCGGAGACTGGAAACCCGTGCTTTCCAGCTCCCAATATGAAGAATTGGAGATTCACAACCGATTTAATCATATATGTAAATATATATTCATTTGAGCAAATAATTCGTTTCTTAGCATTAGCAAGGAAGTATGCTCTAGTATATAAGATTTGTAAACTTATTGTTAGTTTCTTATACAAGAAAGATTCAATAAATAAAGAAAAATGGAAAAAAAAATCTGACACTAAAGAAATTGTAAAAATAGAGTGCAAATTAGCCAATTCACAAGAATACTTTGATAGTACAAATAAGTATGTAAGTACATTAATTTTTCATTTAACCAAACGACTACAAAATCAATTTTGAAATGAATCCTCTAAATCAGGTAAAAAAATTTCGATCTCGCTTTCTTTTAGAAGCCGATTTCTAGACCACATTGCCATTATTGATCTAAAGGAAATTCAGTCCTTATAGATATGGAATTAAAAAAGGTAAAAATACTAATAAAATTAAATAAAAAGGTAAAGATAAAAAATTGTCTTTATGTGCATAAAAACCAAGAATTTTATTATGTTATCTGATAATTGATTAAATAAACAATTCATTTTAAATTTATTTTATCTAAATACTTAAAAAAAAGTACAAATAAAAACTTTAACTCTGTGCAAAAAAGTTTATGAAATAGGATGAAACGTATCCCAGTGTGTCGTTTGCGTCAAAAAAATAATAATAATAGGGTCGAAGGTTAAGTTAATCGGTCCACACATTACTTTTTATCCCAAAGATCCCAGTGGGTCCAAACAAAGTCATAAGCACTTCGTAACATAAAGGAAACTAATTTCAACGTAATTGAATGAATGTTATAAAAATGTATAAACTGCGAACTAACTGCGAACCTGACGATATACATGCGTATTTTTGTGAAGTACAACTACTTTGAATCTCTCATTAATATCTTTCCCTTATTCACGCGTAGTTTATGAATTCATTCCAAATTAACGTAACTAAACTTGTTTTGCATTAGTCGTTGAAAATTTTACGTATAATTGCCGTTGGGCACACTATTTTATAACCCAAGTACAAATTATCATCAACATTTGCCTGACTTTTTAAATCAACGAGCGGCGTCATCATTATCATCATCATCATCATTAATATTCATGCAACGAAAGTCCTTACAGAAATACCTAAGTGTGAAAATTGAACCAGGCACCCTCAGCTACTTTTGCGCTTTTTAAAGTTGATAGTCAAAAGTATTCGTACAAGCTCGTTTGTGTGCGTATGCTCATACACATGAAAAGTATGGACATTCATTCTCAGTTAGCTCCTACTCTTGACATTTTTATGGGCTGTTTGTGTTGTGTGAAATACTATAAAAGAAATTCTGTCATTTGAAAAGAAACATTTGGCATTGCTTTGGCATTTGGGGCATTTTGTTTTGAAAATCTTTTAGTACATATACGAGTACATTTACGCACACACGCATGTGCATACATATTGCCTTTTGCTTTAACTATCACCTCATATCAGTCTAAAGACGCAGACTCTGGAAAATCCACATCCAGATATATGCAGATACCTCGGTGTAGTACTTTTTTAAATTTACGTTTATGTGTGTGTGAACATTGGCATTCAAATAAAGTGTCACGCATTTGACATTTGCTTGTGACATTGCGACATTTAGCCATGTGTGCGTCGCCTTCCTTTTTCATTTTTCATCTGGCCTCATTTTCCCATTTCACTGCACCAATGTCAACCGTCCGTGAAAATGTTGGCATTTGTTTGCATAAGCGTATATCAGTATTTGCGTGTGTATATGTGTACGTACTCATACGTGCATGTTAGATGGGCTATGTGTTGCTTGGGGGTGTGTTTTGTTGTCACCACGTGTTCCGCTTTATTTAGCATGATTTTAGGCGTAAAATTCGCGTGAATGATTGGCTGAGCGAATGAATAGATGGGTTATTGTGCGAAGAATTGCGTGCACCGAAACGAATGGGAATACTATTAAACGCACGTAAATGGCGGTAAGGGTAAGTGTACGACTTTTAACCTTGAATAAATATTGATTGTTCCAGTTTTTTCGTATATTAAAGTATAATAGTTGTTTGCTTTTTGCATAACAGCCGGTAAATTGTGGTGGATAATAAAAAGAAAGTCAAATAACTTTTAGGATTTATTAGTTTTTGTATTGTTTTCTGTAATATATTTATGCTTGTTTGTTTCTTTATATTTATAAAGTTATTCGGACATTTAAAACCTCCCGTGGTATCGTCATTTTCCGCACCCTTTAGTGCTAACCTCGGGTCACTTGTGTCCGAGGCTTAAAACAATATCATAAAATGATTTTAAAAATCTGAAGAAATTCGTGGTGACTTACTAACTATCCTAGAATAATAATAAATCACTATGTTGACGGTTTTTGTTTTTTTATTTACTATAATTAAATAAACAAATAAAAACGTGTGAAATCACCTTTCTTCTTCAAATTAGCATAACTTTTGATAGAATGAATATTTTTTAATGATTCAAGCTTCATATTAAAGCTTAAGACTTGTAGAAAAAGGGAAAAAATCAATTGGCCGTATAAATAAATTGAATGCTTAAGTTTTGTGGATAAAAAATAGGTTATTTCACACTGTCCAAATGTAAAAAAATTTCACCAAAACAGCAATTTTCAGAATTTTTAAATATAACTTTTCATTAGGCCGGGTCGATTTGTTGGGAGGCAAAAAAATCGCCCATTGCTCTGTGAAAATCATATTCTAGGGATCAAAATAAGAAACTTTGCCGAAGGAACCATACCTATGAAGCGAATTCTGATGTCTCCCAATTTGGGTCGAACTTTTTAGTTTCTTTTCTATAACTCACTTAAATTAATTTTTTCATTTACATATGCTCTGACTAAATAAATTTCTTAAGAGAAAAAATAAGAAAAACATAGCCATTTAGCTGATTTTTACATGTAAAGGCCAAAAATGGTGATATTTTGAAATTGGGGACATCAGAATTTGTTTTAGAGGTATAGTTCCTTCGGCAAAGTTTCTTATTTTGATCCCTAGAATACGATTTTCACAGAGCAATGAGCGATTTTTAAATCGATCCGCCCTACTGTTCATCCTATTCCAGCTACATGTTTCTTTAGATAATTTTTCGGTTTTTTCCCCCATTACGTTCAAACACTCAAATTTCGCAAACACGTTTCTAAAAATTGAAAAAATATATTAAACGCTATACTGTTGTCATTTAAAAGTTTGTTTTGTACAAATATTTTTTTTTTTCATTACATATAAAGCAAAAAAACAAAAAAAAAATGTCTTACCTTACTTTTTTGTACACATTCACGGTATTCTCGGGTCACTCGTGCCTTTTTAAATATTGAACTATCACTCACAGTTGCTGGTAAAGAACTGGAGGTCTCATACTGTAGGGTTTTGTCGGGTACTACAATAGAATTTTCTTCGATATATTTCGGACGGGCTCCCTTTCCCCCTCCGCCTCGGCAAAAGTGGCCCGAGGTTACCACAGAAGGGTAAATATTACATAGATTTACATTTCGCAAGATCCTCCTGAGCAAATATTCCCATAATATAAAATACAGCATGAAAGTAAATTTAGAATTTTTGAAGTGAAAACTTCTTTAGAATCGTTGGGAGTGATTTAAGACTCGATGAAACGAAAAAGCGACACTACGAAGCGTTATATGTTGATATATGTATAAGTGTGCGGTTGCGTACTGCTGAGCCACGCTAGTATAGTGCGTATTGTAGTATGTATAATACATTGCCTATTACTTGCTTTGGTGTTTAGTTCAAGCGGCCTACGTATGTATGTTTGTATGTATGCTAGTACGTATGTGTGCATGCGAAACCAGATTGAGCAATGGAAAAACAGTTTTAATTGTGGCAATTTATATTTCACCGAATCAATCAATAAATAGCATCACGGAATTCATTCACGAAAATTTAATAAAGTATACACCAGAAGTATCGCGGATACTTAGAAAAGATTACGATAAAGTTCCAATGATTTTAAGTGGCGATTTTAACGTAAATTTTACATTGGACACAGCGGTTCCTTTAATTGACTTTCTCAATACAACATTCAATTTAAAAATGTGTAACAATCGCACTGAATCGACAACACGATCAAAAACAACAATTGACGCGGTATTTCAAAGATATGTTGACAACATCGAAACCAAAGCATTTGTATCATATTTTAGCTATCATAAGCCACTCGTATCATTTGTTGAAATTGAAAACATTGAGGATGAATAATAATAAAATGAAGAAAATAAAATATGAACTTTATAGCAATATTATAATGAACCTATAATTATCCCGCTCCTAATGCTGCATTCGTCTCATTCTCTCTCAGTTTGTTTTACGGAAGGTTCCACTTCTATAGCGTCTAACCGTTAGACTGGTTTTTTTTTCTCTACTTTGTTTCGTCCAGAGTCTGAAGTGATTTAGTAAAACCAGTTATGGGACTTACCTTATAAATTCCGAATATCAGCATAACGCTCAGCACTATCATAGACATTTGTGTGCCGATAATGGCGAAATATGCTATTTGAACACCTGAAAGTGAGAGTAAAATTTTTGTTATAGAATTTATTATTTCAAAATAAGCTTTTCAAACACACTATCAACTACTCTGAACAATAGAAACATAATTTTAATTAAGTTACAAGATTTGGTCAACTGAATATGTTAAAGGTGTTAAAATAATAAAATAGATAGTTCCTACTAGACGTTTGTAAAATTAAAAAAAAAAATTTTACATTTTGTGGAATATTTTGAGAATATACTTTTTTTTTGGTTTTTTTTTTTACTTTTACTTTCATTACATTATCTTACACCGAGTATTTCTCTTATTATTTTAGCTTTTGGCAGCTTTATATTGTAGAAAACTCCAATGTCAAGTGATTCAAGTACATGGTCGTAAATTTTTCTGAAAATTGGTTAACTCCTCGATTATTGTAAACATTTTCATATTTTTGTATTTATTATTTATATTATTTGTAAGAAAAAATTGTGAAACTAGTGAAAAATCCGTGCAAAATACTGCGCTACCGAAGCTCTACCGGCTGCATACGTACTCGTATTTTATGCCCGATTGTAAATGGATCAAAGCGTCGCTACGTATTTGAATACGCGTATAACTCGAAAAATTAATGAAATCTCACATTGACACTTGCCGACATTACTGAGCAGCTATTAATGAAAAAATAAAGAGGGAGGCTATTTTTCTGAAATTGCAAAACAAAATTTCCTAAAAATTTTAAACAAAAAAAATTAACTTTTACCAGAATTTTCTACATTGAATAAATTTGAAAATTCTAAATTTTTTTAATGGCTTCCGGCTTAATAACAATAATAATAATTGGCGTGGTGTTTGGCGTTGTATTTTTGGTGTGCATGTTGATGTTTTTGCAACAATAAACTCACAGTTTTATGCCGTCTTGGAACAGCAGATGAATTTTGATGAGATGTTTTTTCATACAGAAATACACTAGAAAGTTTGCCATTGTGGGCAACTACCCCAGGGTGAGGTAATCTCTCCACTTCTGTGGAACCTTTGACCAACTCGAAAAAATGGGAGATACGATTATTTCATATGCTGATTATATTTTAATAGCAATCTCGTGTAAACACCTTTCAACACTGTGAGATCTTTCAAAGATCTCTCAATAGACGATCATTTTCTTGAAAAAGTATACGACTAGAAGAAAATCTGGAAAAAAACTAATCTGATACTGGTCATCAGGAGACATAAAATACTTTCTTTTATACCGAAATTCTTAGAGAGAAACCCTCTCAGAGCAACAGAAGAGCTAAATATCTAGGTCTTGTAGTGGATAGGAAGCTAAATTGGGGTCTCACAGACGCGGAGAGCGAACGTAAAGCTATGACAGCGTTGTACTTCTGAGGAAAGCTAATTGGGGAAAAATGGGGGTTGAAACCTAAAATGGTACATTGGCTCTACACAACTATATTTATACCAATTTTCTACTGTGGTATTGCAATATAGTGGATAACCTTTGAGAAAGGCGTGAATATTAAAAGAGTTGACAAGGTCCAAAACTCGCAGCTGTTCTTATAATTGGCGCGATGTCAACCACACTATCGAAAGCATTGTATGCGACGTCAAACTTCCGTCCGGTAGACCTGCAGTCAATATATGTCGTGCGCAGTGCGGCAATAAGGCCGAACACTTGTAAAACAAACAGTAAAATCCTCGATGGCATTTTCGATCTTCCCGGATAGGTAGACTATGCAGTTCCCTACACTTGCCATTACAACGTTCACGTCCCTCCTACCTTCGAGGTAAGAGTGGGAACGGGATGAGGTAAAACAGAGCGAGTCCAACCATGTATACACAGATGACTCAAAGCTCGAGGACAGAGTGGGCAGAGGTGTGTACTCCGAACATCTGAGGATCTGCGCCAGTTTTCGCCTTTCGACTATTGTAGTGTCTTTCAGAATCTCTGATAAGACGAGATAAGCACTGTCTTAGCACACTGATGCCAGTTATAACGGGGCATTGCCTAATCAGCAGGCTGTTGTCTAGATGACAAAAGGAAGAGACAATCCCGCATCTTCTGTGCCTGCTCTGTTCAGACATAGACTCATCATTTTAGGTAGACAATCCTTTAATGAAATGGAAGACTTATTATTGTTATTATTAAGCTACTGCGCACTGCGACCAAAGTGGATATATTGTACAAAGTCTGCTGAGATACACTATGTTTGGAGCTTTTTAAAAATTTTAGCACATTGTGGAAATTACTGTTTTTTAGTTTATATGGAGGCACAACAGTAGCATCAATGTGTTGTAGCTAGTGATGGCAAGATTAATCGCAAAGATTGAAATAATCGATTAATTTTGAGCAATTAATGATTTAATTGTATCGTAGACTTACTTTGAATTAATTGCAATTTTAATCGATTAATTGGCAAAAAAATCGTTGTGCGTGGCACGATTGTTTCTTTGTTATTTCTTTCATCACTAAGATTCTTATATTACTCAAAATGGCTCCCATCAAAAGTAAAGCGTGGAAATATTTCATTAAAGAAAATAACATCCTGGTTGTTTGTAATTTTTGCACAAAAAAGTTAAAATTTTCAAACAACACTTCAAACATGTTCCAGCATTTGGAATTGAAACATGCAGCTGAAGTTGATAAGTATAATGTAAGATAAAATAGTTGTTTTCCTTCAAAGAATGAGTGCGTAATGCATTTTTTTATAGCTGGATTCCAAAACAAATGACGATGACAGTGAAACCATTGATGAAAACAGTGTGGATACTGTGGTCGATATGACAAATGTATGCGAAGGTAACACAGATGATAGACCGAGTAGTAGCGCCAGTCAGCCATTAATTTTACAAGCATTCACCAACATTCGAAGCTATTCCTCCGGAACAAAAAGCAACAAAATTACACATGGAATCATGCACATGATCGTCAAAGATAATTTGCCGTTTACCTTTGTCGGAGGTATGTTTTGTGTTCATTAATTGTTCTATTATTTTATTCTAAAAAATTTAACTTTTATTAAAGCTGCTGGCTTCTTAGACTTTATGAAGTAAAATTTCCCACTTTACAAAGTCCCATCAAGGAACACGATAAAGGCTGAAATTGATAAACTGTATGAAGAGGAAAAAAAATGTGTGTCATTGCTTTCAAATTTGCATTGTGTAACCTTGACCACTGATATATGGACTAATATAGACATGAAAAGCATGTTGGGAATAACCGTTCATGGGTTGCTTGAAACAAAGCCATTTAATGGAACAATTGGTGTGTATGAATTGAGTGAGTCCCATACAGCTTCCCATATATCTGAGATTTTGTCCGATGCAATGAAAACATTTTCTATTGAGGAAGATAAAGTTAAGACTGTTGTCACAGACAATGCAAGAAATATTGTCAATGCAATCTATGAAAAATTCGGAAAAAATCGTCATATTCCATGTTTCGCCCACACGCTGAATTTGGTTTGTTCGAATTCATTAGATATTTCTGCTGTACAAGGTATTGTTTTAAAATGCAAAACAATTGTGAAATGGTTCAAACGCAGCGTTAAACCTAATGACGACATGCGAAAGGTGCAAGCAGCTGCTGGGGTACCAGAGGGTAAATTTTTAAAACTTTTAATAGATGTAAATACGCGCTGGAATTCCACCTATTATATGATCGAGCGGTTCATCAAACTGTAGGCGTCAGCCAAATTTTGTTAAATTACCCGGATTCTCCGCCCATGATAAGGTCAAGAGAGAAGGATGAACTAATGGAAATATGTACAATTTTAAGACCTTTGGAGGCCATGACAGTGCAGATAAGTGCCGAACGACATGGAACTCTCAGCCAAATAATACTACTAGTTCATTGCGGTCATGAGCAAATTTCGAAAATTCACCCACAAATTTTAAAGCAGTTTGACAAAAGATTTGCCACCATAGAACAGCCTTTTCTCTTAGCTGCATCCACTATCTTGGATCCAAGGTTTAAAAGGGTTAATTTTAAGGATCCGGTGGCTTTGGCGTCGGTATTACGATACATTCGTGCTGAAGCTACCAAAAATGATGACAATATGGAAACAGCAAGTGAGTCATCGATGGAATCAGAACACGATTTTGACTTCTGGGCTCCACACAAAACTCTCGCGCACAAAAAAAAAAAGAGAGCATGTGACGATGTGCAACCTCAAGACCAGCTCTCTTTTTATTTAAACTCCCAAGTTTTGCCACTTAAATCGAACGTAGTAGATGCTTGGGATGACATGAAAACAGTTTATCCGAAGCTCTATGAAGTCTCTAAAAATTATTGCCATTTGATTGACACATCAGTGCCTGCGAAACGGTTGTTCTCCAAGGCCGGATCCACCGCAACATTAAAAAGAAACCGACTGACAACTAAACGGCTGTCAAAATTATTATTTCTACAAACTTGGCTAAATAAAAAATAAGGGGATGATTTAATAATTTGTAAAATGTGTAAAAAAATAATCACAACAGTATTTTCAATTTTTGTCAAATATTTTTTTAAACTGTTTGAAAAAAATATTCATATAACTGTGTGTGTAAACGCATATAAATTTCCTTTATAAAATTATATATTTAAATGAATGAATGAATTAAAAAAAGAATTTTTTCAAGTAAATTGTTTTTAATTATTTTAATGGATTATAGTAGCTTTTTGAAACAGGGGTCTCAATTGTTTTATCATTATAATATATTTTATAAATCGACAATTAATCGGTTAATTCTTATTAATTGCAATTAATCGCAAATCAATTATTTTACTTCTGCAATTAATCATATGATTAATTAATCGATTCTTTTTATATTTTTGCCATCTCTAGTTGTAGCCGTTTTCTGCCTAGTACAGGACGTTTACAAAGAATGTGTTCTGAATTTTCAGTGTCCATTTCACAGAATCGGCGTCTTAAGTCTACTCGTCTAAGTGAAAGTAGAATATTAGAAACTCCTCTGTCCAGCGTTAGGAATTGTTTCGCTTTTTGCTGACCTATAGAGTTTCGTCAGTATTCAACGAACTTCTTCATCTCTCATATTTGCCCCTCGTTTTGCTAGTTGACCCGCTATTTCGTTTTCCTTGTTTTCTTCGTGTCCAGGAACCCAACCCAGTAATAATTTGTTGAGGTTCTCTAGCATATAAAGAAGGTTCAGTCAGTCACGTACTATTTTTGAGGTAGATTGTAGTTGATAGAAAGCCTTTCAAAGCCGCCTGACCATCTGAAGTTATGTAAATGTGACATGCATTTGTGCCTGGAAGATAGTTGGGGATTGGAATCGATTTTTTAAATTTAGGCCCATTGTAAATGTGGCATGCATTTGTGCCTGGAAGATAGTTGGGGGTTGGAATCGATTTTTTAAATTTAGGTGTACTATATCTGGGATCCGGGTTTGAAGATGATATAATTATTTTTCCAGGCCGCATGTTCATTAATACGAACTTGGAAGTTCCTTAAAAAAATGGGTTTGGGAGATAATGTATTCACCCTATGAAGAATAGCAGTACGTCAGAAGTCTTCTCAGATCTTAAGTTGTCCTCTAAAATCCCCACTTTTTAGGTCGGAGTTGCATTTTAGTCTTAAAGTGCTCAAACGTGCTTCTTTTTCAATTGAGATGGGAAGCGGTGGTATGCATAGGAGCACACCTATTGCGTCAGTTGGGCATGTTTTCTTTGCTCCTGTTATATCGATACAATTTCTTGAAATCATTTACCGCCTTTCGTTTGTTAACTTTGGGCCACTATACTCTGGAAGCATAGGTGACTATAGGCTTAACAACTGTAGTGAATGTCCAGCAAGTCATTCTGGGGCTGAGACCCCATGGTTTTCCAAAAAGCCGTGTACAGGCTTAGAATGCCCTGGGGCCTTTTGCAGTAAGAGAGAGAGAGATAGGGATAGAGCTATGAGCCTGAGTGTATTCCAGAGTGGATAATCGATTCAATATAACCTTACCTAGCCTTGCCATTGTTTGCCCAGAGGGGACATTTTTTGTCTCACTTCGTGCTTAATGCCTCCATTTAGTTTCGAGCCTGGGCGCTACCCAATGTAATCGCACACCAACCCAATCGGTTTGCAGTTTTCTCTTTCAATTTAATTCGTATTATACTCTAGTCTACAAATTTCGGAACATACAAATTTTCAAAAAACTTAACAATTATGCCCAAAATACTTCGCTCGCTTGATATAGAATTGCTGTGTTGCCGAACGACACCCCAATAGTTAAGTGTGAAATTAAGCCTTACATTTGTTCATATCTAATTGAGCATGCGCTTTCTGCAATGGCTTAATATTTGACGAACAGACAGTGCTGATAGAGTAACTTTGTTGTTCTTTGTGTGTCGAGTTGAACAATCTCCTTCTTTGGAGAATGAGGTCACGTCTATATTTAAATATCAAAAATATTTTTATTTAACATTTTCGAGACGTCAGTAAATTTTTAGGACCCCCAACACCATTTTTAATAACGTACTACAAAGTGTACCAGAGTTTAAGGATCTTGGAGATTTATTCGATATGAAATTCTCCTTCAGTGGCCACATTTTATTCTTTCAAAATCGCTCTCAGTTCTAGGCTTTATTTGTCACAATACATCTGAATTTTCTGACCCGCATACATATATACCTGTGGGTGAATTTATTTGTCAAACTTCGCGGGATTAAAATTTAGCTCTAGTTATTTTTTCATGAGTTGGCAGCACAGTTAGTAACATCTGGGCCAACTTTCATGTGAAAGTCATTATCAGTAATACATATATTTACGCTTGTGTTTACCAAACGACCAAGAGTGCATTTTTCGAATTTTACAATGTCTGATTTGATTGAGAAGAGAAGTACCTCAAATTTTGTTTGCGGAATGAAATTTCGGCTGCGGAAACGTTTAGCATGTTGCAGAAGGCATTTGGTGATTCGACGTTGTCGCAGAAAAATGTTTATTAATGGTACAATGACTTCAAAGAGGGTCGAGAACGTGTTGATGACTTGGAGCGCTCCGGACGACTATCGACGTCAACAGATGACCAACACGTCAATAAAGTGAAGGAGTTAGTGCTCAAAAATCGTCGGTTGACTGTTATGATATGATCGGAATATCAGAAGGATCTGTGAAAACCATTTTGAAAGACCATTTGGGCCTACGAAAAGTCAAATCTCGGTTGGTACCGAAAACTCTCAATTTCTTGGAAAAAAGTCGTCGCGCTGATGTGTGTGAAACAATGCTTTCAGACTATCAGGACAAGCTCAAATGCAACATTACGGGAGATGAGACTTGGATTTATGCTTACGATCCTGAAACAACCGATCAATCAAGCGAATATCGTGCTAAAGGCGAGGCCAGACCGAAAAGAGCACTTCAAGTCGTTCAAAAATAAAGGTCATGATGACAGTTTTTTTCGATTTTCGTGGTGTGGTGCACTATGAATTCCTTCCACCTGGCCAAACTGTTAATAAGGAATATTATTTGAGCGTTATGCGTCGTTTACGTGAAGCAATTCGTCTAAAAAGATCAGAATTATGGGCCAACAACTCTTGGTTTTTGCATCACGATAATGCACCGTCTCACACTGCACTCGTTCTTCGTGACTATGTCGCCAAAAATTCCACGCATATCATTCCGCAACCACCGTATTCGCCTGCTTTAGCTCCGTGTGACTTCTGGCTATTCCCAAAACTCAAGAGACCACTCCGGGGAACGCGTTTCGAGTCGATTGAGGAGATAAAAGCTGAATCGAAGAAGGTGCTGATGGCTATACCGGAAGTGGACTATTTGGCATGTTTCGGGGATTGGAAAAATCGTTGGCATAAGTGTATTTCATCGAGAGGGGATTATTTTGAAGGGGATGAAATTGATTTACAAGAATAAATAAAAAATTTTCATTTTACAACCAAATTCACCTTACTTTTTGCCAACAGAGTAAACTGCTGTATATGGAAGGTGCAGGCACGCCTGCTTTTTGTCCGAAATTTGATCTCCAAAAGTCTTCCAGATTACCTAATTACTGTAGTATAGGTATTTCAAGGTGAAATCTATGCTACAATAAAAACAGCTAAATTTGCTCTGGAATTAGCCCTTCTTAATACTCGGACAGACAATTTCATTGATAACCAGGCGACTATTAAAGCAATTATCGTTCCCTGGACTATGCATGTGTTTAACACTGCAGACCCGAAATAGATGAACTCTGTGAAAATGGGCAGACCACTATTTTCTGGATATCAGGTCACACGGGAACAGAAGGAAATGAGAGGGCCGATGAGCTCGCTAAGACAGGTATTCGCTTGTCGAGCTTGAGCACGTCAGACATATACGCAGTCTCCTTTCTGAAAACGGAACTGAATGAACAACTATATTAGGAAACGCATTTGATATGGGAGCACTCAACCTGCCAAAATTATGCTGAGGACTTGGAATACGAAATTTAAAAAAGTTATTTTATCACCCTCTATAAAAGACTGCAAAATATTAGTTAGAATGCTGACGGGACACTGTCGCACCCCACATCGCGCAGCCAAATGGGGATTAGTTCAGAGAGATGCGTGCAATACATTCAATGAAACGAATGAGATGGAAACGTGGGAACACTTACTTGTCACTGTACTGATCTTTCTAGGACTACAATTTGACTAATTTGACTACAAATATATAGCACTACTAGCGTAATGGACACTAGACGACTTACTAAGTGAGATCTTTTTACACAAACCTACAAAACCGAAAACAGCTTGAAAGGGGCAAACAAAGCTGATGTGCAGACGCATTGGATTTTTGTGGCGAGTCCTTTGACACGAAACAAGTGTTAAGCTTCTGATCAACCCTTTAATATCTCCCAACGTGAGTCACATGTAGAGTATCTAGAGTTACTTGGTGACCATTTCGGTACACAACATCACGACTGCCTCGGAATAGAAAATATTTTCATTTTGATGTGTGAAGGCATTCCCGAATTCAATTCTTCGATAATCTTGGCTTTTTGCCAAATACGTAATGAGCTCTTTTATCAGCACTTTTGTCATTCTTGTAATTCTTGTAATTCCTTCATTATTGCGCTTAATGTCAAAGCGAAAGCAGCTTAAACAATTATATGTTCCCCATTTTTTCGAGCTTCAAAGGAATACAAAAAATGTGAACACTACAAACTGGAGGAGAAACCAGCTCAAACGTAGTATGTATTGCCGACATATCGATGGTTTTCGAGAAAAGTGACATAATTCAAAAACAGAAAATACTGAGTTGGGTCAGTTTTCTGGATAAGTGACGCGCCAAGTCGATCACCTGGCAAAAGGACACTAACGCCATCTCTCAGAATTGCTTCAAGATTCGCTTATGATGCTTTTCCAGATAAAAATATATAAACTCTGTAGTTGATTTTTGCTTTTAACGGCAAAACTCCGAATTTGAGTTAATTTTGAGTTGTGTCGCTTTTCTCGAAAACCATCGATATACACTTGTATATATGTACATGTAATAATCCGCAGATTAAAGCAAGCAAACAAGCTTTAGTGAGTATAGATTTGGAAGTTTGTCCTGCTTCCCATCTGTCAAGTAATGCCATCATTATTCCAGCATCAAATTGCTTACAAATGAAAATCTCACATAAATTGACAAACGGATTACAACGCCTTAACTAA
Organism: Anastrepha obliqua; assembly: GCF_027943255.1. NCBI lineage: Eukaryota > Metazoa > Arthropoda > Insecta > Diptera > Tephritidae > Anastrepha > Anastrepha obliqua. Next base: position 124,278,190 of record NC_072894.1, read on the forward strand.
TTGGTTAGACATTCACTTGCTCTACCATACACCTACACATACACATCCTCAATTTTCCAAGCTAAGCGTTTACTTTTACGTAGCTTTACTCGAGTGAGAATTAGGTGTGTGTTCAACACTCGTTATATTTTCATCTTTTAGGCTTTTAATGCTACAAATTGAGGTCATCTGGCCGAACATAACCTTTATAAGATAAACAAACACATGTGAACGTACATATTATATAAGTTGTGTGTAAATGGCAGACACATGCGGAGAATTTAGGTAAAAATGTTAAGATATTAGAATTGAGAAAATTACATATTTATGTTGGAATATGCGTAGGTATGTTTGTAGTCTTATATACAAAGAAGAAGCTTAAGATACCGAAAAATAAATCCTATTATTGCTGTTGTGTTTACTTCATTTATATTTAGATTTCTGACGTTTTTTGGTCACCGGCCAGCTTTCTTAAATTAAAACCTTAGACAAATATTGTCATAACTGCTATTAGTTTCTATAAATGAAATAATCTTATTGTGCATAAATAAATACGCTTCCACACATACAGTAGTAAAATTATCATGCAAAAAGTTCTCTAGTCTTTAAATCCATTCGAAAATCCTTTAACACTTACCATAATAAACATCCTCTAAAGCCTCCGCCTTTCGCATATTCACATTTATACGCCAAGAGTATATCAAAACAATTAAAAGCGACATATTCTGCGAAATAAATACAAAAGAAAATAAATGTTAGTTGGGGAGAAGGCTGCAATTAATAATTGTATCCAATAATTAATATATCATTAAAGGCAATTACGCAGGTCAGACAGCACGTCACTCATACGCCATGGCACGTGCGCACGCCAGTCAACCTTTCATTAATTTAATTGTATTCTGCATTTCAGAATTAACCAAAACAGCAGTGAAGTGGACAAAGCTTTAAATGCTCTTAATTAGTTTAACTGATGTGTTTAATGTAATTAATGTATCATAAATAACAACGAATGTATGGTACGTTCATGTGATCTCAGGGCACAATATAGACTACACAAAACTTTGGAAAAGGGGGTGGTGCCACGCGTCCAAGGAAGACATACTATAATTCATCACATCTTCCCAACTATTTGTTCAAGGTTAGTGAATTTTGGAATATGTATAGGGTTATTCAATAGGTGCGCTTCACCTTTTTTCCGATAGGGAGGGCGAACGACGCAATATTTTTTTTTTTTCGCTTGTCATTTGTAAACTTCATTAGTATACATTTCATCATGGAACGCTACACACTTGAGCAACGATTGCAAATCGGGCAAATTTTTTATGAAAATAATCGTTCTGTTGCTGCTACTTTAAGAGCATTACGGCCATTTTACGGTCCATTTAACAAGCCGTCCCGTTTTGGGGTTATGTGAAGTCATTGGTCTACAGTAACAAGCCGGCGACGATTTGTGAGCTCAGAGCCAATATTGAACGCGAAATTGCTGGAATTCCGGCCGACTTATGCAAAAGAGTGGTCGAAAATTGGGTTCAACGAATGGACTTCGTAAAACGTGCACGCGGTGGTCATGCAAAAAAAATCGAATTTCATACTTAAATGTATATGTTCAAACTCGATAATAAAAAAAAAATTAGTTAAAAAAGTCAAACCGTTTGTGTTTTATTCAAAAAAGTTCAAAAGTTGAAGCGCTCTTACTGAAAACCCCTATATTTTATACCTATAACGTGCTATAAATCGTTTTGAAAAAATGGACAGTACCCCGGCCGAGGATGCCACCACATAGTTTGGAGCATAAATTCACATAGCCAGTGCAACGGAACCAGGTCTGCCGTCAAAAATTCAAGCGACCTTTCTCAATGATAAAAATAGAGTGCTTCGGTCTTATTATCCATTTTATATTGAACAACACAAAACCAATTATCTTAATTTCTACAATAATAAATAAATAAAATAAAATAAACCTACAGGAGAAAGTCTTCCGATTCCAAAGCTTTTATGAAAGCTTTTGACAGCGTTAAGCAGGCACTTGGACGGCTTTACGAAGAAGAAATGTGCCTGAGAAACTGGTATCTTTAATAGGGCAACATACGGAAATACCAGGTGCCGCGTGTTGCATAAAGGGAAACTGTGTGACCCCTTTGATATACAAAGCTGCGTTCGACAAGGGTGTATCCTATCACCTGTGCTGTTTTTGCTTTTTATTGGTGATGTTTTGGAAGCTGCCCTGCTACCGCATCGAAACTGTGGATGGGACATATTTAGCTATCTTCAATACCTCGATTATGCTGAAGACGTATACTTCCTAGCACACAGAATACCGGAATTGAATGGTATAGTTGAATCATTAGAGGAATATGCTACAACTGCCGGCTTAAAAATTTAATGCAGTAAGACACAAATTTTAAGTTTTTCTAGCAACTCAGCTGCAACTGTGAATATTTCTGGTGCAACAGTGGAATTTTCTTAACAATTTTCGTATCTTGGTAGCGAGGTAGCAGTTTTCTATGCTACGGACGAAGACTTCAAATCTTGCATTGGTAAACCAAAGCCGCCTTTGGTATTCTGTGTGGCGCAATAACAACATCAGCGTTCACACAAAAATGAAAATTTTTAAATCCACTCAGTTCTACTTTAGGCTTGCAGTTCATGGAAAGTGCGAAAATCCATGACTACGAGCCTTCCAACAAATCACTGCCTGAGGAACATCTTCCGCAATTTGACCCAAAATAAATTCGAGCTCAGATCTACTGAAAGAGAAACAAATGGAGCCAGTCAAAATGCTCATAAAACGCCAAAAATGGCATTGCACGAAAGGCATTGCAGTGGAACACTCCCACGAATGTTGGTCGCAAGCCTGGTAACCAAGTGAAACTTGGAGGCGAACAGTTGAAAGAGAAGCTGGATTGGAGAGAGCTGAAACCAATTAAAGTGCATTGCCAAAACTCGCACGAAATGGCACCCAGGCGCGGTTGATGCCTTGTGTTTCACGAGAGATTAAAGACCTAAAGAAGAAAAAAAGGAAGATTGGCTTTTCTTAAAACTAGAATTTCAAAATTTTCATGCTAATTTTTTGCCTTCTGAACCTGATGCTTATTTAGACAACTAGGGCCACGGCCAAACTAATAATCAAAAACAACATTATGCAAGAGATCAATAGGTCATAGAGAGATGAAGGCAGCCGCCTAACCACTAGTCTACTGTGGCCGCAAGCAAATAAGAAAAACACAAAGGAACTGCTTAGCCTTTCAAGAGAAGAAGGTAGGGTTTACATAACTGGCCACTGGTTATAGGTCACAAGACGATCTTGCAATATCAGTTCGCGCACAGCATCAATGGTTTTCGGAACAACAACTGATTTTGGACGACCTTCACGAAATTCGTCTTGGAGTGAACTACGACCAGGCTGGCAAAAATCCTCCACTGAACCCGCCCAGAGGGTGCCGGCTGGTAATAGGTACCACAGTAGTCCTGAAATAGGAGGTACCTAGCTAAGTTAATTATACAAAGTTTGGTGTTCGCTACTCCTCAATAGTACAACATCATTCGGAGTATCTTTAGCATGGTCGGGGGTAAAGGGCTGGATCAAGGTGTAATGCGACCCGTGCCGAGGATCTGTCAGGCTGGGGGCCCTTTTCAAAAATAACTCAGTCGTAAACGGAGCTTACGGATACCTGGCGCCCTCCGTAATAGCTAGCCTTACCTACGTACCTGGAGCTATGCGTAGACGGACTTCTCCTTCTCCAACACTCGTGGGTCCAAAATGAATATTGGCAAATTTAAAAATAAAAATTCTATGGAGACCGGTTCCTCCGCTAAAGGACCGGAAGGAGCTTCCAGCTCTGCAAAAAGGGCAGCGTCCTTGACGAGCCTCTCTTCAGCCCCAGTTGCGACTGAGGCCAAGCCTAGTCAAAATTCGGTGGCTAACAAATCTACGGCTGGTAATTTGGTCCAGCCAAACAAGCAACTGTTGCGACAACCGAAAGTTGGTCGCCAAGATGAGGTGACTGCGACCTCAGTCAGCGCTAAAAGCAGTTCTCAGGTCCAGAAATGGCCTACAATAAAAATTTCCGACCCGTCAAAAGCTGGGTACCAGGAAAGGCGCAATGCGGCCAGGTTACTCACTAGAGTACACTCAACGCCACCAGCTGGGGAAGAACTCACTAAGGAGTTGCAAGAAGCGATCGAGTGGGCGAAGGCGGTACTACCCAATTTCCAGATTGAGCGTCCGGTGCATCCGGACATATCTAAGCGTCAGAGGTCAGCCGAGGGGGACAGCTCGCAGGCAAAGAAAATGAGGTTGCACAATGTCACGCCACACAAGTCTTTTGCGGAGGTTGCAAAAAAACGCATCATAATAGGCGTTGTAGACGAAAGCGACCCTGAAGGAAAAATCCCCAAGAACCAGTGGAAATGGGTGAATGCGGCGCTGACGAAAGTAGCGATGGAGGTTATGACCAGCAACCCTGGGCCTCCTCCTTCCTGTACAGATGCAGGGTGGTATCAGGGGCAAATTAAGATAGTTGCATGCGACGACGAAAGGTCGGTGCAGCTTTACAGGATTGCCATCTCTAAAGTTGGTGAAGTATATCCCGGTGCCAAGCTGGCGGTGGTCGAGAAGAAGGAAATCCCGTCTCGTCCAAGAGCAAGAGCTTGGTTACCAACTACTCCATCAGAGCCTGAGGATATCATGCAGCTGCTAAGAGCATGCAATCCTAATCTTCCAGCAGACAAATGGAAATTTGTCAAGTCTTTTGAGGAGAAGTCAACCACCGAGGTGGAGTCGAAAAGAGCCACCATGCAAGTCATGTTACTGCTGACTGAGGACTCACTAGAGCCATTGGCGAAGAGCAATGGCGAAGTAAATTATGGCTTCTGTAAGATTAAAATCAGGACATACAGAAGCGACACGTTAGGCCAGCTTGCTGATGATGAAGAGTCGTCTAGCGAGATGGACGTGCATGAAAAAGAGTCAATAGGCGATGTCGACAGTATTGGACACGCTTCTTCTGGGGCGGATTTGACAGAAGACTTTGCTAACCTGTTGTCGGAGAAAGAGCTCCTGGGTGAGGTAGACGCAGACGTAACCAATGAGGCTCCTTCAAATAAATCTGCACCACAGTAAAGCAGCTACAGCAGCCCTTGTTGAACTAATGGCGGTAGAAAATCCTGACATTGTCCTCATTCAGGAGCCATGGGTGAGACAAGGGCGCATATGCGGATTGAGGGCTCCGCACTGTAAGCTTTATGCTGCCAGCTGTGCAGGTAAAAGTAGGACATGCGTATTAGCTAAATCTAAACTTAACGTTTTCTTAATCCCAAAATATAGCAATGAAGACTTCACGACGGTAAGCTGGGAAGCAGGTGACATCGAATTTCGTATGGCGTCGATGTACTTGGCCCACGAAGAACTCGTACCACCACAACTGTTGGTGGATTTGATAACGGACAGCGAAGCCTCCAAAAGCAGACTAATACTGGGTGGTGACGTGAATGCACACCACTCTGTATGGGGAAGCTCGGATATCAACGAACGTGGTGAGTTACTTTTCAATTACATTTTATGTACTAAATTGCTGTTATGTAATCGTGGGAACGATCCTACTTTTATAATCAGGAATCGTCAGGAAGTTCTTGACATCACCCTAGTCTCACATTGTTTAATAGATAAGGTGGTTCAATGGAGAGTATTAGAGAAGCACTCCTTCTCAGACCATCGCTATATTGAATTAATATTAGAAGAAGGAATCCCTCAACCTACTAGTTTTAGGAACTACAGGAGGACCAACTGGCAGGTGTATAACTACGAGTTGGAGAGAAATCTTCCCGAAATTCCCCCTTATTATCCAGAAAACGAGGAAGAATTAGATAAGCTAGTCAATTTGTTTACCGGAACATGTGCAAAGACAAAACCCCCATGGTGGTCCTCAGAACTTAGCCTTCATAAGAGTGTATATAGAACACTATTTAATAAGGCGAAATACTCTAATTTGGAAGACGATTGGGACTTCTATTATGAGCAACTCAAAGTCTATAAAAAAGAGTTGAGGAAAGCAAAAAGATCTTCATGGAGGTCGTTCTGTGAGGATATAGAAACTACAGCGGAAGCTTCTCGCTTAAGAAAGGTCTTGGCTAGATCAACGACATCTATTGGCTTTTTACAGAAGCCAGACAACGGCTGGACGACTTCTACCAAGGAGTCGCTAAGTTTACTATTAGATACTCACTTTCCGGGGAGCTCTGAAGTCTATAACTCGGGTCCTACCCGAACTTGCAACCCCAGAGTATCAGAATTTCAGATTAGCTCAGATATCTCAGACATAATCAATGGAACCAATATTACTTGGGCTATAGGAAATTTTAAGCCGTATAAATCGCCAGGCCCTGATGGGATAATACCGGCATAACTTCAGCAGCCTCTGGCTCATATCACAAGGTGGTTAGTAACCATTTTCAAAAGTACTCTTCAGTTAAATCACATTCCCTCAGCATGGAGGGAGGTTAAGGTCATCTTTATCCCGAAGGCAGGTAGAAGCTCGCATACCAAACCTAAGGATTTCAGACCGATTAGTCTATCATCCTTTCTACTGAAAACATTAGAAAAGCTGATCGACTCAGTTATCAGACACAGCGTACCCCACTCACGTATTTCCAAATCGCAACATGCCTACTGTAAAGGAAAATCTACAGAGACGGCCCTAAACTCACTGGTCACATCAATTGAAAGCTCATTTGAAGTTAAAGATTATTCACTGGCAGCCTTTTTAGATATCGAAGGAGCTTTTAACAATATCCTGCCTAAGGTCATAACGAACACGTTGTCAGACCTGCGCATCTCCGGAACCTTTGTGAATTTCATTGAACAGTTGCTTACGAGCAGGTTCGTGAATTCGACGTTGGGCTCTTCGGTGATGCGCAGATCTGTCTGTAGAGGTACTCCTCAAGGCGGGGTACTTTCTCCTCTTCTGTGGAATCTAGCTATGAACAAGTTGTTGCTGGATCTGGAGGAGAGGAGAATTAAGGTTGTGGCCTACGCGGACGATGTAGCTATATTAATAAGGGGGAAGTTTCCAGACACCCTCTGCAGTCTAATGCAAAGAACCTTAAAATATGTGGATACTTGGGCCAAAACATGTGGTTTGAGCCTGAATGCGGCCAAAACGGAACTAGTGTTGTTTACAAGGAAATATAAAATTCCCGACTGCCGGCCTCTGACACTCAACGGAACTCTTTTGCTGGTCGGTGAAAAGGCCAGGTACTTAGGTTTAACCCTTGACAGGAAACTTTCATGGAAGCTGAATGTTCAGGAAAGAATAAAGAAGGCTGCTATGGCGCTTTATTCCTGTAAGAGAACTGTAGGCTTAAAATGGGGATTAGCCCCCAAAATAGTTCACTGGCTATATACGGCCATTGTCAGACCAATTATGACCTACGGAGTCCTGGTCTGGTGGCCATCCCTTGATAAGAAAACTTGCATTAAGAAACTAGATAGTATTCAGAGGGCGGCAAGCCTCAGTATTACTGGGGCGCTCAAAACAACGCCAACTTCGGCTCTAAGCGTCATGTTGCATCTACTACCAATTGACCTATATTGTAGACAACTGGCCGCCAAAACGGCTCTAAGATTGAGGGAATCATCGATGCTCAAGACAAACAAATGGGGACACTCGCGCATACTTGGGATGTTTCCAGGTATTCCTAATACCACCGACTTTTGTGACTCGGTGAATACATACCTAGACAGGCCTTATACAGTCCATTTTCCATCCAGAGAGGACTGGGTGAATGGGTTAACAAACAACGAAAACGGGGTCAGTATATATACGGACGGCTCAAAACTCAATGATCAAGTGGGAGGTGGTGTATATTCGGAAACTATTTTCGCCAATTTATCCTTTCGCTTACCTGATCATTGTAGCGTATTCCAGGCCGAAATCCTGGCAATCTCAGAAAGCCTTTTAATGCTAAATAAAAGCGTAGTCACTGTTAGAGATATCTTCATTTACTCCGATAGTCAGGCAGCCCTGAAATCGCTTCTATCAAGCAAACACTCGTCTAAGACAGTAAAGGAGTGTTACAAATTATTAACAACACTTGCACAGTACTTTTCTATTAATCTACTCTGGGTGCCAGGACACAGTAACATTACAGGTAACTGTAAGGCAGATGAGTTAGCTAGATTAGGCTCCTCGCTCCAAATTAGTCAGGACAGGCTTGACATACCTATGCCCTTGGCAACATGTAAACTTTTGATAGACAGATACACCATTAGTGCTGCTAACTCCAACTGGAGGCAGTTAAACACCTGCGCTATAAGTAGGCTAGCGTGGCCCGAATGGAACATGGGTCGCACTAAGAGTCTACTTAAGTTAGGCAGGAGGGATCTAAGGATTGTAGTAGGTGTCCTATCTGGGCACTGTCTAATAGGAAGACATGCCAGTAGATTAGGGGCACCATCTAATGACTACTGTAGAAGCTGTCAAGATATAGAGGAGGTAGAGACAATCGAACACCTTCTATGCGGGTGCATGGCTCTGTGTACAAGGCGGTGGAGATTGCTCGGTTTCGCTTTTCTGGACAGCATTGCAGATGTTGCAAATCTCAAACTATCTAGTACAGCTAGCTTTTTAAAGGCCACACAATGGTTTAGAGAGGACCAAGTTGAGTAGGATAGGACAGTTCCGGTGGTATCACAAGGGGCCTCTAACTGGCCTAGGTGCGTCGTAGGACAGCCACTTCACCTAACCTAACCTAACCTAACCTAACTACGACCACGATTGAATTCACCATACCATCGATAAACACTTGATGGAGCTTCATCGCCAAGAAATGAATTAAGTTCATCCATGCAATGTTGCTGAGTTAATCCACGTCGAAAGTTGTAAAAAATAATCGCACGAAAATGTTCACGATTTAATTCCAGTTTTGGACCGAGATGAATCCTTTAAGTTACTGTAAACAACACAAATAGCGCTGGTATTTCAAAACGTTCTGAGTACGTAAAAGCCAAGAAATGTCAAACTTTGCGATACAGCTGTCAGTTGCCAGATCGCAACACCAGGGTTGTCAAATCCCGACATATACAAGGCACCCCTCGTAATGCAGTAAATGTAAAATGCAAAACGAATTTAGCATCACATATTATTAATAAGTATTTTTAAAAATTAAATAGATGTGTAAAAATAAATACATTTTTCAAGTTTCCCAATTGATAACAAATTACATAGATTACCAAAAATACACGAATTTTCGAAATTTTATAGAAAGCGTTTGAAATCAAAGGGCATATTATTTGAGATGATAGAGATTCTTGGAATCAAAAGATCTTTTCCTCGTGGCTTACCATTAAGAAATGTCGCCTCTCTTTTTTATGGCGATTATTTGTATGTGAATTTATGCTTCGTGCAAAAATGTTGCCCATTTATGGAAATATTAATGTAGAGTGTTAGTAGAATTAATAGTTTCACAAGTCTTAATAATTTTAAGCCTGCATTTCTTTTCCATGGTCCAATATTAATATCTAATTTCTTGATTTTTATTTCAAAAGTGTATTTTTTTATTTCTACTGAGAGAAAGGCTTGCGATCGTTTCCAGTTAAGTTATTTCACATTCAGTTATGTGCACTTATACTTCTTTCTATACTCAAGCAAAAAAACTATAGTTGTTTCATTCTCCGCAAATAAAATGTTGACGCTAATAAATTAATAAAACTTCGCTCACATTTAAAAATTAAGTGACACATGTCATAACTGCGATTTGATGGTATGCAAGAATATGAAAAATATTTTGCGTGCAAAATGCAACGGTACAGATTTATACTACGCTTGCGTGTGAGTGCTGAGCATGTACCGGAATTTATATGAATAAATTTACTTTAAAATGTATGCCACTCCTGCATGCCACACGTATTAAAGGCGCGCAAATTTAATTAAATTTTAATGCCATTTTTATATGCAGAATAGATGAACCAGTGGGGCGCATACGTGATTTTATTGCGCTCTTCGCTATTTGTTGTTTTTGTACTCTCCCGCAGATACGCACGAGGGTATTTTACTTTTGTTCACAGAACGGTTGTATGTGAACAGTATAAAGGAATACAGAAATATGCATACAAAAATGCTCAGAATGCTGAAAGGTATCACCATACGTCCGTCGTGCGCACGATTACTCGAGCAAAACTTACTATGATGCTTTCCATTTCAATTCAACCGGGCTATTCGGGTCATGTTCTTCGATTTCGATGTAACTCAAATATTTTTCTCTCTGGTCAAAATAATGAGACACGTATTTTTTTGTTCGTCCGAAAAAAGTTTTTTTCAAGATTTATCGGCAATTTTGTTTTTCGGCTCAAAATCGATTTTTTTTTAATTATATAAGAAAATTTTTTTTTAAATGCTCATATCTTAGTCAAGAATGAACCGATTTTAATAATTTTGGGTTCAAAATGATCGCCATTACTTACACGAGCGATTTCATGTAGAAACAATTGCAAAAACGTAGTTGAAATTTTTTTATTTAGCAAAAACCAAAAAGATTCGAAACTTTTTCGAAATTCAATATTTCAAAAAGTGTATTTTTTTTAACTTTTTCCAAATCAAGAGAACACCTCAAACTTCAATTGGGCTAACTGCCCAGTAGCTAAGCTAAAATGAGTTGTTTTTGAGTAATGAATTTTTGAGTAAAAAACCTGTTTCGCACTTTTTGTTTTTTGCAAAATAAAAAAGAGAGACCAAAATATTTGAGTTACATCGAAATCGAGGAACCTGACCCGAATAGCCCGGTTGAATTGAAATGGAAAGCACCCTATACATGTTGCAATAAAACTTGGCACAAAGCAATGAGATATGCTTAAGGTAATTTGGTACTGAAAATTGGCGAAATAGGTCAATGATCACGGTATCTCTTACATAACGGTAATTTTCGAAAAAAATAAAAACGTGATATGTCTGTTAAAATGAGGCAAAATAACTCAAATTCGGTTCAACTACTCAACCCAACAAAAAATTAGACGGAAATTAAATATTTGAAAAAAAAAAAAATTTTTAGTTAGGGCAAATTTTCCGTAAGTTCGTCTGCTGTTTCAAGCTATAACTCTTATTATCTATAAATTTGCCTGATATAAAAATTAGGCTATCACAAACATCGTTTTTATACTTCCATTTTTTGTTTCGTTTATTTGCGATGTGTCGCAATGTCACGCATTTGCGCACGAGCACATAAAAATACATACAAATACACCGACTCGCACTATCACAACGTAAAAATCAGCAGAATTTTTCCGTTTCCTCATCTCACCCACGTCACTCACTCAGTCGTTTTTTAAATTATTTCTTTGTTTCTCAGCTCTGTTTAATTTTTATTTTTCGTTTTTTTTTTTTGTATTTCGCTTCTATTCAAATTATACTCGTACTTACAATTGTGTAAATCGCACTTGTTAACGCCAAATTTTTCGCATGTAACATGCGACAACATCCTGTCCCCGTTAGTGGCCCATATGGATATAATATTACCGACTTCATCTTCTCGCCCGCACCGACGCCAACACCAGTCGCGGCTGCCGCGGCCGCCACAACACACGTTTTATGTTTGGCTTTCATTTTCATGTTCTGTTCTGCTTGTTGATTTGCTTTTTTATTGTTATTATTGTTGTAGTTGTTATCACTTGCTGTTGGTGTTGGGCAACAAAGATGTACAGCAGTGAAACTCGATCCCGTTTAACACCTTTTGCTGGTGCGGCTAGTGTTGTAGTATTCTTGTTCCTATTACGCCTCTTATTGTAGTCCTGTGAATTTGCGTGAGTTGTAGGCGCCTTTAGTGTGCCGAACAATAGCTGTTTATTGTGTATTAAACACACTTTTGGCTGAAGCAGCTAACCGGCTAAGCAGCCATAGACAGCCTTCTGCGTTCTCACCTGCTATATTTTCTACCGCTATCTTAAAGGTTTTGCTTTCGTCTGTCTTTGTAAAGTGCTTTTACATTCGGTAGCTGTTTGTGTTTCTGCCTGGAATATTATTTTCACTGTGATATTACATTTCTTGTGTATAGGTTACGTATACGCCATGTAGTCAGCGGTGATTGCTACTTAATCAATTTTTATGGTCTTTCGTAACTCTAAATGAAGTATTTCGTTCACTTTAGGCAAATTTTACTAAGACTACAGCAATTGAAGTGAGTTGGATGCTGCAATGAGAAAATGTGATACCTTTATAGTATATGTAGAATATATTAATTACGAAATAAATAATTTAGAATATACACAGAGAAAGCGAGAGGGAGCATGAAAATTCCCAAGTTATTTATACAAAATATTACGCACATTTTCCGCATGTTTCCATATTCATTTTGAATAAAAAAAAAGAATTTAGAAACTTCAATATTTGTGGGGTAACTTATTAAAAATTTTCCTCTCAATTCCTGTAAGTGCTTTTGGGTTGGTCTGAGAAATTTTAACGACCATCAGTTCAGTTATTTGTCCTCTAAACCAGCAATCTATCACTTTTTACGTTTTGAATACCTGCTGCTGTGGTCGAAGCTACACTAATTTCAGTTGTGTTTGCTTGTGGCAGTAAGACCACTAATACAAATGCAAACACAACTACATTATTTTCCAGGCAAGACGCAAACAAAAAGGTCAGCAGCTGGTTTCAATAACTTCTATAGCGAGTAAGAACAACTTAATATAAATAAATATTTACATATACCCAAATGCACACTCAATTATTGGTGTATATATCCCCATTTATATACGCAACTTGATGCTGAAAATTTGTCCTCTGAAAGGTAAATATTTGTATTTGCTAGCAAAATACTTTTAGTATGCTTTGCGCAGCTGTCGGGTTTTTCTTACTAAGATTATTATTGCAAATTCTAAAATATTTAATTTAAACTTATGGTTTTATGGCACTTAGCGGAAGACAAAATTTTTTATTTTTATTTTTTATCTTTCAGTTTTAATTTCTATATTATTTTATATATCAGTCTGTTGACATTAAGTGTGCTATTTAACAATTTGGCAAGGAATTTACATACATCGCTTATTGGCCAGTGTCAAAAGGGATACAATTAAAATAAACTAAAGTAATTTAAAGTTTAATTTGGCGGTCGCCGTAGCCGAATCGGTTGGTGCGTGAATTTGGAATTCACAGAGAGGACGTAAGTTCGAGTCTCGGCGAAACACCAAAATTAGGAAAAACATTTTTCTAATAGCGGTCGCCCCTCGGCAGGCAATGGCAAACCTCCGAGAGTATTTTTGCCACGTAGGTTTCTCCATTTGTGGAATAATATCAGGAAGGAAGTTCCAAAAATGAAAAAATAGCTTAGCTTGGCTTCACTTGGTGTGTCCAATTGGCGCCGGTTAGCACGAGAAAGAAACGACTGGCGCGCTTTGTTAAACTCGGCCAAAATCGCGTAAGCGGTTATCGCGCCAATTAAGAAGAAGCTTAGGTAAAGACCGTAAAGAGTCAAACTTCATCGTTTGATCTAGTTGGCTATACCTACATTCTGTAAGCTTAAGCTCCTTAAGCTACCATGACTTCGATATGAATATTAAAGTGCATTTTGTGAAATGGTATGTGTGTTCTTAAATCGCATAGAATGTTCGACACTTATAGCTGCTAACACGAGCAGACTCGAGACCTTCGTAATTCGAATTTTTAGGTGATTTTTGGAGATTTTGTGTACCGAAGGGGTTTATAACATAGAGGTTCTACGACAATAATACTTCACAAGACAGCTTATATTATATAGATAATGAGAAACACAAAATACCAGTATTAGTTGTAACATATTAATACTGGAAGGAGAAATTGAATCTGTATGGTATCCTATAAGACGAATTTGATTTTTGTTGAAGTATGCTCTTACATGGAGGGCCATAATGGGCAGCCATCTAACCTTACCTAATATCAGACACATATAATTTTATTGAAGTTACCTGAAAAGGAAAAAGGTACTACTTAGGAACCAGCATTAACACCGACAACAATGTCAGCCTTGAGATCCAACGCAGAATCTCTCTTGACAACAAATGTTGAGTATTACAGTCCTCTGTTGACGAACGAAACTAACATTCTACCAGGCTCTCACTATGCCCGTCCTAACGTATGGCGCAGAAGCTTGGACGATGACAACATCCGATGAAGCGCCGCTTGGAGTGTTTGACAGAAAGATTCTGCGGAAGATTTTTTGACTTTCGTACGCAACGGCGAGTTTCGTAGGCGATGGAACAACGAGCTGTAAGAGCTTTACGACGTCATAGACATAGCGCAGCGAATAAAGATCCAGCGACTTCGTTGGCTGGTTCATGTCTTCCGAATGGATACAAGCGCTCCGAATTTGAAAGTATGTACTTGATGCGGTACTAGCTGGTGGTAACTCTCCGCTGGAAAGATCAGGTTGGGAAGAACTTGACTTCAATTGAGTTGTCCAACTGGCGCCGGTTAGCACGAGAAAGAAACGACTGGTGCGCTTTGTTAAACTCGTCCAAATCGCGTAAGCGGTTATCGCGACAATCAAGAAGAAGAAGAAGAGTGTAATACTGCAGCTACTGAAATACTTATTTATAACCTGAAGAATGGCAATTATGCAATTAGAAAAAATATATATAATATAATTTTCCTTATAAATTCTTACGCAATTTTCGCCATTTTCAGAACTCATGTTGCGTGATTTCACTGTTTGTAGTCAAAAATAACCAGTTACGCCCGTTCCCTATTTCCAATTAAGAAGCTAACTTCTTACTACTATTTAAAAATATTTTAAATATTTTAAATTCACATACAGTTTTGCAAAGAAGCTACATGTGTCGGGCGAAAGGCGCCGACTTGTCAAGAGGGAGCGAAAAAGCTGCTTAGCTGCCTTATTCTTCTTGATTGACACGAAAATCGCTTAACTGATAGCTGTTTTAACTGGACTAGGATTAGGACTCATTGCATTTCCGCTAGTACCTTAGCCCCAAAGCTCCCAAATCTTAAATCAGTGGTATTTATTACACCGTCCCGTATTAGTGTGCACTAACTAGCCATCCAAACTATCATATAAAGCTCCAACAAAAAATCTGATTACAAAAAGGTGGGCTACTCACTCATTCCTCGTGTTCTTTCTCAGTTCTCTTTACCGGAGCCCTGCGCTTCGCCTGTGTTGGTACAGGCCGACAAAAGTTGTTTGACTTTGAGAGTCGCGAACCAAACTGCAACTTTTCGATCGGCTCTAAAAATATTGCAAGAAGAGAAATTTAAAAACTCTATTTTTTCTAAAAACTTTCCCGTTCAAAGCAAAGAATGCATTAGGTACGAGCCCTTTTTAAAAGTAATGGCTTAACCTTCATATACCGGCGTTAATTTTTGTAACACATATACCCGCGCACGGTCTCACAGACCGAAAGTTCAAACTACATAAAATAGTAGTTTTTTCAAACAAAACTAAAAACAAATTATTATTTTTCAATCCCGTAGATGTAATAAAAAAATAAAACTACGCATTAAATTTGTGTTCAATTATTTTATTGATTTTAAGTGATTAACAAAAAAGCCATCAAAATCGATAATTTTTTCTTAAGTACTACAAAAACAAAACAATAACATATTTTTTTATTCACATAAATAAAAATAAGTTACAATAACTTAAAAACACTTCTTGGACAATACATAAATTATAAATTATATTAGTTTTTAGTCTTGAAAAAAAAATCATGGCATATCGCAATCCATGTAAAAATCTGCCTTAAAAAGAAAACTTACGCTTTTACTTCTTAAAAAAAAAAAAAAAATGCCTTTTCTAGCTTAAAAAATATTTATTTTCAATAAAAACGTCAAACTAAACTGGGACACACTGTAGTATTTTTGAAACGCGGCTACAACTTCTTCAAATAATTCCCTTATTGGAGCTAGTTTATCTACGGCAGTCCTTTCCGCTCGCGTGAATTTATTGTCAAATCTTAGACAACGCATTAATAAATAAAATCGATTCCAGCTCATAGTTAATCGAAATATCTCCGAAGAGGAACCATCTGTTTTGAATAAATCTTTAGCATTGAAGCGACTATTTCTCCTAACTCCAGCAAAGATTAAAAGGCCTAAAAGGGCTTCGATTTCTATGTTGCTTGTATAGGTACAGTCGCTTTCTCTTGAAAAATTAGGTTTTATGAGATCAATATGTTCATTAGTATACTTTACAATTCGATTTATAACAACTTCAGTAAAAAATAATCTCCAAACCTCGCCTATTTCCTTCAAGTTTTTTGCTGCTTTTCTAGGCCCTGGCAGTTGAGTGACTATATTCCTAGCGAGACGTCTTAAACGATTTGACGGAGCATCATTATTCCACCTTGTGTGCCCATCTTTACCAAGATAAAATGCTCTATCATCTATCTCATTCAACTCCTCGTCGATTTCTTCATCATCTGCTTGCTCGGTATCATAACTTTCTACATCTCCTGCAACAAAGTGTTCAACGTCGCTGTCGCTGTTCTTCCTCCAAAAGTAGTCTGATTTGCTCTTCATTCATTATAATATTAAAAAGTACCTGGAAAATAGTAAAACGTAAAAAAATAAGAAATAAACAAAAAACAAAATAACTGCATTAACTTCACAAAAAATTACAGATATACCCGCGTCGGTCTCACAGACCAATTTTCACAAAACTCACCAACACGCCTGTCTAGTGCAAACGCCAAATCAACACTAATATAGAACTTGCAAGAAAACCACCAGCGAAATTTACACTAAAGCAGCTACAATTTTCTTCACAAACGTGCTGCATAATTTAGTTATTGCTGCTTATATATTTTTCAATTTAATCATATTCTCAGAAAAATAAATGAACTGCACACTCTAAAGCGTCTAACCGCCCATTTTATTTCCCCCCCCACTGCTTTGCTTAACTAAAACTTAAGTCTTATATGACAGCACAAAGGCATAGTTAAATTTCAAAATATCTCACTTCTCGCGTTATTCTTTGCCGAAGGTCATGGAAAGTCAAACAAAACTTCAAATTAAAACGCCTAAGGCACAAACAACGCAATCTATTTGTGGGTTTTTGAATTAGCAAAATTTAATGGAAATACTTTCCCAATTTAGCTGAAGATGATGACCTGCAAGCATTACAGAGGGTGTGAGTAATACAGCTCTACATGGCGCTATCTCTTGCTAGCGGTAAACGCAACAAACATTACGACCAATCATCTCAGTGTTGGCTTGAAATAGAAATAATCTTCCCAACGTCAAACAAATGAGTACATACATAACTATAAATTGTTGTTTTATGTAAATGTGCTTTGTTATCACTGTGCTTTGCTTGTTACCATTTTTGTTTTTACGTCATTTTCCCTCTTCTTCCTTCTTATGACAGTACAGAAATAAGTTGAGCATTTTTGTGGAGGGAGGCTTAAGTATTTTAACAAAGGCTAGCAATTCAGGGAAATCACATATTTTTCTTCACAAAAGCAGAGTTACATGCAAGGGAACTTCATGATCCGAAAGCACATCTCCCTGTGTTTACAAGCCAATTGTTGTCTACAACAATGTTTGAGCTTATTTAATTTTCCTTACTTAAAAATAAAAAATATATATTTCACACAGCAATAAAAACCACAAAATTTATTGTTGAACCTTTGTATAAAGTCAAAAGAAAATAAACAAATTTCCATCACAATTTTAAACTATTTAATTTGCAACTCTTGAAATTTTCAGCAACCTTAAACTTGCTTTTTATTATGTACAAACTTGGAAAATCTCAGTTATAGGAGTTTATTGTGGTGTTAATTATACTTCTGTAAAAAATAAAAGAAAGTAAGTAAAAACGTTTGTTTCCCCAACATCGGAAACATCAACCGGCTGGGAGAAAATTCTTGGCATTACTCAATTCCTTCCACCGTCAGGGTGGATAATCGTTTCGTTCAGGAAACCTTATCTCCCCGTAAGAACTCTAAAAGAACTGAATGAACTCTTTTTTACACGGTTTTCAAAAAGAAGTTTAATAAGAGTAATTTTGCAAATTGATCTTCGGAACAACTGGTCATGAAAGTTGAATACTTATAGAGGCCCTATCTCCACTGTTTTAAAGTAGCCTGTCCAATATCCTTTAGCATGAAAAACTGATGGAGCAAGGCGCTGACCTCTTTGAAGGAGAAGGTTAGGAGAGTATTCAATAACTGCTATCAAATCAGAAGCTTTCAAACTTTCAAGAGTAGACTCTCTCTCGTGGGAGTCAGGAGGACCTTATCGAGACTACAACGCACTGCGGCCAACTTCCTTGGTACGGAGCCCATTCTGCCAGTCCAATCTGCAGCCATCAAAGCCCCGGTTAGCAAACGGGTTACCCTAACCCACAAGCGAGCTTGATAGGCTGAGAGAGGCTGCAGATGGGCAAAACTGATGATAATTGTCATGTCCGATCGACTGTCGCAGTTCCTCCTGCCACTAACCAGAAGGGACTGTAGGCAGCTGGTTGGACTAGTGACGGACCAATTTATATGGGAAAAGCACATAGAAGAGGGAGACATCTCAGACAGTGCACTCTGCCCAGCATGTGGAGAGGAGGAAGAGACGGCGGACCACTTCCTGTTCGTGAGCCCAGCCTTCGCTCGAATCAGCCTTGAGGTCTTTGGCAATGATATGGTAAGAAGCGACCACCTTGGCTCCTTGGCACCTCATGATCAACTCAGATTTCTTCGAAGGTCGAGTAGATTTAAAGAAAATTAAAAAGGGAGCCCGAGTGCAGTATAATTGACTTAATGGTGTCTGAGTGCTGTACTTGTTAGTCTGTCCGAAAAAACAAAAAAAAAGGTAACCACGCCAAAGCGTCTTTAAAAGTTCTTGTTGATGCCTTTTCGGAAAATTCTTTGAGTCGCGAAATACCATCGTACGTGATATTGCACAGTTGGCAACCTAGCACGGATCTTTGTGGCACACCAGCTGTGACTTTGTAGTTGAAAGCTCCAATGTCGCTGTCGTAGTGCAACACTCTATGGGACAAATAGCTAGAGGTTATTCTTTGTAGATAGCTAGGCACTTGTAATATGCAGAGAGCGGGGAGTATTTTCATACAACTAGCCCTGTTGAATGCGTTTTTAACATCTAACATCACAATTAAAAAGTACCCTTTGGTTCCATCTAACCGTCGCTTGTCATCGATCCCCCAGTTTTGCCGCTGGAGCTCAACATGCATAGTGGACGATATGCAGTGGGAAAACAAGTGCCTTAATATTTTGGTATAAGTGCCAATTTTTGCAACTTCCAGCTATTTGTCAAAATGCCTTCTCTCAGTTACATATTGAATACCCGTCTGGTCCTGGAGCTTTTCGAGGCTTGCTTCGAATACTTTGTTCACATTTACCACTGGGATGTTAATGGCTGGTTAACTTGCGAGGTCCATAGCGAAGTCAGGCTGCATATTATTGCCCTTATGTGTAATCTCGTAGTTCCACTGCTTATGAAAGAAAATTCGATGACGGAACCAGCACCATTTTTGGCGCTTATAAACGCTCTGGAAGAAGCTTGGAAATAGATCACAAGAGTATGTAGTTTTATCGTAAATGACGCTATCATACTCTAAACCGGGTGGAAAGTAATTCTTTTTCTTTTAAAGTTAATAAAATTCCAAAAACTCTATGTACTATTTAAACAAAAAGTTATGGGGATACCCTAAAATTAAGAAAATATAGTTGATCAATTTCAAATTTACTTGATTTGAAGTTCTTGAAGGTTTTATATTTAAATTTTGTATGCCATGCATTACGCATCTCTGCTCGTTTTAATAGAACATCCACCCTTGTACATGAGAGTTTCCGGTAGGTAGTAGAAAAACCACAGAATCATCCAATCAATTAGTTAGAGAAACACTTAAATCTATGCCTAATTTGCTTCTGAGTAGTTATGCTTCTGATACTGAATATGAGTTTTAGTAGAAAAGTTGTAGAAATCAAGTCAATGCTTTATGGTGCTTTGGAATAATCAATTAAAGTGCCGCTCGTATATAAATCCGGTTTGATTCAATAACTCCGACCAGACTGTTATCGGATCAAATGCGTACAAAAAGGCAAAGAAACAAGTATGTGATAAACAGAAGCCCGCTAACATCTCATAAGAGATTCAAGCCTTAAAATGGCCAGCAGAAGGTAAGTGAGTCATCCGTATCCATCAAGGAAGGCGATAATGGCGATACTGCAGATTCGTTTAAGATTGTGTATTAATAAAGACACTCTTTTCTTTTCTAAACAACAAACTCCTAATTCCTTGTCGTCATTCGATTGCCAGCTAATTCAACACAGAGAAATATGAATGCTCGATTCAAAACAGATTTTCTCCCTTAAAGTAGGTATAGATACTCAAAAACTCAAACTTTAATAGAACAAAAAATTTTAATTTCTTTCTTAAAGCAAGTCATTTTGTTACTCTGCTAATTTTTTCACTTATTTCGAGCGGTGAGTGGTTAAAACCAACAAACCGAAAACCACCAAAAGTGGTAGTTGCAATAACAGTTAAACCACTTTATTAAATGCAAACCAACTCAAGAAACAAACAGGAATGTCCTTTGCTGCTCTACTAAAATGCAGCCAAATGTCAAAGCCGTTGGCTGTTACTCCGTAAATTATAAGTGCATACATATATAGATGCATACATAGCTATCACTCTTCTCTAGTCCTTACCAACACTGTTGCATCGTACTTGCATATACTGGGAGTCGAAAGCTGCCTCATATATACGCATACGTATGTGATACGGTTTCATACTCATCTACACTCGCCAACATAACTATCGGTACATACTTGCTGCCGTCAAGTATAAGCTGTCTAGGGAAGAGTAAGTTGATTTTCGTGGCATAACTCGAAAGCGATTTTTTTTTTTTCATTATATCCTGCAGCTGCATTTGAAATGTTGATCTATGGTTGGTTTTCTTGTAGTGTTGGGAAAATTTGGTTGCCGACATATATGTCTGTGTATATATTGTTGTATCCAACTTCTTGCGGTTGCTGCTTCTTGGTATGTTTAGTTTACAAACTTATTTTTTGTTTGTAATTTTTTTGTAAATAAGTAGCTAGCGAGAACACGTTGAGTGTTCACACTTCTGCACGCTGGCTGAGTACAATATTTGAGATGCGAGTGTCAAAACCACACATAAGTATGTATAAGTATGTATATGTACTAGGCCGGGTCGATTTGTGGGGAGGCAAAAAAATCTAGGGATCAAAATAAGAAACTTTGCCGAAGGAACCATACCTCTAAAACGAATTCTGATGTCCCCCAATTCAAAATATCACCATTTTTGGCCTTTACATGCAAAAATCAGCTAAATGGCTATGTTTTTTCTTTATTTTTATTTATTTATATAATATTTATTATTTATTTATAATAATATCTATTTTTTCTCTTAAGAAATTTGTTTAGTCAGAACATATGTAAATGAAAAAATTAATTTAAGTGAGTTATAGAAAAGAAATTAAAAAGTTCGACCCAAATAAGGGGACATCAGAATTCGTTTTAGAGGTATGGTTCCTTCTTATAGAAGCTCGCTTCCCTATTGTCAAAAAACTCGGAGAGCCAATTTTCACAGGACTCTCTTGTGGACAACTTCCGACTACCAAGCTCGTTCGCCATGGACAGAAATAGGTGGTAATCACTTGGTTCACGGACTATCCGGACTATACGGTGGATGCAAAAGAACTTCCTATCCGAGCTCCCGGATCTTCTGGCGCGTCACCAAAGATGTGTGTGGCCTGGCGTTGTCCTGATGGAAGACAATTCGGCCTCTGTTGATCAAAGATGGCCTCTTCTGCATGAGTGCTACATTCAAGCGGTCCAGTTGTTGGCAGTACAGGTCCGAATTGAGCGTTTGGCCATAGGGGAGCAGCTCATAGTGGATGATTCCCTGCCAATCCCACCAAACACACAGAAGAACCTTCCTGGCCGTCAATCCAGGCTTGGCCACCGTCTGGGCAGCTTCACCGCTTTTCGACCACGACCGTTTGCCCTTCACGTTATCGTTAGTGACCCACTTTTCATCGCCAGTCACCATCTGCTTCAAAAACGGGTCGATTTTGTTGCGATTCAGAAGCGATTCGCATGCATCCATACGGGCAAAAATGTTTTTTTGCGTCAAGTCGAGTGGCACCCATACATCGAGCTTCTTTTTGAATCCAAGCTTCTTCAAATGGTTTATAACGGTTTGATGACTCATGCCCAGCTCTTGGCCGATACTACGGCTGCTACTATGCCGGTCTCTTTCGATCAATTCAGCGATTTTATCGCAATTTTCGACGACAGGCCTTCTGGACCATGGCACATCTTCGATCACCTCTGCACCAGAACGAAAACGTTGAAACCATCGTAGTGCGGTGGAAATGGAAACTGTATCGGGTCCATAAACTGCACAAATTTTATTGGCAGCATGAGATGCATTTTTGCCTTTATCGTAGTAGTACTGTAAGATATGCCGTATTTTCTCTTTATTTTGCTCCATGTTTGCGACGCTATAACTCACGAACGACTAAAAGCAAACAACAATTAATCAAACACGTGTTAGCACGTGAAAAGAGCTTTCCAAAAAGCTCTAGCGTGAACCGATGCAACGAATACAACTAGAACTACGCGCTTGCAAAGACAAGCTTGCGGAAATACCGCAAGGCTTTTTTGACAACCTTTATTATAAGAATTCATCCAAAATATTTTGAAAAAATATTAAGATTTACATGATCTGGACCGATTTCAAAATACCCTAAAAAATATAGTTTTTATAAACAAAATTAGTTTAAAATCTTTTCCTCAAAAAACCAGCTCAAATGAAAATTTTTAAATTGAAAAACTTAGCTTTAAAACTTTTATCGGCGGCATCAAAATGAGATTTTCCAATTCATGTTTTTTTGTAAGACAGATTTCAGGAAAACTCGAATAACTGAATAAAAACTTTACGGGTTTAGATTTTTTGAAGTATAATTCTCAAAAATAATTATTGAAGATACTCATAAATCGATCGAGATCACGCAAATCTTAATATTTTTTTAAATATTTTGGCGGAAGTATATAATATAATAAATTTTATAATTTCAGTGGAAAAACCGCAATTTTTTTTTTTTTTTGTTGAGACAACCTAATATGCAAGGTTGGCAATTTAAAGCTTAAGTGTTTGTTACTAAAAAAGATATTAAAAGTAACCAATTTATTTGTTTTTCATTTGAATAATCATTAATTTAAGTTCAGACATGTTTATTTCAATAATTATTTGAAAATGATATCGCGCAAATGGCCACCTTCACCCTTAAAGACCTTGAGGGGATGTACTCTTTTACCGCCGTTTTCCGACAATTGGTCAATGTTTTAGTTCTCAATTGAACAAAAATTCTTGGATGTTTCAGGTTTCAAATACTCTCGCATATAAAAGCTGGTGACTGTAAGTTTGGATCAAAAATGGGGTCATTCAATCATGAAAATGAGTCATCAAAAATTCCCGATTTAAGTTATTTAGCCATTTGTAGTTTGTATGAAAATATCTCCAACTCGTTACGAATTATGAGATGGAGAGTCATTCAATGGATGCCCATTTCTTGAGAGTGACTTACGCCTAAGATAATGGAAAACTCGCTCACATGGCTTCGATATTTGTATCGGCTCATCTTAATAGGATGCTGAGCTGGCATTACTCGGCCTACTAGAACACAAAAATTTTGGGCGTGGATGCCTTCTACAATAACCAGCTGGGGTACTTTCATGTTTTTGCATATGAAACGCGTTTTTAGTTTTTATATTTCAAAAGTTATATTGAATGAACAATTCATTTTTCTTAAGTTCCTTCTTATGTTCTGTCCTTTTTCATAGGATAAACTTTCTTCAGCTGACGCTTCCAACGCGGGATACATAATCAATCCTCTATACAGGGTGACCTGCTGAAAACAAACAACCAAACTAGCGTGCCTTGCTGAGCAGAGGTTCCGCAATGGTTATTTACTAAGTGTTAAATATTCAAAACACCATAACTTTTTTGTGCGAAATTAGTTTTTATTGATTTCAAAGACAAAATTGTTCAAAAATGATTACAATTTTAACATAAGTATATTCACTTTAGCCCGATATAACCACCCTTTGTCTTGACTATAGCCTTCAAACGGTCAAAAAATGAGTAGCATGCTACACGAATGTGATCTTGAGGTATTTTGGACCATTCTCGTATAATCGCTTTCTTCAGCGCATCCATACTGGCATATTTTTTAGCCCTCACCTTTCTCTCCAAAATGGGCCAGATGGAAGAGTCCATCGGACTTACGTCTGGCGAATTCGAAAGCCACTGTGTGGACGAAATGAAATGTGGAGCATGATTTTTTTACCATTCTTGGTTCACACGAGCTTTATGAGACGGTGTTGAGTCCCGTTGGAACATCCATGGTCTACGACCGAAATGTTTGCGTGTCCACGGCTCTAAAGCAGCTTTTAAAATATTTTCCCGATAATAAGTCGCATTCACTTTGACACCAGGATCGATAAAAACGATTGGAGAGCGTCCATCAGCGGTCACTGCGGCCCAAACCATTACTTGCGATGGGAAATTGTTTCGAGTGGCCATACCTAGGCTCAAATTCTCGTATGGGCGTTCGGTCAAGTAAACATGATCGTTTTGAGTGTTTATGAACTGCTAAATTGGGAAATTTTTTTCATCAGAAAACGCAATGTTAGGAAATTCGCCACGTTCGTGCAAGCCCAACAACTCCTTTACTCTTTCGCACCGACCTTTTTTTTGCTGGGGTGAAAGATTGTGTGCTTTTTGGAACTTGTAAGCCTTGACCTTGAGCTCATTTTTCAATATGCGTCGAATGCTGTCTTGCCATATTTTCAGTTCTTTGGCCATTTTTCTTCCACTTCGACGTTGATTTCGTTCAAGTCGAGCTTTCACTTTCCGAACCATTTCTGGCGTTGTTGCGGTTTTTTTTGGTCCACCTCCATAGCGTTTTGCAATGCTACCAGTATCATTGTAACGTTTTATAGTGCGACACACAAACATTTTATTCACTTTGAGGTGACTGAGCTCACGAACAATGGCTGGTTGTGATTTTCCAGCCAAATATAACACAATCACACTATTACGTTTGAATTCCATCACAGAAAAAAAAATTCAACAAAACTGAGACGCAAATGCTTTTGATGGCTTATAAACAATATATTGAACTGTCATTAGAACAATTTTGACGTTGATGTCATGAGCAGTTTTACAGATACAAGCGGTGTGAAGTTGGTAACACTTCATATCGTTCATCATGTAGTCCCACATAATATAAGCACCAACGGTTCCATTGTGATACTTTAGTTACTTGAAGTTATTCGTTCGAAAAGTAATTCCTTCAGATACTTAGCAATAGGCTTAGCCAAAGGTGCACGTGCCACCCATAGACGTACATAAATAATTGGTTAGTTTGGCCAAGCTCCTCCTCCTATTTATGGGGGCTTCAGAAAATCGATTTTTTTACTGCAATCGATAGATATATTATAGGAGAATATGCCCTCAAAATTGTGTAGCGGAATTCAACGTGATTTCGGAGTTACAGGCGTGTGTACCGTCCCTCGTGTGAGTATACTTTCTAACTTCTGAAAACTTTGAAACACGTTTTCTCAAAACCATGTTTTTGAAAATGGCGTATAAGATTAAAAAAACGACGAAAGTTATCGTTTCATGCGCAACTAATTAAATAACAAAATACAAAAAAAAAATATTTTTTAATGTTATTTAACATCTTTTTTGAAAAAAGAAAAAGCGAACAAAAGCACTTTTTTCAATAATTAATTGTGTTTTCATTTTTTCATATTTTTATACAAGAGTAGTCTATTACGAGTATATGCGGAAAAGTCTTCTGAATAAGACAATATTTTTCTTTTGTGTTTCAGGTGAAAACTACGACCGCAATCTTACACGCCGTTTTACTAGCGAGCAACGAGAAGCTGTGCGAGATCCCTCATATGTCCGCCATTTTGTTTTTTTATTTATGTTAAAAAATTGGTTATAACTTTTCACTCAGGCCTTCAAATAAATGCAAAAGATTATTCTTGTGTGTCGCTTTTATCGCCTCGAAAAAAAATTGAAAAAAAACCGTTTTTTGAAGCCACTGATAAGAGGCCTCCCTTAAAGCGTGCGTCTTGCTGTTGTTCCACAAATGAAGGGGCCTATAGTTTTAAACCGACTCCGAACGGTAAACGATTTTATGTACGAATATTCGAACCTACGCACTCCCGAATGGTAAGTCGTAATTATGGAGCAATAAGACACACCACATTGAGCATAACTGAGATAGATATATTTTATATCCTGAGCTCTGGATTGCTGTCATATAGTATGGCAAATTGAGCACCCAAAACATCGAATTAATGGGTCACCCGCCGTATAGTCCTGACTTGGCACCGAATGACTTCTTTTTATTCCCGTACGTAAAAAACAAACTGAGAGGTCAACGTTTTTCGTCACCTGAAGAAGCGGTTGCGGCATTCAGAATGCATGTTTTGGAGGTACCTCATTCAGACGCATGCAAAAGTGTATAGATCTTCATGGAGAATATTTTGAAAAACAATAAAGTGATTTTCGATTATTAAAATTTGTTTTTGTTCTCTAATCCCGGAATATAAAAGGCACCCCTCGTAAAAGTATATATATGAAACATACATATGCATATAAACATAAGTACAGTGTAACCTCTCCTAACGGACCTATTATCCGAACACTTCAAAACACCTCTTTTGAGAGCACCTCTCTTAGACGGACCTCCGCGCAAGGGAGGTTTCACTGCATATAAAAAATTCACAAAAATCCTTCCCTAGCACCACTCCTCTTATTCTGTACTTGTACTTATGTATGTTTTAGTGATTTGTAACCGGGGCAGCAGCTCGTTCGTTTGGCTCGTTAAAATTAAATTTGTATCGCAAACTGACTTTCACGCTTGCTTGCCTCTTCATTTACTCATAAAATCTATTTACTAACTAGCAGCGGACAACATTGACGATGAGGAGCGAAAGGAAGTTAGGGGACAACTTGTGCTTTTGTGGTTCGACTTCGACTTGGTTACGCCATTCTTCTAATGGCTGCTGCCATAGTTACTGGACACATCTTCGCCAAAGTACTACTCTGATTTCCTCTTCTAATTTATTGCCCTCAGCATATCAGAGTTTCCACTTCATAGCTGGCGCTTGACTTGTTGACCGAGCTTCTTGCTCTTTTAATAACCCTTAGTGCTCAGCCATGTGCGAATACACGGCATACATACTTACACATAATAACCTACAACTGACAGTAAATCTGAAATATATTTTCATTATTTCTGCAATTGCTGCAACTAGATTTGGGTATCTCTCTACAAATCAAGATTTTCAAAATTGTGAGAGACGCTCATTAAGTTTCACCTTTGCAGATATTTGCAAAACTGCTGATTGTTGCCACAATTTCCTATTGTTGTTATTGTTTTTGTTATGACTTTGGTAATTGGTAACTTTGAGTCTTCATTGCATTTATTTATTTTTATTTTTTAATTTGTTTTTTTTTCAGATTTAAACTAACCACTGTATAGCCGCAATTCACTGTTTTTAATTCCGCAAATCATTGGTGGCTATTGAAAGCTTGCATAAAAAAACAGTCGTTAATTTTGCAGGGTTTCTCAACAACGCTTTTGCTTCGCTTTTGTTTTGCAAAATGAATTTTATTGTTGTTCTTGAGTAAACATATCGATTTTTCTACAGTTTCTATATTTTCTTTTGCCAAATCCAGTGTAGCCGATTCTCTCTGCGTCATTTTCCTTCTCTAGACAGCTGAAACGATTAACAGCATAATGCCCATTTGGATTTGGATGCCGCTGAAATGTTTACTGCGAAATTGGGCACGTGCCCACCCGAACTCTCTGTTAACACTCTAATGATGAATTAATTGCCTACAATAACAAATACTTACCAAGTGGTGACGAAAATGTCTACAAACGGAAGAAGTAGTCATCATAAGCGCGCCAATTATTTTAAGTGCCCATAACTGTAAAAATTCAAGTTTGCGTGCCTAAAAGCGAATTCGGCGTTAATTTGAATTTTTCTTTTTTTAATTAAACAGAATTGATGAGTGCGTATTAGCTGAATAAATAGCAAGAATAATTCAGAGAAAAAATTCAGACAAATTAAGGAATATTAAATTCAAGTGGAAATAAATTTGCATATTTTGTGTCATAAATTCAATTCATAAAAGTTCCTTGAGATCGCGTTAATGGCTAGAATACTTACATACTTAGGAAGGAATAATTAAATATGTTTTTACTAAGGTGTCTAATTTTCACCCTGTGTCATCTTGTGTAATCTAATAAATTCGTGATGCCCTCATAGAAAAGCTATATTTTATTTCAGAGCAAATTTTAAAGTAAAATTACTCAAAAGCATAGAAATTAAAACGTTTGCTAAAAAATTTTGCAGGCAATACTGTTTTTGTTTTGCCACAAAATGTCAGCAAAAGAGAGTGTCGTGTCCCAAGCGATAAAATCAAAAGAAAATATTGGGTAAAATTAGGCAACTCATCATTGAAACCAGGCAAAAAACTTGCGCGTATCACTTTTCGTCAAGGGATTTCGAGATTGAACCAGATCGGATTAGGGCGAAGTTCTCTAGTGATGCTCTTCCGATGCCTATCGAAATATTGCATTGCTGGAATGAGCTCGAGGGGCCCATCCTTTGGTTGACGCTTCTAGACAAACAGAGTGAATCCCTTCTTATTTAAAAAGTCTAGTATTATTCAAAATAATTTTGATTTCGATCATATATCTACTATTTGTCGTGTATTTCATATGGAAAAACATTTGGCCCGTCTGGCGGAATGACTTTTAGGAACGCCTTAAGGAACAAAATTCAAATCCAACATCAGTGAAATACCATATTAGGGACCGATTAAAAAGTTTAAAGACACAACCGAAACAATTCATTGTGTTTGAGACAATACAGCACAGTCAATATCCAAAATTCGTACAAGGATTAACGTAGGTCATCTGAGGGTGGGAAACTAATTTTTTTTGTGGGATACCTATGACTTATGTTATCAAATGAAATGTGCCCAAAGTTACAGAAATTATTAAAACCCAACAATTAAATTGAAAATACTAAGTTAAGTTCTATTTTATTATTTTATGGTTTCGGTTATCACAATTGTTTTCTATACTTAAAAAAAATCATACCAACATAAGTTGGGACCCATTACTAAATTATAGCTTTACAAACAAAATTGCCATGAAAAATAGTATAAAAAGAATATATTTAAATGATTTAAACGATATTCTACCTGGTGGAGTTAAAGTGGTAATCTTGGTAACCAACTGTTAATGTATCGGCGTACAGACTTAGTGCTTTTTGCCGAGTCTCCGTGCGAATTGCAGGATTTGATCGATGGAATACGCAATTATAGCTTTCAATGGGCTTTATAGTAAATTTGTTCAAGTTGATGATGATCAAGATGCATGGTGTTTAAAGAGTGTAGCAGAACTCCTTTTTCTTATGATTGGAGAATATTGAGATTATTAACGAATATAAATATCTGGGCGTGCTGCTGAAATACAAATACCCTTATGCGAAACACTTAAATCTGAGGCTGGCTGATTCTAAAGCCACTATCAATGCAATTTGACTTAAATACATATATTAAAAATCTTCGAATCTGCATTTCAAATAAACTTAAAATTTATGACGTGTGCTCAAGATCTATCATGTTTTATGGCGCGCAAGTTTGCGGTGTGGACGAATAGGATTCAGTTGAGAGACTTCGACGTCTCTTTTTAATATACTTTATTTTTGCCGCCTAGTTTTCCGTATTATATGATTCACATCGAAACAAATTTGGTTACGCAATATTAACATACACTCCGAGCACAGATGTACTTTGTCTTGTGGGGATTTCTTCTGCCAATTCACAGGCTTCCGACAACCTTGCTGAGGAGATTGTACGCCTCGGCGCTTATTGGGTAAAAAAGGGGAAGGATATACCGGTAATGATAAATATGGCGCCTCTTAATGCTTTTATCTAAGTCTTTGTCTGCCTTCATTGCTTCGTTTTTAGATGATCTTAAGAACAAAAAACTTTCGACTTTTCTGGACTGTGCTGCTAAATCAGAAGCGCACGGTTTGTATGCTAACTTAGCATTTAGAGATGTTAAATATCTCAGTGATGGTTTTTCTGCGTATGCTATTAGCTTAATTTTTCGTGCAAGAGTATGATACTTTCTACCGCCCGTACAGTGGGTAACTTAGGTATCGCTGAAAACATCCAACACGTCGCTGACATCTGCACAATTTATAAAACATATTCGTTAAGTTAAAGACGTTAGATTTATCTAATATTATAAATATCTAAAATGGCTGGGATTATAGAGCTTTTTATAAATCTTTATCCTGCTGGCTGAAGTATAGGGAAACGATTTTAAATGAGTTTTCAGAAATACACTTTTGAGTTTAAATAATAATATTAGGCACGCGCAGAAGCTTTAGTTATATATACAACTGTTGAACATGAATCCTTTGAATTAAAAATGCAGAAAAATGTGACATTTTATAATTATTTTAAATTATTCTGACTAACAACATATCAATGATATAGTCATATTTTCTACTAGTTATAAGTACCCATTGTACACACATAATTATCTTTTAAAAATAAAGAACATAAGAACTAACTTACCGACCTCCTTTTATTTACAGAAAGGCGATAAGCTTATGCCTATTTTTGCTTTACTTCCAAATTCCATCATTGCTAAAGTACCATCCGAAATCAGTTGTCAAACTTGACACAACCTTTTATAAGTGAATAATGTGGTACACCTTTTTACATATATTATTTATATAGTCCCATACCAATCCTCCCACTACCAACAACACACACTTCCTTACTCACACTTTCCTTAGCTCTCCCACTTATATTCTCACATCTCTTCTTCATGCATTTTAATTTTCTCCCTAACTAACTGATCTTTTCTTCCTCTTTGTTGCACAACAACAACAACAATTTACATTTTGACTCTCAGTAATAGTTTCTAAGGTCATATTTGGTAACTTAGTTGTACGAATTGTGTAATCTTGGAAATGATTAATAAAACTAAAAGGAAGCACGGATTATTATACAATACATATAAATATATTAGTTTGCGGAAAAAGAAGCCAAGCCAGGCCGCTGAAATTGTGAATGGTGTTTATAGTGCTGATACTGTAACAACTAATGACGTGCAATTTTGGTTTCGTTGATTCCGTTCAGGCATTTTTCCTGTTATGGAAAATGTTGATAAAATCACAGAAATAGTCGTAGCATCACCCAAGAGCTAAAGATGGACCCTTAAACAGTTTTAAGCCATTTGTGCAAGAATGTTACGCAAAAATAATGCATTTCTTTTTCCCCAAGCGAATATTAGTCACTCTTTAAAGTGGTGGCTTAATTGTACAGCATTTCATTTAGCTTAGAAAATATTGTGATTTGAATTTCACATCGGGTGCTGTATCAAATAAGCTGCAACCCACTAGGTATAAGTACATAAAATGAGTAGCCAGTGCACAGGTACATGTATATATACATAGTTAGATCATGTGTTGCCTAACTTTTCTTTCTTACATTCTTGCTGTTAGTTCACTTAATTTACCACACCCAGCATTCCTTTGCCGAAAAGAAATATCGAAAGTCAGAATTAGCGTTAAACGTTATCCGTAGGCGGTTTGAGCACCAGGCTCAACGCCGATTAATTTACCGATGCAGTTGCTGAAAACTATTTGATACCACCCCTTCGGCTGTTCACTCTCACTATTATTAGCCATGTTCTACTACCGAGATAATTTCTAAGTCAAGTGGTATGTACTGTGTCGCGTTTTCTCGCCGCTACTAAACATATTTCTTACTAGTTTTCTCAATTTTTTAATAAAATAGTTTTAGATAAATTAAAAAATGTAGTTATAACGAAAAATATTATTTTAATTGAAAAAGTCATTTTCCCTATAAAACATTTGATATAAACATGTTTTCTTCATAAATCATTGACTGGAATTTCATGCTAATATTGAATGAAAAGCGATTTCTGAAAGGTTTCAACAAACTCAATGTATGTAGTGCTGACGATTGGGCCATAGAACGACTCAAATCATCGCGGCAAACCACGAAAAAGAAAAACATCACTTTTAAATGAATTTACGCGTGCTTTTAAAAGTAATACGCGGAGATGGCGAACGATGTATCTATCATTGTTTGAAAAATCTTTTAAATTATAAAAAAAAAATAAATAATTGGCGCTTACACTTCTGTTAGGTGCTTGGCCGAGCTCCTCCTCCTATTTGAGGTGTGCGTGTTGATGTTGTTCTACAAATGGAGGGACCTACAGTTTCAAGCCAACTCCGAACGGCAGATATTTTTATGAGGAGCTTTTTCATGGCAGAAATACACTCAGAGGTTTGCCATTGCCTGCCGAGGGGCGACCGCTATTAGAAAAATGTTTTTATTAATTTTGCTTTCACCGAGATTCGAACCAACGATCTCTCTGTGAATTCCGAATGGTAATCACGCACCAACCCATTCGGCTACGGCGGCCGCTTTTAAATTATATTCATACAAAAAATTCAGTTCGATACATCTGCTATTTTGCTATGTGCTAGATTTCGGTTTTTTCTTGAAAACACTAAAAGTCTTCCGTAGGTGTTTGCCCGCTTAGGCATGGAAGCCCGTTCTGATACCATCCGTTTGTGCTTAAGCTCCCCCTCTAATTTCCTATTGGGTGAAACCATTTTGTCTCTTTAATAAACAATGAAATACCCATCCCCTGCGGATTCTAGATCTGTCATGCATTCAAAAAGGTAAGAGTCTCGACAGCGATGCCGCGTTCTATCAAAAGCGGAATAGTGATAGAGGAAGTGGTAAACACTCTCCACTTTCTTCTTGTTTCTGCAGCTGCGACATAAGTCATTCGAGCGGAGCACATACTTTTCTTTTGCTCCCACTAGGCAGTGCACGATGATGTTACCAACAAACTTTACTAACGGCATGAGAGGTCTAGTTCCGTATGCATTCAATCTATTACATACCTACCTAGTTACCTCACAAGTGGGCTCCGTCGTCCATTTAGTGTTGGTTTGCGTGATAAAGACTAGCCTAATCCAGGTTTAGTTTGAAAATCATGGGATGCACCAGCGTTCGTGGTGCACCGCTTAGCTACCTCATTTCGAATAGCCACACTAAATGGTACAATGCACTACTAACGACTGAATGAAGTACCCTGGCACTGTAGAGATTTCAGAATATACAGTGATCGGGCGAGTTCCTGACCCACAGCATAGACTCTTTTATGTATATCAATGAAGTCTGCTCGAAAGACACTACAGTAGTCAAGGAGCCATCGGCTAAGGTTCAGCTGCGGAACTTTCACTTTCAGATGTTATACCCAGTGTCACATAAGACGTAAAAGAAAAATTTGTAAAAATATTGCATCTATGAAATATATTGCCGTTATTAATTGTGACCTCCCAGTCAGCAGCAGCAGCAAATTTGGTGGACACATACACATATATTATATAAAGTATATATTTATGTGCCGTTTGGCAGATCCATACGAGTGTACAGTAGAATGAAATCTTTAAGACGCTGACACTGACAACAAATGTACAAATGGAAAGATACAGCAAAAAGTAATAAAATAGCAGCAACTAAGCTTACTAAATACTTAGTTGTTGTTGCAGAAATACACATTAACCTAAGTAAGAACTCACTCTTACAACAGAACGCCCAAATGTGCGTAAAAGTATGTATGTATGTGTAAGCAAGCCAAAAGTTATAACATTAATGTAATGAATGCGCATGTTGGACTGACAGTTTGGAGTTTTAGTGGACAATTGAGTAAATGGGCCGGCACGTGGCTAGCAGCGGTTAGATATTTAGAGATCAACGGTTGACATGGCATGTCAGTCGGTGACATATTTTTGGGTTGCCGCAAATTATTTCAACCTGATTATGTAATCAGAGCACAAAATAGGCAAATGTACAAGAGTAATGATGACAACTGCAACAACAACAATAATGACAACGGTGACAACAAAAAGTTTTATGAGTTAATATTATACATAACTTTTTGCTGTTTGTTGTTGTTGTTTATTCTGAATATACTTAGCAGATTAACACAAATCTTTACAGAAATTACCAAAAAGTTTCTTGACCCTGCAAATGAGGTGCACGTGCACAGAAATGGTCGACATTGGATAAAGCGACAATCTTAAAAAATATTAAATAAAATAAAATCGTAAGAAAAAAAGAAGCAAAGTGAGCAGAGCAATGACAGGTATGTTTTTAAATAATTAGCTCAGAAAGACTAAGCTGCGAAGACAGCTAGAATTTGAATTATTTTTACTTTGTTGTAGTACACTCAAATACTTTGCTTCCTTTCCGCAATCAAGTCAAGTTTTTTTGTTTTGAGAAAATTATGTACTCAGCATTCAAAATATGCAACTCATTTATTTTGATTATCTCGATTTTGTTGGCTGTGAAATTCTTGTTTATTGTGATTATGCGCGTAAACACAAGTTTGGTGTACTGTTTAATAATTCTAGCCGTTATGCGTTCGAGACCAAATCAAGAAACTATGTTTCCCATGTTGTAGCAGTTCATCACGCCCTGCCAGTGCGCTGTAGTAACCGATCGTCGTCATCTAACTCATCTAACGGTAGGCCCAGGAAACGTGCCGTTGCAACGAATTGGGTCTAGAGGGAGAGAGGTGTTAGGTGAATGGGTTTGAGAGGGCATGTGAATAGGTGGTTAGTTTCATGCGGGGTACCTTCACATGCCGGACATATATTAAGTATTTCAAAGCCGAAATTGAATCATTGTAATTATAATTCGGAATAATTATATAATTATTGAATCATTAAATAAATAAATAAATCGTCATTCATCAAGATTAAAATGTTGCCTTTAAATACCAGGTTAGGTTGGTATGGTTTCCCAGGGAGTAAGCACACTTGGACGAAGAAGGATTCGTTCTCTGTGATACCATTGTGAAGGAAGTGAGGTGAAGGGAAGGACCGATGAGGAGCGGGGAGAGGTGGTGATGGAATGGTTAGGAGCGTGCGGATTATGAACGATGACTATGTTTGCGGCAACCGCTTTGTGCTGCTGATGAAACTCATCAGATTTTTAATTTCAGCGCCAGCTATATCAGCAGGCATGGCAAAGATGTAAGAGCCAAGATGCCTGAAACTTAGCCGCGCCAGAGCAGGGCAGCTAAGGAGAAGGTGCTGAGATGATTCCACCTCATCCTCCATACATCCAGCACAAAAAGGGCTCTAGGTGATTCCAAGTCTCCCAGTCTGCATTCCTCGCGCATTGTGTCCTGTGAGAGAACCCACGAGATTAGAGAGCTGATATTTTGTCAGCCTCAGAAGCTCGCCCGAGCGCCCCGAGCGTATGGACCACACGTGTTCAGAAGGATTTCGCGACTTTACACGTTTGTGTATTTGCCCAGCGCTCGCTGAGTTGGCGCGATGCCCATATTTCCAGGAGCAGACCGCAGGTAGTCAGGGGGATCCCAATTTTCTCCCTTCGCGGGGAAATCACCTCGCATGTCCCTTGTCTGGCCAGCTCATTTGCTTCACAGTTTCCAGCAATGTTGCAGTGACCAGGAACCCAGATAAGGCTGATGTTAAAGAATTCCGACGCAGTCGAAAGCGAGGTCAAGCATTCCTTGACCAATTCCGAATGCACCGTCATAGACCCGAGGGCCCTTATTGCCGCTTGGCTGTCGGAGTAAATATTTACTTTCTTGACTGTTAGTACGCATTTGAGCAGCCAATCAGCTGGCTCCTTGATTGCGGCTACCTCTGCCTGGAACACAGTACAGTGGTCCGGTAGCCTGAATTTGAGTCTGATGGGGAGCTCCTCGCAAAAGACTCCTCCGCCAACCTTTCCTTCCAACTTCGATCCATCCGTGAACAAGTTCACCAGGTCCTGCCCCCAAGTGTAGCCCTCCGTCCACTCTTCCTTTGACGGGATGTGAGTGGAGAATGTTCCGGTTGGACTAAACGAGGGTATACACTGGTCTGTTGACAGAGGGATGAACTCAAAGTTTCTAAGGATGCTTGAGTGCCCATAATTGAGGTTGAGCTTATAGCTCCAGCCCCTCAGTCTGATTGCGGTACGTGTAGCGGCAATTCTGCCTGCGATATCTACGGGTACCACATTTAACATTGCGTTGAGCGCCAGAGTAGGAGTCGTTCGAAGCGCCCCACTGATTCCAATGAGCGCCGACCTCTGAACTCTCTCCAGCTTCTTCATCAATGTCGTCTTCTCTACTGAGTTCCACAAGACTAGGAAAGGACTATAGTCTAGTCCTTTAAATACCAACTCTAATTACTTTCTGTTTCAATTGCAAATTAAAAACATTTATTTCATACTGTTTCACTAACAAACTAATTACAAATAATACTCTACAGCAAAATCTAGGTTTATTATTTGTGAAGATACGAAAAACTATTTTTTTCACGAGCGATGCATGGGTGGACATTGCACTTGGGGCACATAAAATTGGTGTATCCCTTACATCCAGATCTTTACACCATGTTGGTTAATTTTATAGTCATGTTTTTGGAAATGCCACTTAGAAAATATTTTCATTTGCAGCCCTCGCAGAAATTTGTACAGGATAACGAAAAATTAATTGTTTTTGAATTATTACTAAATAAAAATAAAGATTTTGAGTGATGGAAATAAAAATTAAGATTTTGAGTGATGGAAAACTATATATTGACCTTTACGCGCTCCATTGCCTGTCTGTTTATATAAAGCAGCTATCTCATTAACAAATGTCAAATGTGATTGACGTAAGACGCCATGTACAAAAAGGGTGATTAATTTTTAATTAATTTACAATACCTATAATGAATACTTTTTTGGCCACTCGGGAATTCTTCTTTGAAGCTGTGTGATTTTAATCAAATGATTTTAAATGAACGAATGAATACTGAGTTTTGATATTTTGTACTTCTTTTTAAGGGGTAACACCACTGTACACGCGTAAAATAAACACGATTTTTAAAGAATTTTTTTGTATAGAAGGAAAGGGGAAACAATCACTCTGATTTGGGAAGTTATTACTTATATACTAAAATACAAAACTACAAAGTTTGATCGAAAAATTTTACAAAATGGCGGCATTGGAGACATTTTTGTAATGTGGTTTCTCTTGAAGGAGCTCCGCGGCACGCAGCACAGAGGGTGCAAATTTTAATCTGGAACAAAGAAACATTTTTTTTCTTAATCTAGATAAGAATAGCTAGAGAAACACGTAGGGGATTTAAAAAATATTTATTTTTGTGGAATTAGCAAGCATTTGAAGGAAAAAACTCTATTTTGGACTAAAAAAACAGCACTTAAATAATTATAACAATCGTTTAAATTAATCTATCGAAAATCCCCTACGATCTTCTCTTAAGAAGGTTATTATACAGACGTAGTGAAAAACCTGATTAAAAATATTTAAAATTGTTTGAGTTATGCTGCGTGCCAATTTCAGAAAACGTGTTTTGAGAAAAACGCGTTTAAAGTTTGGAAATTTGGAGAAGTCGTTAGGTAGCAGTCACTAACGCTTGGTTAAAAGCTTAAAATATTTATGAAATAAACTTCGGTAAAGTATAAAACTTTTCGTTCTGTATTTTAAAAGGTTCGAAGAATTTTTTAAGCTTATAAAAAAAATCAATTTTTTGAAATTTCTACAGTGGTGTTACCCCTTAAGGGGGCAGATACCTGTAAACGACCATATTTTCCCTGATTTTCATTAAAATTATTTAAAATGAAGAAGTCAATATATGTTTTTTCAAACTTTGCATACAGTTTATTTATACATTAAGATAATATAATTTTTTTTTATTTTAATCATTTAAAGGGCGGATGTACACTCAATTCTTCCAGGAAGGTCGCAGCGGGGCTTCTCAATCGGCGGGTATTGTAGCATCGGCGTCAGTGACCTGAATACAAAAAACCAAACATTTTTTGTTTTTATTAATGTCATAATTTCTATATGAATTAAAAAAAGCAAAAAAAATTCGCGGAATAAAATCCTTAAAAAAATAAATTGTAGGGCGAATTTTCCTACTATTTTTGTTTCGAAAAAAATGTTTTTTCGAAAAATTTTCAAAAACTTATAAATTCACATAGAAAATATTTCAGAGAAATCGGCAAATAACTTTTCGAGTTATCTTGTACGCCAATTCGAAAAATGTAGTTTTGAGAAAAACGCGTCTGAAGTTTGAATACAACGTAACTATACGTCTCCCAGCGCTCCAAAGCAAATAATAGAGTCGCCACGGTTGACGATCTATAATATAAGAAATACTTAACTTTACGTTCTAAAAGTTGTTTGACACATTCTCAAAGGATTATATTAACATTTTATGAAAAAATAACGGTTTTTTATCGAAATTTTACAGGTATCTGTCCCCTTAAGGCGTGGTTCTTCTTGCACACAATCACAGTCACTGGCTTTGCATGGGAATCTCAAAAAATTACTGTTTGCAACAAGAATCGCTCAAAAGTATGCAACGCATTATTTATTGTAAAATTTATAGAGTGGCTGCAAAATAACTCATTTTATTATGAGATTGTGTAGTTTCTTGAAAAGAAAGTTTTTATAATTAAATAGTCACAGCCATGCAATTTTAGGTTCACAATATTTTGTCAAAATTTCCGGTAAAGGCTCACTAAATAATAATTAGTGCTTTCAAAAAATTTACGGAAGAACAACAAAGGCATGAAAAGTGAAGTCTTCTAATCTGAATCTGTTCTTAGGTCTCAACACTAACCGGCTGAACTGCAAAGACATTTACGTCTACCATTACAATACATCTCATAAAGGTACTTCCTTTATCAGCATGACGGATAAATTATAAGATTTAAGGAACCTGCATAGATTGATGTAATAAATTATGCAACTTTCCCCTAAAACATTCTATTTCTCAGACATTATGAGAGAGTGAATTCATTCAAAACTTCTTCACATTACAGTCTGATTAATTTTAAAAACATTGTTTCAAGCTCTTCCTCAATTATTAAAGGTTTGCGCACTTGAGGGATTAAAGTTTTGCACTCCTTATAAAAAGTTAAATTTAAGAAGAGGAGAGTAAGTGGAAAAAATTAGGCTCTTTTAGGGGATATGGTAGCAAAGAGAATTTTTTTGGAACCTAAATTGAAACAAACTGCAAATGGTTTAAAAAATAATTTAAAATTTGATATTTGAATGTAAATAACTTAGTTATTTTATTTTTTATTTCATATATTTATTTACATAATATATATGACAAAAATAGAATTTATTAGCGGAAATTACGAAGTGTGACCTTAAAATAGAAAGTGGTTTCACTAATAAGGAAATGAACCTCACATACAGAGACCCGACCGTCTTCTTGCGAAGCCTCAATTCAAATTTCACTGAAATGGCAAATGGTAATAGGTATTGACATCTCTAACCTGCAGCTCCACAGAGAAAAAACCACACACAGCAACAAAAATGTAACCTTTTATGAAATAAAAAAACATCATACCCGTTATTGCGAAAAGTTGCAATGGCAACCCATCGCACTCTTCTACATATTTGTCATTCCCTCATTCGCAATTACAAGTGTCAAATTTATTCTTTGGCATTTTTATTTCTGGATAGTTTAAGAGCGCACAAGCGCCG
Source organism: Anastrepha obliqua (assembly GCF_027943255.1). NCBI lineage: Eukaryota > Metazoa > Arthropoda > Insecta > Diptera > Tephritidae > Anastrepha > Anastrepha obliqua. The sequence continues at coordinate 124,317,827 of NC_072894.1, forward strand.
CTGTTAAAACAAAATGTAAGTTTTTTATATTCCTTGTACATTTGATATTTTAAAATTTGTAATAATTGTATTAAATAAAGATTTCAGCTACTATTCAAAAGAACTCAAATATTGCTTCAATTGCGAGGTGCCAATTGCCGGGACAACACCCGTTTTAGCCCCTCGAAAATGCAGGTTACTGATTTACTTAATTTCAGCAAAATATCCATTTCTACATTTTAACATTTTCCTTGCTGGTGCACTCGCCAGATTGAAGTATGTCTGCAACCGTTATTGCTTTAGTCTTTCTTCCATGGCGTATCAGCCAATGGGACGAAACATGGCGGGCATGTGTTCTCTCATCAGCCGCGCATAACCTACTTAAGGCAATGAAATAGTAATTTAACCGTTTGTTTACACATTCCAAAAACAAAGCGTCGGTCAGCACGTGCAACCACTTCCACTGCGAGTCTGCGCTTAATGATACTGGGACTTTCTTTGTACTACGATGAGCTCAAGTGCAAAAAAGTGACATTGGTGACTGCATGTATGTATGTATATGTGCGCGTATGTTTGTACATTGTGCGGATATTTGTTTTGCTTTGTTCCCTTTCAATGTTGTTTCGGTTATTCATTTGACAATTTTGCGGAGCTGAGGCAGTGCGCCCTTATATACTTATGTTCACACAGATGGTTAGCTGATTGGATGGCCGGCTGGCCGGCTAGCTTCAATCAGTGAATAAAGGAAATAAGAAGAAAACTAATGTGGCTTTTGGATTTTCAGTAAATGAAAATCTTATTTTATCTGCAAATGAAAAAGAAATTGGAGAGCAAAGTCTTCGGACTTAACGCAAAAGTAATGACAGCTCACTTGGTTTTTGTTTTATTTGCAATTACATAAATTACTTCGCTTAAAAAAATTGCTTTGGGCTTCTAAGAAACACAAAACAAAAGTAATAACAACAACAAAATATGTTAGTATGAGCACAGCGGGAGTGGTTAGAAGTACAAGCAATAGAATTGAACTTCTGCGTTCAGCTCGTTATTCCATCGGCTACTCTACTCGCCGTCGCCAACGTGTAAGTCGTCCAAAAATATTCAGGAGAATCTTTCTCTCAAACACTTCAAGGGACGCCTAATCGGGTATTGTCAGCGCCTAAGCTTCTGCACTATATGTTAGGACAGGCATGATGAGAGCCCTGTAAAGTGTTTGTTTTGTTCGGCGAGAAAGGTCTTTACTATTCAATTGGCTACTTAGTCCAAAGTCTACTTGTTGGCAAGAGAGATTCTCCGTTGGATTTCAAAGCTGACATTCTCTTACAACATCGAAATCATAACTGACAACAGTGACGTGAGTGTAGATACACGAGTGTGCCGACTGTTTGTTTGATGACAGGAGGTACTTCATTAAAGCCTTACGATATAGGTCTAGGTCTTGCGACCGAAGTTAGAATCAATCTCCCACAGATAACGACGATTGTTGCATAGTGATAACTGTTGTACATAATTTTATTCATGGAAGCATTTCGCGGGTATTTCCTCTGTGAATATTCCTATCTTTATTGATTTGACTCTTTCAGGGACTGAATTAAGTTAGGTGGCATGGAAGTGTATTTAGTCTGCATTGACAAATTAATTTCCACTATATATTGAAAAAGTGTTGAAAAATTAACGCCTTTGTATAAGTAAAACAATAGGTAACAAAATAGGTAACAAAATAGGTAACAAAATAGGTAAACCCATACAAAGCCATAAAAATAATAAAAGTAGTAATAAATATCTTCACTTTGACATCAATACGCATTGCACCCGCACTGCGACAACATTTTATTGCAAATGCAATAGATGTCATAAATTCGAGGCAGCCAGTGTAAAAAACACTACGTTATGGCCCCCAGCAGATAAAAATTCGTTGCAGAAATATATTCGAGTATTACTTTTGTGGGTGCTAAGCGAGCGCCTCACCCTAATTTTAGGATATTTTTTGTAAATGTGAAAGTTTATGGCAAACTTAGTATGTGTCGATGCATATTTATGTACTCGCACACACACATGCACACATGCAATCATATGTAAGTGCACGCTGTTGAATTGGAAAAACTATACTTCGCCATAAAATGTGAATTATGGTCACATGAAATGTTAAAATGTCGAAGTGAAATAACTGCAGAGGTTGTAAAAATGTACACAACAAATATATGACGTTAAAAAAATTGGAAAACTTGTATTCACTAGAGTAAATGACTTTATTTATGTCTGTCTCCGTTGATATTGTGTACGAAGAAAATTCACAGGTGAGAGTTTTGAATTGTTCAAATGTGAAAAAATTTTTCTTCGCCGATATAATCTTCTCAGATAGCTCATAAAATTTATTTAGACCGTTAAAAATGTTATTTAAATTATGAAAAATAAAAAGAAATGTATAGCTCCCCATCGTTGTTATCAATACATACTTTTTGTTCACGAAACTTCTGCTTCACTTTAGCAAGTGAAAAATATTATAAATCGATAAAGTTGCATTATAAGAAGAGTGTGTCAAAGGACAGCAAACTGCAACGGGGCATTTTTTAATGGGCTCATTTTCATGTAAAAGACGATTAAAGTGTATTTTAAAATTCACTTCTGGGAAGCCGGAAGACAAAAAGATATTAGATTTAAAATGGGAATGAAAGCAAATTTAAGGCTAGGATTATAGTAAATCGTATTCAACAAAGACAAATTTCAAATATATATAATATAATATATTTCCCGGTAGCTTAAATGCAGATTTTGAAGATTTTGCTAAGTTTATGTATATATACACTACCGGTAAAAAGTTTGGGTTCACTTACATTATTTTGGAATTTTACACAATCAAGTCGGCTTATTAGTGGTTTTTTTTAAAAACGTGCGTTCTGCTACTAGTTTGAGTTTAGGAGATTGTTATTGCTTACAAAGTGACTGTGGGAGACGCGTAGATCAAGCATGAACGTGTTATGACTTGCTGCATTCTGTCAATGTGTCTAGTGCATAGTACGCGTAACATCTTATTGCTGCAAAACTCGCTTCAAGAGTTATATTTCTAATTGTTGGTGTCATCTTTGTTATCAAAAAGGTACGTTAAACAATTTTTTTGCATTCCAAAAAATAACTGTTTTACAAAAACTTACATACAAGTCGACGTTATACAAAAATTATCTTCTAATTATTAAAATTTAAATAAAACTACATATTTCTTGTTTTATTATTTAAAATGGGTCGGAAAGCAGAGCTTACTGCAAAAACACGAGCAGTCATTGTAGCACTTGCTTCGAAATGTAATGTCACTCAAAATGCTGTCATGAGAACGTTACAAAAAAAGAGCGATACTGGGTGCAATCACAGTCGTCATCGTTCTAGGAGGCCTAAAACTACGTCAAAAGGAGAGGATAAAATCATATGTGTTGTAAGCAAAAAACAAATATTTTCAAACAGCCCCTGAAATTCGCGAACAACTCAATTCCTCGCGCGAGGCTCCAGTATCTGTTTCGACGGTATAGCGACGACTAAGAAACTACGGCCTAAAAGGGTGCGTCGCCGCCAAAAAACCTTTACTTCGAAAGCAAAATAAAGTAAAGAGACTTAATTGGGCTAAAAAACATAAAGAGTGGACAACTGAACAATAGTCTAAAGTCTTGTTCACGGACAAGACCAAATTTGAAATTTACAACAAACGACGCCGCCAATGTGTTCGTCGTTTTGTCGGTGAACGCATGATGAACCAATGTGTTGCTCCCACAGTTAAGCATGGTGGAGGGTTGTGTTAGTCTGGGGATGCTTTGCTGAAACAAAGTTGGAGACATTGTACAAATTGAGGGTATCATGGACAAAAAAGTCTACCACAACATACTTCAACGGCACGCTTTTCCGTGTGGGAAAAGACTTGTGGGCAGCGGATTCGTTTTCCAGCAGGATAACGATCCCAAGCACACTTCAAAATTTTGCCAGGATTACATTGCAGCCAAAGAAAATCAAAAACAACTCAAATATATGGAATGGCCTCCTCAGTCGCCGGATTGTAACCCGATCGAGTTGCTGTGGGACGAGTTGGACAGAGAAAGAAAATTGCAACCTACTAATACAAAACAACTTTGGACATTTCTGCAAAATTGCTGAAATAAAATAACAGCAGAATCTTTGCGTAAATTAATTGATAGGATGCCCAGAATATGCGATGCTGTAATACGAGCAAAAGGCGAATATTTCGAGGAATCGAGTATATGAAGGTTTGCAGGTTTCTTTAAAAGTTAACATATTTTGTATTAACACAATTACTTTCTGTAAAATAACAATATTAAAAAATATTTGACGAAGAAAATCATGATTATTTGAACATTTTTTACAATTTTTCAAGTGAACCCAAACTTTTGACCGGTAGTGTATATATATAATTGGCCTTTTTGTGTGTTTGGCCGAGCTCCTCCTCCTATTTGTGGTGTGCGTCTGGATGTTGTTCCACAAATGGAGGGACCTCCAGTTTCAAGCCGACTCCGAACGGCAGATATTTTTATGAGGAGCTTTTTCATGGCAGAAATACACTCGGAGGTTTGCCATTGCCTGCCGAGGGGCGGCCGCTATTAGAAAAATGTTTTTCTTAATTTTGGTGTTTCATCGAGATTTGAATCAACGTTCTCTCTGTGAATTCCGAATGGTAGTCACGCACCAAGTTTATGTGTACAAAATAAATATGGAAGGAAAACTGTAAACTCGAAAACACTTTGTAAGACTACGCGAAAGGCCATGAGCCTGGTATGAATGCCGCAGTAATATTTACTATTGCCTCCATTATATGGATAATTTGATAGTAATGAGAAAATTTTGTTGATACTTTTCATAGATGACATACTAATTTATAGTGGAATTAAAATATCAGGTTATTAAAAGAAAATTATCTTAATGAAATTATTTCGAATGAAGCGTGAGCGGGCCGATAGCCGGTAACTTTAATTTCGAACCCAATAAAATTAGATTCCTTTGTTTCTGCTAAAATTTCACAGAATTGCATTTTACAGTTTTTCTTTTGTCACGTGTAATCATTCTTTGCCTAGAATCTCTTGCGACATCGTTAGTGGGTTGGCACATATTTCAAATTTTTTTTTTCGCGTTAAGTATATTAGGTTATAAATAAATAAAGTTTTGAACTGAACAAGCAAATGTAATTTTAAGCGGCTCTGTTGCAGCGCTGCCTGGATATTTTTACTATATTTTTACCAGTTCTTTCATCTATTCGCCGCTTGCTAGCGCTTGGCGAAGAGAAGGTGCCTATTATTGTTATTTGGAAACTATTTCAGGCAAGCTAAATCGTTGTTGAAACCCCTTTAATATACAGCTCTCTACATATTGTGTTTCTTTAGAAAGTTTTGTATCTATTTTTGAACCCGCATATAAAGTGAAACATGGAGAAAAGTGCATATATGTAATATCTTCAGAAGAGAACTTTGAAGATAACATTTCAGACATTCCCACGAACATGACGAAAGTACTCCAGTAGAGTCTTGAAATTCTGTTTTTCCCGTACCAAGACAAATAGTTCTACAATTACCAGATTCAAGTGATACTGAAGATGATGTTGCCAATGGAAATTATGATTGGTTAGAAACTGATATGCCAAAAAACAACTGGATTTTCATGTGGCGTGAACATATTTCCCGAAAATACTGACAGCATAGATGATGTAACATAGCTCATTATTGGTGATGATCTTTTATCTATATATACAGAAAGAAATTAATAAAGGGTAATTTTTTAGCTATGTATTATCTTTTTAAACAGTTGGTTTAAACAGCTGTCGCACGTTTTGTGTTTTGTTTCACTGTCAAACATCTTCAGTTTGGTCTATAATTTAACCATGAATCGTCTTACAAACGAACAACGCTTGCAAATCATTGAATTTTATTACAAAAATGCGTTTTCTGTTAAGAAAGTTTAAAGTCGAAAAATTGTGTTCAGCGACGAAGCTCATTTTTGGATCAATGGGTACGTAAATAAACAGAATTGTCGATTTCGGAGTGAAGATCAGCCAGAATAATTGCAAGAGCTACCAATGTATCCAAAAAAGGTCACAGTTTGGAGCGGTTTATGGGCTGGAGGTATCATTGGACCGTACTTCTTCAAAGATGCTGCGAATCGTAACGTAACTGTGAATGATGAGCGCTACCCTGAAATGGTATCCAACTTTTTTTGCCCAAAATGCAAGAGCTTGACTTGCATGACATGTGGTTTCAGCAAGACGGTGCCACATGTCACACAGCACGCGTAACAATGGACTAGTTGAGAGGCGAGTTCGGTGAACATTTTATTTCACGTTCGGGACCTGTCAATTGGCCACCCAGATTATGCGATATAACGCCTTTACTAGACCTTATATTGAAATACCTTTTTTTCATAAAATTATGAGCCGTAATATATTCCAGCAAATACTGTCCTTTCTTCATTTCCCGGATAATGAAAATATAAAAGACCTGGCTCATGACATCTGCCTGCTCTCTCATAATCTCTCTGACATGCACGCGAAGGCGGACAAACTAGTCGCGTTGGCACGCATTGTCGGACTGGAGGTCGACATCGCCAAGACCAAGGCTATGAGAGTTATGGTTTATCGAGAGATATTGGTTGACGGATGTACGGTGGAATTCGCCGAAAGCTTCTGCTAACACGGCTGCATCGTAACGGCATATGATGGGTAGATGAAGATGTCAGCTGCAGGCTAAACAAAGCATTCGGGAGAATGCATACAATATGAGGGGGTTCGCAAATTTCAGCGAACTAAACTAAGAATATTCGGCTCATGCGTGAAGTCCGAATTGTTGTACGGAAGCGAAGCATAGCTGGCCTCTAAAACCATCATACAGATGCTACAATCCTTCATCAATAAATGCCTCGGCATCAACTGCAAAATATTCTGGCCAAACACCACCACGCACTGTGGCGATTAACGAACGAGGAGCCCATCCCGAGCCGATAGATAGGTCACACATTGAGAAAACCATCAGATAGCATCACGATAATGGCACTAAACTGGAACCCGCAAGGGAGCAGAGATCGCGGTCAACCAAAAAACATTTGAAGAAGGTCGACGTTGCGTGAACTAGCAGATGCCGACATCTCATGGGACGGTGCAAAAACAGAAGCAAAGAACCGTGTGAGATGAAAGAGTCTTGTGGAGGCCCAATGGTCTCGAGCGGAGTGAACAAGGTCAAAAAAAAAAATTGTTTAACTGAATTATTGGCACCAAACCTCAATAAGTGATAGAATCTACACCAAGAAAAGTGTGGGGTGTTAGGAAAAAGAGTATCTAAAAGCATCCCCCTTTCATCCAAAACGAAGCATTTCACCCTTGCGCTCTCATACCATTTTTTGCTCCTATCGCCATCCCTTATTTTCCCAAGTACTCGGTTCCACGAAAAGTGGTGCACCCCTTTTTTGATTCTTTTGAATTTCACCCGGCAACAGAGAAACTTTTTTCGCAAACATTAGATAGGTAAGCGGTAGGTAATGGGTTAAAACATATTTAGGTATTACTTTTGGCTATGATTGCGAAAAGAGTGTTATGACAATAGACCAAGAAATCTATATCAAGTATTTAACAAAAAATATAAAAAAGAGAATGCGAAATTGTGTGCAGACCCGCATTCCGCTGGAACAAGCTGTGAACCTGCTTTATCAGTTTCTAATGATATTAAGTATGAGCATTTATTCGGAGCATTGTATATAAGTTCGAGCTCGATACCAGATAATTTCGGTACGAATTTATGAAGATAATACTGGTGCTATAAGTAAGTTTGCGAATTTAACAAAAAAGTCGAAGTATGTGCCCCAGAAGCGTAAATTTTGCTTATTTACGTACCCGCTAAGATGGAAATTGGCCTTATCACTCATGATTATTTTTGATCAAAAGTCATCTTCCTCTTGGTGGTGCTTAAGGATGGCTTGAGCGTATGTTAGACGCGATTGGCGGTCAGCAGTTAACAGCTGATGCACCGTCTGGACTTTGTACGGAAACATCTTCAAATCTTGTACCAAAATTCGCTGTAAAGATCGTCGACTGATACCCATTTGCGTGGCACGTCGTCTGGTCGATGTCGACGGCGCTTTCATAACATCCTCGGCTACAGCAGCAATATTCTCTGCAGAACGGCTACTCCGGGGTCTGCCACGCCTGGCAACATCTCGTGTTGTGCCAGTCTCTTCGAGGCGAGCGGCTAAACGTCGCAGTGTTTCACCAGTAGGCGTTGGACGGCGAGGAAATCTGCGACGAAATTCACGTTGCGCCAAAGTCACTGACCGATTATTGGTCAAATAAATAGTCAGCAATATTCCGCGTTGTTTATTAACGTGTATTTCGCATGTGTTTACTACACAAATGTCAAAACAGAACTGACATTAGGGGCCAATCGCAAAATTTATAGCATTTTCTGATAGGAGGATTACTTTAGCGCCACCTGTTATTTAAGCGAGTAGGAGTCCGGGAGTTATGCGAAAGGCAGAAGTTACACGGCTCAGGACAATTTAATGTTAAACAATGTAAATACTAATAAGTCTAGTAAAATTTGGTCTGATCTCAAAACAAGCGAAGATTATTAAATCTATTTGGCGCAAGATTAGTTTGGCTTGACTTGCCGAATAGTGTTAAGTTAACAAAATTTAAACACACTTTTTCAACTACCCTTGTAACTTTCAGCTTTATGTTTAATAAATACATATGCTTTCGTCTGAAACTGTTTAAACTGGGAGAAATTTTCTTTGCAAAATTTTATTTTACACTGAAATTCGCCTTTACCTTAAACCCTTGTACGACAAAATATTAATTTTCTATTGCCCTATGGTAGTAAGATAATCAGAATTTTAAATGAAATACCAGCAGGCTACATAAAAATAATCTACAAGATGGAAAAACACTTCAAAGTTTGTATTAGAACAATGCGGTGAAGCCAAATAAAAGCCGGAAGGGACAGGGCAGTTGAAATTGTGAAATAACCGAGCTGGATACTATAGTAAATTGTGACATTCATTTGAGTGCAAAGGCTGACCATTAGTGAACTTTTGGGTATGTTAATGACAAAATTTTAATTTTGATTTGAATTAACCAAACCAATTTTCATTTTTTGATATACAATTAATAAAAATTGTGGCACATGGAATAGTAGGATACAATTGCACTAAATAATAACCTCTTGTGTGGCTGCTGTGTAGTGGTGCGTGAATACTGGGCATGAAACACCAATGATCGAAAAAGTTTTTTTTAATGGTGGTCACCCCTCGACAATTAATGGCAAAACTTCGAGTGTTCTATATTTAACTGTCACGAACACCGATAGTTAAGCGACAATTAAGGCCTGGCTTCACTTTCGATTGTATCCAAATTATTTGACATACATAAGGCTCATCTGAGTTCCTGGTCACAGCGACATTGCGGGAAAATGTGAGGCGGAGGAGCTGGCCAGGCAAGAGAACTGTGAGGTGATTCCCGCGCGAAAGGAAAGGATTGGAATCCATTTGACCACATACGGTCGAGTTCTTGTCTTAGTCACCTGTATGGAGGATGAGGTGGAATCATCTCAGCACCTTCTCCTGCCAGTTACCACCCTACCTGTTGTGAGTGGTGAATACTTAGAATTAAGAGATCACGCTGATCGATTCCATGCCTCATGTCCTCAACAATTATATATCTCACCAAATAGAACAGCGCAGCCGATGGGCCAGAATGTTATAAGGTTAACCACGTTGCAGTGAAGAACAAATTTACTAAAATCAGCTGTTGGCACAGACAACATAGCCGACTTAAAAAAAAAACTTCCTTTGAAAGATTTCATATATCTTTGAACCAAGCATGACAAACAGTCGACTCCAACGTTATATAGTACAACACTGCTGATATCCATTACTAAATTATGACTAGCCTGGAGAGAATGAGGAGGGTTTCGATTATGATGTTCTTCTCAGCATTTTAAGACAGCATCAAGTAAATAAGCACACAAACATTAGTCTATTTGTTTGCATGTCGTTTTTATTTATTTAGTAAATTTACTTACTTAATTAAATTATATAAATAAACTGTAAAACTAGGCAACTAACAACTGTGGTCCTCGGCCTAATATAGATTGATCAGATAATTATTAAAGTTGTTTAAATTGAATAATAAATGCCACATCTTTTTAAAAGCAATGTAGTATTGGTAATGTTTTCTCAGGTAAAATTTTTTAACAATTTGGGAAAACATATTTCATTGAATAATTGTAGTTGCATACTCTTAATATAGCTACAGTTGTAAACTAAATGTTCGCAAGTTAGTGCGCTGGTTAGACAAAGTTGACATGTTGGCGGTGGTATTTTCTCCACAATATGTTTGTGCTTTAGTCGCGTATGGCAGAGCCTTAAGCGTGTATATTTTATAAGTTCATTTCTGGAAAAATTATATGGATATTTAATGGCTACGTGCTATATGGATATAAATGGTACGTACGATCCGAGGACCCAACATCGACTCGGATCATTACCTTGTTGCAGCCAAACTGCGCACGCCTCTGTGCAGCAAAAAACGTACATCTACCTACGCAAAGAATGTTCGACATCGAAAAGCTGCAATCACAACAGACAGCCAGAAGATTCGCCACTCGACTCTCACTCCTGCTCTCAGAGAGTACTGCCCAACAAACCGGCATGCATGAGAAATGGAGCAACATTTCTCGTTCTCTACATACCGCCGCCAAAGAAGAAATCGGATTCCGGCGAGCCCGAAAAAACAATTGGTACGACGAGGAATGTCATGCTGCCGCAGAAAGAAAAGATGCCGCCTATAGAGCTACGCTGCGATCGGGCGCAACGCGAGCCATGTGGGATCGCTACAGAGAGCTGAAAAAGGAAGAGAGACGTATTATCCGACAGAAGAAACGAGAGGCCGAAATACGTGAGTGCGAGGAGCTTGAGATGCTGGCCAATAGGAACAACGCCCGAAAATTCTACCAAAAAGTTCGGCGGCTTACAGAAGATTTTAAGACCGGGGCGTTTTCCTGTAAGAACAAAGACGGCGATCTGGTGACCGACGTACAGAGCAATCTTAAATTATGGAGAGAACACTTCTCGAACCTGTTAAACAGTGACAGCTGTGCATGTCGTAGAGAATGTGAAGATCCCGATACCCCAATCGATGTCGACGGAAATGTAGTTCCGTTACCCGATCATGACGAGGTGAGAATAGCAATATCACGGCTAAAGAACAACAAAGCCGCGGGCGCCGACGGATTGCCGGCTGAGCTATTCAAACATGGCGGCGAGGAGCTGGTAAGGTGCATGCGTCAGCTCCTATGCAAAATATGGTCGGATGAAAGCATGCCTGCCGATTGGAATTTAAGTGTGCTCTGCCCAATCCATAAGAAGGGCGACCCTGCAATTTGTGCCAATTACCGCGGGATTAGTCTTCTAAATATCGCCTATAAGGTTCTAGCGAGCGTATTGTGTGAAAGGCTGAAGCCCACCGTCAACCAACTGATTGGACCTTATCAGTGTGGCCTCAGACCTGGAAAGTCTACCATCGACCAAATATTCTCAATACGCCAAATCTTGGAAAAGACCCATGAAAGGAGAATCGACACACACCATCTTTTCGTCGACTTCAAAGCTGCATTCGACAGTACGGAAGGGAGTTACCTGTATGCCGCGATGTCTGAATTTGGTATCCCCGCAAAACTAATACGGCTATGTAAGATGACGTTGCTCAACACCAGTAGCGCCGTCAGAATTGGGAAGGACCTCTCCGAGCCGTTTGATACCAAACGAGGTTTCAGACAGGGTGACTCGCTGTCGTGTGACTTCTTTAACCTGATGTTGGAGAGCATCGTACGAGCCGCAGAACTTAATCGCTCAGGCACAATTTTTTATAAGAGCGTACAATTGCTGGCTTATGCCGATGATATCGATATCATCGGCCTTAACAACCGCGCTGTTAGTTCTGCCTTCTCCAAACTGGAAAAAGAGGCAAAGCGAATGGGTTTGGTGGTGAACGAGGACAAAACGAAGTACCTCCTCTCTTCAAACAAACAGTCGGCGCACTCGCGTATCGGCACCCACGTCACTGTAGACAGTTATAATTTCGAGGTTGTAAAACACTTCGTTTATTTAGGAACCAGCATTAACACGTATAACAATGTTAGCCTTGAAATCCAACGTAGAATCTCTCTTGCCAACAAGTGCTACTTTGGACTAAGTAGGCAACTGAGCAGTAAAGTCCTCTCTCGACGAACAAAATTAACACTCTACAAGACTCTCATCATGCCCGTCCTAACGTATGGCGCAGAAGCTTGGACGATGACAACATCCGATGAAGCGACGCTTGGAGTGTTCGAGAGAAAGATTCTGCGTAAGATTTTTGGACCTTTGCACGTTGGCAACGGCGAATATCGCAGGCGATGGAACGATGAGCTGTATGAGCTTTACGACGACATAGACATAGCGCAGCGAATAAAGATCCAGCGGCTACGTTGGCTGGGTCATGTCGTCCGAATGGATACAAACGCTCCGGCTTTGAAAGTATCCGATGCGGTACCAGCTGGTGGTAGTAGAGGAAGGCCTCCCCTGCGTTGGAAAGATCAGGTGGAGAAGGACTTGGCTTCACTTGGTGTGTCCAATTGGCGCCGGTTAGCACGAGAAAGAAACGACTGGCGCGCTTTGTTAAACTCGGCCAAAATCGCGTAAGCGGTTATCGCGCCAATTAAGGAGAAGAAGAAGTGGTATTTTAATGACCTTATGATGTCATTTTTGTTAATAGTTTTTTGAGTGATGCTAGGTGCTGTTGTAGCAAATTTTGCGGCTTCGTCAGCTAGTGCGTTTCCACGGATGTCAACATGACTTGGAATCCACATTATTCTTATCTTAGTAGGGTATTGGATTAATGCATTTCTGATCTTTTGAATAGTCTCGTTTTTGTGTTGAATGTTAAGCAGTGCTTTTATGGCAGATAATGAGTCAGAGCAAATCAGATGTTTTCCTTGGATTACTTTACACATATTAACGGCTCCTAGCAATGCTTGAGTCTCAGCGGTAAAGATAGAGCTGTTTTCATCAAGACGAAAGAGCTTTTCAAGTCGGAGGTCGTTACTAATAATTGAAAATGAGGTAGCGTGCTCCGTTTTAGAACCGTCTGTATAAATTAGATTCCAGTTTTGCAATCTGAATTTGGAAACCACTTCCTTAAACGTTGTTATTAAGGCTTGTGGATTCGTTGTTGATTTTGGTAGCTGCATTAGGTCCGTGACTATAGAGTTTGTACTGAAATGCCAAGGGAGTTTTTGAGGCGAGTATAGTTTGTATGCCCTAATATTAATGTCAATCTTATACCCATTTTTAATGATAGCACATATTGCTGGGGGAAATCGTAGGTCTCTTTTCCTTGTGGCCGATTGATTTATATTAGTGACCAACTGCTTATCCGTGTACAAAATAAGTTTTGGGATTTGTTTAGATGTGATCTCTTCGTATCTACTGATGATATCTGTGTTTGCATGTCATTATTTCTTTCTTTAAGGTAAACCTTAATGTCGATGAACTAAAGTTGTAGACAGAAATACAAAGACGAAAATTGTGCAAATGATACTGAGGAAGTTACCAATGTCGCTGATCAGGTTGTTGTAGATTCTGATGATGAGCATGATGAAATAAACGACGAAAAATTTACAATTAAGGGAGTTGAAGGCATTAAAATTTTCGATAAAGCAGTCGATAGAACCGAGAACAATAAAAACACGCTAGCATAAGTCATTGTTTTCAAAAGTATTAGGGATATACTTATTCCTCTTCTTTTGGATTGGTGCGATGATCTCTTACGCGATTTTGGTCGAGTTTAACAAAACGCGCCAGTCGTTGCTTTCTCGTGCTAACTGGCGTTGGGCATGCCATGTGAAGCCAAGTCCGTCTTCACCTGATATGTCCAACGCAGAGGAGGTCATTCTCTCATCATCATCATCAACCACCAACTGGTACCGCATCGAATACTTTCCAGCCGGTATGTCTATGTCAGCGTAAAGCTCATACAGGTCATTGTACTCGCCGTCACCAATGTACAAAAGTCCAAAAATCTTCCGCAGAATCTTTCTCTCAAACATTCCAAGGAAAGCCTCATCGGATATAGACATCGCTTGGACGCTGCTTGGACTCTATTGCCTTTACCACTCTATTGCCTAGTAACATTTGTTGGCAAGAGAGATGCTCCGTTGGATTTCAAATCTGACATTGTTATCAATATTCCTAGATAATCGAATTCTGTTACAACCTCAAAATCATACTGACTGTTTGCTTGATGACAGGAGGAACTTCGTTTTGTCCTCGTTCACCACCAAATCTATTCGCCTTGCCGCTAACACAGCTGTTGATAAAGCCGATTGTGTCAATATTATCGGCATACGCCAACAATTGTACGCTCTTATAAGAAATTGTGCCTAAGCATTAAATTCAACGGCTCGCACTATCTTTGCCAGCATCAGGTTCAAGAAGTCACACGGCAGCAAGTCACTCTGTCTGGAACCTCGTTTGGTATCAAACGGCTCGGAGAGGTCCTTCCCGATTTCGACGGCACTGCTGGTGTTGAGCATCGTGTAGTCGTATTAGTTTTGTGGGGATTATTTGCAGGAGCGGGGGAGATATAAGAGATATTCTAGTGCATAAATCAGTAGAAGGTAAGAAAAAACTAAGTACTACGTTGAACTTCTTAAAATCCGCTTTGGTTCATAACACTGTGCGACAGTGATTTTATACTTTTATGGAGACCTAGTACAACTTGTAGGTATAGTAAAACTAAGAAAAATGGTACAAGAGAAATTTCCAATATACCCCCAAAATCTCGTTTTATGGCCATAAAACCGTTTTTCAGTAGGTTGATGTGAACAATCACTCCTAACTTCGCCAATTTCCATCCGATTTCGAATTTGTTTTTTTAGTTCGAAAGAACAAAAACAAGCGTTTTTGACAGTGTGTTGACAATTTTTCTGAAATGACAACGGACGAGACTATAGGCGGAAGTATTTGGATTTTTTTTATTTTTTCTCTATTTTTTCAACTTTGACATACTTTTTACGATATTATCCGATATTGAGGATTTTTTTTAGTACCCTACTATTATAGTAAATTTAATTTTGCGTGAAATGAGCTATATTTGACTGTAATTGAATTAAAATTAATAGAGTTGTGTGAGTTTTAAGATTTTTTTTTTTTCTAATTTGGAGTGTATATGTATACATAAGAGTACACTGTACTGCATACAACAGAACTGGTTAGAACTTACGAAAATATCTGACATATTATAGCACTTTTTTCAATAGAAATATGAAAAAGCTCCCAAGTGTACCAAAGTTCACACTGTACATTGATTAACAAAAGAAGTTTGTTATTATAATTTAACCTTATTAAAACGTCAAAGTTTTATTGTTTGTTTCATTGAAATTCAAGAGATATAAATCAAAACGTTGGCAGAAAAGTCGAATTTCTCAATATTCTCCGATCAGCCTTATCATAAACCAGATGATTATTATTTTTGTAAAACGGATGTAAACGGTCATCATTATAAAACTCGAAAGCACATAAAGTATGCTGATGTTGCAACTGTTAAGAACCACGTAGTCTTGGACGATATGATTGACTCAACTGCAGGTCATGAACTGAAGGAAGTTCAACTCATTGCTGATGATGATCAAACTGATAACAATAAACCTGATGATGAAGAGTACTTTCCGTCTGGTTCTAAGTCTTCAGAACGACACATTGTATCAAATTCAGATTTTCAGTATCTTTCACGTGATTTACTTCTATCGGGAAGACAATCTGAAACGCTCGCTTCTCGATTTAAGCAATAGAATTTAGTTGATGACGACTTCAGATGAATGATGATGATCGAATTTCTTACAGAGAAGTATTCAAAACTGATGAAGAGAATGACAAATGTACCGTACCATACTAAACTCCAAAGAGCCGTTTCCCATGCATTTTTAAGTTTGGAACCAGTTCCGTTGTGTACTGCACCGTACCGCACCGTACCATACCGTACAGTGCTGCACTGCACAATACTCCAATAAATATTATGTGTTTAAAATGACACTTGTTATCATTTTCATTCTTCGAAACGCGCCCTTATTCCCATTTAGCGTAAGTTAGTTAAAAAAAATTCCAAATACTTGCCTTGTTTTTGTTCTTTCGAACTAAAAAAACAAATTCGAAATCGGATGGAAATTGGCGAAGTTAGGAGTGATTGTTCACATCAACCTACTGAAAAACGGTTTTATGGCCATAAAACGAAATTTTGGGGGTGTATTGGAAATTTCTCCTATACCATTTTTCTTAGTTTTTCTATAGCCACAAGTTGTGCTAGGTCTCCATAAAAGTATATTTAATTTTTTTTTTTGTCACACAGTGTAATTATAATTAATTTAATCTCGACTAAAGATAGTCTAAGTTGAGGAAACAGCCTTGCAAGTATTAATTCATGCTACCCCGAGACTACTGTATTTTACTAAACAACGTTCGCCTTTTCCGTTCATTGACGCCATTAAACTGTGGGATTCTCCCTTTGCAACACAATATTAGCACACAACGCGTAAATTAGAGAAGCTTAAAAGAGTAAAATACTTTTCATAATGGGCCTGCCTATTGTTATTATTATAAAAATTTAATTTATTTGTTCATACCAAACACGAATTTGATACAATTAACACATCATTTGGGATTTTCGTATATTTAAGTTCAATATTTTTAATTTTATGAAATTTTCGAACAAGTACAAATAATTTACTGAATTTTAAAATGAAACTCATTTCAACAAGCCTACAAATCACCTACTGTAAACAGATGTATGTGAATATATATGTTTCTATATATAATCCATTCATATACACACGTCATATATGCATATGTTTAGGCTAAAATGTAGCATCTGTTCAAATAGTATTGGAATAATTTGTCACGGCCAAATTGGCAATGAAAAGTGAATGTTAACAAAAGGGCAACAACAATAAACACCTTTCGAATATTTGTATAGCCGCATTCTAGGCGGTTGATTGCGTAAGTGAAATGTTGCTCATACAGTTGCGGGCACACAAATCTGGAGAGTTTGCATTTTAAGTTATAGTTCTTCTAAAATTCAGAGAATAGGCTCATTTTTTCATTGAACATGAATTCAATTGCCTTTTTAAGCCGTAGCGCGAAGGTGCTTTGTAAGTCGCAGTTGAGAAATTGCGATTTGGAAATTGGTCTTTCGAAAATAAAAATATATAATACTTTTCCGGAAATGAGTAAAAAAGTTAAAAAAACTGGTTAAAATACAATCAAAACATAGAAATAACAGTTAAATGAAAATAAATTCTTGCGTGTTTTATTTCTTTTTCAAGCAAAACTTCTCAATACTAATTTTGCAAAATACCGAATACAATTATTTTAATTTTCTGCTGTGATTTTTTTTCTGTCATTTCAATAAATATAAGAATAAAGTATGTAATTATAGCAATTTGCAGTTACATCATATGCGCGATCAATTTATCCCCTCACTTAATATCGTCGAAGCAATCAAAATCAATTCTCCTAAGTAAGTATCGTGGTAGTAATGGTTGTAAGGGTTTGGCTAAGACCTTTATGCGTTGCGAACAGAATAATCTATTGTAAGCCCTTGAGTACGTAATTTTAATTATTTAGTATCACGAGTAATCGAACCAGCTTCATCTTTTAGACTTCACTGTTTTTTTTCAATAGCCGTTGTTCCTCAGTAAGCAAAGGAAAATCGTTAAGTAATTTCTGCCTCGAAAAAGTTGTTTAAAAAGGCCACCTGCCATTCGCAGGTAGCATAGGCTGGCCATAGTTTGGACAACATCATGGCGCACGCCACAAATTGGAGGAGAAGTTCGTTGAAAACTCCAATAAATAATGCATGCGCAAGTAACCTTGCGATGTTTTTTGGCTGTAATTTAAAAAAAAATGAAAAACTTTGATTCTTCTTGTGGATTATTTTTATTTGGTCTTTTAATTTTTTTTACATCATCATTTTCTGATAGGAGGATTACTTTAGCGCCCCCTGTTACATACATTTCACATGTTTATTACTATAAAAATATGAATATACTCGCATATAAAAAAGTAAAACAGCAAATTTTAATATTTTTGTGTTCTGCTTTGTATATCCCTAGCTGTATCGAGACGTGCAAATACCTCACACACGAATGCGTACATATTCGCCCAACTGCTTTGGTTTGTTGGCATTAGCCAAAAGTTTCAAATGTGCAAATATCCAATTTATCTAACACTACCAATTTGGTGGATAAAGTTCATTTCCAAAGCCATTTACACAGTCAAGTGTTAACGCTCGTACTCAAACCTTGAGTAGAACATATATATGTATGTACAAGCAAGTTAAGCCTCTTGTCCCACAAAAAAAAAAACAAAAAAAAACAAAACTTTTTGCATTCAAGTCACGTTTATTTGTAGTTTTGATTGGAAACTCAAATTTAAATTGCGAGAGTTAAGAATGCGACACACACTTACATACATACACATATACACGTGCATTTATTTGTATTCCAGGAGTCACAGCAATTGCTTAACACCTTTGCACAAAAAATCGCATAGTGCAAATTGACAGCAAAAGTGTAAGAGTTCAAAGATGATCGAGCAGAAGAGAAAGGTGATAAGAATACTACCCTGATGCCTGGAAGCAGTCGCTAAGGTACAATGCAAATGAAAGTAATTGGTGAGCTTGGCAGCCGTGTGGTCAATTATGCTTTCTTAGATATTCGGAAGAGCGTGGGTGGGATAAAATTAGTGTAGTTAGGACCCTAAGGTAAGTATTGTGTTGTTTTGTGATGTGAAGTTAAGCTACCCAAACCAAGATGCCGATAAATTGGAAGCCATATTCACATAATTTCCAAAATGTGTGAGTTTGCGGAGTGAATTTGAATTAAATGAGTCTCTACTCTCACGGCGGCCCCGTAGCCGAATGGGTTGCTGCGCAACTACCATTCGGAATTCACAGAGAGAACGTTGGTTCGAATCTCGGTGAAAACACCAAAATTAAGAAAAACATTTTTCTAATAGCGGTCGCCCCTCGGCAGGCAATGGCAAACCTCCCAGTGTATTTCTGCCATGAAAAAGTTCCTCATAAAAAATATCTGCAGTTCGGAGTCGGCTTGAAACTGTAGGCCCCTTCATTTGTGGAACAACATCAAGACGCACACCACAAAAATGAGGAGGAGTTCGGCCAAACACCAAAGAAGGGTGTACGCGCCAATTATATATACATACTAGCAAACCCGGCCCCCTTCGCTGGGCACACTAAAATAGAATAGATATGGTTTAGAACAAAAAATATATGGTTTTCATATTATTTATTTCTTTATTCTTTATTCAAGCGCTTTGGCATAAACAATATTTTTTGTTTTTGAGTAAATATAAAATATAAATTGAAAATCAGGAAAAAGGAAGATTGTTTTTAAATTTCAAATCAACGCATATGAATAAACAATCGTCTTTTTTGCTGATCATCCATGCATTTTTCGTTTCAATTTATATGTTTTATTAAGCATTGGAGCTTTTTTAACCATTATCCATTTATATTTTTCAAAAAAAAAAAACGAAAAAAATTTTTTTTCCACGAACACATAATTTCATTAGGATTTCACATTAAATTCTCAAATTTCGTAAGAAATTATTCACTGTTCCAAAATCCACTCCAAAAAAATTCACAAACAATTTTTACATGTTGCACTTACGTGTTTTCCTTATGGCATCCAAATCAGAAAGAAATATTGACACATTGTAACTCACACTGTCAATTTGACAGTTCAGTTCCGCCTCAAGCGTTAAAAAAGTAAGCAACATTATGACTGGCTGAAAAGAACGCTGTACCCGTTGCCACTGCTCCGAATTACAACCAAACTTTACGAAACCCATTTTCAATACTTACTTAACAATGTGTGTAAGTTTGGTTTAATTCGGTTCAAAGACACGGCGGGTCCACGTTTTGGCATATATTTCGAGACCCTAGTCATCAATAGGTATGAAAATTACCCCGTATTAAAGCACTTTCATTTGATACCCATATTGTACATACACAACCAAAGGTTACCCGGGTCCACGTTTTGATCTATATCTCGAGACCCCAGTCACGGAGCGGCATGAAAAATACTCTGTACTAAAGCATTCACCAACAGCTTCAATTTGATATCCATATTGTACAAACACATTCTAGGGTCCACGTTTTGGTCTCTATCTCGAGACCCTAGTCACGGAGCGGATGGAAATACTCTGAACTAAAGCATTCACCAACTGCTTCCATTTGATACCCATATTGTACACACACATCCGAAGGTTACCCGGGTCCACGTTTTGACCTATATCTCGAGCCCTATCCACCAATATGTATCCAAACTATACGGAAACCATCTTCAATACCTTCTTAACAATGTGTGTAAGTTTGGTTTAATTCGGTGCAGACACGGCCGGTTAGCGAACACACACAAAAAGTTGACTTTATTTTATATATAAGATTTTTTTCAGTTTGTGTCCTAAAAATCCAAATATCTTACGGAACCCTATTTTTTTCCAAAATAAAATGTAATCCATGTTACTCGTGGATAATGTAGTTTTCGAATGGTGAAAGAATTTTTAAAATCGGTCCAGTAGTTTTTGAGCCTATTCGTTACAAACAAACAAACAAACAAAGTTTTCCTCTTTATAATATTAGTATAGATATCTAATGTGTGGTGATTAAGTCTCGTTCACATTTACAATGAAGTCTCGTTCACATTTACAACAGATACCCATATTGTACACTAGCAAACCCGGCCCCCTTCGCTGGGCACACTAAAATAGAATAGATATGGTTTAGAACAAAAAATATATGGTTTTCATATTATTTATTTCTTTATTCTTTATTCAAGCGCTTTGGCATAAACAATATTTTTTGTTTTTCTATTTGTTTTTGAGTAAATATAAAATACTAACAAACCCGGCCCCCTTCGCTGGGCACACTAAAATAGAATAGATATGGTTTAGAACAAAAAATATATGGTTTTCATATTATTTATTTCTTTATTCTTTATTCAAGCGCTTTGGCATAAACAATATTTTTTGTTTTTGAGTAAATATAAAATATAAATTGAAAATCAGGAAAAAGGAAGATTGTTTTTAAATTTCAAATCAACGCATATGAATAAACAATCGTCTTTTTTGCTGATCATCCATGCATTTTTCGTTTCAATTTATATGTTTTATTAAGCATTGGAGCTTTTTTAACCATTATCCATTTATATTTTTCAAAAAAAAAAACGAAAAAATTTTTTTTTCCACGAACACATAATTTCATTAGGATTTCACATTAAATTCTCAAATTTCGTAAGAAATTATTCACTGTTCCAAAATCCACTCCAAAAAAATTCACAAACAATTTTTACATGTTGCACTTACGTGTTTTCCTTATGGCATCCAAATCAGAAAGAAATATTGACACATTGTAACTCACACTGTCAATTTGACAGTTCAGTTCCGCCTCAAGCGTTAAAAAAGTAAGCAACATTATGACTGGCTGAAAAGAACGCTGTACCCGTTGCCACTGCTCCGAATTACAACCAAACTTTACGAAACCCATTTTCAATACTTACTTAACAATGTGTGTAAGTTTGGTTTAATTCGGTTCAAAGACACGGCGGGTCCACGTTTTGGCATATATTTCGAGACCCTAGTCATCAATAGGTATGAAAATTACCCCGTATTAAAGCACTTTCATTTGATACCCATATTGTACATACACAACCAAAGGTTACCCGGGTCCACGTTTTGACCTATATCTCGAGACCCCAGTCACGGAGCGGCATGAAAAATACTCGGTACTAAAGCATTCACCAACAGCTTCAATTTGATATCCATATTGTACAAACACATTCTAGGGTCCACGTTTTGGTCTCTATCTCGAGACCCTAGTCACGGAGCGGATGGAAATACTCTGAACTAAAGCATTCACCAACTGCTTCCATTTGATACCCATATTGTACACACACATCGGAAGGTTACCCGGGTCCACGTTTTGACCTATATCTCGAGCCCTATCCACCAATAGGTATCCAAACTATACGGAAACCATCTTCAATACCTCCTTAACAATGTGTGTAAGTTTGGTTTAATTCGGTGCAAAGACACGGCGGGTCCACGTTTTGGCATATATTTCCAGACCTTAGTCATCAATAGCTATGAAAATTACCCCGTATTAAAGCACTTATCAACAGCTTTCATTTGATACCCATATTGTACATACACAACCAAAGGTTACCCGGGTCCACGTTTTGATCTATATCTCGAGACCCCAGTCACGGAGCGGCATGAAAAATACTCTGTACTAAAGCATTCACCAACAGCTTCAATTTGATATCCATATTGTACAAACACATTCTAGGGTCCACGTTTTGGTCTCTATCTCGAGACCCTAGTCACGGAGCGGATGGAAATACTCTGAACTAAAGCATTCACCAACAGCTTCCATTTGATACCCATATTGTACATACACATCCGAAGGTTACCCGGGTCCACGTTTTGACCTATATCTCGAGGCCTATCTACCAATAGGTATCCAAACTATACGGAAACCATCTTCAATACCTTCTTAACAATGTGTGTAAGTTTGGTTTAATTCGGTGCAAAGACACGGCGGGTCCACGTTTTGGCATATATTTCCAGACCCTAGTCATCAATAGGTATGAAAATTACCCCGTATTAAAGCACTTATCAACAGCTTTCATTTGATACCCATATTGTACATACACAACCAAAGGTTACCCGGGTCCACGTTTTGACCTATATCTCGAGACCCCAGTCACGGAGCGGCATGAAAAGTACTCTGTACTAAAGCATTCACCAACAGCTTCAATTTGATACCCATATTGTACATACACATCCGAAGGTTACCCGGGTCCACGTTTTGACCTATATCTCGAGCCCTATCCACCAATATGTATCCAAACTATACGGAAACCATCTTCAATACCTTCTTAACAATGTGTGTAAGTTTGGTTTAATTCGGTGCAGACACGGCCGGTTAGCGAACACTCACAAAAAGTTGACTTTATTTTATATATAAGATTTTTTTCAGTTTGTGTCCTAAAAATCCAAATATCTTACGGAACCCTATTTTTTTCCAAAACAAAATGTTACTCGTGGATAATGTAGTTTTCGAATGGTGAAAGAATTTTTAAAATCGGTCCAGTAGTTTTTGAGCCTATTCGTTACAAACAAACAAACAAACAAACAAACAAAGTTTTCCTCTTTATAATATTAGTATAGATACACATCGGAAGGTTACCCGGGTCCACGTTTAGACCTATATCTCGAGCCCTATCCACCAATAGGTATCCAAACTATACGGAAACCATCTTCAATACCTCCTTAACAATGTGTGTAAGTTTGGTTTAATTCGGTGCAAAGACACGGCGGGTCCACGTTTTGGCATATATTTCCAGACCTTAGTCATCAATAGCTATGAAAATTACCCCGTATTAAAGCACTTATCAACAGCTTTCATTTGATACCCATATTGTACATACACAACCGAAGGTTACCCGGGTCCACGTTTTGACCTATATCTCGAGACCCCAGTCACGAAGCGGCATGAAAAATACTCTGTACTAAAGCATTCACCAACAGCTTCAATTTGATACCCATATTGTACATACACATCCGAAGGTTACCCGGGTCCACGTTTTGACCTATATCTCGAGCCCTATCCACCAATATGTATCCAAACTATACGGAAACCATCTTCAATACCTTCTTAACAATGTGTGTAAGTTTGGTTTAATTCGGTGCAGACACGGCCGGTTAGCGAACACACACAAAAAGTTGACTTTATTTTATATATAAGATTTTTTTCAGTTTGTGTCCTAAAAATCCAAATATCTTACGGAACCCTATTTTTTTCCAAAATAAAATGTAATCCATGTTACTCGTGGATAATGTAGTTTTCGAATGGTGAAAGAATTTTTAAAATCGGTCCAGTAGTTTTTGAGCCTATTCGTTACAAACAAACAAACAAACAAAGTTTTCCTCTTTATAATATTAGTATAGATATACTCCAAGTGTCGCCCACCACTGCATAAAAATGGGCAGTGGAACTATATTGTTAATAAATAGATACGATTATATTCATTAAAAAAAGCCATTTCATTTCATTTTTATCTTATTTATATTTAAAAATCTGGTGTAGTTGTAATATCTGAAATCTTAATGAAAGTGCGACGCGTCGGTTGGTTGGTTGGTTCGACAAAAAGTCCACGCACTATGTGCTTATACATTTTAGCATTTAATTTTTTTAATTAAATTTTTCGAAATTAGCGACAGCCTTATGAATCATAGTTCCAAATTTGTACGAAATTCAGAAAACTCATATTTTAGCTTTTATATCGCATACCTCGAAGTAAAAATTAATTTGGAGTAGTTTTCCCGACCAACATAAGACTCTAAGTGCAACTTTGATCGCTTTCTTTTAAATTTGTAGGCATTCCATATAAATAAACTTCCCTAATGTACATAGTTGTATGTGATTGCAATGTATTTACTAGGTGTGTAAATATTAGTTTGGACTAAGCTTCCTTATATACTTTTTTTAAACCGTGCGACTTTTTCGCCTTCAGTGACAAAAGAATTGTTTGCTCCAAATTTCTGTGGAACAACTTAACCCTCTAACTAACTTTTGGGATGAACATTTATTACATTTTTTGATTTTTTTTAGAACGGATCAAAAATTCCTATTTAGGTGGTGAGTAGAGGCTTAAAATTTACTACGAAAAATTGCTCTTGAAATTATACTAAAAAAGCCTAAGGCCGGAACTTTGAGTGTTTGAAGTCACACTATCGCCCAAATTATACACAGCTTTTTTGGCCCAATTTTTGGGTTGGGTAAATTTGTTGAAAAAATCATTCTTTGAAATAGTTTTTTACTTAATACGGATATTTTCTATTAATATTTGCTGAATTTTTTCGTACTAACTGCAACTACTACCTAGCCTACCAGGAATAGACTATTAGGAATAAGCTTGAAATTTAACGTTGCTCCTCTAGTAAAGCATAAAGTAAAAACCAATTATTTATATCATAATTTATAATTCACAAATTCCATATATTTATGACATAATGACAAATTTTAATTAAAAGGGTTTTCCAAGAACAGGTGATATTTTGAATGTCCGCTATTTCGGTAGATGTCACTTTTGAAGCTGCCATTTTTCGATATTTAACAAGTAGAAACTACGCCATTAATAAAAATGCAACGATACACGCTTAAACAACGCATTCAAATTATTAAAAATCTCTATAAAAATGGTAAAAATTTGACAAAGACGGTTCGTAAAACTCGAACATTTTTGGGTCATCGTGAAGCACATTGTCGGACCGCAATGCAGAAATTGGTGAAAAAATTCGAGCTGTTGGGACAAGTTAGTGATGTGAAGAATAAAACCCGTGCCCGCTGCTCAAGAACAGCCGAAAATATTGCTATTGTAGCAGAAAGTGTTGAAGAAAACCAAGGTTTGTCTATTCCTCGTCGTTTTTTGAAAATAGGCATTCCACAAATGTCCGTATTTTACATAAAGTTTTGGGCCTTAAGGCTTATAAATTCCAATTAACAAAACAACTCAAGCCAGCCGATCATCAACAACGTCGTGTCTTTGCTGATTGGGTCGTTGAAATGCATAAAAATGATCCGGAATTTCATCGCAAAATCATCTTGAGTGATGAGGCCTATTTCCACCTCCGTGGCTTCGTCAACAAGCAAAATTGTCGGATCTGGGGCTCAGAAAATCCAAGAGTTATTGAAAAGCTTCTCTAGCCTCAACGCGCGACCTAATTTTTTGGAAAATGAAGCTGGAGCAACAGTTACGGTGAATGGGTTGCGCTTTCGAGAGATGATTAACGATTCTTTATGGCCGGAATTGGATGGTATTGATCTGGACAACGTTTATTTTCAACAAGACGGCGTTACGTGCCACACAAGCAACAAAACCATTGTTCTTTTATCAAAATAACACCTCTTATTGGAAAACCCTTTATTTTTGTTTCTTCATAAATTTCTCCATAAGTAGCCAAAACCGAATTTGAACCGAGTGGATCAGTCTTTGGTCACTCATAAACAAAAGCAAATATTGTATTTTTGTATAAAGTGTTTTGTCTGCAAATGTTTATATTTAAAGCATTTCCATAAATACTACAACAGTCAGAACACGCAAATTGCGTACATATGCATAAATTCACGCACACACATACGTACGTAGCATACAAGCCAACGACGAGGGCGATGACATTCACGTCGTCTAGGTTGCTAGTGATAGCACAAACGCGATACAAGCATTGGCTGGCTCATCTGCTTGCAGCCCGTGGCCTTGAGTGCTTTCAACGACTTGTCCCTGACGCTCTTCAACTGAACTCCGATGGTATTCATTTTTATGATTTATGTTGGCAACACAATGATGTGCAGTAATGTTGCTAATTGCAGCAAATAATATATGAGTATGTGTGTATGTGTTAAACGAGGGTTGCAATCAGCCCTTTCAAAGGAAATTTTTAGTAACTGACAGATTTGACACCCTAACTCTTGAAGTTCATAGGGTCGCTAAATTCAAATGTGGAATGGAAATTGCAAAACACAAAATGGCGAATCCAATTTCTTTTGTTTGTGATATTCTGAGGGATTAAAAACTGCACTCCATTGCTCACAAATACACTGCATATGCATGTAAATCGCGTTGAGCCGAATAAATTATATGTTAGGGATTCCAACTACCCTTAGGTGTGGTGAGTCCAAGGAGGCCGTTTATTATAATAAAAGCAAAATCTATGTGACCTCTAAATCCAAGTACGCTTGCAGTGACACATCGGCTAATAATCTAGACGCTATTTCTGCTCAATGGAGGACCATGGCCAAAAAAAAATCTTTCTAAAATTACATAAAACTGATAAGAATATAAGAACAACTTGATAGCTGATATTTGAGCTCACTAAGTAAGACAAACTAGTTTTTTCTACTAGTGGTCGCCCCTCGGCAGGTAACCTACGAGTGTTTGCCATAAAAAAGCGCCTCAAAAAACAAAAAAAAAAAAAAAACAAATCTGCCGTTCGGAGTCGGCTTAAACAAATGGAAGTATGTGAAACAACATCAAGACGTACGACACAAATAGGACGCGGGGCTCGACCAAATACCCAAAAAATGCGTGAGTAAATCATCAGTGTAAAAAGATAACTTTACTGAGCGCGCTAAATAATACCTTTGCGAGAAAATTTCATCAAACAAATAAAAAAAGCTTGTGGCCACTTTTCTCCATAAACTTGAATGATCTACTTCTAGTTGAATGAATATCTAAGAGTTGCGCCAAAGCAATTGATTCCACTGAACCAAATATACTTTTTCGGAAAGGGGAGAAAAAATAAAAATACACGTGTATCGGCGATTTTCATGTACACGTCAGAATTTTTTTTTTTTATGTATAAAATATAGAGCTCGTAGTCCGCCTGTGCGAAAAACTTTGGATCAATGTTTAATCTCTTTCCTTGAACCAATCGCACTGAATTTCTGCAGTCAGACTCGTGGAAATGTTTTTATTATGTAAAATTAAAAAAAAAAAATTTATCAATTCTCAGATTTTCTTGATTTTTTTTTTTCTAAAACAAAATTTTTTTTCTAAATTTTCGGCATAACTTGAAGGGACTCCAAATTTTTAAACAACTTATTAACCTTTAATTTATTGTTTCATACAACACACTCTGTGCCGTTTGTGTGTTTGTTCCAGATCCGTAAGTTCCGATCATCTGACAGTTGCTCTACTAGGAGACGTAGACTTTGACAATTGTTTTAAGTTCTGTTGCGCGAAAACGTCTTTCTGTATATTTCATCTCACGAAAAATGCAGTGCCCGACTCGAAATAACTTTTGTTACGTTTGTAGCTTATTCGCACCAAGTAAAAATTTTAAAAATATTACGAAAACAGTGGTTAATTCGTTTCAGAAAATATTCAAGACTGCTTATGTTCCTTACTTGTGGTATACTCCGGAAGTCGTGTGCGACTATTGCTATAGAAATATATGCAAGTTTACTGATGGAAGGTCAACAAAAAGTACTCTGTACCAACAATTTGGCTACCACGTACGGAGCACTGCAGTGAACTGTGCTACTTTTGCGTAACTTTTACTCAAACTAAAGAGTACCAATACTTTCGCCGCAACAAAATTCGCTACGCTAATGTAGAATCGGTTATTCCAGCGGTTCTGTACTCACCAGAAGAACGTATAGCGGCTTCAATGGAGATTTTTGATGATGTTCCCGAATTAAGAGATGGAGAACCAACAGTAGCACCAACAATGCTATCAACATTTCTTGCATCGAATGCGAGATGTGGGGAACCAGAAGTATCGGAATTTGTACCAACACCCAGTGAGCTTGGGACTGCAGTGCCGCATTTAGTAACGCAAGCCGACTTCAATGATCCTGTACAAGAAGGAAATTTGTCAAAGAAAACAGCCGAACTCTTTGCATCACGCTTTAGGCAGTGGAATATAGTGGCGGCTGATTTTAAAATAACAGCCGCTCGTGATCGACGTAGCAGTATTCCATATGACGAATTTTTTAAATTGCACGAAGATCGGGAAAAAAACCTCGCTTATTGTTGTGATATTGATTCGATGTTTGAAAAAATTGGTTACCCTCATATTTCAGAGGAGTGGCGACTTTTCATCGATGCATCGGTCAACAGCCTTAAAGTAGTGCTGCTTCATATCAGTTACAAACATCCAGCTGTCCTGATCGCATATGCCACCAACCTCAAAGAAATCCGTTACCAACCATTCAAATCCGTTAAGCCAATCCTGAGATCGTGTGGCTTTACAGATATACATACAAGAATTGCTCGGTTAAAGTTATACAATACAAAAAACAAAATTGTGACGTGTTCATGAAAATCGCCGATTTTTATTTTTTATCCGCTTTCCGAAAAAGTATATTTGGTTCATAGGACAAAATGTGTGTAACGCGGTGTTATGAATATTTAAATCGCACAATTATGTTAAAATCACCCACCATTTCAGAAATAGTGGATGAAATCTAAGGTATAATATTGGACGATCGGCAGGCAAAGATGCAGGAATTTGAAGAGGGTGTAAATGAGCAATTTTATAGTCCCGGAAAGTGACCGAGATTGTCATCCCTAGAGTCGATTCGCTACTGAAGTAGATCTGTGATTTCTGTTTTAAAATAATATTTTGATATTCCACCACCGAAACAGCAAAAAAGAGCAATAAACAAAAAACAACAAGTGTAGAGTGCCTTCACTTCACTTTCAAACTTCTTTCGAATTCTTTAAATATATTTTTAATACTCAAACTTAAATTATGTAAACCATTTCAATTTACTCTACTTTTAATTTCAATGACATAATTCTTTTCATTTCAATTTACTCTACTCTTTAATTTCAATGACATAATTCTTTTCCTTTTTTTGAAACCCGAAACATAAGTAAACACATGGCACACACCAAATACATTTTTTTTGTCATATGATACCCCACTCCAAAGCAAAACCATAGCTTACTATGAAGTAAGTCAACCTAAACAAAATTTAAGTCAACCTAAACAAAATTTCATTGTATAGTATTTTTATGTGTTTACAATTTTGTTATTGATTTTTACTTATAACAATGTTTGGTTGTAATTATATATTTTATTGATGACAAGGCAAAAAGAAAGTATAAAATAAAGCCATTCTATCAGAAGGCAGACAGTTCAGTCTTAGCCTGATAGTTGGAAGGCAGTCATTTGCCCTAGCTAAATAAAAATCTTTTATTTGAAAAGGAATCTTTAGTCGGCAGGTTTGCTCTAAAGCTCTTCCAGGATAATAAAGACTTCTCATAGCGAACCTTTAGTCGGCAGGTTTGCTCTAAAGCTCTTCCCCGATAGTATAGTACTTTTCACAAGGGTTTCGTTGAAACATATCAACAATCGATGCTATTTTTAATATAAGACAAATAATTGAGACTTGTGTTTCAAAAATCTCACCAAAGCATTCGAAAGAGTTTATCTATGTGATTTACTCAAATTATTACGAGAGGAAAACATAGCTGAAAATGTGGTAGTGCTAATAGAGGACTTAAATATGGGCAACGAAAAAATTACTCGGACAAATCAGATCAGTTACCAATCACAACGGTTATTCGACAAGGTAACATCCAGAGGCCAATACTGTTCAATGTTATTATGGGTGCGATTATAGAGTAAGTACAAGAAGCAGCATCTGGTTATAGATTGGGCAACAAAAATATAAGAATAATAAGCCGACGATACATTTCAGCGACTTCTACTCGGATTCGAAAAGAGAGCTAGTAAATTTCATATGGAAATTTCAGCGGAAAACATCAAATCTATGGTAATATCAAAATATTATATCCTATGTAAACTCCCAGTTTATAATAGGCTAATCGACAGGTGCTTAAATGTAACTACCTTGGAGCTCTAATTACCAACAGCAAAGACTTAAAAAGTGATCGAAAATGCAAGCAACTAAATTCGCTACAATATCAGGAGGCCCAAAAGATATAGTCAGAAGCGAGAGCAGATACAACAGCAACACAACAACAAGCAAGAACTGTTGAAATGCCTATGATTGAAACTTTCTTTAGCCACTCTTTGTTCGACAGAAAAACAAACGCAAAGCTCAGTGGTGTTTACGAAATCGAGAATATCAACAAACTCACCAGAAAACGAAGAATATAATGGCGAAATCAAGTAGAAAAGATGAACTTTTACAAAATATCGAAGATAGTTATGAAAGCTAAGCCAAGGACCACAAGATCGACCACCCAAGAAATAGAACGAATGCTGGAAATCGAGCTCACAAGATGATTACTGATGCTTTCCATTTCAATTCAACCGGGCTATTCGGGACATCTTCTCCAATTTCGATGTAACTCAAATATGTTCCTCTCTGGTCAAAATAATGAGACACGTATTTTTTTGTTCGCCCGAAAAAATTTTTTTTCAAGAATTATCGGCAATTTTGTTTTTCGGCTCAAAATCGGTTTTCTTTAATTATATAAGAAAAATTTTTTTTTTAAATGCTCATAACTTAGTCAAAAAGGAACCGATTTTAATAATTTTGGGTTCAAAATGATCGTCATTACTTACACGAGCGACTTCATGTAGAAACAATTGCAAAAAAGTAGCTGAAAATTTAGCAAAAAAGAAAAAAAATTGAAATTTTTTTGAAATTTAATGTTTCAAAAAGTATATCTTTTTGTTTTTATAACTTTTTCCAAATCAAGAGGACACCTCAAACTTCAATTGAGCTGAATAACCAGTAGCTAAAATGAGTTGTTTTTGGGTAATGAGTTTTTAAGTAAAAAACCTGTTTCGCACTTTTTGTTTTTTGGAAAATAAAAAATTTTTTAACTACTTTTTTGCAATTGTTCTTACATGAAATCGTTCGTGTAAGTAATGACGATCATTTGAACCCAGAATAATTAAAATCGGTTCATTTTTGACTAAGTTATGGGCATTTAAAAAAAAAAATTTCTTATATAATAAAAAAAAATCGATTTTGAGCCGAAAACCAAAATTGCCGATAACTCTTGAAAAAAATTTTTTTCAGGCGAACAAAAAAATACGTGTCTCATTATTTTGATCAAAGAGCAACATATTTGAGTTACATCGAAATCGAGAGCATGTCCACTCAACTTGAATTGATTTTACACAATTTTTTAGTTTAAATATTAATATATGTTTAGTATTAAATACTCATGCAAAATCAATTTTTGTAAATAACAGGAAGAAAAATCTCTAAGAAAAGAAGATAAAAATCTGCAAGAAGAAGTGTGTGCCGTGGTTGCTCGCAATCGACAACAAAAGCAATCGTTTAACAACCTCAAATAAGTGTGGGGCGATGACCAAAATAATCCAAATACTTTGAAAATTGAATTGAATTGAGACATTTTTCGCAATGAATCAAAGCCGAAGGAGAATTGTGACGGCAATTTTTTATAATGATCACGATGCTATTCACATCGTTTACCTCGTCGCTTGCAGCAAAAATAACCGCAACTGCCACATAAAAAAATATTTTTTGGCAGAAAAACATACAACAGGTGCAATTGTAGGAATCATTAACTCAGCAAATTGCTACCTCATCCATTCCATTCTCCAATATGTTCCTTTTGTTTCTAAAACTTAGAAAAAGGTCGGCTCAAGTGAAGACATAATTGATGTGCAAACGCCTCAGTAAATAAGATTATTGGGAAGGTATCACATTGCCAAAATCGTGGGTGAAGTGCATCCAGCTAAAAATGGGAGTCAGTTCATAAATAAAACACGTGTTCTTTATTTACATTTTCAGAGTATAACCAAGTATATACCACCGAAACTGGTATTGTCCTCTTTACCAGAAGGAGGCAGCTGGATTCGTTCTGCCTAAGCTAAAAGGAGTCCCAATCCAGCTATCCAAAGAAATAAAATATCTTGGAGTAATCCTCGATAGTAAATTTCTTTGAAAGTCACACGTTGAAACAAGAACATTCTAAGTACTGACAGCTTTCTGACAGTGCAAAGGTGTCTTTGGGAAAACGTGGGGTCTTTCACCTAGCAAGGACCTATGGATCTACACGGCTATGATAAGTGTGGAATAGACTCTCTCTCGTGGGAGTCAGGAAGACTTCATCGAAACTAAAATGCACTTTAGCCATCTGTTGCATCGGAGCTTTTCCGACTACTTCAGGCCCCGCATTAGACGCTCTGGTTGGTCTACCAACACTTGATGCTTTCATCCAAGGAGAGGTCTTGAAGGCCATCTGCAGGCTGAAACACAATGGGAACTGATACGGCTCCTGTCCGGTTTTGGACAACTGAGAAGGCATTGGCTTCGATCTAATGATTCTCTCTATGCACCTTGACTCCATGCCATCAAGAGTCGTACTTGAAAAGAGATACAGTGTAGTGCTGCCAGAGGCTCAGTTGTGGCCAAACTGTGAAAATGAGCCGGATGGCTCTAGGACCGAGCATGGCTCCGGCTCTGGAGTCTACATGGAATCCAGCAGGGCAAAACTGCACTTTGCTCTTGGAATGCATGCACCTATGTTTCAAGCGTAGGTGTATGCAGTTCAAGAAGCGATGAACTTTGTTGTGGAAAAGCGATGGAGGGGCAGATCTATATGTGTCTGCAACGACAGCCAAGCTGCGCTTATGGCCTAAGACAGCCCGCCAACCACATCAGAGGTAGTCGAGTCTTGTAAATCCAGGCTGAACTATGTCGGTCGACATAATAACCTGATGCCAACATGGGTCCCTGTGTGTTGGCTCCTTGGCAAGATCTACTCAGATTTCTTTGGAGATCGGGTAGATTTAAAGAAAATTAAAAGGGAAGTATAGTACAATGGACTTAATTAATGGCTGAGAGTTGCACTTGTTGTCCTGACAAACAAATATATACGAGTATGAAAATTTTAAATAAAACTAGTTTTTTTTGTAGCTGGTTTTTTGTTTTTTTTAATGTTTCTTTTCAATACAATTTTCTAAACTTTTATTACTCACTTAATTCCATCCCACTTGAAGTTTGCTGGAACTGTAGCTGCATCTTTTACTTGTTTAAAAGTACAAACTACATTACTTTGCCACTTTTTTTATTGCATGCAGCAGACATATTTTCTTCGTTTCTTAAACGTTAAATACCAAAGATTTTCACCGCATTGCAACATATTCCAGCTACCACCCTCATTTTCCCGTTTTCTCCTACATTATCCTTCTGTTAGTGTTGCACTTTTTTTCATTGATAGTGAGCTGAACTATTCTGACTACTACAATATAATTTTTTATATTCCTTCTTTTTCCTTTTTTCAAATATTTTCCCTGTTTCTTATTTATTTTGCTACTCAAGAAGGACACAAAACCAGCAATACTTACATAAATGGAGCTGAGTTATTTCATTTTGAATCTGCACTGTATTTATCGGTCCACGTCTGGAATGTTGTTGCCAACACATTTTTTATGACACTAGCAGTCTTTTGTATGCACTAAACGTTGCGTATACGCCGTGTGGCACCCAGTTGATTTCAGCAATGAATTACAGATACTGTATTTGAAATGTCGCAACACAAAAATAAAAAAGATAGATGATTTTTAAACGTTTAAAATGCACGATTTAAAAATTGTGTAAAATGTTTTTCGAATAGCTTTAAACATCTGTTAGCCTGTTGCGAATTCGGCTATGTTTGAGTTGCTGAATTGTTATGAGTTTTCAAGTTCAATAACCACAGCAATAAAACCAGTCACAAAAGTGCCATTAGTGTTTTTCTTTTGTCCCGAAAAACTTTCGCAAAAATCATAAATAAAGAAAATGTTGAAAGCCGGAAACACTAAATAAATATGAGGAGTTGCAAGGGAGCGCTGTAAGTGCTTTAAGTGCTCAGCGCACAAAAGAACTTGGTAGTTCAGGCGAGCGGGTTTTTTGCATAAATTCTTTTATGTGGCTCTTAAAATCCGTTTGCTTGCCAAATTTCCCCAGTCCTTATTTTGTGTGAATTGCAAAAGTTTTAATTCAGCAAGAAGAAAATTATGCAGCGATTTTGAATATGAGGATCCCATAAAAGTTCCAAATAATCATTTCAACTGTACTGGATGACAAATTTAAATAAAAACTCTTTTTTAAAATACCACGTAATTACTTCAAGATTGATTTAAGAATGTTTAGAAATACTTAATAAATTAAAATATTCTGAATGTTTTCCGTTCGATGTCTTAAGTGAGTCATATCAGGCGTTTAGTTACAGCTTTCCAATATCAAAGTAAAAACAAGGATATTCGGTGCATTCTTGAATAGCACTAGGACAACGGTGAAAACCCGTACACACATACATTTGTCTTGTGTTGGCAATTTACCGACGTTATTGGATTTTATAAGTAGAACAGAACAGAAAAAAAATTTTGGCGCGATCACTAACCTATCAGTAACACTAAGTCAAAGGCAAATCAAGACTGGAGTGCATTGATTAACTTACTTCGACTTTTAGTAGGTAATACACCTAGCCGCTGTGAAATTATGGTACATCCTTGCAAATTGAATTTCTTGAATGATGCTGTGCGTCAAGACAAGCTTAGCTTAACAAAAGTTGTTCATGCCAGAAGCGCCTCAAAGCTAATAGTCGCCGATTTTTGGCGTTTGTCAACGCCTAAAAAAAGCTGTTGGAGTTTTCGGGGGGACACAAAAGTGATTTGAAAATTGGTTCAAGCGAATGCGGGAGCATTGACTTCCAAGAAAAATTTTGTGAAATACAATAAAGCCATTTTCATAATTATTTTATTATGTTTTCACTACTGATCGCAATACATTAAGGCAAAAGTGTAGAAAACTACAAGCCAATAGTAAATTTTAATGGAACTTCGTAAAAGAAAGTTTTCTGGGTCTTTGATTTCGAGTTTGAAATTAGTTTTTCAATACTGAAAATTTCGAAGGACTTCTGAAAATAATTATCCGATTTCGATTCAGTACATACGAATAATTCTCAAGAATTGAAAAGAGAGGATGCAATATTGCGAGCGACTTTCAAAACTGGTCACTCTGTTTTGATGTCCATTTTTAAATGAAAGTCTTAGTTTGGCTAGTGACAGCACTGCTTGGAGTTAAACCGCATTCGGTTTGCAAATATTTACTTACTCTCCTGGTTTAAGCACATAACTGTACATAGCCTGTAAGTGAACAATTGTTGCATAAAACTTAAATAAATGAATATATAGAATTAAATAAAATGCAGAATGCTTGTGCTTTGTGCTATGTGCTTTATATATATATATTAGGGCAAGTCGATTTAAAAATCGCCCATTGCTCTGTGAAAATCATATTCTAGGGATTAAAATAAGAAACTTTGCCGAAGGAACCATACCTCTAAAACGAATTCTGATGTCCCCCAATTTGGGTCGAACGAAAAATCCCACTTTGATCCATTTAGAGTGCTCCAATCGAGTCCAAATGTATGACCGACCCCTACTAACTTTGGACGGCCGATCCACCCATGCCAGTGACACACCCCTTGGAACTCCCCTGGGGGGTCCCCCATACAATCATTTCAAAATATCACCATTTTTGGCCTTTACATGAGAAAAGAAACTAAAAAGTTCGACCCAAATTGGGGGACATCAGAATTCGTTTTAGAGGTATGGTTCCTTCGGCAAAGTTTCTTATTTTGATCCCTAGAATATGATTTTCACAGAACAATGGGCTATTTTTTTGCCTCGCCGCAAATCGACCCGGCCTAATATATATATTATATATATATATAATTGGCGCGTACACCCTTTTTGGGTGTTTAGCCAAGCTCCTCCTCCTATTTGTGGTGTGAGCCTTGATGTTGTTCCACAAATGGAGGGACCTACAGTTTCAAGCCGACTCCGAACGGCAGATATTTTTTATGAGAAGCTTTTTCATGGCAGAAATATACTCGGAGGTTCGCCATTGCCTGCCGAGGGGCGACCGCTATTAGAAAAATGTTTTTCTTAATTTTGGTGTTTCACTGAGATTCGAACCAACGTTCTCTCTGTGAATTCCGAATGGTAGTCACGCACCAATCCATTCGGTTACAACCCATTATTACGAAAATAATAATAAAACTAAACAAAATTTTTTAAATTCCTTTTTTTTATAAACATTTATATTAAAAATACCAAATATGAAAATTAAAAAGGAGAAATTGGAAAAAAATTATAACTACTAAAAAGAATATACAAAAAAGTAGTAATAATAGGGGTATGAAAATATTACTGCTACCTGCTTTTGATGAACCCAAGAAACTAAATTTGTTGTAGGCGAACTGCAGGCGCTGCAAGACAAAACTGACTTTAGATTTTTAAATACCAAACACAAAGTAGACACGTTAAAGACAAAATTGTATATAAATCGAAACATTGAAAAAAATGACACAATTTTATTAAAATGCATACTATACGGAGCAAAATGACCCCAAAAGTCAATTTCGGGTGCATAAAGTATCGAAAGAATTTCGTGGTTACTCATACGCCACGTTGTTCTAGCTTCAGATAAACATCCGCTCACTATTTTTGGGGAAAGCTTTGAAATACAATTCCCACGGTTATTCTTAACTAAATTATATATTTTCCTTCATTTTAGTATTCGAATGACGTCAAGCAATGCTGCAAGCGACAAATGTTTCTAGCGTGGCAGACATTTTAAGGCTCAATGAAAATAACAAAGGTTGTCGGTGTAAAATTAAAATTAATTTACAGTAAAATGTACTTAAACACACGAATTTCTCAGTCCATTTATGCAATTTTCCACTGCACGGTTAACAATCCATTATCAATGCGTTCATGGCGTCAACGGTAATTCGAAATTTTTAGCACACCAGAGAAGCAATAAAAATTGCAAGAGCTACAAACATACGCAGTGCGAATGCCATGCAGACAGAAGAAAACATGCCATGTGCAAAATGAAAACAATAAAACGGGCAAAGATTTGGCTATTTCATGTCTTCAGTGGCATTATAAGTCATCACTTCCATATGCACTAACCTTATTTGACACGCGATGCGCCCCACAACTTCCACTGTGGAAATAAAAAACAAAAACGAAGAAAAAAAGCGTGCACTAACACAGGCGAAAACCTATCGAGGACACACGTATATTTTTATTGAAATGGCTTGTTGGTTGTTTTATTGTCTACGTAGATGAGTTTTCGGATGGAGAAATTGAGAGGGCTGGTATTGGAGAATGCGATCAAAGGTCGTGTGCTGCTCATGTGCACAAATATTCCATTATCGTGGCTGTGTTCACAGTGAATGACAACAATGTAAACAAAGGAGCAATAAGAGAGATATTTTTATTTTAATCAAAAGTTATCCAAATGGGTCTGGAGGTGGACGATAACAAGACGAAGTATGTAGATATCAAATAAATAATAACCGTAATCGCGCTTCGACAACAACGTCACTGCTTACAGTTATAAATTTGAGTTAGTAGAGATTGTATTAGATTAAATTCATTCCTTTAGCATGACGAAATAATTCTAAAGTGGGATTTTGTTTTACTGCTCGAGATTGAGTAAACATTTTTACATTTAAAAATATAAAATATTATTTTTTGACAAATGCACATGACGAGGACAAATTCGCAGGAAAAGTTCCTTTATTTTTAATTTTGTTCGCATGCATTGTCTACTCAAAAATTATACTCAGTTTCGTGGCAAATTTTGCTTGTAAGTGTGGTAAAAGTGCTAGTGAGATTTACGAATTGCTGAAAGAACCTAATCTTTCGAGAATGTATGTCTACCGCATGATAATCGTTTTTCCTAACTGTCTGGGTGACAGAGAGACAAAAAGTGGCCATACTCGCGTGGTTCGAACCAGCGCAGCCATAAAAGCCGTTCGAGAAAGACTTCGCAGAAATCCCCTTGTAAAGCAGAAACCTATCTCCTGGGAAATGAATGGATCGACCAGATCCCTGTCAAAACTAATTAGTGATGATCTGCACATGAAAGGCTTCCGTCGCTCAACTGGTTATCTCGACAGATACATCAGCTTCGGTGTCACGCGGTCAACGGTCATGAAAATATTCCTTTCACAGGCGAGAAAAGGTTCACTGTTGAAAAAGACCGGTGCAAAAGGTGTACCAGGAGGATGTCTTAGAAAGCGTGGTTAATTAGTTGAGCAGTACTCTCTTGAATGGAGAGCGTTGGATCTTCTAGCAAGATTCCTCTCCAGATTATGCAAGATTTCGATTCCCATAATGCAAAAACAACCCAAAAGTGGTTAAAAACAATTTTCCATCGGACTGCAGTTTGTGGGCAGAATTTGAGAACATGACCTGTCGAAGACCTCTTAGAAATTTGGACTGTCTCAAACAATCTTTGGTTCGAGCAGCGACGTCAATATTCATGGAAACCGTGCGCGCTGCAATAGCTAAATGGTTTAATCGTTTGAAGGATTGTGTAAAAGCAAATGGTGATAATTTTTTAATATTAAAATTATTAAATAAAACTAACTTTATTAAAAAAAGGTATGATAATTTCATATATATAACCGGCTTAACTTGTAACAGAACTTATGGCAGGACTAAGTAGATGGTTAGGGATAATTTTAATTTTTTCAAGGAGGGAGGCTGGTTTATAAGACCAAAAAAATACATTTTTTTTTTTCGTTTTAAGCGATTCCTAATATATTTCAGAATATTCACACAAAGTTACAGAGCCTAATTCTCAATTCTCAGTTACGCTGTGACCGGACAGCTATAGCACAAACTTTATCTTCTTTTCTCGACTTTTCATTTTTATGATTTCTTTGAATTGGCGTACATGAATGAAAAAAAAACTAATGAACTTTTTGAAATTAATCATAGCTTGTTCTTCTCAGTATTAAATTCTCTTCTATTTGAACTAACAAAATAGATGAAAAAAAATTTTTCAAGATTTTTATACCAAGTTGAAGTGAATTTTTTTTTATAGAAAGGCATTTTTTTCTTTAAAACCTCCAAAAAGTTGTCTCAGTTTTCTTAGTTCATCTAGAATAAAAAATCATGATAATTAGAAATCCATTTGAATTTGTTGCTTTAGATAATAATTACGAGCTGTATCTTGTACGCCAGTTGGAAACTCCAGCGTTGCAGCGCTCTACTAATTTCTATGTTAAACATTTTTTTCAACTTATTTTAACCAGTACAAAAAATTTTTATACTTTATACTTTTTATACTGTTCATTAAAAGATAAAACTTTGCAGTGCTAAATTAATTTTTTCCTTAAAAAAAAAAATCGCAAAGAGATGCAATTTTTTGACCTCATAAACCAGGCTCCCCTCTTAAAGCGCCAATCAAGAGAAAGAGTGTATTTCCTACTTCGCATCATTAAACAAAAAATTTTGAATACAAACTATTTTGCTAATTATTTTAAAGACTAGTACGGCTTTTTAGCTATTCAGAATGTGTAACATTTAAATGAAAGTAGCACAAAAATAAAATCAGTGGATGGCGGGCTCATTAATTGGAGGTTTCGTAAGAAGAGACAAATTGTAAAAAAAAGCTGACTAAAACAAAAAAATTAACAGTTTGAACTATTTTATTCCTTAAAATTCGCTCTCGACATGACCGCTTCTACACCTGATATAAATTCTCCTTCACTTTCTCAAATTACTCTTCACACTATTTTAGCTGAAATAAAAAAATATAATACAATAAAAGCCATTAAATGTAGCCGTTGGTTTATGTTAAAATTGCTCACACGCACTCCAAAAAAAAAAAAAAAAAACAAAAAGAGCATACAAATATTGGGGAATGAATACCAAATGTTCACAGCTCAAATAAAAATCTTCTGCGACATTTGATCTAATCACAGCGTCAGTTTTGCTACGAGATCACCGCTGAGCCAAGTAACAAATTTTCGATGATTTGTAAGTGTGCAACATTACAATATTTACCATAAAGTCGGTGTATAAAGCTTCCCGCAAATTTTACGAAAAGAGTTTTTTGTAGGCAAAAGATGCTGCTCTATGCTGGTGAACTTTCCACGCCATTTAAAAGCACCGACAGTACCACATCCCCATCCTCCATAGCGCAAATATTTGACAAAAAGAGGAAAAGGGAGCTCCAGCTATTCTTTAGCACACCACGTACCCGACAAATTTTTAAAGTCCTGGATTTGCCGCATCCACTAACGCTTTTATCCCAGCAACACGACGCCATGCGGCGCCCACTAAGCGCAAAATGACTGGCAGTAAAGGAGAAACGACAAATTATATCTGCATGTTGTCAGAATTGCAAATATATATATAAATGACAACGAATTTAAGCTGATGAATTCATATTTCAACAGATTTGAAACTGCGCATACATACACATACAAGTGACACGCACGTATCTGCATATTCGTATGTGCATGTATGGCTTTAGCAGTCCTTTTCCGCCAACTAAGCCACGCCAGCTTGCTCCAACCCACCGCCCGGAATAAGTTCAAAAATTTGTTATTCTTCAATAACATGTGCACAGCACGCACACAAACAAAACACCCGTGGCACATACTCAAAAACCTACGTGTCGTGCATGATATTTATCCCTTCGTATGCTTGTGCAAGTATGGGTGCGCGTGAAAGTCACTTGCCTGCAGGTGGATTAGCGAATTTCGTAGGTGCGCAATAAACTTTTCAAGTGCTTGCACAAACACATGTCTGTGATAACACCTGCAGTAGGAGGCGCACAACCAACTAAATAGATATGAGCATAGCGCTAACAGGGTCTAACTTTGGCGGAATGCCAACAAAAGGAATAACCCCAAAAAAGTTATGAAGATTCACGTGCGTTTTGCGAGAATGAGAAATGTATTTTTGCACTCGTGCATGTAAATCTATGTTGGACTTGTGCGTGTATGTATGTGTGTACTACGCTTGCACATCACTATATTGTTTAGTTGTTTATGCCACGCCTGCAAGTGTAACTAATGCAAAATTGCCATGACATCAAATAAATTATTTGCATTCTCCGAGGCAAGCGTCTGTGGCAGTGTCTTCCAGAGTCCCAGCGATAAGAGCATGCGCGCGTACTTTTGAATGACTACATAGACTCCAGTCTTGCGTGTATCACCACAGCAAAAAATTCCGGGGCATGTACAGGATTGGTCGCAAAGGAGCGTGGAAGGGCTCCTGCCACTTTCAATCTTTTTGTATAAAATGGACTGTTTCTTTTGCTTACCATTGTCCTATGAAGATACTAATTGGTCCCTTTTGTATCCAAAGGGTTATGAAGTGAGACCAATCGTTTTTGAAATTCGGAACGGAGATTTGGCTCATTATTATGTTGGCAACACAGTAGCCGACAGTCAGGATAGCGCAATCACATATATGTATATATATATAATTGGCACGTACACCCTTTTTGGGTGTTTGGCCGAGCTCCTCCTCCTATTTGTGGTGTGCGTCTTGATGTTGCTCCACAAATGGAGGGACCTACAGTTTCAAGCCGACTCCGAACGGCAGATATTTTTATGAGGAGCTTTTTCATGGCAGAAATACACTCGAAGGTTTGCCATTGCCTGCCGAGGGGTGACCGCCATTAGAAAAATGTTTTTCTTAGTTTTGGTGTTTCACCGAGATTCGGCTATGGCGGCCGCCAATGACATACCACACATAAAATTCGCAGTTAAATTTTTGGCCCAGAAAAAAGAGTAGTACTACATTACGTTTATTACTTTTTACGCTCTAAAAGCTTTGCCCATTTATATAATATTAAATTTTTATTTCAATTTAATATTTTCCTTATTTTATTTCAGTTCAATATTTACTCAATTTGAAAACGTGCCCCAGAGCCATCGTCTTCAGAAACGCAAGCTGAATGTTCA
Organism: Anastrepha obliqua; assembly: GCF_027943255.1. Classification (NCBI taxonomy): domain Eukaryota; kingdom Metazoa; phylum Arthropoda; class Insecta; order Diptera; family Tephritidae; genus Anastrepha; species Anastrepha obliqua. Next base: position 124,360,180 of record NC_072894.1, read on the forward strand.
TAATATGTAATTCAATCTTTCCATAAGATTATAGTCATCTCAGCCATGTTACTTTCAAACTTCGTAGATGTGATTCGAAATTGTCGAATTATTACCCAATCATAATAAAAAATGCTATACTGTATGTGGTAGCGTGGACTTCGCAGGGAAAACTGCCGCTGCAAGCATTGTAATCAGATTGAGGTGTTTGGGCCACAAGCCAGCCAGACATTCTAGAATTCTTAAAAACTCTGCGATCATCCCCATGATGCAGGATCATTGCACACCCTCTCTGGGTCCGAGCGGTACTTTCTCTATTCATATTCGCTCAAGGAGGGAGTGGGCGGTGTGCATGGTGGGCTTGGCAAACATGTTTACAGATGACTTGAAGCTGGTGGGAGAATATTCCAGGAAGAGCTCCCCATCAAACTCAAATTTAGGCTTCTGGACCACTGTGCTGTTTTCCAATTGGGGGTAGTCGCAATTAAAGAAGCAGTAGATTTGTGGCTTACTTCTGTAATTACTGAAAAGGACGTAAATAGCTACTCTGACAGCCAGGTGGCAATTAGAGCCCTGGACTCGTTATTTGTGCAATCGAAATTAGTCTGCTTCAATATTATGATCATTTGGGTTTGCGGCCACAGTGCTATAGAGGTAACTGCTGGGCCGATGAGCTGGCTAATCGAGGGACTCTCGAGACGATTTCGCCGAGAAATAAGAGTATAAGAATAATACCTGTGGTTTGCTACTGGAACGATGGGCCAGTCAACTAGAGCGCAAACGTGCAATCTCACGAGATCCTACTGGCCACAGGTAGATCGAGCCTCAGCTCTCGAACTTGATAAGTATGCTTACTAGGCGTTGTCCGTTTAATATCCATGCGGGGAAACTTGGTATTGCTGCAGTTCCTTTCCTTAGAAGCTGTCCGTAGGATAAACTAGAGTCACCTCAGCACCTTCTTATTAACTACTCTACTCTCGTCGGACTAAAATTCAGATATTTGAGTTATCACATTTTTGCTACATTTGCGCAAATAGCAGATTTAAATATCTCACAACCGATGAGTTTCATCAGAATCTTGAAGCGGTTAATGCAAATCTAATTAGCCACTGGTGGTCGTCATCCTTCAATCCAAAACCTCTTCTTCCTTTTTTCCACTGTTTGGTTCTCTTCCCTGTGTTTTCCCTCTGCATGGCGTCACAATGGACGAATTTTGATTCTTCTTCCAAGTAGCATCTCGCGTGTGCAGCTATTTATTCTATCCTATCCTATCCTACTCAATTGTATCCCATGAAGACTAATCCCGGACTACTCCTTTTAAAGTTTACTTGTGTAATTTTTTACAGGTCCAACATACACATTTGCATGTAGTTATGGAATTCCATACTTTTTTTTTGCAAATTTCTTGCAATGTTGTTTGCTCTTTGTTGTGATTGCTGAAAGTTTTCAATTTCCTGGTGTTTACGTGTTTTTAATATTTTTTGGTGGTAAACACGTATGCAGCCTTGATTTTTGGCAAATCACCTCTGTTGTAATAAAAGTTTTTACACGTCAATTTTCATCAGCTCAAAAAATTCATTTCTATAATAAGTATATATAATAAGTATGTATATATTTACTTTTGTTAACTTTATCAGCTGGGCACAACGCCAAACGCCCACAATATAAATAAAACTTTGACTAGGAATACGAAATTGATAACCACTTTACATGGCAAGGTGTGCCATCAGCTAGTTTTATTTAAAAGTGATATAATAAACACTGTTAGAAATATTCAATGACTTTTACTTATTTTAAAGAATATGCTTTATAAAGTATAAATGACTGTTCTGGCTCGCCCTGCAGTACCCATACCCTCAACTTGGTTATGCAGATATTTCGCAAAAATATTTTGTTTAATCTTGATGTAAAGTTAAAAATAATTGAAATGGAGATGTTCGTGTACTATTATGTTTACAGTATATATTTTTAAGGATAACTAAGCCTCTCCCTCAACATGTTCGTCTCCTTGCTAAGGAGATAAGGCTTAAGAGGAGTTTGAGGATTGGCTGGATTGGCTGGACATCCATCCGCGGAACGATGGAATTAGTGACCATTCAATCACCATGTGGAGATCAGCGTGCCGACGATATTTCCCCTGTTATTCCTTGCCCTGAAATCCCATCATATCTTCTCCTTATATAAAAAGTGGGAGGGGTTTTTTAAATTTTTTAGTGTTGTATCAATATAAATTTTATGTAATTTGCTCATGCTCGCACAGCCATCCAACTGGCAATGAACATAAGCCTTTATTTTCACCAAAACTACCATATAAAAATTCCAATTATTAATACTTAATTGGCAATAAATGTAAGTCAGACTCTCGATGCAACCCTGTGAAGTACATTTCATGGTAAGCGCAAAGCGGAGATTCAATGATAAAACAAAACACCTTGAAAAGGACAGACATTAAAATTAAAAAGAGAAAAAACTTAAGAGCGCTGTCAAATAAATTTGGTCGAGAGTAAGTTTAAAGAGGTTCAATAAAAAAATAAAATTAAATAATTGCTGCTTACACCCTTTTTGGGTGTTTGGCCGAGCTCCTCCTCCTATTTGTGGCGTGCGTCTTGATGTTGTTTCACAAATAGAGGAACCTCAGTTGTATACCAACTCTGGTAAACGGTTTTTTGTGAGGAGCTATTTCAAGGCAGAAACACCTTCGAAGGCTTGCCATTGCGTGCCGAAGAAGTTCTACTATATAATAATGGAAAATATACATGAACAGCTCTTGGACGATGCTACGGCTGCTACTATGCCGGTCTCTTTCGATCAATTCAGCGATTTTATCGCAATTTTTGACGACAGGCCTTCCGGACCGTGGCGCATCTTCGATCACCTCTGCACCAGAACGAAAACGTTGAAACCATCGTTGTGCGGTGGAAATGGAAACTGTATCGGGTCCATAAACTGCACAAATTTTATTGGCAGCATGAGATGCATTTTTTCCTTTATCGTAGTAGTACTGTAAAATATGCCGTATTTTCTCTTTATTTTGCTCCATGTTTGCGACGCTATAACTCACGAACGACTAAAAGCAAACAACAATTAATCAAACACGTGTTAGCACGTGAAAAGAGCTTTCCAAAAAGCTTTAGCGTGAACCGATGCGACGAATACAACTAGAACTACGCGCTTGTAAAGACAAGCTTGCGGAAATACCGCAAGACTTTTTTGACAACCTTACATGTTTGAATGTAGTCGTAGTCACCAAAATATTGTTTGCATAAATACAGTTTTGATATCCATGGGTCTTAAGGCCTTTTTGGCGATTTTTTATACTCATATGAAGCGTTCTTTCAATCGCACAGTGTAATATTAACACTTAATAACATTCTTTCCGAATAGATACTTATATAATTTTTACCGGTGTATTTCGTCTTGTGTAAATTACGAGGGTCTATCAATATAGCAACAACGCAGTTTTTTTCAAATGATGCAAGCTTCAACAATATGCAAAAGTTTTGCCCAAAAGGTTTATGGGCAAATTGATGTTATATTTTCGAAATAGAAATCAAAACATGAGACTACATAAAAAAATTAAAAAAAATAAAAAAATTTCGCCTAAAGTTCTGCTAGTTTTGCCAAACTGGAACCGAACCGAACCCTTACAAACTCAAACAAAGCCCCAGTTTTTGCATTTTTGTCACCTCTGTTTTATATCGGCATTAATTTTAAAAATGCAGTAAGTTGTTGAGTCCTTCTAACACCGATTTTACTTCATCAAGGTTTAGATTTAAAATGTTTCTGAATGAACTGGTTCAATTTTTATAATTTTAGCCCTAATTTTCCCGATTAGTTTGATCACATTCGCTCCTTTTCTTATATTTGGACATTTTTTCACTCTTTCATGACTTACCAATCGCACAATCGCATAGCAACTAGAAAAAATGCCATTCTCTTATAAGTAAATGAATTTCTATTGCTTTTAGAGCTCAACTTAACTGTAGACTGTAATTTGAGCTCATATTTGGAAAACTTTATTTTTCCACGGCTTTTAAGTATTCTTGGAAGTGAATTAATGACACTTTCTCTAGTTCTCCAAGGTTAACTAGTTCTTCAAAACATCATTCCAGTTGGTTGGGTTGGTTGGTTTGAGTGGTGATTCTTCTAGAATCCAACTAGCGCTTCCGCACCATTTTGTTGCCACATCCTCGTTACCAACTTTTTACCAGTTATTTACGGCATGACTATATCCAGTCTGTGCGGTTTAAGAACCTTATTAGGTTGTTGACATCTAAGCCAGACAATTGTTCAAAACTCTCGAATAGCGGCCTACCCAGGGTTAACATTCTGTCCTTCCATAGGACTGGGCATTCACAGAAAAAGTGGAAGATTGTTTCCTTTTTCTCGGGTTGCTTACAACTGTGGCAGTATGTGTTGTGAGGGATGCCCATTTAGGCGGCTTGTTCTCCGATAGACCAGAAGCCAGTTATGACTGCCGTTAGTCTTCAGGCGTCCCATTGTTTCATGTTTAACAATATTGACGATTGTTTCCGGTTGTAGGTGGGCCATAACGTTCTGCTGATTTTGCATTTCGTCTGTTCTCTCCATCTACAATCCGCGATTCGAAGGTATTTTAGGGAAATTTTACTCTTGACTGCACCTATTGGTGTGAATACCGATTATGCAAGACGTTATTCATGGCAGATCCCACTCTTGCCAGTTCATCTGCTTTTTCGTTACCTTCAATATTCCGATGTCCCGGGGCCCGAATTAAGGTAACTTTATAGTTTATACTTAGGGTAGTGAGGTTACTCGTACTTTGTTCCACCACCATAGAATTTGCAGTAGCTGAATCCAGTGCCTGGATTGCAGCTTGGCTATCCGAAAAAAAAACCGATATTGCCTTTAAAAGAGTCAGTACTTCCGCCTGGAAGACACTGCAGGCATTGGTGATACGCACAGATTTTTCAATTTTAAGTCTATGAGAATATACGAGTATACCAGCTCCAACACCACAATCCATTTTAGAACCATCTGCATAGACTGTAGTGTCGAAGTTGTTTAGGGAGAATCCCTTATTCCATTCCACCTTAGATGGAAATGGAGTGGAAAAATTCCTATTGAATGTTACAGTCGGGACGATGTAGTTAGTTCTCACCGAGGTTAACTGAGTTTGTCGCAATAGTAGACTGGCATGACCATACGTTTTTAACATAACTTTTCCTTAACACTGCCTCAAAAAACAAATCAATGATCTTCTTATCTTCCTTTGAAAAGATATATCTGTTTGAGCTCATCCGACAAAGTCGTCAATTATTTTAACTTCGGTATACCGTTGCACCCATTTAGTAACACCTTCGACTTCTTCAAATATCTATTTTGCTGCAGATTATCATCAAACCGCAGAGTTCCAAGTTAAAACATAAAAATGCAGATGAACGTGACATTTTTGGACCTATAAAGTGTGTACATAGGAACGCTGCTTCAAATCGATTTTGAACTAATTTTCTAAATACAACGTACGCTTCTTAAATTTCTCACAAAACTGACAAATTCCACAACGCGTATTTCGAAAAGGATACACCTACTTAGCAGCATTTGAATTGGTTTTATAGCGGAACTCTAGGTTTAAATTTTGTCGGTCGCGCTTTTCTTAGTCAGACAGTTTATATCCAGGCCCTTCTGAATGAAAAAGAAAAAAATTGTTTCTCAACTCAGCTTCAACGGACACTCATCAAGTTTGAATTTTATCAAGCATGAGTTTGACGACAGAAAATGGTACGACCGACATGGACAAACTCAAAAAATGGCTAACAAAAGGACGGAATAGTATCCAGCCAAAAAGGGAAACACAAATATGCTGATAATAGGAAAGCCAAACTATTTTATATTGAACGAAACTAATAAATTCAAGCCAAAAAATACTAACACATGCTCGCACATATTTATTTACATATATTTATAACGGGCAATAAAACTCCGTAAAGCTTTCAGGCAAGCAAAAATACTTTCATATCAAATATCGGTAGCATAAAATGGGAATGCAGCTTCAGGAGGGCCTTTGCAACATTATTAAATTTCCCAGCTGTACACTTGGTTTTTATAAACTGTAAGGCAAGAAAAAATAGTCAAAGCTGTTGCAGCAAGACACCACAATCTTCCTAACTTTTTACCCAGTTTAGTTTCTGAAAAAAAAATTGTTGAGAAAGGAAGCCCAGTACAAACGTGCAGTGAGCAGCTAGAAAGACATGTAAAGTCTGCACGGAAAAGCAAACAGTGGGTTCCGGAAGAAGGTTGTCATTTGTATTGCGCGAACTTTGAGTCACCTCTTTACTGCGCAACCAAAAATACAGCAGGCATTCACCGTTGCCACTGCTGTTGACAAGCCACTATCAACCAACTGCGCGCAAAGAATTCGCAGAAGAACTGAACCAACTTTTGACAAGTCAAGCGCAAGATGCAATCGTCGGCAAAAAGTTCCGTCCACTCGTAACTTGGACAAAGTCACGCCAGGTGCTGAGTGAGAACGAGTGAGTACGTGGACGAGACGTTCTGAAGCTGGTGGAAGTTACAGCAATTGCTTTTTAATGTGCGTCATTTGTTGCAAGTGTTTCGTAAGTCGCTGCTGCCTGTTGCATTCTTTCATTACTTCTACTTCGCAGTTAGTTTTTTGTTTGTTCGCAATTTACTTTTAATTTCAGTTCTTTTTGTTAGGCAACATACATCGGCTTGAAGTTTTGCCTACTGATATTGACGCAATATTCTTCATATAATAGTGGTTGGAGAAAGTTTCGTAATGTAGGTGCAGTGTAGATATATTTTCCTTTAAAACAATTAGCAGTGGTACAGACACAGCAGGACGTATACGCAACATAAAATTGCTCTTGAATTCTCACATCGACCTAAGTTGAATGGGGGGTGTGTGTACGACAGTGAAATATATTTGACGCCTAGGATACCATTTCCCCTCCATCATGTCCATCACACCATAGTTTTTAAGCACATGGAGACTATATTGTCGTCCGGTTTCAGCAAATAATTTCTAATTTAACAGAATTTTCTTCATCGTGTTGGTATCCTTGCCGCGTGGATGAGGCTTAAGTGGTGGTTTGACCGCAATATCATGGGGACCAACTCAATACGAACTAAGAGGGAAGGTCCATATGGGGATTGGCAAGCCATCCATCCGCTTCACGGCAAAATTGGTGGCCATCCAATCACCATACAAAGATCACCGTACCGACGAAGATCCCTTGTTAGTCCTAAACCCCCATCATCCCTTCATCTCCTCTCCTTGTCCCTCCCTAACCCAAAGTGTCATGCGACCTGTGCCTATTGGGTGCTTTGCAGTCAGGGGTTTTTTCCCGACTCTCTTACTACGGAGCTACCTCAACACCAGGTCACCTCGGGGTATAACCATGATCTTTCCATGGCATGGGGCGCTGCCACGGTCGACCATTATGTTTCCCCTTCCTTTTTATAAGATCACCATGTCTGCCTCGGTGGATGGTGATCTTACGAAACAGATGGATTCTCTAAAACAAATTGAATTGCATTTACTAAAAGTGAAATCTCAAAATTTTTTCATAGCCAGGGTATTTACCATCGGAGTAAGCAGTTCAGATATAACTAAATTTAAGTGAAAACAATCATTTTTATTGATTTAATGCACCTTGTCCTTTTTGCTAAATTCACTATACAGAATATGAAATGAGATATTGGCGGTAATAAAACACAAAAACAGAATTCTTTAAATTTATAAAAAAATAATTGTTAATATAATTTTAATTAAAAATTAATTATTATTCATTATTAAATATTAATTTTAATTTGAAGCATTTCAAATCCTCAAACTAACCTTCAAATTCTTCGGGTATATAATCTGGAGCTTCCTACGTCGTCTTGGAAGGTCACAAAGCTGGACGATCCCAAGGGTGAGTACCGAAGCGCTACTTTCGTAGCCTGCAAGGACTCGGTGGACGCACTGGCGCGATCTGACGGTGTAGTAAGCTATGGGTTTTCATCCATAACATTGAGAGTCTATAATAAGGACAAGACGTCTAATTTAAAGGTCCCGGTTGGAGCTGAGATAGGCCTCACGGCGAAATCTCGCTCCGGTCCTAACACTGCTACAGCGCTACGAAAAGCATCTCCTGACGGCAGTATCTCTTCCTTGTTAGATAGAGTACTTGATACTACTCTCACTGATGAGGAAGAGTTACTGGCATCAGACTCGGATGATGTTAACAAAACGGTGCTGGAGATGAAATCCAGTAACCATGATGTTACGGGTTCTTCAATTTAATCTTCCCCACTAAAAGGTTGCGTCCGCCAGCTTCATAATCCACCTGGCAAAAGGTGGACATCACATCCTGTTTCAAGAACCATGGGTATCACATGGACTTGTGTGCAGACTAAGGACTCCAAAATATAAGCTGATGTATGCTTGCACAAAGGTAATCCTAGAGCATCGTGCTGACAAGAAAAGGGATAAACGCTTTCATGCTCTTTAATTACAGTGACACCGATCAACTGACCATTAGCCTGGAGTCGGGAAATGAATGGATGTGGCTATCTTCCTGGTACCTCGCACATGACCATGAGAAGTTACCGAGATTAATATTCAAAGATCTGGTAGCGCAGGCGCAGAAGCTTGGCGCAAAGCTAATTATTGGTGCTGATGTAAATGCGCATCACGTGATATGGGGCAGCACTGATACTAACACTAGAAGTACACACCTCGTTGATTATCTGATAGGAACTAAACTACAGATTTGTAATAAAGGTAATAGACCTACTTTTGTCATAAGTAATAGACAGGAAAAGTTAGGCGCTATTTTTGCAGAGAAATAGGAGCTGGAAAGTTTTGGAAAAACATTCCTTCTCTGATCATAGATAGGTATATCTCTTTGGAGGTTAGTAAAAATCTACCGAAACCTAAGCCTGGTAGAAATATCAGGAAAACATGCTGGGAAAAGTTTGTAGATTGTATCGTAGCTACCCTAGCAACATGTCCATCTATTATACCACAAAGCATAGAAGGGCAAAAAATTTTGGTTCACAAGATTACCTACAACATGAATGCTGCCTTTGCTGAAGCCTATCCCATAAGAAGACTAAGGGGTAAACCCAAGCCTAAGTAGTGGACAGTTGAACTTAGCAAGCTTCAAAAATCACTGCAGCACTCACTGATCTTGGGGTAGAACCAGGGTTGGTAGGCTTGACTGACAAAATGCTAAATAGCAGAATCATTGAAGCGAATGTACGAGAACACTGTGTGACAAAAAAAAAAATTAAATATACTTTTATGGAGACCGAGCACAACTTGTGGGTATAGAAAAACTAAAAAAAAATGGTGTAGGAGAAATTTCTAATACACCCCCAAAATCTCATTTTATGGCCATAAAACCGTTTTTCAGTAGGTTGATGTGAAGAATCACTCCTAACTTCGCCAATTTCCATCCGGTTTTGAATTTGTTTTTTTAGTTCGAATGAACAAAAACAAGTCTTTTTGACAGTGTGTTGACAAATTTTCTGAATGACAGATTCATTGAACTTACTAAAAGAGACATGGAAAATATTCCATTAAAATTTTGTCAGGATATCATAGACTCTATGCCACAAAAAATGTTTAAATAAAATAGTTTTTTTATTGAAAATTTAGCATTAAATATTTTTCATGCCGTCACCTCTATTATTTTGGTGACAACTGTACTTAATCACATTGCTGCTGTATGTCGCGCTCAACTTGCCTAAAAGCACACCACTTCGGAGTATATAGATTTTGCTGCTGGGTATTTGCAGATGTATTGCATGTATGCAGCTGGCTTTACAACAAGCATCTAAAATTGGCTACTTTTGAAGTGAATGCAATCTCAACAAGCGAATACCAAATTAAGTATATATATATGAACATATCAACACATATATGTATGTATGAATGATGCGCTGAACGAATTTATTTGCCAATTCAACCAATTCGAACTCGGAGAAAGCACATACAAGTGAAAGTTAATCCAAAACACTTGGCAGCAGACAGCTGTAATCTTTCCACATCAATTCTGGCCATGCACATAAACACATACATATAAATGGTTATATAATATATTTTAGATAGAGAAACTGTTGGCATATATTTGTGGGTATAACTGCCATTTATCCTTTCAATTTATGAGTAAAGTTTCGGGCAGATTTTCTGTAGTAATTTAATTAAATTTGTACAGATAAATTGAGTATTTATTAAAATTGTATTAAGGCTTAGATTATTTAATTTACATGTAATACAAAAATTGTACGCTTATAAATATAAATTAAAAGATCAGGCTTCAGTTTGCTTCAGCAACCACATTAATCTGTCTTGACTAAATTTTTTATACTGAAGCTAAGTCTACCCAGCCTACGTAAAGCAAACAAAGGGCACTTTCCCGGAATATGGTTACCGCGAACCGAATATTGCTGTTAGGTTAGGTTAGGTTGAAGCGGTTGTCCTGTGGGACACACTCAAGCTCATAGCCCATTGTGATGCCGCGTGGGGAGCTTGTCCCTATCTCTCCTAAAACCAGTGTGTGCTTTTCAAAAATTTTAAAATATCTCTGATTTCTGTAGAACTGAGGTCTTCTAACTCATTAAACAATTGTCTACCCAGAATAGTAAACCTGCGTCTGGATAGAGCAGGGCAGTGGCACAGTGCGAGATTGTCTCTTCCTCGTCCTCATCTGGACAACTTCTACAGAAGTCATGTGTTTGCACACCCATCCTTTGGGCGTGTCTACCTATTAGGCAGTGCCCCGTCAATGTGCTAAGACTGTGTTTATTTTGGCTTAGCAGAGATTCCTTGCGTTTAGCATTTAGAGTCGGCCACAGTTGACGGGCGATTTTGCAGGTGGCTCCATTACGCCATCTTTCGTTTGCTTTCTTTACAATTTATTCAAGGATGAGTAGCTTACATGTTTGTAAGGGTATCATTATGTCATTATCTATGTGCTCATCAGACAATTTAGTGCCGAGTCTTGCTAGTTCATCGGCTTTACAGTTACCCTCAATGTCGCGATGGCAGGAACCCATGTTACCTTTAGGTGAAATGACTCAGGCATCTCGTTAAGAGATGTGCGGCATTTCATGGCTACCTCGGAAGTTGACGACTGTCTTGTGAGGGATTTTATCGCCGCTTGGCTATCAGTGAAAATGTAGATATCATTTCCGGATATCGTACCACACTGTATCAGTGTCGTGGCTTTTATTATTGCCATTGCTTGAAAGACACTACAGTAGTCGGGGAGCCGAAAACTGAAGGAGATTCCCAGATGTTCGGAACATACACTTCCGCCCACCCTGCCCTCGAGCTTTGAGCCATCTGTGTATACATGGATGGACTCGCCCTGTCTCACATCGTCCCGTTCCCACTCTTCCCTTGAGGGTAGGAGGGTCGTAAACGATGTAATGGCAAGTATAGGCGGGAGTGCAGAATCCACCAGTCCGGGAAGCCCCCGTGTTTGACCACTTGTTTAGAGTGTTCAGCCTTATTGCCGCACTGCGTGCGTTATATATTGCCTGCATATCTACCGGAAGGAGGTTTAATGTCGCATATAATGCTTTCGATGGTGTGGTTGACATGGCGCCGGTTATCAGAACAGATGCTAGTCTTTGCACCTTGTCAAGTTTCTTGATGTTCACACCCTTCTGAAGGGCATCCCATTATATTACAACACCATAGTAGAGAATTGGCCTAACCACTGCTGTGTAACGCCAATGTATCATTCTGGGTTCCAATCCCCATTTCTTCCCAATAAGCCTTCCGCAGGAGTACATTGCGGTCATAGCTTTACGTGCTACGATGCGACTGTGAGCCCCCAATTTAGCTTCCTATCTAGTATAAGTCCTAGATATTTTGCCCTTCTATTACTCTAAGTGCTTTCCCTCCTAGGAATATTTGTTGAAGAGCATTTGTGTTTCCTACTAAAAAGTATCAGATCCGTTTTTTCCGGATTTACTTCTAGTCCTCGACTTTTACACCAAAGTGGTAATCTGTTAAGAGATATTTGTTGGAGGTTACATAATGTTGGAAGGTGTTTCGCCGAGATTGCTATTATGCTGTTACTTAGTGGGCACAACGCTTGGCATTATCACACCTTCTCATTGAACGTCATTTACAAAAGTAATTGAAAGACGACAATGAAGATAATACACAGAAGCGGATTCAAGGACCCCTTAAAACAAGTTGGGAAACGCAACGAATTTTGGCAATCCACTAACTCATACAAGTGTAGTTAAGTTTTTGAGAGATTTTTGACATTTTTCATAGAAGATTCCCAAAAATTATATGAGACTTTTTATCTATAAAAAGGTGAAAAAAGTTGACACTAGCTCCCATTTTGAATAAACTCAGGCCAATGAATCCACCTAATCAAAAACTGCACCAAATAGTGATTCTTTCGCGCGATTTTCACCTTATTGGAACTTACACATTCTGCAAAGAAAACTTGCGCTCGAAATTCAACGATTCCATAAATAGTGAATACAGGCGAATGATTATAGAGAAACTGACAAAATTGCACGAAGTATTGCAACCGGATCAACAACAGATCAATGCTTCGTAACAGGCCAATTGTTTTTTAATTCTATGAGCACGGACGCGATATTCACTGTACTCTATTAAATTATATAATATATAACTAAATACTACAGGGTGAACGATATGATATTCAAAACACCATAACTTTTTTGTGTGAAATTAGTTTTTATTGATTTCAAAGACAAAATTGTCCAAAAATGATTACAATTTTAACATATATTCACTTTAGCTCGATATGACCACCATTTGCCTTGACTATAGCCTTCAAATGGTCAAAAATCGGTTTTTTCAGCGCATCCATACTGGCATATTTTTTAGTCCTCACCTTGCTCTCCAAAATGAACCAGATGGAATAGTCCATCGGATTTGCGTCTGGCGAATTCGAAAGCCATTGTGTGGACGAAATAAAGTATGGAACATGATTTTTTAACCATTATTGGTTCACACGAGCTTTATGAGACGGTGCCGAGTCCTGTTGGAACATCCATGGTCTACGACCGAAATGTTTGCGTGTCCACGGCTCTAAAGCAGCTTCTAAAACATTTTCTCGATAATAAGTCGCATTCACTTTGACACCGGGCTCGATAGAAACGATTGGAGAGCGTCCATCAGCGGTCACTGCGGCCCAAACCATTACTTGCGATGGGAAATAGCTTCGAGTGGCCATACGTAGGCTCAAATTCTCGTATGAGCATTCAGTCAAGTAAACACGATCGTTTTGAGTGTTTATGAACTGCTCAGTTGGGAAATTTTTTTCATCAGAAAACACAATGTTAGGAAATCTTCACGTTCGTGCAAGCCCAACAACTCCTTTGCTCTTTCGCACCGAACTTTTTTTTTGCTGGGGTGAAAGATCGTGTGCTTTTTGGAACTTATAAGCCTTGACCTTGAGCTCATTTTTCAATATGCGTCGAATGCTGTCTTGCCATATTTTCAGTTCTTTGGCCATTTTTCTTCCACTTCGACGTGGATTTCGTTCAAGTCGAGCCTTCACTTTCCGAACCATTTCTGGCGTTGTTGCGGTTTTTTTTGGTCCACCTCCATAGCGTTTTGCAATACTACCAGTATCATTGTAACGTTTTATAGTGCCATACACAAACATTTTATTCACGTTGAGGTGACTGAGCTCACGAACAATGGCTGGTTGTGATTTTCCAGCCAAATATAACGCAATCACACTATTACGTTTGAATTCCATCACAGAAAAAAAAATTCAACAAAAATGAGACTCAAATTCTTTTGATGGCTTATAAACAATATATTGAACTGTCATTAGCACAATTTTGACGTTGATGTCATGAGCTGTGTTACAGATACAAGCAGTGTGAAGTTGGTAACACTTCATATCGTACACCCTGTATAAACTATGAACATAAAATATTAAAAAAGTACGTATGTAATGCAATGCTTCTAATAAAATATATATATATATATATATATATATATGGTATAATATATATATATATATATATATATATATATATATAATTGGCGCGTACACCCTTTTTGGGTGTTTGGCCGAGTTCTCCTCCAATTTGTGGTGTGCGTGTTGATGTTGTTCCACAAATGGAGGGACCTACAGTTTCAAGCCGACTCCGGAGTCCACGCAAGTGGGGAAAGTTACTGATCGCCATTCAGGAGCGGCCAGGACAATTCTTCTGCATATGGTTCAAGCAGCTCAAAACGGCCGGGATTAGCCCACGTATCCTCTGGGTAGCTTCCGAACACCCGTTCGGGAGTGAGCTAACATGAGAAGGCGAAACATTCCAGGATAGCTGGTTGTGCGTTGGGTTTGGGACCCACCACTTAAAAATCCCCCCCAATGAAAAGTTTAAAAAAGCCTCGGATGAGACAAATTCACTTTAGATTGTTTAAAAAGTGGGTTAATCATAACTTTCTTAAGGTTTTTTAGGTTCAACCAGAAGAGAATTTAATTCCGAGTACAATCAATGTTATCTCGTTTCGGTAGAACATTTAACTTTTTGCCTATCTTTCCTGCCAATTAGGAAAAATCGTAAAAATAAAAAACCGAAAAATCGCACTTCAAGCAATCCGGCCGCTCGTATACTTGCTCGACGCTAGCTCACAATTTCTTCTATAACTCCGAAAATATTTTGAATTTGTTTCTGAAATTTTAAGGACACATTCTTGGATAGTTTGGAAATCCTTATGTATATAGAAATCCTAATATAGACGTCAAACGAAAGAGGTCTACAAATGTTTGGTGTAGATATAATTTTTAGAGGAATGTCACTTGTTTGAAAAGTTAAATGAAAATAAATTATTCCAACTTATGTAAAGTATTATATTTCAATATTGTTGCCAACAGGAAGAGTTTTAAGAAAAATTAAGTTTAAATATGTGAAAATAAATATGAAACATTTTTATAGACTAGACAGACGGGGTTAATCGGGATTACCGGCTCACTTAATTATGATTAAAATTCTAGTGTGACAGACGATTGTTAAGCGGCAGCTGACTTGCTTATTGTATTGTTTTGTCAGTGAAAGATGGATCGGAACCAACAAATACGGATTTTAGCTGCCCCGATGCTAAGAAATAATTAATTACTTAAAAAACATCTAAAATTACAATTTCTCAATCTTCTACAAAATATCGAGCCCATTAATGTATTGTAATTTTTCTTTCGCAATAGATATTAACTATCATTTTTCGGCAGTATTGCTATTGAAAATTCTACTAATCCGCTTAAATTATTAGAATATTAAGTCTAGTTGTCAGTAAACAATAGTTGTATTTATTAAGTTGTTAATCCCGATCAGCGCCACCGTCTGTCTAGGCTATTAAGCGAAATATAAGGTAAATGGTTGAAAAAATAATTGACGCAGTTTTTAAAAATTGAAAGAATTTGCTTGATAATTTATTTAATTTATTGTACCCCAGAAATTAAAAGTGGTACAACATGCCTAGTTCTGTCCATAAAGTTTTAGTAAATGGATGCGATGTAATTAAGTTCTTTGGTTTACCAATAATTGTTTTATGACTAATTTTCTATTGACTCTAAATATATTGTTGAAGATGAAGATAATATCATGAAACAATTTGCATCAGCTTTAAGTTCAAAAACTGTTGCATACTACACAATGAATATCCACTCAATTTATATTTTCGTTATTTTTTCCTAATTTTAGAAAATTTCCATTGTTTTGTTTTAGTAACCTATTTTGTAATATAAATATATATGCCAACAATAATTATGCCTTAGGCCTCAATAGCAATAAATATAAAAAAATCGTGTTTTGTATTGCAAAATTGCAATCACGAAAAACCCGATTTCGTTTTTGAAATTACCGTGATCTAATCCTTTTAGGAACTGGAGGAGAATGTGGCCCTTATTTGTAACTAGTCAAAGCACTTACGACATGGAAGAAATTACAAATATCGGGTTGGGGATTAAGTCCATAGCGTTGTTATATTTTATTTATTTTACAACGATTTGTCTGGTGTTTGGCAAAGGGTAAGTATTCATTTGATAGAACTATTTTTGCTCTACAAAACTATGTTAATTATATTTTTATAGGCACTTTTGAGGTTTTTAATTTTTTAACAAAACAAAGAAAGTCGCCTTCAAATTGCTTCTCAGCATCTCGCCCGCCCTCGAGCAACACGCGGCCATAATAGCGCGTTTTGTACTGAATCGTCACGGGAGATGAGAAATGGTGCCTATATGTACATCATTATGAATCAAAAAAGGAGTAGGTGGCTCCATGAGATACGCCAAAGCTGAGAACCAAGCAGGATCTTTATCCAAATAAAATCATGGTATGTATTTGGTGGGACTGCGAGGGCATGGTGCACTGAGAAATGCTCGAAAAGGATGTCACGATCAACAAGGAGTCTTACATTGCCCAGCTACACCAGGTGAATAAGACTTTTCGACTGCAACGACCTGATCGACATGATCAAACCATACTCCTTCACGACAACGCCAGTCCTCATGTTGCACAAGTCGTCAAAGCCGCACTCCAAGAGCTCGAATGGCTTGCACCGACCGATTACCATCTTTTCCGCTCCCTATCAAACCATATGAAGTTCGTTACCATCGATTATGAAGAGATCCTTAAAAACTGGCTGAACAACTTATTTAAAACCAGACCAAGCGAGTTTTGGCGGAACGGCATCAACAAATTAGTCGAGAGGGGGGAAGAGGTGCAATTAGCAACAGCGAATATATAATTAATCAACTTATTGATATAATTATTGTTTTTTGTTTAAATAAAAGCCTTCGGTAAAAACGCTTCCAACTTATTCCCCATTGAAATGAAAAAAAGAGAGTAATGAGTATCCGGATTAGAAGGCGAGCGAAGACGCACGAACTCGTTCGAATGAAACAATTCACCAGCGGGAATATAATCAAAACGAGTTTTCTTGGATTTACTTTCCCCTGATACGAGTATCACAGCAATGCGACACGGGTAAACTAGTACTTTAATGAAAATAACTCCAGTCATGGACTTTATCTGTTGTCCATGCTAAGAATTTACTCAATGTTTTCATTACTCATAATATTTCAATATACATTGTGTTAAGAAGGCATCGAGAACTGGCCGTTTAAAAATTCCGTTTAAAAGAGTAATCAAAATTCAAATAAATAAAAAAATTAAGGTTAAACGGTAAGGCAGAAATATAATCCAGGCATTCTGCAGCCTTTGAGGACACAGATGCGTTAAAAAATGAGTCAGAAGGCAATTCTTGTGTAAAAATGTCTGGCAAAGAACTCAACAAATATCAACGCCCATAAATTAGTTTACAATTTTCTAAATATTTTCCGTCAAGCAGTTTCACTTTAAGAAAGAATTCAACGAAAGCTATACTATTAAAAAAAAAACACCAGTCTAACGGTTAGACGCGATAGAAGTGAAACCTTCCGTAAAACAAACTGAGAGAGAATAAGACGAAAGCAGCATTAGGAGCGTGATAATTATAGGTTCATTATAATATTGCTATAAAGTTCATATTTTATTTTCTTCATTTTATTATTATTCATCCTCAATGTTTTCAATTTCAACAAATGATACGAGTGGCTTATGATAGCTAAAATATGATACAAATGCTTTGGTTTCGATGTTGTCAACATGTCTTTGAAATACCGCGTCAATGGTTGTTTTTGATCGTGTTGTCGATTCAGTGCGATTGTTACACATTTTTAAATTGAATGTTGTATTGAGAACGTCAATTAAAGGAACCGCTGTGTCCTATGCAAAATTTACGTTAAAATCGCCACTTAAAATCATTGGAACTTTATCGTAATCTTTTCTAAGTATCCGGGATACTTCTGGTGTATACTTTATTAAATTTTCGTGAATGAATTCCGTGATGCTATTTATTGATTTTTTTTCTGTCGATATTCACGACACTTTTCTGCATTATTTTTCGGCATAATTGCGGTAAATATTTAAAAATGAAAATATTTACGAATATAAAAATACACACGCGGTTGCTATTATGAGCGTCCCCAGCAAAACCTGCGTGACCGAAACTCTAACACAATTACATTTTTTTGAATGTTACAAACACATATGCACGCAGGTTTTGCTGGGGCGTGACCGAAACTCTAACACAATTACACATATGCACTCGTATTTGTTTGAAAATCGACTTTTTTTTTGGTTCTCCGTCACATTTGGAAAATGTGTAAACAGTAAGCAAACTTTATTCATATATTTTTCCTCATTTTTGCATCAATAAAATTAAACAAACGCCGTAGCCGAATGGGTTGGTGCGTGACTACTATTCAGAATTCACAGAGAGAACGTCAGTTCGAATCTCGGTGAAAACACCAAAATTAAGGAAAACTATTTTTCTAATAGCGCTCACCCCTCAGCAGGCAATGGCAAGACACCGAGTGTATTTCTGCCATGAAAAAAAGCTCCTCATAAACATATCATAAAATAAAATAAAATAACTGTATAAAAAAATTTTTTTTCTTGTGATTCGAACCAAGAATTTTGGATCGGATGCTCACATTGCTAGCCGCTCGGCTATCGCGCCATGCTGTCGGCGCTGGCCTAAAAGTTATTTAGTTCGTCGCTACGTGTATATGTAATATTCGTAGCCAAGAGTGTCGCTTTTTTCGTTTCACTTTTTCTCAAATCACTCCCAACGATTCTAAAGAAGTTTTCACTTCAAAAATATAATAATAAAGTAATAATTTAATTTATGAACCCCTCAAGGCAAGAATTACGCGTGTATAGCACAAAACACCAGAAACCAAAAAGACCAATCGCAATTACAGTCAGAGCACAAAAATTCAAGGGACAACATTTTTCTCCAATTCAACACTTACTTCCCAAAGCGCAAAGAAAAAAACACTGCAAAAAAGAAAACAAAACGTTGCGCAAATTGTGAAAAAATGCTAGCGCACTGAGACGAACAAATATTTTCACTCCAACGCAAGGGAAATTGTAAACTACAAAGCAAATACACGGCAAACAGCGGCCACTTGAAAGAAATGCGGTTCGTGAGGCATTCACAGCTTGAGCAGAGCAAGCAAAACGACATCATTATTTTTTGCAGATTTTTTTGTGGTTTAGAAAACATTGAGCTGCTATAATGTGGTGTAATAAAATTAAATTTAGCCGCTTTAAGAATCTAAGGCAGTTATGTTGCGTAGTAGATGCATGAATTGCCGACAAACCAATAACACAGCGGGTGGAAAAAAATTGTTACAGAGAGCAAAGCATAACTTAAATTGTGCCAATTAGAAGGTGCGAGTGATGATTGAAGGGGTATATAATTGGATAACTTTTGTGAATGCATATTAATACAAAATTCACACTTCATTCTGTATTTAATTTGAAGATATGTGAATATTTTCCAGCTCATTTCATAACACATATATTTGGAATTTTCCCATGTTTCCTTTATTTTGGAAATCTGTAACAGCTTTTTTGAAACCTACTGTCACTTTTAAATTGCCATATGGTATAACTCGACCCAATAATACGACATTAGATATGTCTCACTAAGCCATCTAAAGGAAAATGATCTCAACTTATTACTTCACTTGAATGGTTGAATGGTGATCGTTAACTGTCGACAAGCTCGAAAACTATTTTTTTTATTATTTTTTTTTTATTGAAACGTTATAAACATTTAAATACATTTCATTCTATTACACCTAGTTCACAACTAGCAAGTAATATTATTTTATTAATTTCGACAGTATTTACAGGAAATACATACGTATATAACTGGAAGACAGCTGACAGAAATTTACATATATTTGTCAGTCATCAAAATTTCTAGAACAAGATCATTTGGTTTTTTTCGTTTAAGTCTCCGGCATTAGTCATCTAAATTGGCAAGTCACCGAGCCTCCGGATTAGTATGTTTTTTGAGCCTTTCGGCATGAGCTACAGCGTAATGTTTGACAACTTCTAATACTAATGACATCTTGAGGTCACGATGTAAATCAGTGTTCCTCCCATACCGTGGTGCGTTTACTGCGTTCTTTAGAAACTTGTTTTGCAATCGTTGTATTTTTTCGATATGAGTTTGTTTTGCACAGCCCCATAGCTGTATACCATACAGCCACTCAGGTTTAAATACTTCTTTATAAATCAAAAGTTTGTTTTGTATGGAAAGATGAGACCTTCTTCCAGTAAGCCAGTTTAATTTTTGCATTTTGAGGAATTAAACCCACGTGTTTTATTTTTAAGTGCTCTTTCCAGCATAGTTTGGCATCAAGCGTCATTCCTAAGTACTTCGCCGTATTGGAGTAAGGAATTTTCGTGCCAGAAATATATACAGGATGATATTGAATTTTTTTGTTTGTAAAATCCACATGAAGTGACTTGGCTTCATTAAGTTTTATACGCCACTTTGTAGTCCATTCGGTGATTTTGTTAACATCTTCCTGTAGTTTGCGAGTGGACTGTGTCTCATCGCCTCCAATTGCTAAAATGCACATATCGTCAGCAAAGGTAGCTATAGTGCTAGTCTCAGAGACCGGTAGGTCAGATGTGAAAAGCACGTAAAGTATAGGGCCAAGTATACTGCCTTGTGGAACCCCGGCTTCAATTCGCTTTAGGCTTGAATAAGAGCTATCGCACTTGATCCTGAAATATCTGTTATTTAGATACGAAGTGAATAGGTCCGAAAACTCCCCTGGAAGCAAGATTTTAATTTGATGGAGTAGTTTGTCATGCCATACTTTGTCGAAGGCCTGAGCAACATCGAGAAATATGAAAGAGCACACTTTTTTCTTTTCGATTGCTTCTTCTATCACATTTGTGATCCTATGCACTTGTTCGATTGTTGAGACCTTTGCTCGAAATCCGAACTGGTGCGTAGGAATAAGGCGTTTGTTTTCAATCAAAGGCTTTAACCGCTGCAGAATTATTTTTTCGAGTAGTTTGGACATTATAGGTAGCAAGGAGATCGGGCGGTATGATGACACTTCGTGAGGGCTTTTTCCAGGTTTTGTTATCATTATTACCTCTGAAATTTTCAAGTACGTTGGCACATATTTTAGCTTAAGGCATGCATTTATAATTTTTGTTAGCTTAATCAATGTTTTTTGAGGAATATTATTTAAGGTTTCAGCGGTGATAAGATCGAAGCCGGGAGCGCAGGCCGAGAGCGTCAGTAGTGTATGTAGGTTACGCTACACGCACAATAAATGCTAATGTTAATGTTGATTCTTATGCAAAATTACTAAAATGAACATATCACAGAAAAACAATGTAAGGAATTGTGTTATTTATGCTCCCACAAATGAACATTTACATACAACAACTAACATTGGTATAGGATATACTAGATTATTTGGAATTTCTACATACTGGATTCATAGGAACTAAAAAGAAATCCGGAAGAGTACGAGAAACTACCATACACTAGTAAAGATCGGCAAAAACGTTTAGAATTGACAAACAAGTAAGTCAATTGAACTTCGCTGAATCTAAATTCAATTTATTTTTATTCGATGGAATGACGTACATGAGACGTAGAGCGGGCGAAAGTTTTTTGTAAAATTTTGGTAAATGACACCTTAGGCAGCAAAGCAACTGAATGATTTTGAGACGTTTCGTTCGCATTGCGCGAAGAACTGGTAAACGGTAATGCTGGCAGAAACATTTCAGGAAAGAAGAATTCCATATTAGAACAGGCCATCTGGTTTTCAAAATGGATATGTGCCGTTCAACGCAGCAAAATTGTACGTGTGTTTATTTGTTTGTTCTTAAATTCATGGGTAATCAAAACCAATCCAAGGATTTGTCGCGCAGATATTCTGGGTTACTCCGCCTTCTCACTTTAGCTCGCTCTCAAACGGATGTTTGGAAGCTGGAGGATACTTAGGCGGAGCCCGGAAGTTGTGAGCTGCTTGGATCGTATGCAGAAGTATCTTCCTGGGCACTTTCAAGACAATGGCGATCAGCAACTTTCCCCACTTGCGTGGACTTTTACACACGAAACTGTCCTCCACCATCACAGCAATAAACAATGTCAGCCTGGGATAAATAAATGTGTAGCAGAAACCTCTCTCTGCCGATAAAACTAAACTTCGGGTTGGCGATAACTACTACCGCCGAATGAACCACAGTTGAGCTTTACGCTGATGTGGGCATAGTGAAGCGCATCAATATTCAGCGCTTGTGCTGGCTAGGCCACGTCGAACGTATGCATGCAGAAGCTCCAGCAAAGAAGGGGTTCGGATGGCAAGTTAGACGACAACGACGTAGGGGACGACCATACCTGCGATGGAAGGACCAAGTAGATGGAACCCTATCATCGTTTACTGTAACAAATTGAAGAAGGCGCGCGCAAAGCAGAGATGCCTGGCAAGACTTGTTACAGTCGGCTTTAATCCGGTAACGGGTTGTGATCCTTGATCAGACCATATAAGTAAGCAAGTAAGTAATCAAAATCAGTAGTAAAAAAAATGAGTAACTTTCTGTCATTTGCATGTTATATAATATACTATTCGTCGACTTCGATTTCTATATGAACTTTATCAAGAACACATTTCTTGCTTAGCTAAAAAAGTGGTATTTTTCCTCCTGACTAATCCTTTGAAGAGCTTATGGCCTCTACAAATTATGTTTAATAACTATGCATAGAAAGCTCCGATTTGATTAAAGATTTTTATATTGTGAAACTAATCCCTCCTGGAAGGTTTTTTTCGACATCAATTGCTTAAATTATCACTCTGCGTTAATCAAATTTATCAATTATTTGCTATTACTATAAGAATTTGGAAATCAAAATGAACATTTTTTCAAAAATCTGCGATTTGTGTATTTGTCGACTGTGTGTCAAACTCTAATAGACGGGATAAGAAAGAATAAGTAAGCAAAGCACGGATGGAAAATGTAAAAACTTATAAATAAAAATATGAGTAAAATTTTTTGGCAAACATTTCAATACTATATTCTATGTATATCTGCTGTGCCGCCTTTCTGTATGTCCTGAAAACGACATCTTCACAGTATCTATTCCAAATGGAATTATTAATGTAAGAGTCTACGACTCCGCGGTATATAGATTCACCCCAGGAAGGAGTAAAATTTGTCATGTCTAAAAAAGACTAAACTTCTACCGCCTTAAACTTCATCTTCGGTGTGGCAATAAAACGGAATTAAATTAAGTTATCGTAGGAAAACGAAATATGTATATGACCACTAATGATACTCCCGCCGCCGGCCGCCGTAGCCGAATGGGTTGGTGCGTGACTAACATTCGCAATTCACAGAGAGAACGTTGGTTCGAATCTCGGTGAAACACCAAAATTAAGCAAAACATTTTTCTAATAGCGGTCGCCCCTCGGCAGGCAATGGCAAACCTCCGAGTGTATTTCTGCCATGAAAAAGCTCCTCATAAAATATCTGCCGTTCGGAGTCAGCTTAAAACTGTAGGTCCCTCCATTTGTGGAACAACATCAAGACGCACACCACAACTAGGAGGAGGAGCTCGGCCAAACACCCAAAAAGGGTGTACGCGCCAATTATATATATTTATATATATAATATAATGATACTCCGTCTGGTGCTTTCACACTGTACGGCCAACTTATCGAAAATGTGAATAAAGAAATAATAAATAAACTGGTACCCAAGTCTACCCATACGGCGGCACCACTGCGGGCATCGATACAGCATATTAAAAGCCAGGTCGTTCTTCCCCACACTCTAAGCAGGTGACTACCAGAACAAAGCTAAAGACTTTCAACTCAAATGTTAGGTCTGTGCTATTATATGGCTTTGAAATGGAGTCTACAGCAATCTCAACCACAACAAGAATTCAAGCTTTTGCAAATCGCTGCCATATTTGGTGCCCTGATAACTGCATATCGCATGACGAACTCCTTACTGGAAGTGATCAAAGACCACTTTAAATTGAAATTCGCGAACGAAAAAGAAAATGAATTGGTCACACAACCCGTAGCCTGCTACTGACATCAGCATAATGTTATTATACTGATAACAGCAAGGCTCTCGTTGTAGAGGACAACCAAATGGAACATAAAGACGAAGCCTATTTAACACGTTCCCTCAAAAATGCAAAATTGACCGACAAGTCCAACAGGGTTTTTTGAATAATTTGTTTTTTTTGTAGTCATAGGATAGCTTTAGTAATAATAATAATTAAAAAAAAACAGATGTAGGGTATTTCTACCTGAAACACATATGGTCCATGAGCGTAGAGGGACATTTTTGGTTCTGCACGTTCATGAAACACATTTGGTTCATATACCCCCTGACCCACATATGGCTCAGGAACGTATCAGTGCATATCAGGCGCACGTTTACTGAACCATATGTGGATTAGCGGACAGGGAACGTGTTAATGAAACATCGACCGTTCACGATTCTTTCGTGGTGCAAATCGACCGCAATGGAACTTATATGTTTCGGCTCTTTGTGCTCCCGGCCGGTGCTCTAGCAAATAATAATACGAATAAAGTAAGTTATAAGAAATACTTTATTATCCGCATGCCTAACAGGCTCCCTATTACCTTTTTTACTCCACCCAGGTTAACCCGTTCAGCACTGCGGTAAAAACTTGTTTGATCTTGCCGCCTTGATGAATTCACTTGATGTGCGACATCTCCTGAAGGACTAAGAAAAAGTCGCAGGGTGACAAATCCAGGGTAAAATTAAATTTTCTAAACTTAATTGTATCTCTCTATTGCTAATTGTCACTTTATTATATTCCGCTAAGTGCAATTTTATTTCATTTAAATAAATAATTTCACACTTAAAAAGCAACAAATGCGTTTTTTACTATTTATTTTCGATTTCCCTTAGCTGATATGGCTCACCCTATACTTGCATACATATATTTATCGATATTTATTTGTACTGTCTCGCAATGCGATCCATAGCATTAACATATTAATTGCATTAATCGGCTTGCTCTAATTTATTTATTTACTTATTTTTACTTCATGTCACTCGGAAAAAGCACAAACAAACTATTCGTTGTACAAAAAAAAATTCAATGATAAAATTTTCATAAGGCAAATTTCGTTTATTGTTGATTTACTTTGAAAATAAGCGAATTTTAGCTCCCATCTACAGATATTATTGATGTAAAATTGACTTACACGTGTGCAGTTGATTACTAAATTGACCCGCTGATGGAAGAACTGTAGTGCTTAATCACACATTGACTACTTCCGACAGACTACGGAAGGAAAATAAATTATGCTGGCACCTTTAGTTGATTTGCTGGTGGTGAACTTTATTGGTGTTATCATTAATAACATTTTCGCCTAATTTTCATACATTTTTCCGAAGCTCACGGCCAAATCGCAGCGCTGTAATCTCTTATCTTATCAACTAAGTGTATGCAAGTACTTTTTTCTATGTGTGATTGTATGTGTGTGTGTGTACATGGACTTATTTAACTTGCAAATTATCTATTTAGTATTTTCGACGGCTGCTTCTTTTTCGTACACAACTTTGATTTGTGTACTTTTTTGTTCAACAGTCTGCACTCGCGTCAGCAATAAATAAGCTTGGCGCACATCTGTCACGATTATTTAAAAGCAATGGGGGCGACATAGGCGAGTGTGTTTGGGCGCGGCATAGCGGTTGTTTATTCAATGGTGGCAATTCGGTTTCCACTTGTGTTAGCTGAAATACTAAAATTGAAAGATGAAGTACTTTCTTATATTGATTCACCCTCATTCGGCAATGGCGAACCTTCAGATGTGTAACCACAAGATGAAAAATTCTCATAAAACCAGCCGTCAACCTACCTATGAAGGCACCATTAACTAATGTGCTATGTAAATTGCAGCTTTAATTGCTGAATAAACTCGGCCTTTACCTGTCACGGTCTTACGCGCCTCATTATAGCTACCATTACTACAGGTAATGTGGAAATAATCCAGCTACGTTAATGAACAGAGTGTTTGAGTTGCTCTAGCACAGCGCATTGAAAACGTAATTTCGGTGGCTGCCACCGAACAGCAAGGCCATAAATTTTGCTTAGCGATTTTTTTTGTATCCAATGCAATGCATTACATTGTCTCAGCTTTTCTTCGCTCTGCTGCTGAGTGAATATTAAAGATGCATTACCGTGAAATAAATCTCCTGGTTAAGCAGTAGCGTACAAGCGAGCAATTAATGTGAGATGAAAGTGAAGCGAACAGTATGAAGAAGAGAATAAGACGCAAACTAAATAAGAAAAAAAGTGTTCTGATTGTGAATGTGTGTGTTGTAAATGTGAAAAAACAGTGAAAAGACTTAATTAAAAGTGCAATTTCAGTTATTACAGAGTATGCCATGAATTAATTATTAATATTAGATCTAAAGAAAGGGAGCAGCAAATAAGGTGAGGGAAGTAAGGAAAGTTTATTAATATACAGAGTCGTGCAGCAAGCCTGAAGCAGATGTTACTAGAAAACTAGTGAACTTCGGTTTTGGCTTCAGCCGTTTTCGGCCAAAAAATGTCGCTTCGGTTTGACCAAAACGGTGCCGAACTTTGACTGAAATTGATTGTTTAAAAAGTTTATCGACTTTTAGCTTTTAGAATGTCTTTTCTTTTAAACTGTGTTGTTATTTCTGTTCAGTAGCGATTTGGCTCAGGGTTCCTAGAGATGGTTTCATTGTGATATGAGAGGATTAGAGTTCCCCTGAGAACCTGTGGTCTACTCATAGAATGATGGGCCTCGCTTCAACTCAGCAAGCCATGAGCTACAGCGCACACTTCCAAATCGCGAGATCCTTTGGACCACGGTTAGATAGGGGGCGCTCGAGGAAACTCCTAAAGTTGACAAATCCTTACGGGGCGTTGTCTGTTAGGTGGTCTTGTGGTGATACTTGGAATTCCTTCAAGTCCTTTCTGCAGAAGTTTTTCATCAGTAACTCGAAGCGATCGGTACTAACGTAATTAGCCACTGTTGGTCGCCTTCCTCTAACCCAAAGCCCCTTCTTCCTATTTTCAGAATGGACGACTTTTGATTTTTTATCCAAAAAATTTATTAGGGAAAAGAAATCAATTATTTTCTCGGCAGATAACTCTAGTGATCGATATCTCGTAAAGTATCGATCAAACAATTGAAAGTTTATGCTCGTTGTGAAGGTTACATTTCACAGTGAAAAACTATTTTGCTATTTTTTGTTTGTTCCATTGAGTGGTGGGTTACAGGGCTTAACACCCTGTTAATGGAAGTCAACACAGGGAAAATTCGGTAGATTTTACAGGTTTTCTTTTATAAGGGCGAAAATGCAAGCCGGGCTGAATGCCGGTGAAATTGTGAATGCTGTTTATGGAGCCGATTCTGTAACAGCTGATTACATACGTGTACATTGTAGGGCGGGTCGATTTAAAAATCGCTCATTGCTCTGTGAAAATCGTATTCTAGGGATCAAAATAAGAAACTTTGCCGAAGGAACCATACCTCTAAAACGAATTCTGATGTCCCCAAATTTAAAAATATCACCATTTTTGGCCTTTACATGAAAAATCAGCTAAATGGCTATGTTTTTTTCTTTATTTTTATTTATTTATAATAATATTTATTATTTATTTATAATAATATCTATTTTTTCTCTTAAGAAATTTATTTAGTCAGAACATATGTAAATGAAAAAATTAATTTAAGTGAGTTATAGAAAAGAAACTAAAAAGTTCGACCCAAATTGGCGGACATCAGAATTCGTTTTAGAGGTATGGTTCCTTCGGCAAAGTTTTTTATTTTGATCCCTAGAATATGATTTTCACAGAGCAATGGGCGATTTTTTTGCCCCCCCACAAATCGACTCGGTCTAGTGTACAATCTTGGTTTCGTCGATTCCGTTCAGGCTTATTTGATCTTAAAGAAAATGTCGATATTATAGAAAATGTCGATAAAATCCCAGAAATAATCGAAGTTGACCGGCATCTTAGTAGTCGTAGCATCGACCAGGAGCTAAAGATCAATCATAAAATAGTTTTTAACCATTCGCGCAAAAATTTTACGCAAAAATAATGGATTCCTTTTTCCCCAGACTAGTATCTGTTTTGTACTACCATTGTAGTTCTCTCTGTTATATGTGGGAAGTAGATTTTATGGAAACCCTGGCGACAATCAATAGCGATGGCAACCCTTTTTTCCCACGGAGTGAGAGTTTCCGGCGTGGAAAAAAAGACGAAGCGTTTGCTCTAAATTTTATTGTATTTTTTTTTAAACAAAAGATAATAAAAAACAAATCCATATATATAAGAAAATGTAATATATAATATATATGCCTTTTATGTATTTGTTAACGCTTAAGTTGTATTAAAAAATGATTATATTTAAATACAACCAATCGATATATCAAAAATGTTTGTATTTAAATACATGAAAAACCTTACTACATCTACATCTTACATTATTTCAATGTTTCAAATGTTAAAAGGCAAATTCAGTTGCATCCTTATTGACTTCAAATTAATCCTAGTTATATATTGAATTAAATCATTTACGTTTTTTGATGGTTCTTTAACATCTGACCAATTTTTTCCAAATAAAATTATTATTATTAAAATGATTTGATTTATATTGAAAGTGACAGACTTTTTATCTAAATCGATGCACAAACTCTAAAAATAATGTTAATATATTTTAACATACTGAATGTTTTTATTAATATCAAAAGCAAAAGCTTCATAAAAACAATGTAAATAATATCAAAAAAATAAAATTATCAGCGCATTATGGCACGCATTAATTCCGCCTGTTGTATAATTATTTAGTTAACTTCATTAATAATTTCGCTGCAATAGTGTGCATACGCGTTTTTATGCATATTTCATAAATTCAATTAGGTGCAAGTCTTGTTATTTTACAATATATGAAATATTATTTGTTGTTGCCAAGCACAGCAATTTGTTGCAACTCGAAGCTATTTATGACCGCCAATTAGTGGAAGTATCTGCTCATCAATAACCAACGCGCCGCGGAAAAACCGCAAATTTGCACACAAAGACTGCAACAAGAAACTAATTTTATAATTGAAAATTGCATAGGCGTGGTTTGGGGCTTACATTTTCTACATTTGCTACATTTTCAAAGTAATTCTCTAATGATTTCAATTTATGCTGAAAGTGCTAGACCCATATGAAAAAGTATGGAATACCAGACTGCGTAGATTGAAGTGAAAAAGTTAGTATAACTTTGCCGTGACATTAAAACAATACCAAGCTAGAGCTTAGTCCTAGAGCTAACCCTAACCACACCCACAACAATATATATGAAGGTATGTACGTAACAAATATCGTAATTTCTTGTCGTGACAACGCACACTTTGTGGCAACTTCTGTCTTGTCATCTGGCATTCATGTTTTTGGTTCAGTTCGACTTCGCGTATGTTCAGGATTTACCCCAATATGTACCAAATTGAACTTCGAAAACGATTGTCCGTTATAACAAGAATAGCGATGCGCCTACTTATCTAACGGATAAAGTTGAATATGTAAAGGATGCCCACAAATGAAATTCAAGAGTTCCACAAAATTCGAGAGCAGCACAAAACTCCCCCTGTTATAAGGGATTTCAGCTTTTAACACCATTCCAGGCAATACTAAGAATGAGCATAATAATAATAATAATCAGAATAATAATAATAAATAACATGCGTTTGGGTTGATGAGTAATTTCAAGGAAATTAATTTTGTCTACACACAGTTTTTTTTGTGTATCATCATCATCATAAATTCCTAGAGTGCCATTGTGGAACAAAGGGCCACAACGAATTCCTTCCATTAAGGTCTGTTTTGCGCCAATCTCTTAACTTCATTTCAGCTAAGCTGCATGGCGCACGTTTCTG
This sequence comes from Anastrepha obliqua, assembly GCF_027943255.1. Lineage (NCBI taxonomy): Eukaryota > Metazoa > Arthropoda > Insecta > Diptera > Tephritidae > Anastrepha > Anastrepha obliqua. The sequence continues at coordinate 124,389,979 of NC_072894.1, forward strand.
ACTCCAATAGTCGTCTCCATGTATTCGCTGGTCTTCCTCATCTGCCAGGACGATTCCTTTACATATGGCTCAAGCAGCTCAAAACTTCCGGGATTAGCCCAGTTATCATCTGGGTAGCTTAAGAACACCCGTTCGGGAGTGAGCTAACATGGGAAGACGAATCATCCCAGGATAACTGGATGTGCGCTGGGTTCGGAACACGCCACTTTAAAATCCCTCCAATGAAAACAGCAACAAAGCCTCGGATGAGAACTTCCAACACTGATGACGACCCCTGCAAACGAAATAAGGAATACGATTTGAGGGCATGCATCTGGAATGTCCGGTCCCTTAATGAGGAAGGTGTCTCTGCCCGGCTGGTTGATGTCCTCGTGACAGTGAAGACTGACATCACTGCCATTTAAGAAATGCCATATACGGGGCAAGGCAAGAAAACCATAGGACCTTGAGACTCTACTACAGCTGCCATGTAACGGAGTGAAAATTCGGTGTCGGATTTGTTGTGGGACAGAGACTTTGTCGCCAAGTACTGTCGTTCACTCCGGTGGACGAGCGTCTCGCAATAATCCGCATGAAAGCCCGTTTTTTTAACATCTCGCTTATTTGCGCCCACGCTCCGATGGAGGAGAAGGACGATGCGACCAAAAAATCCTTCTATGAGCACTTGGAATCTTCTTATGAGCGCTCACCCCGCCACAACATAAAAATCGTGCTTGGCGACTTCAACGCCAGGGTGAGCAAGGAGGGAATTTTTGGTCTCACACTCGGAAAATTCAGCCTGCAAAACGAAAAATCCGGTAACGGACAGAGGTTGATTGACTTCGCCGAAGCCCGAAACACGGTAGTCTGCAGCACCAGATTCCAGCATGAGAAGATACATCAAGCTACCTGGCTGTCTCCTGATTGAAAAACGCGACACCAGATCAATCATATTGTGATAGATAGAAGACACGCTTAAAGTGTTTTATATGTACGTACGATCCGAGGAGCCAACATCGACTCGGATAATTACCTCGTTGCAGCCGAAATACGCACACGCTTCTGTGCAGCAAACAACGTACATCTTACTACGCAAAGAATGTTCGACATCGAAAGGCTGCAATCACAACAGACAGACAGAAGATTCACCACTCGACACTCACTCCTGCTCTCAGAGAGTACTGTCCAACAAACCAGCATGCACAAGCAAAGGGGCAACATTTCTCGTTGTCTACGTACCGCCGCCGAATAAGAAATCGGATTCCGGCGAGCCCGAACACACAGTTGGTCCGACGAGGAATGTCATGCTGCGCTGAAAGAAAAGATGCAGCCCATAGAGCCCCGATCGGAAGCAACGCGAGCCCTGTGGGATCGCTACCAAGAGTTAAGTAAGGAAGAGAGACGTATTATCTGAAAGAAAAAACGAGAGGCCGAAACACGTGAGTGCGAAGAGCTTAAGATGCTGGCCAATAGGAACAATGTCCGAAAATTCTACCAGAAAGTTCGGCGGCTTATAGAAAATTGTAAGACCGGGATGTTTTCCTGTAAGAACAAAGACGGAGGTCTGGTAACTGACATCCAGAGCAATCTTAAATTATGGAGGGAACACTTCTAAATAGTGATAGCTGCGCATGTCACAGAGAATGTGAAGATCCCGATACTCCAATCGTTGACGGCGGAATTTTCGTTCCGCTACCCGACCATGACGAATAGCGATAACGCGGCTTAATAGCAATAAAGCCGCGGACACCGACGGACTGCCAGCTGAGCTATTCAAACATGGCGGCGAGGAGCAGGTTAGGTAGTCTACCATCAACCAAATATTTAAAATACGCCAAATCTTGGAAAAGACCCACGAAAGGAGAATCGACCCACACCATCTTTTCGTCGATTTCAAAGCTGCATTCGACAGTACTAAGAGGAGTTATCTGTATGCCGCGATGTCTGAATTTGGTATCCGCGCAAAACTAATACGACTATGCACGATGACGTTGCTGAACACCAACAGCGCCGTCAGAATTGGGAGTCTTTCCGAGCCGTTTGATATCCAACCTGATGTTGGAAAGGATCATAAGAGGCGCAGAACTTAATCGCTCAAGCACAATATTTTTTAAGAGCGTACAATTGTTGGCGTAAACTTGATGATATCGACATCATCGGCCTTAACAACCGCGCTGTTAGTTCTGCCTTTTCCAAACTGGATAAAAGGCAAAGCGAATGAGTCTGGCGATGAACGAGGACAAAACGGAGTACCTCCTGTCATCAAACAAACAGTCGACGCACTCGCGTATCGACACCCACGCCACTGTTGACAGTTATGATTTCGAGTTTGTAAAACACTTCCTAGATACTATCTGTTTTTGACACCTAAGGACGATTTTATACCCATAGTTTCATTTGGAACCAAATTTGATAGCAAATGTCCATTGCGTGAGCAATAAAGTAATGCATTCAAAGAGGTTTGACGGATATTTTCTTTACCGATGAGTCCAAGAAGGAAATATGTTCTGGAGCCGAATGGGACTTAAACGATGTAATGGGTATCATTATGCTATGGGAGGAATGGCAACTGTTTTTCAAACAGAAATTTTTGCCATTCTGAAAGTTGCACAATGGATAATTGAGAGGAGATGGAACGAAAAACAGGTTGGAGTCTTTAGTTAACTACGCTAAAGGCCCTGGAGAACGCAAAGCAAACCCTAAAGATTGTTCAAGAATGTAAGACGAAGCTTAATTATGTTGCAAGACAGAAAAAGCTCGTGCCTATATGGGTTCCAGGACACTGCGGGGTTCAAGGGATTGAAATTGCCAATGAATTGGCCAACCGTGGCTCAACGGTTCTCTCACAGGAACCAGAGCCAATAAGCGGAATCAGTGCAGGAATCAAGAAGTGGATCAGCGATTATGTGTACATAAAGAGCGATGGTCCGGTCGTAACCGCTGTAGGACTGAAAAGTATTTTGTGACGAGACTGAACAGAAAACTGTCGGAAATTCTTCTAAAACTTGGAAGAAAAGGCATTCGGTTGAAGGTCGGTATTATTACAGGACATAATCCATGGGGTCAACATATGACCACCATTGGAATCATTGAGGACCCGATTTGCCTATCTTGCTTGGTAGAGGCGAATGGCACTGAGCATTTCCTCTGTAAGTGTCCCGCATTTGCTAGAGCTAGGTTACGAATTTTGGGTTCCGATATCAAGAGAGCAAGTAAAATTCGTTCTCTCAAACTTCTATTACTTCTCTCCTTTTCTCCTTGACTAACTACCCTTTCACTTTCCAGAGCTTGAAATACAATGGGCGTTTTAGCCTAAGTGTTTTAAGAGCTACCAAATCTTTCGGTACTTCTTGGCTAGACCTTCAGTCTATAGAAAGTACCAGTTAATATAACAAATGGTGCCCCTAAAAATATGCAACACTATTTTATAATGGGTGGTTAAGTTTCAAGGGCCGGTGTTAATTTAGAATAAAATACTATTTTTTTAGAAAATGATTATCATTTCTCTTTATTATGATAATATTGGTATGGCTCAATTACGTACGGGATAGAATATTGGCCAAATGGCCGCCGCGGCCTCGGCGGCACACCTCCATCCGATGGTCCAAAATTTTCGATGACGCTGAGGCATAATTGAAGTTCTATACCGTTAATGTGCCGAATTATCTTATCCTTTAGCTCTTGAATTGTTGCTGGGTTATCGACGTACACCCTTTCTTCCAAATAACCTCAAAGAAAGAAGTCCAACGGTGTCAAATCACATGATCTTGGCGGCCAATTGACATAGCCGTGACGTGAGATTATTCGGCCATCAAATTTTTCGCGCAAAAGAGCCATTGTTTCGTTAGCTGTGTGACAAGTGGCACCTTCCTCTTGAAACCACATATCGTCCACATCCATATCTTCCAATTCGGGCCATAAAAAGTTCGTTATCATCTCACGATAGCGAACACTATTCACAGTAACTGCCTGGCCGGCCTCATTTTGGAAAAAATACGACCCAATGATGCCGCCGGCCCATAAATCTTCCCATTTGTTTTTCGGCAATCACTCTTGGACTATCATTCGCCCAAATGCGGCAATTCTGCTTATTGACGAATCCACTGAGGTGAAAATGTGCCTCATCGCTGAAGATGATTTTCTTCGAAAATTAGTCATTCACCGTTGCCATTTCCTCCCACCATTCTGACCATTGACGACGCTTGAAATGGTGAAGAGGCTTTAGTTCTTGAGTCAATTGCACCTTGTAAGCGTGTAAATGAAAGTCTTTATGCATAATGTTCACCAACGATGAGCGTGAGAGGTGCAATTGTTGGGCACGACGACGAGTTGAGGTGGACGGCTCTTCAACCACACTATTACGAACAGCTGCAATATTTGCTGCAGTACGAGCTGTACGAGCATGCATTGGTGTTTTCACATCTCCTACAGAACCGGTTTGCTCAAATTTTTGCCCAATTTTTCTGACTGTACGCACATTTGGACGATTAAATTGACTGAAAAATTCACGAAGTGCACGATATGCATTTTGATCTGAACGCCCAAGTCTGAATAACTTTAACGCGTTGCTCGATTGTGTACCTTTCTATGGTTTAAATTCAGTTAGTCTAAAATTCAAAAATGCCAAATTAAACGCAGAAAAAAGCTAGACGTTTAGGTGTGGTTTGCATTGAACATCGGCCTTTGAAATTTAACCAGCCTTTACTTTCCTTCATTGGCATTTAAGTTGCGTATAAACAGAGAAACTACCCGATTCCTGTTAATGCCTAATCATATATTCAGCTAAACTAATTTTTGTTTCATTTTCGATAGCCTATTACACGTTATTCGTAAGTGACCATGACTTTCCAACAAAATTCCAGCGCTCTGTTCAAGCAACTATTATTCACCCCACTCCCACAGCAACGCCAGCACTAAAATTTGCCGTGCATCATTACAATTTTCAATCACATCATCCGCACAAGTATGACTCATTAATTAAACCAGTAGCAGAACCCATTAAAACTTTCACTTTAAAGCTTCGCGCACATCAATACAAACAAGAATTCATATTCCAACATTGTGGACTTCAGCAGAAATCATTGCCGTCTGCCAACTTCGAGTTTGCTAGTGTTTTTTCTCACCAACTACCACTAAAGTAAATCACTTTATTTTATTAAATCGGTGCAGATTAAAGTATTAAATTTGTTTGAACAGAAAATAAAAAGAAGAAAATAAAATACGTAGCACCGTAAAGTTTGTTTTAATTCCAGTTGCAAATATGTATGAACACAGCTGGTCGTCAGCTCGAGGCTTGGCATTTGGTACGCCAACTGGATCTTATGGCCAATTTATGTAAAAAATTTGACCGCCAATAAAGTGCAGCGCAGTTTGGTTGCATGCTAAGACACATAAAAACAACCATAGTGAATCTAAATCGGTTTTATGGCAGCTATTCTCGCATTCGCTCATTCCTTCTTGCGTTTCATGTCTCAAAAGGCATCGAAAGTCTCCTCGGAAGTCCTTCACTACTTTCATTTCCCACTTGAAGTTTCCGTTGCTGCACTTCAATTTCTTTTCATTTTCTCATTGCCTCTTGAAAATAGGTTCTGTGCGCAGATGTGGCACGTGGATACATATTCTACCTGCATTGACGCTATTCTTACAACAACTTTTTAAAACTCGAAAAAAAATGTTAAAACAAAAGCAAAGTTACAATGGCACTATTATTTCACCTGCGCTCTCGAGTTGTTACCCGAGTAGGTTGCGATAACTTGGCATAGCTGCATTTAATGAGTTACAAAACGATTTCGTTAGCTGAAAAAATAATTTCTTAGATTGGAGTGAGAAGTGCGTCCTTAGAGCACTACGAAAATTTAGTCTTACAAAGCAGCAAAGTAGAAAAATTCAAGTGAAATGAATAGTACTATGGCGCGAATTTCTAATACGTGTAGTGCCATGGACGTTACTTACTCTAAATAAAAAAATATACTTTTCACTGCTTTTTTAAATAAATGGCTTACGAAGCTTCACTTAACCTAAACCGGTTCAACACCCTTTCTAATCTAATTCGTATCATACATTTTCCAAAAACATAGCTTTTGTAGCAAGTACTAAATATATTTATTACAATTTTACTAGGTTGTTCAATAGGATTTGCGGTTCGATAGAGAGAGCGTTGCACTAGCCTACATTTTCTTTTTGTTTTTTGTTGTGTTAGAGTTTCATTTCACTCTCTCAACTCATTCTTTGTTTACCAGCCATTTCGTATCGACGTGTCACAGTATTTTCTAAAATGGAAGTATAGTAAAAATAGGTGTTGCTGGATTGAAACGTGGTCGTACAAGCTTTGAAGATGATCTGACAACAACACCAAAAATCGTAGGGTAGTCGTAGCAATATTTTCACCGAAGTATTGGGTTTCAGAAAGCTGTGTGACGCATTCGCTAGCAATAGAACAAAAACACATTCAAATGCAACTTTCTCAGCAACATTTATTAGGTCGTTTTCGAAAGGATAAAAGTGTATTTTGTGCGCCGATTCATCACTTTGAATGAGACTTTGGTCTAGCACCTTGATTCTAAATGAAAATAAGGCGCTAAAGAGTAGTGTGAACTTGGTTCTTTGGCTCCGAAACGAATTCGTATCCAGAAATCAGCCACGAAGCATCAGTTTTGTGGAATGCGAAAAAAATTTTGTTACTGGATTATTTGCAAACTGGTAAAACAATAAATGTTTAATATCACTGAAACCTTTTAGACCAGCTGCAGGAAAAAATTTGTAAAAAAGATCCAGTTTGCAAAAGGAAAAAAATATTTTTCATCAGGACGGGAGCATTTTGACAATGGCTAAAATCCATGAATTAAAAGCTGAATTCTTGGACTATCCACTAGAGCACCAGATTTGGTACAGCAACTTCCATCTGTTTCCAGACCTAACAAAATTCATGCGTGGAAAGCGTTTTTCATCAAATGATGAGGTCATATATGCTGTGGAAGCGTATTTTGCAACCCTTCCAGATTCTCACTTCAGGGATGGAATTTATAAATTGGAATCTCGTTAGAACAAGTGAATTGAAATTCAGGGAGACTAAACCAACAATAAAGTGTATTTCAAACCATAAAATTGTGTTTTTCTCACCAAACTGCAAAATTTATTGAACAACCTAGTAAAAGATAATAATAATAATAAAATGATAATAATTTCTCAGAAGCATAATTTTGTGTTTTCTCCTTTTTTTAATTTTTAAAAGTTTTAGATGCAGATAGTACTTTTAATTAAAATTAATGGAATTTATGGAATACGAATACCTAAAATATTTATGGTATTAAAAAAGTTGCAAACTTCTAAAGGACAGAATCGCCAACCAACGACCACGCAATTTTACTAAGCTACCCCTCATAAGCAAATCAAAATTGCATTTTTATGTACGAGTAAGTGTATATTTGAAGGGTGTATATCAAAATATGGTCCCTGTTCGAACTTTGTTCTACAACAACTCAGTACAAACAAGTTTTACGGCGGTATGAATGAATAACTTGCACGCGTATGGATGCGAATTTACATACATACAAAGAGAGCTTTTACCCTGCCTGGAAAGGCCAAACTAGTATGGAAATGTTCCAGTTCAGATATCGGTATTTAATGGAAGAAATCAAACTAGTTTGTCATTGACTAAAATAATACTAGTAGTAAAATGATCAACAAGGCTATTATATTGATTAACAGGTAATGCATACGCATTATTCAAATAATTCATTTATATGCATACGTGTAAGGAAATGTATTTATATTTATACATATTTGATTTACGTATGTACTTTTGTCTTATATTGATTTGCATATTCGATTCTCTTTAAAACAAGTCAAGCATTTGTATCTAACTTAGATTATGTTTCCTTAGTCTCTATGAGAAAACCTATTAAAAATGAGTTCTCACTTAAGAAGGGACCTAACTTCTAAAACATTGTACACTAGGCCGGGTCGATTTGTGGGGAGGCAAAAAAAATCACCCATTGCTCTGTAAAAATCATATTCTAGGGATCAAAATAAGAAACTTTGCCGAAGGAACCATACCTCTAAAACGAATTCTGATGTCCCCCAATTTGGGTCAATGTACACATTGTAAGATTTTTGATACATATTAAATAAATCAAATATTTTTATGATTGTCATACAATTCTGACGCGACCATTTTTTTTTTGTAATGTAACTCTTTACACTGAAAAATACAGCAGTTTCGGTGTTCGTCTTGCAATTTAGAGCGGATGATGTAAATGAAGGTAAAATTTGCGTGACTGAGTTTACTTGGTTTTTTGGTTTTGTACGTACAGCAGTGACGAATGTAGAAAAAAATCCTCAATTAAAAATACTCACAAATTCTTCAAGTTCAACTACTTATATCCCAAATATAACACACTAACACCCACTAGCACGAGAATGTTGCAAAAAAAACGAGCTGATTTAAACTTTGAGTGGAAAAAAAATGTCAAACTTTGAAGAACAGTCGAAAACTCCTTACCATTCAAGATTTAAAAAAAATCGCTCCTTTTTTCTCTCCCGCCATAATTTTTCAACAAGCTTCTACGTATAGGGATTTTCCTCTACGTGTAACACTGCTTCAAATTAGTTGATTTTCTTTTAGTCGACCCCTGATATTTTTTATAAGGAGCTTTAGGTAGGTAGGTAGGTGGGGTGGTTGTCATAAAAACACACTTAGACCTCTCGCAGGTCCATTGTGATACCACTGGAGCTTGTCCTTACTCTACGTGTTCCTTTTCAAACCATCCGGTAGCTTTAATAAACGAGCAGAGCTTCGTTAGTTTTAGATGGGCTTTGTCCGCTACATCGGTTAGAAATGCTGTATCGAGAGTGCGCAGCCTTCTCATAGCTAGGCTTTCACACTCACATAAAAGGTGTCTGATTGTTTCCTCTTCTTCTGTATTAAGACAGCTTCTACAGAAATCGAAGTAAGGGAGTCCTAACCTTCTAGCGTGGCTGCCTATTAAACAATGACCAGTTAATACCTTTATCATTTTTCTTATAGCTTCTCTGTTAAATCTTAGCAAGATCTCCGATCGACCGCTGTTCCAGTTCGGCCATGTCTGTCTGCTTAGTTCGCATGTTGTGAGGTTTTGCCAGCTTGTATTTACCTTTTTGATGGTTTCCCTGTCTATAAGTAATTTACAAGTGGCTATGGGCATAGGTATCAGCGCCTTATCCGGTTCGAGATCGAGCGTTGTACCTGTTCGTGCAAGTTCATCCGCCTTACAGTTTCCTGCAATATTCCTGTGGTCTGGTACCCAGATAAGGTGCACCTTGTAGTACTTAGATACGTAATTTAGTAGTTTAAAACATTCTAGAACTGTTTTTGACGAGTGCGTTTTTGATTCAAGCGCTTTTATTGCTGCTTGACTGTCCGAGTAAATGAAGACTTCATTTGTGCATAATACTCTCGTTTTTATTTCTTTAAGTCCCTCTTTTATGGCAGTGACTTCCACCAGAAATACACTGCAATGGTAAGCGAAATGATTGGCATACACCGAGTTTATCGGAGTAAACCGCTCCACCTACTTTGTTGTCCAGCTTTGAGCCATCTGTGTAGTTGTTTAAATAATTTTTCTCAACAATAAGCCCGTTATCCCATTCCTCTTTGGAAGGAAATACTGTGACAAAGGATTTATTAAAATTGATGTCCTTGGTCCTACAGAAATCCGTTGTCCTGGGAATGCAGGGGAATTGTTCTAAAATTGAAGAGTGTCCTCTTTGGTACGTTCTGAGTAGGCTGATTTCTCTTAGTCTGAGAGTTGCTTTGGCAGCTGTTTGCTTACCGATTTGCTCTATTGGTAAAATATTAAGCATAATATTTTGTGCATCTGTGGGTGTGGTTCTAAGGGCCCCGCAAATGTAAACACTGGCCATTCTTTGTACGGTACGGAGCTTTAAGGAGCAGGGGCTTGCCATTACCTACCGTAGGACGACCGCTCCTAGAAAAAACTAATTTTGTTGTTTCATTTACGTAGATTCAAACCTACACACTCCCGATAGTGCACCAAAACACATCGTGTTTAGCACCGACATATTAATGAAGTACAAGAAAGTTGGGATCCACGGAAAAAAGAGCTTCTATGTGCTTTTCTTTTAGTAATCGACTTTTACATATTATCAAAATAAGTGTACATATGCATTTTAGTTAATGTATTTGGTTTCAGAATTTAGGATAATATACTTCAACAACGTCGATGAATCAGAAATTCAATTAAGAAAGCACTTCAGTTGAATAAAAAATGGTTTTTCCAAAATATGCCATGCAGAAAAATCCTCTCAGCAAGCGGACACATAAAATACGTATCCGAAATTTAACTAGCACTGATTTAGTTACTTTTAATTTTATTCGCGTTCCTAAAGTGAATGCCTTACATTCAATTTCTTTATTAGTTTTTCTAAAGCACTAGTTTTAAAATGTTTAGGTTTTACTTATAGTCTATCAAAACGACTTTTTAGTGCTACTTCGGGAGTGTCAAAATGGTACTTCAACCATTTCACCTACTTATTATGTAAACTTGAACCGTGAATATGTATTTTACCAATTACTGCAATTGAAAGAAGTTACATTTAATTTTAAGAACAAATTCTGTGTTCACTATTCATGTGAAAAAGAATTTTTTTTTTATTATTTTAACTGGTCTCAAACTAGTTATTTTAGAAGCATATCGAAATAGTAAGATCTGATGCTTTTTAGGTGTTTTGCTGATGTATGGCCGGGCAATTGAGGAAACGTATTACTCTCTGTAGGGATATACAACAAAACAAGCAATGCAAACAAGTTGTTCTATAATATGAACGGATATAACGTACACACATGTATCACCATACGAGTTGCCTGTTTTAGAGGTAGGCAGAGTTTCCGTCAGCAGGCTGTAACCCTTCAAATACACACAACATAACAAAACTACCGCTATATAAACGCACACACCTATATTCAAATTAATGTATCTATTTAACAGCCACAAACATATGTAAATACGCGTATAAGAATGTTTCTATGGCATTTCCATTTCGCTTTGACTTTGTGCGTAGAAATGTGTGTGCGAATTCCCCCATTAACTTGAATTATTTAGGTTGTTAAGGGATATCTTAAATTCATGTCATGGTCAGCATTACTGCGGCTACTAAATGCCTACCACCATAAAGACCGGCACCAGCAAAGTTTTGATGATAAATAGATACGGACGTGTGTACAGTGCGCCAAGAAAGTATTTTCACAGAAAGGTAAAACTTTGTTCACGCTTACTTTTGGAAATTAAGAGCTTAGTTAATTAAATATTTTTTTTATTTATTACAAATATTTATAGTATTAAAATTCCATGGCTAACAAAGAAGATAAGATGCAATGAGCGGAACTTATGTACCAGAAAAGTGATCGCTGCAAAAAACATTGGTACTGTTTTTCCTTTGATAATTTTTTTAACAGCTTTTAAGCTTAAACTCTTTTATTTTTTTTATTTTTTTCCCCCCCCCATTTAATTTATACATCTGTCCTTTGACATTAAGTATGATGTTTAACAATTTGGTCAGGATTTTTATACACCGCTTAACTCTTAACTCTTTTATTATCTGAAATATTATAATTTTTTGCAAAAAACATATTTTTTTAATCATTTTGTATACAAAATCTTGTCCTTTGTAGGTCTTTTCAAATCATGCGAATTTTTATATTTTTTCGAAATATTCTGGCATTCTCCTTAAATAATAACAAGTTTTATGATTCCGGTGGAAAACTCTCAACTTTCGGCAAGCGTACCAGGTCATCCCAGATACCTAAAATAAAATAAATAAATAATTGGCGCGTACACTTCTGTCAGGTGTTTGGCCGAGCTCCTCCTCCTAATATATTCGTTCATATTCATATTTCGAAAACAGTTTTGGTCATTATATAATATTATATAACCAAATTAGTCAGAAGCTACCTAAATTAAAAAGTCCCCAAACATCTACTACGAGTACGACTTCTCCGTTAATCCTGTATATATTAGATGAATCCTTTTCCCTATAAATAGCGCACCAAACGTTTAATGCCACCTCCGAATAGCAGACGGACATATTCTGAAGTCTGCCTGTGAACAAGTATTTTCGTGTTTCACGGAGATTCAAACCTATGTTCTCCGATTTCCGATTAGTACTCACGCACCAACCGATTAGGCCACGACGGCCGCCTCATCCACCTTCTCGGTATGTAGGTGGTGTAATTAAACGATGCCATTAAGTCGATCTGCGGAAATAAATTACGACGTCTTGGTGTCAACAGCAGACCCATTTATTTGGCACTCTCGAAATTGTAGAGGTCAAAAACAGAATAGGTCATCTATGTTTAAAGGCGGCATTTATCCTTCTAATAAGGAAGCAGTTTAGCATTTGGAAGAATATGCAAGAGTAAAGCAATGAATGATGAAAATGTATATATAGACTACCATGGCGAACATATAGTTATCGAAGTAGTTTGGTACTTGATTGAGGATGATAGGAGTATCAATGGCTAGCACCGCTTTGCTATTATACAAAAAAACAATTTTTGGTATAACACACCTCGTCCTTCTTCTGCGATAGTGGAAAGACTTCATTCCTTTGCCGAAATTTTCAAACACGCTCATGATCGATCATGTTTTATGGGGCGCAAGTTTGGGGTGTCGATGAATTCGACTCAGTTGAAAGACTTCTACGCCTCTTTATTAAAATATTAATTTTTTTGCCGCTTAATACTCCGAATTATATGATTCACATTGAAACAGATTTGCTTCCGCAAGATCTACATACACTCCGAGCGCAGATGTACTTTGTCATGCGGTGTTTTACCATACCAAGTCTCAAGCTTCCGCACATCCTTGCTAAGGAAACTGTACCTCGGCACTCATTGGCTAAAGAAGTGGCTCGCTAATGTTAAGCACGGAGCCTCTTACTGATTTTACTTCTCAGTCTTTGCCTACGTTCATACCTTCATTTTTAGACAATCTTAGGAATAAAAAACTTTCGACTTTATGGGACTCTACTGCTAAATCAGAAGCACACGATTTGTATGCTAACTTAGCACTTAGAGATGTTAAATATTTCAGTGATGGTTTTTCTGACTACGCTATAAGCTTAATTTTTCGTGCAAGTGAAAGTCTTTTTAACCTAATTGCGAGACCTTTTAAGAATGTACTTTCTACCTCCTGTACAGTTTGTGACTTGAGTGACCACGAAAGCATCTAACACATCATAGGCATCTGCTCAATTTATAAAAATTTTCCTTTAAAGCATTTTTGGTGAAAAAACGTCAGATCTAACCAATATTATAAATATCTTAGATAGCTGTGATCATAGAGCTTTGTATAAATTTTTATCCTCCGGTCTCAAATATTGGGAAATGATTTTAAATGAATATTCATAACTACACTCTGGAGTTTAAATATCAGGTCCGTCCATAAGCTCGTGCGTTTTTTAATTCGATTTCTGTTAAGTGACTCATTCAGGTTTGATAGCTGATGGTAATTATATTCAGCAGTTATCGTCTGTTTGGTTCCAGAAGTTCATAATAAACAATACCGGCCATATCCCACCAAATTGACAGGAGAATCTTCTTGTGGTGAAGGCCATCTTCATTTTCAAGCCGTTGCAGCAGCTGAGAACATACATTCACTCTCTGCTGAAGGTTAGCGACGGAAAGTCTATGCGGAACCCATTTTTGGAACCCAGCTTTGAAACCTTTCCCAACTGAACCAGGTGGCTGTGAACTGTTCCATGCGCTGAGTTTAACCTCTGAGGGATCATATCGACTATCAACTTTGGCTCAGCTTCCACGAGTTCGAGCAAGCCGTGGGAGTTAAAGACTTCAGGACGACCAGCGCGCGGGGCATTCTCCACGTCGCAGTTACCACTTCGGAATTTTGAAAACAATTTTTTGTGCAGTCCTTACACTCACGGTATCCTCTCCGTCAACAGTGTTTATTTCTGCAGCAGCAGTTGTTGCATTTTTACCACTTTTATAAAAAGAAATACAAAATATGCCTCTTATACGTGTTCGAAGATTCCATTTTCTTTTTTAACAACACTTGATTCCGATTAAAATCCGCGATTAAAATCACTTGTTGAATGCAATATATCAAAGAAAATATAAATAGTTTCGTTATATTCCGCGAATAGATTTTTATATGCAAAAATCGTACAAAAGTGAAATTATGGGTAAAATACGCACGAACTTATGGACTGACCTGATAATAATATTTTATATGTATTATGTTGTTTGCATTTGATAATAATATACTTGAACCTGAATTCTTTGAATTAAAAATGAAGAAAAATGTGTCATTATTTATTTTAGATTTTTCTGACTCACAACATTTCAATGTTATAGTCGCACGTTCTACTAGTTATAAGTACCCATGTATAATATATATTATAAACGGTTTTCTTTTTAAAATAAAGAGCAAAACAAATATATAAATTCTCAATCGATCGACGCAGACAAAATCTTAGGAACGGTACTATTAAAAAGTTGGTACTAAAAAAAGGAATTAAAAATGAATTATGTCAGCATACTTTTGGTGCGCTATAACTAAAAGTGTCTACTCAAAATTATGGTTGATTTCGAAAACATTTCTTTATACTGTTTCAGCTCATAGAGGTCGAGTTTTATTCTTCAAGAAGCAGTGTTATGTTACTGGAATATGTTAATTATTACTTGAGATTTTCACTAAATATTTAGTGGTAGTGCAATTTTTTTCACTATCGCTAAATATTCAGTAATAATGAAATTCGCATTTAACTACCACTGAAGAAGTAGGGATAGTGAAACGCTTATTGCATTTATTTTTTAGTGCATTATGCCCAACCCTATTCAAAACCACAAGACGTGAGACTGACTTAAAAAATCAAACTTATCACAAGGAGTAGAGTCGTAGGAGGTTTTTGCACTCCAGTAAGTTAAAAGGCTTCCAAGAAGGAATAGCGAAAACACTTCTCTAAGACGTTCAAAATTTTTTTGTTTATCTGACTATTAACAATTTGACTTATATTATTGAGCTCCATTGAGGTCAATAATAATACATATGTATACTACGATTAATGTACACTTATATTCAGACTTATGTGTTAGATTTTAATATTAGATTTATCTATTATGTTCTGAATGGAATATCTAATACATGATGTCTTTTAAGTCTAGTAATTTCATTAGTTTCATCAAGTAATGCAATTGCTAGCGGGTTATCGTGATAACTTAATCTCTGTAAATATTTTGTGGTAATTTTTTGAATTTCATCTTTTATAAGGGGAATTTCTAGATCAGTATGTATGGCTTTATTTGTGACGAACCAGGGTGCACTTGTGATAAGTCTTAAAGTTTTTGACTGATATCTTTGCAGAATTTCTATGTTAGAATTGCTAGCAGTTCCCCACAGTTGTACTGCGTAGGTCCATACTGGCTTTAGTATAGCCTTATATATTAATATTTTGTTATTTAGATTTAATGTTGATTTTGGTCCTAGTAGCCAGTAAAGTTTATTTGTTTTTATCTTTAACTGGGCTTTTATTTGCTTGAATATGGCATTTCCAGGTTAGCCGTTTGTCCAAATGTATGCCAAGGTATTTGACCGTATCATGTTTGGGAATTATATTACCATTTAGATACAGTGAAGGGCATTCTTTCCGTCTCAATGAAAACAAAGCATGCACAGATTTGTTTGTGTTAACTTTTAATTTCCATCGGACCCGCCACGTCTGTATCTCGTTTAGTTCTATCTGAACTAGATTGGTTGCATCAATTGGGGACTGACTTGAAGCTAGTATAGCGGTGTCATCAGCGTATGTAGCCATTAGGACATTTTCGGTTTCGGGTATGTCAGATGTAAAAATCGTATAAAGTATAGGACCAAGAACGCTACTCTGTGGTACTCCAGCTTTTATGTATCTAATATCAGTTATTTCTTCATTTACCTTAACGAAAAATGATCTTTCGGTGAGGTAAGACTTTAGTGTTAGATAAAATGGTGCAGGAAGTATTTTTTTAAATTTATATTGTATAACAGGCCTTGATGCCATACTTTGTCGAATGCCTTTTGTACATCCAAAAATACGGCTGAACAATATTCCCTTCGTTCAAAGGACTCGGTTATGAAATTAACAACACGGTGGCATTGTTCAGGTGTACCATGGTATCGGCGAAAACCAAATTGATTTTCGGGTATGACCTTATTTTCTTTCAGTATTGGGAATACTCTGCGCAAAAATAGTCTTTCGAATATTTTGGAGAATATTGTCAATAAGCTGTTTGGTCTGTAAGAGGATATTTGATTTTCAGGTTTTGTCGGTTTAAGGAACATAACTATTTCGGCGCACTTCCACTGTGTAGGAAAATAGTTTAATCTTAATATTGAGTTATATAACGAAGTTAAGAACATAACTCCTTTTTCGTTGAAATGAGAGTAGATTTTGTTTTCTTAAAATCTTTAGTTTATTTATAAAGGAACAAAAAAATGCTTCCCCTTGAGAAAACATTTTTTTAGATAACTGTGCGCAAATAGTTGAGAGAGAAACTTTCATGTAAGCAGATGCGTTGATAAAGCAAAGTTATTTGCTGATTATAGTGATGTAATGAAAATGGACTATAAAGGGTCATTTTTCGCTAAAACTTAATTAAGTTGTGTAATGGCCACTTTGTGCATGTGGGTATGCTACAACTATTAATACATTTACTTTACGACTCACTTTAGCAATATGTTATGGTCAGATTACATACTTATGTTAACTTCACATTGAAATTCTGATGCCTTTTATTATGCAATATTATTTCCTAACATAAATTGTACTTACTTTAACTGTAGTCTTTCCAATTTGATTCAAAAGTCTAAGATTTAAGGAAGAGTTTATTACACATTAATTTCCATCTTACAGCGACTAAAAAATTCTACGTTTCATTTTGTTGGTCATCGCATTTAACAAAAATAAGACGCAAGTAAGCAGCATTGACTCTTGCGCTTCTTCACTTAATCTCTAATTGTAATCAGCGTGGTGTACAACCATCTCCTTGCGGTGGTGATAAAGTGTACGCATAATGTGCAGTCCTTGTAATCTGCTATGTAAAGCAGCATACATATTAAATATATTCCCCGTTTACAGCAAGAACGTCAAACCTCAAAAGAAAGAAAAATTTAGGAATTTGGAGTACACCTGCATTTGAAAGTAAGCTCCGGAAGTGTACCTTGCATTAATACACACACAGATGGCTAGAAGGCACCAAAAAACGTAGGCGGTGGAGTATATGGCTCAGAAATATACTTAAAAGGCTTCGATTTTCAATCGCCGATCGTCCGATCACAGCATGGATTTATCAGTAATTTTTTAACCACTGAACTCAATTGGATACGCAGAACGTTCGGCAACACTTGGTCACAACTGCACCTATATTAAGTGAACCAGCGGTGGATGGCTTCAATCCATGCAGAATTGTATAATACTTTGACGTTTATGTTCAGTTTGATTGATGATTTTTTCAAATAAATTAACCTAAATTAATGGCATTTGCAATTACCGTAGCAACATCTATAGTATTATTTTAAAACATGGCGCTTATTCTGACTAAACTACAATATGTACAGATTTGAAATATATATCAAAAGAAAGGTTTTAATGAGCATATTTTCGGAAAATTATAAAAATTAAAATTGGTTAATTCGTTCATGAAATATTTGCGTGTAAAGTTATCAAAATTTTCATATTGATAACAGCGTGTCTATACAAAGCGGGATGACACAAAAATATATACGCATATACCTATATGAGTACGTTTGCTTTGTTTAGCTCTCTTTCTAATGAGCACAGCATTGCATGGGCAAAGAACTCTTTAATTTGTCTTTTGCGCGATATTCACCAAAATGAGACGCCTTTTGGTGGGAAAATTATTATTCTGGGTGGAGACTTTAGGCAAATTTTGCCTGTGGTACCGAGAAGTACGCGAACTGGCATAGTTGGTAATTGTTTAAAGCGTTGCTCTTTGTGGAAATTTTTTAAATCATTTAAGCTCACAATCAATATGCGTAGTCAAGAACCCGATTATTGTAATTTTCTTTTGCGCATAGGACACGGCCAAGGGCAAGACAATGCATCAAGAGTAAAAATTCCTGATCAAATTCTTTTAAAAAGCGGAAACCTCATTGACTAGGTTTTCCAACCAAATAATGGAATAATAGAAATCGATAATTTAAAAGACCGAACCATATTATGTCCAAAATATGACCAATGTGCCATCATAATTAAACTCGAGTATAGTCGATATGCTACCTGGTCAAGAGCGCACATATCTCAGCGCTGATACGATTGTTTCACAAGATTTACAAGATCAGGTAAGATTCCCTGTGGAATTTTTACACTCCCTCAATTTTAATGGAACTCCGCCGCATAAGCTTCAATTGATAATTGGAACAGTGATAATGTTGATTCGCAATTTAAGCCCGGCAGAAGGATTGGCGAATGGCACACGACTTATCATAAAACAAATGCATCCGAATTGTTTGCACGCGGAAGTGTTATGCGGAGATGCTCAGGGAAGGCGATTTCTATTGCCTCGTATAAATTTGCAGCCGAGCGAAACCACACTTCCTTTTACGTTGAAGCGCCGCCAATTTCCCATTATAATAGCCTTCGCCATAACAATAAATAATGCCCAGGGGCAAACATTATCAAGGGTGGGGCTTCATTTAAAGGAGGATTGCTTTGCTCACGGCCAACTTTATGTTGCGTTAAGCCGGGTTAGATCCTGGGAAAATATACGAGTTCAAATGGGCAATAACGAAAACTTGACGTTGAATGTAGTTTATAATGAAGTAATTTAAAAAAAAAAAATTACTGATTTAACTGAAAAAAATTTTAAAAATGTTATATGCATAAGTTCTTACTTATTAGATATGAATAAAAATATACACTTTTCCAATCATCATAACTTTTAATATATAAAAGTGTAACATATGCTGTTTACTTTCCGTGGGAAAAAAGCCCACCCGATTTTCGGGGATTACATACTAGTAAGAATTAATTGCATGCACTTTTATTTACCTTCATAATTTTGAAATGCTATGTTGCGCAATTACTTGCACATAGTTATTAATTCGCTTAGAGTTTAATCAGCGCAGCGAAATTCACTTCGATTTATACAAAAATACCTATAAGGGGGTATACTAGTCTAGAGGCCCGAACTTCGAGCATTTTTTGACGGTGATTAAAAAAACAGCTATTGATATTTTTACATTTTTTTTTATCATTTATTTTTTTATATATTAAGAGCACACAAAATGAATTTAAAAAAAAAAACTTCATGGAATTATGCGCCCTTGAACTGAAGGGGAAAACAAAAGGCAGTGTCCTCGTCATCACGATTTCTACCCTTGATGGCAAATTCTTAATTAATATGAATGTCATTATCGTATGACGCAGAAAAAAAGCGACAAAAATTTTTTTGCATAAAATAGCGGCTACTCAAAAATTGAGGTCGATTTTTCCCAAACTTTTAAGCTTTCTCGAATTGCTTACACATATTAAAAATTTTAAATTTCCAGTTTTTCGTGCGTCGTCCGTCCGATAGAGATATATTTAAAGAATATTCGTGACAAACTTCAAGCAAATCGGTTGATTACAACTTGAGATATCGTGCCGACCGTATCGAAAGATCCTTTTAGGCAGATATTTTTGAATACTTAAACTATCGAATTTTGAAAAAAAAAAATTTCGATGTTTTCAAATTTCTAGACCAGAATACCCCCTTAAACAGGCAGCTGTGAAGAGTTGCATTTGTTTTAAAACATCTGAGAGATGAGTGAGAAAATTCTTTAGAAATAAGACTTTTGGCAAGCAAATTAAATTAGAAGGCTAGTGACTGCAAATACGCCGCAATCCAATCACATTTGCGCCTATTGATTTATTCAAATCAGCTTCTTATAAAACTCCTAATTCAAAACACAAATAAATGGAGAAGATGTGCTAGTCTCACACTCACCTAATATCTTTATGCATACATGACTCCCCTGTTAAATTTCACACAAAATTTTACGTTTGCATTTTCTCTCCAATGATCTTTTATTAACATTTAGTATAATTGCTGAATTGATGAATTTGTAAATAAATCACTTTTACTCTCCCTTCTGTTAACATTGCAAAAATGTATTTAATTTTTCATAGCCGACGGCACATTTTAGTAGTAGACAATGAATAACTAAGGACGTGGAATGGTGCACACACATACTTGCATGAGAACGACAATAATGACAATCGGCTAGAGAAAGAGAGAGCGCATACACTCGCGTACACTTGCATTTATTTTACTTTATTATTTTTTGTTTATCGTTTTTCAGCAATTGAATTTGTCCCGACCATCTACAAAATCCTATTAAAATTTATTTTTCTCTCCTCTTTCCATTTGAACATGTGTCTGCTTGCTCTGCATAATGAAGAATGATTAGTTTCAAGCTCCAGCAGGGACATGCCAAAAATTTCAATATATTTTCAGAATTTCGTAAATATTTTATTTGCATATGTGTGCACACACACGTAGATATGTAGATGTCTACGATGGAGTATTCGTATGATATTTTGATTTCAATGGAAGTGTTGGTGGCATAGCCCATAGGCAAGTTGAATGTACGCATATTTTATAAAATAAATTGGATTTGAACCCATGCATAAGTGGGGCAGACAGTACATAATTTAAGGTCTTATATTAATTTATTATCGTTTTTATTATTTTTTAACTTTTGAACGAGCGTTCTACTTACCTACTTCTTGCAAAATACAAAAATAAATAAATAAACTTAGAAAAAAAGAAAAATAAAAACGAAAGTGTATTTACTGTTGTTGATACTGCAATCTCACTTTTTAATATCTCGATGAATGCAATTTTTGACTGGTAATTCTCAATTTTTGCAAAAATTTAACACTCACGTAGACCGATTTTCAGCATTGCTAAACTTTAAAATGTTGCCAGTGGTACGAAATAAATCATTTTATTCTTGAACTGTATTGAGCAATATTGCAAGCTTATGTGCCAAGTCAATACTGTATCACACAAATAATGCGTTTATTGAAAAGAAGTCAAAATTGTCTTTTCTAACAAAGCGATGACATCATGAGCCCACTTTTTTTTTTTTGAATATGTTGTTGCAAACGCCATTTCGATGAACGGTGAGTGCTACAGAGGCATGCTAAATGATTTTTGTGGCCGGAAATTGAAGCGATGGACTTGAATGATCTTTAAATTCAGCAAAGTAGCGCGGCATGCCAACCAGACTATGCCACAATGCGGCTTTTGTTCGCCAAGTTCGATAATCGTGTTATCAGCCGTCTAAGGGATGCCAATTGGCCTCCGCAAAGCTGCACTTTGACGATGTGAGACATTCTGTTGTGAGGTGCTGTGAAATTATCGATAGTATGCGAACCATCCGAAGGTCAATGTGTTTTTGCTACACATTTTGCGTATATCGTACTTTTTTGTCGACCACCGTTTATCTCGTTTCACTGTTAGAGGATAATTAATGCATTTATGCAGGATACATAACGGGTGACATGCATAGCAGAGTTATTCTTTTGAAATCTTGGTAACCAACTTTACAAAAAAAATTACTTACCAAAAAAAATAACTAGATTAGTAATAGTTGCCCTTCTTCTTCTCTTTTCTTAATTGGTGCTTTAACCACTTACGCGATTTTGGCCGAGTTTAACAAAACATGCCAGCCGTTTTTTTTCTCGAGCAAACTGGGGCATACAAAGTTAAGCCAAGTTCTTCTCCAACTGATCTTTCAAGCGCACAGGAGGCCTTCCTCTTCTTCTGCTACCACCGCATCGAATACTTTCAAAGCCGGGGCGTTTGTATCCATTCCGACGACATGACCCAGCCAACAGTGCCCTGGATCTTTATTCCCTGCGTTATGTCTAAGTCGTCGTAAAGCTCATACAGCTTGTTGTTCTATCGCCTGTGATACTCGCCGTCACCAACGTGCAAAGGTCAAAAAGCTTCCCCAGAATCTTTCTCTCAAATACTCCAAGGGACGCCTCACCGGATGTTGTCATCGTCCACGTTAGCACGAGCATGATGAGAGCCTTGTAGAATGTTAGTTTTGTTCATCGAGAGCGGACTTTACTGCTCAGTTGCCTACTTAGTTCAAAGTAGCAGTTGTTGGCAAGAGAGATTCTCCGTTAGCTTTCAAGGCTGAAATTATTATTGATGCTGGTTTCTAGATAAATGAAGTCTCTCAAAATCATCAGTCAGATCAAAATCAAACAGTGACATAGTACTTCGCGGTACTTACGACGAGGCACTTTGTGATGGATATATTTGGTCAATTCGTAAATTATTTTATATTGTGCCCCTAGTCGTGAAACACAACTTTTGCTTGATAATTTATATGATGCAGAAATTTTTGAAAACTGTCTATATTTACCATTTTTGAAAATATTGGAAAATAGAGGTAACTTATCAGTAAATTCGCCACTTGCCTACCTCTTACCTTTCTCTGTTCTGTTATAGTGATTGATTATGTTAGGTTAAATGTATGCCCAAGGAGCGAACACACTTGGACAAAGAAATCAAATTCGTCCTTTGTGATACCATTGCAGAGAAAATAAGGAGGAGGGAATGAATAGACCGGACGGCAGAGGGCTTTTAACGTGTTAAGGTATTAAAGTCCTCAGTAGGCAATGGCAAACTTCCGAGTGTATTTCTGCCATCAAAAAGCTCCTTATAAAAAATATCTGCCTTAAAAATGTAGGTCCCTCCATTTCTAGAACAGCATCAAGGCGCACACAGAAAAGAGGAGGAGGAGCTCGACCAAACACCCACAAAGAGTGTACGCGCCAGTTATATATGTGTTACAATCAACAGTTATATAAAAAAATTATTCATATTCGCCAGAATAGCACACAGAAGTTAACCCAAAGAAGTTAACAAAAATTTCTTCACAGTGAACATAACTTTATTAAATTATTAATAGGGCATATTAAAAGAAAAATAAGGATAAAGTTTTACATATCATATATCTATATATTTTTCTTTCTTTTGCAGAACCATTTATGAAAATGACTTGCGAATGTGGAAAACAGTTGAAAATCGGAAAAATTATTATCCGGTGAGAATCACGAGTAAATCGATTCCAAGAAAACATTTGTTTTGTCAAAAATTAGTCAAGTTTAACTCTATTATCGTTTTTTTTTAAATGAATCACTCGCTCTTAAATTTTGATTTTTCACCCATTTGCACAAAAGTGAGGTTATTTCGAAAAGTCATAAAATCATAGACAGTTTCTTTCGATATATTTGATCGATGTTTATTATTGCTAAATATATATTTGGTGGATCAAAATAATTTTAATGATTTTATAATACTTAGTTTGGAAATAAAACTGAATCAAAACTGCACTACCAGCAATATGTGGTGAAGGGTGAAGGGTTAACCGGAGCCTGTCACATGATGATGTGCCATTTTGTTGATCGGTATTTGTTTTGATGATGGCGGCCGCCGTAGCCGAATGGGCTGGTACGTGACTACCATTCGGTATCCACAGAGAGAACGTTGGTTCGAATCTCGGTGAAACACCAAAATTAAGAAAAACATTTTTCTAATAGCGGTCGCCCCTCGGCAGGCAATGGCAAACCTCCGAGTGTATTTCTGCCATGAAAAAGCTCCTCATAAAAATATCTGCCATTCGGAGTCGGCTTGAAACTGCAGGTCCCTCCATTTGTGGAACAACATCAAGACGCACACCACAAATAGGAGGAGGAGCTCGGCCAAACACCCAAAGAAAGGATGTATGCGCCAATTATATATATATATATATTTGTTTTGACGTATTTTAATAATCAACCATTTCCTATATTCGTCTAATTTGGCGGTACACCAGTTTGAATCACTCAAAAGCCTTATATTAACAGCCTGCCGGACATCTTGATATTAAATATGAAACAAAAGGGGACTATGCCTCTTGAGTAAATTAAAAAAAATAATTCACTGTCAACTCTTCTACTTATTTAAGAAGCCATTGTGCACTCTTTTAAAATATGGCTGTTTTTTAAACCATCAGTGCAATAAATTTGCAGAATCAAATTGATAGACAAATGCCACCGAGTTTTTCAGTGAAAATATCATTTTAACAGTCAATCGAATATCTCATCCACCAAATTTAGGTACGTGCAAAACTAGCCATCGAAAAATTGTTTATCGACTTCCAATCAAATTCCATGGACAACCAACTAACATACTACAATAGAAAATGCAAATTTAAACTGAACAATGTTAATCTATTTCACAAAAAAATTATTTCTGGCTCTTATTTGAAAAAAAAAATGTTTACTTTGAAAAGTTAGTGAGCATCCACTTAAAATATAGCCACTATTTAAAATTCTCAGCAGGATAGCTTTTACAACATGCGTCGGTGCTGCCTCACGCAAAATAAACAAAACTTGCCGGCAACCTCAGCATACTCGTAATAATTCCTGTTAAACGCCAACTTCATTCTCCACTATGTATGTATATATGTATGTAACAAAAGTGTATGCTTATTATCAGCCCAATTTTAATGCCATGTAGACACGAAAGCTTGCACATCAACGGGCTAATAAATGGTTAGTAAAGCTATGGCCAACGACCAGGCGGCGTTGAAGAGAGTGCCGGCGTCACAGTGGATATAGTGCATGTGAAGCCGCTAAGTAGTAAATGTGGAGCACATATTTGAGTGCAAAATCCTTGGTTGTTAACCCTCGTGGCTTTATAAGTAACATTGCGTACAAAAAATTATTTACACAAATTCAGTATACTCAGGACTGCGGCGGTTCGCAGGCGCGATTTAATATTTAATTTGTACGCAATTAAGTGGAGCACACAGGCAAAGCCAGATGAGAGTGCGGCGAAAATTAATGACCAAAGTGAAAAGTGAAATTCTAAAAGAAGAAATTAATTTTAAAAGGCTTAATAAGCCATAATAGTAAATTGAAATTTCAATCAAATAAACATTTGTCTAAAAAACGCGTGTGCAAGTGCATGCTTCGTAAAAACATATGGCTCGTAGCTGTGCTGTTAACGTTGAATTAAATTTATTATTTTGCTACACTAAACACCATGGATAACTAGCTTATGGTAAGCTGCGCCGGCAGAGTCTACCTACGTGGAGTATGAGTAACGTGCATGGAGAAAAATATATGAATATAATTATTATTACAGAACGACTGAAAATCGATTTTTAAGGCCGAACGGAACCAAACCGAACCTCGGCCACTTTCAGCCGAAACTGAGCCAAAGGCAAACCAAGTATTTTAAAGGATCTAAATAATAAACGACTACGATTTTTTTATTAATTAAATTCCAAAAAAGATACAAAAGTCTCAATCGCATTAATTGAAACTCATGAAATAGCAAACAAAAAATTATATATAGTATTTATTAATAATATTTAATATTTAATACTCATAGTTAAATAATTTTATGTTGCAAAGTAAAGAGCATAGCTTATCGGCATATTCACCTTGTTAGCGGCACCGCCTCTCGGTACAGTGATTGTTCAGGATGAATGATTGTTCAGTAGCTGCACTCGATGAAATATCAGCTCAAGGCAATTTAAAAAACTATGAATTGATACCTTAATCCAAAAAATGTTAAAAACACTAAAGTTGATACGATGTTTTGAAAACAAATTTAAATAACTTAAAACTTCGGGTACTTTTTGGCTGAGGCCTAAGCGAAACCGCGCTGTTCGAAGCCGAATCTCGGTCTCTCTCGACTTATAAGTCTAAGTTATTTTAATATTAAATAGAAAAAAAAAAATATATATATATATAATTGGCGCATACACCCCTTTTGGGTGTTTGGCCGAGCTCCTCCTCCTATTTGTGGTGTGCGTCTTGATGTTGTTTCACAAATGGAGGGACCTACAGTTTCAAGCCGACTCCGAACGGCAGTTATTTTATGAGGAGCTTTTTCATGGCAGAAATACACTCGGAGGTTTGCCATTGCCTGCCGAGGCGCGACCGCTAATAGAAAAATGTTTTTATTAATTTTGTTTTCACCGAGATTCGAACCTACGTTCTCTCTGTGAATTCCGAATGGTAACCAACCCATTCGGCTACGGCGGCCTCTCGCCGCCTACTATTATTAAATAGGTAAATAGAAAACATATTACTAAATGTAATATTGCAATTCCCCTTTAATCAATAACATTACGACGACATCTTATTTGTTTACCTGGCACTGGCGGTTTTCACAAATTCAGCCACAATTTTATAAAGCAGAAAATTTATTTTGCTTAACTATTACAGCAAAGCTTACGCCATTTTACAAAATTATACAAACATTTGTGTGTTAGCGCAATGACTACACCGAACTAGAAATACAGACAAGATAATAAATGGAGGCACGCGGCGTATGAGTGATGTTAGTTTGTGGATAAAAGTGCTGAGTAGAGAAAGGGATGCGAGTTTTTTCTATTTCTATGATCCCAGCTATTTCACGATGTTGTTATTATAATTCCGGTCTCCCAATATTAGTGCCGTGATTTAAATATTAATTATTTTGCAAGAAATTAAGACGAAAAAAATGTTATCGATATTGTTTGAAAAGCTGTTCTACGATACAATAAATCTCGAGAATCATACCCTCGAATTAATGTGTGGCGTTTTTCAGAAAAGTGTTTGGCATCACTTGAACGTACACTAAAATCTTCACTTCGAGTTGAGATACTCATTCAACCTTTCCAAACAGCCCTGTGATGCACTGAAATCAGTTTATCTGCAATTTATTTAGCCCTGTACCTTATGAGAGCGCCTGAGAGAGGAATGTTATTGTTTCGCGCATAGGCAAACTACTCGTATCGTAGCACTGCTTACCAATATAAGCTTTCTGAACTCAAACTACTTCTTTTGTTAAAATTGGCGCCACATTGGCAAACATTGACAAAATTTGGTCTGTATTTTTGTTTATTCTAGCGGCTTGAATTTAGTTTATCTAACCAATTTTTTGCTAACTCGCACGTAGTGAGTTTTAGTTTGTATGTAATTCAATCACATTAGCTCTGTTTCTAACACTTAATACAACAGCTTTGGTAATTTGAGCAAATATGTGCTTTATTTTATCGAACCCAACGTGCAATTCGCGTGCAGAGGATTCGCTTTCTATAATTTGAATGAAAAATTTAAAAAAATGGAATAGTGTCGCCAACTATTTCGAAATGAGGAACTTAATTACTTTTTTTGAAGTTGATGCGGACTCTTTCCCAATACAATGGAGAAAAATCACAAAAATTCTTTAACATATTTTTGATACATTAAAAAGTGTATCTTTAAGAGAAAGACTTCTTCCTTAGGGCATTGAATATTTTGTTTTAGAAACAAAGACTTGCGGTTTTTATAGAATAATCCATTGTAACCAAATTTCTTGGGAATAAAAGAGCCAATAAAGAACTATTTCATAAGCCCGGAAAACCTTTGAGTGCCAATGCGCTTGAAAGCCAAATATACCATAGTTACTGTGCATAAAAACTATTACATTCTGCCTTTCAGAATATAGTTTGCCTAAATAACTTATCTTCATACTAATGAATCATAAAATATTATAGGACAAATCACCAATTTCCCATATGTCTGGCAATCAAACACCACTTGTTCTCACCTATTTTTTCGCAAAAGAAGTCAACGCAATCAATACAATTTCCAGTTTAAATTTAGGATAGATAACTACAAAGCATTCGAAGAAAAAACTATTGGTTGAGGGATGCTAGTTAACATCAAACATCATCGAACACCGAACAAAGTTAATCTTGTAGTAAATATACGAGGTGTGTTCGAAAAGTATCGCGAATTTTGTATTTTTTCAAAAACTATTTATTTAGTCTTTAATACCTATTCTGTCCCCTTCAAAGTCCCCATGAGATATTATTCATTCGTGCCACTTCAAAAAATTTATTTTTTTTATCTTGTTCAGCTCTTCCTTCGATGACGTCTTTATCTCATCGTCCTTTCATGTGCCTTTTCAGTTTCGCGAACAAGAAAAAGTCACAGCGCCAGATCTGGGGAATACGGTGGCTGTGACATCAGTAGTGTGTTGTTTTTGGCCAAAAAGTCGCGCACAAGCAACGATGTGTGAGCAGGGACATTATCGTGATGCAAGAGCCAATTTTTGTTCTTCCACAAATGCGGGAGTTTCTGGCGGATTGCTTCCATTGAGACGATTGAGCTTTGGTTTCCACGTCATAACCATAAATCCGCGATTCGTCACCAGTTATGACCCTCTGGACCAAATTGGGTCGTCGCGGACAGAGTCCAACATCTCATTAGCAATGTTCATGCGATGCTGCTTTTGGTCGAAATTGAGCAGTTTTGGTACGAGTTTTGCGGCGACACGTCTCATGCCCAAAATAGTGAAAAAAATCGAACGGCACGAGCCAATCGATATATCTAGGTCCTCAGCAACTTCTCTAACGGTGTTTCAACGATTGGCCAATACCATTTTCTTCACTTCGTCGTTCACATCTTCTCGGCCTTCTGAGAACATTTGGTACCACCGCTAAACGTTGCTTTGGTCCAAAGTAGCTTTTCCGTATGACACAGTCAACATTCGGAATGCATCCGCGCACTTAATTGCGTTTTTCACACAAAATTTGAGCAGGTTCTTTGATCCATCTTTTTGAATAGGTAAAAATCGAAGACGAGCCGAAACACGTGCAAGCAAAGCAGCTGTCAACCATTAACTGAACATTTAAAATGGCCGAACTCATCGGCCTGAGTGAGAGACATGAGTACCAACATATCGCCACAAAAAAATCGAAATTCGAACATACGTAACCTACGAAATTCAAAATTCGTGATACTTTTTGAACACACCTCGTATTTTTAAGGACTACTCTGTGCTTTAAAATCTGATATGCATCCTTTTCAGACGTAGGCTACCTCTTTTAGCCAAACCACTGTGTCTACGACTGCAAGTAACAGTAGAGCTCCACATAACTCGAGCTATGGTTTAGGAGCTGTTTTCCATTGAACACTAAGAGCTATCACTAGACTCGAGCGTAATACACAAATTTTTGAAAGTTGCAGCCATTTAGAAAGGCGAGTGAGTTTGATCTACTCAATCTAATCGTCTCCACCAAGTCCCAGCTATCTGATAAGAATCTTTGCTTGTGTCCCACTAGCTGCCGACTGACAGGCATAATCAACACAAGTCGCTGATTTAGTCGCATTACCACCATCGTTTGAAAGACATGGGGGCGTGAAATTAAACCGAGTGTGCTGCAAAAGACTTTTTAGGCGGGCCAACCAAATGTTACGATGCATCCAACTTGCAAAATAACACCAGAAAAATTAACAAATTACATGGAAAGTAACAACTCAAAATTCTAAACTTGAGTTGATATAACCGATTTGAGTTAACCTTCATGTGCCCGGCTTACTACATTTGTAGTAAATTGTAAAAAAAAGTGAGATAAAAAACAATTTTCTGAAACAACAATGCCCGAATTTTTTAGTAGCTTCCTGATTATCAAATCAAAGTCAATTAAGAGTATAATAACACTCGAACTATTATTTGCCTGACCTCTAGACCCTACTTGAAAAAAACATCATCTTGCGGCCGGCTTACTACATTTGTAGTAACCATATAAAATGTATGCAAAATAGTATGTTATAGTTGACTTCAGCTTGTCGCAACACGAAGAGGACGACATTCGCAATGATGAGCAAGAAGAGGGTGCAATATTCGAAGCAGATTTCGAGGATGATTTTGATTCAGGCGAACCGCCCATTACCCAACGACATGATGCGTTGATCGCTAAAGATCAAACTGCATGGCTTAAGAACTTTCCTAGCAAAGCTGTTCGCGTAAGTAGCCATAATGTATTTCGGAGCACTGTTGTGGGTCCAACTCGGGCTACCCAGGGTCTAATTGAGTCTGACGTCTTTGAGTTGATATTCACTCCATCAATGCTTCAACAAATTCTAGTAGATACGAATGAAAAAGCACGAAAAGCCTATGAGACTTGGAACGAGAAAAACTGCACTGGAGATAAAAGAATCCGGGAGAAATTAACATTAATTGAACTAAGAGCATTTATAGGTCTTGTGTTACTAGCAGGTGTAAATAAATCAAATAACGAATATGTGGATGTGCTATGGAGCCAAGAATGCATTTGGTTTTATTGAGCAGTAATGCCTAAGTCACGCTTCAAAGAAATTCTTCGATTCATTCGATTTGACAGCGAGCGTACAAGAGCAGTTAGGCTAGAAGCCGATAAGGCTTAATTGAACTAAGAGCATTTATAGGTCTTGTGTTACTAGCAGGTGTAAATAAATCAAATGACGAATATGTGGATGTGCTATGGAGCCAAGAATGCATTTGCTTTTATTGAGCAGTAATGCCTAAGTCACGCTTCAAAGAAATTCTTCGATTCATTCGATTTGACAGCGAGCGTACAAGAGCAGTTAGGCTAGAAGCCGATAAGGCTGCTCCAATAACTAAATTGTGGACACAAATGAGCGCAAATATTACCAACCGTCTGGAGAAATTACTGTGGATGAACAATTACTTGCTTATCGCGGTCGAACTAGGTTTACTCAGTACATACCCTCTAAGCCTGCCAAGTATGAGATAAAGGTTTGGTTTGCATGCGATGCTAAGTCGCTCAAAAGTGAAATATATACTGGAAAAAACTCAAATGCTGGTCGAGCAAATAACGTAGGTGAAGGTGTTGTGCATAGGTTAGTATGCCATTGGGAGAACACCGGAAGGACTATTATTTATGACAATTTTTTTTACATCGCTAAACTTAGGCAAGTATTTAATGTCTAAAGGTCTTGCTGTTCTTGGTACTGTCGTCAAAATAAAACGTTTGTACCATATGAAATAAAGGCTGACCGCAATCATGCTGAAGAATCTTCCATTTTCGGGTTTCTCGATGGAAAGTTTTCTTTGGTATCTTATGTTCCAAAAAGAGGCAGATCAGTTATAATACTTGCCAGCACACCTTTGACAAATTCAATTCTGGGATTCCATCAAACACGTAAAGCTATCGAAATGGCACTGGATTGATCCCTTTCTGCTACATCTAATGTTGATTCATCTATTTTACCTGAAATTTCCAACGATAAAGAACCAAAATATCCTGTACCTTGTCAATACTGTGAAATAGGAAGTCGTAACAACACACGAAAAATCTGTAGTTGGTGCAAAAAAGCAGTGTGTAATGCACATACCGAAACATATATTTTGGGAAAATGCTGTTCAACTCCTAAAAATTAAAACATTTTTTGTATTAAAATTATCACCTGAATTCAATATTTTTAAATAAAAAGGTTATTACACACGTACAAGTAAAAAAAAAACACCATACAAGTCTTTTTTACTTAACATTACATTGGTTTTGCATGCAATTACGTAGTTACTACAAATGTAGTAAGCCGACCGGGTACGTAAGTTTAATATCCCGGGCACATGAAGGTTAAAGGCGCATAACTACAGGGTGTCCGGTAGCACAGTTAGCCTTTAAATGTTCTCCCTGACCGCTAAGCGTATGAGTGGAGAGGAGACCTTAGTTATTCGTGCGGGTTATTTAGTTTAGGCTGAACAAGGGCGGTCGCAATCGAGGCGAATTTCAAGTCCAATGGTTTGCGTGCAACTGCTCGTCGTAAATTTTGTTCTCGACGTTTATGTGATGCCCCAAGTGAAGATTTGATTCGTTCATTGGTGCAAAGGTTCCAGGAACAAGTTCCATGCCAAACAGCGCACAGCCGGGCCTAGCCAGACACCGAGAACAAAAGAAAATAATGAATTCGTTGCTACAAGTTTACGGCTGCCCCGGGACTCCAAAAAGGACCTCACCCCTTCATATTTCACATCATTCAAAAATTGCCGTTATTGGTCATTCAAATAAAATAAAATACCGTTCGCGAGCTTAATGGCAGCACGACATCATTTCTCCAATGAGTGGCATGTACGGAGGCCAGATTCCAGTTGTATATCCAACGATTAGAGGAAATAATTTAAAAAAAATCCGCACTTGTCTTCTTGTAAAAGTAATTGAAATAAGCTTTTGTTGTTAGTAATTATTTTCGGATTAAGCTCTTAATTCCTAATTCTGCCACGGGAGAACTTATGCATATGAAATTATTGGTCTACCTCTAGCTTCAATATCATAATGAGTTCTGCAGTAACATCCCTTGTTTCCCAATTGCAGTAGGCTTTCTTGCAAGGAGATCAAATGTTATCAACCTGGCTATTTACAGTGAATTTTATTTTTAATCTATTTTATCTGTAAACTATTTTTATACAAATTTCACAAATGGACTTAACAAAGTTTCTTATAAATTATTAATGGAAAGTTTGCCATATCTTGGCTGTCATTCTGTTTTCTGCGTTGGCCAAATTCATACTTGTCTTCCTCTTGATTGGCGCGATACCCGCTTACGCGATTTTAGCCGAGTTCAACAAGGTGCACGAGTTGTCTCTTTCTCTTGCTAACCGGCGCCAGTTTGGAACACCAAGTGAAACCAAGTCCTTTTTCACCCGATCTTTCCAACACAGAGGAGGCTTTCCTCTTCCTCTGTTGCCATTGTGTGTATCCATTCGGACGACATAACCCAACCAACGAAGTCGCTGGATCTCTATACGCTGTACTATCTCTACGTCGTCGTAAAGCTCATACAGCTAATTGTTCCATGGCCAACGATACTCGCCGTCGCCAACATGCAAAAGTCCAAATATCTTCCCCAAAATCTTTCTCTCAAACACTCCAAGGGACGCTTCATAGGATATTGTCATCGTCCAAGCTGCTGCGCTAAGCGTTAAGGCGGGCATGATGGGAGTCTTATACTCGTAGAGTGTTAATTTGGTTCATTGAAAAAGGAGTTTACTACTGAATTGCCTACTTACTTCAAAATAAAACTTGTTGGAGAGGTGCTCCGTCGGATTACTTTTTACTTTGCACTTTTATTTACTACTTATACTTTTATTCACCGTGCCCCTATTTATCCGAAAGGACTGAAGTTAGTATCCGCCTTCATTATATACTTCAAAATTTTTCTCGATCCATTCTACAATGTAATGGCTTGAGTAATGCTGTCCCGCTGGACTTCGTTTTGTCAAGAACAGTTTTCTTAAACCTTGGAATGCCTATGTTCGACTTTATAATGAGGTTCTAATTTTTTTTGTAACTAAGGAACTATTACAAAATAACTATTTCTCTGCACACATTATCGCTCCTAGTCGGAGTGCAAGTAAATTTTTACGTTTTGATTTTATTAAGACGTCTTAGTAAAAAATAATAATGCAACTTAATTAATTAAGAACGTTTCTATTATGATTTCCTATTTTTAATGAGTTCTTTTTTTGTTAGCCTCACAATGATATCAAAATTCAATCGAAACTTTGACATTTCAATTCAAAGGCATATAAAAAATATAAAAATAAATGTTATACTTACACAACATCATGACTGCAACAGCCAATATTGTTGTTGCCAGAAATGAGTAATTAAAATATCCTCCAGCATTTTATACCCATTTGAGAATTAGTTCAGTTTCAACTCCATTTTGTATATTAACAGAAAATCTTAAATTACTTTATAAATGAGAATTTCACCAATCACTTCGTTAGCCCATATGTTTTGTTAGGAAATCTGTTAATCATTTGGCCACAAGTATATTAGGCTCACACTACAAACAACGCCTTCAGCAACCATTAACCTTAAAGCCGATTGACGGTTTGGGTTTGAAACTTTTGTTTCCTTTCTGCCCTTTGTTTCATTTGGTTCTTTGTTTGCTCCAACAAATTCGATTTCTTTTCTTCTTTTGTTCGACTATTTGTTGTTTTAACAGCTCAGCAAAATTCGCCAGTACACACTACCATACACTTCCTTTGTTTCCTTCAGCTGAATTATATTACTTTTAGCCACATTAGTTTGAGATTGTATCGTTTTTCGTTTACTTCTCCAACTTTTTCTACTCCTTTCTTCTACTTTTTCTTCTCCTTCTTCTACTAAAGCAAGAGAAACACCAAAACTAAGGCAAACTTTATTATTTTTCTAATTGTATTATAGTCGCAAGCGTTTTAGCACACATACACAAACACACAAATTTATATACACACATTTCCGTAACACTTTCACTTTTATTTTGCCGGTCTCATTTGCCGCTCGTGTCTTGTTTTTTTTTTGTTGTTATTTTTTTTTTTTTTGTTTAAGAGAGCGTAAGGGTTTTCGTAAGGAACGGAATTTGTTTTTGGATTTTTTCTTTTTACAAATTTTCGGCCTTTCGCCTTTTCTGCGCTCACTTTTCGTCTTCTCTTGGCCTCTTTCACTGTCTCTACTGCTTCCGTTCTTGGCCAATCTACCAAAACAAAATCAAGACAAATCAAGTCAAGAATTGAAAATTAGCAGCCACGTTCTGTTCGTATTGGATTGATAACGAAGACTGAAACGTTTTCGGTCAAAAGGTTTACTTTTATTCGCGGATGCAAGCGTCGCTGTTTTTGCTTCAAAGCTTTTTGACAAGCAAAAGCTCAGCAAGACGACAAACAAGCACAGGACCAGTGCGAATAAGAGAAGTCGAGTTGCCTTCAAAGAGAACTGCCACTTCACTTAGATTCGACCAGTTTGCGTGGGAAATGCTAATTGTAATCTGGCTAAAGTTACGCAAAATTTAATATTAAGAATGTTAAAAAAATTAAAATTTTTTTTTTTTTAACTTTATTTTGTATTCTGTCTATACTTCTATTCTTAGAAGACATTTTACAAATATTTGGTTACATTTACGAGTGGCTTTGATTTTAGTATTAAAGGAATATTTCCAGTGAAATATCCTTTCTAATAAAGAAATTCAATATTTTATAGATGGCTCTTGGACGAGCTGAATTGGTGTTTTTCTTTTCAACCTTAAAAACACACACAACACAGACACATGATGGTGACATGAGGGTAGAGGCCAGTTTATTTGGGTGCGATTGAAGTCGATTTCGGTATTTACTGGTTACATTTTGTATTACCTCTTTTATTGAAGGAATGTCTAATTCCCGATGAATTTGGGCATTTGTGACGTACCACGGAGCGTTGATTAGGGTGCGTAGAGTCTTGGACTGGAAACGCTGCAGGATTTCCAGGTTTGTATTTGACGCAGTACCCCACAGTTGGATTCCGTAAGTCCATACCGGTTTTATCACAGATTTGTAGAGGATAAGTTTGTTGTTCATTGAGAGGGTGGATCTGCGGTTTAGCAGCCAGTACATATTACGAAATATTAAACCTAGAGCTTTCCTTTTTGTAAAGATATGCGTTTTCCACGTAAGCCGTTTATCCAAATGAATGCCTAGATTTAGCACTATCCCATTGCGGAATTGGAATACGGTTTAAGTTGATTTGTGAGCAGGTGGTTCTTTTTGTGGTAAAGGTTACGTGTTGAGATTTATGTTCGTTTACTTTCAACCGCCAACTCCGGAGCCATTTGGAGATTTTATTTATGCTTATTTGGAGCATATAAGAGGCTTCTACGGGATCCACTGCTGTCGCCATAATAGCGGTCTCATTGGCAAAAGTGCCAGTTAGTACACCTTTTGTGGTTGGCAGATCGTGTGTAAAAATTAAATACAGGATTGGACCTAATATACTGCCTTGTGGGACCCCAGCTTTAATTTGTTGGAAATTGGAAATTTCATTTTCGTAATTTACATAGAACATTCGTTGGTTTAGATATGATTTAAGGAGCAAATAGGCATTTAGTGGTAATTTCTTTTTTATTTTAAAGAGTAGGCCTTGGTGCCACACTCGGTCGAAGGCTTGTGATATGTCCAGGAAAACTGCTGAACAGATTTGTTTTCGGTCGAGCGCTGTTTGTATTTTTTCGACAAGTCTATGGACTTGCTCAATTGTCGAATGCTCATTCCTGAAACCAAACTGATGTTTCGGAATTATTTGTTTGCGTTCGATAAAAACCATTAAACGTTTAAGGAAGATATTTTCAAAAACTTTTGACAGTATTGGTAGAAGACTGATAGGGCGATAGGATTTCACTTCATCGCCTGGTTTTCCCGTCTTGAGCACCATTTTAATTTCTGCTACTTTCCATTGAGCTGGGAAAATGTTTCTGGTTAAGCACGCATTAAACAAATGGGTAATGAAATTATAGGGTTCAGGAGGTAGTTGTTTGAGAATTTCGGCCGTGATGCGATCATATCCTGGTGCCTTGTGATCTTTTAGCTTTTTAATAGGGCTAACTATTTCACTTTTGGTGAACTTCTTCATCGGTAGCTCCATTTGGTAGGGTTCGTTTAAAAAGGCAGCAACAGTGCTGTCTCGATTGCGGTTTTCGCCCATGAACCATCTTTTTTACGAAGTGGTGGAGGGTACTCTTTTGTGGTACTTTCCCTTTTTCCACAGGGAATAATTGGTTAGGTGTGTTGGTTCCAAACCCCATAGACTCTGCCTCATTTCTTTATCGTGTTGCTCTTTCAATAATAATTGTATTTCTTTTGAATTTGTTAAAACGGCTTTTATATTCAGGAAATCTTGTTTGTTGCCATATTTTTCTTGCATAGCGTTTCTCTCTCATTTTTTATGCCAAGTGTCGACGTCAAAATGGTTTTAAATTGAGTCCAATTTGTACGGCTGTTGGTAAGTTGGCAGTTTTGGGGCCTATTTTCGAGGTTATCATTTATTGTGATTATCACTGGCGAATGGTCAGAAGAAAGATCCAGGCAGGATTTACAGGTTATCTGCAGGTACGATAGACCTTTGATGACACAAAAATCAACAAGGTCAGGAATCTTTTTTGGGTCTGAAGGCCAATAAGTTGGCTCTCCCGTTGAGAAAACTTTCAAGTTCATTGATGTCGTTGCGTTGTGCAATTCGCGTCCTTTTGTTCTCGTAAGCCGAGAACCCAATAGTGTTTTTTTTGCATTATAGTCACCTCCTGCTATAAAGCGTGCTCCCAGGGTTTTTAAAAACTTAACATATTCTTTATTTTTAATTTTGTGTTTAGGTGGACTGTATATTGCAGAAATAAGTAATGCACCGATTGAGTCTTGTACTATGACATTTGTTGCTTGAATTTCTTCTGTTCTATAATGTGTAGATTCATAGTGCTTGATTGATTTCTTTATAAGAATAGCAGAGCCTCCGTGAGCAGATCCGTCAGGATGCATTGTGTGATAGAAGCAGTAGAATGGAATATTGAAAAAACTCTTTTTGGTGAAATGGGTTTCTGATGCTAAGAAGATGTCTATATCGCGTTTTTGCAAGAAAATTTTTAACTCATTTGAGTGTTGTGACAGCCCATTTGCATTCCACAAAGTAAGGTTTAAGGGCATGGAATATGGGGCTTTTGGGCAAGACTTAC
Organism: Anastrepha obliqua; assembly: GCF_027943255.1. NCBI lineage: Eukaryota > Metazoa > Arthropoda > Insecta > Diptera > Tephritidae > Anastrepha > Anastrepha obliqua. The sequence continues at coordinate 124,427,308 of NC_072894.1, forward strand.
TAAAAGGTTTGTCATGGCAGTCAGTTGGCTCATTACATCTCTTAATAGCTTCATCATTTCCCGGATTTCGCTGACCAAGGCATTGTTTTCGTTGGTGTTTTGGTTTATTTCATTACTAGCAACTTGTGTATATTAAAATTTAGTTGTACTTCTTGGTGGCTTAGATCATTTTGGGCGCTCTGAGATGGCATTATCTTCTTCCTTAGTGCAGGAAAGGAGGTTGCTTGCAGCTTTTTATATACGGTGCATCCTTTATAGTTCGCCGGGTGATTACCCTCACACAGTGCACATTTGACGTCTTTGGATCTCGTCTTTCGTTCGCATTCAGATGTTAAATGATCGCCTGCGCACTTAACGCGTTTGGCCTGTCTTCGACAACCAGATTTTGTATGGCCATAGTTTTGGCATTGCGAACACTCTGGCAGGTCGCGTTTTGGCCGGGAAAATTTAAATACGAAAATATAATTTAGTTTACAAAATCCAAAGGCAGAAGTGAGGCACTATTGAATAACTAAACCAATAAAGGCAGCCTGAAACTTTCTGATTTTCAGAAATCACACATCATTATCATCATTTAACGCTACTAGTATTTTTAAATTTTGACCGGCACCAACATGTTCATCCACCTTTATGGGCTCCTTTCAGTTCCTCAGTTTAAGTCCCTTTAAGTTTTCTTTCAGTTCACCCATTCGTCCTGATCTTGGTTTCCCTCCTACTTTGTTTTTGTAGGACAGCGCATCTACTATTTTCCATTGAGTTCTTGAGCCACCTAGCCTCAGAATGTGATCTAGCCATCTTATTCGTCGTGCTTTTATGTTATGCACTACATATTTGCCTTGCATTAGCTGCTCCCGTTCAGCTTGCGCAATTTCGATCTCGCTAAATAATATATTTTTCTAAGAATTTCAAAGGAGTGCAGTTTGGTCCTGCTTCTTTTCTGAATTCTACCGTCACTTTGTTTTACCCACCGCACTATCTGTTGCAAGTTTACAGCTAAGATACGTAAATGTGATAACCTCATAACTTTATATATTAAAAAACTTGTATTTCTCTTATATTATCTGGATTTTTTGTGAAAATTACTCCGATCTGACAACGAGACTTTGTCTTACTAATCAAAATCATCGAAGAAGTAGTACGTAAGAAACTGTAGTGCGAAGCTCCGAGCTTGGCGGTCATTCAGCGAATGATCCGTCGCGCCGTTGGTACTCATTTTGTATTTTTGGTGGGACCAGCTCTGTGTTATATATTAAAGATTGGTTAAGACCTGGAGAAACCACCACAGAAGTTTACTACCGAACTGAAGGAATAGAGGTTAAAATATAACGGAAGAAAACGAATTTCCACCTCACAAATGCTCACCTGCATATTAACCACAGGCCATTTAAAAAGGCACATTGCTCCTTCCGACTGCCGCTTGTTACTTTCTTCCATGACGCATGTCTGACTGAGCCGACTTTTCCATTCTTACGAATAGACTGAGTGCCAAATCATAAGAGTAATTTGCGAGAAAAATATAATTGAGAATTTAAAAAGGCGCACATTTTTTGACCCATGTTACCGAAAACATTTACCAGGAAAGGATATATTGTAGAATCAGTGAAAAGTTCTTCTTAAAAACAACTCAAAATATTAGCTTACGAAAAATATCGACACGTGTTATAAAGCACTGAGGCTAAGGCTGTTTATGTTATATTAAAAAGTTTTAAATATTCCTGTTTTTTATGATAAGTAAGAAGAACAGGTGGAGCATAGCCACGCTTAGTGATAGATAGGCTAAGCTAAAATAAATATTTATTTGAAATTAATACTTTTCATAAATTGCTTTAAGATGACGTTGACAACTCCTAAAGAGGCCGGGCCACAGCCGAGCAACTCAATAAAAAAATTTGTCACACAGCAAAGCTTACCTTGAGGAATATTTAAGTTGGACGATTACAAGATTTGATTTTTCAGTAGAAATCGCTGTTGTTCTGGAAACCCTAAGATGACTTTCAAGTTGAAGTCCTCAGCCAAGTCTGGAGTAAACCGGAATAGTGTTTGGAACTCCTCTACGGGTAAATTGAAAGCATTATCCACATCTCCGCGCGAATATCGATCCACTCTTCAAGGGCTCTCTAACTGCTCACCACGCGATAAATCCAAAGCCAACTAAATAATAACTTTTTTATAATGCAGTTTCACCGTTTTAATTAAAACCACTAATTCTAATTTACTCGTGTGATTTAGCCATATCAAAATTGTTGCCTAATTTGCACCTGTCTAAAACAGGTGGTATTGTCTTATCGATTATGTTACAAAACGAACAGAATACGAATAGAAAAATCGTTAAAATTGTGGTTAAGGTAAGAAAAAAATTTGAATATCATTAAAATATGGCTGTGTATTTCACTATAACAAAAGATAACTTCTCCTCTTTTATTCAGAAAGTAGAAAAAACACAAAGAAGATCATAATTGGGCAATCTAAGTCGTTTATCGTAATCAAAATCACTGATAGCTAGATTTAGCTTTAACCGATTTAAACGTTGCAGGGAAATAAATAAAAATAATTTTAAAATCATCACAGGTATTCTAGTAGGGCATTGTAGATTGAGTTATCATCTTACTAACCTTGGAAACATGCAGGCAATGTAGGGAGGAAGATGAAACCACCAAACATATGCTGGCACCGCAGCCAGCACTGATGCATAAGAGTCACAAGTACCTGAGTGAACATAATGGACTATGAATAAGTTCCTTGCGGTTTTACAACAGATGGCGTAACTTGATTATTATTCCATCGATCCACATTTCCAAACATTCATTGGAGAGCTACTGTCGTAAGGCACAAACGTCAGTATAAGTTTTTTATTTGAAGCGTAAACAACAATATTTTTACCACACTTGAAAATGTCGAATTTCGTGCCAAATAATGTGTTTTTGCGGGGAATTCTTCTTCATTATTTTAATATGAAGAAAAAAGCAGCCGAAAGTCATCGTATCTTGGTGGAAGTTTATGGTGAGCATGCTCTAGCTGAGCGAACGTGCCAGAAGTGGTTTGCACGCTTTAAAAGTGGTGATTTTGGCTTGGAAGACGAAGAACGCGAGGGTGCACCGCCAAAGTTCATGGATACCGAATTGGAGGAATTGCTCGATCAAGATCCGGCTCAAACGCAAGAAGAGGTTGCAAAAACTTTGGGAGTTGATCAATCAACCATTTCCAAACGTTTAAAAGCCATGGGAATGATCCGAAAGGTAGGCCATTGGGTGCCGTATGAATTGAAGCCAAGAGACGTTGAACGCCGTTTTATGGCATGCGAACAACTGCTTCAACGGCACAAAAGAAAGGGTTTTTTGCATCGAATTGTGACTGGCGATGAAAAGTGGGTCCATTACGACAATCCAAAACGTCGGGCAACGTATGGATACCCTGGCCATGCTTCAACATCGACGTCGGCGCAGAATATTCATGGCCTGAAGGTTATGCTGTGTATCTGGTGGGACCAGCTGGGCGTTGTGTATTATGAGCTACTGAAACCGAATGAAACGATTACGGGGGATGTCTACCGACGACAATTGATGCGTTTGAGCCGAGCACTGCGAGAAAAACGGCCGCAATACGCCGATAGACACGACAAAGTTATTTTGCAACATGACAATGCTCGGCCACATGTTGCACAAGTGGTCAAAACATACTTAGAAACGCTCAAATGGGATGTCCTACCCCACCCGCCGTATAGTCCAGACCTTGCGCCATCCGATTACTATCTCTTCCGATCGATGCAACATGGCCTGGCTGACCAGCACTTCCGTAATTACGATGAAGTCAAAAAATGGATCGATTCGTGGATTGCGGCAAAACCGACCGAATTTTTCACAAAGGGAATCCGTGAATTGCCAGAAAGATGGGAAAAAGTAGTAGTAAGCGATGGACAATACTTTGAATATTAAATTTGTAACCATTTTACGTCAATAAAGTTTCAAATTTCGAAAAAAAACCGCACGAACTTAATCATAGTCCTATTATTTTACCATAAAACAATATATATTCTTAACACAAAACTTACCTGTGCTGACCATATAAACAGGGTCGTGGGGAATATTTATGCTACATTGCGTAAGCTGAGATTCTCTGCAACATTCACGCCAGAGAAAACGAGGCGCAAATTAGTTATCCAGCTAATTATACAATATATATACCTATATACATAACATCAAAATTGTCTAAACGAAATCAATGAAACCAAAATTGTATCGGCATCATAAACACCATTCACAATTCACTGGCATCGCTTGCTTTTTCGCATTTACCAAGGGAAAAATGTAAAATGTACCGAGTTTGCTCTTTGTTGACTTCCATTTGTAACACCCTGTAACTCACAACTTAATGGAACAAACAAAAAACAGCGAAAGAATATTTTAGTATGAAATGTCACCTTGAAAATGAGCATAAACTTTAAATTTTTAATCGATACTTTACGAGGTACCGAACACTACAGCCATCTATCAAGAAAATAATGGATTTATTTTTCCCCCAACCAATATTTGGTTTTGTATCATTGTGGTTGTTGAAGGTGGCCTTAGAGTCAGTCAGAGGCAATTTTTTGCTTAAGTTGATTAAGAGAGTTACTGGTAATCACCTCTTTAGAATTAGTAGCAAAGTCATGAGCAGAGTACAAGTATACGGATTTGGCTGCTCGAACGGCATTCTCATTTCCTTGTATATTCGCGTGTCCAGAAATCCGCATAAGTGTGGTTTTGGAATTCCTGGCTATCCGTTTATCACTTATGGACACTATAGTTTCGTGTGCTGTTGAAATTTTTTTAACCGACTCGAATACCGATTTGCTATCTGTTACGATAATTTGTTTTTGTCTGGTGTTATGGCCTAGATTTAATTCATAGAGGGCAGCTTTTGCCGCATCCAAAATTAATTCAGAGGCGATCAACATACCATGAGAAATGGTGTTGCAATTTTTATCTGCAACCGCGAAAGTGACATTATCCTGGGATTTGGATGCGTCCGTGTATAGAAAACTTGAATTTTCATTTTCAGCAGTTAGTTGTTTTTCTTACATAGTTTAGTCAAAACATTGATGTTAGTCAGTTAGTTCCCAAGGTGGGTGGTTCTCTCGTTCTAACTGATTTTTATTGTAGTAAGATGAATTTCGAACCGTCTAGGAGTGGATATGAGAATAGAAGTTGCGAAATGTTTTCTCATGCGACTGGTTTTCTATTTAGAAATAATGACCAAATTATATAGAAGACTTGCGTTGGGTCATGTTATTTGGTATATAAAATGGCAGGTAATATTCTGCATTCTGTTCTAAAGAGATTCAAGACCTCTTTCCACTTGAAGGTTCCTGATGAGTGTAGTGACGAAAGCTTTAAGACTGGAAAGTACTATGAGTATATTACGGAGAAATACATTTTGGATTTTTATTCACGTAAAGTTTAACAAAAATTGGAATCTGAAGCTACACAGTAGCCTGCTCTCCCAAGCCCCATTTTACAGATTATTTTCGCGAGTTGCGGCTCTTTACTCATCAATGGGTGCTTCGATTCATGTTCCAACTATTAAATTTGCGCTGTATGATTGAAGGGTGTGCGTAATATTAACCCTTAGCGGCACTCCATAAAAAAGTTCTGAAGAAGTCTCACTCGATTTTCAAAACAGTGCGCTAAACCACGAATGTAAAATTGGTTGTATGACTAGTAGCGAAATGGTGTTAAAACCAAATGCCGCCTAAACATCGATTAAAATTTATTTTGTATTCATGGAGCAAAGTTGCTCAAGAGAATGATGTGTGATAGTGTTATAGACCGGCCATGTTTCACTTCGGTGCAACAATACTGACTTCACACATGAGCTCAATATTTGCACCTGGAGATTTGCGAACTCGAACATACTGTGTGTGGATTCGCCCGAAAGCCGCCCAATATAGTCAGAAAAAACGATAGTTCAAATTCTAGGCGCTAAATGAACCGCCCTGTATTTGCTGTGTAGAACACCTTGTACCGCTCTTATTTAGAAAAAAGGTCCCGGCAGACTTGTAGCAAAAGAAAAGAAGCAACTCAGCTTGAGCTGGCGGGAAGTAAGGTTAAATATAGAAATCAATGAAAATGCGCGCCTGTGCACCCGACGTAAGGAACTAAGACAGCATTTTGAAAATTCCTATCCCCCCTGTGAATTTTACTGATTATGCAGTGCAATAAAAATCATTTTTTTTGTTATCCAGAAAACAGTTCACTTTCTCAGGAAACCATAGATATTACATGTAGTACAAGCACATCTTAAGAAACCAATAGGGATAACAAAGGGAAGGGGATACTCGTATATATTATAGATATTAAAAAAAATTTGGTTTACTTCGACAGGATTAATATAGATTTTTATAGTATCCAGCATATACTTTATTTCTTAGAAGGAAAATTTAGCTTATTTTTTGAAGTGCAAGAAGAACGAAGTTTAAAAGTAAGTAAAACAGTTTTTAATAGGTAGGTAGGTAGGTGAGATGGCAAGAGTACCCCAGGTACACTACAAGTAGCACTTACGTGCCGTTTTGATACCATAAAGTGGACCACCACCTGTGAAAGGATTAAGGGAGGAGATAAAACCGTCTACAGCCATCCAGTGCTGTTGATGTAGCGGAGGAGAGAAAAGGGATATAGGCTGGAGAATTTCATGAAGTCATCCCCAAAGGGGACGCTGAGGAATCTCAAGCGCCTAGCCGCCAAAGCCGGACATCTGCAGAGAAAGTGTTCCACAGTCTCTTTCTCTGCAGGATCCCCACAGCTTCTGCAATGGGGGTTGTACGGAATTCCAAGCTTCTCCGCATGAGTGCCGATCACCCAGTGGCCAGTGATCAGCGCAATGAGTTTGGAAATTGAATGGCGGGGGGTTCCCATCACTTTAAGCGTTCTGTTTTTCTGAGGCCATAGTGCTTTTGAAATGGCACACGATGAGACAGACCTCCATCTATCTTGCGCTGTCTTTTCCCTTTAACGACAGTCAAGGGGATGCCGATGTCTGAGAAGAGGGCAGCTGGATCCGGTTCTGCCGCCCCCTTCCTGGCAAGCTCATCGGCAATTTCATTTCCCCCTATATTCCTGTGCCCAGGAACCCAGATGAGGGAAATGTTTCCTGCACGTTCGAGGCGTTTAAGTTCCTCCTTACAGGAGTCCACGAGAAGAGAGCTGCAATACGGCGACGACAGTGCCTTGATTGCAGCTTGGCTATCGGAAAAGATATTTATGTCTCCCTCCCAACAGCGATCCCGAAGCATTTTGCATGCCTGCAGGATCGCGAAGACCTCTGCTTGAAAGACGCTGCTTGTCTCCGGCAGTTTATAGGAGACCGAAATGCTGGCTGATTTAGAGTAGACCCCCGCTCCCACTCCAGACTCCATTTTGGATCCGTCAGTGAAAACAGAGGCATCTATATCCAGTTTTTAATACCTGTATATATTTTATTTTTCTTAATATTCATATTAATATCAAACAACTTAAAAATTTTTTTTTTTTTTTTTTGAAAAAACGTACCTATGTGAATCTTTAACTCCCCTTAAGTGTTAAATTGATGAAAAAATTAAGAACGAAGTATGCCGCACTACTATATAAGATCTTCAGTTCGACGAGCTTATGAAATTTTTCGTGGATAACAAAAAATGTTGATTTTTGTCGAATGGTGTTAAAAGTGCAATGAAGAAAAACAGCAACAAGGAATATATGTATATTGATTTCCAATCATTTAAAAAAGCTGAACACAAATATGTATCCGCATGTCTACAAAAGAATGCAAAATCTCCATGTCGACCAAAGTAGAGGGTTATGAAAGCATTTCCGCTTGTATGCACCGTTATACGGAGTGTAATTTTATGCAAGCGGAAACCGTGTCGCTCTTCACCGAGCACACCTACGGTTATGAAAAAGAAACACATAGTAACTGGCAAACAGAGCAGAAAGAATGGGAGGAGTGCAGGAAAGCTCAATAAAATCTAGGCAAAGCAGCTACGTTGTGTGAAAGTGTAAAATAGCGGACAGAAAGCAGTGAAGCGACAGTAAAGTAGCAGCATGCAACATGACAAAGGACTTCGGAAAACATGAAAAGGTCGCGGAGGCAGCAGGAAAAAGCAGAATGGGGAACACACATGCATTTAAGAGTGCATGCAGGCTTCACATAACATTTACGAACAGAAAGTATGTAGCTGTTTGTATATGTATAAAAGTGTGTGAATATGCACGGGTATCTATGTAAGTTTCAACTTCCCTTTCAAGTGCAAACAGTAACGCAAAAGAAAGAAAAGTGAAAGGCGTGTTGTGAAAAGTGCAGACAGTCAGCGTTGAGATATATATATATATATACATATACACTCATATACAATAAACAAGTATTGTACAATATAAAAAATATCGATTCGAATATTTGATAAGCTGACAGCGCCTGACACCGGCAAACTCATCAGTTTGTTGCTCATTCGCCAATTGTGTGCAAGTTAAAGCCAAAAGCAGCTGTACAAAGGTGAAGACAACAGTGCCGGCGTTATTACCCAACAACAGTTGCTTCTAGTTGGTACTCACCTCCGCATGTAGCTCTTGAAAGTGCATGCATTTCGGGGGCTAGCCTGCGATGTTCACCCACATACAGATATACAAATGTATGATTGTATGTATGTACGCTATAGTGTTTCTGCAAATTGGTTGCACCTTTGTGCAAAGCCGCAATATGACCTCGCTTCTCGAATGTGCAACAAACGTTTATTTGAAAGACGCTTTGCTCAAGACTTGCATGGGTGTAATCCAAAACCGCACCATAGCCTTAATACCTGCATAACGGCATATGTACTATTTGATATTGAACTTGACAAAGTGCACTCTCTACTCATTTGTTAGACAACTTGACACTTGATTGAAGGCTATGTACGGTTGGTCTCATTGCACGTGTATGCTGGGGCTATTGGTTAGTAGCTTTGGTTTTCGCTAACTGGTTGAGTGTAGCTCCAGTCGGGTGAATTTGATTTGATTTGGTGATGCAGAGAACCCCTTTACGAAGTAAAATAAAAACTTTGCAGTTTTGATGACATAAAAATAAATCGATTTCATTGCTTAGAGGCCCACATACAGGGTGGGCCATGTAAAATTTGCTTTTTGAATCGGCTATAAAAAAAGAACTAATCAATATTTTTTCAAACTTTTTTTTTGATTTTGAAGATTGAACATTGTCATTTATGAATGAAAAATAATATCGTTCAAATGACTGCCATGACGAGCTTTACAGTAGGCCATTCGATAAACCCAATTTTTAAGCACATTTTCGATTGTTTGGGCTTCAATTTCATGAATGGCAACTTCGATTTCGTGTTTTAAAGCATCAATCGTCTCTGGATGGTTCGCAGCAGCTTAAATCACAGCTCCGAGGTGGCCAATTGATATTGAAATTTCGGCTGATTTTTCGGTTTTCAAAAATGGTAGCCAAAAGATCGAGTGTAACTTTGGCAGTGTGACAAGTTGCACCGTCCTGTTGAAACCAAATGTCGTCCATGTTATCCTCTTCAATTTTTGAAAACAACTCGTTGAGCATGTCACGGTAACGCTCGCCATTTACTGTAACCGCGGCTCCTCGCTCATTTTCGAAAAAAAATGGCCCGATGATGCCGCCAAACCAAAAACCGCACCAAACAGTGACTCGTTGGGGATGCATTTGCTTCTTTACAGAAACGTGTGGATTTTCTGAGCCCCAAATCCGAAAATTTTGCTTATTGACGTAGCCACCGATGTGAAAATGAGCTTTATCAGAAAAGAAGAAGAAGACTCACCACTTTGGAAATAGGTTTTCAATACTTCCCAATTTTGTTCAAGCGTATAGCGTCCCATTTCGTAAATGTCAAACCTTTAAGTAAATTATGAACACATTTGACATGTAATTTGTGTTACCATTCTCAAAAAAGTAGGTGGTTCAAAAACCAAACGGTATATGGCCCACCCTGTAGTTTGCCTCAAACGCAGCGCAGCATATCATCTTGTAAAATCTATCCCTTAGCTGAGTTACCATTTTGGACTCCTAGAGAGTGATCAAAGCTTAAATTTCTTGAAAATTTTAAACACAATTACCTAAAAAGGTTCCAGCAATATATACTACTTTTCCTTGCTCGAAAGAACAAATGTTCCTAATACTTAAGAAATTGCAAAGAAATTCACAAACAATCCTGTAATGCAAAAGCGCGATGCAATAACTTCTGTGCTAAACATTTCAAGGAATTTCAAGATAACTATTTTAGAACGGGCTCTCTGGGAGACAGGTAACTTATACAGAGGGACAAATATGACTTTGTTTAAAACGTTCCAGAAGAACCTTCAGTCGATGCTCTAAGGAAATTAATTTGAGTTCTATTTTGTGTGTTTGTTTGATTGCCACATCTATGATTTACATTACTACTAAAATTCTGTAATCATTGCTTAACATTTGTGACAGTAACGCCGTCTTGAGTAAATCTACCTCTGCACGTGTTTTCGACTTTTTATAGTTTGAAAATGAATTTCAGCCTGCAACAAGGAGTTTGTATTAAATTGTGCATCAAAAATAGAGTGAAGCAGATGCAGAAACTTCAGACATTTGGGAAAATTATTTCAGTAATGATACTCTAAAGAAAACAGCCATTTACGACAGGCATAAACGGTTCAGAAGAAATCTTCGAAAACTGATGAAAGCATCGATAAAGTGAAAGTTGATCAATAAGAGCAAATTAACCATCAGAGAGCTGGCAGAGAACTTGAACAATGCTTATGGACCCGTTCAGGATATTATAGTTAATGCTTCGGATTTACCCCGTGTTGTTTCAAAGTTGTTCCTAAAGGACCTGAATTTCATGTAAAAACGAAACACGTTGATATCCGACTCAACATTCATCAAACTCATCATTACTGAAAACGAGACGTGGATTTAGGAGTACGACAGGCAATCCAGACATCAGGCGAGTGAGTGGAGGGCCCCGAATGAACCAAGATCCAAAAACCCATGTCGTTTTCACTCAAAAAATAAAGAAGACCATTTTGTGTGCTTGGTACCAGGATATGAGGCTTATGATGGCAACGAAAAGGCGGACTGCCTATCGAAATTAGGCGCTACTTCTATTTATATTCCACAGTTCAGAACCATTTTGTGGGCTCACTCCAATAAAAGAGTATATCAAATAGTTGACGATCAATGAAACATTCTTAAGACTTTGCATGGAAAGTCCAGTACACAGACAGGCAAAATAATGTACACTTCCTTCTAGAGAAACGTCAAATAGACTCCATATATTCCCAATATTAGAGTTCAAAGGGACATTAGTGCCGCTTGACTATTACTGCGTTCTTCTGTTGGCCTTTGTTCTCCCTGCGATACTACTTGGCGCTTAGAATTGGTAACACTTCCACTTGAAAAACGGTATCGTACCTCTCTTGGGAATAAAAAATGTTTAAATTACTATGCTCAAACTATACCACAGCTCTATAGTTAGACTTTTGAGCCAGCGCATCGATTCGTGATGTTAGTGAGCATTGAGCATCCAAAATATTATATGCTTCTTTTCAATTCAATATTTTGAAGTGCTTCTACTGCAGTGGTATTCCATAATTTAGTACCTTCGCCTGGTTGGTGGAGTATCCATTATCAGTTGTTATTTTCATCCCCGGGTCATTAATGAGTCTTATTGGATTAGGAGTTCATGGATGTATGCATGTAGATACGAGGCCTGTTAGAAAAGTATCCGACTTTGCTTTTTTTATTTCTAACACCTGACAAATTTGAATTACGAGCGCTTGCATAGCAGACCTGTAACCTTCCTACACATGTGTGAATTTTTTCCCGCCTGTCGCTAGCGTCAGTAGCTGTCATGGTATTTAGTGCTCTCGTCGGTTTTTGAATACAAGCAAAATTACGGAACAATTGGAGCAGCGTTATTGCATCAAATTTTTTCAGAAACTGGGCGATAGCCAGGTGGAAACCATTTAAAAGATTCGGACGGCTTTCCGTGATGATGCCATGGGCATCACACAGATTAAGGAGTGGTTTAATCGGATTAAAAACAGTCACAAATCGTGTTGAAGTCTCGCAGGACATGCTGGATTCCATAAACAGTGATCCTGACTTCATGAACACCATTATCACTGGTGATGAGTTTTAGGTGTGCGGGTACGACTCGGAAACCGAAATGCAGTCTTCACAGTGGAAGCATTTACGTCACCAAGATGTATTTAAAAACCGACGAGAGCACTAAATACCATGTTACGTTCACACTGCTTGACAGCAACTGACGCTAGCGACAGGCGGGAAAAAATTCACACATGTGCAGGAAGGTTACAGGTCTGCTTATGCAAGCGCGCGTAATTCAAATTTGTCAGGTGTTAGAAATAAAAACCAAAGTCGGATACTTTTCTAACAGAACTCGTAGCTATCGCTTTCCACATACTTTTCTACTCTCGCTGCCAAATCTACTTGGTAGTCTTAAAGCTGATTTTTACGGTTGCTAGCTTTCACATTTACATACGTTTTGTATTCGAAATGGCCAACCACAGACTCAACCACCAAAGGCAAGTCGAGAGTTGTAGCCAGTGCTTATTCCTAAGAAGAGATGCGCAAATCTATTACAGTACTCGTACAGCCGTTACAACCACATGGTGAATAAAGCATTTGATAGTGTGAGAATGCCGGGGAAAAGTGAAGCGGTGAACAACAGTAGCTTAAACAAAGTAAACTACATTTTCACTCTGCTTTGTTTTTCAGCTGCCTGTAGCTCTAAACGTTTGCTTGCTTTACTAGTAGTTTATTGTACTCTCTACAAATACTCGAACAATTTGTTTATGAATTTGAAATGTTTTTCGCATGACTACGCGCCAAAAAGGCTGCTACCTAACAATTTAACACCATGTCAGAAGCAGAGTAGCGGCACAGCAAAAGCAAGAGAAAAAACTCGAATACACAAGAAAAGGTCAAAGGAACTTTTCAGCCGATGGACGTATCCAAATTATGTTAAAAGTTTTATAAATTAATACTCAAGGGAATTGGCCACTGTAGCGGTGAAAAAATGGGCAAATTAACGGAATTTTTTCAATGGAGCAATAAAATAAATCGAAATTCTAAATAAAGTTATTTATTGTACAAGTCGGGCTGTACCAACTACGGTCGTATCAACTACATCAAAAAAAAATTAACACTTTTCACAGAAGCAAAATTCGTATTAGTACACATGTATTTTTAATTATTTAAAGAGTAAATAAAAGATAGTTCAGAAAATTAATATTTTGTAGGATACCCTCGTTGCCTTAGAACAGCAGACAATCTCTTCGGCATAGACTCCACCAATTTTTTTGTGAGATTTGGAGAAATCTTCTTCCACTCTGATTTGAGGACTTTTTTAAATGTTCTCGGTTCCTTATTTGATGATGTTTCAGTTGTTTTTTGAAAATCGACCATAAATTTTCTATGGGATTAATAGCCAGGCTTTGTGGTGGTGTTTTGAGATAATTTGGACAGTTATAAAGGATCAATAACCTTGTATCCAACGCCGTGTGCTTAGGGTCGTTATCTTGTTGGGATATAAATTTGTTTTTGCAACCCAATTTTTTTGCCACTTTTGCGTAGATTCTTTTTTAAAATATCAATATACTGCCTCGCAGTCATAATTCCATCAATAAAATGCAACTTTCCTACTCCGTTTGCCCCGAAACATCCCCATACCATCAGAGAACCACCACCGTGCTTGAAAGAAGGCTGCAGATTTCGTTTTTGAAGGCTAGTATTACACTCTCTCCAAATTTTTATGCGTCCATCGGACATTTTTATATTAAATTTACACTCGTCCGAAAAAATTACCCTTTTCCAAAACCGCATATTTTTGTTTAAATATTGCCTGGTGAATATAACACGCTTTCTTCTTTGACTGAACTTACATACGGTTTTCTAACCGCAGTTCTGCTTCTAAATCCCAATTTTTTTACATAATTGCGCACTCTTTGAGGTGTAACTTTGATAGAAAAGTATTTTTCTAGTTCTGCAGCTAGTTAAACTTCACTGACGGTGGGATCTTTCCTGATAAGGCGTTTCAAATAAGTCTTGTGCCTCTGTCCAAGCTTTGCCATGTTCACATTTCTAAGCTTTTTGTCAATCCTTCCACTGTCTCTATAAATTTTGACTACGTTTTGTATTGTAGACACACTTTTCTGCAATGTTCTCGCAATTTCGCGTAAAGACTTTCCGTTTTTGTTCATATTTATCTCTTCTAGTTTCGTTTGATAATTCACTTACTTTAGGCGACATTGCAAACTAACTCCGCGAACTTCAACAAATGGCTACTAAAACGCAACTGCCCAATGTTAAACATTGAATGTTTAACACAATCGTTTCGAAAATAACGGTAAATACCAACAAATTGTTTACAAATTCAACGCATACTAAGTGTACTAATACGAATTTTGCCTGCAGTAGAAATAGCTACACTGCTACTAAAGCTATTTTTTTCAATTCTATGCAAATGTTTCGGAATTTTTGTTATTATTCTATTTTTTTATGAATTATACAATACCGCACTACGATTGAAATCAATTGCTTTAAAGTAAATTTGAAAATATACGTGCTATTTTTATTTGTAAGAGGGTGTACTAATACCAACTTTGCATACTGTATATATGCATATGAATACTTAAAAAACTACGCTGGAACTTTCTACGTGTAAATTTAGCAAAACTGGCGTGTTCAAACACAGAAAGTTGAAAATCTAGAATTAAATTGTGAAAAAAATTTTTATAAAAAATGAGGAATGTATCAAAAACAGCCATTTGTTTGAAGATTATAACTGTGATTATACCGTTAGAATGATATATCCATTAATTATAATTCGATCCTACGTCCGACCAACTTAAAAAAAGTAGTTTCAAGAAAAATGCATTTCAAGTTTACGGTACGGTACGAATCGGACTGAGAAGGCCAATGTAAAAAAAAAATTTTTAAGCAACAAAAAAGAAAGGAAGTTTATAAAACCATAAAGGGGATCAAGGAATGATGAATGACTACTGCTGGATGCGACTTTCCGTGTAACATAAAAGAAAAATTTAGAAAGTAAAAGCGTATTTTCGACCTCAAACATAGCCAAGTCAAAAGCTGCAAAATCACACGTGTTGACTTTATTGGTCATAATTTCTAGAATTTTTCGTCGATTCAGACAAACTTAGGCTTAAAATGTAGGTGACGAAATTGTCTTTCAGAAAACCTATCTTATGTCGATATAAAAAAATTTTTTGTTCCAGAAAAATGTTAATAAACTTTGATAATTTTGTAAAAAACGTCAAAAATGCCTTTTTTAACTTTCAACAGCTGTTTTGCGAAAACTACGACTTCCATTGACACGAATTATATATTGCCATGTAGGTTATATATGTGTATTATATATATTCGAAATTTATGCACTTCAAAGAAATGGCGCGCACTGTTTTCGAGATTGCAGGTAATAACTGCACTATTGCACAAAAAACAGGTTTCTTGGAAATATCTCGGAAACCGTTCTTTGAAAAAAAAAAGTTATTTTTGGTTTCAGCGACCTCAAATTAGTTTAAAAAATACCTTTTGGTCGACGACCATTTTTGAAAGTGAAAATTCGTAAACTAGTGTAATTGGCACTTACACCCTTTTTGGCTGTTTGGCCGAGCTCCTCCTCCTATTTGTGATGTGCGTCTTGACGTTGTTCCACAAATGGAGGGACCTACAGTTTCAAGCAGACTCCGAACGGGAGACATTTTTTATCAGCGGCCTTTTCATGACCGAAACACACTCGGAGGTTTGCCATTGCCTGCCGAGGGGCGACCGCTATTAGTAAAAAGTTTTTCTTCATTTTGGTCTTTTACCGAGATTCGAACTTACATTCTCTCAGAATTCCGAATGGTAGTCATGCACCAACCCCCTCGGCTAATTGGCAGCCTTTTTGGGTATTTGGTCGAGCTCCTTCCTCATATTCGTAGTGTGCGGCTTGATATTTCTCCACTAATATAGGGATTTGTAGTTTTATGCCATCTGTGCACGGCAGATAGTTTTTATGAGTAGCTTTTTCATGGGAAAAATACACTCGGAAATTTACCTTGGAGACCGCTATTATAAACAACTTTTTCTATCACTTCTGTAGGTTTCTAGATGTTTTCTGACCTTTATTTTGAACCAGATACGGCGGCAGCCATACATATGTACATACAAATACCCCTGAAACTATAACAAAAGCACCAACATTTCTTACAAAAATTCGATACATTTTTATCAACATTTCAAAAAAATGTATGAACATTTTTTTATAAATTTGCGTACGCAGTTGTGTAGGTCATAAAATTTTAGTACAACGAAGTAGGCCGTAGGTTGGTTAGTTGAAGTGGGGATTCATCCAGAATCCAACTAGCACTTCCACAGAATTTTGTTGCAGCAACCTCGCTACCAACTTGTTTAATGGTAATTTTACAGCATGACAATATTCAGCCTGTGCGGTTTAAGAACCTTATGAGGCAGACAGTTGTGTGAGACTCTCGAACGGTGGTTTGCTCAGGGTTAATATGACATTATCTCCTTCCATAAGGCAGGGCATTCAGACAGGAAATGGAAAATCGTTTTCTTTTTCTCTGGTTGTGCACAACTGTGACAGTGTGCGATCTCCATTTTAACAACATGTTCTCCGACAGACCAAAAGCCAGTTATAACTGCCGTGAGCCTCTAAGTGCACGTCGCTCACAATTTTCGTTAATTTTTGATCATTGTTTCTCCTAAAATTGCTGCGCATTTTCTTACATACATTTATTGACAAAGACCATACTTTTTACATACATAGCTCCATAGAAACATGTCCAATGTTGTTAAATCGCAAGATCTTGGCAGTCCTTTGTTCAGATTGTTTCGTAGTATAATGCATTCTGGAATTTTCGATCGTACTATGGCCATTGTGGAAAGTGACACTATCCTGTGACAAAATCATGCAATGCGCGAAGTTTCCTTGCAGAACAAAGATTTTAATAGATCATTTGGATAATTTCATGCCTAGCGCAACGAATAAAGATCCAGCAGCTACGTTGACTGGGTCATGTCGTCCGAATGGCTGCGGGATGAACCAATCCTCCGGCTCTGAAAGTATTCGAGGCGGTACCAGCTGGTGGTAGCAGTGGAAAAGAAAAGCCTCTTCTGCGTTTGAAAGATCATGTGGTGAAGATCTTGGCTTCACTTGGGGTGTCCAGCTGTCGTGGGTTAACACGAGAAAAAAACGACTGTCGCTTTGTTAAACTTAGCCAAAATCGCGTAAACGGTTATCGCGCCAATTAAGAAGAAGAAGAATTTCATGCTTAAGCTTACTTAAAAGCCAGTAGTGCCAATCATCTGAAATAAAAAAAAAAAAAACAAATGACATATAAATGCTGTGAATGATGTGAATCACCATTGATCTATTCTATATTTACGCACCTTTTATTTACAGTTGAATTAAATTAAATTTCAAAGGCTAGATAGACCACCCTGTATGTACTAAACCTGGTAAGAAATCACAGTTTCTCGATCAGCATTATATTTATTTATTTTTATTTAAGTATATAAGGGTGTATATGTAAGACTTTAAATATTTCATACTACATCTACAGACTAGAGGTTACAAAGATTTAAAAACCGGAACTCTAGTACAATGGAATGTACAGTCTCATATATATTAATATAATATTTGAAGACAAGTGTTGAGAAGAGTAAGGCTCTCAAATATAAATTCAAAGCAGAAAAGATTAAATAAATAGAACGAAAAAACAGGATCAACGCAAACTTAGCCTAAGTTCTCAATTTTGTTAGTAAACAAAAGGGTGCTATTACCGAAAAATAATTTTGGAATATCTTCTACTGTTACTAATGGAAAAAACATATGGCTTGTCCGCATTTAGGCTTAGACAATTATCGTGATACCATTGTGAAATTGCAGATAAAGGTAGACCAATTTTATTGGACAAATGTAATTGAAAATCATCAGCATAAGCATGGGCATTCACATACTGCCACATAGAGTATACATCATTCACAAAAAGATTAAACAGAGTAGACCAAGGACCTAACCTTGCGTCACACCAGAGCCAACAATGCACGACGTACGTTACTTTTTGAGTTCTTCCTGAAAGGTTCCTTGTTCATAAGCTTGCCAGAGCTATCAGAAAACCAAAAGAAGTGCTTAAGATTTTGCACCAAAGTTTGTGATATATCGAATCAAATATGTTATTAATACGAGGGATGCCTTTTATATTTCGGGATTAGAGAAAAAAAACAAATTTTAATCATCGAAAATCTCTTTATTGCTTTTCAAAATATTCTCCATGAAGATCTATCTATACACTTTTGCATGCGTTTGAACCAATTGTCGAAGCACTTTTGCCACTCTGAATGAGGTACCTCCAAAACATGCATTCTGAATGCCGCAACCGCTTGTTCAGGTGTCGAAAAACGTTGACCTCTCAGTTTGTTTTTTACGTACGGGAATAAAAAGAAGTTATTCGGTGCCAAGTCAGGACTATACGGCGGATGGCCCATTAATTCGATGTTTTGGGTGCTCAAAAATGCAGTTGTTTGAGCCGATGTGTGAGAGCTCGCATTGTCCTGGTGAAGAGTGATCCGTCTTTGGCGATTGGTTTTCCTCATTTCTTGGAAGACAACTGGCAAACAAATGGTTGTGTACCACTCAGAATTTACTGTTCTGCGTTGTTCTAGTGGTACGGTTGCGACATGTCCAGTTTTTTCGAAAAACAGGCGACCATTTGCTTGGAAGTGCTTCGTGCGCGAACAACTTTTGTTGGATTTGGCTCACCTTGAAACACCCATACAGTCGACTGCTGTTTACTTTCGGGCTCATACACGTAAATCCATGATTCATCACCTGTCACGATGTCATAGACGTGTTTCGAAGCCCCGCGATCGTATTTTTTGAGCATTTCCTTCGACCAATCGACACGAGCCTTTTTTTGAGCGATTGACAAATTGTGTGAGATCCAACGCGAACACATTTTTTTGACAGTCAAATGTTTATGCAATGTTGAATGTATGCTGGTCCCACTAATTCCTAAGATTGTCTCAATCTCACAATAGCTCACATGATGATCTTGCAATATCAGTTCGCGCAGAACATCAATGGTTTTCGGAAGAACAACTGATTTTGGACGACCTTCACGAAATTCGTCTTGGAGTGAACTACGACCACGATTGAATTCACCATACCATCGATAAACACTGGTCCTTGAAGAAGCTTCATCGCCAAAAAATGAATTAAGTTCATCCATGCAATGTTGCTGAGTTAATCCACGTCGAAAGTTGTAAAAAATAATCGCACGAAAATGTTCACGATTTAATTCCATTTTTGAACCGAGATGAATCTTTTAAGTTACTGTAAACAACACAAATAGCGCTGGTATTTCAAAACGTTCTGAGTACGTAAAAGCCAAAAAATGTCAAACTTTGCGATACAGCTGTCAGTTAGCAGATTGCAACACCAGGGTTACCAAATCCTGCCAAATGAAAGGCACCCCTCGTAATATGTGTAAGAGCGCCTATAATAAATGGTAGCACAAGTTTTGTAAATTGTGAGGATATCCCATCCTATCCAATGGTACTCGATTTGATACTCATCTGTGATTCTGATTTTGATATCTCATAAAATTTAGCTCGTCTTCTAAGTCAAAATATCTAATAAAATTTTGAGCTGCTTTTGCAGATTACGATGCATAAAGGAACACTATCAGCAGGACGATTAAATGTCACATCTAGGGCACAAAATATCATGGTTAGAGACAAAAAAACATTTGGTCAAATTTGAGAATATGGTCAAGATTAGACGTGAAAATAAGGTCTAGAAAGCTAGCATTCGAATTGTTGGTATATCTAGTTGGTACGGATCTGTTACTACAGCAAAACCTGCAGCTGATACATGGTCATATTAAAAATTAAAAATCGACCCCGAGACCATACCCACCACAAATAAGAAAAAACTTTTTCCGGTCGTCCGTCAACCTGTATATGATTTTAACCGCTCCATAAAAATCTTAACAAAACTTAGAATAAATGTTGTTCTTGGTAAGAGATAGGCGGCGAAAGTTACATGATGCTTTAATTTGTTTGCGATATTTCCACATCATCACTCATATCAAAATGTGCGTTCAGGCCAACACAGGTAAATGTTGTACGAGCTTGCGTTTAGTAAGTAGCCTTTTATTTTGCTCCATTGCTGAAATAAACATACCTACATCCCCTCGGCAGGCAATGGCAAAACCTCCGAGTGTATTTCTGCCATGAAAAAGCTCCTCATAAAAATATCTGCCGTTCGGAGTCGGCTTGAAACTGTAGGTCCCTCCATTTGTGGAACAACATCAAGACGCACACCACAAATAGGAGGAGGAGCTCGGCCAAACACCTAACAGAAGTGTACGCGCCAATTATTTATTTTTTTTTTTTTTTTTTTTACATACATGCGTCACGTGTGAGGCTCTGTCTACCAATAAAGGTAATTTCCTTTGTAGAATTTTCTTTATATGCTTCTTTGTTTGTTGATAAAAATTAGGCCTTGGTGTAATTTTATAGTTTTTTGGAGGCGTCACTTCTGACTCTAATAAATTGGCTAGAGGAAATATCACTAGCTGGAAGTTAATTGGACAATGATTTCGATTCGGACGACAGTGTGGCTGACCCCACTTACGTCGCAAATTGAGTTGATGGCATGCATAATATTGTCGTACCAAATCAAAGCCGAGCCAAAGCAATTGAATTTTGTAATGCAACAAAAAGTGATGTGGACACATTCGATCAGACGAGTACTCACTCAAGCTGTAGCCTTAAAACCAAGCTTTCCCAATTTGCATGTTTTACCGAATTTTGAATGTGGCTCTAATCTATGTTTACAATTGAGAAGTTTTGAGAATCAACCCAATTGCAAGAAGAGAATTCATCAAGAATTTAAGCAAGGACTTATGTAGCATTTGCTGCGTCAACCATTTGAAAAATATTCTCAAAAGGGTTCGTGCGAAAATAAATGACAGGGTTATAAATCTGGCGATTGGACATATACGAACTTCAAGATATGATTTCTGTCATCCAAAGTTAAAGGATATGGGTGTATATAACTGCGGAAATACAAAAACACTTACTGCTTAGAACACAGGTCGCCAAATTTTTTCTAGCAACACGAAAATAACACCGACCGAAATATTTTTTTCAAACGATGAAAAAATGTGATCTATTTTATGGCCGTAAGAAATTTCAGATTTTAAAAATGATTTGTTTTGCTTATTTTTACTACAAAAGCTATTTTTGGTTTTATTTTAATGTAAATACTTTTTTTTATTTAAATAATGCGTTTTTATAAAAGCCGCCTCACAGGCGAAGTTTACTATTAAAGGGCTAAAAATATGTGTAACATTCTAGGGTTGAAAGAAATTAAAAACAGGAGCCACGTACATAAAATTTGGTTCCGCACGAACTTCATTACTTTTTAAGTGTTTTATATAAAAAGATTATTCCTAATTACTAAAATTTAATCATTACCAATCTGGAAGAAGGCGTTATTTTGTCCACATAATCTATCAGTACCAAATGCGTAAACTAATGAAGCTTTCTTAGGCACTTATCTTAACCCGTATGAGTTTTTCAACTTTAACGTTCCGCAGTACATGAAATTGTCTGCTTAAAATTTTTTTAACCCTTTCAATACTAACGGGACACATACGTCCCAATGAGTGTTTTCGTTTTACTAAATGCCAAATATTTCATTGCATCGCTGTGTATTTTCTTCCCATCAGTTTTTTACGACATATACCATCAATTATGCTCCGTATGACCCGTTATACTTTGTATTTTTCTCTACACATGTTTTGCAGTCGTAGTTAAATCGTAGCACTGAGTGTGATTTTTTTGTGAAATTGGAATTTTTTGAAGCTATGGCAAAATTCAAAGGAAGGTCTACTTTGAAACAATACAACCCAATGAAGCCTATCAAAAGAGGAATTAAAATTTGGGAAAGAAGTGATTCCATAACTGGGAACAGCTATGATATTGATATTTATTCTGGCAAGGAACAGGTTCAAGCAGAGGGTACTCTTGGAGAACGAGTTGTAAAAAAGTTGTGTGCAACAAATCGAATCCAATGGCAGTAATTTGCTGTGATCGGTTTTTTACTACCGTACATTTAGCACAATCTTTGGAGTTTGGTTTAGTAGGCACCATTATAATGAATAGGAAGCTATTATCAAGTATTGATGGACCAAAAATGGAAAGGGGTGCCTACGCCTTCCAATTTAACAATAAAGGGTGTTTGGTCTGTAAATGGTAAGACACCAAAAAGTTTTACTGATCAGCAATTGACATACTGATAAGATGACAACCGTACAAAGAACCAATAGACAAGGACAGAAATTAGATGTTCCATGCCCAGAAGCTATTGCATTTTATAATAAATATATGGGCGGAGTAGACCTTTCACATCAATTTTCATCTCTCTACGATCCAAATAGAAAATCTGGGAAATGGTGGAAAAGAGTTTTTCAAAAGCTTCTTATGGTTTGCGTTTCTAATTCTTGGATCATTTTTGAAGAAACTCGGCATACAAAGGTTCCATTGATTTCCTTTCTCGTAGAATTATCAGAACAGCTTTTGGCATATGGAAAAGATCGCGCAAAAGTTCAATGTCGTAGTACAAGCGGCCGGCCCTCTCACCGATCAAAATTTGTATCCGGAGTTGGAGAGCATCTTCCAATAGAGGAGACAACTTGACGTCGTTGCAGAAGTTGCGCCGATAAGAAAAAAGAACAACGTACGAAAACTATATGTTCTTCTTGCAATATTCCTTTATGCAAGGCCCGTTTTGCCAAGTATCACACAAGCTAATTTCATATACATAAACTTTGATTCAAAATACTGTTTGTTACCTTGTAAAAGGAACTAAATGAATTCAATAAATGAAAATAAAGAAGGATATCACCGAGTCCTTAATTTAATAGTTTACATTTATAGGTACTATTGAGACACGTGTGTCCCGCTGTTCATTACGGGTGGGACAATGTTTTCCCAGGACATTTTCTCAATTCCTAGATATAATTTCTTTATTTATACAAGAGGACATACTATTTAGATCACTAGTAATAACTTTTCATGGTTAAATATTGTTTAAATCTCTAATTGGCCTTTATAACGACCATTTAACTATTTTGAGGTCGGATCAACAATGTGCAAAATTGCAATTAAATTCTGCTGTAGATATTTGACCAGAGACATTTTACGTGATAATTTTCATAAATTGCTCTCTTAGCGGATATGTTAAAATCTTAACTCCCCGTGATGAAAATCCGACCCTCTTGAGTCCTACTGTTTGCGGCAAAGTTGGTCTGGGAGCAATGCCTGTCATAATTATTAGCGTTTGTTCGTTTTGAGTAACATTTATGTAAAATTGTTGGACTAGGCTACACAGAAATATAACAGAATATGTTATGTTAACAGAGAAAACCGTATGCCAAATGAAATTATTTTTACAAGATGCTTTCAGGCGCAGCCAGTACTGGAACTATACGAACATAAAGCGTTTAATTTGATCATAAATATACAATAATATTGGCAGCTTCTGCGTTGATGTTTTTCGAAACCGCTTTAGTGTTTGTTAGGGTTATGGATAAGGAATGAATTTTTTTCCAGTCAGCTTTTCCAGTTAAAAATTTTGATATCGGCTTGACTTCGTACCAATCAGGGATGGAAAAGGATGTTATAAGCGGGAAATGGTCGCTGTTGTGGAGTTCGTCCAATGTACGAGAAGAAAGGCTGGGAGCTATAGAACTGAATGCAAGGATGATATCAGGATGGGTGAAGGTTTGGTGTGTGGAAAAGTGTGTGGGTAGGCCATCGTTCAAGACAATGAGATTTTGGGTCAAAATTAAATCTTCAATAGTATTTCTTCTTCTATTGAAATGCTCGGAGCCCCACAATGGGCTCCAGGCATTGAAATCGCCTAGGACAAACAATATATTATATATGAAATTCGCAAATAGCGGTCTTTACAAAAATATATAGACACCTCTGCTAAGCAGCTGCTGTCAGCAAACCTCAATGTAAACAAAGCCTCATTCTACCGAAACAGTCTATTGCAGTGGATTTAACTTAACAGAGCTCTTACGAGCAATTAAATTGGTGATGGAAATGGGCATTATGAGAATTTTTTTTTTGTAATTCTGTTTGTTACATTAGTCATACGTTTGTTATTTTACACTTACATATCTAATTCATTATTTGGGTATTTAATAATAACTAAAAAGAGGCCTTGAGGTAAATTTAAAACAAAAAATTGTATTTTGCTATTTATAGCATATCCCTCTTTGATCACTCCTATTTCTTAATATTCCAAAAAATATTTTTTATACTCTTTCACGGGACAGCAAAGATTTTTAATTTAAATATGCCACCACACGCACAAAGGGAAGTATTTTGATAATTTGAAATTACTAAATCAGTTTTCATGCTAAAGGTTTCGTAATTTCCTGTTAAAGCATAAACTTCAAAAAAGCAACATCTAAGCTCAAGGCATATACCCAAATTTCATAGCAGACCACGAAAGCATAAAATTTACACAACTCAACGCAAATTTCGAATATTTCTCAAAAACATTAAAAACCTACGCACTCACACATATACATACATACACATATGTACAAAAACGTCCGCCCGAAAAAGGCAATGCGCTTCAAGCGAATTTAATCCATTTCACGCTCAGACGAATGACAATAAAGGCTCACGGTAGTGGTTAAAACATAATGCCCAAACGCCTGAAATGCTGTAATGTGAGAATGGAAAAACCTAAAATCGCTCGAAAACCCGCATAAAATATAAAGTGGACGAAATTGTTAAAGGCATCATTGCAATTCTTACTGATTTGCTTCGTTTAACAAATGGAACGGTAATACAAAAGGGAATTACAGTTGAAGGGAAATTACAAAAACAAATATAACAAAGAGTGTACATGAAAAAAAAAGCTAATAAAATGAGCGGCAATGCACAAAAACGTGCGCTTACCGAGGGAAATGTTGAAATATAAGATATAAACAGGGATAATGAAAGTAGAATAAATGGCGCACGAAATAAAAAATGATAAAAATAAGTAAAAATAAAACAACATCAGAAAATCAGCCCATGGTAATTCGACCCAATTTTATGCCAACGTTTGCAATAGCCAAGAAAGAAACACAAACAAAACAGCGCTTAACTGGAAAACGGCAAAATATGCTTAATAGCAGGCAAAGTAAATTTCGCTTGACTATCTAAAAAATTTAATCGTAGTGGCGCTGAGAAAAGGCACGGCCTTTATTTATGTACGCAAAATATCAACGGATGTGAATAAATGAAGTAGACACACGTCCACAAAATTCCCAAAACAAAAAAGACAACAAAAACATCAAAGCTCACAAAAACGCATTTCACACAAACACAAGCATGAACGATCGTTCGCGTGACATTCGCTAGCAAAAAAGTGAAGTGAAAGTGATGAGTTGGCGAAAACGCCCAATGATATGTTGTCTTCGCAAAGATTTGCGCTCACTTATAAACAAATTAAGTTAATATGTGCTTAAGCTTGAGGAAACTTTTTCATAGATTTTGCGTTTCGTAGGTATTACAAATGTATCATATGACGAAACGAGCAACGAGTGCGTCTTAAAATAGACTACCGATTATTTGTCATGGCAGTTGAGAAAAGTTGAGATAGACTTTGCATTAGGTAAAGTAAAATGTTGCCAATGTTTTTTTTGTGTGCTTTATTATGGCCATGGAATTAACAGCCATAATTGCACAGAGCTACAAAATCAGACAAATACACCAGCGTTTTAGGTAACCTAGTTGCGGTCATATATCTGGTCAACTAGTATACGAAAAAGTGTTTGGAAACTTTTCAAAGCCACTAAATTTCCTAATTTTTAATCTAATTTGGTATGCCCTAACCTACAAAGTAAGTTTTAGCTCCTTTAATTTTTTAGCAAATAGAAGTGTGAATACGTCCCTGAAAAAAATAATTTTGACATTCTTTAATGCAATAATGGCAATATGTTTCTTTGCAAAGACGTACTAAAACGAAAATTTCTAAAAATTTCAAGGAGGTAAAAAATGTTCTGTAGGCTAGGTTATGCCGAACTGGTTTTTATGAATAAGTTGAGAATTTGAGGGGTAGGAAAATTTTTAAACATATTTTTACGAACTGCTCGACCAAATTTGGACCTCTTATAAGTAACTTAAAAGGTACATTTTTATTGTAAAGAGTGGAGATACTTTTTCTAATATCGTTTTTTCGACAGATCACGCGTCACTACTGTAAAACTAAATACAGGGTGGGCCATATAGCGTTTGGTTTTTTAACCACCTATTTTTTTGAGAATGGTAACACAAATGTCATGTCAAATGTGTTCATAATTTACTTAAAGGTTTGACATTTACGAAATGGGACGCTTTACGCTTGAACAAAATTGGGAACTATTGACAACCTATCTCCCAAGTGGTGAGTCTTCTTCTTCTTTTCTGATTTTCACATCGGCGGCTACGTCAATAAGCAAAATTGTCGGAGTTGGGGCTCAGAAAATCCACACGTTACTGTAGAGAAGCAAATGCATCCACAACGAGTCACTGTTTGGTGCGGTTTTTGGTCTGGCGGCATCATCGGGCCATATTTTTTCGAAAATGAGCAAGGAGCCGCGCTAAATGGCGAGCGTTACCGTGACATTCTCAACGAGTTTTTGTTTCCAAAAATTGAAGAGGATGACATGGACGACATTTGGTTTCAACAGGACGGTGCAACTTGTCACACTGCCAAAGTTACACTCGAACTTTTGGCTACCGTTTTTGAAAACCGAATAATCAGCCGAAATTCCGATATCAAATGTGATTTAAGCCCGTTGGACTATTTTTTGTGGGGAGCCGTTAAGGACAAATGCTATGCGAACCATCCAGAGACGATTGATGCTTTAAAACACGAAATGGAAGTTGCCATTCATGAAATTGGAGCCCAAACAATCGAAAATGTGCTTAAAAATTGGGTTGATCGAATGGCCTACTGTAAAGCCAGTCGTGGCAGTCATTTGAACGACATTATTTTTTATTCATAAATGACAATGTTCAATCAAGCTTACGTCTCTTTCGGCTGAATAACAACCCGAACCCGTTCAAGAACAACGGTTTGGTACGGCCTATGGGCTGGAGGAACCATCGGCCCATATTTCTTCAAAGACGAGGCTGGCGCCAACGTAACCTTAATTAGGGAACGCTATCGCGCCATGATAGACGACTTTTTGATGCCTGAAATTGAAACCCGTGAACTCAACAACATTTTAATTGCGGCGCAGTTACGGCCAACATTTGAAAGTTATTATTTCTAAAAAATAAACAATTAATCGTTGTACAGAAAAATAATAAAGATTGCCCGATCAATTTGAATTCTGTTTGTTTTATTTCTTTTTATTTATGCAAACACTTTTCCGACTAATCTTCAATTCCTATGCTAAATGCAAATAGGAGCAAAATGCAATAAGTGAGTTTTCATGATCTTCGTTCATCCACAGTAGGAATACGAAATGAATGAACAATCAGTTTTACTTACTTTAATTTAATTACACTAAAACAAAATACAGTGAGAGTATAGACTTCTTCTACTTCTAGAGACTTTAAGTTAGTTAAAATCTAGCGTGAATTATATGAAGCGATAGGATTCGTGAATTTGAACAACCTGGACAGTCAATTCGCACTCATTGTAATTTTTTTTTTAACATTCAACTGTACTCGTCTATCGGTTATTACGGCAGTTCCTTCTTAAACTTATGAATTTTCAAAGCTCCGCGTAGGCGCGTACGGCATAATAGACTGTTGCTTCGCGACTTGTTCTTTTCAATTCTCTCAATTGCAAATAACTTACGAGGCCTCCAAATAATTGCTGTAATCTAGAGAAAACAAAAGAAGTAAAAAACAATTTGGGAGTATAAGGATTCGAGACCTTCAATCTATTACGCCGCATAAAATCTAAGATCGAGTAAGAAGTGGATAGAACAACATTAATGTGAATATTGAATGAAAAATGGGAGTCAAATATCACACCCAGAGCTTTAAATTTATGAACAGATTGAAGTCAAGTATTATGTAATACTAAAGGGTGGCTGAATTTCAAGGGCCGATGTTGAATGTGAACCACACCTAAACATCAAGTTTTTTTCTGCATTTCATTTGACATTTTTCAATTCCAGACTAACTTGATTTGAACCATGGAAAGATACATAATCGAGTAACGCGTTAAAGTTATTCAGGTTTATTATGAAAACGGGCGTTCAAATCAAAATGCATATCACGCACTTCATCTTCAGTGATGAGGCACATTTTCACCTCAGTGGATTCGTAAATAAGCAGAATTGCCGCATTTGGGTGAATGATAATCCAAGAGTGATTGTCGAAAAACCAATGCACCCACAAAGAGTGACTGTTTGATGCGGTTTATGGGCCGGCGGCATCATTGGGCCGTATTTTTTCCAAAATGAGGCCGGTCAGGCAGTTACTGTGAATAGTGTTCGCGATCGTGAGATGATAACGAACTTTTTATGGCCCGAATTGGAAGATATGGATGTGGACGATATGTGGTTTCCACAGGACGGTGCCACTTGTCACCCAGCTAATGAAACAATGGCTCTTTTGCGCGAACAATTTGATGGCCGAATAATCTCACGTCGCGGCGATGTCAGTTGGCCGCCAAGATCATGTGATTTGACACCGTTGGACTTCCTTCTTTGGGGTTATTTGAAAGAAAAGGTGTACCTCGATAACTCAGCAACAATTCAAGAGCTAAAGGATAAGATAATTCGGCACATTAACGGCATAGAACCTCAATTATGCCTCAGCGTCATCGAAAATTTGGACCATCGGATGGAGGTGTGCCGCCGAGGCTGCGGCGGTCATTTGCCCAATATTTTATTCTATACGTAATTGAGCCATACCAATATTATCATAATAAAGAAAAATGACAATAATTTCCTAAAAAAGTTGTATTTTATTCAAAATCAACACCGGCCCTTGAAACTTAACCACCCTTTATAAGGTGATTGAAAAATATTTTAAGTTTTTGCGAAATTAGCATCAAAACATTCGCGCATTAATTTGCCATCGCAACAAAAGAACATTCTCAGTACTTCTCAGTACACAAAGAACGGACATTTTTTTCTGGTCTTTTCAAACGTTTCACCTTGGGCGTGGTGGCACTGAAAACTAAATCAAATTTATTTTTCTTTGCCTTAAATTTGGAAAGCTTTACCCCAAAACTAATTTAACGAAACACAAAACTAGCAAAGAACTTTTGTTGAAGCTTAGTGCTACCTTTAAATCGGCGCTTAATATAACCCGACGCAATATCACATCCATATCATGAGATATGGCTTACTAAAGACACCTAATGGAAAACATTCAGATTCTCCAAGTGTCACAAATATTATACAAGCACAATCCAAAGGCACAACAGATTTATTCCCTGAATTCTTAGCAGATTTCAGTAAAAGACTTAACTCACATTTCGCTAATAATTCGGGAGTAAAATTTTCGCACACTATTTCTAACATCAGCTCTAAAACAGGTAACAGATATTGATTTGAAAGTCCGAATGAAACTCAACAGAAATACTTTTTGGCTCAGCAAGGGGGAATAGCTAGTCACACAGTCATTGATTATCTTACCGAGAGCTTCACTCAATTCGATTGGAACAAAACTCACTAAAGTGCGGATATCGAGCGAAAGAAAGAAGAGTGAACAAATAACAAGCAACGAATTTGTGTTTTGTATATTCCTAGAACTTTATCTTAAAACTGAATGGGAGCAAAAAGCGGTCAGGAAACAGTTTTCATAAGGAAATTTTATAGAAATGGGCCACCAGCACTTTCCAGCAGCGCTGTGTCTTGTTAGCAAAGAAGTCAAATGCCAGTGATTTCCGAATATTGAATGCCTTTGGCTTCGACAGGCACATTGTATACTGTGGGCAAAAAGTAAGGTGAATTTATTTTTCAAACTTCGCGGGATTAAATTTTCGCTCTAGTTATTTTTTTCATGAGTTGGCAGCACTGTTAGTAACATCTGGGCCAACTTTCATTTGAATGTCATTATCAGTAATATATTTACGCTTGTGTTTACCAAACGACCAAGAGTGCATTTTTCGATTTTTACAATGTCTGATTTGATTGAGCAGAGAAGTGCCATCAAATTTTGTTTGCGGAATGAAATTTCGGCTGCGGAAACGTTTAGCATATTGCAAAAGGCACTTGGTGATTCGACCATGGCGTAGAAAAATGTTTATAAGTGGTACAAAGACTTCAAAGAGGGTCGAGAACGTGTTGATGACTTGGAGCGCTCCGGACGACCATCGACGTCAACAGATGACCAACACGTCAATAAAGTGAAGGAGTTAGTGCTCAAAAATCGTCCGTTGACTGTTAAAGACCTTACTGATATGATCGGAATATCAGAAGGATCTGCGAAGACCATTTTGAAAAACCATTTGGGCCTATGAAAAGTCAAATCTCGTTTGGTACCGAAAACTCTCAACTTCTTGGAAAAAAGTCGTCGCGTTGATGTGTGTGAAACAATGCTTTTAGACTATCAGGACAAGCTCAAATGCATCCTTACGGGAGATGAGACTTGGATTTATGCTTACGACCCTAAAACAACCGACGGATCAAGCGAATATCGTGCTAAAGGCGAGTCCAGACCGAAAAGAGCACGTCAAAGTCGTTCAAAAATAAAGGTCATGATGACAGTTCTTTTCGATTTTCGTGGTGTGGTGCACTATGAATCCTTCCACCTGGCCAAACTGTTAAGAAGGAATATTATTTGAGCGTTATGCGTCGTTTACGTGAAGCAATTCGTCTAAAAAGACCAGAATTATGGGCCAACAACTCTTGGTTTTTGCATCACGATAATGCACCGTCTCACACTGCACTCGTTCTTCGTGACCATTTCGCCAAAAATTCCACGCATATCGTTCCGCAACCAGCGTATTCGCCTGATTTGGCTCCGTGTGACTTCTGGCTATTCCCAAAAGAGACCACTCCGGGGAACGCGTTTCGAGTCGATTGAGAAGATAAAAGCTGAATCGAAGAAGGTGCTGATGGCTATACCGGAAATGGAATATTTGGCATGTTTCGGGGATTGGAACAATCGTTAGCAAAGGTATATTTCATCGAGAGAGGATTATTTTGAAGGGGATGAAATTGATTTAGAAGAATAAATAAAGATTTTTCATTTTACAACCAAATTCACCTTACTTTTTGCCCACAGTTTGTTTGTTATGATAAAGTGCCTGTAGCTAGCCTACAGCGTTCTTCCTTCATACAAACGAATCTTACCCAACTGCTGCAGCACGTTCAAAAAACGAGTACCCCTCAAAACCCTCTATTCTTAGAATTTTATGGTGCTCACACTCCCCAACATAAACATACGCCTGTACGCCGGAAGGTCCGTACGCCCGTAACAGCTGACACGATGAAACAACGATCTACGATACTACGGAACGGAACGGTGGTGAGAATTCATTTACACCGTAAATGTCAGCTGTTAGGCGGTAGTCTAAGCACATAAATTTATAGTAATCACTTGGATTGTTGCCATCACTGGATTGCTGCGGTTGATCATTTCTTAATTCACTATTCCAGATATCCCGCAATAAAATTTCAAGTTCCGCCACATAGTAGTGGTACCTTTGTAGATATCTTTGTGCATTAACGAAGCCGATGGAAATAATAAATTTATTGGAATAAAAATATGGTACAGCGAATTGAAGTTTAACGGCAATGCCGTAAAATATATTTTGTTGAATGAACTAGAAAAAAAGTACAGGCCTTAAACATTTGGTTTTAGATTCTCACTATCAAATTAAAAATGCCTGATATTTGTCCGTTGCAGACATTCACAATCAACCCGACTGGACGCCTGCATATTATTGCACACAGTGGCTCTCAAATTATGTGTCAACTTTTTAATTCATTGATTTTTGAGACTAAAAGTATGCAATCAGTTTTCACACGCATTGGAAGTTGAGCAATGGCAGCTCTTTTTCTCCCATGACTGACCAAATTCAATATTTGTGCATATGTATGTATGTGTGTTAGTACTAAAAAAAAGATTTGTAAACATTTTTGGAAGGCATAGCTATTTTTGCGGACTTAATTTTTTCTTGTTGATGATAATTAAGCAAAAATACGAATTGGATAATTTATCGATATTCATATTATTTTGGAATTTATAGCTGCCACAATTAACAGTACTGTAATCGGATGAGTAGTTTTTGACTTCCTGCTGTTTATACTCGTACACATGCCCCACAAAGTCTGCGTTCACCCGAATAGCCTTCTTAAATTTATTAAAAACAAAATAGAATATTATGATTAAATTGAAATCTTTACTATTTGTTTATTCACTACATTCCCAGCTTTTAAGGGCACAAAAAAAACAAGATTCCTCTCTTCACTTTTTAGATAGCGGGAAAATAATTTCAGCAGCATGTAAATGCGGCACCAAAAAGTCTGCGTGCAGCCTGTTTATTTTAATGATACCGTTAATTTTAAGATATTTTTCCTTGTTTATATTATATTAATTTTTGATTGCGCATTACTTCGACTGAATGTTAACAAAGCTTAGCTGAACATTTTATTTATAACTGGAGATAATTAAAGAACATGGAAGGAAAGTGAAAAGAAATAAGCGTGTCTGAGAGGAAAATAATTATAAAAATGCGGAAAGACGGAAAAAGTTTCCGAAATATTGGAAAATCTATTGGGAGAACGTATTTCTCTATTCAGCGAGTTGTAACAAATTTTCGGCAAACTGGAATTTTCGCATCTAAGCCCAGGTCAGGGCGTCTGAAAAATTATCGACCCGGGAACAGCGTTCTATAATCAACTTGGCAAAGGTTGACCCCCGGATTACATCCTCAAAATTAGCTGAAAACATAAATCAAAGATTTAAAAAAAGTTTTTGCGCTGAAACCGCCAAAAAAGTTCTACGTCAAGCTATATACCAGGGTAGAATCGCCCGAAGAAAGCCTTTCATTTCTCTTGTGAACAGACGTAAACGCATTCAGTTTGCTAATGAGTACATAAATAAGCCTCCCGAGTTCTGGAAAAAAGTAATATTTTCAGATGAAAGTAAATTTTGTATATTCGGAATAAAAGGCCGTCAAATTGTTTGGCCTGGAACCTGGAACTGCTCTTGAAAAACAAAATCTTATTGGCACGGTTAAGCACGGAGGTGGCGGGGTTATGGTTTGGGGCTGCA
This sequence comes from Anastrepha obliqua, assembly GCF_027943255.1. Taxonomy (NCBI): domain Eukaryota; kingdom Metazoa; phylum Arthropoda; class Insecta; order Diptera; family Tephritidae; genus Anastrepha; species Anastrepha obliqua. The sequence goes on from NC_072894.1 coordinate 124,460,617, forward strand.
TGGCGGCAAATGGGGTGGGTCAATTAGAATTGATTCGACGATGGATAAATGGGGATACTTGAACATACTAAAACGGAATTTAAAGCAAAGTGCAGAAAATCTCGGCTTATCAAGAACATTTTGGTTTCAACAAGATAACGACCCGAAGCACACAGCCGAGATCGTTAAGCTTTGGCTCTTGTACAACGCCCCAAAACAGCTTAAAACACCGCCACAGTCCCCAGATCTTAACCCCATCGAGCATCTGTGGGATCTATTGGAAAAAAGAATTCATCAGCAAGTGATTACTAGTAAAGAGGTTTTGCGGAGTGTCATGCAGGCAGAATGGAGGAAGATAACAGCAGAGGAAACAGAGAAACTAGTAAGTTCAATGCCAAATAGGCTGAGTGAAGTCCTGAAGCAACGTGGATATCCAACTAAATATTAGATTTAATTTTTGCATATAGCATATCATGTTTTTGTATTAGACTTTAAGATTGCACGCAGACTTTATGGTCGCTTTATTTACTTGTTACAGCCATTATTCACCGTTCTCTAAAAACTTATGTGAGGAATCTTGAAATTTTGTTTTGTTTTTGAAACTTAAGCATGTAATAAACATATAAATATATACAAATTTATAAAAATTATAAAAATTATAAAATCAGGTTGTGTGTTTCATTCACTAAAAAGTTATTGTAGGGTGAACGCAGACTTTGTGGGGCATGTGTATGTCAATTTTATGATTTTTCATACATTTTGGAAAATTACGCAAATTATATCGAAAAAGCATCGCAGAATAGATTAGCATGAAAATATAGGGTGGGTCATGTAAAATTTGCTTTTTGAATCGGCTATAAAAAAAAAAAAAATCAATATTTTTTCAAACTTTTTTTTTTATTTTGAACATTAAACATTGTCATTTATGAATAAAAAATAATATCGTTCAAATGACTGCCACGACTGGCTTTACAGTAGGCCATCCCGATCAACCCAATTTTTAAGCACATTTTCGATTGTTTGGGGTTCAATTTCATGAATGGCAACTTTGATTTCGTGTTTCGAAGCATCAATCGTCTCTGGATGGTTCGCATAGCATTTGTCCTTAACGGTTCCCCACAAAAAATAGTCCAACGGGCTTGAATCACAGCTCCGGGGCGGCCAATTGATATCGGAATTTCGGCTGATTATTCGGTTTTCAAAAACGGTAGCCAAAAGTTCGAGTGTAACGTTGGCAGTGTAACAAGTTCCACCGTCCTGTTGAAACCAAATGTCATCCATGTCATCCTCTTCAATTTTTGGGAACAAAAACTCGTTGAGCATGTCACGGTAACGCTCGCCATTTACTGTAACCGCGGCCCCTCGCTCATTGAGCGTGCATTTCCATCTATGACACTTAAGACGTACAAAAACGCCGCCTGATCGTCGTGCTCCATCTCTTCGCTCCAGCGTTTGTCTTCCTTATTACGTTTTTTTGCGGAGGGTGCGTACCAGCATGGATTGTGAAAGGACATTGACATTCCCATGGCTCAATCCACATTTTGTGGCGTATTAAAAGACGTGTTACACACTCTTCAATGTCACCTATGTCGTCAGTGGGTGAATCTTGATTTAAGCAACGAAGAAAAAAGGCAAGCAAAGATGGACTTTTATCAAAAATATGGATTTCCTGGTGCGATTTTATGTGTAGACGGAACACACATTAAAATTGTTGCGCCATCTAAGGACAAATTCCTGTATTTCAATCGTAAAGGGTACTATAGCATCAATGCTATGATTGTAAGTGTTGCAAAAACTGATATTTCAAATATCTTTCTAATTTTTTATTATTGCAGATATGCGATAATAAAATGAGAATTCGTTAGGTGAATGCGCAGTATCCTGGCAGCAACCACGATGCTCATATTTGGAACGTAAGCAGCGCGCGAAATTTTTTTGAAAATAAATACCCAAACGGCGAACGAAACACTTGGCTTTTGGGTATGTGCATACACATATAGACCGTTTGAATAATTTTTTGCTAAAATGATTTTATTTATTCCACAGGAGACGCTGGATATGCTCTAGAGCCATGGTTAATGACACCTTTTCGTTCACCTACAACAGGAAGCGTCGAAGGAAACTACAATAAAATACATGCAAAAGCCAGAAATACTATAGAAAGGACCATAGGTGTATTTAAGAACCGATTCAGATGCCTTCTGGGTGCTCGTGAGCTTTATTATGAGCCCATGAAGGTTTGCCAAATAGTAAACGTTGCCGCAGCATTGCACAATATTTGTATCCATTAGCGCGTTGTTGATGATTTTTCAGAAAATTTTGAAGAAAACCATTTTAATCAAACGTATGAACCCTCTCCTTCAACATATACTGATGCAGTTATTCGGATAAGGGAATCTATATCTTCAACATTAACACGACTATAACATTCACTTAAAAAATAGCAAGACTTATATGTATTATGCATTAAATGTATGTCTGTTCTTTTTTGTTTTCCGCTAGCTTCCTTTTAATATACGCCTTCCAGTCTAGCCATACCTAGTAAATACGATATATATACATATATACACACAAGTAAGGCACAGTAAACATTTGTAGTTTTCAATAAAAAATGTGTATTAATTTTTTTTTTTTTGACAACGTTTCGAGGCTCTTATTTTCTACTTCTAACATTTGTTGTTTTATTTGATTTTTGGCCGCATTCAAGCACTCCATGTTTCTATGGTGCCTACGCGTTTCTTCCAGGTCGGCTGCTTTCAGGTCGCACATTTTTTCCAGTGCCGAATACATTCCCTGCATAGTCGAAGCGAGATTGTCTAGCTTCATATCTTGCTGTTCAAAATGCTGCAGACTCTTTGCTTGGAAGTCCTTTTGAAGCGCTAGCTGCTCTTTTATAAGATCTGCAGTACTTGTACCGACTCGCTATTGGACAGTTGGTGCACGTCTCGTGAAAGAAGGACTGCAGTTATCCGACAGCATGGATACGTCCGGATTGGGTCCACTATTCTCTGCCTCGACAGTAGCAGGTAGTCCCACACTTACTGTGCCTGTGATACCGTGCGTGCTGGTCTCTAAAGCGGTCAGTCTGATGACTTCTTCTTCCATCTCATTAAAGTGGTGCTGCTTATATCGGCCACCGCCAGTTGTTGTTTGCTCCCTATTGTTTTCTGACAATTTTCGCTTTGTATAAGCCTTCCAATCTAACCACACCTGATATAAAAATATGTTGTGCAAACGGTTAATGTACTTCTATACAGCCCTTTATTACCTTTTTGCAGCTTGATACATCTTTGGTTGGTGGGCCTATACTGTTAAGCTGCTTCGCAACATTTTGCCAAAACTCGGCTACCTCTTCCTTCGAGTATTTGGAGAACCCCTGAGCAATTTCTGGCTTCTCCTTTATTAGCTCCAACAAACTGGCATACTACTTACGTGTTGTTACAACTTTGTGCCTGTAAAAATCAAATAAAAGTACATATACTTAAAAAATTCCTTTTTGTTTATAGTTTAGTTCATATAGGACTTACATTGTACAGCTTTCTTATTTTTCTCCTTTTAAATTTTCTTTTTATTACTACTTCTAATTTTTGTCCGTTAGTCTAATGTTGTCGTAGAAAAATTTTACGAAACGGTAAGATTTGACGTTACGAGTGTATTCAGTGAATGCTACTCCACGAATTTCGAATGTGTGTTCGGAGCTATTCGAATTGTATGATTACAATTTCTTAGTTTCTACGAAAAACAGTCTACGACGGATTCTATGATAGGGCTGAAGATTTTTTTAGTCCACCAACTTTATACACAATAAATAAACTGTTAGATGATACATTAAATAACTGTATTTACGCTTTTAGAATAGTTTTTAAAATTGGTGTCTTTTTGTTCATGGCAATAATGCACAAGCGAGAAAGTGTTGTTAAAAAGGTGTTTTTCTGTTAAGCCAAGCAAGATTAAATGTGTGTCTGTCATTAAATTATGCAAATAAACTCTTTTAGACCACCACTTACCTCTTTTTTTTTAATAAATATCATTCTTATCTACCGAAAAAAGGAAACAGAAAAAATACGAAAACATGCGTATTCATATCAGTACATGCAAGTGCACATGTACAGTGGGGAGCAAAACTGAGTACATGTTCGAAGACTTTGTACAAAAATGCCCACAGAATGAAAACGATCAAAGCAAATGAAACAATTTTTTTTTAATTTTGCTGTATCAATTCAGAATACATTTCAGTGAAAGAGAAATAAAAAATCAAAAGAATGATGAAAATGAAAATGAAAAACAAAAACAACTCGCATGTACTCAGTTTTGCACATTTCTATTTTTAGCTATGTTATCGCCGAATGCATCTTCATTTACAGTTATCAAGCAGCAAAATCATCCCAAAAAGAAAGAAATATGTAATTTATTTTATTTTAGTCTTTCGGTAAGATCAGTGCAATCAATTGCATTAATATTTGAAGTGTTCCTAAAATTTAACAAAAATGAAAAAAATTCCTTTTGACGTTGAGAATAATATCAAGTGCCTAACAGAACAAGGCTCTTCGTCTCGAAAAATTGCAAAGGCTTTAAATATTAGTCAGTCAGTGGTAATTAGAGTGCAGAAAAGGTGTGGAATTGCCGACAAAAAAATTCTGGTGGACGCCCACGACTTTTAAAAGATGGTGACGCAAGGCTCATAGTCACAAACTTGAAGAGAGACCCTCAGCTAACACCAAAAGATGCTGCGGCTGCTATTGGCAAAAATGTTAGTCGATGGACAATAAGGAGAGCCCTTCAAAAAATCGGATACGTGGCTGAGATCAAAAAGAAAAAACCGGCATTATCTAAAAAAAATGTTCAGGCTCGTTTAAAATTTTCCAAAAAACACCGAGACTGGACCGTAGACGACTGGAAAAAAGTCAGATGAGTCAACATTTAACCACTACCAGTCCGACGGGAAGCAATATTGCTGGAAGCGTCCAGGCAAATCATTGCAAAGACGCCATATAAAGGAAACCGTCAAGCACGGAGGCGGCAATATTATGGCGTGGGGTTGCTTTACGTGGTGGAAGCTTGGTCCCTTAGTAAAAATAGATGGCATAATGAAAAGGGAGGACTACCTGAGTATTCTTCACACCCATCTTACCAGCTTTGTGAACGTATGCGCATATCAGTCAGCTGAACTTACATTTCAGCAGGACGGAGACCCCAAGCATACAGCAAAGGTGGTTAAGGAATGGCTGACGACTCAAAGTTTTAAGTTGATGGAGTGGCCCCCACAAAGTCCCGACCTCAATCCGTTTGAGAACTTGTGGTCAGTAGTGAAGCGACGGTTGGGACAATATGATACTCCTCCCACTAACCTCGACATGTTATGGCAAAGAATAAACTATGAATGGAATCAAATTCCCCACGACATTTTGCATAATTTGGTAGAAAGTATGCCTAGACGTATTCTTTCAGTCATAAAAAATAAAGGTCTATGGACCAAGAATTAAAAAAAAGCCAAATCGAATATGTACTCAGTTTTGCTCCCCACTGTATGTATGTATGTGTGTATGTATGTATGCTGTATACTCGTATGCGAGCTGGTTAACCCTTTCGGTACGGCTGGTACCTATGTGTACCACCAAAGTTTAAACGTCCCTAAAATGTTTAATTTAAATTCAATCGAGTTTAGAAATGTACCGTGCCGTCTGTTGAGATTTTCGCAATCCGCACGTGCCTTTAGAGTACAGTTTTACATTCCCGTTATGCTCAGATTCGTATTTCTTCTATTGAGAGTAGTTGAAAAGTGCAGCGCGTGCACGTTTTGTGAAAGATATCTGTGCATTCATAGAGATTTATTGGCAGATAACAACATATTTTAGAGAACTAAGATTTATACCACATATTTGAAGTAAATCCGGTAAGAAAATGTAAATAAAAGTATATTTTTAGTGCAAATTCTACAGGTGGAACGTATGTGTACTAGTAGTCTTCTTAAGTGGTACATATTAGTACCAGTAGTCCGGTGAATACAACTTATTTTTCAATAGACTCCACACAGGATTTAGTCAGTAATAGGAACCAGGACGATATACGTAAGTTGTTGGAGGAGGAAGATGAAAGTTGCAGTGATTTGGAAGACTTTTCATGCGGAAGCTCTGATAATTTTGTTCCAAGCGAAAACTATAAGTCAAGCTCTTCCAGTGCGGAAGACTTAGATAATGGCAACATAAACGAGGATATAGGGGATATAAATGAATTTGTTACAAACACATTAGACTGTGACGAACCACACGATGAAAATTTTGACTCGAAGTCTCTGGAAGATTTTGTTCTTAAGCGAACTGCAAGCACTTCCCGTAACTGCAAAATTTCATCAGATATACCTCGCACAGCAAGTATTGGTGACATTTTTCAAAAACTTATGCCGAAATCCGTTTATATGTACATAGCTCAGTGCACGAATCAGCGTGAGAAAAAAACAAAAACTGACTAAAACTACTGCTGGCAAAATAAAAGTGGATGCATGTTCATTATGTGCTATAATCGACTTCCTTGCGTGAAAGATTATTGATCCCTTCATACATATATCTCTGGGTAATAAATCTATTCAAGAAGCAATTGCTATGGATCGATTCCTATTTATCACATCTAAGATGTATTTCGCATGCCCGGAAAAACCATTAGACTGTAGTAAGACTTATTACCTAGACGATTTGGTAGAATGTCTAAAAAAAAAACTTTCCAAAAGTGTAGACAAGACAGCAGCTTCCAAAGTATAGATGAATCGATGAAAAAATCCAAGGGCCGCAGCTCACTGAAGCAATACATGCCCCTAAAACCGGCGAAAAGAGGTATAAAAACGTGGCTTAGGTGTGACGCTGTAACAGGTTACGATTTCAATATTTATTGTGGAGAAGACCTCGAAGAACACTCGGGAACCCTTGGAGACAGAGCTCATCAGCTCAGCCGCAGAAAATGATGTTACTTTGTGTTTCGATCGCTTTTTCACATCAGTTAATCTGTCAAATACTTTACCTTATCCGTTCCCGAGTTTACAAGTAAAAAACTTGAGCGAGGAGAAGCAGAATTCAAAAGTACATAATCTGTTTTTTATGCGTAAAATGACAGGACACGAAGGAGGTTTTGATAATAAGTAATTACCACGAACCAGGCGTGACGTTTGTTACAAAAACTTTAAAAACAGGGGAAAAAATCCAAGTGCCATGTCCAAACGCAATTCAATTTCATCGTCAAATTATGGGAGGTGTTGATTTAACCGATCAAATGAGTGAACTTTTCGAATATGATCCGATGTCGGATAAATGGTGGAAGAAGGTTTTTTACCGCTTTCTTATGATGGCAGACGTAAACGCTTGGCTCATTTATAATGAACTTAGAAGGGAAAAATGCCTTTCAAATCGATTTTGGTGACCTTGGCAGAGACACTCATAGATGAAGTCTCCAAAGTCACAGCTGTTCCTAGGTCGGTAGGGCCAGGACCAGTACGTCGGGTGACAGGGCAGAAACATCTACCTATTGAAGGCGATACACGACGGTGTTATATTAGTAGCAGCAAACAAAAAAAAAAAAAACAGACACGTACAAAAACAATATGTAAGGAGTGCCAAGTTCCCTTGTGCAAGTTTTGATTTGCATAATTTCATACATAATTTTATTTAAAACTATTACATTGCTTTGAATTGCCATCTATGTATTTGATTACTAATTGTTCGATTCTTTATAAAATTACAAATTTTGTGTATTATTTACATGCAAAATAAATGAACTATTTCGTTTTATTATTGTAAGAAAAAACATGGTCTAGAATGTTTTATAGGACGGTTGGTACACACAAAAAAAAAAAAATAATTAATTGGCGCGTACACTTCTGTTAGGTGTTTGGCCGAGCTCCTCTTCCTATTTGTGGTGTGCGTCTTGATGTTGTTCCACAAATGGAGGGACCTACAGTTTCAAGCCGACTCCGAAAGGCAGATATTTTTATGAGGAGCTTTTTCATGGCAGAAATACACTCGGAGGTTTTGCCATTGCCTGCCGAGATTCGAGCCAACGACCTCTCTGTGTATTCCGAATGGTAATCACGCACCAACCCATTCGGCTAGGGCGGCCGCCACATATGTACCACATAACATCCCGGATGGTACAATGGTTTACCACCACCTCCCACGGTCAGCCTCTTATCCCACGTCCCTTTCGACACCAAAGAAATTTTATTTGGTGCCCAAACAACTCCTTTTTTGCATTAAGCGAAATTTACTACTGCGCATAGAGTTCCGTACCGAAAGGGTTAAAGGAGAACAGCTCACTCGCCTTTTTAGATTGATTTGGGTTGCTCACAAAATTCGCTCGAATAGCGGGCATTGTCACATAAATAGTTTTATATGTATGTATATATGTATGTGAAGTAAGTAACGGTACTGCCAGTGCGTTGAATTCGATGAATAAATTATATTAAAAGGGGAAGACTGAAATTCAATAGTTTCCCTTTTATTTTTTATGACTTAAAGAGCTTTAGTGCAGCCTGAAATCCTTTCCGTTGCCGCCACGGTCTATTTTATTTGCGTTAGTACATTTGCCATATGTATGTATTTCAAAGGGATTTTGTGGCATTAAAAATGTTTTTTCTAAATTTCCTAGCAATGGAGAACGGCCAGACCAGAGTGCAAACGAACATTCAAATTTTTAGCTCAGCTTAATTGATTGACATTTACTCACATTTACTTACACAAGTTCAAACAATTGACACTTATTTTTCGCGTGAAAAGCTGGAAAGTAGTTTGAGAAAGTTGCTTTCAACTTTTCGAGAAGCAATTTCGAATTATCGAATTAGCAGAAAGTAAATTAAATTGCAAGCTCTGAAAAAGCAAATTTTGCTTTTATGAAAAGTGCTGTCAAATTTTTCTGCTCTTGGGATATTCTGTGTTAGCTGGGCGGCTGAACACTGAATAGAATGATTGATGACCAAAACTGGTATTTAGCGTTACTAAGAGATTCGCTCGTGATGCACTATTTCGGGAGTTTTAGTAAATTACCGATGCTATGGTCCGAAATATTCCTCAATGAGAGAAGCAGGTGGAACCAAGGCAGTTGCGATCTGCAAACTGATGGGCAGTAACATGGTCGATCCAGAATGCCATTTTTGACTACTTTTAATCTGAATAATAAATCTAAATGAACTCAATCAAAAAAACGCAACGCAAACGATGATTACTTGGCTTCAGCTCTTCCACGAGTACTTTCGATGAATAAAAATGTCAACACAGTTTCCCACTCTCTGCTGTCAAACCACAGCTATCGATATCGATAGTTCTCAAAACAAACAAAACAAATCTTCCGATACTATTGTTTCTTCTTCTTTTTGATTGGTGCGATAACCTCTTACGCGGTTTTGGACGAGTTGAACTAACCGGAGCCAGTTGGGCACACCAAGTGAAGCCAAGTTCTTCTCCACCTGATCTTTTCAACGCAGAGGAGGCCTTCCTCTTCCTCTGCTACCACCGGCTGGTGCCGTATCGAATACTTTCAGAACCGGAGTGTTTGTTAATTTTTTTTTATATAATATAAAAAAATAAAGAATTTCTTTTTATTTTTTGTAAAAGTTTAACTCATAATACAATAAAAACAATAAAAATCTATGGGTGGTGCATTCTGGAAGAAAATTAAAAAATAAAAATTCCCTCAAAGTTTAAAATTTTTTAGCCACAGTTTTTAGAAAAATATGGCTATGCAGTTTCGTAAACCATTTGGTTTGGTATAATTTTATTCAAGTTTAAAGTGTAGCAAAGTTCACCTCAATTTTTGAAAAAAAAAAAATTTGTTTTATTAATGGTATTCGCCATTTTTTTCTATATATCGAATGCTCGAAAGTTGTTTATATGGGAGAAAGGGCTAAACAACTGCAACCAAAACAATGATAGAAATTAGAATAAAGAATTAGAATTTTCACCCGCTTTACCCTTACATAGTGTTAAACCCCGAAATTAATTGAGCTGCAAAACCGCATATCGAGAATTTTTGAAAATTCTGACTAAAAAGTTGGAACATTTTATGATTTTTCTTTTTTATTTTCGTGCAAAGTTTGAAGCTTTGAGTGATATAGTTTTTGTGGTAGGGCAGCAGTTTTTTAATTCCTTTGAGGCATCTTGGATTCTTAAATTTTCCTATGATCAGCAAAGGTAGTCTATGTGTGCCCGTATTGTTTCCACATACCAGGGCTGTTGTGCGGGATTTGCTTGCTTTGAATCCAGGCGCTGCCATTTCTTTTTTAGAGACAAGGGATTTGGTCGACATTCTCTTCCAGTATAACCCAGTTTCATCTGCATTGTAGACGCTACTGTCCTTATAACACTGCTTTACAAGCAAACTCTTAAAACTTTCTTTGAACTTTTCAGCAGCTTCAATGTCAGCTGAAACTCCCATTGAATATCTAGCTCTCTAATTCCATGCCTAGACTTGAATCTTTCGAGCCAACCAGTAGATTCTTTAAAATCATTGCTTTCTGCCAAGCTTTCTGTTCATTTCTAATGCCTTTTCGCAAATCAAAGGACAATTTATTGATTGACCTTGAGCATTTATATGCATGAACCATGAGTAAACTGCACTGTTTCATTGTTTTTCTATGCAAGCTTCCATCTTCACTGTCCAGCATACAAGCAAACTTTGTGATAGATTCACTGTTTTTTTTAATGTCAGCTATCGTTGAATTCCCAACACCAAACTCTCGAGCTAAACTTGATCCACTTGCACCTTTTTTTAATCGTTCCAAAATTTTAAGTTTGTCAGAAAGACTAAGCACAACTCGTTTACGTTTTCGGCATTGTCGTTTTCGGCACGGACCGTTAAAACAACACTGAAGTCAGTCAACGTCAATAGAGAAACAAACTGATTAGACGGATCCATACTTCTGCCGGCAGCTCGTGTTTTAATGAGAGATTGTCAAACAAAACGGTCGGCGTCGGATGCGCGTTCGATGCGCGTTCGTTTCGCGGCACGTTAACACCACCGACGCTGTTATATTATATTATATTTAGGAACTGCGATACTAACTTAAATTCACAAAGCCCGTGACAGAAAGCAAGTATAGGGTTTTTCAGTAAGAGCGCTTCAACTTTTGAACTTTTTTGAATAAAACACAAACGGTTTGACTTTTTTAACTAATTTTTTTTTATTATCGAGTTTGAACATATACATTTAAGTATGAAATTCGATTTCTTTTGCATGACCACCGCGTGCACGTTTTACGAAGTCCAATCGTTGAACCCAATTTTCGACCACTCTTTTGCATAAATCGGCCGAAATTCCAGCAATTTCGCGTTCAATATTGGCTCTGAGCTCACAAATCGTCGCCGGCTTGTTACTGTAGACCAATGACTTCACATAACCCCAAAACGGGACGGCTTGTTAAATGGACCGTAAAATGGCCGTAATGCTCTTAAAGTAGCAGCAACAGAACGATTATTTTCATAAAAAATTTGCATGATTTGCAATCGTTGCTCAAGTGTGTAGCGTTCCATGATGAAATGTATACTAATGAAGTTTACAAATGACAAGCGAAAAATAAAAAATATTGCGTCGTTCGCCCTACCTATCGGAAAAAAGTTGAAGCGCCCCTATTGAATAACCCTATATTAAAAATAAAACGAAATAATAACAAATAAATATTCAAAACTTCGAAATATGTGACGCTGCTTTTATTTTGACCACCACTGCATATATGGAGTCGCGCTCGACTAAGAAATATTACGTACCAGAGGAATAGAAATTGTACTACTTTCGCCCCTCAATACTCTTTTCTGCAATGATTAATTCAAGTTTTCCGAACCACGCTCTCAAATCTTTTTTTCAGAAATCTAACCGGCAAGAAACTTTTCGGAAATAGTTCTTCACTGATTCTACAAAGTACTAATAAGAGCAATAATAATAAAATAGTTCCAATGGTCACTCTACCACGCAGCTAACGCATGAAGAGCAAAGGATTGTTAAATGGCGAATTCTTAAACCATTCAAGTACATTAAGTATTCAATAATCGGTTTAAGAAAATAGAGATTAACGATCATTAATAACTTATTGACGGATGATAGTATCGTTTTCTTGAGATGAAAAGGTGAGTACGATATATGAAAAGTGCTCTAAAAAGAGTTAAAGACTTGACATAAGCAATTTGTTTTATAAGATTCCTAGAAAAACAGATCTATAGTCTTAAGATTCTAGGGGAACAGTAGCCTTTTTTTTGGAAGTACCATAAATATAATACCTGGAAACTCTATAATAATCCCAGTTTTATTATATTCATAGCATTTAAAGAGTTTAAAGTTATTTCATTTTTCGGGTTTTTGACAAGTCTGACTTCAGGTCCCCTACCAATACAAAACAAACAAGAGAAGGAAAAATTACATGTTTGCGAAAATCCAGTAAATGGATTGGTAATATTATGATTTATGAGATTTAAAATAAGCAAACTAATGAAAACGAAATGTTGTGTGTTGAACTGTGAAAGCACCAATTAATATAAAGCCTCTAAATGCAATTTTTGTGTGTTTTTATGCGGAAGTCGCCATGGTGTGTGTGCGCGTACGATATCTTATATTTGTTTGTTTCCTGCTTTTGACTACTCTTCCTCTTCATATATAAGAAATTCCCCTTTCTTCGGTTCGTTTATTCATGGGATTTGACGACACAGCGAGTTCGGAAGACGTAACCTTGTATTCTACTATCCTTGTGATGCCAAATAGCCGAATTATCCAAATGTTTGGTGAGCACTTCGTTCCCACTTTCGACGAAGTTAGTTTTAATGCTCAACGTCTTCTCCCACCGTCGTGCTAGTGCATCTTGATACTTTTTTCGGATCTTTTGTGCAACTACGTGAAAGTGGATAGGTCCACTTAATTCATAGTGGGCTTTAGCACTTCACATAAGACACTCAATAAGATAGGAATTGAGAATTAGGCACTCCAAAATACCACTCGGCACAACTCATCTCGACGGCGACGGCGAACAGAATTGTCACATTTGGAGGGGAAACAATTAACACGTCATTGCGGAAAAACCAAATTTTCGTTTCCGCATGCAGATATTCAGTTATCGCGGAAAAGCTCAATCTCTAGATGCATAATATGTACAATTTGATAATATTGATATTGACAGGCTTTTGAATAACAAACAAACACAACAATCTAAACAATTGTATAACACACCAAACATAATACGACGCTCCACCGCGTCTAAATGCGTAGTAGGGGGGTCGCTCCCAATCTCCAAAAACAAAAAATGAAAATAAATAAACAATCCGAGTGTTAACTGAAAGCCATTAAACAATCATAAAAACACTATTTGCCAACAATACATACATTCCATGCAAAGCAACTACTGCTAAAAGGTTCAAACGCATCGACCCGCTGCATCAACAAATAAATCAACGATCGAACCAGCGAGCCATCGAACTTGTGAACAACGCAACATGTTGGTAAACAAATATTTGCAAAATCAACAACACTGCTGACACGCGATCGGTGGAAGAGCAGCATGAAATTAAACACACCAAAAGCGCCACAAACAATGGAGCTTTCCAAGTGAGGAATAAGCAGAGAACGAGTGTGCGTGTGTGTGCGCGTGTCGCGTGCGAGAAGTAGAGAGCGTAAAAACAATGAGCGGTAGAGTTCAAAAAGCGGCAAGTCATCTCACATAGGGGGCTGCTTTTGGCTTGAGCGATTTGCACAGATATGTGGATACTTTAGACAGATTTTCGAGCAAAACATAAATGCAAAAAAAAAAAAAAACCAAATCGCACAGCACCTACCAACTAGCCAAGTAACACACGGATGCGATGTAACTATTGGGGAGCACTGCTAATAGTTTCAGTTGCAGGCGGTCGCGCAAACAAAGTAGTCGTGTGTGAGTGAGCGAGCGGTTGGCGGCGGGTACATTTAATAACCTCAGCTTCAAAACGCTTTGTACACCATCGATCGAGTCGATTGGAAATTTAAAGCGCGTGTGACGTAAAAATCGCAAGAAATTTTAAGAAAAGTTGAAACCAAATTATTAATCGCGTGTGCTCGCTGCAGGAAGTCAAAGCAATAAAATTCACGGGTTCATCTTGCCATTCGGATTCCAGGCAGTCCAAAGCTCAATTTTTCATTTGCAGCCAGAAGAGAAAATTAAGTGACTTGACGTTGTTGTGAGCAATAACTTTTACGAGTATTTTACGATTGCAGAGGAAAATGCAAAAAAGGTTGAATAAAATTTAAAACCAAATAAAGTGATTGTGCAAGCTGCAACTATATTACAATAGTAATAACAACAATAACAAGGGACAGTGTAATTTTCTTAAACATAGAGCAAGCAAAACAAAGAAAATTCGCAGAAAAATTGTGAAATCTGGTATTTTGCGAAATTTTTTGAAAAAGAAAACGGGCAGAAAACCGCGCTACCTGAGTGCTGAGCATGCACAGTAAGTACAACAAAAACAATAACAAGGTGAAGAGGTGAAGATAATGTTAAGATAGTGGGTAGGAATACGTAATAACAAAAAGCAGGTTGCTGGTTTTTAAAGATAAGCAGCGAGGACTTGTACTTCTAAGAAAACTTAAATACAACTTTTTAATTCTAAAGATGTTCAACTTTATGATATCACTAGCTTATACCCGTGGGTTTCACCCCACTTTTCTATCAAAAAGTATGCAATGTAAATAAAACAACTTTAACTTTTTTAAGTCAGTTTAGGAATTATTTAAAACGATCGGATATACGACATTTTTTGTTATATTATTTTGAGTATAAATAAAAAGGTTTTTCGGTGCGCCAACTCTGGAGCAGGCTACATATAATTGGCCATGGGTAAAACATGAGTTGGTTAGATTGATTCCTACTACAGCTAATGATTGTCCCTGAGCTTTATTTATGGACATTGCGAAAGCCAGTCTAATAGGAAATTGGAGGCGTTTAAAATTGAAAGGTTATCCGTCGGTATCATTGGAATACTTGGTATGAAAACTTTGTGGTTTTCAAAATTTCCTGATTAAACCATAGCTTCTATAACATTCGGTAAAAGTTTCGTGATGATTAGCCTTGTGCCATTGTATAAACGTGGAGGATCCAAATTACGCAGCATAATTATCATGGCCCCCTTTTTAAGCATCAGTCGATGAGGAGGAATTCCTGATGGGTCCAAGGAGTTAAGAAACTCAACGGGATAATGAACAGCCTGGGATTCTTCGACGACTGTGTCAATGGAATGATAAGTTGTGACAGTTCCTGGTAGTATTTCTTGAATTTTGGAATTAATGACATTTACATCGTCATTCTTAGGTGCCAAAATTGCCCTTTCTCGAAGCCATCTATAGTTTGTGTGATTGGCTGAAATATTTGTAAATACCCTTTCTATCAAAGCATCGACTGATAACATAAGTTGACAAAAACCTGGAGGAAAAGAAATTAAATTTGGTGGTAAAGAAACTGGTATTTTTCCATTGCCTATTGTAAGTAGTTGTTCAGAAAAAACTTCTGCTGAAGCATCTCCTCCCAAATATGCTCTCATATTTGTATAAAGAGTCAATTTTTGAACGTAGTCCCATAGGTATGACGATTTTAAGCAGGCATTCACTTCATCTGCGGCGGTTCCTTTCGGAATAACTGGAAGAATTTGTCGAAAATCCCCTGCCATTAAGTGTAAGGCACCACCCATGGGTTGATCATTACCTCTCAAGTCTCTCAGAGATCGGTCTAAAGCTTCCAGCGACTTTTTATGGGCCATTGTGCACTCATCCCACACGATTAGCTTACATGTCTTTAGAACCCTACCTTGACCTGAGTTTTTGCTTGTATTGCACATCGGTATGTCAGATATTTGCATAGACAGTGGTAACTTAAAAGCTGAGTGAGCTGTTCGTCCGCCACACAAAAGGGTAGCCGCTATTCCTGAAGAAACAACTGCCACAACGATTTCTTTCTTTTCTCTTACATCAGCCAATATCAAATTAAGCAGAAATGTTTTGCCGGTTGCTCCAGGCGCATCCAAAAAAATCAATCCTCCCTTATTTTCAATAATCATTCCTTGAATAGTTTCGTACGCGACTTTTTGATCCGTAACCTCTATCGTTGATAATATATAATAAATTCGTTTCTATATCAAATGGTCTAACCCCCATTTTTCTCTAAGCTCATATTTTTTCTAGGAGTACTAAACACTAACTTCATTAAACTTTTTACCAATTTTTGGTATTCTACCATAAATGCGTCCAGTAATATGCAGTATGAAAAATCCCATTTGTATAGGAGGTGTCACGCCCCATTTCTAGCTATCACCAGTTTTCATCTACACCTGCAGGTATTAACCTTATATGATCTCATACCAAATTTCAGTTGTCTAGCCCAAATACTTCCGGAGATATGGACAATGAAAAATTGCATTTATATGGGAGGTGCCAAGCCACCTTTTTCGTTTTTCTCAGTTTTCTTGGAGATGTTAGGAATTAACCTCATATAACCCCTTCCCAAATTTCATTGGTCTAGCCTAAATACTTCTAGAGATATGGACTATAAAAAATTCCAGTTGTATGGGAGGTGCCATGCCCCCTTTTTCGTTATACGCAGTTTTTCTGGATGTGGTAAGGATTAATGTCATATAACCCCTTACCAAATTTCAGTAGTCTAACGTAAATACTTCCAGAAATACGGCTGGTAAAAATTCCATTTGTATGGGAGGTGCCACTCCCCCTTTTTAGTTATACGCAGTTTTTGTGGATGTGGTAAGGATTAATGTCATATAACCCCTTACCAAATTTCAGTGGTCTAACGTAAATACTTTCAGAAATACGGACTGTTAAAAACTCCATTTGTATGGGAGGTGCCACGCCCCCTATATATATCAAAATATTTTTTAGCCTATGACCATCCCGGTAAGGTATCCAAATCGTGTTTCAAATTTGGTTACGATCGGTTTATGCGTTTAGGACGCAAGTCGATCTATAGATACATACATAATTTGAATTTTATATATATAGATAGGAAACCGGAAGTGCAAACATATAATTCAACCCTGCGTGGATTTCAAAAAATTTTTTGGGCAAAAGTTTTGATAGTCGATTTTACTTAATGGGTCCTTGTAACTTCAATGGCGTTTCAACTACGTGTTGTAAGATTATCTACAACTTTGAAGACTCCAAGAGCTGCTGCACTACAGGACAGATGGCTACGGTATTCTTAACGGAAGTCTATGCCATCTTGAATGTAGCATACTGACTAATTGCGAAAAGGTGGCGGGGTAGTACTCAACCTGCCATAAGAGCCCTCCTAACCCACGCTACGCTTCGAAATAAGTCGGGGAATGTACAAAACAGAGCTGTGACAAAAACTGAATGCGCCAAAACTGCACAGTATTGTCAAACACAACAACGTTTGTCTTATTTGGGTGCCTGGACATTGTGTAATATTACAAGTCACAAGTTGGCTGGTAAACTGTCTAATGAAGGCTCTGAAAGCATACCATTAGGCCCTGCATCTTTTCTAGATGTCAATTCTGCATCGATTCGACTATGGATTGGCAACTCCATGAGGTCTGCCCATAGAAGACGTTGGTTTGAGTTGGGCTCCTCCAGTGTAACCAAGTAATTTGTGAAAGAAGCAAACAGGAAATTAACGAGCTTTCTTCCAGAATTTAGTAGGAAGGACTTGAGAGTAGAGTACTGGGGGAGTAATCACAAGGCACAGCGCCTGTGGTCAGTATATGACTACCATGGGAATCATTTTTTTTTTTGTTTTGCGAATTTTCATTTTGGCGTTTGGGGCTATTTTTGTTTGAGCTTCGACATTTGTAAATATCGCTTTGTGTGTTTGATGGAACTTAGTTTTGTATCACGCCTTTTGTTTTTGATTTACATTATTTCGTAAGCTAAGCGGTATATAGAATGCTGTGTTTTATTCGAGCAATTTTGTGGCGAAATTTTATTTTGATTAATAAAATAGCGAACACCCAATAACGAAAAAAATGTAGTTTTTTATAATTTTTTTTCTTGAAAACGAGCGATATTGTGATAGAAATTTTTATTTATTATATTTTTGCCTCAGAGTTGCATACATACGCACATTACTCTATTAATTAGGCATGCAAGTCGATGCACTTGGCGGTGACTTCTTAGCTAAACGAAATTAAAAAAATTAAATTAAAAGTTTAAACGAAAAAATAAAAAGTTCTTCAAACCCTGGTTCTAAGCCTACATAAAAACATAAATATGTAAATTTACAATTATGTGTACAATTAGAAGTACGCACCATCATACAAAAGCCAAGCATCAAGCATAAGCTCAATTTTGTTGTAGGTTAAAAATTTGTGCGAATAAAGCTACGAATGCGTAAAGATTGCCTTTTTTGATAACAATTTTACGATCATTGCAATTTATATAAGTTGATAAGCAAGCAAATCAGCATACATAATATGGAAGTGTTGATAATGATTTCTTGCTGAAATTGGTTTGCTTACTGTTTACACAAAAAATTTCTAAGATTTGGTGTTTGCCTCTTTATCTCGCATTTATAGATGAAAATTGCATCAACTTGGTTTAATCTGAGGTTGCTTTTATTTTGCATTTACTTATATGCGAAAGTCAAACGTCAGGCTCTTCATGGTCAACCTAGGGAGAAGTACTGGTGGGTAGAAAATCATTAACACAAGAAGAAGTTATTGTCAAACAAGAGCGTTTTTACGCACGTGGTCACTTTAGGAGAAAGCGATTGGCAGCGTTTCTCAGCGGCTGTTGGCACCTCAAAAAATTATAACAAAGCGGGATTCCCAAAAAAATCGTTCTGGTCATTACCCATCCACCGCATCAAGGTACTATGAACCTCGTTCTCAGTCTTTAAAGGTTTATGCACAACACTTTCGTTGCTGATATTATACACCGACGGCAGCTGTAACAGATTGACTATTCGATAGTAATGGAACATGAAGCTTCACCCGGTATAGAGAGATTTTTCTAAAAGATATTGCCTCTGAATAGAGCAGATCTTTAAATAATTAAAACTGTAAATCATCCAGAATATCTAGGGTTCCATCTATTTTTAATTGAGTTTTCAAAACTTATCGTGTACCCGTGGATATTGTAGCCAAAACTGCCACTCCACGCGCTCCAATAAAATTCAGAGGCTCACCTGGCACACTAAACCAAAGCTACGGACACTCCAGTATCTCTAGATTGGTGATTGATAAATGCCCGCCACTCTGGGTCTGAGCGGAACATTCTCCATGCATTTTAGTGGCAAAAGTGGATGGGATGCAGCGTTTGGAAGCCATGCCTGATGAACCTGTTCACGGATGCCTCTACGTTAGATGTAAAGGTTGGTGTACAATTATTTACGAAGAGCTGCCTTCTCCATCTCCTATGAAGCTCAAATTCAGGCTAACAGGCCAGAGCGGAACATTCTCCATGCATTTTAGTGGCAAAAGTGGATGGGATGCAGCGTTTGGAAGCCATGCCTGATGAACCTGTTCACGGATGCCTCTACGTTAGATGTAAAGGTTGGTGCACAATTATTTACGAAGAGCTGCCTTCTCCATCTCCTATGAAGCTCAAATTCAGGCTAACAGGCCATTGAAGTGTTTTCCAAGCGGAGGTAGCTGCAATCAATGAAGTAGTTGATTGATTGCTTCTTTGTGCAGTTACTCCGAATCGTCAAACGGAAAAAGGAGCCCTGAATCCGATATTGGTGCACTCAAAATGAGTCGACTGCTTCCAAATACTTAGATATTAGGCACATTTGAATACCTGGCCTCAGGGACATAGAGGGAAATACCCAGCAGTTTGATGAGCTACCGTAATTGATTAAAACCAGTGGAAAGGAGCAGTAAGCGCTGGACAAGTATACGTACAAGGCACGGGTAGATCAAATGCGCTCGAGGGAACTTCTAAAACTAAGATAGATACAGCTCTCAAAATTTTTTGGGGGTCCTTTCCGGACATTGATCTTTAAGTGTCCATGCTGGGAGATCCAATATTGCTTCGAGTCCTTTCTACAGCAATTGCCTGGACAATGAGGTGGAATCATCTCAGCCCTTCTTGCTCAACTATACGTTCTTGTTGGACTGAGATTAAGACATCTTAGTCAACACTTTTTTGCTACTTCTTCGGCTATAGCTGAATTTGATATAGCACCCCAAATGAATTTCATCAGTAGGATGAAGGGGTTAGCATAACCGTAAACAGTCATCGTTCGGTAATCTCCATAACCCTCTAACAGGACTCCTCTCCCATTTCCTTTTTGCTGTCTTTCTCCTTTTTATCCTCACTATTACAAGGGACGAAATTTAGATTGTCCGCCCAAGTCGGCCTGCTCATGGGCAGCAATATAAATTAACCTAAAGTGAATAATTCTTTTATAGATCGCGAGTTTCTTTAAAATTAAATACCAAGGACTTTGATCACTTTAGTAAAATATTTATATTGGTTGGTTGGTTTAGGTGCTGCCTAGGTGACGCCCCAGACTCAATTAATTTGAAAATTACTATTTTCGTACACCACTAGTAGAACCACTATCGTTATTTAGTCAAACCATCTTGATTTGACTATAAATATGTCATCTTTTTTTCTTTCCTGCAATTTCTACCAAGTTGTTCATTGAGAATTTTCCCAGCATTCTATGTCGGAGAACACCCATGCTTAAGCACCCACACAGATTGTTTAAGACTTTCTTCCTAGAATCCCCTTGATTGCAGCTTCTCCATCTATCGTTAAACGGTCACCCCATCTTCCTAGCATAGTCTCCGATAGGCCAATGGCCGCTTATTGTTAACGTAATTCTAAAGATGTCTTTTCTGGGTTTTCCTAACAGCTCGTCAGTTCTCAAGTTGTTGTACTCTGGTTACGTATCCGTCACTATATGCACATATATTTATGTCCCTATGAAAGAAATTTTCACATCGAGCTCGTTAAGTTGTTATTTGATAGTTTCTGTCGTATATTTCGTTTTGGTAGAACTGTTGACTGACCGAATAAGAATAAAATTTTAGCGAGTTACCGAGGCATTCTCTAAGAGTATTTTAAAGAATATCTATTGAAATTCATTAACACACCAGCTGAAATCACCTGAAGCAATTCCTTCCAATTCCTTCAACTGCATTGGTTATTTTTCGTGGCATAATACTTGCTTTTCAATATTAAATGAAACACCATCCAGATACAATTATTTCTACTGTAAATATAAATAAAAGATTCATGCGGGACTAATTTCCATTGGACTAGATTATGTCAGGCATTCCTAATCTTTTGTAAATCTATCATCCTAGCACATAGTTTGAGAGCTACTGGGTTATGCTGTTAATATATGTTAAAATATGATATTAATCATTCGTACGACCGTGACCGTACTGGAGAAAAGTAGGACAATTTTAGAATGAGAAGAGCTATTACTTTCAATGAATAGCTCATAAAGTCAGCTGACCGCCCGTAAAAGCTATATCTTCGTCCAAAACTGAGGTGCATATAAAAAAAATATTGTTGTTGTTACTACTTCTGTTATGAGGTGGGCTGATAGTTATTGGACATAACAAAATGACAAAAAAGTTTACTAAAAAATATGTTTACTCAAATTTGGAATCATACTGAATCATAAATCCTCAAACAATTTTAAAAGTGTCACTATCCACATCGAATGCTACTAAATTTTTTATCCCATTAATATAATTTTTTCTTTGAATTTGCTGTAATTTTTTTTTTCTTCTTACTTGAAAATTAGCAAAAGTGACCGACAACTTTGCGAAAAAAATCTTGTGTAGGTGCTAAAAACTGCGATATTTCTGAAATGTGCACTGAGTACAAATATTTTATTTTCGTTCGAGCGCTACTTTATCTGCTTCTTCCGCATCGTCGAATGAATTGCACAGCATTGAAAGGTTCGATTGATGGCGTGATGCGATATGGCAACAAATCCATTATATGAGTCGATACTGACAAAGCCAATTCCTTGTAATAATATTTTACAATTTCCGTTTAAGCTGTCACTTGTAAAATGAACTATTTATTCTCGAGAATATTCCATTTGAAGAAATTACATAATTCCATATATACTAAAACAATTCAAAGGAACAAATGAGGAATTTAAAAAAGGTTGGTGTCAATTGGGACAATCAAGTAATTGTTGTAGCATAGAGTATAGGTGTACCGTTATTCAAATAATAGTGTAATAAGAAGTAAACTGATTTTTAATCAAATAATTCAATAATTCTGAGAATTATTCATTGCTAAAAATTTTGGTCTAAAGTTTTTTAAAGTTTGAAGGTTCTTTACATTATTTTTATATTTTTTTATGTCTTATAATAAAACATATATTACTTTATAAAAAATTAGTTTTTCGAGTGAAATGTTTCTTCTTCTTTCTTTTATTCAAAATTTTATTTATTTATTTTGTTTTAAAAATCTACAGTACAAATTACCGCACAAGACAAAGATGTGAAGGAAAACAAGCCAAATTTGGCAACTAAAATTAAAAATAATAAAAAATAAAAAAATATTAGCTATCAATATAAATACAATATTAAGCAACTACATTAAAAATTCTTACAAAATTAATCAACGGGTGTATTACCCGCAAATTTAGTCTTACATTTTCCCCCATAAAAAGGGTAGGATAAATATTGCGAAGACTTCTTTGTGGAGCATGAAAGCTTATCCGCTCGAGTAGAACAGAACAGTCGCCGAGGGCATTAACAACACTGAAAATAAACAAAAGTGAAGAGACTGTTCTTCTTTATTCCAGAGATTCTAGACGAATTAGCTTTAGCCAAGAATTATTAAAACAGGGGACTCAAATCGTAGGAAATGTATTGCCTGCTTAAGAAAAAAAGTACAAGAGCCGTATGTATACGGGTCAGAAAATTCAGATGCATTGCGATGAATGAAGGCTAGAACCGAGAACGATTTTGAAAGAATAAAATTAACAAGACCACTTCAAGAAAATTCCGTATCGAATAAATTTTCAAAATCCCTAAACCCTGTTACACTGTGTAGTACATTATTTGAAATGGTGTAGGGTGTGTTAGAAATGTATTGACGCAAGGAAATTTTGAAATAGAAATATTTTTTAATATTCAAGTACAGACGCAACTTCATGTACCATCGATGAAGATTGTTCAAGTCGAGTGGAAGCTTTTGAGCATCTCCTGAGTTCTTAACAAATGAGAAAATTTTTAAATCATACGTGAAGAGCAAGAAAATGTTAAAGAAGATCATCCGCTTATGTTATTGATAAAAACAACAAAAAGAATTGGGCGTAAGATGCACCCTTGGGGGACATATGAAGTAGGAACAAAGAAATTCGATAAAACGCAAACTTTTCAAAGTTATTCGATATTGCGCTACCAATTTTTACCACGAATAGTATGTCCGTCAAATATGAATTAAGCCATTGTAGAAATGTGGAGTGAAAACACAAGTGAGATAACATGTTGCATTAAAATGGTCAAATGTCTTAAAGAAGTTAGTGCAAGTGCAGTCAACTTGGAGTCCTTTAGAAAACGATGGCTTACAGAGTTCATTAAAAAACAGCAAGATGAGTAGATGTACTGTGGGCAAAAAGTAAGGTGAATTTATTTGTAAAACTTCGCGGGATTAAAATTTCGCTCTAATTATTTTTTTCATTAGTTGGCAGCACTGTTAATAACATCTGGGCCAACTTTCATGCGAATGTCATTATCAGTAATATATTTACGCTTGTGTTTACCAAACGACCAAGAGTGCATTTTTCGATTTTTACAATGTCTGATTTGATTGAGCAGAGAAGTGCCATCAAATTTTGTTTGCGGCATGAAATTTCGGCTGCGGAAAAGTTTAGCATGTTGCAGAAGGCATTTGGTGATTCGACCATGCCGCAAAAAAATATATATAAGTGGTACAAAGACTTCAAAGAGGGTCGAGAACGTGTTGATGACTTGGAGCGCTCCGGACGACCATCGACGTCAACAGATGGCCAACACGTCAATAAAGTGAAGGAGTTAGTGCTCAAAAATCGTCGGTTGACTGTTAAAGACCTTACTGATATGATCGGAATATCAGAAGGATCTGTAAAAACCATTTTGAAAGACCATTTGGGCCTACGAAAAGTCAAATCTCGTTTGGTACCGAAAACTCTCAATTTCTTGGAAAAAAGTCGTCGCGTTGATGTGTGTGAAACAATGCTTTCAGACTATCAAGACAAGCTCAAATGCATCATTACGGGAGATTAGACTTGGATTTATGCTTACGACCCTGAAACAACCGACCAATCAAGCGAATACTCGTATCGTGTTAAAGGCGAGGCCAGACCGAAAAGAGCACGTCAAAGTCCTTCAAAAATAAAGTTCATGATGACAGTTTTTTTCGATTTTCGTGGTGCGGTGCACTATGAATTCCTTCCACCTGGCCAAACTGTTAATAAGGAATATTATTTGAGCGTTATGCGTCGTTTACGTGAAGCAATTCGTCTAAAAATACCAGAATTATGGGCCAACAACTCTTGGTTTTTGCATCACGATAATGCACCGTCTCACATTGCACTCGTTCTTCGTGACCATTTCGCCAAAAATTCCACGCATATCGTTCCGCAACCACCGTATTCGCCTGATTTGACTCCGTGTGACTTCTGGCTATTCCAAAAACTCAAGAAACCACTCCGGGGAACGCGTTTCGAGTCGATTGAGGAGATAAAAGCTGAATCGAAGAGGGTGCTGATGGATATACCGGAAATGGATTATTTGGCATGTTTCGGGGATTGGAAAAATCGTTGGCATAAGTGTATTTCATCGAGAGGGGATTATTTTGAAGGGGATGAAATTGATTTACAAGAATAAGTAAAGATTTTTCATTTTACAACCAAATTCACCTAACTTTTTGCCAACAGTAGTAGAACGCCCAGCTACAAAACCATATTGGTTTGGGTTGATTAAAGATTTAAGCGCAAAATAAATTTTATCCTTTACAATACATTCAAACAGTTTAGAGATGCTTGATAGCTTGGAAACCGGCCTATAATTGCGAACTTCAGTTTTACTTCTGCTTTTAAAAAAGTGGTGAAGATTGTAAAATTCCATTCATTTAGAAAAGTGTCCGTATATAAAGATTTTCTATAAATAATCTCAATAGGAATTCAATTCAACTCAAATAATTCTTGAATAAGATAGCTGAAAAACCGTTAGCATTGAGAATGTAATCAGATGACTCATTCGAGTTGCCTAAATTTTGAAATGCTAATATCTCTGATGAAAGTTTCGGGGACGCCTCATCAACCGAGACATAATTTGACATAAAAAAGTCTGCAAATAAGTTAGCTGCTTCGAGGTATATTCAGAAATTTATTATTCCACATCACCGAAGCAGGTATACTCGAACTCGACTATTTAGCTTTGACAAAATTCCATAACGACTTCGGATTAGTTTTGATGTTCCACTCTGTGCTAAGAATACAATTGTTGAAAACTTATCTCTTATCTAAGGACTTAAATTTCTATTCAAAATTCTTTTGAAAATGCTTGTATTTCACAAAAAATTACTGATTACTAGTTGCCTTAAGTTTCTTGAGGTATTTATTTTTAAAATTTTTTCATTTCTTAACTTGCTTATGATACCAAGGTGGCTTATTTATAACAGTGTCTCTTTCTTAAAGGAATATTATTAATGCAAAATTCATGAATTATTGATTTATTATTTTTTGAGAATAATAAAAACTTCTGTGAATGCCTAAGTCGGACAATAATTCATCCCATTTATTTAAATTCTGACAGATAATTATTTAAGCTCAGATAGTTCCACGATTCATAATTGAAAATAATTTCATCAATAAACGGCAAAGGTAAAAACTAATAAAATTTTAGCTTAATATCTAAATGCATATCATTAATGCGAACAATGGATATTCAAATAATACACTTTGATACAAAGTACAATAATTACTATTATCACTTATAAATATTAGATCTAGCAATTATTTAACTGATTAAAAATTTCATTAATTTGGGTAAGACTTATGTTCAGGAGACTATCTACAAACTGATATTCTAAATTAGTAGAGGCATAACTAGGTGAATTTTTTTCTCCTCCTTCAGATATTTTTCTTATTTTGTTTCATTAATAACTGAAACTATGCTCAGTAATCAATGCAAGTTATATAGTATGATTCCATTAACTTCTCGAGTTATATTCTCAAACGAACAGCGAACCAGAGCAAAGTACAGCTCTAGCGAAGCGCTACGCAACACGTCCATTTGCAAATCGATCAAAACGTCGGTACTTACATTAGTAATGCAAATATTCAAGGAACTTTGTTATTGCTATCACCGTTACCCAATTTGTTCCCTATAATATTTAATGCGGCATAAATAAATAAAGAAACGCCCGTCATTGAGTAACAATCGAAATGAAACACCTCGTCAACACGACTGCTGATGCATTTCAAAATAGAATATCCAAATCACTAGAAATCCAACGGAAGTATTAGCTTAAATCCCGCTTGGTAAACGGCATTGCTTGTGAAAGGTAAATATACATTTAGTATATATTTCTAGCACTAAATAATTATAAATTCGACTTTATCAGCAAGTAAGAGCCAATAAATCATCCATTTCCACGTCAAATTTATGCAAACACTGCGGGGGATTTTTTTAAATAAACAACATTTTGCAAATAAAACACAAACAATTAAGTCGTAGGCACTCAGTTTACCATTAATTACGAATGTATGCCTATTCCATCAAATGATATAAAAAGTTTTTTCTGATAGCGGTCCCCCCTCGGCAGGCAATGGCAAACCTCTGAGTGTATTTCTGTCATGAAAAAACTCGTGATAAAAAACCCCTCGGTCAGTCCTCTTTCTTACCGCTTTTTCAAGCATGCAGGGTTTGATTGAAAAGTAATGAGCTTTATTTTTTTTAAGCAGTTTTATTAAAGCTTTTGGCTTATACAACTAATATCCTTCAAAATAGGACCCTTGAGCGTCAATACACCGCTGGTAGCGGTCCTTCCACTGCAGGAAACATTTTTTAAACTCATCCGCCGGAATCGCGTTCAATTCGGCTGTCACAGTTTTTTGGATCGCCTCGATGGAGTCGAAACGCCTCCCCTTCAGCTTTCTTTTCAGACGCGGGAACAAGAAGAAGTCGGGAGGGGGCAGGTCTGGGCTGTAGGGAGAGTGGGGAAGCACCGGAACCCCCATCTTGGCGAATGCAGAGGTGCAGAGGAAGGCGGTGTGCGCCGGCGCATTGTCGTGATGAAGGGTCCAATTGTTGACGAGGTCGGGCCGAACCCTGGCGACACGGTTTTTCAACCGAAGGAGCACTTCTTTGTAAAATGCCGCGTTTACAGTGCTTCCTGGAGGTACAAACTCCTTGTGGACGATGCCTCGAGAGTCGAAAAAGATGATCTTCGACGTCCTCCCGGCCTTCTTTGAACGACTTGTGCCACCGTTTTACCTGGGCACTGGACAGAGATTGGTCCCCGTAAGCCTCCTTGAGTAGCCCAATGGTTTCGGTACTCATTTTGTTTAGCTTTACGCAAAATTTTATCGAGTAACGTTGCTCTAACGATCGCTACATTTTCGCCACTGCAAAATCCTAACACACTTTTAAAACAGCTTTCACGCGAGTAGCGATGTTGACTGCACCGCTGTTGGCAGCGAACTGGGACCGATTTACAGTGGAAGGGGAAGGTCCAACGATCATTTTCCCCCACCAACCGATTCGGTTGATCACTTGGCAGACGCTCCGCGCGGGAAGGCTCACTACTTTTCAATCAAATCCTGTAGCCGAACTTAACTCGCTAATAAAGGATTTCAGTTGTTTGCCAAGTCGTCAGTTGAAACTGGTTTATTATCATAGACCAGTGCCTGGAACGACTTTCAAAAAACTAGTCGAAAGTCATAAGATTTCTTAACCTAATGCCTTTCCAGTTTCTTAACATGATTCACTCACTACAAATTCGCATCAATATCGGTGCTGGAACAGCGTTTAAATGATTTTCATTGACTTGGGTCGCCAAAATGTAGCGCATGATTTGCCTGTAGTGCTCACCCATTGCCGCTGGTGTTGGCTCCATTTTTAGTTTTAGAAAAGCATGGCTTAATAAGGTCTACGCCATATAAAAACTACTTAAAACAGGGAGTTTTCCGGAATGAATGGGATTAGAGAGACTGTGCTGTTGTTATAAATTTGTTAGAATGCTGCTAAAGTGAGAGCTCTTGACCGAATTTAAATCCGGGCCGCTTCGGTAACAAAGAACCGACTGCCACTTGAAGGAGCCTCATAAGGATTACCACTCCAAATAGGGCAATTTTGCTTCTTCTGTCTCTTCACTAAACCCAATTTGCCGGTTAAAGTGCCCTAAGCTAGAAGTGTGAGTCTTCATTAAGTCCATTTTGACGAGTAAAATGTTTTGAGATATTTGCTCTGACATTCTTTCCCTTTTTGTGCCTACTAATTTGTCAGAATATACAAGTAACTGCTGAACTGAAGTGACAGAGCATGTGTTCGCTTGAATAAGTGGGCTAGCAGACACTGTCATCTTTGCCAAAGAACGCGTCTTACATAAAATAGGTTGCCCTTGAAGAAAACAGATAACACAAGCTACTCAAAGGCTACTATAACTAAGCATTGCAACTGAACAAGTCATGGTGTACTTCTACCTCTCACTGCTTCGCGAGCTCTTGAAGTTGACAATAAATTAATTTTTTTCTATTACTCACTGCGGATGTGTCTGCTTGAGAACGAGAACGCTACCTCAAGTAAATCAATAAATAATACTCTTCTAAGAGCGCGAACGCGCGGTGCTTTAGCACTTAATAAGACTCTCGTCTGATTGGCAATATTTTATGATTTTTTTTGTTCTTGTAGTAGTGCTTATGATTTATGTATAAGAATAAATTACTGCATTGGTTAAAAAATTAACTAACATTTTTTTCACATTCCTATTACCGAAAGACGAGTTGAAGAAAATCAAAAACCTGGCACCACCTGGCTCCAATACTTATAACCGGTATATAAATATGAGTGAGTGGCATGCTCTGCACACAATGACAATTCAAAATTTTACTTACTCACATAAGCACTGAGCCAGAAATGAGCCGCATTCCCAAACAGGAAATGTGTCAGTAAAACAAAAACAGTAAGATCAGCCAACTGCTCAAGCGCCACGTAACCAGACATGAGCGCCATAATTTATTACAATTTTACAATTTGAAACGATGTTAATTTAACATTATTTTTTTATATAAATTTTCAAAATCTTTAAACGCTTTTCGAATGCAAGTCTTAAAAATAAATAATTGGCACGTACACTTCTGTTAGGTGTTTGGCCGAGCTCCTCCTCCTATTTGTGGTGTGCGTCTTGATGTTGTTCCACAAATGGAGGGACCTACAGTTTCAAGCCAACTCCGAACGGCAGTTATTTTTTTTTTATGAGAAGCTTTTTCATGGCAGAAACACACTCGGAGGTTTGCCATTGCCTGCCGAGGGGCGACCGCTATTAAAAAAATGTTTTTATTAATTTTGCTTTCACCGAGATTCGAACCAACGACCTCTCTGTGAATTCCGAATGGTAATCACGCACCAACCCATTCGGCTACGGCGGCCGCCGAATGCTAGTCTTACCTTATCGTAAAAAATCTTAAAGGGCTTCAAGAAACAAATAAAAAATATGTGTTCGAAAAACGAATTCAACAAACACAACTTAGTATTATATGGTACTTGTATTGTCTCACTCGGGCCGTTACTTTCTTAGTTAATATTTTACAAAAAATTTTAAAAGCTATAAAATTCGAAAAGTCTCGTGATAGATACTTGCTTCTTGGATTATATTTGAAAGAACGCAACAGGAGCAGCAAAGGATGTAATTGAGACAGATCCAAATGAATGTTTTAGGTTAGGTTAGGTTGACCTGGCTGGCTGAAAGCCATCACATAGACCCATTGGTCCTTAGTGGTACCAAATGGAGCATGACCCTTACGTTTCCTTGTAATAAGCCTGCGTCTTTTGCGAATCTAAGAATGCTCCGAAGTTCAAACCCCGAGAGACATTCTATCCTCTCATATTGTAGAGCTCCTAAACATTTCATTCGGGTTCTAGCTAATGCAGGGCAAGAACATAGAAGGTGCTCTAGAGTTTCCCTCTCTTCCAATTCATTGCAAAATTTTCAGTTATCATTATTTATAATTCCCATCTTGTATGCATTGTGGCCTGTCAATATACCTATGATAGTTTTGCTTTCTTTTTTAGACAGAGATAGTACGAATCTGCATTCTGTGTCCACATGATTTTCGTGGTTTGCAAGTGGCTAGATTATTCCACCTCCTATCTATACGTGGTTTCATGTCCGCAGCGATGTCATTGTATACCGTAATTAACGCTTTCAGTATGTCGTTTTCTTGTTCGAATTGTATGTAAACAGCGTTTTTGGCAATCTTATCTACAATTTCGTTTCCTGCAATGCCCTTATGTCCGGGTACCCAATAGATGTGTAACCGTCTGTCTGCGGCTAGTATCCTATGGCCTCCCTGCCATTCCTAAGAATGTTTTAGATGAAATTTCATAGGAGTTTATTGCTGCTTGACTGTCAACGTATATATTTATGTTGGAATTGATCGATATTTTTGCGAGTGCTATTTCTGTAGGCTTTCTGCTTGAAAAATACTGCAGTGGTCAGGGAGCTAATTGGCCGCCTGATGTCCATCATTTTCGAGCCGTCAGTAAATATATTAAGCGTATTGGAGCTAGGATTCATACCTCTTTTCCACCTCTCTTTTTCTATTGTTGTTCGGAATCTCTTCACCCAATCGTATTTCGGAGTCGTATAACTTGTATTGGCCCGAAAACTCATACCTATTGAGCTATGTCTGAATATTCTAAATTCACACGTTGTGTTAAGTCTTGCAGCAGATCTAGCTACTAGACCTTCTGCCGCAATGCCAATCGGCGGTAGGTTGAGTATTCTTTCAAGTGCTGCCGTAGGGGTAGTCAATGTAGAATGAATTGAAATACCGAAATATTTTCACACACTTATAGTTACAGTCCGTGTCAAAAAAAGGAACCGCGATTATTCATGAAGTATAAAAGATATACCTATATTTAAATTTGTTTAACATGAAAGTATGTACAAAACTACGAATCGCAATTACTCAATAAGCCGTGTAGTCTTCATCGTTGTCGAGTATAGCCCGGCATCTTCTTCATGCTTTGAACCAGCTTTTCTATGTAGCTCGTCGACAAAGAGGAAGCTTTTGCGAACTTGACACACGAGCTGCTTTAAATCATGGACTCGCCTTCCCCAAGATGCATTTTCATAGTTCCCCACACATTTTCAATGGGATTGGCGTCTGGGATCTGGGAAGGCCAGTCCAATACTGTGACGCCATTTTCTTGTTTCGTTGTTTCTCAATGGGTTTTTCTGAGAGCAGTGGTTTTGATGATGTGTGACAGTAGGAGATGTTCACCTCCTTCAGTCGTCGGTCGATGGTGTTGTTACTCACATCTATTCTCTTTTTAGCAAGAACTGATCGTACTTGGCGTAGTCACAAAGAAGGGTCCCAGTCAAAAAGTTGGACGATCATTTTATACTGTTTTTTTGTCGTCACTCGCTTCAAGTTGCACTCGGAAAAGTCATCAACATTTTTGTACACCTTACACCGCTAATTCCACATCAGAATAAACTGGTTTGATTTTTTAGTCACTTTTGCAGCCGCGGCGTAAGATAATTTCGGCCGTTTCGAATGCGTGCATAAAAATACCGCCTCAAAACGTTTCGGATACTTCTAACTCATTTTTGTTTGGTTGGTATGAAGAGATACAGAGGTATAAGGGATGTTAATGTTTTTGGATTTTCGGCATCAGCAGTGTTTTCGGGGTCCATTGTGACAGATCGAAATGAATGAATTAAAATACTAAAATATTAAAGCTATATAAAGATATTCGGAAATCCAGGTAGGTAGGTAGGTAGGTATAATGGTTGTCAATTGAAACACCTAGGCCTGCTGTAGGCTCATTGAGATACCACCAGAGCTGCTCCTCCCCTTCACTCTACACTGTCCTCCTTGAACCAACCTGTGGTTTTAAGGTATCTAACAATCTTTGTAAGTGGTTAATTGCCTACTTCTGCCAAATTATTGGGTAAACTTTGTCCTAGAATATTCCCAAATATAGAATAGAATATAGAATATAATCCAAAAAGATTTCTCACGCCCTTCCTGTTAAGCTCCACCGTCCACCATTGATTTTAACAGAGCGTTTGATTTTATAAATTTTACAAAGCAAACAAATACAGATAAGTTAAAGCCAATACATATTTGCTAAAAGTTGAAGAATATGTTTTTTTTTAATTATTATTTTTTTTTTGTTTTGCTCTTAAAATGGGATTTTCTATACCCATTTCATGCGCGTCGTAAGAAATTAAGAATCTTAAAAAAAGACCGAAAAAGCCCCGGTATCCCGAAATTAACATACATAGACAAGTTTAGTATTGCAAACAGGTGTAGTTTTTTATAAAATAATGTTTTGATAATAGTTTTTCTTCAATTAAAACAAAGATATTAGTGTGAAGTAAATAGTTTAAACCGCTAATATTGTTCATTTTCAATAGCGAATTTTGCATATTTACACAAGTTTGTCTATACAACTGCATAAAGTCGCAAAATACGTGGCAAGATTCAATATTATGAGAAAATGTACATACACAGAAACTTACGCACCGATTTCACACAGACTATGTAGAACTAGCGCTATTGCTGCCCTCTTACCAACAGATTGTGTGATCTTTAAATTCCAATACCTACTTGCAGTGCACTCTATATTGGTATGAAATGCGCCTTAAATTCGCTGTCCATTTGAAGCCGAGGCTATAATCAGACAGAATCGATTATTTCCCAGCATTTTGGGCCGATGGCAGAGCGCAGAATCTCGCCCATTCGTGAAAAGTGCCTTTACTTTTCTATCTATTAAGATCAGCTTGGCAACATCACAAAAAGAGAAACAGCTCCGAACTGGTCGTTGTAATGTTCAGCGGTTCTGCTCCGAATACCTGGCTTTCAATATGCCATTTTTTACCATAATTTGAGAGGAAATACTAGCATTTTGGCATAGTTCGGTTCGAATTCGGTTGGTTTTAAATCGTATGAGAAACTCACCTCACTCAAAAATAAGCTGCCCGTCCGTCCCATCATTTATGAAGTGTCTCCAATGTCTTTGGCAGGTTTCTCAAACTCATGCGCTCTGGACAGCGAGTCTCCATCAAGTAATTTTCTCTGACGAGTTTTAAAACATTTTTCCCTTCTTCACAGTTACTCCTAAAGGGTGGCGCAAAATTAATCGGGTGGCGCAAAATTAACCATTCAACTTTTTACTGAAATATTTGTAAAATATAAAATTTTTATTAATTAAGTTCAAATGCGAGTTCAGTTTTTTATTTGAAATTTAACTCAGTTTACAATAAAATTTAGTTACGGGACCACAGACAGAATCCTAATAACCAGTCTCTCTTTTACATATGCACTAAATATTGTAAAAAATCGAAAAAAGAAAGAATACTACTACTACTACACTAGCCAGAAACTTCTACATTTAGTTCTTCTTTCTAAAATATTCACAATTTTGGTCGCGCTAAATTTTTTTGTAAATTTTTTTATAAATATAGTATAGGTATATTTCTTACCATAAAAAAGGCCATGTAAATCAAGGTACCAAACTTTCTTTAAATTCTCAAAAATTCCAAAAACGTTCATAAAAATTTCAAATCCTACATTCGAATTTCTAGAAACTTTCTAGGTGAGCAGTTTTATATTTCCATTTCAGTATAGTAAAATATAAGCTGAAGACGCTCAAAAGTCACTTTGAGTTTTTGACATTTTTTTGCCTAGATGGTGAGAATTTTCTTCTATATAAAGCACGTATTCAGAAGCCTTTTATAAGTTAAAGAATAATAGCAATGCAAAAAATGTAAAAACAAAAGCAAAAATAGATTTTTGAAACAAAATTAGAAAAATGTGCTGAAAGCATCACTAGTTCCAAGTTGCTCTTACTAAATTCTTTCCATTAAATTTCCATGTATCTGTAAGTTTTTATCTGAATCGCTTCACATTTTGACACAAAATTAAAAAAGGGTTAAGCTTCAGAAATAAGGAAAAATCCAAAAATCGGAAATCGGAAATTGTATTACGAAAAAAACTTGTTGTCTGTATTCAAACAAAACAATGGCAATGAAGTTAACTTTCTTCTAAACTATATTTCTATAAATGATATTCAACTAAGTGTGATATTGCTATACAAAATACCAACCCTTTGCGGTCGATGCCAGCTCAGTGATGGGTGACGGCATTCGCAAAGCGTCATAAAACTTGATGCCGCCTGTATAGCGGCAAGATGTCATTAAGAGAAAAGGAAAAAGGAGAAAAGATTTCCGGGATCACTAGAGTTGAGATCAATAGAAATCTAGTCCCTCTGCATGTCACACGCGTTATTTTAAAAGCTGGTACTCCCATCTGATAAATTTACCGATAAGTATATTCCAAATATTTTATAAAAAACAAACACAAGAAAAAAATAGAAGTAGGCCACCCGCTTTGTAGCACTTCAAATGCAATTTTACCAGTCGTCCGAATTTTTGTTTACGCAACTGTATATTTAACGTATTGTATATTCCAGACACGCGTTGAATATTAATGACATATTTAAAGACGGCGTGTTTCTTATTCTAATTCAATAAACAGCTTTAAATATTGCTTTGCAATTAATCGCGCTGACGTCAAATCTGCTGGATTGTCAAGTTATTCACGAGAAAGTGAAACCAATTAATAATACTCAAGTCGTTAGCTATAAACGCCTAAGTTAACTTAACAAATAATTTAGCTTTACATGCTATCGTACGCTAATAGTCCTAAAAATATTTTTTATTTTTTTTTTTGTTATTTTTTTTTTTTTTTTTTTGTATATACTGGCTTAGTGCTTTTCTCGAATTCGTGACTTTTGTCTTGGGCGAATATTGCTTGCGGCTAAAGAATTATTTCTGCTTCAAGTGGGAGCAGAACTTGTTATTACAAAAGTTTGCTTTTGACAGAAAGTCGCTCAAGGAAACGACAAAACAAACTTAAATCTTTTTTTGCAACATAAACTCAGACTAAATAACTACATTTTTATTTATATTAATTTTTAAAATACTTGTAAGTAAATATGTATGAGCATCACCACATTTGTATGGCAGCCGATAAAATTAACTGAGTTAACTGGAAAACAAAAGCTCTTAATGAATATTCATTGTCTGAAGTGACTCTTCAGTTTCCACACCGCTCCAATGTACTACTCATATGGTTTTCAATTACGAAAGTATTTACAATCTCCTTAACAAATTCAACGTGTTGAAGTAGTGTACAAATGGGCACCGGGGAATGAAATTAGTATATTTGAAATTGTACAGAATAGATTTCCTCTAACACTGATTGTCTAATAGTAATGACATTTTTCAACAGTAATTAAAGATATGGATACCAAAGTCCAACTGTCGAAGAAAACTAGCAAAGAAGCAGATTTCATCATACCAGATAGATACCTATGAAATGAGACTTTCAGCTATTAGGCCATAGATGTCGCTAGGAGTATTTTTAAACCCTCCCAAATGTCTTGAAATGTTAAATAAGGCACTAAACAATTTTTTTTTTGTAACTTGAAAAAGTTATGTAGCTGTATATGTACAAGGTGGCACAAAACGAATCTCCAATTTTGTTTCTGAATAATTTTTTCACTAAATAAAGAAATGATTTCGAGTGATGGAAATCTTTATTTTGACCTTTAAACACTCCATTGCTTATCTGTTTGTATACTACAGCTGTTTAGTTCACAAGTGTCAGATTGACGTAAGATGCCATTTGCTAAAATTACAATTGGGTGAATAAGTTTGCTCCAGCTTATAAATACAGGGTTGGTCATATTAAACTGACCCATGTGATTATTAAAAAAATATGGAAAAAGAAACATTTTTTTGTGTTTCATTGTGAAAAACATTTAATTTAGTTCAAGGAGATTCGTTTACATCACTTTTTAAATATGATATCGCGCAAGTGGTCGCCCTTAGCACGTATTTGGATATGTACAGGGTTGGCCATCTTAAACTGACCCATGTGATTATTAAAAAAATATGGAAAAAGAAACATTTTTTTGTGTTTCATTGTGAAAAACATTTAATTTAGTTCAAGGAGATTCGTTTACATCACTTTTTGAATATGATATCGCGCAAGTGGTCGCCCTTAGCTCGTATAGCGTAATGTGCCCGTTTTTCGGCGTTTTCCATAGTTTTGGCCAGCGTCTCGGCCGATATGGCGGCTATTTCCCGTCGGATATTGGCCTTAAGTGCGCCTAGTGTCTTTGGCTTGTTGACGTAAACCTTAGATTTCAAATTACAGTAAAAAGTTATAGGGTTACTCAATGGGTCAGTTTAATATGGCCAACCCTGTATGTAGCACTGCCTTGACAAATTTTAAAATGTTTGCTTCTTCTTCAAAATATTTTCCTTCGTCTCTTTCAAAACGATCTACCTCCGCTAAAATACACTTTTAAAAAGATTTTTTTCAAATTCTTGTAACAGTTCTTAAATTCGATTTCCGAAAAAGCCCGCAGTTCGTCAGCAGCGATAAAATTTAAATCTTTTCTATGGACTAAAAGGATATTCTCCAATCAACTTGGTCAAAAAGTTCCCGGATCAACCGCCAGATGACGCTCTAAGTCAAGTGATTTCACTTCGTATTTTTATTTTTTGTTTTTTGGCAATATCTTGACATTTGTAAAATCTACGCCATCGTGAGTAAATCTCCCTCTGCACGTGTTTTCGACTTTTTACAGCTTAAAAAAGAATTTTAACGAGCTACAACGAGTTTTTATTAAATTTTGCGCTAAGAATGGATTCAGGGGGGCGAAAACCTTTGAAATGTTGCGAAACTGTTTCGGAGTATTACTCTAAAGAAAACAGCCGTTTACCAGTGGCACGAATGCTTCAGAAGAGATCGTAAATCCAGTTCATCGAGGATGACAAACGTATTGGCGGGCCGTTAACATCGAAAACTGATGAAACCATTAATAAAGGGAAAGAAAATTTGATCAATAACCACAAATTAACTATCAGAGAGCTGGCAGAGGACTTGAACATTGCTTATGGATCCGTCCAGGACATTGTAGTCAATGATTTGGGTTTGCGCCACCTTGCTTCAAAGTAGCTCCAAAAGAACCTGAATTTCATGCAAAAAAGGGATCGTGTTGATATCGGCAAACACCTGATTTCCAAGCATTAATTCTCTTCGATCAAACGCATCATTACTGCAGATGAAGCGTAGGTTTATGAGTGCGGCACGTAATCCAGACCGCAGGCGAGTGAGGAGCGGAGTGGAGAGCTCCAATCAAGTTTTCGTATACCAGAGCGTCAAAAAAAATTATATCCGATTTTCTGGAAAGGAGTTACAGCACTTTTAAAATCATACAGACGCACTCATGGACATTTAAATAATCGATCAAACGCAACACACAAACTGATAAGAGCACTTTTTCTGCCGTTATGTCTGTTTCTGTCTTAATTCTCATACTCATTTGCACACCCAAAAGTAGGGACGATAGGCAAGAACAGAGTTTGGCCATCCGAATTGTGAAACTAAATGCGGCTGCCACATCATAGGGGACTCGGCAGTCCGCCAATTGTACCCGCCACATAATCAGTCGCTGTTCGTACCACAGATGACTAGATGTAAAACACTTTGTCTCGTCTCAAAATGTGAATTTTTATCTTTCGTCAGTGTTGTCACACCGTAACAAACATTAGTTGGGTGTCTGTTAAACAAAAATTCAAAATTTTCAATTTCCACACCACCACTGGATATGCCAACGGCGCGCTACTGAAGTTAGTGTTGGTGCTCGATTCCCAGTAGAAACATATCGCTCATATGCACATACAGATGATCATATGTACATTCAATAAACATAACCACAATCAGCGTAAAATGCATATCGGATATGGGAATAAATTTCCGCCCTCGCAAAAGAGGTATCGCTGCTGATACTATTTTTGTTTTCGCTCTAGCAATATACTGGTTATTTGAAGGTGTGTATGTGAGGTCTCGATCGCAGTAGTTGACTTTTTATCTGACTTCAAAACGTTTTCACGCGATGGGAATGGTCCAGAAAGCAGGTAACTGGGTGCCACATCAATTGAAGGAGAGCGATATCGAGAGACGTTTGGTGACGTGTGAGATGCTTCTTGAACGGCACAAAAGAAAAGGTGTTCTGCATCGCATTGTCACTGCCGATTAAAAATGGATGTATGGTAAGCGTCGAAAGAATTGGAGACTGACCCTGCAAAAAATATTCATGCTTCAAATTATGTTATCTTGTGTTGTATGATTATGTTGTGCATATGGTGGGATCAGAAGGGTATCATCTATTATGAACTCCTTAAAAGCTAATGCTTTTGAATCGAGTTCTCAAAGAAAGCAGGCCGGATGGGACGGTAGACATGACAAACTGATTTTGCTGCATGACAACATACTACACGCCCTCCGCGCGATGAGAGTGCCTACCTATCTACAGCATATCATATCCAGCTATATGTCTAATAGAGTGTTATGTTACGACAGAGACGCCTGGATCGTTGACTACAAGGTCACAGCTGGCTTGCCTCAAGGATCCGTACTAGGGCCTCTCCTGTGGAACATTATGTGCGACGGCATTTTGCGGCTAAAGGTATAGCATCATTCGTTGGCTTCGTGGACGATATATCAATCGTTGTAACCGCGAAAACGCTCACGAAAATTGTAAATATCGCGCAACAAGCTATAGGCTCAGAGGTGGCTAAGCGCGAACGGTCTAAAGCTAGCTGCGCATAAAACAGTTCAAGATTAGATTTGTGGACAGCATTATCGAGTTAAAGCCATACGTAAAATACTTAGGCGTCTTTGGTAGACCATGGAATTAGCTTTCGAGACCACTTGGAGTACGCTAGCAACAAAGCTGCAACCGTGACAGCAGTCCTGGCTAGAATAATGGCGAACATTGGAGGACCAAGACAGCAGAAAAGACAGGTCCTGGCTGGAGTAGTGAGGTCTATCCTCTTATATGGCGCGACAGTTTGGCGCGATGCATTCCAACACACTTCATACGTACGAAGCAGTAACTCCACGTACCGCTTGTGTGCTCTTAGAGTCTGTTCTGCCTTCAGGACAGTCTCAGAAGATGCGGCGCTCATCATAGCTGGTCTATGCCCACTCGACCTGATAGCGCAGGAGATGTGCGAAATGAGACGTATAAGGAACAACCAAACCCAATGCGATCAGCTGGTACTGAGAAAATCAATAAACCACCGCTGCGTGGATCAGTGGCAGACGCGATGGGACAGTGCAAATAAAGGCAGGTGGACCCACCGTTTCATCCCCAACGTTGAAGCTTGGCTCCAGACAGAGCTCGGAGAAGTAGACTTCTATCTCTGCCAAATCCTGAGCGGTCATGGCTGCTTTAAAGCGTACCTTCACCGCTTTGGACACGAAGAAAGTCCATACTGCGAGCAGTGCACACCAGCAGTTGAGGAGGACGCAGAACATGTGCTTCTCACGTGTCCCCGCTTCAGAAGAGTAAGGGCTAAACTGGAAGACAACCTTGGCAGCAGCATCACCCTTCGTATTTAGTATTGAAGTAAATTTCTGCAAAACATAATATGTAAATCGCAAAAACGAACTGTTCTCGGCAGTTTTTTTAGCGTCTTATTTCTAGCAACCCGCAGTTTCCCGTCTTTCAGTTCCTCATAAGTCCAGGGATTGGCAGTTCTGTCAAGTACACAAACGAGTTCCTGAGTTCTAACATGAAAGAATTTCGCCTCTTACAATCTATGGTTCACACGGCAACAAAGTGGCATTGCTAGTGCAAGTACTGCATTGATTTTTTCTTATATCACCAAAACAATTCCAATTTGGTCGTAAAAAAACCGTAGTTACGCCAGCAAATCCGCTGATTCGCTGAAAATCGATGTGGCCGGTTAACGTCTGATGCTCTCCACACCTTCCAGATTCTCTCCACCGGATTGTCATTCTGAGAGACAGTCAGGTGGCACTATCATTCGTTGAAGATAAGTCCTCACTGCTCCCTAAGTGTATCGAGAAACTGAATTTGTTAGGAACGCACACTCGCATCCGGCTCATATGTCTGCCAGGACACAGGGGTATAACTGGGAACGAAGTAGCGGATACATTGACTACAGTGACCGCGGTCTTGTTACTAATAGCACTCGAGCTCTTTCTTGATATGTGGTAACACATTCAAGGAGAAGCTTAGGAGTGACGAGCTAAGGCTAAAGGATGTTCACCAACTATCATAATAACGCTATATTCATTGTAACTTGTTTTGCAATTTATCACAGAATTTATGGCAAGACTAAGTACATATATATTTATTTATTCCAGCAAAAAATAAAAAAAAATTAATTTGCCTAATTTACATATCTTTCTGGCGATACTTATAGTTAACTGATAACTTAGTTATGTACATATTTGTGCCCACCCGCCGGAGCGATCCCGCTTTGCCACTCCTCACGC
Organism: Anastrepha obliqua; assembly: GCF_027943255.1. Classification (NCBI taxonomy): domain Eukaryota; kingdom Metazoa; phylum Arthropoda; class Insecta; order Diptera; family Tephritidae; genus Anastrepha; species Anastrepha obliqua. Next base: position 124,501,133 of record NC_072894.1, read on the forward strand.
ACAGTGCAAAGTGAAAAAAGAAAAGCTTACGCTAGCGCTTTAGCTGCTTCATTTAGCTGGCAATTTAGCTGCTTCATTTGTAATATTAATTTTTATAGTAGCAATTTTTTCCTTGAACTGCATGAAACTAACCTTAGCATAATATCGTGCGGACCGCATACGATTTGCAAATATTTCCTACGTCCATTATTAGAGTCTGCAAATTTTGCTCAAGCACTTGTGCCACTCAAAATAAAGATGCGTTCAAGGGCTTTATAACGTCAAGGCTATAATTTACTTAATGGCAACTAATCTATATACATACATATGTATGTATGAATGTAAGCGTGCCTGCTTAATATTTTTGAATGGGCTGGACGCGTTCAAGTTGCTTCTGTCGTTACTAAAACACAAATAAAGCGAGCAATTTTGCAAATAAGCCACTTACAATCACAAAAACTAGACAGATGAAATAAAAAGAAAAATGCATAAAAAGAAAACAAAACCAAAAACCAAAATATATACATTTTTTTTAAAGCCAAGTTAAAAAGCATGCAGATACTTTTTTGTTATTGTTATTTTTTTGCCTTTGTCAGATTGCCGGTTTTCTTTTGAATTTTTTATATTTTATAACACAAAATTCCGCACGTATTGATAAGAGATTGATTTTTGGTTGCTATGTATTGGTATGATTTGCTAATGTTTGCGTCAAACTGAATGATCTTGTTTATCATCGCTTTGTGTTTTGAACTCACACTTAAACATATTAAATCTAGCCACAAAGTATTGAAATGAAATAAAAATGATGATAGATGGCTAAAAATCCAAATAAACGAAGGTCACTCAGCTCCCAATAAAATGCTTTTTAAATTTTTTTCGAAAACAATTCGATACTCGCTTGATAAACTGTTTTCAAATCACACTTCGATTCAAAAACGACTTCAACAGCTGAATTTTATTTATAAAAACGTGGTATTTATATATGTATATATTTTTAGCGCTCAATCTCTATAATATTTCTTTGGCTATACGAGTAGAAATAAACTTTGAAGAAAAATTGAGAACCATAATTTTTGTGTTTTTTTTCTCTGTTTAGTGAAGCGTTTACTGAACGTAAACATATTTTCCCACTCACATCAAAAGTACGAAGAAGCTGTCAACGATGCTCTCCTTTATCGAGTTTTGATACCCTAATTATTTTCTAACATACGTTTTCGGAATGATTGAAATATGTAGACTAGCATCCACCATTACATTTGGCAAAGAATTTTAAATATTCTATTCATTTAATTTATCAAATAATTTCCTCATGAAAACATACTTAGGTACAAATGTATTTATTTATTTGCACATAGAAAATATAACTAATTAATGTATGCCAACACATAGTTGAAACACTCGAACAAGCATTAAAGATATCAGCCATAAAATAATCCGAAAAACCGTTTCTAGAAATTACACAAAGTTATTTTTAAAGAAAATCCACCTAAACCATTGCCGGCAATTAACAATGTGTGCGCCAACGCCATATGTACATAGGTATGTACAGTATTACACAGAATTAAGTTTACAATGAGCTACAGTGCTATGCTATTACTGAGATCATTTAAGGGGAGAGCCTGGTTTATAAGGTAAAAAAAATCAAATTTTTTTTTTCGTTTTAAGCGATTCCTAATATATTTCAGAATATTCACACAAAGTTACAGAGCCGAATTCTCAATATTTCCGTAGATACAAAGTCAAAGGTAGGCGAGCGTTAGGTAGTTACGCTGTGACTGGACAGCTATAGTACAAACTTTATCTTCTTTTCTCGACTTTTCATTTTTTTGATTTCTTTGAATTGGCGTACACGAATGAAAAAAAACTAATGAACCTTTTGAAATGAATCATAGCTTGTTCCCTTCAGTATTAAATTCTCTTCTATTTGAACTAACAAAATAGATAAAAAAAAAATTTTTCAAGATTTTTATACCAAGTTGAAGTGATTTTTTTTTATAGAAAGGCATTTTTTTCTTTAAAACCTCCAAAAAGTTGAAATTTTGGAATTTCTCAGTTTTCTTAGTTCATCTAGAATAAAAAATCATGATAATTAGAAATCCATTTGAATTTTTTGCTTTAGATAATAATTACGAAGTGTATCTTGTACGCCAGTTGGAAACTTCAGCGTTGCAGCGCTCTACTAATTTCTATGTTAAACATTTTTTTTTTTCAAGTTATTTTAACCAGTACAAAAATTTTGTATACTTTTTAAATGTTCATTAAAAGATAAAAAAAACGTTGCAGTGCTAAATTAATTTTTTCCTTAAAAAAAAAAAATCGCAAAGAGATGCAATGTTTAGACCTCATAAACCAGGCACCCCCCTTAAGCTTTTAGATATATAAAATTAAGTTTCCGAATCAATGTTATGTTTTACGATTCCAATCCAGTTGTTGAGGAAACTGTGCACTCAAAATTATCACGTTTTATCAGACATTTAGTAAATTTATAAGATAATTAAAAAACAAAATTCTTTCACGTTCGTAGGTCTAGGATGGTAAAATTTAAGCAATTACCACTCAAAGAACGCAAGCCTGTAAACGAAATGCATCAACATATTTTTATAAAATCGCGTACTGCTTTCGTGAAATACTTTCGGACGTACAAGAATCATTCACGGACAAATCTTATGAAACGAATGGATTAGCCACGAGTTATGAGAAGATATTATGAGAAATGAGTTGGGGATGATATTAAAACTGTTGAAAATTCAATTTTCTTTAATTCAGCCACGAAAATGTGTGACGATTGCAAAGTGAAATACATGAAAACCCTTCAAAATAAATTCTCAAATGTTAGTACGAAGCAGAAAGACATGGCAGGATGCCAAGAAATGTCAAACGTTAGCATGCTCAATATGAAAAAAAGGATGGAATTTTACCAAAATCATGCTATGCAGTCACAAGAATTCTGGAATAAATCACATTGGAGAAATGCATCTATGATCTGGTTGAAATCTTCTCTTGGCAAGGTGGGCGTATTCAAGAAAACGGAGGAATGCCCATATTTAAAGCAGCTAAAAAGGGCCGTACATACCATAGCATTTCCACAAGTGAACGAGAGAAATTAGTAATGCTAGAAAATTACATGCCAATATTTGCTGAGACATTCTTAAACAAGTTGTATTACCTGAAGTAAAGAGGCTGATAAAATTTATAACTACGTTTTAGACTTGCAAAAAACGATAGTAACACTTTAACACTACAACGAAATATTTACTTTGAGGAAGAAATTCAAATTTTTTTAAATGGTTACCTCAAAGATCGGACCTACAGGCCCCATTAAAAATGCTTGGGCAATATTCAAACTGCGCCTCAAACTACCAACGATTTGTAAAAATATATTCTTGAAGCTTGTCCTGAAATGTCTTTGGATGAATACAAAAGGCTTGTCAATACGCTGAGTGATCGTTTCCATAAGATTCCTTCGCTGAGAAGCACTATTAATTTTAGTAGAAACTTACTTTTGTAACCTTTTTTTACATGTCTTTCGGTTTTATGTGTAACATTTTAAAATATAATTGGAGCTCTATTAAGTTTTTTTATACTTTTTAATGCAGCAATGTTTGTGTTAATAATTCAAGAAAATAAATATCAATACCTTCATTCATAAAAAAATATACTGCCTTGGGTATAAACTTGAACAGTGTCAACTTATTTATGTGATGTACTGTTTGCACTCTAAAAGTATTTGTATGGCTACGTACGTCTGTGAACCTCTTTGCTGTTGTCATCGACACATTGACCGTGACAAAGAAACTTATAAAGACGCCGGCACTATGGTCTACAATGTTGAAATTTGTACATAACTACATAGCATACAATGAATACAGTTGTTCGCACGTGGCGCTGAAGTCTAGCGATACGTAGGAATACGAACGTATAGCAAGCAATCAATGCAGCCAATGCCTAAGGATGGAAATTATACAGCGAAATATCGGTGTATCGATGTATCGGAAACAAAACTGCTGTTATCTGTCATTTTTAGTAACTTTGAATTCTTTTTATAAAATTTCATACTTTAAGTGAAGGAATGGGAAATGAAACACTGCATATTTATTATTCATTCAAATTTACGGTATCGGCCGCATGAATAGTAGCCCAATGTATATCGAATCATCAGTATTTTTCAAACGCATTTTTCGAAATTGAATTCACTTCTCGGCGCGAATTTTTTTCATAAGTGTAAGAAGAAGGTGCCGGAAAAACGGAATAGACGAGTACAGTTTTACGATGAAAAAATGTTGTGAATTTTCATCGCGCCATTTTATTAATAGCTCAAACAAAAATATTGTCTGAAAATGAGTACCTCTTAATGGCAAAAGAAGTTTTGGATAGAAAAACAAGTCATCCGTAGCCCTTTCAAGGGATGATAGGATATTATGCGTTATAATGGTGCAAAATGCATGCATTTTTTGTCACAAATTTGTCCTTTTTCGAACACTTTTTATCCGAAACGGCAAATAACATCTAGATAATATGGTTTGTTTAAGGTCTACAATTTTTTCTTTTTCTAATTTTGATAGTCCCTTTCATTCGAAAAGTTTTTGAAATGATCAATCTCTGGCATTTTTTGTCTTTAACTATTGCGTCTTCGAACTATTGAGTTTCAATTAGAAATAACACGAAAGAAAAATTCAGAGAGTTTAGTCTTGATACCATTTCCGATATTCCCCAATTTTCTGTGATCACTCTGGAAGAGTCATAGAAGACTCCTCAGGAATTTTCTGAAAGCACCACAGAATAATATTTTGAAGAGCGAATCATACACAAATCAACTGGATGACTCGCCGCAATTTAGAGCAGTCCAGAAAAAGTATTCCCTTGTGATCGAATTTATCGCCCTGGGAATTAAATATTTTCTAGACAACATGAAGTTAGTTAGTTTCCAAACTTAATTGTTTGGTAGTCGTATTAGTCCAGGTGGTGACATTCTTTTGAATTTTCATACTTTGATTATATGGCATAAACAAGCAAGAGAACTGTTTCTCCCCTTAGTCGCTCGATGCTTTAACAAGTGTTATTGTTTTTTTTTTGTTTTGTAATATACATTTTAATTTAAATGAAACTTAATTTAGAACTTCATTTAAAGCTGATTATTTTATTTAAACAATATATAACAATTAGTTATAAGTTAATTGGAAAATTTAAAAATTCAAGACTCAAATCGTTCGTTCGTTGTTCGATTGCTGAAAGGTGCTGGCCCAATGCAGGCTGGCTTTGCTTGCTTGGCTTCGATAACTGTCAAAAATTATTAGAACAATACTAAATGGGAACAAATGGTAGCCTTACTTGAAGTATGGCTAATTTTCAACTAACTCAATGTTCTATTTGGCAGAGCTTTTGACATTAAGAATTAAAACTTTCTAAAAATTAAAAAAAAAAATAGAAAAGAAAAACAATATCTTCACACTTTTACGGCCACAAAACTCTTATAGTCCTTATGTTACGGGTACTGCTTTTAGAAGATAATTTGAACCCTAAAGCAACAGGCTTGATTTCAATGGTTTTCATTTAAGTTTCTTATAAGTGAACCAATCTTTCTAATCTGCATAAATCAGAGAAGCCGCTGAAGTGATTCTGATGAAATTTTGGTGAGCTGTTATGAGTTCCTAAGCAACGACAGGTGGGCATTCCCACTACTTAGGACTGGTAGCGGCAGGCTAATCACCTACCCTGTTAGAAAGCAAATAGATTAACGAAACCAATGCAATGAACAAGGAAAAAAACAAAAAAAAATAAATTATGAGTTTGCCCATGAATATTAATTTGCATGCTCAAGGTAGAGCTGAAGTCGAGAGATTTCTACAAAAAAATTTACAGTCCAATTTTATTCATATTCAGAATATAAAGGGTTTTTCAATAAGGGCGGGTAGATGTGCAGAATGTCAATCGTGGCGTTTGCTGTGTGGCACGTAGCGCCGTCCTACTGGACCCATAAGTCGTCTAGGTCCATATGGTTCAATATGGGCCATAAGAAATTGGTTATCATCGTTGGGTAGCGCTCGCTGTTGACGGTGACCGCCTCACCAACGTCGTTTTCAAAAAAGTACTGACCAATGAGGCCGCCGGCCCAAAATCCACACCAAACGGTAAATTTTTGAGGATGCATTATCACCTGGGAACCTCGTGTGGAATAGTGTCGTCCCATATACGGCAATTTTGTTTGTTAACACAGCCATGACTAAAGATGATTTTTCGCCCAAAACTGGGGTTCTCTTCCAAACGATTCGAAGCCCAGTCAGCGAACAAACGGCGTTGTCTATGGTCATCAACTTTGAGCTCCTGGGTCAGTTGGATCTTGTACGGGTGTAGGCCCAAGTCCCGACGCAAAATTCGCCAAGTTGAAGTCTGCGAAAGGTCAAGTTCTTGTGCACGGCGAGGAATAGATTGCCTCGGGTTCTGCTGTACACTTTCACGGACCGCGGCAATGTTCTCGGCTGATCTTGCGTTCCTTGAACTTACGGGTGTTGGCTGATTGTTTACTGACCCGGTCGTCTCAAATTTAGCCACCAACCGTTGAAGAGTCGATTTTGAAGGGCCACCACGTCTACCGAAAAATGGGCGAAATGCGCGCAACGTTTGCGTTAATGAACACTCATTTTGATAATAAAGTTTTATCATTTGAACGTGCTGTTCAATCGTGTAACTTGCCATGATGATTTGGCATAAGCAACTGAATCATAAACAAAAAATTTGACAGACGTCACCAAAACAAAATGGTTGCTACAGGGCGCCAAAATCGACCCGCGCCAATTGAAAACCCCTTTATATTGGCTAGATGAAAAGCGATATGTTTCCAATGAATAGTTTCTTCATATACAGATATTACAAAATGAATGTTAACTAAATAAATACTCATTGAATACTACATAAAAACTAGTGTAAATAAAAAATATGTCCCAAAACAGAATATTTTAAAGAAATCCGTATATATTCGCCAATTATTTATTTCTAAATATTTTTTTTAATTTATATGGGTGTGTCTTTTGCTATCTTCTTTTCATTAACTTCTAGAATTACAAACTTTCTTATAGATCACAACTACTAATAGGTTTCCAGTTTGAAATTGCAAATCGATTTTATAACGACCCCTTCTCTAGTCTCGTTGTTTAAAAAAGAAAAATCAATGATTTATTTGTTTCTCTAAATATGGCTGAGTAGACAATATTCTTCACGCTCTTCGTGCACCTCAAAGGATAACATTATTTAGCCGATACGTGGCAAAAAAATTAAAGCAATTTTCGGTGGGCGTCTTTGAATGATAAATTAAATTGCAAGTCGCTGCAAAAACGTTGAAAGAAAAGCAAGAGCAAAAAAGTAAATATTTTGGGTTAAATTAAAAACTAACAACAATACGAGGGTGGATTGATAAGTCTTTAGAATTGCGACATCTATCGGTCATTAATTTACTTAATTATTGTGATCGTTAAAAGTGAACTGTCAAAAGCGACCTGTCAAAATTTCATAACATATGGTCAAACGGTACTTTTTTGAGAATTATTTTTGCAAAACATTATTGTATTTTTATTTCATTTGAAATGTTTAAACCAGAAACAAATTATTGAGGAGTTGCAGACAGTATTAGGGGAACATGCACCCTCAAATGCAACAGTTTACAATTGGGTAAACGGGTTTAAACGTGGTCGGATAAGCACCAAAGATGAGCCACGCTCTGGGAGGGCAAAAGAGGAACGACTCCAGAAACGGTGGAAAAAGTGTACAAAATTGTCACACAAGATCGAAGAATTAAATTGAGAGAAATTGCTGACATTGTGAACATTAGTTATGAACGTGTGCATAACACAATACATGATGAATTGGGTATGAAAAAGCTTTCAGCAAGATGGGTGCCGCGTTTGCTAACTCCTTTGCAAAAAATGAACCGAATGTCGACTTCAAAAGTTGGTTTAGACATTTTTAACAGAAATCCATCGGATTTTTTGCGTCGTTTCATAACGATGGATGAAACGTGGCCCCACCACTATACACCAGAGTCTAAAGAACAGTCCAAACAATGGGTAGAACGTGGCTCAAGTGCTCCAAAGAAGGCAAAGGTCGTTGCATCAGCTGGTAAGGTTATGGCATCTATTTTTTGGGATGCACAAGGTATAATTTTCATCATTATGAATATTATTCATCTTTGTTGGATACATTGGACCAAAATATTAAGCAAAAATGGCCACATTTGAAGAAGAAGAAAATCCTCTTTCATCATGATAACGCTCCTTCACATTCATCTTGGAAAACGCAGGAAAAAATAAATGAGTTAGGCTATGAATTGCTCCCTCATCCGCCATATTCGCCAGATTTAGCTCCCAGTGACTTTTTCCTTTTTTCAAATATGAAAAAATGGCTCGGCGGAAAAGGATTTGTGTCAAATAGTGAAGTTACAGCTGAAACAAATGCTTATTTTGAAGGTTTTGAAAAAACTTGTTTTAGAGAAGGAATAAATATGTTGCGTTGGAAAAAATGTATTGACTTAAAAGGAGATTATGTTGAAAAATAAATAAATTTTTTATTAAAAAACCAATGTCTAGTTTTTCATTCTAAAGACTTATCAATCCACCCTCGTAAATCAATGCATGCATATGTTCCCATAAACTTTAGTATGCTGCTTTTGTCGCTTAAATAAAACATAAACACAAACGAAAAACCACAAAATCTAGAGAAACCATGCGAGGCAAGCGAAGCGAATACTTTCAACGTTAGCCAAAAACAATTTTGTTTTGCTTTTTACTTTGATTTTACATATTTATATATGTACATATGAATAGGTATGTAAATTTCTTGTGCTTAAATTTTCGGTGCTTATTAATTTGCACTTCTATGTGGCGCGCAGTGATCAACACGTTATTTTTTTATACTTATTAATTATATTGTTTTATGATATTTGTCCAATATTTTTTTATACTTATTAACAAGCCGATAGTCTTAGTAGCTAGTGCCTCTTTTTTGTAATATAGTTATTTATAATTATATTTCATTATTAATAAATAAATAAATATACTTATTAAAAATAAAAGTGCTAAGCCTGAGTGCAATTATTCATAGTAAGCAGAATTCAACGAAACTGCCAAAAATGTATTTTATATAATATTAATTTAAGCAAAATAACAAAAATTTTAAATCTACTGTAGCAGTAAAATTTCAACTAAAAAAAAAAACTTTTTCTTAATAATTTATTAATAATACAGAGGCTGAAAATAAATTTGTCTTATCTAGAGGATTAGCAACGTACACTGTCGTATTTAGGTACGCATATACATATTTCATTCACCAAAAGAATGCGTTATGTCCATTAGAGTGAGCTACATTTTTTTCTTTACTTAGTTTCGGCGACTGAAGTATTCTGCTGAAAATTCTGAACAAAAAAACCATAGAAACATAGCTCTAAAATGGCTTTCCAGGCTTCTTATTTCTAATTTAACTTATTAGTCCCCAATCACTTTTATTTTTTCGATTTTAGTTACATTTTTGGAAAAAAATTTGAATACGAGAAATTAGTTTTTAATATTTATTTTGTTCAAAACCCCCTGCTAGAGAGCGTAGCATCAATTACAACCTGCAGTTTTTCACATTAAGCCAAATTCTGTGCCAACTTACCAATTGAGGTCTGTGGGCTACATGCTTTCATTGCATGACTCAGATGACGCAATGACAACTAATTATAATAGGGAATGCACTACAACCAAGGCAATTTTAAGCACATTTTCAATCTTCGATTTAGACTGTCTAACGCAAAAAAAAACATAGTTCTGCTAAAAGTTTTTTTCTATTATATACGTTACATTACATATGAAAAATAAGTGGCAAATGCCTCAATACAACATATTTGAGTGGTAATGGGAAATTGAGTGGAAAAATAATACGTTTTGTTCGAGATTGTGACTCTATGTTATTAATTACTCACTAATGAAGCGCAATTACACGCAGGGGAAGACCGAGTACCAACTTGTGTGCTAAGAGGAGCCCAAGTTGCATTCAAACAACGCAAAAAAATTAAATTTCGATACATTTTTTTTGAAAGCTTTTACTTTATTACTCGTATAATCTAACTTATTTAAGCTATTGTTTCGTTCAACTAGAAATATAGTACAGTCTACTCTTTATTAAGCGGACACTTAAGAGACTGAAAAATTTGCCCGCTTAGGGGGGTGTCCGCTTAAGGGAGGTGTCCGTTGGGAGAGAGTAAACTAATCAAGTCTTCTTCTTCTTCCTCGTCCTCGCCATGGTCCCTTCGTTGGGGCCGGCCCTCCTCGTACACAATCTCGAGGTAACTCGGTCCTGGGTAGTCCCTTCGTTAACTTTGCTTCCCTGCATATCGCTTTTAATAGTGTTTAACCAGGACGTCAAGGACAATTTCTCAATTAATGGAGCCACATGGCAGCTACCTCTGATGTGTTTATTACCTATCTTATCCAGTTTTGTTACGCCCTATGCCCATCGCAGCATTCTCATCTCCACCACATCGATTCGTTGTTCCTGTTTAGCAGACAACGGCCAGCATTCTGAGACATACACCATTGCAGGTCTAACCACAGCTTAATATTTTTTGCCTTTAACTTTATTGGCATCTTTTTGTTAAAAAAGACTCCTTGTAAGCGGTTCGTCACTTCGCGGTTTAATGAGCAATCATTGCTTATCTATGCATAATTCTCTTAAAAAAATTAAAAAAATTGAATCAGATTTAAAATCAATTCACGAAATTTTTCTTGATATGGAGAAAATGTGAAAGAAAGAAGTAATGAAGAATCAAATGAAATATCTAACAGTTTCAAGCTTGCATTTTATTATATTAAAATTTAACGGGCAATAAAACTACGTAATCAATTTTATTTTTATTCTGATAGCAAAATTTTAAACTTTAATGAAAATTTTTCCTATTTTTATAATTTTTTATAAAATTTGAAATTTGGATTAATATGGATCTTTAAGCAGTGAACTATATTTTTTTGCAAAAGAAATAATGAACATAAAAAAAGAAAAATAATCAAAACTGGCAAAAATATAGTAAAGGATCTTTTAAAAGTGACGGCTAAATGTCACTAGTAAATAATTCCTAGGCGGTACCTTATTGTCATCTTTTATATTTGTCAAGACAGATGCATAATTTTATAGAACAAGACATTTCATTTATTTTTAATTTTACAATAATATTTATTTAAAAGTCGTGAATTTTTTGGAGAATGGAAAAAGAACAGATAGACGAAAAACTGGACGTTTTGTTGAGAGTATAGCTGCTGTAGTGCAAAGTGTTACTGAACAACCTCCTACATCGATATAACAATTGGGCATTCTTGAATCGACAGTTTGGCGGATTTTAACTGTAGATGTACTCATGGTGCACATTTAAATGATGTTATCTTTCACATATAATAAAGAGCCGTATCTTGAAAAAAATTGTGAAACCCGAAAATTTGTTCGTCTTCTGAAAGATCCTTTAAATTTTTTTGCGCGCTGTAATATGTGTTTTCAAGCTAAGACAGATGCCTTCAACAGCTCACCCAATAAATAAAATTTAACTATCTGTAACATGCCACTGTACCCTAAGACACGACATAAACAGAATTAGTCTCTCTGAGACCATCATCTGCCGTTTATATCAAATGGATACTGATAATTCACAGACATCCTTTGTAAATGTCATGCACTAGGCAAAAAACGGCTACACCACCTTGGTGGTATTGCCGTGCCTCCATATAAATTATGAACCAATAAGCCGCAGGGTGCCTCCGAAGTCCTTGCACAATAGATCTCTTTTGGTCGCTGTGCGCAATAGCCTAGCAATAATAATAGAAACAATATGTGACATACATATCTGTTTCTTCTTCAGTGCTTTTATCCCATTTCACTTGCGGTTAGCTCTCCTAGTAAGTAATAATAATGTTTGGCTCGTCTCGGTGTTTAAGTTCGCACATTTCATATCACTTTCTTTCACTTCGTACTTCGTCCTTGTACTATACGTTGTGGCTGATCTAAGTTCCTTGGCGCCGTGGTGATGTTTAGCACGTTTTTTTGTCATATCTGGTTCAGGCTTCCTCTAGAAATTCCCATACCAACGAATACGACTTTTTTGTATTTTTTTCTCAATCGGCGCAATTTTAAGACTTCCATCAATGAATCGATTAGGCACTTTGTCCAGCATTGTGACAGAGACTGACGATCTCAACATTTTAATTTGTGCCGCTTGAAGTTTTCTTTCGAGTGAAGTTTTTTGTCCTCTATCCACCACTGGAGCATCCGCTCTCTAGGTGTTTCAGGCTCCCCCGAGGATATCTGTAACATATACTTCAGATTTATTCACCTACACACCTTCCAAAAAGTAACCTGGCCTTGACCTTTTCCCTGGGGAAGTCCTAAAACAGCTCCCACCAACTACTCTAACTAAATTAACAGAAACTAGGAAAGCTACAACAAGCCAGGAAATCCAGCACACCATGTATCGTCATATTTACCTATATCACTCCTACCCATATTATGAAAACTACTCGAAAAATTACTTGTTAAAAGCTTTAACAAAGTTATTGAGCAGGGGAACCTGTTACTAACGCATCAATTTGGCTTTTACCAAAAACATTCAACAACCGATCAAGTCCACAGGCTAACTCAAGTTATAGAAAACGCCTTCGAAAAGAAAAAGGTATGCTCCGCTGTGTTCCTAGATGCATCCGAAAAGGCATGTTACGATATTTTAAGATCCTATTTATCTGATCGCTTCTTTCGAATTAAATACGACGACGCGTATTCTGACCTAAAACAAATTAAAGCTTATGTCCCACAGGGTAGCGCTTTGGGGTCTATCATTTACCTCATAAGCGATTTGCTTACCCTTTAGAACTGCGTCAGAGCAACGTTTGCAAACGACACGGGTATCTTGTCAGTTGCAAATACACAGATTGAGTCAATTGCAAATCTTCAAAAACATTTCTGAGTGGCCTGTTACTTGGCGCATTAAATTAAATCAAACAAAATCAATTCATATCGACTTCACGTACAATGGAATGAGATATCTTCCTCTATATATAAATGACAATTCTCGTATCACAGTACGGCTAAATACCTGGGTATGACTTTTGACACCAAACTCATACAGAGTGCTCACGTAAAAAAGAAAAGAGAAGAACTTGACATTAAATTCGAAAACATATATTGGCTTAAGAGTAATCGATCCGCTTTATCCACTTATAATAAGGTATTTCTCTAGAATCAAATACTTAAACCATTTTGGACGTATGAAATGCAACTACGGGGTTGCTCAAGCTGCAGCATTATACTTCAAATCCAAATATTCCAAAATAAAGTCTTGCGATGCCCTACTAACGCGCCTTGGGATGTACGCTTCATTGAACTTGAACGCAATCTTGGCATAGAACCAGTTGCCGTCGTAATTCAACAAACTGCCGTACCTCACATGAATGAGCTATCTCATCATGTCAAACAATAAACCCTAAGCTGATTTAATGAACAAATGAACTTAATGGACCCACGGACGAGAAATTTCGGGGACTGCCAGTAAATATAACCTACAAATTATACAGAGAAGTCAATCTGAGATGTTAAGGACAATCACAAACGCAAATTGGTACATGTTTTTTTTTTTTTATTCCCCATTTATTTTATACATCTGTCCTTTGACATTAAATTCGTTGCTTAACAAATTTGGCCAGGATTTACATACATCGCTTAATGGCCAGTGTCAAAAGCGATAAAATTAAAATAAACGAAATAATAGCAATTAAATAATATACAATAATGTAATACAAGTTTCACTTTACATGATTACATTTTACAACTATTTTTAATTATTTTTTTTTTACATATTTATGGTTTTTTAGCATTTATCATACTAGGTCGCTTGGTCGGGTTCTCTTTAAACGTCTTTTCCCGTTTCTTTCCCTTTCAAGAAGTTTGTTGATTTCTGCATTACTGTGTGTGTGTATTTTTTCAAAGTGCCTTGTTGTTATCTTTTTGATTTCTTCGTCTACTCTTGCTATATTAAAAGTCCTGTGGATGTCATCATTTTTCGTGTACCTGTCAGACATGGTCAAAATTCGAAGAATCTTGAGTTTTTTTTAGCCGTTCCCCACACCTGTAATCCATATAGGCAGATTGGTTTAATCATAGTTTTGTACACTAACAGCTTGTTCTGTATAGTGAGTCTGGATTTGGAGCAGACTAACCAATGAAGTTGATGCTTTCCATTTCAATTCAACCGGGCTATTCGGGTCATGTTCTTCGATTTCGATATAACTGAAATATGTTGCTCTCTGGTCAAAATAATGAGACACGTATTTTTTTGTTCGCCCGAAAAAAAATTTCTTCAAGAGTTATCAGCAATTTTATTTTTCGGCTCAAACTCGATTTTTTTTAATTATATAAGAAAACAATTTTTTTAAATGCCCATAACTTAGTCAAAAATGAGCCGATTTTAATAATTCTGGGTTCAAAATGATCGTAATTACTTACACGAGCGACTTCATGTAGAAACAATTGCAAAAAAGTAGTTGAAAATTTTTTATTTAGCAAAAAAGAAAAAAAAGAAAATTTTTTCGAAACTCAATATTTCAAAAAGTGAATTTTTGTTTTTTTATAACTTTTTCCAAATCAAAAGGGCATCTCAAACTTTAATTGAGCTGAATGCCTAGTAGCTAAAATGCGTTGTTTTTGAGTAATGAATTTTTGAGTAAAAAACCTGTTTCGCACTTTTTGTTTTTTGCAAAATAAAAAATTTTCAACTACCTTTTTGCAACTGTTTCTACATGAAATCGCTCGTGTAAGTAATTACGATTATTTTGAACCCAAAATTATTAAAATCGATTCATTTTTGATTAAGTTATGAGCATTTAAAAAAAAATTTTTCTTATATTATTAAAAAAAAATCGATTTTGAGCCGAAAAACAAAATTGCCGATAAAGCTTGAAAAAAAAATTTTTCGGGCGAACAAAAAAATACGTGTCTCATTATTTTGACCAGAGAGCAACATATTTCAGTTACATCGAAATCGAAAAACATGAAACGAATAGCCCGGTTGAATTTAAATGGAGAGCATCAGTTGTCGAAGTTTTTCTTTTATTTGTTTAACCTTTTGCTTTATGTGGTGATTCCAATTTAGTTTGGAGTCCAAGTGAATTCCCAGATATTTAGTAGTTGATTCTATTTTAATTGCTTTATCATTTATTTTAATTGGAACTGCGGTAAATTTTGTTTTGTTAGTAAGTATAAACTGTACGGTTTTGTCTTCATTTATTTTTAGGCACCAGTTATCAAACCATTCCTTAACTGCGTTTGTGTATCGCTGCAGTTTTTCAGTAGTGATATTTAAGCTTTTGTCCGATGCCAGTAGTATTGTATCGTCTGCGAACGTAGCAATTGAAGAATTAGTTTCGTCAGGAGGTGGTATGTCTGCGGTGAATAAAACATATAGTAGAGGGCCAAGAACACTTCCTTGCGGAACTCCAGCAGTTATTCGATGAATACCTGAACATTGATTGTCATATTTAATATAGAAGCTTCGGTCGGTTAGATAGCTTCTTATGATGAGATAGTAGTCAAAAGGTAGCATTCTTTTTATTTTGTGGAGTAAGCCTTCATGCCACACTTTGTCAAACGCTTTAGCTACGTCCAAAAATACTGCGGCACAGTATCGATTGTTTTCAAGGTCTGATTGGATTTGATTTGTAATTCTATGGATCTGTTGAATAGTCGAATGTTTTTTTTCTAAATCCAAATTGATGATCCGGTATTATACGTTTTTGGTCTAGAAGTTGGCTCATCCGATCATGCAGTAATTTTTCAGAAATTTTAGATATTGTCGGTAATAAGCTTATTGGTCTATATGATGACACGGTAGTTGGATTTTTACCCGGTTTTGGCAATGCAATAATCTCTGCCACTTTCCAGAGCTTCGGAAAGTATTGTACGTGAAACATTGCATTAAAAACGTTTCGCAAGTATATATATGCCTTGGTTGGTAGCTCCGCTAATGCTTTTCCTGTTATCATGTCATATCCGGGTGCTTTTTTATGTTTTATTCCTTTTTTGATGCAAGCTATTATTTCGTGTATATTCGTCCTTTTTATTTTTGTAAAATCATAGTGGAAGTTGTTTTGGTTGTTGATTTTCTTTTCTTCGTCACTTGATACAACTTTTTCAAAGTAATTTGCCAATGTGTTCTCTTTTTCCTCTTTTGTAACAGCCCATGAATTGTCATCTTTTTTTAGTGGTGGTTGATGTTTTATTTGAGTTTTTAATTTTTTAGTACATTTCCATAAAGAGTAGTTTGTATCTTGATAGGGAGTCAGATTCTTCAAATAGTTTTCGATTTCTTTTTTATTTCTCTTATTTAAGGTATCCTTAAGAATTTTTGTAGCTAAGTTTAGTTTTCTCTTGTCGTCAGGTGATCTAGTTTCTTGCCATCTTTTTCTTAACTTTCTTTTTTATATAATTTGCTTTTTAATAGTAATGTCAGTTGTTGGTGTATTGTTTTATTTGCTTGCTTTGGTGCCGATCTGATCCCTGCTTCTAGTACTACGTCATTGAAATGGATAATGGCACGTTCAATGTCAAGTTGCGTTTTTAATATCACATTTGGTATAAGTTGATCGTCAATATGGTGGCGGAATGTTTCCCAGTTGGTTCTGTCATTAAGTATGCGAAAAGATGTTTCTATACATTTTATATGACTTATGTACATATTCAAGTAATATCGGCGAGTGGTCAGAAGAAAGTTCATAGCACGACTGAATTGTCAATTGGTTATGGCTTATGTTTTTGGTTATGCAGAAATCGATCAAGTCTGGAATTTTCTTTACGTCAGTTGGCCAATAGGTAGGTTCTCCGGTACTTATAAATCTGCAATTGTTTTTGTTAATTGCGTTAATAAGAATACGCCCCTTTTTGTTGGTGAGTCTTGAGCCCCAATCAATGTGTTTTGCATTGAGATCTCCAGCTGCAATAAATCTATTGTTAAGCGTCTTTATGTATTTGTCATATTGATCCGAGTTTATTATGTGTCTAGGTGAAAAAAAAAAATTTAATATACAAACACCAAAGAAAATTTACCGTTAATTACTGTTATTTATTGTTAACTAGTTACAATGCAAATGGAAACAAAAAATGCGCTACTCGAAAATTCTCTTGAGACTTATGAAGAAAAGTCGTATTCCGGAAATACACAGAATGAGCTCTAAATAATTTCTGGCTGAGAGAAGAATTTCAGCGCGGTAGAGTCATAGGTAGTAATTGCGTTAAATAATTTTTAGAAACATTGCTGCTGAATATTTTGCTATGAATGGTAACTGCTACTCGTATATTTCCACCTGTGTTTAATCAGCTAAAATTTCATACTTACAGTGCAAGGTAAACTACAAATGTGAACGTGCCATTTCGGGTGAGTGATAGCGACCAGAAGAAAACCACCATGAACACGTTTCGCTGAGAGTGATAACCATATAAATACGTACATACATACATATATGTCCGTATGTATGTGGGTGTATATGAAATTTCACTTTACTAATTTTTGGCTCGCGTGTTTCTTTGTCACGATTATTGGCGGGCGCTATGTACACACACATACATAGACATAGAAGTTTCAATATAAATTATTCTAATTGTTCACGATAGCACAATGAGTAAATATATGTGAGCATAATTCGCAACGGATAACAAAATTAAAGTGGGGAAATATGGTTTTTTCTAGTATTGCATTGTTTATTCACGGGTATGATTTATTGGCATGGAATTCAAAACAAAGCAAAATAGAATTAAGGTAGTAGCTTTCGAAAGAGTCTTTAATACCTTTCAAAACTTCGTAGATCTGAGGCCGTTAAACCTTAGGCTCAATAATTTACCGAACAGATATTGCTAATCTTTTTGCCGAATTTTTCTGTTCAAATTTTTCAGTGCTCAATGCATATTCCATGCTTCAATAAATATATATAATTGGCGCGTACACATTTTCTGGGTGTTTGGCCCAGCTCCTCCTTCTATTTCTGGCGTGTGTCTTGATGTTGTTCCACAAATGAAGGGGCCTACAGTTTCAAGCCGATTCCGAACGGCAGATATTTTTATGAGGAGCTTTTTCATGACAGTAATACACTTTGAGGTTTGGCATTGGCTGCCGAGGGCGACTGCTATTAGAAAATTTTTTTTTTTCGTTTTGGGGTTTTACCGAGATTCGAACTTACGTTCTCCGAATTGTCGATAATGCAGTGTGAAAATATGTTATCTATTGACTTAGCATTAAATTCCCCTTTTACCATATACTTTTAAAAATATTCACATCTACAATATATGTATATACAGCTATGGTCAAACGTTTAGCGCACTTAAAAAGAGTTCAATATAATGCTCGATTAAATGATATGAAACCAAATTAAATCCAGTTTTTTTAACTAAATATATTTAACACTTTATTATAAGACAAAATAACTTAAAGTAGACAGTTTTCACTAGTAAAGATATGACAAAATAGAGGTAATTCTTATTTAGTCATAGTGGGATTTGGACAAAGACTTAGCGCAGTTTTGATTTCTGTAAAAAATATGAAATATTTGTAAGAATTGAGAAAAGATTGTTGACTATAATATTATTATTTACCATATCAATATTTGGTAGAATAGCCGTTATTCTGTATAACTGCTTCACACCTGCGTGGTAAACTCTCTATTAACTTTTGGCACCTGTCCAAAGGAATAGAGTTCTATGCTTCCTGTACACCTTCCCAAAGTTCATCGATATTTTTAAATTTTTTTTTGTCCCACCATCGTCTTCACATCATTCCATAAGTTTTCGATTGGACTTAAATCCGGACTTTGTGCTGGCCAATCGAGCTGGGTAATATTTTCCTGCGAAAGCCACTCCCGCAGTATGTTTGGGATCGTTGTCATGCATAAATATCAAATTTACTGGAATAAACTCGAAAGAATATGGCTCCATATTATTTCAAAGTATATTCAGATACATATACTTATCCATATTTCCTTCTATCTTGACCAGCGGCCCAACCCCGCGCCACGAAAAATACCCCCAAACTTTTAAATTCCCACCGCCTGCTTCACCGTCTTTTTTGTGTACCGTGGATTGGTTTCCTGATTTTTTTCATGATGTACATACGTTTTTCCATCAGGACCGATGCGGTTTATTTTAGTTTCATCCGTAAAAAGTACTCGTTTCCAAAACTCTGTCTTTTCGAAGAGGTGCCTACGCGCTAATGATAAACGCGCTTTAATATTATTTTTTGATAGGAGCGGTTTTTTTCTGCTTATGCAACCAAATATTTTATTTTCATTCAGACGCCTTCGCACGAGCTTAGTGGACACAACTAAGCCTAATTCTGTTCTTACTTCAGCCGCTATCGTTCGTGAAGACATAAAAGGATCCGATCGACTTTTCCTTACAATTATTTGATCCTCACGGGGGGAAGTTTTACGTGGCGGAGCTTTACGAATTTTTTTTTTGTTTTAATAAATTAGCATCCGACTTGACATCTCTGATGGCATTGTATACCATTTTTCTTGAACAATGCACTATTCTGGAAATCTTCACTTGATTGGTCCCCATTTGGTAAAGGTTCCATATTATTTTTCTTTGTTCAACTGAACAACACTTTCCTCTAGCCATTTTAGCAAAAATTTAAATAATAGTCGTTATTAATTAAATATTCACCACAAAAAATAGTTATTTGCCGAACCGATCGCATGTAAGAGAAAAACACGTGTAAGTGCGCTAAATAGTTGTCCAACGTAATTGAGACAGAACTCAAGAAAAAATAAGCAATAACGAATACGAAAGAATTACAACGGTTATTTTTTGGGCATTTGAAGAGAGCCATAAATAACTCTTATCATGCTGAAAACAAAATTAGGAAAATTTGCACTCTCTTAGAAGTAACTGCATTATTTATCAGTATAATATAAAGTGCGCTGAATGTCTGACCATAGCTGTATATATGTACCTGCCAATATATAAATGTGTATGTACCATATTAGCCATATATTTATGCAGAAATTACGAGTATTCATGTATGTACGTATGTCGATATGCCTTCAATCAATTGTTCTTCTTCCACGTGTTTAGCCTAATTTGCAAATTTACCGGCATTGAATAAATAAATTTCTCCCACACATTCACACACACTATCATGCTTTATTCTCTCGTCCAAAAACAAAACTTTAGCTACCAATACCACACAAAAATAGATAATCGAATCATAATAAACTGTTGATTAATACACAGCTGAGTTCCCGGTTACCAAAAGAATGCATATTAAATTGGCACACTCACACACACACATACAATTACAATTACAATAATTTACAATTCTAAGAATCATTAAAAGCAAAATTCAACGAGTGCAAAATAATTGAACACAGTAAATTTTTGTATTATAATTGAGACATATGTACATACATACATTCGTACACATCGAATTAAACGGAAATCTATATTATACACAGTGTCACTCAAATTGTCAAGTCATTGCCATGCGATCGCAATACTCCAACAACCCTAACTGCACACCAAGGCGAATTATTCAATCATTCTTGACTGTACGCAAGCCTCTCTGAGCCACTCGTTGTTCTCATCATTTATGTATTTTGGTGTGTTGCTTTTGGAGCTCTCTTGAGAGGCCCGGCACTGTTGGTTTTGGCGCATTTTCTCTCTAGCGGTTGTTTGGCGTATGTATGTACTCGTATGTGATTTTCATCAGTATCAGCTGGGTGAAGCAGCTGTTAGCTGTTGCTTGATCTCTTGTGTTTCCAGCGCAGCAGGTCTTTCTGGCTAACGCGACTTAGAGTAACCCATATACATAAATATTACATGACTTTTCTCGCTTTCCAGTAAATGCAATTTTTTCCGCTTTACATTTTACTTTCGTTTCGTTAATTATACCCATAAAAAGTTTTTGGTTTTGCATTGTTGCATGAAGTGCAATTGCATGTTTACGCCTATTGTTTTTATTTTATATATGTCATTAGCATTGTTCAGCTTCATTCACAACTACTCATGTAATCAGCAGTGGCTTCGTTTCACTTCAGTAAATTTTGTGCTTCTCATATTGCCAAACAAACTACAATTAAAGCAATTAAAACTTTATAAGCTTCGTAAAACTATTTATATGAACGGTTGCGGTTTAGTTTTTGGATCATGTTTTGGGTGTTTTATGAGTGGTGTCTGAAAAGTCTTCATATGCCAGCGTACATTCGGCGTGCTTTGAGTCATCTCTCACGTAAAATATAAAAATTTTTGTTGTTGGTGGATATTCAGTATTAAATGGAAAAGTTGTATCAAGTTCAGGACGAAAATGTAATTCTATTGTTTGCAGCTTACAGAAGTGACTGAAAAGGTCACAATATATAGAAAAAGATTTAATTTGATGTACGAAGAAACAAACTGGAATGCTAGACTATTTGGATTTTGGACTATTTTTCAAAGAATACTTCCTGAACTAGTTATAAAGTTAAGGGGCGAAAGATATTAAATGCAACCAGCATTTTATTTCCAAAGTGACTACTAAGTACCCCAGTGGGCAGACAGTGAACAAATTAGTAAATCGCCACCTCTTATGGCAACCTGAGAGACT
This sequence comes from Anastrepha obliqua, assembly GCF_027943255.1. Taxonomy (NCBI): domain Eukaryota; kingdom Metazoa; phylum Arthropoda; class Insecta; order Diptera; family Tephritidae; genus Anastrepha; species Anastrepha obliqua. The sequence goes on from NC_072894.1 coordinate 124,522,737, forward strand.
GACTCTGTCTCTGTCTCTTAAGGGGGGGGTAAGGGATAAACGCTAAAAAAAAAAACACTTTTTTCATGAATTTATTGTAGCGAAACGGTTCAAGTCAGTTTATTAAAAGTTGTTGCATATTATAAAGTAACATTTCAAAAATATTTGATAAAATTTTCATGTATTGCAAAATGAGTGAATGAGAGCACATTTACGTAGACGTCTTTTCAAAAATACATTTTGCAGTAGTCAGTATATCTCAGCGTAGAATCATCTGAAATCAAAAAAATCGAATAATTTAGTTAAAGTATGAGTTAAACTTCCCGCCAACGTTTATTTTGACGATTTATTTTCATTTTCAGCCATTTGGTAGTCGTTTGAAGTAAAAAGTGATTTTTGACGAAAAAATGCCGCCATTTTGTAGGTGTAAAACCACCTTAATATAAAAAAAAATGGCGAAAAAAAAAAACGTTGGGGGGAGGTTTTTTATATGTAAAATATGTGTGCAAAATTTCAAAAGGATCAGTTGAGTAGTTTTCAAATGCCAATGACTACGCACTTTAAAAAAAAAAGGTTCGAGAAATCCGCGTTTAAAGTTTTAAGTTAAGAAAACGTCAAGAAAATACTTTTTTCTCTCTACTTACACGGAGTCGTCGATTCCAGCACCATAGAGTATGTTTCCACTAGCTTTGTCATTGTCTTCAGCATCTTTTTTAGCAAGTCTACGAGCTATCCTGCCCTCCTTAGTCTGTTGGTGGCATTTTTGGTCAGATCTTTCGATGCGAGTTTGGTCCACTCTTCTCGCATATTCGTGAGCGCTTGGCCCAATGCTAATCCCCATGTCATACATAAACTGCAGCAAAGCACCTGTGCCTTCATTAAAGGTGCATGCAGCTACCAGAGCTGCCAGTTGAACGATACTTGTACTGCCAGAGAGTTTTTTCGGAGCAATCCTCCATATAAGCTGATTTAAACTCTCGTTAGTGTTTTGAGTAAAACCACCCAGGCATCTCTCTAAAAGTTCGTCTTTACTCAAATCTACGTAAATTGGTTTTATTGCGTTCAAAACATCTTCTGGCAGTGGGGTGTATTCATGTTTAAATGGTTTTCCTTCGGCCAAAGCCTTTTGGTAACCACACCAAGAATCCGCTCCGGCCGGACATTTGTCATGTTGCGGATTTTCATCTGTTGATTGCTGATGGTAGTAAGTGGCCCAGATAGCGGTTTTCATTTTTTCTACGGAATCACAGTTGTTCCTAATCGCCAATCCGTAATAACGGCTTAAATTATCAATAACTTTAGCCGTTAGTTTGCCTTTACCACCAAGCATTTTACTCCTTCCTTTCTTTCCAGCGTTTTTACCTGTTTTTACCTCTTTTTCCTCAACTGTTTTGTTTACAATATCGCGTAAACGCGCTCCCATCCGCTTCTGGACGTGGCCAACGCACTCTTTTTTGTTAATTGTAAAATTTTCACCATAAGGTTTCGCTTTCACTAAGTTACCGTAGGATTTATGGTAGTGTCACCGTCGCCGATGTAATTTTCGATTTCGCTTCGTAAAGTTCTTCTGAACGAGAAAACATCTCAATTAGTGCAGCTGTTTCCATGTTACCTGAAGGTCCCGTATGATTAGCTTGGCATTCGTTGTTTTCAACATGCTCTTCGTGCCAACTTTCGAATTCACAAGTATTTAATGACTACTTTTGTCGCAGAATCTACTGTCCATATACAAATGATCCCTAAGAGGCGCGGTAATTTGTATTGAAAAAGCAAAATGTGGATTTCATATTGAACGATGTTGGACTAAAGCTTCGCGGACTTCAATGGAGAGACTTACATATGTACTTATGCATATGTATACATGTATGTAATAGGCAACTGAGTGATACACAACTGAGCTTAATAAATTAACTTAGCTGCTCAAAGACAAATAACAAGAACATAAACGCTAAATAATAATAATAATAATTGGCGCGTACACCCGAGCTCCTCCTCCTATATTTGTGGTGTGCGTCTTGATGTTGTTCCACAAATGGAGGGACCTACAGTTTCAAGCCGACTCCGAACGGCAGATATTTTTATGAGGAGCTTTTTCATGGTAGAAATACACTCGGAGGTTTGCCATTGCCTGCCGAGGGGCGACCGCTATTAGAAAAATGTTTTTATTAAATGCTAAATGCTCAACAGAAATTTCCAACGCCTTACAGCTGATAAGAAATCCGATTATTCTCTTTGTAAAGCCACAGCGAGAATAAAGAAACCAATCACCCACCCTATACCTGCTCACCAATTTAGGTTTATGCGGCAGACCAAGTGCTAAGACTAGTTTATAGAATAGAAGAAGCTCTGGAGAAGAAATGCGCCTGCTCCACCATTTTCCTCGATGACGCACAGGCGTTTACCTCCGATGCAGAAGCCTATATCAATGATCGGTATTTTCTAATAAAGTATGGACAGGCACCGTCAAACATAAAGGAAATTAATGCAAGGCCTGCTTTCTATTTGGGCCTATTTTGTACTTGTTACACTCTTCAGATATTTCTGTTGCTGAATCCAGCAACATTTGCGGACGATACGTGAACTGGAATGTGGAACATAAAACTGAATGGAACAAAATCAGTACACCTTAACTTTGCAAATAGAAAAATTATCTATCAGCCCGGCCACACGCTTGGAGCGCAAAGTACTTGGGCAAGACGCTAGACGCCAAGCTGATAGGGAAAGAGAATGTTAAAATTAAAACAGCTGAGCTAAATGTCAAATACAATAAACTCAATTGGCTTGTCTGCAAAAATTCAAAGCTAAGTGTCGAAAACAAACTCTTAATTTACAATCAGATTCTTAAACCAGTATGTACCTATGGTTTATTCGGAATAACGACATACACAGAGATCCCCAGGTAAGCTCAGTCAACGACTTCATAAACTCTTTCCCCATACACCAATTTTGAAGCCTCCACTCTTTGCAACGATGTCTATGTTTTAAAAAAATATTATTGAAATGTAAATACATTTTTAATTCAATTCAAATAAAATGATTCAATAAACAAAAAAAAATAAAAGTTGGATTTGACTTCTCCACAATTTTTGCCAAGCATTGTGTATATGACCTTAAAATACGAGCAACAGCATTTTATACTTATGCATATAACAATTTTTAAAATAATTTGGCAATTGATAACCAACCGTAGCTCAGATCACATGACTTAAAGTCACAAGACCAATTACAGCACATGCATCCGTACATACATATATAGATTCATACCCAGTCAGAAACGATGGGTATATATAGTCATGGGCTTAGGTCTTAAACGTTCCAGAATGCATAAATTTTCACACATCATAGAAAAGTTAGACGCCAATTTATGTACAGTGAAACCGCTCTTAACGGACACCTCTTTAGACGAACATCTCCCTTGAGCGGGCACTTTTTCCTATACCAAATAGTATGCATGAATTTCGGAACAAATTACTCTCTCTCTTGAAATTTGAAAAGGCCGAGCCAAGGAGCACCAGGAGATTTGGTGGCTCCTAAAACACTCAGGCTAAAGAGCCCATTGTATTTAAAGCTCTGGAAAGGGGGTAGATAGTCAAGGAGGGAGGGAGAAAAGTATCAGAGACAGAGATAGGTAAGAATAGAGACAGAGATAGAGATAGTTAGTCCTGTGAGAATTTTCCAGATTCTTTGGCGAATCTGTAAATATCCTCCAGTTTTAGAGAACGAATATTACTCATTCTCATGACATCGGAACCCAATACTCGTAGCCTTGCTCTAGCAAAGGCAGGACACTCACAGAGAAAGTGCTCAGTGCTATCCGCCTCCTCCAAGCAAGACAGGCATACCGAGTTCTCGATGATTCCAATGGTGGTCGTATGCTGACCCCATGGGTTGTGTTCTGTAATGATGCCGACCATCAACCGAATATCTTTCCTTCTAAGTTTTAGTAGAAAGTTTGACAATTTTCTGTTCGGACTTGTCACAAAACACTTTGCAGTTCTGCAGCGTTCCAGACCGGACCATCGCTCTTTATGTAGATTGCCTACATAATCGCTGATCCAATTCTTGATTCCTGCGGGACTGATTCCGATTATTGGCTGATTCCTCTATTGAGCGGAAGCGAAACTCTTATCAAAAGACATTAAAGTTTCTTTTCATAACAAATTGAACAAAATCCTCTCCTGAGCGGACGCGAACTCCTCATAGCAGACAAAGTATAAAACATGGGAGTGAGCAGTTATTTACAAACATATTTTCTAACAAGAAAAGAAGCTTCTCGAAAAAATGTGAGATATGTTTTCATGCACACATTTAGTTGTGCTTACGCAGTGATTTAAAGCTATTATTTCTGGACGACGCAGCATCTCACTCTCGTGATATTCGTTTAAATAATATCAAAATAAATGTTCTACTTAACCGTTGAGTTAAGTAATATTAGAGGCTGGCTTGACTAAAAAAATTATAAATGTATTAAAGGCAATACATTTCTTAAAAGAAGCTTGGGCAAAAGCTCAAACGGAAACCAAAAAAATTGTTTGCAAAAAGCAGGGTTCGACAAAAATAGAAATGTGTCAACTGAATTCCAACCCGAAGGTGAGTTGAGCTAGCCACGCTGACTTTGTTATTTGAGTTATCAAAAATCCTTGGGAAATCTAATTCAAATTCAGCTCAATTTATAACAATAGATAATAATAGATAATAATACATGGACCGAAAACCTAAATTTCGGGTTGGATTTTGTTGCTGATGAAAGCATGGAAACCATTGGCAATAATAGTACCGGCACTGAAAGTATTACCGAAGAATCTAATGAAATTTTCGCAAATGAAACAGCGTTGGATGCAATTTCAAACTTAAAGGGGTTTTGCAGCGATGACTTTACTGCTTTTGAATTGTTAAAAAATATGAAAAGCCAAAGCCAATCTTTTTTACGTTGTTTATTGATTTTTTGTTTTTATTTTCTAGTATTATTTTTTATTATTACTTAAATTCGCTTATGCACATAAATGAAATATGCACTATTGAAAAAATACATACACATTTTTGTTTGAATGATATATTATAATATTGAGTGTCAACCCAAGGGGGCTTCACTGTATATATATCTACGTGCCGAAGTAATTTAAATTTATTTATTTTATATTTGCTAGGTGCAATTGTACAACGCTTCTAAAAAATGTATAAGAATCGTTAATAAAAAAAATAATAAATATAAAAACATTAAGTCACAGCAAATTCAGAGAAAAATTATTCAATAGGTTATTTAAAAACATAAAAATAATAGTATCATAATCAACATAGCAAAATAATATTTTTTGCAGCCGTTTTGCATACAACTCTAATAGGTCATTTTTCAACTGGTACAATTTTAGTCACTTCGGAACTAGTTTGTATGACTTCTTACCTCAAAAACTAGAGTGGCTTGTGAGAACTACTGCTTAGTTTTCACTGCAGGGAGATACAGGAATTTTATTGTGGGTATTCCTACATCTAAATACATGCATAAGTATGTATGTATGTGCACATACGCGGATGTGATGTATGCCTTGATAACATCGGACAGCCTCTTATGCTGGAAATAGTCACCGGCGTAAACGCAGTCCCCTGCCAGCTGTTACGATCAAACTAATGAGAAGCCCATGTAAATGAAATATTGCTTCCTTCCGTATCGTAGATTTTATCGCAGGATTTTTGAAAATTCCCGTAGAACCCTGTCAGCTGATTGCTCTCTCACCACACAGTGTTGCCAAGCAGCACATTTCGAAATCATTTACAAAATAAACTTAGAAGAATTATAATTTTTATTAAAATAACTTAAAAACACTGTTGAATAATGTTAATTATAGGTAAATGAACTATTTGCGTTTGTTGGTTTTTGGCTTTGGTTTATTAAACAATGAAAAATTTTAACTGATAACGCGGATGTGTGAAAAAGTGTGTAAGCAAAAATATCAATGGCAACATTGTATAGATACAACCAAACACATACACACACAAACCGATGTATTGTGTAAATATGTAACTAAAAGAACGCAGTTGTTCTCTACGGGATGAGTTTTGCTCAGCTTTGTGTTCGTTAGGGGCTGCGGTAAGGGACTATGTACGTCGGTGACTGTTTCCAGCATTAGAATTATAAGAATAACAAAATTTATTTCATAGAACGGCGTTTTACATGACAACAAAAATTTTTTTTTTAGTGTTTGATTGCTTGAAATTGTGCGTGTCAGAAACTATTAGGATTCCGAGAAGCTCTAATAAAATACATCATATTTCATGTGCAATATGCAACTATTAATAAAGACTCAGCTTGGATGCAATTTGATTAATATTTGTTTTTATTACCGAGAAGCTTGAGCAGCAATTCACAAAAGAAGAAGACTTCAATTTTTCCGAGAAATTAACTAGCGTTGAGCTAAAAGTTATGACTACAGAACAGTTGCAAATATTTATTTTTATTGCAGTGAAATTCTACTATAACTCATTTATAAGTAAACCTCATCATTTCAGTGAATGAATCACTTGCTTTTAAAAATAATCTGTATATTTGTATTTGTAATATGCAATTATTAAAAGGCGATTTAGCTAGCGAAGTAAAAAATACCATAAAGGCATCATTACAATCTATTCTGTGTCGTCTGTAAACGTAGCTATCATGGATCCTCGAGTAGTTGGCGTTGCTATATGTGCTATGGTGTAGTATGGGGCCCAGTACGCTTCCTTGAGGTACTCCTACTGTCGCCGTAATGATTTCAGAGCAATCATCGTCATATTTTTTGAAGAAGTATCTATGAGTTACAGTATGTCAATTAATTGTTTGCAACATGATAAAAGCTTCTTAAATATATTTTAATAACGTTATTTTACCAACTTAAATAACATTTTCGAAATTTTAAATACACATTATTTTTGTAACTTTTATTTTTAACATATTTATGGCAGCAAAACTCAAAACTTCAGGACAATAAGTAAAAAAAAACGTAAAAATCTGTAAAAAAGTTCATTCTGAGCTGTCAATTAATTGTTTACATTTTCAAATATTATGTGACTTTTGTAAGGAAAATAAAGGTGTGTGATTTTAATATTTAGTGTGACGGCCTTCAGCTTCCATTACAGAATACAGACGACGGGGCATGGAATGTATAAGGTTCTTCTGGTCGTAAGTCTCCGGTATTTTCTGCCATTCAACCTGAATTGCGTTGATGAGAGCGGTTTTATTAGATGGGCCGTGTTTGCTCACTTTCTTCTTTAAGTACGCCCACAAATTCTCTATTGGGTTCAAGTCGGGACTCTGGGCTGGAGTATCAATGACTTTACTGTAATTATAAAGTAGTCAGCTCCTGCAAAGCAACGACTTGTGTTTAGGGTCGTTATCCTGGTATAACTTGTATTTTAGTTTATTAGGGTTTTCTGGGTTAACAAATCCAAACTTCATCGCGCTTCTTGTCAACTCATTTTTAAGAATGTCAAGGTAATACTCCTTTGTCATTATATCATTAAAAATTCGCAGCTCACCCACACCATTCGACGAGATGCAACCCCATACCATCACTGAAAGTTTGCCAAATTTTACTGTGGGTATTATATTTTTTGTTGCAGAGCTGTGCTTGGCTCTCTCCAAACTTTACTGGGTCTATCATGACTATACAGCATAATTTTTGTCTCGTCACAAAAAATTACGTCATCCCAATATTCCAATGGCTTGTCTATATGGGCAACAGAAAAACTAAGCCGCTTTTCTATATTAACTGCTGACAGTAATGGTTTTTTTCTGGCTATTTGCGAGGAATATTTGTGCAGTCTTAAAACTTTCCGGACAATCTCATGACTTACAGTTTTTCCACAGTCATTTTTTATATCAGATGCCAACTGCCTCAGACTCGTTTGAGGGGATTCGCTGATCCTTTTTAAAATTTTTGAGTGATCTCGTCTAGAGAGCTTTGGTGGTCTGCCTCCTGAGTGCTTTAATTCAAGCTTGTTTTCTTTTTCTGCGTGTTCAATAATATTAAAAATAGTTCTGAGCTTAATTGAAATCATTTCCGCCAACTCTTTAGCCGACTTCCCCTTATAATAGTTAAAATAAACTAACTGAATCACATTTTCATTAATTCGTTTGCTCGGCATTGCTTAACTGATTAAAATGTTCACTTTTTAAAAGCATAAGTTATACTAAATGTGTGCTAACAATGAACGACTACGACACGCGTTTATTTGCGTTCGAAATAAAAGTACCGTTAGCTAGCTTCAGTTTAATTTCAAGTTGTGTTTGCATTTTGCAAAGAATTAATTGACAACGCAATATTTGCCGAATTGTAATGCTGCTTGTTTATTTTACTGTTATATTTTGGTTTTTGTATATGTTGTACGTAAAACGGGTAACGAATATTGCCTTTATTAATATTGTAAAAAAATTGTCTAAGAAAAGACATTTTAGATGATAAGGCGTAAGCCTAAATATGGGCTTATAGAATTTTTTTTTCATTTTGCAAACAATTAATTGACATACTGTATGTAGCTTTTAAGGATATTAAATATGTTAATGTTTTTTAGCTTATATTGAAGCCCTTTGTGTCATACTCTGTCAAATGCTTTCGCGAAGTCCAAATACATGGCAATGAAATATTTCTTCTTATCGAAGTCGTCTGTAATTTTGTTTACTACTTTGTGAATCTGTTGCACAGTTGAATGTTGTTTTCGGAAACCGAACTGGTGAGAAGGGATAGCGTATTTTTGTTTTAGAATCGGGTCAATTCTGTCAAGTAGTATTTTCTCGAACAATTTGGAAAGGATGGGCAGCAAGCTAATTGATCTGTACGAGCTAGCAACAGTAGCGTTCTTGTTTGGCTTGGGGATCGCTATAACTTGTGCAACTTTGCATGCCAAGTTATTCTGTTGAAGAATACTCGTATGTAGTTTATTATAGTATTGGATAGCTCCTTTAGTATTTTTTCGTTTATTTGGTCATATCCCGGTGTCTTTTTGTCTTTAAGTTTCTTCATATAATATTTTATTTCTTCTTTTGTCGTGTTTTGCATTGCATGGTCTGCATTTTCAATTGAGTTTCGGAGCTCAATGTTTTTATTATCCACGATATTTGTAAATATTGTTTTAAAGTGGCCAGCTAGTGTTTCAGTCTTTTCTTTGCTTGTACTTGCGCATATGTTGGAACTTGTTTTTATTTGAGGCTTGTGTATGATTGTTTTAGTGAGTTTTTTAGTTGCTTTCCAAAGGGAATAGTTGGTAGCTGTAGTTGTTTCGAGGCTGCTGACGTACTTTTTCAGTTGATTGTCATTATGTTCTTCGACAACTTTTTGAGTTCATTTGATGAGTTTCTTAGTTTAGTTTTATCTGCTGGGTGTTTGGAGCGTTGCCAGTATTTTCTAAGTTTGCCTTTTTGTTTGATTTTTTCTAAAATAAAAGCAGAGATTTTCTTTGTTGTTAAAGTATCTAATATTGGTGTCGATTGTGTTACTGCTTTTATTATGTTATCATTTAAGTATATACATATATGCATTGTCTAGTTCGATGGTGGATTTCAAAGAGACTATAATTTCCATGTTTTCTTTTATGACATCACGAAATATATTCCAGTTCGTCTTATGGTTATATAGCGAGGTAATGATGATGCCACTTTTGGGAAACACTTTCTACACCTATCTGAAATGGTACAAATTCTGAACGGTATCGAGGATACAAATTGAAGAAATCTTACAAACTTTGTTATTGGTGCTGACGAGGTTGGCAATTTATTTTGGATGAATAATATTGATCTGTTTCCGGCAAACGACTTAATATGTCAATGCTGTATGTTCATTTTAATGTAATATATTTCTTGTAATCTATTTTTTACAATTTATTTTTATACGTTATCTCATTAATAAAAATGTTTCTATCTATCTAAGGTCGTCAGCGTAAATTAAAAACTTAGCAGATTTTTATCTGTATAAGGTTTCGACAAATTTCCATCAATTTTTGAAACTTTGTATTGGGTAGCAATTTTATATCCAATTAAGTTTTAGAACAATAAAGGGCAAGGTAAAAGTGAATCTAAGTTCTATTTAATTTTTGATAAGATTTTTGGCCTACGGAGTTGCTCATTTCCTCCATATAACGAATGAAAGTTATTTCTTTTTTCTTAAATATATAGAGTGGGCCATGTAAAATTTGCTTTTTGAATCGGCTATAAAAAACTAATCAATATTTTTTCAAACTTTTTTTTTATTTTGAAGATTGAACATTGTCATTTATGAATAAAAAATAATATCGTTCAAATGAGTGCCACGACTGGCTTTACAGTAGGCCATTCGATCAACCCAATTTTTAAGCACATTTTCGATTGTTTGGGCTCCAATTTCATGAATGGCAACTTCGATTTCGTGTTTTAAAGCATCAATCATCTCTGGAGGGTTAGCATAGCATTTGTCCTTAACAGCTCCCCACAAAAAATAGTCCAACGGGCTTAAATCACAGCTCCGATTGTGATTTGGCTGATTATTTGGTTTTCAAAAACGGTAGTCAAAAGTTCGAGTGTAACTTTCGCAGTGTTACAAGTTGCACCGTCCCACAGTGCGGCCGATTCCCGAAAAGCTGGCCAAAACTCAAAAAATTAAGTAATTGATTCAAAATTTCTTACTCGAGGGTTGTCGGGGTCGCTGATTACGAATTCGATCTTAAAATTTTGAAAATCCACCCCCTTCCACCCCTATTGGCCACCCCCTCACGTGAAATAGCGTATATTCAAGAACATAATCAAGATGCATGTAAATTTATATGTTTTCGGGGTCGCAAGGTAGCAAGTGGTAGCAGCTGAATCTTGTTTTATTTAGTAACCATTACTTTTTTGAGTAACCTTTAATAGGTTTCAAAGCAACATATGACGGCGTTGTATTACTATACTGTTTGAAAACTCAAATTTTATAAAAAAAAATTGCAAAAAATGTATCTACGTATTGCTGCAGCTAAAAATTTTGTGTCGAGGTATTGATATGTACTAAAGATTTCTCGTATTTTACTAACCTTCCGAAGATGATTCCATTTGGTTTTGTTCAATTTACTCCATTACAAAATCTTTCAAATGTGTACAACTTTCACTATTCATCGACAGTTATACGATGCTCAAACGAAGGCCACGTTGCCACTGAAAATACAAAGGATACTTAGGGTACAGCACGTTTCTATGAACGGTTTTCACTACTCAAGGCATTACTGTAGCCAACCCAAAGACAAAAAAACTCTATCTAGAAACTTTTTTTTTCGACTTTTGGCCAGCTTTTTGGGAATCGGCCGCACTGTGCGTCGTGCTGAAACCAAATGTCGTCCATGTCATCCTCTTCAATTTTTGGAAGCAAAAACTCGTTGAGCATGTCACGGTTACGCTCGCCATTTACTGTAACCGCGGAAGAAGAAAAAGACTCATCACTTTGGAAATAGGTTTTCAATATTTCCTAATTTCGTTCAAGCGTATAGCGTTCCATTTCGTAAATGTCGAACCTTTAAGTAACTTATGGACACATTTGACATGTCATTTGTTACCACTCTCAAAAAAATAGGTGTATGGCGGTATATGGCCCACCCTGTATCTGTCTAAATTTTTTATGCTGCTACGCACAGCAAAATTAATATAATACCCTTGTGCCCAAATGCGCGCGTGTGTAAAAAACACAAAAAAAACTAGCTTATTCGCCAAGCTTGTCATGTTAAATAAGTGTCAAACATTTATATTGCGAATAACTTGGACCAATAAATTATGTCAACTGATGCAAGTTTTGACGCAAAATCCTTAATTCCAAAATAACCAAACTTATCACTAAAAAGATTTTTAAATTGGAAACTGAGTTATTAGGAGTTTATTGGCGTATGCAAATTCGTTAATTATTATGTGGTGTCCAATTATAAAATCAAATATTGCACATGTCCATACATATTTACACAAGTACAAGCCGTTCTTTCGAGCGCACACACTTCCATAATGGCAGTAGGAATACTAAGTAATACCACAAATATTTATTTGAATGCGCAATAATGTTTGATGGAACTTCAAAATAAGCAACAAAATATGTAAGAGACAATAATTGTTTATTTTGCTAACAAATGGCATTGAATTTTTTCAATTGGGATTATTCATTCTTACCATATTTGATTAAGGTGGCAGGTGTTGGCTAGTACAATTAGCGTCGAAAAACTTGACGTTTTCAAACGTTAACTCACAATATAACCGAAAGGAAGTACTGAAAAGAAATTAGTGCGCTTTCATGTCAAGCGATGCAAGAATTTTGGGTATTGTCGCAAATTCCTCTAAAAAGTGGTACATTTGTTAGCTTGAGTATGCGCTAGGTGTGCCAATTAACCCCCATTGCAAAAGCTGTGGGACCGTTCAGAGAAAGAGACTGTTTAGCACTTTCTCTGCAAATGTTCGGGTTTGGCAGCCAGGCGATTAAGGCCCCTGCATGCTCCTTTCTTCGACAATCTGGTGCAGTGCGCCAACCTAAATCCCATCAATCTTCTCCATCACATCAGCAGCTCTGGTTGGATGAAGATATCTGCCCGTGGGAGGCCTCATAAAGGTATCAGAACGCCGCTTTAATGCTACTTGGGGAGTGCCAGATTGGTACTTCAACCGTTTCCCCACCTACCTAGCTTGAGTATAATAAGAAGTAAGCCGAGGCACATTGAACAGTACCAGCAGTAGAGCAAAAATAACCAGAGTAATGTATTTTGTTTTTGCTTTTGTTTCCTATAACGTTAAAATCTATATACAGTTTTGCATAATTTGACAATTTAGAGATGATGCCTGCTTAAAAGTAGAACCTTAAAAAAATACTACAGGAGTGTATTGAGACAAAGGGTCTAAAAAACAATATAAAGTTCCCATATAACTAATATATACAAGCTGTTTCAACAGTAAATTAATATTTTAGTATGGAATATACTTTTGGAAAAAATTGGTTTGGAAAAAAATTATTATTTTTTTTTTAATTTGTGAATATTTTTTGTCAATTAAACAGAGCCAAATACGTGCTTTTCACTTTTGGCCAGAAAAAGTCATAACGTGTCTAATACAAGGTTCTTATTTCCAGCACGGAAGTAGAATCACGTCTCCCACATATTGCTTTAAGGCAAAGAGTTAAAACCACGGAATTGGGAAGAAAAGTTTGAGAATTTTTCTTATTTATGCACAAAGTTTGGAACCTGGTTTGATTTGATGTTTTATTGAACTTTTATACAAAAAATAGTTAACACTAAAAAAAATAGTCGAAACTAGTGAACATGTTGATGTGCTATCGTTTTGTCGGTGAGTGTAAATACTTCCCTAAATAATTTGTTAACTTTGTCCAAACGAAAAAAACTTTCAGTAATTGTGGAGGGATTACTCAACTGCAACTTATATCAGTATGACAGGCATTTTTCTGCCCCTCCCGTCCAAAAACCAGTTGTCAACATAATTCACACTTTTTTAAATTTCCATCGAGAAAAACACCTACCAATTAGCAGAGAAAATTGATAATTTTTAATTCAATTACACGCCTGAGTGACTGACAAAAAGTGCCATTATAGTATTTCCGGGCATCGGCAATCAGATACTGACAAATTGGTATTTAATTACGAGTATTATTGACTTTTTTTTTTGGTAAAAAAAATGTGTATCTAGGAAATTGTTGTTGGAATTGTTATTTTCGTTCGCTTTTTTTTTGTTTTTTGTTGTTTTTTTACTTTCGTTTTTTTTCGTGGCTTACTTTTTTAGAAAACCAGCTAATCAAACGCAGAGCTTAGCAGTGGCGCATGACGTCTTGCGGCGACATTGTTTTTCAGGCTTATCAATAATCATTGCCACCCAAGTCGCACTCAATTGTCGTCACTTTACATTCGATAAGGCGGAAAATAAATCTGAGTGTCACTAGTTTTGAACAATTATTTAATTTTAGTTAATTGAGAAATTGACATTGAAGAGCCAAAGTGGTTGTTAAAAATAAGCGAGTGAAGATAACTGTAGCAAAAAAAAAGTTGCTTTGTGAACGATAAAGCAAAAGCATCAACGAACAAACACACGACATACAACACGCTTTTCACACACACACAGGCAACACGGGCAATCCAACTCAACCCTGCAGAGTAGGCCGGATCGATTTGTGGGGAGGCAAAAAATCGCCCATTGCTCTGTGAAAATCATATTCTAGGGATCAAAATAAGAAACTTTGCCGAAGGAACCATACCTCTAAAACGAATTCTGATGTCCCCCAATTTGGGTCGAACTTTTAGTGCCTTTTGTGGGGTGGCAAAAAAATCGCCCATTGATCTGTGAAAATCATATTCTAGGAATCAAAACAAGAAACTTCGCCGAAGGAGCCATACCTCTAAAACGAATTCTGATGTCCCCCAATTTGGATCGAACTTTTTAGTTTCTTTTCTCAAGGCAAAAATGGTGATATTTTGAAATGATTGTATGGGAAACCACGAAGGGGAGTTCAAGGGGGAGTGCCACTGGCATGGGTGGATCGGCCGTCCAAAGTTGGGGTCGGTCATACATTTGGACTCGATTGGAGCACTCTAAATTGGTCAAAGTGGGATTTTTCGTTCGACCCAAATTGGGGGAAATCAGAATTCGCTTTAGAGGTATGGTTCCTTCGGCAAAGTTTCTTGGTTTGATCCCTAGAATACGATTTTCACAGAGCAATGAGCGATTTTTAAATCGACCCGCCCTACTGCAGAGCTTTTAAGCTGAATCACATGATGGGACAAAAACCAAAAAAAAAACAAAAACAGTTACTCTAAACTAAAAATAAAAAATATTTCTCCACACCATTCTTCCAATAAAAAATTGAAGGTCCATTTGATAAAAATCTGCTAAAGCTTTTTACAAGAGGTAAATAGCATTAACATTAAAAATTGTAAGTCAGTAAGTCACCAACCCAGCTAAATGAGGCTAAGTTCCATTAAATGTCTGCTACCAATTAAACGTTACCAGACACAGTAAGTTGACTTTGACTCGCTTGTGGCGTTAGGTAACCAGTTTGTAGCCAAAAAAACACAAAATTTAATGAAAAAAATTAAATCGCAAAAAAGCGTGTATTTTGAATGGCAAAATTATGTAATAGCGCTAAGCTGACTGAGTGAATGACTGCGAGTTGAGTAAGTCCCAGCACAAGAGTTGAGCGGAGGCAAGGAAACGAGCTGATATGAGTGTATGAATGTATTAAAAGTAAAAGGAATGCGGCTATAATTTGTAAATTTATTAAACAAGCTGTGATTAAGAGTTCGGCAGTCTTAAAAGCATACATAGACATAATTTATTTATGGAGAAAATTACAAAAAAAAATATGCCCGCATGTATATTAGTTTTGCACGGGGGTATGTATAAATTTTTGTTGCTTACTCTTTTCTTGTTAATTTTTAATCTTATTTTCACGGATGTATGGATGAACATACGAGGGTCGTTTGAAAAGTCCGTGTAAAGTCAGAGAGATGGCACTACTGGCGCCTATCGAGGAAATGTTTAGTTAGTATCATCTCTTGGAGGAAAACACACCTAGTTTTAGTCAGATCGATCCATGTCTTTGTGTTTGAAGTTCGTTTCAAACGCGGAAGACGAGTGATTTTTCTTCTCCATCACGACAATTCACCAACTCACGCCTCAGCAGTTGTGGTCCCAAAATTAATGGAAATAGGGTGCGAACTGAAAAAGTATAACACGTCCGGTTCTTTCTTAATTAATAAATCTGAAACCTGGGCATGCAAAGTTAATGATATAAACCAGCTATTACGATTTGAAAGGAGCATTATAAGAAAAATCTACGGTTCTATTCGGCTTGGAGACGACAGGTATAGTATCTGTTACAACAACGAAATTGAAAACCTCAGTGGTGGTGCGATTATAATGCGGTTTATTAAAGCTCAGTGAATTAGAAGGATTGGCCACATTAGAAGACGCCAAATGAATGAATTAAAAAAAAAGTGTTTACTTTAGGAGGAGGAAGAAGAAAAGGCGAACCAAAAAAGATGGCCGACTTCATTGAAGCAGACTTGAAAGTGATGAATGCTCGTAATAGGAAAAATGTGGCAAGAGAGAGAGAGAGAGTGAAGATTGTGAAGCTAAGAAGAAGAAGAAGATGGGTTCATTTTTCACACCCCCCTATTGTCCAGACTTCGCTTCCTCGCATCCCTCGAACTACGATTTGCTCCCCAATTCGAAGAAATGGCTGGCGTGAAAAAGATTCTACTCAATCGAGGAGGTGATTGCAGAAATGAATGGCTATTTTCCAGACAAACTAGAACAGCGCTGAACGAAGTGTATAAGTCTATAAAGACTATGTCGAAAAATAAAAAAAGTTTGCCACAAACAATTAAGTAGCTTTTATTTTGGCATGGACTTTTCAAATGGCCCTCATATATACAGTATGTCAAGAAATTCTTTGCAAAGTCTAAAATTCTGATGAAATCTGAGTTCAGATGAAAATGCGAAATAAGTAAGTTTCAATATTTTTAGTTTAGCAATTCATTATTCAGTTTATTTTCTTTGATAATATACTTACATATATAAAATGAAAATATATATTATCTGTTAAGAAGTACAAAAAAAACACAAAACATTTTGCATTGCATCGAGTTGCATAATTTGCAGTTTGCGATGTAATGAGAATCAATTAACCCAAAAGTAAGCGTTTCGGCTCCTCTTAATCACTGAAGCATATTTCAGGCTAAAGTTCTAGCTATTAATGCAGTAGCGGCCTAGTTAGGCAAAATTGGTACTACATTTAGATAATTTTATATTTACTCCGATAGCCAAGCGGGAATTAAATCTTTTGGTGGAGTTGTCATTAACTTCGCTATCATTGTCTTGCGTGGCATACCACTGGCTTTAGACACTTTGGCTCATCGTTCTTGAATGATACTTATGACCTTAGAGATATAAGCATCCCCCAGGTCAATGGGTTTGTACTTAAAACAAAATCTTTTAACGAGGAGTACCAGATAAGCTGCTACTGGCGTATAACAATGGATCGGCAACCGTCTAAGTGAGTTCGTTTAAAGACCGACTGCCACTTCTACCTATCTAACCCTAAATTCGATAAAATTTTCATTGCCATTAATCATTTTTGACATGGAAGCAATCGGATTCTAGAGGTTATACGGTCCAAAAATCTTTACTCATCTTCTCTAATAAACTCTTATTCTTCTTCTTGGTCAAGTACAACAAGTACAGCCAACGAAGCCGCTGGATCTTTATTCACTCTTTGAAATTTTAGGAAACAGAACACCAGCTTCCATTCCATTCTAAGCCATTTAAATCTTTAGTAAATATAATATAACTGGCGGCCGACGTAGCCGAATGGCTTGTTGGGTGGTAGTGACCTGAACGAAACCAGGAAATTTATGCTAAAATTTTGCCCATACAAAATTGTTTCTCAATATTTTATTGATTTTTTTCTCTGAAATATGTGAGTGTGAGATTTTAAGTTTCTATAACACTTCTACAGAATATGGAAAAATGTAGAATGTTGCTTCTAAAGACAATTTTCAAAAACGTGGGGCACCGTTAAATTTAGAAGGCTCCAATTAGGTAGGATCAACCATCAAAACTTAAAAAAAAAGTTGAAAATTTGAGCACAGTGTTATTAATTAGTTGTTACTCTTACAAATAAAACAAAAAAAAAATAGAAATAAAAATAATGATATTTTTGCATAAAATTAAAATTTTTGTACTTAGTGTGCCAATTCTGTGTGTGATTAAAAATCGGATGAAGGCTAATTTAGGTAAATGTGGCACCTCGTCTCTATTAACCAGCAAAGCATTCAGAGCTTAAATGAAAATGAAGCCCCCCCTTTTATCCAAAGCATAAAACGCATTACTTTTATTGTGGAATCGCTTAAATTATATTATAACTTACTATTCTATACTATACAAATTAGTACTCACAATTCGGTCGCTGCTTACTTAGGTATTGTAATATACTATAAATGCAGCCTGATTTCCTTATCATTAATAGAACACAAATAAATATTACATGCCATATAACTAAAGAAAATAGCGGAGAAGAAGTTTGCCGTAGTAGCTGTTAAATATTTACTGAATAACTATCATATTTTATCTAATCAAATAAATATTCATTCGCTTTTTTGCTTGCAGTTCCATAAAAGAGGGTACATCAACAACCAACAAATACTGCAAAGGCTACATTGCGCAGAAAAAAACCTTTAGTACAAAACTAAATTTGCATACATAAAAGACAAACGAAAGCTGTAAAAATGGCCACAGCCGCTAACACCACCACCACAACCACCGCAACAACAACGATCGCCGCTCCAACACTTGTCGGCAGCATTAGTAGCGAAGATGTGCCCTCAACGCCCACGCTGAATGATGAGAATTTCGACGAATTCAATGTTTCTTACAGCGTTTACGTGCATCCCACATTATCAGAGTACTACACGAGTAAGTACACACATACATATGCGCATATACACAGTTATCCTCTTAAGCCTATTAACTTATTCACATTTTACTTCTCTTCCACAGATCTCACACCATTTGTCACACTTTCCATCTTTGTCTCCATACTGATTCTTATGCTCAACATTTCCATTTTCCTCACCACAATCGCGAAACTGAAACAGCGTTTGCGCAAACCTCTGATCGGTCCTTCCATAGCTCTCATCTCCCTATATCCACTTATCAGCCTTGCGGCATTGCTCACTCTGCTCTTACCCAAGATTTGGTTCAGCTGCCACACTGTGATGCATCTCTCGTTTACTGTCGGTGGGATTATCTTCTATCAGTTATGCCTTCATTATATTGGCTCTGAGGTGAGCTTCATCAAAGAGACAGCGGGTATGGCTGTGCCGATTAGAACACCACCATTGTGTTGTTGTTGTATGTGCTTGCCAGGCGTGACGCCCACAAAAGGCCGATTTGTTATATTGCGTTGTATGGTGTATCAGATGGTATTCGTGCAGGGCAGCATAATGTTGGTGTTGAATGGAATCTACTACAATGACGTGGTGAGTTGAACGACGATAGCGAAGTACTGCTGTTGCTGTTTCATGTTTTTTTTTCATATTACATTTAAATAATTACACTGGCATAATAATAAATAACAGACCGTACGTGTATAACATAAGTTGTCAGTGGGGGGTATAATAAAAAAAGATTATTTTGACATATAGTTAATTTTTTTTTTTTTTTGCGCTTCAACATTAGTTATTGAAGGACTAATGAAATGAAAATATAAATTAATCAGTACACAACCAATTACAAGCAGATTACGAGAATTCATTAGGAATAAGCTCCCTGTATTTGAGACAGGTGGATAAGAATTTTTACAGAGCTTTATAATCACTAGAGTAGAATGGGGTAAGATAGGTCTTTTTTTTTTTTTGGAGAGCTCTTGCTACGGTGTTTTTGCATTGATTTTGAAAAATAAGCAAGATTTTGAAAGGTTATTTGTCTGCTAACATTTTGGTTATACTGACTTATGTTTGACTAAATATTTTGGAAGCTGTATTTAATAAGACAAAGGTACTTTTCTTCGATATTTTCAAAATCGGGGGGCACGATAGGTCACTATATGTGAGGGGAAAAGATCAATGTACATGGCTTGGAAATTAACGTTTTGCCTTTTACTTATAGAGTATGAACACTGCACATGTTATAAAAGTTAGGAATTTTTCTTTAATTAATTTTTTTCTCTTCTTTGGTCAATTTTTGGCGTTTTTGTATGAGCTTCTGCTCTGACTCTAGCATCACTGCATCTGTGAGAAGTGCAGCTTTACGTCGCTTCCGGCCTCGATTTGATGGTTTGCGCAGTGGAGTTTTAGGAAACGGTCGAATGTCCTCAATTGGAATTAATAGGTCGAGATTCGATCGATCTGGCTCTTGATCGGCATTCCATAAAACAGGCTCTTCATGGGCATTCGATGGACCAGTCTCTTGATCTGGTTCGTCCTCGTACGGACGATCAGTTACGAATGCTGGCGTGAAATCATCTTCCGAAAAAATGTCGCGATTAAATGGCCAAATGCCAGTTGATCTGAATCCAGCGATGATATTCATGCTAGAAGCACCTTTCAACAAGGGTTTAGCTACCAGTTCAGCTATTCGGTCGATGGTAATGGGAATGCCGGAATGATTTAACATCCACGCCTTGCAGGAATGGTCAAAATAAGTTTTGAGCGGCCCAAATACTCCTCTTTCGAGAGGCTGCAAACGATGGCTGGTGTGTGGAAGTAGAGTTAATACTTCAATATTATTATTCTTACAAAAGTCTAATCCAGCAATTGTCATGTGAGATTCGTGGTTATCCATGATGAGCAAAGTTTTTTCAGTACTGGATCGAATCGCACTTTCCTATCACGCGGGCACGTAATGTTTCGAACGGAATTTTAAGTTGTTTAGAGACTGATCGATGGCGCTAGTGCCATCTCGGACTGCCGCGATTGCGTTTTTTACGTCCTCTTCACTTCGTTTCTGCGTTTTTCGCACATAATTACGCACCATTTTGCTGCAAAAACAATTAAAATTTATTTTATTCAATTAAAAGTAGCGACCTATAATGCCCCTAGACGGCTGACCTATAGTGCCCCCAAGCACATGTTTTATGTTAGTGTCGATATTTTTTTTAAAACAAAAATATCAAAAAACTAACACATTATTCGTGTTCAGCATTATTTTCTACGTAAAACAAAACTCACCTGACAAATATTTACATACATTAAATGCACTGCACCGTAAAATAAAAAAAATGCTATGTCGGAGAAAAGCTCACAAAAAACTAAACGACGCCAGAACTAGGATAACTAATCCCGGCCGAAATGACAGTCGCGAAAGTTGTTCCCCACCACGTATTCAATTCACATAAGACGAGTGACCTCTGCAAAAACAGTGCGACGAAAACCCCACCTACCTATTGTGCCCCCATACCTATCTTATCCCATTCTACTCTACCGCTCAAAATCATGTTTATATTTAAGAGATCCAAAGTATTTTCACCAAAATGTTCATACCGATAATTTGTATGGACCGGACAGGTACAAATGGTGTGCTGAGTATTTTCTAGGATATCCAAATTACAAACTGGACAAACGGTAAAAGTTAATTTTTTAAAAGACATTGCATTTTGAATAAGGAGCCCTCCCCTTGCGTTAAAGATCAAACTTATAGCACAAGAAGACAAGTCAACAAGTCGACACTAAATTGGTTGATGTTTGTAAGTGATAGACAAGGATACAAATTGTCAGATGCAGATTTTTTGGCTGAGTTTAAAAATACCGAGAATTCTTTGACATTTAGTTTTCTATAAAATTGCGGAATATATGCCCAAGGAAGCGAAAGAAAAGACATTTAACGCGAAGTGTAAATGCAAATATAATGTAACACATGGGCTAAAAAGTCCCGAGCCGAACACATATTAGGTGCAAAATTAAGTTCTCGCTGTTTTTTTGATGAAAATACAACTTTATTCTGAAAAAAATGGTTACAAGTGAATCATTGAAAGTGTTGCCCATCGCTGGCTACTACTTTTTCCCATCTTTCTGGTAGATCTCGTATACCGTCGCTGTAAAACTGTTCATCTTTTGAGGCTATCCACGGATTAAGCCATTTTTTAATGTCTTCATACGAATGGAACTGCTGGTCAGCTAGACTACGTGCCATCGAGCGGAACAGGTGATAATCGGACGGCGCAATATCTGGAGAATATGGCGGGTGGGGTAGGATTTCCCATTTCAGTGTTTTCAGGGAGGTTTTACCGGGTTTGGCAAAGTGAGACCGAGCGTTATCATGCTGTAGAATCACTTGTTCTTCTGCTTCTCGCGCAATGCTCAGCTGAATCGCATCAATTGAAGTCGATACCGATCCCCCAGTTTCGCTTGGTTTTAACAGTTCATAATAAATAACACCAACTTGGTCACACCAAATACATAGCATAACCTTCGCAGTGTGAATATTCGGCCGAGGCGACGACGTAGAAGCATAACCGGGCAGTCCCCTTGACTTTCTTTTCTTTTGGATTGCTGTAATGAATCCATTTTTCATCACCCGTCACGATGCGATGCAGAAAACCCTTCCTTTTTTCCCGCTGGAGCAGTTGTTCACAGGCGAAAAAACGACGTTCAACATCCCTTGGTTTTAACTAATAAGGAACCCAAGTCCCCTGTTTCTGAATCATTCCCAAAGCATACAATCGCTTGGAAATGGATTGGTGGGTAACTCCTAATACTGAAGCAAGCTCTTCTTGCGTTTGACATGGATCCTCATTGAGCAATGCCTCCAATTCAGCGTCTTCGAAGGTTTTTGGCCTTCCTTCACGCGGACTGTCGTCACCGTCTTTGAAGCGACAGAACCAATCTTGGCATGTTGTTTTACTTAAAGCAGTATCTCCATAAACTTTTTGTAGCTTTTGATGCGCTTCAGCCGCCGTTTTTTTTCGAATGAAAGAGGAAAATCAATTCCCGCAAATGACGATTATTCGGCTTGAAATCAGACATTTTCACAAATCCAAAGTATATGATACCAAAGCAAAATCACTAATGTGACGAAGCAGTTTGTTTACCATATGTCTGAGCTTGGTTTATGACGTTTAGGTTATGTTAGAATCGACTAGCACCCACTGCTGGCGGCATCTATTGACAAACAGCGAGAACTTAGTTGCGTACCTAATAGATGGCACTAGTTCCATTGCATTCACCTATTTTTCAGTTAGTACTAATCTGATACAGCTGTTAAAATTTCATGATTTTCTCAGTTTTGCGAGTTATTGTTCTAAGATGCTTTTCTGACTTCAAACGTGGTCGTAGGGACCCCAATGCTGCACAACGCAGTGGACGTGCAAATGAGGCTGTAACACCTGAAAATATCAAAAAATCCACAAAATCGTGTTGAATGATCGAAAAGTGAAATTGCGTGAGTTAGCTGGCATCGTAAAGATATCAAGCGAATGCATTGGCTTTATATTGCAAGAGCATTTGAGTATGAGAAAACTCTGTTCAGAGTGGGTGCCGCTTTGCTCGCTGTTGACCAAAAACAAGATAGTCATAAGTCAATCAAAACAATGGCAAACAAACAATGAGGCAAAAGATAGGCAAAGAAGAGCGGCGCTGTAATGATTGCGTTGTTCTTGATGGAAATTACGTTGATGAATAAAGCAAATTTTAAACAAGAAAACGTGTTTTCATTGTTAGGCCCGGGACTCCTCAGCCTATGTGTTTTTCTTTTTTCAATTTCTCTAAAATCGTAGGAATCTTCAGTATTATTTACATTTGCCTTTACTTGAGATGCGCAAATAAGTTTCCGGTTTTTTTATAAAACAAATCGAAAGTTCTGCGAAAAATAGAATACTATTTAGGACATCTTTAACGAGTTAATGCCTTTGCGAGCTGTTCTTGAGTTTGGATATCAATTTCTTTCAGTAACGCTGGCAGTTACTTAAATATTTTTCGTCTTGCAAAGCCCCCTTATCATCAACGTCGAAGTCACCGCTTTTGGATCATCAAGGCAAATCCGCACAAGGTGACTTCAGTATAGCAGCTGATTTTTTTCTTTCTTGCGGTTTGGTGGTCTGAATGTCAAAAAGCCCTGCTTCTTTGCGCTTACATTTTTTGTTTACATTCTCAATGAAATTTTGGCATTTCAACCACCAAATTGCAAAAATAAATATTGTTGTTCCCCTCCGAAGTCAACTTATATGAAATCACCTTGGGCGCATCCAGCAATAACTTGCCTTCTGAGTCCCAGAAAACAGAGTTAGGACACCTGTAGCGCGCGGCTAATAAAAGGCGTTGCTACATGGTGCAGCAGGACCTTCGGTGTAGTCAATTTTTATACAATCCAAATGCTTTCGGGGAACGGGTATTTCCAAAAATATTCTCCGGACGAAAAAGCGGGACCTGGGCGAAGCACATAGGCATAGCCTTTGTAATGGCTGGGATGGAACGCCACTCTGAACTAGTGTGAAAGCGGTTTCAGGGTGAGCGACGGATCCAAACGAAGGGAAGTTTTTTAGTCTCTGGGCATACCATTGCTGCCACGGCAATTTTGATGATACATTAGGCATTTTAAACCCCCTCATTCGCAAAAAAAAAATCCCAGAAAACAGTAGTCATCATATTTCCAACCGTTTTTCGACAACGCGAAGTTCATGGTGATGAATCTACATTTTCTCCCTAGTATCACTCCAATTCCAAAAATGATTTCATGTTCTTGCAGCAAGATTAAAAATCTGGCATAAGCACACGTCCACGTGATGTAAACTTTCTCAGCACCCATCATATCGCGCCCTAAATACAAAAGGGTCACAACTCAAAATGTACCTTCGCTCAAATATGAACGAGACGTTATCAATATTAAAATTCCCTCGACGATACTTCAACTACTTACGTATTTCTGCGACTTTGTTAGGACGTTACTTCGGTCTGAACGCTGATCTTGTTCAAGTAAACCTCTGCATTGCTTTAATAAACTGTGCTAGTTATAGATCGGAGAGTGCTAAGATATAGGTTGTCAAAAAAGTCTTGCGGTATTTTTATTGAATTTTCAATTGTTCATAAAATTGGTTATAATAATGCGATTTAAGTCAAATATGCGCCGTTTTGTTCGATGACGAGTTCCCAACGAGATGCCAACTTCATAATGCCGCTCTTATAGAAGCTTCCTTCCCTATTGTCAAAAAACTCGGAGTGCCAATTTTCACAGGACTCTCTTGTGGACAGCTTCCGACTACCAAGCTTGTTCGCCATGGACAGAAATAGGTGGTAATCACTTGGTGCGAGATCCGGACTATACGGCGGATGCAAAAGAACCTCCCATCCGAGCTCCCGGAGCTTCTGGCGCGTCACCAAAAATGTGTGTGGCCTGGCGTTGTCCTGATGGAAGACAATTCGGCCTCTGTTGATCAAAGATGGCCTCTTCTGCATGAGTGCTGCATTCAAGCGGTCCAGTTGTTGACAGTATAGGTCCGATTTGAGCGTTTGGCCATAGCGGAGCAGCTCATAGTGGATGATTCCCCGCCAATTCCACCAAACACACAGAAGAACCTTCCTGGCCGTCAATCCAGGCTTGGCTACCGTCTGGGCAGCTTCACCGCTTTTCGACCACCACCGTTTGCGCTTCACGTTGTCGTAAGTGACCCACTTTTCATCGCCAGTCACCACTCGCTTCAAAAACGGGTTGATTTTGTTGCGATTCAGAAGCGATTCGCATGCATCCATACGGGCAAAAATGTTTTTTTGCGTCAAGTCGTGTGACACCTATACATCGAGCTTCTTTTTGAATCCAAGCTTCTTCAAATGGTTTATAACGGTTTGATGACTCATGCCCAGCTCTTAGCCGATGCTACGGCTGCTACTATGCCGGTCTCTTTCGATCAATTCAGCGATTTTATCGCAATTTTCGACGACAGGCCTTCGGGACCGTGACGCATCTTCGTTCACCTCTGCACCAGAACGAAAACGTTGAAACCATCGTTGTGCGGTGGAAATGGAAACTGTATCGGGTCCATAAACTGTCAAATTTTATTGACAGCATGAGATGCATTTTTGCCTTTATCGTAGTAGTACTGTAAAATATGCCGTATTTTCTCTTTATTTTGCTCCATGTTTGCGACGCTATAACTCACGAACGACTAAAAGCAAACAACAATTAATCAAACACGTGTTAGCACGTGAAAAGAGCTTTCCAAAAAGCTCTAGCGTGAACCGATGCGACGAATACAACTAGAACTACGCGCTTGCAAAGACAAGCTTGCGGATACCGCAAAACTTTTTTGACAACCTTTATATGTGGCATTTCTTTTATAATATGTTGTGTTTAGTCAGAAACTTAATCCCGGAAGGAAGCTTTTTGATTTTCATAAAAAATGTTTTCTTTCCGAAAGACTTGTATATTTTGTGATTTATTAAACGCTGATGCACCCATTTTTGATTCAATCTTTCTATTTATTTTTGTATTTAGTTGCCAAGTAATGGAAGCCCTTCTAATATTTGACTTTAACGCGTAGTTGAAAAGATATTGCTAAGGTTGGTTATTTGCAATATTTTCTTATACAGGTATCTCCATTATAAAAGTTAGTTAAGATTAGGACACCGGTTGTTATGGCAAATTTTAAATGTTTTCAATCTGTAATTTTTTATAGGCAACAGTGAAATACGAAGTATTTTTCAGTCGTGGAAACGAATACATTTAAAAAGAGTAAAAATAAAAATTTATATATTTAAATTTACTTATAATTTATTTCAAAATTTAAATATTTCTACAGAATTTTTCGCATCTTATTTATGTACATTATAAAGCCAAAGTAAAGTAAACGTAGAGACTAACGCGATAAATACTTGATAATTTTTTACTGGTGTTCTTTCTAATTACATTTTACTCTATTCGTCTCCATTAGAATTGACAAATATTTGTCTCTTCAATTATTTATGAATGAATAAATTAAATGATTTAAAACTTTCGCCGACTATTTGGCGTTAACCAGCGCATAAAATATATGATGCATATCTTTATCTTTAACTAGTAATAAAAAACTAAGTGAAATTGCCAGACAAACCAGCGCCGCCTGTCTGGGCGCTAATTGCTACCCGCCAACAAAGTAAACAATAATTCCAATTTTGTTAACAGAGCCAGTGGCTAGTCTATAAATAGAATAATTCTGAACGTAAGCCGCAACAATAAAATATGTATTTACTTTTGTTCTTACAACAACAACAATGTGTTCTGGTTAGCCGGATATAAATAGCGCATTTGGCTTGTATTTCAATATAGCCTCGGTGGCGCAGTAGGCAGCGCGTAAGTCTCATAATCTTAAGGTCGTGAGTTCGAGCCTCACCCGGGGCATAATTTTTTTTATTTTTTATTTTTTGCATAAATGCAATTATTTTATTTATTATATTAAAAAAAAAAATTATCCACAGGATTTCTTCCATGAAGTGCAGTCATACTTCTTACCATTCATCATTTCTTCCATTATACTGGGTGTATGGGGGCTGAATATCACGGTGCGTGTTGTGAATAATATCCATGCGGATTACAGCACTACGGTAAGTGAACAAATTCTTGAAAATTAGCTGCAAGAAATATAAAATACTGTTTGCCTATTTTTTCCGCTTAGAAAAAAATGTTTTCACTGCAATTGATTTTGTTGCTATGCAAGATGCAGTACCTAATATTGGACAAACAACTGGATCGGCTATTGCTGGGTGGCGAGTATCCCATGAATCACACTATCTACAAGCAGAGTAAGTCTACTATACAACTTATAACATAATGGGTTTTCCAATAACAGGTGTTGTTATTTTGATACACAAAGAAAAATGTTATTTTTAAATATAAACGATCGGATGTTTATTTCATTATAAAGAGGAAGGTATGGAAAATAATATTAGGCAAAATGACCATCACGACCACGCTTACAGGACAATATCCTTATCCTTTTCATGAAATTTTCCATAACCGAATTACAAAGTGGCTGCCCTATGTCCTTGATAGCCTCATGAATTCCACCTTTGAGGTCTTGAAGGGACCCTGGGCTGTTAGCGTAGACCTTCTCTTTCACGTGGCCCCAAAGAAAAAAGTCGCTAGGTGTTAAATCACAAGATCTCGGTGGCCAATTGTGGTCAACTCTTCGAGAGATAACACAGTCCGGAAATCTTTCCCGTAAAAGATCAATGGTTTCGTTGCTTGTGTGGCACGTGGCGCCGTATTGTTGAAAATAAACGCTGTCCAGATCAATACCATCCAATTCCGGCCATAAAAAATCGTTAATCATCTCTCGATAGAGCAATCCATTCACCAATAACACCTGTTATTGGAAAACCCTTTATATAGATATAAGGTGGCGCAATATTAATCGCCCAATTTTGTTTTTGAATAACCTTTTTTGAAAATACAAAAAAAAATATTTTGAATGATGGAAATCTTGATTTTGACTTTTACCTTTTATACTGCAGCTGTTTAGCATTCAATTGTCAGATATGATTGACGTAAGTCGCCATTTGCAAAAACTTAAAATCTTCCGAAAGGGTGATTAATTTTGCGCCACCTTGTATGTAACATATATTTATAACATAATATGTATAAGAAAGTGATCTCAACAGCTCAGGCTATCGTTCTTTGATTAACTGTGAACTTTGTGTGAGAAAAAATAGCATAAAGTATTCAACAAAAATTTGAGGTGTAGCAAGCTCTGGTTTTTAAGATCAAGCTGGCACCATGAATAAGAATTAGCGCTTTAAGAGATTGTTACCTCTTACATTTAGATTTAAGGTTCGTTTTACTTTTACTTTTAATATAAATTTCACATTTAATTTTGTTTTAGCCTTCACTTTTAAACTTACTTCTACTTCTAATTTTGGTTGACTTTTACTCTTAGTTCTACTTTCACAGTTTTACTTTCACCTTTATTTTATTTTATTTTATTTTTGCTTTCACTTTTTCTTTCACATTTAGTTTTACTTTTAGTTTAAGTCTTAGTTTTACTTTTGCTTTTGCTTTTACTTTTACTTTTACTTTTACTTTTACTTTTACTTTTACTTTTACTTTTACTTTTACTTTTACTTTTACTTTTACTTTTACTTTTACTTTTACTTTTACTTTTACTTTTACTTTTACTTTTACTTTTACTTTTACTTTTACTTTTACTTTTACTTTTACTTTTACTTTTACTTTTACTTTTACTTTAACTTTAACTTTAACTTTTACTTTTACTTTTACTTTTACTTTTACTTTTACTTTTACTTTTACTTTTACTTTTACTTTTACTTTTACTTTTACTTTTACTTTTACTTTAACTTTAACTTTTACTTTTACTTTTACTTTTACTTTTACTTTTACTTTTACTTTTACTTTTACTTTTACTTTTACTTTTACTTTTACTTTTACTTTTACTTTTACTTTTACTTTTACTTTTACTTTTACTTTTACTTTTACTTTTACTTTTACTTTTACTTTAACTATTACTTTTACGTTTACTTTTACTTTTACTTTTACTTTTACTTTTACTTTTACTTTTACTTTTACTTTTACTTTTACTTTTACTTTTACTTTTACTTTTACTTTTACTTTTACTTTTACTTTTACTTTTACTTTTACTTTTACTTTTACTTTTACTTTTACTTTTACTTTTACTTTTACTTTTACTTTCACTTTTACTTTTACTTTTACTTCTACTTGTATTTTACTTTTACTTTTACTTTTATTTTCACTTTTATTTTTACTTTTACTTAACTATTACTCTTAATTTTAATTTTATTTTTGCTTTCACCTTAGCTTTGATCTTTATTTTTACTTTAAATTTTAATTTTACTTTTTCCAAAATTTTTAATTTTACTTAACTTTTACTCTTAGTTTCACTTTTACACTTAAATTTGCTCTTACTTTTACACTTTCTTCTCGGTCATTTCACTTTTACTCTCATTTTCACTGAGAAAATTAAGTCTGAGTTGTCTCTTTTGCGTCTAATGCTCTTTCTCACTCTCTTTCTCTTTTGCAGCAATCATTAACTTCTTGGTCCTGGTGGAAATGGTGTTTGTGTCGCTATTTGCTCAACACGCCTACAAAATTCCAATTCAAATCGATGATAATTAAAGACATTCAATCCAATTTACTTAATAATTAGAACCAAGTACTTAAGTGCCGTACTTAAATGTTTACCATGCATCACACTTAGTTAGTTAGCTTGCTTCAAAAGTAATCTATGAAAATCAAATATTGTTATAAACATTCAAAGTTTAGGTCCTAAGGTTTATTGTATAAAATATGTGTTTTTATTTAGTGAATCGATAGAGGCCAGGAAACCTAAAACTTTAATTTTAGCGCGAATTTGTTTTATAATATTAAATTTTACACAACTATTATTTTCTATCGAAATAGAATGAAGAAAATTGTGATAAGCACTTGCAATAGATTAGACAAATAGGTTTAGCAGTAATTTAGAAATTTCAATACTTCATAGAAAAAATAAAAAGAAATGTATAAAAAATAAATAAATCACTTTTTCACAATTCTAAATTTTCAGTGAAATGGAAATTACTCAACCAGAAGTTATAGGTATATAAGTTTTCCCATTTAACCAATAAAGTGAACTTTAATAACCCAGCCAATAAACTATTCCTACCATCGAATTGCGAACAAAGAGAGTTATTGTTTTCTCAGTTTTCTGAGTAAAAATGTATTTTCAAGGAAGGTACGGCTGATAGCAAAATTTTATGTTATTTATTTACTTTGTCTTAACTGAACTCGCTTCCCTTTACTGAATTGAAGTTTTCATAATTTAGTCTCAAGTTCATCTACAGCATTCGATATTCGCAATTTAATTCTGTTATAAACTTAAAGCTAATATTAATTGTAAATATAGATTTATACGAGTTTTTTTCCAAATAATTTTAATCAACTTGAGACCAAATTAGGTAAACTTTAATGCACTGTAGAAAAAATTTTACGTTTAAGGACAAAACGGCAGGTAATCCAAGATTCTACATGATTATTTCCTTTTTTGGGCTGCCGCAGACTGTAATTGATCGAGAGACGAGTCCAAGCTTAACCTCTTTAAATGCATCTCGTTTATCTGGAAAAGAACCGGTGAACACTATATTGATGACCACTTCAACATTCGTTATATAAGGTGGAGAACCTTTATCTGCCGAAGACTTCTTGGGCAAAGTTTGATCGCAGCGATTGGAAAGCTCAAATGACGTTAACTTTCTTGGTAAATTGGTTATTATTGGGGCTAAACTCTTAGACAATTTTATCAATTGGCTATTTTTTGCTTCAAAAATATGTAAAAAATATTAATTATGTATCAGAAATAGGGATTTCTATAGTGAATCGGTCTGGTGATAGCCACTGCAAGTGCTCCGAGGTATTCTAGAAAGCGCTAAGCTTTGAACATTTTGCCTCACAAAAAACTGCGAAACGACGATTTGCAAATAAGCCGCATAAGTAAGTGGATCTTTGTCTTGCGCCTATTGAAATAAGGATCCTGGTGCAAATGTGCTGATTAAATGAAAGTTCCACGTAAATAAAATAACAAAAAAAAAACCTGAAAAAGGAGAGAAATCTCGACGCAGCGTAAATAAAAACATTCGAAATACTGAGATCACTGCATCCAGAGTAGGTCAATTTGCTGAAATCGAGGTCAAAGTGGCAATGAGTTATATTACAACATTTTATCAAATCATTTTACTGCTAGATATTATTTGTCAGCAGGACGACGACCCAAAGCGCTACTTCAGCGTAGGTATGCCAATATTAGCGGAAAACTTTGATCCTGGGGATTCGAGATACTTTCAAAGTAATACCGGGACACACACAAAACTTAAAGTAATAAATTTTTGAAGTTCAACTTAAGAAACCACTTGATTCAGGAATCGTACTTATTTTTGTTTCATCTTCTTATGTCATCTTTGACATTTGCTAAGTAGACAGATGTACAATTTTACATGATAGAACAACGTGTTAAAATTATTGAAAGCTATTATGAAAATAATCGATCTATAAGAACAACATATCGCAAAATTCGTGTCTTTTTCGTGGAAATAATCACCTGAATGAATCGATAATTCAAAGGTTGGTGAAAAAATTTTAAGAAACTGGTTCTGGCCAGGATGGAAAAAGAACTGGCAGACCAAAAACTGGAAGTCCTGTTGAATATTCTCAACGCATTCTCAAACTCAAAGTGTGGCTGAACAAATTTCAAGATCGTTTTCTTGACGTTCTCAATAATTAGGCATTCATGAATTGACAGTTTGGCGCATTTTACTTATAGATGTGCTCATGGTGGACATTTCAATGATGTCACTTTTCACATACAATTGTTAAGAACCTCATTTTGAATAAAAATAGTGAAACCTGAAAGAATCTAAATTTGTATATGTTTTATTTCAAGACAACTTCTAGGCGTGACTTTTGAAATACCCTTCACAAGACACTTTCGAAAATAATAATTAATATAAAAAAGTATTAACTAAGATGTGCAAAAACAAAACTTTTATATATTATATTGGCATTTTTATAATAAACCACACTTATACATTTTGCTACTATTTGTTACGATTTTTTCCTGCTTGGCAGTTGTTAGCGGCGCAAAAAAAGACTATTAGCTATAGAACAACACAAATACAGTTCACAGTTCAAACACCACAAAACTTAAAATTTCCAGCATTGTACAAAATGTAAAAATATTTAATAAATCATCATCAAAATTTCAAACTTTCTAATAAGAATAAAAAAAAATTATTTTTATAACTCGATTAATTTTAGTACAACTACAAAACTGCAGCTTTAAAGTAGCTTAAAAATTGCGTTAATTTTTGATAATTTCTTTTGCCGGTTTTGTGCATTTTCTCAATATAAAAAAAATTGTATTGGCACCAAAATTTTAAGTAATGAACCACAAAACGGAATTTTTAGAAACTTGGAGTTATATGTTTTTTTTTTGTTGTATTAACTATATTTTTATAAAAAGATAAAAGAAATTCACTAAGAGATTATGAATGGCCAAGTTTCTTAATTGACAAGTTTTTGTTTCTTTCAATTCGATATTTAAAGTGTTTCGGTACCTCAGAATAAGCACAAAATTTACAAAACCTGAAAAATACTGTGACTGGCCTACTTATTTCAGCGTCAGTAAGATATAAGTCCCCGACTTAAAACCAAGGGAAAATCAATAGTGAATTGCACAGTGGAACAAGTATTTTTGAGTCCCTAATAAAAGTTAGATGGACAGTCAAAATAATTAAGCTAAGTCTCATGGTACTTTTTACCAGTGGTCAAAGGTAAACTTCATTATTACTTTAAATATTATATTAAATAAAAAAGACCATTATTTTCTTAGACCTGTTAGACAGAAAATGTAGTCAGCAATGCTTTGTAAAAGATTCTAAAGCACATCTGCAAGAGCCTTGAGCTGTTATTCGATATTTTTAGTGAAAAGTTTGGTATTTTTCAGCATAAACTTAAATGTGACGCCTTCACTTATGAGCTTTATTTTTTTTAATCTGTTTTCTGTATTTGCATGGCCCGTTTTTGAAAAAAGATTTAAGTTAGAGATTTTAAGTGCTTAGCAAATAATTTAAGAAGGAGATTTCAGACGCCACAGTATAGTATTTAACTTTTTAACGCCTCTGGGACAAGTACATCCCTCCTACAAGAATAAAGAAATGCCATCAAGACCTAAATATAGATGCCATCTGCTCATTAGTGTAATATTTTTACAGTTTTTATAAAAATACACTATTCTAGTAGTATTTGTATACAGATACTCAGTGGTAATAAGACATACCGCTCATTTGCTGCAACGTCGTCATAACTCAAAAATCGCAAAATTTTAGTTAACATCACTAATATATCGGAAATAATATGTTTGATCAACTGACAAAGTGTTATATCCGAAGTTTTAACATTTCACGCAGCATCGCGATAGATGCCTTTCGCTCTAATTACATATCCTATTGCGTCGTATTTGCAACAACGTATTATCTCAGTTGTGCGTCGGCTTTTGTGTGGTTAACATCGTGAAGTTCTCTGGAAAAGTGTCATATTTCGTTTTGTGACAATATTAATAAAAGGTAAGTTCACTTTGATATCTCTTTCTCTATTGTGTATATTGCATTATTTTAAGATAAGACGTTGTGCATGTAAAAATTTGAGTGAATTCCGGTAGTGTTTTTGAGTGTTATGACGTTTTTGCAGAAAATAATAGTTTTTATTTCAGTACCTACTATTTTGTCTTGAAACACTATTACAAATAAGATGTATTAGTGAAGCAATAGTGTATTAAAGAACTATTCACTGTTATGACATTCTTGCACTAAATATTTTTTAAGTATAAATTATTTGCTATGAATCATTTCCATTTATCAGTATTGTTGTCATTTTCAGTCAAAAAATAATGGAAACTAATTCTCGATCCGCCAAAATGGTGGGAATGGCTTTAAAAAAACAAGATGGAAAGGGTAAAGAATGCCAGATAAAAAGTACATCAACAGTGAATTTTGTTGAAATGAAATCAGACTCATTAAGCTCGAGCTCATTTTTTGAGGATGATGACGATTCCGTACGTGATACCACATACATTCCACCCGATATTGTCAGTAAGAGTAACAGTCACTGCGAACCAAATTCAACATCAGACAGTTCTGAGGCTAACACAACCGGTGTCGAAACTCCGATGACTTTAACGAGTCCACTAAAAAAAGGAGTAAAGCGTAAACGAAATGAGAGTAATTGGGTAAGAAATGTAAACAAAAAGTTGAGAAATAGTGGAAAAGAATACAAAATGAAAAGAGAGAAAAATTGAACCTCCATGTACAGAGAAGTGTAAGCGAAAATGTTTTGAAAAATTTACAGAAGAGGAACGGATGGTAATTTTTAGATCATACTGGGATTTGGCTATGTTCGAAAAACAGCGACTATTTATTCAGAATAGTATGGAGCTCATTCAGTCTAAATGTCGTTATGTGCGTAAAGGTGGTACAAGAAAGAAAAGGGAAAATAATAATGGCATAAGAGCATTTTATACAAAACCTCGGATAGTGGACCGCAAAAAAAAAATTGATACAGAAAAATCACATTCCTAAGTATTATAGACCTTTTTACGAGCAATTGTAATCCTTATTCAATTCATTTTTTTATTTAAAATGAATATTATTTTTTACGTGAATTTATGTTTCTTTATTTTTGTACCTGAATTAATATTTTAATTTTTATGTTACAATAAAATATGCAATGAATGCAATAAATTTTATTTAATATCCATATTTTTTCTCTTATAATGTTTAGTAAGGTGCAAATATAATACAGTCACAAGTCAGAATTTGCAATAGGTTTTCAGCTATAAAACTTTTTGTTATTTGCAGTAACGTCACAATTTTAATTATGTCAGACCATAAAACCTATTTTTGCAGCAACAACGTCATAAGAAAAAGTCGGAGTACTTTTGA
This sequence comes from Anastrepha obliqua, assembly GCF_027943255.1. Lineage (NCBI taxonomy): Eukaryota > Metazoa > Arthropoda > Insecta > Diptera > Tephritidae > Anastrepha > Anastrepha obliqua. Next base: position 124,557,630 of record NC_072894.1, read on the forward strand.
AGCTACAGAAAGAAGTCCATTATACATTTCAACCTTTAATTTACATATAGGTACGTCTTAACCAGATGCTATTTCAGCAAATTTGACCATAATCTTCATTTCATATACAATTTTAATATATATAAACAATTTAAAAACTGAAAAATGCGTCTCCTGTAAAATCACAATTTTTGAGTTATGACGATGTTGCAGCAAATGAGCGATATTTAAAACTTCTTGGAATAGGGTGTAAGTTTTCTAATTTTCAAATTCAGATCTAGAAACTCTATACTGTACATTTTTCGAAAGAAATAACATATTTTAAAAACGTTATCGCCAGATTTGAATTTAGCAAATAAACTAAGCCTAATAAATATTTTACATTTGGTCCAATATACCTTCGCGTTTTCGGAGCAGTAAAATTGTTGAAACCGATTTCTTAATTTCTGAGAAATTTTTAGGTACCAGTAAATTTAAAATTTTACATGAATTTCCATAACAAGCCGTTTGTGTTGCCTGGTTGTCTGAAGAAGAATGTCCATTTACTACAAAGAAGTTCAGCAAAATTCTCAAAGCCACCACAGATCAACAATTTAAAAACTTTTTATGCTGAAGTCCGCGAACACGAAACGACTTTTTTTGAGTTATAAACCGCAAAAGAGGGTTGATAATTTTCCTACCAGCGGTATTTTAAGCCGGCTCCGAACGGCAGGTGATTTTTTATGAGTAACTTTTTAATTACAGAAATACACTCGGCGGAGGTTTGCCATTGTCTGCCGAGGGACGATTGGTATTAAAAAGCCCTTTTTATAATTTGGAGTTTCGAACCTGGACCATACCGAATGGTAGTTACGCACAGCACTTTGGTCTACGACGTCCGCGAAACCATTAAAAAGTTCCTTCCCTTCTAGTAAATTTTTGTAGCATATATTTAGGAGGCTTTAAAATGTATACCTTCTTCTTGTTCTTTTCTCATAAATGATTTCAATTTTTAAATCAAACGAGCATTAATTCAAAAATTTCAGCCTTAAATGCCAATTGGCAAACATTTTGCTTATTGAAGCCTTGAAGTGTACCCACCAAACCAAAGTAGAAGCCCGCCAAAGTGATAGACTAAATATTAAACGAGTCTTTATGGAACAGCTTTTTAGTGCAGATTTGCACTATTCTTAGCCTTCTTATATTATTTCAAAAAATTACTATTAAAATTACTTGTAAAAGAGTTTAAATAACTTCATATTGAGTGCTCAGCACGAATGGTGTGGAGTCGTCTGTCTCCCATCGGACGTGCCCATAGGCGACGAATCGGGGAAAGTTCGGCATCATGCAGAGTAAATGGGAAATAAAATACATACCACTCCCGGACCAAACAGGCAATCCCCTGCATGAAAGTGCCGATAGTTCAACTATCACTAAACGCAATATGATAACGAATCGTCGGACGCCCTATATACATATATATCATAAAAATAAAATAATAATTGGCGCGTACACTTCTGTTAGGTCTTTGGCCGAGCTCCTCTTCCTATTTGTGGTGTGCGTCTTGATGTTGTTCCACAAATGGAGGGACCTACAGTTTCATGCCGACTCCGAATGGCAGATATTTTTATGAGGAGCTTTTTCATGCCAGAAATACACTCGGAGGTTTGCCAATGCCTGCGGAGCTGCTACCGCTATTAGAAACATGTTTTTATTAATTTTGCTTTCACCGAGATTCGAACCAACGACCTCTCTGTGAATTCCGAATGGTAATCACGCACCAACCCATTCGGCTTCGGCGGCCGCCTATATATATATCATAGATATATATTTTTTAACTCAGATATATATTTAAGTCCCAGTTTAGTAGATCTAAGCTCCACAGCAATGTGCAGGTACGTTTATGTGAAATAGCTGCATTAAGAACTTTTGGCTTATTGGGTTGACAAAATATTTACCACTCATCCATGTTGGTTAGTACTTTGTGAATGAGCAGTATCAAAGTGTTACATATGTTTGCATACTTTTAGGCACCACCATGGAATTAAACCTCTATGTGCACACACAAAACACACGAACTAACTGCTGCATGCTAGAATTTCTAGTGGAAATTGTATATCGAATCAATAAATCAAAGAGGAGCTATGCCATAAAATGGTAAGCATATGCATACATACGTATTTAGCATATGCGCACATGCATACATACACACATATGCAAGTATCTATTCACGAGCTAAGGAGAATCATTTTCACACAAGCATATCTCCCTTGGGCCTGTGTGAAAATGTGGTGTTGGAGTTATTGAAAGGCTGCCTTTGAATGGTTTAGTTTGCATGATTAATCAAGTAAGGGTGCGATGAATTATCAAAATTTCGCAATCCGAATCAGTGAATTAACTATTAAACGGCAGATATCTTTTATGGTGCTTGTGCATAACTAACTTTTGTACATACACAGCTGTGGACAGAGAAATAGGGCACTTCCCCACAATACCAAATAGTGATAGTTATTTTTACTGGATGACCTAGTAAAACAGTTATTTTTGCACAAATCTATACTTTTGTTTCAGTTAAAAAAAAAAAACAATATATAGCAATTCAATGGGCCTTATGCATAATAAGTGACCATTTGCTCGAGTAGAATCTGGTGAGATCTATATCAAGTAGGTGAGTTCGAGCAAACCGACCGAGCTCGTGCTCAATTTGGTATGCATAAAAATGAGATAGAGCAAATACCTTGAACTCGAGTTAGCTGAGATCAAACCGCTTGTTTGATTAGTTGCAAAAATGAGCTTAGATAGTGAAAGTGTAAGTGAAAATTTACATTTTGATGCTAATGAGAATTTATCAATTTTCATAGTTGGATACTTAAAAAAATATAAGACTTTATTAGAAAAAAGCCAACTCCCCGGTGTAAAAAATAAAAAAAAAAGAAATAATTAGAAAACTTTGTGGCGAATATAAAAAAAAACTGGTGTAGAAATAAGCGAAAAAAATGTAATGAAGAAAATTGCTAATTGCTGTGTACTGCAAAAAAAGTTTCAAATTTAAACTAATAGCAAAGTCAAATAACTGTGATAATGAATACTTATTTACTGAAGTATCTGATGGCATGAGTAAAATTTTAATTGCATGTGTTTACAATCCTAACAAAAGTATTGCTCTTGATACACTATTTGTCGACCTGTCTGATTTTGCCTTAAATTACGAACGTATCCTGTTGTGTGGGGATTTTAATGTTAACATTTTAAAAAATGAGCCTAGTAGTAGTAAACTATTCGACCAGTTGGCAACAGCAGGACTTTGTGTTGTTAACGGAATTACACCAACGAGATATTCAAATAACTCCCAACCTAGTCTTCTTGATTATTTTATAACATGTGACTTGTCACATATTCTAAAATTCGACCAAGCTGACTTTATATCTGACCACGACTTAATATTTTGTACCTTAGATGTTGTGATGAATCATCCAAATGTAGGTGCCACCTATGAGTATCGTGATTTTAAAACGTTGAATGTTAATTCTTTGTATTCAGACATGGGTTCTATAAATTGGAATGAATGTTGGTTTCTTAGTTCTGTTGATAATAAACTTGTCTTCCTCAACCGTAACCTATCCTCGTTATTTAACATGCATGTTCCGCTTCGTTCTGTAAATGTTTTAAATAGTTCATGTCCTCGGTACAACTCGAAAGTTCGAGCTGCCATTAGAAAACGCAACAAGTATTATGCTAAGTGGAGAAAAAACTTGACGGATACTTCTTGGCGCCGGTACAAGGAAATCCGAAATGACACCACTGCAATAATACGACAAGCGAGACGTTGGTACAGTTACTCAAAACTTGTTCCGCCACTTCCAACAAGAGAACTGTGGCGCAACCTAAAAAAATTTAAAATTCATGGCAAGGAAAGTCCCGAATGTGAGATTGACCTTTATGAACTTAATGACTACTTCATTAGTGTTGGTAAGAAAACAAATTGTGCTCCTACTTTAAAAGAGTCCTCACCTTGTGCTACTCTAAAAGAACAATTTCAATTTATGACAGTTTGTGAGGTAGATGTCCTGAAAGCTTTATCCAAAATAAAGTCTAATGCAATAGGCGACGATGGTATCTCGCTAAAATTCGTCCGTATAGTCATCCAATATATAATAGGACCTCTTACCCATATAATAAACCATTGCTTGACTAGTTCATGTTTCCCAGCAGTATGGAAAAATGTTATAGTTTTCCCAGTCGCAAAAAAAGCAAATGCTTTTTATGCCGGGGACTATAGACCTATCAGCATACTGCCCACATTTTCCAAAGTTTGCGAAAACTTGATGGCCACGCAAATTTCATCATTTGTACAGAACAATCGTCTACTCTCTCCACTACAATCTGGCTTCAAACAAAGTCACAGTTGCTCGACTGCAATGGTTAAAATACTGGACGACATTAGAATTAGTTTTGACAACGGAGGCTTGACTCTACTTTGCTTACTTGATTTTTCTAAAGCATTTGATTCAGTGAATCACAAATTGTTATGTTTGAAACTTAAACACTACTTCGGCTTCAAAGACAGTGCGGTGAAGCTCATGGCCAGCTACCTTGGAGACAGAACGCAGAAGGTCAAGACCAGTAAATCAACATCTCAGTCTAGATACGTACACACTGGTGTTCCGCAAGGGTCTATCCTTGGTCCGCTTTTATTTAGTCTTTTTGTCAATGATGTTTTTAACGTTTGTCAGTATGTGAATGTCCATGCGTATGCTGATGATATACAATTGTACTTGTCCAGTCGTATTCGTCTCGTTGAAGATTTATGTTTCAAAATAAACAGTGATTTGTCTGCTATTTCTGTATGGGCTAATGAAAACTCTTTATGTCTGAACGCGTCAAAGTCATATGTCTTACCTATATGTAATAGTGTCGTGCATGTTGACAATATCCCTAAATTGTGGATAGGTACAAGTTCCCTTACCTTTATGGATAAGGTAAAAAATTTGGGGTCATTCTCAACACAAAACTTACCTGTTCTGACCATATAAATAGGGTTGTGGGGAACATTTATGCTACATTGCGTAAGCTGAGAGTCTCTGCAACATTCACGCCATAGAAAACGAGGCGCAAATTAGTTCTCCAGCTAATTATGCCTCTCATTACGTACTCTGAGGTGGTATACAGCAAACTCGACTCCTCATCTTGCCATAAACTTAATGTGGCATTTAATAAGGCCACGCGGTATGTATATGGGATTGGCAGATATGACCATATCTCTGCATGGCGATCAAGGTTACTGGGCTGTTGCCTTAATAGTTATTTGTCTGCTAGAAATTGCATTTTTTTGTGCAAACTTACATTATTCAAGTCTCCGCCCTATCTGACAGAGAAGTTGATACCAGTAAAGTCTCGCAGACACAACAAATTTATCGTTCCAAAATTTAATTACCTACCATCATCTAGATTATTTTTCATTAACGCTATTAAAGTGTGGAACTCATTACCCGACACTGTGAAGGCTGGACTTAACAGATTTAACTTCAGGGCACAAGTCTATAATTACTTTAAAAGTGTTTGAGGGCATTAAATCTCTCTCTACATTTTCTAATTACTACTTTTGTTCTTTCTTTTCTAAATCCTTCTATTCTTTTCCCACTGCTTCTTTTCTTCTTATTATTATAGTTAAGTTTAATATATTGGATTAATTCGTAAATGAACTGGTGTAAAATTAAGATTAAGAAACTTGTATGTTAAAAATATTCCAGTTGCTTATAATATTGTTGAAGTACTATTAAAAGACCTTAGTCTTACTATGTAGTATTTATGTAAACAAATAAACAAACAAACATATGGGAAAATCCATTGATTTATTGCAATTGTTTTACCTTCGCCAATACTTGTACTTAAAACTACGACATTATACTAGCCATGCATGGAAAGCACCCAGTAGTGCAACCATTTTCCCTTCATAGTAATCCCCATGAGATATTATGCACTTGGGCCAACGTTTTTTCCAATCTTCGAAACACTTAAAAATCATTTTTTTTTATTTTGTTCAGCTCCTCCTTCGTCAATCGTAGCGTAACGTCGTCCTTTCATGGGCCTCTTCAGTTTCGGGAACAAGAAAAAGTCACAGGGGGTCAGATCTGGGGAATATGGTGGCTGTGGCATCAGTAGTGTGTTGTTGTTGGCCAAAAAGTCGCGTACAAGCAACGATGTGTGAGCACGGGCGTTATTGTGATCCAAGAGCCAATTTTTGTTCTACCACAAATCCGGGCGTTTCTGGCGGATTGCTTAGCGCAAATTGCGCATAACTTGTATGTAATATTTCTTATTGACCGTTTTACCCTGTGGCAAGAACTCATGTTGCACAACGCCCCTGCAATCGAAGAAAACGGTAAGCAAAACTTTTACATTCGACCGAACTTGGCGCGCTTTTTTCGGTCTTGGTTCGTGCGGCAGCTTCAATTGAGATGACTGAGCTTTGGTTTCCACATCATAACCATAAACCCATGATTCGTCACCAGTTATGACCCTCTGGAGCAAATTTGGGTCGTCGCGGACAGAGTCCAACATCTCATTAGCAATGTTCATGCGATGCTGCTGTTGGTCGAAATTGAGCAGTTTTGGCACGAATTTTGCGGCGACCTGTCTCATGCCCAAATCATTGAAAAAAATCGAATGCCAAGAGCCAATCGATATATCTAGGTCCTCAGCAACTTCTCTAACGGTGTTTCGATGGTGTTTCGGGCCAATACCATTTTCTTCACTTCGTCGTTCACAACTTCTCGGCCTTCTTAGAACATTTTGTACCACCGATAAACGTTGCTTTGGTCCAAAGTAGCTTTTCCGTATGACACAGTCAACATTCGGAATGCATCCGCGCACTTATTTTCGTTCTTCACACAAAATTTGATGCAGGTCCTTTGATCCCTCTTTTTGAATTGGTAAAAATCGAAAACGACCCGAAACAGGTTCAAGCAAAGCTGCTGCCAACAATTAACTGAACATTCAAATGGTCGAACTGGTCAGCATGAGTGAGAGACATGAGTACCAACATATCGCCACAAAAAATCGAAATTCAAATATACGTAAACTGCGAAAATTCAAAATGCGCAATACTATTTCAACACACCTCGTATTTGGGCATTTGTATTGTAAAATGGTGCATTTGTAATCATTCTTAGGGCTTTCGACTGGAATCTTCGAAGTATTTCCATATTGGTTTTAAGATGGCTGAGTAGAGCAAAAGATTATTTTTGAGAGAAACATGAGAATTTCGAACCGGTCCAGATTTCGAAGATTCCAAGTCTCTTACGTGTAGTCAAAATATGTGTTTTCCATGTAAGCTTCTTGTCGAAGTGCATACCCAGATATTTCGTGACATTATTTTGGGGTTTATTGTGATTAGAAATAGGTTTAAATTCTTTATTTTTCAATAAATCTTTTAGACATTCCAACCAACATTTCCGTGCATGCAGACTTTTATCCATCACTGCATCTATGATTGATAAAAAATGAAAAGCTGATTTTAACTAAAATGTGTCTAATTTGAAATATTCCTCATAAATATTTGCTAACGTTTTGCAGAAAATCAACTATGAAATATTCCTTCTGCATCCGCTCGTTCTACTTTTGCAATGCTTCAATGGTCAATGCTTCTTATGATCAATAGTCAACGAATGTGCTTGCACTACTTATCTGTATTTAAAGTATACGAGTACACATTGCTTTCTACTCCTCCAACATCAAAGTCCAATCCACATATCTTAAATGACCAACAGCCTACGCTTATGGAAAGCAAATAAGTTTAGCTCGCAGTAGGGCTATGGAAAATATGCTCGTAAATAAAACCCGATAAGCGCTAAGATAGCTTCAATCAGCAGTGTGAAAACATTGGTAAGCTTTGCCGCAGTAGCTGCGTGTGCTTCCGCTTTCCTACTTCCATTTGTTCGCTTTTTTAGCACCCTTTAATCCAAACTCATAGTTGACGAAGTCTTCATTCGGTTTTATGCTGTTTTTTATCGTCCTTTCTGATTTATATTTTATTTTCCCTTCTGCTGAAGTAAAAACAGATAAAACCCGATGTAGCTAAGATTACTCATACAAAATTGCATACAATGACAGATGTAAACATTTTCGTAGTCGGAAGAGAAGTGCGGTGAATATAATAAAGTTGTGTGCTTCCAAATAAATCTTAAATTTTAATGCAAACTCAATTTAGTCCTCTTTTTTGCTTAGGTGGTACGTAAAAATATTGTATTTTCAGCATAAATTTATATATATATACTTATATAGATGATGAAAATGATGGAAGAAGTTTTGCTAGTTCGTGAGGGACTATAGGCCCCTTGCTGTCTTAAAATTTCATTTTCAAAATGGGATCAGCAAATTTGATAGCTGCATTCGGGCATGCAAATCGCGCGGCAAAATGAAAATTCAAATGCCAACCTTCGAAATGACAGCTGATGTTAAGCCAATGATGGCAAGAAATTTGATAAGATAACGGGTAACTTTTTAGCTATTATCTTTTTACACAATTGGTTTAAACAGCTGACGCACGTTTCGTGTTTTGTTTCACTGTCAAACAACTTCAGTTTGGTCTATAATTTAACCATGAATCGTCTTACAAACGAACAACGCTTGCAAATCATTGAATTTTATTATAAAAATGCGTGTTATGTTAAGAAAGTTTATGGCGTGCTTCTTCCATTTTAATCGACCCACTGAAGCGGCTATTCGAGTTATTGTGACTAAACTTAGAACCAAATTTACATTATTAGACATCAAACCACCAACATTCTTACGTAGAGTGCGAACTGAAGAAAATATTGCAGCTGTATCGACCAGTTTTAATGATGACCATCTGTTATCGATTCGTCGCCGTTCGCAGCAATTGCGCCTCTGTTACTCAACAACGTGGAAAATTTTGCAAAATTATTTAGGTGTGAAGCCTTTCAAAATACAGCTGGTGCAAGAATTGAAACCGAACGACCTACCGCAACGCAGAATTTTTGGTGAATGGGCTCTTGGAAAGTTGGCCGAAGATCCACTTTTTTATTGAAAAATTGTGTTCAACGACGAAACTCATTTTTGGATCAATGGGTACGTAAATAAGCAGTATTGTCGATTTTGGAGTGAAGATCAGCCAGAATAATTGCTAGAGCTACCAATGTATCCAGAAAAGGTCACAGTTTGGTGCGGTTTATGGGCTGGATGTATATCGGACCGTACTTCTACAAAGATGCTGCGAATCGTAACGTAGCTGTGAATGGTGAGCGCTACCGTAAAATGATATCCAACTTTGTTTGCCCAAAATGCAAGAGCTTGACTTGCATGGCATGTGGTTTCAGCAAGACGGTGCCATATGCCACACAGCACGCGTAGCAATGGACTTGTTGAGAGGCGAGTGCGGTGAACATTTTATTTCACGTTCGGTACCTGTCAATTGGCCAGCCAGATCGTGCGATATAACGCCTTTAGATTATTTTTTGTGGGGCTATGTTAAAGTTCATGTCTATTCAGACAAGCCTTCTTCAATTAACGCATTGGAAGACAACATTAAAGCATTTATATGTGAGATATCGGCCGAAACATTGGGAAGAGTATGCCAAAATTGGACTAAGAGGTTGAACCATTTGAAGCGCAGTCGCGGTCAACATTTGCATGAAATAATCTTCTAACAATAAATTATATGGACTGTACTATCGATTTAAATAAAAATTTCATGCATTTTTCTGTATTTTACGTATGTTTTTTTTTAATTTTCCTATAACTCTTAAAAAATCACCCTTTACTAACGCGGCGGGAAATCAGCTAAGGAGGAGGAATGTTATAGTGTTAGTGGGAGTATGCCCCACATTCCATTGATGTGAGGCCACCTTTGATCATGTTTCTGACATTTTGATTTACATCTCCTGACTAAAAAAAAAGCAGGGCTCTCAACTCTTACCATGTTACCTCAATAGGGGTACTTAAATGTCTTTACTAAGCCTATGGAGTCCCACAAATAGAAATGGAAAGGAAAAGCTTTTCAATTTATAGGCCCTAAGCCATTATATGGCCTAGAAAAGGGTAGCTTCTCTTCTCTTATTCAGGAAGTACAAAGGAGATCATACTGGGACAATCTACCTGGTTTGCGGCAATCAAAACTAATGATAGATAGCTTTAACTTAAACCGATTTAAAGATTGCATGGAAATAAATAAGAATAATTTTATAATCATCGACTCAAACATATTTTAACAGAGATGATATAGGGCAAATACTGAAGTTTATTGAGAAAGTTAGTCGCAGCGAAATACTTGGAATCTTTGAAGGAACACAATACATTTTTCAGATCGCAGTACTAAATCCTCTCATAATAGTGATGGCAAGATTTACCAGAAATAATTACGCTTCTTTAATGTTTTAGTTGAGCTATGATAATTAAATTTTTAACGCTAATTGAAACACCCTGTAATATGTTCCCAGAAATAAAAGAGAGTTTTAGAAGCAAATATTAAATTTATTTAGTACCTTACCCTTTACCTGTGATCCGATAGAAAATTTGTATGATAAAATTTGTATTTGATCGTCTCAAATTTCACAGATAAAACTCAAAACTGCTTACATTTTGTTCTATACCAACCATAGAATAAAACATCTTTAACGCATAATGCAGAGAAAAGCGGGATAAACTAACGAGTAGTACCTTTCATGTGCTGGTATGATAATTGAAATTAAAGTTTAAAACAGTTACTGCTCTAGGACCGGAGGTTTGCCATTGCCTGCCGAGAGCGATGGCTGTTAGAAAAATGTTTTCCTTAATTTTGGTGTTTCACCGAGATTCGAACCTACGTTCTATCTGTGAGTTCCGAATGGTAGTCACGCACCAACCCATTCGGATATGGCTGCCGTATATTAAATAGAAAAAGCATAAAAGATGCACACACACACGTGAAAATAATATACGCAGACGAGTGACATACAAGTGAATTTATCAAACAAGCGATGGTAGATGAAGTAAGATATGTTTACAAGCAGAGAGAAAAAAGGATGGGATTATGTTTATGGCACACATAGTGAGGTGTACCTATACGTATGTAATATTTACATATACCATACATATTTAAGCCGAAAACATACTTCTATGTTAATATTGTATTTGCCTTTTTCATGCACACAAGTAGACACACCCAGATAATACAAGGTGGCGCAAAAGTAACCTTGCGATGTTTTTTGGCTGTAATTTAAAAAGAAAAAAGAAAAACTTTGATTCTTCTTGTGGATTATTTTTATTTGGTGTTTTAATTTTTTTACATCAAGTCGAGAATATGATGTCATGTAAATGGCCGCCGCCACAGTAGATTGCCATTTGAGCCCTTTTTATAGCATTTTCCATCACTTTGGCCAAAACTTCCGGCGATAGGTCCTCGTCAATCTTGACGGATATTGTCGTTAAGAGCTGCAAGAGTCTGAGGCTTGTTGACATAAACCCGCGACTTCAAAAAGCCCCACAAAAAGAAGTCTGGAGCGGTCAAATCAGGCGATCTTGCTGGTCAGTGCAAATCGCCAAAACGGGAGATTAAGCGCCCGGGAAATGCATCCCTCAGCATATTGGTTGTGGCACGTGCAGTGTATGCCGTTGCACCGTTCTGTTGGAACCACATGTTTTCCAATCCCAATTCATCAAGTTGCGACAAAAAGAACTCGTTGATCATTGCTCTGTAGCGCTCACCATTCACAGTAACCGTTTGGCGCGCGACGTCTTCGAAGAAAAAAGGTCCGATGACTCCTCCAGCGAAAACAGCACACCATACAGTGACTTTGAGCGGGTGTAATGGCTCTTCGTGGGTTACACGCGGATTTTCAGTGCCCCAGAAGCGTAAATTTTGCTAATTTACGTACCCGCTAAGATGAAAATGTGCCTCATCACTCATGATTATTTTTGATGAAAAATCATCTTCCTCTTGGTGGTGATTAAGGATGGCTTGAGCGTATGTTAGACGCGATTGGCGGTCAGCAGCTAACAGCTGATGCACCGTCTGGACCTTGTACGGAAACATCTTCAAATCTTGTACCTAAATTCGCTGTAAAGACCGTCGACTGATACCCATTTGCGGGGCACGTCGTCTGGTCGATGTCGACGGCGCTTCCATGACATTCTCGGCTACAGCAGCAATATTCTCTGCAGGACGGCTACTCCGGGGTCTGCCACGCCTGGCAGCATCTCGTGTTGTGCCAGTCTCTTGGAGGCGAGCGGCTAAACGTCGCAGTGTTTCACCAGCAGGCGTTGGACGGCGAGGAAATCTGCGACGAAATTCACGTTGTGCCAAAGTCACCGACCGATTATTGGTCGAATAAATAGTCAGCAATATTCCGCGTTCTGGAGCAGTGTAGCGTAACATTGTTTATTAACGTGTATTTCGCATGTGTTTACTACACAAATGTCAAAACAGAACTGACATTAGGGGCCAATCGCAAAATTTAAAGCATTTTCTGATAGGAGGGTTACTTTAGCGCTACCTGTTATAATACCATACATGGGTTTTACTCACATACGAGTAAAAAACGTTATGAGAAATAGGCTTTGCGTTCTAAGGAAAAAACTATCTTGGACTTAAGAAAACTATATAAACTGAAAACGAAGTAGTAAGAATATGAAAAAATTGCAAATTCATAAAAGTTAGTTAGTGAATTATTACTTGGTGAGTTAGTTGCATTATATGAGCAACGTAACCTAGCCGAAATACTCTTAATATATTTACCGATGACTCGAAGATATTGGACGAAGTAGGGGCAGGGATCTATTGCCCTGAGTTAGGGATCAGACAGCCATTTAAGCTCCCTGACCACTGAAAGATACTGTTTCAAGCAGAAGTCTTTGCTGTAGAAAAGGCTGCAGAAATAGTATTCGCAAACACATCAACTAACTCCAAAATAAATATTCATCTAAAAATGTTCCAAAAAGCAGAGAAGTCATAGAGAGACTAGTCGCAGACAGACGGTTACACATCTATTGGGTACCCGGACATAAGGGCATTGTAGGAAATAAAATTGTAGATGAGATTGCGAAGAGCGCAGTTTACATGCCATTTGAACAAGTAAACGACATTTTAAAGTCCTTGAAGACGATCTACAATGACATCGTTGCGGATTTGAAAATGCGGATAGATAGAAGGTGGAACATTGCAAAACCACGAAAACCATGTGTGAACAAAATGCAGATAAATCCACCAGATTCGTACTAGCACTGCCTAGAAAAGATAGCAAAACTATCATAGGCATACTGACAGGCCAAAATTTGTTAGCGGCACACGCATACAAGATGGGAATTGCAAACAATGATAGCTACAGATTTTGCAATGAACTAGAGGAGAGGGAAACTCTAGAACACCTTCTATGTTCTTGCTCTGTGTTAGCTAGAATCAGATTGACTTGGTTAGGTTGATTGATTGATTGACAAAATTGATTTTGATGGCGATGATATTGTCCTAGACTTTTCAATATATGCTGTACACTTTTTTTTGAAGTTGATGCTGTATATGCAAAAGAAGTATGCGAACTACACACTGGGGTAAATTTCACGCAATCACTTTTTTCGATCTGCATAAATTCGGTGCGCATCAACTATTGGGGACTTACTGCATGAATTCGAAGAGTAAAATCGACGTTAATAAAGTACAGCCAACGGTATATTTTTGAGATGTTAGAAATAAACATTTTGTGGGGTGGCTCAAAGCTAAAAGAGGAAGAAAAGAAGAAGACTTCCTCTGTAATTGTGCAGCCTTAGCTAGGAGTAGAGCAAGGTTGTTAGGAAAATACCATTTTGACTCTCTTACGGAACTATCTGGTGTTGGGATAAAACCTCTCCTACGCTTCATATGAGAGTCTAACTGGTTCCATGAAAAATGGTTCCACGTGTTACACACAACGGACCTACATAGTATAAGTGAGAAACCTAATCTAATCTAAGCTTACCAAGTTGGCGTAAGATGGGATCCTTGTTCGTTTGTCTCCAGAGTTCTTCATTACTTATTATGTTGTGTTAGAATATTCTACGCATATCCTTAAGCATTTGTTTCACCAAAAATTCTGCGTTGCGGTAGGTCGTTTGGTTTCAATTCTTGCACCATCTGTATTTTTAAAGGCTTCACACTTAAATCCTTTCGCAAAATTTTCCACGTTGTTGAGTAACAGAGGCCCAATTGCTGCGAACGGCGACGAATCGATAACAGATGGTCATCATTAAAACTGGTCGATACAGCTGCAATATTTTCTTTAGTTCGCACTCTACGTAAGCGAGTTGGTGGTTTGATGTCCAATAATGTAAATTTGGTTCTAAATTTAGTCACAATAACTCGAATAGCCGCTTCAGTGGTCGATTAAAATGGAAGAAGCGCGCTAAATAGCTGAAAAATCACCCGTTATTTCTTCAAACTAGAGCCGGGTTTATGTCTATTGCCACAACAGGTTCCTGCGTCGAGGTTCCGCTCCTGTGGGTGTATGAAGACTTTACGACATCGAGAGTATTCATTCTTCCCACTGCCTTTGAAAGCGGTTGTGGGGGGAATGAAAAATAGAAGAATGTCAATGGCCCGATACTCACAAATTATTGTCTTGTCTTCGATTTGGTACTGTTGTGAGTGTTTTATTCAAGCATTTGTATCTGTCGTCGGTTTGCCTTAAAACAGTTCATCTCCACCGCCTAACTGCTAGCAAAGGTGCTTACAAAACTTAATAATAAACGAAATATAATTTACAAGAATACGATAATTTTCTCCTTTTCCCTTCTTCATTTTTTTCTCAAAACTGTCGAATTATGACTTAGCTGGATGAAGTACATTACGTAAAAAATAATCTGGCTGGCCTGGCTACCTAATTAATTAAATATTTTAATAGTATTGAATACTTAACCCATCTTTCTGCTTCTACTGTTGCTGCCGCTGCTGTCGTTTCTGGGTTTTCCTCTCCCAGTCAATGTGGTTGAGCCTTGTCACGACTGTAGCCGCGAACATTTTTACGACGTTCCATTTAGTGCTGGTCGAGCACATATCCTGGACAAATCTTGAGTTAGATGGCGGGTGTTCGAATGCTTTCCAGCACTGCTCGTTCTTCACTGAAACGTTTGCAGCTCCGTCGCATTGACGCCCACTGGTATCTTTCTAGCAATTGATTGCTGACTGGTTATCAGTAAGGTTAGTTATGCTTCTGTTGTTTTAGTTGCTTTCAAAGCCGAAATTAAAAAATCTTTTTACAGCATGGAAATATACTTGTACCCCTGCCTAGCACTTCGAAGTATTATTTTTCCTGCAACTTTACGTTTTTTACACGACTGGGGCGACCTACAGTTTTATGCCGCCTCCGAGTGGTGATTGAATGATAGAAATACATTCGGAGATTTGCCGTAGTTTCGAATCCGTGCACTTCCGAATGGTAGTCAACCCATTTCTCTGAGATGACATTTCTAAGATAGCCATAGTCATTTTTGAAAATCATCAAGGACGGATAACTTTAACAAATGTTGTTCCTAAGCGAGCTTTCAAAACTAGGGTAAATGTGACAAAACGGAAGACATCATTTAATTTAGAAGATCCCAGTGATTTATTTTTTTATTAATTTATACAAGCTTTTACAATGTAACTCTTCTTCACTTTAAGAATATTAGCTAAAATATTACCGAGATCCCGAGATCAGCATCCGTTAATATTTATTTATTTCCTGGCACTAAGGCTATACATATAATATCAAACAATATTTATTTAAGAAGCGAAATTAATAAAGTAAAATACTAAAATTGAGAAAAAATACACCAACAACAGTTTGGTTTGAAAGTAAAAACACCTAACCTGTGACATTTTTTTCCAGAGTGAAATTATATCACTTGTAACTGCTGGCAATGATTCTGGTATCACTAGGAAGCTACAAATAACACAAGCTCTTATATTAGCATATATTTCTGTATAATCAGGTCAGTCCATAAGTTCGTGCGTTTTTAAAAAGTGGTTTTAAAATTAATAAAAAAATGTGAGCCATCATGGGACGCCTGGCAGATGTGAAACATCGTGTGTGTACAAGTAATATGCATAAAAGATAATATTACAGGAATTAAATATAGCCTAATGAAAAAATTAAGTATTACGAATTTCTTACAGAAAATGGTTACTTTATTTAATAAACATTTATTAACATGTGATATCAAAATTCGATATTAATATCAAGCCACAATTTAAATATTTTCATCTGTGACTTCAGTAATAGTTATATTCGATGTTTCCTCTGCCGGTATTACTGTGACGATTGGTCGATGATAACTAAAGTACGTTACAAAAGTATTGGATGAAATATTATCAAGATATCTCACAAATACAGCATCTATTGTTGTTCCAGTAGTTGTTGGTAGTAGATTCTCTTGGATTGTTGTTGATTTGCAATTGAAATTCTTTTTGAAGTGTGCTTTGAGTGCTGAAATTTTTTGAATTTTCAGGTGGCGCAAAATTAATCATCCAGTTTTGTGTTTGAAAATTATTAAATAAAAAAAAAAAAAAAAATTAAATAAAAAAATGATTTTGAGTGATGGAATTTTTGAGTTTTCAGGTGGCGCAAAATTAATCATCCAGTTTTGTATTTGAAAATTATTAAACAAAATTAAATAAAAAAATGACTTTGAGTGATGAAATTTTTTGACGTTTCTGGTGGTGCAAAATTAATTATCCAGTTTTGTATTTGAAAATTATTAAATAAAATTAAAAAAAATATTAAATAAAAAAATGATTTTGAGTGATGGAATTTTTGAGTTTTCAGGTGGCGCAAAATTAATCATCCAGATTTGTATTTGAAAATTATTAAATAAAATTAAATAAATATTAAATAAAAAAATGATTTTGAGTGATGGAATTTTTAAATTTTCAGGTGGCGCAAAATTAATCATCCATACCAATCTGAAAATGATTAAATAAAATTTAAAAAATATTAATATCTTTAAAATATGCCTTCCTCCATAGGCTTAAACCTTTTATTCAATTTCAACTTTTGCTCATTACGAGCTGGCATATCTCGAATTTGCTATTAAATAAGTTTGCACTTTTCATTTCGAATTAATAAAGTAATAAATTTGGCATTGCAAAACAGTTCCACTTGGTTTAAATAATTGAGAAATGAAACTTCTTTCTGCTGTGGCTCTGCTTTCTGTGACCTTTCGATATTTTTCAACTCAAACACTCACCTTCGTCATTTCTTCGCACAGAGAGCGCGCCTCAAAGGTGCCCACTCTAGCCAGCCTTCCAGTTTCCCATGAATTCTCTGTAATCGAATTCCTATTATCTACATAGCAAATTACCGAACACATTCAAAAACACATAACGCACCAACATTTACTAAGCACTCACGAGCATCCAACTTGCTGCTCTTTAGCAACTCTACATTTGTCTCTCTAACATGGCACACATACTAACACACTTTAACCCACATCATTTGTGAGTTGTTCCTTTGAAATTAGCTTAGCACTTCTCATACTACTACACATAAAATATAGGTATATATGTATACCTTAGAATAGCGTGGCGACCCGTCGGCACGGCAAGCGTCGCCACGCCAACGATTCGGTTTGCAAGTGAGCCTATAGATGTTTCACATCAAAAAAGATGTTGAAAGTATTTATTAATCAACTAGCGGACCGGACAGACTTCGTTCTGTCAAATAGATTTTGAATGTGGGAGTTTATATATATTTCAACCTTTAGACGTTTTTATTCTGCTGACCCTCACGCACCGCTCTATCATCATGGTGCGGATTCTGTTCAGGAGAATTAAAAAAAAGGGTCAGCTCGGGTGACCTAAGTATCTTCGCTTCCATGAACTTTGGCAACCCTTTTGGAACCCACTAAAAACCCCGACTGGGCTGTTTGCCAGAGGGCTTCAAATTAAGAGGGGAACTTAAGATTCAAACCTGATTGAAAAATAATCTAAAGGGATAGTGGGAACCTAAAGGTGAGAAATATTTATAAAGTGGGTGCTTCAATGACAAAACATAGAGATATTTAATTATTATTTATTATTATTATTATTATTATTATTATTATTATTTTTATTAACATAGGGTTAATAACCGATATAATAAAGAATAATAAAATTTGGCTGCCGTAGCCGAATGGGTTGGTGCGTGCTTACCATTCGGAATTCACAGATAGAACGTTGGTTCGAATCTCGATGAAACCAAAATTAATAAAAACATTTTTCTAATAGCGGTCGCCCCTCGGCAGGCAATGGCAAACTTCCGAGTGTATTTCTATGCCATGAAAAAGCTCCTCATAAAAAATATTTGCCGTTCGGAGTCGGCTTGAAACTGTAGGTCCCTCCATTTGCGGAACAACATCAAGACGCACACCATAAATAGGAGGAGGAGCTCGGCCAAACACCCAAAAAGGTTGTACGCGCCAATTATATATATATAATGAAATAAAACATATATAAGTAGTTTCAGTAATCGCTTTATTATAAATCAAGTGAATCGTAATTATTAGCAAAAATCTGTTTTATTTTTATTGTAGTGCTTTATGATATACAATGTTTTTTGTTTGATTACATGGTGAATATACAAACAAATCTGATGGTTTTCCAACACGGGAACAGGCAACACACAATTGACCATGTGAGAAACATGGGTTTTCTAGAATAATTAATAATGTTTGTCCTTTGTTTTTCTTAGCATATCCTTGTCTTTGTTTTAGGGTTTTCCCGGAAATTATTCGCATTTTTCTCGACGTACAAACCATCCTTGGACTTCGAGGAACATTTTAAAAACAGAATTGTTAGGATTGGTCCATGCGTTGTTGAGTTATGCGCTTACCAACACATTTAGCGATTCATTTTTATATTATATAGTAGATAATGTATTTTCCTTCACTATTTACAATGTCTTCTCAACGTTTAGGCAAATTTTTAATTCCCTGCTCAAAAACTTGTTTGTCCTTGGAGCCAAAATACGCTTCGATATCCCTTTTCATAGCTTCTTCTGAGGATTAGTTCTTGTTACTCATATGGGATTGAAGTCCACGGAAAAGGTGATAATCACAAGGTGATGGGAATAATAATCAACAGTTATCGTCTGGTTTGGTTCCAGAAATTCTTAATAAAAAATTCCGGCCATATCCCACCAAATAGACAGGAGAATCTTCTTGTGGTGAAGGCCATCTCTAGGGGTCGGTTCTGGTGTTTCATCTTTATCTAACCACTGGCGTTTGCGAACAGGATTATTGTGAAGGACCCATTTTTGGTCACCAGTAACGATACGGTTCAAAAAACTTTCATTTTCAAGCCGTTGCAGCAGCTGAGAACACACATTCACTCTCTGCTGAAGATTGTCGACGGAAAGTCTATGCGGAACCCATTTTCCTAGCTTTGAAAGCTTTCCCAACTGAACCAGGTGCCTGTGAATTGTTCTATGCAATGGATTTCACCTCTGAGCTATCATATCGACTGTCAATTTTGGCTCAGCTTCCGCGAGCTCGAGCAAGGCGTCGGAGTTAAAAACTTCAGGACGACCAGCGTGAAAACCACTTTTGTGCAGTCCTTACTCTCACGGTATCCTCTCCGTGAACAGTGTTTATTTCTGCAGCAGCAGTTGTTGAATTTTTACCACTTTTATAAAAAAATACAAAATATGCCTCTTATATGCGTTCGAAGATTCCATTTTATTTTTTAACAACACGCGATTCCGATTAAAATCCGCGATTAAAATCACTTGTTGAATGCACAATATATCAAAGAAAATATAAATAGTTCCTTTATATTCCGCGAATAATTTTTTGTATGCAAAAATCGTACAAAAGTGAAATTATGGGTAAAATACGCACGAACTTATGGACTGACCTGATAAATTCGGCACACATTTTGTGTAATGAAATGCTGTAAACACAGGTATATATGTACATACTTATATATACTACACATACTTACATGTGTAAATATTGGGAATAAAATCTAATGAATTGAAATTGAAGAAGTAAGAATTATTGAAGCAGGAGTGAAAAGTCATTTGCATTATTTTACTTATTTCTTGCTAATGAAATTGAATTTGAAGAATACCAGTTGCTCACTTCTCATAGGATTTTTCAAGCTCGAGCTTCTTCTTTAAATTCAAACTAAACACATTTTTATTTTTAATGGAATTCCATTATTTTTTTAAAGGTATGAATAACTTTTTTTCCGAAGGTGAAAGATTATGTAGTAATGACTGGAAATATAATATTTAAAATTTTATGAGATTGCCAGCTTTCACAGGTCTCTCATTTTTTGTGGTAAAAATTAATTATTTTATCCAAAAGTTTTATTTTTTACTTAAGAAATGAGACTGTATGTGTAAGACTTTTAAGCCTTTTAGAATTAATTTCTCTTGGAAGTTACAAAATGGGAAATCAATTCTTTTTTTTTACAAAGCGAACTTAAAACTAAAAATTTATAAAATCGTATTATTTAAATTTTACTATGATACAAATGAAATGTTATTTAACAGAAAGTATAGGCTTTCTAAATGAAATGTTTTAAACGAACTCTGACAGCTGTGAGAACAAAAAAGGCAGAAGCACAGCTAAGGCTGAAGCATTTGTAATAATTTTTTGTTCGTTTGTTTGTTTGTTGGCTTAATTAAAAGTATAAAGAAATGAAAAACACCAGAAATATAATAATATTCAAAGGGAAATAACATTTTGATATAATTGCTTCGACAAGTATATATATATATCTATATATATAAAAAGAAGTTACATTTCCTTGGTAATCTTATAACTCAAGAACCGCCGAACCGATTAACACAAAAATTTTAGAGTTCTTTTCTATCTTTGAGGAGGTGGTTTGTGTAAAGTTTGATTGAAATCGGTGCAGCCGTTCCTGAGTTATGACATTTTATGTGAGTAATGGTTTCCTCTCTTACGAAATGCCTGTATGGGAAAAACAACAACAAATACACAGCCGCTTATGAGCGTTTCTGTTGTACTGTTGTGGTTGTAAGTGTATTATGTTAATATTAATTTTGGACGAAAATATAATAAAAACTGGAGCATTCAAGGAACTGGAAAAACATTTTTAACTTTATTTATTTTAGCATAATTTATTTAGCGTAAAAAATTGAAATGGAAATTAAAGAATCAAAGTTTAATTACAAGTTTTTATCGGCTCTTTCACCTTACCTGTATATAGGTGACCACCACAATCAAATTTTAAAAAAGTACAGAAAAGGCTATTGTGACATCTTTAGAAAGTATGTTGAATGAAAAAAATCAACTAATTCAACTGTTTAAACATTTTACGAGTTCTATAAAGAAAACTTAATATGAAAAATTTCTTGCGATATAAAAAAAACATTTTATGTATGGTGGTGCGAAGCCCACTGGGAAATGCTAGTATATATATATAATTGGCGCACACACCCGTTTTGGGCTCCTCATCCCATTTGCGGCGAACGTCTTCATGTTGTTCCACAAATGGAGGAACCCACAAGGAGGTTTGCCAATACCTGCCTAGGGGCGACCGCTAATGGAAAAAAGGTAAAGGTGGTAAAGATGAAATTTTGACAAATCTAAAGACAAAGTCGGAAAATCAAAACTCTCACTGATTTCGGGTTAAAAAATGAATTGAGATTCATAATCGTTTGTGAAGAATAACAATTAAATTGACTTTATTGAAGAAGTTTTTCAAATAGGGTTGCTAAATTAACTAAATTCTTTAAATCCACAGGTTGGTGCAGAGAAGAGTCAGGAGTATAAAGGATGAGTTCCAGTGGTATGTCAATGGGCCTATTCAGACCTAAGTGTGTCGGACGATAGCCACTCAGTATAACCCAACCTAAATCTAACGCAATAGTTAGCAATCAAAATTGCTACAGATTTCGTTCTTTCTAAAGCGATAAGCTTAAACCAACTACATAAATGAAAACTATCTGAATCTGCATGCACTTTTCAGCAATTAATTTTCCCATTTGCACTTAAAGAGAAAACGCTCAGTGACAGGCCACTAATCAATCAAGTAACTCACCGAAGAACTCAGCCACTAAGTAAAAGCCAACATCCAAATTGATAGACTCTTGCAAATAGGTAGAATAACCGCAAGTTGAAGCCGCAAATTGTGTTACACAAACGCAGAGCTACACTGGCCACCTGCCACCGAGTGGAGTGGATGTTCATGCACACATACAAGCGCACAGTGAGGCATGCATGCTTCTATGCAAGAATAAAGTTTTAATGATAGCCTGACCATTGATTTTCCTCTGTATTATGAAATGCTATTGCTTTCGCAAATTAACATACATACTAACGATGACGATAATGCTGATGACGATGGTGATATTTTTAAGCTGCTCAAGGGTATAAAAAGTGCCACAAAGGCCGATGTGGAACTTCAATAAGCTTTGTGGAACTCACATTAGGGTTGGGTGCAATGATGTGAATGCATCTGTATATATAGGTATACTAGGTGCAATACGTTTTGCGGTTCGATAAGAAAAACACAACAGTTTAGTCTCCCTGAATATCAATACACTTGTTCCAATTTATGAATTCTATACCTAAAGTGAGAATCTAAAAGGGTTGCAATATACGCTTCCACTGCTGTTATGACCACGTCATTTGATGAAAAACGCTTTCCACGTATGCAGTTTTTAGGTCTGCTGACAGATGGATGTTGCTAGGGCAATAATTCGAACTTTAATTCACGGATTTTAGCCAATGTGGAATGCTCTTGTGACTCGGTTCATTGTATTGATAAAAAAGAATATTTTTCTTTTGCAAACTGGGTACTTTTTCACGAAATGCTTCCTTCACCTGGTCTAAAAGGCCACAATAATATCCAAAATTTATTGTTTTACCAGTTTTCAAATAATCCACAAGCAAAATTCCTTTCGCATTCCAAAAAACTGATGATAGCACCCTCCTTTCCGGATTTCTAGACGCGAAATCGTTGCGGAGCCGAATAACCAAGTTCACACCACGCTTTAGTTTTGATTTATGGTCATGGTGATAGACCCAAGTCTCATCCATAGTGAAGAATCGACGAATAAAATCCACTTTATCTTTTCGAAAAAGCTCTAAATATTGCTGAGATAGTTGCATTCGAATGAGTTTTAGTTCCATTGTTAGCGCAAGCGGCACCCATTGTGGACACAGCTTTCTGAAACTCAACACTTCCATCGGTTGCTTGTACTACCCAATGCGTCTGCTAAATCTCTTTCAGTCATTGGACGATTTTCCAATACGATATCTGTATTTTTTCACGATTTCTGTTGTTGTTGCAATTTTTGCCATCCTTGGCGAGAATCTCTTCAATGCTTGTATGATCACGTTTAACCTCAACAACCCATCTTTCTACTGTACTAAGTAATGGCGAAAAGTCTTCATACACTTTCAACATTCATTCATAAATTTCCTCTACTTTTAAACCTTTCAAAAATAAAAATTTAATCACTGCACGATTCTCGATTTTTTCCGTTGTCGAATATTCTGTAACACATCGATACTAAATGGCTGGTAAACAAAGAATGAATTGGCAGATTTAAACGAAACTAAAAGATAACAACAAAAAATATAGCCTAGTAGCAACGCCATCTCTCATCGAACCGCCAAACTTATTGAACAACCTAGTATGGATGCATGTGTGTAGAAGGCCCGTTACCACCCTGTTTGAATACCAAAATGCAATCGCCGCAACTGAACGCCTTACAATTGATCACCCGCTCATCCTCACTTTCAATAAACTGTTGATTGCCATTTATGTGCACGGGTTGCAGGCGTATGCGTGGCATTCCATTTTGCTGCAATGCCAATTTATTATGGTGCACCAGTGTAACCTCCTCTATGTGTATGTACACGGCCATGAGTATTTAAGTATGTGTGTGTATAAGCGCTGTCGAACACTACCGTTTGTTTACTGAAGCATGAAATTGATTAAATTTACAAAAACTTTCAGCGCATGGAAGCATAATAATTTATGTATTTGTGTGCCTGTATTGCATACACGTGTGTGGCCGTTGTTGCTTTTTCGTGCTATTTGTAGCTTATTGGCGCTCACTGTAGGAAAACAACTATTTTTCAACTCCGTAATTAGTTAATTGGAAAAAATCAAACTCACACTTTCAGAAGAATTCAGTAATCCATAAATGGATTGTGATTGATTTCGTGGAATAAAAGATTATAGCTTTTACGGCAAATCAGTTAAGGCCCTCTAGAATGTTTCAGGAATTAAAACTGATTTACTATATTATCCATTAAAACCAATTAACATTTCAGAATAAAACAAAAGGCTCGTTTTACAAATGCACTACTGAAAGGAATTGCTGCAGTATAAAATAATACAAAGATGTTGAAAAACTGAGATATTCTAGCAAAGCAACATCCGAATTCGACACATTAATTGAGATGTAGACAGGTACTAGTTTTAAGATATAGCAATGCCATCAGAGTGATTAAATCTTGCATTGCCTTCGAAAGCCCAGACATTTTTTCTGGTAATCGTATTGTTTGTAGGTGTTGCTTGCAGGTTCTTGTAATATTCCTTTTGATCAAGAAATGAAAGTAAGTTGTCAATATTTTCGTGCGACGGTTTCCCATAACATTCGTCATAGACGAAACCAGCAACAGTGCGCCGTTTTACTCATATCGACCTTTTGAGATGAACACCATTTTGCCCTACACTATGGGCCAAATTAGGTAAAGCTCATCCAAAATTAATAGTTGCGCCAGACGTTTTGAACGCCAAGACGATTGGTTAGAGTTGGATACTACAATACATAATTTGACACTCGTTAAAAAGGGCTAACATCTTATATGAGCCGCTCAGTGCACACATCGGTTAACTCCATAAAACGAAAAGTTGAGAAACGCGATGATGTAATGTATAAAAAAAAAAATTAAATAAATAATTGGTTCTGTTAGGTGTTTGGCCGAGCTCCTCCTCCTATTTATGGTGTGCGTCTTGATGTTGTTCCACAAATGGAGGGACCTACAGTTTCAAGCCGACTCCGAACGGCAGATATTTTTATGAGGAGCTTTTTCATGTCAGAAATACACTCGGAGGTTTGCCATTGCCTGCCGAGCCGCTATTAGAAAAATGTTTTTATTAATTTTGCTTTCATCGAGATTCGAACCAACAACCTCTCTGTGAATTCCGAATGGTAATCACTCGGCTACGCCGGCCGCCTTGTGTATATTGTTTTCAAAAAATCCTCTGATAATATGAATTCAAATATATAATGTGGAATGCATAATTGCAGATATAGCTTTCATCTAACGGTATATAAAATTAATAAGAAAGAGTGGCGAACAAACAATCGTCAGTAATGTTACAGTATTTATGTGACTGATGGAGTTAATCGATTTGGCAACTACAATAAAAAAGTAATAAAGTTAAATTTAGACTTTTCATTTTTAAGTTTTTATTACACAAAAAGTTAGTTATTATACATTTTTTCACAGCTTTTCCATAAAAATGAATGTTGGCAGTTCGGTTATAAAATGATTTCCTTATTAATTTATAGCAGCTTAGTGTTAGCGACATTATTCTTTGGGATGATTCAGCAATTTGTCTTCTTCATCGGCTGTATGCGCGGATTCGTCATTTCGGTTTGTTGGCAAGTTCTTTAATAATCGTGTTTAACAGGAGGAATGAATTTTAGCAGGTCCATCATGTCTCTCCATTTTTCCTTTGTCACAGTTCTACCTTTAGGATATAATAAAGGCTGATCTATATTTTTCAAACTTTGCGATCTGCCTACTAAAGAGTTTCTTATACAGGGCCCGCCATCTATCGTTACGGATTTGAACTAGGTATTATTTGAAGAATGGTAACACTTAGCTGTCATCTGATTTGACAGAAAATTAGTTTTATTCTTCCGCTGAACGAAAATGGTTGTGTATACGCTCAAAGAACGCTGGGAAATATTGCGACATTACTTTGAAAATCATGGTAATGTTGCAGAATGTGTACGAAAATTACGTACGGCAATAGGAAGAAGAAAAGCAACGAATGAAGCGTATGTGCGTTACTTTGCGAAAAAAGTAAGAGAAACTGGGTTGCTTATTGACATACCAACGCGTGACGCCGTCAAAGACCAGTGTTATGCCAACAAACCAGCAACAATTGATGCACTGAAAACCAACAAACGCGATGTCATAGCTGAAATACAGCCGCATACAATCGAAAATGTGTTGAAAAATTGGACCGATCGTATGGGATGGTGCATGGCTAGCCGAGGCAGCCATATGAATGAAGTTGTGTTCCATCATTAACCGGAATGCTTGTACTTCAAAATAAAAAAACAGTTTGGAAAAATATTGAGTAGTTTCTTTTTTTATAGCATTTTTAATTCCGTAAAGTTATATGGCGAACCCTGTATTAATGGCTTGAAATTCTGTATCTTCATTATAGTCACATTTGAATTGTATGAGATAAGATTTGGACCTTTCTAACTTTATTCAGCACATTCAGCCTCTTCTAAGTGATTTTCCTTTTCAACTTTTGCCATCTTAATTCCCTCATCGTCTGAAAATTGACTTTTTATTTGAAAAGTATCACAAGTTTGACACGTATGCTTTTATGGTTGTTTAAAATGTAAATTAAATTTTGTAGAGAACACATTATAGGAATATTTTACTTTCACTGGTGCTACGTTATTGCTTGCAACACGACCTTTGCGCTTATCAACCAAAGATGTAACTTGTTCTTTAGAACAACACTCGTATACCCTCCCGTCATTCACCTGATGAGTGTCTCTAAAATATTTCTTACAAACGGTAATATCAAATCCCTCTTTTCGAAAGTAATATATAAATGAATGTGATCTTCGTTCTTTAGTTTTATTCGTAGGGCGCCTTCTCTTTATTTCGTTAACTTTGATACAGCCTCTTAAGAAACTACTCTGTAAACTATAAAATTCTTCCATGACAGCCTCTCTCTCATCCGAAATAATTTTTTGATTGCAATTTCGACTGCATCTGCATTGTATATCGCCAAATGTTTTTGCAGGTATTAATTTTCCTCCCCTATTCCTGTACGCCAAACCTTTTGACCTGTTATGCTTTTGTGAATTCCGTATCCATTTAACAGGATTACGACTTCTTTTTCTCCCAATCAATGTGCTTGTTGGGTTTTGTACTATTGCAGTCCGATGAATGCGAGGAAAGCGATAAACGTCTTTTTAACTTAGAATTTCTGTTGATAAATCGTTTTGAAAAATCCTCACTGCTTTCCTCACTCACATTATTAGTCTCACTCATCTGATTATAATGGCATAATATTTATTTCTTGAAAGAAAATCTGGGAGTAATGTTGAAAAGACTAAGACACAGTAACATTCAGCGTGCGAGATCACTGCTATACTAACTACCGTTTGCATTGTGCTTGTTTTTATGTGTTTACCGATGCGAATTTGTTACGTATATCATTGAGAGGAAGAGAGCATCTTCGGCTGTTTATAAGCGTCGATGCACGGCCAAAACAAATATGGCGTTACTGAAACGATTTTTTTTAGAGTATGGAGATAATCGAAATGGCTTCTGAAATAAATTACTTATTATTGTGTTGCCAAAAAAATTTTAAATTTAACGGTGTTAATATTTCTTATTCAGAAAAGTTATTATAAATATTATATAAAATGTTATGACTATTCCAAGGGCTTTGACACTTAAATTTAAGATTTTTCAAAAACTGGAGTTAATCGATGTGTGCATTGAGCGGTTCATATATAAAAAATATTATTTGTATGTTTGAATGCATTTTAAAGGGGTCGACTGAATTGGTCTCCGAGGTCTTCCACCCGGTTATCGGCATCTCCATGGTTGTTGTTAAAGTGGAATTGCACTTCTTATTTCTTAGGAAAGCACAGATCAGATGGAGCTCCCTTCCTTCGTATGCTATGTATTTCGAAAAACCTATGGACCCAGTACAATAGATGCAGGACGCAGATAGTCCTGGGGACTCCACGCCATTCAATTTCCAAACTCGTAGCCGGTCGTTGAAGGATCGGCATTTGCGCAGAAAAGCTAAGTTTACCATTTTGACTAGTGAGCACTTTCACTATAAATATCCGGATTTGTCAGCCAGACGATTAACGTCACCGGGATCTCGTTTCTTCAACAACCTGGGGCAGTCCCATTAACCCTCTTCATGCTATCAACAGCTCTGGTTGGTTGTAGATATCTGTCCGTTGAGGTCTCATAATATATAAGTAGGCATAGCAAAATTAATTTAAAATAAGAGGGCGTGGCACATCTCTTACAAACCAATTTTTTAACAGTACATATTTTCGAAAACATTCGTGTCTGAATACTGAAATTTGGTACAAACACATAAAATATTAATATCATGCTTTAAAAATTCAAAAAAGTGGGTGGCATTAGTAAATGAGGCATGGCAGACCTCATATGAACCTATTCCTAATTATTTTATAGTATCAATACCATTAATTGTAGAGTATTGTGATTCCTCAGAGATGCATGAAATATCAATGCATAATAACGCCTAAAGATATACGATATTGGCAAATGGGGCGTGGCACCTTGCAGCCTTTTCGAAACCATCTATAGTAGAGTAATAGGATTTGGCACAGATGGCTATATATTAATGCCGTAATAATTATGAAAAGTGGGCGGTATCAAAAAAGAAGCCGTGGCACCTCCCATACAAACCAATTTTTAAATACTGCATGATTTCGAAACCATTCAATATTAATGTCTCGATAATGCCGTAAAGTGATCGGAAATTGGTAAAGGGAGCACAATAAACAAAAATCAAATACAAGCAAAATGAAGTTTCAACACTTATGCCACGGGTTTGTCTCAAAGCATAGTTCCTTTGAAAATATATGCGAAAATTCATTTCTTCTTTTTCATTGGCGCGTTTAACGCTTCCGCGATTTTGGCCGAGCTTAACAAAGTGCCCTAGTCGTTTTTTTCTCGCGCCAATCGACGCCAGTTGGACACACCAAGTGAAGCCAAGTCTTTTTCCATCTGATATTTTCAATGCCGAGCAGGCCTGGTTCCCTATGTAGAAGTCCACACAAGTGGGGAAAGTCACTGATCGCCATTAACTTGCGAGCGGCTAGAACGATTCTTCTGCATACGGTCCAAGCGGTTAACAACTTGCGAGCTTCGCCCAAATATTTTCTGGGAAGCTTCCAAACATCCGCTCTAGAGCGAGCTAATGTGAGAAGGCGACGCAACCCAGGATATCGGCCACGTAAAAATTTCTCCCAATGAAACCGAAAACCAAACCTCAGGTGAGATTTGCCTAGACTGATGACGACCACTGCGAACAAACTACGGATTATGATTTGAGGACGAAAACATACACTAAAGGCCAATATGCGTGAATATTTGCAGCATTGTGCCATCCATTCTATAACGCATGTGAAACGATTTTTCGCAAATTGGTCAAAATTATAAAATTCATAAATAGCTTTGTGAACCTGCTATTTTGGCATAAAAAAACCGATGTCTGTGAAATAAACCACGCAATTCCCTACAAAATTACAGGCGAATCAGGACGAAGTGGTAAATTATCCAATAGAGTTCCCAATTTCTTGGATGTTACTGGTGTACCGCCACACAAACTGTCACTCACAGTTAGCGTACCAATTATAGTATTCTATTGCATAACATTACACCACGACGATTATGTAATGGAACAAGATTCACTCGCTGCGAAGAAACTGATGTCGAATGCCATAGAGACAACTATTCTTAATGGGTTATCTAAAAAAGAAGTTGTGCTTTGATTTCAACCGACTGCAGTTTCTCACTCGATTGCGCTTTCAATGGCCATCAACAAAGCACAAGATGAATCACATCAAATGTGCGGATTAAATTTGTTCTGCCAGACAGCCAAAAAGTTATTCGTTTTTGCTAAAGACGGTAAAACCAAAAATATTGTACTAGTACAGAAAACTTTCCCATCAACTCTTCCATGCAACTTCGAGCCATCCGTAAAATGTTTGACCTGCCCTGTCTGTAGGTGTTGTACCACACCCGCAGAGCAAACTTTAAATGAAAAAATTAATTTCGAACTATTCAAATTCAAATAAAATCAAATTCAAGCAAAAAAAATTTCAAGTAGTTGCTAGCCTCGGTATAATTAGTAGTTACTGAAAATTTCAGGCCGTTTTTATGAAACTTTGTAAAAAGTAAGAGCCTGTTTTTTTCAAAATTTTCAATAAACGTCAAGTAGTTATGGTAATAAGTGTTAGTCTCATATTTTGAGTACATAGGAACCACTGGCGCAAACTATAAGTTGACTTTTGATCTCATATAAATAAAGTATGGCCTGCGGCGCAAGCAATTCCGCTGTTATTAGCCAGTTTTTATTCTCCCTTATTACTACGTTTAAGAGAGCTTGGCCAAATTTAAGGCTGGAATTTAGAATAATGTCTATTGGGCTATTTTTGGCAAACTATTATGTCTTTATTAATTAATCTTGGTGGAGATGTTAGTGAGGTGTTAAGGAACACTCTTTATAACTCCAAATTGTTCGGGAAATATATTATTATAATAATTTCGCAATTATTTGCCTTCAAAATGCCCTCGGGAACTTCACTATAATTTGCCCATTACACTATATATTTTTTAACACTTCACTTAAATTTCAAATATGCACTCACACGCGTGTTTTTACTTATTTTTATCCTTATATTCGAATTATTTTTATTAAAATTAAATGCAAATGCATTTGTCCACACAGTCACTTTCCAGTTTACCCCCAGGGTCCAAAATTATAGGGTTCGCTGACGATATCGCTGTTGTGGTCGTAGCTAAAGTACTACAGCAAGCTGAAGCAACCTGCAGCCAGGCTGTCGGCATGGTAAAAGAATGGCTACGCAAGAATGGTCTAACTCTTGCGGATCATAAGACGGAAGCAGTGCTCATTAGCAGCAGGAAGAAGGTGGACTCGGCAAATATAATGGTGGGCGAAAATACCATAGGATCGAAACCTTTCATTAAATACCTGGGCGTATTAATTGACCATAGGCTGAACTTCAGAGATCACCTATCATACGCAAGCAGCAAAGCGGCAGAGGCAGTAACAGCACTGACGCGCATAATGATGAACACTAGAGGCCACAGGCAAAACCGTAGGAGACTACTTAATACCGGGGTCTCATCGATTTTGCTGTATGCAGCTCCAGCATGGGCGGGAGCAACTAATTGCAGCTCATATGTGAGTTGTATGAAATCAGTGTATCGACTGAGTGCCCTCAGAGTGTGCTGCGCGTT
Source organism: Anastrepha obliqua (assembly GCF_027943255.1). Lineage (NCBI taxonomy): Eukaryota > Metazoa > Arthropoda > Insecta > Diptera > Tephritidae > Anastrepha > Anastrepha obliqua. Next base: position 124,588,803 of record NC_072894.1, read on the forward strand.
CCGAACGTTATCAGAAGACACCATTATGGTTATTGCAGGACTACTCCCAATAAATTTAATGGCAAAAGAGTACGCTGAAGTTTACCAAAACAAAGCTACTTCAGAACGACAGACAATACGCAACTAAGGAAGAGAGCGTAGCTTGCGTTCATGGCAGGGAAGTTGGAGTTCGTCCCTGAACGGACGCTGGACGTACCGTCTGATTCCCTTAATAGCCAAATGGGTTAACCGTAAGCATGGACAGTTAGACTATTATCTGACCCAAATACTGACGGGACATGGGTGTTTTAAATCCTATCTATATAGGTTTAAGCACGAAGACGACCCGTACTGTTCTCATTGTGCACCAGCGGTAGAAGACGCAGAACATGTTTTCTTTGTCTGTCCGCGATTTGTGTTCGAAAGGGAGGAATTATGCACTAGGGTGGGGAAGCCAATTTTGGCTGATAACCTAGTCGATATTATGTTAGAGTCAGAAGAACATTGGTCCGCTGTAAAATAGTAATCTCCAAACTGCGTCGCGCTGAACAACAGCGCAGATCTTCATGAAGAGGCAATAGGCCGCTCCCCTTCCTTGACGGTTGACGTCGCTGAACAACACAGCGCAAATTTTCAAGAATTGGCAATAGGCCGCTCCCCTTCCCGCGAAGTCATGCCTAACGGTTGTCCCGCGGTGGGAGGGAAACGGAGCTGGGGTGGGTTTTTAGTGGGTGAGTCGCATGGCAAGTCCCACACTTTTCGGCTTTCAATGCTTTGTGCCACCTCCATAAAAAAAAAAACCACAGTCACTTTCCAATTTTAAACGCGAATAAAAAGAAGATTGGAATGACAACAGTGTGGTGTTGCTGGATGCCTGCAAATGAAAATAAAAATTAAGTATTTAAGTTTAGTGTTAATGATGGGGATGGGGGTTATTGTGCCTCCTTACACGCATATGACGTTTTAATTGTGGGTTCAATGGTTTTAACATGGAAAGGAGTTCTACGCAAAAATACTGTGGGTTGCGTAGCCGGAGTGGGACTGATGAGGGTTATTTCTTTGAAGCGCGGCCGAAGACCGCCCATGCGAAAAAAAGTTCTATGCATGAGGAGCCGTTTGTAAAACTGATCGAAGCAATACAATACACTTGTCTAAGATTATGAAATTATCTTAAACTATGTCATTGGAATTACCCTGTAGTTTTATTTCTTTTGCTATTATCTATTCTTCTTTATTTTGCTGTTTACTGTTCGCCCATTTGTCGTTCTCTTTTTAATTTGGACTTTGAATAAACTGGATGTGCAAATAAGCTGAGCTCACGATTTTTATTAAACAACACTTATAAACCGTAATTTTTGGCTTTTAATTACATTGTTATTTTTTGTGATACGCTTAATATCATTGTTTTTAAGTTTCGATGAGTTGTATGTTTTTATTTTCAAAAGTATTTCTCAGTTTTAAATTACAGCAAAAAATACTGCAGTTTTAAAATGAACCTTCCACTGAACATCCTTGCATACGAACTTCGTTTTTATTTCAGGTGTATGGCCATATCAACTTTTCGCTAAATTAGAGAACTTTAACATTAAATTACTTAAAAACTATAAGCCTCCGGCAGGTTCGGTTTTCAGTTTTAAGATGGTTATACACCCCTCTATCCCCCCCTTTTAACCTTTTTTTCAAAGTGATATACATTAAACTAAATATTTTCCAAATTGATGAAATGAACTGAGCTGGTCGGCCCGAGTTGGGCACAACAAGTGAGACCGAGGTTTTATCCACTTTTCCACTGGTACAACCAGTAGGTGCTGCATCGAGCACTGGAACATTTGTATACATCCGGATGTCATGAACTTAACAGGGGAGCCACTGAGTCGTTATCCACAGCAATATGGTCATGTAATCGTAAGACTCATACAGAACATTATTTGATCGCCTGTGATATTGGACCTTCCGTAGAATCTTTCGGATGTTAACATCGTGAAAATTATAATATGGATATTAGTTTTGTACGTCGAGAGAGGTCTTTACTACTCAATTGTCTATTAAGTCCAAAACAGCGCTTGTTGGCAAGGGGAAATTTCCATTATATTTTATAGCATACATTATTATCGGTATTAAAGATTCCTTACTACTTAGATTTATAACTGTCAACAGTGATGTGGATGTCAAGAAACGGGTACACTGACTGCTTATTTGATGAGAGCAGGTACTTCGCCTAGTCCTTATTCGCAACCAGACTCACTTGCGCCTCAACTTTATCTAGCTTAGGAAAGGTAGGTCTAACGGCGCAGTTATTATTTTAAATTTAGTTGAGATTTTTAATTTCAAATTATCAGTAAAACACTGCTGACATCATCAGTTTCACAGTATAATTCAAAGCTACCTTTGTCACCTCAAATTGTTCTTCGATTGCATTACTATCCTGTATTATTTGGTAATCGATGTGAAGCATGTCACCGAACCAAATGCACACATACATAGCCTCTTACATCACTTAACTAAATTAAATGTCGCTCATACGCCCTGTCAAACGTTTCGCTCGTTGTGATTAATGTGAAACCGTTGACATATGGAATTTTTGAACTCTATACCGCTATCGTTTCTGTACATATTACATTCCCTACTACTATTTCCTTACGCTATATTTATTTGAGATTGGTTTTTTGGACGCCAATTTGCCGTGTAAGGCACCATAATCATTGGTTGGTGGAAAGTGCTTATTTGTCATTTATACGCATTGACTCCTCATTTATCAACTAAACACGTAACAAGAATGCAGCAAAATTCATTATATATAGAGTGTATATCAGTGTGTGTGTGCACGTGTGTGTAGACTGAATGGGACAAATAGAATGGAAAATAGTACATGATATGAAGGATACCCAAGTCAGTTGCCGGTGTAGGAGGCCAAGATTAATTTTGACGACGGTTATCTTTGTTTTATTAATCTACCTTAGATTTTCACATTTTATGTAGCGCATTATTATTCTATTATGTGTGTATGCGCATACTATGTATCATAAGTCTACTCACCTTTGGTGCAGGAATTAGTCTGTCCCTTTGTACTCGTATTAGCTGGTTGGTTGGTTGGTTAGAGTGGTGATTCATCCAGAATCCAACTAGCGCTTCCGCACCATTTTGTTGCCACATCCTCGTTACCAAATTGTTTAACAGTTATTTGCAGCAGGACTATATCCAGTCTGTGCGGTTTAGGAGCCTTATTAGGTTGTTGACGTCTAAGCCAGACAGTTGCTCGAGACTTTCGAACAGCGGTTTGCCCAGGGTTGACATTCTGTCCTTCCATAGGGCAGGGCATTCACAGAGGAAATGGAAGATTGTTTCTTTTTCCCCCGGTTGTTTACAACTATGACAGTATATGTTGTGAGGGAAGCCCATTTTGGCGGCTTGTTCTCCGATAGACCAGAAGCCAGTTATGACTGCCGTAAGTCTACAGGTGTCCCGTCATTTCATGTTTATTAATGTCGACGATTGCTTGAGGTTGTAGGTGGGCCATAACGTTCTGCTGATTGCATTTCGTCTGTTCTCTCCATCTACAATCTGCAATTTGAAGGTATTTTAGGGAAATTGCATTCTTGACCGCACCTAATGGAGTGAATACTGATAATGCAAGAACGATATTCATGGCAGATCCCCCTCTTGCCAGTTCATCAGCTTTTTCGTTACCTTCTATGTTCCGGGGTCCCGGGACCCAAATTAAGGTTACTCTATGGTTTTCACTCAAGTTGGTGAGGCTATTCCTACTTTGCTGAACCACTGTAGATGTTGTTATAGTGGCGTCCAGCGCCTGGATTGCGGCTTGGCTATCCGAAAGAATAGCGATTTTGCCCTTAAAAGAGAAATCTGCGATTAGTAACCTACAGGCTTCCCCAATTGCTAGTACTTCCGCTTGGAAGACGCTGCTGGTATTAGGGAGACGCACAGATTTTTCAATTCCAAGTCTATGAGAATATATACCAGCTCCAACACCACAATCCATTTTACTACCATCTGTATAGACTGTGGTATCGAAGTTGTTTAGAGGGAATCCCTTATTCCATTCTTTTTTAGATGGAAAGAGTGTGGCAAAATTCCTATTGAACGTTACCATCGGGACGATGTAGTCAGTCCTCACCGAGGTTAACTGAGTTTGTCGCGATAACAGACTAGCTTGACCATAAGTTTTTCCTTTCCAGCGACCCGCTTCATTTAACTTAAATGCACTCATGGTTGCCGTCTTCTTTATATGTAGGTCTACTGGAATAACGTGTGGCATTGAGAGCCTCTCTAGGACATGATCTAATTGCACCGACCGTTATTGCACAGGCTGATCTTTGTATTCTGCCGAGTAATTTGGTATTGTACTCTCTCCCTAGAGCTTTCCACCAAACTACCGAACCATACGATAAAATGGGTCGTATAGCCGCCTTATACAGCCATAATGTATGCTTAGGTTGAAGACCCCATCTTCTGCTTTTCTTATCCGTTCTTCGACGTTTAACTTTCAGCTAAGTTTGGAGTCCAAAATTACCCCTAGGTACTTTGCACTGGTTGATAAAGACAGAGTTTGTCCGTTGATATTTGGTAGGGTAAAAGTTGGTACCTTGTATCTGGTGGTAAAAAGCATAAGTTCTGTTTTACGCGGGTTTAAACTTAGCCCACATCCTGTGGCCCAAGAGTTAAGCTCGCCTAACGCCCTTTGGATAATCCCACTGATCGTATTTGGACACAGTCCTGACACCATTACCACCACATCACCAGCGTACGCCACCACTTTCCCCACCACTTTCCACCCCACCTCCGTCAAGTTTTATCAAGATTTTGCTAATCACACATAGCCAAAGAAGTGGAGATAATACTGCCCTTTGTGGAGTGCCCCCGTGGACCTTCTTGGTTATGTTGATATTACCCATATTAGCGTATTAGCACTGTTTGAATAATTTTACAACCGCGTTAACGCATAAGTGATTCCATGCAAGTGAATACAACATTATTTAAAAAAAAAATTTTTTGTTAAACATTTTTGGACAAAAATATTGTTTTCCATTTTTGAAAGACACGACTCCAGCTTTTGGGTTTTTTGTTTGTTTAGATGATAGGCTTGGACATGGTAGAAAATAAAAAAAATCGATTTTTGTTTGCTTTAAAGTTACCCTAATACCTTACAAAATACGTACACAAAATATTAAGCTGGGAAAAATATCTAAACACGTCCATATTTAATATTTGCGCATCCCTTCGCAATGCTTATACTCGTATATAAATAAATGGTGCGTACAGTTCTGTTAGAAGTTTGGCCGATCTCCTCCTCCTATTGGTGGCGTGCGTCTTGATCTTGTTCCACAAATGTAGGGGCCTCATGGCAGAAATATACGCCAAGGGGCAACCGCTAATGGAAAAAACTTTTTCATCATTTTGGTCTTTCATCGAGGTTCAAATCTACGTTCTCTCTGAATTCCGAATGATAGTCACGCACCAACCCATTCGGCTCTGGCGCCCGCTTAATGCTTACCGTAACAAAAACTTCAAACGCGAAATTACATTTACCAAGTCGGCCAAACTTTTAACTAAGTGTTTATTATAAATCTTAGCCACTTTCTTTTAAAAATACAGCTGTATCATAGCTTACCTGGCTGGTGGCATTTGAAAATAGAAAGGCTTCCACAGAGGAAGGCCGCACAGCCGCTATTTGCTTTTATACTCCTACCCAGACTCATCGATTATTTTTCTTTCCCCAATGCCGTTTGCCTTTCGCTTTGACTCACATTAGCAAAGCTAGTCAGTAACATCGAAGTAAAATAGATTGAATTAAAAATAATGAACTTTACTCAAATAAATAAATTTACAATTAGTATACACTTAGTGCTGGGTAGGGTGACAAAAGTTCCGGTTTCGGCAGCCTTTGTAAGAGCTCTAAATATTTTGTGCCCAGTAAAGCTACTGAGATGATAGATGGGGTCAAAAATAAAAAAAAATTGTGGAAAATAAATCCAAATAATTACAACTACTACAAAATGAGAGAAGCGCATAATTATAATAATTACCTGTTACTATCCAAACTCATACGTATAAACTTTCAACGCTACCTGCTATAGATTTTTATGATTATTGCGGTCACATGACTTGCAGGTCGTTTGTTCTGACGCTAGCGAATTGTAACTTTTTCTTTTTGTAGTTCATCCTTTCTGTATTTGTTTCTTTGTTTATGTTTTTTTGCCAATAAACTTAGGCGGGCATTTTTATTAAGAGGACTCCAGTATACTTGCATACTTCTTTTTAGTTTCTTCTTCTTAGTTGACTTTGTATAACCTGTGCGTGCCTCTTTGTTGTGTGTATTTGAACGTGCCCGATTCTATGGTAAATTTCATGAACAATAGTTTTTAGTAATTTACTCTGCCATTTAACAGCCAATAAAATTACACAGCGGTTGAGTCAAAAAATTTTACGAGTGACAAAAATGTTTCTGAAATAAAAGGAAGTTGTTTTTTTAGAATAAGCTGACGTCGAATCCATCTCTTCACCCTCTCTTGCTAACTTTATATATCGCTAAGCATTATGTGGACGCTTAGAATTCTTAACTGTAGAATAAGTAGAATAAGTAATTCTTAATAGCAAAATCTATAACTTAACTGAAACGGGAAAACTTCACGGGAAACTGTCTTAAACAAAATTCTGTTATCACAGGCATATGACATACGAGATGTGTTCAAAAAGTATCGCGAATTTTGAATTTTCGCAGGTCGCGTATATTCGAATTTCGATTTTTTTCTGGCGATATGTTGGTACTCATGTCTCTCACTCATGCTAACCAGTTCGGTCATTTGAATGTTCAGTTAATTGTTGACAGCAGCTTTGCTTGCACGTGTTTCGGGTCATCTTCGATTTTTACCTATTCAACAAGATGGATTAAATGTATCAAATTTTGTGTGAAAAACGAAATTAAGTGCGCGAATGCATTCCGAATGTGGACTGTGTCATACGGAAAAGCTACTTTGGACCAAATCAAAGTTTATCGGTGGTACAAAATGTTCTAAGAAGGCCGAGAGGATGTGAATGACGAAAAGTGTGCCGGACGCCCGAGCACTTCAACAACAGACGAAAAAATTGATGAAGTGAAAAAAATGGTATTGGCCAATCGTCGAATTACCGTTAGAGAAGTTACTGAGGACCTAGACATATCGATTGACTTTTGGCATTCAATTTTTCTCAATGATTTGGGCATGAGACGGGTCGCCGCTAAATTCGTGCCAAAACTGCTCAATTTCGACCAGAAGCAGCATCGCATGAACATTGCTAATGAGATGTTGGACTCTGTCCGCGACTAACCAAATTTGCTCCAGAGGGTCATAGCTGGTGAAGAATGGAATATGACTTACAAATTATGTGCAATTTGCGCTAAGCAATCTGGCAGAAATGCCCGGATTTGTGGTAGAACAAAAATTGGCTCTTGCATCACAATAACGCCCCTGCTCACACATCGTTGCTTGTGCGCGACTTTTTGGCCAAAAACAACACACTACTGATGCCACAGCCACCGTATTCCCTAGATCAGGCGCCTGTAACTTTTTCTTGTTCCCGAAACTGAAGAGGCCCATGAAAGTACGATGTTACGCTACGATTGACGAAGGAGGAGCTGCACAAAATAAAAAAAATGATTTTTAAGTGCTTCGAAGATTAGAAAAAACGTTGGCACAAGTGCATAATATCTCATGGTGATTACCTTGAGGGGCACAAAATAGATATTAATGAATAAATAAATAATTTTTGAAAAAACACGAAATTCGCGATACTTCTTGAACACACCTCGTATTTCATGATAACCTGGAAGCGGCAAATGAAAAATTGTGAAAAAGCTAAAATCTCCAGCCTCGTATGATTCTAGTCTTATTAATCTATCTAAACAATAAGAAAGCCAAGGTGCCTAAACTGATTCGCAAATCGAAAGGAAGTTTTGAAGTCTTTGAAATCTAATGCAGTTTGAAAGAAGAGTTTGCTGTGCTGAATAAATTTGTTTATCGCAACTAACTACATACTCAGAATTGAGAGCGAAATAAGATTCAATGATAAAAAATGTAGACAGTTTATAAACAGCAACAAAAAAACACCGGTGTTTCTAAAATGTTACATAATTTGGGAGAATGTTTTACGGACGTTCAAAAGATTACTAATTAGTTTGCTTGTTTTTTGACTCCATTTACGTTTTCAATCAGAAGCGGGAACAGTGAACAGCTCACATAATAGCACACTTGTTATTACAGGTTTACTGCTCTCAGCAGGAAAAGTTCTTGCTGGTTTTTAGTTCTTGTCAAATGACACAAATCCTGGAGATAACGGTTCCCTCCTACTTGAATGAATCAAGGAATGCCGGGCAGCCTTAAATGATATTAGTGTCGTATTCAGGGTCAGTCTTATTTAAGTTCCGGGGCACAGAGACATTGAGCCGCAAATAAATAAGAAAAGGACAAATGAACTGCTTAGCATTTAAAGAGAGGATATCTCGAAGGTCGTAGCTTGTAGAACCTTTCATTAGCTATTTGGTAGGCATTCCTTGGCACTAGGACTTTTCTCCCATGAATATTGTAGGAGTTGTAGAGAGGAGGAAGAGGAAGAAAAAGTTGAGCACTTCCTTTGCAACAGCCTTAGTTCAAATCACAGTTAATATAATCACCCCATCTAGAAAAGCTCAAGTATTTCAAACTTTTCGAAAAACGAGCTCATGATAGGATTCTTTTCGAGACCATGGGAATTATATTGCCTTATAGGTGTATTTCAATAAAGATACGTCCACTTCTACAAACTTGGCCAAGCTGTGAAATTCAATTTGGAGTGGTTTTTCAATTATATTTGCACAAAGTAAGTAAAATAAATAATTCTTTATTTGAACTTAATGTTTACTTAAGGGGTAACACCACTGCAGAAATTTCCATAAATTGATTTTTTTTTTATAAGCTTAAAAAATTCTTTGAACCTTTTAAAATACAGAACAAAAAGTTTTATACGTTACCGAACTCTATTTCATTAATATTTTAAGCTTTTAACCAAGCGTTAGTAACTGCTACCTAACGACTTCTCCAAATTTCCAAACTTTAAACGCGTTTTTCTCAAAACACGTTTTCTGAAATCGGCACGCAGCATAACTCAAACAATTTTAAATATTTTTAATCAGGTTTTTCACTACGTCTGTATAATAACCTTCTTAAGAGAAGAGCGTAGGGGATTTTCGATAGATTAATTTAAACATTTTGTTATAATTATTTAAGTGCCGTTTTTTTAGTCCAAAGTAGAGTTTTTTCCTTCAAATGCTTGCTAATTCCACAAAAATAAATATTTTTTAAATCCCCTACGTGTTTTTCTAGCTATTCTTATAAAGAAAATAAATGTTTCTTTGTTCCAGATTAAAATTTGCACCCTCTGTGCTGCGTGCCGCGGAGCTCCTTCAAGAGAAACCACATTACAAAAATGTCTCCAATGCCGCCATTTTGTAAAATTTTTCGATCAAACTTTGTAGTTTTGTATTTTAGTATATAAGTAATAACTTCCCAAATCAGAGTGATTGTTTCCCCTTTCCTTCTATACAAGAAAATTCTTTAAAAATCGTGTTTATTTTACGCGTGTACAGTGGTGTTACCCCTTAATATAAGGTTGTCAAAAAAGTCCTGCGGTATTTTTATTGAATTTTCAATTGTTCATAAAATTGGTTCTAATAATGCGATTTAAGTCAAATATGCGCCGTTTTGTTCGATGACGAGTTCCCAACGAGATGCCAACTTCATAATGCCCCTCTTATAGAAGCTCGCTTCCCTATTGTCAAAAAACTCGGAGAGCCAATTTTCACAGGACTCTCTTGTGGACAACTTCCGACTAGCAAGCTCGTTCGCCATGGACAGAAATAGGTGGTAATCACTTGGTGCGAGATCCGGACTATACGGTGGATGCAAAAGAACCTCCCATCCGAGCTCCCGGAGCTTCTGGCGCGTCACCAAAGATGTGTGTGGCCTGGCGTTGTCCTGATGGAAGACAATTCGGCCTCTGTTGATCAAAGATGGCCTCTTCTGCATGAGTGCTGCATTCAAGCGGTCCAGTTGTTGGCAGTACAGGTCCGATTTGAGCGTTTGGCCATAGGGGAGCAGCTCATAGTGGATGATTCCCTGCCAATCCCACCAAACACACAGGAGAACCTTCCTGGCCGTGAATCCAGGCTTGGCCACCGTCTGGGCAGCTTCACCGCTTTTCGACCACGACCGTTTGCGCTTCACGTTGTCGTAAGTGACCCACTTTTCATCGCCAGTCACCACTCGCTTCAAAAACGGGTTGATTTTGTTGCGATTCAGAAGCGATTCGCATGCATCCATACGGGCAAAAATGTTTTTTTGCGTCAAGTCGTGTGGCACCCATACATCGAGCTTCTTTTTGAATCCCAGCTTCTTCAAATGGTTTATAACGGTTTTAATGGCTCATGCCCAGCTCTTGGCCGATGCTACGGCTGCTACTATGCCGGTCTCTTTCGATCAATTCAGTGGTTTTATCGCAATTTTCGACGACAGGCCTTCCGGACCGTGGCGCATCTTCGATCACCTCTGCACCAGAGCGAAAACGTTGAAACCATCGTTGTGCGGTGGAAATGGAAGCTGTATTGGGTCCATCAACTGCACAAATTTTATTGGCAGCATCAGATGCATTTTTGTCTTAATCGTAGTAGTACTGTAAAATATGCCGTATTTTCTCTTTATTTTCCTCCATGTTTGCGACGCTATAACTCACGAACGACTAAAAGCAAACAACAATTAATCAAACACGTGTTAGCACGTGAAAAGAGCTTTCCAAAAAGCTCTAGCGTGAACCGATGCGACGAATACAACTAGAACTACGCGCTTGCAAAGACAAGCTTCCGGAAATACCGCAAGACTTTTTGGCCAACCTTATACTTTTTGCATATGCACTGCTTTAGGCTATCATCGACAGCTCCGCGCCCCAGCTGAGCGACTCAGCTAGAAGCTAGTAATATAAAAAAGAATTTAGAATTGAATTAACTTCAATGTAACAAGATTTACCTGTTTTTCAGTCGATATCGCTGTTATTCTAGAACCCCAAAAAATTAGGTTCTCAGCCAAGTCTGGAGTTAATCGGAATAGTTTAATATAACCACAACTAAATTTGTGTCGTTTAGTTCGTGATAATTGATATGTTAACCAAGCACCTGATTTTGTCTTATCGATTTTCGTTATAAAATAAAATAGCAAAATTGTGATTAAGGAAAGATAACAATGCGAATATCGTTAAAATGTGTTAGTGAATTCCATACTGGAGTACCTCAATGCATCCACCCGATACAGTTATTTATCTTGATATTTTCAATGATATCTTTACGTTGTCTAATGTGCGCAGATAACCTGAAGATATATAAGTAAGACCCACAGAAAACAGGTCTGACTGCATTCAACTTGAAGATGACTTACTCAGATTGTATTGTGGGATGCTAATTATTTCCCTCTCACTAAAATTTACAAAAGGAGAGATCCGGCAGTCATATTTTCCTCGAAAATTATCCGTTCTAAAATAATTTTTTTTTCTCTATTAAAAGTATAATTATTCATAATGAAAAAATATAATTATTATTACGAGGGGTGCCTTTTATATGTCGGGATTAGAGAACAAAAATAAATTTTAATAATCGAAAATCACTTTATTGTTTTTCAAAATATTCTCCATGAAGATCTATACACTTTTGCATGCATTTGAACCAATTGTCGAAGCACTTTTGCCACTCTGAATGAGGTACCTCTCCAAAACATGCATTCTGAATGCCGCAACCGCTTGTTCAGGTGTCAAAAAACCTTGACCTCTCAGTTTGTTTTCTACGTACGGGAATAAAAAGCAGTCATTCGGTACCAAGTCAGGACTATACGGCGGATGACCCATTAATTCGATGTTTTGGGTGCTCAAAAATGCAGTTGTTTGAGCCGATGTGTGAGAGCTCGCATTGTCCTGGTGAAGAGTGATCAATCTTTGGCGATTGGTTTTCCTAATTTCTTGGAAGACAACTGGCAAACAAATGGTTATGTACCACTCAGAATTTACTGTTCTGCGTTGTTCTGGTGGTGCGGTTGCGACATGTCCAGTTTTTCCGAAAAAACAGGCGACCATTTGCTTGAAAGTGCTTCGTGTGCGAACAACTTTTGTTGGATTTGGCTTATCTTGAAAACCCATACAGTCGACTGCTGTTTACTTTCGGGCTCATACGCGTAAATCCATGATTCATCACCTGTCACGATGTCATAGACGTGTTTCGAAGCCCCGCGATCGTATTTTTTGAGCATTTCCTTCGACAAATCGACACGAGCCTTTTTTTGAGCGATTGACAAATTGTGTGGGATCCAACGCGAACAAATTTTTTTGACAGTCAAATGTTTATGCAATATTGAATGAATGCTGGTCCCACTAATGCCTAAGATTGTCTCAATCTCACGATAGGTCACATGACGATCTTGCAATATCAGCACAGCAATCGCGCACAGCATCAATGGTTTTCGGAACAACAACTGATTTTGGACGACCTTCACGAAATTCGTCTTGGAATTCACCATACCATCGATAAACACTGGTCCTTGATGGAGCTTCATCGCCAAAAAATGAATTAAGTTCATCCATGCAATGTTGCTGAGTTAATCCAACTCGAAAGTTGTAAAAAATAATCGCACGAAAATGTTCGCGATTTAATTCCCTTTTTGGACCGAGATGAATCTCTTAAGTTACTGTAAACAACACAAATAGTGCTGGTATTTCAAAACGTTCTGAGTACGTAAAAGCCAAAAAATGTCAAACTTTGTGATACAGCTGTCAGTTGCCAGATTGCAACACCAGCGTTGCCAAATCCCGAAATATAAAAGGCATCCCTCGTATTATTCATAATAATTATACATATTACAATACGAAAAGCACTAGAAGCTAAGACTAGCGGCCACCATATGATTACCAAGTATAATCGTCTCGGCTTCCTAACAAGATGTTCCTAATTGTGGTACCACTGATCATAAAAGTAGCGGTGCATTCTGCTAGCATTGCCGACGAGCAATTGGGCGCTTTATTTCGCCCATGGAGCTCAAAATAGCAGCAGCTGGCAAGAGTTAGTGTTCGCTTATCTTCGACTCGATTTCAGCCTTCTTAGGACTGCATGTGTGGATTAAATTTTTACAACTGTTTGGACCTTATAGATCTAACTCAGAGAGCCTTGTAAATCCAAAAATCCACAAAATTATTAATATTAGAAAAGGTCCAACTGCAAAAGTTGTCGCCAACCTTCGACAACAAGAAAGGAGTAACCCCAATTCTGCTAAGTCTCAATTTAATAGCTTTGCCAAATCGTATACTGCTGTGTAAAATTATGTTAAGCAAAACCGTTGCTCTTCTTGGAATTGAGTTACCGTATATTTAAATCAGATACGCCTATTCGGTTTTATAAGATTTTTCAACATTCTGCTAATAGAAATAATTTATTTCGAGAACTTAACTGCTTAGGTATAATTTCCATTGCCAATAGCTGGCTTATTTTGAGGATATTTATCTTAAGTGTTTGCGTTATGCGAAATGCAGTACTGAGTGCTTTGCCGACATAAAATATCAAAAAGTTTTTCTCACAGAAAAGCAGCAGTCAAAGGGAACTTCTTAGCTGCCCACAAAAACCTTTTGCACGACTTCGCTGGAGAGGAAGGAAGCGAAGTTTTTGCTCTCGGTACAAGCCGAAAAACGATTGTAGAACGGCATAATAGGAGGCTGGTATACATGGGTACACTTAAGGACAAATAAAAATCCCATGAAAATAAATCATATGAAAATACCGGGGTCGTGCAAAGTTAATATATCAAAGAAGAGCGCAAAAAAATTATTTCATGCAACCTAAAAGTGTGCCTTTCTAAAAAAGCAATACTTAAGTTTAAACAGCAGTCAGTACTCGTATAACAGCTGACTCTTCTTTGTTACCAGAGTCATAAAATTTGACCTAAGGGCTACAATTTACGGCACACCAATTCCAACTTGAATGCCATTGTCCACCGAACCGTGTGCGAAGCTATAAAATATTACACCAAGCCATAAAGGACAACTTATTGTTCAAGAAGCGCTCAAATAGCAAATATCTTATAAATTTTATTTTTGATATTTTCTTGATATTATGCCTAGAGTATAAAAGTAGCCACGGTTTAGCCGTTTCACATTTTTATCGCTGCGCACTTTTCAGCTCCTCACTAGCAGCTCTAATTACAGTTTAATTTCCTTGACACCATAAAAGGAGTCCTTAGGCAGTGAAAGAGCATAACGACAATAGAAATTTGCATATCTCGCCTGGAGCATGAAAGTCACTCAACTACATACAAAAGCGATGGTTGAGTAACAGGAAAACCCATGTTGCCGGCAAAAACTTGTCGGCGGCCATAAATTTGCAAAGTAATATCCAGTCGCGCTGAAGTTTAAGCAATGCAATTAATACTTACACATACGCAAAATATTCTGCGCACAATAAAATAAACACATAGATACAAAGGTCTACTTGTGCATGACCTGCAGGGAAAACCCAAACTAGAATTCTTGTTGAATATAATCCAGTTCGGATACTAGCATTTAATGGAAGAAATCATACTAATTCGTCATTGACTAGAGCAATACTAGTAGTAAAATGATCGATTTGTCTGCAAATTATTTGATCCTTTTTCTATAGATAAGAAGTCTCAAATTGGCATGTGCAACCAAACCACAAATGACAATTTACAGAAACCCTAGAAAAACTAATTGGGACTACTTTCACTTTTGTTTAGAACAAAGTGTTAACTGCTCTAAGCGTCACATTCAGCTTATATCTGAGGTTGAGTTCGAATCGAACGAACTACATTCAAACATAATACCTGCGTTTCATGAAAGTTGTCCAGTAAAAGTGAAAAAGCCACAAAGAAATGTTCCTTGGTGGAATGGTACACTTTCCAACCTGCGTAAAGAAACAAGAACCTTATGGAATAGAGCTAAACCAATGGGGGACTGGTCCTCCTACTCAACAGCCCTAACCAACTACAATAAAGAATTGAGGAAATCTAAAAGGGTTACTTGGAGGAATCACTGTGAAAAGATTTGTAGTCTTCCGGATGCTATTCGTATCCAAAAAGCCCTACTAAAAGATCACTCAAACGGCATTAGTACCCTGAAAAAGCCAGATGGAAGCTACACAAGGAATCCAGAGGAAACCAGTCCACTTCTGCTGGACACTCACTTCCCTGGATCACTTGTGCTAGACGAGATCTCTGTACCGGCAGAAACTACTACATCTGCGGGTGCAGAGAACTTAAATCTAGCAAACAAGCTATTCCATGAAAAGCGGGTACAATGGGCGATATCAACATTCAGCCCATACAAATCTCCTGGTCCTGATGGAATATTCCCCTGTCTTTTACAGCAGGGTGCACACCATATTATCCCTAATTTGACCAGACTATACAAAGCAAGCTTACTGCTAGGATATTTGCCTACAAAATGGGCTGAGGTTAAGGTCGTATTTATTCCAAAGGTAGGGAAAAAACCCGAACAATTGCCTAAATCATACCGACCAATTAGTCTCAGCTCATTTTTCCTAAAAACAATGGAAAAGATACTTGATCAGTATATTAGGGAAAACAATCTAGCTAACTTCCCACTGCATCGACTTCAATTTGCCTATCAACAGGGAAAATCCACTGAGACTGCAATACACAGTCTGGTAACAGTTATTGAAAAGGCTATTATGTCTAAACAGATAGCTTTATGTGCATTTATTTACATATCAGGAGCTTTTGATAACATTTCCTATGAGGCAATCTATAACGCCCTATACCTAAAGGAGGTACCTGAACCCATCACTAGATGGATAATATTCATGCTGAAATCTAGGACGATCAGCACCGAACTAAGAGGAACAATCAAATCTATTAAAGCCACAAGAGGTTGCCCTCAAGGTGGCGAACTTTCTCCTCTTTTGTGGACTCTAGTCATAGATGAACTTCTCCACAAACTGAATAACCTAGGATTTCACACTCAGGGTTACGCTGATGACCTAGTAGTTTATGTATTAGGCTGGCATGAGGAAACCATTTCGGATCGCATGCAGCAAGCCCTTACAATAATAAACAAATGGTGCACGGAAAAATGGCTCTCCATCAACCCATCCAAAACAACACTTGTACCGTTTACTAGGAGAAGGAACATAAATCTCAACACTTCAACTCTCGACAGAAGCGAACTATCTTGGCTTCAGTCAGTCTTGACAAAACGCTTTCGTGGAATTCCCATATTGAGAGAGTTACTTCAAAAGCCACAAGGGCATTCTTTGCCTGTACAAGGCTTTTTGGTAAGACATGGGGACTAAACCCTAGAATGACCTTCTGGACACCACAGTTGTAAAACCCATAGTCACTTATGCATCCTTAGCATAGCGGCCCAAGGTCAAACAAAGAAAAGCAGTAAACGAATTAAACAAACTGCATCGCCTGATATGTGTTGGTATTACAGGGGATATGAAAACATGTCCCACGGATGCATTGGGTGTGCTCCTGAACATACCACCGCTTCCAATTCTAATTGAAAGGGAAGCTCGCTCGAGTGCCTTAAGAGTGAAAGGTATATCTGAACTTAAAAGTGGAGATATGAAAGGACATTTAAAGATCTTGGAAGATTTCCTACTTAGTCCCATTCTTCATAGGGATGATATATTATCACCCAAACCAATACTCTTCAAGAACTTCCAAGTTATAATTAATGAACGAACAGACTGGAGAACTAACTCTATCACTTTCAAACCTGGCTCTCAGCTATGGTTTACTGATGGGTCCAAATTGGAAAATGGTAGAACAGGGGCAGGAATCAATGGGCCCAAATTCAAAAAATCGATTCCGATGGGATCCTACCCAACAATATTCCAGGCAGAAATACATGCGATTGAAATATGTGTGAGAGAATGCCTTAGCAGGAAAATGATAGGTACTCACATCTACATACTTTCAGATAGCTAAGCGGCTCTACAAGCCCTTCTATCAACAACTATCACCTCTAAATTGGTAAATGATTGCCTAAACCTAAAGCGCGTTAGGAAACCTCAACATAGTAACACTATGCTGGATTCCGGGACATGAAGGACATAAAGGAAATGAAATGGCTGATGACCTTGCAAAACAAGGAGCAAATATGCAACTTACTGGTCCTGAGCCTTTCTGTGGACTCACAAAAGGCCACATTAATGAATTCCTTAGGAAATGGGAAGAAAGAAAACTTGCCGCACACTGGCTAAAATGTGCCGGTCAGAGTCAAGCCAAACTATTCCTAAGTCCCAACAAAGGAATATCTGACAAACTTCTCTCACTAAACAGAGTAGATTTGCGTCTTTTAACTGGATACCTTACAGGTCACTGCAGCCTGAGGTACCATCTAAACAATATTGGTCTATCCGAGACCAATGTCTGCCGCTTTTGCGAAATGGATATGGAAGGCTCAGAACATGTGCTTTGTGAATGTCCTGCGTTGGGCAGACAGAGACTTCATCACCTTGGTGGTATCGTAGTATCTCCATGCAATCCTTGGAACAACAAACCCAAAATTGTGCTAAAATTTTTAAAAAGCCTAAAACTCTAGTTTTACAAAATAGGCTTTTCACAATAAATCAGCTCTGGTCCCAGTGCGTAATGGCATTCTAATAATAATAAATAGATAAGAGAATGTAAAACTCGTCTATGAACCAATGCATGACAATGATTAGAGGATTATGTATGAGAAGATACCGATGAATAAATTTATTTGCAAACTCTTTATATGCGTCTATCAAACAAAGGTCATAATTAATTAATATTTGCATGAAATTTAAAACCTCTTTATATTAAGCCTTGCATCACTATTCCGAATGAGGAATGCATCACAATGAGACAGAAATTGAGTATTAGGAAAAATATGCAAGGTCAATGCAACCTATCAAAAAAGCTTTCGAAATGAATATTCAATTGCAATCTAATTTAGTGCAAAGATGTGAAAAATATTTTCGTTTTCCGAGATTTCGTTCATCATTCCGGACATAAAATTATAATTTTGCAAAGTCTTGCTGGAAAGTACTGAGCCATGCACCTAGATGATGTCCGAGATAAAGTTGAAGAATGCGCGCTAAAGTTTAAAAGACAACTGTCAGGAGAAGAAAGTAATCCATAGCCTTCTATAAGTACTAATCAACATCAATTCTTGAGTTCGATGAGGAGCCCGCGGGTATTTGAATAAAAGAAACCAAGCTGTGAAATTTTTTTAAGTAACTTCCTTTTTAGAAAAAAATCAATAAATGGACACGAATAGGGGAGCTATAGCAGCCGAAGTATCAGGTCAGTCCATAAGTTCGTGCGTATTTTACCCATAATTTCACTTTTGTACGATTTTTGCATACAAAAATTATTCGCGGAATATAACGGAACTATTTATATTTTTTTTGATTGCATTCAGCAAGTGATTTTAATCGCGGATTTTAATCGGAATCGCGTGTTGTTAAAAAATAAAATGGAATCTTCGAACGCATATAAGAGGCATATTTT
Source organism: Anastrepha obliqua (assembly GCF_027943255.1). Classification (NCBI taxonomy): domain Eukaryota; kingdom Metazoa; phylum Arthropoda; class Insecta; order Diptera; family Tephritidae; genus Anastrepha; species Anastrepha obliqua. The sequence goes on from NC_072894.1 coordinate 124,607,357, forward strand.
GTATTTTTTTATAAAAGTGGTAAAAATGCAAAAACTGCTGCTGCAGAAATAAACACTGTTCACGGAGAGGATACCGTGAGAGTAAGGACTGCACAAAAGTGGTTTTCCAAATTGCGAAGTGGTAACTGCGACGTGGAGGATGCCGCGCGCGCTGGTCGTCCTGAAGTTTTTAACTCCCACGCCTTGCTCGAACTCGTGGAAGCTGAGCCAAAGTGGATAGTCGATATGATAGCTCAGAGGTTAAATTCATCGCATGGAACAGTTCACAGCCACCTGGTTCAGTTGGGAAAGGTTTCAAAGCTGGGAAAATGGGTTCCGCATAGACTTTCCGTCGCCAACCTTCAGCAGAGAGTGAATGTGTGTTCTCAGCTGCTGCAATGGCTTGAAAATGAAAGTTTTTTGAACCGTATCGTTACTGGTGAAGAAAAACGGGTCCTTTACAATAATCCTGTTTGCAAACGCCAATGGTTAGATAAAGGTGAAACACCAGAACCGACCCTTAGAGATGGCCTTCACCCTAAGAAGATTCTCCTGTCTATTTGGTGGGATATGGCCGGTATTGTTTATTATGAACTTCTGGAACCAAACAAGACGATATCTGCTGATTATTATTCCCATCAGCTATCAAACCTGAATGAGTCAAACAAAAATCGACCGTCTTTAGTGAATAGACGCAAAGTTTTGTTTCGCCACGACAACCCAAGACCTCATACCGCAGGGCAAACATTAGGCAAGCTGAACGAGCTCGGATGGGAACTAATGCCGAATCCACCATACTCTCCGGATATTGCATCTTGTGATTATCACCTTTTCCGTGGACTTAAATCCCATATAAGTGACAAGAACTACTCCTCAAAAGAAACTATAAAAAGGGATATCGAAGCGCATTTTGGCTCCAAGGACAAAAAAGCTTTTGAGCAGGGAATTAAAAATTTGCCTAAACGCTGGGAAGACATTGTAAATAATGAAGGAAAATATATTATTCAGTAATAAATACTTTAAACATCTTTTTTATTAATTTTAAAACTACCTTTAAAAAACGCACGAACTTATGCTCTGACCTGATAATTTTGAATGGCGATGATTCTATAGGAGCATTGATGGTTGCAGTAAAGGTATATTGATAATGTAACTTTTTTTCATTTTTTAGTGCATTCTGCGCAACTCTGCTGAGAAGGTGCCGATGAATGCATTTATTTGAAATACACTTTATCCCAGTCTTTTAAATAAAAGCATCAATTAACTAATATTTTCATGCAATTTACGCCTTTTTTCATCTAGCCTCCAACCAGCAAGCAGGAAGATTAGAAGAGCGGATTTATAATATTGCTTAGTTTAAGCTTTGAAACCTCAAAATAAATAATTATTTTACACCATTGACATATGGCTTGTTTCCATACACTACATTTGCCCCAACTACAGTTTTTTTTACGAGCATTCGAAGTAATTTTATTCTCAACTTATTCGCAGCTACTGGACACATAAAATAGAAACCGAAATTTAACTAGCATTAATTATTTTGATTTTTTAATTTAATTGACGCTTTTTTATACTTGAACTGGTCTAAAACTGCTTATTTTAGAAAAATACTGGACTAGGATTTTTTTTTGTTTGTATGGTTTGAACTGGTATTTTATAGATGCATGGCCACACAATTGACTTTTCAGAGAACATCGCCGTATTAAAAATGGGCATGGGCTAGCATGGAAAAATGATAAAACGAACAGGGAGAGCTGCAAAGTAAACTCAAAGTATTCTTGTATTTTTCTTGCAGGGTATCTGCCAAAAAGTGAGAGCTACTTTTACTTATTTTTTTATTTAAAACATTTTCTTTTGTTCTTTCTCTTGCATTCTTTGCGTCCTTTTTCATTTCTTTGGCCGCTTTTTGATTTGAGTTTGTTTTTTGCTTTTTTCTCGCTTGAAAACTTTCAAATTGTGTATCATAAATGCGTGCAGAAGAGTAAAAATCACTGAACTTGAACGACTTCATGATGTTGCATAATTAAAAGGGTTAATGAAATTTATTTGGCGCGCATTTATTTGCGGGTGGCTGTGTGGGCGCACTTTTAGGCTGTGAAAATTAAATTAATGCCAGTTAGCAAATTAATTTTTTTTCTTTTAATTCTAAAAGCATAATTTCAGAGCCTTTTTAATTGCAATAAGACTAAGGTAATGTAATCGTTTTGAAAATAAATATGAAATCCTAGACTAAATCTGCAACAGCGCTTGTATGGCAATACTCCGCACAACAACGTGCGATCGTACTTTTCACGGATGAGGAAATCTACATATATGTGATAATAGAACTCAGTTGTGGTAAGACTGCATTCATAGTTTTTCGCCAGCATTTCAAAATTTCATTAGAGCTGATTCATTCATTAATTGTTTCTTTAAATGCATACTCAAGTTCACTTTGTAACTGTAAAGCGTTTGCACTATTTCTGCAAGAAAAGGCATTTGTTTTTTAATTTTATAGAACTTGATGAATAAAGAACGTTCGTCTTCACAAAATCTGGCTTAGCGTACCATAATAAAATACCTCATATTTCAATTTCGGGAGTTTAAGGGTTGAAAATTGAAATTTGAAAAGGTCGAGCCAAGGAGCACCAGGAGATTTAAAAAAAAAATAAATAATTGGCGCGTACATTTCTGTTAGGTGTTTGGCCGAGCTCCTCCTCCTGTTTGTGGTGTGCGTCTTGATATTGTTCCACAAATGGAGGGACCTACAGTTTCAAGCCGACTCCGAATGGCAGATATTTTTATGAGGAGCTTTTTCATGGCAGAAATACTCTCGGAGGTTTTGCCATTGCCTGCCGAGGGGCGATCGCTATTAGAAAAATGGTTTTCTTTATTTTCGTGTTTCACCGAGATTCGAACCAACGACCTCTTTGTGAATTCCGAATGGTAATCACGCACCAACCCATTCGGCTACGGCGGCCGCGGACGACCAGGAGATTTGGTGGCTCCTAAAACACTCAGGCTAAAGAGCCCATTGTATTTAAAGCTCTGGAAAGGGGGTAGATAGTCAAGGAGGGAAGGAGAAAAGTATCAGAAAAAGAGATAGGAAAGAATAGAGACAGAGATAGAGATAGTTAGTCCTGTGAGAATTTTCCAGATTCAGTTTAAGGGTTAATTAATCATAATAATATGCATTAGAATCTCTTATACCGTACTCGTTGATTTATTACGCTTTAAACGGTAGCATTTTCCCGGCATTTCGTTTTCGTAAGCATTCAACTATTGAGCGATTCCATATCAAGTAATCCAAGTATTTCGATTAATCCATTATTCATATATCCAATCCAAAAGTGTTTTCCAAGGTTAGTATTACGGTTGCTGGAGTCTCGTTAATAATTTATGTATAGAAAATAATTAAATAGGAACTTTAGTGGCTCTTTGGACTTAAAAGTGGCTTTTGAGCAATTAAATAAAAGGGTGAAGATCTATTTTGTACCGCTTACCCCTAGGTTTTATATTTGATTATGGTAAGTCTTGAAGTGTATAATGTAACTTTAAGTTAACTTAGGTATATAATTACAACTTAGTCTCAACCCCCACTGGTCAGGTGGATAATTTGATTTCGCGCATAATTATCACACAAGCAATAGAACACACAAGACGGACGTATCCTATTACCCAATTTATCAGTGCTGAAATCATCTTACGCAAACAAATTCGGCCTCAAGATGGGTTGAACTTCTAAGCAAATATTCAGGCACTAAAACACAACTTAGACACGTCATTTAGGGTAAAACATATGCAAATATGTATCACTTAGTCAGCAGCCAAATAAATGGTGCAGGATTATATGCATCCATTGATCACTTAGGCGGCCATCAATCTTTAAGCACATATGCAATGCAAATATTTACACACACAAGCACAAACACACAAACAACGATACGTGTACGCATGAAAATAGCCATACGATGTCGGCCGCCCTTGGCAACGCAAAACGCAACTGAGCAAGGCTAATCAATTCACTTTCGCCCTTTACATAAAAATCCATTTTTATATGAAATGGAGGACTTGATTGAATGGCAACAGAGGAAAGGAAGCGTAAAGTGCGTTGGTATAAAATTAAATATAAGCAAGTTAAAGGTGTGAAGGTTGATGAATCGACGAATGATGTGTGCCGTGTCCATACAGTGGCCCAAACGCTTAATCGTACAGCTTCAACTTTAATACAGATTTTCGAAACGGTAAATTTATTTTATTAGGAAAAAATATATTTTTCATTTATTTATGGTCTACTCAACTTATTCAATTAAATAAATTATATTCACACATGAGCGCATGGCATCAATCGCATTGAGCAGGCTTGGAAAATATTGTCTCAAAAAATAAAAAAAAAATTGTTATCTTGTACATAAGGGAAAACTAAAGAATTACCACTAACTACTGATACAGAAGTTTTGTATAATATTTTAAGCGCATTTCATTTCGTACGATTATTCGTTTGGACGTGAATTCTATGATTTTGTTTATATTTATTTCCAAGTAAGTAATTAATTAATTTACAGTTCCGGAATTCTGTATTAACGTTGAACTGTGCGTACTCACACGATTAAGCGTTTGAGCCACTGTATGTGTAAAAATAACCAAAATCACGTAAAGGCAAGGAAGAACATAAAAGCTGTAAAAGTAAATTAGAGCACAAATGAGATGCAGGTGTGATAACAGGCGCACTGGTTTGTAATTTCAATAAACGAGATTCATTTGTATTGAAAAACAATGAGCTCCAACAAAATTGGGCACCATCATAATAATACATTTGAGCAAAGGAAAACAATAACATAAGCAAGCATAGAAAAACCAATCAGTTTTTCGACGGCCAGCCCTCGAAACAAGTAGGAAGGAGCCATGGAGACAAGCAACGAAAATAGTCCATTCACTTGAGCAACCCATATACATATATACACATGCCACATATGCCAACAAATATGCCACAAAACAAACACAATCTCTGTGGCGGATCAGCTTACCACATTTTGGTCTCCAGCTTTTTGTATGAATTTTCACTTGTGGGAATATGTGTTAGCGTGTATATGAGTGTATATGGATATGCTTATACTCTTCATTGATGCAACATTGCACACTGGTAATAAATCCAAGTTTGGTGCCTTATATTTTTATTAAAATTGTTTTACTTATTTACTTTATAGTATTTAATATATATATTATACTACAAGCAGATTTGCCAGAAGTGAAGATTTTTTTTAAATATAATGAAAAAATTTCCAAATTAAGATAATGAAAAAAAGAAATTCCTCACAAATAAGCTTGTCCTTTAGCACTTCAAAATTTTTTCTAAAAGTTGGTGGTAAAATATATAATTTTTGTAGTAGCAATTGTAGTAGCAGGTTATATCAACCTTCTAACGCCCTTGGTCCCATACGAGAGAGATGAAGAAGTCAAAACGATTAAATTAAGGAAGACCTCTGGAACTATCGATATCAAATCAGCCAATTTTGGTCGGAAGATTGCCGCAATAATGACGCTTGTGACTATTTAGGATGTCTTGTGATGGCGAATTCTGAGTGTGAGTTCTTTACCATGAACTCTGCTCTAAGCGCAGGCCTCCTACTATGGTATTGTAGTGGAAATTTCTTGTCTAATTTTTTTTTTTGTTTTTTGAAACGTTATAAATATTTAAATACATTTCATTCTATTACACCTAGTTCACAACTATCAAGTAATATTATTTTATTAAATTCGACAGTATTTACAGGAAATACGTATAATATATAACTGGAAGACAGCTGACAGAAATTTACATATATTTGTCAGTCATCAAAATTTCTGGAACAAGATCATTTGGTTTTTTTCGTTTAAATTGGCAAGTCGCCGAGCCTCCTGGTTAGTACGTTTTTCGAGCCTTTCGGCATGAGCTACAGCGTAATATTTGGCAACTTCTGATACTAATGACATCTTGAGGTCACAATGTAAATCAGTGTTCCTCACATACCATGGCGCGTTTACTGCGTTCTTTAGGAACTTGTTTTGAAATTGTTGTATTTTTTCGATATGAGTTTGTTTGGCACAGCCCCATAGCTGTATACCATAAGTCCACACAGGTTTAAATACTTATTTATAAATTAAAAGTTTGTTTTGTATGGAAAGGGGAGACCTCCTTCCAGTAAGCTAGTTTAATTTTTGCATTTTGAGGTTTAATTCCAAGTGTTTTATTTTAACGTGCTCTTTCCAGCATAGTTTGGCGTCAAGCGTCATCCCTAAGTACTTCGTCGTATTGGAGTAAGGAATTTTCGTGCCAGAAATATATACAGGATGATATTGATTTTTTTTGTTTGTAAAATCCACATGAAGTGACTTGGCTTCATTAAGTTTTATACGCCACTTTGTAGTCCATTCGGTGATTTTGTTAACATCTTCCTGAAGCTTGCGAGTGGACTGTGTCTCATCGTCTCCAATTGCTAAAATGCACGTATCGTCAGCAAAGGTAGCTACAGTGCTAGTCTCAGAGACCGGTAAGTCAGATGTGAAAAGCACGTAAAGTATAGGGCCAAGGAAGTATCCTTGTGGAACCAGGCCTTAATTCGCTTTGGGCTTGAATAAGAGCTATCGCACTTGATCCTGAAATATCTGTTATTTAGATACGAAGTAAATAGATCCCAAAGCTCCCTTGGAAGCAAGATTTTAATTAGTCTGTCATGCCATACTTTGTCCAAGGCCTGAGCAACATCGAGAAATATGGAAGAGCACACTTTTTTTTCGATTGCTTCTTCTATCACATTTGTGATTCTATGCACTTGTTCGATTGTTGAGTGCTTTGCTCGAAATCCGAACTGGTGCGTAGGAATAAGGCGTTTGTTTTCAATCAAAGGCTTTAACCGCTGCAGAATTATTTTTTCGAGTAGTTTGGACATTATAGGTAGCAAGGAGATCGGGCGGTATGATGACACTTCGTGAGGAATTTTGCCAGGTTTTGGTATCATTATTACCTCTGAAATTTTCCAGTACGTTGGCACATATTTTAGCTTAAGGCATGCATTTATAATTTTTGTTAGCTTAATCAATGTTTTTTGAGGAATATTATTTAAGGTTTCAGCGGTGATAAGATAGAAGCCGGGTGCTTTTTTAGATTTCAGGAGATTTATTTCACGCTTTATCTCTGGAGGCGAAGACAACAACAACAAACATGTCTAATAACAATAAAAATTAGACCTGAAGCTGATGCGACAAGTCCCAGTCGGTAATATATCTTTATTTTTTCACACTGTCTGATAGGCTTCCAATTCCACGTCTTTCGTTGCAGCTGTAGAAACGGAAATAGAATTGGCTTTGCCGCTGTCATAATCTTATATCTTATATTATAAACCAAATTATGCGATTTAGCTTTCGAAACTAAATATTTTTTGATCATGGTTGTAAATGTCTCCTTTTCCGAACAGGACTCTCCAATTTGTAGCTTCATCGTAGCCGAGTCTTAGATGGAGTCTAAAAACTTTGGATGACGGCATTTCATAATTATTTTTCTATGAAAATATGGTGGTTTCTAATATAATTTTTTTTGTTATTATTTTAATTAAAATATGTTTTTTTTTGTTAGTTAAAAAAATATTTTTATTTTTAGCTTAAATTCTTAAAGTATAATTATTAATAACCAACAAAAGCTCACTTTAAACAAATGAAAAGAACATTTTAATAATTCATACCATAGGTTAGGTTAGGTTAAAAGGCTGCCGTTGCAAGCGTCGACTTGGGCAAGAAATAAAATTCGTTCTTTGTGAAATCCTACTAAGAAAAACTGAAGAGAAAGAGTAGAGCAGAGGGGAAAATGGAAAAGGAGGCTATGGATTAGAAGAGGACAACGACCAAATGATGACTAATTAGATTAATGTTAACTTCTTCGAGCTACTTATGAAATTTATTAGGCGTTTTATATCTCAACCTGCTATGTTCGCAGGACACACACAAGCTCCGAGAGCTGCGACTTTGTTAGCCTTAGAAGTTCTCTCGAGTGCCCTCGATCTACGCATCGCCAGAAGGATCTCGCGACTTCGCAATAACACAGTGCTGGCTGAGTTGACGTGAAGCCACTTTCCTAGAAGCAGAACAATGCTTTCATTTCTCGAAGAAACCATATCGACAGCTCACTGTCGAGATAAATCATCCGCCCAGCAATTTCCCGCTATGTCACTGTGACAAGTTAGCCAAATGAGCCTAATATCGAAGTACTAGGATACAGTGCAGGGAGAAGTCAGGCATTGCCCAACCAAAATTCCTAACAAGCTTAGATCTAAATAAATAAAGTAAGATAAAGTAAAGTCAATTAATTATGTATTAAGATTTTATAATATAATAAGTCTGCAATCCCAAATCAAATTTTCTTTGAAAGTTTATTACGCTTTTAAATTGTTTTTATTAAAATGTTTAAAAAACATTATGTGTAGTCAAATCTCAAAAGTTCAGAAAATTCACATATTAAATTAAACGAAGCATTAAAATATGAAGATTTTCGAATTTCAAATGATTACTTATAAATGGTCTAGTGCTGCGAGAAGGGTTAAATAACTATTTGTTTTTATAATTTTTTTTATAAATACCTACACTAAAGTAAAAATAATTTATTTTTTTAAGTTTTTTCTTTATAAATATATTAGAGCCTTTGTTAATTGGGTTTCACAAGAAATCATTAACCCGTTGGCAGTCAAATGTATCTTTTTGTACCTAGTAAGATCTATTCTTGAGTGAATGCAGGGTTCACCGTACATTCCGGTCGATTGAAGAGAAATAAAATAAACTCACTAAACTTACTCTTCGCCGAAAACCTTTCAGCCTAGAAATAGAAAATAACTTTCAGATAATACTTAAAGTAGTTATGCATTAGATTTTCATTTGAATTCACTTATTCTGTTAATACCATCTCGTATAAAAGAGTAATAACGGGTGATTTTTTAGCTATTATCTTTTTAAACAGTTGGTTTAAACAGCTGATGCACGTTTCGTATTTTGTTTCACTGCCAAACATCTTCAATTTGGTCTATAATTTAACCAAGAATCATCTTACAAACGAACAACGCTTGCAAATCATTGAATTTTATTATCAAAATGCGCGTTCTGTTAAAAAAGTTTATCGCGCGCTTCTTCCATTTTATGGTCAGTTTAATCGACCCACTGAAGCGGCTATTCGAGTTATTGTGACTAAATTTAGAACCAAATTTCCATTATTGCACATCAAACCACCAACACGCTTACGTAGAGTGCGAACTGAAGAAAATATCGCAGCTGTATCGGCCAGTGTTCATGATGACTATCAATTATCGACTATGTTATAGCGCATGCCTATTCAGACAAGCCTGCCTCAATTAACGCATTGGAGGACAACATTAAAGCAACATTTGCATGAAATAATCTTCAAACATTAAATTATATGGACTGTACTATCGATTTAAATAAAAATTTCATGAATTTTTCTGAATTTTACATGTGTTTTTTTGAAAAACTTTCCTATAGCTCTTAAAAAATCACTCTTTATAAACTTACAGTACAGAATGTCAAGGGGAAAATTTAAAGCAGACATCGGAGATGAAAAACCAATATCTACTTTTTTGTTAATACTGATCTGATTATACCTATGGTAGGTGCATAAGAATGATAATTGGCTGTGAACACATGACGATAATATGGGTTTTGAACACGAAGAGCTTTGCCAGGCATACTAAAACTAATCAGCCTAAGTTCAGAACAGTCAATGGAACCATTGATTATGTCGTAAGCAAACATAAGAGCCTGGATCATTCTTCTTCAAGTGTCTTTAAAATAAATAATGTAATATACAACGTGAACTTTAAGTGGGAAGTGGCTTTTAAAGATTTTTCGTTTGGAGGTCAAAGCGAACGAACTTACATTGCACCCTTTCTCTTTTTATATAAAATATCATAGAACAATTTATGGCTTGAATGAATCTATTCATAAGTTTTCGCCGCTGTTTAATATTATTTTGGTACAAATAAATGTTAAATCGACCAGAGAATATTTTAATAAAACGCTTTATGAATAGTTCAGCAATAGAATTATAATACATGTAAGCCTAAGACTTAAGTATATATTTATACGCAAAAGTAACCTTGCGATGTTTTTTGGCTGTAATTTAAAAAAAAAATTAAAAACTTTGATTCTTCTTGTGGACTATTTTTATTTAATCTTTTAATTTTTTTTACATCAAGTCGAGAATATGATGTCATGTAAATGGCCACCGCCACAATTGATTGCCATTTGAGCTCTTTTTATGGCATTTTCCATCACTTTGGCCAAAACTTCCGGCGATAGGTCCTCGTCAATCTTAACGGATATTGTCTTTAAGAGCTGCAAGAGTCTGAGGCTTGTTCACATAAACCCGCGACTGCAAAAAGCCCCACAAAAAGAAGTCTGGAGCGGTCAAATCAGGCGATCTTGCTGGCCCGTGCAAATCGCCAAAACGGAAGATTAGGCGCCCGGGAAATGCATCCTTCAGCATATCGGTTGTGGCACGTGCAGTGTGTGCCGTTGCATCGTCCTGTTGGAACCACATGTTTTTTAATCCCAATTGCTCTGTAGCGCTCACCATTCACAGTAACCGTTTGGCCCGCGACGTCTTCGAAGAAAAAAGGTCCGATGACTCCTCCAGCGAAAACAGCACACCATACAGGGACTTTGAGCGGGTGTAATTGCTCTTCGTGGGTTACACACGGATTTTCTGTGCCCCAGAAGCGTAAATTTTGCTTTTTTACGTACCCGCTAAGATGGAAATGCGCCTCATCACTCATGATTATTTTTGATGAAAAATCATCTTCCTCTTGGTGGTGATTAAGGATGGCTTGAGCGATTGGCGGTCAGCAGCTAACAGCTGATCCACCGTCTGGACATTGCATGGAAACATCTTCAAATCTTGTACCAAAATTCGCTGTACACATCGTCGACTGATACCCATTTGCGTGGCACGTCGCCTGGTCGATGTCGACGGCGCTTCCATGACATTCTCGGCTACAGCAGCAATATTCTCTGCAGAACGGCTACTCCGGGGTCTGCCACGCCTGGAAGCATCTCGTGTTGTGCCAGTCTCTTCGAGGCGAGCGGCTAAACGTCGCAGTGTTTCACCAGTAGGGGTTGGACGGCGAGGAAATCTGCCACGAAATTCACGTTGTGCCAAAGTCACCGACCGATTATTGGTCAAATAAATAGTTAGCAATATTTCGCCTTCTGGAGCAGTGTAGCGTAACATTGTTTATTACCGGGTATTTCGCATGTGTTTACTACACAAATGTCAAAACAGAACTGACATTAGGTGCCAATCGCAAAATTTATAGCATTTTCTGATAGGAGGATTACTTTAGCGCCACCTGTTATATGCAGTTTTCAACTTTAGTGGTTTTTATTTGAATTTGTCAGAGTTGAGCCCGGTAGATTAATTTAAGTAAATAAACTTAATTTAAGTAAATAAAAGTAAATAAAGCCAGTGCTTTCCCCAGCTCTCTCTTGACTTCACAAAGAACTCGATTCTTGCCACAACAACAGCTCCCAGTCTTCGATGCCAAGCCGCAATGGAATTTGGAATGCCAGGAAATTCGCCTTCAACAGAAAGTCATTAAAAAAATAGGAATGACCTTGACTTAATTTTTGCTGTTATTTAATTTTGTTTAAGCAAAATACATATTTTCTTGAAATCCTGGCATTTGGATCGTTATAGTAAGCCAAAATATTTTTAGGTGATAGAATGGAGGAGCCCTTTACCTTATGAATCTCTACGCTAAAATGTGCGTACTAAATATTTGACAATTTTGTGCCGAGAACTCTTAGTTTTTGTTGATTTAGCTATAGTCTCTAGAGAGATTTAGTCATGCAGGCTTTTCTAAATGACAATTTTGTACTTGGCGATTTTATTTTCAGGAATTTCGTGGGCCTGACATTTTGTTGCAGAAGAGAGGTTGTATATTTGAGTCTGAAAGAAGAAGAGGAAAGGAAAATTATGCGACTTTTACGCCTCGTTTATTCAGACGAATATTCACCACTTTAGGTAGACAATTATTTAATGGAAAGGAAGATCTCCGCTTCATTAAAGCTCAGCGATCTGCCAAAGTTGTTGAACATTTGGTTTTAGGGAGATCAGCATAAGTTCTCCAAGTGGCTTCACAATGGGCTATGAGCCTGAGTATGTGCCATGGTGGACAATTGCTTCAACCTAACCTAACTTAATTTATGTACATCTGCTCTGAAACCCCTTCAAAATGTTGCCATTGATGAGTGTAGCACCTAATAGAGTTTTCCTGTGTTTGCCTAAATCACAAATCGAAATTGAATTTATGTCAACAATGTGCGATTTTGTGCCAGTGTTCCAGCCAATGCGTCTCGAATGTCGATGCTGCTGATTGAAAAGAAATTAGGAAATTGAGAAATTTTAAACCACAAAATGTGGCAAGAATGACAGCACTGAATGCGTGAAATGTACGCAGGCGTTTGTACATACATACAAAAGAATGTGCATATGTATGTATTCATCGGCAAGAGTGCCATTTTCTAAGTGAAATGGTTTGCGAAAAAATGTTAAATATTCGATAACGACCGACTTGATGGCAATTCGTACTTTCCGCAAATTAATTCAATTCAAGTACAAACAACTCAGGAAAATAATTATATGTGGAATGGTTTGTTCTTTAAATGGAAATGTTCAACACTTATTAGTAGACATCGGATTCTTATGCAAGTGCATATTTTTGTTGAACATCACATGAAGTTCGCACCTAGGTAGAAACTCATCATAATAAAAATTGAATTAATAGGATCCTATTATGTTTTGCATATTTCCATATTTTTGCATATTTTTGAATATATTTGCATATTTACAAATGTTTACATGCACATGTATGTACATATGATTTCATACATTTTTTTTTTACTTTGCATTTCATTTCGCAGCGCGTAGCTACTACCACTGCTACTTTGTTGTTCATTGCACCTGTAAATTTATCTTCTTAAAGGAGCTGAGAAACTTCCCTGCATCGTTAGTCAATATTTGGCATCAACATATTAAGGGCAGTATGCAAATGGTGATGCAAAATGTTTGCACTGACAGTCATATGATATATCAAATGAGTTTCACTGTTCTTGTAGGGTTCTGGTTACTCTCTCCATGCTCATTGTGAGAAGGAGCACAATAACAAATCGTTTTGCTTGCATTTGTATTTTTATATTGTTTACTTTAAAAAAAAATAAATTAGTTCTGTTAGTACAACTGTTACGTTAATTGCTGCTGAGCATAGTTTTTTGCTATACATTCAATATTTTTTATTAGTTAAGCAAATTTATAGCGATATCGGTTGTGCACACGCTAACAGTTTATAATAAAAAGAACCATGTCAAATATTAAAAAAATCGTAACTTTAAAAAGTGGCTTAGTGAAATTAAAGACGGAAGTTTACAGATCGTTGCTAATTCAATCTAATGCAAAATGTGCAACAAATTCGTATATAATTTTTTTTAAGAATTACTTTACAAATTACATATGTATGTTATGCTTAATATGCATTGCAGATCGGATGTTCGAGAAAATCCCAGCTAATGCAGCATATATCAACAAAATTTCATAAGAAAGGCGAGCGCATTAACCAGCAAGATCATGCAGCATCACCTGATAACTTTAATTTCGACATATGCCAAGCGATAGTTGCTGTGAATATCCCTTGGCATGCATTGTCAAATACAACATTCAAAAGCTTCTTAGAAAAGTACACTAAACGTGTAATTCCAGATGAGTCTACAATTCGAAAAAATTATCTTAATCAGATCTATGAACAGACCATAGAAAATATCCGCCTAGACATTAGAGATGAATACATTTGGATTGCAGTTGATGAGACCACCGATTCAACCGGGCGCTATGTTGCCAATTTCGTGGTAGGAAAACTTTGCGAAAATGAACCATCATCACCTCACTTACTTTGCTGTTCAGACCTATGTAGTTCGCGCGGATAGTGAAACTATTGCTCGCTTTATTAACTGTTCGGTTCTTCAACTATGGCCAAATGGGACTAATGCAGAAAAAGTTCTATTATTATTAACTGATGCGGCACTATACATGGTTAAAGCAACAAAACAGTTAAAAGTGTTTTATGAAAACCTTAAGCATTTAACTTGCCTAGCCCACGGACTTCACCGGGTGGCAGAAAAAATTCGTTTACTTTTTCCAAATGTCAACGACTTCATTTCCGCAATAAAAAAAAGTTTTTTTGAAATCGCCTACTCGAATAGCTTTATATAAAGAAATTACCAATAACGTCCCGTTACCACCAAATCCAGTTATTACCAGATGGGGTACTTGGATTAATGCAGCTCTATTTCATGCAGAAAATTTTAATAAAATTAAAGAGGTACCTCATATAAATAGCTCGGAATGTACATATGTACATACATATTTCCATGATATTTCAATACTTAAAAATAATTATTTCAGGTTATTGAAGCTCTAACTTCTGATGCGGAGTGTGTTGATACTGTAAAGAATGCAATTAAAAATCAATCTTTGCTAACTTCTCTACTATTCATAAAAACACATTTTGCTAACTTGCCACTCTCTATAAAGAAATTAGAGGAACAACGAATGAAGCTGGCTGAGTCCATTGGAGTGGTAACGGAATTCGAAAAATCATTGGGAAACCTGGGGACCATGGTATTAATATACGCGAAAAACTACAGATGACTATAGCTAAAAACCCAGTATTCTTTGAATGAAAGCAACTAGCGTCAATTTTAGATAGTCCTTTGAGAGAACATACTGATGTATCAATCAACCATAAATTTTCGATGAAATTTAATTATGCCTCAATTACTTCTTGCGAAGTGGAACGCACATTTTCTGCTTATAAATTTATTTTAAATGACAAACGACGAAGGCTCTCAATAGAAAATTTGGAAAAAATTATTATTACATATTGTAATACCGGATTTGAATAAAGGCGTAACTTGATACAAGTTTTGAACATATATGTACATATGTAGGTTGAAAAACTTTTCATTTTCTTTAAAACTCTAACATTCCCATAAAATGAGTAATTCTTTGTTTCTCTGGGTTTTTTGTGGAATTGGCCCCAGCACCGCAATATAGATTTTTTGAATAGGTCGATCCCTGATCCACTTCCCAGAACAAAAATTACCTTAAACTCTAACTTAGCCAAAGAACTACCTTTGTAACAAATTTCAAACAAATCGCTCCATTCAAAATAATATTTTTGAATAGGTCGGTCTCTGCTCGACTTCCCAGAAAAATTTTGAACTTTTTTGGATGCAGAAGTATTTTCATTTCTAAGTAGAGTATATCCTGAAAATTTCATAAAAATCGGTTGAGTAGTTTCGCAGTTTATTGGGTACAAACCATCAAACACATTTCATATATACATATATATAGACTCTGCATATTTCTTGCATATATTTTGCATATTCAATTTGCATAAAAATCCGATCTCTACTTATTAGCTTTTAGATCTACTCTTATAAAGGATGATCTTTGTTTAACCTTCACCACTATATAATTTTATTTTTTTAATAATTTCGGAGTTACAGTATCAATTTGCACTAAAAAATGTAGAGAACAATTTTAATTTGACTATAAAATGATTATGAATATTACTAAAAGTTTAAGTTTTTATATCAGAGAAAACTCTATTTCATTTATTTCAAATTAGTGGAATATAAAACTAGGTATTGATTAGCTCACTGTTATCAGACTTCGTGGGCGCCTGCCCGCCATTAATGAACTCACTTAACGTCATTTTCAAACGGTGGCCACTAATGGCACCGTTAGTTACAAGGAAATAAAAATGCATTTGGGCTTATATGTGAACAGAAAATGTGTTCAACAATTGTTTAGGCCGCACCCTAATATTAAATATAAATTTTTAGCCACCCTAATGGTAACTGCGCCTACCGTTCCGACTGTTGCTAACCACCGTTTCCAGTCGCTGCAACGTGAAGGCCGTTAACCCTGGCATTTCCCCGCCGAACAGTTAAAACGTTTACCGTGTTAAACGTTGTTCGGCGAGGTTACTTTTACTTTAACTTTACCTATAACTTTCACTTGGATTGTACAACCAGGAGCCACCAGACGTGTCAGCCAACAAAGTAAGTAATACGTTGTAAAATATAAATTAATACTTAATATATTAATACTTAATATATTAATGCGCATCTATGCATATATCTATGTATATATATATTACTGAAATAAACTAAATGAATATATACTGACACTGTGCTTTTCATTTTTATAAAATATTTCATCGGAGCGACCGTGGAGGCCCACATTACAAACCGCCCATTGCGTCGCATCCGATCGATTTACATGGTCCTTCGAGCCGGATTTTGACGAAAAAGATCCTATTTAAACAGAGCACCAGCAAGTTAAACAGAGCATCAGCAAGCTAAAGAACAACAGCAAGCCAGAGCACCAGCAAGCTAAAGAGCACCAGCGAGCATAAAGACCACCAGCGAGCATCAAAAGCACCAGCAAGCTAAAGAGCACCAGCGAGCATAAAGACCACCAGCGAGCTAAAGAGCACCAGCAAGCATAAAAAGCACCAATCCATCAGCTAAAAATTCGTTCCAGCAAAACAAGGTACGTGGATTTATTGCACACTTTTTTTTTGGTGGAAACAAGCAAATAAGATATATTAATTACAAAAAAAAATCAAAAAGGGTCAACGACTCCGTCTGTCCGCGAACAGACAATACAAGTGCGCGCGGTATTTTCAAGTAAATCAACCCTCTAACAGCGCGTTGTTGGGAATTTTTCAATTTTCTTATTCCTTTTACTTGTACATTCCCGCTGTGAAGTTGAGTACACAACTACACAAACAACGCCGCAGTAAATTGAAATCGATCCCAGCGCACTTTTTGCACAGGTGTATACATATCGGTGATTATTGTGTGGGTGGCGAAATTTTCGTATATAAATTTAAATATATTATCTTTTTTCTCAATAAATATATACAGACTTCCATAATATATATAATATATACTGGTATTTTAATCTCGGTGGTGCATTTTGGGCTTGGGTCTCGCTGTGAATTCGTCTCCATTTCGCGAAGGAGCATCCTTTTTTGTTTAATACCGCGTAAGTTTTTGTATCCCATACCTACAATATGGATACGTATATTCGGTTAGTCGACGCCGTGACGGAATTCGAATCCGATTTTAATGGCACTCCGTCAAGTGACCATTCGAAGTTTTCACTCCGGATCCAACAGGAGGAGTTGAGAGCAATGTGGGAAAAGGCCAAGGCAGCGTACGACCACTTGCTTTCAACAGAAACTCCTTCTCCTAAGGATCTTGCCGCGATAAAGAAGAGAAATAAAATATGTTACCACACATATTTGCGCGGCATGTCGACGATGGCTGACCTCTCTGCGAGGCTGGAAAAGGCAGACCGGGAAGGCGAAGAGCTTGCAGTACGCGAACTTAACATTCACCTTCCACCGTGCGATACGGACATTTTCAAAGGTGACTACGTATCTTGGCCAACATTCCGCGATATGTTCACGGCCATATACATTTTAAATAAACGCCTCACCCCGGTCGAAAAGCTGTTCCACCTCAACCAAAAAACGCAGGGTGAAGCCAGAGACATTGTCAGGAAATGCCCGCTCACTAATGACGGGTTTGCTACAGCGTGGAGAAATCTCTGCGAAAGGTACGAAAACAAACGGATTCTGGTGAACACGCAGCTGAAGATCCTGTTTAACCTACAGACAATCGAAACTGAATGTGGCAGTTCGATAAAAAAACTCCAACGTGACATTAATAATTGCATTTCCTCCTTACAGAACCACCAAATAGATATTTCAAACTGGGATGCAATTATTACTTATTTATGCTCCACGAAATTGCCAGAAAGTACTCTATCGCTTTGGGAACAAACGATAGAGAACAAATCTGAAATTTCAAAGTGGACAGATATGGACAAATTCCTTTCCAACAGGTTTCAGACACTTGAAACAGTGTCAGGCTTAAAAGGAATTAAAGCCTACAAAGCGCCCAAGGCGCAAATCTTACAACACCATACGGAAACTACACCAAGAAGGATGGGTAACTTTCAGGTAAGTGTCGCCAAACATATGTGCAAATTATGTGTCACTGACGACCACAAATTGCAAAGTTGCCCGAAGTTCCGGAAATTAAAGGTCACCGATCGCATCGCGTGCGTCAAGAGCAACAACTGTTGCTTGAACTGCCTGTCGTCAGGACATACGGTGTCGAGATGTACGAGCTCATATAACTGCAGCACATGTCACTCAAGACACAACACGCTCCTGCACATTACAGCCGTTCAAACAAAAGCAGCAGCTCTTAAGGAAAGCAGAGATCCCGCTGATGACCTGCCCTCAACATCCAAGGAGGCCCTAAAACGCCTCGACTCTAATAGGCCAAAGGATAGCAGAACACAAAATTTTAAATCGTGCTATTCCAATACGGACAAGGGGGTTCTACTAGGAACAGCCATGGTTAATATATTCCACAACAATGTAAATTTCGCAGCACGAGCTCTGATCGATTCTGGTTCTGAGTGTTCGTTCATCACTGAACGCCTCAAACGTAGAATCAACCTGCCATCCAAACGCTTGCATGCCCAAGTCTCGGGCATTAACAATTCGATATCTGCGCAGGTAAGACAAGCGTGCTCAATACAACTGCGGTCACCTATCGACCCTTTTGTGAAAATAAATACAATTGCGCTAGTTTTGCCGCAATTAACTGGAAATCTGCCAACTTGCCTAGTAAGCGCAATGACAAGGCAAGCATTTCCAGATCTCACTTTGGCGGATAAGAGGTTCTTCGTCAATGAACCAGTGGACCTTGTCCTGGGCGGAGACATTTATCCCCAAATTATTTTAAGCGGCTTGAAGAAAAATGTACTAAGTACACTTCTTGCCCAAGAGACTGTATTCGGGTGGATACTAACTGGTCGAGCCGAAACAGTCAGCCCACCAAACAAAATAGTTTCCTTTTTCAGCCAAGTCACACTGGACAAGCAACTAGCTGCTTCGGCATCAAATCCATCAAAAATCAAGCTGAGACCATCACTCAAGAGCGCCTGCTCTCAATTCTTCCGGAATGAGACGCGTCTCGCGAAAAATCCGTCCCTGCAAGAGGAACTGGTTCACCATTCTTTGTGGTGGCAGAAATTGAAAGCCATCCATCAAACCTTTCGCAAACGATGGAAAAGGGAATACCTCATCGAATTACAAAAAAGGACGAAATGGAAACAACAAAAACCTAGCATCAAGGTGGGGGACTTCGTCGTCATTAAAGAGGACAACCTACCACCAAACGAATGGAGAATGGGACGAGTGGTAAAATTACATCCTGGACCCGACAACCAGGTACGCGTCGTGGACATCACAACCCAAAGGGGACAGGTGACTAGACCACTAGTCAAACTGGTCCTCCTTCCACCTTACTCAGAAGAAACGGAAAAATCCACACCTACACCCTCAACGTAATATCTTAATTCTTCCAATACCTCTCTAGTAGAAACAAATTTCACTTCGCGATTCACCCTTTATTAGAAGGTGATTGATATCACCACACTGTTATACCCTAGCAAATCTAAGAAGCTACAACAAACCCTATAAAGGGCAGGTGTACACTTAAGGTGACTTGCATAATTATACATATGCATACCTATGTGTACTTTGCATCAAATATACTTACATGTGTACATATATATATTATATATACATATATGATATATATATATATATATATACATATATGTATCTATACTATTCAACGTTAATCACATAAAAATAGGTACTAAGTAACGAAGCAAAGAGAATTAAGATTTACTGTAGAAAATATAATTTATTACATTAAAAAAAAAAAAAAGTGCAGGTGAAAGCAAATATTTCCTTTACATTTTTTCGGGCAATAAATTTTAAACTACTCCAAAATCGTCAACTATTTTAACAATGTCAAAGTTTTCATTTAAGGAATCTTTTCTGCGCGTTTTGGTTGTAGTAGTTTAGTTTGATGATGCGACGTGTCATACTCTCAATATTCTAAGTTAGATAGCACACGCGAATTTCTCTATTCAATGAAAGGAAAAATTAGAATAAATAAAATAAAAATAAAAACATAGCATTCGATCATACCCTACGAATCCCGCATGCATGGGCGACCGCTTTTTGTGCCGCCCTAACTTGATGTTGATTTCTAGCACCGAATGCGCTTTTAGCTCCTTCAATTTATCCCTTAGTGTAAGCACCGCTTTGCCCAACATTCGTCCCACAAATTCGAATAGGCGTCTCTAGGTCACTCAAAGCTTAGATGACACAAACATCTAAAAAGGCATTAATATAAAATAAAATTTTATTTTAATATTATAACATATTTCGCCCTCGCTCCATGATGATCCAAATGCGAGCTCCATACGTAAATTCTGATGGCGCTCCTTCTTTGCCGTGGTCCAAGGATTACTTGTGGGTGGCCCATCCACTAAATTGCCGTCACTGGTAACGCACACTTGTGGACTTTTTACGCACTTTTTATACAGCCTTTATTCACACGCAAAACCGGAATGCCAACAAACTACCACCTAACACTTGTGTAATTAATCTAAAGCCCGACCTGAAAATTTTTTTTTGCGCGACAATTTCTCACTGGGCAGAAGAACGACAAGTTCTAACACTACTCACTCGCACATTTGTCACTTTTTTTTCCTTTTCACATATATAATATTAATTTTCATTTACTTATCACTATGCATTTTGATCAATATTTATTTAATTTTATTATATTATGTGCCAGCTGCCTCCATGGGCCTCAAATTCTCTCCACCTTTTCGGCCACTCCGGTTACTTTAAAGCCTGGATGATCGCGTGCATTGTTGAGACACAACATATATGCGGCAAGAGGACGCTTTGGTTGGCCAGACATTTAAATTTTTTTCAATTTTTTTTAACAAACACCTTGTTAACTTGTCACTTAAAAAATTTTTTTTACACGCACGCACTTGTCACACGCCGTCGACACATGTGAAAAGGAAATGGGTCGAGGTCAGCCATTAAGGAAATTAGGGATTAAGAAACAAAAACAAAAATACCCTACAGGAATGATATAAATGGGTTCGACATTCCAGGGATAGTTTGCGTAAAGTAACGCAAACTATTAGTTTTTTCTAACATCATGCACTTATGTATGCAAATGCTACGAAAAATTATATCTAAATATACATATATTATAATTTTTTTTCTTCTTTTGCTTATCATTTTGTTCTTATTGTAGCCAAAATATAATAAGAACAAAAAAGAAAAAAAATATATATCATGCACACCACGGGAGGACACCTTGTACTTGGTTACGATCCACACATAGCCAAGACACGATCCTCCCATGCGGCGAATATTGCAATGACCATTAGTATGTACCCACCCCCTCGCGGTGAACATACATATTAAAATCACATTAATATGTGATTGTACCAAATTAGGTACATTTTTTGTTTTGGGTGGCAGGGTGTCTCATAGGGCTATGAAAATTCCTCATCGCCAAATAACAAAAAAAACTACTAAAATGCCTAGTGCATATATGCATAGTGCATAATAAAAATATATATATTATTTTCCTTTGTCTTCTCCTTCGCTGTGATCAGCACTGCACTGACCAGCCAAATGCACCACTACCAATACAATACACTAAAGCTAATTAAGCAACTATGTATAAAGCCGTGTACACACTACACATTTTCAGTTAAAAAAAAAAAACAAATTAAATTCAATTTCCTTTTGTTTGTAAAAAACAAAACAAAGGACTGAGTCTAGAGCGGAAACTAGGCCTTTTCGCCTAGACAAGCAGAGCGGAAACTAGGCCTTTCCGCCTGAACAAGCAGAGCGGAAATAAGGTCTTTTCGCCTCAATGAAGATAGGGGATTGGAGACGAGGCCTCTTCAACCCCAGCTGTAGCATGAACAGTGGCGTGCGCGTGGATCGGAAACCAGGCCTTTTCGACCACATGCGCAACCAACGATAATGCGCCAAAATAAAAGGACGGGCGACAATACACTGGCGACTAGGCCTCGCCAGGTATCACGGCCCTAAATGATTTGAACATAACGAATCAATAAATTTTAATATAATAAATTTTACCTTTTGTGTGCAATAATCCACGTACATAAAATTACATATCTTTGCAGCATTTCAGACGGCACCAGCAGCCTCCGATGTCTCACCAATACCGAACGTTGGCTGACACCTCCGTCCTAAAATAATCATTGCTTATCGCAAGGGGGCCGGCATGTTTAGGCCGCACCCTAATATTAAATATAAATTTTTAGCCACCCTAATGGTAACTGCGCCTACCGTTCCGACTGTTGCTAACCACCGTTTCCAGTCGCTGCAACGTGAAGGCCGTTAACCCTGGCATTTCCCCGCCGAACAGTTAAAACGTTTACCGTGTTAAACGTTGTTCGGCGAGGTTACTTTTACTTTAACTTTACCTATAACTTTCACTTGGATTGTACAACCAGGAGCCACCAGACGTGTCAGCCAACAAAGTAAGTAATACGTTGTAAAATATAAATTAATACTTAATATATTAATACTTAATATATTAATGCGCATCTATGCATATATCTATGTATATATATATTACTGAAATAAACTAAATGAATATATACTGACACTGTGCTTTTCATTTTTATAAAATATTTCATCGGAGCGACCGTGGAGGCCCACATTACAAACCGCCCATTGCGTCGCATCCGATCGATTTACAACAATTAATACAACGAAGTTGGGACTCACTTATGAAAATTTTTTAGTTAAACACTTTATTCATCGACCCATATTTTCACGTTGGGCATTTTAGGAAATATGTAAATTTTAGGATGAGCAGTTTGAAGTTGCAGTGATAACAGTTCTCATCCGAGGCTTTGCGTAATATTTCATTCGGGGAAATTTTTACGTGGCGGATCTCAAACCCAGCGCAAAACCAGCTCACTTTCAAATGGATGTTTGGGAGCTACCTAGAGGATACTTGAGCGAAGCCTGGAAATTGTGAGATGCTTAGACCTTATGCAGAAGAATCATCCGGAGCACGCTCAAGAGAATGGCAATCAAAGTCCGGTCTTACATCAAAGACCTTAACAACCACGCTGTAAGGTCTGCCTTTTTCAAACTGGCTAAAAAAGCAAAGCGAATGGGTCTGGTGGTGAACGAGGACAAAACGAAGTACCTCCAGTCATTGAACAAACAATGGACGCACTCGCGTATCGACACCCACTTCACTGTTGACAGTTATGATTTCGAGGTTGTAAGAGACTTCGTTTATCTTGGAACCAACATTAACACTGATAACAATGTCAGCCTGGAATCCCAACGGAGAATCTTTCTTGACAACAAGTGCTACTTTGGACAAAACTACTACTCTGAATGTATTCGATGCAGTACCAGCTGATGGAAGCAGAGGAAGAGGAAGGCCTGTTTCTGCGTTGTAAGGACCAAATAAAGAAGGACTTGTCTGGTCTGGTTCCCTTTGTTAAACTCGGCCAAAATCGCGTTAGCGGTTATCGCGCCAATCAAGAGAAAGAAGCATACGACATCCACGTCAGACATGTCTTAAGCGTAACCATAGTGGCGGTTTGCGTATGCCCAATATTGGACAGTGAGCTTATCACTTGCTCTTATGGCATGAGAAATGGCATTGCTAGAGTGTCCAGCTTTAAGCGCCAAACTGAATCCCATCAAGGACCTTTAGTTTTAACCAAGCTTTTCTCGACCTAATCCTTCCAATGTAAAGAAGGCCTTTTCCCTCTTCTGCTATTATCAGCAGGTACAGCCTCAAGCACTTTCAGATCCAGAAATTAAGAATCCTTTCTTTAGACAGCTGGAGATTGAAGTCGCCAATACGGAGTTATATGTTGTGCCGAGAATAGCGCTCATAAATACATTCCAAGTACTCATACAAGCGGATTTTAATCGCATCCTCTCCCTCTTACTGCAAAACGTGGGCACAACTAAATGAGATTTTGACGAAAGTACTTTGCGACCAAGTCTTTCTTCAACTACAAATACCGAATTCGCGCTCTTTTATATTGACAGCTGTAGTATACTTTCCACGTCCAAATGTTAATTTTACTTTGCCCAAAATGTATTTCTTGAATAGCTGGGCAGTGCTCTTCCCAAGGGATCGAGCATTCCAGATAGGTGCATAGTCATTTGTTAACGTTTCTCATAGTCCTGATCAAAAAGGATGGGCGGCCGATCCCGAGCATTTGCCGTTGTTTTCATGCGTAGCGGGACCCAATCTTACTCTGTGGGATTTGAATTTAGTAAACACATTTACATATACTCGTATAACGAGTCACTTGCTTTAAGATGCCAGCCTGCTACTGCAACTCCCGGTGGACAGACTCTGCTTAGATAATTTAGTGAAATACTTAAGATTAGCTTCACTAAAGCTCCCTCTCCATGCGGATTAGCTACCGCACCCATAGGTTGCTTACGTTGCCCAGGGTGCAAGTGCAAGGGCGCAGGAATCGGGACTGAATGCAACTGTAACGGCACACATATAATGGTGGGACCCATTGCACATATTAGGTGAAGTAGAAAGTACTCAACGTTTTTTTTTTTGTTTTTTTGCTTTCTCTAAAAAAATGTAACATTATTATTATTATATTTATACAAATGGCTTAAACAGTTTTCTGATTAGTCTTTAATTCCTGGAACAAGTGCTCACATATGATATTATACCTATTTTTTGCATTTATTTTGTGCTGTAACGCACAGCTGGCTCTACTAAACACAAAACTGTCGAAGAACGATTATGGAAGCGTAGGAGCACCTTTAAACCCCATTGAGTATGATCCGATAGAATACATACTTACATCGTGAGATATGATGCACTAAAAACATCTAGTGGAGAGTGTTAAGAATTTTAACTGCATTCAATATTTAGGAAACTGCAATCAAGATAATTTTTATTTACTGGTTTCCCCTGTTTTTCTATTAATTCATACTTAATTGAAATGATTAGTACTTAAACGAGTGTATTTTGTTAAACTTTTCTGTATATAAAGCTTAATTAACGTCCGAGTGGGCAAATAAATAGGCAAACACATTACTTGTTTGCACAACAGTTAAGTTACCAGCTCAATAGATTCGATGATGAGAAGTGAAATACTCGTACTCGATGGGATGTGGAAATGTGTATGAATGTGGTTGTGGCAACTGCTGATGAGTAAACTGCAAAGAATAAGAAGTTAGAAGTTAATGGGCATGGATGATAGTGAGGGGATGTCGGCGGTAGCATGGCAACTTATAGAGCCTCCCAAGCCGGAGCACCGAAGCTTAACCCAATCCACCTAGAAGCGTCTGCCCACAGGTTAGTTACGGCTACAGCTGACGTCTATTTTGCTAAAAAGCGGCTCACGATATAAACGTGTTACTAAGGTATGCCCAAATGCCTGGCAATTGCAGCGTGCCTGGCAAGATAGCAGTCTTACCCTTGGACTAGAAAACTTGGACTAATCTCCCATCTTTTCGAAGCAAACTGATTACAGGAACATTAAATTTGATGTGCATATAATTTTTTTTGTGCTATCAATGCATTTCTGCGGCAAATTTTTAATTTTTCAGAAATATAGGTAAAACATAAGCTAAAGATATTTTTTTGAAGCCTTTGTATATTAAGTTGCTACTTTTGCAAGGAAATTCCGGTGGTAACGCCATGAAAAAATAGGTCTTAGATCCGAAGTTAAAGCTGGTTATAATCCATATCAACCATACCATCTTCTCACTAGTACTGTACCACAAATACTTTCTGAGGTAAGCAACATGAAAAATACAGTTAGCATGGGAGGTGCCATGTCCCCTGGTCTAATCGAGATAAAAGCTATTCTATCGTTCAAGTTAAGGGGGAGCCTGGTTTATAAGGTCAAAAAAATCAATTTTTTTTTTTTCATTTTAAGCGATTCCTAATATATTTCAGAATATTCACACAAAGTTACAGAGCCTAATTCTCAATATTTCCGTAGATACAAAGTCAAAGGTAGGCGAGCGTTAGGTAGTTACGCTGTGACCGGACAGCTAAGGTACAAACTTTATCTTCTTTTCTCGACTTTTCATTTTTATGATTTTTTGAATTGGCGTACATGAATGAAAAAAAACTAATCAACCTTTTGAATGAATCATAGCTGGTTCCTTTCAGTATTAAATTCTCTTCTATTTGAACTAACAAAATAGAAAATGAAAAAATGAATTTTTTTTTTACAGAAAGGCATTTTTTTCTTTAAAACCTCCAAACAGTTGAAATTTTGGAATATCTCTCAGTTTTCTTAGTTCATCTAGAATAAAAAATCATGATAATTAGAAATCCATTTGAATTTTTTGCTTTAGATAAAATTACGAGCTGTATCTTGTACGCCAGTTGGAAACTCCAGCGTTGCAGCGCTCTACTAATTTCTATGTTAAACATTTTTTTCAACTTATTTTAACCAGTACAAAATTTTTTTATACTTTTTAAAAGTTCATTAAAAGAAAGAAAGAACTTTGCAGTGATAAATTAATTTTTTCCTTAAAAAAAAAATCGTAAAGAGATGCAATTTTTAGACCTCATAAACCAGGCTCCCCCCTTAAGTTTAACTACACCAGTGTGCAAGATGTCATGAATATCGGATGAGTAGTTAAAGCATGCAAGCGTAACAGGCAACCAAACTTACTTTCGCTCTTATAATACTAGTACTAGGGTGGATGGGCAAAACAAGTATCATAGACAATTTAGAAGTTAGAGTCTGAGTTATGGAAAATAAAGATATGGAAAATAAGCATCTAAGTTCGCGAGAGATATATAAATACATCGAAATCTTTGTGCTTGGGGATTACCCAATTTCTTTAGGAAATCCGCAATAATTCGAATAAACATTTAAAAAGTGAACTTGTATTTTTAATGCATCAGAAATTAGAAAGTTGTTCGTACCAGGAACTACGCGAAATTCGCTAAGCGAAATAGCCATTTTTTAACCCCTCCAAAAAAGTAGGCTCTGTCGAACTCTTCAATACACGCCTCTGTCTCGGCGATGAGTTCCTCATTTGAACTAATTTTTTTCCTGCGAGCCATTTCTTCATGTTAGGGAACAAGAAACAATCACAGGAAGCCAGATCGGGTGAATACGGAGAGTACGACAGCAGTTTTTAACGCAATTCACGCAGTTTGGCGACGAAAGCTCCGAATGAATGTGTTCGTGCGTTATTGTGGTGAAGCAGCACCTTCTTTTTCGCCAAATATCTCCTTCAATTTTTTGTGAAAGCGGTCCAATAACTCACTGTAGTATTGTCCAGTGATTGTTCTTCCTTTTTCTAAAAAATCCATGTGGATGACGCCTTTAGCGCGCCAAAAAATCAGGACATCCGGCCGGTGGGACTGTCTTCGCCTTCTGGGAGAAATCCATTGTTTTAATTGTTGCTTAGTTTCTGGTGTGTAATGATGAATCCAGGTTTCATCAACGGTGACAACTCGACGCAAAAATTCTCTCGTCGATCAGCGAGAATCATGTTGTGGACTTTTTGAATGATTGCCTCGCTAACCACGTCTGCGAGTGCCCTGGTCGCTCCTCATCAAACACGGATATTCACCCACATTTAAGTTCGTTGAACCAATATCTAACTGTGGTCATAGATGCCGAAGCGACCCCTTAGACAGCATCCAACTATGCTTTTATCTCCTCGCATTTTTCCCCCATCCATAAACAAAAAGCGAATTACCGAATTATAAATTACAATAATGTTTCCGTCTTAGCGAAAATCACGAAACTAACCATCAATCAGTCTGAAATTTTTTTTTTTTGCCGTCATTTGATAGATGGCAACACACGATGCTAATACCAACTTCTCCCAGGAACGCACTCTGTCATTAAACAAGGGTACTTATTGAATCGCCCTCGTAGTTATAAGGGACAAATGCTTTTTTAAGATTTTATTTCTTGTCGCAATTTAAAAGATTCCTTAAAGTGAATTCCTTTTCTTAGTGTTGCGAAGAGAAAAACACAGCAAATTTTGAGTGAAGATTCGATTTTAAAATATCAAGATAGATTGGCTAAATCGAAGCTTACACCACGTCACAAAGCAGCTAGACTCGAATTCGGCGATAACCATAAGATCTGGGACGACGAATGGTAGGGATGAAAACAAATATAACTCCATGGAGCTGATGGTTGTCAGTAAAATGGGAAAGATATTCGCGAGCCACTCCCGAAACTTCCACGGTGGCTCTCATATGACCTGGTCTTGAGATAATGAGATCTTGGATAACGTTTTATTGAATTTTGCCAAAGAATTTCTTTCGTGTCGAAAAATATTCCTGTGCTGAAGTGGCCCATAATTATAATTAGTGCAGACCTCATTGGATTTAGGCATACTTAGAAGCAATAAATAATAAAGGCAAGCCAGTTCATAGCCTTATTCTTACGTTTCTTTCTTCCCTTATTCCGAAAGATAGAAAGATTTAACCTGTGAACCTGTTTATTTTATTACAAAAAAGTGTCCAGTGTCCCATTTTATAAGGCTTAGTGTACTTATGCAAGCCATTGTAAGTTAAATTTTCCTTAAGACGACTCAAATATGATTTGAGTTATTCGTTGAGTTAACAGCCCGATGAACGGAAATCAAAATTTTATTTGCATTGGAGGTGGATATAGTTTTTACCTGATTTGGAAAATTTTCAAAATAGTAGATGATAAGGTCAAATATAGTGCATGTACTGAGTGTGGTACATATCTGGTGTCACCACTTTCAGTCGGCTTTACAAAGAATTTAGTTAAACTTGTTCTTGTGTTCTAGTAGTAAAACGCTATATCTGCGTAAAATTTCTACCTCCCGAATAATAATTAAGATTTAGTATAAGACGTATACAGATATTTCATGTAATTTGTCGCTATAGGTTGTTTTTCGACTGGTTATGGCATTTGGCCGATTTTTCCCATTTTTAGATTTAAATTTTTTTGTATCATAGGTGAGCTAGGGTTCAAAATGCACTTACAGCGGCCATCGCCTACTTCGTTCAGTGATGCGGCAACTAAAACAAACCCTCCTGCTCTTATGGGAAGACTCGCTTATCGGTACTATTTTCTGCACTACTTCAGGAGGACCCGGAACGGCGTAAATAAAATGAACCAGTTCAATTCACCCACTTCTAGGTCCAGCATATATGAGCCAGCTTCATGCTATAGGCTCGTCTTCTTTGTACTGTGTCAAGCTCTATCGCATTCCCATAATACATATTTAATGTAGCTTTTAACGGCATTCCAGCTGTCCTTGAGAGCAAGCATTTTGCTGATTGTATTGATCGGCGCGATGTCAACAAAACTGCTCCTGAAGAGCATCTCTTTCCACGAGCCACCCGTCGGAACTAAAGGATGTGTGTTCGGTGTCATCGCTCGTTCGCAGTATATGTACCTGGAATTGCTTACCTTACCCATGCTGCATAGGTTTTTCCGGATCCGAGAGAAACTGAGTCATGAAATACTTCACTTCCCCGAAATTGATTTCAACCCAATTGCCTATTGTTGGAATGAGTTTCGCCAAACATCTGCTACTTGGTTCAGGGTCCAATCGGCTTTGCCACCATTGCATGTTTTGACATCTCCATTCGGCGCCGCTAGAGGTGTCGTTTTTTTCCTGGCATCCATTCATTCCCGGGCCATGAAGTCGACCGGTATCTTCCCGCTGATCACAAACTCTGCTGCGCCTGAGACAGTACGGTAGGTTGAAGCAACTCTGAGTGCCGCTGCTCGTTGTACAGCCTCCTCTGCTTTGCGCTTGGTTTTGCAGTTTAGTGCATCTCTCCATATTTCGCTGCCGTACAAGAGTATTAAGTTTTTGGCCGTCATAATCAGCCTTCTTTTGTTCTGATTAAGAATTTCAAGATAGAACAAAGATAGAACAAAGTTACTCTAAACTTGAATAATTCTCTCTCTAAATTGAAAAAAAAAATCAAAATGTATTTATTTTTCATAAATCATCACAACAACACTTCAACTCTCGACAGAAGCGAACTATCTTGACGTCAGTCTTAAGAAAACGCTTACGTGGAACTCCCATATTGAGAGAGTTACTTCAAAAGCCACAAGGGCATTCTTTGCCTGCACAAGGCTTTTTGGTAAGACATGGGGACTAAACCCTAGAATGACCTTCTGGACATTTACCACAGTTGTGAAACGCATAGTCACTTATGCATCCTTAGCATGGTGGCCCAAGGTCAAGCAAAGAAAGGCAGCAAACGAATTAAACAAACTGCATCGCCTGATATGTGTTGGTATTAGGTACAGGGGCTATGAAAACATGTCCTACTGATGCTTTGGGTGTGCTCCTGAACATACCACCGCTTCCAATCTTGATTGAAAGGGAAGCTCGCTCGAGTGCCTTAAGATTGAAAGGTATATCTGAACTTAAAAGTGGAGATATGAAAGGACATTTAAAGATCTTAGAAGACTTCCTACATAGTCCCATTCTTCATAGGGATGATATACTATCACCCAAACCAATACTCTTCAGGAACTTCCAAGTTATAATCAATGAACGAACAGACTGGAGAACTAACTCTATCACTTTCAAACCAAGCTCCCAGCTATGGTTTACTGATGAATCCAAATTGGAAAATGGTAGAACAGGGGCAGAAATCAATGGGCCTAAATTCAAAAAATCGATTCCGATGGGACTCTACCCAACAATATTCCAGGCAGAAATACATGCCATTGAAATATGTGTGAGAGAATGCCTTAGCAGGAAAATGATAGGTACTCACATCTACATACTTTCAGATAGCCAAGCGGCTCTAAAAGCCCTTCTATCAACAACTATCACCTCTAAATTGGTAAATGATTGCCTAAACCTAAAGCGC
This sequence comes from Anastrepha obliqua, assembly GCF_027943255.1. Classification (NCBI taxonomy): domain Eukaryota; kingdom Metazoa; phylum Arthropoda; class Insecta; order Diptera; family Tephritidae; genus Anastrepha; species Anastrepha obliqua. Next base: position 124,638,236 of record NC_072894.1, read on the forward strand.
GTTAGGAAACCTCAACATAGTAACACTATGCTGGATTCCGGGACATGAAGGACATAAAGGAAATGAAATGGCTGATGACCTTGCAAAACAAGGAGCAAATATGCAACTTACTGGTCCTGAGCCTTTCAGTGGACTCACAAAAGGCCACATTAATGAATTCCTTAGGAAATGGGAAGAAAGGAGTTTGCTGCACACTGGCTAAACTGTGCCGGTCAGCGTCAAGCCAAACTATTTCTAAGTCCCAACAAAGGAATATCTGACAAGCTACTCTCACTAAGCAGACTTTATCTGCGTCTTTTACAGGATATCTTACAGGTCACTGCAGCCTGAGGTATCATCTAAATAAGATTCGTCTATCTGAGACCAATGTCTGCCGCTTTGCGAAATGGACATGGAAAGCTCAGAACATGTGCTTTGTGAATGTCCTGCGTTGGGCAGACAGAGACTTCACCACCTTGGTGGTATCGTAGTATCTCCATGCAATCTTTGGAACAACAAACCCAAAATTGTGCTAAAATTTTTAAAAAGCCTAAAACTCTAGTTTTACAAAATAGGCTTTTTACAATAGATCAGCTCTGGTCCCAGTGCGTAATGGCCTTCTAATAATAATAAAAATAATATTTATCATATTTATTATTTATTATATTTATTTATAATATTAAGTAGTCTCAACAGTACTCACGGCTTCAACTGCTGATGACAGACACACAGTTAGCTAAGTACGTGGATTTGCTAAGCGATGCTGCTGTGTTGTACTTGACTCCTATAAAAACAAAGTCAAATAGAAATCCATTAAATTTTCTCTCACTCGAAAGTTACGCATTAGTGTAGTACACATAGACGAGGAATTGCTTAAAAACTTACATGCATACATACATATGTAATAAAGTATAATATAATGGAATACATGAATGGATTTACTTGCGCGTCCCCTTCGAGCAGTAAAATTATGCAACGAAGGCAAATATACTTATACTTATACTTAGGTTAAAAATAAATGAATGCTTTTGTGACAACAACAACAAGACGCACATCACAAACTTAAGGAAGAACTCGGCAAAATACCCAACAAAGGCTGCATCCTTTGCGCCAATAATAGATATATTTATTTATTTTTTTTTATTGACAATTGTATCTACAGTTAACTATAAAACACAATAAGCTTATAGCTATGGCTACTGTGGCCTTAAGCTAATATATATTTTTTTTTTTTGGTAAATGAGGTTGTGTCTGTAATACCCAGTTTGTTTTTATTACAAAAGGCTTTAAATTACAAAATTAAAAATCAAATTCTTAAATCTAAGTCTGAAAAGTATTTGAAATCGAAAGAATTAATTTAAAAATTTGTATTAAAACTTAAAATTAAATAAAAGATATTAATAGTCATTACATTTGATTTAACACAAAAACAAAACAGAAAGAAAATGTAACAGAAACAGTGTAAAGACAAAGTTAAATAATTATTTATTACTGCATCACTGCATTAAAGAAAAAACAGCCTTGGTGAGGATAAAAAACGATATTTAGATATAATCAGTAATTGGTGCCTAGAAGACTCAGTTAATTTTAATTTATCATAAAACTATTTCGGCGTTCTGAATTCTATGTACTTATGTATAAAGGGTTTTCCAATAACATGCGTTATTTTCAATACCCCGCTATTTCGTAGATGTCACTCTTGAAGCTGTCATTTTTTGATATTTGACCAGTAGAAACTACGCCATTAATAAAAATGGAACGATGGTTAATGGTTAATGGTTAATGGTAGTAAAGGGTTAAGCACTGCGACCATATTGACCTATTGTGCACCCTATGCTGTCTATTGACTGTTAAGTATGCTTATGAATTGTACCAGCTCCTTCTGAGGGAGTGATTGAAGGTCTTCATCTGTAAGCATGAACTTGTTTAAAAACCATTGCCTTCTATGCGTCAACCCCGGACATTCGATGATGAGATGTTCTATAGACTCCTCATCTTCGCAGCAAAATCTGCAGGTGCTGATGTTAGTTATGCCTAATTTATGTAGGTGTTTGTTGCAGGTGAAGTGACCCGTGAGGGCGCCTGTGAGAGTGCGAATGCTCTTTTTGTTTAACTGAGGGCCATGTTGGCTCTTTTAGCGTTGAAACTTAGGAACTTTTTGGAGTGTCTAAGACCCTCTACATTGTTCCAATGCTGATTTAATAGAGTTTTTTACTTTTTGTTTTAGGTTGTTTTTGTTGAATCCGAACATGGGACTAGGTCCGATGAAGTTTACATCTGCTCCTTTTTTGGCTTGAAAGTCTGCCTTTTCGTTGCCGTCATATCCCTCATGTCCTGGTACCCAAATTAATGAGACATTGTTTTTGGATGACAGGTTATTGAGTGCATTGTGGCATTCTAAGAGAGTTTTTGAGTTGTAGGTATAAGTATCTAAAGCTTTTAGAACTGATTGGCTGTCCGAGAGTATTCTAATCTTTACTCTCTTGTGATTTCTACGTTGCATGATGTTTGCTGCTTCCATTATTGCGTGTAATTCCGCTTGGAAGAAGATGGTGTCCCTGGTGAGAGTGAATGATTTGTGGATTATGGGCCCCACTACACCTGCTCCTACACCATAAGATGTTTTTGATCCATCAGTGTACCATTTTTGTGAATCATCATTCATCCATTTTGGGTTTGTTTTCCACTCAATCCTCTCAGGAAAGGTAACTGGTATCCTTTTGTGAAACAGAGAGTTGGGTCAATGTGGTCTGAGACTTGAGCCATGCTTATGGTGTTTTTGATTTTATTTAGGATACTTAGGTGACCGGTGAGGTTGCCTAATTTGAAATTTTTTTTCATGTGTAGCATGAGTGCTTGCGTAGCTGCTTCCTCTTGTATTGCTATATGAAGTGGTGGGAGATTAAGGAGTGCTTCCATGCAAGGAACGATACACGCTTAAACAACGCATTGAAATTATTAAAGTTCACTATAAAAATGGTGAAAATGTGGCAGAGACGGTTCGTAAAACTCGAACATTTTTGGGTCATCGTGAAGCACCTTATCGGACCGCAATACAGAAATCGGTGAAAAAATTCGAGCTGTTGTGACAAGTTAGTGATGTGGAGAATAACTCCCGTGCACGTCGCTCAAGAACAGCCGAAAATATTGATGTTGTAGCCGAAAGTATTGAAGAAAACCCAAGTTTATCCATTCCTCGTCGTTCCTTGGAATTAGGCATTCCACAAATGTCATTACACCGCATTTTGCATAAAGATTTAGGTCTTAAAGCCTATAAAGTTCAGTTAACACAAGAACCCAAACCGGCCGATCATCAACAACGTCATGTCTTTGCTGATTGGGTCGCTGAAATGCATGAAAATCATCCGGAATTCCATCGCAAAATCATCTTGAGTGATGAGGCCCATTTCCAGCTCGGTGGGTTCGGCAACAAGCAAAATTGTCGGATCTGGGGCTCAGAAAATAAAAGAGTTATTGTTGAAAAGCCTCACTATCCTCAACGTGTGACTGTTTGGTGCGGTTAATGGTCCGGCGGAGTCATTGGAACTTACTTTTTCGAAAATGAAGCTGGAGCAACAGTTACGGTGAATGGATTGCGCTATCGAGAGATGGTTAACGATTTTTTATGGCCTGAATTGGATGGTACTGAACTGTACAACGTTTATTTTCAACAAGATGGCACTACGTGCCACACAAGCAATAGCATTTTTCTTTGAATATCAAAATAACACCTCTTATTGGAATACCCTTTATATGGTATTAGCATGAGCCAAGTTTTATGAAACGACGTTTTTGACATGTATCCTAGCAGATTCAGATTTTGCAAAGAATTCTAGGAAAAAAAGTACATGATGCAGCAGATGTTTTTCATGGTAGAAATATAAGTACACTCGGAGGTTTGCCATTGCCTGCCGAGGGGCGACTGCTATTAGAAAAATCATTTTCTATTATTTGAAGTTTATGTACGGAGACTGGAACCTACGTACTCCCCAATGGTAGTCACGCACCAACCATTCGGCTGCGGAGAGGATAACTTAGACATTAAATCGCAAAATTCGAAGCTCTTGAAAAGCTGGTGGGCCAAATAGACGTATGCGATGAGATCTGACGTGGAGTGCCTGTATTGATGATTACATAATACAGAAATGAAGAATGGGAGAAGTGGCAATAATATCTGGTGTTTTTTAAAAGCTTTAGAGCACGAAACGATAACACAAAACGGTTATATTGTTGGAATGAATTTTGTTTATTATACTCTGATCGATAATTTTATGGCATTTATTTTATAAATATAGATAATTTTTTGAAAGAAAAATTCAGTCAGCATGATTCGATAGCGCTCACCATCCACCGTAACAGCAGCTATCTCCTCATGTTTGAAAGAAATAAGGTCAGAAGATGCTGCCAATGCTCTATGAACTTCGGAATGAGATTTATTATTTTTTCAAAGTAAGTTTCCAAAAAAGTAAGTTTCATGATTACTTACCAAACGTCAAACCCAAAACAGTTACTTTCGCGATTTTGACACGTTTGACGTCAGGTTGCTTACTAATATATTACAAAACAAAGGAGCAAAATAAACCGATGTGAAAATTCAGTGAATGGGTTGATAATATTGCGGTTTGTGGGATTTAAACTAAAGAAACTAATTAAAACGAAGTGCCGCGAGTTAAATTGTGAAACAACAAATTAATATAAAGCCGCCAAATGCAGTTGTTATGCGGAAGACGCCGTGGCAAATCTTGTGTTGGTTGTTGTTGTAGCACTAACTTTTTCATGTCAGTGTAGTGTAATCAACGGTCGTCTTCATCAAGCTCATCTAACGGTAGACCAGGAAACATGCTGTTTCGACGAGTTGGGTCCAGAGGGAGAGGACTGTTAGATGAGTGGGTTTGATGGAGCATGTGAAAAGGTGGTTAGTGTCGTGCGGGGTGCCTTCACATGCCGGACATATGTTTAGTATGCCGGGGTCGATTATGGATAAGTAAGAGTTTAACCTGTTACAGTATCCAGAACGTAGTTGTGCCAATGTTACGCGGCACTCTCGGGGAAGTTGGAGCTCTTCGCCTGCAATGGATGGTGGTTGGACTCCGATGAGGGCATTCGGGGGTCGGGAGCTTAAGAGGGTGGTAAGGGTCTCCCGACGAATGTCGTTGATTGTCTGTCTGTACACTCTCCGATCCAGTAGTTGACGGTATGTTTTGTCCTGGATCTCATCCGCGTAATTAAGGATGTACCTCCTCACATGCCTGGAAGGTGGCTCAGGCTCAAGCAGGTGTCTGCATGGGTGAGGCCTGCGGTAACACCCTAGCAGAAATTGCTTGCTGAGCAGTTTATTATGCTCCTTCACAGGTAGCATATGGGACTCGTCATGGAGATGTTGTATTGGGGACATCAGAAGAAATCCTGCCGCGGTCCTTATGGCAGTGTTTTGGCAGGTCTGCAGCTTCGTCCACTCCAAATCACTGGTTGCAGGCAACCAGACAGGGGCAGCATAGTATAGAACTGGCCGGCCTATTGCCTTGAAAGCAACATTTCTTTCTCTTTGCCCCATGGGCTGCCGGCAAGCGATTTGAGGACCTTGTTGCGATTCTGTATTTTGGTGGCAATAGCGGTTGTGTACGTTGAGAAGGAGAGCAAACTGTCGAAGGTAACTCCCAATATTCTGGGGTTGTTAACAGTTGGAGTTGGTGTGTCATCTACTTTCACCATACGTGGCAATTTGACCTCCTTTCTCCAGGTAGGTAAGAGGATCGCCGTGGATTTAGTGGGGGAAAGTTGTAGGTTCCTCGCAGGGAAGAAGCGAGAAAGCGTAGGAGACCTGACAAAATTCCTCTGGTAGCTGGGGGTGTTTCGAGATATAGAAGTTAAAAAGCAAGGGTAAAAGGACACAACACTCTGGAACTCCTTGCTTTATTTTCTTCTGTTTTGAGATTTGGTCTCGAAATAGCATCGACGAATACCGGCCACTCAGGTAGTTTACGGTCAATCTCTTCAGACTTGGCGGGAGTGTCATCTAGTAGCGTGGCATGGCTGACTGTATCAAAAGCCTTTTTTAGATCCAACGCTACTAGGACAGTCCTCCCGCAGGGGCGGTTTTGGGCTGGGATCAGATGTTTCGTAAAGAGTGGGAGTAAAAGGACTTCAAGAGTCTTCACTACTGGGGAATGGAGAGTTATCAAACGATAACTGGCGGGTTTCTTAGCTTGCAGTAGTGGGTCCACTATCCCTGATTTCCACTTGTCAGGAATTATGAGAGTGGCCATAGACATATTGAAAACCCTAGTAAGGTATCCTACCCCCAATGGACCCAGCTTTTTCAACATCAGCATGTTTAGTCCATCAAGGCCAATAGCTTTAGATGGTTTCATATGGTTGATGGCCCCTGAACCTCATCGCTGGAGAAGGCAAGTGGCGCACTGTTGTACGTCAGTTTGTACAGCCGTCTGGTGGCATCTATGCTTGGATCTGTCGGCCGGAGGATGCAGAATAAATTGCCCCCTAAAAAAGCTTGCGCTTCTCTTCGGATCCGACGAAGTACACCCGTTGAAGGTGATATCCACTTTCTAGTTGTGCTTCGTCGGGTTCGACAAGGACCTTATGGTGGACCAGAGCTTGGTCACACCAGAGGTGAAGTTGCAGGACGACAAGTGCTCTTCCTATTTGGTCCGCTTGTGTTGGGTTACCTGTTGCCATATTTCCAAATTGAGATCCTTTATGCGAGGATTAAAGTTGATGTATAACCGGTGATCCGCGGAAACAAAGTCAGCAGGCTCCTCCATCGAGATGATGATGGGCAAGTGGTCTGATGCAAGCGATAGCATAGGTCACCAGGTTATTCTATTTATCAGACCGGCGCTAGCAATTGTGATGTTAGGCTGAATGTTGAGTCGTCTATCTGCTCTGCTAATTGATGGCCCGGCAGCCGGCATTCCCATGACTCGGATTTTTCCCGACCAAGGGCTACCACCCCAGTAAACTGTCTAGTATACCGTACCCACCCCCAATCTATCTTCTATTGGTAGTTTATTTTGCTTTCGCCTTTGCTTTCCCAAAACGTGATTAATGAAATTCGATAAAAAGAGCCACAATGTTCCACGAAAATTTTAAACAGGCAATTTTACTGAGGGTCACCATAGATGAAAAACTCGAACTAAGATAATTGTCCAAGAAAGTTAATGCTGACACATTTGGTATAGATACATTGAAAATGCATACAACTATGAGCACTATATATGTATATATAATTGGTGCGTAAACCCTTTTTGGGTATTTGGCCGAGCTCCTTCTCCTTGATATTGTTCCACAAATGGAGGGGCCTACAGTTTCGAGCCGACTCCGATATTTTTTATGAGGAGCTTTTTCACAACAGAAATACACTGGGAGGTTTGCCATTGCCTGCCGAGGGGCGACCGCTATTAGAAAAAAATTTTCTTCATTTTGGTCTTTCACCGTGATTCGAACCTACGTTCTCTCTGAATTCCGAATTGTAGTCACGCACCAATCATTCGGCTACGACGGCCGCCACTATGAGCATTGGGAATAAATTATTAGAAATTATTATTTTATTTTATAACAAATTTTTTTACATAAGTTGATACACAAATTAATTTGAAGTGGGACATTTTAAGCCGACATTCGCTACCAATCAGAATAAAGGGCTCCCGATTCCATAATCTACTTTTGTACAGTGAAATACAGTTACGTAGGGGAGAAAGAATCGTTTCTTGTTCTTCATAGTTCTTACAGTATCTGCAGCATCTTCGAGAAAGTACGCCTAGTCTTTCAAAATTGCAACGTTCAGTCAAAGTTCCAGCCACAGTGGGTACATCCCTCATTCTCAAAGAGTGAATGCTTCGTAATCCTTGTAATCCAATCTCGGTAACGTTTGCGTGGATATTCAAGTAGTCGTACTTTTATTGCATATTTCAGCAGCTCGTCTAAATACATTCTCTGTTCTACAACTTTCCACTAGTATATTTCATACTAATGCAAAGAACGGGCGGTAGGCAGATAAAAACGATTAACCAAATTCAAAAGTATTTAGACTAATGGGGCAGCTTTGCAACAATCCCATGCTGAAATTATTTGATGGATTGTAGTTTAATTTAAGGTGTACGAAGTGGCGAAAATTTTTAATTAGAGTAGCCATAAATGTTAAACTGCTGAGCAACGGATGTTCAGCCAGCTAAGAACCACTTCGAATAAAAGTCTACAATAAGCCATGGTTTGGTTATTATCTCGTAAAACAATTTAGATGCGGGTAAACGTTTTTCACTTCTAAACGAGAGACCAAGACTGTACACTTCATTTAAGCGCTTTGTCGACTGGAAAGATGAGAAGCCACACACTTTTAAGTACCTTTTGATCTTTTAAAAGAGTTTGTGACAAATCTACCCAAAATCGTTCTTGCTAACTTTAGGTTGGTCAAGAAAACAATAAATGACGAAAAGGTGTCGACATTCAGCTTGGTGGTACTGTTAATGAATTGAGATGGATTAACTTCGTCTGAGCTTATAATACAGTATATTTGTAAGCAACATCAGGTCCCTGAGTTATATTTGAACTGATATGTTTCAAATATTTTAAAAGAACTTTCTATCGGAGCAACGAAGCAGTATAACACTAATGGATTCCCTATATTTGCAGAACCACAGCCCGTCACGCACTTTTTGTATTGAAACTCGTCTCTCCTTTCAATTGTTGATTTCGCCACGCTTTCATTATTTATCTCCTGAGTACCTCATCAGGCCACTACTGCCGATTTTGGATCAAATGTAGCACTGATTACGATTTTTTTTTTTTCAAGTTTAAAACTCTCTACCTTGATTTACTTAAATACACAATAGGGAACATCCACTAACACTTAGGTAGTACATCTCCGCATCCCAGCATACCATCAAACAACTTAAATTCTAAACTCACATTTACACCAATTTTCCCCAAGGTATTTTAACGTCTGCCTCGTAGCATTTTCATCAGCGATGAGTAGCTGCTGTTTGCTAGAATGGATGTAATAGTTGTGGAAATGACCAATAAGTAAACTTGAAAGGATAAAACGGAAATGAGCGCACAAATGTAAGAAAAGACTCTCACCGAAGCATTGAAGCAACGCAGGAACACGGAGCCAGCAACGACTAAGCGGGCAGAAGCAGCAACAGAACAAAAGGATAAACGAAGTAAAGCACACACAGTCAAGTGTTAGTAGGAAAAAAAAAGAACAAAAAAGAATAATTTCAGCTTCTGAGTGGCGAGCAGAACTCTGAAAGTGAAGTATGAGTATAAAACCAAAGCTAATGTAAAATTCAACACTTTGTTATTTATGCATGGGTATGCTGTGTGGCCATGGAAGCCAGTGAGAAATATTGTTGAGTCAGTGAATTAAAATAATGGTTTATACATATATGTATATGTATGTGCACACTTAAGGATGTAGTTGTGGCTGTTTACAAGGGACTTAGGCCAAGATGCTATTTCAATTTGTGGAATGCACTTTAAATGTTTCAATCCAAATGGAAATGGACAAAATTTAGGAGGACTTTCAGAAAGAAATACAAAAGTATTTTGAAAAGTCCGTGCAAAGTTAGACAGATGGCACTACTGGCGCATATCGAGGTCATGTTTAGAAGTAGTACCTCTTGGAAGAACATACACTAAGTCAGATCGATCTACATATTTCTTTATGTTTCGCATTCGCTTGAATCGAGGAAGTCGCACCAGCTCACACCTCAGCAGTTGTGGTCGCAAAATTAATGGAAGAAGAACTCCAACTCATGTCACATCCCCTCAGACTTGGCTGCTATTTGGACTACTATATGTGCCCCAAATTGAAGAAATGCAGAATGCAATGAATGGTATTTTTTCAGACTAGAACAGTGCTGTATTTTTTTTTTTTGTTTTACATACATTGCCGGCCGCCGTAGTCGAATGGGTTGGTGCGTGATTACCATTCGGAACTCAGAGAGAGAACGTCGGTTCGAATCTCGGGGAAAGTTCAAAATTAAGAAAAAGTTTTTTCTAATAGCGGTCGCCCCTCGTCAGGCAATGGCAAACCTCCGAGTGTATTTCTGTCATGGAAAAGCTCCTCATAAAAAATATCTGCCGTTCAGAGTCGGCTTGAAACTGTAGGTCCCTCCATTTGTGAAACAACATCAAGACGCACACCACAAATGTGAGGAGGAGCTCGACCAAACACCCAAAAAAAAGGATGTACGCGCCAATTATATATATACATATATACATTGACTCGACAGTATCGATAACACGAGTCTATTAATGGTGGAAACATTTCATTTTCATTTGATTGATGACTTGCCAGGTTTTTCATCCACCTCTGAGACTAACGAAAACATCAACAAAAAACCAAGGGACAGGTACTCGAAGATTATGTAGTGCACATCAATCAAATTACAACCGAAGATAATGCTTGGGGATGAAGCACAATGTTTTAGGGCAAAAACACTTTGAAACCTTGAGAACTCAGCTCTGATTATTTTACAAAAACACCATCACACTGCTTTCTGTTAGCAAAAATGTTGTCGAAGGCAACATTACCGGCAACGAGATGTTGGTTTCTGAATATGACATAGGAATGAACCAAAATTCATCAGAATGACATTCCTCAAAAAAGTCAAGATCGAAAAACTACAGCAAAGTCGATTCTAAGTCGAGGTTTTATTGACAGTTCTCTTTGTTTGTCGAGAAGTGCTCCCTACCAATTTTCTTTCCGCTTACCCCGTCTTTCTGCTTGAATAATCCTTATTTCTAATTATTTCAAGTATATCCCTTCTCAACGAATAATTCAAATCCTTTTTCTAATTTTCATGTAACAAAAAAAAGGCGCAAATATTGCAGTCAGAAGTAGATAACTGCCATCATTAGTATATACAAGTAATCCCACCACCACCACCCTTTCTCTACTCCGAAAAACTATACAGGGTGGCACAATCAGTTCATGGAGTAGCGCTGTTCTTAGGCAGCAACAAATTGCCACCCATCATGTAAGATCTACAACGGCATGTAAGATCTACACCTGCTTTATTAAAATATTTGCTTCGATTATAGTAACCCCTACAAGTAGCCTCGGACGTACGAAGCTTTGTAAAGGTCCGATGCTCCTCAAAGTAATAAAAAGAAAACATAGGAGATGCTTATGCCGCTACAGCTACGGGTGACTTCTGCTTACAACCGGGACCTATATTATCACTTCACATAAGGGGTTTTGCAATGAGTGGGATTATTAATGGGAATTCACAGAACGAACAGAAGTAATTTTCGAGAGAAGAGAAAGTAATAATTTTTTTTAAATAATTGGCGCTTACATCCTTTTTTGAGTATTTGGCCGAGCTCCTCCTCGTATTTGTGGCGTGCGTCTTGATGTTGTTCCACAAATGGAGGAGCCTTTAGTTTTAAGCCAACTCCGAATGGCAGGCTTGCCATTGCCTGCCGAGGGGCGACCGCTATTAGAAAAAAACAAAATAATGAAACAAATACGAGGGGTGCCTTTTATATTTCGGCATTTGGCAACCCTGGTGTTGCAATCTGGCAACTGACAGCTGTATCGCAAAGTTTGACATTTTTTGGCTTTTACGTACTCAGAACGTTTTGAAATACCAGCGCTATTTGTGTTGTTTACAGTAACTTAAATGATTCATCTCGGTCCAAAAATGGAATTAAATCGTAAACATTTTCGTGCGATTATTTTTTACAACTTCCGACGTGGATTAACTCAGCAACATTGCATGGATGAACTTAATTCATTTTTTGGCGATGAAGCTCCATCAAGGACCAGTGTTTATCGATGGTATGGTGAATTCAATCGTGGTCGTAGTTCACTCCAAGACGAATTTCGTGAAGGTCGTCCGAAATCAGTTGTTGTTCCGAAAACCATTGATGCTGTGCGCGAACTGATATTGCAAGATCGTCATGTGACCTCTCGTGAGATTGAGACAATCTTAGGCATTAGTGGCATTTGACTGTCAAAAAAATTTGTTCGCGTTGGATCCCACACAATTTGTCAATCGCTCAAAAAAAGGCTCGTGTCGATTGGTCGAAGGAAATGCTCGAAAAATACGATTGCGGGGCTTCGAAACACGTCTATGACATCGTGACAGGTGATGAATTATAGATTTACGCGTATAAGCCCCAAAGTAAATAGCAGTCGACTGTATGTGTGTTTCAAGATGAGCCAAATCCAACAAAAGTTGTTCGCGCACGAAGCACTTCCAAGCAAATGGTCGCCTGTTTTTTCGGAAAAACTGGACATGTCGCAACCGTACCACTGGAACAACGCAGAACAGTAAATTCTGAGTGGTACATAACCATTTGTTTGCCAGTTGTCTTCCAAGAAATTAGGAAAACCAATCGCCAAAGACGGATCACTCTTCACCAGGACAATGCGAGCTCTCACACATCGGCTCAAACAATTGCATTTGTGAGCACCCAAAACATCGAATTAATGGGTTATCCGCTGTATAGTCCTGACTTGGCACCGAATGACTTCTTTTTATTCCCGTACGTAAAAAACAAACTGAGAGGTCAACGTTTTTCGACACCTGAAGAAGCGGTTGCGACATTCAGAATGCATGTTTTGGAGGTACCTCATTCAGAGTGGCAGAAGTGCTTTGACAATTGGTTCAAACGCATGCAAAAGTGTATAGATCTTCATGGAGAATATTTTGAAAAACAATAAAGTGATTTTCGATGATTAAAATTTGTTTTTGCTCTCTAATCCCGACATATAAAAGGCACCCCTCGTAACAATGAATAATTCAACCGTTTTCGTTTACTTGACAAACTCTCAGCTACATTTGGTCATTTGTCCTCTATCATAAATTGTCATTTTACATGAGTTTTTGTTATTTTATGCTTAAAAAGTTGGCATCGAACCTACAGCCGATTTAGTAAATAGTTTCAGTTCTTGCTGCAAATATGGAATATCCAGGAGTTGAGTGCGCGCAAGCAGATACTCGTATTATTGGAATCTTTTGATTTTTCTCGTTTCTTGGACTTTCAATTGCAAACAAACAACTTAGCCACTTGCAAATTCTACTTCACCTTTAATATTAACATAAGAATAATATTCATATCACATCTTACAACTTTTCTCCTTCAACATGGTTTATGCATTACTTCTATGTTAATTTATTTATATCCTATTTCTCACGCACTCCAAGTGTGTATGTATGTATGTGCATACGTAAGCCTGCATACCTGGGAGACTATTTCGAATTATTTTATTGCTGCGCATTGTTCATTTTACTTATTTTCGGCAATTGCGGCTTCTTGGACGGAGTCATTAATATTCATTGTGTTTTACGGCAGCAACTACTGTCACTTAAGCAATATGGTATGTCACAAATACTCGTACATACCGGTCGTAATGCATATGCATAAGTCATGAGAGATAGTTTTGCTTGGTCGTTTAGGTGTAGATATACAGTAGAAACTCGATTCTTGCACATCTCGAAACTGCATTTGCGATACAAAGTTTTTTTCATTGCGTACTCAGTACTTGCATCATTAGAAAATGTTTACCTCGATACTTGCAACATTTTTGTTTCGTCTTTCACTTGTGCCCTTTTTGCGTTGTGTCTTTGAGAATAAAGCTGGGGGAGCACCATCGATGGTCGTTCAGGTGGTGACATTTTTTGAATTGAGTCAGCTGAATGAATTTAGGGGAAGTACCAACTAAATTAATCCGGTCCAGGTGAAAGGGAAAATTCATCCAAAAATGGCAAAGCCAATATTCAATTAGTTTTCAGATTAAAGAACCGAAAGCTTAGCAATTATTAATAGGACTATGAATAAGTTCGTGCGGTTTTTTTTTCGAAATTTGAAACTTTATTGACGTAAAATGGTTACAAATTTAATATTCAAAGTATTGTCCATCGCTTACTACTACTTTTTCCCATCTTTCTGGCAATTCACGGATTCCCTTTGTGAAAAATTCGGTCGGTTTTGCCGCAATCCACGAATCGATCCATTTTTTGACTTCATCGTAATTACGGAAGTGCTGGTCAGCCAGGCCATGTTGCATCGATCGGAAGAGATAGTAATCGGATGGCGCAAGGTCTGGACTATACGGCGGGTGGGGTAGGACATCCCATTTGAGCGTTTCTAAGTATGTTTTGACCACTTGTGCAACATGTGGCCGAGCATTGTCATGTTGCAAAATAACTTTGTCGTGTCTATCGGCGTATTGCGGCCGTTTTTCTCGCAGTGCTCGGCTCAAACGCATCAATTGTCGTCGGTAGACATCCCCCGTAATCGTTTCATTCGGTTTCAGTAGCTCATAATACACAACACCCAGCTGGTCCCACCAGATACACAGCATAACCTTCAGGCCATGAATATTCTGCGCCGACGTCGATGTTGAAGCATGGCCAGGGTATCCATACGTTGCCCGACGTTTTGGATTGTCGTAATGGACCCACTTTTCATCGCCAGTCACAATTCGATGCAAAAAACCCTTTCTTTTGTGCCGTTGAAGCAGTTGTTCGCATGCCATAAAACGGCGTTCAACGTCTCTTGGCTTCAATTCATACGGCACCCAATGGCCTACCTTTCGGATCATTCCCATGGCTTTTAAACGTTTGGAAATGGTTGATTGATCAACTCCCAAAGTTTTTGCAACCTCTTCTTGCGTTTGAGCCGGATCTTGATCGAGCAACTCCTCCAATTCGGTATCCATGAACTTTGGCGGCGCACCCTCGCGTTCTTCGTCTTCCAAGCCAAAATCACCACTTTTAAAGCGTGCAAACCACTTCTGGCACGTTCGCTCAGCTAAAGCATGCTCACCATAAACTTCCACCAAGATACGATGACTTTCGGCTGCTGTTTTCTTCATATTAAAAAATTCCCCGCAAAAACACATTATTTGGCACGAAATTCGACATTTTCAAGTGTGGTAAAAATATTGTTGTTTACGCTTCAAATAAAAAACTTATACTGACGTTTGTGCCTTACGACAGTAGCTCTCCAATGAATGTTTGGAAATGTGGATCGATGGAATAATAATCAAGTTACGCCATCTGTTGTAAAACCGCACGAACTTATTCATAGTCCTATTACTTGCCAAAATCCATGAAAAATTATCAAATAAGAGTGACAATGCGGTTTCCGACGCGGAAAATCAACCCTTGGCGCAATAGAGGAGGTAGTAAGTAGCGCTCAACGCAGACGGCACTACCCGAATCGCATCACAGTCTGGGCTACGCTTGATGTACAAAATGCCTTTAACAGCCCACGATGGGCAGACATTATAAAGGCACTACGAGAAAGGTTTCGAATACCTGCATACCTGATAAGGATTCTCCAGTGCTACTTGAGCGAGGCGCGAAATGCTGTAAAACACACCAGATGGTCAGAAAACAAAAGCAATAACGTCTGGCGCAGCTCAAGGATCTATACTCGGCCCCGATCTCTGGAATCTGAGCTACGATGAGATATTGAGCATAGAAATGCCAGAAGATACTTACCTAGTGGGATACGCGGACGATATAGCGGCGGTCATACCAGCTCGGGACACTGAGTCCCTACAAGGAAGCTGAACCAAGTCATGATAAGGATGCAAATATGGTTTGAGGACCACGGCCTGGAAGTCGCCAAACATAAAACCGAAGTCATCCTTATGACACGAGATCACATGCCACTCGAGGTCAGCATGCAAATAGGCGGCACGTCCATAGTGACCCAAAAAGTAGTAAAATACTTAGGTATTCAACTTGACTGCAGGCTTACTTTCTGGGCCCAGATATGGCATGCGGCTACCAAAGCAGCAAAGGTCACGGGTATGCTAAGTAGATTAATGGCAAACATCGGTGGGCCAACACAGAGTAAAAGAAAGCTAATTTTGGCGGCCACAAGCTTAATTCTCCTGTACGGCAGCGAAGTATGGGCGATTGTGCTAAATTGCAGAGCCAACCGCAAAGCACTGGAGGCTGTGCACCGAACAGCGGCACTCAGAGTTGCCTCAGCCTACCGCACTGTCTCAGGCGCTGCAATTTTCGTGATCAGCGGTCAGATACCCATCAGACTCATGGTCCAGGAATGAATGGATGCGTGGGACACCAAGAATAAACACGTAATCACTAGCTTCCCAGAACGGAGACGCTAAACCATGCTGCGGTAGCAGAGCCGATGGGACACTGAATCGAGTCTCAGATGGACGACGAAACTTATTCCATCAATTGACAAATGGGTCCAAAGGAGCTTCGGAGAAGTGAACTACTTCTTAATCCAGTTCCTCTCGGGCCACGGCTACTTCCGGAGTTACCTATACCGAATGGGCAAGGTAACCGATTCCGAGTGCATATACTGCGAAGCACCGAGCGATGACGCTGGACACACGTTTTTTAGTTGTGACAGATGACTGGCGGAGAGAAATGCTCTGAGGGAGAAAATCGGCGACATCGCACCGAGCAACATAATCAGCAAAATGCTCGAACGCGCGGACAACTGGAACGCGGTAAAGAAATACATCGAGAACGTACTACGAAAGAAAAAGATTGACCTCGACACAGTGCAACAAAGCGAAGCCGCACAGATAGAGACAAAAGAAGACGAGCTAGTAGCATGAAAGCTGGCTACAAATATGGTGGACGTCAGTGAATAGAATTGGTCCTTTATGGATGCCGTTCTGGGCCCTGCCGAAGTAATATAGAAAGCAGTTCCGGGAAGGGTGTCTCCCCAGAAGGAGAGGAGGGATCGTTTTGGTGTGCACACCACACGACGCAGTAGATGACGGTCGCTGTAAATGCGAAGGCATTTTGAACCCTACCTCACCCACCAAAAAAACAAAAAAAAAATGGAAAAATTCCGACGAGTCTGGCTTATTTTGGAAGCTCTTACCGGATAAAACTTAATGCGCTCCAGGATGTAAAATCAGTAGGAAGGGAATAAGCTTCGTTGCTTGTACAAATGCTGCTGAAAATCATAAGGTAAAAATAATGGTTATTGGGAAATCGGCGAATCCGCGCTCTATCTAAATATATCACTATATGCCTGTTGTATACAAAGGAAATAAAAGTGCTTGGGCGACCTTATCTTTATTTGAAGAATGATTTCACTGAAAATTTGTTCCGGAGATATGTTAATGTTTTTTCGAAACAAAGACTCCTGTTTTAATAAAAATTGCTTGAATAAACAAGGTGTTTTTATGCGCAAAATCTTCCACACACAAACAGCAGTTCTTCTTATTGATAAGGCTCCATGCCATTCCAAAGACGGCAAGTTAAGGAGCTATGGCGTCCAAATATCGGTACTGTGTTTCTCCCAACTGTACAGTCCTCTTTTCAACAACTGTTTGAAAAAGCGTCTGATGGGGTTGTACGATATCATTCCCCTTTCGGAGATACGATTCCATATAGCTGATGATGAATCCAATATTCAATTCATAGCACATATTCTTCGGGAAGTAGAACCATTTCAGCAAGTCTCCCAATCTGAAATCGAGCAATGGATTGTTGAACCTCATTAAACCCCCCCGCTTTAAATGAAGCCGACGAAACAGACGATGGAGCAACTACGATGTGATGCTAAATATGAATAAAATTACAAAATTACTTCAGACGAGGCATTCAGAACTCAATATATGTTTGGATTGGACAGAGCAAAACAATGCTAGCTTAAACGATGTTATGTTTCTGCAGAGGCTCAGAAACTGAGGTACTGAACAAACAAGTGCCCACAAAACAAACCTCAATAGAAAATTTCTTTAATTTCAAAGAATCGGTTTAAAGTGTATCTAATTAATGTATTAAAGACAAATGCACTTGGAATTCTGTTAATAAAAAAACTATTTTAATATGTATGGAAAAAAGCTCAGTACTTGCGACAACCTCGAAACTTGCACCGAGCCCGATTTTCATGACGTGCAAGCAGCGAGTTCCTACTGTACTTGTAATTATGATTGCCATGTGAATGCCTACATACTGGTGTATTTCATCTATGCACTCCAGGTATACCCATGCAAGTGTATATCGAGCAATTTGTATGAAAGATTTTCTGATTTATTTTGACTTGAAGTCACAAAGCTGTCTATTTTAATTTAATTTCACTATCACACGTTTTAGGAAATTTATGAGCGTGTATTGGCGATGTTAAACCCCGAATCTTGGTACTTTTAAGTATAGAAAATTGACTTCCAAATTTATTTGACAAAAATCCTCACTGGAGGCCAAGCAGCAGTTTTTCGCGACTTATAACATACTTAAGTATGTTCAAGGAACAGTCCCCTGCATGGTAAAAACCTCATAGCGCTATGAAAATTGGAACAAAAATGTTTCCCCAATATCAGCCTACGCTAAAAATATCAAAAATTTCAATTAGTCTCGCGTGAACACGCAGAATAAGCTATGATAAGTGTTGAGGACATGAGTAAAAACTTTAGCGACCTAAACGGCAATAGAACATTCTTTTTGTACAGCCGCTACTTCTTCAGCAGCAGTCTTAAAACAGCAGAAGGTTATATAAATTTTTTAATAAATTATTAATTTTTGATAAGTTAAGTTAAAAGTAGTAAACGCAATTGTGAGAATTTAGTTTCTATAGTTTTTCGCGCATCGTATTATCAAATATATGATATTGGTTTGTCTTTTAATTTAAACTTATAGTCTCCTTTTATATATACTCGTACACACATAAGCACAAATAAAATTATATAAAGCAATGGAAAAGTTGCACAATAAGCTGTTATGTGAAACAACTCTTTTGCACAAAAACGTGCGGCATGGCGCTGAACGTGTTAATGTGCGAAAAATTGATACGTGTTTACGTGCAAACTCATCTTTTAAATTACTATTAAAAGACTCAGCTTTAAGTGGCTTTGAAGTTTTTGCACATAAATTCTAAATCGAAAACCTTAAGTTTCCAATTTTTGGACTCCTATTAATGTTCTTAACAAAAATAGAAGTTTTCATATATCATCGCTCCTCGGCTGGCAATGGTAAGCCTCCAAGTGTATTTCTGTCATGTACATTCTGTATTGTTCCGCCTTAAAACCGCTAGTAAAAGAGAGTTCCTTACAATAGAATGCACTTTAAGGTCGTGGGGAGTCTCCGACTGTCACTCAAAGTGAGCGGTTGTCTTTTCTTTCGTGTGCTCTGTACTCTCTAGCCATTTATGGTGTAATCCACGTGCTTTGCCAGTACTGTGTTTGTATCCCTACATATTAATTTCATTTACCAAGTGTAATAAATTAAACTTTAAAGCCAATCGTTTTCAGTTATTGTGCAACTATGGCCCCCGGGCACCCCTCCCATGGGACTCTAGGGACTAATCGGTTTACAATGCTGGCCGATAGTTCCAAAATAAAAAAGAAAAAACAAAAGCAAAACAAACAAAAAATAGACATTACTGATATCTTTGACTTCCCAATTTTACCAACAATAATAAAAAATACTAGAGCAAAATAAACCAATTTCACAATTTTCCTGCTTTGCTGTACATAAAGCCATATGTGCAGTCAGTAGCGAAATCAATACAGTGAGTGAGCTTCGTGATGGTAAGATTTTGTTGCTAGTGAAGAATAAAAAAATAGCGGAACGCTTCATTGCTTTAAAACAACTCCCGGGTATTTGTAGCATAAAAGCCAAATATCATGATTATTTGAACTTCACCAAAGGTACAGTGTTTGCCCTTTCTTGAACAACGTCAGTGAAACTGAAATCGTGAGTGAGCTAGGTTCACAAGGCGTAGTTGCTGCCTACAAGTTTCAAAGGAAAAATGAAAGTAATCAACCTACTCCAAACGGAGTTGTGTTGCTAACATTTGACCTATACAATTCACCTGGACAACTCGATATCGCCTGGCGCAAGGTAAACGTCAGACAATACATCCCCAACCCCATGCGCTGCAAAAATTGTCAGGTGCTTGGGCATACCATCAAACATTGCAATCTCCCTAAGCTGCTCGTTTTCGCCAAGGAGAATTTCATAACTCTTTACCGAGCGAAAAGAGTCGTTGAAACTTTCCCTCCCTGGCTCATTAGCCCCAGATCATTCAAAGATGTCTTACTCAGCTTGTCTAAGCAAAACACACCAAACACGGTATATCGAGCTACATTCTCGGAGACATTTGAATGTTATAGAACATCTGGATGGAACTTCATTTTCATTGATGGATCTAAGACTCCGGACTACACCTCTCTGGCCGTAATCAACCAAGATGGAGCCGCAATATCCCAATGGCTTCTTTATCCAATGTGTACAATATTCACTGCTGAAGCCTTGACAATCGAACTAGCCGTTGAGTATACAAGGAAAAACAAAGGGAAATATACGATTTGTTCTGACAGCAAATCAAGTCCAAAGAGACAAACGCCATCCTATCGGGTGAGTCTGACCCCTAATTTTTTGAAGCAGTATACTCGTCTAAGACTGGGTCATACAGTTTTTACCCACTCACACCTTCTAACCAGGAAAAGTCACGGAAAAGTTTACGGGACTTAAATAAATTAACAATTTTTCTATTAAAAAGACGACTGAAAGCCTCGTAGCTAGTGTCGCTTTTCTTAATTTATACTGTAATTTATTATTGTTATAAATAAATATATGAATAAATAAGATCATAGGCGTGAAGTAAAAACTTGACATATGAAAACAGTTTTTTATGTCATTGGTAAACAAGACAAATAGCAAAGGACCCAAAAAAGGCATAAGTGCGTTGCAGTTGATGGGCAGTACTTTGAAGGCGATAATTTCACTTTTAAGGGATAAATTTGCATTTTGAATTTTCTGAATATATACTGGGGCCTTTTTGATCAAGGTGTTATAATTGCCGCGTACATCCTTTTAGAATGTTTAGCCGAGCTCTTCCTCCTATTTGCGGCGTGCGTCATGATATTATTCCACAAATGCTGAAACCTATAATTTTACTCCAACTTCCATTGGAAAGTGATTTATAAGATATGAATAATAAATAATATATATAACATGCGAAGCTTTTTTCATGCTTTTTTGGCACTCATGGGTTTGTCATCGCCTACTTAATTGAGACCGTTTTTAGATGAAACTTTTTCTGCCATTAAGATTTCACGCCCAGAGTTGGTTTCGAACTTGGGTCATGCGCAAGTGCACTCGGCTACGGCCATCCTCAAATTTTGAATATTTAAGGAAAATTTTTTTCATATCATCGATATTCCAAAACTTTAAATAAATGATTTAGAAAATGTATCTATCTGTAAGTCTATTCCTATTTTGATTTTTTTTTATGTTTTGATTTAAATATGCTATAGTTTATTTTAATACAATTACATAGTACACATTGTAAAATGCTTTTAGCTTTTACCAAAAACATGAAAATTTTATTGATATTTTTGCTGAATTGAAGAATTTTGTATTGCGAGACTTATACACAGAAGTTAGATCCTGTTATGGTTCTCGAGATTCCGAAGCTGCATTAAAAAGTTACACCCCGAGATGAGTTCCAAACATCGCTGTCCAAAAATGCACTAAACAAGTTGAATTCCGAGGAAAATCCCGAAATCCCTAAATGAACAATCACCGCTGGTATTTGCATCCCTGGTATGCACGTGTGCACCGAAATATGTATTTATGTACATAAATTTTAATTTTATGTAAAATACCACCATTAAGTATCTATCAACACAATAAGCTAAGGTAATTTAGTGCTTTTGTATAGCAAATATTTATTTAAACACTTGCATGCAATACATATACTGAAGATTTTAAAACACGGATATGCAATTCATATTTCCAATTCAATAAAAAAAAATATATTATAATATTTTACCAAACGCGGACTAGTACTCTTGTTACTAGCCGAAATAAATAAAATAAAGAAAACGTTTTTTCTAATAGCGGACGCCCCTTGTGAGGCAATGGCAAACCTCCGAATGTATTTCTGCCATGAAAAAGCTGCTCATAAAAACCAATTGCCGTGCGGGGTCAGCTTAAAACTGTAGGTCCCCCATTTGTGGAACAACGTCAAGACGCACTCCATAAATAGTAGGAGTAGATCGGGCAAACACCCAAAAAGGGTGTAAGTGCCAATTATATACATATATACATGCTAAGGCAGTTCAAAGCCAGTGAAAGAGGTGAGGAATTTTCATTCACTTGCCTTTATTGTCAACCGTTCTTTTGTACTAACTGCTTCTTCTTCTTCTTAGCTTCACAGTCTGTGGTGGACCATACATAGCTTCAATTTCCCACTTACCAACATGGGGTACAAAAGACCATGAGGTCAAAGTGCAAACCTCATAAAGAATCTAAGTCTGCTTCGACTTCATCAGGCCATCTCTTTCTTGGTCCGCTGCTCTTTCTGCCTATTCTATTGGGTGTAAGGTAACACTTTTTTTGAATTCTTTCATTTTGCATTCTTATAATGTGGCCAGTCCGTCTAATCCGCTGCGCTTTAATAAAACGAATTACATTCGCACCTCCAATAAGGTTTTCAATTTC
Organism: Anastrepha obliqua; assembly: GCF_027943255.1. Lineage (NCBI taxonomy): Eukaryota > Metazoa > Arthropoda > Insecta > Diptera > Tephritidae > Anastrepha > Anastrepha obliqua. The sequence continues at coordinate 124,660,639 of NC_072894.1, forward strand.
GTTGCTTATATCATTCACTTCGGTTTATATCATTCACTTTCATTGCCCAGATTTCAGACCAATAAGTAAAAACCGGACGTATTAAAGTTTTATACATTTTAACTATGTTCACATAACAGTGAGGAATCGATATGCATTTAGACATATCTACAACAAAATGCTCAGAATGATGAGACAAGGCAACTTAGCCGTGTCTCTCCGCCCGTTCGTCCGTCCGTTTGACCGATAACTCGAACGAAAATTAATATATTTCAATGCAACGTGATACAGATATTGGAAAATGGGCTAAATCGGTCAATAACCACGCCCATCATACGACGGTTATTTTCAAAAAAACAAAAGCGGTATCTCTTTCATAAATAACAAATGTTGAGTGCCAAAAACGGAGTTCGACGCAAGTTTTGCAAAATGGGTGGTGCCACGCCTTGTTTTGGAAAGGCCGAGCAAAGAAGCACGGATAGATTTGGTAACTCATAAAACACTCAGGCTAAAAAGCCTATTGTATTTAATATTGCCACGCCTACTTTTGAGTAAATGCGTGTAACTCGACAACGACTTAGAAAAATTCGTGAAAACTTATAGCTGTTGTCAGCTAATTAGAAACGCTCCCTTTTGATAAACGCTTGATGAGCATAATATTAAACTGTTTAAATTTACCGTTATTTTTTCTCTTAAAATCATTTGCATTGCTTTTGTTACTCTATTTACTATCCAATGCGCCTAGTTTTGTAGTTGTGAAATTGAAGTACCGTTAATATTATCCAACGCAGTGCATGGGTTACTTGGTTCAAGGTAAATAAACTGAGACGAGTAATTAGAAACAGTTGTTCAATGGAAGCATATTCGGCGAGTTGTGTTATATTAATAGTAATATAATCGACTTTTTGGTATGTATATATTTTAAATTGGTTGTTTAAAAGCAACTAAAATATTCGTCTTCAAGATGTGTAATGGGAAAAAGCAGCAGCTGTACACCTGCCCTGCGCAGCTCCATTTTTGACCTTCGTAAGGCTGGAAAGTCGTACAGTGAAATTTCTAAGCAAGTCAAATGCTCAAAAAAATGGTTTTTAACGTCTTAAAGCATATCTAACTTCTTAAGACTGTTGACAATGTTCCACGTAAGAAAAGGCCCCGGAAAACTGCAACAGAAATTGACCGCAAGATAGCAATCATCTCCAAAAGAGACCCAAAAACGACTTCCACTGACATCCAACGGGAAATTCAGGACCAATATAATTTCGAAATATCCAAGAGGACAATTGCTCGGCGTCTGGTCGAATCTGGACTGCATGGCGGAGCAGCACGCTAGAAGCCCCTTCTAACCAAGATACAAAGGAGACGGCAAGTAGTCTTTGCGAGATCCCATTGGTCATGGACTCCAAATCAATGGAAATATATCGTTTGGAGCGATGAAACCAAGATAAATCGCATAGGCCCAGATGGTAAAAGGTATGTTCGACGGCCAATCAACCAAGAATTCAATCCTCGCTACGTTTCATGGGTAGTGAAGCATTGTGGAGGATCAATCATGGTGTGGGGATGTTTCTGGTGGAATGGTGTTGGCCCAATCCATAGAATTTATCGAATTTTAAATAAGGAGAAATACGTCGAAATACTAAAAAATGTAATGTTGCCGTGGGCTGAGGAGAATTTGCCTGTTATATGGAAGTTTCAACAGGATAATGATCCAAAGCACACGGCAAAGTTGACGAAACAGTTTTTCGACGAAAATTCCATCAATGTTTTGGAATGGCCATCATCCAGTGCGGACTTAAACTCAATAGAGCATCTCTGGGATGACGTTAAAAAAGCCGTGAGTGCCAAAAATATCCCAAATATGGATGTCCTTTTTGCCGAAGTAAAAACGGCATGGCAAGCAATACCTGTGGCGCGCTGTCAGAATCTCATAACATCAATGCGCAATCGATGTGAGGCAGTGTTGAAGCAAAAGGGTTGTGGAACCAAATACTAACATAATCTTTATGTAGATTTGATAATACATTACTGTTTCTAATTAGTTGTCCTATCCAAATCGTGCATTTCACATGCTTTAAAAAAATATATATATATATTTAATAAAGAATTGGTATTAAATTGTTTTCCACTAGTTTCTAAGTTGATCATATGTTTAAATAAAATTGGCAAAAAGTTATGAAAATACGTGTTTAAAAGGAAAATGGAAAATTTATTTTGAAATGAGTGTCGTTTCTAATTAGCTGTCAAGAGCTGTACGTATACGAATCTCTCCCCACCTCATTCCCCTTTTAGATCCCACATAAACATTATTGAGATCGGATAAAAGGCACGCTCACTTCTTATACGTAAACCCTCTGGGAATGCAAGTTATAACTCGAGAAAAAGTTTAGATATTTTTATTTTGCTGCAAGGTAGGTTTATGTTTAAAATGGTTGAAATCGGTCTATCCCCTGTGTAACGTTAATTTTGTTTCATTCACTCACTATTTTTAATGTTCCTCAAGTTATTGATTGACTGGTTGTAAAAGAACTGAAGGGTGTCAGTCTGAGCCAGTGAGTGAGCCTTTATTTATTTATTAAACACTCTGGCGTTAATATGCTTTTATTTGAAGGAAGAAGGTTAATGGCCACCCATATACCCCCTGTAAACAAGGTGAAAAGTATAATCGACAATATAGGTACCCTTCAATGCCTGCACCCACAGTTTAGTCTTCTTTCTCTCTCTATAAATCGCTTCGTTTGATTTGTGTCTTTGTTGCTTAGAAATATTGTATGAAAGTAAGTAACGCCTAGAATTATGCAACTAACTTGTTGACCAAACCACCCACCCTCTGGATTTGATGTGTTTGTGTAGGCCATTTGAAGCAATTTTACGATTGTTTACAATGCTGCTAGCGTATAGCAACTCCAGTCCATTGGCCGAACAACTATTACACACACATTTGTAAACATGTACACACATCCATTTGTGCTTAAGTCAGTGTGAAGTGGCAAAACAACAGCCGCGGCCACTCACTTGGCGAGTATTTGCAGTCCATTTGCGTTGAGTACGCAATAAATTGGTTGTTCTGTTAAATTCTTCGGGTTACCACTTCAATACTCGTAGCTCCTCCACTATAGCAAAAGCAAAAGCAACCCGTCATTGCTGGCATATCTTTTCGGCCGCTTGCTTTCGTCTGCCTTTGCTTTCTATTGCTAGTGTGTGGGAGATGAGGTAGGAGTTTTAACCACAAAGGTCATCATGCATGACTGTTGCTATTTTGTTCATACATATGTATGTATGGATGTATATCCCTACATACTTATATAAGCTGTTATGTATTTGCGCGCCCTGTTGTGGCTCTTTTATTTTCTCATATGACAAATCTTTTTAGCCTTCTACTACTTTTATTATTTGCAGTAGAGCTTTTTTGTTGTTTTCGAGAATTTTGTTTCTATTGTGAACACTTTTTTGCATAAAATATGTTTTGCCGACAGCATTGTGTTTTTCTATGCTTTGTTTGTTTTATTTTACTGGCTTTTTGGAACTTTTCCATTTAGCTTAGTTTGGCTTAGGTGCTCAGTTTCTACATACAAAAACATAAATGAATTTGATATTTTGTTTATTTTTCGTTAATGTATGAATAAATTGCTATTTTATTCATGCGGTTGTTGTTGACATAAAGAAACGGATTAAGTAGGCCTGATGGGATATTCTATTGATGTGAGCATATATTTACAGGGTGGCTTACGATACGCACTACCAATATTTTTGCAACTTATTGTTAATAAAACTTTTGAGCCATCTTTTACCCAGTAATTTTTATCTTAAAATTTATTGATCCCAAAAATTAATAATATATTTTTTAAAAATGCCCAAACTTAATAAAAAAAAATAAAGCAAATTTTTTATGTTACTGTTTCTTTACCCCAAGAGAGTAGCCAGAAGTAAAAAACAATATATATATTAGGGCGGGTCGATTTAAAAATCGCTCATTGCTCTGTGAAAATCGTATTCTAGGGATCAAAATAAGAAACTTTGCCGAAGGAACCATACTTCTAAAACGAATTCTGATGTCCCCCAATTTGGGTCGAACGAAAAATCTCACTTTGACCCATTTAGAGTGCTCCAATCGAGTGCAAATGTATGACCGACCCCACTAACTTTGGATGGCCGATCCACCCATGCCAGTGGCACACCCCCTGGAACTCCCCTGGGGGGTTCCCTATACAATCATTTCAAAATATCACCATTTTTGGCCTTTACATGAGAAAATAAACTAAAAAGTTCGACCCAAATTGGGGGACATCAGAATTCGTTTTAGAGGTATGGTTCCTTCGGCAAATTTTCTTATTTTGATCCCTAGAATATGATTTTCACAGAGCAATGGGCGATTTTTTTGCCTCCGCACAAATCGACCCGGCCTATTATACATATTTATATTTATTTACTAACCTTATACTCAACGTGTCTTTTATTACTCAAATTCCTTCTAAGCTATTGAAAAGTTCGAAATTAACTCTTGCTTTTTGGCTAAATTGCATTCCCATCACATCCACTATCATACGCTTAAAATCTTGCACCTTCTATAGTCTTCCATATTTTCAATAAATAGAACCTGAAACGGATATTTTTAGTGTTTTTTGTCGTACAATGGTTTCATGTGGTACACAATATATGATTTACTTTTCATGTGCATGTAATGAAATCGAGTGCCTTTATGTCAAAATCATAAGAAATGGTACAGTCCATAAATCCGCAAATACGGCAGTATTATTTTTTCCACAAAGTTGGATGTCAACATCATCAGCATACCCGGCAATTGTAGGCTCTTATAATAAATGATGCGTGAGCGATTACTTTCTGCAGCTCCCACAATCTTTACTTAATCTTAGGTGTCCAAAATGAGTTAATAGCGGTGAGTTAATAGCGGTCCCAGAACCCATTTTCTTTCAATTTCTCCTCTCTAGTTTCCAGTTTACTTTCTTGTATACCATATATTGCCCTTGGAGTAGAAGGAGGAGCGATTTGAATTGAGAGCAGAATGTTAATATGAGACTCCTTTTACTGATTTATTATTAACTATCATTCGGAATCAAGAGAGACCTTAGGTTCGAATCTCGATGGAACACCAAAATTAAGACAAAGTTTTTTCTAATAGCGGTCGCCCCTCAGCAGGCAATGGCAGACCTCCGAGTGTATTTCTGCAATGAAAAAGCTCCTCATAAAAGAAAATATCAGCCATTCGGAGTCAGCTTAACACTTTAAGTCCCTCCATTTGCGGAACAACATAAAGACGCAAGCGACAACTAAGAGGGGGAGCTCGGCCAAGCACCCAAAAAGGGTGTACGCGCCAAAGGGTTTTCCAATAAGAGGTGTTATTTTGATATTCAAAGAAAAATGCTATTTCTTGATATAAATGATCGGATGTTTATTTCATTATAAAGAAGAAGGTATGCCGTTAATAGTGGAAAATAACATCAGGCAAATTATCACCACGACTACGCTAACAGGACAATATCCTTATCCTTTTCATGAAATTTTCCATAACCGGATTGCAAAGTTTCTGCCCTACATCCTCGATAGCCTCACGAATTCCATCTTTGAGGTCTTGAATCGACCCTGGGCTATTGGCGTGGACCTTCTCTTTCACGTTTTCCCCCAAAATAAAAGTCACAAAGTGTTACATTGCAAGATCTCGGTGGCCAATTGTGATCACCTCTTCGTGAGATAACACGGTCCGGAAACTTTTCCCATAAAAGATCAATGGTTTTGTTGCTTGCGTGGCACGTGGCGCCGTCTTGTTGAAAATAAACGTTCTCCAGATCAATACCATCCACCTCCAGCCATAAAAAATCGTTAATCATCTATCGATAGGGCAATCCATTCACCAATAACACCTGTTATTGGAAAACCCTTTATATTTATAAGTAGCCTTCAAAGGTCTTGTGTAGCAGAGGGCTCTTGTTCCTGCTGAGAACGACTTTGTTTTTATTTACAAGCATAAAATTTTATCAAGACAGTTCGAAGATGTCAAGATTGGTTAAGTGGTTGAACGGTTTTTTAAATTTTGGATAATATACAATACAAGTCAATATCAAAGCGAATCCTTGCTCTCCTTGTGTTTGCGACTTGATTTTCAAATTGTTAAGTTAAACTGCTTTTAGTAACTTTTGAATTCACATTTCTGTTCCGACTTTTTTTACGTTACGTAAATTTAATTCAAATTATTTATTTGTATTTAGTTGAAAAACTGTCATACCTTTGTAATTTTCAAACACACTTCACCTGAAGTAGGAACAGGTTGACCTAAAAATCCGCTTGAATTAAAATCCTAGCTGATCCTTTTTTCGAGATAAGTGGATTTTAGCATTTTCGAAATTTTTTCAAAATTAAGCGATATCTTTCCTCACCATCTAACGAGATAATATCCTGGCGCGTTTTTTTTTTTATGTGGTATCCCCTGTAGGCCTAATCCACTTCAAAGTTACTAACTTCTCACTATAAAATTAATGTAGGAATGAAATTAATAATAACTTGGGCATGTTTCTATAAATGCTGTGAAGAAAAAGTAAGAACCGCTTTTTTTAATCGGCTGGAATATGAAGAATCATTTATTAAATTTATTTTGAATCTTTCCCAAAATTTTAAAAATTCTCTGTGAACAGATTCACCAGCCTGTTCTGACCACAAACCCAGACCATCGTTGTTTAATAATGGCATGCCCTCTTTCAAGTGATCAAGAATAATATGCAGTTTTAAAGTCTGAGATGTTCCTGTACTTTCTAGATCTTTGCGAAGTTGTTTTAAGTTCTCATCTAAATCGGTAATATTTGCACGTTGCGTGGAGAAACAGTCATGTACAATTTTGATCATTGTCCTAAAAGCAGCGACGTATGGCTGTAATTTCAAAGGACCAACATGCTCGCAAATTTCAGGATCAAGTAGTTTATCCGATTCTTGCAGAAGTTTTCGGTAGGCATTACCCTCGAAAATTTCACCCTGATAATTTTTTGCTACTAACTTCAATTTTGATGGCCAAAGCAGAGCCTTTTCACGCCCTACAGCAGGGACTATGCCGTTCCAGAATAGGTGTTTTGTAAATCCTTGTAAAAGATGAAGTTCAGGCAAAACACATTTCTGAAGAACGTACTTGTTGATGTCATCTTCTTCTTCATCAATAAGGACATCTTCATTCTCCGATTCTTTTTCATAAAAAAAGAGAGGCATATTTATTGTACTGTAGCATTCCTTAGCATACTTTTAATCTTTGCCAAAACATTTAAATTTATTGTAATCATCATTTAAATTTTTAAATGTTTTCAAAATTTTATTATCTAAGTCAAATTCCATCAATTCTTCTTTATCGGCACCACCACGCAATTTTCCAAAACTTTGCAGTTCACTCAAGGTGATGAAACAGTAAGGGCAAGGATACGTTGCTGTTGCAGTTTGCTATCCAGTAGTCGATTGGAATGTGTCTAACCCTTCAGTATTAGAAACAAATTCGTTTTCAATTTTTTTATTCAAAGTTACCCTCATTTTAGACCCTGTTGTATTTAATAAAATATCACCATCGTTCGTACTTGCTTCGGACCTTTTTCGTAAAATCGATGTTACTACTTGGTTTTGTTGCTTTTCCGGTAGTTTTTCTACTAAACTCAAGGCGTTTTCACGAGCACGAGATGAAGCAGGACCTGCGCCACAAGAATGACGCACACCTTTGCCAATTTTTTTAAAACATTTACTGCAAATGTTCATGGACGTTCTCTTTTCAGCAATACTATGTCCACTTGTAGAGGGAAGTTGAGCATTTGAAGCAGCTCCATAAAGACCACAACTTTCATCTATTAAAGTATGAAAAGTGCGTACATGACCATTTCCCTTAACTATTTTAGAGTGACCTTTGTATCGTGCCGTTAGACATATAAAACAATTACAATCATAAGTTGTTCTGGTTTCTTTTGCTAACTTCATGTCCTCGTAGTTAGGCATTGTTGGAAGTGGCCTCTTTGCATTACCCTTCTCTCGTTCCATTATAGTTTTTCGACAAGTACTACAAATGCTAATGGGAAATTTAGAATTGGAAAATTATCGTTGACATGCTGTTTAATTAAACCAGCAAGATTTTCAGTAATTAAAAATTCTGATCTTTGACGATTGCCAAAAACGATTTTTTTACCACATGTTGCACATAATTTCAACCTATTTTCTTCGTGATCGCATTTATGATCTAAGTGAGTTGAAAGAATATTTTTTTCCATGATCTTGCAGACCATAAATAACGAAATTTCTGAAGAGATTACTTGTTACTGATGAACAAGGTACAAATGAAAATGAGCGGCTATGAAAAGAATAGGCTTCTATTTTCTGTTGCCGGAGTGCCCGGTAACTAATTTTATTTGATTAATCGAAATAGCGAGTTTAGTGCTTTATCACGTATGTATATGGACACACACACAAACACATACACATACATAATAGCACCGCCAAGATACATTATCGCTTAATTATGAAAAAATTTTCGATAATGCTAAAATCCACTTATCTCGAAAAAAGGATCAGCTAGGATTTTAATTCAAGCGGATTTTTAATGTACTATTAATGAACAACAAATCGCCGCTTTCAGTTTTTATTGGCATTTTAGGTCAACCTGTTTCTACTTCAGGCGACGTGTGCAAATACAGCTTTTCAAATACTACTTATACTACTTGCAAATACTATTTTTTTCCGAACAGTTTTTTGGATTTTGCTGCAGCTTTAACGCAAAGAAATTTGTTTGTGGGTGTGTGCGCATGTTGTTGGTAGTTTATTGGGGATATCAACCAGTAAATTAACTTACATAAATAATTGCTCAATTTCAATTCTAAGATGTTTTGAATACTTTTCAAATTACTTCTATTGCCTAAGTTTTCTATCTTAAATGGAGTAAGATTATGGTTCTCAAGTAAATTTACCTACCCAACTACATATTTCATTAATGCGACAAATGTAATCCCTGCCATCTTATCGTTATCTTCATATGCCTTTATTGCCGAAACCAAATTGCATTTCAAACTCAGTCATAAACATTAAGAAATTTATTCTCTCTCATTAACACATTGGCGCTAAATTACTTCGAGGAATACGTTACACGCACTACTCCCGCTTCGCCGCCTCCACCGCGAATACAAATTACTCGTGGACCTGTTTTGTGGTAACCTTAGTGGCGGCGGCGGTGGTGACTACGATGCGTAGCGTTCCGTTAATTGCTGTGAAACTAATTTATGTGTCATCACACAGAATAATTACATGCTACCAGCTCACACACAGCACCTCGCTGTCCCCGTATTGCTCATGCAGACGCAAACAGCGGCTCATTATTGGCGCCACCGCCATTGCACGTATGCATAAAGTGGTTACCACAAATACATTTCCACTTTGGGATTCGTACAAGTTTATGTTTACAAGGCCATTACAGCTATCAGCATAGTCATGAAATTTACAAGAATTTTCATGCATGCATTCCTTCTCCGCCGACAAATTCTTGTTTTCTTTTTCATTTACGTTAAGTGTTAATCAATATTAGACGAGTTTATTCATAATATACAAGAAACACGTTATACACACACATGCATACGTATATGTAAAAGTGTGCAACACATCAGCGCACACAAGTAAAGGTGAGGCTGACGTGCCGCCACATCCATAAGCAGCGTCACATTTCACTTCTTAAAGTGCATCAACTCATATTGACGTCGTGGCATCATCAATTATCCTCCTCCCATCATTAAACTAGCAAAACTTTTTCATATATTTCCACGCTTTCTATACAGACTTGCTTTGACGCTTTCGAGTGGCTTAACACCAATAAAATCAAAAGTGTCTCACCGTTCTTGGCGCACAAAAAGTTCGACAGCGGTAATGAAGTAAATAAGTAAGTAAGTAGGTATGTATGTATGTGTAGTGTGGGGTAGTAGGCCCTCCGAGTCATCTTTAGAGTAATGCTCATCCGAATCCCTTTTTAACGTTAGCTTTGACGGCTGGCACAATTCGACAGCTCTGAAGTGAAATATTTTCAATTTACTAAAATATTATCGATCTTGCTGGGGAAGTGTATTCCAATAATTAAAACCCAATATGGAAACGATTTTTCGTACATTGGGAAATACTGGCCACAATTGATAACAAGGTTTCAAATTGCGGTACAGGAAGACGAAAGGCGATGACTTCTTATTTATTAAATGTATAGCCTGTCGCAAAATGCTTTATCTATAAGTAATTTAGATGAGTGGATCAAAATTCTGCAATACAAAATTCTTTTGGGTAAAATTCTGGAAAAGTGCGAACAAATTCTGAATAGCCTAAATTTCTTTGGGTCACAATTCTCTATTTTCAAAATTCTCTGAAGACAAAATAATGTACAATTACTCCTTTGGATCTTAAAATTCTGCGTGCAAATTAATTTTGGTCCTTAATTTTGTATTATTTAAGGTACTGCAAAGAAAAAAATGTATGCAATGCTTTCAATGAAAAAATGTTTTCTTTTAACTCAAAAAGAAGTGAAAACAATGGCAACTAAGCAATAATACATTGATTATGTATATCAACAAATTAATAAAAAAAAGATTTTTACTCTGACCCCACGGTATATTGTGCCTCTGCTCATCACAGTATCTCATCGAAACCCAGGTCCGGTAATAAACCTAAGGTAGAGTTGAGTTGCGCTGAGTGTACTTGTTTTTATTTCGGGATGTTTTGACCTTGAGTTGCCTGAACCTTCTTTTATTATACCCCAGTAAGGACTTCGGCCCCTAATATCTGGCACCAGCGTCTCTTTGCATTACCTCTTCACTTCTAAGCTTCTCCTTGTTGGTGTGTTATCCCATAGCTAGGAAAGGCTCAGGTCCTATTAATAACAAAGACGAAACCACTCTAGAAAATGCATCCTCTAATTCTAAGCCGAATGGGTTGGTGCGTGACTACTATTCGGAATTAAGAGAGAACGTAAGTTCGAATCTCGGTCAAACACCAAACTTTAGAAAAATTGTTTTCTAATAGCGGTCGCTCCTCGGCAGGCAATGGCAGGCCTCCGAGTGTATTTCTGCCATGAAAAACAATATATATCTGCCGTTCGGAGTTGGCTTGAAACTGTAGGTCCCTCCATTTGCGGAACAACATCAAATTGGAGAAGGAGCTCGCCCAAGCACCCAAAAGGGGTGTAAGCGAGTGTATATAATTTAAATGCTGCCTGAAAGATGGAGTAAAGTTGTAGCTTCCAGTGGCACATACTTCACATAATATCATGCATTGTTTAACTTTTTAAACTTATTCCCATATACAATATTTATGGGAAAAGCATGGGTGCTGTAGTTTGCTTATTATCAATGAAAAGAGTTTTTACAAAATCTTCCCAGTTTTTTTTTCTCACCACTTTTTTAAATAATCTCGTTGTATGAGTTTATACACACGGACCAACTTGTATTTCTACGAATCTCTGCAGTTTCTTTAACATTTTTTGTGAAGATTGAAGTCATAGTGAACATAGAGATCTTATAGTCTTTCTCTTTCATGACATTGGTTATCTAACCAATCTATTTTTGCTGAGTGAATTTTGATAGAGTATAATTTTGAATTTTTTTGCAAATTTCACTGTTCTGATTATTTCACTAACAACGTCCATCCATAAGCTGTAAGATTTTATTTGTCACCCAGTCATTCTGCGCTTGTTTCTTGCGTGTACCTAATGTACTTCTCGTAAGTTTCTATATCACGATTCTTAAATTCTTCCAGGTCAAGTCTGCGTTTTATATATTCCTATTTTGGTACTGAAATGAGTTTTATGCCCGTTTGAGCTAGTAAAAGGTTGTGATTAGAAGGGGAGTCAGCTCTAGGATAAGTTGAAATTTTGAATTGCTGATTCAACTTGCAAAACGCTTGTTAATTAAGCCGTAATTTATTTTATTGCACACAGCATTTTTCCTGTTTTCTACTGGCCGTTATAGAGATACCTCTCGCAACTTGTAAGCTTCTCATTAAGGACGCATTAATCAGGTCTGCAGATCAAAAATGGATTAGCGTTAAAACCTGTGAAATTGCTAGGCAAACATGGCCAAGGCTAAATTTACGTCTGTCCAAGAGTATTATAAAACTGAATAGACTTCAAATCTGGACCTTAGTAGGGGTCCTCACAGGACATTGTCTCATAGGAAATCATGCAAAGAGATTAGGCGTTTACACGTATGATTTCTGTCGTAGCTGCAGAAATGAGGAGGAGTTGGAAACAATTCAACACCTTTTTTGCACATGCCCAGCTCTAGCCAGAAGCAGGAACCGATTTTTAAAATCCTACTTCTTAACGAATATAGATAATCTATACATTTTAGGTATCAGCAACCTTTTACGCTTTGTCAAAAGCTCGGGATGGTTTAATATGGAGAGGGAAACGTAGCTCAACCCCCGCGATTCACAACGAACCCATTTCCCATTTCGTGGTCTAAAGGGGCATCGTTGTCTCTATGTGCGATGCGGCTGCCAAACCTAACCTAATCTTCTGGCCGTTTCGAAGTATAAAGCCTTCTTAGAGGTAAACAGAAGCATGTATTACTTTTTTATATCTATTTTACATTATTGACAAAGCTCAACAAGTCGTTCTCCTCTTTTCTTTCTTTCGCCTAAGCCAAAGTTTCGAATTAGACCACTCACTTTACTAATCAACTTCAGTCTCTTTGTACATTTTATTTGTAAAGGTTCTCTATTTCATTGTAAAATATCTCTATTTCATATCAGGGTCTTGGTATTCAATTGAAAAAAAAGTGTTCTGCCGGATTTCAGAACGTAATCAATAGTCCAATTGGCTATTTCTTCATTATACTGACACCATTTCCGTGGTTTGAGTGTTACTTTTCATAAAAGTATGCAACATGTTTCCTTTATATAATACTTAGAATGTCGATGTTGCATCGTTTCATATGTTGGATGGTATTTGCTAGTTTTCCAGCTAAAGACTACAAACGTTGCATCTACCTCTTTTAGAAGTAGTTTTTTTTGTTACCTCCAGCGATTCTTAGCACCTTCGAATTGACGGAAACTGAGACAGTTTGGCAAGGAAACAAATTTGGTGTCTACAGCTTTCTCTGTGACTCGTTTAATCACTAAAACGACATTTCTCTTCTGACTGTGCCTATATACAGTGTATCACTAAAGCAAGTATGCAGCGATGATTTCACCATGGTACAAAAGAAATAAAACTCAAAAGTAACACTACGAAAACAAAATACAATTTTATTTATTTTTCAAAGTCTTATATACATATTTACAACAAAAAATAATATAAAAGTAATTCTTGTTTTAGCCAGATTGGCTTAATAAGAAAAAAGTCTTAAAATCACATCACAAAAATAAGTATGCATTCAATCAAAAACCGAATTCAAGAAAAATTTTTAAAATTATTATATAATAAACTGTTAATATTTTGTTGGATAGCCTTTACTCTTTTTGACAGCTTTTAACCACGATGACATAGAGTTTACCAGGTTCTGAGTCACAGAAGTTGGAATCTTTCCCCATTCCTCCATAAGTGCTTTCTTTAGGTCATCTTTGCCATTTATTTTATGTTTCCTTATTTATCTGTCAAGATGTTTCCACAAATGTTCAATGACATTCAAATCTAGCGATTGAGGTGGTGTTTTTAATTGCTTTGGTGTGTTATACAGCAGCCATTCTCTCACAACTAGAGCAGTCCTGTTGGAAGACAAATGATCGCTCAAGCCCCAATTTTAATGCACTTTGCTTCAAATTATCCTTCAAAATGTTGAGAGAAATAGTTTTGTCCATTATCCCTTCAATCACAACCAGATTTCCTACAACCCCATACCATTATTGAACCGCCACCATGTTTAACTGTGTCGGTCATGTTTTGAGGATCAAACTCTGAATTTAATTTTCTCCATACTTTTTCTCGTCCGTCGGAACCAAAAATATTAAATTTACTCTCGTCAGAGAAAATAACGGTATTCCAAAAGTTTTGGTCTTTGGTTTCGCGCAGTTTTACAAATTCAAGTCTTTTCTTTCTGTTAGTACTATTTACAAACGGCTTTTTACGGATGTTCCGACCATGAAAACCAGCAGTATACAAAGCACGACGAATGGTTTGTTTCTTTTCCATTTCAGCCTGTATTTTAGGGGCACTTGTTTTGGGGTTTTTCTGTACCTTTCGTACAATTATCCTGCGTTCCTGCTCCGTGAAAATTTTCGGGCGACCAGTTCTTGGTTGGTTCTTAGTATTACCTTCTCTTTTAAATTTTTCAATAATTTTTGGACCGTGGCGTTGCTTTTATTATCTTTGTACAATTTTATTATTAAATCCTTCATATCTTGTGAAAGTTCTTTGCCTCGAAAAGCCATGACCAAAATTTTAGCTTGAATTCACTTTATAACTTTAAAAATAATTCGCGCTTACACAACGAAACAAATTTAATGGTTTTTGTCGCAAATAAATCACATAAAGACTAACGAAATACACAAATTTGCGAACTGCATACATACTTTTGTTATATGATTTTTACCGTTTCCTACGTAATGACGCCAGACAAGATAACGGAACAATATGTCGGCATCGTGTCTTTTATATTCTTGTTAGGGATTCTGCATAGCAATTACATACATACATTTGATAAAAATATGTCGAATTATTTTGGGAATAAATTCACATATTCGGCTGTTAATCATGGTGCATACTTACTTTAGTGATACACTGTATTTCTAGATTTGTCTAGTGGATTTGTCCTATTTTATATTCTGTGAAACACCATTTTCTCATGCCCGTGAAAGCATACTAATTCAAAAAAATATTTATATTGTAGATACTTGCACTTATACCGATATCGCTTTAACAATGAGTGTACAATGCAAAAGCTTTGAGAATTTTTAAGTTGTTGGTAAACCAAAAAATTATTTCCCATATTTTACATAAATTAAGCAAGTTTTAAATGCTGCATTAATCTCAGAACTCGAATTTGCATTTGAATGCAAAAACAAATAAATATCACAGAAGTACTAGAGTTACTAATCAATAAATATATGTATGCACGGCTGAAATGAGTTTAATGAAAAGCAAAAACATTCAATCATTTACAGTTTTTTTGTTTCTCATATGAGCTGAGTTACGATTAAATAAATGTTAAATGCGATAGCATGACTTAATTTGACCTCAATAGATATTTCTCACATGTTTACTTACTTCGCATTTGTGTATGCTTTTCTTCTTCGCTTGTCGTTTGCGTGTACTATTTTGTGGTTGACGGAGCGTATGAACAATCTTGGATATTTTCTTTGCGGTTGAGCAACGTTTATATGGAGAATTGCTCGTTTTTGGCTATGTTTATTAGGTGTTTGCTCATAATAACTGAAACAAGAACCAAATTTCCTAAATGTTATCTAGGCAATGATTTGGAAATAAATTTAAACGCACGAGGTGGGGGAAAGCATTTCTTCGCTTAATTTGCCGTATATGTAGAAACAATGTCTACCCACACACAAAAGTTTAACAAACATAGTTTAATTATTGGGTTGGGGAAAAATAAATGTCGTATTTGTGATTGAAATTTGACGCTTTATTTAACGTACTTTGAATTATCCGATTTAAGTCAAATATGCCACGGCTTGTTCGCAAACTTGTTGCCATTGAGAAGGCATCTTCATTATCCCTCCTTTTTAAAACACCCCTCCTTATTTGCAAAAAACACAGACAACCAGTTTACGCAAGCTTCTTTTGAGGCCAACTTGGTATCACCAAGGGCGTTTTGTATGGACCGGAAGAGATGATAGTCACTTGGTGCCAGGTCCGGACTATATGGTGGGTGCGATAGGACATCCCATCCGAGCTCCCGTAGCTTCTGGTGGGTCATCAAAGTTGTGTGAGGACGAGCGTTGTCCTGATGGAACACAGCACCATTCCTATCGACCAATTCTGGCCGCTTCTGGTCAATCGCCTGCTTCAAACGGTCAAGTTGCTCACAGTAGAGGACCGAGTTAAGGGTTTGGCCATAGTTGAGCAGCTCATAGTGGATACTTTCCTTCCAATCCCACGAAACACACAGCAAGACCTTCCTGGCGGTCAATCCGGGCTTGGCGATGGTTTGGGACGGCTCGTCGCTTCTCGACCACGATCTTTTTCGCTTGGCGTTGTCGTACGTGATCCACTTTTCATCGCCAGTCACCATCCGCTTCAAAAATGGGTCAAGTTCGTTCCGTTTTAGCAGAGAATCGCAAGCGTTGATTCGGTCCAAGAGATTTTTTTGCGTCAACACGTGTGGTACCCAAACATCCAGCTTTTTTTGGAATCTAATCTTCTGCAAATGGTTCCAAACGCTTTTGTAGTCTACACCTAGTTCCTGACTAATCGAGCGAATGCTCACATGCCGGTCTCTTTAGATAATTTCAACGATTTTATCAGCCTCTACGACGATTGGCCTACCAGTACGGGGTGCACCAGAACGAAATCGATCGAACCAACACTGTGCTATGCGAATCGTTACAGTATCAAGCCCATAAACTTCACAAATTTTTGCCTTCATGGCCTTAGACAGCCTCCGAACCATTTTAAGGGTAGTTGAGTCCTGTAAATCTAGGCTGAAATATGTCGATAGACCCAATAGCCTGATGCTAACATGGGTCCCGCGAAGCGTGGGTATCGTGGGTAAGAAGACTTCTGCAGCCATCAAAGTGACGGTTAGCAAACGGGTTACTCTAACCTACAAGCGAGTGATGTTGCCTCTCATATCCGACCGTCTGTCGTAGTTCCCCCTGTCACTAAGCAGAAGGGACTGTTAGCAGCTGATTGGACTGATGACGGCTACTTTCTATGGGCAAAGCACATCTCAGACAGTACACTCTGCCCATCATGTGAAGAGGAGGATGAGACAGCGGGCGACTTTCTGTGCGTCTGCCCGGCCTTTGCTCGAATCAGGCTTGAGGTCTTTGGCACTGATGTGTTAAGAAGCGACCGCCTTGGCTTCTTCGCACCACAAGATCTACTCAGATTTCTTCGGAAGTCGAGTAGATTTACAGAAAATTAAAAAGGGAACCCGAGTGCAGTACAATGGACTTAATTGTGTCTAGGTGCTGTACTTGCTAGTCTGTCCCGACGAAACAAAAAAAAGTAGTTTTCCATTGCAAAGATTTTGGGTTTACTAGTTTTAAAGCTGCGAATGCCAATTAATAGTTTCATGTACTTAAATGTTTCTTTGTAAGACATATGCCTTAAGCTACAAATTATTTGGGAATTTGTCAATGGAGATGTAAACTTTTATAACAGAAAACTATATAATAATTATGCTAGAACTAATTGAATTTGCTGTTGTCGCACAAAACTTAATCACCTATCGCTTTGTTTGTATAGCTGCCGCTTGAGCTGCGTTAAAATTGATTATTTTTAACATGCGACTGTTACTATTAACATAGCATTTTTGTGCTAGGCACAGCTGATTGGCCAGAGCTGTTAAAAGCACTTTTAGCTTCACTTGTAGTGAAACATATGTACTCAGATCTCATCGCTTTATAAATACGTCACACTAAAATATTTTAACTCCTTCCTTGAGAGAAGAGAGAGCACTCATTTCATAGAAGTTCCTTCCTTTAAATATTAACTCCGATAAAAAGGGAGCATGGGATCTGGCATATATTTAGAACACATTGTGAAAATCAATATATCTTTAAAGCCAATTAAGCTAGGGAACTGAAACTTGACATGAATAGTAGATATTGAAAAAGGAGCCATGGTACATACCTCCATTGTTAGCTGAAATTTCCAAATCGCTTTTTCCAGAGCCACAAAAACTGAGTTAATGAAATTTGATGCAGTTACCATTCAATAATAACTCGGGCAGAGGGAAGACGTGTTTTCGCACAGCTTATTGTCTTCTTTGAATTATAGGATGGTGAATAAGTTCATATGTATGTAGAGTTGTTTATTTTATTTTATTTTACAACAATTTGTTTGTTGTTTGGCAAAGGGTAAGCATTCAATACAACTCTTTCTGTTATACAAAACTAAGTTATTTGCATTTTTGATTAGTTTCGAGGCTTATAAATGGAATACCCAGGAGCCAAAATCAACATTTCCGACAACTGATCTTCTTTGCTTTTCATCGAGGTCAAAAAGCTGCCGAAACAGCCCGGGACATTTGCGATGTGTATGGAGAAGATGACATAGGCGAGTCTATAGCACGGAAATGGTTTGCAATGTTCCAAAATAGCGTCTTTGACTTCCATTACACGACCCGCAGCGGAAAGCCTTCTGAATTCGATGAAGAACGTCTCAAATCACTTTTGAAGAGAGCGGTTGTCAAACCGATTAAAATTCTCAGTCATGTTCAATTGAAGAGATTTACAGAAAATTTGGGACCCTGGGTGCCTCACGAGCTCAACGAAAAAAACAAAGAAAGTCGCCTTCAAATTGCTTCTCAGCATCTTGCCCGCCATTGAGCAACAAGCGATCATAAACATCGCTTTTTGTATCGAATCGTCACGGGAGATGAGAAATGGTGCCGGTACATTAATATGAAGCAAAGAAAGAATTGGATGGCTCCAGTAGTTACACCAAAGCCGGGAGTCAAGCCAGATATTCATCCAAAGAAGAAATTATGAACACTAAAAATTTATTTTGAAAATTCACAAAGAAGTTCATATTTTGTTAGAAAACAAGTGAACGGGAATGTAAACAAACGAATATAAAAGTGCTTTTATGTATAGAGAAATGAGTTAGTAAATAATGCAGATGAACGCTGCCGGAAAATTTAGCTCAAAAAAATAAAAACTTTGAAAAAAGTACTGTTTTTTTAAATACTTAATAAATTGCTTATGGTAACTACGCTCTTTCGGCTCTTATTTTGCTACAACGTAAGCGTTGGCAAACAACGTAGTGAATGCCAATGGTAAACGAAATCGGCTGAGACGATTCGCCCTTCTGACTTTTCGTTCGCAATAGAGAATGATGCATTTATCTCATTGTAACTAAAATGATACAGTTTGAGGAATTCGTTTTTAATTAGAAGAATTTCGTATGAATTTATGTATAGAGCGAAGAAGAAGTACTTTTTACGAGGCTTGCCTTTGCAAATTCTTAGAACAATACCATTTCATATGCAGCAGATTGTGTAGAAAAGAGCCACGGTATCTTTTCTAACCTTAGCTATTTTCGTCAGTTCCCTCTTCTTTGGTTGCATAGTATCACAAGACTTTTTTTCTGCCAGTAGCTTCTTTACGAGTTGCTTAACATTAGTTGTGAAAACATTATCTGTTGCTGTATTTATGCCACAAATTACATAGTATTTTACAAGATTCAAAGCCACAAGTTCATTCAAAAGTACTCCTGTGGTCTAAGTTCCTATCTGACCCTAAATAGGGAATGCCATTTAAAAGATATTCACGGCTGCCGAATATAATCAATACAATTTCATGTGGAAAATGTCATTCAATATTTTCTGTCCATTATTGCGTTATTATTTCTAATAACGGTCGCCCCTCGGCAGGCAATGGCAAACCTCCGAGTGTATTTCTACCATGAAAAAGCTCCTCATAAAAATATTTGCCGTTCGGAGTCGGCTTGAAACTGTAGGTCCCTCCATTTTTTGAACAACATCAAGGAGGAGGAGCTCGGCAAAACACCCAAAAAGAGTGTACGCGCCAATTATATATATATAAATAGATATATTGCATGAATAATCCATAAACTATTACAAACTGCTAAAGATGTAATTTTGGCGGGTCTTTGATTATAGATGTTAAAACTGCTAAATGGAAATTGAATAGTAGCATGTAACTTTTAATATATTTCATTAAAAGTCGTCCTATAGCCTTAGCAAAATACAGAAATTATATTAGAATTTTTAAGCACGAAATTTGAAAATCGTCAAGATGAACACACCAAAGCCAAATATAAATGTCACCTCAAAAGTATCTTAAAATACATAAGTACATGCATGTAAAGGGTGATCAGATTGGAGGTAATTTTTCCAATAGGGTTTTTATACAGATCACGCATGACCACTGTCAAATTAAATGCATAATTTTTTTCAGTATTCATTGACGTTTCATCATAGAAAGACTTGTGCCTCAAAAACGTTTGCAAATCGTACAAATGTATGGTGTTCACCGATGAGGCCCATTTTTTGTTCAATAGCTACGTCAGTAAGCATCATTGCGTATTTCGCTGAATAACAACTTGGCAGTCAAGAACAGCCATTACATTCATTGAAAACAATCGTTTGGTGCGAAAGAATCAAAGACAAGGCGGGTGCCAATGCAATTGGGAATGACTAACGCTATCGCGCCATGATAAACGACTTCTTGTTGCCCGAAGCCCGTGACCTCCATAACATTTGGCTACTTGCCATACAACCCGTAAAATAATGGCCGTGAACGACGCAGCGTCGTTTCGGTGAGCAATTTATCTCTCGTCTCGGACCAGTGGATAGGCCACCAAGATCGTGTGATACCAAATCAAATTATTTGTGAGGACATGCAAAGTCTAAATGTTTTGTGGATAAACCTGCTGTTATTGAGGCATTGGAAGCCTACATTACTAAAGATATTAAAGAGATACCGACTGAAGTTCTCCAGGAGTCATTCAAAATTGGTGTTTACTGATGACCGTATTACGGCATAACGGCATAATTGCGGCCAATATTTGAAAGAGGTTATCGTTAACAATAAACCGTTATTGTTCTCATCGAATGCCAAATACAGCTCCTGTTCGACCCCATTAACATCAGGCAGTGTAGAAACACCACAAATGCCAGTCCAGAGTCAATGCCTGAGCGGTCGCATAACGGCGCATACTATCTTCGATGCGCTCCCAATTTCCACCATTGAACATCTGCCATTGTGGTGCTGCATTCACAAAATAGAAAAAGGCCTTTTGTGGTGCACCAAAAATGAAGTCAGCTTTAGCGGCCATGTGTCCACGTGCCATGTACACATCGATGCTGTCATTGAAGTAAGGCGACGCATCCATGCCAAGTATCTGACTAATAGTTTCGTTCTGCTTCACCTTCGTGTAGAGATTATCAACGTTTTTGCCCGCATAGAAGTCGCCAGTAATGAAACTTGGACGCGTGACACCATGCTGGTAGCTGGCGCTGGCGGGATTTAGCACATGATGTACATAACGCGTCACTTCATTCACTTCATCGTGGCAAACATCCATTGTTTGTAGAAAACCCACTTCGAGCTCGAAGCCAACTTCTAGCAGATCAGTGCCACCATTGCAGAGCCGTCCGGTGCGACGTGCCGTATGCGCAGGCCAACTGGTGCAGCTAAAATTTGAGAACGGATAAATCAATCCATCTACTAGGAAGTATTGCTTTTGCAGGCACTGTGCTGTGACTTTGGTGCGATTGGTAAATGGTGCCATAAACGATACGCTGCAGTACATGTCGACGTAGGCACCATTGGACAATACGACTACACCAGCTGAATTAGGCTGTATCCACTCGAGGCGGTTAGGTGACATGAATATTGGTGCTGGATCGTTGAGATCTCCATTCACATCGAATGCGCAGTCGCCATGCACCACCACGCCCGTTGCATTTTCCGGTGGTGGCGCATCGGTGGTTGATGGTAATGCAGGTGGGGTTGTGTTTGGCGGAATGCTGCTAGTAATTGGTCCTTCGGTGGTGCCATTAATTGGACTTTCAGTCGTGGGTGTGGAATATGTGCCTGTAGTACCCAGTGTGGCTATGGTAACGGATTCTTCAGGTCTGCTGCGCGCCTTCGATTGCAGTAGGCCGGCCTGTACTGCGGCTAATAAACAAATTAGCGCGAAAAGAAGCGCTACCGTTCTTTTGGCCAACTCAATTTTAGCCTTTGCACTCGATTGCTAACTTTTCAATAAGGGTTTTTGCCATATAAATAGCAGCACGTGAAGTAAATCCTTATCAACTAAAGTAGTAAATATGCTTACGTTTAAGCAGTCATTTACGGTTATCTGGAATGCTGATAATTAGGAATCAATTTTTTTATAACTATGTGTTAAATACAGAATAATAATCCATTGATAAACACTATCATCGTTAAGCAAAAAACAGGTAAACGTTTATATTCATTTTGCGGTTTTTAAAGTTGTAAATTCAATCTGGCAATAAATTTTTATGTAGTTAAGTTACCGCAAGACATAAAAAAATAATTTGCTAATCTGGCTTAAATTGATTTTGAGGGCGAGCGCGAGGCATATAATATATTTTTTGTTTATTCCGACATCACAAAGGCGAATTAATCTTGCTGTAGGGTAAAAACATAACCTTAAAATTTAAATGTTTGAAACATGAAGTTGTTTTTATTTACCTTATTATATTGCTGTAGTGAATTAATTAGTTAAACGCGAAAGCACAATTTTATAATACATAAAAGGCCCAACGAATGTTGTTCAATTTTAAAGAAAGTTGTCATCTGCATGCGGTGGCATATAATATATATGTGTATTAGGCCGGGTCGATTTGTGGGGAGGCAAAAAAATCGCCCATTTCTCTGTGAAAATCATATTCTAGGGATCAAAATAAGAAACTTTGCCGAAGGAACCATACGTCTGAAACGAAGTCTGATGTCCCCCAATTTGGGTCGAACTTTTTAGTTTCTTTTCTCAAGGCCAAAAATGGTGATATTTTGAAATAATTGTATGGGGAACCCCCCAGGGGAGTTCCAGGGGGTGTGCCACTGGCATGGGTGGATCGGCCGTCCATAGTTAGTGGGGGTCGGTCATACATTTGGACTCGGAGCACTCTAAATGGGTCAAAGTGGGATTTTTCGTTCGACCCAAATTGGGGGACATCAGAATTCGTTTTAGAGGTATGGTTCCTTCGGCAAAGTTTCTTATTTCGATCCCTAGAATACGATTTTTACAGAGCAATGAGCGATTTTTAAATCGACCCGCCCTAATGTATATAGGTATTCTTCGTCTTTACGTATGCACATTGGTCCGCACCGCCTCCCAAGCGACCCAGACCCTTTGTCTAACCTATTTTTGCAAGGCAATTTCGAAAAAAAACCTTCTCACCCCTATCTCAAGTACTTTTGCTTGGCAACTTCGCAAAAATTATATTTATTTGGCCGAATGTAAGGGTCGCCTTTACATTTTTCCTCATATCTTTGACGTTTAAGATGGGCTCTTGGATATGCTGCATGATTTTTTTCCAGAAGCCAATTTTTGCTTTTCTAAAGCCCATTGGCCCCAAGTACCTCGTTCTAGTACTTACCCACCAGATCTTCTACCACCCTAACGTACGACCTTAATGCCAGTAAATTAAAGCTCGCCAAATATCATTCAACTTTTACTAATAAAGTAAAGGGTGATCAGATTTGAGGTACTTTTTCCAATAGTGTTTTTTGACAGATTTTGCGTGACTATTGTCAAACTAAATGCATACGTTTTTTCAGTATTAATTAACACTTCATCATGGAAAGACTAACGCCTCAACAGCGCTTGCAAATCGTATACTTGTATTACGAAAGTCGACGCTCTTTGAGAAGTGTTCATCGCGTTCTCAGACCAACTTATGGTGTTCAGTTATGAGGCCCATTTTTAGCTTAATAGCTACGTCAATAAGCAAAATTACCATATTCGGGCTAAAGAGCAACCCGAAGTCGTTCAACAATGGAATAATCATCGGCCAATACTTCTTCAAAGACTAGACTGGTGCCAATGTAACAGTGAAGGACGAACACTATTGCGCCATGATAATTGACTTTTTGATGGCGGGAATTGAAGCCCGTGATATTCACAAGATTTTGTTCCAACAAGACGGCGCTACTTGCCATATATTTCTCGCGCCTATTTATCTCTCGTTTGGAACCAGAGAATTGGCCATCAATAAGGTGTGATACCATTGGACTTTTATTCGTGGGAGTCTAAATGCTTTGTGTACAAACCAGCTTTGATTGAGGCAATGGAAGCCCACTTTACTAAATTTATTCATGAGATACCGACCAAAGTCCTCTAGCGTACAGTCATTCAAAATTCATGTTTACGAATGACCGAATTACGGTATTGTTGCCCAATCAATTTGAATTTTTGTTGTTTTATTTCAATTTAAAATCCGATACATCTAAATTGGTCACCCTTTACTTCAATTCGAAGCTAAGTGTGCTTTTTATCACATATTCGGCATTTACAGAGAATTTAAAAAAATTTCGTCTCGAGACAAAAAGCAAAACGTGCGACAAAAAAATTTTTGTTGCCAAAGTACTATGCAAAAAAAATCATGTGCAGCGTCGTACACGTGGTAGAAGTGAAACTTCCGTGTGTGAATGAGTGTGAATAAGAGAGAGAGAGAGAGAGAGAGAGAGAGAGAAAGAGCGAGAGAGCAAGAGAAGGAGACAGGGATAATTTCAAAAGAAATACAACAGTATAAAATTTGTAAAACCAAAATTCGATTTTATTAACTATATATGCATTATGCTATCATCTGTTGGTGGTTCAATTGGTAATACTGATATAATTGGTTTGTGATAGCTGAAATATGAAATATATGTACGTGATTCAATATTTTCTAGATAACGTGTGAAAATTGCATCTAGTGTAGTTCCGGATTTTGTTGTTGATTTTTTAGGGTTATTGTTTATCTGCAAACCGAATGTTTCTCGAAGAAATTGAATCAACGGCAAAGAATCATTGGATCCGAAATTTACGTTGAAATCTCCCCCGAGAATCAATGGAATTTTGTCTGCGCCTCTTCCAAGTGCATTTGCACCTGCGTGGCTGTAAACCAGTAGTGAGCGGTGAATGAAATATATTATGTCATCAAGATTTTGGTTCGGTGAGATATAGATCGAGGCTATGACAATAGTTTTTCCATTCAGCGTTTGACATTCTGCAATGCAAACGTCGCCAACTGGTGTGACTGTTGACGAATATGACTGAGACTGCCTTGCAGTCATTTCCATGTTTGGTGTGACGATATTTACGCAATCATCTTGATTGTGGTGGATTGCCACACCGCCAGCTCTAACATTTAGTCGCTTATATTTGATGACGCAATTGAAATTTGGTATACTAATATCCTCGTTATCGTTTAACCAAGTTTCGGACAAAAGTACTATACTCGATTTGCGGATGACAGAGTCTGTTAAATCTTCGGAATGTGCTCATAGGCTCTGACAATTAAGAGTATATACAGATAGCCCTCTTCTCTGAGTCATGAAATCGATTATTTGTTTATCTACAGTTTCCAGTCTATTTAACGATAGTCTCCGGAATTCATCTTGTAAATGAGACATACTGACTGATGCTCGTCGACCATGGTAGAATCTAAAATCATTTTCGTTCGTTATAATCCACAAGCCTTCAATACAAGTGACTCGTGATAAAGCAACGTAAACTAATGATTGCTAATATTTTTTATCATATTCGTAAACAACTTCAGAATACGTGCTTCCCTGAGACTTGTGAATGGCCGCGACGACTAATCTAATGGTTAATGAGATCATTAGCGTTAATCGTTTTGTTGTTGTTAAGTGGGATTGTTGATGTGCGTCGTCCGATTGGTACCGCTGTTTTACTGATATAATATTATGCGCTGCAACATGACCAGCAACTGTTTTTCTCTGTCGCGTAACATTATGATGTATAGCTCTCCTTCTCTTTCTCTCTATGTTATATATCTGTATACTCTGTCTTACAACGAAGCTATGTCTTAGGTAGAGAAAATGTATAGCTCTCTTTCTTCTTCTCTCTACGTTGTATCTTTTTTTCTCTCTCGAGTAACGAAATCTCTAAACGTTACATTTTTTCCAATTCACTCTCCATTCTCGCTCAAATATCAGACCGCCGCTAAAGAAGTTTCACTTCAAAGATAAAGATTGTCCAATCAATTAAAATTTTCGTTATTTTATTTCAATATAAAATCCGATACCTCTAAATTGATCGCCCTTTATACTATTTGAGTTTGGCCTACTTGCAAGCATGTTAATATTATTCAACCAGATACACATCCAACCCACTGTAACACAATTTCTACAGGAAATACAGGACGAAAAGAACCGCTTGTATGGTCACAGACTAACAGGAACATAAAATAATAATTTGTTCCTTCCTATTTTGTTCTTTTATATTTTTATCAATAAATTTTCACTGGCTTATTTACATTTTTATACACGGCCTAAATATATCTACGTGTATTACTAAACGACGATAAAATACTAAATTAAAATGTAATTTGCAATCCTGAAAAATACTACCCTAACATTGCCTCACCTCTTATGTTCACGGCTGTAAGTCAACGCTTAACCGAGTAGCATAAGGACGGAAGCGAAAAACGAAAATTATATAAACATTTATAACAGTTACGACTGCCACACAAGTCACCTACACCGCACCTACGAGAACTGCCCCAAAAAATTAGACCGGCAGCGCTATGAACAAAAGCGCAAGCGACAATATAACGTACCACACCGTGCACAACATGCCACACAATGCATAAATGAATTTTTATGATAGGGCTTCCGTTCGCTTCTGACCGCCTTTCAGCTCCAAATATTATACTTGTTTTTGAGTGGCTGGCACCTTTTTTGCATTTTAGAAAATAATAACCGGCACAGCAGGTGACAGCACGCGACGCTCTCTAAACACCAGTGAAACCAAACCAAAAAATGTACCGGGAAACAGTATCAGCGCTGGTGCGACGCGACGATAATGAATGCCGGAAGTTATTGTAAATAATTGTCGTAAAAATGTCGAGTTTAGTTGTGTTCAATAGAGAGAGCGAGGGTTGCATTAGACGGACGCAGCAAACTACAACTCCAATGCAGAATAATGAGGAGAACATAAAATGAATGCTGTGGTAACTTGAAGACAAAGAAAACATGATTTTGCTTTAAGGTGGATAGGTTTTTTCTAGAAAACTTTGGTACTAAAGCAAAACTCTAAAAAAAAAAATTATGATCGATGGGTATTTTCTACAAAATATTTATAAAATAAATATATTTCTTTATGTAGAATAAATGATAAAATCAAGTTGGTCAGGTCACAAGTATACCAAAGAAATAAATAACTGGTATTTTGCAAATGAAAAATGTGACGACGATGGCATCAAACACGAAAGCGACGAAATTAAAGCAAACCAAAACAGTCCAGTCACAAAATACTTACAAGAATTAGCAAATCAGCGAAAGACGAAATATTCACTGCGGAAATGTACAAAAAAAAAACCAAAACAACTGTCATTGCAGAACGCACTAATCAAGACAAATGACAATAAGTGAGCAAAAACAAATAAACAAAAGGAAAATATATTCGCAAACTACCTCAGGACACGTTCATGCCATATGAATAGGTAATGGGTCCTGATATGGAACACGACGGCGATTGTAATGCTGTTAAAAAAATACAAAACTGAAGATAAAAAATTGTCAGGTTACAACTTTATTACAACACTCTGAAACACTCAAGTAGCTCCCGAACAAAATAATTGGAATTTTGACGAATAGCATCAACACCACATTTAAGCTAAAATATCTTCCAATATATTGGAGAACAGCAGAAGTCATTATGTTTAATAAGCCAGACAAAGCCGCTCACGGCGTAAGATCATATAGACCTATCTCACTTCTTCCATTACCATCGAAAATGGTGGAAAAATTCAAATTTTATTATAATAAAAAATGAAAAAATTATACCGATGCACCAATTTAGATTCCGCACGAAACATTCAACATTCTGTGCATGAGATCTGTCACGAAATCCAAACTACGTTATAGCTACTTTTGCTGACGATGAAGCTATTCTTTCAATAGGAAACACGGAAAACGCATCTACATCACAATTACAATTAGCCTTAAATTAAATATACGACTGGACCAATAAGTGGCATATAAAATTAAACGAAAGACGCCAAGCTAAGAAGGAATGCCTATGTAAAGAAAAATAAATAAGAAATGGAATTATAGTATAGAATATGTATTGGCTTATGGAAAGGAAGCAGCGCTATTCACAATTTTTTTTTTTTGTTCTTTTTTCGGTTTTTTTTTTTTAGTCTCCGGCATTGCTCATCAGGATGGCAAGTTGCCGAGCCTTCGGGTTGCTGTGTTTTTCGTGCAGCAAAATGTTTGACAACCGATGACATCTTGAGGTCACGACGTAAATCAGAATTCCTCACAGCCATGGTGCGTTTACTGCGCTTTTTATGTAGTTGTTTTGAAATCGTGGAATTTTTTTAAGATGAGTTTGTTTGGCATTTTGAGATTTAATTCCGCTTGTTTTATTTTAACGCCCTCTTTCCAACAGAGTTTGGCATCTAGCGTCATTCCTAAGTATTATACTTCGCAGTATTGGAGTATGGAGTTTACGTGCCTGATATACAATATATACATATAGGACGATATAGAATTTTTTTATTCGTAAGAGCTACATGAAGTGCTTTGCTTTCTTATGTTTTATACGCCACTTTGTAGTCCTTTCGTTGATTTTGCTAACATCTTCCTGAAGTTTACGAGTGCACTGTGTCTCGTCGTCTTCGATTGCTAAAATGCACGTATCGCCAGCAAAGGTAGCTGTAGTGCTAGACTTAGAGATCGGTAGGTCAGATGTGAAATATGAAGATACTGCATTGTGGAACCCTGGCTTTGATTGGCTTTAGGCTTGAATGCAAGCTACCCTAAAATATCTGTTATTTAGATACGAAGTAAATATGCCCAAAAACTCCCTTCAAAGCAAGGTTTTAAGCTTATGGAGTAGTCCGTCATGCCATATTTTGTCGAAGGTCTGGGCAACATCGAGAAATATGGAAGAGCACACTTTCTTGTTGTTGTTGTTGTAGCAGCATAAACATTTCCCATACTTACATACGGGGAATGCTGCTGGAGTGGCAATCCTTGGCCGGATATAAATCCGGGTTGTTTCGGTAACAGAGAACCGACTGCCGTGGAAACACTTTCTTCTTTTCGATTGCTTCTCCTATCACGTTTGTGATCCTATGCACTTGCTCAATTGTTGAGTGCTTTGCTCCGAACTGGTGAGTCGGAATAAGGCGTTTGTTTTCAATCAAAGGCTTTAACCGCTGCAGAAATATTTATTTTTTTTATATACATATACAGGTAATGTATTTGCAGATTTAATAATTTCAACATTTAATAAAATGAAAAACCCAAATAAAATATCAACCACCACTACAGAATGATGACAATTCATGGGCCGTTACAAAAGAGGAAAAGGCGAAAGCTTTAGCAAAATACTTTCAAGAGGTTCTATCAAATGATGAAGAAAAGAAAATTGCCAACCAAAACAACTACCATTATGATTTTACAAAAATAAAAATGACGAATACACACAAAATAATAGCTTGCATCAAAAAAGGAATAAAACATAAAAAAGTACCCGGATATGACTTGATAACAGGAAAAGCATTAGTGCAGCTACCAACCAAGGCATATATATTTTTCCGAAACGTTTTCAATGCATTGTTTCGCTTACAATATTTTCCGAAACTCTGGAAAGAGGCAGAGATTATTGCATTTCCAAAACTGGGTAAACCGGGATCCAAATATCGTATCATCTCATAGACCAACGAGCTTACTACCGACAATATCTAAAATTGCTGAAAAATTACTTCATGATCGACTAAGCCAATTTCTGGAAGAAAACGTGTAATACCGGATCATCAATTTGGGTTTAGAAAAAAACTTTCGACTATCCAACAGATCCATAGAATTACAAATAAAATCCAATCACACCTTGAAACAATCGTTATTGTGCGGCAGTATTCTTGGTCGTAGCTAAAGCGTTTGACAAAGTGTGGCACAAAGGCTTACTCCACAAAATAAAAATAACGATACCTTTCGACTACTATCTCATCATAAAAATATACCTAACTGACCGAAGTTTCTATATTAAATATGACAATCAATGTTCAGATATTCTTCAACTAACAGCTGACGAAACTAATTCGCCAATCCCTACGTTCGCAGACGATACAATACTACTGGCATCGGACAAAAACTTAAATATCGCTACTGAAAAACTGCAGCGATACACAAACGCAGTTAACGAATGGTTCGATAAATGGTGCCTAAAAATAAATGAAGACAAAACTGTACAGTTTATATTTACTACCAAAACAAAATTTACTGCAGTTCCAATTAAAATAAATGGCAAAGCAATTACGATTAAACCAACTACTAAAAACCTTGGAAAATATTTGGATTCGAAACTAAAGAGGAATCACCACATAAAGCAAAAGATCAAACAAATAAAAGAAAAACTTCGACAACTTCATTGGTTAGTCAGCACAAAATCCAGACTTACTATACAGAACAAGCTATTAGTGTACAAAGCCATGATTAAACCAATCTGGCTATATCGGCTACAGGTGCGGGGACGACTAAAAAGTCTCATATAGTAAAAATTCAACGATAACAATCGAAGATTTTTCGAATTTTGACCATGTCTGACAGGTACACGAAAAATGATGACATCCACAGGACTTTTAATATAGCAAGAGTAGACGAAGAAACCAAAAAAATACCAAGAAGGCACTTTGAAAAAATACAAGAACACAATAATGCAGAAAACAACAAACTTCTGGAAAGGGGAAAAAACACAAAAAGACGCCTACAGAGAACTCGACCAAGCGTCTTAATGAATGCTAGAAAGAGTTCAATTAGAAATAAAATAAAATAGAGTAAAACTTGTATTGAATATGCTCATTAAGCGATGTATGTAAGTCCTGGCCAAATTGTTAAGCAACGTACTTAATGTCAATGGGCAGATGTATAAAATAAAGGGGAAAGAAAAAAAAATAATTTTATTGTGGAACTTTTGTATAATACAGGCTGGCTGATGAATTTTGCTACATTAAGAAACTCAAAAAAAATTTTTTTTAGTGTATGGAATTCATTTATTTTTTTTCAAGTTGAAGGTCGTTAAATTTTATTAAATGTAGCTTAAATAGTTTTAAAAATAATTGAATTTAAATGCCCCGCATGCTCGTTGACACAAGTGCGGCATCTTAGTAAAAAGTTGTTCATTGCTGCTTTGAGAGTTGCGACAGGAATAGCCGCAATTGTTGCCCGAATGGATTGTTTTAGTTCATCCAAATTTGTTTGCTTTGTTTTATAAACTTCTTGTTTACATAAACCCCACAAGAAAAAGTCAGGTGCAGTAAGATCAGGCGACCTGGAGGGCCAACGAAATTCGGAGTTTCTTGAAATCAGTTTATTGGGAAATTTTCGTCGCAACTCTGTCATAACAGTCTGGGCTATGTGAGACGTTGCCCCATCTTGTTGAAACCACACAGAGTTGAAAGGAATTCTCTTTCGGCGTAGTTCTGGATAGAAAAATTCTTTCAGCATTTTCAAATAACGGTCTCCAGTAACCGTAACGGTGTGACCATTTTCTTCAAAAAAATAAGGCCCGACAATACAGAGTGAAGAAACCGCACACCACACTGTCACGCGAAGAGGATGCAATTCTGTCTCGTGGAGTATCTGTGGGTTAGAAGTACTCCATATTCGACAATTTTGTTTGTTCACATTGCCGTTTAAATCGAAATGGGTCTCATCAGACATGAAAAGGCAGTTTAACATGTTTTGGTCTTCTTCCACCATTTGCAGGATCTTCAGGCAAAATTCCAAGCGAATCGGCAAGTCTGCTGCATTCAGTTTGTTAGCCATTTGAATTTTGTAGGGAAATAAGTCTAAATCTTTGTGCATTATTGTTTGCAAAGACTGTCGGCTGACACCAAGTTGAGCAGATAAGCTTCTTGTTGAAACCCTTGGATTGCTTTGTATAGCTGCAGCTACAGCAGCGATCGTTTCCTCCGTCCGAACTGGTGGGTTTCGATGATAAGGCCTTCTTGCGACTGTTCCTTGCTCAGCAAAATTATTCACCAGTCTCATTATGGTCCATCTGCTCGGGGGATCGCCGCCAAACATCGGCCTGTACTCTCTCTGTACCAAAACTACGGACTCCAGTGCGTGATAGCGGCGGACTATCCAAATTCTTGTTTGCGTGTCCCAGTTATCCATTTTAATAAATTTTAAAGATCAAGCTGCAAATTAAAACAAAAATGGAACAGATAACTTAAAAAGAAAAAAAAGTTATTCAATTTTTTTTTGGTAGCGGCTTTCATCAGCCATCCTGTATATAATAAAATCATTATAAATAAACTAATTGTGAAGTCTATATGGTCCTACGGCGCACAGTTATGGGGTTACTCCAGCCAAAGTAACATTCACCTTATACAAAAGTTCCAGAATAAAACTTTTAAATGTACAGCCGGTGCTTCTTGATTTAT
Organism: Anastrepha obliqua; assembly: GCF_027943255.1. Taxonomy (NCBI): domain Eukaryota; kingdom Metazoa; phylum Arthropoda; class Insecta; order Diptera; family Tephritidae; genus Anastrepha; species Anastrepha obliqua. Next base: position 124,692,855 of record NC_072894.1, read on the forward strand.
CCGTACCTCCGATCTCGAACGCGTCTGACTTGTTAGCAGACGCAATAAAAAGGCAGCAAAAGCCAACGATGAAAGATTGACAAATTACGTCAATACAGAGACCTCTATTCTTGTTAATCCAACTAATAGAGGGATCTGTCATGGGTAACATTCTTGCGGAATCGGTATTCACCGCACTGGGCACAATCAACAATCTACTCAAACTACATACGAATCGCGGATTGTAGATGAAAAGACCTGACACGATGAATATTCAGCAGAACGTTATGGCCCACCTACAACCACAAAAAGCGTACATGATGACAAATACGAAATGAAGGGATGCCTGCGAACTCACGACAGGCAGCCAAAATGGGCATTCCTCACAACACACACAGTCTCAGTTGTAAGCAGCCCGAGAAAAAGGAAACGATTTTCTATTTCCTCTGTGAATGCCCTGGAAGGACAGAATGTCAACCCTGTGTAACCAACTGTTCGAGAGTCTCGAACAACTGTCTCGCTTAGATATCAACAACCTAATAAACCGCATAGACTGTATAGTATATAGTCATGCTTTAAAATTGCGCCTAAACAAGTTGGTAGCGAGGATGTGGCAACAAAATGGCGCTGAAGCGCTAAATAGTTTCAACACAAATTGTTCTACATACATATGTAATAATAATATTTTTCTTTGTAACTAGTCGCAATGTAAACTTACTCAAAAAAAATAATTAATAATAAAAAAAAGAATTCTAGACTATTCCAATGTGAGCACATGAAAGAACCCTAGTTGTAACTTTTCGAATTTCAGATGCTAGTTCAGTGACACGTAAAACCTTTTGAAAAAAAATGGAAATTTCGAAATTTGAAATTCGTTCGACTTTCAAATTCATTCCCATCTCAAACACTCAAAACTTTAGAAATCAAGTTATCAAATCTATCAATTTGAAAAAACTGTCATCTGAAAGAGTTAAAATATATCGGCGAAATATATAGTAGGAGAAAAACTTTAAGAGCCTCTATACTAGGAAAATTCCTTTTAACTCACTAGTGCGTGCAAATTGGAATATGTTTCAATCATCAACTGTGCTACAGTTTATATTAGCCATATTTAGCAAATCAAACGGGTTCAAAGGAAACTCCATCGTTTTGCCCTTCAGCCTCTTAATTTTTCCAACCCTCTTCCATCTTAAACTACTGACTGTCAGCTAATAAACTTATAGTCTAGTACTAGTAAGAAAGGCAATAGTTATTGAGATAACAATACAGCACACACACATACTACATACACACGCGAATTCATAAAAAACGCAAACTTAAAATTCAGTTAATTGAGATGTTCCCAATCTACAATAGAATGAGTTTGCACAGATTGACAAGTATTTGCACACATTCGCATGCTAATATCTGCCCCACTTGTCTTCAGCTATTACCTGTGTGTCAACTTTTATTGTCGCTGCAAGTTGAGTTAAGGCTTTCGAAATGTTCGTTTGGAAACTTTAATTAAAATCTTACTGCTTTTGTTACCCCTGATACCCCTGGCACTTCTGACACTTTATTTCCTCGAAGCAAATTGCCGGCATAAGATGTCAGGATGACGACACTTGAGGCAATAGCGCTGTAGGGCTCAAACGCGATGTACATATGTTGCACACACATTCACACATAGTGAATAAGATAGTTTGCCTAATACAATTAGGCAACATAATATATTTTGTTGGCGTTTTAGTTCCAACTTTATGAAAAAGCTTCATGAGCTCACACATTGAATGAAGACAATTCCATTTAATCAAATCCCTTTGTCAATTGCGTTTTTACTCCTAACGCCTTTCAATATTGGATTTACCAGCTGCAACTTTTTCATGTGCAAGTTAGTTGTTGTAAATTGGCTTTTGTCTTTAAAACTTTTAAACAATCCGTCAACAACAAATACTTGTTGAAAAGTGGTTAAATTTCACTTAAACTGGCTCTGATCTGATTTGCCTGGCTTTTTCTCTTTTGCTGGATAATGAAGTTAGTTTAATTATAAAAGTCGTTACCACATCGAGAGGATTATTGCTTTTAAATGCAACACTTTGCGCCTGGCAAAATATTATATACGTCGAGAAAAAGATGTAATAATTTTACGAATATTTTTCATTCATATGAAGGTTGTAAAAACTACTCATTTCCACAATATACCAAGCGGCATAGAGTTTTTTTACAATTAAAAAAAAAAAAAAAAACTTAGTTATCTCACAAAAAATGGAACTGGTTTTCAACTCCTTCTAGAAAAATGCAGATGTGCAAAATATGTGACATACAAAAAAATATTTTCAGCAGATTAATTTAAGACCAAAGTAGATTATTGTGGTTTTTTATTAATATATTTTATATTTAAATATATACATGAATTTCGTTTTTTAGCTCAAGTTACGCGAAATAATAAAAAAATATTTATGAAATTAAGCATATTTTCTGAAAGGTTCGAATGTTTATGATATGATCCCATTATTTCTGTTTTCCCTTACCTTTGATGTATACCTTGCACGAACCGATACCACATCAATACGTTAGACAGTTTTGTTTAGTTTTCTTTGAATTTTTTTTTTAATATTATTTATTTTTTATAAAAGCATAGCTTATTGTCTAATAATAATATTACATATTTTTTATAAAAGCATAGCTTATTGTCTAACAAAAACCATGCATATAAATCAAATTTTAACACTTCACAAAAATCAGAAAAATCAGCACAAAATCCACGGCTTTTATTTATAATCTCTGGAAAAATTTTTGGTATGTAGTTTCGTAGCTTATTAAATTTTAGTGCAATAAATTGCAATCTTGAAGTTGCTAAATAATCGCGTCGATTTTCATTATTTTTCCTTGACAGTGGCGACAAAAGCTCTACTCTTTTTCATATAAAAACCAACGGGATTTCTTAGGAACCTTAAACTTGCACTTTATTGTACCAAAATTAAAAATACAGTCATGCATCAGCATATGAGTAAAGGAAAAAGCATGCCCAATGATTTGGAATCTCAGTGACCTTTGTCCTGCATTGAAGAAAGACAGCCCTACTATATGCGCCAACTACAGGGGGAACAGTTTTATCGCCATCTTATATAAGGTTCTGTCGAGCGTATTGTGTGAAATACTAAAACCATATACGAGCTCACTGATTGGACCTTATCAGTGTGGTTTTAGACCTGGAAAGCTCGCCATCGACAAAATCAACACACTACGCCAAAGCCAAAGAAAAATCAATGAAAAAAATAACGACATCACCCATTATCTCTTTGTCGATTATAATTCTGCTTTTGATATACCGAAAAGAGATCGTCTATATGCAACACTGTCCGAGTTCAGTATTCCCTCAGGACTGATTCGGCTTTGCAAAGTAACATTGAACAACACGTCCAGCTCTGTCAAGGTAGGAAAAGACCTCTCCGAATATTTCAATACCGAGCGAGGTATCACACAAGGCGTTGCATAATCGCGCGACCTCTTCAACTTCCTCATGACGGAGTACTGCAGCGAGCCGGTCTTCATCGAAATGGCACTATTTTCACCAAAAGTGTTCAGCTTCTTGCATATGCTGATGGCATCGACATCATAGAGCACTACAAGCGAGATGTTACCGCAGCATTTTCAGCTATCGAAATAGAGTCAACGAGAGTGAGTCTGACGGTTAATGAGAGCAGACGAGGTATATGCTGTCCACTTGAAAAGGTACACGGCGTTTTGGACCCAGCATTTCAGCGGACAACTATACTTTTGAAATTGTCAAGGAATTTATATATCTTGGCACCGCCGTCACAACAACAAACGATGTCAGCCTGGAGATAGGTGTTACTACAATATTTGTCTCAGTTAGCAAATGTCCAGCAGAGACCTCTCTCGCCCTACAAAACTAACACTCTACAAGACGCCCATCTTGCCCGTACTATTCTGTCGAGCTCATTTGCCATTAACATCATAACCCTATTGACTGCCTTTTTCTTTTAGAAAAAATTGCTTTTAATATACCATCTAGAATACTTCGCCATTCGGAAATGTTTAAAATTGATTTTTCTAGAAGTATAAGTAAGTTGGCTGAATTAAACTTAGTCTTCAATCACGCAAGCAAGAGCGTCTTAGTTAAATATTCGCGAATTTTTTTCTCTACGCCGCATCACTAGTGTTTTATTTTTGTCCTAATTTTAAGATTGATCAACACTTCGATTAATGTTACCTGTGTGGTCTGCATATTTTGTATTCCATGGCTTCAAATAAATACAAGTAAGTCTGTAAGGTTCTTATTGTCATTGGTTAAATAAATAAATAATCAAATAAATAAATATATAAAGCGATTTGAGTTTATATTTACGACTTTATAACCTAAACTACAAGAAAAAAATTTGTACAAAATGTTATTTTTATTTTCAAAACTAGAAGAAATTTAAAAGGCTTAAAAATCCTAGATAAACTCAGAGTTTTTCAAAACGCCTCAGCGTGAATATTCACTTGAATATTATAGTCCAAAGGGAAAGTCAGCTTCAATTGAAAAAAATTGTATTCATATGTGCGCATATATAAAAAGTTACTCATACGCCCCGTACGGACCAGCACAAAACAATCAGCAACACAACTGTTTATCTACTAAACTATCAATAAAGCATGCCATCTCTGCTTATCAGCTCTTTCTCATTACATTGATTGCTATTCCCCATTGTTGCATGCCTCTGATGGCATCAAATAGAAATTAACAACAGAAATGCAGCTATTGTCTTTGAGCAGCGCAAAGTTTCCCCCAGAGGTTTATGTTACAAAATACCTTTGTTAATCGAACGCACTTATATAAAACCTAAAGAATAACAAACGCAACATGCGACGTAATCAACTTCCGTGAAGTGAAAATGTGAAGAGCGGCAGTGTTTGAAAACTGGTCGAATATTACTCTTGAATTCTATTAATGTCGACGCAGGCGCAGTGATTTGTTAAGAGAGCGCGTCGCTCTGTATTCACATCTGTCGCAAATATTTTCTACTTTGCTTTACTTTGGTTTGTGATAAAATTGTGTTGTTGAGGGTCAATTGCATGTAATAAGGTTTGTTGTGCGCCGAAATGCAACAGGCTACTTTGTTGGGTGTTGCATTTTTAATTTAGATTTTGTAACCATTAAATTATTGTCTTGTTGTTTACTCACCAAACAATAAAAAAATTTTTGATTATTTGATAAAATGAAACACTCTATTAACTTTTTATGTTGCAGAAAAATTGTAACTTAGTTTAGATTTAACTTATTTTCACTTAATTATTTACCTTTTATTAGTCAAACCAATTTTACAAAGTACTCACACCAAGTTTTTTGGATCAATTTTTGATGCAATACTAAAGCAACTAACACCGGAACACATGCGAGAGAACTGACAAAAAGTAAGTAAATTTTTGATATTTCATATGATTTTGAAAAATCCAACAATGGCACTTGGTTTGTAAGAATCTTATGATATTTGATTTAAATATAATAAAAATAAAATAAATATAAAATAAAATAATAAATAAAAAAATATATAAGAAAAATCAGTGAGAATTGGTAAAAATGGCATTGCTGCAAACATTTACGAAAATGCAGGAATGATATGAGAAATGATATTTAATGAATGGTGCATGAATGCAAAAGCAGTATCGCGAATATAACGAAATAATCTACAGTACACAAGGAAATCTGCGTGATGAGTGCTTCGAATTCGGAATGAAAGTCAGAAAAAAGCTCAAGTTCGATTTACTCAATATTTCCTAAGAAAGTGCATAAATGGAGAGTCTAACAAATTTATAATGATCGTAGCTGATAAAGAAACTTGGTTTTAAAAGCATAATGCACGCACTCAAAACAGGTCAATGGTATGGAGCTCCCAAGGAACAAAATTCGTCTGTTAGAATCAGGCAACAAAAGTCAGCAACAGAAGTGATGATCTCTGTTTACTTCACCAGAGCAAAAGTTGTTGATGTTATTCCCAAAGATATTTTTCAGACTGAAACTGCAAATAGTAAACCGAAAACTGATTTCCAGAACTGTTGCACGACTTGTAGGCAATTAGAAAAACAGAGAAATACAAGGTGGCGCAAAAGTAACCTTGCGATGTTTTTTGGCTGTAATTTAAAAAAAAAATGAAAAACTTTTATTCTTCTTGTTGATTATTTTTATTTGGTCTTTCAATTTTTTTTACATCAAGTCGAGAATATGATGTCATGTAAATGGCCGCCGCCACAGTTGATTGCCATTTGAGCCCTTTTTATGGCATTTCCCATCACTTTGGCCAAAACTTCCGGCGATAGGTCCTCACATTCTTGACGGATATTGTCTTTAAGAGTTGCAAGAGTCTGAGGCTTGTTGACATAAGCCCGCGACTTCAAAAAGCCCCACAAAAAGAAGTCTGGAGCGGTCAAATCAGGCGATCTTACTGGCCAGTGTAAATCGCCAAAACGGGAGATTAGGCGCCCGGGAAATGCATCCTTCAGCATATCGGTTGTGGCACGTGTAGTGTGTGCCGTTGCACCGTCCTGTTGGAACCACATGCTTTCCAATCCCAATTCATCAAGTTGCGGCAAAAAGAACTCGTTGATCATTGCTCTGTAGCGCTCACCATTCACAGTAACCGTTTGGCCCGCGACGTCCTCGAAGAAAAAAGGTCCGATGACTCCTCCAGCGAAAACAGCACACCATATAGTGACTTTGAGCGGGTGTAGTGGCTCTTCGTGGGTTACACGCGGATTTTCAGTGCCCCAGAAGCGTAAATTTTGCTTATTTACGTACCCGCTAAGATGGAAATGGGTCTCATCACTCATGATTATTTTTGATGAAAAATCATCTTCCTCTTGGTGGTGATTAAGGATGGCTTGAGCGTATGTTAGACGCGATTGGCGGTCAGCAGCTAACAGCTAAAAGCTGACAAGTAACTTTATGGCGCTTTCTGGCATCATAAAAATGCATCGGTTGTCAAGTGAGATTCCAAATCTTTATTTATTCTAAATATTAAGTAGTTTTCAAAAAATAGGGGTGTCGAAAAGGTGTATTTGAAATGAATCCATTGCACAGCTACTAAATTCGAGTTAAAGCCAATTTTTTATCAATTTATTTATTTATTTCACTCTATGATTACAAGATCACTGTATGATTATACGTAGGTTCGAATCTCGGTGAAACACCAAAATTAAGAAAAACATTTTTCCAATAGCGGTCGCCCCTCGGCAGGCAATGGTAAACCTCCGAGTGTATTTCTGCCATGAAAAAGCTGCTCATAAAAATATCTGCCGTTCGGAGTCGGCTTGAAACTGTAGGTCCCTCCATTTGTGGAACAACATCAAGACTCACACCACAAATAGGAGGAGGAGCTCGGCCAAACATCCAAAAAGGGTGTACGCGCCAATTATATATATATATATGATTACAAGAACCTTTTCCATTTGTTTCCTTATTCACTCCGCTTGGGAGCGTAGGGCCTCGACAAGACTCTTTCATCTTACACAGTTGTCCTTGGGTCGTCTCATGAAATGTCGGCCTATCACAACCTCTGCTCCCTAACGTTTTCCAGCCCAGTGTCACTCTCGTGATGCTATCTGATGGATCCATATATTTATTTCAAGTCGTGGAGTAAGAAATATTCCTTTACAGCTAACAATAACCTAAAAATAAATCCAATATTTTCTCGGTAAATGACTGTATTGATCGACATCTCGTAAAGTCTCGATCAAACAATTTCAAGTGTATGCTCGTTGTCAAGATTACATTTCACACAAAAAAATTCTTTTGCGGTTTTTTGCTTGTTCCATTCAGTTGTGAGTTACAGGGTGGTAAAAATGGAAATCAACAAAGAGAAAATTGGATGCATGTTACAGTTTTTCTTTGAATAAAGCCAAAATGCAAGCCAGACCGCTAACAGCGAATTACGAGCAATTTCGGGTTCGTCGATTCTGTTCTGACTGACATCGAGTACCTTCAAAGCCGAAGCGTTCGTATCCATTCGGACGACATGACCCAGCCAACGTAGCCGCTGGATCTTTATTCGCTGCGCTATGTCTATGTCGTCGTAAAGCTCATACAGCTCATCCTGCCATCGTCTGCGATATTCGCCGTTGCCAACGTGCAAACGTCCAAAAGTCTTGCTCAGAATCTTTATCTCAAACACTCTAAGCGTCGCTTTATCGGATGTTGTCATCGTCCACGCTTCTGTGCCGCCATACGTTAGGACGGGCATGATGAGAGTTTTGTAGAGTGTTAGTTTTGTTCGTCGAGAGAGGACTTTGCTGCTCAGTTGCCTACTTAGTCCAAAGTAGCACTTGTTGGCAAGAGAAATTCTACGTTGGATTTCAAGGCTAACATTGTTATCGGTGTTAATGCTGGTTCCTAAATAAACGCAGTCTTTTACAACCTCGAAATTATAACTGTCAACAGTGACGTGAGTGCCGATACGCGAGTGCGCCGACTGTTTGTTTGAAGACAGGAGGTACTTCGTTTTGTCCTCGCTCACCACCAGACCCCTTCGCTTTGCCTCTTTATTCAGTTTCGAGAAGGCAGGACTTACAGCGTGGTTGTTAAGGCCGATGATCCGATGGGCCGCTATTATTAGTGCTTTTTATTAATGACATTTGATTCTGTTTGATGATTTTAATTTTCTGAGCATTTTTTGTAAATTTGCATTTTAATATTATATAATTAAAGTTCTTACGTGATTATTAAATAACAAAATTCTAGACATTTTACAAGAGAATTGAATGAAAAATAGAGTGAAAAAAGTACAGTCATAAGTTATGTGCAACCGCCATTATATGTATGCCACTGGTTCCATTTAAGGTGTAGTGCCTTGTAATCACTCTTAATCTCACTCAATCTAACCTAAGCTAGCTCTGCCGATCTTATTTGAATGCTGCTGAGCTATATTCATAAGTACTCCATAAGCCTTTACTACTTCGAAATATACAGGATGTTTTTGATTTCTCCATCATCTCCATTATCTCCATTATTTTCATTATAACTCCTGTTCAAAAAATATCCAATTATTCCCTAATGTATACTTTATTCAGTTCAATGTAATCCGCATGGTAATACACGATTTTTGACTCTCATTCATGCCTTTCTGCAAATTCTCCTTTATCGTCATCATCTCAAAACGTTTCGCGTGAAGTGCTATCTTGAGTGTTGGGAATTAAAAAAGAATCACACAGCACCATTTCAGAAGTGAATTTGCGCTGGCTTCTTGGGATAAATATTTCTCTTCATGAAATTCCGTACCTCACATAATAGTCTTTGAAGGAAGGAATTCGGAGTGGGCCAAACCAAAGAGATCAATCAAAACAGTCAACAAACTCTGATTTTCGGATCGAATTCATTATAATTTGTTAGGTTTCGGCTGATCTGGGCAATTCCATTCGGTTGCTTGATTATTGCATCGTTTCGATTTGGTATCCATAAACTCATTTTTCTTCACTAATAATAATACCTCCGATTACATTTTGGCCCGAAATAATATTTATTTATTTTTTTACTTCACTCACTACTTATAAGAGATGTCTTACAAACTAATACAATTAGGTAAATTAAAAAAAAAACTAAGTTTAAATTTCTTAAAATTAACATTAAAGTATATAATATTCCTGGAATTATTAGACAATCGGTCACATTGGATAATAGGTACTTTCATTAAATAATTGGTTTTGTTAGTTGAATGTGCAAGCGAGCGATTATTTTTAATTTTTCAATTTTTTTTTTTCGTTGGCGCGTATACCCTTTTTGGGTGTTTGGCCGAGCTCCTCGTCCTATTTGTGGTGTGCGTCTTGATGTTGTTCCACAAATGGAGGGACCTACAGTTTTAAGCCGACTCCGAACGGCAGATATTTTTATGAGGAGCTTTTTCATGGCAGAAATGCACTAGGAGGTTTGCCATTGCCTGCCGAGGGGCGACCGCTATTAGAAAAATGTTTTTTGTTTTTTCTTAATTTTGGTGTTTCACCGAGATTCGAACAGACGTTCTCTCTGTGAATTGCGAATGGTAGTCACGCACCAACCCATTCGGCTACGGCGGCCGCTATTCCTAATATACTTCAGAATATTCACGCAAAGTTACAGATCCTAATTCTCAATATTTCCGTAGATATAAAGCCAAAGGTAGGCGAGCGTTAGGTAGTTACGCTGTGACCGGGCAGCTATAGTACAAACTTTATCTTCTTTTCTCGACTTTTCATTTTTATGATTTCTTTGAATTGGCGTACATGAATGAAAAAAAACTAATGAACCTTTTGAAATGAATCATAGCTTGTTGCCTTCAGTATTAAATTCTCTTCTATTTGAACTAACAAAATAGATAAAAAAAATTGTTTCAAGATTTTTATACCAAGTTGAAGTGAATTTTTTTTTTGTATAGAAAGGAATTTTTTTCTTCAAAACATCCAAAAAGTTGAAATTTTGGAATTTCTCTCAGTTTTCTTAGTTCATCTAGAATAAAAAATCATTATAATTAGAAATCCATTTGAATTTTTTGCTTCAGATAATAATTACGAGCTGTATATTGTACGCCAGTTGGAAACTCCAGCGTTACAGCGCTCTAGTAATTTCTATGTTAAACATTTTTTTCAAATCATTTTAACCAGTTCAAAAATTTTTTATACTTTTTAAATGTTCATTAAAAGATAGAAAAAACTTTGCAGTGCTAAACTAATTTTTTCCTTAAAAAAAAATCGCAAAGAAATTCAATTTTTAGACCTCATAAACCAGGCTCCCCCCTTAAGACTATGAGGCGAGATATAAGCTTGGAAGAGATTGGTCAACTCAACTTGGTTATTCAACAATAGGAATGAAATGCATTTTAACGAAGTGATTTCTGCAAACTTCAAGTATGCTTAGGATGTTGTTCATTATGTCACCGAGTTGACCATATTTTGCACAAATTTGCACCCAATTTTGAATGTCGTGAGGTTTGTTTGAAATATCTTAAATCTCATCCATATCATCCATTGCACATACAGACCCATTAACAGATAGACATGGCTTATTCAATCTTTTTCTATATCCTGAAACTTCAATTATACCCAAACTTATCAGTTTACCAGAAAAAACACGACTTATTCACGCCAACTAGCTCTTCTGACCCATCCGCCGTGCTTTTCACTTGATTGCACAAAGCTGAATATGTACATTTATACACCCACTTACTTGTATGTATATAATACACTTAAACAATTCCTTCATCCAAGTCGAAAACACCAAAAAATCAACGAGAGTCTACGTTAAGTGACACAATTATTTTCAAAACTTAAGTAACAAAAACGAAAACAAGTTTGCCAACACATATCAAGGCAAAAGCGCAGAGTTTTCTCTTCTGTAGAGTAGTTGGCAACAACAAAGCGCACAATCAAATTAAAGAATTCATTCAACTTTCTTTCTGCAGCAACTTTACGTGGCAACTTTTTTGGCTGAATACGAAAAGACTTTTTGAAGAGGAAGCTCCATATCAGATTGCTTGCGCTTCACTTTCATTACTTCTGTGATTCTCTACGAATTCTTAATATCTCTTAACTCGTCTTCTTTCCGCGCGCGTTCCTGAATTAAGGCATAACAACTTTAAAAATGTTTACGGTCATTGTCCTCGGAAGTGCAGAATGCCTCGTGCAAATACTTAAGGAATTAACACTTAGTGTACCTCTACACAAAGTGCACAAATGCATACTCAAATATTCAGAGCAAATTTAGAAATATAACTAAGAAATAACTTGAAACTAAGTGAAAGGGAATTGAGAACTTTTTGCTTAGTCGGCAGATAGTTTCATAACGCCATTGATGGAAAATATTTCGTACATATGGCGACATGGAAGTGTGTGAGTTACATCAAGCTGGAGCACAAATTTTCGACTATTTTCCCAACATTTGATGATGTGCGGAGTGGTCCTTCTAGCATTTAGAATTTAATTTAATTGCATTAATTAATTTGGCTCTAAAAAAAAGACGCATGAATAGCAGGCTAGACCCAGAACAGCGTTCATATAGCACCGCTCATTCGACTGATACTTTGGATGAAGTATTTTAGCGGTGTAGCGGCTGCCGTAGCCGAATGGGTTGGTGCGCGATTACCATTCGGAAATCACAGAGAGAACGTTATTATTATTATTATTAGAAGGCCATTACGCACTGCGACCAGAGCTGATCAATTGTGAAAGGCCTATTTTGTAACCCTAGAGTTTTAGGCTTTTTAGAAATTTTAGCACAGTTTTGGGTTTGTTGTTCCAAAGATTGCATGGAGATACTACGATACCACCAAGGTGGTGAAGTCTTTGTCTGCCCAACGCAGGACATTCACAAAGCACATGTTCTGAGCTTTCTATGTCCATTTCGCAAAAGCGGCAGACATTGGTCTCGGATAGGCCAATATTGTTTAGATGGTACCTCAGGCTGCAGTGACCTGTAAGGTATCCGGTTAAAAGACGCAGATATACTCTGTTTAGTGAGAGAAGTTTGTCAGATATTCCTTTATTGTGACTTGACGCTGACCGGCACAGTTTAGCCAGTGTGCGGCAAGTTTTCTTTCCTCCCATTTCCTAAGGAATTCATTAATGTGGCCTTTTGTCAGTCCACAGAAACGCTCAGGACCAGTAAGTTGCATATTTGCTCCTTGTTTTGCAAGGTCGTCAGCCATTTCATTTCCCTCATGTCCTTCATGTCCCGGAATCCAACATAGTGTTACTGTGTTAAGGTTTCCTAACGTGTTTATGAGGTTTAGGCAATCGTTTACCAATTTAGAGGTGATGGTTGTTGATAGAAGGGATTTAAAGCCGCTTGGCTATCTGAAAGTATGTAGATGTGAGTACCTCTCATTTTCCTTCTAAGGCATTCTCTCACACATATTTCAATGGCATGTATTTCTGCCTGGAATATTGTTGGGTAGGATCCCATCGGAATCGATTTTTTGAATTTGGGCCCATTAATTCCTGCCCCTGTTCTACCATTTTCTAATTTGGACCCATCAGTAAACCATAGCTGGGAGCCAGGTTTGAAAGTGATAGAGTTAGTCTGTTCGTTCATTGATTATAACTTGGAAGTTCCTGAAGAGTATTGGTTTGGGTGATAGTATATCATCCCTATGAAGAATGGGACTATGTAGGAAATCTTCTAAGATCTTTAAATGTCCTTTCATATCCCCACTTTTAAGTTCAGATATACCTTTTAGTCTTAAGGCACTCGAGCGAGCTTCCCTTTCAATTAGAATTGGAAGCGGTGGTATGTTCAGGAGCACACCCAATGCATCCGTGGGACACGTTTTCATAGCCCCTGTAATACCAACACATACCAGGCGATGCAGTTTGCTTAATTCGTTTGCCGCCTTTCTTTGCTTGACCTTGGGCCACCATGCTAAGGATGCATAAGTGACTATGGGTTTCACAACTGTGGTGAATGTCCAGAAGGTCATTCTAGGGCTTAGTCCCCATGTCTTACCAAAAAGCCTTGTACAGGCAAAGAATGCCCTTGTGGCTTTTGAAGTAACTGTCTCAATATGGGAGTTCCACGTAAACGTTTTGTCAAGACTAACGCCAAGATAGTTCGCTTCTGTCGAGAGTTCAAGTGTTGTTATATTAAGGGTCGGACATTTGAGATTTATGTTCCTTCTCCTAGTAAACGGTACAAGTGTTGTTTTGGATGGGTTGATGGAGAGCCCTTTTTCCGTGCACCATTTGTTTATTATTGTAAGGGCTTGCTGCATGCGATCCGAAATGGTTTCCTCATGCCAGCCTAATACATAAACTACTAGGTCATCAGCGTAACCGTGAGTGTGAAATCCTAGGTTATTCAGTTTGTGGAGAAGTTCATCTATGACTAGAGTCCACAAAAGAAGAGAGAGTACGCCACCTTGAGGGCAACCTCTTGAGAGAACGTTAGTTCGAATCTCGGTGAAACACCGAATTAAGAAAAATATTTTTCTAACCTTCGAGTGTATTTCTGCCATGAAAAAGCTCCTCATAAAAATATCTGCCGTTCGGAGTCGGCTTGAAACTGTAGGTCCCTTCATTTGTGGAACAACATCAAGACGCACACCACATATGGGAGGAGGAGTGTACACGCGCCAATTATATATATATATATATATATAGATATTTTATGGCAGCTAGGCTGTCAAAGTAGATGGTGATCGGTTGTGCTGCAATAGACGAGTGCCTGGCTCACAAGTCCTATAAAGCGACTTTATTCAAATGGCGTCCACATTTGGTTTTATAGCTGAATTCTTCAGAAAGTTTTCGCGAGTTTAAGCGATTTACATATCTCCCCAATGGAAACCTTCATGTTTCAATTCCTTTATTCTCTCTGCTTGGTTGGTGTAACTTATAGCTGGATATTTAATCAACTGTGCACACAAATAAAATGTTTAATGAATAGAACATTAAGAACAAAAAAACTCTTTTCTAAGGCTCTAAAGCAGTGGTCGCCAACCTTTTCAATGTGTTGAGCTACTTTCAAGATTTTGAAATGAACAGCGAGCTACTTGCACAAGCCAACATAAATTAAATAATACACAGTTATATTCGACATACAATACATGTATTTATTTTACTAATATACGTTCTATATATAATAAACTTATGACTTATAGTGCTTATACTTATGTATAACTACATCCATGTTCACACCCATCAATCGTAACAAAATTTTTTGCAGTCATAATGGCAAATCACAAGCGACTTAAAAAAACAACAAAACAGTAATAGTACATTATTATATAAATAAAATATGGGCATATAAAAAGAGCATATTTAATGAGAAGGTTGACATTCTGACTTATCGATAATTTTTTTAATATTTGCAGTATAATTTGATACAGTCATTCGAATACAGTGATCCAAATGTATATCTCTAAGCCGATTGCGGTATTTATTTTTAATAAATTTCATATTGGAAAAAGAAGATTCACACAAATAAGTTGAACTGAATAACGCTTTCACTTTCAACGCAACACGACATAAAACTGAATACTTATCTTTGCTTACTAAAGTCCATATACATTTTGTATTTGAACCTAAAGATTTTAAAGTCAAGTCACTTTGAAAAGCCATTTTTGTCACAGCAATGTCTTCGCCAAAGTTGTTCATAACACAAGTTGCAAACTGCTGTAAATCTTTTCCGCTAATTCTTTATCTCTGCCTTGAAGCTGCAAGTTAAGCTCATTTAATTTCTCTGTAATGTCCACAAGAAAACCAAAATCTCTGAGCCAAGTCGAATTTTCCAGTTCAGGAATCGGTTCATCGCGTTCTTTGAAAAATTGGAATATAGCAGGCAGGACATCATTGAAACGTTTGAGCACTCGTCCTCTGCATAACCATCGCTCTTCAGAGTGAAGAAGTAGCTCTCCGTATTGACAGTCAATTTCATCAGCCAAGGTAAATAATCTTCTTTGTAACGCTTGAGCTCTAATCTTGTTCACAATTTTCACCACCAGTTTCATAACGTTGTTCAAGTTTAGAAAATTTCCACATAATGCTTGCTGATGTATAAGACAGTGGTAACTAAGAAATTGTGGAAAACTTTCATCCTTATGACGTAGCGCCCCGAGCCCCTTATCACAATCCACCATAGCTGGAGCACCGTCAGTTGTCAGGCCTACCATTTTTTCTCAGAAGAGATGAGATTTTTTAAATGAGAAAACAGCTCTAGCGCAGTAGTATGTCCTTTGAGTGGAATAAACTTCAAAAGATCTTCTTTAATTGTAAAATCACTAAAAGCCATCCTGACAAATATGGCCATCTGAGAGGTGTTAACTACATCTGTTGATTCATCCAGTTGCAGTGAAAAATAAATACAGTTATGTAAGTCACTTCTTAACTGTAAAAAAATATCATTGCTCATTACTTCTACTCGCCTCATCACTGTATTAGCAGAAAGTTGCATAGATTTTATAGCAGACACTATTTCGTCTTTATTTCTAAAGTTGGCGAATAAAGAATCTACAGCGTCCAAAAATGCTTGTTTTATAATTTCCCCGTCTTCATAAGGTTTTTTCTTTTGTGCAATTATCTGGGAAACACGATAAGATGCTTCAGTTGCATCCTTATTTTTGTCGATTGTTTTCAAAAATATTGACTGTTGTCCAATTAACTGGATTTTTAAATGTTACAGTTTTTCTTTTCTGGTGGCAGAATTTAACGGGAGTGCCTTCTCAAAATTCGAATGTACAGTTTTATGATGCCTCTCAATATTTCCTTTTTTAGGAGCTGACACAGATGTATTACATAACAAACAAACGCTTTTGCCTTTAACTTCTGTGAAGAGGTATTATTCTTCCCATTCCGAATGGAAATGGTATGTCTTCGCCTTCTTACTACTGCTTGCCATAATGTTTCGAACTCTAACCCAACCGCTGCACGCAGAACGTTGATAATGCCGTTCAGTATTAAACTGAGCGCAATGTCGACGTGCATTGCGTATATATAAAGCCAAAAAATTCTCGAACACGCTAATCGGTTCCAGCCGATCCTAGAACGGAGACGCGACATCGCGTCGTGTTTGTCGGCGCGAAATAACTTACCGCAGTGTTGCCGCTGTTTATCTATTTATTATGAAAATTTCTGAAATTTGCTAATACTGGTATGATTTTCAGACTTTTAGATTTTTTGCAACGTGAGCAGCGCGAGCTACCAGAATTGCCTTTGCGAGCTACCGGTAGCTCGCGATCGACGGGTTGGCGACCACTGCTCTAAAGCATGCAATTTCCTATATAGGTAGCAGCTTCGTACACGCACAAAGTCAATGGCTACGAAAAAAACACTAAAAAGTGTGCATACTGATGTTGTTCCACAAATGGAGGGACCTACAGTGTCAAGTTGACTCCGAAAAGCAAATATTGTTGTTTTCTTAAGCTGTGTATGAAAAACAGTCAGTCAACTTATTAGCCAATCTTCAGATATATTGGTTGTGCACAGCTTTAACTGCAAAACTTTATTTTTGTTTGTGCAAACGTCGCTATTTAAGTGATTTAAGTGTTTATAGTTGAAATAGCCTCATAACTAAGCACACGTTCGCGATTAGTTGCCATAAAATGTTCCATTATCTTCACTTTAATTTTACAAAACTCACTTTAATCTACAAAATTTCAAGAGAATTCTTTACATTAGTCAAGTAAACATTCAATACCGAAATGAAAACAACAACCAGTCACGCTGCTTCAGAATAAGTATAGTCGTATGTATATATGTATGTATGAAGCAGCAGTTTATTGAGTTTGCTTGCCAGATAAGAGCATAACAAGAGTGCGGGTACATGATTGCCTGTTACAGTCGAATAGTCAAATAGGGAAGTAGTCTGCGGTAGACAGACAACTTTTACCGTATCCTTAAGCTAAATGCGTGAGCGAGCTTCAAGTTAGCACAAAAACCGAATGGAAATCTCCTCATTCAGATTTATTCATTGTGTACGTGTGTAATTAGCATTCGAGTATTTTAGCTCTCGCTGCGAAATTCATCAGTACAGCATCGTAGCATCGTAAAATGGCACTGAGACTGTGAGCGGAATGAACTGCCATTTGGTATACAAAGTGAGGAAGCATTTCAAATTAGTTGTGATAACTAAATTTTATGTTTTGCCACTACCAAGCATCTATTTCATAACCACAAAGTGAAGCAAGCAATTTATTCAAAGCGTTTATAGCCTGATTGAAGGGTTCTTGTGGATTTGCCATGCATTTTTACTGCTTCACTTTAAGGCCATAATAATTTATTTCGAGTGTTTCGAATGTGTTCCATGGTATACATGGTTGCTCGTTGTTGTGGTTTGTGCCACGGAGAATTGTATAATTATCATCAATCATTACTTTTGCCTCCCCACTGGCAACACAGCTAAATAATTTAATTAGCGCGTGAACATACAAAAGCTTCTCTAGAGCATATTTTAATTGAAATTTTGGAAATTTGGAAATTTGGAAATTTGAAAATTTGCAAGTTAATCACTTCTTGGTAATTGGATGAGAAATTCAACTGTATTCTGTTCAGTAAATATATTGTGGCAATTAAAATTTGAATTTATAATTATTCAGCAAGTTAATTGAATTGAAATTTCGGTAAGTACTTAGATTGAAAGAAGGAGCTATTCAATGCTAAGTGGAGCTCTGTTAGCCAAAATATTCATGAATTCATAATGAAAATTGTTTTTTTTTTTTTAATTGAATAAACATTTACAAGTATTAGGACAATTTCTCGCAATGAATACGACATTAATGTTTTGGTTGAAATCTGACTTAACAAGCATTCCTTCGTTGCAGAATTTTGTATTCAAATCAGTTTGAATCAGCGGTAAGCCGCACAGATAGGGATGCTTTAAAGAATTGGCACCTCAAGGGTGGTGATGTTCTGATCGCTGTAAAATGCAATTTCCGGTTTTTTTATATTCGTTTATTTATTTCCATTTACTAATATAAAATACTACAATAAGGAGTAGGGAGCCATTTACGGTCTTCAGTATATCGACTAGAAAATAATAGCACACTTCTTAAAGGTTTACGTATATATAAATAATTAGATCACAATAAGGGGAAAAGTTATTTAAATGACAATTCGATAATAATATAATGCAGGTCAGGTTTGATTTTATACATCTTGAAGGATGCAGAAATTTAAATTGTACACTTTCATAACTCACATAACTCATTTTTAGTAAGATGTCCAATTTGGGAAAGATCCGCTACGTATATTTGGGAAGGCTTTATTTAAGACATTAAGAAGTTATTAATACTTTAAATGTAATTAGCTACCGCATCGACTACAAAGCCGCAGCGTATGAATCCATTCGGACGACATGACACAGCCAAGGAAGCCGCTGGATCGTCGTAAACCTCATACAGCTCATCGTTACATCGCCGACGATACTTGCTGCGCCAACGTGCAAAGGTCCAAAAATCTTCCGCAGAATCATTTTCTCAAGCACTCCGAGGGACGCCTCATCGGATATTTTCATCGTCCAAACTTTTACGCCATACGTTAGGACGGGCATGATGAGAGACTTGTAGAGTGTTAGTTTGTTCCTCGAAAGAGAATCTTACCACTCAATTGCCGGGAAATCTTTAGTATAATGCAACACGCTTTGAAGTAAAAGGGTTGCATAATGTAATGGAGGTATAGAGGGGCGTATCCTTATCTTAAAACTGAAAACCGCACCCTCCAGAGGCTTATAGTTTTTAAGTAATTTATGGTTAAAATTGTGTAATTTAGAAAAAAAGTTGGTGTTGCCAGACACCTCAAATAAGAACGAGACGTTCGCAGGAAGGTTGTTTGTAAATATGCAGTATTTTTTGCTTTAGTTTAGAATTGAGAAATATTTTCGAAAATATAAACATAGAATATTGAATTTTAAAGGAGCGTCGACTGAAGGGCTTTTGCAAATTTGTAGAATTTTTGCGTAGAACTTTTTTCAGCTTGGGCGAGGGCAGCGCTTCAAAATTGACTCATCAGTCCGACTCCGGATACGCCATCCACAGCATTGAAAATTTCATTGTAAAGATTCACGAGTCGGATTTTGAAGATGCTGGGTAGGTTTTTTAGTACACAGTGTTTCCATATTTCATAGGATATTTTATCCAAGCCCGGTGTCTTTCCTGTCAAATTTGTCGAATTTTTGCGTTGAACTTTTTTCAGTTTGGGCTGCCCTCGGCCGCGCTTCAAAAATCCCTCAACAGTCCGACTCCGGATACGCCATCCACAGCATTGAAAATTTCACTGTAAAAATTCACGAGTCGGATTTTGAGGATGCAGGGTAGGTTTTTTAGTACACAGTGTTTCCATATTTCATAGGATATTTTATCCAAGCCCAGTGTCTTCCCTGTCATTTTTGAAATCGTGTAATCGAGTTCATATAGAGAAATTTGGGATTCTATGAGCGAAGTTTCAATTGAAGGGTATGGGTTGGAAATATTTTCAGGTAGGGTTAGATTTTTGCACAGACTACATGACTCCGTACTTTAGTTGGGAGAGAAGTTTTCCCACTACAATTGAAGAGGACGGATGGCACAAAGGCATGAAGCCTAGCCATAGAACTTTTCACATCTATACAGACGGCTCTAGAACTTTCGACGAATAGGGAGCGGGTATTTACTGCTGAAAACTAGGGATAAGGCAGCCTATCAAGTTGCCAGACCACAGCAGTATTTTCCAAGCGGAAGTTTTTGCTGTGGGGAAAGCCGCGGAGCTAGTCTACACTAGAGCAAGAAAGAACTCAACAATTAATATATACGTGGATAGTCAAGCAGCAATAAGAGCAATAAGCTCATATTGCATGTCACAGAGAATGTGAAGATTCCGATACCCCAATCGTTGACGACGGAATTGTCGTTCCGTTACCCGACCATGACGAGGTGAGAATAGCAATATCACGGCTAAAGAACAACAAAGCCGCGGGCGCCAACGGATTGCCTGCTGAGCAATTCAAACATGGCGGCGAGGAGCTGGTAAGGTGCATGCATCAGCTCCTATGCAAAATATGGTCGGATGAAAGCATGCCTGCCGATTGGAATTTAAGTGCGCTCTGTCCAATCCATAAGAAGGACGATCCTGCAATTTGTGCCAATTACCGCGGAATTAGTCTTCTAAATATCGCCTATAAGGTTCTAGCGAGCGTATTGTGTGAAAGGCTGAAGCCCACCGTCAACCAACTGATTGGACCTTATCAGTGTGGCTTCAGACCTGGAAAGTATACCATCGACCAAATATTCTCAATACGCCAAATCTTGGAAAAGACCCATGAAAGGAGAATTGACACACACCATCTTTTCGTCGACTTCAAAGCTGCATTCGACAGTACGGAAAGGAGTTACCTGTATGCCGCTATGTCTGAATTTGGTATCCCCGCAAAACTAATACGGCTATGTAAGATGACGTTGCTCAACACCAGCAGCGCCGTCAGAATTGGGAAGGACCTCTCCGAGCCGTTTGATACCAAACGAGGTTTCAGACAGGGTGACTCGCTGTCGTGTGACTTCTTTAAACTGATGTTGGAGAGCATCGTGCGGGTCGTAGAACTAAATCGCTCAGGCACAATATTTTATAAGAGCGTACAATTGTTGGCGTATGCCGATGATATCGATATCATCGGCCTTAACAACCGCGCTGTTAGTTCTGCCTTCTCCAAACTGGATAAAGAGGCAAAGCGAATGGGTTTGGTGGTGAACGATGGGCAAAACGAAGTACCTCCGGTCTTCAAACAAACAGTCGGCGCACTCGCGTATCGGCACCCACGTCACTGTAGACAGTTATAATTTCGAGGTTGTAAAAGACTTCGTTTATTTAGGAACCAGCATTAACACCGATAACAATGCCAGTCTTGAAATCCAACGTAGAATCTCTCTTGCCAACAAGTACTACTTTGGAATAAGTAGGCAATTGAGTAGTAAAGTCCTCCCTTGACGAACAAAACTAACACTCTACAAGACTCTCATCATGCCCGTCCTAACAGATGGCGCAGAAGTGTGGACAATGACAACATCCGATAAAGCGACGCTTGGAGTGTTCGAGAGAAAGGTTCTGCGTAAGATTTTTGGACCTTTGCACGTTGGCAATGGCGAATATCGTAGACGATGGAACGATGGGCTGTATGAGCTTTACGACGACATAGACATAGCGCAGCGAATAAAGATCCAGCGGCTACGTTGGCTGGGTCATGTCGTCCGAATGGATACAAACGCTCCGGCTTTGAAAGTATTCGATGCGGTACCAGCTGGTGGTAGCAGAGGAAGAGGAAGGCCTCCTCTGCGTTGGAAAGATCAGGTGGAGAAGGACTTGGCTTAACTTGGTGTGTCCAATTGGCGCCGGTTAGCACGAGAAAGAAACGACTGGCGCGCTTTGTTAAGCTCGGCCAAAATCGCGTAAGCGGTTATAGCGCCAATTAAGAAGAAGAAGAAGTTCTTTGTAAGTAAAATTGTGGCTAGGAGGAATATAACAATTAATTAAAGTGATTTTCTTCCAATATCAATCTCAATAGCTAAGCAGGATATATTCGATGAAATGGGAATTATTTTATGATTTAAGGACTTTTTTATAAAGAAGGCGATCCCTTGCTTGCACAAGGCATTTTGAGGAAAATTGTGGAAATAGCTATTATATTTATTAGGTGCGTATGCTTTTTTTATTGGTTGAATTCATTGATTAGTATATTTAAATCTATGTAGTTATTAAGTAGTCCATTAATATTCCATTGTATTATTTGTATCATATATTCTTCTTTTTGGGGTGGGCTTTATGTAATAACATGTAAAAAAGGGTGGGTAGAAGTAAGTTGAGAAAGGAAGGAGGAAATAGTGGGGTTCGTGGTGTAGTAATCGACTGATTTATTTTGTGCGTAGTCAACAGGGTCATCGATATTCTCATTATACTCATTTGTGTTTATGTTTGCTGAGTTAGCATTGTTGCTATTAGAAAATATTTGCTTGGTTTGTGGGTTACTATTGTTATTATTGCTGGTGGAGGGTAGAAGAGTGTCAACAGTGGGAGAAGGTGATGCTGGCTTGAATGGTGTATTTATTTGTATTTTTGTTACTTCCTTTTGTGGTATTATTTATTTTGATGATATTTAAATTGTTGGGGGTTTCTGCAGGTTTGTTGTGCTTGGTGATTAGTTATATTTGTTGTGTTCATATTGTTTTGTGGATTAGTGCAGGTATTTTTTGTTACATTAGTGAAAGAGGGTGAAGATTCATTAAGAGTGGGGGTATTTGCATTTCATGTATTCTAATAGCTTCGCGCATGCTGGATTTCTTTTCAGTTTTTATTTTTGTTGTAAATATTTGCTTCATTTGAATGAATTTTAGGCATGATTTACTGCTGGCAGCATGACCGCCTGAGCAATTCGCGCAAAAGGTACGTGAGCATGGAGTTGGCGTGTGAGGTGGAAGTGCACATGAGTCGCATACTGGCGTTTTGTTGCAACGTTTAGTGGTGTGTCCAAGGCTTTAACAACTTTTACAACTTATCGGGTTCGGGAAGTAAGGTCTGTTTCTGGTGCATCATTTAGACAAGGCGCATAAATAGTGCCCTTAGAGTGGTTAAGATTGTTGGGCATCTCGATTTTCGCAAACTCCAATTAGTTTAGTTGTGGCGAGAAATTTTTTTGCAACTAAATCGTTTTTAACAAACAGCAGAAGGCTGCAATCTCTGAGAGAGAAGGGAGAGAAGCGAATATTTCTCTGGTATTTGATTGCGCTTTTTTCTCTTTGGTTTTTGACTTCTTGATAAGGGTAAACCTTAGGCCGGGTCGATTTGTCGGGAGGCAAAAAAATCGCCCATTGCTCTGTGAAAATCGTATTCTCGGGATCAAAATAAGAAACTTTGCCGAAGGAACCATACCTCTAAAACGAATTCTGATGTCCCCCAATTTAGGTCGAACTTTTTAGTTTCTTTTCTCATGTAAAGGCCAAAAATGGTGATATTTTGAAATGATTGTATAGGGAACCCCCCAGAGGAGTTCCAGGGGGTGTGCCACTGGCATGGGTGGATCGGCCGTCCAATGTTAGTGGGGTCGGTCACACATTTGGACTCGATTGGAGCACTCTAAATGGGTCAAAGTGGGATTTTTCGTTCGACCCATATTGGGGGGCATCAGAATTCGTTTTAGAGGTATGGTTCCTTCCGCAAAGTTTCTTATTTTGATCCCGAGAATACGATTTTCACAGAGCAATGAGCGATTTTTAAATCGACCCGCCCTGGTAAACCTGTTATCTCCAAGAGGAGGTCCCTGGGGGGACATTTTTAGTTTTTTCTACCACAGAAAGCACTTATAATAAGATTTCTTACCAAAAGCAAAGAAAAGTCGCTAGAAAAAAAAACACCCACGAATATAACGCAAAAGAAATAACACCAATACCACTGCTGAGCACAACCGTCGATGACTGTGTGAAGAAAACTATACTCATATATTATAATGTGCCAAACTATAGTGAAGTTCCCGAGGGCACTTTGAAGGCAAATAATCACAAAACTATTATTTCCGGATTACTTGGAAGTTATAAAGGTGGTTTCTGAACCACTCCCTAACATCTTCACCAAGTTTCATTAAATAAGTCAATATCCTTTGCCTAAATTTGCTCATATTACGTTATACCAAACCCGACCCCGATTGCCTACTTAGTCCAAAGTAACACTTGTTGACGAGAGAGATTCTCCGTTGGATATCAAGGCTGACATTGTTATTGGTGTTAATGCTGGTTCTTAGATAAAGAAAGAGTCTTCGTTTTCTCCTCTTTCACCCCTAGACCCATTCCTTTGCTTCTTTATCCAGTTTAGAAAAGGCAGAATTAAGAGCGCGGTTGTGAAGGCCGATGATACGCCTAAAACTGTACGCTTTTATAAAAAAATTGTGCCTCAGCGACTCGCACGACCTTTTCCAACATCAGGTTAAAGAAGTCACACGACAGCGAGTCACCCTGTCTGAAACCACATTTGGTATCAAATGGCTCGGAAAGGTCCTTCCCAATTCTGACAGCGCTGCTGGTATTTGGCAACGTCACTTTGCGTCATATTAGTTTTTTGAAAATACCTAATTCAGACATCGTCTGACTGTCGAATGCAGCTTTAAAGTCGATTCTTCTTTCATGGGTATTTTCCAAGACCTGGCGTATTATGAATATCTTATCGATTGCAGATTTTTCAGGTCTAAAGCCACGCATGCTGATAAGGTCCAACTGGTTGGTTAATGATGGGCTTCAGCCTTTCACACAATACGCTCGCAACAACCATATAGGCCATATTTAGAAGACGCATCACGCTATAAATGGCACATATTGCACTATCACCCTTGTTGTGGATAGGACAGAGCACATTTAAATTCCAATTGGCAGGCATGCTTCCAACCGACCACATTTTGCATGTGACTCACCATGTTTGAATAGATCAGCCGGTAGTCCATTGGCCCCGCGCTACCGCTGCTCTCACCTCGACATCGTCGTGTAGCTGAACGGCAGTTCCGTCGTCAGCGACTGGTATATTGGGATCTTCACATTCTGTGGGACATGCGTAGCTACTTGATTTCTTTTTCCAATAAATGTGGCTGTATGCCGTCAATGATGCCTTAATATTTCAATAAATCGATTGATAAGGGCGCTGTATGGCAAGTGGTACCATCTTGTTGGAACCAAATGTGGTCGACGTTTAGCTGATTAAGTTTTGGAAACAAAAAACTAGTGATTGTACAAAATGCCCAACCCTGATAGCACTTCGCTCCTGAAGCTCGGTATGCTTTTGATTATTTTGATATCAGTTTGGAATGGGACGAACTACGAATGGTAAAAAAGATTTTAAGTCGTCCGCATATAAAAGATAATTCGAGATGTCATAAATAAAGATGACAAAGAGTAAGAGACCCAAAATACCATCTTTGGAAACACCAGAGGAAGCTTAAAAAGAATTTGAGAAAATATTTTCGGCAAGGACTACACAGTTACGAAGGAAGAGATGCGATTTTATATAAGATAAAAAAATTTTATAGGAACCCAGACGAGCTATTTTGGCCACAAAGTGTGCGTGACGAACTGACTGACTTTGTCAAATGCCTTTGAAAAGTCGGTATAGATGGTGTTAACTTGCAGATGATCAATAAAAGGAGGCGTGCAAGCACAGGAAAAAAATCAAGATTAGTTATTGTGCATCTACCAGACATGAAGCCTTGCTGGTTGTTAGAGATAAGGCGCTTGATTGAAAAATGCAACTTCTGCTTGGCCATGTATTCAAACAGTTTATAAACAGTCGGCAATATAAAAATTGGCCTGAAATAATAATAAAGTAAAAGACAACAGTTATATTAAATTTATATGCACATTAATAGTAGCTTAGCACATGGATATTTGATAAAATAACTTGAGGTATACCGAAGAAATAACAAAGGAAAACACTGAAAACGTAAGCAAATGAATTTTTTGGACGAAAGAATTTGATATATTTTCTATTCCCATATAATTTAGGTGGAAAGAAGTAGGCTCCCAGACTCAGCGTAACTTTTTAGAACAAGTATACATTTATTGCTTTTTTATATTATATATATATAAAAAGAAAACAGAACTGTTCAAACACATCATATTTGCTAAGCAGTTAAAATCAATGTTGCCTTTTTAAAATGGGGATCTTTTGTCCCCATTTCATATATATTGCATAAAAAGGTAAAGAAACCTGAAAATCCCGGAAGTATTTTTCCAAAACCCCGAAATTTTCGAGACTGACATCCCTAGTCAATAGTCAAGCTGCATCTAAGGCATTGGCTCACTTAGTAATTAGTTCAACACTCTTTGGGTAAGTCGTGAGTTTAACTTTTTTCACTTCATCTTAATATTATTAATTTTTTATTTTAATATTAAATTTTTTACCAAAAAACAATATATATGTATGACCACTCCGTTTCAGATGCAGCCAATAAGTTTACGCCTAGCTTCAAAATCCAATGAAGGGTCTATGGATTTAGAAGGAAAAAACTGTAGCTAGGTTTTTACGCTCAAATGCAACATCTTTTGATTGAAAATTTAACTTTTCTCACTTTCGAAAAAACAACAATTTCTAATACAATGCCTTTCCGAAGATGGCGAAAAAGGAACGGGAACAGCTTTGCAATGCCACGCAACTAGTCACACGACAGCGATCAAATGCCCACACCAATCCATAGGCATGCACAATACATACACACGCGAGGGTACGTGCAGCAGAAGCATATGCAAGTGAAAACCAGAGATTTACTTTCTAAATAGTGGTGGGAATATCTGACAGACAAAACTTCTATTGTGACCGCAAAAAGTATGCTACGAGTACTACGTAACTGACCGCCAACCAAAAAACACAAAAAAAAAAAAAAAAAGAAAACTGCACGCCAATGGTTTTAAGCAGAGGTGGAAAAATGCAACACCAGCGGGCGAGTATGTCAGAAGGCAAACGTTGCTGGTTCACTTAGAAAGTCGTAACAAAAAAGTAGTACATTTTTCCTAGATGCTCTCCGGAAAGCTCAGAGCGAATAAGTTTTAGTTTGGTTGCACTTTATCAAGCTGTCTTTCGAAAGGCATTTGTAAAATTACAATACATATCACAAAACCGTAACGAAAACAGAATAAAAACAAAAAAATAGGCAAATGCTTAGACACTTGAAAGTATGCACACAAAGCTATCTATGGATCTACAAGTGGCGGCAGTCCTGAAAGAAATGAAAAAAAAAACAAAAGAGACATGAATAAAAGTAAATGGAGACTGACCAATTTGTAAGGCAGCGAAATGTTAACTGCCACGCCACAACATATCGTTTTAGCGTTTTTGCCTTTCACAAAAGCAGGAGCAGAAGCAGAAGCAAAAATATTTATAAGTATGCACATTAGGTTTTCGTAGTAATTTATCAACCTAGTATGGTGTTTTCCATCCACCTAAAAACCATACGCTCGCATACATACTCGTACTAGCACGCAAGTGATATTATAGGTAAGATATAATATAAGGTTGTCAAAAAAGTCTTGCGGTATTTTTATTGAATTTTCAATTGTTCATAAAATTGGTTATAATAATGCGATTTAAGTCAAATATAGAATCTCTCTTCCCTATTGTCAAAAAACTCGGAGAGCCAATTTTCACAGCACTCTCTTGTAGACAACTTCCGACTACCAAGCTCGTTCGCCATGGACAGAAATAGGTGGTAATCACTTGGTGCGAGATCCGGACTATACGGTGGATGCAAAAGAACCTCCCATCCGAGCACCCGGAGTTTCTGGCGCGTCACCAAAGATGTGTGTGGCCTAGCGTTGTCCTGATGGAAGACAATTTGGCCTCTGTTGATCAAAGATGGCCTCTTCTGCATGAGTGCTGCATTCAAGCGGTCCAGTTGTTGGCAGTATAGGTCCGAATTGAGCGTTTGGCCATAGGGGAGCAGCTCATAGTGGATGATTCCCTGCCAATCCCACCAAACACACAGAAGAACCTTCCTGGCCGTCAATCCAGGCTTGGCCACCGTCTGGGCAGCTTCACCGCTTTTCGACCACGACCGTTTGCGCTTCACGTTGTCGTAAGTGACCCACTTTTCATCGCCAGTCACCATCCGCTTCAAAAACGGGTCGATTTTGTTGCGATTCAGAAGCGATTCGCATGCATTAATACGGGCAAAAATGTTTTTTTGCGTCAAGTCGTGTGGCACCCATACATCGAGCTTCTTTTTGAATCCAAGCTTCTTCAAATGGTTTATAACGGTTTGATGGCTCATGCCCAGCTCCTGGCCGATGCTACGGCTACTACTATGCCGGTCTCTTTCGATCAATTCAGCGATTTTATCGCAATTTTTGACGACAGGCCTTTCGGACCGTGACGCATCTTCGATCACCTCTGCACCAGAGCGTAAACGTTGAAACCATCGTTGTGCGGTGGAAATGGAAACTGTATCGGGTCCATAAACTGCACAAATTTTATTGGCAGCATGAGATGCATTTTTGACTTTATCGTAGTAGTACTGTAAAATATGCCGTATTTTCTCTTTATTTTGCTCCATGTTTGCGACGCTATAACTCACGAACGACTAAAAGCAAACAACAATTAATTAAACAGTGAAAAGAGCTTTTCAAAAAGCTCTAGCGTGAACCGATGCGACGAATACAAAGACAAGCTTGCGGAAATACCGCAAGACTTTTTTGACAACCTTATATTAATCACACTGTTGTTTTAGCTATTGAGCAAAAAATGCTGCGCTGTGTGTTTTATAAGAAATAGTTTTTAAGGCAAGGCGTACGGTGAATGCATGCGGCTGCTTTCAATTAATTTATTATGCTATAATAGACATGAAATAGAAATGACACAACAATAATAGATCCCTCCAAGCGGCCATCAACGACCATGGAATTCTTTATTGAAGAAGAATGTACTCACATGTTGCGCTAATTGACTGGAATGAAAACAGCAAAGAAAAAAGCTGTTAGTGATTTTGTAAATGCAGCCCATATAGGGTATTTCGATTTTAGGTCTAGCGGTCAAGAAGATCTGGAAAACCTTTGAAAACTTTTCGGTAATGTGGGCCTACAATGAAAATATTCATTTTGGGTTAACCACTTCGTGCAGGGGCTCATTAAATGAGACAATCAGCAAAAAAGCCTTCAACTATTGAGTTCGTTTTTCCTTAAGCTCTAGTCAAAACACCACATGGCTTTAAAAACACCAGGACCTGCACTTTAATATCCTGATTAAGGTTAGAAGTTAAGAGTAAAGTGAAGGTGAAGCAAATTTTTGACTGTGGTTCGAATCATTAAGGTATAAATCGTTAATCATTTTCAAACGTGGGCAAAAAGTAAGGGGAATTTATCTGTCAAACTTCGCGGGATTAAAATTTCGCTCTACTGATTTTTTTCATGAGTTGGCAGCACTGTTAATAACATCTGGGCCAACTTTCATGTGAATGTCATTATCAGTAATATATTTACGCTTGTGTTTACCAAACGACCAAGAGTGCATTTTTCGATTTTTACAATGTCTGATTTGATTGAGCAGAGAAGTGCCATCAAATTTTGTTTGCGGAATGAAATTTCGGCTGCGGAAATGTTTAGCATGTTGCAGAAGGCATTTGGTGATTCGACCATGTCGCAGAAAAATGTTTGTAAGTGGTACAAAGACTTCAAAGAGGGTCGAGAACGTGTTGATGACTTCGAGCGCTCCGGACGACCATCGACGTCAACAGATGACCAACACGTCAATAAAGTGAAGGAGTTAGTGCTCAAAAATCGTCGGTTGACTGTTAAAGACCTTACTGATATGATCGGAATATCAGAAGGATCTGTGAAAACCATTTTGAAAGACCATTTGGGCCTACGAAAAGTCAAATCTCGTTTGGTACCGAAAACTCTCAATTTCTCGGAAGAAAGTCGTCGCGCTGATGTGTGTGAAACAATGCTTTCAGACTATCAGGACAAGCTCAAATGCATCATTACGGGAGATGAGACTTGGATTTATGCTTACGACCCTGAAACAACCGACCAATCAAGCGAATACTCGTATCGTGCTAAAGGCGAGGCCAGACCGAAAAGAGCACGTCAAAGTCGTTCAAAAATAAAGGTCATGATGACAGTTTTTTCGATTTTCGTGGTGTGGTGCACTATGAATTCCTTCCACCTGGCCAAACTGTTAATAAGGAATATTATTTGAGCGTTATGCGTCGTTTACGTGAAGCAATTCGTCTAAATAGACCAGAATTATGGGCCAACAACTCTTGGTTTTTGCATCACGATAATGCACCGTCTCACACTGCACTCGTTCTTCGTGACCATTTCGCCAAAAATTCCACGCATATTGTTCCGCAACCACCGTATTCGCCTGATTTGACTCCGTGTGACTTCTGGATATTCCCAAAACTCAAGAGACCACTCCGGGGAATGCGTTTCGAGTCGATTGAGGAGATAAAAGCTGAATCGAAGAAGGTGCTGATGGCTGTACCGGATGGACTAAATGGACTATTTGGCATGTTTCGGGGATTGGAAAAATCGTTGGCATAAGTGTATTTCATCGAGAGGGGATTATTTTGAAGGGGATGAAATTGATTTACAAGAATAAATAAAGATTTTTCATTTTACAACCAAATTCACCTTACTTTTTGCCCAGATGGTAAGCCTCGACCTCCCACGGGATTGCCAAAATAATGCTACGAACTTGAAGCACTTTATTCTACCACTCCCAAGGAAGGAATGTAAAATAGTGGTTAGAGTATTAGCGGGACATATCTATACTCACTCCATATCACGCAACTAAAATGGAATTGACCGAGAACAACCCGTGACAGTTATGCAAAGAAGAAAGTGGTACGTTAGAACACCTCCTTTGGCACTGCCCTTTTCAAAGCACAATTCATCTCAACTGCCTGGGATCGGTATATCGATCTCTGAAGGACTTGGCTGACAAATGTTTAACTGTTTATTAAAACTCGCAAAGACAAGAATCACAAACTATAGTTAACACGACTCCAACAACACTGGTAACACTACGGACCCGTGTGGTCTAGGTGAGATCCATTCAGATCAGCCAGATATTCCGAACCTAACATAACCTAATCATTTTCATAAAAAAAAGTCATCGATAGTAAAACTTTCAAAATGAGGTTGATTTGAGCCAGATCAATGAAATTTCACACTATGCGACTTCTCGAGTAATTGTTGAAAAAATCGAAAAATTCGTTCTGAGTAATGCACGTTTGAAGATGAAACAAATCAACGAATGGTTGCAGATTATCTAAGATCGTTTTAAAAATCTTCCACAATCGTCCTAATACGCCGGAAAAAGTGTTTTCTAATAACAGTTGCCCCTTGGCAAGCATATGGCAAACCTCCAAGTGTATTTCTGCCATGGAAAAGTGCCTCATAAAAAGTATCTGCCATCCGGAGTCGGCTTAAAACTGTAGGTCTCACTATTTGTGGAGCAACATCAAAACTTACCCGCAAATCGGAGGAGGAGGAGAACGCCCAAACACCCAAAAAGGGTGTAGGCACCATTTGTATAGATAAATATATAAGATAAGTACAAGGAATGCTCCTACTGCTTCAGAGACTACGTCGTGTCAAGTTTCCTCGTTTCCTCGAAAACAGGAATTAATTTACGATCGGGACTGCTACTGAAAACGAAATTTGGATTCATCACAGTTGACTCATTCCTGAAATAAAACTAAACATAGGTGCAATATGTTGGTTTGTGGGATTTAGTATTTAAAACGTATGTTGTTATTATTTCGAAGAGGTGGTCCAGAGTGTAGCATTAAACGAGCATGTGATAATATTGATGTGATTTTCTGCATTATTTGCTGTTATTGCAATATTTTATTTACTTCACTTAAAAAAAAAAATTATTTTTCTTATAAATCTAGGGTGCAAGACTTTCCTTTTTTAATTGTATGAAAATAATTTGCAATACTTTATTGTACTGAATATTTTACAGACTTGTTTTGAAAAAACAATACATTTCTAAAAAAATAGGTGGCAACGCTTTTCAGAATTTTGTTCTGAAAACTCAAAAATCTAACTTACCATTTTAATATGTTTTACAATTATTCTAAAAATAATTAGTTGGCACCTCGGTTTTCAGCTACATTTTAATTCATTATATGTACATTAATATGAAGTGAAACTTCTTTAGCGGCGGTCTGATATTTGAGCGTGAATGGAGAGTGATTGGAAAAAATATAACGTTTAGAGATTTCGTTACGCGAGAGAGAAAAAAAGATACAACGTAGAGAGAAGGAGAAAGAGAGCTATACATTTTCTATACCTAAGACATAGGCTTCGTTGTAAGACAGAGTATACAGATATATAACATAGAGAGAAAGAGAAGGAGAGCTATACATCATAATGTTACGCGACAGAGAAAAAAAGTTGCTGGTCATGTTGCAGCGCATAATATTATATCAGTAAAACAGCGGTACCAATCGGACGACGCACATCAACAATCCCACTTAACAACAACAAAACGATTAACGCTAATGATCTCATTAACCATTAGATTAGTCGTCGCGGCCATTCACAAGTCTCAGGGAAGCACGTATTCTGAAGTTGTTTACGAATATGATAAAAAACATTCGCAATCATTAGTTTACGTTGCTTTATCACGAGTCGCTTGTATTGAAGGCTTGTGGATTATAACGAACGGAAATGATTTTAGATTCTACCATGGTCGACGAGCATCAGTCAGTATGTCTCATTTACAAGATGAATTCCGGAGACTATCGTTAAATAGACTGGAAACTGTGGATAAACAAATAATCGATTTCATGACTCAGAGAAGAGGGCTATCTGTATATACTCTTAATTGTCAGAGCCTACGAGCACATTCCGCAGATTTAACAGACTCTGTCATCCGCAAATCGAGTATAGTACTTTTGTCCGAAACTTGGTTAAACGATAACGAGGATATTAGTATACCAAGTTTCAATTGCGTCATCAAATATAAGCGACTAAATGTTAGAGCTGGCGGTGTGGCAATCTACCACAATCAAGATGATAGCGTAAATATTGTCACACCAAATATGGAAATGACTGCAAGGCAGTCTCAGTCATATTCATCAACAGTCACACCAGTTGGCGACGTTTGCATTGCAGAAGTCAAACGCTGAATGGAAAAACTATTGTATCTTGATGACATAATATATTTCATTCACCGCTCACTACTGATTTACAGCCACGCAGGTGCAAATGCACTTGGAAGAGGCGAAGACAAAATTCCATTGATTCTCGGGGGAAATTTCTTCGAGAAACATTCGGTTTGCAGATAAACAATAACCCTAAAGAACCAACAACAAAATCCGGAACTACACTAGATGCAATTTTCACACGTTATCTAGAAAATATTGAATCGCATACATATATTTCATATTTCAGCTATCACAAACCAATTATATCAGTATTACCAATTGAACCACCAACAGATGATAGCATAATGCATATATAGTTAATAAAATCGAATTTTGGTTACACAAATTTTATACTGTTGTATTTCTTTTGAAATTATCCCTGTCTCCTTCTCCTTCTCCTTCTCTCTCTCTCTCTCTCTCTCTCTCTTATTCACACACAGAAGTTTCACTTCTACCACGTGTACGATGCTGCACATGATTTTTTTTTTGCATAGTACTTTGGCAACAAACATTTTTTTGTCGCACGTTTTGCTTTTTAAATTCTGGTATCACACCTTCTTGATGGCCAATCTTCTGGTTCCAAACGAAAGATAAATTGCTCAACGAAACGACGGCGCAGTAAATCCATTGATTCACGGGCTATATGGCAAGTAGCGCCGTCTTGTTGGAACAAAATCTTGTGAATATCACGAGCTTCAATTCCCGCCATCAAAAAGTCAACTATCATGGCGCAATAGTGTTCGCCCTTCACTGTTACATTGGCACCAGTCTAGTCTTTAAAGAAGTATTGGCCGATGATTCTTCCATTGTTGAACGACTTCGGGCTGCTCTTCAGCCCAAATATCTTAATTTTGCTTATTGACGTAGCTATTAAGCTGAAAATGGGCCTCATAACTGAACACCATAAGTTGGTCTGAGGACCCGATGAACACTTCTCAAAGAGCGTCGATTTTCGTAATACAAGTATACGATTAGCAAGCGCTGTTGAGGCGTTAGTCTTTCCATGATGAAGTGTTAATTAATACTGAAAAAAACGTATGCATTTAGTTTGACAATAGTCACGCAAAATCTGTCAAAAAACCGCTATTGGAAAAAGTACCTCAAATCTGATCACCCTTTACTTTATTAGTAAAAGTTGAATGATATTTGGCGAGCTTTAATTTACTGGCATTAAGGTCGTACGTTAGGGTGGTAGAAGATCTGGTGGGTAAGTACTAGAACGAGGTACTTGAGGCCAATGGGCTTTAGAAAAGCAAAAATTGGCTTCTGGGAAAAAAATCATGCAGCATATCCAAGGGCCGATCTTAAACGTCAAAGATATGAGGAAAAATGTAAAGGCGACCCTTACATTCGGCCAAATAAATATAATTTTTGCGAAGTTGCCCAGCAAAAGTACTTGAGATAGGGGTGCGAATGTTTTTTTTTTCGAAATTACCTAGCAAAAATATGTTAGACAAAGGGTCTGGGTCGCTTGGGTGGTGGTGCGGACCAATGTGCATACGTAAAGACGAAGAATACCTATATACATGAGGGCGTGTCGATTTAAAAATCGCTCATTCCTCTGGGAAAATCATATTCTAGGGATCAAAATAAGAAATTTTGCCGAAGGAACCATACCTCTAAAGGGAATTCTGATGTCCCCCAATTTGGGTCGA
This sequence comes from Anastrepha obliqua, assembly GCF_027943255.1. NCBI lineage: Eukaryota > Metazoa > Arthropoda > Insecta > Diptera > Tephritidae > Anastrepha > Anastrepha obliqua. The sequence goes on from NC_072894.1 coordinate 124,727,568, forward strand.
ACGAAAAATCCCACTTTGACCCATTTAGAGTGCTCCAATCGAGTCCAAATGTATGACCGAGCCCCACTAACTTTGGACGGCCGATCCACCCATGCTAGTGGCACACCCCATGGAACTCCTCTGGGGGGTTCCCCATACAATAATTTCAAAATATCACCATTTTTGGCCTTTCCATGAGAAAAGAAACTAAAAAGTTCGACCCAAATTGGGAGACATCAGAATTCGTTTTAGAGGTATGGTTCCTTCGGCAAAGTTTCTTATTTTGATCCCTAGAATATGATTTTCACAGAGCAATGGGCGATTTTTTTGCCTCCCCACAAATCGACCCGGCCTAATACACATATATATTATATGCCACCGCATGCAGATGACAACTTTCTTTAAAATTGAACAACATTCGTTGGGGCCTTTTATGTGTTATAAAATTGTGCTTTCGCGTTTAACTAATTAATTCACTACAGCAATATAATAAGGTAAATAAAAACAACTTCATGTTTCAAACATTTAAATTTTAAGGTTATGTTTTTACCCTACAGCAAGATTAATTCGCCTTTGTGATGTCGGAATAAACAAAAAATATATTCTATGACTTGCGCTCGCCCTGAAAATCAATTTCAGCCAGATTAGCAAATTATTTTTTTATGTCCTGCGGTAACTTAACTACATAAAAATTTATTGCCAGATTGAATTTACAACTTTAAACACCGCAAAATGAATATAAATGTTTACTCGTGTTTTGCTGAACGATGATAATGATTATCAATGGATTATTATTTTGTATATAACATATAGTTGAAAAAAATTGATTCCTAATTATCAGCATTCCAGATAACCGTAAATGACTGCTTAAACGTAAGCATATTTACTACTTTAGTTGATAAGGATTTACTTCACGTGCTGCTATTTATATGGCAAAAACCCTTATTGAAAAGTTAGTAATCGAGTGCAAAGGCTAAAATGGAGTTGGCCAAAAGAACGGTAGCGCTTCTTTTCGCGCTAATTTGTTTATTAGCCGCAGTACAGGCCGGCCTACTGCAATCAAAGGCGCGCAGCAGACCTGAAGAATCCGTTACCATAGCCACACTGGGTACTACAGGCACATATTCCACACCCCTATACATTAACACAACTGAAAGTCCAATTAATGGCACCACCGAAGGACCAGTTACCAGCAGCATTCCGCCAAACACAACCACACCTGCACTACCATCAACTACCGATGCGCCACCACCGGAAAATGGAACGGGCGTGGTGGTGCATGGCGACTGCGCATTCGATGTGAATGGAGATCTCAACGATCCAGCACCAATATTCATGTCACCTAACCGCCTCGAATGGATACAGCCTAATTCAGCTGGTGTAGTCGTATTGTCCAATGGTGCCTACGTCGACATGTACTGCAGCGTATCGTTTATGGCGCCATTTACCAATCGCACCAAAGTCACAGCACAGTGCCTGCAAAAGCAATACTTCCTAGTAGATGGATTGATTTATCCGTTCTCAAATTTTAGCTGCACCAGTTGGCCTGCGCATACGGCACGTCGCACCGGACGGCTCTGCAATGGTGGCACTGATCTGCTAGAAGTTGGCTTCGAGCTCGAAGTGGGTTTTCTACAAACAATGGATGTTTGCCACGATGAAGTGAATGAAGTGACGCGTTATGTACATCATGTACTAAATCCCGCCAGCGCCAGCTACCAACATGGTGTCACGCGTCCAAGTTTCATTACTGGCGACTTCTATGCGGGCAAAAACGTTGATAATCTCTACACGAAGGTGAAGCAGAACGAAACTATTAGTCAGATACTTGGCATGGATGCGTCGCCTTACTTCAATGACAGCATCAATGTGTACATGGCACGTGGACACTTGGCCGCTAAAACTGACTTCATTTTTGGTGCAGCACATAAGGCCACCTTCTATTTTGTGAATGCAGCGCCACAATGGCAGACGTTCAATGGTGGAAATTGGGAGCGCATCGAAGATAGTATGCGCCGTTATGCGACCGATCAGGCATTGACTCTGGACTGCTACACTGGCATTTGGGGTGTTTCTACACTGCCTGATGTTAATGGGGTAGAACAGGAGCTGTATTTGGCATTCGATGAGAACAATAACGGTCTAATACCAGTACCAAAGCTATACTTCCGCGTAGTCATCGATCGTGAGTCACGCAAAGGCATTGTTTTGCTGGGTGTAAATAATCCGCATCTAACAGTGGAGGAAATTCAAAGTGATTATGTGATTTGCAAGGATGTGGGCAAACGTATCGATTGGATTGCCTGGGATAAAGAGAACTTGATGAAAGGTTACTCGTACGCCTGTGGGGTTGATGATTTTACGCAAGTGGTGAAAGATTTGCCGTTGGAAGATTTGTACACCACGGGGCTGTTGGGTGTAGAGGAACTAAAAATCGAGAACATACCAATCTGGGAAGAGCACTAATTCGAGAGATTGTTAATAATGCAATTCGAGTAACAAAGAAAAATTTATGCGAAATTGAAATATGATATATATTTTCTTGTTGTAGTTTTCTTTAATAACTACAGATGTGCCGGACTCGTTTTATTTATTTAATGCTCTTAACAACTGGTTTGATAAGTAACTTTGTATCTTCAAGTGCTGATAAACCACTTTTGTTCTTATTATAAACAATTGTATAATTTGGTACGCAGCTACTACCTGATAAGCCGAGCATTTCGTACACTTAATCGATTATAATCGAACTGATAATTATCAGTGGGTAACTTTTCAAGTATACACTGGCTTCCCCTGGAAATTCGGTGTTGTTAGTGTGTATGTATTTGCATTTTTTTAGCATTACAGCATTTTAATATAATAAAAAATAAGTGTGCGCTATCGATAAACGTAGCAAAAGCATTTTACTCTCGAAGAGAGTGATTATTGAAATTTTTATTCCAACACAAATAGAAGGAAAATAATATCGTTTGATGAAACAGTATTTAATGGATGGAAATTGACAGAATTCACATGTATAGGGTTTTGTAATAGGTGCGCTTCAACTTTTTTCCGATAGGGAGGGCGAACGACGCAATATTTTTTATTTTTCGCTTGTCATTTGTAAACTTCATTAGTATACATTTCATCATGGAACGCTACACACTTGAGCTACGATTGCAAATCGTGCAAATTTTTTATGAAAATAATCGTTCTGTTGCTGCTACTTTAAGAGCATTACGGCCATTTTACTGTCCATTTAACAAGCCGTCCCGTTTAGGGGTTATGTGAAGTCATTGGTCTACAGTAACAAGCCGGCGACGATTTGTGAGCTCAGAGCCAATATTGAACGCGAAATTTCTGGAACTTCGGCCGATTTATGCAAAAGAGTGGTCGAAAATTGGGTTTAACGATTGGACTTCGTAAAACGTGCACGCGGTGGTCATGCAAAAGAAATCGAATTTCATACTTAAACGTATATGTTCAAACTCGATAATAAAAAAAAATTAGTTAAAAAAGTCAAACCGTTTGTGTTTTATTCAAAAAAGTTCAAAAGTTGAAGCGCTCTTACTGAAAAACCCTATATGAAGTTTCGCCATTAAATAATGCCAACCAGAAACCAGCGATAGCCAGCTGTATAGTGTGAATTCTTATATTCCGAATGCAGCACCCGTCGCTTCTTCCAGTAAACCTTTACGACCTTTACACGCCTTTTTACACATCGGAGATATTTTTGTACTTTGCTGTGCCGGTTAATCATTAAGTGTAACACTATAGAAATGGCGAGTGGTGAAATTTCATATAAAACGTGGAAAAATCGCTACTGAAACGTATCGTTTATTGAAAGGATTATATGACAATGAATATTTAGTGCGTTCATGAAGATGAAGAAGAGATGATATTGAACCAAATCGCCCGCCCAAATGGAAAGCCTAAGTGTTAGTAAACATTAACTTTACATTCTTGTAGAACTCTATTAAATAATGAAAAAAACAACTGTGAGAGGATTGGAAGGATAAGTAATGAATCTAAAAACCAGATTGCGTCCATTAGAAAGTGCGTGACGTCACATTAAGTTGTTTGTGGTTTGATCTTTGTGGTTGATCTTTTAAGAAGATAACTAGTCCCTCCAGTAAGACATTTTGCATTTTTTGCCGGCTCTTCAAAGAAATAATCGTCCAGACATTTGGCACGGCTTCTTTGAAGTGCAGAATATTCAGAGAGGGAGTACCGGCTCAATTTCTTCTTCATCTCCACAGCTTGCGCAGAAGTCATTGTTAGGTTCACCCATTCTACTAGCTGTGGTACCAATAGTGCAGGACGCTGGTAGTTGATCTGCTGAATCCACGCAGGCGTTTTGAGATTCAACATCTATTGGTTTCCGCGATTACGCTCAAGTCAATCGCAGTGTGTAGTTCGTTTAGAGGAATACTTATGACCTTTACCACTCGCTAACAGTGAAGCCCAGAACCTTTCCTTGCACATTCATCTTTCATTTGTCTCATGTGCGGGGACCCAAGATATGGTGATATAGTGTTGTTGGATAAGCGAGAGTGGCCACCTGCATACTTTAGCACATCTTGAATTGAACGTAGATCTCAACTTGGGAGACGCTACAGCGGTTTGGGAGTCTAAAGAAGCAAGTTAAGGACAACTGTTTCAAGTACACTTCCGATCGAGTGCCATTGTCCACCTTTGAGCCATCAGCATAAACATGGTGACCACTATCATGTGTTATGACCCTTATCTCCCAATCGTTTCTGTCGGGTATTCGTATTTTATAGTCTTTGTTCAGATCTATCTTGGAAACCACATAGTCCGCTTTCGATGCGTCTTGCAAGTGTTCCATAGATAGTACAACTATTTTCTTTTAGCATACCTGCTGCTTTCTCCTGCTTTACGCAATGGGTGGACCGCCTGAGGTATCGGTCGGAGCGCACCTGTTATTTCTATACGAGCTAATCGTTAGACTTTTATGACACTCTTTAGGTGGGATTGCGCATCGCAATAAATTGAGTTCTTTTTTATGCCTAAAATGCGAATGTTGAGTTTGGTGTTAGTTTCTTTTTTAATTTAAAGCTACCAAACTGTAAATTAAACAAGTATTTATATAATTAAAAAAAATGCTAAGAAATGCTACTCTTGCATTGAAACCTTACGCTGAGAAGATTTCAGTGCTATTGAAAATTTTTCGATTTTTATAATATTTGATGTTTTGAAAGTGCAAATCTTATTTTGACGTGATAACGTCTTATAATTCGATTTAACAGGCTGCACGCACAAAAAAATGTGTCGTTGCCTTGCTCATTTGTCGTTACCTTGCTCATTTGCCGTTACCTTGCTCATTGCCGTTACCTTGAATGAACTGCAAGCGAATGCGCGGAACGAACAAAGCAAACGAACGGCAACGTTCGACATCTTGCTCTCTCCTACTTAAGTGAGCGTATATATGTATGTATATGCGCGTATGTACATATATAAATTCACGTATTTGTATTTGCATATGCCTTCTTATTGATTATTATTAATTTGATTTACTTGAAGAATTTAAAATAAAACCAAGTTTGTTAATAATACCTGTTGTTTTAATGTTATTATTATTAATTTTTTTATTATATGTGAAGGAAAAAATGTATGGCAATATTTACCATATACCTTATAAGATATGTTGTATACTAATATATGTATATAAACATGCATATACATATACAATTTCACGCAATTTTCAAAAAGAACAAATCTATATGTAAAGATGCATACAAGTCATATGGACATATCAAATATACGAATCTATTCCGTACGCAAGCAAATGTAAGCTAATGTGCCTTAACTGCAAGCGAGAGCGCGGAACGAACGACAAAGAGCACAATCGGCCCCCGCGTTCGGCAACGTTCGACATCTGGCTCTGTCCTACATATGTAGGTAGATATATAAATTCACATATGTAGGTATATAAATTCACATACTTGTATTTGCATATGCCTTCTTCCTGTGTGCATGGTAATGAACCATTTCTCTGTTGAGAATAGGACGATGATAGAAAAAGTAGGAAATGAAAGGGAGTGTTTCGAGTGTAAAGTGTCTTGAAAAAGGCAAATCGATGATGGTGCCTCTTAGTGTTGTTGACTTATTAACGTCTGATGCACAATCGAAATTGAAGATATCTTTCATGAATTTGATAAATGTTTCGTCATTGTGTAAATGTAACTTGACCTATTCCATTGCAATTCCATTTACCTCCTCCTCTATATCCATACAAAATATCTATCAAACAAATAAAATTAAAATTTTGTTTTGAAAATTGCAACCATTCCATCAATATTTTCTTACGACGTTGTCACGTTAAACTATCGTCAGTAAACCGACTTTACAGACAACCTCTTTTTTTGCTCCTTTTAAGTTTATGCAAGCATATTAAATCTTCTTCTGTGAACTCTTCTTAACATGTAAAACCTTTTTATAAAATTTAAAAAGTATTTGAGTCTACTGAATACATAACACACGTTTTAAATACAAGGATGGATTTGTAAAACTCTGGTTTTTTTGTAGTCTTACATAACTTTACATAACCATAATACATTTATTTAAGAAAACGCTCACAATAAATACTTTTTGGTATGCATACAAAGTTCTTCAAGTAATTCAATTAGAATTTGGTATTTCCTTTTCTTTAAATATACATTTTAGTGCTTTTTATATCCATTTGTAAGAGAGAGAGAATTGACTGCTCGAAGGAGAAGAACCAACTTGGAAAAAAATTGAAATAAAGCGAAGAAATGTCACACACAAATCGCCGACTAATTTACCTGGTGATAAAAAAATAAAGCTAAAGCTGAGTGATTTATTGAACTAGTTTTTACACAATTTGCATTTGATATAATTATGAACATCATATTTTAATTAAAAGAAACTAGAAGAATGTCAGGAATAAAGAACCAAAACTCCGAGGCTAGAGAACAAAAGTGCTAAATCAAGTTACGAAAATGTTAATCTGGTCACACTGATTGTACCAGTGTGGCGTCACGAAAATCAGCTGATATTGTCAAAGTAGCGGTACTACGATCGACGCTACCTTATGATTCTTTTCAGTATACCAGAGTTAGGTTTTACTAAGTTGCTCAATAAGATTTGCGGTTTGATAAGAGAGGGTATTGCTACTAGCTTACATTTTTTTGTTATGTTGGAACATTTTCATATGAACGTATGTGAAGTTTAATTTCAGTTGGTCAATTCATTCTTGTTTACCAGCCATTTAGTATCGACTTGTCGCAGTATTTTCTACAATGGAAAAAATCAAGCACCGTGCAGTGATTGAATTTATTTCAGTTCATTTATTTTTGGAAGATTTAAAAATAAATGAAATTTATGAACGAATGTTGAAAGTGTACAAGGACTTTTCGCCATCAATTCATACAGCAGAAAGATGTTTGCTGAATTTAAACGTGGTCGGGGCAGCCTTGAACACCATCCACCTCAAGGATGTTCAAAAACCGCAACAACATCAGAAATCATAAAAAAAATACTGGATGTCGTATTGGAAAATCGTCGAGTGACTGGAAGAGATTTAGTAGAAGCCCTAAGCATCTCAAAGAGCGGTGTAAGCAATACTTAAGCTGAAGTATTGGGTTTCCGAAAGCTGTGTGCACAATGGGTGCCGCAGTCGCTGACAATGGAACAAATACACATTCGAATGCAATTATCTCAGCAACATTTTGAGTGTTTTCGAAAAAATAAAGTGGGTTTTGTGCATCGATTCTGCACTTTGGATGAGACTTTGGTATACCGCAATGATCCCAAATCAAAACAAAAGGCTAAAGAGGGGTGTGAACCTGCATCTTCGGCTCCGAAAAGAGTTCGTATCCAGAAATCGGCTAAGATGTGGATAACTTGCGAACTGGTAAAAAAATAAATTCTGAAAATTATTGTAACCTTTTAGACCAACTGAAGGAAAAAATTCGTGAAAACATTCTCAGTTTGCACAAGAAAAAAACTCTTTTTCAACAGGACAATGAGCCGTGTCACAAGATCATTTTGACAATGGCTAAAATCCTTGAATTAAAGTTCGAATTTATTTATTTATTTATTTAAGTCTATGAATTACAATCCTTACAGACTATGATACGAAAGTTGCTTAGATTAAACAACAAATATATTACATGTATTTAAAAACTATACTAGCTACTAACTAACTATAATATAGAATTCAAAAGATTTAAAAATGCTGTTCTTGAAAGCGAGAAATCAAGAAGAACATCATTATGAACGGCATTTAATTCCCGTAAAGCACGAGTAATGGGAGCATTACTGGCATACATAGTTTTAAAGTTTCCCCCATAATAAGGGTAGAAGTTCCTAAGAGATCGCTGGGGAACATTAAATCGAATCCTTTCTAACAAGTAGAGACAATCAATTACTCCAGTAATAATATTATGAGTTAAAGACAGACACAGTATAGACCTACGAATCTCTAAGGACTTGCGACTTATAAGCATGAGACGAGCAGAATATAATGGCATGGGATCAATAAAATTCAGGGACCGAAGGGCATATTTGAGAAATATTTTTTGCACACGTTCGATTCTATTGATAGCTTGCTGACTACAACGTCTCCAAATAAAAGCAGCATATTCTAAATGAGATCTAACAAAAGATGTATAGAGTAACTTAATGGTATAGGGATCAGAGAACTTAGTGGCGTTCTGTCTGACGAAGCCCAACATCGAAAAAGATTTAGAAGTAATATAATTTATATGGCTATTAGAAGAGAATTTGTTATCAAAGATGACGCCAAGGTCCTTAAACTCGCTAACACACTGCAGAACACATGCCGATATCCTGTACTTAGTGCATAAAATGTTGGTTGTTTTCAAGTAAGATATTTGGAAGCACTTAGATAAGTTCAGCGAAAGTAGTGAATTCTGGCACCACAAGTAAAGCCTATTCATATCGGCTTGAAGTTTAATGGCATCCTCTTGCGTCTTGATCGCTGAGAAGATCTTAAGGTCATCAGCATAAAGCAAAAATTTAGCAAATATGAAACAACTTTTGATGCCATTAATAAATAACACAAATAAAAGCGGTCCCAAGATACTTCCTTGCGGAACACCTGAGGTGGCGGCAAAGGAGGTAGATGAAATACCATCAATTGTTACAACACAGCGTCCATTGCTCAAATAAGAGTTTATCCATTGCAGAAATGTAGAATGAAAGCCAAGACTAGCTAATTTTTAACTAAGATTCTATGAGAACTGTGTCGAAGGCTTTCGAAAAGTCGGTGTAAATACAGTCGACCTGGAAGCCAGCGGAGAAAGAATCAATGCAGTATTCACTAAAAACAGCCAGATTAGATACTGTAGATCTGTTAGCAATAAACCCATGCTGATTAGGGCAAATTAAAGATTTAACGGCAAAACTCAGCTTCGCATAAACCGCGTGCTCAAAAATTTTGGAAATAGTTGACAGCTTAGAGATAGGCCTATAATTTCTAACGTCATTTTTATTGCCACTCTTAAAGAAGAGCGTAATGAAAGAGAGTTTCCATGCGTCAATGAAACACCCCGACGATAAAAATTTGTTGAAAATAATTTTCAGGGGATAGACCAAGGCCGGACAATTTTTTATCAAAACTGCTGAAAGTCCATCAGCATCAGTTTGAGAGGATGATTTCAATTTAATTAAAGCGTTACTAATATCCTCAGAAGAGAGGCAAAGACCTCCAAAGTTCAGGGCATAATCTATGTCAGAAGAAAAGTCGGATGGGCGATCAAGTTCGTCATCAACAAAATTAGATTTAAAAAATTCAGCAAACAAGTTTGCCGTTTCAGTTGGGCTTCGCACTTGGCTATTATCGAAAAACATACCAGTGAGAACACTGCCACTACTCCTTTTAGATTTTATGTATTTCCAGAAGATTTTGGGATTTGCCTTAATGTTTAACTCTATATTGGTAATATAGCTTTTATAGAGATATTTATTTAAATCGTTGAAATCCTTTAACGCTCGCTTATATTTAACGAAGTACAAATGATTCTTCGTAGATTTAGAATTGTTGGAGCACCTATCGTATTCACTAGATTTGGCCCCTACTGGATTTGACTTCCATCTACTTCCAGACCTACAAAATTCATGCGTGGAAAGCGTTTTTCATCAAATTATAAGGACATAACAGCTACGGAAGCGTATTTTGCAGCCTTTCCGGACTCTCACTTCAGGGATGGAATTCAAAAATTTAAATCTCGCTGGTGTTCGTTTAGACAATAAAATAGTGTTTTTCTTAGTATTTGCTAGATTTACCGCCGAACAGCAGCCACCTATTCTCGAAAGAGAAATTTGTAGTTGAAAATAATATCTGAGCTCTTCCGCTATATAAAATAGCTAAAAACTATTCGCTAACTTTTAGTACTGGATTTATTACATTTATTTATTTATTATATTTAATAGTCCGGATTTATGTTTGCTTAATGCACATTTCTAAGTTTTAATTTTCTTAAAACTATTTACACATCTACCTAGCTATAGATAAAGGGTGGGCCATGTAAAATTTGGTTTTTGAATCGGCTATAAAAAAAAACTAATCAATATTTTTTCAAACTTTTTTTTTATTTTGAAGATTGAACATTGTCATTTATGAATGAAAAATAATGTCGTTGGAATGACTGCCACGACTGGCTTTACAGTAAGCCATTCGATCAACCCAATTTTTAAGCACTTTTTCGATTGTTTGGGCTCCAATTTCATGAATGGCAACTTCGATTTCGTGTTTTAAAGCATCAATCGTCTCTGGATGGTTTGCATAGCATTTGTCCTTAACGGCTCCCCACAAAAAATAGTCTAACGGGCTTGAATCACAGCTCCGAGGCGGCCAATTGATATCGGAATTTCGACTACTTATTCGGTTTTCAAAAACGGTAGCCCAAAGTTCGAGTGTAACTTTGGCAGTGTGACAAGTTGCACCGTCCTGTTGAAACCAAATGTCGTCCATGTCATCCTCTTCAATTTTTGGAAACAACTCGTTGAGCATGTCACGATAACGCTCGCCATTTACTGTAACCGCGGCTCCTCGCTCATTTTCGAAAAAAAATGGCACGATGATGCCGCAAGTCCAAAAATCGCACCAAAGAGTGACTCGTTGTGGATGCATTTGCTTCTCTACAGTAACGTGTGGATTTTCTGAGCCCCAAATCTGACAATTTTGCTTATTGACGTAGCCTTCTTCTTCTTAATTGGCGCTATTACCGCTTACGCGATTTTGGCCGAGTTTAACAAAGCGCGCCAGTCGTTTCTTTCTCGTGCTAACCGGCGCCAGTTGGACACACCAAGTGAAGCCAAGTCCTTCTCCACCTGATCTTTCCAACGCAATGGAGGCCGCCCTCTTCCTCTGCTACCACCAGCTGGTACCGCATCGAATACTTTCAAAGCCGGAGCGTTTGTATCCATTCGGACGACATGACCCAGCCAACGTAGCCGCTGGATCTTTATTCGCTGCGCTATGTCTATGTCGTTGTAAAGCTCATACAGCTCATCGTTCCATCGTCTGCGATATTCGCCGTTGCCAACGTGTAAAGGTCCAAAAATCTTACGCAGAATCTTTCTCTCGAACACTCCAAGCGTCGCTTCATCGGATGTTGTCATCGTCCAAGCTTCTGCGCCATACGTTAGGACGGGCATGATGAGAGTCTTGTAGAGTGTTAGTTTTGTTCGTCGAGAGAGGACTTTACTACTCAGTTGCCTACTTAGTCCAAAGTAGCACTTGTTGGCAAGAGAGATTCTACGTTGGATTTCAAGGCTGACATTGTTATCGGTGTTAATGCTGGTTCCTAAATAGACGAAGTCTTTTACAACCTCGAAATTATAACTGTCTACAGTGACGTGGGTGCCGATACTCGAGTGCGCCGACTGTTTGTTTGAAGACAGAAGGTACTTCGTTTTGTCCTCGTTCACCACCAAACCCATTCGCTTTGCCTCTTTATCCAGTTTGGAGAAGGCAGAACTAACAGCGCGGTTGTTAAGGCCGATGATGTCAATATCATCGGCATACGCCAACAATTGTACGCTCTTATAAAAAATTGTGCCTGAGCGATTAAGTTCTGCGGCTCGTACGATGCTCTCCAACATCAGGTTAAAGAAGTCACACGACAGCGAGTCACCCTGTCTGAAACCTCGTTTGGTATCAAACGGCTCGGAGAGGTCCTTCCCAATTCTGACGGCGCTACTGGTGTTGAGCAACGTCATCTTACATAGCCGTATTAGTTTTGCGGGGATACCAAATTCAGACATCGCGGCATACAGGTAACTCCTTTCCGTACTGTCGAATGCAGCTTTGAAATCGACGAAAAGGTGGTGTGTGTCGATTCTCCTTTCATGGGTCTTTTCCAAGATTTGGCGTATTGAGAATATTTGGTCGATGGTAGACTTTCCAGGTCTGAAGCCACACTGATAAGGTCCAATCAGTTGGTTGACGGTGGGCTTCAGCCTTTCACACAATACGCTCGCTAGAACCTTATAGGCGATATTTAGAAGACTAATCCCGCGGTAATTGGCACAAATTGCGGGATCGCCCTTCTTATGGATTGGGCAGAGCACACTTAAATTCCAATCGGCAGGCATGCTTTCATCCGACCATATTTTGCATAGAAGCTGATGCATGCACCTTACCAGCTCCTCGCCGCCATGTTTGAATAGCTCACCCGGTAGTCCGTCGGCGCCCGCGGCTTTGTTGTTTTTTAGCCGCATTATCGCTATTCTCACCTCGTCATGATCGGGTAGCGGAACGACAATTCCGTCGTCAACGATTGGGGTATCGGGATCTTCACTTTCTCGGTGACATGCGCAGCTGTCACTGTTCAATAGGTTCGAGAAGTGTTCCCTCCATAATTTAAGATTGCTCTGTACGTCAGTCACCAGTTCGCCGTCTTTGTTCTTACAGGAAAACGCCCCGGTCTTGAAACCTTCTGTAAGCCGCCGAAGTTTCTGGTAGAATTTTCGGGCGTTGTTCCTGTTGGCCAGCATCTCAAGCTCTTCGCACTCACGTATTTCGGCCTCTCGTTTCTTCTTTCGGATAATACGTCTCTCTTCCTTTTTCAGCTCTCTGTAGCGATCCCACATGGCTCGCGTTGCGCCCGATCGCAGCGTGGCTCTATAGGCGGCATCCTTTCTTTCTGCGGCAGCATGACATTCCTCGTCGTACCAATTGTTTTTTCGGGCTCGCCGGAATCCGATTTCTTCTTCGGCGGCGGTACGTAGAGAACGAGAAATGTTGCTCCATTGTTCGTGGATGCCGGTTTGTTGGGCAGTGCTCTCCGAGAGCAGGAGTGAGAGTCGAGTGGCGAATCTTCTGGCTGTCTGTTGTGATTGCAGCTTTTCGATGTCGAACATTCTTTGCGTAGGTAGATGTACGTTTTTTGCTGCACAGAGGCGGGTGCGCAGTTTGGCTGCAACAAGGTAGTGATCCGAGTCAATGTTGGGTCCTCGGATCGTACGTACATCTAATACACTAGAAGCGTGTCTTCCATCTATCACAACATGATCGATCTGGTTTCGTGTTTTTCGATCAGGAGACAGCCAGGTGGCTTGGTGAATCTTCTTATGCTGGAATCTGGTGCTGCAGACTACCATGTTTCGGGCCCCGGCGAAGTCGATCAGCCTCTGTCCGTTATCGGATGTTTCGTTGTGCAGGCTGAATTTTCCGACTGTGGGACCAAAAATTCCCTCCTTGCCCACCCTGGCGTTGAAGTCGCCAAGCACGATTTTTATGTCGTGGCGGGGGCAGCGCTCATAGGAACGTTCCAGGCGCTCGTAGAAAGAATCTTTGGTCGCATCGTCCTTCTCTTCCGTCGGGGCGTGGGCGCAAATTAGCGATATGTTAAAAAAACGTGCTTTGATGCGGATTGTTGCGAGACGCTCGTCCACCGGAGTGAACGACAGTACTTGGCGACGAAGTCTCTCTCCCACAACAAATCCGACACCGAATTTGCGCTCCTTTACATGGCAGCTGTAGTAGACGTCGCAAGGCCCTATGGTTTTCTTTCCTTGCCCCGTCCATCGCATCTCTTGGATGGCAGTGATGTCAGCCTTTACTCTCACGAGGACATCAACCAGCCGGGCAGAGGCACCTTCCCCATTAAGGGACCGGACATTCCAGGTGCATGCCCTCAAATCATAGTCCTTAGTTCGTTTGCAGGGGTCGTCATCAGTATAGGGAGGTCTCATCCGAGGCTTTTTTAAAGTTTTCATTGGGGGGGATTTTTAAGTGGCGGGTCCCAAACCCAACGCACAACCAGCTATCCTGGAATGTTTCGCCTTCTCACTTTAGCTCACTCCCGAACGGGTGTTCGGAAGCTACCCAGAGGATACGTGGGCTAATCCCGGCCGTTGTGAGCTGCTTGAACCATATGCAGAAGAATCGTCCTGGCCATTCCCAAGTGAATGGCGATCAGTAACTTTCCCCACTTGCGTGGACTTCTACACATGGAACCATCCGTAGCCACCGATGTGAAAATGAGCTTCATCAGAAAAGATGATTTTTCGGTAAAAATGCTCATCTTCGGTTAAACGATTTTCTGCCCATTGAGCGAACCGAAAACGCATTGGATGGTCATTAGGCTTCAGTTCTTGCACCAATTGAACTTTGTAAGCCTTCATACCGAGGTCTTTAAGCAAAATTCTCCTCAACGAAGTGCGTGAAATGTTCAATTCTTGAGAATGATGACGAGTTCAGGTTGTTGGATGTTCACGCACATTTTCGGCTACAGCAGCAATGTTTTCGGGTGTACGCACTGTAGGAGCACGTTCACGTGTTGTTTTATCCATTAACGATCCACTTTCACGAGCACGATTAACAAATTGATCCACAAACTGTCTTGTTGGCAAATCTTTTTTTTTTGGAATTTTTTTTGTTCAAATTTCTCACAGTTTGAGTAGAAGACTCACCACTTTGGAAATAGGTTTTCAATATTTCCCAATTTTGTTGAAGCCTATAGCGTCCTATTTCGTAAACTTCAAACCTTTAAGTAAATTATGAACATATTTGACATGCCATTTGTGTTACCATTCTCAAAAAAATAGGTGGTTCAAAAAGCAAACGCTATATGGCCCACCCTTCCATAGCTGTTATGTATATACAAACCTGGGCTCACAATAATAGCAGTCATATTGTAAAGTTCGGACTATTTCTTTAACTTATTCTGCGTGAGCGCTACGTTCACCGCCATTGCTAAGAAACATATTCCTACGGGCACGTCTGAGTCATCCTGGACCCAAACGAACTCGGTGAGTCCACCTTTAAATGTGAACTAATTTACTCGAAACCTACGCAATATTGGCAACATGCCCTACCTTTCTGACACCTGCTGGAGGAGTGATATGTTCAACATCACCTGTAAGAAAAAATAGTTCCATATTTCTTCTGTAAAAAGTTTTCTCGGCTTTTATTAAAATTATTTAAATATTAGTAAATGATTTAAATGGCATGTTCGAAATGAACATTTTCGGAAAAAAGTAAAATGTTTTCCATGCAACTAGATTAAGCTACATATACACAGCTTTTTCCATGTGCATTCTCGTATGTATATGAACATTTCAGCAGTTGAATGACTTTCTGGCATCGCCACTAACTACCACCAAACCGCATTGGCTATAGCAGAGAAATCTCCTGAATGATAAATATTTACACTGCAAAGACAAACAAACAAGCGCACAGCGGCGCAGCAATAAAAACTTTAGTAAACAATTTTTTACATCTATTAATTCCATTTATTTTTATTTTTTACGCACAAAGCCAATGTGTTGATTTTAATGAATTCATCAATATGAATAAAAAAATAAATCAGCTCGAATCCATACATTCACAGAAATTCAATATTTTGTTTTTACTAAATTATTAAGCTTTGGCAACCATTTGAGCAAATAATAATAAACAATTGCCAATGAATTCAACTCGCTAACACTTTCGACCACTAATTTTGATTTAGTGACACCAATCAGCCCCAAACACAAATTAATGGAAAATTTTAAATTGGTTTAATCGCTCAGCCGAACTGGTGCAATTTCCAACACATCAAACATGTTTTAATTAACTGATAATTGGACCAATGATCCAACGATTTATTACGTGTCAACTTCAACTATACACAAATATCCCCTTTGATGCGAAGACTGATGGATTATCTACCCGTTTGTCGGTTTCAAAACAAAACCACTCGCGTCCACCACAATCAAACGTAATTGATATGTTCAACGATACGTGTCAATTAACTCAGAACATTTGGAGAGGAACAATATCGCAATGAAATTGAAGCATGTTTGCATTGGATGCACAGTACACACAAATAGATGGTTTACAATGAGCAACAGTGCGTATTAGTAACATGTAATGAGGCTTTTGGCGCACATATGTGGCGAGTGCTTTTGGCTGACGGCCAAATAGACCATTGCCATTTGCCTCTTTCCACATGCGAATGATAGATATGAAGATTTATTATCACATTCAATTCATGTGATGAAATAAAAGTCATTCAGCCTTTAGCAAATATTGTACGCGCGTATGGATATACATACATACATATGTTACATCTACATGCATATAAGGATATTTACGAAGTTGTATAGAAGTTTGCTTAAGCCAAGCAAGAACCTTTATCCAATTATATCTAACATTTTCTAAGGAATTTGATATTCGGTGTTTTCGCAGCTGTAACTAATAGTTGAATTTCTGTTGTTTTATTGCTAAAACTAAAAAAACTGCGTCCGCCGTAGCCGAATAGGTTGGTGCGTTAATACCATTCGGAATTCAGAGAGAACTTAGGTTCGCACTCCGAGTGTATTTATGTCATGGAAAGGCTCCTCATAAAAACCATTTGCCGTTCGAAGTCGGCTTGAAGCTGTAGGTCCTTCCATTTGTGGATCAACATCAAGACCCACGCCACAAACCACAAGGAGAAGCTCGGCCAAATACCCACAAAATGTGTACGCGCGATTTATATATTATTATATATAAAAAAATTGTGTAAAAAAAATTCCTAAATTTAGCAAAAACTTGTATGTGAAAAATTTTTAATACCGCAATAAGTATAGTAGTATAGAAATGCCGGTTCTACCCCAAATTATGCAAGGAAAATTATGCAAGGCGCGTGCCTGGCAAAAGGATTTAAAATCGGTTCCCCAGCAAAAAGTGAAAAAGCAACCATTGAAGGCCCATGAAATACCATTAGAAAAAAAAAATGAGGATATTAAAAGCATCGAGGGTAAACACGAAGTTTGGTGAGAAGATAATGTTAGAATTAGAGGATAATGTACTGTTTCTTCCGAGATCCTTCAACACGATAAAAGACTCAACAATTGAAACAATAAATAGCAGCACCTTTTATATAGAAAATATTAAACCGGGTGAAAAATATACCTCTCCATTATTCGAATTTCACACTGAAGAGTAATCATAAAATTATAGAAAAAAAAAATGTATGCGTGTAGTTTTTGTGAAAAGACATATACTCGTAAAAGGAGTTTGGTCCATCATACTAAATTGAAACACCATGTTTCTAAAAAAATAATTTATTGTGAGCAGTGTAAAATTCAAGTGAAAGAAAACGAATGGAGAGCACATGCGAGGACAAACATACATAAAAAAATTGTATGTATACTATAAATGATAAGGTAAAATGTATTAATTCCATATTTAGTAACCGAATTGAAACATACGTTTTTGAAAACGAAAACCCAAATGATGTAATTGTTGAAAATTTTTTTAAAAAAATTTTAAATGAATTATCTACGCACTTACTAAAATCTCTAGAAAAACATCTATATATATAAAAATGAAATGATGTTCGTTTGTACGCATTTTTTTGGGCCGATACGAGGCCAATTTTATTCGTTCTTTTTTCATATTATAGGGATCCACTAGAGGAAGGTTTTTGCAAAAAAATTTTTTTTTTTATAATTTCTTCATATAAAAAAAAGAAAAAATTAAAATATTGTACAAATTGTGTTTTTAGTGAAAATTGCTCGATTCTTAGATTAAGTTCCGAATTAACATTCATTTTATATGTACAACTTTTTTTGAATAAATATGCGAATTTTTCGTTATTGTGAAACGATTTGTGCCGTGTATAAACAACAACATGTTTATGATACAGTCATGAATAATGTTAGCCATGGAACTGATGGATTGTTTTTCTTGGATGCTTCTGGAGGAACAGGAAAGACCTTTTTGATTTCATTGATATTAGCAACACTTCGATCAGATAATAACGTTGCATTGGCACTCGCTTCTTCCGGAACTGCGGCTACATTACTGGAAGGCGATCGCACAGCACACTTTGCATTAAAGTTGCCTTTGAATATGCAGGTAAATGAAACACCAACATGTAATATTTCGAAAACATCTGGAATGGCAAAAGTTCTTAAAGTATGTAAGCTCATCGTATGGGACGAGTGTACTATGGCACACAAGAAACCATTGGAAGCACTTGATAGAACTTTGAAAGATCTACGAGGAAGCCAAACAGTCTTTGGAGGTGCCATGATTTTATTGGCTGGAGATTTCAGGCAAACATTACCTGTGATCCCAAAATCTACGGCTGCAGATGAAATCAATGCATGCTTAAAATCATCGTATTTATGGAGACATGTAAACACGCTTACACTTGCTACAAACGTACGTGTTCAACTACAGAACAATCCATCAGCAGCTGAATTTTCACACCAATTACTGAAAATCGGAAATGGCCAAATGTCTGTCGATCCAACAGGAATGATTACATTGCCTAACAACTTCTGCACTTTTGCACTGTCTAAAGAGGCATTGATACAGAGTGTATTTCCAAACATAGTTCAACATTACAAAAACCATGATTGGCTCAGTGAAAGAGCAATTTTAGCTGGGAAAAATAAGGACTTCAATGATATAAATGCAGCTATTTTGGATCAAATACCTGGTGACATAGTTGCATATAAGTCAATGGACTCTATTACTGATGAAGATGATGTCGTAAATTATCCCACTGAATTCTTAAACTCACTCGATTTGCCAGGCCTACCACCTTATAATTTACGATTAAAAATTGCAGCACCGATTATTATGCTGCGCAACAGTAATGTGCCACGACTTTGCGACGGTACCAGACTCGCTTTGAAGAAGGTAATGGGTAACGTTATCGAACCAACAATTTTGAAAGGGAAGTACAAAGGAGAAGATCACTGATTCCGGCGGATTTACCATTCGATTTCAAACGTTTGCAGTTCCCTATTCGCCTTGCCTTCGCTATGACAATTAATAAGGCGCAAGGACAGTCTCTACAAATGTGCGGTATTAATTTAGAATACCGAATTTTTTCTCATGGACAAACGTATGTAGCTTGCTCACGAGTAGGTAAACCATCGTCATTATTCATTTACGCGAAAGATGGAAAAACCAAAAACGTTGTCTACCAAAAAGTGTTACAATAAAGTTCGAATGAAATTGTATCAAATAACTTGCTTTGTTTTGTATTAATTTTATTCTCTTTTAGCAAACCATTGAATTTATCGCCTAGCGAAGCGGGGGAGGGTACGCTAGTAATAAATTAAAATAAGTGAGTAAATTCTAAGAATAATCAAGCAGGGCTGAACAAATCCAAACATATTTTAAGAATACCAAAAGATAAACATATGTATTTTTAAGAAAAACAAAAGACAAACATTATTAATTAATCTAGAAAACCCATGTTTCTCACATGGTCAACTGTATGTTGCCTGTTCCCGTGTTGGAAAACCATCAGATTTGTTTGTATGTATATTCACCAGGTAATCAAACAAAAAACATTGTATATCATAAAGCACTTGAATAAAAATAAAACAGATTTTTGCTAATAATTACGAGTCACTTGATTTATAATAAAGCGATTACTGAAACTACTTATATACGTTTTATTTCATTATTCTTTATTATATCGGTTATTAACCCTATGTTAATAATAATAATAGTAATAAATAATTAAATATCTCTATGTTTTGTCATTGAAGTACCCACTTTATAAATATTTGTCACCTTCAGGTTCCCACTATCCCTTTAGATTATTTTTCAATCAGGTTTGAATCTTAAGTTCCCCTCTTAATTTGAAGCCCTCTGGGAAACATCCCAGTCGGGGTTTTTAGTGGGTCCCAAAAGGGTGACCAAAGTTTGTGGAAGCGAAGATGCTTAGGTCACCCGAGCTGATCCTTTTCTTTAATTCTGCTGAACAGAACCGGCACCATGATGATAGAGCGGTGTATGAGGGTCAGCAGAGTAAAAACGTCTTAAGGTGGAAATATAAACTCCCACATTCAAAATCTATTTGACAGAACGAAGTCTGTCGGGTCCGCTAGTATAAACATAAAATTTAACTTTGAATTATTTTGTAAATATATTCAAATAAAAGAAAACGTTAATGAATTTGCTATAATATCTCACCAAACATTAATGACTGAAGCGTTCATAGAGAAATTAAATATTGGTGATATAGTTCAAGAAAAGTTTAGTACTTTGAAAGAGAAAATGAGTACATTCCAAGAGCGAGATAGTGGTTGGAGCCTAAGTGAAATTGTTCACCTAGAAGTAAACATAAATAAATATCAACCAATTAGAGGGTCATCATATATAGCACTCCCAAAAAACGTAATAGATAAAAGAGCCTGTATTAATATTGTTAACGATGACATATTTTGCTTTAAGTGGGCCATAATCTCATCACTATTCGAACCCTCAAAACATAAAGAAAGGTGCTCAACATACAATATAAGAAATATAGAAGATTCCATTATAACTTTAAATAATGGAAATATAGTAAATTTTGAAAATTTACATTTTCCCTTATATATCAAAGATGTTGAGATATTTTAATCAAACAATCCAGATATTAGTGTAAATGTATTTGGTATAGAAGATAATATTATAATAGTCCCATTTTATATAACAAGAGAAGAAAAACCTCATCATGTTAATCTTATTTTTTTAACTGACGATGATTTCGAAACAAGTCATTATGTTTGGATAAAAAATTTAAGTAGATTAAAAGCACACCAAGTTACAACTAATGAGCATAAATTATATTTTTGTAATGCATGTTTAATATATTACATTTTGATAAGGAAGAAAAATTAACCACCCATAAAATGCATGTAAAAAAATTGTAACACGTATGCCTGCACCTGAAAAGAGTGTATTAAAATTTGAAAATTAAAAAAAAGCAATTAGATGTTCCATTTACTATACATATATGCAGATTTTGAGTGTATTCTTATATTCCCAGCGGGTCAGGGGTTAGAATTTGCCCGAGGTAAGGTATGCCTGTCGTAAAAGGCGACTAAAATCCAGGGTGACCAGTCCCTGAGTAGGGGAGCTCAACTGGTAGTGTCCGCGGGCGCAAGGTCTGACCAAGACTTAATCTCAGTACCACGAGGAACAGAACCCCTCAGAGTCTGCTCCTACACTAAGCGTTAAAAACGGAGAGCGCGGCATCAGAGAACGCGTGTATAAAATGCTATCTCGATGAGGTCTCTGTGTCAAAGGCGATTCGACACCGCCCTCAATAGCAATAAAAAAAAAATAAAAATAAAAAATAAAAAGTGCCCCTATCACCGTATGGTGAACAATAGAAAAATCCAGGAGCGACTGACCCACAGTGGGCGGCTACCTGGTCAGCGTCTGTTCTCCATGTTAGGAGCGGCTGTCCTTTTAATGATGTGAAGTGGCTTGCGAGCCATCGGGATTGACTCCAGTAAGATCCTGATTATGGCATACTGGAATTGAAGCAGATCGCGATTGGGCTGGGGTATTGAATCTCTGTGATCTTAGTAAGTGGAGTGGAATCCAACTGAAACGGCTCACAGAAGAGTTCGCTGCCTCTCCGTCCTACTAAAACTTGGCAAATCTCACGATACGTTCAATGCCTGTTGCCACCTTTGGTGGCCACGTAGGTTGGGTTGAGATGACTCCCCATTAGTTCCGGTCTGAAGTCTGGCTCTGAACCCTGTACCCCATAAAGGGCAGTGTCAACCCTCGCATGGCCTCCCTGAACTCATAGATAACCATGGGACTTACGGAAGCTACGTATACTAGCGGAGATAGCAGTCGTGAGTTGGGACCCTTACAGCATGGAAAAACATTTCAAACCGAAAAATAAAAACGAAGAAATAAAAACAGCAGGTGGCATCGAAGCCTTTAGGAGGAGCTCGGTTATTCGGAGATCCCCGAAGGAGACACAATCGGTACGTAGCAATCCTCAAATAGTTACTGCTGAGGAAAAGAAAGGGACGCCCCAAGTGCAACCGGAGCTATGCAACACGCCGTTAGTAAAATGCATTGCCAGGGAACTAATAAGGGCCGAAGACGTAACGCCCCAAAGCAGCGTGATAACGCCAACAACACGGCATATAAAAGGCTCAGACGGAGCAAAAAACAAAGAGATGGAAACACCAGTGGGTGGGTGCTGCATCGGAAAACCCGCTGGAGAAGGAAAATGTGCAACTGAAAAGCAGAAGGCACTACAGGTAAAAATGATGAGTCTAGGAGAAGCTATTGACTCTCTCCTGGCGTACTACAAAGGCCGTCACAATGTGCATCACGAAATAAAAAAGATCGGTTCACTTATAAAAAAGAGGCACACCGAAGCTATTATGGTGATGGAAGAGTGTGAGAAACAGCAGGCAACTCCAAAAAAGAATGTGTCAAAAACCTCAGACGTTAACAATAGAAAAGAATGTTCCGGTATAATTACACAATCGGTTAAAAGGACGAGAACAAGAAACAGTCCTAGCACGCAAGGAACTGGCAACCCGGTCGTGAACGCACTATCGCCTGCGGCAAAAAAAAGGTGTGCAACGGCAGCGATTCATCAGACAAAACCAGTACAGGCACCAATTAAAGGCCAAAATGCCGGCTGGACGGTTGTCGAACCAAGAAAAGAAAACAAGCCGCCTAAATCGGTGAGGACAAGGCCTGATGCTATAATCATATCCAAGTCTGCGTAAGGTAAAAACATCGGACTCTCTCAAGACTCTCGGAGAAGATGTAAAAGCAATCCGCAGAACAGCTAAACAGGAGTTGATCATAGAGCTTAAAGGGGCACCGCACGGAAAAACATCAGAATATCAGACAGCGATTGAAGATGTTCTGAAAGCCGCAGCAAAAGTGACGGTTAAAACCCACACTGTAACAGTACAATGCAGAGATCTGTATGAGGTAACCACTGCAGAAGAATTGTGTGACGCGCTTCTTGCCCAATGTAATATTAAACGCCCAGATACAGCGGCGGTAAGAAGCCTAAGAATGGTGTACAACGGTACACAGACGGCCTTCATTGTCCTCCCAGCCGGAGATGCCAAAAAGGTGTTAGAGGTTCAACGTGTGCGAATTGGATGGGTGTCATGCCGGGTACGAAAGGTCGATTCTCCTAAGCGTTGCTTCAAGTGCTGGGGTTACAATCATGTCGCTCAAAAGTGCAAGGAGCAAATAGACAGATCGGGACTCTGTAGAAAATGTGGTCAGGAAGGCCATAAGGCCCTTACGTGCAAAAATCCTGAACAATGTGCACTGTGCAAGGGGAACCATGCAGCTGGCAGCTACAAATGTCCGTTAGCTAAAAAGGCGCGAAGAGAAGCCATCCAATGAGGGTTTTACAGCTTAATCTCAACCACTGTCAAACTGCCCAAGAACTCCTGGAGCAGACCATGCAAGAGCACAAAATAGATATTGCCCTTATATCCGAGCAATACAAAAACATCGATGGTTATTCCTGGACGTCGGATGGTTCAAACAAGGCGGCGATTTGGACAATGGGACATATTAAACCGCAGAGCAAAATGATGACTGCTAAATACGGCTTTACATGGGTTAAGACGAAAGGCATCTATTTCTTCAGTTGTTATGCTCCGCCGAGCCTCACCGCAGAAGAATATGAACGAATGCTGAGAGCCTTGGCATTTGAGGCATGTGGCAAGCATCCAGTACTTATATCCGGCGATTTCAATGTCTGGTCTACTACCTGGGGAAGTACGCGTACTAGCAGACGTGGCAGAGTGCTTTTGGAAAGCCTGGCACCATTTGACCTGGAATTGCTTAATGTGCCTGGTAAATTCACTTTTCAAACCGAAAGAGGATGCTCAATAGTGGATCTCGCCTTCGCCCATAGTACTATAGCGCGCAACGCAACATGGACTGTAAGCTCTATCTACACGTACAGCGATCATAAGGCAATAACCATCGATATACTAATGGGTGTAGAAAATAGCGATTTTCGCCCTCAAAGAGCACAGCAAAGGGGATGGAAGAGACAATTTTTTGATCCCGAAGTTTTCAACATGAGCTGGAACGCTTGCCTAACTCTAGATAGCGCTGGAGAAATGAAAGCAGAAGGCATGACGGCGGTCATAAGCAACTGTCTCAGCAAGGCCTGCGACGCGACCATGCCTAGGGTATCGGGAAGGCCACACAGAAAAGCAGTATATTGGTGGAATAGTCACATCGCAAAAATAAGAGGAGACTGCAATCGAGTGCGCAGAAAGCTGAAGCGAGCTCGCGGTACACCAGCCATCGACGCATTATTAGCACACCATAAAACCTGTAAAGCTACGCTTAAAAAAGCTATACAGGCTAGTAAAAATCGCTGTTTTAAAGAGCTTTGTGACAGCGTGAACATCGACCCCTGGGGAATGGGATACAAGGTTGTAATGAGAACTATCAAGAATCCAAGAGCACCACAGCCAACGTGCCCAGCCCTATTGCGAGTAGTGGTTTCCACATTATTTCCATATCAGGTGGAGTCAAACCCACGACAGACACAATGGGTGATGGCGGCTAGCATTCCAGAAGTCACCATACAAGAAGTGCTTTCCACCGTACAGCGCATTGCGGATAACAAAGCTCCGGGCTTAGATGGCTTCCCAAATGTAGCTGTGAAAGCAGCAATTAAATCAACACCCGAGGTTTTTGCTAAATTGTACAACACATGTCTCAACGAAGGCGTTTTCCCAAAAGTGTGGAAGAAACAGAGATTGGTACTGCTACCCAAACCAGGGAAGCCGCCGGACCATCCATCGTCATACCGTCCACTCTGTATGCTAGATACACTCGGCAAAATACTAGAACGCATCATATGTAACAGAATTCAAGAGTTTCTAGAGAAGCCAACAGGGCTTTCCCCAAACCAATACGGCTTTAGAAAAGGCCGCTCAACCGTGGACGCAATACAAGATGTAATGAGTATTGCTCGTCAAGCCACTAGCGGCAGGAAATGGAAAGGTGGCTCGAAGAAATACTGCGCTGTTGTTACCTTAGATATAAAAAATGCGTTCAACTCCGCAAGCTGGCCCCAAATTATGAGTGCACTGAGAGGATTCGCGGTGCCGAAATACCTCCAAAAAATCATATCAAGCTACTTTGAAAACAGGCTCTTGCTTTATGATACTGACAACGGAATAGGCACATATAAAGTAACTGGCGGTGACCCACAGGGCTCGGTGCTTGGCCCAACACTTTGGAATGCTATGTATGACGGTATCCTCAAGCTTGAGCTTCCTGAAGATGCTACCCTCATTGGATACGCAGACGACATTGCGTTGGTGGTAGTGGGAAAGCACCTGGACGTGTTGCAAGCGTTATGCAACGACGCAATTGTAAGAATTAGAAGATGGCCTAAAAATGTAAAGTTAGAACTTGCAGCTCAAAAAACTGAAGTCGTATTACTGACAACACGACGGGTACGTGAAGAGTTAGTGATTACGGTAGCTGACCATGACATAAGGTCGCAGCCATATATCAAATATCTGGGAGTACTCATTGACTCGAAAATGACCTTTAAGCATCATTTAGAGTCAGTCAGTGAAAAAGCCGTAAGAATAAATAACGCGTTGACTAGACTAATGCGTAATATTGGCAGCCCTCGCGCAAGTATACGGAGACTCCTGTTAACAGTCACAAGCTCAGTGATTCTGTACGCAGCACCAATCTGGGCAAACACAAATCCATCGTACCTCCAACACATACGAGCCACATACAGACTTGGCGCCCTGCGAGTAGCCAGTGCCTATCGCACTGTCTCAGATGACGCAATCCATGTGATAACGGGAATGATGCCTATCGACCTTCTCGCGGTTGAGATGTATAGGTTGCATAATACCACTGGGCAGAAACCGTCGAACGTGCCTAAAAAAGAAGAAAGGCGGCGAACAATTGAAGAATGGCAGATACGATGGGAACAATCCGAGAAAGGTAGGAGGACCTTTGAACTGATTCCAAACATTGCGAGGTGGATTGAGCAAAAACACGGAGAAATTTATTTTTGTATCACACAGTTGCTGACTGGACACGGTTGCTTTAAAGCATACCTACACAGGTTCCATCTTGAGAACGACCCGTACTGCCCGCAGTGCCCCGAAGAACAAGAAACGGCGAGGCATATCTTGTTGCAATGCCCGCGGTTTATTAATGAGCGAAATATACTTGAGAGAGCGTTTGGCGAAAACATAAGTGAGACAAATCTTATCCCACATATGTGCGAAAGCGAAGAAAACTGGAAAATTACATGTGTAGTGGCCGCAAATATCATGAAGAACCTTCAATACGCGGAATATTCACGTAGGTCCCTAGAAAGAGCTCCTTAACACAATATACAGAACAGAATGACAATAACAGACGATTGAGTAATAATATACTCACAACGGCCTCCTGACGTACTACTTAACGGTGAAGTTCCAGGAGGACATACCGTAGGACATGAGGGGGGGTTTAGTTGGGTTAAAGTCCCACACCACGGCTTCGGCCACAGGCTTTTGATGCTTCCCCTCCTCCACAAAAAAAAAAAAGTGTATTCTTAAGCCAATAGATATCCAAAATTCTAGTAGGACCCAATGTGTTCAAGAACATATTGCTTATGCCTATTCTTATTTTATTAAGTGCACATATATACTATATAATAACCAATTGAATCGTTTTAAAATATATAGCGGTAGTGATGCACCAAAAAATTTTTTCCAAAGTACATATTATGAACGATGTTCTAGATATTTACAACCTATATTTAAGTAAACCCATTGCAATGCATCCTTTAAATCTCGAACAAAGTAAACGACAAAAAGAGGATATAGTTTGTCATATTTGTGAATGAATTATCTTTAAATGAAAGAGTAGCAGACCATTGTCATTTAACTGGTGAATATAGAGGCCCGGCTCATAACGATTGCAACCTCCAATACCAAGTTCCTCATTTTATTCCAATACTATTTCATAATCTATCTAAATATGATTGTCATTTATTCGTGAAAGAGTTGTCATCTGTTAAGGGAGATATAAATATCATTCCTCTTAATAAGGAGTTATACATTTCAATATCAAAGAGAATATATGTTAATGATAAAGATACTATTGAACTTCGTTTTTTAGATTAATTTCGGTTTATGCCTTCTAGTTTAGACAGTTTAGCTAAGAATTTAAATAATAATGATTTAGAAATAACGAAATCATTTTTCCAAAACGATCTACACTTTAATTTAATGAAACGAAAAGGTATTTTCCCATATGACTACTTAGTTTCAGAAGAAAGTCTCATGTAAAAGAATTTATTAGTTAGATCCATGTCAATATTATACATCTCCTGGATTATCTTGGGATGCAATGCTAAAACTAACTAGAATTGAACTAGAATTATTTACTGATGAAAACAAACATAATTTTATTTTGAGAGGGATTAGAGGAGGTATTGTTCAATGTTGCAAACGGCGTTCAGTTGCAAACAATAAATATTTAAGTGACTATGATGCTCTCACCCCTTCAAATTATTTTATTTATTTAGACGTTAATAACTTATATGGACTAGCCATGTCTCAATATCTTCTCCATAATAATTTTGAATGGGTTGAAAACGTAGATGGGTTTAACGTTTTTAATATACAAGAAGATTCTCTAGTTGGCTACATATTAGAGGTAGATTTAGATTACCCTATTTCTATTCACAATCTTCATAATGACTTGCCATTTTGTTTTGAAAATAAAAAAATTGGACCAATGAAAAATTCAAAGTTGATTGGGGACTTAGGAAATAAAACAAAATATATAATTCATTATAAAAATCTACAACAGTGCCTAAGGCATGGCCTTGTACTAAGAAAAATAAATCGAATACTTAAATTTAACCAATCAGATTGGTTAAAAAAATATATTGATTTAAATAATTATCATAGAACACTAGCGACAAATAAGTTTGAAGAGAATTTTTTTAAATTATTAAATAATGCAGTGTATGGGAAGACAATGGAAAATGTTGATAAAAGAGTAAATGTCAAATTATGTAGTACAAAATTGGGAGAATATTAGTATTGGGGGTAAAGGAAGGAAGGAAAAAAATAGGTGCTAGAGCTTTAATAGCGAAACCAAATTTCCATAGT
The DNA here is from genome assembly GCF_027943255.1 of Anastrepha obliqua. Lineage (NCBI taxonomy): Eukaryota > Metazoa > Arthropoda > Insecta > Diptera > Tephritidae > Anastrepha > Anastrepha obliqua. Next base: position 124,755,918 of record NC_072894.1, read on the forward strand.
CTCAGCAAATTTTCCGATAATTTAATAGCGGTTCAATTGAAAAAACTATCAACTCTATACAATAAACCAATACATATAGGGTTTACCGTTTTAGAACTTTCAAAATTTAAGATGTATAATTTCCACTATGATTATATGAAAGAGAAATATCAACATAATATTGCTTTAAATTATATGGATACTGATTCTTTCATATATGATATTCAAACAGAAGACTTTTATAATGATATTCGCGATGATATTCCTAAATTTTTTGATACTTCTTCATATCCAACTGAAAATATTTTTAATTTTCCACGGTTGAATAAGAAGGTTCTTGGTATGATGAAGGATGAATGCAATGGAAAAATTATAAAGGAATTCATTGGCTTGCGAGCAAAGATGTATTCATTTAGAATTGATAACGATGAAAATGAAATAAAAATAACCTCTAAATTAAGTGTTAATGATTTGAAAAAATGTCTTTTAGAAAATAAGTTATATACTGCTTCAATGTATATATTTAGATCTAAATTACATACGCTTTATACACAAAATATTTCTAAAGAATCCCTAAGCAATATAGATGATAAGCGAATTGTACGAGAAAATCATATTAATACTTATGCTTATAATCATTTTGAAATACTATAAATAAAAGGAAAAAAACATTTTATGTTTTCAGTTGTTTATTTTTTTAATATTTAATATAATTTTTTCATAACCTATATACCATAATATTTATCAAATAAAAAGTTTAAACATAATTGGCCACATATTACTGTGTTATATTTTTGTTTCCGCTCATAATTGTAATGTATTGGAAACTTTAAGTATTTAATAAGTTCTATTGGGGGTTGTAGATTTCCAAAACTATCAAAATATTCTTTATAATTTTTATTTTTAAAATAAGCTACCCAATGAGTACCAGGACCATCAGCATCATCTAAATTAAGGATTTCACATTCTTGTGATTTCGGTTTATTCGGTAAGGCATTTCGCATAAAAATTCCTCTGAAATGTTTAAGATGCTTACAATATTTCATTAAATCAACATCTGTCAATGGTCTTTTGGGTAGGTTTTTTATTAGTTTTTTGGATAAGGGTTTAAAAACAATCCGTACCCCTGTTTATATGGCTTGAGGTATAGCCCCTTCCCCATAGCGATTGATTCCATATATCTATTATGACGACTGGCCTCAGCCAATTGTTCTTTTCCATTCCTAATATCATTTAAAAGTTTTCCTATAGCTGAGCCACCAGATGCTATACCACCAAGTGCACCTAATGCAGTTAAAATAGGAAGTATTGGTAAAATTCCTCCAATTTTTGGGACCGGGATTATTCGCGGTATTTTAATTTTTTTATTTTTAAAGTTAGATTTTATTACATCCTTTGAAATGTTATAAGCCTCATTAAATGATTCCGGCTTCTTTTCCTTTAGCATGTTAATGCCTTTTTTAACTGCTAGAAAAAAACTTTTGTCGGATGTCATTTTTCTTTTTTCATCTTTTTTCGTTTGAATGTTTTTCTTTTCTTATTCTTAATGCCCATTCCTAATTTAACTTTCGCTTTCATTGCATTCGTAACAAACCAAGCGGTTGTTCGTTCTTTTAAATCACTGTCTCTAGATGTAACACGCTGCCAGTCTTTCTCAGATAAAACTTTATCAGCTTGGTGTCTCTTATTTATATCTTTCGATTGGGAATATGCAATATCATGCTCTCTACATGCTGCATCTAAAGGATTTATACCTTTATCTCCTCTTTCTAAGCGTTGATGGAGCTTTGTTCCAGGACCACAAAATTGATATCCAGGTATATGAAGTTCAACAGGTAAATAATTAATTAAATTATTTAGAAAACCCTGTCCAATCTTTTTATGTATAAGTCCCATAAGCGATTTTGAAATAATGATATGGGTTTATTGAGCAATAGTGAAATGATGTCTTTATTATAAAAGCGGTGGTTTATATTGTCATAAATCTATTGTAGTTAACAAAATGAAATTAGTTAAACAACGCCTCCAAATTAAGGTGAAAAATGCAAATATTTATACAAATTTTAAAAACAATAAAAGCCATAGCCCTCTTTTACCAAATTCTATACGAGCGCTAATTGTGGGTCCATCAAATTGTGGGAAAACCAACGTCATGCTCAGTTTAATTGAAAGTCCAAACGGGCTTAATTTCCAAAACATATACATTTACCAAAATCATTATACCAACCGAAATATATCTACCTAAGAAAGCTTATTGACCCGATAAAAGGAATAAATCTTTATACATTTAGTGAAAACGATGATGTTATCAGCCCGACTGAAGCCAAGCCGCACTCAATTTTTATATTTGATGATGTAATATGTGAGAAACAAAGTACAATACGAAATTATTTTTGTATGGGCCGCCATAAAAACATTGATTCTTTTTATTTATGTCAAACTTATACAAAAATTCCAAAACACTTAATTCGTGATAATGCAAACATGATTATTGCGTTCAAACAAGATGAAATGAACCTTAAGCATATCTATAATGATCATGTTATTGGAGATATGTTGTATAAAACATTTTTAAAGATTTGTTCCGAGTCCTGGAAAGATAAATATGGATTTATTGTTATAAGTAAAGATGACCCTTTAAATAAAGGTCGATATCGAAAGGGATTTGATAATTTTTTTTCAATTATAAAACCATCTATAATAACATATGCTAGATCAGATTGAAAGCAGATATATAGCTGATCGGAAGTAGATTTTTTCAATCATGTTAAACAATAATATGGCCGTATTAGCAAATCTTGCTAGAACTAGAAAAATACTAAAAGAAAAAGTAAAAAGAATGAAATTGGGTGAATTGGATAGAGTTAACTTGTTGGAGAATACATTTAAGCCCATTTCATAACCACTAAACGAATTAGTTGATAATTTCAAAAACACAAATGTAAAAAATAATATTAATAATTTTAATAATGATAATTGTGATGAAGGTAATAGCTTATCTTGGGAGGATGAAATTTCAGAAGTACCGTACGGGGTAAAAGAAACTGAAAAGAGTGAAGTTAGTACTTTACCAACTATTGAAAATGAAGTAAATGGACCTGAAAATAAATCAAATAGTGAAAATATTAAGAAGCAAGTGTTGAAGAAATCATTGAAATATAAAAGTAAATGCCCTCTTAAATGTAAAGCTGTTTCAAATAATATAATTGATAAAAATGAGATAAATGGAATGTCAGTTAGTAGGGAGGTTGAACACAGAAATAAACCTAATAAGCGAAAGCCTATTGATACCATTCATACCCAATGTTTTGGAAAGAAACAAAAATTAGATAATATTGTTAGCATTAGACGAAAAGTAAATTTTATGAATAATTGTGAAAGACCAGCTCCATATTTTCCAAGTAAGGCAAATGATGATGAATTGCTAAACAGGACTGCTCAAAGTGAAATGATGATAATTGCAACAAACCAAAATCAACCTGAAACGGATAAGGGTAATACCACTGAACTGGATATTTTAAGAAGAATTAAGGAATATCCTGAATTGTGGGAAAAAAATAAACATGAAAAACGTAAAAAGCAAAAATCAATTAAATGAAGACTCTAAACTGGTTAAGATTACACCAACGATTACTCCCTCAAAAAATCCACTATTACAAAATATGCTTAAACGAAAAAGCAAAAATCAATTAAATGAAAACTCTAAACGGGTTAAGATTACACCAACGATTACTCCCTCAAAAAATCCACTATTACAAAATATAAAATTGCTTAAAGATCTTAAAGTGCTTGACACATTGTATGGAATGAATATAGACCGAAAGGGTAGGTGGGGATTTGGTCTCAAACTAAAAAAACATTAAAAAATTAATTCTAAAAATGTTATACAGATTGGGAATGAAAAATGGAAAATGACCCCGGGTCTTTTTGAGTTACTTTTTCATATAAAACCGCAGCATTATAAAAAGTATGACTTAGAGGCTTATCGGCAAATTTTATTAGATACAAACGTTCACAAACGTAACTATAACCCAAATAGCCAAATTAAGGGAACAAAATCGTTTAAATATCGGTACATCATCAAGAAGTTGTTCAATTATATTCCAAACTTTCTCATAAGGGGAAGAGGTCTATTGAAATCAATCAATTTTCGAAAAAAATATTTATCAATATTGGGATAATCCAAATGAGTTAGTGGATAGGTTGAAATTGCTTTTATCTTCAACTAGTGCCGGTCATAATAACCATCAAAACGAGATAATATCAATTATTGAAGAGTTGCGAGAAGCGAATATTATTAAATAATATGAGTATAAATAAGTTTGGTCATTCATCCCTTAATGATAGTGGTTCATTTTCTAATAGTAGGTCGAAAATAATTCTCGACCGAAATAAGAATCTTAATCTAAATAAGAAAAGAATAATTAATTTAGCCCATCCTATAGATGACAATGATGCCATTTCAAAAGTATTCTTTTTCGAAACGATAAACAAGATGAAAAATAAATTAGAACATGAAATCAGAGAAATAAATACAATCCGGAATAACAGCATTAAAAATGATGTATCAATTTTAGAGGATCTAATAGACCGGCGAATAAAAGGCGCATTGGAGGAAAAATTAGCTAATATAAGCGATTATTTAACAACTATTGAGGATTATTTGATGCGTTTCGTTGTGTTGAAGCAACACCCTTCAAATAAAGATGTTGAAGTATTAAAAATAAAATTCCCTACTATAAAAGGTTTAACAAAATGAATAACAAAAGGGATATACAGTTGTACATATTCGTTTAAACGCATTGCACTTTTTTCGTTTACTTTAGAACTGTTTTAAGATTACAACAATAACAACAACAAATATTCTTCCAAACTATTCGTTAAGGTAACAGTAAACCATCGTTGCATTTGTTTCTTATCTATTGCTTTTTGTTGTAAAATAACGGGTCTCTATTTAAAATTGTGCTTAAAAATGCTACATATTCGTATAAACGCACAGTTTGTTAAAGAGTGCAGTAGTGAAATTAAAAGTGATTAACTTGTGAATATTGTTTGTAACTGAATATTTTGGTAAATTCTTACAATTTTTTTACACATTCATTCAAATTTCTTAGTTAAATTAAATTTTTTAACCTAATTTCTTCAGATTTTCTAAAATGCCTAAGGCAAAATACTTAAATGATGAGGAACGGGTATTGGTCAGTGTTTACCATGAGGAGGGCTATTCCAATCGTGAAATTGGACGAAAAATTGAAAGATCGGAAGGAGTTGTGCGTGCTTTCTTAAAGAAAGCAGACAATTATGGACTAAAGAAAGCAACAAAAGGCAACACAAAATTGTCACAGCGTGACAAAAACAAAATAAAGTATGAGGCTACGAAAAAATTTTTGAATTAAAAAATTTTGAATAAAAAATAAATTGGGTCTTCCTGTAACGGCAAAACACATTTCGCACATTTTACGAAGTGATGAAAATATAAAATGAAAAAAACCAAAGTCTAAGCCAATGTTAAAGGAACATCATAAAAAAGCTCGTTTGGAATTTGCCCGTAAACACATTCATTGGACTACGGAATGGAGGAAAGTTGTGTTTTCGGACGAGAAGAAGTTCAATTTAGATGGCCCTGACTCATACTCATGTTATTGGCATGATCTACAAAAAAATAATGTACGCATGTCGAAGCGTAACTTTGGTGGTGGCAGTGTTATGGTGTAGATGAAAAAATGGACGAAGACAGCATTTTTCAGCAAGACAATGCTTCCATCCATGTGTCAAGGGAGTCTCGAAATTGGGTTTTTTTTTTTTTTTATTAACTTTTTATTTGTTTATTGAATCTGCCTTTTCAAAGGCCTCACAATAAGTATTCAAATCTTAGAACTAAAAAGAAAAATTTTATTTTATCTCATTTTCTACAATAAATAATTATCAAATGGCCCTCTACTCATCGGGGTGGTAGGTCATTTCTTCGAAGCCTGGTCGTATGTTGCGTACTCAGGAGTTGACGTGCGAACGGGTTCGGGTGATCTTGCAATTTCAACTGATAGTTTTCACGAACTTTTTTGAATACTTCCTTCACCATCGGTACATCTAGGTCCCTATGGATGTTGTCGTTTCTTATATACCACGGCGCTCCAGTTATGGTTCTTAAAATTTTCGACTGTGCTCTCTGTATAAGATCGATACTGGAACTGCTGGCCGTTCCCCACAATTGGATTCCATAAGTCCAAATTGGTTTCAAAATTGCCTTGTACAAGAGGACTTTACAGTCAAGGCTCAATCTTGATTGCTCATTAATTAGCCAGTGAAGGTTTGAAGCTTTGATTCTCATATTAAGCCGCTTTGCCTCGATGTGGCGTCTCCATGTTAAACGCCTATCTAGGTGAACGCCAAGGTATGTGACGTGATCAGACTGTGGTATGCGTACGTTGTTAAGGGTAACCGAGGGACAGTCTCCTCTTCTAAGCGAAAATGTGACATGTTTACTTTTTATTTCGTTCACTTTTATTCTCCATTTTTTCAGCCACTTTTCTAAAAGTCTGAGATATTTATTTAGCTCTCTAGATGCCAGAGACGGATCATTTTGAGAACTAAGCACAGCGGTGTCGTCAGCGAATGTAGATATAGTCAAACTATCGCACTCGGGCAGATCAGAAGTATAAATTAAATACAAAATTGGGCCTAGTACACTGCCTTGAGGGACACCAGCTTCAATTTCATATTCATGAGTCACATAATCGTTGCATTTTACTCTGAATTGTCTGTTTGTTAAGTACGATTCCAGAACTTTGTGTGTAATAGGTGGCAAACAGCGTTTTATTTTATGTATGAGACCCTCATGCCAAACTTTGTCAAATGCCTGTGCCACATCTATAAAAATTGCTGAACAGTATTTTTTAAGTTCAAAACATTTTCTTATTTCCGCAGTTAACCGATTTACTTGCTCGATTGTCCCATGTTGTTCTCGAAAACCAAACTGATGTGGAGGGATTATATTACGTTCGTTTAAAAACGGCATCATTTTGTTTCTCAAAACTTTTTCAAATAATTTTGACAAACACGGCAACAAACTGATTGGTCGATAGGACGATGGCACATTTAAGTCTTTGCCCGGCTTAGGAATCATTATTATTAAAGACGTTTTCCAGCTCTTTGGAAAAATGCCTACCTCGATGATTGCATTAAATATTACAGACAGCACAATTATAGCGACTTGCGGTAGATTTTTTATCATTAATGGTGTTATTGCGTCATAACCTGGCGCCTTTTTCACCTTAAGATTCTTGTTAATAACTGCCTGAATATCTTCAGGAGCTATGTTGATTGGTTCTGAGTTTAACGATTCGTTGCCACTACTTTCTTCTAGTATTTGTTCATTTGCAGAAGAATTTGGTTGGAAAACATTACTCAGATGATCGGCGAATATCGACGCTTTATCTTCAGCGCTACGAGCCCATGTACCGTCAGGTTTTCTTAGGGGGCTTTGTACTTCTACTGGCGTCTTAATGGTCTTAGCTGCTTTCCATATAGAAAAATTTGTGTGCTTTGTATTGGATAAGCTCTCAATATAGTTTTTGTTTTTACGATCTTCGTCCAAGTGAAGTGCACTTCGCAGTTTTCTATTTGCAGCAGACAGCCTTTGCTTAGCACCAGGGGATCTGTTTTGTTGCCATTCTCTTCTTAACCTTCTTTTTTCCAGTAGTAGTCCTTCAATTTCAGAGTTGGAGACATTTGTGGCAAATTTTGGACTTAATTGGTATTTAGAGTGCTCTAAAGCTGATGTCATCACAAACGTGAAGTCATCAACAGATTTTTCAATTTCAGCCTCGCTATGAACTACAGGATTTGTGTTAATGTGGCTGCTAATAAATTTTGTGTACTTCAACCAGTTTGTTTTATATTTAGAGTCAGTTGCAGAGCCAGGTATATTAGCGTAATAGGTTAATATTACTGGGGAATGATCTGATGATAAATCATACGACGTTTCTGTAGTGACTGAGTTTCGATTTATATTTCTCGATATAGCAAAATCTATGAGGTCAGGAACTTTTTTAGGATCAGAGGGCCAATAGGTGGGATGTCCAGGAGATATGACATCCAATTCGTGTTTTCGATCAACTAAAGTCTTATATAACTGCCTACCTTTGGGATTCACTAATCGAGAGCCCCAATACGTGTGTTTTGCATTATAGTCTCCACAAGCTAGAAAACGTTTCCCCAATCTGCTAAAATATTCCTCAAACTGCTCTTTTGTAACAGCAAATCTTGGTGGACAATAAACTGAGCTAATTGTTAAATCACCATATCCGACCTCAAGGTGAATGGATATTGCCTGCAGATAGTCTTTTGCAAATGCATCTAAAACGTAGTGTCGTATTCTATTCTTTATTAGGATGCCTGTACCGCCATGTGCTTTACCATCGGGGTGATTTGTAAAATGGAACATATATCCAGGAATATTAAAATTATATCTATTTGTGAGATGAGTCTCAGATATCAACATTATGTCAATACAATTTTTTTGTAAAAAATGGCAAACTTCTATTTTATTTTGGTTTAAACCATTTGCGTTCCAAAAAGCCATTTTTAAATAACTCATTTCTTTGCCAATAGTATTTGGAGCATTTGGTTCTGCGTTCTCACAAGCTCTTGAAGAGTATTTTGCATGGAAGACATAATGCTGGTAATATTCTGGTTAAAAGCGTTCATATTTTGGGTAAGTGTATACATTATACCCTCCAAACCTCCAAAATTCTGGGGAGCACTAGCTTGTTGGGTACCTGATTTTACAATATTGGCATATGAGATGATGCATTTTGCTTCACTTTCATAACATTCTGTACATAGGTAGTTGCCAATAGAATGATTGTAATATTTACTATATCAAGCATCCCACGCTTTTAACTCTAATTTGAATTACTCTATTTGTATCTTAATTTTTGTTATAATTCTGTTCTGAGGTAGTTGACTATGACTGATCGTTCGATTTGCTATTACTTCATTATAGGTCCCTTTGTCATTAAAATTTATTTTCTACTTTTTAGTTCGATTAGCAATAAAAGCGTGTTTTTTAGTTTTTTTTAACTATTTTTTATTCTTAATTTCTCCCGATCTAAAGCATACAAAAGGAATGTAATGATGCAATTTTGTTTTAAGTCTAATTATTTAACAGTCTAACAAATGTAAAAAAAAATATTTTCAGTAGTTACTTTAAAAGTTATTCACGAAAAACCAAAAAAATGCCCTGACAAAGGTGTACATACGTTATATTAGGACACTTATTTTGCTCTTCTTTTCTGCGAATACTTAACTGTAAAGTACCGTTTATTTTATTTTGTGGTTCTACTTTTCATTCTTCTTAAAATTTATGGCATTTTGTCTTTTGTGTACGATCGGAAAAATGTCGCTCCGCAAAGAAATCTCTACTGATTTGAGAAAATTAGTTGTTGAGTACAGAAGTAATAACACATCCTTTGGTTAAATAGCTGATTTATTGCATTTAAGTAAGTCTACGGTACAAACTGTTTGTAAAAACTTTGAAACAACCAATTCTCTGGAGATTAAGCCGCGTAGTGGCCGGCCCAAGAAGCTCAACCGGAGAGATGTATTCTTTATTCGCAAAGCAGTGAATTAGAATCCGAAAATACATGCTACTGAATTGGCCCAGGAGGTAGCCGAGAGGTATCAAATTGTTGTCCACCCACGTACAATAAGCAGGACCCTTAATAATGAAGGTAACTCCTCGCAAGAAGCCCCTTATAAGCGAGAAAAACTGAAAGCTTCGTATGGAGTTTGCAAAAAAGTACCTTATAAGGGAATAGAATTTTGGAAACTAGTTTTATTCACTGATAAGTCCAAATACAACATATTTGGATACGACGGCAAAGCCAAAGTTTGGAGAAAACCAAACACTGCCATGGATCCTAGGAATCTGATTCCGACTGTAAAGCATGGTGATGGCAGTGTCATGGTTTGGGGAGCAGTTGCAGCCACAGGAGCTGGAAACCTCGTTTTCATTGAAGGAAATATGGATCGCTTCTAATACAAGCACATTTTGGAACAAAACCTGATGCCATCCGTGGACAAACGAGACCTAGGCTCGAGCTGGATCTTCCAGCAAGATAATGACCTGAAGCATTCTGCGCAAATCGTCAAGGACTAGCTGCTGTATTACATTTTATAATAAGTAATAAGAGGACAAAACGTTCATGGACACACGTTTTTTTCTGTAAAATGAATCCCTATTTAATAATATTTGACAAAAATTTTATTAGAATTATGTTTACAGACCTGTTTTCTTTCCCGGCATCCATTTCATTTATTTTTTATTTTATTGTTTCTCCTTACATTCGTAATAATAATTATCGATAACACAGTAAACACAGAGTTGTATGCCAAAAAGTATGATTATTATCTTAGATTATTTTATAATCTCAGATTTTGGGAGACAAATTTTGTATGGGAAATCGCGCTTTTTAATTACAGATTTTGAGTTAAGCGCGAAAAAGTAGATGTACTTATATGTGAACGTATTATAAGACACATTTAGTAGAAACAGTAGACGTTGGGGTTAAATACGCATAAAAGACGGATTTCATTAGAAATAAAGATTTTTCATTTTACAACCCGAGCTAATAAAAGTGTGTTAAAAATACAATGCGTTTAAACGAATATGTACAACTGTAGTAGAAGAATTACATAAGCAAGCTAGAAAAAAATTTAAACGGAGACGTGTTATTATTAAAGGAATCGATGATTTATGGCAAGCTGACTTAGTGGTAATGACAAAGTATTCAAATAGCAATAATCGGTATCAATATCTTTTAACTGTTATCGATACATTTTCTAAAAAAGCATGGGCTGAAGCAGTTAAAGACAAAACTAAAGAAAATGTTACAAATGCAATGGTTAAAATTTTAAAGTCAAGTAATCGAATACCTAAAAACCTCCAAACAGACGATGGAAAGGAGTTTTACAATACACACTTTAAAAGATTATTATTGAGAAAAAAAATCAACCATTATTCAACATTCTCATCACTAAAAGCATCTATAATTGAACGATTTAATAGAACATTAAAAGGAATGATGTGGAAGGAATTTAGTTTTCGGGGAAAATATAAATGGATTGATATCTATAAAAATTTAGTTAATGATTACAACAACACTATTCACAGGACTATTAAAATGACACCAAATGAAGTGAATTCTACAAATGAACAACATTTAAGAGACACCGCATACAATAATTGAAAAGTTTTTCGTAGACCGAAATTTAAAATAAATGATAATGTAAGAATAAGTAAATATAAACATATATTTGAAAAGGGGTATACACCAAATTGGTCAACAGAAGTTTATAAAATAAAATCAATTAAAAACACACACCCAACAACATACATACTTGAAGTCTATCAAGGTAATGATATTAAGGGTGGATTCTATGAATATGAACTAATGAAAACTAAATTTCCTAATGTATATTTAGTGGAAAAAGTTTTAAAACGTAAAAACAATAGAGTTTATATTAAATGGTTAGGATTCTCTTCTTCCCACAATTCCTGGGTGAATGAAAATGATTTAAATTAATTATATCTAATAAGTAAATATATGTATTATAAATGGAATAGTGTTCAACATATTCTTTTAGTTAAGTATTTAATGATAACCTATCAACATGTCGATTACATTAGCAATAAATGGTAATTCATCTTTACTGGTTGCAAATTATTTCCCACCTATAGAACTTAAACAAGATTATGTTTGTGGATTAATTAGTTTTGACTCATACCATACAATTCCAAATGTGGATAAAGAAAACAATTTATTTCACATCGGATCGAATGTTATTGAAATACCTGTTGGAACATATGAACTGAGTGATATAGCTGAGAAAATTTGTGAAATATATGAACCTATGAACAAGGGTTTTATTGACATAAAAGCCAATACTAATACATTTCGAAGTGAAATTTTAAGTTCGAAGGAGGATGTGAATTTTGAAAAAGAATACTCAATAGGATCATTACTAGGATTCACAAAAAGAATATTGAAGCCAGGGATTGTACATTACTCTAACAATCCCGTGGATATAACAAAAGTAAACACAATATCTGTTGAATGTAATATTATCAACGATTCATATATAAATGGAATATCTATGCATACAATACATCAGTTTTCTCTTAGAGTTAGCCCAGGTTATAAAATTTCTGAAATACCCATTAATGTCATATATTTACTAGTTAATACGCGACAAATAAGCACTCTAGTTCTAAAAGTCGTTGATCAAGCTGGGAGGCTGGTTAATTTTCGCGGAGAGAATATATCAATAAGACTACATTTGAAGCCTATCTAAAAAAATGATTATTTTTAATAAAAGCAATTACATACAGATTTTGTAAATAGTTTTCAATCGGTCTCAAAAGCATTGGGTACAAAGGAAAATCAACGCTTAAAAGAGAGAAAATCTACTGTTCAACATAAAATTGGTTTAACCCTTCCCAATAAGGAGTTCTTAAAAAGTCTAGGATTTCATTTAAAAAAATGAGTGATATAATAGACGTTTTGTACAAGACCCGTTTTGATAATAGTATAATAAAAAAGGAATACCATAGCTATATACCATATTTACAGTCATTTAAAAATGATGAAATTCGTATCCCCATACAAAATCAAGACCTGTATGTGCTACTAAGTGAGAGTATTTTATACATTGAGGGATTCATATCAAATGCTGATTCAACAATTTCGAAAACTGTAAAGCTCTTAAATAATTGTATGGCTCATTTATTCGAGGAGATACGATATGAAATGAATGGAATAGAAATTGACCGCACTAGAAGTTGGGAATTGCAACAGAAATGAAACATTATGTTTCGTTTAACGAATCTGAAAGTATAAATCTTAAAAATGCAGGGTGGTGCCACTTTGAAAATATAAACCTTAAGACTGGACATTTTAATTTTTGTATACCGTTAAAAATCCTACTTGGATTTTTTGAAGATTTTGATAAAATTATTATTAGTTGTAAACATGAATTAATCTTAATGCGAGCAAAAGAAGATGATGCTGTGATGATGTCAACTACACCAACAGATAAACTAACATTAAAACTTTTAAATATTACATGGAAAGTGCCACACCTTCAACTTTCAGACTCGTATCGGTTAAATGTCTTGCGAACAATTAATAGTAAACAACCATTAAGCATTACGTTTAGAAGTTGGGATGTTTATCATAACCCCTCCCTACAGGAAAGCACGAATATTTTATGGAATGTTAAAGTAGCTGGTGAAAATGAAAGGACCCGATATATTCTTTTAGGATTTCAAAATGAAAAGAAATTTAAACATTCTGACTTATTGGATGTTAAAGTTCACCTTAACTCCACTTCATATCCATATGATGATCTTAATATTAGATTTGATCGAAATCACAATGCTCTATTATATGATATGTATTTAAAATTTCAAACAAAGTTACTATGGACGCACTCCTCAACCACTTTTATCTCCTCAACAATTTGAAGAAACTGCACCAATAATTGTTTTAGATGTTTCACATCAAAATGAATCTATAAAAAGCGGGCCCATCGTTATTCGTATTGAATTAAAATTTCACAAGGCGATTCCTACTAACACCGCTGCTTATTGTATACTTATCCATGATAAAATGTATGAATATATTCCACTTTCAAATGTGGTTAAAAAAATAATATAAACTAATAGAGAAAACCACAATAATAGATTGTACATGCTTAACAATTTTTTCCCATTTATTCTGTTATAAAAGCTCAACTTTCGTCGTTATTAAATTATTCAAGTTAAAGTGCAAAGATGTTCGTGAACATAAAGAGCGCGGTAAAAACTTTATTCGTTGATGCGAAATTCTTTAAAGAAGATCTTTCTAGTTGGCGAAGTATCTTACAATCAAGATGTGAGAGAACGGAAGTGATTGGCGAAATCAAGGCGAAGTTCTTGGAGTTTCTCTTGACGGTTCCAGATTTTATCGGACAAGAGATCCGGATTGAATTTGCAGACCCGGAGCTGGATGATATTGAGGGGGGGAATATCCTTTTGAGCTTGATTCATAATGTTGAGGATGACTGTAATAGGGGGATATTAAATATCATCAATGGATAGGTCGTAATATTGTTTTCCGTTTGTTGAAAATACTTACCGAAATATATTTGAAATAAGAACAAATGCTGTTTAAGCAGTGGTTATTTTTTTACTATAAGTTTTCTCTGAAAAGGAGGTTAATTTATATAAATTTAAAGAAGTAGTCTTTCTCTTTCTAACGCGTTAATAAATTTCTTATCATCTACTCATATTTAATATATAGTACTCGTATATATATATATATATATATATTTACATATGTATGTATTTTTGTGGTTTGTTGTCTTGTGTGTATTTTGCGGTTTCTTATCTTCGTGAAATAAATGTGTGGTGGGAAGTATCTGAAAAATTTAGTATTAGAGAGGGATTAAAGCAAGGAAGTAAAAATGATTTACTCGAAAAATTTAGATAACTTTTTACAAAAATATGGAGAATTAATTGATCCTGACCACAAAATATTTTTTTATTCTATGATTGATGAATTGCGATCGTGTTTAACAGAGCCATTTATATATTCACCCCATGGATTGCATAAGAAAGATTGTTGCTTTGCACAAAGTTCCGAAAAGGAAACAGCAGAAGCAGATATATGTAATTGTATTGCGCTTTATTCCCGATGTCAAACATTTCAAAAAAAAAAAAAGAGGTTGTCTGTAAAGTCGGTTTACTGACGATAGTTTAACGTGATAACGTCATAAGAAAATACTGTTTGATAGATATTTTGTATGGATATAGAGAATGAGTTAACATTAACATAACATAATATACTTTTACATAACATAACATAACATAACACAACATAACACAACATAACATAACATAACATAACATAACACAACATAACATAACATAACATAACATAACATAACATAACATAACATAACATAACATAACATAACATAACATAACATAACATAACATAACATAACATAACATAACATAACATAACATAACATAACATAACATAACATAACATAACATAACATAACATAACATAACATAACATAACATAACATAACATAACATAACATAACATAACATAACATAACATAACATAACATAACATAACATAACATAACATAACATAACATAACATAACATAACATAACATAACATAACATAACATAACATAACATAACATAACATAACATAACATAACATAACATAACATAACATAACATAACATAACATAACATAACATAACATAACATAACATAACATAACAAATTACCCCGTATTAAAGCACTTATCAACAGCTTTCATTTGATACCCATATTGTACATACACAACCAAAGGTTACCCGGGTCCACGTTTTGACCTATATCTCGAGATCCCAGTCACGGAGCGGCATGAAAAATATTCTGTACTAAAGCATACACCAACAGCTTTCATTTGATACCCATATTGTACATACACGTCCGAAGGTTACCCCGGTCCACGGGGCCTATATCTTGAGACCCTATCTACCAATAGGTATTCAAACTATACGGAAATCATCTTCAATACTTACTTAACAATGTGTGTAAGTTTGGTTTAATTCGGTTCAAAGACACGGTGGGTCCACGTTTTGGCATATATTTCGAGACCCTAGTCATCAATAGGTATGAAAATTACCCCGTATTAAAGCACTTATCAACAGCTTTCATTTGATATCCATATTGTACAAACACATTCTAGGGTCCACGTTTTGGTCTCTATCTCGAGACCCTAGTCACGGAGCGGATGGAAATACTCTGAACTAAAGCATTCACCTACAGCTTCCATTTGATACCGATATTGTACATACACATCCGAAGGTTACCCGGGTCCACGTTTTGACCTATATCTCGAGCCCTATTTCCAAAATAAAATATAATCCATGTTACTCGTGATGTAGCTTTCGAATGGTGAAAGAATTTTTAAAATCGGTCCAGTAGTTTTTGAGCCTATTCATTACAACCAAACAAACAAAGTTTTCCTCTTTATAATATTAGTATAGATATGGTAAATATTACCATACATTTTTTCCTTCATATATAATAAAAAAATAATAATAATAACATTAAAACAACAGGTATTATTAACAAACTTGGTTTTATTTTAAATTCTTCAAGTAAATCAAATTAATAATAATCAATAAGAAGGCATATGCCAATACAAATACGTGAATTTATATATGTATGTACATATGCGCATATACATACATATATACGCTCACTTAAGTAGGGGAGAGCAAGATGTCGAACGTTGCCGTTCGTTTGCTTTGTCGTTCCTTCCGCGCTTTCGCTTGCAGTTCATTCAATGCAATGAGCAAGGTAACTACATATGAGCAAGGTAACACTAATATGAGCAAGGTAACACTAATGAGCAAGGTAACACTAAAGAGCAAGGTAACACTAATGAGCAAGGTAACACTAATGAGCAAGGTAACACTAAAGAGCAAGGTAACACTAATGAGCAAGGTAACACTAATGAGCAAGGTAACTACATATGAGCAAGGTAACTACATATGAGCAAGGTAACACTAATATGAGCAAGGTAACTACATATGAGCAAGGTAACACTAATATGAGCAAGGTAACACTAATGAGCAAGGTAACGACACATTTTTTCGTGCGTGCAGCCTGTTAAATCGAATTATAAGACGTTATCACGTCAATATATAATTTGTATGCTATTATTTTTAAAGAGCCTAGATGGTCGTACACAGTGTGAAAAAAAATTAATATTCAACAGTTCATCAAAGTAAGCCCCATCCATTAAGTCTTCCTCTCATATATCAAATATTTTCATCAACTCGTTAGCTATTCGCTGGCCCTCTTCTACTGTCTGATCTGACCGCAGACAAACTTCAAATTCTATAAAGTTGCCTAAATTTATCACTTTATCCATATGTATACGAGTTTGTCCATGAAGAAATAAGTATCCCTTTTTCTCTAAAATTCCTTTAATTCCATAACTTTTTTTCAAAATCTCCTGAAGCAATACAGGGTCTTCTACATCAATTCTATTGAATGTTGAGAGCTTTGGTCCAGTCTTATTAGGACGAACATAATAAATCAACTGTGAGACGACTGGTGGCTGTAAGTAGCGTAGTTTAAGCCTTCTCCAATCAATCTCCTCTAGAAGAATAAAGAACACATCCTTCTGCTCCAGTAACTCGCCGCTAGATTTTGTAAGTTCACACGCCACTTGCATTCGACGTTCAAATTCTTGTTCACTTCCAATCCTTGCCTTTATTTCCACATTTTTTTCATCAATTGGAAGACTTATATGTGTACGGTTGGTCATTTTTCTAATCAATTAAAAAAAAAAAAAAAAAAAAAAAAATGCACACTGTGGGGGGCTATTATTAAAGGCTACTGCTTGTGAACGATGAACTAAGTGAGTGTTAGGTTTTTATACATTTTCATATTAAGTTATCAAAAAATAGTTGAGTAGTTTAAAACCAAAACCACATAATATTTGTTAATGTAGTTTTCATACAATACCCATATTTGTTATCAAAGAAAAATACTTCCCACACTCATATGCATATAGGAATATACAATATATTAATGTGGTTTTCACCATTCCCACACTCATATACATAGAGGAATGTACAATCTTTTAAATGTGGCTTTCATACAATTCCCACACTCATATACAAAGAGAAATGAACAATCTATTGGTTTTAAAAGGCATATTTATATAAAACCACATAATATTTGTTCTCAGAGAAAAATTTAGTATGAATTTAAACTTCATATTTATATATATATTTACATATATACACATAATCGCAAAAATAGTTGAGTCATTTTAAAAGAAAAAAAAAAACAAATAATGGTTGTTATAAACTTGTTTTGTTTTGTTTTGTTTTGCACAACACAAACAAACACACACACACACGAACACACACGCGGGCACACACACATACACGCGCGCAAGTTAGGTACATATTATCGGTCGAGTCAGTCTTCGCCTATGACTCGTAAGAATAAGTCGTGTTAAACCAACTTTCTTAATTTTTAAATATAATAATAAAATATAAGTGAAAACTATTGAAAGAAAAAAAATTAAATTGTTTTATTGGAAACATAAATGGCGACGAGGATAAAAAAACAACAAAACAAAAACACAAATTTATTAGAAAATAAAAATTTAATATCTGCTCTTCGAGATGTATTGAAAGAAAAAATAAATAAAAATTAAAATAAAAATAAAATATCAATAAATCAAATGCGTACAAGCAAACGTTAAAAACAAAAAAAAAAAAAAAAAAAAAAAAAAAAAAAAAAAATATTACGAATAGTGTGCAAAATTAAGAAAAAAAATATATGACTAAATTTTAATAACATATTTAATAATAAATATTAATATAATTACATATGAAAACTAAAGTCGAATCGAAATTTGAAAGTGTGAAATTTTGAAATTTCAATAATAAACTGGAAGCTATACGTGATTTGACGAAAATTCTGAAATACACACATACATAAAGATAATTTTACAGAAAATTGCAGCAAATGGGATTTGAGATCTCATGGGGGGTCAAATTAATACGAGTGACAAGGAAATACAATTTGAAAGGCGTTAACACTTAAATTTCAATATTGTTAAAAAGAAATGAAAATTGAAAACTGAAAGTGAATAAATATTGAATGTTGAGCGCTGTACTACTTGAAAAAGCCTAGCCAAATAACAGTTGAAAAAAACAAAAAACACAAAAAAAAAAAAAAATTACCGCAAATCACTCCAGTGTTTCTATATTACAATAACTAAAAAATCGTTTAAAAGTGCACTTGACTTCAAAACGAAGAAGTCATGACCCGCTAGGTCAAGGAAAGGACAGCAAAATACTAACGGACACGAAGCTTAGTGGAAATAGCGACATACATAAATAAAAATAAAATAAAAGAGGTTTACAAATTTATACAAACGTGCTTCCTTCGCTTGTCCTCAGAATAAATATCGCGCAGTGATAATTTGTGCCGGTAAATTTTGGTATAAAACTAAATTTCAAACCCATTCAATTGTAATAACTAAATAAAAATAATCCAAAAATAAGAAAGCAGCAAAATAAATAGTGAAACAATAAATAAATAAATAAATAAATATAAAATTAAAAATACAAAATCAACTTAAATCGATTGAACTTTGTCTAACGTAATATAATACAACGAAAATACTGTCAACATGGACTCGCAGGGTTATGAAAATGCAAAGGGTGAGGCACGCACTGTTCACGATTTGTCCTGTCAATTTGGTAGCAAGGAATTCACCAAGGAAATGTTTCAAATTGCTGGCGGTAGTCAATCGGATAACAACAGCGAACAGCAGCAACAACGAGCCAACAAAAAAAAAATTAAATAAAATAAAATAAAAAATAAGTAAAATTAAAATATCAATATAGCAACAGTCGCAAAAAAGTAGAATAAGCTTACCAATAAACAGTGTTTCTCAAACTGCCTTAATTTAAAGTAAAGGAAAGTAAATAAAGAAGAGAAGGAAAGCAAAAGCATACAAAAATGTGGAAATGGAGAGGAAAATGGAAATAAGTACGTAGAAGAAAGGGGAAATGAAAATGAAAAGGAAAGTGACAATGAAAATGAAAAGGAAGGTGAAAATGAAAATAAAAAGGGGGATGGAAATGAAGAATTGAAAGCTAATGAAAAAAGGAAGTGAAATAATTGAAAAAGAGTATGTAGAAAAGACAGATAACTTAAAAGAAAATAACGGTGGCGCTGAAACTTCGTATAATAAAGCACACTCCACAAAATAATACAAAATTGATTTTTGAAGTTTATTTACAATTCTTGCCATTTCGTGTAAAAACTTTGTTGTTGCAAAATAATATAAACAATATGGAAAATGCCTTCACATATTATTTACAAAATTTACAATAGGTCGCGGCAGCCTGAAGGTTGACACTTATGAGAAAAATGTTAAGAGCAACCATGATTTTCATTCCAATTTCAATCGGTTGAACCATAAAAACCAAACCAATAACAATCTTGGTAAACAAAATTCAGGAGTTTTCCGCAACAAAAATACAAATTTTGAATATAATCCGAATTATAAAAATTCGAACAGATACAATAGAAATTTTGAAAATAATTTTTTTTTTTTTTTTTTTATCCCCTTTATTTTATACATCTGTCCATTGACATTAAGTACGTTGTTTAACAATTTGGCCAGGATTTACATACATCGCTTAATGACCAGTGCCAAAGCGATAAAAATTAAAATAAACGAAGTAATACTATATACAATTAAATAATATTCAATACAAGTTTTACTCTACATAATTACAATTTTACAACAATTTAACAGCAATTTAACCCCTTTGCACATTTATTATTTTCTAGCATTCATTAAGTCGCTTGGTCGAGTTCTCTTTAAGCGTCTTTCAGTATTTTTTCCCCTTTCCAGAAGTTTGTTGATTTCTGCATTATTGTCTCCCTGTATTTTTTCAAAGTGGCTTCTTGCTATTTTTTTGGTCTCTTCGTCTACTGTTGCTATATTAAAAGTCCTGTGGATGTCATCATTTTTCGTGTGCCTGTCAGACATGGTCAAAATTCGAAGAATCTTCGATTGCTGTCGTTGAATTTTTACTAGGTGAGACTTTTTAGCCGTTCCCCATACCTGTAGTCCATATAGCCAGATTGGTTTAATCATGGCTTTGTACAATAATAGCTTGTTCTGTATAGTAAGTCTGGATTTTGTGCTGACTAACCAATGAAGTTGTCGAAGCTTTTCTTTTATTTGTTTGACCTTTTGCTTTATGTGGTGATTCCAATTTAGTTTCGAGTCCAAATGTATTCCAAGGTATTTCGTAGTTGGTTTAATTGTAATTGCTTTGCCATTTATTTTTATTGGAACTGCAGTAAATTTTGTTTTGGTAGTAAATATAACCTGTACGGTTTTGTCTTCATTTATTTTTAGGCACCAATTATCGAACCATTCCTTAACTGCGTTTGTGTATCGCTGCAGTTTTTCAGTAGCGATAGTTAAGCTTTTATCCGATGCTAGTAGTATTGTATCGTCTGCGAACGTAGCAATTGATGAATTAGTTTCGTCAGGAGATGGTATGTCTGCGGTGAATAAAACATATAGTAGAGGTCCAAGAACGCTTCCTTGCGGAACTCCAGCAGTTATTTGATGAATATCTGAACATTGATTGTCATATTTAATATAGAAACTTCGATTAGTTAGGTAGCTTTTTATGATAAGATAGTAGTCAAAAGGAATCATTATTTTTATTTTGTGGAGTAAGCCTCTGTGCCACACTTTGTCAAACGCTTTAGCTACGTCTAAGAATACTGCCGCACAATAACGATTGTTTTCAAAGTCTGATTGGATTTTATTTGTAATTCTGTGGATCTGTTGGATAGTCGAATGTTTTTTTCTAAATTTAAATTGATGATCCGGTATTATACGTTTTTTCTCCAGAAATTGGGTTAGTCGATCATGCAGTAATTTTTCAGCAATTTTAGATATTGTCGGTAGTAAGCTTATTTCTATAAGATGATACGGTAGTTGGATCTTTACCCGGTTTTGGCAATGCAATAATCTCTGCCACTTTCCAGAGTTTCGGAAAATATTGCAAGCGAAACATGGCATTGAAAACGTTTCGCAAAAATATATATGCTTTGGTTGGTAGCTCCACTAATGCTTTTCCTGTTATCAAGTCATATCCGGGTGCTTTTTTATGTTTTAGTCCTTTTTTGATGCAAGCTATTATTTCGTGTGTATTCGTCCTTTTTATTTTTGTAAAGTCATAATGGTAGTTGTTTTGGTTGTCAATTTTCTTTTCTTCGTCATTTGATAGAACCTCTTCAAAGTATTTTGCTAAAGTTTTCGCTTTTTCCTCTTTTGTAACGGCCCATGAATTGTCATCTTTCTTTAGTGGTGGTTGATGTTTTATTTGTGTTTTTAATGTTTTGGTACATTTCCAAAGAGAGTAGTTTGTATCTTTGTTGGGAGTCAGGTTCTTCAAATAGTTTTCGATTTCTTTGTTATTTCTTTTGTTTAAAGTATCCTTAAGAATTTTTGTGGCTAAGTTTAGTTTTCTCTTGTCGTCAGGTGATCTGGTTTTTTGCCATCTTTTTCTTAACTTTCGTTTTTCAATAATTTGCTTCTTCATAGAAATGTCAGTTGCTGCTGAATTTGTTCTATTAGCTTGCTTTGGTGCCGATCTGATCCCTGCTTCTAGTACTACGTCATTGAAATGGATAATGGCACGTTCAATGTCAAGTTGCGTTTTTAATATCACATTTGGTATAAGTTGATCGTCAATATGGTGGCGTAATGTTTCCCAGTTGGTTCTGTCATTAAGTATGCGAAAAGATGTATCTATACATTTTATATGACTTATGTACATATTCAAGTAATATCGGCGAGTGGTCAGAAGAAAGTTCATAGCACGACTGAATTGTCAATTGGCTATGGCTTATGTTTTTGGTTATGCAGAAATCGATCAAGTCTGGAATTTTCTTTACGTCAGTTGGCCAATAGGTAGGTTCTCCGGTACTTATAAATCTGCAATTGTTTTTGTTAATTGCGTTAATTAGAATACGGCCCTTTTTGTTGGTGAGTCTTGAGCCCCAGTCGATGTGTTTTGCATTGAGATCTCCAGCTGCAATAAATCTATTGTTAAGCGTTCTTATGTATTTGTCATATTCATCCGAGTTTATTATATGTCTAGGTGGACAGTAAATGGAGGAAATAGATACTGGTCCATTTTTGTCATATATTTGCAATGTCGTGGATTGAAGATGAGGCGTCGAATATTGGAGTTGTTCTATGTGAGTTATGCTTGATTTAATAATTATAGCTGTCCCTCCATGGGCTCTTCCATCAGGATGGTTTGTCACATACATTTTATAATTAGGAAATTTCAGAAAACTTTTGTCAGTAAAATGTGTTTCTGCAATCAATGCTATGTCAATTTCTTTGTCAGCTAAGAATTGTTTTAGTTCTAAATAGTGCTGTATTAGTCCATTTGCATTCCAAATTAGAATTTTAATTTTTTCACTTTTGTCCATTCATATTCTTTAAAAGCATTGTAATTATATTCATCATATTTGTCATCTGGTTGACTAGGGATTTTACCATGTCTTTAAGCTCTTCGATATCATTGTTTTTTTCAGATTTGTTAGTCAGCTCCTGCTCTGCTTTATGTTCTCTTGAAGAAGATGCAACATCAGCATAGCTGACTCCGGGAATTATGTTTGTTACGGCTGCTGTTATTGGCGTATTATTTTTATTTGTATTTGATGTTGGTTCTTTATTTCGCAGAGGTGGAATCAATCAATCCGGAAATTTTAATAGCAATGTCCACTACGGTAGAAATAGTGGCAATTAGAGAGGTGAACCAAATTTGAGAAATTACTCTGGTAGATTTCCTAACAGCACAGCGCATGATGAATACAATTTTGTCTGAATACATCAACAAAATCTGCATAATATATATGGATGATATTTTGGTATTTTCTACTTCTATTAGCGAACACTTTGAGAGCCTAACAAAAATATTTAACTGCTTATCTACAAATAACTTAAGAATACAATACGATTAGTGCAAATTTTTACCTAGATATACAGAGTTTCTGGGCCATATTATCACACATGAAGGTATCAAGCCAAACCCGAGAAAACGACAAAACGATAATAATTATTTTACGGATAACGAAGAAAACATTGATATAAAATCTTTGTTCGAAAATTCTTTAGAAACGGTGCATTCAGCATACGAAAACCTAAATGAACACTTTCTTATATCCGAGTCCTTAGTAAATAGATACACCACTCAAATTCGTATAGTAAGGAACAAACCCATCGAAAGCGAAATGTTATATAACAAATATAGTAGAATAGTCTATATAGCCGAAAGAGACTTACAAAATAGCATTTATCTTACAGATCTTTTTAGGAAATATATTAAAAAAAAGGAACAACAGGAATTCATTCAGAGTTGCCTGATAGTGCGTACAATGTGGTATTAAAAAAGGAACAACAGGAATTCATTCAGAGTTGCCTGATAGTGCGTACAATGTGGTATTAAAAAAGGAACAACAGGAATTCATTCAGAGTTGCCTGATAGTGCGTACAATGTGGTATTAAAAAAGGAACAACAGGAATTCATTCAGAGTTGCCTGATAGTGCGTACAATGTGGTACTAGAAAAACTGATAAGTTTATTCTCTTATGACAATAACATTAAATTTACTAAATGCTGTTACAAAGCTTTAGACTTGAAAACAGAGGAGGAAATTTTAGAGGTAGTGGAAAAAGTCCATACGGAAGGGAACCATAGAGGTGTGCTAGAAAATTATGAACAGATGAAATTAAGGTACTTTTATCCAAATATGAAAAAAAAAACTGTATCAATAGAAACGACATAGATTTTGAAAAAATAAAAAATTATACGTACAGAAAAAAGAAACAAGCAATCAACAAATTGAATGCAGAAGCAGAAAGGGTTCCATATTTCAACAACACCGAAGTTTACATGAAGAATACTCTTGCTAATAGAAGTAAACTTGCAAAAAGGTTCGTACAATTGCAAAAAAGTTTTCCTAATAAAGTTGACATAGCAAATATCAAGAGGCCGCATAAAATAACGTAAATGGGCTTATGCGAATTTTATTAAAGATTTTAACATTTACTCATAAATGAAAAAAAAAATAGTGATTGCGACCACAATAATTACTAGAAATTCTACTGAAGTTTTAGTTTATTAAACACTATGTAAATTTACGTAAACTAAGCTAATTTTTATAGTATACTGCAGATGTAAAGTATAAAGTTCTTTTGTAAAATGTAAAAAGTTGAATATTCAAAAACGGCAAATAACGAAAATGCAAATAGAAGTTAAACATTAAACAAAATTTTAATGCTGACTGAAACTTTGTTTTAACTAGTGTATATTACAATGAAATTGTGTAGTTGTAAGTTAATAAATTAAAGTAAGTTATATAAAAAACACTAAGATAAATCGCAGGGACTCGATTTAATTTATGTGGAGGGCGAGTTGCTAACTTGCGAAAAGCTTATGGTGGGACGCAAACGGTGACCCTTAAAGTTACACCAGAGATCGCCACTAAGCTTACAGCAGCAGGCAAAATACGGATTGGCCTAGTTATCTGCCGTATTAGAGAAAAACTTGACCCGAAAAGGTGCTTCAAGTGCATGGAGTACGGGCATGTCGCAGCGAGATGCAAAAGTACGGACGACTTCACCAAGTCCTGCTTTAAATGCGGCAGTAAAGATCACCAGGCGAAGAGTTGTACGCAAATAGCAAGTTGCTTAATTTGCAAAAAGAAACAAATAAGCGACACCGCACACGCGATGACTAGCAACAAGTGTCCTTTATATCAAAGAGCACTCAAAGAAATGCGACATAAATGAAGTTTCTCCAACTAAATTTAAATCACTGCGAGAAGGCTCAAAGCCTGCTCAAACAGTCTGTACGAGAGCACAAAATAGATATTGCAATACTCAGCGAACCCTATAAATACGGAAATGGGAATGATTGGGCATCCGACACAACAGGCAAATCGGCTATATGGAATTGTGGAATGATTAGGTCACGAATGACGAATATAAACGCAACACGTGGCTATGTACGAGCCCGTGTTGGTAAGCTGTTTGTTTACAGCTGCTATCTTCCACCTAACTTAACCCTAGCGGAAGCCATACACGCACTGGAAGAACTTGCACATGACATTAAAGATCATAGTCCGCTGGCGACTTTAACGCTTGGGCAGTGAACTGGGGATGCCCTCGAACCACCCCTAGAGGTAAAGCCCTTTTAGAAGCGTTCACTATGCTTGACATAGCGCTTATGAATACCGGGAACCAGCAAACATTCCAAAGAGCAGGGAAAGGGTCAATAATCGACCTGACATTTGTTAGCTCTAGCCTCGTGAGTAGTACGAGATGGTCACTTAGCCAGTATTACACTGGTAGTGATCACTTTGCAATACTTTGCGATATAGGCAAACATGATAGGCCGAAGTCATCTAACTCGCACGAGGTCAGATACCGGGTTGGAACTTTGGACCCGGAAGTGTTCGAGATAATGATGGCAAATTTTACACCTACTGGAAATGCGGCTGAAAAAACTAACCAAGTCATGAGGCAACTCACTAAAGCATGTGATGCAGCTATGAGTAAAACAAGGCCTAATAAAAACCACAGAGAGCCCGTTTACTGGTGGACGGAAGAAATCTCTGCAGCACGCGAAGAATGCAATAGAGCAAGAAGAACATATCAGCGGTCGAGAGGTACGACCAGCTTTGAAAGGAACAGACTCCTATTTAAACAAAAAAGGAAAACGCTAAAAAATGCAATTAAGAGCAGCAAACGCCAGTGCTTCCAAAAACTATGCGAGGATGCTGACAGCAATCCATGGGGATTTGCATACCAGCTGGTGATGAAAAAAACAAAAGCCTTCAAACCGCTGCCCACGACGTGCCCGGTTATTCTGCGCAACGTGGTCAAAACATTGTTCCCCCAACAGCAAGGCATCGCAGCCAATGCTGCCAGCTGTATGGAAGACGATGGAAATCGATGCTTGGCCAACGCTGACGAAATTTTGCACATTTGCAAGCAGATCAAAGGCAATAAGGCACCCGGGCCCGATGCGATCCCGAATGAAGCTCTTAAGTTGGCAATCCAAAAGCATTCAGAAATATTTGTGGATGTTTATAACTCCTGCTTAGAAGAATGCACATTCCCGAAAGTGTGGAAACTGCAAAAGCTAGTGCTAATACCAAAAGGGTCTAAGCCGGCGGAAGATCCCTCAGGATACCGCCCACTATGCTTACTGGACACGGCAGGGAAAATACTAGAGAGGCTAATTGTAAATCGCCTGGAATCTTCCATCGAAAGTGCCGGAGGGTTATCGCCGCACCAATATGGCTTCCGTAAAACATGCTCTACCACAGATGCTGTTATAGCGGTTAAGCGCATTGCTCACAAAGCGATTGAAGGTTCTCGCTGGCTCTACGGAGATAAAGAGTATTGCCTAGTCACAACGTTAGATGTAAAAAATGCATTTAATACAGCAAACTGGGGCAAAATCCTAAATGCGCTGGAGAATTTCCGAGTCCCAGCCTACATTCGGAAAATTGTTGCAAGCTACTTCACTAACAGAGTGCTGCAATACAAAACCGACGAAGGAATGAAAAGGTACAGAGTAACCGGAGGAGTACCACAGGGGTCAGTGTTGGGCCCACTCCTCTGGAATATAATGTACGATGGAGTTTTGCGTCTCCAACTACCTCCAGGATCCCAAATCATAGGGTTTGCTGACGACATTGCAATCGTAGTCGTTGCTAAATTCCTAAACCAGGCTGAAGCGATTTGAACCAAGCAGTAGATATCACAAAAGATTGGCTGCGCATTAGTGGTTTAAGCCTTGCAAACCATAAAACAGAGGCAGTTCTCATCAGTAGCAGGAAAATAGTTGAAACAGCAAATCTCAGAGTAGGGGACCACGCACTAGAATCTAAGCTGTACATCAAATATCTCGGGGTAATGATTGACCACAGGTTGAGCTTTAAACAGCATCTAACATACGCCAGCGATAAAGCAGCGAAGGCTGTAACCGCATTGACACGTATTATGATGAATACGAGAGGACCTAGGCAGGCTTCTAGGAAGTTGCTTAGCAGTGTGGTATCATCTATCTTGCTATATGCGGTACCAGCCTGGGTCGAAGAAACTAACTGCAGCACATACATGAAAGGCATTAAATCGGTATACCGGTTATGTGCCCTCAGGGTGTGCTGTGCATTCCGCACAGTATCGGAAGATGCTGTATTAGTCCTCGCGGGTATGCTACCAGTTAAGCTGACTGCACTAGAATTCGCTGAAATAAAAAAACATCGAGCGGATCCAGCACAGCTCACTAACCGAAGGACTGAACGGGAGCGAAGCATCCGTACTTGGCAGGAGGAATGGAGGAACTCCATGAACGGACGATGGACATATCGATTAATCCCGAATATCACAAGATGGTTAAATCGAAAGCATGGCCAGATAGATTTCTACCTGACCCAAGTACTTAGTGGGCATGGATGCTTTAAGGCTTATCTGCATAGATTTAAGCACGAAGATGACCCGTACTGCACCTTTTGCGACAGTCTAGTTGAAGATGCAGAACATGTTTTCTTTGTCTGCCCTCGTTTCGAGCTGAAAAGAGTAGAATTGAGTGACAGGGTGGGGAAGCCAGTAATGGTTAGCAACCTAGTAGATATCATGCTTGACTCAGAAGAACATTTGTCCGCTGTCAGTAACATGGCAAGGATAGTAATTAGCAAGCTGTGTCGCAATGAACAACAGCGCAGATTGTTACGTAGAGGCAATAGGCCACACCCCCTCCCGTGAAGTAGTACCTAGTAATACTTAACGGTATTAGGAATCACCAAATTGCGTCACGCTGAACATCAGCACAGAATTTCATGAAGAGGCAATAGGCCACTCCCCCTCCCGTGAAGTATTACCTAACGGTCGTCCCGCGGGAGGGATACGGAGCTGGGGTGGGGTTTTAGCGGGTGAGTCGAAAGACAAGTCTCACACTTTTCGGCTTTCAATGCTTTTTGCCACCTCCAAAAAAAAAAAAACAACACGCACACGCACGCGCGCACACGTCCACACACCCAAAACCGCCGCCAAATGATAAAACCACAAACGCCAACCGCAACCACAGGCACGTGCCAAAACCACAAACCGCACTACGTCAAAAAACCACAAACCACCACGCGCCTTGCATAATTTGGGGTAGAACCGGCATTTCTATACTACTAAGTATCTTTAAAATAAAAAATATGTGTGAAAAGTAATTCAAAAATATTGCAAAATTCCAAAATTTGTATTTGAAAATTTTTTTTAATACCGAAAAAAGCATCTTTAGAGTGAAAATATGTATGAAAGAAGTGCAAAAATTAAATAAACTTTCCAAAATTCAGTAAAAACTTATACGTCAAAAATTTTTCAATACCGAAAGAATATCTTTAAAAGAAAAATATATATGAAAAACATTCAAAATTTAGTAAAAACTTTTATCTGAAAGATTTTTTAATACCGAAATAGTATCTTTAAAACAAAAAAATGTAGTAAAAGTTTGCGTGTGAAAATTTTCAAATACTGTGGGCAAAAAGTAAGGTGAATTTGGTTGTAAAATGAAAAATCTTTATTTATTTTTGTAAATCAATTTCATCCCCTTCAAAATAGTCCCCTCTCGATGAAATACACTTATGCCAACGATTTTTCCAATCCCCGAAACTTGCCAAATAGTCCATTTCCGGTATAGCTATCAGTACCTTCTTCGATTCAGCTTTTATCTCCTCAATCTACTCGAAACGCGTTCTCCGGAGTGGTCTCT
Organism: Anastrepha obliqua; assembly: GCF_027943255.1. Lineage (NCBI taxonomy): Eukaryota > Metazoa > Arthropoda > Insecta > Diptera > Tephritidae > Anastrepha > Anastrepha obliqua. Next base: position 124,785,370 of record NC_072894.1, read on the forward strand.
TGAGTTTTGGGAATATCCAGAAGTCACACGAAGCCAAATCAGGCGAATACGGTGGTTGCGGAACGATATGCGTGAAATTTTTGGTGAAATGGTCACGAAGAACGAGTGCAGTGTGAGAAGGTGCATTATCGTGATGCAAAAACCAAGAGTTGTTGGTCCATAATTCTGGTCTTTTTAGACGAATTGCTTCACGTAAACGACGCATAATGCTCAAATAATATTCCTTATTAACAGTTTGGCCAGGTGGAAGGAATTCATAGTGTACCACACCACGAAAATCGAAAAAAACTGTCGTCATGACCTTTATTTTTGAACGACTTTGACGTGCTCTTTTCGGTCTGGCCTCGCCTTTAGCACGATATTCGCTTGCTTGATTGGTCGGTTGTTTCAGGGTCGTAAGCATAAATCCAAGTCTCATCTCCCGTAATGATGCATTTGAGCTTGTCCTGATAGTCTGAAAGCATTGTTACACACACATCAACGCGACGACTTTTTTCCAAGAAATTGAGAGTTTTCGGTACCAAACGAGATTTGACTTTTCGTAGGCCCAAATGGTCTTTCAAAATGGTTTTCACAGATCCTTCTGATATTCCGATCATATCAGTAAGGTCTTTAACAGTCAACCGACGATTTTTGAGCACAAACTCCTTCACTTTATTGACGTGTTGGTCATCTGTTGACGTCGATGGTCGTCCGGAGCGCTCCAAGTCATCAACACGTTCTTGACCCTCTTTGAAGTCTTTGTACCACTTATAAACATTTTTCTGCGACATGGTCGAATCACCAAATGCCTTCTGCGACATGCTAAACGTTTCCGCAGCCGAAATTTCATTCCGCAAACAAAATTTGATGGCACTTCTCTGCTCAATCAAATCAGACATTGTAAAAAATACTCTTATACTCTTGGTCATTTGGTAAACACAAGCGTAAATATATTACTGATAATGGCATTCACATGAAAGTTGGCCCAGATGTTATTAACAGTGCTGCCAACTCATGAAAAAAATAACTAGAGCGAAATTTTAATCCCGCAAAGTTTGACAAATAAATTCACCTTACTTTTTGCCCACAGTAGTACATACACACACACATGTATGTATATAAGTTCTTCTTTAATTGAGCCTAATATTTTTCCATCATATTAAAGCACATCTAAAAAACCAGAGCCGTGGCTACTGAACGCGAATCAAAATATGCAAAATATTTTCAAATAAACAGAAAATTAGAAACACTGAACAACAAAAATCAATTTTTTTTTTGTCATTCAGAAAAAGTTTCATATCACGTGAAATTATAGATTTCACACAGCAATGCTGCATGCTCAGTTTTTTTTTTTAATTTTCTCATTAATTTAATTCTTTAAAAGGCCTCAAAATTTCAGTAGGCAAAATTTTCAAACAACTAATATACTTAAATACTCATTCTAAGCTAGTTAAAGCATATGCAATTTTTCATGGGTAACTGTTACAGTCGCACGGTGTAAACAGCATCATTACAGAAATACTGAATTTCTTCCTCAATTTTCGCGCATTTTCTAAGGGCAGGGGACGCTCTAGGAATTTTAATTGAGGTCAGGCGTGTACAGCAACATATAAATGAAATTTCTAATTATCCCTCGTTGGGTTAGGGAAGAAGAAAACGTTTTCATTATCATCAACACTTGAATATCAATCGGCATGAAGTGAAAAGTACGAGTATGAAGGCACTTATAAATCAAATATTTGGCATATTTTCTTCATGCTCTTGATTGGCATCGCTGATATACGGGGGTGTGTATGTATGGACAAGAAGTATTCCCATAAGTGGATGCGAATGAGAAGAGTAAACAATTTTTTTTTTTATTTATTTATTTTTTTTTTTTAAACATTCTTTTCCTCTTTATAGCAGGGTATAAACGCGTGCCGAATGAGTGTATTGTCATAGGGTGAGTCATTCTTCTTGATGTTGGTACAAGCCCATCGGAAGCTCCATTTTTCGTAGGCTGATTAACTATCTGGACTAAATTATTTCTATTTGGAACTCAAGCGTCAAAAACAAGAAAAAAATCTAGATACTCGCATCTAACGCAGTTGTTAGGTTTTTTTGGTTACTCAGGCTCACTAAATTTTATAACCAATCATAATTTAGTTTCCAGGAATGGCCCGCCCACAAATGTGAAGTTTCTGTTTTTGGCTGGTCGGTATAAATGGGTTACCATTCAGGTTTACAATAATCAAAAATCTCATTGAAAAACTTGCGGTATTCATTGGCATTCGTTTTTCACTACTGAAATGAAATATTTTTACTACGCTCAAAAGTACTATAAGTCGATTTCCGATAGAAAAGTGATTATCAATCTTCCATAGTAGAATATGACAAGAATAATTTTAGTGAAACATTTTAGTCCTCTACCTTCCCTTATTACAGATAAATTTGACCCCTTTTTAAGAAGCATAACTTAAACCTAAATGTTTTAAAAAATCGCGTATCGCGAAAGTAAATTATACAAAATTATTAAAATGAAATTCTATGAATTCACGCAATATAACGTACACATGACATGAATTTAATAAAGGTCTATTTATGTGTATGTAGGTATATAAAAATTAATTCTTTCCCCTAACATACACCAACGTTATTAATTTTCTTATAGACTGCGCTGCTGCGGTTCACATTCGATTCAGTGGGGAAAGTATGCAATGATAAATATAATAAATTTATTTCATACAAATACAAAAGTGCATATGAGGATTGCCAATATTAGCGAAACATTTTGCTCTCGGGACTTCGGGATACTTTAAAGAAACTTCGGGACTCAACTTGGAGCATAGCATTTTTCAATATGGTCAAAAGAGGGCGTTAAGTTTGTTTATGCCCCAAAGGACAAAGAGAAAAGAAAAGATTGGGTAAAATCGCGCGGAGCTTCATTGAAACCAGGCAACAAATTTGCGTCTATCACTTTTCGGCAACAGATTTCTTAATCGGCCTAGATCGGAGGAGGGCGAGGAGGTTTTTGTTATAGTAGCTTACTCAACACTGCCTGTGGTCGTCTTTGTCTAACTCATATAACAGTATACCTAGGAAAGTGCTGTTTCGACAGGTTGCATCCAGAGGGAGAGAGGTGTTAGGTGAGTAGGTTTGAGGTTTGAGTAGGCATCAGGAGGCATCCCGTAGCTGCTCGAATAGCAGTATTTTGACATGTCTGTAGCTTTATCAACTGCGAATCACTAGAGCCAGGCGACCAGACAGGAGCAGCATAATTCAAAACTGACCGGTCAATTGCTTTACATGTCGACTGCAACATTTCTTTAGTTTTGCGCCAAGTACTGCCGACAAGATATTGTGGACCCTGTTGCTATTTTGGTCCTTAGTAGCAATTACGGAGAGAAAACATCAAAAGTGACGCCCAAAATTATGGGGTTGTTTACTGTAGGTATTCTTGTGTCATCAACTTTCACGTTTAGCTGTAGTTTGACGTCCTTCGACCAGGAGTAAAGAGGGTCGCCGTGGATTTAGTGGGCGAAGTTGTCTAGTGATGCTCTCCCGATGCATTTCGAAATTTTGCATTGCTGGAATATGCCCGAGATGGGCCATCCTTTGATTGGCACTTCTACGTAAACAGAGTAAATTCGATTTTATTTAAAAAGTGAATTTAATTTAAACGAATTTTGATGTAGATCATATGCTGATTGTCATGTGTTTCAATTAGAAAAAGAAGTGGTCTTAAGAAACGAAATGTAAAACTGGATAAATTCAAATCCAACGTCAGCCAATTACTTTCTGAGGTGCAGATTAAAAAGCTGAAAGCCCCAATCAAACACTTCATTGGCCTTGAGACGATATGGCACAGGCCATATCCAAAATTCGTACATGGATTAAGATTTCGAGAATGGGAAAAATATATTTTTTGTGGGAAACTTTTAGTGTTTCAGATATAAGTTGTCAAAGCTTTTGTGAAACTTACCGCAAATTGCAGAAATTGTCAAAATAGATGCCAATCATACGCATTGTCAATATATATGTGACAAATACATGGCAGTGTTGCCAACGCCAATAAATCTGAGTCGCTATGGCCAATATCAAAAGTCGCTAGTAAGTCGCTAACTCCCTCAGGGGCGGATCCTAAATTTCATTCTGAGAGATGCACAAGAGGCCAGCTGCGGACTTAAAATTTTTAGATGAATAATAATTGAAGCAGTAATACCAACTCTACTGAAATTTTGAGATCAACGGAAGTTAGTTTCAATCTCCTAAAATACTGCTTTTTTTTCAGAGGTAAATCCATGCTTTAAGCAACCTCGAGATAGATTTAAATATTTTATTTTTACTTAAAATGAATTAAAAAGTAAGTAAGCTAGAGGACAGTAAACAATCAACTGAGCCGATATCAATTCAATTGTTTGAAGTACAGAACATAATAAAATCCGGGGATTCCCCGACCGCATTGCTCTTATGTGATCAGTGGTAAAAATAATTTGGTTACTCATTATAATTGTGTGAAACAAGGTGTAATTGAATTGGAATATATTTTATTATTTCTTAATTCAACGTACGAGTTTTCTTAATTTCATAAAAAATTTTAAGGTAAAAATAAATTTAAAATTTCAATTATAGATCGATAATTTATCGACGATAACACACCAATAGGTAGTGCTTTATCTATACTAATGTTATAAAGAGGAAAACTTTGTTTGTTTGTTTGTTTGGTTGTAATGAATAGGCTCAAAAACTACTAGACCGATTTTAAAAATTCTTTCACCATTCGAAAGCTACATTATCCACGAGTAACATGGATTATATTTTATTTTGGAAATAGGGCTCGAGATATAGGTCAAAACGTGGACCCGGGTAACCTTCGGATGTGTATGTACAATATGGGTATCAAATGAAAGCTGTTGGTGAATGCTTTAGTCCAGAGTATTTTTTATGCCGCTCCGTGACTAGGGTCTCGAGATAGAGACCAAAACGTGGACCCTAGAATGTGTTTGTACAATATGGATATCAAATTGAAGCTGTTGGTGAATGCTTTAGTACAGAGTATTTTTCATGCCGCTCCGTGACTGGGGTCTCGATATATAGGTCAAAACGTGGACCCGGGTAACCTTTGGTTGTGTATGTACAATATGGGTATCAAATGAAAGCTGTTGATAAGTGCTTTAATACGATGTAATTTTCATACCTATTGATGACTAGGGTCTCGAAATATATGCCAAAACGTGGACCCGCCGTGTCTTTGCACCGAATTAAACCAAACTTACGCACATTGTTAAGTAAGTATTGAAAATGGGTTTCGTAAAGTTTGGTTGTAATTCGGAGCACTGGCAACGGGTACAGCGTTCTTTTGAACCAGCCATAATGTCGCTTACTTTTTTAACGCTTGGGGCGGAACTGAACTGTCAAATTAACAGTGTGAGTTACAATGTGTCAATATTTCTTTCTGATTTGGATGCCATAAGGAAAAAAAAGTAAGTGCAACATATAAAAATTGTTTGTGAATTTTTTTGGAGTGGATTTTGGAACAGTGAATAATTTCTTACGAAATTTGAGAATTTAATGTGAAATCCGAATGAAATTATGTGTTCGTGGAAAAAACAATTTTTTTCGTTTTTTTTTTTTGATAAATATAAATGGATAATGGTTAAAAAAGCTCCAATGCTTAATCTTATATATAAAATAAAGTCAACTTTTTGTGTGTGTTCGCTAACCGGCCGTGTCTTTGCACCGAATTAAACCACACTTACGCACATTGTTAAGTAGGCATTGAAGATGGTTTCCGTATAGTTTGGATGCCTATTGGTGGATAGGGCTCGAGATATAGGTCAAAACGTGGACCCGGGTAACCTTCGGATGTGTATGTACAATATGGGTATCAGATGGAAGCTGTTGGTGAATGCTTTAGTTCAGAGTATTTTTCATGCCGCTCCGTGACTAGGGTTTCGAGATAGAGATCAACACGTGGACCCTAGAATGTGTTTGTACAATATGGATATCAAATTGAAGCTGTTGGTGAATGCTTTAGTACAGAGTATTTTTCATGCCGCTCCGTGACTAGGGTCTCGAGATATAGGTCAAAATGTGGACCCGGGTAACCTTTGGTTGTGTATGTACAATATGGGTATCAAATGAAAGCTGTTGATAAGTGCTTTAATACGGGGTAATTTTCATACCTATTGATGACTAGGGTCTCGAAATATATGCCAAAACGTGGACCCGCCGTGTCTTTGCGCCGAATTAAACCAAACTTACACGCATTTTTAACACTTTATGATCATGAAAAAAGAATATTTTTTTTAAATTTCATATCAACGCAAATGAAAAACTTAGAAACAATCGTCAAAAACAAAAAAGAAATTTATTATTTTTTCAATTAACAATCGCTCACGTGCTTATATTTTTCTTATACATTTAGGAATTTTTAAGTGGTAAATTGGAATTAATTAATGTAAGTTTTCATCAAATTTAGTGGATTTATTTTTTCGGTTCATATGCGATAAACTACGTTGCACCATCAGTGAATCAAATGATAAAAAAAATAAAAAAAACAAAAAATATAATCCACAAAATTTCAGAATACCATAATTACAATAATGTTTATTACAGTTTATGTTTTATATGTTTATCTTAGTCGCTCGACAAATAATAATAGGCGCATGAGAAATGCTCGGAATAACGCGACATCAGAAGAACGTCAAGAAGAAAATGAAGCAAATCGGCAACGAATGGCACGGTCCAGATCAAATCGACCAAGAGACATCAATTTGAACAAAGCTGCTATGTAACGGAACTAGACTTGTAGTCAAACGATTGATGAATAATGTTATCGAAGCAAATATTTTAATTGGCAAATTCAAGAATGAAGACGTTCTAATACCGAGAACTCCAATGATTCCACCTGAATTGCCATTTGAATTCAAGCGTTTGCAACTGCCCATTCGTTTAGCATTTGCAATAACTATCAATAAATCACAAGGGCAAACTTTAGAAATATGCGGGATGAATTTATAGAAGAACCAGTATTCACCCATGGTCAACTATACGTTGGCTGTTCACGTGTTGGGAAGCCAACAGCATTATATATTTACTCAAAAACAAATAGAAAAACAAAAAATATTGTTTATGCCAAAGCGCTTGAATAAAGAATAAAGAAATAAATAATATGAAAACCATATCTTTTCTGTTCTAAACCATATCTATTCTATTTTAGTGTGCCCAGCGAAGCGGGCGGGGTTTGCTAGTAAAACATATAAATTGAAACGAAAAATGCATGGATGATCAGGAAAAAACACGATTGTTTCTTAGTTATTCATATGCGTTGATTTGAAATTTAAAAACAATCTTCTTTTTTCCTGATTTTCAATTTATATTTTATATTTACTGAAAAACAAATAGAAAAACAAAAAATGTTGTTTATGCCAAAGCGCTTGAATAAAGAATAAAGAAATAAATAATATGAAATTCATATATTTTCTGTTCTAAAACATTTCTATTCCATTTTAGTGTGCCAAGCGAAGGGGGCCGGGTTTGCTAGTTTTATCTATAGTCAGTAAATTGTTACTCTAGAGTATGGAAGGTAAAGGGCATTCACGGGTAACCAAGTTGACAGAAAAGTATCTATTGCCTAAAAAAAATATCTATTGCCAAAAGTCGCCAGATAAGTCGCTAAGTCATTTTTGTCGTCAAAACTTTTTTTTTGTCGCCAAGACTCAAGCAAAAGTCGTCAGTTCTAGCGACAAAGTCGCTAAATTGGCAACACTGATACATAGGAGTAGTTAGTTAAAAACACAAATAATTAAGTACCATTCTACCACTACTACTTTTGAATCGACCTTTTTTAAATTTTTACTACCCTTGCAAAAAGATGAAATACTTTTTCCTTCGTTACCTATACATTTCACCAATGGATTAAGTAGCATGCGAAATTAGTTGTCTAACTTTACACAAGCTTTTACAAGTATTGTTGAGTCATGGGCCATTTGAAGATGATGACCCCTAATACCACCACTACAAAATATTTTAGTTTTTTTTTTATGAGCGTGTTGGCTAAATTATAAGTGTTTCCATTTACGAGATTTAAATAGATTGATTCAATGAAATATGCATATTTAACTTTCTCCTTCGTTTAAGTTAGTGAGGCAATGAGTGCATTCATTTTAATCTTCTTCACTAAAAGACTGAGGCTGTCATTTAGTTTCAATTTCCTTCTTAATTACAGTCAAAGATGGCATTTTACAAAAATCAATATAGAGAAAATGTAAAATAGTTAAAAGAGTGAAACCGTCTGATATAATGAGTCGATTTTGATTAATTCTTTCAATTTCTTCAGATTGAAACAGGTTGTTTTGGAATTAAAAAGCTCTTATTGTAATCAAATTTTGCAGTAAAAAAATGTTTACTTTTTTCAAATCGATATTAAAAAAATTTCGGGATCCCAGGACTTATACAAACTAGTCTCGAGATTTCACGGACTTCAGAATCCCTGTACTTGAACTCTTAGTATACATGTATGTGCATAGCTAATGTATGTATATGTAAATGCGTATCAGTTGAAAACAAACGAGAGCCGTTCAGCCACAAATTCAAGAAATTGTGTCAGTCGAATATTAAGTCTGTCAAAAAAGTAACAGGAATTAATCAATGAGACATAGAACATCTATTGTTCTTTCAAATTTATTGTACCACATTCACAGATAATGGCAATGACAAATATCCGAATGTATTTCTGCTATGAAAACGCTTCTCATAAAAAAATCATCTTCATTTCGGAGTCAGCATTAAACTGTAGGTCTCTCTACTTGTGGAACAACATCAAGACGCACGGCAGGTTGAATGGTAATCATACCACACACTTAGGTCTGATAGTACCACTGGAGGTCGGCCTTTACACTACTAGGTCTTCTCTGAAACAACCTGTGGATTTAATGAATTTCGTTAATTTCGGCAACCCTATTGAGAGACCTTTTCAATGCTGTCAAGAAAGCCGAATCCGACCGTGGAAAGCCTTTTAGGGTATAGGGCAATGCATGTGCACATGCATGTACGTATCTTGACAGATTCGGCAAAAGTCAGAAAGGAAGGCATGCATCCAATGAGATAATGCGCTGCTAGTATCCCTATCGTATTTCTCATATCCTGTCTCCTAAGATTCAGTAGCGATTTTGTGTGACCGTGACTCCATTCTGGCCAAAATTACCTGCTTTTTTGACAAAAAGGTGATCGACTCGAATGGGGATTAGCACCATTGGAATAATGTCTAGTTATTAATAATTTGCACATAGCTAAGGCAATCAATATTAGTACATTATCCGAGTGAATATTCCGTGTTGCAACTTTCCTTGCAGGCTCATCTGTTTTGCAATTACCTTCTCTATTTCTAAAGCCTGGCACCGAGATCAGATTTATTTTAAAATATTGCTTAATATACTTTGCATAATAGTTTGTGTGTGCCATTCCACTACCGTTTTAGACGAGTGTTTAATGACTCTAATGATTTAGAGCTGCCTGACCATCCGGATAGATTTATATTTCTCCAGTTGTCAGGGGTCTTTTCTTTAAGAGCACTGAGACCTATTTTGTGGCCATAACTTCTGCCTGAAAGGCGCTACAGCGATTTGGTAACTGAAAGGATGCACTGATGCCCAACTGTCGGAGGAAACTCTTCTACGTACCTGTTCAACCGGCTTAGAACCAATCAGTAAACATACTGACTCTATTTGCATCATCTATCGTACCACTGTCCTAGTTCTTTTTAGATGGGAATATCGGGACAAAGAGTTTATTAAAATTGAACTCTGCACTGTTCCAGAAATCTTTAGTAGCTGGAATAGTGGAAATCTTTTCTAATTTAGTCGAGTTCCCTTAGCCTCAATGCTGACTTGACTAACTTGACTACTTAGAACCAATTATGTGTTATATATGGTTGTCAAAAAAGTCTTGCGGTATTTTTATTGAATTTTCAATTGTTCATAAAATTGGTTATAATAATGCGATTTAAGTCAAATATGCGCCGTTTTGTTCGATGACGAGTTCCAAACGAGTTGCCAACTTCATAATGTCCCTCTTATAGAAGCTCGCTTCCCTATTGTCAAAAAACTCGGAGAGCCAATTTTCACAGGACTCTCTTGAGTACAACTTCCGACTACCAAGCTCGTTCGCCATGGACAGAAATAGGTGGTAATCACTTGGTGCGAGATCCGGACTATACGGTGGATGCAAAAGAACCTCCCATCCGAGCTCCCGGAGCTTCTAGCGTGTCACCAAAGATGTGTGTGGCCTGGCGTTGTCCTGATGGAAGACAATTCGGCCTCTGTTGATCAAAGATGGCCTCTTCTGCATGAGTGCTGCATTGAAGCGGTTCAGTTGTTGGCAGTACAGGTCCGAATTGAGCGTTTGGCCATAGGGGAGCAGCTCATAGTGGATGATTCCCTGCCAATCCCACCAAACACACAGAAGAACCTTCCTGGCCGTCAATTCAGGCTTGGCCACCGTCTGGGCAGCTTCACCGCTTTTCGACCACGACCGTTTGCGCTTCACGTTGTCGTAAGTGACCCACTTTTCATCGCCAGTCACCATCCGCTTCAAAAACGGGTCGATTTTGTTGCGATTCAGAAGCGATTCGCATGCATCCATACGGGCAAAAATGTTTTTTTTGCGTCAAGTCGTGTGGCACCCATACATCGAGCTTCTTTTTGCATCCAAGCTTCTTCAAATGGTTTATAACGGTTTGATGACTCATGCCCAGCTCTTGGCCGATGCTACGGCTGGTACTATGCCGGTCTCTTTCGATCAGTTCAGCGATTTTATCGCAATTTTCGACGACAGGCCTTCCGGACCGTGGCGCATCTTCCATCACCTCTGCACCAGAACGAAAACGTTGAAACCATCGTGTTGCGGTGGAAATGGAAACTGTATCGGGTCCATAAACTGCACAAATTTTATTGGCAGCATGAGATGCATTTTTGCCTTCATCGTAGTAGTACTGTAAAATATGCCGTATTTTCTCTTTATTTTGCTCCATGTTTGCGACGCTAAAGCAAACAACAATTAATCAAACACGTGTTAGCACGTGAAAAGAGCTTTCCAAAAAGCTCTAGCGTGAACCGATGCGACGAATACAACTAGAACTACGCGCTTGCAAAGACAAGCTTGCGGAAATACCGCAAGACTTTTTGGCCAACCTTATAATATATATATAATCAAATTTGGCCCCATCCGAAATAAACGCAACCAAGTAAGAGGCGTTGGGGTTCGGCTCTCTTTGTTTATTATTAATTTTATTTTGTTGAGAAGCAAGACCATCCTGATGGCATGAAAGTTACATACATTAAAGTAATTTTTTTCTTTGACGAAGCTACAAGCGTTGAACTTTTTCACATTTATTTACGTTTAGTATATAATCAACTTCCAAATGCATACCTTCTACTCAAATATGAACGAGACGGTATCAATAAAACGGTCCGCGGATGACATATGGCAAAAATAAATTTTTTATTTTTTGGTAGGATTGTTATAAGCTTTCATGGCAAATTTCAGCGTGATATGTCACATAGTTTGTTTTCTGTGCTACTGTAAACAAGTCAAGCTCGAATGCTCGAAGGGGAAGCCTTCCCCTTCTTCTGCTACCACCAGCTGGTACCGCATCGAATACTTTCATAGCCGGAGCGCTTGTATCCATTTGGACGACATGCGTTCGTCGAGAGAGAACTTTACTACTCATTTGCCTAGTTAGTCCAAAGTAGCACTTGTTGGCAAGAGAAATTCTACGTTGGATTTCAAGGCTGACATTATTATAGGTGTTAATGCTGGTTCCTAAGTATACGAAGTCCTTTACAACCTCGAAATTATAACTGTCAACAGTGACGTGGGTGCCGATACGCGAGTGCGCCGACTGTTTATTTGAAGACAGGAGGTACTTCGTTTTGTCCTCGTTCACCACCAAACCCATTCGCTTTGCCTCTTTATCCAGTTTGGAGAAGGCAGAACAAACAGCGCGGTTGTTAAGGCCGATGATGTCAATATTCCCGGCATACGCCAACAATTGTACGCTCTTATAAAAAATTGTGCCTGAGCAATCAAGTTCTACGGCTCGTACGATGCTCTCCAACATCAGGTTAAAGAAGTCACACGACAGGGAGTCACCCTGTCTGAAACCTCGTTTGGTATCAAACGGCTCGGAGAGGTCCTTCCCAATTCTGACGGCGCTGCCGGTGTTGAGCAACGTCATCTTACATAGCCGTATTAGTTTTGCGGGGATACCAAATTCAGACATAGCGGCATATAGGTAACTCCTTTCCGTACTGTCGAATGCAGCTTTGAAGTCGACGAAAAGATGGTGTGTGTCGATTCTCCTTTCATGGGTATTTTCCAAGATTTGCGTATCGTGAATATTTGGTCGATGGTAGACTTTCCAGGTCTGAAGCCACTCTCATAAGGTCCAATCAGCTGGTTGACGGTGGGCTTCAGCCTTTCACACAATACGCTCGCTAGAATCTTATAGGCGATATTTAGAAGACTAATTCCGAGGTAATTGGGGCAGATTGCAGGATCGCCTTATGGATTGGATCGACAGAATTCCAATCGACAGACATGCTTTCATCTGGCCATATTTTGCATAAGAGCTGATGCATGCACCTTACCAGCTCCCCGTAGCTATGTTTGAATAGCTCAGCCGCTAGTCCGTCGGCGCCCGCGGCTTTGTTGTTCTTTAGCCGCGTTATCACTATTCGCATCTCTTCATGGTCTGGTGGCGGAACGATAGTCCCGTCGCCAGCGATTACGGCATCGGGTTCCCACCCTAAGCACAGTTGCCACTATTTAGAAGGTTTGAGAAGTGTTCCCTCCCCATAATTTAACATTGTTCTGTATGTCAATCATCAGATCGCCGTCTTTGTTCTTACAGGAAAACTCCCCCGCCGAACTTTCTGTTAGAATATTCAAGTTTTGTTCCTATTGGCCAGCATCTCAAGTTCCTCACTCTCACGTATTTCAGCCTCTCGTTTCTTCTTTCTGATAATTCGTCTTTCTTCCTTTTTTAGCTCTCTGTAGCGATCCCACATGGCTCGCGTTGCGCCCAATCGCAGCGTGGCTCTATAGGCGGCATCCTTTCTTTCTGCGGCAGCATGACATTCCTCGTCGTACCAACTGTTTTTTCGGGCTCGCCGGAATCTGATTTCTTCTTCGGCGGCGGTATGTAGAGAACGAGAAATGTTGCCTGTTTGTTTGTTATATGTTCTACTTTCTGTATGCGCTTAGCCGCCGGCACTATTACCAAGTCATCCGCAAAGCCTATTATTTGTACTTCTCTGGGTACTGGTGGTTTATACAAGAGGGCATAGGAATTATTAAGCACATTTGTGGCCATATTCCAAAGAGGACCTTCGTAATGCTGCTATTTTTTTACACAGAGCGGGTTCGACCTCTCTTTGCCTCTAAAGATCCTATTTCTGAAAGTAACTTTACAACTTTTGTATGAATAAATAAATAAAGCAATAAATAATACTGAAATTCGTTAATAATGTCTTCTTTGTAAGATGCTGTGTCATCGTGATGCAAAATCTATTAGCTTTTTCCGGAAATTCTGAAAATCTGAAATTTTTCGATAAATTTACCTTCGCAAACTTCACGTAACGCACAGATAATGTGCTTTATATACCGCCTTTGTTTTGAATTGTGGAAATGCCTCTAGACAATTTCCAGTACTTTTTTGACAGAATGTACACACGAGTATGCGCGCGTAATTGAAGATAAATTATGAAAGGAATGTAATAAAAATTTCAACGAATTTCCGCACCATTTCAACCAACAATGCATTCCTTCGCATATGCCCCCGCACACACTTATCCGCATACTACGGCTACGTAAGTACGTGTAACGCACATGTTAACGTCCTTGAACGGACTCGGCGTATGGCGCACCTTCTTTATTTGAAATTATAGTTCGCTTACTTTTCTTTCCGGAATCCCGTGCGTTTCTTCTCCTATATTTCCCCTCATTTTCATCGATTGGCATCCGACACTTCAAAAGCATATTTAATATATCTATATTTTTGCGCCTACAATTGCAGCACATATATGTACATACGTACAAGTACGTATACCTATGGAAAAATTGTTATAATTAAAGGTACACATTAAGGGCTTCAGAGAAGTATTTGAGCCAAGTGGATATGACCGCCATTAAAAATACACTCTGGTGGTTTTTTTGCGCAAGGCTCCAAACAAGACCTTGCCATAGGGTTAAGCTTGGGAACAGTGAAAGACCTGTTTCAAATAAGCGGGAGGGGAAAGTTAATTTCAAACGTATCGAATCAGCCGGTAATTACTTTTGGTATACAAACGTACAATAGCTGACTCTCTTACGCTTAATGAGGATAGCAGATGGGTAGCATCATACCATTCATTCGTATACGACTACCAGTATTCCTTTATTGGGGATTTTACTTACCGTAGGGTTTTGCCTTGCTAGCTGGTAGTTAATAGTGAAATGTAATAGTCACTGCGGCAGTAGCATCGAGAGTAGCAGTGACCGTAATCAGCCGTGGAACTTGAAGTTGTGGAAGTTGAAACAGAAGCATGGGTTTCTCTTCGGCAAATAATGTTACTGCAGTTGATGTTGATGGTAGGTAGGTAGGTGAAATGATTGAACTACCACTCTGACACTCCCCAGGTAGCACTGAAGTGTCTTTCTGATACCATTATGAGTCCACCAGCGGGCAGATATCTACAGTTAACTAAAGCTGTTGCTGCAACGAAGAAGGTTAATAGGATTTATGTTAGAGCACTACCCTGGCTGTCGAAGAAAGGAGATCCCAGCGACTTTAATCGTCTGGCTGCCAAACCCGCACATATACAGAGAAGGAATTTCGCAGAAATGGAGCTCCATTTAATCTGTGCTTTACTGAGAAATAAGTTGCGCAATTCCTCTTTTACAACAGTCAGGCATGTGCCCGCGTACCGTCTGGGAGCCTTCTTCCGGGCTAGCTCATCAGCAATTTCATTTCCCTCTATGTTATTATGTCTTGCAACCCAGAGTTGACTTGTTTGGGTCTGCACTATGGCATATTGGAAAAAATGTTGATATCTCCCTCGCTCCCTCGCTCCCGCGTTCCGTAAGCATTCTGCATGTCTATAGGATCGCAAAGGCTTCTGTCTGCGCACTACCAGTATTCGGCAATTTTGAAGAAATAGATAAATTGGCTGATTTGGAGAAAACCCCTGCTCTAACTCCCGATTCCATCTTGGAGCCGTCAGTGAAGACAGAGGTAACAGCACATGTTCGGGTGATGCCAATTCATGCAGTCCCTTGCACCCTCCCCGGTTTAGTGATGTTCTAGCTCTTCCAAAGAGCTGCCCACCAAACTAGGCATCAATATGTTCAAATTGGTAGCACCTTTACGTTGTACATCCAGAGAATTACATGTGGCTTGAGTCCCCATTTTTTGCCGAACATAGATTTTCGGGAGTATAAAGTGGGCAAGTAAGTAAGTTGATGGTAAGTAAGAACAATTTTTAAACGCAGCTAAAAACTGCTGAAGCTGCAGACTGTCGTAATAGTTCGCAATCTTTCAACGACCAATTTTGCTTTTGCCTCAACTTCTTCTTCTTCTTAATTGGTGCGCGATTTTGGCCGAGTTTAACAAAGCGCGCCAGTCGTTTCGTTCTCGTGCTTACCGGCGCCAATTGGACACACCATTGGACTGATAAATTCTCCGAGCCATAACTTTAAGCAGCTGTTCGTATTCGACTTAAGGGGGGGGTAAGGGATAAACGCTAAAAAAAAAACACTTTTTTCATGAATTTATTGTAGCGAAACGGTTCAAGTCAGTTTATTAAAAGTTCTTGCATATTATAAAGTAAAATTTCAAGAATATTTGATAAAATTTTCATGTAAAAATATTGCAAAATGAGCGAATGAGAGAACATTTACGTAGACGTCTTTTCGAAAATACATTTTGCAGTAGTCAGCATATCTCAGCGTAGAATCATCTGAAATCAAAAAAATCGAATAATTTAGTTAAAGTATGAGTTAAACTTCCCTCCAACGTTTATTTTGACGATTTATTTTCATTTTCAGCCATTTGGTAGTCGTTTGAAGTAAAAAGTGATTTTTGACGAAAAAATGCCGCCATTTTGTAGGTGTAAAACCACCTTAATATAAAAAAAATGGCGAAAAAAAAACGTTGGGAGGAGGCTTTTTATATGTAAAATATGCGTGCAAAATTTCAAAAGGATCGGTTGAGTAGTTTTCAAATGCCAATGACTACGCACTTTAAAAAAAAAGGTTCGAGAAAACCGCGTTTAAAGTTTGTAACGGACTACGCGCGCAACTGCTGCGTCTCGGCAGATGTTTGAGGCGGCTCGGCTTTATGCTCTATAACTTAAAAAGTTTTGCTCGGATTGACTTAAAATTTTAACACGGTATTTTTGAAATGTTTTACTACAATAACATGCAAAAACAAAAAAAATCGATTTTTAAGCAAAAACTCAAAGGAAATCAAATATGGAAATTTGTAAGTGACTACTATTCGGAAGTGCGTATGTTCGAATATCCTTGCATGAACGACTAAATATTAGAAAAAATATTCTAATAGCGAAAAAGCTTCCTATAAAAAATATCTGCCATTCGTAGTCGGCTTAAAACTGTAGGTCGCTCCACTTGTAGAACGACATCAAGGGGCGCATCACAAATAGGAGTAGAAGCTCGACCAAAAATCAAAAACGGGTGTTACTGAATAATGATTCATTAAATATATGATCCCCTCCGCTGAATATGAAGCTGCTGCCAGATATGATTTTGAAGCACGTTCTTTCCAAATGTTGCCAGAAAGTTCATTACTTTCAAAAAGTGTTGTTCAACAAATAGAAAGAAATTATGCATCCCAAACTGAGATAGATCATCTCAAATTAAAACAAAAAAATGCAATAAAAAAGTATGCACACCGGCCGGGCGATGACCACTCTCCGAAAAATATTTTTTTACTAGTCGGTGTTTCATGTTCCCACATTCGGGACTCTACCGGTGGGTAGTCTTGCGCAAGCCGATTCGGCTACAGAAGTTGCTTATAGCTCTGTAAATGTTTGAAAACTTTTCTTTGCCATATTTGATTTAATAAATAATAATAATAATAATTTTTATAATAAATAATATTAGATATAATTCCACACCCTCACTATAGCTGCTCACTGCCACGTTGTAATTGCCATTTTAACAAAATGAAGAGGCAAATTCAGAACTAGAAAAAAAAAATTAGTAAAATATATTATAGATAAATAATTCGGAAGCTATTTAACCAAAGGTGCTAAATTAATTATAAGAAAATTGACAAACCGGTAGAAAATTCAATAATTTCACTCCGTTATTTATTTAATCAAATCTAATTTCGCTGCATTCATAATTTTCACACTTTCCACTTTAGTTATCTATTAGAATAACCAACCATCCATTCATTTTTCAATTATCAGTTTCCAACTGTTTTGTTTATCCTTCACTTCATCTCCCGCAAAGTTCATTTAAATGCAGTTGGCATTTGAATAAATTACAAGTACCATTTATTTGGCATTGTTATTTAATTAATGTCACACACACACACACATCACGGTAAATCGAAATTGATTGCACACACAGGCATATGCATAGATAAACGAATTAGTTATTTTCAATTAAATTTTTTGGTATTGACACATAAATAATCTGCCATATTTTATTTATTGCAAAGGTGGCGTGTAATTGGAAGTAGCAGGAAAACATTTATTTTGCGATTAAAAAATTGATTCAACAGATGGTATTTTACCATTGTAATAATAAAAAAATGATGTACGTAGAAACCATGGCGGAATTGTAAAGTAATATTGCAGCTTTCCATTTTCCTTTTTTGGCATTCGGCTGCCTGATATTTTACAGTGTTACCTTTATTCGTTGGATGTTTCAAGTGTCGCTGTTTTAGACCCATTTACATAAATTGAAAGGACAATTTTGCTGGAATGATCAAAATATTAATTAAAATTAAAATATTTTTTTCTTAAATTGTCCGCCTCAATTCTTATGAAAAAACGATACGTGAAATCTGTGGAATGTCATGTATTTGTCTAATGAAAAATGTGTAAATCAAGCTGTGGAATTTGCAGAAAAACGTGGCAGAGATTTGTTCCATGTGCTAGTGATGCGCCCCTTACCCAACGTTCTAGAATATGCTAGCTGAACTTGTTTCATTTATTGAAAGAGATATTTAAAATATTTAATAGCGCACGCCACAATATCAGTGAAACCTGTCTCAACGAACACCTCAATTAGATGGGCATCTCCCTTGGGTCGACATTTCCATTACCAAGTTTTAAGTGTAAATTTCGATACAAATTACTTACCGGCCGGTCTTAAGCGCCCCTCACGCGAACAGTTATTTTTCATAAAATTTATTCGAAAACCTCTATTGAGCGGACGCGAACTTTTTATCAAGACCCATTAATACTTCCCTACACGATCAATAAAAATCAGGATATTTGGTTTATACTTAGTTTATTTTGCTACATATTTATTCATCGTCTATGATTATAAGTTGATGGAATGTCATCTGGATCGCAAAATATTAAACAATTTTCTATAATAAAGGGTGATTTTTTAGCTATTATCTTTTTAAACAGTTGGTTTAAACAGCTGACGCACGTTTCGTGTTTTGTTTCACTGTCAAACATCTTCAGTTTGGTCTATAATTTAACCATGAATCGTCTTACAAACGAACAACGCTTGCAAATCATTGTATTTTATTATAAAAATGCTTGTTCTGTTAAGAAAGTTTAATGTCGAAAAATTGTGTTTAGCGACGAAGCTCATTTTTGGATCAATGGGTACGTAAATAAGCAGAATTGTCAATTTTGGAGTGAAGATCAGCCAGAAGAATTGCAAGAGCTACCAATGTATCCATAAAAGGTCACAGTTTGGTGTGGTTTATGGGCTGATCGTAACGTAACTGTGAATGGTGAGCGCTACCGTGAAATGATATACAACTTTTTTTTGCCCAAATGCAAGAGCTTGACGTGCATGACATGTGGTTTCAGCAAGACGGTTCCACATGCCACATAGCACGCGTAACAATGGCCCTGTTGAGAGGCGAGTTCGGTGAACATTTTATTTCACGTTCGGGACCTATCAATTGGCCACCCAGATCGTGCGATATAACGCCTTTAGATTATTTTTTGTGGGGCTATGCTAAAGCTAATGCCTATTCAGACAAGCCTGCTTCAATTAACGCATTGGAAGACAACATTACCGGCCGAAACATTGGATAGAGTATGCCAAAATTGGACTAAGCGGATGGACCATTTGAAGCGCAGCCGCGGTCAACATTTGCACGAAATAATCTTCAAACATTAAATTATATGGACCGTACTATCGATTTAAATAAAAATTTCATGCATTTTTCTGAATTTTACGTGAGTTTTTTTGAAAAACTTTCCTATAGCTCTTAAAAATCACCCTTTAGTTCCCCTACTCCACCACAAATAATCCCAGATATTTCCGCTTTGTGTGAATGAGCAGAGTCTTGTTAAGAGATTTCACCGCGTATGCTATCAATCTAGGGTTTCACTACTGTCTCTAGAACCTCGATATATGCAGCAGATTTCACTCGAGAAGTGAAGTGGCGTGACATGTCCTTTGTTGCTCACAACACCTAAAACCATAACAGTGGTGATTGTGTTTTGATCGGATAAATAGCTGTACTTCTGTTTGCTCCGATAGAAGGCTTAGATACATTAATCTCCCTCGCAAGTGCGTTCATTGATTTGGAAGGGTTCTCGTGATCGCTTGCACATGAAACGCCACTCGTTTGTTTTGCGTTTTGCAAGGGATTCTGCATGGCCGCCTAATACTTCCAATTCGCAGCGAGCTTTTTGAACTAATGAACGAAAGCACTTAAGAAAGTTAGAGATTTCTAAAGCGATGTGATTTGTACATTTAGCGACGATAACCGCGTTTCTCTTCCATCCTTGAGTTAAGTTGTAGTCCTTTATGTATTTTCTGATAAAGAGCAAAAAGAAAAATTCTAGTTTGGGGAAGTTAAGGCCATTTGTATGCATGTCCTCAAATACCGTATGCACTAGGCCGGGTCGATTTGTGGGCAAAAAAATCGCCCATTGCTCTGTGAAAATCATATTCTAGGGATCAAAATAAGAAACTTTGCTGAAGGAACCATACCTCTAAAACGAATTCTGATGTCGCAAAATTTGGGTCGAACTTTTTAGTTTCTTTTCTCATGTAAAGGCCAAAAATGGTGATATTTTGAAATGTTTGTATGGAAACCCCCCAGGGGAGTTCCAGGGGGTGTGCCACTGGCATGGGTGGATCGGCCGTCCAAAGTTAGTGGGGGTCGGTCATACATTTGGACTCGATTGGAGCACTCTAAATGGGTCAAAGTGGGATTTTTCGGTCGACCCAAATTGGGGGACATCAGAATTCGTTTTAGAGGTATGATTCCATCCGTAAAGTTTCTTATTTTGACCCCTAGAATACGATTTTCACAGAGCAATGAGCGATTTTTAAATCGACCCGCCCTAGTATGCACCCTGTATAATGTGAGTGAGGATTGCATTTTAGTTATTATCGTGAATATTTTCATCCACCCGCATTCGCAATAGCGCAAAGTTGGATATAGCAAGAAAGAGGATGTACATTGGACAGATAATCCATTTTGTTGAGATTAAAAAAAAAAAACCGTTTGTTATATTTTGTACATCTAGTTATTTTTTATAAAATTAAAATATAGTATTTAAATTCAGCGACTTGTTTACTGAAGGGGTAGAGAATTTTAATGAATATACAAGTGCATACATATGTATGTACAAACCAAACATTCGCTTCTACAAAAAAAGCACTCATACCTTTTGTATTATTATTGGAGAGCACACGTGCATGTATTATCTCTGATTTGCATTTCACCGGTGGTAACAATGGAGAAATCAAACACGTTCACAGTATTGAAGTGCTCAGACCCACACGCTTTGAGTGATTTGAGAAACCTTGCTTGAAAGAAATTTTAAATGTCTGTGCGAGTATATACCCAATGGGAAACTGAATCGGTATTAGTAGATTAGAGTATTTGTGTCAATAAATCGAATGTAACTGCTTGCATGTCTATAAGGCCCGACTGAAATGATAGCCTTTGCGAATCATTGAAATACTTGTGAACAAAAATAATAATAATAATAATATGTAACTATGTGGAAACAAAAATGCAGTTTCTTGTATTATCATTATGCATATTACTCATTAATGGCTATTGCGCAATCATTTGCACCGACTTGCGGCATGGTCCACCGACTCCTGTCGTTTGTGCGACTAGTCCCCGAATACTCCAGCACACTCTCTTCTCAACTGTGAAGCTATAGCGTGAAAATGTTGAATCATCTCTACGAATTGCAGCCAGAAGAAAGGTAAATACGCTCAGCCCAACCCAGCTCTATCTTAAGTTGAATAAGGGAACTAGGTTTGAAGGAGGTACTGTGATGAGTATAGGGCACAAATGAGCATGAGGTCCGCCACGAAAGAGATTGTCATAAAAAAATTATCTTCCGCGTGGAGCCGACGTACAACTTTGGGTTCCTCCATTTGTGAAACAACATCAAGACGCCCACAACAAATGTGTGGAGACGTTCAGCCAAAAGCAAACAACAAGTGATATAAGCGCCAAATAAAGAGTTTTCCAATAAGAGGTGTTATTTTGATAAAAGATCAATGGTTTCGTTGCTTGTGTGGCACGTAGGGCCGCCTTGTTGAAAATAAACGTTGTCCAGATCAATACCAACCAATTTCGGCCGTAAAAAGTTATAAATCATCTCTCGATAGCTCAATCCATTCACCGTAACTGTTGCTCCAGCTTCATTTTCGAAAAAGTGAGGTCCGCCGGACTATAAGTCGCACCAAACAGTCACACGTTGAGGATAGAGAGGCTCTTCAACAATAACTCTTGGATTTTCTGAGACCCAGATCCGACAATTTTGCTTGTTAACGAAGTCACCGAGGTGGAAATGGGTCTCATCACTCAAAATGATTTTTCAATGAAATTTCGGATCATTTTCATGCATTTCAGCGACCCAATCAGCAAAGACACGACGTTGTTGATGATCGGCTGGCTTGAGTTCTTGTTTTGCACGGGTTTTAGTCTTCACATCACTAACTTGTCCCAACAGCTCGAATTTTTTCACCAATTTCTGTATTGCGGTGCGATAAGGTGCTTCACGATGACCCAAAAATGTTCGAGTTTTACGAACCGTCTTTGCCAAATTTTCACCATTTTTAAAGTGAATTTTAATAATTTCAATGTGTTCGTTCCATTTTTATTAGTGGCGTAGTTTCTAATACTTGTCAAATATCAAAAAATTACAGCTTCAAAAGTGACATCTACCGAAATAGCGGGCTACTCAAAATAACATCAGTTATTGGAAAACCCTTTATATAAATACTCATGCCTGATACTCCACTCCCAACCCCTTTTAACTATACTTATGGATGGAGGCAGATTTCTTTCCATGAACATATTTCAAAGGGTAAGAAACGAAAAATGTAGTAAAAGTATAAGCAAAATTGTTAGAAGTGGTTTCTACCGTCAAGAGTCCTTCCCCTCATTTCTTTTTTCAAACTATGTACAAATTTACTTTTTCCATAAAGTATTAGAAGTGAAGCTTTGCCCTTGAGTCTCTTCTCCTATTCCCCTTTTCTATACATATTTCTATAGATGACTTTCTTGTATAACATTTTGAAGATCAAGTTTTCAAAATTGTCTTCACATAACATAAAACAGTGCCAACTTTAATTTGAAAATACCTTTGCTGAGAGTTGGCAGGTAGTTTCAGCACGAAATATTTATTTAGAATTATTCTTGTTTAATTTATTAAATTGTATTACTTAAAATCTAAAGCTTTTAAATTGCAGTGCAGTAAATTGTCAACAATTTTTAATATAAAAAACATAATTTATGTAATATGTAGCTTTAGATGCAAATTAAATACCACTACAATTCACAATTAAGAGCAAATGACCTGGCATTATGACACTTGAAATTTTTGATGGTAAATAACTGCGTATGTAAGTACACTTGTGCTCGCATAACTAAGCCACTTCAGTTTTGTACAATATTCGCAATATTTGAAAGCTTGCCCGGTATTGGGGCTTATAAAGCGAAATAGTTCCAGATTCACTGACCCTTATACTTTTGAATTACTTTATAATATACGTCTTTCGTTCGTTCCTTTCGTTACTTTCATTTGGAGACCAAGTCATAAAATTTACATTAGCAGTGTGGATCGGGTCCAAACATTTGTTTCTTGAATACGCTCTTCTTCTTCTTCTTAATTGGCGCGATAACCGCTTACGCGATTTTGGCCGAGTTTAACAAAGCGCGCCAGTCGTTTCTTTCTCGTGCTAACCGGCGCCAGTTGGACACACCAAGTGAAGCCAAGTCCTTCTCCACCTGATCTTTCCAACGCAGAGGAGGCCTTCCTCTTCCTCTGCTACCACCAGCTGGTACCGCATCGAATACTTTTAAAGCCGGAGCGTTTGTATCCATTCGGACGACAT
This sequence comes from Anastrepha obliqua, assembly GCF_027943255.1. Lineage (NCBI taxonomy): Eukaryota > Metazoa > Arthropoda > Insecta > Diptera > Tephritidae > Anastrepha > Anastrepha obliqua. Next base: position 124,808,911 of record NC_072894.1, read on the forward strand.
GACCCAGCCAACGAAGCCGCTGGATCTTTATTCGCTGCGCTATGTCTATGTCGCCGTAAAGCTCATACAGCTCATCGTTCCATCGCCTACGATATTCGCCATTGCCAACGTGCAAAGGTCCAAAAATCTTACGCAGAATCTTTCTCTCGAACACTCCAAGCGATGTTGTCATCGTCCAAGCTTCTGCGCCATACGTTAGGACGGGCATGATGAGAGTCTTGTAGAGTGTTAGTTTTGTTCGTCGAGAGAGGACTTTACTGCTCAGTTGCCTACTTAGTCCAAAGTAGCACTTGTTGGCAAGAGAGATTCTACGTTGGATTTCAAGGCTGACATTGTTATCGGTGTTAATGCTGGTTCCTAAATAAACGAAGTCTTTTAGAACCTCAAAATTATAACTGTCAACAGTGACGTGGGTGCCGATACGCGAGTGCGCCGACTGTTTGTTTGAAGACAGGAGGTACTTCGTTTTGTCCTCGTTCACCACCAAACCCATTCGCTTTGCCTCTTTATTCAGTTTGGAGAAGGCAGAACTAACAGCGCGGTTGTTAAGGCCGATGATATCAATATCATCGGCATACGCCAACAATTGTACGCTCTTATAAAATATTGTGCCTGAGCGATTAAGTTCTGCGGCTCGTACGATGCTCTCCAACATCAGGTTAAAGAAGTCACACGACAGTGAGTCACCCTGTCTGAAACCTCGTTTGGTATCAAACGGCTCGGAGAGGTCCTTCCCAATTCTGACCGCGCTGCTGGTGTTGAGCAACGTCATCTTACATAGCCGTATTAGTTTTGCGGGGATACCAAATTCAGACATCGCGGCATACAGGTAACTCCTTTCCGTACTGTCGAATGCAGCTTTGAAGTCGACGAAAAGATGGTGTGTGTCGATTCTCTTTTCATGGGTCTTTTCCAAGATTTGGCGTATTGTGAATATTTGGTCGATGGTAGACTTTCCAGGTCTGAAGCCACACTGATAAGGTCCAATCAGTTGGTTGACGGTGGGCTTCAGCCTTTCACACAATACGCTCGCTAGAACCTTATAGGCGATATTTAGAAGACTAATCCCGCGGTAATTGGCACAAATTGCAGGATCGCCCTTCTTATGGATTGGGCAGAGCACACTTAAATTCCAATCGGCAGGCATGCTTTCATCCGACCATATTCTGCATAGGAGCTGATGCATGCACCTTACCAGCTCCTCGCCGCCATGTTTGAATAGCTCAGCCGGCAGTCCGTCGGCACCCGCGGCTTTGTTGTTCTGTAGCCGTGATATTGCTATTCTCACCTCGTCATGGTCGGGTAACGGAACTACAATTCCGTCGTCATCGATTGGGGTATCGGGATCTTCACATTCTCTATGACATTCGCAGCTGTCACTGTTTAACAGGTTCGAGAAGTGTTCCCTCCATAATTTAAGATTGCTCTGTACGTCAGTCACCAGATCGCCGTCTTTGTTCTTACAGGAAAACGCCCCGGTCTTAAAACCTTCTGTAAGCCGCCGAACTTTCTGGTAAAATTTTCGGGCGTTGTTCCTATTGGCCAGCATCTCAAGCTCTTCGCACTCACGTATTTCGGCCTCTCGTTTCTTCTGTCGGATAATACGTCTCTCTTCCTTTCTCAGCTCTCTGTAGCGATCCCACATGGCTCGCGTTGCGCCCGATCGCAGCGTGGCTCTATAGGCGGCATCTTTTCTTTCTGCGGCAGCATGACATTCCTCGTCGTACCAATTGTTTTTTCGGGCTCGCCGGAATCCGATTTCTTCTTCGGCGGCGGTACGTAGGGAACGAGAAATGTTGCTCCATTGCTCGCGCATGCCGGTTTGTTGGGCAGTGCTCTCCGAGAGCAGGAGTGAGAGTCGAGTGGCGAATCTTCTGGCTGTCTGTTGTGATTGCAGCTTTTCGATGTCGAACATTCTTTGCGCAGGTAGATGTACGTTTTTTGCTGCACAGAGGCGGGTGCGCAGCTTGGCTGCAACAAGGTAATGATCCGAGTCGATGTTGGGTCCTCGGATCGTACGTACATCTAATACACTAGAAGCGTGTCTTCCATCTATCACAACATGATCGATCTGGTTTCGTGTTTTTCGATCAGGAGACAGCCAGGTGGCTTGGTGAATCTTCTTATGCTGGAATCTGGTGCTGCAGACTACCATGTTTCGGGCCCCGGCGAAGTCGATCAGCCTCTGTCCGTTACCGGATGTTTCGTTGTGCAGGCTGAATTTTCCGACTGTAGGACCAAAAATTCCCTCCTTGCCCACCCTGGCGTTGAAGTCGCCAAGCACGATTTTTATGTCGTGGCGGGGGCAGCGCTCATAGGAGCGTTCCAAGCGCTCATAGAAGGAATCTTTGGTCGCATCGTCCTTCTCTTCCGTCGGAGCGTGGGCGCAAATTAGCGATATGTTGAAAAATCTGGCTTTGATGCGGATTGTTGCAAGACGCTCGTCCACCGGAGTGAACGACATTACTTGGCGACGAAGTCTCTCTCCCACAACAAATCCGACACCGAATTTGCGCTCCTTTACATGGCAGCTGTAGTAGACGTCGCAAGGTCCTATGGTTTTCTTACCTTGCCCCGTCCATCGCATCTCTTGGATGGCAGTGATGTCAGCCTTTACTCTCACGAGGACATCAACCAGCCGGGCAGAGGCACCTTCCCCATTAAGGGACCGGACATTCCAGGTGCATGCCCTCAAATCATAGTCCTTATTTCGTTTGCAGGGGTCGTCATCAGTGTTGGAAGTTCTCATCCGAGGCTTTGTTGCTGTTTTCATTGGGGGGGCTTTTTAAGTGGCGGGTCCCAAACCCAACGCACAACCAGCTATGCTGGGATGCTTCGCCTTCTCACGTTCGCTCACTCCCGAACGGGTGTTCGGAAGCTAACCAGAGGATACGTGGGCTAATCCCGGACGTTGTGAGCTGCTTGAACCATATGTAGAAGAATCGTCCTGGCCACTCCCAAGTGAATGGCGATCAGTAACTTTCCCCACTTGCGTGGACTTCTACACATGGAACCATCCTCCTACGCTCTACGTTCATTGAATTTTGTTGATACAATTCCTGCCTATCAGTCTCGATTGCTTTTAACTAACGTAAAGTCTTTGGAGGTAAAAATATCAGTTCTCTCGCTTTCATGGGTTTATAACAGCGGCAATGGTAGGAAGAAACGAGGGGGCAACGTTTTTTTTGGAAAGAATTTATTTCAATGGACCACAGTGTAATCTTCGTTGCTCTTTCCATTTCTATGATGCTAAATGTAACACGGAGTACTGGCGCAATACTCCTCTTGTTCGGGCCTTAAGTGAATTTAATTCAATCTCGGGTTTTATCTAACTAAATTTTTCATCTCCGGAAATTGTATTTTTTAGGTATTTAAATCGCGTTCAATAGTTATTCTACTTTTCATTGTAATTACTCTGTAAGAAGCTTGTGTTCATAGACTAGAAATAAGTTAATATTTTTTTACTAATTTTTTTTGTAAATTTTCTACAAAAATATAGTTGTTCAACCAACATACATTCTGTCAAACAAGTACCGGGAATTGTTCAATAAATGCAAAATAATTCTTTGGGCATTAAAATTTATTTTCTCGCCTTCGAAATAGGATCCATTTGAAGCAATACACATATGCCAACGACTAGTCTAGTCATCAAAGCACTTTTTAAGCGCATTTGAAGGGATCTTCTTCAGCTCCTTTAGCGAATTCTCCTTAATGGCCTCTAACGACTCAAAGCGGCGTCCGCGGAGTGGCAATTTAAGTTTTGGGAAAAGGAAAAAGTCACAGGGTGCTAAATCCGGGGAATACGGTGGTTGTTCGATGATATTTATTGAGTTTTTGGTCAAAAAAGTGGTTACAATATGAGCCTTGTGAGACGGTGTGCTACTATGGTGCAAGATCTATGAGTTTTCTTTTCACAAATCGGGCCGTTTACTACGCACATTCTCCTCTCAAACGTCGCGTAATATTCTTTATTTACCGTAGAACTATTTGCAATGAATTCCGAGCGTACAACACCATAATAATCAAAGAAAACGCGTAGATGACTTTCACTTATGACCGACTTTGACGTGGTTTTTTGCGTTTCGGCTCATGTGAATAGCGCCATTCAGGCGCCTGTTGACTGGTTTGCATGTCAAACTCTTGTACCCACATCTCGTCACCTGTTACGATGCGCTGGATAAACGTTGAGTCCGAATTCACTTACTCACGTATGTCTTCAGCCACCTTCTTCCGATGAATTTTTTGAAAGAAATTCAACTCTCTCGGAACGAGTCGAGCATACGTCTATTCTCCAATTGATGGTATAAAATGTTGCGAATTGATTCGTGAGACACGCTAAGGTCACGAGCTATCTCCCTCAAACTTAAATGATGATGGTTTTCCAGCACCATTTCCTTGACTTTGTCGACGTTTTCATCCGTTGATGGGCGACCAGATCGGGCAAATATTCCTCGACTTCTCGGCCCTGCGCAAAAGCCTTATACCACTCGTAGACCCGTGTTTTTTGATAAAGCACACTCGCCATAGGCTTTCTGTATTATTTTCAACAATTCAGCACAGAAAATCCCGTTCAAACACACAAAATTCAAGACAAATTCTTTGTTCGACATTTTTATCCATAGTGAAAATCGCAGAGCACACCTGCGGTTGACTGATATAATTGAATGCCAAAAACCAGCTAATTGACAGATCACGCTCAAACTACGCGACACTGTAGAGGGCAGTTGTACCAACATTCCAGCAAAAAAAAAATTAGAAATATGTATAACGCGCCCTTTTTAAATGAACAATTCCCGATATTTTCTTGACAAATTGTACAAAGTTCACAATAACAAAATAACTCATTTGGAGAATTATGACCAAGTGAGCTGGATCATTTGTTGTTTTTTTTTTGGAGGAATTGTTTGCGTATTTGAAGAAGTATTAATAAAACTGTAAACGCTCATGAACTAAATCGCATTGGCGTAAACTTACTGAGGGAATGGCAAATTCAAAAAATGTTCAAAACAGCAGTGAGAGTAATAATAATAATAAAATTTACTCGAGATTTTGACCGCGTTCTTTCTACTGGGTATATAAGGTTTAGAAGCCTTGTGCACATAAATACTAGGGTAGTCGCAATTTTTAAAATAACAACAAGAAAAGAAGCAAATCCCTTGTGAATCCTTGCATTTAATAAATATGAAGTTCAATAAATACATTCTATTCGATAAGCTGTGCTTCAGTCCACAATGAGCTATGTCGATATCGCTGAGATCGAAAAAACACCAACCAGACGTCGCGTCAGGCCAATAGGCATCCCCAGATGGACCCTATAGCGAGTTTTAATAAAAGATCCTGCACAAAGTGCAAACAGTGCATCAGTTAATTGCTGCTGACCGTCAGTCGCATGTGACTTACTGTCAAGTTTTCCGCAATCTCAACACCGAGAAAATCGCGTCATCAGCGACGAGACGCTTTTCCACTTAAGGGGGTAGTATGGTCTTTTTTTTCATTTTTTTTTTTTTTTTTTTTTTTAATTATTCTATAACATCTTAAGATTATTGTGTGAAAGTTTGAAGTGCATTTGAGGAAAATTGACAAAGACACAAAGGATTAAGTATCTACCTCTCCAACCGGATTTCACGCTGCCGAAAATCTTTAAACGCGTTTTTCTCACACTTGCCTTTTTTACGGTCGGTGTCCACTGTAGATTCATATCTACTGCGCCGATTCTTTTCAAATTTGGTTTTTTTGTTTCTTTACTTTATTCACGAGGTAATGACGTCGATTTTTTTTTTTTAAATTTTGTCATATTTTAAAACAACAAAGTTTTCAAGTTTTTTTTATGAAAAATCGGTGTTTTGACTTCAAAGCGCTTTAAAAAATTAAAAAAAAAAAAAAAAAAATTCGACGTTGTTACCTGCGAAACTTTATTAGCTGATGAAATCAATTTGGTTTTTTGATTTTAGTTGATCCAGTAATGAGTTCTGAGGGACACCGCAATAAAACTTTTTTATGAGACGTCCGCGAAGATTCGCTGCCACCAACTCATTTCTTCATAAAAATCAATGAAAATTTCACACAATATTCTTTAAATATGACTTTATAATGAAGTAATTTTAAAATTTTGAATAAATCAACTGTGTCGACAAAAAAAATTTCGAAAAATATGCTTGTTTTACACCGAATTAACCATACTACCCCCTTAAGCGGTTACATTAATAAGCAAAATTCTTCATTTCTGGGCTACTATGTACTATACAAGTCACGTGTGATGTACGAAGAACCATTACTTCCACTAAACGCCCCTGTGTGTAGCGGCTTTTACACGGGAGGAATGATTGGTCTGTATTTTTTTTTTTTTAATGCGTCATCGGCAATACGGTCACTGTTAATGGCGAACGCTACAGAGCCATGATAAACGACTTCTTACTGCCGGAATTAAATGAGCAAGGCTTAGTTTCAATAAGACGATACAACCGCACGCACAGCACGTGCCACCTTCTCCAGGTCGCGTAATCCTGCGTTTTGGCGATTTGACATGGCCAGTAAGATCGCCCGATGGAGGATGGTTCCATGTGTAGAAGTCCACGCAAGTGGGGAAAGTTACTGATCGCCATTCACTTGGGAGTGGCCAGGACGATTCTTCTACATATGGTTCAAGCAGCTCACAACGTCCGGGATTAGCCCACGTATCCTCTGGTTAGCTTCCGAACACCCGTTCGGGAGTGAGCTAAAGTGAGAAGGCGAAGCATCCCAGCATAGCTGGTTGTGCGCTGGGTTTGGGACCCGCCACTTAAAAAGCCACCCCAATGAAAACAGCAACAAAGCCTCGGATGAGAACTCCCAACACTGATGACGACCCCTGCAAACGAAATAAGGAATACGATTTGAGGGCATGCACCTGGAATGTCCGGTCCCTTAATGGGGAAGGTGCCTCTGCCCGGCTGGTTGATGTCCTCGTGAGAGTAAAGGCTGACATCACTGCCATCCAAGAGATGCGATGGACGGGGCAAGGTAAGAAAAACATAGGACCTTGCGACGTCTACTACAGCTGCCATGTAAAGGAGCGCAAATTCGGTGTCGGATTTGTTGTGGGAGAGAGACTTCGTCGCCAAGTACTGTCGTTCACTCCGGTGGACGAGCGTCTCGCAACAATCCGCATCAAATCGCGATTTTTTAACATCTCGCTAATTTGCGCCCACGCCCCGACGGAAGAGAAGGACGATGCGACCAAGGATTCTTTCTATGAACGCTTGGAACGTTCCTATGAGCGCTGCCCCCGCCACGACATAAAAATCGTGCTTGGCGACTTCAACGCCAGGGTGGGCAAGGAGGGAATTTTTGGTCCCACAGTCGGAAAATTCAGCCTGCACAACGAAACATCCGGTAACGGACAGAGGCTGATCGACTTCGCCGGGGCCCGAAACATGGTAGTCTGTAGCACCAGATTCCAGCATAAGAAGATTCATCAAGCTACCTGGCTGTCTCCAGATCGAAAAACGCGAAACCAGATCGATCAAGTTGTGATAGATGGAAGACACGCTTCTAGTGTATTAGATGTACGTACGATCCGAGGGCCCAACATCGACTCGGATCATTACCTTGTTGCAGCCAAACTGCGCACACGCCTCTGTGCAGCAAAAAACGTACATCTACCTACGCAAAGAATGTTCGACATCGAAAAGCTGCAATCACAACAGACAGCCAGAAGATTCGCCACTCGACTCTCACTCCTGCTCTCGGAGAGCACTGCCCAACACACCGGCATGCGCGAGCAATGGAGCAACATTTCTCGTTCCCTACGTACCGCCGCCGAAGAAGAAATCGGATTCCGGCGAGCCCGAAAAAACAATTGGTACGACGAGGAATGTCATGCTGCCGCAGAAAGAAAAGATGCCGCCTATAGAGCCACGCTGCGATCGGGCGCAACGCGAGCCATGTGGGATCGCTACAGAGAGCTAAAAAAGGAAGAGAGACGTATTATCCGACAGAAGAAACGAGAGGCCGAAATACGTGAGTGCGAGGAGCTTGAGATGCTGGCCAATAGGAACAACGCCCGAAAATTTTACCAGAAAGTTCGGCGGCTTACAGAAGGTTTTAAGACCGGGGCGTTTTCCTGTAAGAACAAAGACGGCGATCTGGTGACTGACGTACAGAGCAATCTTAAATTATGGAGGGAACACTTCTCGAACCTGTTAAACGGTGACAGCTGCGCATGTCATAGAGAATGTGAAGATCCCGATACCCCAATCGTTGACGACGGAATTGTAGTTCCGTTACCCGCCTATGACGAGGTGAGAATAGCGATAACGCGGCTAAAGAACAACAAAGCCGCGGGCGCCGACGGACTGTCGGCTGAGCTATTCAAACATGGCGGCGAGGAGCTGGTAAGGTGCATGCATCAGCTCCTATGCAGAATATGGTCGGATGAAAGCATACCTGCCGATTGGAATTTAAGTGTGCTCTGCCCAATCCATAAGAAAGGCGATCCTGCAATTTGTGCCAATTACCGCGGGATTAGTCTTCTAAATATCGCCTATAAGGGTCTAGCGAGCGTATTGTGTGAAAGGGTGAAGCCCACCATCAACCAACTGATTGGACCTTATCAGTGTGGCTTCAGACCTGGAAAGTCTACCATCGACCAAATATTCTCAATACGCCAAATCTTGGAAAAGACCCATGAAAGGAGAATCGACACACACCATCTTTTCGTCGACTTCAAAGCTGCATTCGACAGTACGGAAAGGAGTTACCTGTATGCCGCGATGTCTGAATTTGGTATCCCCGCAAAACTAATACGGCTATGTAAGATGACGTTGCTCAACACCAGCAGCGCCGTCAGAATTGGGAAGGACCTCTCCGAGCCGTTTGATACCAAACGAGGTTTCAGACAGGGTGACTCGCTGTCGTGTGACTTCTTTAACCTGATGTTGGAGAGCATCGTACGAGCCGCAGAACTTAATCGCTCAGGCACAATTTTTTATAAGAGCGTACAATTGCTGGCGTATGCCGATGATATTGACATCATTGGCCTTAACAACCGCGCTGTTAGTTCTGCCTTCTCCAAACGGGATAAAGAGGCAAAGCGAATGGGTTTGGTGGTGAACGAGGACAAAACGAAGTACCTCCTGTCTTCAAACAAACAGTCGGCGCACTCGCGTATCGGCACCCACGTCACTGTTGACAGTTATAATTTTGAGGTTGTAAAAGACTTCGTGTATTTAGGAACCAGCATTAACACCGATAACAATGTCAGCCTTGAAATCCAACGTAGAATCTCTCTTGCCAACAAGTGCTACTTTGGACTAAGTAGGCAATTGAGCAGTAAAGTCCTCTCTCGACGAACAAAATTAACACTCTACAAGACTCTCATCATGCCCGTTCTAACGTATGGCGCAGAAGCTTGGACGATGACAACATCCGATGAAGGGACGCTTGGAGTGTTCGAGAGAAAGATTCTGCGTAAGATTTTTGGACCTTTGCACGTTGGCAACGGCGAATATCGCAGACGATGGAACGATGAGCTGTATGAGCTTTACGACGACATAGGCATAGCGCAGCGAATAAAGATCCAGCGGCTTCGTTGGCTGGGTCATGTCATCCGAATGGATACAAACGCTCCGGCTTTGAAAGTATTCGATGCGGTACCAGCTGGTGGTAGCAGAGGAAGAGGAAGGCCTCCTCTGCGTTGGAAAGATCAGGTGGAGAAGGACTTGGCTTCACTTGGTGTGTCGAATTGGCGCCGGTTAGCACGAGAAAGAAACGACTGGCGCGCTTTGTTAATCTCGGCCAAAATCGCGTAAGCGGTTATCGCGCCAATTAAGAAGAAGAGAGAAGTAAGATCGCCCGATTTAATCATCCCAGACTTCTTTCTTTGGAGCTAAATGAAGTCGCGAGCTTATGCCAAGAAGTCTCGCAGATCTTAAGGGGAATATTCGACAGGAATGCGAACAGTTATCACCGGAAATCTCGCGGAAAGTCGTGGAAAATACGATAAAACATCACAAATGTGTATTGACACTGGCGGGCTCCACTTTTCGGATATCATCTTTCCCACGTAACAAGGAAAATTGCAAATGACCAAATAAAAGGTGCCATAACTCAAAGTTATTATTATTTTTTTATTTAGTAAAAAGGTTTTTCAAATAGAAAATTGTATTTGAACCTTTTGGTAAAATTTCATGGAACGGAATATTTTAATCCATTAGCGCCCGCACAAAAAGATCGTTTTGACCTTTTCCAGTGAAGTATGAAGAAGTTATTGTAAAGTCCTTAAAGGGCTAAAATGTTAAATAAAGTTACTTCGCAAAAAAATTTTGCCTGGAATATTTTTAAACAAAATCTATATAAGAAGAACATAAAAGTCGAAATAAAATGTAGTGTCCCTAAAAAGTTACAACATTTTTTGTTTGCTTTCTAAGTAAAGTTGCCACCCTATATTTGATGAGAATCACCTGCACCGAGAAAAGAAATTGGTTTGCTTCCTTAAGTGCTTATTCAGAACTTTACCTGTGTCCCAATTCGCAAAAACTACCTTACTATCATCCTAGTCCTTGTACATAACTAGACACGTATGTATGTATATAGGTAGTGATGCACACTACCCAAGCACTAAAGAAAAGCAGCAGTAATATAATGCGGAAAAGTTTTCTTGAAAATACTTTAGCAAATATTTGAATTCGCAAGTACTTGTGTTCGTGCACAGCTTAAATTTATAACACTTTTCATTCCTGCATTCCTACTAACACATACATGCATATATACTTACTTAGAATGCTGGGAAATCCAACAATACAAATATAAAATAAAATGAGGGAAATCACAAACAAATGCAGATTGCAAACTTCCAGCGCAAATCCATTACAATTCAAAGAGAAAGACACTTGTAATGGGACCACATAGTTCTCGGTAAGGTATTTTATTATGTAAAATGTTGGTTTGAAAAAATGTGAAAAAAACCCAATTCAAAATATTAAAGCGCCTGGTATTAGTAACGCAAATACTTCATTTGCGGAAAACTTGATAGCAGAAACACATTTCACAAAACAGTCGTTTATAAAATTTAAAGGTTACAACTTGTATCACACAATACATCCATCAAATTCAGCAAGAGGAGGTAGTGCCATAATCATCAAAGAAACGTTAAAGTACAGTGAAGAACCAAAATATCAAACGGAAAAAATTCAGGCAACACTAATTAAAATTTATACAAAGAAGTACAGCATAACGCTAGCAAGTCTATATAGTCCACCAAAACATGCACTTAAAACAGAAGATTATATTGTATTCTTCAAACATGTTGGAGATCGCTTTATTATAGGTGGCGACTTCAACGCAAAGCACACGCATTGGGGATCCAGATTGACAACAACGAAACGAAACGAGTTACTATGTGCAATAAACCAGTATAATTGCGAAACTTTTTCATCAGGGAGTCCAACATACTGGCCCTCAGATCAAAATAAAGTTCCAGACTTAATAGACTTTTTCATAGTAAAAAATATCAGTTGCAACTATCTACAAGTAGAAGAAAGCGCTGATTTAAACTCTGATCACTCACCAACTGTATTCACTTTAAGCGAATACTTAATATCAAAAATAAACAAACCAACACTCGTGAATCATAAAACCGACTGGCAAAGTTTTAAGTTAATTCTAAAGGAAAATATAAATCTGAATGCTCCCACAAAATCGAGAAAGAAATTAGACGAAGAAATCGAAAAACATATCAAAATTATCCAATAAGCGGCCTGGAAATAAAAAGAAGACTTAAAGGAAATAGTTATCCCAGGGAGATTTTAATGCTAATAAAAAATAAACGTAGATTGAGAAGAAAATGGCAACAAACCAGAGCACCACAAGACAAAGCCAAACTCAATAAACTCTCTACACAACTAAAAGAAGAAATAAAACAACTTAAAAATGACTCCATTAGAGATGCTCTAGAAAATTTAACGAGCGATAAACGTACGGACTATTCACTTTGGAAAGCAACTAAAACCTTGACAAGGCCTATTATGCATTCCCCACCAATAAAAAATTATGATGGCAGCTGGGCCAAATCTAACGAACAAAAAGCTGAGAGATTTGCCGAATATCTTCAAAACATTTTTCACCCTAACGAAGGAGCTGAGTTAGAAAATATACCTCATCCTATTCGACAAAAAATCGATAAAATCCCCTTGACTCCACCGGTGGCTCGCACAAGTCTACTTCATAGGGCGGCGCGTACCACCGGTGGCCCGCACAAGATTGCTTCATGAGGCGGCGTGTACCACTAATGGTACTTTATTAAACGGTACCTATGAGATGAGATGCCATAAACGACTACCCTTATGAAAAAATTTCGGTTTTATGACCTGCAATCGCTTCCGATAGAGCGAAAAGACTTAAACATTGCCGTCTGTGGGCGAAGACCATGAATAACAGCGCCGGCGGGAACGTGTTAAACAAGTAAAGGACACTATTAAAAATAAAATAGATAGCAAAAAAGCACCCGGTTATGACCTTATAACAGGGAAAATATTAAAAGAATTGCCCAATAATGCTATTGTCAAATTGACACATTTGATTAATGCTGCATTTCGTTTAGAATATGTGCCGCAACAATGGAAAATAGCGGAAGTTATTATGCTTCCAAAACCAGGAAAGCCACCACACGATGTAACATCATACCGACCAATATCGTTGTTACCAATTTTATTTAAGCTTTTTGAAAAAATCTTGCTAAAAAGATTAAAACCATTGTTAGATGCAAAATGCCTTGTACCAAACCATCAATTTGGATTTCGAAATGAGCACACAACGATTGATCAAGTGCACCGCATTACTCATGTAATTGAAAAATCACTGGAAGAAAAACAAATCTGTTCTGCCGTATTCCTGGATGTATCGCAAGCTTTTGATAAAGTATGGCATAAGGGACTAATCCATAAACTTCAAGCAGTTCTACCAATCCAGTACTCAAACATTTTAAAATCCTTCGTAATGAGCAGATACTTTAGAATAAAGCAAGCAAATGTCTATTCAGAACTGAAAGATATTAATGCAGGTGTCCCGCAAGGCAGTGTACTCGGGCCAGTTTTGTATATCTTGTATACTAACGATATACCCACATGCAGCAATACAACAACTGCAACATTTGCCGATGATACTGCAGTATTAGCAACTGATGAAAAACACTTAGAAGCAATTCAGAAGTTACAAGCATCAGTAAATGCAATTCAAAATTGGACCAAAAAATGGCGTGTCAAGTTAAACGAAAACAAGTCTATGCATGTTGACTTCACTAATAGAGATATAAATTATAAACCAATATTTATCAATAATACGGCAATACCGCATGCAAATATGGCAAAATATCTAGGAATGACCTAAATTGCTAAGCTGAGATGAAAAGCACATGTCAAGAAAAAACACGAGGAGTTAATTCTTAAATACAAGAAAATGTATTGGCTGTTAGGCCAGCATTCTAAACTCTCTATTTATAAGCAAAATACTTTTATACAACCAAATACTGAAACCAGTGTGGTCATATGGCGTACAGCTCTGGGGCTGCACCAGTGAAAGCAACAAAAACATCATTCAACGATTCCAAAATAAAGTTTTACGCGACTCGTTAGAGCGCCGTGGTACATTCGTAATTGCAATCTACATAAGGACCTTAATATAGACACCATTACGGATATCATAAAAAAATTCGCAAATAAACATAAAGAGAGACTTCAGCAACACATCAGTGATGAAGCAGCCAAACTACTTGTAACTGATGACCTCACGAGAAGATTAAAAAGGACGAAACCGCATGATCTCTTTTCATAAAATTTTGCCTTTACTTGAGATGTTTTAATTTAATTAAATATATGTAAAATGAATTGCTTATTAGTTTTGTTAACTAGATTGCAATAGTAATAAAATAACAAAAAAAAAAAAAAAATTGCAGAAAACTGAAATACTTACGCACTTACATCGCATTTAAGAGATTTTCAAAAGAACTTATTATTAATATTTTTTTTTTTTGTGAAAAAAGAAACACTCGTGAGCGGAATAATTTTACTTGTACTACAAATTTCGTAACTGCGCCTGAACTGATGCAGGCAGAATTTATAATGACTTGTTTATTCATTTGTCATCCAATTTCACTCTGTGTTTTTTAATATAACCTTATCTGAAAAGACACAGAAAAATCAAAGTAAAAGAAAAGTTTCATACTAACACTGTCTCACATAATTAAGTCGAACCTGCAAAAAAAGCAGACAAAAAGTTTTGCATATATACAAAAAAAAATGTTAGCTTTTGCTTTTATCGTAATTATTCTTTTACACATGCAAAATCTATTTTGTGCCATTCAATTTGCCCTTTAGATTTTTAATGCATTTATAGCAGCCCTTTTTCAATCCAGGAAACACTCCTGGTACATGATTTTGTGTAAGGCTTTGCGCTCTTTCAGCGATCCGGCCTTATAGCTTTGAATTTGACGTCATATTATTTCCTCACCAATTATGACCCTTTCGAAGAACAGAGGAGGGTCAGAGGAGGCCTTTCTCTTCCTCTGCTATCACCAGTTGATACCGCATCGAATACTTTCAAAGGCGAAGCGTTTGTATCCATTCGGATGGCATGGCCCAACCAACGAAGCCGCTGGCTCTTTATCCGCTGCGCTATGGCTATGGCGCAGTATCTTTCTCTCAAATACTCCAAGCGATGCCTCATCGGATATTTTCGTCGTCCAAGTTTTTGCGCCATACATTAGGTCGGGCATGAGAGAAACTCTACAAGTTTCATCCTCAAGAAAGGATTTTACTACTCAATTGACGGACAATCTTTAATATATTCGAACACGCTTTGAAACAAAAAGGTTGTAATGGGGGTATAGAGGGGTCTATCCCCATCTTAAAACTGAAAACCGCACCCTACAGAGGTACTCACCTTTGGGATCGTCCAGCTTTGTGACCTTCCACGACGATGTAGGAAGCTCCGGATTACATACTCGAAGCATTTCAAGGATCCTCTGAAGGTCTAATGGCTCCGCTGGTAACCAGGCCCTAGCTCTTGGTAAACTGGGGATGTCATCCCTTGAAATTACCACGAGTTTAGACCCAGGCCATACTTAGCCGATCCTTGAAATGGCTATCAGTCGTTTCAGACTCAGTTTTACCACCTTTACCAGGGCTAGTCCCGGTATTGGTGGTACAGGAAATTGACTTCTTGGCCAGAGGTTTGTTGTAAGTACCACCACTTCTGCTGTTGCCAGGTTTGTCCTCAGCGCCAGCTTCCGCCGTTCGAAATGGGCTAGCCGTGAAGGGCTTGGATGTACTGACACTTCCACAAGGCTTGAGTATCCCAGCTTCCGCCGTACTAGAAGAAATCTGGTTTTATCCAGATTTGGGGGTGGAAGCTATAGCTTCCTTTGCATTTAAGGACTTCTTGTCCATAGAGATTTTTTGTTTGAAGGACGCCATCTGTTTCTTACGATCACCGTCCACCGTGGCAGACATGGTGATCTTATTAAAAAGAAGGGAAACATAATGGTCGACCGTGGCAGCGTCCCATACCACGTCAAGGTCATGGTTATACCCCGAGGTGACCCGGTATCGCGGTAGCTCCGTAGAAATACAATCGGACAGAAAACGCCCTGACTGCAAACCACCCAATAGGCACGAGTCGCATGACACCTTGGGTTAGGGGGTGGGGGTCGAGGAGAGGAAATGATGGAATGATGGGAGTTTAGGATTGATAGGGGATTTTCGTCGGTACGGTGTTCTTCATATGGTGATTGGATGACCACCAATTTTGCCGTAAAGCAGATGGATGGCTAGCCAATCCTCATATGAAGCTTCCCTCTTAGTTCGTGTGTCGTCAAATCACCACTTAAGCCTCATCTCCGCGGCAAGGAGACCAACATGAGTTTTTAAGTAATTTATTGTTAAAATGGTGTAATTTAACGAAAAGTGGGTGTTGCCACACATTTCAAATAAGAACGTAGTTCGCATGCTGAGACGCTCACTGAAAGGTTGTTTATAAATTTGCAGTATTTTCTGCTTTAGTTTAGAGTTGAGAAATATTTTCGAAAATATAAAATTGAATTTTACAGGAGCGTAATAATAAGTAAAAATAAGTAAAAACACACGTGTGAGTGTATATTTAGTAAATTTAAGTGAAGTGAAGAAATATATACTCGTATGTGCCAAACTATAGCGAAGTTCCCGAGGGCACTTTGAAGGCAAATAATTCAAAGCGCGCCAGACGTTTCTTTCTCGTGCTAACCGGCGCCAGTTGGGCGCACCAAGTGAAGCCAAGTCCTTCTCCATCTGATCTTTCCAGCGCAGAGGAAGAGGAAGGCTTCCGCATCGGATACTTTCAGAGCCGGAGCGTTTGTATCCATTCGAACAACATGACCCAGCCAGCGTAGCCGCTAGATCTTAATTCACTGCGCTTTGTCTAGGTTGTCGTATAGCTCATACAGCTATGCGTTCCATCGCCAGCGATATTCACCTTTGTCATCGTCCACGCTTCTGCGCCATACGTTAGGACGGGTATGATGAGAGCCTTGTAGAGTGTTATTTTCGTTCGTCGAAAGACAATCGCCTACGTAGTCCAAAGTAGCACCTACTGGCAACAGAGATTCTCCGTTGGATTTCAGGGCTGGCATTATTATCGGTGTTAATGTTGGTTCTTAATTAAACGAAGTCTTTTACAACCTCGTAATTAAACTTTCTAGAGTGACGTGGGTGCCGATACTCGAGTGCGCCGACTGTTTGCTTGATGACAGGAGGTACTTCGTTTTGTCCTCGTTCACCACCAGACTCATTCGCTTTGCCTCTTTATCCAGTTTGGAGAAGGCAGAACTAACAGCACGGTTGTTAAGGCCAAATGTGTCAATATCATCGGCATATGCCAACAATTATACGCTCTTATAAAAAATTGTGCCTGAGCGACTAAGTTCTGCGGCTCGCACGATATTTTTTCAGCATTAGGTTAATGAAGTCACACGACAGCGAATCACCCTGTCTGGAGAGATGCTTTCCAATTCTGACGGCGCTACTGGTATTGAACAACGCTGCTTTCCATAGGCGTATAAGTTTTCCAGAGAGACCAAATTTTTGATCTCTTTGGAACTTATCTTGATGGGACCCTTTTTTGTAGTCCTTGCTTTCTAACATATTGAACGCCCTAAAAAAAATAAAAATTAAAAAAATATTAATTCTTATAGGGAGGTAAAAAAAACAAAACAGGGGAGAGGCGATTTGAAAGTTTACGTTAAAATTTGTTAAAGAGGGTCAAAGCTTTCACCTTTTGCACGTTCTTATGACAACTCGGCTTAAGATAGTAGATAGAATAGATATATAATATGTTCAGTAGTTGCTTGTCAAAAATATCGCGGAACATTTTTATAGGACATTTAACCCTCTAACTCAATAGATGGACATTTTTCATCTCTTTTGCGGGAAAGGACAAAAACATTCATAATAGGGGGATATAATGGATTAAAATATAACACAAGAATATTTTTCATAAAATTCGAAGTCTCTTAATACACCAAAGCTCAAAATTCCAGAATTCAATTATTTCATATAAGTCAAAAGCGAAAATATGTATGCATAGAATGAAATTTTACAAAACCAATTTTTTCAATACACACTAACGAAATTAACCTTTACACATTTTCAATTTCTCATATCACTTTCACACGTGAGACATATTTAACGCACTTGTGTCATTTTAGTCGTATTTTCCAACAAATTAAATAAACTTAATCAACTCTGATGTGATTCATAACTTTTGGCCAACAGCATTCTTTCAGGAAAGTTAGTCAGGACTATGCCCGTATAAATTCACACACGCCACTGCAACCAAGTTGTTAATACACGCGTTGAAAGACTCTCCTCATATGCACATTGTGAGATGCCAACGTGCGCGCGTATGTGGGTGTACGCATCGAAGTTGAGTGCATGAATATAATGCGACATTAATACAAGATGAAAAGTGTGTTATACGTGACTTAAGCCGTATATTGAGTCAAACACGCTCAGCCTATTTATTTGCAACAAATCAGCGCAACACTGCCGCCGAAGTGCCTAGACTCTAGTTTCCTGCAACAACTACATAAATATTACGTGCATAGCGATGGCTCCTCTACCTTCTCTCAGCTGCTGCTGTGACTTATAGTCCCTATGACTGTAGTGGTAAGTGACGCAACGAACTGTGAAATGACTTCATTATACGAAATATTGTTTTGTTAAAGCCACAGAACCAACAACAGCTCATACGAGCGGTCTGAGGTCCGGGCGGTGGTAAAGAGGCAGTGTCGTAAATGTTGCCATAAGATTTACTTATGATTTATAGCATTTTTGCGCTTTTTTTAAGCGTTTGTAGTACGCAAGACGATATAAACACTGCAGATGCCAGATATGGGAATGGTGCAGTTTGTAAGGTAGTTTTTCTACGCTCAGTACTTATCTTTAAAGCGACCTCAGAGTACTCAAAGATGTAGAAAGCCATAAAGAATTCAATGCGCGTAGTTAAGACATTTTTTACGAGCAGGTATTTGAAGTGTGCTTTAAATATTTATGCTTTTATTTTACGAGTATGCGTGTGTATAGTTGTACATTAGGGCTGGTCACGGGAAGTTGCAGTTGGCCATTTACAAAATTAGATTTTTATAAATTTTTGGGGCACGTAATAATAACAGGAAAATTAAAAAAAAAATTAATCCTGGGGTCTCACAGCATTTTTCTGATTGGTTATGGCAAATAGTCAGTAACCAGTAAAATCTATAAGTTGCTGCATTTCAAGCCACCTTAAAGTTAAGAATTCCCTTTTATAAGAAAATCTGAGATTTTAGAGCAGATACATTAACTTAAATCAATTTATATTTATTATTTATCATATTTTAAATATTTATAAATCTAAATTTTTACATATGTATTGCTTTAATTTTCGCTATAAAACTTTAGCTTAATAGTATTTGTTCCATAAGCAAAATTGTAAAAATGTTGAGTTTTCTTATTTTGAGGGGGAACACTGCTGTGATTTTTCAAAAAAATCGATTTGTTTTTGCAATTTCGTAAAGTACAGTTAGTAACAGAAGTAAGTATACACCGGATAAGTTTTCAATTTCCCCCCAATCGATTCCTTCAAACATCCTAAGTTATAACAAAATTGTGTTTTATTTACATGAATGAAATACAAAAGTCATATTTAATCCAAATAATGACAAAATTTTAAAAAGCAACCAAATTATAGCTTTTTATATTAAACTTTATAAAAATTCATGTCTCAAAAGTAAGTATACAGTTCATTATACTTCTGCTCAAATATGAACGAGACTTTATCAATAAAACGGTCCGCGGATGACATATGGCAAAAATAAATTTTTTGTTGGATGGTAAGACTGTTGTAAGCTTACATGGCAAATTTCAGCGTGATATGTCACATAGTTTGTTTTCTGTGCTACTACAAGTCAAGCTCGAGTGTGTTTTTCGAATTTAACGATGGAAATTCAAGTTGAACAAAGAATTTGTTTGAAATTTTGTTATTCCAACAAAATTTCGGCTTCAGACGCTTTAAAAATGTTGCAGACAACCTATGGGGACTCTGCTCTATCGCGTGCACGTGTTTTCCAGTGGTACAAATCATTCAAAGAGGGCCGTACATCGGTTGAAAACTTGCCTCATGAACGTCGTCCAGCAACATCAGTAAACGACGAAAACATCGGAAAAGTAAAGGAAATTGTGCTTGAAAATCGCCGTGTGACCGAAAGAGAGATAGCGAGTAAGCTGAGCATATCAAATAGATCCGTTCATACTATTATTCATGATGTCTTGGGCATGAGACGAGTGTCCGCGCGTCTTGTTCCAAAATTGTTGAATTTTCTTCAAAAAGAACAACGCAAAACTGTCGCTAAGGAAATGCTCGCCATGACTGATACGGACATCCGGCACATCATAACTGGTGACGAGACTTGGGTTTATGAGTATGACGTCGAAACAGCCCAACAATCATCGGAATGGCGCTCCCCGGAGGAGCCGAAACCCAAAAAACCACGCCAAAGTCGCTCAAAAATTAAGGTTATGCTGACTGTTTTTTTCGATTACGAAGGTGTGGTGCACTCGGAGTTCCTTCCGCAAGGCCGATCGGTTAACGCTGAATATTATTTAGACGTTTTAAAGCGTTTGCGCGAGAACATTCGTCTTAAAAGGAAGGAATTGTGGGACAACAAGTCATGGTTCTTGCATCACGATAATGCACCAGCTCACACATCACGTCTTGTTCGCGATTATTTGAACAAAAATAATGTTAATATCGTTCTGCAAGCACCGTATTCGCCTGATATGGCTCCATGTAACTTTTTCCTGTTTCCCAAACTCAAGTTACCGCTCCGTGGAAAACATTTTGAGACAATTGAAGTCATAAAAGACAATTCGAAGAAGGAACTGAATCCATACCGAAATCGGCCTTCCAGAAATGCTATGATGATTGGAAAAAACGTTGTCATATGTGTATCGCCTCCAATGGTGATTACTTTGAAGGAGATAAAATAAAAATTGAACAATAATTAACCGTTTGTGTAAAATTAAATCAATCTCGTTCATATTTGAGCAGAGGTATTATTAATTTGTGAAATCAAAAACATAATTAAAATCAAATCCTAGTATTTTGTAGGTTAACTATTAGACTTTACAATCGCTTTAAGCCGTGATGGCATTGATTTCATCAAGTTTTCACTTACAGCTGGTGGTATTTTATTCCATTCCTCTTGAAGGACTTTTTTCAGTTGTTCCTTATTTCTAATTGGATGTTAACGTATTTGCCGCATTAAATGTTCCCATAAATGTTCGATTGGGTTGGTATCCGGAGAATGTGGGGGGTGTTTTCAGCTGTTTTCGCACATTGTATAACAGCCACTCTCGTACAATGTTGGATGTGTGCTTGGGGTCATTATCCTGCTGGAAGATAAACGTTGCTCCAAGGCCCAGTTTCGTAGCGCTTTCTTTTAAAATATTTTTCAAAATATATAAGTAACCATATCGGTCCATAATATTTTCGATAAATACCAAGTTTCCAACCCCGTTCGCAGCCATACATCCCCAAACCATCACAGAGCCCCCTACATGCTTCACAGTGCCGGTCATATTGTTTGGATCCAATCCGCGTTAACTTTTCTCCAAACTTTTCCACAGCCATCAGATCCACAGATACTGAACTTACACTCATCAGAAAATATAACTTGGTTCCAAACCGTTTGGTCATATTTTTCATGATCTTTTGCGAATGAAATCTGTTTACTCCGATTGACACTACTCACGAAGGACTTTTTCCTAACACTGCACCCATTATAACCAGAACTATGCAAAACACGGCGAATAGTTTGGGTGCTTAATTTTTTTCCAGTCTCATTTTCAACTTCAGATTTCAATTTGAGGGCACCTATTTTGGGGTTTGTCCTGATTTTCCGTTTGACTAAGCTTTTTTCTCTGGGACTTAAGAGCCGCGGACCCCCACAACGCTCTTTATTAGTGGTGCTTCCCGCATTTTTATCTATCAAACAATCAATGCGAGAAGATTTATGTTCCTTGTGATATTTAATAATCAGTTTTTTTAAATCATCAGAAAGCTTTTTTCCTCTTGGTGACATTACTAAAAATTTCGCAAAAATTAATACAAAACATACATCCCTAAATTTTTATACTCACTTTAATTATTTCCTTTTAATAGCTTTAAATTTTTTAATCAATACGTAAAAATAAATGTTATGCTAACTGAACAATCGTTTGCTGTATACTAACTTTTGTGACATAAATTTCGCTGGCATCAAAGACAAAGCAAAGCGTGGATAACGGTACCTAAAATTTACCTACTGCTAAATTAAGGCGCATATGAAAGCTTATCCCAGTACTCAATTTCCATGTGTAAAATATTTTGGTTACATATTAAGAAAAGCGTTAGCGTCAAACAATTCCGTAAATCAAGCTCCTGTATACTCATTTATGTTACTAACTGTAGATATATTCAGAAATATGTAAAAAAAATTTTTACTTAAAATCTTGAAAATTGACGAAGTTATACCCAATACAATAAGTGCAGGTAGTGAGTTACAACGGCCAATGAAAACTTTAAACGCGTTTTTCTCAAAACGACTTTTCTGAACACAGTGGCCTCGATTTCTCGAAGACTTATGAACCGATTTTATTTTTTGTTTAATTTTTGTACATTTATTGGCTACAGTCGTACATAGCCGTTTTTAAAAATTCCAAAAATTAATATTTATTCAAGCCTTTCGAAAACAAAAAAAAGGGTAAAAACACAAACTCATTTTTCAAACCTGCATCATTTTCTCAAAAAAATAAAAAAAACCGCCACGTACGACGATAGCCATTGATGTATAGATTAAATTTTTTTTTTTGTTTTTTGCTTTCAGATGATTTTTCACCGCTGTATCGTGGCCACCAGGGTGCATCAGTTTTTTATGACGTCATTGCATTAATATTAATAACAATTGTAACTTTTAATATTTTTAATAAAAATTTGGCGTTTCCCCTTAATTCATAAATATTTGGTATTTTTTAAGAGCTTCAGCAAAATTCGATTTCCCGGATCTGATCTTTTAGTGACCTCCTCTTGTTCTTTTGCAAGATCCTTTTGGCCCTTCACCGCTTTTTCTGGTATTCTGAAGTATTTGAAGCAATCGGTAGTACAAGGTGGCGCAAAAGTAACCTTGCGATGTTTTTTAGCTGTAATTTAAAAAAAATATGAAAAACTTTGATTCTTCTTGTGGATTATTTTTATTTGGTCTTTTGATTTTTTTATAATACATCAAGTCGAGAATATGATGTCATGTAAATGGCCGCCACCACAGTTGATTGCCATTTGAGCCCTTTTCATGGCATTTTCCATCACTTTGGCCAAAACTTCCGGCGATAGGTCCTCACATTCTTGAGCTGCAAGAGTCTGAGGCTTGTTGACAAACCCGCGACTTCAAAAAGCCCACAAAAAGAAGTCTGGAGCTGTCTAATCAGGCGATCTTGCTGGCCAGTGCAAATCGCCAAAACGGGAGATTAGGCTCCCGGGAAATGCATCCTGCAGCATATCGGTTGTGGCACGTGCAGTGTGTGCCGTTGCACCGTGCTGTTGGAACCACATGTTTTCCAATCCCAATTCATCAAGTTGCGGCAAATAGAACTCGTTGATCATTGCTCTGTAGCGCTCACCATTCACAGTAACCGTTTGGCCCGCGACGTCTTCGAAGAAAAAAGGTCCGATGACTCCTCCAGCGAAAACAGCACACCATACAGTGACTTTCAGCGGGTGTAATGGCTCTTCGTGGGTTACACGCGGATTTTCAGTGTCCCAGAAGCGTAAATTTTGCTTATTTACGTACCCGCTAAGATGGAAATGGGCCTTATCACTCATGATTATTTTTGATGAAAAATCATCTTCCTCTTGGTGGTGATTAAGGATGGCTTGAGCGTATGTTAGACGCGATTGGCGGTCAGCAGCTAACAGCTGATGCACCGCCTGGACTTTGAACGGAAGCATCTTCAAATCTTGTACCAAAATTCGCTGTAAAGACCGTCGACTGATACCCATTTGCGTGGCACGTCGTCTGGTCGATGTCGACGGCGCTTCCATGACATCCTCGGCTGCAGCAGCAATATTCTCTGCAGAACGGCTACTCAGGGGTCTGCCACGCCTGGCAGCATCTCGTGTTGTGCCAGTCTCTTCGAGGCGAGCGGCTAAACGTCGCACTGTTCCACCAGTAGGCGTTGGACGGCGAGGAAATCTGCGACGAAATTCACGTTGTGCCAAAGTCACCGACCGATTATTGGTCAAATAAATAGTTAGCAATATTCCGCGTTCTGGAGCAGTGAGGCGTAAGATTGTTTATTAACGTGTATTTCGCATGTGTTTACTACACAAACGTCAAAACAGAACTGACATTAGGGGCCAATCGCAAAATGTATAGCATTTTCTGATAGGAGGATTACTTTAGCGCCACCTGTTATTTCTTATTCATGCCTCGCTTCCCTCTTAAACATTCAAGAAATACTCCTTGTACTAGCGACGTACTTTCGAA
Organism: Anastrepha obliqua; assembly: GCF_027943255.1. Lineage (NCBI taxonomy): Eukaryota > Metazoa > Arthropoda > Insecta > Diptera > Tephritidae > Anastrepha > Anastrepha obliqua. Next base: position 124,832,972 of record NC_072894.1, read on the forward strand.
ATCCAATAACATCCCCAGTGACGATATTTTTCTGTGCGAACAACTAAGACTTCTTGGGAGACGACCTAGTATTCATGCATACATACATATATACAGAAATAATGTGTGTATAACCACACTTTTTACTACCGTGTATGCATGGGAAATAAAATTCGCTTAATGTGGTGGAAATTACGTTTCACATTTTATTTGTCATTTGGTTTTACGTTCTTAGCTAGGCTTTGTTTGGGTTGTTTAAAGCGGATTTACGGGAAAATTGTATTTAAAATTAAATATTTACTCAATATTTATTTGCTTTTCGATTTGATTGTGCGAATAAATGCAGAGAACATTCATAACTGCTGAAATGCTCAATCAAAGAGTAAACAAGCAAATTTTGCATTGAAAGAATTGTATTCAATTTATTTTATTCCACTTTTTTTCAAGGCAATCAATTGTTGGCGTTATTGAAGAGTTGAGATTTTATAATACATTTAAGAATTTATGGTATTTACAGGCTATTTTGAGTTTGGGCTGCTGGAGAAAAATGGCTAATAGTTTCGCCTGCCACTTAGTGCTAGATCTGCGGGAATACGGTCAAAACTGCTTATTCTCCTTGGAGCTGCACTAAGTGTTTTCTAATCTTAATCTAACCTGCTCGAAACCCGGCGTTGGTATCAAAACTGGGCAAATGCAATTACATTACAATTACAGTTTCATTCCCCAGTAATTCTAATTGGCGACCGATTTCTTCAGTCTGCATCAAAGGAATTGATTACTTCAGACATCCAGAGCGTGCTTGACTTACCTGTATGGAGGGAACACTTCTCAAACCTTCTAAATAGTGGCAAATGTGCTTGTGAGAATGTCAAGATCCCGATACCCTAATCGAAGAGATGCGAATAGCGATAACGCGGCTAAAGGACAACAAAGCCGCGGGCGCCGACGAACTAGCGGCTGAGCTATTCAAACATAGCTGCGGGGAGCTGGTAAGATGCATGCATCAGCTCCTATGCAAAATATGGTCGGATGAAAGCATGCCTGCCGATTGGAGTTTAAGTATGCTCTGCCCAATCCATAAAAAGGGTGATCCTGCAATTTGTGCCAATTACCGCGGTAATTAGTCTTCTAAATATCGCCTATAAGGTTCTAGCGAGCGTATTGTGTGAAAGGTTGAAGCCCACCGTCAACCAGCTGATTGGACCTTATGAGAGTGGCTTTAGACCTGGAAAGTCTACCATCGACCAAATATTTACAATATGCCAAATCTTGGAAAAACCCACAAAAGGAGAATCGACACAAACCATCTTTTCGTCGATTTCAAAGCTGCATTCGACAGTACGAAGAGGAGTTATCTGTATGCCGCGATGTCTGAATTTGATATCCCCACAAAACTAATACGGCTTTGCAAGATGACGTTGCTCAACACCAGCAGCGCCGTCAGAATTGGGAAGGAACTCTCCGAGCCGTTTGATACCAAACAAGGTTTCAGACAGGGTGACTCGCTGTCGTGTGACTTCTTTACCCTGATGTTGGAGAGCATCGTACGAGCCGCAGAACTGAATCGCTCAGGCACAATATTTTATAAGAGCGTACAATTGTTGGCGTATACCGATGATATTGACATTATCGGCCTTAACAACCGCGCTGTTAGTTCTGCCTTCTCCAAACTGGATAAAGAGGCAAAGCGAATGGGTCTGGTCGTGAACGAGGACAAAACGAAGTACCTCCTGTCTTTAAACAAACAGTCGGCGCACTCGCGTATCGGCCCCCCGTTACTGTTGGCAGTTATAATTTTGAGGTTGTAAAAGACTTCGTGTATTTAGGAACCAGCATTAACACCGATAACAATGCCAGCCTTGAAATCCACGAAGAATATCTCTTGCCAACAAGTGCTACTTTGGACTAATCCGACGAGGCGTCCCTTGGAGTATTTGAGAGAATAATTCTCCGAAAGATTTTTTAGACCTTTACACGTTAACGACGGAGAGTATCGTAGGTGATGGAACAATAAGCTGTATGAGCGAATAAAAGCGGCTTCGCTGGCTGGATCATGTCGTTCGAATGGATACAAACGCTCCGGCTCTGAGAGTATTCGATGCGGTACCAGCAGGTTGTAGAAGTGGAAAGTTTAGGTGGAGGAAGACTTGGCTTCCCTTTGTGGGTCCAACTAGGACTGGTTAACACGAGAAAGAAACGACTGATGGGCTTTGTCAAACGCGGCCGAAATCGCTTAAGTGATTATCAGGCCAATCAAGAAGAAGAAGAACAAAATGAATTTTGAAAGTATTTTGTAAATGGAATTAATTATGTGCTAGTAATGTAGTTTTTTTCCAAGTACTTTAGGATTAAGATTTTGGTTTTTTTAATTCTTAAAGGAATCGTAAAAGTAATTGAGAAGCTAGAGGTTCATGATGCATATGAAATGGGAAATTTCGAATTTCGCCATTCACAACTTGCAATTTTTTATGTTATTAAAGAAAGGATTAGCCGGGTACAAGTTGACCTCTCGTTCAATGGATAAAACATGCGTAGTTGTCTCGGAAATATAGCTATAAAATATGCTGAAATTAGAGCAGCTGGAGAAATCGATTTTTTTTTGCTACGAAAATAGCTACCATTTTTAGGATATTCGAATTGGACCTCAACTTTTAGATATCTTTCGTCACGAAATTAATATAACTTATATACTATACTATAAAGTCGTAATGGGTAAAAAAACACCCTGTATAGTATTGAAGTACATATGCATAAAATAGAACTATTCAGCCCGTTCTCTGTAAAGTGACAATTCGGAAATACTTTCTATACGTATATTTTTTTGTAAAATTTATCGATTACCAAATAAAAAGTTTACGGAGCTTGAACTGCCAAGAGGTAAGGTTACCAAACTCGGTGTATGGGTACAACTAATATCGTTATTTTCCTGCTTTCCACTTTCACACTCTCTCTCAAATCAAATAAAGATTTCGTCCTCGCAACTTTTCAATTCATCATCAGTTAAAAAGCTAGAGAGAGTCCAGAGGTCTGCACTCATTGGAATTAGTGGGGCGCTTCGAACTACTCCTACTCAGGCGCTTAATGTAATGTTAAATGTGGTACCTATAGACATCGCAGGCAGAATTGCCGCTGCTCGTACCGCAATCAGACTGACGGGCTTGGGCTATAAGCTCAACCTCACATATGGGCACTGAAGCATCCTCAGAAACTTTGAGTTCATCCCCTCGTGGACGGACCAGTGTGTGCCTTCGCTAAGTCCAAGCGGAACTTTCTCCACTCATATTCCACCAAGAGAGGAGTGGACTGGGGGCAACACCTGGGGACAGGGCCTCGTTAACCTGTTCACGGATGGCTCGAAGCTGGACGGTAGGGTTGGAGGAGGAGTATTCTGCAAAGAGCTCCCCATCAAACTCAAATACAGGCTACCGGATCACTGCAGTGTGTTCCAAGCAGAGGTGGCCGCAATTAAAGAAGCAGCTGACTGGCTACTTACTTGCGTAATAACTGTTAAGAAGGTAAATATTTACTCCGATAGCCAAGCGGCCATTAGGGCCCTAGGCTCTATTATGGTGCATTCGAAGCTGGTCAGGGAATGCTTGGTCTCACTCTCGATTGCATCAGAATTCTTCGACATAAAGATAATTTGGGTACCTGGTCACAGTGACATTGCAGGAAACTGCGAAGTCGACGAGCTGACTAGACAAGGGACCTGTGAGGCAATGTGCCCGCGAAAGGAGAGGATCGGAATCCCCTTGACAACCTGCGCTCTACTCCTGGAAGGATGGGCTCTGCACCAACTCAGCGAACGCTGGGCAAGTACACGAACGTGTTTTGTGTCGCGAAGTCCTTCTGGCCACGTTTGGATAGGAGGCGTTGGAGGGATATCCTGGGGATGACAAAATGTCATCTCTCAAATTTCGTGGGCATCCTCACGGGGCACTGTCCGCGAGGTACACATGCCGTGAGACTCGGAATTACTTCAAGTCCTTTTTGCGTCAGCTGTATGGAGGATGAGGTGGAATCATCTCAACACCTGCCCCTCAGCTGTCCATCTCTCGCGGGACTAAGATTCAAGTATCTTGGTTCTCACTTCTTTTCTGCGCCTGCTGATATAGCAAGTGTGGATAACAAAAATCTGATGAACTTCATCAGCAGCATAATGAGGTTAACACAACCGCAGACTAGTCACCGTTCGTAGTCCACAAACACTCACCACTCCCCATCCCTTCCCTTTCTCCCCTTTTCTCCTTCACCCTCTTGCAATAGTATCACAAAGGATGAACCAAACCATTTCGTTCAAGTGGGCCCTACTCTCTGGGCAACCATCACTACCTAACCTAACCTAACCTAACTCTTCAATTGAATTTTCCGACACATTTTTTGTAGTAGATTTTAGCTGTCTAACTCTAACTTAAAAGGATATGTTTGATTCGTTCTCAAAACATCTATAATAAGAGATCGTTAAAACAGGTCATAAGAGGCTTAAAATGCTCGACCAAGATTTTTAGCTAATATGGTAAGTGAACACACCCCAATTGAAATTTAATGATCATCCCTTTTTTATACTTAGCTTCACTATTTAGTCCTTACAACAGCTCAATTTGGGGATTGACTGTGTTTGCAAACAAAAAGCAAACCCTGTGACCTGGAAGGGCATATCCAGCAAAGTACACTGTAGTATCGCCTAGGCGCCTGGAAGACAATGCCGGGATCTTTGGTCCCAAAAACTAAGATGTCCGGGCAACTCTCTACGCATTTCTCAAGTGAATCAATACGCTATTAAAATCTATGTCTATACAATAAGTAGATTAACTTACAGAGGAACAACTGTAGTGAATACATCGCCATTCTAAGTAAAGCTAAAGCTTTAAGACTTTATCATCTTTTGAGGTAAAATCCCAACCAGTCCTATAATGCATAGAAAGATTAGACTTTGCTGAGGCGGAGATTACATCCACCTGGTATGGATCCTGGACCAGAAAGGCATCGGTGGATACCATAATGCTGATAAATTGGCTAGAAATGCCCTGGCGAACAATAAATTGTGAACCCTTTTTGGCTTTGGTACACTACACATTTGAAGAAGAGGTCAGGAGACTACAGTACCTTGAGACCGGAAGAGACTGGAAGCGCATTTGGCACTACATCTGGGAGTTTAAACACTTTATAAATTTAAAACGTAACTAAATGACAAACTCAGAATGCTTACAGGTATTTTCGCAGTCGGCTCCGAATATATTCCACCAATTAATGTCATTTTTGTGACTGGCTTCCAGAGACATCAGAGCTCCTACTCCTCTAATGCAACGCCATCTGAAGAATAGGAAGATACAACTTAAGTTCAATATCGCTAATGGAAAAGCACAAAGGTTTGGTGAAATAGTTGGCCAAAGAGGGGAACCACTTGGACAAAAAAATCAAATTAACCCTTTGGAGAATCATTGCAAAGGAAAAAGGAGAGGAAATAACAGAACAGAGAGGGCATGAACGAAAGATGGTTGAACTACGATTGTGTTAGCCACTTAGGTGGCTAATATTAAGGTTTGCTACATCAGCACGTGTAGCAAAGAATTGAGAGCCAAGATGACTTGATCTTAGTCGCATGGAAGCGAAACAACTAAAAAGAAGGTGCTGAGATGATTTTGCCTCTTCTTCCAGATAGCTAACGCAGAAACGACTTGAAGCAATACCGAGTCTCACAACATATCCTCCGAACCAAAGTCCTGTAAGGAAATCCACAAAATTTAAGAGCTCGAGCGCATCCGTGGTCAGAAGAATCGCGCAACATAGTGTAACCTTTTTTTGGTCTTGTGAAGCGCAGGATCGTTTCAATACTAAACCCTGACAATTCTCCAAGAGAATTGAAAAAAGTATCTGTATAAAAAACCTTTCTGATTTTAGCTAAGGCTGGACAATTGCAGAGGAAGTGCTCAACTGTTTTTCCTCTTCCTCATCCTTACAACTTCTACAATATTCATGGACCTCGAGGAATGTCTGCCAAATAGCCAATGTCCAGTTATACAAACCACGATCTTCGAGATATACTCTCGTGAAAGGCTAAGCAGTTCCTTTGTATTTTTCTTATTTATTTGCGGACATAAAAGCCTAGCTGTTACGCATATACCTTCATCTCCCCATGACCTATTGGCCTCTTGAACAATGCTGTTTTTAATTAATAGTTTGCTTGTGGCCATAGGTATCCCAATGGCACTTTTATCACCAAGCAGTTGAAGTGTAGTACGTTTCCTGGCTAGCTCATCGACTTTATAATTTCCCTCAATGACTCTGTGCCCCGGAACTCAAATAAGGCTGGCCTTGACCCGTACCCTTACAAGTTTGTGTTCTTGCCCGGAGCTTGCAGAGTCGAAACCAACATTTCCTAGTCATTTCCTAGCCAACATTTCCAGCAGCAAGACACAGGTAGTCATGCAGATCCAAATTTTCTCCTTTCGCTGGGAGAATGGGAAAAGCACAGAAGTTTACTAGAATCCAATGTATTACTTGTGAACTCAAGCCCAATGCGCTTGAATGAAGTTTTGTAAAGAGAAGAGATCACAATAAATCTTCAAGTGTAAGCTGATACTAATTAGATAGATCTTAATTTCAGGTCTTTATTCCATTTAAAAACGAGTCGCATGTATAAATGTGGATGTTTGCTCTTTCTTCTTAGAGCCATAACAAACTGAAAATGTTAAATTCTACAAATTTTCAAATTTCTTAAATGGGGCCATGTGTTGTGCAATGTTTTAACCAATGAAATTTCTATCACATGAAAAAACTACCATGCACAAATATTTCTACCCGCTAAAAACAAACAAAATGGAAAATAAATCATAACAAGACATCCCCCTACAAAATCTTTTCCCATTTTGGCAACTGCAACATGCCATTTTCCGCTGTCAAAACTGCACGCAAACACCAATGAGCGATAACAATAACAATCGAATATCCTGACTGTGTAAGCACATAATAGAAAAATTGTATGTATGTATGTATGTATGAGCGTCAAAATATTTTCTTAGCATTTTTTTTTTTATTTTCTTTGAGTGCCTTTTCTGTTACGAGCTTTAGCTATAATGCTTCCCTTGTCAGTTGATGGCATTGGCAACAACAGTGGAAAGTTATTTGTTTTTGCAAGAGCGTGGCACGCACATGTTGCAATGTGGAAGTGATTGCAAGTGAAAAAAGTGAAAAAAGTTAAAAATTGCAAAAAGCGCGATTGAAAAACTGGTAGTTGGCAGATTTAATTGACAGAATGACTTTTCGCAGTCAACTGTAAGTAAATAATGGAAATATAATTAAGAACTTATTGAGTCGAATTCAATTGAAGGAGTGGAAGATTGCTTGCAAGAGAACAAAATAGTTTAATAGTTTAATAGTTGAGAGCGTGTAATTAAAAGTTGTTTTGCAAAGTTTAAATCAATTAGATGGTGGACTTAAATGGATTTTTAGCAAAATTCTTATTTGTGCAAATATTTAATTTTTTCTCAGTCGACTTACCTTCCATTTATATTACAGTTCTCGACGCATTTAATATTAAATATTATATGCATACGAAAGTACATATTTAGCCATAAAATGTTTGCCACAAATTCAATATTCCAAAATAAATCGCTGCAGCGTATAAAAATATTTGTTTTCCATTCCCTTCAAGCGGAAATATATTCAAATTTCATCCCATTCGTGCAACATGCCATCTTTATGTTAGCAATGCGTCCTTACGCTGTGGCACATTGAGTGCCGTACGTTGCGCGTAGAATTTGATACACAGGGCTTACAAGTGTGTATGTATGCATTTATATTTTACAGTACAACCGCGATAGTCTGAGCGCTCGCAACTGCAGCAGAAGCTCTATTCTTGCACATAATGAAAACTGGGACTGCAAATTTGGAGGGTGTCGGTTTTTTTCCATACAAATGGAATTAGTGTTTTTACTGATAGCAATCCAGGCTTATTTGTTTTATATATTATTTTATATTATATTAATTAAATTTTCGATTTTGTCGTGTTCTCTACCGCACTGTTTCTCAGCCTCTGCAACGTCATGACATCGTTAAAGCAAGTATTATTTTGCTCTGCCCAATCCAAGCATACCTTGAATGCTGATACGAGGGGTGCCTTTTATATTTCGGGATTTGGCAACCCTGGTGTTGCAATCTGGCAACTGACAGCTGTATCGCAAAGTTTGACATTTTTTGGGTTTTACGTACTCAGAACGTTTTGAAATACCAGCGCTATTTGTGTTGTTTACAGTAACTTAAAAGATTCATCTCGGTCTAAAAATGGAATTAAATCGTGAACATTTTCGTGCGATTATTTTTTACAACTTTCGACGTGGATTAACTCAGCAACATTGCATGGATGAACTTAATTCATTTCTTGGCGATGAAGCTCCATCAAGGGCCAGTGTTTATCGATGGTATGGTGAATTCAATCGTGGTCGTAGTTCACTCCAAGACGAATTTCGTGAAGGTCGTCCAAAATCAGTTGTTGTTCCGAAAACCATTGATGCTGTGCGCGAACTGATATTGCAAGATCGTCATGTGACCTTTCGTGAGATTGAGACCATCTTAGACATTAGTGGGATCAGCATACATTCAATATTGCATAAACATTTGACTGTCAAAAAACTTTGTTCGCGTTGGATCCCACACAATTTGTCAATCGCTCAAAAAAAGGCTCGTGTCGATTGGTCGAAGGAAATGCTCAAAAAATACGATCGCGAGGCTTCGAAACACGTCTATGACATCGTGACAGGTGATGAATAATGGATTTACGCGTATGAGCCCGAAAGTAAACAGCAGTCGACTGTATGGGTGTTTCAAGATGAGCCAAATCCAACAAAAGTTGTTCGCGCACGAAGCACTTCCAAGCAAATGGTCGCCTGTTTTTTCGGAAAAACTGGACATATCGCAACCGTACCACTAGAACAACGCAGAACAGTAAATTCTGAGTAGTACACAACCATTTGTTTGCCAGTTGTCTTCCAAGAAATTAGGAAAACCAATCGCCAAAGACGGATCACTCTTCACCAGGACAATGCGAGCTCTCACACATCGGCTCAAACAACTGCATTTTTGAGCACCCAAAACATCGAATTAATGGGTCATCCGCCGTATAGTCCTGACTTGGCACCGAATGACTTCTTTTTATTCCCGTACGTAAAAAACAAACTGAGAGGTCAACGTTTTTCGACACCTGAAGAAGCGGTTGCTGCATTCAGAATGCATGTTTTGGAGGTACCTCATTCAGAGTGGCAAAAGTGCTTCGACAATTGGTTCAAACGCATGCAAAAGTGTATAGATCTTCATGGAGAAAATTTTGAAAAACAATAAAGTGATTTTCAATGATTAAAATTTGTTTTTGTTCTCTAATCCCGACATATAAAGGCAAACATCGTATTGCCTCCTTTGATGAAATTTTATTCGTATTTAGCATCACATCGTTAGTTCCTTCACCAACTGTTCGTCGTATTCATTACAGTATTTTTCATTTAAAGATGTGGGTTCCGAATGAGATTCAACAATCGATTGCTCGATTTCAGATTAGGAGACTTGCTAAAATGGTTCTGCTTCCCAAAGCAAATATAACAGTTTGGAGGAAAGCACATTACCGATATTTGGCCGTCGTAGTTCTTTAACTCGCGTTCTTTGCGATGGTATGGAGCATTATCAATAAGATGAAGTGCTTTTTCAAGAAGATTTTCCGCACGAAGGAACACCTCTCGAACAAATGTTTTGTGAAACCATTCTTTCAATAAAGCCAAGGTTATCCAAGCACTTTTATTTCCTTTGCAGACAACAGATACATCAGTAAACAGTTTTAATACCGTTCTTTTCCGAAAATAAGACAATCAGGCATGTTCTGCAAATCGTTTTCGGGCAATATTTTCGCGTTTTCCGTTTTCAAATCGTTTGACATGTTCTGTAAATCGTTCCGTTTTCGTTTTTTTTCGAACATCAGCAAATCGTTTTTTCACCCTGTTCTGGAAATCGAAATCGTTAAAATTTTCCAGTTTTATTTTCGGCAACTTAAACGTTAGCGGTTTGTGACATTCTTAAAACTGTTTGTTGAAATAAATTTATCAAAATGTGAGTATTTACTCAAAATAACTGCATATATTTATGTAAATAAAAGTGTTTATTTAAAATATTTAAAACTTATTCAAAAACTTTTAGGGGAAAACACAAGAACTCCAAGCAAGAGCTAATTTTAGTCGAGTTTATGGAATCTCATCCAGATTTGGCGAAGAATTTTTCGAAGGGCGACAGAGTTGCTGATGAGGAAAAGTGGAAAGAGCTAACGACGCTGCTAAATGCAGAAGGGCCGCCCCAAAAAGATGTTAATGGATGGAAAAAAGTAAGTATTTAGTCAAATATTAAAATAAATATTTTTGAGTTGTCTTTTTTCAAGATATGGTCTGACTGGAAGGGGTGCATTCGGAAAAAGGTTGCCCATAACAATCTAGAATCGAGGGCAACAGGAGGTGGACCCTTTAATAAGCATGTACTGACGAGCAACGAAGAATGTGTTGCAAGAACTTGTGGAATTTTTGCAGCCGTTGAGGGCATAAGCCATTCTAGAAGCTTTGGGACAGAAGAAAATAATAGCGCTATCGAATCTGAGGAAGAACGTCCCCAAACAAGTAGGGAAGCGGTGGCTACCCCGAGAGCTGCAAAAAGGCCACGAGTGTCAACGCAGGACAGCCTTCAGTCGTGTATGGCAACGCAATCTAGTTGTATGGAGAAAATATCCACCACTTTAGATAACATTTGCGAAAACCAACACAAGATTGCAAAATCGCAGGAAAATGAAAGGGAAGAGATTCGACGACTTCGTCGTGCTGTTGAGAAACAAAATGAATTGCTGGCAGAGCAAAATCGCTTGAAGACTCAAAGTATAGAGCAAAAGCAAAGACATTACCTCAAAATGGAGCAGTTGCAACAGGAAACAGTTAATATTAAAACTAAAATGCTTGAGATAGAGACTAAAAAATAAATATAAAAGAATCTTATTGAACTGTTATGTATATATTTACTTTTAATATGAATAAATTTTATGTTTCATAATATTAAATTTCTAGCAATAGAGTCTCTTATATTTCTGCCAACACTATATAAACTACTGTTTTCCTCATTTTCAGCAATTTCCTCATCAATTGGATTGTTTTCTAATACGGTTTCTGTTTCAATGTCATCTATTTGATTACTCCTACATATGTTATGTAGTGCGCAACAAACATTTATTATCTTCACTACCTTTTGCGGCGTATATGGCAGGGTAGTTTTCAAACAACGAAACCGACTTTTTAATACTCCTATAACACGCTCAACGATGTTACGTGCTTTTGCATGCTGCTGGTTAAATCTGTGTTCTGCCGATCTTGGGCCTGGGTTTCTATATGGAGTCAGTAGAAATGGCTCTATACCAAAACCAGAATCTCCCAGTAGCCAAGACCCTCGGTCACCAGCTTCATACTGCGATAGGTAATAGTGTTTTGCACTGCTCATACTAAATACGAAAGCGTCATGGCTTGCACCAGGCCGAGTTGCATCTCCTGCTCTTATTATCATATCAAAATCACAAATCTGTAAAATAAAGGCACTAAATTTTAAATTTTAGAAACACGATTTAAATTCATTCTTACAATCATTGCGTTTATGCTAAAAAATATTTTTCGGTTAAAAAATAGATGCTCGTTCTCAAAAGGTTTAATAAGAGCCACATGTGTTCCATCAATACACCCTATTACTCCTGGAATACCGAATTTTTCTACAAAATGAAGTTTTGATTTTCTAGAATCCTCTTCAGACATTTTCAGCTTAATCCACTTAGGACACAGAACATTTTCCAAAGCATTGATCATTTCGGATAATATTTTTGAGACTGTGCTTCTACCCATAGCAATATCTGTATCCTTTCCGACGGAACGTTGATAGGAACCCTCTGCGAAAAACCTAAGACTTGCTGCCAGCTTTAATAAAATAGGTATGGACGTTTCCTTGACGAAAGATTTTACTTCATTCAGCACTTCTAAAAAAGCGTACTTGTTTAGGCGATAGTTGGAAACAAATCTAAAGTAGAAAAACTTAATGAATGCCACAAAGTATAACCATTTCTAATCTTACGTAGAATCCGGTGCACTGAGAGGATTCGAATGGTCTCTTAAACGCCGCCTATCTATTCTACTTTGGTAATCTTGCTCCTGTTCGTTTCACACATAAGCTGCCATAAAAAACATGATAATTTTTTAATTAAATCCGTTTATTTTGAAATTATTTCGTATTTTTTGCCAAAGAATTCTTTTGTCATTTGGTTTGTTTAATTGCCAAAGAGAAATCAGCTGCTTCGAACTTAAATTCGAATTTAAATGAAATCGTACGAATTACAGAACACCCAAAACAAAATCGTACGAATTGCCATTTCGGATCCGAATTGAAATCGCGCGATTTTCAGAACATGCCTGAATATCTTACTTTCTTTTTTGGTCCAAAATACGCGCTAGGGCTTATTTTGGGGGAGGGCAAAAATATTAAAAACATTAAGATATAATTTAATATTAAAATATTATTTAATATTTATTTTTCACAGAATACAGAAATTTATTCAGTATTCATCTTCTTCTGGAATATCGTCATAATTAAAATTCTGAATTATATTTTAATTTTCTTCCAAATCCATGTCCTGTTGAATCATTGGTCCGAATCTCTCATGTATTGCGATATAGCTATCGTTAAATGAATATTTCTTGTCTAAGTAGACTATTCGTAGTACATTGGAAACATCACTATCAGTTATTTTGTCCCATGAATTTTTTACCCAATTCACAACTTTTTGTAAGCCTGGTTTTACAAAATTACCTCCTTGATTTCTCACTATTCTGTTTTCAATATATTCATTGATTTCCATTCGCAAATGATCCTTAAATGGCTTGTTTATTGCAATGTTAAGTGTCTGTAGGTAACCAGTCATTCCTGCCGCAATCATTCTTTCGTCAATCTTCCTCTCAGCAAGAAAGTGTTTCATGTCTTTAGCGCGGTGAATACTGGCTGAATCCCAAACTATCCTATTCTGACCCCTCAAAAGTGGTGGCAGCACAAAATCAGCAACTTTTTTATAACTGCTTAGGTGCACTAGGCTTTTTGACTTTCAGTGACATAAATTCCTGAAGCACGTTGAATCTGGTCTTTTTTACCTTTAGTGCTTAAAAATGGCGATACTTTCTTGCCATCTAGACGAATCACCAAAATACATGTAACATGTGCACTATAGTAACCGGTAGAAAGAACGTAAATTGGCGAAAAAGCCTTGTAGTGAACTGTCGTTTGAACTCCTTGGCCAGGAATACCGCGATCTCATGCATAGCAATCATTTTGGAGAGTTGGTATTTTGAAAAATCGATGCCATCAACAAAAAACGTATACGCAAGTGCACGCTTAACAACTTCATTGTCCTCCAGCTTAAACAATGTGGTTGATCTCCTGAGAGACAGTTCATATCATTAAGGAAATTCTCCAACCAGTGTGACGATGTTTTAAATTCTTCTGTGGATATATCAAATTCAATTGCTGTTTCAAGTGCAAATTTTTTAATATCAGCCCTGCGCTCAAGCAAAGCCATTGCTCTCCTTCCTGCAATCCATTCCTAGATGCAATCTTCCAACGCAGAAAATAACGGCTGCCGACCTGATCCAACTCTGCGTTTTTTCTCACTTCATTGGTCCACCAGTTGGTAATCGTAGTCTGCATGCTATTTACGAACCATACAGAGATCCAGCATCTTCTCTTTACAGAATGCTAATGCAAAATTATTCACTTTATTTTTAAATTTAAAATTACTTATGAGTAAATAATCAGACTGAAATGAATGAACGTTGTACATCTGCACTGTCGCTCAATGTAGACTGCTGCCTTATGTTGTATTTTTAATATAAATTCCAAGAATTAATTTGAAACGAACTGTAGAGCTAAACAATTAATTTCTCGGAACATTCTGTTTCAAACATTTCTCTGAAATACGAGTATTAGGAAAACTAAAAGTATTACGAGGGGTGCCTTTTATATGTCGGGATTATAGAACAAAAACAAATTTTAATCACTTTATTGTTTTTCAAAATATTCTCCATGAAGATCTATACACTTTTGCCACTCTGAATGAGGTACCTCCAAAAAATGCATTCTTAATGCCGCAACCGCTTTTTCAGGTGTCGAAAAACGTTGACCTCTCAGTTTGTTTTTTACGTACGGGAATAAAAAGAAGTCATTCGGTGCCAAGTCAGGACTATAGGGCGGATGACCCATTAATTCGATGTTTTGGGTGCTCAAAAATGCAGTTGTTTGAGCCGATGTGTGAGAGCTCGCATTGTCCTGGTGAAGAGTGATCCGTCTTTAGCGATTGGTTTTCCTAATTTCTTGGAAGACAACTGGGAAACAAATGGTTGTGTACCACTCAGAATTTACTGTTCTGCGTTGTTCTAGTGGTACGGTTGCGATATGTCCAGTTTTTCCGAAAAAACAGGCGACCATTTGCTTGGAAGTGCTTCGTGCGGGAACAACTTTTGTTGGATTTGGCTCATCTTGAAACACCCATACAGTCGACTGCTGTTTACTTTCGGGCTCATACGCGTAAATCCATGATTCATCACCTGTCACGATGTCATAGACGTGTTTCGAAGCCCCGCTATCGTATATTTGAGCATTTCCTTCGACCAATCGACACGAGCCTTTTTTTGAGCGATTGACAAATTGTGTGGGATCTAACGCGAACAAATTTTTTTGACAGTCAAATGTATATGCAATATTGAATGTATGCTGGTCCCACTAATGCCTAAGATTGTCTCAATTTCACGATAGGTCACATGACGATCTTGCAATATCAGTTCGCGCACAGCATCAATGGTTCTCGGAACAACAACTGATTTTGGACGACCTTCACGAAATTCGTCTTGGAGTGAACTACGACCACGACTGAATTCACCATACCATCGATGAACACTGGTCCTTGATGGAGCTTCATCGCGAAAAAATGATTTAAGTTCATCCATGCAATGTTGCTGAGTTAATCCACGTCGAAAGTTGTAAAAAATAATCGCACGAAAATGTTCATGATTTAATTCCATTTTTGGACCGAGATGAATCTTTTAAGTTACTGTAAAAAACATAAATAGCGCTGGTATTTCAAAACGTTCTGAGTACGTAAAAGCCAAAAAATGTCGAACTTTGCGATACAGCTGTCTGTTGCCAGATTGCAACACCAGAGTTGCCAAATCCCGAAATACAAAAGGCACCCCTCGTATTACGAGTTCTGGGAGATGTCTTATTTTACAAAAAGTTACAAAAATCACGATAGTTCTTATTTGCAGAGAATGTCTTATTTTCGGAAAAAGACGGTAAACGCAAATTCGCCGATTCCCCAATAACCATTATTTTTACTCTATGATTTCCAGCAGTAGTTTTACTCCTTACTGAGCTTATGCCTCGGAGCCGAGGTTTCGTTTGAGCGCACAAGAGCTTCCAAAATAAGCCAGAATTATCGGCATTTTATATCTGCTGTCATATTTATCTTCTGCCATACTTAATTCCATAGTTGTTTGGTTAAATTTGTCCAAAAATAGGTTGATGGAGTCACTCTTATTTGATAATTTTTCTCCGCAAATTTTCAAGTATCGTATTTCTTGCCTACGCTTTTTCCAAATTTTGGCATGTAATCACTTGACCTTTTTATCCGAAAAAAAATGAAACAACGCCTTTTCCAATTTTGGAAACTCAGAAATCTTAAGAGTTTTCCTTTTACATGGTATGGATTCAGATCGCGTAACAAACTTTTTTATGGACTCTTCATTTTTTTTTTTTTTTTGTACGACTTATTGAAAGTTTGTAGCTTATGCATTAATGGAAATTCCCGTATCTGATATTGTAAGCAGCGTAAATTTTCTCTTTGCGATTATGAGACCACTCCATCCAAAAGCTAACGCAAAGCTGTTATTTCGTCAGCAAATTAATTAGACGGTACTTCCCCTAAATTCATTCATCTGACTCAATTCAAAAAATGTCATCACCAGAATGTCAGCGTCGGTATTCTCCGACTTATATTCTCAAAAATACGATGTAAAAATGCAAAAGAGAAAGGCAAAATAAAAAATGTTTAAAGTATCGATGTAAAAATGTTCTAATCTAGAAAGTATTAAGTACGCAATGAAAAAATTGTGTCGCAAATATCGACAGCTGTAATTTAGAGTTATTCATATTTAGAGTCCGGTAACATATAGCACCCAAGCTGTGCGTGTTTTTTTATTTGATGTCAGAACAGAACGGCCAGCAGAAGCGCTTAGAGTCCGATTACCACTCATACAATTGGATCCAAAATGACGGAGGGAGTAGGAGCTGCCCACAGTTTGATCTCCAAAAGTCTTCAGGCTTCCTAATCACTGTCCCATATTTCAAGCTGAGATCTATGATATAATCAAAGGAGGAGCGTTGGAATTTACTCCCCTTTACTAATAGCTGTAATGCCTATCTCGGAATGGGTGCAACACTATAGATCCAAAATGGACGAGCTCTGCGCAAGTAGATAGTTCACAATTTGCAGGGTATTAGGGCTCAAGTAAATAGAGAGAAATGAGAGAGTGTTGACCTGCTTACTAAGGCGGTTACCCCCTTTCCTAAAATGAGTACGTCGAACATTCGCGTAACAACTCTCAGTTTTGAAAACGGAATAGAAGAGGAACTACCCCTAGAAGCACAGTCTACATATCGTCCCCTTAGTATTAAAATAGCCTATAAATTTTTTGATGTTTTGAGAAAATGAATTTCAAACTTTTTGTCGAAAGTAGCTCTCACTCAAATCTCGTTATGTCTGTAAATATTTATTATTTTTTGACTGACGTTTTGACCAACTTTGTGGAACTAGAATTTGACAAAATTTTGACCACATATAAAATCGACGATGGAGAATCCAATAAAAAAATAATAGCCTATGAGCACATAGGCTATTGTTATACTAAGGGGACGATATATGGAATACCAACACGAAAACGACCAACTTTTTTCTATCACTCCCAAGGAAAGAATGTAAAATATTGGTTGGAGTACTGACCGGACATTGACTCACTCCATATCATGCAGCTAAAATGACGCATTGATCCAGAATGACGCATGTAACTTATGCGAAGAAGAAAGAACACCTCTTTTTCTACTGCCCTGCTCAAAGCAGAACTCGTTACAATTGCCTCGGATCGAACTGTGGTTAACACGACTCCATCAACACTGGAAACACTATGGACCCTTGTAGTCTATGTGAGATCTATTCACATCAGCCAGATATAACTAACTTAATCTAAGGTGAGACACTAAAAATGTCCACACTTAATGAAAGGGCTGTCACCCTAGTATATATACGTTTGATATTCAGTTTGTTTGCAATATTTCTGCCTAATACATAAATCAAAGCGCAATTGCGATTTTCCACCGTCAAATTACTGGCAATTTCCTATTACGCCCCACTCAATAACTCAGCACATGCATTTTTTTCATATTTTGTAATTGGAATAATAATCACAAGAATGTGCCTCGCCGTACGCACACATCAGCGCATAGACTAACATACATACTAATATGAAATAGACTTGAAAGCCGCTACCTGTAGCATAAATTCTATGGTAAAATGCTTCAAATACTCAGTCCGAGTGTTGTATCTGCCATGAATGGGGCTTAAAATGGGTCACTGATTTGTAGAGGAAGCAAATAAAAAGGGCTTACACAAGCAACAACTGTTTCAACTGGCAGCGCGAATATGCAGATGTTAAATTTCCATAGGCTTAGCATACTCTTAATTTACAACTACACTATTCTAGTCGCCGCTTTTAACGCTGCAACGGCAATCGAGTTGGTAAACGCGACACGCGCAGGCAATTTAACAGCGGAAGTACGATCTGCAGCTGATGCTACTTCGACTTACGATGCGCATATTTTCATGGAATACTTTCGATGGCATGGAGTGCATAATATAATTTTGGTTGTCTGTCCGGAGAATGTTGGTAAGTATGTGCGCTGAAGAGGTGAGGGGAAATGTAGAAAGTGCGCTCGTAAAACACAGACAGGCGATCATAAACTTGTATTCTGTGCTGAACAAAAAAAAAACACTCACGCAAATATAAAAACAAACAGGAAAAAATACATTGGCTGTGACATGGAAAAATTGCCAATATATCCAATGGAATAGACAAAACTTCTTTCAATTCTCCTATCATTGCAGGTACTCGCGCCGAGCATCACAAATTGCACTCAATGCTGCACCAATTTATTGCCAATGGTTTTTCCACGCGTATTTTCAATGGCCACGACTATGACGGTAGCGTGGACAGTCCAAACGATAAGCAAATTCAAATGAAGCCCCAACAACTCAACGCAACAACCGCCTTCTCTGTGAATGCTTCAAAAGGCCCAGCTGCCGCAACTTGTGCTACGTTTGGTCCGCCGCGCACTTTTCGCAGCGATAACGACACACGTCGCCCATTGCGTCTGCATCTGCCGCCATTCACCTATAAATCAGGCATCTTAATGTTGCAATTCGCCAGTGCCTGTGCGCTCAATGTGCTGCGTTGGTCTGCTGCCTCCGAGCACAACTACTTCACCACAAATCGCTTTTGGTTACTTCTCACCGATGAGTCGACAAATATTTCACTGCTGGACGATAAGGATATTTTTCTGCCACCTGATGGCGAAGTGCGTATTATAGTGCGACAGCCAAAGGCACACTTCTATACGATGGTGGATGTGTATAAAGTGTCCGCAGAGAAGCCATTGCGACGAACTTCGATGGGTGTGCCACAAATGCAGGATGTAAATGATTTGCTGCAAGCGTTACGAAAGTTCGGTTCAGCCATTTCATATCGTCAAAACTTGGAGGGTATTACCTTTAAAACGGGGCTTGTCATCGCCTTTCCCGATTTGTTTACAAACATCGAAGACCTGTCACTGCGACATATCGACACAATTTCCAAAGTCAATAATCGACTCACAATTGAACTGGCCAACAAACTAAATATGCAGTAAGTTTGTAAATATTCACGTTGTTTGCATGAAGTGAAAAGTGCATGAGACAAAAAATATTTAATTGGATATTGAAAAGACAAGCCAAAAATCGAATGTTTGTACCATATTTCATATATGCATTCCGGTATCCCGGCTATCGTATCCGATAGGGATGGTGCGTGACTACCATTCGAGAGTGCGTAAGATCGAATATCCGTGCACGAAACTCCAAAATGATAGACAGTCTTTTCTAATAGCGGTCGCTATTCGACAAGCAATGACAACCCTCCGAGCGTATTTCTGCCATGAAAAAGCTCCTCATAAAAAATATCTGCCGTTCGGAGTCGCCTTAAGGGGGAAGCCTGGTTTATGAGGTCTAAACATTGCATCTCTTTGCGATTTTTTTTTTTTAAGGAAAAATTAA
Source organism: Anastrepha obliqua (assembly GCF_027943255.1). Classification (NCBI taxonomy): domain Eukaryota; kingdom Metazoa; phylum Arthropoda; class Insecta; order Diptera; family Tephritidae; genus Anastrepha; species Anastrepha obliqua. The sequence goes on from NC_072894.1 coordinate 124,852,407, forward strand.
TTTAACACTGCAAAGTTTTTTCTATCTTTTAATGAACATTTAAAAAATAAAAAAAAATTTTGCACTGGTTAAAATAAGTTGAAAAAAATGTTTACCATAGAAATTAGTAGAGCGCTGCAACGCTGGAGTTTCCAACTGGCGTACAAGATACAGCTCGTAATTATTTCTAAAGCAAAAAATTCAAATGGATTTCTAATTATCATGATTTTTTATTCTAGATGAACTAAGAAAACTGAGAGAAATTCCAAAATTTCAACTTTTTGGAGGTTTTAAAGAAAAGAATGCCTTTCTATAAAAAAAAATCACTTCAGCTTGGTATAAAAATCTTGAAAAATTTTTTTTTATCTATTTTGTTAGTTCAAATAGAAGAGAATTTAATACTGAAGGGAACAAGTTATGATTCATTTCAAAAGGATCATTAGTTTTTTTGAAGTGAAAACTTCTTTAGAATCGTTGGGAGTGATTTGAGAAAAAGTGAAACGAAAAAAGCGACACTCTTGGCTACGAATATTACATATACACGTAGCGGCGAACTAAATAACTTTTATTTTTTCTTGTAATTCGAACCAAGGATTTTGGATCGGAAGCCCACATTGCTAGTCGCTCGGCTACCGCGTCATGCTGTCGGCGCTGGCCTAAAAGTTATTTAGTTACGAAGCGTTATATTATATGTTGATATAAACGTAGCGACGAACTAAATAACTTTTAGGCCAGCGCCGACAGCATGGCGCGATAGCCGAGCGGCTAGCAATGTGAGCTTCCGATCCAAAATCCTTGGTTCGAATCACAAGAAAAAAATTTTTTTTTATACAGTTATTTTATTTTATTTTATGATATGTTTATGAGGAGCTTTTTTTCATGGCAGAAATACACTCGGTGTTTTGCCATTGCCTGCTGAGGGGTGAGCGCTATTAGAAAAATAGTTTTTCTTAATTTTGGTGTTTTTACCGAGATTCGAACTGATGTTCTCTCTGTGAATTCTGAATAGTAGTCACGCACCAACCCATTCGGCTACGGCGTTTGTTTAATTTTACTGATGCAAAAATGAGGAAAAATATATGAATAAAGTTTGCTTACTGTTTACACATTTTCCAAAGGTGACGGAGAACCAAAAAAAAAAGTCGATTTTCAAACAAATACGAGTGCATATGTGTAATTGTGTTAGAGTTTCGGTCACGCCCCAGCAAAACCTGCGTGCATATGTGTTTGTAACATTCAAAAAAATGTAATTGTGTTAGAGTTTCGGTCACGCAGGTTTTGCTGGGGACGCTCATAATAGCAACCGCGTGTGTATTTTTATATTCGTAAATATTTTCATTTTTAAATATTTACCGCAATTATGTCGAAAAATAATGCAGAAAAGTGTCGTGAATATCGACAGACAAAATCAATAAATAGCATCACGGAATTCATTCACGAAAATTTAATAAAGTATACACCAGAAGTATCGCGGATACTTAGAAAAGATTACAATAAAGTTCCAATGATTTTAAGTGGCGATTTTAACGTAAATTTTGCATTGGACACAGCGGTTCCTTTAATTGACGTTCTCAATACAACATTCAATTTAAAAATGTGTAACAATCGCACTTAATCGACAACACGATCAAAAACAACAATTGACGCGGTATTTCAAAGATATGTTGACAACATCGAAACCAAAGCATTTGCATCATATTTTAGCTATCATAAGCCACTCGTATCATTTGTTGAAATTGAAAACATTGAGGATGAATAATAATAAAATGAAGAAAATAAAATATGAGCTTTATAGCAATATTAATATATAATGAACCTATAATTATCCCGCTCCTAATGCTGCTTTCGTCTTATTCTCTCTCAGTTTGTTTTACGGAAGGTTTCACTTCTATCGCGTCTAACCGTTAGACTGGTATTTTTTTCATTCATGTACGCCAATTCAAAGAAATCAAAAAAATGAAAAGTCGAGAAAAGAAGATAAAGTTTGTACTATAGCTGTCCGGTCACAGCGTAACTACCTAACAGTCGCCTACCTTTGGATTTGTATCTACGGAAATATTGAGAATTAGGCTCTGTAACTTTGTGTGAATATTCTGAAATATATTAGGAATCGCTTAAAGCGAAAAAAAAAATTGATTTTTTTACCTGATAAACCAAGCTCCCCCCTTAAAACGGTAGGGCCCTCCATTAGTGGAACAACATCAAGACGATCGCCACATTTCCCACAATTTTCAAGATGTTTTGAATATTTTATTTCTGGCAGTTGAACATACCAAGTGCAACTACGACCTTCTTTACCAGATCTCTCCAATGCAAATGAGGTCTTCATATTCATAAATCTTTATTCTTCTCATCCGAGGCTTTTACACACGGAGTCATCCTCCCTCCTAAATCTTTATTAGTTACTGAAATTTTGCGTTAAATTGAAGATTAGCGTCGTTTTAGTCGGATTTAACCCATCCTGAATATCTACCCAAGCATCTTTCTGAGCGTTTTGCTATACTTAGGTATGTCGGTTAGTGCGCTAATGCGCATGCGTATACAAATATTTGTCTATTATCCATGTGCACTGTTTAATAGACTGCATTTAAATTGTGGTCACAGAAACTAAACCAAAGTGACGAACTTTGCTCTAACAAATGTGTCACTATCTACTACGTCTTGTTGCACAAAGAAACAGTAGTGCTTAAGCGAGCCAATGTGCGGCAAAAATTAATGGTAGTTGCCACTAATCCATGTGTAGCAGCCTCAGCTATTTAACAGCTAAGTCAGATATACCTAGCAATGATATGGACGGCACATCCCTTGTAGAAAGCATTAACATCCTTCAAAACTGTCTAAATCATGATTCACTAATACTACTAATATAATATCTCCATCGTGGATGTTAGACAGAGAGGCTTCTTTACGCTCCAATTTTTCCGCTAAGCAGTTCCCTGTTAGATCGATAGGGGCAGCCTCTGTGGTATACATATTTAGCGACTAGTTTAATCAGAGTTAATCTGCAAGGACATGTGTTTATATAAATAGAACTCAAATGCATATAGTTGAAAACTTTAAAGACTTTCATGTAAATTTCTCAATTGAGACAAGGTATAACACTTTTACACATTTTATTATATTAATTTTTTCGTTAAATGTTTTCTAGAGTCTGAAGCTAATCCTCCGAGCCAGAGCATTTAATCTATTCAAATATATATTTTTTAAATACAATTTTATTTAATAGTAGCTTTTGGCCGTGGATTTGCATGAAAAAATGTCATTTAGTATAACACAACCGAAGCAAAAAAATGTTTATCTAACAGAAATTGTCCTTGTACAGGGTGGGCCATATAGCGTTTGCTTTTTGAACCACCTGTTTTTTTGAGAATAGGAACACAAATGACATGTCAAATGTGTTCATAATTTACTTAAAGGTTTGACATTTACGAAATGGGACGCTATACGCTTGATCAAAATTGGGAAATATTGAAAACCTATTTCCAAAGTAGTGAGTCTTCTTCTTCTTTTCTGATGAAGCTCATTTTCACATCGGTGGCTACGTCAATAAGCAAAATTGTCGGATTTAGGGCTCAGAAAATCCACACGTTACTGTAGAGAAGCAAATTCATCCACAACGAGTCACTGTTTGGTGCGGTTTTTGGTCTGGTGGCATCATCGGGCCATTTTTTTTCGAAAATGAGCGAGGAGCCGCGGTTACAGTAAATGGCGAGCGTTACCGTGACATGCTCAACGAGTTTTTGCTTCCAAAAATTTAAGAGGTTGACATGGACGACATTTGGTTTCAACAGGACGGTGCAACTTGTCATACTGCCAAAGTTACACTCGAACTTTTGGCTACCGTTTTTGAAAACCGAATAATCAGCCGAAATTCCGATATCAATTGGCCGCCTCGGAGCTGTGATTTAAACCCGTTGGACTACTTTTTGTGGGGAGCCGTTAAGGACAAATGCTATGCGAACCGTCCAGAGACGATTGATGCTTTAAAACACGAAATCGAAGTTGCCATTCATGAAATTGGAGCCCAAACAATCGAAAATATGCTTAAAAAATGGATTGAATGTCCTACTGTAAAGCCAGTCGTGGCAGTCATTTGAACGATATTATTTTTTATTCATAAATCACAATGTTCAATCTTCAAAATAAAAAAAAAAAGTTTGAAAAAATATTAATTAGTTTTTTTTTTATAGCCGATTCAAAAAGCAAATTTTACATGGCCCACCCTATATCTATAAGCAACATGAACTCAATCCTTACTTGGTCGTCTATAGTCGTTGTAAACCTGTTTTCTGACAGATTAATATTTAAAATTTATTTTAATATAAGTGCTTTTGAATAATATTTATAATATGACAACAAAACAGCAAAGTCTATTATTACGTTTAGGACCATACTTGCAAACAGAATAAGAATTCAGCATTGTCTTTCCCTGACTACATATTTAGATTTGTCTTCTTTTCCATCGCGATACAATAATTTTTAGAAGATAGTTTGACTTCTCCATCTTGGCCGCCATGTTAGCTATCTGACAGAAATCGAGTTTCGTGGTTTTTGTAGAACCAAAAAGAAATCCGTAATTTTTGCGCAAATGGTTTAAAACTATTTTATGGTCGATTTTTAACTCCTGAGCGATTTTTAGCTCCATGTCGGCCAACTTCGATTATTTCTGTGATTTTATCGACATTATCGAAATTTTCTTTAAAATCAGAAATGCCTGAACAGAATCAACGATACCAAAATTGCACGTAATTAGCTGTTACAGGCACCATAAATACCACTAACAATTTTAACTCACAACTGAATGAATAAGCAAAACACAGCAAAATACTTTTTTAGTGTAAAATGTCATCTTGACAACGCGCATAAACTTTAAATTGTTGATCGATACTTTAGGAGATAGCGATTCATATGACCATCTACCAAGAAAATAATGGATTTCTTTTTCCCCAAGCTGATATTATATAAATATCTCCATCACATAGCCAGTTAGCAGAAATACTTATACTTAAGTAATTATTGTCGATGTCTATTCTGGCCCAGCGTCACTTAGCGGTTCAAGCTTATTTTTCCTTAGGTTCATGCTTGGACCGAATCGGATCATAAAAATGACTTTTTTGAACATTACAATCACAGCGGCACCGATATGTTTATTTTGAATATGAAGCCAATCCATTTGCTGCAAAAATATTTATTCTTATATCGATGTATAAATATAATTTTTCGTCTCGCCCACAGCGGCTCTCATCGGATCTATTTTTTTTTTTTTTTTTCGAAACTATTAAGAGAGTAAGTGCGGTCCATTCTATTTCTGAATAGGTTCTAATTAGCTCCAATTGGTTTTTCTGTGTGGTAAAATTGCCTAGCAAGGTTTGTTAGAGGAACAGGCAGGATCGCAGATTCTTGTATTGTATGCTCTTTGAGTAAGACAACTTCCGAGTATAAACCAAATCGGGCCATAAATGTGATTCCTTCAACTATCTCATCCCAACCGCCATGTAGCGGAATCACACATACTTGTAAAGCTTTCCAGACATACTCACAATAAATTACCAAGATTTCATCGCAATCCATTGATCAGCGTAAGATTCTATGAACTACGAGCAAACAAACTTTGGCATTTATATATAACAAAATATTGTATTTTTCTTTACAAATTATTTATTATGTAATTTTAATAAAGGTTGTCAAAAAAGTCTTGCGGTATTTCCGCAAGCTTGTCTTTACAAGCGCGTAGTTCTAGTTGTACTCGTCGCATCGGTTCACGCTAGAGCTTTTTGGAAAGCTCTTTTCACGTGCTAACACGTGTTTGATTAATTGTTGTTTGCTTTAAGTCGTTCGTGAGTTATAGCATCGCAAACATGGAGCAAAATAAAGAGAAAATACGGGATATTTTACAGTACTACTACGATAAAGGCAAAAATGCATCTCATGCTGCCAATAAAATTTGTGCAGTTTATGGACCCGATACAGTTTCCATTTCCACCGCACAACGATGGTTTCAACGTTTTCGTTCTGGTGCAGAGGTGATCGAAGATGCGCCACGGTCCGGAAGGCCTGTCGTCGAAAATTGCGATAAAATCGCTGAATTAATCGAAAGAGACCGGCATAGTAGCAGCCGTAGCATCGGCCAAGAGCTCGGCATGAGTCATCAAACCGTTATAAACCATTTGAAGAAGCTTGGATTCAAAAAGAAGCTTGATGTATGGGTGCCACCCGACTTGACGCAAAAAAACATTTTTGCCCGTATGGATGCATGCGAATCGCAACAAAATCGACCCGTTTTTGAAGCGGATGGTGACTGGCAATGAAAAGTGGGTCACTTACGAAAACGTGAAGCGCAAACGGTCGTGGTCGAAAAGCGGTGAAGCTGCCCAGACGGTGGCCAAGCCTGGATTGACGGCCAGGAAGGTTCTTTTGTGTGTTTGGTGGGATTGGCAGGGAATCATCCACTATGAGTTGCTCCTCTATAGCCAAACGCTCAATTCGGACCTGTACTGCCAACAACTGGACCGCTTGAATGCAGCACTCATGCAGAAGAGGCCATCTTTGATCAACAGAGGCCGAATTGTCTTCCATCAGGACAACGCCAGGCCACACACATCTTAGGTGACGCGCCAGAAGCTCCGGGAGCTCGGATGGGAGGTTCTTTTGCATCCACCGTATAGTCCGGATCTCGCACCAAGTGATTACCACCTATTTCTGTCCATGTCGAACGAGCTTGGTAGTCGGAAGTTGTCCTCAAGAGAGTCCTGTGAAAATTGGCTCTCCGAGTTTTTTGACAATAGGGAAGCGAGCTTCTATAAGAGGGGCATTATGAAGTTGGCATCTCGTTGGGAACTCGTCATCGAACAAAACGGCGCATATTTGACTTAAATCGCATTATTATAACCAATTTTATGAACAATTGAAAATTCAATAAAAATACCGCAAGACTTTTTTGACAACCTTATAATTTCAGTTATGGTAAAAATTCCGGTTAACCTTTTTCTTTTTTTTCGATCTCCATTTATTTTATACAATCTGTCGTAACAATAACAATAAGTACCAATTTTTTTTGCTACAATTTAAAGAAGAATAGCTTAGAGTAATAATTCCCAGTGGAATTCGTTACATAATAATGAACATCATATAACATATACATATAATATATTAAACAATTTTACAACTTTTGCATTTACGTATATTACGTTTTAAATCTTTGCATTAAATCGTTAGGCTGATATTTTTAATCTTGAGGAGTAGCTTATCTTGGAAAGGTTATTTGCTCGGTTATTCGGATGAGTGGCAAGTCGGCTGTTGTATCTCTGGCTGAGGTTGTTTATTTCTTCGAAAACTGTCGTAACTTTTAGGTCACGGTGCAATATCTCGTTTCGTACAAACCATGGCGCATTGGCACACATCCGGAGCACCTTTGACTGATATGTTTGCATGATTTCTAGATTTGATTTTGCAGCTGAGCCCCATAATTGAACTCCATACGTCCATATCGCTTTCAGAATAAATTTGTAGATAAGCACCTTATTGTCTAGTGTAAGTGCTGAATTGTAGCCGATTAACCAGTGTAGTGATCGCAATTTCAGTCCAAGTTGCTTTCGCTTTAAAAATATATGCGATTGCCAAGTAAGACGCCGGTCTAATATAATACCTAATTTTTGGCATTATCTGTTTGTGGTATTGGAACGCTGTTAAGAGATACGGCAGGACATGAGCCATTTCGAAGAGTGAATGTTATCTGCGCCGATTTGCTTTCGTTAGCTTTTATGCGCCATTTTTTCATCCAGTCGCTAACACTGTTAAGGTTTTCTTGTAGGTAATCAGAAGCAATTGAGGGAAGGGTACTCCTGGCCATGACGACAGTATCATCTGCATACGTGGCTGTATATGTGTTCTTTGATAGTGGAAGATCTGCCGTGAACAAAGTGTACAAGACGGGGCCTAGAACACTGTTATGAGCATGTAACAGTGGTACGGTAAGCCCTGCTTAAGCTTGTATAGCAGGTCTTCATGACAGACTTTATCGAAGGCTTGCGTTATATCTAAAATTGCCGCTGTACAGTATTGCCGCCTCTCAAGTGCTTGTCTAGCGAAATCATACACACAATTAACTTGCTCTATGGTGGAGTGATATTTACGAAAACCAAATTGGTGGGCTGGAATGAGATTTCTTTGCGCAATTATTGAATTTATCCTTTTTAAAAGCAGCTTTTCGAAGAGCTTGGAGGCAATAGGCAATAGACTTATTGGCCTGTGATTGGATACCAAGCTCGGGGTCTTCCCTGGCTTTTGTATAAGGATGATTTCGGCAACTTTCCACTAAGTGGGAAATACTCTTGTTTGATCACCGCGTTAAATATAATGGTGAGGAATTTGTATCCACATTTGGGCAGTTCTTTTAAAACCTTACTAGTTATTAGATCGTAACCTGGCGCCTTTTTGGTTTTAAGAGTTTTGGTTGCTGCGTATTTAACTTCTTTCCAGGTAAATCGTTCAGTCGGGAAATCCATTTGAAACGGAGCTGAGAGAAATTCGTTAACTTCTGAGTCTACCTCCGCACTTTGACTCGGAAATGGTTGGAAAACATTTGATAGATGTTTGGCAAACTCTATTGCTTTTTGTTTATCAGTTTTTGACCAATCTCCATTACACGTTTTTATTGCTGCGTTGTGAGGCGTTGGTTGTGAGATCTTTTTCGCAGCCTTCCAGAGTGAGTAGTCAGTAGCTTCCGTAGGTGACAAGTTGGATAAGTATTCATGCAGTTCTGAGTTTTTTGCGTCTCTTATAGTGTTTCTTAATTGTTTTGTGAGCTTATTTAGTTTTTTTTTTGTCGTTCTTGTTTCTGGTGATTTGCCATATGCGCCGAAGCTTGCGTTTTTCAGATACTAATATTTTGACGCGATCGTTAATGTGTGCTTCAGCGTGAGTGTGCTTAATTTCCGGTGTAGCGGTCCACGCAGCTCTTTGAATGCAGTTGTTGAAAATCTCAGCGGCCGTGTCCAGATCAGAGTTGGATTTTAGTGGAATATGTGGAATATTTAGGCACAGTGTCTCCTCGACTAGTTCTTTAAAGTATTCCCAATTTGTCATTTTATTGTTAACCTACTGTTAAATAATTAAGCCCTTTCTTCTTAAATGTATAGCTTTTAAAATCATAAATTAAATTTCTCAATAAATTTTTCTAACCCTTTACTGCAAGTACTACTGTCAAAAAGTACTTACGTTTCATTCTGTTATCGATTTTTGAAAATGAGTCACTCCCACGTCAATTCTGCTTTTTCACCCCATTGCACAAAAGTGAGGTTATTTCGAAAGGTCATAAAAACATAGAAAATTGTTTGCGTTTTATTATTGCTAAATATATATTTGCTGGCTTAAAATAGTTTGAATGAGTGTATAATACTTAAATGAGAAATAATATTGAATAAAAACTGCATTACCATATACAGGTCACATTTCCTTTCATTTATGTCACAGTTTTACTTTTTTTAATTTCATTTAGCTTCAATACCCACCAGGCGGACAACTATGGCTGGCACCAACCGAATGGCTCATTCGACGGACTAATGGGTCGCTTTCAACGCTACGAACTCGATTTTGCGCAAATGGCAATTTTCATGCGTTTGGATCGAATCGCTTTGGTGGACTTTGTGGCAGAAACTTTTCGCATCCGAGCAGGCATAATGTTTCGCCAGCCACCACTGTCCGCTGTGGCTAATATCTTTGCCATGCCTTTCGCTCGCGATGTCTGGATATCCATACTGTTGCTCATGATCTTCACCAGTGGCATATTCATTGTGGAACTGAAGTATTCACCGCATTCGCATGAGATCGATATACTCGATTGTGTGGTCTTCGTTTGGGGTGCCATGTGTCAACAGGGTTTCTACGCCAACATCTTAAATCGTTCAGCGCGTTTCATTGTTTTCACCACATTCGTATCGACACTTTTCTTGTACACTTCGTTTTCGGCAAATATTGTAGCTTTATTGCAAAGCCCATCGGAGGCAATACAAACATTGAGTGATTTGGCACAGTCACCATTAGAGATTGGCGTGCAGGATACTGTCTATAATAAAATTTATTTTAATGTGAGTGAAAGCTGCAAGCAAAATCATTTACCTACATTTTTTTTATTTGCTACCATGAACATTTTAGGAGTCTACTGATCCTGTCACAAATCACTTGTACCACAAGAAAATCGCACCAAAGGGTGATAATATTTTTATGCGACCCACAGTGGGCATGGAAAAAATGCGCACTGGCCTCTTTGCCTACCAAGTGGAATTGCAAGCGGGCTATCAAATTATTAGCAACACATTTAGTGAACCGGAAAAATGCGGCTTGAAGGAGTTGGAGCCTTTTCAGCTGCCAATGATCGCCATACCGACCAGGAAGAATTTCCCATACAAGGAACTCTTTCGCAGACAGTTTGTAAAATAAAATTACACCTAGTTTTCAAAATTAATTTATTTCTCTGTTCCATATATAGAATACGTTGGCAACGCGAAGTTGGGTTGATGAACCGTGAAGAGCTGAAATGGTTTCCGCAAAAGCCAAAATGTGAGAGCGGTGTTGGCGGTTTTGTTTCGATCGGTATCACAGAATGCCGCTACGCTTTGGGTATTTTCGGATTTGGTTTACTGCTCAGCGCGCTTACCTTTATACTGGAAATTGCGGTAAGTTGCGCATGGGCTTTGGTAAAGAAAATATGCCGTAATAAAAAGCAATAAGTATCGGAAATGACATAACATCGAACCGTCAATGAATGCGTACAAGATTTTAAAAATTAATTTAAAATTATAAATTATTGTTGGCGTTATTATTCAAATTTTTAATAAAAACTTGATCAATTAAGTTTAAAGTTGTTCTGTTAGTTTTTCTCTCTCTTATTATAGAGTACCCCACTCGGTTTCAATGTCCACTGGAGATGTGAAACAATAAATGTTGAAAACAGAGGCCCCTATTATGAGTTAGATTCGATCTTCGATATTCGTTGGTTGTCGAAGATCAAAAATCGAATGTCAATTTGGTATTATGAGCGGTGCAGCCCTGTCGAAATTTTCGTTGAATACCGAATTTAGAGTCGAATGCAATTTTGCTTTCGATTGTGTTGCGTATTGTGGGTAAACTTGTTAAAATGTAAGTTGTTTGCGATTATTTATGGTTTTATAGTAACAAAATAATAAATATATACTAATTTTGTTAATTTTATGCAGGTCGAAAGTCGTGAGTACCAAACAGCAATTAGAAAGGCTAGTTTCATTAATGGAAGAGGATCCACAATTCGCAAAAGGGATTTGCACCAAAGTTCAAGCAGCAAAAAAATGGGAGGAATTTGCAACGGAGCTGAATTGCTTGGGACCACCAGTTAGAACGGCAGCAAAATGGATTAAGGTTAATAATGGTTTTTTTTTGTGATGTTTATAGAAATACATTTTTATTTTCCCTTGGCAGGTATGGGCTAAAATACGTAGAGGAACTGAAATACATATTGTTTTCGAATGACGAATAATTGAATAAAGAAAATTTATAACAAAAATAAAACAGAAAGTGGGGCGTAAAGGTTTCTTCTTAATACTTTTTAGATTTTTCTATAATATTGAAGAGATTTCATCTCTTATGCTGTATTTGCTATAAAAATGTGCTTTTCTTTGTTGTAGATCAGCCTCTGTACTACTAAATTGTATCCATCTTTGGCAAATATAATTTTCCAGGACATCTATTATTTCCGATAGCACAACAGACACAGTGGTTTGAGCAAGTCCTAGCATACCTTCATTACCAATACTCAATTGGTACGATCCCTGATCATCAAATCGCAGAACTGTGGTTAGCTTTAAAATATTTGGAATGGATTTGGCTCGGGTGCACTGCTGCAACTGGTTTTCTGTACTGGACAGTAGGTTCATAAACGCCTCTTTAGATAATCTAAAGTTCTTTAAAAATCTGTAAGCAAATTTCTGTAATATTAAGTACGTCAACACATTTTGAAAACTCTAAACTTACTCAGTGGAAGCCATTTCTAGGGGGTTGGATGCACCCCTCAACTGTTTACTACTTCTAGCTAGTTCCACTAATCTTTCATCGTCCGATGAATCGTGGAACCACAACTCCGTTGTACTCATTTTCACAAAAAATACTTTTTTTAACTTTTAAAAAATGTTGTTAGCAAAGAATTTCAACACAATCGATTTAACTTTTATTTTGATTTGCTGTATCAGCTGAGAAAAAATTATCTATTGTAAATGCGTTGAGCGATCGAAATTCTTGAACGAATGTGCACCATAATACCAAATGAAAATTCGTTCGATCAGCACTTTCGACTACAGTCGAAGATCGAATGTTCCTCATAATAAGGGCCAGAGATTTTCTTATAACGGTCGGCCCTCGACAGGCAATGGCAAATCTCCTCGTACATTTCTGCCATGAAAACGATTCTCATAAAAAACTTAGTTTCTCAGTTTTAGTACTTTTATTACATTCACTTAGCCAGTTCAACAAACAACGAATACAAAGGCGACATCTACAGTCAGATTTCTTAAATCTTGCTCATTAGTGTTGCTTGCTTTCATTTTACCCGTTCACCTTTTTATTGTTGCAGCTGTGTTGCTTGTTCCCTTGCGCTGTACCTTTTGGCTTTTCCCGTTGCTTAAGTGGATTTACTTATTAGAAGTTCCGAGTTCAAATTCCAACTCAGGCAATTTTTTCATTACTTTTTTTTTGTTAATATTTGATTTTTATTTAATTTCGAACTGTATAAATTAAAAAAATGCAGAATCACGCAATATCAGCGCGCATCAATTTCAAATTTTTTGCATGCATTTACATACATAAATATGATATTTCATTTTTCGTCTCATGCTTAAATTGGAGCACACGGGTTCGAGCCCTGAACCAGTATATTTTTGTTTTTCATATTATTTCGCAATGACAGTTTTTTACTTAATTTTATTTTTCATTTACCCGTTCACCTTTTTATTGTTGCAGCTGTGTTGCTTGTTCCCTTGTGCTGTAACTTTTGGCTTTTCCCGTTGCTTAAGAAGATTTACTTTTTAGAAGTTCCGAGTTCAAATTCCAACTCAGGCAATTTTTTCATTACTTTTTTTTTTTGTTAATATTTGATTTTTATTTAATTTCGAACTGTATAAATTAAAAAAATGCAGAATCTCGCAGTATCAGCGCGCATCAATTTCAAATTTTTTGCATGCATAAATATGATATTTCATTTTTCGTCTCATGCTTAAATTGGAGCACACGGGTTCGAGCCCTGAACCAGTATATTTTTGTTTTTAATATTATTTCGTAATGACAGTTTTTTACTTAATTTTATTTTTAGAAATACTTTCTTAATATTTTGTTAATTAATTGCCTTCCCAAGCAATCAAACTAAAAAGTTAATTCCAGCTGAACGTGTGAACACATACGAGAAATGGAAAAACGACATTCGTATAAATATTTACTCATGTTTGTGCGTGTACACGTACACACATCGATAACACAAGTATCGGCAATCCAAGTACTGCAGTAACAACAACACCATACGAGAAAGCCAAGTCAGCTACCACCAATCCACTTTATACTCTCGCTCGCCACACACAAAGCAGATAGCAGCACATAACAGAACTACAAAAAGCATGAGAAAGTGATTCAGTTTTGTTAGGCAATATTTTGACTGGAAGGTTGGCATCTTCTGTAATCACGCTTCTGTGAAGTCGAATTGTGGAATGACCTGAGGCCGGGAGTTCTGTGTTGTGGGCCAGTTCATGTTGACGGAACGTCCGCACTAAGCCTGCCATCAATATGGGTGCCATGGAGGAGTCCGCGGCATTCAGGTTGGCTAAGGAGGGATGAACCGGGCCAGGGGTGAAAACCAGCAGCCAAGAGTTCCCGTGGTAGGCAGTAGTGGGATAGCGTATCGGAGTGAAATGCCACTACCAGCCCGGCCAATATGGTTAGACCGCAATTTTTTATTATTTTTTTTTTTTTTTTGTATTTTGGAATTTTTACTAAATTAAATAATTACATAGACTATGAAAAATCAATTTCGTCATTATTTTCAAAATTTTATTTAAATTAATATAATTTGAAAATTTGTAGGGAATTTTTTTAAATGCGGTAGAAGGCGGTGAGTGACAAAATTCATATAGCAAATGAGAGCTGGATTTGCAGCAAACAACATTTTATTGCAATATGTATAAACCGGTATACTTCATGGAGTAATAAATGCTTTTCAACGTCGATTAGTTTAAGCAGAGCTAAATCAGAGTAAATCAAAGCAAAGTAATATAAATTCGTAATTTTAAATTTCAAATTAAGTATTATGAAATAATTCAAACTATTTTAATCCATTCATTATTTAGCAATAATAATTATGGCATTTCGATAGCAAACTCTGCTATCATCAAATACGGCACCAAATGTGCTTACATTTGCAGAAACATTGAAGGCTAACAAAATTGAGGAAGATAACATTTTGAAACTGATCCTAGAGAAACTAACAAAACAACATGAATTCAATTTGGTACTCGAAAAAAGACTGCAAAACGTCGAAAAATATCTGCAAAATAAGTCATAATGCCAAACTTCCTGAAAGTAATGCTCTGGAACGCAAACGGGCTTTTAAAGCATCAAAAAGAGCTGGAATTTATTTTAGATTCTCAAAAAGTGGATGTATGTTTGATTGCAGAGACACACTTCACAAAGGAGTCATCAATAAAAATTAAAAATTACAATGTTTATCACACTATCCACCCTAGCAACCGTGCAAGAGGAGGGGGTGCAATTATCATCAAAAGAAACTTGAAACATCACGAAGACCAAAAAATATTCACGGAAGAATTCCAGGTAACAACTGTTACGATATACGCCAAAACTGAAATATCAATTTCCGCGGTATATAACCCTCCACGACATACAATCAAATGCGCCCAATATATTGAACTGATAAACAGCCACAAGAATAGATTTATAATGGGTGGCGACTTCAATGCCAAGCATACTCACTGGAGATCGCGACTCACAACAACCAAAGGAAGAGAACTTTACGATGCACTTAAGAAGACAGGATGCATTGCTATATCGACGAGCAGCCCAACGTACTGGCCAACAGATCCACATAAAACACAGGACTTAATTGATTTTTCATCGCTAAAAAAGTATCCATCGCTTATGTAAACATTGAGAATGGCATGAATATGTCACCAGATCACTCTCCTATTTATCTAACACTGCACGAAAATGTTACGACAATACAACATCCATTTAAACTGACTAACCACCTTACAGATTGGGATTATTTTAAACACATCTTGGAAGGCCCAGATGACCACCTGCCGATAATCAACACAAAGGATCAACTCGATGACGAAGTACTTCGATTGACAAATAGCAACCAACGCGCAGCTTGGCAGAGTACACCAACTATAAGGAAAACCATTTCAGGTCACAAGTATACCAAAGAAATAAAGGAAATGGTATTGAAGAAACGGAAAATACGAAGAAGATGGCATCAAACAAGATCACCTCTTGACAAAGCTCAGCTAAATAAAATAACCAAAAAACTTAGCGACGAAATTAAAGCGTGCAAAAACAGTTCATTCACAAAATACCTGCAAGAATTAACAAATGAACGGAAGACAAATTATTCACTGTGGATATGTACTAAAAAATTAAAACAACCGTTATCTCAGAACGCACCCATCAAGATACATGGAAATAAGTGGGCCAAAACAAATAAACAAAAAGCAGATACATTCGCAAACTACCTCGAGGAGACGTTCACACCATATGGATCGGTAATGGCTGATGATATGGATCACGACGGCGATAGCAATGCTATAAATGAGATCCCTCCGGTTTCACAAGACGAAATATTAGAAGAAATTTCATATCTAAAGATAAAAAAAATCGCCAGGCTACGACCTCATTACTGCTGAAATATTGAAACAGCTCCCGAACAATATTATTGCTGTATTGACGAATATCGTCAACACCGCATTTAAGCTAAAATATTTTTCAATATATTGGAAAACAGCGGAAGTCGTTATGTTCAATAAGCCAGCTAAAGATACACACGATGTAACATCATACAGGCCTATCTCCCTCCCCGACGCACCAATTTGGATTCCGCACGAAGCATTCGACTATCGATCAAGTACATAGGATAGTGCGAATAATAGAAAATGCTTTTGAAGAAAGAAAAACCTGCTCTGCGGTATTCCTTGATATTATATATCCAAGGCGTTCGACAAAGTATGCCACTATGGGCTACAGAAGAAAATAAATGCGTTGCTACCCAAGCAGTATTCCACCATCCTACATTCGTATTTATCCGACCGTTACTTCAGAGTAAAACAAGAAGATTCGTATTCATGTCTCAAACCAATCAAAGCAGGGGTTCCCCAAGGAAACGTACTTGGCCCTTTATTGTATTTGCTCTTTACATGCGATCTGCCATGCAATTCAAACTGCGTAACAGCTACTTTTGCCGACGATGCAGCTATTCTTTCGATAGGAAACACGGAAAACACATCGACATCACAATTACAATTAGCCATAAATGAAATATATGACTGGACCAATAAATGGCATATTAAATTAAATGAAAGCAAGTCTGTGCATATAAATTTCACCCAAAACAAAATCAAATATGTTCCAATATATTTAAATGGTAGACAGGTTCCATACTCAAATACTGCAAAGTATCTGGGCATGACTCTAGACGCCAAGCTAAGATGGAAAGCCCATGTAAAGAAAAAGAAAGAAGAAATGGAATTAAAATACAGAAATATGTATTGGCTTATGGGAAAGGAACCAGCACTATCCACCAATAATAAAATGATTGTATACAAACAAATTCTGAAGCCTGTATGGTTCTACGGCGCACAGTTATGGGGCTGCTCCAGCCAAAGTAACATTCAATCTATACAAAGGCTCCAAAACAAAATTATTAAATGTACAGTCGGTGTTCCGTGGTATATCCGTAGCTCCGATCTTGAACGCGACCTAAATATTGACTCGGTGGCAGACACGATAAAAAAGATAGCAAAAGCCCATGATGAAAGGTTAAAAAACCACGTCAATACGGAGGCCACTATTCTCGCTAATCCAGCTAATTGGAGAAGAAGACTGAAACGCAGAACGCCCAAAGACTTAATGTACTAACCACACCTTAGCGTTAACTGTTGTATATACCTTATTTTCTAAATTCTAAACAAATTGCTCGTTAGTTAATAAAATTTTTCTTTGTAACTAGTCGCAATGTAAAATAATAAACAAAAAAAAAAAAATTCGAAATAACCTCACTTTTGTGCAAGGGGGTGAAAAAGTAGAATTGAAGTGCGAGGGATATATTTTCAACAGAGTGCTTGTTGAAAAAAAGAAATATTTTCTAGGAATCGATTTTCCGCTTTTCAACTGTTTTCTACACTTTACAACTAGTTTTTATATTTGGTTACGTAAAAAAAAGAACAAATTATAAAACTATTTCATTATTATTTTTTTAATATGTTTTATTGATAATTAAATAAAGTTATTTGCACCGTAAAACAATTTTTTTTTTTTTCAATGCTTTATTAATTCCTGCACTAGTTCTCAAATTGGTCAGTATTGAATTCTTTCAAAGCTAGATAGCGACACCTAAAATTTATTTTAATATATTGAAATTTTCGTGAAAATCCTTACTTAGTGCACAAAGGACAAACTTAAAACAGACAAAACAAATTGTCAAATTAAATTAGTGAAGTTACGCTGATTAACAGACAATCTAAAGATTAAAACGCAAACACAAAAGCGTTCACTTTTCACAATTTTTATTACAATTGAAGATGAACTAGAAAATAGTAAATATTTAATAAGTTCAAAATTACCCTTTTGTAAAAATAGAGTAAATATCACAGTTTGGGTCCAAATGGAACAAATGTGGCAACGGTGGTTATACGTACATAATTTAAATCTGTTAAGTTGAGCACTCGGCTACAATAAACAGGTCGCCTCAGTCTCCTGGAGTTCATTACAAGCGGATTACACTCTACTTATTTCCCTAGCAAAACGTGGGTCGTATCACAATTTGATGACAACGGTTCCAGGGATGAAGGTTGAAGAAAAATGTTTATATCGAAATAAATCGTAATATTTAACAAAAACAATCTGCATATCTGAAAAATTCGTACGAGAGAAAAAATCGGTTAAATTAAAAATACACATATCATCACAACACAAAAAAATAAAGCCAAAAAAATTTAGTTTATTGTATTAAAATATGTCCGCAATAGGGTTTTTATGGCATTGCTTCTTTGTATAAGTTAAAGTAACAGAGGCGCAGAATTAAAGCTGTTGTTCAAATTCTGCTTTGGCACTCAATTTTGTGCTTAAACTTAATTTTGTATTGATCGTACGTTTGCGTTATGATCATAGCATTACAGTAAGAATTCAGCAACAACATACCTATGTCCCCGCTTAGCGGCACCTTCGAACACGCGTTTATCGACACAGTTAATTTGCCAACAATAACTTCAGTTGCTGATCGAAGCGTCCCGCATTACAAAAAGAAAATAGCTTCGGTATGCCTTTGCATTTCCCCAGCCTTTGCATTTCCCCAAAATAACGCCTCTTGTTATCCCGCTACAAGCAACGGAATGCGTTTGCACATTCATACCTATCAGAGGTCTCTCAAAACTCACTTGAGTGATAGTAGGGCATTATAAGATTTGTCATAGAGCGAGTAACATCGCTGTGAGCTTTTAATAAATAAAAAAAGTAATACGAAATAAAAAGTGTTTTGTATTAATTTATAATATATTTTTGTATTGTTGCCTATTATAACTATGAACTTAATTAATGGAGTTTTCTTTTATCGCAATAATGTTTAATTTATTCCGCCCAGCGCCGGAGCTGTAAAATCTTCGTGTTCTTCTCTATTTTTGTTGTACTCTGATCAGGCGAATGTGCGGCATTTTCTACCCACTACAGAATATGAAGGTGAGAGTTGTTCAGCTGATTTTGTTTTTATCTGTATACACAATTTCGTCGAAGTAGTTACACAAAAACTTTAATGTTAAATTCTTAAATATTATATTTAATATATAATACGCATTATTATTAAATACATAACACGTGTGAGTGTTGAGTTCTTCGGGTTTTATTCTCAAATGAGATATGCAACATTTTCACAGGGTGTATGACAATATTTAATAATCTCGACATATAATGAGCAGAAAATATTTTCGACAAAAGAAAATTATATAAAATATGGCAGAGACCAGCAGAGCTAAAAGTCTTGTTGTATATCGCCAACCCTAATGTTAATTTAAGAGAGTTCATGAACTCTTATCCATATTAGTCACCCTGTCAGGCAATAAAAAAGCAGCACTGGCTGCCAAACATAAAATAAATGGCAACATTTCAAGAACTCATTTAGACGGTTACACGCGGAAGCAAATGTCATTTCCTTTAATCGATTTGAAATTAAAAGCACATATAAAGTAAAAATGGATCCAATAGACGTAGAAATGAATGCTATTCATGGCGAACATTCGCCAGAATTAGATGTAAACACATCAATCGATATTAATGTAAACACAGAAGAACTGGATGGCGCTCTAATACGTTATATAACCACTTCTAGTCGGTTTCTTTTTGTTGAACGAGAGGAAACTTGGAATGATTTTCTATTAGCAAGCAGGGATAATAGTGAAAAGTTCGGCGATTATACAACAGAGCAGCTATGTGATCATTTCCAGCAAAAAGTGCTGCCGAATATTTACAACTACGCACTTACGCAGCAACAAAAACAGATATTGGATCTGTTGAAATTACATCCCGAATATGAACGTACAGCTAATGGACATATTCGCATGTCCGTTGATCGTCGCATCGGATATGAACGTCGACCGAAAGAAGGCGAGAGTTTCTTGATGGTTAGACGTACGCATCAGCTGCGCGAACTGGCAAGTTGTTGAATAAGTATAAATTCAAAGAAAGTGAATTTATAAATGCATACACTTTTCTCGCAGATAAATGAATCTACACTAACACCTACTGAAATGGAAGCAAATAAGGAATTTGATCTAACTAAGCAAAGACTTCCACCAACCCATACCCTACTACTACGTGTACCATACGAGCAGCAAGGCACAGGCTATAATTACCAGTTTTCAAAACAAAACGCTGCTTTAATCTCAGCTGCGCTCTCTAACGATTTCGAACTGTTTGGTCGAAGATTAATAGAACCAAGAGAACTACATAGGCGCTTAAGAATTGCAAAGCGCGATTTCGAGCAATATGGTCGCATGCCTGAGAATTGTTTAGATGCCGATAAATTACTTGCAAAAATCAGAAAACTGAAGACCCTTCGAGAAGCAATAGTGAATGTATTTTCTAGTCGTTTTTAAGTTACGATAATTTATTCCATTATTATTCTGTTTACATTTTTTTAACAGATATTAATTTTTATTACTTATTTATGGAATAAGCTATGATTTAAATTTTAAAGAGAATATTATTTATACGGGTATTGATAATTGTTTAACAACGCCATTTAAAACCTCCGGCGTCTTGAAGCACCAATTTTTAATGTGTTTGCTCACGCTACACCAGGCCTCGCCATGTTTCGGTTCTGCGGCTACACAACGTTCTAAAACTTCCTTCTGCTGCTCTTCGGTGCCGTGCAGCAGCTCAAACTTGTAAAAATTCGCCCAAGCATCACCAAGATCGGGATCAATTTTAACCTGTACGCAATTAAATAAAATATTTGAATTATAAGAAATTACGCCCAAAACATGCATATATAATTTTTTATTTTTTTTATTTTATTTTGCATCTTACTTACCGTACGATTAAACCAATCACGGCACTTTGTGAACTTATGTTCGGACCAAAACAATTTTGAGACAGCCAAAAGCACATGCGGGTCGTGTTCACATTTTTTGAGCGCATCAACTGATTTCGTTTTGCGCTGCGGTTTCGATTCCATGAAAATCGCCTCCGCCCACAATTCTCCAGAGTTGGGGCATTCCTGTAAAGCACGTGCCACCATTGTGCTGGCAATTTCACTCAGTCCGGCACGCAGTTCAACCCGTATCGCTGCCAACCATAACGCCGCAGTTCTGGGGTTCCGCAAACGTCCACGCTCTAATATTGAACGAGCTTTAGTTAGAGTGCCCTTGCGTTCTTCCAGTGTAGCTGATAACACCCAAAGTGGTATAGATGTTGGACACCTCTTAATGCCTTGATTGTAGGTTTCCGCAGCTTCATCTAAATGGTTTTGTTGTTCTTCAATCTGTCCTTTCATCATCCACAGTTTCGGGAAGTCGGGGAATACCTTGACAGCCTCATCAAGCAGACGTAAAGCGTCTGGCAAATTGTCTAAAGCCCATTCCAACCGCGCGGATTTCATCATAACACGGGGTGTTGGCGCCGACGAACGCGCCTTTGCTAGTAGACGACGCGCACGTTCGTATTCAGAATTCTCGGACTCAAGCTTTACGGCGGCTAACCAAATATCCTCAGAATTGGGGTTGGCTTGAAAAGCTAATGACAGTATGCCACGAGCAGCCGGAACATCACCAGCGAGCCACTTGGATTTGGCGCCCATTAACCAAAGTACCTCAGATTTAGGGCAATGTGCAACAGCGCGTTGGAGTAAGGCCTCCAACGATTCACGTGTGCCATGGCTTTTCTCAAAGTAAGCAGCACGTAACCAAATACTCTTCTTTGAGGGAAATACTTGAAGGGCATGCGCATAGACAGCGCGGGCACACTCGAACGCATTCTCTTTAGCACACTATCAAAAAGAAAAGAGATCAGTGTTACTTTCGTATCAATAAATTCGTCACCTATTTCTATAACTTAATTGATACTTACAAATTCAGCGTCATCGATCCATGTTTGCTTGCGATCCTCCTCCTCAACTCCTATACCAATTACAGCTTTCACTATAGCTTGGCAGCAATGCACGGCACCAGATTTTTCGGCCTCGATGGCTTCCTGGAACCAATGCTCCCGATTGATCTCCACGCCATTGGCCGAAAGTGAAGCCAATGAACGGTCAATAATTTTATCTACCATGTGCTTATTACCATTTGCTTCTTCAAGTTTGGCGGCGGTTGTCCAAATTTGGCGGTCTGTAGGTATACTTTCACGCGCTTTATTCAAGACTTTGCGTGCATTCTCGTAAGTTTCTAAACGTGCCAGCGCCAGCCACAATTCGACGCTAGTATTGCAACACTCAACAGCGCGTGATAGTAGAATACGCGCATCATCGGGATTTTCCAATTCCACAGCGGCCTTCCAAAGGCGCACGGAGTTGGGAATGTGTTCTAGCGCCTTACGAAAAACACGTCGCTTCGCCTTCGTCTCCGTTTCTAAATCGGCGGCCTTAATCCATATACGCACCGACGTTGGAATGTGACGTGCCGCTTGTGCGATCACAGCCTTAGCCGTGTCTGGCGGTTGCAAGCGTGCTGCCTCTAACCATAAGTCTTCCGATTGAGGATTTATCTCGCAGCCACGCATAATAAGATTTCGGGCCATTTGTACTTTGCCAGTGACTTCTTCCAAACGTGCTGAGGCAATCCAAGCTGGCGGATGGTTAGGATTAGTTTCTCGCACACTTTTCAATAGTAAGCGCGCTTTCTTAATATCATTAATATCGCCACCGTATGTGGGTATCATGCTTTGCAAGTCGGTGAGATAACCCTTCGGATCTACAACAGTTTGCCCCGTCACAGAGTCGGATACTTGTGAAAGCTTTACATTCATGAGCGTATTACGGGCCTGACCGATCTTCCGTAAATCTAAATCGCCAGTCGGTGTAAGCATACCAGGAGTGGCTACACCTGGTACGATTGAGGCCAGGCCAGACGAGGGATCGAGTGTGGAGGCAGCTTCTCCACCAAGATTGCGTGATAGCACACTATCAGGAAGCGGTGTGAATTTCTCTGCGCGTGGATTACGTTGCTTGCGATTGCGACTGTCACCTACTTCAGGTATAGTTGACCATTCCTCAGCGGTGACGTTGGCCAGCGAACGTTTAAGATCGGAAAACTGTTGTTGGATTTTTGGTCTGAAAAAGTAATTCATTACTCATATTAATTAACGATAAATCATATTAGAAATATAACAACAAACCTTTCTTGACGATAGCGCTCCAAATCTTCACGCATTCGACGGTCTCTGTATTCCTTACGTTTCTCATCCATGCGTTTATCAATTGAATCATAAATTTGATCAGCTTCCTCGTCATCCTTGTCGTATGGGTCTTTTGAGAAAAGCGAACCACTATAACCGCTGAATTCATCGTAGTTTGAGTCATTCAAATCTTCATCTTCCTCCTCCTCTTCTTCTTTCTTCTTGCGCTTTGCAGCAGGCGGTGCATGACGGTCATCAGACACATCGTTGGCATCGCGTGCAGGACCAATATCGGAACGGGTAGTGAAACCAGTGGCGCTAGAAAAACATAGATTTTATTAATTTGTTTGTTTGCTCCCCGCAGTTTGTTAGATTTCTCTCACCCTCTACCAACACCAGCAACATAACCAAGCGGCGCAGGTACGCCAAGAAAATGTTTTTTGTTGCGATTTGCAATAACCGCCGCAGTTATATTCGCCATTTTAAGGATATTTTCTCTAATCTATATGAATAAAGTAACTAAATATTTAGCAATTAAAATTATTTTGCTGCTATCGCGATGTTTTCTATAAACGTTTCTGTTTACTTCAGGAATACTATTGATGATTCTGTGTATCGTAGAGGTGCAAAACCAGCTACGGTACAATCGATAATATCGATAGTTCTGGTATTCCAAACCTATCGATGGCTTTAAAACACTTATAATACCCGTTCACATATGGCACAGAGAACATAAATTCATAGAGAAGCTTCAGGAACGAATGGGCAGGTTAAATGTCAAAACATATCAAAACGAGGATAGGAAGTTAACAGAAGAGAGTTAACATAGCGGAGCGTAATCAACAGAAATAAATGTAGCGTTTGCATTGAAATGTAAAATGCCATGATTTGGTGTTAGGGAAAAGAAAATAACAGAAGACTTGTACATTTTTCTTTCATGCTTATTTGCCGTCGGCATTTTGCATGCGCAAATGGATTATTTCTTGTGAGATGAATAAATTAATTCTAAGTAACGCAATAGCACCGTAGGCCTAAGTAGCTACGTTCTCTGTATGGCAGACTACCTTGAAAATTGACAATCAGCTGTCAATACTGCTTTGAGAGGTGTTTCTTCATAAAAATTATTTTGGTGGAGTATTTCGGTGTATTTGGTTTCAGTAATTATTATTAACGATATGAAGAAAATTCAAGGAGAGGGAATATTTAATTTAATTGCGCATTAATTGGCTGCTAAAAATAAACAGTTGGAGCAAATCCGTATGCGGCATTTACTGAGGTTGCAAAACATTATGGCAGCAATGCGCATGGGATACTCTATGTTACATTTTATAATAAGTAATAAGATGACAAAACGGTTATGGACACACGCTTTTTTCTGTAAAATAAATCCCTAATTAATAATATTTAACAAAAATTTTATTAGAATTATGTTTACAGACCTGTTTTCTTTGCCGGCATCCATTTGATTTAGTTTTTATTTTATTGTTTCTCCTTACATTCGTAATAATAATTATCGATAACATAGAAAACACAGGCTTGTATGTCGAAAAGTATCGTTATTATCTAGGATTATTTTATAATTTCAAATTTTGGGAGAGAAATATTGTATCGGAAATCGCGATTTTTAATTACGGATTTTGAGTTAAGCTCTAAAAAGTAGATTATCTACTTATGTATATGTGAACGACATCGATTTAAAAATCGCTCATTGCTCTGTGAAAATCGTATTCTAGGGATCAAAATAAGAAACTTTGCCGAAGGAAGCATACCTCTAAAACGAATTCTGATGTCCCCCAATTTGGGTGGAACTTTTGGGTAGGGGCAAATTTTGAAAAATCCCACTTTGACCCATTTAGAGTGCTCCAATCGAGTCCAGATGTATGACCGACCCCCACTTACTTTGGACAGCCGATCCACTCATGCCAGTGGCACACCCCCTGGAACTCTCCTGGGGGGTTCCCCATACAATCATTTCAAAATATCACCATTTTTGGCCTTTACATGAAAAAATCAGCTAAATGGCTATGTTTTTTCTTTATTTTTATTTATTTATAATAATATTGATTATTTATTTATAATAATATCTATTTTTTTCTTAAGAAATTTATGCAGTCAGAACATATGTAAATGAAAAAATTAATTTAAGTGAGTTAAAGAAAAGAAACTAAAAAGTTCAACCCAAATTGGGGGACATCAGAATTCGTTTTAGAGGTATGGTTCCTTCGGCAAAGTTTCTTATTTTTATCCCTAGAATATGATTTTCACAGAGCAATGGGCGATTTGTTTGGCTCCCCACAAATCGACCCGGCCTAGTGTACATATGTATATGTAGTTCAACATTGCCTTGTAAAATTAAAAAAAAATTAAATAATTTATATTGCTGCGCAAACTATGTCCATAATTTTCATAAAAATTTTCATTTAATTTAATTTAATTTATTTGAGTCTATGATTATAAAAATCTTACAGACAAAAGTGATTATATTGGCAATGATTTAGCATGATTTACTAATGTAAAACCAAAGCCAAAGGAGAAAATTATTTTAGAACAGGCTATCATTATATACCTGTCATTCAGCTAATTTTTGTAACTATGCTATAGCAGTAGTACAAATAGTTTTTCGAAAACAGCGTTGGATAGTCTGACAATAGTCTGCGATAGCATCGATAGTCTTTGCAGAAATTGCGAGAATTATCGATGTTCACACTTTACTTATCTTTTGCTGCCGGGTTGTCATTAACAGCTGTTAGCTCTAGATGGGTGACATCTAGCGGGAAAGTATATAGTAAGCGAGCATCGCGACCTCTACGTGTGATATCCTCAATGTAATTGGCCGGTTACGAAACAAATAACAGGAAACGAGAGAATACATATTTTACTGTTAAGTGTTTTTAGTACAGTTGAGTTTTGAAAAGTTTGCTAGTCAGGGATTTTAGAACATCGAATATATAGGCACCATATTGAGTTTTGCTCCACACAAATAATGAAAACACAACACATCTCTCACCTCAACATTTCACCTATTAAATTGCTAACTATTCTTGTGTTTTTGAAATGATAAGCGAGTACATAAAATTTCTTATACAACATTTTTTCAATCACATTAAAAAATGAATGAAATGGTATAACAAAAAAAAATTGGGCACCGTGAATTGATGTTGAGCCGTACATGTGTGCAGCGGGGATAAAGACGCGTTACGTTTCGTTCTCACAGTAGTCGGTTCTACGTTTCCGGAGCGATCCGGATTTATGTATATCCGGCCAAGGACTATCACCCCAGCAGCATTTCCCGTGCGTGTATGCGATATGTTTGTGCTTATGACTTACTTATGTGTATACGGTTGGTGTGGAGCAGAGCTCGTTGCATGCAAGCAAAAGAGAGATAACTTTAGACCTTCAGATACTATAACTTGATTTACTATACAGCTTCTACAACTTCTTACTCAGGAGTTATTATTTTTATTATAATATTTTTGATGTGAAACATCTATAGGCTCACTTGTAAACCGAATCGTTGACGTGGGGTCGCCACGCTATACTAAGGTATACATATATATATTTTATGTGTAGTAGTATGAGGAGTGCTAACCCAGCAAAACCCGCGTGACCGAAACTCTAACACAATTACACTTTTTTGTGTGTTACTAAAACATATGCACTCGTATTTGTTTGGAAATCGACTTTATTTTTTTATTCTCCGTCACCTTTGGCAAATGTGTAAGCAGTAAGCAAACTTCATTCATATATTTTTTCTCATTTTTGCATCAATAGAAAAAAAAACAAAAAAACGGCAAGTGGCTGTCAAAGCAATAAGTCAAAAAGATATCTTTTCTCTCTTTTTGATATCAAAGTAGGCCGAGAATCAAATTGTCAACCTTTGGCAAATGTGTAAGCAGTAAGCAAACTTTATTCATATAGTTTTCGTGACTTTTGCATCAGTCAACGTAAACAAACGCCGTAGCCGAATGGGTTGGTGCGTTATTACTATTCAGAATTCACAGAGAAAGCGTCAGTTCGAATCTCGGTGAAAGCAAAATTAATAAAAACATTTTTCTAATAGCGGTCGCCCATCAGCAGGCAATGGCAAAATACCGAGTGTATTTCTGCCATGAAAAAAATCTCCTCATAAACATATCATAAAACAAAATGAAATAAATGTATAAAAAAAAAATTTTTTTTGTGATTCGAACCAAGGATTTCGGATCGGAAGCCCACATTGCTAGCCGCTGGGCTATCGCGCTGTGCTGCCGCCGCTGGCTTAAAAGTTATTTTGTTCGTCGCTACGTTTATATGAAACTGGCACGGGCAAACGAATCCATATGTATGAAAAGGATAGAAAATCACACGTACACAAAATTTTTGGCACGATTTTCCCAACGCTTTTAACAACGTGATTGTAAAGGGGCGTGGTTAGTGATAGTTTAACGACCACGCGTGGCGGTTACGTGAAGGGTAACGTGACCGCCACTCTTCTTGCTGGGATACAAAAAAGTGTAATTGTGTTAGAGTTTCGGTCACGCAGGTTTTGCTGGGAAGCCAATTTCAAAGGAACAACTCACAAATAATGTGGGTTAAAGTGTGTTAGTATGTGTGCCATGTTAGAGAGACAAATGTAGAGTTGCTAAAGAGCGGCAAGTTGGATGCTCGTGAGTGCTTAGCAAATGTTGGTGCGTTATGTGTTTTTGAATGTGTTCGGTAATTTGCTATGTAGATAATAGGAATTCGATTACAGAGAATTCATGGGAAACTGGAAGGCTGGCTAGAGTGGGCACCTTTGAGGCGCGCTCTCTGTGCGAAGAAATGACGAAGGTCAGTGTTTGAGTTGAAAAATATCAAAAGGTCACAGAAAGCAGAGCCGCAGCAGAAAGAAGGCTCATTACTCAATTATTCAAACCAAGTTGAACTATTTTGCAATGCCAAATTTATTGCTTTATTAATTCGAAATGAAAAATGCAAACTTATTTAATAGCAAATTCGAGATATGCCAGCTCGTAATGAGCAAACGTTTAAATTGAATAAAAAGTTTAAGCCTATGGAGGAAGGCATATTTTAAAGACACATTTTGATTATCATACAAAGTGACACAAAATTAATTATGCTATCGGATTATTTATATTTTTTACAAATAGTGCAGTACGTCAATCATAATTGAAATTTGTGAAGTGTACAGCTGCTGTATAAAAACAGACAAGCAATGGCGAGCGTAAAGGTCAAAAGTCATCACTCAATATAATTTCTTTATTTATTATTTTCTTTAATTTTATTTAATAATTTTCAAATACAAAACTGGATAATTAATTTTGCGCCACTAGAAACGTCAAACAATTTCATTACTCAAAGTCATTTTTTTATTTAATTTTTTTTAAATTTTATTTAATAAAATACAAAACTGGATGATTAATTTTGCGCCACCTGAAAATTCAAAAAATTTCATCACTCAAAGTAATTTTTTTATTTAATTTTTTTTAATTTTATTTAATAATTTTCAAATACAAAACTGGATGATTAATTTTGCGCCACCTGAAAATTCAATAGATGCTGTGTTTGTGAGATATCTTGATAATATTTCATCCAATACTTTTGTAACGTACTTTACTTATCATCGACCAATCGTCACAGTAATACCGGCAGAGGAAACATCGAATATAACTATTACTTTCATCTGTGACAATATTTAAATTGTGGCTCGATATTAATATCGAATTTTGATATCACATGTAAATAAATGTTTATTAAATAAAGTTACCATTTTCTGTAAGAAATTCGTAATACTTAATTTTTTCATTAGGCTATATTTAATTCCTGTAATAATATTATCTTTAATGTATATTACTTGTACACACACGATGTTTCACATCTGCCAGGCGTCCCATGACGGCTCACATTTTTCGTTTTTTATTATAGTATTTTTATTAATAACAATAAAGGATTAAACGCGGACTTGTTTTTTTTTGTAGTTGCATGAGAACTATAGATATCGATGACTATGGTTTGACACTTGAGAAAAGCAAACTGTGTTGACATTTCTGTGTAGAGTATATCTTTTTAAGTTGGCAAGTCTTCGTGAATCGTTCAACGCCAAAATAACGTTTATGGAAATTTATTTTGAAAAAAATAGATCTGTTCGCGAAGTTCTCAGAACACTTGCGGCATCGGGATTTATTTCTTTCGAAATGAGGAAGGAGCTGCAGTTACGGTAAATGGCGAGCGCTACGCGCCATGCTGACTAAATTTTTGTTTCCAAAAATTAATCCGCTAAACATCGATGACAATGTGTGGTTAAAAAATTGTACTGATTGTAACTCGTAGTCGCAGTTGCCTTATGCTGAATATCATATTCAAAAATATGCCAAAAATTAAATGTCATGAAATTATCTAAACATAAATTATAATAAAAAAATTAAGCCCAACAATATTTCTGGTGTTATCATTTACCCAAACTTTTGCTGAAAACTCCGAATAAAACGTTTGAATTTTTGGTGATAATTTGTTGTATTTTTTTGAACTCTGTACAAAGCTTAAAACTTGAAGTTATAACTTATAACTGTGAGTTGTAGTATGAACTATTTATATGTTGGGTTGCAGCGGTTGTCTACTATAGGAGACATTTCATATCCAGTTCAGTAGCTAATTGTTGTGTACGCTCTTTAAGCAGATCCTGCATATCCGGTTCCAGCTTCAATATTTCCACAGCTTCCTTCAGCAATTCCATTACTTCCTCAACCTTTTCAGATACATTTTCTGCTGTCAGCAACCCTTTTGCGTGTTCACGTTTTATTTGCTCCACCAATGCTTGTTGCAGATCGAGCAACAGGTTGCCACGAAATATGCTCCAGCCACCGTCGAGCACTTCCGCCACTTCCAGCAGCTCCTGACAAAGTTCCATCTTGCGCTTCACAGCCGCGTCATTCATTTCTAGTAGATATCAGATGTACATATTTTTTTTAAGTATTGAACTACATATTTAATGAAATGAAGGTAAGTATATTCTTACCTCGTATTAGAAACCCCGGCAAATTTCCGTACAGCTGCGTTAACGCATATTTTACTTGCAGTACGTGAGTATTCTTCTCATGCAACGTGTCACGGTAGCGATGGATGAACTCTTCAAGCGCATTGGGTGACTTCTTGTTCAACGTCTCGATTTCTTTCAGGATGGCGTTGTTACCCAAATTGATCTGTTTGGCGGGTATTTCGTGTGGGCAAAGTTGGCACTTCCACACTGCACCATTGTCTAACGGATCGGTAGAAATTATCTGAAACAAATATATGTATGTACGTATACATCTAGTAAATTGTTCAATTCCGTTACCCTTTCGACTCACCTTGCCCACTTTGCATCTGCTGCATAATATGGCGCCCGCAAATGTGCCCAATTCCTCGGGATCCTTGCAACGCGCACAGGTACATTCAAAACATTTCGCCTCCTGTATATGCTGACGGCGCATGGGTGTGCATTTCAGCGGCTGTGTATAGGAGGTCGCAATGACTTCACCCTTAGCTATATTTTGCTTCGCTATGAAGAGTATCTGCATCTGCTCGTCGAAGGTGTGGCGCGCATTCGAAACACAATCGTGTGAGATCATCGCTGCATTTAAATAGATTGCGCGCAGTTTCTGTGCTGTCGCTGTTTGGCGCACCTCGAAAGCATTGGTATCCAAGCGGGCTGCAATGCGCAACACATCATCATCGCTCCACTCACTGAAACCCATTACCGTCTTAATGAACGTAAGTAAATTAGCGCTGAGTATCTTATAGAGTGGCGTATTTATGCGTTCACTGAGATGGTCTTCCAGATTGGCGAAGCGATCAAATAACTCTGGACTTTTATTTTGCAGTAGAATGCAACGTAGCGGTAGAATAGCGCAGTACGCTGACTCCTTTTTACGTATCTGCTCTTTGGTGGGATCGTAGTCGATTTTGGCATTGAATTTTCGAACCGCCATCAGTTCGCACTCATCAATATGCATCGATGAGCTTTCGCATTGCGGACCGCACATGGGCCACGAGCAGCGAGTGCACTTGTAGAAATTTGTTTGTGGCGGCACAGGTGCGGGCAATAAACGATGACATCCCAAGCAAATGGGTGCGCTGGCCACTTTGGGACCGTAGATGAACGGCTTTTCGCGCAGGAAAATTTCACCTTTTTTGATGTCGCGTGTGGCTCGCAAGTGACGACCGAGGGTGTTATTTATAGAGACCTGTAAAAGCAAGTGGGAATTGAGGATTATACATATTTAATTGGAAAAGTGACCTATATGCCAGTAAATAACTTATATACAGGGCCCGCCATCTATCGTTACGGATTTGAACTAGGTATTATTTGAAGAATGGTAACACTTAGCTGTCATCTGATTTGACAGAAAATTAGTTTTATTCTTCTGCTGAACGAAAATGGTTGTGTATACGCTCAAAGAACGCGGGGAAATATTGCGACATTACTTTGAAAATCATGGTAATGTTGCAGAATGTGTACGAATGTGTACTTGAAGAAGATGAAGACTTTTGCCGAAATATCATCTTTTCGGATGAAGCTCATTTCCATCTCGGCGGGTATGTTAACAATTGGCGCATTTGGGGCTCAGAAAACCCGCACGCACTCGAAGAAAAGCCAATGCATTCACAACGAGTCACTGTTTGGTGCGGATTTTGGTCGAGAGGCATCATTGGTCCATTTTTCTTCGAAAATGAGCGAGGAGTGGCCGTAACCGTCAATGGAGAGCTTTACCGGGCCATGTTCAACGAATTTTTGTTCCGAGAAATTGAAGAGGAGGATATTGGTGGCATTTGGTTCCAACAAGATGGCGCTACTTGCCACACAGCGAATGCTACGATCAATCTTTTGCGCACTGTCTTCGAAGATCGCATTATCAGCTGAAATACTGATATCGTTTGGCCGCCTCGGAGCTGCGATTTGACGCCGTTGGATTATTATCTTTGGGGTGCCGTCAAAGACCAGTGTTATGCCAAGAAACCAGCAACAATTGATGCACTGAAGACCGACATACGCGATGTCATAGCTGAAATACAGCCGCATACAATCGAAAATGTGTTGAAAAATTGGACCGATCGTATCGGATGGTGCATGGTTAGCCGAGGCAGCCATATGAATGAAGTTGTGTTCCATCATTAACCGGAAGGATTGTACTTCAAAATAAAAAAAACAGTTTGGAAAAATATTGAGTAGTTTATTTTTTATAGCATTTTTAATTCCGTAAAGTTATATGGCGGACCCTGTATATACATACACATGCCCCACAAAGTCTGCGTTCACCCTACAGTAACTTTTTAGTGAATGAAACACACAACCTGATTTTATAATTTTTATAAATTTGTATATATTTATATGTTTATTATATGTTTAAGTTTCAAAACCAAAACTAAATTTCAAGATTCCTCACATAAGTTTTTAGATAACGGTGAATAATGGCTGCAACAAGTAAATAAAGCGACCATAAAGTCTGCGTTCAGTCTTAAAGTCTAATACAAAAACATGATATGCTATATGCAAAAATCAAATCTAATATTTAGTTGGATATCCACGTTGCTTCAGGACTTCACTCAGCCTATTTGGCATTGAACTTACAAGTTTCTCTGTTTCCTCTGCTGTTATCTTCCTGCATTCTGCCTGCATGAGACTCCGCAAAACCTCTTTCCTAGTAATCACTTGCTGACGAATTCTTTTTTCCAATAGATCCCACAGATGCTCGATGGGGCTAATATTTGGGACTCTGGCGGTGTTTTAAGCTGTTTTGGGGCGTTGTACAAGAGCCAAAGCATAACGATCTCGGTTGTGTGCTTCGGGTCGTTATCTTGTTGAAACCAAAATGTTTTGGATAAGCCGAGATTTTCTGCACTTTGCTTTAAATTCCGTTTTAGTATGTTTAAGTATCCCCATTTATCCTTCGTCGAATCAATAAATTCTAACTGACCCACCCCATTTGCTGCCATGCAGCCCCAAACCATAACCCCGCCACCTCCGTGCTTAACCGTCCCAACAAGATTTTGTTTTCAAGAGCAGTTCCACAATTTGACGGCCTTTTATTCCGAATATACAAAATTTACTTTCGTCTGAAAATATTACTTTTTTCCAGAACTCGGGAGGCTTATTTATGTACTCATTAGCAAACTGAATGCGTTTACGTCTGTTCACAAGAGAAATGAAAGGCTTTCTTCGGGCGCCTC
The DNA here is from genome assembly GCF_027943255.1 of Anastrepha obliqua. Classification (NCBI taxonomy): domain Eukaryota; kingdom Metazoa; phylum Arthropoda; class Insecta; order Diptera; family Tephritidae; genus Anastrepha; species Anastrepha obliqua. Next base: position 124,885,695 of record NC_072894.1, read on the forward strand.
TACCCTGGTATCCAGCTTGACGTAGAACTTTTCTGGTAGTTTCAGCGCAAAAACTTTTTGTTTTCTTTGGCAAGTTGATTATAGAACGCTCTTCCCGGGTCGATGATTTTTTCGGACGCCCTGACCCGGGCTTAGATGTAAAAATTCCAGTTTGCCGAAAATTTGTTACAACTCCCTGAATAGAGGAATACGTTCTCAGAATAGATTTTCCAATATTTCGGAAACTTTTTCCGTCTTTTCACATTTTTATAATTATTTTCCTCTTAGAAACGCTTATTTCTTTTCCCTTTCCTTCCATGTTCTTTAACTATCTCCAGTTATAAATAAAATGTTCAACTAAGTTTTGTTAACATTCAGTCGAAGTAATGCGCTATCAAAAATTAATATAAGGTTGTCAAAAAAGTCTTGCGGTATTTTTATTGAATTTTCAATTGTTCATAAAATTGGTTATAATAATGCGATTTAAGTCAAATATGCGCCGTTTTGTTCGATGACGAGTTCCCAACGAGATGCCAACTTCATAATGCCCCTCTTATAAAAGCTCGCTTCCCTATTGTCAAAAAACTTGGATAGCCAATTTTCACAGGACTCTCTTGTGGACAACTTCCGACTACCAAGCACCCATACATCGAGCTTCTTTTTGAATCCAAGCTTCTTCAAATGGTATACAACGGTTTGATGACTCATGCCCAGCTCTTGGCGGACGCTACGGCAGCTACTATGCCGGTGTCTTTCGATTAATTCAGCGATTTTATCGCAATTTTCGACGACAGGCCTTCCAGACCGTGGCGCATCTTCGATCACCTCTGCACAAGAACGAAAACGTTGAAACCATCGTTGTGCAGTGGAAATGGAAACTGTATCGGGTCCATAAACTGCACAAATTTTATTCGCAGCATGAGATGCATTTTTGTCTTTATCATAGTAGTACTGTAAAATATGCCGTATTTTCTCTTTATTTTGCTCCATGTTTGCGACGCTATAACTCACGAACGACTAAAAGCAAACAACAATTAATCAAACACGTGTTAGCACGTGAAAAGAGCTTTCCAAAAAGCTCTAGCGTGAATCGATGCGACGAATACAACTAGAACTACGCGCTTGCAAAGACAAGCTTGCGGAAATACCGCAAGACTTTTTTGACAACCTTATATATAGTAAACAAGGAAAAATATCTTAAAATTAACGGTATCATTAAAATAAACAGGCTGAACGCAGACTTTTTCGTGTCACATTTACATGCTGCTGAAATTATTTTCTCGTTATCTAAAAAGTGAAGTGGGGAATCTTGTTTTTGTTTTTGCCCTTGATTTCAATTTAATCATAATATTCTAGTTTGTTTTTAATAAATTTAAGAAGGCTATTCGGGTGAACGCAGACTTTGTGTGGCATGTGTATATATTATAATTGGCGCGTACACCCTTTATGGGTCGTAAACATACGTTATTTCATTTTGTGCTGGCACCCGAATGTACACGACCAAAAAAAAATCAGCCAGTCTACTGCTATCACATTCAATAGATTCGCTTTGACCGCAACTAATTTTTTTAATAATTAAAAGATAAACGAATTAATACAAAAGCATTTTGGATATTGGTTGCGTCAACTGCATTTTAAGGAGATTGCCCGATTGCTTCATTTCTTTTTTATTTATTTTACTTAATTATTTTTGGGGATTTTAGCACAGAAGCCCCCTTACCCCGTTGGTAATGCCACGAATGCTGACTTCCAAGCCATCAGTCGTAGGCCATTTCTTCAAATGATTCGTTCATCGAGATTTATAAGCACATACATACATACCTTGCTTGTTGCTTGTATGTATGTATGTATGTATAAACGTGTATGGCATCCCCACGAACTTATTCTCGCAGCCACCTGTTGCCTTAGCTCGTTGTATAAACAAACTGGTAAAAATAAATATTTACTCAAGTGTTTCAATATCATTGCGTCCCGTTACATTATTCTTTCCTCTAATGCTTCTCTGTGATTTTCCGCGTGTCACGCAATGTTGGCAGCACGACCAACTGATCGGCCGACCACCTGCAACATGTCTGACTACAGGTTAATCACCTTCTTCGTAATGGCAAATTTGATTTTGTGCCAACAAAATTAAAATAATTCGGGCAAACGAAAAGGGTGATTGTACCTAAAAAAAAATAGCAGACAGTTGCAATTAATTAATTTCTAATTTTAACGAGCAATTAGTTGTGCCCGATTAAACGATATTTGTTGAAAAGTAATCGCAATTAGCAGGATTTTTCGTACGCATATTCAAATAATTGCAGACAATCTCAGGAACTATTTTGAGTGAACGCTGATAACGCCAGCTTAAAAACAGTTGAGGAGTGTTTTTTACCCAAGGAGCGAGTCATTCAATTCTAATATAAAATTACAAAATTTACATAAATTACACTGTGTGACAAAAAAAAAATTAAATATACTTTTATGGAGACCTAGCACAACTTATGGCTATAGAAAAACTAAACAAAATGGTATAGGAGAAATTTCCAATACACCCCCAAAATCTCATTTTATGGCCATAAAACCGTTTTTCAGTAGGTTGATGTGAAGAATCACTCCTAACTTCGCCAATTTCCATCCGATTTCGAATTAGTTCGAAAGAACAAAAACAAGCCTTTTTGACAGTTTATTGACAATTTTTCTGAAATGACAACTGACGAGACTGTAGACGGAAGTATTTGGAATTTTTATATTTTTTCTCTATTTTTTCAACTTTGACATAATTTTTACGATATTATCCGATATTGAGGATTTTTTTTAGTACACTACCTTAATAGTAAATTTAATTTTGCGTCGAATGAGCTATAGTTGACTGTAATTGAATTAAAATTAATAGAGTTGTGTTTTTTCGCCGCTATTATGGTTACTTGTAGCAAATGAAATGCTTAAGAAACTTGACGGAGGGGCACCAAAACTAGTGGCATATGCCGATGACATAGCTATAGTAGTTACGGGAAAGTACCGGGACACCATCAGTAATGTGATGAACAACACTCTCAAAATGATACACCAATGGACATATCGCGCAGGGCTAGGGATAAACGCGGGAAAAACGAACATGGTACTTTTTACCAGGAAGTACAAAGTCCCGGCGTGGAACCTCCCGAAGCTAGGCAACAACGAACTACTTCTCAAAGATTGTGCGAGGTACCTCGAAGTAATACTGGACAGCAAATTGCTGTGGAAGCACAATGTTGAGGAGAGGGTGAAAAAGGCCAGTAATGCGTTGTACGCATGTAAAAGAATGCTGGGCATTACTTGGGGTCTATCACCCTCTCTGATGCATTGGTGCTACACGGCAGTAGTTAGACCGATATTGCTGTATGGAGCCTTAGTATGGTGGACTGCGACAAGAAAACCGACATACTTAATGCCACTGGAAAGGATTCAACGACTCGCTGCTCTACGCATAACAGGAGCGATGAAAACCACTCCAACGGCGGCGCTGGAAATGATACTCAGCATGCCACCTATTGACCTCATGGCGGAAAGCCTGGCAGCGAAATCCGCGAGGAAGCTAATGGCTGTGGGGGTATTCACCTGCAGAACCTTCGGTCACAGCTCAATAGGAAAGTGGAGCTCAGGTGGCACGGACTACATGACTCCGTACTTTAATTGGGAGAGAAGGTTTCGCACTACAATTGAAGAGGAGGGAGGGCACAAAGGCATGAAGCCTGGCCATAGAACTTTTCACATCTATACAGACGGCTCTAAAACTCTAGACGGAGTGGGAGCGGGTATTTACTGCTCAAAACTAGGGATAAGGCAGCCTATCAAGCTGCCAGACCACAGCAGTATTTTCCAAGCGGAAGTTTTTGCTGTGGGGAAAGCGGCAGAGCTAGCGTACACTAGAACAAGAAAGAACTCAACAATTAATATATACGTGGATAGTCAAGCAGCAATAAGGTCATATTGTATTGTATTAAGTCCAAAAATGTTCGATGGAGCAGGGAGGCCATAGAAAGGCTAGCCGCATAAAGTAGGCTGTATATCTACTGGGTACCTGGTCACAAAGGCATTATGGGGAACGAAATAGTAGATGAGATAGCAAAACGTGCTGTTAGACTACCTTTTGAGCAAGAGAATGACATACCAAAACCGCTAAACACAATATACAACGAAATGGACGACCACATGAAAAGGCAAGTGGAAGCTAGGTGGACTAATCTGACCACATGCAAAACAGCAAAAGTCATTTGTAGAACTAACGACAAAAAACTGACTCAATTCGTTCTTACGCTCTCGCGAAAGGACTGCAGAACTATCATAGGTATGCTAACAGGTCATAATCTATTGGCTGCACATGCGTACAAATGGGGATTGCTAACACGAACAATGCAGAAAATGCAGAGAGGATGTTGAGGAAACTTTAGAACACCTTCCGTGCGTTTGTCCGGCACTATAAAAAACGCGACTAAGATGCCTGGGAGCCCCTTTGTTTGAGGGTCTGGAAGACGTCTCAAAAGCGGAGCTCCCAGCCCTACTTAGATTCGCCAAAAACGCTGACATCCTACATGATGTCTACTTTAGGTATTCATAGAGGTCGGTCTCCATCTGGTATCGCTAGGGACCAAAAGGTCTATGCGTGGCTTATTGCCAACCAGGCTAACCTAACCTAACCTATTATGTCGTTTTCGAGACATCTTTAAATAACGGTTTTGGACTATAGAAAAAATGGTACATCTAAAAAATTATACATTCATATAATTTTTTTATCATATCTACACACAGATGAGGCGAATCAATAGAAACATACCTATTTTCAAATAAAAGTCCCAAGTTGACATAATAGATTTAAAAATTTAAAGGCAATCATAAACCTTTAGGGACTTGTAACATCCTGGACATTTTGTAACGCCCACTATGTGTGAAAATGGAGAAGCTCAACAATCTAAAGGGTGTTTTTTTAGAGGTTAGGTTTTCAAGATGAAATAAAACGTATATAATTTAAGGTTATGGCCAAGAATTTAGCTTTATTATAAAGATAAGGGTTTGCCATTATGTTTTAAAAATGATTTCGGGCAAGTGGCCGCCGCGGCTGGCTCGAATAAATTCCAGCCGAGAGGCCCAATTTTCGACCACTTTTTGCAGCAATTGGGGCCGTATGTCAGCAATAACGCGCCGAATATTCTCTTCCAAGACGTCAATCGTCTCGGGCTTATCTGCGTAGACAAGCGACTTCACATAGCCCCACAAGAAATAGTCCAGCGGTGTTATATCGCACGATCTTGGAGGCCACGCCACAGGTCCACGGCGCGAAATAATGCGCTCACCAAAAGTTTCCTTCAATAAATCGATTGTTGCGTTGGCTGTATGGCATGTAGCGCCGTCTTGTTGGAACCAAAGGTCGTCCACATCAACATTGTCCAATTCAGGCACGAAAAAGTCATTAATCATGGCTCTATAGCGCTCTCCATTGACTGTAACATTATGGCCGGCTTCATTTTTAAAGAAATATGGACCAATGATTCCCTCTGCCCATAGAGCACACCAAACAGTGACTTTTTGAGGGTGTAACGGCGTCTCAGCAATGGCTTGTGGATTATGTTCACTCCAAATGCGACAATTTTGCTTATTGACATACCTATTCAACCAAAAGTGAGCTTCATCGCTGAACAAAAACCATTATTTTCGAAACGCGCGAACCGAACCATTATTTTCGTAATAAATTTGCACGATTTGCAAACGTTATTCAGGTGTAAGTCTATTCATTATGAAATGGCAAACCAAACTGAGCATAAATCAAGTGACAGCTGTCAAAAAGACCATCTACGAAAAAAGTAGTGCCAACTTGAAAACCTAACCTCTAAAAAAAACACCCTTTATTAGAACAAAAGATGGCTTTTGTATTATATCTTGCTAATGAACTGCGGTTTCAATGACTTTGAAACCTCGAAGTTATTTCAGTGCGAATGTCCAATTCATAGATGACTAGATACGAAACTCTTTTTCTCGTGAGAGCGCTGAAAAATGTGCATTTTTTATAATATTCGTCAGTAATGCCACACCGGAAGGAACTTTGAGTGGGTTTTTTTAAACAAAAACTGGGAATTTTTAGTTCCCACACCGCCGTTGAGGTTAGTATATACGAGTAGTGCGCGGTTACCTAATAGCGTTATATCACCCGTATACACCTACATATAGTGTAATAAAAATAAGCACAATCAGCATAAAATTCAAAAATAAGCAAAAAAATCAAAAACATTTAAATGGAATTATTCAATGATATACAATTGATATACAAATGCTATTTTTTTTTTTTTTTTTATTATTATTTACATTGTAACTAGTTAATAAATTATAAACTAACGAACAATTTGGATTTAATTTTGTACAATACAACTAAATTTAAAAATACTCTGCATCAGGCTTGCAGGGAAATGGGCTACTGCGTGAGTTGGTGCGGTTTTTTTCGTTTCAGCCTTTCTTTCCATTTAACGGGATCAATTAGGGCTGAGGCTTCGCTATTTACATGGTGGCGTAGTCTTTCCAAGGTCGCGTTCGATATCGGTGTTACGGACGTACTAAGGTGCATTAACAGCGCATAGTAGTACCTTATTTTGGAATCTTTGTATGGATTTTATGTTGGTTGAGCTTGAGCAGCCCCATAGCTGGATCCCATATGTCCAAATTGGTTTAAGCACCTGCTTATATAAAAGAATTTTATTGTATAGGGATAAGGCTGATTGGTTGCCCATAAGCCAGTACATATTTCTAAATCTGATATCTACCTCTTCTCTTTTCTTTTTAACGTGAGCATTCCATCTAAGCTTGGTATCTAGTGTCATACCTAAGTATTTGGCGGTGTTGTGATACGGGATTTGTACGCCGTTTATATGTAGTGGCAGATATTTGATTTTCTTCTGTGTGAAGTCTAAATGAACCGATTTTGTTTCGTTTAGTTTTATGCGCCATTTAATGGTCCACTCGGAGATTTTATTTAAATAAATTTGAAGGTTTTTGATTGAGTCAATCTGAGTTTCTCCTACCTATAAGATGGCTGTGTCGTCAGCAAAAGTTGCTGTGGAGCAATTTATGTCAATAGGTAGATCACACGTAAAAGAATATAAAGAATGGGCCCCAGTACGCTGCCCTGTGGGACGGCAGCTTTAATTTCCTTAAGTTCGGAATATGTGTCTTCGTATTTTATTCGGAAAAAACGATCGGATAAGTACGATTTTAGAACATTAAAATATTGTATTGGTAGAAGCGCATTTATTTTGTTGAGGAGCCCAATGTGGCAAACTTTGTCAAAGGCTTTAGACACGTCGAGAAAGACAGCAGAGCACACCTTTTTTTCCTCAAAGGCGTTTTCAATGATGCGAGTAATTCTGTGCACTTGATCGATGATAGAATGTTTTGTGCGAAAACCAAATTGATGCACTGGTATTATATTTCTTTGCTTAATAATTATGTTGAGACGTTTGGCTAAAAGCTTTTCCATCAGTTTTGATATAATTGGTAGGAGCGAGATAGGCCGATAAGATGTGACATCATGCGCTGGCTTCCCTGGTTTATTAGACATAATTATTTCAGCAGTTTTCCAATATATTGAGATATGGTGCAATTTGAATGTGGCGTTTATTATTTCAGTAAACCTAGATATCGTGCATTGAGGAAGTTGTTTTAAAATTTCAGCAGTAATAAGATCATACCCAGGCGCTTTTTTTGATTTTAGTTTATTTATTTCACCAAGCAATTCGGAATCCGTAACAAGGGGAATTTCGGCATCAGTTTCATAGGTAAGTGGCTGCATTCCGGCTATCCTCGACGTGTCATATGGCTTAAAGATGCCCTCGAGGTACTCAGCAAAAACATTAGCTTTTTCTTTACTGCTTTTAGCCCAAGAACTGTCTTCTTTTTTGATTGGTGGGTACTGTGTTACTGGCTGTGAAAAGTTTTTTGTACATTTCCAGAGCGAGTAATCAGTGCTGCGTTCGTTCGATAAGCTCTTTAGATACGTACTCAGAGATCTGTTTTTAAAATCTTTGCTGCCATCGTCCTCGTATTTTGCGTTTTTCTGCGACCATATCTTTAATATCTTTGGTATATTTATGACCTGATGTGACAAACTTTTTTTCCGAAGTGCTACTCCAGGCTGCCAGTTGTATAAGGTTAGATAATCTTAATATTTCATCATCTAAATCGGAAGTGTTGGTAATTTCTGCATTGTGATTATCCGCGGTTAAAACGTTCCTAAAATATTCCCAATCCGTATATTTATTTGTTAGCGTAAATGGCAATTTCTTGATAAGCGCATTTTCATATAATGTTAATAAAATTGGAGAATGATCCGAGTTCATATCCAACCCGCTTTCTATGGTGATATAATTAGCTGATATTTTTTTGGCAATGAAAAAATCGATTAGGTCGGGTATTTTTTGTGAATCCGTTGGCCAGTATGTTGGAGTCCCAGTAGAAAATGTTATACATCCAGTCTGTTGAAGAGCTTTGCATAATTCTCTACCTTTTGTAGTGGTTAATCTCGAGCCCCAGTGTGTGTGCTTCGCAATGAAGTCACCGCCCATTAAAAATCGGTTGTCGTGACTATTAATTAGCTCTATGTATTGGTCGCATTTGATCTGATGTTTTGGGGGACTATAGACTGCAGTGACTGATAAATTCCTATCACTCTCCACTGTTATGGTTATTGCTTGAAATTCAGGTATAGAGATGCTGCCTTCTTCGTAATGCTTTATATTGTTTCTTATAATAATAGCAGCGCCTCCTCGTGCGGCGTTGTTTGGGTGAATTGAATGGTATGTATTGTAGTTTTTGAATTTGATATATGACTGCTTGGTAAAGTGCGTCTCAGATATTAGGCAGATGTCGATTTTTTCGGTTTCTAAAATCATTTCCAGCTCGCTTTGATGTTTAAACAAGCCGTTTGCATTCCATAGCATTATTTTTAAAAATTTAGTCATTTTTATTCAACTAGGTGTAGTGTTTTTTCGATCTTCTGCAATCTCTTTTCTAGTGCAGTCATATACTCGTTTTGTGTCGTTATTTTTTCCAATATTTGTTGTAGTATGTTAGCGTTTTCCGAGTGATTGTTTCCTTTTACTACCTGTGAGAATGTGGGTCTTTTAAGTGGTGTAGTATTGTTTTGCAAAATTGGTTTGCTGGTAAGGTTATTTGGGTAGCTACCTATAATATTTTTATTTATATTTTTGCCTTGAGTACTATTTATATTATTTTTTATTTTTGAGCCAGCTCGTTGATCACGTATCTTTTGTAGTTCTTTGGCAACAACACATCCCCTGTAGTTCGCAGGATGGGACTCACCACAATTGCAGCATTTTGGTTGTTGTTGTTCAAGCTTTGTGCATTCAATCGTTTTATGCTTCCCTGCGCATTTGACACACCTTGGTTGTTTGCCACAGTAGTTTTGCGTGTGCCCATACGCCTGGCATGATTTGCATTGCGGTATGAGTTTTGATTGCCTCACTGCTTCTATAGTAACAACAGAGTGTAAGATAGTTTTTATTTCATGTATTTTCTTAATGTTTTCACTGGAATCAAACGTAATGAGAAACATATCTAAAGGTTCTTTAGTTTTCCATTTCAATTTATTGACTGCGCTGATGGTTTTAAGTCCTTGTGTTTGAAGATTTGATATTATTTCTCCTGGATCACTCGTATGATGCAAGTTCTTTACCATCACCTTAATCGGCCGGGCTTGCTTGTTTTCATATGTATACCAAGATAGGTTTTTATTGGTCAGCATTTTTGTCAGGTTTCTATAGTCATCAGGATCTGATGCATTGATTTTGTAAGTATTATTGTTTAGAAGTTTAATAAGAAACTCTTTTTTCATTTCCTTTTTCGCAATATTAAAAATTTGTTAGTAATCGCATTCTCCAGATATCATTATTGGTGGAGGTCGCGGGATTTTCTTCTCTTTTTGCTCAAAGGATGATTTTGCAGTAACTTTTGAGTTAGAAGCCTGTATTTTAGGTGATACTTCAGCCTTCCTTTTCTTACTTGGCCTTTTTTTTAGGATCCAATCCGTCTCTCGTGCAAGTTCCTCTTCATCCGTTTCATATTGTACGTTAGTATCATTTTTTTTAGGAGGTGTACTATTTTTTTTATGACAATAATAAAGTAATGAACTCGAAAATATATAAATAAACACATACATAAAATATTGTAATTTTTTAATATAAGAATAAAGCTAAAGCAGATAACCTTTAATTTTTTATTACTTAATAATAGTTAAGCAATAATTAAATATGTTTGCAAAATATTTCAAACTTAAATTCAAATGGTACAGACATAAACCAACACACAGTTTTCAATAAAATTACCTTTTACATGCAATGTATTCATATATGTACACAAGACAAATTGAAAGCAGAAGCCGAAAAGGAAAATTCTATTGTACAAACTCCCTTCAGTTTCAATGAAATTAATTTTAAGACAAATAACTATAAACATTTCAATCGCATCATTCCTCCATTCAGCAAAAACGAACTGTTTTCGTCAGTTATTTCTGGCGCGTTTCTTCTGGCAGCCCGCCATTTCGCCTATCAGCTATTTAAAATCCCATAATGTGTGAATGCTGCCAAGTTTTGAAACGAGCTCATAGGCGCGTTCTCTCTCAAAATTAAAGAGTTTCGCATCTTATTATCTATGGCCCAATTCTCAGCCTTGCCAGTCAAATCATCTCCCGATCTGACATGATAGTCTTATGTTGAAAACAGTGAACAACGTAAACGCAGTCCCCTGTCAGCTGTTACGATCAAACTAATGAGAACCCCATGTAAATGAAAAATTCCTTCCTTCCGTATCGTAGTATCGTAGATTTTATTTCACGATATTTAAAAATTCCCGCAATACCCTGTCAGCTGATTGCTCTCTCACCACACAGTGTTGCCAAGCAGTACATTTCGAAATCATTTACAAAATAAACTTAGAAAAATTTTAATTTTTATTAAAATAACTTAAAAACACTGTTGAATAACGTTAATTATAGATAAATGAACTATTTGCATTTGTTGGTTTTGGGCTTTGGTTTATTAAACAATGAAAAATTGTAACTGATAGCGGGGATGTGTGAAAATTGTGTAAGCAAAAATATCAATGGCAACATTGTGTAGATACAACCAAACACAAACACACACAAACCGATGTATTGTGTAAATATGTAATTAAAAAAACGCAGTTGTTCTCACGGGATGAGTTTTTGTGCTCGTTAGGGGCTGCGGTAAGGTACTGCGTACGGCGTTCACTGTTTTCAGCATTATGCTGCCATCCTTCTTCTATACCGGTTACCTTTGTTGAAGAAAACTGATTTTTATTTTTGGAGAAATATGGTGTGATTATGTCAAGCCGTGCTGAACAGGAAGGCGACAAGGCTTATTTAGTAATCAAGGAAAATTGCACAAATTTAGTAAAATGGATGGTTTTAATGGATCGCCACTAAATCTGTGGACTTTCAACGAAACAACTTATAGGACTTTTGTAGTGTCTGCTTTCAGTTTAATAAATCCTGACCTTTCAAAAGTAACTTAAAATTCTTGAATTACAGTCGTGAATGATTAACATTTAAAGTGGTGCACTAAGGAATTTACTGCTTGACAGGTAAAAATCGCTTAGGGGTTAGGGGTAGTTAGAATTTTCAAAAAAAAATGATTTTTTAAAATACTGTGTGAAAATTTGAATTGAATCCGACAAATACTTTTCCGAGTTATTCAACAATTAACAAAAGCCGCTCGGGCGCTTCGGAGCTTGATAGCAAAACTTTAAATGCGTTGATCTCACAACTATGTTTTTGGACTGGTGATCACTGTAACTTAAAAGCCGCTTGGTAGATTTCAATAAAATGTATACTGTTTTTGAAAAACATAAAAAACTCGTGTTTGAACGATTTTTCAAAAATTTCAACTTTTTTTTAAACAATTAATTGTCAATTTTTTTCTCGAAAAATTGAAAAATATTTCCTGAGGCCGCCATATTGTTAATTTTGAAAAAAGCTTCGATCAGACACAAGATTATTATTAATAAAATTAATTTCTTTTGTCTGATTGATTTTAGATGAATCTCTACTCTAAGGAGCCGTAAGGGACTACTGAAGTAACGGACTCCTCACAAACAGCTATAACTTTTAAATTAAATTAACTATTATTTTTTTTAATTTTTCTAAAGTCAAGTTGAAACATGATAATTTTGGTAAAATAAAGCAAATGACTAGCAAAAAAAAGATTGAAAATCATAATTTTTTCGGGTTGCTGATTACCCCTAATCCCTTAGTCGAGTTTAGATGTTTTATCAAAAGGTCACCGAAATAGTAACGGTCTGAACACAAACAGCTATAACTTTTAAATTAAATTAATTATTATTATTTTTTTTTTTATTTTGCTAAAGTCAAGTTGACACATGATAATTTTTGTAAAATAAAGCAAATGACTAGCAAAAAAAAAAAGATTGAAAATACCTTAATAGATTTATGATTCTTAAAAATCAGTAAAAAATATTTAGAAAACCTGGAATTTCACGGTAATTTATTTTTTATAAAACAAAACTTGTAAGGGTTAAAATGTGATTGTCTATCAGCATTAAATTAGTTTTAGTTTTATATAACTTTGAGCCATAAATGTGACCTGGTCTACGAAAAGGTACCTTACGTGCGAAAACAAGTTTTCGAGAATACAGCAGTTAAAGTTTAAACTTCTAAAAACCCTTGTAACTTTTTAAATATTAATATTTTTCAATCCGGTTTGGCTTATTTTCTTCAGCATAGATCACAGTATCAATAAAATCACAGAAGCAGTGAAAAATATTTTTTTTATATATAAATAAATAAGAAAAAGTTAATGCAAATCGCAGAAATCGTTTTAAAATATAAGTTTGCTTTTGTACCAACATCCATGCCAAAAAAAACTTATAAGACCCGGTGACAAAAATTTTTTGAAAACAGACTTCAGTATCGTATTCATTACACCTCAGACTGTCCAGGAATGGTTCAGTTTTTAATTTGCACAAATTATTGTCTTCGTTATTCTTATTTGTATCTTGACAAAAAAATCAGTCTTTTTCGTATTTGTACTTTTCTTTTTTTTTACTTTTAACAAACTTTTAAACAAATTATGACTTTCTGGTTTTCACCATTTTAAAGAGCCTTTCACACACTATTCGAATCAACAAAAAAGTGAAAAATGATTTTTTGACACGTAAGGTACCTTTTTATAGACCAGGTCACAAATATTTGTAAATAAGATTTCTAAATATGAGTTTTTAGTTAAAAAATATTTACTAATTACTAATATTTACTTTCATTGAAGCCAAACTTGTTATGCGTAAAAAATCATAGTTTTTTCCCAAGAATATCTTTCCGGTTTTTGCACAAATATTTATGGCTTAAAAGTATTTATTATCGAGATTACAACAGCGGTCAGTATTCATTTTGGTCATTAGTAGCGGTTGTCTTGATTATCAGGGGATTATTTGGTGATTTCGGTATCTCGAAAGTGCCCCGAAATTAAGCGGTTTTTGGTTTCTTTCGATTTTTCAATCAAAACAACGGAGAAATGAAATTTTGAGCATTTCATACATTTACAACACAATAGATTAATCTTACAGATTTATAAACATAAAATTCTACAAGCTTGTTAACTCTTCAAAGTCTTTTATACCTCAAGCAGAAAATATTTGCTAATTAGCAACATGTAAGTTCTAATAAAATTAATTGAGTAAAAATGGTGTTTTTTTCTGCCAACTATTAGCGTGGTCGTAATTGTTACAAATTCCCACCAGTTTTGTCAATTCGAGTTCGCGGCGTCTAAAAAACTTGCAAAAGAGGGGAAAGTGAAAGACAAAATGGCATTTCATTTTGAGACAAAGTTGCAAGTTTTTACTGCATAAATTTTTACTTGTAAGAATTTGCAAGTGAGAAAACAGCTGATGGCAAAATACGAGTAAAAGTAAACACGAATTACAATTTAAGAATTGAGTCAAAATTCTAAATTTAAATAAAAACGGGGATTAAAATGGAGAATGCAAGTAAATATATTTTAGGTTAGAGGTTTAGAGGTTTTTACTTTTGAACCACAGCCTTCAGTCACCATTGCTGCAGTTTCCGAAATACAAATTGAAATCATTCAAGGCATATTTGTGTTTTATGTTTGTACAGGGTGGGCCATGTAAAATTTGCTTTTTGAATCGGCTATAAAAAAAACTAATCAATATTTATTTCAAACTTTTTGAAGTGAAAACTTCTTTAGAATCGTTGGGAGTGATTTGAGGAAAAGTGAAACGAAAAAAGCGACCAACTTGGCTACGAAGCGTTATATTATATGTTGATATAAAAGTAGCGACGAACTAAATAAAAATAACTTTTATTTTTTCTTGTGATTCGAACCAAGGATTTTGGATCGGAAGCTCACATTGCTAGTCGCTCGGCTACCGCGCCATGCTGTCATCGCTGGCCTAAAAGTTATTTAGTTACGAAGCGTTATATTATATGTTGATATAAATAATTTTTGTGAGCGTGTAATTCTCAAAAGTTTTATTAGGTTTATTATTTAAAATGTATTGACTAGGTAGTGTGGTTATCAGCTTAACATCTGATAGATCCTCCATCGGAGGACAACAAATGTTAAACTAATTTTTGGAAATGGGCGGAGTGTTTTAGGGGCGGCTTGCTCCTTCTCTGCCACGGGTTGACCCGGTATTGCAGTACCGCCGGGATTTCGGATTTGAATAAATACAAGAAAAAATATACTAATACATTTAGCTTTGGTGGGAAGAGCCATACATTTTTATATGAATACAAGTAGACGAAAATGGAAGAAATTTGTAAGTCTGTTTCTTCGGTCCGTTTGGGTATTTTTTTTGACAACATCGAAACCAAAGCATTTGTATCATATTTTATCTATCATAAGCCACTCGTATCATTTGTTGAAATTGAAAACATTGAGGATGAATAATAATAAAATGAAGAAAATAAAATATGAACTTTATAGCAATATTATAATGAACCTATAATTATCCCGCTCCTAATGCTGCTTTCGTCTTATTCTCTCTCAGTTTGTTTTACGGAAGGTTTCACTTCTATCAAGTCTAACCGTTAGACTGGTATTTTTTTTTTTATTTTGAAGATTGAACATTGTCATTTATGAATGAAAAATAATATCGTTCAAATGACTGCCACGACTTGCTTTACCGTAGGACATTCGATCAATCCATTTTTTAAGCATATTTTCGATTGTTTGGGCTCCAATTTCATGAATGGCAACTTCGATTTCGTGTTTTAAAGCATCAATCGTCTCTGGATGGTTCGCATAGTATTTGTCCTTAACGGCTCCCCACAAAAAATAGTCCAACGGGCTTAAATCACAGCTGCGAGGTGGCCAATTGATATCGGAATTCAAAAACGGTAGCCAAAAGTTCGAGTGTAACTTTGGCAGTGTGACAAGTTGCACCGTCCTGTTGAAACCAAATGTCGTCCATGTTATCCTCTTCAATTTTTGGAAACAACTCGTTGAGCATGTCAGGGTAACACTCACCATTTACTGTAACCGCGGCTCTTCGCTCATTTTCGAAAAAAAAATGGCCCGATGATGCCGCCAGACCAAACAGTGACTCGTTGTGAATGTATTTGCTTCTCTACAGTAACGTGTGGATTTTCTGAACCCCAAATCCGACAATTTTGCTTATTGACATAGCCACCGCTGTGAAAATGAGAAAAGAAGAAGAAGACTCACCACTTTGGAAATAGGTTTTCAATATTTCCAAATTTTGTTCACGCGTATAGCGTCCCATTTCATAAATGTCAAACCTTTAAGTAAATTATGAACACATTTGACATATCATTTGTGTTACCATTCTCAAAAACATAGGTAGTTCAAAAAGCAAACGCTATATGGCCCACCCTGTACTTCTTGGTTATTAAGTACATAATTGGCAATATAGCCGCAAGCAAGGAAAAGAGCTGTGATTGCCACAACAATACTGTCCTTTGACAGCGATGATGAAATGGAATAAATTATAAAAAAACATGTCATGCTAATCTCTTTATTTTGCACTTTATTTGCTAATTTTGTTTGTTTAATTTAATACTAAGCTGAAAAAATTTTTACTTTTCGTGACTTCTCCCGCCAACAATTTAATCAATCAGCTGTTCCTAAAATTTGCAAATTGTTACTGGTTTTTCGTTCATGTACTTTTTTGATATTTTTTCTCTTTGAGAGCGAATTCTTCGTTGAGTTCATTTCGTTAATTTAAATAAGATATCTGCTAAAATGCGACAAATGCTAAAAAATACGAATTCATGATCGAAGAGCTGTGGACAATTGGCGTTTACACCCGTTTTGGGTGGTTGGCCGAGCTCCTCCACCTATTTGTGGCGTGTGTCTTGATGTTGTTTCACAAATGAAGGGACCTACAATTTTAAGCCGACTCCGAACGGCAAAGGGTTTTTTATGAGGGCTTTTCCTTGGCAGAAATACACTCGGAGATTTGCCATTGCCTGCCAAGGGGCGACCCCGCTATAAAAGAAACTTTTTCTTCATTTTGGTGTTTTACGTATATTAGATTCGAACCTTTCGACTTTCATAGTCTAGACAGACGACAGCCTTAATCGGGATTACCGGCGCAGTTAATTATGATTGAAAAATGTAATGTGGCAAATAGTTGTTACTCGGATTAGAGAACAGCTGATTTGCCCATTGGATAGTTTTGTCAGTAAAAGATAGACCGCAGGCTATAAAAACGGGATACTAAGAAAAAATTATTTATTTAAAGAAATCTTAAATTGAAATTTCTCAAACTGCTCTGAAAATCAAAATAATTCATTTAATTTCGAACATATTAGCGCAAACTGGGATTGCATCCAGTCTTTCTTGCTCTTTAAAAGTTCCATTATTGTTCATTCACAATAGATATTAACTGTAATTTTTCGGCAATGTTGCCATCGAAAATTCCCCTAATACGCTGAATTATGAGAATTAAGTCTAGTTGTTAATCCGCATTAGTTGCCCTGAGATAATTCCGAATTAGGCCATTAGAAGAACAAACCTAATGCTTCACGAAATACAACGCCAGCTGTTATAAAAGTGTTGCAAAGGCTACAAATTCCACCAATGTTGTAAATAAAGTTTCTTGTTTCTCAAAAAAGAGATTTTTGTATTAAAAAAAATGTTAATCGACAAGCCCCGAAATTTTCGGCGTCTAAAAGTCTGGAGTCCCGGTATTGACATCTCTAGCGACTTGGTACTGCTGTCTGAATACCGGTAAAAACAAACGGGAATAAATGTAAATTAAATTTAGGGCGCCCTATTGAAGTTTCTATCATTCCGTTTGACACCAGAATGTTTTCATATAGAAACTTCTCTTACTTTGATGAAAATGAAATGGCTTATTTTACATTTTACTATATGACCAGTAAGGACCAGTAGGTATACGCCATTAAACTAGTCACAATGACGTATTGACACATAAAGGTAAACCCTATATGTACAAGACTCGGTGACGTCCGTATTTAGACACTTTTACAATGTCTTTTTTTAATTTAGGTTTTTTGTGTATCTGAAAATCAATTTTATTCACCTCATAACACTTGCACTGCGCTTTATGCCCCTTCTTCCAGTGCATAACCTGATGCTCTTTGCCGCAATAGACAACATTTCTGCAACCGCCACACTTCTGCGTCGCTGCCACTCCACAAAACGCGCACTTGTCAGGATTTGCCATCATAATTTATTTTCTAAATTGACGGCACGCGAATTTATAAACGAACGCGTATTTATTTTAATGTACGAGCGTATCAAATTTATACAACTGCTCACACTACTTTTAACAAAATTTTTGAAAATTTCTGTTTGCGTAATCACCAGTCGCGTCCCGACTGTTCGAAGAAATAAATTTGAGAATGGCCAACAGCGAAGAGAAAAATAATTTCAATAAATTTCTATTGTACATAAACACACATACATACACACATATATGCACAGCTGCCGAAATTTCCTCTAGACGAATTTTATGACAAAAGCAAAAAGGCAATGCAATGCGCTGCCGAGCGCATCAAGCGTGCCGAACATTGTCATTACATAGAGGCGACTTGCAAAGTGCCCAAACGATTAATGCTGATCGTGAATGAGCTTGCTAGGAGGCCCGTTGTGCAAACTTTTCAATAGCGTCAAATATATAGTAATATGCATATGTGTGTGTATGTGTGTATGCATGAATAATTTGCCTTCAGCTGATTGAGCAGTCCAACTGCTTGTTCTCATTGTAGTTTTTCTTTAGTTTCTATTAATATAAATCATTAGCCTTTTGGTTCGCTTTGAAGAAAAAATGACATATGGCATTTTAAGAGAAAACATTTTTTTTCTCAACATTACAACATCAGCATAAGCATATGTTTCATGACGTAAGAACTTTAATCCCGATTACCAAGTTCCTTTTTGAAATGGTTTTTAATTTATTTTATTATTTTTTTATAATTAATGCTTAAAAAAAAGGATAAACGAAATCTAGTAGGGTTAATGAATGATATAAATAATAAAAACACATCAAAAAATTAATTTTGTTTTTTAATTAAGCAAAATTCAAATACTGAAAATTGGCTCTACTCATTGTATCGTAGCAACTCTGTTTTTAAAGACGACTTTAAAAGTTTAAACTTTTTTATTTAAATTTTGAACAATTGTGAGTTGTAAGTTGTGACATAAATTGTTGGGGAAATGCTTTTTGGAGTTGTTTTTGTTGTAGCATCTTACACCTGCTGTTGGAGTCACAGCCCTTGGTTGAATATAAGTCCGGGACATTCCGGTAACATAGCACCGACCGTCGTGAGTATTTAGGACTGCTTCTAAACACTCAAAATTAAATACTGTGCTAATTATGTATTTATTCCTTTATATGCAGTCTCCAAACGAACGATCCAAGCTACGAACCTTTTATTAAAACACTACACTAATAAGGGTATAAACACTGATTGATGCGTAAAGTTTACATACATATGTATGTAGGTACCAAAATAAAATAGATGAAAGTGAAATAGTTGTTGGTGCATACGACACAATGGCATACCCAAACCAACTGTACATATAGTGGCGTTACATTAGGTTTGTTCGCCATGCAAATACGAGTAGTTGGTACGAATTATCACAAGCAGCGTTTGCGGTGCCCAAAAAGCTTCCAAAGAGAATTGGAGAGAGCAATATAACATTTTATCATGAGGGGAAGTGGCAAATTCTCACTATAGAAAGAATATAGATTTTGCCTTTTTTAGCTTCATTATTTACCAGAAAACGGTGAAGAACAGGTAGACAGCTCAAGTGTTCGGAATGAAGTAAAGGGTGTTTTTTTAAGAGCTATAGGAAAGTTGTTCAAAAAAACACACGTAAAATTCAGAAAAATGAAATTTTTATTTAAATCGATAGTACAGTACATATAATTTAATGCTTGAAGATTATTTCATGCAAATGTTGACCGCGACTGCGCTTAAATAAAGTCCAATTTTGGCATACTCTTTCCAATGTTTCGGCCGTTATCTCACATATAAATGATTTAATGTTGTATTCCAATGCGTTAATTGAAGCAGGCTTGTCTGAATAGGCATGAGCTTTAGCATAGCCCCACAAAAAATAATCTGAAGGCGTTATATCGCACGATCTGGGTGGCCAATTGATAGATCCCGAACGTGAAATAAAATGTTCACCGAACTCGCCTCTCAACAAGTCCATTGTTACGCGTGCTGTGTGGCATGTGGCACCGTCTTGCTGAAACCACATGTCATGCAAGTCAAGTTCTTGCATTTTGTGCAAAAAAAGTTGGATATCATTCCACAGTAGCGCTCACCATTCAAAGTTACGTTACGATTCGCAGCATCTTTGAAGAAGTATGGTCCAATGATACCTCCAGCCCATAAACCGCACCAAATTGTGACCTTTTCTGGATACATTGGTAGCTCTTGCAATTCTTCTGGCTGATCTTCACTCCAAAATCGGCAATTCTGCTTATTTACGTACCCATTGATCCAAAAATGAGCTTCGTCGCTGAACACAATTTTTCGATAAAAAAGTGCATCTTCGGCCAACTTTCCAAGAGCCCATTCACCAAAAATTCTGCGTTGCGGTAGATCGTTTGGCTTTACGTTGTTGAGTAACAGAGGCCCAATTGCTGCGAACGGCGACGAATCGATAATTGATGGTCATCATTAACACTGGCCGATACAGGTGCGATATTTTCTTCAGTTCGCACTCTACGTAAGCGTGTTGGTGGTTTGATGTCCAATAATGTAAATTTGGTTCTAAATTTAGTCACAATAGCTCGAATAGCCGCTTCTGTGGGTCGATTAAACTGACCATAAAATGGAAGAAGCGCGCGATAAACTTTAACTTAACATAATAAAATTCAATGATTTGCAAGCGTTGTTCGTTTGTAAGACGATTCATGGTTAAATTATAGGCCAAACTGAAGATACTCGACAGTGAAACAAAACACGAAACGTGCGTCAGCTGTTTAAACCAACTGCTTAAAAAGATAATAGCTAAAAAATCACCCTTTAGTTGCTACTTCTGCTATGGGGCTATTGGATTTCTCGTTATCGCTTACATGCATGGGGAATGTTTATGGTGCTACAACAACAACGACGAAAATTTGGCTCACTTGTACTGTATTCGCGACCATATTTTAATTTTATGCCAAAAGAATCCAAGAAATTCCGTTAAACAAGTATCTAGAAAAAATTGTGCCTGCTTACATGGAGAGAGAGTTTTGAACTCATTTTCGAATTTCAAGAAGCTTCTTGAAGAATAATGGATAAAACTTCCGTCTTAACAGAAGACAATCAGAAAAGCCATTTTTTTTGTGGCTTGTTGGCTATCAACTATCTCCAAAAAAATTAATATTTATAAAAGTTTTCCCGGCAGCTTTAGTCCGGAAGTTATAAAACGGTCATTATTTCTAATAAACTTCTCTCGTTTAAGGTTGCACTGATGGAACGCACAAAGAGAGGAGAAAACGAGTACATTGATAAAAAGGGGAATGTAACAGTTTGCTTGCAAGGAATCATACAAGATGATATCGATTTACAAATACAACAATTTTGTTGGCTATTTTCAAGTTTCATTTGAATGAATAAATGGGTAAGAAATACAAATCAAAATGCCTTTGACATTAAGGATATGCCATTGAAGATGATTTAGATTTTAACGAAGAATCGATCCGTGAACAAGCCAAAAAAAATATATATTTAGTTTGACAGTAGTCACACGAGATATTTTAAAAACCCTATCTGATCACTCTTTATAATAAATGGACGGAAAAATACAAATTGATTTAATTGAATTGTAATCATATTATGTATTATGATACTGTTGTTGTAGTCGTTGTTGTAGCAGCATAAACATTCCCCATACTATACGGGGAATTCTGCTGAGGTGACAGTCCTAGGCCGGATATAAATCCGGGTTGTTCCGTTACGTAGACCCGACTGTCGTGGGACCGATGTATTATAATACTCGAATTAGGTGGTGCGGTCGCGTAGCTTTCGTCGATTTCTCTGCCGGGGCTTTCATATATGGCTTGTATGCTGCACAGGAGGTATTCGGAATTAGATACTGTGCGTTTATCACTAACAAATACAATCCGAGGGGTGCCTTGTATATTTCGGGATTTGGCAACCCTGGTGTTGCAATCTGGCAACTGACAGCTGTATCGCAAAGTTTGACATTTTTTGGCTTTTACGTACTCAGAACGTTTTGAAATACCAGCTCTATTTGTGTTGTTTACAGTAACTTAAAAGATTCATCTCGATCCAAAAATGGAATTAAATCGTGCACATTTTCGTGCGATTATTTTTTACAACTTTCGACGTGAATTAACTCAGCAACATTGCATGGATGAACTTAATTCATTTTTTGGCGATGAAGCTCCATCAAGGACCAGTGTTTATCGATGGTATGGTGAATTTAATCGTGGTCGTAGTTCACTCCAAGACGAATTTCGTGAAGGTCGTCCAAAATCAGTTGTTGTTCCGAAAACCATTGATGCTGTGCGCGAACTGATATTGCAAGATTGTCATGTGACCTATCGTGAGATTGAGACAATCTTAGGCATTAGTGGCATCAAACAACTGCATTTTTGAGCAATTCGATGTTTTGAATTAATGGGTCATCGCCGTATAGTCCTGACTTGGCACCGAATGACTTCTTTTTATTCCCGTACGTAAAATACAAACTGAGAGATCAACGTTTTTCGACACCTGAAGAAGCGGTTGCGGCATTCAGAATGCATGTTTTGGAGGTACCTCATTCAGAGTGGCAAAAGTGCTTCGACAATTAGTTCAAACGCATGTAAAAGTGTATAGATCTTCATGGAGAATATTTTGAAAAACAATAAAGTGATTTTCGATGATTAAAATTTGTTTTTGTTCTCTAATCCCGACATATAAAAGGCACCCCTCGTATGTAACATTTTTTCTTTAGTGCAAAAACATGTGAAATTATTTTAATCTATGCCTTATAAGGGCAAACTTGTCTACTCCGTCCGGCTTTTGAAGTGTGAAAATAGTCCGACTGCTTTTATAGTATATTAACTATCGAAACTAAACAACTTTACTGCACTTGTGCGTCACTAGAAAGGTGACACTTAGAGACTTCGCTTGTATCATTCCACATACATATGTATACTTACAACTTTTTGTCCACTGATTCATTTCCGCAATCAGGCAGGAATCTAATCTCCGAATCTTTTAACATCTACTCCATATTTTTTTTATGTATAAGAAAACACCCAACACCGTCAGCAGAAAAAAATGTCAAAAATCAACCCGAATTTTGAACAACTCGAAACTTGTACTTAATTATACCAAAACTCAATGATTTTTAAAACTGCAAAGCCGAAATTTTTCTAAAAAAAGTTTGGAGCTTTAATTTATATGGTTTTTTTTGTTATATGAACTATTGCATATTTTTATACAAAAATAATTGAAATTACAAAATACACTTCCTTTTGGCGCTGACTGTACATATATACGGTATAAAACGTCATGAGTACATTTCAACATACGTGCCTCAAATATATTCCAAGCTTTTGAAAGTTCTTTAAAACTAAGATGCCTTACTATTCCGCATAAAATATGATACTAAAATCAAATGCACCTCAGTATCTCAAGCATAGATTACATCACACCAAGTCTATCAGATCACCTCAGCTCTTGCAGTTTAAATTGAAGTCATCAATATCTGAACGCGATTTCTTTGATTTCGCTATTTGTCGGTGGCACGGTCTACCACTAAATGTTTTAAAAACGACCTTCGGCAGCTTTTTACCAGTTGATAATTACTATTTGCAATTATAAACAAATCGAGCAACCTTCTCAGAAAATATGAACAACCGGTTCAAGACCGATATATAGTACACATACCAATACCTCAATTTGGAAAGTTATTGGGAGAAGAATGCTTCCAATTGAAAAGACGATGCCTGCGAAAGTATTTGTATTTTTTTGATGAAAGTAAGAGAATTAAATGAGTTCAATCAGAATAGGATCCACTTTCTCGAATTTGGAAACTGTGCGAGGAACACAACAAAAGATTTGATGCAGTCCCAAAAACCTTGCGAGGCTATTCAGTTTAGTATATGGGCAACTCTTATGAGGTTAATACGAGCACGGTGTTGGACAATAAAAACGAAGAATAATAAAACCGTGCGATTGGCATCAGCCTATTGGAGTTCAGCCATTTAAAACAACAAACGAAAACAAGCAACCTACGATCGGAAAATAAAACAGCACAAAGATGTCGATGTCCGAGAATTGTACGGAAATACAATAGTAATATCGGAGGAGCGGACTTAGGTTGGGTTGAAGCGGTTGTCCTGTGGGATACACTCAGGCTCATAGCCCATTGTGATACCACGTGGGAAGCTTTCCCTATGTCTCCTAAAACCAGTGTGCGCTTTTCAAAAATTTTAGAATACCTCCTATTTTTGCAGAACTGAGATCTTCCAATTCGTTAAAAAATTGTCTGCCTAGAATAGCAAATCTCCGTCTGGATAGAGCAGGACAATGGCACAAAAGGTGCAAGATTGTCTCTTCCTCGCCAAGACAACTTCTACAAAAGTCATGTGCTTGAACACCCATCCTTTGGGCGTGCCTACCTATTAGACGATGTCCCGTTATGACTGAAATCAGTGTGCTAAGGCTGTGCTTATTTTAGTTTAGCAAAGATTCTGTGCGTTTAGTATTGAGAGTTGGCCACAGCTGACGGGCGATTTTGTAGGTGGCTTCATTACGCCATCTCTCGTTTGCTTTCATTACGATTTCTTTAAGGATAAGTAGCTTACATGCTTGTATGTACTCATCGGTTAACTTGATGCCGAGTCTCGCTAGTTCGTCGGCTCTGCAGTTACCCTCAATGTCGCGACGGCCAGGAACCCATATTATCCTTAAGCGAAATTACTCAGCTATCTCGTTAAGAGATGTGCGGCATTTCATGGCTACCTTGGAGGTTGTCGACTGTTTTGTGAGGGTTTTTATCGCCTCCTGGCTGTCAGTAAAAATGTAGATGTTACTTCCAGATAGCGCACCACACTATACCAGTGTCGCGGTTTTCATTGTTACCATCAGTTCAGCCGGAAAGACAAGACAGCAGTCAGGGAGTCGAAAACTGAAGGATATCCCCAGGTGCTCGGAGTATACACCTTCGCCCACTCTGCCGTCGAAATTTGAGCCATTTGTGTATAGATGGATAGATAGGAGCGGACTTAATGGATCATCTTATGGAGCGTTCCCATATTCAAGCTAAAACTCGAAACTCGACTTTTTTGATATGGCTGCGATAAATGCATACATTTTGTATTGGCGACTGCAAACGGAAAAACTAAAGTCCAAATATTGGGTTGGGGAATAAAGTCATAGCGTTTTTATATTTTAATTTATTTTACAACAATTTGTTTGCTGTTTGGAAAGCGGTAAGTATGCATTCGACAGAACTCGTTCTGCTCTACAGAACTATGTTAATTTTATTGAGGCTTAGAAATGGAATACCTAGGAGGTAAGAATCAACATTTTTGACACCTGATCTTCTTTGTTTTTCATCGAGGTCAAAAAGCTGCCGAAACAGCCCGGAACATTTGCGACGTGTATGGAGAAGATGGCATAGGCGAGGCTACAGCACGGAAATGGCTTGCAAAGTTCAAAAATGGCGAATTTGGCAGAAGGCTTTGTGAATTTGATGAAGAACGTCTCAAATCACTTTTGAAGGAGCACGGTCGCCAAACAAGTCGTAAATGTGGAAAAATGAACTGCGATTATAAAACGATTCTCAGTCACCTCCATTCAATGAGATTTAGCGTAAATTGGGAGCCTGGGTGCCTCACGAGCTCAACGGGAAAACTAAGAAAGTCGCCTTCAAATCGCTTCTCAGCATCTCGCCCGCCATCGAGCAACACGCGATATGAGCGCTTTTTGTACCGAATGTCACGGGGCCCATGTTGCACAAGTCGCCAAA
This sequence comes from Anastrepha obliqua, assembly GCF_027943255.1. Classification (NCBI taxonomy): domain Eukaryota; kingdom Metazoa; phylum Arthropoda; class Insecta; order Diptera; family Tephritidae; genus Anastrepha; species Anastrepha obliqua. The sequence goes on from NC_072894.1 coordinate 124,911,176, forward strand.
GCCGCACGCCAAGGGCTCGAATGGGAAGTCCTTCAGCGACCGCCATATTCTTCGGACCTTGCACCGACAGATTACCATCTTTTCCTCTCCCTGTCAAACCATGTGAAAGTCCTTCATGTTAACTTCGATAAAAAAGGACCTCTAAAAACAGGTTCAACAACTTCGTTGACCAGACTAGGCGATTTTTGGCATTAACAAATCGGTCGAGAGGTGAGAAGAGGTTGTAAACAGCAATTGATTAATTGATTAACTTATTGATATAATTATTGTTATTTGTTAAAATAAAAGTCTTCGGTAAAAACGCTACGAATTTATTCCCCAACCTAATAAATCGAGGGAAGAAGAGAAATTATTGAAGTTATCTGGATTCTGGTAAAATATTGCAGCTGGTTTGTGGTTTTTGCTAGCAATTGCTCTGCTGGTCGTCCAAGCTCAGCACATATGGAAAGGAGAAAAATTGTGGATAAAGGAGCTGAGCATCCGGTTGCAGCAGTACGCTTCGATTTGCGATCGTTTTCCGGTCTGACTTTTCAAAAGTGAAGGCAAAAAAAGAGCTATGCTTGTGTTTTTTGATTACTACCACATTCGTTCGAAATCATTCGTTCAGAAATTTGGTTTCAATTTTAAAAGTAGCATACATATGGCTATTTTTTAGTTTATTTTTACTAAAAAGATCCTTACAGCTTCTGAAATGGGCGTTAAATGGTAAACCTAGCTTTACGCGTGTATGCCGATTGTCCAATGACTCGTAGCTGTAAGAGTTTGGAAATTGAATGGAGTTGAGTTCCTAAAACTTTTTGAGTCCTCCGTATATTCTACTGGGCTAAACTTTTTCGAAATATCACATGAAGATATGGAGCTCCATCTTTTCTGCCAATGTTAAAATCTCTCTCGCTCCCACTTTCCCTAAACATTTTGCATGTCCGAAGGATCGCAAATACTTTGGCCTGAAAAACACTGGCAGTATTTGGCAGATTCAATTCAGATAATTTGGCTGATTTAGAGAAAACCACTGTTCCGAGTCCCGATTCCATCTTAGAGTCGTCAGTGAATACAGAGGTGTCAGTTTTGGTGCAGATTTTTCCTTCGTTAAAATGCCTGCTTAAAAGATTGCCCTGCCACGACCCTCAACCTCAAACTCCAGTTTGCGGAAAAAAGCACGACCTGTGGTTTGAGTTCCCCATTTTTTGCTAAACATAGATTTTGCAGGAGTAGAAAGCTATATTGGTCTTCTTTATCCGATTTTCAATGCGTACTTTCCAATGGAGTTTGGAGTCAAGATACCTAACTTCCGTTGTTGGTTGTTTAATTTGAGAGCTCTAACGTTTATATAATTATATATATATATACCAGGTGGCGCTAAAGTAATCCTCCTATCAGAAAATGCTATAAATTTTGCGATTGGCCCCTAATGTCAGTTCTGTTTTGACATTTGTGTAGTAAACACATGCGAAATACACGTTAATAAACAATGTTACGCTACACTGCTCCAGAACGCGGAATATCGCTGACTATTTATTTGACCAATCATCGGTCGCTGACTTTGGCACAACGTGAATTTCGTCGCAGATTTCCCCGCCGTCCAACGCCTACAGGTGAAACACTTCGACGTTTAGCCGCTCGCCTCGAAGAGACTGGCACAACACGAGATACTGCCAGGCGTGGCAGACCCCGGAGTAGCCGTTCTGCAGAGAATATTGCTGCTGTAGCCGAGGATGTCATGGAAGCGCCGTCGAGATCGACCAGACGACGTGCCACGCAAATGGGTATCAGTCGACGGTCTTTACAGCGAATTTTGGTACAAGATTTGAAGATGTTTCCGTACAAAGTCCAGACGGTGCATTAGCTGTTAGCTGCTGGACCCAAATTGCGTCTAACATACGCTCAAGCCATCCTTAATCACCACCAAGAGGAAGATGATTTTTCATCAAAAATAATCATGAGTGATGAGGCCCATTTCCATCTTAGCGGGTACGTAAATAAGCAAAATTTACGCTTCTGGGGCACTAAAAATCCGCGTGTGACCCACGAAGAGCCATTACACCCGCTCTAAGTCACTGTATGGTGTGCTGTTTTCGCTGGAGGAGTCATCGGACCTTTTTTCTTCGAAGACGTCGCGGGGCAAACGGTTACTGTGAATGGTGAGCGCTACAGAGCAACGATCAACGAGTTCTTTTTGCTGCAACATGATGAATTGGAAAACATGTGGTTCAAACAGGACGGTGCAACGGCACACACTGCACGTGCCACAACCGATATGCTGAAGGATGCATTTCCCGGGCGCCTAATCTCCCGTTTTGCGATTTGCGATTTGCACTGGCCAGCAAGATCGCCTGATTTGACCGACTTCCAGACTTCTTTTTGTGGGGCTTTTTGAAGTCGCAGGTTTATGTCAACAAGCCTCAGACTCTTGCAGTTCTTAAAGACAATATCCGCCAAGAATGTGAGGACCTATCGCCGGAAGTTTTGGCCAAAGTGATGGAAAATGCCATAAAAAGGGCTCAAATGGCAATCAACTGTGGCGGCGGCCATTTACATGACATCATATTCTCGACTTGATGTAAAAAAAATTAAAAGACCAAATAAAAATAATCCACAAGAAGAATCAAAGTTTTTCATTTTTTTTTAAATTACAGCCAAAAAACATCGCAAGGTTACTTTTGCGTCACCTGTGTTGGCCGAGCTCCTCCTCCTATTTGTGGTGTGCGTCTTGATGTTGTTCCACAAATGGAGGAACTTACACTTTTAAGCCGACTCCGAACGGCAGATATTTTTATGAGGAGCTTTTTCATGGCAGAAATACACTCGGAGGTTTGCCATTGCCTGCCGAGGGGCGACCGCTATTAGAAAAATGTTTTTCTTTTTTTTTTTTAATTTTGGTGTTTGACCGAGATTTGAACCTGCGTTCTCTCTGAGAATTCCGAATGGTAGTCACGCACCAACCCATTCGGCTACGGCGGCCGCGGAGGTTTATACTATCTGGTAAATAGCACCAGCTCCATTTTGTCAGAGTTGACTCTGAAGCTGCAACCGGCCATGACTAAGGGAAACGGTCCCGTTATCATTAGGGCTAAGTCATCGGCGTATGCTACTACCTTAACCCCACACTTATTTCACTTATTCAGAAATTCGTTAATAGCAACTAGCCAAAGGAGAGGAGAAAGGAATCACCCTGCGGCGTCTCCCTGCGCACGAATCTAGTGACTTTAGCCCCTCCTGCCACCACATTAACTTTCCTGCAGCAAAGTAAGGCCGAGATCCAGAGACAGATATGTATTTCCACCTCGAGTCTGTCTAACGCGGTGACAATTGACTGCCCCCTAACCTTATTAAAAACCCCCTTCTATATCTATGAAGGCCGCCAAAGTGAATTGTTTGCCCTCCAGATATGCGATCGCAATAAATGATTAACGATGGTTGTTGTTGTTGTAGCAGCATAAACATTCCCGTGCATATACGAGGAATGCTGCTGAAGTGACAGTCCTTAAATAAATAAATAAATAATTGGCGCGTACACTTCTGTTAGGTGTTTGGCCGAGCTCCTCCTCCTATTTGTGGTGTGCGTCTTGATGTTGTTCCACAAATGGAGGGACCTACAGTTTCAAGCCGACTCCGAACGGCAGATATTTTTAGTGACAGTCCTTGGCCGGATATAAATCCGGGTCGTTCTGGTTACTTATGAAGAACCGACTGTCGTGGTCCGCTCTAATTTTTTAATGCATTTTTTATGTAGCTGAACAGTTTTGAGCCTCGACAGTGTACGTAAACAAAAATTATTCGAACGTTAAGCAGACGTGAGGAGTTCAATCGTGGGCTTATTATTATTTAGTATTTAACCCATTTTCGGCAGCTGGTCGATTTTTCGACCACCAACTGCGGACTCCAATATCTCAGAAACTAAATGTAAATTTATTGATCAGTTTTCACAAGTTTTAAATTTGGAATTTAGTTAATTTCTAGAGCATAATTTTTTAAGAAAAAAAGGTTCAGGGCAGATTTTTGTAAAATAATGAAATTATCACTATTTTTACGTGTTTTTTGTGCAGATGAAAAAATAATGAAAAACAAAAAAACAAATAATTGTTACTAATTTATTGTGAAGAGAAAAGATGTAATTAAGAGAATCAAAAAAGTAACATAGCGATATTGCAATAATTTTTACTGTTTCATGGACGTAAACTTTAGTGGTCGAGAAATCGACCGCTGGCCAGGAACTGTCATGTAGGATAGAACAAAATCTAGCAATATTTTTTTCTTATTGAAAGAGATGGAAGTGAGTATCGTTGTGGTATAGGGAAGGTACTACCCCTGCAGGGAAAATTACTACTAGTGAACCAAAATTCTAGTTCAGCACTAGTACCTTACCTCCAAAATCGAACCTGTCCTATATTGGATGGTACGGGACTATTAGAAAATACCTACAAATCTAACTAGTTCTCATTCGTCAATCAAATTGGAAGAAATGTTTTCTGAAATTGGTAAGCAATCAATCCTTTTTGTATATGTATATATAATTGCACCATTTTGTAGGCTCAAAATCCCCCTATGATTTCTTTACACTGTTTTTTGATAATAATATTATCACAAATATTACCACTTTCACAAATGAGTATGCAAACTAACACAATGCTCCAATTAATATAACATCACGCCAATCGAAATACGTAGGTTTATTGCAATATTGTACCTATCGGGGTACAATACTTTGCCACACATTGACCACTACTGGTCTGTTCGACCGGACATCGGGGTTCCAATTGTGAAGCAGGCTATGAGTCGTAATCGGTTTAAAAAAATTAAGCAGTTTTTCCATCTCGCTGACAACACGAATTTAAACGCAGCAGGCCGTTTTGCGAAGGTTCGTCCTATTACTGACGCTCTCAACAAAAAGTTTATGCAGTTTGGAGTCTTTAGCCATAATCTCTCTATAAACGAACAGATGATTCCATACTTTGGACGCAACTCCTGCAAAATGTTTATCAAGGGAAAGCCAATCCGGTTTGGGTTTAAAACATGGTGCTTATGCTCTGAAAGTGGGTACCTATTTTCTAGTTCATTGTACGGGGGAGCAGCAACCCCTCACGATAAAGCTATTGGTCTAGGCGCACAAACAGTCTTAGACTTGCTTGCCAACGTATCTGACCCTGAGTGCCACATCATTTTCTTTGATAATTTTTTCTCTTCATACCATCTCATGTGCCTTCTGAACGAACGTCGATTTTTTTCAACTGGTACTATACGCGAAAATAGAATGGGCGATTCTCCTTTGAGAAATTTAAAAAAAGAAAAACGAGGAACATTTGACCAACTACTTGATCATCAGCAAGAAATATTGACTGTTCGGTGGAATGATAATGCTGTAGTCAATGTTATAACTAATCACTCCACAGTCAATCCAATTATTAGCACTAAAGATATTGTCGGAAGAAAAAACAAACTATCACTATCCCGCAGGCAAAAGTTATTCAAGAGTATAATCATGGCATGGGTGGTGTGGATCTTCATGATAATGCGGTGGCAAATTATAGAATATGTATGAGAGGAAAAAAATGGTGGTGGCCAATATGGACAATGGTCAATGCATGGAAACTTCATTGTATGATGGCAAAAATAAAAAAGATAAAACCACTGTCACAAATTGATTTTCGTTCCAAAGTCACAACAGAATTATTGAATTACGACACGGACGAGGACGAGTATGAAAGCGAACATGGAGATGAAGGTCCATCGAACCTTCCTCGGATCAATGAAAGGGTACACGCCGTCATGAGAAGCATTGAAAACAAATTTCGGCGGTGTAAATTTTGCAAGAAACATATTATTTTTACTTGCAAAAAATGCAATATTTATTTACATTCTAAATGCTTTGATGATTTTTAAGCTGACTTTTCTATCAATAAAACAACAACAAAATATTTGTATTTGAAATAAAATGAAATAAATTGACTTCGTGTGCTAATTTTTTTTCACAAATGTTGTATTTTTTTTTAATATATTTAACGGTTTTTGGCCAGCGGTCGATTTTTCGGCCAGTCCATATCTAAAACACCGATGGTCAGAATTTTTTTTTTTTAATTTTTCTTGATTATGGTCCTATAAGCACTGACTAAAAAGGAAATGGAAAAATTATGTCGAATTCTTGTAGCGGCCGAAGATGGGTTAAAAAATAAAACATCATTGTTTAGTAATTTTTCACAATTCATTCAATAATTTATTGTATGTATGTATGTATTTCCATTCGTACATATTTAAAAATTTGTCGTTTGTCAATAAATTGATTAATGGAAATCAGTCTTTTTCTATGTGTTTGAAGAAAAACTATATTAACAGAATTGAACTTATGTACGTAGAAGCAACTGTACTGGACCTATTCATATGTATATATGTATAGGTGTATAGACTCTAAAATTCATATAAAACTATAATTTCCTTACTGTATAAAGAAAAATTTGCTATTCATGAAAACTACGAGTTGGTTGGTGGAATCGATGGTGGAAATGAGACTTAATATTAGGTAAAACTTGAATATGCGTTTACATATGTATGTATATATTTTATACTATGCGAGCAATTTAAATGTTTGTAATAATGAAATGGGCAAACAATTTTTTTTTAATAAATGGATGCATCTAATTTGCAAACAGGAAATAATTTCTTTTTAAGAATAATTATCGCTCATTTACTTCAATAGTGGCATGATGCAAAAACAAAAAAAAAAATATTTGTCATAAGTATGCAGAAAAGACTGCACACTCTTCTTCTGTGCTGTGTAAAAAATGCAAGCCCATATCTCTTAACAGTGTCGCATTAGTTGAAAATATGTTCTTACTTTTGCTTAGCGGCGCATAGTAAATTGAAAACTTCGAAGCCGTTTTTCTTACATTTTTTTATTTTTATTTTTTGGATTATAAGACTCTTGCAGTAAATGAGCGATAAATCATCTGGCATAGTTTGTGCAGGTTTTCTAATGAGTTTGAATTAATTAATTTGCGATTTGTTTTCAATTCAAGCATTTATCAATTTTAGCTAAGTGGTTCTTATGTGAATGCAGAACATGTATTTGTCTATATAAATTTGTGTATGAATTATAAATATGTATTTGTGTTTATTTTTCTCTTTCGTAAGCAACAATGGCTTTTACAGTAACTTTGCACATTTATTTTAAATAGTTTCTTTAAATAATTAGTTTATAATTTATACAATTTTAGTATTACAGCAATTTTACATTCGTATTTAAACAGCTTTCTGGTGTGTTCACATACATGTACATGTACATACATACATATATGTGTGTAAGTGTTAGCTTCAATGCATTAAGCATTCAGTTTGTGCCCAATTCGTTCAAATAAATTATTTTATTTATGAGTTGTTGTTTTTTTGTTTTTGTATTTTTTATGTGTATATAGGTTGTATTTAGTAGCATTTACACACTTTTCAATGCTGCAATAAATCCTGTAAATTCCATCAATCATACACAACGGTACATAGTTCAATATACATATTTAGTTACTTAAATAATTACAGCGACTTCGCCTTAGTTCCCCACTTTTTGCAATAAACAACAATTAATAGAGCAGTTTTATTTACTTTAATCTACATATATTTTTGTTATGTTTGTAAGCAGCCGTCAAATGCCTCTCTTGAAATACTGCAAGTGAATTGGATTTGCTTTTGACCAATGCTCGCAATTGGAGAAATTTAATTCACAATAAGCTTCGCAGATATTTTTAGGTAATTAGCTTTTTCTTTGTTAAAAATTTATATATATTATTATATTAAATAATATAAATCATATAAATGAATTCTAAAATATTTGAAGAATTAATAAAAATGAAATTAAAGAATTGTTTCTAAAAGGCAAGCGCCACAGATAGAACTCCAATGCTGCCGCTTAATTTAAATTTTTATTAGCTTGAAAAAATAAAAGTTAAAAAATGTTATAAAAAATGTAATAAAAAAGCAGGCACCACAGATCGATGCTTCCATTTAATTTATTTTGATCTATTTACTCTAAGAAATAAGTTTATAAAATAAAATTTTAAAACAAAAAGTCTTTAAAAACTCAGAAGCCGCGTATTGAAACTTACAAATATTGCCAGTTAAAATAATTTTTTATTTAAAAATGCACAATTGAAAAACTAAGTGCAAAATATAAATAAAAAAAATTAAATGCAAACGGCTCTAACCGAAGCTTATTAATTTAGTCAATTAGAGTTCAGTTTCTTTTATTGGAAAATATACATTTTTTATAAAAACCACGAAAAGAAGCTCTCCTATAAAGTATTTTTTATTTAAAAATGCACATTTAAAAACTTAAAAACGGATTTTTTTAATACAAAATTCCGCGGACGAGCGCTAATCCATTTATTAAAAGAAAATCAGGTGATTCAAAAATAAAATTAAAAAAAAATCGTGAAAACTATAAACGCTGCGACTGGAGTTCCTTCAATACTGCAATTTAGTTTTATTTCTTAAAATGGTGAGATGTATTTCCTAAAATTAAGGTTGAAAGTTGTCATTTCTTAATCGAAAGTTTATAAAATAAAATTTTAAAATAGAATAAAAAAAATTTTTAAATAAAATATTTAATTCAAAAATAAAAAAATTTAATTTAAAAAATTTTATTTTTAATTAATTTATTTAATTTTAATTAAAATTTTTTTTAAATCAAATTTTTTTATTTTTAAATTAAATATTTTATTTAAATTTTTTTTTTTTAATTTTTAATTTTTTAATTAAAATTTTTTTTAATATTAATTTTTAAAGGTTATTTTATTTTTAAATTAAGTTTAAAAGCTCCACGTGCAGAAGCTATCGACTATTGGTAGTTAATTTAGTTTTTATTCAAAAAGTCGAAACATAGATTTGAAAAATTAAGTTTAAAAAATAAATTTAAAAAAGTGAAAAAATCGAAGTAAACATCCGAAAATTAAGCTTAGAAAATAAAATTCAAAAAATAAACGTCAAAAAATAAAATGTTAGCGGCCCGCATTGGAGCTCATCAGTTTTGCCAATTAGTGCTTTTGTATTTTATTTTAAAAACGGCATTTTCTAGATTCAAAGTGCGTATACTATGTAATGTTTCCTTTTGCAAATTTTCATATTATTTTATTCTTTCTATAACAACAAAAATTAAGTGATTTTGAAAATAGTTCATTACGAATTCTGCTATTCTCGCCTCTAAGTTTGTGTGCATTTAATTAGTGCGGCAATTTGATATGCTTGCGCGGATATGTAGGCCTTTCATGTTCGGATAAGAATACCGGGGTATGGAAAATGAAATTTGTTTGATACTAAAAATTATAACATTCTGCTTTCTGATATTTTATTCCCTTGCATACATACATAGCAGGTATTTTCGCTACCTGAAAATTTTCCACCGAAATTCTATATTTTCATTTTTATTACTACTTTTACTCTTTTGGAACATTTTGAATTTATTAAAATCATTCTCAAGTTGGCGCTCCCTGGCCGCTTTTCTCTTTGAATTTTCACTATTTTGTTTTATTAACTGCATAAGCATAACATTTGTAGCATACTTTTAGGCATTCAAGCTTTGTAAAACACAGCAAGGCTTGCAAAACAGCTGGGAGTAATTCGCTAAATAAACTTAATTGCATATCACTACAGCTAAGCAACACTTAAATTCTGTTGAATATTACTTTTGTTTTTTTTCTTTAAATACTTGTAATAAAGTCCCTATACAATTTTAGTCTACCACTAGTCCTTTTACTGAACCTAATCTCATAATAGTACCCTAGTATTCTTACAATTGTATTTTTTCTAGTATTATTTGTTTTCTATTCGTCTTTTTCCTCAAAGTGGTGGTAGTGATGATGGATGTGCTCGTGCACGTAACGGTGTATCAGTGACGAAGCACCACTACTCGTGTTGGCCGCACTCGCACTACCGCCACCGCTCCCTTCCGTCTCTACCTCCTCCTCCACTTCATCTTCCTCGCGCTCCTCTTCGTCTACCTCGTTCGCTTCAGCTGCATCGCTTACACGTATTGTCACCTCCTGCTCATGAGCTTCAATGCCCGCCAACTCTGTGTCATCGCTTAAATCCACTAGTTTGGCGGTCGTTACGTTGTTTTCTTTATTCGCTTCGGCAGCGCCATTCATTACTGGATTCGCTGTATTCGTCACTTCCACTGCAGATTCGGATTTGCGCGCTAAAAACACCTCCGCAGTTGGCGCTTCATTCACCGCTTCATCATCGGTTGTGGTCGGCGCAATGAGATTCTCACACTCCGTCGGATCACCGTGCATTGGTATGAGTGCTGTATAGTTTCCAATGCTCGTATTAGAACTACTTGAATGTATGCCGTTTGCGGCGTACGTATTCTTTAGCTGCTGCTGCTGCTGCGCTGTTGCCAATTTTTGCACAAGCGGCGCCGAGCGCACCTTATGCGCTGTTTTGTGTTTGCGACGCTGCATATTTTCGCGATGATTGTGTTGTTGAGTATTCAAGGCGCTCTCTTGCAGCTTCTCGCTCAACTTGGCATAAAGCGAGTTATCGGCATATTTCGCGGCCCCGTCCTTGCGCTGATGCTTGGCGGTATTGTTCTTCATCCATTTTTCGATGTGATCAACGGCGGGCGAGCGCTCCAATTGTACGCTGGAGAGATTTAAGACGGCCAGTTTATTCGCGCATTGTTGCTGTAGTTGCTGTTGGCTTTGATGATGGTGGTGGTGGCCGCCACTGTGATGTGTATTAGATGAGGAAAGCCGCTGATAGCCGTGGTATTGTGGTGAATTGTGTGCGGTGATGCTTTGATGCGCTTGTTGTTGTGAATATGAGCCGCTGCGAAGTATTTTGCTCGTTTTGATCTGATGCGTGGTGGAGTTGAGGAAAACCTTTGCGGGCGTGCTGTTGCTGCTAGGAACTGCTGTCATTATGGGTTGTACCGTTGCGATTAGTTGTTGCTGGTTTGCATTGTTGCTGCTACTATGTTGCGTGGGCTGATTAAGACTGACAATTTGTGGCACAAGTGTGGCTACAGCCGTTGGGCCAGCGCTACCCGGTGGTGGAGAGTGACTTGTACCGCCACCGCAAATGGTTGCATGTAAAAAGGAATCGTAGCCGCACAAATTCATTTTGTTGTGGTGGCCATGTTGCATGCCACTTTGGGCAGCTAGTACAGCGGGATTAATGGCCATTTGTTGGTGGTAGATGGGTATATGTGGCTGAGGGTGATACTGAATGGTGTTGTTGCTGTTGTTTGTAGTGCTGATGTCGTGCAAATTTATTTCGCTGCTGTTGTTGTTCGTGTGATTGCTGCTGTGACTGTGGCTGCTGCTGTTGCTGTTGTTGTGGCTTGGGCTGTGATGATTGTTGTTGTTATTGCTGTTGTTGGGCATAATGCAACTGCTGCTGTGGTTGATAATGGCATTGCTGTGGTTCGTAATTAAGGTCGGTATTTTCGACACTGTATTTGAGCGCTGACGTTGCTGGTGCTGGTGTTGTTGCTGCTGCTGTTGCTGTTGCTGCGGCTGCTGACTGTGACGCTGTTGATGTTGATGTTGTGGTTGTCTTATGGGACTCACATTTGCTTGAGGTTTTCTGGAAGTGCCAATAAGAGCAGAACAAAAATGAGTATGGATATGTATGTGTGTGTGTGTTTACAGTGGCGTGAAAAGGGTTACGAACAGGTAATTAATGTTCACACAATTCCACTTGTTGTGATTTAAGGCCTTTTGATTACCAACCAGGGATGCGTTTGGAGAAAGTATTCCATTATCTTTCCATGCATGCATAACGGTAACTCTTATAAAATATGAGGTACCTAGCGAATTTACAAATTTCCAGATAACACAGTGTTAGAGGCTGGCCTTCTAAGCAACTGAACAATTAAACAGTTCCATGAATGAATGAATGAAATTTTCCTTCCATATAATAACTAAATTTCCCACAGCAACGTTGCCAAACTTCACAGCGTTTTTTTTTTACTTTACAGGAAATGCATGCACCATTAAATTATTGATTAAACGACTATGTTTATGTGCAGATATTTTACAACAACGAATAGCGAATATTAAAAAGTGGGTGAATTAAAGAAATCATTAGAAAATAAAAATAAAATGCATAAAAATCGTAAATGCAAATCAGCGATTAAAGTGTTCATTAGGTACAAAACAAGTATTTTCCTTTGTTCTCTATTGTACGTCCTTTTGAATACAAAATCAGCGAATCGAAACCAGAAATAAAAAATTGAAAAATTATGATTGCGCTTTGTATTTTTTGTTCGTTTTATAGCTTTTGTTTTTTTCCTGCATTTACTTTCTACTGAGCACAGTTTTGCATGTAGAGACATGTGCATGTATAAATGCATGCTTGTGTGCACTTGGGTTTAGCAGGCTTGTGCTTGTGTGTGTAAATATATAAATAATACAAATATTTGCCACCCGCCCAGCACCCAGTGCTTACCCGCTCATCTGAAAACACAAACGGTTCTTCTCCATGCTTTCCCGTATTATGCTCATCAAGTCGTTGCGATTCAGTGCGGTCTTCCAACATTCAGCGGAATTGCGTTGCCTTTGCGCCAAAACATTTGAGGAGGCAGCGGTATTCTTGTGCGGGTTACGTAGTTGAACGCCGTCGACAACGTCACCTAATTGCTGCTGCTGCTGCTGCGGCGGTTGCAGTTGTTCCAGTTTTCCTTGTTGCTGCTGTTGTTGTTGTTGTTGTGAATGTCGATTATGCCAGCAAGCTTCGCTGCCCACCGAAAGGCTGCGTTGGCGTGTCTCGTGGCAATGGTCCTGAAACTGCCGGTCGTAGATGATATGTTGATGATTGGTGGCAGTGGTGATAATGTTGTTATTGTTTTTATTGCATTATTGCAAGAGTGCATGAAAGGATGAATGGGATGATGTTCGCGAAATGAAGTTGAATGAAATGCAATTATAGTAAAGTTGATGATGATTGTAATGTTATGTAAGGCAGTTGTTGGTATTGAGATTGTAGTTAGAGTTGTCGTCAGCGTCATTGTGATGAAAATGCAACGAAAAATAGAAAATAAAGAAAAATAAAATAAAAATTATACGCATAATTCAAGAATAAAATTGCACAACTAAAACTTAGAAATAAAAGCAATAGCAAAAAATTAGTACACTTTTAAATATTTATATAATATATAATATACATATGTGTGTATGTAAAGGGTGGTTACGTTTCAAGGGCCGGTGTTGAATTTGAATGAAATACAATTTTTTTAGGAAATTATTGTCATTTCTCTTTATTATGATAATATTGGTATGGCTCAATTACGTATGGAACAAAATATCGGCTAAATGGCCTTGGTGGCACACCTTCATCCGATGGTCCAAAATTTCGATGACGCTGTGGCATAATTCAGGTTCTATGCCGTTAATGTGCCGAATTATCTCATACTTTAGCTCTTGAATTGTTGCTGGCTTATTGACGTACACCTTTTCTTTCAAATAACCCCAAAGAAAGAAGTCCAACGGTATCGTTGACGTTTAGGTGTGGTACACATTCAACATCGGCCCTTGAAATTCAACCACCCTTTAGTTTCACTCATGCATACACGAGTATAAAATACCAAATTTAATATACTATAAATAGAGTGAAACGGCATACATATGTAGCGTACATGTTTTTAATTGCTCAAAGTATTTACCGAATATGCACGAAATTTTCAAATAAAATGCTGCGGAAAATAGACTACTCTAATACATCGTTAGCTTCGTGGGCCTCTGAACAATGGATTGTGCACAACACCTTATTCGATAAATTATTTGGGATCAATAGCATTTGCGTTCACTGTAAAAAGTATATGCCACGTAGTTTTGCTTTTTTTCTTCCATGCAGAAAACCTTACCGAAAACGGCTCACCGCAAACCGTGAGTAAAAAAATAAATTGTTGGCCGAACTTCGAGGTGGTCGTTTTACATTTTTCATCATATCTACGGCATTTACATTTTAACAGTAAAGTAAATTGCCGTTTCTCATACAAAAAATGACTGCAGTCCGAAACCGGCTTCAAACTATATGAGTGTCCTTCCGTTTGAGGAACAACAATAGCTTTTGTCTAGAGAAGACATTTTTTTTGTTCCAAAGTTTATTGTTCTTGAGTACTCCGTTCTAATATTTACCCCCATATCTCATTGCTATCAACAGACACCCGCCGGTATAACAACCTAAAATTATCTCTATAGTAATTGAGTGATGTTCGGTTCACAAGTAGATTGGTAGGTTTTTTCTTTAACTTAATTATTTTCTCAGCTTACTCAACGCAATGTGCCCCCATTTATCTAAACTTGAGAGGCAACTTGAATCGCACAGAAATTGGATGAATTAAAATTTTGATTTATAAATAGTCTTTATTTGATTTCACTTTAATGTTTTTAATTCATGTTGTTTAAGGGGTTATATACCTTGTGTTTTTCAAAAAATTCAAAATAAATTTTATTTCTTTATCGTAAAGTACAATCCCTTGAGAACATTTTCCAAAAATTTCATAGAGATCTGAAAGTTACAGCGTTTTAAATTGTGCGTCGTCACGTCCTGAGCGTACGGCCTCATGCGGCGCTTGAAACTTTAAACGCGATTATCTCAAAAACGTGTTTTTCCAAAAATGCTTTTGCGGTGGACGCGATTGCAAAAAAAGTATTCAACCGATTTTTATAATTTTTTTTTTAAATTGTTCGTAATTGATGTCGCCTCTTAGTGAACGATCAACTTTTTATGTATAAATTTTTATTTTGCAGATATGAATTTTTTAATGCCAATTTTAGGACTGTAGAAGTGGAGTTTTTTAAAAACATGTTCCTATTTTCACAAAAATCAAAATATTTAATATATTGATCGTTCACTAAGAAGATATAACCCTATACTAATGAAATCTTTTCGATTTTTTGATTTCAGTTGACTTGGTGGACTTGAATCGCGTCCACCGCAAGCCTCTTCCAAAAAAAGGGTCTTGGGGGAAAACGCCATAACTCCGCCATTTTTAAATATTTTTACACAAACAAAGCCTTTTTTTTTTTCTTTAAACATTGTAATATCCAATAATAAAAACTTTTATACAATAAAATTATTGCTACATATCTTTAAAAAAAACCCAACTTTCGCTAATTTCACCGGACCACAAGGTATATAACCCCTTAAGTTGAGATAATCTGGTGGGTAAATACTAGAACTAATACTAGTAAAGTAGTAGTAGTAAAGCGTCTGATTTATGCAGTGTTGAAAGAGGAGTAAAGCAGGGAGACGCGTTTTCTACGATTGTGTTAAGACTGATCCTAGACTATATAATTAAGAAGGTTGAAACATCAGAAACTATATTAAACAAAGCTTCGCAAATACCGAGTATGTGGCTTTGGTGGTGACTTTATCATATATACAATTTGGGTCGAACTTTTTAGTTTCTTTTCTCATGTAAAGGCCAAAAATGGTGATATTTTGAAATGATTGTATGGGGAACCCCCCAGGAAAGTTCCAGGGGGTGTGCCACTGGCATGGGTGGATCGGCCGTCCAAAGTTAGTGGGGGTCGATCATACATTTGAACTCGATTGGAGCACTCTAAATGGGTGAAAGTGGGATTTTTCGTTCGACCCAATTTGGGGGACATCAGAATTCGTTTTAGAGGTATGGTTCCTTCGGCAAAGTTTCTTACTTTGATCCCTAGAATACGATTTTCACAGAGCAATGAGCGATTTTTAAATCGACCCGCCCTAATATATATATATTTAGCACGTACACCCTTTCTGGGTGTTTGGCCGAGCTCCTCCTCCTATTTGTGGTGTGCGTCTTGATGTTGTTCCACAAATGGAGGGACCTACAGTTTCAAGCCGACTCCGAACGGCAGTTATTTTTATGAGGAGCTTTTTCATGGCAGAAATACACTCGGAGGTTTGCCATTGCCTGACGAGGGCGACCGCTATTAGAAAAACGCTTTTCTTATATTTGGTGTTTCACCGAGATTCGAACCTACGTTCTCTCTGTGAATTCCGAAGGGTTGTCACGCACGAACTCTTTCGGCTACGGCGGCCGGTTACTTGATAATCCCCGCGAGAAATATGAATGTTCAAAAAGAAGTATTCCAAGCACTCGAAATAGAAGCAAAATTTTTGGGATTAACGACCGGTGAAATCAAAACGAAATATCTCGCAAGACTTAACACGTTGAGACAAGCGCCAAACTTTACAAAATAAATAAATAATTGGTGCGTACTCTTCTGTTAGATGTTCGGTCGATGCGTCTTGATGTTGTTCCACAAATCGAGTGATCTGCATTTTTAAGCAGACTCCGAACGTGTAATAGTTTTTTTATGAGGAGCTTTTTTATGGCAGAAATACAATCGGAGGTTTGCCATTGTCTGTCGAGATGCGACCGCTATAAGAGAAACTTTTTTATCTTGCTGTTTCATGCACGGATATTCGAATCTACGCACTCAACGAATGGTAGACACGCGCCAACTCATTCTGCTACGGCGCCCGATCAATTGGTGATCATACATTTGAAAGCGTGGATCTAATTAAATATCTAAGGCTTCTTCTCAGTAGAACGGATTATACAGCGATTGGTATCCAAGACCGTGTGCAGGATGCGAACAAAGAATATTTTGCCCACGTTAAACTGTTAAAAAGCAAGTTCTTGAGTAGAAGAACGAAAATAAAAATATATAAAACCTGTGGCAACATACATATGGATGTGGAACCTGGACACTGGAAGCAGATAGAATTACACAATTAAGAATATTGGAAAGAAAACTACTGGGTACAGTACGAGTAGAAAATGGTCTGTATGCATCAGATATAATGACGAGCTAGAGGTGAAAATGCGTGCGGTTTGTTAAATCGTAGCGCAGCTAATAGTTAGTACACATTTGCAGAATGCGAGATTAAAGAATACCTCGCAAAGTTTTGGCTGTACGCATGTATGGGGGAAAGCGAAGAGGGTGACCACAAAAAAGATGGTTAGATGACGATCTAAGAAGTATATGAGTGACCAACTACCGTAGAGGATAATGATCTTAGGAAAAAGATAATGTTCTCAAGTCAAAAACATCAATGCACCTACCGCTTTAAGATCCTACTGGAAATGCTGAAGATATAGGGTGGGCCATGTAAAATTTGCTTTTTGAATCGGCTATAAAAAAAAACTAATCAATATTTTTTCAAACTTTTTTTTTTATTTTGAAGATTGAACATTGTCATTTATGAATGAAAAATAATATCGTACAAATGACTGCCATTCGATCAACCCAATTTTCAAGCACATTTTCGATTGTTTGGGCTCAAATTTCAATTGGGCATCAATCGTCTCTGGATGGTTCGCATAGCATTTGTCCTTATCGGCTCCTCACAAAAAATAGTCCAACGGGCTTAAATCACAGCTCCGAGGCGGCCAATTGCACCGTCCTGTGGAAACCAAATGTCGTCCATATCATCCTCTTCACTTTTTGGAAACAAAAACTCGTTGACCATTTACTGTAACCGCGGAAGAAGAAGAAAACTCACCTTTGGATATTGGTTTTCAATATTTCCCAATTTTGTTCAAGCGTATAGCGTCTCATTTCGTAAATGTCAAACCTTTAAGTAAATTATGAACACATTTGACATGTCATTTGTGTTACCATTCTTAAAAAAATAGGTGGTTCAAAAAGCAAACGCTATATGGCCCACCCTGTATAATGAAAAATGTAAAAAGTGCGGCCATTTTTTTCTTGTAAGGCAGTACGATCTTAAATGCAGTCTATTTTAAAATCACTGCAAACTCTGCTACGAGGTCTCATGCCTGGCCAGTTGCTCTGTCTCCACAGTTGGAGTATTGTTCGAAGAAAACTAGAAAATTTCCATGGAAATGCTACCCATTACAAAAAATGGTGCTGTCTAAAAATAAAATCTATAAAACCTAAGATTAAGTGGCAATATGGCAATGTTTTCAATGAAACTCCCCGAAATGTGCTCCGAGAAAATGGATTAAGGAGAAATGGATGAACTAAGGCAAAGAAAGTCCTTCTGGTGGAACTACAAAAATTATATCATTGGAGACTAGAAATCGATAATATGGTCGGATGGGATGAAGTTTAAGAGTTTTGTTTTTGATGTGCGACTGTAGATTTAGCTTCGACCGCTGCCCCAATAGCGTGATCTCATATAAAACAGTAAGGTGAGATAAAATGGTCGCTGGCAGTGGGAGAGAATGATGCTCGAACTCTCGATGAACTATGACAACAAATAAAAGCAAAATGCTCTCAGCTTACAGCAAAAACTTGCCAAAACGTGGTCAACAGTATGCAGTATAAATGCACTTTTAAACGGGGAAGGTGGCTACTTAAAGTATAGTATATAAATTCAGGTCCAAAAAGAATTATTGAACTATGCGATTCGGCCCGACAAAACTAACAAATTCCACAACGCGTATTGAGAAAGATACGCCTATTTAGCAGAATTAATTTTTTTTATAACAGAACTCTAAGTCACGCTTCCATTAGAAACCTACTGAGAAAAATGGATTGACGCTAATTTCACATGCAGTTTAAAACGAATATCTACATGCTTACATATGAATATTAACGTGTGCTCGTGCATAATGAACATCAATAAATACAGTAACACAGGCATAGGTGAATGAAGCTTGGCAACAACAAAGTAAACCCACGCGAATCTCATGATTCCCAGTTCAATTATTCAATGTCAATATTTCCGCTTAAGTTTGAGTAGTAGTTTTTCGTTGTTTTCGCAATGTTGCTGCCACATTTTCACACACTCACGCAAAACTCACAGAACAAAGTAATTTATAGATTATTAATTACCTTTTGTTTTCGCGCCTTGCGCAGCATTTTGACACGCGTAGACGCCTGGCGCATGTACACATCCGTTGGTGAGCGCCCATAACCAGTCGTAATCGGTGCACTCGTCACACCCGTCTCACAGCCGCGACAGTCTTCCATTTTCAGCAGCGCATCCTTAGTGCAACATTTCAGATTCGTTGCAGTCATATTCTCATAGAGATTTTCGTGTGGGCAGTTGGCGGCAGCAGATGCATCAAGGTTTGTTGGCGTTTGTTGCTGTTGCTGTTGTTGTTCCGTCGCATTGGCTGCTTCCTGCTGCTGTTGATACCACAATTGGTGCTGCTCCGCCACCGCGACCGCTGCTGCTGCTGAGGATTTCACTTTATTGTACTTACTAGCGCTGGAATGACTTTTTGATTTGCCGCCTACACCCGCTACTGTCGCCATGGCTGGCGTCGTTCCCAAGTTATTGGCAGCCAAAGCACTGCTTGTCGCCGCCGTTTCCTTTTCTTTGTCACTGTTACTGTCGTCGTCCTCGTCATCAGATTTAATTAGTTTGCGCGGCCGATAGCGATGCTGGCGACGTGTATGACCATGTCCGTGACTGGCGTTTGCCTTTGTGGCTGTCTCCAATATGCCTACCCCAGTCCCAGTGCCAGCACCGTTGGCCATTTTTTTCAACTTGCCACCACCTCCTCCACCAGCAACTGCAGCGGCGGCAGCTGCGGCTGCGGCTGATTTTGATTTGCCCTCTGGACTGACAGTTAAACGAACGTTGATTGTTTTGCTGCCACAGTGCGGCACTACCACAGACTTGCCGATCGACTCATATATCGTATAGACGATGCCGACAATGTCATCCTTTGTGATTTTTCCGTGATGACCGTCGAGGTCGTAGAAGGTGAATGAGAACTGCAATGGCTGTGTGGATTTGCCACCCTCGACGGAAACGTCGCAAGTGAACTCCTGCAAATAATTTCAAAGGAATAAGTAAAGATGATGAAGCAATTGAGTGTGGGGAGTAGAAGTATTCAGAAATTATGAAAAAATGAGTAGATACATACACACATACGTATAGTAAATATTGATTTATGCTGGGTGGCATAAAAATATTTCCCAGGATTTTTACAACCTTTGCTATTTTCAGTTTACTTGGCGGCTAAAATGTTTTTATTTATGTACTCGCTTACAACAGCGATGCCCGCACATACGTACATACTTAGAAAGAAATTTTTGGTATACGCCTTCAGTCTGTCATTTTGAGTTTGCTTGCGTTGCAATTTCACGCTCCAATAAATTTGCAACGTCAGTTCAAAAATTAATAAAGTTGCTTTTACTTAAATGTACGTGCGAAATAGTGCATGCCTATTTGAATAAATCCATCCAAATTTTTATTTTTTTCAAATAGATATATCTGTATGTATGCATAAAATAAATTTTATTGAAATCCATTACATTGCCATGTAAAATTAGGATACCACAATTTGGCAAGTAGCCATTTGCGCTGCAACAAAATTAATGGAAAATATGAATGTACGATTAAACGAGAATATACAAAAAAATGTATATGCAAAAATTTCCCAATTGCCAATAACATGGCATAGTAGATCACTTATAGGGTGATTGGTTCAAATATTTGTAATATCAGCGTAATATCTTCAAATCCGATGGAGAATCTCTCTGCCAACAAGTGCTACTTTCGACTAAGCAGGCAATTGAGCAGTAAAGTCCTCTCTGCGAACAAGAGCCACATTTTCTAAGTCTCTCATCATGCCCGTCCTACTGAGTAGCTCCGAAGCTTGTCTTAGAGAAAAATTCTATGGAAAATTGGAGGATGTTTCCGTACTTGTTTGCTATTCACTTGGGAGTGGCTAGGACGATTCTTCTGCACACGATTCAAGCAGCTCACAGCTTCCGGGCGTAGCCCGAGTATCGTTTGGATAGCTTCCGAACATCCGTTTGAGAGCGAACTAATGTGAGAAGGCGAATCAACCCAGCATATTTGGTAGTGCGCTGGGTTTGGGACCCGCCAAGTAAAAATCCTTCCCTAATGAAAAACCAAACAAATGATTAAGGTTTCAGGGCATGCACCGAAATGTCCGGCCCCTTAATGGGGTAAGTGCTTCTGCCCAACTAGTTGACGTCTTCGTGAGAATAAAGGCTGACACCACTACCATTCAAGGGATGCGATGGACGGGAGAAGACAAAAAGAGTATTGGACTTAGCTCATTTACGCCCACGCTCCGTTGGAGGAGGAGACGATGCGGCCAAAGATTTTTTCTATAAGCGCCTGAAATATTCCTATGAGCGTTGCCCCCGCCCCGACATAAAAATCGTGCTTGGCGACTTCAATGGTGGGCAAGGAAGGAATTTTTGGTTCCACAGTCGGAAAATTTCGTCCACACAATGAAACATCTGGTAACGGACAGAGACTGATCGACTTCGTCGGGGCTCGAAACATGGTCAGATTCTAGCAAAAAAAAAAGACATCAAGCTACATGGCTGTCTCCTGATCGAAAAATGCGAAACCAATTCATGTCGCGATAGATGGAAGATCAGAGGCATATTTATATTTAGGTATATTTACAATTGAAAGGACAAATGTCTTGAATGATTGGATTAACGATGGCTTTTACATCATAAGCAAATATTCGCACTGCAAGATATGGCCACGCCTCAATTTGACATAGCGTGGACAATCCTTTAAAAGATGCTCTAATGTTTGTTAACTGGCATAGTCGCACGGACATGTATCACTATCAGTGATTTGGAATCTTTTTAAGCAGGCTTTATGGAAATCGTGGCCAAAAAAAAATTGGGGCATCTCAAACGGGATACCAAAATTTGTCGAGCTCTTTCTATAGATTTAAAAAATGTGTTTTTTGCCTCCCAAACCAGCAAAAAACATGTCATATGCACAGAAAATCCGTTATTGAAGCCTCACAGGACCCAAAAAACCATCCGTTACTCATCAATATGATTTGAAATATTGTATGTGAAAAAAGACGCAATAAAAATACGCAAAAAAGCAACGAAGTCGCTGATGAGCGCACAAATAAGTCGCGGATGCAGCCATTAAAATTTTTTAAACCCTTCACTCTTAAAGATCTTTGGATGTATGCATCAAATTACTTAGCCAAAAAACTCACGCATGATTGGGTCACACATCAACACTACTAGAAATTAAATAATCCCCGTAGAACTAAGCCGATTTTGACTCTCCTTGCAGAGGTATCTGAACTTTTGTGCGTCTAAGTATTGGGCATTCAATTCCCGCTGATAGTCATTTACTAAATGGAGCCTTGAAGCCGCCATGCTCATACTGCAATAGACCAGATTTATCAGTGCAACGAATGCCCTGACCTAAGCCAGACCCGAACAACAGTTTTTGACGGCAGTAAACCCTCTGAGCATCTGAAATTAGCAAACTCAGATAGTCTTAACGCTTTCCTAAAATTTCAAATCTTAGCTAAACTAAATATATACAATTATTGTTACTTTCAACCGACATATCACCAAGTTTTTTTTAATACTTAATGTAAATTATCTCTAAAATAGCCCTATAAGGCAATAAATCTCGAGCCAAAGGCCTTAGTAGCCAGAGTTCTTGTTAAATTTTAATGTATTGGTTATTTATAACTATTAGTTTTACATGTAAATAAATAAATATATGTTTTTGTTGTTGACCCAGTCATTGCAGCGTCATAATCCCGCTTCAGAGCATCAGCTGCTTCCAGGCGAATTTGCCGCTTCGCATAGCTTAGGGCCTCAGAATAAGCTGACGTATTGGTCAGCGTTTGTGTATCGTTGCAGCTTTTCAGTAGCGATAGTTAAGTTTTTATCTGATATCAATGTTATAGTATCGTCTGCCAACGTAGCAATTGATGAATTGGTTTCCTCAGGAGGTGGTTTGTCTGTTAAATGGTTATTAAAAGAAAGTTTGATATCAAAGACAACGCCAAGGTCCTTAATCTCACTAGCACACTGAAGGATACAAGTCGAGATGTTAGGTATTTTAGAGTAAGCCAATTGAGAGCAATTGAACAAGTTTAACGAAAAACGTGATTTCTGGTACTACAAGTAAAATCTATCTACGTCGTATTAAAGATTAACGCCGTCCTCTTGAGCCTTAATCACTGGAAAGATGACCTTAAGATCATCAGCATTAAGCAAAAATTTAGCAAATGAGAAACAACTTTTGATGTCATTCATAAATAACACAAATAAGAGCGGCCCAAGATACTTCATTGCAGGACACCAGAGCTTACTTAGGTAATAAGTTTGAATTATAAAACTACATATTAATAGGTACATTTTCATACAACATATTTAGAAAAGTTTCCATTACAAATTCCAAGAAAGAGAATACAAATTTATTTAAAATACAGGGCCCGCCATATAACTTTACGGAATTAAAAATGCTATTAAAAAGAACCTACTCAATATTTTTCCAAACTGTTTTTTTTTTATTTTGAAGTACAATCCTTCCGGTTAATGATGGAACACGACTTCATTCATATGGCTGCCTCGGCTAGCCATGCACCATCCCATACGATCGGACCAATTTTTCAACACATTTTCGATTCTATGCGGCTGTATTTCAGCTATGACATCGCATATGTCGGTCTTCAGTGCATCAATTGTTGCTGGTTTGTTGGCATAACACTGGTCTTTGACGGCACCCCAAAGATAATAATCCAACGGCGTCAAATCGCAGTCCGAGGCCACCAAACGATATCAGAATTTCGACTGATAATGCGATCTTCGAAGACAGTGCGCAAAAGATTGATCGTAGCATTCGCTGTGTGGCAAGTAGCGCCATCTTGTTGGAACCAAATGCCACCAATATCCTCCTCTTCAATTTCTCGGAACAAAAATTCTTTCAACATGGCCCGGTAAAGCTCTCCATTGGCGGTTACGGCCACTCCTCATTCGCACTCCCACTCGCACCAAACAGTGACTCGTTGTGAATGCATCGGCTTTGCTTCGAGTGCGTGCGGGTTTTCTGAGCCCCAAATGCGCCAATTTTGCTTGTTAACATACCCGCCGAGATGGAAATGAGCTTCATCCGAAAAGATGATTTTTCGGTAAAAGTCTTCATCTTCTTCAAGTCCCAAGCCCATGAAGCGAAGCGAAAACGCATTGGGTGGTCGGTTTGCTTCAGCTGCCGAACCAATTGGAGCGTTCTTTGAGCGTATACACAACCATTTTCGTTCAGCGGAAGAATAAAACTAATTTTCTGTCAAATCAGATCACAGCTAAGTGTTACCATTCTTCAAATAATACTTAGTTCAAATCCGTAACGATAGATGGCGGGCTCTTTATAATTCTTGTTTATTTATAAAATCCTAAGTATTTGCGAAAGACATAAGGCATTGATCATCAATCTCATGCGCGTGACTTGTGCATTTATTTGAGAATTTTTTCATTTACATATGTATATCTTAAGTTTTATGTTAGCTTCACAAACACCCTTAGCGTTTTTCTCGTTGTTACAGTACACCACCAGCTCATTTGGGTACTGCTAATACCCTACAAATAATCTCAACTGGCTGCTGTACTGAGTGAGGTCAATGCCAATGTAATCGCCACACCATGCAGCTATTTTAAATTTTCCCTTTACCCGTCCAATTAGCAAAAATAATTTAGGTGAATTTTGTAGAGAGGAACTACCAACTACCTCACTCTGCATTTGTTTTTCATCACTTTGGCGACAATCACGAAATCAAAATTGGACAGCATAGAGTTTCAAAATATTTTCGAATATTTGATTTTTTACTTCAAAGCCCATACACATGTACATACAAGTGTGTGTGTGCGCATAACCAATAGCTCGCGTACGTTTCTGTTGAGAATTTTGTTTTCTTACTAATTGCACATGTTTGCACAAACAACAAATAAATCTCTACGCAAATCGGCAATCCAATTGAGCGAGAATAACTTGGATGGAAGCGCATTGCCGGCTAAAATCGAAACAAAATAAACTGATTTCGGATTTGATTGGATTTGACTCGTGAGCACTGCTCTGAGCTTTCACTGCACAAGTGGCATTCGATGTTTTCGTAAACAAATCAAATTCCACGCCGGTTTTGCGCTATAGACCAGCTTGCTTACATCAGCACTCTCCTTTCCCACCTCTTAACCACTTCCACTCTCACCACCCATTGCGTGCTTTTAGTGCAAAATTCACTGTTATGACTCCGCATGTATTTCGGAGGCAGAAAAAACTTCAAAACAAAATCAGATTTTGAAAAAGCACTACAACAGACCACATGCATGCCTTTCCCTGGGAAAACAAATAAATTTTCCAATTTTACTGAATGATTAAAAGATTTCGTTGGATTCTGGTGGCGCTTTGCTACTTTTACTAAGTTGTGTTGTTTTCGTCTCGAACTGTGCAGCTGCAGGGGACACCATTCGTATTGAAGGGATTTGCGGGCAAAATTTTTATGGTATTTAAACATTTTCGAAAGCAAAAATGCAATAAATTTCATATGAAATGCTTGAATTGAATTAAAATTGTGGAAACAGTAACAGCTGGATACAAAAGTAAAGTAAAAGTAAAAGTAAAAGAAATATTATATTTGATGAAATGAACAAAAAATGGGATGAATGAAATATGCCATTCATGTACACATTTATCTGAACTTGTTAACGTGAAAGGTATATTATGATCACAAAAAAACATTTAGAGGAAAGTTGATTGTTCAATCTGAATTAAATCTACCCAATATATTTATAAACCCATATCGATTCGAAGGTTTTAGGACGCTTAGATGATGATCTCGCAATACATATTATGCACCAGTCGCTTCAAGGTAGGCGGCATAGCAAGGGAATCACAGCTAGTGAATACCTAGCAAAACTCACTGATCAAATGTATGTTCCTCGATTTGTGGAAAAACGTCAAGACACACACCACAAATAGGCCAAACACTCAATAAAGGATGTATGCGCTAATTATATATACAGGGTGAACGATATGATGTGTTACCAATTTCACACTGCTTGTATCTGCAAAACAGCCCATGATATCGACGTCAAAATTTTTGTAATGACAGTTCAATATATTGTTTATAAGCCATCAAAGGCATTTGCGTCTCAGTTCTGTTGAATTGTTTTTTTCTGTGATGGAATTCAAACGTAATAGTGTGATTGCGTTATATTTGGCTGGATCACATCACAACCAGCCATTGTTCGTGAGCTCAGTCACCTCAAAGTGAATAAAATGTTTGTGTATCGCACGATAAAACGTTACAATGATACTGGCAGCATTGCAAAACGCTATGGAGGTGGACCAAAAAAAAAACCGCAATAACGCCAGGAATGGTTCGGAAAGTGAAGGCTCGACTTGAACGAAATCCACTTCGAAGTGGAAGAAAAATGGCCAAAGAACTGAAAATATCGCAAGATAGCATTCGACACATATTGCAAAATGAGCTCAAGGTCAAGGCTTACAAGTTCCAAAAAGCACAGGATACTTCACCCCAGCAAAAAAAAGGTCGGTGCGAAAGAGCAAAGGAGTTGTTGCGCTTGCACGAACGTGGCGAATTTCCTAACATTGTGTTTTCTGATGAAAACAATTTCCCAATTGAGCAGTTCATAAACACTCAAAACGATCGTGTTTACTTGACCGAACGCTCATACGAGAAGCAATTTCCCATCGCAAGTAATGGTTTGGGCCGCAGTGACCGCTGATGGACGCTCTCCAATCGTTTTTATCGAGCCTGGGGTCAAAGTGAATGCGACTTATTATCGGGGAAATGTTTTAGAACGTGCTTTAGAGCCGTGGACAGGCAAACATTTCGGTCGTAGACCATGGACGTTCCAACAGTACTTGACACCGTCTCATAAAGCTCGTGTGGACCAAGAATGGTTAAAAAATCATGTTCCACACTTCATTTCGTCCACACAATGGCTTTCGAATTCGCCAGACGCAAATCCGATGGACTATTCCATCTGGTCCATTTTGGAGAGCAAGGTGAGGACTAAAAAATATGTCAGTATCGATGCGCTGAAAAAATAGAATATACGAGAATGGGCCTAAATACCTCAAGATCACATTCGTGCAACATGCAACTCATTTTTTGACCGTTTGAAGGCTATAGTCAAGGCAAAAACTAATTTCACACAAACAAGTTGTGGTGTTTTGAATAGGTAACACTTCATATCGTTCACCCTATATATTTGAATTTCTGCCATGAAAAAGATCCTCATAAAAAACCATGTGCCTTTCGGAGGCGGCATGAAACTGTATCGGCAGATGGTTATTTTTATGAGGAGTTTTTCATAGCAATAATACACCCGGAGTTTTATTACTGTCTGCCGGGGGGCGACCGCTATTAGAAAAAACTTTATTCTATCAGTTGATGTTTCGTGATCGGGGTTTCGAACCTGTGCACTTCCGAATGGTAGTCACGCACCAACACATTGGGCTACGACGGCTCATCTGTATGCATAAGTATATGTATAGACCATGTGGGTTCAACCATGAATCTACCTCGAACGTAGGACCTACTACCGGTGTATATATAAGTATGATATTCACCAATTCGAATCAATAAATGCTTTAATAACTAATAAAATTATCCTTTCAGGAATACTTACGGGACAAAGACTTACTTATTAGGCACACGACGTTATTATTGAGACCTGAGCTCCACATAAAGATTTTTTTTGATTTTTTTTATTATTACTCGTATCCTTAACAGTATTGCTTATTTTCCCCATATAGCAAGCGGACGATTTTTTTTTAATTTTCTTGTTGTTGTTGTAGCAACTGCTGCATTGTTATTTAATTTTCTGTTAGGCTTCGGTTTAGTTCTAAACTATCCAGTAAATAAAACCATGTATTAAAAAACAGAACTACCCAATTATTCGAATAAGTGGACGACATAGCAATTATCAGCACAAACATCCACGCGCTATCCAAAACCTTCGCGAACACTGAAATTGCAGCTGATAGAGTTGGTCTTAGAATCAACGAAGATAAGACGCAATATATGACGATGTCCAGATAAAATAACCCAACATCAGACAACCTGAAAATTTCTTTTGAATTCGTGTAATCCTTTACCTACTTAGGTTTCAAACTGAGTAGAGACAATCCAACAAGACTTACCATCGATGAGAGAATCGAAACAGCTAACAGATCATACGTGTCGAAACTACTAAACAGACAATGCAAATTGATTCTGTACAAATCCATCATTCAACCAGGCTTATGCTATAGAGCAGCAGACGCTAACTGGAGCAGGTAAAGCAAAACTGCAAACTTTCGAATGAAAAATATTTATTAAAATAATTTTAATAAAGGTAATTTTGGAAAAAGTAAGCAATGGCCCCAAAGAAATTCGGTGAAGCGCTGCCTGCGCGTGTTATTGATGACTATAATAACGGAACTTCTCAAAACGACATTTCCATAAAATATAATATTCATAAGTTGTCATTTTCGCGGATTATTTTAAACTTTATAAAAAACGAAACTGTTGCAGTAGTAGATCCAAAAGGCTGATGCTGAGATTGTAAGTGAGATAAATAAATTTTCGTTTAAAAGTTTTGCACAGTTTTACCAAGAGCTTGAGTCACCAATATATTCAAGAACTGCCGCTTGTCACCTGGTCGCGAGAGATTTCCGTAGCTACTTAACCGCAAATTAGTAAACATACCCAGCAAAAATAGTTGTAGTTCGTTACACAGAAACTGACGATTTAAACTATGATTTTCGCGAAGAGTTTAAATTAATTTGGTAGGAAGTGATAGCTATGTTCGACCTCCACCAAGCAAACGTCTTCAAAATTCATACTGTGTTAAGACACTAAATCCTAGTGGCTATGTTATGGTCTGGGGATGCTTTTCCTCCTCCGGTTTGGGCCCGATTCATCATATTAATAGTACAATGGATCAGTATGCTTACAGAGACATTATGGTAGCGGTAATGCTGTCACATGCCGAGTGGGAAATTACACTTAGTGGGGCTTAGTGGGGGGACAACGGCCCGAAGCATATGACAAAGGTGCTTAAATCGTGGTTCTAGAAAAATAAAGTAATGCAATAGTGTGACCCCCGCATTCTCAGAACTTAACCCTATAGAAAACTTATGGGAAATTGTAAAAACGAAAGAGAATTGATCGCGGTAATGTGGCAAATGCTGACAAATTTTTCCTGGAAGCATGGAGAAATACATCGCAGACCATCGTCGACAATTTGACAGCTTCAATGGCGAGACGATGCAAGGCCATTATTGAGAGTCATGGATTTGCTACGAAATTTTAAAGTTTTTCTTATAATTTATTAAAAATAATGTATTGCGTTCTTTAAGGGGGGAGCCTGGTTTATGAGGTCTAAAAATTGCATCTCTTTGCGATTTTTTTTTAAGGAAAAAATTAATATAGCACTGCAAAGTTTTTTCTTTTCTTTTAATGAACATTTAAAAAGTATAAAAAATTTGTGTACTGGTTAAAATAAGTTGAAAAAAATGTTTAACATAGAAATTAGTAGAGCGCTGCAACGCTGGAGTTTCCAACTGGCGTACAAGATACAGCTCGTAATTATTATCTAAAGCAAAAAATTCAAATGGATTTCTAATTATCATGATTTTTTATTCTAGATGAACTAAGAAAACTGAGAGAAATTCCAAAATTTCAACTTTTTGGAGGTTTTAAAGAAAAATATGCCTTTCTATAAAAAAAAAATTCACTTCAACTTGGTATAAAAATCTTGAACATTTTTTTTTATCTATTTTGTTAGTTCAAATAGAAGAGAATTTAATACTGAAAGGAACAAGCTATGATTCATTTCAAAAGGTTCATTCGTTTTTTTTTCATTCATGTACGCCAATTCAAAGCAATCATAAAAATGAAAAGTCGAGAAAGAAGATAAAGTTTGTACTATAGCTGTCCGGTCACAGCGTAACTACCTAACGCTCGCCTACATTTGGCTTTGTATCTACGGAAATATTGAGAATTAGGCTCTGTAGCTTTGTTTGAATATTCTGAAATATATTAGGAATCGCTTAAAACGAAAAAAAAAATTGATTTTTTTGACCTTATAAACCAGGCTCCCCCCTTAATTTATTAAAAATAACGTATTGCGTTCTTTAAGTTGCAATTGTTTTGTCTTATTTAGATTTAAGATATGAGCTGCGGAATTTAAATAAACTTTTCCTTGTTTATATGAATAAACTTCCATTGTTTAAGTATAATAAAAATAAAATAAAAGGCCACAGGCATTTTAACTGCTGTGCAATCGAGAGTATTTACATTATCTTATTTCAGTTGCAAATGTTTTGTCCGATACTGTATGCAGAAAAATAATTACAAAATTTTAGATTTTCATCCTAAGCACCTTTAATTAAATACGGTATTCCCATTATGCAGACCCTTACACGAATATATTCGAAAAAAATTTAGACGCTATAAACCTCAATTCAAATGCGATGACATTGTCATATAAACATAAATTGCTGCCATAAAAAAAAAAACAAACGGCAAGTAAGAAAATAAAAAACAAAATGAAATATCGCTGAGTGCTATAAAAGACAAAACAGATTAAAAAGATGATTGCGCGGAAACTCCAGTGAAAAAGACGAACACTTTAAAATGCGCGGGCGTTAGAACATCTCAGAGATTACAGAGTTTGCGGCACTTTATGGGAGGAATAAGACAGGATAAATGAATTGTAGGTGATTGCACACGGATAGTCTACTGTAGGTATTTCGGAAATTATTACGCCACGTTGACTTTTATGGCATTACACACGACTTAATGTCGTTTAGGTAATTGCGGCGCCTATTGGTTACGCGCACAAAGGCATAGACACTTACATATATACACACATACAAGCATACATACAAACACACATACTTACACACATATGTGCATATCACGCCCCCATAGCAGTAAATTCCAGTGCCTAAGGAAGATACCATCGAAACAAGGAGACGCGTACGGATAATTTCCATGGCAAGCACTTAGCCTGAATACCAGTTCATGCATAAAATTTGCCCGCTCAGCTGACAATGAGTCGTGGAAGTTGCTGGTGAAGGGCAATGGTGGTGTGGGCGTGAAAAACGCGAAAACATATTTCACGCACTGTTGCAATTGGCAAATGGCATGGAGGCGTATAATGAAAGAGAAAAAATGAGAGAATACAGATACGGACATCTGCCCCACATACATACATACATACATACATACATACATACATATGTATGCATGTATATTTGTACACACGCAAAAGTTATTTCCAGGGGCAATCTACCAGCAAAGGCCACCGCACACTTCAAGGTGCTTCGCAACTTTTTTGTAAATAAGTAAGCAAGTAAGTGTAAAAATCTGGAATTGTTTATTTCTTTAAACTAATTTACGATCCTCGAAGCGACTCATCAAAATGGTTAGGTCGCATGCACATGTTCATCCATCCATATACATACATACATATATGTACATATCCATTCATTCATGTATCTATAGTCTAAATGGTGCCCGTCGATAGTCACGCAGGCCATCAGGCGGCCAATGAATCTATGATACTTGTTTATTTTCTTTTAAGCGCCGTTCGAATGTTTTCCTGCACTAACGGTACACGATAAAGCATGCGTCAAATTGCATTTTCCAGTAATTTTGTGATGTTTTCTTGGAAAATTTCATTGCATTGTCGAATCTTAATTTATTTTCTCAGCACCTTCTAATCGACAATAAAAATCGTTGAACAAATTTTCAAATTTCAAATGTGAAATGTGAAATTTTGTAAATTCCACATCATGTGGCCCATCTTCAACTGTTTGACTTCGAACTCAAAATATCTGAATTCTTAATTAAATGTCTGTAATAAATTTCAACTCGCACGTCTTTAATTTGCGTCCACTCGACGGGGAGTGGGCAAAAGCACCCGAACTTTATATAAAAGAGTAAATATGACCAATCTAATATTTGGTAGAAAATTTCTAAAGTACTCAATGGGCGGTGGTACTTGTTTTTGTTTCATTATACTCGTAAACAACTGTAATTTTTGTTTGTGCAAAATGTGTTGGTTAACTTAGGCAGCGCGTGCAATAAAAAATTAATAATTTTCCTATAGCACTAGCTGCTGGATATCGTTTATAAAAGGTGGTTAAATTTTAAGGGCCGATGTTGAATGTGAACCACACCTAAACGTCAAGTTTTTTTCTGCATTTTATTTGACATTTTTCAATTTCAGACTAATTCAATTTGAATCATGGAAAAATACACAATCGAGCAACGCGTTAAAGTTATTCAAGCTTATTATGAAAACGGGCGTTCAATTTTCGAAGAAAATCATCTTCAGTGATCAGGCACATTTTCACCTCAGTGGATTCGTCAATAAGCAGAATGAGATGATAACGAACTTTTTATGGCCCAAATTGGAAGATATGGATGTGGACGATATGTGGTTTCAACAGGATGGTGCCACTTGTCACACAGCTAACGAAACAATGGCTCTTTTGCGTGAAATATTTGATGGCCGAATAATCTCACGTCGCGTCGATGTCAATTGGCCGCCAAGATCATGTGATTTGACACCGTTGGACTTCTTTCTTTATTAATTTATTATATTACATATTTTTTAGTAAATTGTTCCATTTTTATAAAAATATAGATTAAAATAAAAACCATTTGCCAACCATATAATATACAATGCTTTACTTTAGTTGAAATGATTCAATAAGGTCGAAAGGGAAAAATTGTACCCCAGCTCTTCGAAAAACAATCATAGAGTTGCAAAATACTGGAGTATCCTGCAAAGCTATTTTAACCAACTGGAACGGTTCAAAAATGATGGTTCTTATTGCTCTGAAATATTTTTTTGAGTAAAAAACGGCAGACAACGTTTCAAGACAAAAAAGCGTGAAAGACTACGATCCCGATTGATGAGACGATCGTTTCATTGTCAAAATAGGACTCCAGAAAGTGTGCTACGGATATCCACTGAGTCTTTTTTTCCCCGAAGGGCCAATAACGAAAAGAACAGTTGCACTTCCTTTGGCAGAAGCTGGGCTCACCTCAAAATTAGTGAGGTTATATTTGATTTAGCGATGAAACGAGAGTAGATTTGGCCCAGGTGGCTGGAGGTACGTGCAGCATTCGATCCCAAATCCGTCTCATGAATTATAAAGTACGGAGGAGGCTTAATAATGGTGTGGGGCTGCTTTTCGTGGAACGGTGTTCAAATATGATGTTAAGATACTTCAAAATGTAATGCTACCTTATGCGGAAGAGAATATAGTGTTGATTTGGAAATTTCAACAATACAATGATCCGAAGCACGCGTTTCGTGTTGCAAAAAAAATGTCGAAGACAATTTGATCACTATTCTGTACTCGGCATCTGCGAGTGTCAACTTAAAGCCAATAGAGCATCTTTGGAATGACGTTAAAAATGCACAGAATATGCAGAATATCACAAATATGGATCAGTTATTTGAAAAGGTCAAGGCAGCATGGATCCATACACTTTGAAGAGGCTTAATAATGTTGATGTAAAGGTGCTGAGCAGCAATAATAAAGAAAAAGGATTTTACTTTTGCTTCGTTCTTAAATATTTTTCTCAAATTGTATGAACTTTTGTACATGAAGTAAAAAAGTGTTTGAAAATAATAACGAATTTGCCTACATATGTATGCACTTACATTCTTACTTCTTAGTACAAGTATTTTTTACAGGATTTAAATTACTTCAATATTTTCTATCACCCACGCTTTTGTTCTTGCCTTAGATTTGAAAAGGAAACAGAAACAGTACTAGCACAAACATTACTTTGCAGCACGGCTGTTGCTTTGATTTTGGAAAAAACGAATTGCAGAAGCAACAGCACATTTGGTTGTTGTAGCTGCCATTTAGAAAAAGAAAAAACAGTAGCACTTGAATTCTTCCAAACATGTATTGCTCTCAAAGAATATTAAGGAGATTACACTAAAGGACAGATTTAATCAAATGTTTGATACAACAATTCAGGAATCTTTTAAAGGAACCAGAAAACTTCTGTTCCTAAGACTTAAAAGAGAAACTGGCCACTGGCAATACTTTTGCAAACAGAATATAACCAGCATTTCTCAGAAAACAGTCAGCCTTTTTAAACATAACGTCATCTGGAAAAAGATTGGACTTAATATTCATTATAAATTTTCAAAAAATATTGGTCCTTAATATTCATTACGGCATCGAAGTGAAAACAGAAAATATCATGGTACGGTTCGCGAATCTGGGAGAACACAGAATGGCTTTTGTAATTCGCGTTTGAGCCAAAAATGATTTTTTAAATTTAAGCTCATAAACGTATATTCTTTGATCAATCGTAGAATTCTGTGATCTACAGTAATACAATATCTAAAAAATTGAGTTCTCAGAACATTGTCATATGACTTAGAACATCAGAACAGAAAAATCGTGTAAGTATAATAAAGTGCAATTTCTATCATAATTGTTCGCAAAAAATTGTTGATGCGGACTTCCCCACTCCATAATTGAGCTCATGATCCGTTCACCGCTTGGCGTACTTTTTCTTGCCGGGATTACACATTTATCTAACTGCAGGTCGGAACGTTTAGGGCTCACATTGTGCCCATTGTGGCGCCCATGATATATTTTCTTAGTTCTATCCAAGGCCAATCTATTAAAGGTGGTATCGGTAAATCGGCAATTTTTTTTCTTTCGCTGGTTGCTGGTCTAGTGCCACTAGCTTTAGTGAATTCGCCTTGGTCCTATCCCTATATACCCTTGAAACAAACTCGATCTTTTGGCGACTTCAATTAGTTCCAATTCCCGCAGCGAGTCTATACCCAAACTGTCCGAGCCCTCGAGGAAATAGGTCTGTAAAGTTAGCGATACTTGCAGAAGATATAGAGACATTAAGCTCCTTTTTCCCAAACAACCATTGTTTCCTAGGATCCAGTGCATAATGACGTTGTGCAGCGGAATCGGGTACCGTCAGAAAATATTTATTTAAACTGAAGTGCAAAGCAATAGCTGCTTCGATTCACCACTTCTTTGCTCGATAGAGAATTTCGCTACTCGCCAAGCGAAAAATTTGTATACAAAAGCAACAACAATTTAGCGCTGCTTAAGCGTCATTGTTTTTAGCAGACTTGCTCACAAGCGACATGCTTAGGGCAGTGCTTCAAGGTGCAAGACGGAATATTTTTTATTATGCTTTCATTACATTCAGACGGGTTGCATTAAAAAGCAATAGAATTACATAATTTGTCGAAACGAAAATAATGTAGCCTTGCCAAATCACATGCAACATTGGATTTAAGGATTTTTTGTTTTATTTACTTCTCGCAGGATGGTTGGTGAATCGAAAACAGCTAATAATTGCTTAGAAGCTGTAACAATTCGCGCCGACTTAGGCGTTAAACGCCTAATAGTAGCTTCGACTAGTGGCTCGCTTGGAAATGATTTAACTTAGTTATATATATATAATTGGCGCGTACACCCTTTTTGGGTGTTCGACCAAGCTCCTCCTCCTATTTGTGGTGTGCGTCTTGATGTTGTTCCACAAATGGAGGGACTTACAGTTTCAAGCCGACACCGAACGGCAGTTATTTTTATGAGGAGCTTTTTCGTGGCAGAAATACACTCGATGGTTTGCCATTGCCTGCCGAGGGGCGACCGCTATTAGAAAAATGTTTTTTTTTTTAATTTTGGTGTTTCACCAAGATTCGAACCTACGTTCTCTCTGTGAATTCCGAATGGTAGTCACGCACCAACCCATTCGGCTACGGCGGCCGCCGTTAAAGTTCAGTTATTACAGTTGGAGAAAAGTTATATAATAACACTGGTTTACAGCCAAAATGCACCAGAGACGCCGTTATGAAATTCCTATGTAAAATCACCGTCTGATTCCGAAAATCAAGGTTATTTTTTATTCTATGGTAACGTTTTTGAGATATTTACGAATTACCGTTATTTCAATAAAACAAAAAATTGGGCCCACTTAATCATATATATCTCGAAAACGAATTGAGCGATTTCAAAACCGTTTAAAGCTTTTAAAAGGTAATAAAATTTCTTATAAACTGTGTGTAAAACACTTTTTGCTAGGTCCTGCAGATTCAAAGATAACGAACTATCATAACGGATTTTTTAAATTTTTTTTGTAAAAATATAAAAAAATTTGTACTTTGAGAGAAAGGATCTCGAAAACTGTTTACTTTTTCGTGTATTTTTTGTTTTCACTCTAAGCTCTGTTTTATTACAAAAAAAATAAACTTTGGTTAAACAAAATCGATGAACTAATGCAAAAGTTACAAGCATTCAAGTAAATATATCCATATAGTAAAACTTAAGTACCCTACAAATAATAGCATATGTACATATGATTCTTAAACTATCTATTTAGGCGACATTTACACCAATGAAGTGGAGGGAACCAACTTGCCATTCAACGGACTGCTATATTTATATTTGAGGTTGGAAAGTCTAGAAAAGTAACCTATGCGAGCATATCTACAGTGTCATTACCAGAACTAAATTCAACGGAAGCTACATTGCCAGAATCAAATTTAACTTTAGTTTCGGCTCCAGTTTCATTGTCAACAGCAGTATCTGATTACGCGGCATCATGTTGTACTGAATTGCAAACGGAAAACGAAAGAAACCCTTTGTCACAAGCACAACTCACTGATTGGATAAGGGATTTGGAATTGTCAAAAGAAAATGCCGAACTACACGCCCCTCGTATGCAACAATTTAAATTTGTTTCATCCGATGTTAAGGTAACATATTATAGGACTCGTCACGAACAATTCTCCCAGCACTATACGAAGAAGGACAGTGTTTGTTATTGCAAAAACATTGCTGGTCTATTTAAACAGTTTGGTGAATCATATGATTCAAAAGAGTGGCGATTGTTCATAGACGGCAATTAAGGCCGTATTATTGCATATTGGCAACCAAAAGCCATCTATCCCGATCGCGCATGCAGTAAATACGAAGGAAACATATGAGACAATGCAAAAATTGCTTAAATTCATTAAATACGAAGAACATGATTGGAAAATATGTGACGATCTAGAAGTCGCTGGAAAGCTATGTGGTCTACAATCTGGATATACAAAATACTGTTGCTTTCTATGCAAATGGGATAGCCGAGCACGTCAAGAACACTACATCATAAAGGATTGGCCAGAACGAATCGAGTTTCAAGTTGGGGTGGATAACATAAAATACTCACCACTTATAAAAAAGGAAAAAATAATTCTACCTCCGCTCCACATCAATCTCAGCCTTATCAAAAACTTTGTCAAGGCTTTGGGCAAAGAAGGCGAAGCTTTTCATTATTTGAAAACAATCTTTCCACAGATTTCAGAAGCAAAAATATAGGAAGGGATTTTTGTGGGGCCGCAAATAAGGAAAATAATGGCCAATACCCATTTCAAAGAACTATTGTCACCAGTGGAGGCAGCGGCGTGGGACTCTTTTGAAAAGGTCGTTACTTCTTTTTTAGGCAAATACAAAAGTCCTAACTTCGAGATGATAGTGAACGATTTAATCAAAAACTATGCAGAAATGAGTAAATAAAAAACACATATAAGACCGTTTTCTCAGTTAACTTTAAAACTAAACAAAAAATTTGAAAGCAAATTTTTAAATTTACATGAGAATATATAGCCCTTAATCTGAATTTATTGCCCTGCTCCGAACAAACAAGAACGACCAAAATTTGTTCTGAATTGGAAGATTAATGTGTCACTTATGTATTTATCTAATTCCCTTTTTAATTTTCTTTCAGGAGTAAATATGTCTTTAAAAATTCATTTCCTCCACTCCCATTTAAATTTTTTCCCGCAAAATCTTAGCGACGAGCACGGCGAAAGGTTTCACCAGTAAATGAAAATGATTGAAAGTCGGTATCAAGGATTCTGGGATGTCGCTATGATGGGTGACTACTGTTGGTTTCTCATAAGAGAAACCGATCCTTATATAAATTTGCGTCAAAACAAGACACATAACTTTTTCAATTATAAAATAAGATCATAGAGTTAAGACAGAGTCATATGTACATATGCTATTATTTGTAGGGTACTTAAGTTTTACTATATGGATATATTTACTTGAATGCTTGTAACTTTTGTATTAGTTCATCGATTTTGTTTAACCAAAGTTTATTTTTTTTGTAATAAAACAGAGCTTAGAGTGAAAACAAAAAATACACGAAAAAGTAAACAGTTTTCGAGATCCTTTCTCTCAAAGTACAAATTTTTTTATATTTTTACAAAAAAAATTTAAAAAATCCGTTATGATAGTTCGTTATCTTTGAATCTGCAGGACCTAGCAAAAAGTGTTTTACACACAGTTTATAAGAAATTTTATTACCTTTTAAAAGCTTTAAACGGTTTTGAAATCGCTCAATTCGTTTTCGAGATATATATGATTAAGTGGGCCCAATTTTTTGTTTTATTGAAATAACGGTAATTCGTAAATATCTCAAAAACGTTACCATAGAATAAAAAATAACCTTGATTTTCGGAATCAGACGGTGATTTTACATAGGAATTTCATATCGGCGTCTCTGGTGCAGAAAAAAAGTTGAAATTTGTGATCCAGTGTAATTAGGCGATTCAACTGGTCGTTTAATTAATATAACTCACCTCTAAGCGTATTCGCTCCTCCTTGCCATGTTGATGTGAGGAGTGGCGTTGATGCGATGTCTGCTGTTGGCCATCAATCTCATCCTGTTGTTGCTGATGCTGCTGCTGTTGATTCGTAACGGCCAACTGTTGCTGTGCAGAAACAAATTTACTTGCAGCACTTTTGCCACTCAACTTCAGATGTTGTTTACTGCTACCCTCTTTTGAACAATGTTGGTGTTGGTGATGCTCTTTGTGTGCTTGCTGTTGTTGTTGTTGCCCCGCAGCATGTTGCTGCTGTTGATGGTGTTTTTGCACACTGCTGCTACCAACAGCGCCGCTACTATGATGCCCCGTTGCAGTTGGTGTTGTTGTGGTAATTATATTGACTACAGGCGAACGTAACGGTATGTTGTTTTCGCGATCGCTCACCATGAGCAAATCGGGTGGGGCGCTGCAGGAAGATGAAGCGCGCACCTGATGATACATGAGCTCCTCCGAGTCTGTGGTGCATTCTTGAACTGGAAGTATAGAGCGTAAGAGAGAGGCAAAGTGTGAGTAAGAATTAGAGACGGTGGAATGGAGGTAAATGATGTCTTGATATTGATATTATTATGTATGTACATAGCAGATTATGCTATGGGTGTGTATGTATTGTACGTGTGTTTATGTGTATTTGCATTCATTAAATCTTAATGACTTTACACGAGCAGTTATTAAATTGACAGCGCTGCCATAAATATTGTGTTTGTTGTAACCAGTGTAATAAATTTAATTCCCCGCATATCTGGGCCGCTAACACACCAATACATCTACCCTAGCATTCGTGTTGTTATTATTTATTAACTTTAATACTTTTATTTTTTTTTGGTCAACGCTTTTGCTACTGTGTAGACAATAAACCAGTCGATGCTTTGGCATTGCGACCGTTTTAAATATCTGCGCGATTTATCTCGCCAATGGAATGTTGGCGTTTCGCTAATATTTGTTGTATTTGCTGAAGTCGATAACGCTGCTGCCGGCGCGTTGATTGGTGTCGACGCTGACTGTTACTACCGGAATTTAATGCCAACTCGCATGCAATTTATCGAAAACAAAGGCTTTAATGTTTACGCCAGACAGCCATCCAAGCCAGTCAGCTTGCCAACCGCTAGTGTAACAAAGCAAGCGTAAAACAATCAGCAAAACAAAAGCGGCAAATATTGTACAACAAAAATGCCATAAGAATTTTGTAATTAATGGTGATGCATGCAATGCCGGCGCCACGACAGCGTTCCAAGTATTTTCCACACACCCAAATGCCAAACGCTTCGACTTTGTGGACTTTGAGTCCACTCGCCTTGCCAGCTCGCATCGCGTCAGCTTATCCAACCGCCCTGGTCAACATTGAGCCAGTCAGTCAACAACAGGGTGAGTGTACGAGTAATTGTGTGTATGTGAGTGTGCGCATGACTGTGTTGTGTGATGGTTTGGACAAGTATTCCTATTTGAAAGCCAACACTTGCGCCGACGCGCCGCCACGCCGTTCGCCGGCAACTGTTGCCGGTCGCTGATTCAGTGGTCGCTTGCTGCTAGCTGTTATTTTTGTTTTTTACTTTTTTTCATTCTCTTGTTGTTGGCATGCAACTATTGTTATACATTAGTGCTGTTGTTGGCTGGGATGGTGGTTGCCCCCACTCTTGCTGGAATTAATGAAAGCGCCGACAACTTTTATACTGACATATTGCCCCTTGAAGTAATTTATTTAGTGGTGGCGGTCGCTTTGAAAGCTGTTGCGATGGCCAATAAAAGAGCAGACAACAATCAAACAGCTGGAACAAACGCTTGCACGTGTGTAAGTGCACAAGCTTACTTATTTATATTCTGAGAGTATGTGCAGATGTAGGTACATTAGGGCGGGCCAATTTTGTTTCAACATTGCACTCGAAATTTTGAAAGAAACTATCTTTAATTAGTATGAATTAGTTTAATGTGGCGATAAAAATTTACTGAAGCACTACAAGGTCGCGCAATATTAATTATCAATTTCGTTTTTGAATAACTTTTTACCAAATAAAAGAAAAAAAAAAAAAAAACGATTTTGAGTGATCCAAATCTTTATTTTGACCTTTGAGCACTCCCTTGTTTGTCTGTTTGTATACTGCAGTGATCTACTTCACAACTGTCAAATATAGGGTTTTTCACTAAGGGC
The DNA here is from genome assembly GCF_027943255.1 of Anastrepha obliqua. Lineage (NCBI taxonomy): Eukaryota > Metazoa > Arthropoda > Insecta > Diptera > Tephritidae > Anastrepha > Anastrepha obliqua. The sequence goes on from NC_072894.1 coordinate 124,951,721, forward strand.
GGGTAGATGTTGAAATGGAATAAAATGGCGTTTGCTGTGTTTGCACGTAGCGCTGTCCTGCTGGAACCACATGTCGTCTAGGTCCATATGGTTCAATATGGGCCATAAGAAATTGGAAGGGCCACCACGTCTACCGAAAAATGGGCGCAATGCGTTGCGATAATGAACACTCATTTTGATAATAAAGTTTTACCATTTGAACGTGCTGTTCAGTCGTGTAACCATGATGATTCGGCATAAACAACTGAATAATAAACAAAAGATTTGACAGATGTCACCAAAACAAAATGGCTGCCACAGGGCGCCAAAATCGACCCGCGCCAATTGAAAACCCCTTTATTATTGACGCACAATGCCATTTGCAAAAATCATCAGTCTTTCGATAGAGTGATTAATTTTGAATAATCTTGTATGACTGCTATTTTTTTAATACAAACTTGTACGATGTTTGTAGTACGAAGAATTTATTTTGGATATCTACTTTTTTTTAAAGAATCGTAAAATGGCACCACATGCTAGATATAATTTTTTTTGCAAGTTTTACTCCGATTTACATATCGAATGTGTTTTTAGCTTCGTGAGAATTATCGACATCGAGAACTATGGTTTGAGAGCTGAGAATGGCAAACTGTGTCGTTTAAAGCCACCAATAAGCTTCCAAATTGTGGAAATTTACCTTGAAGAAAATAAATCTGTTTGCGAAGTTCATAGAGGGAAGTGTTGAAGAAGACGCCGGAATGCCAAATCGTCATCGCTCTTAAGTTGTTGGCCTTTCTTCTTCGGCTCTTCGGATCTAGGCTCACGTGCCTATAAAATACAGCTCGTGTAAGAATTGAATCCAAATAAGCATCGTTTGCGTGGCATTTTTGCTGATTGGGCTCATTTATATTTATTATTTAGATTTATTTGAAAGAGTAGTAAAAAATTGGACTGATCGCATGGACCATGTAACTCGTAGCCGCGTGGGCCATATGCCGGATATCATATTTTTAAAATTAATGCTATAAAATTATCTATCAAATTATAATAAAAAAAATCATCTAAATAATTTGTTTGGTATTATATACATATATATAATTGGCGCGTACACCCTTTTTGGGTATTTGACCGAGCTCCTCTTCTATTCGTGGCATGCGTCTTGATGTTCCTCCACAAATGAAGAGACCTACAGTTTCAAGCCGACTCGGAACGGCACATATTTTTTGTGAGGAGCTTTTTCATGGCAGAAATGCACTCGGAGGTTTGCCATTGCCTGCCGAGGGGCGACCGCTATTAGAAAAAACTTTTTCTTAATTTTTGGTCTTTCACCGAGATTCGAACCGACGTTCTCTCTGCGAATTCCGAATGGTAGTCGCGCACCAATCCATTCGGCTGCGGCGTCTATTGATTAGTTTAAATTCTCAAGCTCTTAAGATTTACTCATAATTTGCTTTGTAGCTGCTTTAAATAAAAAATAAATGTCATAAATAAATTCTTCTCTTCTAAAAATCTCCAAGTACAAGTTTGTTATAAAAAATAATATTCTTAATATATATTTGAGTAGATACTAAACTTCATATTATATAATATGAAGATGGCTGCTCTTAAAATTTGGGGTACGCGAAATTGACTTTAAAGGCAATAGCTCTGGACTTTTTTATAGTTTTATGTAGAATGCGAATCTGATAAAAACAATGTCGAAAAAAACGGTTTCATTCAAATTGGCTCGCTCTAATGTATATACATGCATACATATATAAGAGACCCACATTAATGTAAAGGGTGGTTAAGTTTCAAGGGCCGGTGTTGATTTTGAATAAAATATAATTCTTTTAAGAAATTATTGTCATTTCTCTTTATTATGATAATACTGGTATGGCTTAATTACGCATGGAACAAAATATCGGCCAAATGGCCGCCACGGCCTCGGCGGCACACCTCCATCCGATGTTTCAAATTATCGATGACGCTGAGGCATAATTGAGGTTCTATGCCGTTAATGTGCCAAATTATCTTATCCTTTAGCTTTTGAATTGTTGCTGGCTTATCGACGTACACCTTTTTTTTTCAAATAACGCCAAAGAAAGAAGTCCAACGGTGTCGTTGACGTTCAGGTGTGGTTCACATTCAACATCGGCCCTTGAAATTTAACCACCCTTTATATATAAAATTCACTTAAATTAAATACTTGTAGACGATTCCCATTCCAGAAGTAAATATATATATATATTGTTTGTTATTGTTATGTTTAAATTATATTGGGAAATATAGGCATTTAGTTCAGTTATCGGGTTATTTGCACTTAAATGCGAGCTGCCCTAATATTAAATATTAAAAAATACGATGGGTCTATTCTATATATGGTCGACTACTTTATTACCAGGAAATTGTGTTGCTGTTTGAGGTAACTGAAGTTCTAGAGCAACTGGCGCAGTAGTAAGACCACATAGATCAAAACAGCAAAATGTATCTCTTCATAAGTAGAAAATAGCTAGAATATATGCGACAATCGACCCAGATTTATATCCAGTCAAAGACTATCCCTTCAGCAGGTTTCCTCAAAAATGTATGAATCATCTTTTTTGCGCTCCATGTTCAGTCATCGTGTTGAATTGTTGTTGTCGATTGGCCATCTGGAAGCTGCTATTTGTTCCTGTTAGAATTTTTTTGTGGAATGCCCTGACAGATAGAGGATATTTCGATAATCACACTTTTGTTTGATTCAGACCCTTAACCCGAGCATCGGAAGGACAATTGTGGAGAAAGAGGCAGAAGTCATTAACAAAACCTTTGAAAATTGGATTGATAGAATACGATTTTGCGAAGTCAGCAATGCAGCTACATGGGCGCAATTATATTCCAAATATTTCATAAATTATAATAAAGGAATTTACAATTAATGGTTCTGCATCATTAAAGCAATTATAGAGAATTTACTGTTGTGCTGCCATGTAAGTTTGCTTTTGCCTTGATGCCAAGTGATTTGCACTTAACTGCGAATTCCCTAATATAACGAAAATACCAATTTTTTCACTAAGTTCTGAAAAAAAAATTTATAGTTTGAAATAGACTTTATTATTCAGTATAGTCCCCCAGAACACAACTTCATGATTTGATGGATAGCGATCCACTCATACATTGTTTTAGGTCTGAAAACAGATGGAAGTCGCTAGGGGCCAAATCAGGTGAATACAATGGATGCTCCAACAATTCGAACTTTAATTCATGGATTTTAGCCATTGTCAAAATGCTCTTGTGGCACGGTGCTTTGCCCTGATGAAAAAGAAGTTTTTTCATTTTCAAACTGGGTCTATTTTCCCGAAATTTTTTTCGTTCAGCTGGTCTAAAAGGTTACAATAATTTTCAGAATTTATTGTTTTATCAGTTTATACAAGTAATATACAAACAAAATTCCTTTAGCATCCCAAAAAACTGATGCTAACATCTTCTTGGCAGATTTCTGGGCATGAACTCGTTTCGAAGCCGAAGAACCAGGTTTCTACCACTCTTTAGTCTTTTGTTTTGGTGTAGAATCATGGCGATAGACCCAAGTCTCATCCGTAGTGATGAATCGATGCACAAAATGTACTTTAAATGTTGCTGAGAAATTCACATTCGAATGTGCGTTTGTTCCATTGTTAGCGAATGCCGCACCCATTGTGCACACAGCTTTCTGAAATCCAAAACTTCAGTCAAAATATAGCTTACACCGCTCTTTGAGATTTTGAGAGACTTCTACTAAATATCTTTCAGTCACTCGACCATTTTCCAATACGATATCCTGCATTTTTTGTACGATTTCGACATCAAGGCTTGTACGACTGTGATTAAATTCTGCAGCCCACCTTTCTAGTGTACAAATTTTTGGCGAAAAATCCTTATACATTTTCAACATTCATTCATAAATTTCCTTTGCTTCTAACCCTTCCGAAAATAAAAATTCCATCACTGCAATTCCATTACTTGACATCTGAGTCGTCAATACTAAATGTCCTGTAAGCAAATAATGAATTGACGGATTGAAATGAAACTTCACATACGTTCATATGAACAGTGTTTCCTACATAACAAAAAAAAATGTTGGCTAGTGGCAACGCCCTCCCTTATCGAACCGCAAAACTTATTGAACTACCTAGTATTTCCAAAATCGGTGGGCTTTTCCGTGAGAGCAATACATTTAGTGATTTAAAATCCTCGTTCTCACTAAATCAAGTTTTATAGAACATTGAATATGATTTGCTTTTTAAAACCTTTTTTTTTTAAGTTGTTTATTTATTTGGTATTAATAATGTTATGTACTAAAATAAACAATAGTTTTATCCAACATATCTTCAACCAATTTACTTCTTCACCATTGATATTTTTTCGCCCTCTTGCAAAATAAACTTTTTTATACATATTTTCGGCATTGTTTTATGACAGTATGATAGTCTTTAGGGACATACAATAAATCTTGTTTCCTATAGTACTCTCGTTAGTTCCAAAATCGGCATCACTTGGTAGATAATATCGCCCAGAATATAAAAATCTTTGGTCGATAATTTCGACACCGTTCATGGGGGAGTGATCAACTTTAAGCGTCTTAAATCTAATTTCAAATATCTATTTCGTCCACTGCACATATCGCTGTAGTCTATTACATGTTGTTGGTTGTTACTTCAAGCAACAAAAAGCACTTTTTGGGGCACCTTTGGATGACTTTCTATTCTAAAATGATCGGGGAAAACCCAAAACTCCGGAAAACTGTAAAAATCCTTACGTCATTTACAATATTGCCGCACATATAAAAACGTACTAAAGAAATCCTATATGTAGTACAATTTTTTCATTGCAGAAAATGGACTTATACCATTTGCAAAATAATTATATTTCTAACTTCGTGAATTACGAAAATTTGTAGTGGTAAAAACAATGAAAGTTTTAATAGATTTTTTGGAACAAGTTTCAAATTCATTTTTTATATATTCATTTTTATCATTAACTAATTTTTTGTGAGAATGGACTTACACCACTATCGAAGAAAACGGTTCATATAAAGATTAGGGTCTTTCAAATTTGTGATTAAGTGCAAAGAAAAGTAAAGTGACGTGAAGTTAATTAAGGAGAATCCAATGAATAACAAAAGCAGCTGGCTCACCCGCATTATCAGCCTTTAATAGTTCAACAGAATAGTGTAGTTGTGCTGAAGTCATACTGTGGTTTGAAAAATATACGACTTAAGGGGCACTTTAGAGTGAAAAATAAATCATTGGTACGATTAGCAAAGCTCCGTTTAACATTAAGATGTGGAAAATGCATCTTAGAGCGAAATTTTATAAAAAAAATTAAACATAAACATGACGTGACGTAACATACAATTTTTGTTTTATTAATTTGTTGAGCTGGTTGTATAATTTGGTTAGTAAACCCCCTTTCAAAATGCTCGTGAAGTTTTGGCTATGTGTTTTCAAGTTACTTTGTGTCTACGCAGTCGCAAAAGCGTAAAAATCCAATTTCAGTTGGAGTTCCTATGCACAAAATTTATATGAAATTTATTATTTAATTTATTTATATTATCTGTACCAAAAACTTTGTATGCCCTACTTTCGAGATGAATCTTTTGAACAATTTCGCAAATTCCTACTAATTTTGCTCATTTTTGTGTATTGCTGGTGGTCCGGCAATTCATTACAACCACTGGCGCTGACTACCCGCTTTTCACTGTAATTTACTTAATTTACAACAACTGGTTATTGTTGTTTTAATTTTAATATCATATTACCTTGGGGCCTTGCGTAATGGGCGCCATACAAAATGAATGCCAGTCCCAAAAGAACTGACATGCGACATGTTGTAGTTGTTGCTGCAGTTGTCATTCTAATGTTATACAATTAATGCAGCAGCAAAGCTAAAACGTTTGACAGTAATGCGGCTTGCGAAATACGAAACATAAACGAATTTTCTGCCAGTTAATCCAAATTGAGTTGTTAGGCATGCAGCAAAGTTGGTTACAAATCAGACAGCGGACCCAAACCAAACGTGCAACTAAACTGTGTATCCATGCAGCATAATCAGTTTGTAATGAAATAACGAAATGTTTGCTTTGTTGGTTTTGCTGTGTTTTTGTTTTCAGTTTTCAAAATTAGCTTTTAGTTACTTTTCAAATGTCATTTACCAAATATGTCATTGCGTAGTTGAGTTCTTGGCAGTTGTCTGAGTGCCGTTATCTTATCACAAATGGCAAACAAAGTGGTAACAAGATTTTTTACACAACTTTTTCAGCTACTTTATTTAGCAATTCGCTCTCAAAATTAACCAGCACAAAAATGTTGATGAAATTTTTAAAGATTGGAGAAAAATTCTGAAACGAATGTTGTGAAAAAACTGTGCCTTGACATGAAAAATTAACAAGTAAATATTGATTGAAGTTTCAATGACGAATAGTGCGAATGAAGCGGAAAGGCGGCAAAGTCATGTTGAAGAGAAAATAAAAATATATATAAAAAAATATAATAAAAATATAAAAGTATGATAGGTTCGTTGCCAGGTGCATGACTCCATTTGTGGGCGACAAAATTTAATACAACGGGGGAAAAAATGGAAGAAAATAAATCGATGATCTCATCAGATATACCACTTCCCGAAATAACCGTCAGGTGGCGTTGATTCGGCTAATTTGAGTTATGTTTTTGTAAAAGTTACGACGTCTTGCGCAAATCTACCTCTGTACGTGTTTTCGATTTTTTTTTACAATTTTAAAAAAGGATTTAAATTCGCAAACCCGAGTTTGTATTAAATTTTGCGTTAAAATGGATTCAATAGTGCGGAAAGCTTGGAATTAGTAAGAAACTCGGTAATGAAACTCTAAACAAAACAGCCATTTATGAGTGGAATGAACGCTTCAGAAGAGGTCGTGAGTACACCGTGGATGCAAGCCGCCGACATCGGAAACTGTTCAAAACATCAAAAAAGTGAAAGAAAAGTTTTTCAAAATTAACAATATGGCGGCCTCAGATTTTCGAGAAAAAAAACCGACAATTTATTGTTTAAAAAAAGCGAAGGCGTTTTTTAAGTTACAGTGATCACCAGTTCAAAAAACATAGTTTTGAAGAAAATGCATTTAAATGTTTGCTTTGCTAAATGCTGAATAACTCGAAAAGTATATGTCGGACTCACATAAAATTTTCACACAATATTTTCAAGATATTAGACTTTAAGAAAATGCAAAAAAAAAAAAAAAAATTATTTTTTTTGAAAATTCTGACTACCCTTAACAACTACAAATTAGCATATTTTTTTAGCGAATTTGGACTATTTCCCTACTTGCTTGTTCAACAACTTTAACTTCTTCACTGAATCACCCAAATGTGACTCTAATACTTTCAATGGTGCCAATTAACTCTCCGGTGGACACCGTTCTTAAATCTTGCGGTTGGGCACCCGTGTCTGCCCTCTTTTCTCGTCCTGTTCGAGTACCCTGTTTAAAAGGTTATACCCATAAATCGATAGAATATTAAATTTTGGAAAACTACTTGAAAGCTCAAGTTATAATAGAAATATCTTAAATTCACGTCCAAAGTCGAAAAATTCTGGCCAGAAAAGTCAGAAAGACCCGCGTACCCAACGGAGGGTTAATAGTGATAATCGAACCATCTACAAGTAAAAAAGTGATATCGATCATTTCGTAACTGTACATATGTACGTACCCATAGTTGAGTGGTTTTGATATATTTACTTAAAAAACTCTTATCTTTCACGACTACAAATCAAAACCAAAGATTCCTAGGACATATGGACTGCTCCACTTGTCAGTTAGGCAAGATGAGGTGAGTATATTTAAGTACTGGTTATACACAATAAGGTATTACTTAGCTTAGCAGTGACAGTAGCCAGTACTACAATATTATTTTCTACTACTTTCAATTTCGCTCAAGAGTACTTGCCAACTTTTTATCCGAACTTTGTCGGTGTCGATACACTGTCTTCCTACCTACTTTTTCAACCTGTATTTCAGAAATTTGTACTTTGGCCCATATTTGAATTAGTTTAGATGTAACACATGGGTAGAAAAGCTCCGGACCTAACACATAGATGGCATCCCTTTTATTGCATTCACTTCTTTTTCAGTTGGTATTAACTTTAAAAAGATAGCTGTTGAAATTTCATGATATTCTATTCATTAGTTCGTGAGTTATTGTGCTAAGAGTGACGCTACTTTTGTTATTTTCAAAAAAGAAATTCGTGTTCAATTTTACACTGCTTAATGATGGGGGAAAATACCGTTCAATCGAAGCAATGGCTTCAAAATTATTATGGGGACTCCACTCCATCAGAAAAAACAATAAAATGATAGTTTGCGGACTTCAAACGTGGTCGTAGAGACTCCGATGAGGCACAACGCAGTGGATGTTCAAATGAGGCGGTAACACCAGAAAACATCAAAAAATCCAAAAACCAAAATCGTATTAAATGATAGAAAAGTGAAGTTGCGTGAGTTAGTTGACATCGTAAAGGTATCAAAAAAACGTGTTCGCTCTATTTTGACTATGAGAAAGCTTTGTTCAAAGTGGGTGCCGCGTTTGCTCACTGTTGACCAATAACACGACCGTGATGATGATGGCAAAACTATATGAAGTGCTCCCACATCCATCGTATTCGCTATATTTGGCCTATAGGCTGCTCGCAGACCTAAAGAAAATTCTCGCCGGTAAGAAATTTTGCTCGAATGAAGAGGTTATCGCTGAAACTGAGGCCTATTTTGAGGCAAAAGAGAAATCTTTCTAAAGGGGTTTTCAATTGGCGCGGGTCGATTTTGGCGCCTTGTGGCAGCCATTTTGTTGGTGACATCTATCAAATCTTTTGTTTATTATTCAGCTGTTTATGCCAAATCATCATGGCAAGTCACACGTTCAAATGATAAAACTTTATTATCAAAATGAGTGTTCATTAAGGCAAACGTTGCGCGTATTGCGCCCATTTTTCGGTAGACGTGGTGGCCCTTCCAATTTGGAAGGTGGACATGTGGTTCCAACAGGACGGCGCTACGTGACACACAGCGAACGCCATTTTATTCCATTTCAACATCTACCCGCCCTTATTGAAAAACCCTATACAAAAGTGGTATTGACATGTTAGAGCGGCGTTGTTCTTGATGGAAATTACATAGATGAAAAAAGTTAGTTTTGAAAAAAAAAATTGGCGGGTGATGGAAAACCTCCGACTGTATTCTGCCATGAAAGAGCTCCTTATTTTTATTTTTTATAATTCATATATTACACCAACAAAATCCATCGCCAAAATTTCAAACATTGCAATCACCGTAAAAAAAAATTAATAAATATTAGTTCAACATTGTGCAATATGTGGCGCTGATATTATTGTGAATACAGATGAATGTATGTGTGTGTATATATGTATATACAGGGTGGGCCATATAGCGTTTGCTTTTTGAACCACCTATTTTTTTGAGAATGGTAACACAAATGACATGTCAAATGTGTTCATAATTTACTTAAAGGTTTGACATTTACGAAATGGGACGCTATACGCTTGAACAAAATTGGGAAATATTGAAAACCTATTTCCAAAGTGGTGAGTCTTCTTCTTCTTTTCTGATTTTCACATCTGTGGCTACGTTAGTAAGCAAAATTGTCGGATTTGGTGCTCAGAAAATCCACACGTTACTGTAGAGAAGCAAATGCATCCACAACGAGTCACTGTTTGGTGCGGTTTTTGGTCTGGCGGCATCATCGGGCCATTTCTTTTTTCGAAAATGAGCGAGGAGCCGCGGGTACAGTAAACGGCAAGCGTTACCGTGACATGCTCAACGAGTTGTTTCCAAAAATTGAAGAGGATGACATGGACGACATTTGGTTTCAACAGGACGGGGCAACTTGTCACACTACCAAAGTTACACTCGAACTTTTGGCTACCGTTTTTGAAAACCGAATAATCAGCCGAAATTCCGATATCAATTGGTCGCCTCGGAGCTGTGATTTAAGCCCGTTGGACTATTTTTTGTGGGGAGCCGTTAAGGACAAATGCTATGCGAACCATCCAGAGACGATTGATGCTTTAAAACACGAAATCGAAGTTGCCATTCATGAAATTGGAGCCCAAGCAATCGAAAATGTGCTTAAAAATTGGGTTGATCGAATGGCCTACTGTAAAGCCAGTCGTGGCAGTCATTTGAACGATATTATTTTTCATTCATAAATGACAATGTTCAATATTCAAAATAAAAGAAAAAGTTTGAAAAAATATTGATTAGTTTTTTTATAGCCGATTCAAAAAGCAAATTTTACATGGCCCACCCTGTACATATATTCATTCACTCTAGTCGAGTATTTAAGTATGGTTCCAGCCCACCACTTTACTGGAAATAGTTGTTTGTATGTATGTACTGTACAAAAGCAAGTATTACTAATTTCTTTTAAGGCAAACTGCATTTCATAGTGGCATCGCTGGCGCCAAAGAAAGAGTAAATTTGTCGCGATTCTGTCAAAGGTGCTGAGTCAATATAATAGGTATATACTCACATGCATATGTATGTATTTTTAACGTTTTTATAGTCTTCTTATATTGATTAAATATTATCTTCATTTATGCGCGCGTTAAAATTTACTTTGCCCCCCATATTCAAATGGTGTTTATTTATAAAAAAAAGACATTTATATGCACTTTACGCTAATGAAAGCGACATAAAAAAATCAAGAGCCGGAAAGCATTTAGGATTTAAAAAAGCAAAAAACAAATGAAAGCTTAAAGGTGGTTCACATATACATACAGATATACATACATACATGTACACATACGTATATGTATATATTTAAATACGCCGGCTGACACTGATAGCAACTCTATATATATGTATGTACATATATATATATGTATGGATGTACATACGTAGAATCTATTTAAAGCGGCTAACGTTGGAGTAAAGCCGTATTAAAAGCGAGTCCAATATCTTATTGTTGATTTAAACATTTTCAGCGGTCGCTTTTTGTTACTTTAAATTCTTCACTTTATCTGCTGTACATTTTAAAGCCATAAAAAGATGTCTTAAGCTACATAAGCGAGTATCGGCGCTAAAATTGACTTCAAAGCCCTTAAGAGAAACGGCAAAAGTGATAGAAGTCAAAGCATGCACACATACACGCACATGTGTACGTATTTACAGCATTAAAAGCGAATTCGCCGCAGTTCAGCCTACAAAAAAATGTAAGCCATCAAAAGCTACTAAGAAAAATTTATAATTCAAAAGCAAAATATTAACTGGTCTTCTACTGGCCACTTCGTCACTAGTTACAATAAGCACAAAAGAGGGTTATTGTACTTTTTGACAGGTAATTTGAGTTTCCAAACTATGCACACCATTCAGTAAAATGGAAGCGGTAGGAATGCTGTTTGAGTCCTTTTCCGTTTGTTCACTGGGATATCCTAATCCGAAAATATGGAGTATTCATTACGCAATATGAGACATTTAATAGCGAAAGGTTGAACTATACTGAGGAAAGAAGAAATATAATCATATATCCTAATCCGAGAAATATTTGTTTTTTAAATAAGAATACAGGAATGACCTCAAACTCTTCTTTTGAGCTTTGGAGATATCTATTAGCAGGGTTTCAATATATGGGAATATGCCTTTACTTTTACTCAGGGAGACATAGTGAAACAGTTTTTCTGAATTTTTTGGTTTTTTAAGATTTAACTCTTTTGCAGTAAATGACCGATGTTTAGAGTGCACTAAATAATTGAAAAAAAAAAAAACTTAACAAGACAGAGAACGCGTACTGTCTATGGTTACCAAAGAAGTGGAAGCGTTGAATTTGCTGCAGGGTATAAAAATACGTGTACAAACGTAGGTAGAAACATATACATACATACATACATACATATGTATGAGCCTATTGATTTGGCTAGCAACAGCTGGTGTAAAGTAAGCTTCCGAAGCGTCACCTTAATTTTAAGGTCTAAGGGGAATTACCTACAATCTTAAGTTTGTTGGATATTTTGACGCGTTGAGAGCTTAACATTTAATTTTATTATCTTCTGATGAATAGTTTGAATGGCTTTTTGTGGTTAAATTTTTCTTACAGAAATGTTAAATGGAATAAATTACAAGAAAATCAAATAATTTGCAGAGAAATTAGTAAAACGAGTCGAAGGCTTCAATTTATGGAGGTTATAAATAGATCAACTTCAAACGGGTTGTTACTCCTGATGCCATTAGAAATTTGAAGTAAATGCTTAAGCATTTTTTGATAGTCTTTTTTCTTTTACGTGGCCAATGCTACCAATGAGATATACCAAAACACGCCAAATTTCTTCACTTCATTTTTCGATTGCAGAAGAAGCTACTAAATACTTTCCTTTGCTGCTAAAAGTGGATGAGGAAATAAATACTAAATACTTCCTTTCTTAATAGGTGTGAATCCATTTATCGAATTATTTGTAGACATCGGCCGTTCAACATTACTTCGCTGAAGTAAGGCCACTTGTCGTTCTGCCAACTGCAATATTCACTCAAGAGCCCACGCCCATATTTATGAACAATTAAAGTTGAGGTAGTATTTTTATCAGTTAAGCACTAAATATTCATCCATATTAAAAAAATTTCAATAAACCAAAAAAAAAATAGGTATATATGAAAGTGCATGATTTATTACTTAAGAAGCATAACCTGCCTGTTTTGTTAAAAGTCGCCAGACGTAATCTGCTCCAAAAACAACATTTATTCGGCGATCAATAAAAAGTGAGTTCAATAAAATCACATATTTCGATAACTGGCAATTTCCTCAATTGACAATTACTAATTTAATTGGAAGAGATATGAAAAGGTCAATAAATCAATATATATTAGTTAAACAATCCGTAAACACGGCACACGTTTCAGCAATCAAATTAATCAAAATGTTTAGATAAAAAAGTACTTTGATTATATATGCGCGCCCATTTGACTCTGTGTACTTATATGTGTGTATTTGTCAATGCACATTACCATTGCACCATTTCGTCTAGTCGCACACTAGTCCATTTTGGACCAATAAAAAAAATACAAAGCAACTGATAAATATGACATGACGTACAGAATAATGATAAAAAAAAATAAATAATTCAGCCAGGCCCAAAGAAGTATTTTTCAGTAATGGTACAATTACAGAGATCTGGCATTCCAAAAAATGGGTTTTGGCAATGGTTTTGGTCCAATGATTGGAACAATATGATCATTTGAACATTGAAGATGAGGCACACTCTAGTTGCCCTATCACCGAAAATTGCGATAAAATCATGGAAATCATATTCCGGCTGGGTGGCACTTAATCCATTTCTCAGCTACTGAGGAATAGCCAGAAAAAAATGTATTGAAATCGGAGTGTCTTAATGATGTTAATTGATACTTGTTAAGATACTTCACTTAGGATTATAAAGGATCTTTCAAAAGTGACGCCTAGATGTCAGTAGTGAATATTTTTTCATGTCATCTTTGACATTTATCAAGCAGACAGATGCACACAATTTGACACGATAGAACAACGCGTTAATATTATCGAAACTTATTATGAAAATAGTCGATCTTTAAGAGCAACATATCGTAAAATTCTTGCTTTTTTTGGAGGAAATAATTGTCCGAATGAGTCGACAATTCAAAGGTTAGAGAACAAATTTCAAGAAATTGGCTCTGTCGAGGATAGAAAAGGGACTGCCGGACCAAAAAGGCACGTTCTGTTGAAAATATTGCTGCTGTAGCGCAGAGTTTGCTGAACAACCTTTTATCCATTGACTTGCAAGTACGTTGATGAGCCGTATTTTGAATGGAAATAGTGAAATTTTAAAGAAAATAAATTTTTAAATGTTTTAACCAATTCTGCTGATGCTTGCATTCATGCTACTTATCATAGTTTATTAGAACAAAAAAATCTACGTTCACTTTCACTCTTATTTCGTTTCCTAGGTTTTACTACAATAATTAATAATTACGATACCACCCACACACACCCTTGATAAGTGGTACGGTCGGGCAGCATGTCGGGCTTTTATTTAACTTATAATTTGTCTGGACTTTGGCTTTCAGAGCTCCTCCCTAGCTTTTGCTGACAAGCTGCGTTTTGGCAGAAATTCATTTCTAGCAAAGGTTGTGAAGACACCTATAAGTCCACCCTGACAGGTTGAAGGAAGTATTTGTTTTTTTTCTTCAATCCAAAAAGAAACCTTCGTCCATGCTCTCTACCCATCACGAATGGAAGTTAAACGACGCTGATAGTCTGCATTAGTTTCCAATAAAGTCAAGACAACTCATAGTTGTAAAGAAAAGTCCTATTTATGGGTACTGCAAAACTACTCTTTGTTGCGACTTTTCTAATTTTTACTGCCTGTGTAATCATCGGTTGCGGTCAATTGCGCAAAACGAATGAATGCACGCTTCGAAATGAATGAAATTACAACATGTCGTAAAACGATAAATGCCAAAGCGCCATCAGACATTAACCATCGACAGTCGCTGTGACTCGGTGATTGTTAATTCCTCACTACTAGATATTGGAAGTAAGTACCCTCATAAAAGTCAAGTCCGACGACAAGCAACAACAGTGATTGACAATAGTGAGCAATAACATCGGTGCGCCCGCCAGCCAGTTTGATGAGAAAGGTTGCGCCGCTATGATTGTTTGTCAATTTGACAAAAACACATACATACGTGTGTATGTATTTATGTAGACATATGCATGTATGTGCTCGCAAGCAAAGTCTTGGTCTTGTGTTTTATTAGTTTACCTAATAAATTAGTGAATCACTTCCATCTCTTGCTTGTGTGCATATTTCGCAGTTTTTTCGTTTTTGTTTACACCCAAATGACTGCTGTACAGCGTGAATCACACGCTCACTGCCGTAACTTGTCGCAATATGCAATTATTTTTGCACAGCACTGTAAGCCACACAGCCGGCATGACTGGGATGGGGAGGTAGCCGTGAGACCTCAGTCACTATACCTAAATGTTTGTAAGTAAGTAAATGGCAAATGGGCGCACGTTCGCAACGTCAGTGACTGTGTGGCGTCGTGCTGTGGCGGCCAGTGTCTTTTATCTTTTCATTTTCTATTCAAATCGAATTGCATTTTACGTGGCGCGACTTCAAACACCACAACAATACGAAGCACAACATCAATTACAACAAAAGTGCAGGCAGAGCTAAACGACAATAAAATAATCGCATGCAAAATATTTATGTACGTATGTATGTACGCACAAATATTCTTGCATACATGAAAACATACATACAAATCTACATATATAAGCGCAATATGACATGAATGCGAGCACTTCATAATCCCGACTTTAAAAATCCCGACAAGAAGACATAATCCAGACAATTTTTTAAACTCCAGACAATAAACAATAAGTACAGGACTTAAAACAGACATAACCAAATTCCGACCACACAAAATACAGACAAAACAATATCCAGATAAAGCAAAAGCCCAATAGCTCTAAATTCCGGCAAGTGACAATCCAGAGATAAAACCGAAATTCATGTTGAAAAAAGCTGACAGCTGCTTGGTACAATTGGCAGTGAAGAAAAAAAGTGCATAATTACTTAGTATAACCAAGGCGAGTACACTAAAGGTACATTAGAATTTCACGACAAGGAAGGACGAACTGCGTTGAGCAGCCGACATGCAGTTCGAGTTAGAAACCTACGGCTATGGAACGGCTTTTCGTCATTTCATTTTGTGCTGTTATCCTAATGCACTGGAAGAAATAAAAAAAAAAACAAATCAGCTGTTCTATTGATATCTTCTTCTTCTTGATTGGACCGATAACCACTTACGCGATTTTGGCAGATTCTTGCTACCCGGCACCAGTTAGACACACCAAGTGAAGCCAAGCCCTTTCCATCTAATTTCTCCAACGCAGAGGAGGCCTTCCTCTTCCTCTGCTACCAGCAGCTGGGACCGCATCGAATATTTTCAGAGCCATAGCGTTTGTATCGATTCGGTCTACTGACATCACCTTTAATAAATTCGCCTTGATTATAGTTGTGAAAGTAATATTACATAATTACATTTCTTTATACTTACGTCGATTGTAAATATTGGGTAGTCGAAAAAGTCTTTTCGTATTTCTAATCAAACTTCAACTCATTTTTTTTTATATTTATAATGAACTTTATTAAACCAAATATGTACCATTTTGGTCGACCACCTTTAGCCATTTTTCTTCTAGAGACATTTTTCCATCAGTGTAAAACTTTTGTGGTTTCTCGGCGAAAAACTGCGACAAGTAATTTTCATAGGCTTCTCTTGAAGCCAACTTTACTCCATTAAGGTGTTCTGCATTGATCGAAACAAATGGTAGTTCGATGGTGCAAGGTCAGGGCTATATGGTGGATGCATCAAAACTTCCCAACCAAGCTCTCCCAGTTTTTGCCGAGCCATCAAAGATGTGTGTGGCCTAGCGTTGTCCTGATGGAAGGCGACACCCTTTCTGCTGATCAGTTCTGGACGTTTTTTTTCGATTGCTTGCTTCAATCTCATCAGTTGTTGACAGAAAAGTGTAGAATCAATCATAGCTCATAGTGGATGATTCCTTTTCAATCCCCCCAAACACACAGCATAACCTTTCGAGGCGTCAATCCTGGCTTTCCGACCATTTGTTGAGCTTCACCACCCTTGCACCATGATCTTTTTCGCACATTATTGTCGTATTTGATCCACTTTTCGTCTCCTATTACCATTCGCTTCAGAAATATTTCGATTTCATTTCGTTTCAGCAAAGAATCGCAGATGTTAATTCGGTCCATTAAATTTTTCACAGACAATTCATATGGTACCCAAACATCGAGCTTCTTTTTATAACCTGCATTTTTTGGTTCAAAACCGGTATGTGATGAATGTTTAGTGCCTTGGCGATGTCATGGCAGCTTATGTGACGGTCCTGGTCAATCTTTTCCATAATTTCATCGACTTTTTCAACGATAGCTCGACCGGAGCGAGGTGCATCTTTCACATCGAAATTTCCAGAACGGAAGCGAGCGAACCATTGTTGTGCTACACGAACTGATACAGCATTGTCTCCGGAAACTTCACAAATTTCATTGGTGGGCTGCGTGGCATTCTTCCCTTTTTTATACAAAAATTTCAAAATATAGCGAATTTCTTTATTATTTTCACTCATTTTTGAACAGCTATTACTTTTTTTCAACTTCTCCGAATTAAATTTTTTTTTTTGGTTAAATGAAGTTTTGGAAAAAGTCACCTTTCTAACACCATATGATATGACACAATGTGATTGGTAGCACTGGAGGTAGATGACTCCAACGACATCTATTGACAAAATACGAAAAGACTTTTTCGACTACCCAATATTTCACCAGAGTAGTTTAATAAAAAGTGCAAAAGTAGCAGAAATCATCATTTAATTTGTTGTTCCTTTTATAACGGGAAAACTACAGATATTTTTCACTCGTAATGGCATATCTCCCGGCCGTCGTAGGCGAGTGAGTTGGTGCATGACTACCCTTCGAAAATGCTTTGACGAAATGGCGAACCTCCGGGTATTTTTGGCATCAAAAAGCTCCTCATAAAGACTCATCTACCATTCGGGTTGGCATAGAATTGTAGGTTCTTCCATTTGTGGAAAAATATTACATCAAGGAGCGCACTCAATAAATAGGGGGAGGAGCTCGGTTAAACACCCAAAAAGAGTGTAAGCGCCAGTTATATACATACACATATTTTCATTTTATTTATTTATTTAAAAGGTAAATTTTGTTACTTTTTAAGTTTCATTTGCATACTCAGCAATGAAAGAACTCCAGCGTACATAGGATAGCAAGGAGTGAGTTGTTGTAAGGAGGTAACAATTTATTGTATAGGGTTATTCAATAGGTGCGCTTCAACTTTTTTCCGATAGGGAGGGCGAACGACGCAATATTTTTTATTTTTCGCTTGTCATTTGTAAACTTCATTAGTATACATTTCATCATAGAACGCTACACACTTAAGCAACGATTGCAAATCGTGTAAATTTTTTATGAAAATAATCGTTCTGCTGCTGCTACTTTAAGAGCATTACGGCCATTTTACGGTCCATTTAACAAGCCGTCCCGTTTTGGGGTTATGTGAAGTCATTGGTCTACAGTAACAAACCGGCGACGATTTGTGAGCTCAGACCCAATATTGAACGCGAAATTGCTGGAATTTCGGCCGATTTATGCAAAAGAGTGTTCGAAAATTGGGTTCAACGATTGGACTTCGTAAAACGTGCACGCGGTGGTCATGCAAAAGAAATCGAATTTCATACTTAAATGTATATGTTCAAACTCGATAATAAAAAAAAAATTAGTTAAAAAAGTCAAACTGTTTGTGTTTTATTCAAAAAAGTTCAAAAGTTGAAGCGCTCTTACTGAAAACCCCTATACATAGGAGGGTTGCTATTTATATTTCTGGCCTTAAGCTCTTCTAGTCTTGTCAGACATCATCTTCATTGTATTTCATTGGTATTTCTTCACCGTATTAACACAACTTTACTAGATAACTTTTAAGCAGTATTTTTGAGAGAAAAAAAAAGTAATCCAGACAAAATATAAAAATAATTAAAAGTTTTGTAATTTCTTTGTTTTTAATTTTGTATTTTGTTTACATTTTTTTTGTATGGTGATTTTTTATCTAGATGGTGTCTTATCCGTATTTGGTTGTGTCTGGTTTCGGGATTCTGCATTTAAAGAACTTGTGTGTCGGGATTTCGTAATACGCCCGTCGTCATGAATTTGTTTCCATATCGCGCCACATATGTACCTAATTTTATTTCTTCTTATTTTTATGATGCCGCTACATTGCATTTGAACTCGCACATGGTAAATTGAACTCGATGTTTGCCCTATTAATCATATAAGTGGGTATTTGCTTTATGTGATGCAGTGCGCCGCCCTATAAATGTCATGTTTGAAAATGCCACATAAACATGTCATACATACTTATATATGTATGTATTTTTATGGACATGTGTTGTTAGGCCAGGTTTTAATTTATGATCCCAAACACACAATTTTATGACACACAAATGTTTACTGCTTTTATAAATTTAAATAACAATAACCAACGCAGTGCGCTTTTTTACCAAATATTTCCGTAATCGTTTGACAGAACTTTCGTTGACTCAGCGGCACAATTTTTTTGATGTTCTGTTGCGGCTAAGTAAAAGGGAAGCCGCGAATCTTATCGTTGCTGAAAATCTGCGCACCTTTTGTTGAGCTTATCATGCTTGTGTACTTGGTCAAGTGGGTGAGCAAACAAACTCAATTGATTTAATTGAAGTGGATATTAGTGTGCGGTGAACGTATAACGATGAAGGAGCCTAATGAAAGAGCCAAAAACGTAATAAGGGAGGGGATGTAGATTAATTAAACGACAAAAAAATATTACAGGCTTTGCCGTGGAAAACTTAAAACAGTCATTTGTGAATTATATGATATATTCAGAAGCCACCAGACCTCCCAGTATTTCTTTTTGGTATCCATATAAACTGATGAAGAATAAGGCTTCCCCTCGTAATTTGTCGAAACAATTAATTTAATTCAAAAAAAATAATAATTTCCGGATATTTACAACAATTTGCACACAAGATCGTCCCTTTTCTGTACGGATATTTCAAAGATTTACATATTTATATATATGGGAATAAAAAAAATTAAATAGAAAGATACTAGGTGCGTAATTGGAGCGCAAATTACGCCTAGAGCCATTAAAAATTTCAACAAAAGAATCGACATATGTAAGAGGATATTTGGAAAAATTTATTTATCGTTCATAATTTGTTATCAATAAAAGGATTTAAAAAATTAACTCGAATATGAAATCACTATTACAACCAGAGATAATTTTGAAGAGTTGAGAAAACATATCACAATCATCTGCGGCATAAAAAGAATCGGACGTCATTCGCTAAATATTTTTGATGAAAGTAGTGGGCCTTTTCAAAAAGAATTCGAATTGAGTTTAGAATGATAAGGCGAATAAGATAATTCCGTACGGTTTTATAACTACAGGTGAACGTCACACTGCTTGTATCTGTAAAACAGCTCATGACATCAACGTCAAAATTGTTCTAATGACAGTTCAATATATTGTTTATAAGCCATCAAAAGCATTTGCGTCTCAGTTCTCTTGAATTGCTTTTTCCTGTGATGGAATTCAAACGTAATAGTGTGATTGCGTCATATTTGGCTGGAAAATCACAACCAGCCATTGCTCGTGAGCTCAGTCACCTCAAAGTGAATAAAATGTTTGTGTATCGCACGATAAAACGTTCCAATGATACTGGCAGCATGACAAAACGCTATGGAGGTGGACCAAAAAAAAACCGCAATAACGCCAGGAATGGTTCGGAAAGTGAACGCTCGACTTGGACGAAATCCACGTCGAAGTGGAAGAAAAATGGCCAAAGAACTGAAAATATCGCAAGATAGCATTTGACGCATATTGCAAAATGAGCACAAGGTCAAGGCTTGCAAGTTCCAAAAAGCACACGATGTTTCACCCCAGCAAAAAAAAAGTTCGGTGCGAAAGAGTAAAGGAGTTGTTGCGCTTGCACGAACGTGGCGAATTTCCTAACATTGTGTTTTCTGATGAAAAAGATTTCCCAATTGAGCAGTTCATAGATACTCAAAACGATCGTGTTTACTTGACCGAACGCTCATACGAGAATTTGAGCCTACGTATGGCCACTCAAAGCAATTTCCCATCGCAAGTAATGGCTTGGGCCGCAGTGACCGCTGATGGACGCTCTTCAATCGTTTTTATCGAGCCTGGTGTCAAAGTGAATGCAACTTATTATCGGGAAATGTTTTAGAAGCTGCTTTCGAGCCGTGGAAACGCAAACATTTCGGTCGTAGACCATGGACGTTCCAACAGGACTCGGCACCGTCTCATAAAGCTCGTGTGAACCAAGAATGGTTAAAAAATCATGTTCCACACTTCATTTCGTCCACATAATGGCTTTCGAATTCGCCAGACGCAAATCCGATGGACTATTCCATCTGGTTCATTTTGGAGAGCAAGGTGAGGACTAAAAAATATGCCAGTAGGGATGCGCTGAAAAAAGCGATTATACGAGAATGGGCCAAAATACTTCAAGATCACATTCGTGCACCATGCAACTCATTTTTTGACCCTTTGAAGGCTATAGTCAAGGCAAAAGGTGGTAATATCGAGCTAAAGTGAATATATGTTAAAATTGTAATCATTTTTGAACAATTTTGTCTTTGAAATCAATAAAAACTAATTTCACACAAAAAAGTTATGGTGTTTTGCATATCGTTCACCCTGTATAAATATTAAAATAAGGTTGGGTAATTAAATCTAATAACAAAATTAAACTAAAAATAAATACCCTTAATAAACCGCTAATTGAGACAATGAGGCGACATGAGGTCATAGAGTGAATACAACGGTTTTGAAAAATAGCTATAAATAAAAAAAAATAAATAATTGGCACCTACACTTCCGATAGGTGTTTGGCCGAACTCTTACGCAATTTTTGGTGTGGGTCTTGGATGTTGTTCCACAAATGGAGGGACCTTCTGATTTAAGTCGATTTCGAATGGCAAATATTTTTATGACAGAAATACCTGCCAAGGGCTGAACTCTCTTAGAAAAAACTTTTCCTATAATTTTGTTGTTTCATGTACGGAGATTCGAACCTACGCACTTCCGAATAATAGGCCCGCACAAACCAACTCGGCTACGGCGGCCAAATAAGGTAAATAGCGAAATTAAAAAACAATAACAATGGTTTCGAAAAAATCACTTTTTGATTTAGTTCTTAGACGCCGCACGCACACCTGTTGCTAACGCGCACGCTTTAAATTGTTTTTGTTATCACAAGATGCTTGCAACTCACAAACATAAAGTTTTGAAGAAACCAGTAACTAAAATATTCAAACATTGAAAGCCACCCAAATTTGTAGCTGGTTAACTTTAATTTGTATGCCATGCAAAACCTACTATACCTCAGTGTTTCATCAATTTTTGTTGTTTTTTTGTGTTTTCGTTCTTTCAATGCCTACAATTTACATAAACAACACATTTTCACTCAACCCAATGTGGTTGTTAGTGTTTGTAAAGTTGTGTTGCTCTCAGGTTCGAGGTGTCTGGCTGGAGATGTTGTTGGCCGCTGGCGACCCTCAGGCATTATCGGCGTCATCTGACAACTAATAGCCGTGAATTTTTCATCAGCAGTACGCTAGGCGGCAAGTGTGTTTTATTATTTGTACTCCAATCAAGAGGTATGAAAAGTTTCTCTATATTTTTATTTTTTACTTTTTTTGCGAGCCTTTGCCGTTGAGCGTAGCCTTTGTTTGGTGCGCGATTAATATGCTCGCCCGCTGCCCTCAACCATCGCCCATACAGGCTTATTTACGAGTGAGCACGAGTACCATTTGTTGGTGCTTTTAAGTTTTGCGTCGTTAATGTTATTATTATTATTATAGTTATTTGTTGTTAATGTTTATATATGTACATTCATACATACATACTTTGTCGTGAGGTTATGATTGTTTGTAGTTGCCGGCCTCTTGTTCGGCTCGTCACATATAATTTTGTTTGTGCTTTGCCGACCGCCAATTTAATTTACAAATTAATGCAATAACCAGCATACGTTACGCGCCAAGCGAAAATGAGTTGGCGTCCAACAACATACAGCAATGCTGGCAGAGACAACAAATTGCACATTGATAATAATAGTATTAATTAGCGGTTAAACGTTGTTGTTCTCAATTTTTTTGCGTTTTGTATTTTTTTCTCCTTTTTGTGTTTAAATGTAAGGCTTTTTGAACGTAAGTCTACAAGCATACACTAGGACACAAATGAAGGTATACCAAAAAGTGATCTTTTCAAAATCCAACATAATTCGAAAAATTGATGAATTTATTTATTTGCTCATTTCTGCATAAAGCGAGCAGAGCAAATACGTACAAAAATAACAGCAAACGATTTTTACTTCTTATGCTTAAAAACAATAGCAACCTATTAAAATTAATATCTTTCGGGAAAAAATTAACCCTCTGTTGGGCACCCGGATCTGGCCAGACTTTTTCGACGCGAATTTAACATATTTCTAAAATAGCTAACGACTTGAGCTTCGAGGTAGTTGCCTAAAATTTAATTTTCTATCGGTTTATGGATATAATCTTTTAAAAAGGATTCTCGAACAGGACGAAAAAAGGCCAAACCCGGGTGCCTAACTGAAGGTTTTAAAAACGGTGTTCAACGAAGGGTGTTCATCGGTGTGTTTGTTTAAACATTTCACAAGATTGGAATTGACAGAAATCGATACAACGGCTCATCAAATATCAGAGGCTAAACGGAATTTTATAAAAAATATAGATTTTCGGGTACAACTTTGCGAATTCTTTCTTTGAACAGGTCTTAATACCTTTGGCCCATTGTGGCTTCGCCTGCAGCAGTTCCAGCAGTAATTCTTGCTGTGATGGAACAATTCGAGACCTGCAGAGAGGTAGAATTTAGAATTCAGTAAACTCAATTTCGGAGTTTCTACGAAAATAGTATCACGATGGATTCTGAGGTGAGGCTGAATATCTTTGGCTCATTCAATCGTATGACACTCAATTTTTAGTATTCGCGTGCTGCTAATAAAGGTATTAATTTGTCCGGCAGTGTACATACATACATGTATAGGTATCTGTATGTGTGTGTTTAATAGAGGCTGTTGAAGGTGTAGCATTTCAGTTATAGCATTGTAAAAAAGTAAATCTTTTTTCATAATAAACAAGCAAATAGCAAGTAAATGATATCAATGTTGTGGCAGCTGACGGTATTTTTTGATATTTGACGCCAAAAAAAGCTGTTGCGGTTTAAATGCTATAGCGGTTTTCAATACCATATATGAGACGGGCTTAACTTATTTTCTCTAATTAGCGGAATTATATTTATTTTATAACGCAAAACCACATTTTAAACAATTAAATGCAATATTCTCAGTCGACCAACCCTTTGTATTGCACGGCAATAACAAAAGGGGGGAAAACAATGAAACGTTGTTCAGAATATTTACACATTCCTGGATTAAATAAAATATTTTTATCCTGTGCGTTTAAAAATGCGCCATTCGATAAAAAAGTATAAGTATAAAAATGAATGAAGTAATTTTAGGTTGAGCAATTTTTAAATTTCTACCTGGCGCTCTGCTACTATACTAGACATTATTATGAGCTTATTCACGTAATGCTTGTTTATAACAGTTGAATGGATTAGTAAAATCAGGCATCTGCCGTTTTTGCGAGTTGGGCGATGAATCATTTGACCCCTTCCTCTACGAATGTGCAACTTTTGCAAGACAAAGATCTCTCATCTGTGTGGTGTGACTCTGAATCCGTTTGTAATAAGGAACAAATAGCCCGCGCAAGTGTTTAAATTCATTAGATGCCCGTAAATTTGACAAAGCTCGCATAGAAAATATGAAATATTGCATTAATGAATACATGCAAATGAGTTTTGCACTTCGAGCTTATGGCCTTTTGTGTCCTATACTCATTACAGCACCTCATACCAACCTAGTTCCTTTAATAAACCTAAGGTAGAGCTGAGTTGGGTTGAGCGTATGTGCCTTTTTTCCAGCCGCATCCGGCTGTGATGTCGCATCTTTCTTCACGCACGCCTTAGCATCACATTCGAGAAGAATATGTGCTAGACCGGCCTCCGGGTCTGGTCGCAGAGATGACAGGAGTAAGTATCCCAATCCTGTGCAGATGGCTATGCAATAAGTAGTGACCATATTCTTAGTTTGTCATTAGAGAAGAATATGAGAGGTCTGAATGTTTCTTGATTATATTATAAAATTGGTGGTTGATCGCTAAGTCCAGAGATAACAAATCTAACAAATCATTAAGAGCCGATCCTGACGTTGTACTCATAGCCGCCGTAAGTATAATAAGTAACGATTGGATCTGACAAAAGTTGTGTATATCCAGAACACCATAGCGGACCTTAGACCTCATGCCTTACTCCGAAAACTTTCAGCACTCAATTTACGTTCAACTCAAAGTGAGCTTTTCATATCAGCTTCATATATGTATAGCGTCACTCTTACGCATTTCACTTCCACGGAAAGATTTAGGTTTACACTTGACAGCCCGAAAGGTTGAGAACTTCCAGTTTTCATTTCGGCGTGCACAATACCAGGGTTATCTTGTTATCTTCGCATCTTTCATCAATCCTATTCAGTGTCCTATATTACGCCAACCATCCAGAGACCATTCAAGAATCATTGGCAAGATGAATGCAAAACCTCGCAAACAAAAATTTAAAATTTCCATTGGCAGAATGGACTACTCTAAAGTCAGACGTGGAGGTCATTTGAAGTAAGTTATTTTGCACGTAGTAAAGCACTTAAAAATATTTATTCATCTTTTATTTACCAGAATTGAATTAAATCCGAAACCCAATCCTGTACCTGGGTACCGTAGCCGAAGCGGCTCGTGCGTGACTATCATTCGGGAGTGCGTAGATTCGAATTTCCGTGCATGAAACAGCAAAATTATAGAAAACTTGTTTTCTAACACCGACCGTCCCTCGGAAGAAAATGGCACACCTCCGAGTGCCATGAAAAGTTCCTTATAATAAACCATTTGGCATTCGGAGTCGACTTAGAACTGTATATCACTTCATTTGTAGAACAACATCAAGACGCACCCCAAAAGTAGGTCCTCCTCCTATCCAAACACTCATCAAACACCTGTACCTGTACCTTATCTTCGTAGTATAGTATTACAAAGAATATCAAATTATACGCCATGAAGCATTTAACTGCCTACCTTAAAAAAAGAATAAGTCAAATCAGTCAGAAAATTTATAAAAGCCGTAATAACTTGAGCACTCGCATAAAATTCCTAAGAGTGAAGTAATTGAATTAAATATCTTCTTTATATTGCTGATATTCATTTGGTTTTACAAAATATTTTCATCTGCAGTATTCTCGCATGCGGCCGAATCGGTTTACATCTAAAGCCTAAACAAATCATTTTTCTATTTTTTGCTCCATATTTAGTAATTCAAACGTCAAAAACAGGTACACAACTGCCAAGTAGGCTTACAAAAGTGTAATTCGTATGCCATAAATTATACACAAAACGTACATGGCTCCCTGCTATCCACATCCACACACATTTATGCTGCCAAAATACACAAACCACTAAATGGACAGGCAGAGTTAGCCTAGACCGCTTGTCATATCATTTGTCATGCACAAGTGCGCACATCTCCTGAGCGATACATACGTGCATATGTATGCACATACGCATACACAACCAGACTCCACCCAACAGCACTACTACTTTATCATACGACCTATTTTGGCTACTCATAAAGTGCCTTAAAAGTCAAGGCGAGGCTTTTGAACGCATACTCGTAAATGCCAATGGAGCATTAAGCTTCAAACCAAAAAAAGTCCTAAAAAAAATTACGCTACTAAGGTCTATTGCACACGTTCTTTGTAGGCACCATCCATAGAGTATGTATGTACGTACTCAAGTGTATTTGTTGCCCTCTGTCCATTGCATTTTAGTTGATTGAATTAAATTACATTTATGCAATCGTACCTCAGCCAAGCAACAAAGAACAGCAACCGACAAAGTACTTTCAGCCCCAAACTTGTTGAAAAATGAAGCAATTGTCAAGAATGGATAGACAGAGAGACGAATGACTGTATAGATAGACAGTCAGGCGGTGAAATTTGTTCTCGAGCATGCACGCATATAAAGGCATTCGCCGCTCACTCCACTTTGAAAAGCCATCAAATGTCAAACCAAACATGGCTCTGGGCTGATGCACGCATGCGTTCGCCATGTGATCACTCACACTAGCATTGGTAGGGCGAAGAGGAAGCACCACGTACGCACCATAAAGAAACAGGAAGCTGATGAATGCTGCCGCGTGTACCCCCTACTCCCTTCCATCCAATCAATGCATACGAGTAAATATATGAGTAACTACGCTCCAACTGTGGCCTGCATCTCGGCTTGAGTAGCTTTTGAAATGCTGATGAAATGCGCATGAATTAAATATGATGTATTGCCTAGCTGTTGCCTTGTCTAGGTCGGAGGAGTTGCGCGAGGAGGGAGTCTTACAGAGAGGTGCCATTGGAGCGAAAAGTGTGCGAAGAGAGATTGCAGGCATATGGATATGTAAGAGTTTTCCAATATTGGTCATACGAAAGGCAGGAGGGTTAATACATTTTGGTAATTTTTATTTTGAAATACACACACATACATATACTACACGCATATTGTATATTATTTTGATAGAGGTAGTGAAGCTCGTTTGCAATTTGATGAGCAACAAATTTCCTACTGATAGAATTAGTTTGGGCGCATGGGCTTAAAAATGAAAGGCAAATTGCATAAATGCAGTGCCTAAATGGTACTCGTATGCACTCAAATATTATACTAAATATGCGCACAAAGTTTGAATAAAAGCAACTGTCAGTATTTTGTGCGCTCATACTTTTTTAAACAAAATTATTTTATTATTATAAATTCCGGGAGTTACAGTTTCTATACTTTCTAGTAATTGCATCTATGTGACTGATTTTTCCATTATAATATATACATATATATATATGTATATATATATAATTGGCGCTCACACTCCTTTTTGGGCGTTTGGCCGACCTCCTTCTCCTGTTCGAGGTGTGCGTCTTAATGTTGTTCCACAAATGGAGGGACCTAAAGTTGTAAGCCGACTCCGAACGGCAGATATTTTTTTATGAGGCCCCTCGGCAGGCTATGGCAACCTCATTATACCCCCTTTATAAAACCCCTCCTCCTTATTTGCAAAAAACTCAGACAACCAGTTTTCGCAAGCCTCTTTTGAGGCCAACTTGGTATCACCAAGGGCGTTTTGCATGGACAGGAAGAGATGATAGTCACTTGGTGCCAGGTCCGGAATATATGGTGGGTGCGATAGGATATCCCATCCGAGCTCCCGTAGATTCTGGCGGGTCATCAAAGATCTGTGAGGACGAGCGTTGTCCTGGTAGAACACAACACCATTCCTATTGACCAATTCTGGCCGCTTCTGGTCAATCGCCTGCTTCAAACGGTCAAGTTGCTCACAGTAGAGGACCGAATTAAGGGTCTGGCCATAGTTGAGCAATCATAGTCGATAATTCCCTTCCAATCCCACCAAACACACAGCAAAAGCTTTCTGGCGGTCAATCCGGGCTTGGCGATGGTTTGGGTCTGCTCGCCGCTTGATCTTTTTCGCTTGGCGTTGTCGTATGTGATCCACTTTTCATCGCCAGTCACCATCCGCTTCAAAAATGGGTAAAGTTCGTTCCGTTTTAGCAGAGAATTGCAGGTGTTGATTCAAGAAATTTTTTTGCGTCAACACGTATGGCACCCAAACATCCAGCTTTTGTTGGAATCCAATCATCTGCAAATGGTTCCAAACGGTTTTGTGGTCTACACCAAGTTTCTGACTAATCGAGCGAATGCTCACATCCCGGTCTCTTTGGATAGTTTCAACGATTTTATCAGTCTCTACGACGATTGGCCTACCAGTACGGGGTGCATCTTCGACATCTACTACACCAGAACGAAATCGATCGAACCAACGCTGTGCTGTGCGAATCGTTACAGTATCAGGCCCATAAACTTCACAAATTTTTGCCACCGCCTTCGTTGCATTTTTAACTCTAAGGCAGTAAAAACGTAAAATATGACGAATTTCTTGCTTGGTGGACTCCATCTTTGACGCGCTATAACTTATGACTGAAACGTACAATCACAAAACTGTCAAAGAGACACTTGTAGTACAGATTATCGTCTTCAAATCGCCGTTTAGTGTGACCCGATGCAATAAGTACAACTCAAGATATGTTTAAATGTCGCACTCAATTGACAAAATACGAAATTACTTTTTCCCCAACCCAATATTTTTTATTTTCATTAAATTTTAAATTTTCGGTCTTAAGCCTAAGCTTCGCTTCTTCTTGCTTGATGGCATTTTCTTATATACAGGGTGCATACGGTACTTGAGGAAATACATATATATGGCTACAACTTTCCGAAACTATTATTTTTCTTCTTACTTCTTTTTTAGATAAGACATGGAGGACTACAAATTTTCTTAAATGCACCCTTTCATTCATTCATATGGTTCGCCGCGAATTGGAGGCATCAGGCGGCGATGCAGGATTCCTATTTGGACACGGATTGCCACTCCAGCAGCATTTCCCGTATATGTATGGCGAATGTTTATGGCCATACAACAACAACATCAAAACGCATTCTAAAAAGAATTAAATACTGAAGTGCCTGAGATGTTATGGTTTTTTTCTGACGAAAACAAGACCAGCAGCAAAAATGAAGAGAATGACAGATGGCTATGTTGCCATCACACAGAGGTACCTGTTGCCATGCACACGAAGATTCAAGCTACTGTTATGGTTTTAGGTGTTGTGGGCAACAAAGGACAGGGATCTGGAGTGAATTCGGCTGCATATATCGAGGTGCTAGATACAGTAGTGAGACCCTGGATTGATAATATACGCGCTGGCTGCGCAAACATCTTTCAGCAACAATGTTCTCCTTCATACAAAGCGATGGTGACACAAGATTGAATGTCTGAAAATTTCCATGACCACATAACACAGAACGTATGCCCGTCCTACTACCTCCGCAGACCTTAATCTCCTAGATTATTACATATGAGGCGTGGTTGAGCCTGGAACCAATAAACATCCTCATAACATAATTTCTTCTCTGAAGGCTGCAATTAATATGTTATGGTCAATATGCCCGTTGTGGTCCGGACCTGGATCGAGGGAGTTAAGGCAGCTCATAAAAATTCTTATGAATGATTTTTTAAAAATATAATAAGTAAATGTTATGTAAAAAAATCGTTAAGTTTCATTAATTTTTTTTCAAAATAAAAGTTAATTAGTTTTACTCCCAAGTTGTCCTCAAATACCGTACGCACCCTGTATTTTCAGGATTTGAAATATTTAAATATATCACTCAGTTTGAAGTATGTATGATAACCGAAAAGTAGTATATTTTGGCTAATAAATTTTGTGGTGCAAAGTATAAATTTGTATTAGCTTACTAATTAGTTTTATTGCTACATTTCTTTCAACTCACACTATAAAGGAATGAAAAGCCAAAAAACAAAAATTAAAAAAAAATATTCCTCAGGTAGTTTGATGTATTTTTTCAATAACTTAAGTCTTTTTGTTTTTTCCAAGTTCGCTAATTTGTTAGCTTCCTTTCAATTTTTCAATGATTTGCATAATTAATTGGTATTTTGAGTGGTTTTATGAGGTTGTGGCGGCTGTTTCCGCTGTTTTAGATAATCAAAAAGAAAAAAAAAAAAAACAAACTAACAAAAAGATCATACGGTTTTATTACCAACTCATTAACAGCTTTCATATACAAGAAATAATACAAGAAATAAAATTGAGAATACAAGCATTGGTTCTTAATAATTCGGCACTAAAATACACAAAATAAAAATAAAATATACAAAATACTCTTCATCTTTAAAACAATAATTAATGTTCCACTTAATTTTCTTTCACCACTTTCCTCTAAGCCTTTATGTGCTTCGAAGCCTTGCTCGAAATTCAATAAGGTCATAACAATTATTTCTCTTCGCCCATTAACTGCAGTTCCCGCTTTTTCCGTTACTTATTACCCAATCCAATTGGCATTCGTTTGTACACGCCTAACGGCTATTTAACTGTCAAAATTGTCATTCGACAACTGTCGAGTGGGCATAAAATTTTAATTTTGAGGATCACTTTTTTAATCACCAATTCCCCATTTAGGTACCAACATTCACTGCCATTGCTGCCATTGCTGCCATCACACCAGTACAGCAACCAGCACAACACACACACCAATAAACGTTCGTTCAACAACTTCGAGCAAACACTCAAACAGACAGACGGACATGCAATTATCCAAGAAAGCAAAAAATGGAAAATTTCATAATTTCATGTCGTTAGATGGCGCACGATGGACTGACTGCGCACACCCGTGCGTCTCCACCCACACATCAAACCATTAAACTCGCAATGCTCGCCAGGTCTGCTGTCAAATTATTTTTCTGTTTTCCATTTCGTTTTACTGTCTGCCCTTTTAAGTGAATTTCCATTATCTGCGAGTCGTTACTGGCTGATGGGAGGCCGTAGGTGCTACAGGGGCCTGCAGGGTACTGCATAAATTGTTTGTTGTTCTTTTTTTTTTTTTGCTTTTTATTGCATTTCACCAAATTCAAATAGTAATCGTTTGACAGACACTTTTCTATATTCGTTTTTTTAGGCACACCTTGATTTTTGTTGACTATTTTAAAATTTAAATACTTGAAGTGCGTCTTTCTTTCGATTATATTTTATATTTATATGAATGCGCTTGTGTGTGGCACGCGCCTATTTAGGGTCCACATTGGTTGTGAGGTTGTGATGTGTGCATTTGAATTGCTAATACATGCTTATGTAAATAGGGTGCCTCATTAGAAAACTTTTTTTTTTTATTGCTTCCAAAAAATATTACACCTGTCTATATTAACAATAAGTAATTTGTTTGAAAGAAATTTGGAGAGTTAAGTGATACTAAAGGGTTTTTCAATTGGCGCCGGTCGATTTTGGCGCCCTTTGGCAGCCATTTTGTTTTGGTGACATCTGTGAAATCTTTGGTTTATTATTCAGTTGTGTATGCCAAATCATCATGGCAAGTTACACGATTGAACAGCGCGTTCAAATGATAAAACTTTATTATCAAAATGAGTGTTCATTAACGCAAACGTTGCGCGCATTGCGCCCATTTTTCGGTAGACGTGGTGGCCCTCCCAATTTCTTATGGCTCATATTGAACCATATGGACCTAGACGACATGTGGTTCCAGCAGGACGGCGCTACGTGCCACACAGCAAACGCCATTTTATTCCATTTCAACATCTACCCGCCCTTATTGAAAAACCCTTTATAAGGCCATTGCACTTCAGGATCATTTAGAAATATATAATTAATTTGTAAAATATTTACTATAATAATTTAGGTAATTACATAAACATATTTCCTATTATATTACAAGAGGTCAGTTGGGGTTTTTCGTTTTAGTCTCTTCTTATTGAATTTTTCTTTAGCAGGAAGCTTCCTCATCGTCGGATTTGTGTGTATCAGAAGTCTGCTTATGTGCCTTCTGCTCGCAATTTGTATTGCTTCGTCAACTGCTTCGATGTTTAAGTCGCGGTGAATGTCAGCGTTTGGTATATACCATGGTGCATTTGTTATTGTCCTAAGTATCCTCGACAAATTGGATTTAGAAGCTGTGCTCCAAACTTCTATACCATACTTCCAAATTGGTGCAATTGTCGTTTTGTAAATTAAGGTTTTGTTTTGCAGCGAGAGCTTTGACTGAGGTCCTAGCAGCCAGGACAGTTGTCGCAAACGAATTTTAATTTCGTTTCTTTTTTTTTATTATATGGTTCTTCCAGTTTAATTTAGAGTCAATTTTAATGCCTAAGTATTTAGCTTTCGTATCAGTAATCGCGTCAGAGTTTCCAATCTTTAATGAGTCAATGGTTACCTTTCTGTTCGTGTAATTGACTTGAATTGTTTTGTTGCCATTCATTTCTATATTCCATTTTTTGAACCAGTCCAGTGTTTTGTTGAGGTCGTTTTGTAAATTTGTTTGTGCTATTTTCGAGTCTCTATGAGATGCCATTAGTACAGTGTCATCTGCAAACGTCGCAATCATGCTATTTCCTGAAGACGGTTCCGGTAAATCTGCGGTGTAGATAAGATACAGAATGGGTCCTAATACACTGCCTTGGGGAATTCATGCGTTCATAGGCTCAATGTAGGAACATTTGTCGTTATATTTAATATAAAATTTTCTATCTTGGATGTAACTTTTTAGCATTAGAAAGTAGTTGTATGGCAACCGAGATTGGAGTTTGTGGAGTAATCCAGGATGCCATACTTTGTCAAAGGTTTTAGCTACGTCGAGATATACAGCCACGCATACAGTACTTGTTTATTGTTGAAGTCTTTATTAATTTTATGAGTGACTCTGTGCACTTGTTGGATTGTCGAATGTTTTCGCCTAAATCCGAACTGATGTTGGGGAATTAAATTTATTTTTGTTATAATGGGCTCTATGCGATCAAAGAGTAGCTTCTCAAACATTTTTGATATTGTCGACAGTAGACTTATTGGTCGGTACGACTATGCAAACGTCGCGTCTTTATTGGGCTTTGGAATCGCAATGATTTCGGCAATTTTCCATGTCTTTGGGAAATATTTGAACTTGATAGCAACATTAAAAACGTTCCTGAGATAAATTATTGCTCTGTCGGGCATTTGCTTTTAAATTTTTCCCGAGATGAGGTTATATCCATGGGATTTGTTGTTTTTTAATGTCGAAATTAATTGCTTTACCTCTGTTAGTGAGGTTTTTTTGATGATTTGCTCGTCTTTATTACTTGTTGTATGGGTCAAATCGAATTTGGTGTTATTTTCATTTTGAAATAATATATATTTTTAAAATGTTGAGCTAAATAAGTTACTTTTTCCGATGATGTTCGGGCCCATTGTCTATTTGTATTTCTTATTGGTGGGAGGTGTATTGTAGCTCCGACCATCTTTTTTGTCGCCTTCCACAATGAATAGTTTGTAGATTTTGTTGCGTCAATATTTTTAAGGTAATTGCTTAGTTTTTTGTCTTTTTCATGTTTCAATAGTTCTTTAACTTCTAAAGTTAATTTGTTAAGTTGTTTTTTGTCATCTGGAAATCTTGTAGTCTGCCATTTTTTTCTCAGTTTTCTCTTTTGTTTTAGTTTCTTTTTTATAGCGTCAAGAATGTTATATTTCGTAGTTTGTGGAGGTAGAGTTGGTGCAGATCGGCTTAGTGAAATAATAGCCGTGTCATTAAAAAAAGCTATTGCAGTTTCAATATCGTTGGTATTTTTTAATGGGATTTTCCTGCCCAGACTTTGTTCCATTATGTCCATTAAAGCCTCCCAGTCTGTTAGATGGTTATAGGGTGTCCGACTAGGTGTTAGTTGTAGGCGTTTTTGAATTGTCAGGATTAAGGATGAATGGTCAAACGAAAGTTCAAGGCATGATTTAATTGTCAGCATTTTTAAGTTTCTTGATTTTGTTATGAAAAAGTCCAGCAAGTCTGGTACTTTACTAACACAAGTTGGCCAGTAAGTACTTGTGTGTACTTATAAAGTCGCAGTTCAATTCTCGGATGGCGTCAAGTAGAGCTTTCCCTTTGGAATTGGTTAGTCTTGAGCCCCATGTCATGTTCTTTGTGTTGAAATCACCCCCGGCTATAAATTTGTTTCCAAGTGTCTTTAGGTAGTCAACATAATGGTTTCTTTTATTATTAAATTTTGGTGGACAATATGCAGCTGATATAGTCAATAGGTCATGAGTGTCATTAATTTGAATTGTCGTTGCTTGTAGGTGATCCATTTTGAATTACTTCATTTCATTACATATTATATAATATTTTGCCTTAATATAATAGCTGTGCCTCCATGTGCTTTATAGTCAGGAGGATTGGTGCAAAAAATTTTGTATCCTGGAATTCTTACAAAGGATTTATCGCTAAGATGTGTTTCCGTTACTATTAGTATGTCAATACTGTTTTGTCTGATGAAGTGTTGAGTTTCCAGTATATGTTCGCTTAGTCCGTTTGCATTCCATAAGGCTATTGTCAAGTTATTTTCTTTGGTCATACATTTTGGTGACGAGAAGTGGAATTAGGAAACTTAAAAGCAGTGTTTCCTCGAAAAGCTCCAGCAATTTTATTGCGTTCTACACTACGGTAGTACACAATCAAGGAAGCTTTCTTTGGACTAAAATATCAAAAGATCGTCTCGCGAAGTGCGCATTTTTGTGTTGAAACTTTAAACATTTTTTGTTTAATACCTATCTCCTTCTATATATTCCAGTTTATATTTTTCTGCTAAGAATTAGATAAAAGCACCACTTAAAAATATTTTTACATCTAAGCTTTATTTAACTCTTTCCCTCTATCCATTTTAAATATTTAACTACTTTCGTTTCATTTTCATACTTTAATATTTAACTAAATTTTGTAATAAGGGTAAAATTTTTTTTCATTAAAGTGTTGTTAAACTTTTGTTTAAATATTAACATTTAACTAAAATTTGTAGTTTACTTATATTTTTTCGTTAAAAATTAGGTGGCAACTCCATTTAAAAATATTTCTTTATTAAAATTTTTTTGAACATTCTTCGTTTCATTTTGATATGTAACTAAATTTTGTAATTAGCTTATCTTATTTCGATAATAATTAAGTGCCAACGCCAGTTAAACTTTTATTTCAATATTAGTATAACTAAAATTTGTAGTTAACTTATATTTTCCCGTTAATAATAAAGTGGCAACGCCAGTACAAAATACTTTTAATATACATTTTTTATACATTCACATTTTAATATTTAACTACGATTTCTAATTAACTTATATTTTACCGTTACAAACTAGGTGGCAAAGTTAGTTAGTTTTTTTACATTAAAGTTTTGTAAACGCCTTTCTTTAAATACCCATATTGTAATATCTAACTCAGTTTTGTAATCAGCTTCTATTTTTCCGTTAAGGGTTAGGTGGCAGCGCGGTGGAATCTGCCCTGCACACAATTGTGAAAGATATTGAGGAGTCTCTTTCTCAGAAGGAGCTTGTGGTGGGCGCCTTCCTCGACATCGTGGGGGCTTTTAACAACGTCCTCCCGGAGGCAATCACCAGGTATCTAGGTAAACTGGGGGTCGAAACCGACCTGATCAGATTTATCTATAAAATGCTCAGCGGCATCTCCATTCACCGGCAGGTGAGTAGGGGCACTCCGCAAGATGGTGTTCTCTCGCCTTTCTTCTGGGTTGTTGTCGTAAATGACTTGCTGGAGGAGCTGGTGAAAGAGGGCTGCAGGGTGGTTGCCTACGCGGATGACGTCGCATTAATCGTTAGAGGAAAATTTGTGGATACTCTGTACAACCTGATGCAGGGATATCTTAACGTAGTTGTTAGATGGGCAGCGGATTGCGGCCTGTCGGTGAATCCTCTTAAGCCGGAGCTCGTCTTATTTACGAGGAAACATAAAATACCCAGAGCTCAACTTCCCTCACTAGGGGGATGCTTTCTGACAAGGTAAAGTACCTAGGTATTATCCTTGACAGCAAGCTTACATGGAAGCCCAATATTGAGGAAAGAGTGAGGAAGGCAACAATCGCCTTGTATGGATGCAAGGGCGCAACTGGTAAAAGATGGGGCCTCTCACCTAGAGTTGTTTTCTGGCTATATAATACTATTGTAAAGCCTATCTTGTTATATGGAGTCATAGTCTGGTGGAACTCACTAGAGAAGACGACATTGGTAAAGAAGCTGGAGAGAGTTTAGAGGTCGGCACTCATTGGAATCAGTGGGGCGCTTCGAACGACTCCTACTCTGGCGCTCAACGCAATGTTAAGTGTCGTACCCGTAGACATCGCAGGCAAAATTGCCGCTTCGCGTACCGCAATCAGACTGAGGGGCTGGAGCTATAAGCTTAATCTCACTTATGGGCACTCAAGCATCCTCAGAAACTTCGAGTTCATCCCTCTGTCAACGGATCAGTGTATACCCTCGTTTAGTCCAACCGGAACATTCTCCACTTATATTCCGTCAAGGGAAGAGTGGACGGAGGGCTACACTGGGGGGCAGGGCCTGGTGAACTTGTTCACGGATGGATCGAAGTTGGAAGGAAAGGTTGGCGGACAAATCTTTTGCGAGGAGCTCCCATCAGACTCAAATTCAGGCTACCGGACCACTGCAGGGTGTCTCAGGCAGAGGTAGCCGCAATCAAGGAGGCAGCTGATTGGCTGTTGAAATGCGTATTAACGGTCAAGAAAGTAAATATTTACTCCGTCAGGGAGGAATGCTTGACCTCGCTTTCGACTGCGTCCGAATTCTTTAACATTAGCCTCATCTGGGTTCCTGGTCACAGCGACATTGCTGGAAACTGTGAGGCAGATGAGCTGGCCAGACAAGGGACATGCGAGGTGATTTCCCCGCGAAGGGAGGGAATTGGGATCCTCCTGACTACCTGCGGCCTGCTTCTGGAAAGATGGGCATCGCACCAATTCAGCGAGCGTTGGGCAAGTACACAAACGTGTAAGGTCCCGAAATCCGTCTGGCCACGTGTTGACCGGAGGCACTCGGGCGAGCTTCTGAGGCTGACATATTCATATATATCAGCTCTCTAATCTAGTGGGTTCGCTCACAGGACACAATGCGCGAGGAATGCATGCTGTGAGACTTGGAATCGCCTCGAGTCCTTTTTGCGCTGGATGATGGAGGATGAGGTGGAATCATCTCAGCACCTTCTCCTTAGCTGCCCTGCTCTGGCGGGGCTAAGATCTAGGCATCTTGGCTCCTACTTCTTTGCCACGCCTGCTGATATAGATGGCGCTGACATTAAAAATCTGATGAATTTCATCAGCAGCATAAAGCCGTCGACGCAAACATAGTCATCGTTCGTAGTCCGCACGCTCCTAACCATCCCAGCACCACCTCTCCCCGCCCTCTCCCTGTATCCCATCGGTCTTTCTCTCCCGCCTCACCCCTCCATAACGGCATCACAAAGGACGAATCTTTCTTCGTCCAAGTGTGCCCATTCCCTGGGCAACCATATAAACCTAACCTAACCTAGGTGGCAACGCCAGTTAAAAATATTTGCGTATCTAAGTTTCGTTAAATTCCTTTCTCATACATATATCAGTTTATATTTTCCTGCTAAAAATTAGGTGGCAACGCCACTTAACATTTTATTTTTAAATTTTATGAAACATATTTCAATTTAAATTCATGATTTAATATCATATTGTATTTAACTCAGTCCCTTAAAAATTTTTTACTAAAGTTTTGTTAAGTACCCTTTGCGTAAATATTAATATTACACAAAAGTTCTTTTAATATATATAAAATAATAAAAAATTTTGATTATAAAATTAAAAGAAAAAAATTATAATATTTAGTGAGAAATATAAAATATTGCTTTAAAATTTCCGAATTATTATATTTTTCTCATTTTTTTAGACAATGGAAACGCAAATTTAAGAATGCCCATTAAAAATTCCACGTACAATTTAAATTGTCGTTTGGCGCAGAATTATAGCGGCACGTGGTCGCTGTTGTTCCGAAAATCTGATGGTAGGGGGCCAGCATCAGCTGGCACAACCAGTTGACTCAGCAATAAAAATTCTAGCCAGAGTCTAAAATCCTATAAATAGCGCGAAAAAAATTTATAAAAATGGAAGAGTTATAAAAAAATCGATAAGCAAATCTAAGACTAAAGAAATGCGGGAATATACGATTTGAAAGGCAAATTGTACGTGAGTTACTAACTTGGCGCTTTAATCAAAGCGTTTTAAATCTTTTGTTTATTGTACCACTTCGATAACGTTAATTAGTTTTATATTCGTATGCATAAATATAAATTTAAACATAAATATACACAGAAAATGTTTTCTTATCCATCTAAAACACAATTTAAAAATTTTGCTTTTTTTATTCAGTTGGAATTGCCAATAAATAATCAAACAATAAAATTTGCTAATTCCCAAGCGCTGATAAAACCAACTGCCCGAAAGGAATTCCACCGAAATCTTTACTTATTGTAGTGTTGAATACAAAAAACAAAAAAACACCCATACATATGTATGTATATATATTCATTGCGCTTTATTTTGATTGATGACAGACTTTATTTCCCCAGCCGAAAGTGTTTGCGTTTGAACTAAATCAAATTTTAAAATTTTTATTTACACATCAACTCGATCAAATTAACTTATATACGTGGTAAGTTGTGAGTTATGTGTAAAGTGGGGATTTTAAATAATCCAATCATAAATTGCGAGGTGCTAAAAGTTATTCAGCGTTAATTTATGGACCATACAGGTAACACCTTATGGTTTTAGGAACAGATACAGTAGGGAAAAACTGTAGCATTAAAAAAATTAAGGTAAAAAGTTATATCGTATTTTATTCAGTACTGAGAGATGTGTATGTGCAGTCGTTGGGTGTGGGGAAAATCTCCAGAAATAGAACTGTACGCGGGTTTCCAAGGTCGTCGGAGTGTCCAACGAGCAGGGAGTTCGTTATGCTATTTATTTGCATATCATTTTGTTCGCCTAATATATTCAGCACCTTTCGTATGGCTTTGCTAAATGGAATAGTTAACTTAAAGCATAAGATATTACAACCATACTTTGTATTACAATGCATAACTTGAGAAAACGTAAAAAAGCACTGCAATAGGGCTAATAGGGAACGAAATGGTGATCGAATTACGATTTTTTTGACTTCCCGAGAGGATCATAAGATTTCACTTTAAGGATTGAAAATATAGTCAGGTTTCCTTACTCTAAAGTAGATTGAATATCATAATAGAATATGCGTTAATGCTAAAATCACATGGATAAGAAAGTATACTTAAGTTTAATAGTGAAATTGTAAAGGTTAAAATCATATCTTAGATTAACTTTTCTGGCTAGACTTTTTCGACTTTAGAGTGAATTTAACATATTTCTATTATAGCTAACGACATGAGCTTCCAGATAGCTTCTTAAAATTTAATTTTCTATCGATTTATGGATATAACCTTTTAGAAAAGATCCTCGAACAGGACGAAAAAGGCCAAAACGAATGCGAGATACGTGGAAAACAACAACATAAAACATCCTACTTGAGTCGATGTAACCGGTTGAATTGGAGGGA
The DNA here is from genome assembly GCF_027943255.1 of Anastrepha obliqua. Lineage (NCBI taxonomy): Eukaryota > Metazoa > Arthropoda > Insecta > Diptera > Tephritidae > Anastrepha > Anastrepha obliqua. The sequence continues at coordinate 124,991,482 of NC_072894.1, forward strand.
CTTAGCTATTTTCGTAGACGTATGGAATATTTACCATTTTAGGTAAACAATTTTTTAATGAATTGGAAGGTCTCAGTACAGTGGAAATCAGGGATATTGCAAATTTGTGCGGCGTCTCAATGGGCTACGAGCCTGAGTGCATCCCATAGTGGACAACCGCTTCGACCTAACCTTACCTATCTGACGAACGCCCTTCAAAATGCTTTGCCACGATTTTACAATACATTCGAGCGACTTTTATGGGCTTGTCAACAGAACAACGTTTCACTTGACACCATCTGAAAGGTCAAGAAATGGATTGGAAGCCAAAATAACTTTTAAATTGTGTAGGCAAGTTTAGCGCGCACAACTTAATAAGGATGGCTTAATATCGGCAACGAAAGGTTGGACTGAAATGTCTTTCAGAAAATATCTAAAAATAAGTGGACTTATAAATAATAGGATAGGATTTTAAATTATTTCCTATATTTTTTTATCGATTTCAAACTAAAGACTATGTCCATTAAACAAACCGTTCTGATGAACCATTTTACTGTTCCTATAATTTTAAATTTGCGATCGGTCTCTCTTCCACAGAATCTGCGGATTTCACATAATTTCTCAGCTACGTAACTCCTTTCATATTTGTTTCATAGTCTGATTAATATCTTTTCTCATTCATTTCGACAAACTCTTTGATATGAGCATTACGAGTATTGCATCCGACACTCGCAGTTAAAATTTTCAGAAATGGTGGAAGAGCTTACCTTCCAGGAGTTCATGCCACCAAACAGAACTAAAAAAAAACAAATCCTGTGCTTTGAATGAGATCCCAACAGATCCCAACTCTTCAAGCGCATGAGCAATAAAACACTCCATACCATATATCAGTCGGTTTGCGAAATCTTGGACGAAGACCGCATGCCAATGTTGCCATAATTTGCACTCTACATACAGGTAAAAAAAGCGGTACGTTGTTCTATGAAAATAATCGGCCCATAACTCTTTTGAAAAGCATCTACAAAATACTCGCAAATATTTTAAACATTAGGCTTTTACCGCATGCTAAACGTATAATTGTTAGTTACGAGGTCGGTTTTTAAGATGGAGGCAAATATGGTATTGCAAAAATCTCATGAATACGACATGCCGACGTGTCATCTTTTCATTAGATCGGTTCAGGTGCTGGCTTTCGCGGATGGCATAGACATTATTGCATCATCGCTACCGAATTTGAATAAGCCTTCGAAAGTATAGAAAGTATACGAGGGTGGATTGATAAGTCTTTAGAATTGCAACATCTATCGATCATTAATTTACTTAATTATTGTGATCGTTAAAAGTGAACTGTCAAAAGCGAGCTGTCAAAATTTCATAACATATGGTCAAACGGTACTTTTTTGAGAATTATTTTTGCAAAACACTATTGTATTTTTATTAAAAATGGAAAAAAGTGAACTTCGTGCTGTTATAAAGTACTTTCATTTGAAAGGTTTAAACGAGAAACAAATTATTGAGGAGTTGCAGACAGTATTAGGGGAACATGCACCCTCAAATGCAATAGTTTACAATTGGGTAAACAAGTTTAAACGTGGTCGGATAAGCACCAAAGATGAGCCACGCTCTGGGAGGCTAAAAGAGGTAACGACTCCAGAAATGGTGGAAAAAGTGTACAAAATTGTCACACAAGATCGAAGAATTAAATTGAGAGAGATTGCTGACATTGTGAACATTAGTTATGAACGTGTGCATAACATAATACATGATGAATTGGGTATGAAAAAGCTTTCAGCAAGATGGGTGCCGCGTTTGCTAACTCCTCTGCAAAATATGAACCGAATGTCGACTTCAAAAGTTGGTTTAGACATGTTTAACAGAAATCCATCGAAATTTTTGCGTCGTTTCATAACGATGGATGAAACGTGGATCCACCACTATACACCAGAGTCTAAAGAACAGTCCAAGGAAATGGGTAGAACGTGGCTCAAGTGCTCCAAAGAAGGCAAAGGTCGTTGCATCAGCTGGTAAGGTTATGGCATCTATTTTTTGGGATGCACAAGGTATAATTTTCATAGATTATCTTGAAAAGGGTAAAACCATCACAGCTGAATATTATTCATCTTTGTTGGATACATTGGACCAAAATATTAAGCAAAAACGGCCACGTTTGAAGAAGAAGAAAATCCTCTTTCATCATGATAACGCTCCTTCACATTCATCTTGGAAAACGCAGGAAAAAATAAATGAGTTAGGCTATGAATTGCTCCCTCATCCGCCATATTCGCCAGATTTAGCTCCCAGTGACTTTTTCCAAATATGAAAAAATGGCTCGGCGGAAAAAGATTTGTGTCAAATAGTGAAGTTATAGCTGAAACAAATGCTTATTTTGAAGGTTTTGAAAAAACTTATTTTAGAGAAGGAATAAATATGTTAGAAAAGCGTTGGAAAAAATGTATTGACTTAAAAGGAGATTATGTTGGAAAATAAATCAATTTTTTGTTAAAAAACCAATGTCTAGTTTTTCATTCTAAAGACTTATCAATCCACCCTCGTAGAAAGAGTAAGTATGGGATTAGAAATAAATGAAGCCAAAACAAAAGCGCTTTGTTCAACTTCTTCGGACTATGTCACTGGGGTCAAATACTCAAAATCAGTGATTATGGTAGTGAAGGAATTTATGTACCTAGGAGTAACCATTAAACATTACAACAAAATGTCTACAGAAATCGCTCACAGAATTCTTATGGTGAACCGCTGCTATTCCTCTTTGAACCATCACCTCAAGAACGGCCTTCTAGACAGGGGAACGCAGATTTTGTTGTACCGCTCAATTATTATTCCCACTTTGCTATGCGGTAGTGAAGCCTGGTCACTCAGAGATGCGGATAAACAGAAGCTGCTAATTTTTGAGAGGAGAGCTCTGTGAAAAAACTTTGGCGCGATATGTAATAAAGACGAACTTGCAGAAGCGCTACAATCATGAATTCCCAAAACTGTACTTGGACCCGTCTGTAAAAACCACGATCAACCTCGATCAACCATGACTGAGATGGGAAGGGGACATATATAACGAGCTAATACCAACAAATACTCTTTGGAAATTGCCATAGACAAAGAAGAACCCGATCGCTCAGATTTTTTGGGATTTCGGCCATGGAGGACGCAGGTACGAAACCGATGCTATTGGAGGCACATGCAGCGGACTTTTTCCATATTTTTTTCATACATTCTAAAAAGTCGCATTCTTAGCATTTACTTTTTCTTTCAAATCATAATCCTCCACCTCTTTGAACAACATTATTCAGCAAAGAAAAAATATGCAAAATCATAAATTATATTTTCAATTTAAGGTGAAATGGAGTGCATATGTTTGTCATAGGCCAATGTTATTGTAGTCACCAAGTTAAAACCCTGTAAGTGCAAACAGCACCATTTGTTAAGTTCCAACGAAAAGGAAACAAGAGCACCGTGTGCAGAACCTTTTTGAAACACTATTTCAGCTACTGAGTAGTAATTTCAAAAAGTCTATGCGGCATGTGCGAAGCGTTACAAAGGCAGTGGGCCAAATTACACCAGTGTTGACCTCATTTCTCGGCTTACAGTAAAAGCACACACCACCTCCATGAGGAAATTCGTGTACTCACCAAAAACAACAGGATAGCAGCTGTTGCAATTGCGCCTTAACCCTTTTTAAATGAATTCATTCCCTTTGCCTGTTTATGTTTCCTGTTTTGTGTTCTTGTTTTTTGTTTGTTAATGACAGCCTTTCACACGCTTTTCGTTTGCCACATTTATTACTTTTGATAATTGTTAACAGTTGTTGTAGGTGCTTGTTGTTACTTTTGTTGCCACTCTGGTGCGCTTGTGTTTTTCGCAACTCATTCGTTAAGTGTTAAAAATCCTTTTTTGAACAAGTGCCACCAGCGGCAACCAACCAATCCTGGCAACTTGCAACAATAACAGTACCACAAATAACACGGAAACGACCGAAAAGTGTGGTGGGGAGCGGTACGCGCTGATCGCAAAAACACCCCGCCTCAACCATCCGTACAACTTGACTTGATGCTTGAGTGGCCCACAAAGTGCCACATTTATCTGTAATAATTTTATGCAATTAAAAGTCAGACGTTTTACAGAATTCAGAAGTGGGAAAGGATGATTTTTAAAAGGAATGGAATGCAAGCTGAATAAGATATAAAAATGTTTGGGTGGAGCATTAACTCGACAAAGCAACAAAGCTGGAGACTTACTGAGTGAAATACAAAACTTGCTGCCTCTACTAAAGTTGGCAACGGAATTAAAGTTGGAAGCGGAATTGAGGATGAAGTTGGCGGAGATGGGCTTGTGAATTAAAAATGCCGAAAACGAAGCATGAAAAAATGTAAAAAGAACGGCAAAAGTTTTACAAAAGGATGCACAGATGTGTGAATTGCAGGGGCAAAGGAATTGTGAATGAAAAAAGTTAAAAAAAAAGTCTGCGGATGTCTGCAGTATTTAAGTGGGCTTGTAGAGCAGACCAAAAGGGAAATTGCTTTAAAACAATAAATTAATTTACTCAAAGTAAGGGGATAATAGTTTTGCACTTTGTTAAGAGCATTTTAGATACCAAACTGTTTTACTAACTGCAATTTTTGAGGATACTAAAGAGTTTAGTAAAAGTTATTTACGGTGGTGAATTTACATGGCTTGAAAATACAGAAAAATATTATTTAAACGCTTGCGCCTTTAAAGCGCTACCTACAAATAAAACTCACTGTTTAAGTGTTTACTTCTTAAGGGTGAGTTTTTAAGAGCTATAGGAAAGTTTTTCAAAAAAACACACGTAAAATTCAGAAAAATGCATGAAATTGTTATTTAAATCGATAGTACAGTCCATATAATTTAATGTTTGAAGATTATTTCATGCAAATGTTGACCGCGTCTGCGCTTCAAATGGTCCATCCGCTTAGTACAAGTTTGGCATACTCTTTCCAATGTTTCGGCCGGTATCTCACATATAAATGCTTTAATGTTGTCTTCCAACGCGTTAACTGAAGCAGGCTTGTCTGAATAGACATGAGCTTTAACATAGCCCCACAAAAAATAATCTAAAGGCGTTATATCGCACGATCTGGCTGGCCAATTGACAGGTCCCGAACGTGTAATAAAATGTTCATCGAACTCGCCTCTCAACAAGTCCATTGTTACGCGTGCTGTGTGGCATGTGGCACCGTCTTGCTGAAACCACATGTCATGCAAATCAAGCTCTTGCATTTTGGGCAAAAAAAAGTTGGATATCATTTTACCGTAGCGCTCACCATTCACAGTTACGTTACGATTCGCAGCATCTTTGAAGAAGTACGGTCCAGACTCTACGCCTTGTAGTGAGCGTATTGATGAATTCCACAAATGGAGAGACAATTTTCAGCCATGCCCGAAGGGCAGATGGTTTTTTATGAACAACTTTTTTCATGGCAGAAATACACTCGGAAGTTTGCCATTGTCTAGAGTGGGGACTGAAAAAACTTTTTTTTTCACAAACTTATTCAGGTATGATTAGCGCAGAAACGACCTATACAGGCCAAAATAAAATTAGCTAAAAAGCACCTGCATGAGCCAGTTCAAAAATGGTAGAACACCGATTTGAGTTATTTGGCTCCAAAGCAGAGAGGTGCTCCGCCTGCTACGGTGCCAGCCCAGTATATTTTGTAAAGAAATCAAGGATGCCAAGTTGTAGCTGGAGAAAATGGAGTCAACCAGGGCACCACATGTAGAGTGGAAGATGCATATAAAATGGGTGCACATGCAAGCCAACGACCCAAATATAAGAGTTCAAGTCATGAGCTGACCGACTAAGTCAGCTTTCCCCAATCCCATTGAAAATATCAGTGCAGATGTCTTAATGAAGCTGAAAGCAAAGAAAATTTTTATATATCGGCTGGTTTTTTAAGAGATTGAGAACTTAAAATTATGATACAAAACATAAATAATCGGGTAGATAACTTCATGGCATTTATTTTTTGAATATGATTTCCGCGGCTACTAGTTACAACATCCATTCGATCAGTCCGAACTCTGACTACTTTTTCCAATAAATTTGACCGTATGGCGTCAATGGTAGCTTGAATATTCCATTAAATCCATTATTAAGAGCGTTGTATGGCAAGTTGCGCCGCTTTGTAGGAACCAAACGTCGTCGATGTTTAGCTTAGTAATTTTTCCAAACAAAATTCAGTCAGCATGTCTCAATAGCGCTCGCCATTCACTGCAACGGCAGCTCCTTCCTGATTTCGAAAGAAATAAGGGCCCATGATGCTGCTAGTACTCTATAAATTTCCACAATTTGGGAGCGTTGCTCTGGCGTTAAACGATTCATCATGGCTTGCCAAACCATACTGAACAGAAATGTCAATACAGTTTATCATTCTCAGCTCTCAAGCTATAATTAGCGATACCAATAGTTCTCCTATAGCTAAAAAGACAATCACAATCAAAATGTTTCTTTTCATTCATAATTGCAAAAAAATGTAGCACAAAGTTTGGCACTTTGATTTAAGAAGTTTTTGCATACAATAAACTTTATTTTCATAAAAAGTTTACGAAAAAAATTAGCACGGAAAACACTTGCATATGTGGCTATGGAGTAGTCAAAGTTCAAAATAGAAATGTTTCAACATTACCCTCACCTTAATCTTCGAGTATGTAATTTTTACGCCACATGACAGATGGCTACGGTATTCTTAAAGGAAGTCTATGCCATCTTAAATATACTTGTAGCATACTGGCTAATTGAGAAAAAGTGCCGGGTTAGTAGTATTGGAATTTGTAGTGATAGTCAAGCTGCACTGTGGGTCCTTGCTAACCCACTATGCTCTACGAAATTAGTCTGTGAAAGTGAGACAAAACTGAACAGTGTTGGTAAACACAACATAATTTGTCTTATTTGGGTGCCTGGACACTGCTGTATTACAGGGAACGAGTTGGCTGATAAGCTGGATATTGAAGGCTCTGCAAGCATACCACTAGGCCCTGAACCCTTTCTAGGGGATGCAATTCTGCATCGATTCAACTATGGATTGACGATTTCATGAGGTCTACCCATATAAGACGTTGGTCTGAGTTCGGCTACTGCAGAGTAGCGAAGTAATTTCTGAAAGAACCTAACAGAAAACTAACTTCCTTTCTTTTAAAACTTAGTAGGAAAGACCTGAGAGTTACTGATGGAAATTTTCTCTGTAGCTGTCGAGCATTTTTGAGAATCAGACTTAGGCTATTGGGGTGCGATATTCTGAGTATGGATAAAGTTTATACTCTTACTATTCCGGACCTCTTAAGATACATCAATGAAATTAGAATTTCAAAATATAATGATTACACAACTAATCTAATCTAAATGTAATTTTTAAGATAATGTTGACCATCCAATGATGTTGGCACCAGTACAGACTATTGTAAGAAACTAAAAGGAAAGGCATGCCACGATTGCGATCAGAGGAAGTACCAGATTACGGCAAGTCTGATCAGCAATGTTCGATAGTTCTACATCACTGTTTTTTCCCCATAATTTTTATAGCAACAAGTCAGGCGATAATTTAGTGGCGAATACATCACTAGTTAATTGAGTGCAGTAGGGCAAGCCAAGCGCCTCTGACAAGCGAGTTTCTCATTAAAAACAAAAACCATTTTAAATCATATTTCTCTCGCTTACAGATTGATACATACATCAATGTATGTGTGTTCATACTAATAAAAAATCTATTTCATATAATCAACTACACCTGATTTCAGCGCAATTCCGGTGCAGACAATTCCATTAGATTTTCATTGGAAGACAATCGAAAAACTAATTTCCCCAATGAAGGAAATGCCAGGTAAAATTGAGAATCTGGTTGTGAAGAACACTTGAGCGCAGACGGTAAAACAAATAAGCAAAGTAACAAAAATAAAAGTTCATATGAGCTTATGTATGTATGGGTGTACACAAGAATGTATATATATGTGTATGTGTGTATCCATGTATGTGTGTATATAGGTAGGAAATCAATCTACCCGTTGATGTTGACGGTGCAGTGGGGTGGCTTGTGAAAAAGAAGAAGAAGCTTCAAATTGAATTTTCTTGTCGCAAATGTGAGATACAAACGAAAACAACTACAACACATACACAAGCAAACATTCCGAGTATCCCAGCCGACCATATATCCGGAAACGATATTTTGCGGACAAAACTATCTAAAAACAATAATCCTAAACAAAACTTTTTCGGAATGCGAGGGTCGTTTGAAAAGGCCGTGCAAAAATAAAAACTACTTAATTGTTCGGGGTTAACTCCATTTACTTCTCTTATAGAGTGTTTGGAAAGGTTCCTCCTCCAACTTGTGTTGTGCGTCTTAATGCTTTTCCACAAATGAAGGGATCTACAGTTTTATGCTGCCGGCGAACGGCAGATAGTTCTTTATGAGGAGCTTCTTCATGCCAGAAATACAGTCCGAATTTTCTATCAATAGGTGTGCCCGAGGTTTCGAACCCTTACACTACAGAAAGATAGTCACGCACCAACCCATTCGGCTTACAATCTCTTAGTTTTCGTGGGAAACATCAACAAAAAACAGTGTTGCCATGTAAAGAAAGTGTTTTTTTATGAAAGAGCCTGAATTGAATGTACAATTTTCGTATAATTTTCTTTCGTAAAAATAACCTTTCTTTCAACTTGTGTCGACTGGGATACTATCCATATACATATATGTATATGTATGTATGTGTGTAGCAGTGCAAGTGCTTTGTCCACATACCAAATCGTAAGTATTTCTCATTGTCATATTTGTCAAACAATTACATTTTGTATGTGCCAGCCACTATTCGGCAGTTTTAGTTTTACGTTTGTCGGCAAAAAGTATTGTATTTGGCTGCTCGACTACTACATATTGCTCCCCCCCCTCCCATCAATTTGCCTGTTCTTTATGTATTTAAAGTTCCGCTTTGTTTTTGAATATTTTTCTTTGACGCTTTTTGTTTTCTTGTTGTTAATTTTTGGCAAGACTGCGCCACTTCTGAAGTGAAATGCTGTATGTATGTATGTACATACAAATTACATTTTAATAAAACTAAAAAGTGTTGATTTTGTGAAGCGAAGCGGCCCACTGGTTGTGCACAAACCAAAGTCGAACACTTTTCGTGTGCCCTGGTTGGGGTAAAGCTGAATAAAACTTTGATGGTTATCAAAAATTTTGTAGTTCGTTGTTGTCTTGTGACTTTTGTGCTCTGACTTTCGTTATTTGCGTACCTTTTCAAATGTCAAATATTACGTCTACTTTGATGTACAAATTTGGTATCTCATTTAAAAGCTAACGTTTGACTTTGCAGGCAAGCAGAATATTGAAAACAACAATTTTTGCCTTAAGGTTTGAATTCTTCAAAATGTATCTTACAAAAGAAGATGTTTGCCGCTGGCAGTCTTTTTATTATAAAAGGAAAAGGAGTGTGAGTTCGCTAGTAAGAAAGACTTCGTCTCCATTCATGTTTTTTGCATTAGTAAATAATTATATTATAAAATGCATCGTTCCCGTTACGCAAAAGCGACATATTTTTGGAAATATTTTTCTTTTTTTGGCTCGAAGCATTCTGAAAAAAATATGTCTCATATAATAACTACAGGGTGGGGCATATAGCGTTTGCTTTTTGAACCACCTATTTTTTTGAGAATGGTAACACAAATGACATGTCAAATGTGTTCATAATTTACTTAAAGGTTTGACATTTACGAAATGGGACGCTATACGCTTGAACAAAATTGGGAAATATTGAAAACCTATTTCCAAAGTGGTGAGTCTTCTTCTTCTTTTCTGATTTTCACATCGGTGGGGCTCAGAAAATCCACACGTTACTGTAGAGAAGCAAATGCATCCACAACGAGTCACTGTTTGGTGCGGTTTTTGGTCTGACGGCATCTTCGGGCCATTTTTTTTCGAAAATGAGCGACGAACCGCGGTTACAGGCGAGCGTTACCGTGACATGCTCAATGAGTTGTTTCCAAAAATTGAAGAGGATGACATGGACGACATTTGGTTACAACAGGACGGCGCAACTTGTAACACTGCCAAAGTTACACTCGAACTTTTGGCTACCGTTTTTGAAAACCGAATAATCAGCCGAAATTCCGATATCAATTGGCTGCCTCGGAACTGTGATTTAAGCCCGTTGGACTATTTTTTGTGGGGAGCCGTTAAGGACAAATGCTATGCGAACCATCCAGAGACGATTGATGCTTTAAAACACGAAATCGAAGTTGCCATTCATGAAATTGGAGCCCAAGCAATCGAAAATGTGCTTAAAAATTGGGTTGATTGAATGGCCTACTGTAAAGCCAGTCGTGGCAGTCATTTGAACAATATTATTTTTCATTCATAAATGAGAATGTTTAACCTTCAAAATAAAAAAAAAGTTTGAAAAAATATTGATTTGTTTTATTTTTTATAGCAAATTTTACATGGCCCACCCTATAATATGAAACACTTTTTCGTTAAACTTAAGAATTCGTGAGACCATTTCATTCTGAAAATATGTACAACTATTATTTTTGGTCCTTGATCTGAACTAAAGCAAATATAATTTAAATGATGTCTTGAAAACTACAAATTTCATGGAATGATAAGGCCATAAGGCCGAGATGCGAGGCGGCCGCCGTAGCCGATTGTGTTGGTGCGTGACTACCATTCGGGAGTGGGAAGATTCGAATCTCTGTGCATGAAATAGCAAAACGATAGAAAAAGGCAGGAAATGGAAACCTTCGAGTGTATGTCTCCAATGGAAAAGCTACTAATAGAAACCATTTACCGCTGTGAATCAGCTTAAAACTGGAAGTTCCTCTATTTATGAAGCAACATCAAGACGGCATAAATAGGAGGAGGAGCTCGGCCAAACGCGCCAATTATTTATTATATATTATTTAAAGTTTTTGGGATTCATATTGTTACTTTTTTATCCAAATAAAACGTCTCACGGCGGCCGCCGTAGCCGAATGGGTTGGTGCGTGATTACCATTCGGAATTCACAGAGAGGTCGTTGGTTCGAATCTCGGTGAAAGCAAAATTAATAAAAACATTTTTCTAATAGCGGTCGCCCCTCGGCAGGCAATGGCAAACCTCCGGGTGTATTTCTGCCATGAAAAAGCTCCTCATAAAAATATCTGCCGTTCGGAGTCGGCTTGAAACTGTAGGTCCCTCCATTTGTGGAACAACATCAAGACGCACACCACAAACAGGAGGAGGAGCTCGGTCAAACACCTAACAGAAGTGTACGCGCCAATTATTTATTTTTATTTTTTTTTTAAAACGTCTCACAATAATTCTTCTAAGTTCGATAACTGGATTACTAAATAAAAGTCACAACTACTGGCAACAAAATTTGCTTTATTTAATTTCTATATTTGGCAACTCGTATATTCTGGCGACTTCTGTCTCGCCTAACTTGTCATCTGGCAGGTCAGACGAATTCATGTTTTTGTTTTAGCATCTCATTCATTGAATTGAGAATAAACTAGGATGCAACAAAATATATGTTGATGTCCAGGAAAAACGAGTTGGTACCTGGTACACTCAAAATCGGAGAATATGAATTTGAAGCGAAGTGAAAACATTCACGTATCTGGGGTTTATACTAAGCCACGACAACACAATGAGCATCACAATCGACGAAGGAATACAAACACCATACAGAGCAGTCTACTCACTTATATAACTTTGTGTAACTGTATACATCTGTAGTCCGACCAGTTCCTAGTAGTTATGGACAATAAGTGAAAAAGGCAAAAACCAACTCCAAGTAGTTGAGAAAACATTTTTTAGGCAAATCTTCTCGGTGCAGTCAAAGGCAACGACGAATGGCGAATTAGATGGGACCATGAACTGGACCAACTTATAAGAGAAGAAAATGTTGCACGGTTCATTAAAGCTCAAAGACTAACACCTGCACCGCTTTAAGTTGGCAGACAGCCCTTTCTGTCTAAACTATTCGAGTATTAACGTAAACACGTGATCTTTCATTGCGCCGGTTTCAGAGAGTAACGAGCTGTTCTCAAACTCTGGGTCATCGTAAGCCCCTCATCTTTGGGTCATCAAAAACCCCTGACATTTTGATTTTAACCTCCTTCAACAAAAAAAAAGATACTAAGATGGCTACGCTATACCATGAAAATGGACCTCACGAGAGCACAAAGAAAAATAATTGACGCAAAAACTTTGCAACGAAAGCAAAAGACAGACCAAGATAAAGATGGATTTACGAACTAAAGGACGACATGAGGAAATTCAAGCCAATAACTTTAAGGGGGGGGGGGGGGGGTCTGGTAGGGTCACAAAATCGAATTTTTGTTTCTTCACTCATCTTATAGTAAATCATTTCAAGAATGTTGTGTCAAAATTTTAAGTGGATCGGAGCAGAACTCTCAAAGTTATAGCCTTTGTAGGCACTCTACCTCGAATGCGAAGCATCGATAATTTTTCAGAGTCATTTTTTCAAACGCGTTTTCCCCGAAACGACTTCTTAAAAGTCGGTGCCAATCACAGCTCCGAAACTATGCAACCGATTCTTTTCAAATTTGGCACACGTTTTCTAAATCAAAAATACCTCCTCCCCCACTGTTTTTTATTTTTTGTTTTTTAAGGTTGTTTTTGCACTTACAAATATGGTGAATTTTTTCGCCAAAAATGCTCGTTATACGTTTTTTTGCCACCAAAACTACAATACAAAAATGAAAAAAAAAAAAAAATTTTATTAATGGGGGGGGGGGGCGGTAGAGCATTACGTCATATTTTAACTGAAAAATTCGACTTTTTTCTTTTCAGATGATTCTACGACGAATGCCGATTGGCACCGCAGAGCACCTCTCGAAAAACATATATTATCTCCAAAAAAACTCTGTCATGGGCTTATTTGTCAATATTTTATTATTAATATTTTTTAAAAACTTATTGAAAAGATGTACAATAACATGCAACTGATTTTATTAAGGTATCTTAAGCCATATTTCTGTAAAAAATTCAAAAGAAAAGTGTTTTTTTTTAGCGCTAAACCCTACCACCCCCTTAAGGAATCAGCCAAGGATCGAACGGAGACATTTTGTGCAGTAAGCCATGGCTCACACAGATGATGATGATCTCTTTCTCTCGGTTTGTTTTGGAACTTTCGTTTCGCGGCAATATATTCATACAAACATCTGTTTGTATTTACATAAAAGTTGTACTTTTTAAGTGTACTTTTTATAGTTTTAGTGACACACGGTCGCTTCGCTTTAAATTTTATGTTGCAACAGTGTCTTATGGGGCATCATAAAAACTTAAGACGTACTCATTTAACTTAATACCTTATTTTCCATAGTGACTGAAATGATGCTAATAATTTGTTTTTGGCTGTTCGCTTTTGTTTCCACATACCTGAAAAGATAAGAAAAAACATATACAAAGTTAGAACTCTCGAAGTTCTTCAGAAAAAAGACCGTAAAATATTTATGATAAGTGACTGCATTTGGCTTCCTTAAAATACTTAGTAAAGAATGTTTGTATGCTGAATTACATATTAACTAAAATAAAAGGCTGTTTTGTTTCGGATCCAAGCCTGTTTTTTCATTTTTGTGCATTTTCGGCCAGGCAACGTAATTCAACTTAGCCGTTTCCAGTCGTTAGCACTCAGAGTTCTAAAATTGCTAAATCTAATGTCATAATAACTTATGCCTTATTTTTACTATCGCAAGGCCTTTAGCGCATATGGGCCCATATATGGTAATTTTATTTCTAAATTAAGTATGCTATTATAAAATAATTCAAACTATTTAATACAATAAATATTATATTTATTTAGCAATAATAACACGGGAAAAAAATTCTCTATGATTTTATGACATTTCAAAATAACCTCACTTTTGTGCAAGTGGGTCAAAATGCAGAATTGAAGTGCGAGTGATTTATTTTTAAAAAAGGATAACAGAGTAAAACATAAGTACTTTTTTGGAAAATATATTTTAAAGGAGTCAATATACACATCTTTCTTGACGGATAATAGTTTTTTCACGTTTCAACTGCTTTCCATACTTTACAACTATTTAATAATTTTTTCATTATTTTTCTTTTAATACGTTTTATTGATAATTAAATGAAGCTATTTTCACCGTTTTAATGCTTTATTAATTCATGCATTAAAGGGTTGAGTAGTTTTTTTTTTTTTTTTTTTTTTTTTTTTTTTTTTTTTTTTTTTTTTTTTATTAATACTTTTATTTGCAATCTATTCTAAGAACAATAAGAAATTATATAACATTGTGGTAGTGTTTGAGCGCAACTTCTTACGGCAGCATTGGCAGGTAAGCTGCTACTCACTTTTTTCGGAAAAATTACTTAAAATTTATTTTCGTAGCAATCTATGCGATGCAGTAAGCCAAAAAATAGCATTCTAATCAAATCGATCCTCCTTAATGCTTGTACTTCTATGCGTTTGGCCAAGGCTTTCTTGCCCCGTCCGAGTGTTTCGTCTTCGGTGACCTCCAGTAAATTGCCTGCTTCAAATTTTCGTAGAACACTTTAACGCTCTAACTGCATTTTTTAATGCACTTTCATTATACATGTCGTGAGAAAGGGTCAAAAATGCCCATTTTGGTAAAAGGTACAGCGTTACAGTGGACTACAAAAAAATTTCTGGTTAAATTTTACTATGGATTTGAAAACAGAAATTATGTGTGTATATTGAAGTCGTTTTATTCATAATATTTTGGATAAACTACTCGATAATACCTTCGTCTAACATTTTAAAACGTTAACCCGTCCGTTATGTGAACTCAGCAAAAGAACTTTCTGGACTAGTACTGTCTTCGACAAAGTTGACCCGGGAGGTACACTTTATAATTATTAGCGTTTGTCTCCGTTGAGTAAAATTGTTATAAAATATCATAGTCCAAATATTTTTGTTGTGTAAAAAAATACAATAGTTGGACTATGTTAATTTCAGAATCCAAATAAACCGAAGAAACGTTGAGAAAATGGAAGTTAAAAAAGTAATACATCTGCATTGTTTTGAAACAATTAAAGATAACTAATATTTGTTGATCGCATCGACGTTAATGGAATTCGAAAAGGTGGGTATAAATTCGGTCGAAACCAATTATTATTTTTTTATACAAATATAAGGAAGCAGCAGCACTAGTAGCATGAGCCATCAACTGGCTGATAACAAAATAAATGTAGTTTAAATAAGGTCTGGCATTAAGTAATTCTTTGAATAATTAACGCTTATATAGTAGCTAAATTAAGCAGCGGTAAATATAATATAAGCTAGTCACTCGTTGGCTTTTAGAAATTTGTTGACAGTAAGGATATTACTTGCGGGAGGCTCTTTAAAAAAATCAAATGCGTGAGAGGATCCAAAGAATTGTTGTGCAGAGATATCTAGATTTCGATTATGGTATCGTCACAAAACGGGCAATCGGCTGGTTGAGTGCGTGTGAGAATTGTGTGGCCGAGACGCAGGCGGCTGTATGGTTTGAGCACTTTTAATTGAAGGTCGGAAGGAAGTTATATTTTTTGTGTAGACGGACTTATGATGGCGTAATAACTGGTGGTGGTAATTTTTCCTTCCATAAATGGAGGCTTCTAACAAAGCTGCTGTTTCTGCTGGAAAATCATAGCGTATTGGGTGCAAAAAACCATGTTTGCTCGTGTCCCCGTTTGTGACAGCAAAAGATGTTGAGGTTTGGGTGTTTGATCCATCTGTTAATATGAACCTCCATCGCTGTTTGGAGTACTTTTCTTTTTCGGATGTGAATAGTGCTTTGTAAATCTCCTTCGCTGTATGTTCTTTTCGTTACTGCAGCGTTTTGATAGCCAATGGAATATTACGTATCATACATGGAGTTTGCGTTTCAGCTGTGCGTTGGCAAATGATACGTGACAGTTCAAGTCTTCTTTGCAATTTAAAACATTGGCTACAACGGACGTAATTTTCGGATGTATTTTCCTTGAAGACGTGTTCTCGAAATCTTTTAGGGGTTACATGGGTTTCGTTGGTTCAAAAAATCGATTTATTTTTTTTGGCTTATTAATTTCTACAACATATCAGGAATATTATCCTAAATTTTCAAGTCGATCCGAATAATAGTTTCGGAGATACAGCCTTTGGAAGGTGTGCGCTCCAAGCCACTTTTATTGTTACTCAAAACTTTAAACGCGTTTTTCTCGGCACCGTGTTTTCAAAGTCGGTTGTCAAATGTTCTCGAAAACTACTCAACCGATCTTGATGAAATTTTACACAGGTGTTCGAAATACAATTTACTCGTGCTTGAACGAAGGATTTTGTTTTTGTTTTCAATTACAACTATTTAAAAAAAAACAAAATGTCAAGCAAATTTGACCGAAATTTTCATTTTTTTGCAAAAATGTCTGCTAAAATTACAATTTTTACTTTTTTTTTCTTTCCTTCGTTTAAGCACGAGTTTATGGTCTTAACTAAAGCACTTATTTTTCTTTTCTCATTTTTGATGAGCCTGTCAGGAGTTATGCTGACAACGCGGACGCACCTTTTTTTCGAGGGGTCATCGGAAATAACGTCACAATGGAGGAGTTTTAATGTTTTTTTTATTTCAAAAATTATTCTTTAAATATGTATCTATAAGATAGAAAAAAGTTTGAATTAAATAAATAATTTTTTACATAGAAAAAAAAAATATTGAAAATAGGCCTTTTTTTACCCAACGAGACCCATGTAGCCCCTTAATAAGATTGACATTCCGGGTAAGAGTAGTTTTGATAAAATTGGATGAATGCTGTCTTCAATTCTTACCGGAGTCTGTGGAGAAGTGTAGTTGGGAGTGCTCTACTATTCTGCGAATCGCAGAATGTCAAGATCGAAATTTAAATAATTAGCAGATTGTAAAATTATGATTATTTTAAAAATAAAATAAAATAAAAATAATACTCCGTTACTCATTTCGTTTTATGTCTTTTTCCGACACTATCCGAAATTGCCAATATTTTATCGAAGGCTTATTCATATGTGTTTTATAATCCATACTATTAAAGCTTTATTAAAATATTTGACTTTGTTTTGAAAGATTTGAGTTTATTAAACTAAAGGCAAGAACTATATATATAATTGGCGCGTACACCCCTTTTGGGTGTTTGGCCGAGCTCCTCCTCCTATTTGTGGCGTGCGTCTTGATATTGTTCCACAAATGGAGGGACCTAAAGTTTTAAGTCGACTCCGAATGGCAGATATTTTTATGAGGAGCTTTTTCATGGCAGAAATACACTCGGAGGTTTGCCATTGCCTGCCGAGGGGCGACCGCTATTAGAAAAATGTTTTTTTTTCTTAATTTTGGTGTTTCACCGAGATTCGAACCGACGTTCTCTCTGTGAATTGCGAATGGTAGTCACGCACCAACCCATTCGGCTACGGAGGCAAGAACTACTTAAATAAAAAAGCTCAAAGTTCAATTTTCATCAGCAAAATATTTTGCTTTATAACAGGCGCTTCTTTTTCGTTCTAATGAAGAAAGTCTTTGTATGCAAGTTTCACTTATATTTCCCCTTTCTATTTCCTCACGTACGGCGGCAATGCCCTTCAATCTCCGCTCATTTTTTCGCGCTCATTTATCTACTTACACTCGATCAATTGTCAAACATGGCATTGCCTGACAGTTTGCGTTTTGAAGATAGCACAAAAATATAAGAAAATAATAAGTGAAAAAATTGTGTGTGGAAAAAAACAACTGACAACTTTTACTTTGAACTTTTGCGCTTAATTTACACTTCACCATGCGCCCTGCGGTTTGCCCGTCTACTGTTTGTCATCACCCTTACTGAAGACCACCAAGTCATATAAATTTAGCATCAAACACCTTCTTTATTTCATATTTGTTCTCAAAGTGATTTTTTCGGTATTATTATTAAGATTGTGCTTTTGTTGTTGCTTTCCTTGTTGTTGTTTTATACGATTTTATTATGGTGTTGGCGTCGAACGTGTTAATTTACTTTCAGCTTAAGTGATGTTGGAATAGAGATGACTTTTTTTGCCATGGCTCTGATGTGTTAACCGAGACTCCCTTGCCTCAGCCGCTGAAACTCATTTGCCGTCAACTTGTATGTACTCAAAAGACCCCGGGCACCTAACACTTACAAACAAATTTATGTGCTTGTATGTGTGTATGCAACTACTTACCCAGCTATTGCGCTGCTCATCAAAGCGTATGCTTGATTATACTATAAGTTTGACGCTGCTCATATTGTTTTATTAGTATTTTGTCACATCCGCAACCATAACAACAACAACAACATAACTAACAACAACAACTTCTCCATATAAAAGAAAATTCATCAGATAACATTAAGTGCGATATATTTTTGTTCGTACGCACACACACACACATAGATATTTGTGAAATATTTTTTAGCATGTCAACGTTGTCTCCACAACAACAGCAATAATAAAGTAATAAAAAATACGACACAGCAAACTTAGCAGCGTAGCGACACAAAGCTTTGATGTTTATTTGACAGGTTTTTATCGCATACGCGTCGACTTTTATCCGCCTCCATATCCACCCAGCTAAATCCACCTCCGCTAAGCACCTTTAACGTCTTGTTGCTTTCTTCTTTACGGGCAAGCACGTGTTGCTTTTTGTTTTTGGGCTTCCTTGAATGCTTGAACGCTGTTTTGATTGATGCTAAATAAGCGCCGTGAAGAATTCTTTTGAAGATTTCCTCTTAAGATTTTCCTCTTATTTTAGTTATATTCGTACTCTTCCTTTTGTAATTTTTTGTTGTTTGTTGTTGTGAAAACCAAAGTTTTTTTTAATTCGTTGCGCCTCAAAACATCGCCTACAATGCTCTCATTTACAAATGCACCAATACATACATACATATAACTGAAGGCTTGTTCCGGTGGAATACTAAATGACATTAGGTGGGCGTTGTGAAACTTTTTCTTTCTTGTTTTTGCTACACAGTTTGGGAGATTCGTGATTTGTATATGCGAGGAAAAACAAAGTTGAAAAAAAAAACACGAAACAAAAATTAGATAGTAGGCATAGAAAAGTATTCGCCTTTGAAAAGTTTTCTACAGCACGTCGGCATAAGTGTAGGGGGCGGGGGCGGTACTGAAGAAATTAGCATGCATGTGATAAATCTAAAATTCTTAGGAAAGTTTCTTTTATTATTTGTTTCTTTCAGCTCGTAAGTGTATCATCAATTTAAATCAAGCATAATGCGGGAAATCCTTTTTATTTCGTTTTAATGACTGAATTCATGAAATTGAATTCATTAAAAAAATGTTATGGATAAAATATTTGAACTATGTGCAGAGAGATTTAAATTATGTGTAGGGGACGAAAAGCTATTAGTAAATGTAATAAAAAAATAAAAATATACCCACCCATTTGAAATTTACAGACATGACATTTTATACGAAGCTCACAAGGTTTCAGGGGATTTAACATCAGAGAGGGGCTGTGCTCGAACCTACTAAAAACATTTTTAGAAGCACCAGGAAGAAATCAGTTCTTCAGCCGGTTCAGCCCAGCGTTGTTGCGGGGCAATTGCAAAGAAGACGAGCGTCGATACAACGAGAGGTGTGTACCGAACATATGGAGAGATCTACAGTTTTAAGCCGACTCCGAATGCCAAATGGTTTTTATGAGGAGCTTTTTCATGGCAGAAATACACTCAGAGATCTGCCATTGCCTTCCGCGAAGCGAGTGCTATTAGAAAAAACTGTTTGTGCCATTTTGTGTTTCATGCCCAGAGATAAGAACTTGTGCACTTTCGAATAATAGTCACGCACCATGCCATTCGGCTACGGCGGTCGACAAACAGCAAAGTTACTGAGTTATTAGTTTATATATGGGTAAACTGCTGGTGATTTACTGAAAGTGGATGACGCATCCGAGTAGTTGTGTGCTTGACTACCATTCTGTAGATTCGGGTTCGAAGGCCAATTATTATAGACTGTTTGTCCAAAATCTTTTAACAGCCACCAACCGTACCTACCGACCTACCATCGGCCTCACTTCATAAAGCGTTTTTCAATAGGTGCGCTTCAACTTTTTTCCGATAGGGAGGGCGAACGACGCAATTTTTTTATTTTTCGCTTGTCATTTGTAAACTTCATTAGTATTCATTTTATCATGGAACGCTACACACTTGAGCAACGATTGCAAATCGTGCAAATTTTTGATGAAAATAATCGTTCTGTTGCTGCTACTTTAAGAGCAAATTTTCCAAAAAATCATCTTCAGTGATGAAGCTCACTTTTGGCTCAATGGCTTTGTCAACAAGCAAAATATGCATTACTGGGCAGAAAGCAATCCACACGTGATTCATGAGGCACCGTTGCATCCCGAAAAAATCACTGGTTGGTGCGGTTTACATGCCGGCGGCGTAATTGGCCCATATTTTTTCGTTGACGAGAACGATCGCCACGTTACTGTGAATGGAAATCGATACCGCGACATGATAAACGATTATTTTTGGCCGCAATTGAATGGTATGGACTTAGACGACATGTGGTTTCAACAGGACGGGGCCACAAGCCACACAGCACACGCTACAATTGATTTATTGAAGAGTAAGTTCGATGAGCGCATTATTTCCAGAAATGGACCGGTCGAATGGCCGCCGCGCTCGTGTGGTTTGACGCCTCTAGACTATTTTCTTTGGGGTTATGTGAAGTCATTGGTCGACAGTAACAAGCCGGTGACGATTTGTGAGCTCAGAGCCAATATTGAAAGCGAAATTGCTGGAATTTCGGCCGATTTATGCAAAAGAGTGGTCGAAAATGTATATATTAAAACTCGATAATAAAAAAAAAATGTGTTAAAAAAGTCAAACCGTTTGTGTTTTATTCAAAAAAAAAGTTGAAGCGCTCTTACTGAAAAACGCTTTACATCTTCTGCGCATCAGGTCGAGTGGACATGTAGGCCAGCTATTATGAGCGCCGCGTCTTTTGAGAAGGTTCTGAAGGCAGAGTACACAAGCGGCACATATGTAGCGTACCTGAATGCGCCACACCAGACTGTCGCGCCATATAGGAGGATAGACCTCACCACTCCAGTCAGAACCTGTCTTGCTTGCTGTTTTTGTTCTCCGATGTTCACCATTGATCTGGGCAGGGCTACCGTCGCAGTAGCCGCTTGACTGCTAGCCTATGCAGGTACTCTCGGAAGCTAATTCGGCGATCCACCAAAACGCCTAAGTATTTCATGAATCACCAACTCTAAGCTTAAACTTGTCAACCCTCTTACGGTTGCTGATGAGTACGGCTTCTGTTTTATGGGTATATGTCAAGTACGCCCATATGTTTTTTGAAGGTAATATTGTAGAAAATGCACAACATCGTTTTCACATTACTACGAAAATGTCATGGTGTCCTAATCCATCAGCACTTTCAGTCGGATGACGGGTCAGTTTTCTTGCAGCGGAACGATATATTTTCCACTAATAGCCAAGTGGGCATGTCAAACTGTGCGCAGTGTGATGTGAACGAGTGCATGCCAAGCAGCTACACAATAAATTAAATGAATTTCAGTTTTCGAAAGAAATCAATTTGCTTGCATGAGTAGTACTTTAACGCACATTCTTCGCCAGCACTCAGCCATGAGGCTAGAAGTCCAAAAAGAAAGAACAAAAACGCGAAAAAACATGCATTTGTATGTCCATCAAAATTTATGACGCTGCGAATAAATTGACGTTGCTGGCGTGCCGACATGTGGGAGTCGCTCACTACAAGAAAGCAGCCCGTTCTACCACTCTGTCAAGCTGTCAACACGCCACATGCTGACAGCTCAACTTTGCTAGCAGAAGTACGACGGATGATGGAGCAGCTGCTGAGGACATAAACACAGAAAGCCACGATAGTAAATTATTAAAAGTGCAACAAAGAAATTAACAAACGCTATTTATTTAGCTGTACAAAATAAAAAAAAATTAAACATAAAACCCAAAGAACCAATCAAAGGCCTGAGGAGTATGTAGCCAGGGGTGAGCAGCAGTTGAGAGCTTTATGATATACTTAACTCATTAAAAATGTGAGTTTTATTTTCTTTTATTGCTTTGCTTGCCATTTTCTAAATATAGTAAATGGCAAACATGTTGTCGACAGGAAATATCTGCATGTACAAAATAATTTACATTCTCGTTGGTTACAACTTGCGTTAATGGCGCAGATGCCTATGACACGCCGCTAGTGCGAATTTGATAGATAAGGGCACGGGCGCCAGTGCGGTTGGAATGCAAAATTCGAGATAAAAATAAACATTAAACTGCACTTTACGCAGTCAGACTTACATTTATGCATTTAAAAACAAAAAACATCTTTCGCTGCTCTATGAAAAGTATGTAAGTACAACCGCTTCAACTTGTCATGGCATGCCGCCGCACCGACTCGCTCATTCAGCTGTCAAATTAAGAGCCCATTTTATATGCCACTTAAGGCATTAAGCACCACTACTACTGCTCGACATAAGAAATTTTCACAATTTCGCCCCGCCTGCCACTCGCAGCTCTTCTGCCACTCATACGCGTAGAAATAATTAAAGTATGTAATTCTTTACCACAACATTTTCGTTGCTTTGTGCGCAAAAATTTATGCGATATTTCATTTGTAAAATGCTACTGTGTGCAATTATTTGACAGCTGCAATGACACTTACGCACTTAAAGCTCGGCGGGCATATGCCGTTGCTAGAGCCTTAGCAGACATACATACACACATACATTCATGTGTATAGAAATGTGAACAAAGTTTACGAAGTTGTCAAAAATGTTCTGTGCGACGAAAATGAGAAATCCGCTGGGCGTGGAGGCGTCATTGCGGCTCCTCTGAGACGCTTACCAACATTCGGCTGCAGCTGCCGTATTTGTATGTACACAAATGTAATTAAATATGTTGTGTTGTTGTATGTGGTAACACCAGCGCACAGCTGATTTTGACATTTCAGTATATTAATAGGAAATCGTAGCAGAAGTTCTTAGTTTGTTAAAGAACAAAACAGTAGAAAAAGTCGCGGTGCAAGAAGTGTGGAGATGAGAATTTCGAAAGTAATGACAATTTGAATTGGGAAATGTGAAAAGCATTGCTTGGTTGTTTGAATAGGAATGTGACTAACAAAGAGCGGTGAGCGTTCGAGAACTTCACAAAAGTCAATGATGCGCCGTCAATTGTGACCTGAATTTTAATGAGCGAACCCCATTCCTGGAAAGTAATGATGGGAGATCAAAATAATATACAAAGGCATTCCAATACTCAGACTGGCGTGGAAGATTCAAACGATACATGTATGTATTTACAATTATGTGTGTTAGTATTTTTGACATTTGCTCCTGCACGTCTGTGAATTAACATAATAATTGGAAATTTCTCATTCTCCGGGATGCATATGAATGTATGTGTGTGGTTATAAATACTTATGTAAATGAGGTGAAAATTCACTCTTTCTTTGATTGAGTATACTTATTTATTTATGTACACATATGTATGTGTGCATGTAAGGGATAGTCTAAAAAGTTTTGTAAAAAATGCCCAAATATTTCTAGTCGCACCTTATTTGTTGATCGTTTTTTAATAGAAAATTATTTAGAAAAACATTTGAACGGGAGTGAAGGGCATCTGCTTCACATTTTGCTATTATGCTAAAGGTAAATAAGTTTAGAAGGGCATCACAATGAGGGTGAAACAGAAATTTACATATTTGGGAAATTATTTCAACCTCTTCGATTTGCCGCTTCTCTGCTCGGCTCACTTGACGAAAATATTTCATATGAAAGCAATAACAAAGTTATCGAGCAAGATTCGCCGCTAGCTAGTTATGCCTCACAAAACTGGTATAATTCACCATTTTACGAGCAAATGTAATTTTAGTCAGCTCTATTAGGCAGCTCAAGCTCCACTTGCCAACGCTTGGCGAAAAGAAGAGGCCTATAGTCTCATATACATAAGCGTGACTGACAATTATTAAACGGGACTGATATGCTTGTATATGGAAATCAAAATAATTTTCCTCATTAACTTTTAAATCAAACCAATAAAACCCCTGTTGTGACGCCGAATCTAAGTTAATTTGTGTATTCTAAAAACTGTTTTTGTTTTTTTTTTTTTGCATAAAGGGCACTTGAATAATAAAATCCGAAATCTAAAAATAGAAATACGATTAAATGGTTGCTCTGGAAATTTAACTTGCTTGCTCAAGGTAAGATTTTGCCTGAAACCCTTAATGGATTTGATAACCACAGTTATCAATTACTGCTAGTTGGGCAAGCTCTTCCCGTGTTATTTGGTACCATGTCTGTATCAACCCATTCTTTAGTTTGCATTAGTTACTACACTTCGATTTTTCCTCTCTACAAGCTCCAAAACATGATTGGATTTGAGTCCGGACTCTGAGGCGGTGTATTTAGTTGTCTGAGTGCGTATATATATCTTCTTCTATATATATAAAATTCAAATTATGTATGTATCTATAGATCGACTTGCGTCCTAAACGCATAAACCGATCGTAACCAAATTTTAAACACGAACTGGATACCTTACCGGGATGGTCATAGGCTAAAAAATATTTTGATATATATAGGGGGCGTGGCACCTCCCATACAAATGGAGTTTTTAACAGTCCGTATTTCTGAAAGTATTTACGTTAGACCACTGAAATTTGGTAAGGGGTTATATGACATTAATCCTTACCACATCCACAAAAACTGCGTATAACGAAAAAGGGGGTGTGGCACCTCCCATACAAGTGGAATTTTTAACAGTCCGTATTTCTGGAAGTATTTACGTTAGACTACTGGAATTTGGTAAGGGGTTATATGACATTAATCCTTACCACATCCACAAAAACTGCGTATAACTAAAAAGGGGGAGTGGCACCTCCCATACAAATGGAATTTTTACCAGTCCGTATTTCTGGAAGTATTTACGTTAGACTACTGAAATTTGGTAAGGGGTTATATGACATTAATCCTTACCACATCCAGAAAAACTGCGTATAACGGAAAAGGGGGCATGGCACCTCCCATAAAACTGGCATTTTTTATAGTCCATATCTCTAGAAGTATTTAGGCTAGACCAATGAAAATTGGGAAGGGGTAATATGAGGTTAATTCCTAACACCCCCAGGAAAACTGAGAAAAACGAAAAAGGGGGCTTGGCACCTCCCATATAAATGCAATTTTTCCTTGTACATATCTCCGGAAGTATTTGGGCTAGACAACTGAAATTTGGTAAGAGATTATATAAGGTTAATACCTGCAGGTGCAGATGAAAACTGGTGATAGCTAGAAATGGGGCGTGACACCTCCTATACAAATGGGATTTTTCATACTGCATATTACTGGACGCATTTATGGTAGAATACCAAAAATTGGCAAAAAGTTTAATGAAGTTAGTATTTAGTACTCCTAGAAAAAATATGAGCTTAGAGAAAAATGGGGATTAGACCATTTGATATAGAAACGAATTTATATTATCAACGATAGAGGTTACGGATCAAAAAGTCGCGTACGAAACTATTCAAGGAATGATTATTGAAAATAAAGGAGGATTGATTTTTTTGGATGCGCCTGGAGGAACCGGCAAAACATTTCTGCTTAATTTGATATTGGCTGATGTAAGAGAAAAGAAATAAATCGCTGTGGAAGTTGCTTCTTCAGGAATAGTGGCTACCGTTTTGTGTGGCGGACGAACAGCTCACTCAGCTTTTAAGTCACCACTGTCTATGCAAATATCTGACACACCTATGTGCAATATAAGCAAAAACTCAGGTCAAGGTAGGGTTCTAAAGACATGTAAGCTAATCGTGTGGGATGAGTGTACAATGGCCCATAAAAAGTCGCTGGGAGCTTTAGACCGATCACTGAGAGACTTGAGAGGTAATGATGAACCCATGGGTGGTGCCTTACTCTTAATGGCAGGGGATTTTCGACAAATTCTTCCACTTATTCCGAAAGGAACCGCCGCAGATGAAGTGAACGCCTGCTTAAAATCGTCATACTTATGGGACTACGTTCAAAAATTGACTCTTTCTACAAATATGAGAGAACATTTGGGAGGAGATGCTTCAGCAGAAGTTTTTTCTGAACAACTACTTACAATAGGCAATGGAAAAATACCAGCTTTTTTACCACCAAATTTAATTTCTTTTCCTCCAGGTTTTTATCAACGTATGTTATCAGTCGATGCTTTGATAGAAAGGGTATTTCCAAATATTTCAGCCAATCACACAAACTATAGATGGCTTCGAGAAAGGGCAATTTTGGCACCTAAGAACGACGATGTAAATGTCATTAATTCCAAAATTCAAGAAATACTACCAGGAACTGTCACAACTTATCATTCCATTGACACAGTCGTCGAAGAATCCCAGGCTGTTCATTATCCCGTTGAGTTTCTTAACTCCTTGGACTCATCAGGAATTCCTCCTCATCGACTGATGCTTAAAAAAGGGGCCATGATAATTATGCTGCGTAATTTGGATCCTCCACGTTTATGCAATGGCACAAGGCTAATCATCACGAAACTTTTACCGAATGTTATAGAAGCTATGGTTTTATCAGGAAATTTTGAAAACCACAAAGTTTTCATACCAAGAATTCCAATGGTACCGAGGGATATACCTTTAAACGCCTCCAATTTCCTATTAGACTGGCTTTCGCAATGTCCATAAATAAAGCTCAGGGACAATCATTAGCTGTACTAGGAGTCAATCTAACCAACTCATGTTTTACCCATGGCCAATTATATGTAGCCTGCTCCAGAGTTGGCGCACCGAAAAACCTTTTTATTTATACTCAAAATAATATAACAAAAAATGTCGTATATCCGATCGTTTTAAATAATACCTAAACTGACTTAAAAAAGTTAAAGTTGTTTTATTTAGATTGCATACTTTTTGATAGAAATGTGGGGTGAAACCCACGGGTATAAGCTAGTATATAATATAGTGCAGTATGCTAAGGGTAATTGTCCTGTAGAACACTTTGACTCCAATCGAGTCCAAATGTATGACCGACCCCCACTAATTTTGGACGGCCTATCCACCCATGCCAGTGGCACACCCCCTGGAACTCCCCTGGGGGGTTCCCCATACAATCATTTCAAAATATCACCATTTTTGTAAAGGCCAAAGAGAAAAGAAACTAAAAAGTTCGACCCAAATTGGAGGACATCAGAATTCGTTTTAGAGGTATGGTTCCTTCGGCAAAGTTTCTTATTTTGATCCCTAGAATACGATTTTCACAGAGCAATGAGCGATTTTTAAATCTACCCGCCCTAATGTACATAACATACATATGTAGACTTATGTTTTATCACTTATTTTGCTCTTTTTCTATTTTTTTATATTCGATTACATTACATACATAATATATCAGTGAAATAATTTAATTTTTGAAAATTAAAAAAAATATATACATAAATTCCGAAAAAAACTATGTACACCAACAGTTTTTTTTTCAATTATTGTATTTTGGGAAATAAAAAATTATGCTGGTTTATATAGACTTCATTTCATTTCACTTCATTTATTGCCCAAAATCATTTAAACATAGGAGTTTACAAAGTTATGATAAAATTAGATTATTTAGCATTATCCTAACATACATTTGTATTTATCTAGGAGTTTAAAACTTATTTTCTTTTGATTATACAATAGGTTATCATTATTATTTGGAATGTCTTTGGCATAATTTTAAAACTTATTTATATTCTCCCAAAAAGGGCTTAAAAAGGAGATAACGTATAATAAACTTCTATAATTTATTTGGCTATAAATTGATCAATGTTATAAACTAAATTTTCATCGTTGAAGTTGTAAGTATTGTATCGCCTATGATAATATATTGCTTTACTATTTTTATGTAACATATTATTATTTTTTAGTATTTTTAAATATATTGGTGATAAATATTTTTCTGTTAGAGGTAACGAGTTTATTTTCTATGAATGTCAGTTTATCAACAAATCTTACTGACGATTTCATTAAGAAAAAGTCTATGCGTGATATTTTACATTTTTCATACAAAGTTTTATTAGAAACTCTTTTCCGAAAAGTACCACTTCTGTAAGGTTGGCGATTAAGACCGCTACAAATTCTTAAAACATATCGTTCAAATCGTCTGAGTCTCTCCATTTGGCTCGAAGAAATGTTGAACCATATCGGATGAGCATAAGATATGATTGGTCTAATTATTTGTTTGTAAATATTTATTTTAATACCGTTCGATATCCCACCCTGCCTTCTTAATAAAGTACAATAGCTAAAGAACATTTTTTTTGCTTTTGTCAAAATGAAATCTATATGCCTTACAAGGCGTCGGGCGGACTGAATGCGACCGTACAATTGCTCTCTTCATGTATATAGACTTAAGGTCGTTGGTGAGATTTTATTGAAAATATTGGGTAGTCGAAAAAGTCTTTTCGTATTTTGTCAATAGATGTCGTTGGAGTCATCTATCTCCAGTGCTACCAATCACATTGTGTCATATCATATGGTGTTAGAAAGGTGACATTTTAAGCTTCATTTAACCAAAAAAACTTAAATTCGGAAAAGTTGAAAAGTTATAGCTGTTCAAAAATGAGTGAAAATAATGAAGAAATTTGCTATATTTTGAAATTTTTGTAGTAAGGGAAGAATTCCACGCAAGCCACCAATGAAATTTGTGAAGTTTACGGAGACGATGCTATATCAGTTCGTGTAGCACAACAATGGTTCGCTCGCTTCCGTTCTGGAAATTTCGATGTGAAAAATGCACCTCGCTCCGGTCGACCTATCGTTGAAAAAGTCGAAGAAATTATGGAAAAGATTGACCAGGACCGTCACATAAGCTGCCATGACATCGTCAAGGCACTAAACATTCATCATCAAACAGTTTTGAACCATTTAAAAAAGGCTGGTTATAAAAAGAAGCTCGATGTTTGGTACCACATGAATTTTCTGTGAAAAATTTAATGGACCGAATTAACATCTGCGATTCTTTGCTGAAACGAAATGAAATCGAACCATTTCTGAAGCGAATGGTAACACGAGACGAAAAGTGGATCAAATACGACAATAATGTGCGAAAAAGATCATGGTGCAAGGGTGGTAAAGCTCAACAAATGGTCGCAAAGCCAGGATTGACGCCTCGAAAGGTTATGCTGTGTGTTTGGGGGGATTGGAAAGGAATCATCCACTATGAGCTGCTCCAGCCTGCTCGAACGATTGATTATACACTTTACTGTCAACAACTGATGAGATTGAAGCAAGAATCGAAAAAAAACGGCCAGAACTGATCAGCAGAAAGGGTGTCGCCTTCCATCAGGACAACGCAAGACCACACACATCTTTGATGACTCGGCAAAAACTGAGAGAGCTTGACTGGGAAGTTTTGATGCATCCACAATATAGCCCTGACCTTGCACCAGCGGACTACCATTTATTTTGGTCAATGCAGAACTCCCTTAATGGGGTAAAGTTGGCTTCAAGAGAAGCCTGTGAAAATTACTTGTCGCAGTTTTTCGCCGAGAAACCAAAAAAGTTTTGCACTGATGAAATAATGTTTCTGGAAGAAAAATGGCGAAAGGTGGTCGACCAAAATGGTACATATTTGGTTTAATAAAGTTCATTATAAATATAAAAAAAAAATTAGTTGAAATTTGATTAGAAATACGAAAAGACTTTTTCGACTACCCAATATGTATCGAAACGCAGAGTTTGTTGGCACGTGTTCTCGTTTATTCGATCAAACAGGAAGTGAAAAAATGTGTGATTCAATGAATTGACATAATTGGCATTTAGTCTGTGTAATATAGATGATGCCAGATTTGTCATATATTATCCATTTCAACAGATTTTATGCAGGAATGATTGATATAAAAATTGAAAACGATAAAATTCTGTTCCTTAGTTATGAGCTACCAAATTAAAATATTTTTGCATTTGTCTTTTTCAAAGTTATAGTTTACATAATATAAGAAAACTGTTTACTGTCAACATTTTTTAATGTTGCCTTCAGCTTCAGTTAACTTGTCTTAAAATCTTATATATTTTTTTGGATTAAGCCTTTAAAAATATACTTGCTTATTTAAAAATGTGTCAAAAAATTAAGATATTTTGCTATAAAATATGTGGCGGTGTAGTTGTCTCTTTTGTGTGCTTTTGTATTCTTGATATGATTTTCTCTTAGTACGGAAACAGAGATGTGTCAAATAATAATAGTAATAATAATTTTTATTTACGTATTTTTATATTTTTTTTAATTTACGTATTTTCTTAAATACAAAGAAATAATAATCCCAAAGGTCGACCACAGATAAAATCAAAGGCTTGAAATTTGTTGGGCAGTGTTCTCCGATACCAATTTTGGGAATTTTCATCCAATTGTATACTACTGTGGGCAAAAAGTAAGGTGAATTTTGTTGTAAAATGAAAAATCTTTATTTATTCTTGTAAATCAATTTCATCCCCTTCAAAATAATCCTCTCTCGATGAAATACCAACGATTTTTCCAATCCCCGAAACATGCCAAATAGTCCATTTCCGGTATAGCCATCGGCACCTTCTTCGATTCAGCTTTTATCTCCTCAATCGACTCGAAACGCGTTCCCCGGAGTGGTCTCTTGAGTTTTGGGAATAGCCAGAAGTCACACGGAGCCAAATAAGGCAAATACGGTGGTTGCGGAACGATGTGCGTGGAATTTTTGGCGAAATGGTCACGAAAAACGAGTGCAGTGTAAGACGGTGCATTATCGTGATGCAAAAACCAAGAGTTGTTGGCCCATAATTCTGGTCTTTTTAGACGAATTGCTTCACGTAAACGACGCATAATGCTCAAATAATTATTAACAGTTTGGCCAGGTGGAAGGAATTCATAGTGCACCACACCACGAAAATCGAAAAAACTGTCATCATGACCTTTATTTTTGAACGACTTTGACGTGCTCTTTTCGGGTTGGCCTCGCCTTTAGCACGATATTCGCTTGATTGGTCGGTTGTTTCAGGGTCGTAAGCATAAATCCAAGTCTCATCTCCGATAATGATGCATTTGAGCTTGTCCTGATAGCCTGAAAGCATTATTTAACACACATCAACGCGACGACTTTTTTCCAAGAAATTGATAGTTTTCGGGACCAAACGAGATTTGACTTTTCGTAGGCCCAAATGGTCTTTCAAAATGGTTTTCACAGATTCTTCTGATATTCCGATCATATCATTTCGCAAACAAAATTTGATGGTACTTCTCTGCTCAATCAAATCAGACATTGTAAAAATCGAAAAATGCACTCTTGGTCGTTTGGTAAACACAAGCGTAAATATATTACTGATAATAACATTCACATGAAAGTTGGCCCAGATGTTTTTAACAGTGCTGCCAACTCATGAAAAGAATAACTAGAAATTTTAATTAATTAATTTTAATCCCGCGAACTTTGACAAATAAATTCACCTTACTTTTTGCCCACAGTAGTATGTCATTGAATTTTAGTACGAGTATAACAAAGCGCAAGTTTTAAGTGAATACAAAATACCGTTGATTTTTAGCAATTTTTTGTTGGCGATGCTAGCCTTTTCCTTCCACCTGAATTCACCAAAAGACGTGCCGGACCAGTGCTGTTCTTACTGCATATTTAGTAGTGATCCAAATACGTAACTATGTATTTACAAATATCTAGGTATGTATGTATGTACACATACACACTAATGTACAGATTTATCAAATAAATTGAAAGTATTGAATATAAACTTGAAAGGAAATTCCGCTCCCACGCTGTGCAAAAATAAAAACAAAACCGAAAGCAAAAAAAACTAAAACCATGCAAACAAAAATTGGACGCGCCGGACATTAAGCCAAAAGCCAAATACAAGCAAAAATAACAAAAATACACATTAGCTAATAAATAACAACCAACGCAATACAGCAAATCTATTTATTTTCGAATTTATTTTAGTTAGACTCACTTGGAGATCAAAGTCGTTGCCGCGTACAAGAGGCCTTTCATGTTCTATAATTTTAAGAAAATTTCGACAAATTAATTTAATTCTATTGAATTTCGCATTTAAAAGCAGCACTTAAAAGTAATTTATTGAATTGGTGTTTGAGTGAAATTTTATTGATCAAAGTGAAATATCAAAGCTTCTATACTGAGATGACCTCGAACGAATGAAAAAATATTCGATTGAAAATATTGGCACTGAAGCAATTAATGCTGAAATTAGCTCAAGCAATTTAATGTTAATTAATTAAATATAAGAAATCGAAATTTATGGAATAAATGCTTAGTCTAGCAATCAGCCCCTTAAAGTAACTAGTATAAGAACTAGTCAAAGTACGCCAATGTAAATCAGCACATTTTGTAATATATCGAAGGAGATCCACAAATATAGTAAGCCATATCCGCAAAAATTATCTATAGAGCAAACGAGGAAATTTGAGATTTCAAAATTATTATAAACAAAGCTGATTAGGTGAAAGACAAACGAACTCTAACGAATGGGTGAAAACGCATAAAGGTGATATTAAATGAGTTATTAATGGGCACTGCGCTACTGTCCCAATGCTCCAATGAGGACGCGTACGACTCCAAGTTAGGGGTGTTAAGGAGTGTTATACCTAAAATATTCAACTGATTGGTTATTCAATTTAATTGCAAAACTTGTATTATTAGCAATTAATCTTTATTCTCTTTTTTCCATTTAACTCGATCGCTAGTCAGCTCCTTCCAATTGGCAACGCTCGTTGTCCTTAGATCGTTTACGACAGAATCCAACCGCCTTTTCCGCGGATTTTCTCTGCTTTTGACGTGATAACGTCTTATAATTCGATTTAGCCGGCTGCACGCACGAAAAAATGTGTCGTTACCTTGCTCATTAGTGTTACCTTGCTCATTAGTCGTTACCTTGCTCATTGCCGTTACCTTAAATGAGCTGCAAGCGAAAGCGCGGAACGGGATAAAAATCGATTTTTTTTTGCATGTTATTGTAGTAAAACATTTCAAAAATACCGTGTTAAAATTTTAAGTCAATCCGAGCAAAACTTTTTAAGTTATAGAGCATAAAGCCAAGCCGCCTCAAACATCTTCTTCTTCTTAATTGGCGCTATAACCGCTTACGCGATTTTGGCCGAGTTTAACAAAGCGCGCCAGTCGTTTCTTTCTCGTGCTAACCGGAAGTGAAGCCAAGTCCTTCTCCACCTGATCTTTCCAACGCAGTGGAGGCCGCCCTCTTCCTCTGCTACCACCAGCTGGTACCGCATCGAATACTTTCAAAGCCGGAGCGTTTGTATCCATTCGGACGACATGACCCAGCCAACGTAGCCGCTGGATCTTTATTCGCTGCGCTATGTCTATGTCGTTGTAAAGCTCATACAGCTCATCGTTCCATCGTCTGCGATATTCGCCGTTGCCAACGTGCAAAGGTCCAAAAATCTTACGCAGAATCTTTCTCTCGAACACTCCAAGCGTCGCTTCATCGGATGTTGTCATCGTCCAAGCTTCTGCGCCATACGTTAGGACGGGCATGATGAGAGTCTTGTAGAGTGTTAGTTTTGTTCGTCGAGAGAGGACTTTACTACTCAGTTGCCTACTTAGTCCAAAGTAGCACTTGTTGGCAAGAGAGATTCTACGTTGGATTTCAAGGCTGACATTGTTATCGGTGTTAATGCTGGTTCCTAAATAGACGAAGTCTTTTACAACCTCGAAATTATAACTGTCTACAGTGACGTGGGTGCCGATACGCGAGTGCGCCGACTGTTTGTTTGAAGACAGGAGGTACTTCGTTTTGTCCTCAAACATCTGCTGAGACAAAATTTAAACGCGGTTTTCTCGAACCTTTTTTTTAAAGTGCGTAGTCATTGGCATTTGAAAACTACTCAACCGATCCTTTTGAAATTTTGCACGCATATTTTACATATAAAAAACCTCCTCCCAACGTTTTTTTTCGCCATTTTTTTTTATATTAAGGTGGTTTTACACCTACAAAATGGCGGCATTTTTTCGTCAAAAATCACTTTTTACTTCAAACGACTACCAAATGGCTGAAAATGAAAATAAATCGTCGAAATAAACGTTGGGGGGAAGTTTAACTCATACTTTAACTAAATTATTCGATTTTTTTGATTTCAGATGATTCTACGCTGAGATATGCTGACTACTGCAAAATGTATTTTTGAAAAGACGTCTACGTAAATGTGCTCTCATTCGCTCATTTTGCAATATTTTTACATGAAAATTTTATCAAATATTCTTGAAATGTTACTTTATAATATGCAATAACTTTTAATAAACTGACTTGAACCGTTTCGCTACAATAAATTCATGAAAAAAGTGTTTTTTTTAGCGTTTATCCCTTACCCCCCACCTTAACGTCTGATGCACAATCGAAATTGAAGATATCTTTCATGAATTTGATAAATGTTTCGTCATTTTTCACGTTTGTGTAAATGTAACTTGACCTATTCCATTGCAATTCCATTTACCTCCTCCTCTATATCCATACAAAATTTCTATCAAACAAATAAAATTAAAATTTTGTTCTGAAAATTGCAACCCTTACATCAGTATTTTCTTATGACGTTGTCACGTTAAACAATCGTCAGTAAACCGACTTTACAGACAACCTCTTTTTTCCCCGCCGGAGTTCTGTGATACCCTAAGCTCTATTTTTTGGTTTCTGTAAATAATGGCTGATCAGATAGGAGGTACATTTTGCAATAGCGTTTTTTGACAGATCTCGTGTGACTACTGTCAAACAAAATACATAATTTTTTTCAGTATTCTTTGACATTTCCTCAAGGAAAGACCTACGCCTCAATAACGTTTACAAACCGTTCAAAGTGTTCATGGCGCGCTCAGGAAAACTTATGGTGTTAAGCGATGAGGCCCATTTTCGGCGTATGGCTACGTCAATAAGCAAAATTGCCAACTGAAGAGCAACCCGAAACCATTCAAAAACAGTCATTAAATCCATTGAAAACAACCGTTTGGTGTGGCCTATGTGCTGGAGGAATCATCGGCCCATATTTCTTCAAATACGAGGCTAACGCCAATGTAACAGCGCCATGATAAACCACGTTTTGATGCCGGAAATTGAATCCCACAATCTCCACAACATTTGGTTTTAACAAGACGGCGCCTCTTGCCATACATCCCGTTTCGGTGAGCAATTTATCTCTCGGCTCGGACCAGTGGATTGGCCACCAAGATCGTATGAAATCGCACCTTGGGACTTTTATTTGTGGGGGTATGTCAAGTCTAAGTGCTTTGTGGATAAACCTGCTTCGATTGCGGTATTGGAAGCCAACATCTATGTAAGGTTATTCACGAGATACCGACCGAAGTCCTGCAGTGAGTCATTCAAAATTGGTGTTTACGAATGGCTGAATGACGACGCAGCTGCGGCCAACATATGAAAGGGATTATCTTAAATAAAATGTCACGAACGGCTCTATACAGAAATAATAAAGATTGGCCAATCAATTTGAATTTTCGTCGTTTTATTTCAATTTAAAATCCGATACCTCTAAATTGATCTCCATTTACCTTCATTTCAACAGTTAAGTTGTGGTGCTGAAGGTCTTATAGCCACATATTTGCATGCCCTCAACTACCACACCCTGTACATTGCCCATTTCACAACGACAATTTGCAACCGCTTGGTGTGGCAAATAAAATCAATTTGATGTTATTTTAATGTATTTTAAGCAGACACAATTTTATTTAATCCCATAATTAAAATATGTACACGTGCACAGCAAATTATGCAAGCTGGCGTGTCAATTCACAGTGAAATGATTATAAATTATCGCACGTTAAATGTGGGGTGGTATGAGTACAGACATTTCGACTATTTTCGCCAATAACCGCGCAGCCCCCCACTACTCATGATGCGACCGAGCGATTGGCCATAAATTTTATTTAAATTGACATTTCAACGCATAAATTGAATTGGAGCGCGCGACCACTGCAAATGGACAATGTTTGTCCTGCGACCAGCCGCAGCAGCAGCACTACAACAGCAGCACTAACGCATACATGCCCAAACAATAGGTCTGTGGAGTTTATAACTGTTTTGCATCTTATTTCTGACAGTTTTTGCAAAGTTTTTTATCTGCATTGTAGTTTCATCGTTTTTTGAATTTATTTTTATTTTTGTACTTTTTATATTTTTTTCTGTATTGCTACATAATTGCATTAAATATTCAACGCGATATGGATTCTGACAGCAACCGCGAATGATGAGAGTTGTACACGCTTACCGCAGCATATCGGGTGTCTGTGTCTATGCCTATAACAACAATCGCATACAATGGGACGCGAGTTTTACCGCATCGTCGCCACTGCCACTCGGGGCTGCCACAAGGATATTGTGGCAATGATACGAAAAATAATAAATATGTATGGGTGTGCTGCTACTTCCGCCGGTAGTGCGGCTATGTGGGCCAGCAAACCGATGCACACACACACACACTCTCAACGCATACAAACATCAGCATTTAAATACGTAAATAAATTAAATATGCAATAGGAATGCAAAGGCGAATAGCAAACATGCACATGACGTCATTCAATGTGTGCGTGTGTTAAACACCCTGCAGGGAAATCCCCATGTAATGCACTGGCTGCCTTCCGGTGAATTTAGCTTCAAAACTATTTGTCGTTTCTTTCCTTTTCACATGTGCAACTTCTGAATTTTTTACGGCACTGCCCTTTTATGCTGAAGTGTCACTTATTCCTCGCTGCATCTCTTTTTCGATAGTTCGGGACGACTACTAAATTTGACAGATGATGCTCTCCTTTTCCAATAGTACTGATTTCCAATAATCGAGAGGAGATGGAGCGGGAAATAGATTGGAGTCTTCAGTGACAATCAGGCTGCATTGAAGGCCCTGGAGAACGCGAACCTAACCTCAAAGACTGTTCAAGAATGTAAGAAGAAGCTCAATTCTGTCGCATGACAAAACAGGCTTGTACTTATATGGGTTCCGGGAAACTCCGGTGTTCAAGGAAACGAAATTGCCGACGAATTGGCCAACCGTGGATCAGCGGCGCCCCCACAGGAGCCAGAACCAATAATCGGAATCAGTTCCCCAGGAATCAAGAATTGATCAACGATTATGTAGGCAATCCACATAAAGAGCGATGGTCCGGTCTAGAACGCTGCAGAACTGCAAAGTGTTTTGTGACAAGTCCGAACAGAAAATTGTCAAACTTTCTACTAAAACTTAGAAGGAAAGACATTCGGTTGATGGTCGGCATCATTACAGGACACAACCCATGGGGTCAGCATATGACCAACATTGGAATCATCGAGGACCCGGTATGCCTGTCATGCTTGGAGGAGGCGGATAGCACTGAGCACTTTCTCTGTGAGTGTCCTGCCTTTGCTAGAGCACGGCTACGAGTATTGGGTTCCGATGTCATGAGAATGAGTCATATTCGTTCTCTAAAACTGGAGGATATTTACAGATTTGTCAAAGAATCTGGAAAATTCTCACAGGACTAACTATCTCTATCTCTGTCTCTATTCTTTCCTATCTCTTTCTCTGATACTTTTCTCCTTCCCTCCTTGACTATCTACCCCCTTTCCAGAGCTTTAAATACAATGGGCTCTTTAGCCTGAGTGTTTTATGAGCCACCAAATCTCCTGGTGCTTCTGGGCTCGCCCTTTTCAAATTTCAATTTCAACTGAGGAACCGTTAAATTCAACAAATTATATTCTTCAGAAATAAAACTGAGTTTTAGCACGCGTTGATGCTCCTCTCGCAACAGTCGATAGGGTAGAGTACTGGCATATCACTCAGGTCGCCCGAAATTCAATACTTGAGAGAGACCGACAAATTCGCAGTTTTTATTTTACTTTTTTACGAATGTCGTTTGAAAAATCTGTGCAAAGTTAGAGAGATGGCACCACTGGCGCTTATTGAGATTATATTTAGTTAGTAGCATCTCTTGGAAGAACACACACCAAGTATCAACCAGATCGGTGGATTTCTTTGTGTTTGGCATTTGCTTGAATTGAGGAATTCAAGTGATTTTCAAAAAAGTCCTGTTCCTATTCTCCAGGCTTGGCTCCCTCGAATCCCTCGGACTACTATTTGTTCCCCAGTTTAAATAAATAACTGGCGGGAAAAATATTTGATTCAAACCAGGAGATGATTGCAGAAACGAATGGTTATTTTTTTAGATTTGGACAAATCCTATTACTCCGAAGCGATCACCAAGATAAAATAGAGCTGGATGATGTGTAAAAGGTTTACCCCAACGAATTAAGTAACTTTTATTTTTGCACGCACTTTTTAAAGAACTATCGGAGATCACACTTTACAAGTCGTGCCCGTCCGATTGCATGATCCAGATGCTTGGACGATAGCAACAGCCGATGAGGCGTCCTTTGGAGCTTCTAATGAGAAAGATTCTGCGTAAGATTTTTGAACCTTCGCACATTGATAAAGGTGCATCGTAGATGATGGAACATTGAGCTGCACGAGCTTTATAGCAACACGGACATAGTGCAGCGAATAAAAATCTAGCAGCTCCACCAGGTAGGCCATTTCGTCCGAATGGAAACCAACAGCTTGGAAAGTATTCGATACTTTACCTGCTGGTGGCAGCAGAATAAAACCTCTTTAGAGTTGGAAAGATCAGTCGAGGAGGACTTGGCTTCACTTATTGTGTCCAAATGGCACCGTTAGAGAAAGGATTGGCGCGCTTTGTTAAACACGGCTAAGGTGGCAAGGAAAAGTCGAGGTACTTCCATTTATTATTTACAAATACAAATCAAATAATTTACATTTTAATAATTTCCACAATAACTATTTCCAATTCCCAATGTTCCAACCTGACTAGAATCAACCACTCACTGCGTCAGGAGTCACAGCCGGC
Organism: Anastrepha obliqua; assembly: GCF_027943255.1. NCBI lineage: Eukaryota > Metazoa > Arthropoda > Insecta > Diptera > Tephritidae > Anastrepha > Anastrepha obliqua. The sequence continues at coordinate 125,030,316 of NC_072894.1, forward strand.
ATCATGTGAGAGGAAAGAAGGTGATTGATTGGTGATCGAAGTTTCCTTCTATGACACTGTCAAGTACTGGACACAGAAGTGGCTACTTGCAACATGTGTAACGAAATTATTTCCAATTAGGGAAATCGTACCAGTTCAGCATAAAAATTTGATTCGCTAATTGGAGTTTTCCCTGCAGGGTATATCCAGATAGTATTGATATTTGCGTGGTCTGCTTTTGTTCACTTGCCATGAATTACTATTATTATTGTTATTGTATTGCTAGCCATTGTATTGATGTTATTAAATTTTGATCCCTTAAACAAGACATTTCTCAATGGAATTGCCTTGCGTTATTTCGTAATTTCGTATGCAGATCAACAATCGGTGGCTTGATTGGACATTGTGTTAAATGCGGCTATGAACAGTGGTAAAGCAGTGAGTGGTGAGCGGTGAGATATTCGAATAGTGTGTGGTCGAGAAGATAAGGGTGGTTCGATTTGTTTGGGCCTTGAAATGTCTGATAAAAAAAATTATGTGCATTCGATTAATGAAAAAGCAAGACGTAATATGAGGAAGAAGCTCATAACTACTGCTAATAGATCAAATTTACCAAAAATCATAAAAGTTGATAATATGAAACGGCAACTCCAGTAAAAACTAAAAAGACATTACACATTAGATTTACGTTAATTTCTCGAAAGAAACTTCACCTATTTATTTAAATTTCAGTTATCATATGGCAACATATGCATGACAGCTCTATAAATCTTCTGAAGGTGTGTAGGTAGGTTGCCCTCTGAATGTGAATATCAAAGTGCTACCTAGCCAAAAAATCATCTGTTTGAAAGATGCTTTCACTCCTGGCCAACAACTAACGTCTCAATTTAGTTCTCAGATGACTATGAGTATGAATCCCCCAACCAAGATGTAGGGCTTACATAATTTGTATGGGCGTGTCAGCAGAGAAAATCCGCTACTGTCAAATAAAACTATCAAGATACGTTTCTCTTTCGTAACCGACAAACCGTAAAGCATCGTGGGGTAACTTGAAAGTTTGGGGATAATTTTGGTTCTATAACTTAATTTTAAGGATTTTCTGAGAGTTGGCTATACCAATATAAAATCGCAACATGTCATACATTAACTAACGTCATTGTGAAGCGTTATTATTGCGCTTTATTTTTCAGTATGTGTCATTTCGTTAAAGTGTAAACAATATTTTTTTTGTAGCCATCAACATGTCAACTTTTGTGCCAACAAAACGCAATTTGCGGGAAGCATTACTTTTCTGTTTCAATTGGAAGAAAAAAGCAGCTGAAAGTCATCGATTGCTGTGTGAAGTTCATGTTTAATAGTTTAACATGCTCCATCGCAACAAACGTGTGAGTACTGGTTTCGACGTTTTAAGAGTGGAGATTTTGACTTGGAAGACAAGGAACGTCCACGACAGCCAAAAAAGTTTGAAGATGAAGAATTAGAGGCATTACTCGATGAAAATTGCTGTAAAGCTCAAGAAAAACTAGCAATATCATTGGGAGTCACGGAATCACTCAAGCAGCCATTTCAAAACGTTTAAAAGCAGCCGGATTCATTCAGAAGCTTGGAAATTAGGTTCCCCATGAACTGAAGCCGAGAGACGTTGAATGCGAAAATGCATGGCCGAATTGCTGCTTGAACGCCACGAATTGAAGTCGTTTTTGCATCGGGTTGTGACTGGGGATGAAAAATGGATCCATTAGGACAACCCTAAGCGCAAAATATCATACGTGAAGCCCGGCCAACCAGCGAAACCGACGCCGAAGAAGAATATTCATTGCGCCAAGGTAATTCTCTGTATTTGGTGGGATCAGAAAGGTGTGATCTATTATGAGCTGTTGAAATCGGCCCAGATGATCACAGGGGACCTCTACTGAACACAATTGATTCGTTTGAAGAGAGCAATCGCCGAAAAACGGCCGGAATATGCGACCACGCACGAGGCCATAATTTTACAACATGATAACGCTCGGCCGCATGTTGCTCAACCAGCCAAAACATATTTGGAAAACAGTGGATGAGAAATTTTACCTCACCCACCTTATAGCCCAGACATTGCCCCGTCCGACTACCATTTGTTCCGGTCGATGCAGAACGCACTCACTGGAATACGATTCACTTCAGTTGAGGGTATCAAAAATTGGCTCGATTCCTTCTTGGCAGCCAAGCCGGCGCAATTCTTTTGTGACGGTATCCACAAATTACCAGAAAGATGGCAAAAAGTAGTGGTTAACGATGGACAATACTTTGAATAAAATATATTGTACTAAATTTTTATAATAAAGCTTCAAATTCACTCAGAAAATCCTTAAAATTAAGTTATAGAACAAGAGGTAAGGAAATTAGCTTTCCATAAAAAAATTCTAGTTCTGGATTGACGAGCACGAAGCCCGGCCTTAGACCCATTGGAAATCTGTTGAACGATATTAGTGTTAAGATTTGGCAAACAAAGTTGGAAATGCCAATGAGCTGTGGCAAGGAGTACAGAAGGCGTAAAACTCTATTCCTTTGAAGAGATGCCAAAAATGAATAGAAAGTTTACCTCGCAGGCGTGAAACAGTTTTATAATGGATACTCAAAACGTAAGAAATAAATAAACAAATTTAACCGATCTGAAATAATTTATTTTTGGATTCTTGTAGATCGATGAGAGTGCGCTATTTCAGTGTCCAGTTAAAAATGTGATAAATTTTGATTTTTCGAGCTTTTTATAATTATAGAGATTGGATTGCTATTTATTTTGGTTTTTTTTTTATTGTACTGAAATAAAAAAATATAATTGCGTGAATATATCTACTTTAATATGACATCCAGCAAAAATAATCATTATTACATGTTACTAATACACGAATATTCCGGACAAATTCTGAATGACTAACAAGCAGGTTTCAGAGCCAACTGGTCTACAATATATTAGATCAAGGTTTCATGGCAACACGAACTTTCTACAAGCTATACGAATTAGGTATTGACTTCTATTACTTATTCGTGGACTTCAAATAAGCATTCGACAGCATAGATAGAAGGCAAATTAAATTTTTGCTGCAGTCTATGCCCATCCCGCTAAAGCTCATTAAGCTTTCTATTATGACGCTAACAAATACCACGGCGAAGGCCATTGTGCCAGGACAACCCTCAGAGTCATTTCCTATTATATCGGGAGTTAAACAGGGAGATGCTTTATTAACATTGATATTGAACCTAGTCCTACACGCAGAAATAACCGAAATAAATCCAAATGGGACTACATACAACAAGGCGTTCCAGCTTTGTGCATATGCAGATGATATACTTAGATACACAGAAGTGATTTAAAGAGTGCGTTTATAAATCATCATAAAATAATACGAAATACTGAGCTAAGCATTAATACAGGGAAAACGAAGTTTATGGTCCCATCCAGGTCCGGTTTAAGGCATGATGGTCTGCTGATCGGAGACTATGCATTCGAGAGTGTACAAGAATTTACCTCCTATCTGATTATCAAAATATCAGCCAATAAGGATACCTCATTGACAAGAAATGATAGAGTTTTAACAGCTAATAGCGGAAGCTGCGTAAGTCTAAATTATTATCTCGCGACCAAAAGCTAAGTATATACAAAACCTTGATCCGTTCCGTGCTAAGAAGAGAAGCAAAAGAGATGTGTTATTGCGGACAAGCGGAATATTTCCCTGTTCACAGCTGGTATGCACCTTTGCTGCCAGATCAATTTACCTCTGCCTCCATTATGAACTTAAGCAAAATTTATAAAACCTCAAAAAGCAAAACTTTTCTACCCAAACTCCAAATTGAGCAGACGTATATTTAAATACTTGAGAGCAAACAATTTAAAAGTTGTTGATCAACCAAGAAAAAAGCTGTGCAGCAAAAGCAAATGGTGAACTGAACAAAAGATTTGTGTTTTAGAGATTCAATAAATAGTAGAAAAATGATGTGCTCTACTGGTTACTACCCGTAATGGCTATTATAGTTGTAAGTATTCACAAATAAATTGTCGTTTTTTTTCCTCTACTTTAGTTGTTGACAAACTTCTTTTGAAGTAGTAATTATGAGTAGTGTTGGGAACGCCAGGGCATCAACAGTAGCAACTGTTAGACAAGACCGTTATTGTCACCGAACAAATGCAGCTAAAGATGGAGGGATAAAAGCGGAAAAGGAAATTAAAAAATTAAAAGTTGTTTTTTTGTTTTTCAAAAAAAAAAAAGAGAAGAGAAAGGGTAGAGAGAGATGGAGTGTTATAGTGGGGAAAGAAAGCAAGTTTCAGCAGCAAAACGATTGCTGTAAGCGTCAGAACAACTCGTCCCCTTAGTATAACAATAGCCTATGTGCTCATAGGCTATTATTTTTTTATTGAATTTTTGTATTCTCCATCGTCGACTTTATATGTGGTCAAAATTTTGTCAAATTCTAGTTCCACAAAGTGGGTCAAAACGTCAGTCAAAAAATAATAAATATTTACAGACATAACGAGATTTGAGTGAGAGCTACTTTCGACAAAAAGTTTGAAATTCATTTTCTCAAAACATCAAAAAATTTATAGGCTATTTTAATACTAAGGGGACGAACTATTCCAAGCCATAGTAAATGAATCGTAAACCCTTTTTTTATTCTTCACTATTAAATACCTAATACCCGAAAGTATTTGTAACGCTAAAACAAAAATGTAAAAATATCAATGTTATGAACTTGTTAGCTTTAAAAGGAGAAACTAGGTTTGGTCTTAGTGACGCAAAGACTGCATTACACAATTGTCTATTTCGTTCATGCGCCTTTAGGTATGCTACATTATACGAGAATCCGCAATTTCATGCATTATTCTTCCACTTTCTGACAAGGCAACCCAGTTTTGGTAAATGCAAACGATTTTCTTGTTTATTGTGGCTGTTTTATTTCCCTCCTGCCCTTACTGCATGTTGATGGCCACAACTTGGCCGCAAAGAATTTGCAGTCACTGGCAACCACAACGTCAGTGCAACACAGTTTGACACTTTTACTTTGCTGATGGTGTGGCACGTGCGGCAATCTTTACAATGCAATACTTAATCTTAGAAATGCACATAACATACAACGAGGAATAAAACAATACATTTTGCATGCGAACTCACATGTGACACGGTTGCAGTTTGTGGTGCTGAAAAGAATTTGAAATGTGGTTTTCTTGCAATATTTATATTTGTGTAGCTGACGTTATGCCCGTATGTGGCTGTGTGTGTGGTGCAACTTTGAAATTCCTGAGGCAAGAGCAAGTTAATATGTGAGAAGTGAATGGGGGGAAGTGACGAGTGAAAGAAAGAAAAAATGGACGAATAAAAAATAAATAAGTGAAATGCAGTCAAGTGAAGCTACGGTGATGAAATGAATATCAAATGTGTGCATGAATGTGGTAAAAATGTATTAGGAAATGAGAGGAAATAAAAATAACTTGTAGGAATCATGAAATTTACCCTAGACTACTAACCTCATTTGCACGACAACAACAAGATGCATACCCTAATTAGATATAAGTATTACACCCTGGAACAAAAATCAACCTTTTTTGTTATCCATGAAAAATTGCGTGGACATCTGAAGCTATAGATTTTATATAGCAATGATGATACTCAGTTTTTTTGTTTTCTCATCAATTTAATTTATTAAAGCAGTTTAAAGTTTTAAAGCGAAGAACGAAGGCATCCATTGCCTTTACGTTTTTATGACAAGAAGAATGAAGTTGAGTTATGTATTGCTACTGTGGGCAAAAAGTAAGGTGAATTTGGTTGTAAAATGAAATCTTTATTTATTCTTGTAAATCAATTTTATCCCCTTTAAAATAATCCCCTCTCGATGAAATACACTAAGCCAACGATTTTTCCAATCCCCGAAACATGCCAAATAGTCCATTTCCGGTATAGCCATCAGCGCCTTCTTCGATTCAGCTTTTATCTCCTCAATCGACTCGAAACGCGTTCCCCGGAGTGGTCTCTTGAGTTTTGGGAATAGCCAGAAGTCACACGGAGCCAAATAAGGCGAATACGGTGGTTGCGGAACGATATGCGTGGAATTTTTGGCGAAATGGTCACGAAGAACGAGTGCAGTGTGAGACGGTGCATTATCGTGATGCAAAAACCAAGAGTTGTTGGCCCATAATTCTGGTCTTTTTAGACGAATTGCTTCACGTAAACGACGCATAACGCTCAAATAATATTCCTTATTAACAGTTTGGCCAGGTGGAAGGAATTCATAGTGCACCACACCACGAAAATCGAAAAAAACTGTCATAATGACTTTATTTTTGAACGACTTTGACGTGCTCTTTTCGGTCTGGCCTCGCCTTTAGCACGATATTCACTTGATTGGTCAGTTGTTTCAGGGTCGTAAGAATAAATCCAAGTCTCATCTCCCGTAATGATGCATTTGAGCTTGTCCTGATAGTCTGAAAGCATTGTTTCCCACACATCAGCGCGACGACTTTTTTCCAAGAAATTTAGAGTTCTCGGTACAAAACGAGATTTGACTTTTCGTAGGCCCAAATGGTCTTTCAAAATGGTTTTCACAGATCCTTCTGATATTCCGATCATATCAGTAAGGTCTTTAACAGTCAACCGAAGATTTTCGAGCACTAACTCCTTCACTTTATTGACGTGTTGGTCATCTGTTGACGTCGATGGTCGTCCGGAGCGCTCCAAGTCATCAACACGTTCTCGACCCTCTTTGAAGTCTTTGTACCACTTATAAATATTTTTCTGCTACATGGTCGAATCACCAAATGCCTTCTGCAATATACTAAACGTTTCCGCAGCCGAAATTTTATTCCGCAAACAAAATTTGATGGCACTTCTCTGCTCAATCAAATCAGACATTGTAAAAATCGAAAAATGCACTCTTGGTCGTTTGGTAAACACAAGCGTAAATATATTACTGATAATGGCATTCACATGAAAATTGGCCCAGATATTATTAACAGTGCTGCCAACTCATGAAAAAAATAACTAGAGCGAAATTTTAATCCCGCGAAGTTTGACAAATCAATTCACCTTACTTTTTGCGCACAGCAGTATACATATACAGTAGTCTACAAAATAATAAGAGTGCCGGCACGTAAAATTTACCTGAATGCTTAACTTTTTTTGTATCACACGTAAGTTACGCCGAACCATAGCAGTAAGCGTAACGGGATGCTATGTTTATTATTCCTGCGGTATTACCTTAGACCAGGATTACTTGCTTCCTGAGACACTTGTTATTGCTTTGCTCAAAATAATTTGTTTAATCAAAATAACTTTCAACTTAAAAATATATACATATACAATCTTCGAGCAGTAAGTAACCTTCCAGCAATTTTAATAAGCTATTGCTAATTTTTGTCCCACTGGGTATGGGAAAGTACTGTAAAGAGGAAAAGTGAACACTGATCAAAAGGCCAAGAAAACAGAGAAAAACGTGCAAAGAAATTCAAGATTCTATACTATATTCTGCTCAGATGGTATCAAATACCTTAAGTTAAGAAAATAAGTATAAAGCAAGCAGGCGAAAGCACAAAAATCGAGAATATAAAGACGATCGTATTATAATACGTTGCTGAAAAAGCAATCCATTTGGACCACCCTGGATCAACCACGAATACCTTAATTTATAAATTAAAGAAGTTCATGAAAAGTACCACTACTGTGCAAAGAAACACGTGAAAGTCTGTATAGTGTTTGCAGAAAAGCATGTGTCCTGACCCGTGAGTAAATGGAGAAATAGATTGTGGTCAGATGAAAGCAAAATTGAATTTTGTGGTAGTACAGGCTCCAGAAAGTATGCTCGGCACCTACCCAACACGGAATATAGTCACCGATTCACCAAAAAAACACCGGCAAACATGGCAGCACAAAAGTTTTGGTATGGAGTAGCTTTTAATTTGACGGAGAAAAGGCAGTCTCTCGACAGCAACCCCATACAAAACTTGTGGATTGACATAAAAAAGGGTTACCGAACGAAAACCAACTAATTTTAGAGATTTATGGAAGGTAGTAAAAGAGTTATTAACATCGATAACAATGGCCTCAGATCAAACGGTGAATCTCTCTTGCCATCAAGTGTCACTTTGGACTAAGAAGGCAATTGAGTAGTAAAGTCCTCTCTCGACGAACAAAACAAATACTTTAAAAGATTCTGACAATATCCAATGAGGCGTCCCTTGAAGTATTTGAGAGAAAGATTCTACGGAAGGTTTCTCAACATTTGTGCTTTGGCGATGGCAAGCATCGTAAGCGTTGGAACAATGAGCTGTATGAGCTTTACCACGACATAGACATAGCGCAGCGAATAAAGATCCAGCGGCTTTATTAGTTGGGTCATGTCGTCCGAATGGATACAAACGCTCCGGCTCTGAAAGCATTCGATGCGGTACCAGCAGAGGACAAGGAAGACCCCCTTTGTGTTGGAAAGATCGGGTAGAGAAGGACTTGACTTCACTTGGTGTGTCCAACTGGCGTCGGTTAGCACAAGAAAGAAACGACTGGCGTGCTTTGTTAAACTCGTCCAAAATCATGTAGGTGACTATCTCGTCAGTCAAAAGAGGAAGTATAAGTATAAAAGGCATGGAAAGGAATCTCTTTGAAACATTGACTCATATCTCATACACTCTATGGCACAAAAATGAGATGCAGTGCTGGAAAATCAAGGCTATTCAACGTATTAATCTTCCTTCTCTTTTTAACGTAATAGTGTTTATTAAATTACTGCTATTTTTAAGTGGAACTAATTTTTAATTTGTTTTTCTTATGTATGTAGAAATTATTGATTTGAATTTGTGAACTGCGGAAAGATAAATACAATTAATGTGGTTTATTTCATGCCAAAAAATTAAAAAAAAACCCGTTATTTTATTGAAAATTTCGCATTTAGTATTTTTCATGCAGGCACACCTATTACTTTATGGAAAACTGTATATATCTATTTAAGTACTTCACCAGGAAATTTCAAGGATATTTGAGGATATATTCCTCAAAATACCTTATTTAAATAACATATATTAGTCCTAGGGAAAGCAAACAAAAACATTTTTTTAATAACAGTATCCAGTTGTCCAGTCCTGCATCCTTTTTCGTTTGATATTTAAATTAACGCCAAAAAAAGAACATAAATAAATAAAAATCTGAAACAGAATGGAGCCTTGAAAAACTGAATCAGAGAATGGGGTCGAGGTGCATAAAGAAGAAACTGAAGGAGATAAATGGAAATTCTTTGAAGAAAAGTGCTCTTTTAACATATCTACGGATTCTCTTTTATAAAATAGATGTTTATGTTATCAGGTTGTACTTGCTGGTAGATATAGACATAAAAAAAAATTGAAATTTAAAGGTATGAAACTGGAACACCGGCATTCATTGGCTTCATATGAAAACCTCTGATATAGTTAGGATAAAGATCACCCGGTTGAGACATAATTTGTAGAGATCATAAGTAGAGGTCATAAAATGTTAATCATTGCTTGAATTTCGATGAGGCGTTTTCCTATAGTCTCCAAGATTTGTTAAATTAAAATGATGTTATGGTCCATTTGCGTTTAGAAAAAAGAGTAAGTCACAAGGACTTAGAATGGATCATATATATACTATAAGTAACCCCCCTTTCGGGTGTTTGGCCGAGCTCCTCCTCCTTCTTGTGGTGTACGTCTTGATGTTCCACAAATGGAGGGATCTACAGTTTTAAGCCGACTCCAAACAGTAGGTATTTTTATGAAGATCTTTTTCATGGCAGATTTTCGGAGATTTGCCATTGCCTGACGAAGGGCGCCCCCTATTAGAAAAAACATTTTCTTCATTTTGATGTTTCACAGAGATTCGAACCTACGTTCTCTCCAAATTCCGAATGGTAGTCTTTGGAAAGAAAAACAGGAGAAGGTGGCTGAAAGGATTAGCATTCGTGATTTGCGCGGATTATCTTCTAAGAATACTTTAAACTTGGCCAATGATGATAAGAAGTTCTTCTGCACTCTTAAAGGTTTTACTCTTATATTTCATTATACTATCTTCGCCTGATGATCATATGGGACCAAGTATCTAACACTGAAATATAACCCGTGATGTTGAAATAAAAAAATAACACCATACAATAGTCGAACAAATACCTGGTAATACAAAGAAAAAATCACAAAAAAATATATTAAATAAAAATAAAAAAAAAAAAAACAAAATTGAAAAACAAAAAAAAAAGTAAAACCAAATAAAAGTAAAAAGTTAAGTAAACCTTTGTCCAATAAATTTATATTAAAGAAAGTTTCCTTTTTTGTAATGAAATTACCAGAAAAACAAATTCTGATATCTTGATCCCAAAAACATTTGTATTTATATAATTTCAGTAATTTTAAAAGCCCTAGCAATAATTTTTATGCCTACAGATACCGATGGAAAGCTTTGGGTGATCCGACAATTCTGACTTTAGATTCGGATACAGCGGACACAAAAATTTCAGAAGCCAGTAAGGAACGCGGTGGGATTTTGAGAAACATAAATTTTCCACACCAATTAAACACGAAATTTAACACCCTTGAATGGATTCTGCTATTTGCTTTAGCCCCACATACTTTTCCTAAGCATTTTAACTAGATTAATTCCACAAATTCCTTCTTCAGTTCTGCAGAACTTCTTTAAAATCAGGTATACTTTTACGATTTAAAAAGCCAGATTCGGTAATTCATCATCATCAAACATCAACAATACTTGACAGCCATTTGAAATTTATCCTTTGTTGAACTAAAACTCATTAGGCTATAAAACTGCATGCCTAGAAAATTTCAAAAAATTCTGGTTAAAAAATGTATTGTAAAATTCTGAAAATTTGTTTACACGGTTTGAATTTTGCGTTATATGTATGATTTTCGCTTTGCTTATAGTTTGAACAATATTTAATACAAAACAAAATAAAAACAAAACTAAAATAAAAAAATAGCGGTGTGTTTATAATTTTGCAGCGGGCTGTATGTGGGAAGTAATCGTAGAAGTACGCATTAATGTGACTAGGGAAAGTATACAGTAGTACCTCGATTTTTGCACATACTCGGTACTTGCACACCTCGATTCTTGCAACATACACAATTTTTCCATTACGTACTCAGTACTTGCGACATCCAAAAAATTTGAACTCGATACTTGCGACATTGCCTTGTTGCTTTTGGTAACGATTCCTTAGATTCAATAAAATTCAGTGATTGGCTAATTCTCTTACGCACAAGAATTTTGGGACATTTGAATCAGTTTTAACGGACGTTTCATTGAATACGGTCTGACAATGGCAGGGAAAAAATTTACGTTGCTTACAATAAAGCAAAAAGCTGAAATTTTAAGGAAGCTAAGTGAACGATTTTCTATCGATGCCTTAGCCAAAAGTTTTCACGTGCACAGGTCAACAATAAACCGCATTAGGAATAAGAAGAACACCATAAGGAAGTTCCTGGCGCATGCTGAATCTGGTCCTGGGAAGAGAAAAACGTTTAAACCTGCAGAGCTTCCTAAAATGGAAAGAGCATTGATGAAATGGTTTGCAAATCAACGAGCCATGAATTTACCAATCACTTCTGATATGCTTAAACAAAAGGCCAAGTTTCTCCATGCCAAAATTCAGGAAAAATCGGGGGACTTCCATGATAGCAATGGTTGGATTACAAACTTTAAAAAAAGATATGGAATACGATGACTCAAAATATGTGAAGAAAAACTTTCGAATAAGACTCATTCAGTTAATCCATTTTTACAAAAACTGAACAAAAAAATTGCTGATTTAGGTTTGACCAAGGACCAGATATACAATGCCGATGAATCTGGTCTCTTTTGGAAGCTTTTGCCTGATAGAACTCTTGTGCGATCAAAAGAAACTTCCGCTCCAGGACATAAAATCAGTAAGGAAAGAATGGTTTCACAAAACATTTGTTCCAGAGGTACATCTGGTCATCTTTGTTTGTAAAAAATTTCGTTTATTAATTTAAATTTCCTAAAATTGCAGGTGTAAGGGTTCCTTCGTGCCGAAAATCTTCCCGAAAAGGCTCTATTGCTTATTGATAATGCTCCATGCCATCCCAAAGACGGCGAGTTAATGAGTAGTGATGGTCAAATATCTGTAATGTGTCTTCCTCCAAGCTGTACAGCACTTATACAGCCCATGGACCAGAATGTTATAAGACTTACGAAATTGAACTACAAAACAAGCCTTTTTAGTGACATTGTTCGCCGTGGAAATGCCTGGAATGCTGGTAATGCGACCTCCATTCAGTCATCATTTCAAAAATTGTTTGAGGTAACATCCGAATGGGATAGTGAAGATGTCATGCCTCTTTCAGAGTTACGCTTACAGGGTGTTGAAGATACATTCAATATTCAAGCAATTTCAAATTTGCTTCAAGAAATAGAACCATTGCAACAAATATCCGATTCTGACATTGAACAAGGGATTGCTGAACCTATTTTGGAGTCTTTTGAACAAAATGAAGATCCCTGTATCAATTGTGACCTTACTGATGGTGAAGAAACAAACAAGTAAATAGTAAATACGAAGAAAGTTACACAGGAGGAGACTATATCAGCGTACAATATTTGCTTAGAATGGGCTGATCAAAATAATACCTCTTTAGACGATATTATGACGCTCCAGAGACTTAGAAGCAGCGTAGTACTGAACAACCGAGCTTCAAATTTTTTTAGTTCACCATAAAGTATGTGAGTCTTTCTATATTTATGTATATGAACGAATTAAACTTAAGCGTATTGAATTAAAATACATATTAAAAATAATAAACTTATTTTCCAACCAAATTCTTTCATAAAATTGCCTTTTATTTCATACAAAAAACAAAATACTCGCTACTTGCGACAACCTCAATTCTTGCACCAAGCCCTGTTTTCATTATGTGCAAGAATCGAGGTACTACTGTATCTTAAAGAGCAGACCTGCTAAAAAGGCATCTGAAGATAGTCGGTTTTTTATAGGCTACTGCGCACTGCGACCAAAAGAGATCTATTGGGCAAAAAAGAGATCAGTCTCTTAATACAACCGCAAAAGTTAGACAGTGAGAATGAAAATAAAAAACTATTTATTAGCACACAGCACTCACATCATCACTTCCACTGCACTGGCTTCCTCGATCGCAAGTACCGGAATACTCAATGTTGCCGTTCACTCACTCTTTCAACAAGTATTACCCATCTCACTTTAACGTTTTTCCACCAACTATTTCATTTACTTCCTCAACATCGCCAATCGCTGTATACATTTTCCTCAAGTTAGTGGAAAAATTACTTGCTATTTCTTATAACTAATTCTATTAATCAAGTGCAACTGCAAAACAATTTCCAATACCCACATACTTTTCCAACAGCTCTTGCCACTACAAGTATATTGTGTCTATTACCGCTTCAAAAACTAACTAAGCAACCACAGCTCAAAGCACTACAAGTTCGTTGGTCTTTTCGGGTGCTTCGCGGCGGCAAAACGAGGTGTCAAGAAGTTTCCAACTACCGCCATCAATAAACCAATTACTCTTCCACAGAATGAGCCAAGTCATCCTTTCTCATCGACTGGCATCTAATAAATTTTAGCACGAGAGCACGAGTTATGTGCGTATGTGTGTGTATACAGAGTGTCTCATGCAGAGGCTAAATCAGTAGCTAAAATTTTCCATCATTTCCTTGTATAGGCAACAATACCAACAAAGTCAACTTCATCAATTCAGGCTCATCATCTCTATTTTTGACTTGTCACCGACGCAGCGACTGCAGAAAAAGTGTGAAAAAGTTGCCCCATTTCAAAAGTTGATGTGGCTGAATCGGGTGGTAACTACGGTGGAATCTAAATTTATTTAAGCAGCAACGTCCGCCATAGAATAAATGAATGGGCAACGGCTAGACGAGCGAGTGAGTTGGCCAATGAACATGAAGGCGCAAGCAAGACGAACGAAGACAATGTTTGTAAGATGGCCCAGCGCAGATTGTAAGACGAGCGGTAGAATGCCGAAGGAAACCCATTATCCACGCTGTCATTTAAGATGCTTCATTATTCTGCAGTTCGCATTCATTATTTTTCGACACAATAAAATCAAAAAACAAAAAAATAAATAAAAAATAAAGGGAAGCGAAGCGGTTGCCTTAAAACTGGTGGTGTTGCAGTAGATAGTTGGAAAATGATGTGACCGAAGAAGGCGGTATTGGTGAGTTGCAGAAAACTTTTTCACGCCATTGCAATAACAAAACTTGCCTGATGGTTAGTACATAGTTGTTGTAGTTGAGAATTCAAGTGATGGTCACATTTTGGTCTGGACTTAAACAACTTTTGTGATAAGCACTGAAAACTCTAAACCACTTTGACAAGTGGCGGTTGGTAAAAAACAATAGCAGTGAAAATTCAGCTCAAGAGAAAGAATACAGATAAATGTATCTATAAAAAAGATTTAACTACAAGACAAACTTGGTTTCAAAGGTTTTATTCCGAATGGACAAACTGCAGTAAATTCTCCACCCCCTAACCCTTTGTAAGCCAGCCGAACGTATACGTCGCAGAGGTTTTACTGGCGTTACAGAATTTTAGTTTCTATAGAAAGCAAATGTCGTCATAAGGTTCACGAGCCAAAAGCGCAAATTAATACGGCAACAACAATTACGTTTTTCATTTTATTGCCGGACTTGATATTTTTCGCTGTACGTATGTGAATACAACTCGAAAAGTCATAGATCCCACTATGAAATTTTCAGAGACTACTGCGCATAGTCACAGCTATTTATGGAAAAAAATAAATACAAAATCTGAAGTTAACAGCTTTAGATATGTTAGTGGGTCGCAAAATTTATGAACTTGTTTTTACTAGAATGAATAACGGTAAAGAGAGCCGAGGTGGCCACTTTGTTGGTACTTCTCCCTTCGTAATCGCATGATATGTAACAGGTGGCGCTAAAGTAATCCTCCTATCAGAAAATGCTATAAATTTTGCGATTGGCCCCTAATGTCAGTTCTGTTTTGACATTTGTGTAGTAAACACATGCGAAATGCACGTTAATAAACAATGTTACGCTACACTGCTCCAGAACGCGGAATATTGCTGACTATTTATTTGACCAATAATCGGTCGGTGACTGTGGCACAACGTGAATTTCGTCGCAGATTTCCTCGCCGTCCAACGCCTATTGGTGAAACACTGCGACGTTTAGCCGCTCGCCTCGAAGAGACTGGCACAACACCAGATGCTGCCAGGCGTGGCAGACCCCGGAGTAGCCGTTCTGCAGAGAATATTGCTGCTGTAGCCGAGGATGTTATGGAAGCGCCGTCGACATCGACCAGACGACGTGCCATGCAAATGGGTATCAGTCGACGGTCTTTACAGCGAATTTTGGTACAAGATTTAAAGATGTTTCCGTACAAAGTCCAGACGGTGCATAAGCTGTTAGCTGCTGACCGCTAATCGCGTCTAACATACGCTCAAGCCATTCTTAATCACCACCAAGAGGAAGATGATTTTTCATCAAAAATAATCATGAGTGATGAGGCCCATTTCCATCTTAGCGGGTACGTAAATAAGCAAAACGAACGCTTCTGGGACACTGAAAATCCGCGTGTAAGCCACGAAGAGCCATTACACCCGCTCAAAGTCACTGTATGGTGTGCTGTTTTCGCTGGAGGAGTCATCGGACCTTTTTCCTTCGAAGACGTCGCGGGCCAAACGGTTACTGTGAATGGTGAGCGCTACAGAGCAATGATCAACGAGTTCTTTTTGCCGCAACTTGATGAATTGGGATTGGAAAACATGTGGTTCTAACAGGACGGTGCAACGGCACACACTGCACGTGCCACAACCGATATGCTGAAGGATGAATTTCCCGGGCGCCTAATCTCCCGTTTTGGCGATTTGCACTGGCCAACAAGATCGCCTGATTTGACCGCTCCAGACTTCTTTTTGTGGGGCTTTTTGAAGTCGGGGGTTTATGTCAACAAGCCTCAGACTCTTGCAGCTCTTAAAGACAATATCCGTCAAGAATGTGAGGACCTATCGCCGGAAGTTTTGGCCAAAGTGATGGAAAATGCCATAAAAAGGGCTCAAATGGCAATCAATTGTGGCGGCGGCCATTTACATGACATCATATTCCCGACTTGATGTAAAAAAAATTAAAAGACCAAATAAAAATAATCCACAAAAAGAATCAAAGTTTTTCATTTTTTTTTTAAATTACAGCCAAAAAACATCGCAAGGTTACTTTTGCGCCACCTTGTAGAAATATCTTGTAACAACAAAATTTTGCTAATTATTTTAAATAATCACCGTTTTGAAACACCCTGTACATACAGCAGCTTAATCTGCTATTGCTTTTGGTTGATTAAACGTACTCGAAACTGAGGGATGTAATTTTTCTTAACTCTCTAACACAAGCGATAAAATTCCACAAAGAATTTATAATAAAAAAACAAAAACTATTCTGGATTATATTGCTAATTGCCAGCGGGCATCTAGTGTTTGGTTTATTGCAGCCAAGAGAACTTATGGACTGAAAATGAAAATAAAAATACAAAAGAACGAATCGGAGGCGCTTGAAACAGCAAGAAAAGTGCAGCGCAACAATTTTGTCCCACCGGATGTGATAAAGTATAAAGAGGTGCTTTTCCAGTATAACTGTGAAATCGCAATTACTGCCATTCATCAATAATGAAGAATAATCGAATGGAGTACTGAAGAATAAGTGGAAGAAAAATTATAAAATACTGGAACAGTTGCAGAGAATAAAAAAAAAAGTAAAATTGATTAACCTAGCGGTAAATACGGAAAGAAAAAGTAAGGAATGTCGGAAATTAAACCGCTTTATGTTTTAAAATTCAAAAGCAAAAAATCATAAAGAAAGTAGCAGGCTAAGGTTATCTCAGCGCTTGAAGAGGCCAGTAGGAAGAAATAAAGTCACAGCGGAAAGGAGTCTGAAAGCATGTAGTATGTATGTATGTACGTGTATTAACTTTTAAATCACTTGTACTCTGATTTTTTTTTTTAACGTTACAATAATTCCCCGACAGACTTGCCAACCGGGTTTCATATTCAAGAGAAGGAGTCTGCGTCTTCAAACTACTTTCCAAATTTGTAGGAATATTTTATGGCGTTATGTATTTTGATTTTAATTAACATTTCAGAATCAATGATACTTTCGACGGTCGAAGCCCATGCTCGAATCCCAAGTAGAAGAAAGGTGAGATGTAAAAAAAAACGCTTTAGAAGCACAAAATTGGATTCCAACTGCCAAACTACGGCGGATGTAGTATCATAGCATGGGGTGCAATGGCAGCTAGATGATGTAATGGCTCAGCAACAGTATAAAAGATTATTGGAAGGCGATTTGAAGAATCCTGTAGATGGTTTGGGCCTCGGCCAACATTGGTTATCCCAACAGAACAAGGACTCATTAAACATACTGCTCGTTCAGTGGAGGATTGGCTGCTTTATTATGCACCAAAACAATTATATTCTCCTCCTCAATCACCGGACCAGAACCCCATCGAGCACTGCTGGAAAGTTTTGAAACGCAAAGTGTTTACGAAGAATGCTCCCAATAGGAATGACTTTGAAACGGGAAGCATATAATCCTGGAAGGAAATATTGCCAGGTATTGGCGGCCGCCGTAGCCGAATGGGTTGGTGCGTGATTACCATTCGGAATTCACAGAGAGAACGTTGGTTCGAATCTCGGTGAAACCCCAAATGATTGAGCAGAGAAGTGCCATGAAATTTCGGCTGCGGAAACGTTTAGCATGTTGCAGAAGGCATTTGGTGATTCGACCATGTCGTAGAAAAATGTTTATAAGTGGTACAAAGACTTCAAAGAGGGTCGAGAACGTGTTGATGACTTGGAGCGCTCTGGACGACCATCGACGTCAACAGATGACCAACACGTCAATAAAGTGATGATCAGGATAATGCACCGTCTCACACTGCACTCGTTCTTCGTGACCATTTCGCCAAAAATTCCATGCATATCGTTCCGCAACCACCGTATTCACCTGATTTGGCTCCGTGTGACTTCTGGCTATTCCCAAAACTCAAGAGACCACTCCGGGGAACGCGTTTCGAGTCCATTGAGGAGATAAAAGCTGAATTGAAGAAGGTGCTGATGGCTATACCGGAAATGGACTATTTGGCATGTTTCGGGGGTTGGAAAAATCGTTGGCATAAGTGTATTTCATCGAGAGGGGATTAGTTTGAAGGGGATGAAATTGATTTACAAGAATAAATAAATATTTTTCATTTTACAACCAAAATCACCTTACTTTTTCCCCCATTTTACAAACAAATTCACCTTACTTTTTGCCCACTAGTACATCATATGGACAGACAAAATGTACGAACACTATTGTCCCAATGAAATTTCCTTATTTTGTACTCTTTTAAATAATGTGTTGAATATTTCTATTTCTTTTATAAAATAATCAAATGAAATTACATTTGAAATGAAATTGCGTTCAAAGTTTGTAAAAAGTTTTTAGATTAATAAAAAATATCTCTAAAAATATACTTGTCATTTCTACTTTAGCAAAACCGATTTAAAAAACAATTCCAGAGTGTCCATTTCCCTTGCGAATTCAACTTTTTTTTGAGGAGGTTTTTAGGTTCAAACACCAGTAGCAGCGACTGAACAGCCAATGCACTATGGCTGCCTTCTCTAAACACCTTATACTGAAACCTGCATAAGTCCTGTTCAATTAGGTACTAACTTTACTTAACTGTCTTTTGATGGTAACTGTAAAGGCCCATTTCGCAGCAGTTCACCAATTGAAGCTGCTCATCGAAGCAATCACAAACATTTGAAGAGCATTTTAAGTACTGTCAGTTTGGAATAAAAACGGAGTTGAAAGCAAAAGTGGCTGAGTACATAACAAATATTTTCAGTGGATTAGTTAAAAGAAGAGTTTAACGGCGAAAGCTCTGAGGAAATAAAAGCGAATGGATAAACACACTCATTTGTATGCTAATAGTTGCCTACTTCTCACTTTTTTACTGCACGCCACTATTCGATTCACGTTTACAGATACTTCATTGCACTTAAATGCGCTCATTGAAGCAAAACTTGACCCAGTTTACATCAGTTTTTCATGTGAATGTCCTGTCCCACTCGCCTGCCTGCCTGTGTGCCAGCCCACAATACTGTCCCCACTGCCTTATTGTGCGCGCAGCTTGACAACCGCACCCATATGCAGGAAAGTGTAGGCCAATGGAATCCTTCAAATAAGCTGTCAAGCAGCGGATTCACATGTAAACAATGGCGCTGTGGCATATGTGCACACACATACATGCATACATACAGATTTAACGGTGTATACACACTTTGTGAGGCTATCCCAGTTTTTATTACACTGACTTTTGCGAAAACATTCACAATACTTGTGCTTGTACGAGTTCCCCTATTTTTGCTCCCCTTTTTGTTGTTTACATTAACTATTGCTTGTTTGTTGTAGGCAGCGCTAGTGCCAGTGCCGCGTTTGTGATGCCTTAGTGGGACAACTGAAAATGAGCGATTTTTCTCGCTTTTTTTTGTTAAACTACAATGGACGATATTTTCATGCTGCACAGTTGAGCGAGAGAAACGTTGATGGGTGGGAGGGAGCCAGAGAAATCTGTTAGTAGGTAGAACCGTAAAGCTCAAAGCAAGATGAACAAATATCATTTGTATGTAGTTATTAAAAAAGGGGCACGGCCGACCTGGTGCTCTGGCAATGCAGATGTAAATATTTCACGAAGCCGCTTGCCGGGATTAAACAGCGAAGCGGAGCTGCTGTAATTGGTGTGCGCTCCTTTAAGTTGATACTGTCTGTGTTATGCGTATCAGAGCTGGCCGAGTTCCTTATGTTGTTAATAATGCAACAAAAGTGCTGCCGTTTCATTGTTTGCATTTCCATTCAAATTGGTTTTCGACTGCAGCGCAAATATAGGGAGAAAATTACATGCATACAAACAGTAAATATTTTATTTCAATTCTCTTCTGAGCTTTGCATTATTCAAACGAGTTAATAAAAATGAAAAGCATATAATATGGAATTTTTTAAATTTTTAACTTAGACTTTGAATTATAAATCCACATACATACATATATACACATCTTTTTGGCAACACAAATTCTTTAGTTTAGTTTGGGTTTATTTTTATTTTGTTTCCTTTTACCTGCATTGAGTCCTTTACAAATCTTACAATCTTTCAGGGCGCTCAAACCAGCTAGACATACATATGTACATATATACAGTAACAAGTGTGATAAAAATATGGCAAAATATACATAAGAAAGAGTTCGAGCATTCGTTGTACGGAAGAAGCTGATTACAGGTTAGACGATTTTTGTTATGTTTCCCGTCTGCTGTGTTTATGCAGATTCAGTGAGAGAGGTTTTAGTATGCCATTCCATTACGTAATAATAAATTATGTTATGCCAATAGCCGAATGGGTTGGTGCGCGACTACCATTCGGAATTCACAGAGAAAACGTCGGTTCGAATCTCGGTGAAAACACCAAAATTAAGAAAAACATTTTTCTAATAGCGGTCGTCCCTCGGCAGGCAATGGCAAACCTCCGAGTGTATTTCTGCCATGAAAAAGCTCCTCATAAAAATATCTGCCGTTCGGAGTCGGCTTGAAACTGTAGGTCCCTCCATTTGTGGAACAACATCAAGACGCACACCACAAATACGAAGAGGAGCTCGGCCTCGGCCCAAAAAGGGTGTACGCGCCAATTGTATATATATATGGTATATGCCAATTTTTTAGAAATACATACAAACAACTTATAAACCAAAGGTTCAAACTTCGAACAAAATTCACTTAAAACATTGTCTGCAAAATTTTCCACTATTCAAACGGAATCTTTAGAAAACCTCTGGTTTTGCAATTTAAGGCCCATGCAGTTTTATCATAACAGAGTGTAAATTCGAAGTCGCTTAAAAATCGCATTGAGTTTTGACAATATTTGTTTTTTTCATACGATGAAAAATACTTCCTTCTACTACTCCCTATTCTGCAAATTCTTTTTTGTATACACTTACTTCAATGTCCCACTGGTCAACGCCTCACTTCCGTTCAATGTCTTTCAACAACTTTATAAATAACAGTACGCATAGCTTACTTTAAGTCGGTTAGTATGTTGCCAATACGCAGCAAACAACCGACTGCCAGCGACACACAGCAACGATATATTACGATGACAGTGCAACGACCCTTACATTGACCCACCGACAAATGAGTCCCAATAGGTCAACAAATCTGATGGCCAGAGTATTTCAACATGTGCACACATACACACACACCAAAAATGCTGCTTCTTAGAAAGCGAAAAAGTTGCACAGTGGTTTAGAGTCTTTTTCTGATTTTTTTTTTCGATTTATTTATTTTTTTAATTCTTTTTTGTGTGCATCTTCCTAACTATCCCTACATTGACTGACGTTATTCTGTTGGAATCGCTTTTCTATTATAAAGTTTTTCTGCATACCGTATTATTTTCGATTCTATACTTTTTTCTTCTTTTTTTCCGAGAAATCGACCTCCAACGCCCTGTGAACGCTTAAAAAGCTAAAGTTTAAAGTTAAAGAAAAAGAAGAATAAATATAGCAAAAGTTTTGCATTCAATTTTGCGTACTTCATTTCGGCTTTTTTTCTCGCTTTTTTATCTGCACTTCCATGCCTGACCTCAAAATCGGTTTCTTTTTTGGTGCAAACAAAATTTGAGAATGATGAAGCACAGTTAGTTGGAGTAGAATATTGCAGAAGCTTGCAGAAGCTGGAATGGGGCGTAAACCAAAAGAAAACAAAGTTCAACTGCGTTAGCGCCGTGTGGAAAATGAAAGGGTGGCAAGTATGTTTTACAAATGGGCCGATGAATGCTGTCGCAACCCAGATTGAAAGAAAACAGAGCACAGCGCATAACCCATAGAGTTGGATGATGAACACCATATAAAGTAGAAGACGCATACGCAGCATCAAATCGAGTGAGGCTGCAAACACTTTTCGATTGCATTACTGCGAAATTTTTCCCTCATTCTTCGATTTTTATACTCATTTGGGCGAAAGGCTGCGATTGACCTCGCAACGAAAAGTAGATGCGAGTATCCTTAGAATTTGGTGGGTGATAAATTTGCTGCTGCAATGCGCAGTTCGTTCGATGGCAAACATGCCATCAATAACTCGCCTTTTTGTAGGTGTATGAGTGAGTAGGAATTTGCGGAGTATTGACGCCTCTGTCAAAGCTGTGTGTTTGACAATGGAAATTCAATTCAGTTTAGTAGTTCGCATTTTTACCGAATGTTTCCTTCTCTTTTCAATATTTACTTCTGACAGTAGTGCTTTATTTGTTCTCCTATCTAATGGCATTGGATTTTTGGTAGATATTTTGTTGAGGTCGTCGAAAGTGGGGCGCAAGCGATACGGTTTACTTTAACTGAGATTAAAGTTAAAAGAATTTTGGTGCAATGGAGTTTATGGATGTAAACATAAAATGGTAGTGGCAGTCCGGGGGATAGATAAATTATTTCGTGCCAGCTAAAATTATCAAATATTTTATTTACGACTTCGCGTTCTTTGGAAGTGAAATATTTTCATTGCGATAGAGGAAGAAGATTGGTAATTATCATATATATATGTACATAGTAGTATGTAGGTATGTATAATTCCCACATGCATGCTCAAATTAGGTGCTTGACCGAACTACTTCTCTGATTTATACATAGGAAAGGATTTTTCGCGTTAATCGGTAAATCACTTATCAAATTTGGGAAGATCGGGGTTAAAATTAAAAAAAAAAATATTAGGCCTTTTGTGATTTTCAAGCCTTTATAAAAAAGGTAGCTTTAAACCTTAAGATTGATCGTTTAAAAAAAAAGCACGTAACAATAAAAAATGGAATAGAGAACACGTTACGTTAGGTCAGATTAGGTTATAGCGACTATGATATCACATGGTGAACTTGTCCTGATCTACCTTAAACTTTCGACCGGGCTGAGATCTTCCACCTCATTGAAGGAGTGGCTATCTAAAGTAGTGAATTTCTGCCTAGATAGAGCAGGGCAGTGGAATGAAGGGGTACGTCTCTTCCTCTCCCTCATCTAAACAGGTGGTGCCGAAGTCATGTGTCTGGGTACCTAACTTCTGGACGTATCTGCCTATTACACATTGTCTCGTCATAACGGAAATGAGTGAGCTAAAATTGTGCTTGTGGAACAGAGATTCTGCACATTTAGCATTAAGAGTCGGTCAGACTTGTCGGGCTATTCTGCAGACGGAGTGGATAACTTTTTCACGTGCATATACCAACGAACTTTGTTTTTTCGATTATGGGCAAAATACTATAGTTGGTAGAAAATTTAAATATCCAAGAAGATATTAAATTTTGTTGTCCCTGAATGGATTAAAGGTTTAAACTTTCATCTAATTGAAATCTCAAACCGGAAAATAGGAAGCGGATGCTAACAGGTAGATAACGGATGTGGCAGATAGATACAGGATCTGAACTTGGAAGAGTTAATTTTTGACACTCCACGTCCTCATATTGGCAGTAATTGTCGTAATTAATTAATTCTGTTTAACTTAGAAGGCTATAATTAAGTATGGCCAACCACTATGTACAGAATGAAGAGGTGTGGCCAACCACAGACTGTTAGCATATTCTTAGTATTAATATTTGTACTTTTGGGAGAGTTTCTGGTTTCGTTTTCCTCTGTGTTAAATTGACAAACATGGTGACCAACTATCAAAGGAGAGGGTTGAGACATCTCAGCCAACTACAGCCAGAAGAAAGGCACCTAAACTCAATTCAACCCAGCTTTACCCTAAGTTTAACACGGGAACTGGGTCTGGTGAGGTACTGTGATACGCAGAGAGCACAGATGACTACGAGGTCGAAGTACAAAACCTCGAAGTAATCTTAACTAAATCTAGCTATCAAAACCTTTGCCTTTAAACCAGCAGAGTGTAGTCGTAAAAATGATGATGATTTTGCAACAAAATAAAAATTACGTACAAACAAATCTTCTCATTTTTTTAACAATTTGCTGCACCGAACGCAGAAGTAGAACGGCTAGATATCTAAACTACCTGTGTATTTTTACTTGATTTGATTGGTCAAAGAAAGACGTTGTAGAACAGTAGATGAGATTATTACGAAAAAATATTTTCCAAAATTTTCCTCCATATTTTAATATGGAAACATTCAAAGTGTAGCTCCTGGTTGAAGGGCATGACACCAAAAATATTTTTAAAAATACCTGTGGGCAAAGAGTAAGGTGAATTTATTTGTCAAACTTCGCGAGATTAAAATTTCGCTCTAGTTATTTTTTCATGAGTTGGCAGCACTGTTTATAACATCTGGGCCAACTTTCATGTGAATGTCATTATCAGTAATATATTTAGGCTTGTGTTTACCAAACGACTAAGAGTGCATTTTTCGATTTTTACAATGTCTGATTTGATTGAGCAGAGAAGTGCCATCAAATTTTGTTTGAGGAATGAAATTTCGGCTGCGGAAACGTTTAGCATGTTGCAGAAGGCATTTGGTGATTCGACCATGTCGCAGAAAAATATTTATAAGTGGTACAAAGACTTCAAAGAGGGTCGAGAACGTGTTGATGACTTGGAGCGCTCCGGACGACCATCGACGTCAACAGATGACCAACACGTCAATAAAGTGAAAGAGTTTGTGCTCAAAAATCGTCGGTTGACTGTTAAAGACCTTACTGATATGATCGGAATATCAGAAGGATCTGTGAAAACCATTTGAGCCTACGAAAAGTCAAATCTCGTTTGGTACCGAAAA
Source organism: Anastrepha obliqua (assembly GCF_027943255.1). Lineage (NCBI taxonomy): Eukaryota > Metazoa > Arthropoda > Insecta > Diptera > Tephritidae > Anastrepha > Anastrepha obliqua. Next base: position 125,055,102 of record NC_072894.1, read on the forward strand.
CTATCAATTTCTTGGAAAAAAGTCGTCGCGTTGATGTGTGTGAAACAATGCTTTCAGAGTATCAGGACAAGCTCAAATGCATCATTACGGGAGATGAGACTTGGATTTATGCTTACGACCCTGAAACAACCGACCAACCAAGCGAATACTCGTATCGTGCTAAAGGCGAGGCCAGACCGAAAAGAGCACGTCAAAGTCGTTCAAAAATAAAGGTCATGATGAGTTTTTTTCGATTTTCGTGGTGTGGTGCACTATGAATTCCTTTCACCTGGCCAAACTGTTAATAAGGAATATTATTTGAGCGTTATGCGTCGTTTACGTGAAGCAATTCGTCTAAAAAGACCAGAATTATGGGCCAACAACTCTTGGTTTTTGCATCACGATAATGCACCGTCTCACACGGCACTCGTTCTTCCTGACCATTTCGCCAAAAATTCCACGCATATCGTTCCGCAACCACCGTATTTGCCTTATTTGGCTCCGTGTGACTTCTGGCTATTCCCAAAACTCAAGAGACCACTCCGGGGAACGCGTTTCGAGTCGATTGAGGAGATAAAAGTTGAATCGAAGAAGGTGCTGATGGCTATACCGGATGGACTAAATGGACTATTTGGCATGTTTCGGGGATTTGAAAAATCGTTGGCATAAGTGTATTTCATCGAGAGGGGATTATTTCGAAGGGGATGAAATTCATTTACAAGAATAAATAAAGATTTTTCATTTTACAACCAAATTCACCTTACTTTTTGCCCACAGGTATGCTTTTATTTCCAGAACACAACTTGAATTTTAAAGTTTAAATAATAGGGACAATTTTTTATGCAGATTAGAAAGAAATTATTGACTTAAAGGTGCAATTTTCAAAACTAATATTTATGTTACATATACATTTTTTTTAGGATTGCCTTTTCTAACTCATTACAATTTTCTGCTAATCATGTGACGAATTCTTACATTTTTTTTTAATATAATATATGCATGTACAATCATATGCAAATGAACTATTTTAAAAATAAATCATGTAGTATTTTTTCTGCTAAAGCCCTCAAGACAAAAATTTGCAGCGCAAACAAAAAACATTTTTCGTGCAAATTTTTTAACATTTTATATTCACTACACAGATTTTTGACACTCATTCCAATGCGTACATTGGCAAGGTCATGTTGACGAGCCAAGTAGAGAAGAACCTGGTTTCACGTGACTCTAATTGGCGTCAGTTAACAGGAGAAAAGCACACGGAGAGAGAGAAAAGAACTAAAAACGATTAGTACACTTTGGTGAACTCAGCCTAAAGTCGCTTACTGCTCCAAACAAGAAGGAACAAAAATTACCTTTAGTGTGCTTGTCTAAACTCTTTTTGCCTCTTATATTTTCGGGCAGCCAACTACATAGCCGCTGCTTCAATTGATTCGCTGTGCGTACATTGTTTTGTAATTTGGAGGTACGCCTATATTGCAATACAGTTCGATCCTGAAGAGTAAATGCCAGTTGCTAAATGAATGCCTACCTACAAATGTGAATTCCTGAAACACTGCGCCACCTATATAATACAGATATGATGTTTACTCTGCAACACTTTTCTCTGCAACATTATTAAAACGCGCGAGCAATGCCTCAAAAATATTACAATTGTTGTCAGCAATAACATGAACAACAAACAACACTAACACCAAGCCAAACAGGGCCAGTGAGAAATTCAAAAATAGTTTTGTCAAGGATTTTTCTGCTCACGCGCTTCCCCTCTCGTATTTATATATTTGTTCCATTTGTCATTGCTTGCTTGAAGTTTGCATTTTGTTTAGGTTTTAGGGTTGCTTAGAGAAATCAACGGGTGGTGGTGAGTCAAGTTTGGCAGCGCGCCCTCTACCCCCATGTCCGCGCAATGTTATTCTTGCGTCTGTCGTCGTGGCTTCAATTCAATACAGACGATATGGCTGTGTAGTTTTGCGAGAGTGGGTGTGTTACCACTAGTCTAAGTATGTGTTGTGTTGGTGCTGGCCGGCTCGCCGGGGGCACTGTCCTATCGCATGTTGCCTTATGACTGCTTGCCGCTACCGCTGGTGCATGCGGAATTCGTCGTTTCCGTTGTTGCGTCATAACGGAAACGTCGCAGTGCAGCGGTGATGGTAACGACTACAACAAAAAGAATAACAACATGAGCAACAAATCAGACAAGTGTGCGCGTTGATAAAAATGAAAAATCTATTTCTTCCTTGCCACAGCACATTTTGCTCTACCTCGCTGCATTTGGCGGCAGGGTGGTCGTCGCTCTACTGATTGTTAGAGTTTGTAGGATAAAAAAATCGTTAAATTTGACATTGGATTGCGCTTTTCCCCCTTTCGAGACTTCCGTCAACTGTTCATTTATACTTTGTGGTGGCTATGGATGGTGGCATTGCATCCCCGATTCACCACGAAGGGTAGGCTTGAGAAGTAGCAAATCAGTTATAAAATTTTTTGTCGCGCGCCAGAATTTTTTTCATTTCTACCAAATTGTCTGCCTTTGAAACGTCAAATTGGAATCGAAATTAGAGACACGTTTAAGTATTGCAAGGATGTTTTGCCGCAACTAAAAGTGTATAACGAAAATGAGTTAAGCTTTAGTTTGTGGCGCATAATTTTTTTTTTCTTTGTTTCGACAAAAAATCTTTCTCATATCAAATGTACAATAAAAATCTGGAAAAAGGTTTCGAATTGGTAATTTTTCATTTTATGCCGAATTCAAACATAAGGCATGACGTTAGCCTATACAATCAGGAGCTATTAAGTGAATGGATACATTAAATATGATGTTGAGTACGTTGCCCATAGAAATTCACTCCCGCGAAATCGAGTCGAATCCTGCAACCAGTCTCAGAGGGTCTTCTGGCAAAACGTCCCTCTCTCTACCTAACGCTGCTAGCATTTTCCTGATGAAGGTAATGGGGTGGATGACAAAGCTTGTAGGGCTTTGGTTTGCAACTGAACAATTTTGAAGCAGATTTGGTATATATGTGAAAAATTATGTTTTCAGGCTCAAGAGCCCATATACTCGTAACTCTTGGAGCCGTAGCCGTTATGCTATACTGATTGCGTGGGCGACAGCAGTAGTAGGAGACTTCGGAATGGTCTGGAATTTTTCAAGATTTTTCACTGGTTTTTGATCTCATCATTTACCATCCACCATTTAAAGATTATTATGTATAATATTTTCGAATTTTTGACGTACCAAGACATTGCTGATAAAGAGCGAATCTCATCTCATTAAATAAAAAGTCGGCTTAATCGCACATCGCTAACCATATCACTGCTGACAGTTATGATTTCAAGTTGTAAGAATGTCATTTGCTATTTTGGAATAAGTGGGAAATTTAGTAGTAAAATCCTCTCTCGATGAACAAAACTCACACTTTTTAAATCTCTCATCATGCCTCTCTCTTATTTAATGGCGCAGAAGCTAGGACGATAACAACATCCGATGAGGCGTCCCTTGGAGTCTTTCATAGAAAGATTTCGCGGGAGGTTTCCGGATCTTTGCACATTGGTGAGGGTATCGCAAGTGATGGAAGAATGAACTGCATGAGCTTTACGACGGCATGGACATAGTGCAGCGAGTAAAGATCCAGCGGCTCCGCTGGCTAGGTCAGTTCGCCTGAATGGATACCAAAGCTCCGGCTCTGAAAGTATTCGATGCAGTACCAGCTGGTGGTAGCTAAGGAATAGGACAGACTCCTCTGCGTTGGAAAGATCATGGGGAGAAAGAATTGACTTCACTTGGTGTATCCAACTGGCGCAGGTTAGCACGAGAAAGAAATAACTGATGTGATGAGGTCCGGAAAACGAGTTCTTATTAGCGTTTGCTCTTTTAATGTCTGTGCTACAAGTAACCGTTACATGCGCAAAGTTACAAGTAACACTTCTGTTTTGTGTGTAAACAACTTTTCCACTAACAACATAAGTGACAAAAGCGTGTGTCAAAGCGTTAGTGGTGGCAGCAGCAGCGTGTCTTGACAGCTGCATAAGAGTATGAAAATCGATTTGGTCACTTCACATCAGTACACATCACTTCCACTTCTTGCGCTACTAATACGATTACGGTGTCAAATGCAAACGTCACTTTAATTAACGCACCCAATGATACGCAAATGCCAACAGCGTCACACACTCGCCCGCACCACGACACACATGCCCACATCCCCATTCAAGGGGGTGTCGGGAGTTTAACTTAAATTACCATCCCTTATCATGCAAAGCTGCGAATTGGCTGGTGGTTGACTCACACAATTCAGTTTGTTGAAGCGTGAAAATAGCAGCCCTCTGTTCCCACCTCGAGCTGTTCTCATCCCACAGCGAGCCCACATGTGTGCTTATCTAAGTGTCTCGCCCTTTTCAAAGCACTTCGAGGTGTTTGGATGACTGTTGGTTAGATATTCAAATTTTATACCCCACAAAATTTTCATGCATTTCTAAGGGTTTGTTTGTTTTGCCAAAGCTTGAGATATCTCTAGAAAAGCAGTAAAATAAGACGAAGTAAAAGGAAACAAAAAACACAGCGAAAGCGAATGCTGCAATAGCCGCATTATTTCCAGTTTGTTTGCCTACATATTTACTTCTAGCACTTATTTACATACTAGATTGTGTTTGAGGTTATATTTGGACGAGTGAATTTTTCGTAAATTTGATTTTAGTAGATGTCTCACACTTTGTTTCATTGCATGGTGTTCCGAGCCCTTGTCTCTCAGGCGTTTTGACGTCACTGATATAAGCTAATCCTTAAGGCGTACCAAAATAAATAGATAAATTAAAACTTGTGCTTGAGTGAAGTGCAAATATTAGTTCGTGTGCTTGAATATAGAAAACGGATGAGCTTGCACACATGAAGGGCATCTTAAGTTAGGTTAGTTTGGGCCTTTGTGATTGTGATAGTACAGTGTAGTTAACAATTTGTTCTCAAACTGAAGTGCGTCAGGCTCCCAGCATTCATAGGTGTGAGTTCTTTAAGTTTCTGAAAGAAATGGATTATACCCTTCGCTTAGACAAAGGCGAACAGTGGCAGAGGAGTTTTTATACAGTATCTTGCTTTTCCACATCCTGATAGCTTCTGCTTAATGTCTAGTGCAAATGAGAAGAGATTTTCTGCGTGGAGCGCTTAGAGATGAGTGGGTTTTTCGTAATTGCAAAAAACTATTGATGAAAAAATCAATTGGAGACATGTACGTAAAATATGACGCATATCTAACTGGCTAGGTCGCTAGCCTTGTAGTTACTCTCTATGTTATCAACATCCTGGACCGCGTCTCATCACAGCAAACTTCCCGACAAGTGCAGAATTGAACATGAAACAGTGTTCCAAAGAAGGTCGACTCTGATGTACCGACGACAACTACAGACGCTTGAGTTAACGACTCATGACTACATCATACGCAGACAAGACGCTTATGCATATGACATTATCGCACCCTTGCGAAGGTCCATCTGCTTCATAACGAAAGTAATGGAGACTATCAGCGGCGTATAACCTCCGTACGTTATAGGTAGAGAGCCTGGACGCAGGTTTCTTTTGCGGTTGATAGACAGAATCATGTCTCCACCCTTGGGAGGGAGCATGCCCCACAGAAAACTCAGCGAATTTTAATTAAATATTTCTACTTATTTTTTGGTTGTACAGTTTTTCACTCTTTCACGATCGAATTTCCCCTACAGTGTCGCTCTCATTCTTATTTATTTGTTGTTATATCTAAGCCAGCATTACTTTCGTTGTTGTCGCAATCTTATAATCTATAATTCATAAGTGGAAACATAAATTTCATGACTAATAATCGCACAGCTTGTACAAATTTTCCCGCTCTTCAGATAGCTACGCGTATCACTCAGGTGATTTACCGATTCTTTTAGCATGAGCAAAGGCAAACTTTCCTTTAAAATTATAATTTTTCATTGCGCATATTTTGACTCTATCTTTACCAAATTTTTGTATTTTGTATTTTTTTTTTCGAATTAATACAATGTTTTACATTGGCTACTTGGAAGCAACACAGCCAATTTTCTTTGCAGCTAAACGATAATGAAATATTTCGTCGGTTCCTACTTTATCTGTGGACTATGGCTTGAGAGACCTGCAGACTATAAATTGAAATATTTTGAGAAAATTACCTGGTTCAGAAAAACGGTACACAGATCCGTAATCTACGACCCAAAATGCAGGCGGATTTTTATATAAATTCAGAGCTTCATATTTTATTTCGAAATGTATATCGCAAAAATTATGCATACCTGGAAAGAAACATTAGAGAACCTTAATTAGTTTATTATAAAAAAAATTTATAATTAAAATTTATTTTCATTTTGATATTAGCAGCCTTAAGCTATATACGGGATAGTACTTGGATTAACCGATCAGCTTTAAGAATTGAAAAAATAAAATAATTAAGTAAATGTAACTTACGCTAAAAGACTTGCGTAAAGCGTAAAATAAATTCCAGTCGACACTTAACATTTTATAAACGAAATGGGAAAGGAAGCGATTTTAGTACGAGGGGTGCCCTTTATATGTCGGGATTAGAGAACAAATACAAATTTTAGTCATCGAAAATCACTTTCAAAATATTCTCCATGAAGATCTATACACTTTTGCATGCGTTTGAACCAATTGTGGAAGCACTTTTGCCACTCTGAATGAGGTACCTCCAAAACATGCATTCTGAATGCCGCAACCACTTCTTCAGGTGTCGAAAAACGTTGACTTCTCAGTTTGTTTTTTACGCACGGGAATAAAAAGAAGTCATTCGGTGCCAAGTCAGGACTATACGGCGGATGACCCATTAATTCGATGTTTTGGGTGCTCAAAAATGCAGTTGTTTGAGCCGATGTGTGAGAGCTCGCATTGTCCTGGTGAAGAGTGATCCGTCTTTGGCGATTGGTTTTCCTAATTTCTTGGAAGACAACTGGCAAACAAATGGTTGTGTACCACTCAGAATTTACTGTTCTGCGTTGTTCTAGTGGTACGAGTACGGTTGCGACATATCCAGTTTTTCCGAAAAAACAGGCGACCATTTGCTTGGAAGCGTTTCGTGCGCGAACAACTTTTGTTGGATTAGGCTCATCTTGAAACACCCATACAGTCGACTGCTGTTTACTTTCGGGCTCATACGCGTAAATCCATGATTCATCACCTGTCACGATGTCATAGACGTGTTTCGAAGCCCCGTGATCGTATTTTTTGAGCATTTCCTTCGACCACGAGCCTTTTTTGAGCGACTGACAGATTGGGATCCAATGCGAACAAATTTTTTTGGAAGTCAAATGTTTATGCAATATTGAATGTATGCTGGTCCCACTAATGCCTAAGATCTTGCAATATCAGTTAGCGCACAGCATCAATGGTTTTCGGAACAACAACTGATTTTGGACGACCTTCACGAAATTCGTGTTAGAGTGACTTCGACCACGATTGAATTCACCATACCATCGATAAACACTGGTCCTTGATGGAGCTTCATCGCCAAAACATGAATTAAGTTCATTCATGCAATGTTGCTGAGTTAATCCACGTCGAAAGTTGTAAAAAATAATCGCACGAAAATGTTCACGATTCAATTCCATTTTTGGACCGAGATGAATCTTTTAAGTTACTGTAAGCAACATAAATAGCGCTGGTATTTCAAAACGTTCTGAGTACGTAAAAGCCAAAAAATGTCAAACTTTGCGATACCGCTGTCAGTTGCCAGATTGCAACACCAGGGTTGCCAAATCCCGAAATATAAAAGGCACCCCTCGTACACTGAAGAGTCGCTGCATGCCGATAACCATTCTTGATAGATCTGCTGGAGTATTCCATCTTATGGCCTTTTTACAGTTTTAACGACAGGGAATAAAAATTACGCTACGTTGAATTGAATTGATTTCTATCTGTTAGGGTTCAGTTAGTACCCTCACTAATATCTAAAGTTGCAGCTGGGATAACTTCTAAAGCTCTCTTGACCGAAGCTGATCCTAACGAGCTGACTTCATGCTCATTTACACAAACGCCACTGTTTCTTAGCTCGAAGAGACCATCTCGAGGATGCATCGTGCTATCAGAAGCTATCTATGTTTTCAAAAACAAGCTTTTGTGTAACTGGTTTCAGTGCTCCCTAAATTTGTAGTCCAAATTTAATTAACTCGTAGAAGCTTAATCTTATTCTGCATCACAAAAAATTTCAGATTTGTTTTCCAATATAACCAAACTTTCTTCTGCAAATCTCGCTGCATTATTTTCGTTTCGGCAATCGATATTGTGCTATGTTTTTGGGGTGAAAAAGCGACCCGAATGCAAGGAATATAGCACCACTTATTTTCTAGAGAAGCGCAGAAAAGATGGAGCTCTATTTCTTCGTTTGCCAATTCGAAAACCCTGTACCGCCAGTACAATAGTCGGAGGGCTTAGAAAGCCCTGGGGGCACCCCCCCATTCAATTTACAAACTCGCCATGTTTACCGGTCATTGGACGAACGGCACAAACACAGAAAAGCTAGATTTACTATTTAACCCCCATGCAGAAGCAGTGGGGCCTTTTCAGAGAAGGAGACTGTGCGCACATTCTCTCTCCGGGCTTGGTAGCTAGACGATTAAGGTCACTGGGTGCTCCTTTCTGTGATAACCTGGGGTTGTGCACCAATCTAAATCTCATCAATCTTCTCCGGTGCATTAACAGCTCTGGCTGGCTGTAGATATCTGCATGTTAGAGGTCTCATAATAGTATCAGAACGATGCTTTTTTGCTATTTGGCGAGTGTCAGAATGGTACTTCAACCATTTCACTTACCCACCTACCTACGTAAGGAATATTATACACTTTCTTGACTATTTTGAAAACACTGAAACCAATAAAAACCATGTCCAAATAAAGTCTTACAAAAATGTAATTCCTCTATTATTACACTTAGTGTCTTTCAGCGCAACAAGGCTATCGCAAGGCTGATCTGTTTACAGAAGCAAGAAACTTTCGGAAGAGAAGGCTTTGCACTCACATTCATTCGAAACTTTGTTTAGCGTACTAAGGAGGTGGATGCTCCAAAGTTCCTGGGTAAAACACTATTTAGTTTGCGACTACCAGTGAGTTGTCATTTGAGAAATAAATGAAGTATTTGAATCCCCCGTTGTTCCATTAGTCGGTAACAGTGCGACCCTCTATATATAGTCATCCCTCCTCTTTTCTAAGTAATTCTTGGTCCCATGCCCAGAAGAGTTGAGTTGGGTATTGTCTCAGCCTCCAACTCGATTTCCGTGCGTACTGCTTATACTTACATACATGAACAGTAGTCTTCTGCTGGAGTTATGAGTTTAAGGCTCTATTTCGTACGACTTTAGGGCATTGGTCTATAAAAGATCTATTCAAATCTATCAGATATACCTAACCTAACCTAGGGCATTGAATATAGCGCGACTACAAATTACGAGGAAAGGGACCCCCCTAACGACAACGCTATGGGCAAAAAGTAAGGTGAATTTATTTGTCAAACCTCGCGGGATTAAAATTTCTCTCTACTTATTTTTTCATGAGCTGGCAGCACTGTTAATAACATCTGGGTCAACTTTCATGTGAATGTCATTATCAGTAATATATTTACGCTTGTGTTTACCAAACGACCAATAGTGCATTTTTCGATTTTTAAAATGTCTGATTTGATTGAGCAGAGAAGTGCCATCAAATTTTGTTTGCGGAATGAAATTTCGGCTGCGGAAACGTTTAGCATGTTGCAGAAGGCATTTGGTGATTCGACCATGTCGCAGAAAAATGTTTATAAGTGGTACAAAGACTTCAAAGATGGTCGAGAACGTGTTGATGACTTGGAGCGCTCCGGACGACCATCGACGTCAACAGATGACCAACACGTCAATAAAGTGAAGGAGTTAGTGCTCAAAAATCGTCGGTTCACTGTTGAAGACCTTACTGATATGTCGGAATATCAGAAGGATCTGTGAAAACCATTTTGAAAGACCATTTGGGCCTACGAAGAGTCAAATCTCGTTTGGTACCGAAAACTCTCAATTTCTTGGAAAAAAGTCGTCGCGTTGATGTGTGTGAAACAATGCTTTCAGACTATCAGGACAAGCTCAAATGCATCATTACGGGAGATGAGACTTGGATTTATGCTTACGACCCTGAAACAACCGACCAATCAAGCGAATATCGTGCTAAAGGCGAGGCCAGACCGAAAAGAGCACGTCGAAGTCGTCATGCTGACAGTTTTTTTCGATTTTCGTGGTGTGGTGCACTATGAATTCCTTCCACCTGGCCAAACTGTTAATAAGGAATATTATTTGAGCGCTACGCTTCGTTTACGTGAAGCAATTCGTCTAAACAGACCAGAATTATGGGCCAACAACTCTTGGTTTTTGCATCACGATAATGCACCGTCTCACACTGCACTCGTTCTTCGTGACCATTTCGCCAAAAATTCCGCATATCGTTCCGCAACCACCGCATTCGCCTGATTTGGCTCCGTGTGACTTCTGGCTATTCCCAGAACTCAAGAGACCACTCCGGGGAACGCGTTTCGAGTCGATTGAATAGATAAAAGCTGAATCGAAGAAGGTGCTGATGGCTATACCGGAAATGGGCTATTTGGCATGTTTCGGGGATTGGAAAAATCGTTGGCAAAAGTGTAATTCATCGAGAGGGGATTATTTTGAAGGAGATGAAATTGATTTACAAGAATAAATAAAGATTTTTCATTTTACTACCAAATTCACCTTACTTTTTGCCCACAGTAGTATAAACATACACATGTATATGTATGCATGTGTATGTGCACCTACAGTTCCCGAAATTTTCGCAAAAAATTCGTATTTATTTATAAATGTTGCAAAGCAATTTACTCGTACAAACTGCTACGAGAATAGAAAGAAATTGTAGCACAACGCGACAACGTTGTTTATGAGCGACAAAATCCACAGCAACACGTACACCAACTCCATATAAAACCAAATCTCTTATTTTGCTTTCTCAAAGTGGTGTGAGTGATAGCAAAATGCCACATTAATACCAATTTAAGCGACTGCTGGCGTGTTAAGCATGCAACACATGCAACATATATGTACGTCATTTCAGCATTAAGTACAGAGCGTACATGTCTGTATGTGTGTCTGTAGAAGTTGCAACAAATGACAGACTCATTCCATTCTTCATAAAGCATCAGCAATCTTTATGCAAGCGCATGCTGCTGCTTCTACCTTCTCCGCTGCCGTGGCGAGTGTGCGTGGCATATGAATGAAGCAATTGATGCCACACGAGGCAACAGTGATATAGTATGATGGCAAGTGATGGCCTGCGCCTTATTTGTTTCTCGTTTTTTTTTTTTTTTGTGTGAAAAATGAACAAGCAATAAGGAAAGTCATCCGAAATGGAATAATATATAAACAAAAGTCAAACAAAAGAAAAAAGTGCTGGCAATGTTAATAAAATGTTGCAACATGTAGGTGCCATCAAAGTGGGAGCGGCGAGGTGGTCTGACAGCTTCGCCATTATGGTAACAATCTATTGAGGAGGATTATGAGTCATGCGCCCGTCTGCGAGCGCCTCAGATTCTAGCATAGGCGCACATACACACACATGCATACACATATTGTATTAATAGCCATGCACATATGTATGGATGTATGCACCACCTATTTATAGCGACGATCTTCCATGCCATAATTCACTTTATTATTACACCATAAAGCGAATATAGAGACAACAACAAGATATAGAAAAAAAGAAACACTTTTTAATATTGCCAACGAATTGCTCCAACGGCCGCCGCTATATTCTCCCACTTTCTTTGATATACAGACAGGCGTAGTGGTAAATCCACCACGAATGCCCCCAATATGCCTCCACATTTTCGCCCTGGATGAATACAAATGTGCTACGTGTGAATTTTTACCAATTAAATTGAATTTCCCGAAATGCATTTTATTTATTTTTCTGTTGCTGCTCTGGTGTTGACTTAGTTGCTGTTTTGTCGCTTCTAGCATTTCATTCACTCCGCCTTCTATAAGTATTCCTATATGTACATATATACGTATGTATATATGCGTGTATGCGTGTGTTCGCACATGTGCCATTATATTAAAACCTAAATGTCAAATGCTGTTTTGCATATTGAATGCTACAGGCGTTGTTGCTGTTGTCGTATATTTTTGCGGTGTTGCGGTTCTAAAATTGGTACATGAAGCAACAGCCATTGAGAACTTAAAAGCTAACTGAAATTATGTGAATTTTTAAAAACAAATCTTCCACCAATCGAGGTTTAAATTGGGTTGAAGTGGCGTCTTGTACATTGTCATACCACTGCTTGGAGCAGCTCTAGTGATTTTCATCCTTTATATTCTTTTATACTCAATCACTGATTCCATTTAATACTTGCATAGCATAGACGTTTATGTATGCTTGCTAAGTCGAATTCCGCAAGAAATATTCCTATGGGGAAGTACAGAAGGTTGTTCTCGGCATATTTCGCTTCCTGCACATGAAGAAGAAGCTCATCTTCTTTCATGTATACCCATTAGAACCTCGTGTATACCCTCCGTTAGACACCTGGGTCGGACCAGACTGACTTTTTCGACTTTGGGCGTGACTTTAACATATTTCTATATATTATAGCTAACGACTTGAGCTTTTAGTAGCTTCCTAAAATTTAAGTTTTCATCGATTTATTGGTATAACTTTTTAAAAATGATCAATGATTGAAAAAAGACCAGACCCGGATGCCCAAAGAGAGTTAATGTTGATCACTGAATCTTTGGAGAGATGTTCGAGCCATATTAACACCTGAGCCCTTTTCATCGAACTTTGAACAGATCTGCTTCGTTATCACAAATGTGGGTGATATGGTTCATTTGTCATATTCATTATCAATGAAAGTCGATAGTCCACGAAGAAGATAAGATGCCTACACTTTAGCCAGAATTCATGCACATTAACTTCAGCTCTTTTCTTACTAACTGATTCGCGGCTCAGTTCCTACGCATGTTCTAACGACCGAGAACGCAGGAATAAGAAAATATTAAAACTATAAAAAAATAAATAGTTGGCGCGTATATTGTTCCACAAGTGGAGGGACATACAGTTTTAAGCCAACTTCAAACGGCAAATGGTTTTATACTATGAGGAGTTTTTTTCATAGCAGAAATACACTTGGAGGTTTGTCATTGCTTACCGAGAAACGACCGCTATTAGAAAAAACTTTATCCATTTGCTGTTTCATGCACGGAGATTCTAACTTACGCACTCTCGAATAGTAGTCACGCACCATCCCATTCGGCTATGGCGGCCGCCAAGAATAAGAAAATATTACTCTAAGAATATTTTGTGAATGAGCCAAAAACTTGGGATATTTACAACCAGCAGTACGCCAGTTTCCACTAGGAAACATACGCGGCGTTTTGGATCCAGCATTTCAGCGCACAACTTTTTTTTTGAAATCGTCAAACCTGGGGATAAACCGACGAATCACGCTTGCTAATAGGTGTTACTAGGGTCTCAGAAAGCAAATGCGTAGCAGAGATCTCTCCCACCCGACAAAACTAACTCTACAAGACGCTGATCTTGTCCGTGTTACCCTATGGCGCGGAGGCATGGCCAATGTCGCAGACTGATTCTTCGGAAAATCTTCGGCCCTCTTCGTGTTGGCGATAACTACTACCGAATGAATCACGAGCTCTATGAGCTCTACGACGAGGTGGACATACATATGCCTCCATTAGAAGGATCAAGTTGAGGGCTCCCTATCATCGCTTGGTGTAACAAATTGGAGAACGCGCGTGCAAAGCAAGACGCCTAGCGAGACTTGTTACAGTCGGCCTTAATCCGGTAACGGGTTGTGATGCTTGATCAGGCCATATAAGTAAGTAAGTACGCCAAGAAAATCAGAAAGATTTATTTTAGCAGCTTTCGTGTAAGCGGACAGCAAATATCTTTATTAGGTTGTTAGCGGATTGGTAGCTATTGTTACGAGGCGGGTATAGAAACTGTAGCTAGCTAATTTGATCGAACGATCACAAAACCACAATTTTCTAGCTGATGCGCGTTTTGGTTGCAGAGGTGTTAGGCCTCAAATGTATTACATGTACATATGTATATGAGTCGCTTCCTTCCACTGGAATTTAGAATTTGCTGAGAATTCTGAACTTTTCGGCCGCCAGATTTCTGCACTCCTCAGATCTCTACTTATAGAAAAAAAACAGAACATCACGAAAACTTGGCCTAAACCTGTTAATATTGGTTCCGATACGCAATTATTATGTTTTTTATAAAGTTAACTCTAGCAACAACCTGTAATGGCGCACAATGTTAAACATTACTTTTGACACTTATGTGCATAAATATATGTATGCATTCACTTGTACTACATTACAACTATGTAAAGCCTGTAAATGTGCCTGTGTGGTATGTACATATTTACATTATTATTTAGAATCTTGTCACTTACGAGTATTGTGCACATGACACCTACAGCATTATGCAGAGCTTTCCTAAAATTCCACAACACCCCAAATGTCTTGTTAAGTGTCAATTGTAACAATGGCCTATTCTTCTCACCATTGAGACAACCAAACAGGGTTATGTGAGCTTATTGTCCGACCCATAATAACAACATTTACATAAGTATTCATGTGCATATGTATGTGTGCACGTGCACTTATGAATGTAAATATTTGTAAGTACACATGATATCATGGGCAGGGCAACTCACACATTTGTAAACGCACTCTAAATGGACAGTTGCCAAATGCTTAGATCGGTGAATAGATGGCATTACAACAATTCATGAGTTCAGTGGGATTGCGGGTATTCGCAGAATATGTTTAGTGGAACTTCGCTTGAATATTGTGTATGCTTGAAAAGTGAAAATAGAAAATTGAACATAAAAATGTCCAGTAAGTGAAATACAACTCGAGCTAAATAGACAAAGCGCAGTTACAACACAAAATAGACGGTTGTACAACTACCTACTTAAATACATACATACATACATAGCAACATATTTTATATAACATATCAAATATTCCATTATCGGAAAGCTTAGTGCGGAGTCGCGTAAGTTCAGCAACAGATGAAGATGTAAACTGCAGGCCAAACAAAGCAAGGGCGATGTTCGGGCGGATGCATACGGTATGGGCGAGTTCACAAATCTCCAGATGCTCTAAACTACGAATATTCAGCTTATGTGTGAAGTCAGTATTGCGAAACATGGCTGGTCTGTAACACCATCTCATAGAAGCTACAATCTTTCGTCAACAAATGTCAAAGAATACTTGAAGGAGATCGATGATGCGCCAGCTAGCAGAAGCCGACATCACATGGGACGGCGCAAAAACAACAGCCCAGAACCTTGTACGATGGAAAAGTCTTGCCGTGACCATGTGCTCTCGAGCGGAGTGAACAAGGAAAACAAATATATGTATATTAGGCCGGGTCGTTTTGTGGGGAGGCAAAAAAATCGCCCATTGCTCTGTGAAAATCATATTCTAGGGATCAAAATAAGAAACTTTGCCGAAGGAACCATACCTCTAAAACGAATTCTGATGTCCCCCAATTTGGGTCGACCCACTAATGTATATAAAATAAAAGTGCTAAAATTGTTAACGATTTCTCGTATATTTCTCAACTTGTGCTGAAGTTTGAGAAAATGGTGAATATAAAATGGTAAGGAATGCTGAAATTCAAGTTGAGAACTACGCGTTTTTCACGGAAGCGTGGCATTATTCTGTATTACAAAATTCTGGGTGACAAAATTCTGTAAATTGCAAAAAAATTCTGCTTTTTAAAATTCTGCTTTTTTAAAATTCTGCTTTTTCAAAATTATGCATGTTTAATGCGAAAAATTCTGCTTTATTCAAGTTTTGTGATTTTCGTCATACAAGAAGTAACAAAATAAACATTTATTCCATAAATATACATATGTGTATGTTTAAGCGATAACAATATTTTAGTTTAGCCAATTACAATATTTTTTGGAACTCTTTTTAAATATGTAGTGTGACTTAATTCATTTCTTTTCTTAATAATTCTTCGCAGCTGTTCGTTTTTTTTAGAAGAGTTCTACGCAAAAATACGGTGGATTGCGTAGCCGGAGTTGGACTGATGAGGCTTATTTTTTTTGAAGCGCGGCCGAAGGCCGCCCACGCGAAAAGGAGTTCTACGCAAAAATACGGTGGATTGCGTAGCCGGAGTCGGATTGATGAGGGTTATTTTTTTGAAGCGCGGCCGAAGGCCGCCCACGCAAAAAGGAGTTCTACTCAAAAATACGGTGGATTGCGTAGCCGGAGTTGGACTGATGAAGATTATTTTTTTTGAAGCGCGGCCGAAGGCCACCCACGCGAAAAGGGGTTCTACGCAAAAATACGGTGGATTGCGTAGCCGGAGTCGGAATGATGAGGGTTATTTTTTTGAAGCGCGGCCGAAGGCCGCCCACGCGAAAAAGAGTTCTACGCAAAAATACTGTGGTTTCTATCGAAACTGAAGAAAAAATTATTATTATTATTATTTTTTATTTAATATCTCGAATAATATTAGGACTATGAATAAGTTCGTGCGGTTTTTTTTCGAAATTTGAATTTCGGATCATTCCCATGGCTTTTAAACGTTTGGAAATGGTTGATTGATCAACTCCCAAAGTTTTTGCAACCTCTTCTTGCGTTTGAGCCGGATCTTGATCGAGCAATTCCTCCAATTCGGTATCCATGAACTTTGGCGGCGCGGCCAAAATCACCACTTTTAAAGCGTGCAAACCACTTCTGGCACGTTCGCTCAGCTAGAGCATGCTCACCATAAACTTCCACCAAGATACGATGACTTTCGGCTGCTTTTTTCTTCATATTAAAATAATGAAGAAGAATTCCCCGCAAAAACACATTATTTGGCACGAAATTCGACATTTTCAAGTGTGGTAAAAATATTGTTGTTTACGCTTCAAATAAAAAACTTATACTGACGTTTGTGCCTTACGACAGTAGCTCTCCAATGAATGTTTGGAAATGTGGATCGATGGAATAATAATCAAGTTACGCCATCTGTTGTAAAACCGCACGAACTTATTCATAGTCCTAATAATTAATAAAAAAAAATAATAATAATAAATTAAATAATTACATTACCTCCTTAACATTGTTAACATTATATTTTAATACAGAATTTTGTAATACAGAATTTTGAAAGCAAAATTTTAGAAAGCAGAATTTTAAAAAAGTAGAATTTTAAAAAAGCAGAATTTTAAAAAGCACAATTTCGTTTTTAGAATTTTGTACAGACAGAATTTCGACACCAACCCGTTTTTCAAATAGTGGAGAATACTTTTTCTTGTGTTTGCCAAATTTTTTTTTACAAACTCAACACGCATGCCACAAATAGGAGAAGGAGCTCGGTCAACACCTAACATTTGAGTGAACTGTATTTGCTTTAATTTTCGCAAGGAATCTTACACCGATATAATAAATATTAGTTGCATAATATCGCACGTGGAGCAAGCGATTCTTTTGATAACTTCAAATTAAAAACTGCTTATCAGCCTCCCTGAGACTGCTCATTGATGGCACACACACGCACACAGCCATAAACTATGTATATATGTATATACATGAATAATAAATCTATAGGAGGATTCTGTTGGTAGGAGTAGTTGATAAATGTGCCAAAGATAAGAGCAAATAAAAGAAAGCCTAAAATGGAGAACAAATGCGTTTGTCAGCCTTTAAGTGTCGAACGCGAAAAATAGCACTACTAAATAATGTAATTTAAATTAATGTTTCCCATTAGAGAAGCAAGCAAGAAAGAGATTCGCGGCAAAAGAACGTTTGAAGTCAACACATTTATTTGAACAACAAACTCACACGCAACTCCATACACTCTCACGCGCGCCACCTACAAAGAAAGTTCAATAAGAATATGCCAAACCGATTGACTACCTTGCTAGCGTCGAACGTCCACTGCTTGAACCAAGCGCATACATGCATACGTAGCTGTTTGTATGTGTGTGTGTTTTTGTATTTGTTTATATGGGCATGTATGTGCCCCGAATGGAGCGCCGTGGTCGTATGTGGGTCTTTGGAACTGCCGGTTGTTTATACCTTGTATGTACGTCTGTTTATAGGCCTGTGTGTAGTACTACGACTGCCGTTGGTACCACGCCAGTCATTTAAATGAATCAACAAAATGTCTAGTAATAGCACAAAATTGAACAGCAAATATTTATTTGTATTGGCAATGACCGTAGTAATGGTTCCCACATCCAAGCAAGTAGTTTTATATAAATTTACTAAATACGCGTACATTAGGCCGGGTCGATTTGTGGGGAGGCAAAAAAATCGTCCATTGCTCTGTGAAAATCATATTCTAGGGATCAAAATAAGAAACTTTGCCGAAGGAACCATACCTCTAAAACGAATTCTGATGTCCCCCAATTTGGGTCGAGCTTTTAGTTTTTTTTGTGGGGAGGCAAACAAATCGCCCATTGCTCTGTGAAAATCATATTCTAGGGATCAAAATAAGAATCTTTGGGTCGAACTTTTTAGTTTCTTTTCTATAACTCACTTAAATTAATTTTTTCATTTACATATGTTCTGACTAAATAAATTTCTTAAGAGAAAAAATAATTAGATATTATTATAAATAAATAATAAATATTATTATAAATAAATAAAAATAAAAAAACATAGCCATTTAGCTGATTTTTTCATGTAAAGACCAAAAATGGTGATATTTTGAAATGATTGTATGGGGAACCACCAAGGGGAGTTCCAGGGGGTGTGTCACTGGCATGCGTGGATCGGCCGTCCAAAGTGAGTGGGGCTCGGTCATACATTTGGACTCGCTTGGAGCACTCTAAATGGGTCAAGGTGGGATTTTTCAAAATTTGCCCCTACCCAAAAGTTCGACCCAAATTGGGGGACATCAGAATTCGTTTTAGAGGTATGGTTCCTTCGGCAAAACTTCTTATTTTGATCCCTAGAATACGATTTTCACAGAGCAATGAGCGATTTTTAAATCGACCCGCCCTAGCGTACATACATATTCATATACTCGTATGTTTGCAATCGCAGTGGGCATACCATCAAGGAGTGAGAAGAAAATGAAATTAATCCCGCATCGCGTATTCCAGGCACGTTCTACAACCATCCATACTTTCCGTGGACTTGCATACGTATGTATATATATGTGTGCATGTGTGCGTAGGATACTACTTAGCTGTATTTTGCTATTTTGCAGGCTTCTTGTTCGTGATTGCTGCCCATAGTTCGTTTTCTTCGCTATTTGCTTTATTTTGACCCTGTTTATTTATTTACTTTTTGTTTTTGTTGTATTTATATGTTGTTTGCTCAAGTTGTTGTCTTTTGTTGCTGAGTTTGTTTTCGAATTGTGCTAATATGTGTTTTCAATACGTTTTTCTAATTTCATTATTTCCTGTTGTATGTAACTTCTTTTCTTCTATGGGCAGGCTACCATTCTTTCGCTTCCGGTTACTACTTTCGAAGCACGCGCCTTCTGGTTTCGGCAATCTTTTGCAACTCAAACAAAACAAGGTAAAGTGAATGAATGAATTTTTTTCTGTCAATGCTTCTACGGCTTTTTTATTAAATGAAGAACGCGCACTAAACAGAATGTCTATACGGGATCTGGTAAACATCTTCATATCGGATTAAATGAGAAACTACAGTGGGATTCTTAGATCTTAAGCTGCAAAAAATGTCTTGGCTCTTAGCAAATCTTCCGCCTAATCCCATTTCGTTTAAGTCAACTACGTTCCATAATGAAAACTGCAAGATATTTATGAAGTAATAAACGCAGTCAACGAAAATGTATTGACGAATCGAGCTTTGAATACTCAGAATTAATTTTGCTCTTGCCGGTAAAATTAAATGCATACATACAAGGTGTGACTGTTAAATATGATGTTTGTAAGTTTTTATTTTGTATTTGGAAATAACTGCCTTAATAGTTTGCTTCAAAGTATATTGAAGATTGACACCATAATTCATTTTTTTTTTATTTAGCATATATTAACTCATTATAACTACACTAACCAATCCTGCGTCTATTCTTAAGTCTGGTTGGCTTCTTCTATGAACTCCAACTGAGGGCATGCCAGTTTCTCTTCTACAGGTGCAACGTAGTATAATCCTTTTTGTTTTAATGGAAATTGCCATCGCACGGCGATTAACAAGGCTGACCTAATATCGGGATGCTGTACTTCCCATTTTCCCATTACTTTGGTGCCTTCACATCGCTTTGTTCTTTTTTTTTTTTTAATTTCGTTTTTTGGACAAAAGCCATCGAGAGCCATCCAAGAGAATATGAAAAAAATGTTTGTTTACCAAATTTTTTCTATTTTTGGTAAATTTTTTTTTTTATTATTTATTATAAATTTAATTTTATTTAATTTTTTTTATTTCTTTTGGTGAAAACAAAATTGTTTTGTCATTTTCAAAGCTACTTCGCTTTCAAACTTTGTTCGTATTTGTTTTTTACGTTTTTAGAATAAAAAAAAAAAAATTTTATGAAAATTATTAAAAAAAATATTTTCTGTGGAAAAACATTGTATTAATGTTGTTCAAAAGTTTTTTTTTTATAAATTACTGAGATGATGCTTAGTAATCCCTGATAGTTTCATAGTAGGAGTCCACTCATTTTTGGAGTTATATTCAAGTAAGTGCAGCGGACCACGGAAAAATTTCGTGTATTTGCTTACTAGTGTACGTAGCGAGGTTTCGATCGGTTTGCAAACGAATGCAATATACGAGTACATAATCTATTTGGCCGAGCAGTATTCTGGACTGATTTTCTACTTGTTCACTGAACGTTTTTGAATATAACTGGAAAAACTAATGGAGTCGGACTGTGAAACTTTTAGGGATTACTGAGCGTAGTCTCAGCTAATAATAAAAAAACAACAAAATAAGGAAAAAATCCGAGGGGATGCTTTTCACAAAAAAAACCATGTTCTCCAAATACTTTGAACAAAAAAAAAATTGCTCTAAATATTTTGAATAAAAAACAAAAAAATGCCGAAACACTTAGAAAAAAACCAACAACAACAAAATTTGTTCCAAATATTTTGAACAAAAACAAAAAAAAACGTCCAAGTACTTTAAACAAAAACAAACAAAAAACACAAAACTGTACCCAAATACTTTGAACAAAAAAACATAAATATTTCCCAAATACTTTAAGCAAAAACAAAAAACTGTGTTCTAACTACTTTAAACAAAAAAATATTAATATAAATATAAGAAAATCAACAAAAAGTTTATAAAAATGTTAATATGAACCCAAGGTGTTTCATTTTAAAAAACTCGATAGCAAAATTTTCAATCTATATATATAAAAATGAAATGATGTTCGTTTGTACGCATTTTTTTGGGCCGATACGAGGCCAATTTTATTCGTTCTTTGTTCATATTATAAGGATCCACTAGGGGAAGGTTTTTAGCAAAAAAAAATTTCTTTTAAATATTTTCTTCATATAAAAAAAAGAAAATATCAAAATATTGTACAAAACAAAACTTGCTCGATTGTTAGATTAAAGTAAGTTTCGAATCGACATTCATTTTATGTGTACAACTTTTTTTGAATTTTTCGTTATTGTATACAGAAATTTCAAATGATTCGAATGAAATTTTTTTTTTTTTTTATTTCTTCCATAAAATATTACACCTGTCGTTAGACAATAAGTAATTTGATTTACAAAAAGATGGAATGAGAGTGATATTGAAGGGACAATGCCCCCAAGCTCATTTAGAAGAAATATATACATATTATTTAAAAACAAGTGGTTAACAAACAATGACATATACGATTAGTTGACAATTGATTACAAGGATTTTGCAAGATCTGTTGGTGTTTGACGGTTAAGCCGACTTTGGGTAGATTTTTCTTTATTTGTTAGTCTTCTCATCATAGGATTTGTATGCGTTAATAGTCTATTTATGTGTCTTCTGTTAGCGCTTTGTATTGTTTCATCAATAGTATCGATGTCAAGGTCGCGATGAATATCTGCGTTAGGTATGTACCAAGGTGCATTAGTTAAGGTCCTAAGTATTTATGAAAATAATGTTTCAATTCAATTGAGCAATGCTTTCTTTGACCAATTCTATATGGAAATGAATGCGTTTGCAAACGATGTTTTCGGCTATGAACAAATGTTGGAATCGAATGAAAAGGGAAAGAAACGCGAAATGATAAAAAAAAATTTTGGAAAATTTAAAATGAATGGTGCTTCATTGGAAAAATTCAAAGGTATTAAGAACATACACAAGATAAAGTTAGAATTCGAATTTTTAGATTTATTTTGTTTATTTCTCATTTTTTCAGAAGTACACCACACAACAACTCATTCCAACTCTGATTTTGAAATCCTGTTGGAATTGGTGATCGATAATTTTGTCACTATAATGGTCAATGGAAATTTGCGTGTATCAGACCCTGCATATTATTTACCATATCAACTTTTTATGGAACATATGGACCAAATGAACACAAAAAAATAATTTAGTTTTGTTTTGATTTTTTGCAACATTTTGGTTTTCAGTTAATACAATAAAGCAATACTGTTTTTTCGTGAACACAAAATTCTAAATTTATTACGTTGTTTGTTTAGAATTTTTTTAGAAAAAAAGTAAATTTTTTGGGTTTGAGGAAATTTGTTTATTGTTGCTATTTGTGAAAGCGTAGATATTTGTAAGTATTTGACTATAATCCTAAAAGTTAATGGAATACCACTATGACTATGATAGAAAACATTTTTTCAAAGGGGTGTTTTTCGAAAATTATAAAAAAAATTCTTTTCAAAAATTTTGAAGAAATAAAGTAAAATAAAAAAAATTCGAAAGCATGAAATTTTTTCAAAACCAAATTTTCCTCAAAAAGATAAAAGAAATTTCTTCGAAGAGGTGTTTTTCTAAAATTACAAAAACAAAAGTTTCAAAAATTTTAAACAAATAAAATAAAATAAAACTTTTTCAAAGGTATGAAATTTTTTCAAAACAAAATTTTCTGAAAACCAAACAAAATTAAAAAAAAAAATGGTGTTTTCAAAGCATTTCATATTCCACTATTAATAGAGAATAAATTTTTTCGAGGGGGTGTTTTTCAAAGCGGAAAAAAATTTTTTTTAACAAATCAATTTAAACTTTTACAAAAGTATGAAATTTTTTCAAGAACAAAATTTTCTCAAAAACGTTAAATTAAAAAAAAGTAGTTTTTTCAAAATATTTAATAATCAGCAATTAACTGAGAAGAAATTTGTTAGAGCGAAGTGTTTTTCAAAACTTCAAAAAACACTTTTTAACCAAAAAAAATAAACCTTTTTTCAAAAACAACAGGAATGATAACATTGCCTAACAATTTCTGCACTTTTGCACAGTCTAAAGAGGCATTGATACAGAGTGTATTTCCAAACATAGTTCAACATTACAAAAACCATGATTGACTCAGCGAAAGAGCAATTTTAGCTGGGAAAAATAAGAACGTCAATGATATAAATTCAGCTATTTTAGATCAAATACCTGGTGACATAGTTGCGTATAAGTCAATGGACACTATTACTGACCAAGATGAGGTCGTAAATTATCCAACTGAATTCTTAATCTCACTCGATTTGTCAGGCTTACCACCTCATAATTTACGATTAAAAATTGGAGCACCGATTATTATGCTGCGCAATAGTAATGTGCCCCGACTTTGCAACGGTACCAGACTCGCTGTGAAGAAGCTAATGGGTAACGTTATCGAAGCAACAATTTTGAAAGGGAAGTACAAAGGAGAAGACATTTTGATACCCTGAACTCCACTGATTCCGGCGGATTTACCATTCGATTTCAAACGTTTGCAGTTCCCTATTCGCCTTGCCTTCGCTATGAGAATTAATAAGGCGCAAGGACAGTCTCTGCAAATGTGCGGTATTAATTTAGAATACCCAATTTTTTCTCATGGACAATTGTATGTAGCTTGCTCACGAGTTGGCAAACCATCGTCATTATTCACGCGAAAGATGAAAAAACCAAAAACGTTGTCTACCAAAAAGTGTTACAATAAAGTTCGAAAGAAATTGTATCAAAGAATTTGCTTTGTTTCGTATTAATTTTATTCTCTTTCAGCAAATCATTGAATTTATCGTCTAGCGAAGCGGGCGAGGGTACGCTAGTATTGAATAAATCTCAAAGTTATTAGATGTTTTGAAAAATTGTTTCAGTTTATTTCTTTTTATACTCAAGCCTACTTTTTTGTATTAATCTTTAAAATTATTGAAGAACAGAATAAGAATACTTGAATCAATCGTTCATTAATAAATTTGAAAGTTAAAAAAAACCTGGAAAGCATCCTGTCTAGATCAGAATCGAGTTCCTAACAAGTTTCAATGAGTAGATTCCAATGCCAAGTATTCACTAATGTTGAAAAATCTGTCTTAACAGCCGAGTAGTGGTAGCGAAAAACCCGAAGATCTCTTGAATTCAGTCCGTACGCATGGGCTTCAATTGGATGTAATGGCCACGAAGTACTTTATTCTCTGCGTTGCCACTCCTGCTAGTCTTTTCGACTTACATGTACCTCTCATACGCCTATTACGCTTATCGGACTCTTTCGTCCATTCTGAATAGTCATTCACTCATTCGTTTATACAACCATTTAAAAGCCGTTATCTATCAGCTCTTTTCCGGTACGTCTATCTTCGTACGGAAGGAAAATGTATTTCCTTTGTTTCGTATTTAAGTGCCGGAGAAGGTTTAAGGCGACGGATTTATACTTATAGTGCACGTTTTTTGCTCTTCACTGCCTACAGATTTAACGTTTTTTGCTTTGCATCAGAAATTTACTTTCCTACTGGTGACAGCTGTTGCCTTTAGCCTATCAAAAAGAAAAGAAAACACAAAACTAACAAAGGAAGCATCAAATAAAATGGAAATGCCTATTTTGTTTCGATGGCAACAAATGCCCATGCAAGCTTTTTACGTGCTTGCACAATATATTGTTTGTGAAGCAGCAGCACCTTTATCGAGAAAAATTGGCATAATTGGTTTCGTTGCCTACATAACGTACGCTAGTCGTACATTCGCATGTGTTGGCTGTCAGTTGAGTCAGTTACCTGGCAACACAAACGCCCGCAATGCGTGTCAGCATACAAAAAGTCCTTTGGCTCCACGACTCTATCGGCGTTTTATTGGATGCTGCCTTTTACCGTAGCTGTTATCTGCGCAGTTCTCACGCAAAATTGACCTACTTTCCGCCAACTGGCATCGCCATAAGTATCACCAATACTCCCCTTCTTTCCGCTACAGATTTTCACTTTATCTATATGACTGTACAATTTTTTAGCCGCTTTATGTGTTCAATATCTCTTTTTTCCGGAATGGGTATTGCGAAATTCGTATTACCTGCATTGAGTTCGATTTCGCTTCACTGAAACGGCTTTGCTCGTTAGAACAGCGCTCGCTTCGATATCGTATGTGAATTTCCATGAGATTGCTTTGTTTGTGCACATCCTCCGCAAGAAGGCAGCTGAAGTTGCTGGCCAACATTGATTTCCGGTAGTGGTTTCAGCAGCACACGGTAGCCGAAATTGGTAATCTGTGTTTGAGTTCGACCAGGTGTATTGCTAAAGCTGCGGGTTTCTTTAGGTGTGCAGACCGCAGGTTATTGTGGTTGCCTTTGAGTGACTTTTATTGCTTGTTTGTATGTAAATGTGATGTAGGTGTGAGTGATGGCAACTGAGGACTTACTCATTGCAAATGTCTTAATTAAGGTGTATTATTTTATTTGTCGATTAGATTTAATGAAAATTGTGTGCAGTTAAGTAAATTTCTTGGATAAACTGGTTGGAAAATCGAAAAAATGGTAGTGGAAACGTTTGCAGAACGCTGGTAAGAGAAATTCCTAAAATATATAGACAGATTTGCTCAGTAAACCACTTAGAAAGAAACTGTGCTCCAAACTCTAAAAATGTTGAGTGAAAGTGGAGAAAAAGTAAAATTTGTAAGAAAACCATTGAAATTCCTATTTAACAACTGTAGACTTAATATAATTTTTTTATAATCAAAAAGTATTTGTACTACGTAGTATTTTAATTTAAATATTTTTCCTTGCCTTTATTTCTTACTCCAAAACAATCCGTCTCCAATATCACGTTACGTATACGCCACAGTACATATTTACTCTCCAGGCAGACGAGCAGTGATGGAAGCATTCGGTCGTGTCAGTGCCAATTCATTCGCGCCAAAGCAAATAATTAAATTACCTTCAGCATAATTCGAATGCAGCCATACATTCAAATTGCATATTACATTGCGTCTTTCACGTGACATGAGCGCACATGCACGCATACAAACACGCTTTCAAATATATGTACATATGTTTTAGAGAGTAGGAGAGCGAAAAGTGTGCGAACATACTCGTTAACCTGTGACGACGACGAGCTGAAATGATGTTGGAGCGCGAAGGCTTATATGGAAACAATCAAATATCAACATCCGCACACTATACAAAAAAGCTACAACTATGCAACAAAGCAACAACTAGAAATCTAGAACAATAACAACGTGCTTTAAAACAGCGATAATCGTTTTATAAGTGGCACTCTGAGCGACGCAAACAACACTAGCAAATCGCGTGTGTCGCCAAGCCGTAAAGAGAAGTGCAGGAGGTCAGAATCGTACGGCAAAAGAATTGTAATTTCTAGTGCAGGAAGTGC
Source organism: Anastrepha obliqua (assembly GCF_027943255.1). Classification (NCBI taxonomy): domain Eukaryota; kingdom Metazoa; phylum Arthropoda; class Insecta; order Diptera; family Tephritidae; genus Anastrepha; species Anastrepha obliqua. The sequence goes on from NC_072894.1 coordinate 125,081,785, forward strand.
AAACAAGAAATTTTCACACCAGCGCAACAAGAAACAAGAAAAGCTGCGAAACAGGGAAGGAAGGAAGAGCGCAAACCGAGATCGTTGGCAATAGGCAAACACCATAGCAAGCAACAACAAGGGAGAAGAAAACTTTGGTTGAACGGAGCTGATTGAAGGAAGTGAGTGCAGTAGCATACCGGCAGACACTAGTAGCGGTGACGCCAAAGCAACAGCAGCAATAAAAACAACAGCAGTAGCACAAAAGCAATACAAACCATGGCCGTCAACATAATCAACAATCGATTCAGCTGAAGGCAAAGTAAAGGTGAACGAACATACGCGAGTGCAAGAAAGAATGCAAGAAAAAAGTTCAATGCAAACAGACTGCCGCATACACACACTTCGATCGGAAGATGTTGACGCAAGCAGTTGATTGTTTTGTCAAGCGTAAGGAAGTGGCTGGGAATAATAGTTTAGAAAAAAATATGAGAATAAAAATAAAAATGAATATAAAAAGTAAAACAAATTCAAATGTATAGCAAATTGTGCATTCCCTTCCATTTAGTTGAACATTTATTGATACCCTAGCATTCACAAGGACAACTCGCTTGCGCTGTGCCTATAGCAAATCCCTTTACGATTTCAATTGTACAGCAGATGTTAGCGCATACAAATGTTTTTCTTTTATAAATGCGTAGTTGTTATTTTTCTCAGCCGTTAAACTCAACTCTTTCGCGCAAAAATGTCCTTTTTTACTGCTCAGCATAAACTGAATACAAATAAAAAAATGAATAATAAGCAAAATTCTACTCACAACTACGTACATACATATGTACATATATGTAAACTACAGTTGATTGCTTTTTCGCGCCATTTCAAAAGAAATCCAAGTGAACTGGAGCGTGTAAATATGTGAGCAAGAAAAGCAACAGGGATGTGATGTACTTATAAAATATCCTTTAGCATACAAAAATTTAAGAGGAAAAGAATTGCCTAGAGTAGAAAGGCATACAACTTTTTCGAATTATACTCAATTAGGAATCGAAAGTTGAGGAAAATTTAAAAATATTATATAATTAAGCTGTAGCAAAAGATATATTGACCAAAAGCGATGGTTATGAGTTGGGAAGGTCCTTATGGGACAAACGAGGGAGGAAAATTATGAATGTTTTCACACGTCCTGTGCAAAGCTTTCAGAAATGCTGTCCACTTAAACGCTTCTTAATTAGACTGATAGAGACAATGGAAGTTCAAGGCAGATAATGCCGCTTTTCCCCAATACTCGCATAGTAATAATAATAGTTTATAGCCAAAGAAACCCAAAATCAAACGAGCCAATTCCTATGTAACATCTGCCGCTCAATTCGAAAATCCATACAATTTTGTACTTTTTGAGCTATCACCAAAAAAAGATTTTGGTTTAAAGAAAAAAAGTAGATCATGAATACTTCTAATATCTAGAGATTTCGTTATCCGAGCAAATTAAAGGCACTTAAATACTTTTTTCACTTTTAGTTAATATTTCAACATAATATAACATTTTCAATACATTTACAAAGTTCAAAAAAATTTGTTTTTGTTAGCAAAAATATCAATATATTCGATTTATGTTGTAAGAAATATATGTAGAATATAAGAAACCGACTTTTACAGAATTTTTGTTTTTACTAACTTCTTATAACTTACATATATAGAAAAAGATTGAGATGTAAATGAAAATCCTCAAGTAAATATAAAAGTTATTCGCGTGGGAATAAAATCACTATTGACCCTAACATTGACTTAACTTAAGTGAATTTTGCTTAACAAGGAGCCAACTCAAAGTCCATTTTTTAATCCTTAGTTGGTTTTCCCAATAACAAATTACTGAGGGTAGTAAATATGAAATGTAACACTCCATATTAGATAGTTAAGTAGGTGGAAGTGGCACTCAGTTTTAAACCAACTCACGTAAACCGTTGCCGATCTGTTGTGATACCACAGTAACAGTTTATATGCTACTTCTCGTTAAATCATTTTGTTTTACATTTTTTTACATCCCTAAGGTCCATTAAAGAACAATGGAATAAGGTATCTAAACTAAGATAAGGCCGTGCCATACAGAACAGTAACAAAAAAGATGTCTGACAGACTCTTCCTCCTCCTCATTCTTGCAGCTTCTGCAGTAGTCGAAATGAGGTACGTTCAATCTTGGAGCATGTCGACCTAGGAGATAGTGGCCCGTGAGTAAAGCAACTAACATAGAGACGCTTTTCCTCGGTCGAATAAGTAGCGTCTGTGTGCGCCTGGCGTCCCATTTAAGCCAAATTCTTTTTGTAGCGTTACATGTCAGGCAATCAAACCCGTTTCGTATGGAATTAAGCAACATTGCTGCTTGCCCCACGCAAAATGTAGGTTGAGAGGGGTATATCTGCAATATCCCTACCAGGAGGGAGGCGAGTGTTAGTGCCCCCTCTCGTTAATTTGTCTGCCTTACAATACCCTGATATGTCACTATGCTCTGGCACCCATATCAAATAAATGAGAGTACTATATATTACGTCACATTAATTGATGTCCGCTATTTGCGAGCAATAATGGAATTAGTGGCATCCCCACCAAGAGATTTAATCGCTGCTTGGCTAACAGCATAAATATAGGCTTCTCTAAAGTTAGTCACATTTTTGCTTAACCAAATAGATACCTCATCAATGGCTAGAACTTCAGCCTGAAATAAGCTGCAGTGATTAGGAAGACCAGCCGAAACGCTCACTTTTGGTTTTTTAGAGTCGACACCAAGGCCAATTTATCGTCAAGGTATGAGCCATCGGTGAATAATCGTAAGCAGCTTTCCAAGGAATATTAATCGAAAAACGCCAAACCAGATCAATCATGTTTTGATAGATGGAAGACACGCTTCTAGTGTATTAGATGTACGTACGATCCGAGGACCCAACATCGACTCGGATCATTACCTTGTTGCAGCCAAACTGCGCACACGCCTCTGTGCATCTAACAACGTACATCGACCTCCTACGCAAAGAATGTTCGACATCGAAAAGCTGCAATCACAACAGACAGCCAGAAGATTCGCCACTCGACTCTCACTCCTGCTCTCAGAGAGCACTGCCCAACAAACCGGCATGCACGAGCAATGGAGCAACATTTCTCGTTCCCTACGTACCGCCGCCGAAGAAGAAATCGGATTCCGGCGAGCCCGAAAAAACAATTGGTACGACGAGGAATGTCATGCTGCCGCAGAAAGAAAGGATGCCGCCTATAGAACCACGCTGCGATCGGGCGCAACGCGAGCCATGTGGGATTGCTGCAGAGAGTTAAAAAAGGAAGAGAAATGTATTATCCGAAAGAAGAAACGAGAGGCCGAAATACGTGAGTGCGAGGAGCTTGAGATGCTGGCCAACAGGAACAACGCCCGAAAATTCTATCAGAAAGTTCGGCGGCTTACAGAAGGTTTTAAGACCGGGGCGTTTTTCTGTAAGAACAAAGACGGCGAACTGGTGATACCCCAATCGACGACGACGGAATTAACTTTCCGCTACCCGACCATGACGAGGTGAGAATAGCGATAACGCGGCTAAAGAACAACAAAACCGCGGGCGCCGACGGACTGCCGGCTGAGCTATTCAAACATGGCGGCGAGGAGCTGGTAAGGTGCATGCATCAGCTCCTATGCAAAATATGGTCGGATGAAAGCATGCCTGCCGATTGGAATTTAAATGTGCTCTGCCCAATCCTCTGTGCTCTCTGCTCGCGTATGCCGATGATATTGACATCATCGGCCTTAACAACCGCGTTGTTAGTTCTGCCTTCTCCAAACTGGATAAGGAGGCAAAGCGAATGGGTCTGGTGGTTAGGTTAGGTTAGGTTAGTATGGTTGCCCAGGGAGTGGGCACACTTGGACGAAGAGAGATTCGTCTTTTGTGATACCATTGTCAAGGAAGTGAGGAGAGGGGAAGGGCCGATGAGGTGCAGGGAGAGGGCGGGGAGAGGTGGTGATGGGAAGGTTAGGAGCGTGCGGATTATGAACGATGACTATGTTTGCGTCAACCGCTTAATGCTGCTGATGAAACTCATCAGATTTTTAATGTCAGCGCCAGCTATCTCAGCAGGCGTGGCAAAGAAGTAAGAGCCAAGATGCCTGAATCTTAGCCCCGCCAGGGCAGGGCAGCTAAGGAGAAGGTGCTGAGATGATTCCACCTCATCCTCCATACATCCAGCACAGAAAGGATTCGAGATGATTCCAAGTCCCACAGCATGCATTCCTCGCGCATTGTGTCCTGTGAGAGAACCCACTAGATTGGAGAGCTGATATTTTGTCAGCCTCAGAAGCTCACCCGAGCGCCTTCGGTCCACACGTGGCCAGAAGGATTTCGCGACTTTGCACGTTTGTGCATTTTCCCAGCGCTCGCTGAGTTTGCGCGATGCCCATCTTTCCAGGAGCAGACCGCAGGTAGTCAGGGGGATTCCAATTTTCTCCCTCCGCGGGGAAATCACCTCACATGTCCCTTGTCTAGCCAGCTCATCCGCCTCACAGTTTCCCCGGTTGGTGGTTATCGAGGACAAAACTAAGTACCTCCTGTCTTCAAACATACAGTCGGCGCACTCGCGTATCGGCACCCACGTCACTGTTGACAGTTAACATTTCGAGGTTGTAAAAAACTTCGTTAATTTAGGAACCAGCATTAACACCGATAACAATATCAGCCTTGAAAACCATCGTAAAATCTCTCTTGTCAACAAGTGCTACTTTCGACTAAGTAGGCAACTGAGCAGTAAAGTCCTCTCGCGACGAACAAAACTAACCCTCTACAAGACTCTCATCATGCCCGTCCTAACGGACGATGACAACATCCGATGAAGCGACGCTTGGAGTGTTCGAGAGAAAGATTTTGCGTAAGATTTTTGGACCTTTGCACGTTGGCAACGGCGAATATCGCAGACGATGGAACGATGAGCTGTATGAGCTTTACGACCACATAGACATAGCGCAGCGAATAAAGATCCAGCGGCTACGTTGGCTGGGTCGTGTCTTCCGAATGGATACAAACGCTCCGGCTTTGAAGAGGAAGGGCTCCTCTGCGTTGGAAAGATCAGGTGGAGAAGGACTTGGCTTCACTTGGGGTGTCCAATTGGCGCCGGTTAGCACGAGAAAGAAACGACTGGCGCGCTTTGTTAAACTCGGCCAAAATCGCGTAAGCGGTTATCGCGCCAATTAAGAAGAAGAAGGATAACAACACTACGGGTAAGCCCTTTGAACAGTTCGTGCAATAAGTGATACTTAAAGAATTGCGCTATTTGGGTCGCACCAGGCAGCTTTAAATTTTAATAGAGAGCAGTGGTGATTTAATTAAGTATTAAATTTAAAAAATGTTTTGTAAAAGAAATAATTTTAACTAATAATAACTTTTAAAACTGCAGAAATTGGCAAAAAGACTTTTCGAATTCAGGTGAGATAGCTGATATGTTTCATTCCCTGATACAAACGCACCGGCTCTGAAAATATTCGATGTAGTACCTGCTGCTGGTAGCAGAGAAAGAGCTCCTTTGTGTTGGAAAGATCAAGTGGAGGAGGTTTTGGCTTCCCTTGGTGGGTCCAACCGGCGTCGGTTAGCACGAGAATGAAACGACTGGCGCGCTTTGTTAAACTCGGCCAAAATCGCGTAAGCGGATGTCGCGCCAACCAAAAAGACGAAGGTTTGCATTGAGGCAGTTACAAGCAACTTTCATCTTAAGACTCGTATACGAGGTTGTATACATAGATATATGCATAAGTATGTAAGCAATATTATTTGAGGAGTTTAGTAAATATAGTCACCTATGTGTGAAAGAGGCATTACATCTGCTGATTGGCCAGAGGAACAGTTAATTAAACTTTCCGAGTTTGCGATCCATCTCAGTACTCAAGTGAGTTGTTCTACTCTTAAATGAAGCTGTCATTTACAAGCGAAAAATGTTTATTGAAATTTATGGGTATCATACAAACAGGAAATACTTGGTTATATTTTGCTTCATATAAATATGATACACGATTCATTTCGAAGATTTTGCTGCAGTGCCACTTATTTTTCTTAGCTTTCCTGGTTTTAATAAAATGTTAACTACGTTCGAGCTTTTTAAAATTTATTTACCTTTATATTAGACATTGCGACTTCGTACGCCTTTATTTTCAAACAGTAATATTGTATACATATAAAGTCAGCTAGCAGGTGCAAAGAAGAAAATAAAAGACAAGAGTTTGTTCAAATAAAATGTAAATTCCTTTTCACCTCGATTGCATTTAAAAAATAAAGTAGCTGAAGGGCAATTTGGGTAGATTATTTTACATTTATTTTTATATACAAATAGTAAGCCTGCATTAAAAATTGAGAACGGTATCTTAAATAACTAGTTTCGTACTACATATTCCGTAACTATATCGGAACTAGTGAACGATGCACAGTGCGTAAGTTCGTGCCCAGTTTAGTGTTAACAAAGCCAGCGCGTATGTATCTGACGTGACTTTGGAAACTATAAGATCAAAGCACAAAAGGATTGTGGCCTCATCCGCGTCTATTAACAATATTTGCCTCGATGAATACAGCTTCGACTAATGAACGATTCTTCGTTATAAATTTAACTTGGTGTTAAAAGGAACAGAGAAAAATAGATTAACGGTTGAGTGGTGGCCACACCTTTGCATTCTGTAAATCCTGTGTTCAAAGTACTGAGAAGAAATTATATTTTCTTTTTTTTTTACAGTACCCACCTCGTCACTAAATTCAAGAATGATAGAAAGAAGATTGTGCCCATCAAGCGTACGTGACGTCACGTTTTTCCGAGTTGTGCAGTGTTGCCAACCATTTGCTCTTCACAATAAATTTAGTGCTTTTTTATACCCAAAATGCGAAAATTTTGAAGTTTCGTGTTTGTTTCTTTTTTTTTAAATTTAAAGCTACCGAAACTTTAAGTTAAAAAAAACTATATTATTAAACAAAAAAGGTTAAAAAAGGTCACTCTGAGAAGATTTTAGTGCTAATGAACATTTTTTGACTCTTATAAAATTTAATAATTTGAAAGTGCAAATTTGATTTTTGGCTCCTTTTAAGGTTACGCAAGAATATTAAATCGTCTTCTCTCAACTCTTTTTAAGATTGAAATCCTTTTTACACATTTTAAAAAGCGTTGAACTTACTGAATGCTTGATTAAAACCATAGAGATGTAATCGTTTCTTCCGGTCATGAATCCTTAGTGGGACATAGGGCATCAAGAGGTGTATTCATTATAAAAACAAGCAACAAAATACCAGAAAATACTAAAGAAACCATACTGACATTTTTACAAAAAGAGTACCTTATCTAGTCGTATAACCTCAAATATAGCAAAAAAGTCGTTTCGTTAACAAAAGAGTCTCGCTTAACAAAAACACTCATACATTAAATTGTACATAAGCATAACACATTTATTAAAAAAACGCACATTCTAACGACAATTTGTCACGCATACAAAGTTCTTTAAGTAATTCAATAAAAATTTGGTGTTTTATTTTCTTTAAATGGACATTTTAGAGCATTTTTATATCCACAGCTCGGCAACACTGCAATAGCGAGAGAGAGATTTGACTGCTGAAAGCAGAAGAACACCAACAACAACTGCAATCGCGGGCAATGCTACCCGATGTTAAAAAAAGTAAAGCTAAATAAAATTGAGGGAATTATTGAACTAATTTTTAAAAATGTATATTTTACAAAATTATAAACATTAAATTTTAATTAGACCAGACTAGAAAAATGTCATGAAGAAAGATCTAAAACTCCGAGACTAAATAACAAAAAAAAATGCTAAATCAAATTACGAAAATGGTAATCTGGCCATACTGGAGCTAAAACCACGTAACTAATTGTAAAATTCGATGAGCGCAAAATGACGGCACCACGATAGGCGCAATCTCATTATTCTTTCCATCACGACTAAATTAGAGACCTGTGTGGAAGTGTCAGATTTTAGGCAAATAAAATTGCTACTCCCATAATGTAAAAAGTTCCTGTTCCAAATTTTGATGAATGGCTGATGTTGCTACGAAATTCACCAGAGTTTCATAGAATAAAAATAATTTAAAAAAATATGTATTTTCGGTCACAAGACAATGTAAATGATCAACGCGTTCGTCAGCTGTCGCGCCACAACGTCAACACAAGAAGAACTTTTTCATGGCAAAGTACACTGCGGTTTGCATAAATTGCCGAGGACCGACGACTACTAGAAAAAACTTTTCCTATCATTTGATGTTCATATTCATGCACGGAGATTCGAACCTACGCACTTCCGAATGATATTTACGCACCAACCCGTTCGGCTACGGCGGCCACTGAGGTAAATATTGTTCCATAATATAGTGGAATTTAGGAAAACAGTAGCTATCATCTTTTCAGCCGATTATGACACCTTGAGCTTCTTAGGCAGTGTTGCACGTTTTTGTTCATTTTTGTAACTTTGTGGACCCAGGATGGTAGCGGTGAACCCAAGTTTTGTCTACAGTAGTAAATACAGTAGTAAAACCTTTTTACCGATGCGATGCGCACCCATCTTGAGCTGACCTTAGTCATACCAAGATAATCATGGTGGATGTGCAAACTGGTCGTTGGCGATTCGCGACTTAATTCTTTTTCAAATGTGGATCTTCCACAATACGTTTATCTAATTTTTAGATAATATCTCAGGACATCGCATCAATCAATCGGCCTGCACGCTGATCTCCTTCCATTGACAATCTTGTTTGCTTGAGCGCACTAAGCTATCTCTTACGGTTGTACCTGGCAACTTCCTTGCTTACTAAAGGAGTTCATCAATATACAAAACTCAGTTTTGTCCATAGTTGATGTTAAATTTCAGATTGACTGTGGTAATTCTACTGTTTACGGAGAATGAAGTGCGGCTAGTATAGTCCCTAAATGCGCTAGTTTCGTCCTAGTTCAAAGGGATTCAAATTTATTATGGTGTACCTATATTTAGGTAACGGTATACTGCACGACTCTTTTGCAACGTTTACGATTTAATTGTGCAGTTCGATTTGCTATCATACCCAACCCCGGTCTGGCCAAATCTCACCTGCTGCCGAGCAAATCACCTGCCAAAATACTTCTGCTCAATCGAGGATAAGACGAAAGTAGCGGGCTACTGCAAAACTGCAATACCTTGGCTATAGCGCCAAAAATAGTATTTAGCTAGTAAGTGAACGCCGTGGAGAACAGAAACATACAGGGGATGAATGGTTGGGGCTGAACTCCATTTAAACAGCTAAGGCAGACATAGCTTCTCTGCTTAGAGACCACTTTGCCGTTTTACCTTTTTACTGATACATCCTTTTTGGAGAAACTTAAAATTTACTCACATGTATTTTATTTCTTTGTCAATACTAATCCTTTACCGAGCGCATACAAGAGAGAGCGGGGGAGCGGGAGAGCCAGGAGGAAGTTTGCCAACCAGCACGTATAGAAATGGCAGCGCGACACAATTTGGCTTAAAGAAAATCGGAGCACACAAATAACTACCAAAGCAGCATACACTTACATAAGCACGAGAGTGGTTACGTGAATTGGCAGCAAGGAATTGTATAACGATATGGATGCATGTTCGATTTTAAAAGTGCTGCTGCTAGTCGTTCAATGATCCTTATAACAGACGGCAAAATTTGGAAGTTTGCAAAGCTGTGTGTGTAGGTGCACACTTCTTCTATATATGTGTGTACATGCGCTTATGTGAATGTGGTAGTAGAATTGGTTATGGCGTTGGTTATTCAGGTTGTTCGTTTGATTGTTACAGTGGGAGTTCGTTTTATTTAGATATTCACACGTATTGGCATTCGATTACTGTAATGCCAAACTGTACTCGTACACCATCAAGAATCAGGGTAATGGTAATGCTTTTGAATAGCACGACAATCTGATTTAGTTTCGTTGTAAGCTTTTAAAGGTGTTTAGAGGCCAAACCAATAAGGATTTTACGACACATGAATGCTCGCAAATACATACTTAGTGCATACACACATACATATATAAAAGTATGGGTGTGTATGTGTGAAGCAAGTGTCCTCAGAGATTATGTTGGCTTACATATGGTTACCAAACATCTATTAGCCTCAAATAGCATTCACAGAGGTTAAACGAAATTGATACAATGCGTTTACGGTTAAGTTAGGGAGCTCGCAACATTGCAAAAAGGTTAGATCTGAATCGACTCTTCGAATTCTTCATTACCCACACATATTTAAGTAGAATTCAAGGTTTTTAACGTCGTGCAATCTCTTTGCTAAATGCCACTTTTCCTTGCTGGTCTGCTCGTAAGGATATGGGCACACCAAAACACATACGCGTTTTCGCTAAGCAAACTCTCTATGTCTGCAATGCAATTTTCCATATGCTTTTATCCCTTGCCAGAATAACTACATTTTATGTGTATGTAAGTGTTGGATAATAATATTATTAAAGGGTCTTATGTTCTCCGGTAAGTTACCCACACATCCCCCATAGGTGTAAATGCATGCTGCCACCCAACAACCAATCCATGCACACACACGATTGTCTACTTCCTCAACCAGAACTGTCTCGAATTCAACTATGTGTGTGTGTCTAACGAATTTGTTGGTTTAAAACTAGGTTGGGATTGTGGGCATGTAGAAGTCACTACTTTGAAAGTTATTAGACACTCAAATCTGCATAAATGTTGTGCATGTGTGTGGGTATGTGTCTCTGTGTGCTAATTGTTCCCTGCAGCAGCATGTTCTCGATAATTATGAAAGGTAGCAGACCAAATTAGTATTTAGTACTACAAGTAACAAGTTTGGCTGTAAGATAATCGTTTATTTTTAGCAGAAGTCGAGCAATCATGCAAAAAAAAAATTGTTGTTGAAAAATAGTTGGCTTTCAAATGCTTCTAACTGGCACCCGAAGGCTTTCAAGGCGTAGAAGAGCATAAGCAAAGGCGAGTAAAAGGAAATAAAGGGTGATGAAATTAGAGACATTGGATTTTAAATTGAAATAAAACAACGGAAATCTTTATTATTTTTGTGTAGAACCATTCATACCACTTATTTTTTAACGATAATCCCTTTCAAATATTGGCCGCCACTCCCACGTAATTCAGCCACCCGTAAACACCAATTTTGAATGACTCGCAGGAGGGAACAAAGCATTTAGACTTTACATACCCCACAAATAAAAGTGCAAAGATGTGATATCACATGATCTTGGTGGCCAATCCATTGGTCCCAGACGAGAGATAAATTGCTCACCGAAACGGAGACGCAGTAAATCCATTGTTTCACGAGCTGTGTGGCAAGTAGCGCCGTCTTGTTGGAACCAAATGCCGTGGAGATCACGGGCTTCAATTTTGGCATCAAAAAGACATTTATCATTCAATGTTGCATTAGCGTCAGCCTCGTCTTTAAAGAAATTTGGGGCGATGATTCCTCAGGCCTATAGCCCGCATCAAACGGTTGTTTTCAATAGATGTAAATGCTATTAAGAAAAACATTTTTCTAATAGCGGTCGCCCCTCGGCAGGCAATGGCAAACCTCCGAGGGTATTTCTGCCATGAAAAAGCTCCTCATAAAAAAATATCTGCCGTTCGGAGTCGGCTTAAAACTGTAGGTCGCTCCATTTGTGGAACAACATCAAGACACACACCACAAATAGGAGGAGAAGCTCGGCCAAACACCCAAGAAGGCTGTACGCGCCAATTATATATATATATAATGGCTGTTCTTGAATGGCTTCGGGTTACTTTTCAGCCCAAACTCGACAATCTTGCCAATTTACGTAGCTATTAAGCCAAAAATGGGCTTCCTCGCAGAACACCATAAATCGGCCTGAGCGCGCGATGAACACTTTTCACAGAGCGTCGTTTTTCGTAATACAATTCGGCGATTTGTAAACGTTTTTGAAGAGTAAATCTATCCGTGATCAAATACCAATGAATACTGAAACAAAGTACTTTACCTTTAAACAAGTAATTCTGGCCATCAGTGCCGTTAGATATCTAAACCAGCATAAAAAACGGCATTTTGAGCTGAAAAAGTTTATTTTCAATCACACGAAGAAATGTCTGTGTTTCATTTCAGAAATTTCGACGGCGCGACCGTGTTCACACAGATTTCTTTTAGTGTTGTTAGTTTATAGCACACAAAATTGAGAAGAATGAAAGACAAAACGAGTTGTCCGTCTCCCCTTCTTCCACAAGCCACGATTTGCTTCAACAAAAGTAACTCCTGGATGCCAATAAAAAGATAATGAATTCACATTCAAAATATGTAGTACTAAGTTCGAATTTAAAAAAGTATATTCGAACCCACGGAAAATACGAAAACTGTAAATGCATATTTTTTTTTTATATGAGGGGTATGGCAGCAGACTATGATGTAGCGAAAGTGGTTTCAAATTGATAAAAAATATTCCACAAAATATGCAGATGCAAGTATTTCTCAGCAAAATATACAATTTTTAATATTTTTGAAACTGGATTACTGCGCTTTTCTCGCAACTGAAATGCGTTGACTGGTATTTTCCGTTAACAGAAAACTGGCATCTTGCAGCAGCATACATAAATGTTAAAGAAAGTAAATTCTATTATCGCAAGCTTGCACTCTGCGAAGGCACTTCAAATCGACGTTTTCTCACTAGCAGTCTTAGCGAAAAAGTCACGTATTTCATTTCGCAATTTTCCTAAACGAATTTGCCACTGAAGTGAAATAGTGAAATCTGCGTCACGGCCAGGAGTTTTCTTTCAATGATTCCTAATCAAAGTTAGCTTTTCATTTCAAATAAGCACTTGCAACATATAGTTCGTCTCAACCACGTTTCTACATTTAACCAATTTCCACTAAATTCAAAAATTTAGCGCAATTATTGAAAATTATCGCAGCAGCGCTTTAAAATATCGAAATATGACCGTCTGCTGTTTGGTTCACGAAATAGAATTCAAAATACTTTAGGGTGTCCTAAGAGTTGCATACCATATTGGTGACTGAAATTTTTGCGACAAACTATGCACTATCACTGCTCCCTTAGCAAAATGAAAAATAAAAATCAATGAAAGAGTGGCAAATATGCGGCATGGCAGCAACAAATATTAGAGTATGTGGCAAGTTTTGAATACGTATACTTTCTAGTGCCAGTTGTGTCCTCTGGGAAAATGTTTCAGCAAAAAAAGTGTGAAAAATAAAAAATATTCTAGAATAGTTTGGCATTGCCCGAGTGCGAACGTTTCCCAACGAAGCGAATGTGTAAATTTCCCTCAATTTGTGACGCAAGTTACGTGCAATATTAAAATTTAAAATGCGCCACAAAAATGTGTATTTGGGGCAATTCGCACTGGAATAACAATTCAGCCACAGCTCAAAGGGGTTATTACATATATTTTAGTAATATGTAATACTTTTATACAAAAGTAGTTTCTAATCAGGACCGTTTTTATTAATTAGTTTTTAATCGAATTTATTTTATATTATTTTACTTAAAGTATTTTATATTAATTTATTTGTAATTTCGTTTTAGTTAATTAAATTTTAAATTAAATTTCATTGAACTTTAAATTAAATTTCATGGAATTTTTTTTTTGTATCTTTTTAATTTGTTTACGTAAATTTGTTATTAATTTTTGTTTTATGTTTTAGCTTTATTTTTTTTAGTTATTATTAATATTATTATTATTACAAACTGAAGCTTATAATTAAAATTATAAGCCTAGTTAGGAAAGCTATGGCTGCTATGGCCTTCAACTTCTTCTTATGATGTAAAATTAGTGCTTAATTAATGCTTAATACTAAGTCCTTCGACATGTTTGTTTAAATTTCGCAATATAATTTTGATATTTTTAAGAAAGCTATAATTTTTTTAATATTATCGATTGTGGGGTTAGAAATGCATTGAATGGGATCGGTGTTATGGAATATATGGTGTCTTAGTGAGTTCAAGGGATACCATTCGGACATAACGTGATTAATGGAGATCGGGGTGGAGTTACAAAACTGACATGTTCTGGGGGTATTGCTGTCGATAAGGTGATTATGGGTTAAATTTGAATGGCCCAGACGTACTCGCGTGAGTTTAACGAGGTCCATTCTAGAAAGTGAAAGGTTAGCGTGTTTTAAGAGGTTGCTAAAATCAAGCTTTTTAACATTTTGCGCTTTGTACCAAGTTAAGCATTTTTGCCAAGTCTCAGATTTATATTGTTTTATGAACTTTTTCTTGAGAAATTCAGCTATATCATTAACATTTAGATTAGTAGTTGTTAATATAGGAGGTATGGTGGCGTATTTAGCTGTGCTATCAGCAAATTCGTTACCCTTTATAAGGGCATGGCTCGGGAACCATATCAATAAAATATTTGGGTATTTTGTTTGTAAAATACTACGGATAGAACTGGGATAGTAATCATTGTTTTCGATATTGGATATGGCATCGAGAGATGGAAGAGAATCGTAATGTTTTTTTTTATTACTTTTTTTAATGTATTTTACTTTATTTTGCTTCATCTCATTTTATTTTATTTTTTTAAGTTGTTTCTTTACACTTTTATTTTATTTAATTTTTTCAATTATAATTTTTTAAGCTTTATTTATTATTTTGCTTTTTTCTGACGTTATTTTATTTTATTTCATTCTTTTTTTAATTTCTTCATTTTATTTTCTTCTTTCTTTCTTCATTTGATTTTCTTCTTTCTTTTTTTCATTTGATTTTCTTCTTTATTCTCCTTTATTTAATATTATTTTACTTTATTTGGTTTCATTTTATTTTAATTTTGCCTTATTTTCATTATTATTTCATTACTATTTATACCAATATTATTTTTTAATATTTTGTTTTTCTTAATTTTTTTTACTTCATTACATTCTATTTTTTTTTTAGTTTTCGTTTATTTTAATTTATTTCATTATACTTTTTTTTATACCATTATTATTTTTTATAATATTCTTAAATCTTAATTTATTTTGCTTAATTTCTTTTTGTTGTTTTTTTAGTTACACTTTATTTTTGTATCTTTTTTATTAATCTTTTACTTTTATTTTTTATTTTGAATTCTATTTTATTTAATTAAATTTTTTTTTTTTTTTTGATATCATTACACCTTATTTAATTATCTTTTTTATATTTATTTTTGTTCATTTAAAGTTTAAGATTTATTTTGTATCCTTTTTTAAATAAATTTTGTTTTACTTTATTTTATTTTATTTGAGCTTAATCCATCTCCGTTATTGCCGGAGATTACACATCCCGGATACAATTTTCAAGGGACTGTGCTCTGGTGGAGCGCAGTCCAAGTTCTACGCCCATGCGATATTTAAAAATCTGCGAACTATTGCACATGGGTCCAGTTGGTCGACTTCTGCATGCCTTATTTTATTTTATTTTACTTTAATTTAATTTAGTATAATTTTTTATTTTTTTATACCATTATTAAATTTTTATTAGCGACATATAATTTGTTTTATTTAATTACACTTTATATTATTATTTTTTATCAATTATTATTATTATTTTTTTTATTTATTTTATAATTTTAGTTTTACTTTTTATTTTGCAGTCTTTTTAATTTAATTTTCTTTTATTTTGATTAATTTTTTTTTGTGTATTATTTATTTGTTTAATTCATTACAGATTTTTTTGTATCTTTTTTTATAAATTTATTTTACGGTTTTTGTTTCTTTTTTTATTTCGTATTCTATTTTTTCTTTAATTTTATTTTGTTTTATTTTATTTTACTGTACTTTAATTTATTTCGTTATAATTTTTCATGCTATTATGATTTTTTGTACCGTTATTGAATTAAAATTTATTTTGTTTTATTTCATTTTTTCATTAATTCTCTTAATTGGTTTTTTTTGCTTTTTTATTAACTGTTCTAATTTATTTATTTACTTTATTTTTCTAGTTTTAGTTTTAATTTAATGTTATTTAATTTTATTTTGGTTTGTTTAAGTTTGTTTTTGTTTCACTCATTATATTTATTTTTTTAATTTTATCCGTTTTATTTTATCCCTCTATTTTCCCCTGGTTGGAATTTTTTTTTTTAGTTGCTTTAAGAAAGCAAAACGGTCTGAGCGGCGTGAAAGAAGGCTAAACATTTTTAGCAGCAAGAGTGATTATGGTTTTGTGGTCTCCCCTCTCATACCTTGCTCAAACCAAAACAATGAGGGCTGTGTGCTCAGCCCTTGAGCTCTTGAACGAAGACAGCTTTTAAGTTTCACTTGAACACACGAAAGTGAAATAAATAGAGCTAATTGCTTTCCTCTTAAAGTGGGTAAAATTACTTTTGCAATGTACCATTAATAATAATAAAGTACTCTAAACATATGTAAATTGTATACTTTGACGTTGGCCAAAGCTGGTCTAGGGGCAGGATATTTAAAACAACTTAAAAAAAATTTGGCGGGTATCTGAACACTTTTCTCGTGATGGCGGCCTCCTTTTTGTTCCGATGGTGCTTTATATCATTCAGTTAAGAGAACAGGTTAGAGCTCAAACCGGTCAAGACATCCTCTGTCTGTCTTTGGGATGATTGATTGCTCCGCGTTCGAAGTTCACTCTTTGCATAAAATATTAAATTACAGAAAAAAGTTTTTCTAAACCGGTTTCGAGTCGCCTGCCAAAGCAATGGCAAACCTCTGAATGATTTTCTGCCATGAAAAAAGGTTCTCATTAAAACCATCCAGCGTTTGGAGGGAATTCCTACATCAAGACGCAAACTACAAATAAAGGAAGAAGCTTTGCTAAATACCTAAAAAGGGATGTACGAGCCAATGATACTTACACATATTTTTATGCATATACATATATACACCTACACACATGTATCTAGACTTTAGTTTCCTTACATTCAGATTTCTAACAAAATTTCTGAGAAAAGAGCCACGCACTCTAACCACACATTTAATTGAGAATATGAGAAATAATTAAAACTTAATAATCAAGAGTTTCCAAGCTGCTAGTCGCAAATATTTTCAAAACTAAGGAGGAAGGACTCAACAATATAAACTGATGTACTACTGTGTCCAAAAAATAAGGTGACATTTGATTTTAAACTGCGCGCTTTGAAGGATTAGGAGAATTCTTTTTTTTTTTAGGTTGGTAGTACTGTGAGTAACATCTATGTCAAATTTCATGTGAAATATTCATTTACTGTTTGAGATACGTGTCGTTTTGTGAGCTGCTAAAAGTGAGTTTCTCGTTTTTTGCAATGTCGAAATTTGTTGAGCAAAGAATTTGCATTAAATTTTGTTTGCGGAATCAATTTTCGGATACGTTGAGGATGGTGCAGAAAGCCTTTGGTGATGAGGCTATGTCTAAAAAAAATGTTTACAAGTGGTATAGTGAGTTCCAAGCCGGTCGTGAACGTGTCGAAGACGAAGAGCGTCCTGGGCGACCATCAACCTCAACTGACGAAGCTCACGTCCAACAAATCAAAGATTTGGTGTTGAAAAACCGTCGATTAACGATTAGAGACCTTGCTGATGATGTTGGCATATCGAAAGGCTCAGTCAATACCATTTTGAAGGATGTTTTGGGCCTCAAGCGCGTCAAATCTCGACTGGTACCGAAAACATTGAATTTTTTGGACTCGTAATTCGTGATCATTTCATCAAAAACTCAACCCATATCGTTCCGCAACCACCGTATTCACCTGATCTGGCACCGTGCGACTTCTGGCTGTTCAGCAGGCTCAAAAGACCGCTCCGGGGACACCGTTTTGACACGATAGAGGAGATTCAAGCCGCAACGAAGACGGAACTGAAGGCCATCCCGGAAAGTGACTACAACCAGTGTTTCGAAAATTGGAAAAAACGTTGGCATAAGTGGATTGTGTCGGGAGGGGATTACTTTGAAGGGGATGAAATTGATTTGGAAGAATAAATAAAGAATTTTCAAAATAAATACAATGTCACCTTATTTTTTGGACACAGTAGTATGCTCGCAACAAAGGTAAGCCTAGAGCGTGCGTACTAATAAGAAAAGGGATAAATGCTTTCATGCTCTCTAATTACAGCGACACCGATCAATTGACCATTAGCCTGGAGTCGGGAAATGAATGGATGTGGCTATCTTCCTGCTACCTCGCACATGACCACGAGGAGCTACCGAGATCAATATTCAAAGATCTGGTAGCGCAGGCGCAGAAGCTTGGCGCAAAGCTAATCATTGGTGCGGATGTAAATGCGCATCACGAGATATGGGGCAGCACTGATACCAACGCTAGAGGTGAGTGTTTCTTTGATTATCTGATAGGTACTAGACTACAGATTTGCAATAAAGGTAATAAACCTACTTTTGTCATTAGTAATAGACAGGAAGTGTTAGACGCTACTTTTGCTTTTGACTCCGTTATTAACAGAATTAGGAACTGGAAAGTTTTGGAAGAACATTCTTTTTCTGATCATAGATATATCTCGTTTGAGGTTAGCAAAAATCTACCGAAACCTAAGCCTGGTAGAAATATCAGGAAAACAGACTGGGAAAGGTATATAGATTGTATCGGGGCTACCCTAGGAACATGTCCATCAGCGGTGCCACAAAGCATAGAAGGACTAGAAAATTTGGTTGACAAGATTACCTACACCATGAATGCTGCCTTGGCGGTAGCCTGTCCCATAAGAAGACTGAGGGGTAAACCCAAGCCTAAGTGGTGGACGGTTGAGCTAAGCGAGCTTCAAAAAACAAGCCGAAGCGCTTTTAATGAGGCAAAGAAAACACGTCTCGATGAAGATTGGAAAGGCTATAAAGATGCCCTGAGAATCTACAAGAAGGAAATCAGAATTGCCCAAAGGCAATCTTGGGAATCCTTTTGTGAAGAGGTTGAGGGGGCAACTGAGGCCTCCAGACTTCGTAAGATTTTAGCGGGAAGCCCTCAAAATTGGGAACTGCTACAGAAAAGTGATGGCACTTTCACTACAACCAGTAAAGAGTCTCTAGAACTTTTACTCGACACTCATTTTCCAGGCTGCTCAGACATTACTGGGCATGACATGGAAGATACAGCACACTGTCGTGAAGTCAGAATAGACGCTATTTCTGAGGATCGGCTCTTATGGGCGATTGAAAGTTTCAAACCTTTTAAATCACCGGGCCCAGATGGCATTTACCCGGTGGAACTGCAAAAGGCCGCCGGATATCTAGCACACGGACTACTACCAATCTTCAAAGGTTGCTTTCTCTACGGTCATATACCTCTTAAGTGGAGACAAGTCAAAATTGTTTTCATTCCAAAAGCTGGTAGAAACTCACATACCCATCCAAAAGACTTAAGACCGATATCTCTCTCCTCCTTCCTATTGAAAACTTTGGAGAGGCTGATAGAATTTCACTTAAGCCTAACTATAGATAGAAATCTTATCTCTACGTCACAACATGCCTACACGAAAGGGAAATCGGTAGAGACAGCTCTACATAACCTTATTTACACGGCAGAGAGTTCACTGCACAAACAGGAATTTACTTTAGCCGCTTTCCTTGATATTGAAGGGGCCTTTAACAATGTTGAAGGGGGGGCAATTACTGCAGCACTCACTGATCTTAGGGTAGAACCGGGCTTGGTAGGCTTCATTGGCAAAATGCTAAATAGCAGAATCATTGAAGCGGAACTAGGAGAATCGGTGCTCAGGAGATTGGTAAGTAGAGGTACACCGCAAGGTGGAGTCCTCTCACCGTTTTTATGGAACGCAGTTGTAAACAAACTTCTGTTAATACTGGAATCGGTGGGCTGTAAGGTGATAGCTTACGCCGACGATGTTGTTATTGCTGTCTCTGGTAAATTTGTATCTACATTAAGAGACCTAATACAAAATGCTCTAGATATACTTTCTAGGTGGGCAGGAAAGTGTGGTCTAGGAGTCAACCCAGACAAAACACAACTCATATTGTTCACTAGGAAACACAGAATCCCTCAGCTAAGTCCAATTACGCTCAAAGGGGAAGCTCTTGTGATTTCGGAAGAAACCAAGTACTTGGGACTAAACATAGATAGGAAACTGACTTGGAAGTCAAACACCTTAGAAAGGGTCAGGAAAGCGAACCTAGCTTTTTATGCCTGTAAGAGAGCTTTAGGGAAGACCTGGGGAATTAAACCTAAGGTTACTCATTGGCTCTACACTGCTGTCGTCAGACCCATTCTTCTATATGGAAATGTTGTCTGGTGGTGTGCTATGCAGAAAAAAACCTATTCTAATTTATTGAATAAGGTGCAGAGATCAGCGGAACTAGCAATATGTGGCGTCATGAAAACCACGCCATCCATGGCTTTGGACATCATGCTACATCTGCCACCCCTAGATCTCTTCTGCAAATACTCAGCGGCCTGCACGGATATACCCAGTGACTGTGATTATCACCCTCCCATTCTTTGCTTCGAAAGGAATTTCCTAATGAAAATCCCTTCTAGACTGGAATGGCTTGAGGAAGATCCAACACCCAATACACCCGTTAAGATCTACACGGACGGATCCAAAATGGACACCGGTGTAGGATCAGGGTTATTTTGCGAAGAGCTTTCTATTAGTGAATCCTTTAAATTACCGGATCACTGTAGCGTTTTTCAAGCGGAAATAAACGCTATTCATGAAGCCTTAAAATGGTTAAAGATAAACAGAATATCATCAACGGATATCTGCATTCTATCAGACAGCCAAGCTGCCCTACGAGCCCTGGATGCATTCCAAACAACATCAAGGAGTGTCTTACGTTGTCGCCAATCTCTAAATGAGATGGCCAAACAATATCGTATAATATTATGCTGGGTCCCAGGCCACAGAGATATACCAGGGAACTGTAGGGCAGACCAACTTGCAAGAGAAGGTACCTGTATGCCAGACATAAGTAATTTTATGGAGATACCTCTCGCAACTTGTAAGCTTCTCATTAAGGACGCACTAATCAATTCTGCAAATCAGAGATGGATTAGCGCTAACACCTGCGAAATTGCTAGGCAAACATGGCCAAGGTTTAATTTACGTCTGTCCAAGAGTATTATAAAACTGAGTAGACTTCAAATCAGGACCTTAGTAGGGGCCCTCACAGGACATTGTCTCATAGGAAATCATGCAAGGAGATTAGGCGTATACACGCATGATTTCTGTCGTAGCTGCAGAAATGAGGAGGAATTGGAAACAATTCAACACCTTTTTTGCACATGCCCAGCTCTAGCCAGAAGCAGAAACCGATTTTTAAAATCCTACTTCTTAACGAACATAGATAATCTATACACTTTAGGTATCAACAACCTTTTACGCTTTGTCAAAAGCTCAGGATGGTTCAATATGGAAAGGGAAATGTAGCCCAGCCCCCGCGGCTCACAACGGACCCACTCCGTGGTCTAAGTGGCATCGTTGTCTCTATGTGCGATGCGGCTGCCAAACCTACCTACCTACCTACCTAAGGAGGAAGGAAGCCTATGAAATAATTTTATATGAATTTACAATAAAAAAACGATATACTTGTAAGCATATACTATATACACTTTTTGATGATTAAAAACAATAACTCCGGAGAAAAAAACAAAATTATAAACCGAATGATGGATTGAAAAAGCCAAAAATTTAATAGAAGCGAGTAATAGGTAAAGAGAAAAATTCAATCGACGCAAGCCGCCCACAAAAAAGAAAAATGGAACAAATATCTATACAAAATTATATGAGATAGATAAACCAAAGATTGAATATATGCATTTACATACATATGTATATGTGGATAAGGTTTAGAGCAAGCGTAGCATACTTAGTGTTAAATGAGGATGGACTTTCGGTGCGGTGCGAAGGCAAAAGGTTAAACTCAAAATATTACCGAGCGTATATTACAATA
This sequence comes from Anastrepha obliqua, assembly GCF_027943255.1. Classification (NCBI taxonomy): domain Eukaryota; kingdom Metazoa; phylum Arthropoda; class Insecta; order Diptera; family Tephritidae; genus Anastrepha; species Anastrepha obliqua. The sequence goes on from NC_072894.1 coordinate 125,103,586, forward strand.
ATAAATTATGCATGAAAGTAATCAATCACTGTCAGTTGCGCGGCAAAGAAAGTGACAACAACAATATACCTTATACTATACTCGTAAATACATTTGCTTCAATGTACGTACATTAAGGTGGAGCGATAGTATATGCAAATTTTTGTATATTTGCTTTTTTCTTTTTTCTTTTTTTTTTTGTGGCATAACAGCTAAATGCTTTCTTTATAAGAAGTAAAAAAACTCACAAAATATTATCTTCTTAAAATAACGTTTTGAGGTGCGCCCAGCCTAATCAAATTTTGGAGAAATAAACGAAATTTTGCATGGATATTAATAGAGTTCGTGCATATATGGAAGATATCAAGTTGTATGTTATATATATACAATATGAATGATTGATAGTTGCCCCTCCTTCAATTTGTGGTGTGCGCCTTGGCGTACAATTTTATGCCTCCCATCGGAGGTTTGCTATTGCCTCTCGAGGGGTTACCGTATTAGAAAGAACTTTTTTATTGCTCGAGGTTTCAAACCCAGACTCTACCGAATAGTAGTCATGCACCCACCCATCAACCACCTGATACGGCCATTGGTAACCAGGTTTTAAAAGCAATTTAAAGTAAAATATTAATAATACCTACAATAAAAATAAATAATAAAAACAGAAATTCATTTAATATACACAATTTTTGAAAGTGAAAATGAATAGGTTGAATTTAACGTTTTTTCAAAAATTAATGCTGTTGGAGGCACCTCTTAACCTATGATGCACCCTTACTTCTGTGATAAAAGCCAATTTTTAGCAGATTCGTCAAAAACGATTCAAAAAACATCCCCACCACCCTAATGTATGTGCATACATAAATGTCTACAGATGCGAGTGGAGTTATCATAGAGGCATACAGCGACACTAAAGGCCTACCTACAAACAATCAAGTATGCATACACACATCCATTTATTAAAGTGTTTTTGAATACGGCAATCTATGGAGAAGAGCCAGATTTAATAGCATTGGAACTCTGCACATGGCAAAAAAAAAACCAAGCAGCATTTTTGACACGGCTTAAGGCGAGCGGAAGAAGTGGATATTACAAAAGTATTTTTTTCATACATAGGTATGCGCATATGACCACCCTCTGTTCAAAAAAAAAAAAACAAAAGAGGTTGTCTGTAAAGTCGATTTACTGGCGATAGTTTAACGTGACAACGGCATAAGAAAATACTGATGGAATGGTTGCATTTTTCAAAAGAAAATTTTAATTTTATTTGTTTGATAGATATTTTGTATGGATATAGAGAAGGAGGTAAATGGAATCGTAATGGAATTGATCAAGTTACATTTACACAAACGTGAAAAATGACGAAACATTGATCAAATTCATGAAAGATATTTTCGATTTTGATTGTGCATCAGACGTTAATAAGTCAACAACACTAAGACTTGCCTTTTTCAAGACACATTACACTCGAAACACCCCCTTTCATTTCCTACTTTTCCTATCATCGTGCTATTCTCAACAGAGAAATGGTTCATTACCATGCACACAGGAAGAAGGCATATGCAAATCAAATATGTGAATTTATATACAAATGCGCATATACATACATATATATGCTCACTCAAGTAGGAGAGAGCCAGATGTCGAACGTTGCCGAATGCGGGGGCCGATTGTGCTATTTGTCGTTCATTCCACGCTTTCGCTTGCAGTCCAAGCAAGGTAACGGCGATTGAGCAAGATAACGACGAATGAGCAAGATAACGACGATTGAGCAAGATAACGACACATTTTTTCGTGCGTTCAGCCGGCTAAATCGAATTATAAGACGTTATCAACTCAAAAACGATAAACTTTTTTACATGTTAAGTGAATATGGCGAATGGTTCAAAGACATAAGTTCACTTTTTATCGGCTGTTCACTAATCTGGCCGATTTTTGCTCTTCTATCTGTTTGTGTGGCACAAATCCTTAAAATCATTTTAATGAGTTTTGCTAACAATTTTATATTAATTACTTTTAATGATATTCTTTCCTAAAGTTCTCTTGAAATAATCCCCCATTATTTTAATAATAACATCTCGTCCGAATGAGTCTCTAATTCAAAGATTGCTGAAAAAATTTCTTCTACCGAAAACCGGTTCGATCGAAGATCTAAGTTTTATTTGTACAAGTTTTATTTTAAAGCTACATCGAGGTGCGTATTTTGAAGGACCCTTTATATATCTATACATGTACATATATAAAAGGAAGTCATGTTAGTTACACTATTTATAACTCGAGAACGGCTGAACCGATTTGGCTGAAAATTGGTGGAGAGGTAGCTTAGAACCAGGAGACGGACATAGGTTACTTTTTATCCCATTCGAACGCGTTTCCGTGAAGTCACTATAAAATGTAGTATAAAAAAAACGCATCTGATATGGAATAACAAAACACAAATGACAGCTAAACGTAGTTTTGTCTATGGTTAAGTAGAAAATTTGATAATATAAATTTTGTCACAAATATATAATCACAGTAATTTGTATTCTCTTTGAATCATCATTATCAATGCCACGACCAAGACGATCGAATGTCTCCCGACAAAGCCGTAATGCAAGAAGGATACGAAACATTGCGCATGAAACGACTGAAGAAGCGCAAGGAATTGACAGTGAAGAGCGCCGCGTTAGTATTGCTCGACTTCGTGTTTCTCAATCACAAGAGCAAGGCGAGGCAGCCCGTGAAACGGCACGGTTGGCAATGCGAAATTGTCGAGCGAATAACAGAGATCAACAACTAGATGATTTTCGACGCACAAGCGGGGAATTATCAAGTGCTGATTTGAATCGAGCAGCGTTTCGATGTGATTGCAACACTGATTACTGCTTGCATCCTAGCGTTTGCCTTGGGCCAATGAACGTTGTTTGCGAGTATTGTGGCGCATTGAAGTTTTCCGGAGAAACGCCCGGATTGTGCTGCCTTAGAAGAAGAGTGAAATTGCCATAATTGACTCCGCCACCTGAGCCATTGCATTCATTGCTCTGTGTCGAAACACCAGAATCACGTCATTTTCTTGCAAACACTCAAAAATACAATGATTGTTTCCAAATGACCTCATTTGGGGCAGACATTATCGAAGAACGAGAATTTAATCCGACATTCAAGGTATTTATTGATTTGTTTTTGAACTTACTATAGTTATTCATACATACTATGTTTGCTGAGTATAAAAAAAAGTGTTTATAGATTAAAAATACTGACTTTGCTTTTTATAGATACAAGAACAGATTCACCATCGAAGTGGATCATTGCAACCTTTCAAAGATGCACAGCATAAATTCTTACAAATATACTTCATTGGCAACATGGAAGAAAAACTTGATCGACGCCAAGGGATCAATGCAACAATGAAAAGAGCAATTCTTAAAGATCTGCTGCAACTACTTCATGAACATTATGCGTTGATCAGGCTCTTCAATAGTGCTTTGGAACGCATGCCAAATTATGACTACAAAGTCGTGATCAGAGCAGATAAACGACCATCTGGAACAAACGAACGCACATTTAACGCTCCAACAATAGATAAAGTTGCCATTCTGATTGTTGGTCAAAACTTGGAAAAACGCGATATAGTGCTTACACGTCGTGATACTGGGCAACTGCAACAAATATCTGAAACACATCGTTCATATGTCACGTTGCATGTTCAAGGGTCGGAAAACCATCTGCGTTGTTTGTTCTTGCACCTGATAATAGGACAAAAAATGTCGTGTATCACAAGGTGCTTAACTGAAGAGTGCAATTTATTAAAGCTTCATTGAAATACTTGATTAATAAAAAAATTAACTTAATAAAATCAAAAATCTGCTTTTTTATTGCCTCTAGGGCGGAACCGGGTCAGCTAGTATTTGATATATTTAATGTGACTATTTAAGTGTAAACAGCTTACAACAATAAAATGTAAATGAAATCTAATAAAATAAAAAAATAAATAAAAAAATTAATTCTAATTTATAGAGTTCGGATTTCTTTGGCATAGAGGGTGGTTGTATTTTTTCACAACGTATGTTGCCTACAAAACAGTATAAAACAGCTAGTGGAATGAAAAAAAACAAAAAAATAAAAAAATAATAGGTATAATTGTCTAGCCTTCAAACCCAATACGCGCAGCATGGTTTTTAGTGCCATTTGGAGGCACATCCCGAGCACAAATGCCTGCCTATTTTGATGAACCTTGATTTGTTAGCTTTGTTGTTCTTTGTTTTTATTTTTCGCTATTCAATAAGTGTATGTTTTGCTAAAGCTCTCTGCATCCGCCTGTCAGTTGTTGTTCATTAACCAGCGGCATCATTAATTTCAATGCAGAGTTTCCAATTTTATAAAATATCTACATATGTAAATGTGCATATATATGTATGTGCGACAATTGAACTCGAAAAGATGATAATTTGTGGGGCCATAATTGAAAAATACGCCATAAAAAGCCCCATAAAAGCCCCGCACCCATGTGCCATCAGCTTTCTCCACATCTGCATGCGACTGCCAGTCTGTGTGTGGCAAAAATCGAATTGTCACCCATAGCAGCATTCATTTCGTTGGTGAACCGTCCCGCACTTACCAGATCGTCGCACTTTATCGCTAGTGAATGGCTCCTAATATATAAAACTGTCACTATGCGGCGCGTTTTGACGTTTCGCCTGTGCTCGTGCCGCACACAGAAGCGGTGTCGTCGTCGTCATCGTCGCCTTGGTTGTTAGCGCAAGCAAATGTTTTTGTAAAAATATTTGCTGTTACATAGATACGAGTACATTTTTTGCTCACTTTTCTCTTATTGTAGTTGTTCGCACATGTGTTTCGCATGTTAAATAATTGCGAATAATTTTTCGTCGCCGTTTGCATTTTCGCTTAACAACAATGTTGCCTTTGTAAGTTTTGCTGTAGCTGTTGTTGTAGGAGTTCTAGTGTTTTGCACTGTGTAATCATGCCACTTTTGACACCTTGCCCCGTGTTTTGGCAGCCAGCGAGGCGAACGAGTTTGGCCACGCACGCACACATGCACTCACATATGCAGCATTGTTTGTGTGCCCGTCTTGTTGACGTTTTGATTGTGACGAGTATGTGCTTTTTTCTGGATTTGACAAATAAACAAACAGTTTTTTTATATAGCAATTTTACGCTTTCTGTTTTTTTGTTATTGGTATACATATATGTATGTACATATTTACGCCTGTTTGTTGTATTTACGCCTATTTGTTGTTTATCGCTGCTATTTTCACCATTACTGTTGGATGATATGCATTTTATTGCACTATAACGAGGTTTTCGATAAGAGCATGACAAAATTGTACCAAATCCCCCTTTGGTGATTCAAATGATCAAATCCTCTGATTTATCTCCTTAAGTTAAGTTGATCTCTGTAAGAATTTTCACAGACCAAGATCTCTATGCAAATTGCGCCACTTTAGGAATTGACACAATTCGAAATCCTTGAATGGCGAGAAGTTCACTGATTTGACTCATTTTTAACTAAAACCGTTTCGTCACGATATCTTCACTCACTTTGATAAAAATATCACATTTCACAGAATCTGGAAAATTCTCTAAGGTCTAGCTGCCTCGATGTCTCTATTCTATCCTATCTTTTACCTTCTGTTACTTCTCTCCTTTCCTCCTTGACTAGGTTAGGTTAGGTTGAAGCGGTTGTCCTGTGGGACACACTCAGGCTCATAGCCCATTGTGATGCCGCGTGGGGAGCTTGCCCCTATCTCTCCTAAAACCAGTGTGTGTTTTTCAAAAATTTTAAAATATCTCTGATTTCTATAGAACTGAGGTCTTCTAACTCATTAAAAAATTGTCTACCCAGAATAGTAAACCTGCATCTGGATAGAGCAGGGCAGTGGCACAGTAGATGCGAGATTGTCTCTTCCTCGTCCTCATCTAGACAACTTCTACAGAAGTCATGTGTTTGCACACCCATCCTTTGGCCGTGTCTACCTATTAGGCAGTGCCCCGTTATGACTGAGATCAATATGCTAAGACTGTGTTTATTTTGGCTTAGCAGAGATTCTGTGCGTTTAGCATTTAGAGTCGGCCACAGTTGACGGGCGATTTTGCAGGTGGCTTCATTACGCCATCTTTCGTTTGCTTTCTTTACAATTTCTTCAACGATGTGTAGCTTACATGTTTGTAAGGGTATCCCTATGTCATTATCTATGTGCTCATCAGACAATTTAGTGCCGAGTCTTGCGAGTTCATCGGCTCTAAAGTTACCCTCAATGTCGCGATGGCCAGGAACCCATGTTACCTTTAGGTGAAATGACTCAGCCATCTCGTTAAGAGATGTACGGCATTTCAAGGCTACCTTGGAGGTTGTCGACTGTTATGTGAGGAATTTTATCGCCGCTTGGCTATCAGTGAAAATGTAGATATCATTTCCGGATGTCGCATCACACTGTATCAGTGTCGCGGATTTTATTATTGCCATCAGTTCAGCCTGAAAGACACTACAGTAGTCGGGGAGCCGAAAACTGAAGGAGATCCCCAGATGTTCGGAATATACACCTCCGCCCACCCTGCCCTCGAGCTTTGAGCCATCTGTGTATACATGGATGGACTCGCCCTGTCTCACGTCGTCCCGTTCCCACTCTTCCCTTGAGGGTAGGAGGGTCGTAAACGATGTGATGGCAAGTATAGGCGGGAGTGCATAGTCCACCAGTCCGGGAAGCCCCAAAGTGCCAGCCAGGATTTTACCGTGGCCATAATCCGTGACTACCTACCCTTTAACTTTCCAAAGTTTTACATACAATGGGCTTTTTAACCTGAGTGGTTTAGGACTTGCTAAATCTCTTGGTGATTCTTGGCTCGACTTTTCAAATTTCAAAAATTTCATGATAAAAATGTAAACAAACCTTGAGTGTTGCTCTGGCAGCGCCCTCGACCAAAAAAATTGAAGTGTACTTTTCACTTCAATACAAAATTATTATATTATATTAATTAAGAACCCGTTATTCTGCTTTGCGAAATAAATCATCATTGGCTGCCATGTTAACTGTAAAAACTGAATAAAATTGTTAACGTCAAAATGTCAAAGCGCCCACTGTCAACGAGCTGTATGTTGCGAGGCGTAGGTATTTCTCATTTTAATTTTAATAGGAAAAAATGATAAAAGTAACTTTTAAGAGAAATTACCTAAGCCTTAAGAGGGTTTATGCGTCAGCTATAAACTATTGACAAAAAAAATATTCCTGTTGTCTCATGGTTAGTTTTTCTGATAAAAAAAAATTAATAATTGGCGCATACTCTTCTGTTAGGTGTTTGGTCGAGCTCCTCCACCTATTTGTGGTGAGCGTCTTGATGTTGTTGCACAAATGGAGGGGCCTACAGTTTCAAGCCGACCTTGAACGGCAGATATTTTTATAAGGAGTTTTTTCTTGGCAGAAATACACGCGGAGGTTTTGCCGAGGAGCGACCGCAGAAAAGTTTGAAAAAAAATTTCTATGGTTTTGTTTCTGACAGCTTATGGAAAATAAGGAGCCACGTATTTTTCCAAATATTTGTGTCGGTAATTTTTCTCACTTTAGGCCACCTCAAAGGTTGCACTTCTTAGTTATTATGGAATTCTGATATATGATGGCAAAAAAAAAAAAAATGGAAACATCCAGAACTATTCTAAATATTCTTAGTTGACTTTATTTTGACTTTTACTTGACCTCGCTTCTAATTTAAGGTATGGAACTTGAAAATTCGCTTCATACTTTTTACTTTTTTTATAAGCAAAACTGTTAAACCGCCTGAGGCTTCCACCTGTCTCCTTAATACCGATATGAATTTGGAAATACTTCATATGACTGTTCAATTTGACAGATAGACCACTTTCTGAAATTATTGTTTTATTAGTTAATTTCCATGAAGAAAACCGCAATCATTCTAGCTTCTCTAATATTCCAATACCACTTTCCTAGAACGATTTATTTTTTACACCAATATAGCGAACGGTGGATGTGGAAGCAATTCGAAGTTCAGTTCATGTAGTTTTGCCATTGTTTTGATTGGCTCAAACGCGGCACCTAATTTGCACAGAACTTCCTCGTAGTGATATGATCATGCAATATAAAGCCAACGCATTCCGTTGATATTTTTACGATCTCAGCTAACTCACGCCCCTTCACTTTCCGATCATTCAAATCGATTTTGTGATTTTTTTTTGGTGTTTTCTGGTCTTACCACCTCATTTGGCCGTCAGCAAACCATCATTTTATTGTTGTTTGTGATGCAACGGAGTATTTTTTCTCATCAAGAAGCAGTGTAAAATTAAAACACGAAATTCCTTTGGATCCATTGTTTTGAAAATAACAAAAGTAGCGTCACTCTTAGCACAATAACTTACAAACTAATGATAAAATGTCTTAAAATTTTAACAGGTGTATCAGGTTAGTACTAACTGAAAAAGAGGCGAATGCAATTAAACCAGTGCCATCTATGTGTTAGGCCCGGGCCTTTCAGCCCAAATTATATAAATATATTTTTCTTTGAAACTGCTACTAGAAAGCCCATTTTGGTCAACAGTGAGCGCTACACAGGCATGATAGATCGGAGCGCCATGCCACACAGCCAAACGGGTTTTAGTTCTTTCTTCACAAAGATAATTACTTAAGGGGGAAATCTACTGTGACAAGGGAAAAACAGGCTTATTTTCCGGATTTTATTTCTAACAAAATATTGCTCGTACATAAAATCTATTTAAACTCTTATCTTTATTATATATTTAAGTTTTTGAAAAAAAAATTTTAAGTCAAAATATTCAAAATGGCCGCTGTGGCACTTCTGCAAGCGCAGGTCCGCTTTTCTTAGGTGCCTAAACGGTGTACATGAAATCTTACGTTTCGGTGATCTAAAACAAAAAAACAAAATATTGTTATCATATACATAGTATTGACTCTCGTCTGACGTAGGATTATGTCGATAAAAAATTTTGGCGTTGAAAAAAAAATTCTTGAAATTTTTTTCTTTTTTTTTGCCTAAAATTGATGTTACTATTGTTTATAACAATTTAACAAATAACGATATCAAAAAAATCCTATGTCAGACGAGAGACACTATTACAGAGAATATATAATTAAATTTTTAAGCTGATTCATTTATCAGAACTCGAGATATCGTGTACACCGTATACAAAAACTTAGTTTCGAGAAAAATGCGTTTAAAGTTTCATGTGCCGCAGGTACGCGCTTTGGAGCGCTTCGGGAAAAGGTCGAAATTTCAACGAAGAAAAATTTAGCCAGCTGTAACACATATTGTACCTTATTTAAGAGGGTTCAAAGTATTTTTTAAGCTAATAAAAAAAATCGATTTTTTGAAAAATTCACAGTAGACTTCCCCCTTAATCGGCAGATAAATTCAGGTTTCCATACAAAATACTTTAAGTGTTGAAATGAAAAAAATGAAGTTATAGTATTCTCGTAAATATCATTATTGGCCCCTATTATGAGTTGCATTCGATCTTCGATATTCGTTGGTTGTCGAAGATCGAAAATCGAATGTCAATTTGGTATTATGAGCGGTGCAGCCCTGTCGAAATTTTCGTTGAATACCGAATTTAGAGTCGAATGCAGTTTTGCTTTCGACTGTGTTGCGTATTGTGGGTAAACTTGTTAAAATGTAAGTTGTTTGCGATTATTTATGGTTTTATAGTAACCAAATAATAAATATATACTAATTTTGTTAATTTTATGCAGGTCGAAAGTCGTGAGTACCAAACAGCAACTAGAAAAACTAGTTGCATTAATGGAAGAGAATCCACAATTTGCAAAAGGGATTTGCAGCAAAGTACATGCAGCAAAAAAATGAGAAGAATTCACAACGGAGCTGAATTACTTGGGACCACCAATTAGAACGGCAGCATAATGGATTAAGGTTAATAATGTTTTTTTTTTTTGTGTGATGTTTATATAAGTACATTTTTCCCTTGGCAGGTATGGGCTGACATGAAGTCAAAAGCGAAAAAAAAATGTCGCAAAACAAAGCTGAGCTCCGAGCAACAGGTGGGGGCCCTAACAAACTTCAGGGACTTTCAAATACTGAAGAAAGCATAATCGGTTTGCTGCAATTTGATGTCTGCATAAATCCGCCTGGGGTGGAATTTGCCCTGGATACAACTACCAGTGACCAGTTCACAGTTTTGTCCGCGTCAAATCCCAGCCCAGAGCTTCTGGTCCAAAACTATGAGGAAAGTGAAGCCGATTTAAATTTAAATGTTCACGAGGAGCCAGCAGGAAAAACCAGAACAAACAAAAAGTCTCAAAAAGCAGAGAGATTGAGGTTACTGGAGTTGCAGACTGATGCCCAAAAACAATTTTATGAACAAATGATATCTACATTGCACAAAATCAAGCAAAGTGCTGCAGAAACAGCGAAATACTCAAAAAAAAAAAAAATTACGAGTTAAAAAAAAACGCAACCGACGAACTCTTGCAACTAAAACGGGAGAAATTGCGCGTTTACAAAGAACAAGTTCTGAGGAAGCAACAAGACCGCAGATCAAAACTACAATTAAAAGTAGCGATTTTAGAGATCAAAAAGAAATTGCTATCGAAATAATTTTTATACTTAGTGTTAAGGAAACTGAAGTGATATTTTTTGTTTTATATTAGTATAAGGAAAAGACTGTATATATTTAAAGTAGGTTAAACAAATGAATTAATTTTTTTATTTAAGAAATGAGATTGATTTTGAACTAAATAGCAAATTGAAATACGTAGAACTGAAATACATATTTTTTTCGAATAACGAATAACTGAATAAAGAAAATTTATAACAAAAATAAAACAGAAACTGTGGCATAAAGGTTTCTATTTAATACTTTTTAGATTTTTTTATAATATTCTAAGAATTTCATTTCTTATGTTTTCTGCTTCTCCGTTATTTGACTCCACTTCAATATCTTCAGCATCATCGTTGGGTATTTGCTATAAAAATGTGCTTTTCTTTGTTGCAGATCAGCCTCGGTGCTACTAAATTTTACCCATCTTTGGCAAATATAATTTTCCAGGACATCTATTATTTCTGATAGCACAACAGACACAGTGGGTTGAGCAAGTCCTATCATACCTTCATTACCAATACTCAATTGGTACGATCCCTGAGCACAAAATCGCAGGACTGTGGCTAGCTTTAAAATATTAGGAATCGATTTGGCTCGGGTGCACTGCTGCAACTGGTTTTCTGTACTGGACAGTAGGTTCACCAACGCCTCTTTAGATAATCTAAAGTTCTTTAAAAATCTGTAAGGAAATTTCTGTAATATTAAGTATGTCAACACATTTTGAAAATTCTAAATTTACTCAGTGGAAGCCATTTCTAGGGGGTTGGATGCGTCTCTCAACTGTTTTCTACTTCTAGCTAGTTCCACTAATCTTTCATCGTCCGATGAATCGTCGAACCACAACTCCGTTGTACTCATTTTCACATAAATTACTTTTTTTAACTTTTAAAAATAATGTTAGCAAAGAATTTCAACACAATCGGGTTTTCTTTTATTTTGATTTGCTGTATCAGCTGAGAAAAAATTATCTATTGTAAATGCGTCGAGCGATCGAAATTCACAATAGTCCTATTCTTCAACGAATGAGCACCATAATACCAAATGAAAATTCGTTCGATCAGCACTTTCGACTACAGTCGAAGATCGAATGTTGCTCATAATAGGGGCCATTGTCTCACAACGGCAACACAGCTTGCCTTCACGCTGCTAAAATTCGCTGCTTTTTCTCCACTGCAGCATTTAGTGACCACACAAGAAGATCTGCAAACATTGTTGAATCCACACTTAACTTGAGGTTCGCACGGGCAAGTTTTTAGGTAGTTTGTCTTTCAGTTCCCAACACATACACTTTTGCATATTGCTGATCTGCTTACATACATATGTACATACGTACATACAATATGTCTTTCAAGATGTTAGGTAATTTTTCATTAAATTGGAACAGCTGATCACAACTTCGAGGAGCAACACTTTGAGCGAAGAGAGTTTTAAGTCTTCTACTTGACGCTGGCAGCTTGAAAATAAAACTGTTTATCGAATTGCTGACGTCATATGCGCCAATTCAAGTGTTTCTGACGAATCGTGCGTGTGAGCTAATTGGAAGACAGACAAAGCCTGAAAACTCACAGCAATTCTCAGATTTCACCAACAGACGCATACTGCAGCGGTTCTTGAAGTTAGTATACAAAGCAGGAGGTATATGCATACATACACTTATACTCGCTCATACTTAAATATTATCAGTTTTTATGTTCAGAGCTCGCAGTAAAGTTTCTATTTCTCAGTCTCTTTTCAAATGTTTCGAACAAAAAGTCTATTTCTCAGTCTCTTTTCAAATTTTTCGAACAAAAATTCGTAACACAAAACGCCATACATACGTACAAAGTACCGAAATGGTAGTAAGGATAGTCCTGCATAACGAAAAATGACAGCTGCATTTCGGTTTTACTGTGTCTTGACAAAAATCCCGAGAAAAGCAAGGCGGTTCATGATATGCCTTTAATTACCGGAGCAGCAACAAATCCAGGAAGAACAATCTGATATGCGTAGATATATGCATATGTATGTGCATGCGTGCGTAATTCCATGCGTTGCAGGGCTAGTCGCTCTGGCAGTATGACACATAAATGAAACCTCAAACGGGATAAGAGAAGCGGCTGGATGTCAAAGCAGTGAGCTAAAGGCAGACATTTTAGTGGTAGCGTGTACACAAACACACACACCCACCCAAGTACATATGTATATGCCACCGATACAACAACAAGCCTTAAATGCAATAAACCGAAAAAAAGATGTGAAGACAAAAGTAAAGAAATGACTTCCACGAAACTTGACACATTGCTCGAAAGGTTCGGTTCTGATGGTCGATTGCGTGTATGTATGTATGAATGTGTATTTATGTATGCATGTGCGGCACTGTTTACCGCCTGCAGTTATAAAAATGTACCGACTGCGTAAATAAGGGAAGAAAGGACACCGAAAACGCCGACAATAGGCTGACACCGCCACATGCAGCAACTTAGCAATATAGCCGAAATTTAAATTTACAAATGTGCATACATAGACACATGCTAGGACCCTGCAGAGAAACACCAAGCTGGCCAGAAAAGATACTAGTTTACAACTAGAATTTCTCGAATGAAATCGAACTAGTTCGAAAAGGAACAAATGTGTACCGATGCAAAACGATTTATTCAGGCGAAAATGCAAATCAAGCCGCTGTAATTGTAAATGGTGTTTGGGGTGCCGGTAAAACAGCTAATTACGTGCAATTTTAGTTTCGTCGGTTCCGTTCAGGCATTACGTGCAATTTTAGTTTCGTCGGTTCCGTTCAGGCATTTTTGATGTTAAAGAAACTTTCGATAATGTCTATCAAATCACGGAAATAATCGAAGTTGACCGGCATGTTAGTAGTTGAAGCATCGCCCAGAAGCTAAAGATCGACTACCGAATAGTTTTAAACTTAAAAAAAATGGATTTCTTATGATTGCAGTCGTCGCTTCGCCAACAAAAAATATTCAATATTATTCGGAAAGATAACAAAAATTATTATTTATTGTACTTGCCATCTTTTACTTTTGATAACTTGAAATTTAAAATGCTCTTATTTACTTAGAAAACTTAGAAAGTGTAAATCTAACACAAAATTAATCATGAATTCGATGATTCAATTTTTAATAACTTTTTTACTAAATAAAGACGCGATTTTGGCCGAGTTCAACAAAGCGCGCCAGTCATTTCTTTCTCGTGCTAACCGGCGCCAGATGGGCACACTAAGTGAAGCCAAGTCCTTCTCCATCTGTCTTGTTTACAATAATTGTACATCTTCCAATGGGATGATTAATTTTGCGCCACCTTAGCTAAATAAAACTGTGCAATAATTTAAATTATACTTAAAAAAAAAAGATCTTTATGTGTATTCATGAATTTATTTCATTTTTAACTACAATTCTTACTCCCAAACTAGTGGTTTTGATGTATAATTGGACTAGTATTGTCTTGGCTGCATATATAGAACCAGTATGAGATGGTATATGTCTGAACAAAAACTGAAATTGAAATTTCATAGGGTACGGCCATGTAAAAAATACCAGTTGCTGGTATGAAAAAACACAGTTGCCTGACTAGTTGAATCTGCGGCTCATACTAGTTCTGAGGTACGAGTAGTTAACAACATTTCACTATAAGGTTCACATGGATGTGTATCAATGTCCATACAAGAGCTGCATTTGAGTTTGTATTTGTATTGACTGAAATTTACAGCCTTATTTAGGGATATGGCAATCACTCACGCTAGCATGGGCGGCAATGGAATTTTTGCCGATTCAATGGCAAACAAAAACAAATGGATATCTCATAAAACGATACGAGTATGTATCCGCAAGCGTGTGTGTTTGTTTGTGTATGCGATTTAGCAGTTTTTAGTGTTTCAGCGGGATTTGAACGCATGACGTGACTCATTGGTTCCTTTGAGCCTTGCAACTCTGCCGGTGGCTTACAGCAATAACATTTTTGGAGAGTATGACAGCAGGGTGTGGGCCTTGCAAGCAAAGCGACGTTGTCATTAGCACTGTCAGCAAATGTATAGCTGTCAACTTTGTTGGATGTTTGTGCAGACAAATATTTGATTTCACATTGAATTATGAATTTTCGACAGGAAATGGAGTTTCGAAAAAGTGCAATATACATATTTACATAAATACATATCCGCGTAAACCTTTTCTGTGTAGCTGAAAGTACGGAAGTTATTTGTGCACTGTACGCCTTAGGAAGTAATAACCAACTAAAATGTGAACCTAGAGACATAATTACAATTATGGATGTGCATAATTGTCAATTGAAGTCGATAAGAGATAAGGATAATTAAACAAAAACTACTACTAAGCGACTCCATGCCAAATGATTAAATTTCTCCAAAAATTGGTTTATTTTTAGGCTTGAGTAAAATAAGAAGTAAACCTAAACAAATTTGAATGCAATTCAATAATTTTGAGACTTATTCAAAGTAGACTTATTGGTGTAGTGTCTTTCAAATTATTTGCAATGAAGTCTCATTAGTTTTTTAGTATTCAAAGGGATATGAATTTGTCAATTAGTTCTTTGATGTAAATTAAATGGTAACATTTCAGGTAATAACTTTGGCTGTTTTTCAAAGAGATTGGCAGAGCCGAAGATTTTAATAAAGAGGTTGGCTAGAGCTGGTTTTACGTCCTTTTATTTACATACATTGGGTGTACGGATCGAACCGAAAGTATCAATCTGGTACTTATTTCCACAGGTGCCCAAAGGCATCGGGTACTAATTAATATCCAATTAAACGGAATATACAGGCTCCGCCATATAACTTTACGGAATTAAAAGGCTATAAAAAAGAAACTACTCAATATTTTTCCAAACTGTTTTTTTTTATTTTGAAGTACAATCCTTCCGGTTAATGATGGAACACAACTTCATTCGCATGGCTGCCTCGGCAAAGTAACGGTGCTTTTCTTCTTCCCATTGCCGTACGCAATTTTCGTACACATTCTGCAACATTACCATAATTTTCAAAGTAATGTCGCAATATTTCCCAGCGTTCTTTGAGCGTATACACAACCATTTTCGTTTAGCGGAAGAATAAAACTAATTTTCTTTCAAATCAGATGACAGCTAAGTGTTACCATTCTTCAAATAATACCTAGTTCAAATCCGTAACGATAGATGGCGGGCCCTATATATATATGGTGGGCCATGTAAAATTTGTTTTTTGAATCGGCTATAAAACAAAAAATAATCAATATATTTTTTTATTTTGAAGATTGAACATTGTCATTTATGAATGAAAAATAATATCGTTCAAATGACAGCCACGACTGGCTTTACAGTAGGCCATTCGATCAACCTAATTTTTAAGCACATTTTCGATTGTTTGGGCTCCAATTTCATGAATGGCAACTTCGATTTCGTGTTTTAAAGCATCAATCGTCTCTGGATGGTTCGCATAGCATTTGTCCTTAACGGCTCCCCACAAAAAATAGTCCAACGGGCTTAAATCACAGCTCCGAGGCGGCCAATTGATATCGGAATTTCGGCTGATTATTCGGGTTCCAAAACGGTAGCCAAAAGTTCGAGTGTAAATTTGGCAGTGTGACAAGTTGCACCGTCCTGTTAAAACCAAATGTCGTCCATGTCATCCTCTTCAATTTTTGGAAACAACTCCTTCAGCATGTCACGGTAACGCTCGCCATTTACTGTAACCGCGGCTCCTCGCTCATTTTCGAAAAACATGGCCCGATGATGCCGCCAGACCAAAAACCGCACCAAACAGTGACTCGTTGTGGATGCATTTGCTTCTCTACAGTAACGGGTGGATTTTCTGAGCCCCAAGTCCGACAATTTTTCTTATTGACGTAGCCACCGATGGGAAAATCAGAAAATAAGAAGAAGACTCACCACTTTGGAAATAGGTTTTCAATAATTCCCAATTTTGTTCAAGCGTATAGCGTCCCATTTCGTAAATGTCAAAACTTTAAATAAATTATGAACACATTTGACATGTCATTTGTGTTACCATTCTCAAAAAAATAGGTGGTTCAAAAAGCAAACGCTATGTGACCCACTCTGTACATATCTTGAAATGTAGATACGATTTAGAAAATAATTGTCAAGTGAAATGTAATGATTTATTTTTAAAAGAAACAGATTTTTCCGATAGTAATATTTGTCAGCAATCGGCTCTATGTTTACGCAAAATTTTAGATTTTCTATAATTTGAACAGGATTTTGAATTTTTTCTAACGCTGTTTGAATTAACACTACGCAATATATATACGGAACTCAAAGTACACTCGTTTCAAACCATACACGCAAAAATTGACGCAAAATTTTCATGTGAAAGCAGCAACAAAATTATAGAGCAAGATTCCCCACTAGCTGGAATTAATATACCTCATAAAACTGGTATAACTCACTATTTTTAATGGTGCCAACTCTCTTTAAAGAGAGATTCATTAGGTTGCTTTTATACAGGGCGTTTATAATTTTGTTGGTTTAACTTTCCGAACTTTGATGTTCCCGTCGTGTTCACACCCCTTGCAATTGTTACTGTTTAGTCTATAGGCAGCAACAACATTGAGGAGAACAAGTACACAACGGGTATTGATAAAGGACGAACATTACAAGGAACGAGTTGAAGAAACAAATGTTTCATTGTATGAAAACGGTCTCTCTAAACTCATTAAGTGCTTGCAAACAAATGTACTTTTTGACAGTTGCTAACGCTTGGGGAATTGACGAGGCCTTGTGTTAATCTGAAGGTATGGCGCGTCATTAAATTCGGAACACAACTCACAGTGTGACGTTAATGGCCACGAAGAGATTTTTATGAAATTCTCCTTCTGTCTGGTGATATATTGGCTTATGCAAATTTTTACTACACAGAATTTTTCTTCACAAATTCGATACGTTACTGGAGTTAACTTATTCGACTCCAAAAAATATCATTTTAAAACTATCGAATAAAAAATATTGGAATCGTATAATAAAATGGTCGATCTAGTACCGCATAACTTGAAATTCGTGTCGCTAGATCCACCTAAATTAATTATAAGCACTACAAGCACCCTTACAAAATTCCATGAACCCATTAATTAAAAAAAAATGCGATCATCATCTGACCATAAAATCGATTTAAATCAACCAACAATTATTTTTAATCACTATCTGAAAAATAAACACTTGAAATACGAATCGTATCACTTTAATAAGCTAACCGCATGCAGAGCTACTTGAATTGGCGGATTTAAATTACTCTACCTCTACCACACCATAGGTAAGCCATTGTCATTATTGCAACCACAGCTGTCACATAACGATTGACAAAATAAACCGCTGATACGAATATTCTGATATTCAATATTCAGGCAGCAGCCTGCAACAAGCACACAAACAAACAAACGCACGTATAAATGGATAGCGCAATTTGAACACCACCGAGTAGCTGTCACTTTGACAGCTGTGACAATGGCGTACTTTGCGATACTTATTCACATTTGTGCTATGCAAAGAGTGCTTCCTGTCAATGGCAAGCACAGAAACAGCACACATTTTCAATGACCATAGAGGATGCGCGTTGGAATAGCGATAAAGGCTATGGCAATGACATAATGGTATCGGAAGGCAACGCGAGGAGATGAGGAATGTGGTTTAAATTCACCGGCATGTCGTTTTGCATCTGACAGTTGCATGAAAACTACACACAGGTGTGCTAAGCGAGTTTCGCACAATATTACTTACAAATAGTAGCAACTACCCTTAGATGGGAATAATTTTCAATACAATAGATTTTGTCTAACAGGAAGCGCTTTGTTGATATTTCAAATTTATTATATAACTACTCGATGATGTGTGGTTATGAAATGTAATTTTATGAGCCTTTGTTCCTATGAGCGTGTTGGAAAAAATAAAAGATTTTAAGTAGTTGCTTTTTTGAGAAGTTGAGTTTTAGTTGCTAGAATTAATTACCGACTAGGCTTTTGACGTTGAGGTAAGTTTTTATGGAAATTTGTTTATTCATAGGTTTGGGGATAATAAGAAGTAATCATTAAAAACAATTTTTGATTTATTTCGGTACTTCGTTTCTTAAATTCAAATATCTTCGCTTCTTTTCAAAATTTAACTCTTTTTAATTTTTTAGAGGTTGAATAAACCTTTACTCTCATTGAGTATTCTGTTAAGTGAAAACGCAATTTCTTCGGTATTGAATACCTAATGGGCAACGTCCGGTAAGGATACACACAAACTGGGTGATCTGCCACTTTGTTAGCCTTAGAAGGCTCCTCGCGCGCCATCGATCTACCCGTGGATAGTAGGATCTCGCGAACTTGCACGTTTGCGCACTAAAAAAGCGCTCGCTGAGTTGACGAGAAACACCTCTTTCCAGGAACAAATCACAGGTCAAGAAAACCCCAATCCTCTCATTTCACGGGAAAACCATATCAAGAGTCACCTGTCTAGCTAGCTCATCCGCCCAGCGCTTTGATAACGAGAGAGCAGTCAGGCATTCCCCGACTAATTTCGAGCGCACCTACTACCAGCCCAGAGCCTAACTTGCAGTTTGGCCGTAGAAGTTAATGTTTACCTCTTAAAAGCTTTGAAATTTCCACAAAAATCTCAAAACCAATTTCGTATCAATAAATTTATTAGTTACCCAAAGATACGTCGTACAAAATTTTATATTTTATTATAAGCAAAATCAGTAAGAAAACAACAACTAAAAACAAATTAATCTACGCTCAATTTCCATATTAGCCCCATAAATTCCGTGCAAGCGTAACGCGAATCATGTTCATTACAGCAACCTCATCGAATGCTGGCTACACTTTTACACGCACACACATACATATAAATGTATGTAAGTATTTGTGCGCACTGTTATTTAAGGAACAATTTTTTCACAACTCACAAGTTTTTTCACTGTTTTCCCACATTATTTATACCTACACACCGCATAAAAATATCTTTATCATCTTCCTCACTCCTCGCTTTCGCTTCTTCCTCTTATAGCAGTGAAAAAATTCATAATTTGAGCGCAACAAATCATAATTTAACATTATGATCAATTCATACACGTCAAAACAGCAAAAAATTCTAGTGAATTATGACTACAAATGCTGGAGCGGCTGGTTTCGTATATCCATGCGGCAGCAGAGGGCCACGAAATATGCGATGCTGATATCAGAGCTGAGCCTATTACATATTTGGAAGGACATGGGGTAGGGAGATAAAAAGCAGTGTGGCTTTGTTTAAACTGTTATACTTAAATATGTATGTATGTACATTGGTATATACTTTTTTGTATACTTGTGCAGTGAATTTTCGTAAGCTCAGCAAATTTGGGTATGATTTTGATAAACGATTACGATATCATGCAAATAAATTGAGAGTTTAGCAGCGCTGATTTTGTTATTGGCCTCGACTCTCGATGAGTAACTTGGCCAGTTTATAATTGAGAATATAAATAAAGTAGCTACTTACATAAATATAAAGTCATCAGATTTTTTGGAAAAATTTTTACACATTTTTGTGTTTACCTGTAATGAGAATAAGAATTATTTAATTAATAAAAAAAGTATAATAACTGAATTAGTAATAAAATATATTTAATTTTGAGTGCAAAACTTTTTGCAAAATTAACAAAAATTCATCAAATATTTTCAACTGTTGGGTATGCAGTTTTATAGCCTATTTAATATAATATATATATTTTTTTCTACAATGAAATTTGAGCTAGAAGCCACTCAAAAATTGGACTGATTTTTGAAAATTTTTTTCGCATTCAATAGTGAGTACTTTCTTCCCTTCACATGTTCGGAAGTATTTTATATGGAAGAAAATGCTCAAGATGGTTTGAAAAAAAAAGATTTAAAATCAACTAAATTTTCAATCTTGAACTTTATTATTCTAAACTTGTAAGTAAATTTATAACTAAATACCACCAACGACAATAATGTTCTCTTCCAAAAGGAAGGGACATTTTAATTTTAAGTCCCAACACCAATTACTTAATGTTAATATTAGCAGATTGTAAGTTATAATGAAAAAAATTGCTTTAAAATTTAATGGGCCATAAAACTGCACACCCATAAGTTTTCTAAATCATCAACAATTCTTTTTGTTCCGAATGGAACTTAGAGCCTTCTAAATATTCTAATTAAAAAGTTGAAAATTTTGAATATAAATTTTTTTTATAAAATTATACAAAAAATTTCTAATATTGTAAAAAAATGAGGTGACCGAGTTATGTAAGCACAAGTGTATGTACATGTGTATATACATACCTACATATGTATATTCGTATAAAAATTTTCGAAATTGAAATTCACATTTTGGCACAAAGCTGCGAGTGCTTAAACTGCATTAAAAACTTTGTGGTAACTTGCTTTATATCTCCGCACACACACTCGTTAAAAAAAGTACTTCTAATCACATTTAATCCACCAAACTGATGCAGCTCTACATGCAACTGCAGCGTCGGCAGTCCCCAAAAACAAACACAACTTTTTAATTAATGTTTGCAGCCTTTTTCTACGCGAATTTTGTGCTTGTTTGAGCAGATAGCGCTACAAATCTGCCGCCAAAAAAAACCAAATCCAGCAACATATAGCGTAACAACAACAACAACTGGTGAAAAAACACCAACGAAAGCCGCAAACTTAACAAAAATTTAAATTAAAAAACGGCCGCACTATACCGTTCCATTGCTATGTGCATCAGTTGCAGCTGCAACGTGGTGTTGCAGTGCGCCAGTACAGTTGTTGGCTGCTCTCCCGCCTCGCAAATACACCCCCATAATTACCCAAATTAAGCGAAAAAATGTGGATCACACAGCCAGTGTTGCACTAGTAGAGGTTGTTGTTGTTGCAACTGTTGCAACTGACGCTGAAAACTGTAGAGCTGAGTTTTGAGTTGCAAAACATAAAAAAATAAATATGAAAAATAAACAAAAATTAATAAAGTTGGCGATATCTGAGGCACAACAAATTCGTTGCAACATGAGATTCGCGCAGCGGCGGTCAGTGGTAGCATATAAAATTGTAAGTAGAAATTTCGTCAAAGTGGCGCAACAACAGCAATAACACAAAAACATGAAATCGTGCCCTGCGGCAAGAAATTACAGGAGGCGAGAAAATTACAGGCCGCATAATCAGCAGCCGCAAGGTTGCAACAACAAAATCATTAGTAAACAAAAAAACCAGTTCCAGCGGATACAACAACAGTGCCAAGAACAGCCAAAAGTAGTTAAAAAAAATAAATAATTGGCGCGTACACTTCTGTTAGGTGTTTGGCCGAGCTCCTCCTCCTATTTGTGGTGTGCGTCTTGGTGTTGTTCCACAAATGGAGGGACCTACAGTTTCAAGCCGACTCCGAACGGCAGATATTTTTATGAGGAGCTTTTTCATGGCAGAAATACACTCGGAGGTTTGCCATTGCCTGCCGAGGGGCGACCGCTATTAGAAAAATGTTTTTATTAATTTTGCTTTCACCGAGATTCGAACCAACGACCTCTCAGTGAATTCCGAATGGTGATCACGCACCAACCCATTCGGCTACGGCGGCCGCCAAAAGTAGTTACAAAACGTAAATACAACAGCAACAACAAAAAGTGCGGATACTTTTACCACGAACACATTTTCCAACGGCAGCAGCCTCGATTTTATGTACCTTCAGCGCCTGCAACAGCGCCGGAACCTCCCTACACCTCTCTCTGGCGAGTACGCTTTTATTATCAATTCCATTTTGACGCTTCAATTTTTTCGAAAACTTGCATTGTTGTTGTTGCTGCTGTCTTCACGCGAAATTTAATGATGAAGTGCTTAGTAAACCTGTCGGCAGAAAATTGGCGCACCCAAAAGTGTGTGCGTGCATGTGTGTGTGTGTGTGTGTATGGCAATGCCTGCAAGATAAGTGTTTGCCACAAAATCGAAAATCATGCAGAACTGTTGCTGGGTTGGTGTCGGTTGCCGTGCCGTTGATGATGATAATGGTGTTGATGTTGGTCTTGGTGGTGGCACAAATGCCCGTAATTGCGCTGAGATTGTTGCTGCAGCCGCGCAAAGGATGCAGGGCGAGTGGGTGGCAGCACAAAAATACCGTTGTTGCCTCAATTTCATGTTTGTTGTGGCTGTTGCCGTTGTAGTTGTTGTAGTTATTGCAATCACCATTACAACAGCGACCATTACATTGCCAACGGCACGAGCAACATTCGCGTTATTTAATTATATGTCAAAAATTCGCCAAAATTGGCATCAAGGCAGCAGCAGCAGCCGAGTACTGGCTCATTGCAAGCTCAGTGCTTTTGCGCCAAAGCTACCCGCAAGCCAACACAATCATGCCAACTACCAAACCTGCAACAACAATAATGTAACAACACAGAATCCACTACAACAATAACAAGACATTTTTCCGCTGAAAATCAAATTTTCATTGGTTTTGCAATTTTATGTAGCAAAGCGTGGGATTTGTTACACGCCGCCTGCATGTTGCAAGCCTTTATTACTAGTTTGAGAATGCAAGTGGCCAGCAGCAGCAGCGGCACAACTATGTTGCCAACTGGCATATGCAGTTACCTACAATTGACATTAGATTTCATTCAATTCAGGGTTTTTACTTCCGTCTGCTGTTAATGCAGCCTATGCCACACATACCACAAACTAACTGCTACAAAGTACCAACTACTTACACACATACATACATACCACTATATGCAAGCGATAATCAAATTTTGTGGCGCGTAAGTGCTCTCGGAGTGCTGCCCGTTTTCCGGCCACCAAATCACCCTTGCACAAATGAAACCGCTACACTGCTTAGAATTTAGAATTCGTGCAAATAGCGGTAATTATGCGCATGCTGCAGCGTCATCCGTGCTCTGAGGTATTTAAGCGCACGCGGAGTGCTTTCGTTGGATTCCAAGTGGCACTTTAATATTTCAAAAATTTCAATAGAAACCCCATCCGCATACAAGAAACTGCAACTAAGCACGCATTTATGTATAAATGGATGTGTATGTGTGCACTTAAGTAAGGAAGCCAGTAAGTGGTAAGCAATTTCTTTCACCAACTCCAACAAAATTGCAGCAAATTAGGCATTTCCTTTGCAGCTGAACATAATGGTCGGCTGGCGCTGGCTATTGAAAATTATCATACAACCAATTGTTGTGCATAATGTGGCAGGTGGCTGGTTGCATGTGGCAATCATGCAGATCAATAAATGACTTTAGATATTAATTTTGAGTTCTGATTTATGAAATGTGGTTTGATTGTAGGTAAGTAATTTAGCATTTGTTGTAAAAATCGATTCAGGATCTATACAGGAAGCCACAATTTCATTGATACAAAATGATTTCCGAGTAAATGGGCCTCTTTAGCTCTTCGGTGCCTAGATGACGAGAATTTAATATAACTTAAGTAATTCTTGAATAAAACACTCCTCGTTTGTACCATTCCATCGTGTCTGACAGCTATTTTTGATTAGAAAAATATCCAATAATTTTATTTATTAAATTTTAATCGAAAAAGGTAGCGCCAAAAATTCTTTGAAGAAGTATTTTCAGGTAAAGGTATTTAAAATAAAATTTAGAAAAATATGAAATAATTTTGGTTGATTTCACATATGGGTTGTGCCATACTAACTCAGAATTTCATAAAAACTAAGAACTGTACGCTTTGAGGGGTCAAAAAATTAAAAAATCACTGGAGAAATATTTGTCTTCCCATTTCCATTTTCATTTCTTCATTTAAAATTCGTTTGTTTCATTGTTGCAATGTTGTTGAATTAAAAAAATTTTAACACGCCAATACCACAGAATTTTTGCTGCGTCCCTGATAAAACCTCGTTGTTGCAAAACGTTCCATACAAAAATACACCATAGATGTAACGAAGAAGTTTTGGGCCTGAATACCTTTGGAATATATTTACGGTTAAACTCCCGTTAGCAAAAGCCTCTCCATAACAAGGTGTAGTGCGTTGAGTGCACACGGTCAGTTTGGTTTTATTTTTAATTCAAATGAGTCGATTTTACTATGTGGCAAAACTAAACTTAAAAAGCTTCAATCTTGTTTTCCCAAAATTTTGAACAAAAACTTTGAAAAAAATTAAAAAAAAAATTATATACACATGTGGTCATTAACATAGGTACACTGCCTAGCAACTTCCTTCCGACTGTATGACATCGATTGTACAACATGAACCCACCAGGCAGAATAGCTCGTGAAGTTCCTCTGTTGAAACAAGCAAATTTAAGGAAGAGGAAAAGTTTTGCCCTAAGAGCACAAGTCATGTAGACCAGAGGGTATGAAAAAATGGTATAACATACTTTTGAGCGATGAAAAAAAAAACAATTTATTTGGAAATGATGCTGGCCGAAATGTCAAACGGTTTAAGGGACAAGCGCTCTCGCCACGGTTAGTATGGAGTAGGACCTATTCACGTCATAACCAATAAATTGGACAAAATTATTTACAATGACATACTTCAAGAGCTAAGACTACCAATTGCTGAAGAGAATATGATACTTCTGTGGCTTTTCATGCAAGATAATAGACCAAAACACTCATCAATGCTAGTAAGTAATGGTTTTTACAAAAGAATGTTCAAAAGTATGGATTGGCCGAGCCAGTCGCACGACCTAAACCCCGTTGGGGGAGATTTTAAGAAGCGAATAATGTCAGGAAACATTCAAAAAATATGAAGGAAAATCAGTAAAATCATTTTGTTATGTCTACAGTCCCATTCCCGTCGCTTTTCTTTGAGAGCTCGATTCAAACGCATTAGCTTGTTAGCTGCAGTCGACAAAGATCGGCAGTGATGGTTTCAGATGGTTTAAGGAGTTCATACAGATGTACAACATAACCTTTGAAGCATGAATATTTTTTTTCGCTGTCGATGGACCTGGCTCACCTGGCAAGCTCCAACATTTTCAACGCTTAGGGTTATCTTAATAGATAAATTTTTCATTGCCAGTGACGAATCGAAACGTCTATCGATATTCCCCTTTCCTTCAATTGATGTGGCATCCAAATACCTGCTTTCTGGACCATTCCCATCGCGTGCAAACGTTTACCGACGGTTAATCTGTCAACATCCAACTCTTTAGACATATCATCATTCTTCCTATACCCAATATATAAGTATATAATTTATGTTTACACCCTTTATTGGGTTATATATTATATTTGGGTTATATTTTCCATAAATGTAGGCACCTACCGTTTTTTATGCCGCCTCCGAACGGTAGATGTTTTTTCATTAGGAGTTTTTTCTTGGCGGAAATATCTTCGGAGGTTTGCCATTGCATGCCGCGGAGCGACCACTATTTGATGCTTTTTCTATCATTTGGTGTTTATTGCCCGTACTTCCGAACCCGTGCACTGCTGAATGGTTGTCACGCACCAACCTATTCGGCTGTGGTGGCCTTCTTGTAAAATGTTTAAAAATATTAAAAGAAATAAAATATATTTCCACTCTATACGAATATTTTCAACACTGATTAAATCTCAAAATTATTAATTAAATAAAAAAATTCGGTTTGCTTCTCATTCTACTCAAGGCTACAAAAAATTCAATTTTTAGAAAAAATTACCTTTGCTTCGAAAGTGTTTTTTCGCCGAAAAAATATGCTATTTTTATGTTGAAAAAGTCCTTTTTTTAGACTAAGTGAATGCTGATGAAAATTATTTAGCGAAAGGATAATATTTTAACCTTATTAGTTGGTACATTTTTAGCGCGCTTCCCTTTGCAAATAATTTTGCCATCCAGCTAGTCGACAAAATTGTTTTCCGTATATTTTTTCATGACCCATGGCTCTGTTGCACCATACTGGCCAATTTGTGTAAAAGCATTAGCTGCCGCTGCTACAAAGCCTTTATTATCACTTTATTGCACTGCCATCTTCCACGGCTCCAATTCCAGTGCTCTCGTGCACATAAATGTAAAAAGTATTTTTGTTTTTGTTCCCAAACGTAGCTTAAGTAAACTCAGAAATTTAATTCATTTATAATTTATATTTATTACTAATAGTAAGCACTCGTCCTATGCTGACAACTCTTTACACCTGTTTGCTCGATACAAATCTTTCAACCAGCTGCTTAACTAGTTGACGCTTCCATATACACAGGTCGTCTTCCCTTTTACTTTGATGACCGAGGTCCGCTGTGTGCGTTTGTTTTATGGTTGCGTTATCACCGCGTCCTATGCTCGTTCATGTTTTTAGCTGTTTTAATTGCCAGTCCCTATACTCGTAGTTGTATCCTCTGCATACTGCTCAGGTGTTGAGCGCATCCAGGGCTCACTAGGCTTATTATCCTTGGTAAAGGTGATCTGCTCTTTTGTATTTTCTTTATTTTTACTTAGCAATTTGCGCGTAAAATCTTTACCTTTGTTCACATTTGACCCTTTTCATTTCATGTTCCCTTTGTCGTTTTCGCTGCAGCTCAAATACGGAGTTCTTCTTTAGCATTCCCACCTTGTGCTTTACGGCAACTTGGGGACCCACTTGCTCATGCATACCTCAGCTTCATCACTACTTTATTATATAATAAACTTCCGCTTTTGAAATGGTGTTGCATGCCACCAAGCTGCCGCCGTCTGGGGGCAACCAACAAACTAACAAACCGGGCGAGCGTAAAAGAAGTTCAAAGGTCTCAAGGTAAGTGGCAACAGAGCCAGCAGCAGCAAAAGCAATACGCTAGCGTCGTCTCAACTTTTTGGAAAGTCAATAAAAAAAGGAAAATATGTTCCGAAATGGAAACGACAGCAGTAGAGTGTAGTGTGGTTAGCGGAGGGAAGAAAAAATATTTTCATTTTTTTATTGCTTGTAAGTTTGTTCGTAATTTTTTCCTCCGACATTCTTTCAGCGCACATCTTCTCTTCTTTCAGCTAAGTGATTGTAACTATACTTAGTTATTTTTGTTGTTATTTGAATGTCGGTTCTCTCTGCAACTTTGTTATTGTGATTTTTAGAATTCCTAATGGGCCACTCATTAAAATTCGGTTTCGTGAAAAAGGTGCACTCTTCACTTGGTCTGTCGTCCGCAAGTATAAATGTATATGGATGCATGTGTGGGTGTATGTATGTGTGGCTTTGTAGCTTAAGGAGGATTTATGAGTGGTAAGTAAGTATTTCTTTAATTTACAATCAGACAATTTCGTGACCTAAAGTGAATTGTGGTTTGGGAAAAATACTAATTTGTACTTAAAAAAAGCAAAAAGAAAATAACTGAAGTGCAACGGAGTTTTTCCTTCAATGCACGTAGGCGGCTAAATAAATCTAGACTACAGCTCGAGATGCAGGCAAAGCGACTAGAGCCAAATTTCCGATCGGCCAAGCATGCGAGAATGGGATTGCGCTATCGAGAGATGTTTAATGATTTTGTATGACCGGAATTGGATGGTATTGATCTGGACAACGTTTATTTTCAACAAGACGGCACTACGTGCCACACAAGCAACAAAACCATTGATCTTTTACGGAAAAAGTTTCCGGACCGTGTTATCTCTCGAAGAGGTGATCACAATTGACCACCGAGATCTTGTGATTTAACACCTCGTTACTTTTTTCTTTGGGGTTACGTGGAAGAGAAGGTCTACACCAACATCCCAGGTCGATTCAAGATGGAATTCGTAAGGCTATCAAGGATATAGGGCAGCCAGTTTGCAATTCGGTTATGGAAAGTTTCATGAAAAGAATTGTTATTGTTATTTTCCACTATTAACGGCATACCTTCCTCTTTATAATGAAATAAACATCGGATCATTTATATTAAAAAATAGCATTTTCTTTTGAATATCAAAATAACACCTCTTATTGGAAAACCCATTACCTGTTATGCACTAAATTTTTTTAATTAACTAAGGAATTATGAAAGCTGTGCATTCTAGAGAGGAAAAGTGAGTGAGGTTATGCTCAAGAATCGTGGCGAGATAGGAAAATGCATTCCATTCAAAAGGGCAACCGTAAATGAACACCGAACCACTGACCCATACTAGGCTAGACGAGTGAAATGGCAGCTAGATAGATAGATGGAAAATTTGTGTATAGCTCCTAGCCCTGGTTTTCTAATATACCGCTAGTCTTATTGGTAGTGGAATTTTTAAAGAACTGTGTCACTCTCCGTCTGGCCAAAGTCGAATATTTACTCGAAATATGCTCAGATGTCTCATACATCTCAAAACAGAGAACTGGACACAGTAGACCGACGTAACCGGTGTATGTAAAAAAAGCAGTTGATTGCGGCCGCTTAGGTAACCAGTGAGCTTGTCTGGCGTCCCCTATAACCCCTCAGTGCTTACTGCGCTTTTCGTTTCCAGATATATACATATATATATACAGATGGTGTTTTTGTATTTTACGCGCGGTGATTCGAATCTGTGCACTTGCAAATGATAGTCACGAACCAACCCATTCGGTAGTGCAAGTTGTCGGCTATTTCCAGAAACAGTTGGAAAAAAGTAAAATACATGAAATGCTTGAAAAAGATTAATAGAACTAAGCCTCCCCAATTCCGATGGGTTATAAACTTCGAGCTCTAAAGAGATTTGAAGGATGATTTTTCAATGATCAAATGGCTCGAGTTCTAGTACTTAACGATACCTTCAACTTTATTCAGCTGTATTTCGAATTGGAGACTAATTCAGATGTAATTTTAAATTGACATCTCACCGTGTTTTGCAGAAAAAAAAAATGGGACCAAATTAAGCCAGTACAGTTCCGGTATGACATTTAATTTCTTCTTTCTAACTGATATATCACAACAGTTATGTCCGTATACAGTAGATTACACGCATACTACAATTAAAGCTTGTACTGCATTCAACTTCAGTTCGTATCTCACTCTAGATTTTCACCGAGCTCTCTAGAAGATTTTATAGCCATCTACGGATTCCAACTCATTTGAGTTATAAATCATATAAGCTATAAAGAAACACTTCAAAGTAAGCACGACAAAACCAAGCAGAATCTACCTCGAAAAAGAATGGCTAAACCTTAGTCGTGGTACGTAAGTCAGAGCTTGAAATGTAGTAACTATCCTAAAACAGCCTTTATTGTCCATTCTGTAGAGCAGTTTTTGAACAACATAGAAATAACAACTTTACAAGCAACCTGCCAAGAACGGGGCCAATGCCTATATCTACTGTCGTCGTAGCTCTGATAGAAAGACTATAGTTACCCTTTCGAAAATGCTGCAGAATCTGCAAAACCTATAATATGGATGATTTCTCACCTCATCCGGATTGTTCTTAACTGATTTTGAAGGGTTGATGAGGTTTGTAAGCGACACTCGATCATTCAAAAAAGTAAGTATACCGCTTTCGGATCTTCTAGCTAGACTTTGTTGTGCGAATGGGCACAAACGCTCTATGCGGTAATTGTTGGTGACAGCAAAGTTAAACTAGACAAGGGTCTGGCTTCACTTAGGGTATCTAATTGGCGCCAGTCAATATGCAGAAGAATGACTAGCGCACATTGTATAAATTGGCCGAAAGGGACATGCCGCAGTAATTCGAGCGTGTCTACCCAAAAGCATTACTTTATAAAGTTGCGCATAAGTAAATATGTTTACCATTTATTATCTGATGATTCGTATGTCTATATTGAAGGCGTAAGTCTATTAAATGCTGCTTGAAAAAATTTACATCTAATGCAGCAGACGAAATGCCTTCCAGGTTTACTCAAACCGCAATAAGTAAAATCCGTTTAACATTTGCTTAAAATTCATTTGTTAAAGACACCTCAAAATTATAGCAGTCAAGGTTATTAGCAGCGCTTCAGCCTCACATACTCCCCCTCTCTCTCTCTGCACTTTCATCACACTCAACCTACAATTCACACAGGCCGCTGCCGTTGCACACTTTCTTCACATTCTTAAAAAAGCCTTCATACAACCTTGACGTTTCATTGGTTTTTGTGTATTTGCATGTCTGTTAGTGTATTTACTTAACCCTGGATGGCCAACCGACCGGCAGATCGTAAGGGCTCCGTTTCCTTAGCTCTTTTTAAGCGAGCATTTGCTTTAAATGCAAAAAGCAACAAGTCACTTGAGAAAGCAGCAAAACTACAGACTGACTGGTTCAAATGACTGTGGCAAATACATACATACATATGTATATGTGAGTAAGAAATGAGGATTCCACATTCTATACACAAGCAGATGCATACAAACATACCTATATAGTACAACGTACATATGCTGAAAGCCAAATTATGAAAAGGATGTGTAATAAGCTGGTGAAAAGTCAAAGGTACGCTGCTGACTTAAGAAGTGTGAAAAAAAGCAAATGAAATGGCAACAGCGGAAGGTGAACGAATAGTGGGAAGAGGATTTTATTTTGCAACTGAGCTGTGCAAACAAAACAAGAAGCAATCAACACAAACCTTTCATTCATTTTTTCGCTGGGCGATGAGCTTTCGAATGAGCGCTAGGAGATATGTAGGTATGTGAAGGATGACGCGGATAGATAGGAATGACCTGTAAACTGGCACACACCGACACATGCATATGGATATGAAGCTTCAGGTCATCAGGTAAATTTACTGGAATATCGAATGAATGCGCACGAAAGCAGTTTGGGGCAAGTAACCCGTAAATATGGGAAGTTGAAAATGTGCAAAGGTGCGAAACTACGATTGTAGACAGGCGAGAAAATAGAGTTGTGAGCAGGAACAATCATACTTATAAATACAGGGTAGTTATTTTTGTAGTAGCCGATGTCAGAAGATGCCAGCAATATGCCAGCCTGCTTCAGAAACTTGAGTTTACTCAAAAAAAAAAAAAAGATTTACCAGAGATCATTAAAAAAAAGAAGATAAATAATTGGCGCGTACACTTCTCCTATTTGTGGTGTGCGTCTTGATGTTGTTTCACAAATGGAGGGACCTACAGTTTCAAGCCGACTCCGAACGGCAGATATTTTTATGAGGAGCTTTTTCATGGCAGAAATGTACTCGGAGGTTTGCCATTGCCTGCCGAGGGGCGACCGCTTTTATAAAAATGTTTTTATTAATTTTGCTTTCACCGAGATTCGAACCAACGACCTCTCTGTGAATTCCAAATGGTAATCACGCACCAACCCATTCGGCTACGGCGGCCGCCAGAGAAATAACGAGCTGTAATCGTTAATCGAAGTGGTAATGTTATTGAAGTCGTAGGATCTCATTTTGAGTAAAACTCCAGGTCAGCATATCGTTGAAAAGCTCCGCAGCTTGGCCTGCCTCTCCTTTTCTTTATGGAAGATTGAGTTGGATGATATGAAGTAGTGCCGGTTCCAGCTGAGATAGACCTATGATTGGCAAGAGATTTAATGTTTTGAGAAATAAACAAGAAAGAAATTGCCCAAATTAAACTCGAATTTATTCAAAAAGTGGTGAGGAACAACACAAAATTGTACTGATTCGTGTGTGCTTGCTAATGACGACCACTTGGAAGATATTTTTTGCCAAAAGTAAATGAATTTATGTATATGTATGTATATATATAATTGGGGTGTACACCCTTTTTGAGTGTTTGGCCAATCTCCTCCTCCTATTTGTGGTGTGCGTCTTGATGTTATCAGAAAAAATTTTGTTTTTTCTTTTTGGTGTTTCACGGAGATACGAACCTAAGTTCTCTTTGAATTCCGTATGGTAGTCACGCACCAGCCCATTCGGCTACGGCGGTAAATGAAAACAAAAATTAATAATAAATACAAAACTTAATAAGTTAGCGTATTATATTTTCGTTTTTTTTTTTTTGTTTTTTGGAACAAAACATCACCCTATACCTGCATACAAAAATAAATTGTCCGATTCATGCCCTACGAGCTTATGTGGGAAATGAGAATAACTCAATTCGTCTTGAATAGCTGCGCACTTAGCAGTGAAAAAAAAAACAAAAAACGGGGAATGAAAATACAACAAAAATAAATTTAAATCGAAAATAGCAAGAGCTAACCAAGCGGGAAGAGTATGAGCATCCCATTTGCAATTCTTCTGGTAAGAACTCACTTGGTTTAAATTAAATGCGAGTTGAAAAGGGTAAAATTCAAAAGGGACGGTGGGTATAGTAAACAAAGCGGGAGTATAGCATCATAAAAAGGAGATTTTATACAAAATTGAAAGTCTTAAATTTATTTTTTGATTAAAAAGTAGTTTTCATGTGGAAGGCACTTACTCAGGGAAATACATTTGGGACAAGTGAGAGTTGAAATGAATGGATAAATAAATAATAT
Organism: Anastrepha obliqua; assembly: GCF_027943255.1. Classification (NCBI taxonomy): domain Eukaryota; kingdom Metazoa; phylum Arthropoda; class Insecta; order Diptera; family Tephritidae; genus Anastrepha; species Anastrepha obliqua. The sequence goes on from NC_072894.1 coordinate 125,136,326, forward strand.
TATGCACCCAGGTACTCATTATTTATTACTGGCCAAATTTTATGAAGCGCATAGGTGCATCGGTGTATGCACATTTTAAATTTTGGAGATATTTATATATGAAGTTATTTAAATTTAACTCGCAAATTATTTCCGTAGCCTACCACTGAACGCCTACTCCCTTATGTTTATTACTCTTGCAATGAGAGAAATTAAAATAATGCAATAAAAAGTGATTTCTCTTAATAATAAAAATACAAAATAATAATAACAGTTTCACTAACAAAAAAAAGGTTTTCATTTTAATTTTACTTCACATAAAGTGAATCTGAAATATGTGTTTGATGAAAGATTAAAAAATAACTATAACCTTAGATTTAATGAGCACAGCACTGATAACACAACTTAATGTCATAAAGTGCCTGGCCACTCCAAAGTTTAATTGTGATACACAAACTTCACACACATTGGTCAAAACGCTACTCATTCCCAAAATAAGTTATGGCATTTTTTTGTACGGGTTCGCCTCAAACTCACAGTTGAAAAAATTCAAAACAATACTCAATTCAGCTATAAGAACTGACCTGGAGGCACTGCGCTCCACTCCAATCGCTAACATACTCTTCGAAGCCAATATACGATCGGTAGAAAATCAGAGAGACTTGACCACGGCAAGGTTATTTAAAACAATTTTTGTATCAAAACACAACCCTCTCCATAACATCGCCCAAAACTACAAAAAAAGAAAATACATACCCAAACAAGAGCCAGCCATAGGCTAAATATTAAACCTCAGTGCAAAACTCAATCTACCTACAAAACATCCAAAACATACCATCCACCACTCGCCTTCCTGGACACTAAACCCTAAAGCAATTAATACTACCCCAAGTAACTTAAACAAAAACAACACGAACCCAATCCAGTATCAAACAAAGTTCTACGAAATTAAAGAGAAATACCACAACTATACCTTCATCTACACAGACGGATCTAAGATTGACAGCAATACTATATACAGCATAACCTCACAAAACGAAGTTATAAATATGTCAAACCTACCAAGCTATAGCTCAACATACTCTGCAGAAATTATAGCCATATGTGAGCTATAAACACAATAAAGAGCAAAAACAAAAACTTCGCAATATGTTCTGATTCTCTCTCGGCCATCAACTCAACAGCAATCACTACCCAACCACCATTAGAAACATTATGATAGCGAAATACCCTAAAATCAAACTAATTTGGGTGCCGGGACACGACAACATTACAGGAAATGAATTCGCTGACTATACCGCAAAACAAGCATATCAAACACCAACGCTAATGACAGATAACTTGAACTTAACCGACATTAAAAAACACATAAAAAACATTTTTATAACGAACAGAACCATACATTGACCTCAACCAATGACTGGTACCAACAAGTAAACAATACAAAAACCCACATAACGGACTTTATAAAAAATAATAAAAATAGGGTGACCCGACTAGACGTCATAAAGTTCGGGCGTCTTCGGCTAGGGCATACAAAGACTACACATGGACACTTCATGACTAACACCAACCCAACTACGTGCACGTGCAACCCGGACGTAGTATGTACCATACCCCATATCCTTCTTCATTGCCCATTATACACCGCCCGCAGAAGACAAATCTTCAGCAACTCAAACCCAATGACGCATCTATCTTCCCCAACCTCCGATTCAATATCTTTAATAACCAAATTCCTTAAAATAACCAACCTATACCATAGAATTTAAGACACAATACAAAATAACTTCATATACACAGTTTAAGCGTAAGGCCTCGATGCTATCGCTTAATTTACAATTAGCTTATAAGATTTACTCTTTAGGTTAATTTTTTAAAATAAAAATAAAAATAAACTAAATCCTGTTTTTATTATATTTCTATTTTTATTACATTTTGGCAAACAATTTTGGGACAATTGGTTTTATTCTAACAATACTATTTTTACCCACGAATGGTGGAATACAGAAGGTAACGTGGTCGGTGAACCGCTCACCCGCTCTCAGTGAGCTTGAGAGAATCGTCTGATTTGATGACTTAACTGAAGAACTTTGTTATCGTTTCTCGTTGGCAAACCAGCCTTTGTATTAGTATAGTTCGTCAAGGAAGTGTTTTGGCATCTACTAATCTAGCGAAATTCAGACTTCGCTTAAGAAAATATGTATTTTTATGGGTTTCTTTCAATATTTCGTTTTATTTAACTAATATAAATATTTCACAACCCAATGGTAGAAAATATAGATATGCCGATTATAAGTAACAGAAAAATTAAAAGAAAAACAATAATAAAAAAACTAGCAAAGCTTCGTTTGTTAAGAATGCACTACCAAGAAGTGGTTTTCTAACTAGCACATCTTTATATGTAAATCAGTAATTCTGTAAACTGTGTAATCTGGTTGGTCGTAAATGAGCCATTGGCTACTAAGGAAATGGACATTCTTTCTCGGAGAACCTCTGAACGCCTGCTGGGGCAGCATGCTAAGATCTCAAATACATAATTGCCTCCAATTCACATTCCGTAAGTAACAAGTTCTACTTCAACTATTTCACCCAGTTATATAAAACATTGCACATATTTTCACACAACTACTACATTGATTGGAAACAATTTCCCTGAAGTGGTTTTCAGTTATTCATCAGGTATGAATTTAACTAACAAATTTACAGAACGATTCCTAAAATGTCCGCTTTTACAAGACTTCATACACTCTTACTGTATACATTAGTGCGTATGTGTAAATAGCTATTCATATGTACGTATGTACATACATACAAAAGTATATACACAGAAGTTTTTATCCGAAAATCTACCAGCTACAGGCAATTACTAGTTGATGCCTATTTTTCCTGGCATTCCAGCAGCAAATTAGGTGCGAGCTGAGTGTTCATGTACGATACATCCATGTATGCAAACTGTGCCTGTGTGCATGCATACAAATGCTAGTTGGACGCACCAGGCGAGCGCATGCGGTAGGTGACCTGCTTCTGACCTATCCACCCTGGTGCTTTGAAGAGTACCTTCAATTTCTCGGAATTGCACTCAGTCGGTTTCTTCTTCTATTCCTTTTTTTCTTTTTGTTTTGTTTCACGTATCTTTCGATTGATGCTGATGAGTTATCGGAGATTTGAGTAATGGGATCCGAAGCCATTCAAGACTTAATCACAACTACTCCGAATTGTTAATGAACAGATGTACAGTTGTAATTTCAAGCCATTTTGATATTTAAATGGTAAAACCGAAAAGAAGTAATTATTGAAATTTATTTCAATGGTTTTTTCTATAAATTCTGTGTTTAAATCAGTTTTGCACCGTGCACTGAAAGAAGTTTACAATAGAAAAGAGTGACTGGATTGGTAATTATGAAGGTATTTAAACGAGATTATTGAATTTCATACGAAATTACGATACAATTTTTAATATTCGAAGAAAGATGTGAAATGCATCACCACAAATAAAAATTATCCAGCTCGGATGGGAGTTTCAACATATAAGCGGAGTTTTTAACAACTGAATACATCTTCTGGCCAGCTGCAAATAAAAGGAGCGTTTCAATCTTCAAGACTCTTTTATAGGATGTTTTTGAAATTTGCTCCTTTTGCGAATCCTACTTAAGCACTTAAGAAGTTGTAATTTTTTTTAACTTTTTCTTTGGTTTCGTCTGTAAGGGTGAGTGAGTGTGAGAAGTGGGTGAATGGATTGGTGACCGGGATGGGGAAATTAATAAGCATAATAACCACACTTTCAGACAGGTTGCGCTTAAAAGTAGTATTCCAAAAACTGGCGAATGCATCAACTTCGAAAAAAAAGATTACGACAATATTTCAAGGGTATTTTATTTAAATAAAGCAAGTTGCTTAGGCTAGGTTTCTGCACTATTTTTTGAATGACCTCTTGAAAACAAGTAACTACTGTTTTCAACTCAACAGAGCACACGCACAATAGGGGCAGAGACAGAGACCTTTACGAAAGAAAAATTTTCTCAAAATCTTCATAACGTTCCAGCCAAGTTTATCTCTGTTCCGCCAATAATCATGAACTGCATATTTTTGCAATATCCGCCACTGCAGCGCCATCGAAATGAAAATTGTGATCCGGAGCCCAAGACTGTTTCTAATTTATGACATATAGTGTGTGCAATAAGCATGTTTCCAATTCTTAGTAAAATATGCCGAAAACATCCGCTTTGAGATTAAAGTACTGACTTGAATTTATTTTTATGATAGGATTCTTCCAGCGAAAACAATTATTTACTTTTCACACAAAACCAACAAAAAAAAAGCATTCACGAAGGTGATCAATCAAATATGTTCAACACTTGCCAGACGTGCCCGTGGTGGACACTGACAGCTGTCAACTTGCAAGGCCCAAAAAAGAGTAATACACACACGACGAAGAAGCAGTGACAAGGAACGAGCAATGCAGCCTGTTGGCACTCAAACATAAATACATATTATACAAGCAAAACTGTATTACGTTAAATATTAAATAATATTACATTGTGCAATTACAGTACATAGTATGTATGAGTATGTAAATACATATACATTTGTGCTGATAATAATAGCAGCGAAGTTTTGACTATTTGGTTAGCGAACAAAAATCCAGCGGCTTCGTTGGCTGAGTCATGGCGTCCGAATGGATACAAATGCTCCGGCTCTGAAAGCACTCGATGTGGTACCAACTGGTGATAGCAGAGGAAGAAGAAAGCCTTCTCTGTGCTGGAAAGATCAGGTGGAGGAGGATTTGGCTTCACTTGGTGTTTCCAACTGGCGCCTGTTAGTACGAGAAAGAAATTACTGGAGCGCTTTGTTAAACTCGACCTAAATCGTCAATCAAGAAGAAGAAAAATTAGTTTGATTTTTTACATAGAAAGTAAATATTTACTTGCATTTGAAATAACTATTCGGCTCCAGAAAGGTCCAAATCCAAAAAGACCAGACAACGTTTTAACGCGTGGTGCATTTGTATTAGATAATGTCTGACTAAAGCCAACCCGAAAAATCTTAAAACGACGAAAATTTCTGCAAGGAACATTAAACTGTATTCTCCCTAGAAGGGCCGGAAAGTCAATTACGCCGTTTACTAGAATCACTAGAATTTCTTATTTCAGCATAAACTTTTAGATCATCAGCATAGAGAAAAAATTTAGCAAAGGACAAATAACAAAGTTCTTAAAATACCGAATACCCTGAATTACACCTCCTTATCAAATAGGAGATAATCCAGTCAAGGAAAGTCGCATGAAAACCAAAAAATATAAATGTAATTACTAAAAGCGTATGGGAGATTTTATCAAAGGCTTCAGAGAATTCCATGTAACAGGTGGCGCAAAATTAATCAATTATGGAAAGATTTATAATATTTGCAAATATCGTCCTAAGACAATCATATTTGACACTGAGCTAGACAGCTGGAGCATACAAACAGACATGCAATGGAGCACGTAAGGGTCAAAATAAAGATTTCCGTACTTCAAAATAATTTTTTTTTTTTTAGTAAAAAGTTGAATGGTTAATTTTGCGCCACCCGATTAATTTTGCGCCACCCTTTAGATCGCGACAATTTGGTATCCACTCTGCATGAGCCTGAAACTGAAAAGTTAGATAACGTAGATCTTGCAACTACAAAACCATGCTGTCTAGGACTAATCAGACGTTTTGCACTAAAATATAACTTGTCTTTGGCAACACATTCACAGAGTTTAGAGACAGTAGATAATTTAGAAATTAGTTTGCAATTCGCAATATCGCTCTTATTGTCGCTTTTGTAAATTGAAGTTAAATATTCCTTTATGTAAGTTTAATAGAGCGACAATTTTCAAGCAATGTTACATCGACATCAGCATGATAAGAGCTTTTTATCTTTAATACTCTCTCAATGAGATCATCATCTAACAGAACAAGTGAACAGAAGTCAACAGAAAACGAAAATTTCCTCGAGACATGTTGGAGAATGGCTGCAAAATGTTCTTTCTGAAGATCCTCATCGGGCACGTAGTTAGATGCGAAGAAATCAGCAAATAAATTCGCTGCACCACTGACAGAGGAAGCAGTGACGTCCTTATAAAAAGCAATATTAGGAATACCATAAGACTTTATAATCGATTTAACATATCGGTAAAAGTTCTTTAGATGTATTTTTTATACAACGACTTATTTAAATTACGAAACTTATTCCTGTAGAAGATGAAAAACCCATACAAGTTTACTTGAACTTCTTAACGAACTTATATCGCAAATTTTTATGATGTCTGAGTCCTTTTGTGCACCAAGGAATCTTATAATTTACACGATTAAAAATTGGTACATGTACGTATGTATATTTCTTAAGGAGGGAGCCTGGTTTATGAGGTCTAAAAATTGCATCTCTTTGCGATTTTTTTTTAAGGAAAAAATTAATTTAGCACTGCAAAGTTTTTTCTATCTTTTAATGAACATTTAAAAGGTATACAAAATTTTTGTACTGGTTAAAATAAGTTGAAAAAAATGTTTAACATAGAAATTAGTAGAGCGCTGGAACGCTGGAGTTTCCAACTGGCGTACAAGATACAGCTCGTAATTATTATCTAAGGCAAACAATTCAAATGGATTTCTAATTATCATGATTTTTTATTCTAGATGAACTAAGAAAACTGAGAGAAATTCCAAAATTTCAACTTTTTGTAGGTTTTAAAGAAAAAAATGCCTTTTGATACAAAAACAATTCACTTCAACTTGAAACATTTTTTTTTATCTATTTTGTTAGTTCAAATAGAAGAGAATTTAATACTGAAGGGAACAAGCTATGATTCATTTCAAAAGGTTCATTAGTTTTTTTTTTCATTCATGTACGCCAATTCAAAAAAATCATAAAAATGAAAAGTCGAGAAAAGAAGATAAAGTTTGTACTATAGCTGTTCGGCCACAGCGTAACTACCTAACGCTCGCCTACCTTTGGCTTTGTATCTACGGAAATATTGAGAATTAGGCTCTGTAACTTTGTGTGAATATTCTGAAATATATTAGGAATCGCTTAAAACGAAAAAAAATGATTTTTTTGACCTTATAAACCAGGCTCCCCCCTTAAAGTACTCTGCAACTTAAAGCACTTCTGCAATTTAAAAAAAAATCAATAAATTTCCATATTTTTCAATTTTGCAGCCAATTTAGTTTCGATAAGTGTGAGTTTGAAGTGGATCAAAAATTACGTTGATCTTTCTTTTATGGAAGCAAATGTATAACAACGTCACTACAAAAAATATTATAGTTAAATGCGAATTTTGAGCCACTTTAAACTTGGAAAATATTATACTAACATTGAAATATTTGCAATACATCGAACTGCTATTATTGTGAACAGTGCTGTACATACTATTCACTACCACATTCATAGCCGAGCAAGGTGTCAATTTACACTTTTTCACAAGTTGATGTCCGAAATGTCAAACGCGGTGATTGGCTGTGTGCTGTACGAGTGCAGTGTTCCCACTTGCTTTATTGTTATTTATGTATTTTTCAGTTATTCATCACGCCGCACACAAATCAGTGTTAATTTACTATAGAAATAAATTCCAAATTGCTATAAATTAATGAGCAATCGATAATTTAGTTATATTTACACGCAGATACATTAATAAATATAAAGTGTCAACACATAAATTGTCACCTAAATAAATATAATTCATTGCAGTGCCGGCGCTGTCAAAGCTTGCATGGCTTTAGGTTATTGCTATTGCAGGTGAAATGCCAATTTATTTATTATAAAATGCGAGGCATGTTGGAATGCGAGTAGGCTGATGTATGACCCCGAGTTCAATGGAATTTGTATTTGTATTATGCATACATACACACACATATTTTATTATATTCAATTTGTCATAACTTTTATTAGTGTTTGCAGGAAAAAACAAAAAATTACATTTATTGCTTATTACAATTTTTTCATTCAATTTAGTTCAAAAATATTTATTTGAGTGCTTATACAATTTTTTTTTTGAAATAGCCACCAATTAATTTTATGTGCCCATATGAAGTGTGCATACATTATTGCCTTGCTGTTGTTTGTATTTATCATTAAAAGTATTATAAGTATTGTTTATGATTATTGCCGCTAGTTTGCCACTGTCCGCCTTTCATAGACGTTGGTTATTTATTATGGCAGGCAAACAATACCGATCGCCATAATAAATAAATACAGCGAAAAGCTATTGACAATCGCATCAATGAAAATAAATGAGAAAAAAAAATTAAATTAATGTAGCGTTAAATCATACACACATAAATGAAGCATGAAATGATAACAAAGAGCGATAGATTCGGTCCCGTGGGTATTAAAGAGCTTGCGACGAAAAGGAATTATCAAGATTAGCATTTAAAAAGGGATAGTAAACGATTGAACTATTAATAAAAATAAAATAAAAACAAGAAACAAAGGGATGAACTGAGCTCAAACACCAAAATCATGCGCCATTGCGCGTAAAGTATAGGGTTTTTCATTAAGGGTGTTCTTTGCATTTTACTGTTCCAATTCCATCCTATAAAAATCGTTGCTTGTTCATTAACCTCAAATCGTAGAACTATTCTCTACCTCACTTTCGTTTTGGATTTAAGAAGTGCGGCGATTGACTCAACAGCTTTGCCCAAGAAGAATATTTATTTATTTATGTCTAAGGTTAAAAGGAAGACATAGGGAAAAATTACAAAATATAATTTTTTTTTCATTTTAATATTCCACAGCGGCGCTTACGGAATCACGATATTTTCTAGATGTACATGGTACAGACGGACGCCGTAGCCGAATGGGTTGGTGCGCGACTACCATTCGGAATTCGCAGAGAGAACGTCGGTTCGAATCTCGGTGAAAACACCAAATTAAGAAAAGCATTTTTCTAATAGCGGTCGCCCCTCGGCAGGCAATGGCAAACCTCCGAGTGTATTTCTGCCATGAAAAAGCTCCTCATGAAAATATCTGCCGTTCGGAGTCGGCTTGAAACTGTAGGTCCCTCCATTTGTGGAACAACATCAAGGCACATACCACAAATAGGAGGAGGAGCTCGGCCAAACACCCAAAAAGGGGTGAAATTTGAAAAAGGCGGTCCCAGACGCACTCCTAAAACACTCAGGCTAAAATGATTAGAGACATATACAGATATAGCCGCTCTTGTGAGGATTTTTACTCATTCTCACGACATCGAAATCCAAATTTCGTAGCCAAATTCTAGCAAAGGCACAGCACTCACAGATAAAACGCTCGGTGCTATCCGCCTCCTCTAAGCGAGATAGGCAAATGGGGATCTCAATGATTCCATTGGTGGTCATATGCTGTTCTGTAATAATACCGACCATCGACCGAAAGTCTTTTCCACCAAATTTTAGTACAAAGTTCGACAGTTTGCTGTTCAGGCTTGTCACAAAACATTTTGCAGTTCTGCAGCGTTCTAGACCGGACCAACTCTCTTTATGTGAATTACATACATAATCGCTGATCTAATTCATGATTCCTGTAGAACTGATTGCGATTATTGGCTCGATGCTTCCAGTGCTCCTAATTTAATTCACTTTCAAATCCAATTAGCCTTATTTTTTTAATTTTTCTTGCACACAAAAATGTTTCCAAATATTACTAAATGAATGTTTTGACTAGTTTCTAATTTCCTCTAATTATTTTTTAAATTTGTTTGTAATCAGTAAGAAATGCTACATTTTCCAGATTAAAACGAAATAAATAGTTGAACTGGTATTGTCAGAGCTGTGTTTTTTTATTTTTATTTTATTTATTTTTTATTTTTTTATATGGATGCATGTGGAATATAATTTTAGGAAATTCGCCGCGGCGGCTCTGCCGTAGATAGGTGGCGGATTACTTTTGGATGAAAGTGAGCTCAGTTTCTTGCGCATCTTCGAAGAAATCAGGACCAATGAAATCGCCAGATGAAAGTGAATACCAAACACAGTTGTTTTTAGAATGTAAGGATAATGCAAATGATACGTCTTCAGTGGATTTTCATAGATCCGAAGCTAACCAATTTTGTTTGTTTACGAAGCCATTTCGGAAGCCGAATCGGAAATTAGCCTCACAACTGAAGATTATTTGCTTTCCAAAGCCGGCACAGGGAACGTTTGGCGAATAGAACACTGATTTTGATAATAAACTAGAATTTCTTGAGTACATAGTATAGCATTCCATGGTTAAATGTCAAAACTAACTAATTAAAGGGTATTTCAAAAGTGACGCCTAGGTGTCAGTAGGGAATAATTTCTGGACGGCACCTTTGCTTTATGTCATCTTTGATATTTGTCAAGTAGACAGGTTCATCATTTTACACGATACAACAACGCGTTAAGATTATTCAAATTTATTATGAAAATGGTCGATTTTTAAAAACAACATATCGCAAAATTCGTGATTTGAATGAGTCGACAATTCAAAGGTCGGTGAAAAAATTTCAATAAACTGGTTCTGTCGACGATAGAAAAAGAAAAGTAAATCTAAATTTTTACTTATTTTATTTTAAACCAATATCTTGACACGTCTTTGGCAAGACAGAGGATATATGGTAACCATTCCTCTAAACGAACAGCACATTGCGATTGACTTTGAGGTGATCGCAGAAACCAATGCAAGGTGGTCTATGTCTTCTTATTGTAGGGTCTCTAAAGCGCTCTGGGCAAAACTGAATTTTAAAAGAACAAAATGCCTGCTTGGATTCAACACGTCAACTAACAGCGTGCACTATTGGCGCGCTAGCCACAATGACTGCTAAACGAACCTAATCTTGTTTTTTCTTATTTAATTTTAATAATTTTCTTATGAAAATGTAGTTCATTCTCCTCCAAGGGTTGCTGTCGAGGCTCTCAAAATAAATGACTGTTCTGATCACATAAAAGTTCCATTTTTAGCTCTAAGAATTCGCATGAAGCGCAGATTGCTGCAATCAAGCTAAACTATAGGCGCCTTCGATTCGCCACTTCTCTGCTCGCTTAGTGTGGGCTCTGCTCGATTGACGAAAAATTTGCAAAAAAAAGCAACAACAAAGTTACTGAGCAAGATCACCGCCAACGAGTTCGGTTATAGCATATAAAACTAACTAGTATAACTTAATAGTTTCACTGCTGCCAAATCTCTGGAAATATTATTTCGGGCCCTCGGCCACATTTACGTCCGTGGAAACTGTACTGCAAATGAGCTGGCAAGGAAGAGAACCATGGTACTGTGTAAGCACCTTTGTCGTTCCTCCGCTCTTCTATCTTACTCCGTCTTTGATCAACTTTCATTAACCAGGCAAATAGCAGTTGTGTCAGGGAATAGAAAACAGATCTAGACAAGTTCCACGAAAGGCAAAATCACTAATCTCTCTTGACCACTTCTACATTCTTTATGTTGTGATAATTTTCACTGCAGGATGCCTTTCGAAACGCATAGCAAGCGAATAGGCTTCTTCAAAAGAACTTTTGCCACAGTTGCAGCGATCAGGAGGAGGTGGAAAGCGTCAAGCACCACATCTGACCCCGTCCAGCTCTAGCAAAAAACGCTACCTCTCTACTTTAAACAGTATTTTTTTTCAATGCCTAGCAGAATTGAAGCGACTTATTGCTTAAACTTATTGCTTGCACTACTTTAGGAATTTAAGGAGACGAAATTGGAACCCGCTCACGTGACCCCGCAATAGCTCATCTGGCCTAAGTGTGCCTCACTGCCCGCCGTGAAGAGTCACCATAATCTGACCTAATTTAACTTGATGTCCATTAGGAATGAAAATTTGAATTTGTTGAATGCGCAGCTTTGGAAGGTCTCACCAATTGCGATTCTTGATGTTTAACCGGCTATTGTATGCCTTTTAATTTTTTTCTTTCATTTCATGACTAACTTCCTGATTAAAATTATAATTAATAGCATCAACATTTTAGATTTCTGTTAAGAAGACACTTTTTTCCCCAAATTAGGAATGCCACGCATTTTTTTTAAATAAAGCTTGTCAGGGTCCTATTTGGAGTGATAGAGAAAATTCACCAAGGCTTACCCGAGTTAGAAGCCAACACTGCAACTCACTGATCCCAGATTTCTTTATTTTTTTTTTTATTAAATACATTTCATTCTAAATCGGCAAGTCGCCGAGCCTCCGTGTTAGTATGTTTTTCGAGCCTTTCGGCATGAGCTACAGTCTAATGTTTGACAACTTCTGATACTAATGACATCTTGAGGTCACGATGTAAATCAGTGTATGGAAAGAGGAGACCTTCTTCCAGTAAGCCAGTTTAATTTTTGCATTTTGAGTTTTAATTCCACGTGTTTTATTTTAACGTGCTCTTTCCAGCATACTTTGGCATCAAGCGTCATCCCTAAGTACTTCGCCGTATTGGAGTAAGGAATTTTCGTGCCAGAAATATATACAAGATGATATTGAATTTCTTTGTTTGTAAAATCCACATGAAGTGACTTGGCTTCATTAAGTTTTATACGCCACTTTGTAGTCCATTCGGTGATTTTGTTAACATCTTCCTGAAATTTGCGAGAGGACTGTGTTTCATCGTCTCCAATTGCTAAAATGCACGTATCGTCAGCAAAGGTAGCTATAGTGCTACTCTCAAAGACCGGTAGGTCAGATGTGAAAAGCACGTAAAGTATAGGGCCAAGGATACTGCCTTGTGGAACCCCGGCTTTAATTCGCTTTAGGCTTGAATAAGAGCTATCGCACTTGATCCTGAAATATCTGTTATTTAGATACGAAGTAAATAGGTCCGAAAACTCCCTTGGAAGCAAGATTTTAATTTTAAGGAGTAGTCCGTCATGCCATACTTTGTCAAAGGCCTGAGCAACATCGAGAAATATGGAAGAGCACACATTTTTCTTTTCAATTGCTTCTTCTATCACATTTGTGATCCTATGCACTTGTTCGATTGTTGAGTGCTTTGCTCGAAATCCGAACTGGTGCGTAGGAATAAGGCGTTTGTTTTCAATCAAAGGCTTTAACCGCTGCAGAATTATTTTTTCGAGTAGTTTGGACATTATAGGTAGCAAGGAGATCGGGCGGTATGATGACACTTGGTAAGGAATTTTGCCACGTTTTGGTGTCATTATTACGTCTGAAATTTTCCAGTACGTTGGCACATATTTTAGCTAAGACATGCATTTATAATTTTTGTTCGCTTAATCAATGTTTTTTCAGGAATATTATTTAAGGTTTCAGCTGTGATAAGATCGAAGCCGGGAGCTTTTTTAGATTTTAGGAAATTTATTTCACGCTTTATCTCTGCAGGCGAAGACAAACAGAACTGGTTTTCAGCTTGATGAGTATGTGTAAGCAATGGTACATGATGTGCTTCATGAGGCTTAAATGTTTTTTCTAAGCCCACATTTATTGACAGTCATACAATGAATCCATGAAAAAAGCTCATATTTAATTAAAATTGTATTCATGCATTTTGTTCGTGTAAGTCAAACATATTTTCGTATTGCTAATTACGCTTTTATATTTGACGGAAATTTTTCATTGTATGTCCATTAAAAGTTATGACAACTGTCAAGCTGATGAGTACAGTTTTTTATTTTACATACACATATAAATACACATCGAGTCTATGCAAAATATGTAATATGAGTTTTTTAGTAATCTCTTATGGCGACATTTATGCCGAGTGCGCCAACCAAGCACCGAAAATAACTTATTTACGATTCTCATAAACGTGCGCAGCTAGAATTTGCTGCTTGTCCGTTTTATGGTCCAAATAAATTAATTTATTTGCATTATTTTACAGGCAGACATGAAACTATAACAGCAATACTACATAATATATCGTACGCATTAGTGTACATACATATGTATGTATGTACCTACACCCACCACACAAAAGTTCCGGTTTTTGGGCGAACTGAAAATTTATAAAATTTGGAAAAAAGTGTATTGTGTAAGTTCTCTATAATTGAAAGTAGGGGTCCCGATTTTGTTCGCCCCGATAAATTGAGCCACCTGTTCGATGATTATTACTCGAAAATCTTCGAGCAAGAATTCGAGTACATCGAGCTTTGTCGAGTAATTTGACCAATACTTTTGGAATAAAACTCGAAAAAAGGTGACCGAGGCTTTGAATAAAATTCGAAAAAAGTTATGAATAAACATCACTACCACTTGCTGAAAGAATTCGAAAGGAAGTTCAAAAATAAGTCTTGGTAAATAAAATTTGATAAAAAATTGTGACTAAGGTTTGGTGAATAAACTAACAACAAAAAATGTTTGTATTAGTTAGCATTTTCGAATAAAGAAAATTAAAAAACAAAATGAGTTAATGAAGTTCGAAAAAATTATAAAAGAGACTTAGTGAATATAATTCAAAAAATATATGTGTACAAGGCTCGATAAATGAAGCTGAAAAGTGAAAATAAGTTGAAAAATAAATGTGAATAAATGAAGCTTGAGAATCTGAGAGGTTCTGTTGAGAAAAATTAAATTGTGAATTAAATGCAAAACATTAGTTATAAAAATAAATCAAATCGGGGAATAAAAATATGAACCATACTTGGTTCATAAAGCTCGAAAAAAATATGTGAATAAATTTCCCTCGAATTAGTAAGATTTGGTAAATAAAGTGCAAACATTTAGCATAAAATTCGAAACTTGAAAACATTTACCAAATTTTGTTGAAAGTGCGGCTCATGCACCAAAATTCAAAAACAGTATAAAAAAATATTAACATCTAGCGAACAACATTAAAAAAAAATTAAAAACATACTAATATCCGGTAAAAACAAAAAAACTGTAAAAAGCTGTCAAAAAATTCAAATATCAAATCATTAAATTTTCAAAAGTTTTATTTCGAAGCAAATATCTTGCAATTCAAGTTTTTTTTTATTTTCCATTAGGTATCAAATCAAATTGCCAATTACAGATTACTTAGAAGTCTCGTTTTGATATCCGTATACGAATTTATGCATTTCTCTATGACAGCTTTTGCTTGCTGGGCATAGGCATGAACTCTTACACATACATATATATGTGTCATATATATTTGACTTTATGTTTTTCAAATAGCGGTATACGAGTACACATTTTCGCAGTCAAAATTATTACATTTATATGCCTTTAAAATGTTCGTTCGTATATAGGCGTGCGCATACATGTATGTCTATCTATAAAGTTACATGGTTGCATTTCCGCATACACTCATAATTCAGCTAAAAATGTATATGCTTGCTGCTTGCCAACAAAATTGCACATTCACCCGAATTATATGCATACAGTGATGTCCCAAGTGCGAGCAGTCAATGCCTTAAAATTAAATTACGCATACGCAGTGTTCTACTGGTTTTCTGCGAAAGGAGGGCACTATGAGAAATATAATTGCAACCATGAATACACCCATACGAAAACATGCAAGCTTGCAAGCCCGTATGTATGCATGCAAATGATGTATATGCAAGTGTATGGGAATATGTTGGCGTCGTCATTCATTGTTGTTATTTTTGTTACGTATTTTTTTTGTTTAATACTTATTATAGACTTTCACTCATAGGACAATTACAACTTGTATTGTTTGTTGTTGCTTTTACGATCATCAACCTAACATCATCATTTTTAATATTACTTTTGCATTTGAAATAGTTACAAGGCGTAAGAATTTCAGATTCAACGGATATCTCTGTTTTTGTTTTTTTTTATACAGGGTGATCCAAAAACAATTTTTTTTCGCTTTTTTAACATAACTTTTTCATGCAAATAGTTACAAAGCGTGGGAGTTAAAGGTTCAATTGCTACCTCTATTGTTTTTTTTTTAATATAAATGATCCGATGTTTATTTCATTACAAAGAGGAAGGTATGCCGTTAATAGGGGAAAATAATATCAAGCAAATGACCACCACGACCACGCTTACAGGACAATATCCTTATCCTTTTCATGAAACTTTCCATAACCGAATTGCAAAGTGGCTGCCCTCTATCCTTGATAGCCTCACGAATTCCATCTTTGAGGTCTTGAATCGACCTGGGCTGTTGGTGTAGACCTTCTCTTCCACGTAACCCCAAAGAAAAAAAGTCACGAGGTGTCAAATCACAAGATCTCGGTGGCCAATTGTGATGACCTCTTCGAGAGATAACACGGTCCGCAAACTTTTCTCGTAAAAGATCAATGGTTTCGTTGCTTGTATGGCACGTAGTGCCGTCTTGTTGAAAATAAACGTTGTCCAGATCCATACCATCAAACTCCGGTCACAAAAAATCGTTAATCATCTCCCGACAGCGCAATGGGATCCCCATTTGTTTTTTATACAGGGTGATTCAAAAACAATTTTCTTAACACTTTTATACTATTGTTTTCCTTTGAAACAGTTACAAACTATATTACAAATAGTTCAAACTAAATATAAAGGGTCCGCCATATAACTTTACGGAATTTAAAATGCTATAAAAAAAAACTACTCATTATTTTTCCAAACTGTTTTTTTTATTTTGAAGTACAATCCTTCCGGTTAATGATGGAACACAACTTCATTCATATGGCTGCCTCGGCTAGCCATGCACCATCCCATACTATCGATCCAATTCTTCAACACATTTTCGATTGTATGGGGCTGTATTTCAGCTATGACATCGCGTATGTTGGTCTTCAGTACATCAATTGTTGCTGGTTTGTTGGCATAACACATTCACGAACACTCTCGGCCACAGCAGCAATATTTTCGGGTGTACGCACGGTTTTTGGTCGGTCACACGTTGGTTTGTCAATAAGCAACCCAGTTTCTCTTAGTTTTTTCGCAAAGTAACGCACATACGCTTCATTCGGTGCTTTTCTTCTTCCCATTGCCGTACGTAATTTTCGTACACATTCTGCAACATTTCATGATTTTCAAAGTATTTTCGCAATATTTCCCAACGTTCTTTGAGTGTATACACAACCATTTTCGTTCAGCGGAAGAATAAAACTAATTTTCTGTCAAATCAGATGACAGCTAAGTGTTACCATTCTTCAAATAATACCTAGTTCAAATCCGTAACGATAGATGGTGGGCCCTGTATTTTTGAATTACATGTAGATTTTACCTTGTCCACCCAGAAAGAAAAATATTGAACGATTGATTTCAATAGGGTGTTGCACCATCGTTCTTTCGCGTCCTAAATTCCGAAGCCACCATGGCGACACTTGGCGGCCACGAAACTGCAAGTTGACTAACTAGACGGATTTTATGCATATAATTCAAAAACCAACCAAATATTTAAGGCCAATAACGAGTAAACTATGATTGAAAAACTCAGTTGCTATAGAAAATTGCTGTGAGGCCAGCGGAACCATAAATATATAAAAAATATAAAAATTTCCATTGGGAAACAATGGGAATTTTCGCTCTTTTTAGTGGTCATAATTCACTAAAAAGAATTTGAATTACCGTTTATTTAATTCAGTTTTTAAAAAGACACTTTTATCTGAAACACCCTATATAAGCATCTAAGACAAGTGTCCGCGCATACAATAACAGTTACACACCTATAAGGGGCGCTCACACGTTAGCAATTGCCGTAAATTATGGATCTGTGGAACCGTGGGAGAGCGCAGAGGTGCATGCGGAGCTGATGATTTATCAATTAAAATTCACTTAAATAGCGGAAAATGTTATTTGCACTTGTACAACAAACAAAACAAAAAAAAAACAAAACACACTTATCACACAAAAGGGGTGAAAATAGTTTGTTATCGAAAAAATGTGTACTTATGCCACTTTGAATAGCTTTGAGTTGTTGGCATTTGATTGCGCGCGTTTGCCGCCAGCGCACTGTCACAGTGCAGTGCGATGAGCGGCGGCTAGAGACGGTGAATGGCGACGGGTCGTTGTCAACGGTGTTGTTGATTTTTCAACACAAACAAATCTGTTGTATTTTATTATTTTTTACTGAGAGTAATGTTTATACACACAGCTTTTTTTGTTTTCTGAATGATTATATGACAGTATATTTGCGGGTTGCATAACACTGTATATATGGGATGTACATAAGAATGAAGGTTGTCCATTGGATTTCTTGTTCATTGTTTCACATAAACTTTTAGTTTTATATTTTTCAGTTTATGTCGCTTTGTTGAATGCTTTTGCAATTAAATTCTTAAATTTTCAGACATTGGCATCATCGCAGATGACAACTGATCGACAAATAGTAGCGTACATACATGTGTATGTATGTATGTATGTGACCATCGGTGCGATGGTATTTTCAATAAAAATAAAGGTACATAAATATTTTACTACGCGTAAAAAAAAAAAACGTAGCAAATAATGAGTTTACGGATGGTCGAATTACAGCGCAATTGACGCCAGTAAATTTGAATTTTCGTTCTTTTATTTCATTTTAAAATCCGATACCTCTAAATTGATCATCCTTTATGATATAATGTTCATTGCCTGTTCAGGTCTACTCGGCCAATTAAGTTTTTATGTTTCTAATAGAGTACTTCGCTCTTATAATCCATTTTATGTTGAAGCTCTCAGATCTAATTACCTCAATTTCACTCCTGTTATAAGAGGACTTGGAAAATTTAATCGGATTTCTAAAAATCTTGATATTGACATTTGATGCCAAGGTCCCTGCTTTAGTCACTTATTAAGTCTTATTATTTATCAAATAAGTTATTTATTTATTTTTAGTTCTTGTTAAGTAATCTTGTAAATCTAGTCAGTAGGGTTGTTACCATTGACTTGAATAAAGAAATAAAGAAATTTAATGGCATATCATATTTTAAGAGCATTCTTTGGGGTACCCCGATCATGAGTATGGCATATTAGGAGAAATAAACGATATATCCGCTACTGCATCGCACTCTTCATAAACGGCCATCTCCATTTTTACTCACTCCATTTGCTATCGCTTTAGAGCATGTGGAGGATACCGACTTAGGAAGAAACAGATTCAACAGGGGCACTGGTTTATTGAAGGGGGTATAGTTTCAGGTCAATGAGTTATCAGGAAGCGTGCCGCTGAATCGGGCGACAGCCACAATAACCTAACCTTATCTATTACTAATGCGTCATAATAATGCAAAAAAATTATATTCCTGAGATCTGTGGTGTGCTGTTATTTATTGACGTTTTTCACAGAATTATGTAAACTTTTTAAAACTGCACAGTCAATTAAATGCAACTCGCGCGTATTAAATAGTATTAGCTACAATTGCTGCCAATGGCACGAATAAAATCTCTTCAAAGCTTGCAATCACTGTCGTTCGTTTCATCTAACAAACTTATATTGACTTTAGACATATTTATACTTTACTTAATATAGACATTAAAGTGTATTAAATAACATTAAGATAAGCATTCAGGCGTGACAAAAATGATTCGAAAACGAACTAGAGCGAAGTTAGGAGAAACAGCGTGCAGGCGGAGGCACATGCGGAAAGGCGAAATATTTGTAGCTGACAAAGGCCGCGTGAAGGCGGCAAGCGGCATGCGGCATGCGACCGGCATTTGTTTTGAAGCTTATCAGTGAAGTGTGATTCAATGAAAAGCAAAAAGCAAATATCAATAAACAGTGATATGCAAGCACAGTAAAAAAGTACAGAAAGAATGAATTAAACGTGTTTGTAGTGTAATGATTTTCAAAACCCTCTCAGCATAAAAAAAGAATCTGTGCTCAAATGATTGTTGCTCAAACTCGGGACCGGAGACCAGTTATTATTGAAGAGTGCGAGAAGTTAAAATAAGACTCGGTTTCAGCGCGTTTACTGTTTCTTATGTGAGCTCGGTTGAAGGTCTTCAGCTGCTGTTGAAAATAATCTATTTTTTTTTGTTTTCAGCTACACAGGATTGCTATAAATTATATCACGAGCCCGTTGCGAATTTTGGCAGTTGTGATACAGTTGTGATACATAACGAAATAATTAAATCTATAGTGCGGTGCGCTCAAGCAGTTGTTAAGAATGGAAAACAGTTAAAAAGTGCTGTAAAGTAGATATAAATGGAGATAATTTTTTGTTTTTGATTTCTTTGTTGGGCACTTAAATCACAACAGCAGTTAAAGATTAAAAAACCTAGAAATTTTTATCTGTAAGATACTACAAAAATAAAAAAAATATATTTTCCTAATACTGATTTACCTCCCCATTCCGGAACTCTCTGAAACAACACAAGCACTTAGCAGCGGCGGCAATTCATTGAGTACAAACATTTAAAAAAATTTGTTTACATGCGCAATAGTTAAAAGCATTTCAAAAAGTATACGCTTGTACACAAAGCAAACGTAGCATTTATTTTCATACAAACACTAACACCAGCACAGAAGTCGACGTCCAACTCGCAAATTGCACGCAAACAAACAAAAAAGGTTCAAGAGTAAAATAATGCCATTAAAGTCAGCCACCATTTGTTGCGCCAGTGCGCTAAGGCTTTGAAGGGTCAGCGGAAAAATATTGGCACTTCAAGCACTTGTTGTGGTATGTGGCTCGCAACCTGCGACTCTGACCACCACCGGATCGTACCCAAAGCGAGTGAGGATAGACGTGGCATATGTAGAAGCAGTTAAATTATTTCCGTATTTTTATTTTATATTTATTTTTGTATTTGCCAACGTTGTGGCTAACATGATTTTTCCATCATTCCTAATTGATTCGAGACCAGAAGAAATTATTGGTATACCTCCAGCTAGGCGCAGAGGGTGTGAAAGTCAATGTGTCGTGCACTTACCTACTCGTATAGCGCCAAAGTGGAACTCACTGTGTAATGCATTCTGTCTTTGATTATTACATTAATCTGTTGTTGTTGCTGCTGCTGTACTGTAATACTGTGCTAAATTCTGCTGCAGCTGATATAAACTACTTTGCAATGAGAAAATCTATTTCTACATATTCGTATATATATATAAGTATAAACAGAAGCTACTGAAGTATATGGAAATAAATAAGTATATACGAATATAGAGAAACATATATATATTTAAATAGTATATGTACATGTATGTACCATGCACTAGTATAATATTTCCTGAATTCTAATCATTAATTGAAGGCGAGCAGTGGAATCGTTTGGTGAGGGCACGTGAATGCAGCAAACGCTCTGAATTGCATTATCAGGAGTGCTTTTGAGTGACATTAATATGTATGCAAGGAAATGGACAGTTGGAAATAGCTTCAGAGGCTCAAATTATAAATAAAAATTAAGCAAATTATATAACTAAAACATAGGAAAGAATGAGGAAATGAAACACCTTGAAAACTCTGACTGATCGATAAATAGTGAATCAATTGTTCTTACTGACTACTTACTACAAAAGTGAATTTAACAAAAAAAAAAAAAATTAAGTGATATTACAATTTTTCTTACTCACTAAACACTACAAAAATTTCGTTTTTAAAAAAATTTTATTAAATACAATAGACAGTTTAATTGAACAGAAAAACATAGCTTGGATAAATTAAAATCTAATTCAATAGAATTTGAGATCTCATTGAGTTCATGAAGAGAGCGAGAAATAGGAGCATTGCAGGCATAATTTGTTCTGCACCTATACAAATGGAACGGATATTTATTACGTAAGGACCTGGTAGGTATCGAAAAGTAAATATCGAAACCCACCCTGGCTACTTTAAGAGGCGTTCTTTATTAACAATTTAGCACTAAAACGTAAAGCAAATACATCTTGTGAAGAATATAAATACATTGTTTCTTAAATCGCAGCGAATTACAGATCTATGGGCTGGAAACTGATCTATACCGACGGATCTAAGGCAAAACAGACTTCATATGTTGTCGTAAAAGAGCAAAACGAAATAATCACATATGGGCTCTTATTTCCATTCTGCTATATTTTTACAGCAGAAGCAGTTGCAATTTTTAAAGCTTTTTTGTACGCAATCCGAAAGAAGGGCAAATTCATAGTGTGCACTGATAGCTTATCGTGCTTTTCGGCTATTTATAACTACAACTATGAGAGACACACTAATTATCAAATCACATAAAATCAAAATTATGTGGATTCTTGGGCACGCAGATATTAATGGTAATACACATGCTCACCAAATTGCAATACAAATGAGATTCACACCTACCATTACAACCAATATCATCTTTAAACATGATGACATATACAGTCTCATAAAACACCAAAGGCAAAGTGTCCTCCTACGCGAGTGGAGTAATTATAACCATCCCTACTCCTTAGTTAATCCTAAGCGTGTAAAACCAGGTTTTAGTGAGTCAATCCCAACGAATATGGTCATACCATACACACGCCTTCGGAGAGGCCACACAATACTTACACACTCCCACATACTTCAAGGCGTTCCACCCAACCTATGCCCTTTTTGCAACTCCACTCTGAGTATAAATCACCTTCTGTCTTCATGCCCTAATCTTGCATCGGGCTTACGCAATATCGACCCTCTTGAAATATTAAAAAACCCAACCGAAGCCAACATATCTATATTATATAACTATCTCAAAGATACTGATCTACTTCGTCGGATCTAATCGAGCCATAATCAACCTGCCAGCCGAAAGCCACCGATGCTAGCGCTGCACTACTTTCAGTTTGTGTAATAATTTTATTGTTATGTAAACCTTTATAAAATAAAACTAAAAACATTTCAAAACGAGGCTTTTTCATAAAAGAAGTGATTTGCTAAGATGTTTTTTAATCAAAAAGTCGATCACAAGTGCCGAAAACCTGAGAATCGCATAAGGGAGTGAAGAATGGCTTCACTTTTGGTAACTCAAAATCAGATTTTTTTTTAGATTTTTGATGCTAACGCCTTCCATTCGGCACTTTGGTGACTGATTTCTGTTTGATGTCATTAACAGTATTAAAAAATCTTTAATAAATCTGTTGAGGCTCTGCATTTTAGACCGAATATACCACTGAATAGGATTTGTAATTTCAAATCTCCCAGTGCTATATATGGCACCTACATAGATTGCAATGAACGTTGGCACTACCCAAGCATCATTGAAATTGACGGGCCACATAGCGTGCATTACAGATAACAGATGGACAAAGAGACTCCTAGAATGTAGAGCACGAGAAGACAAGAGGAAAATTGGAAGACCGCTCTCCTGGTGGAGCAATGGTATGATATTAAAGGAACAACGACAAATTGGATAAAAACAGCTTAGGATAAAGAAAATTGGTAATAAATGCAGGAGGCCGATGTTCAAGAGTGGGCACAAACGGCTAGATGATGATGATGATGACAATTAAGAAGTTTAATAAAATAATTTCAGAGGAAGCATAGGTAGACTCAATAGATTTGTAGATAGTATTGAATTCGATCAGAGTTCTCATGATGAATGAATTCCTTGCATAAAGAATTCTAATAAAGCCAGTATGGAAAAAGTCTACAGCATTTTCAATTATATTAAAAAAGAAAAATAAAGACAAAATAGATCGCCGAGACTGCAGACTACTTCCAAAGTGATAAGCAGACGTCTAGAACAATATGAGGATATGGGTATAATAACGAAGCGAACGAGGAACAAAGCCAATGAAAACTAACCTTTTTGGCTACGTTCAACTCGAGTAATGTGAGAGGCATGGTAACATCTCTTTAGACCAAAAGGACTTGTAAATTCTGTACTGTTGCGCCAAATGCTAATATAGCATATAATCTCGAAGTTATATAATTAATGTGACTACTAAAATGGAATTTTGCGTCAAAAGTAATTCCTAAGTCCAAAGTTTCACTGACCGATCTGAGATGGAAATTTGAGAAAAAATATGATGTTTTCAAATGAGAAAAATGGTTGGCGAAAGCAATGTGGTAGCTTTTCGCTACATTTAAAAAGATTTCATTACAAATACACCAAGAAGAACTTTATCAAGCCATTTTGCAGCATTTCTACATCGAATGTGTTTCTGACAACAGAATAGATTTTAGGGCGGTCAGCATAAAGTAAAAACTAGGCGCATCAAAAAGAGTTTTCTATTTTTATTGTGATTAACAAGGCAAATAGACCCGAAATACTACAAGGCAAATTACCGAAAATACTACCTTGGGAGACTCCAGATGACACGATAAAAGAATATGACCGAGAGCCAGTTGATGAAGGCAGATAGGAGCAAATGTATTCTGTTAGAAATCATCCACTCCATCAGGAAGAAATTAAGGCCTTCCTCTCACTGCTGTGTGGGAGATTAACATTTCCATGCATATTTGTGGGGAAAAAACAAAACGAAATCCGAAAAGAGGAGAAGTAGGAAGAAGGAGCATGATGGCCAAACGGTGACTAAAAAGTGGTAAACGTCTTCAATCTTCTGGTTAAATTCACCAAATGCGTAATGTTTACCAATTACCTGAATTTAACCCGACGAGAGCTGAAGAGGAGGTACTGAGATGATTCCACCTCGCCTTCCAAACAGCATCTGCAGAAAGGATTTGAGCCAATCCAAAGTCTCACCGTATGGACACCTAATGGACAATACCCGTAAGGAAAGGTACCGTCTAGGAATTATTAACTATTGACATCTGGGCTATTGACATTTTGGAAAGATCCTTTATTTAGTACAAAATATAATTTACAAAAACAATTTCTGAATTACTGAGCTGGGCTATTAATGAGCAAAATAAGAAAAAATCTCAATTAAAAAAAAAAAAAAAAACAAAAACAAAAAAACATTCCAACAAAATGTGGAATAACAAACTAAAATGCTTTTGCATATTAAATTTAATCTTAAAAACTTTAAAATATTTTTTTATTGATACAATACTTGGATCACTTGACATAGAATTGCTCATGAGTTCTTTTCAAATGGCGAAGGGCTGCGTTTCGTGAGTAATAACCGTTTTTCGCCCTGGGCATTAACCATAAACAGCTGAACGCCGTAGCCGAATGGGTTGTTGCGTGACTACCATTCGGCAGTACGTAGGCTCCACTCTCCGTGCACGAAACGGCAAAATTATAGAAAAAGTTGTTTCTAATAAAGTTCGCCCCTCGGGATGCAATGGCAAACCTCCGAGAGTATTTCTGCCATGAAAAAACTCCTCATAAAAAATTATTTGCCGTTCGGAGTCGGCTTGAAACTGTAGGTCCCTCCATTTTTAGAACATCAAAAAAAGAGTAACTATTTAAAAAATTTAAAATTTTAAAACACACAAAGCCTCTTTTTGTTAGTCGTGAACACGCTAATTTCCTTTTTCGCTAGAGTTATTCGTCTTTGTGTAATTCTTACAGTTCTTAGAAAAGGTGATAATTTAACCCACTTTGCTATGGCCTCTAAAAAGAAGGATTCACAGCTCGATATTACAATATTATCCAAAAACTGACAGAAAATTATGACCTTTTGGTCACTGACTATACTCGCATTTGTTGACATTTTGTATGTTAAACTATTTCCCACACGTTCGGCTCTAGGAATGGTGACTGCCACTACATCGATTTCACTCCATTTGGCGGCTGATTGTTGCTGGTCGCTTGGAAAGTCTGCTGCATATGAATATTTATACAAAGGAGGCCGAAATAATTATCACATGTCGGCAATGACGAAGCGCAGCTTTCAAACAATTAAGATAAACGCTCTAAGCATCGATATCGCGGCGTTATAAAAGTGTTGGTATGGAAACTATTGAATGCTATTGTAGGCTGCGCTTACAGCCAAACAGTGAATGAGAGATGTAAATGTACTTATGTGCATACATTTGTGTGTGTGTATTTGATAATTTCTTTACCGTAATGTTGTTGCCTTACGAACTAAAGATATCTCAAAACCTGTTCAATGCTTTTTTTTTGTCGGGACAACTAGCATGTACTGCACTCAGGCCACATTAAGTTCATTGTATTGCACTCGGGTTCCCTTTTTGATTTGCTTTAAATCTACCCGACCTCCGAAGAAAGAGAATAATCCAAGGTGGTCGCTTTTTAACACATCAGTGCCGAAGAACTCAAGCCTGATTCGAGCGAAGACCGGACAGACGCACAGAAAGTAGTCCGCCGCCTCATCCTCCTCTCCACATGCTGGGCAGAGGGCACTGTGCTTCGCTCATAGAAAGTGGCCCGTCATCAGTCCAACCAGTTGACTACAGTCCCTTCTGCTTAATAACAGGAAGGTGTGCAACAATAGCAGAAACAATAGTTTTGTCCATCTGCAGCCTCTTCCAGTCCGTGGCTTTGATGGCTGCAGAATAGAGTGGCAGAACGGGCTCCGGCCCAAAGAAGTTGGCCTCATAGCCCAACCTAGCTAAACAGTCAGAGCTTTTGTTACCCGCGATAGCCACGTGCCCCGGGATCCATGTTTCCATCAGGATATTATGTCTACCGACATAGTTATGCCGGGATTTACAGGACTCAACTACCCTTAATGTGCTTGGAGGGCTGTCTAAGGCCATGTGCGCAGCTTTGCTGTCGCTGCAGGCACATGCAGATCTGCCTCTCCACCTTTTCTCTACAATAAAGTTCATCGCTTCTTGAACAGCATACACCTCCGCTTGTAGCACAGATGCTTACATTCCAAGAGCAAAGTGCAGTTTTGTTCCGCTGGATTCCACGTAGACACCAGAGCCGGAACCGTACTCAGTCCTGCAGCCACCCGTCAAAATGCAAAAATAGTGCTTGCCGAGCTCATTTTCACAGTTTGACCACAATTGAGCCTCTGGCAGCACCACATTGTATCTCTTTTCAAGTACGACTCCTGATGGCATGGAGTCAAGGGACATGAAAAGAATCGTTGGATCGTCTAGGCCTTCTCTGTTGTCCAATGGTGGACACACTCTTAGTGGGCACATTTTTAGGGAATAAATATATCCAAAAGCTTATACCAGGCCAAATAAAAACATCCAAACCAAAAAATTCTCTTGTACTCATCTGCAGACTTCAATACGTGAATTTCTTAAAAGCGGCCGCCGTAGCCGAATGGATTGGTGCGTGATTACCATTCGGAGGTTACCAGAGAGGTCGTTGGTTCGAATCTCGGTGAAAGCAAAATTAGTAAAAAAACATTTTTCTAATAGCGGTCGCCCCTCGGCAGGCAATGGCAAACCTCCGAGAGTATTTCTGCCATGAAAAAGCTCCTCATAAAAATATCTGCCGTTCGGAGTCGGCTTGAAACTGTAGGTCCCTCCATTTGTGGAACAACATCAAGACGCACACCACAAATAGGAGGAGGAGCTCGGCCAAACCCCTAACAGAAGTGTACGCGCCAATTATTAAATTATTAATTATATTAAACTACTTGCTAGGCGGAATAGTCTGACCCCCGGCCTATCTATACTACAAAAATTTGAAGTTGCACTACAACATAGTTTGAAGCTAACAGAAACCCGCAATTGGGTGTTAAATAACATCCAACACGGAACTCCGTCGCAAGAATAGGTTGGCATGCCCTCCAAGGGCTCCCATTCCGGTAGTATCAGAGTTCAGTTTCTAGTCAAACCTACCTTCGGCTACAGCTAAAATCAGTTGAGCCCTTCACACAATGTAAATGTCATCGCTACCTAAACACTTCTCGCACGAACCTCCCCTAATATCAGCATTTCCGAGAACCCCCACTAAAATAAGATATAACATACACCAGCTCATCTAATCCACACACCCACACGACTTGTAATATTTGACTACCGATCCACAGGCAATGGTCGCATACCTTTTTTTTAATTTCCCAATTACCAATACTTACACTGTTACAGCAATAACAAATGACACAACAAAAAGCATGCCGACGGCACACACCAAAAAAGTCAATTGCTGAAGTTTTTTTTTATTGCTTATTTTTTCGATTTGTAATTTTTTTATTTTTATTTTATTTCACTTCTTTGTTTTTTGTATGCGGCCATTGTCTGCCTAAGTCAAGCTATTAAAGTTTAAAGCTGAAAGCCACAAAAGCCCATTGCACAACATTTTACGATCACTTGAAACCGGATCGCGCCGACATGGCGCGCCAAAAACTAAAGCCACACAACGATTCGACCACGGCAACGACTTTGCCCTGCAGTTTCCTGCTTTCCGCTGCTCTACCCACCCGGCTGCAACTCACATTGTTTTGATTCTACAATACGTGCACCACTACTTGCGTGCTTTCTGTCATTCCTCTGTCCGTCCACATTTTCGTCTCTTCGTTAGCTGGTCGGCTAGTCGGCTAGTTTGTTGGCACCATTGATCGTCTCAATACTGCCGCGTCCCACCTAGTATGCTGCGGCTGTGTTGTCGGCTTGACTGGGTAGCTGTCGGAAATCGCGTCTTGATCTTTTCTGTTGTAAATTCGCCGAAATGGCACATACAAACGTGCAGGCAGGCAGGCAAGCAAGCTGGCCGACAAATAAAAAACCGAACGTTGAGCCCATCGTACATCGACCAACCTTAAAGCCTGAAAGCCTAAAAAACACAGTGTGTGTTTGAAGGCATTAAAGAAAATGTGCAAGTATAAGGGAAACGAAAAATAAATGCAGAAGCTACAAGCTAACAGCTTTTTGTAAAGGCACTGCAGGCCGCCAGCCTTTAATCGTAAGCGCGTTCGCCGACCGACGGTACGCATAATTGCGACTGGGTCGTTAGCGGCCGCGCATGTACATGCGCAGGGCTCCGGTTTTAGTTACTGACACAAAGCACACCAAGTACCTGTTGGACGCTGTGCCGACGTTCCGTTGCCTTTATTTACCATTTATTATACCAATGCTTTGTGAAGGCAATGGCCAACGATAGTGACCTGCTAGTGCGGGAGATTCATTTTTCTTTTCTTCGGTTTTTCATTGTTCTTCTTCTCCTTGTTAATAGGTGCAGATACGCGAACGCATTCAGAAGGCTTTACCTTTGAATGTAATGATTTGTGCTCAAAATTTAATAGCTGTTCTTTATAAGAAGAATAGGAACAGCTGTTTTCCATCATAAATTGACGGCTTTGCACTAACAAAATTGCATTGGAAATTAAAGATGCCTAAAATGGCTGAAGTGAAGTGCGCATGCTTTTGAATGTGTACGATTCCGCCACAGTACTACGAATTCGAATATGATGTAAATACACATAAAAACAAAAAATAAACGATTACAACAGGCGATGCAATAAAAACCAAGAAGCAACTGCAGCTTAAAAACTTGTGAAACTCGACTCGAAAACTAAGCGCGATGGATGGATACACAGACGACAGACAGACATACAGACGGACGAACAATCATCTGCCGGTTTGTATGGTCGGCATGCTCATCTTTTGTGTGTGCATTTGCTCAATTTCTTGTTGTCAGCGCGCCAGCTTGAAGAAGTATATGAGGAAAGACGTAGACACATGGCGTGGTTGCATTCAAAACCAACGACACAACAGCTAGGCCAAATATCAAAAACAACCATAAAAATACGAATATGTGTTGAAAAAAGGTGTAGCTGAACGAGTTTATAACCTTCATGAAGAGCTTGATATCTAAGTTCCACTAAAACTGAAAAAGGTAGTGACGGATGGATTCTAGGTTCAAGCCCTGTCACGGATATTAAACATAAACACATTTGGGTATGCAGTTCTCGTCCCTAAGCACGCAAAGCTCAGAGATGTCACAAAATTATGGCCCCAGGAGGAGGAAACCTTGGCATGCACTTCTTTCTCTGAATATATGGTAAACACATCATCATCTATAGAATATTTTGGCCGAACACCTTCAGCAACGACGCGCTGTGGAAATCAAAGAATATGGCAAATCAAACGCAGAAAGTGGCGATGGATAGGTTCCACCATCCGATGGAAAACCACCAAATAGCATAACGAGAATGGCACTCGACTGGAGCCTGCAAGGGAGCAGAGGTCGCTGTCGGCCAAAGATCACTTGGCGAAGGTCGATGTTGCGCGAACTATCAGATGCTGACATCACATGGGACGACACAAAAACAAGAGATCAGAACCATGTACGATGAAAGAGTCTTGTCTACGCCCTACGCTCCGCTCCCGTGCGGAGTGAACAAAGGATATAAAAAATCGTAAACGCCAGAAAACAAGTAACTGTACGAGAAACATTAGTGTAACGAATTAACTGTGGACAGGTGTGCACTCATTCTGGTCTATTAAATTTATTTGGTGATTTCGAGATGAGTTATGAAATTGTTTGTTATTTAAGCAGCTGCGGGATTGAAGCTTTTTAATTTTCTAAAAGTAGAAATAGTCAATGTATCGAACTGTAAATCTTTATTGGTATGGTAAAGTGCATGCAACGACTTTATTTAGGTTAGGGAGAGTGGGTCTCCGGATTTAGAAAGCATAGTAATATTATATATATGAACGGTGTCCCTAGTGATTTTGCTTTTGGATACACTTGTGGTTATTTATTAAGCGATATGGCTCTAAAATATAGTTGTTTGAATATGGGAGCTTGAAAGGGCTCTTACTAACGGGAAGTACTTACAGCTAAACTACTACTTGTGTAAGTACGCATCATAAGAAGTGAAACTTAGTGTGGCTAATTTAGAGGTTAAGACGTTTTAGTTCCCGTATCTGCTTTGGTTGCCAAAGAATTGGGTTAGCTGGAAAACTATGGTTGTTATTAGCATGTCTAGTTTACAATCTTCAAGCAGTACCCGCTATTAGCTTCCCATTACCGCAGAGGAAGTCCTCCTGCTGTTAAGCGCGTTAAGGAGAAATGGTCGCCAGAGCGCGATGCAATCCCAAAACGAGTCCCTTAAAGTAGTTGCAAGCGCAAACACCGAGGCATTTAATGAAAAAGAAGATGGTAGAAGAAGCAATCAGTAGAGAAAGTTGGAAATGGTGACAAAAACATATGTATTATTAACGCTCTTCGCGAACTAGAAATCCCTGCATATCTCCGAAGAATCATATGTAGCTACTTACCAAATAGAAAGTTATTGTACGAGTTAATGAGTGAAGAACATAAAGTATCTGGAGAAGTAACCCAGAAATCCGTTCTGGGTCCATTATGGGTACTCTGGAACATTATATACGATGGCGTACCTCGATTGCAGATACCTAAGTGGACAAGATTTATTGGATTTGCAGATGATACCATACACCACTAGTAGTGACAGGCTCAAATATATCTATTCAGTCAGGCTTATGAAAGACACAAAGCAATGGACAGATTCAAGGAACAATATAACTATAGGGTAGTAGCCAACTATGAGTTTTAAACGAACCTTCAGTTACGCTTCTCATCTTGAAGATAATAAAAAGTATATCAAGAAGCCTAAAGGAAGCTATATCCCTCTGTAGAATACAGTTTTCGCTAAGTGTTCATTCTGAAGAAACTGATATCGCTCAAGCACTACCTTTGGGAAATCACGGGCGCATCTTCTAAGCAGATTAGCTGAGTGCTTGCGAAACCTGTGAGATCTCATGAAATAAAGACACGACGAGAAGCAACATATATGTATATATTCTGACTACCAGATGGCACTATTAGTAATTTAATATCCTTCAATCAAATCTTCAGTAGTGAGGAGATGCAAAATGTAATTGAATGACGAACACACGATGTTCAAAGTGCTATGCTCTAGAGATATTCTTGTTGCAAAAATCAAGTACTGGAAAAGTGGAAATAGTGTCGAAGTTGTGGTTTCGGCCTACCTACCATACGACTCCTTACAGAAGTCCTCTTCGAGAGAGCTAAGAGTTCAATAATCTGGGGCTGATAATGGGATGTAATGCAAATTCCCAGAACATAGTACGGGGAGGTAGCAAATGCAATCCCAGAGGTCCAAATTGAAGATGTTTAATACTCTACTTGAAACCCATTTTCCGGGTCGTAGAACGCTGTCAGAAGTAGAAAGCGGAATTGACATTAACGGCAACAATGGTGAACCCTCGAGGTATAGCTGATATATGGCAGATAGTGACAGAGGGGCCACACATTTGTATTCTCTCCACCGTCGTCAGGCTTCTAAATTCGAGAAATACGCAGGCAGTTTTGGTCTTACTACTATGCCGATCGAAGGCAACAGATACTCTAAATGGACAAGAAATAGACTTATTTGGAATTGTAGCAACCATTACGGGGCGCTGACTACTTAGAAAGAAGAATGCTCGAAAGTTATGTGGTGCGCTAATTAACACTTATCCCCTAGATCCTCATTAGGTGACTTCAGTAAATTTATGGAATAGTCAAACTGGTTTGATTAATTAGGCTATTCCGCAACTAGGGTATTATCTCTGAGAAAAGCAACAAAATCACAAGTTTCCAAGCGCTGCAAGTAATTAGTCACTCCCTCATAAATATCAGTTCTCCAGAGCCTATTAATTATGTTTCGTGCAAATTATTAGGACTGCTATTATTATGAATTTTCTTCTAGAGCCTACAAAGCCTAGCAAATCTGTAATCAAGTGCAGCCGAGACGGCGACTTTGCTTCACGCAGACAGTAAAAACTTGCACTTTTCACTCAGGCCACTTTTTTTTATTTAAGCTACTCGCAATATATACCAAGATTCCTGGTATTTTTTGTAGAAATTCTACAATCCCCTTGGATGCTTTTAGGAAAGTTTAAGAACCAAGCAAGACACGGCATATGAAGGTACGCCGCGCGATATTAACCACCTATTCACATGACCTCTCAAACCTACTGACCTATAACTCCTCTCCCTCTGTACTTAAGCTGTTGAAACAGCACGTTTCCTGGCAGGGCCTAGTGAACTGATACAATAATAACAACAACAACCGAGCTAGTTCAGGGATACCATTAATTATCTTCAAACACTTGATCGGCTGTAACTTACCAAATATTTGAAGTATGTAGGCCCAGGTCTCTTGAAGGATACGAATCTGTGCTAGAACTATTGAGTTTTGGAAACGTTACTTGAGCAAGCATCAGCTCAATTAGGTGCAAATAGGAATACTTATATTGAAATACATTTTTAAAGCCGAAACAGATGGTGGAGCGGTCAAGCCGCGATTACTTGCTGGACTTGCTCAGACGAAAAGGTATTTGAGCTGTTGAACTGAACTACAAAGGCCATGAGCCTATAAATATTAAAATGAGCGCTAATGTTTTAATTCATTGGCACTTGCACACGTATACCATAGTTACGTAAACTTGAGTTGGCCTTCCGAAACGTGAAGGGCATAATATTAGCTTATATGTTAGCATAGCAGCTCCGTCGCCGGTTACTGAGCCGTCATAATCATCGGCATCTCATAGTCGGCATCACCTCGACTCGAAAGACCCAGCTGAGCAAGAACCTCATGCTGGTTTATTATACTTACACATACACACATACATATAAGTATACATGCGCTCGCACAGATGTATTCACATAAAAGAAAATCAGACGACCAACTTTATAGGCCACTTTGCCGGTGCTGTTGATGGTGGTTGCGCTGCTGATGCTGGCTTTAGTGGCCGCGCTGATGGGGCGATCGCACTGGCGGCAGCTTGAAAACGATGCCGCCATCTCACAATCGCCGCTGCCGACATGCAAGCAAGCGCGCAAGAGTAAAGTTCGAACAAGTAAAAAATGGGCGCTATATAACAGTGGAGAAAGAGTGTTGGGGTGGGCAAGAAGTTATATTGCCGGCCAGTTGATTATTTGAACGGGTTTATGCTACAGCTGTAATTTTTGTTGTGGTGCTTCGTTGTTGTTTGGCTCATTGGTTATTTGGCTGACTGGCTGGTTGTCGGCGCATATCTGTTCGTTCGCCCCTCCTTCAGCTCGCGTTTGTCGGCTGCTTTGACTTTTGTGAGTGCCGCGCGCATGCGCGGTGTTATTATTATTTCTCTTTCGCTATTTAACCGCACTGCGCAAGCTGAATGCCAGCCAAATGTGCAACAAGTAGGAGGTGGTATTTATATAGTTGTGTTCTTTGAATTTGCTTTGCTTTTGGAATGGGGCTCTTAAAGAGGGTTTCGGCTTTGTGTGCCGTCTTTTGAAATGGATGTATGTACATATGTAAGTATTTTTTACTTTAAGTGCATTGACTACTGGAATATTTTTTGATTGTTTAATTTGTAAGCATTTGTAGAATGCTGTTTAGCTCCTCATACACATTATATTACACTGAATATATTTTTAGGATTCATTTCCAGCTGTATTAGACAATTATTCGTTATAAAGTATAGAATCTAGGCAAGACCGTCACACGTAGGCCCAGAATTCTACAAAAGCCCGCTCTATAAACTCCTAAGCTATGATAATTTGTTCACAAATAAATTTGATCTACTTTTTATAAGAGACATTTGAACGTATGGACGTAGCAGTTAAAGTAAAAAAAATGTTGTCTGGTGGATCTTAATATTCAAATCGTGATAACCCATGGCAGTAAATAAAGAAGCTAAGGTTCTCAAAAAACTATCAATCAGCAAATAAGGTAACTTATATAACAAGTGATTAATAATGAAGTCATGAAAACAAGCTTTAGCTTATCAAAATGCATTCATCCAGAATAACTCCGAATAGTCTGCCCATGCCCTCGGAAAGTCAAAGATCACAAAAGACACCAGTTGCATAGAAAATGTCCGGAACTTACTAAACGTTTTTTATTACATTTAAATAGAAAGGAAGAGCGTTGCGTTTCTAAAGACTTCAAGTTGATCAATAGCAAACGCGATGTCTAAGATGGGATTAGTTCATAAAATTTTACTGATCTTAATACATATTTCAGAGACACCTTTTGCACACGTTCGATCCTGTCTATTAAAAATTTATGGTATGCCTTAAAATAAACGCGACGCATTCCAAGCTACAGCGAACGAATACAGTACACAGCAATTTCAGGGTACAGATAGGTTGATGAAATGCTTAAAGTACCACTCTGGCACTTCCAAAGTAGCACTAAAACGCAGTTTTGATATCATTATGAGACCTCTAACAGGCAGATATCAACCAGCCACAGTTGTTGATGTAATAAAGTTTGATGAGATTTAAGAGCAGCCAGTGGCCTCAATCATCTGGCTGCCAAACCCTGATATGTACGGAGAAAGTGCTCAACAGTCTTCTTCTCTGAAAGATCCCCACAGCTTCTGCAATGGGGGTTAAATGGTAAACCTAGCATTTTCGTGTGAGTGCCGATCGTCCAATGACCGGTAAACACAGCTACGAGATTGGAAATTGAATAACTTGATGCCCTCAGGATTTTCTGCGTCCTCCGTCTATTGTACTGGGGTTACAGGGTTTTCGAAATAGCACATGAAGGAATGGAACTCTATTTTTTCTGCGCTCTCCTGAGAAATAATTTTTATAATTCGTCTTTAACAACAGTCTGGGGGATGCCATTGAGCGTATAAGGGTTCGTACAAAACATAAAACAGAATTTGATTTTGATAAGATTGAAGTACAATATCATCGCTTACATTCGGATATGCTAATATATAAGAACTACAAAAAAAGAAGAGGAAATTTGGAAAAAGTAACCCGACAGCATTTCTTGATATTTAAAGAAAATTAAGATTTTTGACATTGCATAATAAATTTGTCTACAGCTACTGCAAGCCCGCCTACGCCAGTTGTGTTATTTATAACTGAAAATATTTTTAAGTCATCAGCAAATAACGGAAAATTAGCAAATGAGAAGCAATCGCTAATATCGTTCATAAATAACACAAAAAGTAGCGGACCTAAAACACTTCTTTGAGGCACCCCAAGCAGGCAATGAATGTTTCAGAGGATATACCATCAATTGGGACCACACAACGCCTTCCGCATAAATTGGATTTCAACTATTGCAAGAAAACAGAGTGAAGCCCAAGCGAAGATAATTTAAATAATAAAATGTACTGAGAGAAGTATCGAATGCAATATTCAATAAAAACGGCGGACCATCCAGTGACGAATCCATGCTGATTGCACGAAATTAGGTTTTCAGTGGCAAAGGACATCTTTTCGATGCATGTAAGAAAGATGTATCAAAAATATTAGAAAACATTCTGCGGAATAGCGATGGGACATGTTTTTAATGTCAGGCTTGGATTAACTTTCCTGTTGACGGCCCTGCTTTCACTACATCGTTCTATTTCTCAAACATTACATTTGCATATGTATGTGTCTGCTAGTTGCCATAGATTTGCTTAGCGTATGCTTTTATTTTCACTTGCTGCCTCGGCCAATTCTCGCTTTAAAACAATATGTGCCAGTAGTATCTGGATTCTACCAATGTCTGTGGCTCTATTCGTAATACTGCATTGTTGTCGTCATCCTTTTCGTTCTACACATTTCATTGTGTTTTTATTTCTCTTTTTTTGTCTAAATACGTTGCTTTTGCATTTGCTCTGGCTTCTTACCAACTCTTGGTAATGCCAATGCCATTTTCGGTATTTTCCTTATAGAAATTGTTTACTTTTGTCTACGATATTTCGTTGTACGTTGCTTTGTTATTCTTTTTCGTTGCCCATTTGGTTGATATTTCTTTTTTTTATCAGCGCGTAATTTTGTGTTTCTCGAAAAAGGTTTTTGCGAGTTCTGGCGTACTCAAGAACTACTCAATGCGTATAACTCATGCATACATATATATGTGTATGTATGTATATATATATATATGTATATATATGTAGGTATGTATGTCCACTCATAGGAAACAACGTTTTGATGTTGTTGCTACGCCGGCAGCCGAAAGAATCTATCAGATATAGATGCTAGTGGCGGCTTTGTTAATTCAATTGATCGCATTGAGTATTCGCTTCAAAATAATAAAAAATACAAGTGAAAAAACTATAAGAAATATTTAGAAAAAGTAGTAGTGGAAGCAGAAGCAGAGGCGGAAAAACAAAAGACTCTTGATCTACCCCTTATACAGTGGTCGTCGTTTCATTTTTAATTTCTTCTTTTATTTTTTTGGTACTTCTTCGAGCTATTTTTCCACTTGCGTGCCGTATTGTGAATTGTATTTTTCTCTTCCTTACAATATGCATCTCATTCTGTTGATACCCGTTTGTTTTTGTCTACGATAACCCATTGGATGTCTGTGTATCGAGGAGATCTGACAACGGCCGCTGATATTGGGGGCATTGGCGGTTCGTTGTACGTTGTCTTATTAGGCTGTCGTTTGCTGTTGTTTCGCTGCCACCACTTCATCTATTTTTATTTTATATACCACAGTGCATTATCCGAAATGGAAGACAACAAAAACACTTACAAAACGAAAAAGCAACGATCTAGCATACTTAGCCAAGCACACATACACTTACATACATTCATGCATGAAATAGGTATGCACATCTACATAGATACATACATGCTTACGTGCATGACCTGCAGCGACCGCATAGGAAGTGGTAACATAAAAAACTCGATGCCTTCAATTTTCTTGTATTGCTAAGTATGCATGTTTTTGTCAGGCGCGTCATTGTTTTTAATATTTTCGGTGTGTGTGTGTGTGTGTTTTTCTTTTGTTATTTTTTCGTACTCTGCTTGCATTTTGTTTTTGAGGCGTTTTCAAAAGCAAATGATCAATCGATTCTCTAACTTTTTTGGTTGCTTCGCCATACGGCACGTCTCGACAACGACGAAAAATCAAACCAAACCGAATGCCAATATTGGAATGTAAAGTCCATAGCAGTGATTATTTCTGCTTTGTTTTTTATTTGTCCTCCAATTTTTTTTTTTTTTTTTTTTTTTTTGTCTTCTTTTGAAGATTTTGAAGCATTTTTTCACATTCACATATTCAAACAAGCAGATATAATGCGGATAGAGTTTTAATTTTCTATCTTTTGTTTAGGTGCTGATCACTAGATGAGTCAGATTCTGGTGTACGAGTATACGCTGTTGTTATTCCTGTTGAGGTGTTGTACTATTTCTCTAATGGTTGCGAGAAAAAAAAATCATTCAAGAAATATTGTGGCGCGAATGCGGAATGAATTTTACTACTGCCCAAGTTCGGTACTTTATGGTATGAATTAAAAAGCAATTTTGCATATTTTTTATGTAAATTCATTGTAGGAAAGTGTTAATTTAAATTATACACTAAGTTGTGAGATTCCATTATATTGAATGATATGATCTTCGGAAGCAATAGATGCATGCTAATATATGGAGTGGCAAAGCAAATAAACGACTCCAATTTCCTTCTTCTGCTTCGCCCAATAATTTCTGCATAATTTATTATTCTAATTTTGTTCGTTAATGAAGTTTCATATTTCCATTTCTTTGAAGTCCGAATATTTAATGAGTACAAGGTGTTGACTGAAAAGTTCGACCACTTAGTGGAATATCATAAAAATGTAAATGTTTTTGTTTTCGATTAAGACGAGTCATTTGAGAGAGTTTCATATCTGAGAGAGAGTTCCCTTAATTAGTAAGCCAACTAATGGTACGGGGAATCCATTGAAAAAATATTATAAATTATACCAAAAATATTACTTTTGTTTGACTGGCTACTTCTTTATTAGCATTAAACGCATACGTACATACATATGTACTTCAAAAACGCGCGTAAGCGGTTATCGCGCCAATCAAGAAGAAATACCTCTAAAAGTAATATTGAACACTTTTTTCAGTATAGGCGTCGGTAATGTATTATATAATAATCGGTTATATTCAACGGCATATAATAGCTTAATCATGCTTTTTAAAGTTGAGTCACTATTTCCTGAACGAATTAAATATTTAGCCATCATATTTAGTATAGTAAGAAAGGATCAAAATGCAAAATAACGTTACTCTTTAAGGGCTAATGAAACGAAATTTGACAAGAAATTTAAAGTGGTTCTGTTCTGAGATATCTGTCCACCATAAGTTTGAACAAACCAACATCTACAGGGTGGGCCAAATAAGACCTACTAAAGTTAAGCACAAATAACTTATTTATTTTTTGACATATTTATTTTTCTCTTTTTGTAGGTATAATTGAATTGTTGGAAATTTACGACAGGACCACCAACAACGACTACAATACGCTATTCGTTTTACACAATTAGCCACACAAATTGATTTTTTAAATATTGTTTTGATGTCGGATGAAGCGCATTTCCATTTAAATGGTTATGTCAACAAACAAAACTGTACATTGTGGGGCTCTGAAAATCCAAGGGCAACACACCAACATCAGTTGCACCCATCTAAATGTACTGTTTGGTGCGGTGTTATGACCACTAGAGTTATCGGTCCATATTTCTTCGAAAATGAGGATGAAACGCCGGAATCGATTTCAGGAGCTTCTTACAGAACATTGATTGAAAACTTTTTGCAGCCAATGGCGGAGCAGTATCCTAATATGTGGGTTCAACAAGATGGAGCAACTGCGCATACTGCTAGGCAAACTATGGGCATGCTGGCGATATTTAAAAGACAAAGTGTATCTTTATAAACCAGAGACTATTAGACAGCTGAAGCAAAATATTCGAGACGAAATACTGAGCCTTCAACCAGAAACATTATGTGGGGTAATGGAAAACGCGTTAAAAAGAGCCAATCTTTGTATCGAGAAAAATGGTGGGCATTTGTCTGATTTAATTTTTCATACATAATTTTCATAAAATATATTCAATGTATAAAAACAATTAACCAAAATAAATGATTACTGCAAAAGTCATTTGTGTTTAACATTAGTAGGTCATATTTGGCCCACCCTGTATAATATTTTTAAAGCGAAGATAAACAATTAATATAGTAAATAAAAAAAAAATGTTAATAATTTTTGTTTTTTAACATTTGGAAACTTCAAAGATTCATGCCAACATAACAGTCCTGGTGCTTCATAAATATACATAGATGTATACCTGGGAACGAAGTAGCTAAAAAGACTATGGCCTCGTTACTAATAGAACCCGAACCATTCCAGGGCAATGGACAACAATCCATCCGAGCTTATGGACGAAGAGCTGCGGCTACGAGATACAAGCTGGCAGCAAACTGTGCGGCCAAAAGAGCTCATAAAATTCGCTAAGGGGGAGGTCCCATGACAGTCGGTTCTGCGTTACCGGAACGACCCGGATTTATACCCGGCCAAGGACTGTCACTCCAGCAGCATTACGCTTACGTGTATGAGGAGTGTTAATGCTGCTACAACAACAACACCCAAAGACAAATTGAGAATGCTCATAGACATTCTTATATTCCCCGTGTAGATAGCGCAGCCATCTGCGCAGGCTCAGTATCCACCATGATCCACCGAGTCTTGGCGTTTTTGTGACAAATCCCCAAAAACCGCAATGCACCTTTTTCTTGAACGTGACGCCATAGTGAGAAGATGGCCGAAATATCTACTCCAGCCTGATGCGGCCATAGGACAGGCTCATACACTCAGCCCAACCCAGATCCATGCGGAAACTGAGTTTCAACGAGGTATTGTGCGAGTAGTGCGCACAAAAGATCTTTAGATCGAAGTGCAAACCTCCACCTGGTTCTATTCTATTTTTCTTTATAATCACCCCAGACAATAAAACTATCTGCGTCTCTTATTTCACTGTGCCTGTTGTAAGCAAAAACTGTTTATTATCACGTCGCATCCAAGCCGAAAAAATCACCAACTGGAAGAGTTATAATGTGGTATGAACATTTGAGGCATGCTAAAGTGTAGATTTCTCCTAGTGTCGATGCCCGAAACAGTTAGACAATATAGAGACTGGACCGAGAGTGTAAGCGAATTTTTAAAAAGAGTTTTTAAATAATCTAAAGCGAAAAGTTTTTATATTTTGTTTACAATATTTTTATTTTTTTATTTTAAAGTTTACCTTTTATTATTTATTTATTTTTTTTTTATTTTTTTTATTTATTTTTTTTTTTTTTGATAAGATGGTCCGGGCGGAATTTCTCTGTACTAGAGAAATTTTAGGAAAAAAAAACTCACTTTATTCTTCCCAAAGCAAATATAACTACATTTTTTTTTTTTACGGTTGGTTTAAATAGTTATTGAGTGTGACCACAGAATGATTGTTCATTCCTCTGACTTCTTTTAAAAACCTCGAAAGAATTTATACTTATATACTTTCATACAAATGTAGGAACGAACAGGACACATAATTATTCATACACTTTAAACAAAAAATTACGATTTACCTGAGAATTGTTTATAGCCGCCAAGTATTTTATGTTTCCACCATTTGACGATATTACCCGCCATGTTGGTCGCGTCAACGTTGACGAAACGCCAACAAAATATGCAAGACGTTATTTCACTGTTGGATATTCCTGTTACTTGTTTTATATTCGTTGCACTTTTGTTGTCAACGTTTTTATTGACGAATTTTTATTTTTTTCTTTTTTTGCTGCGATTTCGTTTCGTTTGCAGTGTCTTCTACAATTGGTTTGCGTGATTTGCGGCGAGTAAATGCAACCGCAAACAATCCACAGCAGCAACAGCAGCAAAGAACAGTGCCTTCATAGGTGGATATTGCACACTGGTGATTTAGCTTGCTTTGCTAGCTGGTAAATTGTTAAAACTAAAAATGTGTTTTTTGTTATTTTTT
The DNA here is from genome assembly GCF_027943255.1 of Anastrepha obliqua. Taxonomy (NCBI): domain Eukaryota; kingdom Metazoa; phylum Arthropoda; class Insecta; order Diptera; family Tephritidae; genus Anastrepha; species Anastrepha obliqua. Next base: position 125,177,538 of record NC_072894.1, read on the forward strand.
CCACTGCTTATTTTCTCGCTCTGTGCAAGCATTTGAATCAGCAAAAAGAATGCAATCAGCAGCGGCTCTATTTGACTACTCGTATATATCTAAATAAAGATTTCACTAGAAATCCATGCTGAGGGACAATAATCTCCTCGTATTGTTGTTCTTATATTTTTTTTATGCACACTGAAGTTTTGTTGCATTAATAGTAACAAAAACATTTATTTTTTTCTTAACTATAAATTGTTATATTTTGCTGTTGCTGACACTTTTGGTTGCAAGGCGCACAAATTTACAACGCTGCATTGCCCTTTGAGGTGGCCGATCTGTGGCTTGCATTCGCTGCAGTTGTTGTTTATTACCCTTATCGGTTGGGCAGGTAAGATGACGACTCCAGTCAGGCAGTTAAGCAAAACATCACGTACCTAAACGGCCACAAATAAGTAAGTACTATTGTACGTATGTATGCACAAATACATATGTATGTGTGTGTGCGCTTTTATTTTTGCAACAAAGCATGCATGCGCCTTGTTACGTCGCACTAATCAGCGGGTTTTTGTTTGGGTATAAAAAGCAGGCATATTTCCACTACTTCCAATTTTACTGTGTCACTTAAGTTATATGAGCATTCCCTTTTTGGCTTATACCCGCTTTTACTGGTTTTAGCAACATTCAACTGACATTTGAAGCATTTTCAGTGTGGGTAAATTTTCTCCAACCTTTCGCTCTTTCTCCGCGCTTTGCCGATATTTGTTTAAGGCACCACAACCGAATGCTTACTTCAAATAGTATTCACTTAAAACTATCGCCGTGCCAAATTTTAGTCCACCGCAAAACTCGAAGTTCAAATATTTTGCAACCTTTTCTATTTCTCTTCGATTTGTAAACAAACTGCAAACGCGCACTAAAGCCTCGCGTTTTAATTGTATTGTTGCTCTCGTTATGACTCCTCGCACACGTTTTTGTGACGCCGCGCCGCGTCGCCTATTTTTATTATTTTTTTGTTTTTTGTCGACAAGAGACTACAGCTACTCAAACGAAAAATTCGAACTGTCATACACAGTCAGGATATTCAATGATTATGGAAATTACATCCGCTCAAAAGTATTCATTCAGTTTACATAAATACTTTGAGTTGTTTATTAAAGGTTTGAAAAATCGTACACCTTCACATAATTTTATTCACAATAAAATTTTTTATGCGCTTACGCTTCCAAATGAAATAGTGAAGTTATTTGTTTCATTTAGTTTTCTTCACAGCATCCACTTTTCACACCACTTAAGCCCCTCATCTGGAAACACTTCATAGATATTGGGCTTGAAAATTTTAATTCTTAAATTCACCATCTATCACTTATTTACTTCATTCAATGCAATATGCATCACAAACACATTTCCACAAAATAATTCCGCTGTCAACTTCCGTTTATTTAATGCCATTCGGACCTTAACGTATGCCCTTTCTTAGCATTCATTCCTTACTTTCATAAACACAACATTTACTCTCAACATACGACCACTGACTGAACTGGCACTACATTGCCACTACGCCTGAAACAACAAACCAGCTAGACGCTGCCTCTACGGCCGCTGCCTGTGATGTATTCGTTTTTCGTCAGCGCTACTACACAAGCGGCGTTTGTGTAAACATTAGCATCGACTTCGGCGTCGGCTCAGCGTCGGCGTCGTCGTCTCCGTTTTCGTAGTCATAGCGAGTTATCGGTGTTGTCCAAAGGCGGCAAACGGCATGACATACAAAAGTACTAGTTGGTGGTGGTAGCTGGCAGGCTGGCGGCAGCACCAAAGCGCAAGGCGGCAAACGTAAATATACGCCCGGTTAGGCCAAGTGAATCAATTGCGAGTACACGGAGCGGTTGATGAAAGAAAAAGTTGCGCTCAAATTTTTATAGCACATTTCAAGGCGAATCTATACAAGGTGGTGGAACTAGAGCAACAACAACATTTACATGTTTTTTTGTTTTTTGCAATTTGGTGTTTTTAATGTTAAAATTTCCATGAAGAAACTGCCTTGACGAATTTACCCACGGTGGCACCATCTGCGACCCGCTATTCCGCTATCAGTGAATTTGACAGGATCAGCTGATTTGCTCACGTAATAACTAGACATTTATTTTCATTTTATTGTTGTATTTTATTTTTATATTGTCCGCATTTTTTGTACTGCGTTGTGCTCTGTTTGGCTGAACAAATTAATACCTCACAGCTATTAATACTATCAGGGATATATTAATCTGAAATTTATCAAACGGTGGGACCTACAGTTTTATGCTGCTTACGAACGGCATACGCCTTTTCATTGCATTGGAGTTTTTCTATTGCCTACATAGGTGAGAGCGCTATCAGAAAAGACATTTTCTATCATCTGGTATTTCATGCTCACAATATGTTTCGAACACGAACTCTACCAAATGGTTGTCATCTGCCATTCGTATAAACCTTAATCACAGTTGGACCAAGTTTACCTACTTGTCCATTATTTTACATTTTTCAAAATCAAAATATGTAATTGTGATTGAGAATGAGTTTAATCTTGTTTTCGTGTTATCAACTCGTTGTTCCTGAGATCAACTATTTTCGTTTCAAAACCAAATTAGCTTCGTAATATGATAAAACTTTTACAGCCATATTCTTATACCCGAACTGCGAACAGTATTCAGTCCTGTAACTCGTAAGTATTGGCACAATTCCGCCCTACTATCTCAACAACTCAAAATATTTTTTAACCAGCAACAGTATTTCAATATTTGTAGCGTCTCGTAAATATATAATATTATCAAAATTAATCTGGCTTAACTCACCAGCTTCTTGCGATATAAAAGGTATTGAATGGAAAGTAGAGGAAGGAAGAGTATGCATACTTTGCAAGACACTCAGTGCAGAGTAAATACAAATCTATAAAAAAAAAACTAAGTGTATGTTTTAATCCTCCAGCTTGATACCTTGGGATTGTCAGATGATTACATATTATGGCATAATTGAAAATGTTTTCGTGTATATAAAACAAAGTCTGCATAAATAGATACAAACAATTTCTGACTGTTATTTACAATGGAGTAGCAATGAAGAAATTCATTTACGGTTAATGCTGCTCGCAACTTCCAATCTAGCATTGAGGAGACGAAAAACAACTATTTAGTTTATTCAGGAAAACTTTGAGATGCACATACGCATAGCCCATAAACAAAATAAAAATGTATTGTTGAAAACATATTTTATTTTTTTTTTTTTCATTACATTCTTAAGTTATAACTGCAACAGAAAATACTAAGATTCCTCACTTCATTGTTTACAAAACTGTAAGTAATTACAGCAACATGTAAATATAGCAACCAGAAAGTCTGCGTACAGTTTCAAAAGATAGGGAGAAGCTTTATAAATAATATACAAAAACGAAAATTAATATTTTGTTGGACAGCCACGCTGTTTTAGGACTTCACTCAATTTATTTGGCATTGAGTTTACTAACTTCTCTCTTTCCTCAGTTTTAATCTTCGCCCATTCTGCCCGCATAATACTTGGCAAAGCCTCCTTACTTATTATAATATGCTTTCGAGTACGTTTTTCTAAAAGATCCTGTTTTGAGCTGTTTTGGACTGTTGTCCTGGAACCAAAGCGTAACTATCTCGGCTGTGTGTTTTGGGCCGCTATCTTGCTGGAACCAAAATTTTCTTGATAAGCCAAGATTTTCGGTAATCTGTTTCAAATTCCTTTTTAAAATGGTCAAATCCCCCTATTTATCTAATGCCGATTCAATACATTCTCACTGACCCACACCACTTGCATTCCAGCACCATAACTCCACCACCGCCGTGTTTGACTATACGAACAAAATTTTATTTCCCAAGAGCAGTGCCTAATTTACGCCAAACAATTTGACGACCTCTTATCCAAAAAATTCAAAATTTACTTTCGTCTGCAAAATGAGCAGAAAAACCTGCGGTGTTGCGGGTCGTGGTTAATTACTTTTTGCTACATAAATACACTATTCTTGAGAATTTTATGTGTTTTAAAGCAACCTTTCTTAGTAAGTACTTCCGCGTATAAGTTGAAAAGCATTGGTCTCGCATTTGAAAAAGTCTATGATTTCCTTGCTTAAGTGGCATGCCAGGACGCATTATCCTGCCATATCCTGAATATATTGTATTGAAAACGAAATATTTTTTCTACAAATTTTACTTTTGCTCCATTTTTACTAAAAATTGCTAGAGTTAGCAATCCAGAGTGTCTTGCTAAGTGAGCCGATTTGCCAAGAGGGAACAAGAAAGCTGCGTACTAAGAAAACCTTTTATCATTGAACTATCATTATTTACTATATTTATAACAATTTCTCACTGTGCACGTTTCGTCAGTGTTTAAGCACCCCCTTTTTATCATCCCAAGAGTTTGTTTGTACGAGTTTCTAGCACTTACGTTTTGTTTATATCGAAAATTCGAAGATAGCTGCTCTCTCACTCTCTGAAGGTGCTCACGGCAATAGTTTTTTCAGTTTTTTCTTTGTTCAACATAGCCGCTTTGTATTATTCACACAAGTAAACAAATACAAAGGCTATGCTCTCTTTTGGGCTGTGGCATAGATTTAAGAGAGGATGTTTTTCGAAATTGTCATTGCCAAGAGAAAACTAGTTTGAATGGTTTGTTATTATTATAAACAGCAAATATGTGTTCGTATATATAGTACGTGAGCATGTGCATGAGTGAATGTAAATTTTGGGAAGATGCGCGAATCAAATAAAATACTAAAAGTTAATAATTTTACAATTCGTACACAATAAATGGATTCGATAAATTTTCTCGCTTCGCGCTTCTGTTTAATAAAAATTTTACTTGGATATATGTAAGTAAATATTTGCAGTATTGAGTGCTTTACTCACACAAAATATTTTTCAGTTGGACGTACATACATACATACATACATATCTACATGTTTGAATTTGTGAAGTTTTCATTGGAATTTATTGCGAGCAGTTGAGAAGTAACAGAAGGAGATATTTTGAGAACATCTAAATGATCATGAAAAGTGTGGAATTTAGACATTTTTCAATCCAGAATAGCCAAATTGGGTATCTCTAAAAATGTGCAAGACTTCAAGACAATATGTATGTATGTTTGTATGTATGATTTTACTTAAATATATGTACCTAAGTACGTCCTAAGCCAATATTCAAGACTGACACCTCGCGCTCAGGTGTACCTGAAAGGCGCCGAGTATCCAAAGCAAACACGAGCGCATCAACCTTTTATCACTTCTTTTGTATGCATTTACATACACATGCACATCCACATTTATTCACACAAACCATATATTTTTGTTAAAATGTGTACGGGTCATAATTTTCGTTTTTGCACACACAACTTCCACTTCCATTAGCAGCATGATCGGTGTCTTGCTGACGTTGTGGTACAAGCCAAAAACAAAATAAGAAAACCGGCAAAGGCATTCCGTTGCCCCACTGTGCAGCGATCGTCGAGCGCATTCAGCATGCGACTATCAGGGCGAGGACCACAGACTTAAACGCACAAACTTAATTGGACAGACAATCACAGAGCGACCGGATAGATGGATGGTGTTATGGGCTGAGTGCGGTAAGAGAGGAGCGAAAGGATCGCTGGTTGGCTTGAATGAAGAAGGTGCACGCATACGGGCAATTATGGGTTCAGAGAAATCGAAATTGCTTCCTCTCAGCTTTTGAAAACTTCAAAGGCATAAAAGCAGTTTGAGCAGAAGCCGCAGTTAGCGAACCACACGCTGTGCATTGAGCTCTGCTCAACATCGACCATAACGAAGGAGGCAGCAATAAAGAAACAGGGACTGGCAAAAACACGAGATTTGGCAGCTGCAAAAAAGGGCGGAATTGTAAAAGTGCAAAGCCCAAAGGCAGAGGTAGCTTCCACAACAGCAGCAGCAGTAGTTCGGGGGAGGAAACGTTGGTAAGTTATACAAAGGGCAAAACACCAAAGCAGACGCAAAGACTAACAGACTTGGCGGTACCAAAATGCGCTGCGCAAACCACCACTAACAGCATTGACGGCCACTTTGGTTGCATCCATATGTAGGTATGTGTGCATGTACATGCCTTGTCGGACTCCAGAGATCCCAGTCAAAAATCTAGAAGTGCTTCTAGTGGCAACGTATTCTATAAAGATTGCTTGGGAATGTCTTATTCCAATTTCATTGTTTTAAGAATCTTTCAGTGCTGTAAATCGTTACTTTCTGTGCAAGATGAAGTAGAAATGGAAAACAGCAAGCAGCCTACTTCAAGTGAGATAGATGGGATGAAGTTCAGCGCACTAGACAGGGGTAATTTACTGGGGCGGCAGTCCTTGGTCGGGGAAAAACCCGAGTCATTTCGGTACGTAAAATCAACGATCATCGGAGTGGCATAGGACTTCGACAAGACTCTTCCATTGTACACGGCTGTTATTTTTGCGCCGTTGCATGTGATGTCGGCATCTACTAGCTCGCGCAACATCGACCTTTAGCCAACCGCGACCTCTTCGTCGTTGCGTGTTCCAGCCCAGTACCATTCTCATGATGCTATCTGGTGGTTTTCTAAGCGCGTGACCTATCCATAGCCACTCTCTGCATTTGATTTTCCATTGGATGGCCTCATTCATTGAACTTCACAGCGTTGCTGATGGTGTCCGCCCAAAACACTCTACAGATGATGCGAGGCATTTGTTGACGAAAGGTTGTAGCCTCTGTGTGATGGTGTTGGAGACCAGCCGTGTTTCACTTCCGTACAACAATACTGACTTCACACGAGCTGAATATTCGCCCATACTGTATTCATTCGCTCTAACGCCTTTGCTTTATTTAGCCTGCAGTTGACATCTACATCTGTTCCGTCGTCTGTCATGATAGTGCAGCCGAGGTAGCTCAATTACGGTCTGGATATCGTAGTGGGTTAACATACTCAATACATCTCCGGCATATGAAGGTAATCTGCGTGATACTAACCATTAACTATTTACATACCCTATTAAAGCTTATTACATAGCACTGGCAGGGCCTAGTCAACTGCTACAACAACAGCAAATGGGTAAGTTTTAAACAACCAAGAGCAGTCTCTGGCCAAGAACGACTCATTCTGACTCTGAATGTCAGTTCCAGAAGGTCTTGCGCTAATCCTTGTATATTCAAGTGGGCAAAAAGTAAGGTGAATTTATGTGTCAAACTTTGCGGGATTAAAATTGCGCTCTAGTTATTTTTTCATGAGTTGGCAGCACTGTTAATAACATCTGGGCCAACTTTCATGTGAATGTCATTATCAGTAATATATTTACGCTTGTGTTTACCAAACGACCAAGAGTGCATTTTTCGATTTTTACAATGTCTGATTTTATTGAGCAGAGAAGTGCCATCAAATTTTGTTTGCGGAATGAAATTTCGGCTGCGGAAACGTTTAGCATGTTTCAGAAGGCATTTGGTGATTCGACCATGTCGCAGAAAAATGTTTATAAGTGGTACAAAGACTTCAAAGAGGGTCGAGAACGTGTTGATGACTTGGAGCGCTCCGGACGACCATTGACGTCAACAGATGACCAACACGTCAATAAAGTGAAGGAGTTAGTGCTCAAAAATCGTCGGTTGACTGTTAAAGGCCTTACTGATATGATCGGAATATCAGAAGGATCTGTAAAAACCATTTTGAAAGACCATTTGGGCCTACGAAAAGTCAAATCTCGTTTGGTACCGAAATCTCTCAATTTCTTGGAAAAAAGTCGTCGCGTTGATGTGTTGAAACAATGCTTTCAGACTATCAGGACAAGCTCAAATGCATCATTACGGGAGATGAGACTTGGATTTATGCTTACGACCATGAAACAACCGACCAATCAAGCGAATATCGTGCTAAAGGCGAGGCCAGACCGAAAAGAGCACGTCAAAGTCGTTCAAAAATAAAGGTCATGATGACAGTTTTTTTCGATTTTCGTGGTGTGGTGCACTATGAATTCCTTCCACCTGGGCAAACTGTTAATAAGGAATATTATTTGAGCGTTATGCGTCGTTTACGTGAAGCAATTCGTCTAAAAAGACCAGAATTATGGGCCAACAACTCTTGGTTTTTGCATCACGATAATGCACCGTCTCACACTGCACTCGTTCTTCGTGACCATTTCGCCAAAAATTCCACGCATGTCGTTCCGCAACCACCGTATTCGCCTGATTTGGCTCCGTGTGACTTCTGGCTATTCCCAAAACTCAAGAGACCACTCCGGAGAACGTGTTTCGAGTCGATTGAGGAGATAAAAGCTGAATCGAAGAAGGTGCTGATGGCTATACCGGAAATGGACCATTTGGCATGTTTCGGGGATTGGAAAAATCGTTGGCATAAGTGTATTTCATCGAGAGGGCATTATTTTGAAGGGGATGAAATTGATTTACAAGAATAAATAAAGATTTTTCATTTTACAACCAAATTCGCCTTATTTTTTGCCCACAGTAGTATATCTATACATTTAACAAAGATAAATAAAGAGAACGACTATATGAAAATAGTTGCCAGAACCAAGTCAATGTGGTGAAGCCGACAGAGGTGGTATAAAGAGTCGACTTTCTCTTGGGATGAGAAAATTGAATAATTTAGTAGAAATGCTAAAGCCAAAATAGTTTTGTGAGAAAATAAGGAAAAAAGCAAAAAAAAAAAAGTTTCTCGCGCATAAGAACAACCGAAAGAAAACTAAAAACATGGATTAGGAAAGAATACCATTTCAGTAATGTAAGAATTTGGGTTTTCCGCAACATACTCCATCCGAAAGACTCCGATACAAAAAGCAGACGAGGCCAAAGTACGTACGAAGCGCTTGATATAAATCTTTTAGGGGCAACAATATTGATATTTTTATTGAATTTGTACAAATGGAATCATCAATCATCTGACTGAATAGTTTGCTTTCAAGTTGTTCAATTTACTACTGGGTGTAGATTAGAGATGAGCACAAATCAAAATTTTCAATATCGATCCCGTCATTTCCGAAGTAATTTTTTGATATTAAAAGTGTTTACGTACAAATTGTTTAATAAGTTTTATTATTCCTTTGAAAGTACACTTACTTTATTCAGTATAGTCTCCCTGAACATCAATGCAGTTGTTTCAACGAGATGCCAATTTATGAATTCCATCCCTGAAGTAAGAATCTGGAAGGGCTGCAAATACACTTTCACAGCTGATGACCTCATCATTTGATGAAAAACGATTTCTACGAATGCATTTTTTTAGGCCTGAAAACACATGGAAGTCGCTAAGGGCCAAATCCGGTGAATACAGTGAATGCTCCAACAATTTGAACTTTAATCCATGGAGTTTAGCCATTGACAAAATGATCTTGGGACACAGTGTATTATCCTGGTAAAAAATAATTTATTTTCTTTCGCAAACTGGGTCTTTCTTCAAGAATTTTTTTCACTCATTTGCACCCATTGTGCACACAGGTTTCTGAAACTCAATACTTGAGTGAAATCCCAATCAAATGCCTGGGGCTTCTACTAAATCTCTTTCAGCCACTCGACGTTTTTCCAATACGATATCCTAATTTTTTTCTATTTCTGGTGTTGCTGCTGTTTTTTACTCCTTAAAGTGATTTAAATTAATAAAATATGTTCAAATTAGCCACCTGGAATAGAAAGTGAATGTATAGTTGCATTAAGGGGTTATATACCTTGTGTTTTTCAAAAAAATCAAAATAAATTTTATTTCTTTATCGTAAAGTACAATCCCTTGAGAACATTTTCCAAAAATTTCATAGAGATCTGAGCAATAGATCGAAAGTTACAGCGTTTTAAATTGTGCGTCGTCACGTCCTGAGCGTACGGCCTCATGCGGCGCTTGAAACTTTAAACGCGATTATCTCAAAAACGTGTTTTTCCAAAAATGCTTTTGCGGTGGACGCGATTGCAAAAAAAGTATTCAACCGATTTTTATAATTTTTTTTTAAAATTGTTCGTAATTGATGTCGCCTCTTAGTGAACGATCAACTTTTTATGTATAAATTTTTATTTTGCAGATATGAATTTTTTAATGCCAATTTTAGGACTGTAGAAGTGGAGTTTTTTAAAAACATGTTCCTATTTTCACAAAAATCAAAATATTTAATATATTGATCGTTCACTAAGAAGATATAACCCTATACTAATGAAATCTTTTCGATTTTTTGATTTCAGTTGACTTGGTGGACTTGAATCGCGTCCACCGCAAGCCTCTTCCAAAAAAAGGGTCTTGGGGGAAAACGCCATAACTCCGCCATTTTTAAATATTTTTACACAAACAAAGCCTTTTTTTTTCTTTAAACATTGTAATATCCAATAATAAAAACTTTTATACAATAAAATTATTGCTACATATCTTTAAAAAAAACCCAACTTTCGCTAATTTCACCGGACCACAAGGTATATAACCCCTTAATAATAGAACTTACTAATACACATACATATATATAATATAATAATAGAACTTAATAGTATATATATATTATATTAGTAAGTTCTATTATTAATGCAACTATACATATATATGTATATATATATATTAGGACGGGTCGATGAAAAAATCGCTCATTGCTTTGTGAAAATCGTATTATAGGGATCAAAATAAGAAACTTGGCCGAAGGAAGCATACCTCTAAAACGAATTTTGATGTCCCCCAATTTGGGTCGAACGAACAATCCCACTTTGACCCATTTAGAGTGCTCCAATCGAGTCCAAATGTATGACCGACCCCCACTAACTTTGGACGACCGATCCACCCATGCCAGTGGCACACCCACTGGAACTCCCCTGGGGGGTTCCCCATACAATCATTTCAAAATATCATCATTTTTGGCCTGTACATGAGAAAAGAAACTAAAAAGTTCGACCTAAATTGGGCGACATCAGAATTCGTTTTAGAGGTATGGTTCCTTCGGCAAAGTTTCTTATTTTGATCCCTAGAATATGATTTTCACAGAGCAATGGGCGCTTTTTTTGCCTCCCCACAAAAGACACTAAAAGTTCGACCCAAATTGGGGGACATCAGAATTCGTTTTAGAGGTGTGGTTCCTTCGGCAAAGTTTCTTATTTTGATCCCTAGAATATGATTTTCACAGAGCAATGGGCGATTTTTTGCCTCCCCACAAAAGATACTAAAAGTTCGACCCAAATTGGGGGACATCAGAATTCGTTTTAGAGGTGTGGTTCCTTCGGCAAAGTTTCTTATTTTGATCCCTAGAATATGATTTTCACAGAGCAATGGGCGATTTTTTTGCCTCCCCAAAAATCGACCCGGCCTAATATATATCTTTTTTATATATAATATACCTATACATTAACATACATTGTCGAATCCGATCCGGATGCCTCGGAAGTGCCCGAAAAATATACGGCAAGGTCAGGCAGCTCCAATTTCATATTTGTACCGTGAGTCCCGCAGTATATATGTACGATATATCCCATCCCTAATATATCAGTATGTAGATACTCAGTCTGAAAGACTAGAACACAAGCAACGGCATCAACAACAATAAAAGTTAATGCGCCGGTATAATAGCAGCGCCGAGTGGATCCTGAATTACGCTGCAGGTTAAACACTTCAATAAGATCGCGTTGGGAAAACAACAACAACAGCAGCAAGATATGAAGAAACACAGAGTAGAAATGTATGTATCTGAAAAACACACACACACACAGCGAAAAAGAGCATCAACCATGAAAACCAGCAGTGGCGCAAGGATTCATAAACCTTTGAAAACAAAACCAAGCAAGTAAGGAAGCCAAAATTCGGTCCGAAACAAACTTTACATACACGCACACTCTTTAGAAAAATGTAATTTGGACTGGCTTTTTAATTTTGGAATCAAGGGAACTCACAATGAGAGTTTTTGCTTGTAACATCAGGCGGACGGACGGAAAATTAGTGTTAACATACAAAAAATGAGCGGGCTTTTTATCCGATTTCCTTCTATTGATTTTTATGTCAAATTTAAATGAGATGGGGAAGTTTGGAAGTTTGGGCGTGACACCATCCCTTTAAATTATACTTGCGTCGTATTTCTTTTAATTTGAGCCAAACTGGAACAATTTTGCTGCGTTTTCGTTTGAGGGATTTCGCGCATTTTCAATACCAAACCACCTGGAACACACACTAATATGTGTATTAAGTTCCCTTGAAATATATTCATTTCTGCCCGAGCTATCATGCGACGGACAGACAAGGCTATCTAATATATAAGTACCTCCATCTTTTTTGTTGTTATATGCAACCGTTATGTGAACATAATTATAATACCCTTAGGCACAAGTGCGCGGGTATAAAAATCAAACAGCAATGAGTAACAAAGCAAAAATAAAAAAATAACATTTGCTGCAAACGTCGAACAATTGGATCAAGTAAACGTTGTTTTTGCTACTCTTAGCTCAAATTTGAGAGTCACTGTCTGGAACTTACCGTCTGTCTACACACCACCTCTTTTTTCAAAACGTCACGATCGCTTGCTGGCTGTATTGCAACATACATATATATAAGTGTGTGTGTACGTACATAGTATGTAGATGTGTACAAATGTATGAAATATGTATGTATGTATAAACGTGTGTACGTACATATATTTTAATACCGAGAGACATTGTTTTGATGTCATGGCTTTTGTGGCTGTTGTAGTGGGGTAACTAATAGCACTGCTGCCGGTATTAACGATTCCTTCTTGTTCCCGCTATAGACCTCTGTTATGTCCATTAGTAATCCTGTGGCGGCATAATGGCACAGTAATTGAAAGTGAACACGCGATCTATGTATGTAAGGATTCTCTTTGCTTTGTGTTGGCCTTTCTTATGTTGTTTTCTCTATATTGATATGAATACTAATACACTTCAAATATTTGAACAATCTACTCTACAGTTGCTTTGATTTCAATAAAAATTAAAAAAACAAAAAAAAAATCAATACAGTTGGTCTTCTACTCTAGCCAGAATTCCTTGAGGTATTGCATATTCATAGATACCCATAAAAAGAATTCAGAAGGTGTGGCCAACATCAGACCCCCTACGTTAACCCGCTCTCAGCAAATTTGAAGGAATCAACTAATTTGCTGATGTAACAGGGGATGTGACAGAGGCTTGTTTACGACAGAACTGAGATTGTGTTGCTGATATACTAAAACATCAACACAGGTACAATTCTATTATCGAATCCCCTATGACGTGGCTGCCGAAGTTGCTCTCACAATTTTGCTTCGGATGGTCAGGCCTTTGTAATCTATTATCCTTGAATCAAATAAGCTTCCTTTCGAACGTAATATATAATATACATTCTTCTTCTTCCTATGTTTGTCAAATTTTCGAAATGTATTTGTCAAGTTGCTCCCGTTAATCGTGACTACTGCATACAGGTGCTTCCGAACTTGACCTTTCCATTACGTTGGCTAACGCGCTTGCTCTTGGCTTTCCACTTATGGGTGCTAGTTCAAGAGATACCGGGACTACAACCATACGCGCTAGTAAGAACGATATCGCCAGCCAACTCAATCGTTATATTTTCATCAATTTTTTCACAGAACAGGGTCATATATCTTACTTAGGGAAATTCTCTCAAATGTTACCTCTTTGTTCTGTGTTTCTGTGCCGTATTTGTAGTCCTAGTCGTCCAGATACTTATATAGGGTTGAGCTTTTCAATTGCTTATTGAGCTCAAAATAGAAAAAAAGATTTATTATTAGCACGATTTCATATTTGGCATAGTTGGTGTTCGTAATACAGGATAAGTAGGCAGCTGTTGTTGTTTTAGCAGTTCATTAGGTCTCGCCAGTGCAGTGTACCTTCAAATGCCCGACAAATAAGTATTTTGAGTATGTTGGGGTCGATTCTGGATAAGTAGGTGCTTAACCTGCTACAATATCCAGACCATAGCCAAAACTACGCGGGTCTCAAGAGGCAGCTAGATCTTTTCTTCTGCAATGGGTGGTGGTTGGACTCCGATAACAGCATTCGAGGGTTGGGAGTTTAGTAAGATGGAGATAGTCTCTCAATGGATGCCGTTTAATGTCTGTCTATATACTCTCCGGTCCAGTAGTTGCAGTTGTGTTTTGTCCTGGATATATGTAGTCGGAGTAGTCGAAGAAATGTCTCCTCGCTGACTCGCTTGCGAGGTGGCACGCTTTAGCAAATATTTACAGGGGTGATTCCGGCGCTAGCATCCTAGCATATATTGCTTGCTGAGCATTTTGCTGTGCTTCTTGACCGAGAGCATGGAAGCCTCGTTATGAAGGTGTTGCAGGGACACATCAGGAGGTAACCGTGATAGTAGTATTTTGACAAGCCTGGAACTTTGTCAACTGCGAATCATAAATAGCAGGTGACCAATGTTTCTTTGTTTTTGGCCCAAAATGCTACCGGCTAGCGATTTGGGGACTTTATTGCGGTTATGGACTTTAGTTCAAACTATTAAAAGTCCTCCAGTACCTTGGGGTATTAATCGTCACTTTTAGTGTATACATACTTTAACCCTCAGTGTAGTTTGACCTCCTTCGTTGAGGTCGCGAATTGGGTAACGGGAATTAAGTGGCGTAAAGTTAGGCATTCCTTGCAGGGAAGAAACGAGAAAAACTGGTGAGATAATCGTTCACTTTTGTACACAAGCCACTGATGTCACTGTCGGATGATAACATCAAGCTATCAACAACGTAAGATACGAAAGAAATTCGCTCTGGTAGGTGAGGATTTTTCGAAATATAAGAGCTGAAAAGCAAAGAAGAAAGGACACCACCCGGCATCACTCTTTGTTTTATCTGGCTCTGTTTAGTGTGTACCACAAAAGTAATTTGCGGAGCTCTGCAGTATCCGTGGAAGAATAGATTGTTTGATGTTGTTGTTGTAGCACCAAAAGCATTCCCATACATGTACGGGGAGTAAATCCGGGTCGTTCTGGTAACATAGAACCGACTGTCGGGGGGGGGGGGACCATATTTGTTTGATCTCAACTAGTAGTGACGGTGATGTGCACCTTACGGAAGTCATGGTGATATGTAGCTGTGATTAGATGTGTCGTTAAAATCGGGAGTAACAGACTGTAAGTGTCTTCACTACTGGGTTGAGGAGAGAAGTTGGGGTCATTAGTGGGGCCGCTCCCCTTGCTTTCCACTTTTCACGAAGCCATTTTTTCTCGAAAAATTCAATGATATTACCGTTAACGGAACACGATATCGAACGTAATGGAGGGGACGTTTGGAACATATCATGAATCATTCATTCATTGCAGGCCCTCTACTAAGTGTGAAAATTCAGAGCTAGTGCATTCCCAAACAATATATTAAAGCGTTTAATACCAATTTTAAAGAAGAAGCTAGAACCCGAAAGATCCTATCTGTATGTATCTGTATGCGCTGTCCAATAGTTACAGTGCACTTAACTCCAGCCAACATCAACAAGGAGCAGCCGGCAATTAGTCAGCATTCGTTGTTACAGTAAAAATGGGCCATAAAAATGTTTAATGTTGGTCACACTGTCCCTCGATGTCTAGTGGTATGGCTTTGTTCCGTGAACAACCCTCAACATCAAAGCAATCGTTCTATGAAATCGGTTGCCGGGCAAAGCCTATAGTAGCGACAGACAATAGGTCAATTTTATTCATCGACATGTGGAGCCGTTAAACTATGGCTAATAAAAAATTAAAATCCTATAAAAAATACAGAAATTTGATTAATAAAATCACAAACCACCATTGAAGATCGCTTTATGAGTATCACAAGCGGCAATATGTACATAAATTAACTTACAATTTCCGCTGAAGGGCTGGCTATTCGAACGCCAGGCGTTGACGCTTCGATTACACATTGAAGAGATGAAGTATACAGAGGGAAAAAAGAAACAGAAAGTGCGCCCATATTTTAAAAAGCAAAAAAAAAAAAAACACTCAAAAATTTACATACGCATGTTGTAGGTAAATTTTGGTTTTATGACTTCTTGTAATTTCTGTGCTGAGTCCGTGGAGAAAACAGGAAAGCAACAATAATTAAGGGGTTAGGGGTAGTCAGAGGCTCGAAAAAATGATGATTTTCACGAATTTTTTTTTGCTACTTAATTAATTTATTTAACAAAAATAAAAACATAGCATAAAAACATCATGTTTTAACTTGACTTCACCAAATTTAAAAAAAAAAAATTAATAATTGCAAAAGTTATCGCTGTTTGTGTGAAGCCCGTTTCTCCAGAAGTCCCTTGCGGTGAACATCACAAGTCCTTGCAGATTCATCTAAAACCAATCGGACAAGAAAAATTAGTTTTATTAATAGATAATCTTGTGCCTGATCGAAGCTTTTTTTTTTTCAAAATGAACAAAATGGCGGCCTCAGAAAATTTTTTTCCAGATTTTCGGGAAAAAACCAACAGTTAATTGTTAAAAAAAAATCGAAATTTTTGAAAAAAAAAAATCCTTCGATCAGGCACAAGTTTTTTATGTTTTTCAAAAGCTGTATAAATTTTATTGAAATCTACGTAGCGGTTTTTAAGTTACAGTGTTCACCAGTTTGAAAAACATAGTTTTGAGAAAAACGCATTTAAAGTTTTGCTATCGGCTCCGGAGCGGCCGAGCGCCCTGTGTTAATTGTTGAATAACTTTAAAAGTATTTGTCGGATTCACTTCAAATTTTTACACAATATTTTTAAAACATTATACTTTAAGAAAATGTAAAAAAAAATAAATCGATTTTTTGAAAATTCTGACTACCCCTAACCCCTTAAGCAATGCCAAGAGGAGCTGAGGGAGCAATGCAATAAATAGAATGACAAAACCTTTGAACACTAATTAGACAAACGACTGTGGTCATATGCTAGACGCGTCGATATTTTAGCCATAGCTGCATTTGGAGTGTGTGCGTGTGGGTGTCACACTGATTGCATAATCATAATTTCCTGTACATAGAAAAAATAGGAAAATTTTAATGGTCGCGTGGAATGATAAAATCTTAATTGGTGTTCTAATATTCAATACTTGTCCACTGTATATCTTAAAGCCATCCAAGTGTATTGGTAAGGGGCACGTTGCACAATTATATTATATTTAATAATGCGGCACTTTCCAATCTCAATTTCTATTTATTACGCCAACCATGTTCACAATAAGAGGCAACAATCAAAGATCGCCTATTTGGGAAATATCGCCAGCTTTTGTGGAAACTCATTTACGAATCTGTGTACTGCGCTCTTTTCCACGAATCCATTGACAGCGACAATTGTTAATGAAAATATTTCGGAACATATTTCATAGGTGTTTACCCAATGCACAGTGCCATGCAGGAGGATGCGCCTTAATTGCCTCCGCCAGTGTGAAATGTCTTTTCGAGTTTTCGTATTTTTCATGCTGACAATCATCAGCTGTGCAGAGTAAACATTTGGGGTGTGTGTTGTTGGTGGACACAGCCATGCTGCCTGCCGATCAATGGATGTGGCAACCATTGCAGTCATAGGCAACGTCAAGACGTCAACAGTAATACAAGTCTGCTTTAATGTAGCAAGACACTCGCAGCCACCAATTAACGGCAACAACAAATAATCACACCATGGCAAAGTAGTTTTCAAATAAACTGTTGCCTTGACGGGGTAGACTGCAAACGTTGCTACCATTGCACTGTGCTACTTGCAAATGCATATAAGTCCACTTAAGAAACTGTGGTCTGTGCATGCAATACATGCAATAGGTAAAAAGTTCGATACCCACTACACTCCATCGCGACAATAGCAAAAGTTCCAGTGTAGTTTTCTCATAAAAACCATTTTTCAAGAGCCAATCACAGATTTCAGTAGAAGTAGTGTGCACATGTCTGTTGCGTATATCTTCCAATTTTCATTTGTTTTCAGCAGGTTTTCAATACTTCCTAATTTCAGTAGCAACATTAATGAGTTTCAAGTACCCTGTCTGCAGCAGTTGACATTCAGCCCAGAAACGCTAAAGTCGGTGGCGCGTTTGCGCAACTTAACCAAGGTTGAAAATCCTCAACGATTCCTCCACTAATACTAAGTTGCGCATTTTTAACTCCAACGTCAAAGGAGGAATATGCGTCAACACAAGCAGAAACGTTCCACCAGTATCAACAGACGTTATTTTGCAAACGCTGAAACGCATAAAAGACTGCAAGGCTCCTGGTCCCGACGGCGTCCCAAATAATGCAAAGAAGGAACCTTTCCAACCAGATGGAAGCTACAGCGCTTAGTTTTGCTACTTAAGCCAGGAAAACAACCTGATCACCCAGCCCCATACAGACCTTTATGCATGTTGGACACAACAGGGAAAATATTAGAACGTATCATATGTGATCGGCTCCAGGAATACTTAGAAAGCCCTGGTGGTCTCTCCGATCACCAATTTGGTTTCCGGCGTGCAAAATCAACATTAGATGCGATCCGAATCGTAACAAACATAGCCCGGGAAGCTATTAGCGGAGGGCACACTGCTATGAAGCTCTGCGCAGTCATAACGCTGGATATAAAAAACGCGTTCAACTCGGCAAATTGGTCCAACATACTGCTGTCTCTAGAAAATTTGAAGATACCAAGCTACCTACTGAGCATTATTCGAAGCTATTTCAGCAAACGAATTTTACGGTAGGACACTGATGATGGCCCAAAAACATATGAAGTCACAGGGGGAGTTCCACAAGGATCGGTTTTGAGGCCAATTCTTTGGAATATCATGTATGACGGGGTTCTGAAATTAAAACTTCCAGCAAAAACAACAATCATAGATTATGCGGACGACATTGCGCTAGTTGTAGTTGACAAGCGACTGGATCACCTAGAAGCAAAATGCAATGATGCGGCAACGAGAGTACAGCGTTGGCTCAGCAATGCAGGTCTAGAGCTGGCAGCTCAAAAAACGGAGGCAGTGCTGATAAGTGCTCGGAAAAAAAGGCGACCATGAAACTCTCAGTTGGTGGACACGAGATACTCTCAATGGAGGCAATAAAATACCTAGGAGTAATGGTCGACACGAGATTGAGCTTTAAGCAACATCTAGCAGCAGTTAATAACAAAGCAGCGGCGGTAATGGGCGCTCTCACAAAAATACTACCGAATATAGGTGGTCCACAAGGGGAAAGAAGGAAATTGTTATCAACAGTCGTGGACTCAATCATACTCTACGCGGCACCGGTATGGGCAGAAGCAAAGAACACTCACATGCGTGAAGTGGTGCGCACACACAGGCGGAGTGCATTACGGATTTCATGTGCATATAGAACGGTATCAGACGATGCAATATGTGTTGTCGCCGGAAAATTGTCAGTGGATATTCACGCAAGAGAGCTTCACCGCCTCTATAGCGAACAAGGCGCTAAGCCAACGGCAACAGAAAAAGCCATCGAACGAGAGCGATCTATGTATGAGTGGCAAAGAAGATGAGAAGAGTCACTTAAAGGGCGCTGGACGTACAAATTAATATCACATCTCGAGCAGTGGGTAAAAAGAAAGCATGGTGAAACTGATTATTACCTTACGCAGATACTCACCGGTCATGGCTGCTTTATGGAATATCTCCACCGCTTTCAGCTGGCAGAAAGCCCATTCTGCCCAAGCTGTCCTAATGCAATCGAAAGCGCGGAACATGTGGCTTTTCATTGTGATCGCTTTGCACGCGAACGTGCAATACTTGAAAGTGTTTTGGGACACTCAGCTAGTCCTAATGACATCGTACAGGACATGTGCTCATCCAGTGCTAAATGGGTAGCGCTTCGAGGGTTTGCTGGAAAAATTATGCTACGACTCCAATTCATCGAATGGGAGCGCAAGACCCAGCAACAGCAGCTACAGTTGCAATTACGAAATGGACAGAATGACGACAAACACAGACACTTTAGTCAATCGCTCACAATAATATCAGACAGAAGACAAGACGATAGTTCGTAAATACTGCGCTATCGCAAATTTTCTGATGTTCCATTTGCTCCAGAACGACGTATGAAAACAGTGGGGGGAGTGGACATCATCCCTGACGTAAGATCTCCATACGTCCACAAGAGAAGGACCTGGACGCAGGTACCTGGTTTTGTCAATAGACATAAACGCGGCTCCACCTTGATGAAACCTTTACAGCGGTCCCAGGGTGGAAATCAGCCGAGGAGGAGGAATGTTATAGTGTTAGTGGGAGCATGCCCCACATACCACTGGTGCGACGGCACCTTTGATGATGTTTCTGGCATTTTGATTTTAACCTCCTACCCAATAAAAAAAAACCAAAAAACTCCAACGTCAAATCGGTTCTACGGTACGGCTGCGAAACATGGTTGATGACGGACTTGCTCGCCCACAAACTACAAGTTTTCATCAACACGTGCCTACGGCGGATTTTCGCAATTTGGTGGCCCAGAACAATCTCCAACGTAGATCTTTGCCAACAAGGCAAGCAACTACCCATCTAGCATGAGATTAAAATACACAGGTTTTTACCTGATTGTTTACAAAAAAACAAAAACACCTGGGGTATTAGTTTGGTTGATTTCATAACTGATAACTGTTAACTAAACTTTATTTCTTTAAACTTTCTTATTTAAACTTAATTTACTTTATTTAATATAATATAAATATTTGATTCTTCTGAACAAACATTTTAGTTTTTTTTTATATTTCGAATACAGTGGAGACTATAACTTCTCGTATAAAACTTGGAAAGTGGAAACAGATCGGGCGGGCATACCTTACGAAAGGACCCACCTGAAGTCTGCAGACAGGCACCTGAATGGAACCTGCAAGGTAACAGACGGCAATGTCAGCCTAGATGCATAGGCGAAAGGGGGATAAGTGCTACCGGAAAGTCAATCAAGGAAATTAAAGTCATTGTGAAGGACCGTATGCAATGGAAGCGTTTTATAGAGGCCTTATGTTCCAATCGGGACAAAAGGCATTGATGATGAAGTAGCTCGCCTGCTTTTTTCTATTTATGCCGGGTGGAATTTTATTTGATTCGGGTAAATGCGCATGAATATAGTATTTTTCAATAAACTCTTTCATTGGAAATAGTAAACATTGCCTTTAAAGTGATTTCATCATATTCTGTCTATAATTATAATTCAGAAGACATTTTATAAATATTTGATTACATTTAAAAGTGACTTTGATTGTATTGTTAAAGGTATATTTCCTGTTCCTTTTTAGTAAATTAATTCAATATTTCATAGGTACCTCTTGGACGAGCTGGATCGATTTTTTCCTTTTCAACCTTACAAAGACACTTGATGGCTAGTTCATTTGGGTGCGATCGAAGTCGATTTCGGTATTTTCGGGTAACATTTTGTATTTCCTCTTTTATTGAAGGAAGGCATTTGTCATATACCACGGAGCTTTGACTAGGGTGCGTAAGGCATTGGATTGGAAACGCCGCGGGATCGTCAAGTTTGAATTTGATGATGTGCCTTAAAGTTGGATTCCATAGGTCCAGACTGGTTTTATCACAGTTTTGTAAAGGATAAGCTTGTTGTCAATTGAGAGGGTGGATTTACGGTTTAATAGCCAGTACATATTTTGAGTTATCAATCCTAGAGCTTTCCTTTTGGCAAAGATGTGCATTTTCCACTTAAGCCTTTTGTCCAAATGAATGCCTAAATATTTGGTGGTTTCATATTGCGAACCGTAAGATACGGTTAAAGTTTATTTGGGGGCAGGTGGAGCCATTTAGAGATTTTATTTCTGCTTATTTGGAGCATAGAAGAGGTGTCTGCGGGATCCGCTGCTGTCGTCATAACTGCAGTGTCATCGGCAAAAGTACCAGCTTTAATTTGTTGGAAGCTGTAGATTTCATTTTGGTAATTTCGTTGGTTTAGATATTACGAGTATTTAGGGAGGAAATAGGCATTTAGTGGTCATTTCTTTTTTATTTTAAAGAGTAAGCCTTGGTGCAGCACCCGGTCGAAAGCTTGTGAAGGAAAACCGCTTAGCAGATTTGTTTTTGGTCCAGCGCTGCTTATATTTTTCCGACAAGTCTATGGGCCTGCTCAATTGTCAAATGCTCTTTCATGAAACAAAACTGATGTTTCGGAAATATTTGCTTGCGTTCAATAAAAACCATTAAACGTTTAAAAAAGACCTCTTCAAAAACTTTTGACAGTATTGGTAAAAGGCTGATAGGGCCTGGTTTTCCCGTCTTGAGCACCAATTTAATTTCTGCCACTTTCCATTGAGCTGAGAAGATGTTTTCTGGTTAAGCAAGCATTGAACAAATGAATAATGAAATTATAAGGTACAGGAGGTAGCTTTTTGAGAATTTTGGCCATGATGCGATCACACCCTGGTGTCTTGTGATCATTTAGCTTTTTAGTAGTGCTAACTATTTCACTTTTGGTGAACTTCTTCATCGGCAGCTCCATTTGGTAGGGATCGTTTAAAAAGGCAGCGACAGTGATGTCAAAGCAAGGATCAGCATCGTTTGGTGTAAAAATATATTTTAGGTGTACAGAAAAAAGACTTAGAGGTGGACAATTGCATCAGTAATTGGGTCATCTCTATACTAGAAACCAGTATCATCAAAGCTAATATGGGTAATATCAGTATAACTAAGAAGGTCCACAGAGACACCCCACAGGGGGGAGTATTGTCTCCACTTCTCTGGTTATGCGTTATTAGCAAAGCCTTAAGAAAACTTAATAGAGGTGGGGTAAAAGCGGTGGCGTACGCTGATGATGTGGTGTTAATGGCGTCAGGACTGTGTCCTAATACGATCAGTGGGATCATCCAAAGGGCGTTAGGCGAGCTTAACTCTTGGGCCACAGGCTGTGGCCTAGGTTTAAACCCACGTAAAACAGAACTTATGCTTTTCACCACCAGATATAAGGTACCAACTTTTACCCTACCAAATATTAACGGACAAACTCTCTCACTATCAACCAGCGCAAAGTACTTAGGGGTATTTCTGGACTCCAAACTAAGCTGGAAATTAAATGTTGAAGAACGGGTAAGGAAGGCAGAAATTGCTTTATATGCCTGTAAACGTATGCTTGGAAGAAGATGGGGTCTTCAACCTAAGCATACATTATGACTGTATAAGACGGTTATACGACCTATTTTATCGTATGGTTCGGTAGTTTGATGGAAGGCTCTAGGGAGAGAGTACAATACCAAATTACTCGGCAGAATACAAAGATCAGCCTGTGCAATAACGGTCGGTGCAATCAGATCATGTCCCAGAGAGGCTCTCAATGCACTGGCACACGTTATTCCAATAGACCTACATATGAGTGCATTTAGGTTAAATGAAGCGGGTCGCTGGAAAGAAGAAACTTATGGTCACGCTAGTCTATTATTACGACAAACTCAGTTAATCTCGGTGAGGACTGACTACATCGTCCCACTCTCTTTCCAACTAAGGAAGAATGGAATAAGGGATTCTCTCTAAACAACTTCGACACTACAGTCTATACGGATGGAAGTAAAATGGGCTGCGGTGTTGGAGCTGGTATATATTCTCGCAGACTTAAAATTGAGAAATTTGTGCGTCTCCCTAATACCAGCAGTGTCTTCCAGGCGGAAGTACTGGCAATTGGGGAAGCCTGTAGGCTACTAATCGCAGATTTCTCTTTTAAGGGTAATATCGCTATTCTCTCGGATAGCCAAGCTGCAATCCAGGCACTGGGTTCGGCTACAACATCCTCTAAAGTGGTGGAACAAAGTAGGAATAGCCTCACCATCTTGAGTGAAAACCATAAAGTTACCTTAATCTGGATCCCGGGGCATCGGAACATTGAAGGTAACGAAAAAGCAGATCAACTGGCAAGAGGGGGATCTGCCATGAATAACGCTCTTGCAGAATCGGTACTCACACCATTAGGTGCAGTCAAGAGTACAATTTCGCAAAAATACCTCCGAATCGCGGACTGTAGGTGGAAAGGCCAGACGAAATGCAAAATTAGCAGAACGTTATGGCCCACCTACAACCTCAAGCAATCGTCGGCATTAATAAACATGAAACGACGGGACGCCTGGAGACTAACGGCAGTCATAACTGGCTTTTGGTCTATCGGAAAACAAGCAGCCAAAATGGGTATCCCTCACAATATATACTGTCACAAACAACTGGAGAAAAAGGAGACAATCTTCCATTTCCTCTGTGAATGCCCTGCCCTCTGGAAGGACAGAATGTTAACCCTGGGCCAACCGCTGTTCGAGAATCTCGAAGAACTATCTGGCTTAGACGTTAACAACCTAATAAGGTTCCTTAACCGCACAGACTGGATATAGTTATGCTGTAAATAACCGTTAAACAAATTGGTAACGAGGATGTGGCAACAAAATGGCGCGGAAGCGCTAGTTGGATTCTGGAAGAATCACCACTTTAACCAACCAACCAACAGAAAAAAGCTCTGATTTCTCCGTTGCGGTTTTCGCCCATGAACATTCTTTTTTACGAAGTAATGGACGGTATTCTGTTATTGTACTTACTTTTTTGTTGACCCTCAAGTAGAGGTCCAAACCTCATAGAAACTGCCTCATTTCTTTATCGTATCGTGAAGAAGAATATAATAAACTGGTGGAACAATGTAGGAGTAGCGTTACGAGTTTGAGTGAAAATCATAACATTAGCTTAATACAGGGCATCGGAGCATTGAAGGTAACGAAAAAGCAGATGAACTGGCAAGAGAGGGGATCAATCATGAAAAACATTCTTGCAGAATCGGTATTCACACCACTGAGAGCAATCAAGAATGCAGAACGTTATGGCCCACCTACAACCTCAAAAGAACGTCAACATTGAAAAATATGAAACTGGCTTTTGGCCAGCCTGGGAACAATCAGCCAAAATGGGCATCCCTCATAACACGCAGTTGTACACAATAAGAGCAAAGGAAATTATTTCCCATTTCCTCTGTGAATGCCCTGCCCTATAGAAGGAAAATATGTCAACCTTGGGCAAGCCACTGTTCGAGGGTCTCGAACAACTGTGGTAATAAGGTTCTTAAACCACTCAGACAGGATACTCGTATAGTCACGCTGTAAATATCCGTTAAACAAGTTGGTATCGAGGATGTGGCAACAAAACGGTGCGAAAGCGCTGGTTGGAATCAAGATGAATCACCAATTCAGCCAACCAGCCAACCATGGGATTTTACAAGTACAGTAGGTTCTGTTTTTATGCGGCTTTTTTTTATGCGGTTTTGAAATAGTGCGGTTTTTTTTTAATTACAAAATGCATGTCGACCTATCGGGAATTGTACATATAAACAAGATTCTAAACCAGCTAAGCAAAAACTCATCACAGATTACATCAGAAATGCTAACCCTACAAGTATGGAACCGCCTGCATAACTATCTAGATCAGACGCGTACATTTCCTCAAGTGACGAAAGTGATTTTACGCCAAATCCTAAACGAACGCGCAACATGTGGGTATTGTCTGATTCTATTTCTGAATTAAATTTATTTTTCGATTCTGACGTTTCTTAAATAAAGATATAATTTTCAAAAATACAATATTTTGTTTAAACGATTTTATTTAATTATTTCAGATTCATGCGGTCTATGGAACGTATCTATAGTTATAATATGGGACTAGTGCCCTTTTTTATGCGATTTTATTACATTATTTTAGATTTATGTGGTTTTAGCACTTTTGAAACGTATCTATAGTTTTACTATAGAACTAGTAGCTTTTTTTATGCTGTATCTTGCGGAACGTATCTACCGCATAAAAACAGAACCTACTGTATATACTTCGGGTGGGGTTTGCGCTTAAACGCGCTACCAAAAAGTAAGCTACGCTGGAAGCGGTACATTCGTTGCTAAAGCACACAGAGGCCGCATAAAACCGATTTGCAAATAAGTGTTGAATAGAAGAAATGGGTCAGAGAAAAACTGACGGGATAGCCTTATACATATGTAATTTTTTGGTACAGAATTTTTTTTGATTGTGGTATTTTTAAGCTGCATTTATGAGACGAGATAAACAAATTCATGTCTGAATTCATGGCATCATAATTCACATTTGAGTTCAGCGATGAAAATGTGGCGATCGTTATTCGCCGCGCTGCAGTGTTGGTACACTAACACACTTCACTTTTGTTATTAAGGAGATTTCCCCAAGTGATATAGATTGCAAAGTCTATAACCATGCGGATTTATGAGCGATTGCTCAGATTTAGGGGAGTAAAATTTTCATTTTAGGTTTTCCATTTCTTTTTATCCCCAAATGCGGCAACATAATTGAATGTTGGAAATATTGCGTACATACAAATACACAATTATGATTGATATGGTGCATATGAACATATACATATATATATATGTACGAGTATGTGATGCCTGGCAAACGAAAAACAATTCAAAGCAAATGACTGATGTTGAGCAAGTTTTCGAAAATTTGCAATTGACATTTGTAAACGCATCAAAATTAAAACAACAGATAGACATAAGCGACGGCTGGACTAATTCGTACGCACGAAAATACGAGTATATACAGAGGCGGGAGGCAAATGAAACAGAAAGGTTGGAACTTTCAAATAACCTTCCATTCCAGTCGCCAGTAAATGATTGAGGACCTGAAAAACAGAAGAGCTCAACGCGTTGAGGCAGAGCAGTGCAAGAGGGAACCTGAGAGCGCTGCGCTTTTGACTTATGCACATACATACATATGTTCAAATTAATTGCATTTTGAATCGCTGGCAAAGGCCAATTGTTGACGCACAAATACCGCAGATTTGCATATTGCAATCGAAAGGTAACAAACACAAATACACACAAATACAAACGCATTTGCACTTTCAATTGGACATAATCGTACATACATAAGTACATACGTAAGTGCATATATAAGTGCACACGTATGTGCGCTGCAAATATGGATAATGTAGTTATGTATGTGTGGACGAGCAAAATATGTTGCTGTAATTGATGTCATTTTGCTTGAATGATGGTTTGGAAGCGTGTGCGGTTGTAAGGGAGCATTTAGGTGTCCTTCCCGGATTTCAAAAATACATACTTATATGCATGTGTGTATGTAAGCATATAAATTGTACATTAGGGCAACCGCCAAGAGAAAAGTATTTTTTTTTATTCTTGCTTGGGGCATTGGTATTTACGAAGGAAAGTTCTCCTCGTCTCCTCCTGAGCTTCTATTCAGCTACAATTATCAAATGCAGAGTTTGAACTCACATAGACCAACTTTTGAGCGCGAGTTAATCACTTTTTATGTATTTACTTGGGTATTAATTGTTTAAACATAAAACACATCTTTTTCTCAGAAAATAGCTTCTACTCAAATATGAACGAGACGTTATCAATAAAACGGTCCGCGGATGACATATGGCAAAAATAAATTTTTTGTTTTTTGGTACGACTGTTATAAGCTTACATGGCAAATTTCAGCGTGATATGTCACATAGTTTGTTTTCTGTGCTACTGTAAACAAGTCAAGCTCGAGTGTGTTCTTCGAATTTAACGATGGAAATTCCAGTTGAACAAAGAATTTGTTTGAAATTTTGTTATTCCAACAAAATTTCGGCTTCAGACGCCTTAAAAATGTTGCAGACAACCTATGGGGACTCTGCTCTATCGCGTGCACGTGTTTTCCAGTGGTACAAAAGTGACTCCCCGGAGGAGCCGAAACCCAAAAAACCACGCCAAAGTCGCTCAAAAGTTAAGGTTATGCTGACTGTTTTTTTCGATTACGAAGGTGTGGTGCACTCGGAGTTCCTACCGCAAGGCCGATCGGCTAACGCTGAATATTATTTAGACGTTTTAAAGCGTTTGCGCGAGAACATTCGTCTTAAAAGGAAGGAATTGTGGGACAACAAGTCATGGTTCTTGCATCACGATAATGCACCAGCTCACACATCACGTCTTGTTCGCGATTATTTGAACAAAAATAATGTTAATATCGTTCCGCAAGCACCGTATTCGCCTGATATGGCTCCATGTGACTTTTTCCTGTTTCCCAAGCTCAAGTTGCCGCTCCGTGGAAAACAATTTGAGACAATTGAAGTCATAAAAGAGAATTCGAAGAACACACTTGAGCTTGACTTGTTTACAGTAGCACAGAAAACAAACTATGTGACATATCACACTGAAATTTGCCATGTAAGCTTATAACAGTCCTACCAAAAAACAAAAGATTTATTTTTGCCATATGTCATCCGCGGACCGTTTTATTGATAACGTCTCGTTCATATTTGAGCAGAAGGTATAGTCTAAACTAAAGCTTACCTTATCACAAAGCATCATTTTTGTATTTTCAACAGTAACTTCCTCAAAATTTTGATGCATCCCCATTAATTTTTTTTTTACTTATTCTAGCTTATTAAGAAAAATTAAATTTTTAACATACATAATTTTTACATATATATACGCGCAAAAGTAACCTTGCGATGTTTTTTGGCTGTAATTAAAAAAAAAATGAAAAACTTTAATTCTTCTTTTGGATTATTTTTATTTGGTCTTTTATTTTTTTTACATCAGTTGATTGCCATTTGAGCCCTTTTTATGGCATTTTCCATCCCTTTGGCCAAAATTTCCGGCGATAGGTCCTCACATTCTTGACGGATATTGTCTTTAAGAGCTGCACGAGTCTGAGGCTGTAATGGCACTTCGTGGGTTACACGCGGATTTTCAGTGCCCCAGAAGCGTAAATTTTGCTTATTTACGTACCCGCTAAGATGGAAATGGGACTCATCACTCATGATTATTTTTTATGAAAAAATCATCTTCCTCTTGGTGGTGATTAAGGATGGCTTGAGCGTATGTTAGACGCGATTGGCGGTCAGCAGCTAACAGCTGATGCACCGTCTGGACTTTGTACGGAAACATCTTCAAATCTTGTACCAAAATTCGGTGTAAAGGCCGTCGACTGATACCCATTTGTGTGGCACGTCGTCTGGTCGATGTCGACGGCGCTTCCATGACATTCTCGGCTACAGCAGCAATATTTTCTGCAGAACGGCTACTCCGGGGTCTGCTACGCCTAGCAACATCTCGTGTTGTGCCAGTCTCTTCGAGGCGACCGGCTAAACGTCGCAGTGTTTCACTAGTAGGCGTTGGACGGCGAGGGAATCTGCGACGAAATTCACGTTGTGCCAAAGTCACCGACCGATTATTGCTCAAATAAATAGTCAGCATTATTCCGCGTTCTGGAGCAGTGTAGCGTAACATCGTTTATTAACGTGTATTTCGCATGTGTTTACTACACAAATGTCAAAACAGAACTGACATTAGGGGCCAATCGCAAAATTTATAGCATTTTCTGATAGGAGGATTATTTTAGCGCCACCTGTTATATATATATAATTGACGCTTAAATCCCTCCTTGGTTGTGCGCTGAGCTCTCCTCCTATTTATTGTGTGTCTTGACTCTGTTCCAGAAATAGATCAGCTAAAATTATATGCCGCCTGCAAACGGCAGCTAGTTTTTATGAGGAGTTTTTTCATGACAGAAATACACTCGGAGGTTTACCATTACCTGTAGAGCAGCGACTGCTATTAGGGCTTCATGCCCCGGGGTTTCGAACCCGGCACTACAGGACCAACCCATTCGACTATGACGACCGCTGAACAATATAGTCAGCTTTTTCGGGGGTCGTTTGAAAAGTCCATGCAAGAACAAAAACTACTCAATTGTTTGGGATAAACCTCTTTTATTTGACATAGTCTCCTTTTGGGCTTTCCACTTCGTTCAACGCTGTTCTAATTTGTTGATCCCTTCCGAATAATAAGATTTGCCCAAGTCTGAAAAATAGCAATCGTTTCTGCAAACACCTTTTCGTTTGAATGAAATCTTATCCCGTCCAAATTCGGGAACAAATTGTATATTAGTTCGAGGGTTCCGAGGGAGCCAAGTCTACCGAAGAGGGGGGGATATGAAACAAGTTGGAACCCTATTTACATTAATTTTGCGACCACAACTACGTTGTAGTGATGGAAAAGGGTTTTTTTTTAAATCACTCGACAGCCTCAATTCAAACTAATGCCAAACGCAAAGAAATAGGCCGATCTGATCTAAACATAAACTCGACACGCGCCAGAAATACCGATTAACTACTGTTAACTTTAAAGTTCTCCGTAGTTCCGTTATTTCCTGAATTTTTTGAAATACATTTACTATTTTCGAAACTACAGCAAGACTGACAAAAATTCCACACCTTTATAGTAAGCTCATCCAGCTGCTCTTATTTAACATCGTCTTAATTGCACATCTTTTTAAGCCACCAGTCCGGGAAGCTCCGAAATACCAGTTAAGACCTTATCGTGGCCATATCCCATGTTTGACCACCTACTTAAGGTGTTCAATCTTATTGCCGCACTGCTAACGATATATTTTGCCTGCAGATCTACAGGAAGGAAATTTAATATTGCATATAATACTTTCGATGGGCGGCCGCCGTAGCCGAATGGGTTGGTGCATGATCACCATTCGGAATTCACTGAGAGGTCGTTGGTTCAAATCTCGGTGAAAGCAAAATTAATAAAAACATTTTTCTAATAGCGGTCGCCCCTCGGCAGGCAATGGCAAACCTCCGAGTGTATTTCTGCCATGAAAAAGCTCCTCATAAAAATATCTGCCATTCGGAGTCGGCTTGAAACTGTAGGTCCCTCCATTTGTGGAACAACATCAAGACGCACACCACAAATAGGAGGAGGAGCTCGGCCAAACACCTAACAGAAGTGTACGCGCCAATTATTTTTTTTTTTTTTATAATACTTTCGATGACATGGTACACATTGCACCGATTATGAAAACAGACGCGAGCCTTTGAATCTTGCCAACCCTTTCAATGTCCACATCCTCCTAAGGGCAACCCAGCGTACTACAATGCCATACTAAAGAATTCGCCTAATGAAGAAGAGTGTGTATTCTTTGCTAATTTTCGAAGCGAGCTGTGCGCCAAAGCCGCCAGCTGTTGCGTTTTTGAGTCCCGCTTGATTGGCATTATCCGAGCCCGTGCCACCGGAATTGCTTGTGAGCTCAGCACAGTTGATTACGAGGTGCTGCTGGCTATCTGGAGCGGTTCCTACTCGTGGTTGTGTTGATGTAACAGCGGCCGAATGCTGCTGCAGTTGAGTTGCTTGCGGTTGTTTCTGCGCCTGTTGTATTTGTGTGGGCTGCTGATGCGACTGCAGTGTCGATGTAGCGGTTACTGCTGGAACAGGTGAGCCTACATTTCGTTTGTTTGGTGGTCCGATTGGCGTGACTGCGCGCATACCAGGTGCAGCCGCAAATGGTGCCGTCGATGTTGTAGTCGTGGTGGTTGTGACTGTGATTAAAGTTGTCGCTGATGTCGTGGTAGTAGTAATAGCGCTTGACACGACCGTATTTGCTGCGGAAACTGCGGCGGCGGCCGCAGCATCAGGGGGTTCCATCCTCCAAAAGTCGAAAAGATTGTTATGGATTGTGGGGATGTCGCAATCTAGTGGCGTGTATAACTCTGGACCATGGAAGCGGGATAGAAACTGTTTGTACGGTATTAAGATTTTACAATCCAAAAGTACCCTCTCAACAGGCGCTTAAACATTCAAATATGGGCAAGACAGGTCAAGTATACCCGCTGAAAATTTTAACGCTTCGATCTTGATAAAATTTGGTTTGGTCAAATTGCTCTACTAATCGTACAATAACAGAAATTGTGTAAAAGAGAGGAAGGAAAGGGGTTGTAGTTGTCAAGATATAGTTGTTCACAATTTTAATTTTTTCATGCAAGTATTTGTTCTTTAAGTAGTAAGTCAAATAACTGTTGGTGTTTCCGACAAAAATTAAAAAAAAGCAAAATTTTTTTGTTAAGCATTTTTTTAGTAGTTTTAATTTTTTTGAAATTTCGACTACTCTGATGTTTTAAAAAGAGAAAATTTCATTACTGAATTTTGATCTTGAACGCACTCAACCGCCACGACGCAGTCGAATTGATCAATCGTTTTTCGTATATACCCAACGTTTGTTAGATTATACCCAACTTGGTTTTTTCTAACAAGCGAACACGATGAAGTTTGTAAACGAGTACACTTGGTGTGTTTTCTTGAGCTATTTTCCCTATAAGAATGTTTTCAGATGCAAATTAGAACAATAATACACTGGTGGACTTAAGTATTTACACACCATTATTTTCTTAAAAGCTGCTATAATTTTAAAATGAAAAGGTTGCGCCCGTTGCTCGTAAAATTATACATCAGCAACTTCTATCTCCTTAAGCACCATATCTGCGCTATTGTCACGAAAATATTTATTTTGATTATTACAACCATATAGTGTAATATATCATCCATAACTCATCAGAGATTTCGAAGTTGTAAGATAATTCGTTTATTTATTGTAGAAACCAGTTTTAACACCGATAATAATATCAGCCTTGAAATCCAACGGAGAACCTCCATTGCCAACAAGTGCTACTTTGGACTAAGTAGGCAATTGAGTAGTAAAGTCCTCTCTCGACGAACAAAACTAACATTTTATAAGGCTCTCATCATGCCCGTCCTAACGTATGGCGCAGAAGCTTGGAGGATGACAGCATCCGATGAAGCGACGCTTGGAGTGTTCGAGAGAAAGATTCTGCGTAAGATTTTTGGATCTTTGCACGTTGGCAACGGCGAATATCGCAGACGATGGAACGATGAGCTGTATGAGCTTTACGATGACATAAACATATGTAGCGCAGCGAATAAAGATCCAGCGGCTCCGCTGGCTAGGTCAGTTCGTCCGAATGGATAAAAACGCTCCGGCTCTGAAAGTATTCCATGCGGTATGGAAGAGGAAGGCACCTCTGCTTTAGACAGATCAGGCGGAGCAGGACTTGGTTTCACTTGGTGTGTCCAACTGGAGCCGGTTAGCACGAAAAAAAACAACTGGCGCGTTTTGTTAAACTCGGCAAAAAACGCTGAAGCGGTTATCGCGCCAATTAAGAAGAAGAACTCAATTCTTCCTAAAGACGGTTTAGGTGCATATTGCTTGTGGCCTCCAAACTCATGTAATTTATGCGTGCTGGCCCTGCTGTGGAGATCCTAAATGTAATTTAGAGTTTCTTGATCCTCGGTGTTTATTTAAACCGAAAAGAATATTTAACTACTTGATCTGTGAAGAGGTAGGATACGATGCTCAGACCCGAATCATGTATGATCTTTAACACGTTCCCTGTCCCAACGAAAAATGCAAAATTGACCGACAAGTCCAATATTTCACAACGTAAAAAAAAAAATAAAAATAAATAATTGGCACGTACACTTCTGTTAGGTGTTTGGCCGAGCTCCTCCTCCTATTTGTGGTGTGCGTCTTGATGTTGTTCCACAAATGGAGGGACCTACAGTTTCAAGCCGACTCCGAACGGCAGATATTTTTATGAGGAGCTTTTTCATGGCAGAAATACACTCGGAGGTTTGCCATTGCCTGCCGAGGGGCGACCGCTATTAGAAAAATGTTTTTTTGTTAATTTTGCTTTCACCGAGATTCGAACCAACGACCTCTCTGTGAATTCCGAATGGTAATCACGCACCAACCCATTCGGCTACGGCGGCCGCCAACGTAAACATGTCAAATAATCGGTTCTCGATGGCACTTTGTTGAAATGAAGCTCCGAGGGATCAAAACAAGCGTCTATACAAAATAAAACCACTTTTGGACCTTGTTATCAATAACTGGAAGAGCTTACTAACACCTGGTGAATATATCGCAGGATATCTTTCCGTCAATACAACCCATCAAAAGCTCATAAATACGGCTTGAATATCTATAAACTGTGCACAGAAGAGGGTTTTGTCTGGAATTATGATATTTATATAGGGCGTGACCCCGAGATTGCTGATTTGGATAAGCCTGGGAGTGTCGTAATAAGAAATATTTAAAAATAATTTGTGATTTCTGCGTAAAATAAAAATATTTTTTCGTGTGTCCCGGCGTTTTTCTTTACTTTATTATCGTATCAGCACGTCCAGTGCAGAAACTGTACAGTTCCGTTACGTCCAGTCGAATAATTTGCTTTAGAAGTTTCATATACCCCCTCACGCACATATGGCTCAGAAACGTATCAGTGCTTATCAGGTACACGTTTCCTGAACCATATGTGGCTCAGCGGACGGGGAACGTGTTAAGAACCTGAATTAAGTTAATGGGAGCAAATGAAAGTGCAGAGGCTTAGTATCAGTCAGTCTGGCTTCTTTGCTGCACTAGGGGAATGGCTTAACATGCAAGTAAGTAAACATACTTGACTTATACTCGCTCCGTGAGAATTGGAAATCATCAGGAGGGTATAAATATAGTAGATGGCCTAGGCTAAAGGTGGTCTTAATCTCGCTTCTAGGGCTTCTAGTCACCCTTCGCTGGCTTTGTTGCGAATATAGAGCTCTCTAACATCCTCTAATCTACTCAACTTCATTCGCAAATGGAGGTGGGAGTAGTTTTTAACAGATGTCGCCTGAGATTGGTTTCTACTTCTTCGAATGCGAAGTCAAGTTTTAGTACAACCATACATACTTTCACATTGGATTTTTTGCTTGAATTCGAGTTTGTCTTGGCATAGTCTATGTATATCAGTCCAATTTCAGAAAATGTTTCATAATTAGTTAAAAAAATATGGATTTCGTTAAATTAGGAACACCTTAATGTGCAAACAAACCACTGTATATAAACAAATACGCTCCAAATATCGTCCCTGAAATTGCAATCACCTGTCAACTTGTGGATAGCATATATCAGTTTGTTATCGTCGTACCTTCCATTAGTGGCTGTTGCATGCATCATATGAAACCGCTTCAGTTTGTCGGCTTGCTAGCTTTCAAACTGCTGTCTGGCGTCATTTCAAAATCAAATCAATTCAAATTAAATTGTTCCAACAAACAAACAAGCATCCTTTCACTCATGCGTGCATATTAATCAATATTTGTGTCGCCTAAATTTATCCAACGCTACGCGCACACACAGGAGCCGGAAATTAAAATTGAACCAATTTTAGCAAAAGTTGAATACTTTACCATATCACACACCTTGCGTAAAATATTCAAAAAAAAAAAGCTAAATAAAATTTGACTACTTGCTTGATTTCGATTGCTAGGCCGACACTTGTTTTAATATTAGCAAAGCATCATATAAGGAACGTTGCCGAATAGTTGGAATTCTGGGCGCAAATACAGGCTTAAATTTCATGCAGCGAGAAAGGAGCCATAAAGTGTTAAACCAGGAATGGCAGAAGCAAGCACAAATGTATTTCCTCAGTTAGGCCACTATGGAACCCATCTAAATATTTAAAACTTCACTCTGATCAGCGGCTAAAATGCAAGCGCATCGTGGAAATCAGGGTTGGTCAAGGATGCAAGAGGAAATGCTTTGCTAGCAAGAGATTATCGCTGGAATCAGCTAGCCTTCAATTTCGCTTAAGTGTTAAAATATTATCTCTTTAAAACATTCAAAAAACAGGAAAGGGGGAGAGGTTGGGCAGACTTTGGCAATCGCCTGCTCCTCATTTCAAGAAAGAGTTCGGCCAACGGAATACTTATGAACGTCCTGTGAGCTGTTGTTGCAACCGTCTAACTCAATATATGTACAATAGTACATACGTGGGGAGAGAGAGAGAGTGGAAAGGAAAAGAAATGGTGAAATGAGCATTAACAACTTAAGTTTAATTAGACAACAGTAGCTTTTCAATGAAGCCAATTACAAACTGCTAATATTGACCTCTCAGGTATTCTCAGGAGTGTTGGTAAAATGTATCGAATGCAGCTTTGAGGATTACGATTTTGAAGTAATTGGCTGACGCAACCGGAGTCATTACAGCCGTCTGCTTACAAAAAAAATAAGATTGTGTGGGTAGCATACGAAAAAATCAACACAGCCCTCGCCCATATTACACCGTTACCGTCTGAACAACGACTGCTTTGACGAGTACTTGCAAAACGAGCGGGCAGAATATGAGTACTGCCGACGAGTAGCCGGTGATGTAGCAGCCGAAGTTATTTTCACACTTTTACCTCAGATGGCCCAACCTTGTAATCTATTATCCCAAATCAATAGCAAAAGTGGCACTTTCTCAACCATGAAAAAAACATACCCGCAGCAGCTCCAGGAAGGAATATATGTATTGACAATGGATGATGCCACGAATATCGGCTTTGTTTGTTCGAATATCCAGGCCTCATCTCTAATAACTGTGACTACCTGACTCATCCAATCACTGCCATCGGAACAACCATTTCACGCAAATCGATTATCGTTCATCCCAAATATTTGTTTCTCGAAAGTTAGAAAATGTAACTTTTTGTGAACTCAATCTTCAGTAAAATACCTGGATTTATTGAATCTAAACGATTTTTTAATTTGTGGTCGCCTTCACTCTTTTCCAAGCTTCTAAACTTGAACATTCAAAGAAACTATCAAATTAGTAAAAACAAAAAGGTGACCACTTAAGAACTTAGTTTTTTTACATTAGAGTGATTAATTTTAAAAAAAAGCTATATTATAATTTTCAAAGCAAAAAAAAAAGGAATTTTTTTTAAGAATTTGTTTTCCTATTTCCTCCAAACCGACCAATTTTTATACATGTTCTCAATAGAATTGGAATCCTGTTATTGAGAAGTCCCTGTGTTTGGAATGCTTCGCTTCTGAGATCCAGTTAAAAATCTTGAGTGTCCTCCCATCGCAATAGACAGTAATGAAAAGTTATTTAGTTTTCTGTCAAAAAATAAAAGCATAGAAACATCTGTCTTTTTTTATATATAATATATTCTTGTATTTCTTGTACCACACACTAAGGTTGCTATTATAATTCAAGTATTGTAGCATTTCTATTCAATAAATATAAAATTAAATTAAGAAAATACAAAATATAGAGTTCTTAGGTTTAAATAATTAATGCATCTCATCAATGCCTCAGAATGAATTTAAAAAAATTTGATTTGTATATTATTGTGAAGTGTACGGAGTAAGTATACTTATATGCAACTAGCGAAAACCCGCCCGTTCCGCTGGTCCTCTTTAAAAAATCTAGATTAATTAATTAAATTAAGCCGAAAAATACTGTGTGTATTTTATAAAAATTCTCGCGCATGAATAGTAATCAAAGAAGTCTTAAATAGTAGTAGCAATTAAAAAACGTTTGATGTGATTTACTTTATTACTTTTTTTATTGTAATGCTCTTTGGTATACAATATTCTTCGTTTTTCCATGCGTTGTTGAATAAATGAACAATACCGATGGCTTACCAACTCTTGAGCATGAAACATAAAGTTGGCCATGAGAAAAACGTGGGTATTCTAAATCAATACCACAAATTGATAAAGATTGGCCTTGTGACTTATTAATAGTAATGGCGAATGCAAGGCGAACAGGAAATTGAAGACGGTTGAATTTAAACGGCATATCCGATGGTATCATTGGTATTCGCGGTATTAAAACGTCTTCACCAGAGTATTTTCCATTCAAAATTGTTGCTTCAATGACGCTATTCATCAATCTCTTAACAGTTAATCGAGTGCCATTACATAGTCGTGGTTGATTTATGTTTCTCAACATAATAATCGGTGCTCCTATTTTCAAGTTTAGTATGTGTGGCGGTAATCCAGGTAAATCAAGGGAATTCAAAAATTCAGTGGGATAATTTACAA
The DNA here is from genome assembly GCF_027943255.1 of Anastrepha obliqua. NCBI lineage: Eukaryota > Metazoa > Arthropoda > Insecta > Diptera > Tephritidae > Anastrepha > Anastrepha obliqua. The sequence goes on from NC_072894.1 coordinate 125,215,049, forward strand.
TATCATCTTGATTTGTGTCAACGGATCGATATGTTTGTTCTGGACTTGGTATGTTAGCCAAAATAGCCGCATTCATTTCATTCACATCTTTATTTTTGCCAGCCATGATGGCTCGTTCAGTTATTAAGCCAGTTAAATTATCGACAGGAACTTTGCCATTTCCAATATCCAATAATTGCTGTGAAAACTCAGCAGCTGATGGATCATTTTGCATTAGAACACGTACATTTGTAGTTAGTTTGAGTGTTTGAACATGTCTCCACAAATATGATGATTTCAAACATGCATCCAATTCATCTGCTACAGTTGCTCGAGAAATAACAGGCAGTGTTTGTCTAAAATCACCTGCCAGCAGCATTAAGGCACGACCAAACATTTCATTTTTACTACGTAAATCTCGTAATGTCCTATCAAGCGCTTCCAGTGACTTTTTATGTGCCATCGTGCACTCATCCCATACAATTACGTGTGCGAAAAAGCGGAGAAGGAGAAGGAGAAGGAGAAGGAGAAGGAGAAGAGAACTGTTCTATTCCCCCCAGCTTTAACCCAGCTATGTGTTCAGGTGCAAATGACTTTTTTGCGTGAAGTCTGATATAAAATAAGTTCTATTTACTCTTCTTAAATTTATATAAACTTTTCCAGGCGAAGTAAAAAAACTGACATATATTATATTTGATTCAACCGTTTATTTATGAGTACACAGGTAATACGTAAATATATGAATGATATAGGTAATATCTCATATTAGCATAACCTTTCTGCAAAAAATTAAGGAAACGATCACCAATCACGCCGGCAATGATACAATAAATTTTTCACTATAACTGACTTCAGATTAACGTTTATATAATAAGCGTATATTTAACATTTTAAAATTTTTTTAGATTTTTTTTTTTTTTTAATTTTTAATAATAAGTGGTCTTCCTCTTCTTGTAGCTATTCCTTTTCTTCTTCCATCTCCAGCTCCATCTCCTTTCTTTATCCCGGAAATTATTTCACTTAAAAGCTTTCATCAACAGCTTCCATCTGATACCCATATTGTACAAACACATCCAAGGGTACCTTAGTCCACCTTTTCGGCTATATCTCGAGACCCTGGTCACTCAGAGATCTAAAAAATACTCTGTATTAAAGCACTCATCAGTAGCTTTGATTTGATACCCACAATGTAAAAACATATCCTAGGGTTACCCGAGTCCTCGTTTTGGCCTTCGGCAGCGCCACCTGGTGGCGAGTGGAATCAATAAGCATATTATACGAACCTTCACCGTGGAAAAATATATATATATACCAAATTTTATAATAATCGGCCCAGACACACACGACCGAAATGTATTCAATTCTAATGAATGCTATGTGCGGTACAAAAAATACGTGCGGCAAATAGCAAAAACAAACTCACTTAACCGACGCACCGCACACACACGCGTTATCGGATTTCAACCAAACTTCACAGAAACCTTTGCCAAAGCAACACCAACAACGTGTGAAACTTTCATTGTTTTCCTTATACGCGTTGCTGAGATTACCCCGGACAAATGCACACTTTTTTTCGGCTTAATTTTTATATACAATATATAGATTTTCCTGTTTCTTTTTGAACTTTTTGTATTCTTTTGGACTGTATCAGCAATGGTTATTTTACATTTCAGTGATCACATAAATCCTCAACTCGTGAGATGTAATATTTTCTTATATATCGATCCTGTGGGCAAAAAGTAAGATGAATTTATTTGTCAAACTTCGCGGGATTAAAATTTCGCTCTATTTTTTTTTTTTCATGAGTTGGCAGCACTGTTACTAACATCTGGGCCAACTTTCATATGAATGTCATTATCAGTAATATATTTACGCTTGTGTTTACCAAACCACCAAGAGTGCATTTTTCGATTTTTACAATGTCTGATTTGATTGAGCAGAGAAGTACCATCAAATTTTGTTTGCGGAATGAAATTTCGGCTGCGGAAACGTTTCGCATGTTGCAGAAGGCATTTGGTGATTCGACAATGTCGCAGAAAAATGTTTATAAGTAGTACAAAGACTTCAAAGAGGGTCGAGAGCGTGTCGATGACTTGGAGCGCTCCGGACGACCATCGACGTCAACAGGTGACCAACACGTCAATAAAGTGAAGGAGTTAGTGCTCAAAAATCGTCGGTTGACTGTTAAAGACCTTACTGATATGATCGGAATATCAGAAGGATCTGTGAAAACCATTTTGAAAAACCATTTGGGCCTACGAAAACTCAAATCTCGTTTGGTACCGAAAACTCTCAATTTCTTGGAAAAAAGTCGTCGCGTTGATGTGTGTGAAACAATGCTTTCAGACTATCAGGACAAGCTCAAATGCATCATTATGGGAGATGAGACTTGGATTTATGCTTACGACCTGAAACAATCGACCAATCAAGCGAATATCGTGCTAGAGGCGAGGCCAGACCGAAAAGAGCAGGCTAAACTGTTAATAAGGAATATTATTTGAGCGTTATGCGTCGTTTACGTGAAGCAATTCGTCTAAAAAGACCAGAATTATGGGCCAACAACTCTTGGTTTTTGCATCACGATAATGCACCATCTCACACTGCACTCGTTCTTCGTGACCATTTCGACAAAAATTCCGCGCATATCGTTCCGCCACCACCGTAGTCGCCTGATTTGGCTTCGTGTGACTTCTGGATATTCCCAAAACTCAAGAGAACACTCCGGGGAACGCGTTTCGAGTCGATTGAGGAGATAAAAGCTGAATCGAAGAAGGTGCTGATGGCTATACCGGAAATGGACTATTTGGCATGTTTCGGGGATTGGGAAAATCGTTGGCATAAGTATATTTCATCGAGAGGGGATTATTTTGAAGGGGATGAAATTGATTTACAAGAATAAATAAAGATTTTTCATTTTACAACCAAATTCACCTTACCTTTTTGCCCACAGTAGTATACCACCTTGGTCAAACAGTCCTCGGAATATATTCAGAAAATTCTAAATACAGGTTTACTCCTAAATAGTGATATTATCGCCTTCAATTGCAACGCACTTATCCCAGCGTTTGATCCAGCTCTCGATACATTTCTGGAACTCTATTCTCGGTATATCCATCAGAGTCGTCTTCGATTCTTTTCGGCTGTTGTCAAACAGAAAACAGTCGCAGGGCTCCTCCTTGATCAATAATTCACGGATAATGGTGGCAACTGTGCCACTGTGCGACGGTCCGTTGCCATGGTGCAAAATCCACGAATTGTTTTCCCAGAAATCCTTTTTTTTGGCGAATTGCTTCACGTAAACGTCTCATAGCCCCCAAATAGTAGTTGTTATTAACTGTCTGACCTGCCGAATTGGTGATGTAATCCATAAAACCCATAGCAACGCTTTCTTTTTTGACTGGATTTTTGGTCTTGGTTCATTCGGAGCTCTCCATTCACTCGCCTGATGTCTGGATTACGGGTCGTACTTATAAACTCACGTCTCGTCTCCAATAATGATGTATTTGATGAATGGTGGATCGGATTCATTCCAAATCAAGTCATTGCTTATATCAACACGGAACAACACGGCGGAAACCCAAATTATTAACTAGAATGCCCTTAACGAATCCATAAGCAATTCTCAAATGTTCCAGTCCTAGGCCAACTCTCTGTTGGTTAATAAGCCGTTACTGATCAACTTTTCTTTCACTTTATTCATGTTTTCAGTTTATTCAGTTTTCAATATCGACAGCCTGTCACTACGTTCGTCATTCTCGACCGACTCACAAACTCTTCTGAATCATTCATTCCACACGTAAACTGTTGTTTTCTTTAGGTTATCATTACCGAAACTGTTTCCTAACTTTTCTAAGTTGTTCGCAGCATTGAATCAGCATCGCACTATTAACTGAAAAATTAATACTAACAAAAAAAAAACAGAGCTCGATTAGTTGACTCAGAGCGTCATTTGGCGTTTGTTCTGGGAACTTTTTGATCAAGGTGGTATATATTTTAGTATTTATCAAAGCAGCGGCCGCAGCCGAATGGGTTGGTGCTATACTCCGAGTTCGAAACCCCGGCCATTAAATACCTAATTGCGGTTGCCCCTCGGCAGACAATAGTATTTCTACCATGAAAAAGGCTTTTCATAAACAACCATCTACCCTCTGGAAGCAGCCTAAAACTGTAGGTATTATATTTGTGGAACAGAGTAAAACTCCACCACAAATTAGAAGAGGAGCTGGGCCAAACAACCAAAAAAGGTTGAAAGTGCCAATTATATGTACTTATATAATATTTAGTATACATTTCGATTCCGAATGTACGGTTTGGAAGCATTTTTTAGCAGTGGAATGAGTTGCTGGTAGCACAAATGTCTTGAGGTGCTTTTTGGCACTTAGCCAAGCAATTTTGTTTAGACTCAAACAAAACTTGAAAATTCTTAGCAATTATGGCATAGTCCAAAACTCAATCGTTACTAATTGCACCCTAAATGCAGCATTAAATTACATACCGCTGAATATCAGTTATTAAAAGTCTTTCTCGATACAAGTTTGATTAGTGTTTTACTATAATGGCGTCACTAATTGCGGTGCTCCGTAATTCGTGGCGTTTGAACAATCAATTCCAAAAATTGTAATAACTCTTCCTCAAAATTTATATTAACGAAACGTAAATATTTCTCTTTCTTTTGTTTTATGGAAAAAAATTCTGTATCATACGATTAGTGACGAGCGAAACCAAATCGAATAGCAATTTGTTCCGAACCACACCAACGAATACCAGATCAAAAATATTAATTTCATGCCGCCAAACAACTACAACATATCATCAACTCCATATCACCACCATCGCCTCTAGGCCTCAGTCAGTCAGCCAGCCAGCCAACTAACCGTCCCCGCCGACATACAACGTTCAAGTACATACTTATCAACACATCTCCGACATTATCTTCATCATCCACTGCTCAACTGCTCATCAGAGTGAGCGGCTTAGTAAGCCTTTAATTAACCACAAATGCCGATCAAGTTCGAAAATAAAAATACAAAAAAAATTTCAGTCACCACCATCGCCGTAGCCAGCAGCATTTACCAACACTTGTGCGACGCTGATCAGTTGTTGTTCGAATGAAACTTTTTGAGTCGCCGAAATGTTGGCAGGCGGCGGCGCATGGCGCAAGACCATCATAAAACTGTTGAAAATTGTTGCCCATAGAATACTTGGCTTTTGTTTGAAAATAGCTTTGTGTTCGTTGTTGGTCGTCTTGGTTTGCTTGCTATTTGCTTCGGCGTTTCGTAATTTTTTTGACAGCTGCAATATTCGCGCAACCGTCATCTGCACCGGTAAGGTCAGCTGAGTCGGCACAAGACAACTGTTGGTGGTTTTGCAACGGCGCTAGATGCGTATAGGTATGTGCATATATTTGAGACAAAGCGACTCGTTGCGGAGCAATGAATATATTTAGTTTATTCAGTTTCAGTAATATTTTTAAACCTCAGCAGCTCGGCAGTAAATTGGGAATTGTACAGAGAAGGTCGGAGTCAGTGCAAGAAGGCAATTAGGGCCGCCAAGAAATAGAGCTGGAGGGAGTTTTGTTAGTCTATCGAATCTACAAGGCATTCCGCTAGGCTTAGCCGTATACTTTCCAAAGATCATTCAATGGCATCTTGGGTCAAGAAACCAGATGGTACTTGGACGGCTACTAAAGGGTTTTTCAATAAGGGCGGGTAGATGTTGAAATGGAATAAAATGGCGTTTGTGAGTGACACGTAGCGCCGTCCTGCTGGAACCACATGTCGTCTATGTAGGTCCATATGGTTCAATATGGGCCATAAGAAATTGGAAGGGACACCACGTCTACCGAAAAATGTGCGCAATGCGCGCAACGTTTGCGTTAATGAACACTCATTTTGATAATAAAGTTTTATCATTTGAACGTGCTGTTCAATCGTGTAACTTGCCATAATGATTTAGCCTAAACAACTGAATAATAAACAAAAGATTCGACAGATGTCGCCAAAACAAAATGGCTGCCACAGGGCGCCACAATCGACCCGCGCCAATTGAAAAACCCTTTATAATAGGACTATGAATAAGTTCGTGCGGTTTTACAACATATGGCGTAACTTGATTATTATTCCATCGATTCACATTTCCAAACATTCATTGGAGAGCTACTGTCGTAAGGCACAAACGTCAGTATAAGTTTTTTATTTGAAGCGTAAACAACAATATTTTTACCACACTTGAAAATGTCGAATTTCGTGCCAAAGAATGTGTTTTTGCGGGGAATTCTTTAATATGAAGAAAAAAGCAGCCGAAAGTCATCGTATCTTGGTGGAAGTTTATGGTGAGCATGCTCTAGCTGAGCGAACGTGCCAGAAGTGGTTTGCACGCTTTAAAAGTGGTGATTTTGGCTTGGAAGACGAAGAACGCGAGGGTGCGCCGCCAAAGTTCATGGATACCGAATTGGAGGAATTGCTCGATCAAGATCCGGCTCAAACGCAAGAAGAGGTTGCAAAAACTTTGGGAGTTGATCAATCAACCATTTCCAAACGTTTAAAAGCCATGGGAATGATCCGAAAGGTAGGCCATTGGGTGCCGTATGAATTGAAGCCAAGAGACGTTGAACGCCGTTTTATGGCATGCGAACAACTGCTTCAACGGCACAAAAGAAAGGGTTTTTTGCATCGAATTGTGACTGGCGATGAAAAGTGGGTCCATTACGACAATCCAAAACGTCGGGCAACGTATGGATACCCTGGCCATGCTTCAACATCGACGTCGGCGCAGAATATTCATGGCCTGAAGGTTATGCTGTGTATCTGGTGGGACCAGCTGGGTGTTGTGTATTATGAGCTACTGAAACCGAATGAAACGATTACGGGGGATGTCTACCGACGACAATTGATGCGTTTGAGCCGAGCACTGCGAGAAAAACGGCCGCAATACGCCGATAGACACGACAAAGTTATTTTGCAACATGACAATGCTCGGCCACATGTTGCACAAGTGGTCAAAACATACTTAGAAACGCTCAAATGGGATGTCCTACCCCACCCGCCGTATAGTCCAGACCTTGCGCCATCCGATTACTATCTCTTCCGATCGATGCAACATGGCCTGGCTGACCAGCACTTCCGTAATTACGATGAAGTCAAAAAATGGATCGATTCGTGGATTGCGGCAAAACCGACCGAATTTTTCACAAAGGGAATCCGTGAATTGCCAGAAAGATGGGAAAAAGTAGTAGCAAGCGATGGACAATACTTTGAATATTAAATTTGTAACCATTTTACGTCAATAAAGTTTCAAATTTCGAAAAAAACCGCACGAACTTATTCATAGTCCATATTAGAAGAATTGCTACAACTTCTGATAAACACTAATTTTCCGGGATGCGGGGCCCACGAAAGTGGGATTGGAAGTATAAGGCGGTGCCAATACGATCCACTAAAGTTGGAAAGTTTTAGTATACCAACTTTCCAAAACTTTTCACTGTGGCTCGCCTCGTGCGACTGTGAAGGCCAATCCAAAATCCGTGAACACTACGTTAGCTCAGAAAAGTCTTTTTTCAATGTGATAATGAGAGCAGCAGTTTTTTTCAATGTGCTCTGGAGTTTAAGGTCTTCTGCTCGTAAACGTCCTCGAATCGTGTCTTTCGTTACATTAACACCACTTTTTCTGAAAAATGCATAAGCTTCACGTAACGATAAGTTTTGCTTTGCCACAAACAAATCGATGATATTCTGATCTTATTTTGGAGAGGTATTTTTTGGGCCTCGTCCAGGGAAATCGTTAATGTTTTTTAACTTTGGTATACCCTTGCACCCACTTTTCTATGAACGTCTTCAACTTCTTCAAATATTTTTCTGCAGATACATGTGACATTTTCGAACCTTCATAGGAACACTGCTTCACATCGTTTTTCTTTTTAGAAAAAACTCATTTTGTAAATTTCTCACAAAAATAACAAATTGCACAAGGCGTATTGCGAAAGGATGTAAGAAAAGGAGTTTTCATTTTGTCGGTCACGCTTCTATTAGAAAAACTGTACATATGTATATACACCACATAGCTTACATATCACCGGTACATTATCTATCTACTCCATTTGTTAGTCAGCCATAAGTCAATACTATGAAACTCTGTTGGCTTTCATAATCGTATAGAAAAACAATATTTGCCAACATAAAATTCAAATTCATGTCTCCTTCTCAATTTACAGATTTTCTTTTCTTTCAATAAATGCGGCACTACGCGCCAGAGGCCACGGCTAGGCTTCAACCAACACGCTTTTTATGATAAATAACCTCCACGTGTTGCCGCACGGGAATGTCTTCATTACGCATACTCATGCACACATACATACACACATCATGCTGCGATTTGTAGCTTTCAACAAGAGTATCCTGAGCGCAGTAGCAGCTGCAACTTAGTAGCGCCGCGCCCAGTTTAAAAATGCTGCCACGCTCCACTTTGTTCACTGCCATCATTTTTTGCACTTTTGGTTCACTCAAGTCATTTTTTTTTTTTGCGTCGCGTGATGCATAGGCGCGTAGGAGTCGCCATCAACATTAGCAACAACACCATTATCAGCAGCACTCTTGTCGTCAGCAGCCACCTTAACGCTGTGCAACTCATTCAGTAGCACCACTTTCTGGTGGAAGCCCTGCTAGCCATCTGCACCTCACCTTTCACCTACAAACGTCCGTCGCCTTTTTGGCACTGCACTACATCGCTTTTATCTTTCATCTTTACGCTGTGTTCGCCGTGTTTGCCGTGTTTTCAACTTTCAACATTTCAATTTTTACCTTGTTGTTGCCGCATAGGGCAGGCTGGTGGTGGAGAAAATATGGATGGTGCAGCACGCGGCAGGCGGTGCTGCCTGCTGCCATGTTACACCTTGAAAGTTTGATTTATTGCAAATTTGCTTGCTGCTACTGGTACTGCCTTTTCCATTGCTGTTTTTTTTTTTTAGCTGCTGCTGTGGTTTGCGAAGCCTGAGCGCCCAATTTGCAATGGAGCACAACTTGTGCAACATATGTTAACATTTTTGAGGTTATGCTTCTTTTTTATTGCTACTCATTTCTGCTACCACTGGTGGGTGGCGCGAGCAATTGCTCATGACCAGATTTCGAATTTCTCAAAGCGGGTGCTTCAGTGAACATCTAACGGCAAAACACATTGTGTGCAAGCGATAAATCTTACTAAGTAAAAACTTTTTTATAAAAAGGTATTTTGTCAATATTTGAAATGCAAGTACTCTAAGACTTAGGGTTGGCATGCCCGCTATGTGCATCGATAGACGGCATTCTTCTTAGAAAATAGAAGCTGAAGAAGGAAATTAGTGATACGAGTATCAAATATCGTAATGTTCGGCGGCATCTTCTTGATTGCCGCGATAATCGCTTCCGCGAATTTAGCCGAGTATAACAAAGGGCGCCAGTCATTTCTTTTTCGTGCAAACCGGCGCCAGTTGGACACTAGGAGTGAAGCCAAGTCCTTATCCATCTGATATTTCCAACGCAGAGGAGGCATTTCTCTTCCTCTGCTACCACCACTGGTACCGCATCGAATACTTTCAGAGCCGGAGGACATGACCCAGCCAACGAAGCCGCTTAATCTTTATTCGCTGCGCTATGTCTGGCGGGATCATAAGTATGTATTGTAAAAGGATCGAGCGTCTTTTCCCAGCTACTTTCCCAGAGAATTTACCTCCTCTAATCGCCAATATAGCTCTATGGTAGAGTACGACAAAGTCGTGGTCCCGAAACTAAAAGTCGCTATAACTTTTTCGTCAACAGAACGGCAAGTACCGAGTATCAGAACAGATATAGCGGTGTTCAGGACAAGCGAGAAAGTAAATAAATATGGAAGATAAAAGTATGAATTCAAGTCTTTATGGAAGGCTAGAATTTCTACTGAAAGTAGCTATTCTACCGAGGACTCTATCGAAATTGAATGTAATTCCAAATATTGAGCTCCGCCTATCACGTAGAGCAGTTCGTACCATAACATATGTACTCTTAAAATTACTTTAAATATCCTAAAGCTGTTTTTCATAGTCAGCAAAAATTTCTTGGAGGTTTGGCCGAGCTCCTTCCCCTACGAAAGTCGCTTGAAAAGTCCACGCAAAGTCAGGGATGGGTAGTTAGTAGCATTCCGTGGGAAAACACACTCTAAGCTTTTTCATGGCAGAAATACACTTGAAGGTTTGCTATTACCTGTCGACGGGCATTTCTATCCGGCTATTCTATTCTCGTAGTTGATGTTGGATGCCCAAGGACTCAAGCCCGAGTACTACCGACATTTTTTCACGTAGGCGGGCGCCGTTTCTTATACTCGCATTTACTTCTCATTAAACGATTATCAGGGATCTTTCGAATATGCGGCTTCTCACGAAAACTCTAACAGGACATTGGATTGGGCACATCTCTTCAAGCACCTGGATTCTTTGAAGAAGTAGTTCGGTTCTGTAGAGTTGTTGTTCGCATCGGTTCTGTAGAGTTTTTTCGCTGGAGAAGTGTTAAGTGCAAAAATAGAGCAACGTATATCTACCTAATAAATTTCACATGAAACTTGAAAAAGTTGCTAATACAACTGAACCCGAAGGCTTCTATTTGTCTACTGAAGTGAAACCCGCTTTAAAGGATCAACGATTTCGCTCCTTTGACACTGTGAAAGAGAAACCCACAGATATCCTAAAGAAGCTAGCAGAGGAAAGCTTTTTGCACTGTTTTGAATAACGAAAGCTTTGCATGGAGTTTTGTGGGTATACATGAGCGGTATATATTGAAGATTATAATATTAAAAAAATTGCATTAAAAATAAATATTTTACAACGTTAGTCTCGTTACTAAATGTACACACCTCGTACGTAAATGGTAATAATGAATGACAGATCCTTGACAAACACGCCTCTATTTCGAAAATATCGAAGGGTAAGCGTTTAATTAAAAGTCATCATTCCTTTCATATCTTCTCATATCAACAGCATATTTCTGCCTCTCTCCTTTGTACCATACACTAATAGAATAATTACAATCCTACCTTTTTTAATGAAATTATCTTTACTTCATCTGGACCACCCAAGATCAGTGGTCACTTTCATGGCCATCGTGTTCAACAATAAAAAGCAACCGCTTGCTGTGGCTGCCACAAAAATTGCATCGCTCACTAATCAAAACACAGTTGAGTGACAATCTTTATGCGATGCAAAGTAAACCTTTGCTCTCCGCTTTTGCCCCCAAGCTAGCAATTTATCGCACCATTGGCTCACGTGATAGAATCGCCAATGTGCCGACAAACGGTGCATTGGAAGCATTGCCCGTCTCAACACACTGACATCCGCTGGCCAGTAACATCAAGTGAATCAAGCCGCGGTCATTCTTTCTGCAGTCTCCGCAGCTGGCTGGCTATCTGTCCATCTGCGCGATTGCTCACGCCCAGCTCGCCTCTCGTATTGCACGAGTTTGCATGGAAGACTTTCGCGCATGCGCATGCAGATGATCACGAATGCCTTTGATCAGCCAGATTGCCAGCACAGCCCGACAATCGGCTTGCATGTCAGCCAAGTCCGTCCAGTCTTTCAGCCTATGCCTGCTAAGCTGCCGCACCACCACCTTTGATCTCTTGCCGCCTTGCGCACTGACGTCAACGCAACACGAACTGACTGACTGACATGCGCAACGACGCATAGTCAAACACAACCATATTTGTTGCCTTGCCCTTTTGTTCACAGCGTTCATATTTGACGCTTGTCAAGGCTCAACTGCAAAGTGAACTCTAGCGTAAGTCCACGTCGGAGTAAATACGTGTATGTAGGCAAAAAAAAAACAAAAAACAGTTATAGGTATTGGTACTATTTATTATAGATTAATGGATCCAAAGTAAATAACTGCTTGCACGTTTCGGTGATTTGTTGCAAAAGGCGTACCTTTGAAAGAAGATGATTAGTGTAGGTTAAGTATATGTATGTACCATGCATAAGCCCTTCAGTGCTAGTGTATAAAGTGTTAGTTTTGTTCGTCGAGAGAGGAGTAGTAAATTGTCTACTTAGTCCAAAGTAGCACTTTCTAGCAAGAGAGATTTTCCAATGGATTTCAAGGCTGATATTGTTATCGGTATTAATGCTGGTTTCTAAATAAACAAAGTCTTTTGTAACCACCAAATCATAACTGTCAATAGTGAAGTGAGTGCCAACAAGCGAGACTGTTTGTTTGATGCCAGGAGATATTTCCTATTCGTTCCACTTCTTTATTCAGTTCAGAAAAGACGTAACTAAGGGCGCGGTTATTAAGGTTGATAGTAACAAAATCATCGGCGATCACCAGCAGTTATGTATATTCTCTGATAAAATATAGTGACCGAGGAGTTAATTTCTACGGCTAAAACAAACACCGATAACAATGTCAGCCTTGAAATCCAACGTAGAATCTCTCTTGCCAACAAGTGCTACTTTGGACTAAGTAGGCAACTGAGCAGTAAAGTCCTCTCTCGACGAACAAAACTAACACTCTACAAGACTCTCATCATGCCCGTCCTAACGTATGGCGCAGAAGCTTGGACGATGACAACATCCGATGAAGCGACGCTTGGAGTGTTCGAGAGAAAGATTCTGCGTAAGATTTTTGGACCTTTGCACGTTGGCAACGGCGAATATCGCAGACGATGGAACGATGAGCTGTATGAGCTTTACGACGACATAGGCATAGCGCAGCGAATAAAGATCCAGCGGCTTCGTTGGCTGGGTCATGTCGTCCGAATGGATACAAACGCTCCGGCTTTGAAAGTATTCGATGCGGTACCAGCTGGTGGTAGCAGAGGAAGATGAAGGCCTCCTCTGCGTTGGAAAGATCAGGTGGAGAAGAACTTGGCTTCACTTGGTGTGTCCAATTGGCGCTGGTTAGCACGAGAAAGAAACGACTGGCGCGCTTTGTTAATCTCGGCCAAAATCGCGTAAGCGGTTATCGCGCCAATTAAGAAGAAGAAGAAAACAAACTTTTCCAGCATCTGTTTAAAGATGTCACACAATAGGAACTCACAAGTCTAAAACTTGTTTAGTAATGAATGGCTTGGAGAGGTCCTTCGCAATTCTGACGGTGCTGCTGGTGTTGTTCAAAGTTATTTTACACAGCCGTATTAGTTTTGCGGGGATGCCAAATTCAGGCATCGTAGCATAAGGAACTCCTTTTTTGTCTGTCGAAATCGGCTTTAAAATCAATGAAGATGTAATGCGTGTATATTCCTTTTCACGAGTATTTTCTTTGTCACGAGTAAGACTTATTTTCTTAGCGTATTGTGAAATCTGATCGATGATTGAACTCCTGAACTTCTGAAACCACACTGGTTGATGGTGGGTGTGAAAGGAAAACTCTTAAGATTTCTGATTTGGCTCTATCAATACATTTTTGTACAAATTTAACATTAAAATTTAATATGGATTTAAGTTTGAAAAAAGAACATGTATCCAATGCCGATGAGTAAAGCTTATTTTGGAAGCTCTTACCTGATAAAACTCTTGTGCGCTCAAAAGTAACCTCGGCTGTGGGCAAAATATCAGTAAAGAGAGAATAACGTTTCTCGCGGTCAAATATCGGTAATGTGTTGTCCTTCAAACTGTACGGTTCTAATACAGGCCACGGATCAAAAGGGTTTACAAAATTGAACTACAAAAAATCCCTCTTAAGTCACATTGTTGCTTATGGAAAAACTATCGATTACTCTCTGCGAAATATCGACCTGAAAAATGCAATGCGTTTTTAGCTAGTTCAATCAGGCATCGTTTCAAAAACTGTTTGAGTGTCTTACTGGGATTGTGACGATAGCATTCCTCTTGCGGAGTTACGATTAAATATAGCTGATAATGAATCCAATATTCAATTTATTACAACTTTCATTCGGCAAGTAGATCCAGTGCAGCAAGTCTCCCAATCGTGCAATGGATTGTTGAACCTGATTCGGAACCCACAGCATTAAATGAAGAAACTGTAATGAAGACGACGAAACAGTCGGTGAAGGAACTAACGACGTGAAGCTAAATACAAATAAAATTACATCGGATGAGGCAATATCAGCATTCAATATATAGTTGGATTGCGCAGATCAAAACAATGATTGCTTCAACGATGTTATAACGCTGCAGAGGCTCAGAAACAGTGTGGTACTGAACGAGCGAAGGCGTACAAAACCAACCAAAATCGAAAATTTCTTTCACTTCAAATGCAACTTAACGCTTTAAAGAGTATTTAATTAATATAATAAAAACAAATAAGCTTGAAGTGCTATAGGTAAGTTAAAAAATCTATTTGAATTTGTATGGAAAAAAACCTAAGTCCTTGTGACAGTCTCGAAACGTGCATCGAGCCTGGTTTTCACTACACGCAAGAATCGAGTTTCTGCTGCATTTTGCACTAATAGAAAAATTATCAAGTTTTTCTTAATTAGCATTTTTAACTATTTTCCGTAACTGTACCGCATACGCTTCCTTACATGATTTTACATATTTATACAACGACAGTATGAATTCCTTGATCAGAAAAAGTACTCATATATTTAAAGGAAGCGAGTGATAGAATTTATTTTATTTTTTGTAATTTTCGGTAGTCATATTTATTCGGTCCTTTCTAAGAGTGTTTCTTAGAGGTTAGGTTTTCAAGTTGGCACTCCTTTTTTCGTAGATGGTCTTTTTGACAGCTGTCACTTGATTTATGCTCAGTTTGGTTTGCCATTTCATAATGAATAGACTTACACCTGAACAACGTTTGCAAATCGTGCAAATTTATTACGAAAATAATGGTTCGGTTCGCGCGGTTCGAAAATAATGGTTTTTGTTCAGCGACGAAGCTCACTTTTGGTTGAATGGGTATGTCAATAAGCAAAATTGTCGCATTTGGAGTGAACATAATCCACAAGCCATTGCTGAGACGCCGTTACATCCTCAAAAAGTCACTGTTTGGTGTACTCTATGGGCAGAGGGAATCATTGGTCCATATTTCTTTAAAAATGAAGCCGGCCATAATGTTACAGTCAATGGAGAGCGCTATAGAGCCATGATTAATGACTTTTTCGTGCCTGAATTGGACAATGTTGATGTGGACGACCTTTGGTTCCAACAAGACGGCGCTACATGCCATACAGCCAACGCAACAATCGATTTATTGAAGGAAACTTTTGGTGAGCGCATTATCTCGCACCGTGGACCTGTGGCGTGGCCTCCAAGATCATGCGATATAACACCGCTGAACTATTTCTCGTGGGGCTATGTGAAGTCGCTTATCTACGCAGATAAGCCCGAGACGATTGCAAAAAGTGGTCGAAAATTGGGCCTCTCGGCTGGAATTTATTCGAGCCAGCCGCGGCGGCCACTTGCCCGAAATCATTTTTAAAACATAATGGCGAACCCTTATCTTCATAATAAAGCTAAATTCTTGGTCATAACATTAAATTATATACGTTTTATTTCATCTTGAAAACCTAACCTCTAAAAAAAACACCCTTATATTTCTAAATTTGCCTTAAATTACTCATACAATTTCATTACATCAATTTCGTCTACAAGATATTGAATTCTTTTCACTTTTCCACGATTTAGAAGCACTGTGCGCCGCCTTTGTGGCTGCGTACTTCACTGAATCATTACATCGGCATTGCCATTGTTGTTGTTGTTAATACACAAGTACATAGCAATACTGTATGTACATAAAAGTAATAATGCTGAGATGTGTGACCGAGTGGACAAATAAATTCGCAACGGTGCCGATGCGACTTCAGGTCTCAGGCCGCCGCTTTGGCGCAGGCGCGGCTAATAAAGCAGAGGCCGACTGACAGCCAAACGAACCAAAGCAATGCAACCGAACCGAGAAGGTTTCACATACATGCGCATGCATATAAGTCTATTAAATATTTATGCACTCAGTCAACTGAATTCCCCAGTGTCGTTGTTGAATTTGGTCGTAAACGGTTTTTATAAAACATTGTGGCGGCATTTTGGCTTTGTTCTGCTTTGCTTGTCATGGGGCGGGACAAACATCGTGTTGCTGTCACTAGAATAGTTTTTGGTTTTATTGTTGTTACTTTCATCGATGTTTTCATTCTGTCGTATAATTTATTAAAATATTGTTAATAGTTTTTTTTTTTTGTTAATATTTCTTTTTTGTTTTTTGACGGATGAAGTGCTTTTGCGATACGCTTCAAAGACTAAGCTAGAAAGTCTTATGATGACTTCTGTAAACACCATCATGTGACAAACAACAAAAAATAAATAATAACAGGGATAGTGCGCCTCAAAAACAAGTACAGTAGAAGCCCGATAAGTGCAATGCCGATAACTGCAATTTCGCGGAAAGTACAATTCGATTTTGAGTCCATAGAAAACTCGAAAAGAGCAATAAAAAATTGCAATTTTCGGGCGCAAAAGAATTCTTGTTCGAAGAAATTTTTTACTTAATACGGCAATGTAGTTATTTGCGTTCATCACGCGCGAAGACACAGCTTTATAGCTATGCACAGTTATGGTTCTCGGAATTATTGCGACCAAAAACACTGTTCTCACGCTTTGTAATTTTTGATTTTTACAAGTACCTGTAAAATTGTAGCGCTGATATCATAAAATATGGCATCGAATCGTTTGTGACATTCAAACGCGTTAGTTTCAAGCTGGTTCTTGAGAGTAAAACAATCGTTCGGAGTTTGAATCATTTTTTTTGCTTTCATCAAATAAAATCATGGGAAAAGTGAAAAAGAATCTACATTTTCTTACATTGAAAGAAAGAGATGAGATTCTCCAAAAAATTGAAAAAGGCGTTAAACAACGAGATCTTGCATTCGAATACAAAGTTGATTGCGCAACGATTTGCCGAATAAAAAAACAATCCCGTTCATTAAAAGAAAATGCATACAATTCATTTTCACTTGGAAATAAACGGAAAACTTTGCGGATTGGCAATCATCCAGAGCTCGAGAAGTGTTTGTACCAGTTTTTCATGAATCAGCGCGACGAAATGCTCCTGTTTCTAGCTTGATATTGAAAAGCAAAGCACTAAAAATATTTGATGAAATAAAAAAGGATGGAGAACAATTCAATGCAAGTGATGGATGGTTTTCGCGATTCAAGAAACGCTTCGGACTTCGCTATTTGACTGTGACTGGTGAATCATTATCTTGTGATCCAGAAGCTATTGAGCCATTTAAGGAAAAATTGACGGCGAAAATCGCTGAAAAAGGATATGTAACATCACAAATATATAATGCTGATGAAACGGGGCTCTTTTGGAAACTTTTGCCAAATAAAACCTACGTTTCGAAAGATGAAAAGAGTGCTCCAGGCAACAAAGTTTCAAAAGATCAAATCAGTGTTCTTTTGTGTGCAAATGGTGATGGCAGCCACAAAATAAAACCATTAACGATCGGCAAATCTATGAATCCGCGTTGTTTTAAAAATTTTCGTCTACCGGTGAATTATGCTAGCAACAAGACTGCTTGGATGACGCGGGATATTTTCAAAAAGTGGTTCTTTGATAATTTTGTCGAAGAAGTGAAAAAATTCGCCAAAGAAAATGATGTTCCACCCAAAGCATTACTCTTGCTGGATCCAGCCCCATCTCATCCGAAGAAGAATTAGTTCGTGGTGAGATCGAAGTGATGTATTTTCCGGCCAATTGCACAGCGGTTTTACAGCCAATGGATCAAGGTGTTATTAACTTGACAAAAATTCAATACAAAACATTGCTAATGGAAACCATAATTAGTGAAAAAGATTCTTCATTACATGAACTATTTAAGAAAATTGATTTAAAAACCGCCGTGATCATGTTGAGCCAAGCATGGGGGAAATTGCTCCCTGAAACGATCGCTAAATGCTGGAAAAGCGTATTGGGTACAAGCCCAACAGTTGACGCGATTATTGAATCTAATCCAGACGATATGCCATTGGATATCGAAATTGACGACCCCCTTCTTGTTGGAGGATTACAACGGTTAAATGAGATGGTCGAAAAATATGTGGGTGAAGCAGACACAGATGAAAACCGCAATTGGGTTTTGGAATTAGGAATAGATGAAGGTGATAGTGAAGCCAATGAACCCGAAGATACTATTCAAGAATAAACAACCGAAAAAGTCCAGCATGAATCGATTTTTGGCTGTGTCAATACAATTTTGAAATGGGGTGAACAGAACGATGTACTGTCATTCAATCAGATCGCTTGTTTGCATGATATCCGATCAAAACCACTTGAAAAGTGTTACGAGAAAGCGCAATCGAAAATAACAAAGTTTTTCCAAAAAAAATAATTGCATTTTGGAGCACACACTCATATCGCACCCTAAATACAAAAGGGTCACAACTCAAAATGTCCCTTCTGCTCAAATATGAACGAGACGTTATCAATAAAACGGTCCGCGGATGACGTATGGCAAAAATAATTTTTTTGTTTTTTGGTAGGACTGTTATAAGCTTACATGGCAAATTTCAGCGTGATATGTCACATAGTTTGTTTTCTGTGCTACTGTAAACAAGTCAAGCTCGAGTGTGGAAAATTTTGAGTTGTGACCCTTTTGTATTTAGGGTGCGATATGTCCTTCCGCATTGATCTCTTTGTATTAATTTCAATAAATATGTGTTCATTTTTCTTGAATATCGACTTTTGGAGCTCATTAATTGCATTGAATAGAGTTAAAATATTTTTCCCTAGGTATTCCTCGATCCACAGGAGAAATTCGCAAAAGTGCAATTTTTCGCTAAGTGCAATCATTGCTGAAATTTTCCAATTGTACTTATCGGGCTTCTACTGTATCTGCAATGACATGGGAACCATCAATCAGAATGCTAACAATTTTTTATATGGGTCATTGCACTTATTATTATTATAATTTTTTTTTTGCTGAAAATTCGACTCTCTGAAAGTTTCTCAGTGCGATTGTAACTGCGATGAATAGTGCAATTACATTCAACTAAGTTTTAGTCTGCAAGACTGGATGTTCAACTTACAAGGATACTTCCCTATCTGTGCGACCTATGGGATCTAACGGACTTTGTAGAACTAGCAACTGCGCAGTAGATTTTTATTTTAACTCCATTTATTAAATGCAATCTGTCATACATTCAGTATTGCATTTAATTCAAATTTTGAAAAGATAGCATATGTAAGAACTCCCCATAGAGCCCATTATTTAAAGTCTACATTTTAAATTCTTGTGGCATACAGGTTTTAAGTCTGCGTGAGACGTTGGATTGGGATAGTTATCAAGCCGGCTGTTATATCTTGTGCTGATGTTGCCAATTTCTTCATGTACCGATAGCACTCCGAGATCTGATGTGTTGGCACACACCTGACCTGCTCGATGGTGGAATGATGTTTCCTGAATCCAAACTGATGCACTTTGTGCAATTGTAGGGTTGAGGCGATTTAGTAAAGATTTTTCGAAGGCTTTCGATAAAATGCAAAGCATACTTATTGATCTATAAGAGGACGCCATATCCAAGAGTCTTCCTGGCTTAGGTATTGGGATTATGTCCCATACTTTCAATTGCACTAGAAAATACTTTGTTCGAATTATCGCATGAAATATATACATGACGGACTTAAAGCCGGTGGTTTCTTCAGTACTTTGCTCGTTACGAGATCGCATCCCGGCGAGATAGATGGCAGAAAAATTCTTTTAAAAATGGGTTTGAAAGTTGGATATTATACTTTTTATTGGATCACAATTGTTCTAAGCCAACAGCCGGAATGAGAAACCCGATTGGGATTTCATTTTGGCGATAAAAACAACCACTAAAAGAGATTCTTATTGTAGTATACACTTTTTGTGCTTCTTTTATGCACCTCATAGCCTTAACGATAGTAAGACCAACAGGTGTGCTTTTTAAGAGCTTGAGATCTTAAAGTGAAAATACAGAACAGAAGTATTGTCGGAATGAATTCTTTATTATAATAGGGTAGGCTGCTACGAATTACATGGTCCAGGTCGATCAGTCCAAGTTCTGACTACTTTTTCCAATAAATCTGGCCATATGGCGTCAAAGGTGGCTTGAATATTTGCAATAAAACAACTGCTAAACGCGCTATAGAGCCAATTGCGGCGTCTTGTGGATACCAAAATGTTGCCATTCACAGTAGCGGCAGCTCCCTCCTCATTTCGAAAGAAGTCCATATTTTGCGAATTTAGACTATTGTGAGGCTCTTGGAAGTCATAAGCCTGAGCGAGCCGCTAGCTATTGAAGCCTTCTTTCATGATGGTTTACCCGAGACGCTTCCTCGGCACCAATAGTATTTTTATTGCACTTTGATATTCTAAACGTCTTAAGAAAATTCACTGCATAGCGGCGTACTTAGTGACACTAAGCACTCCAATTTAATTTCCTGCTGGTGAAGATGAAAAGGTACACATCTTTAGCATTGAAATAACTAAACTATCTTTCAAATCTTGACTCCGTCGAAGTTTCTATCAGGCGCGAAAACGATCCCTGAGCTATGATTACTCCCGCCAAAGTCGTTGAGGTTATTTAAGCGACAATGAGATTTCCTAAAATTTTTCCTTGCCTGAAAAGTATAAAGTATTTATTTCATAACGGTTTAAAAAGCATGAAACTATATTTCCTCGAATTCGCCTCTTGCCATACACAAATTTACTTACACGAAATACAAAAAAACAAAGAACAGTTAAAACAAATACGAATGTGTACGCGGGACGCACAAAGGAGACAATTAAATTTGGTTTTTATTTGACAAACGCACTTGAAGCCGTGCCACAAACTTTTGGGGTAATGGTGATCTTGGGAGATGAGGTGAATTGGTAAATATTTATGCTGACGTGTGTATGTATACATGGGCATATGTACGTTAATGCATTTTTATGTGTGCGTTTGCATATATTTATGTACATGCTTGTGTATACACAGATGCAGATATGTGAATGGAGCTGTCGGTGGGCTTTTACAGATGAAGGCATGGAGCACTTGAACTTCAAAGCAAAAACGCTCACACAAGGCAATGTGCATAAGCTTATGAGTGCATGCATATGGGGGACAGTAGCGTAGGTTTAAATCAAGAGGGTAAGTTACATAGATTTGTAGATATCTTTTGCATTTTTTTTTTTTGTGTTTTCTGATTTCCCAACGAGTTTAATTATGACTAATATGAATTCATACTGTGTCATCACCAGTTAGGCAAATTCTACGCTAAAATTGGAGGACCCAATTTCACTAAAAAAATTCGTATTATCAAAAATATCTAACCTTAAATGCAACCATCAATCAATTCAATGCAGTCCTAAGAAGCAGGATTGAAGGTAAGACAGCACAAATTTCACGAGTTCGAACAATAAATACACTTTGGCGCTAACGGCCGGGGTTCCCTTCACATTTTCATAATAAAATAAGTACCTAAGTGATAGCAAAAGTTTCTTCTAAAAAGGGTCTTCCCACGAAATGTAATGATAAACCTCCATTTGAATTGAGTTGTATGCCCTCCTCTTCTAAATTTTTTTATCCAGATATATGTCCGGCTTTGGCGGTTTTGTCTTCCTCCCTACGTAACCTGAAAGCTTCATTAGAGATTAGTTCTAGGTTCGTAATATAATTTATCCGACCATGCCCTGTTCGAACTCCTGTGATGATTATAAAGTTCTTTCATTTTTCATTTAATTCCATACAATCTTTACATCCATTTAGGTGAAATCCCAGTACGATCTTCTTTGCCTATATTTAACTTCCTGAATAAGAACGGAGATTTATCTTTTCCTAGACTACATATTGGCTCTGGCCTATAAATGGGTAGGCCGCTCTTTTTTTGGCTGATCTACCATTTCGTTCCCAGTAATTTCTGTGTGCGTTAGAAGATTGGACGCTAGCAATATTCAATCAGGCATCCCTTGAAGTATTTCAGAAAAGGATTCTACGGAAAATGGATACAAACGCTCCGGCTCTGAAAGTATTCGATGTGATACCAACTGGTGGTAGCAGAGGAAGAGAAAGATCAGATGGAGAGGGACTTGGCTTCACTTGGTGTGTCTAACTAACGCCGGTTAACACGAGAAAGAAACAACTGGCGCGCTTTGTTAAACTCGACCTAAATCGCATAGCGGTTATCGCGCCAAGAAGAAGTGTAATAATTCCTATGTGCTGTAAAACCAACAGGATACGTAATTGATTGTTTTGGCCTAAGATATTCAGTTTTACAAGATATTTCAGGACCAGTTTAGATGTAACCTGGAAAGAGTTGAGCGCCTTGATTGCTGCCTGGCTATCAGTAAGGATAGCTATGCTTCTGCTGTTATAGTTGCATTCAAGATTAAAGTGGTCGCATCATTCAATTGCTTAGACTTCCGATTTGAATATACTTGCAATTCTGCCTAGGGCTTCTGAGAATAATTTTGCCGGTCCGCAACACCTGCACCTGCATGTTCATCTATTATTTTTGGGGTTTTATTTTTTTGAGACTTTCGATAACTATTCCCAAGTCTTTTTATTGTCCAGTTTAGTCTTGAACCGCTTGATAAAACTGAACATCCTGCGATTTTGATGAATGCCTGCGCCAATGGTAACTTTTGTTGTTTTTAGGATATTCCACCTCGCTTGGGACTGGCTATGAATGTGAAGAGATGTCAGCTATAGAAGAACCTCCATTGATGTCAATATCTGCACATACTTCAAAAATTTGTTTCTTTACACTTACACAATTTTTCCTCTTGACCCTCCGCCACTGGCAATGCTTTGCCTGGCTAATAAAAACATTTCGGGCCTTACACCACACAATTCGCCAGCATTCACGGAAACGGTAACTTAAAAAAACAAAAATAATTGCAAAAAGCTCACAAAAATTGGAGATCCCACAATAATATAAATTAAAAAAATTCCGACTTTCAACGTGGCGGTAAATTACAAAGCGAAGGCAATAGAGTCCCAACCATAGGGAAATGAAAGCAATGGTAACAAGGGTCGTACTGAAGAGGTCGCCACTCGAAATTGATGACTGCAGCGCGTGAAGAGATTGCACACACACGACAATATGGTGGGCTGAGAGGTTGACAGGAGTTCCACCTAAAATGCACTTTAATATTTTGACATGGACGGTCATTCACGTCGAAGTGCAAAGAAGCAAATTATGAAATTACTTAGGTGTTTGTATTTATGCATTTGAATATTTACAAAATGTGAATTTATTTTATTTTGCTTTACCAATAGGGGCATCTTTTTGAGCACGAGTTCCGAATCTCAAATATTTATACATTTTTACCTCGATTGCTAGGCTACTCAACTGCTCAATCAGGAGGATCAGCGGTATGTACGCCGACTCCATGTCAAGCAATAGTTGCATAAGAATATGGGTGTTGAGCAAAAATAAAAAATTGCGCCCATCAGAGAGGCGTGACGTCACACGGTTGCAGTTGCGCGAGAGAAATGCGAAAATGCGAAGAATACAAGAAGAAGAAGAAGCTTCAATCAAAAGTGGAAAGCAACAGGAGTGGTCCCACTGCTGACACCTGTAAAACTCGCCAACTAGGGAGAGTCTTATTGTCAACACTCCTTTCCTCAATGACATGTGGCAAATAACAAGAATTCCATTATTTTTTCGTAAAATTCAAAACTTTATTTAAGATGTCTTGGATTGCCCGTTTTGGGTCAAATATGCACCGTTTTATTGTATAATTGCCATTTGTTGTATTTGTTTTTGTATTTGTTGCCATTTTAAAGATAGCTTCATAATGCCTCTCTCATAGAAGCTTTGGTTCTTATTGGTGAAAAACTCTAGTAATCGATTTCCACTATCTTCTCTCGATACAAATTTCTTATCACTCAGGAAGGTTTGAAATAAGAGAAAAGGGTGGTCACCGCTTGATGCCAGGTCCGGACTAGACGCATTAAAACTTCGCAACCAAGCTCCTGGAGCTTTTGGCGAGTCACTTCCGAAGTGCGTGACTTTGCGTTGTCCTGATGGAACACAACACCTCTTCTGTCGGCTAATTCTGGCCGTTCTGGTGAATCGCTAGCCTCAAACGATCCAGTTGTTGACAGTACAGATCTGAATTTGGTTTTGGGTCATATGGAAACAAGTCATAATTAATGGTTCCTTTCAAGTCTCACCAAATACATAGTAAGACCTTTCTAGCCATTAGTTCTGGTGTGGCCATCGTTTGAGCTGCTTCGTCATGCTTTGTCGTCGATTGTTTTCGCACAATATTGTCGTGTGTCACCCATTACCCATCCCCACTCACCATCCGTTTAAGGAAAGGGTCGATTTCCCTCCGTTTGCCAAAGGATTCGCTGATGGAAATTCGATCCATTATGATTTTTGTGTTAACTGGTGTGGCATCCAAACATTGAGCGTATTTTTGACTCCGCGTCAGCTTAGTGCAAATTAGTTAAATTTGTTTTATGGTCGACCTTTTAGCTCCTGTGCGATGCTACGACTACTAACATCCTGATCAATTTCAATTATTTCTGCGATTTTATCGGCATTAACGACATTTTCCTTAACACCAAAACTAAATGAACGGAATCGACGTAACCAAAATAGCACGAAATTAGCTGTTACAGTATCGAATTTTCTCTTTGTTGAATTCCATTGTTAACACCCTGTAACTCACAACTGAATGGAACAAACAAAAACCAGCAAACGATTTCTTTAGTGTGAAATGTCACCTTGAGAACGGGCATACATTTGAAAAAGTTTGAGAAAATACTGGATTTCTTTGTTTGATTTTTTTTTAGAATTCAATTTTCTCCCAATTTTTCTTAGGAATAACTTTAATGTAGAACTTTTGTGCAATTGCCACGACTTTTTTCTCTCGCTTGATATCCATATCATTGAACTACTGTACTTATGTTTCAGATTTTTTTAGTAAAAAAAAGCTGAGGAATAGTAAAAATCGGTTGTATCGAAAATTTTTTGTCATACAGATAGGTGGGTATCAATCAACTGGATCTAAATTAGTTCGTTTTGGAGCAAATATATATTTCAGACTGCAATCAATAAGTAGTTAATTTATAGCAACTACATACCATTAGCGGCCGCCGTAGCCGAATGGGTTGGTGCGTGACTACCATTCGGAATTCACAGAGAGAACGTAGGTTCGAATCTCGGTGAAACACCAAAATTAAGAAAAACATTTTTCTAATAGCGGTCACCACTCGGCATGCAATGGCAAGCATCCTCATAAAAATATCTGCCGTTCGGAGTCGGCTTGAAGCTGTAGGTCCTTCCATTTGGGGAACAACATCAAGACGCACACCACAAATACAAGGAGGAGCTCGGTCAAACACCCTTCAAGGATGTACGCGCCAATTATATATATAAAATATATTACATATATATACTAGGCCGGGTCGATTTGTGGGGAGGCAAAAAAATCGCCCATTGCTCTGTGAAAATCATATTCTAGGGATCAAAATAAGAAACTTTGCCGAAGGAACCATACCTCTAAAACGAATTCTGATGTCCCCCAATTTGGGTCGAACTTTTTAGTTTCTTTTCTCATGTAAAGACCAAAAATGGTGATATTTTGAAATGATTGTATGGGGAACCCCTCAGGGGAGTTCCAGGGTGTGTGCCACTGGCATGGGTGGATCGGCCGTCCAAAGTTAGTGGGGGTCGGTCATACATTTGGACTCGATTGGAGCACTCTAAATGGGTCAAAGTGGGATTTTTCGTTCGACCCGAATTGGGGGACATCAGAATTCGTTTTAGAGGTATGGTTCCTTCGGCAAAGTTTCTTATTTTGATCCCTAGAATACGATTTTTACAGAGCAATGAGCGATTTTTAAATCGACCCGCCCTAATACATACCATTCTATTATGGAGGGTTTAAGTGACAATTAAAGTGAGTAAATGTATTTTAAGTTAAACTTTTTAAGGTATCAAAGTATCACGAAAGTGTTAAATCAGTTGGTTGTCGTCGCATCTGGCATTTCAGGAAAATGCCACGAATCCACCAAACCGCACAATGCAACCAACCAGCGAGCGACCGAACAGTTGCGCTAATTGATGGCCCAAATGAGTTTTTAATGTCGCACTTGAATGGTAGATTATTTTGTCATTTTTCGCAAAACCACTCAATTATAAACGTGCCTGTGCACATGCATACCTTCACAAGCATACATACATACATATCTGCATTCGCATAATGAAATCAGTTAAAGAAAAAATTTTCCCGTTGCCACTATTCAAATGCGCTGCAGTACAGTAGGTTCTGTTTTTATGCGGCTTTTTTTTATGCGGTTTTGAAATAGTGCGGTTTTTTTTTAAATTACAAAATTCATGTCGACCTATTGGGAATTGTACATATAAACAAGATTCTAAGCCAGCTAAGCAAAAACTCATCACCGATTACATCAGAAATGCTAACCCTACAAGTATGGAACCGCCTGCATAACTATCTAGATCAGACGTGTACATTTCCTCAAGTGACGGAAGTGATTTTACGCCAAATCCTAAACGAATGCGCAACATGCGGGTATTGTCTGATTCTATATTATTTCTGACAATGAAAATTTATTATTCGATTCTGACGTTTCTTAAATAAAGATATAATTTTCAAAAATACAATATTTTGTTTATGCGATTTTATTTAATTATTTCAGATTCACGCGGTCTATGGAACGTATCTATAGTTATAATATGGGACTAGTGCCCTTTTTTATGCGATTTTATTACATTATTTCAGATTTATGCGGTTTTAGCATTTGAAACGTATCTATAGTTTTACTATAGAACTAGTAGCTTTTTTTATGCTGTTTTTTTTTTATGCTGTTTCTTGCGGAACGTATCTACCGCATAAAAACAGAACCTACTGTATTTAATATTAAATAACGGAGCTGGAACTTCAATGAGCAAACGAATGGCATTCACTTCCGACAATTGTCTGTGTATATATGTATGTATGTATGTAGAGTTGAAATGTAATTTAACGGCAAATGTAAAGATACCCAACATTTTTGCAGATTAATAGCATTTGATATTGAGAAAATTTAATTTCATTTCATTTCAAACTAGCTGCTCATGGCCGGCTCATTGAATGTAAGGATGAAATTCTGAATACGCTGACGTGATCGACTTTTAATTCATATCTCCAAAACTGTTTTTCACGCAAATAAACGTGCAGCATATCAAATTGTCTACGGCTCTCCTTTGCCGGAGGTATGCAAAACTGCAAACAAATCCACACATAATACTAATAAAAGACCCATGGGTATGTCACAAGCGTATCTGTGGTATACTAGATTGTGTGGTCTGGAAGAATGGGAATAGTGTCGAAGCTATCGTGGTCTCGGTCTACCTACCCTACAATTCTTTACAACCGCCCCCTTCTAGGATACTAAGAGAAGTAATGAAGTATGTACTATAAATTCAGTAATCTGGATCCCAAGCTTTATTCTGTCGACTGGTTATTCAAAACATTGGTAACAAACCAACTTTTGTGGCCACAAGGAGACAAGAGGTGGTTGATTTAACACTTACCAAACGCTCCGGCTTTGAAAGTATTCGATGCGGTACCAGCTGGTGGTAGCAGAGGAAGAGGGCGGCCTCCTCTGCGTTGGAAAGATCAGGTGGAGAAGGACTTGGCTTCACTTGGTGTGTCCAACTGGCGCCGGTTAGCACGAGGAAGAAACGACTGGCGCGCTTTGTTAAACTCGGCCAAAATCGCGTAAGCGGTTATAGCGCCAATTAAGAAGAAGAAGAATAGGTTAGTTGGAAATCAAATCAACCAATTGCGAGTTTTGGAAGAAGACTATATTTCAGATCATCGTCTTGTCGAATTCCGACTGGGAATGTAGACTGTAACAGAGCGGATGTCAAACCTAAAAAAAATCAAATCAATAGAAATTATTGAAGATGCTACTGAGAACTGAAGATGACGCTTGATTTGCTTCATTTGGATCTTAAGATAGAGCAAATGGTACTTAAACGATAGTAAAAAGTCTCATTACGCAATGGGAGGAAAGGGAAATGTTTGCCATTCTTAAAGTTGCAGAATGAATAACACTGTGGTACAAAAAAAAAAGTTGCAAAAAAACTTTGGATCGGACATGGTGAGGGTTGTAGCTTATGAAAAACTGAAAATGATGGTATAGTTGAAATTTCCAATACACCCCCAAAATCTCATTTTATGGCCATAAAACCGTTTTTCAGTAGGTTGATATGAACAATCATTCCTAACTTCGCCAATTTCCATCCGATTTCGAATTTGCTTTTTTAGTTCGAAAGAACAAAAACAAGCCTTTTTGACAGTGTGTTAACATTTTTTCTGAAATGACAACTGACGAGACTGTAGACGGAAGTATTTGGAATTTTTTTATTTTTTCTCTATTTTTTCGACTTTGACATAATTTTTACGATATTATCCGATATTGAGGATTTTTTTTAGTACACTACTGTTATAGTAAATTTAATTTTGCGTCAAATGAGCTATATTTGACTGTAATTGAATTAAAATTAATAGAGTTGTGCGAGTTTTAAGTTTTTTTGTTTTTTGTTTTTTACTAATTTGGAATGTTGGTATAGCTTACGCTAAATGGGAATGAGGACGTGTTTTGATGCGTTATTATAGATACGTAATATTTATTGGAGTATATATGTATACATAAGAGTACACTGCACTGCATACAACAGAACTGGTTAGAACTTACGAAAATATCTGACATATTATAGCACATTTTTTTTTCAATAGAAATATGAAAAAGCTCCCAAGTGTACAAAAGTTCACACTGTACATTGATTAACAAAAGAAGTTTGTTATTATAATTTAACCTTATTAAAACGTCAAAGTTTTATTGTTTGTTTCATTGAAATTCAAGAGATATAAATCAAAACGTTGCCAGAAAAGTCGAATTTCTCAATATTCTCCGATGATGGGGCATCATCAGCCTTATCATAAACCAGATGATTGTTATTTTTGTAAAACGGACGTAAATGGTCATCATTATAAAACTCGAAAGCACATAAAGTATGCTGATGTTGCAACTGTTAAGAACCCCATAGTCTTGGACGATATGATTGACTCAACTGCAGGTCATGAACTGAAGGAAGTTCAACTCATTGCTGATGATGATCAAACTGATAACAATAAACCTGATGACGAAGAGTACTTTCCGTCTGGTTCTAAGTTTTCAGAACGAGACATTGTATCAAATTCAGATATTCAGGATCTTTCTCGTGATTTACATACTTCTATCGGGAAGACAATCTGAAACGCTCGCTTCTCGATTTAAACAATGGAATTTAGTTGATGACGACTTCAGATGAATGATGATGATCGAATTTCTTACAGAGAAGTATTCAAAACTGATGAAGAAATGACAAATGTACCGTACCATACTAAACTCCAAAGGGCCGTTTCCAATGCATTTTTAAGTTTGGAACCAGTGCCGTTGTGTACTGCACCGTACCATACCGTACAGTGCTGCACTGCACAATACTCCAATAAATATTATGCGTTTATAATGACACTTGTTATTATTTTCATGCTTCGAAATGCATACCAAATCTCGTAGTAAAAAAAGAAAAAATCTTAAAACCCACACAACTCTATTAATTTTAATTCAATTACAGTCAAATATAGCTCATTCGACGCAAAATTAAATTTACTATAACAGTAGTGTACTAAAAAAAATCCTCAATATCGGATAATATCGTAAAAATTATGTCAAAGTCGAAAAAATAGAGAAAAAATAAAAAAATTCCAAATACTTCCGTCTACAGTCTCGTCAGTTGTCATTTCAGAAAAAATGTTAACATACTGTCAAAAAGGCTTGTTTTTGTTCTTTCGAACTAAAAAAGCAAATTCGAAATCGGATGGAAATTGGCGAAGTTAGGAGTGATTGTTCATATCAACCTACTGAAAAACGGTTTTATGGCCATAAAATGAGATTTTGGGGGTGTATTGGAAATTTCAACTATACCATTATTTTCAGTTTTTCATAAGCTACAACCCTCACCATGTCCGATCCAAAGTTTTTTTGCAACTTTTTTTTTTGTACCACAGTGTAATTGAGAAGAGATGGAGCGGAAAACGGATTGGATTGATCTTTAGTGGCAGTCAGGTTGCACTGAAGGACCTGGCGAAAGCAAAGCTCACAGGACACCGTGGTCTTCAAGAACATGAAATCGCTGATGTATTGTCCAACTAGGGACCAGCGGTTACCCCACAGGGACCAGAGCCAATAATCGGAATTAGTTCTACAGGAATAAAGAATTGGATCAGAGGTTATGTATGCAATTTACTGTAAGGTGTTTTGTGACAAGCTCGAACGAAACTTCCAACTGTCGAACTTTCTTTTGAAACTTGTTAGAAAAGGCGTTCGGTTGAAGGTCGGTATTATAACAGGGCACAACCCATGAGGTGAGGATATGACCCGCCATTGCAATCATTGAGGACAACGGGTTTTGAACCCGAGCTCTACCACAAACTCACACGGCAACGGCGGCCGCGGAATAAGTGTAGCAGTGTAGAAGTATATTGCAAATGTATTTCACCAAATCAAGCTGCTCAGAGAAGGCTTTTGTACTAGGCTTGCAACCACCTACGTTAAAACACTTTACAATGCACGAAATTACCACTCAGCCTTCGTAATTTTACTCCACCCGGCTCACAAGAATAAAAAGCAAATCTAACCTGGAAAGGATCACGACAGCTGTAGTGCCAATTATGGCGACCACCCTGATGGCAACAACAATTTCGTTAAAACGCACGCTTCAAGTAGCTGCTCACTTTGAATTGTGTGGTAATAAGATCTGATCGCAAACAGAAATGCTATATGTGCCTCAGGATGCATTCTTGCTGTTGGGTATGCGTATGCCCATCTTTGCACGCCGCGTGAGAATTGTACAGCCAGCCAACGAATGAGTGAGTGGCTGTGTGAATGAGCGGCATCACGTCTGTCACTTTGATAATCGCAAAAGTTGCCACTGTATGGTGGTGGGATCCATTCTACCTTCATTGCGGTGTCGCAATGTCACATCAACTCAACCTGACCCAGGCCACCTGAGTTGAGTTTGAGATAAGACTGGCAAATGCGTCACAGGAATGTCGGAAATGTTTTGCGGTGTTCAATGACAATGCAACTTGTATGTGGATGTGTACTATACATATTTATTTATACACGATTGTGAAAAACTAACATCTGCCTTCAGCCTCTGTACTCACATACATATGTACATATGTGCATATATTCTCATTTCACGACTTCATGGATTCATAAAATAATTGCGGTTACTTCTTTTCATCTCGATTTCCATTCATGTGTTTTCATGTGTGTGTTGACATTTTCTATGCGATTAATAATGAATAAGTATGAGGCATAATTGTGGTCACATCATGGGGGTAGTACTGCAGCTGATTGGGTGACACGCCATATGAGACTGCGTGGCGAGGTGAATAGTGAATGACAGCTGGAGATTTTGTATTTGATGTAGCCGCGGTAACAAATAAAAAACCATTTGCATGGTTCTGATGATTGATCAGGCGTTTGACACTCTTTGCACTTTGTGATGGCAATGTCAAGGGGGGTTTTCCCAGGCTTTGGATAAGCGTAGGCTTATATGAGACTTTTATTGTCGTTATCCTCCTAGATGAACAACCCAAAAGTGAGTTTTTTTTTGTTTTTTTTTTTTGTGGTGGGTAAGGAGGGTTCAAAATGCCTTCGCACTTACAGCGACCGCCACTAAAACAATCCCTCCTTCTCTTCTGGGGAGACTCCCTTCCCGGATCTACCTTGCATTACTTCGGGAAGGCCCAGAACGGTGTCCATTAAATGGGCCAATCTATTCACCCACGTCTGGGTCCACCATATTTGTAGCCAGCTTCATGCTATAGGCTCGTCTTGTAATGCCTGTGTGCCGTCATACCAGTGGTATGTGTGGCATGCTCTCAGGTTCCTCTCACATGGGCGTATGGATCGAGGTTTCTTTTGCATCTGCAGCAAATAATATGTTGCGGTAATATTATACCGTCTGATGCCGTTTTGAACACATGTCTCGACCGTCTGTGATTTGTTTGTTTTTTCTCTAAATGAGCTGTTATGAATGTTCAAGCGTGTTAAGCGTAGTTTTTGGGCAATAACGAGGGGCGTTTGATAAAGTCGCGACCTAAGGTGCTTAGAATGACGGATAAGCTCGTTACTGGTAGTATTAATTGGGTGACTCGTTGTTAGATGTTAATAGAAATAGCACCCTTTGAAAAATTGACATCGATTATAATTTTTGATAAGGTATGAGAATCCTAGTTTCCATAGTACATTGTACGTAGTGAATTATTGGAAAGTAAGTTCAGTTGATCATTAAAAAATATTATTTTATTTTAATAGTAATAATGTACACATGTAAATAAAACAACATGCTTGTAGATTTAGTACAGAACGAAATCTAGCCTGCGAGGTTTCTTAGATATCTCATCAGTGAGAATCAAAGAGCTGCCAATCCATTTAAGCGATCCTAATACAACGGAAAAGATTAATGTCAGTCGAACGTTTTTTGAAAAGACAGTATATAAAAAGTTTCAAAAATTATAATACTTCTCCAATTTTGTTTCTTTGAATAGTCTTCATTCTTTTCAGACAGGAGAAGGTTCTCTCTGGAGTCGAAGTCGATACAGGTAAAGTTGCTAAAATCTTCAGTAAAATGTTGATGTTACGAAAATTTTCACCAGGGGAATGATACAATGCATTCAACGGCTAAACGTTGCGTTGAGTGGTCAGATATCTTCTCCACATTTTTAACTCCGCAAGTACTTCCGTTAATTCCGCTGTGAGGAACTCTTGGTAAAACTCTACAGTTTTCTCCGGACAGTTCGTCAACTTTGGGAGGTTCGTGTTAAAAGAGTGCCATGAATCCCTTAAGAATATTTTCGTGACTGGTGAATCTTTTTTCAAGATCCGTGCTGTAAAAGTCCAAAAACGAATTGAATACAGACACATGAGAATAGTCTTCCGTACAGCTTACTTGATGGTTTCCACGATGCTTCTATCTCCCCACTATCCTCTTATTTTTCACTTCAATTTCAAGGGATTCTGCTAATTCTGTCGAACCTTTGTAAATTTCAGAAAATTCAGAATCTTCAGAACGTATTTTCATGAGTTCAGCGCGTAAATCTTTGGTCAGGTCTACAGCTTGAACTAAATCTAAATTGATTTTCTGAAATTCTCGACTCAAAGGTAAAGAAAGCTGATAGATCTTGATAACAGAACGTAAGCTGATGACAAATTCAAAATCCATGGCATTTTTTAGCATTTTCGCATCTTTTTCATCAATTCTGAGGTTCTCTAAAGTTCCATACACATACGCAAACAGCTCATCGATGATCATCGATGTTGAAAGCAAAAACATCGATGCTAAAACATCGAACATGTTGAACATCAAACAACATACGAAAAATATCGTAACATCGATGTTAACGGAATCGATCATCGAATATCGATGTTAACTTACATCCACAGTATCAAGCGAGTAGAGCGAGTGCGCACTGCGCACGGGTTGTTCCCTTCCTTCGTTGACGTTCTTCGTCGTCTCGCTCGCGCTCACGCTCTCTGAGAGAGAACAGAAAACAGAGAGAGAGCCTCTTTTCTGTTCGTTTCGTTTTCGTTTGTTGTTTGTTGATAAATATTTATGTTGTGCGTGCGTTGGCTGTTATAATTTACTCATTTGATCTCATCCAGTATCTGATCTCAAACAAGATCCTATCCAAGTTTGGAATAATGCCATCGGTTCCACTTATCCGAAATTAAAAAAAAAGTAGTGAAATATTTGATTACTATCGCTACATCAACGCCATCCGAAAGACTGTTTTCAAAAGCTGGCTATACTCTTTACCAGCAAAGAAATAGATTGAAAGGTTCTTCTCTATCAAAATTACTTTTCCTTCAGTCAGTGGATAAAAAATATTGGAATTTGTAATAATTTGATCTTCTGTTTCTTAATAAATTTCGAACGATTTTACTGTATTTATGTTATTTTTAGTTGTGTATCTTTTTGATCTTATTTGTGTTTTATATATACATTTTCAGTTTCTTTAAACTATATTTTATTTTCTTCTGTTTACTTTAAAATTTAATTTGTTTTTTTTTTTTTAATTTTATTTATGTGATTTCGATTATGACATCGATGTTTTTCTAACATCGATCATCCCTATCACAGCCCCATATTTTGATACCCATCGAGTAAGATTAAATCTTTTCAACTTTTTTGTCCTAGTACTTTCACCTGATTCATAGATTGTTTTTTCTAAAATCGGAATGCTTTTGGGACTGCTAAAAACACATAAACAGTTTCTATACTGCTTAGGCAATCTCTTATAGCTGGAACGATGCTAGTTGCAGATATATGTAGCAAGATTGTGAGCGTGAGCAACACAATGGATATGTAGAGCAATGGATATTCTCTCGAATAATCGCCTGAAAATCGTTGAATTTACCTGACATATTGCTTGCTTGCGTACCCCTGTCCGACTAAGTTTGAAACGTCAAGCTTGCTCTGTTCCAGATTTTCCACTATAATATTGGCAAGATTATCACCTACATAAATGCACACAAAAGAGTGTTTTTAGTCAGCGTTGGATGATTAAGGTTTCATTCAATAATAATCGCACATAATATTACGAAGCACTAGAATGTAAACATTTGATAGACAATCTTAATAACATAAGACTCTATTTTCTTTAATATTTGACAAAGATAAATAATCTTCAAGTAAGTAAAGGTTAAACAGGTACCTGTAGTTGATGCTGTTGGAACAAATTTCAAGAAATCCTCGTGTACAAGATATTTTTCGTCATCAGCCATACTTATGTCGATTGTAGAAACATCTCGAGTCTCATCGACTAGAACTGAATAAACCTTGGCGGGTTTGATTTTCGCAATGACCTTATCAGGCAAAATTTTATAACAAGCATCGATGATTTCATTTTCTACAGTTGGACTCGTATATTTATCACGTTTTCCCGAGCTTTCTAAATGTTTTTTTTTTTTTAAATGGATCTCCCATAGCCCGCAGTTTTAACATAGCTCAAAAATTTCCTTCATTCATACCAGTAAAGTCATCCTTGATAACAATTTTTCCACTATATCCTCAAAGACCCAACTCTTGCCGCCCGAGTACAATAATTGTTTCAATAGCGGGAGTGATTATTTTTCTGTGTTTTTTTTTGTATTTGTTGTAAACGGGACTGATCGATCAAATTTTCATTGGATCGTTCTTAATTTTGCATAATATGCAGAAAACTACAATCGACTGCTTTACCGTGGCAAGATGTCAGTGCGTGGTCATTGTATGCCTTATAAATATTTTTATTTTCATAGCGATAATTCGATCACATGAATATTGGCTATCACGCTTCACAAAATTCATTCTCAAATAGAATATGTGCCGAATCAATTTGTATAAAAATGATTAGTTTGTCAAAGAAGTGATGGAAAAAAGTGATGTTAGTGTGAGCTTTCCTGATAAAGTTTGTCAGTGATAAATTCGTGCATTACTGTGAAATTTTTCTATTTATTATACAATATGTGCAGAATCTTGAACGTACGCGTGATACAAGGTAAATCGTTTTTCACAATAGTCTTCGCGGCCTCCAGGCGTCTGTTTACATACGACTGACAGTTCGCACGGGAAATTGCCCATGCTAATGCCAACTTCTTGCGTGGCGCATTTTGGTGTCGCGGCCAATTTTGTTCTTCTAAAGACACTCACTGGTACCCCGATCAACCCCGATTTGCCTAGATTTCGTTTAAAATGTTAAGAAATCAATAAATAGACTTTTTCACTAACTCGTTTTGCATTTTTCTAGTTGTCGAATTTTTTGACAACTATCTGTCCCAAATCTTGTGATCCTCTTCCACCAGTCGTTGCAAATGCCACACATGGAACACAATAAGCCGCACCATGTAATTCGGAGTATGCAAGCCAGTTATAATAGAATCTCAATTTTCGAGTCCTGAATTTTTCCAGTAACGTAAAAACATAATTTGCAGGAGGCTTCCAAACTTTTGTCAATAAATCTAGCCTTTGCAAGTCAGTGAGTGCAATATTTACGAAATTTCCAACATCGTTCTTGTTGACAACCTCTACAGCAGTGTTGCCAGAAAAAATTTGCTGTTGGAGCTAAATTTGTCAAAAAAAAGAGCTAAAAAGAGCCAAAAATTTTTTTTGGAGCTAATAAAAGAGCTAAAATTTTTTCAGTGACTTTTATTATATTTCACATTTATATATTCACATATTTTATTTTTTTACAAAAATTAAAATTATTTTTAAACAATTCAGTAATAACAATATATGAAAAAGTTCATATATTCATTTATTTGCAAAAGCAGAAACAAAAAAAAAATAGTCTATTAAACATCACATTAAATAAATCTTATACTTTAGAGAATTCATTAGGAACACATTTATGTATGGAAAACAATGAAAAAAATACATTTCTTATTTTTTTTTTAAATAAAGTGTAACGATATAACATATCAATTTAAATATATCAAAATATATCAAATTCTTCATCACCACAAAAATCTTCTACAATATCATCATTGTGCTTGTCGCAGCGAAGATTTTGAAAACCAGTTGTAGGTTTCGGAAATTATAAATTCGATTTCATTTGGCATACATTTCGAAGCCGCACAAACAGCTAGTTGTATTGAGTGACAAATGCAAGGAACGAGTTTGATATTGGCATTGAATTCCTTCAGTCGAGTAATGACTCCGTTATTAACCCCAACCATAACGCTAGCATTATCTGTTCCTACACACACCATGTTTTCAAAACTTAAATTAAATTCCTTTAATGTATTGGAAATGGCTAACACAATGCCATCCGCCGTGCACTTTTCCAACTCCGCGAGTTTTAAAAAAAGTATTAACGAAAACTTTCGATGAGTTACTGTAGTATCTGACTACAATGCCCACATATTTTTTTGTAGTTATGTCTGTTGCTTCGTCGATAATTAGACTAAATTTATTATCTTTGAGATCAGCCATTAGCAAACTTTTAAAATAGGGACTTAGCACATTTTTAAGTATAGCGCTACACTTTGATCTTCGTAGCTTCAAATTGGGTGCAGCTTTGCTATCCGAAAATATCCCGCTTTGCAAAATGGTTAGGTGGTCAACCACTCTAATTGAAGTGTGTACTCCGATGAATAACGCATTGGCCAATTCCGCTCTGTGTACTTCCATTTCTTGCTTTTTTATAAATGAAACTGTCGGCTGAGAGCCCGACATAAATGGCGAAGCTGCATTTATGTGCTTGCTTGTGGCAGCGTGACGAATAAGGCCGTGTAATTTGGATTTCAAGCTGTAGTGGCAGTACTTACATTGCAAACCTTTTCCGGTCTCGATCAACCACTTCCTGAATCTTTTGTCTTGAAGCCATGTAGATCGCGGTTTTTGCTCGTACTTCCTATAAGCATTAAAGAGGTTATTTTTATATTAAACAAAATAACAAAAATTTTAGCTTATTTGCTTTGCCAAACATTCATGGTCAGAACCCTCATTGGCGGCAGTCGGCAGTCTTTTGCTTATAAATCTGCATAAGTAAAAAGTGATCTTAAAGTATTATTAATTAGAAAAATAAAAAAAAGGCTTACCTCCCCATTGCGCGTTTTTAAGTGAAAATGCGCCAATAGTATTAGGTATGATACTTTTGAAACTAATCGATTATAGAACATAGAAATCGTTCATGGCTACAGGAGTTACCACACGGCAACAAAAAAAACACGTCGAATTAATTTAAGTACAAAGAGTAGTAAATTATTTTGTTTAAATATTTAAAATATTTGTAGCTAAAAAGAACTATTTCATTTTAAAAAGAGCTAAAAAAAGAGCTAGGAGCTAAATCCAAATTTTTGGAGCAATTTAAAAAAAAAAGAGCTAAATCTAGCTCCAAAATCACCAAAATGGCAACACTGCTCTACAGACACATATTTATTAATATTTTTGCTGGTGTTACAAGTCTCGCTGATATCACTTTGTTCATTCGTGTTGCAAACATCTTGAGCAGGATGAATAGCCTTTTTTGCGAGTGTTCCAGAATACGAATCTGAATTATTGTTCTTATCACTATCCGCAGACTTACAATGTCGTTTAATTGGCACGAGAAATCGTCTCATTTTTGGAAAAAGTTTGTCAGCTTTTCAGGAAAAAGAATACGAAGAACAGAAAAAAATATTGAAGGAACTGTCAAAGTGAATGCATTTATCAGCTGATACTATAGGCTTTTGCTTAGTCGATACCTATCACGCTCCCGATTAGATTTTACCGACATATTTGAAATTTGAATACATTACAGTCGTACAGTTTTTGTTATAAATATTCGTACACAGAAATTAAAAGGAATATTGTGTGCTGAGGAAGTTCATGTATGTAATAATCACAGCATTTTGAAAATGGTATCCTTTTACATTAATTTTACAAATATCATTTACGTTTAGTATTTCGCCAGTGAATATGAATGTGCTATTACAGTAATACTGAATTTATCATTCAAAATCACTTTCGTAGTAGAATTGAATGTTGCATAAAAAACATGCATGGGAAATACACTATACTATACTTACATCCAATAATCCAACAGTTTAATCTAGCATTTTTGGCCCGGCGAATCTCGCTCTCCGCGAGCAAAATTTATTCAAAAACCCGCTATGAGTTTTCATTACGGGATCATGTTAATTGGCTGTTTCAGCTTTAAAAATTATATTATATGCATTTGTCATAGCGGGGTCACGGTGCTTTGGAGTAATCTCGCAAATTATAATCGTAATCTCACTCACTATCTCAAGCCACGTGTCGTACTTTGGATGTACAACTTAGTGGTTCTGCCAATTTTGACATACGGTTGCCTAGTTTGGTGGGTAGCTCTTCAGAAGGGCTACAACACCACTAAATTAGAGAGAGTGCAGAGAACTGCATGTGTGGGCATCACTGGTGCCTGTGGAACATGTCCCACCGCTGCGCTCAACGTTATTCTCCACTTAATTCCTGTGGATCTGCAGGTTAAATCCATTGCTGCTTAGAGTGCTATTAGGCTGAAGGAGATTGGCCTTTGGAGACAACTTCCTGTAGGACATAGTAGCATCTTGAAGCAGATCTCCCCTTCCTTCTCTGTTATTCGCACTGACCTCTCCATCCGCAAATTGTGCTTTGAGGGTTATGCTAGGGCTATCTTTCCGAGCAGGCAAGATTGGAAAGAGGGGAGAGTTGGTGCGGATATAGATGCCTCTGTTTTCACTGACGGATCCAAAATGGAGTCTGGAGTGGGAGCGGGGGTCTACTCTAAATCAGCCAGCATTTCGGTGTCCTTTAAACTGCCGGAGACAAGCAGCGTCTTTCAAGCAGAGGTCTTCGCGATCCTGCAGGCATGCAAAATGCTTCGGGATCGCTGTTGGGAGAGAGACATTAATATTTTTTCCGATAGCCAAGCTGCAACCAAGGCACTGTCGTCGCCGTATTGCAGCTCTCTTCTCGTGAACTCCTGTAAGGAGGAACTCAAACGTCTCGAACGTGCAGGAAACATTTCCCTCATCTGGGTTCCTGGGCAATTGCCGATGTGCTTGCCAGGAAGGGGGTGGCAGAACCGGATCCAGCTGCCCCCTTCTCAGACATCGGTATCCCCTTGGCCGTCGTTAAAGGGAAACTACACAACTTCTTTCTAAGAAAAGCGCAAGACAGATGGAGGTCTGTCTCATCATGTGCCATTTCAAAAGCACTATGGCCTCAATACGATATTAACAGAACGCTTAAGGTGATGGAAGTCCCCCGCCATTCAATTTCCAAACTCATTGCGGTGACACTGGTCACTGGGTGATCGACACTCATGCAGAGAAGCTTGGAATTCCGTACAACCCCCATTGCTGTGGGGATCCTGCAGAGAAAGAGACTGTGGAACACTTTCTCTGCAAATGTCCGGCTCTGGCGGCTAGGCGCTTGAGCTTAGCTTCCCCTTTGGGGATGACTTGATGAAATTCTCCAGCCTAGATCCCTTTTCTCTCCTCCGCTACATCAACAGCACTGAATGGCTGTAGACGGTTTTCTCTCCTCCCTAAATCCTTTCACAGGTAGTGGTCCACATTATGGTATCAAAACGGCACGTAAGTGCTACTTGTAGTGTGCCTGGGGTACTCTTGCCATCTTACCTACCTACTTACATGCCTACCTCACTCATTAGTTTCAAAAAACCGTAACTGTTACACTTAATACAACTGCTATTGATATTGACACATCCTATTATGTAAAAAGGCTAGTAGAATCCTTTTTTGCTCTCATTATTTCAAGACTAGCCTTGAAAATATATGTACATATACATATATAATTATATATATATGACCAACTCCTATGGGGGGGATATATCCCCTAAATCCCCTCCCTATCCACGCTACTGTCACGAACACCACAAATAGGAGGAGAAGCTCGGTCAAACACCTAACACGAACCCTTACACTGTCCGGCAAACGATTTGGGAGCTCACTCCACTCGGTTTGTGAGGAATGCTTTAAAAGGAAAGATATTGACCATCCACTTTAAAAAGGATGAATATTTTCGAGAGAAGTAGGCGTGGAAAACAATTTTGAAGAGAAATCTAAAAAAACTACACTTTTTTTATACATTAAGTAGCTCAGGTCGCCAAAAATCATAATTTGCCTACCGTCTCTTTCTTTTAGGCGCAAAAACAATTAATAATTTGGAAATTTCTATATTAGCCCAACGCTTTAAAGCACAATATACGAAGATGCTAATGATAATCTTCGGTCGGCTTCTTCTTCTTCTTGATTGTTAATATAAGAGCCTAAGCGATTATGACCGTGTTCAGAAAGCTGACATTAATTAGAAGTGCTAATTGAGCTCAAGTGATTATCCAATGATCCAAGTGATCCTTCCAATGCAGAGGAAACCTCCCCATCCTTTCCTATCACCAGCAGCCATCGATCACATCCAACCGGAAATGTCTAACAGTATTTCTAATGTTATTTTTTGTCTTTCGCGAAAACATTTTAATGCTCAATTGGCCACTCAGTCGAAATCAAGTTCGACAAGTAGTAGAAAGTGTGAGTCTTCATTGGAATTCGGGGCTTACATTATTTTGGGCTGCAATGGCGCTTCCCAGGCAGACGAACTCCTAAAGGTCCTCAAACTTAACATGTCAGCCAAGTCTTAAGGTGCTGACTGTTTTTCTCATTCAGTTTTTATGCCATCAGCTTTCTTTCAGCTTTCTCAAAGAATTTACGAAAGATTATAATGGCAGATAATAATGACAATTTACGCCAGCAATTTTACTATATATGTATATATTTATTATATATAATTGGCGCGTACACCCTGTTTTGGGGGTTTGGCTCCGCCTCCTTATTGTGGTGTGCGTCTTGATGTTGCTCCATAGAAGGAGGCAATTTTACTATAAGATTAAGTAATCAGAGCGACATATCTTCCTCCAGAACGGTATTAATAACACAATATATATTTTTTCTCTCATTGCTCGCATATACATATGTATATTTTTACTGATGAGAGATATGTGCGGTTCTGCGCTGAAACAAAAACGTGATCCTAGTCAATCTAAGACGCGTACGATCTGGTCATCAAAAATGTATCTGTCACAATGTAACCAATTGATTTTTAGTTATTCGCTCCTACCCTGCTATGGGCACCAGCAACGTATATTGATATCAGTATGGTAGTGGTGGTGTCCCCAAGGAAACCGAATTATTCGAATATAATCATTGCTTGGTTACCCTTCAAGACATTGATGTTTTTAGATTGTAACGAGACTGATTTAAAGTTCTTTTCATCATGGTGAAAGAACTCAGAAGCTGTGTCTGCTGATCTACTAAAGTAATGGTGGATGTAACTGCGGATTCTTTACGACAAAACTAAAATTTTGTTAATACATGTACGTAGGTTTTAGGTTTGTCATATCTTTACCGCTCTATCGCATTTTAGAGTTGTTGGGGGAGGAGCTCCCCATCAAGCTAAAATTTAAGCTTCCAGACCACTGTAGTGTTTTCCAAGTGGAAGTAGCCGCAATTAAGGAAGCAGTAGATTGGTTGCATGTTGGATGTAAATATCTACTCCGACAGCCAAGCGGCAATTAGGGCCTTGGGCTCGTTGTTTGTGTGTTCAAAAACAGTCGGGGAATGCCTGACTTCTCTCTCGATTGTATCGAAATACTTCGATTTTAGGCTCATTTGGGTTCCTGGTCACAGCAGCATAGAAGGAAACTGCTGGACTGATGAGCTGGCTAGGCAGGGAACCCTGGAAACGGTTTCATCGCAAAATAAGAGGAATGGGGTTCCCCTGAGAGCCTGTGGTCTGCTACTGGAAATATGGGCTCAGCGAGCACTAGGCTAGTGCGCAAACGTGTTAAGGTGTTACATCTCTTCTCCCTCCGCTAGCTACCCCAAAACCTGCTGAACGCTCCAGGTAACTGACCTTAGTTAATTTGCGTAATGGATCTAAGTTTTTTCAACCTTTCATAGCTTTTAGTACTTTTCTAGGAAACTTATTTGAAAGCGAGCTCCTTCCTCCCACCAGCTCCAAAAAAGGCTCAATAGTTAATATTTAAGCAAAACTTCAAAATGGGAAAAATATCACCAAAGACAAATATAATGCTTTACTTTAATTAAAATGTTCATATAGCGGTTTAGATCGCTAAGAAACCATAGAGCAAGAAATTGAAGAATGAGTCTCATTTACATACATTAGTGGGTCTCTTGCTACCAATCGGACTCAATAGCTATGGATCAGAATAGAAAAAAACATCCAACAAACAATTCCAAACGCTCGGTTCTTGCTCTATTTTGTGTATTGCTGCCTCAGCCCAGGAAAATGTTTGGAACAACGTAGGAAAGGGACATTTTTTTATAGAAAAGTGTGTGTTTTCTTTTTACTTAGCCACGGTCAATGGGTGCCAATAGAAATCGCATGCCTGAAATATCATTGTCTATGTATGTATGATATGTAAGCGCAAAAGCACGTACATTTTTAAATTGGCCTAAATAACGACTTCATGCACTTTTCCAAGCTTATTTCCTCTGCCTTTCATTATTTTCGCATTGAATCCCTACGCTCAATTTTTCATTCTGCAATTTTATCTTTCTGCATTGTCGGCAGCAAACGTTCGTAATTAGCTCCAGCTCCTAAAAGTAGACAATGCAAACATCGTCGTATGCTTTAATATCACAAGCTCACATCACCATGCGACAGAGCTCTGTTGTATTTAAAGAAATTAGCCGCACCCCTTCGTCATCTTTTCAACCATGTAACACAAACTCAGAAAGGGAGAAAATCCTTTTCACTTCTTTGTATGCCGCCTACTGCTTTGAAACGGCGGAGCACGGCTGCTTAAAAGCGCATAATTATGCCTTTACTAGGCAGGAGCAGCAAACGCAGCGGCAAAGTGGTGAAAGAGGTTACAGGAGAAATGCTACACAAACCTACAGCAACAGCGATGCTAGCAACAGTTGTTATCTCAGCGATGAAAAACAAGTCACATGTCTGCTGCACCTTCGATGAACAAAGCACAAAAGAACGCAAGCACGTTGCATTATGCAATTTTATGCACTGATAAAGCACACCGCGTAGATTTACATGCGTTTATATAAATGGTTATGCTTCTATTTGTTTGTGTATCAGACGGCATGTGTGGCTTATAATTTGCTGCGCAGCATATTGCGCGTTGGCGGTCGGCTTCTGTACTTCAAAAGAGGGATATAAAATTCCAATGTTTGACTTCCGGTTTATTACTAATTCATTCAAACAAAGGGTGACCAGATTGGAGGTACTTTTCCCAATAGGGGTTTTTTCGACAAATCACGCGTGACTACTGTCAAACTAAATACATACCTTTTTTCAGTATTCATTGACATTTCGTCACTTACGCCTCAACAACTTTTACAAATCGTACAATTATGTATGTATATTACCAAAATCGACGCTCTGTGAAAAGTGTCCATCGCGCGCTCAGGCCAATAATTTTGTTCAGCGATGAGGCCCATTTTTGGCTTAATAAGCAAAATTGCCGTATTTGGGCTGAAGAGCAATCCAAAGCCTTTCAAGAACAGCCATTACATCCATTGAAAGTAACCTTTTGGCCAGACGAGACTGGCCCCAATGTAACAGTGAATCGCGTCATGATAAACGACTTTTTGATGCCGGATATTGAGCACCTGATCTCCACAACATTTGGTTCCAAAAAAGGGTGCCACTTGCCATACAGCCCATGAGAAATTTTTTCTCGCCTCAGACAAGTGGATTGGTCGCCAAGATCGTGTGATATCACACCTTTAGACTTTTATTTGTGCGGGTCTAAATGTTTTGTGGATAAACCACCTTCGATTGAGACATTAAAAGCCAACATTACTAAAGTTATTCACGACATATCGACCGAAGTTCTCCGGCGAGCCATTCAAAATTGGTGTTTACGGATGGCCGAATTAAGGCGCAGTTGCGGCCAACATTTGAAAGGGATTATCTTTAAAAAAGAAATGTCATGAATGTTTTACACACAAATAATTAAGATAATTAAGATTATCCAATAATTTTTGATTTTCGTTGGTTTATTTCAGTTTAAAATCCG
This sequence comes from Anastrepha obliqua, assembly GCF_027943255.1. Classification (NCBI taxonomy): domain Eukaryota; kingdom Metazoa; phylum Arthropoda; class Insecta; order Diptera; family Tephritidae; genus Anastrepha; species Anastrepha obliqua. The sequence goes on from NC_072894.1 coordinate 125,259,560, forward strand.
ATACCTGTAAATTGATCACCCTTTATATATATATAATTGACGTTTATACCCCTTTTTGGCTGCTTGGCCGAGCTCCTCCTATTTTTGGCATGCGTCTTGAAGTTGTTCCACAAATGGAGGGACCTACAGTTTTAAGCCGACTCCGAACGGCAAATATTTTTATGAGGAGCTTTTTCATGGCAGACATACACTTGGAGGTTTGCCATTTTAAGCCTGGGCATATAGCAGGAAGTTGCAAAAGCCCAGCTGACTACACTAGTGTCTGCTTTAAATGCGACAACAAAGAACATCAGGCCAAAAACTGCAACAAGTGCCCAGAATACCAGAGAGCTCCGAAAGAAATCCGGCAGAAATGAAGATCTTGCAACTAAACCTTAACCATTGCGAAAGCGCTCAAGACCTACTCATGCAGTCTATACGGGAGCATAAAATAGATGTTGCTATACTCAGTGAACCCTATAAACACCTAGAAGGTAATGGCTGGGCTTTTGATATTACTGGCAAGTCGTCAATCTGGAACTGTGGGACAAATAGCTCCCGACTTATGAGCGCGAAGGCAGCTCGCGGATTTGTACGAGCGCGTGTTGGGGATACATACGTCTATAGCTGCTACCTACCACCCAGCTTAACTCTGTCTGAAGCTACCAGCATGCTAGAGAATCTCGCCCAAGATATTAAAGACCATATACCTGTGGTCGTAGCTGGGGCTGTGAACTGGGGATGCCCGCGAACAAGTCCAAGAGGTCAAGTCCTTTTGAAAACCTTCGCCATGTTAGTCCTTATGAACACAGGAAACCAGCAGACATTCTAAAAGGTGGGAACGGGATCGATAATAGACCTTACCTTCGTGAGTCCCAACCTTGTTCGCTCCACGAAATGGTTTGTTAGCCAGCATTATACCCGGAGTGACCATCTTTGCAAATACGTACGATGCGAGATACAGGGTCGACTCAATGGAGGCTGAGGTTATCAAAGTCATGCTGGCAGATGTAATACTCACTGGGGATGCAACTGAGAAGGCTATGCAAGCTATGAAGCACCTAACAAAAGCATGCGATGCAGCCATGTCTAAAACAAGGCCTAAAAGACATAACAGTGAACCCGTTTACTGGTGGACAGCGGACATTGCGGAATTGCGTAGAGGGTGGAACAGAACAAGGCGAGCTTATCAACGTTCTAGGGATACGCACAGTTTCCAAGAGAACCAGCTTCAGTATAAGCAAAAAGGGAAGGCCCTGAAAAAGGCAATTAAAGGGAGTAAACGACAATGTTTCCTTCAACTATGTGATGAAGTCGATAGTAGCCCTTGGAGACTCGGGTATAGGCTAGTCATGAAAAAACTGAAAGTTTTCAAGCCACTCCCAACAACATGCCCGGCCATACTGCGTAATGTGGTTGCAACATTATTTCCCCTAAAAGATGCTCTCTGAGCCTACGATTTGGAAAGGTGTTGCGAAGGCGACCAAAACATGCAGTTGACAGACCAAGACGAACTCCTGATGATCACTAAACGGATCAAAAACAATAAAACTCCTGGCCCAGACGGAGTCCCCAACGAGGCACTAAAAGTGGCAATTCGAAGTCATACCGACATTTTTGTAGATCTCTACAACACATGTCTAAATGAAGGCACCTTTCCAACTCAGTGAAAGTTACAGAAACTGGTGCTGATTCCAAAAGGGTCTACGCCTGCGGAAGATCCTACAGGCTACCGCCCCTTTTGCATGCTCGACACCGCAGACAAAATTCTGGAACGGTTGATTGCTAATCATCTTGAGTCTACCATTCATGACGCAGGCGGTCTATCATCCTCACAGTTCGGATTCCGCAAGGCTCGCTCAACCACAGATGCTGTAGCTGCGGTTAAAACCATTGCGCAGAAGGCAATCGAAAGAACTCGGTGGTTATACGCTAGTTATAAAGAATGCCTTCAACACCGCGAACTGGAACCAGATCCTGATGTCGCTTGATTGCTTCCAGGTTCCAACGTATATACGCAAGATTATCGCCAGTTATTTCACTGACAGAACCCTTCGCTATAACACCGATGCGGGTGTTAGGGAATATAAAATAACTGGGGGAGTGCCACAAGGCACAGTTCTAGGCCCTTTGTGTGGATTATTATGTATGACGGAGTCTTACGTCTCAGTTTACCCCAGGGTCAAAAATTATAGGGTTTGCTGACGATATCGCTGTTATGGTTGAAGCTAAAGTACTCCATCAAGCTGAAGCAACCGGCAACCAGGCTGTCGGCATGGTAAAAGAATGGCTGCGCAAGAACGGTCTAACTCTTGCGGATCATAAGTCGGAAGCAGTGCTCATTAGCAGCAGAAAGAAGGTGGAGTCAGCAAATATTATGGTGGGCGAAAATACCATAGCATCGAAGGCGCTCATTAAATACCTGGGCGTAATAATCGACCATAGGTTGAACTTCAGAACTGTATCCAGCTCCAGCAAGGGCGGAAGCAACTAATTGCAGCTCATACATATGTGAGTTGTATGAAATCAGTGTATCGACTGAGTGAACCTCAGAGTGTGCTGCGCATTTCGAACGGTATCCGAAGACGCCATTATGGTTATTGCAGGATTAGTCCCAATAAATTTAATGGCAAAAGAGTACGCTGAAGTTTACAAAGTTACAAAACAAAGCTACTTCACAACGGCATACAATACGCAAGGAAGCAAGAGAGCGTGGCTTGCGTTCCGGGAAGTTGGAGTTCGTCCCTGAACGGACGCTGGGCGTACCGTCTGCTTCCCTTAATAGCCAAATGGGTTAACCGTAAACATGGACAGTTAGACTATTATTTGACATGGGTGTTCAAAATCCTATCTATATAGGTTTAAGGACGAAGACGACCCGTACTGTTCTCATTGTGCACCAGCTGTAGAAGGCGCTGAAAATGTTTTGTTTGTCTGTCCGCGATTTGTGTTCGAAAGGGAGAAATTAAGCACTAGGATGGGGAAGCCAATTTTGGCTTATAACCTAGTGGATATTATGTTAGAGTCAGAAGAACATTGGTCCGCTGTATGTAATATGGCAAAAATAGTATTGTAATCTCCAAACTGTGTCGCGCTGAACAACAGCGCAGATCTTCATGAAGAGGCAATAGGCCGCTCCCCTTCCCGTCAAGTGATATTGACGGTTGACGTCGCTGAACAACAGCGCAAATTTTCAAGAATTGGCAATAGGCCGCTCCCCCTCCCGCAAAAACATGCCTAAGGATTGTCCCGCGGTGAGAGGGAAACGGAGCTGGGGTGGGTTTTTAGTGGGTGAGTCGAAAGGCAAGTCCCACACTTTTCGGATTTGAATGCTTTGCTGGGGTGGGTTTTTAGTGGGTGAGTCGAAAGGCAAGTCCCACACTTTTCGGATTTGAATGCTTTGTGCCACCTCAACAAAAACAAAAAAACAGTCTTAAGCCGATTTCGAACGGCAGAACCTTTTTTTATGAGGAGCTTTGACATGGCAGAAATATACTCGGAGGTTAGCCATTGCCTGCCGAGGAGCGACCGCTATTAGATAAAACTTTTTCTTCATTTTAGTGTTTCACGGAGATTTGAACCAACTTTCTCCGATTCCGAATGGTAGTCACCGCAAATGAAATAGTGAGTGAATATTTGAAGCCCGCTTAAATATTACGTTACTTAGAAGATTCAGTACCGTTGGTAATTCGCCTGGAAGCCTCATGATGCTCACTCTTTGCACGATATTCGTGAGTTCGGTGTTAGAGTCAGTTCGAAATTCTACTTCTACAAATTCTTTGCTCACCATGCAGTGTCCCGTTCACGAAATGCAATAAATATCCATTTCGCGCAAATTTAAGGGATAGACTGAGACAGCTCATTGTGCAAGAGGTTTTGGCGAAAAACGTATTGTAAACGCATTGCTGATGGACTACTAGAGGATTACTAAGTGTGCTTCCAATCATAGGAGCAGTATTGGGATCGTTGTGTAGAGTTGAAGGGAGATAATTGAGAAAGTCGGTAATAAAATCTTTCCCGTAACTTAATTTACTTCTATTTTATTGGCAATCTCCCAGCACTTTTATAATTCAAATCGTAATTGCAAGCGAATGCTCTATCGGAAATTAATTTTCATTCGCATTCAAGCGGAGCTATTTGAACAGTCGCTGGTTATTTAAAGTATGCAAGTATTCAACTGAATCAATAATGGGCGATTGAAAAGCAAGTGGCTACCTTCAAAGTTCCCAAACTCAGTATTGCTATCTGAGGACTGTCGCCGCCACACATGGGAAATATGCAAATACTTCGAATGGGATGCTTGTGCTCGCGTTGGTCCAATCATTCTAACAACATAATGAATCAAAGGAAAAACACACAAGTTGCGCTAAAACAAAATGCCTTGAGTTCACAAATTAAAAATACGAAAACAAAATGGAATGTTAAATGACAGTGAATCCTTTGTTAAGTGCGCTATTGTTTCTCATAAAGTGAGTGCTCCACTTCCATGAAGGAGAAAGTGGGAAAAATGTTGCATGAATGTGAGTGCAGGTATTTAAACTCGCACTTAAACGGGCTTTAATTTTTAAAGTAGCTGCAGCAATCTAAAGGGAAATCCACTAATACGGACTGGTTCGCCATTCAGGACAAACCAGGTTAAATTTATGGTACAGGCATGCAAAATTATATGCGCGACGCCATGATCGCGATGTTCTTCTCTGTGGAAGTGAATGCCAAAAATGTTGCAAACTGCAAAATTTGTTGTTGCCTCACGAGATGCACGCAAACTCTGAAATAACCTGCATTCACTCGATCCTAACTCTGGACTTTACTATCGTGAGTTTGTCGTACAATTAGTGTAGAACTGGGGTCAAAATGACAATTAAGTGACACCGGGGCGTGTTCTGTACTTCAACAAGAGCTCAAGCCAGAGCAGGCAGACTTTCGTCTTAACTGATCACATAGACAGCCTCTGAGTCATTGTCGAACAATCCGTTGAATGGAGGGCCCCACTTCGACACAATGCACCACTTCGCTATTCATAATGCTCTTGAGTGTGAGGGGATCTCACGTAAACTCATCCAGCTCGCTGAGGAAGTACAGGAAGCCACCGCTAAAGCTAGGCGGGTTTTCAGCATCTCCGAAAACAAAACTGATGCGTACTAACACTCAAAATACGCGTCGGTTCCTGATTGTTGGTACCCAGTTGGAGGAAGTGCAATCTTTTTGCTATCTCGGCAATATCATCTCGGTGTCAGGGGGCTTGAGCGAATACATCAAAAACCGTATTAGGAAAGCTCTAGCAACTACGTATCTACAGAAAAGCATCACACATTTCGCAGAGCACAAAGCTGAGGTTTTACATATCAAATGTTAAATCCTATTTACTCTGAATATAAAATATAAATATTCTCTATAGATATAAAAGCACTGCAAGTTTTCACTAATCGATGCCTTCGCAAAGTCTTGAAAATCTTCTCATTAAACACAATCTCGAATGCTGATCTGTGGGGAACAACTCAGAGTTGGATTTGCTACGTCCTTCGTAGATGACCTTTGAAGAGCTGCTATTGAGTGGAATCCCCAAGCCATAGACATGGAAGGCCATCGAACTCTTGGAGGCGATTGTTTGATTTAGAAACACGCGCCATGAATTTAACGTGAAATGAAGCTACGAGATTGGCGCAGAACAGATCTGAATGGAATAAATTTGTTGTGGCCTTTCGTTCCTACCTGGAACCGTAGGGCAAAACACAAAAACAAAAACAGTTAGGGCAACTCACGAGGAACCGCACTAGCACAGAAAAATAAAATGCTCTATCTTTGTGTTCAAATCCGCCTTCTGATGGAATTGCCGGCTAAGTGGGTGTTCTGTGGGGAAATCCAGTATAGTGGACAGATAATGAAGTTTATTTGGGATTGAAAATCCTTTCAATACATTTCCCGCTCATTTCACATAAAATTGCAGAAAAACGTTTACATGACAGAATTACCCCGATACTTGACACGAAAAACATCATTCCAGATCATCATTTCGGTTTTCGAAAAAAACATTCAACTATCCAAAAAATACATCGAGTTACACAAAAAATAATTTCAGACATGGAAAATAAACGGTATTGCGTTGCTGTACGAGGGGTGCCTTTTATTTGGCAGGATTTGGCAACCCTGGTGTTGCAATCTGGCAACTGACAGCTGTATCGCAAAGTTTGACATTTTTTGGCTTTTACATACTCAGAACGTTTTGAAATACCAGCGCTATTTGTGTTGTTTACAGTAACTTAAAAGATTCATCTCGGTCCAAAAATGGAATTAAATCGTGAACATTTTCGTGCGATTATTTTTTACAACTTTCGACGTGGAGTAACTCAGCAACATTGCATGGATGAACTTAATTCATTTTTTGACGATGAAGCTCCATCAAGGACCAGTGTTAATCGATGGTATAGTGAATTCAATCGTGGGCGTAGTTCACTCCAAGACGAATTTCGTGAAGGTCGTCCAAAATCAGTTGTTGTTCCGAAAACCATTGATGCTGTGGGCGAACTGATATTGCAAGATTGTCATGTGACCTATCGTGAGATTGAGACAATCTTAGGCATTAGTGGGACCAGCATACATTCAATATTGCATAAACATTTGACTGTCAAAAAAATTTGTTCGCGTTGGATCCCAATCTGTCAATCGCTCAAAAAAAGGCTCGTGTCGATTGGTCGAAGGAAATGCTCTAAAAATACGATCGCGGGGCTTCGAAACACGTCTATGACATCGTGACAGGTTATGAATCATGGATTTACGCGTATGAGCCCGAAAGTAAACAGCAGTCGACTGTATGGGTGTTTCAAGATGAGCCAAATCCAACAAAAGTTATTCGCGCACGAAGCACTTTCAAGCAAATGGTCGCCTGTTTTTTCGGAAAAACTGGATATGTCGCAACCGTACCACTAGAACAACGCAGAACAGTAAATTCTGAGTGGTACACAACCATTTGTTTGCCAGTTGTCTTCCAAGAAATTAGGAAAACCAATCGCCAAAGACGGATCACTCTTCACCAGGACAATGCGAGCTCTCACACATCGGCTCAAACAACTGCATTTTTGAGCACCCAAAACATCGAATTAATCGGTCATCCGCCGTATAGTCCTGACTTGACACCGAATGACTTCTTTTTATAGCCGTACGTAAAAAACAAACTGAGAGGTCAACGTTTTTCGACACCTGAAGAAGCGGTTGCGGCATTCAGAATGCATGTTTTGGAGGTACCTCATTCAGAGTGGCAAAAGTGCTTCGACAATTGGTTCAAACGCATGCAAAAGTCTAGAGATCTTCATGGAGAATATTTTGAAAAACAATAAAGTGATTTCCGATGATTAAAATTTGTTTTTGTTCTCTAATCCCGACATATAAAAGGCACCCCTTGTATTTGTGGACGTCGCAAAAGCTTTTCACAAAGTTTGGCACAAAGGCCTCTTACATAAATTAGGGCAATATTACCACTGGACTATTATTTAATTATCAAGAGCTACCTTACTCATCGATGCTTCTACATTAAATACAATGTGAAATACTCACATAGACATCCAATAACAGCAGGAGTTCTTCAAGGCAGCGTTCTAGGACCACTGCTATATGTCGCATTTACCTCTGACATACCACTCCCAGATGAAACTAGTTCAACTATACCAACATTTGCAGAGGATACAATTTTATTGTCATCTGACAAAAACCTCTCAACCGCAACAACAAAATTACAGATGTACTCCAACAATGTAAAGAAGTGGTTTGACAAATGGAGTTTAAAAGTAAATGAGGACAAATCTGTACAAGTAATATTTACGACAATAACAGAGATTGCTGCTATGCCGATTAAGCTCAACAATAAAAATATACTAATTGAAACATCTGCAAAATATCTTGGAATCCATATGGACTCTAAATTAACTTGGAAAGAGCACATCAAAAAGAAAATAAAGCAAATAAAGGAAAAATTTCGGCTTCAGACGCCTTAAAAATGTTGCAGACAACCTATGGGGACTCTGCTTTATCGCGTGCACGTGTTTTCCAGTGGTACAAATCGTTCAAAGAGGGCCGTACATCAACCCAAAAAACCACGCCAAAGTCGCTCAAAAATTAAGGTTATGCTGACCGTTTTTTTCGATTACGAAGGTGTGGTGCACTCGGAGTTTCTTCCGCAAGGCCGATCGGTTAACGCTGAATATTATTTAGACGTTTTAAAACGTTTGCGCGAGAACATTCGTCTTAAAAGGAAGGAATTGTGGGACAAGAAGTCATGGTTCTTGCATCACGATAATGCACCAGCTCACACATCACGTCTTGTTCGCGATTATTTGAACAAAAATAATGTTAATATCGTTCCGCAAGCACCGTATTCGCCTGATATGGCTCCATGTGACTTTTTCCTGCTTCCCAAGCTCAAGTTGCCGCTCCGTGGAAAACATTTTGAGACAATTGAAGTCATAAAAGAGAATTCGAAGAACACACTCGAGCTTGACTTGTTTACAGTAGCACAGAAAACAAACTATGTGGCATATCACGCTGAAATTTGCCATGTAAGCTTATAATAGTCCTACCAAAAAACAAAAAATTTATTTTTGCCATATGTCATCCGCGGACCGTTTTATTGATAACGTCTCGTTCATATTTGAGCAGAAGATATACCCACTTTCTTATACCTTTTTCGGGGTTTTCGCAGTATATTGAAATAGGACAAATATTGATCTGAGAGGATCCACTCCTTTCATATATTTGTTATACTCTAAATTACAAGTTGGCTTAATTATATCATTACCAGTCTTCCTCGTTTTTTACCTGTTAATGTCATAGGGGCATATTGAATAGTTGACACCATTCGGACAAGCCTTTTTCTTTCCAAATAAGGAGAATGGCCTCTTCTTTCCGTATGTTATTTTTCCGTTCGGTAGATTTTTTTGATTTTCCCTTTAGTTGTTTTTTTAAACCGCGATTTTCCTTTATTGTTCCATAAATTCTTTTTTTTCTATCAATCAATAAGGCTGCAAAACGGCAGGATTGTTTCCTGTAATTTTTCCCCCTCGCCTGCATAAATCTCAGGGTTATATATATATATAGCCAGTTTCCCTTCCGCTAACCATCCTGACTAAAATTCCATACTTTGTAAATTTTCGGGGATTATAGGTCCTGAATTTTAGAAGCCTTCTTTAAGAAAGCATTGCCTCATCAAGGGACAACTGTTATCTGAATATATATGTAAATCGAGGAAAAAATAATCTAAAAGGGTTTTCAGTTTTAAAAATGTGTTGCTAGGAATTGGGGCTTAAAAAATGTAGTGACATAAAGACAAGTCAATATTGACCAATATTCCCTCGAATGTGATTTTCTGTTTTGTCCCACTATAATTATTACTCCCAGAAACTTTTTCGGGTCAGTATTAGTAACTTCAGTCCATTTTAAAGATTTACCAAAAGAAAGTACAGATTTGTTTGCACCACAAGCAAATCGAAAAAGTCGCCAGGCCGATCCCGGGGATCCTCGGAAAAAGAATCTCAATTCGGAGATCCGGCAACCGGTAACCCGACATAAGCGGACCAAATGGGTAGAGCATCTGAAGTCCTGCAACTTCACCTCTGGTGTGAGCAAGCTCTGGTCCACCGTAAGGTCCTTGTCGAACCCGACGAAGCACAACGACAAGGTGGATATCACCTTCAATTGTCGTACTTCGTCGGATCCGAAGAGATGCGCGAGCTACTTTAGCCGGCAATTTATACTGCATCCTCCGGCCGACAGATCCAAACGTTGTGGCACCAGACGGTTGCACAAACTGACATACAACAGTGCACCGCTTGCTTTCTCCAGCGACGAGGTTCAGGGGGCCATCAAACATATGAAACCATCTAAAGCCATTGGCCCTGACGGACTAAACATGCTGATGCTGAAAAAGCTGGGTCGTCTGGGTGTAGAATTTCTCACCAAGGTCTTCAACCTGTCTATGGCCACTCTCATCATTCCTGATAAATGGAAATTAGGGAGAGTGGTCCCACTACTGAAGCCAGGGAAGCCCGCCAACCAAGGAGAGTCCTATCGTCCGATAACTCTCCTTTCCCCAGTAGTGAAGACTCTTGAAGCCCTTCTACTCCCACTCCTTACAGAACTCCTGACTTCAGCGCCACATCAGCACGGCTTCCGACGAGTGCATAGCATCACCACTGCACTTACCGTCCTAAACACCCAGGTAAACCGCGGTCTAAACCAAAACCACCCCTGCGAGAGGACTGTCCTTGGATTTGTCGTTGGATTTACAAAAGGCTTTCGATACAGTCAGCCACGCCACGCTACTAGATGACATTTTACAGTCGACACTCCCACCAGGGCTGAAGAGGTGGACCGCGAACTACTTGAGTGGTCGTCACTCGTCGGTGATATTTCGCGACCAATCGTCAAAACAGAGAAAAATAAAGCAGGGAGTACCGCATGGTGGTGTCCTTTCACCCTTGCTTTTTAATTTCTACATTTCGAAACTCCCCCAGCCACCAGAGGGATAATGGCGTCGGACAATGACATTGATGGCCTATGCACAAAAGTAAACGACTACCTCGCCCGCCTTTCTCGCTTCTTCACTGCGGGAAACCTACAACTTCCTCCCGCTAAATCCACGGCGACCCTTTTCACCACCTGGTCAAAGGAGGTCAAGCTGCAACTTCAGGTACACGTCGATGATACCCCAATACTAACGGTAAACAACCCCAGAATATTGGGAGTCACCTTTGACGGCTTGCTCTCCTTCACAGCGCACACAACCGCTATTGCAACGAGAGTACAGAATCGCAACAAGGTCCTCAAGTCGCTTGCCGACAACACTTGGGCAAAGACAAAGAAATGTTGCTGTCGACTTTCAAAGCAATAGGCCGACCGGTTCTTAACTATGCTGCGCCTGTCTGATCGCCTGGAACCACTGATACGCAGTGGACGAAGCTCCAGACCTGCCAAAGTACTGCAATTAGGACCGCGACAGGACGTCTCCTGATGTCCTCCTTACAACACCTGCATGACGAGGCTCACATGCTTCCTGTGAAGGAGCATAACAAACTGCTCAGCAAGCAGTTTCTGCTAGGGTGTTACCGTAGGCCTCACCCATGCGGACACCTGCTTGAGCCTGAGCCACCTCCCAAGCACACCAGGAGACACTTCCTCAACTACGTGGACGAGATCCAGGACAAAACAGAGAGACCACTCCAGGATCAGACAGTGCACAGACAGGCCATAAACGACATTCATCGGGAGACCCTTACCACCTTCTTAAGCTCCCGACCCCCGAATGACGTTATCGGAGTCCAACCACAACCAATTGCAGATGAAGAGCTCCAGCTTTCCCGAGAGTCCCGCGTAACCTTGGCACAATTACGTTCAGGATACTGTAGCAGGTTAAACTCGTACTTATCCAGAATCGACCCCGACATACTAAACATATGTCCGGCATGTGAAGGCACCCCGCACGACACTAACCACCTTTTCACATGCCCCATCAAACCCACTCATCTAACACCTCTCTCGCTCTGGACCCAAACCGTCGAAACAGCCAGTTTCCTGGGCCTACCGTTAGATGAGCTAGACGAAGACGACCGGTGATTACACTACACTGACAGGGCAAAGATACTGCTACAACAACAACAAGAAGTCGTTACCGAAGATTAACTTTGTCACTTCCCTAACACTTTGTGGGTTACTACCTTCAGCAGTTACACCGGACAGATTTGTTTATTAAATTTCGTAAAATGTTGCTTCAATGCATTCTTCTGAGGAAAACAAGGAATGGTTTCCAGCATAAAAACCGTTATCTTCATTTTCAGAGTCACTCTCAATAATTACGGGGTTTTCGTCGTTTTGTTGGTCTGATATTTGTATCGTCTGAATCAGAACTATGTTCTGAAAAACTATCACTTTCTGAATCCCTAACACAAACGTCGCTTGGACAGTCAGACAAAATTCACAAAATTCTTTTTCAAAAACATCGCAATGGGCCATTTCTAAAAATTTAAGAATTACGATTTTTACGTCGCGTCGTAACTGAAAAATTGTAAAGCAACTTGATCTTACCCCGTTTGCTGAGGGTTTCTCAATAATATATTTACGGTTTGAACTGCCACTGTGACGAAGACAAATGGACAATGGAAAACAAATACTTCGCCAATTATATAAGGTTGTCAAAAAAGTCTTGCGGTATTTTTATTGAATTTTCAATTGTTCATAAAATTGGTTATAATAATGCGATTTAAGTCAAATATGCGCCGTTTTGTTCGATGACGAGTTCCCAACGAGATGCCAACTTCATAATGCCCCTCTTATAGAAGCTCGCTTCCCTATTGTCAAAAAATTCGGAGAGCCAATTTTCACAGGACTCTCTTGAGGACAACTTCCGACTACCAAGCTCGTTCGCCATGGACAGAAATAGGTGGTAAACACTTGGTGCGAGATCCGGACTATACGGTGGATACAAAAGAACCTCCCATCCGAGCTCCCGGAGCTTCGGACGCGTCACCAAAGATGTGTGTGGCCTGGCGTTGTCCTGATGGAAGACAATTCGGCCTCTGTTGATCAAAAATGGCCTCTTCTGCATGAGTGCTGCATTCAAGCGGTCCAGTTTCTGGCAGTACAGGTCCGAATTGAGCGTTTGGCCATAGGGTAGCAGTTCATAGTGGATAATTCCCTGCCAATCCTACCAAACACACAGAAGAACCTTCCTGGTCGTCAATCCAGGCTTGGCCACCATCTGGGCAGCTTCACCGCTTTTCGACCACGACCGTTTGCGCTTCACGTTGTCGTAAGTGACCCACTTTTCATCGCCAGTCACCATCCGCTTCAAAAACGGGTCGATTTTGTTGCGATTCGGAAGCGATTCGCAGGCATCCATACGGGCAAAAATGTTTTTTTGCGTCAAGTCGTGTGGCACCCATACATCGAGCTTCTTTTTGAATCCAAGCTTCTTCAAATGGTTTATAACGGTTTGATGACTCATGCCCAGCTCTTGGCCGATGCTACGGCTGTTACTATGCCGGTCTCTTTCGGTCAATTAAGCGATTTTATCGCAATTTTCGACGACAGGCCTTCGGGACCGTGACGCATCTTCGATCACCTCTGCACCAGAACGAAAACATTGAAACCATCGTTGTGCGGTGGAAATGGAAACTGTATCGGGTCCATAAACTGCACAAATTTTATTGGCAGCATTAGATAGATGCATTTTTGCCTTTATCGTAGTAGTACTGTAAAATATGCCGTATTTTCTCTTTATTTTGCTCCATGTTTGCGACACTATAACTCACGAACGACTAAAAGCAAACAACAATTAATCAAACACGTGTTAGCACGTGAAAAGAGCTTTCCAAAAAGCTCTAGCGTGAACCGATGCGACGAATACAACTAGAACTACGCGCTTGCAAAGACAAGCTTACGGAAATACCGCAAGACTTTTTGGCCAACCTTATATTAGGTTATCGGAAGACGTCGTATGACTCTACCGGTCAACAATGTGATATGAGTCGATAAAAGTGCGGTTAGTTTAACAAAATTCCACATCTTACTCGAAACAAAAGTTTTTAAATTATGGTATGAAATACAATCTCGTAGAGGATAGATAGCAAAAGTAGAAATTCATTTAGCAATTTGCATTTTCCCGTGAAAACCATAAAAAGTATTATTAATGTAAAAATGATGCCATACACTTGCTGAGCTTTTAGTGGCAAAAAAATTAGGAATGCAGAAAATCAAGTCAAGTCGGCATCATTCTGACATAAACATGCCGAAACTTGTCAAAGTACAACAAACACATCACCACGTAGCCAATTGTTGTTATTAACATTTAAATTTATTTGCATTTGGTTCGACTTTTTTTAAGGTGATTACATTTTATCAAAGTAACACAAATGTTCCGAACTTGTAGACATAATTCTATTAATCTATGTATTTGTATATGAATAACAATAAATATGTAGTACATTTAAAAAGCGTATATGAAATTTTAATTAAATATAAATTATAAATTTGTGATACTGAAAGCATGAGTAAAATTTATTTGATAGATCTATGAAAATTAGACTATGAATAACGCGTTGGAGCAAACAAGATCATTGAAATTTCGCCGTCTCACTCACTGCATTGAGCGGGACGCGATATTTCAAATCATATACTTCTTAAGTACCGACAAGAAAATGCATAAAAGCACAACAAAATATCAAAATAAAACAAGCATAGACGACATTACCTTAACGTAGATTAAAATCTTTGTATGTATGTATATGTATGTAATTTCTTCCGTAATAAACCCTGTTCTTTAATTCCATATATTAATTTGACGGCGTTTTCATTGCTGCTTGTCGCATAAGCTTCTCACGTTTAGCTGCGACATCTTCACTGCCACAAATACCGCTGACAGCATTTTCGGAACGCGGTGAGCCGCCTACTGAAGATGCAGCAGACGATGCTGTGGATCTGACTGACACAGACGATGCAGTTGAGGAGGCCGAAGGTGATGATGGTGGTTTCAATACGCCAGCAGTCTGCATTGCACTATTACGCCTATGCCAATCCAAAACTGGCGAATCATTTACTGTAACCCCTCCACTTGTCGAACTGGTACGACCAGTCACCTTTAAAGTTGCACGATGTGCACCAGTATGAGCTTGCATTGCTGTTTGATTGATGTACGAACGTCGAAGAATGCAACAAGTAACGATAAATGGCACCGCAATAATCACAAATAGTCCCAAAAAAATTATGGCTAATACATCCACCAGCTCAGCGCGCATAAAATTCAACTCATTTGCATGCGATTTGAGAAAATTGACGCCACCATGGCTACTTAAAATTAGGTCAATATAATGGCTACTCCTCGATATGGGTGTACCATAGTTAGAGTTTAGCAGACGACGCTTTTCGGCCACTTGTATAGCGTAATTTTCATTTGTAGCCAAAAGCTGTATGTTATGCAGTAGTGCATCATATGAAATTGCATCGAAAGACATCATCAGAGCGATTCCCTGCTGCTGCAAACGTCTAGCGTTTACTTCCTGCTCGGGGAAAATGGGTATGGCAAGTATTGGTGTGAGACCATTTATAGATTCAATAATACTCATGAGACCACAAGCGCTTATGAAGACCTTGACATTAGAGTGCACTATCGTAAAGAAAATTTAAAACCAAAACGTTAATGTAAGTCGATTTCGATGCAATATTAAACTGCTTACATAAAATGGATTCCTGTGGCCACCACTCTGCTATCATTACATTTTTAGGTAGTGATGTGTAAAATTTGAGATCCTCCCACTTGATAAGGAAATGATAATCCTTCAGATCTGTTATGACATCCAAAATAGTATCTAGTTTTTCCCGCGCTAAATCGACTGTACGCGCATCGGCGCCCAGGCTTATGTAAACCACACCACTCGGTGCCGATTCTATGAAGTAAGCAATGTGCTGGGAAGACAAAAAAAATTATAGCTTGCATTGTTAAGGGGTTAAATTTATATAGAAAATGTTAAACTAAGGTATAAATTGTATATGTTGTGCAAAATGTTAAACCCTCTACTTGAATTTTAAAGATTCCATTAAGATATGAATTCAATGACAGAATCATTACAAAATCCTACTAACAAAATGTAAAATATCTAAATTCTTCAATTTAGAAGTTTCATAACTTCTCTAGTAGCTTGAATCCTACAAATTAAGGAATTTCATTATTCTAAAAGTGTCAAACTTATAATTTTGCCTCTCCTTTAGTCAAACTTAAAACTTAAGTTAACTGGGAAACCGATTTGTGCGCCTGGAAGCATGCAATGTTTTTAACGTACCATCACTACACTATTAGCACAATACTAATTTAATTCTTTAGTAACTGTTTGCTGATTTAAGTATAAAATTACCCTGGTAGTCTGCGATCTACAACACTATATAATACTTTTCATTTTTCCGTGGGCAATCTTCTACATACCATTGGCAGCTCGATTTGCTTATGCGGCTCATGCAGATGTGCACCAGCAATCTCTAAAATGTTTGGCAAGTATGCGCGCGGATATTGCACTATGGGATGTGAGTTGATTAAAACAAGACTAAGATTTTTAGTTAGATCACGGTGATGCGGTAAAGTAGTGTTGGCAAGCTGGCATAACGTCTGAAAATGTTTTGTGTAAACGGCTTCTTGTGAGATCATGTAAAAAAAGCTGTAAAGGATTGAAGGTTAATTTTAATGAATAGTGCACTTAACGTTGCACCCACTTGTAGGTCAACTTCTCGAATAGGCCCATTAGAGTATTCACGCAGCGTTGCCAAATATTCATACGTTCTGAATATGATAAGAAAATGCTGGGATCTAGAGCTGAACTTTGTGGATTTCCTAGCATTCGATTTAGCCACGTATTTGCGCCAGTGGGACTAATGGCCACGGTGGGTATTTGATAGAAATGTGCCAAGCTAAGAGAGTGATAAAAATTTACACTATGTATATTTTTATGCATAACTTGCAAAATGTCTTACCCCAATAGCGAATCACTTAGAAAGAGATCAACCATCAACAAGTCGAACTTTTCCCCGCTACGTACTAATTTTCGCAATTTTGCATCGCCCAGCAGGAGATCAACATTTGCTGCCCCGGCGTACATCAGTCGTGTGAAGTGCTCCATAATTGAACGTTGTCGTGATTGTTCTACATCAAATGGCAAACCCATCTCCTCCCAGTTTTCACGCAATCCCTCAATGCGTATCTCCCTAATTTTTTGCTGCACTGGATACTCCTCGGCATGTGGACTTATCAACGTAACAGAATAGTTCAGTTGTGTTTCTACTATTTGTTGCAACAATCGACGGCCAAAAAGGTAATGCGACTTCCAGACGCTTGGTAGCACTGCCAGTACATTTGCACCAGACACTAAACATGACAAAGTACTCAGCAAATACAACAACGGCACAGTAGTCACAAAATTAGCCATTAATTAAATTATTATGCCTCGCTGTGCGACGAAGCGGTGCTTTAGGCCGACGGCCGTTTGACCTTAGTATGCTCCACTGCACTTATATGTGTAATTGTTGACCCTGCTGGATCGGGAATATTTTTCAACTACAAATATTGATAAATCAGATGAGTTGCATGGATATTTTTTATGCTGTTGCTTTAGTAACCTATTTTTATCTGAATGTGGGTAATATTTTTTCGGTTAACACTTTACAGCTTCCTCCTCTCGTAAGCTCGTCTTGTTTAGAGTAGTAAGTTTATCAACAAGTACTCCCGTTTTTCGAGTTGCATGTCTCTTTATGGAAGGGCTCATTAATCTCTGTATGTTCGGGTTTTTTTATTTCGTTTTCCAATGCAAACTTTGAACATTTTTTGTACTTTGTTACTGCTATTCACTTTCTTGGCATTTTGCATACATTCAAAACTGATTATGCAAAATATTCTTAATTAATACAAAAAATCAGCTTTATGATATTCAGGGCAGTGTGAATTGTGAAAATACAACGATACCAATAATGTACAATGTTAAATGTAAAAAACAAAAACACTGAAGTTGGAAATTGGCAAAGGATGATTGCTGATGGCGTCGCGTAAACAAACGCGAATGACAGCAAATCACGCACTACAAAAAACATATGACCAACAGAATGTACCAAATACTAAATCTTTTGTAACAGGGTGCACATGCTGGTAATTCTTCGAAACGTGATTGATGGAAACCACAATTCGTGGTTAAATAAAACAAACACTTATTAAATAGAGGATATAATTTTAAATACAGGAAAATAACAGGTAAATGTTGTTATAACAACAAAAACATTTCATTCCGGTAACGTGGAACCACCTATCGTGGGGCCAGAAGAAATAGTCGTAAAGATATTTGTATACTTAAAAAAAAAGTAGAGGATTCAAACCAATTTTACAGATTTGATTGAATCTAGAACGTGGTACTTAAAGAAAGATGTAGTCCCGTTAGCTACTTTTGTATTATCAATGAACTTTGAAAAAAAAAAGTACTTTCTTGAGGCAAAAACGTCGATATAACACAATTTAAGATCTGAACTTAAATACCTAAGATATGACGATATGTGTTGAAAGGTATGAGAGACCAAAACAAAATCGAAATAGATTTCGGATCGAAATACTTGCTTGGCGAAGGTTTACTAATATTTTGAAAGCTTTATTTTATTCGCATGAAACACGTAAGTTAGTGTGGTAGAACCTGAGATCTGGTGGGTAGGTACTAGAAAGGGTAATTCAAACAAAAACAAAAAAGTTGTCTCCACCAAACAAAAACATCGACATATTATGCTTTAAAATTCACTGTAAGTGCGGAAGATATAACGAAAATACTTTGGGAAAAAATTCTGAAATGGCCGTGCAAAATGGTTTTAAACTCATGGGGTGTAGCGTTTTTTTTTTCTTGCAAGGAAAGTTGTACCTAATGTATACTATAAGTGCGTTTGTAACAGCATAATGAAAATTGTTTGAATAGTTTACTAGGAAAACAGTTAAATTTATATGCCTTAATAAACTCCAAAAATGAATTTCGATAACTTTGATTATTCTGTGAGCAGCTGCTCTGCGCAAATTCAATTGAACCATACCAGAAATTAGTACTAGTCTGTACTAAAATGCTCCGAGTGATGAGAGGTGTGCACACTCGAGCCAAAATTTATATATGAGTTGGGCAATACCTATTTTAAGATAAATGCGTGTATCCTGATAATAACCTAAAGTAGTTTCTTGTTTCTTGTCTCTAAAACTGACCTTAAATGTAAATAGAAACGCAGTATAAAACAGTTTCACATGTTATTTAAACTGATAAATAATAGTATTATCCATAAAAAAATTGTCCACTGCAGTACTACTGAAAATCTCATTTATATGCAAACAATTTTCTTGTAAATTGTTGTTGACAACAGTTACATGGTTCCTTGAGCTGTTGGCAATTTATTTATGTCGAAAACACAAATTAGCCTTGTCATAAAAATATACGATATTTTATTTATTGAAATTGGTTAAATATATTTTTAATAATTAGACTTCACTACAGCGAATGTTATAAACATTACATCGGGTAAAAATGTACTAAAGATTAATTTATTGTACTCGGTTATTTTTACGCTCAAAAGTGTACTAAAGATGTCCAAATGCCCTTTTTGGCGAAAGTTAGTGCTGGAATTCGATTGCAAGGCACGGCTACATTTGTGGTCAGCCAATACGTTGCCCTGTCGTTGCCAAATTAGTTACATGAATATGTTGCCGTAATTAAAAAAAAATTGTTTAAATTTCTTACATCTGGTAGCACTAATTCTTTGATTCCTCTTCCGCTATTTTCTTTAGTTTTTCATATTCTCTTCTTGGTATATCAATCTATTCTGCGCATATTTTGTTTGCCAGTAGTTTTAAATAAAATAGCACAAATAATTAATAAAACCGACTTATATCAGCTGCAAAAAATTAGGAAAATAGTGTTTATTAGAAGGCCCCCATAGAATTGCAAATAAAAAAGTGAAGTTAAAGTGCAAACATTTACCTTGGGAACCTTCGATGCTTCTTTCGCTATCGACGCGAATAGCAAATTAAAGTAGCGGCGGCGAAACGTCTAAAGGTGCTTAGTATATGTATGTAATAAGAAAATATTATTAAGAACATAAATTCATGTTTTCTTATTTTTGTGGACAGAAATTGCAAACATTGTGTGGATTTTTTATCAATAAGTTTTTTTTGTTGCTTCTTTACAGATTGGAAATGATGTCAGTGTGCTCATTTGCATTTTCTTGATATTAGTTTTGTTAATTGTTGTGACCAAATTACTTTGTTAGTGATTCTGTTTTAATTTTACCTTACTTGGATTCTTCTTCACATATGCAATGTAAGTTGTTATTGCTTTGGTGATGATTCCAAAGTTGGGCTTAGTCACACATTTCTATTTGGAGACATGAATATGCAATATAAGCAGCACCGATTTTTTAAAGAACGTGCTTAACGATTTGTACGAAAGATTTTTAGTTCCGTAGCAGGTAAGCTTGTTTCAACGATAATTTAATGGTGCATATATTATTTTTAAAAACAGCAAATTTGCAAAGAAAAATTGACTAATTGTAGATTTTATTCTTCATTGTTCATTCAAATTGTTATATGATTTTTAGTTTCGTTTATTTGTACCAAGCTTTAGCTTGTGAAAATGAGAAGCAATAATATTTTAGTACATAGTTTTGTGTTTTGGGACACTGATACTTTTGAGCGCAGTATCATTCATTCACAGATGTTTGCGACCTCGTCTGCCGATCATAGCGTCCGACAATGTCGTTGATTGATGGCGGTCAAAAGAAAACGGGTTCAGCACTGATCAGTTTTTCTTGTTCTTTGCAAAGAACCTCATACTGGCCACTACTAAATCCAAACTAACTATTCACAACATGTACAAAGGTGACGATATCAGTCGGTTGCTTATTATCAGAACGCACCGGAGCGTTTCTAAAAAATTATATATGGAATGTTTTATAATTTTACTATAATAACAGCACTCGAATTCCAACTACGGATAATACTAAGAAAGCTTCGGGAGCTGGCTATTTTTTCCCTCCAAACGATCGCGATTATAACCTCAGTGACGAACCATCAAAAAGCCATCTCAGAAGCTAGCAATTTAGGCAAAGTTAAGGATATGTGAGGCAGGCGGTCGGTCCGTCGCTTACAAGTCCAATTTGGTTAGCCGGAGGTGAATGACTTAAGGGGGGAAGCTGGTCTAGAATTTTGAAAAAATCGAAAAATTTTTTTTTGTCTTAAAAGGTGCTTTAGGGTCTTAGAAATAATATACCAAATGAGGGATGCCAGCAAAAATTCTAAATGCCCAAATTTTTCATTCGACGGCAGTGCCTCGCAGGTATGCCCCGAACGCTACTTACAACTTTAAACGCGTTTTTCTCGAAATCACTTTTTTTAAACTGGCCGAAGACATAACTCGAACAAATCTTTACCGATTCTTACGAAATTTTGACAATACATTCGAAATACCTTTCTCCGGAGACGTACGTAGGATTTTTTATTTATATTACATAGTTTTTTTTTTAATCAACAATTTTATGTCGTTCTTTATAGTGAAAATTGTAACTTTTTGTTCAAACGTGCACCATTTCGCGAAAAAACAAAATATCGAAAAAATCCTACGTACGTCTCTTTCTGTTGTTATATAGAAACTAAAAAAATTTTACTTTTTGATCCAGGACAAAAATTAAGGAGTTTACGTCTTCGGCAATGGACCCACTAGAAAAAAGGCGCCTTAGGAGAACTGCTGGACAGCGGCCATTTTGAAATTAATTCAGACGAAAAATTTTGTATTTGTACCATGAAAGCTATATTATTAAACCTATTTCACAGATTTTCGATTGATTCCTTTGTTGAGTCAAAATAAATTCATAAAATATGCCCATTTTTTGCGCTCTAGACCAGCTTCCCCTCTTAAATCTGCAAAAATACCGTACTCCGGATAGGGGAGGGCATGTTTGTTCCCATTTAAGGAACTTATTGCATTATTTCATAAGTAGTTTCTTCTAGGACCACTCTTGTAGATACCTACCGTTGTTGTTGTTGTTGTTGTAGCAGCATAAACATTCCCCGTGCATATACGAGGAATACTGCTGAAGTGACAGTCTTTGGCCGGATATAAATCCGGGTCGTTCCGGTTACGTAGAACCGACTGTCGTGGGAACGTAGATACCTACCGTAAGGCGGGCTGCTACACATGAACGGGAAAATAAATCTTATTGTTGTTGTAAAAACAGCTGGATATTGTAGCAGGTTAAACTCAAGGAAGGAAGGACACTACCCATTCTGTAACCAATTTTGTTAACTCCCCTTTCCCCTTGGTCCCATTTCTGGATATGCCATTAGATGGTATCGATTACTCCAACTTATGGACAAATTGTTCTAGATAGTGCTTGTTAAGCTACTGAAACAACAACAATAAATTTGATGATTAACCAGGCTCTTTGAGTATTTTAAGATAAGGCTCGATTTCTTAAATAAAATTTTATCCGGCACTGTTTGCTAAATAAAGTGAATGAAGTTCTTAGAATTACGTTTTAAGTGGTTGTGGTAAAAAATATGAAACATGTTTATATAAACTAACAACAACAAAAAATATAAGTGACAAAAGATTTTGCTGAACCACTCCCCTTGTGTTCTCTTTTAGGAGAAGCGGAATGCCGAATTACGGTGTTGAAATCCATAAAAAATCCACAGGCTCGGAGATTAAAAGGAGTATAAAAAATTAGATATACTAGCCAATTAAATTTATATAGAAATCTGAACGAATGCACCAAAAACGAAACAGTAACGGCACCATTGACATCACAAACGCACCTAAAGTCGGCCTAAAATCTACCAATTCAGGCAATTCGAGAATAGAAAGTTTTCTACAGGCGCTTGAAAACTAAATATGGCTGCCACTACCAGAAATAATCCTAATGACGAAAATGCAGAGAGCGGGGGGAGTGGTACACAGGCCAACACTAGCAATAACAATAACAACAATAGTAGTTGTAATAATAATAACAATGGCGACAGTACGAGCCATAACCAACCGGTGATGGACGAGATGGAGATTAAGTTAAAACGCCAAAATCTCGAACAGCGCAAGCAGGAGCTAGAGCGGGTACTCAGTGAAAAGAATTGGCTGCTGCAGCAAATACAAAAGCAAGAGACCCAAATACTGAATGGCAACTACGAGTATTTGAATGTAAATGAAATATTCGCTATGTTGACACGCCAGTACAAGAAGGAAAACGGCGGAAGTAGAGGCAGCGATGCTGGAAGCACTGCTGTTTTAAGGAGAAAGACTATAAGCGGTGGTTGTAAGGAGAATCAGATCAACCACAACAACAGTAGTAATAACAATCGACAGTCGGAGATTTCAAATCGCTCATCGGAATACGACAATTACCCTGGTGGGAATTCAAGTATGGGTGAATCTAATACGACAGCGCTTAATGCTGCCGCTGTGCAACAACACCTAACCAAGAGTCAATCAATGAAGAAACGAGGCACTAACACACCCGCTGCGACTTCAATGGCCAACTACAACTATTTGCAAGCACAGCAGAGACAGCAACAGCTGCTGCAGCAGCAGATGCTGCAAAATCAAATGCAATATACGGCTTTGATGCAACATCAGCACTATCATCATCAGCAACAACAGTTGCATCAACACCAGAAGCATGAGGATCAGCAACAGCAAGCACATCAGTACAAGCAGCAAATCTCACCATCACAGTCACAATCATATTCACAATCGCGCCACTATCCATCTGATGCAATTTCGTTGTACTCAGTCAATTCAGCGAGTGTCGCTACTTTGCGTCAGCAACATATTGCCCCACAGCAACAACCGATTGTGGTTCAATGCGACCGCTACTATCTATCTCCTACGCATCAGAGCTACAATGGCGGTGGTTTTATCAAGTCCAGTCAAAATATTAAAAAATATGTTTCGCCACAAGTATCGCCGACACATCACGGAGTGGCAACAACACAAACTCTAAAGCATTCACATCCTTTCCAACAAGATTTGCTCATACCAGCCGCAGTTACAGCAGAACAAAAGTATATGCATCACCAGCAACTACCGCTACAACAACAACAGTTTCTGACACTGCAACAACTACAACCTCAGATTTTGCTACATCAGCCGCAGCATGCTTCTAGCAGGCAGTTAGATGCCATCTCCTTGGCGCCTTCTTACATTTCTGTTGACGTAGAGAGCGCAGCAGCGCACAATCCACACTGGCGTTCGCAAAGCAATCTGCCACCCATCTCGCCACAAACACCACCACACAAGGGACTTGCATATAATCAAAATCAAATTACGGCGGACACCAAGTCCCATTCAAGTGATATGTTGTCAAGTAATGCGTACTATAATACATCTGTTGCCTTGCCAGCGGCATCTGTGAAGTCCCTGACCAAACCTCTGGACGAAATTTCCATTTCATCGTTGAATAGCGAAACACAAAAGTCGAAACTACCGAAACCCAAACAATGGATGGAGTCGTCTTTAGATGGTCCTGTAATACGTCAGACGCCAACAACGGGCGGAAGTGCTGCGCATGCGCAAGACTTATTCTACAACACATCTAACTCATCAAGGCCGTCAGCAAATAAAACACAAATCGGTGTCTCCACTTTAGGTGGAGGGGGTGCTAGCGCCGGTGGGCCGCGTGAACGTACAAAACTCTCATCTCAATCAATGTCCGGCGCCCCACGTCATTACTCTATGTCCGCAGCCTCACATAAACACCCATATTCCCAGAAGTTGCTACAGGATGACGACGGACGCTACGCCAAGCTAAGCCAGTCCACATCTTATCTCAATAGCAGAGAGTCACCTTCAATATCGGCTGCATATCCACTGGACGGAAGCATGAACAGCACCACTATCGAACTACCGGCGCCGACAACGGTATTCAAATACTTGCCGCCGAAGCCCAGCACTGTCGCCAACACTGCTTCGCAGTTAACACCGCCACCACCGCCGCGGCCACCACCGATTGGTGAGAAAGCCATCGGTGTTGTAGTTACTGGAGTTGCGACAATGCCAAGTGCTTTATCCCCAAATGATATACGCATTGAATCGCCGAAAAATATAACAGTCGTAAAACCGGCTACCTTCCGCCCATATCAAGAGGAGACCAAACCGTTTGAAATGTCTGACTTTTATAAATATTCCACAAAGTTTAGGCAGAAAGAGCCATCTGCTTCAAATGCAGAACATTAGAGAAGATTAGTGAATGTGGAGCATATCACAAATATTCAAGCATCACATTTTATATGACTTCACATATTAGATTACTTAAAGCAATCAGTTTAGTTAGAAAATTTTAATGGAAATTCAATCCGGAATAAAAAAACCATATATACTTGACAACTTTTAGGTAAAGTAATTAACTTTTTTAGAAGCATATATATATATATATATGTATATATACATATTATATATAAATACGTTGTTAACATTTGCATAGTTTGAATAATAATTGGCATACATATACGCTTTAGTATAACGCAAATGAATGCCCGGGTATTAGAATAACCTTTGCAGTAGGTGCATTGGAAAATAGGGAATGGCCTTACGAAAAAACTATAAATGCCTTAACATATAAGGAGCTTTACTTGCTATCAGATAACCAAGTGCGATTACACCCAACGAAACTTTTTCATAACTTATAGACTTGCTAACAAAACCAACTATAAATAAGTGACTTGTTGAATTTTGATATTCTATACATATAATTATTGAGATATTTGCACGAAAATTGCCCTTTTTGATAGTATACTCCTAGAATTAGAATTGCCAATGCATATACGCATTTTGTGAATATAAAATTACTCAAAACTTTACGTTGTTTGATTGATTTTAGGTTAAAAAACATGATAGCCTTTGATACGAAATATTAGAACTCTTCACCAAGTTGTTTTATCATATGCAACGACCCTGTGCTGATCATTGCCAAATTGATATAAAAAATTTTAGGAATAATACATATTTACATATATTTTTGTACGGTTTATTATAATATTGTTAAAATTTACTTTATCATTAAATAAATGTTAGTTATTAATTCAATTGTATTTTGAATATTGACAAACGAAAAACTGTAAATAAATAAATGTTTTGAGGATCAAAATATAAAATTGGCTTCAATTCCTGATTTCATACAATAAGTAGGTAGGCAGCTGGTGGCTGCCAATATGGCTCACTTAGACCTGCCGTAGGTCCGTTGTGATATCACTGGAACTTCTTCCTTACATTATGGCGTCCCTTTTAAACCATCCTGTGGCTATTATAAGCGAGCTTAGCTTCGTTGGTTTAAGATGCGCTATATTCGTTAAAAATGCTCTACCAAGCGTGTAAAGTTTTCTTCTAGCTATTCTTTCACACTCACAAAGGAGGTGTCTTATAGTCCTTCAGCACAATAGTCAGTAGAGGATCTAAAATCACTCACTTTGCATTTTTGAAAAGGACTTAAAATTCGAGCTACAGGATTGGATATTTAAATTGTAAGCATTTGTTTCTTAAATGAAAAAGGCAAAAGGAAAAACCATTTTTTCGTAGTGAATTTGGATAAAGGTGTTGCTGCAGCAGTTTACAGCAGTCTGTCTGGTGTCGTCAAGCCATCAGTCAGAGGTGACTAAGTGCATGCTCAGGAAACAGGTTGTTTTGACAGGACCTAACTTAAAGAGGTCATTAGTGTTATTCTTGTTGTAGCAGCATAAACATTCCCCATACATATATGGTGAATGCTGCTTAAGTGACAGTCCTTGGTCGGATATAAATCCGGGTGGTTCCGGTAACGTAGAACCGACTGTCGTGGGAACGAACTTAAAGAGGTCATTAGTCTTATTGTTGTTGTTGGGGGTTCCGTCCCAGTAAATTAGCGTTGTCTAAATCACTGTACCTCACCCAGGTCGTTAGTGCCATTGGTACCGGTTAGATTCATCTTCACATACCGGACCTATGTTCAATATATGGGTCTCTCGAAACAGTTGGACTTCGTTGACCGCATTCGAGGAACGGTAGTTCATAAAGATGGTGAGGAACGCCCGGTGAATGTCGTTTATGGCCTGTATGTAAACTGGTAGGTCCAGTGGTTGTACGTCAGTCAGGTTATGCAAATGCTGCCTGATGTGCTTAGCGAGTCACCTGCTGGCAAATGCTGCCAGAGGTTGTTCTTACGGTAACACCCCGGTAGGAACTGTTTACTGAGCATAATAACTGGGATCATAACTGCCTCGTTGTGTCAGAAGCTTCGTCCATTGCGTATCAGTAGTTTCAGGCAACCAGATGGCGCTGCATAGTTTAGAACCAGCCGGCCGATTGCTCTAAGTATCGCGAGCAACGTTTCTTTGTCTTTGTCTCAAGTGCTATCGGCTAGCGACTTGAGGACCTTGCTGCCATTGTGTACCTTAGTGGCTATCGCAGTTGTATGTAATAAGAAGAACAAGTTATCGAAATTTACATCGCGTAACTGTGGATTTAATGGGAAAAAAGTGACAAATTTCGAAGAGAACAATGCATCAATGCGCAACAAACTGATCAGCAAACAGTTTCTCCTAAGGTGATACTGCAGGTTTCACCCATGTATACACCTGCTTGAGCCAGATCCGCCGCCCAGGCACGTCAGGGGGCACCTCTTCAATTACGCCGAAGAGATGCGGGACAAAACGAACAGACAACTACTGGACCGGACAGTATTTAGACGGACAATAAACTACATTCATCGGAATACCCTTACCACCTTCTTATGCTCCCGTCCCCCAAATGCCGTAATCGGAGTCCAACCACCACCTACAGCAGATGAAGAGCTCCAGCTTCCCCGTGAGACCCGCGTAATCTTGGCACAATTACGTTGGGATATCGAAGCAGGTTAAACTCCAGAATTGACCACGTCATACCATACATGGTATGTCCAGCATGTGAAGGCACCCCTCACGACACTTGCTCCACCAAACCCACTCATCTAACACACCTCTCTCTTTGGACTCAACCTGTCGAAATAGCAAGTTTCCTGGGCCAACCCTTAGATGAGTTAGACGAAGACGACTGGTGATTTGCACTACACTAACAGGATTTAGTATTGCTGCTACAACAACAACAACAGAATGCATCAATGTCATATATAAACTCCAATATGGGAAAATCATCAGCGTTTAAGATCTTTAGTGGCTGAAGAGCCCTCTAGATACGAGTATATAAATTGAAAAGCAAGGAGAAGGACACCACTTTGAGATCCTCCTTACTTTATCCTTCTCTGTATAGAAGTTTGATCGCTTACTGATTCCGGTCTTTACGAAACAGGCCACAGCTACGTATCAACATGGCTTCCGCAAAGTGTAGAGTTCCACCAAAGCACGGTGGTTGGCGAAAACTGACTGATTTGTGATTTCATTAGCTTACTTGATATCCTGATTTTATTTTTCATTTTTCTGTATCAGGTGTTCATGGATATCCACATTTCTCTGTGTGTTCCTTGACATCGAGGGTGCGTTCGTCAATGCATCTAATTCGGAATTATGCCGTTTAGAGAGTAGAAATTTGAAAAAACCTCTCTGCAGATGGATGGACAGTACGGACAGCCCGGACTAAGCTTCAGCTCCTAGTAGAGCAGGACGCATCGGCCCTCCAGCTGCAATGTATAGTTATTCTGCAGTCAGGTAAGCGTTCCCTATTTCATATGATTAGGGAAGGTTTTGGCAAAGGAGGAGTGATCTCATCCAAGAATATGAAATTCCTGTGCTTGCAGCTCCCATTTACTGAGCTCTATAGATATGATATCATGGCTAGGCGGTCGCCGTAGCCGAATAAAATCGGAGGAGGAGCTTGACCAAACAGCCAAGAAGAAGAAATATACAGGGTGAACGATATAAAGTGTTACCTACTCAAAACACCATAACTTTTTTGTGTGAAATTAGTTTTTATTGCCTTGAATATAGCCTTGAAACGGTCAAAAAATGAGTTGCATGCTGCACGAATGTGATCTAGAGCTATTTTGGCCCATTCGTGTATAATCGCTTTTTTCAGCGCATCCATACTGGCATATTTTTTAGTCCTCACCATGCTCTCCAAAACAGACCAGATGGAGTAGTCCATCGGATTTGCGTCTGGCGAATTCGAAAGCCATTGTGTGGACGAAATGAAGTGTGGAGCATGATTTTTTAACCATTCTTGGTTCACACGAGCTTTATGAGACGGTGCCGAGTCCTGTTGGATCGTCCACGGTTTACGACCGAAATGTTTGCGTGTTCACGGCTCTAAAGCAGCTTCTAAAACATTTTCCCGATAATAAGTCGCATTCACTTTGCCACCAGGCTCGATAAAAACGATTGGAGAGCGTCCATCAGCGATCATTGCGGCCCAAACCATTACTTGCGATGGGAAATTGCTTCAAGTGGCCATACGTAGGCTCAAATTCTCGTATGGGCGTTCGGTCAAGTAAACATGATCGTTTTGAGTGTTTATGAACTGCTCAATTGGGAAATTTTTTTCATCAGAAAACACAATGTTAGGAAATTCGCCACGTTCGTGCAAGCGCAACAACTCCTTTGCTCTTTCGCACCGAACATTTTTTTGCTGGGGTGAAAGATCGAGTGCTTTTTGAACTTATAAGCCTTGACCTTGAGCTCATTTTTCAATATGCATCGAATGCTGTCTTGCGATATTTTCAGTTCTTTGGCCATTTTTCTTGCACTTCGACGTAGATTTCGTTTAAGTCGAGCCTTCACTTTCCGAACCATTTCTGCCGTTGTTGCGTTTTTTTTTGGTCCACCTCCATAGCGTTTTGCCACGCTACCAGCATCATTGTAACGTTTTATAGTGCGATACACAAACATTTTATTCACTTTGAGGTGACTGAGCTCTCGAAAAATGGCTGGTTGTGATTTTCCAGCCAAATATAACGCAATCACACTATTACGTTTGAATTCCATCACAGAAAAAAGAATTCAACAAAACTAAGACGCAAATGCTTTTGATGGCTTATAAATAATATTATATATTGAACTGTCATTAGAACAATTTTGACGTTGATGTCATGAGCTGTTTTACAGATACAAGCAGTGTGAAGTTGGTAACACTTCATATCGTTCACCCTGTATATAAAATTGAACTGGTCAATAAGGCTAACTGGGCTCTAATACATACCTGCCCGTGAAATTCCTTTATATTTTTTTATATTTTGTGTTTTTGTAATGGCATAGCAACCAAAAATCAATAATAAAATAAATAAAAAAAAATTAGTAAAAATGAGTAAAAATCACTAAATATTATCGCCTGTTAACATACGGTGAGCAAATAATATTTATTTTGTGCCCTTATTTCTGGGATAGAAAGCCAACTTTTTGCAGGCCTGTCAAAAGCGATTTAACCCTTTAACTGTTTAGTTTTGTTTCGAAAAACTTTTTCTGCCTGCTTAATTGTTTTTAGCGAAGACGCGTATATTCGACATAAATAAAGTAAAATGTTTTTGCTTGTAAAAGTAGGCAATGATGACTAAAAATCAAATGTTGCGAGTTGATTTTTAGGAAAATATATATTTTTATTCGTTGTTAACAAACAAAATTTATTTCATTTATAAAAAATATATCACATAAAGATAAAATTAAGCCATTATAGGAATGTAAATAGAAACAATAAAAGATCAAATAAATTTCAAGAAATATTATGTTACAAAACTAAAAATTCAAATTAAGGGCAATAATAGTTTTTAAAGCAAGGTGTAGCATATTGAAAGTCAATATCGGGATTATCTTCTGATTTTTTCATATAAAATAAAGTATAGTATTGGCTTTGTAAGATGAAGGAATATCAAAGTGCTTCCAAGGATTAGATAAAAACTCAAAAGGTTCGCGTTCTTACCTACAACCATCATATTGAACTTGAATTATTTTTATTTTCTTTTTCTAATTCATTGCATTCACCATCTTCATCACTGGTATCTTGAAATGTATCCCTCTCATCAACTTGATCAATGCTTTTTGCTTCTTCCTGCACCTTCATCACTGCTACCTGCTTCACTGCTCTCATCAGAAGACGACCAAATTATCATTATTTTGCGTTTTCGTTCTGCTTAAACACATATCTCCAGCACTATCATAATTATTCATCTTGTAGGGATAATCAAAATAATGTATTTCACAATTTTATTCCTTTCACATTTCCTGTAAATAAAACCCACAAGACTATATGCCATTGCACAGTCAACTGGAAATGCCTATGAAATGCTTTTTTATTTGAAAAAAATTGTTTTGTAACGGTACTTCTCCAGAGCTTTATGTATTAAACATGTATTAAAATAAATAAGGTTGCCAGACTAACGAGTATTCTAAAATGTACATTTTTAAAAGATCTTTATTGGCATTTCTCTGTTTTCATTCGACTTTCCTTGATAGGATTCGATCCTATTTAATAGAGAGGTGCAGCACAGTACTTATCGATGGGGTTTCTTCGAAACAGTTTTTTGCCACCTCTGGTGCTCCTCAGGTTAGTATTTTAGGACCTTTGGTATTTGTTTTGTTTATTAATGATATATGTTTGTTTTTTTATTTTGCTAATTTTCTTCTCAATGCTGATGATCTAACAGAGTATGCTGAAATAGGAAGTTCTAGTGATTCAGCCCTCTCACAGTCTGAGATGAATAATTTATTTTCCTGGTGCTTTGTGAATCGTCTATTTCTTAATATTGAAAAATGTCACAAAATTACATTTTGTAAGGTTCAAACCCCCCTAATACCTCTTTTCATGTTACATAATAATTCATATCTTGTTTCGTCTGATGTGATTACAGATTAAGGGGTTTTCTTTGGTTCAAGGCTCAATTTAATAATGCCGTTTAATTATGCCGTTTCCAATTTAGTTGCTATGCTGGCTTTTGCAAGACGTCACTCATCGTACTTTATTGACCCATACACTCTTAAAATATTGTACTCTGTGTTTGTTCGGTCCAAATTTGATTATGCGGCTTTCATTTGAAGACTGGGTTGAGAGGGTTCAAAATATTTTTGTGCATTTCCCACTCAATTCTCAGACCCGAAACCATCATACGAATCCCGCTGTCGTTCGATTAGTGTTTTTCGATTAAGTGACAGAGGTGCTGTTCAGGCATTTATTTCTTTATGTCAATTTATCTTTGATCTCATTAAAGGCAAAATTGACTGCCCGGTCCGTCTGGAAAGAATACAGTTTAATGTTCCTTGCAGAAATTTTCGCCGTTGCAACATTTTTCGCGTTGGCTTTAGTAGTCTATACTAATATTATAAAGAGGAACACTTTGTTTGTTTGTTTGTTTGGTTGTAATGAATAGGCTCAAAAACTACTGGACCGATTTTAAAAATTCTTTCACCATTCGAAAGCTACATCATCCACGAGTAACATGGATTATATTTTATTTTGGAAATAGGGCTCGAGATATAGGTCAAAACGTGGACACGGGTAACCTTCGGATGTGTATGTACAATATGGGTATCAAATGGAAGCTGTTGGTGAATGCTTTAGTCCAGAGTATTTTTTATGCCGCTCCGTGACTAGGGTCTCGAGATAGAGACCAAAACGTGGACCATAGAATGTGTTTGTGCAATATGGATATCAAATTGAAGCTGTTGGTGAATGCTTTAGTACAGAGTATTTTTCATGCCGCTCCGTGACTGGGGTCTCGAGATATATGTCAAAACGTGGACACGGGTAACCTTCGGATGTGTATGTACAATATGGGTATCAAATGGAAGCTGTTGGTGAATGCTTTAGTCCAGAGTATTTTTCATGCCGCTCCGTGACTAGGGTCTCGAGATAGAGACCAAAACGTGGACCATAGAATGTGTTTGTGCAATATGGATATCAAATTGAAGCTGTTGGTGAATGCTTTAGTACAGAGTATTTTTCATGCCGCTCCGTGACTGGGGTCTCGAGATATGGGTCAAAACGTGGACCCGGGTAACCTTTGGTTGTGTATGTACAATATGGGTATCAAATGAAAGCTGTTGATAAGTGCTTTAATACGGGGTAATTTTCATACCTATTGATGACTAGGGTCTCGAAATATATGCCAAAACGTGGACCCGCCGTGTCTTTGCACCGAATTAAACCAAACTTACACACATTGTTAGGTAAGTATTGAAAATGGGTTTCGTAAAGTTTGGTTGCAATTCGGAGCACTGGCAACGGGTACAGCGTTCTTTTGAACCAGCCATAATGTCGCTTACTTTTTTAACGCTTGGGGCGGAACTGAACTGTCAAATTGACAGAGTGAGTTACAATGTGTCAATATTTCTTTCTGATTTGGATGCCATAAGGAAAAAACGTAAGTGCAACATGTAAAAATTGTTTGTGAATTTTTTTGGAGGGGATTTTGGAACAGTGAATAATTCCTTACGAAATTTGAGAATTTAATGTGAAATCCGAATGAAATTATGTGTTCGTGGAAAAAAATTTTTTTTTTCGTTTTTTTTTTTGAAAAATATAAATGGATAATGGTTAAAAAAGCTCCAATGCTTAATAAAACATATAAATTGAAACGAAAAATTCATGGATGATCAGGAAAAAAGACGATTGTTTATTCATATGCGTTGATTTGAAATTTAAAAACAATCTTCTTTTTTCCTGATTTTCAATTTATATTTTATATTTACTCAAAAACAAATAGAAAAACAAAAGATATTGTTTATGCCAAAGCGCTTGAATAAAGAAATAAATAATATGAAAATCATATATTTTCTGTTCTAAACCATATCTATTCTATTTTAGTGTGCCCAGCGAAGGGGGCCGGGTTCGCTAGTACATTATATAGTGCCAATGCGCCACTCGTTAGAACGTTGTCTGACCTTAATTATCTCTCAACTTTTTTGGATTTGGCCCTCTCTAGGGCCAAACCAGTATTTCAAATGCAATTAAAAATTACTTTCTATGTAAGAAATCAAAATAATACCTTGTATATATTTGTTATTTTAGTTTCATAATTATTAATTTCGTTAAAATTCAATTGTAACTTGTGTATATTTTTCACAATTTAATGGCTTTTTATGTTGATAATCTAATTTTACTACACTTTTAATATTAAATATTGTAAATTTGTATTTTAGTTCTGAATTAATATCTTGAATGTCTGTTTTGAATTCTGTTAGACATTAATGAATAAATATAGTATAATTATAATTATATAGCAAATTTTTGACTTGAATTTGGTTTTTACTGTGCGATTTTTTATGACAAAGTGTATCACTGTTTTGAAAATATTCGGCATTTCGCGTCACTACGATTTGATATTATTGCAAAATGCTGCTATGCCGCCATTGGCATTGTACCAATCATAGAACTTGTCAAACTCACTCAACTATTTTTGCACAAGCTGGCATTGTCAATAATCTTGATAAAAATATAAATGTCCAAAATATATGTAAGGTTTTTTTAAATGCTATTCTTCTAATCTTCCCATAGGGTGATTATTTGTGTATTCCATTCAAAATATCTTTCAGCATACCAACTTATGTAAGGTGCTTTTTTCTTGAG
This sequence comes from Anastrepha obliqua, assembly GCF_027943255.1. NCBI lineage: Eukaryota > Metazoa > Arthropoda > Insecta > Diptera > Tephritidae > Anastrepha > Anastrepha obliqua. The sequence continues at coordinate 125,293,573 of NC_072894.1, forward strand.
GCGGATAAGCTCAAATGTAAATAAAAGTAAAAAAAATTTTAATATGCAATTGCATAGACATTATGTGACAGACAATTTTTTGGCAATAAAGTTTAAATATGATTTTGGGGCTGCGACTGGCCGGCACCTAGCGTGGAGGTATAATTTTCATAAGGTTTTAATGGCTTAATGCGCTCATTTCTTTCTGGTTAGTCGGCGTAGGCATGATATTTTGCATATCACTAGATAAAATGTAAAATAGTTGAGCCCACGCTCGAGGAGGGCGTGATTCTAGTAGCCCACAAAGTGTGCCTTTGTGGATGTAATAGAGTTTCGACAATGAACTGTGGATTATCATTCGGAATTGATCTATTGTTTTCAAAATAAATTTGAAAAATTTGCCAAATCCTACGTGAATCTAGGTTGGGTTACGTTATTGTGGCAGTCAGTTTAGAATAGCCAACTCACTTAGACGATGTAGGTCCGTTGTAGTACTACTGTGTAACATGGGAACCTCAGTGTTTATTCATCCATTGGAACTATTTAGACTCTGTTATGAAGCATAGTATAGGTTTTATCCCAATACTGTATAGTTCAATAAGAGAGTCAGAAGAGTATTTTTCTAACAACTTTGCTCTACTACTAGCTAAGGCTGGACGACTACAGAGGAAGTGTTCTACTGCTTTTTCCCCTTTCTGGTTCTACACCTTCTGCAGTATTCATGAGAAAATACTTCTGGCATAGAAGAGTGGACATATAACAGCCAAAGACCGATAACATAAGCCACGACCTTCGAGGTGTTCCCGTTTGACCGATTCTCCTGACTTTTTCTCATCTATTAGCGGCCAAATTAGCCTGGTTGTAACACACGGTTTTTTTTTCTCTTCATGACCTATTGATCGCCTGGAGAATATTATTTTTTATCCTTAATTTGCAAGTTGCCATAGGAATTCTGACTAGCTTTCCTATAATATCTCTATGTCCTGGAACCCATATAAGACTAACCTTGAAGACGGTGCTAATATTAGTTGGAGCTGGCAGGCATTCCTGAACAATCTTTATAGTAATTTATGTTACGGCGTGTGTGTTAAGGTACACAGTTACCTCCTAAGGTTTCTGCTTGCTATACGCTACAGTAGTCCGAAAGTCGGACACATAATTCTAGTCCTAATTACAGTAGGTTCTGTTTTTATGCGGCTTTTTTTATGCGGTTTTTAAATAGTGCGGTATTTTTTTAAATTACAAAATGCGTGTCGACCTGTCGGGAATTGTACATATAAACAAGATTCTAAACCAGCTAAGAAAAAACTCATCACAGATTACATCAGAAATGCTAACCCTACAAGTATGGAACCGCCTGCATAACTATCTAGATCAGACGCGTACATTTCCTGAAGTGACGAAAGTGATTTTACGCCAAATCCAAAACGAATGCGCAACATGTGGGTATTGTCTGATTCTATTTCTGACGTAAATTTATTTTTCGATTCTGACGTTTCTTAAATCTATATATATAAAAATGAAATGATGTTCGTTTGTCCGCATTTTTTTGGGCCGATACGAGGCCAATTTTATTCGTTCTTTTTTCATATTATAGGGATCCACTAGGGGAAGGTTTTTAGCAAAAAAAAATTTCTTTTAAATATTTTCTTCATATAAAAAAAAGAAAAAATCAAAATATTGTCCAAAACAAAACTTGCTCGATTGTTAGATTAAAGTAAGTTTCGAATCGACATTTATTTTATGTGTACAACTTTTTTTGAATTTTTTGTATTTGTATTGTGATACAGAAATGTATTGTATACAGAAATTTCAAATGATTCGAATGAAATTTTTTTTATTTTTTTTTTATTTCTTCCATAAAATATTACACCTGTCGTTAGACAATAAGTAATTTGATTTACAAAAAGATGGAATGAGAGTGATATTGAAGGGCCAATGCCCCCAAGCTCATTTAGAAGAAATATATACATATTATTTAAAAACAAGTGGTTAACAAACAATGATATATACGATTAGTTGACAATTGATTACAAGGATTTTGCAAGATCTGTTGGTGTTTGACGGTTAAGCCGACTTTGGGTAGATTTTTCTTTATTTGGTAGTCTTCTCATCATAGGATTTGTATGCGTTAATAGTCTATTTATGTGTCTTCTGCTAGCGCTTTGTATTGTTTCATCAATAGTATCGATGTCAAGGTCGCGATGAATATCTGTGTTAGGTATGTACCAAGGTGCATTAGTTAAGGTCCTAAGTATTTATGAAAATAATGTTTCAATTCAATTGAGCAATGCTTTCTTTGACCAATTCTATGTGGAAATGATGCGTTTGCAAACGATGTTTTCGGCTATGAACAAATGTTGGAATCGAATGAAAAAGGAAAGAAACGCGAAATGATAAAAAAAATTCTTGGAAAATTTAAAATGAATGGTGCTTCATTGGAAAAATTCAAAGGTAATAAGAACATACACAAGATAAAGTTAGAATTCGAGTTTTTAGATTTATTTTGTTTATTTCTCATTTTTTCAGAAGTACACCACACAACAACTCATTCCAACTCTGATTTTGAAATCCTGTTGGAATTGGTGATCGATAATTTTGTCACTATAATGGTCAATGGAAATTTGCGTGTATCAGACCCTGCATATTATTTATCATATCAACTTTTTATGGAACATATGGACCAAATGAACACAAAAAAATAATTTAGTTTTGTTTTGATTTTTTGCAACATTTTGGTTTTCAGTTAATACAATAAAAACAATACTGTTTTTTCGTGAACACAAAATTCTAAATTTATTACGTTGTTTGTTTAGAATTTTTTTAGAAAAAAGTAAATTTTTTGGTTTTGAGGAAATTTGTTTATTGTTGCTATTTGTGAAAGCGTAGATATTTGTAAGTATTTGACTATAATCCTAAAAGTTAATGGAATACCACTATGACACATAGAAAACATTTTTTCAAAGGGGTGTTTTTCGAAAATTATAAAAAAAATTGCTTTCAAAAATTTTGAAGAAATAAAGTAAAATAAAAAAATTTCGAAAGCATGAAATTTTTTCAAAACCAAATTTTCCTCAAAAAGATAAAAGAAATTTCTTCGAAGAGGTGTTTTTCTAAAATTACAAAAAAAAAATTTCAAAAATTTTAAACAAATAAAATAAAATAAAACTTTTTCAAGGGTATGAAATTTTTTCAAAACAAAATTTTCTGAAAACCAAACAAAATTAAAAAAAAATGGTGTTTTCAAAGCATTTCATATTCCACTACTAATAGAGAATACATTTTTTCGAGGGGGTGTTTTTCAAAGCGAAAAAAAAAATCTTTTTTAACAAATCAATTTAAACTTTTACAAAAGTATGAAATTTTTTCAAGAACAAAATTTTCTCAAAAACGTTAAATTAAAAAAAAATAGTTTTTTCAAAATATTTAATTTTCAGCAATTAACTGAGAAGAAATTTGTTAGAGCGAAGTGTTTTTCAAAACTTCAAAAAACACTTTTTAACCAAAAAAAAAAATAAACCTTTTTTCAAAAACAACAGGAATGATAACATTGCCTAACAATTTCTGCACTTTTGCACAGTCTAAGAGGCATTGATACAGAGTGTATTTCCAAACATAGTTCAACACTACAAAAACCATGATTGACTTAGCGAAAGAGCAATTTTAGCTGGGAAAAATAAGGACGTCAATGACATAAATTCAGCTATTTTAGATCAAATACCTGGTACATAGTTGCGTATAAGTCAATGGACACTATTACTGATCAAGATGAGGTCGTAAATTATCCAACTGAATTCTTAAACTCACTCGATTTGCCAGGCTTACCACCTCATAATTTACGATTAAAAATTGGAGCACCGATTATTATGCTGCGCAATAGTAATGTGCCCCGACTTTGCAACGGTACCAGACTCGCTGTGAAGAAGCTAATGGGTAACGTTATCGAAGCAACAATTTTGAAAGGGAAGTACAAAGGAGAAGACATTTTGATACCCTGAATTCCACTGATTCCGACGGATTTACCATTCGATTTCAAACGTTTGCAGTTCCCTAGGACAGTCTCTACAAATGTGCGGTATTAATTTAGAATACCCAATTTTTTCTCATGGACAATTGTATGTAGCTTGCTCACGAGTTGGCAAACCATCGTCATTATTCACGCGAAAGATGAAAAAACCAAAAACGTTGTCTACCAAAAAGTGTTACAATAAAGTTCGAATGAAATTGTATCAAAGAATTTGCTTTGTTTCGTATTAATTTTATTCTCTTTCAGCAAATCATTGAATTTATCGTCTAGCGAAGCGGGCGAGGGTACGCTAGTAAAGATATAATTTTCAAAAATAAAATATTTTGTTTATGCGATTTTATTTAATTATTTCAGATTCATGCGGTCTATGGAACGTATCTATAGTTATAATATGGGACTAGTGCCCTTTTTTTATGCGATTTTATTACATTATTTCAGATTTATGCGGTTTTTAGCACTTTTGAAACGTATCTATAGTTTTACTATAGAACTAGTAGCTTTTTTATGCTGTTTCTTGCGGAAGGTATCTACCGCATAAAAACAGAATCTACTGTACTTTGAAAAACTCCATAGCCTACTTTATTTTCTAGTTTGGTTCCATCCGTGTAAAAATTTATTTTCACTTTTCTCCATGGTATTTGAGTTTGCCACTTCTCGCCGGGATGTTAGTCTTGAAGAGCCTGTCGAAGGTGAGTTTAGAAAAATAGTATCCGGGTCTTCCATAGCGTTATACTGTTAAGTCTAAACACTGAAGCGGCGGATTTAGAGCAGGCAAGTTGCCCTCGAACGCTTTATTAGGGGTGGTCCTTAAAGTGCCGGTGATGCATAAAAAAGGCAGTTTTTTTGGAACTTCCTCGACAGTTTAAAATAAATTGTCTTTTGATTTCATAGTAACCTATTGATGATGAATTCCTAGGACGAACTAACGTCAAAACCACAGAGAATTGACACAGAATTTTTTTTGACAATTTAAAGTTTTCCGCCTCTAATAAATTCTTTATTGTGTGTGTGTGTGTGCACAAATGCTTACTTATTTAATTTATTTTGCCTGCAATCCTCGCACTGTGTGTTGCCACTAACACTTCCAGCATGGCCTCTTAATGGCCCCCTCCCTTGCTTAAGAAATTCGAGTGTAAATTGATGTTTCCTTAATCGGATCCACCAGCAACTTTAGCCAAAGATATGTACGCACCACGCACCCCGTTGCACTCAACCCAATAAACTATTTTTAGTCATCAAACTTGTCGTAAAATGAATGAGAATGCATGTTCTCACTGATTGTATGTGAGTATGCGGAAATGGGAGCGTCGCCTACAATATTCCCAAGTACGCTACCCATGGTGGATGGATTTCATAAACGAAAGGAATGCTTTGAATGGGCCAGAATTCTATGGGTGTCAAAAAAATGTTCCATGTTCGTAACAATAATATTGCTTTCGGTGTGCGTACGTAGCTGCGAGCTGTTATGACGAGCCAGTCACTACCCGCCGCCAAGCGTGTTGTCTTTTAAATAATTTCAATACAGTTTCCAAATATCGGCCGCATTGCGTGCAGTGCTTTTGAGAACCATTTTATTTTTTTGGGCATCACAAAATAGAACTTTTGTTCAAGTTCGCTGCATTACGATTCGCCTCAGTAGTTCGCTAGGCGCTCGCCACTCGACGCTTGGTTTTTGCTGACTGTCACAGTGATTCTGTGGCCGAAATAAAGAATCGTTAGCCTTTGAGTGGCAGTTGGCGCGTGTTTTTGTGTGCGTTCGTATCGGATCGCGTAGCGCGCGTGTGTGTGATTTAGTTGGCAACGAAAATTAATTATGACACAGGGTCAGTGTGCAATAAGAACAAAAAAAAAAATGTTGCAATAATTGATAACCCACAGAACAGCAGTTGTGTGTGTGTAGCTGAGTGTATTGCACTCTTAGTTAAATATGTGTGATTAGGATTTGAAGTTTTCTAGAGTTCGTTTATTTAAAAATTCCACGGTTCGTGTTTCATAATTTTAAAAGTTTTCGTTTTCGGTGCGTTTCATTGAGAGAAAATTTATGTAAAAGTTTGAACTTAACCGTAAGATTTTCTCCATTGTGAAAACGTTTTTTTTTCGTTGTTATACAAGGGACTGTAACTTGCTTCGGGTGAATGGGAGAAGTTAAATATTTTGGCATTTATAATGAATACTTCTGTAGGAGGCTAGTTCCGAGGTCCCGGTGTTTTTCAGGTCCCGTAGTTTAATTCAAGCTAGTTTCGGGATAACGAACAATTTTAAATCTCGTGAACTTTTCCATTTCCAAGAAATTTGTTTTAATTTACTTGAGGTGCAAATTGATTTGAACTGAAAACTGCATCATAAATATTTGCACATAAATGAACTCATTCTGTCGAACTGAGTAAGCTTTTCTTTAAACATTTTTACCTATTTAAGCACTTAAATACATGGTCTTTCAAACGTTCACTCGAGTTTCGGTTCTATGCTACCGGAATGACCCGGATTTATATCCGGCCAAGAACTGTCACTTCAGCAGCATTTCCCGTGAATGTATGGGGAATCTTTATACTGATACAACAACAACAAGTGTTTTTCAAAAGTGGCACTACAACAATAAAAACAATGGTATATTTGGGCGGCCGCCGTGGCCGAATGGGTTGGTGCGTGACTACCATTCGGAATTCACAGTGTGCACGTAGGTTCGAATCTCGGTGAAACACCAAAATTAAGAAAAACATTTTTCTGATAGCGGTCGCCCCTCGGCAGGCAATGGCAAACCTCCGAGTGTATTTCTGCTATGAGAAAGCTCCTCATAAAAATATCTGCCTTTCGGAGTCGGCTTGAAACTGTAGGTCCCTCCATTTGTGGAACAACATCAAGACGCACACCACAAATAGGAGGAAGAGCTCGGCCAAACACCCGAAAAGGGTGTACGCGCCAATTATATATATATATATATTTCAGAAGTGACGTCTAGATGTTAGTAGGGAATAATTCCTAGACCTTTTTTTATGTTATCTTTGACATTTGTTAAGTAGACAGATGCACAATTTTAACCACCGACACTTAAACGATAGAACAACCCGTGAAAATTATTATGAAAATGGTCGATCTTTAAGCTGGGTTTTCACGCAAAATTCTCTTTAGTGATGAAGTTCATTTCACACTAGATAAATTTGTCAACAAGATCGCCGCATCTGGGTAAACGATAAACCTCGAGTAATTTCAGAAAAACCAATACATCCACTAAAATGTACTCTTTGGTGTTATTTTTGGTGCTGACTGGTGGAACCGTTTTTTGAAAACGAAGATGAAAATGAAAGAGCTGTTGTTGTCAATGTGCAACACTATAAATTTTTCCTGGCCTGAGCTTTAAGGAATAGACATAGACGATCTTTATTTTCAACAGGATGGAGCCACAAATCACAAAGCGCAGCAGAACATTGCATTATTGAGATCTAAGTTTCCTGGTCGATTAATTTCACGTAATGGTGACATAAACTGACAATCTGACCACGATCTAACTCTACTAGACTACTTTTTTTTTGTTTTCCTGAAAAGTAAATTCTATGTGCGTAAACCAACAACAATTTCAAAGCTGAAGTACAACATTCGGATCGAGATTGCTGAACTCAATGTGATAACGTGTGAGCGAGCCTTTGAAAATTTTAATTCTCGTATAACAGTCGGTAGGCGTGCGCTCATGGTGTACATTTAAATGATGTAATTTTACACATATCATTGTTAAGAGCCGGATTTTCAATAAAAATACGAAATTACTCGTACATGGGTTTTTAAATGAAATTGAAATAAGTTAAGAAGTGCTCAATTTGGTTCAGACCAAATTTTATATACCAGCGTACTTTTTAGTAAAATTTTATTTGAGCTGGCTGTAACCCAACATGAAAATTTTCTCATCTATGAAAATAATATTTCATGGCCGTTGACCGCGTGCCACCGAAGAAGCTGCTTGCACTGTTGAGTCTAATTTTCTTCAAGCGCGTTGTCAAAAGATGACCAGTTGAGCGAGAGAAGGCTTTCATGTAGAGATCATCCCTAATTAGTCTTGACAATGATCTGGTCGATACGTTCATTTCCCTGAACATGATTTTTTGCTTTCTAAGGAGATTTCTGCGAATTCTTTCTCGAACGGCTTTTATGGCTGGCTTGGTTCGAACCACGCCAAGAGCCCACTTCCTCTTCTGTCTGTCACTTCAGGCGTTTGGGAAAAACGATTGATCGTGCGGCTAACAAACATTCTCGAAATATTAAGTTTTTTCAGCAATTCGTAAATCTCACGTGGACTTTTACCACACTTTTGTAATGCAATCACTGCAATATGATTTTCCTTAGCTCAACACTCCATTGATAACAAGCGAAATTTGCCACGAAACTGAGAATAATTTATGAGTAGGCAATGCATTCGAACAAAAGCAAAACTAACGGAATCTTTGTCTACGAATTTGTTCTCGCCGATATGTATACATAGTATATCTATATCTGCCTTGACTTCTTTATTCTGCCGCATATAACAGTTTATCTTAAGTTTTATATATATCATATATAATTGGCGAGTACACCCTTTGTTTTGGGTGTTTGGCCGAGCTCCTCCTCCTATTTGTGGTGTGCGTCTTGATGTTGTTCCACAAATGGAGGGACCTACAGTTTCAAGCCGACTTCGAACGGCAGATATTTTTATGAGGAGCTTTTTCATGGCAGAAATACACTCGGAGGTTTGCCATTGCCTGCCGAGGGGCGCCCGCTAATAAAAAAATGTTTTTATTAATTTTGGTTTCACCGAGATTCGAACCAACCTTCTCTCTGTGAATTCCGAATGGTAATCACGCACCAACCCATTCGGCTACGGCGGCCGCTTAAGTTTTAGATGGTTTTATTTCATATTAAAAAAAGGTATGTCCTTAAAGATAACCCGAAAAATACCCGGGTTGAAATTTTTTTGCTGACATTTTATTCAAGTCAAAGTAAAATATATGTGAAAGTAATACAAAATTAAGAATCAATTTACTTTTGCTCGAAGTGACTTCCTTTTGCCTTTGCTATGGCCTGGAGACGGTCCAGAGCGAATCACAAGCTGCCGAATGTGACTTGCAAGTATTTTAGCCCACTCGCGGACAATGGCTATATTCAGCTCCTCGAGACTGGTGGATCTTTTATTTCGGACCTTGCTCTCCAAAGTGGCCTAAAGAGAATAATCCATCGGATTCGGGTCTGGTGAATTTGAGAGCCATTGTGTGGACGTTATGAAATTCGAAACGTTGTTTTTTAGCCATTATTGGTTCATTCGAGCTTTGTGAGACGGTGCCGAGGCCTGTTGAAACGTCCATGGTCTGCTACCGAAATGTTTGTCTGCCCACGGCTTCAAAGCAATCTCCAGAATACTTTCCCGATAATATGTCGCATTTACCTTGACGCCAGGCTCGATGAAAACGATTGGAGAGCGCCCATATACAGTTACAGCGGCCCAAACTATTACCTGTGGCGGGTGCTGCCTCCTGGTGGCCAATCGATGACTCAAATTATCGTATGAATGGTCGGTCAAATAAACCCTATCAATTTGGGAGTTTACGAATTGCTCAATTTGAGAAATTTTCTCGTTAGAAAACACAATGTTCGGAAATTGACCGCTTTCGGCCAAGCGTGTGTGTGAGAGCATGCGCCTTTTGGATCTTGTAAAGCTTGATTTTGAGATCATTTTTCAGTACGCGGCGGATGCTCCGGTCAGATATCTTCAGTTCTTTCGCCATTTGATTAGCACTTCATCGGGGATTTCCCTCAAGTCATTTCTTCACTTTTTGAACTATTTCATGTGACATTGCAGTCTTTTGATGACCACCTCCATGGAGCTTCGCGATGCCACCAGTATCATTGTAACGAGTAATCGTGCGATAAACAAAATCTTTATTTACTTTAAGGTGCTCGAGCTCACGAACAATCGCTGGTTTTGATTTTCCGCCAAATATAATGCAATCACACTATTGTGTTTGAAATCCATTACTGATTTTCTTTTCTCGCTTTTACTCCCGGCAAAATGCTTCCGCGCGTTTGTAAACAATACTCTGCACTGTCATTTAGCCAACAAACAGACAGCTGATACACGTGCATCAGCTGCGCGAGCGGTCTGAAGTTGTTTACACTTCGAGTGTCGGACCCTCTAATACTGATCAGGTTTGGGAATTTCCATAGATACTAAATAGGGACCTTGAAAACCCTTTGGGATTTCTACAACAAATTATTTCCCAAATCTTACCACTCTGTATAAATAAATCTGATATTAGGGATGGGCCAGTCAACCATTTCAACAAGATTACAGTACAAAATTTGTGCAGTATTTTTTATACAATATATAATATATATATACGAGTATATAATATTAAGAAATGAGTATTTTGGTATTTTAATTAGAGTGTACAACACAAAACAATAACAATGTTTCGGCATTGGATTTTGGGATAGAAGATAAAAATATACGTGTAATGGCGTTTGATGGCGTCTGATCTTGATTGATATTCGTCTTAGGGGTTTAGATGGCAGAAAAAATAAGCCGGTACGGTACACATAAAGACATAAAATTGAGAGGGGCTGCGCCAGAATTTATAATTTTAGTACTTGGAAATTTTCTCCCACCTTTGTTTTTTGAGAATGCAATTTTTTTTCATAAAAATTGCATTGATCGTTAAGTTCAGAAATGCACCTTAATTAATTAATATTTAATTGAACATAAATGAAGTGAAATTTCCCATGCAACACTATCAAATCTGTAGTTTATTATTCAGTCGACTGATGTTCTCAAAGCAAGCATAACCCAGGCCATTGCCCAAAATTCAGATAGATTTAGTTATCACAGTCACTGAACGTCCCGACTCAGTCGTTTGGTTTCTGCATATACAAAATGGCTTTGGTAGATAGATATATATATAAACACAAGTGAAGTAATACTCCTCTTGTCCACGATAGAGTTATCATAAGTGAGAGTGTTCAATGATCCTAGCTCTGGAATATGTGTATGTATGTACAGTGCCTCACTTCCAAATTCGGCTTTGGCATCCTCTAGGGTGTTTGGCCGAGCTCCTATTTGTGGTGGAGGGACCTACAGTTTTAAGCCGACTCCGAACGGAAGATATTTTTTATGAGGAGCTTTTTCATGGCAGAAATACACTCGGAGGTTTGCCATTGCCTGCCGAGGGGCGACTGCTATTAGAAAAATGTTTTTCTTAATTTTGGTGTTTCACCGAGATTCGAACCTACGCTCTCTCTGTGATTTCCGAATGGTAGTCACGCACCCATCCACCGGCTACGGCGGCCGCCGGTTCAGAATTAGTGGGCGGAAATGTGGTCGTTGAAACTGAGTGGTTAATGAGTGACTCCCATTCTATTAGTCACGGGTTCGATACCCACTATGGGCGTGAAGCGTCGAATGATTACAAATGTTCATTCTGATGAAACTTGAAAAATTTTCTCCATGAAAAACTTTCTCATAAAAGCCTCAAAACTGTAGATCCTCTATTTGTAGTAAACGATGGCACACACTAAAAATCGTTAGAAACTTAAAGTTGGATTGTGAATTGGACTTATTGTACGCTCTTGGCCGACGTTGGTTGTTAACTACTGTATAATTTATTAATTTTTTATAACATTTTTTAAATAACGTGCGAGAAAAAATTCCTCGAGAATTTAAATTTTCATCAAATTGCTTCCAGTACGTATACAAAATATGATGGAAAGAAAATTTGGTAGATCTGCCTAATTTGAGTTAAAAATTAACTTGTTTGTACATATGTATGTACGAGTATGTATATGTAGTTATAATGAACATGCCAATGCACTATAGGTCAAATGACTACTTCTTCTGTGCAAAATTAATTACAGCTAGAAAATCATCATATTCAAACCAAAACTAGTCAGCAATTCACTAGTAAGAATAAATCTTAAAAGAGAGAGGTTTAACCCATTACCGACCATAAATTAAAATTAAGCCTTTTGCACCAATTAATGTAAACGTGACAATTCATTTTTATTTTTAATCATAGAAAATATTATTAATTACTTGAATATAATTCATTTTGTAAGTTTAAATTAAATATGACATCTTCACTTTCATTAATTTCATTGTCTTGGTTGTTAAGATTAAATTTTTCGCAACGTAATAGTTCAGTTACTTCTGAAGGAAGTGTGGAACGTTTACGCTTTTGTAAGCTTCTATTTAAGAATAGTGTAGAAATTAATGGATCTAAAGTATCGGCAGCTCTATTAAATACGTGTAACAGGTTATTGGTGCGGTTGTTCTGCGAGCGTGATGCAATTTGTCAGCTTTACGAACTCAGTTCAATGGGCCGACAAAATGTTGCAGATTGCGGTGAGCGATTGTTCCAAATTAGTTTTCCCGACAAGAGCAGTAACCTTTATCGAATAGTAGCAAAAAGAGAGACATCACTGCTATTCGGCAAACCTGGTTCATCAAACGTTTGTTTAAATTGAGCTTGACCAGTGCTACTATCAAATCCATAGCTTAATAATAATTTAGAGCTTAAAAAATCCGTTCTCTCTTATTCCATTACTGCTTGGAAAACTTCTTTTTGCATCTCAACAATTCTTTCAGTCGTATGCTCTAAAATAGATTGCAACGAATCTTTTACAAGGGTCTCATTTACTTCTATACCCTGAGGTCGGCATTTGAATTTAGCGACTGTAATTTTAGAATAGTGTGGATAAATGTCGCAGTTTCTTAACTTATTTTCGCAGCGTATTGCGTTGTACTGCTGTTTTGAAAAATTATTTTCAAGAAGGAAAGCTGAAGCAGAAAGTAGAAAGTTATCGAGCGATCGAAGAAAGTTATCGAGCGTGCGCTGTATATATGTATATATTCATAAAATCTTTCAAGCCAGCTGTTGGCGCATCGTTTGGTAATTTCACACAATGTTAATAAGTTGGTTTGAAAAAAGAAAAAAATATTTTAGTACTTCGAAACTCCTACACACTTCAGAGTAGATATGCATTTAGTAAAATAAATTTGTTTACCTCTTCAATATATCCTAAGCTTAATAAAATCGTTTGATTAGTTTTTGCGAGAGGCGTTTTCGTTTATACAAGGTGACGTTTTGTGTTTGATTAACTTCTTTTTACTAAATCAATAAAAAAAACTATTTTGAGTGATGGAAATCTAAATTTTGATCTTTACGCATTCAATTCTTGTCTGCTTGTATACTGCAGCTGCCTAGTTCACAAGTGCCAAATATAATAGTCATACATATGACGCCATTTACAAAATTTCTAAATCCTCCGATAGCGTGATTAGTTTTGCCAGGTACCTTTACAGATCGCTTTACTCACAATGTTTCGGTATTTGATACTTCTCGCGGGCAACTTTGCCCGATTTCAAACTAGGCCAAAATGGGTGCAAAATGTGGTAATATCCACAATCTAAAACATCGCCACATAATTAAGGGAAGAATGGTATGCCTCCAAATTAGACTAGTACAAATTTAGTTCCATTTACTGCAGGGTATATACTTAAGTAATTTAAAAACATATAGACATTTAATAGCAAAACATATGTGAGTAGGGAGGTTTCCACATGAACTCAGCGAATGTTGGGCGCTCGCGCACTTGACAGCTTCTGTAAATGCCAAAATGCTTAAACTTAAAAGCGAAAATGTTCGCTCATTCCCTCCCATTCACCTGTAACGTAGAACTACGCGACAATACATACACAATTATACAATACAATAATTCCTAGCGGCGATAGCATTAGCCTTTGTGTTCACCCACTCCGTAGCTGTTCGTTGAGAGGCGTGCAATTGGCACACTAGTGACTGATTCCACAATATATTTATATACACACAACTACAAGCATATAAATGTATATGTGCATAAGGCGATATATTTTGAATATCGCACAAACAACCAAGATGTACGAGCACTGCTTTTGATTGTTGCCGCACATGTGCATCCTTCCACCGGGCTGTAATAATGTGCTTTGTGGATGCTGTTTCATAAATTTGCCGAGTAAAAGAGCGAGATACTGACAAGTGTACTTGTAACTGAACATTTTAACAGCGATGGATCTTTTTTCACTCTACGATTGGGTATGTACGAATAAAGCAAAGAAAAATGAATATTCATTGTCTATGTACGTATGTATATGAAAGTATGCTACGTTGCTGTTTTTAACTTTACAAATGGTGTTTTGATTATGTGAAAAGAATTAAAAAAAATGCTACCTGTTGTAAATCAGTAGTTCAAATTATCATATATTTATAAAAAATTCCAAGAAGAAACTCGATCGATTTGGCAGTGCCTCGCTAGAGCAGTATTTTGCCCTGATATTTCGCTGTACGGAAAAGTTATGAGAATCCCACTATAAAATATATTTTGTAAAATATAAAAAAATATTTCTCAAAATTTTTTAATAAAAAAATTGGTTTGAAAAGTATATTTGAACTTATCAAATTAAAAAAAAAAATGTTCAATAGAACCGACCACATTTTTAAACATTTCAAAGTTTTAAACATTGAATTAAATTATTAAAGTTAAAATAAAATGTTGTTTATTTTTTATTTACTCAAGCCTACAAATAAATACATTTTTTTTTTAATTTACGACAATATCCAAAATACCTGGGGTGACTTTCTGTAATTCGATAGTCGACACTCGTTTGCTCGATACTTTAATTCGATATCGAATGCGCGACGATCCCATTTTGGTTCCCATATTTCGATATTTGTACTATAGTTTTCATATTTTCGGAAGTATTTGAAAAGTTGTTTATAGCTGTCAAAAAGTGCATGAAAGCAATAAAAATTAAAAGTAAATATGTACAATTGGCGTTATTTTTTAATTTTGGAAGATTTTAATGAGGTTTTGCCTTCGTCGTCACTCGAAGAATTATCGGCGCTCGAGATTTGGCTCAAGTATTCGCAAACGAAAGTATCGTCTGCCTGAGAAGCCGCAGTAGAACAGCTAGGTCCGTCTGTATGGCAACCATATGAAGTTATGCCTGGTACTCCCGACATATGCTCGCTTATTTTGGCTGCGGCAACTATCCGTTCTTCCCGTTTTCTTCATGCTTTTCATGCGCTGGGTAAGCTTGCGTTTTGCATTGTATGTACTTGTAGTCAGTCCATAACTAGGGGTATTACAAGAATTTATTACCACAAATGAAAAATGTTTAAAAGTAATGGTAAGTGTTAATACAAACTTTCTGCCATTCTTTTGTTGGCTTCATGGGATGCCCGTTACTATTTAACAATTTCGTTAGCTTATCCCATAACTCTTTCTTCTTCGAACGGCCATTACCTGCAATCTGTAAGCTATTTTTAGCTAGTGAATCGTGCTTTTCCATTCCACCATTATCTTTAGTTGAGCAGCGTTTGTTTGTTGCAAATAACTATATAAAACTTAAAATTTAAAAAAGATTTAAATTTTTAACTTACATTTTGAAGAAAGCTGAGAAAATGAAAAACGAGAGCAAAGTGGTGTCGAGCTGTATCTATCGAACGTTCGATATAACGCTACGACATTTTTTGTTACTTCGAGTATCGTTTTTGCTCGATATCGAATTACAGAAAGCCACCCCTGGATCCCTTGACATGGAATCGATCATATGCATTAATATTTTAAGTTAAATGTAAATTTTATACAGACAGATATACGAAAGCGAAAAAGCGGTTAAGACCGGGGCAAAAGTATAACAGGAGGATGTGTTAGAAGGCGTGGGGAAGAAGTTGAGCAGCGCTCTCTTCAATGGAGAGTGTCGGATCTTCCAACTAGATTTCGCTCCAGCATATAAAGCAAAACCCACCCAGCAGTGGCTAAAAACAATATTCCTGGGTTCATAGTCGCAGGAGATTGGCCATCTGGAAGTCCAGATCTGAAACCATTGGACTATAGTTTGCTGTCAGAATTAGAGAACATGGCCTGTCGACGACTTGACAGAAATTTGGAGAGTTGTAACAATCTTTGGCTCAGCTTGTCAGAAATTCCTCTGTCCGGCGTGAGGAATTGTTTCGCTTGTCGCTGACCGATAGAATTTCGCCAGTGTTCAACGAACTTCTTCTCCTCGCACCTACAGAGAAGGTCGTTGATGTGGCTCTTTGTAAGTCCACAGAAAGGTTCAAGACTAATTAGATGGTCCGCTATTTAATTTTCCTCGTTTCTTTCGTGTCCAGGAACCCAACTTAATATAATGTGTTGAAGTTCCCTAGCATGTTAAGAAGATACAGGCAATCATGTACTATTTTTGAGGTGATTATAGTTAATAGAAGGGCTTTCAAAGCCGCCTGACTATTTCAAAGATTGTAAATGTGAATTCCTCTTATTTTTCTACGGAGACATTCCCTCTCACATATCTCGATGGCATGTATTTCTGCCTGGAAGATTGTTGCGTAGAGACCCATTGGAATCGGTTTTTTTTTGAAATTAGGCCCATTGATTCCCGCCCTTGTACTACCATCTTCTAATTTCGATCCATCAGTGTACCATATCTTGGATCCGCGTTTGAAGGTGATAGAACTATGTTTCCAGGCCGTACGTTCATTAATGAGTACTTGGAAGTTCCTGAAGAGAATGGGTTTGGGAGGTAATGTATCCAGGCTATAAAGAATAGGAGTATGTCGAAAGTCTTCTAAGATCTTCAGATCTCCTTTCATATCTCCATGTTTTAGATCGGAGATGCCTTTTATCTTAAAGCGCTCAAACGTGCTTCTTCTTCAATTAAAATGGGAGGCATTGCTCCTGGTATACCAACGCATTTACCGTCTTTCATTGCTATGGAAGCGTAGGTGACTATAGGTTTAACAACTGTAGTGAATGTCCTGTAAGTCATTCTTGGGCTGCGTCCAGTAACTTTCTCAAGATGAAAGTTCCAAGTGAGCGTTTTATCAAGGTTGATATCAAGAGGGTTCGCTTCTGTGGAGAGTTGAAGAGTAGATTCATTTAGGATAGGACATTTAATGTAGATGTTCCTTTTCCTAGTAAACGGCACTAGCGCAGTTTAAGATGGGCTAATAGAGAGCCTTTTGACGGTGCTCCATTTGCTTATTACATTGAAGGCTTGTTGCATGCGGTTAGAAATGGGCGCCTCATGCCAGCCTAATATGTATACTACCAGGTCATCAGCATAACATTGAGTGTGGAATTCTAGATTGTTTAGTTTATGGAGAAGTTCGTCTATTACTAGTGTCCACAGAAGAGTACTCCCCCTTGCGCGCAACCGCTTGTGGCCTCGATAGACTTTACTCTTCCTACTAATTCGGCACTGATCGTTCTGGATTCCAGCATCAAAATAATCCATCTTATGATGGGTTTAGGCACGTCATTTTGAGATAGGGCATTGTTGATTGCCTCATAGGTTGTATTATCGAAAGCTCCTGTTATGTCAATACGAGTAAAAGCGCAAATGCGATATGGTTTGATTCAATAGCTTTTTCAATAATAGCTGCAAGACTGTATGTTGCAGCCTTAGTAGATTTACCTTGTTCGTAGGCAAATTGAAGTTGATGCAGTGGGAAACTAACTAAGTTTCTCTCTCTTATGTGCTGATCCAAGATTTTTTCCATGATTTTGAGGAGCTAAGGCTAATCGGTCTGTATGTCTTAGGCAATTGTTCGGGGTTTTCCCTACCTCAGCCCAAGGTAGGTAGGCCTCGTAGGTATGTATCGTAGCAATAGGCTTGTTTTATATAGTCTGGACAAAGTAGGGACAATGTATTAGATTCCCTGTTACAGAAGACAAGGGAGTATCCCACCAGGTCGAGACGGTTTTTATGGTTATCGGGTACGCATTTTACCCGATTTGAGTAGAATAGCTTATTAGCCAGCTTGAGGCTCTCCTTGTCAATAGAAGTGATAAGTTCTACTAGGGAAATGAGTATCCAGTAAAAGATAACTGATTTCCTCTGGGTTTTTGGTATAACTATCATCTTTCAGGGTACATATCCCATTTGAGTGATCTTTTGATTGGGCTTTCTCGAGACGGATAGCATTCGGAAGGTCCGAAATCTTTCCACAATGATTCCTCCAAGAAGAATGATTGAGAAGGAGACTCAACTCCCTGTTTGCTTAGCTCTGTTCCATTGTCTTCTAGTTTCAATGGGAAGGCTTGAAAGCATTCTGTTCCACCAGTTTAATTAGGTATAACTCTACTCGCTAGCAGCGAATCTTATTCGATAATTCTCTTGAACAGAGCCCAGAGATAGCGAGCAGAGAAGTGGCGAATCGAAGACGTCTATTGTTAAAAAAGAAGCACGATCTGCAAAGACCCTGTTTATTTGTTCATAGAGGCATACGTTATCATGTACACCATTACCGTTTTCTTATAGTGCAGATGAAAACAAATACACTGAACACACTGTGCTCTCAGTGTAACCTCATATACGTTCCACAAAATGATTATAAATAAGCAAACGGTGCACGGAACTGCTTGGAACCGTGGCTGTGGCTGTCTCAGTATCGCTGCTATCGCTACCGCTGACAGCGCAACGCTTACAGCTTACCGCTCACAGCGGCAAAGTCAAGGAGTCAATATGATAGACAAACCAAATAAACGCATATATGTATGTGTATGTAAGCATATACATACATATACACATACATTCACATATTTAGTTCGCTCTAGCAGTGTGCCCCCAATGCGTGTTGCCTCCGCGCTTTCTACAACTCGGTGCTTCTCGGAGCGGTATAAGCTGCCGCGCTCGTTCAGTTGTCTACCCGCCTGCTTTTCCGCCGGCTTGCGCCTGTTTGTTGCGTGCCACCGCTGCTTTGATATTTACTTTCTTCATTCACTTGCAAAATTTCGATGTTCGCCTTACACAAGTTTGGGGCTTGTCCCATGTGGCAGTGTAGTTTATGATGTTGCTGCTACCGTTGCTGCTGATGTCGATGTCGGTGGCGGTGAATGAGTGCAATTTTTGTGTTTATTTATAATAAAACGTTCGCTTTCAATGGTCGCGTTGGCTGGTGGTGGTCGTTGATGCGTTCGCTTATCGTGTAGTACCTTCTAGTGACGTGACGTGACGCGACGACGTTGAACGGAATTGCAGTTAACTACAAAAACTGAAAACTAAAAACTGAATTGATAAAACGCAATTAGCAAAGAAAGCAGTTAAACTGAAATTAATTAAAAACAAAATTTTATTATAACCATTTAATTAAGTTGAGTGCGTTTTTTAAGTAATTAACTAATTGAGGAAATTATTGTATGTAGAAGTGGATTCGCCTCTTGTAGAAATTGTGTGTGATGTAAAAAATTGTGTTCATCGAATGCTCGTAATACTAAAATGCCAAAATTACATGTGAGTTGAAGCTTGAAATGTAGTTTGATGTAATATTTTTTAACAAAAATTGCTTGTTTTTAAGCGCCACTGACTTTTAAGTCATTTTATTATTCTACATATAATAGATAATGTTTTATTTATTCCTCGTAGATGCATTCGTTGTTTACTTCACATGTACATATACATACCTACATATGTACATATATGAAGGTAGAAACTTCTGAACTTATTGCATGCACATTAGAGTGCCTCACCAAAAAAAGTTTTTTTCCACTCAAATCGCAAAGTTTATTATTATTTAAGACTTCTGCCAAAATATTTCGGAAAATATTAAGTCTTACGTGAGCTGAGCGGGCTCGAAAATACCTCCAAAAATCGAATTTTTTACAAGTAATATTAGGTTTTAAACACATTTTGTTTTTAAATAACCCTTCAAAGAGGAGCTTAAGCTGAAAAGGTCTGTATAAAAATGTTTAAACATTTTATCAAGGGACATAAAATAATTTATTTTGAAGTTTTTTTGGAAGATATCGCACCCTAAATACAAAAGGGTCACAACTGAAAATGTACTTCTGCTCAAATATGAACGAGACGTTATCAATAAAACGGTCCGCGGATGACATATGGCAAAAATAAATTTTTTATTTTTTGGTAGGACTGTTATAAGCTTACATGATAAATTTCAGCGTGATATGTCACATAGTTTGTTTTCTGTGCTACTGTAAACAAGTCAAGCTCGAGTGTGGAAAATTTTGAGTTGTGACCCTTTTGTATTTAGGGTGCGATGTAGTATTTACAGGAATAACTAAACTAAATCTTAGCTGTTTTAGGCTTCGAGGGCATCATTCTTCTTATTTCTTAGCATGAAACTCTTGGGTAGACCACTGCTTCCAGACATCATTGGAAAGTTATTTTCTCACTCTTTTATTAACCCGTTTCAGTTTCTTTCGCAAATATCACTATTTTGATTTTGTAAAACTTTTATACATTTTTATGGAGAATTTAAGCTTAAACTATTTATCATCTAAAGTGATTGGAAAAAATATTTTAAAAACTAATTTTATTTATAAAAAACTCGATTTTCAAGTAGCTTTTAATGTTTTACCGATATATTTTTGCGGGTGCCTTAAAATATAATAAATTTACATGGAAAAAAATTTACTAAGTGTTTTTTGTATGGAGACTGACCCAACCTAATGCGTATAGAGAAATGAGGATCGTAAGGGAAAATATTTTTTCTTACAATTTTATGGTATTTGGTTTCATGTTTCCACATTTTTACGAGTTTCTGGGAAATATGTGGGTTGAAAACTTGAAATGATTTTTCAAATATGATGAAATGAAATTTCTGAATCGCTTTTAATTGTATACAATTGCGTTTTTAGGAAAATGTTAAATGTGTGCGAGTATTTCGGACATGAAATGTTTCTTTTTGTCTCGCCTACAGACAGTATCGGACAAATAAAAGAGGACACCTTAAAAATATGTTATTATTTGGACTATTATAGTAGAAGCATGAACGATGACAACATCCGTCCCTTAGATTGTTTGAGAGAAAGATTCTGCGGAAGATTTTTGGACCTTTGCATGTTGGCGACGGGTAGTATCGTAGGCGATGGAACAATGAGCTGTCGCCTTTAACCCCAGAAAAATTCTTCCAGATTGGGGAAATTTACTTTGGAAAAAATAAATCCGTTCGCGAAACTTATGGAGCGAAGTGTTGAAGAAGATGCTGAAATGTCGATTCGTAGTGGCTCTCAACTTGTTGGCCTTTGTTCTTCGTCACCGCTCCCACCAGTGGTTAACAGCCTCTCAGAGAGCATGGAATATATCCATTTTACAATGGTTTGATTAACTCCGTGTCGTTCGGCAGAACATATCGAGCCGAAAGTGTCATTATCAAAAGCCCCTCAATGTCCACGAACACGCCCATTGTGTATTCGTCAGCTTCATCAGCGATCCAGACGATGATCAGAAAGATCAGTCCTCTTCCAAAACTCGCCATTGGTTTCTTTGCAACAACGATATCTCCGGAGCATAGCTCTTTTAACATCGTGTGTTCGATCAACCTCGGCATGATAATACATACTCGCGGTCTCACATTCCCTTCACAATGTGTAGTATTTGTCCCCACGACAAAGCACCTAGACCACAGATACGCTTATGACATACCCATCGTTCTTGTATTAGTATTATGTGTGGGTTTGTTTGCAGTTTTACATGCCTACGGCACAGGAGAGCCGTAGACGCTTTGTAATGCTGCAGATTTATCTGTGTAAATATTCCTTCAGTCATGAGACTGAGTATATTTACGCTTTGTCCTCCACCTTATCCTGGATACGGCAATGGATTCGCCTCAGATGTAGGTGAGGACGGCATCCGTTCTTCGACTTCAGCACCTTGAGAGATCTAAGATCAATACCAGGTACCAGGTGGGAACCATCCTCCGAAGTGGTAGCGGATTTCTGAGTAGTGTACGAGTCGTGTCAAGGCCTTTGTTGTAAACACGGATGCGTGTGAGGAGTTCTGCTGAATTACAGGAAGGACCCGGAATGCAGACACTCACTCGTCCAGCCTTTCTTTGCTACTCTCAACAAGAATGAACTTACTGTTTTCGCAGGCTGGAATTTTTGCTATGTCCTTTTCCACATATTCTCGGGAAGAAGCTTTGGGACAGTGCACCTTTACAATGACGTCCCCCACGCTTTTACCCTGGAAAGTCGGCGCGGCTTTCGACTCACCGATAGCTTTCCAAAGATAGCTGTCAAGGTAGTCTTGTTGCCCTTTGGACAGTAGATCATCTTGTTTGTCGGTATGTATCTCTACCTTCATTGCCTTTGCTGCCACTCTCGCGAATGATTTGCCAGACGTTGACGGAAGAGTGTCATTCGACATTTTGCCTTGTCAGGTAAATGTTTATCAGCCTTGGATTGGGTCGAGGATGCCGGCATTTCCAAATTCCGTCTCTCGATTTTCCTCTTCTTTGCTTTTCTCCTCTTCCTGGTCGTTGGCACAGAACCCGTTTCGTTTCCGAAAGAGTGCAACCTTACAGAGGAATCCTCTGTTCTGCCACGCTTTCCCGTCTCCATTACAGGTGTCGAAGTTGACGGAGCTTGAGTATTTACCTTAGCTGATGCTTTGGCTTTCGTCGCCTTCTGTTTTCTTCGTTTGATCTGCCTTGCGGATAGACCAACACCTGCTTTCGTATCTCCAATAACTTCAGTCCTTTTACCGGTACTTACCTGATTCGCACCACGTTTAACCGTTGTCAAAGACTTACTCGGTACCAGAGATCCATCTGAGTCTACTGAGAGATTGTCCGCCATCTCCACATCGTCCACAACTTGCTCAGTTGCTTCGGATCGTTTCGGCGACGGTGTATCGCTCACACTCACTCGGCTCTCCATTGGCATAGCCAATGTGCCATGTTTCACCACACTTCGCTTCCTCCGGAACCCCAGTTCCGGTCATAGGGGGTGTGGGGTTCGGGCCTACACATCCGATGCCCGAGACGGGAGGATTTCCCGAAAGTGGGTTACCTCGTGCAGAAACATCCATCGTTAACCTCCACATAGTAGAAAAATGCATTTTATACCTCCTGCCAGGTTGTCGGTACGGTACTCTCCACATAGTACTTGGGGGGCCACCAATTCCACCGTTCCGCGGATGGGTGGATACCCAATTCCTATATGGAGCTGCCCTCTTAGTTCGTCATTTTGTCAATAACCTTTTCATATTCAAATATTTATAAGAAACCTTAAATCATCTTGTTTGTCTCAGACTCATCTGATAATCCTGTAGGCGCTACAAGGTTGTCCACCCTCACTCACCGATCGTACAAATATCATACCCAGAATTTTATCAACCATTTCTGGTACGCTGCCCTCAAAGGGGCTTTCGCGCACAAAAAAAAAAAAAAAAAACAAAAAAACGAAACTAAAAATGTTTATTGAACAAACAAAATTTAAATTTCTTCCATTTTTTCGAAAATATTTCCTATGCATCTGTTTGGATTTCTTTGACATATTAGTAAGAAGGCAAGGTGAGTTCCTTCGAAAGATGGCTCTTGATAAACGAATTGTTGGACTTATTTATTTATATCTTCGAAATCGGCGGGAAGTAGGTCGGAATTTGTCGCCATTAGAAAATACCTTGTCGTTTATAATTTATTATCTCTGATGTGCTTGAAATTCCCAACTTTCGATTTAAAATACGATATGTCACATACAATCATACCCATTTACAGCATTTCCTGAATTGTCGCCATATCCGGTTACGCAGATCGATTTGATTCAAAAGTATTTCATGAGTCTTAAATAAGCTAAGATAAGGAAAATCACTTTCCTACCAGCTTTAAGTGCATTTTAAGGGACCAGATTGTCAGAGTATATATTTTTGAATAAATTAACCCGAGTTAAGAGTTATACGGCCGCACCATTTGCAACAACAGAACTCTGTTGAAATACGCTTAGAGGTTAGGAAGTCTAACTGCTAGCAGACTTATCACAAAATATCCCTCAGATCTGCCTATCCTCAAGGAATAAAATGATCCATGCTAAGCTCGGCACACCCAACTTTAGTGGTGCTCCAATATGAAATACATTTACCAATACCCAATAAGAGATAATGGCGCGCATATTTTAACCAAATCCAATACGATAAATTCAGAACCTAGATATATGAATTTAGAATAGCGCGGCTTCCGCACATTTTTCTTTTTTCTCTATAAGCCCCGTTGATATTAAAAGAATTGTTAGATAGTGAATGCATTTAACTGCACGCACTTCGGTTAATTTTTTTAGCACCTTGAAGAGTAAGAGTGTTCTTTTTTACCTACCAAGCCCAATGAGGTTTAAATGCCGGCTAAGAAATTAATTATTTGGGATGATCCAGTTTGTTGTTTAAAATAATTTATCTATCAGCGATAAAGACGGAATTGGTAGGCTTCAGTGCAAGTAACAAATTAAATATATCTATGAGCTTTTTCCCTGATGTCAAAACTATTGTACTATTACAAATCTGCTTCTCAGCTCTACTGATTCTATGATACTATTCTATGAAAATCTTCGAAATTATCTAAGCTGGAATCAAATTACTTTGAGGTCTTATCTTTAAATATTATATTTGAGTAATTGTGAACCTCTAGTCGGAAAGGTTTTGTAACCATAGACTTAATAAATGCAATGAAAAATTAAATAAAAATGAAATGAAATGAACATAAAAATGAAATGAAAGTGAAATGAAAAGAAAATGAAATGAAATCAACTGAAATAAAATAAAAATGAAATGAAAATTAAATAAAATAAAATGAAATGGAATTAACCTCTGAACAGAATTGCAGCGGATGCTTTCCATTTCAATTCAATTTTTTCAAGATTTATCGGCAATTTTGTTCTTCGGCTCAAAATCGATTTTTTTTCATTATATAAGATTTTTTTTTTAAATGCTCATTACTTAGTCAAAAATGAACCGATTTTAATGATTGTGGAAGCGAAATGATCGTCATTACTTATACGAGCGACTTCACGTAAAAACATTTGCAGAACAGTAATTGAAAATCTTTTATTTTCCAAAAAACAAAAAGTGCGAAACAGGTTTTTTACTCAAAAATTCATTACTCAAAAACAACTCATTTTAGCTACTGGGCTTTCACCTCAATTGAAGTTTGAGGTGTCCTCTTGATTTGGAAAAAGTTATAAAAAAAATACACTTTTTGAAATATTAAATTTCGAAAAAATTTCAATTTTTTCTCTTTTTTGCTAAATAAAAAATGTTCAACTACTTTTTTGCAATTGTTTATACATTAAGTCGCTCGTGTAAGTAATGACGATCATTTTGAGCCCAGAATTATTAAAATCGGTTCTTTTTTGACTAAGTTATGGGCATTTAAAAAAATTTATTTCTTATATAATTAAAAAAAATCGATTTTGAGCCGAAAAACAAAATTGCCGATAACTCTTGAAAACATTTTTTTTCGGGCGAACAAAAAAATACGTGTCTCATTATTTTGACTAGAGAGCAACATATTTCAGTTACATCGAAATCGAAGAACATGACCCGAATAGCCCGGTTGAATTGAAATGGAAAGCATCAGCGGACAGCGGGAAACGGGTACTCGGTGTCAAAATTAAAATACATGTAATAGCATGAAATTGCATAGAATTGCGAGGGGAATTGCGGATTTGTTCTCGTCTGTTTTTTTACAGTGCGAAAATATAGGGTTTTTCAGTAAGAGCGCTTCAACTTTTGAACTTTTTTGAATAAAACACAAACGGTTTGACTTTTTTAACTATTTTTTTTTTTATTATCGAGTTTGAACATATACATTTAAGTATGAAATTCGATTTCTTTTGCATGACCACCGCGTGCACGTTTTACGAAGTCCAATCGTTGAACCCAATTTTCGACCACTCTTTTGCATAAATCGGCCGAAATTCCAGCAATTTCGCGTTCAATATTGGCTCTGAGCTCACAAATCGTCGCCGGTTTGTTACTGTAGACCAATGACTTCACATAACCCCAAAACGGGACGGCTTGTTAAATGGCCGTAATGCTCTTAAAGTAGCAGCAACAGAACGATTATTTTCATAAAAAATTTGCACGATTTGCAATCGTTGCTCAAGTGTGTAGCGTTCCATGATGAAATGTATACTAATGAAGTTTACAAATGACAAGCAAAAAATAAAAAATATTCCGTCGTTCGCCCTCCCTATCGGAAACAAGTTGAAGCGCACCTATTGAAAAACCCTATATTTAGATTCATTTCCATTTTCTGCGCCGGATTAGAGGCTCAGGGTTGCTTTACTGATCATATTATGACAATTTGTCTGTTTACAAGCTGCAGCAGGCAAATAACAAGCAAATAATATTCGATTTGCACAAGAAAACCCCCAAAATATCAATAAATTATAAAGAAGCTGATTTTTCTAATAATGTGCTTCAACGAGTTGCAAACGAAAAGATTTCACTACAAAATTAATTTTATTGCAACCACAAAATATCATCTGAAAACTGTTCCGCAATTGTGTTTAACCGACCGAATTTTCCGACGGAAACAGATCCGCTGTTCACCACCCATCAATACCAAATACCCGCTGCCTGCTCCAATTCTGTTTCGGGCCTAAAATGAAACGAAATGAAAATGAAAATTAAATGAAATAAAATCCTTTGTAAGCCGCTGCATTAGCATCATACCATTTAATTAAAAAATAAATAATTGGCGCTCACAGCCCCTTTGGGTGTTTGGCCGAGCTCCTCCTATTTGTGACGTGCTTGATGTCTTGCCTGTCTTGATATCGCTTCACAAATGGAGGCAAAAGGCTGACCCTATTAGAAACAACTTTTTCTATTATTTGGGGTTTCAGGCACGGAGATTCGAACCTGTGCACTTTTGAATGGTAGTCACGCACCAATCCATTCGGCTACAGCGGCTGCATTAATTACCTAGTTCATAATAAACAAATTTAATTCTGTTTGTGGATAAAATCACCAGTTTTGGACTAGTGCAAAAAGCAACTAAAAATTGATAAATGAAAGTTTCAAAAATATTATAAAATTTTTTTTCTTTAAATATTATATTTAAAAACAACAAAAATTCAAACAAGAAACATTCAAACAACAAAAATAAAAGTATAATATCTGTTTCTCATACAGCTCTAACCCTCCATTGGACACCTTTTTTTAGTTTCGGTTGAGCACCCGGGTCTGGCCGTTTTTTTGTCCTGTTCGAGGATCCTTTTTAAATGGTTATATCCATAAATCGATAGAAAATTAAATTTTAGAAACCTACTTGGAAACTCAAGTCGTTAGCTATAATAGAAATATGTTAAATTTTTGTCCAAAGTCGAAAAAGTCAGTCTGGCCAGAGCCGAGTGCCCAACGCAGGGCTAATTCGGAACTTTGCAACTGGTGCGCAATTCTAGTCTCTCTCAAACTAGTACGACTTCTTCCGTTAAATACCAGTTCATACACTAGAATATTTGCTCACTAGTTTGGCTTTTCACTGTATTGTCATTTTAACTGATGGCGTCTCAGGTTAAAGTTAAGCTAATTCGCATGTTTGCCGCATATTTTCAATAAAATTGTGTCAGATACACATAAACAAATGTCTTATAGCTTATCACTCCCTGAGCACTAGAAAACAATCACCTACATTCGAAAATTATCACTGCAAGTTGGAAGCCACTTTCTTTGTATTCTAAGGAGTGTCAACGCTTTCCGGTCTAATTTTATTTAAGGTTAATGAAAGTGGATTCGTTGCCTAAAAGATTGTGTTACATTGTTGTTGTGCCAGTGAATTTATGTATGTACATATTTGCCAAATGTACTCGTACAAAAAGTTTTTATACTTTCATTTTCACTCCCTCTCCTTTCGCTAACTACGTGCCTACCTGTTATTTTCGCAGTTGCCATGGATGCAGTTATTGGCTTTGGACGCTTCAGGGGTGGAATGCTTTTCAGCAGGTGGCGGATGACAAGTTCAAGGACGTTCGTTAGTTTAGTTATGGGTTACTTTCTTCTTTATCCTCATATATTCTAATTTCTGATATCGTAATCAATTTTCATGATTCCACACTGGCGCCACAAACTGTATTCTAGTTTTCTTTGGATTAATTGAATCTGGCAAAAGTGACACACAAATCCCACATTTCTTCTACTTGTCTTTGTTTTGTGAAACATTTTGTGCGTAGCACAAATTGCATTAGATACGAGTCGTAGGAAAACAATTTTGAAATTTGTAAAATTACATTAAATAAAGCACAAACACGCATTTTGAGGTATGTACACCTATACACTTGTGTTCACAATATTAGCAGCGGGACATATTACGTTTCCACAGCAGTTGACTCTACGTTACCGGAACGACTCGGATTTGTATCTGGCCAAGGACTGTCACTTCAGCAACCTTACCCGCACATTTTAATCCGAATTTTTAGGAAGATTTCGAGTATGCAATTTTATGGCCCATTGCATTTTGGTGGGGGCCTTTTTCATTTTATTAATTTTTTTGTTTTTATTATAGTTTAGTCTGCTACAATATCCAGACTGTGATTGAGCCAAAGTTGCGCGTGTCTCACGAGGCAGTTGAAGCTTTACGTCTGCAATGGGAGGTGGTTGGACTCCGACAATGGCATTCGAATGTCGAGAGTTTAGGAAGGTGATAAGAGGCTCCCGATGAATTCCGTTTTCAATAAGGGCGGGTAGATGTTGAAATCGTCAATCGTGGCGTTTGCTGTGTGGCGCGCAGCGCCGTCCTGCTGGAACCACATGTCGTCTAGGTCCATATGGTTCAATATGGGTCATAAAAAATTGGTTATCATCGTTGTGTAGCGCTCGCTGTTGACGGTGACCGCCTCACCAACGTCGTTTTCAAAAAAGTACGGATCAATGACGCCGCCGGCCCAAAATCCACACCAAACGGTAACTTTTTGAGGATTCATTATCACCTGGTGAGCCTCGTGTGGATTGGTGTCGTCCCATATACGGCAATTTTGTTTGTTAACACAGGTAGTCATCCAAAAATGCGCCTCGTGACTAAAGATGATTTTTCGCCCAAAACTGGGGTTCTCTTCCAAATGATTCGAAGCCCAGTCAGCGAACAAACGGCGTTGTCTATGGTCATCAACTTTGAGCTCCTGGATCAGTTGGATCTTGTACGGGTGTAGACCCAAGTCCCGACGCAAAATTCGACAAGTTGAAGTCTGCGAAAGGCCAAGTTCTTGTGCACGGCGAGGAATAGACTGCCTCGGGTTCTGCTGTACACTTTCACGGACCGCGGCAATGTTCTCGGGTGATCTTGCGTTCCTTGAACGTATGGGTGTTGGCTGATTGTTTACTAACCCGGTCGTCTCAAATTTGGCCACCAAACGTTGAAGAGTCGACTTTGAAGGGCCACCACGTCTACCGAAAAATGGGCGCAATGCGCGCAACGTTTGCGTTAATGAACACTCATTTTGATAATAAAGTTTTATCATGTGAACGTTGTGTTCAATTGTGTAACTTGCCATGATGATTTGGCATAAACAACTGAATAATAAACAAAAGATTTGACAGATGTCACCAAAACAAAATGGCTGCCACAGGGCGCCAAAATCGACCCGCGCCTATTGAAAAACCCTTTATATAATGTCGGATCCAGTACTTGTGTTTGGTCTTAGATCTGGTCTCCTGACTCGCCTAGAAGGTGGGTCGGGCTCTAGCAAATGTTGGCTGGGGTGGCTCCTATGGTAAGATCCAAGCAAAAATTGCTTGCTGAGCATTTTAATGTACTTCTTGACCGGGAGCATAAAAGCCTCGTTGTGAAGGTGTTGCAAGGGAGACATCAGGAGGCGTCTCGTGGCTATCCGGGCAGTACTTTGACAGGTCTGGAGTTTTGTCACTGCGAGTCACTATCTTATGTATACAGTTCTATATATCGGGTTTTTACCGACTAAGGGCTGCCGCCCTCGTCAAATCTTTGTAATATATCTCGTTACTGTTATTGTGAACACAGGTGTAATTATGTAGTTGGCATGGAAATCGCCTGCTGTCTTACAGATAAAAAAAAGTCAAGCATTTTCTAAAGCGTGTTTATGCTGACGATGTTCAGCTCAGCTGGTGCATAAATTGTTTTTTGTTTGTTTTTATTTTCAAATTTTCTTCGCTTGAAAATTAATTTTTATGTTGCGGATAGTCTATGTTTTTATGCACATATATACATACATATACATAAATTTTTGTTGAGCGATGCACTTGCCTGCCTGCATTTTTTTAATTGTGACAATGCAATGCTCTTGTTCGGTGACATCATTTGCGAGCGTTTATAAATAATCTGTAAGAGACTTTATTGTTGGCATTTTGGGGTCATGTGTGAATGTTGATAACTGTATATTTCTAGGTAACTTTTCCTGAGCTTTATGGGTCGGGGTAAGCACTTGATCTACCTTTTCGAGACCCTTGTAAGATAGTGAGTTTTTTGGTTTATTTCGCAGAATTTGCGCTCTCAAATGCCACATAAGGCCGAAAATAATATAATATTATATTTTTATTGATTATCTCACCTTTTTTTTAATTTTGATAATCCCCTTACGCGGGCTTTTTAAATGACTTTCTGACAGAATTATAATTTAGAATCTATAATACATAAATTTTATCTCAATTAAACCATATGCTCCTAGATATTTCAAGATTATCTTAAAAACAAGAGAAAATTATATTTGATTCTCCATCCAAAGTAGCATAACTTTCATGTATGTAATTATAATAGAAATATTTCATATATGACCAAATTCGTTATGAAATGATTTTTCCTTTTCAATATAGCACTCTTCTCTAAACCTTATACACTCCGCAGACTTTTCAAAAGTTGATACCATGCAATTAAGCATGAAGCAGATTTAAGTTCATCATCATCAAAAAACTTGTTTCCTCAAGGATAATTCAACACTTCCACAAATTATAACAGGTGGCGCTAAAGTAATCCTCCTATCAGAAAATGCTATAAATTTTGCGATTGACCCCTAATGTCAGTTCTGTTTTGACATTTGTGTAGTAAACACATGCGAAATACACGTTAATAAACAATGTTGCGCTACACTGCTCCAGAACGCGGAATATTGCTGACTATTTATTTGACCAATAATCGGTCGGTGACTTTGGCACAATGTGAATTTCGTCGCAGATTTCCTCGCCGTTCAACGCCTACTGGTGAAACACTGCGACGTTTAGCCGCTCGCCTCGATGAGACTGGCACAACACGAGATGTAGCAGACCCCGGAGTAGCCGTTCTGCAGGGAATATTGCTGCTGTAGCCGAGGATGTCATGGAAGCGCCGTCGACATCGACCAGACGACGTGACACGCAAATGGGTATCAGTCGACGGTCTTAACAGCGAATTTTGGTACAAGATTTGAAGATGTTTCCGTACAAAGTCCAGACGGTGCATCAGCTGTTAGCTGCTGACCGCCAATCGCGTCTAACATACGCTCAAGCCATCCTTAATCACCACCAAGAGGAAGATGATTTTTCATCAAAAATAATCATGAGTGATGAGGCCAATCCGCGTGTAACCCACGAAGAGCCATTACACCCGCTCAAAGTCACTGTATGGTGTGCTGTTTTCGCTGGAGGATTCAACGGAAATTTTTTCTTCGAAGACGTCGCGGGCCAAACGGTTACTGTGAATGGTGAGCGCTACAGAGCAATGATCAACGAGTTCTTTTTGCCGCAACTTGATGAATTGGGATTGGAAAACATGTGGTTCCAACAGGACGGTGCAACGGCACACACTGCACGTGCCACAACCGATATGCTGAAGGATACATTTCCCGGGCGCCTAATCTCCCGTTTTGGCGATTTTCACTGGCCAGCAAGATCGCCTGATTTGACGGCTCCATGATTCTTTTGTGGGGCTTTTTGAAGTCGCGGATTTATGTCAACAAGCCTCAGACTCTTGCAGCTCTTAAAGACAATATCCGTCAAGAATGTGAGGACCTATCGCCGGAAGTTTTGGCCAAAGTGATGGAAAATGCCATAAAAAGGGCTCAAATAGCAATCAACTGTGGCGGCGGCCATTTACATGACATCATATTGTCGACTTGATGTAAAAAAATTAAAAGACCAAATAAAAAATAATCCACAAGAAGAATCTAAGTTTTTCATTTTTTTTTAAATTACAGTAAAAAAAAATCGTTACTTTTGCGCCACCTTGTATATTCAATATAATATCACATATGCACCCGTCGACAAAAAAACGCCACGCACGCCTTGTGATTATAAATTTTGATATTTTTGAAATTTAATGGTCTACGCGATTTTGAGGAACTTCAAACTTTAAATTTATGGGCTATAAAAATGCATAATCAAAAGTATTTTAAAACACAAAGATTGAAAAGTTGGATATTTTGATGAACAATTTATGAGTTTTTCTGAATTTCGCATACAATGTAAAAGTTTGACCCATATGGCTTTGAACTCTATTTTTATTGTAAATAAGTTAACCCTTTGCGATCGTCAAATTTCTCTGATGAGAACAGCAGTTATTCAGAGCAAATAAAAGTTTTTGGAGTTGTTTGTCCCTTATTTAAAGCAAATATATGGATAATAGAAAACACAGAATTAATTGAAATTTATTTATAGTGTTTAATAGTACAGCTTTCTGCTGATCTCAACTCTACTCATCCCGGAAATCTTTCCTTCCTCTTAATGACATCTTAATGCCACAAATGTTGCAAATGTCGCGACGGCATCATTCACAAAGGGATAAAATTAAAAAAAAAAAAAAAAAGTTTTTTGTCGACACGTGTATATACAGTCGGCGAAAAAATATACCACCACAACATTTTGACAAGTCTTGTATGTATTTTTTACTTAAAATAATATTTTTTAAAAAAATACACTTAATTTTATAATAAAGACCATACTAATCCAAGTTTCAAACTTTTTACAAAATTTATAACATTCAACAAATTTTCAAAAATTTTAATTACAACTAAATTTGAATATCTATACCATAGAGCAAGTTTGAAATCGCTAAAAACTCGCGTTGGCCTTACACATTTTTTTTGTTGCGGTCCTGTGCATGTGTTTTTTTGTATGTGGAAAGAGAGACACCCAACAGCGTCAGTAAAAACCTTGTCAATACTCAACGCGATTTTGAGTCATTTGGAACTTAAATTTTATTATAAAGGGTTTTCCAATAAGAGGTGTTATTCCCGCAAAAGATCAATGGTTTCGTTGCAAGTGTGGCACGTAGCGCCGTCTTGTTGGAAATAAACGTTGTCCAGATCCATACCATCCAATTCCGACCATAAAAAATCGTTAATCATCTCTCGATATGGCAATCCATTCACCGTAATTGTTGCTCCAGCTTCATTTTCGAAAAAGTAAGGTCCAATGACTCCGTCGGACCATAAACCGCACCAAACAGTCACACTTTGAGGATAGAGAGGATTTGCAACAATAACTCTCGGATTTTCTGAGCCCCAGATCCGACAATTTTGCTTGTTGACGAAGCTACCGAGGTGGAAATGGGCCTTATCACTCAAGATGATTTTTCGATGGAATTCCGGATCATTTTCATGCATTTCAACGACCCAATCAGCAAAGACACGACCTTCTTGATGATCGGCCGAGTTGAGTTTTTGTGTTAACGATTAGCTCGCAGACCGGCGGCAACTTCCTTAGACATTGGCGAAAATTGTATCCTGGAAGGTGCATGTTTGAAGAAGAAACCGAATTGCAGGAATGCTATCAAGTATCAACTAATGGTGTTTTCTTTTCTAGTAATAATGTCGCATTTATTTTGCTCTGCGCCAGGACAGTAAAACTTCCGTTTTTTTTTCTCAAAATGCTGCACGTCGCTCAAGAACAGCCGAAAATATTGCTGTTGTAGTCGAAAGTGTTGAAGAAAACTCAGGTTTGTCCATTCCTCGTCGTTCTTTGGAATTAGGCATTCCACAAACGTCATTACACCGTATTTTGCATAAATATTTGTGTCTAAAGGCGACTTTATATGCCTTTCTTTGGTTTCTTCTTCAAAGGATAAAATTTTCGCCAATGTCTGAGGAAGTCGCCGCCGGTCTGAGCGCTAATCGTTTCAATTGTTTCTCTATTTTGCTTGAATGCTATTTATAAATAATTCTTCTTTCTTCAAAAAAGTGCTCTAAACCGAATAAGTCTTTTCCCCTGTGACTTCTTTGCTTGGTGATGAACTTGTTTTTTCTCTATGGCTCCTATCTTTTTCCCGTTTGATTGGTTTAGCCGGTGCTATCCCAAAAGTTAATAAACCAATTTGAATGAAATTTTGAATGAGTACTGAGTTACTAAGTAAAGCTAAGTAAAAAAAATTGCTCCTCAGCTCTCTAGCTGATCCATTTCGCCAAGTTTTAATTAACAGTTCTGTGACCCCAAGAATTTGGTTTTTCATACGAGTGAATGACAAATTAATGCTACGCTTAGCTTGCTTTAAATCAAATATATTTCAGTTGATACCTTAAGCTTGCTAAACTGGAGCATAAAGTAGTTGGATAAAATTCTTAGCAAAGCAGGTACTTTTCATACTCATTAATCATAAATCCAAAAATCTTCTGCCTGCAATGTTTTTTCAAGTAGCGCCGTCTGCTTCACTTGTGGCCACACAGCTGTGATTTGTCAATTTCCTAATATTGTTTATTAATTTTTCGTAGATATGCGCAAATGCTTATTGCTGCATATTGAGAAATTTGGAATTTCTTTCGCTCTTCTGTGAGGAATTAAAAGAGTTGAAAATCAGGTCAATTCAATAAAATGCATCTGTTTTGAACTTCTGTTCGTATTCGTTTGCTGCTGATTTTTAAGAGGGAAATTTGTGCTTGTTGTTGTACTACATGTCTGTCATTGCAAAAATAATAATTGGTGAAATTAGTTCTCCGACAAAATGTTGCTTATTACCATAATTGCAATAAAGAGAAAAAATCCGAGGTCAATTAGTTTTTAGCTGCGAATGCGCTGTGACTGGCTCCCACATATGATAAGAGTCTTAGTAGTATACATTTATGCCGTATAGGGTTTGGTAAACTTACTATACTATATGTAGCAATAACAACAAACAACTGTGTTAAAATAAAGACACCTGGAATTTGCAATAAAGCGATAAAGGTTCAATTATTCATTGCCTCAGCGCTTCAGTATGCACACATAATGCTCCAATGCACTCGTATTCTTCTGTTTGCGACAGTGCTGCACCTGGGATTTATTGTATCTGAATTTTTTATCTACTACAGCCTGTGTCAGAAGAAAAGAACAGGTTTTTTTTATTGTAACATCAAGATATATTTCGTTCTGCTTTTTACTGCGTAATAGTCCCACTCAAGGGCTACGACGCCAGCGCTAACTCAGGTTAGTGTCGTTCGAAACTTTCCCGTAAACGCAACCAAACAAAACTTAGTGAGAAGTAGATGAAGCGTCTCGAGGCGGTATTTTTATGCACACATTCGAAAGGGCCGAAATTTTCTTACGGCTGCAAAAGTGAATAAAAAATCAAAAAAGTTTGTTGTGATATGGAATCAGCGGTATAAAGTGTACAAAAATGTTGATGACTTTTTCGAGTGCGGCTTGAAGCGAGTGATGACAAAAAAGCCGGATAAAGTGATCGTCCCACTTTTTAAGCGAGACCCTTCTTTGCGGCTTCGCCGAACACACACAATTCCTACTAAAAAGAGAATAGGTGTAAGTATCAACACCATCGAACGACCACTGAACACGAACAATTCCTA
This sequence comes from Anastrepha obliqua, assembly GCF_027943255.1. Taxonomy (NCBI): domain Eukaryota; kingdom Metazoa; phylum Arthropoda; class Insecta; order Diptera; family Tephritidae; genus Anastrepha; species Anastrepha obliqua. The sequence goes on from NC_072894.1 coordinate 125,329,082, forward strand.
CCGTCCCACATTATCAAAACCTCTGCTCTCAGAAAAACACATTGAGAAACAACAAAACAAGAAAATCGCGTCACAGTAATGGACTAGCCTTCCCAGTCTTCAGACGCCAACCCCAATGAAAATGTGTGGGGAACTATGAAAACGCATGATTCCGGAAAGCCTGTCCACAATTTATTGCAACTCGTTCGTCAAGTTTGCAAAATCTTCCTCTTTGTCGACGAGCTGCGCAGAAAAGCTGGTTCAAAGCATCCGGGAAGATGCCAGGCTATACCCGACAACGATGAAGACTACACGGCTTATTGAGTAATTGCGACTCGTAGTAGTAGTTTTGTACATACTTTTATGTAAAAAAGGATTTTAAGTATATATCTTTTGTACTTCATGAATAATCGCTGTTCCTTTTTTCTGATACAGACTGTATATTCTATTTTTGTTCTTTTGGCTAAGGGAAATCTTGAAACTCGTAAGGGTTTGAAGGCTGCTTCCTTAAAATTCGTCTGAAATAAATTATCAAATAAATTATCCATTTTAAGATTTTTACTCATCCTTTTGAAAATGTATATCAGGCTCGTTTTTCTATGTGAAGAAAAGGATATCGCCGATATTTTATTGAGCAGGTAAATATCAAAATTCTCTAGATGAGCAGTTGGTGCTGTCGTAAAAGCATAAGCATTAGCCAAATGTACTGGTAAAGTAGAATGGGCTGTCGTTGGAACTCTGGATGAGGGGCCTTCAATTTCCGTTGGACAAGATATGGATTATTAATCTTTTTTAAAGTACTTTTAATTTCATGCCGACCTTTACAGCTTTGTTTTTGTTTTCGTTTTTCGTAAAAAGTGATGTTCTGAGGAATTTGCTTACTTACTAACTGCTATACTCTTTTCCCAGTGTAGCATAGAGCTGACGACAATGGTTTAAGAAAATTAAGAAATTTTAATTATGCCATGACATATATTTTTCTAGCATATCTGGATGTTTCACTAATTCCAATATAGTTTTTGATCTAAAAATAATTATATTTGCTGTTTAAATTATTTATTTATAGATAACTTCCCTGCTGCGACCGCGTGGTCATTTCAAACCGATTGAAAATCAACGGTCAGAGCCATCGGATGCTATAACTGATGAAAGCACTGAGGCAACGAATTGTATTGCCACAACAAAGACTACATCTCCACAAGTCGAACCACCTAAACCACCGACAAAGAACGTAGAATTTATACCGACATTAAATTTCGTGACACAAGAATCTGTTACTTCTGAGTTTGACGTGCAGCATGTGGCCGATATACTGTCGCAGCTTGAATTTGATACGTACAATGATCGAAACGATGATGACGACCACAGCGATAATCACTCCGGGCACACATTTGTAATTGAACGTAGCTGCAGTGCAGAACTTTGCAGCAGCAGTAGCACTAATACTGAGGAATTATTGCGGCAGGAGATCGTCCATTCTTTCCGCACAAATAGTACAGCAGAATCTTCACTTGTCTACGAGCCAACTAGCTCGATATCTATTGAAATGGACAATTTAGGAAAAAGTGCAACAACAGGCACAACGGCAACGGCAACAACGACACCGACAACGACCGATGAAGTGCCTGGGACGACGGCCACCTCGTCTCGTAAGAATAGTAACCCAAGTGCCATCACTTCAGTCACAACAGCCAGTAGTGGCGGTCATAGTATGGAAGAGGAAATTGAAGAAGCCATTGAAATTAGTGAAGAGGACGCTCCAGATTTGTTGGCTGCACGTTCGTTGGAGCTGTCTGAGGCAGCAGGCTATATACAGCAAGTTTTACCAAAGAAGGAAAAAACGAAATCACTTCAGCTTTTTGGTATTGAGACATCCGAAGAGGATAGTTTAGTACAGCCAATTAAGAATGCGGCAAAAATAAATAAGACCAAACAAAATTCCAGCGAAGAAGACGAACTATTCAAGATTGACGACGATCAATTGTCTGGTGGGAAATTAGCACAGCACTTTGTGTTGAATGAAGAGGAAGATGATGACGATTTTGATGTAAATGTACTATTAGTCAAGACTCAAGCACATGCAAATCATGAAACGTCTAGTGATGTCAGTGTTGAACCCAGCAAGAGTGCGACTGATTCAGCTGAGGTGGATTTCGAAGACTTGGATGTGAGCTTACCGCTGGAGAAGGGAGTGGTACATTCGCGACACGATGAAGAACTGATGAGTAATTTTGAAGCTGAACCACGGGAGACGAGCCTAAGCAATGAGAGTACAGCGAATGATGTCTCAGATCTTGTGGATGAACCAAGGCAGGGAGAGGACTCGCTCAAGAGTGAAGAATTACTTATGCCAGGGACTGAATCGACACCGAAATCGTGTGAATATGAGCAAAATACTACAAGTACGTCATTAAATAAATGTTGGATATCCAAGAATGAAAAAGTGAGTGGGCCTCTAAACAATGTTGAAGTTGAACCAACCGAGAGAACCTCTCAAGAGCTCAATAAGCCGATGACAAGCGTATCGCCGGATCACAGTGAAAAAGACCACTCAATTGAAGAGATTGTGGAGAGTAACCATAGTTTCGAATATACTTTAGATGACAAAGACTTGAGCTCTCTAAACCCAAGTTTCGTCTTACACAATGAATCGTTAGTAAATCGTTTGCTTGCGGACACAATGGAAGACCAAATTTTTACTGAAAAGAACGTCACTAAAGAAAGTGCCAATTTAGCTTTACTGGACGATCATAAAACTGTGGACTACGCACGTATTGTTACCGACTTGGATGCAAATGTCACAGAGGCAATGATGAATGCTACAGAATCTGAAACAGTGTCGCAACAGAGAAGCACTAAGTTCGGAGCGCAGAAAAATCAGCAAAAAAGCGCCATAGAATCCAAAACTGTCAACCTAGACGAGACTAAACTCCCAGCATCCTCTCATATTAGTGGGAACAAACAAAATGTGCCATTAAATGAAGCAAACTTGGTGGAAACAAAGCTTGCAGTTATATCAGAAACTTTGCAGCTGCATGGGATGGCTGAAGTCGAAGTGGAACCTTTGGAGACTGTTGTTGAGCACGTGGAAACAAATGAATCCTCCACATTTGACTTAGCCACTAATGCGCTACGAGAGGCGCTGATGAATTTGATTGGCAGTAAAAATCAAATTACTAGTGTGTCACCGGAGCTTGAAGTACCATTCAACGATGATGATGACGATGACACGTCATTAGAACTTATGAAATTACGCATTATGGCTATGAAACACCAAAGCAAAGATCAACAAAACTATATTTCCCTCAATGATGTAGCCACTGTGAGTACCAACGTCGGTGGTGAAGTACAGGTCATTAAACCAATGGAGCGTGTGCCCTTAGGTGACTTTACAAAGGATGTACTCGAAGATATTACCGAAGAGAGCGAGCGAAATTCGCTTTCGACAGCTGAGGAACATCGCTCGTTGTCAATGGAACGCTCAGCGACAACTTCAGACGAAAAAGATGATAACAAAACACTACTTGCCGAAGTGGAGGCCCAAACGGCAGACTTAGCGACCACTTCGAATAGTATAGTTAGTTTGAATATGCTGCAAATGCTGGAAAACAAGGTATCGGAGTTACAAGATATGGTGGCGGGCAAAGATGCCTGTCTGGCTGCGCTTAACTTTCAATTAGAAACATCACAAAGGCGTGAATCAAGTGGCGCTAATTCTGTCGAACAACAATTAGGCTCAGGCAGAGACACCAACAGCTCGCTGGTGACAAATTCGACTGAGTATCGCACGTTTCAGGAAGAATTTGGGGGGCCGGTAAGTGCAAAAGCAAATTCAAATAAATATTTTGAAGTAACAGCTAAAACTTAAATTAAATATTTTCAGGCCATGGATATATATATGGAATTATCGAGGCGGGATGAGCTAATTGCAAAACTGACAGATTCTCTCCAACAATCGATGAATGTTCGTGAACAGTTGCAAACGGACAGCGACAAACTCACTAATGAGGTTCAATTGCTCCGCAAGCAACTATGTGATGCACTGGATACACTTCGTCGACCCACCTGGCCCCGTGCCGATCTCGATAGCAATTGTGGCCAACGCATTTCGGAGATTTCGATGGATTTGATCAGCGAGAGTGATGACGATTTAGAACGTAATTTCTTCACAGACAACGAAGATAAATATTCACGTAATTCGCGTGAGCGTCAACTGTCAGTGCCGCGTCAAACAGCGGAGATGTATGGCGGTGCTGGTGATATGGAGGCGCCCGAATGGTCACAACCGCCGTTTAGCAAGCAAATTGAACAATTTCAGAAATACCTTAGCCCCGGTGAGGTGCGAATTTTTTTCATGGTCCAAAAAAAATTCGATGACTACTTGAGCCAGGAGCTGGAAAAATGCAAATTGAAGTGTGAGCTTGACCAAAAGGAGATCATTGACCAGCTTGAAGCAGATAAACAGCGAAAAGACGTTGAAATTAAGAAATTACTAACGTTGCGTGAGGAACAGGACTCGAAACATGCTAAAGAAGTCGAAGAGCTGCGCAAATATTTTGAGACTAAATGTGCAGAATTGGAGAAACAGTGAGTTTTTACTTTTAAAATTGTTGACTGCTTTTTTGATGCTAATAATATGCATGCCCCTTACAGGTTTTCGGACGACGTGTTTTCACAAAAATCGCAACACCATACCGGAGATACCTCTTCGTCAGAGGGCTCAGATCCAGAGCCAATGCCCGAGGAAATTGCGCCAGTACCCACTACATCACGCTCAAAAGAGCCTTCGCCCCGGAAGCGAACTCGTGCAGCGCTTCTGCTTAGTCCCAGCCACCGTCAAATTACGCCGTTTACGGATACGTTCAATGAGGATGCCAATGTAAGCTCTTTTAAATATTAATCTTTATAACATTTTCATATTCGTTTTTCACAATGGTTTCGTAGGGCTCCGTGGAAGCCACAGAGTTGAAGGCTTTCTATCAACAGAAAGTTCATGAAATACAGCGCACGCATGAAGATCAACTGCGTAAAGTTACTGAAAAATTAAAGTATTATGAAAGTCGCTATCCGGAGGATGAATTTATGGTAAGTATTTTAGGCATGTGTATGCACCTAGCGTGCTTTGTATCTGTTATTGTTGCAACAATGCAAAGTACTAAAGTACGCAGAACGCTGAAAACTGCGTTATATAAAATGGTTTTTGATGATTACTAGGTTGATTCCACTGTTAGGACCTGAAGTTGCTCTTAATACTTAAATCTTAAATAATTTGTGTATAAAATCCGAATTTAGCTGCGAACGTGCAACGAGAAAACCTCATTAGAGAAGTTCTGATGATACCCAAGAAATAAGTAAAGTTTTTTTTTCCCAGAGAGGTAGTGCATCAAAGTGCAAGATTTCCATAACGACGAGGAAATACTCGTATCAAAGAAGGTAATGTTTGATGGGATCAAAGCAAAATAGTATACGAGGGTGTTTTAAAAATTCAGTGCGAAATAAAAGCTACTTAATTTTTTGGGGTAAACCTTTTTTTTTTAGTTTTTCGACATAGTCTCCTGTCAGGCTTATACACTTCGTTCAACCCTGTTCTAGTTTGTTGATCCCTTCCGAATAATAGGATTTGTCAAAGTCTGAAAAAATAGCCATTCGTTTCTGTCATCGCCTTCTCGTTTGAATAAAATCTTTTTCCCGCTAGCCGTTTCTTCAAATTAGGAAACAAATAGTAGTCCCAGGGAGCTAAGTCTGAAATATAAGGGGATTCGGATCGAATTGGTCGCTACATACACATTCTGCTTTCTTGTCCCAAGAAAAATGTCTCCTTATTATATTCCCGACATTACGAAAGTATTGCTATACGGCCTATGAAAATGCTGAGTTTTACATATGAGAGTAGGACAAGAAAAATTCAACAGCTTCAATGTCATTTTTCGTAGAGGGGAGAAGTGCTATACGTTCGCCTGCTTAAAGTAGAACTTTGTTTTTTCGATGGCTGAAGTAAGATTCAAAATACCTTCTCACTTACAGCGATCGCTCTCTACTGCGTTGAGTGGTGTGGCCACTAAAACAATCCCTTCTCTCCTTCTGGAAGACGCCTTCCCGAGAATACTTTCTGCATTACCTCGGAAGGGCCTAGCTTTAATGCCATAGGCTCATCTTCTTGTGTCTTTGTCTGTTAGGCTTCGCTTTGTTTGAGTGTGTCAAGGTATATCTTTTTTTTTTCGAAGAACGTCCTCGATGAATCTACGCGTTCCGCATTCCAGTTGTTCTCGCGTCCGAGCATTTTGCTGCTTATGTTGCTTGGCGCGATGTCGCCAATCTGCATCTCTTTCCGCGAGCCATCTGTCACAACTAAAAAACGTGTTTTCTGTGTCATCGCTCAGAGCTTTGCAGTATATAGGGATCGCGGACCTTGCCCATGCGGTATAGGTATCACTGGGAGTATCCGTGGCCTGAGAGGAACTGAGTTAAGAAGTAATTCACTTCCACGAAGTTCCTTTGGACCCATTTGTCTATTGAAGGAATGAGTTTCGTCGTCCATCTACTACTCTGTTCAGTGTCCCAGAAAGTAAAGTAGTTTGAGAAAAGAAAGCGCCACCCTATAAATATGGTTTGCTAGCTAGAATAAATGCGACATTATTCCGTGACATTCAATATTCAGAGAGTAGACAAATAAAATATGATAAGTTTCTGCAATGCAACAATGGAAGTCAACAAAGAGAAAATGTGATACATTTTACAGTTTTTCTTTAAAAAAGGCGAAAATGCAAGTCGGGCCGCTGAGACTGTGAATGGTGTTTATGGTCGATTCCGTTCACGACGTTTCGATGTTAAAGAAAATGTTGATGATGTCGATAAAATCTCAGTAATAAACGAAGTTGGCCGGCATGTTAGTAATCGTTGTATCGTCTAGGAGCTAAAGAACTTTATGGTCGATCTTTAGCTCCTGGATGCAGTTTTAAACCATTTGTGCAAAAACTTTTCGCAAAAAGAATGCATTTCTTTTCCCAAACTAATATTTCGTTGCCACCCAGCCAACTCGACTTCTGTCTGGAGTATTAGCTGTCGGCCCCAGCACCAGAATCGAATGCGGTAGGCCAATCACCTGCCGATCTTAAAACCACCTGTTTACGGAGACCGTTGAAGCCATAGGAAATAGTAATAATATTGCGTTAGACTTTTACCAATAAGCATTATAGGGATAAAGTTGTACACATGTGCGGGAAGCGGACTTTCGAAGTTGGCGCACACATCAATATTTGTGCGAATGTTACCATATCGTGCATAAAATACCACTTCCCTTTGAGTCTTATCATCTCAGTCTTCATATTCCATAGTAATAGTTTTATATGCATAGAAATAAAGTGTAAGTATTGAAGTTTTAATATAATTCTAACCGCATGTCTTTTTGCATCCTTTTTGTGTTTTAACCACATAATTCGAACACATCCATATGTACATACATACATGCAAATCAATCGACACGCAACACGCATAACAACAAAACCAAATATCATCTTATACTCAGTCCGCCCATAAAACAACTGCTTCGTCCACTGATGCTTCTGCAACAAAGATCGCTGCTAAATCGATGGCTGCCAATACAACGACCAATTTGAACACCTCGCACGAGAGTCAGGTGAATCAACGAAATTACAGCAATGCTGCTAATCAGGAATCAGTTTCACTGCAAGTACGTGATTCTAACACATCTTTTATTATCATCGACAAAGATGAACTGAATCTACACAACGAATCGCAAGTTATACAAAAGATAATCGAAGAGTACGAGAGGCGGTTGCAGGAGCAGTTGGCTTTGGCACGCGAAGATATTGTGCGTGAGTTGGAAGTGCAAATACAGGTAGGTGCCGTAACAAAGCCAAATAATCACGATTAATTTTGTTACATTTCTATTTAATATAATATAAAAATGTATGTCATTACCTCATGGAAGGAGGAGGATGAACAAACTAATCTCATCTAATCAAATAACTGATAATCCAAGTACTAATTTTTGCGCTAAGGAAATGCCCTACCAATCGCACACACTTACAGTGGTGGCCTTATAATTAGAAACGAGATAGCAGCATTTGATTTAACTAATACAATTTTAAAATTTATGTCGCCACATCATTTTTTTTTAATAGAAATAATACAAAAACAAGTAGTCTTTCAGTTTAACATACTACAATCCTAAAAACAAAAAATAAACTTAATACTAAACACAAATTCATCTTGGTCAAATAATTAGAAACGACAAGGAAAACTTAAAAATATCTTCAAAAAGTTCTACAAAATTAGCATAATTTTAATATTTTGTGGGATAACCCTTATTTTTTATAACATTTTGCAGTCTTCTCGGCAAGCTTTGTATTAAATTTTGGCAACTTTCAACAGATATACTCTCCCAGCTTCGCTGCACCAATTGAAACAATTCATTATTATTTCTCGGACTTTTGTCCTTGAGATCTCGTTTCACAATTGCCCATAAGTTCTTAATTGGGTTGAGATCAGGACTTTGCGGTGGCCAGTCCAAAACATCAATATTTTGATCCAAAAGCCAACGCTTTACTAACCGTGAATTGTGCTTTGTGTGAACCGGCATGTTCTCAAAGGAATATGGTTCCATTACATTTTCCAGAATGCTTTTATATTGATGTTGTTCCATGATTCCGTCAATGCGCGCAATTGGGCCCACGCCACGCCAAGAAAATGCTCCCCAGATCATAATAGATCCGACACGGTGTTTCACTGTTTTCACAGTATACCTGGGGTCCAAAGCTTTGCCTGGAGGAAGCCTCACATATGTTTTTCCATCAGATTGGAATAAATTGAATTTCGATTCGTCACTCCAGAGAACTCTATTCCAGAATCTTGAATCTATTTTGAGCATTTCCTTAGCAAACCCTAACCGCTTCATAATATTTTTTTTGACACATGCGGTTTTTTTTGTGCGATGCACCCACGTAGTCCCGCCTCTTGTAAGCGCCTTCTTATCGTCCGAGCGGAGACTTCTACGTTTAATTGTTCTGCAACTTCGGCTTTTATATCATGCGAAGACATAAAAGGGTTGCTCCTGCTGGTCCTACAAATATGCCTATCGTCCGCTGGAGTTGTTTTTCGAGGTCTAGGCTTCCTGGCTGGGGTTTCAAAGTTCCTCGTTTTTTTGTACAAATGAATTGCTCCGAATACCATTTTTTTGGAGCAGCCAAACCTTTGTGCGATAGCCGACATTGAAATTTTTTCCTTTTTGAAACACTGTACAATTAGCTCCCTCAATTTCGGGGAGCATGACTTTTTCTTACCCATTCTAACAATTGAGATGAACTAAAATTAGAAAAGCTAATCTATGGATTTTTTCAGTATACTTACTTTAGCACTAACTCCAAGATAAATATAGAAAATTTAAGAAAAAACTGCGCGTTTCTAATTTTGTGGCCAGCCAAGAAACACAATCAGAGAAACAATGTGAATTTTTTCAGGAATCAACCATCAAATATCAACGTGTTTTTCTAACTACAATGTTCATCGCCTATTCTAAGAATAACGGTGCTCATAATTCACAGCGCACGTCTTCCAAAAATATGCACAGTGATTTTATTTTTCTTAGCACATCGTTTCTAATTATAAGGCCACCACTGTATGTATGTAGATGTGTAAATATGTATATGTATATGCGTGCTTGCTTGTGTGCAATTCTGTACTTGAAACTTAATTTTAAAACAAATCGCTTGCTCATTATTTTCAAATTTCGTTTTTGTTTTTAGTGAATCATCATTTTTGTTGTTGTCATTACAAACATATGTACATATAAACATATTCACCCATAGGTCGCCATGCTTCCTTTAACACTGCTCGTGATTCATTTAGCATCCCATGCATCCACCTTTCCCGTTTATTTGCCTTTTTTAATGCTTCTACTCACACATCTAATTATTCCCTTTATATTTTTTGTTTTAATTGCGCTATATTTTTACAGCATCTTTATTTGAGTGCGTGAGAAATTTGCGTTGCGCTGTGCTCGGTTAAATATTTATTTGATGTGTTGCCAAAAAGTGTGGCGTTACGTGCGGTCACCATGACTTTAAGAATTGAAACGAAAACATTCTTAGTGCTAATGTCTTCACATGCGATGGCCCCGATCTACTTTATCTCAACTGGTCGAGGGCTATCTATTTATCTTATCTTAAACGCCGGGGGAAAAACTGGATGAACTACTTAATATCGTACTGACTCAACCAAGCACATCACATGAGACGGCGCAAAAATAACAGCCCAGAACCATGTCCGATGGAAGAGTTTTGTCGACGCCCTATGTTTCCGAGCGGAATGAACAACCATATAAAAAAAAAAATTAAGCCTAAGTTATGTGCGTCTGACGAGGTAGTTGAAGGTCTTCGTCTGCAGTGGATAGTGGTTGGACTCCGTTAACGGCGTTCGGAGGCCGGGAATTAAGGAAGGTGGTGAGAGTCTCCCGATGAATGTCGTTTAATGTCTGTCTATATACTGCCGCTCCAGTAGTTGCAGTCAGGTTTGGTGCTGGACATCGTCAGTGTAGTCGAAAAGATCCCACCTGATTAGTCCTCCTTTGTGGCAACTGTGATTGTATGTTCATTTTCGGTGGGATACCGTACCCCAAACAGACTGGGGCGGCAGCCCTTGGTCGGGAAAAACCCAAGTCATTCCGGTAACGTAGAACCGGCTGCCATGGGAATGCCTATTTTCGGTCTTTTGGAGTGCTTCAAACCTGGTTGATTGTTCTATTGTAGTTCCCTAGAAGCTCATTTCTCTTCCTTTGTCAAGGTGGACCGGTATGAACGCCTTGGTATGAACGAAGAATGTTGGAAGACAAGATTTCGTTTTATGCCCAAAAATAAAAGTTTATTCAAAAGAATTCTAGCAAAAAAAATTTTCTCTGCCTTAAAATTTGAATTGGTATATCTTTTTGGTCCATATGCCGACTTGATGTGCGTTACTATTTAGATAACGAGTTATAGACATTAACCAGCTAAAGCGCCATGAAAATCTATTTCGTAGTTTCGGTCCATTTTTAAAATGGTCCAAATTTATTCCATAACATTTCCTTTCTTCGCCTCCGGTGAGTCTTCTAAGGAAATTTTTAATTTACCTACATGACTTTTTTTATTATACTTAAGTATCATAGTATGCCATATACAGCTATGGACAGAGAAATAGCGCACCTACCCACAATAACGTATCATGATGATTATTTTTACTGAATGACCTAGTAAACAGTTATTTTCGCACAAATTTGTTCTTTTATTTCAGTAAAACCAAAAAAAAGAAACACAAAACAAATAACAATTTGATATCCACAATTGTAGGGAGCTCGAAAAAACCGAATTTATTACATTTTGAACTGAACACTAAAATAGCGAACTTTCATCAATCTTCACCGAACAGAAATTAGATGTTTCAAATTGGTAAAATAAGCTTATTAATCACTTATCTGATTAGTATTTTGTTGAGTATTCATTATTTTTTAAAATCGCACACACTTGAGATCTAAACTTTTCATTAACTTTTTGGAATTTCTCCAAAGGAATAAAGTTCCATGCTTCCTGCATTCCTTGTCATAGTTCATTTGCATTTTTGAATTTTTTTTTGCCAACCTTGGCTTTAATATCGTTCCACAGCTTTCCAATGGGGTTAAAGTCGGGGTTACTCCATAACTGTATTTGTTTTTGTAAGCCAATTTTTCTTTTCTTTTGCTGTATGCTTGGGGTCTTCATTATCGATGAGAATATCAAGACAAGCAAACTTATCTATATTGACATTTATTCTCACTATTGGTCCAACTCCATTCCAAGAAAATTAGCCCCAAAATTTTCAATTTACCCTCACCATGCTTTAAGCTCTTTTTTGTGTACCGGGGATGAGATCTAGTTTTTTTTTCACTATGAGTAAAATTCTTCCCATCAGGACCAAAGATATCGCACCCTAAATACAAAAGGGTCACAACTCAAAATTTTCCACACTCGAGCTTGACTTGTTTACAGTAGCACAGAAAACAAACTATGTGACATATCACGCTGAAATTTGCCATGTAAGCTTATAACAGTCCTACCAAAAAACAAAAAATTTATTTTTGCCATATGTCATCCGCGGACCGTTTTATTGATAACGTCTCTTTCATATTTGAGCAGAAGGTACATTTTGAGTTGTGACCCTTTTGTATTTAGGGTGCGATATGAACTTTAGTTTTGTTCGCAAAAATGATATTTTCCCAGAATTTTACGTCTTTGCTTTTATGGGCATATGCCTTGACAGTAGCGTGTTTTTTCTGCTGACACGCCCATATAATTTATTTTCATTAAGACGTCTTAGCACAAGTCTGCTTGACATATTCAGGCTACATTCCTCAATTATTTTCAGCGTTACCTCTCGAGAAGACTTAAAAGGGTCCAGGTTACGTTTCTTCTTGATGGCCTTGTCCTGCTGTATTGTCATTTCGAGTCAATAGTGGCAAGAAGAAACATAAAAAAAGGCATAAAAATATATACATACATACATATAAATCTTCTAAGACACCATACACCATAAGTGCGTAGTTTCCCTGTCCATAGCTGTATCACGATTGATTCACTTGTATTTTATCTGGCCTCGTGAGACTCGCATAACATTGGCTCAATCGCGATCGGGCTAGCTTATACTCCTACTTATCGAAAATCCACCTCAACATACTCTATAAATGTGAAGGCAACCCGTCACCACATCACAATTCACCTAACACCCCTCTTCCTCTTGACCCAACCTGAGGAAACAGCATGTTTCCTGGGCCTACGGTTAGATGAGTTAGACAATGGCGATCGGTTACTACAGCGCACTGGCATAACCTAGTGAACTGCTACAAAAATAACATTGTTTTCTTCTGAATCTTTCGTAATTTCATATACTGGAATGACATCCGCTATATGCATCTGATTATACTCCGATTGTTCAGTGATCGAATGCATTTTATAATTCTAAAATTCTTTTTATTATTCATGTTTTTTATTCTTACAATTTCTCAAATACAATATTTCCAAGAAATCGTTCGAAAAAAAAATAGTTTTGTGAATTTGAGGGGAATACTCAAGTCAGACAAACCGGAACAAGCAACAGAAACTCTTTCAACTTTTTATTATTTTCTAGCGATTTAACAACATCAGAAGTGCATTAAACTTTTATTTTTATTAGATGAGTGACTCTTCACAGGCAGTAAAAAAGCATAATCAAATGCTTTACAAGCAGTTGCTCCTAGGATGTTGCGGCAGAAATCATCAAAGGCAATAATGCTGCTGCTACAAAAACAACTTTGTTGTCAAAACATTAACACTTGCATTGACGCATAGAAATTGATTTTAACTCATCCACTGCTGCCGAAACAAACATACCCGTCGGTTATTTGCCTCGTGCATGGACTTTTTTTGATCTAAAAGAGAGGTGTTTATTTCCTCTGTTCCCTTTAAATTTTTCATTGCTATTATTTTGGACTATTTTTGGTATTCAAGTTCTCGCGTGTTATCTCCTCATTTACCGAAATTTGTGTGCAGCAATCCCTTTTTTAGTAGTACATACGTACGTTATATATTTTATTTTACTTTATTTATTTATGTTTTTGGTGCCAGTAGCGCATATCAAAATATTTACTATTACTTATTGTATGAAACAGGCGAGTTATGCTCCAGTTTAGTCTTCGTTTATTTATTTTTTTTGGGTAAATTCAAATAGTTGAGTGCTCGATCTAGAAAGAAAGGCGTCTAAGTTATTAAATTCGTTTGACAAACATTAAACAATTGTAAAAAAATAGAAAATAAATAAAACAAATAGGTATAGAATTGGAATTGAGTTACAGGAGGCAGAGATTATTTTTTGTTAGGAGTATTTATCGAGCTCAATGAAACTTAGAAGAAAAACATTTTAAGTTCTTACGTATGTAACTTAAGGGGGGACCCTCATTTAGACGGTCGAAAAATGCATCATTTTTGGGAATTTTTTTCTCAGGTAAAATAACTTCAAACGTTTTGTAATTCATAAAGTACTTTAATAAATGTCTTGACTGTCTACAAAAATTTTCGGAGAAGAAAAAAAACATTTTAAGTATGGAAATATACACCTCGTCCATGGCACCTCATTCTATCTGTGTACATTCTAGCGCTCTGAATTTTTTTCTGAAATAAAAAAACCAAATTTTTTTTAAAACTTTAGGATAATACCTTCGATGTGACATTTTGATTTAAAAAAAAAATTTCGAAATTGATATTTTTTACCCAGTTTTATGTTAAAAGTGATTTTTCATGCATAAAAATTGACTTTAAAATTACAAAAAAATATGAAAATCTTTTTTTAAAAAAAAACACTTAATGTCACATTGAAAACAATTTAATTATCTTTAAAATGAGCTATTGTAAAGCCTGATTGGTTCAATACAGCGTTCTCAATTGTGTACACAAAATCGAAAAATGATGTTTCGAGAAAAACGCGTTTAAAGTTTTGGATACAGGCGATCAGGCCATCCGTCGCGTCCTGTTAAAAATTTTGTCACTCCTTCAAAAATACAGATATCGACTTGAAATTTTGAAAGTATATTCTTAAATAGTTGTAGAATAGATTAAAATTATTTCCAAAAAATCGATTTTTTTGACCCGATAAATGAGGGTCCCCCCTTAAATCTGCGATTAGTGGAAATCATAACCGTAACCATAGCAATTAGCTGGTCCGATCAAATACATGGGCGTCACTGTAAACGTTTATAGGTGCCGCACCATAACGCCATAACCATAACCGTATATTGAATTTTGGTTTTTCCCGGCAACCGTAAGCAGCTGTGAAATATGGTACTTTACATTTCTTTTGATATTTGCGATAAAATCTAAAATATCAGAAAATAACGACGAAAAGTGAATTCACTTAGTGAAAATTATCCGTGTAATATTGTCATTAATTATATAATACTTCAGTAAGGCTGCTTATGGTTACGGGGAAAAACCAAAACTCAATAGCTACATACGGGTACGGTTCTGGTAAAGTGCCGAACTGTTCAACAAACATGCCATTTATAAGAGAATACGAAAGCCAAACATTGAAGTGTCGTGTAACTGTTGCCAATTTCTTAAGTTGAATTAAGTCTGCGCTAATTAAGTTTTAAGTAGCGACGATTTTATCAGACCCTTAATCAGGCTCGAATTGTTGTTAGTAGTTCCATGCACATATGAGCATACATTTAGAGTGTTTTTAAGAGCATGAGAACTTAAAATGATGATGGAAAACAGAAAAATTGTTTGAATGGAATGCAATTTTATTATAATCTGGTATTTAATTCCATGGCATTTATTTTCTGAATTTGATACCAAGCATATCGCACCCTAAATACAAAAGGGTCACAACTCAAAATTTTCCACACTCGAGCTTGACTTGTTTACAGTAGCACAGAAAACAAACTATGTGACATATCACGCTGAAATTTGCCATGTAAGCTTATAACAGTCCTACCAAAAAACAAAAAAATTATTTTTTCTATATGTCATCCGCGGACCGTTTTATTGATAACGTCTCGTTCATATTTGAGCAGAAGGCACATTTTGAGTTGTGACTTTTTTGTATTTAGGGTGCGATATGTCTATTCGATCAGTTTATTTTTTTACTACTTTTTCCAATAAAACTTAATGAGCCCAATAAGCCAAAATGCGCCGCAAGTGATGCTCATTTGGGTTCACGAGCTGTATTTTATAAGCACGTAGTCGAAGGACAAGGACGGGCCGACCAGTTGAAAATGACGACGAATCGACATTTCGGCGACTTCGTTAACACTTCGCTCCATGAACTTCGAGAATAGACTTATTCTTTCCAAAGTAAATTTCCACAATTTGGAAACGTTGCTCTGGCATTAATCGATTCATGATGACTTGCCAAGCTTTGTAGCCTAGACAAACGGCGGGGTTAATCGGGATAAACTGGTGCAGTTAATTCTGATTAAAATTGTAGTGTGACAGACGGTTGTTACTCGGTTTGGTAAACAGCGCATTTGTTTATTGGAGGATAGGTTTGTCAGTAAAAGATGGATCGCAGGCGACAAATACTGGTATTATCTGCTCTCATACCAAAAAATAATTATTTATTTTCTCCTTCTCGCCATTTGGTTATGAATGCCTGTTCGTTTCTCTTCGTCCAGGTTGAACGGTTCTTTCAGCTTGCCATCTGAAATTAGAAAAACGCGTTTTTAAACTTAAAAATCAAACGAAAATGGTATAAAATACTTACTCCTGTTGTAATCATCATATTGTTTTACAATTTTGATGCTGCAATGATTGTTTTCAGTCTTTCTTGTTCTTCTCTTTAAAAGTGTCATTATTTTTCATTCAAAATATATACTAACTGTCATTTTTTGGCAAAGTTACCATCGAAAATTCTTCTAGTCCCCTTAAATTATAAGAATTAAGTCCAATTGTCAATCCGCTCAGTTTCATTTAATTCCTGAAATAATTAAATCGTTAATCCTGGTTAACGCCGCCGTCTGTCTAAGCTATTACTTTACGGGAACGTTAAAACTGTTTGCCATTCACAGCTATCAAACCATAGTAATAGATATGGGCAGTTCTCATGCAGCTAAAAAAACACCGGATACATGCAAGTATACACATGTACGTGTAAACATGACAAAAATTATTATTATTTGCAATATCTGACCTTTATACTTTTACTTTTCAATGGCCTGGCCACCTTTCTACGCTCTATACACACATGGATGGTATTTGTGGATTACAAATGGCTTAACATCATCCCCCGGCAATTGATTTTCTATTTTTCTGCTAATGATCATTGCAGAGATCACCAACTTGCTCTGGTCTTGCTCAAAACTGTTCTCTTTACTCTCTCTCGCGCTCGCTCTCTCTCTCTTTCACTCACTCTCGACTTTTGCGCTCTGTTATCATCCAGTGCCAACGCTTTGAGTATTCCTCTCACAGATTCTGTGTGCTATTTTTCAATTTTTTTTTTCATTTCACTTCATTAATAAAAGTTTTCGAGTCTGAGCAAACAACATCAGTACATCGTGAGTTTTGTTTGCGTGCGTGCAAACGTGTTTGTTAAAAGCCGCGCGTACAATTTTAAATGTGTTAAAAAAAGCGTATACGAATGCTTTGAATGTCGATCAAAATAGAGGACAACAAATCGTGTCTATGTCATTTGAAAGTGTTTAAATACATTTTAATAGAATCGCGTGCGGTAAAAAAAAATATAAAATTGTTTTACAAAAATAATTTCATTGAAATAAATGGAGATAAATTAAATATTCATCTTCATAAAACAAACAGCTTCAGAATTTATGTGTAAACTGTGTTCAAATATTGAAAATAAAAAGTTTTATAAAATACATATAAATACGTACATACATACATGTACATATTTGTGGAAAATTGTGGGTGACAGTTCTATAAATAAAACCAAGTACCGGCAAATTCGGCAAAGCGTGCCGATGAATTCTAGTTAACAGCGACAATTTGGCTACGAATTGGTAATATCAAAATTTCTTGAAATTATAAATTTTATATAAATCTAGTTCGCACATTTTCTCAGTTTTCCTTCCAAGGTGATAGTGAATTTTTCGACTGGTTTGCCTCATTTGTCTACCTCTAAAATCGTTGATAGAGAGTTTTAGCTCAAGAAAAATATTGGGCCGTATCATCTTTGGAAATTGTAGTTGATTTTTCTAAAGGTAATCAATTCTAGTCCTTGAGCTCACATAACTAAAATATTGATAATATCAACAATTAAGTATGAAAATGCATGCGTGGGTGATTTTCTGCGTTAGAGATTTTCAATAGGTTTTTCCATAGACTTAATATGTACAGTTGCGCCTGATAAAATTTTTTTGGAGTATTTGTTTTTGCATTAAAATGGCAAATATTACATATTGTTTGCCAAAATAAAATAATATATATATATATATATATTAGGGTGGTCCAAAAATGCATGGGAAAAAATTTATATTAAAATTTGTATGCTGCCGCCCCCCATAATGGTAAAGAATGAAAAATAAAAAGACCCGTATTTTTTTTTTTTTTAATCAGACCATATTTAATGGTGCCGCCGGGGCTTTGAAATATCCCATGTATTTTGCATGGGAAAAAAATACTTTTTCGTAGATTTCATGTAAAAACCTGGAAAATGAATATATTTTAACCGGATACCTCAGTTTCTCTTCATAATTGGTCAGGGAATAACAACCAATTATGAAATAATTAATTTTTTTGTATTAACTATTTTTTATAGAACCCCAAAAAGCCCCCATAAAACGAAAATCTAAGAAAAAATCGAAAAACAATATTTTATATTACTTTTATGAAAATAGTTAATACAAAAAAAATTAATTATTTCATAATTGGTTGTTATTCCCTGACCAATTATGAAGAGAAACTGAGTTATCCGGTTAAAATATATTCATTTTCCAGGTTTTTACATGAAATCTACGAAAAAGTATTTTTTTCCCATGCAAAATACATGGGATATTTCAAAGCCCCGGCGGCACCATTAAATATGGTCTGATTAAAAAAAAAAAAAATACGGGTCTTTTTATTTTTCATTCTTTACTATTTTGGGGGGCGGCAGCATACAAATTTTTTTTTGGACCACCCTAATATATATATATATATATATATATAATTGGCGCGTTTGAGCGCCTTTTTTGGGTGTTTGGCCGAGCTGCTCCTCCTATTTGTGGTGTGCGTCTTGATGTTGTACCACAAACGGAGAGACCTACAGTTTTAAGCCGACTCCGACAGCAGCGCAGCTTTTTCATGGCAGAAATACACTCGGAGGTTTGCCATTGCCTGCCGAGGGGCGACCGCTATTAGACAAAACGTTCTCTTAATTTTGGTGTTTCACCGAGATTCGAACCTACGTTCTCTCTGTGAATTCCGAATGGTAGTCACGCACCAACCCATTCAGCTACGGCAGCCGCCGTAAATATACATATCTTCTGCTCAAATATGAACGAGACGGTATCAATAAAACGGTCCGCGGATGACATATGGCAAAAATAAATTTTTTGTTTTTTGGTAGGACTGTTATAAGCTTACATGGCAAATTTCAGCGTGATATGTGACATAGTTTATTTTCTGTGCTACTGTAAACAAGTCAAGCTCGAGTGTGTTCGTCTCGTTCATATTTGAGTAGAAGGTATATCCTTCATAATTAGGAAAACGTGCAAATAATAAGTAGAGAACTGGAAAAAAAATGTATAAATAAATATGTGGGAAGCGAGACATTTTCAACGGCAACTGTATTTAAAATTTAAAAACCCATTAATTACAAAATACAAGGACTAAATGAAATGAGCTAACGCAAAGTTGGCCCGCTTGTCTTTCCACTACCCCTTCAGCGTGTGATAAACGTCAAGCTCTCAAAATACGCTGCTTTTAAATTGTACTTGCCATATAAATATGATTTTTGGATTCTGTAATATACTCGTATACATACATACAGAAGCAATTATTTAAATAAATTTTTTATATAGGGTTATTCAATAGGTGCGCTTCAATTTTTTTCCGACAGGGAGGGCGAACGACGCAATATTTTTTATTTTTCGCTTGTCATTTGTAAACTTCATTAGTATACATTTCATCATGGAACGCTACACACTTGAGCAACGATTGCAAATCGTGCAAATTTTTTATGAAAATAATCGTTCTGTTGCTGCTACTTTAAGAGCATTACGGCCATTTTACGGTCCATTTAACAAGCCGTCCCGTTTTGGGGTTATGTGAAGTCATTGGTCTACAGTAACAAGCCGGCGACGATTTGTGAGCTCAGAGCCAATATTGAACTCGAAATTGCTGGAATTCCGGCCGATTTATGCAAAAGAGTGGTCGAAAATTGGGTTCAACGATTGGACTTCGTAAAACGTGCACGCGGTGGTCATGCAAAAGAAATCGAATTTCATACTTAAATGTATATGTTCAAACTCGATAATAAAAAAAAAAGTTAAAAAAGTCAAACCGTTTATGTTTCGTTCGAAAAAGTTCAAAAGTTGAAGCGCTCTTACTGAAAAACCCTATATAAAGCAAATATTCATGCAAAAGTTAATTCAAATAAATTGAAAAGTGGCAATTTTCTCCTTGGCAATACATTTTCACAATATTTTTTATGCCGCTTCGGGTTTTCCCCAAGTTGGCTTTCTGCAGTCATTGTTCGCCGTTATTCGTTCTATTTATCAGCGATATTTGAAAAGAAAGCCAATTTTCATTTATGTGCAGATGGATTCAAAATGTATGCAGTAATAAGACCTGACGTGATGCGCTTGTTGTTCAAAGGGGCTTTGTTGAACTTTATTTATGGAATGTGAAGAATGTGTGAAGATATGCTTCTTTTTGAATTTAAATTATATATACAAGTAAATAATTTTCTAAAGTTTAACTCTTCTTTGAATGTTAAGAAAACGACTAGTTATTTATCTATTAATTTATTTATTTACATGAGAATCAATTATGAATAATTAATCCACAGCCAGCTTTCAGATAGAGGTTACTTTAAATTTAATAAATACTTACGCGCACACACATCTAAAATGTTGCACAACTTTAGGAACTTGAAGATATCACTGATGCTTCTAGAAGGTTGGACAGCTTCGAGTTACCGCATATCGTCAACATCCATACCTTATAGGGCCTCTTTGTTGCTTATGGAGGGCATACAAAGTTGGTTATATTAAGCGATCAGCAGTTCAATCAAGTTTTCCTTAGGCCAACAGTTTCTACTTTAAAATTTGCAGAACCCACTCCACCATACTGTTAAATATTTCCCTTTTTTATTATTTTTATATATAGTATATGTATATTAGTTTGGGGAAAAAGAAATCCATGTTTTATGGTCGATCTTTATCTCCTGGGCGATGCTACGACTACTAACATTGTTAACACTCTGTAACTCACACTCAATGGAACAAACAAAAAACAGCAAAAGAATTTTTTAGTGTGAAATGTCACCTTGATAAAAAGCATAAACTTCAAATAGATTGATAGATACTTTACGAGATATCGACCACTACAGTCATCGACCGAGAAAGTAATGTATTTCCTTTTCACAAAACTAATATATAAGTATGTATCATATCATACATCAGCTATGGAAATAGCGTATTTATAGTGTCCTCCATGCGAATTGTTCTTTCTTAGAAGACTAACTGATATTCGTATTTACCATATTTTTCTGTTAATGTTATGCTATGAATAACTTCTCTTTAATATCGGACAATAAGTCCTGCTAACATTAATGTTTCGATTTGCTATATTTCACTCGAAATGCATATTAACGCCTTTTCATTCATTTCAATCATTAGTTAAAGAGTTACATCTAATTTTTTCGGTAAATTCTTAGTTGTTATAATTGCAAATATAATTGCTTCTTTTAAAATCGATATTGTGCACGAAAATGGAAAGAAAAATTGAAAAGAAAAACATTATTTGCGACCTTTACGAAAAAGGTACGAAACAAACAAAAATTGCAGAAATAAAGGGTTGTTCAGGTAAAATGGTTTACAATGGTATTAAATGTATTAGTGCAGACAAAAATATGCTTAAAAGAAAGAAAGTTCGAGAGAATCTAGCGCGAAATACTACAATACAGCAGGACAAGATCATTGTTAAAAAATGTAGGCGAGACCCTTTTAAGTCTTTTCGAGCGGTAACGCTGGAAATAAATGAGAAATGTGGCCTGAATACGAGTATATCAAGCAGACTTGTGTGAAGACGCCTTAATCAAAATAAAGTTTATGGGCGTGTCAGCAGAGAAAATCCGCTACTGTCAAATAAAAATATGAATATGTCGTTTGCAAATGCCAATAGAAGCGAAGACGTAAAATTCTGGAAACGAATACTTTTTACGGACGAAACTAAAATTAGTATGATTTAAGCATGGACTTTACGATGGAGATTTTTGCTCATAGTGGAAAAACCAGGAGTTCGAACCCCGGCACACAGCAAATCGCTTAAAGAATAATGGGGGTAACTTGAAAGTTTGGGGATCATTTTCTTGACAGGAGTTGGACCAGTAGTAAGAATAAATGGCGGTATAGATAATTTTGTTATCTTGATACTCTAAAAAACTTGATGGAGCCATATTCCTTCGGCTACAAGTCACTAAACAGGTTATTCATGGCTGATAGCGATCTCAAGTATACAGCAAAAGTGGTAAAAAATTAGTTTTCCAAAGAATAAATTTCAATTTTGGAATGGCCAGGGCAAAGCGCCGAACTTAACTCTATTAAAAATCTGTGGAACCACACAACCTGTGGTCAAGGTTGGGCAAAAAAAAATTTAGATGAAAATGAATGAAATGAAATGGCAAGGAGTACAGGAAGCGTCGAACTCTATTATTTTGGAGAGGTGGCAAAAATTAATGGAAAGTTTACCAGACAGGTGAATAAGAAATTAATAAAAAAAATTACCAATTTGAAATAACTAATTTCTATTTATCTTCTCCAGTATCCAATTCAAAATGTGATCAATTCCGATTTTTCGAATTCCTTATAGTTGGAGATACATATTAAATTATTAATTATTTCCCGTTTTTTTTTTTTTTTGATAATAATAAAGTAAAATAATAGAGTTGTAAAAATAACTGTTTTGCTAGGTCATCCAGTAAAATTCTTGTGGACATCATACTTTTATGTTATTGTGCGGAAGTGCGCTATTCTCTATTCATAGCTGTATGTGGAGTAGGTCAATGTCAAGCATAGATAAGTAGAGTTTAACCTATCCACAACGCAGGGAGCTAAATCTCTTCATCTGCTAACGATGATTCTTTGACTCCGAGCTAGGAGTCGACTGTTCGACTCGCAAGTTATATAAAATACATATTTCATTCACTAAGTCATACATTTTTTTAAAAGCCTCATATATTTAAAGCTGCAATTAGTGATGCCGTACCTTAGCCATAACCATAACCGTAGCAATCAGCTGCTCTAATCAAACACATGGGCAACACTGTAAACGTTTATAGGTGCCGCACCATAACATCATAACCATAACCGTAGCTGTATGTTTCTATTGAATTATGGTTTTCCCCCGTAACCATAAGCAGCTGTGAAATACTTTACATTTATTTTGATATTCGCGATACAAATTTGAATATTAGGAATTAACGACGAAAAATTAATTGACTTAGTGGAAAATGTTTTTGTGACAAAATGCAAATGTTGTCATTAATTATATATTCATCAGCTGTATATAATCAGCTGTTTATGGTTACGGCATGACTAATCGACAGATGCTGTTATGTTGCGGCTGGCGTTATGGCTACGGCAGCATAAGTAGATAGATCTTAGCAAAGCATTGGTATGTAACTTCACCTAAATCCACTCATTTACTTAATTTTAGGTTTTTTTGATATGTCCGTTGTTTTCAGAAATGTTCAGTCCATTTCGTTGGAATTCTTTAATCCGAGTTATGCACCAGTTTGAGGACGAGTGGGTTCTCATATCTTTAATTTAATACAAAAACCATCAAAGTGCGTTAACTTTCATTGAACAAAATTCTCTTTTCAAGTCGAACTTGATTCATTAAAATCACTGCTGTTATATGAAATCTGGGCGCTAACAAAACTTGTACGGTAAAAAAGGCGCAAAGTCAATAAAACCTTCGTGTCTTGGTAAAATATCAAGCAAAAATTCTGAAAATACAGTTCTTTATCGAAATCATTCGATGGCACAGCCAGAAACACTCAAAATTATCTCCACAGAAGTGTTGCTGTTATGTCCAGCTAAAAATAAAACAGAGACATCAACTAAAGTGCAACGCTTGCCACAAAAATAGGTGTAAGGCAGGATGCAACAAACTGCTAGAGGCGAGAGACAACTTAACTTGTTACAGTATGCTGAATGTGTATAAGCGTATGTGCGAGTATGTATAGATAACATATACATACATACTTACGTATTTGCATGCTATAAATTTTTTATGCTGTTGGTAAAAATAAATCCGGCAGCAATTATTTAGACACTCCAAAGTCTGTGAAATTTACGGGAAATGATTTGCTGTGAGGATATTTAATTTTGCCAGCGATTAAGAGCATCAACTATATATTTATGCGATGCTTAAACGGCAATCGATCGATTGTAATATAGTTATCAATGAGAACAAGAATAAACAAAAATAGCAACAACTGATAAGCAAAACACAACCGATTATATAAACATACATACATATGTACATAACTAATACGAAAATACTACGTGCACATGCACTGCAACGAATGCGTTAGTTATATGTGTACTTATATATATGCCTATGTATGTACATATGTGTAACTGACGCGATTCGCATGCAAAAAAACTCGATTGTGGATTGATGAACGATTCATTAGTTCTGTAATCACAGTAGCAATTGGCCTTTAATCTCTCATTGGCTTCTTTTTAGATTCTTAAACGAAATGAGAGTTTTTTTGTTTTTTTAAAGTAAGAGCGAATGGCTGCATGCTGCTTGGGAGATAATAGCTTATGTTCATTGCCAACAACATGTCCGAAATGTATTGATAAATAATTAAAATGGAATTAGTGGAGCGTTTGAAGAATATTTAATTGCTGCCTTCAATTGGAAAATCTTATCTGATATCTTAAGTGCTGAAAGTGGTATTGGTTTGATCGCTTTTTTGTTTGAGATGGAAAATTTGGAAAATTAAAAGCTTGTACTCAAAAGTTCATTATACCCAGTGTATGACTACTTCACTAGTGTGATGTAACTTGCGTCGGTCTATACGTAACTATGTTCGTCGTACTGACCATGACTCAGGGTTTTCCCGACCTGTCTGGTGCGCTGAATCCTCCTCGATAAATTACACGTACCATAGTTAGCACAGGATCGACTTTTTTTGACAACGTCAATTTCGGTAGTTGGTTAAACAACACAAAAAGCAGACTAGAACTAGAGAAGAGTGACTTTGTTTCAATTCAACCAGAGAATACAGAAGTTCTCTGCTCTACTCTCCATGAATTTCACAAAATCAGTCGTTGAGCTGACATTTTTGTTGTGGCTGATGGAGCGTGAGCTGACAATATTGTAATTTGCTCAAAGACGCTTTCTTTCTATTTTCTTCCCAATTTTGCATAATTCTAACCTTACTTGTCAAATTTGTTCACAATTCTTTATTTTTCTCATACAGCTCATCTACAATTATGTCTTGGGAAAGTTAGGCTCACTTTTCCTTTTTCTATCATTCTTGAAAATTAAATTTATTAGTTCCGAGTACAAGGCGAATTGAATACCCAAGGTGGCGCCTTTCGAAAACCGTTACTTCATCTTTCGCGATTTTGATAAGGGCAGTGTCATGCACAATAACAGTGTAAGGAAATAAACAAAGCAAACAAAAGGAGGAGAAATTACATGTTTTTAAATTTCAATGAATGCCTTCAAAATATAGTAATTTGAAAGTTAAAATTAAACGAACTAATGAAAATGTAGAGCCAGATCTCTGCCTTCCTATAGGACAACACACCATAAAGGAGAAGTTTAGGAGTGAAGTGCTAAGGCGGAGAGGAGTTAGCTCGCACCAACTTATGGGACTACGCCAGTCGCAATTCTAACTGGGGCGATACAATCAGAATAGATTTAGGAAACTGATAACTCTCCCTAAGGATAAACTGAGAATGCTCACGTGCATTATCGCAGGCCACTGCAGACGGCGAAGCCATCTGCATATTGTCGGGATTTGGCCGCGACCAATCACAAGAGACTTCAATGTACATACATTCACCTTGAATGCAGCGCCATAGCGCGGAGAATGTTGAGACATCTCGGCCAATCACAGCGAGAGGAAAGGTACATACGCTCAGTCCAACCCAGCTCCATCTTAGGGGAACTGAATTTCGATAAGATAATGTGGTATGTAGAGACCACAAAAGACCTTGAGGCCAAGCGCACATCAAATCTAATCTAATCAAAGAGCCGGATGTTAAATTGTGAAAGCACAAAATGAAAATAAAGCCTCCAAATGTAGTTTTTATGCGAACGACACCGTGACAAGATAGCGTGTGTGTGTGTGTATAACTTCTTGTGCTTGGCAGCTTTTATTGCTTTCGCATACTCTTCTTTACATACACATTGTTCTTTCCTTTTGTTTGTACTTAGTCCTGCCATAAGTTCTGTTACAAATTAAGCCCGTTATAGATAAGAAATTATAATTTCTTTAAGGGGGGATTCTACTGTAAAAATCAAATTTTCATGGATTTTGTTTTCATACTTGTATTAATTTAATTAGTAAAAAAAAGTTTAGGGTTACATAAACACAGGTCTTGAGTGTACAAAAAAATTTTTTAAATTTATTTTCATTTCAAAATGGCAGCTGTACAGCCGCTCCCCCGAAACGCCTTTTGAAATCTGCCCACACTGTCGCGCATTTAAAAAAAATCTGAAATGAAAAAAACCAAATTTTTTTTATTATATATCATTATTTTTAGTTGTTAAGCCTATTACTTGCAAAAAAAAAATTTTTTTGTAAAATTTTTGAAGTTTTTTAAAAAATCAACATTTTTTTGTTGTCATTTTGTTATTAAAAAAGGGGTTATAAATAATAAATTTTTTCCCACCATAGCTTTAAAAACTAGTAAATATTGTTAAAAATATACTATCAAAGTTTGAGCTTGATATGTTAATTTTTCACGGAGCTGTGATGTGGGCAATTTTGAAAACGTGGTTTCGAGAAAAACACGCTTAAACAATTTTTCATAATATACTTACAGCTTAATCAGCTATTCCTGCCCCATATAACATTTCGTCTGCTCTTAATATTTCATTATCCTCTTCAAGAAGAGCCTCTGTACGAGCTTTTCGGGCTTCGTAGGTGGATTCAGAGCGACGTTTAACCTTTTTCTTCTCACGACGATTGTGGACGAAAATCGCATATTCATAGCTGCGCTCGCCAATTTCGATTTTTAATTCTTGCATAATCCACAATATTGCTCCCCTCTCTTAATGCTTTATTCTTTTATCCGAAATAATATCCAATGAGCATTTTCAAGGTCAAAAGAATCTATAGATATTCTGACATGGGTAACCAAGTAGAAGGTTGGAGTAGGGAACGTCTTATCTCTTGATCAAGCGCATATGACCGTAAACCGCTCGAGCGCTCAGTTTATACCTGCTTTGCTAAAACTTTTATAACTTGAAAACTATTCAAGATTTCTTTTTAAGATTTTCATGGAACATTCTGGAGTTGTTTCTGAGTATGTTACAACAAAAAGTAAAAAATCGATTTTTTTTTAAGTTTTACAGTAGAGGCCCCCCTTAAAGAAGCTAGTTTTATGTAAACATGTAAATATTAAAAACACAAAATTTAAATTTTCATTCGAAATGGTCACCATTTGCTTTTAGGCAAGTCTTCAACCATTAGGTCATTCAGCTATTGCACGAACAGCTTTCATGGATATTGACGGTGCTGCTCGAACCAAATATTTTTTGAGACTCCAAATTTCTGCGAGGCCAATTTTCTTCTGCTATGAACCCAGGAATATTGTTTTTCAGCTACTGCGGGGTGGTTTTTGTCCTACGGGCTGGAGCGGAATCTTTCTGGACGATACAATGCTCTCCATTGAAGAGATCAATTGCTCCCCGACCCCTTCTAAGATTTCCGCCCGGTCTTAACCCCTTTTTCGCAGAAATTAAGATATGTAACGCCTTTACAAGACACTCACCACCAAACCATAACGGAGGCTGGATTGTGGCCACGCTGAACACTTGGAACAACAATTTTTGCGTCTTTAGAAGTATAGATTTTGCCGTTTTGCTTATTAAAAAGTTTTTCAACTGTGAAAATTTTCTCATCTGTGAAAATCATATTTTCATGGCCGTTGACCGTGTGCCACCGAAGAAGCTGCTTGCATCTGTCGAGCCTAATTCAAGCGCCTTGTCAAAAGATGACCAGTTGAGTGACAGAAGGCTTTCATTTGAAGACCATCTCTAATTTGTCTTGACATTCATTTTCCTGGACATAATTTTCTGCTTTCTAAGAGGATTTCTGCGAGTTCTTTCTCGAACGACTTTTATGGTTGCACTGGTTCCAACCACGCGGGGACGACCACTTTTTTTTCTATCTGTCACTTCAGACGTTTGGAAAAAACGATTGATCGTGCGGTAAACATTCTCGAAATATTAAGCTTTTTCATCAATTCGTAAATCACACTTGCGCTTAGAATCCGGGCCAACCGACAGGTAGTCACGTGCAAACCAAACTCTGTGGTTGTGTTGTTATACAAGCAAATAGTTTTAAAAAAATTCTTGAAAAAAAATTTTTTCTTCAGGTAGGAAGTTGTTTTTCCGAAATAGAAGATTCGGCAGTTGCCTGGCTTGGTAATACCCTAGATGTAAAAATGTAAAATATGGAAAAACTAAAATATTTCTGTATTCAAGTGTACACACTTTTTCAGAAATCTTTTGTACTAATTTTACTATTTATTATTTAAAAAGAATTATTAAAACAATGGCATATAAAAAAGTATTGTAATACAGCAAACAATTCACTTTTTCGTGTCCGGATTACATGAACTCAACTGTACACTCACCAATGCTTCTGTTTATCATAATTTACGCACTGTCTACTCAGTGACACTGGCTTACCTGAGCACTCATTCATACATTGAAAACAACCATTCTGTCCAGTGTTTTTGTTTATGTCACTACTTCGGGCTGTGGAAAGAAATACACATTTCTCTTTGTATACAAACATATATGCACACATTCAAATGCATGTATGGATGGATGCACGTGATCAACAACACTTGGAAATGACAACAAATATACATAGTTACATAAGTGAACACAACACAAACAAAAAGCCGACACATTTGCCTTACATCTACTTAAAGAGCACTGGTGCTGACAAGGATGTGCTGACGTGCAGAAACATTCACACACCCATTTACACACTTATTGATATGTCAATTTATGGCACGTGGGCAGGAGCTGTGTAAATGTAATGTGCGGGTTTTGTTATTGTAAGTGTTGAAAGTAAAAGTATTTTTACTTCCTTCTATTGAGGCAATTTTCCTACATTGTCTCTTTTTATATAAATATTTGAGATGTCATCACTTGCCATTGTCAACAACTACCGGAGTTTTCAAGCTGCGTTAATCCCTTGTAAGTGAAAATGTGCCAGGCCTGAAAACAGGAATGTCTGCGGTAATCCATTGGCAGCCACTAATTTGGTGAGGAATTAATGAAAAATCTGACAAATGCCGATAAGTCGCAAGTAACAATAGATCCTCGCGAGTACTTAGCAATGGTAAACAAAAATCTCGAAAAACAAAGAAACGAAGTTGTTAACCGATAGTGGAAATATTTTTCTATAATTTATAAAGGCTGCTCTTTCAAAAACATACCTGAAGTCAAATGTATAAGTACACTTGTGAAGAGAAAAACTTAATTCAGTACAAATTCATAAGAAAATAAAGAAAACTTGCCTGCTTTCCGCTGCTTCAGCCCTTTCGTTCCCTTTTATTTTGATTTTGAAATGTCAAAAGCACATTTCACTCCTTGCTGAACTTTCAAACTATGCGGTGTTGCCACTGATTTATAAAATATTGTAACAATTGTTTTAGAGTTCGAGGTGCTGTAAATACAAAATTAACAAAATTTACTTTACCCGTAACAGTGGGAATAGGCGTAATGCCTGTAGTATTACTTCACCCCGTCGCTGTATTCTCTAGATGTTCTTCGCCTTTGTGGGTCAGTATTGCTTTGTATTTGCTTCTTCATTTGCCGCAGTCTTTTACCTACTTATGCTAAATATAAATTTTTCATGTGTGTACATACAAATATGTCACTGTTGCTAGCATCCCCCACAGATGAACTTTTTGAAACCAAATAGTAGCTTAACGGACGTTTGTATTATTTCGGGTACTTAACTATGCTCGTATTTATTTCTCTTATACACACACATATCTACATCTTGCGTAAATTACGTGTGTATGTATGCATATCAAAGCTTTAATTTGATTTATCTTTGGCCGTTAGAAGCTTTTTGTTAGTCCACCAGTGGGCTTGTTCGTTAACTTAACACATTCATAACATAACACATGCATGCATATGTACATACATATGCATATGTGTATACTCATTTGAATGACTACATTGCGCCAATTTGTGGTTAATTTAGATTTTTGGAATTGAAGTTCCCAACATAGAAAAACTGCTGCCTCTTTACATATTGAAGTCGATACGAGGGTTGCCTTTAAATGGAACACTCACATTGCGCCTAATAATGGAAACACAGTAAAAAAGTAATGAAAATGGCTTTGTTTTCGGAAATATTCTTCCTTCGCTTGAACCAATTTTTCAAAGCACTTTTGCCACTCAGTAAAGGGTACCTCTAAAACGAGCTGCTTAAAGACTTTAATGCCCTTTAGTTCGATCTTAGTCTCGAATCTCCGTGAAACACCAAAATGAGGAAAAAGTTTTTCTAATAGCGGTCGCCCCTCGGTAGGTAATGGCAAACCTCCGAGTATATTTCTGCCATGAAGTTCTTAAAAAAAAAAAAATATTTGCCATTTGGAGTTGGCTTAAAACTGTAGGTCCCTCCATTTATAAAATAAACATCAAGACGCACACCACAATTAGGAGGAGAAGCTCGGCCAAACATCCAAAAAAGGTGTAAGCGCCAATTATTGGGTATGGGAATAAGTTTCCGCCCTCGTAAAAGGGGTGTCGCTTCTGATACTATTTTTGTTTTCGCTCTAGTAATATACTGGTGATTTGAAGGTGTAGGTATATCTATGTTCGTCCCGAAAAAATATCTATGTTCGTCCCGAAAAAACAGCATTTGCAGGAAGTCATACTTCATTATTACCCTTTAAAGAAAAGTGCAGCTGAAACGTGTCGTATATTGATAAATATTTATGGTAATCACACTCATCAAGTACAACTTGCAAAGAGTGCTTTCGACGCTTCCAAAGTGGCAATTTCGACGTGAGTGATAAAGATCGCGAAGTGGCCCCGAAAAAATTTGAAAATACTCAACTACGATAATATGTCTAAAGAGTTAGATTATGACAGATCAACCGTCGGTAAACGTTTGCATGCGATGGGAATGGTCCAGAAAGCAGGTAACTGGGTGCCACATCAATTGAAGGGATATCGAAAGACATTTGGTGACGTGTGAGATGCTTCTTGAACGGCAGAAAAGAAAAGGTTTTCTGCATCACATCGTCAGTGGCGATGAAAAACGGATATATTTAAAAAAAAATGCATGCTTCAAAGGTTATGTTGTGCATCTGGTGGGGTCAGAAGAGTGTCATCTATTATGAACTCTCTAAACCATCTGAAACCATCACTGGCAATCGTTACCGCCGAAGAGCCGCCAGTTGTCATTTTTTTCTTCTGAGGACTGAGAGAGGAGTGAGAAAAAAAAATATGGGTAATTGTATCTGGAGCTTCTTGAACAATAATTCGTATCACGAGTTGGTATGAAGATGGATAAATATTTACCACAAAAAAAATAATAATAATAAGTTTGCGAAATAGGGTTGAGAAATAATGGAGTTCTAATAATATTTTTTTTTTGTTAATAATTTTAATAATACATTATTATGAAATAAACGAAAAATAATATTATTTAATTATTTTGGCTTCACAACGCAAATATTTTTTATAATAGCGTCCCAGCCAACCAGATTTTCTAAACCTCTGTTGACGATTGTCTGCCTCTATATCTCAAATGACTCCAACAATAGCGTCAATTTTGCAAAGCACTCTACAAAAAAAAAACATTAACATTAACAATAAGAGCTGAGTAGGATGGCATATCAATGTTCTTGGTTCGACGCCAGGGGTCGTCAATGCTGTCCACTTGTGTACTTGTTGCATGGCTATTCTAAATTGGCCGCCATATCAAGTAGGGCTTCTGCGAGATTATCATTCTGTTAGTCACGGGTCTGGTGCCCATTGAGGGCTTAAATCAACAAATGACGAGAAAGGTTCTGATAAATATTATTTGCGGTTTCATAACACTCTCCGCAAATCGGCGAGAAGTAATCATTCAGTTAGCTAACAGAGTATATCTCCCCCATACACATGATGGAGAGAATAATGAGATGGCGCCTATCGTGGTACCGTTACTTTGCTCTCAGCAAATTGTTACGCAATGAGTAACGTCGTATTAGCACCAATATGGCCAGATTACCATTTTCGTAACTTGATTTAGCATTTCTTGTTATTTAGTCTCGGAGTTTAAGTTCTTTGTTCATGACATTTTTTTAGCCTGTTTTAATTTATTTATTTATATAAAATTAGCTTACAACATAAATCTTATAAGCTATTTTAAGTTAGGAGCTATAGCAGCGAGGCCTTAAGCTCGATAATTTTATATACATATGCATACTTCCATTCTTAAACTTAGTAGATACAATTTTATTTTAAATCTTATGGTAAAGATTGGTTCTTTTGAGGAATTTTGTTATTAGGGATATTGACTCAAGAGAAGGGACTGAGAGGTGTGAAATTGCGTTTGTGTTAGTGAATATTTGTTCTCTACAGGTAGCATACAGGGGGCAACTCAGTAGAAGATGAGTTACTGTGACTAAGATATCTGTGTTGCAAGTACAATATAATGGGTTTGTGTTATTCATAAGATGGCCATGTGTTATTTTCGTGTGTCCTAACCTAAGGCGTTCGAATTTTATAATGTCTAGTCGTGAAGGTTTTTTATTTGACAATGAGTAACGTCGGGTTAGCACCAATATGGCCAGATTACCATTTTCGTAACTTGATTTAGCATTTTTTGTTATTTAGTCTCGGAGTTTAAGTTCTTTGTTCATGACATTTTTCTAGCCTGTTTTAATTAAAATATAATGTTTATAGTTTTGTAAAATATATATTTTTTAATAATTAGTGCAATAATTCACTCAATTTTATTTAGTTTTTTTACTTTTTTTTAACATCTGGTCGCATTGCCCCCGATTGCGGTTATTGTTGGTGTTCTTCTGCTTTCAGCAGTCAAATCTCTCTTTTGCTACTGCAGTGTTGCCCAGCTTTGGATATAATGCCCATTTAAAGAAAATAAAATTCCAAATTTTTATTAAATTACTTAAAGAACTTTGTATGCGTGACAAATTGTCTTTAAAATGTGCTATTTTTTAAATAAATATGTTATGGTTTATGTACAATTTAATTTATGAGTTTTTTGTTAAGAGAAACTGTTTTGTTAAGAGAACGACTTTTTGGCTATATTTCAGGTTATGTACTAAATAAGGTAATCTTTTTGTAAAAATGTCGTTATGGTTTCTTCAGTACTTACTATGAATGCACCTCTTGATGCCCTATGTCTCACTAAGGATTGAGGACGGAAGAAACGATTACACCAATATGGTTTTAATTCGCATTCAGTAAATTCAAACGCTTTTTAAAATGTGTAAAAAGGTTTTCAATGTTAAGAAGAGTTGACGGAAGAAGGTTTAATATTCTACAATAACATGGCCTTAAAACGAACAAAAAATTAAATTTTCACTATACTCAATATATATAAAATTTTATAAGAACCAACAAATTTTCATTAACACTAAAAACTTTTCAGAGTGATATTTTCTAACATTCTTTTGTTTAATAATAGAGTTTTTTTTTTGAACTTTTGAACTAAAAATTAGAATCAAACACCAAACATAACAATTTTCGCATTTTGGGTATAAAAAAGCACTAAATTTATTGCAAAGAGCAAAATGTTGGTAACACTGCACAACTCAGCTAATGCGTCGTCACGCACTCTCTGATGGGCGCAATCTTGTTTCTGTCATTCTTTCCCCATATATACATATTTGATATAAGTACATATGTATGTGAGAGCTGCCGTCTGTTATTCAAAATTTAATATATTTGTGGACTACCCAGCTCTAGTTGTTTTTCGCTCTCAGTCCTGAAATTATAATTGTTTTTTATGAATTTATATGCCAGTTTCCTGCCTGTCAGCATCGTCAGCTCGCGCATTTATTCCAAAAACGAAAACTGAAAAATCTATTTGTAAATACATCCAAATTTAAAAAATGACCTTTCTATTGCGCGGAATGTACATATCTATATTCATACTCATCCATACATGCATATATGGAAGTATATTTAGTTAGCAGCCGTTCTCTGCTTATTTTCTATGAAAGCCGTAAGCAAATGTCGAAAAGCGCAAGATCATCGGATAAATAAATTCAACGGTTATGCCTTTGTGAACGTCATCGAATTAGCAGAAATATGTTTATAATAAATACGTACGAGTATTTTGATGAATATTTTTACATTAGCTTGAATCTACAGATATATGTATGTTTGTATAATGGCTCTTGATAAATTACCAAATATACGCTTTATTAAACTTTTTTGAATATCTAAGCAATTTTTGGGACTAGCTTCCCATGCGAATACCATAATGATAAATGTAATGTAATGTAAATGTAACTACATAAATTTATTACTGGAAGAATTGGGTGATTAAATGTAACTAATAAACTGACCCTTAGTATCACAACCCCTTATGTTTATTGCACCTAGACTTTTCACTCTTTCATGACCCATATTTGAGTTTTTCCAAAATCGATTACAAAGTTTTCTAGTTGAAAATATTGCTTTTCTGACCTCTTTGAAATTGAAGCTAAGCTACTGAAAGTTCTGTGAAGACTTTCCAATTAGACCCGTGTAAACAAACGCCATTCCATCTGTTCGCATGCCAGCCGTCTGTCAACAAAGAGAACTTTCGCTTTTACATACGAAAAAGGGGAGCTCTAACAAATTATAGAAGAAACAGTTTGCGGCACCACATACCCAAAACGTATTAAACGTCACACAAATAAAACAAAGCTCTCATTGGGCTGCATTCAAACTACACTGCACCATCAAATCCAGCCGCCCCTGAAAATCGTCAGATGAATGAAGGCATTGGAGTACAAAAACATGTTTCACTTCTTTGTTTTTGGCGCCTATGCCATCAATTCATTGTTCCTGACACGTAAACAGTATTTCATTTTGATATATGCACTTGCAAAGGGTGTTTTTGTAGAGCCGCAGAACTTTAGACTCGTAGCAGTGTTTTTTGTAACAGTCGATTTTCTAGTTTTCATTTGTTTTGATTTTAGTCTGGCTCGGCAATTTGTCATGAATACCAAACCAGACGATTGTTCAAAAATAAAAATTTAATTCGAAATGATAATAATTAATGTTCTGAAAAAGTGACCTCTTGGCACGCTTTATAGACCAACCTTGGACGCCACGTTGATTTGAATTCTTTTGACGTAAAGTCCCATACCTCCCCGATAAACCACAACCACCTGATCACTTGGAAGCCTACATACGCTGCGTTATTGCATAAATTTAGCCTGATTTACTGTGAAGATCAGGAGCGAAGAGCAGAATTTCAAATGTTTCGTTATAATTTTATTATCAAAATCAAGTATGCTATGATAAAAGGTATGCTTCCTTTAAAATGCCATTCAAAAATTTATTTAGTTATGATATATATGATTTTGGGTTTTAAAAATCTGGTGGCAAATATTACGTTCTAGTAAAAAAATAAAATACCTACATGTGTAAGTAACTGCCGTTGTAAGTGTGGCCAACCAATACTCTGTTGATAAGTTTTACTTGCATATCTCTAATATCGAACTAACAATTTTTAACGCAGGTCTTTGCTGGCACCTTTATGAAAATTTGTGCAAAAAGTTAGATCGATTACTTCCAGATGACAGAAATCCATCAGAATAATAATTCAAATAAATAATTTTGGTAATCCTGTAAATTCTTTTTCATTAGAAAAAACAGTAAAAGTCTTGCTGACGCAGGATGCTTTCAGTACCTCGCGCATTTTGTGCGGTGACGCAAAAGGGTTAATCTTAACGTCCGGTAGGCTGGGCGTGTCAACGCATAAGCTTTTTACAGCGTCAAAAAAATTCCCAATGTTGGTGTAATGTGTTCAAATACGCATTCACATTTTAAATAAAATCCTTTTAATTAGTCTTAAAACATCTTTTTGGTGGGCGTATTCATACTGAACGTTCACGATGACATACAATATTATTTTGGTCTTACCCATACGATAGCCAGTTTATATTATTAACGATGTCTTTAAATTTGAGTCTGTTTCTCCCGGCCTCTGTTAATGCACCAATTGTTTTATGAGCAGTAGTTAAACCAAGTCATTTTTTTCATGCAAATTTCTCTTCGTTCCTTCTCATCAGTTTTGTATACCACCACATCCCAAAAGCACCTAGTCGGCGTACAGCTTTTAATGTCCAGGCTTCGCATCCATATGAAAAGGTGTCGATCTTACGGAGGATTTTAAAATTTGTGTACTTAATTTAATTGGTAAGACCTGTCGTGTCAGTAGTTTACTAAACTTCATGAAGGCAATAGTTTACTAAACTTCTATTTTGCATCATTTGCAACATTTTTCGTTCCCTACGTACCGCCGCCGAAGAAGAAATCGAATTTCGGCGAGCCCGAAAAAACAGTTGGTACGACGAGGAATGTCATGCTGCCGCAGAAAGAAAGGATGCCGCCTATAGAGCCACGCTGCGAACGGGCGCAACGCGAGCCATGTGGGATCGCTACAGAGAGCTGAAAAAGGAAGAGAGACGTATTATCCGACAGAAGAAACGAGAGGCCGAAATACGTGAGTGCGAGGAGCTTGAGATGCTGGCCAATAGGAACAACGCCCGAAAATTTTACCAGAAAGTTCGGCGGCTTACAGAAGGTTTTAAGACCGGGGCTTTGTTCCGTAAGAACAAAGACGGCGATCTGGTGACTGACATACAAAGCAATCTTAAATTATGGAGGGAACACTTCTCGAACCTGTTAAACGGTGACAGCTGCGCATGTCATAGAGAATGTGAAGATCCCGATACCCCAATCGTTGACGACGGAATTGTTGTTCCGTTACCCGACCATGACGAGGTGAGAATAGCAATATCACGGCTAAAGAACAACAAAGCCGTGGGCGCCGACGGACTGCCGGCTGAGCTATTCAAACATGGCGGCGAGGAGCTGGTAAGGTGCATGCATCAGCTCCTATGCAAAATATGGTCGGATGAAAGCATGCCTGCCGATTGGAATTTAAGTGTGCTCTGCCCAATCCATAAGAAGGGCGATCTTGCAATTTGTGCCAATTACCGCGGGATTAGTCTTCTAAATATCGCCTATAAGGTTCTAGCGAGCGTATTGTGTGAAAGGCTGAAGCCCACCGTCAACCAACTGATTGGACCTTATCAGTGTGGCTTCAGACCTGGAAAGTCTACCATCGACCAAATATTCACAATACGCCAAATCTTGGAAGAGACCCATGAAAGGAGAATCGACACACACCATCTTTTCGTCGACTTCAAAGCTGCATTCGACAGTACGGAAAGGAGTTACCTGTATGCCGCGATGTTTGAATTTGGTATCCCCACAAAACTAATACGGCTATGCAAGATGACGTTGCTCAACACCAGCAGCGCAGTCAGAATTGGGAGGACCTCTCCGAGCCGTTTGATACCAAACGAGGTTTCATACAGGGTGACTCGCTGTCGTGTGACTTCTTTAACCTGATGTTGGAGAGCATCGTGCCAACCGTAGAACTTGATTGCTCAGACACAATTTTTTATAAGAGCGTACAATTGTTGGCGTATGCCGATGATATTGACATCATCGGCCTTAACAACCGCGCTGTTAGTTCTGCCTTCTCCAAACTGGATAAAGAGGCAAAGCGAAAGAAAGATTAGGTGGAGAAGGACTTGGCTTCACTTGGTGTGTCCAATTGGCGCCGGTTAGCACGAGAAAGAAACGACTGGCGCGCTTTGTCAAACTCGGCCAAAATCGCGTAAGCGGTTATCGCGCCAATTAAGGAGAAGAAGCCTCATATTTGAGTAGTCTCTGCCACTTTTATTTACAATAATAGATTTGGTATTATCGATATTCATATTTAGCGCAAAGTCTTTGCTGTCTTTTGCATTTTGTTAATCATTGTTTGGAGATCCTGCCAATTATTTGGCATCAGTGTTGTACCGTCTGCGAAGCCAATATAATTTATAAATGTTCCATCAACTTTTATTTCTACGTCTGCTTCTTCAAAAAAAAATTGTCTACATATAGCTTAAATAATAAAGGTGTTGATGCAATTGATAATTATAATTATCATATATGTATATTATCTAACTTAAAGTGATTACAGTCCCTGGTGTGGACTGTGTGAAAATTAGATCTCCATGTCCGAAATCTTATTCAAAGATTGATTCTATAAATTTACATGCCACAAAAAGCAAAATTCACGGAATCTGAAAATATTTTTTATTTTATTTCTATTTAAGCCTTTCGTCTATAAAAGAAACACCCAGTATACGAAAAATTCGTATTAATTATTAACATATGTATGTATGCCTATGCTTTCCTAGTTGAGGAAGCTGAACTTTTCTCTCGGTCATTACAGGCAATTGACTCTATGCATTTCCTTACATGCGTACATATGTATGTATGTATGTGTGCATATGTCAGAAAGCTTCTCACTCCCCCATTTATAATTTCTTACTATTTACGGCTGGCGTACTAATGTGTGCCTGCATATTTGTACATTTTGTTTTTTCAAATATTCAAACGATTTTTTTTATTATGGGCATCAAATGCATTTCCGTTAAAACAAGTTTAAAATCTTTTGTATTTATACGTTTCTTTTTTTATTTTGTGTAGAATTTGTTGTCGGAAACCACGGCAGACGATCAACATTGGCCACCGGAATTGATTTTATTGCGAGAAAAATTTACCGCTAAGAGCCAATTGAAAATCGCGCAACTGAAAATCAAGCATGAAGAAGAGGTATGTATTTAAAAATATTTAATAATGTCGTTTTTTTACCTTCGACTGGCCTATATAGCTCTAACAAGAAAAAAAGAAGAAAAATTGAACAAAAATAATCGATAATAATAATTGGCTTATTCGAAAGAGCAAAAATTTCCATTCGATTTTATTCATTTGCCTGCCTCGGCTGACTTTGCACATACACCCCGTTGCATAATTATAAACGCATGTGTTTTAGAGAAAATATGTTTACATGCAAGTAAGTTATTTCGGCAAGTTCATATAACAAGCAACATAACAACATCATTTGTATTAGGCAAGAAGAGAGCAGGCAAATATGACGTCGCACATCATTTCTGAAGGGTTGAGGCCAAGGCACATTATTCGGGTGGCAGCAGTGGGGTGCAATTTTGCTTCTTTCTATTAATTTGGGCTCTAAATTGTAAAGTTTTGTTTAATTTACTCTAAATTGTCAATCTTTGATAATATATATTTTGGCATTCTACGTATCTAAAATTAAAACAAAGTACACTGCTCTTGGTGTTTTGGCGCTACTTCTGCTACCTGTTTAACTCTCCGCTAGGCACCCGAGTCTGGCCAGACTTTTTCGACTTTGAAAGCGAATTTAACATATTTCTATTATAGCTAATGACTTGACCTTGACCTAATGACTTAACTTCCTAAAATTTAGTTTTCTATCGATTAATGGATATAACCCTTTTGAAAAAGGTCCCCGAACAGGATGAGAAAAGGCCAACCCCGGGTGTTCAACCGAAAGTTTTAAAAAAGGTGTCCAATGGAGGGTTAATGTGCCTTAGTTGAAGCTTCTTTTATCAAAATTATTTTATTAAATTAAGGCTATACTTCGCACATATCCAGTGTAAAAACACTACCTTACCTTGTTTTTACAGATGTCGCGCCTAAAAGCAGACTATGAAAAGCAGCTGAATCGCAAGAATAAACGTCATTTAACTTTCGATTCAGCTCGCGACTTTGAACTGGTAATTAATGATCGCGATAATTTACGAGAGTTGTGCAAAAGTTTCCGCAGCGTTTTAGCGGAACTTTCCAAATGCGTTGTGAATTGCGAAGATGACATCAATAGCACGCTAATGCAGGAGGTACAGCGCCTGGTGGCACATAATCGTACCTTAGATGAGCAAACACTTGACGCGGATATGAATATTTCCCTTTTGAATACATCTCTGAGCTCCAAAAAGCAGGCACGCTACGTTCCCGATGTGCACAGTTTATTGGAGGTAGTCGAAGATCCCATTTTGGTGGATTTTGTAAGCAACAAATGTGGTGATCTAGTGGAAGACTTCGATTTGCGCGAATGCCTGGAACGTTTAAACGCTGAAGCCGTGTATCTATTGCATTTATCGGAAGAACTACATAAACGCCAACGACCTCGATTATCTAGCGTATCCAGTGGCTTGGAGAAAATTGATAGTTGTTGTGAAGGAGATAGCGATGATGAAAAATGTCCGGCAAAGCGCGAAAAACTGCATCGCTTTTTACGTACTTCATCGCTGAATGAACAAAATTTGCCAACATACAGAGAGCACACAAAACAACAACAGGGACAGCTACTCAATTCATTGCCACCCGATTTGAACCGCCTACGTGGTGAAAATTCAAATGATAATGATGAGATTTTTTCCACACCCGATGGCAATGCATCGGAGCTCAATTTCCAGGTGCATGAATTGAAGAATCGACTAATTAAGTCAGAAACTGATCGCGTGAAGTTGCAGGACGAATTGGAGCACACAATCAAGCGAAATGCAGAATTGGGACAGGAATTGCAGACACTACGTGACCAATTGTCTCAATTAAATTCGCTGAACCAGACTGACTATGCGGAGGGCTATGGCCATGGCTCGCTTAGGAGTCCGCAACGTGTTTCCGGTTCGGATAAATCATCGACCAGCTTCACACAATTGCAAGAGAAGGCGCGCAATATACTCTCTTCGCCCACGCAGCAACAGCCCAGTAACGATGCCACTGTTGTGCTGTTGCAAATGATTGAAGACTTTTGCCGCGAAGGCGAGAAGGTGATGGAATGCGGAAAGAAAGATCGCGAAGATCTGCAATTGCAGGTAAGCAAACGAAATTAAACGTAGATTAGTGACTTGTAGAGAAATGGGGTCAGAATGGTACGTATATATAGAAAATACTCTAGCGCCCAGTTAATAAAATATGGCTCTAAAACTGTTATCATTTAACAAATGGGCGCTGCTGTACTTACAAAGCGTTCCTGTACATAATAGATTTTTTTGAATTTTATATTAAGTTCGCAAGTTGTAGAATTTATTTTTATCGTATGTACGAGTATGTGTGTGCATATATAAAAGATAATATTAACAAAATGGGCGTTTAAATAAATATTTACATATGTATATGATTGCTCCTCCATGCACAATACATAGATTGACGCGGCGGATAAACAACTAAAAGCAACTCGTCACTTCCTCGAAGAGCAAGCCGCCGAGCGAGAACAGGAGCGTGATGAATTTCAGCGCGAGATTGAGCGCTTAAAAGCGCAGCTGCGCGATAAGGAGAAGGAGCGCAGCACATTTGAAAATGCCTCCAAGGAGGTGAGTGGAATATGCAAACATTCTGCTGTCTGGTGTTGAATTGTTTTCTTTCGTTTGTTCGTTTGGTGTTTTGGTTCTCCTTCTCTCAATAGATTTTTCTTCTGTTCCTAATGTTGATTAAAAAATTGAGTATTACTTTTGCGATGCTTTCCTACTTATCAAATAATTTCATTTCATTTTCATCGGTGGCACAATTGGTTATACTAACATTTTATTTAATTTTTCTATTTCTAGTACTATGAATGGGATTATGAATTTATTTTCTAGATGGAAACCTGCTTTTGTTTGTTCACTTTGTTTCTTACGAATTTGCATTAACAAGTGACTTTGGAGAACTTTGCTCAATTCCTAGTGTTACTCATACTAACAGCCTTTTATTTAATTTGTAAATATATTCGTAAATCTTATCGTTTAATTGAACACTGGTTTTGTATGTGTTTTTACTAAAAAATTACTAATATTAAGACGTGTACTATTTCCGATGGTTCTACGCTGCTAGTAGTCTTGATCATTGCAAAACTGGTCTAATATAACACAATACAGTGTATTCTTTCTTAAGTCCCTTAAGGGACTGAAAAATTTGTCCGCTTATGAGAAAAGTGTAAAAAAAGTTAATATCTTATGGGAGGGTTAAGGTGTAATGGGAGCAAAAGAGAGAAGAGAGAAAAAGTTTCAAAAAATTCTTTAGGATTTGTGGTATGTACTGACAAAAGTATCCATTTCTGGGAGGTGTCCGCTTAAGAGAGGCTTCCGTTAAGAGCGAGTAAGCTGTACTCGTATATTAGGTGAAGTAAAAAGTTCAGAACTCTTTTCGCCAGATGTCTGTAGTGAGCTATGTCCCACGATGTATTCATAGGGTGTAGTTATTGTTGTTGTAGCAGCATAAAGACATACACATGTAAGGAATACTGTTAGAGTGATAATCCTTGGTCAGATATAGATCCGGGTCGTTCCGGTAACGTAGAACCGACTGTCGTGGGTAAGACGGGCGATATGGTGAAGAAGAAACTTTTTTGTTTGAAGTAGAAACTTGTGCATAACATCATTCCAAATGGGGCTGA
This sequence comes from Anastrepha obliqua, assembly GCF_027943255.1. Taxonomy (NCBI): domain Eukaryota; kingdom Metazoa; phylum Arthropoda; class Insecta; order Diptera; family Tephritidae; genus Anastrepha; species Anastrepha obliqua. The sequence continues at coordinate 125,371,499 of NC_072894.1, forward strand.
ATAACAGGAAATTTGGTACATTCCTCAGTACCACTACAGCCAAGGTGAAAAATTGGATCGTTTACAGAACGAATATAGTAGCGAATGGAAAAATTTGTGGAGTTTAATCGGCATTGCTCAAGTGTAGAAAATTATTTTAACACCAAATGTGACGACCATATTTTGAAGCGAATGGCACTTGGCGTTGAAAAATGTGTCACTTACGAGAGTATTAGCAGTATTGCTGAATAGCAACGGTGCTGTGCTGTGTTGAGTTCCTTCAAGACAATTTTATACATTTTTAACGTTGCGTCAAAAAATCGTTCAGATCTAAAAGGCAACTTTCACTTTTTCAAGCAGACACCCTTTAAGACCATACACCTATTAAAAAAAAAAATAAAAATCGTCTGATATATAAAATGGCAATTTGCCTAATTAATTGACCAAAACGCTATTTCTTTTTTGGTGAATCAAATTTCCTGCTTTCGAAAAAAATTTTTCGCAAGGGACAATATATATATATATATATGTGTATATAATTGGCGCGTACACCCTTTTTGGGTGTGTGGCCGAGCTCCTCCTCCTATTTGTAGTGTACGTCTTGTTGTTGTTCCACAAATGGAGGAACCTACAGTTTTAAGCCGACTCTGAACGGGAGATATTTTTTATGAAGAGCTTTTTCATGGCAGTAATACACTCGGAGGTTTGCCATTGCCTGCCGAGGGGCGACTGCTATTATAAAACTCTTTCTCTTCATTTTGGTGTTTCACCGAGATTCCAACCTACGTTCTCTGTGAATCCCGAATGGTAGTCATGCATCAACACATTCGGCTACGGCGACCGTCGTATACTTCACCTTTTTATTGCATACATATTTTACACGCTGTAAGTTTATTTGAGACAATTTTTCAAAGTTTTCTCTTTTCAAATCACTCTAAAGTACGAGATATATACACGAAAAAACAATGCAAATTGAAATTTACATGACCTACTTTGACATAATGAATGATAGCATTGCCATATAGCAAATACTGCAAAAAAGTATCGATACCAAGTAGCAAGCTCGGAAAAAGTATCGACTAAATTTACTACTTGCATCTAGAAAAAGGGAGTCACTATCCATACCGCGCCGTTGAAATAATGGCTCCGCAAGTTATTACGCACAAAAAATTATTCTTCGTCATAGATCGAAACTTAATTTTGACAAAAAAAATTACGGCATTGAAGCATACAGCCGTTGAAAAATATTTAAGAACGATACCCCTACTCTCCATTTCAGACCTGTTTCAATAAAATCACTTAAATGTTTTGCATACTAGGTTTTATTTTATAAATCAATCGGTATCAGTCTTTTTATCTAAGAAAAACATACATTTTTTTACTTTCTGTACAATTTTTTTACTGTCAATACAATTCAAAAATCCTTAAATCCGAAGCAAATAATAGTCAAATAAATAGAAATGCGGTAGTAAATTTTGTGAAAAATGCTAGTTAAGCTGAGTCTAAATACGAAGTTAGAATATAAAGAAGTTAAATCGCTTTTGAGATATGAGTTTTTAAGATCTGAAAAAATGTAGTGAAAAGTGTTTCTTAGATACACAATTATAAATGTTTTAGTTTCAATGTGGATCTGATAAATTAACAAACAGTTTTTATTGGATTTGCGGAGATAGTGGATTTAAATTGGCCGCTCACTTCTTTTCCCGACAACACAAATGTGTAGCTGCTTAAGACGCAATGTCTCGACTTCTATTTGAAAAAATATTATGAAACAGTTTATTATTGAAGGTGCTACGATTCCGCTAATGCAACGCCTTTGCAGTCGTATACAAATACGAGAACACCAAAATGGTCAGAATAGCAAGTCTCCCTTCAAAACAATACCCTATTCTTATAAGAAAACTCTGAATAGTTGAACAAGAAACTGTGAAAACAGACTACTTTTACATACACACATTCACTCATATACTATGTTATATACTGAGGAAATACTTAAACTGCACATCTTTATAGACTAACAGCTTACCGTCAGTGTAGTAAATTAGATATAATTTGAAAGAGAGTTTATAGAAATAAAAATTCATTGCTTATAAATGTTCTTGAGTAAATATAAACAGTTTAAGACCTGTTGAATGTATTTCTCACCTAATCGGATTTCATGGCCCTTAGCTAACAGATTACACAACGAAAAGTTTACATACAGTCGCTGGCTGCTAAAATATGCTTAATAATGAGAATTTGAATTTTAGAAAGGAAGAAACAAACTTGTTGGTGGGTGATAATATACGCGTACAAAATTTACTTCAGATAAACCCAGCAATTTTCAATACGATTAAGAACTGGAGAATTGCGAACCAAGGTTAACAACGGAACGATAAGGGTGAGGTACGCTGCATTAGACAGCCAAATGTTTTATGTAACTAAATTTAAAGTTTAAGGTAATACCAGGATATTTATATTCACAGCCAGAAATAATTCTTATACATTCTCTGAAAACCATAACTTTAGATTTCAACATGTTTACGTTTAGACCCCACTACGTGCAATAAGCGTAAAGATCACCAATCAGTTTTTAAGATCTATCGCAGAATATGCAAGTAAAACAATATCCCCAGCGTACAGCTGTACCTTGACCGCACATAAACTGCAATGTGCTTTATTTTTGACAGCGAACTTTCATGCGAAGAAATTCACTTAGCAATTGGGTTTTGCTTTAATCTTTACTGTTAGGAGAAAATTGCATAGTTAAACCAAAAAACATGAAACACTCACCGGTCATAATTAAGTGGCCAGGGACTGTACAAGTATGTATGTAGTTGTGTAACAGCTTCAGCAAATGGAAAAAGTTGAGCAACTCTCCGCTCGGCCGACCGTCAGTCCAAGGGCAAATTCGTATTTAAGTACTTACTATATATTTACATATGTATATTGTGGAGACATTGGTTGTGAGGAAAATATAAATATATTGTGCATATATATTTATACGCATACTTCAAAAGAATAAATGATGTTTGCTCATTACGAAATAAACTGGCAGATGCCATAAATTTTAGGATTAATGAGCTCTTCGAGAATTATTGAACTCGATATGCAAAGTTATTGTAAAAAAAGATATGCTTATAAATGTTGACCTTTGAATGTGCATTTCCCAACAACTGGACTGGGTGTTTCAATAAGAGCTTTTATTAAAAATTTAAACATGCATCAGCGTGGGATCTGTCACAACTTGACGCTTGATGATGTAAATAAAATACGTTGGACTAACAAATGACGGTATGAATTCTAATATCTCAATCGCTTGACGATCTAAACAAACGAGTAAAGAGTGAAATAAAATATTGCAAAATGTGTATAAGAGGGAAGACACAGAGTGGTTTTTTTAGAGTTAAGAATTTAAACGAACTATTTTTTTCACTTTGATTGCTAAAGTATCTTCACGGTGTTAGATATTAAATATATAAATATTTGACCATGGGTGCCACTTATTAATGGACAAACTCTCTCAATTCCACCCAGCGCAAAGTACTTAGGGATAATCTTGGACTCCAAACTTAGTTTGAAACTGAACATTGAAGAACGGATAAGGAAAGCAGAAATAGTATCTGTATGCCTGGAAGGATACTTTATGGTTGTGTAAGTCGGTTTACGAGCAATTTTAACATACGAATCCGTAGCTTGGTGGAAAGCTCTAGGAAGAGATTACAATATCAAATTACTTGGCAGAATATGAAGATCAGCCTGTGTAATAACGGTCGGTGGAATCAGATGATGTCTTATGGAGGATCTTAATGCACTGACCCACGTTATTCCGACAGATCTGCATATCAGAAAGATGGCAACCATGAGTACATCTAGGTTAAATGAAGCGGGTCACCTCTCAGAGAACTGATTACATCATCCCATTGCTGACATTCAGTATGAATTTTTCCTCTCTGTGTCCATTTCGGAATGAATGCAATAAGGATTCTCAATAAACAACTTCCACACTACAGTCTATGCAGATGGTTTTAAAATATGTAGATTGTGTTGTTTGAGCAGCTATACCTATATTCTCATACACCTAAAATTGAAAAATCTGCGTATCTTCCATCTTGCAGTGCATTCAAGTATTGGCAATAGAGAAAGGTTGTAGGTTACTAATCGCAGACTTCTCTTTTAAGCGCAATGTCGCTATTCTTTCGCAGAGTCTATTCCAGAACCAGATTGGGCTACAACTACGTCTAAACTGGTGGAACAAAGTAGAAATAGCTTTACCACCTTGAGCGAAAACCATAACGTTACCCTAATCTGGGTCCCGGGACATCGGAACATTGAAGGAAACGAAAAGGCAGACGAACTAGCATCCATCTGCCGTTCGGAAGCGGCGTGAAACTGTAGGTCCGTTTGTGGAATAACATCAAGACGCACACCACAAAAATCATACATTTAGGGGTCAATCTTCATTCTCCAATTAAATATTCTAGTTTCTAACCGGTCCAATGATAGGGTACGTAAAGCTGGGGAGAGTGTGTGACGCCACCTTAATTTACCGGAACGTTGACAATTTCTGTTACTGAGTTTTTCTATCGAACTTTCGGTGCCCTAAATGATAAAGAGGCTTTACTCTGTGAGCTAATTATAAAGACTTTGGCTGAGAGCTTTATGCCTACAATGGTAGGTAAGATCGACGCCACAATGTGGACTGAGTGATTCCCTACTTCTGTAAATTGCGTGGAACGCTTCAACGTCGTCCGTTTTGAACTGATTCTACGGTTTTTTCGCTACTTCGTCCATTAAATACTATAGCATTCGTAGCTACCCTGGTGCGTTGAATATTATGACCGACTTTAACAACTTAAAGCTGCAATCAGAGAGACTTAGAGTTTCATTTCGGCAGTAACTTTTAAGGGGTTAGGGGTAGTCAGAAGCCCTTAAAAAATTATGGTTCTCAATAAATTTTTTTTGCTACTCAATTGCTTTATTTTACAAAACTAAAAACATAGCATTAATCCATCACGTTTCGACTTGGCATTAGCAAAATTTCAAAAAAAAAAATTAATTGTAAAAGTTATCGCTGTTTGTGTGGAGCCCGTTTCTCTAGAAATCCCTTGCGGTGATCATTACAAGTCCTTAGAGCTTCATCTAAAATCAATCGGACAAGAGAAAATAGTTTTATAATAGATAATCTTATCCTGACCAAAATTTTTTTTTCTTCAAAATTAACAATATAGCGAACTCAGGAAATATTTTTCAGATTTTTGAGAAAAAAAGCCGGCAATTAATTGTTAAAAAAAATCGACATCTTTAAAAAAAACAAATCCTTCGGACAGCACGAGTTTTTTATGTTTTTCAAAAGCAGTATAAATTTTATTGAAATCTACCAAGCGGTTTTTAAGTTACAGGGATCACCAGTCCAAAAAACATAGTTTTGAGAACAACGCATTTAAAGTTTTGCTATCGAGCTCCGGATCGCCCGAGCGGCCTTTATTAATTGTTAAATAGCTCGAAAAGTAAAGGGTGATTTTTTAAGAGCTATAGGAAAGTGTTTCAAAAAAACACACGTAAAATTCAGAAAAATGCATGCAATTTTTATTTAAATCGATAGTACAGCCCATATAATTTAATGTTTGAAGATTATTTCATGCAAATGTTGACCGCGACTGCGCATCAAATGGTCCATCCGCTTAGTCCAAGTTTGGCATACTCCTTCCAATGTTTCGGCCGGTATCTCACATATAAATGCTTTAATGTTATCTTCCAATGCGTTAATTAAAGCAGGCTTGTCTGAATAGACATGAGCTTTAACATAGCCCCACAAAAAATAATCTAAAGGCGTTATATCGCACGATCTGGGTGGAAAATTGACAGGTTTCGAACGTGAAATAAAATGTTCATCGAACTCGCCTCTCAACAAGTCCATTGTTACGCGTGCTGTGTGGCATGTGGCACCGTCTTGTTGAAACCACATGTCATGCAAGTCAAGCCCTTGCATTTTAGGCAAAAAAAAGTTGGATATCATTTCACGGTAGCGCTCACCATTCACAGTTACGTTACGATTCGCAGCATCTTTGAAGAAGTACGACGGTCCAATGATACCTCCAGCCCATAAACCGCACCAAACTGTGACCTTGTCATCATTAACACTGACCGATAGAGCCGTAAGCGTGTTGGTGGTTTGATGCCCAATAATGTAAATTTGGTTCTAAATTTAGTTACAATAGCTCGAATAGCCGCTTCAGTGGGTCGATTAAACTGACCATAAAATGGAAGAAGCGCGCGATAAACTTTCTTAACAGAACACGCATTTTTTTAATAAAATTCAATGATTTGCAAGAGTTGTTCGTTTGTAAGACGATTCATGGTTAAATTATAGACCAAACTGAAGATGTTTGACAGTGAAACAAAACACGAAACGTGCGTCAGCTGTTTAAACCAACTGTTTAAAAAGATATTAGCTAAAAAATCACCCTTTATTTATCGGATTAACTTCAAATTTTCACACCATATTTTTAAGATATTATACTTTTTTCGAATTTTCAAAGCACTTTTGCCACTCAGAAGTGGATACCTCTAGGATTCAGCAGGTTCTTAAAGTTTTGAAAAACGTTGACCTCGCGTCTTATTTTAGATGTTTGGGAACAAACAGAAATTATTAGGTGCAAAATCGGTGCTGTAAGGCGAATTACCCATTAATTCGATCTTTTGTGTGCTCAAAAGCTCTCTCATGTGAGCCGATACATGAAAGCTCGCATTGGCTTGGAGGAGGCGGTTGGTCTTCTTTATGTCTCTGAAAACTTCTGGCAAACAAACATTTGAGTACCACTCAGAATTTACTGTTTTACCTGCCTGTAGTGGTACAGTTGTCACATAGCCAGATTTTCTGTGAGATTCAACTTCGATAACAACAACAACTTTCGATAAAAATATCGAATTATAGCTCATCAAACGCAGTGTTGCCAAAGCGTAAAATATAAAAGGCTACCCTCGTACAATAAATAGTATTAAATACTTTACTTTAGTAACCGACTTTTTTTTATTCTCAAATATTTATTTTGCATAATAAAGCATAATTTTCTCAATCAATTCTAAGTTTTCTAATTTTCTAATCAAAATTACCTCTTTCTCACTAAAAGTAACAACATTTACCATAAGCTGCTAAATTAATTTGTTTTACAAAAAAACATTGCATCCAAACTTTTTGCCACAAATTACAGGTCGAACAGTTGGAATCGCAAATACGCGAACTCACACAAAAACTCAGTGAAACGAATGCGAAACGTGATAAATTCGAAGTGGAGCTAAAGGCTTCAATTGACAAAATTTTCGTTTTGCGTGAAATTATCACCGAGTTAGAGACACAAGTGGAGACAAAGGCGCTCAACGAACATGTCCTGACTGAGAAGAACAAGGTAAATTAGCGAGTTAACGAAGGTTTAATTGACTTTTAATGCGCATTTTGTTTTTGCTGTTATTGTAGCAATTGGAGGATTACATAAATTCCCAGACACGTTCAAACGAAGCTTTACAGAATGAGGTGCAGACTTTGAAATTGGAGATTGGCGAAGGCTATCAGGAGCGTATACGCTTTCTGGAAGACAAACTGCAAAATATGCGTCCATCCGCAGAGCAAAGTATGGTGTTAGATCAAGTGGTGGAGCAGGTGAGATATCGCTTATTCTTATATAATATAATTTATTTGCTTTTGTTTTATTTTTTAGTAAATTTAATTAAAATAAGTTATATAATTTTCTCTAATGAATTACGCATTTTCAGCTCCGTGACATCGAGAATAATCTCGATCAGAAAACGAAAAATCTCGAATCTGTGCATCATTCAATTTCGTCGAATGCGAATAGCGTCACCGAGGATGTATCTGTGAATGGAGCTCATCCTATGAACGCATTGCCATCAACAGGTGCGCCAAATAATCCAACAGCGACAGCAACAGTACCAACTCCAGGTTCACCGATGCACCCTTCGCCACGTCAGCATTCGCTCACCATGGAGGGCGTACAACGGATTGCCGACAAAGTTGCCAAACATACACGGGTCGAAGAGGCAGCCGTTAAACGTATAAGAGATCTGGAAATGCAAGTGACTCAGATGCGTGACGTCTGTGTGGTGAGTTTAAAACTTTTTAAACGCTTTTACCGCAAGGAGAAGCTCTCTTGGTGTTCGTTAAAAGCAGTTGCGTTTAAAAATTTAAAAATGTGAAGCTTTTATTATGTTTACACACACACACACTTATTCATATTTGTATTTATGTATTTGTGTGTGTGCGTGCGTTATGGAAAACCCCATTTTAGTTCTATGTTACAAAGTGAAACCAAGAGTCCGTGTATTTGTATGCCCTTTAGGAAATCTCATAATATGCTTTTGTTAGGAGTGATGTCGGTGTATTGGGATTGTGTTTTCTCATCATTTTTGTTTGTTTGTTTCTGTTTCAATTATTTCGGCAACATTTGAGTGTGCTTGCCTCAACAACCGCCTGCGTCACATGTAGGAGTTTGCGTACATTCGCTCTCATCGATTGTGGCTGGCGGATCATGGACCAACATCATCGTGGCTGCAATTTAGTTTGCTCGTTGTTGTGATGCGGAGAACGCGTCTGTTTTGCATAAAAGTTATTCTTATGTGTTTGAACTGCTGTTGAAAAGCAAAATATACGTTTGAGTTCATAAGTGTATGCACGCATCCGCCATAGTGCACGGGCAATTGTGGGAGATGCTTTTTATTTTTTACACTGATGCATCCAATTAAGAAAGGCAACATTTCTTGCTTAATAAAATGAATTATTAATATTCCCTACGAATTGATAAACGTTAATAAATTACTGCCGAGATATGTACAATCAGTATGCCAAAGGCAGTTTTGCCTTCAAATTGAGTCCATTGCGGGTAAGCTAGTGAACGAAGAAAAAACACAAAAACAAAAAACGCAAAGAAAAAAAAGCAAATTAATAATAGTGCCAATTTATGTGCTTTTGGAAATTGAACTTTTCAAAACATTTTACGTGAATTTTGTCTCTGTAAAGGATTAAATTTGACAGTAACAGTTTTGTTTTTGTTTTGATGCCGTAGATCCATTTTAATGTTCAATTATTTATATCCCTTATGTTTTTTGTTTAGTTTTCAAAAGTAAAAGTAACATTTTTATTTATTTTTTTACCTTTGAGTTTCGTGTACTGTTTTAACTCTCCTTTGGGCACCCGGGCTTTTACGACTTTGGACGCAAATTTAACATATTTTTATTATAGCTAACGACTTAAGCTTTCAGGCAGCTTCCTAAAATTCAATTTTCTATCGATTTATGGACATAACCTTTTAAAAAGGATCCTCCAACAGGACGAAAAAAGGCCAGAACAGGGTGCCCAACCGAAGATACATACATAACTTTTTTCTTTTTGCCGCATCGTGTCTACATAAATTTGCTTCATCATATTTTTCTTATTGTGCGAATATTTTCATGACTCTTAGTGTCGGCTGTTATGCACAATTTTGCTATTATATGTTAACATCTTGCACTCTTGTATGTGTGTTTGAATTTATGCAAAATTTCTTACGATGCATTTCCGCGTTATTTCAAACTTAATTTTAGCCAAGTAGAACAAACGCATAAAAATTATATTGACCAAAGTGTATGTGTATGGAAAATGTGTTTATTAGGTTGAAGTCTCAAAATAGAATATGCGACTCCCTAGATATACCCATTTACAACATATTTTTGCATTAATACAAAAAATATAAGATTTAATAATTTTCTTCCTGATTTTTACTTGAAAGTTTTTTTTAACCGAGCAAATAGTAGAATCTCAGTTTGTCCTGTCGTTTAGTCATTTCCATTTTTAGTTAACTTTCCTGTCTATCAGCCAATACTCTCCTTTTCGATTTTTAAAAAGACTTAGGAAAGTTCAAAAAATGAACAACAGATTGAAAGCAAAAGAACTTTCTAAACTAAAAAAAAAAACAAAAAAAATAGAAGGTTATTATTATTATTGTTGAGTATAGAGCTTTACAATCTTCTTTTGTTAGAGTGAACTCCTTGCCCTTTGCCTTAGCCGTAGAAGGTTTAATGCGTCCTTCTTCGGGAGTATATTAGCAATTTGATTCTACAATACCAATGTCACCCAGTACCCAAACAATCCATGTCATGTCAAGTGTATTTAGCTTACTTAGGCATTCCATCGCCAGTTTATAGGCATCTAAAGGTCTTAATAGCCATTTCGAGGTCTAACAAGACTGATTTGTTCTGGTCTCGATAAAAGTCTGCCAATCTTTCTATTTCATATACTTCTGGACTTCTGTTTTACATAGCTTCAGAGTTTCTTAACTTCTTCAGTTCATCAGTTCTGACCCATCTGTTTACCTGATTATTATATTAGGTAATAGTTTATCAAGTATACTTCCTATACTAAGGGTTAGGACTGATAATGCTAAATAAAATCAGATCGAAGTATCTCATCTCCTAAATTTCTTCCTTCCGGTACTTTCAGAGGGTTACCACATTGGTCGTTAATGATATCATGTTGTTGTAGTAGCATAAACATTTTCCATACATGCACGGGGTATGCTGCTGGAGTGACAGTCTTTGGCGGGATACAAATTCGGGTCGTTCCAGTAACGTAGAACCGACTGTCGTGGCAAAGATTAATGATGCCATATTTTTGGCGTTGGTGACATCAATATGGTCGTACGATTTCTTACTTATACTTTCCTTTTACTCTGATTGAAACAGTGCATCTGTCGCACCTGGTTTTCAATAATTGTTCCTCAAAGTTTATGGCCTCATTTTGTTCACAAAATTCTCACACATAAAAAAATTCATACACTTGTTTTAATGAATGCATTTTTTATTAAAATTAACTTAGCAAAGTGTTTTATATGGAAAAGGTTTCCTAAAATATGTAGTTGAATGGTGTTTGGTCACTGAACTGCAGTGAATTTTTTTAATTGGATGTAAAATAAGCTAATGATATATAAATTCTTTTATATTCCTGATCCAACTCGCATGTTCCAGCAACAATTTCTTGGTGTAGGTAATGAAAAAATAAAGCATCACCAATTAGTTTTGTTTACATTTACATTCTACATTTCACCCATATGATGCAACTGCGGATGAAACAGAAAATAGCGCCACGACTAGAAGTGCGCCAATAATCCAAAGCTAGAAGGAAGTTGACTTTTTGTTTACACTTTCTCATAGCTCACCTTATATATGTACATGCACTTAAATATACATATGTATGTATGTACAAGTGTGTATATGAGCTTAATGATACGTTGCAGTTGATTATACTTCTTTCACGTTTCACTTTGCATTTGTTTGCCATCAGTTAGCACCAAAGAAGCCATACCATATCTTAGCACATTTTTTGTTCTTTCTTTGTTATGTTAATTTTCAATTTTATCTACGGTGTATGCTCGTTTCTGGATGAATGCAGGCCATTTGTGCTTTTCAATTTGTTGTTTGTTGCTATTATAATCTCAATTGGAATGGTATCAGATATCTTGCATGCAAGCATGGAAACATACAAACATATGTTGACATTAGGGTGGGTCAATTTGTATGGATCGATTTTTTTTCGACATCGTTGTTGTAGCGGTATAAACAATTCCCATATATAACAAGTGGCGCTAAAGTAATCCTCCTATCAGAAAATGCTATAAATTTTGCGATTGGCCCATAATGTCAGTTCTGTTTTGACATTTGTGTAGTAAACACATGCGAAATACACGTTAATAAATAATGTTACGCTACACTGCTCCAGAACGCGGAATATTGCTGACTATTTATTTGACCAATAATCGGTCGGTGACTTTGGCACAACGTGAATTTCGTCGCAGATTTCCTCGAGGTCCAACGCCTACTGGTGAAACACTGCGACGTTTAACCGCTCACCTCGAAGAGACTGGCACAACACGAGATGCTGCCAGGCGTGGCAGACCCCGGAGTAGCCGTTCTGCAGAGAATATTGCTGCTGTAGCCGAGAATGTCATGGAAGCGCCGTCGACATCGACCAGACGACGTACCACGCAAATGGGTATCAGTTGACGGTCTTTACAGCGAATTTTGGTACAAGATTTGAAGATGTTTCCGTACAAAGTCCAGACGGTGAATCAGCTGTTAGCTGCTGACCGCCAATCGAGTCTAACATACACTCAAGCCATCCTTAATCAGCATCAAGAGGAAGATGATTTTTCATCAAAAATAATCATGAGTGATGGATGAGGTCGATTTCCATCTTACCGGGTACGTAAATAAGCAAAATTTACGCAAAGTCATTGTATGGTGTGTTGTTTTCGCTGGAGGAGTCATCGGACCTTTTTTCTTCGAATACGTCGCGGGCCAAACGGTTACTGTGAATGGTGAGCGCTACAGAGCAATGATCAACGAGTTCTTTTTGCCGCAACTTGATGAATTGGGATTGGAAAACATGTGGTTCCAACAGGACGGTGCAACGGCACACACTGCACGTGCCACAACCGATATGCTGAAGGATGCATTTCTCGGGCGCCTAATCTCCCGTTTTGGCGATTTGCACTGGTCAGCAAGATCGCCTGATTTGACCGCTCCAGTCTTCTTTTTGTGGGGCTTTTTGAAGTCGCGGATTTATGTCAACAAGCCTCAGACTCTTGCAGCTCTTAAAGACAATATCCGTCAAGAATGTGAGGACCTATCGCCGGAAGTTTTGGCCAAAGTGATGGAAAATGCTATAAAAAGGGCTCAAATGGCAATCTACTGTGGCGGCGGCCATTTACATGACATCATATTCTCGACTTGACGTAAAAAAAATTAAAAGACCAAATAAAAATAATCCACAAGAAGAATCAAAGTTTTTCATTTTTTTTTAAATTACAGCCAAAACACATCGCAAGGTTACTTTTGCGCCACCTTGTATTAGGAGAATGCTGCTGAAATGACAGTCCTTGGCCGGAAAATTTCACCGGAAATTGAGGTCTTGTGTAAACATCCTCAAATCATGTCTTTGGTTACATTAACACCATTTTTCCTCAAAACTGCGTTAGCCTCACGTAACTATAAGTTCAACTTTGTCACACACAAATGAATGATCTGATTTTGTTTTGGCGAGGTTTGTTTTGTGGCCTCATCCGAGAAGTCGTCAACACTTTGCGAGTCACGCTTCTATTTCGCTCGGGATTTCTAACTGGCCCCAGCGAGTAGAAACAGTTGTTGAAACAGCCACCAAAAAAAACAATAACAAGGTTCCATAACACAGACTGTACAAGTTTGTTTAAAAAAAAAACATTTATAGTACTTAAGGGGTAACACCACTGTACACGCGTAAAATAAACACGATTTTTAAAGAATTTTTTTGTATAGAAGGAAAGGGAAAACAATCACTCTGATTTGGGAAGTTATTACTTATATACTAAAATACAAAACTACAAAGTTTGATCGAAAAATTTTACAAAATGGCGGCATTGGAGACATTTTTGTAATGTAGTTTCTCTTGAAGGAGCTTCGCGGCACGCAGCACAGAGGGTACAAATTTTAATCTGGAACAAAGAAACATTTTTTTTCTTAATCTAGATAAGAATAGCTAGAGAAACACGTAGGGGATTTAAAAAATATTTATTTTTGTGGAATTAGCAAGCATTTGAAGGAAAAAACTCTATTTTGGACTAAAAAAACGGCACTTAAATAATTATAACAATCGTTTAAATTAATCTATCGAAAATCCCCTACGCTCTTCTCTTAAGAAGGTTATTATACAGACGTAGTGAAAAACCTGATTAAAAATATTTAAAATTTGTTTGCTGCGTGCCAATTTCAGAAAACGTGTTTTGAAAAAAACGCGTTTAAAGTTTGGAAATTTGGAGAAGTCGTTAGGTAGCAGTCACTAACGCTTGGTTAAACGCTTAAAATATTTATGAAATAGACTTCGGTAACGTATAAAACTTTTTGTTCTGTATTTTAAAAGGTTCAAAGAATTTTTTAAGCTTATAAAAAAAAGTCAATTTTTTGAAATTTCTACAGTGGTGTTACCCCTTAAGTAAATGTTAAACTTCATATTAACTTTGTATTAATTAAAGGAAGGTTCTTTTACAATTTTTGTAGAATCCGAATCGGCTAGGAACGACTTCGAAAACAAAAATTTACCCTCCCTAGTGCACATACACACATCCATGTACGCATATACCCAGTAGAACTAGAAGATCTTTAGTAGTAGTACTCCTTTTCTTTCATTTTGGTTTAATAAAATAAATGCTTAATTTTAATTTATAAAGTATGAAATTATTACACTTTTGAAAAGAATTCAAAAAACTTTGAAAGATTTTTTTTGTATAAGAAAAGTCTCGCTTTATAGGAAATCTTATAAATTGTGAACATAAGTAAATTTAAAGAAAGGATAGTTTAAATCGTTAAATCTTCATTTTAATTACCCTACCTGTTTTAAACCCAAAAAGGGTTTACGCGCCAATTATACATATATATATATTAGGGCGGGTCGATTTAAAAATCGATCATTGCTCTGTGAAAATCATATTCTAGGGATCAAAATAAGAAACTTTGCCGAAGGAACCATACCTCTAAAACGAATTCTTATGCCCCCCAATTTGGGTCGAACGAAAAATCCCACTTTGACCCAATTAGAGTGCTCCAATCGAGTCCAAATGTATGACCGACCGCCACTAACTTTGGACGGCCGATCCACCCATGCCAGTGGCACACCCCCTGGAACTCCCCTGGGGGGTTCCCCATACAGTCATTTCAAAATGTCGCCATTTTTGGCTTTTACATGAGAAAAGAAACTAAAAAGTTCGACCAAATTGGGGGACATCAGAATTCGTTTTAGAGGTATGGTTCCTTCGGCAAAGTTTCTTTTTTTGATCCCTAGAATATGATTTTCACAGAGCAATGGGCGATTTTTTTGCCTCCCTACAAATCGACCCGGCCTATATATGTATATATTGGTAGTCGAAAAAGTCTTTTCGTATTTTGTCAATAGATGTCGTTGGAGTCATCTATCTCCAGTGCTACCAATCACATTGTGTTATATCATATGGTGTTAGAAAGGTGACATTTTAAGCTTCATTTAACAAAAAAAAATTAAATTCGGAGAAGTTGAAAAAAAGTTATAGCTGTTCAAAAATGAGTAAAAATAACGAAGAAATTCGCTATATTTTGAAATTTTTGTATAAAAAAGGGAAGAATGCCATGCAAGCCACCAATGAAATTTGTGAAGTTTACGGAGACGATGCTGTATCAGTTCGTGTACCACAACAACGGTTTGCTCGCTTCCGTTCTGGAAATTTCGATGTGAAAGATGCACCTCCGGTCAACCTATCGTTGCAAAAGTCGATGAAATTATGGAAAAGATTGACCAGGACCGTCACATAAGCTGCCATGACATCGCCAAGGCACTAAACATTCATCATCAAATGGGTTTGAACCATTTAAAAAAGGCTGGTTACAAAGAGAAGCTCGATGTTTGGGTACCACATGAATTGTCTGTGAAAAATTTAATGGACCGAATTAACATCTGCGATTCTTTGCTGAAACGAAATGAAATCGAACCATTTCTGAAGCGAATGGTAACAGTAGACGAAAAGTGGATCAAATACGACAATAATGTTCGAAAAAGATCATGGTGCAAGGGTGGTGAAGCTCAACAAATGGTCGGAAAGCCAGGATTGACGCCTCGAAAGGTTATGCTGTGTGTTTGGGGGGATTGGAAAGGAATCATCCACTATGAATTTTACACTTTACTGTCAACAACTGATGAGATTGAAGCAAGCAATCGGAAAAAAACGGCCAGAACTGATCAGCAGAAAGGGCATCGCCTTCCATCAGGACAACGCAAGACTACACACATCTTTGATGACTCGGCAAAACCTGAGAGAGCTTAGCTGGGAAGTTTTGATGCATCCACCATATAGCCCTGACCTTGCACCATCGGACTACCATTTGTTTCGATCAATGCAGAACTCCCTTAATGGAGTAAAGTTGGCTTCAAGAGAAGCCTGTGAAAATTACTTGTCGCAGTTTTTCGCCGAGTAACCACAAAAGTTTTACACTGATGGAATAATGTCTCTAGAAGAAAAATGACAAAAGGTGGTCGACCAAAATGGTACATATTTGGTTTAATAAAGTTCATTATAAATATAAAGAAAATGAGTTGAAGTTTGATTAGAAATACGAAAAGACTTTTTCGACTTCCATATATAGGTACATACTCGTTTCATTTGTTTACTCCCTCATTGCTTGTTTAATATTTGACATTTGAGCCAAAGCGAGTGCTAAAATACATAAAAATATAGGAAGTAATGGGGAGTAATCAATACTCGCAAGGGATCACTTGAACGATGATTCCCAGTTCCACTGGGTACATGCATGCATGCATACACATCCACATGTACACTTACGTACATACATAATTACCCCATAAATAACTATAAATATGCGTACAATGCCCACTTCGGCTTCCAGAGCTTGCATTGGTTGAGCATCAATTGATGCATTCATATACAGCTGCGAACAAGTAAGTAGCTACGCAGTGCTATAGAAAATTCTTTAAAATAAAGCTCTAAATTGAACTGCTATGTTTTAACTATGCATTGGCGTTTCAATTTAACGTTGTTTTAAATATTATTTAAGTTGTATAAATTTCGTCTACGCATTTTTTACCCAACAAATTGTAGGGACTAAATTATCCTCACGGTCATATATTATAATTAACAACACTTGGTTTGTAGGCGTTAAAAATGTGCTCTCATTCATTAGGAGTAATTTTTTATTGAGAACCTATTATTTTTAATCACTCCCTTCATTTGATCCTTCATAAGCCGATCCTCGAAATTTCTGACTTTGTACTTTTGAAGTTTTCTCTTTGACAGCTTCCAGAGATTCTCGATAGAGTTCAGATCAGGACTACATGAACGCCACATTTTACTCCTTGCATCCGCGCGGTATTCTACGAATTATTGCTATGTTGAAAGATCCATGTAAGTGGTTTGTTGTCATCACAATAAGGATGCTTGATGATTTAGGGTCATGCGCCTTCTATGATGGGACAACGAGCTTGTGATTTTCTAGTTGCCGCAAGTTTGTTTATTTTCAT
This sequence comes from Anastrepha obliqua, assembly GCF_027943255.1. Lineage (NCBI taxonomy): Eukaryota > Metazoa > Arthropoda > Insecta > Diptera > Tephritidae > Anastrepha > Anastrepha obliqua. The sequence goes on from NC_072894.1 coordinate 125,388,540, forward strand.
TTCATACGAAAATGTACTCTGTTTCTTTCTTTTACTAGCTTGTGGTGGTAAACTTTTAGATAGTCCTAACAGCTTCTGCTTTATTTTCTTTAAATGCTTTCAAGGTATTATTCTTTTCTGGAACGGTGCGGAATGACGCAGGCGCTCATTCTGGCAAACATATTTTTTTTGTCATTCTCATTACTATTACTCGTATGAATGAAATTCTTAAAAACAGGAAGGAATGTTTCAATGTACACTTCAACATATTCTGCTAAACTTGATTTTTTAAGCTTAGGACCGATTTTGCTACGCTCGCCATCTACAAATTTCTTGGATCTTGATCTTGCCAATACCGGTTGGTTTATCAGGTGTTTCGATGTTTGGAAGTTTGAATCAATATTTCGGAGTCTATTCATTGCCTTCAATGGTAGAGTAACTTTAATCGTCCATTACACAAATGAAAAAAGAACTGAAGCAAAAAAATCCTGAGAAAGGGCGCTAGTCTCTATATATCTTTTACAAGTACTGACTGATTTACAGGAACTGATTGTGCACTTGCACACCTAGAATTTCATAGATACATATATGTATCTGTAATATACTTTTGAATAGTTTTGCCGTTGACAGTAAGGATGTTGACTTATTTACGATAATTTTCTTTCCCACGACAGTCGGTTCTACGTTACCGGAACGACCCGGACTTATATCCGGTGAAGGACTGTCTCATTTCCCGTACATGTGGGAGGAACTTTTATGCTGCTACAACAATAACAACGACTAATTTATGATACCATTTTATTGATCAACCCACATTTTAATTCTTTAATTTAAGCAGAAGCTTAGCTGCTTTGTAGGGGATATTTCCATCCGCTTTTTGTTCTTACTTCTTTTATATTATAAATAAATTTTTGTAAGTTCATCCAAGAAAAATTGGTCAAACTTCCCATATTTCGTTGGAAGTGAATCATTTTTACAAAATATGCAACTAAATTCTTGTCACTGTAGCTGTCGCTATTGAGTATTTACGACTATGTTTAATATATTCAAATGATCTTCAAGTAAATGATAGCTCGAATAATACCCTTCATCTTCTCTTAATTTGTTTTGTTGATGAGTTTTTTGTTGCACGTGCAATTATAGATGAAACAGAGTAATAATTTATTCACCACTTGTTATCTGAATTATCTTGTAATTGGCTAATATCTTGAAAGGGTTTATAGAAAACCTGACCTGGTCTAGTAGATGGGATTACCTGCATGTCGTTATTATTTTGTTGAGCGCAGCTGTATAAAGTAAATGCAAAAATATGTAATTATCTTTTGGTTAATGTCGCTGCGAATACTTCAAAAAGCTACCACATCACTTTAATGGTCTCAACGACCTCTGTCAACGTTGTGGCACTGTGCGGTTATACTGTTTGGCCTCGCATATGAAAAGCCACTTACTCCTCTACTGTAATATGTCACACTTTCGAATCTGGATACACTTACACTTAAAAGATACAATTACTTCCCGCACAATGCGAGTGCTTGCTGGCGCAGGGTAGTCTACATTTACAGATGCTGCAGTGCCCCAGTAGTCCGAAGTTCTTAATTTTTTTGTTTACTCAGTGCTTAGTTAATGCAAACTCGTATGCACAAATATGTAATACACCTCATTATTCTTCCGCAAACTGAATTTCGTTTTAATTTAATACACTTCAAATTGAAAGGGTTATTCACGGTTTTTGTGGAGTAAAGAAATTTTTAGAATTAAGGGGTTGGGGAGAGGACATAGACATTTAGTTTTACTTAGCATTATTCATTTAATCATCATTATAACCGTATGTATACACTAACTTTTAATGGAATTGCTTCATTAAGATATCGTCAGTTAAACCCGTCAATCAGAAAGAAGATACGAACTTTGGAAGATTTGAATTTTGTGCCGAGATTAAGTTCCTCACTAAACAACGGGAAGCATCACAGATTATTTTAGCAGAGATCTCGTCTGTGCCTTCTCTAGCAAAAAAAATAATGATTTACAAGTTGCATGGTAGTCAATCGAGATAGTCGGCTGGAGAGTCAATTAATGAAGTCCTCAGATATAGTTGAAAAAGTCGAAATTATAGATTGAAATAGAAAAAAATCACAAAATTGGTTAGAGTATCACCCTAGGATTATGGCTTAAAAGGTTTGGCCATCAAATTTGGCCAAGCGAAATTATGGGTATAATTTTGGCTGTTACATCATAGGCGATCTGACAACAGAATTTTGCCCGCTCATTTCACACGTTGTTGTTAGTTTTGTTGTTGTTGCTAGTTTTGATGTTGTTGTTATTTTTGTTGTTCGTATAGATTTAGTTAGTTTTGTTGTTGTTAGTGTTGTTGTTATCGTTGTTGTAGTATTTACCCCATACATCACAAGTAGCGTCAGCAGATAAACTGATTCTTACAAAATCGCTGAGAGCAGGTTAACGATCTGATGTTGGTCACACCTTTTCGAAAATCTTTCATGATCATTTCGAACCACGTTCATGATCATCTTAGTATGTCTAAGCTCAGTGCAAGATACGCACATCACTTTAGAAGCAACACCATGTCGAGTGTTTGCGAGATATTTTGAATCTGCTTAGATAGAACAGGGACGAATTTATGAACCGGATTGTTACAGAATACGAAATTGGAGTTTCGTTAATCGACGCAAAGCGAATCAAAGTGTCGTAATCGGCTGGAAATATCATGTCTTCTTATTTGTCGACAAGAGTTAAGTTGCTATGGCTGTTCTATACACGTTGAGCTTCGAAAATCCAAAAATAGAAAGCTAGTTTTAAGGAATGCCTCTTTGGTGATGAAGCAGCCAAGTAGCCGGTTCCGTCTCCTTTGAAGGCCAAGACAACGCTATTTTTGCTTTTTATTGTATAATTAAACAAAAAAAAAAAAAAAAAAAAAAACCAATTCCAATTGGGATTGTTGGGCTGTGGTTTCGATATTTCAATGTTTCGTCACTAAGACTCTTTTCACAAATTTGGACCATCGGTGCCGTCATTAAGCAATCCCTGGGCCATGTCATAATTTGTTGGTCAAGCTTTTGCCATTTCGGGACACAAATCGCCAATCAAATGGCTGTTAATATCTACTTACTATATGTTGGAGACATACATACCTACATATGTAACAACAGACAAATTCAAATCCGAATCCGAATGTATGTACGTTAGTGAACAAACCTATTTATTTATGTTTTATTTTTTTTTTATAAACATATAGTTAATACTTTAACGAAAGGCGTACAAAATTACAAATGTTTGGAGAAAAGTATAAAAATTCAACAAATTTTCATCAAAATTTCAAATGTTTTAGTCAGAAATTTTATAGTTGCTGCTTTAATTGTGCATTTGCTGCAAATAAAAAAATTTCGAGCATTCGTTGTATGAAAGAAAATGCATAACATCTTTTATATATAAAAATGAATGTTTGTCTGTATGTCATCGATGAACTCAAAAACTATATTATTAAAATTGGTATATATATGTATTTTTCCACGGAGAAGGTTTGTAGAATATGCTCATTGATGCCACTCGCCACCAGGTGGCGCTGCACTGTAGCAACTTCTGTCCCGTTCAACCGATTGTCATAAAAATGAATGAATTGAGTATTTGTGTATTAATTTTCTTAAATTTATTTTAGTTGTTGGTGTAGCAACGCGCGCTGGGTACAGCTAGTCTTGAATAAAAAAAAAATATCAGGAATCAATATTAATTTCGAGCCACCTTAAGTTAGCTGCCCAGATTTATCTGAAAACTCTTACATTTTGATGGACATTTTTTAAATTTTTAAAAATATTGTATATTACAAAGTTTGAAACTTTGAACTATATGATTTTTTGTGCAGGATAAATCACATTTTTATAAAAACAATTAAATAAAAAATATTTGCTTACGCTAAACTTTGCAATATGTTGCGCTGCTATTATTGTGTACACAGGTGTATGTATCATACATTGAACTTGCATCTTATATTTAGCTTTGAATGTTTGATATTTTTCCATTAACCACTTGTGTCGGCAACAACATTCGAATGACCTCAGTGTGAGTATCAGCTCCCATTCTGCCCATTCGGTGTAGTGAATCAATTGAAAGGCAAAATTCATTTGTTGTAATGCAACAGACTGACTTTGTTGCATGTTTATCAGCAGGATCAAAATGAGCAAAATGAAGTGTGTGACGTCATATATTGCTTTCGCCTTACTTCTCTCAATCCCGATCGTAATTCAATACTGTCGGCATTTCTAATTTTTAGAATAAGATTTATCAGGTTTCATATCCTATCAGTTTTTGAAATTTTTTATAGAAATAATTTTAATGCTACTTAGGTGTTTGGAATACAATTTTTATTGGAATCTTGTGTTTTCTTCTGGTATTGTTTGTTGGATGTGATTACTATAATTTCTAGAGCCCAATTGTTGCTACAATAAAGTGTGTTTGAAGTCATGGTGGTTGCTTTGGTATCTGCCTGTGGATGGTTACATCATCCATCTTCTCCAGATTAGATATTTTTTAGCGAGTACCTTCGACAGCATACAACCACAATCACAATCAAGGTACAGATCCACTTTAACCACCTAAGTCAGGCGCTATAGAGCTGTGAGCGAAGTCAAATAAACGCTGCCGCGGCCGACTTATTTTAAAGCAGTCATCATTAAATTTATTGTACGAGTAGAATACCGCAACATAGGACGTAATTAGGTCAAAAATACTACTACCCTGATTTTTTTGCCACTACCTAGTCTAGACGAAGAAGTCGAGCTTTCCACTTAGGACGGTATAGGAGGGTCGTTTGAAAAGTCCATACAAAGTAAGAGCGATGTTACTATTGGCGCATATCGAGATTCTGTTTAGTTAGTAAAGGGTTTTTCAATTGGCGCGGGTCGATTTTGGCGCCCTGTGGCAGCCATTTTGTTTTGGTAGCATCTGTCAAATCTGTTGATTATTATTCAGTTGTTTAGGCCAAATCATTATGGCAAGTTACACGATTGAACAGCACGTTCAAATGATAAAACTTTATTATCAAAATGAGTGTTCATTAACGCAAACGTTGCGCGCATTGCGCCCATTTTTCGGTAAACGTGGTGGCCCTTCCAATTTCTTATGGCCCATATTGAACCATATGGACCTAGACGACATGTGGTTCCAGCAGGACGGCGCTACGTGCCACACAGCAAACACCATTTTATTCCATTTCAACATCTACCCGCCCTTATTGAAAACCCCTTTAGCATCTCTTGGAAGAACATCCACCAAGTTTCAGCCAGATCGGTATATTTCTTTGGGTTTGGCACTTATAATATTGGAATATTTGAATTCGGATTACTTTAGCACCTATACATACAACTTTTCTACAGGACTCCAACATATGAAACATACAGGCAGATGTAGGAGCTCTGAGCGATAGTAACCAACAATTCATGTGCTTTCGTGCTTTCCTAAACCAATTCAGTAAAAAACTAGTGATCTTTAGTCACATTCCATCTATGATCTTCACAAAAGCAATTCGATGGCTCACTGATTTAGTCAGGGTTTAGTATTAACATTGTCAACGACTTTCTTTTTAAGAAAAACGGTTTACTTTGCGAGTTGTGGTTATGTATAAAAACCCAGTGTTTTTACTACTTTAATATTAGATTGAGATTAATTTAGATTCTTTAATATCCGATATTTTCTTTTTCTATTTACGTTTTCCTTTAGGAACTACAGCAAGACCGCGAATCTCTGCAGCAGCGTATGTGTGAGCAAAATCAACGCATTTCCACGCTACAGTCGCGCCTCGAAGAGCAACGAAAGCGCGCCATAGAGTTGGAGCGAGCGGGTTCAATTGACTTGAGTGTACGCGTTCACGACCTACAAAACGAAATACACAATCTGCAAGAGACACTTTCCGTGCGCGACAAACAGATCGCCACAATGAAACAACAACTGGAAAAGAGTAAAGTCGCAATTGATCGCCTCGAAGCGGAGCTGGCAGTGGAACAGCAACCGGACCGTAGTATTATGGAGCGCTTAGAGGTTGAGGTTAGGCAAAAAAATGCAGCCATACAAGTTCTGAAAGAAAAGATCAAGAATGAGATGATAAACAAGCTGTCGTTACCGGATTTAATGGAGACAATGCTAGCCGATAAGAATGAGGAGATCGATCATTTAAGGGAGCAATTAGAATCGAAGGAAAAGGAAATACATGAGCTCAACTCGAGTCAAGGCTTTAGTTTAGGGGGTGGCGCTAGCGGCAAGAGCGTTGGTGCTGGAAAAGATGAAGTGAGTACGAAGCTTAGTGCACGCACTTTGAGCGATATTGTGTCCATAAGCGATTTTGATGAGCCTGACGTGATGCGAAGAGTAGCTGTGGCGCAGGAGGCGACGCCGATTCAACTGTCAGACGGCAATCGCGGATTTGGACTGCAATCAATGGTAAGGAGTAAATTAAATATTAAAACAGACGATTGTAATATTCTCATTTTCACAGGATACTTCAAAGCAGGTGCTGGCGAATTTGACCGACAAGCGTAGTGAGGATTTATCTGGGATTGCCACCTTACGTCCGGCTAATACCTTTGAAAATCCGCATTATTTCCAAGATCCCAATGTGCTAGCATACACAGGCCAGTCAGATGCAACAGCCACACCACCCATTGTGCCACGTCAAATCAATTTCTCTGCATTAACAGAAGACTCGAAATTTAAAACGCCTAGTTTCGAAATGTCTGCAGTGGATAGAAAGGCTACAGAAGAAAAAGAAATGTTCCAAAAATGGGCGTGTGAGGTGCATGAGCTAAAAGAAAAACTATTATTGGTTTCCACCGAGAAAGATAATGCTATTGGTGAGAAGGATAAAGAAATGCAAGCCATGGAGGAAGAATTGGTGGCCACACAACTACAACTAGGTGGCCTGCAACACGATTTGGAGCAACGCCAAACAGAAATCAGCGAGTTGAAGAAGGAAGCACAAAAATGCCTAATTTATCAATCAGAAATCGCTGAAAAAACGGCAGAAATTGAACTGCTCCTAAGTTCCCAAGAACGTCTGGTTAAAGAGAACAGGGAACAACAAGACCGACTGACTAAAAGCGAGAAAGAGCTGCTCAACTACAAGGAGAACGAACAGCAGCTGCAGAGACGCGTTAAAGAACTGGAGGAGAAAATACTAGAAACAACGGAGTATGAAGTTAACCAGCGGGAGAGTTTGCGCAAAGAGTTAAGCGCTTTAAGTGAAATTCATGAGCAGTGCAAGAATACTGTCCGCGAATTGGAGGCCCGCAAAGTGGTTGTCTCGAATCTGAACGAACAACTCAAGGCCAAGGATCAGCGCTTACAGATGCTAACTAATAAATTGGTGCAAGCCGACGAGAATGCCAATGAACTGCAGCAGAAGATTTCTTCGCTGGGGGAGGAGGTGGAACGTTTGCGCCAGCAACCGAATAGCGATAACAGCTCGAAACAGTATTCGGTAGATGAAATTGCACAACAAGTCGAAAAAGAACTAAACTATTCGGTACAACTGGACTCTAATATACTGCGAGCCATCGAGAGTGAAGAAGAAAACAACTTAGATCGCAAGAGCCGCGAAAAAGCATCGCAGGAACCTAATAAGACTGAAGCGCACGGCACAGACGATGAGAATTTTACAGGAGAGCGTGAACTCTTAAACCAATTGGAGGTGTTGAAAGCACAAATTTCTGTGGAACGCGAGCAAAATGAAGAAACACGTCAAGAGTTGTTAACTGAAAAGCAGCACTCACAGGAAATACAAGAACAAGATGTTCTTATTATTGAGGCGATGCGCAAGCGACTTGAGACGGCGCTGGAAAAAGAGGACGAATTGCTCAAGCTGCTTGATATTGAGCGTGAGCGTTGTGAGCGCGTACAAACTCAGTTAACTGCCATGCAGCGTGCTGAATCACGTCGTAATTCATTGCTGCTCAAGTCGCCAAGCGAATCGCCCCGCAAATCGCCGCGTTCAATCGGCACCGATTTCGAGTCGGAGCTGGCAGACCGGCTACGAAGTGAAATCAAAATGTTAACAGCTCAAAATGAGCGTGAACGCGATCGTTGTGCCGATGCACAACGCGCCAGTGAACGTGAGCGTCAACGTTATGAAAATGAGTTGCAAGAACGTGTCGAGTATTGTGAGAAATTAAAGCGTGAAATGGAAAAGTTGACTCGCGACAAAGATTTGGCAGAGCAAGAGTGCGAGCATCTGCAGGAGCGTCTTACCTTACAGACGCAGGAGATAGAGAGCCTGGAGGCAAGACTTGCGACGTTACAGGAGGCAGAAACGCGGCGTACAACGCGACGTGATCGCCAGCAGAAAGAAAGTGTACAGTTGCTGGGTGAGATACAGGAAGTAAAATCGATGCTGTTAGCTACCGAGGCAGAGCGAGATAAACTGCTGAAGAACATTACGCAATTACGCTTCGACGTGGAACGCTCGGGTCATCGGGAAGCCAAACTTGCAGAAGCACTTGCCAATGCAAATATGAGTGCAGCCGAGGTGTCTGTGCCGCAACAGTTTCTGCAAAAGATGAAGGAAATCAATGCCTTGTTGGCGGAGAACACGCAGGAGAATCGACAAATGGCCGAGACGGTGCAATTCCTCGTTGAGGAGCGTCGACAACTGCAAAAGAAATGTGAAGAGCTCGAGTCGCAACTTGGCGGTACGGCCAACGTGGCGGAGCTAGAGGAGCGCTGCAATCATCTGTTAGGTCGATATTTGCGAGTTGAATCGCACCGCAAAGCGCTTGTTTATCAAAAACGTTACTTGAAAATTTCGCTGCAGAACTACCAGGATAGTGAGCAGCGTGCACTAGTAGCGCTCAATGGCGGACACGTGGCGCAGCCACTTCCCAACAAGAAGAAGCTTTTCAAGTAAGTTGTGCGTGGATTGACATAATTTGAGAAAGCCTACAATTGTTTCTTCTTTTTCTTTCAGGACTGTTGCTTTGGCTGTTGTGGCCATTCAGCGCATGAAGTACATTGGCCGCACTTGGCGCACTGGCAAGCGGATCGTTTCGAAGTCAGTGTTTACAATAACACAACAAAAGTAAGTAGAATTCTGTCACATTAAAATGTTCCATTAAATCCCGTGTTGTTTAGCTACTTAATATTTGCGTAACTAACACTTTCAGGAATATTTTTAGTAGTAGCTTAACTGAATCGAGACATAAAGACTCTTCTATTGACCGCTTCTTTGCTCGTATCACTTAAGGAAAAATTTGCATGTGAATGCAACAACAAAGTTATCGAGCAAGATTCGCCCTTAGCGAGTATGATTATACCTCATACATTTAATATAACTCACTATTTTACAAACAAATGTAATTTAAGTCATCCAGCGCTGCCAAGATATTTTCATTTATACCAGTTGCTTCAGCTATTCGCCACTTACTAACGCTTGGCGAAAAGAAGGAAGTTATACATAAATCCGTGTTTATGGTTATAGCTGCGGGGCATGTTGCAAAGTTTTGACTATTTATTCAATTCTTTATAAAAACAATTTCCAACTTTTTAATTGAAATTTAAAAAAAAAATCGAGTATGCAATTTTATAGCTCATTGCATTTTGGTAGCGGTCTTGTGCATTTTCGCCATATAAAAAAAATTGGAGATTCGTTATACGGAAGAAAATGCATAACACCGCCAACAAAGAAAGAAAATTAACCCTAATCGCATGACGTTCCATTTAGTACCTTAATCTCATATCGATGGGTCGGCGGATATTTCTACTATATAACTCCAACAGAAAATTAAAAAAAATTCAAAGCTTTAACTAAACATATCCGAAGAGATTATTTAATTTTTTTTTTATTTCAATATTATTTCATCGTAAACAAATGGTATGTAACATGCACCGTGCAGTAGTTTCCTAAAAAAATAAAAGGGCCGGCCACGAACGAGCATCGGTTAGATGGATTAGTGTTAACAAAAATCAACGCAAATTTTGATCCACTTTAAATTGAATGAGCTACAAAACTGCATAACCAGTTTGCCGTCAAGTAAAATTTAACAGATCTCCAGAAACTTGGTATAAATTTTAGCCTTAGTGATTATTATTTTACAATTTCAAATTGCAGGCATTTCAATGAACTCAAAGAAACAAATACGAATAACTGCAGACTTAGAGAAAAAGGCAAAGCAGCACCCACTTTAATGTGTGTATCTCTAAAACAGTGCTGTCCGTCCCATAGATCAATTGATCACACGTATTCTTACTCACCATCGTTCAGTCGTTAGCAAACCAGCGATGCTTAGTGTATGCAATACAATGCCCTGTGAGAACTTTTTTATGCTAGAAAATGCCTTTGGCGACTTGCAATGTCTTTTATGTTACAAGTCGTTCAAAGGAGGCTATAGATGTAATATCAAAAGGCATTTCGATTCCTCTCACAAAAATTTTCTACTGCAATCTAATATTTATTTATTTTGGTTTAAATTTCCTACTGGGCTGCTCCCATTCTCTCGTTCTCACTTATAGACTCACATTTTTCATTCTGGACAGCACTGCTCTAAAGCCATTCATAAACTATACCAAAACTGCAGTGTTACTAAAAAGAAAATGCCGCCATAGGCCGTGCGAAAATTTTGCATATTTCATATGAGAAAAGAAGAAAAATTCAACCTCCATGTTTTTTGCAACAATTTAATTTTTCGCACAACTATTCTGACGCGCTGGAGTATACACAAATAAATAAAAATCAAATGGGCAACGCTCACCCTCATCCCCACTTTTTGCATGGGGTAGAAAATGTTGCCACTCTTCCCGGTTGCAAATTATGGGAAATTTTTAATGCTGACGGCTCAGAATACGAAAGTGATTCGGTTCATGTATGTATGTTCCAATCGGTTCCACGCAACCGAAAATACCCGAGCTTATATTCGGCCAAGGACTGTCACTTCAGCAGCATTCCACGTATATTTATGGAGAATGTTCATACTTCTACAACAACAACAACCATTTGGTGCTCATTTGCGCCGGCAGAGTGCTTGAACCTTCTTACTCGAGAAAGCGGCTGGCGATACGGGCTAAGAATCAGAAATTGACAAATAAAAGCTGGAAAGATAAAAAACGTTAAGACAAAATTTCATTAAGAACATTTGCTGGGCATAGACTTTTCTTTACTAATCTAATAATCTAACTTTTTGTATCTTCCTAAGCTCTAATAATCACAAAAAGTCTTCTGTAACTGTTAATGTGCAAGTTAAGCTTAACAAGGCAGGAAAGGATAGTAATCAGGCATAGCCTTAAGTGAGTAACTTGAGAATCATAACATTAAGCTGCGTTGCTATATATTAGAAATTTGGGCCTCAACTTCACAGATATGCGTAGATATGCAAGTGTAGTGAGTAATTTTTTTGAAGCGCACCCACAGTTGCAAGAAAGTCACTTTAGTTGGAACACTTTAGCGCACTTTATATTTCATTCTAAACACTAACACGTTCACCATTATCTTACTAATATAAAAACACATAAATTTTAAATTAAATTAATTGATTATAATTCTTTACTTTTATTTTGCTTTCCGTTTATAGGCCTCCTCAACCGGCAATGTTTACGTGTGCTCCGGATAACTCAACTTGTCCAAAATCTCCCCCAACTATGCCATTTTGCAATCCGCCAAATTCGTTGCGGCCTAGAAATCGTCAATTTCAGCCTTTGAAGTCGCCTGCGCTGGTCCACGACTTTGTGAATGGCGGCGCTATTGATGATGACGTAACCTCTACTATGACATTAAGTCCTGTGCCAATATTCGATTGGCCGCGCGTGCAGACATTTCAACAGTAGCATCGAATGCTACCAGAGTCCTGACACTACTCCATAAGTACATACATACATACATACATACATGAAAGTAAATGCTCAAATAAACCCCTCGAAATAACAATGCATTGATAGTCAGTTTAGCCGCGAAGTCAAGCGCATTTTTAATAATCTTCTGTATCATAGGAATAAGAATAATTATACATATGAATCTGAAAAAACATAAAGGTACATATCTAGATTAACTCATGCGCAACAAAACAAAAGCAAAAAAAACTATCAAAAATGTTTTGTGCAGGCTCGTTCACCTGCTGGTTCAAATTAAGTGTACTGTTAACTTGTGTAAAATTAGTCACTATCTTAATCGTAAGTCTAGTCTTTAGTGTTCTTATACTTAATGCTCTAATTTCTTATTGTATCCGCGCAATTGTTATGCGTTGGAAATTTTAAAGGTTATGTATCGTACCCCAGTATTTTAGCCGATCAGACTACAAGAAAACAGTTTTTTTCTGGATTTCTGAGTTAATTTTCATAACATTTAACATTAATTTAAGTTTGAAGCCTGGTGTTCTATTAAACTCAAATATTTTGTTTATAATTCTTTATTCTAATTATTATGTTTATATTTTCATATTCAATACTGGACCTTTTATTTAAATTAAAGTGAATTGTTTAAAAAAAAATCTGTTTTTTTAGTTTCATTTTTCTTTTCATACTTCCTAGCCAAATTTCAATTGAGTCATCGACCACTTCCACAGAATCAAAGTGCCTTAAATGATTTTATAACGAATCAAAATGTTTAAAAAAATAAATTTAAGGTATTTTTAACAAAAAAAGAGCAAAAAACAAAAAAAAAAACACTATTTGAAGTGTTAAAAACGCATTTGTAGTGAGTAAAATTATAAAATGTAATTGTTGATAACAAATAAAATATTACCTAACATTTTTTTTTTTCGTTTGCTTTTGCGTCACAAGAAATTTGCGGGCAAATAACACTACACCACCAAAAATATCTACGGCATTGGATACATCGATCATAGGTAAAATTCTCCGCTGAATCCAAATATGATAGTCTTATATTATATATAATATATAAGTAAATATTTTTCGGAATTTCGGTTTTTTGAGCTTTAAAAAATCTAAGACTACACCCATACCTCGCTTAACGGCCTGAATGGGTTCCGGAAAACTTGGCCGTAAAGCGAATCAATCGTTTTCATATGAATTCAAAAAAATGAAATGAGATCACTTCCAATTAAAAACAAACAAACAATATATAAAGTGTTAAGGTTCTTTTCTTAATAATAAAGTAACTCAGAAACAAGAATACAAAAATTAATTACGAATAGCATTCCCATGACAGCCGATTCTACGTTATCGGAATGACTCGGGTTTTTCCCGACCAAGGGCTGCCGCCCCAGTAAACTAGCCCCACCCCTTACGTCACAGGAGCAACTCCTCGCAGCAACCTTGCTCCAAATGCTTCTCGTTAGGGCTGGAATTTAATCCAACCCAGGGCCAGCAGTATTCTATTGCTGCGTCTGCCATAAATGGCTCCATCCGAATTCCACCTCGGTTAGGTGCAATAAGTGTAACGGGTGGAGCCATCTTAAGACCTGTTCAGGCCTTAAGACTCATAGGGAGTGGTCCAAACGGTATGTGGCGTCCTATGCCTCCACGGCTACTACTCCCCCTGATAAGCCGGCACCAGCAACCGCCACCACATCCCACACCTCCACGGTAAGGAGCCTATCGGAGCAACACAACTGCCCCGACTTAACCCATCCCTTTCCCTCCTGCTCCAACCCCAGTGCGGGGACAAACTAGCAGCTCTTGGCCCCCCGCTCAGTCTGTTCCGTGTATCAGACCGTAATACCTCGGAATCTGGCATCAGTCAAATGCACTTCTTGCAATGGCTGGTGCCATTTTCGGAGATGTTCCGGCCTGTGCACCACCCGTGAGCTGCTGCAGAGCTCTGCACCCGCAACCGCGAGCGAGACAATGGTGGTGCCCTAGCGTTTATAGGCCACCACACAGTGCAGTATCGTCTCATTGATGAAGGGATCGACCGCAGGGACAACACCTTAGAATGTCAAGGCATAGCTGTCTGGACAGGCGATTCCGAGCTCGAAATTTTTAATGTAGTGGGCAATTGCAGCAGCTCGCCTGATCTAACAATAGCTAGCGCGGGTCTGATAAATAGCATAACGTGGCGACCTATGCTATCGTTTGCATCAGGCCACTTGCCCATTATCGTCTCGATTGAGAGACCTGCCGACTTTGTTTCCACGAACCACCGGCCCTATTTTAACTTCAAAAAAGCTTATTGGGCCGGCTTCACGGAATTTACCGAAGACACCTTCGCCGCTCTTCCCATCCTCACCGATGTGCGCGTAGGCGAACGCGCATTCCGCAAGGTGCTCCCAACTGCTGCGGCCCGCTTCGTCCCAGCTGGAAGGTTCAAGGACATCCGTTCTCATTTTCCAGCCGAAACAGTCAGCTTGGCAAACGAGTGTGACCACCTACGCCAGGTCGATCCTGGGGATCCCCGCATAAGGTATCTCAATTTGGAGATCCGGCAACTGGTAGATCAACACAAGCGGACTAAATGGGTTGAGCACTTGAAAACCTGTAACCTCACCTCTGGGGTAAGTAAGCTCTGGTCCACCGTTAGGTCCCTGTCGAACCCGACGAAGCACAACGACAAGTTGGCTATCACCTTCAACGGTTGCACTTCGTCGGACCCGAAGAGATGCATGAGCTACTTTAGCCGGCTTTTAATACTGCATCCTCCGGCCGACAGATCCAAGCGTCGTGCTACCAGAAGGCTGCACAAACTGGCGAACGACAGTGCGCCACTTACTTTGTCCGGTGATGAGGCTCAGGGGGCCATCAACAAATCTAAAACATCAAAAGCGATTAGCTCTGACGGAACAAACGCTCTGATGCTGTAGCACCTGGGACCATTGGGAGTAGGATTTCTCAGAAGAGTCTTCAATCTGTCCTTGGCCACTCTCATCATCCCTGACAAGTGGAATGCACTACTAAAACCTGGGAAACCCGCCAACCAAGGGGAATCTTATCGTCCGATAAATCTCCTTTCCCCAGTAGTGAAGACACTTGAAGCCCTCCTACTCCTACTCCCACTCTTCACGAAACACCTGGCCCCACCCCACATCAGCACGGTTTCCGACGAGTGCATAGCACCACCACGGCATTCACCACCATAAACGCCCAGATAAACCGCGGGTTTAACTAAAACCGCCCCTGCGAGAGGACTGTCCTAGTAGCGTTGGACCTGAAAAAGGCTTTCGACACAGTCAGCCATTCCACGCTACTAGATGATATTTATCAGTCGACACTCCCGCCAGGGCTGAAGAGGTGGTCCGCAAACTACCTGAGCGGTCGTCACTCGTCAGTGATTTTTCGTGATCAAACATCAAAGCAGAGGAAGATAAAGCAAGGTGTACCGCAGGGTGGTGTCCTTTCTCCCTTTCTGTTCAACTTCTACATCTCGAAGCTCCCCCAACCACCAGCGGGAGTCTCCCTGGTCTTATACGCTGATGACTGTACGATAATGGCGTCGGGCAATGACATCGATGGCCTGTGTTCCAAAGTGAACAACTACCTCACCGACCTCTTTCGCCTTTTCACTGCGAGGAATCTCCAACTTTCCCCCATTAAGTCCACGGCGACCCTCTTTACCACCTGAACAAAGGAGGTCAAACTGTCCCTTAAGGTAAAAGTCGACGACACACCAATTCCGACGGTAAACAACCCCAAAATTTTGAGTGTAACCTTCGACAGTTTGCTTTCCTTCTCAGCGCACACAACCGCAATTGCCACTAAAGTCCAAAATCACAACAAGGTCCTCAAATCGCTTGCCGGCAGCACTTGGGGCAAAGACAAAGAACTGTTGCTATCGACATTTAAGGCAATTGGTGGGCCGGTTCTGAACTATGCTGCGCCTGTCTGGTCGCCTGGAACTAGTAACACGCGGTGGATAAAGCTACAGACATGCCAAAATACTGCCATTCGGACAGCGACCGGTTGCCTCCTTATGTCCCCTGTTCAACACCTCCATAACGAGGCACAAATGCCTCAGTAATGGAGCATAACAAACTGCTCAGCAAGCAGTTCTTGCTGGGATGTTACCGCAGGTTTCACCCCTGCAGACACCTGCTTGAGCCGGAGCCGCCTCCCAGGCACGTCAGAAGACACCTTTTAAATTACGCCGACGAAATCTAGGACAAAACTGACCGCAATCTACTGGACCTGACAGTGTTTAGACAGTCAATAAACGACATTCATCGGGAGACCGTCACCACCTTCTTAAGCTCCCGTCCTCTGAATGCCGCAATCGGAGTCCAACCACAGCCGTGAAACACTGGCACAATTAGGTCTGGATACTTATCCAGAATCGACCCCGACATACCAAACATATGTCCGGCATGTGAAGGCACCCCGCACGACACTGACCACCTTTTCACATGCCCCTTAAAACCGATTCATCTAACACCCCTTTCCGTCTGGACCCAACCCGTCGCATGTTTCCTCAGCATGTTTCCTGGGCGTACCTTTAGATGAGCTAGACGAAGACGACCGGTAATATGCCCTACACAGGCGGGGCTTCTATAGCTGTTAACAAACAACAAAACAAACAAAAAATTAATGCTTGGGAGCTGCTGTATTCAGATGAATTGACAGGGCTAGTTTCCTGTGGCGACAGCCCTTCGTCGGAAAAAATCCGAGTCATTCCGGTAACGTAGAACCGGCTGCCATGAGAATGATGAAATGGAGTCGTCGTCAATTTCCGTTGTTGTTGATTGATTGAGCTTATAATATTCGCCCATATTTGTCTACTTTGTCCTCCTTTCTCCTTCTTTTTGCAACGTTTTGTAGCAGCTAAGCTGAGAAGAAGGCTCTAACTCCTCACTAAGTGTTCGTTCACTGACTAAATGTATCAGCACCCCATTCTCTGCCTCAACAAGGTATTGGCTGTGTAATGGAACCCTTTAGACCGTAAATCGAAAAAGTGTCCTAATTGAAAAAGGCCGTTATACCGAAATGCCGTATAAAGAGCGGTCGTATAGCGAGGCAATGGTGTACTAAATTTTCAATATATTCGCCCTTGTTAGAAAGAATAAAATACCCTTTCCAAGAAAATGTTCAATCATTTAAATCGACTGAGAAATAGAAGAGTTATGGTGGATGAAAACTTAACTTTGATAAAATTTTTCACCGGTATTCGGGATTTGTCTTCCTTTATTTGTTTTTTTTTTGCTTGTTTCATAATCGGATGAAAAATGGTAATGTTGTAAGAGAATCTCCAATTGATAAAAAAACTGCTTATTAAAAATCATCTGCAGTTGGTGGGAGGTGGCGTAAAACTATAGGTCCCTCCATTTGCCAAAAAAACATAAACACGCACACCGCTAATTAGAGGAGGAGCAGCCAGGCCCAACACCAAAAGGCCAGCCGAGGTAGATTTACTCAAAATGCCGTAACTTTAACACATGTCAAGCAAGGGAGATACAATTTTGGTAGGAATGTTAATCACAGATGTGGCAACGTAACGAAAAAAGAGAACTCAAATCATATGACTATGACTTGGCGTTTGTTCTGGGAACTTTTTGATTGAGGTATATAAATTAACAAAATGGAACTGCAAGAAAAGAAGATTGAATGTGCCTAAATTCTATAATATTATAATATCATACAACAGTGCCTAAAATATAAATGGTTTAATTTGCATACAATGAAACAAGCTGATTTTTTTCTACAAAACCCTACGAAGATGTGATTCTAAGAACGCGAAAAAATATCAATGGTGAAAGTAAGCTGGTTGAAAATATATTGGATAAGGGGTTGGAAAAGAAACCATATACAATACTCAATAAAACTTCTTTTTTGAGAATGAGAAATTTAAATCGCTAAATTTGTTGCTCTCATGGGGAAGATCACAGAATATAAAAGGTGATCAATTTAGACACTTGGGTTTAAGTTGAAATTAAACAACGAAAATTCAAATTTATCGCTGAACACCATAGGTAGGTAGGGTGGTTGTCGTAAGACGCACTTAGACCTTCGGCAGGTCCATTGTGATACCACTGGAGCTTATCCTTACTCTACGTGTTCCTTTTCAAACCATCCGGTTGCTTTAATAAACGAGCAGAGCTTCGTTAGTTTTAGATGGGCTATATCCGCTACATCGGTTAGAAATGCTGTATCGAGAGTGCACAGCCTTCTCATAGCTAGGCTTTCACACTCACATAAGAGGTGTCTGACTGTTTCCTCTTCTTCTGTATTTAGACAGCTTCTACAGAAATCGAAGTAAGGGAGTCCTAACCTTTTAGCGTGGCTGCCTATTAAACAATGACCAGTTAATACATCTATCATTTTTCTTATAGATTCTCTGTTGAATCTTAGCAAGATCTTCGATCGACCGCTGTTCCAGTTCGGCCATGTCTGTCTGCTTAGTTCGCATGTTGTGAGGTTTTGCCAGATTGTATTTACCTTTGCCAGATTGTGTTTCCCTGTCTATAAGTAATTTACAAGTGGCTATGGGCATGAGTATCAGCGCCTTATCCGGTTCGAGATCGAGCGTTGTACCGGTTCTTGCAAGTTCATCCGCCTTACAATTTCCTGCGATGTTCCTGTGGCCTGGTACCCAGATAAGGTGCGCCTTGTAGCACTTAGATACGTCATCTAGTAGTTTAAAACATTCTAGAACTGTTTTTGACGAGTGCGTTTTTGACTCTAGCGCTTTTATTGCTGCTTGACTGTCCGAGTAAATGAAGACTTCATTTGTGGATAATACTCTCGCTTTTATTTCTTTAAGTCCCTCTTTCATGGCACTGACTTCCGCCTGAAATACACTGCAATGATCAGGTAAGCGAAATGATTGGCATACTTTGTCGGAGTAGACTCCTCCACCTACTTTGTTGTCCAGTTTTGGCCATCTGAACACCATAAGTTGGCCTGAGGGAGCGATGGACACTTTTCACAGAGCGGGAACTTTGGTAATACCTTTGTACGATTTGTAAACGTTGTCTTTCCAATGACTACTGAAAAAAAAAATTTAGTTTGGCAATTGTCACGCGTGATCTGTCAAAAAAGCCCTATTGAAAAGTACCTCCAATCTGATCATCCTTTAGCGCAAGCACGTTTATATCATCTTTCCAGACCCATCGCATTCGAAAAATGTACAGATTACCATACCAACACTGCTCACTATCACGGAGTTTGTTGACTTTTGGCACTGTCTCAAACCTAACCATGAACTTGGTGGACTTATAGTGGTTCTCTTCTATCCGGAAGCAATTCAATTAATTGCAAAGTTTTAGAAAACTTGTTACACAACTATGGTATAGTACTTTAAACACAAATGTAGTATCATTTAAATTTACGTGCTTTTTTGTTGTCAGACATGCATCGGAAATACCAAATTTATATCAAATGCCAATTTAAGCAAAATAACAGACAAATCATTGTTTTCTTTTATTGTTGTTTAAATGCCTAATGCATTATTTTAAATTTTCTTTTATTTTTTATCACGTTAGCTACTTAGTGTACCTTTTTACTACCGTTAGGCAAGAACCAAAAACATTTTTCCCTCTTTCTCCATTCTTCGTAGATGCAACCAGAATGCCAAAACTCCCTTGTTATTTCCTACCTGACTTTCTACAATGGAATTATAAATAGGCCCTAGGGAAAATCATCTGTACGATCCTTGCCTTGGTGTCAACCTTTTCCAATTTCGATGAAATATTTCATATTTAACTTTTACTACAATGAACGTTGATGAAAGCATCTGCATCATTGGTAAATACACCCAGATAGGAGAGGAGAATTAGAAATACATAGCGCATACCAACTTTCATTTTAGTTTTACTTCCAAGAACGACATTCACGGAAATTTACTAATTTGTACCATTAAAACTTATACCGAATATTTAAGAGCGTTGTAAGATTCGCGGAAACGGAAACAGTTTAAGTTGAAGCGGATTTGAAATTTATTTATGCGCATTTGACCTGTTTGCCACGATTAAGCACTGCAATCGTACTCATAGGTATCCGGAGACAAGTTTCTGCTTACATATTCCCAATTGTACATACAAAACATATGTACATATGTATTTACAGAAGTACGTATGCCCCACCGCACAGTGCTCCGACTCCATAAAAACAATAGACAAAAATAGAAGAGTTGTTGAAAGTGGTAAAAACTTTACTCCTAAAAGGGTTATAGAAATATAAATATCTCCTCTTCCTATTTGTAGCTTGTGTTGATGTTGTTCCACAAATGGAAGAACATACAGTTTTAAGCTGACTCCGAATGACAAATGGGTTTTATGATGAGCTTTTTCATAGCAGAAATACCCCGGAGGTTTGCCATTGCCTAGCGAGGGGCTACCGCTATTAGAAAAAACGTTTTCTATTATTTTGCTGTTTCATGTACGGAGATTCGAACCTACGCACTCCCGAAACTCAGCATAAGCTTTAAATGCAAAAGTGAGCTTTCTATTTTTAATTATAAATGCCTTGTTTCACCTACAGTATTGGTAGTTTCAAATTAAGAAAAGACAAACACCAAACTTAAAAAAAAAAAATGTACGCATTTTGGGTAGAAAAAAGCACTAAATTTATTACAATGAGCTGAGGGTTGACAACACGGTTTCTTGGTTTCACACTTTTAAAGCTCTTTCTTTTAACACCGATATTAAAATATTTTACATAACCTGGGCATAATTTAGTTAAATTCTAAATTTCAAAACAGGTGACAACCGTCTCCAAAAATATATTTAAACGAAATTTGTCTTAAACCTTAAACCATCCATACTGTATTGCACTGATGAAATAAGCCAAATTTCACTTTTCTATCTGATGGCAACCCTCTTTTAAAACCTAAAATATATTCGAAATGCTAGTCAGAGTTATAAGCGATATGTGTGCCGAATTTCATCTAAATCCGTCTATAAACAATGTAGGTCTGAGGACATTCACAAAAAATGCTTTCGTGTAGCTGAAACAAATACGAAAAAAGGTCATGGAGGCACGTTTTTTAAAACGATCATCATCACCGGTCAGCCTTACAGCTCGGGGTGATATTTAGCTTCGTTCTAGATTCGTTTCCATGCAACTCAATCCTCGGGAATTGTTCTCCAGTTTCGAGCATACAGTGTTCTCAGGTCCCTTAGAACTTGTTCAAACCATGCTAATCTTGGACGCCTTCCTGCTTTAGGCGCCACGGGGCTGTAAGACACGTTTGATTTCTGGGGGTGGTCATCTTACATGCGCGGTCATCTTACCCGACCATCGCAGTCTTTTTGACTTGACCTATTTCACAATGTCCTCGCCATTACATAATGCAGCAATTCTTCATTGTAGCGTTTCCGGCAGATACCATCTTGCAGTCGTAGCGGATCAAACACCTTTCGCAGCACTTTTCGCTCGAATACTTTTAGTCACGATTCATACTTATAAGTCATTGCCCAGAATTCACAGCCGTATGCAAGAATTGGTCATATTATTGACTAGTATAGACGTAGTTTGCTATATATCGTAAGAAGTTTAGATTCTAATAGTTTGGTATGAGCGAAATATGCTGTGTTTCCTGCCGCGGTCCTGCTTTGCATTGGGTCGTGTGAGCTATTCTCGTTTTGCAGCGTGACACCCAGATACTTAAACCATTTTACGCTCTCGAAGCGGAAAGTGCCAATTACCATGTCTTTTCGCTGTCTTCTCTCCACCTTTAGATATTTGCCATCGGTGTAGGCAATGATTAGCCCTGAGTGGGAAAGGTTAGCAGGTTTTTTTATCTTTAAATTTTCCAAATTTTAGGGTGTTAGCATCTGCAAACACGGACTTAAAGAAAAATATTTGTTTCTAATTTTTTTCATAAAACATATGTTTTGCGCTTCATCATAATTATTTTTATATAAGTGCAACAGTAGGTACATTTTCTTTAAACAAAAATACATTTTTAACAAATTTTTTACCACAACTACTTTTACATGCCAAGCGTGAAAGTGAAATGGTGTGCAGAAATTACTTGCGATTTGAGAGTATGTATAAGGCTGAAGCTCTATTTCACCACAAAATAGTTTAGAACCTTTTCTTGATTGGAGTTTTAGCTTTCAAATGATATCGGAAACCCCAAGTTTCAGAACATACGACTTTTGCATTTTTATCCACGTTCGAAGCACTGTGCGCCAGCTTGAAAAAGGTGAAAAAACGAAAGAGTATGGCTAATATTGCCTGCGTGCCAAATGCCAGAGTAAACAGCACACAGCTGCCGTTGATGGCCAATGAGCCTTCTATTCGATGGTAGAGAGCGCAAGGTAACGGTGCACACCTGCAGTGTCGAGGTCGACAAAAATCCCTAGAACTGCAGACTGACAACTAACAACAAAAATATACTCGTATATAAAAACGGAAGAGGGCGCGAAAGTGTCCGATGAAAATAAATCAAAACAAAAACGTGTCAAGAGCGAGTGCTCTTCAAATTAAATTTGCTTGCAATTTGCGATAGGTAAGGTCGGGTACAGACGCGAAAGGTGCGACTATTATGATCAACAAGTTGGTAAATAAGGGGCCTAAGGCAAACAAAGTACGGTGGGAGTAGGTAAAGAAACTCAGTGGCACTGCTAAGGTAGCTGAACCAGATGGGAGTGGAAGGAGGGTGAGCAATTGAGTTATTAGCGTGCAGTTAGGCGCGTAAACTGACGCGCTTTGAGTAGGTGTTGGTTACTAAAAGTTTTCAACACTGTTTGAATTTCTGCTGAAGCGTCGTTCGTGCCAATTGATAACACCCTCGAAGTCATTCGCCCACTTACTGATAAGAATTTTCCGAATGGCTTTGAAAGCTTTTCGTTTTGCAGCAGCAAAGCCCGCGGAGCTTTTTCTGCTAGAGTTCAACACAAATAAACTTAACGACCATATGGTCAACGATGCCTTCAACTGTTTGTTTGGTTGGTTGCGTAGTTATGAGTCTTTGCCGACACATTTGTTGTCCTGCAGTCAAAGTAGATGGTATAATTTCGGTCTTACAATCGGACAAAGTGTGCGCTTTTTTACATACACACAAAGTAGTTTAAAGTATTTGAAATATAATATTTTCAAGGTACTGCAGATAATACTTAAATAAAGTAAAAAACAAATTTGTGTGACTTAAGTGAAAAAATATTTTTCTAAAATAAAAAGTTTAATACTGGCAATTAAGGTTGAAAATTTGAAATAAATTTGAATAGTCAACAGTTGGCGTGCATTTTTATCACAATTCAAACAGCAGTTGGAAAGAAAGTATTGTTACAAAATAAACCAGCCTACCCTTGTACTCAAGTGCTTATTTATATTTGAAAACGTATTTGGAGTACTTAGCATTTTTTATAAATATATTTACTACATACATACATACCTACATACGTACGCAGTAGTGCATATATATTGCGAAGCAAAAAAACAAAACGGCAACTTATAAATACGGTAAGCCTTTGAACACGCAATATTGAAAACTTTTTTATTTGGTGCATTTTTCATACCATATTTTATAAAATTTTCTTCAATATGGCGGTATTTCTCACACAATTTCTAAAAGTTCGCTTCAAAATAGAAGATAATTATCAATGCGCTACAAAAATACATACATGTATAGTTCATACACACATGCTAATAACTATATTACCATGGCTTTCATAAAAGACCGATACCTAAAACCACATAAAGTGCGTGAGCAATTAAAAATGGGCATGTGTGTATGTGTGCGTGTGTACAGTAGGTTCTGTTTTTATGCGGCTTTTTTTTATGCGGTTTTGAAATAGTGCGGTTTTTTTTTTAAATTACAAAATGCATGTCGACCTATCGGGAATTGTACATATAAACAAGATTCTAAACCAGCTAAGCAAAAACTCATCACAGATTACATCAGAAATGCTAACCCTACAAGTATGGAAGATATATAAAGATATAATTTTCAAAGATACAATATTTTGTTTAAGCGATTTTATTTAATTATTTCAGATTCATGCGGTCTATGGAACGTATCTATAGTAATAATATGGGACTAGTGCCCTTTTTTATGCGATTATTTCAGATTTATGCGGTTTTAGCATTTGAAACGTATCTATAGTTTTACTATAGAACTAGTAGCTTTTTTTATGCTGTTTCTTTTTTATGCTGTTTCTTGCGGAACGTATCTACCGCATAAAAACAGAACCTACTGTATTTGCATTTGAATTCGCTGCTTGAAATAGAAAAGATTACATGTGCGATAAATGTGAGTGAATTGCGTGTTATCTCTTCATGCCTGAAAGTAGGCAGTAAAAATCAAATTGTCAACAGGCACCATTTAGACGATATGGACATATACCCACCCAACAGGGAAGTACACAGGTATCAACTGGCTTGGAATTGGTAGAGCGTTTCAGTGAAGTAATACATATAAGTAGTAAGCTCTGTATGACTCCAAAACTAAAGAAATATGTAAGCAAAACTGTAACTCAGCTCGCGCTGGTACGCTGGACGTCCAGTTTTGATTATTCGGAAAGGGCAATTTTTTCTTTGTCCTATCCTCCTCGGTCCCGAGAAAAAAAAACATTCACTTTCTTTAAAAATGTGTTTTTTATAACTACAGCGTCAAAATTAATAGAAAAATTTGTTTCAAGTACATAAAGGACGAAAGGATTATGACATACAGGTGCAGTCCGCTGGACATTTGTAACTAAGTTGAGTAAAAAACGTTGTAATACCAAAAACGTAAAGCATTCATTTTATTTAATTCATATTACTTTTAAATTCATAAATAAGTGTAAACTTTCAATACCAAGTTAATTAAAATGGTATTATAAAATTATTCTGGTATTAATAGAACAATAATGAGCACTTAAGAGTGAAACTCCATGAATCAATGCCGATCGTTATTGATGCACAGAAATATGTCACAAGAAATGCATTCAAAACGAGTCTTTTGATTGCATCCTTCTTTACGGCAACGCATAAACTTGTTTTTGTCAGAGACGGCACAAATTGGTAAATGTTTATTCTACGTTGTGCGTACATCTTTCTGCGGCAAGGGTTTCACTTTTCTTTTATCTTTTTTGGTCGGAGGCTCATACTCTATATCTGATGAGGACTCTCCCTCCTTATCTATGGTAGCATCAGCAATTAAACATTCTGCGATATAGATCTTGAAGTCAAGCAGATCCATGATATTTTTTTTTGTTTTCACCACATGCATATTTATCACTTTTATACAAAATCCAAGAGTTGCATGCAGCGACATCGACAAAGTGCCAAAATAGCTTTAAAGGCCACTTTTTGGTGCGAATAGCAATCCCGTAATAATAGACGTACCTATCCGCTAAATCTACTCCTCCCATGCATTGATTATAACGTAAAATCGCATTTGGACAATCGATGTTGATGTATTTTCTGCCTACTTTATCCCATCGTCGAGCGGATTGAAGAGGATGTGATCCACTCGATGTTGAAGCTATTAATACAGAGCGACTATCCATCCATTTAACAATGCACATTTTATCATCTTCTCTTATGAATTCTTCGAAGCTACCTCTTCCCTTTTTTAACAACGCTTTGTCGTTCGATAACTTTGCCCGAAGTTCCTTAGGCACTCTGTTAAGTTGAATAGCACCTGTTGCAAATATACCTTTATCCAACAAATACTCGAGAATAGCTATAGAGGTAAAATAGCGGTCAATGTATATCTCACAACCTTTATTGAGGTGTGTAGAAAGTTTTTTAACACCGTACCACCAATTCCCAAATATTTATCAGGCTTTCCGTCGGGCCATGTATTTGCCCCTTGGTATATAAAAAAGTTCAGTATCAAACCATCAGTCGATGCTAAAACAAAGTTTTTCAATCCCACTGGATTTGGTTTACCTTTTACTTTTACGTATTGTTTAAGACTCGTTTTTCCTGAAAATGGAATCATTTGCTCGTCGATGCTACATTTATTGGGCTTAGGTATCGATCTACACTTTCCCAACGAAACGCCTAGTACTGGTCGAATTCTCCAAAGTTTATCTTTTTTAGCCTCTTCGGTAACTGACATATTGTCAACAAAATGCATGGCATTTCTCAACTTGAAAAATCGATCTCTAGGGATTTGGGTGATAGCTGGAACTTTTATTTGAGGTCGATAATACATACGTATCCTTGGAAGTTTCATGCACCCCGCTATAATATGAGCGCCTACAAGCTTTTTGTGCTCAGAAGGAGTTGCCTTTAAACAGTTGTTGTTTTGATGAGCGTACATATTACTTTTTTCTGAAACCAAACTCCAGAAATCGTCGTTGAAATATTCACAAAAATAATTATAAGTTGTCCACATCTGTCTATTTTCAACATCCCATTCAAGTTCGTCAGGACAATCAGAAGAATTAGTAAAGTTTTTTGAAAACCATTTAAATTTTCTGTTTTGTGTTTGCTGCAGAACTTCGGGTATGGAAGGTTCTTCTTCATCGATTAATTCCGAGGTTGCTTCCTCCTCCAAATCTAGCCCAATTTGCTCCTCCATATCGTCTTCATCATCTGAGTATATCGAGTATATCATCAAGAGTATATCGAAAATTTGCTGCTCTTAAAGTTTACTTGCCATATTTATACTAATACGTTACAAATGTGCAGCTGGCTGGTCATGAGAAAAATTGCCAAAAATAACGGTATTAGAAGAAAGTAATTGAAAGAATTTATACATTACCTTGTTAACTGTAGTTTAAACAATAATACTAAATATTATTTCGATTTTTTCTGCTTCACAATTTTGAAAATTTGAAATATTTTGGCTTACTACTTTACTAAAACTGTTTTTCGTTCAGGTGATGAGACTCAATGTGCTTTATTTTACAGTATTACCAGCTTTGAGAAAAAGTGTTTACATTTTAGTACAAACAATATGTGCAGCTGGTGGTCTCAAGCTCAATAACTGTTTTAACCCTTAACTGGTATCGTGGGGGCCGCGCAGCCCCCACGCGTTTTATTTTTTTGAATTATGATTATTATAAATTTTATTTTATTGAAGTATATGAATAAAAACTTATTAATTTCATAAAACAAGCTTGTTATTTGTCCTATCAAAATAATTCTTGAAAAAAATTGTAGACATTTGTATCCTAGAATCTAATTTTAATAGTTCACTAGTTTCGTTAGTCAAATTTACGATACCAGTTAAGGGTTAAAAACGTTTCTACGAGCATTTAAAATTTGTCCAGTAGGCTGCACGTGAGGAACTAGGAGGCTATATTTTAACACTAGAACTTCCGTTGTTAAATATGTTCAGTCACTCATATCTTATTTGATACATATACGAGTTTTTTGTAAAGTGTTCTATATTCCACAATATTTTGAGAAAATGGAAAAACAGAATATACTCACGCTGCAGCTTAGATGATACAGTACCGCTACTCATGGTGCAAGATTCAACAAACGAAATTGTACTTTTTGTATGCGAGAGTTTGTAGAATGAGTTTGACATAAAACAATATTAAATTTTATGTACGCTAGTTTTGTTTTTAATTATTGGACCGCGTACTTCGGTAGAGAAGCGTGAGTTCATTCATTTCAGTTGAACAACAGTTCATCGCATTATTGAACGCATTATGGATGAAAATCGTGTGGCAAATAAGGGAGACATGATTGAAATAAAACTTTCACAGAGAAAGAGTGTCAGTGGTTAATGCGCCAGGTGAAGAAAAATCCAGCAACGAGCGCTCTAAAGTTAACTAAAGTGGCCAAAGAGGATTTAGGAAAGACCGCCATTCAGAAACTGTTCGAATAGTACTGAGGAAAGCAAATTTAAACGGCGCGTGACCATCTAATAGAACTCCAGCAATTCGGAGAGCCGCACTTTTTGCAGACGAGGTAAAAATAAACTTGTTTAGACCAGCTGGCAGACCCTTTATATGGCACAAGTCCAATACGGCGGTGGCAACGTCATGGTTTGGGCATGCATGCCTTTAAATGGAATTGGAAATTTGAAGCACTGTTTATTTATTGTAATTCTTTTGCAAAAAAAAAATTGTTCAAAGCACTAGAAAATTACAAACTGAAGATAACTTTCGCTGCTATCAAGATAAAAAGTCGCAAATAATACAAACAGGGTTAATATATAATATAAATGCCCTCAGGTGGTTAAAACTCCTGTACAATCATCGGATTTGAACGTCATCGAAAATTTGGCATCCATAACAAATCTGATCCTAAAATGGCGATACTTGGAGAGTGGAACCAAATTAGTCCAGAACACAGAAACAAATTAGTTGACTCAATACTACGTAGGCTTCAAGCTGTAGTTGATTAGTTGATAATAAAGGATACCCAACGAAGTACTCTATATATAGGTATATAATTAGCGCGTACACCCTTTTTGGGTATTTAGCCGAGCTCCTCTTCCTATTTGTGGTGTGCGTTTTGATGTTGTTTCACCAATGGAGAAACCTACTGTTTCAGGCCGACCCCGAACGGCAGATACTTTTTCATCATGGCAGAAATACACTCAGAGGTTTGTCATTGTCTGCCGAGGGGCGACCGCTATTAAAAAAACTTTTTCTAAATTTTGGGTTTTCACCGAGATTCGACCCTACGTTCTCTCTGAATTCTGAATGGTAGTCACGCACCAAACCATTCGGCGGCTGAACTGCTAACTACCTTCAAATTTAAAATATTAGAAATAAATAATTGCTCTATTTTATCTGTATCATTTAAGCAACGGCGTGAATTCTCTATATTTTTGTTTTGTTTTTTGCATTACAATGAAATTAGTGGACACTTTTTTGTATTTTATGTTGAGAAACAAAATAAATAAAATATCTGCATACCCTGTTTTTCCTTTCACATCGTGCCACTAAATATATTTATTGATTTGACGCCCTGCTTTTTACGCCTAATTAAGTAAAAAATAAACAGACATTGGTTAACAGTTGTAAAGATACAGATTTTGTAAATGGGTATTAGTCTTCGTATGTAAGGCCGTTCAGAAAAGCGTAGATAAGTGCGAAGGCATTCCGTTTAGCAATACGTTTTTAAGCTTCAACGCATTTTGATGTAAGATTTTGGGTGTGTTCGAATGGCATCAGGTTATGAGTGAAAATTCCGGCAACATGGGCAGCATCTCGGATTCCATAAACAAAATGTCTTTAATCTGCTGCTTGTGACCAGCGAACCAAACACAATACATTTGGTTCATTTATTGGTTTTATCGAAGTAATACCCGAAATCTACTGGATTGTTGTCAAGTGTCGGTTGTACCTGAAAGATGAATTTGATTTGAAAAAGAAATATATTGAAAATTTAAGACATTTTTTTAAAGATTGGAGTAAACTGGGAGATAATTGTATAAATAACTGCTATGGCCTTTTTCTATTACATCAACTGCTAGGTAAAAATATCTATTGGGAGTTTTTTTTAGCTTCATGAGAACTATAGATCTCGATAACTATCGTTTGGCAACTGAGAGTGGCAAACTGTGTTGGCATTTCTGTTCAGTAAGGTTTGGTAAGCATAAATAATAAGATGCGAAACTCTTTCATTTTGAGTGAGAGCGCACCCAGGAGCTCGTTTCAAAACTTGCCAGCATTCACACATTGTGGGATGATGAACAACTGATGGCGAAATGGCGGCCTTCCAGAAGAAAGGCGCCAAAAATAACTGACGAAAACAAGTCACGATTGAAACATTTATAATTATATAATAATTATTTGTCTTCAAATTAATTCAATTGAAACGTAATAATTCAAATTGAAGTGAGTTTTTAGAATTTTCCAAAGCCTCTTATATCCTTTTCGGCTTCTACTTTTAATTCGTCTTGTGTACATATTTGAATATATTTTACATACATGTAATTTTATTGAAAATTGTGTGTTGGTGTGTGCCTATAAATTTGTATATACATAAATATTTCATTGTTGAAAAGCGTAGGCAAGGGAATTGAATTTGAGTTTAAGATATTTTACAAAGATTAAAGGTTAACTGCTTTAACTTATATATATATATATGTATTAGGCCGGTCGATTTGTGGGGAGGCAAGAAAATCGCCCATTGCTCTGTGAAAATCACATTCTAGGGATCAAAATAAGAAACTTTGCCAAAGGAACCATACCTCTAAAACGAATTCTGATGTCCCCCAATTTGGGTCGAACTTTTTAGTTTCTTTTCTATAACTCACTTAAACTAATTTTTTCATTTACATATGTTCTGATTAAATAAATTTCTTAAGAGAAAAAATAGATATTATTATAAATAAATAATAAATATTCTTATAAATAAATAAAAAAAGAAAAAACATAGCCATTTAGCTGATTTTTTCATGTAAAGGCCAAAAATGGTGATATTTTTAAATTGGGGGACATCAGAATTCGTTTTAGAGGTATGGTTCCTTCGGCAAAGTTTCTTATTTTGATCCCTAGAATATGATTTTCACAAAGCAATGAGCGATTTTTAAATCGACCCGCCCTAATATGTAGATTTATAATTGGCGCGTACACTCTTTTTGGGGTTTTTTTTTAACTTAAACTGTTCGCTATTTCCGATTTTGTTTTTCTTTTTGTTTTTTTTTTGTTCTTCCCTTTTTATGTTACATTAAAAAATCGCAATATTTTATATATTTATTTATACTTATGTTTTTCGTGTTAATTTTTACTATTATTATTTACCTTTGTATTTCAATTTTGAATCATTTCATTTATATATAATTTTTTGTTGCTTATTTATGTACAAATTTCATATGGATTGTGCTTATTTTTATTATATGTAGGTGTATGTGGTATTATAAGGCTACTGGGCAACCAAATACCAACCTCAATAGCGGTGTGGATTTTAAAAGTTCGCAATTTTTGTTTAAAAAATACCCATTCAATGTTTCATCCGGTGTGGCATTACTGACGAATCTTATAAAAAAATGCACATTTTTCAGCGCTCTCACGAGAAAAAGAGTTTCGCATCTAGTAATCTATGTTGGTAAGTCATCAAGAATTGTTTAACGCTTCCAAATTGTGAAATTTTACTTTAAAAAATATAATTCTGTTCGTGATGTTCTAAGAGCGAAGTGTTGAAGGAGGCACCGAAATGTCGATATATCGTCGTTCTCAACTCGTTGGGCTTTGTCCTTTGACTACGTGGAAAATTTTGCGGAAGGATTTCAGCTTACGTACCTATAAAATACAGCTCTTGCAAGAATTGAAGCGAAAAGAGCACGGTTGACGTCGCGTTTTTGCTAATTGGGCTCCTTTAAATTTATTATTCAGATTTATTGGACAAAGTAATAAAAAATTTAACTGATCGAATGGGCCATGTAACTCGTAGCCGCGGCGGATATATGCATCCGGCATCAAATTAAAAAAGTAAATGCCATAAAATTATCTTTTTCTTCTTAATTGGCGCGATGTGGGCCGAGTTTAACAAAGCGCGCCAGTTGTTTCTTTCTCATGCTAAGCGGCGGCAGTTGTGCACACATAAAGTGAAGCCAAGTCTTTCTCCACCTAATCTTTCCAACGGAAAGGAGGTCTTCCTCTTCATCTATTACCACCAATATCAATTATCTACCAGATTATAATAAAAAAATGCATTCCAATAATATTTCTGTTTCGTTTTATCATTTTAAGTTCTCAATCTCTTAAAACAAGGACAGTAACGAAGACATAAGAAAAGTTCCAAAATCAGATCAGATTACACACGAAATGATAAAGTACGGTGGAGAAAGTGTCCTTTCGGATCTTTCCGATTATTTTAACCTCATTCTGCACGATCGCACAGTTCTTTCGGCCCTTGTGCTTCCACATCTACACGACTCCTATCTTGAAAAAGGACGATAAGAAACAGCTAGACAACTAAATATCAGGAATTACTTTGCTTAGCTCCGTGCTAAGACTTTTTACTAAAATATTAGCTGACCATATACGGAAACGAAAAGGCTATTGAATATAAAAAGTTTTTTTATGTTTTATCATACCTATTTATCTTTGCTCAAATTAAAATTCTCGAAAAACGCAATATTAACAACAATTACCTGGCAGTAATTAGGAATCTCAACACCGAAAACACTTCTTCCGTCAAGACTAATAATGAAATATCAACCTCAATACCGGTGGCAACAGGGATAAGATAACGCGACAGCTTAAGCCCTGTACTATTTAATCTGATTATGGGCGAGATAGTACGAGTATCTGCACGGGCAAGAGGATATTTGCTGAGAAATGAAATCAAGATATTGCTCCACACCGATGACGCAGTTTTAATGTCTTATAACGAAGGTGAACTTCAGCGGATGTTGTATGCCTTCGAGAAAGCTGGTTCTGCATTTGACATGCAGATATTGGTAGCCAAGACGAAGAGCATGCCAATATCTAAACAACCGCTCAGGTGGAAGCTAGCAGTATATGGAAAGAGTATCGAGCAGGTTTGGAGTTATGCTACCTGGGTACCATAATTACATCATCGAAAGAATTAAAAGCCAAAGTAAACAACCACCCAATCTGTAATGACGAGAAAACCGAAGACTACGAGGCCACCCGGACGTTGGACTGAGTGTTGGACATCCAGCTCTAGCGATAATTGATATTTATTTACTTATTTTTTATTTATAACCAAACAAATTGTATTTCTTGTATAAAATTGTTGATGAACCGGATTTAATCCTATAATAAAGAAGAAGAGAATAGGTGTTCTAGAGTTTCCCTCACTTGAAGTTAATTCCAAAATCTACAGTTATCGTTGTTTGAGATTCCTTCCATGTATGCGTGTGCCGCTAGAAAATTGTGGTCTGTCAGTATGACTACGATAGTTCCGCTCTCCTTTCTAGACAGTGCTAGTACGAATATGGCGTATGTATCTACATGGTTTTCGCGGTTTTGCAAGTGGCTAGATTGTTCCGCCTCCTGTCTATCCGTATTTTCATGTCCGCAACGACGTCATTGTATAATATATCGTATTTAAAGGCTTCAGCATGTAATTTTCTAATTCAAATGTTATGGCAATCTCATCTACATTTTTTTTTTCAAATGCCCTTATGTCCGGGTACCCCAGAGATGTGCATCCGTCTGCCTGCGTTCAGTCTCTCTAAGGCCTCCCTGCTCTTAAGAACGTTTTGACATGAAATTTCTTACAAGTTTATTGTTTTTATCGCTGCTTGACTATCAACGTACATATGTATATATTTATTTTGGAGTTGCTCTTCCCCATAACAAACACATCTGCTTCAAAAATACTGCAGTGGTCAGGGAACTTTAAACACCCTTCTTCTTCTATTGTTGTTGGGAATTTCTTCACCTAGCTGCACTTCGGAGTCATATAATACGTATTGGCCCTATTACTCCTACCGATTAAGCTATGTCCGATTGTTTTACAGGTGAATTAATCCATAAGACTTAACTTACGGCAGATTTAGCTGCCAGACATTCTGCCGCAATATCGGGGTTGAATATTTTTTCAAGCGCTGCCGTTGGAGTAGTTATCATTGCCCCTGTAGCTCAAAATGCACCAAGATGATGAATACTTTCCACAGGTATTTGGTATGTCGTCTTTCTTAACGCAATCCTCCATTCTAGAACACCGTAGAGTAATATTGGCTTTACTACAGCTGAGCAGCATCAATACTTTATATACCTTTATATATTTTTCTTTACTAGCCTTTTTCTTCGTTTCTAATATATTGCGCTTCCATGACGGTTTGCTATCCAAAATTACTCCAAATTACTTTACGTTGTCTTTATGAGTCAGTTCTAAGCCATTTAGCTTCGGAGGCGGCAATACAAGATCTTGTACCTTCTAATAATTAAAAAGTATCATATCCGTTTTGTTAGCGTTTATCTGCAGGCCTACTTGAGTTACCCATTGATGCACTGTTGCGCGCTCACGGTATCTGAATATTTGCCTGCCACTACTATGGCTATGTCATCTGCATAAGATGCTAAAGGGTGATTTTTTAGCTATTATCTTTTTAAACAGTTGGTTTAAACAGCTGACGCACGTTTCGTGTTTTGTTTCACTGGCAAACATCTTCAGTTTGGTCTATAATTTAACCATGAATCGTCTTACAAACATAAGGCAAATGGTGAGCGCTACCGTGAAATGATATCTAACTTTTTTTTGCCCAAAATGCAAGAGCTTGACTTGCATGACATGTGGTTTCAGCAAGACGGTGCCAGATGCCACACAGCACGTGTAACAATGGACTTGTTGAGAGGCGAGTTCGGTGAACATTTTATTTCACGTCGGGACCTGTCAATTGGCCACCCAGATCGTGCGATATAACGCCTTTAGATTATTTTTTGTGGGGCTATGTTAAAGCTCATGCCTATTCAGACAAGCCTGCTTCAATTAACGCATTGGAAGACAACATTAAAGCATTTATATGTGACATACCGGCCGAAACATTGGAAAGAGTATGCCAAAATGGACTAAGCGGATGGACGATTTGAAGCGCAGTCGCGGTCAACATTTGCATGAAATAAACAAACATTAAATTATGTGGACTTAACTATCCATTTAAATAAAAATTTCATGAATTTTTCTGAATTTTACGTGTGTTTTTTGAAAAAATTTCCTATAGCTCTTAAAAAATCACCCTTTAGTTTCCATGCTGTACCTTCAATTCAAAGTGGCGATAGAACACCACCTTGCGGCGTACCCTCATATGCTATTTTGGTGAGTTTAGCTTCGTTCCATTATTTATTATTCTACAACCTAAAAGTTTCTTTATCCATGTATAAACAGGGAGTTCTGTATTTGGTGTACCTAAGCGTTCCTCCTGTCATAAATGACTTAAAAATTATAGGCCTCCGGAGCGTTCGGGAATACACCCCTCTATCTCTTTGCATCCTTTTCAATAAAGCGTGCGGCATTATACTCAATATTTCCCTTAAATTTTTTAAATATTGAAAATTATTCTTGTTTTAATAGGGAAGCAAGAACTATCCAAAGTTGTAAACGCTTTCTTTACAACTACGAATTGAACTTTTCACTGCTGGGTACACATATTTACACACATACATATACACCTACATTAGGTGCGCATTTTCCAGTATTTGTAATAGTTACACAAACACATGCATGCATATGTACTTATAATGATAGACATCACAATTAGATGATTAAATTGTTGACGTGCTCAACGGGGTCTTAATTTTCTCGCCTTACAGCTACACCAAGTACTGTTTATTTTTGGGTGGCAGCTCAGTGGGTTATTGTGCGGTTACTCGTGTTGGCTAATCCGATCTATCTTACAATACGTTTCCGCCAAAGACAAACCCTGGGTTTGCAGGTTTTTGGATTTGAGAGAATTGAAAACTGTTGCATCTGTGTGTTTGATGGAAATTGTGTTTAACACTTCTTTTGTATTCAACGAACATTTCTTTATAGCTTTTATATTATATATGAGTATGAAACTTTTTATATTTAATATTTTTTGGAACTAAATTTTAAAAATGTTGGTTTGTTGTTACACCTTCCTTTGTATGCGGCGACCACCGTAGCTGAATGGGCTGGTTCGTGAATTCCATTCAGGAGAGCCTAAGTTCGAATCTCCGAGCATGAAACACCAAATGAAGAAAACGTTTTTTTTTAAAAGCGGTCGCCCCTCGGCAGGCAATAACAAAGCTCCGAGTGCATTTCTCTCATGGAAAAGCTCCTCATAAAAACCTTTTGCCATTCAGAGTCGGCTTAAAAGTGTAGGAACAACATGCCATTTGCGGAACAATATCAAGAGACCCGTAATTAATAGAAGGAAGAGCTTGGCCAAACGCCTAACAGAAGTGTGCGCGTGTGAGTACGCACGTGGGCACACATTTTATTCTTAGTATATTCCGCAAATGAAAACTCTGATGTTTTGTACTTATATATGTTGGAAACTTTAAGACTCGGTTTTTTATAGCATGGTCCTAAATTTGAATTATTCTTAAATCAAATTTCAAAGAAATCAGTTTTTCATTAGATATGAGATTGACATATGTGCATATTTATTTTAATTCAATATATTGGCAATGGATACAAAATTGAATTGTCTTAAACAAAATAGGACAAGAAAACACAAACTAGTCAACAATTCATATAAAATTAATATTCGGTTTTTAATACGGTAACAAAATAATTCCACAAAAATGCTTAATATTAAGAGAATTAATATTTAGTACTAAATCCATTCTTTCTAATAAAATCGGATAAACGTTTTGGTATGTTTTTAAAATATTTTTTGCATATAATCTGGCCCGATTTTCGCCCATCCGTCCTGTAATCTTTCTTTTAGTTGCCTGGGAGAAGAAATTGTTCTCTGTCACATACCCCGTTCCAACTCGTCCTACAACAAGTTTTCTATAGAGTTTAGATCCTGTTGATTAGGGAGTGGTAGTAATAACGTTTGGGCAATTATAGAGCAGCCGTTCTCATACAAAGTGGGCTTTATGGGTAGGGTCTAATCTGGGTACAATTTTCTTCCATTTTCTCTGCTGGCTGTTTCAAATTTTGCCTTAATATCGAAATGTATTTCCGGTTCATAATCGTTTCTATTAAAATTAAATTGCCGATTCCTTTGGATGAAATACACTCCCGAACCATCATCTGTCTACGCCGTGTGTTACCGTCGGTTTCTGGGGCTGTCCTTTCAGCTCCTCCCAAACCATGACTTTCCCGTCACTACCGAATAAGGTAATTTGCTCTCATCTGGAAAAATGACATCATTCCAACAAGTTTCATCATGTTTTATGTGCTCTTTAGCAAAATACGAGTATAACCGCAGTTTTCTCATACTGATTACGCGTCGAATGGTTTGGGGGTGTACGTTCTTACCAAATGCTTAATTTCACGCAAAAAATACTGCTTTTCGTAGGAAGATAATTTTAATTACAATAATTTAGACCCTTTTGTTCAATGTAGTCAATTCCGCCTCACGATGAGTTGGAGATCAACTGTACTCGCCATCATGTTTCAAATCTCCGCTATTTCCTTGCAAGTTTTGCGTTCCACGTAATGTTTCATAATAAGCTTTTTAATTTCCGTTGACGAATTTTTAGTTTTGCGTGCCATGATGTGCTATTATGAATTTCACACTGTTTGAACATCCTAAAACTTTTCTTTCATATGTTGGACAATATTGACTCATTAACTTCACATATGTTTCTTTTTATGAGTACGGGATTAGCGTTAATTGTAGTTTGTGTAATTCGTGTAATTCGTGTGTAAACTTTTTTGCATTCTTGTGTACGCATATCTATCTATGTGTACGCAAATTTAAGACGCCGGCAGCCAATGAAATTCTCTCCGTATTGTCAAGCTGCAAAACATTGTTGCCCTGTTTCGGTAAGAATGCAATAACAAAATTGAAAAAATCACGCAAAGAAAACCCTATTGTCATCATTTAAAATTAAAATTCATTTAAAATTTATGATAATTGTATGGGACTTGAAAAGTGCTTTGGCCGGTGTTTGCGCTTAAATATGCTAGTGGCAGTAAACCCAAAAGTAAACTGCGGTAGAACCGCTAAATTATGACAGTGTTGTGAAAATAAAAAAAAACTCATTTGGGAAATGGTAGCGCGTACACATTGGAAATAGATTGAATAAATGTAGACCATGAACTAATTTTTCCTAATATAATTGAAAACGACTATAAATTTTTTATTTATGGGAACATAAACATTTTCTATATGGCTCACGGTATGATGTTCAATGATAAGTGATAAGGTATATTTATGCAAAGGCATGCAAGCAAACTAAGCCACGATATACCTGAGGTGCAACGGAAAGATGTTTAGAAAACTCATAACCCTCCCTAAGGACAAATTGAGAACGCTCACGGGCATTCTCACAGGCCATTGCAGATTAAGCCGTCATCTGTATTAGCATATAGTATAGTCAACTGACTCGTGTCGTTTCTGCGACCGATCCCCAAAGGGTCTAATACACCTTCTCCTTTTATGAAGTGATATAGCGCGGACAAGGTTGAGACATCTCGGCCAATTGCAGCCAGTCGGAAGGCATATACGCTCAGACCAACGCAGCTCTAACTTAAATTTAATAAGGGAAACCTTAGGATTTTTGATTGTAGCCGTTGCATTATTTTACGGTTTGATTTGCTTGCTGTTCCCCATAGTTCGATGCCATATTTCCAAATCGGTGTTATAAGAGTTTAGTAGATTAACAATTTATTACCAAGTAAAAGTCGCGAGCCGTTTCGTAGTAGCCAGTAGAGTTATCTGAATCTGTTTTTTAATTTCATTCCTCTTTTGAAGTATATGCTCCTTCCAGGTCAGTTTTGCATCAATTATTATGCCTAAATACAATATTTGACTTTTGTATCATATTTAATGACTTTATTATTTATAGTCAATATTTTTGGATCATACATTCTGTTTGTGTACATTACTTGGATAGTTTTATCTGTGGTAATTTCGATTCCCCATGTATTAAACCAAGCCAGCGTTGTGTTAAGTTGCTGTTGTAGTTTATTTGTGGGAACATTTATGTTTCTGTTAGAGGTTATTAAAACGGTGTCATCAGCAAAGGTTGCAATCATGCTATCGTCACTTGGGCGGGGTATATCGCGTGTATAGATAATGTATTTATAAGATTGGAGCCAAAACGCTTCCTTGTGGAACAACTGCTTCCACACGTAGTACATCAGAGCATTCGTCCTGATATTTAATGTCAAAATATCTTTCATTAAGGTAACTCCGCAAAAGTAGACAATAGTCAGTTGCTGTCAACTCCCTTTTGTATTTTGTTTGTTACTCTGTGTACCTGTTGTATCGTTGAATGTTTTCGCCGAAAGCCAAATTCATGAGAGGGAATGATTGTATTAGGGGATCAAGGCGGTCAAATAGCTTCGACTAAATAGGCAAGAGACTTATCGGCCTGCCCTTCCAAGGGAAAGAGATATTTGAGTTTATTGACGAGTTAAATATATTCCTTAGATACTTAATTCCATTGTCGGGCAGATTCTTTATAATTTGTCCATTAATTTTGTCGCGGCCTGGAGATTTTTTATTGTTCATATTCTTAATTTTTGTCAGTATTTCATGTATGGCCACTTTTTTGATTTTTCCATCTTTGAATTCAAATGTATCAGGTAAGTTATTTTGTTGTCTATTTTTTGTGTTGTAGAAGGTATTTTTGAAGTGTTTCGCAAGTGTGCAAGCTTTATCCAAATGTGTTTTTGACCACGTATTATTTTCGGTAAGAATTCCATGTTGGTGAAGTGTTGTTTTGTTAATGTTCCTCGTCGCTTTCCATAGTGAGAATTTGTCATTTTTTATAGGGTCTAAACTTGCCAGATAAGATTGTAGCTTTTTATTTTCAAATTCCTTTAACATCTGTTTAATATCTTTAGCCATTTTGTTTAAGATTGTTTTGTCGTCTGGATGTCTTGTTTGTCATTGTTTCCTTAATTTTCTTTTAAGT
The DNA here is from genome assembly GCF_027943255.1 of Anastrepha obliqua. Taxonomy (NCBI): domain Eukaryota; kingdom Metazoa; phylum Arthropoda; class Insecta; order Diptera; family Tephritidae; genus Anastrepha; species Anastrepha obliqua. The sequence goes on from NC_072894.1 coordinate 125,427,710, forward strand.
TTTATCTTCTGTCTAATATAGTCCGGAATATATTTTTTTTTGGTTGTGTGTTTGACTGTTGGTGTTGATAAGGTTATTGCGTGAATGATTGCATTGGTAAAAAACACAATAGCGCCGTCGATTTGTTCTTCAGTTTTAAGTGGTGCATTGCAGTCATTTGCGCTTTTAATAGTTTCTCGGAAAATATCCCAGTCTGTGTTTTTATTGTATAATTTTAAGAAATGTACTTGGAACTCAAGAGTTGCTTGATACCATAAAAATATTGGCGAATGATCTGATGACAAATCGAAGTTAGGTTTAATTGTAAGGTGATTCCTATATAACCTTTGTACATAAAAAGTCGATAAGATCTGGCCAGTAGGTAGGGTCACCTGTACTTATGTAGTCGCTTTTACTTTTTTGTATTGCATTCATTAGATTTTTTCCCTTGGTGTTTGTCAGCCTTGATCCCCATGCTGTGTTTTTTTGCGTTATAGTCACCTCCGCAAATAAACCTGCTGCCGAGAGTTGTGAGATAGTCGAAGTATTGTGTCGTCGAGTTGTTTTGTTTCGGTGGACAATATGCAGCTGATATCCTCTGTCTTTGAATATTAAAAAAATGCTTGCATTTAATATTTCGAGGCGCAGTACCTACATTTTTAACACATGCTACACTATTTCTAATAATCACTACAAAGTGTAGAGAGCTTAAGAATCTAGAAGTTTTATTCCTCCAGTGGTCAAATTAATTTTATTCTTTCAAAATCATTCTCGGTTATAGGCTTCAATTGTCGCAATAAATCTGAATTTTCTGATCCACATACTTATAAACTTTGCGATTCTTGTTCGTTCTCACTTAGGGTAGCTGTTATCATTCGGAGACCTTGGGACTAACTTTCGATAAATAGAGTTAAGCGCATTCAAAAAATACTTCTCGAAAAGGCATTACATTACCTACGATTTCGGACCGCTATTATTAATCTAGAATCTCTAGTAAAGAGAAGGTAGTCCTTTCACTTTCGCTTATTTTCGGTGTTGTTAATGGCATCGCCGGCTGTCTACTGTTATTTCAGTCGATAAGCTTTAATGTTCCACAAAGAAGTCTTCGCAATTTTTATCCTTTTTATGGAGAAAACTTTAAAACTAAATTTACAAGTAATGCACCCATAGCTCGCGTACTTCGAGACAATAATTAAAATTATTTTTTGTTAGAATTTTAAATTTAGTTGCTTAATATTGTATTTATATTGATTGTGTGTGTACTGGAGATTATTAAAATAAATAAATAATTAAAATAACGGGCTTAGCATCACTCTTTGCCCAGGAGCATTTCATAAGTGTGAATACGGTAAGAGACTGGGAATAAATTATACACATGGACATGCAAGCATACCATATATTATATTTGCATGTGCAAGTTTCCGACTGCAAGTCATTCCAAAAATGGCTGGTGATAGTTCATGCATAGCCACAATTCACACATAGCCACCGAAAGCGATGAAGCTTCGCAGGAGGCATTGCCGGTGACTTGTGGCAGCAGTGATCAGGACTTTGCCCCAATAGGTGGTAGCTGTGCAAGCCACAGAAACCAGCAATTGTAGCTTATCGGCAAGTCCTTTGGCGTTTCTTATTTTATAATAATCCGAGATAGAGAACGTCCAACTTAAATTTTCAAACAAAGATCTCAAGAACCGGAAATGGGTGCAAAACTTTTTTTCTGAATACGTCGGTACTGTTTTTGCTAATATATATAATGGAATACATAATTTTGACAATTTATTTCGCTCTAAAATAGAGGTATGTCGCTTGATATATTCTATATACATATATACATATATACATATATAGTATTGGCAAATTAGTTAATAACCAAGAAGATACCTTCAATGCTTTCGATTGGTATTTCGAAAACTGCTGCTACGGTGCCCTGGAGGCTGTGGTTCAGAAGGGCATACCTCGTGGCCTGTTCTTACCACCCTGACACTTCCCAATTAGAGCCGTTTTACTACCATTATGAGACCTCCAACAGACACGTATCTACAGTCCGCCAGAGCTGGTGATGTAATGGAGAAGATTGACGAAATTTAAGTTGGCGCACTGTGACAGGTTGTTGAAGAAAGGAGGAGGTCACTGGCAGCAACTTCCTTCTCTGAAAGGTCCCCACGGCTTCTGCAATGGGGGTCAAATGGTAAACCTAACTTTACCGTATATGTGCCGATCGTCCAATGATCGGTAAACACAGCTACGAGTTTGGAAATTGAAGGACGTGGAGTCCCTAGGACTTAGCACATGAAAAATGGAGCTCCATCTTTTCTGCGCTTGCCTGATAAGGAAGTTGTGCAATCCCCTTTTTACAACACTCAGTGGATGCCGTTGACCGAGTGAGAGGTTCTTGATACCAATTAAGTCCCCTCCGGGCCAAGCTCTTCAGCAATTTGATTTCCATCTATGTTCCTATGTCCTTGAATCCTAGTCAGAAAAATTGTATCTGCACGCCCATTAAATTTGATTTCTTACTTACAAGCGTTGACTAGTTTGGATCTGCACCACGGAGTGGTCAGAGACTTGATCGGAGCTTGGCAATCGAAAAAATATTAAGGAAGTCTACTGTGAATTTTTCAAAAAATCGATTTTTTTTTTTATTAGCTTAAAAAATACTTTGAACCCTCTTAAATAAGGTACAATATGTGTTACAGCTGGCTAAATTTTTCTTCGTTGAAATTTCGACCTTTTCCCGAAGCGCTCCAAAGCGCGTACCTGCGGCACATGAAACTTTAAAATTTAATTATATATTCTCTGTAATAGTGTTTCTCGTCTGACATAGGATTTTTTTGATATCGTTATTTGTTAAATTGTTATAAACAATAGTAACATCAATTTTAGGCAAAAAAAAAGAAAAAAATTTCAAGAATTTTTTTTTCAACGCCAAAATTTTTTATCGACATAATCCTACGTCAGACGAGAGTCAATACTATGTATATGATAACAATATTTTGTTTTTTTTGTTTTAGATCACCGAAACGTAAGATTTCATGTACACCGTTTAGGCACCTAAGAAAAGCGGACCTGCGCTTGCAGAAGTGCCAAAGCGGCCATTTTGAATATTTTGACTTAAAATTTTTTTTTCAAAAACTTAAATATATAATACAGATAAGAGTTTAAATAGATATTATGTACGAGCAATATTTTGTTAGAAATAAAATCCGGAAAATAAGCCTGTTTTTCCCCTTGTCACAGTAGACTTCCCCCTTAATATCTCCCTTCAAAAAACCTTTATAAATTTTATCTTAAATATATTTACTTACACTCTCCATTTTAATCACCATTTTTATTTAGATTTTGAATTTTGACTGTAATCGCAAATTTTAATTCGTGTTTATTTTTACTTTACGAACAGCTGTTTTTCACGTACAAGTAAAAATTTATACAGTAAAAACTTGCAGCTGAATCGCATTTTGCTCTCTCACTTTCACCTACCTTGCAAATTTTGTGGATACATAAACACCAAAACTTGATGATTTATAACAATTGTTAAAAATTATTTGCTCTTAATGAGCAATATTGTTATTTTTTTTTTAACTTACTTGCTTGAAGTTAATTAAATTCCATATTCATATTCATATAAAATTGTTTCCTGGATTTTAGTCACATTTGCTTTTACTCTCAAAGAATGATTGATTATTAGATTTCCAAAGTCATAAGCAATTTCCGACAATGGCAGAAGAATATTTGATAGGAATTGATATTGATGTTAGGACTTTTAATGGTTCAAGTTATCAAAATTCGTACTACAAGGTATTAATTTGGTTCTGGTAGTAACAAAAATTTTTATTTCAATGGAAGTTGCAGTTGCTTTATTGAGGATCTACGTTTGCTAACTGTTGCTATAAGCTGCCTATTTACAAGTAATTATGTTAGTTCATTGCCTACATCCAATTTCGAGAATGCAGTTTTCAGAAAATCCTTTCTAAGAATTCAGAGACACATTAAATTCTATACAAAGAAAGCAAGTAAGGACGTACTAAATTCAATCCAAACTGAACTGTCTAGAGCCGCGCACATTTTAGTAAAATTATATGGGTACGGGTGTGATAAATATTAGGAAAATTGCTTTAATTACGCCTTGTCTCAGTTTGTTTGATTACAAAAATAGCAGCCACTCAAATTATTGTATATTTCACTAAAATGTGCGCGGGTATGAGATGTTTGTTTCCATGAACCTTAGACAATTTTTACACGGTTAAAAATTACCTTTATATAAGAGGATGACATGGCTATTAACCGATTTCCAACATTTTGAACTCAGACTTACCTTTTATAAATATTAATAATTTTTATTTCTGAGTTTCGCAAAAATATCTAAACTTTTTCTGAGTTATAGCCTGTAACATCGGACAGACGGACGTACGGTAATTTAGTCTTTAATATATGTATAATGCGTACATATTTATGTTGAATTCAAATGTGGTGTGAAGCAATATCTATACAAAGTCTGGGCATTAGTATGGCATGAGTATTATTAGGTACGGCCCATTTTTTTAAATTTTATTCTCACCGTATATATTTTTTACGTACATAATTTGTAGTAGATTTTATTAAATTGGAGGTATGGTTTTTGATCGATATTGCACATTTTTTAATGCCAACATAACTTGAGTAATACCAACATAACTTGGGTTTTTAAGTTATCATGTGCACGGACGGACGAACAGAAGATAAATCGGCTCCTCTCATCATTCTGGGCATTGGGACATTTATATTCGTACGTCTTCATCTGTCCAGACTGCCTTATACTTTTATGCGAATACAATTTTAATATCCTTTTCCAAGGGTATAAAAATGGTGTTCCACTCCACCGCAGCTGTCGCATGTGTAATGGCTGTCATGGCAGTACATTGAAAATATATACATACATATATATGACTTTATTATTTTTTTATCTTGTTTGCTCTTATTTACGGGTTTAATTTAATATGTAATATGTATTTAAAAGCGACATAACAACTTAATTAATTTGAATAACCCAGCATTCAAAAGTGATGTTCAACTCTGGCGAACCATTTTCTAATTTAGACCTGGTACGATTTCGCCCTTTTGTGAAACAAAACACGTAAAATGTATCAAATATGTACCTACAGAGTGAGCAGCAAAATTTCTTAAAATGATTTTTTTATTTCATCCTTCTGTAATAGCGCAATATGCGTTAAATGCCCATCACCACTCCTCTGTCCACATAGAACGGGCGTAATCCAATTTCGGTCTCTATATCAGATATAACGCGTGCGACTTCGTTCTTCGGCTCTGGAATCATCTCGGGCTTGTTGGCACGCGTCCCTCATTTGGCGTAGTCCCAGAGAAAGAAGTCATGTGGTGCTAAACTGCAAGATCTCGACATTTGAGCTCGTTGTTTCGTGAGAAAATGCATCCTGGGATCTTCATGCGCGATAGGGTAATTGTTTCATATGTTGTGTGACAAATGACACCATCCTGTTGAAACCAGATATTGTCCAAGTGCATATCATCAAATTCAGGCCATACACATTTTTGTATCATATTATGATAACGTTCACCTTTGAACATAACAAGGTTACGGTAAGAAGTATGATCCGGTTACTCCGCCAGACTAAAAATCACACCCAACAGTGGTTCATTATGGCGCATAGTTAAGTGCTTTCTTGAATGAAATGTGGGTTTTAAGTACCCCATTTACATATAATAATGCAATTCGTACTATTCGTACTATAATAATTCGTAACAAGCACATCGAGTGACAAATGGCATTTCCTAGGACGTCGCCGTGATGCCATGCATATGAGCAGCAAAAGAGAAGAAATGCGATTTAGTCGCGGTGCTAAATTTGCCCGAAACAAGCCAGTTCGGTACCAGTTGATTTCCCTGCAGGGACTGCTCCAAAGTTAATACGGCCTCTTTTTTACCGCAGTGTAAATTTAAACATCCGTATGTGAGTATATGCAAGTAGCCAATCTCCGGTAGGTGCAGATATATTGTAGTGCTTCAGGAGCAAACGAAGCGATTGGAGTTACGTTACTACCTTTCACTTCATAAGGTAAAAAACTAAGATAACTTCGAATAAGCTTAAAACTAAAAAAAAAAGTTTATAGATGAGGTGGCGCCTCGTAAAAAAACGTGTAAGGATCATCAGGTGCAAAATTTACATTTAAATTTTTTTTTGTTCGCTCGAATGTTATAATGTTCGAACTACATACATTTTTTTTAGGTACTTGAATACTTCATAGCTGCAAGCCACATTTAAATAACAACGAAAGTGAACAACCCATAGATCCGCTATCGACACGCACGTTGCTCACAGACGTTCGATTGCCCGTACATTCCTTTGGAAGCTCAGAAAAAATCACGAATTTATTAAAACTATTTTTTTGCTTGTTAGAGCTTAAAAATATAAAAATCTGGAAAAAAATGTAAGTAAGCAAATTTTCCCTTGTGCTCACATAGTTGAGTCACTTCACCTTTTTAAAATATTTTTCAGACGTTGAGAAAAATTTTCCTCATAAAGGCTAGTACTAGCTTCAGTCCAAATATTGCCAGCAACAAGCATTTGGCTTGTCGTAAAATGTTGCTGGCAAGATACATACGAAATTGTGACAGGCATTTAGCGTTAAAAGCTAACTTAGTACGATGCTTTAAGCACACTTTTAATTATTCTTCTTCAGCCTTCTTATTTGAGTTCAATTTCTTTTCATATATTTATTTAAATCTATGGTTATAGTAACCTTACAGACTAGAGTTATAAAATGAAGATGATACTTATAGATATGATTTAAAAGTAGTCTTACATTTAATTTTCAATTTAATTGACTTTGTATAGAAGCATGAATTACAGACCAGAGGTGCACATTTTCACCTAAAACTAATATACATATAAATTATAATTTATATTTGAATAACTATCCCTTCAAAGGGCAATAAAAGCAGGGCAGCTTTGCGTTGAAGGAATACAGTAAAAAATTGTATTTTGGAAGTTTGACAGGATGTAGGTTTCTTGTATGGACATAATTTGAGGTATGTATGTTTTTAATAGTAGTAATAATTCATTGTAGTTGTCTATATAACAGTTCATATTCCATTGTATTTGAATTGTAATATCAGAGGAAATTATAGTGTAAATAATATATGCATATGTACATTCTTGTGTTTGCATTTGTTTATTTATAAACACCTATACAGCGGCTGCCGTAGCCAAATGAGTTGGTGCGTGACTGCCATTCGGAAATCGGAGATCGTAGGTTTGAATCTCCGTGAAATATCCAAAAGAAAGAGAAGAAAGGTTTTTCTAATAGCCGTCGCCCTTCGGCAGTCAATGGCAAGCCTCCCAGAGTTTTTCTGCCATGAAAAAGCTCCTCATAAAATATCAGGTCAGTCCATAAGTTGGTGCGTTTTTTAAGTTGGTTTTAAAATTAATAAAAAAGATGTTTAAAGTATTTATTAATCAATAATATATTTTCCTTCATTATTTACAATGTCTTCCCAACGTTTAGGCAAATTTTTAATTCCCTGCTCAAAAATTTTTTTGTCCTTGAAGCCCAAATTCGCTTCGATATCCCTTTTTATAGCTTCTTTTAAGGAGTAGTTCTTGTTACTCATATGGGATTGAAGTGCACGGAAAAGGTGATAATCAAAAGGTGCAATATCCGGAGAGTATGGTGGATGCGGAATTAGCTCCCATCCGAGCTCGTTCAGCTTGCCTAATGTTTGCCTTGCGGTATGAGGTCTTGCGTTGTCGTGGTGAAACAAAACTTTGCGTCTATTCACTGAAGACGGTCGATTTTTTTAAGTGCCTCATTCAGGTTTGATAGCTGATGTGAATAATAATCAGCAGTTATCGTCTGGTTTGGTTCCAGAAGTTCATAATAAACAATACCGACCATATCCCAACAAATAGACAAGGGAATCTTCTTGGGGTGAAAGCCATCTCTAGGAGTCGGTTCTGGTGTTTCATCTTTACCTAACCATTGGCTTTTGCGAACAAGATTATTGTAAAGGACCCATTTTTTATCACCATTAACGATACGGTTCAAAAAACTTTCATTTTCAAGCCGTCGCAGTAGCTGAGAACACACATTCACTCTCTGCTAAAGGTTGGCGACGGAAAGTGTAGGCGGAACCCATTTTCCCAGCTTTGAAACCTTTCCCAACTGAACCAGGTGCCTGTGAACTGTTCCATGCGATGAATTTAACCTCTGAGCTATCATATCGACTGTCAAATTTGGCTCAGCTTCCACGAGTTCGAGCAAGGCGTCGGAGTTAAAGACTTCAGGACGACAAGCGCGCGGGGCAGCCTACACGTCGCAGTTACCACTTCGGAATTTTGAAAACCACTTTTGCGCAATCCTTACACTCACGGTAATCTCTCCGTGAACAGTGTTTGTTTCTGCAGCAGCAGTTGTTGCATTTTTACCACTTTTATAAAAAAAAATACAAAATATGGCTCTTAACAACACGTGCTTCTATCCGCGACTAAAATCACTTGTTGAACGCACAATATATCAAAGAAAATATAAATAGTTCCGTTATATTCCGCGAATATGCAAAAATCGTACAAAAGTGAAATTATGGGTAAAATACGCACGAACCTATGGACTGACCTGATTTCTGCCGTTCAGAGTCAGCTTAAAACTGTAGGTCGCCCATTCGTGGAGCAATATCAAGGCGCACACCACAAATAGGAGGAAGGGCTTGGCCAAACACACAAAAAGGGTGTAAGCGCCAATTATATATATATATATATATATATGTATATATATATATATATGATCTCATAGAGGGGGAAAAAATGTCGGAAGTTTTTTCGTTTGGACCCCACAAAGCCATTTCCCTTTTCAGTTATTGAGATAGCCAAAATTTAAGCTCGATTAAATGACATTAACCCTCATCGCTCAAAGTTTGAAAAAATTTAAATTTTTGGTCAAAAAGCTGGCATATGGACGGTAAATAATAAAAACACACACAAAAGAAAGCTAATGTTGTTCTTGAAAATTTATATTCTATGCATAATTGTTGTTATTTTAAGTCAAGAGTTACAAAAGCCTGGTACCACTAGGAGCATACTTCTTATATTTTGTTAGTAAGTGATAAGTTTTGCTTTTTTTGGTATATTTTTGAGTTTAATTTTTTCTTTTTGAATATTTTTCATTTTTCAACCAAAATCATACAAATCAAATTTTTAACAGAATTAAAAATATCTACAAAGTTTCATTTATATTGTAAACTTTTTACTGTAAATTTTTAGAAAAAATTTGTGTATTCAATTTTATAGTCCATTTGAATTTTATTACAGTAAAGTGCAAGTTTTAAGGCTCTATAAAATCGGCGAATTTTTTTTCGTTGATGGCGTTTTGCATATAAAATTTAATTTTTTTTTGAAGAAAATGTGCTAGATCCCTTGCAAAAAAAATTAAAAATATTATTATTATTATTATTATTATTATTTATTAGAATAATATAAAATATTACACTAATTTAAAAACAAAAAAAAGAGCATACTAGCTGCTTGGGCCTTTGGTGGCAAATAATTATATTTCTATTAATAGCAAATCGATATAATTGTGAAGTTTTGTTGTGGAGATATGTAGTTTCGGTGTGAGTGGAATGAGGGTTAAATCTGCTGAATGTGGAAAACAGAAAAAAGTATTATTAGTTAATACCATATTTGCTACGTTTACTGTTATTAAAGATTTTGCCAAATTATGCAAATGTTTTCCTTATCACTTGCATTTGCATTTTTTCCAGTTTGGCTTTTTTTTTAATTTGACTTACTTGCTTTGTGATTGCTCGCCTAAAGGTAACATATTATTTTACATTTTCCTGAACTGCTGCAGTAAGCGAAAAGCTACTTGCATATAAATAATAGAGATTAGAGATAGAGACACAAATATTCCAAATATACACCTAGAAGATGTATATATTTATATACATATATAGTTGGCGCTTACACACTTTATGGGTGTTTGGCCGAGCTCCTCCTCCTATTTATGGTGTGCGTTTGATGGTGGCAGATATTTTATGAAGAGCTTTTTTATAGCAGAAATACACTCGGAGGTTGGTGGCCGCCGTAGCCGAATGGGTTGGTTCGAGACTACCATTCGGAATTCACAGAGAGAACGTAGGTTCGAATCTCGGTAAAACACCAAAATTAAGAAAAACATTTTTCTAATAGCGGTCGCCGCTCGGCAGGCAATGGCAAGCCTCTGAGTGCATTTCTGCCATGAAAAAGCTCCTCCTATCTGGCGTTCGGTAACAGCTTAAATCTGTAGGTCCCTCCACTTGTATGATCTAAACCTAATTGCCAATTAGGAGCCTATTTGATCAGAGTCTAAGCGTGTAATTTAATATAATATATAAGCACTAATTGAAGCTTACGGCCCCAGGCATCGATTGCATCCAAAATGCGCTACTAACAACCGGTTTTTCGAAAACTTAAATTAATTAGATTTTCGGTTGAAATATTAGCATAAATACTTCCTTCTGAAAGTAACTATATTACGTGCAGTAGTTATATGCGACACCTTTCCCCTAAACACTTTATTTTAATCTTATTACTACGTTTACAGAGGCTGGAATTTGACAAAAACAAATCTCCACGTGAATTTCAATCAAACAGGAGCTCTAAATCACAAGCAGCTTTTGTTAATGTGTGCGTAAAATTGCATCTTAGAGGAAAGTTTACCAGTAAAGAAGTGGTACACCTGCAATGAAATTAGAATACTAATGGTTAGGTTATCATTACATATGAGCAGGTGAGGAGTTTTACATGATTAAGACTTGGGAATTGTCAATTGGTACTCGCTTCACCTCTATTTCAATACTCTTGAACCGTTTTCACATTAGTCGATAAGGCAGAATGGAGTAGATACGGCATAACATGGAGTACCAATCAATATTTGCATTTAACTTTATAAATTTAATAATAAATGCGGCACAATCTACCTATACATACATGCATATGTGTGTATTAAAATGCATATAACTTTGTACTATTTGCAATCGTCAGCTGTTATCACATGCAGGGAAATGGCATAATTAAGGAAAGTGAAAAAATAAAGAAATAAAAAATCGATCAAAACAATGACTACCAAAAAGGCGGGGAAAATTTTAAATACAATGACAATGCATTACGATGATAGCAACAGCAGTTGTCTGAATATATGACTACAAGATGATCCTTCAGATTAAGGCGAATAATGGAAAAAATCACTCACTCAAGCCAATGCCAGTATGCACACATATGCAGATTGTGCATGATTTTAGACGCACATTTGTATATCGTCGTGTTGTGACTCTTCATAAAATATGGTGTCTCTTTCAGTGATGCACGAAAACTATCTCACGAATATCTTTCTTTGCTAACAGGTCCTTCGCTTATGAATATCTAGAGGAGAATGCAGAAAACCTTGGATATGATTGACACTTGGCGCTGTACGAGTGGGCTATCGACAAACCCTATTGTCCTCTTTACCGGAATCTTGATGGGCTCGTTCTGCCTAAGATAAAGAGAGTCATAATCCAGCTATCCAAAGAAACCAATTATATTGTAGTAATTCTCGATAGTAAACTCCTTCTGAAGTCACTCGTTGAAACGTGGGGATTTTGACCTAGCAAGATCCTCTGGATCTACACCGCTATGCATGGGTTCGCCCTTTCTTCGGGGGAACCTATTTATCAATATCTGGAGACTACAACGCAAAGTGGCTATCTGTTGCACCGGAGCATTTCCGACTACTTCAGGCCCCGGCATTAGATGCTCTGGTTAGTCTACCATCACTGGATGTGCTCATCCAAGGACAGGCCTTGATGGCTATTTGCAGGCTGAAATACAATGGGAATTGGTACCGTCCCCATCCGGCATTGTACAACAGAAAAGACATGGACTTCAATCCAACGATCTTTTCCATGCCCCTTGACTCAAAGCCACGGTTAGCAAATGGGTTACTTCAACTCACAAGCATGAGAGAGGGTGCAGATGGACAAAACTGATGTTACCTGTCATGTCTCACCTACTATCATTAAGTAGAAGAGACTGAAGGCGGCTGGACTGATGACAGGCCACTTTCTATGGGCGAAACACATGGAAAAGGTAGGCATCTCAGACAGTATACCCTGCCCAGTATGTGGAGAGGAGGATGGGACGGCGGACCACTTTCTGCGCGTCTGCCCGGCCTTCGCTCGAATAAGGCTTGAGGTCTTTGGCACTGATATATGGAGAAGCGACCACCTTGGCTCCTTAGCACCACAAGTTCTTCTCTGGTTTCTTCGGAGATCGGGTAGATTTAAAGAAAATTAATAAGGGAATCCGAGTGCAATACAATTGACTTAATGTTGCCTGAGTGCAGCACTTGCTAGTTTGTTCCTTACCTTATAGGGTAGGCGAGTATTTCTGTCATTTACGAGTGAATGCTTATGTTGTCTTTCATGGTCCTCTGGAATTTACTAAGAAATATTTTACATTTTAGAACTGTTTCTTAAAAATGTGTAAAATTTACCCGAAAAAGGGGAAGCTATGAGATATGTTTAAAACGTTCAACTAAATTGATTCTCTAGAATTTCTACTATGCAAGAAACGAATAAAGTAGAAGACCAACTAAATTTCTTACATTTTTATTATCAGTTTAGGGCTAACAATCTATGCTTTTAATATTTAATATTTATTATGCTTTTGTTATTTAATGTTTTAAAAATAGCTAGAAACAAGCACACATTTCACGAAACTTAAAGCAAGTATTAAGAAGAGTAAATTAATAGTAAATAATTTGTAGATCAAAAAACGTACAATGTTATTATATTTAAAAAACAAATATAATTCTTGGGGTTAGTTTACAATTTGGAGCTCAATAATTCGTTTTGGATCCTCCTTTGAATATAACTTTTTAAAGTTGTCGAGGCATTGATTTTTCGATTCGACACTAATCGCACTTCTAAGGCCTTTAGCACTTTTAAACTGTCTTCCATTTTTGAAAACCGAATGGAAAAGTATTGCTCATATATAATATTTTCGATTGGGTTAAGGTCAGGACTACAGGCAGGCCATTCTAAAATGAGTATTTTTTTCGGCTGCGTTGGCATGCTGGGAAATCAACTCCTTATAGAAATTATCATCAAAAAAAGTAATAAGTACTTCGTCGAGACCTTCTATATACATAGTTGACACTATTCATTTTTGTGGATATGAAACATAAAGGCGTTTTGCGACAATAATGACTGCATAAACCCTCCCTCCGAAATTGCGAGCCATTCCCTGCTCCTTTTCCTTCCGTTTATAATCCCAATACATTTGGGAACCATCTCTGTTCTCTCGCATTGTAAGGAGAGAGATAGGTCTCCCTCCTAAAATTGATCCCAGACAGTACAAACCTTTATTGTGTGCAATTAGATCGATTAAATCAATCATTATTTGGAAAGTATACAGCGATTATCAATTTTTTTTTTTTATTATTTCCCTTTTTAAATTACAATCTGTTAAATTTTAACAATAAGTCATTATTTTTAAAGTAGTATTGGAATTCTTTGTTCTCTAACCAATGCTAGATAAACATTCAATTTTGCTGCAGATTATGCTACATTATATTATTTTCTGTGTTATAATTATTATTATTATTAATTATTATTATTATTATTTATTATTATTATTATTATTTTTGTTTTTCTTTATTGTTTTGTGAAATTGTGAGTTCTGTTGGAGTTAATCGTTTTAATCTTCGTTTTCCCGCTTTCTCCGATTGTGGTAGTTTGCGCATTTGTTCATTTTGATGATTTGTTAGTCGTTTTATATGCTTGGTGCTGTATTTTCTAATTGTGTCATCTATTGTGTCGATATTGAGATCGCTGTGGATCACGTCGTTTCGTATATACCAGCCTGCTTTTGTTATTGTTCGAAGTATTTTAGATTGCGTCCTTTGAATTATTTTGATATTGGTTTTTTTTGCTGTGCCCCAGATATCAATGCCATATGTCCAAATGGGTGAGATTATAGATTTATATATCACTACTTTGTTGTTAAGGCTTAGTTTTGAATTTTTAGCCAACAGCCAATATAATTGTCTGAACTTGTTTTTGATTCATTCGATTCGATTATCAATAGAAAATGCATTATTTTGCAACACGATAATGCAAGACTGTACAAGATAAACGCTTGAAAAAATTGATCGGTGCGGGAAGTATTGGCTTACCCACCATACTTGCCCACCATTCCAACATTTTATCAGATTTCAGTTTATTCAGATATAAGGAAATGCAGAAGTGCAAAGAAGTGTTGGAGTTCTTAACAAACAAAAAATTTCTAAATTTGGTTGATATGAAAAATGCCTTCTCCGGATATTATATTGAAAACCAATTGATCTTTATCGATCCAGCATTGAAAATTTGCATACTAGATGACAAAAGGTTGTTGCCAACGCGGATCATTACATCATTGACTAAAAAGAAAAACTTTTAAGAAATTTGTTTATTCGCATTTACTGTAAAAAACGCCATTATTTTCCGGTACCCTAATACTTTGGCGATGATTAAATTGAATTAATAAAAGTATGAATTGTTTGCACACCCATCGTATTTATAAGGTTGGGCTCCCGGCAACTGCTTACTGCTTTCTTAGAAACTGGGAACAGTTCATTCGTGGAATGCGTTTTGCGTGGGATGAAGAAGTTGCAGCTGTGGCGTTGTATTTTGCAAAGATTCCAGAAAATCATAACACAGGGGATATACAATTAATTGAGGATCATAGGAATAATGTGAAGACCATTGAATAAAAAACTTATTTTATTTTGAAAAATTCACATCTTTTTTATTTATCTTTCTTACTTTTCCACCTATCTCTAATTATTCTAGATATTATTAAGGGTGAATTCTTAAAACTAAGTAGCTCTTTGTGACCACTTGTTATCTATGCCCACCTATCGACCCTGTTGTAGAAATACGTAGGTTCGCTTCACATTTTTTATACCGCGGGGTGGAATAGTGGAAACTAGCGATGTTGATTCACTTCTGATGTGCACAAAACGTTGTTCTATCAATCTGGCGGTAAAAACGTAATCTAATCTCTCAGCTTATCACCTAAACTAATGGTGAAGAAGTGTCTATCTGCATTTACTCACATTCGAACGCACATTCAGATGTACCAAATGCAGATAAACGCGTTCAACAAATGGGTGGTTAGGTTGTGGGTGGTGGTATGGGGCTAAAATTTAACGAAATGGACATTTTCCGGTGCCATATGGTATTTTGGAAACTGATTAGATGGGACGCGTGTCGTGCATGGTAAAACCTAAATGTATTTACCATTTTAATTCACTAATACAATAACATACAGCCGTCAGTTAACGCAAGCTGCGAGGCGAGTGTGTTTTAGCGCGCACTTGGCACATCATCACTTTGGTACTGGCAGCCGCCAGCTGTTGAGGTGTTCAACAACATGAATATTCCGTGCAATTGGTTTTGAGTGAAAGGTATGCAAATTCGCCGTAAACCTTTACAGTTTTGTTTTTTAAATTAGTTTAAAAGGAACTCGGATTTTTCTATAAAAATGAGAAAAAAATGGCAGGAAAATAGCACTTAACTCCCTGCCGTTAGCTGCTCGTCTGCTCACTTCACTTGTGGCAGCTGCCAAGCAATTTTGCCCCACTTGATACTCGTAGGTTCACCGTCCCGGATGTTAGTGGCTGTCACTGACGCCTTCATGACACTTGTTGATGTTGATGGAACTGTCGCATGGGGAGTGTTGCTTATCATTGTAGCCGATTTCTGGCGCCAGGGTTATGGGACTTTACGCTTCGTTTGCGTTGAAAATCATGAAATGTTAACGAAACTTTACAATGACGCAGGACAAAAAAACAAACACAACTGAGTAACTACTTACAACTAGAATTCTACTATTTTGAGCACGCAAACACACACACACAGCTTAACATAAGGCTCATGGAGGCGCATGGAATACTTTTACGCATATTGAATATTTTTGCAGGGAAAACCTGGTGCTATTTCTTTAATTGCGAATTATTTCGTTCAAATATTGTTTGCGTCAAGGTCTTCTCATACATATTCATAGTCATTTCAGGATCATAGTCAAATGCTAAAAAATAGCAGTCTTCCTTATATCAAATCTATAATTTCTACAACATTTTTTATATACCCCAATTGTTAGTTCTTTCATAAAGGGTGCTACTTAGCTTACGACCTAAGATACTTAATTAATGAAAAATATAATAATAATCCGTTCTTTTCGAAGGTAACTTTATTAATAATATCCAAGATTACATAATTCTTACAACTAATTGAGGGAGCAAATTAGGAAGCGTGAAGGGGAGATGTGAGAATAAAAGTAGGAGAGAATGAGTAAGGAAGTGGTGTTGTTTGTAGTGGGCGCATGAGTATGTGACTATATGATATTATATTTTCTATTTTTCAATGTAGTCACCCGCCAGCGAAGTAAAAGTTTGTGAAACTGAAAAATATCCTTTATATTAATTATGAAATTTTTTCTACGGCATTAAATTTTTATTTATATAAAATTTTTGTTTAATTCATTTATGCTTTTATTTTTATTTAATATTATTTATTTTGTATTGTACTAGCAAACCCGGCCCGCTTCGCTGGGCACACTAAAATAGAATAGATATGGTTTAGAACAGAAAAGATATGGTTTTCATATTATTTATTTCTTTATTCTTTATTCAAGCGCTTTGGCATAAACAATATTTTTTGTTTTTCTGTTTGTTTTTGAGTAAATATAAAATATAAATTGAAAATCAGGAAAAAAGAAGATTGTTTTTAAATTTTAAATCAACGCAAATGAATAACTAAGAAACAATCGTCTTTTTTCCTGATCATCCATGAATTTTTCGTTTCAATTTATATGTTTTATTAAGCATTGGAGCTTTTTTAACCATTATCCATTTATATTTTCAAAAAAAAAAAAAAAAAAACGAAACACGAACACGAAAACACGAACACATAATTTCATTTGAACATTCGGATTTCACATTAAATTCTCAAATTTCGTAAGAAATTATTCAGTGTTCCAAAATCCACTCCAAAAAAATTCACAAAAAATGTTTACACTTTGCACTCACGTCTTCTCCTTATTGCATCCAAATCAGAAAGAAATATTGACACATTGTAACTCACACTGTAAATTTGACAGTTCAGTTCCGCCCCAAGCGTTAAAAAAGTAAACGACATTATGGCTGGTTCAAAAGAACACTGTACGCGTTGCCGGTGTTCCGAATTACAACCAAACTTTACGAAACCCATTTTCAATACTTACTTAACAATGTGTGTAAGTTTGGTTTAATTCGGTGCAAAGACACGTCGGATCCACGTTTTGGCATATATTTCGAGACCCTAGTCATCAAAAGGTATGAAAATTACCCCGTATTAAAGCACTTATCAAGAGCTTTCATTCGATACCCATATTGTACATACACAACCAAAGGTTACCCGGGTCCACGTTTTGACCTATATCTCGAGACCCCAGTCACGTAGCGGCATGAAAAATACTCTGTACTAAAGCATTCACCAACAGCTTCAATTTGATATCCATATTGTACAAACACGTTCTAGGGTCCACGTTTTGGTCTCTATCTCGTTTTGACCTATATCTCGAGACCCTAGTCACGGAGCGGCATGAAAAATACTCTGAACTAAAGCATTCACCAACAGCTTCAATTTGATATCCATATTATACAAACACATTCTAGGGTCCACGTTTTGGTCTCTATCTCGAGACCCTAGTCACGGAGCGGCATGAAAAATACTCTGAACTAAAGCATTCACCAACAGTTTCCATTTGATACCCATATTGTACATACTCATCCGAAGGTTACCCAGGTCCAAGTTTTGACCTATATCTCGAGGCCTATCCACCAATAGGCATCCAAACTATACGTAAACCATCTTCAATACCTACTTAACAATGTGTGTAGGTTTGGTTTAATTCGGTGCAAAGACACGGCCGGTTAGCGAACACACACAAAAAGTTGACTTTATTTTATATATAAGATTTGTATTGATTGCTTATTTTAGTTGCCAAACTTGGTTGTGGAAAACTCAAATCCTTTGGGTTTAAAACTTACTTCCATCTGATGGTAACTAAACAAGAAATTCCAATTGTTCCTACCTAACAAAATTCTCTAGTACTCCTATAAGGCAATTCTCAACCCATCTCGGCACACGAGCTCCAGCTATGGGGTACTGAAGCTAACTCAAATGTCGAGATACTACAGAGATTTCAGTCTAAAATACTCAGGATGTTAATAAATAGCCCGTGGCATGTAACCAATGTCCAGACCCGCAAGGATCTGAAGATACCGATGGTTAAAGAGAAAATAAATAAAAAATAGTTTAAAAAAACTAAAAAACACGCTTTTATTGCCAATCGAACTAAAAAGTATAAAATAAATTTTAATGACAAAGAGATCTATAATGAAGTAATAGCAAATCGAACGATCAGTCATAGTCAACTACCTCAGAACAGAATTATAACAAAAATTAAGATACAAATAGAATAATTATAATTAGAGTTAAAAGCGTGGGATGCTTGATATAGTAAATATTACAATCATTCTATTGGCAACTACCTATGTACAGAGGGTTATGAAAGTGAAGCAAAATGCACTCTACCCGCGTTCGAACTACTCTATTTAGCTTACATTTCTGTTGGCGGTCGCATCAGTGGATTCATCCCCACAAGTTAATAATAAGACGTAAATATGTCATGAGTGAATGAATATTGTTTTGAAGTAAGCTTTCAAATATTGTAAACGTTACTGAACATAACCAATAAATAATGGGATCAATAATAAAAAAAAGAAAATAAACGAAATTGGGTTATTTTTCTTTGCATAATCTTTTAGGTAATCAATCTTTAGGTAATCTGTTAGGTAATTTGAGCTTTAAATTGTTACAATAAATTATTGATTATTTACTAAATATGTATATGCTAATAATGGCCGCTGTATCCGAATGGATTGGAGCGCGACAACCATTTGGGAGTGCATAGGTTCGAATCTCCGAGCATAAAGCAACAAAATTATAGTAAAAGTTTTTTCTAAAAGCAGTCGCCCCTCAGCAGCCCATAGAAATCCTCCGAGTGTATTTCTGCCATGACAAAGCTCCTCATAAAATATATCTGCCGTTCGGAGTTGGCTTAAAACTGTACGTCCCTACATTTGTGTAATAACAGCAAGATGCTCGACACAAATAGTGTTAGTTTGTAAAATTAATTATTATATAAAATAACTTATTTAAAAGAAAATAAAACTTTTTTGTATTGAAGATAATTTTTTCATTCAAACATGATTCAATTTTTAAACTCCATTAAAACTAAGCATATCTAAAAATAATTTTACAAAAGAATTTCGCCTCATTTCAAATCAGAAATAACAAAAAATATAATCGCTAACGTTGAAAATAAATAAAGAGACGAAAAACCAAGGATGATGAATTACCGGGTTTAGCCTCCCGAAATAAAATAGTGACAGTAACTTCGGCTGCCACGTCACATTGGACTCGGCAGCAGAATTCTGACCACTCATTTCGCAGATAGTTATTCTTGCACCTGTCGAATTAGTCGTTGATCAGACGTCAACGAAGTAATAATCTGAGTGTAGACTTTGCTGATTTTTTCGTATATTACCAACACAATATCATATTCTTCGTAAACAAACCGCTAGCATGACCCCGGTTACGTCAGCCAATCAGATGAATCTTTTAAAATCGTTGAGAGCCGGTTAATGTTTTGACGTTGGCCACACCTCTGCATTCGGTATATCATGACGAAAAGCCGTTCATTTTGCTGACTCGAAGACCTATATCGTTTGCCGACGATGCCTTGCCTGCCTTCGTATGTAATCATGAACAAGCTGAGCGCTCATCAGGGCAAAGCCAGTGCACTAAATTCAAAATTTTATTGTATTAGAAACTAATATTGTAGGATTTTCGTACGGACCTTGCGAATGCTTATTTGCTTCGTTCTGCTTTCCAAGATGTGCAAAGTGGACTCTGTTGTTTTGTTTCATTGCCTTCTCGAAGAACCCAACCCAGCGCATTCGGATGAAACAGCTTTTCCGCAAGCTTTAATAAATATTAGTTAAAAAAGTTGATCACTAATTTTGCAACGAGAAAAAATGCGTAAAAGAGTTTTTTGTAGTGTGCGCAGAGTTCTGATGCCAGATTATTTAAATCTCCGACTGATTGTACAAATGGAAGTGCCTATGCCTTTTGACGAAAACATTTGTTTCGCTTGCCTTAAGCTTAAGTTGGGATTTTTTTGCAAATAAACTTCTATTGACCTTGTTATCGCTTTTTGATGTTGTTTTAGTCAAACCTCTGCCAGGCTTATCATCTTATCGCCATCAACCTTTAAGTTAGGGTTCCATTTTCTTACAAGATGACTTGACTTTTTTAAGTGCTTATCGGCCTCGGCTGTAGACATTTTCTTTTCTTTGAGATGGCTTACCATAAGCACAGCTCTAAACACTTCTTATATAATTTTGAGTGTGCAAGTTGTTCCACAAAGTTTAAAGGCGCCTTCGAAAGGCGGATTGTACTTCATCAGCAGATTCTTCATGCCAGAAATACCCTCAGAGGTTTACCATTGTCTGTCGAGGGGCGACCGATATTAGAAAAAATTTTTTCATTTGGTGTTTCATACCCACATTGGGTTTCGAACACGGGCCCTACCAAATGTAGTTCGGCTACGGCATTTGCCATACATAAATGGAAATGTCAAGAGGAATGTTGAAAGAATACAGAAGAAAATGTCTGGAGCTGCAATTGACGTTCAACATAATGCAAATTGCCAAAGTACGTGATAATGTGATTACACGTACCAGTATAAGTACAAATACATATACACCAGCAACCAAAATAACAATAAAAAATTGTTTACGTCTAATTGAAATTTATGTAGATATTAGTGCTAAACAAATTTGCCAGCAGTGAATGAATGGGCGGGGAAGTTATGACAGGCAAAATAAATAAGGTTTTTGAAGCATAAATTGTGGCGCATGCCTGAAAATCCAATTGTTGGCATTGATAAATGTTGGTTGTACTTTATCTACGCTCTGTAAACTTTTTGTAAATTTATGTTTAAGTGCTATTCAGTGCCAGTGATAGATTCCCGAACAGTCACGTCTATTCGTCAAATTCGTAGCTGCTTTCGCTAATACAAATTATTGTTTTGTTTTCGTTAAACATTCAAGGCATTGCTTGAATTTAAGCGTTATTTGCATTATATGTACAGGTGTGTGGGTAAAACTAAACTTCCCACTCCGCTTTGTAAATAGTAATTTTTTTTTAATTTAGATTTTCCCAAAAAGACAGAGTTCACTTTTTAAGCTTTGTTGTAATATACTAGTTTGTTCAAAAAGTTTGGCGATTCGATAAGAGAGGGCGTTGCTACTAGCGTAAATATTTTCGTTATGTTGGTACACTCCTCTTTCATTACAAGTCATTTAGTATCGACCTTTCTACAACGGAAGAAATCAAGTAAATCAGTGATTAAATTGTCATCCACCATCAATTAGTACAGTAGATGGGTTGTTGAATTTAAAAGTGGTTGTACAAACCTTGAAGACTATCTACGCCAAGGACGTCCAAAAACAGCAACAACACCAGAAGTCGTAGAAAACATACAGTACATCGTATTGGAAGATCGTCAAGTGATTGAAAGAGATTTAGTAGAAGCTTAAATCTCATGGGGCAGTGTCAGCAATATTTTAACTGGGGTATTGGGCTTCAGAAACCTTTGTGTATAATGCTTGCCGCATTTGCTGACAATGGAACAAAAACACATTCGAATGCGACTTTCTCAGCAACATTTGAAGCATTGTCGAAAGAATATAGTGGAGTTTTTGCATTGATTCATCACTATGGATGAGACTGGGTTTATCACCATGATCCTAAATCAAAACAAGAGGCTAAAGGTAATGTGAACCTGGTGAAGAAGTTGGTAGCCTCAGTCTTTTTGCGATGCGAAAGAAATTTCGTTTGTAGATTACTTGCAAACTGTGGTAAAGCAATAAATTCTAAATATTATTGTAACTTTTTGGACAAACTGAAGGAAAAATTGCGTGAAAAAATACGCAGTTTCATCAGGGCAATACACCCTGTCACAAGATCATTTTGACAATGATTAAAATCCATGAATTAAAGTTCGAATTGTTGGAGCATGTGTGGAAAGCGTTTTTCATCAAATGATGAGGTCTTAACAGCTGTGGAAGCGTATTTTGCAGCCCTTCTAGATTCTCACTTCAAGGATGGAATTCATAAATTAGAATCTCGTTGAATAATAAAGTGTATTTAAAACAATAAAATTGATTTTTCCTATCCAACCGCAAAACTTATTGAAAAGAAAGCACTAGTCCAATGCAACCACTATCTCGCGAACGATTTACAAAATGAGTGCGGATGCCACAGACCTCTGAACTGGTAATTATGTAAACATAATTTTTTTGTTTTCATTATTTCAAAACATTATTTCAAAGCAAATTGTTTAGTATATTTGCTCAATTTCATATTCATAACCTAACCGATTGTTAACATTTGCATTAAAAATATTATCTACGAGTATACCTGCAATCAGTGCGGCATCTAGTTTTCGATTTTCTAGTTTGATTCAGAGCGCAGTGGCTCAAGTGGCTTAAGTGGCTTGCATAGAGATAAGCTCTTTCGTTTATTCACAACTCTTTCGGACTAATAATTGTTAGCGAAGCCAAGGCAGGATGCAATATGAATTGAAGCTCATCGCCAAAAACTTGATAAACTCAAGCTAACATGCTCACAAGCCGACGCTCTCTTTCTGATAACAGTAAGTGAGACGTAATCACACTTGGCACTCTCCGTTGTTACTTCGCTTGCTTCATACTTAGTTTTTCGCAAGTGGCTCTGTATGTTTTCGTACTACCTGCGGCAGCTTTAATTTGATTCGATTCAGGCATTACGCGGCGTATGCGTAATAAATATGTATGCATGTTTGCCTGCAGGGGAAATTCCTGTTGTGAACTATCAGTTCTCTTTCCAGCTCAATTTGTTCGTGTTATATCTTTTTTTCAATATCAGCTAACAGTATTTTTAGTATGACGAGGTTCCACGAAATGTCAATTATCTGGCCATGCAGCAGCAAAATACCAAAAAAACTATTACTGTTTCTAAAATAACCAGTTTTAGCCATCCAACTTTTCAAAATATTCTATTTCATTTTAAAAGTGTGTATAGAATATGTTTTTTCTTAAAATCAAATAAAACGTCTTTCGGGTATAGCAATGAGTTAAACATTCAAAAATTGGTTCAAATTTAAACTATGCAAATCCTAAAAAAAATTTAATCAAATTCTGAAAAAAACTAAAATGAAATCGAATTTAAGGTATTCATTTTAGGAACATAAATAAAATTAATGTTGGTTAAATTTTAGATTAATATTTTTTGTGTCTGGTTGTTATGAAGATTTTTCTGCGAATAAGTGGAAAATAAAATTGCTTAGAGTGTTTGCAAAAAACTTTAATTGAGGCAAAAATAGTGAATATTACATTGTTACATTAAAGTATGGAAACACTTTATATGCGAATGATGTGGAATATTTGTTTCTTTTGGCGTTTAATGCTTAACTGAGGTAGTGTATACATTTTTTTTATCTAAAAAAATCCAAACCAGGAATACCTAATTCTTGAGAACGTCGAGATATCGATGTTGAAGGTTGTTCAGCAATACGTTGCGCTACCACGTTTTGTTTTCATCCACAGTTTCTTGAAATCTTTTCACCTATCTTTGAATTGCCGACGCATTCGGACGATTATTTCCACAGAAAAAAAAATTTTATTTCACCGATATGCTGTTCTTAAAGATCCACAATTTCCATAATAAGTTTCAATAATTTTATCGCTCTGTTCTATCGTTTAAAATTATACAGCTGTCTACTTGACAAATGTCAAAGATGGCATAGAAAAAGGCACCGTCTAGGAATTATTCGCTACCGACATCTAGGCGTCACTTTTGACAGATCTTTTATTATTCTAATCAACGACGAACTTGTGGGATTTCTTCTATTACATACCAGCTTCTATACCAACTTCTTTACTAGTTTGGCATTTCCTGTAGTGTATACATTACTTCTTTTCTACCATTACACCCGCTTTATAGTTATAGTTATAGTTAGTTTAAGGTATTTTGTTTTTTTGTTGCGTACCGTAGAAATCAAAATATTTTAATATACTTGTTTATGATTAAGATAAAATTTGGTTTGGAGGTAAATTTGGTTTTAGAGAATGTAATGGGAACTTTTGTTGAGTTATATATATATAGTTATATATATATGTATAGGGTTTTTCAGTAAGAGCGCTTCAACTTTTGAACTTTTTTGAATAAAACACAAACGGTTTGACTTTTTTAACTAATTTTTTTTTTATTATCGAGTTTGAACATATACATTTAAGTATGAAATTCGATTTCTTACTGCATTACCACCGCGTGCACGTTTTACGAAGTCCAATCGTTGAACCCAATTTTCGACCACTCTTTTGCATAAATCGGCCGAAATTCCAGCAATTTCGCGTTCAATATTGGCTCTGAGCTCACAAATCGTCGCCGGCTTGCTATTGTAGACCAATGACTTCACATAACCCCAAAACGGGACGGCTTGTTAAATGGACCGTAAAATGGCCGTAATGCTCTTAAAGTAGCAGCAACAGAACGATTATTTTCATAAAAAATTTGCACAATTTGAAATCGTTGCTCACCTATTAAAAAACCCTATATATATATTGGCGCGTACACCCTTTTTGGGTGTTTGGCCGAGCTCCTCCTCCTATTTGTGGTGTGCGTCTTGATGTTGTTCCACAAATGGAGGGGCCTACAGTTTTAAGCCGACTCCGAACGGCAGATATTTTTATGAGGAGCATTTTCATGGCAGAAATACACTCGGAGGTTGCCATTGCCTGCCGAGGGGTGACCGCTATTAGAAAAATGTTTTTCTTAATTTTGGTGTTTTCACCGAGATTCGAACCGACGTTCTCTCTGTGAATTGCGAGGGGTAGTCACGCACCAACCCATTCGGCTATGGCGGCCGTCTTGTTGAGTTTTACTTTTTTTGTAATCAAACGTTTTTTTTAAGTATAACGCAAAGTATAAAAGCAAAATGTCTATCCGCTGTGCCTGCCTCCAAGTGAATGATTGAAAAGAGAAAGTAGGAGTGCATTTCGACAGAAGATCTAAATAAACCAAATAAGATTGCCATGTAACTAAAATATACAAATTATTTCAACACTTTTCATAATTCTTTAAGTAAGGCCTTTAATTTATTATATTTTGCTCTTTATATGTCATGAATTTTCAAACTTCTTATTGACATATATAGACTTCAAGTCAGCAATTCTCTTAAATAGGAGTTCGCTATTATTTTACTAATAGAGATTCCTATATTATCCTTTATAGACTGGTTAATAGCGGAAAATAATTATGGTGCCGTAAAAAGTAGTAGCCAAATAATGATAAAGGAAATAACGCCCCCTAACTCCTTGTACAAAATATATTTATAAACTCTTGAAAAAATATTGCAGGATCTAAATAATATAATATTAAAGATCATCATGAAGTGACTGATGCTACGGTTACGCCATCAGTTCTAATCAAATTATGTCCGAACTTTGGAGTTTTGTTGAGATCTTGAGAAAGTTCTGAAAGTACAATTGAAAATAAGAGAGAGAAGTAAATGGCAAGTATAGCAATCCTCTCGACAATTATAATAACGGGTATGTTTGAATTGAGCCGAATGGGCTGGCACGTGGCTACCATTCGGTAGCGGCGGGGAGCGAAACTGCGGGCACGAAACGTCAAATGAAAAAGTTTTTTCTCGAGTGTATTTCTGCCATGAAAAAGCTATTTTTAAAAAACTATCTGCCACTTGGAGGCGATATTAAATTGTAGGTCCTTCCATTTGTTAGAGAACATCACGACGCTCACCATAAATTGGAGGAGAAACTTGGGGGAAAAAATAACAGATGGTGAAAGCAGCAATTATATAAATATATAGCAAAATAAATAAAAATACAATAATAAAAACTATAAAACGTGATTTTTCATAATTGGTTTATTCTAAGGAAACTTTGTTTACTTCAAACCCCCCGTCTGGCAAAATTCCTGATGACGGCTCTGTCGAGGTGTGTGACAACTCTTATTTGGGAGCACATAGAGGGTGTTTTTTTAGAGGTTAGGTTTTCAAGATGAAATAAAACGTATATAATTTAATGTTATGGCCAAGAATTTAGCTTTATTATAAAGATAAGGGTTTGCCATTATGTTTTAAAAATGATTTCGGGCAAGTGGCCGCCGCGGCTGGCTCGAATAAATTCCAGCCGAGAGGCCCAATTTTCGACCACTTTTTGCAGCAATTGGGGCCGTATGTCAGCAATAACGCGCCGAATATTCTCTTCCAAGACGTCAATCGTCTCGGGCTTATCTGCGTAGACAAGCGACTTCACATAGCCCCACAAGAAATAGTCCAGCGGTGTTATATCGCACAATCTTGGAGGCCACGCCACAGGTCCACGACGCGAGATAATGCGCTCACCAAAAGTTTCCTTCAATAAATCGATTGTTGCGTTAGCTGTATGGCATGTAGCGCCGTCTTGTTGGAACCAAAGGTCGTCCACATCAACATCGTCCAATTCAGGCACGAAAAAGTCATTAATCATGGCTCTATAGCGCTCTCCATTGACTGTAACATTATGGCCGGCTTCATTTTTAAAGAAATATGGACCAATGATTCCCTCTACCCATAGAGCACACCAAACAGTGACTTTTTGAGGATGTAACGGCGTCTCAGCAATGGCTTGTGGATTATGTTCACTCCAAATGCGACAATTTTGCTTATTGACATACCCATTCAACCAAGAGTGAGCTTCATCGCTGAACAAAATTTTCTTCGATGCGTCGCGCGAACCGAACCATTATTTTCGTAATAAATTTGCACGATTTGCAAACGTTGTTCAGGTGTAAGTCTATTCATTATGAAATGGCAAACCAAACTGAGCATAAATCAAGTGACAGCTGTTAAAAAGACCATCTACGAAAAAAGTAGTGCCAACTTGAAAACCTAACCTCTAAAAAAACACCCTTTATAACGGCAACTATTAGCTTGATTTTGCATAAAGTTCTAGAACAAATTGAGTAGATATAAGCGCTCTAGATACTTGACTATAGAACCGTGTGAGTAAAGTCCGAATTTAATTTCTTGCCCAACTGCCAATTTTATTGGCCTCGTACAGAAGGATAAAAAGAAATGTAGTAAATAATCATCATCAATATGGCGATATTTTAACCATGCATTACTAACGTCAGACAACCAGTGAGTTTAATTTCCAACATACTTTAAATGTATGTGTAAGTTAAGATGTAATCTTCATTTACGCAAAACGTGTACATATATGAAAAGCAGACTTTTTCATAAAAATTGGGGGAAAATAGTAGCATTGTGACTTTTACAGGTACTTAACTGTTAGTTAGTAATTAAAGCGAATTTTTTATGCAAGCAAAACTAAAAAGATATCCATAGTTAGATTAGTAATTAGAGGCAAATGCATATTTTTCTTTGCTGTCTAAAATACTAATTAATACTTTAAGTATTCCGAAATTGTATTTTCTAAATAAGACAGCAGTATATGAGTGTACAGATATCAATGAGTTCACATGAAAGAGAACGACTGTTGCCGCTTTAATTAGATAGTACAACGATGATAGTGATGGCAACGTTGAAGAAATATTCATGAGTTCGATATAGATCAGGATAGTGAGAAATATGGAGGAGGTAGGGAAACTCCCCTCATTGGAAAATATGGAACTATTTAACAAATGAACCATTCCCAACTACGCGAACACCTTTAGAAAATATAATATATTCGTAATTCACAAAATCTTACCACGCCGCTCGAAAGTGCTGAACTGGATTGTAGAAAATATAAATAACTGTATTTTAAAGGAACAATTAAAATACAAAAATTTCAAACATGCACGTAGCACAGACAGAAATGAAGTGAATTCCTTATTCGGTTTGTTATACCTTGCTGATCTGCACAAAGCTTCTCCCGTTAACATTCAAAATTCAACTGAAATAGAAAATATTTGCCGCTACAATGAGCTATAACCATATACACCCTTCAAGTACAAAAACCTTCACTTTCTACTACAGACGCATACCAAGGGTGTTATTGGACCGGAGCAAAATTAAACCTATGTAACGGAGAAAGTGAAGCACCTCCTGCTAAGAAACTCAAACAAAGCCATTGTCGGGTATGTGAGATTAGTCTTATTAACGGCGCATACAAGGTCTTGTCAAGCATATCATGTGAGAAAGTGAAGCCCATCGTGAAAGAACTGGTTGGACCTTATCAGTGCGTCTTCATGCCTGGTAAGTGTACTATTGACCAGATCTTCACGATACGCCAAATCCTGTAGAAAGTCCTCGTAAGACAAATTGACACAAACAAGAACTGTCTCTACGCCTCTATGCCTGACTTTGATATTCCCGCAAGATTTATACGGCAGCGTAACATGACGTTGAGCGTCACGGTAGCTACGGAAAGGTCCTCTGCGAGCCGTTCGATTCTAAACGAGGTTTCAGACAAAGTAATAGTAATTTCTTTAATCTCCTACTGAAACAAATTATTAGCACTATCTACTATAAAAATGTCATTCTATTGGCGTATGCTGACGATATTGCGATACGCTGGCACTCCTGTCTGGAGAAGCAAGCAGAAAAAGTGGGGTTTGCAGTGAAAGAGAGTAAAACAAAGTACCTAGTGTCAACTTACAAAGAGTCCTCGCGCCTTACACAACACATCACTATTAGCAAACGCTAATTTGAAGTGGTGAAGGACTTTCTTTATCTAAGTACCAGTATTAACAGCCAGAGCGACGTCAGCCTAGAAATTAAACGAAGGATAACTCTTGCCAACAGGTGTTACTTTGAGCTCATTAGACTATTGAGAGGTAGAGCCCTCTCTCGAAAAGCGGAAACAACGCTGTAAAAAATCCTTATCATCTCGTCCTTGTATATACGCCGAAGCTTGGGTGACAACTGTTCAGAGAGCACTGGGAGTGTTCCAGAGAAAAATTCTCCGAAAAATATTTGGTCTTCTTCGCATAGGCGAGAATGAGTTCCGTATCCAATGGAGCAACGAGCTGTATGAGCTATAACAAGATGTGGACATATTGAAGCGTATTCAAATACAGCGACTGCGCAGGCTTGGCAATTTCTCAAGGATGAACGAAAGTGGATCCACTGGTGGACGACGAGGAACAGAAAGACCAAGTGAGGTATAACTTGGCAACACTAAGTGTTACCAACTGGAGCCAGGAAGCAGTGAACCGATGGCGTAATGTTTTAGATTCGGCCAAAACCGACAAACGGTTGTAATACCTTCTAAATAAGTGAGTAAGTAAATACCCACCGACTGTGTACTTATCGCTGCGAATCGATCAGTTCAGGAACGAACTCAAGTTATTAAGGCATGTTTGATATCCTTAGTGAATAGCAGATATGTTGTTGACAAAAGTCCAAGTTTTTTCATAAATTATTACTCTATTCGGAAAAAAATTCTAAACAATTATTTATTCCTTGTTCGTTTAGTTTTTGGGCTTTCTAAATCACCCAGCTCAAGAAACATAGCTTATTAATGTTGCGGCGGTTAAATGAATACAACCTTTTCTTTCAACATTTCTCTTTTCTTTAAGTGAGATATTCATAAACAATTTTGACGTGATAACGTCTTATAATTCGATTTAGCCGGCTGCACGCACGAAAAAATGTGTCGTTACCTTGCTCATTTGTCGTTACCTTGCTCATTTGTTGTTACCTTGCTCATTGCCGTTACCTTGAATGAACTGCAAGCGAAAACGCGGAACGAATGACAAAGCAAGCAAAGCAAACGAACGGCAACATTCGACATCTTGCTCTCTCCTACTTAAGTGAGCGTATATATGTATGTATATGCGCATATGTACATATATAAATTCACGTATTTGTATTTGCATATGCCTTCTTATTGATTATTATTAATTTGATTTACTTGAAGAATTTAAAATAAAACCAAGTTTGTTAATAATACCTGTTGCTTTAATGTTATTATTATTAATTTTTTTATTATATATGAAGGAAAAAATGTATGGTAATATTTACCACATATATACTAATATATGTATATAAACATGCATATACATATAAAATTTCGCGCAATTTTCAAAAAGAACAAATCTATACGTAAAGGTGCATACAAATCATATGGACATATCAAATATACGAATCTATTCCGTACGCAAGCAAATGTAAGCTAATGTGCTTGAACTGCAAGCGAGAGCGCGGAACGAACGACAAAGAGCGCAATCGGCCCCCGCGTTCGGCAACGTTCGACATCAGGCTCTGTCCTACTTGAGTGAGCATATATATGTATGTATATGCGCATTTGTATATAAATTCACACATTTGTACTTGCATATGCCTTCTTCCTGTGTGCATTGTAATTAACCATTTCTCTGTTGAGAATAGGACGATGATAGAAAAAGTAGGAAATGAAAGGGAGTGTTTCGAGTGTAAAGTGTCTTGAAAAAGGCAAATCGATGATGGTGCCTCTTAGTGTTGTTGACTTATTAACGTCTGATGCACAATCGAAATTGAAGATATCTTTCATGAATTTGATAAATGTTTCGTCATTTTTCACGTTTGTGTAAATGTAACTTGACCTATTCCATTAAAATTAAAATTTTCTTTTGAAAATTGCAACCATTCCATCAATATTTTCTTATGACGTTGTCACGTTAAACTGTCGTCAGTAAACCGACTTTACAGACAACCTCTTTTTTTTTGCAATGAATTAATAAAAATTATTTATAATCTAATTTCTTCCAACTTTTTATAGTTCTAAATCTATTGAAAATTTTTAATTTACTTATTTCACTTAAGCGGATAAGTAAGATAGATAATAATGAAATATGGGTGGATAACACCCATGGTTACTAATGTGTTATCGTAATGCTCGTCAGTAAAACAGGGTTAAGCAAACTTAATCTCTCTAGACTGCGGCTTACTCTGTCCAATACAAAAACACATTAAAAATTTTGAAGTATATTAGTTTTTTATTTAGTACCTAATATTTGTAGTCGAATTAAATTAAGGTTTGATGGCTGAAATGAATTTTAAGGTTTGCCATTGCCCGCCGAAAGGAGGCCGCTAAAACCATTTTCTCTATGATTTGCTGTTTCATGTCTGCAATAGGTTGCGAACGCAGAACTAACTAAGTGATAAGCGCTCACAAGCCGATTTTGGCGCGATGGTTGTTGGGTATACCCATACAAAGACAATTGTACTCTTGTAAAAATGCCTCCCTATCTTATGTTTCCTATTGTTTCGTAACGTGTAATCAGCTCTTTATTATATTAAATCCGATCTGGATGAGTGCTCCCATCTCTACAATTTACTAGTCGACCAGAAAATAATTCACATAGACTGTGATGTTGGGCGGCTCACGCGGCGTTTGACTGATAACTAACTGCGCATGCAAGTTTCCCTACACGCTTTTGTGTACACTTGTGTTGCCATCAAAAGTAAATATGTATAAGTGTGCGATTGTGCGATTGTGTGCTCCGTGGCTAACATATGGCGCCAATTGACAAGCAATTGTGTTTGGCTTCTTTCTGGTAGATAATTTACATTTCTTCCTTTGTGCGAATATATTTTTTGTACTCCCTCATTCATTTGAGAAGTTCACTTTGTATCTGGATCTCGTTTTGCTCAATAATTTGCGCTGCTGGCCGGCTTTCTAAGCATATGTGTATTGTTTATTGGCTTCATTACGTGGATCAAGCTATTTCTATATTTCGACAGGAAGGAATTTGCTGGGAAGCATGTCCTGCGGGTTCTTAATTCCAAACACAATAATATGCCAATAATGATGGAATTAGCAAAACGTATTAATCTACAAATAGAAGGAATGTTGTTTTTCTACACCGATACTACATATGTTTGTATGTGTGTATGCTTGCATAAATTCGCACGTTTGCTATTTTGTGCTCTTGCTTCACTGACGAGTGACCTTCTTTGTACGTTGACTTTGCGTAGAAGAAAACATACACACAAATTCTAATATTGTTTGTATTCGCTGTGTGTGTACACAGTTGATTGGCACTAAATTGCTGTTATTTTTCTAGATGAATTTAATCGTAAAGGTCATCAGTTGACTAATTGTCGGGTGAGTTGAGGGGGGGATCCTGCTTTAGAAGGCCCAAAGTATCTTTTGCTTTTTTATTAAATCTGTGCTTTATGCAGCGAAAAATATGTATTCCAAATTTTACTTTTTCAAAATCGTATTCGATTCTAGCTTCATTCGTCGCAATACATCGAAGTTCTCGCTGCTATCATTTGGAGACCTTACGGCCAACTTTCGATATATAGAATTGAGCCGGTAAAAAAATATTTCTTAAACCCAATTACGTTCCCTCGCCTACCAAGTGAAGAAGGACCACCAGATCTGGTGGAGAAAGAATTGACTTTACTTGGTGTTTCCCACTGGCGCCGGTTAGCTCGGTCAAAATCACTTAAGCGGTTATCGCGCCACTCCCTACGTTATGAGGCCTATTCCATCCTATAATTCTCGGCTAAAGCTAATTAATCTAGAATCTCTAGTAAAGAGAAGGATAGTCCTTTCACTTTCGCTTATTTTCAGTGCTGTTAATGACATCGCCGGCTATCTACTGTTATTTCAGTCGATAAGCTTTAATGTTTCACAAATAAGTCTTCGCAACTTTTATCTTTTTTATGGGGAAAACTTTAAAACTAAATTTACAAGTAATACACCCATAGCTCGCGTACTTCGAGACAATAATTCGCTATCCAATTCCAGCCTGCTTGATTTCGCTTGTTAATTTTGTTAGTTAATCTTGTTAGTTTAATTTTGTAAAAATTTTAAATTTAGTTGCTTAATACCGTATTTACATTGATTGTTAATTTTTTAATTACCAAATTCGGCTTGTTTTTCTTTACAGTTTTGTTCACTTTCTTTGTACACTAGATTATTATTAAAATAAAAAAATATTAAATAAAAATTATAGAGACTAGTTTGAGATTTTACTGAAGATACGACCTAAACGTCAAATGCCCGGCTGGATTTGAAACGCGTTTTCTCAGCTTTTAATTTATAAAATTTTTGTAAACTGGTGGGCGGAATGTAGAGAAAAATAGGGAACAATTTAAATAACCCTTAGCGCGTGCTTCTTTAAACATTTTTCTAGCAAGTACAGCTTTTTTTTCTAAAAACTCTTTTTTTGCCTTAAACCTTTTAACAACCGCAAAAATGGCCCCTCTATAAGAAGTAGCATAGAGCTATCGAGTAAAATTAAAAGTGTAAGTATGAGTAAATGAACTACCGTAGTAACCGTACAAATAAAAATAAGCTGCCGTAAAAAAGAACAAACAAGTACAGTTTTATAATAAAACACCTTGGCATTTTGTGGATTTTCATCCCGCCAATTAAATTATATCAGGTCAGTCCATAAGTTGGTGCGTTTTTTAAAGGGGGTTTTAAAATTAATAAAAAAGATGTTTAAAGTATTTATTAATCAATAATATATTTTCTTCATTATTTACAATGTCTTCCCAACGTTTAGGCAAATTTTTAATTCCCTGCTCAAAAAAAAGCCAAAATACGCTTCGAATCCCTTTTTATAGCTTCTTTTGAGGAGTAGTTCTTGTTACTCATATGGGATTGAAGCCCACGGAAAAGGTGATAATCACAAGGTGCAATACCCGGAGAGTATGGTGGATGCGGAATTAGCTCCCATCCGAGCTCGTTCAGCTTGCCTAATGTTTGCCTTGCGGTATGAGGTCTTGTGTTGTCGTGGTGAAACAAAACTTTGCGTCTATTCACTAAAGACGGTCGATTTTTTTAAGTGCCTCATTCAGGTTTGATAGCTGATGTGAATAATAATCAGCAGTTATCGTCTGGTTTGGTTCCAGAAGTTCATAATAAACAATACCGACCATATCCCACCAAATAGACAGGAGAAACTTCTTGGGGTGAAGGCCATCTCTAGGGGTCGGTTCTGGTGTTTCATCTTTACCTAACCATTGGCGTTTGCGAACAAGATTATTGTAAAGCACCCATTTTTCATTACCAGTAACGATACGGTTCAAAAAACTTTCATTTTTAAGCCGTTGCAGCAGCTGAGAACACACATTCACTCTCTGTTGAAGGTTGGTGACGGAAAGTGTAGGCGGAACCCATTTTCCCAGCTTTGAAACCTTTCTCAATTGAACCAGGTGCCTGTGAACTGTTCCATGCGATGAATTTAACCTCTGAGCTATCATATCGGCTGTCAAATTTGGCTCAGCTTCCACGAGTTCGAGCAAGGCGTCGGAGTTAAAGACTTCAGGACGACCAGCGCGCGGGGCATCCTCCACGTCGCAGTTACCACTTCGGAATTTTGAAAACCACTTTTGCGCAGTCCTTACACTCACGGTATTCTCTCGCGAACAGTGTTTATTTCTGCAGCCGCAGTTGTTGCATTTTTACCACTTTTATAAAAAAAAAATACAAAATATGCCTATTATACGCGTTCGAAGATTCCATTTTATTTTCAACAACACGTGCTTCTATCCGCGATTAAAATCACTTGTTGAATGCACAATATGCACAATATATCAAAAAAATAATAAAATCTGTTATATTCCGCGAATATGCAAAAATCGTACAAAAGTGAAATTATGGGTAAAATACGCTCGAACTTATGGACTGACCTGATAGTTAAAAAAAATGTAGGTAAATCATTGGAATACCACAAAGTAAAGTGGTTACAAGTACGGTTTATGTTAAAATTTTAGTATATTTTAGTTTGGGGAAAAAATAAATCCATTATGTTTGTTATGGGTTAAAACCTCCTGGGCGATGCTATTGCTGCTAACATGCCGGTCAACCTCGATTATTTTTGTGATTTTATCGACATTTTCTTTAACAACAAAAATTGACGAAATCATCCGAAACCAAAATTGCACGTAATTGACTGTTACAGTATCGGCCCCATAAACACCACTCACAATTTTAGCGGCCTGCGTTACATTTTCGACTTTAGCAAAACTGTAAAATGTACCGAATGTTTTTTTTGTTGAGTTCCATTATTAACACACTGTAACCCACACTCAATGGACCAAAAAAAAGCAACAAACAAATTATTTAGTGTGAAATGTCACCTTGACAAATTGACCTTGATAGATACTTTACGAGATATCGATCACTACATCCATCGACCGAGAAAGTAATGTATTTCTTTTTCCCGAAACTAATTTTTTGTTTGTTTTGAACTTAGCTTTTTCTGTTTTTTTCTAACAAATTTCTAAACAGACGATATTTTTAAGTTGCTAAAGCAGGCCGCCGTAGCCGAATGGGTTGGTGCGTTACTATCATTCGGAATCCAGAGAGAACGTAGGTTCAAATCTCGGTGAAACACCAAAATTAA
The DNA here is from genome assembly GCF_027943255.1 of Anastrepha obliqua. NCBI lineage: Eukaryota > Metazoa > Arthropoda > Insecta > Diptera > Tephritidae > Anastrepha > Anastrepha obliqua. The sequence continues at coordinate 125,463,209 of NC_072894.1, forward strand.
GAAAAACAGTTTTCTAATAGCGGTCGCCCCTCGGCAGGCAATGGAAAACCTCCGAGAGCTTCTCATAAAAATATCTGCCGTTCGGAATCGGCTTGAAACTATAGGTCCCTCCATTTGTGGAACAACATCAAGACGCACACCACAAATAAGAGCAGGAGCTCGGCCAAACACCGAAAATGAGTGTACGCGCCAATTATATATATATATATATATGATATATATAAAGCAGGATTACCTTTAATCCTAGATAGCTAATGCTCGCTAGAAGGGCAAGAATCCAATATGTATATATATAATATGTATATAGCCTATAGAACGGCCCGTGGTGGAAGAGGCGAGAGAACTTACTTTAGTTTAGGCTTGCAGCCACGGTAACCGTTCAAAATTAGTTAGGCGGATAAAACCAAGCAATCAATTTATATCCCATATATTTGAAAGTAGTATCCTTTCGGTGCACCTTAAGTTTTAAGTTTTCCTGTTTTTATGGCGTCAGTGTCGGAATGGGCAGAGCCCAGCCAGAATAACACGCAACTATTAAACAACTGAATTAATTAGCTGAGACTAACCGCCGCTAAATTATTCGAAGTGTGTACGTAAATACATTTAAGTTGCACGATTGCCTTTAGTATTGCGGCAGATAGTAAACAAATTTTACACATAGCGACATGCAAGCATGCAGCGTCAAGTATATTTGAAGCTTCGCGCACTTGACATTTGAACGGCTTTAACCTTTTGCCGATAATTTTCTTTGTTTATTTACTTGATTAAGTGCTCCCGCGGGCAAGTAAACCGTTGCAACAACAAAAACCATTACCGTAACCAAGAAGATGCATACGAGAGCTTGGATGTTTAACCAGTTCAAGTAACTCTTCATGGATTTGCAAGTTATGCAGATTTTCGTTATTGAACCCCTTTATGAGGCAGATATGTAAGTAATCAGACAGATATATTTAGCGTTTGTAAAAACCAAGCAATCATTTTTTTTTCAATTTTTTTCTGATAACCAAAAAAGGGGGTAAGACTAATTGCAGCAGTTATACGGGCTTCATGCACGCTACAAACTGTTTTCAACGCTCTTATCGGAACAGATTAAAACGTTAGCCGAGCACTTACTGAGTGAATGTCAATGTGGTTTCAGACCAAATAGATCCACAATAGACCAAGCTTTTCTACTTAAGCAAAATATCGACAAATATCTTGATTCGGGTTTGACGTTCACCTCCACTACAAACACAGCATCCGTAGAGAATCCATCGCCAGCTTGTTCGTTTGACGATGCTTACGCTGAAAGGCACGAAAGGAAGATTTTCTATACACCAAAGTATGACAAGCTCATTTAATATTATATTAACAGTGGTGCAAAACAAGGCGATGCCTATTAAAGACTTCACGCGCATACGCGGATTATATAGCCATTGTCGTCCGTAGTAGACGCTACCTAGACGATACCTTCCTTCCTAGCGATATAAAAAAATGGCGGCGTACATACTTACACGAAAAATTAATACAAAATTAAAAAAAACACATCAAAACTCATTTTTAGATATAGAGTAGATTCTGTTTTTATGCGGTTTTGAAATACTGCCGTTTTTCAAAAAATTAAAAAATGCATGTCGACCTATCGGGAATTGTACATATAAACAAGATTCTAAACCAGCTAAGCAAAAACTCATCACAGATTACATCCAAAATGCTAACCCTACAAGTATGGAACCGCCTTCCATCCAGAGCAGACGTGTACATTTCCTCAAGTGACGGATGTGATTTTACGCCAAATCCTAAACGAATGCGCAACATGCGGGTATTGTCTGATTCTATTTCTGACGATGTAAATTTATTCTTCGATTCTGACGATTCTTAAATAAAGATATAATTTTCAAAAATACAATATTTTGTTTAAGCGATTTTATTTAATTATTTCAGATTCATGCGGTCTATGGAACGTATCTATAGTTATAATATGGGACTAGTGCCCTTTTTTATGCGATTTTATTACATTATTTCGGATTTATGCGGTTCTTAGCACTTTTGAAACGTGTCTATATCGTATCTATTTTACTATAGAACTAGTAGCTTTTTTTATGCTGTTTTTGCGGAACGTATCTATCGCATAAAAACAGAATCTACGTATTTAAAAACTGTAGCAATTCAGCAGTTAGTGCCAGAATAGGTTAAAATTACAATGAAAATATGGAAACTTCGAGCTGACTGGCATACGTTACATTAATACCTTTTCGTTTTCCTTTCCCACTTTGCTTTCGTTTCGTGCAGCATACCTTTTTATTGAGCCACACACATGTGCCAACGTTTAACCCAGTCCTCCATGCACCCCTGGTAGGCCGACGAAAGGATGGCCTTCAGATCCTTCGTCGCATTCTCTTTGATCTCCTCTATCGACTGAAATCTCCCTCCACGAAGTGGTAACTTCAACTTGGGAAACAAAAAGAAGTCGCACCGGGCCATGTCAGGTGAATACGGTGTTTGCACGATGGTATTTACTTGGTGTTTGGTCAAATAATCCAACACAATTTCGGCTCGGTGCGATGGCGCATTTTCATCATGCTAAATCCAAGAATTGTTTGCCCACATTTCCAGCCATTTGCGACGTGCAGCATCTCTCAAACGCTTCAAAACGGATAAATTATATACTTTATTGTCTTACAGTCCTACCAACATAAGAAAAAAATATGGACCGGAACTAAACTTTCCCAGTACTTTTTGATCATAGGTATATAATACAAACTCTAGCTTTTGCCAAAATAACAAGATTCTGGCAATAGATTCTGGTAGAAACACTAAAAAACTAAAAGTGTTTTTCCCGATTGGAAAATTTACAAAGTTCCTTTCTTTGGGCCATACTTATTGTAAATCGGCGAGTGATCCTTACATTTTAGATAATATATATAACGTATTCAGCAGTTCTATGCAAAAATTAATGTTTGTGGAACAATTAAATCCTCCCTTGTGTCTTTTGTGGGAAAGTAATAGAGGTATAGAGCCAGTAAAAATATTTGCCGAAAAATTCTGCTATAGTCTCTTAAAACACCAAAGATTAAAATTCGACTTGAACGACAAAAATAAGTCAAAAGACCACTTTACTGAACATGATTTCATAGCCAGCTTTATTCCTATGGTCGGCAGTATTTTAGTTAAGATTTCTAAGCGTTCATTAACAATTTTACTCTAGAAAGATAATCAAGTAATAGCATAATTAAAAAATATTCATATTCCCCGGAATCACACTACTTTCTAACGAGTCCACTTTTACTAATAGTGAATTGTCAGTAGTGAATAATTCCTAACCGGTGCCTGTTTTTATGTCATCTTAGACATTTGTCAAGTAGACTGATATACAATTTTGCACGATAGAACAACGGGTTAATTATTGAGACTTACTATGAAAATGGTCGATTTTTAAGAACAATACTCGCACATCGCAAAATTCGTAATGTTTTTTTTTTGGTAGAAATAATCGTCTGGATGAGCCAATCTAAAAATTCAAAGTTTGGTGAATAAGTTCAAAAAAACTGGTTCTGCCGTGGATAGAAAAAGGTCTTGCAGACCAAAAACTGGACGTTCTGTTAAGAATATTACGGCTGCAGCGCAAAGTGTTGCTGAACAGCTTTTAACATCGATAGCTCGGCGTTGTTAAGAGCCATATTTTTAAGAAAAATATCGAAACATGAAAGAATCTAATAATTTGTAAAAAACCCTTTAGTTATGATTAGAATTTATGTAAATAAGCTAGTAATTTTAAACAAATAAATTAGGAATATTTTAAAACAAAAACTTTTTATTGTAAATTTATGTACCTTAAAAATTCTAATTATATATATCACTACATCTATTAAAACAAATTCTAGAAACAGTCGTATACTTTGCACTTGGCGCAGGTCGTCTTGTAACTGCTTTCCTTTTTTGGTGTGCAGTAGCTGCAATAAAGCAATATACCACATATCGTCCCCTTAGTATAACAATAGCTTATGTGCTCATAGGCTATTATTTTTTTATTGAATATTTAGATTCTCCATCGTCCATTTTATAAGTGGTCAAAATTTTGTCAAATTCTAGTTCCACAAAGTAGGTCAAAACGTCAGTCAAAAAATAATAAATATTTACAGACATAACGAGATTTGAGTGAGAGCTACTTTCGACAAAAAGTTTGAAATTCATTTTCTCAAAACATCAAAAAATTTATAGGCTATTTTAATACTAAGGGGACGATATATTGCAAGCTGTTGACTGAGGTGAAAGAAAGAGATAGCAATATGTTCCCTGCGTTGGTGCCTCTGCGAAATTGGTTATTTTTCTCGAGCTAAAGAAAACTTATGTCCAACACAAGTCCGTAGAGTTGCAGCCTTAATTTGTGCTTATCTTTGCTGATAGCTGATTGTCCCACAGGAAAGTTGTGAGGATTTTGATTGAGATAGCCATGACCACAACGTGGTACAAATTATATGTATATCACCCTATCGGAAGATGTATAATTATGGCAAATCGCGTCGTACCTCAATCCTATTTGACACTTGGGAACTAGACAGCACAAGCAGACAAGTATTCGATCAAAATAAAGATTTCCCTCACTTGGAATATTTATTTAATTTAATATTTATTTGTTATTTATTTAATTTTTAATATTTATTTATATATTTATAAACAATTTATTCAAAAACAAAATTGTATGATTAATTTGCGCGACACCGCATATATATAATATGATATTATATATATATAATGATTCATACATATTGATGGTGATGATTCATATACTTATTCAGTGAAAACCACCAAAAAGATGATGAAATAATTTGAAGACTTGCTTTTCTTTGCTCAACTGTTTTACTTCTCCACGCGTTATTGCTATTAGTTAAATAGAATAGAATAGAATTTATGAGCATACATACATACATATATAAAACACATGTTCTTTAATTACTGATTTATGAAATAATTGGGTAAGAGGGCAAAAAGTCTAAATGCATTTGGTGGATCTTTAATTAGTTTGCTCTAGTTAAATAATAAAACCAATAAAATCTAATTATTGTTTTAAAATTACTTAAATAGACAGTTTTTTTTATATCCAACGCATAAATGAATAAGACTCTTCAAATATTGTGCACGTGATGGTTAAATGTATGGCAATCTAATCAATAATAACAGCCACCCTCATGGGTTGCAATGGCACACCTCCTAGTGCATTTCTACGCTGAAAGAACCTTCTCACAAAATCCATATGGCATTCGGACAACGTTAAAAGGCATAACACCAATTGAAAAAAAAGCTCGGCCAAAACAGTTTGCAAAGAATGTAAGCGCCAATTACGGCTGCAGTAGAGCATCCGCAGCAATGATGTGTGTCCTTGACGACTGTTACTCTACACGCATCTTAAAAGATAATATTGCGTGCGCCCACGCTTCCCAACTCAAATTTAATAATTTATATATACATTTTTAACTAACTACTAACTAAAGGCTGGCCATATATTATATCAATAGCAGTTTTTCCAATTTCTAAGTCTCAGGTAGTTGTTAAAGTTGCAATGCCATTCAATTATAAAAATATTCAGTTTGCCCATATAAATTTAGTCTATGAAAATACATGTTTCCTACAGACTATAGGCAATAAAAAAGCATTAAAAATTAATTACAAAAACTTGAGAAAGTAAGAAAGTGAGAAAGTAAGCCTCATCCCCCCTTGCCGCGGGGATGAGGCTTAAGTGGTGATTTAACCCCATGTTATGGACATTAACTAACCATGAACTAAGAGGGCAGCTCCGTATAGGAACGGCGGAATTGGTGGCCACCCAAGTACTATGCGGAGATTACCGTACCGACAACCAGGCAGGAGGGATAAAATGCATTCCTTTTTCTTAATTTGGACGCTAACGAAGGATGTTTCTGCACGAGGTAACCCTTTTTTGGGAAATCCTCCTGTCGAGCAATCGACGGCTCAGGCATCGGATATGCATCCTCGACCCAATCCAAGGCAGATAAACCTTTACCTGAAGGCAAAATGTCGAATGACACTCTTCCGTCAACGTCGGGCGATTCATTCGCGAGAGTGGCAGCAAAGGCAATGACGGTAGAGATATATACCGACAAACAAGATGATCTACTGTCCAAAAGGCAACAAGACTATCTTGACAGCTATCTTTGAAAAGCTATCGGTGAGTCGATAGACGCGCCGACTTTCCAGGGTAAAAGCGTGGTGGACGTCATTGTAAAGGTGCACTGTCCCAAAGCTCTTTCCCGAGAATAGCTGGAAAAGGATATAGCAAAAATTCCAGCCTGCGAAAACAGCAATCTCATTCTTGTTGAGAGTAGCAAAGAAAGTCCAAAGATTCCGGGTTCTTCCTGTAATTCAGCAGAACTCCTCACACGCATCCGTGTTTACGACAAAGGCCTTGACACGACTCTCTGTAGAGTATATTTGTGCACTACTCAGAAATCCGCTACCACTTCGGAGAAGGGTTCCCACCTGGTACTGGGTATTGATCTTAGATCTCTCAAGGTGCTGAAGTCGAAGAACGGATGTCGTCCTCACCTACATCTGAAGCGAATCCATTCTCGTGTCCAGAATATGGTGAAGTCATGTTGAAGTAATATTTACACAGATAAATCTGCAGCAGAGCATAGCGTCTACGGCTCTCCTGTGCCGTAGGCATGTAAAACTGCAAACAAACCCACACATAATACTAATAAAAGAACCATGGGTATGTCACAAGCGTAGTGCTATGTAATGGGGACATATACGAGTGCTTCATTGCTAAGCGAGTGTGAGTCCGCGAGCATGTATTATCATGCCAAGGTTGATCGAACACATTATGTTAAAAGAGCTATACTCCAGAGATATCGTTGTTGCAAAACTAAAGTACTGGAAGAGTGGGAACAGTGTCGAAGCTATCATAGTTTCGGCCTACCTACCCTACCACTCTTTACAGCCATCTCCTTCGAGAGAGCAAAGAGAAGTAGTCAAGTATGCAGAATCCAATAATCTGGAAGCAGAAAATGGAACCCCAGAGGTCTCCAGTTCCTGGATTTCATCCTGTTATCTCATTTGATCACTCAAAACACTGGTAACAAACCAACTTTTGTGAGCAAAAGGAGACAAGATGTGATTGATTTAACACTTACCAATAGGTCAGGAAATCAAATCAACCGATGGCTAGTTTTGGAAGAGGACACTCTTTCTGATCATCGTCTTATCGAATTCCGACTGGGAATTGATACAATATCAAAACCTTCCTAGGAATCCTCGAAATGTCGACTGGGGCAGGTATGATGAGCTTGTAACAGAGCGATTACCAAAACTGAAAAAACTCAAATCAATAGAAATGATTGAATATGCTACTGAGAAAGTAGAAGGTACTTTAATCAATTGCTTAGAGGAACTGTGCCCACTCAGGCAAAGTAGACAGGGGAAAGCGGTTCCTTGGTGGACCCCTGAACTGTCGAAGCTTCGTGTACGGTCCAGAAAACTTCTTAATAAGGGCTTAAAGACCCAAACAGAAGAGAACTGGGCTAATCATCAACTTATACAGAGAGAATATAAGAAAAAAGTACGGAAAGCCAAACTTGAATCCTCTAGCTACCTCTGTCGGTGTCTCTATTCTATCCTATCTCTTTCTCTCTGTCATTTCGCTCATTGACTATCTACCCTTTTACTTTCCAGAGCTTTGAATACAATGGACTTTTTTAGTCTGAGTGTTTTAGGAGTTACCAATCTCTCGGTGCTTCTTGGCTGGCCTTTTTCATATTTTCATTTCTCAACTTCCACTTTCGCGGCAGCAACTCATGTCTAATTTCTCAGTAAATTAAATATTTGCATTTATTGTTGCTTTAGTTTTTTCAGCTTTAAACCATATGGTCTATTGGCTAATACAATAATAAAATAATTCAATAGCAATTGCAGACATATTATTTTAGATAATCAGTTAAGTCAACAAGCCATAAATTTTCGGCGAATGTATAAAAGTCGACTATTCAGCCGTATTGTTTTCATTAACAATTAAACTTCACAACCAGCAAGAAAAATGCGTACATTTGTTGTTTTTGCACTTTTCGGCTTGATTCTGGCCGTGACAGCCAGACAAGCATCACCAGCTGATGATGACACTAAGACTGCCGGAATAGGCGGAGAAGAACAAGCCGAAGATGAAGAGGAAGAGGAAGAGGAAGAGGAAGGCGAAGAAAGTAGCTTGTGGGAAGAAGAGCCTGAAAGTGAAGAAACACCTCAAAAGGAAGAGTCTGGTGAATCAGAAAAATCTGACGATGCAGATACTTATTCAGCTGTAGTGTAGGGCGAATATGATTTATGTTTGAATATTTTGCATTTTGCTAATATGTATTGAAAATAATCCAAAATAAAAATTGTACCAAGTTATTCAAATTTTAGAGCTATTAAATTGTGTAGGCCGAAATAAATAAATTTCACACCAGATTAAAGCTGCTGAGTGAAAATTTAATGAGAACATTATCGCTTCAGAAAATTCTGGAATAATCCACAACTTATATTAAGTAGTAAAAATATCTTTATTTGAACTATTGTTTGATAAACAACTGCCTTCGCCTTCGCACGAATTATCTTTCCAGTCATGGCTTCCCTTACAGTGGATTCAGCAGGCATACGGAGCACGTGACCTAGCCACCGCATACGCTGCGCCTTTACAAAACGCACAGCTGTCTCGTCTTGGATAAGTTCGTTCAATTCCGAGTTGTACCTAATTCTGTAGCTGCCATCTTCATTTTTAATGGGTCCGAAAACTTTCCATAAAATTTTCCTTTTCGCACTGTCATTAATTTTCATAGTCCACACCTCGCAACCATATGTCAAAATTGGGCATATTAGAGTTGTATACGTGGTCAGCTTCGTAGATCTAGATAAAAGACGAGACCTGAACAAACTAAGGTGTGAATAGTACGCTCTATTGGTGGCGTTGACGCGATCTTTGATTGCGTGTGTTGAGTTACCGCTTCTTCGAGCATATTTTGCAATAAATGAAAGTTAAGTTTAAAACTAGTAATACAAATTTCTATAACGATAACAATATGGCAATGCTGTGACGAAAATGAAACGAATATTAAAGTTCACATTCACAGCGTATTTACATTCATACATGTTTCGAACGTTAGAAAAACATTCTCGAACATTTTTTCGTTTTCAGCTGCTTTCAACTTCACTTTATTATAACAAAATTGAATGGGCTTTTAACCTAGTATATTAGTTTTTTTCTAAATTCTGATTAAAAAGTTTAAACTTTTGATGAAATTTGTATATATTTTATTTCATTACCTGAAGTTGAAACCCACATTTGTATGGTTTTTGCGGGAGAAGAACAGTATTTTAATAGCAAAATTATTCAAATAAATAAAAAATAAATAAATTATCAAAACTTTTTAATAAGTCCCTGCGCTATCTATTGAGGATTTATAATATTAATATATTAAAATATTCCCCGTTATTTTTCCTATAGAACTGCTTATCACAATATTTAAAGGCAAGAAGAATGTGTAAATAGTGGGAGTTCTGAGCACTCGTCCCTTCTCCCCTCCTAAAAACAAATTCAGCCGCAAATTTCAAATTGTCGATGCACGTATAATTTTTTTATCCTCTCTTCCAGAATCCGAAGTCAGAACCTTGTTATTTGTAGTTTGGGTTGTACTTACTTAGGTGCGCTACAACTGTGCGTCGATTTTGGCCGAATCCAAAATAGGGCGTCAGCTGTTTTTGTCCTGTACTGGCTGGTGTTAGTTAGAGACCCTGAACGCTGACAGGTCCTGCTGTACTTCGTCCTTCCAACGAAGATGTGGCCTTCCCCTTCCTCGTCTTCTAGAACGCTTGCGTTCATACGGATGACATGGCCAAGCCAGCGTTGTTCTTTTTGTTGTTGAACTGGTTGAGTATTTATACTGAAATAATCTTAATTTGCGACTAACGTCGTTTTGTTACCACTGTTGTCGTGTGATGTCAGATGCATGTCGTGAGATACAAGTATAACAGTACATTTCTTATCTCTAAGTCTGAGATTTCATTAATTTTCTATAGGAAAGGCTTATCCAAAGAGCGAAGTCTTGTTCTAGCAAAACCTGAGCTTAATAGATGGGATTGAAATGAAAGTTAAGACTGTCTGCGTGATCCATTAATTTCTGGTGACCTGTAAAAGTTGCAGTGATATGTGAGTTGCTTTGGCGAGAGCATCCTAACAGGTAATTCGTCCTCTGTATATTGTACGAGGAGCATGTATTCCTTGTTGTAGTACATGCAGTTAATTGCTTCCACCTTCTATCGGCTAAAGCGTAGTAGTGTGATGCAACGGATGTTTTTATTGTATTGAATGGGGTAGCAACTGCCACCACCTCTGCAATATCTAGTACCGAACGTTTTCTTGCTAGCTCACCTGCTATCTGATTACCCTCTATATTCCTACGATCAGGAACCCATATCGAAGTAATTTAAAGCCAATGACCAGGCAGTTCTAGTTCCTCTCTACACTGTAAAACTTTGTTTGCGTTGTACAGTGTTATAAAAACGCAGCTCCAAAATAAAGTCAATCTATTTGATATATCACGCCGGTGTTGTTTTATATAAATTTATTTTTCTATGTAGTTAAGAATCATATTATCCCAGATTTGCTTATATTGCTTAGAAAGCCAGATAGCACTAAGCATTTTCTTTGTGAGTGCCCTGCCTTAGCTAAGGCCAGGCCTCGAATTTTGGGTTCCGATGTCATGAGGATGAGTAAAATTGGTGCTCGTAAACTGAAGGATATTTTCAGATTTGCCAAAGTATCTGGAAAATTCTCACAGTACTAGCTACCTCCGACTGTGTCTCTATTCTATCCTATCTCTTTCTCTCTGTCATTTCGCTCATTGACTATCTACCCTTTTACTTTCCAGAGCTTTGAATACAATGGACTTTTTTAGTCTGAGTGTTTTAGGAGTTACCAATCTCTCGGTGCTTCTTGGCTGGCCTTTTTCATATTTTCATTTTTCAACTTCCACTTTCGCGGCAGCAACTCATGTCTAATTTCTCAGTAAATTAAATATTTGCATTTATTGTTGCTTTAGTTTTTTCAGCTTTAAACCATATGGTCTATTGGCTAATACAATAATAAAATTATTCAATAGCAATTGCAGACGTTTTATTTTAAATAATCAGTTAAGTAAACAAGCCATAAATTTTCGGCGAATGTATAAAAGTCGACTATTCAGCCGTATTGTCTTCATTAACAATTAAACTTCACAACCAGCAAGAAAAATGCGTACATTTGTTGTTTTTGCACTTTTCGGCTTGATTCTGGCCGTGACAGCCAGACAAGAATCACCAGCTGATGATGACACTAAGACTGCCGGAATAGGCGGAGAAGAACAAGCCGAAGATGAAGAGGAAGAGGAAGAGGAAGAGAAAGGCGAAGAAAGTAGCTTGTGGGAAGAAGAGCCTGAAAGTGAAGAACAGCCTGAAAGTGAAGAACAGCCTGAAAGTGGAGAAAAACCTGAAAAGGAAGAGTCTGGTGAATCAGAAAAATCTGACGATGCAGATATTTATTCAGCTGTAGTGTAGGACGAATATGATTTATGTTTGAATATTTTGCATTTTGCTAATATGTATTGAAAATAATCCAAAATAAAAATTGTACCAAGTTATTCAATTTTTAGAGCTATTAAATTGTGTAGGCCGAAATAATTAAATTTCACCCCAGATTAAAGCTGCTGAGTGAAAATTTAATTGGAACATTATCGCTTCAGAAAATTCTGGAGTAATCCACAACTTATATTAAATAGTAAAAATATCTTTATTTGTATTATTGTTTGATAAGCAACTGCCTTAAGCCTCAAAAAATGTATCTATGTTTTTTGAACCTACTCTGTAAGCGGGAGAGCCGAAAAATGGCGCATAAATTGTAACTCTGTGGTAATCTTTAGTTCCTTATGATTCAACGTGGAAACGATATTTCAACAATATTGCCCTTTTATTTCATGCTCCCACTTGGATAAAATTTGGTCTATGGAAAAATTTAGTTGCTTTCCACAAGAAATTTCTGTGCTTTTATCAGCCGAGAGCCCATACAGAAATCCATTGAATGCACCAGTTTTAAATATCTTGATGGCTGTATGTAGCAGTAGAAACCCAACATGCGAAACTTTTATTTGAACCCATGCTTCTAATTTTATAAAATGTATGTAATTTTTCTGTCCCAGACTCGAGCTTTCACTCGACGGCCTTGCACATGTGGAAGTTATTGTTCAACAAACTCGCCATGCCTTTGAATGCAGATGGCAGGGCATGGGATCAAGTTGTTGATGTCTGCGTCTAAAAGTCTTCCACCAGCTTGAGCCAATTCTCCTCCTCCATTTCATCTCCTTGTAAGTTGCAAATCTTGTCCTACCTGCAAGCACCTTGAGAAAAGTGCACTAGTGATACTCTAAGGGAAACATCGCAAAAAAAGACCGACTTCAAACTGCTTTCGTATTCTCGATATTTTCCACATATTTGGCAACCACAATTTCAGCTCTTCTGGTCCCTTGGTCGTCATCCACGAAAGTATAGCTTTTTTCCACTAGAACACTACTTGTACATATTTATACTACCTGTTTTACCTGATTATATTGATGACGACTCGAAGTGCCGCCAACATGTTGAAAAAAACCCCCACGGCCAGAGAGTCCCAATACACTTAAAAATAAAATAAACAAATAATTGGCGAGCTCCTCCTCCTATTTGTGGTGTGCGTCTTGATGTTGTTCCATAAATGGAGCTACCTACAGTTTTATGCCTAGTGCACTTACTTTTGGAAAACACAAATAAATAAATAATCATTATTAGCTATTATAGTAAGGAAGACAATATTTATCACGTATGCGTATATAATACACGAGTGAAAGGTTTTGTGAACCCCCTTTTCAAAATATATAAATACGGCCCGCTCATGGTGTAGATGCCTATGGCTTTAATATTGATAATGAAAATGAAACCATTAAATTTTTAATCGCATTTGGCCTCCTTCTGGATGTATTATACTAAATAAGTGCATAAATATACAAAAGAAGAAGAAGAAGAAGAGGAAGGAGAATGTGAAAGGTGTATAATGCTTTACTCAAATATTGAAGCTTTTTCTACCAGAGTTGTTAATTCCTCGTTGCCTATTTACCATTAATGATTTAATAGGAAAAACGTATTTAAAGTTTTTGAAATACGGAAAATTGTGTGTTAAATTTTGTCTTTTTGTACTTTTTAAGGCTTTCGGACAAAGAGAGAAGAAATTGGAAGTAATTTAAGCATTGAAAGTTGGAAAAGTGTGTGGATGACTGTGTATTTATATTACAATATATATGTGTATGTGTATGCTGGTATGTGAATACTCATGCATGCACATTGATAAACATACACGTGTACATACATATATATATTACAGAGCATGTGACGTGTAGGCGGCGCTATTCCCCACGGCAATTGATGAGGTTTGGCTCAAGGGCACGAAAGTGGAATATACAAGTAATTTAAGCATTTGTGTATTGCCTTTCCTTCTTTTATTTCATTTTACAAATTTAATACTCAGCATTTGGTGGGTGCTGCAAATACTTTACTTAATATATTATTTAATATAAGATAACGTTTAATCAAAAGAGTATACATAAGTAGCAGGTGGCGCTAAAGTAATCCTCCTATCAGAAAATGCTATAAATTTTGCGATTGGCCCCTAATGTCAGTTCTGTTTTGACATTTGTGTAGTAAACACATGCGAAATACACGATAATAAACAATGTTACGCTACACTACTCCAGAACGCGGAATATTGCTGACTATTTATTTGACCAATAATCGGTCGGTGACTTTGGCACAATGTGAATTTCGTCGCAGATTTCCTCGTCGTCCAACGCCTACTGGTGAAACACTGCAACGTTTAGCCGCTCGCCTCGAAGAGACTGGCACAACACGAGATGCTGCCAGGCGTGGCAGACCCCGGAGTAGCCGTTCTGCAGAGAATATTACTGCTGTAGCCGAGGATGTCATGGAAGCGCCGTTGACATCGACCAGACGACGTGCCACGCAAATGGGTATCAGTCGACGGTCTTTACAGCGAATTTTGGTACAAGATTTGAAGATGTTTCGTACAAAGTCCAGACGGTGCATCAGCTGTTAGCTGCTGACCGCCAATCGCGTCTAACATACGCTCAAGCCATCCTTAATCACCACCAAGAGGAAGATGATTTTTCATCAAAAATAATCATGAGTGATGAGGCCCATTTCCATCTTACCGGGTACGTAAATAAGCAAAATTTACGCTTCTGGGGCACTGAAAATCCGCGTGTAACCCACGAAGAGCCATTACACTCGCTCTAAGTCACTGTATGGTGTGCTGTTTTCGCTGGAGGAGCCATCGCACCTTTTTTTCTTCGAAGACGTCGCGGGACAAACGGTTACTGTGAATGGTGAGCGCTACAGAGTAATGATCAACAAGTTCTTTTTGCCGCAACTTGATGAATTGGGATTGGAAAATATGTTGTTCCAACAGGACGGTGCAACGGCACACACTGCACGTGCCACAGCCGATATGCTGAAGGATGCATTTCCCGGGCGCCTAATCTCCCGTTTTGGCGATTTGCACCGGCCAGCAAGATCGCCTGATTTGACCGCTCCAGACTTCTTTTTGTGGGGCTTTTTGAAGTCGCGAGTTTATGTCAACAAGCCTCAGACTCTTGCAGCTCTTAAAATTTTGATGAAAATATTTTGTTTTATTTTTATTTTGTACAAAGTTTGTAACTTTGAGTTATTTACTTTTCGCTGTAGTATGAACTATGTATATTCAAGACTGAACTGGGCAATAAAAGGGCTTGGGTTGGGTTATCTGAAACAAGATTAACCATAGCAAGGTGCGGACCGAGGAAAAGAATAAAATTTCTTTGGTGTCGAAAGAGACGTGGGATAAGAGGCTGACTGGGGGGGGTGGTAAACCATTATACCATCCGGGATGTTATGTGGTACATATGTGTACCAACCGTCCTACAAAACATACTAGACCATATTTTTTCTTACAATAATAAAACGAAATAATTCATTTAATAGTTTAATTTAAATTTAATTTTAAATTAGTAATTTTATAAAGAATCAAACAATTAGTAATCAAATACATAGGGTAATTCAAAGCAATGTAATAATTTTAAATAAAATTATGTATGAAATGCTGCAAAGCAAAACTTGCACAAGGGAAGTTAGCACTCCTTACATATTGTTTTTGTACGTGTCTGTTTTTTTTTTTCTTTGCTGCAACTAATACAACGCCGTCGTGTATCGCCTTCAATAGGTAGATTTTTCTGTCCTGTAACTCGACGTACTGATCCTGGCCCTAGCGACCTAGGAACAGCTGTGACTTTGGAGCCTTCATCTATGAGTGTCTCTGCCAAGGTCACCAAAAACGATTTGAAAGGCATTTTTTCCCTTCTAAGTTCATTATAAATGATCCAAGCGTTTACGGCTGCCATCATAAGAAAGCGGTAAAAAATCTTCTTCCACCATTTATCTGACTTCCGATCATATTCGTAAAGTGCACTCATTTGATCGGTTAAATCGACACCTCCCATAATTTGACGATAAAATTGAATCGCGTTTAGACATGGCACTTAGATTTTTCCCCTGTTTTTAAAGTTTTCGTAACAAACGTCATGCCTGGTTCGTGGCAATTACTTATTACCAAACCTCCTTCGTGCCCTGCCATTTTACGCATAAAAGACCAGATGATGTACTTTTGAATTCTGCTTCCCCTCGCTCAGGTTTCTTACTTGTAAATTCGGGAACGTTTTTTCTGTTACGCATTGTAGTACCAACGGCTGGATAAGGTAAAGTATTTAACAGATTAACTGATGTGAGCGCCTGAGCTGATGAGTTTAGTTACTACTCTTTCTCCAAGGGTTCCCGAGTGTTCTTCAAGGTCTTTTCCACAATAAATATTGAAATCGTACGTGTAACCTGTTACAGCGTCACACCTAAGCCACATTTGTATACCTCTTTTCACCGGTTTTAAAGGCATATATTGCTTCAGTGAGCTGCGGCCCTTGAATTTTGTCATCGACTCGTCTATACTTTGGAAGCTGCTGTCTCGTCTACACTTTTGGAAAGTTGTTTTTAGACATTCTACCAAATCGTCTAGGTAATAAGTCTTACTACAGTCTAATGGTTTTTCCGGGCATGCGAAATACAGGGTTGGCCATCTTAAACTGACCCATGTGATTATTAAAAAAATATGGAAAAAGAAACATTTTTTTGTGTTTCATTGTGAAAAACATTTAATTTAGTTCAAGGAGATTCGTTTACATCACTTTTTGAATATGATATCGCGCAAGTGGTCGCCCTTAGCTCGTATAGCGTAATGTGCCCGTTTTTCGGCGTTTTCCATAGTTTTGGCCAGCGTCTCGGCCGATATGGCGGCTATTTCCCGTCGGATATTGGCCTTAAGTGCGCCTAGTGTCTTTGGCTTGTTGACGTAAACCTTAGATTTCAAATTACAGTAAACATTTATAGGGTTACTCAATGGGTCAGTTTAATATGGCCAACCCTGTACATCTTAGATGTGATAAATAGGGATTGGTTCTTGCTTCTTGCTTCTTGAATAGATTTATTACCCAGAGATTTATGAAGGAACCAATAATCTTTCACGCAAGGAAGTCGATTATAGCACATAATGAACATGCATCTAACAATTACTTTTATTTCGCCAGCATTTGTTCTAGTCAGTTTTTGTTTTTTTCTTGCTGATTGCTCACTTTCTAGTATCTGTATACGCTCATTCGTGCACTGAGCTACATATGTACATATAAACCGATTTCGGTATAAGTTTTTGAAAAATGTCACCAATAATTGCTGTGCGAGGTATATCTGATGAAATTTTGCAATTACGGGAAGTGCTTGCAGTTCGCTTAGGAACAAAATCTTCCGGAGACTTCCAGTCAAAATTTTCATCGTGTGGTTGGTCACAGTCAAATGTGTTTGTACCAAATTCATTTATATCCCCTATATCCTCGTTTATGTTGCCATTATCTAAGTCTTCCGCACTGGAAGAGCTTGACTTATAGTTTTCGCTTGGAACAAAGTTATCAGAGCTTCCGGATGAAAAGTCTTCCAAATCGCTGCAACTTTCATTTTCCTCCTCCAACAACTTACGTATGTATATCGTCCTGGTTCATATTACTGACTAAATCCAGTATGGAATCTATTGAAAAATAAGTTGTATTCACCGGACTACTGGTACTAATATGTACCACTTTGGGAAAAATTCCGCCACCATATTGACGATCAACTTATACCAAATGTAATATTAAAAACGCAACTTGACATTGAACATGCCATTATCCATTTTAATGACGTAGTACTAGAAGCAGGGATCAGATCGGCACCAAAGCAAGCAAATAGAACAAATACACCAACAACTGACATTACTATTAAAAAGCAAATTATAGAAAAAAGAAAGTTAAGAAAAAAGTTGGCAAAAAACTAGATCACCTGACGACAAGAGAAAACTAAACTTAGCTACAAAAATTCTTAAGGATACCTTAAATAAGAGAAATAACAAAGAAATCGAAAACTATTTGAAGAATCTGACTCGCTATCAAGATACAAACTACTCTTTATGGAAATGTACTAAAAAATTAAAAACTGGAATAAAACATCAACCACCACTAAAAAAAGATGACAATTCATGGGCTGTTACAAAAGAGGAAAAAGCGAAAACATTGGCAAATTACTTCGAAAAAGTTCTATCAAACGAAGAAAAGAAAATCAACAACCAAAACAACTTCCTCTATGATTTTACAAAAATAAAAAGGACGAATACACACGAAATAATAGCTTGCATCAAAAAAGGAATAAAACATAAAAAAACTCCCGGATATGACATGATAACAGGAAAAGCATTAGCGGAGCTACCAACCAAGGCATATATATACTTGCGAAACGTTTTTAATGCAATGTTTCACGTACAATACTTTCCGAAGCTCTGGAAAGTGGCAGAGATTATTGCATTGCCAAAACCGGGTAAAGATCCAACTACCGTGTCATCATATAGACCAATAAGCTTATTACCGGCAATATCTAAAATTGCTGAAAAATTACTACATGATCGGATAAGCCAACCTCTAGACCAAAAACGTATAACACCGGATCATCAATTTGGATTTAGAAAAAAACATTCGACTATTCAACAGATCCATAGAATTACAAATAAAATCCAATCAGACCTTGAAAACAATCGATACTGTGCCGCAGTATTTTTGGACGTAGCTAAAGCGTTTGACAAAGTGTGGCATGAAGGCTTACTCCACAAAATAAAAAGAATGCTACCTTTTGACTACTATCTCATCATAAAAAGCTATCTAACCGACCGAAGCTTCTATATTAAATATGACAATCAATCTTGTTTGTTATGTTTTATATGTTATGTTTTATTCACCGCAGATATACCACCTCCTGACGAAACTAATTCTTCAATTGCTACGTTCGCAGACGATACAATACTATTAGCATCAGACAAAAGCTTAATTATCGCTACTGAAAAACTGCAGCGATACACAAACGCAGTTAAGGAATGGTTTGATAACTGGTGCCTAAAAATAAATGAAGACAAAACCGTATGTAGGTTATATTTACAAACAAAACTAAATTTACCGCGGTTCCAATTAAAATAAATGATAAAGCAATTACAATAGAATCAACTACTAAATATCTGGGAATTCACTTGGACTCCAAACTAAATTGGAATCACCACATAAAGCAAAAGGTCAAACAAATAAAAGAAAAACCTCGACAACTTCATTGGTTAGTCTGCTCCAAATCCAGACCAAATTCAGAACAAGCTGTTAGTGTACAAAACTATTATTAAACCAATCTGGCTATATGGATTACAGGTGTGGGGAACGGCTAAAAAACTCGTATAGAAAAAATCCAACGATAGCAATCTAAGATTCTTCGAATTTTGACCATGTCTGACAGGTACACGAAAAATGATGACATCCACAGGACTTTTAATATAGCAAGAGTAGACGAAGATATCAAAAAAATAACAACAAGGCACTCTGAAAAAATACACACACACAGTAATTCAGAAATCAACAAACTTCTTGAAAGGGAAAGAAACGGGAAAAGGCGTTTAAAGAGAACCCGACCAAGCGACCTAGTATGATAAATGCTAAAAAACCATAAATATGTAAAAAAAAAATAATTAAAAATAGTTGGAAAATGTAATCATGTGAAGTGAAACTTGTATTGTATTATTGTATATTATTTAATTTCTATTATTTCGTTTATTTTTATTTTATCGCTTTTGACACTGGCCATTAAGCGATGTATATAAACCCTGACCAAATTGTTAAACAACTTACTTAATGTCAAAGGACAGATGTATAAAATAAATGGGGGAAAAAAAGAAGACTACTGGTACACATGCGTACCACCTGTAGAATTTGCACTAAAAATATACTTTTATTTACATTTTCTGAGCATAACGGGAATGTAAAACTGTACTCTAAAGGCACGTGCGGATTACGAAAATGTCAACAGACGGCACGGTACATTTCTAAACTCGATTGAATGTAAATTAAACATTTTAGGGACGTTTAAACTTTGGTGGTACACATAGGTACCAGCCGTACCGAAAGGGTTAAGTATCACTTAATTTCCAAAGATCTGTAAAATAAATTACTTATAGTCATATAGACAAGTTTAATATTTTTGCAATAAAAGCAATAAAGCAAGCAATAAAAAAAAATATTTTTATAAAAAAATAAAAATAAATAAATACGTTGAATAGTCAGATCTTTACAAAATGTCGCGCTGTTATTATTGAAAACTCAGGTGTGTGTACAAGTATACTTTATTATATTTTTTTACATATTAAGACAACACAGATTTAAAATAATAAAGCACTTGAAACTTTTTCTGTCGACTCTCTTTTTCACTTGGGCACAGATAGATTTCGAAGATGGATTTATTGAGATGGACATTGTTTATGAACCTTCGTCACTAAATTGCCATCTGACGAGAGGACTTCTTACTAAAAAATTGTAATGAGCTATCAGGAATTCTGTCGAAAATCAAAACAATTTCCTATGAAAATGACGAAAATGTGTGGATTATCCTTGGCTTATCTCAAACCTTAACAGAAATGAATGAAACGTACCAGACATTTTGTTTTTTTTTTTTGGAGGTGAGGTTGGGTTAAAAATGCCTTCGCACCATATAGTAAGCGTCGTTACTATGTGTGTGGTGATTCCACTAAAACTATCCCTCCTCTTCTCTGGGATTTTCCTTTCACCGTTGTAGTTTCGTCTGGCATGGTCTTTTTCCGGATATTTTTGAGGATTTCAGCATAACTGTGTTCCTCTACCGGCTTTACCAACACAGCCTCCGATTTTGGTTTTGGTGTTCGTTCATTCTTCTTTTGGTTCGCTTTAGCTTTCCTTGCTCCATTGTTCTGCGCTCCATCAGTTCCCTTTGGCACGGTATTGGGCCTAGATTTCTGCGGGCTTACCACTTGCCATTTCTCAGGCTTTCGAACTCTTAGTTTCTGCGAAGAGTCGGGTGCGGCAGGACTTGGTGCATTCCGTTTTGCGGTTAAAGAAGTACTCTCCCGAACATACCAGTTTTTCGAGCTGTTGCGGGGGTGTCACCTCCAATTTCTTTCGTTGATGTGTCCGGCAAGAGACGACCTTTACCGGTTTTCTCAGTTCGAATCCAACCTCTTCTGCAGATTTCGGTCTTTATTTTCGTGGATGTATTCCTACTCTTCAATATAACTGCTTTCATCTTTCTAAGCACTCTCAAACATTTCTCTACGGCTTCCTCTCCTTCAGCTCGCATTTTGAGAAAAAATTCTTGTCGCGGAGATGCAGTTTTCTCCATTTCTGTGTTTGCGTCCTTTGCAGTTACAGGGGTTTGTGTCGGCACATTGGGCGCATTTGCAGTATTTTTAGCCTCTTTTGACGTTACTCTTAGGTCTAATTCTTGAGGCGTCATTTCAGCTTCTTCATTGGCCGTCTTTGATTTTTCTATAGTTGGCAATGATCTACTCGTAATTCCCATTCCATAATTTTTTCCATACTTTTTTATTTAACTAGCGCATCGGAGGTAGGGGGGCGAGCCGAAATAATCAAGAGCGGGTGTACTCTCGGAGGCAATGCTCCTACCCCAGTTCCCTGAGGCCTGACCTACGCTTTACCGATCCCGGATAACACGGACGGACCGGCCCTCGCCCAGAGCAACGAAAGCTACAGCAACACTTCCTGACCAGGGTCCAAGGCGGCTGGTTACTGATATACACCGGAGCTAACACATCGGCAGAGCGAACTCACATCACCCCTTTGAGGATGCAGGTGGAACGCCATAACGACCTATCGAGGGACTCCCAGTGCGCCTCGTTGCATACCGGTCATGCTTTTTACATACATTCGCACCTAGCATGAGGAAAGGACACTGACCAACACACCGCCCAATATGGGAACAGACATGTGCTGGATTTTGTCTCCTAACTTTCTAGCTAACTCTTACAAAGTCGCTGAAACGAGAGACATCTTGACTAGGGTCCGCGGGGTCGTCGCACCCGTCACCTCCTTGAGGGAGATGCCCTTGCGGGCAACGTTATTCGTCGTCGTTAATCATGACTAACTTGATAATAATAATCTCGAACAAACTAAACAAGTTCAGCAGGTACAAGGAGGCTTCTTATACACGAACCAGATCTGTTTGTTTTTAATTCAACAAACTTTCATTAAAATTTCACTATTTAATAAGAATCTTTAGAAAAATTCCGAGTATGCAGTTGTGTAGCTCAATGAATTTTCACGGAATGAAGTAAAAGTTTCAAGTATCTCGAAAATCGCGTTGCATTTGGAAGTTTTTTTTTCTTTTGCTGACGATGTTAGGTGCTTGCATCCATATAAAAAATGACGATCTGTCAGAGTCAAAAGTGAGTGTACACCACATGTTGATCAATTTTGATTATTTATTTATTTTAAAATTTATCCCCGCTTCGCTGGGCAAAGACACGGCGGGTCCACGTTTTGGCATATATTTCGAAACCCTAGTCATCAATAGGTATGAAAATTACCCCGTATTAAATCACTTATCAACAGCTTTCATTTGATATCCATATTGTATAAACACATTCTAGGGTCCATGTTTTGGTCTCTATCTCGAGACCCTAGTCACGGAGCGGATGGAAATACTGTGAACTAAAGTATTCACCAACAGCTATCATTTGATACCCATATTCTACATACACAACCAAAGGTTACCCGGGTCCACGTTTTGACTTATATCTCGAGACCCCAGTCACGGAGCGGCATGAAAAATACTCTGTACTAAAGCATTCACCAACAGCTTCAATTTGATACACATATTGTACATACACATCCGAAGGTTACCTGGGTCCACGTTTTGACCTATATCTCGAGCCCTATCCACCAATAGGCATCCAAACTATACGTAAACCATCTTCAATACCTACTTAACAATGTGTGTAAGTTTGGTTTAATTCGGTGCAAGGACACGGCCGGTTAGCGAACACACACAAAAAGTTGACTTTATTTTATATATAGGGTTTTTCAGTAAGAGCGCTTCAACTTTTGAACTTTTTTGAATAAAACACAAACGGTTTGACTTTTTTAACTAATTTTTTTTTATTATCGAGTTTGAACATATACATTTAAGTATGAAATTCGATTTCTTTTGCATGACCATCGCGTGCACGTTTTACGAAGTCCAATCGTTGAACCCAATTTTCGACCACTCTTTGGCATAAATCGGCCGAAATTCCAGCAATTTCGCGTTCAATATTGGCTCTGAGCTCACAAATCGTCGCCGGCTTATTACTGTAGACCAATGACTTCACATAACCCCAAAACGGGACGGCTTGTTAAATGGACCGTAAAATGACCGTAATGCTCTTAAAGTAGCAGCAACAGAACGATTATTTTCATAAAAAATTTGCACGATTTGTAATCGTTGCTCATGTGTGTAGCGTTCCATGATGAAATGTATACTAATGAAGTTTACAAATGACAAGCGAAAAATAAAAAATATTCCGTCGTTCGCCCTCCCTATCGGAAAAAAAGTTGAAGCGCACCTATTGAAAAACCCTTTATAAGATAAGTAGCTCAAAAAATGCGTTGATTTTTAACATTTTTTTTCTGCTCACGGTGTTGGGTGTTTTCTTCCGTATAAAAAATGTGGAGTAGGCATTAAATGGAGAAGTGGAATTATATGGAAATTTTTAAACATGGTTTTGTATTGTCCTCGACCAGATCTACAACATCTACTATGTCACCTTAAATTTGCACTAAAGAGCAAAGTGCTATAAAAAAAGCTTCAAAAATGTGTAGCCTTTGTGTTTAATTTCTTGTTAAGGTTTATTACTATTAGAAGTATTGTGGAAAACTTGTATGCAAGATTTTTCGTAGCAATAAAAAATAGTACAATATAAAAAGAACTTCGTGGATAAGACGAAGACTACCTTTAAAGTATGTAAAATAACCTCAACGGTCTTAGAAACTTGGATATAAAGTAAATAAAAATGCACTTTTCGGAGATGAAAAATCTAGTTGGATGGAACTCGAGGTTGCTTTAAATTCACTTCAGGCTCGAACAAGAGGATACTCCGTTCTCCATTTAGCACCATAGAAAGGTAAAGAACTACGAAGACTACACTGTTGAATATTCAAACTAATTCTTTCCTAAGAGATATTAGCAGTGATGTTATAAACAAAAGAAAACGAGAGGACTGGTATTCTTACTTCCAAAAACTTTAGGTTTAGCGTATTTAAGAAAAAATGTTCGGACCTGTTCAATTCTGTAAGACCTATATAATTTAAGAGTGTAAGGGTCAGAGAATTCAGAACTATTTCGCCTCACAACCCCTAGTACCGAGTAAGCATTCGAAATAATATAATTTGACTTATATCTCTATTAAATGAAAAGTTTCTTGTAAAAATAATGCCAAAATCTTTAATTTTATTCGATTTTTACAACAAGATATTGCGAGTTTTTGAATACGTGACTTTACAGCACTATTTGTGGGGTAAAGAACCCGCAAAAAGCATTTTCCATTCGGTCAACACTGTTGACGCCTGACTCTACTAAATAAGAAATACTGTTTGAACTGTAATTATATTATTTTTCATAATTTTTTAGTCTGTATTCCATCTGAAAAATATTCTTTACAAAAGGCACATTTTAAAATTATCTAAATCAAAAATAGAACCGTGTTCGAGATATTTTTAAATTTAAATTTTTTAGCTTTACGAAAAGTCCAATATCTACGCCCTAGTTAATTTTCCGAGCGACTATGATTCGGAAAAACACGAAACATTCATTACAAAACAAGCTATCGAGCTACCATGCAAGAACAGGCGGTTATTTAACATTTTGTTAAAAAAGAAATAATAAAAGTAGTAAAAGTTTGCATTAAAATTTAAAAAAATGTGCATTTTGACGTGATAACGTCTTATAATTCGATTTAGCCGGCTGCACGCACGAAAAAATGTGTCGTTACCTTGCTCATTAGTGTTACCCGGCTCATTTGTCGTTACCTTTCTCATTTGTCGTTACCTTGCTCACTGCCGTTACCTTGAATGACTGCAAGCGAAAGCGCGGAACGAACGACAAAGCAAACAGAGCAAACGAATGGCAACGTTCGACATCTTGCTCTCTCCTACTTAAGTGAGCGTATATATGTACATATGTATATAAATTCACGTATTTGTATTTGCATATGCCTTCTTATTGATTATTATTAATTTGATTTACTTGATGAATTTAAAATAAAACCAAGTTTGTTAATAATACCTGTTGTTTTAATATTATTATTATTAATTTTTTTATTATATATTATATGAAGGAAAAAATGTATGGTAATATTTACCATATACCTTATAAGATATGTTGTATACTAATATATGTATTATATATAAACATGCATATACATATACAATTTCGCGCAATTTTCAAAAAGAACAAATCTATATGTAAAGATGCATACAAGTCTTATGGACATATCAAATATACGAATCTATTCCGTACGCAAGCAAATGTAAGCGAATGTGCTTGAACTGCAAGCGAGAGCGCGGAACCAACGACAAAGAGCACAATCGGCCCCCGCGTTCGGCAACGTTCGACATCTGGCTCTATCCTACTTGAGTGAGCATATACAGGGTTGGCCATCTTAAACTGACCCATGTGATTATTAAAAAAATATGGAAAAAGAAACATTTTTTTGTGTTTCATTGTGAAAAACATTTAACTTAGTTCAAGGAGATTCGTTTACATCACTTTTTGAATATGATATCGCGCAAGTGGTCGCCCTTAGCTCGTATAGCGTAATGTGCCCGTTTTTCGGCGTTTTCCATAGTTTTGGCCAGCGTCTCGGCCGATATGGCGGCTATTTCCCGTCGGATATTGGCCTTAAGTGCGCCTAGTGTCTTTGGCTTGTTGACGTAAACCTTAGATTTCAAATTACAGTAAACATTTATAGGGTTACTCAATGGGTCAGTTTAATATGGCCAACCCTTATGTATGTATGTGTATGTATATGCGCATTTGTATATAAATTCACATACTTGTATTTGCATATGCCTTCTTCCTGCATGGTGCATGGTAATGAACCATTTCTCTGTTGAGAATAGGACGATGATAGAAAAGTAGGAAATGAAAGGGAGTGTTTCGAGTGTAATGTGTCTTGAAAAAGGCAAATCGATGATGGTGCCTCTTAGTGTTGTTGACTTATTAACGTCTGATGCACAATCGAAATTGAAGATATCTTTCATGAATTTGATAAATGTTTCGTCATTTTTCACGTTTGTGTAAATGTAACTTGACCTATTCCATTGCAATTCCATTTACCTCCTCCTCTATATCCATACAAAATATCTATAAAACAAATAATTCCATCAATATTTTCTTATGACGTTGTCACGTTAAACTATCCTTTTTTATGAAAAAGAGGTTGTCTGTAAGTCGGTTTACTGACGATAGTTTAACGTGATAACGTCATAAGAAAATACTGACTGAATGGTTGCATTTTTCAAAAGAAAATTTTAATTTTGTTTGTTTGATAGATATTTTGTATGGATATAGAGAATGAGTTAACATTAACATAACATAACACAACATAACATAACATAGCATAACATAACAAAACATAATATAACATAACATAACATGCTGTTCAAGCAAGGTAACGACGCATGAGCAAGATACCGACGCATTTTTTGGTGCGTGCAGCCGGCTACATAGAATTATAAGACGTTATCACGTCAAAAAATAATAATAATATTAAAACAGCAGGTATTATTAACAAACTTGGTTTTATTTTAAATTTTTCAAGTAAATCAAATTAATAATAATCAATAAGAAGGCATATGCAAATACAAATACGTGAATTTATATATGTACATATGCGCATATACATACACATATACGCTCACTTAAGTAGGAGAGAGCAAAATGTCGAACGTTGCCGTTCGTTTGCTTTGTCGTTCGCTCCGCGCTTTCGCTTGCAGTTCATTCAAGGTAACGGCAATGAGCAAGGTAACACTAATGAGCAAGGTAACGACACATTTTTTCGTGCGTGCAGCCTGTTAAATCGAATTATAAGACGTTATCACGTCAAAAAAGGTAAATCAATTTGGGAATCAATTCTTATTATATTATATGAAAAAGTGAAATTTTTTTTCTGAAAAAGTGCACCATAAGATTTCTCATATAAAACAATCTAAATGTCTTCTAAATTGAATTTTTAAGTTCACATATACATACGTAAATATATAACATATTTAATAACACCTACTTACTTGCCAAAAGCGGCTTATTACTTAAATTTAGTTATTTCGCCAATTGTTGAACTTCTTATTCTTCTTTTATTATATTTCTTTGCAGTTAACAACAACGAAACTTTTAGGCAGCGATACATAAAATAAAAATAAGTCTACAGTAAATCGTTGCATTCGAAGTGTGTCTATGAAAAGAAAATTTAAATAAAATTTTGCCCCAAGGAACTGAAAACTTTTTACTCACCTTTAAGGTCAACCCTCAGGATTTTGCGCTCAGAAAAAAAAAATCTCCTATGATTATGGTGAGTTCGGCGGTTCTAGGCGCTGCCACTGGTACTGGTCTGGCTTTATTGCTAGCGGTTACAATTGTTATGTATCGTTACTATTTACTGCGCAAGCGGGGCAAAGAATGGGATGAGCTGGATCGCTGGGAAGAGACGCGCATCATGCGGAAACTACAATTAAAGGTAAGAGGCGGGTAAGATAGAGTGTAAAAATGTGCGAAAAATATGATTCGGGTAACTGTCAATGGCTGACATAACAACTATTGCTGATGAGAGAACCGTAGTAACAAGTTATTTCGATGTGAGCAGGGTTGCCATAAGTTTTTTTCTGAAACTACCGAAAACTGCCTTAAATTAAAAATCGTCATTCTTAGCATAAACGGGGCATTCAAAAAAATGTCGTATTTTCTGTTGATTTTGTATTCTCTTTAATTCAATAAGCCATTTAAAAATCGCTCATTGCTCTGTGAAAATCGTATTCTAGGGATCAAAATAAGTAACTTTGCCGAAGGAACCATACCTCTAAAACGAATTCTGATGCCCCCAAATTTGGGTCGAACGAAAAATCCCACTTTGACCCATTTAGAGTGCTCCAATCGAGTCCAAATGTATGACCGACCCCCACTAACTTTGGACGGCCGATCCACCCATGCCAGTGGCACACCCCCTGGAACTCCCCTGAGGGGTTCCCCATACAATCATTTCAAAATATCACCATTTTTGGCCTTTACATGAGAAAAGAAACTAAAAAGTTCGACCCAAATTGGGGCACATCAGAATTCGTTTTAGAGGTATGGTTCCTTCGGCAAAGTTTCTTATTTTGATCCTTAGAATAAGATTTTCAAAGAGCAATGGGCGATTTTTTTGCCTCCCCACAAATTGACCCGACCTACTGTATATGTAAGCTCGAAATATATATAACGGGTGATTTTTTAGTTATTATCTTTTTCGTTTAGTTATTATCGTGTTTTGTTTCACTGTCAAACATCTTCAGTTTGGTCTATAATTTAACCATGAATCGTCTTACAAACCACCAACACACTTACGTAGAGTGCGAGCTGAAGAAAATATCGCAGCTGTATCGGCCAGTGTTAATGATGACCATCAATTATCGATTCGTCGCCGTTCGCAGCAATTGGGCCTCTGTTACTCAACAACGTGCAAAATTTTGCAAAAGGATTTAGGTGTGAAGCCTTTCAAAATACAGTTGGCGCAAGAATTGAAGCCGAACGATGTACCGCAACGCAGACTTTTTGGTGGATGGGCTCTTGGAAAGTTGGCCGAAGATCCACTTTTTTATCGAAAAATTGTGTTCAGCGACGAAGGTCATTTTTGGATCAATGGGTACGTAAATAAGCAGAATTATCGATTTGGGAGTGAAGATCAGCCAGAAGAATTGCAAGAGCTACCAATGTATCCAGAAAAGGTCACAGTTTGGTGCGGTTTATGGGCTGGAGTTATCATTGGACACAGATGCTGCGAATCGTAACGTAACTGTGAATGGTGAGCGCTACCGTGAAATGATATTCAACTTTTTTTTGCCTAAAATGCAAGAGCTTGACTTGCATGACATGTGGTTTCAGCAAGACGGTGCCACATGCCACACAGCACGCGTAACAATGGACTTGTTGAGAGGCGAGTTCGGTGAACATTTTATTTCACGTTCGGGACCTGCCAATCTGTCAATTGGCCACTCAGATCGTGCGATATAACGCCTTTAGATAATTTTTTGTGCGGCTATGTTAAAGCTCATGTCTATTCAGACAAGCCTGTTTCAATTAACGCATTGGAAGACAACATTAAAGCATTTATATGTGAGATACCGGCCGAAACATTTTAAAGAGTATGCCAAAATTGGACTAAGCGGGTGGACCATTTGAAGCGCAGTCGCGGTCAACATTTGCATGAAATAGTCTTCAAACATTAAATTATATGGACTGTACTATCGATTTAAATAAAAATCGCATACATTTTTCTGAATTTTACGTGTGTTTTTTTGAAAAACTTAAGCTCTTAAAAAATCACCCTTTATATGTATATGTATTTGTATGTCATATAAAACACAACTGAATTAACTCATTGTCAAAGGTAGTAAAAACCTGCTTTTAACTAAAATAAAAATAACTAGACATGTGCGCAAATAAACGACCTCCTCTGTGGCATTTTAATTGGTCACGTGGCATGGATATCTCAACTTGCAACGAAAGGAATTCGAAGTACAACGAGAATATCCATTTTCCTCATTTACTATACGAGTATATGTACTTATATGTGTTAAGTGAATATTTTACGCCAGTTACGATTAAGTTATGAATCTGAGTTCTTTTAATAGGTAAATTCATGGCATTAGTAATAGGAAATAATTTTGAGTATAAGACCATCACAGGCGCGTCAGAGGTACCTAAGCTATTCAGGAGCAACAATTTTCGTATTTCACGATGTCGGTTGCGAAGTCTGCAATTGTTGCAGATTTCTTACCGCAGGCCCCTACAAAAAAGTTTAGGAGCGTGAAGTCAAATGGTTTTGGAAGTCAGTTTACCCTCCAATTAATTGAGGTAATCTTACTAACCAATACCTTTTTTAATAAGTCGATGGTTTCGCGGGTAGTGCGGCATGTGATATCGTTCGGCTAAAGCTAAAAACTTTTCAAGCTGCTTTCACGCACTTTTGGGAACAGTAATCGTTAGCTTTTTGAGATGACACTAGTCACCAAACAGGATATTTTAAAATGTGCGTCGGTTGTTAATAAATAACCTCCGATAAATAACGCCCAAATGCGCGCACCTTATGACTTGAGTGCTCGGTGATGGTGTAAAGGTGGAGTACTTTTCTTTTGAGTAGGGAATTCATAGCGAGTTCCTTTTATTTTTTTTTTCTACAAATTCTCGTTTGTGCCGCTCGGAAGCGATGTAAAACTGTTTGCCCCCCATTTAAAGTAAAGGGTGTTTTTTTTAGAGGTTAGGTTTTCAAGATGAAATAAAACGTATATAATTTAATGTTATGGCCAAGAATTTAGCTTTATTATAAAGATAAGGGTTTGCCATTATGTTTTAAAAATGATTTCGGGCAAGTGGCCGCCGCGGCTGGCTCGAATAAATTCCAGCCGAGAGGCCCAATTATCGACCACTTTTTGCAGCAATTGGGGCCGTATGTCAGCAATAACGCGCCGAATATTCTCTTCCAAGACGTCAATCGTCTCGGGCTTATCTGCGTAGACAAGCGACTTCACATAGCCCCACAAGAAGTAGTCCAGCGGTGTTATATCGCACGATCTTGGAGGCCACGCCACAGGTCCACGGCGCGAGATAATGCGCTCACCAAAAGTTTCCTTCAATAAATCGATTGTTGCGTTGGCTGTATGGCATGTAGCGCCGTCTTGTTGGAACCAAAGGTCGTCCACATCAACATCGTCCAATTCAGGCACGAAAAAGTCATTAATCATGGCTCTATAGCGCTCTCCATTGACTGTAACATTATGGCCGGCTTCATTTTTAAAGAAATATGGACCAATGATTCCCTCTGCCCATAGAGCACACCAAACAGTGACTTTTTGAGGATGTAACGGCGTCTCAGCAATGGCTTGTGGATTATGTTCACTCCAAATGCGACAATTTTGCTTATTAACATACCCATTCAACCAAAAGTGAGCTTCATCGCTGAACAAAATTTTCTTCGATGCGTCGCGCGAACCGAACCATTATTTTCGTAATAAATTTGCACGATTTGCAAACGTTGTTCAGGTGTAAGTCTATTCATTATGAAATGGCAAACCAAACTGAGCATAAATCAAGTGACAGCTGTCAAAAAGACCATCTACGAAAAAAGTAGTGCCAACTTGAAAACCTAACCTCTAAAAAAAACACCCTTTACAACATCAAAATATCCCTACAAAATGATTATATAATAGTATATATGTATGTATGCATGTATATGTTCAACTGTGATGAAAATAATAGCAGCACGACACATTGCAAAAATTTGGCTATTGATTTATTTTGTATTTTTTATAACTCAAAGTTTCGACTATGTACAAAAGTAAAAAAAATCCAACAACTTTCATCCAAATTTCTAACTTTCCAGTCAGAATTTGTCGGTAAAATTTTTCATATGCAGCTTCGTAGCTTACGCAGCTTCATTCAATTTTGGTATAATAAAGATCTTGAAGTGGCTCAAAATTCGCGTTGATGTTTGATAATTTATTTGATGACGGGGAGAACGTCAGTAAAAAAGATCTCCCTCTCTCTCTGTAGATGAGAAAGTTTTTTCTCTTGCAGAGTGCAAACTTAATTTTTTATGCGGTGTAATTTGAAACAAAATGCGGTAGATTTTCATTTATTCAACAAAAACGATGCATACGCACGGAAACTTTATAAATATTAAAGTTGCAATTTTTGTACCATCCGTTTTTTAAAGAAAGTTTTTCCTTTGACTAGAAACGCTTTAAAATTTATTTGAAGAACCGTAAGTTCCAGTCAAACATATTAATTGAACCCCTGTTTTCATTTTCCATATGATTGGAAGGAAAAACTTAAATGACCTGTTTTGCATTCCTTCATTGGTAAATAATTATAAAACGGAGCAAAATTAAAAAAAAAATAGTTCTGTTAAGCTTAAAAGCGCGCTAAAACTTCTACGATATATCAAAAGGAGTAAAACTCTTGTCATATCTGCTTATGTCAGTTATTAAAGCCTAGTGATCTAGGCAAAGCATGAAATGGTTTTAAAATTTTACGTATGTAGTTTAATTAATTTTACTCAGTGTTACTCTGTCACTAATCATTCGTCTCACAGACTACACTTTTTTTTGCTTACCCGAGACAAGATTTGAACTCCGGATCTCAAGTGTGGTACTTAATAATATAACCAAAAAATCTATAACCCACCGGCTTTTGCGTTGCCAAAATAATATTATAATAAGCAATAGATATAAATTTGGAATTACGAGACCTACTAGTCTCACTTCATGCCGCAGTTCATTCCACATAAAATGATTCAGAGGGGCGGAATAAGTCTCATTTTTTGCAGGGTAGTTCAGCTCACACACACACATAGGCATATCAAATGCGACTTATTGCTTTTTATACCACACTTGAGAACACTTGCAATACAGGACTCTTAACAGTTTGAAAGGCTCTGTAAATATTTTGAGGTGGATGTCTTTGCTGTACGAGTATACGGATATTGTAAAAGTAATTTCCCTATGATGTTGTTAATGGTGGGAAATTTTAACACCAGCGGATAGCAGAAAATGTTAATGAAAGAGAACAGAGAATCAGAGCAGATTCCATTAAAATTCTCTTATTTCACTCTCTCATATATGTACATATGTATTTATACGAAATTAACGACATAACCGATTACATGTTTTACTTGATCGGATAAGTGTTAATGCGCCTGAAAGAAGTGTTTAGAAAGTCTACCCTTTTTTGTGGTGGAAGCCACAAAACTAAATTTACAAGTAATTCGCCTAGTCGTCATGCACTTCGAGAATTCAATAACTTATCTGCATCTTAGTTGGCCGATCTTTCTTTCCCCATGCCTCCTTTTTCAAGCGTTTTAAACTCAAAAAATGCATTTACGTTAATTTTCAAGTTAGTAAAGTGGTAGATTTGGTAATAAAAACAAAAAATAAAAATAAGATAAAGAACAGTAATTTTTACAACCAAAAATTAATTCAAATAATATTTCAGTGAATACGGAAAGTTTCTTAAAATTGATGAGTTGGCAGAGCACCGCCTGCTCTTAAAGAATTCGTATTTTTCAAAGCTAATCTTACTAAATTAAACCAAATTTGGTACTCACGCGGATAAAGGAATTTGTGCGTCACTTACATGAAGTAGATCTTGAGTTCAATAAATGGTCTGTCCTTCGGAATCGCTTTTCAAATGTAAGATCCTCCATTTGTAGAGGTTGTCATCAAAATTCGCATCACAATTTGTAGGAGAAGACTTCTACTACTTCTTCAAGAGCACAACGTCAGTCAAGAGAAACAGATGAGTTCGCGAATGAAAGGTTTGTGACTACACTTACGGAATCGAATAATTTTCTCACCTTCAGATCTGTTTACAAGGTGACGCAAGAATAAACACCCTATACGTCAATCATATTTAAAGCTTGGGAACTAGGCAAACAATGGAGCGCATAAATGTCAAAATAAAGACTTCTATTACTGAAAATCAATTTTTTGTTTCATACAAAAGTTATTCAAACACAAATTTAGATGAATACTTTTGCGCCACCTTGCATACGTCGTCTTTCCACATACCAGGATGCGCTGACAAAATTTCAAGGCATTTTCTTTGAGAAGCACTGAATAAGTTTTATATTAGAATTTAGTGCACCACAGATTTCAATTCAATTTGGGTTTTTTAAAAAGCCCCACATCATTTATTTGCCTCCAAATACATATGTAATTGTCTATGCTAATTTTGTAGTGCCAATCAAGAAGGAGAAGAATTTCGGAATGTTAAATTCCGCAGTCGAAATCGAACTCACAGACATCTGTCTAATGGAAGCATGACCGGAAAAATTCAAACTAGGGTTCCGTTATAAAAAAATTAAAAGCTGCTAAATATGCGTATCTTTTCGCAATATCGTTGTGCAATTAGTTAACTTTTGTGAGAAATTTAGAAGGCGTACGTTTTTACAAAATGAGTTCCGCGTATGAAAAACCATTTCAAGCAGTGTTGCTATACGCACACCCTAAAGGTATAAAAATGTCACGTGCATCTGAAGCAAATTATTTAAAGAAATCAAAGACTTACGACCTTCTTTTTCGGTATTTAGTCGAGCTCCTCCTTCTATATGTGGCGTGCGACTCCCTCCACAAATGGAGCCTCCACAAATGGAGGGACCTACTGTTTTAAACCGACTTCGAACCACAGATATTTTTGCTGAGGAGTTTTTTAGGGCAAAAATACACTCGGAGGTTTGCCATTGTCTGCTTAGGGGCGACCGCTACATAGTGCAGCCGATTCCCGAAAAGCTGGCCAAAACTCAAAAAATTAAGTAATTGATTCAAAATTTCTTACTCGGGGGTTGTCGGAGTCGCTGATTACGAATTTGATCTTAAAATTTTGAAAATCCACCCCCTTCCACCCCTATTGGCCACCCCCTCACGTGAAATAGCGTATATTTTAGAACATAATCAAGATGCATGTTAATTTATGTTTTCAGGGTAGCTGATTACGAATTTGATCTTAAAATTTTGAAAATCTACCCCCTTCCACCCCTATTGACCACCCCAGCAGATCCCCTCTTGAAAGTATAGGCTTTCACTGTTTTCTCTCATTCTCTCTTCGTATTTATTTCTTGTGCACAAAAAAATAGCATAAAAGCCAAGGTAGCAAGTGGTAGCAGCTGAATCTTGTTTTATTCAGTAACCATTACTTTTTTGACTAACCTTTAATAGGTTTTAAAGCAGCATATGACGGCGTTGTATTACTATACAGTTTGAAAACTCAAATTTTATTTAAAAAAATGCAAAAAATGTATCTACGTATTGCTGCAGCTAAAAATTTTGTGTCGAGGTATTGATATGTACTAAAGATTTCTCGTATTTTACTAACCTTCCGAAGATGATTCCATTTGGTTTTGTTCAATTTACTCCATTACAAAATCTCTCAAATGTGTACAACTTTCACTATTCATCGACAGTAATACGATGCTCAAACGAAGGCCACGTTGCGACTGAAAATACAGAGGATACTTAGGGTACAGGACGTTGCTATGAACGGTTTTCACTACTCAAGGCATTACTGTAGCCAACCCAAAGACAAAAAAACTCTATATAGAAATTGTTTTTCGACTGTTGGCCAGCTTTTTGGGAATCGGACGCACTGTGCGCTATTAGAAAAAAACGGAGCCGGGTGCAATGGAATAGCGAAGCTAAAAACGTTGACGACTTTCCCACTTTGAAAAAACCGCTGTTCTTACACATTGATTATCACCTATTGAGAAAAGTCTTACATGGGTTAAGGCAAGTTCAGAACGGAATGAATCTTCCTTTTAGACGAATAGTTGCATACGTTGGTCCTGATGCACTGCTGATGGTCGATAACTTCGAACGAACTGTTAAACATCCAGTTAAGGTTCATGTTTGTTGCTTCTTCTCCGAAAACGGATTTGGCTGTTTATTTTTGTTTACCAGCAATTTGAATGCAGTTTTGAAGAATAAAAAGCATTATTATCGACAGCTGCGAAAATGTTTGGAAGGAAGGAGTGGAAACAGCAAATTGAGATTGAAAAGTTGGATTGGCATACACAGTCGCATATTGAAGAGTCTATAGAAAATGTTTGGGCAATTTTATTTTTATTTATTTCTTTCATTTAAGCTTCAGTAAAAACACAAAGGAAGACAAATAAGGACGGTTAGACAGTTATCAAGGCAAATTTGGTTGATTTCCAGCAGCTTATCTCCACAAATTTCGAAGAAGTTAACACAAAATATGATATTATAGCTAATGGATTTGACTATAGATATTATTTTATTATCAGTCGCGTCGCTGCCGCAGAAAACAAATTTCGTTGAAAGAGTTACTTTGTTTAGTTGTAAAATATTATATTAATATATTAGGACTGCACTTTTCGAAATTTAGTGATTTATTAATGAGATTTTATTCAAGTGCTTTAGAACATCCAATATTTTTTGTTTTCCCGTCTTACATATGCGACATACAACTGGCCATATGAAAACACGGGTTTTCCAAACTCAGTCCGCACACTTGAAGTGATTGACCTTACGCCTTCTTGATGGTCATTGAAAATATCAGTGGAATGGGGAACTGCAGTTGTTTGAAATTAAAGGGCATATCTATAGAGATCTGTTTAACTTGGTTGGGAAACTATGTTTAAAGAAAACTTGTGTGTCTCAGCCAAATCTTGACAGATTTCGAATTTCATTTCCTTTTTTCTCCTTTCCCTTTCATTTCCTGTTCCAATTTCGTTTCGCAAATATCAACAAAGATCCGTTCCATAGATTCCGTTGATAAAATTTTGAAAAAATATTACGCAGACCTATTAAGCATTAAGGCACCCTAATGCATATTTATGTATGTGGCAATAAGAGTCGAAAGTCAACGAATAACCATTTACAGTAATCAGTCACTGTAAACGTAAAACTTTAATCAATATTAAAGCAATTAACAATGGAACACTCTTTTTCAATCAACAAACCAAAAAACGAATGTCAACATTTGTTCGCCTATTAAATACAATAAATTAATTACCAACACACACAGGCGCAATACAAACTTACATATAAAGCCGCGAGTGCACTCAACGTAACGATGAAAATGTGTCAACAAATCCAACTGCAAAGGATCATTTGAAGGGATACAACAACAATCCCGTTCAATGTACCAAGGGGGGGAAAACATGGGTAGAAAGCAACATACATATACATACATAAACATACATACTAGTACATAAACATAGGGAAATAATTGTAATTGTTAAGATGTTTGGTTATTATTTATACGTGGATGCATTGATTTTAATTCAAAAGATCCGAGACAAAACATATTTACACACACAGATACATATTTTACACCGTTACAATATTGCATATAAGAGCAGCTGATTGCATTGATGACACCACGCGCCATTTGTCGCGCACCAATCTAAAAATGATCCATCACAGATATGGAGAGTTACATATTTATGAAAGAATGTACATACATAAGTTCCAACCTTCGATCTCGTTTGCTTTTGATTAACCTAATTTACCTATTTACATGAAATACATACATATATAACTGGAAGGCAGCTGACAGAAATTTACATCTGTCTGCGAGCGGTTAGAATTTCTGGAACAAGCTCATGTGGTTTTTTTCGTTTAAGTCTCCGGCATTGCTCATCTGGGCTGACAAGTTGTTGAGCCTCCCGGTTGGTATGTTTTTCAAGCCTTTCGGTATAAGCTGCAGCGAAATGTTTGACAACTTCTAAAGTCACGATGTAAATCAGAATTCCTTACATACCATGGTGCGTTTACTGCGCTTTTTATGAACTTGTTTTGAAATCGTTTGTTTGGCACAGCCCCACAGCTGTATGCGATCCACACGAGTTTAAATACTTGGTTATAAATTGAAAGTTTGTTTTGTATGGAAATAAGCGGTCTTCTTCCAGTAAGCCAGTTTAATTTTTTCATTTTGAGGTTTATTTTAACGTGCTCTTTCCAACAGAGTTTGGCATCAAGCGTCATTCCTAAGTACTTTGCAGTACTTCAGGAACATGCATGCCTGATATGTATATAGGACGTTATTGAATTTTTTTATTCGTAAAATCTACATGAAGTGATTTTGCTTCGTTAAGTCTTATGAGTATACCCCACTTTGTAGCCCATTCGATGATTTTTGTTCCTGAAGTTTACGTGAAGTGGACTGTCTCATCGTCTCAGATTGCTAAATAGCACGTATCGTCAGCAAAGGCAGATGTAGTGCTAGTCTTAAGGGGGGGTAGGGTCACAAAATCGAAATTTTTTTTCTTCACTCATCTTATAGTAAATCATTTCAAGAATGTTGTGTCAAAATTTTAAGTGGATCGGAGCAGAACTCTCAAAGTTATAGCCTTTGTAGGCACTCTACCTCGAATGCGGAGCATAGATAATTTTTCAGAGTCATTTTTTCAAACGCGTTTTTCCCGAAACGACTTCTTAAAAGTCGGTGCCAATCACAACTCCGAAACTATTCAACCGATTCTTTTCAAATTTGGCACACGTTTTCTAAATCAAAAATACCTCCCCCCCACACTGTTTTTTTTATTTTTTTCTTTTTTTAAGGTTGTTTTTCACTTACAAATATGGCGAAAATTTTCGACAAAAATGCTCGTTTTACGTTTTTTTGCCACCAAAACTACAAAAATGAAAAAAAAAAAATTTTATTCATGTGGGGGGGGAGCATTACGTCATACTTTAACTGAAAAATTCGACTTTTTTGGTTTCAGATGATTCTACGACGAATGCCGATTGGCACCGCAGAGCACCTCTCGAAAAACATATCTCCAAAAAAACTCTGTCATGGGCTTATTTGTCAATATTTTATTATTAATATTTTTTAAAAACTTATTGAAAAGATGTACAATAACATGCAACTGATTTTATTAAAGTATCTTAAGCCATATTTCTGTAAAAAAATCAAAAAAAGTGTTTTTTTTTAGCGCTAAACCCTACCACCCCCTTAAAGACCATTAGGTCAGATGTGAAAAGTACTTAAAATATAGGGCCAAGGATACTGCCTTATAGAACCTCGGCTTAAATTGGCTTTATGCTTGAATAAGAGCTATCGGACTTGATCCTGAAATATCTGTTATTTAGATTCAAAGATGATGACACTTCATGGAGACTTTTGCCAGGTTTTGGTTATTATAACTTCTGAAACTTTCCAGTACGTTGGCACATACATATTTTAGATTAAGGCATGCGTTTATATATTGACTGGTAATTTCTTTTACAAAGAATTAATTTCAATAAACCACAGTTCAATCTTGTTAGCTCTTTAGCTTTCTATGCTCCTAAACGTAAAACGAAGTATACGCGTAATAGCCCCCGGGCCTGACGGGATTCCCAATATAGCGTTAAAAGCAGCAATACGGTCAACTCCAGACATTTTTTCAGACCTATACACGGCATGCCGTACGGAAGGAAAGTTCCTATCGAGATGGAAAATACAACGTTTGGTTCTCCTGCTTAAACCGGGTAAACAACCCAAACTACCTCTGTCATACAGACCCCTATGTCTGCTGGACACAGTGGGAAAGATACTGGAATGCATTATCTGCGAACGACTTCAGGAGCATCTGGAAGGCTCGACAGGTCTCTCAGACAACCAATTCGGCTTCCGGAAAGCTAGATCTACGGTGGATGCAATAAGAACGGTGGTGGAAATAGCACACAGGGCTATAAGTGTGGGAAGATCAGCAAGAAAGTTCTGCGCTGTGATCACCCTAGATGTTAGAAATGCTTTAAACTCGGCAAACTGGCCTAACATCATCACGGCTCTCAAAGATTTCAATGTACCAGCCTACCTTGCCCGCATAATCAGCAGCTATCTATTCTGCGATATAAAACTGAAAATGGCCAAAAAACGTACAAGGTCTCCGGTGGTGTACCACAAGGATCAGTGCTGGGACCAACTTTGTGGAACATCATATACGATGCAGTCCTGAAGGTGAAGCTTCCGCCAAACGCCGAAATTGTGGGATACGCGGATATATTGCCCTGGTGGTAGTTGATAGGAAACTTGACCACTTAAAGGAAAATTGCAACGATGATGCAGCGAGAATGCAACGATGGCTTAACGAGGCTAAGTTAGATTTAGCCGGTCACAAAACCGAAGCAGTTCTAATAAGTGCTGAAGGGCGAAAGTCGTTTGAGCTGAACATAGGTTCACACCGTATAATCTCGAAAAAGGCGATCAAATATCTTGGGGTCGGGATCGACACTAGACTCTGTTTTAGGCAGTATTTAATAAATGTAAGTTCCAAGGCGGCTTCTGTCAATGGTGCCCTGACGCAACTTCTCCCTAATATAGGTGGGCCCAGGGAAATCGCAGACGACTGCTGTCATTGGTTGCTGACTCTATAATTCTTTATGCAGCACCTATCTGGGCGAGGACCAAAAAGTCTAATCTACGGGAAGTTAGCCAGACATACAGGCAAGGCGCGCTGCGTGTAGCTTGCACGTATAGAACGGTGTCTGATGATGCAATCTACGTAATAGCTAGAAAGATACCTCTAAACCTCTTGGCATATGAAATGTTTCGACTCTATAACGGACAAGGAGCGCGGCCCACACCAGGAGAAAAAGCAGCGGAGCGACTGTGGACAATAGGCCGGTAGCAGCAGCGGTGGAATAAGTCACAAAGCGTACGTTGGACCTACAAACTCATACCACGTGTTGATGAGTGGTTAATGAAAAAACATGGAGACACCGACTACCACCTTTTGCAGTTGCTCAGCGGGCATGGCTATTTTCAGGAATACCTGCACCGTTTTAAGCTGGCAGACAGCCCTTTCTGTCCAAACTGCACATTCGTGGCGAAAACGCAGAACACATCATGTTTTATTGTGACCGCTTTAGAGAGGAACGAGCTATCCTGGAGGAAGCCCTGGGCCATCAACCGTCCTCCAGCACCCTCATAAGAGATATGTACGCAACCAGGGGTAAATGGGAGGCAGCGCAAACGTTCGCAGGTAAGATTATGACGCGACTTCGCCATATTGATTGCGAACGCAAAGCGTGACGAACCGACAACAAGCACAGACGTTTGAGTGAAACACTCAATACAGTATCGTACATAAGACAAGACGGTAGTGAGTTAAGATAACACTACTGCAAGTTTTCCGATGTCTCCTTTACTTTGGAACCACCTATAAACACAGTGGGAGTAATTGGGATTATCGACGGTGTATAGCCTTCATATGCCTACAGGAGAGGAACCTGGACGTCGGTACCTGTTGTGTCTTCGGACATAATCGCGGCTCTACCCAGAAGTTATACTTTTGTGGTCCCAGGGTAGAATTAGCCGAGGTTGAGGGTTGTTATAGTATATTAGTGGGAGCGTGCCCCACATACCATTGGTGTGATGCCACCTTTGAGATGTTTCTGACATTTTGATTTCAACCTCCATTAAAAAAAAAAAGTTTTGTTTGAACATTAAGTGAATTGAATTCAATCTCGGATTCCATTCAGTTAAATGTTTCATCTTCGAAAAGTGCATTTTTAATTACTTTATATCCTATTTTTTAGATATTTATTTATTTAGATAGTTATTCTACTTTTCGTTGTAATTAGTCTGTCAGAAGCTTGTGTTAATAGACTAAGTAAAAATAAATAAATAAAAAATATGTAAATAAATGTGTTGATACATAGCCGGGAGAAGCACATGAGGGAACCCATACCCATACCTTTACCAGAGGAGGAGATAAATAGAATAAATATGATAAGATTTTTTGAGGAAATTGCGCTCAAAGAAATACTCTGAATCCGAGGAGAGAGCTCAATAGACCTTTCAAGTCACAGTGATAAAACCCTCACAATAATAATAATAAAATTAACAATTGTCGAAACTTAAAAATCTAAAGAAACCGTCACCACCAATTTTGAATGACTCTCTCGTTTAGCTGGTTTATCCACAAAGCTGGTTTATCCCTACAAATAAAAGTCCAAAAGGGTCCAATATCACATGGTCTTGGTGGAGACAAGAGATAAATCCATTGTTTTATGGGCTGTATTGCAAGTAGCGCCGCCTTATTGGAACCAAATGTTGCGGGGATCATAGGCTTCAATTTCCGGTATCAAAATGTCGTGTATCATTGCGGGATAGCGTTCGCCATTCACTGTTACATTGGCGCCAACGACGTCTTTGAAGAAATATGGGCCGATGATTCCTCCAGTCTATAGACAGCATCAAACGGTTGTTTTCAGTGTATGTAATGGTTGCGGGTTGCTCTTCAGTCTAAATACGGAAATTTGTTTTATTGACGTAGCCAAAAAGCCAAAAATGGGTTTCATCGCTGAACGGTTATGTACACTATAAGTTGGCCTGAGTGCTCAATGAACACTTTTCCTCGAGTGTCGATTTTCGTAATGCAATTGCACGATTTGTAAACGTTGTTGAGGCGTAAGTCTTTCCATGATGAAATTTCAATGAATACTGAAAAAAATGATGTATTTAGTTTGTCACGCGTGATCTGTTAAAAACCCCTATTGGGAAAAGTACCTCCAATCCGATCATCCTCCAGCATGGATGAGAGTTGGACATGTGCTTTGTCATCTCCGCAGCAGCAGGTCTTAATCAAATCGTAGGGAATAGGCCTGTCGTAAGTTTCACTGTGTTATTTTTTCGCTATGGTCAGCATGAAGTGGGATTTATAAGTGCCCCCGGCATAAATTATGAACGCTCCGAACCCCAGTCAACAGGTCGTTAATCACTTTGTTATATGTAAGCTCGTAGTAGGAGGACTCGGCCTTGAAA
The DNA here is from genome assembly GCF_027943255.1 of Anastrepha obliqua. Classification (NCBI taxonomy): domain Eukaryota; kingdom Metazoa; phylum Arthropoda; class Insecta; order Diptera; family Tephritidae; genus Anastrepha; species Anastrepha obliqua. Next base: position 125,505,272 of record NC_072894.1, read on the forward strand.
TGTTTAATTAAAAGTGTAAATTCTAAATTCAATAAATATAACAACCCATAGATGATGTAGCCTATAAACGTGCTAATGCATAGACGTTGTTGTTTTATAAAATGGCGTCTGCCATATTCCCATAGTATCTACTTAGCATTTTGAGATTTCCTACCACCTTTACAGCGTCACTACAGAACTCGCATTGTTTGCATGCCAAGGAGATGTAGAGCATACGTGAATACATACATATATAAGTACATACAAACGTATGTATATATATACAACTACACGCATTGTTCCCAACATTACATTGTATCAACGACACACAGATACAAATCACATACATTTCTATTGTGAAGCTATAAAATGATAATCAACAGCCATGTGTATGCGTGTTGGCTGGGCAAACTGGTCGAAGCTCAAGGAAGCGCGCAATTTTATTTTAATTGTGAACTGATCGGCCATAAAATGTGAACAAATGATAGTGTAGCGAAGCAACGCTCGCGGCTGAGATCAAATGCAGCACCACCATCGCTACACATCACTGGGCGGCGAAGGGTCGGTAAGGGTAACAATGCATACGGATGCGGAAGGACGAAGCAAAGTAAGGGCTTGTTGCCATGAGCAATCCCGCGTATAATTAAAGTATCCTCGTGCATATGAACGGAATTTATACGTTCGTTCGGTTGTTTCTTCCCCTTTTCATTCATTATTTGCTTGTGGCTTACTTTACCGCCACTACATGGCCTATGGTGATGTTCCTCGCTTCGTTGTTGCTATTTGTATATAGTCATAAAGGATTTGTTGCTGTACCAGTCATTTATTGACATTAATTGGCAATGACATTTGCATTTGACTGATTACCATTGTTGTTCTCAATGTTTTGTTGCTATAGTTTGTTTATGTTGTTGTTACTGTTTTAGCTTTAGCTGGATTTATGAGTGTGTATGTATTAATATATGCTGCTATTGTTGCATATTAAAAGGATTTAATTTATACATTTCGGTTTTGGAGTCGCATTTTTTGATATTTATTTTATATGTATGTATATATATTTGGATCATAAAAGTCTCAGTAGTGGATGCTTATTTACCTATTATTGAATTTATTTGTTGTAATTGTTGATTTTTGCATGCATGATTCAGTTATGCTTTTGGAATTTTGTATGCCTGCTAGTTAATTATCGCTTGTGAGCAAATAAAAAAATATCATTAATGTTTAAGTGGATTTTGATAAGCAGTCGAACAGTATTTATCAAATAAATATGTTTGTATGCGCGCTTTCAGTAAATTGGTTTGTGTGTGCCTACCATTTGGTTGCCACGGACTCGAAATCTCTGAGAATATGAAACATCACACAAAAGTTCTTTCGAACAGCGCAGACAATGACAAACATAAGAAAGTTTCCCGAAAAAACAGAGTCCGCATAAAACTAATATACATATATTCAATTAAACATATAATCGAAATTTTTCACTTCCACGCATATCATGAAGCCTTCAAAGAGCAAAATTTTGTATACTGATAGTTCTTTACACCTGAAAATAGTTCATTTTTAAAAACAAGAGTTCGAAGAGTTCGCGATTTTTTGTGGTGGAAATAATCATCCGAATGAGTCGACAAAGTTTGGAGAACAAATTTCAAGAAACCGATTCTGTTGGGGATAGGAAGAGGACTGGCAGCCCAAACACTGGAGGTTCTGTTGAGAATATTCTGCTTTGGCGCAAAGTGCTGATGAAGATTCAACATATTTCGATCAAAAATAGTGAAATCTGAAAGAATCTCAATTTGTAAATGTTTAATATTAAACCAACATCTAGGTGCGTCTTTTAAAAGACTCTTTAGATTGTAATTACGAAAAAGGATGTCTCTCAGATCAACTTTGCCGAAGAGAGTACTAGTACAGAGGGTCGAACTTTTTTTCACGGGGGTTAAAACTATTCCACCTCGCCTGAAAGTGTAATTCATTTAAGGAAAATATCATAGGAATAAAAAACGGCATCAAATTAAATTTCCATTCGAAAACTTGTACAGTAAAGTTTAACGAGGACTTTTCATAGTCGAACTAGCGAACACCCGCCCGCTCCGCTGGTCGTCTTTAAAAAAATCTAGATTAATTAATTAAATTAAGCGGAAAAATACTGTGTGCTTTTTATAAAAATTCTCGCGCATGAATAGTAATGAAAGAAGTTTTGAATAGTAGTAGCAATTAAATAACGTTTGATGTGATTTACTTTATTACTTTTTTTATTGTAATGCTCTTTGGTATACAATATTCTTCGTTTTTCCATGCGTTGTTGAATAAATGAACAATACCGATGGCTTACCAACTCTTGAGCATGAAACATAAAGATGGCCATGAGAAAAACGTGGGTATTCTAAATCAATACCACAAATTGATAAAGTTTGGCCTTGTTGATATTATTAGTAATCGCGAATGCAAGGCGAACAGGAAATTGAAGACGTTTGAATTCAAACGGCATATCCGATGGTATCATTGGTATTCGCGGTATTAAAACGTCTTCACCAGAGTATTTTCCATTCAAAATTGTTGCTTCAATGACGTTATTCATCAATCTATTAACTGTTAATCGAGTGCCATTACATAGTCGTGGTTGATTTATGTTTCTCAACATAATAATCGGTGCTCCTATTTTCAAGTTTAGCATGTGTGGCGGTAATCCAGGTAAATCAAGGGAATTCAAAAATTCAGTGGGATAATTTACAATATCATCTTGATTTGTAACAGTGTCAACGGATCGATTTGTTTGTTCTGGACTTGGTATGTTAGCCAAAATAGCCGCATTCATTTCATTCACATTTTTATTTTTGCCAGTTATGATGGCTCGTTCACTAAGCCAATCATGATTTTTGTAATTTTGAGGCAAATTTGGGAAAATACTTTGAATTAACTGTTCTTTCGTTTGACTTATTTGACAAAAGTTTGGTTGTAAAGTTATTAAGCCAGTTAAATTATCGAATATCCAATAATTGCAGTGAAAATTCAGCAGCTGATGGATCATTTTGCATTTGAACACGTACATTTGTAGTTAGTTTGAGTGTTTGAACATGTCTCCACAAATATGATGATTTCAAACATGCAGCCAATTCATCTGCTACAGTTGCTCGAGGAATAACAGGCAGTGTTTGTCTAAAATCACCTGCCAGCAGCATTAAGGCACGACCAAACATTTCATTTTTACAACGTAAATCTCGTAATGTCCTGTCAAGCGCTTCCAGTGCTTTTTTATGTGCCATCGTGCACTCATCCCATACAATTACGAGTGCGAAAAAGAGGAGAAGGAGAAGAGAACTGTTCTATTCCCCTCCGCTTTAACCCAGCTATGTGTTCAGGTGCAAATGACTTTTTTGCGTGAAGTCTGATATAAAATAAGTTCTATTTACTCTTCTTAAATTTATATAAACTTTTCCAGGCGAAGTAAAAAAACTGACATATATTTGCTTCAATCGTATATTCGTGAGTACACAGGTAATACGTAAATATATGAATGATTTAGGTAATATCTCATATTAGCATAACCTTTCTGCAAAAAATTAAGGAAACGATCACCAATCACGCCGGCAATGATATAATGAATTTTTCACTATAACTGACTTCAGATTAACGTTTATATTATATAATAAGCGTATATGTAACATTTAAAAATTTTTTTAGATTTTTGTTTTTAAATTTTTAATAATAAGTGGTCTTCTTATTCTTCTTTCTCTTCCTCTTCCTGTAGCTATTCCTTTTCCTCTTCCATCTTCAGCTCCATCTCCTTTCTTTATCCCGGAAACGGGCAGTAAAAATTACTTCACTTAAAAGCTTTCATCAACAGCTTCCATCTGATACCCTTATTGTACAAACACATCCAAGGGTACCTTGGTCCACCTTTTCGGTTATATCTCGAGACCCTGGTCACTCAGAGATCTAAAAAATACTCTGTATTAAAGCACTCATCAGTAGCTTTGATTTGATACCCACAATGTAAAAACACATCTTAGGGTTACCCGGGTCCTCGTTTTGGCCTTCGGCAGCGCCACCTGGTGGCGAGTGGAATCAATAAGCATATTATACTAACCTTCACCGTGGAAAAATATATATATATATACCAAATTTCATAATAATCGGCCCAGACACACACGACCAAAATGTATTCAATTCTAATGAATGCTACGTGCGGTACAAAAAATACGTGCGACAAATAGCAAAAACACTCTCACTTAACCGACGCACTGCACACGCACGCATTATCAGATTTCAACCAAACTTCACAGAAACCTTTGCCAAAGCAACACCAACAATGTGTGAAACTTTCATTGTTTTCCTTACACGCGTTGCTGAGATTACCCCGGACAAACGCACACTTTTTTTCGGCTTAATTTTTATAGATAGGTATATTCAAAGCTACAGTTATAGATATTAAAAATATTGTAATTGTTTCTGGTATAAACGCCCAGTTCACAAGCGCGACTTGAGCCTGTCAATGTTGCCATTTGCATTCCGCTTCAAATTATATAACCATTTGCAACCAATGGCTCTTTGTCCTGAGGCAGAACGATGAACGACCATGCATAATTCTTGATTAGAGCTTTATATTCCTTCTGCATGAAATCTTCCCATTGCTCCGAATCCATTGTTAAAAAGCTTCAGCAACGTTTTGCAAGATTTTTACATCTTTTGTTTTTAGCGAGTATAAAATATTTTGCTCCTTTCTGCGACGTTCACGCTTTCCAATACGAACTAATTTAGGCCTCCAGCGACTTACGCTTTTGGGCTCCATTGTACCAGAGACCATTTCAGCGGTAACCTCTTCATTCGAGTGAAATTTTTTACCGGCGAGCATTTTTCGCAGACCTACAGTCAGTAGTCGCTGGGAGCCAAATCTGGCGAAAACGATGGATGTGGGAGCAATTCGAAGTTCAATACATGTAGTTTTGCATTTGTTTTGATTCGCTTGTGACACGGAGCGTTGTCTTGAAAGTGAGCAAACACGGCTTTCACTTTGCATAGAGCTTTCTCATAGTCAAATGCTCATGCAATTCATCTTTTGATAGATTTACGATGTCAGTGAGTTGACAACTTCATTTTTCGATCATTCAAAACGATTTTGTGGATTTTTTGGTATTTGGACGTTCACTGCGTTGTGCATCATCAGTGTCTCTACGACCACGCTTCAAGTTAGTACACCATCGTTTATATGTAATTGTTTCTGATAGATCGGAGCCCCTGACTTTTCCAGCCATTGCTTCGCTTTTGAAAATAAAAAAAGTAGCGTCACTCTTAGCAGAATAACTTACAAACTAATGAATAGAATATCGTGAAATTTTAACAGCTGTCTTTTTAAGGTTAGTACTAAATGAAAAAGAGGTGAAGGCAATAAAACTAGTGCCATCTATGTTTCAGTCCATGTGTTAGCAAGCACTTTTTCGTTCCTCCTACAAAATGCTAAAAATTGCCTGCGTTGCTCCATTGGGCTTAGTAATTTTCCCGCATACGTCATCCAGCCAATTGAATAAATTCCGCCGCTCATAATAAAAACTTTCTTGTATCTATTAGATATTTCAAAGGATTTAATTGTTTTTGCAAAGGTACAATAATAACAATAACCTATTAGAGGTCCACAAACGTCAAGCAATGTAAAACCAGAGTTCTGATGAGACTTGAATGATGTTTATTGTATGAAAGTTCGCACAGGAATATTTTATAATGTGATCAGAGAATTTTCTCCAAATTAAAATTTTTTACATTTAAACAAATGGATGTATTTTACATTGCTTCTTCTTCTTCTTAATTGGCGCTAACAAAGCGCGCCAGTCGTTTCTTTCTCGTGCTAACCGGCGCCAGTTGGACACACCAAGTGAAGCCAAGTCCTTCTCCACCTGATCTTTCCAACGCAGAGGAGGCCGCCCTCTTCCTCTGCTACCACCAGCTGGTACCGCATCGAATACTTTCAAAGCCGGAGCGTTTGTATCCATTCGGACGACATGACCCAGCCAATGTAGCCGCTGGATCTTTATTCGCTGCGCTATGTCTATGACGTCGTAAAGCTCATACAGCTCATCGTTCCATCGTCTGCGATATTCGCCGTTGCCAACGTCCAAAGGTCCAAAAATCTTCCGCAGAATCTTTCTCTCGAACACTCCAAGCGTCGCTTCATCGGATGTTGTCATCGTCCAAGCTTCTGCGCCATACGTTAGGACGGGCATGATGAGAGTCTTGTAGAGTGTTAGTTTTGTTCGTCGAGAGAGGACTTTACTGCTCAGTTGCCTACTTAGTCCAAAGTAGCACTTGTTGGCAAGAGAGATTCTACGTAGGATTTCAGGGCTGACATTGTTATCGGTGTTAATGCTGGTACCTAAATAGACGAAGTCTTTTACAACCTCGAAATTATAACTGTCAACAGTGACAGACACGAGTGCGCCGACTCTTTGTTTGAAGACAGGAGGTACTTCGTTTTGTCCTCGTTCACCACCAGACCCATTCGCTTTGCCTCTTTTTCCAGTTTGGAGAAGGCAGAACTAACAGCGCGGTTGTTAAGGCCGATGATGTCAATATCATCGGCATACGCCAACAATTGTACGCTCTTATAAAATATTGTGCCTGAGCGATTAAGTTCTGCGGCTCGTACGATGCTCTCCAACATCAGGTTAAAGAAGTCACACGACAGTGAGTCACCCTGTCTGAAACCTCGTTTGGTATCAAACGGCTCGGAGAGTTCCTTCCCAATTCTGACGGCGTTGCTGGTGTTGAGCAACGTCATCTTACATAGCCGTATTCGTTTTGCGGGGATACCAAATTCAGACATCGCGGCATACAGGTAACTCCTTTCCGTACTGTCGAATGCAGCTTTGAAGTCGACGAAAAGATGGTGTGTGTCAATTCTCCTTTCATGGGTCTTTTCCAAGATTTGGCGTATTGTGAATATTTGGTCGATGGTGGACTTTCCAGGTCTGAAGCCACACTGATAAAACCCAATCAGTTGGTTGGTGGGCTTCAGCCTTTCACACAATACGCTCGCTAGAACCTTATAGGCGATATTTAGAAGACTAATCCCGCGGTAATTGGCACAAATTGCAGGATCGCCCTTCTTATGGATTGGGCAGAGCACACTTAAATTCCAATCGGCAGGCATGCTTTCATCCGAACATATTTTGTATAGGAGCTGATGCATGCACCTTACCAGCTCCTCGCCGCCATGTTTGAATAGCTCAGCCGGCAGTCCGTCGGCGCCCGCGGTTTTGTTGTTCTTTAGCCGCGTTATCGCTATTCTCACCTCGTCATGATCGGGTAGCGGAACGACAATTCCGTCGTCAACGATTGGGGCATCGGGATCTTCACATTCTCGGTGACATGCGCAGCTGTCATTGTTTAATAGGTTCGAGAAGTGTTCCCTCCATAATTTAAGATTGCTCTGTACGTCAGTCACCAGTTCGCCGTCTTTGTTCTTACAGGAAAACGCCCCGGTCTTGAAACCTTCTGTAAGCCGCCGAACTTTCTGGTAGAATTTTCGGGCGTTGTTCCTGTTGGCCAGCATCTCAAGCTCTTCGCACTCACGTATTTCGGCCTCTCGTTTCTTCTTTCGGATAATACGTCTCTCTTCCTTTTTCAGCTCTCTGTAGCGATCCCACATGGCTCGCGTTGCGCCCGATCGCAGCGTGGCTCTATAGGCGGTATCCTTTCTTTCTGCGGCAGCATGACATTCCTCGTCGTACCAATTGTTTTTTCGGGTTCGCCGGAATCCGATTTCTTCTTCGGCGGCGGTACGTAGAGAACGAGAAATGCTGCTCCATTGCTCATGCATGCCGGTTTGTTGGGCAGTACTCTCTGAGAGCAGGAGTGTGAGTCGAGTGGCGAATCTTCTGGCTGTCTGTTGCGATTGCAGCTTTTCGATGTCGAACATTCCTTGCGTAGGTACAATAGATGCACGTTTTACATTGCTACTGTGTACTATATACCAAAGTATAGGTACCAGAAAGTATATACATTCTAACACAGGCATATATTGGCGAGGCCTATACGACCACCAGTCATAAAGCCGCTTCCTCGAAAAACTGCTTCACTTGGAGCCATTCAAAATTTATTTTCCCCCTTTTTTCGTATATATACACCTAATTCTCTTTTTACACGATAGATACGTATTTGAAGAAGTCGAAGTGTTCATAAATAAATGGGTGCAACGGTATACCGAAATTAAAACGCTAATGACTTCTCCGGAACAAGGCACCAAAAAAATACCTCTCTAAAGCAAGATCAGAATTTCATTGATTTGTTTGTGACAAAGTTGAACTTATCGTCTCGCGAAGCTGGCATTAATATAACCAAAGACAAGATTCGAGGACGTTTATGTGCAGAAGACCTCAAATTCCGGAGAATATTGAAAAACAAAAACGTTGCTCTCACACATTAAAAAAAGACTTGCATGGGCCAGGTCAAATTCAGAACGGAATTGGGCAAGCTTAACATGAATGAAGGTAAATATTCCTCTTTTAGTTACATACGACGGTCCTGATGTACTGCTGATATTCGACCACTTCAACGAACTGACCAAAAAATGTCGAGTTAAGGTTCATGTCTGCGGCTGCTTCTCCGCAAAAGGATTTTGCCGTTTATTTGCGTGTTCTGCCAATCTGAATGCAGTTTTGAGGAATAAAACGTAGCAAAAGGCATTATTCTCGTCAGCTGCGAAGATGTTTGGAAGAATTAGCACACCTCGTATTTTACAAGAAAACAACGTTACCAACACCGAAGATGTGTCATTATTATAATGACTATTTTTTTGATTTTATTGATACAATGCAGCTTGTTAGAATCGAATGAGTCTCACGGTTATGGTGGTCACGTTTCTATTACACAGACTGTACATATAATGAGTTGCAATGGGCAGTTTCATAAAATAAAAGCTATTGCCTGGTACAATTTGTCAAAACAAAATGCTTTAAAATCATTTGTGTTTACACAATATTTCTTCACAAATTTTATAGGCAATAATAAAACCTCAAAATGACCACAACAAAACGTAATTGTTTAATACTTTTGTACCAAAAGTTGTGTTCGTATATCGAGGCCTAGTAAAAAATGCCATTTACTCCCATTGTGTTTGCGGTCAGTTTTCTCTAATATTGCCCGCTATAAAATTGTTCCATTAATTCAGTGGCCTGTAGAGTAAAAAATGAAAACGGTTGTGTCTTTCTAGGCTACCTGCACACCTGGGCTGGGTGAGATCACGTGCAGTTATAATGGCAGCTAGTGTCCTTTTCTCCTATGAATGAAAGAAATCTTGAATGGAAAGTAAGAATTACAAACACTTTTGTTTGTTTGAAACAAGAAAACATTGCTGTCATTGCTTTTTTTCTTCTTTTTTGTATAACTATCCTTGATATTCCTTTGAGTTTTATTTCGTTTATGTTTCAGTTGACTTTTTTAGCGCGAAATGAAAGTAAAATAATCGTAGAGTCCCTTAGCAAATTCAAAGAAAATTTTGTGCTCAAAATAAGCTCGCGGATAACAAGGAAAATTATGTATTTTAGGAAAAGCCTTCCCTTTCCACAAAAAGTTGTTTTGTAATTCGAAAGGTGACCTAATTGCAGGGGTTATGAACTACTAACCAGCTCTGTCGCGATCTGAATGGCAATTCACGGAACTCGAGCTTAGTGAAAGTGTAGCCAGGAGTTGAAAATAGAAGTGAACAGAAGAAAAATACTTAAGTAATTACTCGTAAGTGAGTTGAGTTTAAGCAGCTACCAGCCATTCTTTCGAATACGATTGAACAACTGAGCAATAAAGCCGCGGGAACTGATATTCTACCTGCTGAGCTATTCAAATACATTGACAGCGAGCCAGCAAAGTATTTACGTATAGGCATCAACTGCCAAGCTGGATATGATTGGACGAACAAAAGCTTGCCGTAATTAATTTAAGTATTGCCTGAATGATCCATTAGATCCTTCTTGCGGATTATGGGGAAACTACACTTTTACGCTGCCTCTTAGTGACAAATGGCTTTTATGCGAAACTTTTTCTTGGCAAAAATACACTCGTAGATTTGTCATTGCATTGCCTACCGAGTTGCATGTGCACAGTGAGCATCGAGCCCGATTCAGCCTAACACTAATTCTCGGACGCCCTATAAAAACTTATAAGGGAACTTGGCAGAAAATGAAGTGGGCCAGCCAAAATAACATGTGTACGGTTTCAAACATTTTATGTATAGGTAGATATCGGGCGTTGTTTTAGCTGCTTGAGAACTATCGATATCGATGACTATAATTTGACAATTGAGAATGGCAAACTGTAATTACATTTCTGTTCAGTATAATTTGGCAAGTCATCAAGAATCGTTTAACGCCAGAATAACGCTTTCAAATTGTGGAAATTTACTTTGAAATAAATAAATCTATTACGAGCACTGACGGCATCATCAGTCCTTATTTCTTTCGAAATGAGGAAGGAGCTGCTGTTACCATTCAACGGCGAGCGCTATGGAGCCATGCTGACTAAACTTTTGTTTTCAAAAATTAATCAGCTGAAAATAGACGACATTTGGTTCCCATTCCAACAAGACGGCGCAACTAGCCCTACTGCGTGCTTAACAATCGTTTTATAGCAATTTTCAAGTCACCGTTGACGCCATACGGCCAGATTTATTGGGAAGAGTAGTCAATAATTGGGCTGACCAAATGGACTATATAACTCATAGCCGGATATCATATTCAAAAACTCGAGAAATCCGCCTAAGCAAAGACATCAATTGACCTCCAAGAAGTTTCCCAGAGACGGAACAGGGTTAAGCATGGAATCGGAATTCGATTGACGGAAGGGGCCAGCGGTGGAAGTCATTTGAAGGCGATTGTGTTTCTTGTTTAATGGCAGTACAAGAAATACATTAAAAAATACATATGTATACAGGTATAATATCGTTATAGCCGAAATAAATGAAATTTCCAACGCTAGATGTACCACCATTGCCTAGCTGTCTCTGACAAGAGTGAAAATACAAAATACTTTATCAATTTAGTATTTTTCTAACTAATGTAGGCGTTCACGATGAACCAGGAATATACACTTTTAAGTAGGTTTTGATGTGTTGTGCTTATGTTTGCAGATGCAGGGCATCCAATGGCACAGTTAGGTTTAAAATTTTTAATTTCTCTCTAACTGCTGAGTGTGTTAGCTTCGTTATTCGAGCGGTTTATTTAGTCACGATGTGAAGATGATTCGTGTGTAACTGCTCGTCGTAGATTTTGTTCACGTTACAATATTCGACATTTACATGATGCCCAAAGTGAAGATTTCATTTGTTCATGAATGCGAAGGTTCCGGGCAACAAGTTCGGTGGCAAACAGCACATGATCGGCTGGCGTGCAAGCGGACATCGAATGAAATGAAAACATTGGCAACATCGACATCAAATGACACTACAATTTTGCGCTCTAATCAATGTCAATCCGTGCGTAAGAGAGCGCCTGCTCTGGGACTTTCAAAACTTATCGTGCATGAAATATTGAAGAAGGATCTTAGACTTTGCCCCTTCAAAATTCAAATTGGGCAAGCACTTAAGCCCAATGAGTACAATTTCTACGATAATGTTGGAACGATTTCGTATAGTAAACACCATCTTTTGAAATAGATTTTCATTTAAATGGAAATGTAAATAAGCAAAATTGCCGTTATTGGTCACCTAAAACATAGAACCCATCACCAAAACCTCAACAGCAGCTTCATAGTCCCAAATCGAGGTTTGGTGTGTATTATGTATTTTGAAAATTGTCGCGAGCAAATTCTGAATGAATATTTTCTGTCAGTAATGAGAGAGCAGCCTTTTTTCAGTACAAACACATGGCTTTAGTAGGATGGCGCCCCACCGCACACGGCCAGACATACCACGGAGATGCTGCGTGACTTCTTCCCTAATAAGCTGATAAGCAGTTTCGGTAACATATCCTGACCACCCAAGTCGCCCGATCTTACCGCTGTGGACTATATTCTGTGGGGATACTTCAAAATTAAGTCTATGAAACTCAGTGATCATCTCAACACTGAAATACACTAAAATATCGTTTGCGAGGTTGATGACATCTTGACATCACTTATCCGGTGCATGGTTCGAAGTACGAAGGCCAGGTTTTTGCAAATATACGACGAGTGCCTTTTATTTGGCAGAATTTGGCAACCCTGGTGTTGCAATCTGGCAACTGACAGCTGTATCGCAAAGTTTGACATTTTTTGGCTTTTACGTACTCAGAACGTTTTGAAATACCAGCGCTATTTGTGTTGTTTACAGTAACTTAAAGGATTCATCTCGGTCCAAAAATGGAATTAAATCGTGAACATTTTCGTGCGATTATTTTTTACAACTTTCGACGTGGATTAACTCAGCAACATTGCATGGATGAACTTAATTCATTTTTTGGCGATGAAGCTCCATCAAGGACCAGTGTTTATCGATGGTATGGTGAACTCAATCGTGGTCGTAGTTCACTCCAAGACGAATTTCGTGAAGGTCGTCCAAAATCAGTTGTTGTTCCGAAAACCATTGATGCTGTGCGCGAACTGATATTGCAAGATCGTCATGTGACCTATCGTGAGATTGAGACAATCTTAGGAATTAGTGGGACCAGCATACATTCAATATTGCATAAACATTTGACTGTCAAAAAAATTTGTTCGCGTTGGATCCCACACAATTTTCAATCGCTCAAAAAAAGGCTCGTGTCGATTGGTCGAATGAAATGTCAAAAAATACGATCGGGGGGCTTCGAAATACGTCTATGATTTTCGACACCTGAAGAAGCGGTTGCGGCATTCAGAATGCATGTTTTGGAGGTACCTCATTCAGAGTGGGAAAAGTGCTTCGACAATTGGTTCAAACGCATGAAAAAGTGTATAGATCTTCATGGAGAATATTTTGAAAAACAATAAAGTGATTTTCGATGATTAAAATTTGTTTTTGTACTCTAATCCCGACATATGAAAGGCACCCCTCGTATATATACATATAATTGGTGCGTGCACCCGTTTTGGGTGTTTGGCCGACCTCCTCCTCCTATTTACGGTGTGCGTCATTATGTTGTTCCACAAATGGAGTGACCTACAGTTTCAAGCCGACTCCGAGCGGCAGATATTTTTTATGAGGAGCTTTTTCATGGCAGAAGTAGACCCGGAGGTTTGCCATTGCCTGCCGAGGGGGTACCGCTATTAGAAAAGACTTGTTCTTCATTTTGGTCTTTCACATACTCATAGGCAAAATATGGTCGAATGAAAGTATGCCCTGCGGCCGGCATCTCAGCGGCATCTCAGCGTTCTGTATCCAGGCCACAAGAAAGGTGACCCCACGATATCGCAGTATCACATACAAGGTCCTATCAAGCGTACTTTGTGAAAGGCTGAAACCCCTCATCAAAAAAACAGATTGGGTCTTATCAGTGTGGTTTCAGGCCTGATAAATCTACTATCGATTATCTGGCTTTGCCGGATGACCCTAATAAACACGACCCTTGGCACGAAAAAAAGGCTGCATCAATCATGACACTGAGTCCTGGATATTGACGAACAACAATGGGCGGTTATTAAGAGCTTTCGAGACAAAAATGTGTTGCAAGATCTTTGGTCCAGTTTGCGTGAACGATGCATAAGATGGAACAACGAGCTGTACGAGCTCTACGCCAACATCGACATAGTAAAGTGCATTACAATTCAGAGGCTGCGCTGGCTAGGTCCCGTTGAGCGAATGGACCACAACGCTCCTGCAAAGAAGGTGCTCTTTTCGAAATGCAATGGCGGAACTCGTAAAAAAAGACACTCTCATCCGCGTTGGAAAGACCAAGTCGAAGACAGCCTGACTGTCCTTTGTGTTTCTAACTGACATCTGACAACTGACTTTTTGGTTAAGGCCAAGATCGACCATCGATTGTAGTTGCCAGCTAATTAAGTAAGTAAATAATTATTTCCTAATTTAGCTTTTTATTTCTAATTCTGCCACTAGGCACCCTGTATCAAATTGAAAATATAAACAATTTATATTTGGCTTGGTTGCATAAGCTACAGTAACGCAAAGAAGTATAAGTAGCCACTCAGCTTACAATAAAAATTCTCTTCCAACTACACTTCATAGAACAAACGAATTCCAACAGTGACAATTACTTAGGCCATTCATTCACACTTTACGCTCATACTTCAGACCCTTCACACCATACAAAATCAATTCTTTTCAACCAACAAATATTCCAAAGGGACCAATTTTATTCATTACCAGAATTTTTGTTAGCCAAACAATTTCACTCCACACGCCACCACACTTTTATTTTTTGCCAACGATCCTTTAGTTTACATTTAGTGATTGATTTGTGTGTATGTGTATGCCATTTTTCGGTTTTTCGTAACTTTTGTCAAATATTTTATTGATCTTCTGTGTTGAATTTTGTCAAATCCAAAATCACAGTCACAAAGACGCAGCGCTATTTTTGTTTTTCTTACTCGCACTTTCATTCATTGATCTCTGAGCACTTCAGCCGTAGTGAAACTCTTTTGTTATCCCTAGCAAGGATGCCTGCTTGTATGCTATAATAGGGCGAGTCGGGCATGTCGTCGGTTTGTCTGGCGTTGTCTGGTGTTGTTTGCTGTTGTCGTCTTACAATGCCGGCAATTCGTCGAAAATCCGATAATACAAGACTTTTCTTACATAAAATCCAGCTAATAAAATAATAGCCTTTAAAGATTATGAATTGTCCTTTTTATTTGGCTGCTCTCTTTTATCTTGAGACTTACGCTTTTGTTAATGATAGAGTGATTGTCTAATCGATTCGTGGCTGAGCGTAGATGTGAATGGGCAAAAGCATTAATGCCAATGTGTGATCGTGCGCGCAGCCACTTATACGCTTATGTATGTAACTTTTCAAATTGGGCAGCAACGATCGCAGCGGTGGTCCTTTGTATTTTGATAATATTTTATCACATGTTAAGTGGCTATAAAATGTCAAAAAGTCACCACCGATCCACACAGCCGTATAGCCATACAGCTCTTCATACTGTTTGCAGCCTAACTAGTGATATTTTGTTTTGCATGTATTTGTGTCTGCCCGTCAATTTGGCGTTAATTGTGTAATTTTACAATTTTCTTTGGAGGAGGGTTCTTCGAGCGTATCGGCTACCAATGCAACTGCCGCCCGTGCGTTGGCCATTTTATGCCCTTTGCGCCCATTTGTTTTCGGTTTCTGTTTAATTGACATTGAAATTTGTGTCCCGTTCCATTTTTTCTGAATAAAATTGCAGAAAATAGTAAATCTTTAGAATCTTTTGCGATTTTTCCCATTTATTTATGCACTTGAATTGTTGCGCCTTTTGAGTTTTTTAGTTCGAAGTTTTCTTTTATTTTTTGTTTTTTTTTTTAATATAGTTTGAAATTCTTTTATTTTTAATTTTTTGCTTTTTTTTTTATTTTGCAGCTGCACTTAGCGATGTTGCAAAATTCCATTTCATTTTATTAATGCATCTGTTGGGGCGTCTGCTGGTCTCGTGCGTCCCTTACACTACACATAGATTGCAAGTTGTCCATTTCGCATGTTTCCTTTAATTTATTACTATCGAGTCCACAAGAGCTGATCCTTAAGATTTGTTCATTTTTGTAGTGTTAAGTAGTTTTTTGTGTGTTTCGGCCACTTCCGTTACAATGCCTTTTTTTGGTATTTTTCTGCTTAATTAATTTGCTTTGTCTTTTCTCACAAGCGATTAAACACATTCGGGTGGATCTGTAAGTGATATTCACAAATACGTAAACTGTTTGCCATCGGGATTCTTTCATGAACACGTGTATATGTATTTGCCATGAATTCTCTAGTAGGCATTTTCATTGTTTCCATAAATACCTACGCATAAGGCATGAATGCATGAGAAAGGTTCTCTATTATTGAAGTCTGGGCTAAATGGCTTACATTTGCATATTATGAATATAAATGAATTGTAATATTTTCTAACAAAAATAAGAAAACTCGTATTGTTGCTTCAATTTGAATGTAACTGTAGCTCTCTGAGCCGGATATACTCGTACGTATTTATGTATGTAGCTCAAAGTACGCCTTACAATAGGATTCGGAAATCCGACTTCGTAGTAAGTAAATAAAGCTAAGAATGACGGACATGAGATAAACAGTTACTTCGGAAAATCTTTGTATGTATGAATATTTCTGCGCAATTAAGTGCATGGAAAATTAACATTAAAAAATTACTATGAAATCAATATTTTTGGCAACCCAAAACTTGAGTATACCCCTTTAAAATCCGAATGCTATTAAAATAAATTTAGTTAAGCAAAACCTATTATATTATGCCTGATACTGTATTTGCACATATGTAAGTAGATACATCTGCTGGAAAGATTCCAACGGTAAATGCGGACAAAGTGCACTGAAAAAAGCGGTGTCACAAACCCGGTGCTTCTTGCAGGATGCGATTTTCCAAATATTTGGAAGTTACAAAAATTAGTACCGGTCCAAAAAATTCAGGCGCTTGTTCACCCACTGAATATCGTCCACTATGCATACTGGACTCGATCTGCAAACTGTTTGAGCTTTTTATCAAAAACTGACTGCCAACATATATAGATGAACACCTGTCAAGTAACCAATTTAAGGGAAAGCGATCTACCACAGATAGCGATTGAGATCGTAAAACCAATTTCCGAAAAGGGCAATTGATGGGGGCTGCAAAAGAATACTGTCTGGTGGTCACTATAGATGTTGAAAAGACGTTCAACAGTGCTAGATGGATGGATATCCAGATGCTGCATTATAACAATCGCTGACTACAAAGCCACATCTGGTGTGCAACTTGGATCCATGGTAGGTCCTCTTCTGTGGATCATGTACGACGGCACCGCGGCCTAATTCACAAAATTACTAGTTTACTGCCTACGAATGTACACCTCTTGCTGCAAAACTATATCACTAATAGAGAATTTGTTGTAAAGCAAAAAGATTTTTTCTCTCGGCATTGTAGAATAGACGCTGGAGTTCCACAAGGCAGCGTTCTGGGCCCTATTTTACATGTATTATACACATCTGATATGCCAACGACGAGCCAAACAATGACATCAACATTTGCCGATGATACTGCAATACTTTGCACTCACACAGACCCAAAAGTAGCAACGTCTATATTACAAAGGCATATACTTGAAACAGAAGTATGGCTTAAAAACTGGAGAATAAAGGTTAATGAAACCAAGTGCGTGCATATTACTTTTTCTCTAAGAAAAGAAACTTGCCCTGCAGTTACAATAAATGGTCAGAATATACCACAGCAAAACGAAATAAAATATCTTGGAATTCACTTAGATAGAAGACTCACATGGCGGAATCATATTGAAAAGAAAGTGTCGACTATCAAGCTTAAAATGAAAAGCCTATATTGGATGCTTAACTCGAAATCAGCATTAACTCTAGAGTACAAAGTGCTACTATATAAAGCCATGCTAAAACCAATATGGACATATGGTATAGAAATGTGGGGAACGGCTACGCCCTCAAATATCGAAAAACTTCAGAGAGTGCAATCTAAAGCCTTGCGGATAATCACGGGAGCGCCATGGTATATAAAGAACGTTAACATTCACAGAGATATTTGCATACCTCGTGTAGCCGATGAAATAGTACGGTTGAGCAAAAAATACCTACAAAAGCTAGAAGACCATCCCAATAAACTAGCGCGAAATCTACTTTTAGATGAAGGTCACACAAGATTGAAAAAAAAAGAGACATCTTCAAGTCTGCAGTATCTTAATGATCTCATCTCACGCGAGAGTCCCTCCACAACTTCCTCCAACCACATCTATCACATTCGAAACAAAAACAAAAAAACAACATCATTTTCACAATCGACATGAGAGACAACGGAAGCTCTAGGGGAGACTGGAAACTAGGCCTTTCCGGCTCCCAGCTACGAAGAATCGGAGACTGGAAACCCGTCCTTTTCAGCTCCCAACTATGAAGAATTGGAGATTCACAACCGATTTAATCATAGTATAAATATATGTTCATTTGAGCAAATAATTCGTTTCTTAGCACTGGCAAGGAAACATATTACTCTAGTATATAAGATTTGTAAACTTATTGTTAGTTTCTTATAAAAGAAAGATTCAATAAATAAAGAAAAATGGAAAAAAAAAAATGTACGACGGTATTCTGCGGCTCAAGGTACACAAGAGAGCATCATTACAGAAAAAATAAAGCAATTTGTGATAGCTCACACGACTAAATAATCATGTCAACAATCTAGCGTCTAGCTTACTACGGCTGAATTCTTCTCTAAGTGAATTAAGAGGCACAACGGTAGCAGACATTATTGTAAATGCTTCTTAAAACATAGTCCAGTCATTATAGTAAGTTCGCCTCGGAATTCCAGATACGCAGCTGTAAGTCTGTAAATACTTGTATATTGACACCCTAAAAGTTGTCTCAAAACCTACATATGTTAGGGTGCACGCAACTATTAAAAAGGTCACCACAATCGGGCTTTTGCGCTTATTTTGTAAATATCTCATTTCCCATGGGTTTTTTGCTATTTGTATTTATTATCAATATTGTATATAGAATTCTCTACAAATTTTTAATACGGTGTACCGTTTTCGAAATAGAGGGCGGAGAGCGCGTGGTCAGAGGATCACTTCAGGTCAACCGGTGCCTCCGGTCGAAAACGCGCCATTTATAGTTGAGGAACTATCAATAAATCAGTAATGATAAATATTTGTCAATTTTTATTAACTATCATATTATTTTTTATCACTTTCTTTTGCATTATCTATTCAATAATACTGATAACCGTTTCCTAAAATTAAAAAATAATTAAGGGAAAACTTAAATCATAATATAATTATATTCCCATTTACACTAATGACTCATGACATAGAAAATAATTAGGTGCATCTTCTTTAAAATCTGTAAATTTTAAAATTCTTCCACTACGTCAAAAATTATACCTGGGAATTATACGGGCCCCTATTATACACTACGGACCTTTCTATTTATAGCCAGTAGGGGCAGATGTTCAAATGTATTGTATAGTTACGACCG
Organism: Anastrepha obliqua; assembly: GCF_027943255.1. NCBI lineage: Eukaryota > Metazoa > Arthropoda > Insecta > Diptera > Tephritidae > Anastrepha > Anastrepha obliqua. The sequence continues at coordinate 125,524,318 of NC_072894.1, forward strand.
TCTTCTCTTTAATCCAGTTTGAATCGTAACCTGTTAACTACGGACGTATAATTTCAAGAACTATGGCTGATTTGTGTTTTCTATGTAATAAGTCAGATTCGGGAGGTGAATCGTTTATTGAAGTAGTGCGCGGTATGAAATCTCTACGAACTGCAAGTGTTGAACGAAACGATGGAAAAATTGATTATTTAAAATCAGTAACCTCTGTTAAAATGCATGAAAAGTGCCGAAGTGTTTACATTACTAAATACTGTATCCAAGCAGCAAAACGGAAACAAGAAGAAGGAGAAACTATAACTTCTCCATTAGTACTCCGTAAAAAACGAGGTGAAAAATATTCAAATCAACAAGTGCAGCTGCTCATCAACATTTTAAATGTGTATATTATCTAGTTCAAACTTGGTTAGGGCATGACTTAGAACCCCAGGTATGAGGTGTTTACCACCTGCTCCAGAAGATTTGCTAAATACAATTTTCTGCAACTGCAATGCAGGCTTGCAATGCTATTTAGCTTGTGGCCAATGTAATGGGCAAGCTTGTCTCAATGCTCTACCATATCAGAGCGACATTAACGAAGAGGGAACCTTTGACGCCGAAATCATGGAAGAACTTGAGACAAATGTCGTTGAAGACGATAATGAAGACCAGTTGATTAAAATTATAAATTGTAGTTTTTGTACCCTTTAATCCATTTTTTTACTTTTAATAAAAATAAATGTATTGAATAATATTTTTTAATAAAAAGATTAATTCATAATTTTTTTTTTTTTCATCATGTAAGAAGTTAATATTAAAATTAATTAGGTTAAAATTCAAATATATTTCCTATATTTTCATTAACCATTCTGAATTACATGTGCGGGTAAGTGTTGTTAAGTAAATTAACACTGAATAAAAAGTGGATAGGTTAGGAAAAAATCATAAAATATAATAGTTAATAAAAATTGACAAATATTTATAATCATTGATTTATCGATAGTTCATCAACTATATATGGCGCGTTTTCGACCGGAGGCACCGGTTGACCTGAAGTGATCCGGTGACCGCGCGCTCTCCGCCCTCTAACTCGAAACGGTTCACGGTATAAAAAAATTTGTTCAACAAAATTTGTAGAGAATTTTGTATTCTATACACAATATTGATAATAAATACAAATAGCAAAAAACCCATGGGAAATGAGATATTTACAAAATAAGCGCAAAAGCCCGATTGTGGTGACCTTTGACCTTAAAATTTAATAGTTGCGTATACCCTAACATATGTAGGTTTTGAGACAACTTTTAGGGTATCAATATACAAGTTTTTACAGCTGGGTATCTCGAATTCCGAGACTCTTACCTAATTTAACAAGTTAAATTATCAAATGCAAATTACTTATTAGTATCCTCTTATGTACATATATATATACGATAATTTAAATATATATGTACAGATGTTTGGTCGAGCTCTTCCTTCTATTTGTGGCGTGCGTCTTGATGTTGCTCCACAAATGGAGGGACCTACAGATTTAAGCTGACTCCGAACGGCAGATATTTTTATGAGGAGCTTTTTTGTGATGGGAATTCACTCGGAAGTTTAGCATTGCCTACCAAGGAGCGACTTGAGACTTACTAGAAAAACACTGTTTCTATTATTCTGATGTTTCATACACGGATATTCGAACATACGCACTTCCGAATGGTAGTCACGTACCAACGCATTTGGCTACGGCGGCCGCCATGCAATTCTACAACGCTTCTACAAAATGTTTAAGAATTGTTAATACAAAAAAAATCGTCAGGTTTCTGAATTGCGGAATACAAATATCGCGCAACAAGCTATAGAAGCGGCTCAGAGATGGCTAGGCGAGAAATGTTTAAGACTAGCTACCCATAAAACAGAAGGTCACGCTTAGAGTCGCTGCCAGTGGCAGACACGATGGGGCTGTGCAAAAAAAGCAGGGGGCTCACCGCCCCAAAATTGAAGCATGGCTCCAGAGAAAATTCGGAGAAGTAGACTATTACCTCACCCAAATCCTAAGTGGTCATAGCTGTTTTAAGGCGTATCTTTATCGATTAGGGCACGAAGGGACTCTATACTGCGAGCAGTGCACACCAGCGGAACTAGGCACTGCCGCGTGTCACTTCTTCCGAAGTCTAATGGCTGAACTGGAAGATAGCCTCGGCTGGAGCGTTACACCCAAGAATCTAGTGCCACTGATGCTGATGAGTCACGACACATGGAACAAAGTACAGCACATAGCTGCCAAAATGATGCAGCAACTTCGGCACAACGAGTAGTCAAGACGGAAACATGAATGCCAAGAAGGTACATATACCAGTGAACCTACTCAAAGTTGAAAATGAAGGTGAACTAACGATACCATACTTAAAAACTAACTTTTCTATGGTATGGGTAGAGACGTGGTAGGAGGGACAGATCCGATAGGAGTGGCACTCTCCTGAAATGATTTAGCAACGGGTGGTAAGAGGTAGATGCAACTTCAGAAGATTTTGCTTCCATAAAAACAGTTCGGGGGAAAGTCCCACTCTGAAGGGATTAGGCTTTCTACGCTTCCTCCTCATAATAAAAAATAGAAGACGAATTAAAGGAGATCGATTCCACATGAATCCATCCTATCCACGTATTTTGGCCGTTTTCTGAAAATTAGTTTATTTGTAGGTTTGAGCTTTATGAGAAGTAAACTGCAAAATTCTTTAAAAAAATGTTATGATTTTAAGATTTATTCAATATCTAAGAATTTGGTATGAAAATTATTATAGTCAAATATCTAAGGTTTTTAATAAATTTGCAAAGTAATATTGTTTTTTTTTAATTTTTTAGCACAAAACACATTTTGTTAAAAAAAATTTTGTGAGAAAATCTAAATCCCAAATCTTTTTCTGCCACTTTCTTTTCTCTCTTCTGCTAAGAAACGCTTGCAATTTCGTTTGTTTCTATGTGATTACGCTCCCTCCAATAGATTTCTTTCCGGCTTGTGGTCAGCGGAAAGCGGCTCACCAAAATCTTAATCACCCCTTTGGCCTTTCATAATTAATTTGCTATAGTTGTAGTTGTTAGTACCGCATGAAGACCAATCCATTGCATGCACACATAGAGGGTCTCCAAATTGCAAAAAAATGTTCACCCACCCTTTTTGGACTTTTAGAACATTATATCTCTTCGGGTAGCTAAAAACACCACCCTATGCTCCGACTAGGAGCGATAATATGTGAAGGGAGATATTTTGTTCTGCAGTGGTTCTTTAGCTCTTTTGTGTAGTTCTTTGTAGTAGTTCTTTAGCTCTCTAATGGTATCTAAAAATATACATTATTAAGGAATAAAACAAGAAAAACCATACTAAAAGATTTTGCTCAATAGTTTCCACACAAAATAATTTTTAATGATATGAAGTAGGAAATATTAGGTATGGGAATAAGTTTCCGCCCTCGTAAAAGAGATATTGTGTTCGCTCTAGTAAAATACTGGTGATTTGAAGGTGTTTCAAGCGTAAAGATCCCTTTTTATCTGACGTCAAAAATATCCACGTTTGTCCCGAAAAACAGCATTCGCTGGAAGTCATGCTTCATTATTACCTTTTAAAGAAATGTGCAACTGAAACGTGTCGTATATTGATTGATCAATATTTACGGTAATCACGATCCATGAAATAGAGTTTGTAAAGAGTGGTTCCGAGGCTTCCAAAGTGGTAATTTCGACGTGAGTCATAAAGATCGCGAAGGGACACCGAAAAAATACGAAGATGCTCAACTCCAACAAACTCGAACCCTGGATGATATGCCTAAAGAGTTGAATGTTGACAGATTAACCGTCGGTAAACATTTGCACACGATGGGAATGGTCCAGAAAGCAAGCAACTGGGTGCCACATGAATTGAAGGAGAGACATATGTGGAGACGTTTGGTGACGTGTGAGATGCTTCTTGAACGGCAGAAAAGAAAAGGTTTTCTGCATCGCATCGTCACTGGTGATAAAAAATTGATCTATTATGATAACCCTACGTGTCGCAAATGTTGGAGTCTGCCAAGTGAAACAGGTCCATCGACAGCAAAAAAAAATATTCATACTTCCCAGGATATGCTGTGCATCTGGTGGCATCAAAAGGGGTCATCTATTATGAACTCCTTAAACCATCTGAAACCATCATTGGCGATCGTTACCGGCTGCAGTCAATGCGCTAATGCGGTTAATTCGAGATCGCAAAAAAAAGCGGCCGGAATGGGACGGTAGACATGGCAAACTGATTTTTCTGCATGGCAACGCCAGGCCAGATGTTGCTAAATCGGGCCAGAAATATTCATCGCGACTGAATTGGGAATTCTTGCCCCACTCTACGTATTACCCAGACATTGTACCTTCGGATTACTATGAGTTCTGATCAATGCAGTCGGCCGTTAGAGAGCATCGCAAACTGGCTCAATGAATGGATCAAGTCAAAAGAACTCGAACTTTTCGTCAGAGAAATCCGTCTGCTGCCTGAATGATGGGGTGAAGCACATAACACCTGCTCTTCAACAAATACGTTAAGGGAAAACCACTTAAGGTAACAGAAAACGCTAAATATCTAGGACTTGTACTGGATAGGAAGCTAAATTGGGGGCTCACAGAGAGAGTACACAAAGCTACGACGGCGCTATACTCCTGCGGAAGGCTTATTAGGAAAAAATGGGGTTTGAAATGATACACCGGTTGTACACAGCAGTAATTAGACCAATTCTCTACTACGGTATTGCAATATGGTGGAATGCCATGGAGAAGGACGTGGACATTAAAACAGTTGACAGGGTCCAAAGACCTGTCTGGTCTGTTCTTATAACCGGTGCAATGTCAACCACACCATCGAAAGCACTATATGTGATATTAAACTTCCTTCCGGTAGACCTGCAGGCAAAGTACATTGCAGCAATAAGGCTGAGCACTTTAAGTAAGGAATCAAACACAGACTATGGCTACGGTAAAATCCTGGATGGCACATTGGGGCTTCCCGGGCAAGAGGACTATACAGTTCCGCCTATACTAGCCACTATATTATTCGTGACCCTCCTACCCTCGAGGGAAGAGTGGGAACGGGACGTGCTAAGACAGGGCGAGTCCTTCCATGTATACACAGATGGCTCAAAGCTCGATGGCAGGGTGGACGGAGGTGTATATTCCGAGCATCTGGGGATCTCCTTCAGTTTTCGGCTTCCCAACTACTGTAGTGTCTTTTAGACTGAACTGATGGCAATAATGAAAGCCGTGACACTGGTACAGTGTGATGCGATACCTGGAGATGATATCCACAATTTTCACTGATAGCCTACCTCCAAGGTAGTCATGAAATGTCACACATCTCTTAACGAGATGGCTGAGTCTTTTCACCTAATGATAACATGGGTTCTTGGCCATTGCAACATTGAGGGAAACTGCAGAGCCGAAGAACTAGCGAAAATCGGTACCATGTTGACTGATAAAAACATTGACAATCATATATGTATGTACATATACCCTTGCAAGCATGTAGACTAGGTATCCGCGACGAAATTGTAAGAGTAGCGAATGAAAGATGGCGTAACGAAACCACTTGCAAAATAGCCCGACAGATGTGGCAGACTCTCAATGCTAAAGACACGGAACTTCTACTAATAAGAGATAAGCACAGTCTAAACACACTGATTTCAGTTATTACGGGGCACTTTCTAATCGGTAGGCATACCCAGAGAATGAGTGTGCAAACACATGACTTCTGCAGACTAGGAAGAGGAAGAGACGATCCCGCACCTTCTGGGTCACTGTCCTGCTCTATCCAGACGGCTCTGTCGAAATTAAGGATCTTGCAAAATGTTTGAGTAGTACCTACACATTGGTTTCATTGGTTCCAGGAGGGATAAAAGCTAGTTCCCCACGCAGCATCACAATGGGCCTTCAATGGACACCCGCTTCAACCTAAGCTAACCTATAATCGATTGCATTTTCTTGCGTTTTGGGGTACACCCAAATCTAATTTCAAAGTTTACATCTGCTTGGCGTAAGCCAGATTCATATTAGATATTCGGACAGCACGTACCTGCCATCTGCTACAGCCACACGCATGTTAAAAGGCCTCTTAAGGCATTACAAAATAATCTAAAGAACAGGAATGAAAGGGCGGAGCATAAACGGCAATAATTACAAACTATTAACAAGTTTGGCTGTGAAAACATATCTGTCTATGTATATAACGCTCAAGATATGTATATGCAGGGGAGAGTTCAACAACAAATAAACAACAGTTTCATAATTTGTTAGTTGACTGAGGGTTAAGAGTCTCTAAATGGTGTATTAATGGTTGGCTACATTCAGGGCAGCGGCAAAAGCAGACGATAACTACCCTCAAATGATGATTTGTTGTGGTAGAAAGACAGGCACTTTTGTTGTTACAATATGGCCGTGCCGCCAATCCCGATTCATCAAGGGTAGTTTCTCTTTAGCAAATCCACCCCTACCTCAGTTCTCTGGTATATAAAGCAGGATCACTCGCTGGACCACAGCACAGTTACAAAGTGAGAGTGATCGTGCAAGGTTATTGCCTAAAACTTTATTTCAAATAGTTACGTATACTCAAGACTGATTTGCAGTGAAAATGAAGCGTTCATTTTTGATGGATTCATTACTCAGTGATGTTCCACTGACGAAGGAGGTTAGCTTGGATTCCCCAACTGCCTCTGCAATGGCATCTGGTTCAACAACGCCACCAACCATGGGAGCGGCAGCAGCTGCGGCCGCGGCAGCTATATTGCCCAACATCCCAATGTTCCCATACCCCGCAAGTTATGTGGGCAGCTATCTATTCTCGTTGGGTATCCAGCAGCAGCAACAACAACAACAAGCAGCGGCGGCGGCAGCAGTTGCAGCAGCAGCTTCATTGCATCACCACTCCAACTCTCAGACTGCGGCGACACATTCACCTCGTCTGCATCCGTATACTGCATCGCTGTTATCACACAAACGAAAATCTCTCAACTATGAAAACTATTCTACTCCAACTGGCCTACCTTACAATAGTCAAACGTTGCCGCTTACCGACGCTTTCTGTATATCACCCTCTGCCTCATCCACGGGATCAACAATGGAATATGGCAATTATGGAGAAGAAACACCGGCGACAAAACATTTCAAGCAAGATTCCGCTTCCTGTTCGCCAATCAGCTCGCCTAACAAAAGCATAAGCTCGTGCCCGATCAACCAATGTTTAGTCTCAACTACTTCCAATGCGTCTTATTCATCCCACACTACTTCCTCGGTCACATCGTGCGTGCGTAGTCTTCCCCTGGATATCACACCCGTGATTACCGATTACGCGGATTCCAGCAAACGCATTCGCACCGCTTTCACCAGCACTCAACTACTTGAACTGGAGCGCGAGTTCTCGCTCAACGCATACTTGTCTCGTCTACGTCGCATTGAGATCGCCAACAGATTGCGTCTCTCCGAAAAACAAGTTAAGATTTGGTTCCAAAATCGTCGAGTAAAACAAAAGAAAGGATCGGACAGCCCAACGTATAGTTTTACCGCCGGTAGCATGAGTCCGTCGTCATCATCGGGTGATAAACAGCTGCCGAGTCCCTCGTGCTCTCCAGTCCTCACAGGTCAAAGGTGCTGTTGTGCAAATAATGTAAAGGTCGAGCAGAAATTGGAAGATGAATCGGCTACACATTGCGGCAATCGATCCTGTAGACTAATTGAAATTTAAGAAATTCGTAGTTTAGACAAGTAAGACTGTTGCAAATGTAAATGTATGTACATAAGTAGTTAGTTAAAATAACACTAGGTATATGTATTAAGGAATTTTGTGAACTGATTATATTTTTATAGAAAAATTAAAAGAAATATTTGAAAAGTTATCGCTTTTTCATACATTCAAAACTTTGTATTTTGGTAGGCTTTCTTTCTGGTTGTCGTTTAGCTTTGCGTGATTTCTTAGGCAGAAGCGTAATTTCCAAAAGCATCGGGTGTTTTTTTAGCTGCGTGAGAACTATCGATATCGTTAACTATGGTTTAACAGCTGATAATCGTGAACTGTGTTGACATTTCTGTTCATTAAGTTTTGGCAATCCATCATGAATCGTTTAACGCCAGAATAATGCTTCAAAATTATGGAAATTTACTTTAAAATAAATAAATCTGTTACGAGCACTGACGGCATCATCTGCTCTTATCTATTTCGAAATGAGGAAGGAGCTGCCGCTCCGGTGAATGGTGAGCGTTATTGAGCCATGCTGACTGAATTCAGACTGTTTCCAAAAATTAATCAGCTAAATATCGACGATATTTGGTTCCAATTCCAACAAGACAACGCAAATTTCCATACTCGATTTATTGCAGAAAAAAAAGGACGAACTACGTTGATTAGTCGGCATTTAGTTGTTATTATTGTTATTTCATTTTGTGGTGACACCCTAATGTGCACTGCGAAAGAAAAAATAACTATCAGGTAGACTATTTATATCACATTTAGTAGATACGTCTTGGTATTAATGAAAAAAAAAACAGAAAAAATAAATCGAAAAAATTGTCAAAGTTTTATAATCGGATTGATCAAGAGATCGAGAGTACAGCAGCTGATTGGTGTTTGTTTTTTGTTAGCATGGAATGTTAGCAAGCAATGAAAACACGAAAAGACCTTCTATTTTACTATTACTTTACTTTCATTTGTCGCTAGATTAAAATGTACAAAATGTTGTTTTTGGTTCAGTGCCACCACCTTAAATGGAATCGCTTTGTAGTTGATAACCTATCAGCGATTGATATGAGATTCCTACACAATATTAATTTTTTCGGTGGAAGTTCATGAAAATTTGTTAAAAGGGAGGAGACCAACTATTGTCCAACTAAGTAAACTATCGTTCAGTAAGTCACAATGGCGAAACAAACAAGTTTTGAAACATAACATAAGTGTGTCCAGTAGAAAATGTTTTCGACATTTACTATCGCGGAATTTTCGGGATTTTGGTATTAATATGGGGGTAGATTGAAATGATAAAGTCGTTTTTATCCAATTTCTACTGACTGAGTTTAAGTTGGTATAATTGTACCAAATTGCATTATCTTAGCTTTTGTGGTTCCGAAAAAAAGCTATTTGAAAATTTCATTTAGTATGTAAGGTGTGACGCTCCCTTTTTCAATACCTACTTCTTTTCAACATAAGTGCGGTACATAAAATTTATGCATTCGTGCATTCAGTTCCCTAGCTTAATTTATTTTTAGAGATTAATTGGTTTTCACATTTTAGTCTGTATATCAGATGACACGCCGTTTATGTATCGGGGTTAACATTTCTGCACTAAAATAATTATTTTCTTCCAATCTGCTCATTGAAATCGAGTACGTAGAACACTCAAAAAAGGGTCTTAAATATTTTAGGGTGTCATACATATATGAAGTTGATGGCCTTTCATTCATATTATTTCAATATTTTTTGATACAACACGAATATTAATATTTCAGTCAAACAAAACTGACTTCTATCACAAAAGTTTTGTAAGCGTAAATTACTTTCCATGTTGTTTTTTACTATAAAAGATAGTTTTTCTGCTTCCATCCATATGCTACATAAGAAATTAAAAGTCTCAAAAAGTATGTATAATATTTGTCAACATTCACGTGATTTTTGGGATTTAAAAAAGATTGACATCCCGGCATCCCTAGAGCCCAGCACTGGTTTACTGGTCATGCGCTGTCTTACAGCTGTGAATTGCAGCAACGCTCTATACGAGTGCATATCGAAAAAGTGGGTCAGTTTAGGCGGCATTGCACAATCCGTACTGAACGAATTTCATCTCCACACTACCAAAATCAAAGATAGTATCTAGGACTTGCAAACTGAGTATATACAAAACAATAGTGAGTGTGGTCCACAACAGCACCCGAATAAGAATCTCTCAGAATCTTGGAGAGAAAAATACTCAGGAGGATGTATGGCCTCAGGCTAAACGAAGGAGGTGATTACATAATACGAACCAACGAAAATTTTAGCTAACTTATGCGTGGCGAGGACGTTGTCATAGGTTAAGGTGGATTGGACATGTTCTAAGAATGGAAGGCACGCGTGCTCAAAAACTAATAATGTAGCACAAACCTATGCTAACGAGAAGTAAAGGTCGCCCATGTAGGCGACTAATGGACTGCATGGGGAAAGAAATACGAACACTCGAAATAATCAACTGGAAATATCTAACTAGGCTAAACCCACCCCGGGTTGTAACGCTAAATGATGATAATGATAACTACCCCAGAAAGCATAAATATATATGTACGCAGATGATCCAGTTACTTTGGTCATATTGAAGGGCAGTGAAATACTGCAACCTGCACTAAACGGCCGGCCAGGTTAATAACTCCAACACTGAGCTAAAAAATATGAAATTGATGCAAATTAGGAAATTTCGGTGAATTATTCTCGATTCTGAACTTGATTGAAAAATGAGGTTGAACAGCGAAGCCCGCTCTTTACCGCGGACAATACCTTGGATATATACACTTTTCTAACAGACCTGTATAAACACTTTCGTGGCAGTCCACATTAATCAGAGAAGCCTTGCAGCAAAAAGTGTGGTAAGGTTTAAGCCGCCTAATATGCAGCGGTTGACGCACTAAGAGCATACCTAAAGCTTAAATAGAACCGAGGCGAGCATTGTCGACATTCAATAGTTATCGTTTTAAACGACGACTAGATTCCAGTACTTACAGACAGTTCAAATGTAAACTAGTAACAAAAATTACAGTTTTCCAGGTCTCCTTCAACGTTTTCCAGACCGAAATCTACGTAATTGTTATGTCGGCAAAGCTAGTGGGCTTGATGGAGTTTTGTTCTTCAGAATTTTTCTTTTTTGTGTACAGTCGGGTCGGTATTTCTTCTCGAATCCGACAATCTTCTCTGAACTTAAAATGTTATGAGAGATTCCAACAAAAGAAAAGCATTCTGAAATTTTGAGCATGAAAACCTAAACCCGCTTATGCTGTGTTTTTTGGCACTAAGTTCATGCCACGCATATATTTTTCTTGTAAAGTAAGCTTGAAGCTTGCAAAATTATTACAAGATTAACTGAGTTATATAAATTCTAATCCACTTATTTTTTTAGTAGTAATATTTTCTACTTATAGATTATTTATTTTACCAATTCCTAATTTATTTATTTTAAATTGTACTCCATTGCGAGCCAGAATCGCAAAAAATTTCCGGCACATACAAATCAAATTTCGTATTGAGAAAACGTTTCAATCACGCTTCTATATTTGTCAGCGTTTAATTATTTCCGAGTATGTTGGAATTCACAACACGGTTGTCAGATTACGGCAGAATTCACCACACTGCCCTATTTACGCACAAAAAGTGTACAACAGTTGTTTCCCAAGATAGATGATGTGGATGTATGTAGGCATGTGCGTATAGTAGATATGCTATGCTCTTGAAATGTGTGAAAATTAAATCTGACAAAATTTCTGTATTCTTCTCAGTTCATTCAATTTCCGTTCGAACGTTGATGCTACTATAATTTGCTCATTTTTCGCTTTGACAGGATTAAGATTTAGCTATCAGGAGTTGAATAAGAGGATTTAAGGTGATGAGCTATAAGTACCGATATATTCATACGCATCTCTTCCAATTTCAATTAGCATATTTTCGTATATACATATCCATATAATATACCGCTATGTATCATACATACATATCGCTCATTTGCTGCAAGAAGGCCATAATCCTGAACAAATTTTTCTAGGCAATTATGTAGAAATGACTAAACGAAAACGCTCCTACATTTTCTCGCAGGAATTTTTACTGCTGTTTCGACAGGTTGGATCCAGAAGCAGAGGGGATAGGTAGTTTAAAAGGGCATGTGAATAAATGGTTAATATCGTGTGGGGTACCTTCAATTACCGGCCTATTTTGAGTATAGTCTGTCGGGGTCGATTTTGGACAAGTAGAAGTTTAACCTGCTACGATATCCAGATAGATCTTAATTGAAAACCGCATTCTCAGAAAGACCGCTGAAGCTCTCTGTCTGCAATGGGTGGTGGTTCTACTTCGATAACGCCATCCGGGAGTCCCTAGCCCAGTCTAGCACGCTGAAGAGGTGAAGTCTAAGATTTTTCCTCAATATTTCATTCACAAAAATGTTTGTATTGACTAATAATGGTAATACTAAATTGAATGAATAATATTTAACGATAATAGTTCGCACTTGCAGCCACAATTCGAAAAATTGCTTAGAAGATGAAAAAGCAAAAGCCAAAGAATTTGAAATCTAACTAAACTTATTCCATATTCTATGTATCAGACCATAACAGGCATAAACCGTTCAAACCCGCTCCAGAAAGAACAAATCACTGGTTTTTTGTGAAATGTAATACAAAAGGAATAAAGAGACGCACTGTTAGTTCTGCCTTTTTCAAACTGGATAAAGAAGCAAAGCGCATGGGTTAATTAGTGAACGAGGAGAAAACGAAGTACCTTCTGTAATCAAACAAACAGTCGGCGCACTCGCGTATCGGCACCCACGTCGCTGTTGACAGTTATGATTTCGAGGTTGTAATAGCTCCTGGTAACGCTCAAGCATGCATGTCCTGCAGCTTATATGTGTGCGTGTCGGGTGACACATGAAATTGCTTCGTGTAACACATACTTGTTGTCGGCTTGTGCATGATGAAAATCAAACATTTTAGATATTAGCGTCATGCACCCGACGCGCACACATATAAGCTGCAGGACATGCATGCTTGTGCGTCACCAGGAGCTACAAGAGTCTTCGTTCATCCAGGAACCAGAATTAACACCGAGAATAATGTGAGCCTTTAAATCAAACGGAGAATCTTTGTTGCCAACAAGTGCTTCTTTAGACTAAGTAGGCAATTAAGTAGTAAAGTCCTCTCTAGGCGATCAAAACTAACACCCTACAAGGCTCTGGATGATGACAATATCCAATGAGGCGTCACTTGGAGTGTTTGAGAGAAAGATTCTGCGGAAGATTTTGTTCCTTTGGATTTTGGTGAGTATCGTAGGTGATGGAACAATGAGCTGTACGACGGCATAGACATAGTGCAGCGAATAAAGATCCAGCCAAATCGCCAAGTGGGTATCGCGCCAATTAAAAAGAAGAAGAAGAAGAAATAGGTTGGAAATCACTTTCTTGGCAAATTGTATCTACTGTACTAAATTAAATATTGTAGTCGGTTAAAAACTGCAGGTTTACTAAATAAATAAATGAATAAATAAGTAAAAATACAAGGTATTCCAACAGCGAAAGATAGACTAGATAAGTTAAAAATAATTGCACAACACTCGAGTTTTGCAAAGGGTAAAAGAGGACGAGTTGTGAAAGTATCCAAAACATTATCGCACACCAAACAGGTATCGCCTCGAATATCTACTTGTAGTTCAAGTGCCCACTTCAGTAACACAGAAATCGAAAGAAATGTGACAAATTCGCATTGATAAGATCGATGAATCGCCAATTTGTTGAATACGAGTGATCAGAGCGGTATCAACAATAACAAATACGTCACGAAAAAATCGAGTCATGCTATGCATACCTACCAGTGAAAATTCCTTTTGAAACCGCCGACGTTGTTTTTCTTTACAGTACAAAAATAAACTCCGATGAATGGAAAGAAGCAAATCAAAGAATGAAGAAAACGAGCAAAAACGAAAGGGACACTAACTCTGAATGACAATTGCAATGATGGGGCGTAGAACAACTAACAATTGGCAATTGTTTTTGCCACATTTAAGAATATATTTGTATGTACAAGAGTACGCTCGTACACTCGTATAGCTGCGCTCTCGCACATTGTCGTCTGTGCAATAGTGAAGGAAGGCAGCAGTGTAGCTTATTGTGTTGTGTTGCCTTTTTGCACAAAACAAAAGGTCAATTTTCGAATTTTCAAATCACAATTCCAATTCTTTATTTTGTTTTTAAATTACGAGCACCACGTCATTGTATTGCTGTTTTTCTCGATTCCAATTCATCTGTTGTAGTGCAAAAAGAATTCCGGTATTATTTTCTTCAAGTGCAGACACTTGAGGGATTCGTGTGCGACGGAGCGTGGGCACGCTGTCTATTTAGTCCTTTTACTTAAATCGTTGAATGAGTTTGCAGGTTCTCGTGATAACTCCACGTCAGAGATAAGCATCGTTGTTCTACTTTTTTCTTGATCGGCGACTGATTATTTATAAATTAAATTTTGCATCATCATTTGTGCGCTAAAAATCATAGAAGTTCATGAGTGTAATTTGCCAATTACCAACGGTCTCTAAGTGTCGTGGGAATACCCGAAACGCGATTGTTAAAATATCGCTGATGTTGTTGAGCGGTTCTCGCTTAACTTTTGAGGGAATTGATTAATTAACATTACCATGATCAAGCAAATTTTCGAATGACGTTTATGTACTTTTATTTTGTTCCAAATTATTTACAGTGCCGGTCGAAGTAATAGCAGCGGGACTGAAAATAAGACTTGAGTTTTGATAGTTCTTTTTGTTGACAGTGAAATTTTTTTTCTATGAAAGAAAATACGCAGCACCGTCAACAAAGAAATTCAAAAATAAATAGCAATTTTTAGCTCAAGCCGAATGGTTTGGTGCGTGACTACCATTCGGAATTCAAAGAGAACGTAGGTTCGATATATAAAATACAGCATATTACATATCTGAAAATTCTGAGGAAAAAGATTAATATTTTAATGGAATTTTTTTACATTTTTATCAAAGTACAAAGCTTTAAACTTTTATTTATCTGGTTTTTGTTGTATTATAAACTATTGCCTGCCTTTACCTAAAAATAAAATAGTTTTAGCACTTTGCAGTAACTCACGCTACTATTATTTCAGTCCGCTACTGTACCTACATACTTACGAGCAGCATTTAAAAATTCCCAAAATATCGGTTGTCTGAAACTAAGCTCGCTTAGGTTCGTGATAGCAATTCCGCATGATATTTGAATCGCTAACACGGCCGCCGTTGCAGAGTAGCTTGTGTGACTACTATTGGAGAAGCCTGGGATCGAAGCCCATTATGAGCGCTAAACGTAAATTGTGTTTTCTTCATTTTTATGGATTTAAAGTCAAATATTCTTTTATTCTCTTATATTGTTACGTTTTTCTCCAAACAAAACATCTCTACAATTCCTCTAAGTTCGATCACTGGACTACTAAATAAAACTCATAAACTAATGGCAACACATGGATGGTGGGGTTGGAGCAGGTATACTATATTCTCATAGCCTTGGAATTTAAAAATCTGTGCGTCTTCCTAATATTTGCAATACTTGCAGTGTCTTCTAGGCGATAATATTGGCACTTTGTATAACTTTATACGTTTACACGTTCACACGTTCAATTTAAGACCGACTACCATGTGAGCATGCGACTGTGCTTCTGTACACGTCCTTAAAAACTTAATAACTCTCGTAATTTCTAGATGTGGCAACTCGTATTTTCGGCCAACTTCTATCTTGTCATCTAGCATTCATGCCTTGGTTTTAGTACCTCATTTTATCAGTGGTGTTGCCCGTAGTTTCGCGAATGCTCATGAGTCGTCACAATATTAATAATGATAACTTATTAATTGAATAAGTTTCCTCTCTGAAAACTGCGTCTTGGCTCAATTAGCAAGAAAGGGTCCAATCACCTAGAATACATCTCCGTGAAATACCAAAATTAAGAAAAGGTTTTTTTTCTTTGTTTTCTAATAGCGGTCGCCCCTCAGCAGGCAAAAGCAAACCTCCGAGTGTATTTCTGTCATGAAAAAACTCCTCATAAAAATATTTGCCGTTCGGAGTCGGTTTACACTGTAGGTCCCTCCATTTCACTATGGGGATTTTTTTAATTTTTTTGGCATAAATCACAAATTTAAAGATTATGACTTAAATTTTTGCAGGTGAATCACGTAGATTAAAGTAGAATTTCGGTTTTTGTTTATTTTTTCATACGATTACGCCTACACCTCCGCCCTAAACATGATCTTTAAAATAATGTGACAATTTATAGTAAATTTGTGTTTCCATATATTTCATTTATTTCGCGAATTTGTGCATTCTTAAACAATAAGTATTTATTTAAAATTAATTAAATAATTTCTTTGTTTTTATAATTAATTTGTCTGGGTGAATAATTCCCTTCCAAAATGGCTTAGGTACATTTTTAAACTGCACATACCTATGTGTTCTAAGAAGAAAGAAAAATATTACGTAATTTACAAACAGCTTATTGAGACTACTTACTACCAATATGAACTTAGTTTTCTTCTATTTTAATATATTCTTCGTCAGAAGTAATCACATCAAGTTCAATATCTTTGTCATATTCTTCATCTGCGTCCTGATCTACATGATCTTCTTCATCTTCTCCCTGATAATCTTTGTCATTATTTGTTAAAATATTTAAAGATGGCGATTGAAGCAGCGCAAAAACTTCTTTTGGTATGTCCTTCTTTTTATTTTTGTTTTGTCGTTCTTTTAAAAAGATAGTGGACAAAAATGGGTCCGAAGTATCTAAGGCTCTGTTAAAAACATCTGTCACGTTATCCAGCCGACTGCATTTTCTTGCATGCCTCTTTCTATCGCTCTTATAAAACTTATTTCGGGATTCGGATGCATGTTCCCCAAGACAGCCAACAGAAACCAAGGATTTTTTTATTATTTGATGACCATGTACTAGTACCTTGTGAACAGTAGGAGACATAGGATACCAAGGATAATTAATTATAATGGTACAGTTCAAAAACCTTTCCACAAAAGGTTTCAAACTTGCTTGAGCTAATTTCATGCTCATAGGAAATATTCACTAAAATTATATAGAAGTTTTTCAGTAATTGTTCTTCAACATTTAAAATTGAGGCTAATAAGGCTACGTCAGAAAATGCCCTCCTTGCTGTGTTGCCGTCATTGAAGTTTCCGCTGCCGTTTGGAATAGGCTTGTCTACATTGAGGCCCATTTCCTTTAAAAGTGTCCTTTGTATTAATTGTTTTCGAGCTATTAATTGAGGTTTATCGCAATCTTTAACGTGCCACTTTTTCATCTCGACTCTATATGAAAGTTTCAACACAAACTCGAAAAAGCGGATCCAAGCATGCAAAGGGCTGACTCCATATTGAAGGGCACTTGTTTTGGCCTTGAAAACTTCTGAATTAATATCTTTAATATTAAGTAATTGTGTTGGCTTTGCTCCGCAGATGGGGCAAGACTGGCATGAGTTGCATCCCGACATTATATTTAAAACTTTCCCATCAATTAGGGTAATTTGTCCTAAATATTCCACAAATATCTTTTTACCATTATACCCGTACATATATGATTTCAGATTTCGAATCTACCTTAGATTCATTCAGACTTTCACCAATTTTTTTTAATATATGCTACTTAACTGCGACCTCTGCCCGATTATTTTTGATATAAATATCTAGCAGCTCTACATTTCCGAACGTATATCCCTCTGTAAAAGGCGATTTTATCAAAAAGGGGCAAATTTGTGCAAACAAAGTTAGTTACATATTATTGTGGACGTTTTAGTAAGTAACTCTACATTTAAAACTCTGAGCACTTCTGTGCGCCTTGGAAGTTCTATTCTACGAAACGCACCTATACTTGTTAAGACTAATTTAAATAATACATATGAATAAAACACGATATACAAAATCTACATCACATATAATTGAAGAAATGTTACTAAACTATAATCTTATATACCTGGACTATGACCTTCCATCATTTAAATTTGGATTCTTTGTTTTATTTGGATAACTCGAGCAATCAAACTTTTTTCAATGTATTCCACCAAACTGTGCACAAAGCGAACACGATAATCAGCTGACTTTGAAGGCGTACCGTTCAATCAGTGTGACCGTAAAAAATTTTAACGACTAATTTCTCAAATAATTAGGGTATGGTAAAAACAAAAATAAAGCTTATTTTAAAATACAGGATACTTTTATTTTTTAATATATGCCAAAAAAAAACGCCAAAATCCCCATAGTGCATTTGAACAACATCAAGACGCACTCCTCAAATAGGAGGAGGAGCTCGGTCAAACACCTAACAGAAGTGTAAGCTCCAATTATATGCCATACATATGGGGGATTCTCCGCGTAGCGCAGAATTCAGTTCATATTATTATTCGTTTTTTACAATGAAATAAAAATCAAAACGTAATCTTCAAGGTTACGGGTCAAGAATGAAATATGATTAGTGGGCCGGACAAAATGTTAATAGTTTTTGTGTTTTTTTAAACAATTTAATTGTAAACGCTGGCGTGTACTATATAGCTATTGACCAACCATTCTTTACGAAAGTAAACTGCTGGATTTGTAGGAAAATTAAATAAGACTAACCTTTATATTGTAGTTTTCAATTTGTAAATGTAATGCTGTTTAAGCAAATTATGAAAAAAATACACTTTTTCAAAACTATGAATGTCAATCGATTCTACAAGAAAAGTTAGAAGGTTTTGTTATGGGAATATTTTTCTTTAAGTCATACTTTGTTTATAAATCATTATAAACAAATAAAATGGTTCAACTTCAGGCTTCATTTTAAGCACATTAATTAGATCTATTGAACTATTGAATTCATAGGCGAATTAGAATAAATCAGTTTAAAAGTGTGGACATATTTTTATAATTTGTTTAAATAATGCTTATTCAATAGTTAGAAATTATATAATAAAGAGGATAATTTTTATTCGTCCTTGAATTCAACGGCTATTTTCTTTATGGAAATTTTTGCGGTAGTTTATTACACTGTGGGACAAAAAAAAATTAAATATACTTTTATGGAGACCTAGCACAACTTGTGGCTATAGAAAAACTAAAAAAATGGTATAGGAGTAATTTCCAATACACCCCCAAAATCTCATTTTATGGCCATAAAACCGTTTTTCAGTAGGTTCATGTGAAGAATAACTCCTAACTTCGCCAATTTCCATCCGATTTCGAATTTGCTTTTTTAGTTCGAAAGAACAAAAACAAGCCTTTTTGACAGTTCTGAAATGACAACTGACAAGACTGTAGACGGAAGTATTTGGAATTTTTTTATTTTTTATCTATTTTTTCGACTTTGACATAATTTTTACGATATTATCCGATATTGAGGATTTTTGTTAGTACCCTACTGTTATAGTAAATTTAATTTTGCGTCGAATGAGCTATATTTGACTGTAATTGAATTAAAATTAATAGAGTTGTGTGGGTTTTAAGATTTTTTCTTTTTTTTGACTACGAGATTTGGTATGCGTTTCGAAGCATGAAAATGATAACAAGTGTCATTATAAATACAAAATATTTATTGGAGTATTGTGCAGTGCAGCATTGTACGGTATGGTATGGTGCGGTACGGTGCAGTACACAACGGAACTGGTTCCAAACTTAAAAATGCATTGGAAACGGCCCTTTGGAGTTTAGTATGGTACGGTACATTTTTCATTCTCTTCATCAGTTTTGAATACTTCTCTGTAAGGAATTTGATCATCATCATTCATTTGAAGTCGTCATCAACTAAATTCCATTGTTTAAATCGAGAAGCGAGCGTTTCAGATTGTCTTCCCGTTAGAAGTAAATCACGAGAAAGATCCTGAAAATCTGAGTTTGATACAATGTGTCGTTCTGAAGACTTAGAACCAGACGGAAAGTACTCTTCATCATCAGGTTTATTGTTATCAGTTTGATCATCATCAGCAATGAGTTCCTTCAGTTCATGACCTGCAGTTGAGTCAATCATATCGTTTACGTTACCGTTTACGTCCGTTTTACAAAAATAACAATCATCTGGTTTATGATAAGGCTGATGATGCCATCATCGGAGAATATTGAGAAATTCGACTTTTCTGGCAACGTTTTGATTTATATCTCTTGAATTTCAATGAAACAAACAATAAAACTTTGACGTTTTAATAAGGTTAAATTATAATAACAAACTTCTTTTGTTAATCAATGTACAGTGTGAACTTTGGTACACTTGGGAACTTTTTCATATTTCTATTGAAAAAAAAAAATGTGCTATAATATGTTAGATATTTTCGTAAGTTCTAACCAGTTCTGTTGTATGCAGTACAGTGTACTCTTATGTATACATATACACTCCAATAAATATTACGTATCTATAATAACGCATCAAAACACGTCCTTATTCCCATTTAGCGTAAGCTATACCTACATACCAAATTAGTAAAAAAAAAAAAATCTTAAAACTCACACAACTCTATTAATTTTAATTCAATTACAGTCAAATATAGCTCATTTGACGCAAAATTAAATATACTATAACAGTAGGGTACTAACAAAAATCCTCAATATCGGATAATATCGTAAAAATTATGTCAAAGTTGAAAAAATAGAGAAAAACTAAAAAATTGCAAATACTTCCGTCTACAGTCTCGTCAGTTGTCATTTCAGAAAAATTGTCGACACACTGTCGAAAAGGCTTGTTTTTGTTCTTTCGAACTAAAAAAGCAAATTCGAAATCGGATGGAAATTGGCGAAGTTAGGAGTTATTCTTCACATAAACCTACTGAAAAACGGTTTTATGGCCATAAAATGAGATTTTGGGGGTGTATTGGAAATTTCTCCTATACCATTTTTCTTAGTTTTACTATACCTACAAGTTGAACTAGGTCTCCATAGAAGTATAATTTCACTGTCGCACAGTGTTATTATTCACCAAACTAGATTTAAATAAAAAACATTTAATTTTGGAAACTTATGCGGTAATTTATGGAAATTTATGCGGTAATTTATTAGAAACTTACCTTAGCTTTGATTCCTTTAATAACTTTTTTTGTCTTTATTTGTTTCCACAAATTCACTAAACTTTCACCGTGACGAAAGGGCTTCGTCGCACATGTACATAATACTGATTTTTTAAACAAATTGTCGGCGATTTTCAATTTTTTTCATGTTGATGCCATTTTATTCACTAGACTAATAGTACTACACATTATTTAAGATTAATTATAAATAATTATTAATTTTATTGCAAAATATATGGGGGCTTCACCGTGACGATTCCGTTATTCCCAATACAAGTTTAAGTAAAAACCAAAAAATTCAATCACAAGATTAATGTCTGCCTTAATGGATCAAGTTAGCAAAGTTAAATGTTGCTTTTACTAGAGTAAAACTAATTTGGCATTTTATTTTTATGTAAATAATAAAATTTTATTGATAGGGGACAAGAAATATCCTCCAAAAAAACATTCAATTATTTTTTTTTAATAAGTGTTTTATATTTCTCAATTCTACTACCTTGCACAATACCAAAATGTCAATAACAGTTATACTGATTATTATGCTTCACTAAAACATTGGTTTTTATTTTATAAGTGATGCTGGGGACAGGCTTCACCGTGACGTTAAAACTACACTACGCACTTTAAACTACACTTTTGAAGAAAATTCTATTTTTTTTACTTTTTCACGTTGGATTAATTACTGTAAATACCATTTATTTATTTAAAAACGTCTGAGACATGGAATTCTGCGCTACGCGGAGAATCACCCATATGCAATATAAACTGTTTACTTGAGGCCTATGTCAGTAAGCAGCAATCAGTCGATTTCCTCTAAGTGTATGATATATAATCCAGCCCACTTGTCAAAGCAGAAATAGCCTTGCCACCTTGAGAAAAAACCATAACGTTACCTTAATCTGGGTCCCGGGCCATCGGAATATTGAAGGAAATGAAAAAGCGGATGAAGATTCTTGAATGTCAAGTTAGCAGAACGATATGGCCCACCTACAATCACAAATAAACGTCAATTGATATGAAATATGAAACAAGACTCACGGCAGTGATAACTATTTAGCTTCTGGTCTATCGGGGAATAAGTAGCCAAAATAGACATCTCACACAATACACACTGTCACAGTTATAAACAACCGGAGAAAAAGGACACAATTTTCAATTTCCTCTGTGAATGCCCTGCCTTATGGAAAGAGAGAATGTCAACCTCGGGCAAACCACTGTTCGAGAGTCTCGAACAACCGAATAAGGTTCTTAAACAGCATTTAATGTTGGAAATAACCATTCAGCAAGTTGGTAGCGAGGATGAGCCATCAAAATGGTACGGTAGCGCTAGTTGGATTCTGAATGAATCAGCACTTTCAATAACCAACCAACAAACCAACTGAAATTCAACCGCCAATGAACTTCTTCTCGAATTCATGCTACCGAAGCCGTGGTGAACATTTGAACGATATTATATTCCTGACATAATAATATACATATATAGTAGCCCGGGTCGATTTGTGGGGAGGCAAAAAAATCGCCCATTGCTCTGTGAAAATCATATTCTAGGTATCAAAATAAGAAACTTTGCCGAAGGAACCATACCTCTAAAACGAATTCTGATGTCCCCCAATTTGGGTCGAACGAAAAATCCCACTTTGACCCATTTAGAGTGCTCCGATCGAGTCCAAATGTATGACCGACCCCCACTAACTTTGGACGGCCGATCCACCTATGCCAGTGGCACACCCCCTGGGGGGTTCCCATACAATCATTTCAAAATATAATCATTTTTGGCCTTTACATGAGAAAAGAAACTAAAAAGTTCGACCTTCGGCAAAGTTTCTTATTTTTATCTCTAGAATACGATTTTCACATAGCAATGAGCGATTTTTAAATCGACCCGCCCTAATATATAGGTATTTTAATTAAAATAATAGTTTCGCTAATACCTGTCGCACAGTTTGTTTTATTTAATTCCAATTCAATATAAAATTCCTAGTTTCACGCTTGTATCTTGAAAGGTTTTGACTGATACCTGAAATCGAAAATTATGTATACATGTATGAATGTGCACTGATTCTCTCTCAAGGTATTTTGTTTGCATCGCCCGAGTACTTTCTTTTAACAAGCTTTTCGGTTATTTTTTATTTATTTAATTTTATTTTCAAACCTATAGTTTATTGAAAAGAAGTAAAAATTATATTTTCTAATGAAGCGCAATTTCATCTCAGCGGCTATGTTAAGAAGCAAAGAGTGATAGTTGTTGTAGATTTTGAAGCGGTGGAATTATTGGCAACATGCATCATTAATGCTTTGGGCAACCTGGTGTCTGCAGTGGTCAGACTAGTAGAGTACCATAGACCGCCTATAAACGATTATCTGCTTCATGCTTTCAGCGAAATCTATAGGAAGACTAAAAGCCCTAAACGAACTCCCATGCAGGACCTATGGACATAGCTCAATAAACCAGATCAATGTACCCAATATGGACTATATGACTCCGGTTTTAAAGGGGAAAAAGGTTCAACATCACTATCGAGATAGAAGGATAACGTAAGGGATTTAGCTCCAAATGCAATACACTTAACTTTTATACGGACGGTTCTAAAATGAGTATTGGAGTAGGCGTAGGGATAAACTGTGCATAGTTGGGCCTAAGGAAGACGCAGCGTATTCCAGGCCGTGGTTTTCGCAGTTGGAAAGGCAGCAGGCCTAGTGTGTGTTACTACTAGGACTAACTCCAAGGTTAACTGTTACATACATAGGCAGCCATTGAAGCAATTGCATCGTTTAGTATAACGCCCAAAATCGTTCTTCAGAACAGGGAGGGAATAGGAAAGTTGGCAGCGAATTGTAAGCTACTTTTCTATTGGGCTCCAGGACATAAGGGCATTAAAGGGAACGAGAAAGTAGACGATATAGTGAAAAACGGGATCTCTCTATTTTCGGATCTTTTGAGGAAGTACCAAAGTCAATACGAATATTATACAACGAACTAGACGAAAACATGATCAGAAAATTACGACAACTTGAGAGAGTTTGCCCACTTGCAGGAATGCAAAGATGCATGTGTAAACATGACGATCACAGTCGTACTCGATTTATACAAGCACTAACGGTACAGGTCCTTAAGGCAAATAGCGAGCAAACCATTCGTGAGATAGAGCCAGATTCCATCACCAAGGCCTTGGAAAATTGGGTTAACAAGATGCGCTACTGCAAAGCCAGCCGCGACAACCAAATGAATGAATTCATGTTTCATGAATAATGGGAATACTTGCTGTTCCGAATAACCAAATAATAAATTGAAATAATTGATTTTTGTTAATTTTATTGAATTTTAAGGAAAAAACAACTATTTGAACCACCCTGTATATGCGAAAAGTTAAGAATATATGAAGGTGGTGCAAATTCTGTAAATGTATGAATGTCCAAATTATAATTCCAAGTTATGGCGTAGAAACATTTAGTGAAACTATTATTTCACTCAAATCAGTACAGTTACATTTCTTGTCTACAACAATAAAGTCTTTTCACTTCTGCCAGGTGTGCGATTTACTGAGACTACCATTGTAATTCCCCCATAACAATGTCTCACACCCACCTGCGGCGTATGCCCACCCGCCAGTTCCGCACAAGGAGAGTTAGTTATTCAGAACAATACCTTGCAGCGACGATCACTTTATGAATGAATGGCAACATAACTGGACCAACCGAGAAATACTACAAGTGCCTCTTCACTTGAAGTACCTACAGAGTTGCGACACGCATCGATATTTGCTATGAATGAGGCACTCCGCGTTGTAGTCATGATTGAACAAAGCGTCGAAAGCAGAAGAGTACCTGGAGGTCAAACAGAGTACACAATTGCAGGGGTAGAAAAACACATGGTGTTTGGGATCGTATGGCAGTATAATGGAATAGGTATTGCTTACCAATGCTTCAAATCTATTTAAAAAATCATTAGCCGACAAAACCTGTGGATTTCAATTTATGTTGGACAAGAGTTTCTATTGTGCGAACACTTGTAGGTTCTTCGAAATTTCCAACATAATGTTTCATTGTTATGTGCCTGCTTATGTACCTGTGTATGTAGACAAGAATCGACTTCCCATTGTTAGATTTTGTGACTTTTCACATATTTTGAAAATCGTTTGTCAGTCCATTTATTTATCCAGACCATAGTAAGAATTTCTTTTGTTTTCTGTCTTTACTGGCAGACGGTATGTCGCCAAAATGCTGATAATTTCCAAAAATCTCGGCGACTGTCTGTCTGGCTTGGTCAGTGCACAATAGTGTTGGGTCAGGCCTATCTACGCCTCGTGGGAAATATTGCAATTACATTTGTTGGCAAGACGTTAGCGGCAATTCGTACTGGCAATTCGCAAACCAAACTGTGTCGAAAAAAGTTTATTTTTTGAGTTAATTCATTCCATTTCTAATACAGCTATTTATAATTCTCGCTCCCATAAGGACGGTGTCCTAAAAAAGCGTTAATAAACCGTTAAAAAATAAGACTATGCTTATATTTTTATATGTAAAAATTCTAAATTCCTGATATTGGCGAACAACGTACAATTGATAAGCCTTGCGGCTCGCGATAATGTTAGATATTGAGCAGCAGTGGAAAAGATTCTCCTTGGGCTGTCTTAACAGCGCACGCTTTCAGGCTTCTTACTGCTTTCGCACCATGTGAACTTCCCAGAATTCCAGCACTGCAGTATCATTAATTTTCTTTTTAGGCAGGAGACTTTGAAAACAACGTGCAGAACTCACCGCTTTACAGATTTTTGGCGCTGAGCTTAACTCACTGAGATAGACATAGACATAGGTATGCTTTGTGTTTTTATCGCTTCGCCAGTTCCTACCACTAACGCTACGGTAAGGTAGGTAGCGTATTTTTAGACTGGAACTGACAGTACCTCACGGTAGATAGTGCGTCTCCTATTTCTGTAAGACGATATTGGATGGAAAGTCAATGAAATGGTGTAAAGATTTTCGAAAAAGGAATGCTTGCTGCAGGTTTAGAATTCAACTTAATTTCTAGAAATGGAATTGCTCAAAGCTACATCATTCGATTTAATGAAGACAAGTAAAGACTAACCGTGAAAATTGGTATCGCCGGAGTGGTTATTCAATGTATAGCGCCGATGGTTCTTGAAAATTTCTTCAGTAGATTTTCCTCAGGGATGTCATGTGCCCTATTTGGCTATTGACAAATACATTTACATAATTTATTTATAACAATTCTTTATAAATGTTATCTTGTTCATGCAAAGCCTTTCATCTTCGGACTAAGCCTAAGAGTAAGCTAAGTTCTTAACTATTTCTTTGTTCAAAAATTGCAGATCTCCATTCAATATTTAATGTTAGATTTAGCAAAAGTATAATTATTGCCAAATACAATAAAAAAACTGGTGAAACTCAGGGTTGTATTGAGCAGAAGCTGCCATGACAAGGAAAATTGTTTTGCTTAGAAATGTAGTAGATGTCAAGCCTTTTTAGTACCGTGGTAGAAAACTGAATTCGAACAAATATTTAGTATATCTGATATCATATCTACTTGTATACTATGAGAATACTATAGTTTTGAGAGATAGGTTAGGTTGGGTTACGGTGGGTTCTATTTTCTATGGAAGTGTACCACTTGTTTAAGCTTAATTCTGGCAGACATCTAAAGAAGTAAGAGTTTAGACAGCGATGTCGAACTCTTCTAAGAGCGGAACAGTGGAAAAGGAAGTATTCAACGGAGTCCACCTCCTCCTTATTCCTCGTTAGAGGGAACTCAATAAGCTTCCCATGTGTTCCCATAAAATAGTGTCCGGCAACCACTGTACCAATGGAAGGTCGGTCAAGATTTATGATTACCTAGTTCCATGTTCCCTCCTTCTGGGTCAAGCTCGCCTAATTAACTCACAAGTGGGCCGCGTGGTACATCCATCGTTGGTCAACGATAAACCACAGCTTATATTATACAAATTCCTATTGTTCGGCAAAGGAGCAACGATCCAGAGGAAAAAAGAATGTCCATATACTGGGCAGAATTGACTGATTTCATATAAGTTCACCTCCTTGCCATCCCATCCGCGATGCAATTTCCAGAAATCACCCGGTGTTCAGTGACTCAGACAACATTTGTGGTACACCGCTTAGCGAGCTCATTTAAAAAAGCTCTACATTCAGTAGCTACTTTGGTTGAAGTATTATTGCACTATAGAAATTTTATGTCAACTTGACTGTTGGAATAAATAGTGCTCTGTTGTGCTGCGACAGACGAGTCCCTCACTCACAAGGAAACTTCTTTTTTACCAATTAGTTCAACTTGAAAGGCATTGCAGTTGGCAGGTAGCTGTAGCCGGGACATATTATTTATTCTTGAACCGCCAGTAAAGATATGCACAGACCCTGTGCTAAGATCCTTAGCGCTATCCCATTCACATCTTTCTAGGATTCGTGTGGAAAACTTATTCTCAAAACAGAAGTATGGAGCAAGTCTAGTTCCCTATAGGCTGCCCAAATCTGAAAGCTATACATGCCATTAGTATGTTTGCGTTGCAATTAGCCCGCAATTTGCCGAAGATTTTTAAGGGGAGAAGATCCAATAGAATCTCAAGAGTCTTGGTGGGAGTGGAAGGCAGCACTTCTATGATAGTCCATGCCGCCTTTGCAGCCTTTCCAGTTTGCTCTTGGAACGTTGCCTCTTTTCGAACGCTGCCCACCGAACTGTGACGCCGTGGAAAGGAATGCGCCT
Source organism: Anastrepha obliqua (assembly GCF_027943255.1). Classification (NCBI taxonomy): domain Eukaryota; kingdom Metazoa; phylum Arthropoda; class Insecta; order Diptera; family Tephritidae; genus Anastrepha; species Anastrepha obliqua. The sequence continues at coordinate 125,551,803 of NC_072894.1, forward strand.
CACAACAGCAATGTTTACCCGTGGACTATGCGCGATTTTAAGCTCCATCAGCTTTCCTGAACCTGTTATGAGATATAGTGCGCAGGTCAATAGGAGAGGGAAAAGTGGAATAGCCAAAGCTACTTTTAGACAATACAGAGTATAATGAAGCAAACTGCTATAGCTAGCTATACAAGGCGCGATCTTAAACGAAACGAGGAGATACGAGAGATGTGCGAAATCACTAGCGTAGTAAAATGGAGCGGCAAGAGAAGAAAATAATGGATGTAAAAAGAATGAGAGACGATCAGGTGGAAAAGTTTGTGATGAAAGGTCAACTTAAAACACCACGATCTCCAGGAAGACCACCAAAGCGGCGCCACGAGTGTTGGACGTCTTAATCCCGATCCGCATGATGCAATAATTATATTTTGATTTTAAAAAACAATAATATATTGGGATTTTTTGGAGTTGAAAAAGCAGAACCTTGTCCTACAACAAAGATGAAGAAAAAGATACATTTTTTTGTGTGTAAAATTCTACATTTCTAAAATCCACGAACTGAATTTTCAGCAAAAATATTAACAAAATGAGGGCGAACCCTAATATACTCGTACGTATTTATGTTTATGTATCCATATATGTTACAATACTCCGCCTTCTCTCCAGACATTAATAGCTCCAGCGAAAGAGGCTGACATACTTCACCTCCTATTTCCTATTCCTCTGTAAATATTTTCACTTAAGCCTAAGTGAATATATTTGTAAACACGAAGTTCAGCGCCTTTATTGTACTCGAGGCGCCTAGTATTACACCACGTGCTTCGCAATAAATGTAGCAGGCGTAGTGGAAAGTCGTTAAACTAAAAAACGGCCGCTTCGCGAAAGTCAACAACTGCGACTGTGGCAATCCTTTTTGCTGTATTCGACTCAAGTCAAAGAACAACCTGATACACATATGTACATAAATATAGTATGTTTATATGCACGTATATTACATATGTATATATGTAGGACTTTTCTATTTCTAGTTACAGACCGTACCCGATAGCCATAAGTTAATTTCCATTTTATCGAGTTAAAAATATTCAAACCTTTTTATATCCAGAACGTACGTCATACTAAGGAGATAATACAATTAATGGCAGTTTATTACACCAGTGCGCAGTAGAGTGAATATTAAAGTCATGCTTCCTACTTTGGAAAAAATTTGATATCGCTGAATTTGTTAATATTTACCTACATATTTATCTGTTGTACAACTAACCTAAGAACTTCTCAAATAAAGCAAAACGAATTCCATCACGTATCAATCTTCAATAAGTGGTAAATATTATACTTCACTATCCCACACCATCGTATGAAAAAGTCTCCCACCCCTAAAGCCTTCGCGCAGATCTGTCTTTATACACATGTATCATATTATTTCCGCACATACATACGCAGGTTTATGCTAACGAAGTGGCGCCAACCCAAATATTCAATTTCTTCTACCGGTGCAGAGTGCTGTCGGTGATATATTTTCATTTCCTTTTCTCTTAATATCCTCCTCATGATATTCGGGCTTCAACAGCAGGGACAGCGCGGTGGTCGCTTTTAAAGTCCTTTAAAATCGTGCAGCTACTTTGTGGTACCCGGTGGAGCATCAGTAATCAGCAACGGTTCCAAGCACATACATATGTATGCCGCTTCCACTGAGTAGTGCCTCAATACTATTATTACTAGGTTTCTCTATTTAGCTTTAGTTATTTTAAGCTTTAAGAACCTTTATTAAATATTAGATAATTTTAATAATAGCTTATAGACTTATGGTGGCGAATGAGTTGTTTCCTTAACTTATCTGTTTTTTCTGAAGATTGCCACACAGGTTTCCAGCCTTCGATAAAATCTCCCATACGGCTAAATTGGCATTTCTCGGTTTTCATTTGACTTTCCTTGATAGGACTCGATCCTATTTAATAGAGAGGCTACACAGTACTTATCGATGAGGTTTCTTCGAAACAGTTTTTTGCCACCTCTGGTGCTCCTCAGGGTAGTATTTTAAGACCTTTGGTATTTGTTTTATTTATTAATGATATCTGTTGTGTTTTTCTCTTGACAATTTTTTTCTCTATGCTGAGAATCTAAAAATGTATGCTGCAATTAGAAATGCTAGTGATTCAGCCGTCCTACAGTCTGAGCTGAATAATTTATTTTCCTGGTGCCTTATGAATCGTCTATTTCTTAATATTGAAAAATGTTATAAGATTACATTTTCCCAGCTTCAAAACCCCATTAATACCTCTTATCTTATCTTATCTTATATGTATGTATATTATATAAAAATGGAGACTTTTTTTGTGTTCGTTAGTCGCCGATTCACGCCTAAACGCATTCACCGATTTCAATCAAACTTTCACAGATCATTGGTATTGGTCCATAGATGGTTTATGTGAAGTTTTAAAGAAATCGGTAAAAGTATGCGTGCGTTGTGTAAGTGTGAAAAATACAATATTTGCGTGTTACCCTTATACGGACATTACGTACATACCTATACGGAATGAGAATACCCAAATGAATAGAATATACACAGACATAAATAACATTGTTTCGATGTCGAGTGACGTATGCGACTGTATTATTCGTAACGCAAAAGTTGTCCTCTCTTTTCTTTCCTTTTTATGCATGCGTGACACGGCATCAAAGCACATTGCTTTTTTTTTAAACTGGAAAAATATTTTGAGCTTCATTTGAACGTTTTATGATTTAGATAAAATAAAAATTCGTTAAATATATTTGATTCCATTAATAACCATAAGCCTGTATTTTTCGAAGTTCAAAGTTTTTGGACAAATATTGAAACGTTTACTTAAATTAAATGTTAAATACATATGTATATATAAACGCGCAAATGTAAAAGTTTAGATGGATTTAAAATATAATATACAAAATTATTCAGCGGTTGAATCCATACATTTTTTGAAATCCATCAATATGGATCGACAGTCGCCATAAATGTTCTTTTAAAAAATAAAATGTGTTAATTTGATGATAGTACGAGTATTAAGATCAGGTTTCTATTAGTATAACTTTGTTCATGGGTTTGCGTAATTTTTTTGTGGTGAAAGTCTAAAACCAAGAAAAGAAAACGCGAAAGCCGACGAGCAAATTAATTGTGTGGGATGAATTTGCAATGGCACATAAAAAATCAGTGGAAGCATTGGATAGAACTTTGAAAGATTTACGTAATAATCAAGAAATATTTGGTGGCGCTTTAATATTATTGTCTGGTGATTTTCGTCAAACTTTGCCAGTAATTCCCCGTTCAACACCAGCAGATGAATTAAAAGCATGTTTAAAGACATCCCATTTATGGAGGCACGTAAAAACTTTGACTGAAACAAATCTGCGAGTTTATTTGCAAAAATATGCATCGGCTGACGAATTTTCAAGACAACTTCTGAAGATAGGAAATGGACAAATTCCTATTGATGCTGCTACTGGCTTAATCACTTTGCCAGATAATTTTTGTAATTTCGCACACACAAAACAAGAATTAGTTTCAAGTGTTTTTCCAAATTTGCGCAAAATTATCAAAGTCACAATTGGTTAGCTGAAAGAGCAATACTGGCTGCGAAAAATAAGGATGTTGGTCAATTGAATGCGAATATTTTAAATGATGTGCCTGGTGAGATTGTAACATTTAAACCAATTGATACAGTTATAAATCAAGATGACGCTGAAAATTATCCAACAGAATTTTTAAATTCCTTGGATTTACCTGGACTGCCGGCTCATCGCTTACAATTGAAAGTTGGTGCACCAATTATTTTACTTAGAAATTTAAATCAGCCACGATTGTGTAACGGAACAAGATTAGCAGTCAAAAAGGTCATGAATAATCTTATTGAAGCAACAATTTTAAAAGGAAAATTCAAAGGTGAAGACGTATTGATTCCGCGTATTCCGCTTATTCCACCAGATTTAGCTTTTGACTTCAAAAGATTGCAGTTTCCAATACGTCTTGCATTTGCAATGACAATAAACAAAGCACAAGGACAATCGCTGGAATTATGCGGAATTGACTTAGAATATCCATGCTTCTCCCACGGACAATTATATGTATCATGTTCACGCGTAGGAAAGCCATCAGTTCTGTTTATTTATACCACAACTCAGGGCAAAACAAAAAATGTAGTTTATGTAGTTTGTGTTAGTTTAAGTTTAAAATTAACATTAATTTTATATTGTAAAAAAAGAATAAATATACATAGAGTGAATTTAAATTGAGTGTTCGCTATTCATTTCTAATTTTAATATGCCTAGCGAAGTAGGCAGAGCGTCCGCTAGTTAATTATATAAGTACATACCTTGCTTCGTCTGATGTGACTAAAGATTTAGGGGCTTTATTTGGTTCAAGGTTCAATTTTATCACGCACTGAATTATGCTGTTTCCAATCCACTTGCTATGCTGGCTTTTGTAAGACGTCACACATCGCATTTCACTTACCCATATACTCTTAAATATTATTCTCTGCGTTTGTTCGGTGCAAATTAGATTATGCTGCTTTTATTTGGAGACCATTTCATGCAGTCCATATATATCGAGTCGAGGGGGTTAAGAACACGTTTGTGCATTTCGTACTACATTCCCTCAATTTCTCAGACCCGAAACCATCACACGAATCTCGCTGTCGATTCATTAGTGACAGAAATATTCCTCAGGCAGTATCATTTATCTTTGATCTAGTTGATCGCATTTAAAATATTTTAGATTTTGTTACTAACGTACTTTAACAAAATATTTATTTACATATAATTTTAAACAAAAAAACACATTTACATAGTTACTTAACAAAATACATTTATTCACATTTGAAGTAAATTTACAAAAAATCCATAAATAATGTAAACTCTTTGATTGTTTTAGTAAACTATATAAAAAGCTCAGAAGTAACGAATTCACATACATTTTATTTCTATAACTTTCGAGATTCTAAAATTGAAATACGTATTAAAAACAAAAACATTGGAAAAAGCAACAACATTTTTACTCTACGCACTCCACGAAAATTGTTTGGCAATGAACTGGGAAGTGATATTCAATATGCTTCATAATGGCACGAATTTACTCAAAAATATGCGTTTTCGAAATAGTTTTACCTTTTAAACAATATAGTATAAACATTCCTCTTCTTCTGTAAAACATTGACTGTAAGTCCAAAGAGATTAGTCGAGCATTATACGACGGAATTGGTTCCGTCAACCGCAGTGAAAACAGAGCAAAACGTAAGCAAATATTTTGAATAGGATTAATTCGGTAGGTCAACAAATTCGATGAAAGTTGACCTGAATTAATAAAAGAATACAACTCGAACTCACATCCACTTGAAGACAAGAAATGCAGCTTTACGAATTTGTCATCTATTGGATATGACGATAACAAACCTGCACGTTCCATTTCGCTTATCGATTTCGCTGGTAGGCCAACGATGCAAGAAGCTAAAATGACTGGTTCAAATGTCAAAATACCTTGTAATCAAGTACGATTAGATAGACAGATTCCTGCAGTGAGTGAGGCAGAAGGAAAAATAATGTGCAAGCAATACAAAAATCGGGCATACAAATATAGATATTTACGAAGTGTAAGCCAAACTTATGTCTTACGAGGGGTGCCTTTTATATGTCGGGATTAGAGAAAAAAAACAAATTTTAATCATCGAAAATCACTTTATTGTTTTTCAAAATATTCTCCATGAAGATCTATACACTTTTGCATGTGTTTGAACCAATTGTCGAAGCACTTTTGCCACTCTGAATGAGGTACCTCCAAAACATGCATTCTGAATGCCGCAACCGCTTCTTCAGGTGTCGAAAAACGTTGACCTCTCAGTTTATTTTTTAATTACATACGGGAATAAAAAGAAGTTATTCGGTGCCAAGTCAGGACTATATGGCGGATGACCCATTAATTCGATGTTTTGGGTGCTCAAAAATGCAGTTGTTTGAGCCGATGTATGAGAGCTCGCATTGTCCTGGTGAAGAGTGATCCGTCTTTGGCGATTGGTTTTCCTAATTTCTTGGAAGACAACTGGCAAACAAATGTTTGTGTACCACTCAGAATTTACTGTTCTGCGTTGTTCTAGTGGTACGGTTGCGACATGTCCAGTTTTTCCGAAAAAACAGGCGACCATTTGCTTGGAAGTGCTTCGTGCGCGAACAACTTTTGTTGGATTTGGCTCATCTTGAAACACCCATACAGTCGACTGCTGTTTACTTTCGGGCTCATACGCGTAAATCCATGATTCATCACCTGCCACGATGTCATAGACGTGTTTCGAAGCCCCTCGATCGTATTTTTTGAACATTTCCTTCGACCAATCGTCACGAGCCTTTTTATGAGCGATTGACAAATTGTGTGGGATCCATCGAGAACAAATTTTTTTGACAGTCAAATGTTTATGCAATATTGAATGTATCCTGGTCCCACTAATGCCTAAGATTGTCTCAATCTCACGATAGGTCACATGACGATCTTGCAATATCAGTTCGCGCATAGCATCAATGGTTTTCGGAACAACAACTGATTTTGGACGACCTTCACGAAATTCGTCTTGGAGTAAACTACAACCACGATTGAATTCACCATACCATCGATAAACACTGGTCCTTGATGGAGCTTCATCGCCAAAAAATGAATTAAGTTCATTCATGCAATGTTGCTGAGTTAATCCACGTCGAAAATTGTAAAAAATAATCGCACGAAAATGTTCACAATTTAATTCCATTTTTGGACCGAGATGAATCTTTTAAGTTACTGTAAACAACACAAATAGCGCTGGTATTTCAAAATGTTCTGAGTACGTAAAAGTCAAAAAATGCTGTCAGTTGCCAGATTGCAACACCAGGGTTGTCAAATCCCGAAATATAAAAGGCACCCCTCGTACATCCACAAAAAATTGGTTCGTCGACTTTCACCCATGCATACAAGGTGTGTTCAAAAAACAAAGCCGTACACGCAAAACACTTGCCTTCTAATTTATGCCTATCACAACCAAACTAAACATCCTATATTGCTAAAAGGGTGTACCAACATAAAAAAATAATAATGAAAAGTCGAATATACGCAACCCGCGAAATTGAAAATTAGCTTTATTTTTTGAACAAACCTCATATACAAATTTCGAAACTTTATTGTTTTTTGTTCTTTTTTATCCAATAAGTATTCTGTTAAGATATGTGATGAATAAAATAAGTTGTGTTTCTCTTCAGCATACGAATTGTTGTACTATGACGTCGAATTCTTTAATAATTCGATAAAACTATACTTGTTATGTTTTTCAAATAAAGCTTAGGCTGGCATTTATATTTTCCCGATAGAAAATTATGCCAAGCTCCATGTGGAGACTTCGAATAGATATAATCACGGAAATCCCAAATATGTATGTGTTTGTTCGTAAACGGATGAGTTCATACTTACATACATAAATATACGTACACGTACATTACGAAAATGGATTCAAAACGCAAAAGGGGATATGAGTTGTAATAAGATGAAAGAAAGCATTAGGGCTTCCTAAAAATTTGAAAAGGAATGGAAGGCCGTGAAGCATAAATTTCTATACTTATATATGTAAATTGTACATATTATATTAGGGTGTGCTTATATAGGAAAATTGGCATGCCCCCAATTTTATTCAGTATTTGTACCCTTACGCAATATCGTCCTTGCATATTTCTGGTACGCAGTTGTCTCGTCAAATATTAGGTTTGCTGAGCATCTTTATTATACAATTCCAAAAGCTTTTGCGTCTTTCGCCTTCATTAAAATAATCATGCGTTTAAAGATCCATGCACAAAAAAGCTTCTAGCAATAAAGGTCTGTAATTTGGAATCCGGCTCATAAAATTCTCAATGGCAGAGTAGAGCAGCGTATGCAAAAAGTATTTTTAAAATATTGTCTATCGCAAATTAAACTTGGCTTACCTTTGCTTCCATATATTTCAAGATGCAATTAAATTTTTGAGTCTTTTTTTATTATTGGTATGGGGGGTTGGAATTATCGTAATTTCTTATGTACCAATCTGCGTTTGTGATTGTTCTTAGCGTCTTAGATTGACTTCTCGGTATAATTTGTAGGTTTCATTTACTGGCAGTCCCCTATATTTCTAGTCGGTATGTTCAAGTCGTTCTTAATATTGATATATATAATATATTGATTGCTTATTATAAATATAAACTTAGGTTTGACTGTTTTCCTAGTAGCCAGTAAAGTTGTCGAAATTTTTTTCATCTCATTTCTCTTGTCCAATATGGGTTGTTTCCATTGAGTCAAACGTGATCCCTAAATACTTTGCACGTGAGTGTATTTTTATGTCTTCTCCGTTAAATGGATTTTATCAAATTAGATCGATTTTTTCTGATGCGTACGCTCATAGAATTTAATAAAAGACAAAAATAAAAAGTAAAAAATACGAGTAAAAAAATATGTAAAAAAGAGGTTGTCTGTAAAGTCGGTTTACTGACAATAGTTTAACGTGACAACGTCATAAGAAAATACTGATGTGATGGTTGCAATTTTTAAAACAAAATTTTAATTTTATTTGTTTGATAGATATTTTGTATGGATATAGAGAAGGAGGTACACGTGAAAAATTACGAAACATTTATCAAATTCATGAAAGATATGTTCAATTTCGATTGTGAATCAGGCGTTAATAAGTCAACAGCACTAAGAGGCAACATCATCGATTTGCCTTTTTCAAGACACATTACACTCGAAACACCCCCTTTCATTTCCCTCTTTTCCTATCATCTCCTATTCTCAACAGAGAAATGGTTCATTAGCATGCACACAGGAAGAAGGCATATGCAAACACAAATATATGAATTTATATATATATGCGCATATATTGTACATACATATGCTCACTCAAGTAGGAGAGAGCCAGATGTCGAACGTTGCCGAACGCCGGCCGATTGTGCTCTTTGTCGTTCGCTCCGCGCTCTCGCTTGCAGTTCAAGCAAGGTAACGACGCATGAGCAAGATACCGACCCATTTTTTCGTGCGTGCAGCCGGCTAAATCGAATTATAAGACGTTATCACGTCAAAAAAGATTAAAACCTCAGCCCCATTAACAGGTTTCAACGTAAGGTGACAGATGTTGCGGTACTATAAATTTGATAAAAATGTATTTTCGGGTGTTTTAAGGACAAGTGAAAAGACTATGCATTGTAAAATAAAACCCATAAATATTAAGGTACACCCTATTGCATCATGCGTAAGCTCATATGAATGATTTTATGTGTGTTTTGCCTTTATATTACTCTTAAGTTATAATAAAAACTCATAAGCACAGGACGGAGCTACCATGTAGAAAAATCCTGGAAATAGGGCAAATTTCCGGTTCAGTACCTCTGAGTTGAGTGGTGACTAGGCCAGATGCAATAGGTTGTTGGTGCACGTTGAGTACACTCATGTAAAAAAAGTGTTGATAAATTCAGTTGATAATAAGTTGTTAAGCTGATTTCTAAATTTTTACCTTTCTTTTATACAAAAGTCAAGGTGTCTTCAAAACTACACCAATCCCAGTTAGTATTGAAAATATGTATTATATTTATTGGGTGATTGGACGAGCCCCTCCTCCTATTTATGATGCGAGTCTTGATATTTTCCCACAATTGGAGGGGCCTACAGTTTTAAGCCGACTCCGAATAACAGATGGTATTTATTTCATGGCAGAAATACACGCGGAAGTTTGCCAATGCCTGCCTTAGGTCGACCGCTTTTAGAAAAAACTGTTTCTATTATTTGGAGTGCATGCATGGAGATTCGAACCTGTATATTACCAAATGGTATTCACGCACCAACCCATTTGTCTACGATGGGCGGCGTGAAATATTAAAGGTTAGATAAAAACACTGAAAACAAATATAAACGCAGCAGAAAACGATTACTTTTCTACTCTAATATGCACGAGAGTCGTTTGAAAAGTCCTTGCAAAGTACGAGAGATGGCACCACTGACGCATATCTAGATTATGTGTCGTTAGTAGCATCTCTTGGAAGAGCGCACACTAAATTTCAGCCAGATCGGTGCTTTTCTTTGTGTTTGATATTCGTTTGAATCGAGGAAGTCAAGCGATTTTTTTCCACCACGCACCAGCTCATGCCACAGCAGTTATGTTCGCAAAATAATAAAAATATTGTTCCAACTCGTTTTACACCCCCCTATTCTCCAGACTTGACTCCCTTGGATCTATCTGGCCACTAGTTGTCGCCGAATTTGAAAAAAATGGCTGTCAGGGAAAAGATTTATTGAAACGATGAGGTATTGCAGAAACTAATGGCTATTTTTCAGACTGGAACAAATTCGGAAGGGATCAGCAAACTATGTAGAGTAACGTCGGACGATGTGTACAAGTCTAAAAACACACAAGTCATTAGAAGACATCTAGATTACATCTCTAGAATTTAGCGCCAGTCGCGAACTATAGAAAAAATCCATAATGAATGATCTTAAGAATTTTCCTACAAGGTATCCTTAGGAAAACATATTGATACTTATACATATGTACACAATTTAATCATACATATATGTATATGTTTATAGTTAAAGGTTTATCCACAGCTGAAGGCTTATTCGGATGTTGAATGGATCAGCAGATTTTTCCTAATAAACCATGTTCGCGTATGTCAGCGATACATACATTATTATATATTTACTTACTGTGACGACAAACCGCTGGCAACACATAGACAATTGGCGACAAGCAAGCATACATATTTTGTGACAGTAAGCAAAAAAAGCATTTCTCGGTTAGTCAACTAGGCGATCCTTACAAGAGGTGTATTTTCAAACAAACAACAACAATCTTCTACAAAAATAAGATCTAATTATAATTTTCATAATTAAGGACTAGGTTATATTTGAAGGTGTACCATTTGTCCAATCCATTTTCGAAGACCACTACAGGCATGAAATATCAAATTATAGAAAACGTTTTTTTAAGCGGTCAGCTTAAGACATTAACAAACCTCCGAGTGTAACATATTTCGCTTGTGGAAAATTCTCATAAAAACTACCTCTTGCGTAAAGTGACATAGGACAGAAATAGGGCAATTTCCGACAGACACATTTCTTATCACTTATTTTAAATTATTTAAAAAATAAACTAAATATCGGAAATCGGTTATTTTTTTGACAGATTTAATCTTGGATTCCTCAGACCATAAATGCTCTTTTACGAGAAAAAGGGATGTTGTTGTTGTTGCAGCAGCATACACATTCCGCATACATGTCCGGGGAGTGCTGCTGGAGTGACAGTCCTTTGCCGGATATAAATTCGGGTCGTTCGGGTAACGTAGAACTGACTGTCGTGGAAACGGAGGAAAATGGATATTTTTGTCCTGCCATATTTCTGTGTTCACCAGCCCCTGGATTAAATAAAATTTTTACTGCAATAGCTGTCAACTACAGTAAGCACGAATTCTGCCGTCAGTCTCGTACTGTTGTCGATCTACCAACGTCGCCTCACTTATCCTTAACTGCCACCTCCACGAATTGTTTTGCCATTTCAGGATTTCCGTCACTTGTTTATAAGGACGGTGATGAGAATGGTGTTTAAAGCGCTGCAAGCCAGTATTAGTGCACACCTTACTATATTTAAATTTTTCGGAGCCCTGCATTTAATTAGAGATAAGTAGAAAATTTTCTAATTCTACATTACGGTAATCGCCAATTAAGTACAAATTTCCTGCCATGATTTGCCAATTACACTAAATTATAACAAAAAAGATATTAACACCAGAAAATCTGAGGGATTTTTTCCTATCACGTAGTTTTCGTGATAACAGTTTTGAATTAAAAAAAAGGTAAATAAAAATAATGTGGCATGTCTCGAGAATCCGTTAACCAACCGAAACCAACGATCACATTAAAGCTAATGAATTAAAGCTATCTATTGTTCCTAAATACGTAAAATATTTTTCTCAGATAAGAGTTCAATTTGCCCGAATCAACACGGATTTGTATCGGGTTGTTCTACACTTACAAATACAAATCTGGCTGCCTTTAGTGGGTATTGTGTCTCAGCATTCCCTTCTGTGTGCCAATTGGATTGCATTTACACCGTCTTTTCTAAAGCCTTCAACAAAGTTTCACATATAGTGCTGATCGACAAGCTCGCTTGCCTGAGTTTTCATTCGACTTTTCTACAATGGCTTAAATCCTATTTGAATCGAAGTTAGTGCGTTGACACACTCGATGATGTTCAATCTGAACATTTTTTTTTCGCCGTTTATTCTGTTTATGAATGACATTAGTTCTTGCTTGTCATTCGTCAACTTTCTATTACATCCAGTCGTTACGAATACTGCAGATATGATGTAACTCCAATCCGAACTAGATGAATTATATATTGGTGCTTGAGCTCACATCTTTCCTCAAATATTAAAAAATGCGTCGATGTTTCCTTTTCTAAACCACGCAGCTAATTAAAAACTCAGAATAGCTTAACTATTGCAATCGATTCAAGAATTTAAGGATCTTGGCCTTATTTTTAATATTAATCGCTCGACAAAAGCAGGTCAGTATTATCTTTAGCTTTTATTTTTTGCATTATACAAGGAGCTCATGACTGTCAGTCACTTTTAGAAATAATCATTTTAATGTTTAATATACACGTAATGCACCTATTGGAAGTGCTATTTGCGAATTTCACCATATGATATTCTGAATACGATGTCCTAATTTAAATTTAATTGTACTTGTTATAATATATGGCACGGTTTTTGGATAAAATATCACATTAGCCAAATATATTAATTTATTAAATTGAAATTAAATTATCAAAAAAATTTGGTTCTTAAACGGTGGAAAGAGTATTTTTATGATCTATATAATTTTGAACAAGCTGGAACAGCTATTGGAACAACAGACTCTGAAAATACTGCGGAAAACAGAAGCGATAATAATGATAGTTTGAGCGAGGCAGAACCATCCCTGCAAGAGCAATGTGAAATACTGGACAAAATGAAAAATTGTAAAGCTCCTGGTGAAGCACATGCGGAGCTTTGAAAAACCTTAAAGGTAAGAGGAAACTGCACAAGCTTGTAACAAGAGTGTGGATAGAGTGTCTTCCAACGTCGTGGTTATGGGCCGCTATAAGACAGAAATATCGCAGAACTACCCTACTAAACGTATGATACAAAGTATGCTCCAGACTACTAGCAAAGAGAATCAGCTCGAACCCCAGCAAGTCTTGGGTGAGTATCAATGCGGCTTCAGACCTGCAAGATCTGTAACAGACCAAGGTTTTGTTCTCAAACAGAATCTTTGAAATGTTATGAATACGATATGGACGTTCATATGCAGTTCATAGATATAAGGTAAACCTTTGACAGTATCATTCGAGAAAAATCCCAGAGATATTTACTATGCTTGGAGTCAACAGAAAGACTTACTAGACTTGCAAAGGCATCTTTAACGGACATAAAAGTAAAAGCCACAATTCAGCAGGAATACAGCGAAATATAATAGTTAACAGTAGTAACGGATTGAGGCAGGGTGACAGTAATTTTTAAGTTAACATATGTCGACACGCATGTCGACGCAATTAAAACCACTCCACCTCCGGAAACGTACTAAATCGGTCAGGTTTAACAATTGCCTATGCGGACGACATCGCCTCTCTTCCTCGAAATAAGCGCTGCCTTAACGAAAACATAGAGACAACAGCAGGGAGAGTTGAGCTTTTGTCAACCTAACATTAAGTCAATCCACTTTTGAAGGTGCTGGTAAGTTCAAGTATTTGGGCGTCCGTCCTAACCACAAACGACAATAGCACAGAGAGTGCATTCAGGACCGAATAAGTGCTGCAAATAATCTTATTTGGCCATATGCACCTATTTCAATCGAAGATACTTTCTGGGACTTACAGATTTAGTTTATACCACATGTGCTGAAAAATTCCGGGCCTAACACTAGATGGAACTAGCTTTATTGCAATCACCTCTTTCTCAGTTAGTTTTATAGCATTCACCTCTTTTTCAGTTAGTACTAACCTTAAAACAACAGCTCTTAAAATTTCATGATATTCTATTAATTAGTTCGTGAGTTATTCTGCTAAGAGTGACGCTACTTTTGTTATTTTCAAAACAATTAATTTCACACTGCTTAATTATGGGAAATAATACCGTTCAAGCAAAGCAATGGCTTGAAAAGTGTCATGGGGATTCCGCTTCAGCAGATCCAACAATAAAACGATGGTTTGCTAACTTCAAACCTGGTCGTAGAGACACCGATGACGCACAACGCAGTGTACACCCAAATGAGGCGGTACGAGGGATGCCTTTTATATGTCGGGATTTGGCAACCCTGGTGTTGCAATCTGGCAACTGACAGCTGTATCGCAAAGTTTGACATTTTTTGGCTTTTACGTACTCAGAACGTTTTGAAATACCAGCGCTATTTATGTTGTTTACAGTAACTTAAAAGACTCATCTCGGACAAAAATGGAATTAAATCGTGAACATTTTCGTGCGATTATTTCTTACAACAACGACTTAATACATTTTTTGGCGATGAAGCTCCATCAAGGACCAGTGTTTATCGATGGTATGGTGAGTTCAATCGTGGTCGTAGTTCACTCCAAGACGAATTTCGTGAAGGTCGTCCAAAATCAGTTGTTGTTCCGAAAACCATTGATGCTGTGCGCGAACTGATATTGCAAGATCGTCATGTGACCTATCGTGAGATTGAGACAATCTTAGGCATTAGTGGGATCAGGATACATTCAATATTGCATAAACATTTGACTGTCAAAAAAATTTGTTCTCGATGGATCCCACACAATTTGTCAATCGCTCAAAAAAGGCTCGTGACGATTGGTCGAAGGAAATGTTCAAAAAATACGATCGAGGGGCTTCGAAACACGTCTATGACATCGTGACAGGTGATGAATCATGGATTTACGCGTATGAGCCCGAAAGTAAACAGCAGTCGACTGTATGGGTGTTTCAAGATGAGCCAAATCCAACAAAAGTTGTTCGCTCACGAAGCACTTCCAAGCAAATGGTCGTCTGTTTTTTCGGAAAAACTGGACATGTCACAACCGTACCACTAGAACAACGCAGAACAGTAAATTCTGAGTGGTACACAACCATTTGTTTGTCAGTTGTGTTCCAAGAAATTAGGAAAACCAATCGCCAAAGACGGATCACTCTTCACCAGGACAATGCGAGCTCTCACACATCGACTCAAACAACTGCATTTTTGAGCACCCAAAACATCGAATTAATGGGTCGTCCGCCGTATAGTCCTGACTTGGCACCGAACGACTTCTTTTTATTCCCGTACTTAAAAAACAAACTGAGAGGTCAACGTTTTTCGACACCTGAAGAAGCGGTTGCGGCATCAGAATGCATGTTTTGGAGGTACCTCATTCAGAGTGGCAAAAGTGCTTCAACAATTGGTTCAAACACATGCAAAAGTGTATAGATTTTCATGGAGAATATTTTGAAAAACAATAAAGTGATTTTCGATGATTAAAATTTGTTTTTGTTCTCTAATCCCGACACATAAAAGGCAGCCCTCGTAATACCAGAAAACATCAAAGAAACTACAAAATCGTTTTGAATGATAAAAAGAGAAGTTGCGTGAGTTAGCTGATATCGTAAAGATATCAAAACAACGCATTGGCTTTATATTGCATGAGCATTTGACTATGGGAAAGCTCTGTTCAAAGTGTCGCGTTTGTTCACTGTTGACCAAAAAACAAGAACGGTTTGATGATTCCGAGAAGTGTTTGGCCTTGTATAAACGTAATAAACAGGAATTTTTGCATCGATATGTGACAATAAATCAAACATGGATCGACATATGAGTGGCCAGCAACTGATAAACCTTGTCCAAAGCGCCCGGAAGCACAACAATCCGCTGAAAAGGTTATGGCTTCAGTGTTTTGGGATGTGCATGGATTAATATTCATCGACTACCTGGAGAAAGAAAATACCATCAACAGTGAATTTTATATAGCGTTATTAGAATGTTTTAGGGCAAAGAAACGGACGCATAGGATAAAGAAAAAAATTTGGTTTCATTAAAACAACACACCATGTCACAAATCAATCAAAACAATGGCAAAACTACATAAGTTGATCTTCAAATTGCACCCACATCCACCATATTCAGCAACTACTGGCTGCTCGCAGACCTAAAAACAAATGCTCGCCGGTTAGAAATTTCGCTCGAATGAAACGATTATCTCTGAAACTGAAGCCTATTTTAAGGCAAAAGTTAAATCGTTCTACAAGAATAAAGCTAATTTTGAACAAAACAAAAACTTGTTTTCTTTATTAGGCCCGGGACTTTTCAGCCCATGTGTTATTATACAAAACTGTAGTGAAACCCATTGCTACATATGGCTCGGAAGTGTGGTCCATGGCAGCGAAGACGACCTCTCAGTGTCTTTGAGCGAAATATACTCAGCAGGGTGTATGACCCCAGGCTAAACGAAAGATATGATTACATAATAGAAACCAACGAAAGGGACTCCAATTTATGCGTGGCGAGGACATTGTCAAATTCATCAAAGCGCAAAGGCTAAGATGGATTGGACAAGTTCTAAAAATGGAAGGCACGCGTGCTCAAAACCTAATAATGCAGCAAAAACCTATGCCAACGAGAAGTAAAGTTCGCCCGCGCAGGCGACTAATGAACTGCGATTAGAAAAGAATCTGAGTAGATGAGCTTTCATTTACATGACACTCTGCACCATTAACCATAACTCAACACCAAATAACCGTTCTATGAAAAGAGCTTTGGCCTGTAAATCCTTGCTTGAAATATCTTTTCTTTATCTTTTAAAATTGTATGCCAATTTTTAAAAGCCATTAACCACCTCATTTGTGTAAGCGCGCAAGGGTGCATATACATTCGTTTATACATATGTATGTATGGCTAAGTATGTAATAACTGTCAACCATATCTTCCATGCTCTACGTATGAACATTCAATCATGCGAGCTCACCACCTCGTCTGCCCAAAAAGCAACCAGAAATTTTTTGACGCGCTCTCGCAAGCTAAAGTTCTGTTTCTATTACAAGCGGATGCCTTAAAACGTCATATTCATGCAACTTGGACTATTCGATTACGTTTGTACGTAAGCGTGTTTGTATGTATACACACACAGACATGCATGTATACATGGATAAACTTCAAATTGTGTGTAATTATGGAGAAAGCTTTTTAACACACCTACGTAAACGCTTTTGAGCTTTTTCGAAGTCTCGACTATCGCCAAAACAAATAAGGAATAAATATTACAAAAATAACGCTGGAGAGTGGAAGAAGTGGAAGAAGCGCACTTAACAATTGATTTGCTATATATCTGTTTCTCTACATGTTGAATGCCAAAAACATATACTATACATAGTTCAATTAAAGTTCAAGGTCATCTCTAGGCGCATATATACTCCAGCTATTGCATGCACATACATCTCAGGGAAATAGGTGCATACATACATACATACACATCCATATGTATGTGCATCAGGTTAATTGGAAACAAAGCAACAGAAAACGATCGGAAGCTTCCATTTACATTTTCTAATGCAACAGTACTGAGTAGCAGCAAAAACCACAACAGCTATTCAAATATAAATACACCAATGAACACGAACACCTGTTGGGAATCAATTATATGAATGTAGGTGCATAATAACATATTAAAAATTAGTATTAACTAACCCATTTTTCCAAGCGCACTCTGGGCATGGAAAATCAAATGATTGAAAAATGTGTCTTAATTGCAGTCGCCCTCAGCAAGCAGTGACAAAGCTCTGAATGCTTTCCTGCTATCAGAAAACTTATAAAAATCAACTGTCGTTCGGAGACGGCTCAAAACTACTAGGTTGTTTAGTAAGTTTTCCGGTTCGTTAATAAAAACACAATTTTATGGTTTGAAATACATTTTATTATTCAGTATAGTCTCCCTGAACATCAATACACGTGTTCCAACGAGACTCCAATTTATGAATTCCATCCCTGAAGTCAGAACATGGAAGGACTGCAAAATACGCTTCCACAGCTGTTAAGACCTCAAAAACACTTTCCACGTATGATTTCTTTTCGGTCCGGAAAAAGATGGAAATCACTAGGGGCCAAATCTGGTTAATACGGTGGATGCTCCCCCAATTTGATTTTTAATTCATGGATTTCAGCCATTTTCAAAATGGTCTTGTGACACGGTGTATTATCCTAATGAAGAAGTTTTTTTTTGTTTTGCAAACTGGGGGTTTTTTCAGAAAATTCCTTTCGCATCCTAAAAAATTGATACCAACAGCTTCTTGACCGCTCTAAATGTTGCTGAGAAAGTCGCATGCGAATGCGGTTTTGTTCCATTGTTAGCGAATGGGGCACCCATTGTGCACACAGCTTTCTGAAGCCCAATACTTCAGTCAAAATATTGCTTACACTGCCCAATGAGATGCCTGGGGCTTTTACTAAATATCTTTCAGTCACTCGACGATTTTCCTATTCGATATCCTGTATGTTTTCTGCGATCTCTGGAGTTGTTGCTGTTTTTGGACATCCTTAACGTGGATCATCTTCAAGGCTGTGGTCGTATTTCAGCAACCCATCTTTCTACCAAACTAATTGATGGCGAAAACTTCTTATACACTTTGAACATTCCTTCATAAAGCAAAGAATGCTTCTTCTTCTTCTTAATTGGCGCTATAACCGCTTACGCGATTTTGGCCGAGTTTAACAAAGCGCGCCAGTCGTTTCCTTCTCGTGCTAACCGGCGCCAGTTGGACACACCAAGTGAAGCTAAGTCCTCTACCTGATCTTTCCAACGCAGAGGAGGCCGCCCTCTTCCTCTGCTACCACCAGCTGGTACCGCATCGAATACTTTCAAAGCCGGAGCATTTGTATCCATTCGGACGACATGACCCAGCCAACGTAGCCGCTGGATCTTTATTCGCTGCGCTATGTCTATGTTGTCGCATAGCTCATACAGCTCATCGTTCCATCGTCTACGATATTCGCCGTTGCCAACGTGCAAAGGTCCAAAAATCTTACGCAGAATCTTTCTCTCGAACACTCCAAGCGTCGCTTCATGGGATGTTGTCATCGTCCAAGCTTCTGCGCCATACGTTAGGACGGGCATGATGAGAGTCTTGTAGAGTGTTAGTTTTGTTCGTCGAGAGAGGACTTTACTGCTCAGTTGCCTACTTAGTCCAAAGTAGCACTTGTTGGCAAGAGAGATTCTAGAATGCTTACAAAAATAAAAATTCAATAACTGCACGATACTTCATTTTTCACCGTAGCCGAATAGGTTGGTGCGTGACTACCATTCGAAATTCACAGAGAGAACGTAGGTTCGAATCTCAGTGAAACACCAAAATTAAGAAAAACAGTTTTCTAATAGCGGTCGCCCCTCGGCAGGCAATGGCAAACCTCCGAGTGTATTTCTGCCAAAAAGCTCTTCATAAAAATATGTGGCGTTCGGAGTCGGCTTGAAACTCTAGGTTTCCCCATTTGTGGAACAACTTCAAGACGCACGCCACAAATAGGAGGAAGAGCTCGGCCAAACACCCAGAATGGGTGTACGCGCCAATTATGTATATATGTATATGTGCAATTCAAATTTGCCAAGAAAGTGTTGGATACGCTACTCAAGCAAGGCGAAGAAAGACGAACAACAAGCTGTTTCAGTAGCGGCAGTCAGAGCTAAATAATATAAACGCCCTGGGACGAGTCTGATCACACCGAACTTCCCGACAAGTGCTGTATTGAACATGAAACTATGTTCCAGAGGAGGTCGACTCTGACGTACCGACGATAATTGCAGACGCTTGAGTTAAGACTCACACCCATATCCTACGCAGATAAGATTCTCATGCTCACGACATTATCGCACCAAGTGCTTCTGGTTAGCCTAAACTCTCCTTGACCTAGAAAACATAGAGAGCTGTAGGCTCTAGATTCATAAGTTATGCATTTTACGTAAATTGAGAGCCGTGAGGGAATCATACTGCCTTTTAATTTATTCACCTATTTTGAATTATTATTCCTCCAAATATACTATACAAAATAAAGATAAAACAAATAAATAACCAAAACAAAACATTGCAAACGTGGACGATCGAAAATATAGCTGCAATCGTGATCACGTGCTAAATAAGTCCCGATTCACACACAGACACATATGGAAGCGAGACACTGGAAATTCTCTTTTGGTTTCTCATTCGTTGCTTTTGACGATTATTTCTTTAGCATCTTTTGCCATTTCTCTCATTCGTGCAGCCGTAATTTTTGTGATTTTTATAAAGAGCAGAAAATAATTCGTTTATTGTACTTTACTATTACATATTTGAATCAAAGAGGCGAAACGTATGCAGAAGCTGTAAACAATAACCGCCCAACTGGTTAGGAAATACTACAATCCGCGAAAATCTAAGCGTAGAACGCGTCAAACTGGATTGATAATAAATAAATACTTTGTTTCTTTATTTACATATACATGTACATTAGGGCAGGTCGATTTAAAAATCGCTCATTGCTCTGTGAAAATCGTATTCTAGGGATCAAAATAAGAAACTTTGCCGAAGGAACCATACCTCTAAAACGAATTCTGATGTCCCACAATTTGGGTCGAACGAAAAATCCCACTTTGACCCCTTTAGAGTCACGTGACACACCCCCTGGAACTCCCCTGGGGGGGTTCCCCATACAATCATTTCAAAATATCACCATTGTTGGCCTTTACATGAGAAAAGAAACTAAAAAGTTCGACCCAAATTGGGGGACATCAGTATTCGTTTTAGAGGTATGGTTCCTTGGGCAAAGTTTCTTATTTTGATCCCTAGAATATGATTTTCACAGAGCAATGGACGATTTTTTTCCTCCCCACAAATCGACCCGGCCTAATATACATATATATAAATTTGTGTACTTGAATAAAAAACCAGAAACATTAAATTAAAAATCCTTCAAGTATAAATAATTAACTTAAAATTCACGGAATTAATGGATTTAAATGCAGTATCACTTTTTTGGCGCTAGAGTATTTGGAAATGGAAATAATGTATTCTATGTACATCAACATGAAGACGCACAAAACGTGTCGCCTGCACAGGAAATAAAAACCATTCTCACCGTCGGACCTTCCACGTACAAAATGTTTCCCTTTCAAATGCTTTCCTATGTAAATCGGGACTAACAATTTCTAGGTTTCTATAAAAACTAAGTAGGACTAAGTCTTGGCTAAAGTCGGCCACAAACAGGGCACAATTCCCGCGATTTCTTGCAGATCGCAGAAAATCCGTCGTGTATGGCGAGGTGCGGGCACAAATCTCAAGTAATTGAAAATTTTCATTTAACTGAGATTTGGTGCTAGTTTGTGGATTTTCTCATTTTTTACTGATTGTCGTCGATAAAAGAGTAAGCGGAAAAACGACAAGTGTTAATAAAAACATTGCATACTCCTCTGGAGCACTCATTTCCATATTTTCTAACAACTTAATATGAGAACGATTACTCCTATTTTGCATTTTGGGTCAATATCTTGCATAAAAAGCCACCAAAGTGGCATATTCTCCTCAGCAAACGGTAGCATCACTCTTTGAAGTGCGTCCTTCTAAATAAATTGTTTTCATTTTATTGCGTGACTGTTTTTTTTTTTTTGTGAATCGCGGTGGGAGCTCTGGTTCTTATAACATTTGACATTTTGCCCAATATCATTTCCAAATAAATTTATTTTTGTTTCATCGCACCAATGTATGTTATACCATTTTTTCATACCCTCTCGTTCACACAATCACTTGTGATCTTGAACAATACTTTTCCACTATCCTAAATTTGCTTGTTTCAACGCAGGAACTTTACGAGCTATTCTGCCTGGTAGGTTTATGTTGTGCAATCATTTTTGCTTGCAATAGCTTTTGCTTGACTCAAAACGATTCCTCTTGACAAAACTCAAAATTAAATTATGAGTGGTGTAAGTCGTTTTCTTTTTGCCACTACGTCGTTCTGTGAATTGTAAAACACAATTTTTTGGACAGTCCAAGAGACTTAGTACTTCCATTCCCCAAATGTGTAATGCTGCGCTCGACCCATCTTTGAAAGAAATAACTGGTATTTAACACGTTGGCTTCCTGGAAGGGAAATCATACTACGAGTTATCTCGTACTACCTAAAACTACCACTTTTTATGTAGCTACGAGTAAAACCATATTATAATAGTGTTAGTATCGATAAATGGCTTCTGGGAAAAGAAAATAATTTTGGGTTTGGCTTCCGTGAGCTTTTTTTTTTATTAAAAAAAATTCATTCAATATAATGCAAAAATTCATTCAATATAATGGAAAAATTAACTCAAATACAAGAAATAAAGTAATATATTATTGTTTGTAGAAGTTTTTAAAACACTTTTCCACACAAAGGGCTGGCTTCTCTGGACAGGCTGGACAGAAGTAACGCGTTTCTCGGCGTTTTTTTTTCTTGGGTACATACACGACATGGCTTTGTCGGACGCTGTTTTTTTCCGTTGGTGGTAAACACTCTAAATAATGGAGCTCTTTAGATCTATTTTTTTTTAAACTGGTTGAAAATCTCCAATCAACGCCAAGACGAATTCTTCTCTGAACTTTCTCAGTTTTATTTTAGATGAAGTTACTTTTTGGTAAATTCTGGGAGCATTTTGTATATATACAGGGTGGCTGATGAATTTTGCTACATTAAGAAACTGAAATAACTTTTTTTTTTTAGTATATGGAATTCATTTATTTTTTTTTCAGGTTGAAGGTCATTAAATTTTATTAAATGTAGCTTAACTAGTTTTAAAAATAATTGAATTTAAATGCCCCCATGCTCGTTGACACAAGTGCGGCATCTTAGTAAAAAGTTGTTCATTGCTGCTTTGAGAGTTGCGACAGGAATAGCCGCAATTGTTGCCCGAATGGATTGTTTTAGTTCATCCAAATTTGTTGGTTTTGTTTTATAAACTTCTTGTTTACATAAGCACCTGACTGCAGTAAGGTCAGGCGACCTGGGGGGCCAACGAAATTCGGAGTTTCTTGAAATCAGTTTATTGGGAAATTTTCGTCGCAACTCTGTCATAACAGTCTGGGCTATGTGAGACGTTGCCCCATCTTGTTGAAACCACACAGAGTTGAAAGGAATTCTCTTTGGGCGTAGTTCTGGATAGAAAAATTCTTTCAGCATTTTCAAATAATGGTCTCCAGTAACCGTAACGGTGTGACCATTTTCTTCAAAAAAAGAAGAGGATGCAATTCCGTCTCGTGGAGTATCTGTGGGTTAGAAGTACTCCATATTCGACAATTTTGTTTGTTCACATTGCCGTTTAAATCGAAATGGGCCTCATCAGACATGAAAAGGCAGTTTAACATGTTTTGGTCTTCTTCCACCATTTGCAGGATCTTCTGGCAAAATTCCAAGCGAACCGGCAAGTCTGCCGCATTCAGTTTGTTAACCATTTGAATTTTGTAGGTCTAATAAGTCTAAATCTTTGTGCATTATTGTTTGCAAAGACTGTCGGCTGACACCAAGTTGAGCAGATAAGCTTCTTGTTGAACCCCTTGGATTGCTTTGTATAGCTGCAGCTACAGCAGCGATCGTTTCCTCCGTCCGAACTGGTGGGTTTCGATGATAAGGCCTTCTTGCGACTGTTCCTTGCTCAGCAAAATTATTCACCAGTCTCATTATGGTCCATCTGCTCGGGGGATCGCCGCCAAACATCCGTCTGTACTCTCTCTGTACCAAAACTACGGACTCCAGTGCGTGATAGCGGCGGACTATCCAAATTCTTGTTTGCGTGTCCCAGTTATCCATTTTAATAAATTTTAAAGATCAATCTGCAAATTAAAACAAAAATGAACAGATAACTTAAAAAGAAAAAAAGTTATTCAATTTTTTTTTGGTAGCGGCTTTCATCAGCCACCCTGTATCTCTATAATATGAAGTGAAACCTTTTTGTGCCATCTAATAGTCTTCCTTAGAGATGATCTGATCGGTCAATGCCAGACATTCCATTATTGTAATCTCGAATTATATTCGCTTTCATAGAAATTCTTCCATTGCGATTGGGCATCTCTACCATTTCAATAGCGTGCATGTTTGAAATGGAAAGGACTTCTCGTTTGTCTTTCCATTTGCATACAGTAACAGGACCATGTCTGCCAAAAACACTACCCTCTTTTTAGTTTATGATTTACCACATCTTTGGGGTTTCTTTTTCTGTTACTTCGTAGGGTTCCACACACATAAGTTTTTCGTGTATATAACAGTTTTGTAAGACTAACTGAATTATAAAAATTATCCATGTAAAGCGCGTAGCCTTTATCGAGATAGTCCTCAAGTAAATGGAAAACAACGTCAGCAGTGTGACCTACATTATGAGTAGTTTCCTCAGATTTTCCGCGGTAAATTTTTATTTTTATTACAAGACCGTCGGACTCACATAGTTCATATAGTTTGACACCATATTTGTGTTTTTTATTTTTTATGTATTGGCGGAAAAGCAATCTTCCCCGTCATAGCATCATGGATTCGTCAATACAAATATTTTTACTTGGTACATAGTCGCATAGCATCGTTGAAATGATTTAGGATTAGTCTCACCTTGTATAATCTGTCGGTAGATGGTTGTGAGTTATCAACCAAATGAAAATAACGAAGTATCAACTGGAATCGATTGCGGCTCATATGTGTGCGCCAAAAGTTTACATTATATAGCTTGTTTGTGTTCCAGTAATGTTCTATTGTTGGAAAAGTACAAGGTCCCATTTGCAATAAAAGTGCAATAAAAACTTTCATCTCTGTAGCACTTACGTCTTGCCAATTTGATATCCTTTGAGATTTTTTTATAGCATTTTGATTCCCATTTTCCAATGTAGCAATTTCTTGCGCAGCATATAAATTAGTTTGTTCTACCAGTAATGCAAGAAACTCATCCGAAAAAAATAAATCCACCAGCGTTTGTACTGTAAAATTTGATGTATTTAATTTCACACCAACATTTTCTTCGAAAAGAAATAATTCAGGATTGTGTTGAACTTCTGTCCACAAATCATCATTCTCATTTGACGTTGTTGCTTGAAAATCATCGTCATTATTATCAGATTCGGAGACGTCTTCAGGTTCGGAGATGACTTCATCTTCACTATCATTTGTATTCTCAGAAGGCTCATAAATGTCGTTACTACCATCGCTGAAATCATCTTCTGAATCACTTCGATTTGCGTTGTACTCAATTTCACTTTGATTCAGTGACCTTTTCTTATCCATATTGGGTTCTTGATAATTATAACAGTAATTTTAGAGAATGTTTATAAATCTAAAAAGAAAGAAAATAATAATAAAATTATTATAATTATAATAAATAATAATAACTATAAAACAAAATACTATAGAAAGCAAAAATGATGTTTTTTTAGGATAGGAAGAACCTACCTACACGAGATAATTCGTAGCGAGTTCTTTCCCAGACGCCAACTACGAGATAACTCGTAGGTCCTTTTTCTCTTTTAAAAAACATCATTTTTGATTTTTGATGATACCAATGATCTAGAAATAGAGTGTTTAGTATTATAATATAATGTGAAAAAATCAAAATGTCATTTTTGGCCAGTTTTCAGAAAATGGCCTTGGCAGTCAACGTGTTAAATTCACAACGGAGCCATTTGTAACAAAAGCGAAATTTCAATGAAAGCTTAAATTTTTCCGAGCTTTTCAAGGAAATCGAAAAATAAAGGCAGCGTACCTACATATTTTAATGACCTTATGCGTATATGAATGTCTATATCTATTTCGATTCCTTAATAAAATTGTAATACCCTTGTGCACAAGTGCGAGAGTGTAAAAATTCCGCTAAAACGGATGCCAGAACATGTACTCCTATATATGGCTTTAATAACAAGATTTTGATTAAGATTAATACAACGACGAAGGAGCAGGTGAATATGTAGTTCAGGAAAATAATAAAGAAATACATGGATAAAATTGCGAATAAAGTTCAAGTTAAAGCAGAGAAGATAAAGATTAAGAAAAATATGGAAATAGAGAGAGAGAGAGAGAGAGATACGCTACTGTCAGCTTTGACTGATATATTTTTTCTTAAGAAACGCTAAAGGACATTTTCATTATTAATGAAAAAAAATTATATGCAAGCACTCCATGTTTTCTTTATCAAAATTGCACACTGTATCCACAACCGACTCAAAGCCAAAAAAATCCAAATTTATTTATCTTTTGTTTGGTCCCAGATACATGCATATGTATACATGTATATGTGAGTGTATGCGAATGTGTATTATTCCAATGCACTTCATAACGCATATTTAGCTGGCTGACTTTAAAAGGACAATTCTTTTTAACTTTGCATGTTTGTACATATGTCAGTTTGTGCGCATGTAATCTTGGGGCTTGCCAGCAATCCACAGTTTTTATTTACTAAAACCTTACACCTCCCCCACCCGCCCATTCCAAGGCACCAATAGTACACACTTGTATGCAACAGCTGTTTTCGACAATCGCTGCATGCGTCTGCTTCGAAAATGGCAACAAGTTGCGAAAAAGCTCAACTCCACTCGCCCTCCCCAACAACCACACCAAGCCCATAAGGCTATTAAGTGTTCATTCGTGCATCGATGTGAAATTTCAATGCCAACTTTGTGTAAAGCTTTCGAATGTGGACGCGAGATTTTTGCAACTTGTTGGTGGAGTCCTTGCCAAAACGATATCGGGCTATCAGTTGTCGGTGCGCTTGAACAGCGTTTTGTACGTCAAAGCGGATTTTGATTACAAACGAAATTAAATACACAAAGTAATTTACTCAGTTTTCGGTGAGGGGGGACGACCGTGACGTTGTTGCGCGGGGTGACGGTACGATGACGGGACAAAAGTTGTAATGGTGTACCAAGAATTTACAAGTGTGTGCGTGAAAACATTTAATGAAATACGCAGTTACCAAGACGATGCGTGTCTTTGTGTGTGCAATTGTGTTTGTGTGTATTTGTTGGCTAAGCAAAAAGGAATATTTGGAGAATTTTGGACTCTGAAGTAATTGCTGAAATAAAAATTATGTATTCATCAAATTCCCGATATTGACGAAAGCGAAGGGCGAGCACAGAATTATTAGATAAACGAAAAATGAAATAATCTGCAAGTAATCCCTAATATATTATTTTCTATGAAAATCCCAAATTAACTAAAGAGTAGCTTCAAATGACTTTTGATTATCAGGCTATGAGATGTAAAAGCAATTTGTGTACCCAACCACACTGTTGATATGTATGTATGTATGAATTATTTGATTAGGAGGACTTAATTTTTTAGTCAAAAATGTTGTACTTTTAGCTTATTTTGAAGAAAATAGTTCAAGTGCATATGAGAAAAAAACTCCACATATTGGCAGACCCAGTGACTAACAGAATTTGGAATATGACAAGCTGAATATGTGGCCACAATAGCTTTTAATGTACATATGATGTATGTGCAAGAGGCATTGATTTGAAAAAAAATGCTCACTTTATTACTCGTTACCCTAAGTAATGCATAACACGATAAAGCTGGTTTCGTAATAACACAAAATATGGGTTCGCCGAGGATAAACTACATTCCTTAGCCTGCGCTGGGAGTTCAGTATACCACGTATTAGGGGTGGCACTTTTCGGGATCTTATTTCGTAGTTTCGGGATCCCGAAATTCTCCCGAAATTAAGAAGCTTTTGATTATGTTAAAATGGCTTGTTAGAAATGTATAGTATTATTATTTAAAAGATTATAACAAAGAACTGTCATTTTCAGCGACTCGTATATTTACTAAGCCAATAAATTAAACTTATTCGTTTATTCATAAGTACAAATATTTTTTGCACAGCATCAACTGCCTACTTGGGATGTTTCCTGGTACTCCCAAAACCACCGACTTTTGTGACTCGGTGAATACATACCCGGACAGGCCTTGAGCAATCAGTTTTCAATCCAGGGAGAACTGGGAAAATGCTGTAATAAACAATGAAAAACGGGTCAGTATATATGCTTCCTGTACATGGAAAGTGACCAAATCCATCACCACGAGCCTTCAGGTTGTTATAAATAGTTGCCTGAAGAGCATCTTCTCCATTTTTTGGCCCAAAACAAATTTGAACTCAGATCTACTGAAAAAGGCGCAAATGGAGCCAGTCGAAATACTCATAAAATGCCAAAAATGGAGATGGATTGGGCACACTCTATGCAAAAACGACGCATGCATCGCACGAAAGGCATTGGAGTGCAACCCTCTCACGAATGTTGGTCGCAAGCCTGGTAGACCAGGGGAGGGAAACTTGGAGGCGAACAGCTGAAAGGGAAGCAGGAAGCATCGAAACGAGCAGGAACCAATTAAAGTACATTGCCAAATATTGCACAAAATGGCGGACAGGCGTGCTATGTCCCACGAGGGATTAAGAACCTGAAAAATAAGATATCTGCTGATGGCTCAAAACTCAATGATCAAGTAAGAAGTGGTGTATATTCGGAAACTATATGCACCAATATACCTTTTCGCTTGCCTGATCATTGCAGCGTATTCCAAGCCAAAAACTTGGCAATCTCAGAATTCTTTCAGTGCTAAATAAAAGCTCCAAAATAACTCATATCATTTAAACACTTGTCTAAAATAGCAAGAATGTATTACAAATTAATAAAAATACTTGCACTGTAGTTTTCTATTAATCTGTGCAAAACGGCACGACTGAGACGCTTTCTATCGTCATACGAGTACAGGGGTCAGAGAGCTACGATAATAACAGCTGAAGAATACGAATGGCATCTGCTTAATTGATTGTTAAGCAGGCTCTTATATCCGGCTCCAGGTTCGATAGTCAAAGTACTGTCTTGACGCTCAACCCATATGTTGATGCTGAGGGTCTACTCCGAGCGGGAGGGAGGGTAGCTCAAAAATGCAGATATTACCAATGAGTAACGTTACCCAATGATAATTCCCAGGAGTGCTTTTTGCCAGCTTACTCATCGTTGATGCCCACCATCAATGTCTTCAGGGAGGGATCCAGCAAATATTACAATATTTTCGCCGGAGGTTTTGGACAAAGCATGCACGTTCTCAGGTGAAAGCATACATATGTTTGGAGATACACCTTGTGTAGGCGATATCAATGAATCCTTCAGGACCAACAAATTCAAATAGCGGTCTGGATTATTGTGGCCCGCTTCACGTACGTATAGGTGGGAAGAGATCGATTGCAACAATAAAAATCTACACTGCTATGATATTTTTGTATGCAGGGCTTCACGAGCAGTAGATGAATTACCCATAATGGGCTTCTCGCTCCAGATTAGTCAGGACAAGGTCGACATATCCATACCCCTAAGCAATATGTAAACTTTTAATAAACAGACGCACCATTACTGTTGCAAATTCCAACTAAAAGCAGTTAAGCAACTGCCCTATCAGTAGACAAACGTGGCCCGAATAAGGTCGCACTAAGAGTCTACTCAAATTAAATAGAAGGGATCTAAGAATCGTAGTTGGGACACCTAATAGGAAATCATGCTAGTAGATTAGGGGAACCATCCGATGACTATTGTAGAAGATGTCAGGATAAATAGGTAGGAAGGTAGGTTGGGTGGTTGTCGTAACGACACACTTAGACCTTCCGCGGATCCATTGTGATACCACTGGAGCTTATCCTTACCCTACGTGTTCCTTTTCAAACCATACGGTAAGGATATACAAGTCGAACACCTTCTATGCGGGTGAGTGGCTCTGTTTATTTTATTGTGATCTCAAAAGCTTAGAGCATTGGGAGTGTTGTCCTCCAAGCGGGACCTTAATTTATAACCAGCAAGGCCAACAGATTAGAGCACTGTTCTATTTCAACACTTTTGGACTGTATTGTTGATAGCCTACATCACCACGATTAGAAAAAATATAAATTTCCTTGATCCAAACTTTGTTCTGACATATCATACGATTTTCTATCAAATGGAGTTTGCGAACTGATAGTGAAACCCTTTCGCAATTTCTCCTTCGGGGTAACTGCTAAAAAGCATTTTATAAATACAAGGTGCTGCAAACGTTTAAAGCTCCACCTCTGCTGCAAATTAGGCATTTATTGTCTCAAAGGGAGGAATGAAAATTTTCTAAGTGCATCTGATGTACAAAATTATTCTCAGCAATTCCGACGTTTCAATCGACTTGTCCCGGGACTTTCGAAATTCAAATGTGTCGAGATCCCGGAGTTCTGGGCTTCACATCCCTATCATATATGTATCTCAAAGTAAGATATTTTATTATTAATTTTGTTAAATTTGTCTCATTAAATTTGCATAACAACATTCATTTTTAGATTTAGCAAATGCCATTCGTTTTTATTTGAAGGAATGATTTTTCAGTGATCTTACATTAAATCAAAAATCAATAACTGAAAAATTGTAAATGTTATCATATCATAAATAGGTAAGTGCCTCATTCTGTTGAGAGAAATTCCTCACATTATATTAAAAATCATCAGGGTTTCAAAACATCATATTTTGACGCAATTACACAACACTTGCAATAAGGAGTAGTCAAAAGACCTGTTTCATGAATAAATCGGAATAGACTGTGAAATTCCCTCTCTCTCCACAAACATTTTTCAAAACAGACGCAATATACCACAAGTATAACCAATTGCAGGCAAACCAAAGACTTGCCCGAACTTAGTACAGTCAAACGTCTCATAGCCAGAGGATAGAATAGAAAAAGTCCGTTACACAGATGGAGAGAAATGGAGACATAAAAACGTAAGTTATCACTTCGACTATAAGATCTATTGCGTACTCACGATACCTCTTTCAGACTAAGTTCGTTTATTAAACCAAAGAAGGTACTCGACTGAGCTGCAACTGAGTGTAAATCCTTCTCTCCCGGCTGTACCATACCGAGATACTCACTTCTCCTTATAGATATGGCATAGCATTCGATAAGCAATTTTGGTAGCTATTGAACCATATGCCGAGCCTGCGCAGTTGACTTCACAGTTTGCAACGACCAGCAAGAATGTCTGTTGGCTTTCCCTTAGAGAAGTTAAGACCATTCGATCACTTAGTAATACTTTATTAATTGAGAACCGACTCCAGATGTACAAGCTCATTCTATCCACCTAAAACGTCCCAAGAGACATACCACTGGACAAGCTTGAGACAATCGGCTGAGCAAATCGCCATTTTAGTTAGCTCTCAAAATCGTGCTACCAATTCCACACTAAATAGTTGAAAGATATATTTTAAAGAGTTTGGTAAAGCCTATCTTTATCATACATAAAGTGGCTACACGTGCCAATTACTCCATTTTAGAAATCTTTAATTTTATTAGGTGCGCCCGTTCATTCATTCATAAGGTTCGGCGTGAATTAGAAGCATCAGGCGGCTATGCAGAGCCTCTTGCATAACGCAAAGAACATGAGTTCTGGCATTGTCCGATCTCATCCGTTAGCAGTACAAATTTAGGGACCGTAACATTACCTTTGGTTCATCCCAAAGAGCCAGTTCTGCTTACCAAAAGCAACCCTTCAATACGAGGGAACTTAATATTTCTGAGGGTCTTATCCAGCGAGTTGTCCCTGAAGATTTCCAGTATAAACCCTACTTTGTGTATAATTTTATAATTATTTCCAAATACAACGTTGAAAGCTTCCACTTAACACCCATTAGTCAAGACAAGTGACCAACGAATTTAGTAGATACCGCCATCATCGAGACGTCTTGTGACTGTCCAGCTCCCACCGTCCCAGCTTCAATCTCTACTGTGGGCAAGAAACATAAAGTGATGAAAAGAAAAGACGGCTGTTTTCTCATGAAAACTATGTTTGGGGCGGGAGAGTAAGCCGGAAGTTTCTGTGATCTTGAGACCTCTCAAAGCCAAGCTTCTCCTTCTGTTGGTTTCCCAAAAATGGCGGTAGTTTTGTGTGAAGCTTTTTGAAGGCAAAAATACAGCCGAAGATTCGCCGTTATTGGTCAAGGGACATCTATTACAAATAGCTGATTCAGACTTTGTATATTTCAGTAGTCGTCGAACCCAGGACCTACTACTGTCACGTAGCACACAAATACATCCGCCACCGCATCCTTCTTAGGTGTAGCCGTGTAGGCAGCCAATATTGTTAAATGCTATTTCCTGCATAAAGTTCCTCCTGTTACTTTTGCAACCAATACTCCATAAGGGACTAAAAAACCAATTCTAATTTAACTTTTTCATAAAAACTTAATCCTTCTGCGCTTTAATTACAGTAAGCTAATTTTCCCTCCCACAGAATATGAAGAATAAGGAATATGTGTATGTATATGTTGTTGACCTATGTACATACCTATGTATGTTTTTATGTTTGCATCCATAAATACAAAACATGAAAACTTTAATTAAAGCTGCATTGGGATGCGGTGAAAGGGACTGCATTGAAAATTATTTAAGAGTTGGTGATATTAAATACTCCTACTTTTTCTTATATTTCAACATTGCATTTTATTTTATTATTATTTATTTTATTTTGTTCTCAAATTTGGAAAAAACGTTCAAGGCTACATTTGTATGTTTGTTGAGTACTGACGGCAGATTTATTAAGTCAAAGCAAAACTTATTCCATCAATTGACAAATGGGTCCAAGGGAATTTCGGAGAAGTGAACTACTTCTTAACTCACTTCCTCTCGGGTTACTTCGAGATACTTCCGGAGTTACCCATACCGTATGAGCAACTTAAACGATTCCAAGTGCATATACTGTGCACCTTAATAATATGAAGTCTCAATAACCTTAAAATCCAGAAGATATTAACAATATAAGAGTTGACAAAGTAGGACAAAAGTAAAGCTTGGATCTTTATTATATGCGCTATGTCTATGTCGTCGAAAAGCTCATACAACTCATTGCCTACGATAATCGCCGTAGTCAACGTGCAAAGATCAAAAAAATTCTACATAATCTT
Source organism: Anastrepha obliqua (assembly GCF_027943255.1). NCBI lineage: Eukaryota > Metazoa > Arthropoda > Insecta > Diptera > Tephritidae > Anastrepha > Anastrepha obliqua. The sequence goes on from NC_072894.1 coordinate 125,584,749, forward strand.
TCTCTCAAACACTCCAAGGGATGACTCATCGGATATAATCATCGTCTAAACTTCTGCGCCATACGATATGACGGACATGAGGAGAGAATTATAAATATTTTTTAAGATAATAAAATTATCTTTTACATTACGATTATATTCTCATACACAATGTATTATTTCTGCGAAATGGCTTTATTGAAAGCTGAACTTAAGGCAAAAAAGCACCACCCGCATTCGTTCTTCAAAGCCGTTCGGCATATGGCAGACGATTTGTCTGCTATTTTTGTTTTCCCTTTTGTTTTTTTACTCACACAAAGTTTTTAACATTATGTTTTTATTTTAAATTTGAGTTTTTTCTTTTCACAAAACCGAGTGAAAAGTTCATAAACTAAAATTAAATATTTCTGAAATATGTATGTATTTATTAGGTATGGGAATAAGTTTCCGCCCTTGTAAAGGAGGTGTCGCTGCTGATACAATTTTTGTTCGCTCTAGTAAAATACTGGTGGTTTGAAGGTGTATATGTAAGGTCTCGATCGCAGTGGTTGACGTTCATTTCAAGCGTAAAGATCCCTTTTTATCTGACGTCAAAAATGTATTTGCGGGAAGTCATGCTTCATTATTACCTTTTAAAGAAAAGTGCATCTGAAATGTGTCGTATATTGATGAATCAATATTTACGGTAATCACGGTCCTTCAAATACAACTTGTAATGAGTGGTTTCGAGGCTTCCAAAGTGGCAATTTCGACGTGAGTGATAAAGATCGTGAAGGGGCACTGAAAAAATTCTAAGATACTCAACTCCAACAATTGTGAATGCAGACGCATGTCGAACGATGATATGTCTAAAAAGTTGGATGTTGACAGATTAACCGTCGGTAAACGTTTGCATGCGATGAGAATGGTCCAGAAAGCAGGCAACTAAGTGCCACATCTATTGAAGGAGAGGCATATCGGTGCCGTGTGAGGTGCTTCTTGAACGGCAGAAAGGAAAAGGTTTTCTGCATCACATCGTCACTGGCGATGAAAAATTTATCTATTATGACAATCCTAGGTGTCGAAAATGTTGGAGCCTGCCATGTGAACCAGATCTATTGATGGCGAAAAAAAGTATTCATGCTTCAAAGGTTATGTTGTGCATCTGGTGGGATCAGAATGGTGTCATCTATTATGAACTCCTTAAACCGTCTGAAACCATCACTAGCGATCGTTACCTATTGTAGCTAATGCGCTAATGCGTTTGAATCGAGCTCTCAAGAAAAGCGACCGGAATAAGATGGTAGACATGACATACTGATTCTGCTGCATGACAACGCCACGCCACACAATGCTAAATCGGGCCAGAAATATCTAGAGGGACTGAATTGGAAAATCTTGCCCAGCCCACCGTATTCCCCAGATATTGCACCTTCGGATTACCGTCTGTTCCGATCAATGCAGTCAGCCCTTATTGGAGAGCGGTTCTCTTCTTACGAGAGCATCGCAAGCTGCCTCAATGAATGAATTAAGTCAAAAGAACTCGAATTTTTTGTCAGAGGAATCCGTATGCTGCCTGAAAGATGGGGTAAAGTTGTAGCTTCCAATGGCACGATCTTCACATAATATCACGTTAAATAATTCACAACTTTGCCTAAGAAAAGACCGAAACTTATTCCCATACCTAATATGTATGTATGCACGCACATGTAGGGGTTAACGAATTTGAGCAAATAGGCGTAATAAGTTCGCCGAATGAAAATCTACTATCTGTATTTAACACATTTACATGCGTATATCACCTTGATCCAAAAGTTTCCAGATCAAGTTTATTGCACAAATGTGATATTATCGCCATCAAAGTACTCCCCATCAACTGCAACGTACTTATGCCAGCGTTTGATCCAGCTCTCGAAACATTTCTGAAACCCTATTTTCGGTATAGCCAACAGCTGAAACAGTTTTCCAATATGTCTAAAGTTTTCGCACCATTGAATCCACTTTTAACGCGAAATTTTAAACTCGTTGTTGCAAATTCAAATACATTTTTAAAGCTGTACAAAATCGAAAACACGGCAGAGGTAGATTTACGCAAGGCGGCGAAACTTTTACAAATGTCAAGCAATAGCGATACAATTTTTGTAGAAATGTTAATCACAGATCTGGCAACCTAACAAAAAAACAGAACTTAGATCAGTTAACTCTAAGTGTATCCTGGCGGTTGTTCCTGGAACTTTTGGTGATATACAGTTTGTTGTGCAGCAGTTCATAGTGCGACGTACCCCGACTGCCTAATTTAACGATATTTCGATTCCCTTGAAATCGTTTCAAACTCCAATAAAAGCGCATACAATAATGGTTTTCCGTCACCAACTTCTCAGCCCATGAATTGTCTGACCATTCTTGCTATAATGGAACTTAAAGTTGACTGTGTTATTGTATTCGTTTTGCTCCAACTTTGTGCTTAGCTGTAGGTCGATTTTATGTTGCGCCAACATTTACGTCTACAGAATATACATACCCCTGGTCGCCTGAATGTTGTTATATATGTACATCAAAGGACCAATTAACGACTGATACCCGGCCAGGTTCACTCTTTAGCATTTATTTTTGTTACAACTCTTCTGGAAACCAGCTTCTATGTTTCTAATGGAGTTGCCACATCCTTGTACTCATTCATGTTATGTTGCTATAATATTAATTTTTTTTTAATGCATACATATGTACGTACTTCCGTTGATAAATATGTATGATAGAAATACCACGTACATAACCTGCGCCTCCAATTTCTATGCGGAGGAAATATCTCAACGAAGCGCCAACTTCGAAATCAATTTTAGCCTTTCCATTGCTTAGGTCACTCAATTTGCAATACGGTGCAAAGCTCATTCAAACAAGGTGATATGACAGGAACAACTGATTTGTTTTTTTCCCCCTATGATTCGGTACTTTTATTGACAAAGTGACTTACTTTGCTTGTTGGTTCACATTCCGAATGAGAAAGCAAAATACATGTAAATTTCGTCGTTGCTCAGTGCGACCACCTGGTATGACTTAGATTTAGTAATATATCATATTTCTCATTCCTAAAATCTGGTCAGCTGCCGTATGGCTTAAAACCCACATTCAGCAACATTGGATCGAGCTTACCATGCCATTCTCTCCTACTCTTTTTAACCCACAGAGTGCCTTCCTTTACTTAAGTAGAGGTTTTGCTCATCAATAAAATGTTTTGGATCCTACAATTATAAAGTGTCGCGAAGATCCACAGTTGAGATAATACAGGTCTCGTTTAATTAGGCAAAATCAGATATTGACCAAACGTAATTCTGGTTTTAAGTACGAAAATGAAGCGTCCATTTATTGCAAAAGCAATTTATGTTACTCATCTGATTACAGCGATGCAACTAAATACATGAAATCCTTATCAAAAAAGTCGATAACATGACTTAGTCAAACACACAACTAAAGTTTACTGTCTGCAATAATGAACATCATAATAAATTAGTGTAAAGCAATAATGAAAATCGCTTTATTTTTTTCTTCAAAAAATTCTCCTTCGAAGTCAAAATACTTCTGCATTCAATTGAACCAATTTTCAAAGCTCTTTTACCTCTCAGAAGAGTATACCTCAAAAACGAGCTATTTAAAGACTTCAATAGCTTCTTCAAGCATTGAAAAACGCTAAAATCGCATTTTATTTTTGATGTTCGGAAACAAAAAGGAATCATTAGTCCACCAAATCACGGCTGTAAGGCGGATGAGCCATTAATTAGATCTCTTGAGTGCCCAAAATCTCTCTTTTGTGAGCCGATACGTGAGAGCTTGCATTGCCTTGGTGAAAGATGATTCATCGTCGACGGTTGGTTTTCCTTTCCACAATTCTCCGAAAACTTCTGACAAACAAATGATTGTGTATCTTTAGTGGTAGACTTCCAACATGACCAGACGACCCTTTGCTTTGAGATGCTTCTCCCGCAAACGACTCTTATTGGATGAAGCTCGTCTTGAAACACTCATATTGTCGTGTGCTATTTTGTTTTCGACTCATATGCATAGATCCAAGATTCACCACCTGTTACGATGTCATAGTCGTACATTGGGCCACGGCGGGTGAATTTGTTCACACCAATCGGCATCAGTCCTTTTTTGGGTTATTGTCAAATTATGAGGTGTCCAACAAGATCAACTATTCTGGACGACCAAATGTTCATGCAATATTGAATGTACGCTGGTTTCACTATTTCCTAAGGATGCCTAAAACTCTCCATATGTCACATGACGATATGTAAGTTCATGCTAAAAAATACCAAATTTTTCTATAAAAAATACCGAATTAAAGGCAACGCTCTTACTACAATCAGTATTTTTCTCCAGGTTATTAACACATTTGCAACTAATGGCATTTTCTTCAGCAAATAGTTCGACTAATGCCACTTTTTACTAAGATCTGAATACTTACGTCCCAAAGCCTGCGAGAAGTGATTACGCATTTTGGGAACTGGATCAATAAACGATACGCTTTCGAAAATTTTGAATAATTAACTTTTGGCTGAAGTCAATTCATTGCAAAAGCAAAGGAGCGAAACACATTCACATGTGGCACGCATGGCTTCTTTCTCATCTGCATTTCACAAGGAATCGAATTGTAGCAGTTCTATTTCCTTAATATAGTGCGATTAGCACTCCTGCGCCCATTCTGGATAAGCAACTAACGTCCTATTGGCACGCTCCACCATACCGCTTTACAGAGGTGTGTGACGTACGATAAATTGACGCAAAATACCAATTTCTTTAAGAAAATCAACACATTAACTCGGGCAACTCGCTAGTTTTTTTCTATAGCGTTTTAGGCTTTTAGGGTATAGAGGCTGAAAATACTTCCTCTTTTGTCTTTAAAAATCGTATATGGAAATATATTGCGACATGTCGTGAATGAAGATGAGGTGTCGTATGATTGAGAAATCTCAGCATGTATTCGGGTTGAAAGTCGATTAGATAATCTTTAAATACCGTTTTAAACACTCTTGCTTGTCATGATGACAAGATGTACTCTTTAACAGACCATTTTTGGCTCTGAGCGAATTTAACAGAACCAGATGATGGCCAGAACCAGAAGGCGGCCGCCGTAGCCGAATGGGTTGGTGCGTGATTACCATTCGGAATTCACAGAGAGGTCGTTGGTTCGAATCTCGGTGAAAGCAAAATTAATAAAAACATTTTTCTAATAGCGGTCGCCCCTCGGCAGGCAATGGCAAACCTCCGAGTGTATTTCTGCCATGAAAAAGCTCCTCATAAAAATATTTGCCGTTCGGAGTCGGCTTGGAACTGTCGGTCCCTCCATTTGTGGAACAACATCAAGACGCACACCACAAATAGGAGGAGGAGCTCGGCCAAACACCTAACAGAAGTGTACGCGCCAATTATTTATTTTATTTTTAGATGATGGCCTGACGTCACTTGAGATGTGTTTACAAAAAAACTGAGATTGGACTGTGTGATATATAATCGATAGAGTTTAACCCGCAAGTAGTCATATTTAGAACCTTTTGCTTAATAAATAATAAACTATGAACGATTTTCAGGAGATCCAGAAGGCTATCAAAACTATATGCTTTTAGTGGAAAGCTTTTATAAGACTCGCCTTGACTTCAATCCAGTCTAAAAACATGTATATTTAACATCACACCAACATTTACATGCTGCAAATATACAGGGTGCTCCATATATATGATTTTTTCAAACCTATGTAATTTTTTTTTTCTTTTCAAACACATATTATAAGTCGGAATCCCCTTTACTGCCGAAGAGCTCCTCGGCGGCTTTGCTAAACAATTTTTTGTGTTCGTAAATTTAAGACATGGACTTGGACGATCTCTGGTTTCAGTAGGATGATGCGCCATGTTCGGCAATCGTGTTACCAACCGTCTCGGTGATTTTAATTGGCCACCTCGGAGCCGCGATTTTATGAGAATAATCCATTCACGATTCAGGCCCCATGAATGTACCAGCTAAACTTTTCTAACACTTTCTCCATGTCCCAGACCATTAGTAATTCGGTGACTCTTGTGGTCTCTAGAACTTTGGTGCCAACTAAAATAATAAATTCTCTTCATGTTTCCATGGCTACCTTTTTCATAGGATGTGGTAACTTTTGCCTTTATTAGCAACCGTTAAAACTGTACTTTATAAACATAGTTTTGGGTGTTTATCGCAAACGTTGAAGGGCATTTAAGAACAAAAACTCTAACATGTTTAGAACCTATAAACAAAATCTCTCATTCCAATACCATCTCAGTATAAGAACATCTTCAATGTTGTTGTTTTTATTGGAACTGTTCCTGTATCAAATTAAATGTCAACAAGCAGCAATCGCAGAGTTATCTATTCGCTATTTATATTCCATTTTTCTCCATGGCCTCCTCCTCTGTAGCCTTTGTGTATGTATGAGCAATTTTGAGGGCATGTACAAAGTACCCTGTAGGAAAACATTTACGTACAAGGTTAAGTTCCAGTGAACTATTTTCAGCATCAATTTTGAGCTAGCAAAAGTCATTATTATTATTAGTTGCTATCACGGCTTTGGGCCAAAAGAAATGTTTGTCAGTGTTGCCTACTTCTGGCATTCATCTTAATTTAAGCCCAAGAGAGAGATTCATAGTTTCTAAAAATTCCTCTTTAAGGCTACGTCACTAAGATCCTTTAGGGCTTTTGGGTTCCAGTCCAGCGCCATTCTACTTATGTCGGTCGCTGACTTGCCCATTTCCATTTGAATTCAATGTTTATTAGTTTTTATCTGCTTCAAAGAGTCAATAAAAGAGTTCATTTGAAATTCAGTTGTCGGGCCACCAGATATGGAGGATGGTTCTAAGACATCGGTTCACAAATGTTTGCAACTTGCGCGTCGCAGGTACAGACACCAACCACGTTATACATGCCTACAGTAGGACGGATTTAACATTTGAATTCAAAAGTCGTAGCTTCGTGCGCGTTGTGAGTAGGTTGGAAAACCAGATCTTTTTAAGGCTTGTAAGGACTGACTTGGTTTTTCTGATACTGTGATGTGATTTGGCTTCTTATATAGGTGAAGCTGTTGACGTTTTAAATGCGTTCTCCATAAATTGTGAACCTCTTTGGAGCAAGGCATTTTAGGCTTTTAAGTTTAAGTCATTAAGTTTGCTCTGCATGTGTACGTCAAACAGTGATAAGAGAGCGATGTCATCGGCCTAGTCAAGGGCATCTACATGTTCCATAATGATAGGATTCCAAATAATTATCCTGCCTGAAATGGCATCGAAAGGGTACAGTTAAGTACATCGTCAATGGCTATTAAAGGTAGAAAAGGCGATAATACACAGCCTTGTTTCATACCAGCCACAAATTCAATGTGCTCAAAGGGCACCATCGTGTAGCCTCGGTATTTTAATTTCAAGTAATACGCTTGAATAATATTGCAAATTGAAGTGGAAGGGGAAAACAAAAGGCAGTGTCCTCTTCGTCACGATTTCTACCCTTGTGGTCATTTGAAAAACAAAATATGACAAATTCTTAATTAATATGAATGTCATTATCGTATGACGCAGAAAAAAAGGGGACAATTTTTTTTCATAAAATGGCGGCTACTCAAAAATTGAGGTCGATTTTTCCTAATTTTTAAGCTTTCTCGAATTGTTTACACATATTAAAAAATTGAAATTTCCAGTTTTTCATGCGTCATGCATAAACTTCAACCAAATCGGTTGATTAAAAATTGAGATATCGTGCCGACCGTATTGAAAGAAGTAGTTTCGAGAGAAACACGTTTGAAGTTCGCCGTCCGCTCAAACCAGTCTAGCTGTCGCGTCACTAAAATAGTTGTAACTTCGAAAATAATTCGAATTTTGAAAAATCCTTTTAGGGAGATATTTTTGAATACTTAAACTATCGAATTTTGAAAAACAAAATTTTTCGATTTTTTTCAATTTTCTAGACTAGAATACCCCCTTAAAACTTAAAAATATTGGCCCCAAAGTAGTAATAAAACAACCTAATTTATTCATACACTATTAATTCAAAAACGCATGGTATTATTCAGTTATATTACATATATATTGGAATTCAGAGAGAGAACGTAGGTTTGAATCTCTGTGAAACACCAAAATTAAGAAAAAGTTTTTTCTAATAGCGGTCGCCGCTCGGCTGGCAATGCAAACCTCCGAGTGTATATCTGCCATGCAAAAGCTCCTCAAAAAAATATCTGCTGTTCGGAGTCGGTTTGAAACTGTAAGCCCCTCCATTTGTGGAACAACGTTAAGACGCACACTCAAATAGCAGGAAGAGCTCGGCCAAACACTCAAAAATTGGGTGCGCGCCAATTATATAATATATACTTTTATGTATACAAATAGCAGTAGCAAAAATTATCAAGCATAAACAGCTCCCATTGATTTAATTTTTTAAAAGTGTATACGGCTCACCCTCACCCTTACGAGTCCATTTGGATGATGAATATTAAATATGATGAGGTAATATCCCGAATAGCAGCTCGTTTGGACTATTATTGCTTCTTACATTTTCGATAAAATGAACTCTGGAACAAACTCTAAATGTCAATTTTAAATAGTTAAAAGTTGGCACAACGGTTGCAGTTCAAGCCAGTTTACTCGTATATACAGTTCGAAGTTGGTTCCCATTTTATGTAATTATGCATACATTTCACGTGAAGAAAAATAGCCGTAATCTGGTAATGGAATCAATTTTTCACCAGCACACTTCCTTCCCTAGGCGGTGCGTGACTACCAATCGGAAGCGCGTAGGTTCGAATCTCCGTGCATGAAGTGGTGAATGATAGCAAAAGTTTTTCTAATAGCGGTCGCCCCTCGGGAGGCAATGGCACATCTCTGAGTGCATAAAAAAATATCTGCTGTGCGGAGTCGGCATAAAACTGTAGATGCCTGCATTTGTGGAACAACATCAAGACGCACGACGTAAATAGGAGGAGGAGCTCGGCGAAACACTCAGGTGTCAATCCTTGATCAGATATAATAATCCAGGTCGTTTCGGTCATCTAGAGCCGACGGCCATAGGAACGCGTAAGTTAGGGCGAAGTAAATTACTCATTCGTCGCTGCCACCGTAGCCGAAACGGTTTGTGCGTGGCTATCATTTGGTATGGCTCAGGCTCAAAACTCATTGTGGACATGAAACTCCAAGTAATAGAAAAGGTTTTTTCTATTAACAATCGGGCCTGAACAAACAATAATAGAACTCCGATTGATTTCTGTCTTGAAAAAGCTTTTCATAAAAGAACATAAAACTTCCTACCGTTTTGTATAAAATTGTAGGTCCCTTCATTTGTGGAAGAACATTAAGACGGAATTATAAATGGAAAGAGAATCTTTTCCGAATATCTAATAAAAACATAGACGCTAAATACATACATATAATTCGGTTGATATTGGACTTTGTATCATTACAAACAGGAAAATATCGGGCATTCTTAAGGTTGAAAGAATCCCACACTCTGAGGATTGTCATTGACTGCCGAGGGGCGACCGCTATTAGAAAAAACTGTTTCTTAATTTTGGTGTTTCACTCAGATTCGAACCTACGTTCTCTCTGAATTCGGAATGGTAGTCACGCATCAACCCATTCGGCCACGGCGGCCGCGTGCTGAGCTTAATTTTTCCCTGTATCCTTTTGTAGCATGTCCCGTACAAAGGGTTCGCAAGTATAGCTTATTCTACAACATCCCTAGGGCACAAAAGACCATGAGGTCGAAGTGCACACTTCCAATAAATCTAATCTACAACATCTCCATCGAAATGTTCGCAAAGTGAGTCAAATTCCTATTTAAAACGGCATATATTTTATTTAAAGCATCTTTGTAGTAATAAAACACTTCTTCTTGATTGGCGCGATAATATCATAGCTTACGCGATTTTTGGCGGGTTTAACAAAGCGCGCAAGTCGTTTCTTTCTCGTGATAACCGGCGGGACTTGGAGACACCAAGTGAAGTCAGGTCTTCCTCCACCTGATCTTTCTAGCGCAGAGGTCTTCCTCTTCCTCTGCTACCATCAGCTGGTACCGCATCAAATACTTTCAAAGCCGGAGCGCTTGTATCCATTCGGACGACATGACCCAGCCAACGAAGCCGCTGGATCTCTATTCGCTGCGCAATCTCTATGTCGTTGTAAAGCTCATAAAACTCATTGTTCCATCGCCTACAGTATTCGCTGTACCAACGAGCAAAGTTCTAAAAGTTTTCCGCAGAATTTTTCTCTCAAACACTCCAAGCGACGCCTCGTCGGATATTGTCATCGTCCAATACTGTTCTAAACGTTAGGACGGGTATGATAAGAGCCTTATAGAGTGCTAGTTTGGTTCGTGGAGAGAGAACTTTACTACTCAACTTAGTCCAAAGTAGAATAGTTGGCAAAAAAGGTTCTTCGTTGGATTTCAAGGGTGAAATTGTTATCGGTGTTAATGCTGGTTCCTAAATAAACAAAGTCTCTTACAACCAACTGTCATAGCTTTCAACAATGATGCGGGTGTCGATACGCGTGTGTGCCGACTGTTTGTTTGATGACAGGAAATACTTGGTTCTGTCATCGTTCACCACCATATTATCACTATCTAATATTATCTATAGTTATTATTAACAGTACTCCTTAAAATGTTCTAGCCAACGTGCACCATTTATCGCTTCCTGTGCCAGTTTCGCTTCCTGAATCTGAATGGATTCTCGATGTTTCAACTCGTTTTCGGAGTGGCTGCCTATAACTCCTCAATGTATTTACCAATTGAGTTGAGCAAGCAAATGAATCTGTAACTGGATCGTTTCTCGGAATGACTTTGCTTTTCCCAATTCAATTGTGAAATGTCCTGCAGATAAACGTACGTCCTACAGGGTGCATACTTATTATATGTTAGTGTGTGCGTGTGTGTGGCTGTGCGTTGATGAGTGCGCTGGTTTTCAACTAAATTGAAATAATCCATAAAATGTCAAAACCAGAAGTTGACGTTAAAACAACATACTCCACCTTATATTACGTGTAGCAACAACAAAAGAAACGCATGGCATAGATAGATAAAAAGAACAATGCAAAAAAACCAAAAGTATTTGTTTTTGCACACATGTATGTATTCGCTGTATACATACACACTCATATAATACACTTATACTTATGTGCATATCTGATGGTTTCGACTACGGGAATCTGCCTTAAAGCAAAAGTTAGCGGTCACTGGCGCAACAGTCGAGTGAACAAATTTACGTTGGAGCAACGAACGGATAGACAATTGATATGGCTAGAAATGAAGCGGCCGGAGGGTTAGAGGCATAGTCGCAGGCGCCAAGGCTAACGTGCATCTGTCTGGGTGGGCAACACGATTGATTGAACAAATTTTGTTGCGTGTGGGATATACTTGTACATATGTATGGAAGTATGTGTGTAAATTAAACTGCTGCAAAGGCCTAGCGAGTGTAAATGATCTAAGAGGCTTTTAATGGCTGCGGGCAGAAAGCATACGAGATTTTTTCAAAACAAGGTGACTTTACAACTTTCGCGGGTAGGTTCATTCGAAAATCTTTTACTTTTATATATAGTTCGTTTTTCACAATTGCATTAAAGGGTTAAAGGCGGCTGCCGTAGCCGAATTGTGCGTGACTACCATTCAGAATTCGGAGAACGTTTGTTCGAATCTTCGTAAAACACCAAAATGAAGAAAAATAATTTTCTAATAGCGGTCGCCCCTCGGCAGGCAATGGCAAATCTCCGAGAGTATTTCTGCCATGAAAAAGCTCCTCATAAAAAGCATTTGCCATTCGGAGTCGGCTTAGAACTGTAGGTCCCTCCATTTGTGGAACCACATCAAGACGCACGCCTCAAATAGGAGGAGGTGTAAGCGCCAATTATATATACATTTATATAATTCTTTCTGTAAGCAAAAAGGAACAGACGTGTGGAAAAAAGGGTTGCCACGACTGAGGAGAAAAGCCGGAAAATCTCAAGCCATTCCAAAAAGTAGACAACGAAAGTGATTCAAGGATTGGAAAAAGCACTGGCACACGTGTACTACATATATTTAAGAGGAGCTAATATACTTTGAAGGGGATAAAATAAATATTGACGAACAATAAAATATTTTTTTAAAAGAATTATTAAAGAAGAATTTTGAAGATGTTCGCTCTGCTTATGATAAAAACTACCTAACAGTGCTAGTATTACTTGGTTTTTCAAAAGCATTTGATACTATTGATCACAACATTTTACTGCAAAAACTGTGCTATCACTATAAGTTTGGAGCATTTTCTCTGCAACTAATAAAAAGTTACCTTTCGAATCGGCTACAACAAGTTAAGTGTGGTGATAACTACTCAAGTCTAAAACCAATTACATCAGGTGTGCCGCAGGGCTCTACTTTAGGTCCAATTTTATTTTGCATTTTCATTAATGATATTGTTGAGTGTTGCCAAAATTCGTCGATTCATCTCTATGCTGATGACACCCAGATCTACCTGTCAAGGCCAATAGGTCTTATTGAAGATTTGTTAGCTAGGCTTAATGAAGACCTCACTCGTATTTCTAAATGGTCCAAATCTAACAACTTGAAATTAAATGAGTCAAAGACGAAGTCGATTGCTATTTCTCATTCAAAGTATGACCTTAGCTCTTTGGCGCCAATATTACTTAATGAAGTAAATATTAACTTTGATGACATAGTAACTTATCATGCGTTGACCATGTAAACTTTGTTGTAAACAAGGTATATAATATTCTTAGAAAGCTATATTGTACTGCCTACTTACTGCCACGGCAAACTAAATTAAAACTTGTTAGATCACTCATTGTTCCTCATTTATCATACGCTGAATTAGTATATTGCAGGCTTGACAATAATTCGAAACAAAAATTGCAAACCGCTTTAAATAATGCAGCGCGTTTCGTGTTTGAAAAAAGAAAATATGACCATATATCTATCTACTCAAAACAGATTCTCGATCATAACATCGACTCGTATCTCAAAATACGCTCTCTTTTGTTCCTGCATAAATTAATATACACACAAATACCATTGTACCTGTATAAAAACATTAAACAATGCCAGTGCACCCGAACATTGAATCTAATTGCTCCGACTTACACTTACTTGGAATCAGAACGCATGTTCTTTGTTAGTGCCATAAAACTATGGAATTCTATACCAACTACAATAAAACTTATAAAACAAGCAAGGTGTTTTAAAACTGCAGTTTCTAACTACTTCTAACCTTTAATCCCCCTTTCCTTCTCCCATTCCCACCATCTTTCTCTTCTTCTCACTTACTACTCTAAGTTTTAGTCTATAAGTTTAATAGTTAAAATAGTTTTAAATCTAAGTAGCATTTCTATATATACCATCCTCGTATTCTAGAATTATAAGAAGATGTACTACCACAAGACTCTGTCTTACTATGTACAAAACAAATCAAATAAATTGAAATAAATTGAAAATTGAAATTAGAACTCACTTTTTTGAACCAATCTTGTATAAGATACAAAAATTAGTAGCCATCTTCTACGTTTTACGAAATTAGTAAAATATCTTAGAAATTTGGTGAAGCCAGATCATATTTGAAATTTAATTTTCAAAGGTCTATATTTCCGAAAAGTATCACACTTATAAATTTTGTGTGTAACTACGACTCGAAATCTACGACGGGCATGAAGCCTAACGTTTTTTTAATAGTTGAATTTTAATATCAAATTATAAAAAGCAAAATGTTAAAGAAACAGCATAGAATATTTTTATTTAAAAATTCAAGTAAGGCTGTAGATTTGAGACCGCCAAGTTAGTGGATGTATTGTAAAAACAGAAAACTGCGGATTTTTTCCAAAGTTTCAATCTTTGTTGTAGATAAATTACAGAATTGGCGGTGCCAAGTCAAGTGATGCAAGTATTTCGAAAATGGTCTCAAATTAATCTGAATATTTTTTTATTTGTAGGCTTGAGTATAATAAATAGTAAACTGAAATTTGTTTTTTTTTTTTTAATTATATAATTTTGAAATTTATTCAATGCTGAAACTTTTGTTATGGAGTTTTTTAATGTTAAATTTCTTCGGTACCATTTAACATTTCTATTTTTCGGAAATAATTTTTATTTGGCATTTGTGGAAAACCTTCCTAGAGGAAGGAAAAGACCAAAAATACTCACAACAGAGGTACGTAGCGTGTCAAAATGCACCACAAAAATAAAGGGTTTTCCAATAACAGGTGTTATTTAAATATATAAAAGGCTATTGAAAGATGGTAACCGATTTTTTATGTTCGGAATTGTATGGTATTGATCTGGACAACGTTTATTTTCAACAAGACGGCGCTACGTGCCACACAAGCAACGAAACCATTGATCTTTTACGGGAAAAGTTTCCGCACCGTGTTATCTCTCGAAGAGGTGATCACAATTGGCTACCGAGATCTTGTTATTTAACACCTTGTGCCTATTTTCTTTGAGGCCACGTGAAAGCGAAGATCTACGCTAACAGCCCAGGGGCGATTTAAGACCTCAAAGATGGAATTCGTGAGGCTATCGAGGACATAGGGCAGCTCCTTTTCAATTCGGTTATGGAAAATTTCATGAAAAGAATATTGTCCTGTAAGCGTGGTCGTGGTGGTCACTTGCCTGATGTTATTTTCCACTATTAACGGCATAACTTCCTCTTTATAATGAAATAATGAAAAAATAGCATTTTTCTTTGAATATCAAAATAATACCTTTAATTGGAAACCCCCTTATTTTTCATAAAATTCTGCTATACATCCCCTAGAACACCAAAGCTCAAAGTTCAGAATAGACGCCAGAAAGCCAATAAGTCAAAACGGAAAACGAGTAATTGTTTTCAACATACGTAAGTTATAGTCAAAAAAAGAGACAAAAAATACTTATTCATTGAAGAGCTAGAGAATTGAAATGCTCCACAAAAATGCACTCCGTTTTTTTACATAAAACTGCCCAAAACAAAAATATATCTAAAATGCAAGAATTTCATAGTTTTCTCTGCCCATTTTCTATACGAATGTTCAGAAGAGGATGTTTGACTTCCCCAAAAGAATATTCAGACGTAAACTTTCAAATCGCCGATAAACGTATATTTTTTCTCCCTTCTATCAGAATCCATTATTTAAAAAATATTTAAATTTTATGATACAGTGTTCATGGTAGCATACGGATTCCGCATTGGAATGAAGATCCGATTGGAATGAAGTCACCAATTTCCGTGTTTTTTGGAAGTGTCATCGATTTGAGAATAAATTGACGTGCTCTATAATCAATTTGTCGGATATTACCTCTTATTGTTGCTCTTTCCCTTAATGCCCAGCTTAAGGATATTAATTCTATTTGATAGCGAGTTCTTGTGTTGGTTTCACAAGGTTTCAGTAGCTAATTAGCAATAATATACCACGACAAGTTGATGTCACAATATAACGCAAAAAGCTCTTCCTGAGGCTTCCTTGAGGCAACTCTTCGCGAGCGAAAAAGTGTGGTTCGCCATTTCTCCTCTTCAGCATTCGACTTCCTTCTATTTAAGTTATTCCTAAGATTCTCAAGCAATTGAAAATGGGCTGCGGCCTCGCGTCTTCATGCCAATATGAGTATTCAAACATTCCATGGGACACACAGATATTTTCTAACTGATGGCAAAAAGCAATAATTCTCTCAAATTTCGATTGCTTCTCTCAGGTAGACAAAAAAAATATGACACCAATAAAAATCACAAATTTAATAATGACTACCCTGCTCAAACTCATGATGAACATGCTCAAGCTGAGTATGACACATTTCTGATCTGACATTTTTGCTAAGCACCACTGGGTCATCTAATTCGCAGTATTTTAATTGTACACCCAATATTTATACTGTTTTCTTTTCGAGGAATTCGATGGCCAGATAATTGGATATCAAACACTGACTTACTACTGTGGGCAAAAAGTAAGGTGAATTTGGTTGTAAAATAAAAAATCTTTATTTATTCTTGTAAATCAATTTCATCCCCTTCAAAATAATCCCCTCTCGATGAAATACACTTATGCCAACGATTTTTTCAATCCCCGAAACATGCCAAATAGTCAATTTCCGGTATAGCCATCAGCACCTTCTTCGATTCAGCTTTTATATCTTCAATCGACTCGAAACGCGTTCCCGGAGTGGTCTCTTGAGTTTTGGGAATAGCCAGAAGTCACACGGAGCCAAATCAGGCGAATACGGTGGTTGCGGAACGATATGCGTGGAATTTTTGGCGAAATGGTCACGAAGAACGAGTGCAGTGTGAGACGGTGCATTATCGTGATGCAAAAACCAAGAGTTGTTGGCCCATAATTCTGGTCTTTTTAGACGAATTGCTTCACGTAAACGACGCATAACGCTCAAATAATATTCCTTATTAACAGTTTGGCCAGGTGGAAGGAATTCATAGTGCACCACACCACGAAAACCGAAAAAAACTGTCATCATGACCTTTATTTTTGAACGACTTTAACGTGCTCTTTTCGGTCTGGCCTCACCTTTAGCACGATATTCGTTTGATTGGTCGGTTGTTTCAGGGTCGTAAGCATAAATCCAAGTCTCATCTTCCGTAATGATGCATTTGAGCTTGTCCTGATAGTCTGAAAGCATTGTTTCACACACATCAACGCGACGACTTTTTTCAAGAAATTGAGAGTTTTCGGTACCAAACGAGATTTGACTTTTCGTAGGCCCAAATGGTCTTTCAAAATAGTTTTCACAGATCCTTCTGATATTCCGATCATATCAGTAAGGTCTTTAACAGTCAACCGACGATTTTTGAGCACTAACTCCTTCACTTTATTGACGTGTTGGTCATCTGTTGACGTCGATGGTCGTCCGGAGCGCTCCAAGTCATCAACACGTTCTCGACCCTCTTTGAAGTCTTTGTACCACTTATAAACATTTTTCTGCGACATGGTCGAATCACCAAATGCCTTCTGCAACATGCTAAACGTTTCCGCAGCCGAAATTTCATTCCGCAAACAAAATTTGATGGCACTTCTCTGCTCAATCAAATCAGACATTGTAAAAATCGAAAAATGCACTCTTTGTCGTTTGGTAAACACAAGCGTAAATATATTACTGATAATGACATTCACATGAAAGTTGACCCAGATGTTATTAACAGTGCTGCCAACTCATGAAAAAAATAACTAGAGCGAAATTTTAATCCCGCGGACTTTGACAAATAAATGCACCTTACTTTTCGCGCAAGAAATCAGAGAGCGCAAGTGATGGTGGTTCGGCCGTGCACTACGCAAAGGAGGCTCGGAGATCAACAGGCAAGCACTAGACTGGGATCTTCAGGGTCAGCCGAACCAAAACAGACTTAAGCACCTCATAGCACCGTTGCATCGAAAGTGAAATAGAAGTTGTAAACAAAAACCTGACGTGGCAGCTAGTAAAAAAGGGAACAGATCGGAATGGAAAAATGTTGCCTTGACCCTATGCTCCACAACGGAGCTCGAGAACTGTGATGATGATTCGCTATATGAAGAGAATGCACAACACCGCCGGCAAACCAAAATTCTCACAAGCCAACGCGTTTTTTATACCAAAATCTAATTAGCTATAAAACTGCATATCGAAACGTGAGAAATTTTGTTGAAAATTCGTTGACATTTTTTGTGATTTTTGTAGGAGATATTTTTATTAAAAAATTAAATTAAATATTGTAATAAAAATATAATTGTTAAAACTTGCAAATAAGTCTAAAGCTATAGTTATTTATCGAAAAGTATTTCAACCTAGTTTCTGCAATAAAACATAAGCGTCATGCGGGCGTCGTATCCGAATTCGTTAGTGCGTGACTACTATTCGGTAGTGCCAAAATTCGAAACCCAGAACAAGTTTCTTCCCAAAGCGGTCGCCCCTCGGTAGGCAATGGCCAAATCTTTGAGTGTATTTCTGTCATGACAAAGCTCCCATAGCAAGCACATCCTGCCATTCAGAGGTGGCATAAAACTGCGTTTTTAAAACTGCTGCTGCAACAAATATTGCAAGCACCAATTATATTTATGTATACTCGTATATACATTCATCTATCCTAGGGCTAGAATTATGAAATCAAAAACGGTTCCTCAGTTTTTTGGTGTTAGCAAATGTGCGTTGAAGTATGTTTTTACTGAAATTGTTTTCTTAAGGAATTTGGAATTGATTCCTTTTATACGACATGCAAAACAACACAGCCCTTGGTTTAAAAAGGCCATAAAACGTTTTATGAATTAAAAGTAGAAATATGCGTATGTATGTGCTTATAAATATATAAATATTTCCCTTTGCGAGTTATTTTAATATGAGCAAAATTTGCACATAAATGTTTTTGTGCTTTACCATTAAAACAATCAGCGGCGACTCATCGAAACCCCCACTCAAATTCTTTGCTTCCTGATAAGAAAATGAAGCCATAATAAATTTTGTTTTCATTTAGTAAACAAAACTATGTATGTGTGTGTACGTATGCATTAAGGGTAAAATATTCTTGAGTCAGAATTCTTTTATTTCTTATTTTCCCTTTGTATTTTTCTTACTTATTTTTCTTCTTTTATTCGAATTTCTTTTTTCTCTACAAGCACCAATGCCCATTACAGTCTTTGTTAGTATTTCATTATTAAATCGAATTAGTGCCTACCTCAACCCACTTAACATCGTCACCTCAGATTGGACAACGTGTAATTGCACATTCTTGCCCATTTCCAAGTTTCCATGCGGCTTTCCATTAGACATTTCGTGACATTTTGTGCTTTGCCACAAATTCAGTGCCATTTTCACATTACACAACCATTTAAGAGAAATTCTTTGCAAGCCTTAATGTCGACTTCCGACCTGAATCACTACGCCTACATAATACACTACTTTTCCTAAATTCTTACTTCTTCCTCTTCACTTTTCTCATGAAGCAATAATTAAAGGTGATGTAAGTAGCCAATTTTCACCCTGTGTTAGCCATCTTGAAGCTACTTAATAAATCCGTGTTGTCCTCTTGGAAAAGCTACTTTTTATTTCAGAGCAAATTCTAAAGAAAAAGTACTCAAAAGCATAGAAATTAAAATTTTTGCTGAAAAAGTTAGCAGGCAATATTGTTTTGCCTATTCCATTTTGCTTAGACTTTCGCATCTTTCAATTCTATTGAAAGTTCTGTGAAAATTACATTGATAAATAGCTGCTACATAGCCACATTTAGGTAAGTCTTTTGTTGCAGATTATCAATCTGATTTTTTGTTAATAACTGCTTAAAATTTATATACACAGGTGTGAAAAAATTTGTACACAACGCAAAATTAATACTTCGTTGCTCCACCTTTTTGCTTTTCAACAGTTTGTAGCCGGCTTGGCATCGATTCCACTAACTTTTTGCAAACATCAGGGCTTATTTTATTCCATTCTTCCTGCAGAGCAATTTTCAAGAGTTGAATTCATGTACACTGCCTTTCCTGCATCCGGCGACCTAATTCATCCCACAAATGCTCAATGGCATTGAGGTCGGACTTTGTGCAGGGGTTTTTATTACCTTTGGACAGTTATATAACAACCAGCTCTTGACGTCATATGAGGAATGTTTGGGATCGTTGTCCTGGTAGAATTGAAAACTACTTTCGATGCCTAGTTTTCTCACGCTTTCTTTCAAATTTTGTTTCAAAATTGTTAAATAAACGTGTTTATTCATTATTCCATCAATGAAATGCAATTTTCCAACTCCTGACGCCGCCATGCATCCCCAAACCATTACAGATCCACCACCGTGTTTAACCGTTTTTCTTAAATTCTTGCCTTCCAGCTCCTTGTTCGGTTTGCGCCACACTTTACCCCTTCCATCACATCCAAATAAATTAAATTTACTTTCGTCAGTAAATAATACCTAAAGAATGAATATTAAAATCATGAAATTGTTATTTTTCCCCCACTTACAGTGCTCCAAAAATCGAAATCCTTAGCCATATATTGGCGAGCAAAAACAAGCCGGTCATTTTGGTTTTTCTTGCTTATTAGGGGCTTCTTCCGCGCAACTCGGCCGTGAAAATCATTTTTTCGAAGAAGTCTTCTTATTGTTTCGGGATTTACCTCCACCCCAGAAGCTTCTTTAACCATCGCAGTTAATTTTGGAGCAGAAATGAATGGATTTTTCTTCACTTCCCTTAGCACCGACTTTGAATGTGAGTGACTGTATATAAATTTATCTTTTTTTAGCACAGATTTTATACTTCTAACTTTGCAGGTAATCTCGTTAAAAAAATCAAATGTATGATTAGCGGACGTAACGAAATAAAAGTGTTTTTTCCTCGTTAAGAGTTTCCACTATTATATTAAAAATATAAATAATTAAGTACCACTTATAAAATAACATAAAATTATTCTATGGCTTACAACGACCTTTTTCAATTTTTTACTACATTTTCAGAAAGGGGATAAACTTATGCCCTTTTTTCCCTTGCTTCCAAATTGCATCAATGGATGCTACATCCGAAATCAGTTGTCAAACTTTACTTAACCTTGTATAATTGAATCATGACTTTTCTCATCTTCCGAAAAATCTCGTGCATAGGCTTGCTATGTTAGAATATTTATTTCATCCTTTTTTTTTAATTTTAGATTTAAATTTATATTATTTGGAATAGGTATTTAGATATCGAGTATGACCCGAGCGGCGAGCAGAGACAAGCAAAATACGCGATTTTCTACGATTTTTAAATGAAATCACATAAACTACTTCTTCGTGAGTGATTAAAATTTTGCAGCCGGGAATGTGCATGAGCCAGTTTTTTATATAATCCATGCGTTATTTGCTGCAAGATTGTAATAATCTGAAAACAATTTGTATAGCAAAAAACGCAGAAATTAAAATCAACCAGCTCTTCTTTTATGCTATGTAAAAAATTCATTGTGGTATCAAAAAATAGTATCACATTAGTTGAAAATTTGGCTCTACTTTTACTTAGGTTGACATAATAAATTAAAAACTTTGTAGCCGTTTCTCTCGAATTTTTAATTTTTTGAGTTATAGTGTTTTGTGGTAACAAATAATGTGCAACAAATGCATTTGATTCCGAATTTTGAAATTGGCAATATTTAAGCTTCTTCCAGCTCAAAAAGGGAAAAAGGCCACAAACCTTTTGTCAAATTGATGTCATCGTTTGTGTGAGAGTCATGAAATACGCATACAGTTTTTTTTGTTTAGTGAAAAAGTCCGAAGACAAATAGTGGGAAGATGTTTTTTATACAGTATACAAAAAATGTCAATTGACAAAAAATCATATGGAAAAGCATGCGTGAGTGTGTGCCAAAAACATAAATACAAAATGAATGCGTAATTTTGAAAATCGTCATCATAAACCTGAGCCAAAAGCCATTGATTCCCGCCCCTGTTATACTCTCTTTTAATTTCGACCCATCAGTAAACTATATCTGGGAGCCAGGTTTGAAGGTGAAAACGTTAATGGTGGCTTAAATATTGCAATAACTCGATTTTTAAGCGCCCTGTATGGCAAGTTACGCCGTTTCGTTGTGACCAAATATCGTCGATGTTTAGCTTATTAATACATTCATACAGCATCTGTCGATAGCGCTCGTCGTTCACTGTAACGACAGCTGCTTCCTCTTTTCGAAAGAAATAAGGACCGATGATGCCGCCAGTACTCTATGAACTTCGCGAACAGATTTTTTTTTTCAAAGTAAGTTTCCACAAACTGGAAGCGTTGCTTTGGAGTTAAACTATTCATGATGACTTGCCAAACCTTACTGAACGGAAATGTAAATACAATTTCCCAGCTGTCAAACCATACTTATCAATATCGATAGTTCTCATGAAGCTAAAAAACGAGCAATTGAAGACAAATACCAAATCGTTAAGGAAAATCCTTAAATTTATTTAATTTATTCGTTATTATTTAGTTTTTGCATTCACCTTTCACTTCATTTTTCAAATGCAAATTAAAGGATACGAATTCCTTACCATTCACAAATTCACAATTTGGTGGGGGTATTGAAATGAACAGACAAATATGCGAGCAAAAATATATATGCATGTATGTGCTTGTATACATATTTAAATATCCACATATTTAGTGGTATGTATAAATTAAATATCTGACACGAGCCCTCGCTCTAATGAACACAATCGGCCGCAACCCCCCAGCTCAACGAAATTTAAAAATTGCGGAATCGGCGCTTGTGCATACCAACTTGGAGCGACATGGCAACAACACTTGTAATACTGTTAATGTTAAAGTTCGCGTCAATATGTCTAAAGCGACAAAATCAATAAAGCGAACAACGCAGCAAGAATGTCGAATTTTAGTTATTTATTAATAAATTCTAGAACATTGGAATATCTTGGCAAATCTACTGTTAACAAATAAATTTTCTATTTCCATATTATGTGGAAGTATTAGGGATGGTATTTTGGGGCGGCATAAAAATGTAGGTCTCTCTATTTGTGCAAAAACATCACGACGCACACCACAAATGGAGGAGGAGCTCAGCCAAACACCCAAAACAGGTGCAAGCGCCAATTATATAAATGTATTATGGATGTAAATTTTTTCGATTTTTACGATCGCGGGATTAGTTCCGTGACTTTAATGTTCATTTTTTGCAACAGATAAGATAAGATTTTTTGCAACAATAAGAATTTCACAAATATTGTTTGAGAAGCTCTCCTGTCATATAATGAATAATAAATAAATAGGTTTTAAGTTTATTTTTTTATTTAAAATGAAAATTAATGCATAGGTGAACAAAATTAAAGGCAATAGTTAAAATTATGCGCATTTAATAATACACATCCATCTGATAAAGTAGCTCAAGACATGTCGAAAAAAGGTCGTTGCAAAAAAACTTAAAAACAGGAAAGAAGTCTTTTGACTTCGTTCTGTGCGGGGCAAAACCTGAATAATATGGTTTGACCTTGAAATGATTAAGTCAGGGCTTCATGCTTTTACGGATGGTCATTAGTGGATGACCTTCCACTCATATTATCTTAATATTTTTTGAAATAATTCGAATATCTAATTTTAGTATTTTGAAGATTTGAAAATCGAACACAAAAAATTCAACTGATTTCTAACACAAAGGTGTTGTAAACGCAAAGTAATTTTCAGTGTTGCTTTATTGCTCTAAAAATGGATTTGCATAATTGTCTCCATTTCATACGCTTCGCAAAAATAAAAAAAAAAGTCCCGAAAATCACGGAATTGTTGGCAATAATCCTGGTGTCTTTGGGACTAAAAACATCCGTAGTAATATACTCGTATACCTACACAGCAAATGTTTTTAAAATTGCGGATACTAACATACATATATGTGCTTATTTACATACCTATTTATATTCATTTCAAGTGCGCGAAAATGGGATTCGTTGAAAAGAAGCCCGCCAATTAAGGAAGCCAATTACATTCAAAATAGGAAATTTGCTTGTTGTTCGCCTTCATCCGGACAAATGCGTACATATTGTGGAATACTTTTTTATGACCCTGCTCACTATGGCACTAGCATTTTTATGAAAAATTATGGAATACAAATTTGCGCAGATTGTAGTAGAAGCTTGGAGGAACTTTTTCCATGACGTAATTTTAGATGAGGGGGCTGAGACGAATGTAACAAAATAGCCCACGGTGGTGAGGAAACATGAAAATGTTTATCAGATTAGTAAAGGGTTTTTCAATAAGGGCGGGTCGTTCATGCAGAATGTCAATCGTGGCGCTTGCTGTGTGGCACGTAGCGCCACATGTCGTCTAGGTCCATGTGGTTCAATATGGGCCATAAGAAATTGGTTATCATCGTTGTGTAGCGCTCGCTGTTGACGGTGACCGCCTCACCAACGTCGTTTTCAAAAACGGTAACTGTTTGAGGATGCATTATCACCTGGTGGACCTCGTGTGGATTGGTGTCGTCCCATATACGGCAATTTTGTTTGTTAATACAGCCATTCATCCAAAAACGCGCCTCGTCACTAAAGATGATTTTTCGCCCAAAACTGAGTTTCTCTTCCAAACGATTCGAAGCCCAGTCAGCGAACAAAGGACGTTGTCTATGGTCATCAACTTTGAGCTCCTGGGTCAGTTGGATCTTGTACGGGTGTAGGCCTAAGTCTCGACGCAAAATTCGCAAAGTTGAAGTCTGCGAAAGGCCAAGTTCTTGTGCACGGCGAGGAATAGACTGCCTCGGGTTCTGATGTACACTTTCACGGACCGCGGCAATGTTCTCGGCTGATCTTGCGTTCCTTGAACGTACGGGTGTTGGCTGATTGTTTACTGACCCGGTCGTCTCAAATTTGGCCACCAAACGTTGAAGAGTCGACTTTGAAGGGCCACCACGTCTACCGAAAAATGTGCGCAATGCGCGCAACGTTTGCGTTAATGAACACTCATTTTGATAATAAAGTTTTATCATTTGAACGTGCTGTTCAATCGTGTAACTTGCCATGATGACTTGGCATAAACAACTGAATAATAAACAAAAGATTTGACAGATGTCACTAAAACAAAATGGCTGCCACAGGGCGCCAAAATCGACCCACGCCAATTGAAAACCCCTTTATAAACATGGAAGCAAAGTGAAAAAATATAAAGTGAATAGAAAATATGTAAGAAAAAAAGATGCTTGTAAAAAAGGGTAAACAGACTTCGAATGATTCTGCCACACACATTCTATTCTCTCAACCTTGGGGTATTACAACCGTCGTTGCTTGTCGATTGCTTGGAACTATCGATAGGATGTGAAGCAGACATGGGCATACGTACCTAAGGACTTGGATGCACTACTTACAAAAAATTTTTCAAAGCAATTACAGAAATCAATTTAATTAAAACTTTAAAAAATTGAAATATCTTAATAAAACGAGGTTAAGGCCTTAAGCAGGTTGATATTGGACGTGGGCGACTATCTTTTATATAATGGAAATTTCCAAAAGCTTATAAAAAAATGTTTACAAAAGTTCAATAATAAAATTTTGCTCGTAACTTAATTCGCTAGTATTTTATTAGGAAATTCACGCAACCTAATTGCCACCTATGGTACCTAAAGAAACTTTTAACTCCATTTATTAAATATAAGAGTCCATTACTTAAAGCTTAAAATGGTTATATCTTATGCTGAAGTTGCCAATTTATTTATGTGCCAAAAGCACTCCAAGATCACGATCAATTATACCGTTGCAGACAAATCATGGCGCATTTTCACACATGCGCACCATTTTCTAATGGAACCTCTGTGGATGTCAAGATTTCATTTTGAAGCTGATCCCCAGACTTGCACTCCGTATTTCCATATTAGTTTCAGTATTGTTTAATATATGAGCAGCATTTGTGCAGCGAAAGCTCCTATTTTTGGCCAAGTAGCCAATAAAGGGAACGAAGTTTTATTCAAGCTGCTTCCGCTTAATAAATATGTGATACCGGCCGTAAGTTATCGATCAAAATTAATGGGTATCTTGCCACTGGAGGACAAGTACAGTGTCATCTGCATATGTAGCTGTGTGTGTGCTTACTGTTAAAGGGAGGTTGGCAGTGGAAAGCGTTTAAGTACTGGTCCCAGGAAAATTCCCTGCGGCACACTTACCCTATGATCTGAAAGTACCGGGAATGTTTAAATAAGAGCTAAATTTCAGGCAAATTTATTTTATCTCCTTCAAAATATAGCCCGTGTGAAGCAACACACATGTACCAACGTTTAACCCAGTCCTCCATGCACGCCTGGTAGGCCGACGAAGGGATGCCCTTCAGCTCCTTCGTCGCATTCTCTTTGATCTCCTCTATCGACTGAAATCTTCCTCCACGAAGTGGTAACTTCAACTTGGGAAACAAAAAGAAGTCGAACCGGGCCATGTCAGGTGAATACGGTGCTTTCACGATGGTATTTACTTGGTCTTTGGTCAAATAATCCAGCACAATTTGGGCTCGGTGCGATGGCGCATTTTCATCATGCAAAATCCAAGAATTGTTTGCCCACATTTCCGGCCGGCCAGGCAGACACTAATGATCCGATGGCGCTAAAAGTGACAGATGTGTGCCTTACAGTCCTACCAACATAAGAAAAAAACAGGCCCTCGTGCCATACCTCGTCAAATGCTCGGAATATGCCAAGGAAGAAGACAACACAGTATTCCCTATTTTCGAATGCTTCTCTGGCGAAATTATATTCAGAATTGACCTGCTCGATGGTGGAATGATGTTTCCTGAATCCAAACTGATGCATAGAGATAAGTTTCTTGGAGTTATAGGATTTAGCCGATTTAGTAAAAGTTTCGATCAAATAGGAAGCAGACTTATTGGTCTATAATAGGACGCCATATCCAAGGGTTTCTCTAGCTTAGGTATTAGGATTTTGTCTGATACTTTCTATATAAATATGGTATTCTTTTCAGTAATGCCATCAAATATATACGTGACGAACTCAAAGAAGTAAGTAGGTAGTTATTTCAGTAATTTGAAGCTATGAAATCGTTTCTCGGTACTTTGTTTGGCTTTAAGGCTTTTATATCCTTCCAAGTAAATCTGGGAATATGAAAATTCATTTGGAATGGGGTTGAGCGAAACTCGTATATTTTGTATCACTTTCTGGGCTTTTGCTAGGAAATCGTTGGAAAACATCTGAAAGATATGTAGCGAATTTCTAATTTGTTTCTAGTTGTTTTCCAGATGCGTCACAGCTTTCGTTTTGCTTGTAACAGATCCTTTATGCTATCGCTGATGTACATATGTATGATTGTTTTTTAGTGTTGCAGGCCACGCAGCTGGTGAATAGTTGTGTTGAATAAATTCAATCCAATAATTCAAAATATAATGTTAATTTTTTAATTTTTATTTTATTTACATCGTACATCATTCATATGGATTGCACGAGAGAAGGGTAATCATTGAGTAACCATTATTAAAGAAAGTAAAAACTATCTCCCAAATTCTTGAAGGCTCGTGGGTATTGCCAAAGTGGATAAGGTGCCGTACCAAGCTCGGCAAATTAATACTTCTCATGACTGTTTAGATATTTTCATTTTACTCGCTATTTCCAAGTAAGCATATCGCCCATTTTTCCCTTCCAAGGTTGCTTTCAAAAATTTTGTATACATATGTGACTTAAAAGTGTCTGCTTTGAGAGCGATTCGGCTTTTCCGCTTCCTTTCCCTGTAATCTATTTTACTGCTCTAATTTATGCCCAAACTTGTGTAAATTTTAATTGTAAGATTTTGCCCGCCTTATTATTGGTCAAGGCGTTGTTCTGCAGATGGAGGGACCTACAGTTTCAAACCGACTCCGAACGGCAGATATTTTTTATGAGGAACTGTTTCATGGCAGAAATACACTCGGAGGTTTGCCATTGCCTGCCGAGGGGCGACCGCTATTAGAAAAAACCTTTTCTTCATTTTGGTGTTTCACCGAGATTCGAACCTTCGTTCTCTCCGAATTCCGAATGGCAGTCATCCATTCGGCTGCGGCAGTCGCAACTACTTTAGATCCACAATGAAGCCTCCTTCGCGACTATTAACTCAGCATAAAAGTCGCTGCAGTAGTCAGATAGCTGTAGGCTTAGGTTCAGCTCTAGCAAATCTCAGTAGATGCTACTCCCGGCGTTATTATTTAGTCTAGAGTCGTCAGTGAATATAACATACCCACTTGCGCTGGGTTAAGTTTATTAACGTTTTCCCATACACATCTTTCTGGACTTCAAGTGAGAAAGTTATTTTCAAAACAGGATTGTGGAGGCGTGTGATCTGGCTGCCGGTGTATTCCCGGCAGAGCTCTAAGAATTTTCGAGTGCCCAAACATGAAATATTTATTTCGTGCTATAATTAGCCCGGAATTAGCCACAGATATCTGTGTCGAAAAGGTTTAATAGAAAGTATTTTTTGAAAAAAAATTATTCAAAACAAAAAACTGGCCATGGCGCATATGTAAAAATTAGTAAATAAAGTACATACTTGTATATGACTTAGAAGAATCCATTACAATGATGGTTATTAAATTGTTTTTATATACATATAATTACAGAAATTTAAAAACAGCGTTATCTGAGAATTATGAAAAATTGCGCGACACTCGTAGCCGAACAGGAGCTTTGGAACAAGCGGACGATGAACTGAGTAGCGCTAGCGAGTTACGTACCATTTTTTTATAGACTGCTTCAAAACTGGCGCTGCATCATAGTCTGGGATCTATGCGAATGTAATGAGGATAGAGAGACTGGCTTGCCTTTTGAACAGTGAATACTTATATATCTCGATTTTCGAAGCCGAGATCAACGCAAACATTGGCAATAAGCTTTTTACACTCGTAGATCCTAGCTGGAGTTTATGTGCGCTTGGTGAGAAACAAGTTCTCTAAAGAGCAGCTTTTACACTTCATCGGCCTCTTGATGCCACTAAGTGACACGCCTCACAGCCCAAAGCAAGCATTTTCGACCTTCAACCCAATATAGCACCAACTCCTGCTGTCATCGAAACCACAACGCACGTGCTGTTATGTGGTTGGGGCAAAAAAATTTTCGGTTAAAACGCAATAACAAAAAATAATAATAGCCACTTCATTTTTTAATATTGCAAATAAAGTTGTTGGCATTCTTTCCATTGCAATTAATTTATGTATATTTTCATTTAAGCAAGAATGCTTATTCCGTATTCTGAGCACGCACGGGATAAGGCCAGTAACTTATGACCTCGCTCCATTTAAATGAATATTTTCGCTTAAAATGCTTTATTCACAGCAACTTGTTGCCATAATCCCATATACACACACATACACATGTACATGTGTGCAGCAGAATATAATGAATGTCATAACTCACACATGCACACATACGTATCTGGTACATATTTCAGTACACAACATTTTATGTGCTAATTGGTGTGTGACATAATAGTTTGAAACAGTAAATTTATCAACGTCACGCAGCGCTACCGTTCTACATATACGAGCATATACTTCAAAAACTTCAAACACGTTAATGCATTTTATATCATTGCGGTATATTCACTTTGAATGACGAAAACAACATCTTGGACATTAGGGTGGACTGTTTTTTTTTTATTTTAATGGTTGGCTTTCTTTCACAGAAAAAAGGGTGCAACTTGATATATATTTGTTTTATCGCATGTTAAGAGATGCCCCCGACACCATTAAATTCAACCCTTTCCTTTTTACTTCCCAAAATTATGTACGTACATGCGTGCATACACTTACACATACTCGTACACTTGCATTCACTTTTGGCTGTTCTTAGTGTTTAGATTGATTTCAAGGCATTTTCATGTACTCGTTTCACTACATAGTTCTGCCATAAGTTCTTTTACAAGTTAAGTTATAGATATGAAATTTTAGTACTTCTTCAAATGAAGTTAGTTATATTTAACCATACAAATATTTAAAAAAAATAAATAAATTTTCATTCGAAATGGTGAAATTTTCTTTTCAGAAGCCTTCAATCGATTAGGCCATTCAGCTATTGCAGTGTAACCTCTTCTAATGTTTTTTCTATTCCAAATCTTATGTATGTATATTAGAGCGGGTCGATTTAAAAATCGCTCATTGCTCTGTGAAAATCGTATTTTAGGGATCAAAATAAGAAAAGAGTGCTCAAACGTGTCCAAATGTATGACCGACCCCCACTAACTTTGGACGGCCGATCCACCCATGGCAGTGGCACAACCCCTGGAACTCCCCTGGGGGGTTCCCCATACAATCATTTCAAAATATCACCAATTTTTGGCCTTTACATGACAAAAGAAACTAAAAAGTTCGACCCAAATTGGGGGGCATCAGAATTCGTTTTAGAGGTATGGTTCCTTCGGCAAAGTTTCTTATTTTGATCCCTAGAATATGATTTTCACAGAGCAATGGCGATTTTTTTACCTCCCCACAAAAGACACTAAAAGTTCGACCCAAATTGGGGGACATCAGAATTCGTTTTAGAGGTATGGTTCCTTCGGCAAAGTTTCTTATTTTGATCCCTAGAATATGATTTTCACAGAGCAATGGGCGATTTGTTTGCCTCCCCACAAATCGACCCGGCCTAATGTGTATATAATTGGCACGTACACCCTTTTTTGGGTGTTTAGCCAAGCTCTTTCTTCTATTGTGGCGTGCGTCTTGATGTTGTTCCACAAATGGAGGGACCTAAAATTGTAAGTCGACTCCGAACGGCAGATATTTTTATGAGGAGCTTTTACATGACAGAAATACACTCGGAGGTTTGCCATTGCCTGCCGAGGGGCGACCGCTATTAGAAAAATGTTTTTCTTAATTTTCGTGTTTTACCGAGATTCGAACCTACGTTCTCTCTGTGAATTCCGAATGATAGTCACGCACCAACCCATTCGGCTACGGCGCCCACCGTATCAAAATCATATGTATCGGAAAAAGTTACCCTCTTTTGAGTGGATACCTCTCTTGGACGGTCAAAAGCTGACCGGCGGTGAGTGCCCGCCAAAGAGAGGTTTGACTGTAGTGGCTTTTATCCAATTTCAACTAAGAAAAATTAAAAACTCTGAGTTTATTTTGTATTCCTGAGCTAAAAAAATTTTGTTTTAATTTTATTTGTGAAAAAATATATGCATTTTTTCTAACCCTGGTAGCGATACATAAAAATTGTTTTAATTAAGATTTTTAAATTTCCGGTGAATCATTTATTTCACGATATAAGATTTAAATTTATATGGGAGGTGACTCGCCCCTTTTTCCAATACCTAGTACTTTTCGTCTTAAGTACGGCATTGGTTAAACAAAATACTGTATGAAATTTCGTTACCGTAGCATAAGCGGCTCCAGAGGAAAGCTATACGAAGGTTTCAGTTTGCATGGAAAGTACCACGTCCCCTTTTCCAATACTTACCACTTTTCACTATAAGACAGTTATTGGCAATTTGTGTAACTGTACCAAATTTCATTAACTTAGCTTTTGGGGTTCCAGAGTAAGGCGATTTGGAAATTTCAGTTTATATGGGAAGCGCCACGAAGGATAATAGGTTACCAGGTTTTGCCTTCAGCTATGGTGAAAAATTAAATTGAGCGAATAACTTCGGCTGCCACGTTACGAGGGACCCAGCAGCAGAATTTTGTCTGCTCATTTCACACGTATTCGCACACTCCCCCAATCACTCGTTGTTCAGACGTCAACGAAACAATATGAGGTTGTGTTGATTTTTTGTATACAACCAACACTATATCAGTTTTTTAGTAAACAAACCGCTGTAATGATTCCGGTAACGTCAGCTAATCAGCTGATTCTTGCCGAGAGCCGGATAACGACCTGACATTGACCCCACCATTTCACCAAGACGTGCCACATCCCTTTGTCCAATATATGCATACAATTTATACATTCGTGCCAAGATACAGTTTGGTCTATATGTTAGATGCCACGCCCCCTTATATATGGAGAATTTGGTTGACATCAGTTAGCATGCAGTGGCGAGGGACAAGTTGTGTAGATTTTTATTATTTATTATAATATTATTATTAAAATTTTTATTATTTCTCTCTAGTACTGCAGTTAAAAACAAGTTACTCAATGTAAGACTTCAGGTATATAAAGTTTATTAATAGCTGTGTAAAACTTCATTTATTTTTTCATAATTTATTCGAGTGGGGCACCTCAAAACGTTATCCTTATTTTCTAATTTTTATTATGTCCGTATACAACCTCTCCACCTTATTGGAAATACTTGCATTTAAAAATTTTCAGTATCTCTGAACTAATTGTTGAAAATTGTGTTGTTGGATGCATATGGAAACCCACACTCTCAATTGAGTACCTAAATGTACTCTGCGAATATCAACTGTAATTGGCAGTGGGCGGCATTTCTCTCTTGAAGATGTATGATACTTACTTCCACAAATGAAATTGATAATGTCTGTTTTTTCTACTTATGGGGTTAGGGGTACTCAGAATTTTCAAAAAAACTTGATATTTTTTTTGCATTTTCTTAAAGTACAATACCTTACTGTGAAAATTTGAAGCGAATCCGACAAATACTTTACGAGTCATTCAACAATTAACAACGGGCTTTCGGGCACTCCGGAGTGTTCGCAAAACTTTAAATGCGTTTTTTTAACTGGTGATCACTGTAACATAAAAACCGCTTGGTAGATTTGTTTTTCAAGAATTTCAATTTTTGTTTTACATTTAATTGACGTTTTTCTCTTGTCCGATTGATTTTAGATGAATTTCTAAGGACTAGTGATGATCACCGCAAGGGACTGCTGTAGAAACGGGCTCCACACAAACAGCGATAACTTTTACAATTATTAATTTTTTTTTTTAATTTTGCCTAAGTCAAGTCGAAACATGATATATTAATGCTATGTTTTTGTTTTGGAAAATAAAGCAATTAAATAGCAAAACAATAAAATCATCATTTTTTCGGGCCACTGAATACCCCTAACCCCTTATATCACCGTTACTTCCTTCAAGGTAGTGAGAAAGCGTGATCATGAAGTACTTAACTCCATTCAAAGGCATTCACGTGCAGTGATGAATCGACTATAGCTATAAATCATCGTTGCAGTATTGGTAATATACAATAGAACGCTGCTCCATGATCTACACTAGTTAAATCTCTCACTTTTGCTTTTTATTGTCTAAGTTTGACCATAGCAACCACGTAACCCCACGGTTCATAGGCATACCATGATTTGTATATCTGAGCCATGCTCCGCCATCTCGCCCGAAATTGTATTCCCTTCAATTATCAATTAAGGTGGATCTGTGGCATGCACGACTAGTGGCATTTCTTCAGAATTAGGAACTTACCTTTGGATGCTGTTACTTTCAGCCTATCAACGAAGATGATAACCTTTCCCCGAACATGACAGGCGTTAAGTAGGTGATGTGCAAATCAGTCTACAGTTTCATCCTCTTTCTTCAAGTTATAAATATAAATGGTAAAACTTTTTCAGTTGCACTCTTCCTTAGTCGGAGACTTATTATAACAAGTCCCATCCAAACGTAAGCAATACATACCAATGCCCAAGTCCGCTTTATATCTTAATATATAATATGATGTATTAAATCTCTTAGTCCAAGAGTTCTATTTGTTACTGTCTCATGAGCATACCTGCCATAAGTAAGACGTAATGTAGAAGGCAATCAAGATAGATCCTCATCATGGATGGATGAAAATCTTGTGACTCTTCTTCACCCTTCTAAAGTATTTGACACTGTTGCTCATGACTTATTATGTCTAAGATTGAAAAAATTATTTGATTTCTCGCCCCCAGCTTAAAACTAGTCGAGTCGTATATTTGTGAGGGTTACCAGGCTGTTTGTGAAAACAATTCTTTGTCCAGTTTCATGTTCCAATTGTATCTCAGTTGCCCCTTTGATTCAATTAATGCAGCAACAAGAGGAAAACAAGATTTAATCGATCCTGGTAATATAGCCCAGATGCCAGAGGTTTAATATTGCCTCTTGTCATTTTTTAGCAAAAGGTGTTTCCAGACATCTAGGAACGAAAGTAAGTCCACAAATGCTGTTCGTGGCGAGTTATGCACAACGTGCCAATCTAAGATTTACTTTTCAAGCGAGCATTCCGCGATATGCGATGAATAATTTTCATTTTCTTCGGAAGACTCTGGACTATCTGTATCAGGATTGGAATAATTGACATCATCATAAAAAAAAAACAAATAATTGGCGCGTACACTTATGTCATTTATGTAACTGTTTCATGTACGGAGATTCGAGCTTACGTACTCTCGAATAGTAGCCACGCACCAACCCATTCGGCGGCCTTTCACACTTTGAAGAAAAATTAAAGGAGCCCATCATACCACTTCAATATGCGCCATTTCTTCTGCTTGAATTTAATACTGCAACATCTCGGAATTTCATTGGGAAACGGTATTGGTTAAACTATTCGAATATATATTATGTTCGTGGGGCGTTTGAAAAGTTCGTGGAAAAATAAAAACTACTTAATTGTTTGGGTAACTCATTTTTTTATTTTTCGACATAGTCTCGTTTTAGACTTATGCACTTCGCCCAACGCTGTTCTAGTTTCTGGATTCTTTCCGAATAATAGTATTTGTTCAAATCAGAAAAATATCCATGCGTTTCTACAATCACCTCCTTGTTTGTATAAAACTTTTTTCTCGCCAGTCTTTTCTTCAAATTGGGGAACAAATAGTAGTCCGAAGGATTCGAGAGAGCCAAGTCTGGATAATAGGAGGGATTTGAAACAAGTTAGAACCCTATTTCCATTAATTTTGCGCCCACAACTGTTAGGTGTGATCTGCTGCGTTGTCGTGATAGAAAAGGAAAATCTCTTGACTTCCTCGATTCAAACGAATGCCCAACACAAAGGAATAGGCCGATCTGGTTGAAACTTGGTGTGTGTTCTTCCAAGAGATGCTACTAGCAACACAACCTCGATATGCGTCAGTAGTGTCATCTCTCTAACTTTATACGGACTTTTCAAATGACCCTCGTACCTCCCCCTTTGCTTTTTTATAAGTACAGTAGATTCTGTTTTTATGCGGTATATACGTTCCGCAAGAAACAGCATAAAAAAAGCTACCAGTTCTATAGCAAAACTATAGATACGTTTCAAAAGTGCTAAGAACCGCATAAATCTGAAATAATGTAATAAAATCGCATAAAAAAGGGTATTAGTCCCATATTATAACTACAGATACGTTCCATAGACCGCATGAATCTGAAGTATTTTTTTTATTTTTTTTATTTTATAAAGGTTTATATAACAATAAAATTATTATACAAACTGAAAGTAGTGCAGCGCTAGCATCGGAGGCTTTCGGCTGGCAGGTTGATTATGGCTCGATTAGATCCGACGAAGTAGATCAGTATCTTTGAGATAGTTATATAATATAGATATGTTGGCTTCGGTTGGGTTTTTTAATATTTCAAGAGGGTCAATGTTGCGAAAGTAATGATGTTTAGTCGATGCAAGGTTAGGGCATGAAGACAGAAGGTGATTTATACTCAGGGTGGAGTTGCAAAACGGGCATAGATTGGGTGGAATGCCTTGAAGTATATGGGCGTGTGTAAGTATTGTGTGGCCTAGTCGAAGGCGTATGTATGGTGTAGCCATATTCGTTGGGATTGACTCACTAAAACCTGGTTTTACACGCTTAGGATTAACTAAGGAGTAGGGATGGTTATAATTACTCCACTCGCGTAGGAGGTCATTTTGCCTTTGGTGTTTTATGAGACTGTAGATGTCATGTTTAAAGATGATATTGATATTAAATAAAATCGCATACACAAAAAAATGTATTTTTGAAAATTATATCTTTATTTAAGAAACATCAGAAACGAAAATAAAATTTACATCGTCAGAAATGGAACCAGACAATACCCGCATGTTGCGCATTCGTTTAGGATTTGGCGTAAAATCACTTTCGTCATTTGAGGAAATGTGCACTTTTGATCTGGATGGTGATGCAGGCGGTTCCATACTTGTAGGGTTAGCATTTTTGTTATAATCTGTGATGAGTTTTTGCTTAGCTGGTTTAGAATCTTGTTTATACAGTTCCCGATAGGTCGACATGCATTTTTTAATTTTATTAAAAACCGCACTATTTCAAAACCGCATAAAAAAAACTGCATAAAAACAGAATCTACTGTATTCTCATATTCCTCTTGCTAATAATTTTAGATAACATTTTAATTCACAATTTTTTACAACTTTCGGGCAAACTTTGAGCACAACATATTATGTGTTAGTAATCTTTGCAACAGATATAATAAGATATGTGATTATGTACGTACAAGTGTGCGTTGCATTGGTGCGTCCATAGACGAGTATGAAACTTCCATTTCTAAAAAAATATTCTAATTTGCAGACAATCATTTTAGTACTGGTTCTATTCTAATCAATAACGAACTAATATGGTTTCTTCTATTAAAAAATCAGAACTAGAAGGTTTCCATACTATAAGCAGTGTGGCTTTTCCTGCAGCCTACTTATGTTACTATGCATAGATTTTATGCGTGTGCCTGTGTGCCTCACTTGTGGCATATTTATATCTCACATGCATGCGAAAGTTGTTGTTTGAAAATTGCAATTACGTTGGAGTGCTTCGCTTAATTAAGTATGTTTCTGGTTGGGTTTGAGGAGTCCTGTCAATTGCTGCATACCAGAACTCATACTTATTATCATACTCGTGATGTGAAATTTTATGAAACTAATTATTTCGTTCAGTGAAGTGCACTTTGGTTCATAAAATTCTAGAGCGAGAAGTCAAGTCAATAGTCTGCATTCTAAATTCTTAACCTATTTTTGCATCTTATTGAGTATTTCATATGCTCGTGTATGTAATAAGAATTTATTAGCCTACTGAAGACCTTATGGTGCCCGAGATGCGGATTTGAGAATGATTTGACACAATACCTAGGATTTAATCGTTGTTGTTTTGGCTTTCTTACTAGCCTTATACAGTCTGAATGTTTTATAATATTTTATATCAGAGAATAACACAATTTTCCATTTATGAACTGTCCAGTTAAGATGATATTTGGCAAACTTAAGTCTTGCTTTCTTGTCATCGGCTGAGCAATCTAGCCTCTACTGCTCGTCTTCTAATGATCCTAGCATTAACTGGCACAACTAATTCACTTTTTATTTAATTAGAAGAAACTGTAGGATCGCTTTGAATTCTTCTTTTTATTAGGGAGTCGTCTTGCCTTGAAGTTATTCGTGGGCTTCCTCCTTTTTGCGTTGAAGAAATGCAACCCGTTGATCGTACGAGTTTACTTTTCTCTAATTATGTGTCGTGATAATCGTAAACAGCTTCTCCAATCACTTATAATTTTATTTTTAAATTCATTGGATAATGCATTTCTCGCCATATTTATTGAGTAACCCATATGCACTGCTCTGCAATACGAAAAATTTTTTCACAAGTAATTCTATGTAGAAGAACTCACCTAATTCATAAAAAATCTTTATTATTTGCATTAAATACTCGTACACACCTCGAAATCGAGCTGTTTAAAGGCTTCAACAGCTTCTTCATTGAAAAACGCTTAAATCGCATGTTATTTTTCATGTTCAGGAACAAAAAGAAATCATTAGGTACCAAATCGGGGCTTTAAGGTGGATGAGTACTTAAAATGGTTGTGTGCCGCTCAGAATTAACTGGTTTAAGTTTTCCTGGTGTTACAGTTGCGACTACACCATGTTTTCTGGAAAAAAAACAGGCGAGGTGCTTCTTTCGCGAAAAACTTTTGTTGGATTAAGCTCGTCTTAGAACGCCCATACTGCCGTTTGCTGTTTTGTTTTCGACTCACCCGCATAGATCTAAGATTCGCCATCTATTGCTATGTTATAGACATGTCGAGCCACCGAGTTTTGATTTCATCAACATTTCTTTACACCAATCAGCAAATTATGCGATATCCAACGAGATCAAATCTTCTTGACGGTCAATGCACTCCTGTCTCGAAAATCGTAATGAAATATCGCACGAAAATTTCCACGAGTTAATTCCATCTTTTGTGCGAGATGAAATTTACCACTTACTGAAAAAAGAAAAAATAAAGCTCGTAAGGGAAAACGTGGGGCGTGGAATCAGTGGGGCGCTCCGTACCACTCCTACTCTAGCGCTTAACGCTATGCTGAATGTGGCGGCCGTGGACATTGTAGGAAAAACTACCGCTGCACGCGCCGCAATCAGATTAAGGTGTTTGGGCCATAGGCTAGACTTAAGTTACGGACACTCTAGCATTCTTAAAAACTTTGAGTTCATCCCTATGGTGCTGGACCACTGTACACCCACGCTAGGTGCGAGCGGACCTTTTTCTACTCACATTTCCTCAAGGGATGAGTGGGCGGGGTGTAACATTTGGCGGCAAGGCATGGCAAACATGTTCACGGATGGCTCGAAATTGGACGGAAGGGTTGGTGGGGGAGTATTCTGAAAGGAGCCTCGCGAGGTCCTTCTGCCCACGGGTAGATCGGGGACGCTCAAGGGAACTCCTAAGGCTAACAAAGCCCCAGCTCTCGAATTTGGTGGGCATCCTTACCGGACATTGTCCGTTAGGTGTTCACGCCGTGAGACTTGGGATTGCCTCAAGTCCGTTCTGCAGAAACTGTCTGGAGGACGAGGTGGAATCATCTCAACACCTTCTTCTCAGCTGCCCTGCTCTCGTCTGGCATTAGACATCTGGGCTCTCACTTTTTCGCTACGCCTGCGGATATAGCCGGTGTAAATATCATAAATTTGGTGAAGTTCATCAGTAGTAGTTACGGCTAACTACGAACGCAAATCAGCCACCGTCGGCGTCGTCGTAAAATGTATGGTCATCATCGTCTCTAATCCCAAGGCTCCTTCTTCCTTCCCATCTCCTTTCTCCTCTCCCATGTATGGCACCACAACGGACAAATTTCTTAATATTTGTCCAAAAATGCCAAACTTTTCGATAGGAATATCGAGTTACCGCTCATCACAGGGTGCAAAAGCGACCTTATTAAAATACGAGAGTTGTTTAAAAAAATAATTCAATGTAAGAGAGTTATGAGGTTTAATCGGTTGTATCTATTACTCTTCAAGTGCTTACTTAAAGACATTATGCAGAAATGCATCTTGTACTTCATTTATTGGATGGTCTATTTCGCGGCCTTGGCATAATAATTTATCGGAGAAGTTGACAGCGCCAGAAATTCTTTCGCCATTAAGCACTTGAAAAATGAGGAAGCAAGCCTACACCTTCATCAGTATCACAAATAAATAGCATTTCCAGGATTTCACATATATCTTTCAGAAAAATTCATACGGAAATTTGAAGTTAATAACAAATTTTAAGATAATAAGAAAATATCCCCCTAAATACATTTACATGTTTCCCAAGAAGTAGCACATGAAACAGGCACGAATAAAGGCGGCATTGGAAAACATGTTAAGGCTGTCGAATGTCAGAAAATGAACTAAGAAAGCTGCCTTATTACTTCCTCTTTATTATTTCACCATGCTTCACATTCAGTTATTTGTTGTTGTTGGCCAAAAACTTGACTTGGCAACGTACAAATTCAAGACTTCATAACATTTCTAACATTATTAATAGAGGACTTTATGCCCCCTTTTACTAACCATTAACAAGATTTCAAGCACAATTTGCAAATTATGAAATGCTAATAATTATCTTCAATTCCACTTTCCATCTTTCCTCCCCATGCATTCCATGGACAATGCGAGAGGGAAAGTTTCCCCATACAAGTCATCGTAAGCTAAAAACAAAATCGACTGCAACGAAAGGGAATGTTTCCATGCTACTTCGGAAACAGTTTAGCATATGTGGAGCAATGTTTCCTTTTCCTAGAGGGAATGCATACTAAAAATGGCATATGTATGTACGTGCACATGTATGTATATAGACAAATACATAAAACTGCCAAATGTATTGTGCGAAAATGATAAATAATTTAGTACAAGGGCACTGCAAGCATAAAAAAGAGAATTTCCATATCTGAGGATATGATCGTAGGTGTATATAGTAAACACATGCCTTTGAATGTATTAAATAACTTTGAGGCTTCTTGTACTTGTTTGGATTTTATAATGTATGCATGTATGTATGTATGTATGTATGTATATACGAATAACACTGTGCGACAACCCAAATCACGCATAAGAAAATCGATATGGTATGTACGCGCGAAACTAGAGCTGAAATATATTAGTTATAATAAATTTTCGTTTCCATTTTTTTCACAGAACGCCTGAGTTTCTGACTTTTTTATAGGCCTTAAAGTTTCAACAAGGATAGAAGTTTAAAAATAATAATGTAAATATAAAACTATGCAATGTATGAAAATACTAGGTTGTTCAATAATTTAAATTAGTACAGTAAAATGATGAGTTGCTGAATTTAAAGATGGTCGTACTATGAAGACGATCCACGTCAAGGACTTCCAAAACAGCAACAACACTAGAAATCATAGAAAACATACAGGATATCGTATTGGAAAATCGTCGAGTGATTGAAAGAGATTTCGCAGAAGCCCTGGACATCTCATTAGGCAGTGTAAGCAATATTTTGACTGAAGTATTGGGTTTCAAGTGGGGTGCCCCATTGGCTAACAATGGAACAAACACACATTCTAATGGGACTTCCACAGCAACATTTATGGTGTTTTTGAAAGGATTTTCACTATCAAGACTTGGGGTCCATCACCATGATCCTAAATCAAGACAAGAGATTGAAGAGTGGTGTGAACCTGGTTCTTCGGCTCCGTAACGAGTTCGTGTCCTGAAATCGGCCAAGAGGGTGTTAGCTTCAAGTTTTTGGGATGCGAACGAAGGTTTGTGAATCACTTGCAACCTGGTAAAAGAATAACTCTTGAATATTTTAGATCAGCTGAAGGAAAAAATTTCTGAAAAAATACATAGTTTGCAAAAGAAAAAAATATTTTCTATCAGGACAAAGCACCCGTTTCACAAGGATATTTTTACGTTGGCTAAGCTCCATAAATTAAATTCGAATTGTTGGAGTATCCACCGTATTCACCAGATTTGGCTCCCATCGACTTCCATCTGTTTCCAGACCTAAAAAAAATTATACGTGCAAAGCGTTTTTCATCAAATGATGAGGTCATAACAGCTGTGGACGCGTTTTTTGCAACACTTCCAAATTTGCACTTCAGGGATGGAATTCATAAATTGGAACCTCGTTGGAGCAACCGTATTGATGTTCACGAAGACTGAATAATAAATTGTATTTCAAACAATAAAATTGTGTTTTTCTTATCGAATCGCAAAACTTTTTGAGCAACCTAGTATATTGTTTCTATTCCCGGATATACCCGGTTGTTTGGCCAAGCTCCTCCTCCTATTTGTGGTGTTCGTTTTGATGTTGTTCCACAAATGGAGGAACCTACAGTTTTAAGCCGACTCCGAACGGCAAATGTTTTTATGACAAGCTTTTTCATGGCAGAAATACACTCGGTTTGCCACTGCCTACCGAGGGGTGGCGGCTATTAGAAAAACCTTTTCTTAATTTTGGTGTTTCACGGAGATACGTTGTTCGAATGGTAGTCACGCACCAAACAACTCGGCTACGGCGGTCGCCTATATACATTTTATAAATCAAACCAGAGTTTTACAAGTTTTATTTTTTTTCCTCCACATATCACTCTTCAATTCCTATGTATAGGATATATTTTAATTGCCTGAGAACTGCCGTTATAGATATCTATGGTTTGACAGCTGAGAATGGCAAACTGTGGTGACATTTCTGTTCAGTAAGGTATGGCAAGTGTAATGCCAGAAAAACCCTTCCAAAGTGTGGAAATTTACTTTGAACAAAAATAATCTGTTTGCAAAGCTCATAGAGCACTGGCGGCATCATCTGTCCTAATTTTTTTCGAAATGAGGAAGGAGCTTTCGTTACGATGAATGGCGAGAGCTATCAAGCTATGCTGACTGAATTTGTTTTCCAAAAATTAGTCAGCTAAACATCGACGACATTTCCGAAAAGACGGCCCAACTTGCTATACAGCGCACTTAATCGATTTATTCCACTATTCAAGCCACCATTAACGTCATATGGCTAAATAGACCTTATCGAATGGACCGTGTAACTCCTACGGGCGAAGGGCATATGCCGGATATCAAATTCAAAAAATAAATGCCATGAATTTTTCTACCTGATTGTAATAAAAAAATATTCATTCCAAGAATATTTCTGTTTTGTATTATCATTTTAAGTACTCAAGCTTTTAAAAAACACCGTACAGGAAAGCTAGTTATTTTTTTACGTGATAACGTCTTATAATTCGATTTAGGCAATCCTCGTTATGTTGCTCATTCGTCCTTATCTTGCTCATGCGGCGTTACCTTACTTGAACTGCAAGCGAGAGCGCGGAACGAACGACAAAGAGCACAATCGGCCCCCGCGCTCGGCAACGTTCGACATCTGGCTCTGTCCTACTTGAGTGAGCATATATATGTATGTATATGCGCATATGTAGGTATATAAATTCACATATTTGTATTTGCATATGCCTTCTTCCTGTGTGCATGGTAATGAACCATTTCTCTGTTGAGAATAGGACGATGATGGGAAAAGTAGGAAATGAAAGGGGGTTTTTCGAGTGTAATGTGTCTTGAAAAAGGCAAATCGACGATGTTGCCTCTTAGTGTTGTTGACTTATTAACGTCTGATGCACAATCGAAATTGAAGATATCTTTCATGAATTTGATAAATGCTTCGTAATTTTTCACGTTTGTGTAAATGTAACTTGACCTATTCCATTGCGATTCCATTTACCTCCTTCTCTAAATCCATACAAAATATATTATCTATCAAACAAATAAAATTAAAATTTTGTTTTGAAAATTGCAACCATTACATCAGTATTTTCTTATGACGTTGTCACGTTAAACTATCGTCAATAAACCGACTTTACAGACAACCTCTTTTTATGGAAAAGTTTTCGATATATTTGCTTTTACCGCTATTCAGCTAAAAACAAAAGTGGTTGTTCCTAATCACGTATATCTTACGAAACAGTTGAACAGTCTTAAGAGGAATTATAGCAAACTAAAGTTAATACAATTTCCCATTCATAGTGTGTACATTACTTTTCAATAGGAGATCTAAGAAATCGATTAGTCATTTCATTTATATATTTTTATACCCTGCAGGTTTTACAAATTCCAGCGCGTTATTGAGTCGTGTAACATTCCATAGTTAAACGTCAAGACTAAATAAGTATTCCCACCAAATTTGACTTTTGTAGCTTATAAAAGGCCCCTATACACTGTGAAAGTTTGAGCGCACCCATTGAAATCCCCTATATTAGAATTAAAACGGAATTTCGAATCACGGAATATTAATCAATGACAAATAATCGCTTGCCCGCGGTATAAACACAAAAGTTTATGAATGACAAAAAATTGGCCTAAATTAAGAGATAATGCACTCTAAAAGAATAACAAACAAATCGGCTAATACATAGACAACAGCCACATATAGACACAAATGCCTATGCCTGTTTACATGTGCAGAAGATGAAAATGACAAAGAAAGCAAAAGTAAAGGTTTCAATTTTTACAAACAAATAAATAATAATAACAATGTAAACAAGCAAAGATATCAAATGAATGCGGCACAAACACACAGACCAACCTATTGACTGCGTACGAAGAGTATGGTGCTGCGATCGACGCATGTGGCCCCAAGCACAAAAGGGTTAAATGCCATTATTGTACGCGGCGGCAAACATCCTTTCGGCGCTCGGATTAAAAACAGCTACACGGCAATAGATTTCTAGCCGCCGGCCAGTCAATGCACCAACATAATTGCAGGGATTTGAAATATTCGCACACCGATTTTTCACATCTTCACAATGCAGGCTTCTCTCGTTTGTCCTGATTCGCATTGATATTCGTACCGAAATAACAGCTTAGTTGGTTTACATTCGCGAAAAATTTGCCATTGTATTGAATTCTATAATATCATTCATTTATTTTCTTTTTTTTTTGCTTTATTTGATTCGAGCATTTATTTTTGATCTCAACCGCAAACATTAAATTTTTGGTTCATTGAAAACTGCTTTGAAAATCGCAAATGTCGATGCATGCACAACCATTAGGGGAGATTGAGTTTCCTAAAGCTCGGGAAATTAAAAAAATGTACATATGTGGAGTATTCTTAAATTGCGTTGCAGCATTAGTCAGGTAGTATTGCAGATTAGTGGCACTAATGTGAAGTTGGGAATTGGGCCTTGAAGCCGTGAGCGTTTGGTATGAGATAACAGTGAATAGGCCGCACATTACGTAAGATGGCATGAAATTTACGAGCTCGCAGGAAATTGCACGTGAGACAAAAAAAAGGCCATTGAACGCAAAGCAACGCATTTTGGGTAAAGAAGGATGGCATTGCTACGCTCTGTGAAGTAGCAGTAAATTGTGTAATCATGGTATGAAACACTAAATGGGCTCCTATTTCCAATTACTTCATTGAGTTTTAAATAGAAACAGGTTCACTAAGCTTTGCAAAATTCCATTACATGCCAACAGCAGCGCCGTAAGTCTGGCCTTCTCTAGCATTGAGACATTGACTAGTACCACCAGTTCAGCCAGAGTTGGTAAGGTCTCTCCAATTAAACTGATATCAAACGAGGTTTCAGGCAGCGTGACTGCCCATCGTGCGACTTCTTTAAACTGACGTTGGAGAATACAATATAATTCGAGCTGCAGAACTAAATCGTTCAGTCGCCAAGTTCTATAAGAGGACAAAATTGCTGGCGCATGCCGGGGATGCCGGTATTTCATCCTTTTCTTCTTTTTTCTGCATTTACAAACTGAATAAAAAAACGAAGCGAACGTGGGGTAGAGTACTGCGTTGGGGATAGAGTACTGCGGTCCTAAGACTTATTGTGCCTAAGAATGCAATGGAGGATCTCCCTTGCCAACAAGTTGCACTTCGAACTAAATAGACAATTGATTAGTCCTCTCTCGAGAAAAACCACACTTAACAATTTCCTCTACGTGGCAGTCCTATTCTATGACAAGAAAGCGTGGAAAGCTTGGAAAAGAAGTGTGGAAATAATAATTTTTTTATATTTTAGATCATCAATACTATGATCCCTTTACACGAAATTATCGTATGTTCCAAAAACCGAATTTTACAGAAGAACGTTTTCTCTGCTTCTCTGTGCTTTGACTTGCAATATTAACACGTTGAGTGCCATGTGAGTCCAGGTTGGTCTCACAGTGCGAAGAGACTTTCAGGCCTCGTGGTGACACTTGGTCTCGCGGTATAATGTGTGAGATTTCGGTTTGTGCTGATGCAGCTGCTTCATAGCGGCTATTAGTAGTAGTGTATTTACGCCATACTAGGGCTATTGCATTGTTTATGCTGCTTAGCCTATGGGTATGAGACCAATGTGGCATCATATGGCCTATTCAAAAATTCAAATAGTCTATTGTATTATGTAAAAAAAAAATCGTGGCCGGACGAATCCCATTTTTTTTGTTGTATGGTGGCATTCAACGTGTTAAAACTAAAGAAAGGCTCGCCCTTGTTCGGCCACAAAATTTCAGCTCGCTT
Organism: Anastrepha obliqua; assembly: GCF_027943255.1. NCBI lineage: Eukaryota > Metazoa > Arthropoda > Insecta > Diptera > Tephritidae > Anastrepha > Anastrepha obliqua. The sequence continues at coordinate 125,629,737 of NC_072894.1, forward strand.
TCGGTTCGAATTCGGGCAAAACAGAGCCGAACCTTTTTTAAAATTTGTTTGTTTAAACATTTTGTAAACTTTTAGCTGTTGGTCAAATTTTTTGAATACTGATACGAAAACCCAATTTTTTTTTTAGTTGCTTTGAAATATTATTTGCTCTTCTATCGAGTGTGACTAGTTATGGTTCAGTGCTGAAAATCAGCTTTATACCCATGGAGGTAGCCGCTAGTAGGTGAAAACTCCGGCATTTTTTTCTTAATGTATAAATAAGTTTTTTGTCTTTTTGTTATTTTTACGAACAATTCTATTCGTTAAAAGCTGAAGTTAAGGTAATTGAGACGTATGTACCATATTCGCTTTTTAATAATAAAAATACTGGATTTATAAAAACTTATTGCCTGTTTATTACTAGTGCCCTTTAAAATGTTCAGTTCGACTTCGACTGAAGTTGACCGAAGTTCGATTCGGTTTTACATATTCTTAGATACTTAACTAATATAACTGAAAGTTTTTCCATAGTTTCAAGTTTAAATTTTCAGAGAAAACACAATTTTTTGGCGCATACAATAATTTCGCTACATGAGAACGTTTTATATGTACGCTACTAGCTTCAGAACTTAAAATGATAATAAAAAGCACAAATATTGTTGGAATGAATTTTTTTATTATGCATATGTCCACCGCGGTTACGGGTCTATTCGATCATTTGAATTTTTGACTACCTTTTCCAATAAATCTGAATAATAAAATTAGCCCAATTAACAAAAATGCGGCGCAAACGATGCTCATTGGGCTGCAATTCTTGCACGAGTTGTATTTTATAGGCACGCAGGGCATGATCCTTTTCACGTAGTCGAATGACAAAGGCTGACAAGTTGAGAACGACGACGAATCAGCGTCTTCTTCAACACTTCGATCTATGAATGGATTTATTTTTTTCAAAGTTATTGTAATTTCCACACTTTGAAAGCGTTATTCCGGTATTAAACGATTCATGATGACTTGTCAAACCATACTGAACAGAACTGCCAACACAGTTTACCATTCTTAGCTGTCAAACCATAGTAATCGATATCGATAGTTTTCATGCAGCTATCCGATGCCGATGATGCAAACCTATCACAAGCTCTACTTTCGTGGCGAATATTTTTGTTGTCAACCCTAACAAACGTTAGATTAGTTTAATGAATATTGAGATATCGTAGAGCAAAAAATCGGTCTTCCAGGAGATTTTCCAATAAATTTGTAAAATTCGCTCAAAATCAGAAGTCTAATATAGGGCGAATCAAAATATCATGGACTGTTTTATCCACCAACAACAAGAACTCGATAACCTTTTTTATTGGTTTTATTATTATTCCCTTTATTGGTTATATTATAATGACCTTATTGGTAATTTTAAACATTGATGGAAATTGTTATATGAGGATTATCACCCGATGGCTGTTTGTGTAATCTTAAAGAACAGCCGTCCTGTTGATATAAATAAAATATTAAGTTTATTATAAAATAAAGAAGATGAATTAAAACAAATTTAATGGAGTTCGGCTGTTTTTTTAAGGAATATAGAGCTTAAACTGTCACGAACTCTAAAATGAAAAATTAAAAATCGTCCGAAGACCGGATGGGTGTTAAGAATTTACTTACGCAATGTTTACACACATACATACCATTAACATACATAACACGTTAAAAAAACTCAGACGCACTTGTTCGCTAATAAAACTGCACATAAAGTATCCACTTTTCGCCATCTATAAATGGTTAGTAAACGGATAACAGAAATAAATGCGGCACATTGTTGCAATACTCGGCGAAGGCGCTGCAGTCAAGTACGAATTGAAAAGGCGTTAGCAAAGCTATAAAAACTGGTGAAAAATTCGCTCGCATTCATTGCGAACATTGTAAGCAACACATCTGCATGCATATGTACATATATACATACATACTTGCCATCAATAAAACATGTTTTATAGTAAGTTTTAAAGTCGTTAATAATGTAATCGTAATGTTCATCTCTCTTATTTACGTTCGCCTCGAAGCTTTACGTATGCACCCATTTAAGTAGTAGTAAGAATCTCTAAATCCGCCACATTAAAAGTTGGTTGGATATTTTTTATTCGAAAACATCTGTGCTTAGGAATTGCGGGAACCTCACAGTCCCATGGCCATACCTAACAAGCCAAATAACTAGTAAGTGAGTTCACCCTCAGCTTTATCCAGTACATCCGCAACTTTCAAATGTGCTTGGGAATAGTCAATCTGCAATGCACGAAGTCATCAAAAACAACTGCAGAAAGTGTCAATGCAAGGATGATAGATTACTAGCCTCATTTCTTAAATAAATAAAATAAAAGAAAGGTTTGGCCAACCGCCGCAAATTGTGAAACTTCGGCTGCAACGTCACCGAGGACTCGCCAATAGAATTCCGCTCCCTCATTTCACACGTATTCACACACTCATTCAAATTTAAGTGAGAGGTGCCATACCATAACGCCATAACCTTAACCGTATCGTAACCATAACGATATTTTCTGTCTTCTATTATTGGTGCCCCAGCCATAAGCAGCTGATACTTACATATTCAGTGGAAGCTCGATACATGCGACACATTGCGACTTTAGAACATATTTACCTCGATACTTGCAACATTTTTTGTTTTGTCCTTCTCTTTTGCTCTTTTTAACACACTTTTATTAGGTCGGGTTGTATGTATGTATGTAACGGAATCTTTGAACTTAATTTTCACTGGCTTCTAAAAATCTGATCGACTTGAAATTTTGCACACCTATCAAGGACCGATGACAATGCAATAATTTGATAAAAGTTTTCCATTATCTTTATTAGGATTGCCAGGATTAATATTTTCTTTTTTTTACTGTGGGCAAAAAGTAAGGTGAATTTGGTTGTAAAATGAAAATCTTTATTTATTCTTGTGAATCAGTTTCTCAGGCTCCCTCCACGAAATAAGTTCTTCATCCCGATTACTTCTTTATCACGGCCGATAACTGCATGGCTTTAGACTCACAGTCGATAAGAAAGGAATTAAATATAACACGAATATATCGAATCATTTATACACTGACTGCAATGATAACAATAATTTTCATTCATAATAAAAAAAAATAGTTTAAAGAAACTAAAAAACACGCTTTTTTGCTAATCGCACTAAAAAGTAGAAAATAAAAAATAGCTTAAAAAAACTAAAAAACACGCTTTTATTGCTAATCGAACTAAAAAGTAGAAAATAAATTTTAATGACAAAGGGACCTATAATGAAGTAATAGCAAATCGAACGATCAGTCAAAGTCAACTACCTCAGAGCAAAATTATAACAAAAATTAAGATACAAATAGAGTAATTCAAATTAGAGTTAAAAGCGTGGGATGCATTTTGCTTCACTTTCATAACCCTCTGTACATAGGTAGTTGCCAATAGCATGATTGTAATATTTACTATATCAAGCATCCCACGCTTTTAACTCTAATTTGAATTATTCTATTTGTATCTTAATTTTTGTTATAATTCTGTTCTGAGGTAGTTGACTATGACTGATCCTTCGATTTACTATTACTTCATTATAGGCCCCTTTGTCATTAAAATTTATATTCTACTTTTTAGTTCGATTAGCAATAAAAGCGTGTTTTTTAGTTTTTTTAAACTATTTTTTTTACATTGTATTTTTAAGAATAAAGCTCTGGGAAGCCCCGTCAGAGTCATTCTGGTAATGACATTTTTTGGATTGCATCAGCTGGATGAATTTAGGGAAAGTACCCTCTAATTGCAAGAAGAAAATTTACACTACTTACAATAAAATAAAAAGCTGCCATTCTGAACAAATTAAATGCGGAAATTTCTATTAATGCATTAGCTAAACACTTTCACATCCATTTGTGGAACAATATCAAGACGCACACCACAAATAAGAGGGTGAGCTCAAACACCAAACAGAAGTAGTATACACACCAATTATTTATTTATTTCACATGCATAACTCGTATTAAAAAAATTGAACAGTCCATAAAGAAGTTTGTTACGCGATATGAATCCGGTCCAGGTAAAAGGAAAACTCTTAAGAATTCTGAGCTTCCAAAAATAGAAAAGGCGTTGCTCAATTGGTTTGCGGATTAAAACCAAAAACTTACCAATTAAAAGTGCTTTGATAAAAGAGAAAACCAAGTTATTACATGCCAAAATTCAGAAAAGTCTGGAGGTTTCCACGCTAGTAATGGTTGTGTTGCAAACTTTAACAAAGAGGCATGGAATATAATGGCTAAAAATTTGCTTGGATAAGTCACCTTTATTTGAGAAATGGCTTCACAGAACATAATATGTTCCAGATGTTTGTTCATTTTTTGCCAAAACAAAGAATTCTGTTTTAACCAAAAATTGCTTAAATAAAAAGGTGACAGAATTGCAATTGAATATTAGTAATGTGGTTTCCTCGAAACTCTACGGCTTTAATTCAGCCCATGAATCAAAACGGTTTAATAAATTGAACGACAAAAAATTCCTCTTAAGTCTCTTTGTTGCTCGTGGAGGAACTGTCTATGAGCCACTGCGAAATATCCACGTGAACAATGCAATATGCTTTTTAGCTAGTGCATGGGATGCTCTTACTGCGACTTTAATTCAGTCATCGTTTCAAAAACTGTTTTAAAAGCGTCTGCCTGAGATTGTGACGATATCACTCCTCTTTCGGAGTTCCGATTACAGCTAACTGATGATGCATGCAATATTCAAATCGTTGCAACTTTGCTTCGGGAAGTAGACCATTGCAGCAAGTCTCCTAATTTGAAATCGAGCAATGGATTGTAGAACCTCATTCGGAACCCACAACTTTAAATGAAGAATATTGTAATGAAGACGATGGAACATTTGGGGAAGGAACTAACAACGTTATACTAAATACGAATAAAATTACATCGGAGAAGGCAATATCAGCATTCAATATGTGGTTGGATTGGGCAAAGCAAAACAATGCTCGCTTAAACGATGCAGAGGCTCCGAAACAGTGTAGTACTAAACAAGAGAGGACGTACAAAACAAGCCAAAATCGAAAATTTCTTTAATTTCAAATGAAACTTATCGCTTTGCAGTGTATTTAATTAATATAATAAAAACAAATAAACTTGGATCGCTATCAGAAAAAAAACTATTTTAATTTGTGTAAAAAAACACCAAGAATCGAATCGAGAGCACATCCGGACCCCGGGGGAAAATTGCAAATGCGGGCCCTTTCCAATGATGTCTAATTCATATAAATACGTCTAATCTCGAGTCCGTGCCCCTCTGAAAACTCCGGGCCCGGGGGAAAGAGTACCCGATCCTCCCACTCTCGTCGGGCCTGGCGGAAACTAAAGAGAAGATAACAAGAGCAGTGAAGAGGAAATTAATAATTTATTTATTAATATTATAACATTATATCCCACAATGAAGCAAATCAACAATCAACTGGTTACGGTTAACGTTATGACTGCGCCGTTATGGTATGTCACCTATAATCAATTACAGTGTTGCCCATAGGTTGGTTCGATCAGTTATGGTTATCGCTGCGTTGATTTTTTCGTATATCACCAACACAATTTCATAAACAAACAGCTGTGATAACTTAGATTACGTCAGCGATCTAACTTCTTCAAAATAGCTGAGCTCTCTGAGCGGTCTGATGTTGGCCACACCTTTCTTTTTCTCTTCATCTGGAGAATGCGTGAAATGAAGTTCAGAATATGTATTTTGAAAGATAGTAGATTAGAAATAAAAATTTATTTTATATACAGTCCAAGCACTTAGAGGTATTTGGTCGGTATAGGCGACCGCAAATAGGTTCATGAAAATTTTAGCTCAAAATGTAGTTGTTGAAAGTCAATTTTTTTTTAATTATTCCATTAAAACAGTATTAATTTTTTTTAAGTGTAAAATATACCAAATACAACTTTTTGCTATCATTCTAATAATCTCGTATTGCCTACGAATCAAATCAGCTTCAACAAACATCGAAAGGGCTCCCAAGATTGTTGGCTATTCGTTAGATTTCAAATTCGATTGACTATCTTGATATGCAATTTTATATTTATGCGCCAGATACGTACAGAAGTGTTTTCTTTAAACACTTTACTCACATTTCTCATTCCTGTTGACCGTCTGTCTGACTTTTCTCTATTAGTAGTTGGAGCTACTCTCCGGTATCATTACTGTTGTGTAAGTTTTCGGTTTTAGGTCCTTTGGTTCAATCGCTCACCGAAAGGTCTAGCCGTCCTGTGAAATTATGCATTCATAATTATTTTTAACAAAAACATCGGTTTTTCTATTGTCTTCTGCGTTAAAATTTCGCAAAACTACTACCCAAGTTATTTCGTTTTTAGAATAATTTTCTGCTTTCAGTTCTTCTTTTTGGACAACGTTTAACTGAGCATTCATTGGCGAAATATTGAAACATTCGACAACTCGTAAAATATCTTCTCGAATTATGAGTTTGAAATTCGAAGTACCTAAGTTTGAAAATAATTAATATTCTAAATGCAGTTTGCCATACTTCAAGAATAAGATAGAGGGGTGATGACAATCAATTCAGGAAAAAATGCTCATGGTCTTATTGCTTTAAAAGGCTTATTTGTTCATTTTTACTAGAACTTACCTTTCAGAGGAGACATTTTTTCTAAAAGTATTGAAAACTATTTTCCCACACTCTTGCAAAGACTGCATTAGCACAGAGGGCCGGATATTTTCCCAAGAAATCGTCATAGGTATAAAAACAACTTCAAATACAATTTCTGTCCTCAGAATTCAACTCCAGTAGAATTCAACGAAAAATCTTTTATAGGAGATTTTTGCCCTCCAGCTCCTACTCAAATGGGCATTTTCGAGCCGTTACCAAACAGATACAATGAACGGTCGGTAAAAAGGCCATTAGAGAGTTAAAATTTTCAACGAAAATTGTAGGCAAAAATTTGGCGGGAGGTCCCGGTAGATAGAAAATATGTACGAGTTATGCGGTGGCCGCAAGAAAGCTTAGTTCAAGCTAATGTTTACAAATTTGGGATGGATACAGTGCGAACACTTATGCTGCAAACAGGCACCGACGTAAACGCAGTCAGCTGTTACGATCAAACTAATGAGAGCCCCATGTAAATGAAAAATTACTTCTCTTCCGTAACGTAGTATCGTAGATTTTGTCGCAAGATTTTTGAAAATTCCTCTCAGGATTGCTCTCTCACCACACAGTGTTGCCAAACAGTACATTTCGAAATCATTTACAAAATAAACTTGGAAAAATTTTAATTTTTATTAAAATAACTTTAAAAAAAATGTTGAATAATGTTAATTATAAATAAATAAACTATTTGCATTTGTTGGTCTTTCACTTTGGTTTATTAAACAATGAAAATTGTAACTGATAACGCGGATGTGTGAAAAAGTGTGTAAGCAAAAATATCAATGGCAACATTGTGTAGATACAAGCAAACACATACGCACACAAACCGATGTATTGTGTAAATATGTAACTAAAAGAACGCAGTTATTCTCTACGGGATGAGTTTTGCTCAATTTTGGGCTCTCTAGGGGCTGCGGTAAGGGACTACGTACGTCGATGACTGTTTCCAGAATGACCCTTATGAGCATTTGTAAGTTTGTTAGATTCCATAAATTTACATTTTGGATCATGACAACTCGCTTGGCTCGTTCCTTGTTCATTCTGCGACATTTGAGAAAAATAGCATTTCAACATTTCCGCACCCACTCTTTAGCCCCAATATCGTCTTCCTATTCATGGAGGCGTATAGGAGGTTAATAAAGCTGTAATCGCGGTGCTGAACGCGTTAACTATGGAGTATTACCAATGCGAAGCCACTTTAGAATCGTCGTGTAGAGTTAGAAAATCGATAGTAAAACTTTACTTGTGACTTTATTTATATTGGCAAAATTCCGAACAAAATTACCACACCTTGTATGCGGATTTTCATATATGCACACAGAGTGTAGTACTATATGGTAAGCGAGATGCCTTTAAATGGATTAAGCATGCAAGGGGGGGTGATTTTATCAATGGTGAGACATTTGAAGGATTGGAGCATTGCTGCTAACGCTGAAAATGTTAAAAAGATAGCAGGCAAGTAGCACGAATAATAAGGAATTTTCTGCTTATAGCCACGATGTAAGCGCAGGAGTTGATTTTACATAAAAATGCTAGAACAGTTTACTTACTCATTTCTGAAAAACTTTTTTGTTTTCGTCCTTAGAAAATGGCAAATCGATAATTGTGTGCTGCCCCAAACATTCGTATGTGCCCATGTACGAGGGGTGATCAAAAAGTATCGCGAATTTTGTGTTTTTTCAAATTATTTATTTATTCATTAATATCTATTTTGTCCCCTTCAAAGTAATCCTCATGAGATATTATGCACTTGTTTCAACGTTTTTTCCAACCTTTGAAGCACTTCAAAAAATCACTTTTTTTTATCTTGTTCAGTTCCTCCTTCGATGCCGTCTTATCTCGTCAATCATAGCATGGAGTCGTCCTTTCATGGGCCTCTTCAGTTTCGGGAACAAGAAAAAGTCACAAGGGGCCTGATCTGGGAAATACGGTAGCTGTGGCATCATTAGTGTGTTGTTTTTGGCCAAAAAGTCGCGCACAAGCAACGATGTGTGAGCAGGGCGTTATCGTGATGCAAGATGCCAATTTTTGTTTTTCCACAAATCCAGGCGTTTCTGGCGGATTGCTTTGCGAAAATTGGGCATAGCTTGCAGGTAATATTCCTTATTGGCCGTTTTACCCTGTGGCAAGAACTCATGATGCACAACGCCCCTGCAATCGAAGAAACCAGTAAACAAAACTTTTACATTCGACCGAACTTGTCGCGCTTGGTCGGTCTTGGTTCGTGCGGCAGCTTCCATTGAGATGATTGAGCTTTGGTTTCCACGTCATAACCATAAACCCACGATTCGTCACCAGTTATGATCCTTTGGAGCAAATTTGGGTCGTCGCGGACAGAGTCCAACATCTCATCGGCAATGAACAATGCGATACTGCTTTTGATCGAAATTGAGCAGTTTTGGTACGAATTTTGCGCCGACCCGTCTCATGCCCAAATCATTGAAAAAAAGAGGTTGTCTGTAAAGTCGGTTTACTGACGATAGTTTAACGTGACAACGTCATAAGAAAATATTGATGGAATGGTTGCAATTTTCAAAACAAAATTTTAATTTTATTTGTTTGATAGATATTTTGTATGGATATAGAGGAGGAGGTAAATGGAATCGCAATGGAATAGGTCATGTTACATTTACACAAACGTGAAAAATGACGAAACATTTATCAAGTTCATGAAAGATATGTTCAATTTCGATTGTGCATCAGACGTTAATAAGTCAGCAACACTAAGAGGCAACATCATCGATTTGCCTTTTTCAAGACACATTACACTCGAAACACTCCCTTTCATTTCCTACTTTTCTATCATCGTCCTATTCTCAACAGAGGAATGGTTCATTACAATGCACACAGGAAGAAGGCATATGCAAATACAAGTATGTGGCCAATACCATTTTCTTCACTTCATCAATTTTTTCGTCTGTTGTTGAAGTGCTCGGGCGTCCGGCACGCTTCCCGTCGTTCACATCTTCTCGGGCTTCTGAGAACATTGTGTACCACCGATAAATGTTGCTTTAGTCCAAAGTAGCTTCTCTGTAGGACACAGTCAACATTCGGAATGCATCCGCGCACTTAATATCGTTTTTCACACAAAATTTGATACAGGTTCTTTGAATAGGTAAAAATCGAAGACGATCCGAAACACGTGCAAGCAAAGCAGCTGTCAACAATTAACTGAACAATCAAAATGGCCGAACTCGTCGGCATGAGTGAGAGACATGAGTACCAACATATCGCCACAAGAAAATCGAAATTCGAATATACGTAACCTGCGAAAGTTCAAAATTAGAGATACTTTTTGAAAACACCTCGTATGTATTATATGAATAATAACCTTGTAATCAAAGATACTAGTTGTAAGCTGCCTCACAATTATTTACTATGAGTTGCAAACCCAACTAGTCAGACAACTGTGTTTTTCCCATACAAGCAACTAGCATTTTTTATATGGCGACTTCCTACGAGATGCCAATGGTCAGATGTCGGTCAGAAATAGACTAGGCGCATACGGGTTCTAAATAGGCAAAAACAATATCAGTCGAACTATTGCCCAAAACCACAAATTGGAAATTAAAAGTGGTATGTAAAAATAAAATAAATGCATAAATACACAAGACTTTTCAAGTCTCATTATACTTACATATATAAAAACACTACACCAATATATTTAAACTCCACCTCCACCTGCACCTCACTTTCTTTAGTACAAAAATGTTAACTGTGATATATACAGAGCGTGGCATCTTACATATAAGCCAAAATGTCAAAACCCATAAATCTCTAAACAAATTAAGCTAAAGTACTAAAACTTAGCATGCATGAATAAATTGTATACAGTGTATTTATGGTGAAGTGTGGCAGGTATTGGAAAAGAGGGTGTGGCCACTCCCATATAAACTGATATTTCCAAATCGCCTTTCTCCGGAGCCACAAAAGTTAAAATAATGAAATTTGGTATAGTTACCCAAATTGCCAATGCCTGTCTTATGGTGGAAAGTGGTTGGTATTATAAAAGGGGACGTGTCACCTTCTATATAAACTTAAACTTTTATATAGTTTTCCTCTGAAGCCGCGTATACTAAGATACTGATTAAATAAAAGCACTTTTCATTCCCTCTTATTAAAAGTAAAAGATTTTAAGTACAACCAATAAATTTGTTTATCTTTCCGTGTCACCTTAAACATTTTTTTGTATAACTGAAGCAAGAATATATTCAACTGCATACTCAATATATGATTGAATATGTACTCGTTTTACTAGTTTACATAATACTCAAATAAAAGTGAAATAAAATGTTGAAACCAAATAAAATAGGCATGACTAAATCGTTTTATAATCGGTACAAGTCTGGTCTTTTTCGGACTAGTTCGATTTCAGTCACGAAATTGTAGTTGCAAAGTAGTATTTTTTCTGACTAGTTTGGTGTTTCACTGCAGGAGAATACATTTGCCTGTGTGTATGTGTATGTATGTGGATTGTTTTATACACATCTCTCTACATTCGTGGTTCACAAATGCCTATACGACAGGAGGAGGAGACTCAAGCAAGCGCCCTGTTATGTGGAGGTAATTGTGAACTTATAGACAAGTGTTTGGGGCTCATGCGTGCGTTGGGCAGCGGAAGCGGAAGTAATTTTAAATTTTATTTAAAGGTTATTTGCAGGAAATTGCAAAGTGAGACGGAAAGTTAATTATTGGAAATTTATATGTGACAGCAGGGCAGAATTCTATTGGTATTGCTTAAAAGCGTACAGTGTTTGATACTGTGACTAAAACCGAGTTCAAGAACATAGAAATAACAAATTAAGCGTTTCATACTCGTACTGCATAAATCATATACTATTTTTAGTGCTACCATTAATTCTGTTGCACGTTTCTCAAGGAAGTAGGCCTTTAAATTTTAAATTGAATGTTCCAGTTAAGGGGAATTTATTACAGGTGCTTGCATCCGCCTGTAAGTAAAAGTTTACCTGTATTTTGTTTTTGCTTTTTGAATTCCATTACGTCAAAATCAGCATGCTCTGCCCCACATTTGCCGTTTCGGTTCTCTACCAGGAACGCCAAGAAAGAGTCCTTTACACCACTTAACTTTTACCAAGCCTAATACATATATACTTTTTCATGTCATTTTTTTGTAATTTTTCACTTTAACCCTTTAGCCTATAGCCACGAGTCTGACTCGTGGTAAAGAATTTGTGCCATAAGCGAAAACAACGAGTCTGACTCGTGATAAAGACTTTGTGATCAATTGATTATGATTACTTCCTAGACATCTTAAAATTACTATTTGTACCTAAACATTGTTTATTATTTCACAATTCCTTTCGTTGCATTGAAATATATATGTTACGAAAAGTATACACTTTGCGCCAGTTCGGGTACACGGCTGAACAGTTGAATGGCACGGCGCGCGAACGAATTTCTTGCGTATTATAGCTCGCGCAATTGGTAGATATTACCAAGCCTAATACATATATACTTTTTCATGTCATTTTTTTGTAATTTTTCACTTTAAATATTATTTGAATCACCAAATATAAATTGTCAATATGCGCAAATAATAAAGTAAATACGCGGATGTAACCATAACAAATCATATTGGAAAATCGTATCGCGAAGATTGCATTGGAAAATTGCAGAAATAACGACAGCCAGATAGTAATGTTGCTAAAAAACTCGTATCCAGAATGCGCGTGCATTAGAGCTGTCAAACTATCGCCGATAGTTTCGATATACAGGGTCCGCCATATAACTTTACGGAATTAAAAATGCTATAAAAAAGAAGCTACTCAATATTTTTCCAAACAGTTTTTTTTATTTTGAAGTACAATCCTTCCAGTTAATGATAGAACACAACTTCATTCATATGGCTGCCTCGGCTAGCCATGCACCATCCCATACGATCGGTCCAATTTTTCAACACATTTTCGATTGTATGCGGCTGTATTCCAGCTATGACATCGCGTATGTTGGTCTTCAGTGCATCAATTGTTGCTGGTTTGTTGGCATAGCACTGGTCTTTGACGGCAGCCCAAAGATAATAATCCCACGGCGTCAAATCGCAGCTCCGAGGCGGCCAAACGATATCAGAATTTCGGCTGATAATGCGATCTTCGAAGACAGTGCGCAAAAGATTGATCGGAGCATTCGCTGTGTGGCAAGTAGCGCCATCTTGTTGGAACCAAATGCCACCAATATCCCCCTCTTCAATTTCTCGGAACAAAAATTCATTCAACATGGCACGGTAACGCTCTCCATTGACGTTGCGGCCACCTTTTTCGCAAAGTAACGCACATACGCTTCATTCGGTGCTTTTCTTCTTCCCATTGCCGTACGTAATTTTCGTACACATCCTGCAACATTACCATGATTTTCAAAGTAATGTCGCAATATTTCCCAGCGTTCTTTGAACGTATACACAACCATTTCCGTTCAGTGGAAGAATAAACCTAATTTTCTGTCAAATCAGATGACAGTATTACCATTCTTCAAATAATACCTAGTTCAAATCCGTAACGATAGATGGCGGGCCCTTTATATATACAATATGTATATATATATTTGGCGCGTACACCCTTTCTGGGTGTTTGGCCGATCCTGGTCCTATTTGTGATGTGCGTCTTGATGTTGTTCCACAAATGGAGGGACATACAGTTTCAAGCCGACTCCGAAAGGCAGATAATTTTTATGAGGAACTTTTTCATAGCAGAAATACATTCGGAAATTTGCCATTGCCTGCCGTGGGGCGACCGCTATTAGAAAAAACTTTTTCTTTATTTTGGTCTTTCACCGAGATTCGAAGCTATATTTTCTCTGTGAATTCCGAATGGTAGCCACGCACCAACCCATTCGGCTTTCTTCTTATTTGCTTTACAATTACAGCCGCTGCCGAGTGTGGCAGGGGAATTGTTGAGTATATCCTACTCTCAGTTGATTCTGTACGAATTTTTAGCAGGCGGGTTTTATCAAGCTTGAAACCTGAAATCGATTATGCGAAACTATCGAAAACCATCGATAATCTGGTGTAGCAACTCTAGAGCAGCACACACTAGTGCGTCGTATCATCAATCGATTTTTACAGTCATTTCAAGTGAAGTACAGGGTCAGAAGTGGAAGTCTGTGCATTTTTCGTACGAGTTCCGCGGAAGCTGAAGTGGAAGCGCCAAAATTCTTTAGGAAAGCAAAACGTCTTGGCTCAATCGTTGGGCATATCTTCCAGTTACATATCACGATTAATCCATGAAGGCCTACATATAAAAACTTTTCATCTTTTAAGTACGTAGTTAATACAAATAAGATTGGGGAGGTGCTAAACCTTTTCAGTGGATTAATGGCAACGGCCACGAATGAATGAAAAAAATTTAACAATTGAAGACGTTTTTTTTTTTTTAAAAATAACCAAGTCTATGCAAAGACATTGCAAGGTGCGAAAATGTAGTGCCAAGGTTTCAGAGATATTATCATTCAGCACACGTAATGGTTTGGTGCGGAGTGTACCATAAAGGTGTCTCCTCCGTGCATTCTTGCGAAAAGGGTATAAAAACTGAAGCAAAAGTGTGCCAAAAATATGGATTAGAAGGCGTGGTGAAGAGTTAAATAGAAACCCTCTTCAATGGAGCCACTGGGTATTTCAACAAGATTTTGTAGTAGGGCATACAGTAAATGTCTCCCTGCAACACGCTCGGAGTGTCTATAATTTTGCTAAAGCTATTTAACTACATGTAAAATTGGTTGAATTGTCCAATATTCTTCTACGTTCGCTCATATATGAATTACAGTGTACTCTCTCTTAAGAGGACACCTAAAGGACTGAAAAAAGTTTTCGCTTATGTGAGGTGTCCATTAGAAGAGAGTACACTGTTTATGTATATATTTTTTTATTTAGTAACTATATATTTCGAGTTATAAGTTTCGTCAAAGTGGCGTACTTTTCACCGAACGCCATACATTACTATCTTTCTAACAAAAACTAATTAGACACAACCTTAAATCAATCAGACCTTCAATCGAATATCATCCTTGGAAATTATCTTCTTTTAATTTTTACTCATAGCAAATCAGTTAAATGTGATGTGAGCTTGCTTGTCTCCATTGCATTCGACTTTCATATGCATGCATATGAATACAAACACTTATTATTTGTTCGTAATGACTTCGTGTTTTTCGCTTAACAATTTTGCTGAAATTTCTTGTGATGAAGAGAACTTAGATTAATTCCATTACTTGGACATTCTAATCTTATTAGAAGAACTATACAAAATGTGCAAGGCAGATACAACAATGATTGATGAGATAAGTGAAAGAAATTAAAAAAATCTCAAATAAAACTAGAAGGCGTAAAAGTAATAAAATACACTTATACGAGTATAGGGGATACTACTTATATACTGAGGCATTCTGGTAAAGCGTAGATTTTCACAAATAAACAAAATTCTTCTTTTTTAATCCGATTGCTGCACTCTTATCTAAACGAATATATTTCTAGCCCTGCACCGATTTGATGGGACGAGATCAAGTACTGAGCGTAAAACTCCAATTTGAGAGTTGTACTCCGATTTAAAGGCTGCTACCTTTCGGCTCATATATACAAGGTGGCGCAAAAGTAACCTTGCGATGTTTTTTGGCTGTAATTTAAAAAAAAAAGAAAAACTTTGATTCTTCTTGTGAATTATTTTTATTTGGTCTTTTAATTTTTTTTACATCAAGTCGAGAATATGATGTCATGTAAATGGCCGCCGCCACAGTTGATTGCCATTTGAGCCCTTTTTATGGCATTTTCCATCACTTTGGCCAAAACTTCCGGCGATAGGTCCTCACATTCTTGACGGATATTCTCTTTAAGAGCTGCAAGAGTCTGAGCCTTGTTAACATAAACCCGCGACTTCAAAAAGCCCCACAAAAAGAAGTCTGGAGCGGTCAAATCAGGCGATCTTGCTAGCCAGTGCAAATCGCCAAAACGGGAGATTAGGCGCCCGGGAAATGCATCCTTCAGCATATCGGTTGTGGCACGTGCAGTGTGTGCCGTTGCACCGTCCTGTTGGAACCACATGTTTTCCAATCTCAATTCATCAAGTTCCGGCAAAAAGAACTCGTTGATCATTGCTCTGTAGCGCTCACCATTCACAGTAACCGTTTAGCCCGCGACGTCTTCGAAGAAAAAAGGTCCGATGACTCCTCCAGCGAAAACAGCATACCATACAGTGACTTTGAGCAGGTGTAATGGCTCTTCGTGGATTATACGCGGATTTTCAGTGCCCCAGAAGCGTAAATTTTGCTTATTTACGTACCCGCTAAGATGGAAATGTGCCTCATCACTCATGATTATTTTTGATGAAAAATCATCTTCCTCTTGGTGGTTATTAAGGATGCAATATTCTCTGCAGAACGGCTACTCCGGGGTCAGCCACGCCTGGCAGCATCTCGTGTTGTTCCAGTCTCTTCGAGGCGAGCGGCTAAACGTTGCAGTGTTTCACCAGTAGGCGTTGGACGGCGAGGAAATCTGCGACGAAATTCACATTGTGCCAAAGTCACCGACCGATTATTGGTCAAATAACTAGTCAGCAATATTCCGCGTTCTGGAGCAGTGTAGCGTAAAATTGTTTATTAACGTGTATTTCGCATGTGTTTACTACACAAATCTCAAAACAGAACTGACATTAGGGGCCAATCGCAAAATTTATAGCATTTTCTTATAGGAGGATTACTTTAGCGCCACCTGTTATTAGAGCAACGCATAGACCTGATTGCCCGGGGTGATTCAATAAAACTGTGTAGTTCATTTTATAAATAAAAACACGACAAAGTTTGTTGAAATAAATTTTTTTTATTTCATGTTTTTTAATCTATGGCAACTAACGTATACTCCCTATATATATATATATATATATAGGTTGTATATGTTAGTTGAGGACATGCATATACATATATGTGTGCCTATAACTTCCCACGAATTGGAAGCATCAGGCGGGGATGCAGAATCTTCTGCGAAACGCAAAAAGAACGAGGAACGTTCCGGCCCTGTCCGATCAGCAGAATTTATTCAACAGAATTTATTCGTACGCACCTTGTAATAGCGTTACCGGCATTATTTTCAAAGAAATATGGTTGAACGATTCCCTCAGCCTAAAAACTACACCAAACAGTCACAAATAGTATAATTTATTAAACATTTATTTTTACATAGTTAGATATATTTCACGTTTGATCTAAATTAGCCGTGACCACAGATTTCCATAATTAACTGGACTTCAACGCCACCTAGCAGCTTTAACAAAACTCGAAAGCCTTCCCAAACCTGCTCATAATAACCAAACTAACAATCAATTCAATAGCTAATTCAATTCTATTAGCCATGAGCAAACAAACTTTCACATTTATATTTACATACATACTTGTGTATGTAGGTTAGGTTAGGTTGACCTGGCTGGCTGAAAGCTATCACATAAACCTATTGGTCCTTAGTTAGTACTAGTGGTACTTGTTGTACGAGGGGTGCCTTTTATATGTCGGGATTAGACAACAAAAATAAATTTTAATCATCGAAAATCACTTTATTGTTTTTCAAAATATTCTCCATGAAGATCTATACACTTTTGCATGCGTTTGAACCAATTGTCGAAGCACTTTTGCCACTCTGAATGAGGTAGCTCCAAAACATGCATTCTGAATGCCGCAACCGCTTCTTCAGGTGTCGAAAAACGTTGACCTCTCAGTTTGTTTTTACGTACGGGAATAAAAAGAATTCATTCGGTGCCAAGTCAGAACTATACGACGGATGACCCATTAATTCGATGTTTTGGGTGCTCAAAAATGCAGTTGTTTGAGCCGATGTGTGAAAGCTCGCATTGTCCTGGTGAAGAGTGATCCGTCTTTGGCGATTGGTTTTCCTAATTTCTTGGAAGACAACTGGCAAATAAATGGTTGTGTACCGCTCAGAATTTACTGTTCTGCGTTGTTCTAGTGGTACGGTTGCGACATGTCTAGTTTTTCCGAAAAAACAGGCGACCATTTGCTTGGAAGTGCTTCGTGCGCGAACAACTTTTGTTGGATTTGGCTCGTCTTGAAACACCCATACAGTCAACTGCTGTTTACTTTCGGGCTCATACGCGTAAATCCATGACTCATCACCTGCCACGATGTCATAGACGTGTTTCGAAGCCCGCGATCGTATTTTTTGAGCAGTTCCTTCGACCAATCGACACGAGCCTTTTTTTGAGCGATTGACAAATTGTGTGGGATCCAACGCGAACAAATTTTTTTGACAGTCAAATGTTTATGCAATATTGAATGTATGCTGGTCCCACTAATGCCTAAGATTGTCTCAATCTCACGATAGGTCACATGACGATCTTGCAATATCAGTTCGCGCACAGCATCAATGGTTTTCGGAACAACAACTGATTTTGGACGACCTTCACGAAATTCGTCTTGGAGTGAACTACGACCACGATTGAATTCACCATACCATCGATAAACACTGGTCCTTGATGGAGCTTCATCGCCAAAAAATGAATTAAGTTCATCCATGCAATGTTGCTGAGTTAATCCACGTCGAAAGTTGTAAAAAATAATCGCACGAAAACGTTCACGATTTAATTCCATTTTTGGACCGAGATGAATCTTTGAAGTTACTGTAAACAACACAAATAGCGCTCAAAACGTTCTGAGTACGTAAAACCCAAAAAATTTCAAACTTTGCGATACAGCTGTCAGTTGCCAGATTGCAACACCAGGGTTGCCAAATCCCGAAATATAAAAGGCACCCCTCGTATTAAGCCTGCGTCTTTTGCGAATTTAAGTAAGCCCTAAAGCTCAAACCACCAGAGACATTCTAGCTTTTCATATTTTAGAGCTCTTAGGTAATTCATTCGGGTCCTAGCTAATGCAGGGCAAGAACAAAGAAGGTGTTCCAGAGTTTTCCTCTCTTCGAGTTCATTGCAAAATATACAGTTATCATTGTTTGCGATTACTATCATGTATTATTCTTGTATGCCTACGATAGTTCTGTTTTCCTTTCTAGACAGGGCTAGTACGAATCTGGCGATTTATCTGCATTCTGTGCACACATAATTTTCGCGGTTTTGCCAATGGCTAGATTGTCTATCCGTATTTTCATGTCCGCAACGATGTCATACAATTTGGTTTCCTGGAATGCCATTATATCCGGGTACCCAACAGATGTGCAGCCCTCATTCTGCAGCAATCTGTAAAATGGGGCAAACACTAAAATTTATTGAGCAAGTTGGGCTCAGAAAAATACGTTGAACCCAGGAAGGAGGCATATAGATCTTTCAGCACGCAGTGCATAATAATAAAAACAACAAAATAAGTGCGAGTATGCACATAAATACATACAAACATATACAAATATTCAATCAAATCAGATGGCTTGTACCTGTTAACTTTCCGTCAAGGATTTCATTGAAATGTCAAACAAAGCACTATCACCTTTCTAGGCTAACACACAGGCACAAGGCAGACAAATAAAAACATGAAAGATTTTGTGAAAATGAGTGCCGCCTTTTTCAGACATCGCATTGAAAAGGAAATATCGAATGCGAAAAGTAGGAATATGTAAAATATTACTAAATCTTGTTCATTTATTATTTTATTGTTCCGTTGTAAGAGGAAGCTTTATAGCAGCACCTTCAATTGTATCGTGCACTGCAAGTAACGCAGTATCATCCGAAAATGTTGCAGTTATATGGCCGATGGATGATAGGTCTTGTGTGTAGAGGAGATACAGCAGAGACCCCAGGATACTCCCTTGTGGTACGAAAGCGCTTTTTTTAGGCAGAATAGGCATTTTCGTTTCTAATGCAAAAGCAAATAAAAAATAATTTTATTTGGCATTGAGATAAAAAGGCGTTTGAAATCGCAATACTCTATATGGAACAATGAATCCTATGTGCTCTAGTAGAACAGGTCAATCAATACATCCACCAATTATATCATTTTGCATTTGAAAAGCTCTATAAAGTTTTTAACGCTTGTATATTTCAACTCATATGTATTGCAATTGCTGGCTCGAGAGTGACTGAGTGAATGGTTAATATGTTATGGCGATCTGGTTGCTCTCAAAAACTGTTGCCTTTTCATTGCCCTCTATTCCTCGATTCTACAAAAGTGTAGTCCAACGAAAAGGTTTTGTGTACGATTCTAAAAATGCCACATTGAACTAATACAAAAAAGGTAAATTTTATTCCATGGTTGTCCTGAAAATCAGCCGACTACTTAAAGAGTTAATACAGGGTCCGCCATATAACTTTACGGAATTAAAAATGCTATAAAAAAGAAACTACTCAATATTTTTCCAAACTATTTTTTTTATTTTGAAGTACAATCCTTCTGGTTAATGATGGAACACAACTTCATTCATATGGCTGCCTCGGCTACCATACCAAGGTCTTTACGCAAAATTCGTCTGAATGATGTCTCCGAAATGTCCAATTGTTGAGAACGACGGTGAACTGATGTTCCTGGTGATTCACGAACACTCTCGGCTACAGCAGCAATATTTTCGGGTGTACGCACGGTTTTTGGTCGGTCACACGTTGGTTTGTCAATAAGCAACCCAGTTTCTCTTACTTTTTTCACAAAGTAACGCACATACGCTTCATTCGGTTCTTTTCTTCTTCCCATTTCCGTACGTAATTTTCGTACACATTCTGCAACATTACCATGATTTTCAAAGTAATGTCGCAATATTTCCCAACGTTCTTTGAGCGTATACACAACCATTTTCGTTCAGCGGAAGAATAAAACTAATTTTCTGTCAAATCAGATGACAGCTAAGTGTTACCATTCTTCAAATAATACCTAGTTCAAATCCGTAACGATAGATGGCGGGACCTTTATTAAGAAATATGGGTGCCAAGCATTGCATTGGCTTTTGCTCTTTTTTCTTCTTTATTGTAGGACTAGGTCCTGTTTTTTCATCGATAAAAATTGCAATAATTATTGTTTTTTTAATAAAAATTTAATTATTGTATCATTCGGATAGGAATCCAGACGTCAAACACTCTTTGTGGTCTTCCTTGAGGTGGTGGTGTTTCAAGTTGGCCTTTCCTACCAATATTTGCCAACCGATCGTCTCCCATTATCTTTACATGCTAGTTTCATTCTTTTATTTTCTTGCGACTCCATTTTACTACGTCAGTGTCTGCGCGCATCTCTCGTAGCTCTTCGTTTCGTTGAAGATCGCGCCTTTTGTAGCCATCTATTACTCGTAGCGTTTACACAGAAAACGTTTAGGTATACATTAACGTTCTCTAGTTTACATTCCGGTGGTGAATTTATTCGCTCAGTTGTAGTTGCATCCGCTCAAGCTTCAATTCCACATGTCTTATCTTATATAATACATGCGAACTTTGTTCTTTATGCTCATTGATTTGTTTTTCCATATAACACCCGGACACCCGTACGGCTTTTTCTGATTGATTTCGCACTTCATCAACGATATTTTTTGAAGATGTTATTTTTGTGCCCAAGTAATTAAATTCCATACCTGCTCGATGCTTTTGCCATATACGGCTAACTTGCATCTTAATGGATCCTTTGAAATTGTTAGTGATTTCGTCTTTGATGTACCTTCTGCTCAAATATGAACGAGACTGATTTAATAAAACACAAACGGTTAATTATTGTTCAATTTTTATTTTATCTCCTTCACAGTAATCACCATTGGAGGCGATACACATATGCCAACGTTTTTTTCAATCGTCATAGCATTTCTAAAAGGCCGATTTCGGTATGGATTTGAGTTCCTTCTTCGAATTCTCTTTTATGACTTCAATTATCTCAAAATGTTTTCCACGGAGCGGCAACTTGAGCTTGGGAAACAGGAAAAAGTCACATGGAGCCATATCAGGCGAATACGGTGCTTGCGGAACGATATTAACATTATTTTGGTTCAAATAATCGCGGACAAGACGTGATGTGTGAGCTGGTGCATTATCGTGATGCAAGAAGCATGACTTGTTGTCCCACAATTCCTTCCTTTTAAGACGAATGTTCTCGCGCAAACGCTTTAAAACGTCTAAATAATATTCAGCGTTAACCGATCGGCCTTGCGAAAGGAACTCCGAGTGCACCACACCTTCGTAATCGAAAAAAACAGTCAGCATAACCTTAATTTTTGAGCGACTTTGGCGTGGTTTTTTAGGTGGATGTACGGCCCTCTTTGAACGATGTGTACCACTGGAAAACACGTGCACGCGATAGAGCAAAGTCCCCATAGGTTGTCTGCAACATTTTTAAGGCGTCTGAAGCCGAAATTTTGTTGGAATAACAAAATTTCAAACAAATTCTTTGTTCAACTTGAATTTCCATCGTTAAATTCGAAAAACACACTCGAGCTTGACTTGTTTACAGTAGCACAGAAAACAAACTATGTGACATATCACGCTGAAATTTGCCATGTAAGCTTATAACAGTCCTACCAAAAAACAAAAAATTTATTTTTGCCATATGTCATCCGCGGACCGTTTTATTGATAAAGTCTCGTTCATATTTGAGCAAAAGTATCTATTTCCATGTTGTATTTTTCCGAAGATTTATCAAAAGAATATAGTAAACTTTGACCGTCATCGTCTGAAGTCGCCATGAGCACTGCGTGGTCCGCATGACATAATATTTTTACATCAGGGCTAGAAATATTAAAATCGTGTGTTACGTCATTAACATCATTCATGATTTCATCCATTAGGGTATTGGATGGGATTGGGCTTAAGCTATAGCCTTGTCGCGGGCTTGCTTCCTGTGTTATCCTTAATTTTCGTCGACACAATCTCTACGTCATGTGCTGTGCGCTTTTTTCAGTAGGCAAACCTCAAATCCTTTTACAAGGTTGATTGCAGCAATGCATAAGTGCGTTGCAGTTGATGGAGAATACTTTGAAGGCGATAATATCAATTTTGAGGACTATACTTGTATTTTGAATTTTCAAAATATTGTATATTCCGGGAACTTTTTGATCTAGGGGTATGCGTCTGTGCGGCTGAGAAGCGAAAGCATTACGTCGTGCGTACAAATCGTTATCGATGTAATGTAATGTAAAAACACGAAGGCTAACTCCACAATTTACATATTTGTTTAGAGTATAATTTTTGGCCAATTATTGTATTTTTAAATTTGTTTGTATTGTTAAGTATGGTAAAAAATGACTTTGTTTCGCAATTATTGCACACTCACCTCGCACCTCGTCTCTACTCATTTACTTATACCAGGCGCAACTCATCTACTCGATATATACAAATGCTTAATTTATTTACCTTGCTTGCCTTTTGCCTATTGTCACTGCCTTGTTCGTACATTTACAACTTTGTTCAACTGAACATATGCCCGAAATGGTAATTTTCACACTTACATATTTACTTACATATATGAATGCAGTGAAACGGCAGTAAAGCCGGTAACGTATAGTTAGGGAAGAAGGGTGAAATCTAAAATTTACGTTGACTGCCTTGTGTGCAGATGTACAGGTGATAGAATTGAATAATAAAGTGCTGGAAGGGTGTCTATAGATGAAGTCATGTCACACAGAACGACCATCAGTGGCCGACCCACTCGACCTGTCGGCAGTCGGCAAGCAATTATAGGTATATTATGCAAAGGTCTTCACGTTTCATGAGCTCTTCGCCACCTTTTTGAATAATTTTGACGGCTGCGCATCAAGTATTGTGTTGGATTTCGTCGGTTGCCTCGTTCTAACATAGGAACTTTTGACATTGAATAGCTAGATTGAGCCGCATCCAATATTAAAAAATCGAGCGTCACAACTACATATACATAAATACGTCCTTCCTTAACTTATATCATTTATCGTAGTC
Organism: Anastrepha obliqua; assembly: GCF_027943255.1. NCBI lineage: Eukaryota > Metazoa > Arthropoda > Insecta > Diptera > Tephritidae > Anastrepha > Anastrepha obliqua. The sequence continues at coordinate 125,653,209 of NC_072894.1, forward strand.
ATAATTATTAAAGAAAAACGTCTTTATAATGCTAGTCCCTACTCGGAAAGCACTGGTAAAACTACATTTTGAGTAGATAACGCATCTTACAAAAAAACTTAGCTTGATTTGACTCTATTGTAAAATGATTCCTTATTGTTATTCCAACTATCTAAAAACGATTCAAGAGTTGAAACATGGAATCGACGTAGTCATTGGTACGATAAGTGCCGAAACTGAAAATGTTCTGAGAAATTGGATTGATAGTGTATGACTACTACTATGAAGTGAGCCGTGAATGAGATTATATTCCATGTTTAATTGCAAGGTTTATTATTTCCAAAAAAAAAATCGTTGAAAGACAGACTTAGAGTCCGCAGCCGTCCACGTTTATTAGTAATTTCTCCACTTTGGCAATTAGAGACGGAACTTGAGTCCACACTTCTGGTATCATAATGTGTATCTAGGCCCAAGTGGGTCCCTCTATACCATCATGGAGAGTGCAAACACGGTAACCTAACCTAACTTCATCTAGTAGCGTGGACCATAAATGTCTTTCTAGTAAAGGGTTTTCCAATAACAGGTGTTATGAATGCATGGATTGCGCTATCGAGAGATGATTAACGATTTTTTATAACCGAAATTAGATAGTATTGATCTGGACGACGTTTGTTTTCAACAAGACGGCGCTACGTGCCACACAAGCAACGAAACCATTGATCTTTTACGGGAAAAGTTTCCGGACCGTGTTATCTCTGGAAGAGGTGATTGGCCAACGAGATCTTGTGATTTAACACCTTGTGCCTTTTTTCTTTGGAGCCACGTGAAAGGGAAGGTCTACGCCAACAGCCCAGGTTCTATTCAAGACCTCAAAGATGGAATTCCCGAGGCTATCGAGGGCATAGGGCAGCCAATTTGCAATTCCGTTATGGAAAATTTCATGAAGAGGATATTGTCGTGTAAGCGTGGTCATGGTGGTCATTTTCCTGCTGCTATTTTCCCCTATTAACGGCACACCTTCCTCTTTATAATGAAATAAACATCCGATCATTTATACAGCGCACGCTCGATAACGTGAACGCTCTAAAACGTGAACACCCTAAAACGTGAACAGACATTTTTGTGCATTGACTACTCTAAAACGTGAACAAACCCAAAAAGCTCTATAACATGAACGATAAACGTTACAATTACTTGAATGTAGTTTACATTGATCTCAAGTAATTCTAAAATTGGGGAATCCCCTAATTATAAAATAGGCATTTTATTCGTAATTGCATGTAAGGAGTAAAATATTTAGGTCGCGGTTTTGGCTTTGCAAAGAGTGTTTCGTCTTATGTTTTCTCCTAAAAATAAGTTTTAAATAACCCGTGTGCTTGACATTAAAACAAAAGGCTAGAATTCTCGGCTTTTTAAAAAAAGGCTCATCTGTGACGATTTTAGCAAAAAAATATAATGTTGCTAAATCAACAATTTGTAACATTAAAGCGAAAAAGCAAGTGATTTTAAAATGCGTAAACAACACGTATTGTGGACCTGGAAATAGAAAAACACTGCGTTCTTCAGAGTTGCCCAAAATGGAGAGAGCTCTTTATCGTTGGTTTATCCGAATGCGAGATAAAAACTGTCTAGTAAGTGCCCTAATGTTGAAAGAAAAGGCAAAAAAACAGCATGCAAAATTAAAAAAAAGGAGCAAACTTCTTCGCTAGTGATGCATGGCTCCAAGGATTCAAGAAGAGGTACGGTATACGTCTTCTTAAAATATCAGGCGAAAAACTGTCTTTGCAACCTCAGCTAGTGGATACGTTGAAAGAAAAACTTCAAGCTAAAATGCCCGAATTGGAGTTGTGCAACGATCAGTTATATAATGCTGATGAGTCGGGGTTATTCTGGAGACTTTTGCTAAAGAAAACGTACGCGTCAAGCTTGGAGAAGAGAGCCCCAGCAGTAAGATCCGAGAAGCAGCGAATCACGTTTTTGTGCAGTTCAAACGCCACTGGGTCCCACAAGCTTAAGCTTTTGGTAATTGGAAAGGCGAAGAATCCACGCTGCTTTAAAAACTTTCAGTGTCCCCCCGACTATAAGAGCTCGAAATCCGCCTGGATGACGTCGGCTATTTTCAAGCAATGGTTTCATGAGTCATTTGTTCCGCAGGTGAATATTCCTTTTAAGATTTTTCCGATTTTTAAGGTTAACTGGTTGTTTTTTAAGGTTCCATCGTTTTTAAAGTAGAAAGCCTTAAAAATTAAAGCTCTCCTCCTAATCGACAACGCTCCTTCTCACCCAAATGAAGCTGAACTGACAACGGAGAATGGGTAAATTTCGGCAATGCTTACGCTACCAAACGTTACTCCCCTCATTCAACCGATCGTTCAGAATGCAATAAAAATCACTAAGTTCCATTACAAAAACAGCCTTCTAGCTTCAATAGCAGCGACAAAGTCTGATTTGCTCGAGTCGTTGAAAAAACTTAACTTAAAAACAGCTATAAATCTTTTGGATGCGGTTTGGTTTCTTGTTGGTGAAGCAACATTAGCTAAGTGCTGGAACAGTATTTTAGATTTTGCGGTAAACAATGATGATCCCCAAGATAATGTTCCGTTGGCGGTTTTAAAAAAAAAATGGGAAGCTGAACTCCGCACCTTGATGAGCAACACCGTCGATCTCCTTAGTCGTTTAAATCCTGGGTTCGTTCGTGTTCGCAGATATGTTCAAAGATATGTATGTGGGTTATTGAAAAAACTTTTGTTTGTTAAAAATTTCAGATTGAATTCACGTTACCAGCCATTCATGCATGGAAGGGAGATATCGAGGAGGGCAATGCAGATGACGACCATCAACAAGAGGACGAATCCGATGATGACAGCGTATCAGAGCAACTGGAGAAAATTAAGCCGACTGAAGCGGTTGAAATTTTCAACAAGGCGTTAATAATGGGCTGGTCAAGAAGACGTCGATCAAAATGATATGAGTGTGCTAAGACGGTTAAGGGAGAAAGCTGTGCTTCAAATTTTAGAAAAACAGAAGATAAAAAAAAAATGACTTTTAAATAAAATTATCGTATGACTTAATTTTCAATTAATATGTAACGAAAACAAGAATAAAACATGAATTTAAGTGTAAAAAAAATATATTTACTTAGTCTTTTTGGGCATTCGAAAACGTGAACACTTTTGTTAACGTGAACTGCCTTGGTTTGAATTAGTTCACCTTATCGAGCGTGCGCTGTATTAAAAAATATTATTTTTCTTTGGATATCAAAATAACACCTCTTATTGGAAAACTCTTTCACAATTCAGTTTCTTGGTTTTTATTTGCTTTGAAAAAATGAATTCAACTCACTTTCACTTGCACCTACTTTTCTTGCCAAGTAAGAAGCATTCAAACTTCGAAAGTTTACCGGTTTACTGTTCTAAATATCGTATTCTATTGAAACGAGCGCGGTCCGAAGGCCTCTATTCCTTTTTTCAAATGTGTTGGACGTAACAATAAGTACGCAATACCCATAATAAATCTTCTTTATTTGGTTCAGAGCAAATGTCACAAAAATATGAGTTATCCGTATTTCAACGAAATGAATTTGTACTTAAAACCTCTAAATCTAGAAAAAAGAGACAAAAGCAATATTTGAAGTAGAATTTGAGGAAATACCATCATGTACTCGATACCTATACCCGTTAAAAGTATCGATCCTACAAAAGTATCGGGGAAGTACTCAATACTTACAACGATCAGGTTCATTCTGAAAGTCACACGAAGGAGCCTCTTTGCTATTTTATGAAGTCTTAAAAATGTGCCTTTAAGATCTTCCCATTCTTCTGGCAGACTGAAATTCGTCAGGGTCTGAGGTTTGCGAGACCTCAGTGAAACAAGCTCTGTAAGCTTTTGAATGAGCAACGGAATCTCTGAAGAGAATATGTTTTAATCTAGGGTTCAAAGTTGTAACTATAGAAATGTTCACAGAGTTCAACGGAACTCCATTTGGCTGAATCGATTTGCCAGCTCCGATGTACAAGTCTTGACAAATCACTACAAATCACCGCATGAAGGACTTGAGTACAAAAAATACTCAGCTTTTTAGCAAAGTATCGAGTATTAACTCGTAGGCACTCGTATCGAAGCAACCTGGCTTGAAGTAGGAAAGATCTAAAGCTATGGTGGGCATTCATTTGGTTCCCTTTCTGTAAATTTTTTTCAGCCGTATAAATTAGTGACATCCCTGATCACACTTCAATTTACACATACATTTTTTGCTATTGATACTTAACTAATCCATTCATAAGTATGTAAGTGTATACTTTTCCTTTTTTGCCGACAATTACCCTACTTTTAATACAAATTTTGATAAATATTCGCCCTAAATTTGGTTTCCTTTTCATTTTATCATGAGGCAACCCCTAAATAAGCGATATTTTCGTGCTAGAGATGAAAGAGGGTGTATTGTGTTTGGGTGGTAATGGATATGGATAGCGATGCATTTTATGTTATATGCAGGTACGTGTGTGTACGACCGCTTGTAAATGTGTTAATCCTCCAAGTTCTATGGTCATTACAACAACACTTAACATCAAAAATAATTACTAGGTAAAAGAAAGCTAGGAAAATTATTGCAATTATGAACTTAAACAGGGATTAATAAATTTAATAATTAACCAAAATTAATAGACGCATGTCCTCATCTTAGTAAATATACGAGTGCAACTGAACATGGAATTAAGTGTGGAAAGAGTATAGTGCAACTGCAGAATTGTTATTATTGTGCTTGGAATGCGTTTTGTGGTTTCCTCCTATTGACGTTTTAAAGTTGTGAATTGCATCATCCCACTGCTTATCATCTAAATAGTAACCAAAATTAACCACAGGGAAAATTTTCAAAATATTTCGTTCCTAGTGCCTCCTAGCGCCCAATTTTCAGCATGTAAACAAGCGAGAAGGTAAAAGTTCACATTTGAAATACTCAAGATCATAACTGCTCAACCAATTTCCAACTTTTCATTTTATCTGAGGTCGCACCTTATGAAAATTATTCCTTGTTATTGACAAGTCTGAAATCGCGCTTTTCCTACTAACTAAAGTACTCCATTCGACTTTTCATCATCATCTTTTGGCAGTACAGCTCTTTATGAGCTTTGACGTGGGACCTCCATACATCTCGAACCGCTTGCGACTATTTTCCAATTCCTTATCCCAAGTTTATTAATACTCGGTCCATCTTGTCCTCTGCCTTCCTTTTGCTTTAGTGTTGATGTTGTTGTTGTTGTTGAGGTGGTTGAACATTTCTGAACTGAAATGCTCCTAATTAATGACCAGCACCGTTTTACTACCATTATCTCGTGTGATGATGATTTTTTTGTTTCCCCAAGTGAGATTCATTTAGTGACGTCCAAGTATAGCAGCAAATCCTTTATCTCGATGTCTGAGATCTCCTTAATTTGCTGTAGGAAAGGCTTACCGAAGGATCGGAGTCGTGCCCTGGCTAGTTCCGGACATTCACATATATAGTGGAAAAGACTTTCCTTCGCCCCTTCGCCCCTTCCACTTGACAGCTTGAGCCTAGCTGCATGATCCCCTACTTTCCAATGTCATGTAAGGGTTGCAGTGATGCGTGAAATGTTTGGCCGAGAACATCCTAGCAGGTCATTCGTCCTTTGGATTTTGTATGACGGCCATGTGTTTTTTGTTGTAATACATGTAGGTATTTGCTTCCATCTTCCTTCGGCTAAAGCATGACAATGGATGCTTTTAGTGTGTTCAGTGGGGGGAGACTGCCACCGCCTCTGCTATATCTAGTGTGGAGCCCTTTCTTGCTAGCTCATCCGCTATCTATGACCGGGAACCCATATCAGAGTAATTTCAAGCCAATGGCTGAGCAGTTTCAGCTCCTCTCTACACTGTAGGACCAGTTTGGATGAAATGTAGTTGGAGTCTAAGGCCTTAATAGCTGCTTGACAGTCTGAGAAGATAGCTACTCTTACACCAACTTTCTTGTAGACTTCCAGTGATTTGCATGCTTCTCTCATCGCTAAAAGTTCTGCCTGGAACACGGTGGCATAATCAGGAAGACGAATTGATTGAGATAGGTTGAATGGCTCCGAATGGAAGCCAGCTCCCACACCACAGTTCATCTTAGAACCATCGGTATAAATTTCGATGAAGTTGAAGTCGGGTACTGTGTAGTCTGATCCGTCTTTGAGCAGCGAAGGTCCCTGTAGGAAGATCTTACTATGACCGTACGACCTTTTTGTCCAGCTTCCTATGTCTCTGAGTCTCAACGCGCTACAAGTAGCTATTGTTTTAATGTGTAATTCTAATGGCAATAGATGTGTTAGTACATTGAGCGCTTCAGTAGGACTGGTGCTCCTGTACACGCTGTTCTTTGTATCTTGTTCAGCTTGGTTTTATTGTATTTCCTTTCTGTTGCAGGCCAACAAACTAGTGCCGCATATGTTAGTATTGGCCTTACAATGGCTGTGTAGGACCAGTTGGATAGTTTTGGTTGGAGACCCCATTTTTTTCCTAACATTCTCTTACACGTGTAAAGTGCTATATTCGCTTTATTTACCCTGTCCAGGAGAACCCCTAGGTATTGTGCCTGTTTGGTTAGCGTGAGGCTGACGCCGTTTAGTTTTGGGAGATTAAAGTTTGGCACCTTGGTTTTCTTGGTGAATAGCATCAGTTCAGTTTTTCTCGGGTTTACACTTAAACCACTTAAACCACACTTTAGTGTTGAACGCTCCGGTTCTACAATTTTCTTCTGTGCCCTCGTACCATCCATTCTTATTATATGACCCATCCATCTTAACCGGTGCGCTTCGATGAAATGTATAACATTTTCGCCATTTATAAGCTGATCTAGGTCGTCGTTACCCCATATACGCCACTCGCCGTGATCTTTATTTACCCCAAAAAAATGTGCAGACTATTTATCGTTCAAAGATTTGCAGTTTTGCTTTATCTGCCAATTAGCGTCCTTGATTCAGCTCCATAACATAAGACTGGTCTAATGTTGCTTTTGCATAGAATCAATTTGTGTTGTCGGTTTATTAGTTTCGATTTGAAGAGTTTCGTTAGTGACGCGTACGATCTGTTAGCTGTTTGGATTCTCCCATCGATGGTGAAGCTAGTTGAACTGTCTTTACTCAGTTTGAAGCCTAAATAGGTAAAGGATTCCACGATATCAAAAGAAAAATCATCAATTTTCAGTTTGTGTGATGTTGGGTTTTTTTACCTGGACATCATTATATATTTCATGTTATCTTCGTTGATTTTAAGTCCTATTCTACCAGCTGCAATTTCAATATCCGCTAAGGTTGGATTTATGCTTTTTAACGTGAACATAGGTACTTGTACGTCCTTTTTGCGTCACTTATTTTATCGATGGCACATCATAACATAAGGCTGAATATTGTTGATGAAAGCGTAAGCCCTTGCCTTACTCCAGTTATAATTCTGAATTTTTTTTGTTAGGTCCTCTGGTTATCCTCTTGTACTGAAATTCAGAGACATCTCTCATAAAGCTCCAACATCTGCGAACATAATCTTCCTTGGAAACGCTCCTTAAATGCAGTGAAATCTGAGTGAAAGCGTTTTTCGTATTCGTCACTATATGAAACTATATTTTCGGGAAAATATCTGTAATGTGAGTGAAGAAACTGCTCAAACTTGGGGCTTCAGTAGAAGTTTTTCATGGATTAGATAAAAAAGAATGATCTTCAATTAGCTTTCTAACGTCTGGTCTTACGAACATTCCTCTATGATTTTCACCTCACTGAGCTTGGAAAATTTTTGCAAAACCATCTTTGTTCTATGCCTAAAAACTGTGTTACCCAAGATTTAGACATAATTTTACATAACTTACATATGTAAAACCTACCTACCATACGAGCAAAATGTGTTTCTTGTTACCCAAAATTCAAGTTAACTTGGAAAACTTAGATAGCTCCCGAGTTAAGTTTCTAAGTGCAAAGAGAGCCGTATCATATCAGTTTTTCAACTATTTTGAATAATATTCCTCAAAGTATGCCATACAAAATTTATTTTTCGTTCAAATGTAAAACATAGGACAACACGTCAAAGCTAACTGTCGAAAATAAAGACAAAGCAAACAAAACAAATCATTGTAAACATGATGCAATCGAGATGAAATGCTGACTAACAATCTCTAAATTTCTACGAAAAATAACTTAAGTCTAATAACCTAAATACTCTAAACGTAAACTTAAGGGGTTAGTCTACTTTGTCACTTTAAAATTTTTCAATTTTTTTTTTTTGCATAATTTGAAAGTATATATATCCAGAAATATTGTGTAAAAATTTTAAGAAAATCCGAGCACTCTAACTATTTTTTTTTTACCTGAACATCATTTCGTCTACCTGCGCGTATAGCGTGCATTAAAAACTTTAAACGCGTTTTTCTCAAAACAACGTTTTCAAAATCTAGCTCCACTGTATCTCAAAAACTAATCAACCGATTTTCATAAAATTTGGATCACCTATTCTAGACATAATTTGCACCAAATTGACGCTCGGGGGTTTTGAAATTTTAAATTTTTACTATATATTTTTTTTAAATATGCGAAAAAAAAGACCGTTCTATCAAAAATTTTCCATTTTTATCAGCCATTTTTTTTGTCTTCATTAAAACCTAATATCCGAGGGTCATTTTGTAGCCAGTATCTTACTGAATCTGAAACATTTTGATTTTTTTGTTTCAGACAAGCCGTTCTTGAGTTCTGATGGAGCTGCCTCACCAACCCATGTTTGAGACGTTACGCTTCACTGCTATTTTTTTACTAAAAATACTATAAAATTGAATAAAAAAAAATTTATTTCTGAATTTTAAGACTTTGTTTAATAAATCAAACAAATTTTATATTACTATCATTTATAGTTTTCTCAAAAAAAAATCACGAATATAGCCTTTTTTTCGAGTCTCCAAAGTAGACTGACCCCTTAAGTTACGTAAGACTTAGGTTGCAGGCAACTTCCACTCTGTTGGAGTTGAAGACGAAAAGTAAATATTATATATGAAAGTGATCACAGTGCAAGTGAATACCAATGGCGGCCGGTTCTACGTTACCAGAATGAATCGGGTTTTCCCCGACCAAGGGCTGCCGCCCCAGTAAACTAGCCCTGTCTAGTGAACCGTCTCTCTCTCACGAAGATTAAGACTTTGCGCAAGCGGTCAGCTTGAAACTGTTCAGTACCGTTCAAACAAAGTTTTTCTCTCAGAAACAATTGCTCATCTGAAGACGAATCAACTTTAACTGTTATTACATCACTTCGTTTTTCACTATAAACACTCGTAATGCAAGCTTCGCCATGCAAGGTTCATGCCAAATAAATAAGAGCACTCATTTTTTATATGTTTTTCTTCTCAGTTTCATTGAGCTCGGTAACTATAGGGTGGGCCACTTAAAATTTGCTTTTTGAATCGGCTATAAAAAAAAACTAATCAATATTTTTTCAAACTTTTTTTTTATTTTGAAGATTGAACATTGTCATTTATGAATAAAAAATAATATCGTTCAAATGACTGCCTCGGCTGGCTTACAGTAGGCCTTTCCATCAACCCAATTTTTAAGCACATTTTCGATTGTTTGGGCTCCAATTTCATGAATGGAAACTTCGATTTCGTGTTTTAAAGCATCAATCGTCTCTGGATGGTTCGCATAGCATTTGTCCTTAACGGCCCTCCACAAAAAATAGTCCAACGGGCTTAAATCACAGCTCCGAGGCGGCCAATTGATATCGGAATTTCGGCTGATTATTCGGTTTCAAAAACGGAAGCCAAAAGTTCGAGTGTAACTTTGGCAGTGTGACAAGTTGCACCGTCCTGTTGAAACCAAATGTCGTCCATGTCATCCTCTTCAATTTTTGGAAACAACTCGTTGAGCATGTCACGATAACGCTCGCCATTTACTATAACCGTGGCTCCTCGCTCATTTTCGAAAAAATGGCCCGATGATGCCGCCAGACCAAGAACCGCACCAAACAGTGACTCGTTGTGGATGCATTTGCTTCTCTACAGTAACGTGTGGATTTTCTGAGCCCCAAATCCGACAATTTTGCTTATTGACGTAGCCACCGATGTGAAAATCAGAAAAGAAGATGAAGACTCACCCCTTTGGTAATAGGTTTTCAATATTTCCCAATTTTGTTCAAGCGTATAGCGTCCCATTTCGTAAATGTCAAACCTTTAAGTAAATTATGAACACATTTGACATGTCATTTGTGTTACCAATCTCAAAAAAATAGGTGGTTCAAAAAGCAAACGCTATATGGCCCACCCTATGCTACTAACAAAAATTTATCCCTACCTAATGTACCTCAATGGTGGATTTTTTTATGCTGGAATCTGGTGCTGCAGACTACCATGTTTCGGGCCCCGGCGAAGTCGATCAGCCTCTGTCCGTTACCGGATGTTTCGTTGTGCAGGCTTAATTTTCCGACTGTGGGACCAAAAATTCCTTCCTTGCCCACCCTGGCGTTGAAGTCGCCAATCACGATTTTTATGTCGTGGCGGGGGCAGTGCTCATACGAACGCTCCAAGCGCTCATAGAAGGAATCTTTGGTCGCATCGTCCTTCTCTTCCGTCGGGGCGTGGGCGCAAATTAGCGATATGTTAAAAAAACGTGCTTTGATGCGGATTATTGCGAGACGCTCGTCCACCGGAGTGAACGACAGTACTTGGCGACGAAGTCTCTCTCCCACAACAAATCCGACACCGAATTTGCGCTCCTTTACATGGCAGCTGTAGTAGACGTCGCAAGGTCCTATGGTTTTCTTGCCTTGCCCCGTCCATCGCATCTCTTGGATGGCAGTGATGTCAGCCTTTGCTCTTACGAGGACATCAACCAGCCGGGCAGAGGCACCTTCCCCATTAAGGGACCGGACATTCCAGGTGCATGCCCTCAAATCGTATTCCTTATTTCGTTTGCAGGGGTCGTCATCAGTTTTGGAAGTTCTCATCCGAGGCTTTGTTGCTGTTTTCATTGGGGGGGATTTTTAAGTGGCGGGTCCCAAACCCAGCGCACAACCAGCTATGCTGGGATGCTTCGCCTTCTCACGTTAGCTCACTCCCGAACGGGTGTTCGAAAGCTAACCAGAGGATACGTGGGCTAATCCCGGACGTTGTGAGCTGCTTGAACCATATGTAGAAGAATCGTCCTGGCCACTCCCAAGTGAATGGCGATCAGTAACTTTCCCCACTTGCGTGGACTTCTACACATGGAACCATCCTCAAACGAAACTTAAAATAAATACATATTTACGGTAAGCATATCGCTTATAATCAGACTGGACCTTGAACTTACAACATACTGCAAATGTAGTTTTTAAAGATGCCACTTCAAATTAATGTCACATAAATATTGTTGAAAGCTTATTGAATTACAAAGAAATTAATCATATGATTTTCCTAAGGCTGGATAATTCAATTACACATGTCTCCTATTTCGCAGTTTGTCCTTAAGTCTGTTACGTTACGTTAAAGTCTAGAGTAATTAATACTTCAAATCTTAGCCTACGCCAAGGATGATAGAATACGTGATTGCGCCTTCCGTCAGAGCCCATGAATAAACGAACAAAAAGAAGGTGAATTGCTTGTTTGTGAAGAAGAAAAGTAGGCGAAAGCAAACCAAACACAAAAAGTTAAACGCACACGCACTCATGCTACGTCGTTTTCTGCATAAAAACGTAAAAAACTGCTTTTGGTGGCATTATATTAATTTGTGCTTTCACAATTTTACACATGGCACTTCGTTTTCATTAGTGGGTTTAGTTTAAGTTTCACAAATCACAATATTACCAAGCCATTCACTGAATTTTCACAAACATGTAATTTCTTCTCCTTTTGTTTGTTATGTATTGGAAAGGTAACTGACGTCAGACTTGTCAAAATCACGAAAAATAAAGTAACTGTTTTGGGAAGACGCCACCTTCTTTATACAATTCTCAATTCGCCTTGGGCTAACGTAGCTCTTCAAATGCTACTAATGGCATACGAAAATTCTAGTCGAGCTGTCCGTGCTGCACCCTGGTACACAATTTTCCAAAACATTTAACAAATACAACCAGCATAGAAAATATGCTAGTTTTCGGAGCATTTTCCTATAAATAAAAATTAATTTCGCAACAGTTACGCCTCTTACAAAACCCCTGTCGCAGAAACCCTCTACCCAACCACCACCTCTTCCGACGCAGCTATGATTTTCGCACTAGAATACAATTCGAAAATGAGAGAACACAAAAAAAGACAAGAAATTTACCTCCTATTAAATAAATTAAATGACAAATTGGTGGCAAATGAGATGAGGCGCAAAAGCATGTGGAACGAATGGTCGACAAGCCAAAAGATAAAATGGGTGGAAGTGAAAAATGTGGAAAATGCCAGCGCCTGGTGTTTCCAGTACCGATCACACAACGTTACAAAACAACCCTCGTCGAATTCGTTTAGAAGAACATTCACAAGTAACTTTTTGAGTGCTGTAAAAAGGCTGGTAGTGTTTATTTTTGCTCTGTGATTGTTACTGCTTCACGATTATGTTGCACATTATTGCAACTACTTAACACCTCATCCAACTGTTCGCCCATCGAATGCAGTGAGAATTTGCTATTTTTTCTTTTATTTATGAGTAGTTATATATGTATTTGTGCAGATGTGCATGTATGTTTCTCCTAGTGCATCCCTCAGGTTGTGGTGTCGATGCGCACACTATTTTGTTTTTTCATACTTTAAAAGGATTTGTCATTTATTTACTTCAATATTGCAACCGAAACTCTGCAGGGAAATCAAATGAAAATTTATTATCAACCACTCTTAACTGTCAACTACATATAAGTAATTGAGTAAGTGAATAATATTTGATTTTCCTTAATTCATTCAATCGCCACTTTTGCATCTCCCTCGCTATATTTCTCACTCTCTCTCGCCTAAGCCCTCCTTTCCCCTTGTCATTGGTTGCCACGTTGATTAATGCCGCGTTAAATTTCAATTCAGGTTTCATGCAACAAACATCAAACAGTCAGATTTACCACGAAGCTTATTTTGAGTCATTCCATTAGTAGCTTTTCAGTAGATGCACTTAAAGCGCAATATGCGTGTAAATACATAAGTATATGTATGTACGATCTGAACGCACAAAGGCAGGTCATTGGGGGGATGTTTGCTTTTGGAAAATGTTTATGAGATTCTATTATCTGATCACCAGTATATAAGTTTGTTTAGTCAGTCAGCATCCATGGAGAGACCAGACGAAATGCAAAATCACCAGGACGTTATGGCCCACCTACAACCTCAAGCAATCGTCGACATTGATAAACCTGAAACGACGGGACGCCTGGAGACTAACGGCAGTCATAACTGGCTTTTGGTCTATCGCAGAACAAGCAGCAAAAATGGGTATCCATCACAATACATACTGTCACAGTTGTAAACAACCAGAAAAAAAGGAGACAATCTTCCATTTCCTCTGTGAATGCCCTGTCCTATGGAAGGACAGAATGTTAACCCTGGTCCGACCGCTGTTCGAGTATCTCGAACAACTGTCTGGCTTAGAGGTCAACAACCTAATAAGGTTGTTAAGCCGCACAGACTGGATATAGTCATGCTGTAAATAACCGCTAAACAAGTTGGTAACGAGGATGTGGCAATAAAATGCTGCGGAAGCGCTAGTTGGATTCTGGAGGAATCATCACTTTAACCAACCAACCAACCAACCATTCAGCATCCAACTGCTCTCATGCATAAGCAAAGCTTGGACGCTTCTAGCAAAAATATAATTAACTGCCAACTTTTTTAAATCTTACACTGATTGCAGCTTTTCCTGCTTTAACCTAACCTTGTCCTATTTCTTAACGGCTCTCCTTGTCCGAAGTCTCCAGGTCACGCGGTGCTGCGTCGTCTCTTCGCTGACGTTTCTGCATCGCATGTCGTTTTCAAAGGTGTTTTTCCAGGTTTTTGGTGGCCTACCTGGCACTCTTTTCTCGACCTCTATCTACAACACTTGCCTCACTACGTAAACCTCCGGTCTTCTCATAACATGGCCCTACCAGCGTAGGCGGTTTTCCTGGAGCTCAGAGCTGGTTGATGCAACTTTATTGTTACCAAGAATAAAGGTGTTTTGAATCTTGTCCAGCAGTGTAACGGCGCTGGTGCACTTCAGCATCCGCATTTCTGCCGCATGCAGTTTCAGCTCTAGTTTACGTGGAAATTGCAGCCTTTCCATTTTTTACTCAGTCGCAACGCCAGTTCAAACAAAGTTGAATTTCTTTGGTTTTTACATTGAGTTGCATACTATTAAACCACCAGGATTACCTTCAATGATGAAGGATCAATCAAGAAAAGAAGAATTACGGGAACTGACTTGCATTATTTTTTGCATAAGATTTGGACTCTTGGATGAAGTTTTAGTTCAGTGGGCTTCATTGAAACATTAACTTAAAGAATGTGTCCACTTTAGAGAAATTGATTTTAGAATGTAATACGAAGCACATCTCTGGGGGAGTCTACGTTACGAGCGCAGATATAAAATTTCACTATAAAAGTAGAAAAACCGACTATGAAACTAAGCCAATCAAAATGTAGAGTATGCAAATCTAAAAAGCTGCAAATTGACTGATTACTCCAATCGTTGGCCGATTATGACGAGGTGCGAATAGCAATAACACGGCTAAGGAACAACGAAGCCGCGTGAGTAGACGGACTGCCGGCTGAGGGCAGCAAGGGGCTGGTAAGGTAGATGTATGCATCAGCTCCTATCCAAAATATTATCGAATGAATGCATATCCATCGATTAGAATTTAAGTATGTTATAAATTCTATCAACCAACTGATTGCAACTTATCAGTGTGTGTTTAGAACTGAAAATCCCACAATTTAACACAGTGCGGCAAGTCTTGGAAAAAGCCCCTGAAAAGCAAATCGACACCGACCATTTTTTCGCCAATTTTAAAGCCGCTTTCGACAGTACGAAAAAGCGTTGCCTATATGTCGCGATGTTTGCATTTGATACTCCCGCAAAACTAATGCGATTGTGCAAAATGACGTTGTTCAGTATCAATCAATCAGAATTAGGAAGATCTCTCCGAGCCATTTAATACCAAACGAACTTTCAGAAGAAGATGACTCTCTATCGTGTGACTTCTTCAACCTGATGCTGGCAAAGATTGTACGGGTCGCAGAACCTAATCGATTGATATAGAGGTCTTAATAACCGGGCTATTAGTTCTGCCTTTTCTAAGCTGGTTAAAAAAGCGAAGCGAATGGGTCTGGTGGTGAACGAGGACATGACGAAGTACCTGCTGTCCATAGGATTAAACAAACAGTCGACGCACTCTCGTATCGTCACAGAAACTTTGTTTACTTAGGAATCATTAACACCGATAATAATGTCAACCCTGAAATCCAACATAGAATCTCTCTTGCCAACAAGTGCTACTTTGCACTAAGTAATAAAGTACTCTCTCAACGAACAAAACGAACACTTTATAAATCTCTCATCATGACCGTTGTACTATAAGTACATGGCACAGAAGATTGGACGATGACAACATCTGATGAGTCGTCCTCTGTTGGTTTGATCAATGAGGAAAATAATATTTGGGAGATTTTTGAACCTTTGTACGTTAGCCACGGCGAGTATCGTAGACAATGGAATAATAAGCTGAATGAGTTTTACGGCGACACGGACATAGTGCAGTGAATGAAAATCCAGCGGCTCCGCTGGCAAGTTCATGTCGTCCAAATGGATGCAAACGCTCCAGCTCTTAACCAGCTGGTGGTAGCTACTACTCTACGACCTCCTCTGAGGTGGAAAGATCTGATGGAGAATAATTTGGCGTCAATTGTGTGTCCAACTAGCGGCAGTTTATACGAGAAGAAACTGCTTGAAAGCTTTGCAAAACTCGGCTAAATGCAAATATGCAAATATTATATTTTACAAAGCGCAGTAAAATAAACCATTTCTTTCAAGAACGGAAAATCTTACCTTTTACACAAGTTGCTGAGGAAGAATGAGAAAGTGTTTTTTCTGCTATTATAGAATCTTCAAATGCAATCGTTTATTTTCTAGTGAAAATAGAGAAAAGAAACCTGGACACTGGCAAATTCATTCCAAAATTTATATCAGTTCTCTGAGTTTTCCAACAATAATCTAATTTGCGGGTTTTTTCCACTTCAATTATTAGTTTTCCCACAAACATTGTGATCGAAATTTAAAACCAATATTAAACACAAATTCAAAAAAATTTCAAAAAATTCGGTTCAATTCGAGCAATTGTAAATTTAGAAAATTAAAAATAAAAGCATAATTAACTAATCAGATATTTAAATTTAAATTGAGACCAGACCAGTGCCTACACTTGAACACAAATACCTCTGTATGTGCGAGTACATAATTTTGGTCGCACATAATTCAACAGTAATCGATTTATTGGTCCGATTTAATTGTTTTGCAGTTGACCTGCATAGAGGCTTGTAAACACAAATTTGAAAATGTCATATGATTATCGGCATATGAATATTTGCATATTAGAGTAAATGTAGTTTTGTGGTTAGTCTGCCTGGCAGAGACGAATATGGCATAAATATCATAGGGAGCATTCCACGGAAAATGACAAGTACGACTACCACGCCAATTACGCTTTTGGGGATTTTTTAGTGTGCAATAAGCGATTTTTACTATCGATTTTTTTGTTTATTTTTACACATTTTTAATCGGTTATGCAGAAAGCAAAGGATTTCTGTGCATTAACAGCGACTTTGGTTGAAATGAATGACATTTGAAAAGGTCGAGCCAAGGAGCACCAGGAAATTTGGTGGCTCCTAAAACACTCACGCTAAAGAGCCCATTGTATTTAAAGCTCTGGAAAGGGGGTAGATAGTCAAGGAGGGAAGGGGAAAAGTATCAGAGAAAGGGATAGGAGAGAATAGAGATAGAGATAGAGATAGTTAGTCCTGTGAGAATTTTCCAGATTCTTTGGCAAATCTGTAAATATCCTCCAGTTTTAGAGAACGAATGTTACTCATTCTCATGACATCGGGACCCAATACTCGTAGCCGTGCTCTAGCAAAGGCAGGACACTCACAGAGAAAGTGCTCGTCGAATTCGTTTAGAAGAACATTCACAAGTAACTTTTTGAGTGCTGTAAAAAGGCTGGTAGTGTTTATTTTTGCTCTGTGATTGTTACTGCTTCACGATTATGTTGCACATTATTGCAACTACTTAACACCTCATCCAACTGTTCGCCCATCGAATGCAGTGAGAATTTGCTATTTTTTCTTTTATTTATGAGTAGTTATATATGTATTTGTGCAGATGTGCATGTATGTTTCTCCTAGTGCATCCCTCAGGTTGTGGTGTCGATGCGCACACTATTTTGTTTTTTCATACTTTAAAAGGATTTGTCATTTATTTACTTCAATATTGCAACCGAAACTCTGCAGGGAAATCAAATGAAAATTTATTATCAACCACTCTTAACTGTCAACTACATATAAGTAATTGAGTAAGTGAATAATATTTGATTTTCCTTAATTCATTCAATCGCCACTTTTGCATCTCCCTCGCTATATTTCTCACTCTCTCTCGCCTAAGCCCTCCTTTCCCCTTGTCATTGGTTGCCACGTTGATTAATGCCGCGTTAAATTTCAATTCAGGTTTCATGCAACAAACATCAAACAGTCAGATTTACCACGAAGCTTATTTTGAGTCATTCCATTAGTAGCTTTTCAGTAGATGCACTTAAAGCGCAATATGCGTGTAAATACATAAGTATATGTATGTACGATCTGAACGCACAAAGGCAGGTCATTGGGGGGATGTTTGCTTTTGGAAAATGTTTATGAGATTCTATTATCTGATCACCAGTATATAAGTTTGTTTAGTCAGTCAGCATCCATGGAGAGACCAGACGAAATGCAAAATCACCAGGACGTTATGGCCCACCTACAACCTCAAGCAATCGTCGACATTGATAAACCTGAAACGACGGGACGCCTGGAGACTAACGGCAGTCATAACTGGCTTTTGGTCTATCGCAGAACAAGCAGCAAAAATGGGTATCCATCACAATACATACTGTCACAGTTGTAAACAACCAGAAAAAAAGGAGACAATCTTCCATTTCCTCTGTGAATGCCCTGTCCTATGGAAGGACAGAATGTTAACCCTGGTCCGACCGCTGTTCGAGTATCTCGAACAACTGTCTGGCTTAGAGGTCAACAACCTAATAAGGTTGTTAAACCGCACAGACTGGATATAGTCATGCTGTAAATAACCGCTAAACAAGTTGGTAACGAGGATGTGGCAATAAAATGCTGCGGAAGCGCTAGTTGGATTCTGGAGGAATCATCACTTTAACCAACCAACCAACCAACCATTCAGCATCCAACTGCTCTCATGCATAAGCAAAGCTTGGACGCTTCTAGCAAAAATATAATTAACTGCCAACTTTTTTAAATCTTACACTGATTGCAGCTTTTCCTGCTTTAACCTAACCTTGTCCTATTTCTTAACGGCTCTCCTTGTCCGAAGTCTCCAGGTCACGCGGTGCTGCGTCGTCTCTTCGCTGACGTTTCTGCATCGCATGTCGTTTTCAAAGGTGTTTTTCCAGGTTTTTGGTGGCCTACCTGGCACTCTTTTCTCGACCTCTATCTACAACACTTGCCTCACTACGTAAACCTCCGGTCTTCTCATAACATGGCCCTACCAGCGTAGGCGGTTTTCCTGGAGCTCAGAGCTGGTTGATGCAACTTTATTGTTACCAAGAATAAAGGTGTTTTGAATCTTGTCCAGCAGTGTAACGGCGCTGGTGCACTTCAGCATCCGCATTTCTGCCGCATGCAGTTTCAGCTCTAGTTTACGTGGAAATTGCAGCCTTTCCATTTTTTACTCAGTCGCAACGCCAGTTCAAACAAAGTTGAATTTCTTTGGTTTTTACATTGAGTTGCATACTATTAAACCACCAGGATTACCTTCAATGATGAAGGATCAATCAAGAAAAGAAGAATTACGGGAACTGACTTGCATTATTTTTTGCATAAGATTTGGACTCTTGGATGAAGTTTTAGTTCAGTGGGCTTCATTGAAACATTAACTTAAAGAATGTGTCCACTTTAGAGAAATTGATTTTAGAATGTAATACGAAGCACATCTCTGGGGGAGTCTACGTTACGAGCGCAGATATAAAATTTCACTATAAAAGTAGAAAAACCGACTATGAAACTAAGCCAATCAAAATGTAGAGTATGCAAATCTAAAAAGCTGCAAATTGACTGATTACTCCAATCGTTGGCCGATTATGACGAGGTGCGAATAGCAATAACACGGCTAAGGAACAACGAAGCCGCGTGAGTAGACGGACTGCCGGCTGAGGGCAGCAAGGGGCTGGTAAGGTAGATGTATGCATCAGCTCCTATCCAAAATATTATCGAATGAATGCATATCCATCGATTAGAATTTAAGTATGTTATAAATTCTATCAACCAACTGATTGCAACTTATCAGTGTGTGTTTAGAACTGAAAATCCCACAATTTAACACAGTGCGGCAAGTCTTGGAAAAAGCCCCTGAAAAGCAAATCGACACCGACCATTTTTTCGCCAATTTTAAAGCCGCTTTCGACAGTACGAAAAAGCGTTGCCTATATGTCGCGATGTTTGCATTTGATACTCCCGCAAAACTAATGCGATTGTGCAAAATGACGTTGTTCAGTATCAATCAATCAGAATTAGGAAGATCTCTCCGAGCCATTTAATACCAAACGAACTTTCAGAAGAAGATGACTCTCTATCGTGTGACTTCTTCAACCTGATGCTGGCAAAGATTGTACGGGTCGCAGAACCTAATCGATTGATATAGAGGTCTTAATAACCGGGCTATTAGTTCTGCCTTTTCTAAGCTGGTTAAAAAAGCGAAGCGAATGGGTCTGGTGGTGAACGAGGACATGACGAAGTACCTGCTGTCCATAGGATTAAACAAACAGTCGACGCACTCTCGTATCGTCACAGAAACTTTGTTTACTTAGGAATCATTAACACCGATAATAATGTCAACCCTGAAATCCAACATAGAATCTCTCTTGCCAACAAGTGCTACTTTGCACTAAGTAATAAAGTACTCTCTCAACGAACAAAACGAACACTTTATAAATCTCTCATCATGACCGTTGTACTATAAGTACATGGCACAGAAGATTGGACGATGACAACATCTGATGAGTCGTCCTCTGTTGGTTTGATCAATGAGGAAAATAATATTTGGGAGATTTTTGAACCTTTGTACGTTAGCCACGGCGAGTATCGTAGACAATGGAATAATAAGCTGAATGAGTTTTACGGCGACACGGACATAGTGCAGTGAATGAAAATCCAGCGGCTCCGCTGGCAAGTTCATGTCGTCCAAATGGATGCAAACGCTCCAGCTCTTAACCAGCTGGTGGTAGCTACTACTCTACGACCTCCTCTGAGGTGGAAAGATCTGATGGAGAATAATTTGGCGTCAATTGTGTGTCCAACTAGCGGCAGTTTATACGAGAAGAAACTGCTTGAAAGCTTTGCAAAACTCGGCTAAATGCAAATATGCAAATATTATATTTTACAAAGCGCAGTAAAATAAACCATTTCTTTCAAGAACGGAAAATCTTACCTTTTACACAAGTTGCTGAGGAAGAATGAGAAAGTGTTTTTTCTGCTATTATAGAATCTTCAAATGCAATCGTTTATTTTCTAGTGAAAATAGAGAAAAGAAACCTGGACACTGGCAAATTCATTCCAAAATTTATATCAGTTCTCTGAGTTTTCCAACAATAATCTAATTTGCGGGTTTTTTCCACTTCAATTATTAGTTTTCCCACAAACATTGTGATCGAAATTTAAAACCAATATTAAACACAAATTCAAAAAAATTTCAAAAAATTCGGTTCAATTCGAGCAATTGTAAATTTAGAAAATTAAAAATAAAAGCATAATTAACTAATCAGATATTTAAATTTAAATTGAGACCAGACCAGTGCCTACACTTGAACACAAATACCTCTGTATGTGCGAGTACATAATTTTGGTCGCACATAATTCAACAGTAATCGATTTATTGGTCCGATTTAATTGTTTTGCAGTTGACCTGCATAGAGGCTTGTAAACACAAATTTGAAAATGTCATATGATTATCGGCATATGAATATTTGCATATTAGAGTAAATGTAGTTTTGTGGTTAGTCTGCCTGGCAGAGACGAATATGGCATAAATATCATAGGGAGCATTCCACGGAAAATGACAAGTACGACTACCACGCCAATTACGCTTTTGGGGATTTTTTAGTGTGCAATAAGCGATTTTTACTATCGATTTTTTTGTTTATTTTTACACATTTTTAATCGGTTATGCAGAAAGCAAAGGATTTCTGTGCATTAACAGCGACTTTGGTTGAAATGAATGACATTTGAAAAGGTCGAGCCAAGGAGCACCAGGAAATTTGGTGGCTCCTAAAACACTCACGCTAAAGAGCCCATTGTATTTAAAGCTCTGGAAAGGGGGTAGATAGTCAAGGAGGGAAGGGGAAAAGTATCAGAGAAAGGGATAGGAGAGAATAGAGATAGAGATAGAGATAGTTAGTCCTGTGAGAATTTTCCAGATTCTTTGGCAAATCTGTAAATATCCTCCAGTTTTAGAGAACGAATGTTACTCATTCTCATGACATCGGGACCCAATACTCGTAGCCGTGCTCTAGCAAAGGCAGGACACTCACAGAGAAAGTGCTCAGTGCTATCCGCCTCCTCCAAGCATGACAGGCGACTTTGGTTACTTAAATAAAAATTGTCTGTATTTTGCATGAAGAACACTAAATTCTTACGCCTGGGAACCTATAAGTACAAAGCCTAGGCCAAGAGTATCCTAATTTCTCGTAAATTTTTTTTTAAATAATTTTCTAATTTTTAGTTAATACATAAATATTTATTAATTTCCATTAATATTAATGAGAGTGAGAGGGACAGAGTTCTCCCCTACACACAGAAAATTTGTGTATAAATATACAAATATTTTAGAAGCAAATAATAATTTGAGTTTAATCTTCCCAACACAACTTTAGTAACGACGTTTTTTTGTTAGTTTCAATTTATATCGTAGCAACCATGGGATGTCTCTGCAAAGTTTAATATGTTCCGTTATACCCAAGCCCGAAGTGTTACCATTACCAATTACCATCAACGCACAGCCAGTGAATGGAAAACTGGCAATGATGGAATACACGTCGTGTTATTAATTCACTCAAATGACGCCAACTTATCCTCGAACTACATGCACACATACATTTCCCATGCACCTACATATGTATGTATGTAGTTGTGACATATCTATTTGCGCATACGAGCTCAGTAAATAAGCATTTTCAACTTAGATAGGGATGCACCACATGAACAAGCACTGACGTAGACATTCAACCGTACTCTGCTTGCAGCCTTTCAAGGTGTTCGCACACAAACCCAGCTGTGGTCACTACTCCGGAATGAGGCTAATTAATGCTTTGGCTTTGGATGCGCCTGCATAGTCATTCCAAAAAACTAATAACTGAACGAAGCAGCCCAATATGTGCCTAATAGCAGTTTGCAGCCCATTTGCAATAAACACCCTGTTCTAAAAACATACTCTGCATACATACAGAGGGTTGCGCACACGGTGAAGGGAACACAGAAAATATGGCCAACATCATATCGTTAAGCGGATCTCAGTGATTTTGGAGGAATCAGCTGACCTGTTTGACGTAACAGGGGATGTGACAGTGGCAGAAGTCGGCAAAAACTAAATACGAAAAAATAAACGCAGCCACTGCCAATGTTGCTTCGTTGCCGGCTGAACAAAGACCGATTGGAAGACTGATTGTATTTAACTAACCTCACTTTACACATTTCATTTTCATTTCATTTGGCTCTCTCTCTCTTTGCCTGTCAGCCAAGGTTTCTTTCACAATTTTGCTTCGGATGTTCAAGCCATGTAATCTATCACTCGCTTATTGCGCATATCGCGGTAACGTTGACAAAATTAGTTGGTGAGCTGACGTAATTGCAAGTTAATTTCAATAAAGCGTGCAACTGAAGCTCAATGCGGGTATGAAACACCAAATTCTAGCAAAGGTTTTCTCTAACAGCGGTCGCCCCTCGGCAGGCAATCACAAACCTCCGAGTGTATTTCTGCCATGAAAAAGGTCCTCATAAAAACCGGCTGCCGTTTGGAGGTGGCGAAAAACTGTAGGTCCTTCCATTTGTGTAAATATATCTTAACGCACACTTACGTTTTCTGCAGCTGTTTTCAATACATTTTAGCAAAAGTTTTGGTACCAAATACCTTAGTCATTATTTATCTTAACCCTGGCATATACAATATTTACAGCTCTAAAATTCATTCGAAATTGTAACAAATTATTGTGGATCTATTGAAATATTTCAAAACCATTCGTTAAAAACATTTTCCGCACCACAGCTTTTCTACTAAATAAGTAAAATAAAATAGCTGTTAAAATTAAAGAAAAACCAAATCAAAAATATTTCCCATACACGACATAACCACCCTAACGTAAATAATTATGTATGCTATGGTAGTAAAAGTACATATATACAAATGTTTGTATGGATGCCTTCAAATACATTTCGGAAGATCTGCCAGACCTGCTAATGAAAGTTTATTTTCAAATATGTTACACGAACGATAGGATTTATTTTTTTTATTTATTTATTTAAAAGAAAAACAATTATAAATAATTATTCCACTTAAATACTAAAGCACTGGCTGCCAGGACCTTCGGCTTAAGTAAAAATTAATTTATATTTATTATAACTAAATAGAGATCGTTTAATAAGAGAATTTATAACTAAAGAAGAAAATATTAACATTTCTGGCAAATAAAAATATTTAGAAACGGACATTATAACTGCTGGGCATATTAAGTCCAGGCTCTTAAATCTAATTAAGTTTTGTTAAGTATACCTTCTACTCAAATATGAACGAGACGGTATCAATAAAACGGTCCACGGATGACATATGGCAAAAATAAATTTTTTGTTTTTTGGTAGGACTGTTATAAGCTTACATGGCAAATTTCAGCGTGATATGTCACATAGTTTGTTTTCTGTGCTACTATAAACAAGTCAAGCTCGAGTGTGTGACGGATTTCGATCCGTCCGTATATATTATCTCGCAATCACGTTTGAAAGGCTCAAGGGCTGCATTGTGTAATTGTTGGTATTCACTATTGCTGGTAGAGTCTCTGGTTTGTTTTTGTGATGCATTAATAAGTGATGGTACGAGTATAAGCGAAGAGCAGTCGGAAATATTGCTGTTTCAACCAATGACGGAGTTGATATGATATGTAGCCGTTTCGATAGTGTTAAGCAACGCATTATGGTGAAAGGTTTGTTCGTTGTGATTGGTTTTTCAATGACGGTCTTAACTTGTGTAAGCAATAAGTCGTTTCGGGCGTGAAACAACTTAGGAATTAACATCATAGTATTACGTGCAATTCTGGAGGAAATATCAGGCAATCCGGCCTCTGCAAGTACTACTTTTGTTGGCGAGGTTGGGAAAGCTCGAATACTTCTTTTAGCTGCGAAATGGTACGGAGCATGGAGTAGTTTGATATGGCTCTAGGCGCAGTGTCCATATATCGTCAGCCCATAATCGATTTTTGATAACAAAAGGGCTTTTGTAATATTTACAAGTGAATTCGTATGACACAAACAATGTTTAGAAGATAAAAATTTTATAATGTTTAATCTAGAGAATAAGCTTAATCTAACCGATTTACAGTGTTCTTTGTATGTTAGATTTTGACGTGATAACGTCTTATAATTCGATTTAACAGGCTGCACGCACGAAAAAATGTGTCGTTACCTTACTCATTAGTGTTACCTTGCTCATTGCCGTTACCTTGCTCATTAGTGTTACCTTGCTCATTGCCGTTACCTTGAATGAACTGCAAGCGAAAGCGCGGAACGAACGACAAAGCAAACGAACGGCAACGTTCGACATCTTGCTCTCTCCTACTTAAGTGAGCGTATATGTGTATGTATATGCGCATATGTACATATATAATATAAATTCAGGTATTTGTATTTGCATATGCCTTCTTATTGATTATTATTAATTTGATTTACTTGAAGAATTTAAAATAAAACCAAGTTTGTTAATAATACCTGTTGTTTTAATGTTATTATTATTTTTTGACGTGATAACGTTTTATAATTCTATGTAGCCGGCTGCACGCACCAAAAAATGCGTCGTTATCTTGCTCATGCGTCGTTACCTTGCTTGAACAGCATGTTATGTTGTGTTATAATATGTTATGTTATGTTATGTTATGTTATGTTATGTTATGTTATGTTATGTTATGTTATGTTATGTTATGTTATGTTATGTTATGTTATGTTATGTTATGTTATGTTATGTTATGTTATGTTATGTTATGTTATGTTATGTTATGTTATGTTATGTTATGTTATGTTATGTTATGTTATGTTATGTTATGTTATGTTATGTTATGTTATGTTATGTTATGTTATGTTATGTTATGTTATGTTATGTTATGTTATGTTATGTTATGTTATGTTATGTTATGTTATGTTATGTTATGTTAAAGTATATTATGTTATGTTAATGCTAACTCATTCTCTATATCCATACAAAATATCTATCAAACAAATAAAATTAAAATTTTCTTTTGAAAAATGCAACCATTCAATCAGTATTTTCTTATGACGTTATCACGTTAAACTATCGTCAGTAAACCGACTTTACAGACAACCTCTTTTTTTTTATCAAATATTAGACCTAATATTTTTAAAGTGTTACGATGGGGAATTTGAATGTTAGAAAAGGATATGTAGGGAAAGGAGCAATTATGTTTACGACATATATGGAATGTGGAGTATTTATTTGCTGAAATATTGGCACCAGAACTTTTAGACCATACGTTGATATCACTTAAAATTTTTACGAATACATTTTTGACTTTATTAAGGTCTTTTATTTTAGTGAAAACTAATACATCATCTGCGTATATGAAGTGGTCAACAAATGGATTAGAAGAGATTATGGAGCCCACTTTGTTGAAGGCTATTGTGAAGAGAGTTTCAGAAAGGGGTAAGCCTTGAGGTATACCATTATGAAGGTTGTATATTTAAGATTTGTGCTTATTTGCGTAAACAACAAACTTTCGATTTGATAAAAAAGATTTAACAATGTTGTATATTTTGGTACCAATCTTCCAACATTTTAGCTCATCAAGAACTATATGTACTCCTATTCTATCAAATGCTTTTTCGAAGTCCAAGCTCAATACGAATGTGTGGTTTCGAGCAGCCATGGCTGAAGAGGCGAAATTTTCGAAGTAGAGTAGGGGGTCCATAACTCCCAACCCTTTCTGAAAGTCGAATTGGTGGGACTTTATAAGTCCCTTTGCTTTGGCGTACCACATAATTCGGGTAGAAAGTATTTTCTCTAAAGTTATGGACATACAGGGAAGGAGGGATATTGGTCTATAATTCTCTACATAGGAGGTGGATTTATTGGGTTTTGGGATGGGTAAAATTGTGGCAACTT
Organism: Anastrepha obliqua; assembly: GCF_027943255.1. Taxonomy (NCBI): domain Eukaryota; kingdom Metazoa; phylum Arthropoda; class Insecta; order Diptera; family Tephritidae; genus Anastrepha; species Anastrepha obliqua. The sequence continues at coordinate 125,679,779 of NC_072894.1, forward strand.
TCCATTGTTGAGGGTAAGTTCCGCAGGTTAAAATTTGGTTGAACAGGTTTACAAGTCTACTTTTAAGGGGATAAGGGATATTTTTGAGGATAGGATAGGATATTTTGTCGGCACCAGGAGTTTTGCCCGTAAGTGTCGAAATGATTGAGTCGAATTCATTAACTGTAATACAAGATTCAATGATTTGGGCTTTTGGGCAGGGGAATGGGTTACGGTAGTTTTCCGTCAGGACTCGATTTTTCAGGGAGTTGAACTTGGAAGGGAAATTAGTGCTATGGGAATAAGATGACCATGTCTGCGCAAACTTTTCTGCGATGTCCTGTAGTGAGTAAATAGGTCCCTGGTATGTGTGAATGTGAGAGATATCGGAGCGTCGAGTACAACCCGTTAGAATTTTAATCTTCGACCATATTTTTTTGGGATTCGAGGATGGATTAATACTCTCCGTTATCTTCTCCAGTGGGTGTCTTTTGGCAGACTTCAATTCCTTTCTAAATGCGGCGTTGACTTTTTTATAGTCTACTAGATTAGTGTTGGACCTGTTGTGTTTAAATTTTGTCCATAAGCGCTTTTTGTTATTTCTAAGGATGGTGAGTAGGTTCAACCAATAAGGCAGTTTGGCTGAGAATACTTTTGGGTTAGTTTGAGGGATAGAGAGGTGTGCAGCAGAACGGATAATTGTTTTTATTGTAGATGTTTCGGCATTTATATTTTGGCGAGCTGGTTTACTATCACACAATGATGTACAGATGGTGCAGAACTTTAGCCAGTCTGCCTTTTCTGTCAGAAACTTTACGCTAGGCTTTATGCTATAAAATTTGGGGAACGAAAGTGATGTGATGATGGGGAAGTGATCGGTATTGTGTAGGTCGTCAATTGTATGGGAGGAGAGTTTAGGAGCTATTGTTGTGGAAGCAAGGACAATGTCGGGATGGGTGAATATTCAGTGTGTAGAGAAATGAGTGGGTTGACCATCATTAAGAACAACAAGGTCGTGTGTTAATATGAGATCTTCAATTATTTCGCCTCTTTTATTCGCAGAATTGGAGCCCCAAAGCGGACTCCATGCATTAAAATCGCCTACAATGATAATTGGGGTAGTAAAGCAGCTAATTATCTTTGAAAGATCACTAACGCTAAAGGCTTGGTGAGGTGGAATATAAAAGTTAATTATAGTGATTTTGTATCCAACATCCATTTCGATTGCTATTGCAGATAATTGGGAACTAATCGGAACTTGCTTGTGATTACGTGACTTTTTTATGAAAACAGAAATTCCTTGTTTACAATATGTATTTTGAGAATTATTGTGGAAGTAAATCTCATATTTGTTAGGGGCATGGAGCTTTTTATTGTGTGGAAGATGTGTTTCCTGTATGCAAATAATTTCGGGAGAATATTCATTAATTAATATATTTAAGTCTGGGTAATTGTTGAGGAGACCGTTCATATTCCATTGCAAAATCTGCATCACTTATTCTATCATTTGAGAGGGATCAATTATATGAGCGGATGGAAAGAGGGTAGAGGTTAATGCTGGAGATGTAAGGTGGGAGAGAAGAGAAGAAATCATATCGTGAGTTTTTGAGTCATCGACTAATGTATTTGTTGTCATGTTTACTTCATTTAGTGTGGTTTTATTTTATTTTGTTTTGTCGTTTGTGCTATTTACATTATTGTTGCTTCTGGAGCTTGTTTGTTCAGGTAGAGTGTTTTGAATAGGGCTATTGTTTGTTTGTATAGTGTTGTTATTATTTTTTGCTACATTAGCAAAGGAAGTGGAGGTCTCATTGAGAGTGGGGGGTACTCGCATTTTGTGTTTTTTTATTGCTTCACGCATGCAACATTTGTTGTCTGTTTTAATTGTTATTATTTCTTTCATTTGTATGAACTTAGGACACAATTTGCTAGAGGCAGAGTGACTACCTTAAGAGTTTATACAAAAAGAACGTGAACATGGTTGTGTGGAGTGAGGGGGGAGGGCACATGCATCACATACAGGGGCCTTAGTACATCGTTTTATCGTATGACCGAGAAGTTGACAACATTTGCATCTCATCGGATTTGGGTAATATGGTCTTACCTTGGTGGTGTACCACGAAACATCGATTTTTTCAGGCAAATGATAATAATCGAACGTAAGAAGCACAACTCCGCTTGGGACTGCTTGGTTGTTTATATAGGCATTTAGGGAATTTTAAAATTTACACGACACCCTGTTCACTTAAATTTTCAACAATTTCGTTGTCTGGAATATCATTGAGACACGGTGCGAAAATTGTACCTTTTGTGTAGTTCAGGTTGTTATGAACAATTTTTACGTCACAAATCCCAAACAAGGTGTTGGTAGCTAAAAACTTTTGAGCAATGTGGTCTTTCAGAAATATTTATAATTTCAGAACTTATGTTTTTGAGAGCTTTATGCACAGCGAAACATGAGTACTTACTTAATGGCTTTTCTGAATTAACTGCACTGGCGACAAAGTATTTTGGATTTTCTTTTTGACGTGATAACGTCTTATAATTCGATTTAGCCGGCTGCACGCACGAAAAAATGTGTCGTTACTTTGCTCATTAGTGTTACCTTGCTCATTTGTCGTTACCTTGCTCATTTGTCGTTACCTTGCTCATTGCCGTTACCTTGAATGAACTGCAAGCGAAAGCGCGGAACGAACAAAGCAAACGAACGGCAACGTTCGACATCTTGCTCTCTCCTACTTAAGTGAGCGTATATATGTATGTATATGTATGTATATGCGCATTTGTATATAAATTCACATACTTGTATTTGCATATGCCTTCTTCCTGTGTGCATGGTAATGAACCATTTCTCTGTTGAGAATAGGACGATGATAGAAAAAGTAGGAAATGAAAGGGAGTGTTTCGAGTGTAAAGTGTCTTGAAAAAGGCAAATCGATGATGGTGCCTCTTAGTGTTGTTGATAAATAAAATTAAAATTTTGTTTTGAAAATTGCAACCATTCCATCAATATTTTCTTATGACGTTGTCACGTTAAACTATCGTCAGTAAACCGACTTTACAGACAACCTCTTTTTTTTAATTGAGGGGAGGGTTGGAAAGTTATTAACTGAACGTGGTTTTTTTCTTTTTGGCTTAGGACTTGTGGATAACAGGGCGAACCTGTTATCCCCAAGAGGCGGTCCCCCAGGGGGCATATCTTTAGCAATCGCTTGTTCTCTATACGGAGTATTTGACTCGTACCTTAGAAGATAAAGACTTTTGCACACTGCTAATTGCACGAAAATAACACAAAGCGAACGCAAGAAAATCACTCAGAACGCTGTAGACACAACCGTACACGTCGAGTATCAGTCGATGACTGATCATAAGATTTACTTTACATATTTCGATAAAATTCTCTTTTTGACATTACGAAAATTACGTTCTTAACATTACATTTGGACCAAGATGTTCTTATATTGTACATACATACATACATAGCATAGCGCCCATAATATAGGGTGCGGGGATATGCTCACCAGACTAATTATATTTAAATGCTAAAAACAAAATTAGGGTAAACACAGAAATTATGTAGCCAAATAAAGCTCTGCCAAAAATTAAAAAAGAACAAATCCTAAGAAAACTCTGTAACGACGCCGCCCAGGAGTTAAATTAACAAATAAATAATTTGAAATCAGCTAATATTACTTTCAATAGTGATATTCAATAAAACACATCCGCCATCAGCCTCTTCGAGAGAATGAGCGGTCTCGGACCCGCCGCTTGTTGGCTTGCCCACAAACGAATCGAATCGTGGTCCCGTATGGCCAAAGAACGTGTCGGTGCGGTGCGTCGTGTAACGCTCGACCGCAATTCAGAAGATAATAACGGTCCGACGACATCTACGTCCTCCACAACACCGCCTCCACCTATGACGCCACCACCGTCTGCTTCGTCGGTGGCATCGACCACAAGTGGCATTGGTAGTGGAGCAGGCAGCGTCAGCGATAGTTGTGATTTGCCAACAGACTCAGAGGTTTTAAGAAACTTATTTACTCCTCTCAATAAATCCACATAGTATTCAATTTCATACATACCTTATATTAATTTTACAGGAAGTGAATGTTGTCAAAGAGACGCAACCCATACAACCACCATCCACTTTGGGCGGTTCAGCACACATAGTAAATGCAGATGTTTTGCGCGGTCCAGCAGAAATTCTTCACAGCCCATTACACTTGCACCACCAGAGTCGTTCTTTCCCACCGCGCCTACAGCGCACACCATCTGTATCCAGTCAGTCGAGCGTGGATAGCGCACCATCAAGGCATTCAGTGAGCAAAAGGCATCTCAACTTTCTCCTTATACCAAAATAACAATTTTTCTATATTGAAGGCACACCGCGGCTCATCGCCTCAGATTCGTACATTCGGACCCGATGGACGAAGCTCGCTTCCTACTGATCCTGGCTTTCCTCACCACGTAAGTTCATTAAATGTTTCTTGAAATTACAACATGGCTTGAAAACTTCAATCTTCCCTAAAGTTGGCTCGCTCACCAAGTCCAATGCGTACGATTTCACTGGACGCCCGTTGCGGTAGCCCTGCTTCGACAGATGTCAGTGACTTGCGTACGCCCAGTCCCTCACAGAGCAGCCTCGCCTCTATAGCCGGTGGCTCGGCTACTTCCAACATCAGCATGAATTCAGCAAAGGTCGGTCGCTGCCTTTCCCCACTACTAATACCGCCACGTACACCAGCGGGTATTGATCCTGCCATTGGACCAGCTTCGCCACTTGGCGCTTTGCAGCCCGACTTATATCGTGTACCAGATGGGCCCATCTATTTGACGGCGCCTGAGTCTAGTCCAGCTCTGGGACGCCTACATTTGCGTGTTAAATACGACTACCATCTTTTTGATTTAACAGTACACCTGATCGAAGGTGAGTTTAATATGATGTTTTTTTTTTCCTACATACAATGATGAATGTTTCTTCTATTCAGCTCACAATCTTTGTCCGATTGAGGAAGGAGGTTTTCGCGATCCGTACGTGCGCCTTATGCTTGAGCCTGAGGTGGATAATAGGAAGCGACAGACCCACATACACCGTGGCGAATCAAATCCATATTTTGATCAACATTTCAAGTTTCCCGTTTCGCGCGATCAACTGCAGGGCAAGGAGCTCAAATTACAGGTTTTGGATTACGACCGCTATTCCCACAATGACATAATTGGCGAAGTGCGTATATCTGTCGATAAGTTGGACCTGTCAAAATCGGTGGAGGTAAAATAATGTTTTATTCTAATATATGTAACCGTATAAAGGCAAACCATAAGTAACTATTTCTGTCCTTGTTTTAGATCTGGGGTGACTTGTTGCGTGTCAGAAAACCACAAGAAAATCGTCCGGAACTTTTATGTTCACTGAACTATTTGCCACAAGCCGAGCGCCTAACAATTGTCATTATGAAAGCAAAGAACTTGGACACTATCCAAGAACCCTATGTTAAGGTAAAGTCGTTATCATCTTTTGCGATATCAAACAAAATTAAATTTGCTTTCAGATTTATTTGATTCAAAATGGCAAACGTGTGAAGAAAAAGAAGACCAGCATTAGCAAGTCTGAAGATCCTGTTAATCCCATTTGGAATGAAGCATTCACATTTAATTTACAATCAGTATATTTGCACAGTGCGGCGATAGAGGTGGGTACCCTGTACTTAAAATAGAAAATAGTGTAATATCACAGTTTTACTAGCTATTCTCCATTGTGATGAATCTCATGCCTCGTCCTATAGTTTCGATTCCGATCTGTGTCACAACCTCCAAAATATCTGATATTTCACATAAAAAACGTAGCAGTAACCGGGTAATCGAAAAGAAAGACTTAGATGTGGGATTCTCGAGAAGGCATTGTCCCTGCCCTGCCGTCAAGTTTATAGTCCTCCGTGTAGATGGCAACACTACCTTGTAGCGGGCAACGGTTTTATTAATTTTTGTAGGCTCTCAGAGCCCAGGGATTTGTGCTGCTAGAGAAAAAGTTGAATATTTTTTGTATATTTCTTTAGGGTTCCATCACACACTAATCTTCCCAGATAAGAAGACTAAGGTTAACCGGTTATTCAAAGTAGACCACTATACCACCGCTTCTTAGTGCAAAATAGATTTAACGCCCATAGTGGTGCATAGATCTCAGTATTTACCTATTGCCTATACATAGATTTTCCTATGTTTAATTCCAGCTTAGCTTTTTATCGAAAATAATGCCCAGAAACTTAGCGAAACTTTAAGTATGATATTTAGTTTAGGTGGAGAGACGTATGACATCGTTTATCTCTTCGTCCAGAAAACACATCTCTAAGCTTTCTTTACAAGTCACAAAGTACTTGCGGACACTTGCCTCTGTACACAATCGGTATATCATAGGGAAGCACTTCGCCCTCTCTCTGTTCTATTTCTTGGAGGAGTGAGCTTACAGTTAGACCCCAAGAGTGGAGAAAGAATTTATCCTTGAGATGTACCACCCGCATGCATGCACCGAAAGTACAGGATGGGCCATATAGCGTTTGCTTTTTGAACCACCTATTTTTTTGAGAATGGGAACACAAATGACATGTCAAATGTGTTTTTAATTTACTTAAAGGTTTGACATTTACGAAATGGGACGCTATACGCTTGAACAAAATTGGGAAATATTGAAAACCTATTTCCAAAGTGGTGAGTCTTCTTCTTTTCTGATTTCCACATCGGTGGCTACGTCAATAAGCAAAATTGTCGGATGTGGGGCTCAGAAAATCCACACGTTACTGTAGAGAAGCAAATGCGTCACTGTTTGGTGCGGTTTTTGGTCTGGCGGTATCATCGGGCCATTTTTTTCGAAAATGAGCGAGGAGCCGGGGTTACAGTAAATGGCGAGCGTTACCGTGACATGCTCAACGAGTTGTTTCCAAAAATTGAAGATGATGACATGGACGACATTTGGTTTCAACAGGATGGTGCAACTTGTCACACTGCCAAAGTTACACTCGAACTTTTGGCTACCGGTTTTGAAAACTGAATAATCAGCCGAAATTCCGATATCAATTGGACGCCTCGGAGCTGTGATTTAAGCCCGTTGGACTATTTTTTGTGGGGAGCCGTTAAGGACAAATACTATGCAAAGCATCCAGAGACGATTGATGCTTTAAAACACGAAATCGAAGTTTCCATTCATGAAATTGGAGTTTAAACAATCGAAAATGTGCTTAAAAATTGGGTTGATCGAATGGCCTACTGTAAAGCCAGTCGGGGCTGTCATTTGAACGATATTATTTTTCATTCATAAATGACAATGTTCAATCTTCAAAATAAAAAAAAAGTTTGAAAAAATATTGACTAGTTTTTTTTATAGCCGATTCAAAAAGCAAATTTTGCATGACCCACCCTATAGTATTCACTATTCATCTTCTACAGCTGAGTAGTAGACAAATGAACTCCACCAGAGAGTCAGCCACACCTAGCCTATTATATTATTCAAATCGGCTTTTTATATCCAAGAGACTAAGTTATTAGAAACACTTAATACTCACTTAATACGCTTAGAAATACTAATACATCCCTCAGTAGTCATCAGACCCGGGATCAACCAAATGTCAATTCCTCTCAAATCCACTTCGCTACGGGGGCCACTTATTTCAAAAAATAATTACTAATTATTAATTTAAAATAAATTTTATATTTTTCTTTCTAGATTTATGTAGTTGGCTCTGGTGGGGAAGCTACGGAAATTGGTAGCTGTGGCCTTGGACCACAGGAGATCGGTACTGGCTGCCAACATTGGCATGATATGATAAATAATGCGCGCAAACCGACAGCAATGTGGCACTACGTGCGCTAAAATCTACTTAACTTGAAAATAAATTTAAATAGAAATCTAAACACATAAGTATTTACACGTCTAGTAACAAGTATTCGTACATCGATGAACTCGTATGTAAGTATGTACGTATTTTATGTGCGAATACTTATTAAATACCCTTTCTACAATACCGATTTTCGTGTTATTCGATTCTTCAATTAAAGAAAATTTATTGAAGTAATTATTTTAAGAAAAATATATAACACGATTTTTGAAAGAAAAAAAACCTGGACTCACATTGTATTCAGCCTAAGCATTTGTTAAACCCACTATTAATGCAGCCCGGTCTTATTGTTCTGGCAAACTCAAAAGTTGCGCGTGTTTCTTTGTTGACTGATTTGAATAGGTCTTTCAAAATCAAACTCAATAAATCTAAAATTGTATGGTCATACTTAAGCTTTAGGGTGTGTCTTTTTGATGGTCTGCTGCTAATACTCAGCTGATTAGTTTTCGCAATATTTCACAAGTTCGCGCCGAACGTGTTGTTTAAAAATATGGAATTATGGGCCAATAACTTCGTTTCGTTTGAACTTAATTTTGCGCTAAAAACAATAAATATAGAATACTGAACTTGAAAGTAGAATTTTTTAAATGACAGCTGGAATACGTGACATTGCGATTGTTGCAGAAATTTTGTGACAGAGCCATCTGATATGATTACAGCTGCCATCTCTTAAAAAGTAACATTGCCGCAATCATTACAGCTCGAACACACTCTCATTCTCTTAAGTTCAAAGCATAAGAAGCTTCAAAATACAATAATGAAGATTAATATAAATAGTTTTGTCTTTGAATCATTTTTAAATCCGCATAGTTTTTTTTTATCCCCTAAAGGTTATAGTTACGAAAACGTTTTTTTATTTCTACAATTTACAATATTTTAAGTTTTTTATTGATTGTAGTTTGATTTTTAATAATATTTATAAAAAAATCTGTTTCATGAGACTTATCAAAAATTTTATAAATTTTTAAAAGGTGGCTCGTCCAATATTGTGATTAATATTCATTCAAGTAAAAGTACCTATTCCAATGACTTTATAAACTTAAATATCGTATGCATATGGCAAAAAGAGGCTAAAAATGCAAATCGAAAAAATAAATGTTTCTTAGCCAGGCCCGTGCGCAGAAAATTTCCGAGGGGGTGGTTTTAACTCAAGTTACGTAATCAATGAATGAAAAAAATGTTTAGAGTACAGAAATTTTATTGTCAAAAGTAATAATTAGCTACATTTAGGTATGTAATAAATCAACTCTTCGAGGTACTGAAAAAAACTCTTTCAAAATTATTTGCGGATCGATTTTGACATCGCGATGTACATTGATCGAGGCTAAGCCGTTCAGGCGATCTTCAGACATTGTTGATCTCAAATACGTTTTCAGTCGTCGCAAAGTTGAGAAGGATCGTTCATTCGTCGCTGTTGTCACAGGCAAAACTGCCATCACGCGAAGCATCTGGTTAACATTTGGAAACGCATCTTCATTACAAATATCGGGTGCTTCAAGTGAGTTTTTTATTTCCTTTCCGGCAATGAGCTTCCGCCAAAGTTGTACTTCGTTCACCCAGATTTCACGGGAATCGTCGTGCAAAATTGAACAGTATGGTTGGAATAGTTGAGCGCAGGACTCTTCCTCGAAAATTTGCATTTTGTTGGGAAAAAGGCAAGCGAAATTTGATAAAATATTGCGGTGATTTAAGAATCGAGATTGCAATTGTACCAGAAACGAATCAATATACGGTATGTAGATTGTTATGCGGAAATAATCTTCAGCTGAACCAGTTTGTACGTTGGAACGTTGGGTCTATTTCGACGCAATCCTTGGCTTTCGCAATTCAATTTCATATTTCGCTCACGCTTTTGTAAATTTGTCTAAACTCTCTACCCTAAACTCTAAACCCTCAGCGTTTTCTCTTCTTTCCATCAAAATTTGAGCCTGTTCTTAGCTTTAATAAATGTTAGCCTTGATGTTGTTTTAAAATAAAACGCAAAAATTAGAACTTTCCGGTTTCCATATTACGGTTTCAGAATACGGCTTTTTGCAATTATGAGTGAAAAATTACATCATTTAAATGCCCGCCATGAGCACGTCTACAGGTAAAATCCGCCAAACAGTCAATTCATGAATGCCCAATTGTTGAGAACGTCGAGATGTCGATGTTGCAATATTCTCAACAAAACGTCCAACTTTTTGACTGGAAGTTCTTTTTCTATTCTTGGCAGAATCAGTTTCTTGGAACTTTTTCCCCAACTTGTGAATTGCCAACTCATTCGGGTGATTATTTTCACAAAAAAATACGAATTTTGCGATTTATTGCTCTTAAAGATCGACCATTTGACTTGATTTTAAAATTGTTTGAGAAAAGGAAACCTCACAAGATTCGCAGACTCTTTGTCTATTTTGACATGTATGCTGAAATGACTTACGTTTTTTATCACGCCCGATACCAGGCCTAACTTATTTCAACAAAATAGCTTTACTACTACAGAACCACATACTTTTGTATAAGTTACTTCCGTTTCCATACGATTAATTTAATTTTAAAGTTGCCCGAAGATTGCGTCCGATATAAGGGTGAAAATAATTAAGAAGGTGCGGCCAACATCAGACCGTTAACCGCCTCTGAACGATTTTGATTGAATCAGCTGATTCGCTGACGTAACAGGAGATGTCTGTTTACAACAATGCTGAGGCTGTGTTGATGATATATGAAAAAATCAATGCGGCCATTATCAATGTCATTTTGTTGCTCCCTGAACAAAGTTGTCATCTGGAAGATTGTAAAAATACGTCTGAAATGAGCAGGCACCATTCTGCTGCCGATTGCCCTATGACATGGCTGCCGAAGGTATTTTCCCAATTGTGCTTCGGATGCCCAAACCTTGTAATCCGTCATATTTGTAATAAATAAATACAAAAACAAATCGGCTGCCACGGCAAAGAGACTTGAAATTAACCGAAATCAAGAAATGAAACTGCACTTTAATTACTGAAAATTGATACACCTGATGAAATACAATATATATATATATATCTTTTTGAATGATGAAATACAATAGCATCTTTTACAAAATATTTATTATATTTTTTTGTCCGCTTTTGAAATTTTTTTTACGAATTTTCATGTTGTAGATAGATAGATAGCCGAATGGCTTGGTGCGTGACTACCATTCGGGATTCAAAGTCGGTTCGAATCTCGGTGAAAGATCAAAAATTAAGAAAAAGTTGTTTCTAATAGCGTTCGCCCCTCGGCAGGCAATGGCAAACCTCCGAGTGTATTTCTGCCATGAAAATGCTCTTAATAAAAAAATATCTGCCGTTCGGAGTCGGCTTGAAACTGTAGGTCCCTCCATTTGTGGAACGACATCAAGTCGCACACCACAAATAGGAGGAGGAGCTCGGCCAAACACCCAAAAAAGGGTGTAAGCGCCAATTATATATATATGTATATATAGATAGATAGATAGACAGATAGACTCTTTATTTTATTTTGATTTGACATTAACAATAATAAAATATAATAAAATAATAATAATAAAGAATTTACAACAATGACTCGGAGGTCGTCTATCGAAAAAATAACAACAAATTGAGATATATATACATAATTGTTTTTGTTTTTATCTTTAACAGTGTTGATTTACAATTAAACTTCTACTATATATTTCCACATCAGTGATATACCAAATAAGATAGTCCCATCCAAATGCACCACGAATTCCATTTAAAATATTAATAATTTCTTCATGGCTTAAATAAAGCTTTCCCTATATGCTTTTCAAAATTGGGCATCTTCCTAAAAATCACTTATGTTTTCCAATACGTTCAAGTTACAGAGTGTACAGTTTAAATTTCTATGTCCTCCAAGATGTCACACCTCCATAAGGTTATACTCGGCCTTCAAAATCCACATTATTTTGTATTTAACTTCCTCCCTACCCTTTGAACTGCTTTGACCAAAAGATCCAAAAGATGTTTCTCTCCATGATAACTTTCGAAAGTTTGTGGGGCAATCTTGTAGTGTCATAATCAATTGACGTGTTAAAACTGTAACTAAAGCGCAGTTGCAATGTATATAAATGACATTTGGGGGTGTCAGTTTCTAAGAAAAGATAATAAGATGGCGTATTTGTGGACAAATGAAAAATCCTCTTTAGAAAATATAATTGAATTTTGTCAACTTTTTCGCACATCTCAAATCCACATAACTTTACACCGTCGCACACTGGGGATTTTTGTACAGAGATGCGGAAAAAAGTATACATCCCAAAAAATGTTTACATTTTTACTACTAACGAAGTTGTATATATTTGTGTATGAAAAGAACATGTTTAAAAACTATTTTAAAAAAAAATTTTTTAAAACAATTTTTTTAAAATTCATAAATTTTTATTTTTTTTTTATTAATATAAGCCAGCAAATATTTACGCACAGAATACATGTAAGTTCATAATTCTGAATTACCCTCAAAATGTCAAAACAAAATTAAAAGTTTTTCGTTATCATTATACACACACTAGAAAGCGTTTAGTTATTATCATTGCCAAAAAATAATCAGTGGCGCTTGGTGGCACCTGCAATTGATTAAAACTGAAAGAGACGCTATTAAGCAACACGTTGATACTAGTTTCTGACCGTAGATAAATGTAGCTCAACTTGCAGATCCAAGAATATGAAGGAATATGATTTTTTTTTTCGTAAAATTAATGATGCTTCACAGCCTTTGTTCTTCCGGCTAAAATATATAAAAATATCGTACCCTAAATGAAAAATAAAAAATTGGAAGTCGGCTCAAGCAAAAGGAAAAAAAACCACCTTGGGCTTTGAAGTTTTTTCTTGGTCAGTTCAATACTATAAAAAAATTATACTTTTGACATATCTATAAAAAAAAAACTGTAAGTCGGAGTTTAGTAATTCTTTTTGATTTTATTGTTGGTTCTATTCTGGAATTTAGAAATACCGTTAAACATTGCGTAGGTGGTATGTTGCAAATTTGACTTTCTTCCGCTAAATCCCCAGTGTGCGTCGTTATTAGAATGTTATCTCCTCCAAACATCCATTTTTCACTTTCTGCTAATTGCCACTTTGTCGAAAAACCATTATAGCTAACTTAACTTTACTTGCATATTCCAGACTTTACAATAAGCCTCTAAATTATTGATAATTTTTTGCAATGTCAGATAGCAAAACTGTGTTTACTTCGTATTGTAATGTAAAACAAAAATGTCCCAATGAATCTTCTAGTTCTTCCGGTGCATATAAAACGCGTTTAACAGCTGAAACGCGCGAGCACGCGTCTCAAGTAAGAGCTCTTTGCAACCTAGAAACCAATTCTATTTTATATAAAGAACGGGAATATTAACACAAATTCCCTACTTACCATATTCAATATTAAATTTAGATGTAATTTATGGTGTATGTACTTCTGCTCAAATATGAACGAGACGTTATCAATAAAACGGTCCGCGGATGACATATGGCAAAAATAAATTTTTTGTTTTTTGGTAGGACTGTTATAAGCTTACATGGCAAATTTCAGCGTGATATGTCACATAGTTTGTTTTCTGTGCTACTGTAAACAAGTCAAGCTCGAGTGTGTTCTTCGAATTCTCTTTTATGACATCAATTGTCTCAAAATGTTTTCCGCGGAGCGGCAACTTGAGCTTGGGAAACAGGAAAAAGTCACATGGAGCCATATCAGGCGAATACAGTGCTTGCGGAACGATATTAACATTATTTTTGTTCAAATAATCGCGAACAAGACGTGATGTGTGAGCTGGTGCATTATCGTGATGCAAGAACCATGACTTGTTGTCCCACAATTCCTTCCTTTTAAGACGAATGTTCTCGCGCAAACGCTTTAAAACGTCTAAATAATATTCAGCGTTAACCGATCGGCCTTGCGGAAGGAACTCCGAGTGCACCACACCTTCGTAATCGAAAAAAACAGTCAGCATAACCTTAATTTTTGAGAGACTTTGGCGTGGTTTTTTGGGTTGATGTACGGCCCTCTTTGAACGATTTGTACCACTGGAAAACACGTGCACGCGATAGAGCAAAGTCCCCATAGGTTGTCTGCAACATTTTTAAGGCGTCTGAAGCCGAAATTTTGTTGGAATAACAAAATTTCAAACAAATTCTTTGTTCAACTTGAATTTCCATCGTTAAATTCGAAGAACACACTCGAGCTTGACTTGTTTACAGTAGCACAGACAACAAACTATGTGACACATCACGCTGAAATTTGCCATGTAAGCTTATAACAGTCCTACCAAAAAACAAAAAATTTATTTTTGCCATATGTCATCCGCAGACCGTTTTATTGATAACGTCTCGTTCATATTTGAGTAGAAGGTATATGGTATTCGTATAAAATCGATTGTTTGAGCGAAGCCCGCGGCAAGCCCCAATTGCATCTGGTAACCCTAATTCATATTTCTTAATTAGTTTTAAACTTACCTGTCTATAAAGTCAACTCGATTCAGTAGTTTTCGAATGGTTCCGAATCAGTTTTCTTTCATGCCCAGAATATTCGCTGGGCGGTCAACACTTTCCAAGCTTTATGCTTCACATCCCTCCTTGAATACCTAGATATTTAATAATCTGACGAACTGAAGTATAGTAATTTTCAACTTTTGTACTCGCACCGAAATAGTCTTAACAATCAGCTGTTTTAATTACAAAAGAAAACCTGACAGATGTGTATTAAAAAGTAATAAAACAAAACCCGAATAACCCGAAAATCGGTTTTAGAAAGTCTCTATATACTAATTAACAAAGATGCATATATTTATACATGGAAGAAAATAAACTTTAGAAATAAGGAATAATGAGAATTATGAAATATGAAATATGCGTACATTGAAACGTACTTACTTTAAGCTTACATTAAATGGGTACTTTACATGGGTACGAGAGGAATAATAAAGTCCTGTTAACAATTGTTACTGTAAATCACAAGATATGCTTTGAGATGAGCTTTGCTAGTATTATTTAAGATATTTATATGTGTCCATAAATTATAATAATTATTATATAAAACTTAGTATGTGAAAAATCAAGAAGACGAGATAGGCTGCTTGATTTCAAATGAAAACGAAAAATTATAAAATATTATATTTTAATCCACATACACGTACATGTGTGTGTGTGTACAATTCTATTTAATATAAAGATATATTTCTATCAAAATAATTTTACAAATTTCAGAAAATCCCTTTTAGTTCCAAAACTGAAGAAGAAGAAGAAAAAATATGTATATTTTGTTTCAGTTTAATTCCTATACATTTTTTATTAAACCCGTATTTATTTATTTCTTTTTTCTTCATATTTAAAACGAAAAAAAAACTTTACATTTAAACCCTCGAAGATATCCAACAGTTGTTGTTGCCTATTTAGTGCGGTGAAAGCACCAGTCGTCATCATGAAACTCATTTACGGTAGGCTCAGGAAATAAGCTGTAAGCGTTAACCGCTTCATTCGAGCGATATTTCTTATCGGCGGGCATTTTTTTTTTTAATCTGCGAACAGCCAGTAGTCGCTGGGAGCCAAATCTGGCGAATACGAAATTCAACTCATGTAGTTTTGCCATTGTTGTGATTGGCCTGCGACACGGTGACAACGAAACAGTAAACAAAGGGGGCACCCACTTTGAACAGAGCTTTTTTATGGTCAAATGGTCATGCAATATAAAGCCAAGACGTTCTTTTGACATCTTTACGTTGTCAACTAAATTATACAACTTCACCTTTCGATCATTCAAAACGATTTTGTGAATTTTTTTATGTTTTCTGTTGTTACCGCCTAATTTGGGCGTCCACTTCGTTGTGCATCATCGGTGTCTCTAAGACTACGTTTCAAGTCAGTACACCATCGTTTTATTGTTGTTTATAATAGAGCGGAGCCCCTATAATACTTTTCAAGCCATTGCTACGCTTGAAAGCTTCCCATCAAGAAGCAGTATGCAATTAAAACACGAAACTCTTTTTGATCCATTGTTTTGAAAATAATAAAAGTAGCGTCACTCTTCGCACAATAACTCACGAACTATTCTATTTATTAGTTTTTGGAATTAAACATTTACACGCCATACAATTTTAACAGCGTTCTTTCTAAGGTTAGTACTAACTGAAAAAGAAGTGAATGCAAAACTACCGTCATCTCTGTGTTATGTCCAGGACTTTTCAGCCCATGTGTTACATATTATAATATCATTTTCCATACATACTGTTTTTCTATGAAAACCTTAAATCTACACTAAGCGAATAGCCATATGGGGCAGACCAACTACATAATTTTTCTTATAAAATAGCTGCATAATATTTTCTTAAATTGCCTAATAATGTATTTTAATGTATGCAAGAACTAGCTTTAGTTTATTTTGTCTTTTGCTCAAGTCCCGTTTAGTTTAAGCTTTGCTTGAAATTTGAGGTTCTTGAGGAAAATAGGGGCAGGTGCTTTCGTTAAGATTTTATTTCTTGTAGTACTGATATTTTTGTAAACATTTCATAAATTAAAAGATTCCTTGAAGTAAGTTGAGTAATTTCCATTAGCAAATAAATAATTTTCATTCGGCAAAAATAACATTTTAATACACAATATCAAGAGGAACGCGCTAGTATTCTTATAATTAAGGGAGTCTCAGTTTACAAAATAACGCTAAACGTAAATCGAAATAAAACTCCTGACGGATATGGAAAAATTAAAAGAACTGGTCCAAAGCCTAAGACTAACGACAGGTGTAAAACGGTTGGTTCTCAATGAAAACCAAGTTTCGTGTGAAGATTCGAACTGAAAATATTAGAATAGACTGGCTAAACTGAAGCTCACACCACACCACAAAACAAGTAGAATGAAATTCCTCGATAATCGTAAGTTCTGAGATGTTGAATGACAATCCATCATTTTTAGCGATGAACAAATGTAAACTCGATGGGGCTGATGGTTGTCAGAAGTGTTGGAGAGATATTCCCGAAACTTCCACGGCGGCTTTCTTATGACCTGGGGAAGATCCAATTTGTTTTATTTCGCATAAGATGAACGCTGAAAATAATGTAGAGGTCTTGGATAAAGCTTTATTAATTTTGCAGGAGAATTTCACGGTGAGTCTTGGACGTATCAACAGGACAATTTTTCAATCTAAGAATATAAAAGAGTTTTTCGCGTCGAAAAATATTCCTGTGATGAAGGTACTTGCGTTCATTACTGACTGACGCGTACTGATTATTTTATTACAAGAAAAAAGTTTTGTTCAGTGTCCCATAGAGCTATTTCGCTACTGGCCACATATTCTAGAGTTCATAGGCGAAATTCAACCAAATCATATGCAGATTTCTGAAATCTCCAGAAAAAGCGGCGCGCGAGTAGGACAGTAGTCCTTGAAAATTGAAATAAGAAACACTCTATTCGAAGAATCCTTTTAGTTTTCAATATCATCACCGTTTACCTCGAGAAATTCATCCAAAGTTTTCCCACTTCTTTGTTGCCCTCCTAATAATAATACTATTTTTCAAAAGTCCTCATAAATTCGATATAAATTTCTTAATGGCGATGAACTAGTCACACAAAAATTTAGTTAAAATTCCAAACGCCAAATGAAACACTCTATACTTTTTCATATGTATTTGTTTCGTGAAACGCGTATATCCGTTTAATGTATGCCTTATTAATTTTTTATTTACCAAATTTTCACCTCAACCGCGCAACGAATTACTTGGCTCACTTCTCAGCATATCAAAGCCTTTACAAAGTACCACTTAGTCAAATAATTGTGCACTTCTTGGGTACTCTTCATATACTGAAAAGAACAAACAAATATTTTCTGCAAAAGAATTCGACTTTTGTGTTTTCAACAGTTGACATTTTTTCAAATTTGTTCCATTACCTCTTCCCTTCACAGTAGTTGTACATTCCAAATGACAAGCGACATTTCAATTGGCGAAAATCTTTATAACTGCACAAATGTATGTATGCACGAATGTACATACATATGTATGTGCGTTTGTAAATATCATATTCGGTACTGTCAACGTGTATGTCAACTTGAGCACCTATTCATGTGCAGTTCTTTAAGAATGCCTGCCCCGCCTCGAGCTTGTATTATTTATAATTTATTCATAATTTGCCATCAATCAATCTTAAAAGGACTACAAAGCAACCATAAAAAAGGCATAGAGTCAATGAATGCATTAGTGGCTGAGTGGAATGGCAGAGTGAGCAAATAAAATATCGCATGTGCAGAGTTACCTTTTATAATTCTCTCAACCGTCGAGTCATTTCAGAAGAGACTTAAAACAAAAACTTTGTCAACATTTACTTGAAATTTTGTATAGGTTTTCATGAAAACTTCGAAACGCAGCAGAAATTTATTCTACAAAAAGTATTCTGACTCTACTTGAAAACGTTAAAAAATTTATTTTGTGTCTGTATGTAAATGTATGTGCGAAATATATATATATGTACATATATATATTGATCTAAAGTTGTAAGCCGACCTCTGAATGGCAGACGGCCTTTTATGAGGACCTTTTGCATGGCAAAAATAGGCTCAAAGGTTTGTCAATGCCTGCCGAGATGCGACCGCTAATAGAAGAAACCTTTTCTATGATTGGTATTTCATGCCCACACTGGGCTTCGTACACCTACAGAATGTAAGTCCCTCACAAAACCATTCGAATACGGCAGCGGAAAAGATGTTTTAACTTTGCTTAAATAATGGTCATATAAACTCGCAATTTAGAATTTAAATTCACAATTTATTGACGCAACCAATTTAAGAGATTTTTACTTTTTGATCCGTGTAATAGAAAGAGTATTAAGTCTAAATCTGCGATTAGATGCGTTCTTATTTCATAATTATTAAAGAATATCAATTGGTGTGGTTCTTGCGCTCAACTATTTATCAAGCAAGGGGAAATTGAGAAAGCAAAATGCAAGGGAAACTTGAGAGGTATTGGTGAATACATCCCTTAACTGCACGAATTTGAAAAAGCAAATGATCACATTCCCGAGATGAATTTCCTTTCGGAAAGTAATAAAACAGTGATTTTTCTTCACTTCGCGAATAGATTAATTTATATTTAAATTATATCTAAGTATGTTTTATGTATTTGTATGAAAAATACAAAAATTGAGTGGCAATAAAACAGCGACATTTACGGCTGCTTCAAATTATTCTATATTTTACTCTTTCGAGCGAATGCTTTCAAATTCATCAGAATTTCATTAGAGAATATTATTTAAAAAAGTAAGGAAGTGCTAAATTCGGACCGGACAGAACTTTATATACCCGCGCATATTTTAGTAAAATTTAATTTGAACTGGCTGTTAATTTTTGGAATCGTAAACACCAAGCGGACGGACGGAAATTCAGTCTTAACATATGGAAAATGAGTGGAGAAATTTATTACGTCATCATCTAGAAACACGCATTTACACAAAAGTTTTCGAAATTTCACTTGCGTCGTATTTCTGTTTTGGGGCTCTTCATTTACAGTATCGGACAAAACATTTACAACTGCAATGCAGCATTCAATTTATTTTTTGTCATAATGTCATTCTTCACTCAATTGCAATTCAATTTCACGCTATGGATAGAGCATCTGAGTAATATTTTCCAAAAAATCTTTTCAAGATCCTTTCCTTTTTGTAGCTGTATTTAAAAAAAATTAAATTATCTGGCAACTATGAGCGACAAAACAATTGCAACCTTGTGAGCTTAGTTATATAACGGTAAAAATGCTTGAGCTTGGTTTTGTTTTCTAACTGTTCTGAGTTTAGTTTAATCGTGTCAATTTGTGAACATCAGTTTTGTGCAGAATTTGTGGCGATAACACAATTTTTTTGTAAAGTTGAGTTAAATGAAGTAATGGCTCAAAATAAGTTCGGTGAAGTATTACGCGCGCGTGTTGTAGATGAATATAACAAAGGAATGACCCAGAAAGATATATTCATAAAATATAATATTCATAAGTCATCAATTTCTCGAATTATTGCGAACTTTATAAAAAACAAAACTATCGCGGTGGTGCATCGAGGAGGCCGACCAAGAAAAACGGATGAAAGAACTGACAAACTGATAGCGAGAGAGGTAAAAAAATATCCATTTAGAAGTGCCCACCAATTGGTAAAGGAGCTTGGGTTACCAATCAGCTCAAAGACTGACAGTCGTCGCCAGGCTGAAGCTGATTTACGGACGTACTTACCAGCAAAGAAGCCGCTTATTAGTAAGCGTAACCAACAAAACGAATATACCGAATTCGACATATTTTGCTTCGTTTATAACAGATATGACGTTTTTGAAAATTACCGTTATATGGACAAAGAGTATAATGGACACAACTGTGTGTGAGTATAATTGCCGGAATATGTGTGAAATATTTATCGCGATATTGCAATCCTATTACTTGCTTGATACTCAAAGCCTCTTCATTTCGCCAAGCATTAGCAAGTGACGAATAGATGAAGCAACTGATATAAAAGAACCTATATTGGCAACGCTAGAATAGAGCTGGTATGTGTTTGTAAGATAGTGAGTTATACCAGTTTCATGAGTTAAAACCATACTCGCTAGCGGCGAATCTTGCTCGATAACTTTGTTGTTGCTTTAACATGCTGTAGTGTAGTGGTCGCGTAGACACACTTCTGGCATACATATAAGTAAAACTTATTTTTGTTACACAATAGCAATAATAATAATTTAGTATCTGTATAATAAAAGAATATGTTTTAGAAGTAGTTAATACTAGTCTCATTGATTGGCACTACTACCATGAAATGTATTACATCAGGTTCTATTTAACCCACACGGTACCTACCTTAGACTGGAAACTGGTTGAAAGCTAAATGTTTTCGAAAATCAATTCGCAAGGATCTGGGATGTGCTAGAAATCGAAATCGCAATTTTCCCCCCTTTTGAAGGGTTTGCATTAACTACTTCGTAGCAGAAATGGTAGCGAAAACATTGCTAAATTTAAAAGAGGTCGCTGTTAACCATAGAACAATTTTATTATTTTATGAATGGTGCCAATTTTTTATATTTATAACTTAACCATTCCCGTGATGCACGTGATTGGCATCTAAAGGGTGTTTTTTTAGAGGTTAGGTTTTCAAGATGAAATAAAACATATATAATTTAATGTTATGGCCAAGAATTTAGCTTTATTATAAAGATAAGGGTTTGCCATTATGTTTTAAAAATGATTTCGGACAAGTGGCCGCCGCGGCTGGCTCGAATAAATTCCAGCCGAGAGGCCCAATTTTCGACCACTTTTTGCAGCAATTGGGGCCGTATGTCAGCAATAACGCGCCGAATATTCTCTTCCAAGACGTCAATCGACTCGGGCTTATCTGCGTAGATAAGCGACTATGTGAACCCCACAAGAAATAGTCCAGCGGTGTTATATCACACGATCTTGGAGGCCACGCCACAGGTCCACGGCGCGAGATAATGCGCTCACCAAAAGTTTCCTTCAATAAATCGATTGTTGCGTTGGCTGTATGGCATGTAGCGCCGTCTTGTTGGAACCAAAGGTCGTCCACATCAACATCGTCCAATTCAGGCACGAAAAAGTCATTAATCATGGCTCTACAGCGCTCTCCATTGACTGTAACATTATGGCCGGCTTCATTTTTAAAGAAATATGGACCAATGATTCCCTCTGCCCATAGAGCACACCAAACAGTGACTTTTTGAGGATGTAACGGCGTCTCAGCAATGGCTTGTGGATTATGTTCACTCCAAATGCGACAATTTTGCTTATTGACATACCCATTCAACCAAAAGTGAGCTTCATCGCTGAACAAAATTTTCTTGTGATGCGTCGCGCGAACCGAACCATTATTTTCGTAATAAATTTGCACGATTTGCAAACGTTGTTCAGGTGTAAGTCTATTCATTATGAAATGGCAAACCAAACTGAGCATAAATCAAGTGACAGGTGTCAAAAAGACCATCTACGAAAAAAGTAGTGCCAACTTGAAAACCTAACCTCTAAAAAAAACACCCTTTATTTTAACAATTTCTACAATTTTCGGTACGTTTTACAAAAGGTTTGACACCCTATATCTTAAAAATTATAAGTCTCTTAAAAAAAAAGGTATCTCTCCCATTCTCAGAAGGCCTATCGGCCCAAGCCCTATGAATTGTTTTGGTTGGGTCTTTCAACTTTTTAATTTGGCCCTCAGAAAGTATTTTACTGACGTTGGATTTGAATTTATTTTCTTGTGAAGTCGTTCCTTAGAATGAACCACTTCTTTCTTCAGATGTAACACTGCACAATCAGTATGTGATCTAAGTCAAAAAAACGCAGGGATAAGCCGCCTCGAGCTCATACCAGCAATGCAAAATTTCGATAGACATCGGAAGAGCATCACTAAACAACCTGGCCTCTTCGGATCTGGCCCGGTCCCGAAATCGGTTGCCGAAAAGTGATGCACGCAAAATTTTTCGGCTGGTTTCAATAAAGTGCCGCACGATTTTACCCAATCTATTCTTTTCATTTTGTGTTTTGGGACATGAACAAACATAACACCCTCCTTTGCCCACGTTTTATGGCACAACATAAACAATATTACCTGCTAACTTTTGTAGCAAAAATTATCATCTCTATGCTTTTGAGTACTTTTTCTTTAGAATTTGCTCTGAAATATATTATATGTAAAGTAGATTTTCCAAAGCGGTATCATCAAGAGGATTTGTTAAGTAGCTCAAGATGGCTCCCACAGGGTGAAAATTAGACATCTTACATCACTTTTAATTATTGCTTCATAATCAAACCTTTAATTCCTCAAAGTAATTCGTGCGATTTGAAATTTCAATTTCGGCACGTAATCGCGAGATTTCCAGCGTATGCCCGATATAAATCGCAGAACTTATATGAATTTTCCATCTTTGGTCTGCCTGCTAATTAACGCTTAGTACAACAGCGAACATACACACAAACAGCAATTTTTTCTCTTGTTTTTTTAATTTTTATTTGCAATAGGAAAGAATTAATAAAATTTATTGATGCAGAATGACAGTAAACATTTCCGAGTCTTATGGCGAAGAAACTGAACACTAATCGGTGAAGTAATTTTTGATTTGTTACAATTGCAAATTATTTTTACTAATTCATATTTTAACACACTTTGGCTTAAGGGCACGCCTCTTTTATAAGTTTATGGAATTACAGTAAAAAAAACACTACCTGGAGAAATTAGCACCGAAATCAAAAAAAAATTATTATATATTATCATTCGAAGTATTCTGTGCATAGCCTGTATCTATACATATGTACATATTTTGGAACTTCATTTTTTAAGACGTTATTTATTTATAATAATACGAGGGTGGATTGATAAGACTTTAGAATGAAAAACTAGGCATTGGTTTTTTAACAAAAAATTGTTTTATTTTTCAACATAATCTCCTTTTAAGTCAATACATTTTTTCCAACGCTTTTCTAACATATTTATTCCTTCTCTAAAATAAGTTTTTTCAAAACTTTCAAAATAAGCATTTGTTTCAGCTATAACTTCACTATTTGACACAAATCTTTTTCCGCCGAGCCATTTTTTCATATTTGAAAAAAGGAAAAAGTCACTGGGAGCTAAATCTGGCAATTATGGCGGATGAGGGAGCAATTCATAGCCTAACTCATTTATTTTTTCCTGCGTTTTCCAAGATGAATGTGAAGGAGCGTTAATATTTTGGTCCAATGTATCCAACAAAGATGAATAATATTCAGCTGAGATGGTTTTACCCTTTTCAAGATAATCTATGAAAATTATACCTTGTGCATCCCAAAAAATATATGCCATAACCTTACCAGCTGATGCAACGACCTTTGCCTTCTTTGGAGCACTTGAGCCACGTTCTACCCATTGTTTGGACTATTCTTTAGACTCTGGTGTACGAAACGACGCAAAAATTCCGATGGATTTCTGTTAAACATGTCTAAACCAACTTTTGAAGTCGACATTCGGTTCATTTTTTGCAGAGGAGTTAGCAAACGCGGCACCCAATTCATACCCAATTCATCATGTATTATGTTATGCACACGTTCATAACGTTCATAACGTTCATAATGTTCACAATGTCAGCAATCTCTCTCAATTTAATTCTTCGATCTTGTGTGACAATTTTGTACACGTTTTTCACCATTTCTGGAGTCGTTACCTCTTTTGGCTTCCCAGAGCGTGGCTCATCTTTGGTGCTTATCCGACCACGTTTAAACTCGTTTACCCAATTGTAAACTGTTGCATTTGAGGGTGCATGTTCCCCTAATACTGTCTGCAACTCTTCAATAATTTGTTTCTGGTTTAAACCTTTCAAATGAAAGTTCTTTATAACAGCACGAAGTTCATTTTTTTCCATTTTTAATAAAAATACAATAGTGTTTTGCAAAAATAATTCTCAAAAAAGTACCGTTTGACCATATGTTATGAAATTTTGACAGCTCGCTTTTGACAGTTCACTTTTAACGATCACAATAATTAAGTAAATTAATGACCGATAGATGTCGCAATTCTAAAGACTTATCAATCCACCCTCGTATAAAAAAATGTATTTGTAATAATATAAAACACATGAGCTAAGATAACTACAGTGTACAGACAAACAATCAACGACATTCATCGGGAGACCTTTACCACCTTCTTTAGCTCCCGAACCCCGAATGCCGTCATCGGAGTCCAACCACCCCCATCACAAACGAAAAGCTCCAAGTTTCCCGCGAGTGCCGCGTAACCTTGGCACAACTACGTTCTGGATACTGTAGCAGGTTAAACTCCTACTTATCCAGAATCGACCCCGACATACTAAACATATGTCCGGCATGTGAAGGCACCCCACACGACACTAACCACCTTTTCACATGCCCCATCAAACCCCCTCATCTAACACCCCTCTCCCTCTGAACGCAACCTGTCGAAACAGCAAGTTTCCTGGGCCTACCGTTAGATGAGCTACACGAAGACGACCGGTGATTACACTACACTAACAGGGCGAAGATACTGCTACAACAACAACAACAACTAGCGATGTGGCGCAGAGAAAAACATTCGGAAATATTATATCTTACCCATAAATATTCTAAAAACCAACTTTAAATAATTCCGAATGGCGAAGAATTCTAGGGGGAATATTGAAAGCAATTTTTTTCTGGACAGTCAATAGAGCCTGTTAAGATGTTAATGACAAATGAGCACGCTGGGGATATTCTGTCCCCAAGTGTAGGAAGGCTAATTGGCTGGTAACGAGAATAGTATGAAGGTAGTGGCATAGAAAAATTTAGTAATTGGAGAGCAAGTTTTAGAAACGTTTTTGAACTCAACAAATAAGGATACAAGGATGCTATCTTGGGGAACATCTGAGTATGCGATGAATGGTGTTGACACTACATTGTCAACAGCTATAAAGAGCGCTTGTCAGTTAAGTAGGATTTAATCCAAAAGAGGTAAATTTTAGCAAAAACTGATGCTTTGTCAAAGCTTGAGAAAATTCCGATTTAAATATGTAGATATTTATTTTCGAAATCAAATAAGCTGAAACGCTGAAATTAGCCAGATTTGTGACCGTTGAGCGATTGGCGACGAACCCGTGTTGATTTGGTGAAACGAAGTTTTTAACGACAAATGACAATTTACAATTTACAACAATCTCAAATACAATAGTTTGGAAACTGAAGATAGCTTTGAGATCGGCCTATAATTGCGGGTATCATTTTTCCCCGCTTTTAAAGACCGGGGCTACAGACGTTTGTTTCCAATCGTCAACAAATATACCAGAGAGTAATTGAAAATAAAGATAAGAGGCTCGGCTAGGCATAATCAGTTATTAATAAAAGAGCTGAGAGATGTTGTTGTTGTTGTAGCAGCATAAACATTCCCCATACTTACATACGGTGAATGCTGCTGTAGTGACAGTCCTTGGCCGGATATAAATCCGGGTCGTTTCGGTAACGTAGAACCGACTGTCGTGGAAACGTGAGAGATCATCTACATCGGTTCGAGACGAGGTCCTAAGGTCTCGAATACCTTCAATTACATTCTCAGTTGAAATGGTTAATGTCCCAAAGTTTATCGCGGATTCACTCGGAAGCGCGGAAGCAGGCCCCGCTAATTGCAGTCAAGGTCTTTGGCAAAAAACTTGCCGATTCTGATACATAAACGAGATTTTCTTATTTTTTAGATGAGTGCTTCATATTTCATTGTATTCTTTGCAACAAATATGCTATTTCACCTATTAAGGGGGAAGTCTACTGTGACAAGGGAAAAAACAGGCTTATTTTCCGGATTTTATTTCTAACAAAATATTGGTCGTATATAAAATCTATTTAAACTCTTATCTTTATTATATATTTAAGTTTTTGAAAAAAAAATTTTAAGTCAAAATATTCAAAATGGCCGCTGTGGCACTTCTGCAAGCGCAGGTCCGCTTTTCTTAGGTGCCTAAATGAAATCTTACGTTTCGGTGATCTAAAACAAAATATTGTTATCATATACATAGTATTGACTCTCGTCTGACGTAGGATTATGTCGATAAAAAATTTTGGCGTTGAAAAAAAAATTCTTGAAATTTTTTTCTTTTTTTTTGCCTAAAATTCATGTTACTATTGTTTATAACAATTTAACAAATAACGATATCAAAAAAATCCTATGTCAGACGAGAGACACTATTACAGAGAATATATAATTAAATTTTTAAGCTGATTCATTTATCAGAACTCGAGATATCGTGTACACCGTATACAAAAACTTAGTTTCGAGAAAAATGCGTTTAAAGTTTCAGTATTAGCAGGTACGCGCTTTGGAGCGCTTCGGGAAAAGGTCGAAATTTCAACGAAGAAAAATTTAGCCAGCTTTAACACATATTGTACCTTATTTAAGAGGGTTCAAAGTATTTTTTAAGCTAATAAAAAAAAAAATCGATTTTTTGAAAAATTCACAGTAGACTTCCCCCTTAATTACATGTTTTTTTTTTTAATTTTCCGATTTAAAATCTCATAAAAAACGAATAACGTGCATTTTTTAATTTTAAATACGTTTTATATTAATAGTGCAGCAAGCGTGTAAGATTTATAAAAACAGTGAAATTCCTCACAGTTTAACCTATGCGTCCATTTTTTACATACTTATTATGATACATATTATATTATATATTTGACTATATAAGTAGGTCTGGAAACAAGCAGAATATTTCATATTTCGACCAACGACTCAAGTTATCGCGATTCAGTCCAGAAATCCACCTACAACTTTTGCTGAATAAAACTAAAGAAATGTTCAAGGTTTCAAAATGAAAATTTTGTTCCAAAATCAAAAACTTTATGTACTTTTGTATGTACATTTACAAATATAATACATACATATGCATAGTATATTTACATTTAACAAAAGACACGGCCACAATTCTTATACTTGTTGGTACGGACATAATACTGATGGAAAAAATCAAAATCTCTAAATCTTACTATTAACAGTTAAAACTTGCACTTTAGAAATGTTAACATAAAAAATAATTAAATTTAACATAATGTAAAAACTTTACATTCCTGTAATAAACAATGTGTATGCCTATGTATATGTGTACATATACATATAGTTTTATGTACAGAAGGGTGTACACCAAGATGTGTACGTATTTGTATTAGTTATGTCAGAAGTTGAATGTTCAATATTGCGCCATACATATATATATATATGTTCATAAACATATGTATATATGTATATACACATATATTTAGATAGCAATAGCATATTAAAACAAATATTAAACTTAACGGGTCTTGATGTATTGCTCTAAATTCCTAAATAAATGGACTATCTCTCTCAGATAAACAATTTTAGCTTCTAAGAATTATTTAATATGGACTTAAAACAAATTTACATAATATATAAAAAGTACACTTGATAAATATTTTGCTTTTAAGGTTCGCTGGGCACACAAAAATGACGTTGTAAGGGAAATTGTAAAACAAAACTATGACATGACAACTTACTTGCATATACATACGCGTATATTATTAAAAATGTACATATATTTATATGTATGCGCACATAACCAAATATGTGCCGTATGTATGTATGAATGTGTAGCGCTAAATTAACTATTTCAAAAGTACACTGTTAATATTGCTATATATCACAATATCTTTTTGGTCGAGAAATTCAAATATATTCCCAATAGTTTTAGATTAGAACTGCATACGAGAGTCGCGACTCATCCATTAAATAATTCCGTTATTTTAAAAACAAACTGAATATTTTTAATTTATTTAAGATCCACTCATTTCCTCATTGCTTAGGGGGCGTCCATAAATTACGTGAGATTTTTAAGGGGGGAGGGGGTCGAGTCAAATCACATCTAATCTTACGTTAGAGAGAGGTCTCGGCAAATATCACGCAATTTTTTTTCTGATTGAAACAAAAAAAAATTATACTATTTTGGTCCATTATCCAGATTGTACATGCTTAAGATTTAATATTAAGCGTAATCGTAGTATGATTAAGATCATTCACTAATTCGTTCGAAAGAAAGTAATTTCATTCATACTTCGACGTTATATGTACATTACTACTGTCAAACCACCATATTTGTTTTATCCCAAATAGCTCAATTTAATCTGAATTTACGGTACAGTGTAGCCCGTCGTTTGTTTTCGCGCCACTATCAGCCGAACGTGCGACTCGATGAACAAGAGCGTACGAGCTGAGTGGCAGCGACACACGGACAGGTTCCAACCTTCTTTGTTTATTCTTGTAAATGTTTTACTCGACTCAGTTCATGCTCTTACTACTGCCACGACGATGTGATAAAATTATGGAATACTGCGAAGCAAAAATTCCCGAAGAAAGAAGAGTTAATACATCGCATTAAACATGAGATTGAACAGCTTCTCAGGGAATCCACTGAGAGAAAAGTTCGGTCTACTTTAGCATTCCTTCAAAAGGTAGTTTAAATATACATTTTTTTAAGAAAATACTTTTTTTTATATAAAGTTTATTGTTACAATTAATAGCATAAAAAAAACTGAAACAGTGAAATTCTTGATAAAATATGCTAAAATCATAACTACAAAATATTAGCGCGGTCATTTCCTTCACTGTTTTCACATAATTCAAAATCAGCTTCTTGTGATCAGCGATGATGTGGATGAAGCTATGTCGAACACTACACCATCTAACGTACGTCCCACTCCAGCACAAGATACTATGAAGAAACAGATTGCTAAGCTGCATATGGAGGTTGACCTAAGTGCTGCAGCGCACGCCGGAGTGATCGGCATATGATTCTTCACGACCGTTTTCTGCCACCTCCATACCCTATCACTCAGGTTGATGGACGTTTGACAATTTCGGACTTTAAAGAACATGATGGAAAGTCATTCGCTCCATTTCGAATACGCCTACCGATGCAACCGCTGAATGCCTTCATCAGCACGCCTTATGATCTCTATTGCCCAAGTATACGTGATAATTTAGAGAAAAGATGCTGCAATACATGCGGTATTTACTTCGCATCTATCACAAAAGCTGCAGAGCACAGGCGAGCAGCTCACATTGCACCAGCTAAGCAAGCGCGTATGTTCCGCAAAGTGCGACCCTCTCGGATTGTCACAAGACGAGCTAATGAGTTACTGTGCGCAAGCGTCAACGGCTTAGAGTGGCTAGATCAGAACGAAGTTGAAGGAGCAGATGATTTTACTGAAAATCATATGGACATGTTGGTCCCAATAGTCTCTCTTGAAACCGCGCATGATTCTCCATGGACTGAATTAGAGTAGATATTCTTTTTTTAATCGCAGTAGTTACGATTTAAGCCTTCTATTGTTAAATTTTTATTACACTTATAACTCTCAGCAATATTGATTACTAGTCTTAAATAGTCGTAAATAAAAGCACGGAGCAATTTTTTTTTCTCTTTTTACAATAACAATCCAAAGTGTTAACACAAGAAACGCACATTTTGAAAAATCTCACGTGAGATTGGGGGATGGGGGAGGGGGTTGAATAAAATCTCACGACATCTCACCAGGGGGGGGAGGGAGGTATAGAAAATTATTATTCTATTAAAAAAAATAGAAAAAAAACACCTCACGTAATTTATGGACGCCCCCTTATATGTATAGTACATATAAAGAGAGTGCAATGAAAAAACTTGCGTTGTGCGGAAATGGAACAGCAATTTCTAATTGTCCTCTGAGAATTGCTCTGCAGTAATAATTTAGTAATAGTATAGTTTTTGTAACAGAAAAAATGCACAATAAAACGAAACGCAAACTTTTTCAGTTCTACATACTATGGGAATTATGTTCAAGTTTTAGACCCTTAGCTCAAATACTAACTACTTAATTATGAAATAAATATGTAAATTATAAATAGATGTATATAAAAATACGTCCGCAACTGTAAAAATGATTTTTGGATGTTGAAGGAGGATTAAAAGTAAAGATTACAAATACCTAATGAAATACGAATAACACCATAATTGTACCATTGTATATGTGAAGAAAATAAAACTTATATCTAATAAATACATTCAAAACATACTAAAAAATATATATACATACATATACACATACATAGTAAAAAACAACCAAAACTTCATTTATTGCTAATAATGGAGCGGCAACTATAAATAAAATAACGTACATATGTCTGTATGTATGTAAGGCAAGTATGTGTTAATTATTTCTATCTCGCTTTATATTATTTTTTAATTTAAAGAACTTACGTTTACATTTCATACATGATTCAATTATACAAGGTTAAGTAAAGTTTGACAACTGATTTCGGATGCTACTTAATCCATTGATGCAATTTTCAAGCAAGGGAAAAAAGGGCATAAGTTTATCCCCTTTCTGAAAATGTAGTATATTAAAAAATGGAAAAAGGTCGTTGTAAGCCATATAATAATTTTATGTTATTTTATAAGTGGTACTTAATTATTTATATTTTTAACTTAACTATTCGCATGGATTTGTGTCATATATATGTGTATTTTGACCATGCATCGGATTGGAATCTATATGTGCCACTTGTAAACCTACACTGAAGTAATAAATAAAACAACTTGAGAATAGTGGAAACTCTTAACGAGCAAAAACCACTTTTATTTCGTCACGTCCGCTAATCATAGATTTGATTTTTTAACGAGATTACCTGCAAAGTTACAAGTATAAATCCTGTGTTGAAAAAAGATAAATTTATATATACGCAGAAACACAAGTAGACGCCCAAAGCATTGCATACTTTACTTACAATTATCTTATCGAATGCTCATTGTACTCTTCTTTTGTTTATTGCACCGGTTAAGATGCTTTATTCGATACTTATTCATATTTCGATCAAACATGGTTTGCCCACCCAGCGACAGACGGAAAGGTTTTCGTGTTCGCAGATGTTCTACATTTGCTGAAACTGTTAAGAAATCATTTCATCGACACCGGGTATTTATACAAAGGCACGCTCTTAACGGCAAGACCTATCGCTCAGATTCTTGCGTATACGTCATTGTCCGATGCTCGACTAACGCACAAGCCGACGGAGCTGCATCTAACCGTGCATCATTCAGGCCGCCAGAAGGTGAAGTTAGCAGCACAGTTGTTTTCGCACACCACAGCAAGTGCAATCCGAAGGTGTTATGCGTTGGGGTTCGATATGTATCAGCCCATGGAAACAGCAGAGTTCATTGATACGGTGAATGATTGGTTCGATATTTTCAATACAAAGTTTTCGAATTTTCAAACTGCTGCTGCAAAAAAGCCCTATGGGATAGACTTGGGCCAGCAGGATGAAATTATAAGTAAGTTGGACGCCTTGAACGATGAAACACGCGCTTATGGACGAATTTCAATGTTGCCTTTTCAAAGAGGCATAGAACTAAGCAACAAGTCCCTCAGGGACTTATATCGTTATGTTCAGGAAAAGTACTGCTTTCAGTACATTCTGACTTATCGATTAAATCAGGATGTACTGGAGCATATTTTCGGGGCGATGCGTGCCAAAGGCGGGTTGTATGACAATCCTAGTCCTATAGAATTTAAATATAGATTACGAAGATATTTATTAGGTAAATGAATGCATATATTACTCATTTCTGAATAACTTAACGCTTTCTATTAACAGCACGAAATACTTCAATATTAGTTGATCGTGGTAATGTTGAGTCCGACGAAACTAACTGGCTCCGTTTATTTTACAGTAACTAGGAATTTATTTTATTATTTTGCTATCTTATGAAAAAAGCATTTACAATTGCCGACTCAATTTATGGATCTACGTATTTCAGTGCACAATTTGCTAGTATAGGTACATATATTGTGAGTGCTGCTAAGGGATAAAAAACCCTTTTATACTTAATGATACATTGTTGGTCTGAAATATATCTATTAGGGAGTACCACCTGGCACTCCAATGCTAGGATACACTCGTTGCATGTGAATGCTACATTTATCATAGCGAATATTTTTTTTATTGTATCACAGTAATGTTCCAAACAGTCCATATTGTCCCATGATCCCTAAAGTCTCTGAAGCTCAAGCAGGTGGACCATCGCATTAATACAGCGAGTAATGTTCTTAGGGCTGAACTCGATAGGGCCACCTTCATGAAGATTGTCTTACCGAAGCATAATTGTTCAAAGGAATGGATCGTGTGATTATATCAACAATAGCCGCAAATGCCCCCTAGCTTAAGTTCCACTTCAGCTTTTAGGATCTAGAGAGCAACTGTTAAAACAGTTCGTCAATAGTAAAAAGAAATTTGAAGTTTGGTCTATGTGGGACGTCAATGAACATTTTAGACTGCCGAAGATTTTCAAATGAATGAATTTCTTCACCAAAGTACTTCTTTTAAATATTTCTTTATTTTTTCCGTTCTTTCATGGCACCAACATAGTTGGAATATTGTAGTGGTTGTACCCGCCAGCTCGCTCAGTCTGTATATGTCCTCGCACGTTATTTTGACGTTTCCCCATATATCCGAGGTGACCATGATAACTGCTTGTATATCCGACTATTTCAGAAGCACGACCACCATCGACCCAAATAATTAAAAACGTTATTAATTTGAAAATTAATTCGATTTTATCGTAATATGATACTTACTCAAATGTTTACAGTTTGAATGTTTACGATTTTAAACGAATAATAATAAGGCGAAGCGTCAAAATGGAAACGGTGTTGCCGACATAATAATTTGCACCAAAAGTTTAATTTTTACTACAATTTAAAAGTTTTTTCATAAGTCATGTACGTATATTTGTAAAGAAGCAACATGTTTTCAAATAAGGGAGCCGATTTGTCAAGAGGAAGCGAGAAAGCTGCTTACTTACCTAACCTTCTATAATTGAATCATGTAATTGAATCATGATGATTTCATAGAATTTAATTGCCTGACATATTTTCAATGCAGGAAAATCTAGTTTTTCTTATTTATTTTCTTAAAATAATCATCACAATACGCAAATATTTGTTTCTAAAAAATCATTTATCTTCAAACATTTTCAACTCGGCTTCATCCATAATATCTGCGATTTTACGTTTTGTTTGCAGCTGCAGTCTTAATGGCATTCGTTGCAATACTTTCGCATAGCCAAGAAATATAAGTTCTAGTGAGGTTAAATTTGTGAAACTAGTAGACATTCTTGTGTTATCGTTAGAAATATTAGCAGCTATTGAAGGCGGTGGAACAATTGTGGCAGAGAGTACGCCACAATCTTCATTTGCAGGTTCTGGATTAATAAACTCCGATTCCTTGTCTTTTGGAGTTTGGTTTAGCATTTCATTCGTTTTCCCAGATGTCTCCGACTCGCCGCCTTTTGTATTGTCATGGAGTTCAAAAGACTGCTTAGTGGTTGCATTTGTAACTGGCGAATGCTCCTTGTTCTTCTGCACGTTGTATTCATCATTATGAAGTTCCTTTCCACGAGTATATTTTTTTAATGAAGCCGCCCTGCCTTCTGTCGCCTCGGCACGTTGCCTCTTGATGGCCGGTTCACAGTCCACGTAGGAATTTAAAACGTTTTTTAGTTCTGCTTCATCTATATCGGATTCAGATTGCGCGTCTTCGGTGTCTCTAAGGCATGTAACAAATAAATAAAATAAGATGTTTACTTCCATGCGAACAATGACTTACCCTGCAGCAAGTAGAGGCATCTGCATGAATTGCATTTCCTTTTCGTACGCGAAAGAAGTGCCGTAAACCAAAAATGACAAATATTTTGAAACCAATTGGCGCCATTTACTCTCAGCTGCAGCGCCTATAAGGAGGCAACCGTTGACCGAATATATGTATGCAGATGCAATGCCCAAAACTTACCGCTTTTCATATGGGTTTCTTGAGCGAGTTGTGCCCAGAGCTCTTTGTTATTTTCGCCTTCCAACACCCCATTCTTGCTATAAGTATTGTAAATTTCCGGATATAAGCGAACTGTCAAAATGAAATCCTTGTCCGCTATCATAATAATTTCCAATATGTATTGTCTTCTTTTAACTTGTTTACGCAGAATTAAGGTGGATTTAAATCCGCCTTGCGCAGAATGCACAATCGTGCGTGGTTGCCGGATGGTATTTATTTACTTCGGCTTTAAAGAAAATTACAGCGCTGAAGCTTAGTGCCCATTTACACAGGGAAACATTTGGAAGGGAAGCATTTTGTTCGTGGGTGAAGGACGGCCGCGGAAGAGAGAAGGGAATTTGTCTCCTATACTGGCGACACACTTTGTGTTTCTTATTCGTATTTCTTATCTTAAAGCAATTTTTGACAGTTACTTCATTCGTTTTCTTCTCTTGTGGGAGAAAGTTCCGAGTTCTATGTTGGTTTTCAATCAAACAGAAGATATAAACGATGACAAACATCCGAACGCTGCTTGGGAAATGCAGAATTATTTTTGCTAGTAAAGTAGGTTTAATTTAAAAAAGTTATGGGACATGTTTATGTTGAATTCTAATTTTTCCCCCCAATTCTAGATACTCAAGTTAATTTTGAGTTAATTATATATAATATATATTATATATTATATTATATTATATTATAATATATTATATATTTAATAAAATATTTTTTATTCAAGTACAAAAATGTATATATGTATATATATATGTAAATAAAAAAATAGCAAATTATTTAACCAGTTTGCATTTTTCATTCATATATGTATTTAAGAAACTGTTGTCGGACGCTCTCTGCTTTACATGTAAGCGGGTTCTAGAATATATCCGAACCAGACGATGCTAAAGTATTAAATATCAAAATGTTGCCGAAAACAAATTTGCCCGTGTGACCGCGAATGAAACATTAAATGAGAATTTCCAGTGTCTCCCTTCCAGATGTCTCTGTGTGTAAATCTGGTGTTAGTAGCTTGAAGCTCAGCGATTTAAAGTACGTTCACATATGCATTAATTACCAATAAATGCTCAAAATTAATATACCCGTTCACATATGGCAGATTACCTGCAAATCAATTCAAGTCAACACTGTTGTAAAAGGTTTTTGTTTATAGACATAAATGAATGAGGGAAATTCTTATGAGCGTGGATGCAATTCAAATGGTTATCAAACTTAAATACGTCAGCCTTATCCTAGATGATGTGCCAAAAAAACTGTCAGTGCCGAAGTGCTTACAATCTGCCAATCCGCTCAAGTAAAAATACTAAGCACTTACACCATCATACATATAAAATGCCTGCCAAACTCACACCTAGATGTCTGTCAATAGGTGGATTTATTAAGGTGACAGCATTCACCCAGCTGAATTTTTCGCCGTATGTATGGCTTACGTCAAAATGATATGCTTTGTTTGTATGTATTGGTATGTTTACATTTGATTACTGATTTTGACGTGATGCTTGGACCAAACGCAACAACAAATACATGTAGGGTTTTACTAATATGTGCTTGCTGTCACCTGTAATAAATTCGCCTTGGCTGCCACCTATAATAAATCCACCTTGAATGGTATCAAAGCGAATTAGTTTCAATCAGCGTTGCCATTTTGGCAATTTTTAACCAATTTTTTGCCTTCACATACATTTGGGTTATTTGGGTAATATATTTCTAAAATAACTACTTTTTGTTTCAACTTGATAGAAATGCATAGTTGAAGTTGTTTTTTTCCTCTCACTATTTGACACCATTTTCGTATCGCAGCAATGCAATTTTGAATCCAATGATTCGCAGACCTTTGGATCTCCTAAAGGTTTCAGACCTTACGAAAAAAGACTAAACTTCGAAATGAATTGAAGTTTTCGAAGACGTAAGCTTCCAAATAACTGCAAAAAAGTAATTTATTGTGCGAACTATGGACCCCTGAATAATGGTTTAACGTTTAAACTTTTTTTCATTATTATTGTTTGTTTTTACGAAATACATAATGAAATTCACTGTAAACATGTACATGTGCATATATATATGTATATGTATTAATTAAATGGTTATTTTTCTGTGAAAATACTCGTGTGCTCATATGCACCAGTATATGTGGTTATAAATTAAATATTATATTAATTCATGAATGAAAATTCGAATTCTGAATGAAAGTCAGATACTTTTTCTTTTTCCCTCACGACAACACTAGCTGATTTGGCCTTTTTTACTTCCGATTTTCTAGTTTGAATGTGCCCTCTAGTGGTAGTTTGTTGGCACTATGTAGGAATTCTATCATTGTTAGTTTGTTAGCATTCCTATACACTTTCAGTTTTACTTTAACTTTAATTTATCATTTGTAAAAAATTAAAACTGAAAACAAGGAAAAATCGTAAATACAAAAATTGCGACTGTGCCCAAGTAAAATATTTAAAATTCTAAAACCCATCCAGCGAAAATTAATGTAAGTGAGGTACACAAAAATCAGCAATGTCTCAACAACATAATCAACCACAACAACAAAATGGTAGTAGCAAAAAAAAAAAGAATGTTAGGAAAAAGGTGAATAAAAATGATCAACAAAATCAAAAACCCGACTCGTTTGGAGCGGGAGATGGTGATGGCGAAAAACAATGGCAGGTGCCGTCAAATTCTCAACCAAACAATTCAAATCTGTCACTGCTTGCAAAGAACGAAGCGATCAATCGAACAAACAATATACGTGAAACTACCATTATCAGCATGTGCGTGGAACATCTTCGGCGGCAAATGCAATCGCTAATGTGTGGCGAAGTTAACCAAAGTCCAGAAATGCTTACAAGTGGTGAAAATTCGGGACACCAGCGGAGTTCACAACAACAACAACGACGTACTGACACTCTACCAGCACCAGGTAACCGGGATAACTCGGAAAACAATCGACCACTGAGCAAATCAGCTCGTTTACGAAAAAGACGTAAAGCTGCTCAAAAAAATAAATATGTAGCTATTGATTGCGAGATGGTAGGAGTTGGTTACAACGGACAGGATGACATGCTGGCACGAGTGTCCATCGTAAATAGGCAGGGAGAAGTGCTGTTAGATAAATTTGTTAAACCGTGGATTGAGGTAATTGATTACCGGACAAGTATTTCGGGCATCAGGCCTGAGGACATCGAAAACGGTGAAGATTTTCATGTAGTTCAAAACCAGGTTGCTGAACTAATACAGGGTAATAGACAGTTATGAATTGTTTTGAAAGATTTAAAACTTAAATATATATTAAATTGTGCCTCTCCCTTTTTCTAGGCAAAATTCTAGTTGGTCATGCCATACGCAGCGACTTGGCTGTTTTATACATCAAACATCCATTCAAAAATATACGCGATACTGCCCGTTATAAGCCACTGTGCCGCCTTGTTTCTAATGGTCGAACACCAAGCCTTAAACTTCTCAGTCAAACTATTCTAGGCATGGAAATACAAATAGGAGAACATAATTCTGTGGAAGATGCCCGTGCTGCCATGAAACTTTATAATCGTTTAAGTAGCGACTGGGAAATCTATATACAGGCACAAGAAAAGCGAAAGAAATAGTACTCACTGAGAAAACTGAAATAGTACGCACTGCAAAAGGCTCATGAGAATCAACCTGCCGCCTTCATATTTTTCTACTAGTACATTTTGTACCGATGAAGTGATTTAGACTTAAGTGTCCCAAACGCACCCCACGGCAGGTCAATATTTGAAAAATGTTCAAAAACCAAAACTAAAATATAAGTATGTAACAAAATTAAAAAGAACCCAAACCAATAAAAAAAGGAATTCCCAGCAGGATTACGAAAGACTCAAATGTAAATTTCAAATATTATAACTTTCAGAGACAATAGTTTAGTACAGTTTTATTACTTCGCACCTCCGGACTTATTTTCGAATTTAGGTTGGGAAAAAATAAAAGGAAAACGTATCCTTTGATCTTAAAAGAATTTGAGCCAGTAGCCGTTTTGTACTGTATTTTATGTTAGTTACTTGTATATAACTGTACTTTCTATACAAAGAAGACATCTAACTTGTTAAAGATAATAATGAAAAATGTTACTAATTATACCATGTAATTTTCATTAAAAATGCTTTATTTTAAGAAGTCTTGTTTTACAATCGAGGTGGAAAACTGTTTTAATTTATACAAGGATTAGTTCTAAATTGGATTGGATGATTAATTAAAATTTCTACGGTGTTGATTTATTCTATAATATAAAAGCATTAAGCTTGCAATATATTGAAGAACCAACATAAAGCATATGTTGGGGGGGATTTACTTGTTTAAAACTTAACTTCTTATATTTTCAATTTCTATCTTTCGGAGTACGTCATTCCAGAATCAAGTTAAAAGTTAGGTGCAGCATAAAACATTCTACATACATTTTTGAGGAATGCTGCTGAAGTTCTAGTCCTTGCAACTGCAGATAAAAATTCAAGTCAGTTACCGTAACGTGGAACTGACTGTGGGGGAAACAAACCAACTTAAATCTCGTTTTTTAATAAGCATTAAATGTTAATTGTACGAGATTTGATGTTATAAATTTTCCTTTTTCAGCTTATCTTCATCTGCTTCTGCTTCCATATCTTCAGTATCATTTTCTTCCGGGTTTGTCGCAGATGTATTACCGGTGCAAGGTTTTTCCTCATTTTGGCAATCGGATGTGGGTAAATTTATTTCACTACTTTTTA
Organism: Anastrepha obliqua; assembly: GCF_027943255.1. Lineage (NCBI taxonomy): Eukaryota > Metazoa > Arthropoda > Insecta > Diptera > Tephritidae > Anastrepha > Anastrepha obliqua. The sequence goes on from NC_072894.1 coordinate 125,718,695, forward strand.
TGGCATCTCGGCGATCCATTAACTCCTTCCAGGGATTTTCCAGCATAGATGGGTGGAAATAAGAAGATATGTTGTTTGTTTTGTTGTTAAAAGATTTTCTCTGCAAACAAAACAAATGTTTAGTATTAAATTGTTTCACTCTAACTTTGTTTTACATACGTTGTTCCATTGCCTTGGTCCACCACCACGCCATTGCCACTCTGCCGCATCATTACTACGCGGTGTTTGCTGCAGCCATTGATTCCCATTACCTCCAACACCCCGCGGATTATTGGTCCATCCTCCGGATCGAATTCGTTGACTACTGCGTCCTCTTTGCCTATTTTGGAAAATGTTTCCCCCAGCGGTTATGTTAATGCTATTGTATTGGAGTCGCGCTGGCGTAGAACATTTCGCTGGGCCGCCCATTTCAAGTGATATGTAGTCATCTGCCTGGGATGGATATGGTTTCGTCGTTTTAGAATAAGGTGATGTATAATATCGCGACATATTAATATTCGCGTAAATCTAAAACAAAATTATAATTGACCAATTTTCACGAAAGAACACAGTGTAATGAAATAGCACATCAAAAACAACCTCAGCGAAAGGCAGCAAAAGGTCGCCGAAAAAACAATGGGCGAATTGAGTTCTTGGAAAAAAACAGACATGATAAATTTACAAGGTTTGCTCAAGGCGAATTGTTTACCATAGGTGACACCTTGCCAAAACAGTTATTTTATTTTCGCAATTTTGACAAAACATATGAACAAAACAAACAAAAGGAGAAGAAATTTTATGTTTGCTAAAATTCAGTGAATGGCTTGTTAATGTTGTGATTTGTGATACTATAACTAAATAAAGGAAGTGCCGCGTGTTAACTTGTGAAAGCACAAATTAATATAAAACCTCCAAATGCAGTTTGTTTTCGTTATAATGCGGAAGACGCCTTCGCAAGATCATCGGTATAACAGCTAATTTATTTTTCTTGCGATTTGGTGAAGTTATGTGGTCTTTGCTGCACTTTATTTGTTGCTCAAGTAAGAAAAAAACCATTTAGCTACATACTGAAGGCACCTTGTCTGGATTCGCCTTATGCTGAAAACAGTGAACACCGCACGCAGTCCCTTACCGCAGTCCCTTACCGTGCACAAAAGCTCACCCCCGAGAACAACTGCCTTCTTTTAATTACATATTTACACAATACATCGGTTTGTGTACGTATGTGTTTGGTTGTATCCACACAATATGGCCATTGATATTTTTGCTTACACACTTTTTCAAACATCCGCGTTATCAGTCACAATTTTTCATTGTTTAATAAACCAAAGCCAAAAACCAACAAATGCAAATAGTTCATTTCTCTATAATTAACATTATTCAACAGTGTTTTTAATTTATTTTAATAAAAATTATAATTTTTCTAAGTTTATTTTATAAATGATTTCGAAATGTACTGCTTGGCAACACTGTGTGGTGAGAGCAATCAGCTGAAAGGGGATTACGGGATTTTTTTAAAATCGTGAAATAAAATCTACGGTACTACGATACGGAAGGAAGGAATTTTTCATTTACATGGGGTTCTCATTAGTTTGATTGTAACAGCTGACAGGGGATTGCGTTTACGGTATTCACTGTTTTCAGCATTAGTTCAGTATAATTTAAAGTCCGCATGAATTCGCCTCGCGCGAGTAGAGCAAGAACAAAAATAGCGTGTATTTTGTTGTTGCTTTTCAAATCTGTGAAATATTTACGCGTGGTTTTGGTTGCGAAAGACCAAGAGCACAACAAAACTTTGAAAACAAAAACATTATTTGGAATTCTGCAATTTATAAGGCATACGACCCTCTCGACCTAAGCAAATCAGTTGTCCATTGTAACAGAAAAGCAAAGCAATAGCAGGTACGATATGGCGGCAAGGTGAATCGCTATGTTTTATTAGCAGGTATAAGTCCATAAAATCGTCAGGCACTTGGGCAAAAGTTCCGGTGCATTCGCTAAGCATCGGCTACAAATCAATTAAGTGCCAAATCGAAAGCGAAATTATCGAATAACACTCCAGTAATAAAGAGGAAGAGAATAGTAAGTTTTGTAAATAATTTGTGAAATATTATACAAAATTACATTTACTTTTTCTTTGTAGTTACTAAATTCCCTGCCACCAGAAGACTTTAGTGTTTACAACGCACCGGTTTTTGCATATAATTGTCATAACGAATTAGAAAAATTTCTGAAAGTTTTAGTGCGAACAATAAGCAGACCTGAATTACATTATGTTACGATGATTTATTATTATTTATTATTTATTTATGCGATGATTTGCAAAAAGTTTTCATAAATTATTGTTTCGTGAAGACGGAGCACACTTCGTCATAGTTATTTAAGATAGATTTTATGGCAATGTTTTTAGTAATGTTAATCGTCCTTTGTAATAACGTCTTAATATTCTGAAGCTTAAAAAATCGGACCTGTGTCAATTTACATGTAAGCAATAGATAATCTTCATACATAAATGTATGTCGATGCATATCTCTTAATCTCCACAACAAAAATAATCTTAACTATAATTTATTACATGTGTATGGGACACTTTTAAATACATTGCCAATATATATGCAATAAAGGTTTTCATATATTTTCCCGTATTTGATATATCTACTAATATATAATATTATATAATACAGTAGGTTCTGTTTTTATGCGGTAGATACGTTCCGCAAGAAACAGCATAAAGAAAAAACAGCATAAAAAAAGCTACTAGTTCTATAGTAAAACTATAGATACGTTTCAAATGCTAAAACCGCATAAATCTGAAATAATCGCATAAAAAAGGGCACTAGTCCCATATTATTACTATAGATACGTTCCATAGACCGCATGAATCTGAAATAATTAAATAAAATCGCATAAACAAAATATTGTATCTTTGAAAATTATATCTTTATATATCTTCCATACTTGTAGGGTTAGCATTTCTGATGCAATCTGTGATGAGTTTTTGCTTAGCTGGTTTAGAATCTTGTTTATATGTACAATTCCCCATAGGTCGACATGCATTTTGTAATTTAAAAAAAAACCGCACTATTTCAAAACCGCATAAAAAAAAGGCGCATAAAAACAGAACCTACTGTACGTAAAGAGCAAAAAGGTAAATAATTGTTTCACTTGGTTATTTTTTCAATTTATTAAGCATAACAAGGTTGTAATGAAATGTGTATATGTACATACATTATTATGAAGAAATAAAAACAAAATACAAAAATTATTATTGGGATATACAGTCGAACCTCAATAAGTCGAACTTCGATATCTCGAATCAAATTGCTTGGCAATGACGTTTAGAGTGAGAATTGTGTGTAATTTTTACTTGATAACTCGAACTTCTATTACTCGAATATCTTCATAACTCGAACAGAATATTTGGCGCCAGCTTTTGTAAGTCGAATTTCTAGGGGAATCCCCTTATTACGTGTTGCTTATTTTATAGCAAACAGATGTCAGCAGTTGGGTCGCTGCACTGTTTAAGACCACAGGTATTTTATTAGTAGTTCTTACGCGAAAATAAACTCTGTTGACTTGTCATCAAAACGTTGTTTAAAAACTTTATTTATTGACGAAAAATTTAAACTATTAAAGGAAGTAGAAATGGGTCGCGAAAAAAAGATGTAGCTGTAAAGTTTATCAAACTTGCATTTTTTCCCCCGAATATGACATCAAAATTACAACCACTCGATCAAGGTGTCATACAAAATTTAAAATGTCATTATCGTCGCAGAATTTAAAAAAATACTATAAAATGCTTTGAAGTAAACAAAAATCTTAACATTACATTAATGGACTGTGTTGATGAAATAACTAATGCATGGAATATCGATGTTAAGCCTGAAATCATCTCTAATTGTTTTAGAAAAGCCGGCTTCGGTTAATATTCTGAATGGGAGGAAGAAGATGACATTCTTTTGGTTTTTATAAGCGAACACATAAAAGAAAGGAGTAAGGAAGAAATTCAACTGCAGAATGAATATGAAGCTTGACAAAATATCAAAGGTACAGAACGTGTCACCTTTAATGATTTTATGCATGTGGATGACGATATTGTTACTTCAAAGTTTCCCACGGATGAAGATATTGTGGAGCTATTGGGATCTAAATCCGAATTTGATCATGATTGCGAAAGTGATATAGAAGATGATTTGCAAGATGATATGCTGCAACCAGTTTCAAACGAGCTAGTTGCAAATTCGTTCAAGATTTTGCGGTCATATTCAAAAACCAATGAACATACAACGGATTCTCTGTACAATGGTTTAAATAATATTGAAGCTTTTTTTGAAGATCAGAATAAAAAATCCTCTCGTCAATCCCAAATAACTGACTTTTTTACTTTAAGGGAATGAAAGCTATACATCTATTCATACAATGTTATTAATTATGTATATATAATTTTAAAATATACACATACAATATTATATAGCAACTATACATAATTTGAAGCATGTACTGTTTTATCAATAAAATTGTTTTCTAACCCTTGAGTTTTATGGATTGTTTTATTTTTCCATCAGCTTTTATTTTGTTTATGGATTTTTATGTATGTATGTACATATGTATATTATATTTGATGACTCGAAATCTTGATAGCTCGATTTTTTTTGCGGCATGTCATAGTTCGAGTTATCGAAGTTCGACTGTATCTCATGGAAAGTAAAACATTTTAATATTAAAGGTTTAAATTGTAGTTGAAGTATGGGTGGAAATTTAATATTGTTTTTTCACATCATCGCATCGAATGAAACATTAAAATATAAAGCGCGGCTTTTTGTTAGCGTTACAAATCCAAAGCTTACAGCCAACAATAAAGTCAAAGTGCAAGTTGCCATAAAAGGAAAGAGGAAGCTCAACGTTCAATTTTCACCAGGAGCATATTGAAAGAAAGTAATTTCAATTGGCGAGCACATAAATACGAGTAATTGAATATTTATTGAAAATAAGTGTAATCGTGTGCTCTCAAATCATGTACGTTTTTGATGAATAAATCTTGTATCCTAAAATATTCCCAACAAAATATAAACGTTTCTCCCTTTTTCTTTTCGCACCTTCCATTTCAGTTGATGAGTTCTTGCACCTCATTGAAAGTTACTTTATTGGACAAGTTCGTCGCTTCGTTTAGTTTGGGAAAACTCATGGTTTAAATTGAATTGTCTATATATTTACAATTTAAATTTCTCTTTTTTACTTAAAAAAAATACCTACTACATCACCATCTACATTAAGCAACCGTTAGTGATATGATTGTATTTATTTAATTAATAAGCAATTTTAAGCAGCCCGCTTAATTTTAACTAAAATGAATTTAACAATGTGTAATTGAATTTGACAGTAGTCTCATAAGAAATATAACATAACGTCTAATTGAAAAAAATGTTACCAATTTTAATTTGTTTGTTTCTATTTTTTTGCAATATAACCGGACTGATTGTCAATCACACCTTACTTAATACATCTTGGTTCTAATATAGGCGAATTAAAGAGAAAGCCGCAATAGGATTGAAATTATTATTATTTTCTTTTTATCAGGTTTCTAGGTAGGTAAACACTTAATCACTCACACATTTTGACAGTCTAGAGGCAAAAAGCAAAGAAATTTTATAATAAACAAAATTTATTTTCATTTCACTTACCAGCTCCCTCAACGACCTTTGAGTTGCATTTCGTTTTAATGCTGCAAGGAGCAGTAGCTATTGCTTTGTTAAACTTTGAAGAATGATCAAGTAATCCTTCTTCAAAGCCAGACAGCAATCTAAATTTCATTATATTAACTGAGAAAGCTCAATATGTCTAAAGTGAGAATTTTCACCATTTTCAACACACCGAGTTTTTCACAAACGTAATCAAAACCCTTTCAGCAGTATTAACTGTGTAAGCTAAATTGCATGTGCGAGAACACCGAACTCAATGAGCTTAATTTCCCTAGTTAATTGATCTGTTTGAACTAGTGGTGGGACTATTCGAATAAAAATTATTCGAATAATAAAATCTTTTATTCGAGAGGTATTCGTAATTCGAATAATATATATTCGAATTTTTTATTCGTTTATTCGAATAATGCTATTCGAATACCTCACTATTCGAATACCACCTCACTATTCAAATACCTTACTATTCGAATACATCACTATTCGAATACTTCACTATTCGAATATTTTTGGTAAATATTAACTTAGATTAGCGGACTACTAATCGGTTTCTGTACAAGTGCATGTACCTATGTATGCAAATTCAAAAACCACGCAAAGGCTTATATTAAATGAAAATACTATCTACTTTTTATTGTAAGGTATTCGAATAGTAAGGTATTGGAATAACGAACTATTCGAATTATTTGAAATGAATAGTATTATTCGTTTTATTCGAATAATGTTTATTCGAATATTATTCGAAAATAATCCCACTCCTAGTTTGATCATAGTCTAAGGCTAGGAATAATTGCAGAGCTTTCTTGGCCTTCGGTAATGTAAGATTTTCGCTCGATCTGACAGTTTTATTCTTAGTAATGTAACTTAAAAACTGTAACTTCTCATTAAGAAATTGAAATTTTATTTCAGTCCCTTTTCAGCAGCTAACTTCAATACCAACGAACAACAACAATACCCTTTTCAGCTGCTCTAGAGCTATTTCCTCAGCTTTTCACTGCTTTTGCACCGATTCTCCATATAAGCGATTATTGTTTCATCTCAAACTTTTAGAACTACGTAACAATAACGGCAAAACACAACTGGCAAATTACACGTCCAAAAAATAATTCGTGAAATTAAAATTGGCCGCTATAAATTACTAGCGTTGTGTTTTTACGGGGACTCTCTCATCTATAGACACATGTAAAAATTCATTGATTAAATCTAAGTAGTGAATTCTTCTGCTTTTTTGAGTCTTTCAAACGCGTCACAATTAAAGTCATGAGAAGCTGTAGTGTCTAGTAGAGCAATGTTCTACGGCCAAATAATTCTCACCAATCAGCAATCGTATATGTTATACATATTCAAAAAGTAGAACGAAGTGGCATCACTCACAATTATAATTGTCAAAACACACCTCTGTAAATTCACCACAAACCAATAACAATTTGACATTTGCGACGTGAACGAGAATGAAATCTTAATCCATTTGACTTGTTTGACAGTCTTTGTTTTGTCTCGTAGTGGTGAAGTTATTTTTAAAATAATTTTTATTATTGGTGGCCATAAGGAAAAAAATAACACAAAAGGAAGGGATAAAGATGAAATTTGTGCCGGGAAGCGTTCTCCTTAATACATAGATCTGCCAAAACCAAGCAATCTGCCAAAATAAGTATGCAATTCATACATAGTTCGTATGAAATTAAGTGAAAATTTGGGCTTGTGAATTGGAATATAAGCAAAACTACAATAAGAAATCCGACGAAGTATATTTAATTGGAAATTGAAGTGAAGTAAATGTGCTTAAATTAGTGGTATTTACGGTGGTTGTGAAAATTTTGTGTGCGTGAGCGAACCGAGTTCATCGGTCCAACGAATTCGGTAATTCCTCATTTTATATACATATGTATGTACAACTTTAACTTCGTTTAACTGATGCACATCAGCACAAAAACGCCAGACAGCATTTTGCGAGATACACAAAGGCGCTGCACTCAGTATATATATTTGTTTGTGTGTATGTATATGTCTGCTGCTTGGTGTGGTGTATGCAAAGGCCGGCGTTTTCTGTATCAGAAACAAAGAATATGTACAATTGCACTGCGCCAATTTGGATCGAAGTTCTGGAAAGGATTTTTTATGACACTTAATAACTTTTTGACGTAGTAAAATATGAAAAATAAAAAACAAATAGTGCATGTAATTTTCTAAAATTGGGTGTATCTGTCTTTTGCATTCATACTATGAATATATTGAATCAGGTATTCTGTCAAAATATACATATATACATACATATGTATAATAATTGGTAGCTTTTTAAAATAGGAAAAGGGATATTTATTCGGGAGAATTAATGCTTCGATTAAGGGGTTTACACCCTGTTTATGAATACGCCCTTCCCATTTGTACCTCCTTTTCTTATTTGACACTTGCTCTAACGAACTTGAAGAAACCAAATCAAAATTCATGTTGCGTGAAAAGTCCAACAAATCTCATTGGAAATTGTGTTAAAAATTATATAAAAATAATATAAAAACTTAAAATTTTTTTAAAAAGTTCGATTGGTGAAAAATTGGCAAAAACTAAATAGTTATCTTTAAAAAATTCTGTAAATACAAGCATACTAAATTCGATACATATTTTTTATGAAGTGATTAAATTAAAAAAAAAAAATACCTGTGCAAAATCTAGGGATCGTCATAACTCTAGGAGCGACAACAATAGCCTGTTATCTACTTACTATTTTTCCAATCCAAATCCAAAGTTATTTAAATCGTTTCTCTTCGTAATTCCGACACAAATGTTTGTAGCTTGCAGTCTCGGCGGACCAATCAGTAGTCATCGTCACTTTAGCAGAATCTTCGTAGAAGAACATCACAAGGTGTCCGCTCGTCCGATATAGCGAGGCAGTGACCAACGTATAAATACTTCCACACTTGCTTTCTTCAACGGTAAATTTTGGATCTGTTCAACGAACTGAAAGAGCAACTGTCAAGTTGCCCCGAGAAGACCCGTGCACTCTGCCGCACTGTCCAGACGACAGTGTGGGGTGCTGTTGTATCCTCATTGAACGCAGCGCTTGGCGGGGGTGGCGGTGGTGCAGTCACTTCATCAGTGGATAGCAGTGGCGGCTCCGGCGTTTCCGGACCAGGACCCGGTGGCGGTGCGGGCGTCAGCCGCTTAGCATCTATAATGGGCGCCGTCAGTTCACGTCACATTTCTACCAGTGATGTACTGGTAGAGGAAGGCGGAGGTGCTGGTGGTGGTCATGGTAATAGTCATGATCACGGCAATGGCAATTGTTCAATTACACATAAGAATGGAATAACCACAGCAACTGGTGGTTTTCTACAGAAACAAGATTTACATTATGACATTGGCTCGAGTTCTCAGTATCACCACGTACGCCAACCGAGTGTACGCAGTCGAAGTCAACAGCCGATGCCCACCACGGAAGAGCTTGATCGGCGATTCGCAAAAGTTTTGGTAAGTCATAACTTTATATATACATATATATATATATATATATATTTTTTTTTTTATTGTTTTACATTGCGACTAGTTACAAAGAAAGATTTTATTAACTAACGAGCAATTTGTATAGAATTTAGAAAATAAGGTATATACAACAATTAACGCTAAGGTGTGGTTAGTACATTAAGTCTTTGGGCTTTCTGCGTTTCAGTCTTCTTCTCCAATTAGCTGGATTAGCGAGAATAGTGGCCTCCGTATTGACGTGGTTTTTTAACCTTTCATCATGGGCTTTTGCTATCTTTTTTATCGTGTCTGCCACCGAGTCAATATTTAGGTCGCGTTCAAGATCGGAGCTACGGATATACCACGGAGCACCGACTGCACATTTAATAATTTTGTTTTGGAGCCTTTGTATAGATTGAATGTTACTTCGGCTGGAGCAGCCCCATAACTGTGCGCCGTAGGACCATACAGGCTTCAGAATTTGTTTATATACAATCATTTTATTATTGGTGGATAGTGCTGATTCCTTTCCCATAAGCCAATACATGTTTCTGTATTTTAATTCCATTTCTTCTTTCTTTTTCTTTACATGGGCTTTCCATCTTAGCTTGGCGTCTAAAGTCATGCCCAGATACTTTGCAGTATTTGAGTATGGAACCTGTCTACCATTTAAATATATTGGAACATATTTGATTTTGTTTTGGGTGAAATTTATATGCACAGACTTGCTTTCATTTAATTTAATATGCCATTTATTGGTCCAGTCATATATTTCATTTAACTTTATATGAGAATGTTTTGTACAAGCATAAATAAATACTTCGACATTTATTAATATTTCTTATAAGGGTTCTTAATTAGAGGTATGTCTAGCAATTTAAATAATTTAAAAGTAAACTTGAATTAATCTTTGTTGGATTTTTAGAAAGTAAAAAGCGATTAGAAATACTTTTGCAAATTTCTTTATCTTCATTCCCATGACAGCCGGTTTTACGTGCCGGAACGACATGGGGGTTTTCCATTCCCGACCAGGGGCTACTGCCCCAGTGAATTTTAAGTCAATTGGCTGGCCGAGGTGCTTAAATCATGCTCAGCAAGTAGTTCCCGTTCAGGTGCTACAGGCCTTTATTGGACGCTAAGTCGGCTTCTAGGCACGTCGGGACATGTATGCTATGAACTTTTAGCATAAAATATTCACCAGAAATTTTTAGGAATTTTTGTTGAAGTGCAGTCCTATGCCTGATTTAAATTCAAAGTTACATGCATGCATTTTCTCCATTGAACGAATGAAGGAGAATGCGCAACACCATAAACAGAAGTCAAGTATAAAGAGTTTGGTGGGTATCTGTGCCTTTCGACTAAGCTTCAGCGCTTAGCATCTCTGTGTATGACGGAGATATTCAGACAATAAAGTAAGCTGTAGTACAACCGCTCTCGAAGGAAACTCAGAGAGAGAACTCTACACTGGTATACCGTTAACTTGAAGACACTTGAAGGCATAGGCGTTGGAATGAATGAAGGAATTACCATTCCGAGCACTAGTCGGGTGGCACTCAAAGCGTTGTTGTTGTTGTAGCAGTATCTTCGCCCTGTCAGTGTAGTGTAAATTACCGGTCGTCTTCGTCTAGCTCATCTAACGGTAGGCCCAGGAAACTGGCAGTTTCGACGGGTTGGGTCCAGAGGGAGAGAGGTGTTAGATGAGTGGGTTTGATGGGGCATGTGAAGAGGTGGTTAGTGTCGTGCGGGGTACCTTCACATGCAGGACATATGTTTAGTATGTCGGGGTCGATTCTGGATAGGTAGGAGTTTAACCTGCTACAATATCCAGAACGTAGTTGTGCCAAGATATGTGGCCACGTGTTGCTCCCGCCCACAGGCGGTCACCGCCTCTACGGCGACACTGCCCTCAGTGCCGGCACATCACACTGCCGCCACTAACAACACCTCAAAGCGTTGTCATCCTGTGTGGTTAAGTCTTAGTACTTGAATGCATCGATAAAATTAATTTGCTTGGAATGCACTATAGTTGATGTATGGTTTAGAGAGGCAGCGAGCACGTTATTAAGAGGGCCCGACTCTGTTTTTGCCTTGGGATAAAACACTCCATCCAGGAGATGCCTAGAAGGGAAGAGCTCACTCTACGACACGTCAGCTGATACTCCACTGTGTGGCTACGTCAGGTGGAGTCCTTACTTGGGGATTATAATCAATCATTCTCACAGGTCACACCTTGAATATGATACCATAGCGGGACATCACGTTCCGATACGGCCGGAAGAACGGCACTTACGCTCAGCTCAACCCAGCTCCATTTTAGGTTTATTGAGAGAGCTCGGTTTGAATGCGGTACTGCGACGAGTAAAGTTTACAAAAGACCGTGAGGCTGAAGTGTAAACCTCATTTTCATTCATTTATTCACAGAAACAGAAAAAGTTGCAAATTTTTATGAAAACTTCTTGAATTTTTTTAAATTTTGTATAAAGTTTAAAACTTTGTGTTTTATGGTTTTTGTTGTAAAATGAACTAAACGCATTTTTATAAAAAAAGACAGTAAAAAATGTAAAGAAAATGCCGAATCTTTATAATATGTATGTCGCGTTGCTAGTATTTTGACCACCACTGCACATTTTTTAAGTTTGTTAAATGGGCAAACTAAACTGATTGTATGGAAAACTAATTTTAATCTATGAAACAATACAGCGATTTCCTACAAAATATAGCTGAACGGCAACAAAAAATTTTAAAAAGTGCGTACGTGCCTTTATATGTAGATGCTTACAATTACTAACCTGGATTTCGCACTTGTTAGAATTACATATGTAAATCACTTTTATGCCCTATGAAATTTAACAGCTCTCAAACTACTTTAGAATACTAAATATGGACTATTTAATCGACAGGCATGTATCGATAATTTTTGTTATTGCCAAATACTAAGCATAAACTGCTGCAACATCTTCCTTTAAGAAATCCAATGGAGTTTTCCTGCAATTTAAAAATCAACCTCATTTACTTCAACTACTTGCTTTTGCACGATGCATTTTTTTAAGGATTTTTTTTATTTCTTTACGAATATAAATAATACTTTGTGCATTCCGCTCGTCGCTTAAGTAGGGAAGGAAACAAAAAATTTTGAACATGCTTTATTTCGGTCACATACATATTCGTCAAAAAGAAATACATGCTGGCATTTGGTTAATCAGATATAGGTATGTACACATGTGTGTGTGTCTGCTTGCTCCGTTGTATTAAATTCTTCTTACATGGGGACAGTTCGAGTTTTGAATGCATGACAATATTTACAATTGTCAGATTAGGTGGTTGCCTCTGTCTGGGCTCGATTTGATATCTGCGCTGTGATAAAATGAAAATGTTTTTTGAAAAGTATACCTTCTATTATAAGTGCAAAGTTACATATATAAGAACATATGAAATAAAGAGATATCGTTTTAAGGGGAAAAACTAAGGAAACTACCTATCGGGTAGGTTCTGTAATTTTGTGAGTGAAATTCCAAGTTAATTTCATTGAAATTAAAAACTTTAAAATATTTCAGAAATCGTAGGAATATCGAATATTTGAAAGTTAATGAGTTTTTCTTGAAATTCCAATCGGATTTGCATACACATCACTTATGTACAGGGGCTCAATAAAGAACTCGGACAAACCTTAGTTAAAACTTTGTATAAAAAACACTGCTAAAATAAAGGCAATTTGAAACAATATTTTTCGATTTCTAAATGCTTTATTTATATAATTTAAGAATTAACAAAAACATAAGATAAGTCGTGTGCACTTCTTTTACAATAACGAAAAACTTTCAAAATGAGGAGAATTCACACCAAAAAAGAACTCGGACATGGAAATTAATTTTACTTTAAAAGCCAATAAAAATAAAAATTAATATTTTGTGGGAAACCCTTTGGATTTAATAACAGCATTTAGTCGTTTCGGCATTGACTCCACCAAATTTCTGCAAACGGAAGGATCAATTTTAGCCCATTCGTCCTTAAGAGCAGCTTCGAGGTCCTTTTTGTTTGAAATTTTGTGATTTTTGAGTTTATTCTCCAAATGCGCCCATAAATGCTCAATGACGTTTATATCAGGGGACTGCGGTGGAGTTTCGAGCACTTCCGGGCAGTTATACATCAACTACAAGCGAACATCAAGCGCCTTATGCTTGGGGTCATTGTCTGGGTAAAAATAAAATTGTTCCTTTATACCCAATTTTTCAGCACTTTGAATTAAATTTCGTTTTAAAATTGAAAGATATTGCTTGTGATCCATTATGCCATCAACAAAACAAAGATTTCCGGGTCCGGAGGCGGACATACATCCCCAAACCATCACTGAACCGCCACCGTGTTTAACAGTGGCACGCAGGTTTTTCTCTTTCAGCTCCTCATTTGGCTTCCTCCATACATACGACTGCCCATCTGATCTGAATATGTTGTATTTGCTTTCGTCGCAAAATATCACATCTTTCCAGAGTTCAATGTCCTTATTTTTATAGGTTTTTGCAAAATTAATTCGTTTGTTTTTATTTTCCTTACTAATGTAGGGTTTTTTTCTTGCGACTCTGCCATTGAGGTTGTTTTTTCTTAGAACTAATCGCAAAGTTTCTGGATTGCAGTCAATTTCAAGATGTTCTTTAACTTGTGTTGTAAGTTTAGGAGCACTTAAATGAGGATTTGCTCTGACTTGGTTTACTATCCACCGCTCGTTAGCGTCCGTAAAAAGCTTTGGCCGTCCTGTTTTCACTTTGTTTTCTGCAGATTTTGTTTCTTTAAAGCGTTTTATGGTGTCACATACAATTGATCGTGGTCGATTTACAAGTTTGCCGATTTCACGCATGGTTTTTCCACTTTTATGTTGCTCAATAATTATTTTTCGCACTTCTACCGAAGTTTGGCCACGTTGTCGACTCATTTTACAAAAAAGAAAAATGAAAATGCGTACTTGACACAATTTTCTTGACACAATTTACTTCCAAAACTGTCGATCGTTCCTAAATTAACTGTATATAATTTAAAAAATGGGATCCCCCCATTTAAACTGTCAGAAATTACGAAGTGATGCCAGATGTCCGAGTTCTTTTTTGGCGTGAATTCTCCTCATTTTGAAAGTTTTTTGTTATTGTAAAAGAAGTGCACACGACTTATCTTATGTTTTTGTTATTTCTTAAATTATATAAATAAAGCATTTAGAAATCGAAAAATATTGTTTCAAATTGCCTTTATTTTAGCAGTGTTTTTTATACAAAGTTTTAACTAAGGTTTGTCCGAGTTCTTTATTGAGCCACTGTATGTGAAACAAGAGTAAATTATAAAGGGCTTTCCAATAAGAGGTGTTATTTTGATATTCAAAGAAAACTGCTATTTTTTAATATAAATGATGGGATGTTTATTTCGTTATAAAGAAATAGTGAAAAATAACATCACCGTTAATAGTGAAATATAACATCAGGCAAATGACGACGACCATGCTTACAGGACAATATCCTTTTCATGAAATTTTCCATAACCGAATTGCAAAGTGGCTGCCCTATGTCCTCGATAACCTCACGAATTCCATCTTTGAGGCCTTGAATAGACCCTGGGCTGTTGGCGTAGACCTTCTCTTTCACGTGGCTCCAAAGAAAAAAGGCACAAGGTATTAAGTCACAAGATCTCGGTGGCCAATTGTGATCACGTCCCCAGTCTGGTATACCGATCAGTGAAAAGGCAGATCAAATGGCAAAAGAGGCAGCAGAAAATGGCACTACCATCGAAGTAGAAAACACTGTTGAAGAAGCTTTGGTTCGCAGTAACATTTTCTCTGAATAGTACGATGGATTTATGTCCCCTGCAATTAATCGGCCTAAACTTTTTGCAAAAATTTTCACAAAGGTATCAGCAAAGGTATCAAAAATTGTAAGTTCGATGTTAAAGATATAAAACTGATCAACAAACTATTGGCTGACCATGCCCTCGACGGCAGTTACTTACACATGATTCGTGCCCTTCGATTCAAAGCTATGTGAGTGCCAAGAGGTAAACTCTTATACACACCAAGTTTTTCATTTTGTCAGACTTTAGATAACTATAAAGACTTTAAATCAGTATTGCCACATGCAAATGAAAAGTACATAATAAATTTGCTTTCGTTTATTAAAGAAACTAACAATCAGTTTTAGCATTGCCTTAACCACTGTCTTGAGAATTTTCATCCCACCATTTAAATAACAGTAAAAAAAGAATGTTAAAAAAAATTGAGTTATCCGATCGACCCGGATTTGTACCCGGCGAAGGACTGCCACTCCAGCAGCATTTACTATACCTGTGCGTGAATCTTCTATAACAACAACAGCAATAAACTCAAACACTAAAATGCACAATTATATTTAAATTTGAATAAACAGGAGAAGCAGGGGAACGGAATGAGAAAGTGTGGGCGATAACAGACTGTTATCCAGCCCTCAGCGAATTCGACAGAATCAGTTGATAGGCTGACGTAACTGGGTCACGAAGCGGTTTGTTTACGAAAAAACTAAAATTGTGTTATACGAAAAAACCAACACAGTCCGCACTCATGGCGCTTCGTTGTCATCTGAACAGCGACTGATTGACGAGTGTGTGAATACATGTAAAATGATCGTGCAGAACTCAGTTGGCGAATCCCCACGTCGCAGCCGAAGTCCCTCTCACATTTTAATATTTTGCCATAGTTATTGGCCAAACCTTGTAAATCTGTCATCCTTATAGGAGTACAAAAGTATGAATTAAGAAATACTGGTGATTTTAGGTTTAAGTTTACCAAAGCAAAAAAGAGACTAGATGTACAGCATTTAAGCTGGGTGCGGAGGAAAAGGTGTGTTAGATGGTTGGGTTTAAGAGGGCAATTGAAGCGGTGTTTAGTGTCGTATGGGATAGCTTCACATGCCGAACGGCGGAAATTTCTCATCTATTTGGAATGTGGATTCTTTTTTATTAACTAACGGGCAATGCGTTTAGAAAATTTCAAGAGGAAATTTTGCGAATGAATGCGTATGTATATTGAGTGCTTCTTCACTATTGAATTTTTTGCATTTTGGAAAATTAGTATTATATGGAAATGATGACAGGCGGGCGAATGGATGAAAGGACAGTAAGGTAGCACTCGGATTGTGTTTATAAATATAGCAAAATCTGTAAAAAGTTTAACCCTAAATGCACGCTTTTAATATCTCGAGTTGGTTAATACTCCCGTTGGTGGAGTTATATAAAAGCCTAAGGAGAAGTTGATATTTGGCTATAAAATTTTGATTGATAGCAAACTTATTTTGGAATGCACAAAAAAGTGCTCATTCGAAAGACTGCTGGTTCTACATAACAGATTTCCTGACCAACGGCTGCAGGTCTAATAAACTAACCCTGTCTGTTTAGTGTAGTGTATTTCAACTCTCGTCTTTCGTCACCGGAACATCTCTATGCGGCTAGGCTGCTCTAAACACTTCTGATTAGGACGGGTATCGAGCCTAACCCTGGACCGGACGTCTATTTCTTCTGCGTTTGCCAAAGAATTTCCATCCGAACTCAATTTCGATTAGATGTAATATTTGCTAGCGATGGAACCACATTAAGACCTATTCAGTGCTTAATATTTATGGGGAGTGAACCATAGGCCCCACACATGCGTCCTCATGTTGCTCTCGCGAACAGGCGCCTCATCCTCTACGGTTTATACTTCGAGCAACGCGTCGGTGCCTTCCCAAAGCAGCCAAAATTGAATATCCACAGTTACCTGGAGCTCAACAGAGCAGCATAAATCTCCATTTATATCCATTTTGATATCAAAAATGAAAACTAAAAATATGAATAGCGTTCTAAAGTTAAATGCTTTTGAATAATTTCTAAAAGAATGAGCGACTGTCACTTATTACTTAATGGCGCTCTTTTTTCTTCATCTCTTTTGTCTGAATTCCCCATAAAAGTTGTCTAGCGGAAAAAATATTCATATGGCGGTTTGCAATTTAAAAAAGAAAAATAATATGTGACAGATGTGGAAGAGATTTGCACACTGTACTTGAACGTAATTTTTAATCTTTAAACTTTCCATATTTACAAGTACATATATTGTTTATGTATAAGTACATATGTATGTATCTGTAGTGTTATGCCCAAAATTTATTCAAATCTTTATTTACTGAACGTCTTAATACTTTAGTCGATTTCTGAGTAAAGTGAAATAAATCAAGTGTTAAATTTGTTTAGGTACTTATTTATAGTTAACAAGCGAATACTCCCTGTAGCGAATTTAACAATATCAAGATTAGCATAGGACTAATCCGCATAGAGTCAGTATCGCTCCGCGCTTTTAATTGCATTCTCTGTAACTAGTTTTGTGCTGGTCCTAATTAAACACATCATAAACTTCTACTAACAAACTATTTGACTGCAATCACTCTACACACTAGTTTGTGGTCACTTACAATGTGATTCAAACCGCTATTTGCTCATATATGTTCAAATTTTTTCTACAGGGCTTAAGACTCATTGTATTTGTACTCGGCAAGCTTATAAAAACAAATGCTGATCTCATCGCTTCCCAGGCTTACGCGTTTACTCAGCAGATTAATGGAGGCCAAGCAATTTGTGGAGCTCGAAAAATCAAATGCGAAAATGTATACGAAATATACTTCCATATGCATATGACTATGTATTTATGTGATAAGAAAACTGGGTGGGTAGCTGCTTCCAGATCAAGAATGAATGCTAGGCTGTTTACGAAATAAATATATTTGATTTTCAGCAGAATCTTTGAATGAAAAATTTACTACAGACATAATCCACTATCATAGAGCAAACCACTGTGGCTATGCACATACATACATACATAAGCACAGATATACATACGTGCGTAAACCATTTCACTTTCATTTTGCTCTTTGTGAGCGTTGCTAATCGGCAATCGAATATTTGTGTGCTCCGAATTATTGTACCATGGCGCAGCAACTAGCGAACCGAATTCAAAAGTGCTGATTGCAATTTAGGTACATAATTTATATTTAATTTTCGTGTTAAAGGCAGTATCGGGTGCTTTATCCAGCGTAATTTGCCATATAAAGTTTATAAATCCCTTTACGCCGTTCAATATGACAGGGGTGACCATTTCGTAATGATCCGCCAACATCAAAACGTCTTTCATAAAGTAGTTAATGAACTGTCAAAAGTTTCAAAATAATTAAAATTGCTATTGAAATTCTTAGGCGCTGGTAGCAAGATTCGGAGTCCTTACTTAAATTTTCGGGCGTAATAATCGACAATTTCGGCCGCCGTAGCCGAATGGGTTGCGGAAGTGTGTAGGTTCGAATCTCCGTGCATGAAACAGCAAAATGATGGAAACCATTTTTTTCTAATAGTCGTCGCCCCTCGGCAGGCAATGGCAAACCTCCGAGTGTATTTCTGCCATGAAAAAGCTTCTCATAAAAACCATTTGTCGTTCGGAGTCGGCTTAAATCTGTAGGTATCTCTATTTCTGGAACAACATCACAAACCATAAATAGGAGGAGGAGCTCGGCCAAACACCGAAAAATGGTGTTAGCGCGAAGTGTTTATTTATTTATTTTTAATAATCGTCCCACCAAATATGTAGGCTGAGTGTGCTACAGGTATAGTGAATGTTCCTATACAAGTGTGATAAAGTAGCAGACGAAGTCTCAAAAATCGCGCAGACAAATCAATCGATTCTGATCGATTGTTGATTTGATTGCCAAATTCCCCTGCTCGTTTGCTCTTGCCTTGTTTAATTGTTTTACATTCCTATTAAAATTTGTATACTCAATCCGCCTTATTGAAGACGCAAATTACATGTAAATATTGTTTTCGACCTACCGCAGTCACCTTGGATGAATTCACCTTGGGCCGAAACTTACATGACTGAACTCTGCAGAAATTTGGAGGAAATTATCTACCGTGATGGAACTCATTTTTGGTTTAAGGGCTTTATGACTACAACAACGCTTATATTGGACTGCTAAAATCCCCTTGAGCTATAAGTGGTGGTGAAGTGAGGTTAGGTTATCCGGCTGGCATTAAGCCACGCATAGAGCTTTTGGCTAATAGCAGTATCAGATGGAGACTGACCTCTTTTAAGTTGTAAAGTACACATCAAGTAGAATGTCAACGCGTTTCGAAAACCTAAGCAGCGCTGGAAGATCCATTTTTGAGATATTCTCCATACCCTCAAACTGTGGTGCTCCCAGGCATTTCGAGGGCCTTGCATTCCGGTTACCACAGACTTTTATGGCTCATATTTCCATCTAGAGAAGACTGGGAAATGGTTTAGTATTTTACGAAAATGGAGCCAGTATATATACTAACGGTTCCAAACCCTACGATCAAATGGGAGGCGACGTTTATTCGGATACTAAAGGCATCCGCTTACCTGATCATTGCAGCGTATTCAAAGCTGAAGTTTTAGCGATTAAAGAAAGCCTTTTAGCGCTAAATTAAGACCCAGTTACAGTCAGAAATATCTACATATATTCTGATAGTCAGGCAGCTTTGAAACCGTTCTAATCATGGAAACATTCTTCAAAAACAGCGCAGTTTTTTTCTATAACTCTACTCTGGGTGCCGGGCCGTAGTAACGTTGAGTGTAAATATAAGGCGTATGAGTTATCTAGACTGAACACTACGCTCCAAATTACTCAAGACAAAGTTGATACGTCTATACCCTTGGAAACATGTAAGCTGTAAATAGATATATACACCTTAAGTATTGACAACTATCGCTGGATACATTATATACCTTTAGCATTAGTAGACAGACGTGGCCAGAATGGAATATGGGTCGCACTAACCGCCTACTAGGAATAGGAAAGACTTAAAAATATTACTAGGAGTCCTATCTGGGCACTGTCTCATACGATGGTATGCCAGTAGAATTGGGATTTCGACTTTTGCAGCGGCTGTCAGGATATAGAAGAGGTAGAGACAGTTGAGTACCTTCTATGCGGCTGCATGGCTCTGTGTAGAAGAAGGTTGAATTTGCTCGGAATCGCTTTTCTGTACAATATCGTGTATATTGCGTTTATAAAATTAGCGAGACTAGCTAGATTTATAAAGTCCACAGGATGGTTTAAAGAGGACCAAGTGGAGTAAGGGGGACAGTTCCGGTGGTATCACAAGACGCCTTCTTCAAGGACGTTCACTTAGTGACTATATTCAGCCTAAAACTTAATGATCATTATTTTAAATTTAATTAAAAAAAGTAGTTTAGAAAGCCTCTTTCTTATGAAACGATTGTGTTGCAATGTGTGTGAGCGATTTATTTTTTGAAGTTATAAATTACAACGCTGTGCTTAGTTAGTTTTCGATTTTGTTGTTAACAAGTAATCAAGAAATTATCTGTAGGAAAAAAGTTTCCTTCAGAGATAACTATCTGCGTGTCGGAACTAAAATATCGCCGATGGCAATATATTAGTTTTGAAAGCAACGTGATAAAATATCAATATCGCAATTGCATTTCTAAGCGGTATCGAATTTCATATAAAAATTTAACATACGTTTATGGAATATATTTCAGTCCCATAACACATCTATTATTCGGTGTTGTCCCTACTGAGAAACCCTTTATTTTGTAAATACTACATGGGTTAATCACTTCTTTCCAATGCATAAATCATTAGTGACTGTGAAGCATATCAAAAGCTGCGATGTTGGCTCTGTGAACCATTGAAAATTAAGTTCCAGATCTATTATGAAATGCTTTCCCAGCTGGTGCACATCGAATTTCATGCTTTATCGAATAAATTATGCAGTGCACAGTGGCACAAATTTTGGGAAATACAGTGTACTCTCTCTTAATTGGACACTAAGGGGCTGAAAATTTGTCCGCTTATGTGAAAAGTGTAAACAAAGTTAGAAATATGTTATGGGAGGGTTAATGTGTTATGGGAAGATTATCCGCTCTAGAGGAAAAAAATTAAAAAATTTATGGTATGTACTAGAAAAAGAGTCCTCTTATGGTGTCCGTTAGGAGAGAGTACACTGTATCTGTAAAAGTAATGGAATTTGAAGTGTATATATCAACATTTATGGTGATCAACATTTCTGGTGAAAATAAATGTAAGCATTTGCTTCCAAGATATTTACACCATTTCGAATATAGTCTTCAAAAACTATATAGGCCTGTTTAATGTAGTAGATAGATATGTATTTGTGGTCGAATGACATTGTAGCTTAAGTCGAAATTAAATTTTACATAATTCGTTTCTGAAAAGTAAGTAATGATTAAGGATAATGACTAAAAAATTAAAAAAAAATTATGCAAAAGGTTTAGTGTTTAGGTCGCTATTAAAAAATTAGAATTTTTAAACTCGAATGGTGTGCATTTCTTAATTAAATTTTTTTAATATATACCTCAAATTTGTTGCTTAAAACAACGTTATTTTTCACTCACTTAAAAAAAAAAACGTAAAACCGTCACATACATGAGGAGCTCTCTTTAAACTTTGCAGTGACATATGTTTTGGGAAAAATGTATAGCTGTTACAATTTTCCTAAAAAAAAATAGACATATTTATATTTCGCCATTTTTAGAATAATAAGATATTCAATTGAGTGAGCTGCATCATTATTTTAGTTTTTCATAGAAATCAACTTACTTTTTCTATTTACGACTTTAATAAATATTTACTAAGAAATTTGTCTTCCTCGCTTCAACGGCCTTATATTCGAGCTGCCATAGTCGGCGTTTGAGATTTCTTTACAACAACAAACTTTTCTATTATTTAATTGCTGTCATGAATTTTATTTTCTTTAGTATTTCTGACTTTCTATTCTAAGATACCGAGATACCAGCTCTGATTATGTTGCAAAGAATATTTTAACGAAATTCGTTAACGCGCCAGCTGATTTATGTTGACGTTCATTTTCAGTGCTTATTCGTATTTACTCGGAGATCTACACCTTTATCTTTTTACTTTGTGCTTCAGAGATCATAAAATGTACCTCAGATTAGTCAATTTTATATTTCCGGAATGGGCTTCAGATTAGTTAATTTTACTACAAATTAGTCTATTACTCTTCAAGACCTTTAGATACTGTTGTGATCTGATACAGTGAACACATTTTCGCCAAAAAAAGGACTCACTTTTTCTTTAAGTAGATAATTAATAATAATGAAGGTACAGGATAATCGCGTAATTTGTCAGATTAACAGGAGGCGAAAGTCAAACATCTCTTACATAAAGCATGTAGGATGATATTATAACCAGATACAAATAATGATTGGTAATATCGATATTCTCAAAAAAGAAGGCAGAGTCCTTACAATGGAAGAAGTTAATTTTAATGTTAAATGGGTTGCGCAGGTCTGGTATTCAGTTTAAGGGGTTAGGTGGGTTTGAAAATTTCAAAAAATCGTTTTTTTTGTCTCATTAAATAGTACAGTATGTTTAAAATACTCTCCTAAAATTTTAAGTCAATCCGAGTAAAATTCTAGGAGATAGACCCTTCAGAAGTTCCGCCCATTAGGCCACGTCAGTTGAGCGCTTCGCTCGTATATGTGTTTATCTCAAAACTCCATTTTTTAAGTCGGTGGACACGATATCTCGAAAAGTTATGAAGCGATTTAGTTCAAATTTTGTACAATACAAATCTTTGAAATAACATTATCTAGTTATTGAACAAAGGATTTTTTTTGTTAATTACAACAATTTTTTTTTAGCCAATGTATGTCGAAAATTTCACTAAAAAATGTGTTTTTTGGTTCAAAGCCTGTCATAAATTCAAATTTTGATTTTTTTTTCCTTCGTACAACAACGAGATTTATCCATGTACTAACGAAATCCGTTTGGTTTTCTGATTTTAGATGAACCAATAATGAGCTATGCTGTCCACGGCAAGAGCATTTTTTTTTGAGACGTCAAGGAAGATGAGGTACCAACGGCTGAGTTTTCGAAATTTTTAAATAAAAATTTCACAAAATACTGTTTATATATAATGTATCTTAGATACAGTGAATTGCTTAAATAAAATATATGATTTTATATACTAAAAAAAAAATAGTCAAAATCTTCTTTTTTTCAACCTCTGAAACTCACCTAACCCTTAAAAAATTTGCGATAGTCAGCAAAAGACAGGTTGACGGTATAGAACGAACTTTGTTTAACACGCCTTTCTCAATGCGTGCAACAATCTCCCAAAAACATAATTAAACACATTTTTTCTCTGTTTACACATTACATTTTTACACTTTGTTCAGTGCTCATTGACTTCAGGCGCAGATAGAGATATTTGTTGTAACTCGCATTGCATTAAAAAAATGTATTTTAATTTGTTGCACCGAGAAAAAAATGAGTGGTTTATTTTTAAATACCGTATTTACAAAACACAATTTGTCTTTTGAAATAATTCTGTTAAGTAGAATTGAGATATTTGAAAGAAGAAAAAATCAAAGAATAAAGACAAAGAATTAAAAACTCAACCAAACCAACCAATAAGAAAATATATCGTCGTTTGAAGTACAAAACCTCGTAATTAACATTTGTGCCAAAAATGAAATTTACTCACCGGAAGCTGCTGGCGTAAATTCTTTTGCATTCATTCATACAATTTTTTTATCAAACTAGCCTGAAATGGCATGGGTTTTAATTATTAATTAATTAGCTTTGAAGTAAAACAGTTTGGAAAGCCT
The DNA here is from genome assembly GCF_027943255.1 of Anastrepha obliqua. NCBI lineage: Eukaryota > Metazoa > Arthropoda > Insecta > Diptera > Tephritidae > Anastrepha > Anastrepha obliqua. The sequence continues at coordinate 125,742,485 of NC_072894.1, forward strand.
CGCATACGGGGCTTTGCACTTTAAACGACGATATGTATGTATGGATGAATGTTATACCATGGCGATTTCTACAGCATACAATTTTGAAATCAATATTGCTAATATATTATTTTATATAAAAAAAAAATAAATGTCCCGTATACTTCTGTTAGGTGCTAGGCCGAAATCCTCCTCCTATTTGTGTTGTACATCTTGATATTGTTCAACAAATAGATGAGCCTACAGTTTTAAGCCGACATGAGGATCAGATATTTTTTATGAGGAGCTTTTTCATGGCAGAAATACACTCGAAGGTTTGCCATTGCCTGCCGAGGGGCGACTGCTATTAGAATAAACTTTATATAATTTGGACATTTTGGTGTTTGATGCACGGAGATTTGAACCTGCGCACTCCCGAATGGAATAATTTTATATACTATGTGTTTAATTTGAGTTAAAAAAATAGACTTTAATTTATTGCATTTCGCCAAGTGAAAACTAGTTTGTTACGGGCGAGAAACTCACCAGTTCAAAAGGAGCATAAATGTGGCACAGTTGAAAAATTAGTTTTTTTAATAAGTGTAGTATTACATATTAGTAGGTACCATACACACATATCGGTAGCTCAATCACCTGTCATAGTTGAATAAATTCACCATTAAAGAAACTTCTTTGAGGTCCTATGCTCCCAAGAGGAGTGAAACAAGAACGATTATACTTTTTTATATTCTGAAAATTCAACAAATTCATTTTAGACCTAGTGATGTCATAAAAAATGTTTCTTCGTAATAACAAGAGGAATCATATCATCCATCGTACGGTGTGGGTTGCAAAATCGCCCGGGCCTAATGAACACTTGCAGATGTATGTATTTGTGCATATGTATATACCTACATATAATTGTAGATTATTATAAAATATCTTCTTTCATGCGCATTATTCCTATATTTGTTGTGCTTGTGGTGTCTCGTGCTTAAGGCGTGCCCATTCAATTCCTTTTAATTTTGATTCGTTTTCTACAAAAAATTGAAATGAATTCAATTATCGTTAAATTAGTTGAGTCATTCCACTATGTGGAGGTCATTACTTACATATATGTAAGTCTTTGTGGCTTTCACAATTTAAATTAAATGATAAAGGACTTGCAAAGTAATTCATATGAAGGTCTTTGAGTGTACAATTAATCGTATTCAGTGTAAATGTTTTGTGTGTGACTGCCATTCGGGCGGCAGACCGGCCATGGAAAACCTTCTCTGAAAACCATCAGACATTCAGTCGCGGCTCAAAACTGTACATATAGTCTGCAGAACCCAGTAAGTCCTGAAATGTTTGTAACCTTGGTAAAGAGAGAGAGTGAGAGAAAACACATCGAATTGAATAGATTAAGTTGTTGCTGTTGTTGTAGCAGCATAAACATTAGAGCACATAGAGCGCCAGTTCTTGGCCGGATATAAATCTGGGTCGTTCCGGTAACGTAGAACCGACTGTCGTGGGAACGTCAAGTTCATCAATGCTATCTTTTTAATTCGATTATAAGAATATAAACTTTCTAGTGACACTTTAAAAGTAATTCGGCTAGCTATGCCATATATGGGTTAACAAAACATATGTAATATAAGTTGTCCCATTAATATGACCTGTTTTGAAATTAAAAAAGGAAATATGGAGTCTATTTAATAAACACGAATGCTTTTTATTCTAGACATGGAGATTTTTTACGGAATAAAATACACGATAAATGACCATTTTTGTGAATTTTTAGTTTGGGGTCGGGTTAATTTTTTCATTGGCATGTCGATTCTTGTTTCTTAGCTCGGAAATTGTTCTTGGCTTAGTGTCTTTTAAAATGACTCACATCCTGGGGGCCAATCTACTCGTACATACATATATCAGCGCGGCGCAAGCTGACGACATTCTCGAGCAGTACCTGCAAAATTCTTATCGTTTCGGTAGTGGATTGTCATTATTACTGTTTTGTGTGTCCACGACTAAACCTCAACCCAAACCAAAAAGTTCAAAATAAGTGGTTTATTTTGAAAGTGATTATATTGTACCCATTTCCTGCTTTCGCGATATTATAGGGTTCCAAGCGTCCATAGAAGGCGCAAATTAGCGACATGTTAAAAAATCGCGCTTTGATGCGGATTATTGCGAGACGTTCGTCCACTGGAGTGAACGACAGTACTTGGCGACGAAGTCTCTCTCCCACAACAAATCTGACACCGAATTTGCGCTCCTTTACATGGCAGCTATAGTAGACGTCGCAAGGGCCTATGGTTTTCTTGCCTTGCCCCGTCCATCGCATCTCTTGGATGGTAGTGATGTCAGCCTTTACTCTCACGAGGACATCAACCAGCCGGGCATAGGCACTTTCCCCATTAAGGGACCGGACATTCCAGGTGCATGCCCTCAAATTGTATTCCTTATTTCGTTTGCAGTGGTCGTCATCAGTGTTGGAAGTTCTCATCCGAGGCTTTGTTGCTGTTTTCATTGAGGGGGCTTTTTAAGTGGCGGGTCCCAAACCCAGCGCACAACCAGATCACCTTCTCACCTTAGCTCACTACCGAACGGGTGTTCGGAAGCTACTCAGAGGATACGTGGGCTAATCCCGGACGTTGTGAGCTGCTTGAACCATATGCAGAAGAATCGTCCTGGCCACTCCAAAGTGAATGGCGATCAGTAATTTTCCCCACTTGCGTAGACTTCTACACATGGAACCATCCTCCCATCCAAGACAATGACAACACTTCCCAATAATTCGAAAGATATTGAAAGATAAAGTGGACTTCATAATATTATGTTGGTGAACTAATTAGTTTGTTATGATCCTACTATGGCAAAACTACTTTAGTTCTAAATATTTATCGTAAACTTGACAAGCACGTTAGTTTCGTTCCCAAAGGCTTTCCGACCGGTTGTAGCTGATTGAAGGAAGTTTTAAACTTAAAGGGACTGCAATTAGCCTTACTGCAGGTCCGGTTTATACTGTAAGATAAGAGGTAGAGTCATTTCATTTAACCTTGTTGTTATCGGTTCAGCAGTTCATCAAGCCCTGCGTAGTCACCCATCGCCAACGTTTATCTCCTCCAGGAAACATGCGGCATCCACGGGTGTTACGTAAGTGGGTTTAAGAAGGCATGTGAATTGGTGGTTAGTAAAATGTGGGGTAACTTGACTTGCCGGTCAGATATTGAGCATGTCGGGGTCGATTCTGGATTAGTAGGACTTTAACTTGTTTCTACATATATCCAGAAAGCAAGCTCTTCGTCAGTGAAGGGTGGTGGTTGAACTCCGACGAGAGCGTTCTGGGGTCGGGAGCTTAGGAAGGTGGTGAGAGACTACCGATGAATGCCGTTAAATGTCTGTCTGCAAACTGTCTTATATATACATATATATATAATTGGCGCGTACACCTTTTTTTGATGCTTGGCCGAGCTCCTCCTCCTATTTGTGGTGTGTGTCTTGATGTTGTTCCAAAAATGGAGGGACCTACAGTTTCAAGCCGACTCCGAACGGCAGATATTTTTATGAGGAGCTTTTTCATGGCAGAAATACAAACGCCTGCCGAGGGGCGACCACTATTAGAAAAATGTTTTTCTTAATTTTGTTGTTTAACCGAGATTCGAACCAACGTTCTCTCTGTGAATTCCGAATGGTAATCACGCACCAATCCATTCGGCTACGGCGGCCGCATCAGGAAATTAGTCGCTATTTAACTTGTAAATTAGACGCAAATGTTGGACAACGATGAGGTGGAAAAAGCAAAAATTTAAGAAGCATTACCAACAACAGTAATTAACGCGCATTGGATTACGTTGGATAGTAAGCATAAACGGAACCAGTTTATCAAATGCATTAGACTACAGCTCAACAGAATCCATGAAACCTAACCAACCAGTCAGCTCTAGTCAATAATCCATTCAACCAACCGCATAGCACTCTGACTGTGGTTAATACGGCATCTATTGCTATGAAATCTTTGTTCAGGTATGTTGGTAGGTGTGCGAGTGTGTGTGGCAAGAAGAAATCCAAAAACCGCAACACGTTTCTCAGATTTTTCTACCACAACTTTGATGCTGTTATTGCTGCTGCAACGTTTCAATGCTTTGTTGCTGTGGTGCTTTACAAATTTCAACAAAAATGTAAGTTTTGCTTACTTAGTAGACTTTGGTGCTGAAGGCAGGAACGCTTTGGTAAAAAAAATAATAATGGTCAACAAGTTGCTGCTTTTGCTTTTGTTTTTGTTGCCATTCCTGTTGCTTTGTCACGGCTTGTGGTGCCATAACTGGTGTTGGCGTTGACACTGATGCTGTCTTTGTTACCTTTACCGGTGATTGGGCTGCACACTCGTACAATCCAGTCTTAGACTAGATAATTGAATTTGTATGCCTTTGCGACAATAGGCAGAAGATCGACCGGCGTTTGTGTAGGTTTGAGTTCGTGGCGAAAATGGCCATGTGTCTCCGGCGACTTAAATGCATCCATATGTATAAAGTCTGTTTCGGAATATACAGATTTTGTGCATTCATTATGCGCCGCTGCATCAGACTTTATCAAAGTACTAAAGGCAAAGTATTAAAACGTAAATGGGCTTATTACATATTTGTCTCATTGCCTCCTGTTCTACTTTTTTTTAGTGCCACAAAATAGAGTTCCGATACTACTTTGGAGGCAGTGCCAGAAGCATGTTTGTAACCCTCTTTTTATCTTCGATTTTATTTTTATTTATTGTTTGTTATGTTCTCTTTGCTTGTGATGTAAATTAGCCTTAGTAGTTTTCATTAGAAAAATCAGTGGTATCGTTGATATGAAAGGAAACAAAAAATACATGCTTTTGGGTGGGTGTTACACCGCCAACTAAGTGGGTCACATACAAACACTATGTACATACATATGTATGTTTGCATATACAAATGTATGCGTGTATGTATGTATTTAATTTTGAGATGTGGCTTCTGGATAACAAGTAGTTAGTGTTTTTCTCCTTATTAGCATAAACATGATCCGATGATCAGGTATTACCGCTTTTTATTTTTTCATTTCGTTCGAACAGTGTAGTTCAAATTTTAAATCTGTACAGAGCTTTCTTTTCAATTTTATTATGTACATACTTTTGAAAGGTTAACCTCATTTTCAATCCTATTATGTACATACTTTTGAAAGGTTAACCTCATTTTCAGTTCGGTTTCACATAGGTAAGGTTAGGATAAATGGCTGCCAACGTGAGGGTCTCACCTGGGAAGAATCAAAATTCGTCCATTGTGATGCCATACAGAGGAAAAATAGAAGGAAAAGTACCAAACATGGGAAGAAGGGGCTTTGGTTTGGAGAATGACGACCAACAGTGGCTAATTACATTTGTATTAACTGCTTACAGCTACTCATGAAATTCCTCAGGAGTGTGATATTTAAACTTGCTATGTCCGCAGATGTAGTAAAAAATTGAGAGCTCAGGTGTCTGAATGGTAGCCCAACAAGAGCAGGGCAGCTGAGAAGAAGGTGCTGAGAGGAGTCACGCCATCATCCAAACAGAAAGGAGTTGAAGCAACCCCAAGTTTCATGCACAATTCCGGGTAAGGAATAGGGCCTGGGCCCAGAGCCCGAGTTATCGTCTGGATGTCGGAGTATATTTTTACCTCCCTTACAGTAATTACTGAAGTAAGCAACCAAACCACTGCTTCTTTAATTGCGGCTACCTCCGCTTGGAAAACACTACAGTGGACCGAAAGCCTAAATTTGAGCTTGATGGGGAGCTTTTCGCCGAAATCCGTCTAGCTTCGTAAACATGTTAGTCATGTCCTGTCTCCAAATGTTGCACACCCTCCCTCCTCTCTTGAGGGAATATGAATGAAAAAAGTATCGCTCAGACCGAGCTATGCGGATGAACTATAAGTTTCTAAGAGTACTGGAGTGTCCTTAGCGTAAGTCCAGCTTGTGTGCGGAACACCTCATCTTCTTTTACACATACTTGTATGCGCTCATGTATCTCGGTTGGTGTCATGGCTAAGGCTTTCTGGATAAGCATTCGGCTGCATTCTTAGCAAATACAGGTGTTTTCTACATGCTACTAGACCTTCTTTTAAGCGGTAACTTTTAACACACAAAATGTTCACCACTTGTAACTGTAACTGCAACACACAGTTAACGCCTTAGGGCTTGATGAAACGTCTATCAAACGAGCACTATACTTTCTAAAACAAGCTGCCAAGTTTGCTATACATCATTCATTATCACTATTATTATTATTACTATTTTTTTTTTGTTTTTAATATGAAAGCTTAATATTTTTCCCACAACAAATTTACTGTTAAAAAGCGACTATTAAACACGTGGTTAATTTATCTTGTTTGAATTTAGTCCCAACTTGATATTGTGGCGGAAAAGTTTCTTATCTCAGTGCCATTTCAGCTCTGCTTTGCAACAAAACTAAGTTTCAATATACATTTTGTCGTGCTGGCTTAAACTTAGTTTCAAAATTTATAACAGTATATTCATATACAAAATTTCTAAGGCACGCTTCCAAATTTTGAGTTAGTTCACATTTTTAAAAAAATTTAGCATATCGAGAATCATGCATATGTATAATTTAAAAATATACAGCTATGTTAAAGCTAATAGGACATAATTACCGAGTTTTAACTATTTTTTTGTATATCATTTCTTTATGTTTTAAAACAATTTTGGTTATGGTTGATTTTTAAAAAGGGTGTATTTAATTGAATAAAAGTTAATTGAAATGTTGTTGTTGTTGTTGTCAAAGTGGTTGAGTATTTCTACTGAAAAAATCTTAATTAGCCACTAGCGCCGTTTTACTACCTCGTAATCCATTCGTGATATCCAAGTATAGCAGCAAACTTTTTATTCGTCCTCTGGATGTTTTACGAGGGCCATGTTTTTCTTGTTGTAGTACATCTAGTTAATTGCTTCCACAGTCTTTCGACTAAAGCATAGTAGTGTGAATCAATGGATGGTTTTATTGTGTTGAGTATCTCTGTTATGTCTAGTTGCCGAATCCTTTCCTGCTAGCTCATCTACTGTCTCATTACCTTCTATATTCCTATTCCCGGAAACCCATATCACAGTACTTTGAGGCCAATGCCCAAGCAATTCTAGTTCCTCTCTACTGAAATAATCTACACTGTAAAATTAGTTTGCGTGAAATGGAATTGGAATCTAAGGCCTTGGTAGCTGCTTGGCTGTCTGAAAAGATAGCTACTCTTGCACCAATTTCTTTGTAGTGAAATACTGAATACTGATATAGTATTAAAGAAAACTTATGAAAGATTATTGTCGAGCAATTGTAGAAGACCGTAAGGGTATGTCTTATTGCAAGTTCTCTGTATTTTTGTCACCTCATTTGTTGAATTATTTTATTAATCATAGAAACCAGGACGTAAAAACCGTAAATACATTTTGTTCAAGGTACATACAATTCCTGTAATAAAATTTGGAGAATCGTGTCAAGTTATGATATTTGATCGTTGTTCTTCCATTCCCGAGATTCGCATAAAAATATTGCCTAATCTTCGTTCTGATGAGAAAAGTTATATAATAATTGACGTTCAGACTTGAGATAGTCAGTTATCAATATTCGTTAGGGTTGGTTAAAAACTGTTAACAAATGAATGAATGAATAAACCGAATGTAATTAGAACCATTTGGAAGTATAATCGACTCTGGTCACGTCATCGCAAGTAAGTAGAAGCAAATATTTTTATGCTTTCAGCGCTTAATTCTCGTCATGTTTGGTTATTGTGGGTCACGCCGACTTAAGAGCGGTTCCGCTTTGAAAGATTGTTCTTTTATTTTACGCCAGCGTTACTACAATAGAATATTCAGTTCGAAATCGCTACATTACAGAACGCTATGACAGCTATTGTGAACGAAAATTGGCTTGAACAAATCTATGACCATTTTCAAGTTCGAGTTTCCTTTTTGCACTATATTGTTGTGACAGCTGTAATGCGTTTGATACGGTGGTCTATCGAAAACTATATTTTACTAAATTGTCCTAATTTTTTGATTGTTATAGATAATTGGTCAACAAAGTCTGGAATAAAAAAAAAATTATCGAAAAATCCTGAGTCTACTGCTAAGGTGCCAGACGTAAAAACACCAATGTACGTTCTTCCGGCTGGGTCAATTGAAAATAATGCTACTGTAATGGAAAGCTTTGTAGAAGATCAAAATTCCGCTGGAAATGCGCTTTCTTTCTTTAACGAACAGTGATATTGGGCTATGTTAGGCTTGGCTACTATTGTCGACACGGTACGACATGCTACACAACCCAAAAGCAATCAACTTATTAAAAACTGATACAATTTGGTGCTACGATCGTTTGAGTTAACGCTTTTTGTGGGGCCATCTCAAAGATAGTGTTTATGTGAATAAATCAGATACAGTTAGAGCTTTGTTGACATATTGACATAATTGGGCGATAGGACCCCAATTAAGGCAAAAGGTCATCGAAAATTTCACCAAAAACATCGCGACATCTGCAAACGTGCACGCGGGCAGCATTTGGACAAAAAATCTTTTATTAATTATAAATTGCATGTTCTCCACTAATATGCTAATAAAATAAATTTAAAAAAGAAACTCGTACTTTCGTACTTGAAAGTTCATTCGCAAACACGTTCTTGGCTGACATGTAAGAAGATTTGATTTTTATTTGCATGTGTACGTACGTAGGTATGTATATGCGACAAGATGAAATTTCATATGTATGTGTATATATCCATAGTATAGTATATAGCTTAAATTTCTATCACTTTATTAATATGCATATTTATGTATGTAATGTAATAGAAAACCATTTATGAGGTATAGAATTTTATGCCATATAACTTTTTTTGATTATTTTCAGATTTCCTAAGTTTTTAACTTAAAAAGAAAACAGCTTTATGACACTTACCGTATGTGCCATTACTTGCACGAGTATATACACAGATATAGCAATAGATATATACATACATACACACATTCTCAAAAGACGCTTTGCACTTGAAAGTGTTATACATGGCTGTTTATGGCAGCGTCTTACTCATCGCGTTATGTATATACTTCCTCCATACCCTCTCATTGACGGTGTCGTTGCTAACTCTACTGTTGCATTGCACACTCGCCTTCATCGTCAATGCCAAGTGGCTTTTACAAGACTTATGAAATCTCCAACTTTACTGTAGTGGTTTCCAGCAATGTATGTGACGGACTCACTTTGTTTGGCTCAAAAGTCAAACTTATGCAGGCTTCGTCAACGAAGCTATCGCAGTCGGCTGGTCTTAGTTCCATTACTGGCGTCATCTTTAACATTGTCTGCGGATATTTTACGAGTATGACAGTTTTCGAAATGGTATTCTATTTGTAGCGCCAATAGGGACCTATTAAAGGATGGCAGTCACGTCTCAAGCCAAACAAATGCAAGCACTTTTCATTTTGCCGTTCTTGTTCTCTACATTGGTTCGAGTTTATTTTCATCATAGGGTGTTGTTGCAGGTTCTACAAGTAGTTGAACTGCAATGGCAAGGGCACCATAACGAAAAATAGTAGATAAAAAATAAAGAAGAAGCATGAAGAAGTATAAATAAACGAAATTCAAATGAAAACAGCAATGCACCAGGAACTGGTTACAGTAAAAGAAATAATGGTATTGAAGCTCACACAGGCCTTGCAATGGAATGTAATAAAATAATAAAAGCAACATAAAATTTTAAAAATACTCTACTACAAAAATAATAAAAACAACAACATGGACGTCAACTTTATCTTAGTGTTCATTAAAGCGAAACTAAACGAAGTAAAAAGAGAATGGTGTGCTGGAGCTAATAGAGAAATCCCTGCAGCAAGTAGTTGCGTTGCAATGAAGTTGTTTTTGGCTTTTGTTGCTGCAGTAGTGTCTTACAAAAACATATGCATGTGTACACACGAGTGCATCCATATGTTTGAATCTTTATTGTGCTGTTGCTGCTGTGCTAGGTTGACGATGTAGATATGTATGTAGTAAGCTATGGGGCGTGTTGGCGCGCTATCGATGAATGACAGACGACGGAAGTGATGTAGAGGGAGTTTATGCAGCAGTGATGATGTGGCTGTTGTGAACGGGGATTTGCCTTTGACTGATCGACTTGGTCGCCTGATGGTGTGCGATTGTGATTGTCAAGTTCAACACAGTAAAATTCCCGCCACTCACTGCGCCTGGCCACATGTTCTGCATTTCCTAAGTTTCATGCTGTAGATTTTTGATGGCAGGCATTAATTTTTAATACGCATACGTATGCATATTTTTATAGAGGCTGGCTAGCTGTATGGCATTTGCTCGCTAGAAAATTCTTGTTTCGCACTCTATTACATGAACCTCAAAATGAAAGAAGCGCGTATTTATTAGATTCACACGAGTATTTGGAGAGGAAAATATCAAAATAATATGAAAAGCTTTTGTAGCGGCGGTCGCGACTTTAGAATCAATACAAAGCATCTGGCTGCATTCCCACCAGGAAAAAAAACTTGTCATAAACATTTTAAACATTTAGAAAAATTTGCAGTAAAATCACCGCCTAAATATGCCCAAGTGGCACGCGCTACATAACTATTGTTGTAAGATTATCTAAGCCGTTTGAGAGTTATAAACGCCTGACCACATAACTAATACAATGAAGCAAAGATGATGTAGTGAAATATTGCTGGCAAATAATCTCTCCGAGTGGCACTAAAAGCACTGCTTGAACGAATTAGAACAGGCAGTAAAATTCAATGGAAATGGAGTGACAAGAATATCACAGAATATCCAGTTAGTGATTTGCGCAAAAGAGCTCTGTAAACAAAAAAAAGTTTATAAATGAAGTCCCAAGCAAAATAATAGATAAATGGCTCAACAACATTATGGCTGGCGCAGAAAAGGAAAAAAATAACGATAACTGAGAGTACATTTTTATTTCAGAGTAAACTGTTGCAACGCAAAAATCCAATGGACGGTCTATCAACATTTTCAGAATATCCAACCAGCAGCATTTGCAGCAAACCAACACATGCAACATTGATGCTGTATGAGTAACAGGCTAACAGAAAGCGATGAGGCACTTGCGCGGGCTAACGGAGCAATGACGTTGAAGATGCAGCTGAAGGCGTAGTCCATTGCCAAGACGAAAACGACAAAAACTCAGGAACTATGAGGCAATGTTCGGCGAGTTGCGAGAAGTGGAGAAGAATAAGCAAATATAAATGAAGCTGCGTTGTTGCTCTGCATATTATAATTTGTATGTGCTTATGTGTGCGCATAAAAATATGCGAAAAGTGTGAAAATAAAATATAAAAACAGATGCAGAATAAAGTGAAACGCACACTATGCATCTGTTGTATGTTGTCGTGAAAAGCTGATGTTGGAAAATCTTGGGAAGCCAGCAGCAACAGCAGGTTTCGTAGTGCTCCTTTACATAATACAGCATGAGTCACTTGCAGAACATTTCGCTGCTGGAAATGGGAGTTGTTAATCAGCACATACATACCTATGCATTCTATAGGCATAAATATATGTACAGTGCGTCAGAAAACGGAAGGCAATAAAAAAATACTTTATTATTTATTTATTTTTATTTATTCATTTGGTCTATAGAAATACAAATTCTCAATGAGGTGCCCATATTTGGGAATGGTTTTCATATGCAAGAAGAAGCACCGCAACAAAAAAAGGAGAAATTGCCAAAAATTAACGATATTTTGTAGTCACTTGAAACTTGCACTTTGTTGTACCGAAATTCAATGGGCTATAAAACTGCATACCCAGAAAAACTCTAAAATTTCTGTTTATGAAATGGAAAGTGGTGATGAAATATTTGAAACTTTTGAATTTTTTTACAAAGTTTGAAACTTTGCGTTATTTGGTCTTAGTTGCATGGCCTATATTTTTATGTTTCTTGCAATGGCGTGTATATGGGAAGAAATCTTAGGGGTACGATTCAAAAGCGGTTGGGCCAAGTGTATGTCGACTTAATAAATGCTAATGTGAGCGTATGCTTAAAGCAATTTAGGATTTCATGGCAATTTACAGATCGCGAAAGAATGTTGAAAGCAAGCGTAATAGATAAGAGGGAACTTCCATCTTCTAGCGATTGAAAACTAAAAAGTATCCTTCGAGATTCATAAGAAAGAATATATAGTTTGAAGAAGATACCATTTGGGACATCAATGGGCCAATGCAGTCTATTATGCGTGAAATTAGTGAATTTTTTTTTTGTGGACCACTTCAATCCGTCGCCCCTATGTAGGCAATGACAAGCCATGAAAAAGCTCTTCATAGAAAACCATCCGCCGTTTGGAGGCGGCATAAAACTGTGTGCTTATGGAAAAATATTAGGACGCACACCACAAGTAGGAGGAGGAGTTCGCCCAAACACCTAACAAAGAGTATAAGCGCCAATTATGTTTACAATATGTACCCCTCGCGAGTGAAAGTATTCGAGAATAACCCGGTCTAGTGCTACATGAAGGCGCTTAGCATATGGCGCAGAAGCTTGGACGATGACAACATTCAATGAAGTATTTCGTGGAGTGTTTGAGAGAAAGATTCTGCGGAAGATTTTTGGACCTTTGCAAGTTGGTGACGGCTCTGAAAGTATTCGATGCGGTTAGCTGGTGGTAGTAGAAGAAGAGGAAGGCCTCCTCTGCGCTGGAAAGATCAGGTGGAGAAGGACTTCCGTTACTTGGTGTGTTCAACTGGCGTCGGTTAGCACGTGAAAGAAACGACTGGCGTGCTTTATTACGCTTGGCCAGCTGAATTGCCAATCAAGAAGAAGAAGTAGTAACATTTATAAATATAATTACGTATTCATATACACAATTCAACCTCATCTTAATGAGTTGGTTTTTGAGGAAAAATGACGTTTGAAATAAAATGTTCTCTAATTTGATATTCCAGCTCCTCAGTGGCCTTCGAACTAACAACTAACCGAATGGTAGTCTCGCACGAACTAACTTGGCCACTATTGCCACCGTTTCTTTCAAATTATTTCCATCCTCTGTAGCTGAGTTTAATATTTTAGTGAGTGTTTTCAAGCAAAAATGGTGTGAAACCCACGAAAAGAAAACAAACTTGAACTTGGCATCCATTGTATTGTTTAACTATGAATATGAACCAGTTTATTTGTTTAGTTTAAATTCCTAACTTTGCTTGCATTCAAATCCATTTGACTTGCCCACTAGTCGTAGTGCGAAAGATGTAGGTGCTTCTTTAGTTGAATTACTGATATACACAAAGAAAATTGCACCTTAACGGCATTCAATTCGACTCAATTAAGCGGCATTAAACATTTTACGATCATTTGGCATTTCTTTAATGTTTCTTAGTTTCCCCTTCCTAACGTTTGCAGACAAATTTTTGCACGAATGACAGATTTAAACATACATATACAGGTAATATACACATACATACATACACTTGGGCTCAAATAATTAAGTCACTTCAGTTTTTTTACAACATTCGCAATATTTTCCTTTCCTTCCTACATTTTGTTTCGTTAATTTTTTATAAAAATTTAGTTCATTGCATAACAGAAACCTTATAAATCAAAGCTCGGACTTTTTGAAAAATTCACAAAAAATTAACAGGTTTCAAAGAATTTCCATAAAAATTTGCAACTTTTCAATCAGAATCTTTAGAAAACCTCTGTGCATGCAGTTATGGCCCATTTAATTTTAGTATAATTAAGTGTAAATTTGAAATTACTTGAAAATCGCGTTGATTTTTGTTTTAATTTTTTAGCTAACGGTGCTATGCACTTTCTTCCATTTAAAATAGTACTTTCTACATACGAATAAAACTTAATAAGCAATAAAACTGCATGCTAACATTCTTGTCAAGAAATTCGAATTGAATTAAATGAAATTAGAATTAGGGATGAAAAGGGGATGAAAAGTTTGTCGAAATTTTCTAATATTTGTATCAAATCTGAATATTGGATTTATATGGTTTTTGTTAAACAATGAACTATACTCTAGCATAAAAAAATTATGAGCATTCAAAAAGCAGAAGAAAAATAGTAAAAACTGGTAAAAATTTTGAGGTGCCATCGTTTTGTCACGGGTTGTTTGTATGTATGTATTTGGACATGCGTAATTTAACAATAAAAATAAACTTGAGCAATCGAGAAAAAGGCTAAAATAATAAAATATCAACACAAAACGAATTTTCAACAAGTAAAGACATTCATTTGAACTTGTTTTGAAGGTCGACACTTAATTGTAGCCTGCTGCAAATGCTAAACAAGCAGCACAGTAAAATCACACACACACACAAAAGTGTATATACATTTCTTTCTACGGCTGGGTCGGGGTGTGTGTGAAAATATACATATGTTTAAAAAATTACTGCGAATAAACTTTTTGCTTCGTTGCAAATAAAAAGTGACATCAGTTACATGTAGGTATGCATGTATGTATTATTTACATACTCTAAAATTCCTTTGACGAGTAGTAAGAGTTTATTTTATTTTAATTTTATATTTATTTCATTTTTTATTTTGTTTAATTATTTTTTTATTACAAAATGAGTTTATTTTTTTATTTATTTTCCTTATGGAATATCGAAAAAATTAAATATATAATATTAAATATTATGTTTCGGGTGTTTTGTAGCTGCATGAGAACTATCGATATCTATAACTATCGTTTGACAGCTGAGAATGGTCAACTGTATGACAGTAAGGTTTGGCAAGTCATCATGAATCATCTAACGCCATATCAACGCTTCAAAATAGTGAAAATTTACATGAAAACAAAAATCTGTTCGCGAAGCTCTTACAGCAAAGTGTTGAAGAAAACGCTGAAATATCGATCCACCGTCATTTTCAATTTTTTGGCCTTGGTCCTTCGAAAATTTTTTCTCCGTTAAATAGTTTACGTTAGGATCTTGGCTTAAGTGCCTACAAAAAAACGGCTCCTGCAAGAATTGCATTCGATTTTTGTTGACTGGGCTGAATTTTTCAGTGATATGTCTTTCAGATTTATTGGAAAAGGTAGTCAAAAATTGAACTGATCGAATAGGCCCTGTAAGCTAATTTGGCTTCCCACGGTACAGACGGACTTTGTTATAATAATATCAGTTATAATAGGTTCACATATAAGTAGTTTATCTAAAAAGCGAAAATACCCATATAAAATTTCTCTCTCGAGATCCGAGATTATAAAATCTTAGATTATAAACATACTTTTTTCCGTTTTCTGTGTTATTGATAATTATTACGAATGTAAGGAGAAACGTCAATGTAAAAACTAAATAAAATAGACGCAGGAAAAGGGAAGACGTAACTCTTATAAAATTTGTGTGAGATAAAAATTCTGCATTCATATTCAAGAAAAAAAACGTGTCCCCATAGTCGCTTTGGCCTGTTATTTCTTAATATAAAATTTAATATGAATGTATTATAATATGTAATCGGCCACCGTAGCCGAATGTGTTGGTGCGTGATTACCATTCGGAATTCACAGAGGGAACGTAGGTTCGAATCTCGGTGAAACACCAAAATTAAGAAAAACATTTTTCTAATAGCGGTCGCCCCTCGGCAGGCAATGGCAAACCTCCGAGTGTATTTCTGCCATGGAAAAGCTCCTCATTAAAATATCTGCCGTTCGGAGTCGGCTTGAAACTGTAGGTCCCTCCATTTGTGGAACAACATCAAGACTCACACCACAAATACGAGGAGGAGCTCGGCCAAACACCCAAAAAGGGTAGGGTGTACGCGCCAATGATATATATCCGTCCTTTTTTGCAACCTCAGTAGACGTTGTTTATAGATTTCCTCCGACTGTTTTTCACTAGCGGCAAACTGCAAAAATAAATTAGATATTGCTTCTCTTTGCTTTTTCCACCAAACCAATTTCTATGAAAAAACCATCTCAAAACAGGCTTGACAGCTGATTGCCAATTTTGCAGCTAATCTACTGCACATGTGAACGCACTTTTAGTTATCGTTTTTGTACTCTGTATGCATTAACAGATAAATTCTGTACACTTGAAGAATTCACAATTTTCCTAATTACTCAAGATTTAAGTTTCATCACGATTTTGGTATTCCGTAAAAGCTTTTTCTTGTAACTGGAACGGTTGGACAAATTAAATCAGCTGCTTGAAGGATTTAACGAGTTTATTGCGGTAAGCGCTGCGTACTTCAGTTTTTAATGTTATTAAGAGTCCCAAAAAGTATCAGCTTGATAACAGACGTGATTGTTTTTTTAATTTTTGTTAATTTATTACTTCACTTCTTCACAAAATTTCACCAAAATTTGCTAAAATTTGTATGCGGTTGCGTGTTTTCTCGACGTAGCTTTAGACGTTCAAGGTCATGCCTTGGAGAGCCGGTCCTAGGCAAAAAATGACTATTATGAACTGTACAGCTACTGTATACAAGAAAAAAATTTTCATCACTAAAATAATTTTTTTATGTATAGCAAAAAATGTATTTAAAAACAGAATTGGATTACTAATTTTGCGATTACTTATTTCTCTATTTGTGGATTACTTATTTCTTTTCTAATAACTGTTATGAACGAAGATTGAAGGGAAACTAAGCTTAAGAACTCAGGCAATGTTTCAAATTCGGAATAACAATTATTTTTGGTATCTACTTTTGGTAGTACATCTTCTTCTAAATCCACATAACAAGTTTTGCATTCTGACAAAATTCAACTTAAAATTGAAATTACTATATTCAAAAACAAAACCTTTTTTACCGATTGCACTTTCCAGGATCACTTAGACCATCCACGTATATCGTATAGATTTGTCTTCCAAATCCTATGATTACATCATCGACTTGTGTGGTATTGTATAATTTAAAAATTCATTATCGAGAAAATCTTATCTGAGAAAATCTAATAACACTAGGCGGAGTGAATTTTCAATATTTTTTTCTTATATACAATAGCTGGATCTCCAAAGCACAAAAATCCAATAAAAAATAAACCTTTTTCTCTGAATTATTTTGTTAATAACAAATTTTAAAGGAGGGAGCCTGTATAAGATCAATGTTCCAATCGACAGGAATAATAACATTCTGTTCATGCCTTAAAAACTTGTCCTTCTAGTTTAAGTGCAATAGGAAAAAATTTCACGGAACTTTTAATATTGGATTGATGGATAGGAAAGGATATTTTTTTTCATTTTGGATAGGGAAAGAGTAAACAAATTAATTAATTAATATTGTAATATAATTTATGATACAACGGTAGTGTTTTCGAGTTTCTTAAAAATCTTAAAAGAAGTAAAATCGTTCCCAAAAATATTAATTCTATCACTTTGAAGAAACTCTGAACCAAACTGGATATTTGGCAACTGGATTGTTTTACACTACTTCCATTTTTCATTTTCCGGACATGGGGGCTAAATTTCTCTGAATGTTCCAAATTTATTTGCAATATTCTAAATGAATAAAAAAACTCAATGATAACTTGTGAACTTTATGCGAACTTATCTGGATGGTCAGCACAGCATGCATTGAAACTTAAAAAAAATATATATCTATATCTACTTTTATAGTTGTTTTGTATTCAGTTATATAATTTCGATAGCTTTTTCAGAAATTTCATAAAACACGTGTAGGTAGTAAGTTCAACTATTAGATATGCAAACGACTTTTATTTATTTATGTACTTATTTAATTCAAAATGTATTTATCAATTACTCGTACGCATCACTAATCTTTTCAATTATTTTTTCTTTTCAGGTGAGTGTTTTTCTTCAATTGATTTGCTAAGCAAAAGGATTTTTTATTTTTGGTAAGAGTTATTTAAAATTGGTTACGTCATTTCCGTATTACTGGTGCCCAGACTTGTTTCATACTATTAGGAGCTGTAATAATATTTTTATGAAAATTTATTTTTTGATCTTCAAAGCATGTTTCTAATGCAGTATTATTCGCTAGTCATTAATCCAATTTTCGTAGGCAGGAGTTCTTTCATAGGGGTTACGCTGAGTCGTGGGCGGTTTTAATTTTAGCTTTTTAAGGCGTCTTTTGGAATGTTTTTTGACGAGTAATAGAAATGTGGAAGTTTGATATTTTTTGTCATATATTTATTCATAATTCAACCGCAAGTCGAAATATTTTAAGACTAAAATCTTCATCATACACTGTTAGACCACTCCGAAGGCAACTGTGTTGAAAAAAAGTATGCCGACGTGAAATCAAATACCTCCTAAAGCTGAAATTTTTATAATTTACCAGCAGTACGAGGGTTGTTTGAAAAGTCCGTGCAAAAATTAAAATTACTTAATTGTTTGGGTTAAACTTTTATCGAATTTCGCCGTAGTCTCCTCTGAGGCTTATACTCTTTGTATAATATTGTAGCAAATCTGAAAAACAGCCATTCGTTTTTGCAATCACCTTATTTTTGTCGCCAGCCATTTTTTCAAATACTTCTTTCAGAGTAATTGTTCGCTCTGCTTTATCTTTGATATCATCAGTGGTGTAATTGACTGACCTCTTCTTTTAGAAGAGTGCATTTATTTTAACATTCAACAAAGAAATCTGCGGAGTAATGATTTATTCTTTTTACAGTGGGTTAGAACGGTTTATGGCTCTTTTGCTGCGTGCATAGAACATTGAATGAATCTAATAAAACTTCAAATTGTTGCGCTTGTTTTTTCATTTTCTGAACAAAATTTCAAATTGTCACTAAATTAATTCTACAAATAAGTAGGAACTATTATTGTTAAGCTTTGTTGTAGTCTGTAATAAATCATGTTTTTCTAGATTAAAAAAAGAAGCTATTATAAAAGTACATATATTGTATGACTTTAGTAGGTGTAGTAGTATATGACTGCAATTTTTTTATACATCTCAAAATAATGTACACAAATTTTGTTAATTAATTTAAACAAACATACATGCAAATAATTTATAAATGCATGCTTCTGTGTTTGTGTTTAGGAAAATCTGAGATCATACTGAAATTAGTCATCTGGAAGAGTAATAATGAGCAACTGTGTAATCTGTAGACTTTTCATAAAGCAACTTATGTAAGTTCAATTAGCGCTTTATTAAAATAATTTTTAAATCAACTCTTAAATTAAATTACATTTTTTTGTGAAAGATAAGGGTTTACTATTCTAAAAGCAAAACCTTATAAAGTGAAATATAGTAGGCAGTTTCGTCAAAAGTTTATTTTATCTTATTCTACTCGTACTGTACTTAGTATGCCTACTTAAAGTCCTGAGTAAATGGTAGATCTCTGCCAATACGATTTTACTTGAACTTGAGCTCCAGAATGCTTTCTAATAACAATTAAAATATTCAAGGAAGTGTGTAAAAATGCATTGACTTATTTCTATTATCTTTAGCTGAAATCTTTGAATTTAATCACAGTTTGTGAGACACTCTTGTGATGACTCAGTTTAGTGTTATGAATCAAATTCACCTTGACTAGCGTTATTTTACCGTTTAATTTTTGGGGCGCACTGTAATTTTTTGCAATAATTATTTGCGGTGTTTGCAATCAGAAGAGAAGCCAAGCGATAATTACTGTGCGTGAGAGTGGAATGACAGCTCAGCATGGAATAAAATATTGCAAATACTTGGTTGTTGAATTATGAGTGGCGATATAGTTGGCAGTGGGCAAAACAAACAAAGTATGAAAGGTTATGCCATATAGTTGCCAAACATCATAAAAATGTAAAAAATAGTAATAATAATCTAGTGTGGGGCATATTGTCCAGAAAGGTCTAGGCCGTGCTTGTGATACTAATTTTTTTATTTTATTTTGCCACGCTCTAATGCATGCGGCTACGCGGTAACGACCTGCCTTTGGGCATAAATGTATGAACTTAGTATGAATAGTAGAGATATCCATATAAACATGTAAATTTACGAAATTTAAATCTTTAGACGCATTATTACATGGAAGCACCTCACGAAATATTTGAGTCCATTTTCGCTAAATTTATGCACTGAAATCGTCGCTAAAAAAAAAACGAAAAACGATAACACCTCAACATTTTGACTACTTTTCTTGTTTTTGTGTTTAAATTGTCCTTAATTTATTAGAAAAATTTGGCTCATTCTACAACAAATAACATTGAAATCAAAGTTTCAAACTAGTTAATCAGAATTTTTGAAAAAATTTCGAATTAGCCCATCCAATTTTAGAACAATAAAGTGCAAGTTTGAATTTTTTTTTGCGCCAATAAGAGTTATTTTAACCTTAAATATTTTCATTTAAAAAATTATATTTATCGCCTTTCGTAGTCTTCGTGTGTCGATTTTACTAGACATTGCTGTAAACCTGTTCCCGCAGATTTAGGAGCATGGGAGTGCTGTCATCTTAAGGGGGAAGTCTACAGTGACAAGGGAAAAAAAAGGCTTATTTTCCGGATTTTATTTCTAACAAAATATTGCTCGTACATAAAATCTATTTAAACTCTTATCTTTATTATATATTTAAGTTTTTGAAAAAAAAATTTTAAGTCAAAATATTCAAAATGGCCGCTGTGGCACTTCTGCAAGCGCAGGTCCGCTTTTCTATACGGTGTACACGATATCTCGAGTTCTGATAAATGAATCAGCTTAAAAATTTAATTATATATTCTCTGTAATAGTGTCTCTCGTCTGACATAGGATTTTTTTGATATCGTTATTTGTTAAATTGTTATAAACAATAGTAACATCAATTTTAGGCAAAAAAAAAGAAAAAAATTTCAAGAATTTTTTTTCAACGCCAAAATTTTTTATCGACATAATCCTACGTCAGACGAGAGTCAATACTTGTATATGATAACAATATTTTGTTTTTTTGTTTTAGATCACCGAAACGTAAGATTTCATGTACACCGTTTAGGCACCTAAGAAAAGCGGACCTGCGCTTGCAGAAGTGCCACAGCGGCCATTTTGAATATTTTGACTTAAAATTTTTTTTTCAAAAACTTAAATATATAATAAAGATAAGAGTTTAAATAGATTTTATGTACGAGCAATATTTTGTTAGAAATAAAATCCGGAAAATAAGCCTGTTTTTTCCCTTGTCACAGTAGACTTCCCCCTTAAACATAACCAGAAATGTTTCCCTACTCAACAACAACAAATAACTCTTTCGTTATTTAATTTTTGTTCAGTAATAATTCTGTGGCAACAAATCAAAGTAGCTTAAGTCAACTTATGTAAAAACTAATAAATGACTTATTAGTGTGTGTGTGACATGTGTTCGGTGCACATATTTGTGTTTTAGCCACACTTTTATTTCTAAGCAAATGCTTTAGACTGCGTTAATAGCCACAATATTTCTACAATAGCTTATTTTTAGTTTGTGGTTATGTCGACTTAATTTGATTTAATTTATGACCCCAGAATTGATCTCAGTATCTAAAATTTAGATTTGTTTATATTTAGAAATGTACCGCTATTATAATACTCATTATTACTTTAGGTAGTCGCTTCGAACTTATTTCATTTTACTTATGCATTTGTTTTTTAGATCTTCGCGACTCCATCAACTGTCATTATTCCAAGCACTCTATGTCTTTTATTGACACATTTATTTAGAGTTGATATGTGTTTGCCTTGAAGTGAAAGTTGGCACTTTGATGGCTTCAAATAATAATCAATTACGTACATACTTTGCTTTTTAAATATGCATTTGTGCGTATGAGTTCTCATTTAAAGATGATTAAATATAATTTGTCTTTATGTTGTTAATCGGCGAAGACGCACATATATACAAACATATTCTTGTATCATTTCAATATGTAGCGGTTGACTCGAATTACATTTCCTCCGAAGATCTCGAGCATCGGCTTAGTGCCGAACTTGAATTTGCTGCTGTTCGATTGTTGAACTTTGTGCAAATACAGTGGAGGTAAATATAATAGAATTACAAACTGAATTCTTTTTTCACGTATCAGAAGAAATAAAAAATTTCGTCAATTCTCAAATACTGCTGTGTACTCTTCATGGGTTCGGCATATTTCTCTGAGTCCAGCTGTTTCGCACAGCCTATTTGTGTTAGGTTAGTGCTCATAACTAACATACTGATTTTAGTTGTCTCTTACGACGGGCATCTGTTACTCCGGGCACATGCTGACTCCCTAACTCGCCGGGGAACTCATAAACTGGAAGGAATACACAATTTTGTTCACTGTTCACAATTCATTAATTTTGTTTCAAAGCCCGAACTCTTTTGTGTATTTATGCTTTTGGAAGTACGAATCAGCACTCTGATAGTTATGGCCCTGCTTATATTAGGTTAGGTTGACCTGTCTGGCTGAAAGGCATCACATAGACTTATTGATCCTTAGTGTTACCAGATGGAGCCAGACCCTTACGTTTCTTTGTAGTAGACATCTTGTAATACGTCTGAGTCTTTTGCGAATCTAAGTAAACTTTGGTGCTCTATCCCCGAGAGGTATTCTAATTTCTCATATTGTAAAGCTCCTAAGCATTTTAATCTGGTTCTAGCTAATACAGGACAGGAACATAGAAGGTGTTCTAGCGTTTCCCTTTCTTCTAGTTCATTGCAAAATCTGCAGCTATCGTTGTTTGTGATTCCTATCTTGTATGCGTGCGCCGCTAGCAAATTGTGGCCTGTCAGCATACCTACGATAGTTCTGTTTTCTTTTATAGACAGAGCTAGTACGAATCAGACGTATTTATCTGCACTCTGTGTACACATGCCTTAATTTATTTTTATTCAACTCTTATCATTCCCTTGTGCCAATTGCATAACAACGTCGCTTAATTTTGGTGCGAAAAATGTGAAATTTTATCTTTTGATGTTTCGTCAAATTCACATTTTTTACCTGGGACCGATGCGTGTTAAACAAAAACTAATAAAAATGGGTAGTCGTTGTAGGGAAAATAGATGAAAAGCATGATACGAGAAGTGCTTAGTTATTACCTCCAGTACCAATTTATTTATTTAGCCCTAGTATTCCAAAAATCATAATAATCGACATTAAACCTCTTTCTAGTAGATCTGCAGACAAGATATATCGCTCGCAGTGCGGCGATAAGGTTGAGCACCTTAAAAAAGTTGAACACCTCAAGGGAAGAGTGAGAACGGGACGATGTAAGACAGGACGAATCCATCCATGTATACATAGATGGCTCAAAGCTGGAGGGCTGGGTGGGCGGAGGTGTATATTCCCAACATCTGGGGATCTTTTTTAGTTTTCGGTCTCCCGACTACTGCAGTATTTCAGGCTGAACTGATGGCAATAATAAAAGCCGGGAGGTGAGGTAGGGTTAAAAATTCCTACGCACCATATAGTAAGCGTCGCTACTACGTGTGTGGCGATTCCACTAAAAATATCTCTCTTATTCTCTTGGATTTTTCCTTCCACCCCGGGACTATTTCCTCATTGCTTCGAGGTAGAGGGCCAAGACGGCGTCCTAAGAAGGACACTTACTTACTTACTCTGCGTCCAGGGCCGCTTGTTTTGAGAAACCTATACTCAATGCTCTTCAACATAAGTTTCCATTTCACGCTTCTTTTTTCGGATAATATCCTGCACGAAATTTGCGACGCAATTCCATTTTTCTTCGCCTATCATAATTTCCTCAATTATTTCTTCAGGTGTAAATACACCAATAGCTCGTTGCAGAGCTGTTCTCTCTATTTTCCACCTCTCGCATTAAAAAAAGGTGTGCTCCGCATCATCATACTCAGTATCTGCAGTTTGGTAGGCTCACTTTTCCCATTCGCCACAAATACTTGCGAAAGGACCCATGTCTGTACAAAAACTTTGTGAGGTAATAGTTAAATAATAAAAAAGTGGGTAGGAAGAAAGCACGGTGAGGTCTTTCTACCAACTTTTTTTAGATTGTGTATTAGTCTCGCTGTCCATCTACCGTACCGTTCAGAGTTCCATCTTGCCTGCCAAAGTGTGAGCGTTTGAATTCTAATATCGGAGAAGCGTGGTATTGGGATTCTTGTGATTTTTGTCTACCATCTCCTTTTGCGCTCTTGTACTAGAATATCTAAAGGGATGGTTCCGCTAATAACTAACCCCGCTGCTTCAGATACTCTTCTGTATGAAGAAGCCACTCTGAGAAACGAGGGACATTGGTGCAATGTGATGCGATACCTAGAGATGATATCTACATTTTCACTAATAGCCAGGTGGTGATAAAATCCCTCACAAAACAGTCGACAACCTCCAAGGTACCCATGAAATGTCGCATATTCCTTAACGAGATGGCTGAGTCATTTCACCCAAAGGTAACATGAGTTCCTGGTTATTGTGGCATTGAGGGTAACTGCAGGGCCGATAAACTAGCGAGACTTGGCACCAAGTTCACAATGACATAGGCATACCTTACAGATTTGCAAACTACTTATTTTTCAGGAAATTGTAAGAACAGCGAATGAAAGATGAGTAATGAAACCACCTGAAAAATCGCCCGACAATTGTGGCCGACTCTCAATGCTAAACGCGCAGAATATCTGCTTAGCCAAAATAAGCACAGTTTAGCACACTAACTTCCGTTGTAACGGAATGGGCGCACAAGCACATGACTTCTGCAAAAGTTGTCTAGGGGAAGAGGAAAAGACGATCTTGCACCTCCATGCCATTGGGCTGCTCTATTCAGACAAAGATTTATCAGTTTAGATAGAAATTTTTTTAATGAGCTGGAAGATCTTAGTACTGTAAAAATCAGAGATCTTCTAAAGTTATTGAAAAGTACACACTGGTTTTAGGAGAGAAAAGGACAAGTTCCCGACTATGCGCTATGACCTTGAGTGTGTCCAATAGTGGGCAACCGCTTAGCCTAATATTCCAAAACTTATTTGACTGATCTTAATAGCTCACAGGTACGCAGGTAATGTACCACCTGGAAGACTGATTAAAAACTCTGATAATCATTCGGGATAAAAAAAAAACAACGCCGTACATTTGTTATATTCAGGAAATGCGCAATAACGTCAGGGGGAAAAATTATAAAAAGTCAACTAAATTTTTATTAATTTAAAACTTGCAATTTATCATAATAAATTTTAATAAGCTATAAAAGTGCATACCAAAATTTTTTTTAGAAATTAGAATCCTTGGAATTTGTTCAAAAGTTTGTGAAATTTTCTTCATTTTTGTATAAAATTTTAATCTAGGATTTACAAGGTGGCGCAAAATGAATGCTCCAATTTAGTTTTTGAATAACTTTTTTATTAAATAAAAAAGTGATTTTGGGTAATGGAAATCTTTATTTTGACCTTTAAGCGCTCCCTTGCTGGGTGTTGTTATTGTAGCTTTCCTTGTATCTTTGTGTAGTGCAGCTGTCTAGTTCACAAGTGTCAAACCATTTGTAAAAATCTTCCGATAGGGTGATTATTTTGTATACGGACTTTGTTAGCTACACTTTTATAAAAATAAAATGAATATTAAAAAAACAAAAAAAAAATAGTCAAAATTGGTAAAATACTGATGTGCTATCGTCATACTAATGAGAATTCTTGGAATTAGTGCAGACCAATAAAACGAAGGCGGCTAGTGGGGCTAACCACCATTTATGCAATTTGAATTCAATTGATCGGAGTAGCTGAATGATACATATACACTTCGTATTATCCAAAGTGGCTCAGCATACTTAAGCAAATCGATGTTATTATTTTTCTCCATAATGCAGATATATGCATAAAATAATCGCCATGGAGCATTAATGATGAATTACTGGTTATCGAATGATAATAATTTCAAACATGGCCCATCCGGTTAAAAAAATAAATATCTAACCAATTTTGTGAATGAATTTCTTTCCACTTTTACAACTGATGACAATTAAAAGTTCTTTCATTCAGAAAACTAATTCAGGGAATTCTCGCATTGTTTCCAATTTCCAAACTCGCACATCCGTATAACGAAACCACTAAATGTTTAGCGGTAAAACAAGTACGGGGAACGTGCCAATTCATAAGTTGCGCATATCAACACTTCCTCAGTCATCAGTACCAAACTCAGCAGCCCAATGAACACAAGCAAGGAGGAAGCGTGGTTGGTTCTCTGCATGACAAGAGCAAGACGAGAGTGAATAAAGTGCTGCTGCGGCAATACGTTGATTAGCGCATGCCACAGATGTGCACGCACATGAATGAGTTCTGAGTTTTAACACGAGTAAGATTCTAAAAGAAATCGCAAGAAAGCGAGTGCAGGAAGAGAACAATGACTTTGTCGTTAGTCGAAATGAAACCAGCAATGCACCAGGTATGCAAACAATTGAGCACTAAATCTGAAGATATACCTGAAAATGCGCCGCGAGCCTCAACAAAAGCAAAAAAGGTTTAAGTATTTCATATAGAAGTTCATTAAGTGGTTGGGAATTTACTGGAAAATGTTAGTTTTTGGGGGCGTGAGATCAGGATGGGAAACCTTTGTGCATATCGTCAGAAACTGCGTCTATGTACTTTGAAGAATAACAGAGAGACAGCAGCAAAATGGTTACTGTGACACAATAGCAAACGTAACTCGCGCTGAAATGCTTGCAGTCGGCTAAACTAGTTCAATGTTTCGTTAAGTTTGCCGTTACTTTTCCTTATTTGTGCATTTGTTTGTCTGACTGTCTGTCAGTCTGTTTGTAATATCTTGTGTTAGCTGAAGTATTATATAAATTTTGTATGGGTGTACACGTCCGTGTCAATGCCTTTCGGTGTACCTGTGTGTGTTTCGCTGTTCCTTCTATGCAACGCCTTGTGTTTCTTTATCGCTCGTTTGACTTGACTACTCAAGCAATGTTGCCATTATGATCTAAATTGATACGCTTTTCGTTGAATTTTTAAAAGATACTTCAATTTTAAAGTTTACAACAAATTACTCAACAAAATATTCATAATTAATACAGAGTTGTGCATGCAAATCCATACACGCTTGGATTTCAAAAAATAACATTTAAAAAAAAAATTGTTGTTGCTTATGTAGATTCTTTTTATTACAAAGAGAGTGCGGACTCATCTTTTCTTTTTTTAACCATTTTAGGAGCTTGCGTCTCGAAAATCATAAGGAAAATAGCGACTATCGCTGTTGGATAAAACATTTATGCTGCAGAAGGGTTTTGAGGAGAAACAATTTTAATGAAACATTCTTTAAATGAGCTTTTTCTATGGTGAATATTTTTCTTAGAAATGGTTAAAAATGTTTTGAAAAATGCCAAACATAAGTTTGATAGGTGATTTTAGTTATTTGAGTATGCAAGTAAAGTGGAGTATAAAACATTTTATTTTTAATCTAAATTTTATACAAAAAATTAAAAAAAATATTGATAATAATTGTGAAAGACCTCAATTAAAAACCCAAATTACCGTTTTAATGTAAGCATTAGAAGTTTTATTGAAGTTTGATACTTTGCTACTTAAAATTTTTCCCCATGATACTTTTGATCCATTTTAGGAGATTTCGGTGTTGGATTTCTTCTGACCACGCGGCAACACTGACTTTAAGTGTGGCGTCTGCATGGATAAGGCGCGGCCATAATTATCACCCTAAGTGCTGAGAACTCATATCCTTTCATTAAATTGCTATTTGTTAAATGCTGAACAGAAGAGAATAGAGTAGTTTGTTTTGTGTTTTCTATGAACTTTTTGTTGGAACACTACTTTATTCAACTGCTACATGCAGTTTCACTGAACATTTTATTTTTATTTTAATACAAGAAAGCGAGCGGTGCTTGGGCGTCTCAAGAGTGGAGATGAATTTTTTTTATTAATTATTATGTATGCAGAAATGAGCCAAGCTTTTATATTGTAACATATAGGTAATAATAAATTGAAAAGTAAGGCCAATCTTTAGAATATTAAGTTCTTCCAGTAAATACTCGATAAGTCTGTTTTTGCAGGAATAAACTCATCATGGTGCCGATATTATACATAATAGCTAATTACGTGCAATTTTTGTTTCGTCGATTTCATTCAAGCATTTTTGATGTTAAAGAAATTGTCGATAAATGGCCATTAGTAGTCGTTGCATCGCTCAGGAGCTAAAGATCGACTATAAAACCGTTGTAAACCATTTGCGCAAAAATTTGACACAAAAATAATGGATTTCGTTTTCCACAAACTACACCTATGCCGCCTCCGAGCGACAGATTGTTCTTTTTTTGTTTTTGGAGGAGCTTCTTCATGGCAGAAACACTTTCAGAGGTTGCCCATTATCGCTGGGCAACCGCCATTAGAAACAACTTTTTCTATCAATTGGTGTTTCAAACCCAGGTACTATCGCATGACGGTCACGGGTCCAATATCGAGGGCGTAAATTATTGAAATGGGCCCAATCCGAACGAATATTGTTTCTCGGTGGTTTTAGGTTATTCTTTTAATGATTTTAATCTGAAATTCAAATTAGAAGATTTAAAATAACGAGTCCAATATGGGAGCAGTGGAAATATTGTAAAATTGCTATTTCGAAGTTATTTGGATCGCAAACTAAAAAAAAATTAGATTAAATATATATATATATTTTTTTTGTTTTGTAAATAACTATGAAAAGAGATATAATCTCATGATATCGAAGCTTGAGCAATGACAAAATCCGGTAACGCGCCCCTTGGAGTGTTCGAGAGAAATGCAGCCAATAAAGATCAAACGGCTCCAGTGTCAAGTCTCCAGCTCTAAAAGTATTCAATTCGGTATCTGCAGGGGGTAGCAGTGGAAGAGGCAGGTCTTCTTTGCGTTGGAGTGACCGGGTGGAGAAGAACTTGGTTTGACTTAGCGTCCTCAACTGATGCCGGCTAGCATGAGTTTGTTAAATACGGTCAACTCCGGTTATCGAAGAACTATTCTGTGCTTTGACACAAGTTTAGAAAATAATTAAGTCCGGCGTTCTAATGAGGAATCCTTAGGTCCTTACACCTACATATAGCGAAGATATCTCCTTTTTGTGAACCGCTTTGTCGTTCTGATAGCGCTTTAATCTTTTTGTAATTGTGCCTGCATGCAATTGATTTGGAGACATGTGGTTGATTTGCCAGAGTGAGATGCTTAAAAATTTTAACTTCATTCAATTAGATGTCTTAGAATTAGGCACTATTTTACAGTTTTTGAAAAAAACACTTCACAAATGAACCAATAACGAAGTATAACCCGGACTTATTTTCGTTTTCATTTTAATATCTTTTATTTTTAAGTGCTTTTTATTTCTCACTGAAGTTTTTGCTTATGCCAATGCCCTTTTTATGGCACGCCCAAGATATTTTGGTAAAATTGCGTGCGACAAAGCTATTAAGCAAACAAAATAGAATTTGAATACTTCAAGTAGGCAACCAACTATAAAAATGCCTTAATGTTATTATTCTAACTTCATCACTCTGATTTCGATGCAACTTGGTGATTTTGTTGTTTTTATTAACTAAATAAAGAAGGCAAAATTCAAAGGGTGCTGAGTTTCAACGCATCCCATCTCTTATTAGTAAACCAGTTTAAGTTAATATTCAAAGCAAATAAATATGCAACAACTGCACCTCGAACTTCTTGTACGCAATCGACAATGCATCCAACTAGTTTGCAGCCATTCAACCATCCAATCAAGTGGAAATTCAAAGCCGAGCCAGACCTCATATGTTGGATGGAGGACATGAGGGCACACAAGAGGCATTTGCAAACAATTATCAAGAATAAAAACTAAATTATCATACATACATACAATAAAAGCTTATGCTATGCATTTATTGAGGCAATTCGTATTACGCATTTCCTAAGTACGTACGTACGTATGTATGTATGTATGCCTACATGCGTTTACGATTACAATTACGATTTGCTGGTATTGGCATTGTGTATTTTTAGATTTCCTGAATACTGGAAAACAAGCAGACAATGTTTTAAATTGAGATATTTGCTAGTGCGGTTAAAGAATATGTGAGTAGTCTCAACCCGACCCGGAAGTGGAGATTGCTCGTGGGGTTGCCATTTGTATTGTATTGTTTTCTAATTTCCTTTTCTATTTGTAATTGAAATATAGTCTTGCTTTTAAATTTAAAGTGTTTGAAAATAAGGTTTTGCATTGTTCCAAAGTAATGCTCACATATAAGGGATTATTGCTGCCAGATTTTGATAATTTGTTACCATACAGAGTGAGATTAATTGCAACTCTTAAGATCAGCTGCACACCAGATTCTCTCCCCCTTTCTGAAAAGCATGCGTAATACATTATGTACATAATATATTACAAAAATTATTAAACTTTTATTTGCCAACCTCTTCTACTTGTCGGTGTTCATTTTTGTTTGCTTTTGGCGTTTCTCCTCTGCGCATCGCGAAATTTATCTTTACAATGTAAAAATTATATTGGGAATTATAGACCTACACATGCTAGAAAAAGTCTGCGTTCACCCACTGATATAAAGTATTAAAATAATTTAACGTGTTTATCTTCAAACTCTCAGTTATTTCTTTTCACTTATTTCAAAGAAAATTATTCGTAGAGGGTATGAACAAAATTTTTTGGAGTTTGAGCTGCGTCGTGTTCAGATAACGGGATTGTAGTACAGTTACTTAAATAGGCTGAGCAGAAAAAGTGTGCGTTCATTTCGAATAGTGACGATTATTTGCATGGCAATTACGTTAAATTTAATTTTAAATCATTCATGTAGTTGACGCGGTTAAGAACAAATCTAAAGAGGGAAAAATTGATATTAGAAATACATTTTTTGTTACTATGGACCAAAGGCGAAAAGAAATAGATATTGGTGAAAGGAAAATCATTGTAAGTTTGTGGCAAAATAGTAAGAGCTATCGGGAAATCGCGAAATTGTTTGGAGGCAATACTCCTCGGTCCAAAGAGTGATAAAAAACTTCAAGCAAACGAATTGTTTGGAGTCTAAGCCTCGTTCTGGGCGTCCAAAAAAACTGACGGAAAGAGAAGAACGCAACATAACTATTCTTGTGAAGTCTAATCCGCGACTAACAGCAAGCCAAATTTCAAAAGACATAGAAGTAAAATACCAAAAGAAAGTACATCCAGATACAGTAAGAAAAATTCTAAAAAGAATCGGATTTCACGGTAGAGTGGCCCGAAAAGAACCCTTCATATCGCTAGTAAATCGACTTAAGCGGATGGCTTTCGCCAAGGAATACGTAAACAAGCCACCTGAGTTTTGGAATAGTGTGATTTTTTCAGACGAAAGCAAGTTTTGCATTTTCGGGATAAAAGGTCGTAAAATTATTTGGAGGAAAAACGGAACGGCACTTGGAAAGCAAAATCTGGTACCTACGGTAAAGCATGGGGGAGGAGGTGCCATGATATGGGGGTATATGGCTAGTTCGGGCGTTGGAAATATACAGTTTATTGAGTCGATAATGAACAGACATGATTATCTCGATATTTTAAAAACGAATTTGAGAGAAAGTGCAATCAAACTGGGACTCGGTGAAAGATTTGTTTTCCAACAGGACAACGACCCGAAACACACAGCAGAGATTGTTAGGTTGTGGTTGTTGTATAATGTTCCAAAACATCTTCGCACACCCCCACAATCACCTGACCTTAACCCCATTGAGCACTTATGGGACGTTCTAGAAAAAAAAATATGAGAGCGTACAATAACTAGCAAGGAAATGCTTAAGAACGCGCTTAAAGAGGAATGGGAAGCCATAAGTCCAGAAATAACAGCCAAACTAGTTGGATCAATGAAAAGACGCCTTCTAGAAGTCATAAAAGGGCGTGGATATCCAACTAGCTATTAATTTTAAAACATTTCTATGATCTTAAGCCTTTTATTTTATTATTATTGAAGTGAACGCAAACTTTTTGCGTTTAGTTTGAATGGCCTTTTTAATTTTATGTGATCTCATTTTAAATTTGATTTTGTTATTGGTAGCGAAATATGTGTGATAGTTACGTTTAAGTGAACTAAATAAAACTCATTAAAAAAAAATTCTGAAATATTTATTGCTTTGAACTTTTTCTAATGCAAAGAATATTGGCAGACTTTTTCTACTATGTGTATATCGTGACCCTTTTCCAACATAGGACCTTAGGATACAGACATATCTAAGCTTTTCTTGGCTTTCAGTCGGCTTCCGTACGATAGCCGATTCATACCTGTGTAACAGACATTGTTTTGTATCAATTAATGGAGTGGCTTCTAGCCGTTTCGTTCCATCTTCGCGGGTACCACAGGGTAGTGTCCTAGGCTCACTTCTCTTTATACTTTTCGTTAATGATATTAGCAACTATTTTCTTCCTTGAATTTTCTGCTTTATGCGGGATACTTAAAAGTTGTCTCTATAAATAAAAACACTTCAGATGCACATAGCTAGTTTTCACGACGGCAATGAGAAGCTGCATATGTGGTACCTCAAGTCTCGCCTCTCTTTGAAGTTTAGCAAATGTTGTTTTCAGTTAACATACTCGAAAATTTTTAATACATTGCCTACGATTCTTAGGGAGAGTAGGGTATTTGAGGGCAACTTAAGAGTAAGACTAATTAGCTTCTATTTTGAACAAAATCAAACTTTAAGCATTTTTTACACAAAATTATCTTATTATGTATCTATGAAATCATTGGGTCCGGAAATGATTGCATTATCAAATGCTTCTTATTCATTTTGACCATGAAATAAATACATAAGTAATTGGCGTACACTTCTGTTAGGTGTTTGGCTAAGCTCCTCGTCCTATTTGTGGTGTGCGTCTTGATGTTGTTCCACAAATGGAGGGACCTACAGTTTTAAGCCGATTCCGAACGGCAAATATTTTTTTTATGAGAAGCTTTTTCATGGCAGAAATACACTCGAAGGTGTGCCAAAACTTTTTCTATTTTTCACGCACGGAGTTTCGAACCTACGCACTTCCGAACGCTAGTGACGCAACAACCATACGGCTACGGCGGTCGACAAAAACGGTATTCAAAGGAGAACGGGTGTTATGAGGGTGCTTATTGGTTTCACGCTCAACTACGCCCCATACATGCTAACCTAGGGAATTAATTAGGCGGCCATGAATTCGGTGTTTTCAGGCGCTTCAGGGTATTTAATTTTGATTAGAAGGCGGTTTGATCGGATAACTCGCTGTTCTCGTATTTTTTGCTGCGTAAAATATAGAAATTATACCGGAGATATCCATGGACAACTCGACCGATAAGCCCCCAGATACATTGAGCCCCCTCTCAAGGGCCCTCATTGATATTGAAGGGTCCTAGTCAATGATTGCTTGCACTGGTTGAATAATTTCTGCAGATCGGAAAGTCTCAAAAAGTTCATGTTTTTTGCGTTTTGCATGTCCTCAAATACCGTACGCACCTTATATTTGTTAATATCCTGAAGTGTGTGGGTGAGATTAAATACCTGGGCGTAGTGCTTGATGAACAACTTGCTTAAACGCCCTCTTAGCTGGGCTTTTACAGACGTAGCGCCTCTAAATTCAGACCTTTAAGCTATAATATTATTTACCTCAGTGATGCGGTTGCATTTGAAGTATGCGGTGGTTATTAAACAGGCTGGCTGGAATGTGGTTAGAATTTTTTTTTCTCAAATTCACACTTCGCTCTGCAAACTTTTCATACCCCATACCGTTGTATTGTTCTCGTCTAATGCTCTTAAATTTTTATTCTCTTAATAGTTGCAGATCCGTATTGTGCCTATCTTTTACTTACGACGTTATTACCGGTGTTGTGGGTTGCCGTTACTTGTTAGAACGGATTAGATTTAATAATTTTCCTCCATTTTAGTATTGCGATGAGAGAACGCAATACGTCATTAAAGATTCCACTTATAGTACCATTAGTGAATTTAATACCCTAAGCTTGATTTTTCTCAATGAAAGGCATGTCTTTAAATCTCGAATTCTCTCTCTTAATAGTTTTTTCTTCACTTATTTCGTACTCTATATAGTGGAGTGCCCAGGGGTTTTGACCTCGGATCTCGTAGGGACTGAATGAATTGCCATGTAACCAACAGGATTTTCTTTTGTATGCTCTAAATTGTAACTTCTACCAATATTATATTGTGCAATTAATTTTTTCATTGTTTAAACAAAAAAAATGAAAAATTAATATATTGGAGCATAATGTTGAGTTGGAAAAATTTTTTTTTTAGTTCTACGTTAAATTTTACTTAAATAGATAAAGACAAACATCTTCCCAACGTTATATATTATTGGTTATATTATGGCTGGAGGTGGGATAAAAGAAGTTCTTTCTACCATTTATCCAGAAAATACGATTGATCACATAACGTCAGGACGTGCCTATGCTAGAGCAGTACGTGCTCATACCTTATTGCAGCAAGCTTTAGCACAATTAATTTTTGAAGATCTTAAGGAGAATAATGCGGATTTTTTAAATGTATTGAATGACGAACAAATATCGATGTTTTTTGAAATGTTCAATTACAATGAAATTACAGAAAACCAAGGATTTCAAATGCTGAGTAGAATTTTTGAAGATAAGTTAGTTGAGCTTGAAAATAAAAATGAAACATCAAAACTATGGATTACGTATTTTCGAATGGTAACAATATTGAAAGACTTCATTGCTGCCGATCGTATGGGGGATTGGAATTTACATCTACATAGTATTGATCTGATGATTCCACTATTCCACGCATCAGCACATTTTCCCTATGCGAAGGCTGCACAAATTTATCTGCAAGATATGAAGGAATTACAGTATATAATGGATCCAGCAGAGTTCGAAAAATATATGGTACAACAGGATATTTCACATCTAGGCGATCAGATTTTTTTTTTCTGGTATTGCAAGTGATCAGACTATTGAGCAGACTTTAATGAAAGGAATGAGCATCGAAGGGGGTCCTTTTAAACGAGGTGCCACTGAAAGTGTAGTTTATAAATGGATCAGAGGAGTTATTTATAGTAAAGATATTATTCAAAGCATAGAAAATTTTTGTGACATATCTTTCAATAAAAGTCATCAACACAGTGATTCTACAGATGCTAGAATAGAAAGGGATGGTATCGATGTAAAAAGATTGGTAGACTTTTTCAAAGAACACAGTCCTTTTCCTGATACCGATGCAATTATGTCAATTGCCACTGGAATTACCGGTGATAAAAGTATAAATTGTTACAATGCTTTTGAAGAAGGTTTAAAAGTTATGAAGAAAATCGAAGGGAAAAATGTATGCGAATTGAAGTTTTTAAGGAAAGATAAAATAAATTCTCTATTGGCTAAAAATAATAATATAAAATAAAAATTCATAACAATGTTATTCCCGTTGATCCATTGTTGCTGTTTCAACGTATTTGTGTGTTGAAAAAAACAGATGATGAACTAAAAACTTATATGAATTATGAACTGGCACCATATCCACTTGCTCTGTTTGAAGATGGCCAAATGCGAAAGACAAAAAAATCAAATTTCTACGAATTATTCCCAGAAATTCAGATTAATTTGAAAAGCTTAGAAAATATTCATTATGTTATTGATGGAGGCATGTTGTTATATCGTTGCAAATGGCAATTAAATGAAACATTCAAAATGATATGCGAACATTACGTAAGATATTTGAGGAATAATTATAATAACGCATACGTGGTATTTGATGGATATAAGAAGGACGGTATTAAATCTGCTGAAAGGAATCGTCGCGCACTAAAAAATATAAGTACAGATATTGAATTTGATGAAAATATGCCGTTAAAAATCGCTCAAGATAAATTTCTAACGAATAAAAAAAATAAATCTCGCCTAATCGAAATGTTAAGAATAAAATTAGCTGATAACAATATTTTTACATGCCAAGCGGAAAGCGATGCAGATAAATTAATTGTTGATACAGCAATTAGTTTAGAATCTCAAAATATTGTTGTAATTTCTGAAGACATTGACGTCTTGGTTGTGTTAACGGCATTGACGCCTACTGATCGTGAAATATATTTTTTAAAACCATCCCGAGGCAAAGTTAACCAACAAATATTTTCATCGAAAAGTTTAGAAAAATCTCTACCAGCATGTAAAGAACATGTTCTATTTTTACATGCTTTCACGGGCTGTGATACTACTTCTGCGTTTTACAACAAAGGAAAAATTAAGTTTATCAAAAATTTTGAGAAGCGGAATGATCTACATGACTCAGCAGCAGTGTTTAAAAATGTACATGAAGATGCAAATAATATATTTCAAGCTGGTATTACATGTATTTTGGGACTGTATGGTGCTTCGGCAAAAATGACAGATTTGAATACATTCAGGTTCAATTCCTTCATCAAAGCAACTGGAAAAGACACAAGTGTTCTTTTATCTTCGTTGCCTCCCATATCTGATGCAGCATTTGAACACTTAAAACGGGTTTACCTACAAATCCAGATGTGGTTAGGGAATGATTTAATCATCGAAAATTGGGGATGGAACTATTCCAATAATACCTATCATCCAATATTTACGAATCAATTACCTGCTCCGGAAAATTTATTAAAAATGTTATTTTGCAATTGCATAAAAGGATGTGGAGCTGCATGCGGATGCCGAAAAACTGGATTATACTGCAGTATAGCATGCCTTCAGTGCAACGACGACAGCTGTCTAAATGTAGCGCCTATGATTAACATCAGTGAAATTGAAGATGATATTTGAAAAAATGTAAATTTTTCAATAGGCAAATTTTTTTGTTAATTCATTTTTTTCTTTTAAATAGTCATAATTTTTTTGTTTTTAATAATTAATTATATTAGATTTTACTTTTATGCTATAATAACAGAAAACAATTTTTTTTTTTTTGTATGCTAATTTTTTAAATAAACGAATAATATTTTTTTTTTTACATTTAATTATCCATAATCTATTTATTTTTTCATTTGCTTCCACTTCTGTTACAAAAACAATAAATTCTACAACGTTATTTGCATTATAGCACATAAGTTATTGCAATCATAAATTTTTGCTATTTAAAAATCAAATGCACAACTTTTAAATAGGTAGAGATTATTATTTATGTTATTCACAACACATTTTCGCAAAGATAATTTAATTTCATCTAGTCCCTAAGACATCCTAGGTTTTAACGTTTTTAACGCTCCAGACACTCCACTAATACAGCCTGTCAAGTTGTTAAACGATAGATTGAATAAATAAATAAATACAATTAATTCATAAATCTGTGGTTATATTTTTATGTAGTTAACTGTTTTTGGTTTTTGTTTTTTATTTTAAATACTTATTGACCCGTTAAATATTCCGATAGCAGAGTGCCCTGATTATAAAATAATAAATTAATACAGGCAAAGAAATAAGCAACATTTCAAGACAATACTTGTAAATATCTGAAATAGTTTTGAATATCTCAGAATTTCATATAAAAAGAGATCTGTAAACTTTGAGGTGGCATAAAATGAAAAAAGTTACCGATAGAAATTTTAAGTACAAGTTACAAATAATCCGAAAAGTCCTATGGACCCCTGAGATTTTTTTTTTCATTTTATTACACTGTGTTATCTAACAAATGTATGAAGAATCTTTGCATAACACATACATATGTATGTACATATGAATGCAAAGATATGAGCGCTAAGAGTGGAAACACATCAGCCAACGTAGTGATTAGTATGCGGAAAAGATGAATTCAAATGTATCATAGTTGCTGAAAAAAAAGCATTAAGTCTCCATCAAGCTGTCATTAACTGTGAAATGGTGGGTTAAGCTAAAGAGAAGTTACAACTTTGTTCAGACATAAATGTGTACCGTTGCTTCCAAGCGAAAGTGTGAAGATAGGTAATTTAAGTTATATAATTTCTTTAGTTATTAAAGCAAAGCGAAGTAAAAAGTTCTAAATGTTTTCCGCTAGATGTTTTCAATGAGTCATATTTCACGACCATTGCATTGGTAGAATATTCCCATTACAGTTTCTTCTTTTTAATTGGCGCGATAATCGCTTACGCGATTTTGGCCGAGTATAACAAAGCGCGCCAGTCGTTTCTTTCTCGTGCTAACCGGCACCAATTAGACACACCAAGTGAAGCCGAGTCCTTCTCCACCTGATCTTTCCAACGCAGAGGAGGCCTTTCTCTTCCTCTACTACCGCCAGCTGGTACCGCATCGAATACTTTCAGACCCGGAGCGTTTGTATCCACTCGGACGACATGACCCAGCCAACATAGCCGCTGGATCTTTATTCGCTGCGCTATGTCTATGTCGTCGTAAAACTCATACAGCTCATCGTTCCATCGCCTGCGATATTCGCCGTTGCCAACGTGCAAAGGTCCAAAAATATTGCGCAGAATCTTTCTCTCGAACACTCCAAGCGTCGCTTCATCGGATGTTGTCATCGTCCAAGCTTCTGCGCCATACGTTAGGATGGGCATGATGAAAGTCTTGTAGAGTGTTAGTTTTGTTCGTCGAGAGAGGACTTTACTGCTCAGTTGCCTACTTAGTCCAAAGTAGCACTTGTTGTCAAGAGAGATTCTACGTTGGATTTCAAGGCTGACATTGTTATCGGTATTAATGCTGGTTCCTTAATATACGAAGTATTTTACGACCTCGAAATTATAACTGTCAACAGTGACGTGGGTGCCGACTGTTTGTTTGATGACAGGAGGTACTTAGTTTTGTCCTCGTTCATTACCAGACCCATTCGCTTTGCCTCTTGATCTAGTTTGGAGAAAGCAGCACTAACAGCGCGGTTGTTACGGCCGATGATGTCAATATCATCGGCATACGCCAACAATTGCTTTAAATCACTAAGGGAGAAATAACTCCGAACAGCTAAATTTGATCCGACGAGGAGGTACTCCCATCAGAAAAAATTGCCGATTGCAAAGGGTTAATTAATAATTTCCAAAGTAAATTAGACATTTTCAATCGGTGTTTTTTTTTTAATTAGAAACAAATCAAAGAATTTAAACAAAAACAAATTTTTTAACCAATTGTTTTATTAAAATTATTTTTAAGTTGAGCTTTTTTATTTCAATTAATAAATTGCATTAGTTACTAATTTCTTTAGACAAAATTACAACAAATTCATATTTCCAAAAATAAAAACTTTAAAAATTATTCGAAATCTGAGCTATCAGAATCTGACAAATTTGTTTCCAGATTCTTCATTAAAAGCAATTTCTTTACGACCTCGTCCAAGATAATATTTACTTTTTGCAGAAATTGAACTATTGGACAATGAAGGTAATATATTAAAGGATCAGAAGAACTAACTGGAGTTTTTCCTTGTGCTGTTTTCGCAAACAATGATTCAGTGTTTATGTCACACCCGCAATACAATTCACGTAAGATTACGCTGAATCGATGTATTAAAAGTTGGTTCGCTCCTGTTGTATGATCAACCAAATGTGGTTGTTGGAAAAACCTTCTTGTCGGGTTTCCGGGTTTCCGTTGTTGATACTGCCAGTACTAGGCATTGGTATGCCCACCAACAAA
The DNA here is from genome assembly GCF_027943255.1 of Anastrepha obliqua. Classification (NCBI taxonomy): domain Eukaryota; kingdom Metazoa; phylum Arthropoda; class Insecta; order Diptera; family Tephritidae; genus Anastrepha; species Anastrepha obliqua. The sequence goes on from NC_072894.1 coordinate 125,781,742, forward strand.
TCGTTTTCTGTTCTGTACATATGTCTTCTATTTTTTTCAACAACAGCCTTCTCAGCAATACGAACACACTCCAAAAATCTAATCCAGGCTTGGAACTTGATAACCCGTGTTCAGAGAAGTTGGAATCAGAGCTTATATGTGTTGGTACAATATTTGCTACATGGCTTTTAATATTTTCAATTTCAATAGCTTTATTGGTCTGCAATATCTAGCGTGGGGGTGTTTCGTAGATTTCATAACTTTTCCGCAATAATCTTCATCGGCATTTAGCATGGATACAACCTTCGAAGAACTGCGCTTTCCTGCTTTGCACAAGCTGGAGCTTGTAGCTACCAACAATGCAACGACCTCCTGCACAAGGTCGGACATTTTGTCAATGGGGCTATTAATAGAAGGCTCCGAAATTTGTTTTTTTTTTGGGCGTTCGGCATTAGCAGCTGTTTCTTTTTCACTCAACTGCAGTGGCATATCTTGCCATGCCTGGTAACATTTCTCGAAATGCAGCCTATTTTTACCACAAGTCTTCCATCTTTGGCAAACCTGCTATCAAAGTTACGCAGTTTTCTAGCAATTTTGCAATGTTGCTGTTTACTTAAAGTAGCGTTATTTAAAACTGTGCCGAAATCATATTTTTCCATAGCGATAAATTTTTTTCTGGTGATTTTTTAGTCGTGCCATACTAAATTAAGCTCGCGTTTCGTTACTGGCATTCTGCCTAAAAAGAGCAATAAATTAAAGGATAGTGGGTATTGAAGATTTTGGACACACACCAATAGGCACTTCCAGAAAAAGTTGAATTTCGACTAAATATGGTTGAATTTGATGAAGTTCTACTCCCCGAAAGATAGGTGTACTACTGTGGGCAAAAAGTAAGGTGAATTTGGTTGTAAAATGAAAAATCTTTATTTATTCTTGGAAATCAATTTCATCCCCTTCAAAATAATCCCCTCTCGATGAAATACACTTATGCCAACGATTTTTCCAATCCCCGAAACATGCCAAATAGTCCATTTCCGGTATAGCCATCAGCACCTTCTTCGATTCAGCTTTTATCTCCTCAATCGACTCGAAACGCGTTCCCCGGAGTGGTCTCTTGAGTTTTGGGAATAGCCAGAAGTCACACGGAGCCAAATCAGGCGAATACGGTGGTTGCGGAACGATATGCGTGGAATTTTTGGCGAAATGGTCACGAAGAACGAGTGCAGTGTGAGACGGTGCATTATCGTGATGCAAAAACCAAGAGTTGTTGGCCCATAATTTTGGTCTTTTTAGACGAATCGCTTCACGTAAACGACGCACAACGCTCAAATAATATTCCTTATTAACAGTTTGGCCAGGTGGAAGGAATTCATAGTGCACCACACCACGAAAATCGAAAAAAACTGTCATCATGACCTTTATTTTTGAACGACTTTGACGTGCTCTTTTCGGTGTGGCCTCGCCTTTAGCACGATATTCGCTTGATTGGTCGGTTGCTTCAGGGTCGTAAGCATAAATCCAAGTCTCATCTCCCGTAATGATGCATTTGAGCTTGTCGTAATAGTCTGAAAGCATTGTTTCACACACATCAACGCGACGACTTTTTTCCAAGAAATTGAGAGTTTTCGGTACCAAACGAGATTTGACTTTTCGTAGGCCCAAATGATCCTTCAAAATGGTTTTCACAGATCCTTCTGATATTCCGATCATATCAGTAAGGTCTTTAACAGTCAACCGACGATTTTTGAGCACTAACTCCTTCACTTTATTGACGTGTTGGTCATCTGTTGACGTCGATGGTCGTCCGGAGCGCCCCAAGTCATCAACACGTTCTCGACCCTCTTTGAAGTCTTTGTACCACTTATAAACATTTTTCTGCGATATGGTCGAATCACCAAATGCCTTCTGCAACATGCTAAACGTTTCCGCAGCCGAAATTTCATTCCGCAAACAAAATTTGATGGCACTTCTCTGCTCAATCAAATCAGACATTGTAAAAATCGAAAAATGCACTCTTGGTCGTTTGGTAAACAAAAGCGTAAATATATATATTGCTGATAATCACATTCACATGAAAGTTGGCCCAGATGTTATTAACAGTGCTGCCAACTCATGAAAACAATAACTAGAGCGAAATTTTAATCCTGCGAAGTTTGACAAATAAATTCACCTTACTTTTTGCCCACAGTAGTATGCTGCCAAGGGCACGTTGTTAATTCACTTAACTTCGACTAGGCTTTATAGGTCACACATACATAGACGGGTTACCGACATTAATTTTTAATGCAATACATACCTTGATATAAATATAATAAAAAACTACATGTTGAAATGCACAAAGAAATATTGTATTTTTTACGGCGAAATCAAAAGACTACAGGAAGGCGGGAAAATGTCTTAAAACATTTGCTGAAACATATGTTGTGCTTAGCAGGTCACAGTTGTTCATATGCTTGTTATTTAGTTGTACTTATAAACATTTTTTAATAAGATAATAGAAGTATCAGTAATCGATAGGCCATAAATTTCCACCTTTTTAAACTTAAACAAATCGCCAACTGTAGATTAGCAGGATTTAAAGGTGATAAAAATAAGATGCGATACATTCTTCAGTGCTTTTGTTTTAGGTGCATAAGCATATACAGTGGCTCACAGCTTATTTCAACCAGCACCCTGAAAAAAGTTTGTCTTCCTATAAAATCTAAACTAAAAGCGATATCAAAAAAATTTAAATGCAAGTAGTTAATATAATGTTTCAAAATAAAAAATATGAATTCATTTATTTTTTTAAATGTATTTATTACGTTTTTAGAACTTAAAAACTAAAAAATCAACCAAAAAGAATGCCACAGCTTATTTCAACCACATACTTTGGCAGCTGAGCAATGATACGTTATTTTACTTTGCAACGGTAGTTTGTTTTTCTACGCTTTAGTCGCTCTATTCTTAGAATTTTAGAATATATTTCTAATGAATTTTGAGAGTAGATCTTGCACAAAAATTCATTACGCAAAATGGGACCACGCACAACCATCGAGCAGCGAGAGCTTGTCCTCAGCCACTATAAATCTGGTCATTCCCGCAGGAAAATTGGGGAGATGGTTGGACTTAGTGATTCCACAGTCCAAAGCATCATTTACCGATTTGTTCGCGAAAATAGAACCCATGACAAGGGTAGAAGTGCTCCCAACAAAATTTTTAATTCATCAGACGAGCGCTATATTGTTCGCAAAATCAAGGCAAACCCAAGATTATCGGCTCCAAAAGTGGCCAATGAAGTTGAGGAAGAGCTGGGCAAGTCATGCCACCCAGAAACGATTCGCCGGGTGCTTCGGGAGCATGACTTCAATGGCAGAGTAGCGCGCAAGAAACCATTTATAAGTGACAAAAATAGGAAGTGTCGCCTGAAGTTTGCCCAGGACAATTTGCACAAGGACAATGCCTATTGGAATACAGTGTTATTCTGTGATGAGTCGAAATTTAATATTTTCGGATCAGATGGAGCTTCTTATGTGTGGCGTAAGCCCAATACTGAACTGCAAGCTAAAAATTTAAAGGCCACAGTAAAGCATGGCGGTGGCAGCGTTATGGTATGGGCCTGTATGTCGGCAGCCGGCGTCGGAAACCTCCAATTTATTGAAACGACTATGGATAAAACTGCTTATCTCGAGATATTGAAGGCCAATTTGCTTCAAAGCGCAGAAAAACTTGGTATTGCGGACGTCTTTAGGTTCTACCAAGATAATGACCCGAAGCATAAGGCGGGCATTGTGCAGACGTGGCTCATCTGGAACTGTCCTCATGTTGTCCATCCACCAGCCCAGTCACCAGACATGAATGTTATTGAAAATTTGTGGGCCATTTTGGATACAAACATCCGAAAAAGGAAAATTTCGAATAAATCGGACCTTAAAACGGCATTAACCGAGGAATGGGAGAAGATAACGCCACAAGTGACCCAAAAGTTGGTCGAATCGATGCCAAAAAGGCTCAAAATGGTAGTTGACCAAAAAGGTGGTCACACCAAATATTAATATTTAAAAATTTTTTCATATATTAGTTTAAATAGTGTAATTTTCTAGCTGGTTGAAATAAGCTGTGACCTTCTTTTTGGTTGATTTTTTAGTTTTTAAGTTCTGAAAATGTTATAAATACATTTAAAAAATAAATGAATTCATATTTTTTATTTTGAAACATTACATTAACTACTTGCATTTAAATTTTTTCTATATCGCTTTTAGTTTAGATTTTATAGGAAGACAAACTTTTTTCAGGGTGCTGGTTGAAATAAGCTGTGAGCCACTGTATGTATGAATGTGTTAAAGATATTTTTTTATATAATTTAAACTACAGTATTGGCGAAAATTATAGTACCCCCAAGAGCATTTTTTTGTAATTTCTGATTTCCTCAAAACAATAAGATCAGAAATAAAACTCTTCTGCATATTTTTCTTAATACAGGGCCCGCCATCTGTCGTTACGGATTTGAACTAGGTATTATTTGAAGAATGGTAACACTTAGCTGTTATCTGATTTGACAGAAAATTAGTTTTATTCTTCCGCTGAACGAAAATGGTTATGCATACGCTCAAAGAACGCTGGGAAATATTGCGACATTACTTTGAAAATCATGGTAATATTGCAGAATGTGTACGAAAATTACGTACGGCAATGGGAAGAAGAAAAGCACCGAATGAAGCGTATGTGCGTTACTTTGCGAAAAAAGTAAGAGAAACTGGATTGCTTATTGACAAACCAACGCGTGACCGACCAAAAACCGTGCGTACACCCGAAAATATTGCTGCTGTGGCCGAGAGTGTTTGTGAATCACCAAGAACATCAGTTCACCGTCGTTCTCAACAATTGGACATTTCGGAGACATCATTGAGACGAATTTTGCGTAAAGACCTTGGTATGGTAGCCGAGGCAGCTATATGAATGAAGTTGTGTTCCATCATTAACCGGAAGGATTGTACTTCAAAATAAAAAAAACAGTTTGGAAAAATATTGAGTAGCTTCTTTTTTATAGTATTTTTAATTCCGTAAAGTTATATGGCGGACCCTATATAATCACTTTTAATAAAACAGCATACTTGGGCCCAAATTTTTTTATTTCCAAAGTTTAATATAAAGAGTTCAAAGTATTCAAAAATTCAATGGACGATACTAAAGCACCCCAAATATGTTTCTATACTAATATTTTGTATCAAATCCCTTATTTTGGAAGACTGCAGCTCTTCGTTTAGGCAATAAAGATATTAAGTTATCAGTAACATTATACGATCTGCCTTCCTATGCTCCTTTTACTGCTTCAAGCAGTTTGTCCTTTGTGCGTGGTATTAGAATAGTAAAAATCGCAAGAAACACGTATTCTAAAGATTTTAAAGACAAAATAATCAGTGTTTTGAAAAATGTTTTATCTCGACACAAAATTTGTGCAAAATATTCGATCAACAGATCAGTCAGAGAAAGACCGCGAAAAACTTCTCGGCAAGATGACCCTTTGCTGTACGTTTCACTACTGTATATTTCAAAGTCAATGGTTTCTAGCTGCTAGTAGTTTAACTTTAAGTTTACTTTTAAAATTTTTAAATAAAAATAAACTGATAATAATAATAATATTGCAATTAAAAATGCATTAGAATGATCTTCAACGGCTCTCCGTTTAGCCAAGCTACAGAGCTACAGGGTTGACTGGCACATTAGTTAGCTGCTGTCAAGTTTGCACGCAAAGCAAGAGGGATCCTTTTCGTACCCGTACTCGTACAAGAACTGGCAATTTTAACGTTGCTCCCAATATCGTTCAAGCAAAAATAATATTAGGTTCATAGAATTATTTATTGAAGTAATACATAATTAAAGCACCTCACTTCGAATGAGTTTCAAATGCTGATGCACATATGGGCCAAATGTAGTTTCCCCTAATGCGACAACCAAATGAAGGAATAAAATTCGATGGAAAATCGAATTTTTGGAAAAGCTGCGGTGTATCCATACCAGAAAGGCAGAGCAACACATGCGTGAAATGAAAGGAAAACACCAGCGGATGTCTACATGTAGAAGATGATTAAAATAGTATGCATTTACACTGACGTTCAAAACTGAACCATGGAATAGCACTTCTAATTTCAAAAAGTGTTTTTTTCACTTCTCTTTTCTTTCTCAGTAAATAAAGCAAATGTAATGTTACCGTTTTGAGCATACATTTTTTTATTATTATTTTATTTTATCTATTTTTTTTTTTTTAACAATGAAAAGGGAACTATTGTGGTGGGGGAGTTGTCTAAGTGGCACAGCACAGACCCAATTGGCACAAAAAATGTCATTTTGATACACTACGTGTAGAACCACTTCTTTTTATTAGTCGAACCATCAAGATTTGACTGTGCATCTGCCTATGTCGTGTATTTTCTTTTCTGCAGTTTCTTTCAAGTTAACCATCGACAATTCCCCCAGCATTCTATGTCGTAGAGTATCAAGACTTGGGCGCTCACACAGATAGTGAAACACTGTTTCCTTAAATTCTTCTTGATTGCCGCTTTTACATCTATCGTTGTACGACCATTCCATCTTCCTGGCATAGTCTCCCAAAGGCCAGTGGCCGGTTATTGTTGAAGTAATTGTGGATATGTCTGCTCGTGGCTTTCTTAAGAACTCGTCAGTTCTGAAGTTCTTGAAATTGAGTCACGTTTGTTTAGTTATTTGGCAGATATCCGTGTTAGTCCACCTGTTAACGACCTGCTTCTGAAATAGCGAGAGGATCTTCCTTTTTTTCGCATGCCTAGTAACACATGCTTTGCTTTTTTCAGTTTTAATATGAGATTTAGCATACTTAAGCATGCCATTATGTTTGAGGGATTTTTTTTTTTATTCCCCATTTATTTTATACATCTGTCCTTTGACATTAAGTATGTTGTTTAGCAATTTGGTCAGGATTTAATAATTTCGAAATGAAAAAAAAAAAAACACAGTAAAAGCATCTCAGATATTAATAATAGGACTATGTTTAAGTTCGTGCGGTTTTTTTTCGAAATTTGAAACTTTATTGACGTAAAATGGTTACAAATTTAATATTCAAAGTATTGTCCATCGCTTACTACTACTTTTTCCCATCTTTCTGGCAATTCACGGATTCCCTTTGTGAAAAATTCGGTCGGTTTTGCCGCAATCCACGAATCGATCCATTTTTTGACTTCATCGTAATTACGGAAGTGCTGGTCAGCCAGGCCATGTTGCATCGATCGGAAGAGATAGTAATCGGATGGCGCAAGGTCTGGACTATACGGCGGGTGGGGTAGGACATCCCATTTGAGCGTTTCTAAGTATGTTTTGACCACTTGTGCAACATGTGGCCGAGCATTGTCATGTTGCAAAATAACTTTGTCGTGTCTATCGGCGTATTGCGGCCGTTTTTCTCGCAGTGCTCGGCTCAAACGCATCAATTGTCGTCGGTAGACATCCCCCGTAATCGTTTCATTCGGTTTCAGTAGCTCATAATACACAACACCCAGCTGGTCCCACCAGATACACAGCATAACCTTCAGGCCATGAATATTCTGCGCCGACGTCGATGTTGAAGCATGGCCAGGGTATCCATACGTTGCCCGACGTTTTGGATTGTCGTAATGGACCCACTTTTCATCGCCAGTCACAATTCGATGCAAAAAACCCTTTCTTTTGTGCCGTTGAAGCAGTTGTTCGCATGCCATAAAACGGCGTTCAACGTCTCTTGGCTTCAATTCATACGGCACCCAATGGCCTACCTTTCGGATCATTCCCATGGCTTTTAAACGTTTGGAAATGGTTGATTGATCAACTCCCAAAGTTTTTGCAACCTCTTCTTGCGTTTGAGCCGGATCTTGATCGAGCAATTCCTCCAATTCGGTATCCATGAACTTTGGCGGCGCACCCTCGCGTTCTTCGTCTTCCAAGCCAAAATCACCACTTTTAAAGCGTGCAAACCACTTCTGGCACGTTCGCTCAGCTAGAGCATGCTCACCATAAACTTCCACCAAGATACGATGACTTTCGGCTGCTTTTTTCTTCATATTAAAATAATGAAGAAGAATTCCCCGCAAAAACACATTATTTGGCACGAAATTCGACATTTTCAAGTGTGGTAAAAATATTGTTGTTTACGCTTCAAATAAAAAACTTATACTGACGTTTGTGCCTTACGACAGTAGCTCTCCAATGAATGTTTGGAAATGTGGATCGATGGAATAATAATCAAGTTACGCCATCTGTTGTAAAACCGCACGAACTTATTCATAGTCCTTGTTGCTAGCACGCCTATAGCTGGGTGATATTTAAACAAACTACCTACACCTCGAGCTACCACAATGAGTTAAAGGAAAACATGTACATAGATATATATTTAATCAAATTAAAACCTTTCTGAAGACAGTGTTAGCAGAATTAGCAAAGGTTAATGAACATATAAAGATAACCAGTTCTCAGGCAGATCATTTCATCTCCCAAAAACCAATTAGAATCAATTAGGAACCAAAAAGTTTTTGTGTGACAAAATTTCTTTGTCGTTTTTATATTTGCCAAGGGCGTATACGTTCATAATTATATTCGTACTGGACCAGGAACTTGTTTCCTTACACCAGATTTTCCCTACGGGCTACGCCTAAGTACTTGTAAAACCAGCACCTACTACTTAGTGTCCGCCCAAAGCCGGAAATGATGGCGGTGTTTAATATAGCAAATTCGCAAACAAAATAATAAATTGCATGAAGTAAAAAGTAACCTAAGCTACGTTAGAAATTCCCATCATTAAAATAAGATATCACTCTGAACATTTCCTCATCACCGATGGTTTCACAAGTGCGTAGCACCTTTTTGTTTTCCTAAGTGGAGTTATGCATGTAAATATGTATGTGTGTATAAACCAACGTACTTCTAGTCATTTTATGACTAATGGTCATTAGTGTATCCAGCTGTTTGTGTGGTTGGTTGATGTGTTCTTGTTGCTGTCTGTAGTGCCTTCTGCTGCAAATGAAAATGCAATGACCTGTGCCAGACTACCCACTGCCCGGTCATTACCAATGCCGTCTTTGCCGTGATATTGGCGTTTCTAAGGATTCACATTGGGAGTGCATTAGACTCGACGTAAACACGTAGTCAGCTGCCACAACCTTATTTACCGGGGTGCCATGTAAATAAAGACACACTACACAGAAGTTTTACGCAAATACAAAAATCTGTGGCAAATTGATTTATTTTTTCCGTAGAAATGGGTGAGCTGCTTGTTCTCTTCTAGTGGTAACGTCATCAATTTCCGCTTAGTAAATAAATTTGGGCAAGTTTCTAATATCTCCTTATACGAGGGAAATTTAATATAAATTAACTGTAATATATAATCAGCAACTTATATACGGTTGCTTATATTTCTTGGCTTGCATGATCAGCGGCAACCTGTATACTTCTCTGCACTTCAATATTGCCATCGTTTTTGTTTGTAAAGAAAATAGCAGCCATTAAGCTGTTAATAATCAAAAAAATATCAGCGGGTAAGTTCTACGTTTACGTACAAATTCTGCGTCTGTGCCAACTGAAGCGTAAGGCAATGGCTGGCCATGTGTCAAGGATCCACCCGGCGCATAATGCATACTTACTTTTCTGCTGTCTAGCTGAATAGTTTCAAATTACAAGCGTGCATTTCTGGCACACGTCAGGCAGGTCAAGAACAAGGCAAGCAACAGGAAGGTGACATTTCATGCTTAAAACTTTTACATTGCCAGCTATGAAATAAAAAATCAATATTCAACTAGTGGCGTATAGGGTGTCTCAAAGCTGCATATCTTTTAGTTTAGAGGTAAGAAAGATTATTATGTTGCCAGTGGTTCAGTTTTGGGGCCATTTGTTTTGTTTTAGTGGGACTTTCACTTTATTGCTCATTCAGAGGCAATTAGTGTAAAAAAGTACCGATTTTTTGTAACCATTTCACGTGCTATTTTCATGAAGATCTCGCTTTGCTTTGCATTCAATTCAGTTCTGCTGTTCATTCAATATTGCCTCTATTCATTATAAATATTTCAAACATGTTGAATTTTTTTTGATTGTTGAATATTTTCCAAAATTGATTCGACGCTTGATCTATTCTATCAACATGTCATTAGTAACGGAACAAACAAATTTCAAATTACAGTTTTTCTCATTGGAAAACGATTCAGCTGAGAGTCGTTGGGAATTCCAGTAGAGAAGTGCTGTGTTTGGTCAACTTCACTTTATGACATTTCAAGATGAGCATAAATAAATAAGTGGTTGAGGGCGGGGGATAGACCGAACTGTAGTTGGAGCAGTTTTTCCAAAATCTTTAAAGAATTGTAGAATTTTCTCTCTTATATCGAATTTGAGTAGTCTTTCCATATTGATTACTGAAATATATTGTATGATATTTACACCTGTATTCACAATATAGCAGCGGGACACATTGCAAAGTTTTGACTACGTTTTTACTATTTATTTTATTTTTATTTATTGTATAAAAATAAAATACAATACAAAGTTTGAAAAAACTTTCTTCAAATAAAAAAAATCAATACATTTCAAAACTTCAAACTTTTTACTCAAAACCACACAACATAATTTTGGATGCCCAGCGGAAAGCCTCCGATGCTAGCGCTGAACTACTTTTAGTTTGTATAATATATTAATTTTATTGTTATGTAAACCTTTATAAAATAAAATAAAAAAAATTTTGGATGCCCAACAAAATTATAAAAATTAACAAGTTTTTGTTTAAATTTCATACTTTTTAAGCAGAAATTTTAGAAAAATTTCAAATATGCAGTTCTAGAGCCCATTTATTTTTGGTGTAATAAAGTGCAAATTTGAAGTGGCTCAAAAGGCACGTTAGATTTTCGATTAATGCTACTTCGTTACCGTCTGCTAAACGACGATAGGACGAGCGTGTGAAATGAACGGCCAAAGTTATGCTGCCGAGTCTCCGGGACGTTTCAGCCGAAATTACTCTCAGAATTTTGCTTCGAATGACCAAACCTGGTAATCTGCCATCCTTGGTTTTAAGACGATTTTAATAAACTTTTAACATTAAAGCTCACTTCATCTTATCAAGCTGCTTGGACCTCAGTCCGAACTATCTTTTGCAAAATAAAGTACTTATATATGTAACAACATTTTCACCGATCAGGAAATATGGAATTGAGGCTTGGAGCACTACTGCAAAAAGTAATCTATGTATACTGCAACGAGTCCAGTCTAAAACACTTAGGGCCTTGACTGATGCAAATATCTAACGCAGATATTCATTGCGATCTTGACATCGATATTATTGACGAGACAATACAAAGCGCAGCAGAAGACACATAAGCTGACTATTGACGCACACAAATCCTGTGATGAGAATGCTTCCAAATAGAGAAATATACCCGAAGTCGGCTTAACCGTCAAACACCATCAGATCTTGAGGGCATTGTCCATTTAATATCACTGTCATTCCATTTCCTAACGATAGGTGCAATATTTTATGGAAGCAAATAAATTAAGCAAAAATGGGCCTTTTCGCTGAACACCATAAATTGGCCTGCGCGCTATGAACACTTTTCACAGAGTGTCGATGGTCGTAAATCGATGGACGATTTGGAAACGTTGTTCAAACGTAAGTCTATATATACTTTCAAACTAAATACATAATTGTTTTCAGTATTCATTGACACTTCATCATGGAAAGACTTACTTTCAATTATATAATTGGCTCGTACACCCTTTTTGGGTGTTAAGCCGAGCTCCTCCTCCTATTTGTGGCGTGCGTCAATGTTGTTCCAAAAAAGGAGCGACTTACAGTTTCAAGCCGTTCCGAACGGCAGATACTTTTTTATGAGGAGCTTTTTCATGGCAGAATTACACTCGGAGGTTTGCCATAGCCTGCCGAGGGCGACCGCTATTAGAAAAAAACTTTTTCTTCATTTTGGTGTTTCACCGAGATTCGAACCTATGTTATCTCTGTCTCGGCCCACTACAGTAGTCACTCGTAAAAAAACCCTATTGGAAAAAGTACCTCCAATCTGATGGTACAGGGTGGTGCATATAATATTACATTAAGTGCCAAGTATTTTGGATTTTGTAACTGTTTTTGTAATATATGTTGATTGCTTTTGTACGACATTACTCTGTATAAGTGGAAATCAGAGTAAATTTTTGGCAAATATCAGCGTACTCTAAAGATATAGAAAAATTCATGTAGTGAAGCACGAAAGCGCGTCTAATGCGAAACAACTTCTGTAGTACTATTGCGCTACGTGACACCCCAGGAGAATTAAAAGCTGTAAAAAAACGTGCGACGTGGCACTCAATGTGATATATTTCATTCTCTTGCCAGTGTCTAGATTCCTCGCGCATTGCTAGTGTAGCTTCATTATATATAATAATTTTTGTAGGGTTCGGTCCCATGCGTGGTGTCAGTGCCGTGTACAACGTGCGACTTGCAACTAGTGGACGAACTGGGTTACTACTGGGTTTGGAGGCAATTTGAACAATTTTGCGGCACACTGTATGCGCATACAAAATCGTCTATGTGTAGTGGTAATAGTGTGGGGAACGATGGTGCCGTCGTTAAATAATGAATTTTATTGTTTATATCTGCAAAGGCATTGAAACACATGTTGAGTTCAAAATGTGTTCTGCTGCCGCGCTCCTTCGCGTTGCTGGCAGCAACCAGCGTGTATAGAGGGTTATGCACTGATTAAGGCAAGAAAAAAGGCATAACACACGCATACAGCGGAAATAAGTAGGTATGATGTCTGCAATTTCGATTGCTGGTAAATTGTGAAGCTTACTTTTTTTCTTCGCTTTGCTGATTTGCAGATGTTGATGATTTGTAAGTGGGGGAAAAAGATAATCATATAGAGGCTTGTGTATGGCTTTTGTTCTGTAATTATATGTACATATTCGTGTATGTATGTATGCATGCATATATGTTTTTTTAAGTTTTTAATATGGTCTAACTAGTATATTGCAACTAGTATAAATGCTTCAATACGAACTATCAAACAGTTATATTCACGTACATACATACATACAGATGCGTTAAAAGTTTTTGAGTTAAGCCTATTTAGGGTTAGGTAATATTTTGGTAAAAATTTAGTACATATTTATAAAAAAATATTTTGAAAAAAGTATTCAAATTAAAATAATTATAGAATGTTTGATAACAGCATTTATGCTTTGTTTTTGTTTGGAGTAAATATACACAAACAAAGTAATTACAGAAAATGTTCAAAATCGTTTGCAATAAAAATTATCAAAAATCAGCGCGAATTTTGAGCGACTTCAAACTTAAAATTGATTCTATTGATCGATTTATAAAAAATTAACAAAAAAAATTTGTTTAACCACTAAAATTATTGCGAATATTGTAAAAAGGTGAAGAGGCTTAATTATACGATATATAGTATGTATGTATGTATGTAAGTGTATTTCACATATGTACTCCAGCTTTTGCCGCTCTTACTGTGCGTGACCAACGCACCAGCTGCTTTTCTAATTAAAAACATAAAAATAAACAGTTGCAAATTTTGCTCACATTTCGTCACCATATATTTACTACCAAATATTCACATTTAGATTTCGCAATGACTACTGTTGCCGCAATGACTCGCTGCTCAAGGAAGGTTTGCCTCTGGAGCCAGTCACTCAAGGGACATGGTAGCATTTTTAGTCAGTTAACACTGCGGCCGCCGTAGCCGAATGGGTTGGTGCGTGATTACCATTCGGAATTCACAGAGAGGTCGTTGGTTCGAATCTCGGTGAAAGCAAAATTAATAAAAACATTTTTCTAATAGCGGTCGCCCCACGGCAGGCAATGGCAAATCTCCGAGTGTATTTCTGCCATGAAAAAGCTCCTCATAAAAATATCTGCCGTTAGGAGTCGGCTTGAAACTGTAGGTCCCTCCATTTGTGGAACAACATCAAGACGCACACCACAAATAGGAGGAGGAGCTCGGCCAAACACCTAACAGAAGTGTACGCGCCAATTATTTATTTATTTTTTTAACACTGTATTTCTCTGAACTTCGATTATATCTTTCTATTCGCAAACTGGAGTTTGAGAGTCGTGCCAAGGCTATCTTTCCAAGTAGATAGGATTGAAACTAGAGGAAAATCTGCGCCGAAGCTGGTGCCACTGTTTTCACTGACGGCTCCCAGAAGAAATCGGGAGTCTGAGTAGAGGTTTTCTCTAAATCAGCTAATTTATCTATTTCCTTCAAACTGCCGAATGCTGCTAGTCTTTTTCAGACAGAAGTCTAGGGAAACATGAGAGCGAGGGAGATATTACAATTTTTTCCGATAGTCAAACCGCGATCAAGGCTCTGACGGTGCTATGGTGCAGATCCAAACTCAGCTCCTGTAAGGAGGACATCAAATCTCTTGAAAATGCAGATAACATTTTCCTAATCTGGCTTCCAGGACATAGTAGCATGGAGGGAAATGAATTGCTGATGAGGTTGCCAGGAAGGGGTCATAGAGATCTCCTACCTGATCATCAGCCTGGTGCTGGGAATTGTACAACTTATTTATGAGGAAAACACAGATCAGATGGAGCTCCATCTCTTCATGTACTATATCGAGAACCCCGTGGCCCCAGTACAATAGACGCAAGGCGCAGATAAAACTGGGGACTCCACGCTATTCAATTTCCAAATTCGTAGCTGTGTTTACCAGTCATTGGACGTTCGGCACACACGCGGAAAATCTAGGATTACCATTTAATACTCATTGCAACTGCTGTGTTTCTCACCTAGAAGGAGACTGTTGAGCCCTTTTTTTGGTATCAAACGGCGGTTTAGTGCTACTTGGGGAATGTCAGAGTGGTACTTCAACCATTTCACCTACCTGCCTACCTACTGTTGCCACACTACCTATATTTAGCAAAAATAAAATGAGTATTCAAACAGATTCAATATAAAAGTGCCAAATTGGACAATTTAATTGAGGAAAAAGTAACCTCTTAACCAAACGAAAATAATAAATAATAAATTTTGGTCTAAATTAACCAAAACGGCCACACAGACGGTAACCCGTCAACCCATAAAACAGTGTCGTTACTTATTTACGTAAATGTAGGGTTTTTAGATAAGTGCCAAAAGCCATTAGCGTTCACTAAATGGACCTACAGCGATAGTGCGGCAGCCATTTGCCCAAATTATATTGCAACGTAATGCCATCGAATGCCAGTAAAAATAAAAAGTTCTGGAAAACATACCCAAACTGTTGCTTTTATTTAATATCAAAATTCGCTCTTTATGAAAACACCCTATACTTCAAAATAAGTGCTTTAACAGCAACCTCGAAGAAAACGATTTTGAAAAGCATCTGGATGAAGACAGTGACCGTTAAAGAGTTTCGAAGGGCTTTTGTTGAAAACCTTTGTAGAACTGAAAGTGCGATTGAAAACGCATAATGTTTTCAAAGCTGTAGAAAAATATTTCGAAAACGTTCGATCTATTGTATATTTTGAGTTGAATTCAGTTTAGCGATTTAGGTAAGTCTGAAATAAAATTCTAATTTTTTTATTAGGAGAAGAAAAGGTGCTCGGAGAGAAATAAAATACCAGTACAGAGCTAGAGCAGAGCGATAAAGAAAAACCTTTGCTCAGAAATAAACACAAACCATATGCCTCTCAATCATTCGAAAGTTTTATTGTTACAAGACATGTTAATAAAAAAGGTAAAAAGGTGGCAGCTGTAGCCAAATTGGTTTGTGTTCCCTTGAATTATATATTATTTTTAATTATTATTTTTTTTATAATCCAAAATAGTTCCACTGATGAGTCTTTCAATAATTCAGTTTCTAGACTAAATTGTCCCGTTGACAATGCTAAATAAAAACCTGCGGAACGAATGTAGTAATCGTTACTTAAAAAACTATTAGTAAATTTATGCCATATGGTTATCGCATTGTTAATAAAGACCCGCATGACTCATTATCAGACTTAAATCACCCGACGCTTAAAAATCCCTCTTCCCCATTCTCCCGATTTCTTCTCTTCCTCGAGTTGTCGTTCCACTCGCATAACCTCATTTACATTTTACTCGCCCACCAAAAAATACATATATACATGCGCACATACATTTGTTTCTATATAAAATGTGTATATGGAAAAAATATTTTAATCAAATTATTTAATTTATTTCTATGCCATTCATTCTTTTATTCAATAAATTCAAATGGACACGTCCGGTGGTGCGCCGTTGTTGTCATTATTTTCTTTGTTATTACTCATTTTGCGTTTTGCACTCTTTTTTATTGATGCAAATTTGCCTTTAGTTTAAGTGCGTGGGGTTGATTTGTAGTGCGCATATACAGGTTGGTCTACATACAGGTGTATTTTTGAATCCTACGTTATTTTTACACCGCCTACTTTTTCCAGTCCAAAATAGACTTTTCTATTCCTAGACTCACCTTCGACAGACTTCAAGACGAGCATACCATCAAGAAAAAAGAGTGGCAGACATCAAGGCCATGGAGAAGGGAGAATTAAATTTCTATTCAGATGGTTCCAAGCTAGACGATAAGGTTGGCTCTGGAGTATTTTCGAAGGAATTAGGACTTGAACTATCCATTCGACTCCAGACTACTGCAGCGTCTATGACGCGGAAATTCTAACTATAAAAGCAGTTACTACGTATCTAAATTCGCAGGCCGTAACAAAACTACTATAAATATTAACTCAATGAATGTGGCTATACTAAGATCAAAGATTGCACAGGAATGCCGGTCAGCACTAAATGACATTAGCGTCGTATTAAAGATCAGCCTTATTTGTGTTCCGGAACACAGAGATATTGAGTGCAATTGCAAAGCCGATGAGCTAGCAGGCAAAGGTAGTACTCTTCAACTGCTCAGTGATAGAAGTACCGTTGGGATACCTATGGCCATGAGCAAATTAATAATTAGCCCTACGTCGAACACCTTTTTTTTAAATCTTCGGTTGGGCACCCAGGTCTGGCCTTTTTTCGTCCTGTTCGAGGACCTTTTTTAAAAGGTTATATCCATAAATCGATAGAAAATTAAGTTTTAGGAAGCTACCTAGCAGCTCATGTTTTTAATAGAAATATATTAAATTCATGTCCAACGTCGAAAAAGCCAGTCTGACCAGATTGGTCTAAGTGAGTTGGTGGTAGAGACCGACCACCACCATAACCTATGTTAACCTAACCAAAGTTGAAGATATGGGCTTGGATGATATTTGTTTTCAGCAGAATGGCTGACCATCCTGCAATTGGTCCTTTGAACAAAGTGGGGGTTTTTGTTAAAGAAAACTATTATGCGGAAAGTCCAGAAATTATCCATATTCCTAAGGTGAATCTCGTTCGAGCCATTGGTGGTATAGAACCAGAAACCGTCAAGAAGACCTATTGGTCAACCGAGTCAACCACAAAAATAAAATCGCGTTCCATAAATAATGGGGAAAGTTTACTCTTCTATATAAAAAACTAGCAAACCCGGCCCCCTACGCTGGGCACACTAAAATAGAATAGATATGGTTTAGAACAGAAAATATATGATTTTCATATTATATTATTTATTTCTTTATTCTTTATTCAAGCGCTTTGGCATAAACAATATTTTTTGTTTTTCTATTTGTTTTTGAGTAAATATAAAATATAAATTGAAAATCAGGAAAAAAGAAGATTGTTTTTAAATTTCAAATCAACGCATATGAATAAACAATCGTCTTTTTTCCTGATCATCCATGAATTTTTCGTTTCAATTTATATGTTTTATTAAGCATTGGAGCTTTTTTAACCATTATCCATTTATATTTTTCAAAAAAAAAAAAAAAACCAAAAAAATTGTTTTTTCCACGAACACATAATTTCATTCGGATTTCACATTAAATTCTCAAATTTCGTAAGAAATTATTCACTGTTCCAAAATCCACTCCAAAAAAATTCACAAACAATTTTTACATGTTGCACTTACGTTTTTTCCTTATGGCATCCAAATCAGAAAGAAATATTGACACATTGTAACTCACACTGTCAATTTGACAGTTCAGTTCCGCCCCAAGCGTTAAAAAAGTAAGCGACATTATGGCTGGCTCAAAAGAACGCTGTACCCGTTGCCACTGCTCCGAATTACAACCAAACTTTACGAAACCCATTTTCAACCCTTACTTAACAATGTGCATAAGTTTGGTTTAATTCGGTGCAAAGACACGGCGGGTCCACGTTTTGGCATATATTTCGAGACCCTAGTCATCAATAGGTATGAAAATTACCCCGTATTAAAGCACTTATCAACAGCTTTCATTTGATACTCATATTGTACATACACGTCCGAAGGTTACCCGGGTCCACGTTTTGACCTATATCTCGAGACCCTGTCTACCAATAGGTATTCAAACTATACGGAAATCATCTTCAATACCTACTTAACAATGTGTGTAAGTTTGGTTTAATTCGGTGCAAAGACACAGCGGGTCCACGTTTTGGCATATATTTCGAGACCCTAGTCATCAATAGGTATGAAAATTACCCCGTATTAAAGCACTTATCAACAGCTTTCATTTGATATCCATATTGTACAAACACATTCTAGGGTCCACGTTTTGGTCTCTATCTCTAGACCCTAGTCACGGAGCGGATGGAAATACTCTGAACTAAAGCATTCACCAACAGCTTCCATTTGATACCCATATTGTACATATACATCCGAAGGTTACCCAGGTCCACATTTTGACCTATATCTCGAGAGCCTATCTACCAATAGGTATCCAAACTATACGGAAACCATCTTCAATACCTCCTTAACACTGTGTGTAAGTTTGGTTTAATTCGGTGCAAAGACACGGCGGGTCCACGTTTTGGCATATATTTCCAGACCCTAGTCATCAATAGGTATGAAAATTACCCCGTATTAAAGCACTTATCAACAGCTTTCATTTGATACTCATATTGTACATACACGTCCGAAGGTTACCCGGGTCCACGTTTTGACCTATATCTCGAGACCCTGTCTACCAATAGGTATTCAAACTATACGGAAATCATCTTCAATACCTACTTAACAATGTGTGTAAGTTTGGTTTAATTCGGTGCAAAGACACAGCGGGTCCACGTTTTGGCATATATTTCGAGACCCTAGTCATCAATAGGTATGAAAATTACCCCGTATTAAAGCACTTATCAACAGCTTTCATTTGATATCCATATTGTACAAACACATTCTAGGGTCCACGTTTTGTTCTCTATCTCTAGACCCTAGTCACGGAGCGGATGGAAATACTCTGAACTAAAGCATTCACCAACAGCTTCCATTTGATACCCATATTGTACATATACATCCGAAGGTTACCCAGGTCCACATTTTGACCTATATCTCGAGAGCCTATCTACCAATAGGTATCCAAACTATACGGAAACCATCTTCAATACCTCCTTAACAATGTGTGTAAGTTTGGTTTAATTCGGTGCAAAGACACGGCGGGTCCACGTTTTGGCATATATTTCGAGACCCTAGTCATCAATAGGTATGAAAATTACTCCGTATTAAAGCACTTATCAACAGCTTTCATTTGATACCCATATTGTACATACACAACCAAAGGTTACCCGGGTCCACGTTTTGACCTATATCTCGAGACCCCAGTCACGGAGCGGCATGAAAAATACTCTGTACTAAAGCATTCACCAACAGCTTCAATTTGATACCCATATTGTACATGCACATCCGAAGGTTACCCGGGTCCACGTTTTGACCTATATCTCGAGCCCTATCCACCAATAGGTATCCAAACTATACGGAAACCATCTTCAATACCTTCTTAACAATGTGTGTAAGTTTGGTTTAATTCGATGCAGACACGGCCGGTTAGCGAACACACACAAAAAGTTGATTTTATTTTATATATAAGATTTTTTTCTCTTTCTCTCTAAACTGGATAAAGAGGCAAAGCGAATGGGTTTGGTGGTGAACGAGGACAAAACGAAGTACCTCCTGTCTTCAAACAAACAGTCGGCGCACTCGCGTATCGGCACCCACGTCACTGTTGACAGTTATAATTTTGAGGTTGTAAAAGACTTCGTGTATTTAGGAACCAGCATTAACACCGATAACAATGTCAGCCTTGAAATCCAACGTAGAATCTCTCTTGCCAACAAGTGCTACTTTGGACTAAGTAGGCAATTGAGCAGTAAAGTCCTCTCTCGACGAACAAAACTAACACTCTACAAGACTCTCATCATGCCCGTCCTAACGTATGGCGCAGAAGCTTGGACGATGACAACATCCGATGAAGCGACGCTTGGAGTGTTCGAGAGAAAGATTCTGCGTAAGATTTTTGGACCTTTGCACGTTGGCAACGGCGAATATCGCAGACGATGGAACGATGAGCTGTATGAGCTTTACGACGACATAGACATAGCGCAGCGAATAAAGATCCAGCGGCTTCGTTGGCTGGGTCATGTCGTCCGAATGGATACAAACGCTCCGGCTTTGAAAGTATTCGATGCGGTACCAGCTGGTGGTAGCAGAGGAAGAGGAAGGCCTCCTCTGCGTTGGAAAGATCAGGTGGAGAAGGACTTGGCTTCACTTGGTGTGTCCAATTGGCGCCGGTTAGCACGAGAAAGAAACGACTGGCGCGCTTTGTTAATCTCGGCCAAAATCGCGTAAGCGGTTATCGCGCCAATTAAGAAGAAGAAGAGATAAGATTTTTTTCAGTTTGTGTCCTAAAAATCCAAATATCTTACGGAACCCTATTTTTTTCCAAAATAAAATGTACTCCATGTTACTCGTGGATAATGTAGTTTTCGAATGGTGAAAGAATTTTTAAAATCGGTCCAGTAGTTTTTGAGCCTATTCGTTACAAACAAACAAACAAAGTTTTCCTCTTTATAATATTAGTATAGATAAATTGAGATTGTTCTGTTTATTTCATTAAAAAAATGTATGTTCTTGCATTTAGCCCACCCTGCCGCGCTTCTGATTCAAGCAAAATAAAATACAAAATCAACATAAAACAACATGAAAATTACCAGGTGATAATAAACAACCGAATATCAAAATGCGTCTTGGTGCTACATTCACCAGAAAACTAAGCGATTGTGCTAACCCTGCAGTGAAAACTCTGGAATCATTCAAATAAATTTTTACATCAGCACTACTAATAGTGCGTACAGGATATACTCGTATGCGTGTAAAGCCAGCGAAAAATTGTCATCATGTTGACCAGTTTTGGCTATTTTTCTTTCCATATAAATCCGAATTTGAAACTTTATACAAAAATTAGACAAATGCACAATTTTTCATCAAAATTTCAAACTTTTTAAACATACATATAAATTTTTATAGCGTATTAAATTGTGATAGCATAAAGTGCAAGCTTGAAGTTTCTTGAAAATTCCATTGATTTTTTAAAAAATTTTCCCCATGTAATAAATCAGTGAAAATGCGAAACTTCGCCAGGTGAGTTTTTTCTAACATGCACTTTGTTATACTGAAATTTAATAGGCTATAAAATTGCGTAACTAATTTTTACTTTGAAACTAGGACTAATGCGATCTTTATATAGATTAAATTCAAGTTTTATAAACAAATAATTTAAATTAAAAAATATTTAATTTGAATAAAAAATTAGTAAATAAATAGTCAGCAAAAGTTGTCAGCTGTGGTGCTACATTTTTTTCGCGGGCAGTATA
Organism: Anastrepha obliqua; assembly: GCF_027943255.1. Taxonomy (NCBI): domain Eukaryota; kingdom Metazoa; phylum Arthropoda; class Insecta; order Diptera; family Tephritidae; genus Anastrepha; species Anastrepha obliqua. The sequence continues at coordinate 125,803,392 of NC_072894.1, forward strand.
AAACTACACATATACAGTGGCTCAATAAAGAACTCGGACAAACCTTAGTTAAAACTTTGTATAAAAAACACTGCTAAAATAAAGGCAATTTGAAACAATATTTTTCGATTTCTAAATGCTTTATTTATATTATATAATTTAAGAAATAACAAAAACATAATATAAGTCGTGTGCGCTTCTTTTACAATAACAAAAAACTTTCAAAATGAGGAGAATTCACGCCAAAAAAGAACTCGGACCTGGAAATTAATTTTACTTTAAAAGCCAATAAAAATAAAAAATTAATATTTTGTGGGAAACCCTTTCGATTTAATAACAGCATTTAGTCGTTTCTGCATTGACTCTACCAAATTTCTGCAAACGGAAGGATCAATTTTAGCCCATTCGTCCTTAAGAGCAGCTTCGAGGTCCTTTTTGTTTGAAATTTTGTGATTTTTGAGTTTATTCTCCAAATGCGCCCATAAATGCTCAATGACGTTTGTATCAGGAGACTGTGGTGGAGTTTCGAGCAGTTTCGGGCAGTTATGCATCAACCAGAAGCGAACATCAAGCGCCTTATGCTTGGGGTCATTGTCTTGGTAAAAATAAAATCGTTCCTTTATACCCAGTTTTTCAGCACTTTGAATTAAATTTCTTTTTAAAATTGAAAGATATTGCTTGTGATCCATTATGCCATCAACAAAACAAAGATTTCCGGGTCCGGAGGCGGACATACATCCCAAACCATCACTGAACCGCCACCGTGTTTAACAGTGCCACGCAGGTTTTTCTCTTTCAGCTCCTCATTTGGTTTCCTGCATACATACGACTGCCCATCTGATCTGAATATGTTGTATTTGCTTTCGTCGCAAAATATCACATCTTTCCACAATTCAATGTCCTTATTTTTATAGGTTTTTGCAAAATTAATTCGCTTGTTTATATTTTCCTTACTAATGTAGGTCGTTTTCTTGCGACTCTGCCATTGAGGTTGTTTTTTCTTAGAACTAATCGCAAAGTTTCTGGATTGCAGTCAATTTCAAGATGTTCTTTAACTTGTGTTGTAAGTTTTGGAGCACTTAAATGAGGATTTGCTCTGACTTGGTTTACTATCCACCGCTCGTTAGCGTCCGTAAAAAGCTTTGGCCGTCCTGTTTTCACTTTGTTTTCTACCGATTTTGTTTCTTTAAAGCGTTTTATGGTGTCACATACAGTTGATCGCGGTCGATTTACAAGTTTGCCGATTTCACGCATGGTTTTTCCATTTTTATGTTGCTCAATAATTACTTTTCGCACTTACAGCGAAGTTTGGCCACGTTGTCGACTCATTTTACAAAAAAGAAAAAAGAAAATGCGTACTTGACACAATTTGTTTCCAAACCTGTCGATCGTTCCTCAATTAACTATATGTATATATAATTAAAAAAATGGGATTCCCCCATTTAAACTGTCAGAAATTACGAATTGATGCCAGATGTCAATTCTTTTTTGGCTTGAATTCTCCTCATTTTGAAAGTTTTTTGTTATTGTAAAAGAAGTGCACACGACTTATCTTATGTTTTTGTTATTTCTTAAATTATATAAATAAAGCATTTAGAAATCGAAAAATATTGTTTCAAATTGCCTTTATTTTAGCAGTGTTTTTTATACAAAGTTTTAACTAAGGTTTGTCCGAGTTCTTTATTGAGCCACTGTATATGTATGTACCATGTGAGTTTGTGCGTTTTTGACTCGAAAATTGTTAAACCTAAAAAATGAAAACAACACACATACCCAAAATCAAAAACTAAAGTATAACGGAAATGAGCGTACTTTGATTGCTGTACGAGTATTTATAAAAAAAATATAATTTCAATGGAATTTAGCGACGAATTTGTAGAACAAAGAAGGGAAGGTAGAAAAAGCGAAACACATTAAACCAAATCGAGAAGTCATTACTTTATTTTGCTAAAAAATATGTACATATAATATGTAAATGAACAACACCATTCTATAAATAAACTTTTCATATACTTATAAGTGCTTTTGAATAAAAAGTAATATAATATAAATTACAATTTTTTATTGTGCTATCGGAATGAGGAGAAACAGAATGTGTGATAACACAAAGTTACTGCAACCCAGAGCATACATATGTATATTTTGTTCTAAACTCAAAAATAAGTTATGCATGTTTATATGTGCAAGTCCGAGGATATTATCAGCGCAGTGACGAAATCTTCTGGACAATTTTTTTACTACATATGTATGTATATTTTAACCTGTTATGCAACTGTTTATGCATTTTTTTAACATTCTGAAGAGGAGAAGAAATAAAAGTACATTAAAATATTCAAGAAAGTTATTCTCGTGGAATTTCACATAAAATTGTTAGAACATGATGGTTCATGATATTATCCCTTGACCAGTTAGGAATCTTGTACTAAAGGGTACGAAGTCCGTTTTGTCGGGATTTACTTCCAGTCCGACCACTTCCGTCCACTTGTATGTAGATCTCTCAGCGTCCTTGTGAGATTTTCAGTCTTCGTTTGTGGACACCTACCTGACTTGATAACAGCCAAGTCGTCAGCATATGCTGTTAGTTTCGGCCTGCTATTCAAGTTTGATGAGAATCTGATTTATCACTAGGTTCCATAGAAGAGGGGAAAGCACTCCTCCCTGTGGGGTTCCTCTGTTTGCCTTTTTCCAGATTTTACTGAACACCTATTCGCTTATCACTATCCGACAGTTGAATAGGCTGCCGATCCAGTATTGAATAGTAGGTTCCACACCAGTTGAATTCAGGAACTATATCAAAGCTTATGCATTATTACAGCCTCCAGATAAGTGAAGGAAGAATCCCATCGCATATTCTGCACAGTGCAGTGTTTTCTCTATCTGTAGCACCACCCTGTGAATATCTGATTCAGTGTACGCAAGCTGATTTGGTGACAGTAGGCTCGGTTCAGTTCTTTCCTTAATGTACGAATCTAGCAGTCTTTCGAACGAATGGTGTTAGGCTAATTGGCTTATAGTCCTTGGAATTGAAAGCTTTTACCCGGTTTATGTTTAGTTAATCTCCACCTTTTAGGGACGTAATTTAGCTTCAAATGGTACAGAAATCTGCGGTATCAGCACGGAGCTTCCTTTCTGCAGCAGCGCTGGGAAGACTCGGTCTGAACCCGCAGATTTAAAGGATCAAAAGACTTCAGTGCCCAATCCAACTTAGTTGTTGAGATCAGGTCTTCGAAGTTCTCGTCACTCCTTGTGCTGTGCGTAATTCCAGAATCATTGGGAATCGCGCTGCAGCTCGGAAATTCTTTATCTATTAGTACGTCCAGTGTTTCCTTGCAATCTAGTATCCATTCTGCTGTATCTTTACAGATAAATGTTGGAACGGTAGGTGATTTGGCAAGAATCTTCCTGATTCTTGATGCTTCAGAAGTCTTACCTATGTACCCACAGAAACTCTGCCAGGAGCATCTCTTGGCTCTCCTAATTATCTTCTTATGTAGGGCCAGTAAGGTTCTGTACTCTCCAGCATTCATCGCAATCGGTGACCTTAGCTAGATTAAAGAATTCATTTCTTTGTTGACCAATAATCTTGTTCCCCCTTGGCGGTTCTGACTTTGGCCTCCGCCTTGGAAGTGGCACTGATTTTTGAGAAGCTAGACGAGTTTTAGAGATAAGAAGCTCCGTTGCTGGATCCAGATGTTTGCTAGTGAAAATACCGGAGGACGGGATCAGGTAGCACTTTCTGCAACTACACATCTGCTACTTATATGGTAAGGAGGTCAAGGCTATTTACAAGGCAGCTCAAACATTTTATTCCCAACTTTTGCTTGTACTATTGAATCCATTTAAAGCAGCCATGAATTCAAACAAGTAAGGTTAGCCGTCTTTCGATCTAAATCGAACTTTATATTGGTAAAATTTTATTTAGGCTGGCTGTTAAATTTTTGGAATCATACAAACTCATAGATAATGACAGTCATATCTTGAAACATCAGACAGAGAGACTGAAATTTAGTTTTAACATCTCAGTAATATTTAAGTCGAATTTAAATGAGATGTGCCAACTTTGAGCGAGTCTTGTGAAATCGTTATCGGGATACATGCATGGATTTCTTAAAATTAGATGAGGAATAGCCCATAATTGTTAGTGTACCTCCGTCGTATGGTTCTTCATTCAGAGCACTTTGGGCTATATCTTGTATTTCATTATGCTGTTACATACAACTGCTATATGAACACAATTATAATACCTTTTAGCGCGAGTATAAAAATTGTTGTAAGAACCGCATTTATACAAAATGTAGGTAGCACTCCGCCCTTTGACAAGAAAATAAAAATTGCTCGCATAAATGCACAGTTGCACTTAGTGCGCGGAAATCTTGGTTACATTGGAAAAAATATAAAAGCGAGGTTATGTCGCTAAGAGTATGCGGTTACACGGTGTTGGCGGACAAAAGTACAAGTTGTCAGTTTTACATACAGACCAGAGATCAACAGGTTTAACAAAGCCATGCATTTAAAAACGCTGAAAGAAATACGTGTAGAAATAAGAAAAGTGCAATAATCTGGTACAAGTTTCTATATGTTTATTATAGGTACATAAAAGTCTACAAGCTTAAATGATTTTGTGTACATATGCATATATACTACATACAATATACAGCCGCAGTCAAATAATAATGCCGCAATAATGGCATATTTAAAGTGCTTCAAATAAGTTTTGAAAAACATATTTTTTACAATGAGTGAAGAAGAACATGCCATCCTGAAAAAAGATTCTAAGAAAAAAGTTGAAGCCTGAAGGTAAAACTACCTCGAAATCATGCGATTAGTTAGCTTTTCCAAGAAAATGATCCGGAAGGCTATTGTGAACCCAATGTGAGAACAGACATACATATTAGGCCGGGTCGATTTGTGGGGAGGCAAAACAATTGACCATTGCTCTGTGAAAATCATATTCTAGGGATCAAAATAAGAAACTTTGCCGAAGGAACCATACCTCTAAAACGAATTCTGATGTCCCCCAATTTGGGTCGAACTTTTTAGTTTCTTTTCTCATGTAAAGACCAAAAATGGTGATATTTTGAAATGATTGTATGGGGAACCCCCCAGGGGAGTTCCAGGGGGTGTGCCACTGGCATGGGTGGATCGGCCGTCCAAAGTTAGTGGGGGAGTTAGTGGGGGTCGGTCATACATTTGGACTCGATTGAAGCACTCTAAATGGGTCAAAGTGGGATTTTTCGTTCTATTTTTTTCTATTTAGCATAACAACTATAAAAATAACGAAAGATACATAATTTCTTTGATAAAGTTTTAAGATGGAAAACCAATTTAATTTTTCCATAAAAAAAAAATAATTTTGGTGTTGGAGTCGAAAACAAATATTTCATCTAAATTTTCGAACATCATGCATTTTGGCAATACTTTTTATCTCAAAGTAGCCTTGTTGTTTAATAATATTGAGCAGAGCTTTTCTACTACTTCCCCACGGTCAACTCTGTCAATGGTTTTTTTTTTTTTTAAACATCTGCCATCACCTGTAATCGGGTTGTGAGCGGAAGACCGACAGTCTCCAGGGACGACTCTGTCGGAAAACCGAAATTAGTAACAATATTCCGGATTTTTTTTTTTCTGATTTTTTTTTTATTTTTCAACTATCACTGAAAATTGCATAAAATTTGGCAATTTATTAGGAATTGTGTGATAATTATTATAACAAAAAACTTCTTAGTGCTATTTTTTGGTTGCACTACTTATGACAAAAAATGGGTGCGTGGCGAAGTATATTTTGTACCTACTGAAGAGAGCAAAATCGTGTTATACGACGAAAGAACGTTTCGATTTCACGTTAAAACCCCATTAATGTGAAGTATACGAGTATACAAAGACCTACCATGAAAGCAATCGAGCATCAAATGCCAATCCAATTATTGGATTTTGATTTTCTAAAAAAAAAAAAACTGATTTTTTGTACGAGTATGCTCGTGAAAAGGTGTCGCTAATTTTTACAATTTCTTCTTCGTAGTAGCTCGTTGCAGCTCAGTTATTATCAAAGAAAAAATAAAAATGAAATGGGCTATAAAATCATGTACTTGAAAAAATTGTGAACAAAAATGTTGAAATTTTGTTGCAAATTTATTACATTATTTCAATTTCAAACTTGGATTTATATAGTCTTTGTAGGAGAATGAGCTATATTTTCTTAAAAAATTATTAAAATTGAATAAGAAATGAAAACGTATCAAAATTTGTCAATAGGTCTCTAGCGGATTGAGAATGGGATTGCCTGAGCGGGGAATAATCTACTCGGTACGCCGCATTGAGTTTTTATAACAAAATATTGTCTATAAAAAATATTCGCGATATTGTTGCTCAAAGTTCTATCACTCGTGTGATGCTATTATTTTGACTGCAACTGTACATATGTTTACATATATAATATTATACAATACGTACACATGTAATTACCTAATGCAAGCGTGCACGTGCTGAGCGGTTGAGGGGTGTACCCATTGTTTCTTTCTTCACTTAATTAAGCTGGCGTTTCTTTGCCAGTGTGTGCAACCCAAATAACGTTAGGTAAGATTGCATACTAATACCTGCATGCATTTATACAATATACCCACTCGGGCGTTGGAAAAACTGACAATCTGTTGAAATAACAATTCTTGACCATGAAGTTGTTATTTTTCGCTCTGTATGGTTGGCCGCCTTTTGTGTTTTTTTGTGCGCTAATTTAGTGGCGTTTGTGTATTTTACTGTTACTAGCTTATCAACATTCTTTACTGTCACAATAAAACATGAAATGTCAAGCACAGGGGAACCACGAGTTGAGGGTATTGAAATCAGATGTTCGCGTGTATCAATTACCCTGCCCACCTGGCTTCCCTCACCACTTGTGTGTAACCTTGAATAATTGCAATTTCAGCTTTCTGTGGCATCGCAGAAGCCAATTGTATACGAAAAAATAATTAAACAAAAACAAAACACTCGGAGGCGATGTGGTGGATATCTAATTGCTGCAGTGGCCGATAATTGGCACAATTATTTGAAAGAAGTTGTTTCGAAAAATATCTGTAGCATAAGATAATTCACTTTTTCCTTTCCCGGCTTCCACACGAAAGATTGACATATGCACGTAGTGAATTGGAAGGCACAACATAGGACTTATGTATTTCCATCCACTAACTTCTTGTCGTGCAATTGCAACGCTGATATATTTATATATGTACACACATACGAGGGTTCACTATTAAATAACCGGGCTGAAAAAAAATTTCCATTCCGTTCTTATTCAAACAACAGCGTTGGAAATCTTCTCTAGTGAGCTCTTCCAAGGCGCGTGCCGCTTTAATCATATATTAACGGGCTCAAATCATATTCCTTTTAATAGAAAATCGATGGAAGTCGTGCGGCGTACTTAGTTAGAAACCTCTGGTTAATAAACTGGCGAATTTTTTTGCTGTATGGTTACACTTAATATTTTTTCAGCGAATAAAAAGAAATAATGTATGATAATTGAAGGGCTATGGCTAGACGGTGTAAACTCATTTTCTCTGAAGCTAAATGAGATTTCGTAATGAAACTTCATACACATTATCCTTTGGCTAGCCTGGTGATGAAAATGGGAGAAATCAAATGAAAACTACATATGTCTACCTTCTATATAATGGTACTTCTGGAAAATGCAATATTTTAGCAAGTATGCAGTGTGTTACTGGAAATCATATTCGCGATGCTAAAGTTCTTTTCGAGTGGGCCAAAGATGCGTTTAAATCGATAGATTTTTTTTTTCCCCCAAAAAGATCATGATGCACATGAAAAAAATTTCCCAAACGCTTCAATGAGGCAACAGCTATCAAAAAAACAAAAATGCGGCAATTTCATCACTTCGAACCTGCAAGTAACGAAAAGATTTGACAAATTCTGTATCTTCAGAACGGATTGGATGAACAAAGTTTTTTTACAGATTATTAAAGGTGAGGATTGTGCGCTTAATCTGACTGTACTATTGTCCATTTACAGAGTGAAGAACGCAAAAATAATTGCGATTGTTTATAAAAAAGTATTGTTTCAACAACTAAAGTGTTCGAGGGGTGCCTTTTATGTGTCGGGATTTGGCAACCCTGGTGTTGCAATCTGGCAACTGACAGCTGTATCACAAAGTTTGACATTTTTTGGCTTTTACGTACTCAGAACGTTTTGAAATACCCGCGCCATTTGTGTTGTTTACAGTAACTTAAAAGATTCATCTCGGTCCAAAAATAGAATTAAATCGTGAACATTTTCGTACGATTATTTTTTACAACTTTCGACGTGGATTAACTCAGTAACATTGCATGGTTGAACTTAATTCATTTTTTGGCGATGAAGCTTCATCAAGGACCAGTGTTTATCGATGGTATGGTGAATTCAATTACGGTCGTAGTTCACTCCAAGACGAATTTTGTGAAGGTCGTCCAAAATCAGTTGTTGTTCCGAAAACCATTGATGCTGTGCGCGAACTGATATTGCAAGATCGTCATGTGACCTATCGTGAGATTGAGACAATCTTAGGCATTAGTGGTACCAGCATACATTCAATATTGCATAAACATTTGACTGTCAAAAAAATTTGTTCGCGTTGGATCCCACACAATTTGTCAATCGCTCAAAAAAAGGCTCGTGTCGATTGGTCGAAGGAAATGCTCAAAAAATACGATCGCGGGGCTTCGAAACACGTCTATGACATCGTGACATGTGATGAATCATGGATTTACGCGTATGAGCCCGAAAGTAAACAGCAGTCGACTGTATGGGTGTTTCAAGGTGAGCCAAATCCAACAAAAGTTGTTCGCGCACGAAGCACTTCCAAGCAAATGGTCGCCTGTTTTTTTTGGAAAAACTGGACATGTCGCAACCGTACCACTAGAACAACGCAGAACAGTAAATTATGAGTGGTACACAACCATTTGATTGCCAGTTGTCTTTCAAGAAATTAGGAAAACCAATCGCCAAAGACGGATCACTCTTCACCAGGACAATGCGAGTTCTCACACATCGGCTCAAACAACTGCTTTTTTGAGCACCCAAAACATCGAATTAATGGCTGGCACCGAATGACTTCTTTTTATTGCCGTACGTAAAAACCAAACTGAGAGGTCAACGTTTTTCGACACCTGAAGAAGCGGTTGCGGCATTCAGAATGCATGTTTTGGAGGTACCTCATTCAGAGTGGAAAAAGTGCTTCGACAATTGGTTCAAACGCATGCAAAAGTGTATAGATCTTCATGGAGAATATTTTGAAAAACAATAAAGTGATTTTTGATGATTAAAATTTGTTTTTGCTCTCTAATCCCGACATATAAAAAGCACCCCTCGTATATACGTTAAATCGATAGAGTAAACATTTTTCGGTAACCGAAATAAATTTCATCAAATTATCAATTGTAGTTTCTGAGATATTGATTTTACAAGAATATCATGCAAAAAGCGAAATAAAAAAAAAAACTATTCACAGCTATTATTATGTGACAAACTCTCTATCCAAAAATGCATTTGATTTTAAAATCGGTAATTTGATGGAAATTTCGGGGCCCAGTTGACGTGGTTTGACTCAGGATCTACAGGCAGACCAAAAAAAGTGACGCAACGAATTTATAGTAGCCCGCAACGCAGTACAAGAGGATTAGCTCTTCAAGTGGAAAAAGACTACGGATTAAGAGTCTCTCATGAAACTGTTCAAAAAGTGTTGCAAAAATACAAATATTTTTCAAAAGTGGTTAGGAAAAAACCCCTGTTATCAGCACAAAACGTTGATAAAAGATTGCGATTTGTCACCGAGCACATACCACTTCCCACAGAGTACTGAGATGACGTTATTTTCTCAGATGAGACGATAATGATGCTCTACTACCATGATGGGCCCCAGAGAGTTTGGCGTAAGCCTCTCACAGCACTACAAAACAAAAATATTATCCGTACCGTAAAGTTTGGAAAACTGTCAGTAATGGTTTGGGGTTGTATATCAACAATGGGAGTGGATAAAATCAAAATTTTGGACGAAATAATGACCAAGGAAGTATATCTTGATATTTTAAAAAACGAATTGACTTCCAGTATTAGAAAATTCGGCTTTGTTGACCCGGAAATTTCGAACAAATTTAAATACAAATACTGTCAAGATAATGATCCCAAACATAAATCTTATTTATGCAGGTCCTGGTTACTCTACAACTGCACCAAAGTTATTGATACTCCGCCCAAAGTCCCGACATTAACCCAATCGAAAATTTGTGGGTTCATTTAAAAAGAAAAGTAGGAAAAAGATCGCCGACTAATAAAACTGAATTAATAAGATTCATCAGAGAAGAGTGGGGAAAAATACCATTGGAATATGATATTCCGAAGCTAATTAGATCAATGCGATGTCGTCTTCAAGCGGCAATTGATGCCCAAGGCGGACATACAAAATATTAACCTCAAAAGACTGCATTTTTTGTTGTTTTCATCAGGCATGCAAAGATTTTTTTGACACTTTTTAAATAGAGTAAACATCTTTTTTTGTTGTTGTTTTTGTAATGTGTGTGTGTTTATTTAATAACTGTTGGCGCCTAATAGTCGTAGACAAGTACAGTAATGGAATGTATGTGAACATTTTTTGTTTGCTTTTTTATTTGTTGTTGGAATTCTCGATCAAAGCTAAAATTTAAAATTTTTCTTCACTATGCAAGATATTCTTGACAAACTGTATGTATGTATATAGGCAGGCAGCTGGAGTATACAAACATTGCTTGTAATGGAGCGCTGGATGGTCCAAATAAAAATTTCCTTCACTCAAAATAATTTTTTATTTATTTAGTAGACAACTTATTCAAAATCGATTGGATGATTAATTTTGCGCCACCTTGTATATATAAGAATGTATATGTATAATAGGCGCTTACACCCTTTTTGGGTATTTGCAAGATATTCTTGACAAACTGTATGTATGTATATAGGCAGGCAGCTGGAGTATACAAACATTGCTTGTAATGGAGCGCTGGATGGTCCAAATAAAAATTTCCTTCACTCAAAATAATTTTTTATTTATTTAGTAGACAACTTATTCAAAATCAATTGGATGATTAATTTTGCGCCACCTTGTATATATAAGAATGTATATGTATAATAGGCGCTTACACCCTTTTTGGGTATTTGGCCGAGCTCTTCCTCCTATTTGTGTGAAAATGGAGGGATCTACAGTTTTAAGCCGTCTCCGAACGACAAATGGTTGTTGTTTTTATGAGGAGCTTTTTCATGGCTGAAATGCACTCGGAAGTTTGTCTGAGGATAGGCGACCGGTATTAGAAAAATCTTGTTTTATCAATTGGTGCTTCATGCCAGGAGGTTCGAACCCGGGCACTTTTGAAAGGAAGTCACGCATCAGTCAATTCGCTATGTACATGGATACGGGGGTCTTCTCGGCTCTGACCGGCACTTGTCGACAAAAACTTAGCACAGACGCCTTAAAAATGTTGCAGACACCTTAAAAATGTTAACAGACGCCTTAAAAATGTTGCAGACAACCAATGGGGACTCTGCGTGCACGTGTTTTCCAGTGGTACAAATCGTTCAAAGAGGGCCGTACATCAACCCAAAAAACCACGCCAAAGTCGCTCAAAAATTAAGGTTATGCTGACTGTTTTATTCGATTACGAAGGTGTGGTGCACTCGGAGTTCCTTCCGCAAGGCCGATTGGTTAACGCTGAATATTATTTAGACGTTTTAAAGCGTTTGCGCGAGAACATTCGTCTTAAAAGGAAGGAATTGTGGGACAACAAGTCATGGTTCTTGCATCACGATAATGCACCAGCTCACACATCACGTCTTGTTCGCGATTATTTGAACAAAAATAATGTTAATATCGTTCCGCAAGCACCGTGTTCGCCTGATATGGCTCCATGTGACTTTTTCCTGTTTCCCAAGCTCAAGTTGCCGCTCCGTGGAAAACATTTTGAGACAATTGAAGTCATAAATGAGAATTCGAAGAAGGAACTGAAATCCATACCGAAATCGGGCTTCCAGAAATGCTATGATGATTGAAAAAAAAACGTTGGCATATGTGTATAGCCTCCAATGGTGATTACTTTGAAGGAGATAAAATAAAAATTGAACAATAATTAACCGTTTGTGTTTTATTAAATCAGTCTCGTTCATATTTGAGCAGAAGGTACATACACATGTAAGTAAAGATTTATATCATTACTCGCATTACAGTTCCGACCCCACTAACTTTCTTTGGGAGGCATATTGAGCACGAGGCGCACACTTACGATAGAACAGTATTCTGTTTGCTAGTAATTTCTTGCTACCACCCCAAAAAATGTTGCTTAATCTGTATTTGCACTACTTTACCGATCGGCTTTATTTTAACAACAAATATGTAAAATTAATGAAAAATTCATTAGATTCTGCAAATTTTCAGTAAACCCTCTGATCAATTCATTAGCTGCCATCACAAATTAAACAATTATTTTACTAATGTTTCTATATATACTTATATTGTAACACATGGGCTGAAAAGTCCTGGGCTTAATACATAGGTGGCACTAATTGTATTGCATTCACCTCTTATTCAGTTAGTATTATACTTACCTTAAAAAGACAACTGTTAAAATTTCATGATATTCTATTCTTTAGTTCGTGAGTTATTTTGCTAAGAGTGACGCTACTTTTGTTGTTTTTAAAACAATAGATCAAAATGTATTTCGTGGTTTAATTTTGCACTGCTTCTTGATGGGGAAAAATACCTTTCAATCGAAGCAATGGCTTGAAAAGTGCTCATCATACGTAACAGAAACAACAAAAACACTAAACACTGACTTCAAACGTGGTCGTAGAGATAGCTATGATGCACTAAGCAGTGGATGTCCAAATGAGGCGGTAACATCAAAAAACTCCACAAAATCGATGAATGATGGAAAAGTGAAGTTAAGTGAGTTAGCTGACATCGTAATGATATAAAAAGATGAATTGCATGAGCATTTGAATATGAGAAAGCTCTGTTCAAAATGGACTCACTGTTGACCAAAAACAAGAAGTCACAAGTCAATCCAAACAATGGCAAAACTATTTGGCTCCCAGCACTACAGGCTGTTCGCAGACCTAAAAAACTGCTCAGCGGTAAGAAATTTCGCTCGAATTAAGAGGTTATAGCTGAAATTGAGGCCTATTTTGAGGTAAAGATAAATCGTTCTACCAAAAAGGTATTGAAATGCTAGAGTGGGGCTGGAATGAATGCGTTGTTCTTGATAGAAATTATTTTGTCGTCGTATAAAAATTTGTTGTTTGAAAATTGTCGTCTATATATAATATAAGAAATGGGTTATACGGGAGTTGAAAAGTTGCAAAATTTTTTATTCTCATTGTTGCCAAATATGGGGCAGATGTAATGGATTTACGTAAGATAAAAAGAATGTAGGAGTTCGAAATTTCATAAGACTTCATAAGATTTTTCAATTCATACATAAAAAATATCGAAGATGTCATGCGCTCGTTATTCAAATTAACCACTTAGAAATTATGATTCACTCACTAGTTTAACTTTCTTATTTCCATGCTAACGCATTTTATGTTTATAGAAGGCTGAGTGGTTGAGTGAGTAGGTAAGAAAAGAAATGAGTAATTTAAAAAGCGTTTTGAATTCATTCATTCTCTCTCTGGTATATGCGAGTATAAGTACATATGTGCGTGTTTATTCAAAAAACTTTACTAAGCACTTTCTCTAACACTTGAAATTACCAACACGAAAATTCTATGAAATTCCGTGAAATCAATATTTTAGGTAGTAGGCGTGGTTCAAGGAAATAAGTACATAATGGGTACAATGGGTATAAGAATAGCAATAAAAACAGGTCACCAAATTGCGTTTTCCTTTTATCCTGGCCAGTGCTCAGCAAAAAGCTTACAAATTATTTTTAAAACGAATAACAAAAAAAAAAAAGAAATACATTTGTGCACTTCACTGCAACTGAAGAGGCGTCTTTTCGATATATAATCCCTTATTTTGCAAATTATTTTGTATACATTCATATGTGTTGGCGTACTTTCCATCAAGTTTTTTTGGTACGAGTGTTGCCTTTTATGCTTTGCGCCAATTATGAAGACACAGTAAAAGGTTAGTATGAAAAGACTGTAAGGTGGATGACCAATTAATTCGATCCTTGAAGTGCTCAAAAACTCTGTTGTGAGCCGATATGCACGAGCTCGAAATTCTTGGTGATGGATGATTCGTCTTCGGCGGTTGATTTTAATATATTCTAGGAAAACTCAGAATTTACTGCTTTATGTTCCTCTAGTGGATTAGTTGCAACATGCCCAGATTTCCGAAAACACAGGCCACCATTTGCTTTGAGGTGCTTCTTTCACAGTGGCTAAGTGTGGTGCTTTAACACCAAAAGTCGGAGTATAATAAGTTGGTCAATATATTCCCGTCGTCGGGATAATCTACGTAATAAGTCATCGCACGAAATTTTTGCATCTACAAAACTGACCCATATTGTCTGGAAAATAAGTAATATAGATAGTTCGATCTCTTCTTTACTTCTCGTTTATGTGAGCGGGTTCGAATATAAGCACGTATGAAATTCAAAAATTTTAGTAATAAATAATAATTTAGAAATAATTCATTTATTTTCTAAAAAAATTGGATTGATGAATCGACCATATGCGCACGTGACTATATACATACATATGTATGTGAGTGTAAGTATGTTCTAAAAATGCGTAAACAAATAAAATTAATACAAACAAATAGATTGTATAAAGAGAAAAAAGCTTAGTAATAAAGAAAAGAAAACACTGCGACGCTAAAAGCTTTTTCTACATTTTATGACAGCAAATGTAATAAATAATCCACAATACAAATAGAAAAGTGAGATACGAGTGCGAGAAGTGGCCTTTTTCAGCTTTCAGCTTAATAGAAGAAGCTTGTTTTGAAAGATTCCGTTGGCTGTGTGTGCTGGAGTGGGGCCGCGATGAAAAGGTGCGCATGCATATACATACATATACATATGTATGTATATTGATGACGCGATCTAGGGATGTAGAGACACAAGCACAGACAGATGTAAAAAAATCAATTGCGGGAAATCGTATGAGTCAGCGTATTGAAATTTTGCGGCATTCTGAGCTCCCGTAAACGTAATATATTAATGTACATATATGTACAGTATGCAAAGTTCGTATTAGTACACCCTCTTACAAATAAAAATACCACGTATATTTTCAAATTTACTTTAAAGCAATTGATTTCAATCGTAGTGCGGTATTGTATAATTCATAAAAAAATAGAATAATAACAAAAACTACGAAACATTTGCATAGAATTGAAAAAAAATAGCTTTAGTGGCAGTGTAGCTATTTTTACTGCAGGCAAAATTCGTATTAGTACACTTCGTATGCGTTAAATTTGTCAACAATTTGTTGGTATTTACCGTTATTTTCGAAACGATTGTGTTAAACATTCAATGTTTAACCTTGGGCAGTTGCGTTTTAGTAGCCATTTGTTGAAGTTTGCAGAGTTAGTTTGCAATGTCGCCTAAAGTAAGTGAATTATCAAACGAAACTAGGAGATTAATAATAAATATAGGGTTATTCAATAGGTGCATTTGTAAACTTCATTAGCATATAATACATTTCATCATGGAACGCTACACACTTGAGCAACGATTGCAAATCGTGCCAATTTTTTATGAAAATAATCGTTCTGTTGCTGCTACTTTAAGAGCATTACGGCCATTTTACGGTCCATTTAACAAGCCGTCCCGTTTTGGGGTTATGTGAAGTCATTGGTCTACAGTAACAAGCCGGCGACGATTTGTGAACTCAGAGCCAATATTGAACGCGAAATTGATGGAATTTCGGCCGATTTATGCAAAAGAGTGGTCGAAAATTGGGTTCAACGATTGGACTTCATAAAACGTGCACGCGGTGGTAATGCAAAAGAAATCGAATTTCATACTTAAATGTATATGTTCAAACTCGATAATAAAAAAAAAAAATTAGTCAAAAAAGTCAAACCGTTTGTGTTTTATTCAAAAAAGTTCAAAAGTTGAAGCGCTCTTACTGAAAAACCCTATATGAACAAAAACGGAAAGTCTTTACGCGAAATTGCGAGAACATTGCAGAAAAGTGTGTCTACAATACAAAACGTAGTCAAAATTTATAGAGACAGAAGGATTGACAAAAAGCTCCGAAATGTGAACAGGGCATATTTGAAACGCCTTATCAGGAAAGATCCCACCGTCAGTGGAGTTTCACTAGCTGCAGAACTAGAAAAATACTTTTCTATCAAAGTTACACCTCAAACAGTGCGCAATTATGTAAAAAAATTGGGATTTAGAAACAGAACTGCGGTTAGAAAACCGTGTGTAAGCTCAGTCAATAGAAGAAAGCGTGTTATATTCGCCAGGCAATATTTAAACAAAAATATGCGGTTTTGGAAAAGGGTAATTTTTTCGTACGAGTGTAAATTTAATATAAATATGTCCGATGGAGGCTTAAAAATTTGGAGAGATGTAATACTAGCCTTAAAAAATGAAATTTTCAGCCTTCTTTCAAGCACGGTGGTGGTTCTCTGATGGTATGGGGATGTTTCGGGGCAAACGGAGTAGGAAAGTTGCATTTTATTGATGGAACTATGACTGCGAGGCAATATATTGATATTTAAAAAAGAATCTACGCAAAAGTGCCAAAAAAATTGGGTTGCAAAAAAAAATGTATATTCCAAGAAGATAACGACCCTAAGCACACGGCGTTGAATACAAGGTTATGGATCCTTTAAAACTGTCCAAATTATCTCAAAACACCACCACAAAGCCCAGATATTAATCCCATAGAAAATTTATGGTCGATTTTCAAAAAGCAACTGAAACATCATCAAAAAAGGAACCGAGAACATTTAAAAAAAGTCATCAAATCACAGTGGAAGAATATTTCTCCAAATCTCACAAAAAATTTGGTGGAATCTATGCCGAAGAGGTTGTCTGCTGTTCTAAGGCAACGAGGGTATCCTACAAAATATTAATTTTCTGAACTATCTTTTATTTACTCTTTAAATCATTAAAAATACATGTATACTAATACGAATTTTGCTTCTGTGAAAAGTGTTAATTTTTTTCTTTCTTATTTTTTTTTGCAATTCAATACACTTTGTGAGCGGTTTTGTTATTTGGCCTTATTTTAGTTAATTATCTATAAAATAAAACGGTTTCAAGCATTTGTTTTAAAATTAATTTGAAAATATACGTGGTTTTTTTATTTATAAGGGGGTGTACTAATACGAATTTTGCATACTGTATGTATCTATGTATTATAATAGAGTATATTATCCAAGATCCACTCCAATACAATTTGGTGGCGGAATTCAATGATAAATGCGATAACTTTTAAAACGATTTGAGTTTGTGTTTATTGGCACATTTAGACTTTTTGTGGGCGTGCAAGTTTGTAGTGTTCATCAAACAATCAGCAAAAAATGGGTTATTTTTGGGTTCAATTAAATGATGTGTACATATTCCTTTATGAGGTAGTTGATAAAACGTATATTTGGGGATTAATGTGCGGAAATATATTCATACCTAACAGTACAGGGTGGTCCCTCTATATATATATATATATATATTATATATTAATTGGCGCGTACACCCTTTTTGGACGTTTGGCCGAGCTATTTGTGGTGTGCGTCTTGATGTTGTTCCCTCTAGTAAGTGGAATTTACTTCAACTAGGATATTAATAACGTTGCATTAAAAACCCTCTGAACTTGAATACAAAAAATGCTGGCACATTTCATACTTTAAGAATCGTTATGTATTTCTACCTTCTATTATATTGCTACATAGCTTTCGTTTAAGAACTCTGGAGGGTACTTCGGATAAGGGAGTGGTTTTTGATTTAAAATTTCGATTTCAAAGTCACATTGGCTATAATACCATGCTTGGTTTTATTAATCGTTTTAGCTCAGATTTCACCGATCCGTATACCACCAAATTATTTTATAATTCTCTTGTACGATCGAAATTAGAATATGCTGTTTTCATCTATAGACTATACTATCATTTTCAAATCAAAATACTTGAGTGAGCTCAAAAAAAATTTTGTTCGCTTTACTCTCCGTTCTTTCAATTTAGCGGATCCAATTCCACCACATGGTTCTAAGGTCACCTAATTTGAGTATTACGGGAGATACATATTAGTAAATCTACAAATACTAGTTAGGAATAACTTTGATTGACACTTTAAATATAAAAAAATAGATTTAAAAAATCAATTTAATCATGTTTGGAACAAATTGCCGCGATGTTCTATATTCAAGTGACGGTTGCAGGAAGTGCCGATAAGTCTGGCCACACATTTTTTTATAATAACAGCAGTTACATAATCCCTAATTTTTAGCGTTGGGGTTGGGTACATCAGGCAAAGCATCGCCTAAGAGCTGCAAGAGTCTGAGGCTTGTTGAAATAAACCCGCGACTTCAAAAAGCCCCACAAAAAGAAGTCTGGAGCGGTCAAATCAGGCGATCTTGCAAACCAGTGCAAATCGCCAAAACGGGAGATTAGGCGCCCGGGAAATGCATCCTTCAGCATATCGGTTGTGGCACGTGCAGTGTGTGCCGTTGCACCGACCACATGTTTTCCAATCCCAATTCATCAAGTTGCGGCAAAAAGAACTCGTTGATCATTGCTCTGCTCCATTCACAGTAACCGTTTGGCCCGCGACGTCTTCGCAGAAAAAAGGTCGGATGACTCCTCCAGCGAAAACAGCACACCATACAGTGACTTTGAGCGGGTTTAATGGCTCTTCGTGGGTTACACGCGGATTTTCAGTGCCTCAGAAGCGTAAATTTTGCTTATTTACGTACCCGCTAAGATGGAAATGGGCCTCATCTTACTTACTTACTTAGGTGGCCATAACAACCCGTTACCGAGTTACGGCCGACCTCACTAGCTCTCTCCAGGTGCCTCTGCTCCGCGCGCGCCTTTTCCAATTCTGTACACCAAGCGAGCATAGGGATTCCTCCTTCCACCGGAGCACTGGTCTTCCTCTGCGTCGGCTCCCTTGGACTTCGCCCTCGAACACCTTCTTTGCTGGAGCTTCTTCATCCATACGCACCACATGCCCTAGCCAACGCAGGCGTTGGATGGCGATGCGTTTAACTACGTCAATGGCGGCGTAGAGCTCATACAGCTCGTGGTTCATTCTTGAACGGTAGTCTTCGCCAACGCGCACAGGACCGAAGATCTTACGAAGAACTTTTCTCTCGAACACCCCAAGAGCGGCTGCATCGCTTTGTGACACTACCCATGCCTCTGCGCCATAAAGCAACACGGGTATGATGAGCGTCTTGTACAGTGTCAATTTGGTCATGCGAGAAAGGGCTCGACTACTCAATTGCTTACTTAGCCCATAGTAACACCTATTAGCAAGAGTGATTCTCCGTTTGATCTCCAGGCTGATATCGTTGTTGCTGTTAACGGCGTTACCAAGATAAATAAATTCTGGCACAACTTCGAAGGTATAGTTGTCCGCAATGACGTGCGTTCCTACACGCCGTGTGTTCCGCGTTGTAGACAGCATATACTTCGTTTTACCCTCGTTCACCGCCAGACCCACTCGTGATGATTCCTTCTCGATAGCAGAAAACGCAGCCGTGACATCTCGCTTACAGCGGCCGATAATGTCAATGTCATCGGCGTACGCAAAGAGCTGGCCACATTTGTAGAAAATAGTGCCATTACGATGCACACCTGCTTTTCGGAGCACCCCTTCCATCACGAAGTTGAAGAGGTTGCATGACAGTGGATCGCCTTGTCTGAAACCTCGAACGGTACTGAATGGCTCGGAGAGGTTATTTCCTACCTTGACGGAGCTGGTTGTGTTGCTCAACGTCATTCTGCAAAGCCGTATGAGCTTCGCTGGTATACCGAACTCAGACATGGTGGCATACAGGCAATCCCTTATCGGGCTATCGAACGCAGCTTTATAGTCGACAAAGAGATGATGGGTGTCGACTTGCTTTTCATGGGTCTTTTCCAGGATTTGGCGTAATGTGAAAATCTGGTCGATGGTGGACTTACCACTTCTGAAGCCGCACTTTTAAGGCCCGATCAGTGTGTTGGCAAACGGCTTAAGTCTTCCACATAGGACACTAGACAGGACCTTGTAAGCGATGGGCCTCATCACTCATGATTATTTTTGATGAAAAATCATCTTCCTCTTGGTGGTGATTAAGAATGGCTTGAGCGTATGTTAGACGCGATTGGCGGTCAGCAGCTAACAGCTGATGCACTGTCTGGACTTTGTACGGAAACATCTTCAAATCTTGTACCAAAATCCGCTGTAAAGACCGTCGACTGATACCCATTTGAGTGGCACGTCGTCTGGTCGATGTCGACGGCGCTTCCATGACATCCTCGGCTACAGCAGCAATATTCTCTGCAGCACGGCTACTCCGGGTCTGCCACACCTGGCAGCATCTCGTGTTGTGCCAGTCTCTTCGAGGCGAGCGGCTAAACGGCGCAGTGTTTCACCACTAGGCGTTGGACGACGAGGAAATCTGCGACGAAATTCACGTTGTGCCAAAGTCACCGACCGATTATTGGGCAAATAAATAGTCAGCAATATTCCGCATTCTGGAGCAGTTTAGCGTAACATTGTTTATTAACGTGTATTTCGCATGTGTTTACTACACAAATGTCAAAACAGAACTGAAATTAGGGGCCAATCGCAAAATTTATAGAATTTTCTGATGGAGGATTACTTTAGCGCCACCTGTTACATATGTTAAATTTAAGGCAGAGACTTCTCTAATAAAAACCGCGAGCAGTTAGTGGTTTTTTTTTATTATTACGGTTATTATTGTAGACGTGGATGACACAATAATTGACTATGACATAATAAACAATTAAAATAGCAAAGTGGCCACCGTAGAAAAAGTGCCAACAGTACCTTTGTTCGAGTTATAAACGCTATAATATCCGTCTTATCAGATGGCGCTGAAAAAAAAAATACAAAGAAAAATCAAAAATATTTGATGTTCGAAGACGTTCTATTTCCACGAATGCCATTTTAGTTGTTAGTTGTTGCAAGTCGCCCTATACCTGCACATGTAATTATCAATGAGTATTTCAGATTTAAGTGTAACTACTTTTTTGTGTATTCCAGTGATCTCATCTCATGCCGGCATACTCGAAGTTTGTTTTTAAAAACGTTAAAGCTGGCTACATATCTTACATACTACGCCACCTATTGTAGTTGTGTGTAACATCTTGCTCTCGCACCTGTTTAATCAATACGACCAACTCTTCCACTCGTGAGAATAATATTCCAGAAAAGAAACAATATAAAGTGCTACCTACGTCAACACGTTACAAGAGCGTGTGAGTTATTATGCAATATTAAGGATGTGTGCAAGCACGGCCAAATTGCCTCCTAAGCTGTGAATATATTGAAATATGAACAGTGGCATGCTTCTTCTTGAATTTGAGGTGTGCGTCTTCACTTTATCTCAAAATAGAAAACTTACTTCAATGTTTGTTATATAGACTCCGAAACCACTTGGTAGTTTTTGGGGAAGTACAGGCTCAAGAACTGAATTTTTGTTTTGACATATAAACCGGTACCGGAGACATGGATCCATCGAAGGTATCACCCCTGCAGACATTTGCTTCAGCCTGAGTCACCTCCCAGGCATGTCATGAGGCATCTCTGCAACTACACTGACGAGATCCAGGCCAAAACACTACAACTACTGGATCAGGCAGACATTAAACGACATTAATCGGAAGACTCTTACCACATTTCTAAACTCCCGAACGCCGTTATCAGAAACCAACCTCCACCTATTGCAGACGAAGAGCTTCAGCTGCCTCGTGAGACCCGCATAACTTTGGCTCAATTACGTTCTGGATATTGTAGTGGGTTAAACTCCTACTCATTCAGAATCGACCCCGTGAAGGCACACCGTACGATATTAACCACCTCACCTAACACCCCTCTGCCACCGGAGCCAATCTGTCGAAACAACACGTTTCCTGGGCCTGCCGTTAGATGAGTTAGAAGATGACGATCGCTGGCTACACCGCACTGGCAGGGTTAAGTACTCTGGTACAACAACAACATGGATCCAACTGTGTAGCCGGAGGACCTTGAAGGTACACTCTCCGATAAAGAAGAAAAAATATACAAAAAAATATATATCAAACGAAGGATGTTTCAGAAAGCTTTAACCCGGCTATATATTTTTGATAAACGACTGTACTTCTTTTGTTAGATGTTTGGTTGAGTTCCTTCTCCAATTTGTGTTGTGCATCTTGAAATAGATGCGTTCACTGTTTTATACCGCCCCTGTATGACAGGAATGTACTCAGAGGTTTGCCATTGCCTGCCGAGGGCCGATCGCTATTAGAGAAAACCGTTTCTGTGATTTGGTGTTTCATGCCCATAGTGGGCTTCGAACCTAGGCAATATATTTTTTTAAGGACTGTCACCTATCTAGTAAGTGAAATATACTATATACTGAATCAAGAAATAGTTTTATGGGGGATGCAACCTAATAAAAAAAAGTAAATCCTATATTGTGGGGCAAGCTCAAGGAAAGAGTATATGTGAACCAGAAATAATTGAAGCTCAGTGGACAGTTGGAAAATATCGCTTATTATTCAGAAATTGTATACCCTCTATTGTTTTCACTGACGGATCCCCTCCAAAATGGAGTCTGGAGTAGGAGCGGGGGTCTACTCTAAATCAGCCAGCATCTCGGTCTCCTTTAAACTGCCGGAGACAAGCAGCGTCTTTCAAGCAGAGGTCTTCGCGATCCTGCAGGCATGCAAAATGCTTCGGGATCGCTGTTGGGAGGGAGACATTAATATTTTTTCCGATAGCCAAGCTGCAATCAAGGCACTGTCGTCGCCGTATTACAACTCTTTTCTCGTGAACTCCTGTAAGGAGGAACTTAAACGTCTCGGACGTGCAGGAAACATTTCCCTCACCTGGGTTCCTGGGCACAGGAATATAGAGGGAAATGAAATTGCCGATGAGCTTGCCAGGAAGGGGGCGGCAGAGCCGGATCCAGCTGCCCCCTTCTCAGACATCGGTATCCCCTTGGCTGTCGTTAAAGGGAAACTACACAACTTCTTTCTAAGAAAAGCGCAAGACAGATGGAGGTCTGTCTCATCGTGTGCCATTTCATAAGCACTGTGGCCTCAATACGATATAAACAGAACGCTTAAGGTGATGGGAACCCCCCCGCCATTCAATTTCCAAACTCATTGCGGTGATCACTGGTCACTGGGTGATCGGCACTCATGCGGAGAAGCTTGGAATTCCGTACAACCCCCATTGCAGAAGCTGTCGGGATCCTGCAGAGAAAGAGACTGTGGAACACTTTCTCTGCAAATGTCCGGCTCTGGCGGCTAGGCGCTTGAGATTCCTCAGCGTCCCCTTTGGGGATGACTTGATGAAATTCTCTAGTCTAGATCCCTTTTCTCTCTTTTTTAGATCTAGATCTTTTTTCTCTCCTCCCTTAATCCTTTCACAGGTAGTGGTCCACATTATGGTATCAAAACGGCACGTAAGTGCTACTTGTAGTGTACCTGGGGTACTCTTGCCATCTTACCTACCTACCTACCCTACCCTCTATTACAGATGCCAATAAACGGATAATGAATCTCCTTTCAAAATGTGTGTTGAATTTTGATTAAGAAACGTCAAACTTGAAAAGCCTTGAGCAACGGTTTTTTCTCTATCTGTAATTATTTATGCTCAGTTTTACTGCCCCGCGGCCCCACGTCCATTCGATATGCATGGGAAAAGTTAGTGATGTAATTTTGTTCTATTTCATGTTCTAATTATCGAGTACAGTGCAGATTTACGAAAGTTATTCACGAAATTTTATGCTTTATTGTTTTTTGTATTGTATTTTTATTTATTGTAATTTTGATGGGTTATCTTGATATTTTTCCGGTTACTCTAAGCCGCCTAAAGAATAAAAAACATATTCATGTAGATAAGTATTTCAAGTACCCAAAGTTCAGTTAATAGTAATCTTATTTAAAACTCAATTATCACTTTTTTCTAAAGCATGCAGTAACTGGGCACGTGCTAGCATTCTGCTCCTTTTTAAAGTTCAACAAAGATCTACTCGCAATAGTTGCCTGAACTAGAAATAAAATTTACGACTCATAAACAAACAACATAAGAATGTATTGTAAAAATTTACAATTAAATAACGTCAGACAACGACTGAATGTCAACTTTAGCTGAGCAACAAGAGCATGCGGATGTCTACGGCAAATTACAATATTTACTATTTTGATTATCAGGTTGTGCGAAGAAAAGGTGTCAACGAGTAGGCAAAGAAAATGGGATGGAAGTCGAAAAGCACAAGTTTACGAAAAGTATCAAAAACATAAAAAAACTAAAAACAAAGAGGCATGAGTCCAAAACGCAACACTATCCAGAAATAATGCATGAGTCTCAGCAATCCGCTTGATTGAAACGCAATGCAGGAATGAATACAAATCCATGCTTAGAAATTCCACCTGTAAAGCCCTATTTTGCGTACCCGCAGAGAGGATTAGTGCAACCAGATTGCCATATCGCTACCTTGAAGCTGTGGCTTCTCTACTTTTCATAAATCCAGACGTTCTATATCTATGAGCTTCAAAAAAAGCTTTAAAAACTGCATAAGTACACATACAGGGTGATTCATTTTGCATTTGTAAGTGCATTTTTCCCATTAGAATTCAATGAAAGCGTTGGCGGCACGGGTAAATATTAAATAAGAAAAATAGGTGAGCGATTCCATGTCAAGTGGTTCCAGTATTTCCGAGATTGTCATCGATTTTTTGACAATTGGAATATTTGTAGCCTCGAATATAATAAGAAGTAAACTAAAAAACATTTGAAAAAAAATTGTAATTTTGAAATCTATTCAGTTTTAAGGGCTCTTTTTTTAAGTTTTCATGAAAAATTTACTTTAAAATAAAATAATTTTTGGAAATGTTTTTGTTTCTTTGTTGCAAACATTTTGCTTTTGTTTCTTGTGAAAAATAATTTCAATTTTTTTTGTAAATTTATTACAAAAATAAATATATTGTTTTTTTGTTAAAATTTGTGTAACTCTAAAATTTTTCTATGTAAACATTTTTTGTCGGCAATTTTTAAAATACCGTGTATCTGCTTGAACATTACGCAGCGTCGTTTCGATTGATTTGCAAACGGACATATTATTCGCGTAGGTGCGTAGCGCTTCACTAAGGCAGTATTTTACACTACTTATTTAAAAATAACTGCTAACTTGAAAAGTTGTGAGAATAGTTTCAGCTATTAATGCAAAAAAGTTAGAAAAAAATAGAAGACAACAAATTTTTGATTATAGCTGATTATTATTAAATCATACAATACGTATAAATAAACGTTATTTATTGAGGTTATTGAAAAAGAAAAAATTAAATACATTGTAGTTTTTTGTAATTTTTTGGAGAAATATTCTATTAGGTATTGAACTTTGAATAATCGGTTAGATTGTGAGCCATTGCTTGCAAAATGAGTGACTCAATATTTGCCTAAATCTATTACGGCTCATTATTTTGGAAAATATTGGTGTCTCTATCAGTGGATTTGTGGACCACTAATCGTTCGTTCTTGGTTTTTTACAAGTCCCATTACAATTATTAGTACAAACCACTTTTTAAGCTCTGCTAC
The DNA here is from genome assembly GCF_027943255.1 of Anastrepha obliqua. NCBI lineage: Eukaryota > Metazoa > Arthropoda > Insecta > Diptera > Tephritidae > Anastrepha > Anastrepha obliqua. Next base: position 125,829,092 of record NC_072894.1, read on the forward strand.
CGTTACATCCAACCACTTGGAACTTTTTTGTGCTAATACAATTCTGTGGGTGGTATCTGTTTTTTTCCGTGGCAATACATTTAAACAACTCGTTTCCAGTAAACATACATGTCTACAAACTCATCTACCTTCCTTTTATTTATTGGAAACTCAATAGGACGCGAAATACCTCTAAAAGCCTTCATTATTCACAGTTTCATCAAATCCTATTCAATCTAAATGGATTTCTTCATCGCTTTCTTCAGAATCACTCGGTAAAGGCTAGATCCGTTGACTTCTATGCACTCCAGTAATAATATCTGAATCTACAGATTCTGCATCACTTTCACTTGTCTCTTCTAAATAACAATCGTGGAAATCCGCAGGAAGATTAGAGAGCACATCAGCATAATTATCTTCTATGGTATTAGCTCTTTCGTAATCCATTATCAGGGAATACTTTTACAACGTTACTAAAACTATATGTATACCCAACTGCAATGTGACGCTTTGAAAACAATGAAGCAACTAACGCTCTGAAAGACTTTGCAAATGACTTTCCATAACACCACGTTGGTGCTACCGCACGTGAAAGTGTTATTAAAAAACTTTACATCCAAATTTTCAACATTGAATGAACTAATTTTGTTTTTTAACAAAATTTCAGATAAATTTACCACAATGTCAAATGAATCACATGTCACGGACTCAGGTGTTTTTTTGTCATTTTTGTGTCCATAGAACAAATTACCACCAAGAAGAACACATTTTTTGTTTTGGCCATCCTACTGTAAATATGTTGTACTACCATTGTAAATGGATCTAATGGGCTTACCTATTTTGATGGTGTATGTATGTCATGATTCAATAATAAAAGGTTTGCTCAGTAAGCAGCTTTCTCGTTCCCTCTTTTCAAATCAGCTCCCTTAACAAGGCACTGGGTTGCTAGCTTTAGAAATGTTTAGTAAAAATGGAGGAAAAGTAAAGTTTGTAGAAAAAATATTTCATTTTCAAAATGGTCTGCTTACCAGCAACAACCCGCTGAAGAGTTTTTATCGGTATGTCCAGGACTATGGTAGTATGACATGAAATACATACCGCTTAAGTCAGGCAATCCGAGATCGATAAAAGGAGAATTTAAAAAGCTTTATTTTTTATGATGTGGTGGTTTAGAAGGAATTCATGTTTTGAAAAGAGCATTTCCCAAAGTGTTACGGCAGGGAGAATAATGGGATAGTGCCGACGCAATCGCTAACATTGCAGACCTCATTATAAGAAAGTTAATATTGACGGAACTTATCACCAATAATGGATGAAGTGTCCAGAGGAGCCTCAGCGAAGTACAGTACAAGCATGAAAAAGCTTTTCATAAAAACCATCCGCCTTTCGGATTCAGCTTAAAACTGTAGGTCCCTCCATTTGTGGAATAACAAGACGCATGCCACAAATAGCAGGAGGATCTCGGCCAAACACCTAACAGAATTGTACGCGTCAAATATTTATTTATTTTTAACGAAAGAGTTTCATATTGGCGAAACTTTGCAACTTCGCAATCGGTTTTAAATTTAAAAATCACAAAATAAAATATTGGTTTAAGTGAAATAATTTCTTGTTTTAATATCAGACTCAAATTCAAATATTAAGTAAAAAAATTCTTTTTTGCTACCATTTTTACCAAAAAGGATTTAATTTGTTCCCGTTTATCACCTTCTTAAATACAACCTTTTGTAAGGGAGTGTCAAAAATCGAATGTCACTAGTGAGCAAACCTTTAATAATTGAATCATATATGTATGTATATCGTTTTTAAGCAATCGTGTTTGTCAAATTCGACATGCGTCCATAATAAGAACATCAAACACTGGACAAAACCTGCCATAGTTGAACTGGTCAGACCATTCTCTGCTTGGCTCGCATCTATAAAACAAACAAACACAGACGGCTGAGAAATCTGAAACTAGGAGTTTGACTTTTGATTCTGATGGCGTAGGTGATGACGGGCTATAGCGGTTAAATACACAAAATAAATTTGTATTTAAAACATGTTTCATTGCTTTCTTGCCTAGCATCTAAAAGGAAACAACCATATACGAATACAAAAAAAAAAAAAAAAAAAAAAAATAAAAACGATCTGAGTTCATTCACTCATAAGTGCGCCTTATGCATGCAAGGTTAGGTTCAGGTGGACACGCTTAGGCTTACGTAGATAGGTATAGTTTTAAAGTAACTACTAATACCTACTATTTGATGAAAGATAAGCGAACAGAAGTAGAAAAATATAGAACTCCCTTGTATGAGTGCTACTTTCTCTTGAATTTCTAAATGATCGGTTCAATTACATTCCACTGAATTGATGTTACCTTACTTTAAGATCATTTTCATGTTACTCTATGTATGTATGTACGTGTTGGATACAAAGTTACATGTAATAATGTTCGCTCATGTGTGTATGTATGTAAGTATAATTATACTTTACTGCATGCCATAAAAGTATACATTTTTGCAGTAAAATACCCTCATGGATAACCACTTTTCACATTTTTGCATATGTATTCAATATCCAACGGAATCAATGACTAAATATGAAAATTTTTCAAATAACTAATAAAAGATATTGCATTGCGCTTTTAAAAGTTGCATAAAAACAATACGTGCGAGTGCTAGAATGCAGTTATACGAGTAACTGCCCATTAATACCGTAACTGTAAAAGGTGTATTTTGAGTTATTTATGTAGGTACATAGATGCCACGGCAAAGAGTATTTAAGTGCAATTGTTTTGCAATTGAAGTAGAATTTTTAACTATTGATTATCTACGTTCTATTACTTACGTGCCAGACTAACTTTTCTATAGCAAATTTTAAAATCAAAATCAAAATCATAATAATAAATTAAAAAATATATATATTGAATAAATAAATATGTGCATATGTATGTCCGATCCCAGTGATTTAGGAACAGTTAAAATGTATGTATGTATGTACTGGTGCAATACGTACGGTTAGGTAACTGCTCTGTCATCGCTTTACGGTACAGTACACGATTGCGAGTGCTTAACACTAAAGTAAATTTTATCTTTGGCTGCATTACAATTGACGAAACTGTAGTGATTGGATATTGTGCCTTATTCGTACGCACACATGCATATGTACATATTTCCGTTTTGATTGTGAATGTAGAAATTGTGACAATGCATTTTGTGAAGTTACCTATTAATTTTTGAGGTGTGACAAAATGGCAACTATGCAGCTAATGAAATTTCATAGATAAGCACCAGCCCAAAAAATTACAGACATTTATGTAAAGGGTGGCTTTAGGGGCTTAAATAGTTAAAATTACTCGCAACAACCAACAACGAAACGAAATTGTACTTTGCTAGGTTCCGGGTGACTCTGGAATAAATGGTAATGAAATTATTGATGAACTCGCTAAAGCGGGGCCGTCAGCAGATTTTCACGGTTCAGAACCATGCTGTGGTATCAACTGGGCAGAAGCTAAAAGCAGGGTAATTAGTTGGGAACATGCTCAAAGAGTTACCCATTGGGAAGGCACACAAGAGCTCCATCAAGCCATATGCACACCATGGAAGCAGAGCACCAATTGCATAGTAGAGTACACATTTTCGATCACGTCCGCGAATTTCCACTTCCACGATACCACTTATCATGATTGATAAGATCGAGACTGCAATAATAAGTAGTTGCCTTATCCACATGACATGATTGTGAAGGCTAGATCTTTTCATTTCTGAGGGAAATCTTGATACCCAGTACTGCAAAATTATCAATTGATTGCTCGTGGGTGGTGTGATATGACACTAAGTGGTTCATTTTTCGAAGCGCATCGATAGTTGATGGATTAGTGTTGCTCCAAATGCGGATCTTTCTCTTCATCGCTAAACACTAAGCATTGAGTGAAGCTGGTGCCAGCTGGTGCACTGGCCTTTGCGATAGTTGACGCAAACCCCATATTTCCAGAAGCAGACCACAAGTAGTCAAGAAACCCAAGCTCATTCATTTCGCGGGTAAACCGCTTCATATGCCCCCTATCTAGCTACCTTATCAGAAATGTTTCTTACAAATCTATGTGCTCAGGTACCCATATGAGCTTAATTTCAAAGTATTCGGATGGCCAAACATTCCCTAGTCTCGTGCGCACCATCAGCGAACCTAGAGCCCGAATTTTTGTTTTTTTGTCGGAGAAAATATTTACGTCCTTCTTACACTAGTGAGCATCTGTTTTGATAGCAACTTCCCACACATCAGTGGTCCGTCAGCCTGGACTTAATCTTCATGGGGAGCTCCTTGCAAAAAGCCCCTTTAGCAACCTTTCAGTTTTAATTTCATGTTTTTGTTACCAAATACTGCACTTTGCTCACGCTTCCCTTGAAAGTTTGTGAATGAAGAAGTCGTGCTTGCTCTCCGCGAGAGTGCACACTGATCACCCATAATTATTTTTAAAGAAAAAGCTTCGCAGTTCAGATACCAATTGATTGATGAACATGCGATAATTCTACGATTTTAAATCAACGCATTTCCTACTAGTGACGATCGGCGAGATGAGACAACAACTCAGCTTTTTCTTCTAGCCCCCATGTCACGTCGAAAAGCGAAAATTAAAATTGTTGACATAATTTTTCCTAACTCAATGAATTTTAATTAAAATTAAATTAAATTAAATATTACATTAGTTATATGAAACTAATAAGTAATTTTCATTTGGTTAAGAATTAAATTTTAAAATAGAGTGTTAACTACTGATCAAATCAAGCATTTTGGTTTCCTTCAGCCTTCTTGTTGCGGTTGCCCCATCACCAAGTATGACAGCTTCTCATGGTTTACAAGTATTTCTAGGCTTTGTGTGTGTTGAATTGCATTGAACCAATTGTTTCGGAAACCATTTTAATCTTTAGGTCTCTATGCAAGCCTCTCGTTGCGTACGTACCTGGGCGCATTTACAATGGCACTGATGACCTTGTTCTGAAATCTTTCTATGATATAAATATCTGTTTTGGCAGTACAAACCAAATTTAATTTAACTTAAAGCAGAGTAGAAGGTCTGTTCTCTCATTGTCTTTTGTTTTTAGTGTAATTGAAGGAGAAATCCATTGTTCATCTCTTTTAGGGAGCATTAACTTTAATATCCCTACAAGATCTCCACGCAACACTTACCCATTTCATCTTAAATTGATTAACGCGAATTATGCGCGTAATGTTTCTATTGCCCGTGAATTCAATTCAATGAGATCTCGAGTTCTATTGTGCTTGACTTTCCGGCGTCATTTTAAACATTTTTGAACTCTGTTTTTAAATTTATGTATTTAACTATCTGTAATAATTTAAGTTCATATTAGCTCATAGTGGTTTGGAAAAACTACAATTATGTTTTAGACTTGAAATAAACGAAAACGAGACCACATGCCGTATGCCGTACGACTAAACCCGCTTTAATATGTGATCTTAAATAAGAATTTTGTTTTGCGTTGACAAGTTGAAGTAGGTCTTCGTGCCAAACTTTAACGAACGCTTGAGCGACGTCAAGGAACATTGCAGAACAGACTTTGTGGCTTTCTTGGAGTTCTATGGGGTAGACTATTCGATGCACTTGTTGAGTGGTTTTCACGAAAGCCGAATTGGTGTGGAGGTATCAGTTTCCTGTATGTGATTTTTAAACGGTAGTAATGCAATTGGGCGGTAATAAGCCGCTTCATTTGAGCTTTTACCTGAGCCTGAGTATCATTATTATCTCCGAAACTTTCCATTGCAATGGACTATATTGAAAATGGATGCATGCGTTCTTTAGCTTCTTCAATATATAATTCACCATTTACATCTTCATGACCGTTTTTAAACCTTTTCCGCCATTCATGAATTATCTCACGCAATACAAATTTGGTTAATTTGAATAGAAATGCCTGCTTCAAGCTTCATGAATACTAAAATACTAAATGTATTGGGTCTTTGTTGGATGTTATTTTTGTGCTATCGCCGCGAATGGATGTGCACTTCCGATGCAAGTAACTGCCGGCATCTGTAGCAGTAGAAATATATATTCTTAAAAGTCCTGCTTACTTCAAAAGGCACCTTGTAATATATACACACATACTTATATGTATTTATGTATGTACGAGCGAAAAGTTATGCCTTCAAAAACTCGCATTTACGTCATCTAAATGAGGGTTGCATTTTTTTTTGTTTTAGTTACTGTATATATGCCTCCACTACCGTTATTTATAACCACTCCCATTTTTATATGGACATGTGAAGGGCGATTTCTGGCCACCAACTGCTTTAATTTGCTTTGTTTTTTGGTTGCTGGTTTTCTAATGTAAACGATCGATTTAATTTCAATAATGAGTTTTGGCCACAATAAAGTTTTCAATTGAATTCGAATGATTTTACATAACCTTTATATTCACATATGTACATAAAGAGCTAAATATTTACTTATATTTTTCAGGCTTCCATGGACTTACCGCCAGACAAAGCGAAATTACTTAAGAATTACGATGATGAAAAGAAATGGGACATAATTTGTGATCAGGTTAGTGGATATTCATACTTATCTACAACTGTTTATTGTATTTGTGCTTGCATGCATGGGGAGTTTAGAAAATAAAACTTTTTATTTAAGTATGTGCGTATTCACGCTCTCATGGCGCAAAATTAATCATCCAATTTTATTATTAAATAACTTATCTACTAAATCAAAAAATGATTTTGAGTGATGAAAATCTCTACTTTTACTTTTACCGTTACTTGTCTGTTTGTATACCGCAGCTGTCTAGTTCATAAGTATCAAATGATTGACGTACGACGCGATTTGCAAAAATTATAAAGCTTCTAATTGGATGTTTTATTTAGCGCCACCTTGTTTAAAAACCACAGAGGATATAAAAATTCCAGAAAAATTGCGTTTAAAGCTTTAGAACGCTCATTTTTCATATGGGTGGGTTAAGACGCACGACGCATATAATTTATTTTAAAGAAAACTATTCTTCGTTCACAAGTTTTTTGTATAGGGTTTTTTAATAGGTGCGCTTCAACTTTTTTCCGATAGGGAGGGCGAACGACGCAATATTTTTTATTTTTCGCTTGTCATTTGTAAACTTCATTAGTATACATTTCATCATGGAACGCTACACACTTGAGCAACGATTGCAAATCGTGCAAATTTTTTATGAAAATAATCGTTCTGTTGCTGCTACTTTAAGAGCATTACGGCCATTTTACGGTCCATTTAACAAGCCGTCCCGTTTTTGGGGTTATGTGAAGTCATTGGTCTACAGTAACAACTCGGCGACGATTTGTGAGCTCAGAGCCAATATTGAACGCGAAATTGCTGGAATTTCGGCCGATTTATGCAAAAGAGTGGTCGAAAATTGGGTTCAACGATTGGACTTCGTAAAACGTGCACGCGGTGGTCATGCAAAAGAAATCGAATTTCATACTTAAATGTATATGTTCCAACTCGATAATAAAAAAAAAAATAGTTAAAAAAGTCAAACCGTTTGTGTTTTATTCAAAAAAGTTTAAAAGTTGAAGCGCTCTTACTGAAATATTCACAATATATTTATATATATATATATATATATAAATTTCACAAATATTTCAAAATCTGTTTTTCATTTATATCATTGACATAAACAAATGTTTTTCCTATTCGAAGTTCTGCTCTTCACGAATGATTTGAAAGTTTCGTCATCTGTTAAGGACTTAGTGGATGCTCAGAAGCTTCTACTCGATTTAAGAAATCTTCATGGATAGTGCATGAAGTCGCGTCTGTGTTTGAATATTTCATTTACCATTTCCGAGGCGTTAGTACATTTTTACACGTCCTACACCATTTCTAATAATGTATTACAAAGTGTAATAGAGTTTAAGGATCTTGAAGTTTTATTCGATAAAAAGATTTAGTTCAGTGGTCACATTAGTTTTAGTATTCTTTCAAAATCGTACTCGGTTCTAGGTTTCATTCGTCGCAATGAATTTGAATTTTCTGATCCGTATTCCTATAAACTGCTGTTTACTGCTCTTGTTCGTTCGCATATTCGTTCCTTGTTATTATTTGGAACCTTATGACCAACTGACGATAAATAGAATTGAGCGCGTTCAAAAAATATTTCCTAAGCAGGCATTGCATTCCCTGCGATTCGAGGCCCCTGTTCCACCCTATAATTCTCGGCTAAAGCTAAATAATTTAGAATCTTTAGAAAAGAGAAGCACATTCCTTTCACTTTTATATATTTTCAGGGTTATTAATGGCATCGTCGACTGCCCAGTTCTACTTGAGTGGAAAAGCTTTAATGTTCACAAAAAAGTCTTCGTAATGTTTACTCCTTTTATGGGGAAAACTTGAAGACTAAATTGGCAAGTAATGCACCCATTGCTTGATTTTCTACACTTTTTGTCTAGTCTGTAAGTTAATTTGTACTGTAGATTATTAAAATAAAATAAATAAATCTATCTCTCCTTTCCAAACTCTAACATCCATATTCATAGCTCACTTAGCAATTGAGTGTTAGCAATTTTGAGACTCTTCTCGTAGCAATTGAGTGTGTTAACAATTTTGAGGGATGATCGCTACTCTTAATGAAGGTGTAGAAAGGCCCCACTTAATACCACTAGTTTGGGCTGTAAGTCCCCATATGCTGAAGCCACTTCGTTTCTAGCGGTGAAATACTGTGGATGGCTGGGGATACTAAGTCTGCCAGACTTCCAAAAAGGTAAGAGTTTAGACAGCGATATCGCATTCAGGTTAAGAGCGGGAGAGTGGCAGAGAAATTGTTCAACACTCTCCATCTCCTTCTCGTGTAGCTGCGACAGAAGCAATTAGAGGGAAAGCCCATACGCTTCCCGGAATCGTGCCGGGCGCCTAGATTTTGCGCGCAAATTTAGTTATTCAGTTAAATCTCAATAAATCGAAAATGATTTCATTTTTTAACCTAAACTCTTACGTATAGCGTGAACTAAAGTATAAGTAGTAAACTCTTATATACAAGCGCGGAAGGTACAGCTTGCTTGACTTAGTTTTAGTGCAGAAACATTGGTTAAAGATAAGGTTTAAGGCGGTGACTAAACCAAGAAGAGAACATTTTTTGAGGTTTTATACTCGTACATACATATGCATGCACTTTGCGGTCGTTTTCGCAAAAATTATGTGACGAAGTGCCAGTTTTAGTATAATTATTTTCTATTTGTATTTAGTAAATTTATTTTATTATTATTGTAAAAAGGATACATAAGAGTAGAGATAAGGAAGCCGCATGTGGTTTTACGTAGAGTATAGTCGGCCACAGAAAAGTATTTTTTAATGCTTCATGTACGGTGTAAGTTTTCAAGTCAGGATATTTAGCGATTTTGTAAAAAAAGGGCATATTTGGCGTGATGTAGTGCACTTAACTATGCGAAAGATTTTGCTACATGCAAATAATAAATAAATTAAAATTAAATAAACTTGGATATTTGTGCCATAATAAAAAACTCCTTTTGTAAGTAAATCGTCCAAGTAAAAAAAGCTTGTTTGCCCTGCTTCTAGTCCAACAACAGGGAAATTTGCAAATTTTGCAACCAGTTACATACATATATGTATGCACCCAAACATACATACACACAGTTGCGAGCTTATTAACAGCAGTGCTACTCCATATTTCTTAACATGTTGATAAACATTTATTTTTTATTTTTATATTAATTACTTTTTCATCCCAACCTAATAATCCTAGAGAGCAGTTTCTGCATGCCAAAAAGTTTGGTTTAATTTATATTTTATTAAAAAAAAATGTATTTATATATTATTAAAAAGTATTGCGATACTGCGGTTTACTATATCGCACCCTAAATACAAAAGGGTCACAACTCAAAATGTCCCTTCTGCTCAAATATGAACGAGACGTTATCAATAAAACGGTCCGCGGATGACATATGGCAAAAATAAATTTTTTGTTTTTTGGTAGGACTGTTATAAGCTTACATGGCAAATTTCAGCGTGATATGTCACATAGTTTGTTTTCTGTGTTACTGTAAACAAGTCAAGCTCGAGTGTGGAAAATTTTGAGTTGTGACCCTTTTGTATTTAGGGGGCGATATGTATGGTATGCGACCTGATTAATGGACATTTTATATGCCTTGGTTTTATGTGTGAATCCAGCAATTTGATCTTTTGCTGGAAGTGCTTTGCCAAGTGCTTTCCAGCAGCGGCCCATACACAATAGTCTTTTTTTATTTACAACTCCTTTAATGAGGTCTTTTTCTTCTTGATTGGAGCGAAAATCGCTTCCGAGATTTTGGTCGAGTTTAACAAAGCGCCTCAGTCGTTTCTTTCTCGTGCTAACCGGCGCCAGTTGGAAACACCAAGTGAAGCCAAGTCTTTCTCTACCTGTTCTTTCCAACACAGAGGAGGCCTTCCTCTTTTTTGTTTCTACCAGCTGGTACCGCATCCAATACTTTCAGAGCCGGAGTGTTTGTATCCATTCGGACGACATGATCTTGGATCTTTATTCGCTGCTCTTTGTCTATGTCGTTGTAAAGCTCATACAGCTCATTGTTCCATCGCCTGCGATGCTCGCCGTTGCTAATGTGCAGAAGTCCAAAAATCTTCCGCAGAATCTTTCTCTCAAACACTCCAAGAGGCGCCCCATCAGATATTGTCGTCATCCAAGCTTCTGCGCCATACATTAGGACGGACATAATGAGAGCCTTGTAGAGTGTTAGTTTTGTTCGTCGAGACAAGATTTTACTACTTAATGGGCTACTTAGTCCAAGATAGCACTTGTTGGTAAGAGATATTCTCCGTTGGATTTCAAGGCTGCCATTAAATTTGTGTTAATGATGGTTCCTAGATAAACGAAGTCTCTTACTTAGGTGTCGATACGCGAGTGCGCCGACTGCTTTTTTGATGACAGTGGGTACTTCGTTTTGTTCTAGTTCTATCCTCTGGTAAATGCATTAGGAGGAAGAAAAATTAAAAAAACTTCAAAGTAATAAAATTACAATGGTAGATAAAAAGCTCCTCTGCGAACTGCTATTATTTTGGTTGCAAATGTGCATAAGTTAACTCAAATGCGTCACGTACACATCTGAACGTGATCGAATCTTTGGTGCAACCTTTTCGCTGCATTTGCTTTATTTGTAATGCTGCAAGAAGCAGAGAGGCAGATTTTCACAGTAGAACGCACTTCCAGCTATGCACCTGTACATGTACATACATACACACTCATACATACATACACACCATCCCAAGCAGCCAAATATGTAGCATTGAATAAATTTTCAGCGCTGAAATCGGGTACAAGTGGCAATAAATTAGCTCAGTTGTGAATTTGTATATAGTGGCAAATAATTTGAGTTATTCCTTGCTGCTGTTACTTCAACCTACTCTGGTTGCACGTGCTGCCTAGCTTTGCACATATATAAGAACATATTATGCAAGAAAGCCTGTTTGTAGAACTGCATGGCGGCAAATTTTCTTGATAAGCACGCAATCAATAGGCAATCGAAGCGAATACAGTGTGGATCCAAACATCCAGTCAGCGTTGAAATCAAATAGAGCCACTTGTTGGTAGCGACGTCGTCGCCATTGCCAACAATTGTTATGGGTCATGGTGGCGAACATTAGTCACCCGACGATCGGTCGTCACATTAAGTGATAGCATAAAATCCAACAATAATAGAATTTTAGAATAAAGCACAAGACTTGGAGCATGCTTTGCATTTATCAGAATCATAATTGGCTATGGTGTCGGCTTTTGTTGCGGCTGTTTTATTGACCACGTCACCGATATCACTGACGGTGGTGAATGGTTCGTCATCGCTTATTGTAATTGCTTATCAGTTGCTATTTGTAATTGCTTATCGGTTGATATTTGTAATTGCAACTTGTAAAAAAACAAGAATAATTAAATAGTTGTCGTTGCCCATAGCCACCAAGCATTTCGTTGACACCATTGCATTATGTCTAAAAGAGAGGTGTTCCGCGCATGCATTCAACCACAAGCATCTTTCATTGACTTTTCGCCGCTCCAGTGATTTTAGCAGAATAGTGAGGGATCATAATAATAAACTCTATACACATTTTCTATAAACTAGCCTGCAGAAGATTTTATTTATCTGCTCAAGAGGACGAGGAAATTCCAGTAAAAGTTTTCAGCGATGGAATGAAATAATATACTGATACGTACTTTTCACCTTTCGATCTATCAACTCAGAGGGTTTCAGCACATTGGAGCAGGACATCCTTTAAGCCGTAACCGAGATTTATGCTACAAATATATGAAAATTTAAAACTGAAATATTTATGGATTCGGGTGCACCATAAATTGGCATACACTTCTCACAAAAATTAAGGGAACAGTAAAATTTCCTAAATTTCTTAGTGATTGTTGAAAAGCTGTATCTCGGTGAAAAATGGGCGTACGGAGTTCCGACAAAAATTATTTAGAAACTTTAAATTCCTAGTTTTAAGATCAGTCAACAATTTGCTTTTTTTTGAATTCTCGCTACGATCATTTCTCTCTGAGATATCCGCACTTTACGAAAAAGACCATTTTTATCTTTGATCATTGATATCTCAACAACTAATAACCCCACAATAAATCAAAAAATGGTTTTGGAAAATGGAATAAATTTCCTATAAGATTCTAATTTAATTTTTTGAAAAAAAAATTTTTTTTACCCTTAACGTTGGTTTGAAGTGAACACAAAAAAACGCCTTTTACGGTTTTTCAGAAAATCTATCGCTCACTTACAAATATTAATGCGGGAACTCATGTTTCCAGGGATTTTTACAGTTTAATATTCCACTAATAACCCTGTAAATTTTTAAATCGATCCATCAAACCGTTTTTCCGGACCGATTGATCAAAATTTTACAAAAGAATTATAAGAATAAGTGCATTGTTTTTAAACATTGGCTAAATAGTATGACATATAATTGAAAAAAATTTTTTTTTCAACTTTTTTCGCAGTTTTGCATTAGTATCTTATTAAAATAAAAAAAAAATTTCAGAAATTTTCAAATTTTTTTTGTTTTTTAATTTGCAAAAAAATTGTGTTCAGGAACAATACTGAGCACTTATTGAAACTATTTAACCGCTGCGTACCCTAATTTTACTAATGTTTTTTTTTTAATTATTATCGCCAAGACATTATTCAGTACTCGATCTACGGAGTTCGTGCAATAAATTTACATATTAAATTTTGACTAAATATACGTCCAAGCAACAGTTTTTTTTTCAAAACTAATCTTTTATCAAGATAAAAATATTCAAAATTTTTTTCAAACAAATTTGAAAATTTTTTTTGTTTGATTTTTTTTTGTTTTTAATTTAATAAACAAAAAAAATGTTTTTTCAATTTTATGTAATAATGTTTAGCCAATGTTTAAAAACAATGCACTTATTCCTATAATTCTTTTGTAAAATTTTGATCAATCGGTTCGGAAAAACGGTTTGATGGATCGATTTAAAAACTTACAGGGTCATTAGTGGAATATTAAACTGTAAAAATCCCTGGAAACATTAGTTCCCGCATTAATATTTGTAAGTGAGCGATAGATTTTCTGAAAAACCATAAAAAGACGTTTTTTTGTGTTCACTTCAAACCAACGTTAAGGGTAAAAAAAAATTTTTTTTCTCAAAAAATTAAATTAGGATCTTATAGGAAGTTTATTCCACTTTCCAAAACCATTGTTTGATTTATTGTGGGGTTATTAGTTGTTGAGATATCAATGATAAAAGATAAAATGGTCTTTTTCGTAAAATGCGGGTATCTCAGAGAGAAATGATCGTAGCGAGAATTAAAAAAAAAAGCAAATTGAAGCTAAATAATCAAGCTAGTTGACTGTATGGCTAGTTTTAGTCGGACAAATTTTTCCAAGCCCGTGCAATCAAAAAAAAAAAGCATAAATTTCGAAAATTTTTGTGTCGCCCTTTAACTGACGATTACAAAATAACCGTTAAATAAAAAAAAAGTGCTTAAAGATCTTAAAGCTTCTAAATGGTTTTTGTCGGAGCTCTGTGCGCCCATTTTTCACCGAGATACAGCTTTTCAAAAATCACTAAGAAACTTAGGAAATTTTACTGTTCCCTTAATTTTTGTGAGAAGTGTATATCAAAGACTAAAACCATATACAGTAGGTTCTGTTTTTATGCGGCTTTTTTTATGCGGTTTTGAAATAGTGCGGTTTTTTTTTAATTAAACAATGCATGTCGACCTATCGGGAATTGTACATATAAACAAGATTCTAAACCAGCTAAGCAAAAACTCATCACAGATTACATCAGAAATGCTAACCCTACAAGTATGGAACCGCCTGCATAACCATCTAGATCAGACGTGTACATTTCCTCAAGTGACGAAAGTGATTTTACGCCAAATCCTAAACGAATGCGCAACATGCGGGTATTGTCTGATTCTATTTCTGACGATGTAAATTTATTCTTCGATTCTGACGATTCTTAAATAAAGATATAATTTTCAAAAATACAATATTTTGTTTGTGCGATTTTATTTAATTATTTCAGATTCATGCGGTCTATGGAACATATCTATAGTAATAATATGGGACTAGTGCCCTTTTTTATGCGATTTTATTACATTATTTCAGATTTATGCGGTTCTTAGCACTTTTGAAACGTATCTATAGTTTTACTATAGAACTGGTAGCTTTTTTTATGCTATTTTTTTATACTGTTTCTTGCGGAACGTATATACCGCATAAAAACAGAATCTACTGTATTTTATTTATTAGAATTAAACGTGCTACTTTTGCTATTCAAATTAATTAATAAAATCTTAAATTTTTCTCCTCGAAATATGACCTTTATTCTATTTTACTGAAAATAATATTTCGTACGGAGTTTCGTTCATTTTATATATAGGCATTTTCATATAATGCATATTAATACTGATGCAATGCCGAAAACTTTTGTCTACCACTATTTATAAAAATTGATTATTCGCGATGTATATTTCAATTATGTAAATTTAAGTTCCCGGAATAGATTCAGAAATTTCAAAATAAAAGTTTATTCCTCAAATGTGATATTATCACCTTCAAAGTACACAGCTGCAACACACTTATGCCAGCGTTTGATCCAGCTCTCGAAACATTTTTGGAACTCTACTTTCGTTATATCCATCAGAGACGTCTTCGATTTTTAAATTACTTCCTTTCGGCTGTTAAAACGCGGCTCCTAGTTTTTGTCTCGAGAAGAAAATTGCAAGAAGTCATATCAGGTGAATTCCACGGCTGTTGGATGGTATTCGTTTCGCTCTTGCCAAAAAATTCGCGGATAAATATGCCACTTTGCGACTGTGCGTTATCACGGTGTAAAATCTACAGTTGTTTTCCCGCAAATCCTTTCTTCTTGCTTCATGTAAACATCTCTTAACGCCCGAATAAAGTCATAGTGGTCCTTATTAACTGTCTGACCTACTGGCAAAATTTTGTGGTGTACAATTCCATTGTAATCCATAAAAACCGAGAGTATCACTTTCTTTTGTGACTGAAAACGACGTGTTTTTTGGGCTTGGTTCATTGGGAGCTCTCCACTCACTGACCTGATATCGTCGTATTGCGTGTCGTACTCATACCCACGACTCGTCTCCAGTAATGAAGCGTTTGACGAATGTTTGGTCGCATTCAGCCTTGGAAATCATGTTTTTGACGATATCAACGCCGTTTTTTTCTCATGAAATTCAGGTCCTTTGAGATCAACACGGCGCAAACCCAAATCATTAACTGCAATGTCCTGAACGGAATCATAAGCAATGTTCAAGTCCTCTGCCAGCTCTCTGATGACTAATTTGCGGTTATTGATCAACTTTTCTTTCACGATGGAGCCACGATGTCTTCTGAAGCGTTCATGCCACTCGTAAACGGTTATTTTCTTTAGAGTACAGTTTACCAACATTTCTAAGGTTTTCGCCCTGACAAAGATAAACAATACAGTAAGGCTTGAGAGAAAATCTACTATTTTTTTTTAAATTAATATATTTTTAAGGCTGATAATGCCAATGAATCAAACCGGGTCCAGTGTTGATCATTTACATCGTCAAATTTGTTTACAATTCATTTAAAGCCTGAAAGTGAAATTATTACAATGCTGACAACAAATTTTAAAGTGGATAATAACCAAACTTTAAATATGTCGGCCCAAGAGTTTAATCAGCTTTTGAGAGAACGATAATATATTTATCGGCATGATGAGGCATTAGCTGTATTGTTCATTTAGTATACCATTCTAATTCTACTAACTTGAAAATTTTTCAAATCAACGAAGCATGATAAGAAGGCGGAGAGATTGAGTGATGGGCTACGAGAGGTTTTCGTTAACCAGACGCCGTTTTTTGTGTGTTAAAACCGGCGGTTTGAAATTACATAAGTAGGCTTGTATTTTGAAAGCAACACGAAATGTATGATTTTACAAAAAGTTTCATATTTATGCGCCTTCATACATGCATACACTTAAATGTACTCGTACATACATAACTTTGCACGAAGTATATGGGCGCTAAGCGTAGGCGTATGCTTCAAGTATGCCTATTAGAGTTTATAAAAATTATGAAGTAATTTGGTACGACTCAAAATCCAATGTTGTTTTATTCTGTATTTCGCAAAAACTGGTTTATCTATAATGCACTTTTATGCTACTGGTTACATACATAATTATTTATAAAGGGTGATTTTTTAAGAGCTATAGAAAGTTTTTCAAAAAAATACACGTAAAATTGAGAAAAATGCATGAAATTTTTATTTAAATCAATAGTACAGTCCATATAATTTAATGTTTGAAGACTATTTCAGGCAAATGTTGACCGCGACTGCGCTTCAAATGGTCCATCCGCTTAGTACAATTTTGGCACACTCTTTCCAATGCTTCGGCCGGTATCTCAAAAATCATAAATGCTTTAATGTTGTCTTCCAATGCGTTAATTGAAGCAGGCTTGTCTGAATCGACATAGCCCCATAAAAAATAATCTAAAGGCGTTATATCGCACGATCTGGGTGGCCAATTGACCACCGGCAGCGCTCACCATTCACAGTTACGTTACGATTCGCAGCATCTTTGAAGAAGTATGGTCCAATGATACCTCCAGCCCATAAATCGCACCAAACTGTGACCTTTTCTGGGTACATTGGTAGCTCTTGCAATTCTTCTGGCTAATCTTCACTACAAAATCGACAATTCTGCTTATTTACGTACCCATTGATCCAAAAATGAGCTTCGTCGATGAACACAATTTTTCGACTTTAAACTTTCTTAACAGAACACGCATTTTTATAATAAAATTCAATGATTTGCAAGCGTTGTTCGTTTGTAAGACGATTCACGGTTAAATTATAGACCAAACTGAAGATGTTTGACAGTGAAACAAAACACCAAACGTGCGTCAGCTGTTTAAACCAACTTTTTTAAAAAATATTAGCTAAAAAATCACTCTTTATATGTACAGTTTGTCAAGAAATTGTCTTCAAAAGGCAAAATAATTATTGTTTACGTTTTCTTTCGTAAATAAAATTGAAATGAAATATCAGAAATACATGAGCCAGTAGAACCAAGATTCAATAATAAGAGATTTGCTCAGTAAGCAGCTTTCTCGTTCCTTCTTGACAAATCGGCTCCCTTAGCAAAGCACTGGGTTGCTAACTCTAGAAATTTTGGGTAAAAGTGGAGGCAAATTCGTAGAAAAAAGTTTCGTCTCCACCTCGCTAGGTGGTTTGTATCGGTATGTCCAGGACCAGTATGACATTAAATACATCCTGACCCACCGCTTAAATCAGGACATCATAAAGTATTGTTTTTCGGGGCAATGCGCGCAAAAGGTGAGCTTTTTGTCAATTCAAGCCCCATGCATTTCAAATATAGGTTGCGGAAATTCTTCCTAAGTTGCCTTAAAAATATATAGTTATCATTTAGCAATGTGTAATTAATCACAGCCCGAAATACCACATAAGCAGTGGTAAACTGTGTCTAAGTTACACATAAATGAAAGATATAAAAAGGTTTCTTTTTTGAAGGAATTCAAATTTTACAACGAGCTAGCTTTCAAAAAAGATCTAAAATAGGGAGGAGTGTTGGGTAGTCTCCGATAGAGAATATGTTGTAGGCTTCATTAAAAAATCTGGGAATGACGAAATATGTTTCCAATGAACCCACGTTCGCCAAACCGCAATGTCACAAGTGAACAAACCTTTAATAGTTGAATCATGGAGTAGAACAATTTTAAAATTTTGAAATTATTTCAGCGGAAATGCTTTTACAATGTATTTTTAGAAAGAAAAAATAAATGAAAAACTTGTTTAATATCGACTAGTAGCTGACTCAATCACTCAAGTGCAAAATGTTGAGGGGTCCCGGTGGTCTAGAGCTCGAAAATGTAGGGTATTTTCAGGAATTGTTTTTTACAATAAAAAAATAAAAAGCGATATTTAAAATTGTTTAGTCTTTTTATTTAACTTTTACATACAAAAATGCAAAAAAAAAAAAATTTTTTAATTAATAATTTTTAAAATGGCGCTGAAGTTGACCCCACCGAAAAATTCTATTTATTTCAAACACAAAAACCAAAAAAAATTATTAATCAGTATGGCAGTAGCTATGCCCCTCTACTAAAATACAAAAAATTTACAAAGTGGCACGGTTTTGAATTTGACAATCTAAAAATCGGGTTATTTTTTCATTTTTTTAATCAAAAAGATACGAAATAATTCAAATAATAATATGATTCAATAGCCATTGATGTTGGGAACAACATAGTCAAATTTTAGACGATGAATATTTTTTTCTTTTCACAACACCTGGCTGAAAAAAGTGGTTTCGAGATAAAGGGGCTGTAGAAACTATAATATTCTGAATTTCCGCATGAAAATTTCACAGTATATTCTTAATATACTATACTTTCGAAATATCGATAAAAACAAAACATCGATTTTTTGAAATTTCTAGACCACCGGGAGAAGCAAAAAACCAGATTGAGTTAAGGAGATAAATGTGCGCGACCATCAGAATTTTCTTAAATATAAAATTGTGATTTTATCGTGTTATGGAAAAATAAATGCACATTTTAGGAATTTAATATTGATTTTTATCCGTAAGTATATACTTATGGGGTTGATGTTCTTTCAAAAAATAAATACACAATAAAATATGATACTTCGTTTAACTTTTTACATTTTCTGTAATGCACCACTAGAAATCTATTTAAAATTTGCACGCTTCGGCTTAAAACTCGTATCGATATTGAAATTTTATTCTTCAAAATTATATAACCAAAAATAAGCAGCATTCGTTACATAAAGACATAGTGAATAGACTTTCCATATATTAACAAATGAATATTTTTTATGAAATATGACTCAATTGAACGCAAAAAATGGAAGATTTTAAAATTTTGTAAATTTTGGTGTGGCAATTGTACCTAGTCATCATCATAAAAAGTTCCAAGTATGAAGTATGTTTTGAATATTTAATATCAAGGGCGTAAGAGCCAGCTGATTTGTAAAAACTTAAGCATGATTAGTTTATACAAAAATGTATAGGTATATTCAGTATAATGAGCTTTATAAAACTCATTGTTGGCTCCCTTATGAGCTTTAAAAAATCTGCAGATACAAACAATTCGTTATTTATTTATTTT
Source organism: Anastrepha obliqua (assembly GCF_027943255.1). Lineage (NCBI taxonomy): Eukaryota > Metazoa > Arthropoda > Insecta > Diptera > Tephritidae > Anastrepha > Anastrepha obliqua. The sequence continues at coordinate 125,848,709 of NC_072894.1, forward strand.
TATTTTTTCTTCTTATTACTTCACTTCATAAGTACAGTAGATTCTGTTTTTTATGCGGTACATACGTTCCGCAAGAAACAGCATAAAAAAAGCTACCAGTTCTATAGTAAAACTATAGATACGTTTCAAAAGTGCTAAGAACCGCATAAATCTGAAATAATGTAATAAAATCGCATAAAAAAAGGGTACTAGTCCCACATTATAACTATAGATATGTTCCATAGACCGCATGAATCTGAAATAGTTAAATAAAATCGCATAAACAAAAAATTGTATTTTTGAAAATTATATCTTTATTTAAGAAACGTCAGAATCGAAGAATAAATTTACATCGTCAGAAATAGAATCAGACAATACCCACATGTTGCGCATTCGTTTAGAATTTGGCGTAAAATCACTTCCGTCACTTGAGGAAATGTACACTTCTGATCTGGATGGTGATGCAGGCGGTTCCATACTTGTAAAGTTAGCATTTTTGATATAATCTGTGATGAGTTTTTGCTTGTTTATATGTACAATCCCCGATTGGTCATCATCCATTTTTTAATTTTTTAAAAACCGCACTATATCAAAACGGCATAAAAACCGAATCTACTGTACTTGATTTTTCAAGAGAATTTCGCTCGTTGGAACTTGGCGAATCAATTGAGAAGTTGTTGTTGTTGTAGCAGCATAAACATTCCCAATACATATATGGGGCATTTTGCTGGAGTGTCAGTCCTTGACCGGATATACTTTATACAGCAAGAGCGATAAATTGTGACAGTCAGCTCAAACTATAACTGGTGTTTGAGTTGTTCATATAAAATAACATATCTCTGGGGTTGTGACAAAACAGCTTATCTAATTTTAGAAAGCTTTGGTTTTGAAGCAATAAGCCTTGATTTTTCACAGAACGATTTTACATATTTATGAGGATGACTTCTGAACCTTCACCTAAGAGTGGTTTAAATATTGCATTATAACCTAGATACATACATATTTAGTGCATTAATAATGAGCAGAAAGTGTTGAATCGACTTAAATTGCCACTTCATTCAAGTGCTGGGCTTGGGATCTCGAATTCCCTGCAGGGAAGCAGTCCACATACGTACATATTTTTTAAAAATTATATTCGTGTTTATTTATCAATCATTTAAATTACTGTATGCTGTGTAGCATCCATTTGACTGCCCAGACTCGTCACCAACAGGCTTTTAATTCGTAATGACCTTCTACGACTGGAAATGATCAAAATAGTGATGTACGAGGGTAGTTTGAAGTCCGTGCTAAAAAATATTACTTAATTAATTATATTAAATATTACTTAATTCCAGCCAAAAGCCTCCGATGCTAGCGCTGAACTACTTTTAGTTTGTATAATAATTTTATTGTTATGTAAACCTTTATAAAATAAAATAAAATAAAAAAAAATATTACTTAATTGTTGGGATAAACCTTTTTTATTTTTAGACATAGCTTCTTTTTATGCTTATACACTTTGTCCAACGCTGTTCTAATTCGTTGATCCCTTCCGGAAAATAGGATTTGTCTAAGTCTGAAAAATAGTCACTCGTTTCTGCAATCTGCTCGTTTGAATAAAATATATTTCGCGCCAGCCATTTCTTCAAATTGGGGAACAAATAGTAGTACGAGAGATCCGAGGGAGTCCAGTCTGGACAATGGTGGATTTAAACGAGTTGGATCCATATTTCCAATAATTTTGCGACCACAACTGCTCAGGTGGCAGCTAGTGCGTTGCCGTGAAGGGAAAGGACTTTTTTGAAAATCATTAAACTTCATTGATTCAAACGAATGCCTGGTGAAATGTCTACCAAAGAAATGTGGCAGCCGATCAGGCTGAAACTTGTTGTGAGTGCTTCGAATAGATGCTACTAACCACAGGGTCCGGCAGTCGAAGTGTAACCAATTGAAAAAGCCATAAATTTAGTGTGGAAAATTACTTTTATTAAATTCAAAATAAAAAAAAGTGTGAAAATAATACAAAATTAAGAATCAATTTAGTTTTGCTCGATATGACGGTCCAAAAATGGATCGCAAGCTGCCCGAATGCGACTTGCATGTATTTTGGCCCTCTCGCGGACAATGGCGTTTTTCAGCGCCTCGAGACTGGTGAATCTTTTAGTCCAGACCTTGCTCTCCAAAATGGCCTAAAGAGAATAATCCATCGGATTCGCTTCTGGTGAATTTCGGAACGTTGTTTTTTAGCCATTCTTGGTTTACTCGAGCTTTGTGAGACAGTGCCGAGTCCTGTTGAAACGTCCGTGGCCTGCCACCGAAATGTTTGTCTGCCCACGGCTTCAAAGCAACCTCCAGAGTACTTTCCCGATAATATTTCGCGTTTACCTTGACGCCAGGCTCTATGAAAACGATTGGAGAGCGCCCATCTGCGGTTACAGCGGCCCAAACCATTACGTGTGGCGGTATGAACGGTCGGTCAAATAAACCCTACCGTTTTGGGAGTTTACAATTTGAACAATTTTCTCGTCAGAAAACACAATGTTCGCAAGTTTATTGTTTTCGGTCAAGCGAAGCAACTCCTTCGCTCTCTCAAGTCTGACTTGTTTTGTTGCTGCTTTGTTGTGAGATCCCGGTCCTCTTGGATCTTGTAAGGCTTGACTTCGAGATCATTTTTCAGTATGTGGTGGATGCTGCGGTCAGATATTTTCAGTTCTTTCGCCATTTGATTGGTATTTCGTCGGGGATTCGGCTCAAGCCGCTTCGTCACTTTTTGAACCATTTCACGTGACATTGCAGTCTTTTGATGACCACCTCCACGACGTTTCGCGATGCTACCAGCATTATTGTAACGACAACGGTGCAATAAACAAAAACTTTATTTACTTTAAGATGCTCGAGCTCACGAACAATCGCTGGTAGTAATTTTCCGCAATCACACTATACGTTTGAAATCCATTACTGATTTTCTTTTTTCGCGTTTACTCTCGGCAAAATCCTTCCGCACAGTTGTAAACAATACTCTGGACTGTCATTTAGCCAACTTATGCCCGTGCATCAGCTGCGCGAGCGGTCTGAAGTTGGTTAAACCTCGAGTGCCGGACCTTCTAAACATAACCTCGATACGCGCTAGTAGTGCCATCTCTGTGGCTTTGCACGGACTTTTCAAACGACTCTCATATGTTTGAGTGCCGCAAAAAGCTTAAAAATATTTAGAAATATATATATACTTACACATACATTCATACGTATAAAGTGAATTCATTTAGCAAGTATTTATTATGCACAATGTGTAGATGCAGTAGTTCGTCGCGCGACATGCCCAAAATTCTTAATGTGGCACAGAAAAATTTTGACATGAACATACAAATAGTGATTCATGCTTTACTCTGAGCACAAATGCATGTACTATACACATTTATGTGCCTTTAAATTTGTTGTATGCTATATTTCTTTGTATTGTGATTTTATCAATAGCCGTCAAGCTTCGGTGGCTCAAAATTCGGTTTTGCCAAACCGGTTAAATGAGTTTTACGCTGATTGCCGAGGCGCTATAACTGTTGTTATTATTGCTTTCAGCTATATATTACCTATGTATGTGCATATGTACATTTATTGATGCAATTCAGCTCCCATTAATGTTTCCAATAGTGCCTGTTTTTGGAATATCATGAAGCGTTAAATTAGCAAATTCTAAAGTGACTTTATACCAATGTAACGCCAAGCCTGTAAAAGAGTTCGCACTAAAAGTTTACGGCACCGTGCCTAAAAACGCTTAAAACGCTTAAAACGCTTCTCGCATCATTTTGTAGCAGCGTGATGTCAAATTTATTAAAAACAGTCAAATTACTGATAGCCAAAAACGGAAAATCCTACATTAATAGGAAAACTCTTCTAATTCGAAAATAGTTTATGCAATTCGAATTTAACCAATCAGATGGCGTCACCGGTTACAGCGTAACATTAGATGAAATAGAAAAGGCTGTATGTTCTTCAAAGGATAAGAAAGCTATTGGTTCTGACGAAATTCACGCAGAAATTTTAAAACTAATTGACGAAGAAGGTTTACAGATACTTCTGCGCATTTTTAATCACATTTATGATACCGGGTAAGCTACCATAGGATTGGCTAAAACTGTTTTTATTACATTACCAAAAAAATCCGCCCCGAAAAAGTGCGAGGAATATAGGCTTATGATGAATCATTCATTAATTTTTTTTTAAATAATACTCAACAGAATTTGTAAAAAGTGTGATGAGGCCATGAGCCATGTGCAATTTGGTTTTAAAGATGGTATGGGAACTCGTGAAGCACTGTTTTGTGCTTATATTCTTGTCTGGACTTACCGAATCCAACTGTGGGCCACTGCATCAAACCAAGAGTCTACGCACCCTGGTATACGCTATGTAGGATGTGACGAATGCTCAAATTGATCGGGACTTAAAAATTCGTTTAATAAAAGAGGAAATACAAAATTTAACCAGCAAACACCAGAATCATCTTCAATCACTACCAAATGAACTGGCCTCTAATTCTTGTCAGCACTACGTGTCTTTTTAAGGTTGAAAAGGAAAACACCGGTTCAGCTTATCTAAGAGCTACCTATAAAATGATAAATTTGTTTACTAGAAAGGATAAAATCCATGTCACATTTTAAAGTAATTCACATATTTGTAAAAGGTTTCTAGGAATTATAAGAATGGACAGCAAAAAAATTACAAGTAAACTAAAAAAGCGTCAGAATATTTAATTGATACTAGATTCCCGGCATGCGTCACTGGGTTCGCTTTATGATAAGCGCCCGTTCTAATTACTTAAGAGGACAGATACCTGTAAAATTTCGAATTTTTTATTTTTTTTAATGTTAATATAATCCTTTCAGAATATGTCAAAAAATTTTTAGAACGTAAATTTAAGTATTTCTTATATTATAGATCGTCAACCGTGACGACTCTTTTCTTTGCGTTCGAGCGCTGGGGGAGGTATAGTTACGTTGTATTCAAACTTAAGACGCGTTTTTCTCAAAACTGTACTTTTGGAATTGGCGTACACTCGAAAAGTTATTGAAAGTAGGAAAATTCTCCCCAGAATTCATTTTTTTTCTAAGCATTTTATTCTGCTATTTTTTCCATTTTTTTTTTAATTCATATAGAAATTATGACATTAATAAACAAAAAAATTATTGGTTTTTTGTATTTAGGCCACTGACGCCGATGCTACAATGCCCGCCGATTGAGAAGCCCCGCTGCGACCTTCCTGGAAGAATTGAGTGTACATCCGCAATTTTAAATGATTAGAATAAATTTTTTTTTTATATTATTTTAATGTATAAATAAACTGTATGCCAATTTTGAAAAAATATTTTGACTTCTTCATTTTAAATAATTTTAATGAAAATCAGGGAAAATATGGCCGTTTACAGGTATCTGTCCCCTTAACAGACCGAACTTGGGCTGCGGGCTCAAAAGTAGGTATGTTTCGGTTCGGCTTGCCTTCAGCCGAACTTTACAGAAAATTTCTTAATTTTTTTTTCTGGTTCCAAAATTACATAAACACTATATGTTCCAAAACATGATATAGGGTGGGCCATGTAAAATTTGCTTTTTGAATCGGCTATAAAAAAAAACTAATCAATATTTTTTCAAACTTTTTTTTTTATTTTGAAGATTGAACATTGTCATTTATGAATAAAAAATAATTTTGTTCAAATGACTGCCACGACGGGCTTTACAGTAGGCCATTCGATCAACCTAATTTTTAAGCACATTTTCGATCGTTTGGGCTCCAATTTCATGAATGGCAACTTCCATTTCGTGTTTTAAAGCATCAATCGTCTCTGGATGGTTCGCATAGCATTTGTCCTTAACGGCTCCCCACAAAAAATAGTCCAACGGGCTTAAATCACAGCTCCGAGGCGGCCAATTGATATCGGAATTTCGGCTGATTATTCGGTTTTCAAAAACGGTAGCCAAAAGTTCGAGTGTAACTTTGGCAGTGTGACAAATTGGACCGTCTTGTTGAAACCAAATGTCGTTCATGTAATCCTCTTCAATTTTTGGAAACAACTTGTTGAGCATGTCACGGTAACGCTCGCTATTTACTGTAACCGCGGCTCCTCGCTCATTTTCGAAAAAAAATGGCCCGATGATGCCGCCAGACCAGAAACCGAACCAAACAGTGACTCGTTGTGGATGCATTTGCTTCTCTACAGTAACGTGTGGATTTTCTGAGCCCCAAATCCGACAATTTTGCTTATTGACGTAGCGACCGATGTGAAAAATCAGAAAAGAAGAAGAAGATCCACCAATTTGGAAATAGGTTTTCAATATTTCCCAATTTTGTTCAAGCTTATAGCGTCCCATTTCGTAAATTTCAAACCTTTAAGGGGGAAGTCTACTGTGAATTTTTCAAAAAATCGATTTTTTTTTTATTAGCTTAAAAAATACTTTGAACCCTCTTAAATAATGTACAATATGTGTTACAGCTGGCTAAATTTTTCTTCGTTGAAATTTCGACCTTTTCCCGAAGCGCTCCAAAGCGCGTACCTGCTAATACTGAAACTTTAAACGCATTTTTTCTCGAAACTAAGTTTTTGTATACGGTGTACACGATATCTCGAGTTCTGATAAATGAATCAGCTTAAAAATTTAATTATATATTCTCTGTAATAGTGTCTCTCGTCTGACATAGGATTTTTTTGATATCGTTATTTGTTAAATTGTTATAAACAATAGTAACATGAATTTTAGGCAAAAAAAAGAAAAAAATTTCAAGAATTTTTTTTTCAACGCCAAAATTTTTTATCGACATAATCCTACGTCAGACGAGAGTCAATACTATGTATATGATAACAATATTTTGTTTTTTTGTTTTAGATCACCGAAACGTAAGATTTCATGTACACCGTTTAGGCACCTAAGAAAAGCGGACCTGCGCTTGCAGAAGTGCCACAGCGGCCATTTTGAATATTTTGACTTAAAATTTTTTTTTCAAAAACTTAAATATATAATAAAGATTAGAGTTTAAATAGATTTTATGTACGAGCAATATTTTGTTAGAAATAAAATCCGGAAAATAAGCCTGTTTTTTCCCTTGTCACAGTAGACTTCCCCCTTAAGTGAATTATGAACACATTTGACATGTCATTTGTGTTACCATTCTCAAAAAAATAGGTGGTTCAAAAAGCAAACGCTATATGGCCCACCCTGTAGAACATTTTTGAGGGTGAATTCGGATTCAGCGCCCACAGCTATCAAACTAAACGCTTCGTCTCAGCCTCGGCCTCAAAAAGTAAAGCTCGGTGCTTTTCTAGTAGTAAATAATATTCCTAAAAAAAAAACAAATGATACAAAAATAATAGGTGCTGGTTTACTTTATACTAATGTTTTTGCTAGGTTATGCTATGGAAATCACTTTCAAATATAAAAAAACGTCTAAAAAGATTAAAATTCAAATTCAGGAATTCAAAATAGCCATGACCTTTTTTGTTTTACAGAAAAAATAGCTATACTTTTAAACTTTGGTAAAATTTTGCTGGGAGCATCTGCAGATTATGACTTAGTTGCGGGTTCCACAACTCTTCCTTAATGTTGTAAATTTACATAAATTCAAGAGAAGCTCACAAAATTGAACCAGTCTTTTGTTCAGACCAGTCAGAAGCTATACACTAGAAGACCATCGGTAACAATAAATGGTTGAAGTACCACTCTGGCAGTCCCCAAGTAGCACAAAAGCACCGTTTCGATACCATTATGACCTCCAGCAGGCAGATATCTACAGCCAGCCAGTGTAGTTGATGTAATGGAGAAGATTGCTGGGATTCATGGAGGTTGGCGCACTGCCCCAGGCTGTCAATGAAAGGAACGTCCAGTGACCTTAATCATCTTAAAGTGTTCAACAGTCTTCTTCTCTGAAAGATGCCCACAACTTCTGCAGAGGGGGTTAAATGGCTTTTCCGCATGTGTGTCGATCGTCCAATGACCGGAAAATACACCGAAAAATATTTCACGTCCTCAAATTTGCTACCGAACTTTTTGAACTACCCAATATAAGTAAGTCTTACTGCGTATCAACATTAAATGGGTCATAAGCGAACGCTGAACCTCAATTTTATCAATATCAACGATCGATAAAGAGAGGTGCTCCACACTGTATTGGCAAACGATGTAACGAAAAGTGTTTCATAAAGAAAGGAAAACAATGTGGCAAGTCAGTGCTTTTGATTATAGTGCGATTTCGTTCTGCACCTACAGGCGAGAATAAAGTCACACAACAAGGCGAACAGGACAAACGAGTTTTCTTTATCAAAACATCAACAAATTGCTGGTAATGCAAAGAAAAAGCACACTTCATAATACACATACATACGCAATTATAAGTACCTATACATGTATGTATATATAAATCGGAGCATTGACACACCCACGTCAAACATACATAGAAAAATATTTGTGCAATAGCTCTTAAATTAAAACTTTGATGTGTGCATTGATATAAAAATGGGTGGGCTTTGTATTGATCGAGCCAACATGCGAAAATTATACATTTCAACAAGGGACTGAGGATCTGACATTCTCTCATTGGTTAATCGATGGACTGGTCATTTAAATGCAAATAAACAATAAACACCAAGAATTATTTCTCTATACTGCATTTGTTCTACAATCAAGTCGTACGGACAGATGACTTTAGTGAGTCATAACTCATCGCATCAGATGATACTATGCGGCATGGCAAAAGAGGTATTACTCTTCGAAAAAGTTCTTTGACAGTTTTGTGTTTGAAAATTCAATACATTATTCAGTCCCTCTATAATCATAGTAAATATGCGGCCAAAAATTTGGCGATGTTTAAGGATCCATACAGTATCAAATGCAACATAAAATCAGTTGTGGTAGGCCAATAATCGCAAATTATGATAAAATCACGGAAATCGTAAGCAATTTTCCCATTGCCCAGGAATTCAAGATTGGTCAGAAAAATGTTTGGATCCATTTGTAAAGAGTCTTTCAAAAGTGATGGCTAAATGTCTGTAGTGAATAATACCTAGACGCTATGAGTCGACAATTCAAAGTTTAAGAAACTGGTTCTGTGGAGGATGCGAGTAGAAAAAGGATTGACAGGCCAAAAACTAGACGTTCTGTTGAGAATATTGCGGTTGTAGCACAAAGTGGCGCTGAACAAAGACGATATCTCGACGTTATCAACAATTAGGCATTCATGAATAGACTTGTTGGCTGATTTTACCTGAAGTTTTGCTCATGGTGTACATTTAAATGATGCCATTTTTCACATACATATAATTTCTAAGAGCCGTATTTGGAATAAAAACAGTCAAATCTGAAAGAGTCTACATTTTTACATGCTTGGCGGCCACTGTAGTGGAATGGATTGATGCGTGATTGCTATTCGGGAGTGCGAAGGTTTGAATTTCTGTGGAAACCAAATGAAAGAGTTGTTTCTAATAGCGGTCGCACCTCGATCCAAAGCGCGCAGCACACATTATGAAGGATTGGCTGCTTTACCATGCTCCAAGGCAATTAAATACACCACCGCAAATCCCAGATTTGAATATTATTGAAAATGCTTGGGAAATTTTAGATCGAAAAATTAGAAAAAATCCGACTTCAAGGGCTTCAGTACTCAAAGAACGATTAATAGAAGCTTGGAACAATATAACTTCTGCGGAGTTAACAAATTTAGTCACCTCGATGCTACGACGGCTTCAAGCTGTAATTGATGCTAATGGTGGACCAACTAAATGCTAAGACGCAATATTACTTTGTGTTAAGTGAAGTTTTTCACACTGGAGTAAGATATTTGTGTAGTGTATGTAGACTTTTGTCAACGTTGGTTTTAGGATTTTTCGCCATAGGTTTTGCTATTTTATGTTAATGTACGGATTTTTTTAAGTTTATAATGATTAGAAAAAGCTTTCAAATAAAACTGTGTAAACACATTTCTCAGTAAAGTTTTTCAACTTTCAATCCAGGGGAAATGGGGGGTGTAAGTAGACTTTTGTCGGTCACTGTTTGTGTTTTATGTTAAGTAAATTTCTAACTCCAGTCAGACATCATGTGAGTATGTGAAGATTATAAGCGACTTATGTATGTGAAGAGTTGGCTGTCTGGTTAGGCAAAAATGTGACCACCTTTGGAGAAATCTATATTTATTATGAAAGTAATCTATATTTATTTTGATTTATTAATTTGAAAGAGTAACAACTAATTAATAATTATTACACTTATAATATTACAGCGCTGGCTACCAGGGCCTTCGGCTTATTGCTAAAAGGAAAAAATAGTCTAATAGGATTTAAAAATATTTAAAGTTATTGGCAAATGCAAGACTGATGGTACTCATGTCCATTCGTACTAACATGTGTGAGTAACATATATACGCTCATCGTAATATGTGTACGATTAAGCGCATAGATGTACGCCCGTATATTTTCTAACGAACATTTTCCAACAAGGATTATTTACATACATATATTAAAAGTAATATATACAAGAAAAAATAATGGTTAAGTAGGTATCTTACACAGATAAATAAATTTATAAATGATGTTAATACTATCGATATCGCGAAGCTTTAGGTAGGATGATGGTTTGGTATTGTTAAAAATGGAGGTTCTTATTTGTTTGAGTCCAGCGCATTCGTACAGAAGGTGAAGAACGGTGTTGTCGGTAGAGCCGCAAAAGGAGCAGGTTTGTTTTGTGGAGCCTTTTGAAAGGTGTGCATGTGTGGTGAGTGTGTGTCCAATTTTAAGGCGAACAAATATTTTGAGTTTGCCGCATGATACATTAGATGAATATATCGGAGTTTCCCCATTAGGGTTGTAATTTTTGTAGCAGTGATGATAGCTACACCAATCGCTAGCGAAACATTTCTGAATATATTTTTTTACGAGCTTTTTAATGTCTTTATCGATGAAGTGTTCGGATAGATGTAACGGTTGTCCTGGTATCCACATAATTTTTATGGAATCCTTATGTTTTGGAAGTATTTTGCGAATTTTTTCAATTAGTGGGGTGTTGTTGAAGTGGATAGTAAGGGCTTCGAATGTGGATTTACTATCACTACATATCAGATATTAATTTCCACTACCGGAGGCAAACCGTACCGCTTCAAATATTGCAGCTGCTTCAGCTGTAAATATCGAGCAATATGTTGGCATTGCAGCGGCCGAAATCAAACTACCAAGCTCGTTTGTCACTGCAAACGTAGTGCTGGTGTCAGACTTCGATCCGTCTGTAAAAATAAACTCCCAGTTACCTCTAAGAGGTTCAACAAATTTGTTATAGAGTTGTTTGTATTTGTTGGGGCTGGTAGAAGGTTTTGGATATTTTAATAAAGTGGTGATGAAGATAGATCTTCGATCCAACCACTACGGATGCGTTTCGATTGCTGAGAGCGTTGGTACAGAAACAATGTCGAGGTTCTTGAATAAGTTTAAAATGCGCGATATTGCTGATGGTGACTTGGACTTGTCTTTTTGAAGCCATTCTGATTCAACGTATGACAACAGCAACTTGTTTCTGCAGTGAAGCATTTTTGGGATTAGCATCATTGAGTTGCTCATTGTTCTTTGCGAAATAGTTGGCAGTCCTGCTTCGGCTAAAATTACCTTTATTGGAGACGTGGGAAAATAATAATTGTAACTGATTGATAACGCGGATGTGTGCAAAAAGTGTGTATGCAAAAATATTAATGGTAATATTGTGTCGATACAATATTGTCGCGAACAAATTAGCGATAGAGAGAGACACTACCACTCGCCTCCCTCTTGGTATGGAAATTTTAGGTATTACTCCTCTCAATCTACAAACTGCGTGGTGCAAGTAGCATTGCCACTTCAGCGCACACGAGATGGGTTGATAGTCTGACATGTACCGTTACAAAAAGAAATCGTCCAGAATAGGACGTCAGGCGATCAAATAGAAAATAGATTGTGTTTACTTGCCGAACGGCAAATGTGCCGAAAATGATAACTGCTTACCGAAGAACCATTTTGTATCGCGAAAATTTGTAGATGGTGTTTTTTTTTTATTATCACATTAAATGCAGAAAATAAATGAAATTTAAATTAAATGAGTCAATTCAAATGCAACCTTATCTTTTCGATAAAGAGTAGAGAAAAGGCCAGGCTTAACCAAGTTGTACAGAAAAATGAATGTGCGTCCCAAACTCGAAGTCATGGTCGCATTCTGTGTCTACGACTACCACAAATTTTATTAAAACTCTTTTTGCTTCAATAAACAAACATTCATTTTGTAACATTTGATTTCACGACAATAACATCTGTTTGTTTTTTGTTTATATGCGGCAATATTTTTATTGTGGTACCACCCACCCTTGTTCGCGTCACGTCAATCAAATTCGTTGCCGCAACGGACCCATTGTGACTACTACCGACCCATTGGCCGCTACTTCATCGGTCAAGGAAAAACGTCTCTATATTAGTTTTTCACAGGCCACTCTCTCCTAAGTCGAAATGTTCAAAGATTGAGTGGTTCTCTTTCGCTACAGGAATAGTGACAGTTGGAGAACGTGGAATTATGCAGCAGTGATTAATAATACATGCGGATGCGTTTTATCTGTTGTACATTCAATTTATTTTATTCAAATAACTATTGACATTTTTTTGAAGTATACATACCAACAATATTATAATATATTATATATATATATATGTATACACATATATATAAGTGGGCAAAAATCATAAATAGTGGCACTTGAACATATTGAATAGGCGTAAAAATGCAACCTACTTGTAAACTCGAACTGGCATCCGGACCAATTTGCAACAAAGTGTGCAACTGAGATGATATCCCACGCGCATGCACAACACGAACTTCTACTACTTCTTTGGCCGTTTAAAAGTTGACAAAACAAATCCAGGTTTAGAAACGAGGTGGAAAAGGAGGTGATGTGATTGGACAGTGCTTGTATGCGCTTTGCATATATCTAACGCAAGATATATAAATATTTATGTATATACACGTATACATACATATGTGTATTTGTGAGTTTTTACGTCTAACAGTTCAAGCTTTACGCGCATACCGGCAGGAAATCGACTGACTACTAATTCGCGGTTGGTTTGCTCGTTAACTATGGGGAAAAAGAAATTTATAAAGAAAACTTCGGCTGCCACGTTACTTGGGAGACTCGGCAGCCGAATTTCGCACATTTCGTTGTTCAGATAGCAACGAAGTAATATGTGCTAAGATCAAGGTGAATTGAATACTGAAGGTGGCGTCTTCTCAAAACAGTTACTTTATTTTTCGTAGTGTTGACAAGTGTGACGTCAGGTGCCTTAATAATACAAAACAAAAAAACGGAGAAGAAATTACATGTTTGTGAAAATGTAGTGAATGGCTTGGTAATATTGAGATTTGTGAGATTTAGGATAAAAAACGAATGAAAACGAAGTGTGAAATTGTGAAAAAAAAAATAAAGCCACCAAATGCAATTTGTTTGCGTTTTTATGCGGAAGACGCCATGCTAAGAAGGTGTGTGTGCGTATAATTGCTTGTGTTTGGTAGTTGTCACTGCGTTCGCCTACTCTTCCTCTTCACAAATTAGTAATAATTTCCCTTCCTTTTGTTTGTTTATTCATGGAGTCTGACGACACACTGAATTCGGAAGGCGCAACTTTGTATTCTATCTTCCTTGAGCGAAGACCCTGTTGATTTTTTTTCGTATATCACTAACATAATTTTATCGCCAGCCGAAATTTGGAGAATAATTTCACATACTCGTCCAATCAGTCGTTGTTCAGACGGTCAGTGTCATTGGTTGTTGTTTTTTCGTATATCACGAACATAATCTCAGTTTTTTTTGTAAACACATCCCAAGTGACGTTGGCCCATCAGCTGAAAAATCGTTTCACCACTGGTGGTAATAGGAAACGAGTTTTGGCCTCTCGGAAGAGAATAGCAAACCTCCGAGAGTATTTCTGCAATGAAAAGGCTTCTCACGAAAATCCGCAAAACAAATAAGAGGAGGAGGGCAGCCAAACACCCAAGCGTCAATTATTATTATTATTAAGTAGGTAGCAAGCACTTCAACCTAACCTAATTTTTACACTTGCTTACACAACAGGGTACGTTTAATATTGCGGGTACTCATAGTTGTGCTCTTAATAAATTTTAAATGAAATAAATTTTGTATTTGATATTGTCTTTAATGTTAGTTATAAAATATGATATCGATGAAGTCCGCTTGTGAGTATAACGAAATTTGGAAGCACAATTTTTCAATTCTTCCACAATATTTAATTCCTATGCAAGGCGTCATCATGTCTCTCGTACCGTGACGCTCAACAGTTATTCGGTCAACTGCATCAATATTGGTGTGCGTTGGCTTCATTGGCGTCCAATGTGTAACTTAACTCCCAAATTTTTGAAATTATTCATGTCACGAAACAAGTAAGTTCCTCAGGGCATTCTAAATTGAAAAATATTTAACTAAATGTATATGTGAATATTTTCCAAACGTAGCTATAGCGTTAAATACTGACTGAAAGATAACTGATTGAAATGTCATACAATTGAAAATGGCGGTCAAACAAAGTTCACAGCACAGATTATTACATTTCCTGTCTAATGAAAAGTTAATGAAATTAACTTTCAGGCTGTAGCAGTATCTAAATTGTGTGTCTGTAAGGTACTATCAGTCAACACCACAAGTTGATTATTCCGATGTGGTAGGCTTTTTTGGCTTTAGTGTTAAGGTTCAAAGTCTGAGCGGTTTCAACTATCGTAATCGTGAAAAATAGTTCACTTTCGGATCAAACAACGCAAACAGCTTACTTAAGCTTAACTATTTTTCTACACTAAGGCTTACAAACTTTTCGTATCATTTGCATTTAAAGACGCCATAAAGGAAATATTTACAAATTCAACTGCTGAATCCGCCTTTTCAAAAACAACGCAAAAAATACAAATTTAAAAACACTTAATTAGATAATGACTGAGTAGCTGCAGGAGTCAAGATGGCAAGGTGCACAACAGAACTGCCAATTGTAAGTGCTTAAAATAATTATATTATAAAAAAAAAAAAAAAAAAAAAAAACCGAAAGAAGAAAACTCATAACCTTACAATTGTAAGGTTAAGTGGCAGGGTCATTTATAGTACGGCATATAAAGTTGTTGTATTCATTCAATAAAAAGAGCGATATAAACCGCTCATTCATTCTTTCAACTAATTGAGATTCGCGTTGTGAAATATTTGTTTATGCGTCATGTCTGTTGTAATTTTTCAATTATCAATAAGAACTTCTGTTTTTATTGCAATGAAGAGTAGAAGTAACGGAATATGAATAAAACGGTAATGAATTTTCGAAAATATTGCTGTATGAATCAAAGCATGTGAAATCAAGACCAAAAGCTGTCACAATATTTATTACATTTGTAAAAAGTTCGGTTCTCAGTAAAGTTTAACTTCTAAAATTGTTTTTTTTTTTCTGGGTCACTGGGTAAAACACTAATGCTATAAGGTGAAGCGAACCTCATGTAACGCAAACCTCCGACTATTCTTTTGCAATAAAAACCTTATAGTGGAAATCGTAAAACTGTAAATCTCTCCAGTTGTAGGACAACATTAAGAAGAATATCTAACAAGGGATAAATGCGCCAATTATTCATGCAATAGGCCACGTTAGACCAGTGCTTTCAGGAAAATTTCATTAAAAAAACAAAAAGATCGAACTGGATCTGGAAAAATCTTTTTTGTTTTGAAGATTTTAATATGAATTTTTATTTTATGATATGATATAATATTTATTTATTTTTTATTAAATCAGCAAGAAAAAAAGCTTAAATAAGAAGCTTTTTAACCCTCGAGAACACGCGCCTCGTAAGATAGCACGGATTCTCGCGCATGAGCATTTTGCTCACTTCATGTAAGAATGTAACTTTTTAATGGATTACGATTTTTAAACATTTCATTTTTAACATAGTTATAATACCAAGTCATTTTTTTGCAATTATGTGTTTATTTAAGAAATTCACACTGTAAAATTATATAAATTCATTCAATCAAGACATAACCAAAAATTTTACATTCATACTTTAGTATATTAAGAAAAAAAAACTCCTTGTAACAAAATAAATAAATAAAAGACAAAAATCTGTCTTCGGTAAGATTGACATTTACGTTGCTTTCGAAGCAAGATGGGCACATATACATAACGTGTTCCGTGCAAAGTAATTTTCCACATAAAGTGCAGCCTTTTTTTCGAACGTCTGTTTTTACTCCTGGGGCAAAGCTCGCAAAAGTCAGGTTGTAGGTGTTGGCTTTCAGGTTCTTTTGCTGGTACAATGCGATCCATAGTATTTCTTAAATCACAGGTAAAGTTTTTATGGCCTGCCGAAATATGTGGCTTTATTAGCTCCAGGGCAATTTCCTTTAGAAACGTCCTCCTCTGGGTTAAATTGCCTGTATTTGATTTGTAAATAATTTGTGCGTGTATGCCAGTAATGTCAATAAGCGTGAAAAAGAGGCGCATTGGCCACCTGCAGGTTATCCTGGAAACTGAATATGTGCCTTTCGTTTGATCAACAGTGTCTACACCCCCTTTCGTCTGGTTGTAAAAGGTTATTACTTCGGGTTCGTTCTCAGATGTTTCATCATTAGCTTGGTTATCGGCATGAAGTCATGATAGCATAAGTACAACTTTTTTCGTTTTTTTCACTGGAACGTAAGAGACAAGAACCTTGTTTTCGGCAAATGCAGTCATTGTATGTGGTTGCGACCTTCCTTTTGCTGAAATACATTGAGGTGGAATTTCCTTTTTATTTTTTCTTATTGTACCCACAATGGTCGTTTCTATATTGTTTGTATAGTTTATCTGCTAAAGGTATTGAAGTAAAATAATTATCCATGGTAATGTTTCTGCCACTATTCAAAATTGGGGCAGCAACCCTTTTCACTAAATCAAGAAATACTTACATTGTTTCTCGCGCAATGAGCAAAATGCCGCTCTCAAAAATCAACCGTCTACCTACACGTCCGATCATGCACTAATCGAAAGAAATGCTCCTCAAAGTACGAATCACAACTACTAGCGAAGGTACTCACCACAATTAGTGCCAGAAATACATAGAACATAAAAATTTCGCGAAATGAAAAATTGCTTGAGCAAAATGCTCATAGCGCGTGTTCTCATCATCAATTTTTTTCAATAATTGTTTAACTTAATAACACAATTATTTTGAGCGGTAGAAATCGTTATTTAGACCGATATTGTCAAATTGTATCAAATAGGATTACTTTACGATACCATTTTCACAAATTATGAATCTTTCCATAGGGTGATTAGTTTTGTGCCACCTTGTAGATATCCCTATATTTTCATCTGCTGAATATGTTTTCGTAGGTTCTATGTACATTGGATCTAAATATGTATTTATACTCCCTAGCAGATGATGATGATCATAATACTTTTATAAAGTTATTTGTAGAAAATTAAATTTATTAATTTAGAAACCAATGTTAATTAGCTCCATGTTTCAACAAATATCGCTTCATAATTTTTATCTTCATAAGTCACAAGTCAAAAACAGATTGACAGATATCATTGATATCTGCCTGTCTTACTGTCTTACTGCCTGTCTTACTTTCGCAGCTTCACAGAAAGTGATGACGAATAATTTATTGCCCATTACCAATAAAAATCTTGAAGTGTTGTCAGATATCTTCACAATTAAGATTTTTGTATGGACCTGTATTTTGTTTTTATTATCTTCATTTTAAGACTTTTCTGATTATTTATGAAAAGTATCTTCATTTGTAAAATAAATCTTCACTTATGGGCCAGACTCGAACAAAAACAATATACTTAGCGATATACAGATAGTTATATGCAAGAATCATATCTCTTCTTCGAAGGTTCTATGTACATTGGGTCTTCTTCTTTTCTGTTTATGAGTTCATTGGGTAGTTAAAGGTCGTGCCAGAGACATTTGAAACTTAAGTGACTTGTTTAGTTGTAAAAACTTAAACCTTAAATTTTCTTCCGCCAGCTTGAGTGAAATGGCTAGCTAAATACCAGAACAGATCCATAAGTTTCACAAGGGTAGCGATACAACAGTTATTCGTAAATGCCAAAGGTGGTTTTCAACGTTCAGATCCGGTAATTTTGATCTTCCCGACTCACATCGATCTGGACGACCAAGTTTAGACAATGACGTATTAAGGGCGGAGGTGGAAGCATATTTGTGTCAGACAATCGATGAATTGTCAAATACTTTTAACCAACCGCGGTCGACCAGCATTTGCAGCTCTTCACCGGTACAATACAGAACCGTTTTTGAGTGCTTGATAACTGCAGATGAAAAATGGGTCCTTTATGATAATCCAAAACGCAAAAGGCAGTGGCTCTCTCCGAAGGAACCACCACGAAGGACTGCTAAGTCAGGTTTACATCCGAAAAAGACGCATTTTGTCTTTGATGGGTATTCGTGGAATCCTCTATTTTACTGCTGTGGGCAAAAAGTAAGGTGAATTTATTTGTCAAACTTCGCGGGATTAAAATTTCGCTCTAGTTATTTTTTTCATGAGTTGGCAGCACTGTTAATAACACCTGGGCCAACTTTCATGTGCATGTCATTATCAGTAATATATTTACGCTTTTGTTTACTAAACGACCAAGAGTGCATTTTTCTATTTTTGATTTGATTGAGCAGAGAAGTGCCATCAAATTTTGTTTGTGTAATGAAATTACGGCTGCGGAAACGTTTAGCATGTTGCAGAAGGCATTTGGTGATCCAACCATGTCGCAGAAAAATGTTTATAAGTGGTACAAAGACTTCAAAGAGGGTCGAGACGTGTTGATGACTTGGAGCGCTCCGGACGACCATCGACGTCAACAGATGACCAACACGTCAATAAAGTGAAAGAGTTAGTGCTCAAAAATCGTCGGTTGACTGTTAAAGACCTAACCGATATGATCGGAATATCAGAAGGATCTGTGAAAACCATTTTGAAAGACCATTTGGGCCTACGAAAGTCAAATCTCGTTTGGTACCGAAAACTCTCAATTTTTTGGAAAAAGTCGTCGCGTTGATGTGTGTGAAACAATGCTTTCAGACTATCAGGACAAGCTCAAATGCATCATTACGGGAGATGAGACTTGGATTTATGCTTACGACCCTGAAACAACCGACCGATCAAGCGAATATCGTGCTAAAGGCTGGCCAGACCGAAAAGAGCACGTCAAAGTCGTTCAAAAATAAAGGTCATAATGACAGTTTTTTTCGATTTGCGTTTTGTGGTGCACAATGAATTCCTTCCATCTGGCCAAACTGTTAATAAGGAATATTATTTGAGCGTTATGCGTCGTTTACGCGAAGCAATTCGTCTAAAAAGACAAGAATTATGGGCCAACAACTCTTGGTTTTTGCATCACGATAATGCACCGTCTCACACTGCACTCGTTCTTCGTGACCATTTCGCCAAAAATTCCACGCATATCGTTCCGCAACCACCGTATTCGCCTGATTTGGCTCCGTGTGACTTCTAGCTATTCCCAAAACTCAAGAGACCACTCCGGGGAACGCGTTTCGAGTCGATTGAGGAAATAAAAGCTGAATCGAAGAAGGTGCTGATGGCTATACTGGAAATGGACTATTTGGCATGTTTCGGGGATTGGAAAAATCGTTGGCATAAGTGTATTTAATCGAGAGTGGATTATTTTGAAGGGGATGAAATTTATTTACAAGAATAAATGAAGATTTTTCATTTTTAACCAAATTCACCTTACTTTTTGCCCACAAAGTAAAGTGCATAAACCTGGTGAAACTGTTAATCCAGGCATTTATTGTGAACAAATAGATCGAGTTAATCAGTAAAAGTATGCAGACATTATCAAAACAAAGGAGTTATTTTGCAATTCGACAATGCAAGAACGCACAGCGCAATAAAAACGCTGGAAAATAATAATTTATTGGGATGGGTACCTCACGCTCGGCATTATGTCATCGGGTTTTCATTTATACCATTTACTGCAACATTTATTAACAAACAAAAAATTTCTAAATTGAAAAAAGCCATCTCCAGATATTTGCCAACCAATTGATTTTTCCGATCCGTCGATTCGTCACTGAAAATTTACATCCTAGATGCCAAAAGGTTGTTGCCAACGAGGGTAATTACATCATTGACTAAAAAGAAATACTTTGAAGAAATTTATTTATTCGAATTTACTGTATAATAAACGACATTATATTCCGGCCATCCCATTATATATGTTGTATCATATCCTCGAGCCGTCCTCAAACACGGTCCCGTTGCGCTTTCAGTGCACTCTCAATTCTCGAAACCTAAGCCAACTGTCCCGTATCGAGAGTCTGCAACCTTCACATTTTCTCGCTAGACCCTTACACAAAATACCGGTTTGTTGTTAAGTACCACCCAGAAATTCAAAATAAATTGAAATGTACAAAAATTATTATGCCATCAATGGCAACAAAATAAAGCGCAACCGAAAAATTAAAAACAAATTACTATATGAATATGTAATATATTACGAAAGTCGAAACGAAAACGTAATTGTAATAAATGCTATACCCGTAGTCTACAAACGGCAGATCTTCAGACAATAATTAGCAACAACAAAATCACAAACCGTTAATTTGTTGCAACGACGGACTCAACGAACGACTGCTGGTAAGCAAAACTTACACCAAAACAGGCATCACAGAAACATTCAACATCAAATTAATCAACAACACCAATGACGTAAAGATGTATGGCAGGCAGTACGAAAAATTGTAACATTTGCAGTAGCAACGAAAACAACACCAAGCATCGGCAGCACAGTTTGGCTCAAATAGTTCACCACTGAAAGCAATAAGCGTAAATGCAGCGGCGGCGCTTGGCAATACCATAAAAACAAAAGCAAAAACAGCACCAAATATAGTTAAAAATAGTAAGAAAAAAGTGATACGACATCAACAAAAACAATAAATTTTCAAATCGTATTAATACAACGAAAAAAAAACAACAATACCACATCAACATTACTGCAACTGTTGTCGATTGACTATTGTTAAGTAATAATAAATCACACAGGTCAACCAAGTTTTTTCTTGTTTTCAGTTTCTATTTTAATGCGTGAATTTTGATTATAGACGTGGAAAATAATACAAAACTGTATCTATTCCATATAACGCTTGCTTTTGTTTTCTTTATTCTGGAATAAGTAAGTTTTGAAGTTTGTGTTGAAATAGCTGATTTTGATTCGTCACTTCTCTACTCCCTTAAGTTCAGTTCTGCTTATTGAATGAAGTACTTTTTTGGGAAAGCAATAACAAATGAAGCAACTTAATGAATAGCTGCTTAGCTCGTAAACAACTTGCTTAAATCAGTGCTTCCAAAGAAGCATTTTGCATTTCGTTAGTGGTCTATGGGCATAATTGACAATAAAAACGCAATTACTTCTCAAATTTAACCGTTCGTTGTACATTTTTATATTTTCTGTATACAGTTTTTTTATTTTGTTAAATTTTTTTTTGTTTTATGTTCGCACCAAATTTGTTCATTAGGCAGTTGTCTAATCGAACGCAGTTACGATTGAGCATACCGCTACTCGATTGTCAGTGAGTTTGACTGAATCAGCCGATGGGCTGACGTTACTTGCGGTGTGTTTAAAAAAACTGAGATGGCGTTGGTGATATACGATTAGACGAGCGCGAGAAAACATGGCCGATCATTTCGGGCAGAATTCGGCTGCCGCATCCCCAAGTGACGTGGCAGCCAAAGTTCCCCTCACAATTTTCTTATTCACCATATCTAAAGAGCAAACCTGGTAAATCTCTCACCCTTGCTAAAACTCGCGAAGGTAATTCACCATGGCAAAATCTAATTGACTCAAACAAATTTCAAATTAAATCTAATTAGATTTTTCAATAAAGTTCACATTAGGCTCGATCTGCTAACAAAACACAGGATTTCACCCTAAAAATCAGTTGGTATGTAAACTCATTCTAATTATTGCAAACTGTGTGCAATTAGTTCAAATTAGTTTTTGAGTGGCGAATTTCTCATTCGAGTTATGTTAGCGAACGGGCCGCGAAGTGCATATTTTAGTCTTTATATTTTTGGATTTTTTGCTTCTGGCTTGTTCAGACTATCTGAAACTTCCAACTCAAAATAAAAAAAAAAAATGGACACACATACATACATATGTGCAAAAAGACGTATCCGAGTTTGATGCAATTAAGTTCATACGAAGATACGAGTTCTACGCGTATTCATTTTAATAACTTTTGAACTTTGTTTAAATTCTTTCGTTTTGCATTTATAGTTTGATATTAATTTTTATTTTTGAATAGGAGAAACTCAATTTACTTGGCTACAATAACGGCTTGGGGAACATGGGTATTAGTTCTTTGAATTACAAATATTTAATGATTATTTTTCTCCTATTCGACATCCGAGCTTAGATACAAAATCCGTGTTAACCGGTGTAATCGATCAAAAACTGCAGCTACACACACACACAGCCGAAAAACTGCAATGAGGTGACTTGAATTCATTTCCCATTAAAATTTAAAGATGAAATAGAGCACATTTTATTTTTTGAGTCAAGGTAGCATCAATGAAACGGTACACTCAACGACACTTGCATTATTGTTTGTTTAAGTGATTTTTTTTAGAATTTTAATACTTGGAAAACTTACACATAATAAATAAAATAAATCCAAATACTATAACAGAAGTTGAGATTTTAGATCTCCTCTCTGAAATTTGGATTATGTAAACGAATTTTTAGAAACCACACTTTAGTTATTCCTTAAAAACGAAGCTTGTTTGAAAGTTTAACTGAATAATTAAATGTTTAAAAGTTTTATTAGCTACTGTTTTTAAACATTCTGTGTGTCTAAAAAAGACACGCGCTACTTAAATAGGAAGTTTACCTTAAGAAAGTCAGTTACCATTAATCTACACTAGTCGACGGCAAGAAGTGGTGTGTTAGATTCAGCAAATGCTGAGCTTGATTTAGTCTGAAGAATACGTCTTGTATTTAAGTGTTCTCTGCTCCCTCCAAAAAAGTAGTGCTCCTAGTGACACGTAACGCTAATTTCTGCGGGATAAGTCTATGCAATATCACAAATAAGGTTATACCGATAGTACAGCGCGATAAAAATGAAACCCACCCACAACCAACTGACGATTTTAAATTCGTTTTTCAAGAGTGAAAAGTACCAACGCAAAAAACACCGCATCTATATTAGTTTTGTTCTTGCTCCGAAACTCCTTTGATTATTCAAAACGACGTTCGAAGCCTTTTACCGGAATGTACAATGCCACCAGCCTTTAAGAAAGGCGCCTACAAAGCAAGCTGCTAAAGCGTTGGACGAGCGCAAAACAAAGCAAACCTCGAAATTCTAAAGGATTTTGTGTACTTGGAACTAAATTAGGAGAATTCATGCTAGTTGGTTCTACTTCTGTCTCTCGCTTTTCTGGGTAAACAAAAATCCATATTATATGGTACAGATGCATGGATATTATCGAGCAAATTTGGAAAGGCAATAGAAGCATTCGAGAGAACTGTTATATCTGGTAGCGATGAAGGTAGAGGCATGAGCTTTTTCAATTCCATAAGAACTTTACGATAGAGTTGCATTGGACGAAATGTTTTTTTACGACATCCACTTGTTTACGAAAAAAGAATAAAATTTCTAATGAATAGCTGAATCCCTTAGCAGCCAGTGTCTGTTATTCTGTTTTATGTAGAATAATTATTCATAATTATTAATATTTTAAAAATTATTCATATTTTTAATAACACTGTGTGACAAAAAAAAATTAAATATACTTTTATGGAGACCTAGCACAACTTGTGGCTATAGAAAAACTAAAAAAATGGTATAGGAGAAATTTCCAATACACTCCCAAAATCTCATTTATGGCCATAAAACCGTTTTTCAGTAGGTTGATGTGAAGAATCACTCCTAACTTCGCCAATTTCCATCCGATTTCGAATTTGCTTTTTTAGTTCGAAAGAACAAAAACAAGCCTTTTTGACAGTGTGTTGACAATTTTTCTGAAATGACAACTGACGAGACTGTAGACGGAAGTATTTGGAATTTTTTTATTTTTTCTCTATTTTTTCGACTTTGACATAATTTTTACGATATTATCCGATATTGAGGATTTTTTTTAGTACACTACTGTTATAGTAAATTTAATTTTGCGTCGAATGAGCTATATTTGACTGTAATTGAATTGAAATTAATAGAGTTGTGTGGGTTTTAAGATTTTTTCTTTTTTTTTTTACTACGAGATTTGGTATGCGTTTCGAGGCATGAAAATGATAACAAGTGTCATTATAAACACATAATATTTATTGGAGTATTGCGCAGTGCAGCACTGTACGGTGCGGTACGGTGCAGTACCCAACGGAACTGGTTCCAAACTTAAAAATGCATTGGAAACGGCCCTTTAGAGTTTAGTATGGTACGGTACATTTGTCATTCTCTTCATCAGTTTTGAATACTTCTCTGTAAGAAATTCGATCATCATCATTCATCTGAAGTCGTCATCAACTAAATTCCATTGTTTAAATCGAGAAGCGAGCGTTTCAGATTGTCTTCCCGATAGAAGTAAATCACGAGAAAGATCCTGAAAATCTGAATTTGATACAATGTGTCGTTCTGAAGACTTAGAACCAGACGGAAAGTACTCTTCATCATCAGGTTTGTTGAA
This sequence comes from Anastrepha obliqua, assembly GCF_027943255.1. Taxonomy (NCBI): domain Eukaryota; kingdom Metazoa; phylum Arthropoda; class Insecta; order Diptera; family Tephritidae; genus Anastrepha; species Anastrepha obliqua. The sequence continues at coordinate 125,873,391 of NC_072894.1, forward strand.
CTTCCTTCAGTTCCTGCAGTTGAGTCAATCATATCGTCCAATCGGGGTTCTTAACAGTTGCAACATCAGCATACTTTATGTGCTTTCGAGTTTTATAATGATGACCGCTTACGTCCGTTTTACAAAAATAACAATCATCTGGTTTATGATAAGGCTGATGATGCCACATCGTCGGAGAATATTGAGAAATTCGACTTTTCTGGCAACGTTTTGATTTATATCTCTTGAATTTCAATGAAATAAACTTCTTTTGTTAATCAATGTTCAGTGTGAACTTTGGTACACTTGGGAGCTTTTTCATATTTCTATTGAAAAAAATTGTGTTATAATATGTTAGATATTTTCGTAAGTTCTAACCAGTTCTGTTGTATGCAGTACAGTGTACTCTTATGTATACATATACACTCCAATAAATATTACGTATCTATAATAACGCATCAAAACACGTCCTTATTCCCATTTAGCGTAAGTTATACGTACATACCAAATTAGTAAAAAAAAAAATCTTAAAACTCGCACAACTATATTAATTTTAATTCAATTACAGTCAAATATAGCTCATTTGACGCAAATTAAATTTACTATAACAGTAGGGTACTAAAAAAAATCCTCAATATCGGATAATATCGTAAAAATTATGTCAAAGTTGAAAAAATAGAGAAAAAATAAAAAAATTCCAAATACTTCCGTCTACAGTCTCGTCAGTTCTCATTTCAGAAAAAATGTCAACACACTGTCAAAAAGGCTTGTTTTTGTTCTTTCGAACTAAAAAAGCAAATTCGAAATCGGATGGAAATTGGCGAAGTTAGGAGTGATTCTTCACATCAACCTACTGAAAAACGGTTTTTTGGCCATAAAATGAGATTTTGGGGGTGTATTGGAAATTTCTCCTATACCATTTTTCTTAGTTTTACTATACCTACAAGTTGAACTAGGTCTCCATAAAAGTATAATTTCACTGTCGCACAGTGTAATCTCTTTCAATAAATAAATAATTAATTTTTAATTTTAACTGACACAAAATGGCAACCAAAAATATTTCTTGGTCGAAAAATTATCCAGGCTCAGGTAGCAGTGTACAGTGAATAACTTCCATGGATATGTCAGCAAGAACCCACAATGATTAAATTGTAATACAAGTATAATTCAATGGACGAACGCCTTTGTGATAAATCCACAATTCAAATTGTGTGAGCGGATGTGGTTTTTGCTGTTAAACGATTCATTTACCACTTTTGCTCCCCATTCTAAGTAAAAAATTTTGCAACTGTTGCAGTTTTTATCGCAAAAGAAATCCGCACACGTACTTGCGCTTTTCTTTCATATCTACGCGCTTTTGACGAAACGAGTTAAGTCAGCCTGGCACTTATTTCCTGTCAAGCACCAAATTACTCGATTTTGACGCAATATTTATTAAGTTTATAATAATTGAATTTTTAATAAGCTTCCATCTTATTTAAATTTCAATCAAAGTATCATTTCTTCTAAAACAGATCGGAACCTATTAACCCAAAAGCAAAAAGTTTTAAAGTCAATTAAGTGGTTTTATCAAAAGCCCTCGGAGTATAATAGTCTTCATGAGTATGAAATATATTAAGCAGATAAAAGTTTAACTCTAAATATCAGCAAAAGTCCAGTAAACGGAACTAAATGTGCTATTTTTTTATCTTAAACCATTTCCATTGCAAAGTGGAGCTTAAAAAGCGAAAATAAGTTTATTGCTCCTAGTGTTCTGATAGAGAGGTCTCTTTGTCGCATCAAAATGGCCCATATCGTTCGACACTTCTATATACATATGAATGGGTGTATGTATGTAAGTATAGTAGTATAGTTTTCGCTTTCGTTAATGGCGTATCCGTAAGATAAAAGTAGTTCTTACTGTGAATGTAGATTTCATGTTCATACATACATACATACATATGTACAAGGGCGCATACGAGGTGTGGCAATTAAGTTCCGCGAATTTAGTTATGATTCGAGAACCGGGAACACTTTTTAATGAAATCAAGATTGATTTAAGAAAATCAATCTGCGAGTAGTTGTTTTTCAGAGATTCGATGAGTCGGTTAATTGAGTCTGAACCCGATACCCGCAAACAAAATAAGTAATGGAGAGCGACTAACGAAAGCAATGTTAATAATTTCGCGGCATTATTCATCGTTAATATATCCCTGCTGGACATACAATGAGTGGACAGTACTATGTTGGTGGCTTGGAGCGGTCGTGTGCACGTATTTCTTGTATATGGAATCCGATATATCACTTTTTTCAAGCCAGGAAAAAAGTCGTGGTCCGTTTCAATTTCTGCGGAGCGAAGATTGTCTGCTAAGAACCAACTTCTTAGGAGCAACAAAGTACTGACTGCAATGAACTACTACTGGCTGAGCGGCTAAATTCCGTCGTTCTATAGGTTTGGCTATTAAGTCTGCTATTTGGAATTCGCTGATCCTTCCATTCAGCAAAGCGGAGAAACAAACCACCGTTTACTTTTCTACAAATTATCTCGCTATTATTAGCTTGACTTGTAACATTGTAATTCAGGCCAGTTTGTAAGGCATATGGCTGATGTTTATGCTACCTGTTGGCGGTACGAATGGAAATTACATTTTGTAAGCCGCTGATATGGTTTTAGTAAAACTAATATGCATATCAGGGCAGTTTGAAAGGCACATGGTTTGTGTTTATGATACCAGATTGCTTTCAAGGCTGTATAACAGGATACAGTTTATAAACAGCTGCTAGTATAACTGTGGTGAATTTTTAAACTGAGTTTAATATCACGCAATGAAATGTGCTTTCGAACACGACTTTTTCAAAGGGCGTTCATAGGACCGCATTTGTGTATGAAATGTGCATTTACTCACATTTAAGATCATATGTTTGTTCTAGCAGTAAAGTAGTGCATGTGCACTGAGAGATGCATTACAAATGCATAATTACAGGCGGTAGGCTTTGAAAAATATTAGAAGCCGTCTTCGAATTCATATGAGTTAACGTGTAGCGAATAGATGAAGGGCAAACAAATGACTAATGGGTATTAGTAATGAAATTTGCCTAATATCAGAAAAGATAGTTGAGAGCATTTAATATAAGTCCCCTTCGATTCGCCAAGCGTTAGCAAGTAAAAAAGCACTGTAAAAACGATGCCAAAACTTACATTTGTTTGAAAGCACTTCATGAGTATTACTAAGACTCGTTGCTTGTGATGCCTATGATTTGTCAATACCGTTTGTGTTCTCGTTCTTCTCAATGTCGATGTTGACTTTAGACTAAAAACTAACAATTGCAAAGTGTGTGAACGCGACGGGCAATACCAAAAGAGAATGCGAAATGTTGGAACAACAAAAGTCTCCACAAATTTATCGAAACCTTTATTGCCAAACATTTTAAATAATCAAATTAGGGAACTTCCTTTTCCACTTAATTGAAGTTTTTATATATTATTTACAAGTTATATTTTACATTTAGTTTTTTAAACTGTAATTTTATTTTTAATTTTAATTGATTTCCTTAGTGAACCAATTTTACTCGCTCTAGACTAACTCCGATTTATTTGTAGAATTTTTAATAATTTAAAACGTCTTCAATTTGCAGGAAATGGTACAGGCAAAGGATCCACCATCCCATTATTTGAACAAATTGCGCACATACTTGGATCCAAAAGCATCTCGAAGTCATCGGGTAAGTTAAAAATGTTGTTTATTACTTAGCTTCTTTATGTTTCTAGCGTAAATGTATTGTAGTAGTTGCAGTTGGTTGAAGAGTATTTGTCTATCGTTTTGTAGTCTAGTTGCCTTTCTCACTTCAATTTGATTTTGTTTAATTTTTTAGTTTTTAATTTTTGTCTATATTTTATAATGGCTTTTGGGTACACCTTTCTATTGTTTATAGATCTGTATTGTAAGTAATACTTTAATAAAGAAATAGTTTTCTGAACTTTACTTTCTAAAGGTAGCTCTGGAATATGCATTGTACAAACATATATTCTGAAGTAGATAAAAATACATTTGCATATTTTATTACCTGATAGTCTTTGAAAGCGTTTTCCCTAACTAAGAGAATTAAGTTAACGATGTTTTAAGGACAGTTTGAGGCAGAAACTTCCAATCCCACTTTGACATTATATTGTCGACATAGGGCCCTACTTATAAAATGTGGGATCTAGTGGGGATATTTCTAGAAAATATGCCTTTTGTTAAAGAACTGCTATGATTTTAGTTTATAGATCACTGAATTTTGGTATAATAAAGTGAAAGTTTCAAATGGCTTAAAAATTCCGTTGCTTTTTGACAGTTTTTCCTGCTGACGGTGTTGAGAGTTTTCTTTTAATATAAAAAAAATTGTGTAGTAGGCGTTAAATAACGTCTGATTGGGCGAGCGTATCAGTAAATCAGTACAGTGCGGATTCTGTTGCCGAATCCCATGTGATGTGATGGTCAAATGGTTTAATCTTGCAATCTATTATTCTCCCACTACATCTTTGCTGAAGTAATATTTGGCGTGCAGTTTAATTCTTATATTGATTGCAGATTTCACACGAATAAAGTGCCAGTTTATTCAAATGTTAGTTCAGTCTGCAATGCACTGACAGTGTTCAGTTGTTCTTAAATAAATTCATGCATTCCTTTTGTTTTAAGCACCCAAAAGTAACTTGGTAGTTTTAAAGTAGTTAAAACTCAGGTTCAGTATCAGTTGAGGTCTCGCAGTTACTAGTTCCTGATATTGTTGCTGAAACTCATAAAAAAGTTGTCTTTTTAAATTTGCTCCGTCCATGTTTTAAATGATGAATGAGCCACTGTTGTTCAACTGCTCTGGCTGCTTTTTGCATGGTAATTTTGTGTTCATTGTTATATTGTATTGTTCCATACCATATCACCCTGCAGTCATCGTTACAATTTGTAGGGTTTATCAAAACAAAGAATTTTTTTTTTTATTAAATGTAAGACAACATTGTTGAAAATTAAAATGCGACAGTAAAACTTCAGGTCATCTCAGCCTTTTGACGTTCGGCAAGCAATACAGAAGCAATTCCAATTTCTTCACTTTGCCAATTTTTGCAGATTACCTCGCCATACTATCAAAATTTTCCTATTCAAAGCGTTTTACACTAATTCCTGCACAAATGCAAGTAATGCACAAACGAACTATTCATTTGGACATATCGGCTGCTAGTCTATCTATTTGGGTGCAAAAGCATCCCCCCGATTGAATTATAGTCAAGGTTTTTTACTAACAGCAGTCGCTCTTTAAGATCTTTTACGACCGGAGCGTTTTCTTGTAAGAACGAAAACGGCGATCTGGTGACTGACATCCAGAGCATACTTAAATTATGAAGAAAGCACTTCTCGAACCTGTTAAATAGTGACACCTGAGCATGTCACAGATAATGTTAAGATCTCGATACCCCAATCGTTGACGACGGAATTGTCGTTCCGCTACCCGACCATGACGAGGTGAGAATAGAGATAACGCGGCGAGCAGCATGACGGCGAGGAGCTGGTAAGATGCATGCATCAGCTTCTATGCAAAATATGGTCTGATAAAAGCATGCCTGCCGATTGGAAGTTAAGTGTGCTTTGCCCAATCCATAAGAAGGGTGATCCTGCAATCTGTACCAATTACCACGGGATTAGTCCTGTAAATATCGCCTATAAGCGATAGTTCTAGCGAGCGTATTGTGTGAAAGGTTGAAGCCCACCGTCAACCAACTGATTGGACCTTATCAGTGTGGCTTTAGACCTGGAAAGTCTACCATCGACCAAATATTCACAATACGCTAAATCTTGGAAAAGACCCATGAAAGGAGAATCGACACACACCATCTTTTCGTCGATTTCAAAGCTGCATTCGACAGTACGGAAAGGAGTTACTTGTATGCCGCGATGTCTGAATTTGGTATCCCCACAAAACTAATTTGGCTATGCAAGATGACGTTGCTCAACACCAGCAGCGCCGTCAGAATTGGGAAGGATCTCTCCGAGTGGTTTGATACCAAACGAGGTTTCAGACAGGGTGACTCGCTGTCGTGTGACTTCTTTAACCTGATGTTGGAGAGCATCGTACGAGCCGCAAAACTTAATCGCTCAGGCACAATTTTTTATAAGAGCGTACAATTGCTGGCGTTTGCCGATGAGAGTTATAATTTCGAGGTTGTAAAATACTTCGTTTATTTAGGAACCAGCATTAACACTTATAACAATGTCAGCCTTGACATCCAACGTAGAATCCTTCTTGCCAACACGTGCTACTTTAGACTAAGTATTCAAATGAGTAACAAAGTTATGCGCTTTCGTTTTACACAATTAGCCACACAAATTGATTTTTTAAATAATGTTTAGATGTCGGATGAAGCGCATTTCCATTGAAAAATGGTTATGTCAACAAACAAAACTGTAGATTGTGAGGCTCTGAAAATGCAAGGGCAACACACCAACATCAGTTGCACCCATCTAAATGTACTGTTTGGTGTGGTGTTATGGCCACTAAAGTTATCGGTCCATATTTCTTCGAAAATGAGGATGAAACGCCGGAATCGATTTCAGGAGCTTCTTACGGAACATTGATTGAAAACTTTTTGCGGCCAATGGCGGAGCAGTATCCTAATTTGTGGTTTCAACAAGATGGAGCAATTGCGCATACTGCTACGCAAACTATGGACCTGCTGCGTGAAATTTTTGGCGAACGTCTGATTTCCAAAAATTCAGATTTTCCTTGGCCACCTCGTTCGCCAGATTTGACTGCGCCCGACTTCTTTTTATGGGGATATTTAAAAGACAAAGTGTATCTTAATAAACCAGAGACTATTAGACAGCTGAAGCAAAATATTCGAGACGAAATACTGAGCCTTCAACCAGAAATACCACATAATGTGTAATGGAAAACGCGTTAAAAAGAGCCAATCTTTGTAACGAGAAAAATGGTGGACATTTGTCTGATGTAAAATTTCATACATAATTTCCATAAAATATATTCAATGTATAAAAACAATTAACCAAAATAAATGATTATTGCAAAAGTTATTTGTGTTTAACATTAGTAGGTCTTATTTGGCCCACCCTGTACTTCGTTTTGTCTTCGTTCATCACCAGACAGACTCATTTATTCAATTAATTAAATCATTTTATTTCGAAGATATTTGTATATCATTTATGTTGAAATATGATTTCTGACATAAAGCCAGAGGTAGAGGCTGCCCCGACGAACTGCAATCGATCAGTTTAAGTTTTAACGATTGTTTGGTATTATTCCTGTTATAACTCGATCAATGTTGGTTTCAAATTCGTCAATTGTTGCCGGTTTGTTAGCGTAAACAATTGACTTAATATATCCTCATAGAAAATAAAAGAGTAGTGTTAAGTCCCATGATCCAGGAGGCTAGTCAACAGGTCGAGAGATTTTGTTTTTAACAAATGATTTCATAATTTCACATGTTCCATCCTTTTTTAACGGCGAAGGCCCTACGATTCGAGGGTTGCTATTTATGTTTCTGATCTTGGACCATTGGAAAAATTGGCATATTTGACCAGAAATTGATCCTGAACGTTTTGATGTGCGAGCTATATTAGAGTTGTTAACACTACCTGTAAAAATCACATCATTACAAAAAAAGTGAATTTAAGGGGGAAGCCTGGTTTATAAGGTCAAAAAAATTTATTTTCGTTTTAAGCGATTCCTAATATATTTCAGAAAATTCACACAAAGTTACAGAGCCAAATTCTCAATATTTCCGTAGATACAAAGCCAAAGGTAGGCGAGCGTTAGGTAGTTACGCTGTGACCGGACAGCTATAGTACAAACTTTATCTTCTTTTCTCGACTTTTCATTTTTATGATTTCTTTGAATTGGCGTACATGAATGAAAAAAAACTAATGAACCTTTTGAAATCATAGCTTGTTCCCTTCAGTATTAAATTCTCTTCTATTTGAACTAACAAAATAGATAAAAAAAAGTTTTCAAGATTTTTATACCAAATTGAAGTGCATTTTTTTTTTATAGAAAGGCATTTTTGTCTTTAAAACCTCCAAAAAGTTGAAATTTTGGAATTTCTCTCAGTTTTCTTAGTTCATCTAGAATAAAAAATCATGATAATTAGAACTCCATTTGAATTTTTTGCTTTAGATAATAATTAAGAGCTGTATCTTGTACGCCAGTTGGAAACTCCAGCGTTGCAGCGCTCTACTAATGTCTATGTTAAACATTTTTTTCAACTTATTTTAACCAGTACAAAAATTTTTTATACTTTTTAAATGTTCATTAAAAAATAGAAAAAACTTTGCAGAGCTAAATTAATTTTTTCCTTGAAAAAAAATCGCAAACATTTTCGACCGTGAACATTTTCGAGCGATTATTTTTCACAATTTTTGAAGTGGATTAACAAGACAAGTATGCATCGATTATATAAAGAATGTTTTCGTGGTCATTGTTCACTCACCTACGAATTCCAGGAAGGTTGTCCAAAATCAGTTGCTGTGCCCGAAAATATATGTATATGCTGTGCACAAATTAACCAGATCATCATGTCAGATACCGTGAGAGTGAGGCATCCTTGAGCATTAGTATGAGATAATGATGACGTGAGGTAATAACAAAGTGTGTTCGCGTTGGATCCCACACAACTTAAAAAATTAAAATTATCAGGTCAGTCCATAAGTTCGTGCGTTTTTTAAAGATGGTTTTAAAATTAATAAAATATCTAGGGGTCGGTTCTGATGTTTCATCTTTATCTAACCATTAGCGTTTGCTAACAGGATTATTGTAAAGGACCCATTTTTCATCACCAGTAACGATACGGTTCAAAAAACTTGAATTTTCAAGCCGTTGCAGCAGCTGAGAACACACATTCACTCTCTGCTGAAGGTTGGCGACGGAAAGTCTATGCGGAACTTATTTTCCCAGCTTTGAAACCTTTCCCAACTGAACCAGGTGTCTGTGAACTGTTCCATGCGATGAATTTAACCTCTGAGCTATCATATCGACTGTCAAATTTGGCTCAGCTTGCACGAGTGCGAGCAAGGCGTCGGAGTTAAAGACTTCAGGACGACCAACGCGCGGGGCATCCTCCACGTCGCAGTTACCACTTCGGAATTTTGAAAACCACTTTTGCGCAGTCCTTACACTCACGGTATCCTCTCCGCGAACAGTGTTTATTTCTGCAGCAGCAGTTGTTGCATTTTTACCACTTTTATAAAAAAAATACAAAATATGCCTCTTATACGCGTTCGAAGATTGCATTTTATTTTTTAACAGCACGTGCCTCTATCCGCGATTAAAATCACTTTTTGAATGCACAATATATCAAAGAAAATACAAATAGTTCCGTTATATTCCGCGAATAATTTTTTGTATGCAAAAATCGTACAAATGTGAAATTATGGGTAAAATACGCACGAACTTATGGACTGACCTGATAATAATGTATGTATTCATAAATTATAAATAATACTCCAAAAAATTAAAATCGTGCGCAAAATATTATTATTAATTAATATTACTAATTAATTTTCCAAAATTGTCTATGCGAAGTGTAGTTAAACATTTAGTAAGATTTGGAGGGTTTAGCGGTCCTTGTAGTGAAAGTACTTAAAAGCCATTATAAAAGACGCTGAATATTGAAATAGCCTGGCGTTTTTGTAATTGAAAGTAATACATATGCCAATGTATAAGTACCTAGAAGCATCTTGGAATTGGGCTCCAATCGACTTACCTGCTACTATCCATACTTTTGCGGCTTGAACGAATCCTTTAATTTCTGTATGTAGTATAATTAAATTTCTCTTAAAAATAATGAAAATTAATGCAAAATTTTCGTTTCTCTACTCACACACTCACACACTTACACTTTACCTTCTTTTTACTTTGTTTTTTTTTTTTTTAATTTGGTTTCGTTTCATGCTTCTTAAAACGTACAATAAAATTTATTTTCCTACAAATTTTATGTTCACCAATTCCTACTCATCTTATACTTTAATCAACTACTTGTACACGTAATATGCGATTTTTTTACGGTTCATCCTCGTGCACACCTCACCTGTCCCAAAAATGTATGCATCTTTTTTATCCCGAATATCCTTTATCCTGAATAATCCTTTGGTTCCATGAATGAACATTATTTTTTATTACGGATAATTTCTGAATGCACATTTTCCCACTCCACTTATCCCATATACCTCGCTCCTTTCCGAATTCCTGCCCGGGACAATTTTGTACACTTACAGCTATACTTCCTCTACTTTCTTTGTCAGAAACGTAAAATGGTCGGTGAGTCCACATCGACACAGGTGCTGCGTGATCTCGAGATCTCGCTACGTACCAACCATATCGAATGGGTTAAGGAGTTTCTCGACGACACGAATCAGGGCCTCGATGCACTTGTAGATTATCTAAGTTTCCGGCTGCAGATGATGCGACATGAACAGCGCGTTGAAGAAGCACTCTCCGACTCAGACGAACGCTTGAATATGACTAGCAGCCAAACGGTGGGAGGTGGTACGGGCTCAAGTGCCGCGGATGGTCTGGGTAGTTCATCGGTGGGAGTAAGTTCTCCTCTTAGTGGTAGCATTAATTTAGATGGTGCACGGCATCATCAACATTCACATCACTCTGGCGGAAGTCTGAATGGTTTTTTGCGTCCCTCGCTGGCCGAGGTGCTCGACAGTCCCAGCATTAAGCGACGGTCCAGACATATAGCCAAATTAAATATGGGTGCATCCACCGATGACATACATGTGTGCATAATGTGCTTGCGAGCTATAATGAACAACAAGTACGGCTTCAACATGGTTATTCAACATAGGGAAGCTATCAATTGTATCGCGTTGAGCCTGATACACAAATCGTTGCGTACGAAAGCACTGGTGCTAGAGCTGTTGGCTGCCATTTGTCTGGTGAAGGGTGGTCACGAAATTATTTTGTCGTCTTTCGATAATTTCAAAGACGTGTGTCAGGAGAAGCGCCGCTTCCAAACACTAATGGAATACTTCATGAACTTTGAAGCCTTCAACATTGACTTTATGGTAGCGTGTATGCAGTTCATGAATATTGTAGTCCATTCCGTAGAAGACATGAATTATCGTGTGCACCTGCAGTATGAATTCACAGCACTTGGCCTGGACAAATATCTGGAGAAACTGCGTATGACTGAATCGGAGGAGCTCAAGGTGCAAATATCCGCTTATTTGGACAATGTTTTCGACGTGGCAGGACTAATGGAGGATTCCGAGACGAAGACTGCTGCCTTAGAACGAGTTCAAGAACTTGAGGATCAGTTAGAGCGCGAAGTTGATCGCAACTCAGAATTCATGTATAAGCTTGCTGAGCTCGAGACAGAGGTGGCAGTGTTAAAAGCAGAACGCGAGGACTTATTAACCACGAAACTGAAATTTGATGAAGAGGTCACAACGTTGCGTCGTATACTCAAGCAGAATGAGCAGGAACTAAAGAAGCGTGATTCCCTGCTTCAAAGTAAGAATCTCGAACTGCAAACATTAACGCGTTCATTGCCGCGCTCCGGTTCGAATAGTGAGACGTCCCTGCAAAATGGCGGAGCTTCGCCGGACAAATGCGCTTCCCCTCCGTTGCCTCCACCGCCGCCACCACTGCCATATGCCATGTCACCTACCAACTCGGCACCTCCGCCACCTCCTCCGCCCGCACCACCAGCACCACCACCACCACCTCTTGCGCCCGGTGGATCCATGAGCAATGGTGGTACACTTTCACCCACAATGTCTGCAAATGGTGGATCAGTGGGTTCACGTTCACCACCTTATGGTTCTGGTCCAAATGGCGGACCAATGATGTGTGCGTTCCAGCCGCCGCCGCCACCTGTCGCCGGTTTCATGCCTGCTCCAGATGGTGCCATGACAATCAAACGTAAAGTGCCGACGAAATATAAACTGCCAACACTTAACTGGATAGCTTTGAAGCCAAATCAGGTGAGACGATATTGATTTAAAAATCATAACATAAAACTGATATAATTTTTTAATAGGTTCGTGGAACAATTTTTAACGAATTGGATGATGAGAAAATCTTTAAGCACATTGATTTCAACGAATTCGAGGAGCGCTTTAAAATCGGTATTGGTGGAGGATTGACAAATGGTAGCAGCTCTGAAGTAGATGGCCTGCACTCTTATCCCAGTAAGCGGTTCAAGAAGCCGGACAATGTGTCACTATTGGAGCATACGAGATTACGAAATATTGGTACGATATACAGTTTGTGCATATTTGTGAGGATGTTATTATTTCATGGGCTTAATTACTTTATTAGCAATATCTCGTCGCAAGTTGGATATGCCTATCGATGAGGTTATTGCCGCCATACATAGCTTAGATTTGAAGAAACTCTCCCTGGAAAATGTGGAGCTGCTGCAGAAGATGGTGCCCACCGATGTGGAAGTGAAATCCTACAAGGAATACATAGCTGAGCGTAAAGACCAAAATCAACTCACCGAAGAGGATAAATTCATGTTGCAATTGTCGCGCGTAGAACGCATTTCATCTAAGTTATCAATTATGAATTATATGGGCAATTTCTTCGATTGTCTGCACCTGATCAGTCCAGTAAGATCGAGTTTAGTTTTTGAAGAATCTTATAATAAAATATGTTCTGGTTTACTTGCAGCAAATACAAGCTATCACCACTGCTTCAAATTCTCTAAAGAAATCAATGAAATTTAAGGCCGTGCTAGAAATTGTATTAGCTTTCGGCAATTATCTCAACAGCAGTAAACGAGGTCCCGCTTATGGATTCAAATTACAGTCGCTTGATACCTTAATCGACACGAAGTCGACTGACAAACGCACATCACTCCTGCACTATATTGTGGCAACCATCCGCCAAAAATTCCCTGAGCTGCTCAACTTTGACACAGAGTTGTATTGCACAGACAAAGCATCGCAAGTATCGTTGGAAAACATCGTGACAGACGTACATGATCTTGAAAAGGGCATGGAATTGGTGAAGAGGGAGGCGGAACAACGTGTGAAAGGTGCACAAACGCATATCCTGCGCGATTTCCTTAATAACTCTGAGGATAAATTGAAGAAAATCAAAATGGAATTAAAGAATGCTCAGGATGCATTCAAAGAATGTGTTGAGTATTTCGGAGAATCCTCGCGCAACGCCGATGCAGCAGCGTTCTTTGCATTGATTGTGCGTTTCACGCGAGCATTTAAGGTAAATTAGTGTCCAATTTGAAAAGCTGAAACCTTTAAGTTAATCTATTTAAGACGCTTAGACAGAGCTAAGGTAGGAATTTGAAAAAAAAATAATAATAATACAGCGTTCGATCATGAAAAGCGGAAATCGAGCTTAGCAAAATGTAACTTCAAAAACGAAATATTCAGCAACTGATGAACATTTTAAATTAATAATTCTTTACATATAGCCGCTTAACTATTTCGATGCTTTTCAGTCGATTGTTTTTTAGCCAAACGAGTCATTTTCCACCTTTAAACCATTACACATTCGTTCATTATTTAATTTCATTTTGTGCTATAGTTCTTAAAGTAGAAATATGTATATATATTAGGGGTGGGACTAATTATTCGAATAATAAAACCTTTTATTCGAGAGGTATTCGTAATTCGAATAATATTTATTCGAATTTTTTATTCGTTTATTCGAATAATGCTATTCGAAAACCTCACTATTCGAATACCTCACTATTCGAATACCTTACTATTCGAATACCTTACTATTCGAATACATCACTATTCGAATACTTCACTATTCGAATATTTTTGGTAAATATTTATTTAGATTAGCGGACTACTAATCGGTTTATGTACAAGTGCATGCACCATGAGAAGGGCCAATGTAATTTTTATATTTTTAAAAGCATTTTCTCCCTGATGTTAATGAATATATAGTGAGGTATTCGAATAGTAAGGTATTCGAATAGTAAGGTATTCGAATAGTGAGGTATTCGAATAGTAAGGTATTCGAATAGTGAGGTATTCGAATAGTAAGGTATTCGAATAATGAACTATTCGAATTATTTGAAACGAATAGTATTATTCGTTTTATTCGAATAATGTTTATTCGAATATTATTCGAAAATAATCCCACCCCTAATATATATATTTTTGGCGCATACACCCTGTTTGGGTGTTTAGTCAAGCTCCTCCTCCTATTTGTGTTGTGCGTTTGATGTTGTTCCACAAATGGCGGGACCTACAGTTTCAAGCCGATTCCGAACGGCAGATATTTTTATGAGGAGCTTTTTCATGGCAGAAATACACTCGGAGGTTTGCCATTGCCTGCCAAGGGTGACCGCTATAAGAAAAATGTTTTTCTTAATTTTGGTGTTTTACCGAGATTCGAACCTACGTGCACACTGTGAATTCTGAATGGTAGTCACGCACCAATCCATTCGGCTACGGTGGCCCCCGTAGGTAAACAAAAAATTTAAAAATTACGATATCTCAAAAATTATTCCGTAAAAAAAAATTTTTGTTTTAAGTCGTGAGAAAATCGTTAAGCAAAGTTACTTCTCATCAAAGGTTTATGAAAAAACTAAACCTTCCTTATAAATGTTTGGAGAATGCTGCTATATATATGTATATACCCATAGTTGGGTGTTTGACCGAGCTCCTCCTTCTATTTGTAGTGTGCGTCTTGATGTTTTTCCACAAATCGAGGACCCTATGTTATTATAGATGTTTTTTGTGAGGGTTTTTTTCATGGCAGAAATACACTCAGAGATTTGCCATTGCCTGCCGGGTACGGTTAATAAAATATACTAATGCAAATGAAAATAAGAAAATTCATAGTTTTTAATGGGAATCAGGAAATCGGAACATCCACGCGCATATACATCTTTAATTTTATTCCATATGCTTTAATTTTTTTGTATGTTTTTAAGCCCTTTGGATTTCCAGGCAAAGCACGTTAATAGCACATCGCAAATGTTTTCTGTTATCTAATACAAATACCATTCTTTTTGTCCAGGAAATATTTTTTCCCCCAAAACTGCCCATATTTGTCTTTTAACCATTATGATTTTTTGCCAAATTTGGTCAGTCCTTGCAACCTCTATAAGTTTCCCATTCTCATCTCCGTTCTCACATTATCTGGAACTTAGCTTAATGCTGTGAAAGAAGTTATAGGTTGTCTGTGATATCTGCATGCAGTCCGTAACTCCAACTAAGGCGTGTTTTGGAAAATAAGCTTAGGTTTCCACAGAAGGGTGGCTAGAAGAAACCGACAACCGTTAATAATGAAATCTTGTAACTTGTAATCATTTAGCAGGGGAATGAACTTTTTATTTATGCCTACAATTCATATCTGATAACTGCCAGTCACAACTTTTATGCTCAATCCCCGTTCTGCTTAAAACAGCAGCGTGCCCGTTACTCTGCCTATTGCTCGCTAAAAATCGTGTAATCTATCGCTATCGAGATTGAATATTAAAGACCGCCAAATGGAGTGACTCTTTGTTGCTTAAGCTCTGCAGAGCTTATTAATTATTAAGCTTTGTAAGGTTTTTATCGATCAAATCCTTCGGCTCTTCTTTATGCATATAAGTATATATAAGTAAAACTATAATTTGCTTATTTTTAGATACACGATCAAGAAAACGAACAGCGTCGTCGTCTAGAGCAAGCAGCTGCCCAGGCTGCAACCAAAAAAGAAAGCGATCAAGTATTACTGCGCAACAAAATGAACCAGAAAAAACAACAGGTGAGCGTGAGCAATAAAATATAGCTTCCCCTTTTAGAGCATCCACTACTTACTTATACACACAAAGGCTTTTTAAATGTAATAAATACAAGTTCGAAAACTTGTTAGCTATTTTTTTGGCTACGGCGCTTCATAATTTATGATTTGTTTGGTAATTGTGTTGGTTGCAGTTGTTATTGTTTTCGTTTTTTCTCCATTCATTCGTCCATATACAGAAACTGGGTTGCGTGACTATGGAAAGCAGTTTACTACACAAAGCGCTTATTAATTCTGCGTGAAAAGACAACGCAAATAATTGCAGATAAATAAAAAGCAATATTAAGGAGTAGAATAATTGAAAATAATGTACAGTTAAGCAAGTTATTCGTAATCGTTATGTAATTATAATTGTAATGTGGCGCGTGGAATGTTTGGCAAACAAAAAAAGAGAAAATTGTTGTAAAATTAGGCAAAAAGGTGTTTGGCTTAAGTTAAAACGAATAATAATATTATATGGTATTTTGGTGTTGGTACTACTGCAGCGAAAGCATCTGCGCAATGATGCAAAGTGAAGGACACGAGTGAAACGAAAATCGTGTAAGAAATTTTGCTGTTATTGTCATCCGAATTTGTAATGTATATACACTACCTAGCTAGCCATGCGCACAATAAAACAAGCCTCATATAACGACACAACGACATATACACGACTTCATAGTACTCACATATAATCCACCTACATAAATAACATACAGCATATACCTACAGTGTTTCAATAAAACCAAAACAAAAAAAAAACATGAAAGCATATAAATATAACGCTTAGTTTACGTAATTTGCAAAGAAAACCAAAAATATCCATATAGAATAAGAAGGAAGTGCCTCTATATTTATTATGTTTACCTTCACCGTCACGACAATCACCACCACCACAACCATTACCAATAACGCATCGCTCCCACGATCACTAAGATCATCACAACCACCACCACAATCATCACCCTTCCTGAAAAGCGATAAGCGATAACAATAGAGGATATCGGTCTTGGTAACTTATGTAATTAAAGACCGGGTTTAAAGCAATTCGATACACCTTCCATCTTGTTGGCATTTCCAACGCTTTTAGGATGAAAAATAAGTAAGTTATCACAAACCAAAACTTCCATTGCTTCGTAGAGAAACTGTAATCATTAGCAATAGTTTTCTTAACAACGTGTATTAAAATATCATAATTGTTTACGTTCTCTTTCTTGTGTGTTCTCAATTTGTTTGTCCCTTTGTTATTTGTTCCGATTTGTGTGTTTTCAATAATTTTTGCTGTTCAATTTTGTTTGTATTTGTTTTTGACCTTTTACTTACATTTTACGTATTGTAACACTTTAAAGTTAAACGCTAAAACTATTTGGAAGATAACAATATGTAATTTAATGTCACAACTAACAAGAAATATTTTATATAATTTGTGCCGTACGTACAATAAATATTAGTTAAAATGTGCTCATATTTTAGTTGAAATCACTTTTGACAAAACCGCTAGCCTTTGCATTCGAAGCAGTGATTTTTTTTTGTAGGCACAACTAGCAAGTATAGGGTGGACCATGTAAAATTTGCTTTTTGAATCGGCTATAAAAAAAAACTAATCAATATTTTTTCAAACTTTTTTTTTTATTATTTATGAAGATTGAACATTGTCATTTATGAATGAAAAATAATATTGTTCAAATGACTGCCACGACTGGCTTTACAGTAGGCCATTCGATCAACCTAATTTTTAAGCACATTTTCGATTGTTTGGCCTCCAATTTCATGAATGGCAATTTCGATTTCGTGTTTTAAAGCATCAATCGTCTCTGGATGGTTCGCATAGCATTTATCCTTAACGGCTCCCCACAAAAAATAGTCCAACAGGCTTAAATCACAGTTCCGAGGCGGTCAATTGATATCGGAATTTCGGCTGATTATTCGGTTTTCAAAAACGGTAGCCAAAAGTTCGAGTGTAACTTTGGCAGTGTGACAAGTTGGACCGTCTTGTTGAAACCAAATGTCGTTCATGTAATCCTCTTCAATTTTTGGAAACAACTTGTTGAGCATGTCACGGTAACACTCGCCATTTACTGTAACCGCGGCTCCTCGCTCATTTTCGAAAAGAAATGGCCCGATGATGCCGCCAGAAAAAAAACCGCACCAAACAGTGACTCGTTGTGGATGCATTTGCTTCTCTACAGTAACGTGTGGATTTTCTGAGCCCCAAATCCTACAATTTTTCTTATTGACGTAGCCACCGATGTGAAAATCAGAAAAGAAGAAGAATACCCACCAATTTGGAAATAGGTTTTCAATATTTCCCAATTTTGTTCAAGCGTATAGCGTCCCATTTCGTAAATGTTGATTGTTGACATGTCATTTGTGTTACTCAAAAAAAATAGGTAGTTCAAAAAGCAAACGCTATATGGCCCACCCTGTACAACACTCAGACAACATTAGGTTCATTGTGCTGCACTCGACTTCCCTTATTAATTTTATTTAAATCTACCCTACTTCTGAGTAGATCTTATGGTGTCAAGGAGCCATTGTGGTCGCTTCTTAACACATTAGTGCCAAAGACCTCAAGCCTGATTCGAGCGAAGGCCGAACCAGCTACCTAAAATCCCTTCTGCTAAATGACAGGAAGATCAGCGACAGTCGGTAGGACATGACAGGTAACATCTGTTATGTCCATCTGTAATTACTGATTGATGCATTGACAGTAAAGAGTAATAGGAAAGAATGCAATTGTTTCCACATTAAATTTACTCAAATGCAATAATAGCGCGAAATATTGCAAAGTTTTGGCGATTTATTCATTTAATTTTTCTTTCTTATTGTTTCATGAGAGTATAGTTTCTACTATAAAAAACCATATAACTCATAGGGGAAAAATTTAAACAAAAACAAAAAAAAACAAATTTTCATCAATTTTTCAAACTTTTTAGTTAGAACTTTTAGAAAATTATGCAGTTAAAGTAGCTCAAAATTCGCATTGATCTTTAATAATTTTTTCGGGTACTGTGCTATGCATTTTCATCCATATACCGAACGCTCGAAATATTTTTTATCTAGAAAAAATGAAAAAAAAAATCAACAAATGTCGAAAGCATAAAAAAAGAACAAATAAATAAATAATTGGCGCATACACTTCTGTTATGTGTTTGGCCGAGCTCCTCCTCCTATTTGTGACGTGCGTCTTGATGTTGTTCCACAAATGGTGAGACCTACAGTTTTAAGCCGACTCCGAACGGCAAATGGTTGTTTTTTTATGAGGAGTTTTTCATGGCAGAAATACACTCAGAGGCTAGCTCTTTTTCTGCCGAGGGGCGACCGCTATTCGAAAAAAAACTTATTCTATCATTTTGCTATTTCATGCACGGAGATTCGAACCTATGCACTCCCGAATAGTAGTCATTCAGCTAAGGCGGCCGAAGTAAAGTAGCTCAAAATTTGCGTTGTTTTGTTTTTTGTTGACTGTGCTATGCATTTTCTTCCATATAACGAACGTTCGAAATTTGTTTATATGGTAAATAAAAAGAAAATGTAAAAAAAAATCAAAAATCAACGCAGCTTTTCACACTTTCATTTTACCAAAATACAATGCGCTATAAAACTGCATATTCGAAATTTTTCTAAAAGCTCTGATTAAAGCATGACACTTTTGTTGTAGTATGTACTTAAGTAAAAAATAAATAAATAATATAAATAATAAATAAATAAATAAAACAAAAATATCAAAATGTAAATAGTAACAACTGAGCAATATGTCGCGCTGCTATTATTGCGAACATTGGTGTATATAAAGGGTGTTTTTTTAGAGGTTAGGTTTTCAAGATGAAATAAAACGTATATAATTTAATGTTATGGCCAAGAATTTAGCTTTATTATAAAGATAAGGGTTTGCCATTATGTTTTAAAAATGATATCGGGCAAGTGGCCGCCGCGGCTGGCTCGAATAAATTCCAGCCGAGAGGCCCAATTTTCGACCACTTTTTGCAGCAATTGGGTCCGTATGTCAGCAATAACGCGCCGAATATTCTCTTCTCTTCGGGCTTATCTGCATAGACAAGCGACTTCACATAGCCCCACAAGAAATAGTCCAGCGGTGTTATATCGCACGATCTTGGAGGCCACGCCACAGGTCCACGGCGCGAGATAATGCGCTCACCAAAAGTTTCCTTCAATAAATCGATTGTTGCGTTGGCTGTATGGCATGTAGCGCCGTCTTGTTGGAACCAAAGGTCGTCCACATCAACATCGTCCAATTCAGGCACGAAAAAGTCATTAATCATGGCTCTACAGCGCTCTCCATTGACTGTAACATTATGGCCGGCTTCATTTTTAAAGAAATATGGACCAATGATTCCCTCTGCCCATAGAGCACACCAAACAGTGACTTTTTGAGGATGTAACGGCGTCTCAGCAATGGCTTGTGGGTTATGTTCACTCCAAATGCGACAATTTTGCTTATTGACATACCCATTCAACCAAAAGTGAGCTTCATCGCTGAACAAAATTTTCTTGTGAAAATCGGGATCGGTGGCCATCTCGTTTTGGGCCCAAATTTGCACGATTTGCAAACGTTGTTCAGGTGTAAGTCTATTCATTATGAAATGGCAAACCAAACTGAGCATAAATCAAGTGACAGCTGTCAAAAAGACCATCTACGAAAAAAGTAGTGCCAACTTGAAAACCTAACCTCTAAAAAAACACCCTTTATATGGTAATATAGGTGTAATATATATTAATACAAAAAAAGTTAGTCCAATAACTCAATACAACAAAAATTTTGATTTTTTTGCTGAAACTGCATTATCATATCCTCATTTCCGTAGAACAAAGTCTGTCTGGCTCTCTGCACAATCGCCTGTGTCACTCATCAAAAGCCAATGACTGATTCGCTAATTGGAAAACGATTCGCATCCAAAAAAGGAATGTATTCACAGTTATTTCTTTGTCGTCTTTCTAATGGGGCATTTAACGAAGCGTCATCTTCTTTTTCATCCTACTTCCCATTGCCTTCATTTCGTTGGCTAGGCGCTGCCAATAGGCTTATAATTTTAAAAACTTAAAAAAATACTTAATTAAAATACCGTTCAGCTACATTACACAATCCAATAATGTTCGTACAAAATTCCATTCATAGTGTCACGCCTTCAGTGAACGTTGGATTACTTGTCGAATGCATTAAAGCAAGCAACATCGCAGTTATAAAATAAATTGGTCGAGCTCTTGATCAAACTTCCAGCTACTTCTGGCTTAGTAAAGCTTCTAATAAAAATATGAAACGTATCCTTTCCTACAAAATGTGCTTACCAGCCGAAATAAAAACCTCTGAGAGAAAATTACTCAAAATCGCTTAGAATCTTTGAAAGTTAGTCGTAAGAAATAATCAGACATCTGAGATCGACTCCAAATAGTATTTAACAATCACCCCGAGTGCCTACATATGTAGTTCAGTTTTTAAGTTTATATGGGCAAAATACCGTTATGTGTGTTCTAAAACAAAACCTGTTAATATCCATAACAATAAAAATATAAGTATACTAAACTATTCCAAAGTCATGCAACATAATTTTCCGAATAAGCTTTTGTACATTATTAATGTGCATATAATATAAAATTATCTATAGTATAACCTTAAGTGCGATTAATTACAAAGCTGGTGGCGGTGTAAACTAATTAATTTTTATTCTTTATCCTTTCTCCTATTTTCATGCCTCCTTTCATACATGCTCATGTGCTTACTGGCTCACTGTGGTGGCGCCCTTTATGCTTTTATTTGCTGCTTTCGTTTGAATGTGATACGACGCTTTCGCATTTTCCACTATAAATCGTATTGAACTGATAACAGTTGCCCGGTTGTGGCTTCTCCTTACAGGACGCTGTCATCAACGAGCTGAAAAGCAAAACGAATTCGGTGCGTGAAAAGAAGTTGCTGCAACAAGATGAAGTTTATAATGGTGCACTTGAAGACATATTGCTGGGGCTGAAGAGCGAACCCTATCGGCGGGCCGATGCAGTGCGACGCAGTCAACGCAGACGCATCGATAACAACCGCCTCTCGCGAACACTCGAAGAACTGGACGTCTAAAGCGAAAGCGAAGATGAAAAATACGAAAGCTCGGAAAAATTAAAAACAAAAAAAAAAACAAAAATGCTCCATGTACAATTATATTTACAATACTATTTTACAAGTAACAAATTTAATTGTATTTTCTACAATAGCATAAAATGTTGAGTGAAGACTAGGGATTTTTGATACATTTTTCAAAACAGTTATATACATACATAAATAGCATACATACATATGTCATCCACTTGGGCACATTCTAAATGCATTAATGTAAAGTGTGCATAGTCTTTATTCCTAAGCCATAGGAAATGTTAAAGCCCAATATGCGCAAATACGGCGGAATGCTAATCTCAAACTATTGCAAGTTGTGCAAATTGCACATTTTCATCTTTTGAGTTTGATACGATAGATAGACGGTAGCGAAAATGCAAATTAATGCGCATTATTGCATTTAAACTGAATTTACCGACTCCAATATGGCAACACCGTCCATAATTTACACCTGTTTACAATATTTTGGTAATGAGTCGTATTCTTTAACAACGATTTTTTCTTAATTCTGCGCTTCAATGTATGCAACATGTTTGCCCAACTCTAAGCAAATAGGTGGAAGCGGGGCAAAACCGAAAACCGTTACTTATTTTTCGTGATTTTGCCAAGTGTGACGTCAGACACCTTAACCCTTTCGGTCCGAACGGGACTTATATGTCCCGGCAATGTTTGAAGATACCTACAATTTTGGTGGGACAAAATACTTTTATTTCACCCATTGCAACTATTAAACATATAAAATAATTTGTATTTCCGTTAGCGGCTTTCCGTACCGAAAGGGTTAACAATACAAAGCAAACAAATTCAGTGCATGGCTTGGTAATATTGTGATTTGTGACACTTAAACTAAACAAATTCATGAAAATTAGTTGCCGCGTGTTAAATTGTGAAAGCACAAATGAATTTAAAGCGTCCAAACGCAGTTTTTCTTTTATTTTTTATGCGAATGACGCTGCGGCAAGAAAATGTGTGTGTGTATCATTGCTTGTGCTTGGCAACTTCTATTGATTTCGCCTACTCCTTTTGTTTGTATATTCTCGGCGCATGACGTCGCAGCGAATTCGGAAGGCGCAATCTCTTATTATATCATTCTAGGTACAGCCCAAGGCGTATTTAGAGAAGGTGGTGTGATTACACTCGTTGATTTCCTCTTCTTCCATTAAAAAACGAACTGACGAAAAATTGTTGTGAATGCGCGACAAGCTAATGTTATCTATTTGTCATTAATTTCAGTCTTCTATTCTCTTTCCTTTGACAGTTCTAATTTAAAAAAAAAGTTTCTTGCTCGAATGCTACCACCTTGAATATATTCGCCTTGGTACAGCAGTAACCACGGCGAATCCATATATGGTGATGGCGATAGTACAAAAACAAAATTTAGTGTATTTGTTTTTTTTTTGCAATTTTCTGGTTTGAATGCCAAAATTTCAATCAGAATGTAAACGAACCACCAAGGTGACTGCCATCACCTTGTGTGAATTCGCCTTGTCAGCAATGAATTTTAAATAAATGCACCCACCTGTTTGCCGGGTAAAAATTTCAATGCTCATTGAAGCTCTCTTAAATGCGCATTAACCCCCTGTCATCTGCCTGCCCTATATGAAACAAAAGAGACTGGCACTTAGTATTAATGCGTTTACGAAGTGACCCGCACATACATACATACAGATATGTACATGAATCGAAAGAATTAGAAATGATTTAAAATGCAAAAACGATACACGTTTATTCTTAAGTACATTCCCTTTAGTGTTAACAAAATTTGTGAATTTCGAAAAAAGGTATATGTATGTAAATGCAGGCATTTGTTTATTGAGCGTTAAGTAGCTTTCGTTTAAATGCGTTGTGGAATGGAATTAGCGAAGAAGCTCGAAATGTTTAAATCAAAAGTTATGTATTATAGAATTTTAATATAATATAACCACACACACGCATACATATATTTAAGAATCTCAGCCTGCTCATACACATATACGTACATATAAAATATGTTTTTGAAAAATCTCGTATGTTTATTCTTTTATTTGATATACCACATGCACATTGTGTACCATTTTGTATCTTTGTATGTGTTTTTTTTTGCATATTTGTATATACTTTCGTATATATTTTATTGTTAACTAATTTTCTATTATCTGTAAATATATCGCAATAACTTAATGTGTGTACTGCATTGAGAAAGCACAATTTTGTTTTTTTCTGTTACTTATAGAACTTTAAGATTTTTAGCGTTGTAGATACTTTTGTATATCTCAAATATAGTTTAAAAATGGGTAAACCCATTTCGATACAGGTTCGTGCATGTTATTAAAAATATATGGATATCTGTGTGTAGTTACATACATACATATGTGCGTTAAGCATATTCCCAAATTATTTCGTATTTAAAAAATTTAAACACATTTTAGTTAATTTTAATTTTAAACAATTTATTCTTAATATGCGAATTATATGCAGACATTTGTATTTGTTATATTGCCCACATTAACCATATGTGTAAATTCTTATGTAATAATCTTATATATACATATGTTTTATAGGTCCATATATATAAATTGTTTTATAAATACAACAAAAACAATTAGTTTCAAATTAATTTTTAGTAAAATCTATTCTTTTCATTTATTTTAAATAGCTGGGTTTTGTTTTATAAGTTTTGGTTTTTGTTTTTTTAGCTATTGAACTAAAATAAGGCTTTCTTATAGTTGTTGAAGCAGCATAAACATTCCCATATAATAACGGGAAATGCTGCTGGAGTGACAGTGCTTGGCCGGATATAAATCCGCATCCTTCCGTTAATGTCGAACCAACTGCCGTGGGAATGAAAATATGAAACAACAACACTCTGTTGCACAAATTGATTTACTTTGCTTTTGTGGCAGCTTCTTACATTTTCGATGCATGCTGCCGTAGTGGCAGTCCTGGTTCGTTAGAAATCCGAATAATTCATACCGCTAGCTTAGGCAGGCTATCCCAATTTCTTAGAAGAGCATCTCTTCGGCGGTTCCTTTGTTGTGCTTCAACGCTCTGTGTAGTGCAGAGACGCATACATACATATATACATGCAAATGCCGCTTTGAATAAGCGGCGTGTTTAACATATTTTGGATTTCAGAAGGCGAGGGGAATGGAGAAAATTTCATAGTATTTTCGAGGTGAATGGATAAAATTTCATAGTATTTTCTTTTCTCGGAAGAAATTTTACCTGTCATACGCACTGGGGAAATGTTGCATATTTCACATGATCATAGAACAAGAAAAAATTAACCCTATTACATATAAATCAGTTGTTCGACTTTTTATATAAGTATACTGTTATAGGGAAATAAAGCTCATTGCATTGTTGAAAGTTGTATAAGTTTGATAAATACATCTTGAATATATTCGCGAATTCTCTGAATGTAGTTTCACTGAAAGCAACACTGATAGTATCTTCAGTGTCTTCAGTTAGTCACGTTTTCCATTCACACATTTTAAAAATCTAAACATACGAGGCCTCCATGCTTCCGGTTAAGAAGCTCAGTAAGATGATCAGCAAGCAATTGCTGGTGGGGTGCTACAGCAGAAATTAGCCCTGCAGGTACTTGCAAGAAGCCGAGCCACCTAGCAGGAGATTCAGGAGCTCCCGACCCCCGAATGCCGTCATCAGAACTCAACCACCACCCATTGCAGACGAAGAGCATCAGCAGTCTCGTAAGAACCGTGTAACTGTGGCTCAATTACGTTCTGGATATTGTAGCAAATTACACTCCTACTTATCCAGAATCGAACGCGACATACTCAATATTTGTCCGGTGTGTGAAGGTACCCCGCACGATACTAATCACCTGTTCACACGTCCTCTTAAACCCACTCACCTAAGACCCTTTTTCTTCCGTGTCCAACCCGTCGAAACAACATCTTTCCTGGGCCTACCGTTAGATGACGTAGATGATGACACCGCACTTGCAGGGTTTGATGAACTGCTACAACAACAACAATGCTAGCATCCGAGTTTCTGCTGGCGTTTGCAGTCTTCCTCCCTGGTAACTCTTAGTAGTGTGCCACGTGTTTGAGGAGTATTTTTCCTTAAGATAATCAGTAGGGTGGCGCTAGATGTTTTCTTAAACTCTATAATTATAAAGAAAGTCTACTTTATTTTTAAGACATGGATTTCCTTGTTTACCTCTGACGCAGAGGTACAACATTGTGACGCAGTGACGACATTTTCGATTTCTTCCAACTCGATTTCATTATCGGACGAAGTCAAGGATGAATTCACCAACTCACTTCCTGTTTTTTTTTTTTTGTAACAACATTTTCGCACAACTATTTCGACGAAATTTCGTATGTATTTGCGCATAAAAATTCAAATCCGCTTGACAACACTCCTTCTTATTTTTTTGTAGAGGATAGAAAACACTGCACAGAGAAAAGAATACGCAACTCTTTAAGTATGTTGAGAATAAACACGAAAATTTTACAACGCAGGGCAGGATAAATGCAACATTATTACTAGAAAAGAAAAGGGCAATAAATAACGCACAATACAATAATAATACCAACAATAGGCAACAACAGGGCCGTGGGGAGAGTATTCGGGCCCCGGGGGAAACTTGAGATGCGGTCCCCTTCAAATTTTTTTATTATCAAAATGCGTATTATGTTATAGTGATATAACATTTAAACATTGATAAAATTTTTGATAGAATTAATTATGAAATATTGATTAAAATTAATTTTAGAAAACTCTTCAGCAGATCTGAAATAAAAAACGCAGCTGAGAAAAATTAAAATTTTTTATTAATTTTGTGAGCCTTACAAATATTTGAAAATGACTGCCACGATGCTTAGAATTTTGCTTTTCTTGCTTTAGCTGAGGCAAAAGCTCTTATAATATCATCGAAGTCGAGTTTCCTTGCTAACTCAGATTCCAAATACAAAGTTGCCAATCCTGTTACTTGACTCTGAGTTGAACAAGAACGATGGTAGTCTTTGATCCTTGATAAAGCGCTGAACGATCTTTCGGCGCCGGCAACCGATACTGGCAGGGTGCAGAATATTCGCAAAGCAATGCAGATGTTCGGGAACAGAGTATCCAAGTTTTTAGCTGTGATGGCATTCAACAAGTCGAACGGATGCATACAACATTCCGAATTTCCAGTAAAATTCGCCTTATACACACTCTTTAAGGTACTTGACCACCTTATAAGTTTCAAAAAATTAAATTTTTTTTTTTACATTTTTTCAATCCTTATACTTTTAAAAATCATCACCTGAAACTGTTTTTTTAAATTCGAATTCTAACAAAGTGAAATCAGTGAAAATGTGCAGGCGCATCCTGCACTCATTACTTGCTGACTCAGCGGAAAGAAAATAGCAAGTTTTAACTTTAAACGCGTTTTTCCAGAAATTACTTTTTTTCGAATGGCGGACACTTTATCTCCGAAACTGCTTAGCCGATTTTAATGATTTTGGTCTTGTTTTATTTGTTAAGATGTTTTGTATGCCAATTTACCACATTTTGCAAAAAAAAAGTTAATAAAGTATTGCTTTTTAAGCATAACATTGTGAAAAACAGGGGTGTTTTCTTAACTTTTTTTCAAACATCCGCCATTTTTTTATTATTTTTTTTTTTTTGTCAGTTTGTGGTAAATTCTCACGCAAGGAACCTTCCTTTTGAAAACTTTGTTTCTCTCTTTTGTTTTAGAATTACCATTTCTAAGATTAACTGTCCGCCGCAAGACATGATTTTCTTCAGGCCTCGACTTTGGCGCCTCCTGGATATATGTTAAAAAAAGAAATTTTAATAAATCAATTTTTTTTTGTATTATATAAGCTCTAAATAAAAATTAAAAAAAAAAATTTATTTTAATAATATATATTATACAGAACATGAAAAAAAAATTATTGAATATGTTGTACTTTTTAGCTTTCCAAGGTGGTCAAGTACCTTAAGTGACACATCTCAATAATATACACTTTTGTATCACCATATTATAATATATTTATTCTTCGTAATTTGTGATCATAACATTCGATATGGTGACACCAAAAAAAGTCTGTGACGGAACTCTGGTAGAAGTATTATTTACTATATTTTTTCAAGCTGGAAATTTCTTGGAATTACCCTCGACTCCGGGCCCCTCTGAAAACTCCGGGCCCGGGGGAAAAAGTACCCTTTCTTTTTATATTCATTTTAATTTTAATCCATGAAGCTAATATATATTTCTACGTAAACCACCTTGCATGTTCTCTCACTTACTTTTTAAAGCTTAAAATATTTTTTTGGCTTTCAATCGAATACTCCCTCTTTTGATATCAATGGAAAGATTTTCAAATGCATTCAAATCTGGCGGTTTTGGGGGCTATTCCGTCTAATTAACTCCATTTGCTTTGAACTACTTCTGTGCATTCTAGCTAATATGCTTGGGATCTGCGTCTTGCTGCGTTGTTCAAATCAGCGACATTTCTTGCCGAGCATACAGAAGCATATATAGAGTCAAATCACGTCAAGTTGGCCCCGAATTTTCCATCAAATTCCCGATTTTAAAATCAAATACATTTTTGGATAGAGAATTTGTCACATAATAATTGCTGTGAATAGTTTTTTTTTTATTTCGCTTTTATTAACAATTGAATTTTTTTGCATGATATTCTTGTAAAATCAATATCTCAGAAACTACAATTGATAATTTGATGAAATTTATTTCGGTTACCGAAAAATGTTTACTCTACCGATTTAACGCTCAAAGACTGTGTATTTGTTGAAACAATAATTTTTAACAATAATTGTTATGAAAAATCGCAATTATTTTTGCGTTCTTCACGCGCTAAATGGACAATATTACAGTCAGATTAAGCGCACAATGCTCACCTTTAATAATCTGTAAAAAAAACTTTTTCATCCAATCCGTTCTGAAGATATCGAATTTTTTGTCAAACTCTGTAAAGTTTAGTCTGGTGCAACGCGACGCGCTTCGCAGTTGGCCTTGCATTGTCCCTTGGGATCATACACTAAAACGTATAGCACTTAAAACAGACATACAAAAGGATTAAGGATTCAAAAATGAGATGTTTCATTACTAGAATTTTTATTACATACATCCATATCTACATGAAAACATACAAAATTTAATTAGTAATAATAGTCTCGAAACAAGATGTGTGCTCGGAGAAGATTTTACTTCGAATCTTTTTGTTACTTGCAGGTTCGAAGTGATGAAATTGCCGCGTTTTTTTTCGGTGACGTACTATAAGACATGCGTGTTAAGAGCATAAACTTAAGCGTTTTGTGAATTTAAACATTTGGACGAATACCCTATTACCGTAGAGAGAGAGGTGTTATTATTTTGACAGCAGTTGTATGCACATATGTGCATGTAACGTGTGTAAGTTAAACTCTTTACTCTGGGAAAGAATAAAAAAATATTTTTTTGGGGAGCTATGCTCCTTTATTGAGTTGCTATTAACAAACTGAACTTTTTAATTATTTCTACCCCACTTATATTATATCTAAATGTAGCCGCTGCCGCTCGATACTCTGCTGCTCTTGCTGTTCCCACAGGCGGAGTTGGTTACTTCAACGTGACCGAATATTTCAGAATGTGGGAATTGCACCTTTAGGTGCAATACGTTGGCTTTGCGTAAGGGTGTCTTATGTCCAGACGTATCGTCAGCAGTTTTTGCAAAAGCGCGATCAATATGGTAGTATTTGATACTTAGCTCTGCACGCGCTGCAACGTCAGTGATTTTGTTTGTTTGTTTGGTTAGCGTGTAGATTTGTATAGTATGTATATGCATATGTAACATGTGTATTTTATGTACTTACATAAATACAGTTAAACTTCCATAACTCGAACTTCTCCAACTAAATTTTTTATAATTCGATCTAAACCGTGTGACAATAGCGTCTAAAGAGCAATAAACGCAAATTTTTAGTCTCATAACTCGAAATAAATTTTGTAAGTATTTGTGGAAATACTTCTGTATAGCGAATAGTTTTCTCTCCTTTGTGTAACAATCCAATGATGATGCAACATAGGGTGTTTTTTTAGCAATGAGAATTGATTTTGATAACTATGGTTTGACGGCAGCAACTTTTCAAAATTGTATTTCCACAACTTTATTGTGAAATTATACGAGGGGTGCCTTTTCCTATTTCGGGATTAGAGAACAAAAACAAATTTTAATCATCGAAAATCACTTTATTGTTTTTCAAAATATTCTCCATGAAGATCTATACACTTTTGCATGCGTTTGAACCAATTGTCGAAGCACTTTTGCCACTCTAAATGAGGTACCTCCAAAACATGCATTCTGAATGCCGCAACCGCTTCTTCAGGTGTCGAAAAACGTTGACCTCTCAGTTTGGTTTTCACGTACGGGAATAAAAAAGAAGTCATTCGGTGCCAAGTCAGAACTATACGGCGGATGACCCATTAATTCGATGTTTTGGGTGCTCAAAAATGCAGTTGTTTGAGCCAATGTGTGAGAGCACGCATTGTCCTGGTGAAGAGTGATCCGTCTTTGGCGATTGGTTTTCCTAATTTCTTGGAAGACAACTGGCAAACAAATGGTTGTGTACCACTCAGAATTTACTGTTCTGCGTTGTTCTAGTGGTACGATTGCGACATGTCCAGTTTTTCCGAAAAAACAGGCGACCATTTGCTTGGAAGTGCTTCGTGCGCGAATAACTTTTGTTGGATTTGGCTCATCTTGAAACTCCCATACAGTCGACTGCTGTTTACTTTCGGGCCCATACGCATAAATCCATGATTCATGACGTGTCACGATGTCATAGACGTGTTTCGAAGCCCCACGATCGTATTTTTTGAGCATTTCCTTCGACCAATCGACACGAGCCTGTTTTTGAGCGATTGACAAATTGTGTGGGATCCAACGCGAACAAATTTTTTTGACATTTAAATGTTTATGTAATATTGAATGTATGCTGGTCCCACTAATGCCTAAGATTGTCTCAATCTCACGGCAGGTCACATGACGATCTGGCAATATCAGTTCGCGCACAGCATCAATAGTTTTCGGAACAACAACTGATTTTGGACGACCTTCACGAAATTCTTCTTGGAGTGAACTACGACCCCGATTGAATTTACCATACCATCGATAAACACTGGTCCGTGATGGAGCTTCATCGCCAAAAAATGAATTAAGTTCATCCATGCAATGTTGCTGAGTTAATCCACGTCGAAAGTTGTAAAAAATGTTCACGATTTAATTCCATTTTTGGACCGAGATGAATCTTTTAAGTTACTGTAAGCAACACAAATAGCACTGGTATTTCAAAACGTTCTGAGTACGTAAAAGCCAAAAAATGTCAAACTTTGCGATACAGCTGTCAGTTGCCAGATTGCAACACCAGGGTTGCCAGATCGCGAAATATAAAAGGCACCCCTCGTATTACTTGAAAAAAATAAATCTCGCGAAATTCATAGAGCGAAGTGTTAGAAAGGATCTTGGCTTAGGTTAGGTTGGGTTATAGTGGTAGTCGGCCTGTACGACCTACTCACGTTCACACGACAGTCGAAGACCAAGAACTGTCCGACCAAGAACTGTCACTTCAGCAGCATTCCTCGCATATGCACGGGGAATGTTTATGCTGCTACAACAATAACAACAACAGCCAACTCACTTAAACCTTAGAGGTCCTTTGTGAAACCAGTGCGCGACACAAGAACCTTATTTATTATTCTTTGTGGATCCTGATCGAATGAACCATGTATTTCGTAGCCACGGCAGACATGTGCCGAATATCATATTCTAAAAAATAAATACCATGAAATTAACTACCAGGTTATGATAAAAAATATCATTCGAATAATATTTCTGATTTGTATTATCATTTAAAGTTTTCAAGCTTTTAAAAAAACACCCGATAGATTGCTTCAGGAGTTTTTTTTTAGTTTTTTCTTCATTTTATTTTACACTTGTTTTCTATATTTGCAAACGAATAACACTGCCACTGATGATCGCTATAAGGCTTTCAACTAATAAGAATCTCTTTTTACTG
The DNA here is from genome assembly GCF_027943255.1 of Anastrepha obliqua. Classification (NCBI taxonomy): domain Eukaryota; kingdom Metazoa; phylum Arthropoda; class Insecta; order Diptera; family Tephritidae; genus Anastrepha; species Anastrepha obliqua. The sequence continues at coordinate 125,905,222 of NC_072894.1, forward strand.
AAAACATCAAAGGGAAAGTAGGTTTTCAATCACTAATTTCCGATTATTACGTGGAATGAACTTGACCACGAATTAATAAATATGTTCGTTATTTAAAATCTATCTTTCTTTAATTCGAAGTCTCACATTTTCATTGAGTTCGAGCTATGGAAATTTGATTGTATATTTAATTTATTTTTATTAACTTACGCCTGAGTTTCTAACCTCGTTTATCATATAATTTGATTTTACTAATATTCAAGCGCATTTATATATTTTGCAATTGATTAAGAGAGCAAATGAATATGAAACAAGTCAGCACAAAAACAGCTAAACAAATGCATAAATGCAGTGGGGTGCATAGAGATACGATCACGAGATAATAGACTCAAAATAAATTTATAAAAATACGTTGATATACTGATAGCAGTTTTAAAAAAGATTTTTTAACATATTTTATCATAAATCAATAATATTGTGCATTTGCAATTTTTAACAGACTATTTACAAAAACGAAATAATAAAAATAAATAACTGCAATACAAGCACGTGTACACACATACACACTTGCATACATACCTACATATACATACAAAAGGGCATAGGTGATATCCGTATATACATACGCACATACTTATATATATGTATGTATGTGTATGCCGCACACGTATCTCAATTAAAATTGCATTTTGCTAACCCCAATAAATGGGTCAACTCGTGCGAGAAAGGAGCATGGCAGATACTTACATATAAATGAACGAATATTGAATGCATTTGTAGTACTTTATTGTAAATAGATAAGCTTTTTATAATGTTTCTATAACCATAAACATACACACATTTGTAGTGCATATGTACACGACAATGCAAAGGAATCTATCTACCAATACATACATAAAGCTATCAAAGTATGAAACTATTACTTATACATGCACAATTCAAGTAGGATGTATTATGTTGAAAAATACTAAATAATTAGCATTAATAATTTTAGCATAAATCAGAGCCTTGGGCTAATATAATATCTGAGTTCGAATTTACTAGTTTATGAGCTTCTTAGGTGACATTAATATAAATTTTTTTTGTGTTTTTTCAAAATCGTTTTGAAACGTTATAAAATCGTTTTAAAACAAATCTATGAAATATTATATATGTTTTTACAACAATGGTATTACATTTTGATTTTCTTTCATAATTTTTTTGTGTAGTGAATAATATAATGCATATCTGCTTTGAAAAGTAAAATTAAGAAAACACGTAAAACCTAATTTAATATTAATTACAGGTTAGTGCTAAGGCCTTAAATTAGAATAGCCTTTTAAATGATATTCATAGTTTTATACTTGCATTAATTTTGTTACAAGAAATATAATTTGTTAAAAAATATTTGCTGCATTATGAACCTTTACATTAATCATTAATCGAAAGCAAGTCCTTATAATCTCAATCAAAGCGCAGTGACTATAAATATTAAAATACATAACTCTTGAAATCATAGAAATCTTGTATGCCTTTGATTATAACACAGACAAGAATTTTTTTTTTTCATAGGGTGGTTGCACATTTCTTGCATGGGTTTCGCTAGGCATTTGAATCCTTGCTTATGTACCTACCAATGTTGCTGTTGTTGTTGTAGCAGTGTACATAGTCCGGTAAACTAGCACTGCCTAGTGTACCGTACCTCAAACAAACAGTCAGCGCACTCGCGTATCGTCACCCACTTCACTGTTAAAAGTTATGATTTCAAGGTTGTAAGAGACTTCGTTTATCTAGAAGCCAGCATTAACACCAATAATAATGCCAGCCTTTAAATCCAACGGAGAATCTCTCTTGCTTACAAGTGCTACGGTGAACTAAGCAGGCAATTGAGTAGTAAAGTGCTCTCTCGACGAATAAAACCAACACTATATAAAGCTCTCATCATGCCCGCCCTAACCTATGGCGCAAAAGATTGGACGATGACAAGAGGAAGAGGAAGGCCTCCTCTGCGTTGGAAAGATCCAACTGGCGCCGATTAGCACGAGAAAGAAACGACTGGCGCGCTTTGTTAAACTCGGCCAAAATCACATAAGCAGTTATCGCGCCAATCAAGAAGTAGAAGAAGATATATGCACGTGCATATAACCTCACTTACTTTCTTACATTCTTATAGATCAAAACGAACTCGAAGAGCGAGATAGTGAAAACTTGTTAATTATTGTTGGTTATTTATTTAATTTTATGTTATGTGGAAATCAAAACTCTTGTTTTAATAGGTAGTAAAAGAGTTAATGAGATCGATGGCTACACACTAAAAGGTCGAACTAGGTACATACTCGGAGACCCCTGCAATCCTCTTCTTTTGCCTTTGTTAGAACGCTAATTTGGCATATTGAAAAAATGCGTTTTCTTTTAATTTAACTTCTATGGTGCTGCTTTTTGCATCCGTAGCTGTTTGCTAGATAAGCGCCACCCAGCTTGGGTAATGGGCTCTTTTAAACACTTCAAATCGCAAATGGCATCATACCTGCACAGAAATCTGCGGAGGTGTCGTGTCGTTGGCTAACCTCTACCATATATGTGCAAGCTGCATAGCCAGGCGTTATAGGTATACCAAAGTTGTGGAGAGCTATGAGGGTTGCTTCATGCCCTTGTGAAAATGATTGACCTGCACATACCTGCAGTGGACACCTTGTTCGACATTAAGGCACTTTTAATAATGTCTTCCCGGAGGCAAACACTAATTCTGAATAAATTGCAGTTGGAACCCACCTTATCAAGTTTATCTATAGGTGAGTAGGGGCATTCCGCAAGGCGGTGTTTTCTTACTATTTTTCTGGGTTGTCGGAGAGGGGTTGGTGAGAACTGGCTGCCGGAAGATTGGTTAACTAAGAGCTCGCACTATTCATGAGGAAATATCTATAAAATACTCAGAACTGAGCTCCTCTCAATAAGCAGCGCTCCGTTAGTGCTTTCTGACAAGGTGAAGGTAGGTCTAATCCACGGTTTTGTGATCCTCTTAATTACCTATGGCCTGCTATTGGAAGGCCACGAGATGATTCTGGCCACGAGTAGATCGGAGGCGCCTGAGCAAGCTTCTAAGGTTAGCAAAACTTCAGCTCTCGAATTTTGTGGGTGCCCTTATTTGATATTGTTCGCGAGGTATGCATGCCTTCAGACCCAACATTACTTCGAGTCTTTTTTGTGTCAGCTGTATGGTGGATAAAGTGGACTCATATCAGCACCTCATTAGCTACCCTGCTTTCGGTGGGCTAATATTTAGCTATCTTGGTTCTCACTTCTATGCTACGCCTCCTGGTATAAAAAGTATTGATAACAGCCACTTGATGAGCTCCATCAGCAGCATGAAGCGATTAACACAACCGTATTTCAGTCATCGTTCGGTCGTCATGCAACGCAGATGTTATCACTCAGCAGAGTGAAGAAATGTTCTCTCCATAATTTATCATGCCTCTAGATGTCATTCACCAAGTCATCGAACTTATTCTTCCAAGAAATTATTTTTCACGCAACTTTACCTACTTGGCGGAAGTGTAAATGTAAGAAAACTTATTTAAATGTCAAAATTCAACTCTTGGGTTTAGAGAATAATATTATCTGGACAACTGAATAACCACTTGAAAATATGCGAGTGCAAAGGTAATTAAAATACCCTTATTTTTTTATATTAATTTTTTAACCAACGAAACCGCTATCGTTTTTCAAAGCGATGATGATTATATATACACATGCCCCACAAAGACTGCGTTCACCCGAATAGCCTTCTTAAATTTATTAAAAACAAAATAGAATATTTTGATTAAATTGAAATCTTTACAATTTGTTTATTCACTACATTCCCAGCTCTTAAGGGCAAAAAAAAAAACAAGATTCCTCACTTCACTTTTTAGATAACGGGAAAATAATTTCAGCAGCATGTAAATGTGGCACCAAAAAGTCTGCGTTCAGCCTGTTTATTTTAATGATACCGTTAATTTTAAGATATTTTTCCTTGTTTATATTAATTTTTGATTGCGCATTACTTCGACTGAATGTTAACAAAGCTTAGTTGAACTTTTTATTTATTACTGGAGATAATTAAAGAACATGGAATGAAAGGGAAAAGAAATAAGCGTTTCTGAGAGGAAAATAATTATAAAAATTTCCACAATCCACACGGAAAAAGTTTCCGAAATATTGGAAAATCTATTGGGAGAACGTATTCCTCTATTCAGCGAGTTGTAACAAATTTTCGGCAAACTGGAATTTTTACATCTAAGCCCAGCTCAGGGCGTCCCTAAAAATTATCGACCCGGGAGGAGCTTTCTATAATCAACTTGGCAAAGGTTAACCCCCGGATTACATCCTCAAAATTAGTTGAAAACATAAATCAAACATTTAAAAAAAGTATATATTTAGTAAAAAAAGTATAAAGTTTTACGTCAAGCTGGATACCATGGTAGAGTCGCCCGAAGAAAGCCTTTCATTTCTCTTGTGAACAGACGAAAACGCATTCAGTTTGCTAATGAGTACATAAATAAGCCTCCCGAGTTCTGGAAAAAAGTAATATTTTCAGACGAAAGTAAATTTTGTAGGTATATTCGGAATAAGAGGCCGTCAAATTGTTTGGCGAAAACCTGGAACTGTTCTTGAAAAGCAAAATCTTGTTGGCACGGTTAAGCACGGAGGTGGCGGGGTTATGGTTTGGTGCTGCATGGCAGCAAATGGGGTGGGTCAGTTAGAATTTATTGATTCGACGATGGATAATTGGGGATACTTGAACATACTAAAACGGAATTTAAAGCAAAGTGCAGAAAATCTCGGCTTATTAAGATAACGACCCGAAGCACACAGCCGAGATCGTTAAACTTTGGCTCTTGTACAACGCCCCAAAACAGCTTAAAACACCGCCACAGTCCCCAGATCTTAACCCCATCAAGCATCTGTGGGATCTATTATAAAAAAGAATAGGTCAGCAAGTGATTACTAGTAAATAGGTTTTACGGAGTGTCTTGCAGGCAGAATGGAGGAAGATAACAGCAGAGGAAACAGAGAAACTAGTAAGTTCAATGTCAAATAGGCTGAGTGAAGTCCTGAAGCAACGTGGATATCCAACTAAATATTATATTTAATTTTTGCATATAGCATATCATGTTTTTGTATTAGACTTTAAGACTGAACGCAGACTTTATGGTCGCTTTATTTACTTGTTACAGCCATTATTCACCGATATCTAAAAACTTATGTGAGGAATCTTCAAATTTATTTTGGTTTTTGAAACTTAAACATATAATAAACATATAAATATATACAAATTTATAAAAATTATAAAATCAGGTTGTGTGTTTCATTCACTAAAAAGTTATTGTAGGTGAACGCAGACTTTGTGGGGCATGTCTATATTCGATTTGGATGGAGAAGCTATTGGAGCACAAATTTCTTATTAAGAAGAGCTATATACTCCTATACCGAAGACCTATGAGAGCAGGTCTCATGGCATATAACAAACCTAGTAGCTCGAACGCAAAACGTGCTAGAAAAGAGTCATCCAAGAAGAAGTAGGAGCGACAGCAGAACTTTTTCAATTGGGTTTTGGCGCTGATTTGATGTACTTCATAGTTCAACAATGAAATATGTTACACAGTAAGCACGTCAAATAAACATACATACTCTATGATCAAAAAGTACCGGGAATGTTTAATTTAAACGAACCGCGCACGTGGGAACCGGCCCATATTTTTTTTGTTATGTTGGTAGGACTGTAAGACACACATCTGTCACTTTTTAGCGCCATTGGCGAATCTGCTTTATCAAGAACAAGGCATACGGGTACTATAAAGGCTTTAAAAGTGGTCGTACAGTGGTGGAAGATTTGCCTCGTTCCGAAAGTCCTCGAAAATGAAAGTGAAGTGAAAACGTGCTTGAAAATCGTCATACCAGCTTAAGAGAGATTTTTAGTGAACTTGGCATTTCATATGGAACGACACAACACATTGTTGTTGATGTTTTGGGTATGAGACGCGTTACAGCCCGGCTCGTTCCGACGGACCTGAATTTCGTGCAAAAGCACATATGTATGTACATAGAGTTGGGTATTTCCCGAGAAAATCCCAATCTCGAGAATCGGGATTTCCCGAAATAACGAAAATTTCAATTCTCGAGATGCGGGATTTCCCGAAAATAATTTTTGAGATTTCTCGAGAATTCTCGAAAATTCGGGAAAAATTCCAAAAAATTTAAAAAAAAATCTAAAACCAGTGTAAGACAATGAATTTTATAAAATATTATTTTTATTAAAGTATAAATTACATAAAAAAATATTTGAAAATATTACTATTTCAATTATTCCAAACAAAAAAGTGAAACAAAAATAATTACAAAAAAATTCAAAACAAAAATAATTCAAGATTATACTTATTAAAATAGGGGAAAAAAGTGATTGTAAACATTATTTCCCAAAATGATGTTTTAAAAAACACAGACTGTCAATGGCTTCGTCTGACGATCGCGTACGCTTTTTGGACACAAAATTACCCGCTGTAGAAAAATTCCTCTCATTTTGAGTCGATGTAGGCTTAACAGTGTTAAAAGCCCCGATCAGTCTTTCAACATTTTGTGTTTTCTCTCCAGTTTTTTCATATAGTTTTAGCTCGTTTCTAAGCGACGAAAACATCTGGTTCGCCGCATGTTGCGCAATGTTTGCTTTCGGTTTTGAGCATTGCTGAACGTACTTTTCAAGCTGTTTCGCCATATCTTCTTCATCGAAGTTGTTGGTTGCAAATACGTCATCATCGTCAGAACTAGACACTGCTTAGTCTTCTTGAATGCTCGTAGAAAATAGACGAACCAAGTAGTTTTCGGCTTCTTTTATCAATTCTGTTTTAGAACCGGTGTGGAAAAATTCAGATTTGTCACTAGAGCTGTTAACTGGATCGTGTAAATATTTAAAGGCCGATAACAAACGGCTAGATCTACGAGCTGTTAAGTTTTTTTTTAGGCTGGATAAGAATTCATTGCCCAATTCGGTGTGCTGATTCTCCAATTTTGTGAACAAAAATCTGAGAATAGAATCCGCAGCAAGTAAGTTCACATTTTGGCGACTAAGTGCTTCTACAGCAACACGTATAGGTTTAAGAGCATTTATGATATCCTCGCAATACTTTTCTTCTGCGTCAGTAGTGGCCATAAAATTTAAATTAAGAGTGTCGAGCGCCTTACGAACATGCTTGCTGATGCAAATGTATCTGGCCAGCATAGTTTCCAGGCTATTCTAACGTGTTTTGCAATCCAACAGCAAGAAAAGCTCTTTCTTCTCGACCTCTTTAACATAATCCTGCAAATGGCATTCCGTACAGGCGAGTTCTTGAATTTCAAAACTATCTTGCGAACCTTTTTTACGATTTCAAATGCAGACTTTATAGTGACCGTCTTGTCAGCAACAAATACGATATTGTCGTCCTCGTCATCGGAAGCGCTTTCCGCATTAATGTCGGAAAATGAAGTACTGGCTGCATTGTTTTCATTTTCATCGGAATGAAATGTATGCCGTGATTGTAGCAAATCTGTTGATGCGCTGGTGATAGTCTCCCAAATTTGATCATGACACTGGCACCATCACTTGTAATAGCCGCGATGTGGGACTGTAATTTTATATTGAAGTCTGAAAGCTTTGCATTTACGAGCTCATATACTTTTTCAGCGGGACATGATTCCTGAATGCGAACCAGGCCAAGGTTGTCAGATTGTCCATCGTCATAATATATATGGATGTTCATGTAACGTCGGTTTCGCACGCTTGTCCACTCGTCGATGCTCAAGCTGAACTTACGCTGTGCAGATTTAAAATTTTCAATTTTGATCTTCAAATCGCTTTTTATTTTCGTGCAGTACTTCATAACCAAACCCAAAACAGCTTTGTGACACTTTGGAAGATGAAATCCTAAGCGGCTGATACTATTACGAATGAACTCACTTTTTGTTATCGTGTTTATTGGAATTCCATCTTTTGCAGCCAATTTTGCAACAATTTGTTCAAGCGATTCAGGCGAGGAAGAAGTATTGAAAAAGTTGTGAAGAGTTCGGGTCTTCTTGGCTGGTGGCTGTTCTTTTGGAGCCTCATGTTCCCTTCGCTTCATGTTGTGTATCCTCTCCATGTGACGGTGAAGTCCAGATGTTGACGATGACTAGCATTTAATGATTTTATTGCATTTCAAACATGTTGCTTCGTCGTCAAATCGCTTGAAAAGCTGCCACACTTGGTCGTATTCGTATTCTGAACTCATGATTTTTAATGCTAAAAATTCAAAATTTGTTTTAAATTTTGTTTTTTAAAGGAAGTAACTAACCGGTACTCACAGTCAACGATACGTCGATTCAAAACTTAAAAATAAGTAATATTTGGACCACAAAATATTTTATTATACGGTGTATAATTTATACTTAATCAGGTACCACAAAATGAAATGCACCCGCTCACTACAAAAAATAAATTTACAAACGTCGTCTGTGCAGTCTGCGAACAAATTGAAATTGCTTGACTATTTTCAAAGCATTTCTAATTGCTTAAGGGGTTATATACCTTGTGTTTTTCAAAAAAATCAAACTAAATTTTATTTCTTTATCGTAAAGTACAATCCCTTGAGAACATTTTCCAAAAATTTCATAGAGATCTGAGCAATAGATCGAAAGTTACAGCGTTTTAAATTGTGCGTCGTCACGTCCTGAGCGTACGGCCTCATGCGGCGCTTGAAACTTTAAACGCGATTATCTCAAAAACGTGTTTTTCCAAAAATGCTTTTGCGGTGGACGCGATTGCAAAAAAAGTATTCAACCGATTTTTATAATTTTTTTTTAAATTGTTCGTAATTGATGTCGCCTCTTAGTGAACGATCAACTTTTTATGTATAAATTTTTATTTTACAGATATGAATTTTTTAATGCCAATTTTAGGACTGTAGAAGTGGAGTTTTTTAAAAACATGTTCCTATTTTCACAAAAATCAAAATATTTAATATATTGATCGTTCACTAAGAAGATATAACCCTATACTAATGAAATCTTTTCGATTTTTTGATTTCAGTTGACTTGGTGGACTTGAATCGCGTCCACCGCAAGCCTCTTCCAAAAAAAGGGTCTTGGGGGAAAACGCCATAACTCCGCCATTTTTAAATATTTTTACACAAACAAAGCCTTTTTTTTCTTTAAACATTGTAATATCCAATAATAAAAACTTTTATACAATAAAATTATTGCTACATATCTTTAAAAAAAACCCAACTTTCGCTAATTTCACCGGACCACAAGGTATATAACCCCTTAACTGCTGCTACATATAAGAAACACATAAAACTAAACTTCATTAGCTTGATGTTACAGTGCATTCCCTCGACATAGCATAGCAACGCATCTAGCATTTACTCTGTAGTCACCCTAAAACAAAAAAAGCAAACAAACAAACAAATGGAACAGTTATACTGTTGTGGCTTTTCGCATAGCAATTGAAACTATGGTGTGAATTGTATGTGATTCTGCGAAACAGTATGTAGTGTGCGATTCTTTGTAACATAATGGCCGTTACAGTTTGGTGTCCAGGTATTAATCATATGTATGTGTATTCTTTTACTTTTGAAAGAATTGTTTTTTCTCTTTATATTTGACAACAAAAATTAAAAAAAAAATGGATTTCTCGAGAAATCTTGAAACATTCTCGAGATTCGGGATTTCTCGAAATGCTAAAAATTTCAATTCTCGAGATTCGGGATGGAAAAATATCGAGAATTTCTCGAAAATTCCCGTCGGGAAATTCCCGAAACCCAACTCTAGTTATACAGTAACAGAGCTAGAGTCCGACCGATTAATCGGCATCAGCACCAACCAAAGAATCGGCTTCGGCCGTTTTAGACCGATTCTATAACTAACTCTATGGATAGCTAAAAAGTCGTACTAGTTTTTAAAATAATTTTCAGTATAGTTTCTATACAATTTTTTTTAATGCTGTGCGCTAGGAAGCACTTAGTGAAAAACTTTATAGTCAAAATTTTATCAAGCAGTAAATTTTTGTCTTTAGGTCTTGGTTCCAACTTTATTGATGATTTTTATTAATTAACATACATACAGTTAGTAACAGAAGTAAGTATACACCGGACACGTTTTCAATTTTCCCCCAATCGATTCCTTCAAACCTAGGTGCATGAATGAAATACAACAATCATATTTAATCCAAATAATGACAAAATTTTAAAAAGGAACAAATTTAAAGCTTTTAATATATTATTAAACTTTATAAAAATTCATGTCTCAAAAGTAAGTATACAGTTCATCATATTATTAATTTGTGATATCAAAAACATAATTAAATCAAAGCCTAGTATTTGCTAGGTTAACTATTAGACTTTACAATCGCTTTAAGTCGTGATGGCATTGATTTAACCAAGTTTTCAGTTAGAGCTGGTGGTATTTTATTCCATTCCTCTTGAAGGACGTTTTTCAGTTGTTCCTTATTTCTAATCGGATGTTTACGTATTTGCCGCTTTAAATACTCGTATTCGTATAAATGTTCGATTGGGTTGGTATTCGGGGGACTGTGGCTGTGTTTTCAGCTGTTTTCGCACATTGTATAACACCCACTCTCGTACAATGTTGGATGTGTGCTTCGGGTCATTATCCTGCTGGAAGATAAACGTTCCTCCAAAGCCTAATTTCGTAGCGCTAACTTTTAAATTATTTTTCAAAATATTTAAATACCCATATCGGCTCATAATATTTTCGATAAATACCAAACCATAACAGAGCCCCCAACATGCTTCATGCTTCGGTCATATAATAATGAAGTTAAACGCGTCTTCTTCTGTCAAAGAACTTTATTTCACTCTGCTTTTTACAAAAACTCTTCTTATCTTAAAGCTTAACTACAATAATATTTTACATTTAATGAGAATGGGAGAAAGTAAAGCTAGCAATGAATGTAGGAATGCATGTTGTGTGTATGTTGAGTGCGTGAGTAAGCGTGTGGGTGTAGAGTGTGAGAAAGTATGTTGTTGGTTTACATAAGAGTTAGCATAAGTAATTAAATATAAGAGTAAGATTAAGTTAGAATTAAGAGTAGGTATAATATAGGAATAGGGTGATCATGTAACTAATTATAGTAGTATGTAACATTATAATATAACTATATTGTTTGGATCCAATTCCGCATTAACTTGTCTCCAAACTTTTTCACGGCCATCAGATCCACATATAATGAACTTACACTCATCAGAAAATATGACTTGGTTCCAAAACGTTTGGTCATATTTTTCATGATCTTTGGCGAATGAAATACGTTTACTCCAATTGGCACTACTCACGAAGTTTTGGTGCTAGTTTGGTGCTAAATTGTTTTCCAGGCTCATTTTCAACGTCAGATTTCAATTTGGCGCTTGTCCTGATTTTCGGTTCGTCTCAGCTTTTTTCTCTGGGACTTAAGAGCGGCGGACGCCCACAACGCTCTTTATTAGTGGTGCTTCCCGCACTTTTATATTTATTAACAATCTTTTGAACTGTAGCAAAACTCCTGTCTATCAAACGACCGATTTCTCGCAATGATTTATGTTCCTTGTGATATTTTATAATCAGTTTTTTTAAATCATCAGAAAGCTCTTTCCCTCTTGGTGCCATTACTAAAAATATCGCAAAAATTAATACAAAACGTACTTCCCTAAATTTTTATACTCACTTTAATTATTTCCTTTTAACAGTTTTAACTTTTTTAATCAATGCGTAAAAATAATTGTTATGCTAACTGAACAATCGTTTGCTGTATACTTACTTTTCTGACATAAATTTGGCTGGCTTCAAAGACAAAGCAAAGCGTGGATAACGGTACCTAAAATTTACAGCTAAATTAAGGCGCCTATGAAAGCTTATCCCAGTACACAATTACCATGTGTAAAATATTTTGATTACATATTAAGGAAAGCGTTAGCGTCAAAAAATTCCATAAACCAGGCTCCTGTATATTTATTTATGTTACTAACAGTACATATCCTTTAACTAAAAACAAAAAAAAATCGGATACTTGAACTAACATTTGTAAAAAGTGAACTTACAAGCAAAAAAATATTTTTTTAAATTATCTTTAAAATCGAGTATCTCGAGAACTGTTAGTTTTTGGATATCATATCATACAACCAAATTAAGTGATATAAGTTTTTTTTAATAAATGCATGTACATATGTATTTAAGTATGTACATAAATAGTCATCATATTGTAGTCATCAAAGAAATTACTGAAAATTATCACTCTCAGCCGTTAAAATTTAAAGCATAATCGCCTCGCTCATTGAAAAAAATTCTTATTTAAGCTGATGGCAAATATGCCATAGTGTGAGTGTGTTGGAAATTAAAAGGCTAATTACCTGACCGTGACCGTGTAAAACTGTAGTCAGCTACACAGCAAGGCGTGCCAGGTTAGTCAAATGTTAATTCTTTAGAATTATGCTCGACCAAAACAGGCTCGGCTGAAAGAAAAAGTAACTAACCTCAGCAGGCACAAATTGAAAGAACCTTTAACTACGGTAATCTTTACCAAACTATTTATCTAAGACATTCAAGAAACATTTGCCTGAACCGATGCATATTTTACAAAAATTTGTATGCATTGTATGTATAAATAGAAAAAGTTGTTTTTGTTACGAAAATTTTGCAAAATATGTTCTTCTACGTGTAAATGGTCGTGTATTTAAACCAAAGGACTATTTAAAATGCCTAGGTTAATACCTTGACTAAAAACGAATATATATGTGTGTATGTGTGTGTGTACATCGCTCTGTATAATGTGCGCAGTAAAATATGTGCATGCATACATACATAAGTGAAAACAAACATGCAAAATGCACGAGATCCCCGCGTGTGCTGGCTATATTACAGTATGTTGATGTACATATGTACATACAAATATATGTATTATTACATTTGTATTACATTAAACTATAATATTTGCCATGCTTTCAAAATGTTGCATTTTATTTCCTGCTTTTTTGTTATTGTATAAAACAAAAAATTGTAAAATATTCTTATAAAACTAATCTTTCTAGTTTAGGGCTATGGCCGACGGATTTCGACAATATTTTTTTCGTAACAAACTAATACAATAAAAATTAAATTAAATAGTTTCGGTACATTTATTTTTATCCGCATCTGGCATCATATGAGAAATCTAAGATGCGAAAGGTAAACAAAATAAACAACTGGATAATTATTGTATCTATGCCCAAAATTCGCATCTCAGCTGGATAGTCAGACATAGTTACCAGACTCCTAAAATCACTTAAATATCTAAGCGTTCGTTTTTTCTAGTAATAAAAACAGCCCAAACAACAGTTGTGGCTAAGGGTGTGGTTAGACAAAGCAAGGAAAGTACCTGGACAAGTCATTTTGCTGTAGACGTTTTTTGCTTTCTCGTATGAGTAGCAGAAAAATTGTTCTTAAGAATCCATTTCCACTTCTTTGTAAACTATTTTGAAAAGTAAACCTACATGGCCTGACTCCAATTATTATAGAGCATGTCGGCTTGAATAATTATTAACAAAGTGCCAGCTTTGAAATAGCAAGTTTTAATTTTTCTGAAAAGCGCTGTCAAACGATTGAAGTTCTCCCATGAGGCATAGCAATAAATTTATGTAAAATATCAGTAAATGTTAGCTAAAATATTATAAATAATAAATAAAAATAAGTTATTTTCTAATATAACTGAACTAAGTTAGTTCTGATATTAGATGTGGGATTCAACTCATTTGATATACACACCCTATGTATGTTTTCTTGGTAAGTTCTCGTTGTTTTACAATAATAGTTTAATTGGAAACAATAGGAGTACTCAAACTAAAAAAAAACAGCGAACTTTCTATAATCTTCAAGCGGACAATTCTCTAAAGTCACAGAAAAGATAACGAAAAACCAAAATTCATATTCAGAAAATAATAAAACGCAGCATTCCTTTCAAAATTGTAGTCAACACTAATTCAAACGAATCAATTAAGATGCAGTTATATTACTATATCTAGTTTTTACGGTATTTTTAAATATTTTTATTGTTATTTGTACTTGAGTTAATTCGAATACCAATTAGAAACTTCTGAGCTCCGCTACTGTTTTCGAAGCTCCTAATATTTTGGCCTTGAAATATTTCCAGTTTTCCTAAATTATTCAACATTCGCATTTGATGCAACGGGAGCTTGTATATTTTGTTCCCATTAACCGTTTATTTTTATTACCAGAAAAAACGAACACCTCTCAGATTTCGTATGGCTGTTGATTTATTTACGTTGGGCAACACTATATCTGATGTTAAGCAAATATTTATTGAAACGGAGTTTTTTGACGCATAAGCGTAAAGTAACAAAGCCTTGTGAAAATTAAATTTAGTTTTTCAGCAACCGAGTTAATAGGATGGCGTGGTATAATGTGTGGACCACCATCAAAACTAAAACTTGTAGATATCTTTTACAACGTTATCTGGGCCAGTTTTTAGAAGAAAATCTCAACTTGGAGCAGCTTAAAGTGGACCTTTATAATGGTAAAGCTACAGTGGAAAACGTATCATTAAATGTCGATGCTTTAAATAAGTTATTTGAAAGCCAAGGTTGGTCTGTGGAAGTTATCAGAGGCCACATTGGCCTTCTTACTGTGACTGTGCCATGGAATGCTTTAATGTCGAACAGTAGTTACATTGAGATTTCAGACGCTGATATATCTGTAAGGCCTGTGCAAAGGCGAAATAATGGAACATCTATGTTGGAATCAATGTGGTCATCAGCAAGCAATTCTATGCAGCTGGCGGAAGAGTGTATGATGCAGAAAGACGAAGAAAATGAAGATGCTTCAGAAATAGACACCAAGTCCATTCCTGGCCTTGAAAAGTTTGCTGAAACCATTGACAACATATTGAATCGCATTAAAGCTTCGTTCACAAATACTATATTCCGTTTGGAATATTTATCGTCAGATAACTCGAAAGCTATATCATTATGCTTTGAAATAAAAAAACTAATATATGAAAATGAGACAGGTTGTGAAAGGTATTCAAAAGAATATACGGAGGGCTGTCACGATGACAATCCAAACTTGCATTCAACAACGCCAAATAACCCTAAGGAGTCGGACGAAAATATATATTTCCTGCCAATGTTTGCTAAACACAATATTAGTATAAGCGGGTTGCGTGTATGCACAGAAGAGAAAAAAGTCGATGGATATTCGTGTTACAGCAACGAAGAAATGTTTAAATCTGCTGCTATACCCATTTTCGAAATTAAGGATCATTTAAATGTGCGGATTAAAATGAAACAATCCGAAAATATCAACGGACCTAAAGTTGTCATTAACACGGAAATGGGTGCAGTTTTTAGTCTCATCACTCCCAGGCAAATACACCTTATTTTAAAACTTATAGACGCCTTTCAGGATGACAGCTGTGATGTCCAAGAAGAAGACAACATTGGAGTAAATTTTTCTAATGATAATGACATGTACCAAAAGAAGGATGAGAAGGTAGAACTAGGAAATTGGATGGATTGTGAAACAACTGCATCCAACAGAGACATATTACAACATATACGCCTTGATCGCTTGAGAGATTTGCCAAGAGCGTATTCCCCGCCCAGCAGTTCAATTAGTTCCAGCACTACGATAACTGGTTTGTCGAAGCTGCAACGTAAAACATCAAGTTTGGAATATTCGGGAGAAATTTTAAATTTTTCACTCAAAGTATGCTCATTTGTTTCTATAATTTTAATAGAAGATATTTTAGTTGAAAGTTCTACCAGCAATCAGACTCCTCTAAACATAACCAGCGAGCAAAACATGATTAGATTTGCCAATAAATTTTTTGAAAATTTGCAAAAAATTGCTGATAACAAAGTGGACTCAGCGAAGATAACGGAGGGGAAAAATCATATATTTCTACGTGTGTCACCCATAGTTTCCGAAGGAAGGCAGCATAGAATCAGACAAGCGCTATTGTCCAAATTTACTCTAATTGCACAGAGAGTGGATTTATTTGAGGTTTTGAATGAGAAACCCTCTGAATTAATCACTTTCGATCGAACTGACAGTTTCAGTGGTGCTGATATAGCTGTAAACATTAAATCGGATGCCAATTCAAAAATTGTCGACATTACATTGCAGAAGGGTGAATTAGAATTGGATATTTCCATTTACGACCGGTTAAGTGCAATTTTGGGGCCTTCTCCTTTTGCTGCATTCTCTTCATTTAGTACACCCTCCTGCTATCTGAAGCAACAGGAAGCGCCAAAATCTACAATCACTATAAATTTGACTTCAGCGTCTTTGGTGGTGAAATTACGTTTTCCAATATTTGACGCGCGACCGATTCACGACCCAAATCGTGTTCCTTGGTGGCAACAAAATATACGAACCGATTATTTATTAATTTCCCTTGATTATGTGCGTCTATCTTTTGTTTCCGGTGTGGTTGAGCTACTTTCAAATGAAGTAAATGTATATTATGTCGAGAAAAACGTAGAAAATAAAATATGGATATTAAAAACTAGCTCCGGCAGAACTCAATCAAAAGTTTTGGATTATGTTCGAATTAGTGTCACAATTCCAGATAAATATTATTGGATCAAGTTAAAAAATAGTTGCTTCGATGAACATTTGTACGGCAGGACGGGGCGTGGAGATAGACTGCCATTTAGTTCCAAACGTGTATGTAGAGAAAGCGACACCTTACATAATAAACAAGACAATACAGAGTCGGAGACTATTTTGCTACCAGGCGAAACAGAAGAATTAAGGGAATTCTGCAACGCCACAATGCGAACGTCAAAAATTCAGGTTCAAGTAAATATACCCAACGCAGTAGTCGTGTTGATATCCAAGCAAATGTACGAGGTTATATATAATCGGTTCAACTCTGATCTTTTGATGTGGGAACCCAGTTCACCTATTTTCAATTCAAGCAGTTTGAATAACACCGAAAATAAACAAAGCTTATACAATATATCGGCTTCATCACCCAGATTGAGAAATTTCAATGAATGCGGTTTATCTGATTCCGAGGAAAGCGATTCGAACGGAAGTCTCAACATTAATCTTAAAGATATGTCAATGACTGAAAGCATATATTTTTCCGTGCATGATTCTAACAGATCACAAGACATGCAGCAAGAGGAGCCTGATATTCAAAAGAGCAATTTCTCTATAGAAATTTCAATAGAAAATGCTTCGATTGTATTATTTGTGCCTATACGTGACACAGAAACACAAATTAAGCCTGAAGATTTGGGTAAAATTAATATTAAGCTGGAAGAGCTTAAAATATTTTCTGTTAGCGGTTATAATGATAATAAAAACCTTTGCTATTTATGCCTTGAATTAAGAGATCTCGAAATGGATCATTGTGGACTAATACCTCAAATGTCCTCAACACTGTCTACATCTGCCTCTAACGAAAATGATTGGTATATGCGAAAAACTTTATATAAAACTCCAGAAGGCCTGTCAAAGTCAAATCAATCCACAATGAAGGAGAGGGAAATGCTTTCTTTGGTGGTTGAAACAAAACGTGTAACGGACCAGAGAATAAAACGGTTAAGGGTCACGACCGGCATTCAACAAGCAACGCTGCGTTATCACTCACTGATACCCAACCAATTTTGGCTACACCAGCTTATTGACTTTTTTGATGTTATCGACTACCCAATAGAGGGTTACACACCATTCGGTATAATCACGGAAATGCAATTACATCTGTGGAACTGTGCAATCGACTATAGGCCAACCAATTTTGATTATAGAGCTATTGTGGAATTGGGTGCTTTCACAATTAGCAGTAATGTAATATCTGCAGTAGCTGGCTGTAATCTCCGATTTATAATTGAAGAATTCATATTATCTATCGCACCTTATAAAGAAGAAAAAATACAGCAACCAAAAAATGAAAAGTTATTAATTGATTCAAAGTACTTGGTTCCCTTGCTTGACATCGGATTTTTCGATATTTCATTACGGCTGAATGAAAACTCTTCGGAGAAACATCCCAAATTCGACTTGAGATGCTCGGTGCACGATGCTCATTTAAGGACTTGTTGCGATTCCGGAAAAGCTTTAGCACAACTTATCGAACATTTAGCCAATGATGGGGATTCCGTTGAATCGGGTAAAAATGCAACAAGCACCATATCCCAGGAGTCTGAAATTGAGAAAAGTGAATCATTTTCGATGGATGACCAACGTGTATCTCAACAACAATGGCAACAGGAAAGAGTGAATTTGATGATGGCGGAAGCTCTTCGTGAAACCGTTACAATAAGTGATTCGCCTTCAACTTCGAAAAGCGTACGTTTTTCAGTCCATGACGTTGAACCCTACTATTTCCCAGATGAACAACAATCTAACGCATCAGACATTGAATACGGAGCAAGTAACGAGATGTGCGAAATTCTTAATTTTGAGCACCACGTAATGACGACATCATATTCCCCGGCTGAACCTAAAATAGAAGTACTGCCACAAGTTAAATCAGATTTGGGCGATGTAAATATGGAACAAATATATAATATACAGCGACGTAAAGCACACGAGGACGAATATTGTGTAATTTCAGAAAACGAGCGACAGCGCCTATCGAAATGCGGCTTTAGGGAAATGAAAATGTGTGATGATCCGTTACGAATCGTAGACAATCATTTTTGTCCACCTTCCGATAAACATGATCTACTTAAAGCTCCGGAAGATTTTCCTATACCTGTTTCACGCTACACACTTTGCGAAATGACATTCACTTGGCATATGTATGGTGGCAAGGATTTTGCATCCACTCAAGAGGATGATTGTTCAAAAAGTGAAGTAAGTCACTTGCGCATGTCTGATGCCTATAAGTACGGCGTCTCATATTCAAAAGGAGATAAATTTGTTCGTGGGGGGAAAAAACCGAAAGATATCTCATGGAAATCAGTTGGCGGGATTCAGCGCAACCATGAAGTCATTGTCGAGATTCAACTTACAAAAGTTCGTCTTTCACACGAAATCTACCCAAGCTATACAGCCCAAGCTTCGCGACAAGTTTTAGTTATATATGATATTGAAATTAGGGACCGCTTGCAATCGTCCGAAATTAATAAGTTCTTATACCATCCCCACACCAAGACTTCATCACATAAAACTCCACAACAAATGGTCGTTGTAAAGGCTCTACATGTTCGACCAAATCCTAAGCTTAGTGCTGCTGAAGAATGTTCACTTCGGATATCATTACTGCCAATGCGGCTTCATATCGATCAAGACACTCTTATTTTCCTGGCGGATTTTTTCACCAATATGGGAAGTGATATGAAGGAAACACAAAATACGGACAATAATTCGCCTTCGGAAATTCAAGAGCCAATAATGGATGTCGAGGTGCCTGAGATGGATGACGAGGTACAAGCTAGAAAACTAATATCGACAAATCTTGATTTACTTGAAAATGAAGTAGCGGGTAAGTCATTGGACCCAACAGAAGCCAAAGATAAGTCTGCGCCAATTTACTTCCGCGAAGTAGTATTTGGTCCAGATGTGCCAATACGTTTTGACTATCACGGTCGTCGAGTTGAGCTATCACGCGGTCCAATTACAGGGCTACTGATGGGCTTAGGTCAATTGCAATGCTCCGAAATTCGTTTAAAAAAAATTATTCACCGTCGCGGTTTTCTGGGCATTGAAAAGTTAGTAACATATTTATGTAAGGAGTGGTTGAAAGATATTAAAAGAAATCAACTACCAAAAATTTTAAAGGGTGTTGGGCCAACGTACACTTTTGTACAATTTATACAAGGTGTTATTGATTTATTCCGTTTACCAATTGAGCAATATCAAAGGGATGGTCGAATAATAAGAGGACTTCAGCTTGGCGCACAAAGTTTCACCGCTAGAACTGCACTTGCTGCGCTAGAAATAACATCGCGTGTGATCCAACTTTTACAATTCACAGCTGAGACAGCTTTTGACATGGTGTCTTCTGGACCCTCGATTGGAAGAGTCCGTACGCATCGTAGGGATAAAAAGAAACGAGCACAAAGACCAAAAGATATGAGGGAAGGTGTGACAAATGCGTACCTGATAGTAAAGGAGGGGATAAATGATTCTGCGGCAACTCTCATAGAAACCGCTGTGGCAGAGCATGATCAGAAAGGTTATACCGGAGCCGTAGGTGCTGTAATGAGGCAAATACCACAACTGGTTGTTCGCCCTGCAGTTTTGGCCACTCAGGCTACAACCAACATCTTGGGCGGAGTTAAGAGCTCTCTTGTACCTGAAGCTAAGGTTGAAGCGCGTGAAAAGTGGAAAACTGACAATGATTAAATTATCTCTTTTAAATATAATATAACTTGTAAATTATTAGATAAATATGCATTCTAATAATAAATTTTATACGTTTAAATGAAAATCTTTAATTTTTCAAAATAAATTTACAGAGTGGTGGTAAGAAAATGTATGGAGTCACAAAGTGTGGTATGCACATAGCTGTGGACATTCGACAAACAACTAAAAACGACTAATCAACCAACTATTAAGCACTAAACTGCTACAACAACAGCAACAATTAAATTGTGTTTTAATAAAACAACTAATTTTTACTTATTCAAAACTATTGATAAAACTTTATACGAATATTCAAATAAAATTTTAAATGTTTTAATTTAAGACCAGATCTATCATAAAACAAAAAATGTTAAGATTCAATCGTTATTTTGTCGAAGGCCCACAGATATGTTTGTCGTAAATTCGAAACTATTATACATATAAAGTGTTTTTCACTAACAGGTGTTATTTTGATTTGATTATTGATGATTGAAGTTTTTTTATAGCCGGAATTGGATGGTATTGATCTGGACAACGTTTATTTTCAACAAGACGGCGCTACGTGCCACATTACTCTTTTACGGTAAAAGTTTCCGGACCGTGTTATCTCTCGAAGAGGTGATCACAATTGGCCACCGAGATCTTGTGATTTAATACCTTGTGACTTTTTTCTTTGGGACCACGTGAAAGAGAAGGTCTACGCCAACTGCCCAGGGACGACTCAAGACCTCAAAGATGGAATTCGTGAGGCTATCGAGGACATAGGGCAGCCACTTTGCAATTCGGTTATGGAAAATTTCATGAAAAGGATATTGTCCTGTAAGCGTGGTCGTGGTGGTCATTTGCCTGATGTTAATATATTTTCTACTATTAGCGGCATACCTTCCTCTTTATAATGAAATAGACATCCGATCATTTATATTAAAAAGTAACATTTTTCTTTGAATATCAAAATAACACCTCTTATTGGAAAACTCTTTATATGTAGGTATGTACATATGTACATTACCGAACTTGAGCAGAAGCCCGTACCAGCATTTACCAGCATGTACATTAGCGTGGAAGTTATTTGACCTCTTTTTTTATAATCAATATTTTTTCGCGAGCTACCCTCCAGTTTGGTTCCATTCTATATAAAAATGACCTCTGTGAAATTTGGTGCCAATCGGATAGGGAAAAGGTGTGCCCCCGAGCCTTTCAATATGCAAAATTTACCCCAAAATGACAAAAAATTTTAATTTCAGTAAAAGTGTGTTTTTTATTTTACATGTGGATACATACAGCGTAAATAAGTAGTAAAAGAATTTAGTTGGTAAAGTATATTAAATTATGTATATATAAATTGAAGAAGGAAATTATTATCCATACAGTATTTAGCATATATAGTTCCATATGACGTTTACTTTATTGCAATTTAGTTTAATAACAACATATAAAAAAAACTAAAAAAAGAAATAACTCATTGAAGAAAATAAAATTAAAATGAATTAAAATTAAAGAAATCTTCATGTTTGTGCCACCGGGCAAGATCTGTGCCTAGGAATTCGTCATTTATGTTAAATCTTATAACGAATCGTTTTGTTTTGTTGGAGACAAATTGTTCAAGTCCTTGGTTTAATAATTCAGGAACTTGGCTTGTTTCCACGGTTATCCTTTTAATACTTTTTTCACATTCAGCATCAGTTTCACGATGCAACGCCTTTTATTTTTTTAATTTTTGATTCTGCCGTCACATTTG
Organism: Anastrepha obliqua; assembly: GCF_027943255.1. NCBI lineage: Eukaryota > Metazoa > Arthropoda > Insecta > Diptera > Tephritidae > Anastrepha > Anastrepha obliqua. Next base: position 125,927,261 of record NC_072894.1, read on the forward strand.
GGTCAAAGAAGGCCAAGGCGATGGACTCAGGTGATAAATACCACAAATGATTTTTGATTTTTTGTAAAGCCACACGAGAGATGTCTTCGTTAACTGTCCGGTATTTATAAATTTTGGAAAGAACACTGAAATCCAAAAATGGTACTTTGGCTGCAGAAGGTGCACAAAACCACACTTCGATATATATACTGATAAGGAAAATGCAAATATCACAAATTGCATTTCCTCACGCGGTAATAATTTAAATTCATCGCGAAACATGAATATCTTAAAGCAATAAATAGCCTTAGCCATCCACCTTGCGTGATGGATAGCTCTTGGAGCACGGAAGGTTACTCCACGAGATGGTATTTCGCCAAGAAAAATAGCAGCCAATTGTAAAAATTCTCGATAATCCTCTCTCGGTTGTTGTTATTGCAACGTGATTCGTATAAAATCAAGAACTCGGGAAACATCGACCGGATCCAAATGTTTTCTGATCTTCTTATTCACAATTCCGGTTTTAAAATTATTTACATTTATTTTAGGCCAAGCAGTTTGGAACTTTTTTAAGTTTGGTACGGTTGGGCCGGTAGTTTTACCCATCTTCTCCACGAAAACGGCTTTTAAAATGATTTCGTATATGTGATGGCGGCAAGGCAAATATAAGAGATCTTTTTCTAGAAAGCTTTCAATCAAAACACACGCACCATTAAAAGCGCCCGTATTAGAGGCAGTAGTGTCAAAAACCAATGCTTCTACGTAGTCCTGAAGGCCCCATTCCGCAAGGGTTTCGCAAACAGCTGTTGTCTGTTCTTTTCCACTCCCTGATTGCAATGCAGGTACACCAAGAAGTTGATCAGCACCGCAATTTGAAAGAATAACAGGAAGTCGGTCTACTGTCTCTTTATCTGTTAGTGATGCCAGTAATTTACTATCCCAATGTATCGTAGCGGCAGGCAATTCCTTATCCTTAAAGATATTTTTGATTTCTGTAGCTTTCTTTTCGCGGAGTTTCTCACGAGAATTGTTAATAGACCACCTGTTGATTGCAAAACTCTCCACATCTTGACCAAGGGCTTCAAGTGTAGCTATAAGAATATGAACTGTATTCCTATCACTGATCTTGCACTTATCCAAAGCAGCAGCAAGCTTAGGAGTTATTATTATCTGGCGTCCTCTTTTTTGTTTTGCTGGTACAGACAAATGTTTTGAGCATTGCGGAATTTCCTCTGAAGCACGCGCAAGGGTCGAACGACTTGGTAGATTCTGCATTGAATATATTTTTTTTTTAAGCGTAATAATTTGAATTATCATTGTAATGTGATAAACTAAATGCTCGGCTACTTTACTTACTACTAGTATTTATACTACGAATTTTCGGGTTTTTTGAAACTTTGAAGGCCCGGGGGCACACTTTCCACTTACCAGATTTACTTTAAACTTTTTTTCCACCATTTTTATATGTAAAGGAACCAATCTGGGGGGTAGCACCAATAAAAAAATAATCTTGCAAAATAACTGCCACCCTAATGTACATATTGTACATATTGAAAAAGAGATTTTGACTCAATGGTAGAGTAGATCACAACTGAGTACAAATAACCTGATATTCAAGTATTCCACGAAGGAACAATGATATATTTTTTAATACTATACTGTAGGTATGTGATTGCTAATATGCAATAATTGTTATGAGAAGGGAAACGTGAGGAAATTTTTTTGTTTTTTTTTTATAAAAAATGTATACAAACACCAGCAATTCTAAATGTTTATTATAATTCAGTTTATATGCTTGAGGCGAAGCGTAATAATAATTGACTGCATGCGAATTAAATTCATATTATGAAATTGATAAAGTTTGATACGCGGACCTTCAATATTATTTATTATTCACTCACGTTGAATTATAATACAATTTAAAATGTCTTATGAGCCCATTTGTGCTTGGCCTGTGTGAATGTGGACTACAGACTCAGAAGCCGTTGCAAATTTAATTGTATCCGCAAGATGGCAATGCATTCGATATTTTAAGGAGGCAGCTGTTCCAGCACTTTCAAGTTTTCCATGTTTTTTGAAGTGAAAACTTCTTTAGAATCGTTGGGAGTGATTTGAGAAAAAGTGAAACGAAAAAAAGCGACACTCTTGGCTACGAATATTACATATAAACGTAGCGACGAACTAAATAACTTTTAGGCCAGCGCCGACAGCATGGCGCGATAGCCGAGCGGCTAGCAATGTGAGCTTCCGATCCAAAATCCTTGGTTCGAATCACAAGAAAAAAAATTTTTTTATACAGTTATTTTATTTTATTTTATGATATGTTTATGAGGAGCTTTTTTCCATGGCAGAAATACACTCGGTGTTTTGCCTGCTGAGGGGTGAGCGCTATTAGAAAAATAGTTTTCCTTAATTTTGGTGTTTTCACCGAGATTCGAACTGACGTTCTCTCTGTGAATTCTGAATAGTAGTCACGCACCAACCCATTCGGCTACGGCGTTTGTTTAATTTTACTGATGCAAAAATGAGGGAAAATATTTGAATAAAGTTTGCTTACTGTTTACACATTTTCCAAAGGTGACGGAGAACCAAAAAAAAAGTCGATTTTCAAACAAATACGAGTGCATATGTGTAATTGTGTTAGAGTTTCGGTCACGCCCCAGCAAAACCTGCGTGCATATGTGTTTGTAACATTCAAAACAATGTAATTGTGTTAGAGTTTCGGTCGCGCAGGTTTTGCTGGGGACGCTCATAATAGCAACCGCGTGTGTATTTTTATATTCGTAAATATTTTCATTTTTAAATATTTACCGCAATTATGCCGAAAAATAATACAGAAAAGTGTCGTGAGTATCGACAGAAAAAAAATCAATAAATAGCATCACGGAATTCATTCACGAAAATTTAATAAAGTATACACCAGAAGTATCGCAGTATTACAATAAAGTTCCAATGATTTTAAGTGGCGATTTTAACGTAAATTTTGCATTGGACACAGCGGTTCCTTTAATTGACGTTCTCAATACAACATTCAATTTAAAAATGTGTAACAATCGCACTGAATCGACAACACGATCAAAAACAACAATTGACGCGGTATTTCAAAGATATGTTGACAACATCGAAACCAAAGCATTTGTATCATATTTTAGCTATCATAAGCCACTCGTATCATTTGTTGAAATTGAAAACATTGAGGATGAATAATAATAAAATGAAGAAAATAAAATATGAACTTTATAGCAATATTATAATGAACCTATAATTATCCCGCTCCTAATGCTGCTTTCGTCTTATTCTCTCTCAGTTTGTTTTACGGAAGGTTTCACTTCTATCGCGTCTAACCGTTAGACTGGTATTTTTTTTTTGTTTGCCCTGAAAATTCTTGTACAATCTAAAGAATATATTTTCAATGTGTTAAACTTAATAGAAAGTCTAAAATGTCCATAAAGTCAGTGAAGTGATGAAGTTAATCAAAAATGTTTGTCAGGTTGATTTAAGTTTATTACAAGAGGCTGTACATTCCACGGCGCAAATTAAAGGTGCCACGTAGCGCCGCCATTTTTTTACATTTAATTTTAAGTATGAATATTAATATGTAATTTCTTTTAAGAGAATAATTACTCTCAGTTTATCGCAAAAAATGATTGAAAAACTCGTTGTCTGGAGGAGCTGTCCCCCTTAAAAAGAAAATCCTATTCATAGTATCGTTGGGTGGAACTGAGCCCAAACATATCTTAAATTTTCTATTTACAGTTCGATTTTACGCATATTAGCAGCATAAATACTCACATTAGGTTAGGTTAGGTTAGCCCGGTTGGCAATAAGCCCCGCATAGACCTTTTGGTCCCTAGCGATACCACATTGATTGCATTAGAATATTTTTGCAAAGAAAAAAACAAAGTTCCACAGGTGTCACCAAAGTCGAGAAACCTCTAAAAATCGTATTTTCCAACCGTATAAAATTAATAAAATATATACTTAGTTAGCATAAAAAATAGTCTATTAAGATTTTCTTCTTCTACGAATTTATCGAATAAACACTATTTTTGTTTTTTTAGGTTTTCGTGGTTATTACAAAGGATCACCATGCAAGTCAACATTTTCCCTGCAGTACAAAGCAATATACGATATGGTAATGCGAGTTCTTGTTTTGTTATTTTAACAGTAATAGAAGCCCAGTCAGTGTAGGGTATATTACCGGTCGTCTTCGTCTGGCTCATCTAAAGGTAGGCCCAGGAAACATGCTGTTTCGACTGGTTGGGTCCAGAGGGAGAGGGGTGTTAGATGAGTAGGTTTTAGAGGGCATGTGAAAAGGTGGTTAGTGTCGTGCGAGGTATCTTCACATGTCGCACATATCGCACCCTAAATACAAAAGGGTCACAACTCAAAATTTTCCACACTCGAGCTTGACTTGTTTACAGTAGCACAGAAAACAAACTATGTGACATATCACGCTGAAATTTGCCATGTAAGCTTATAACAGTCCTACCAAAAAACAAAAAAATTATTTTTGCCATATGTCATCCGCGGACCGTTTTATTGATAACGTCTCGTACATATTTGAGCAGAAGGAACATTTTGAGTTGTGACCCTTTTGTATTTAGGGTGCGATATGTTTGGTAAGTCGGGGTCAATTCTGGATAAGTAGGAGTTTGACCTGCTACAATATCCAGAACGTAGTTGTGCCAGTGTTACGCGTGTCTCACGGGGAAGGTGGAGCTCTTCATCTGCAATAGGTGGTGATTGGTCTCCGATTACAGCATTCATAGGGTGGGAGCTTAAGAAGGTGGTGACGGCCTCCCGGTGAATGTCGTTTATTGAGTGTCTGAATACTGTCTGGTCCAGTGATTTCTGTCAGTTTTGCCCTAGATCTCGTCTGCATAGTTTAAAAGGTGTCTCCTGACGTGCCTAAGAGGCGGCTCTGGCTCAAGCAGGTGTCTGCAAGGATGAAACCATGGTAATGCTAGTCAAGTTGTTCACTTGTATTAAGTAAAGTAAAAGGTTCTTAAAGTGTTCTACCTTTCATCCTTAGCTTTTTATGACAAATTTATCTGACTTTAGCGGTTCTAACTTTAAGAACTTTGGCAGAACCTTTGTTATCTAAAACTAAAAATTTTTAAGCGTAATGAAATTAAAAATTTTTAAGCGTAATGTTTTTAATACTTCGAAATGTGTTACATAAATATTTCGAGCCTTTCCTTTGTTCTTTTGGCAGAGCAGAGTCAAATCAGATGATAGTGGTCATCATATTTATACTGACGGCTCAAAGATGGACAATGACACTGGATCGAGAGTGCACTCGGAACAATTATCCTTAAATTGCTTTTTTAGACTCCTAAACCGGTGTTCAAGCTGTCTACACTATAGACAAATTAGCTAAAAGGATAAGACTAATGGGCTTACTTACCTCCGGCAAACCTTACCATTTTTTTTGGATAGTCAAGCAACGATCAAGGCTTTGGCCTCAGCGCCCATCAATTCAAGATGTGTTAAAGAATGCAAAAGGTCGCTTTCGCTTATCCAACAACACAACACCACAATTTGTTGGGTCCCCGGCCGCTCTGGAGTGGAGGGAAATGAAAGAGGACATAAGCATTCCGCTAAACGAATTTTCACTGCGATTGATTTGAGCGGATCTCCGAAGCCCTCTGGCCAAAACTGAATCTTAAAAGGACAGAATGTCTGTTTGGATTCAACTGATCAACTACCAGTGTCCTCACAGGTATTATAATGGGTCGCTGCCCTATTGGAACCTTAGCCAGTAGAAAGGGTGTACTTTACAAATACTTTTGCTTTGTATTTCTGCTTCTCCCTATTGGGGATCTAGGAAGCAGTAGCGGGATTAGCTGGAGAACTGCTACCATCGCGGCTGTAGGCGCTACAGCTTCGCCTGGGATTCTCGTATGCTCCAACGCATACTGTATTGTGTTTTGGACCTGGCCATTATTTGCCAGCATTGCAACTTCTAGAACACGTAGGTGGAACGTAACTTTGATATCAGTTTTTACCTCCTGCTATTAGACCCATGGGAGACTTTCTATCATCTTAATATTCGTTAGTATTTTCGCCTTTTTAATCAAAGTTTCTTGCAAAATTAACTTAGAATTGCTTCTGTCTGACCTATTTTACCCAGTAGCTGCCGTGCACTAAACCAGCCCATTTTCTGTACGGCACCCATCCACCCCCAATTTTAAACAATTTTTTTTAATGTATTTATTAAATTGACCTCATCTCATTTCCTCTACACATACTTTAATAAATAATATCGTAAGTATAGGGATATAGGATAATATGTTTGGGGTAGAGGTTGATTGACAGTAGTTAAGTGATTAAAGCACTTAATAGTCAAAGTTTTAACTTAAGCTAAGTTTTACTGTATTTCAAATACATAAAGTTACCCGTTTGAAAAACAAAATTTGGAGTTGAATTAAGCTGATATTAATTAGGTGTCAACAAAACCATTCGGAATATAAGATTTTGCAAAATTACTACTGCAAGCCAATTAATGAAGGCTTTAATTGGTCCAATCCAATTTTCCAATAGCAATTAATTACACATGCCTGCGAAATCTCGCTTTTTTACAGTTTCTACAACCGCTATGGGTGTTTCTTGAAGGTTTTTTTATGCTGAAAACGAATATGATCTTGAAAATGCTCCAGCACGTCTGGATTTTTGGCAATTTGTTGGCCTGTTAAATAGTCAAAAAATGCAGATTTTGGCCATTTTTTTAATTTTTTTTTTTGAGCAAGGTAAATTTTTTTTTAAATGTTCCACAACGGCATCGCAAAGTACCTCTCTTTACCGTTAAGGTCCTTTTTTAAAAATATTTTTACGATTAATATAAAAAAAGTTATTCTATTTTGAATTGGAGACTTTTAGATATGCAAATTCAACCTTTCTAACTCTCTAACGCCCCTGTAAAGGGCGAATTCAAAATAGTATAACTTTTTTTATATTAATCGCAAAAATATTTTTAAAAATGGATTTTAAAGCTGAAGACTAGTACTTTGCGATGCCGTTGTGGAAAATTAAAAAAAAAAAAGTACCTTGCTCAAAAAAAAAATTAATTAATTTAACCTCAAATTGCCAAAAATCCTGACGTGCTGGAGCATTTTCAAGGTCATATTCGTTTTCAGCATAAAAAAACCTTCAAGAAACACCCATAGTCCTTTTAGAAACTGTACCTCGCAGGACTGTGAAATATATCCGATACACTTTGGTACATAAACTTTATTTTTACTTAATTGTAAAATGTGAAAAATTGATGGGTGATATAACTTTTTAATAATTTTTTTCGTAATCAGGACACCAAATTACAAAGTAATTAGTTAAAATTATCGAAAAAGTTTTTTGGTTGTTTTCCTGTGTTATTCATGAATTTATTTTCAAACCCATTTGTCATCGGCGGCAGCATGGAGCTCTATCAGCATATGCACCAAAAATGAGAGGATTGTGAGGAATTATAACAATGTAGAAGGTACATTTTTATAATTATGTAATATTTTTATTAATTATAACAAAAATTATACAAAAAGCTCTTTCATTTTGGCAATTTTTTCTGGCAGCACTGGAGGTTAAATTATGAACTGTGGGAGCAAAACAAATAAAACAAAGATTATCTTCGTTTTTGTTGTGACTCGTTCATTCACACAGATTTCAGACAGCCCTGCCATATTGGTATTAATGCCAAATTTAAAACTCCACATAGGGAGACTCAGAGTATATAAAATGTATTTTTGAAATGTTAAAAATTTGATATTTAAAGTACGTTCACATATGCATTCGTTGTCAATAAATTCATAAAATTAATCTTCCCGTTCACATATGGCAGATTACCTCCAAAATTGACAATTAGCTATCAATACTGTTGTGAAACGATTTTCTTTATAGAAATTGCCGTGGTGGAATTATTTGTAGTTTATGGTTTTGTTTAATTATTATTAACGATATGAAGAAAATACAAGGAAAAGCAAATTTAATTGCGCATTTGGCTGCTAATAATAAACAGTTGGAGGAAATCCGTAAGCGATGTTTACTGAGGTTTCAAAAAATTATGGCAGCAGTACGAATTCGATATTCGATACTACATTTTAGAATAAGTAATAAGAGGGCACACGTTTATGGAACACGCTTTTTTTCTGTTATATAAATGCATAGATAATAATACTTCATTCATCATTTTATTATAATTATGTCTACAAACCTATTTTCTTTGCCGGCATCCATTCTATTTAGTTCTTACTTTGTCGTTTTTCTTTACACGCTTAAAAATAATGATCTATTACACAGAAAACACAGGGTTGTATGTCCAAAAGTATGGTTATTATCTAGGATTGTTTTATAATCTCAGATTTTGGGAGAGACATTTTGTATGGGAAATCTCGCTTTTTAATTACGGATTGAGAGTTAAGCACGAAGGAGTAGATCATCTACTTATATGTGATTATTCTGTAATTATTCTGTTAATTTGATCATAAAAATATATTAATAAAGGAGTTATATTTTTATCTTAAAACAATATATTTCTAAAAGTTTCTTCAAATAGTGGACCATTTTGCAAGAAGGTTTAAATATAAAATATTCTTCAAATGCTGGAAGAACAATGCGTAACAGTGGGAAGGATTCAAATGAAACAGTAATCTGATAACGGACTAAAATTTTATTCCATTAAATATTTAACATAATGCTGATCTGATATGCGATTTATTCAGCGCTTATAATAGTTATATAATGTTGCAGAGATATGGATGGCGTGCGTGACTACCAACATCACCTACATTTTTTTATGTAGGTATTTATTGTAGTTTTGGCACTGATAGATTTTATACATTTGACGGAAATTATTTTGTTAGCAATTTATAATTTCAGCCAATGCAAAGTTATTAAGATAATTGTGAAAAACGGTTTTACATAATGCATTCATGGAGCTAACGAATCTAGGAACAATACAAATCTTTTCTAAAGAGGTAAGGCCAGCTACGTTTTTAAAAGGCAAACAATTTGTTAGTAGTTTACAATTATTTTGTTGTTTTTTAGTCTATTCCCCACGATCTGGCAGCGCATTAACGAGAACGAAGATGGAAATAAGGGAATGTAATACTTCAAAGTACAAAAGTTCAAATTGCGTTAAATGGGCAGTATATTTGTAGATTTGGTTTAATGCGCCAATTCTATATAATTTTTTTTTATTTTTAGAGATATATTACGCGAATTATTAAAACCTCTGCCATTTGATAATGTGAATAAAAATTGTAGTGTACGCTGTCAATGAAATTGCAGGCCTTAGCCAAATTATGTACAAGCTATTTATGGTAAAGGAATCGAGATAAAGTGAAATGTTTAAACGTACTTTTAAGGTGGTATTCCGCCCAACTAAGAGTAATTTTCTTTTACTGCCTGAGAACTATTACGGTGTTGTATCAACATATGTGAGTACAAAAGTAAACAACAGTGATCATGCTGGTGTTCGAAAGCATGAATGCTTGAGGAGATTTATATAGAGAGATAAGATGACTACTTCTTTGTAGTAAGAAACTTATGTCGTCAATCTTCTTATTACCCTATTATGTCAAAAGTTAAAAATACATTTTCCTTCCTTTTACACGCTTTATTATCGCAACGCTGACAACTTGATGGTTTAGGACACTGGCTGCTTAAGTTTACAGTACAATGGGCACACACACTACGCATCATGGGCGCCACATGCGGGCGCAGTCAAAGATACCGAAATTGGGATCAATGCCAGAGTGGCGAAAGAAATCGGTAATCAATTCAAAAAATAACAATTTAAAATAGTGTAATTTATCACTGATTGCTCATTATACTACAAGGTGATGCAAAAAGTATCATCCTATTTTGATTTGCTGTTATTGCAATTTGCAAACATAATTTAAAAATCTTATCATTTTACCAGCATGCATGCACGTGTTTATTTGAAGCAATTAATTTATTATTTTCACATTTCGAAAATGCTATGTTATAGATGTCAGTCACTAGAGGTAATACAAGTTCAGTTTCATTTATTATTTTGCATTACCATTAAAGACAACTCACGGCAACCTTAAGAAACGTATTGTTAAATGAATTGCTTTGAGGAGCACTATGAAGAGGCGATTAGTATTGGGCGTGAATTATAGGATATACGTTAGGCATGTAAATTTTTTAGTGAGATCGGAAATCTTGCTCGTTTGATGAGTCGTAGATTTCACAGACTCGGATATTTGACCCAGAATTCAAGTTGAACATTCAAACAATTAGTCCACATTCTGGCAGGCGATACCTTTACATTTCGAAACAATTAATTTCGTAACTGTCCTCTGTGAAATGTAAAAATCAAGTGTACTCAAATAGGGAGATACTTTTTGTGCAGCCTTGTACATATCAAATGTCTATTGAACACGCTGCCAAAAAATGCCAACAAATAGTTTTATTAAGGCTGCGGTAATTTCGTATTAACTATTAGGTAAATATGTGCGCCTAGAATGAATTTACAACAAATTTAACTGTTAATTTAAGTTTGTAAATAATAACAATGCGGAGTATTTATATTAATAATAAAAAAACTGCTTCAATTCGCATAGAACAACTGCTGAAAAATACTAAAACTAAAAATACTTGCATATGTATGTACATACATATATTGCTGCAAAAAAAGTACATAAAAGTCAAAATTCAGACTACATTAATTTATCTAATTGTAAATATTTAGTGAATCCTGTTTAGATGCAGTCTATTAATTTCATCTAGGATTGTTTGAATTGAAATGAAAATAGTAAGCGCTTCAAAAATATAAAATGATGTATAATTGTTGTTGTTGTATAATATATGTATTTGCCGCCAAAATTATTTTGTGCTTAAAGTATAAAATAAATTTACGATTCAGTGATGAAATTAATTTATTGAATCGCTTATAAATAAATATACTGAATTATCTACTTTGTTTTAAGATCATAAACATTCCCTATAAATGTTTGGGGAGTCACAGTCCATGGCTAGATATATAGTAACTATGTATATTAATTCTTATGGAAAAATAATTTCGTTTTGACATAGAAATCACAAATATGTAAATTTGCTTTTTTGAAAGAAACACTAGTCCTACTAAGAATAAAAATCTAGCCGTTTTATTATGGTATAATCCGTAGGGTGCTGTCCAATCTCAATAATGGGATCGAGGGCAATAAGCGCAGCAAGTTTGGGCGAGTTTTATTAAGGGGGGAAGCTGGTCTAGAGCGCAAAAAATGGGCATATTTTATGAATTTATTTTGACTCAACAAAGGAATCAATCGAAAATCTGTGAAATAGGTTTAATAATATAGCTTTCATGGTACAAATACAAAATTTTTCGTCTGAATTAATTTCAAAATGGCCGCTGTCCAGCAGTTCTCCTAAGGCGCCTTTTTTCTAGTGGGTCCATTGCCGAAGACGTAAACTCCTTAATTTTTGTCCTGGATCAAAAAATAAAATTTTTTTAGTTTCTATATAACAACAGAAAGAGACGTACGTAGGATTTTTTCGATATTTTGTTTTTTCGCGAAATGGTGCACGTTTGAACAAAAAGTTACAATTTTCACTATAAAGAACGACATAAAATTGTTGATTAAAAAAAAAAACTGTGTAATATAAATAAAAAATCCTACGTACGTCTCCGTAGAAAGGTATTTCGAATGTATTGTCAAAATTTCGTAAGAATCGGTAAAGATTTGTTCGAGTTATGTCTTCGACCAGTTTAAAAAAAGTGATTTCGAGAAAAACGCGTTTAAAGTTGTAAATAGCGTTCGGGGCATACCTGCGAGGCACTGCCGTCGAATGAAAAATTTGGGCATTTAGACATTTTTGCTGGCATCCCTCATTTGGTATATTATTTCTAAGACCCTAAAGCACCTTTTAAGACAAAAAAAAATTTTTCGATTTTTTCAAAATTCTAGACCAGCTTCCCCCCTTAATATGTAGTTTTATAATAGTTTTTACACGTCTTTACCCAAAAGTCAATACCAACCTACCCCGGAAAGTAATATGTGTACCAAGTTTCTTCGAAATATCGGGTGTTTTTTTTAGCTGCATGGGAACTACCGGTATTGCTAACTATGGTTGACAGTTGAGAGGGCCAAACTGTGTTGAGATTTCTGTTCAGGTAGCTTTGACAAGTCAAGATGAATCGTATAACGATAGAATAAACGAGCTAGAAGAAGCTGTCGTTCCAGTGAATGGCCAGCGCTATCAAGCCATGCAGACTACATTTTTGTTTCCAAAAATGAATCAGCTAAACAACGATAACATTTGGTTCCAACAAGACGGCGCAACTTGCCATACAGCACGCCTAACAATCGATTTATTGCAATATTTTGACGCCATAAGACCACATTTATTAGAAAAAGTAAAAGTCTCGTAGTCGCAGCGAACATTCAAAAAATTATACTAAATACCATGAAATTATATACCAGATTATAATAAAAAAATCATTTTATGTTCTCAAGCTCTTAAAAACACACCCGACATATTAATTTTTGCTCGAGTTATCGAGCACACGGTCAGGCAGATATAGTCGGTTCTAGGTTACCGAAATGACACGGATTTATGTATATCCATCCAAAAACAGTCACTCTAACTGCTGTGCTCTCGGGCATTAAAGTGTTGGAATTAGATGAGGAGTAAATAGGCATGTCACATTTCATTTCATTCATTTGAATGCCTAGCACTATACTTATATATGTACATACATATGTATCTCAAAAAGTGATTGATACTGAACTAAAAAATTTACATTTCGTTCAAAATTTTCATCAGTGAAAACTGAAATGACGTTCCAAAATATAAAAGCCTAATAGATGTTTCATCTTTCTAATAATAATTATTGTATTTTTTAATTATTTATATTTATCAGGCCTGAGTGAGAATGATTTGGTGAAGTGTTCTCTCATCGCTGACGTCTTGACATTGAGGAACGTTTTCGTTACACCGGTGTCGGCCAAGGACTGGGAAATAATTGTGAGTAAAAGTTATTTATAGTGCAGCGCGAAAAGATGCCACACATTTATCTTTTTTTTCGTATCAGCGTGCAGGTTGACCGCAATCGCATTAGTTCACAGAAAGCATTTATGAATGAATTTTATTCGTTATTTTAATAGATTTTCCGAAAATTTCAAGGTGAATACACTATTCACACACATATGTATACACGTACACGCTCGTCTTTATATGTTCAATGCAAGCTGTTCAGTTCTTAAAAGATTAAGGGATTTGTAATTTTAGCATTTCATTTATTTTGGTGTTTAAGTGTTTTAAGAAACCACTTGTCATTAGCCCATAAGTTTATTTGCGGCCACATATTTTCATGCTCCTTTTAAAAGAAAGTGTTTTTTATATTTAGGCATCTTTTCGATAAATCAAATTGTTCACATGAATATTTGCCGTTAAAGATTATCTTAATAAAATAATTTCGCAAATGTACATACGTATGTAAGAGTAAGCTTTGTTAGCTCAGAAATAAAAAAGCATAACTATAAATATATGTACAGGCATATGTAAGTGTAATTAGTGTATATCCTTTGTTAGTTGCTTACAATGGAGAGGCCAAAATTTTAAAGTAGCCTTCGAAAAGCGGATGTTGTTGTTGTAGAAGTACATTAAGTTCTGTAAGTGCGGATCGTTATCGTCTAACTCAGCTCGTTAGCGGGCCCAGTAAACATACTGTTTCGATGGATTGGGTACAGCGGGAAAGCGGTGTTAGGTGAGTTGGTTTAGGAGGGTGGATAGGAGATAGGAGGGAAAATAGGTGGGTGGCACGATACTGCCAGTTGCTTCACATGCCGGACATATACATATTGGGTATTGGGCGTCGATGCTGGATAGGTAGGAGTTTAACCCGCTACAAGTTTACCATTAGAAGTAAACTTTTCTATGTTGTTGTTGTAGCAGCATAAACATTCCCGGTGCATATACTAGGAATGCTGCTAAAGTGACAGTCCTTGGCCGGATATAAATCCGGGTCGTTCCGGTTCCGTAGAACCGACTGTCGTGGGAACTTTTCTATCATTTCATGTGCCATGTCCCCAGTGTAATGGTATTGAACTCGGCAACTGCAGCAGCCCAGCGTACCTTGTTTTTATAAAAAATACTAATATACCGATGTTAAATATGTTTATCTGCTATCTTCTATTATTATACTTCTTCATAATATATAAAGTTCTTCTAAATATATTATAAAGTTTTAATTTTAATTTTGCTTATTTTATTTTTCTATTTATGCATACAAAATTAATTATCCTATCGGAAGATTTATAATTTTGCGCCGCCTTGTATCGGGTGTTTTATTAAGAGCTTGAGAACTTAAAATGATAATACAAAACAGGAATATTGTTGGAATGATTTTTTTGTATAATTTGGTATATAATTTCATGACATTTATTTTTTGAATATGATATCCGGCATATATCTGCCGTGGCTACGAGTTACTTGGTCCATTCGATCAGTACAATTTTTTCAATAAATCTAAAGGAGTCGAATAAGTACAAATGCGGCGCAAACGATGGTTGTTGTTGCAACAGCTTATTTGGCTCAATTCTTGTGCGAGCTGTATTTTAACGTAAGCCAAGATCCAAGAAGCAGTTGAGCACTTCCTCTGCCAATTGTCCAGCCTTAGCTAAAATTAAAACAGATTTTCTAGGTAAATATTTCTTTCAATTCCCTTACGAAACTGTCTGGCGTGGGGATGGGACCAATCCTGCGCTTAATAAGAGTCACAAAATGGTTCCACGCAAAAAAATAAATGAAGTTTCCGTGTCGCGCAGTGGTATTACAACGGACCTGTAAGGTCTAAGTAAGTTGGTTGTACAGACTGATTACCACCATAACCTAACCTCACCTTTGCCTAGATCCTTACGTAAAATTTTCCATGTAGTCGGCGGGCAAGGCCAAAAAGTTGAGAACGACTAGCAATCGACATTTCGGCGTATTCTTCAACACTTCGATATATTTTGTTTTGCAAAGTAAGTTTCCAAATTTTGAAAGCGTTATCTGGCGTTATATGTACACTCCATGATGACTTGTCAAAGCTTCCTGTACAGACATTTCCACACAGTTTGCCAATCTCAGCTGTCAAACCATAGTTATTTATATCGATAGTTCAATAGGTTCAAATGCCTTACAATATTTCAATAAGTATATTTTTTACCTTTTATAGGAACTTAGCGGTGAAAAAATATCAAATAGTGTCCTTGAACAAACTCGAATTGTTAATTCTACACAAATTCTTATAGTATGGATAAACAAATCGATGCAAGTGGCCTTAACAGTAGGTAAGTTAAACTCTTCGAATTTCCAAGTAGTCATGAAAATACATTTCGAAAATGTTTATAGATCGTTTGCGTCCAATTGTTTCATATGGCCGGATTGACCACAACACAGAACTGGTTATAGCACCAAACCTGTACAAAGACATTACTAATGGAAGCAGCAACGATACTTCTTCGGATACCAGCGAGCAAAGCCTGAATCACTCAAGAGAATTAGTCCGTTGTCGTACCTCCGCTCAGATTCGTAATCAAGCTGATACAAATGGCGAGACTCACTTGGCCCGTTCTACAACGGAAAAAAATATTAACAAGCTAACACGTTCGGAGTCGTTAGCGAAAATCAGCCGTAACGACAAAATCGTACGTTTGAAGAAAGACTTGCGCCGAGAAAGTACCCACATATTCGAGTTCCGAGCAGTTAGCGGTGAATGGCAAGAAAATTCACAATTTTCGGATGTATTCCTCAGTAAAAGTAACTGGCCTGAGTTTTTGGAATTGGATAAAGTCTATCACATGAAGACGCCTAGTGAACATGAATACTATGTGAAAGTACGTGTGCTGGCAGATGATGAGCTTCCCCGCACCGCGCACACCAGCATTCAAGTGAATTTGAATCTCATGCAGAAATTGAATTTGAAGGAAATGGAAAAGGTTGTACTAAAACCCAAAGCCTCAGTTGTTAATTTTGTGGAGAAAATAGAGTTATATGCGCAAAAGAAGACCCATTACAAGATTATTGAGAACGCCTTCAAACGTTATGTTATTGAAAAAACGAATAAATCGCCCATGCTTTTGAATCAAGACGAGGTTGTACGTTTGGAGGAGGATCTGATTGTGACTGTTGGCATTTTACCTGAACATTTTCGATATTGTGTTATAGACTCGCAATTTTTAAAAGAGTCAAAAATCTATGCAGCAGATTTAGTTCGTAAAGTCGATGAGATAATTGAAGTACAACCGAAAATAGAATCCACATTGAGTGTTAAAGATTTGATAAAACTGCCGGCATTTGATAAAATTGTTGCCAATTTAGTTGAAGAGTTGAAAATGAATTTGTGCTTGGATTCAAAGAATGCAGTACTCAGGCAGGGGAATGTTCTAATAGCAGGTAAGCATATAAGGGCAGTCACCTCAGCGATCCAACCCTGTTTGTTTCGGTTAACCCCATCTTCCGTCCATCGTCATTGGAGCAGCACCAAGCAGTGGGATTGTTTTTCATACTTTCGATCCAGGCTGGCAAAGAGCACAACCCCGTACCCAAAGTGTATACCTGTTGCGACTGCTAGAGAAGGCTACATCCAATTTCTACTTCGGTTAGGTGCAATCATTACAACAATGGTGGTAATATGGTACAATAATTGTGCGTTCTCCACCATCCTCCTGGACCTACACGGAGCTTCGTGTCTTACATTCCCATAAGCCTTCTTACCGTTCGAATCCCTGTAAACGATCGCCACTCCCCGGTTGCTACACACCGCCGACACGACAGAGTAGTAGTTGGACCGCTGGAAAATCCGCCCTTATTTCCCAGGTGATGTAGCAAAACGAGCGTGATCACTCTTGTCAGGGCAATCCCGGGATGACTTAAAGCATATTCATTTGGAGATTCCATAACTAGTTTGTAGATGACCTGGTTGCACTTGAAAATCTTCTATTTAGCCTCTGGCTTGAGTAAAATTTGGTCCGCTGTATGGTCCCTATCTAACCCGACTACCCAATATAACAGGATGTCTATCATATTGAGTTATTGTGCCTGACCTCAAGAATCATCTTTTAAGTAATGAAGGTACCCCGCGTATGGCACTAACTAGCTCTTCACATACTCTTAAACCTGCTCATACACCCCTTCTTCCTTTGGTATCGTCGAAAAAAATTCTGTAATGCTCCTGCCTGACGACGGCGTCTGATGATTTTACCTCTATAAGCAGCTACAACCACAAGTTACCACCAAGTAAAATTTATAATTCCATAGGTGCGTCCGGTACTGGTAAAACTGTGTTAGTAGAACGGGTATTGAATGAATTGGTGAAGAAGCCTTATTTTTGCTTTTTTGATATATTCTACTGTTCACGGAGTAAAGGAAGAAAGGTTTGGATTCCTTAGTTTGACTTCCATATGCAAATTATAAGTTTTTTTATTTTTTCAGGCTGAATCGATACAAAAAGACTTGCGTAGTATATTCACCAGCTGTTTACAAAATGCACCTTCTATTGTTGTGTTGGAGAATCTCGATGTGCTGGCTCATTCTACGGGCGATCAAGCAACGCAAGATGGCGAGTACTACAACCGAATTGCTGATACGGTGCACCAGTTGATTGTGCAATACACCAGCACCAATCCGATTGCGGTGGTTGCGACAGTTAATGAACTCCAAGCACTGAATAAACGTCTATATTCACCGCGTGGACGCCATCTTTTCCAGAATGTAACTAAACTGCCTAATTTAGAACGCGAAGCGAGGGAAGTGATACTTAAAGAACTGTGCAGTCACATTGAATCGGAAAAATTAGATTTGCGAAAGTTTGCAAACTTGACCGAAGGCTACACTAAAGGAGACTTAGTGCAGTTTGTTGAGCGTGCAATATTCTATGCATATAGAATAAGTAGGTTAATTTAAAATTATTTCGACGATGACTTGTTATGGATAATATATCCACGTATTTTCAGATAAAACACATCCTATTTTAACGAATGAGCTTTTAATCGATTCCTTAGCGAGCACGAACTCGTATTGCCTTCAAGGTATTGAAAATCACCAAAAGGTTAACGATGACGACAGTCTTGAGGAATTGTCTGTCGAAGAAGTGCCTGGTTTGGAACAAGTTGTTTCGGTATTGGAGGAGGTTTTAATGTGGCCTTCAAGAGTAAGTAATACTTTTGCATTTTTACAATCGAAAATTTGTAATACTTTTGTGTAATACATTTCTTCTACAGTTTCCAAGCATTTTCCAAAATTCACCGCTACGCAATCAAGCGGGCGTGCTTTTATATGGCCCACCAGGTACTGGTAAAACGTTCCTTGTATCGAAAATTGCAAGCTCATGGAATTTGCGAACAATATCCGTTAAGGGTCCTGAGTTGTTAGCTAAATATATTGGGCAAAGCGAAGAGAATGTCCGTAATTTATTCAATCGGTAATTTTGCTTAGTTAATAACTGCTTCCAAATTAAAGTTTAACTCATAGATCTCCCGTAATTTATGTAGTTCAAGATAACTGTTGGGTTTATTGTAGGATCCAGAATATCGAAATTGGCGCGAGACTACCATTTGGAAGTATGTAGGTTCGAATCTCTGTGCATGAAACACCAAAATGATAGAAAACGTTTTTTTCTAATTACGGCAATGGCAAATCTCTGAGTGTATTTCTGCCATAAAAAATTCCTCATAAAATAGATTTGCCGCTCTAAATCGGTTTACAACTGTAGGTCCCTCCATTTGTGGAACAAAAAGGCCCAAAAAGGCGTATATTATTTATTTTTTTTTAAGTGTCATAATTCTACGCTGCTTCTATTTTTGAATACTATTTGCCAAAGATTTTCTTACGGTCAGCTCATTAAAACTTAAATTCATCATCTTCGTTGTTCACTATCGTAGTAGTCATACTGGCGATGAAAAATTATCACCGCAATGCGTCGCCACCGATTCCAAGGGCACTTATCTTTGGTAATACGTAGTAAAGGGTTTTTCAATAAGGGCGGGTAGATGTTGAAATGGAATAAAATGGCGTTTGCTGTGTGGTACGTAGCGCCGTCCTGCTGGAACCACATGTCGTCTAGGTCCATATGGTTCAATATGGGCCATAAGAAATTGGAAGGGCCACCACGTCTACCGAAAAATGGGCGCAATGCCATAATGATTTGGCATAAACAACTGAATAATAAACAAAAGATTTGACAGATGTCACCAAAACAAAATGGCTGCCACAGGGCGCCAAAATCGACCCGCGCCAATTGAAAAACCCTATAGAATAGGATAGGATTGGATAAATGGCTGCTCATGTAATAGCCCAATTGGACAAAGAATCTAATTCGTCCATTGTGATACTATACAGAGGCACTCAGACGAGTGTCAAAAGTGTATGCGCGTCATTTGCGGATACGCTTTTTGTGTTGTTAGGACGCTTTTTTTAGTAAGAATAATTTTTATTTAATAAGCCTTTAGATTAATTTAAGAGGGTACACTTATGACACTAAGTATATAAAGGGTTTTTTAATAAGAGGTGTTATTTTGATATTCATGAAATTTTCCATAACTGTCTTGCAAAGTGGCTGCCCTATGTCCTCGATAGCCTCACGAATTCCATCTTTGAGGTCTTGAATCGACCCTGCGCTGTTGCGTAGACCTTCTCTTTCACGTGGTCCCAAAGAAAAAAGTCACAAGGTGTTAAATCACAAGATCTCGGTGGCCAATTGTGATCACCTCTTCGAGAGATAATGCGTCCAAAAACTTTTCCCGAAAAAGAGTAATGGTTTCGTTGCTTGTGTGGCACGTAACGCCGTCTTGTTGAAAATAAACGTTGTCCAGATCAATACCATCCAATTACGGCGATAAAAAATTGTTAATCATCTCTCGATAGCGCAATCCATTCACCTGTAACACCTGTTATTGGAAAACTCTTTATATATACAGGGTGGCTGATGAATTTTGCTACATTAAGAAACTCAAATAACTTTTTTTTTAGTGTATGGAATTCATTTTTTTTTTTTTCACGTTGAAGGTCATTAAATTTTATTAAATGTAGCTTAACTAGTTTTAAAAATAATTAATTTAAATGCCCCCATGCTCGTTGACACAAGTGCGGCATCTTAGTAAAAAGTTGTTCATTGCTGCTTTGAGAGTTGCGACAGGAATAGCCGCAATTGTTGCCCGAATGGATTGTTTTAGTTCATCCAAATTTGTTGGCTTCGTTTTATAAACTTCTTGTTTACATAAACCCCACAAGAAAAAGTCAGGTGCAGTAAGGTCAGGTGACCTGGGGGGCCAACGAAATTCGGAGTTTCTTAAAATCAGTTTATTGGGAAATTTTCGTCGCAACTCTGTCATAACAGTTTGGGATATGTGAGACGTTGCCCCATCTTGTTGAAACCACACAGAGTTTAAAGGAATTCTCTTTCGGCGTAGTTCTGGATAGAAAAATTCTTTCAGCATTTTCAAATAACGGTCTCCAGTAACCGTAACGGTGTGACCATTTTCTTCAAAAAAATAAGGCCCGACAATACAGCGTGAAGAAACCGCACACCACACTGTCACGCGAAGAGGATGCAATTCCGTCTCGTGGAGTATCTGTGGGTTAGAAGTACTCCATATTCGACAATTTTGTTTGTTCACATTGCCGTTTTAATCGAAATGGGCCTCATCAGACATGAAAAGGCAGTTTAACATGTTTTGGTCTTCTTCCACCATTTGCAGGATCTTCTGGCAAAATTCCAAGCGAATCGGCAAGTCTGCTGCATACAGTTTGTTAACCATTTGAATTTTGTAGGGAAATAAGTCTAAATCTTTGTGCATTATTGTTTGCAAAGACTGTCGGCTGACACCAAGTTGAGCAGATAAGCTTCTTGTTGAAACCCTTGGATTGCTTTGTATAGCTGCAGCTACAGCAGCGATCGTTTCCTTCGTCCGAATTGGTGGGTTTCGATGATAAGGCCTTCTTGCGACTGTTCCTTGCTCAGCAAAATTATTCACCAGTCTCATTATGGTCCATCTGTTCGGGGGATCGCCGCCAAACATCCGCCTGTACTCTCTCTGTACCAAAACTACGGACTCCAGTGCGTGATAGCGGCGGACTATCCAAATTCTTGTTTGCGTGTCCCAGTTATCCATTTTAATAAATTTTAAAGATCAATCTGCAAATTAAAACAAAAATGGAACAGATAACTTAAAAAGAAAAAAAGTTATTCAATTTTTTTTTGGTAGCGGCTTTCATCAGCCACCCTGTATATATATGTATATATGTATGATAGACGCTTGCAACTTTTATTTGATGTTTGGCTGATCTCCTCCTCCTATTTGTGGTATGTGTCTTGATGTTTTTTCCACAAATGGAGGGACGTACAGTTTTATGACGCCTGCGAACGGTTTTTTGAGGAGCATTTTGATGGCACAGATACACTCGGTGGCTTGCCACTCGTGTTTTATGCCTGGGATTCTCTAACCCGTACACTATTGAATGATAGTCACGCCCCAACACCTTCGGATACGGTGGCCGCCGTTTTTTCGAAATTTAAAGTAAAATAAATATAGCCGATAGATATGGGGTGATTTGAAAATTAAAATTTAAAGACGCGCTCTTTTATTTATACCCTTATTTTCGAGAACTTCAATAAAAATCCCGTCAATATTTTTACTCATTATTTTAATTAATATTTTATATAATTAATTTTTTAATTAATATTTTTAATAATTGATTTTTTAATTAATATTTTATATAATTAGTTTTTTAATTAATATTTTATATAATTAATTTTTTAATTATATTAATATAATATTTTATATAATTAATTTTTTAATTAATATTTTTAATAATTAAGTTTTTAATTAATATTTTATATAATTAATTTTTTAATTAATATTTTATATAATTAATTTTTTAATTAATATTTTATATAATTAATTTTTTAATTAATATTTTATATAATTAATTTTTTTATTCATATTTTATATACAATTGTATCTTTTGTGTACTAAATATGATACTATTACAAATGTTTTTAGTGCCCGCAGCGCAAAGCCTTGTGTGCTGTTTTTTGACGAATTCGATAGCTTAGCACCAAAACGTGGTCATGATTCAACAGGTGTTACGGATCGAGTAGTGAATCAACTGTTGACTGAGCTAGACGGTGTGGAGAGTTTGCAAGGCGTTGTCGTAATTGCGGCCACTTCTCGACCAGAGCTATTAGATCCGGCGTTACTGCGCTCAGGACGAATTGATCGGTTAGTCGAATGCTCTCTGCCTGACGCTACGGCGCGAGTGCGCATATTTGAAGCGTTGTCAGCGTCGCTGAATCTGGATGACTCTGTTGATTTCGAGTACTTCGCATCGCGTACACAAAACTACACAGGTGCTGATATACAGAGTCTTCTGACTTCGGCTAACATGATATCAGTGAAGGAGGCGTTATCACAATATGGGCATGCGGTGAGTAAAATGATGGGCTTAAAAATATTATTATTTATGTACTTAAATATACACATGAAGCGAATGGATGCTATTATTGAAATGAATGCGGCTCTAACATAACCTTGGGAAAGTACTTTCGTTTCGTAGAAAGTTTCGTTTTTTAGTTTTACGAATCCAATACAGATTCTAAATTTTGTTGGGATTCACTGCGGCATATTCTAACGGAAGTTGTAGTTTATGTATGACATCCATAACGGAAACACTTGCCCTTTAAAAGGTAAAGCATAAACATTTTTCATCCCCTGAACTCATGCACATGAACATCCACACATTCATACACACGTGTGTAGGTATAAACAAGCGATTAAAGCAGTGAAAGAGAAGTGAGGAACTATCAATTTATGCAAGCAGTGTTTGTGCTTGGCATATTAAAATAATCATAACTGCAACAACACCACGTGCAACATTAGCTGCGCATACGATTTTTACAAGAAAACGCTGTAAAGGCCAAACGACTATTATGATGGCAAGAAACGCAGATATGTATGTGCATTGGAACAGTGGACAAAATTAAAAACTGTAGAAAAATAGAAAGTAGGCTAAATTAAAAAGCCTCGGTTTGGTTGCGTTTGTGTGTTTATGTATTTTAAAGGCTTTATGAAACTAAATATTTTTGTCCAATTCATAAATGCTTTTAATACTGGGCTGTTTTGTTGTTGTAGCAGCAAAAACATTCCACATACATTTACGTACTCTCCGTACTCTGCTGAAGTGACAGTCCTCGGTCGGATATATAGTAAATTATGGGCTAGATCATGGGCTTCAATTTCCGGCATGGAAAAGTCGTTTATCATGGCACGATAGCGTTTGCTATTCACTGTTACATTGGTGCCAGCCTCGTCTTTGAAGAAATATGGGCCGATGATTCCTTCAGCTCATAGGCCGTACCACACGGTTGTTTATAAAGATTACATTCTTTTTCTTATATGATTTCCGGTTTCTCTTCAGCTCAAACACGGCAATTTCGTATATTGATCATTGCTTATATTATAGCCATTAAGTCAAAAATGGGTCTCATCGCTGAACAAAATTCAGGTCCCAAAATGTGGATCTTCGGCGAGTTTTTCAAGAGTTCGGCTGTTCGGTAAAACTCTCATTTACAGCCGCAATATCGTCTTCACTTCGAGTACTCGTAACATTCAATAATGTAAATTTTTCGTAAAATGTTTATTTAAACAACTAAAAAAATCAAATATTCTACAAACTTCCAAAATAGCTTTCTCAATAGGATTTGCAAATTTAGCTCGAACAGTTATTCCGAACTCGAATTATTTGTCGCTGATGCATTTTTTGCATCTATTCCCAAGATATACTCAAATAAAATAAGAAAACCACTGTGCCAACGTTTAAAGTAGCCAACAACAATGAGAAAAGTGAATTAAGTTTCCAATAGAAAAATAATATTCACACACCAACGACACACACACAAACTACATATGAAGGCATTACATACAAGCAAATAAAATATGCAGGATCTTGGGACCGTCATAAACATCTCGGTAAAATTAAAAATACGTGCGCGGAAATTTTGATAATGAATAGACACAAATGCAACACACACTTACAAAAATTCATACGCGTGAAGAGCACTTCGTATTAAATTTTGAACGAGCGCAAGGAAAATATATATTCCAAGTAGTTTTGAAAAATGATTTGTCAACGGACAAAAGGATATTTGCTTGAATGTAAATTGCACATTTATATCGTATAATCGTCGAGAAATATGAGCAATATTTGTATGTAGATGTGTGTGTATGTATGCATGTATGTACAGTTGTGGACAAAATAATAGAGACTTAAGAAGAAAAGGGCCGTTGTTGTTTCTTCAATACAAAATTGTATTTTGTTGTATACTTTCAGTGATACCTAAACGAAATAAAGGGTGATCACTTTAAAGGTATGAAGAACTTCGGTCGGTATCTTGTGAATAACTTTAGTAACGTTGGCTTCCAGTGCCTCAATCGAAGCTGATTTATCCACAAAGCATTTAGCCTTTACATAACCCCACAAACAAAGTCTCTGGCCGAAGCGAGAAATAAATTGTTCATCAAAACGACGGCGCAATAAATCCATTGTTTAACGAACTGTATGGCAAGTGGTGTCGTCTTGTTGGAACTAAATGTTGTGGAGATCACGGGCTTCAATGTCCGGCATCAGAAAGTTGTGTATCACGGCGCGATGGCGTTCGCCATTCACTGTTACATTGGCGCCAGCCTAGTCTTTGAATAAATATGGGCCGATGATTCCTCCTCCGAACGGTTGTTCTAATGGATGTAATTGCTATTCTTGAATGGCTTCGGGTTGCTCTTCAGCCCAAATACGGCAATTTTGCTTATTGACCATTGCTTATATTGTAGCCAGTAAGCCAAAAATGGGCGTCATCGCTGAACAAAATTCAGGTCCCAAAATGCGGATCTTCGGCGAGTTTTGCAAGAGTCCAACGACTGAAATTAAGACGCTTTGGAAGATCGGTCGGTATCAAATCTTGGACCACCTGAATTTTATACGCTTTCAAATCAAGATCTTTGCGTAAAATCGCCCAAGATCGGCGCCGAATCGATTCTTCCGGGTGTTCGGCCTAACTCTCATTTACAGCCGCAATATCGTCTTCACTTCGGGCTGCACGTGGTCGAGTATCATTCAATAATGTAAAATTATTCTCAATTTTGGCGATGGTTTGGCGAATAGTGCGTTCGGTAGGACAGTTTTGTACACCATAAGTTGGCCTGAGCGCGTGAGGAACACTTTGCATAGAGCGTCGATTTTCGTAATACAATTGAACGATTTGTAAACCTTGTTAAGGTGTAAGTCTTTGGAAAAAGTGCATCCCATCTGATCCCCCTTTATTTGAAAAAAGTCCAAAAAAGTCTGCAAACCTATAAGAATTAAAGTACCTAAAAAAAAAAAAAAAAAATAATTGGCGCGTACACTTCTGTTAGGTGTTTGGCCGAGCTCCTCCTCCTATTTGTGGTGTGCGTCTTGATGTTGTTCCACAAATGGAGGGACCTACAGTTTCAAGCCGACTCCGAACGGCAGATATTTTTATGAGGAGCTTTTTCATGGCAGAAATATACTCGGAGGTTTGCCATTGCCTGCCGAGGGGCGACCGCTATTAGAAAAATGTTTTTATTAATTTTGCTTTCACCGAGATTCGAACCAACGACCTCTCAGTGAATTCCGAATGGTGATCACGCACCAACCCATTCGGCTACGGCGGCCGACAGGCGGTCTACAGGCGTAAAAATTTCATTGCACAAAAAAAATAGGTTCAAAACAAGAAAATATTAAAAAACCGAAAAATACGTATATTTTAAATTAATATTTATTTATGAAGTAGTCTTACAGACTATTACAGAGGTTTTAACAAATAAAACAATAAAAATCTAAATCCATAAGATATAAATATAATGAAACGTATTAAATTAAATTATTTATAGGCTTAATTAAGATGTTTAATTGAAGCGTATTTAGAAGAGGCAAAGCCAATCCCAATAAATTTGTAAATAGTATTGATCTTCATCAGAGTTCTCATTACGGGTTCTTATTATTGGTTCTTATAAAGCTAATAAGGAAAAAATCTTAATTACGAAGCGCTCTAGATGGTGTATTAACACACATGGATTCGCTCCAGAAGGGAGTTGCAATCCACAACACTTTGAATAATATCCAACACGAAAGATAAAGACAAAATATATCGCCGAGACGGCAAAAATTTCAAATTGATAAGCAGGCATCTGGAATAATATGGGGTTATGAAAACGAAGAGAACATAGAGCAAAGCCAGTGAAAACTGTTTGGATTCGTTCAATCCGAGCTATGTGGCAGGCATAATAAGGTCTCCAGATGAAGGGTGCATATTCCACTTTAGAACGAACAAATGATGTGTAGAGCAGTATAAGAGTATAAGGGCTTGTAAATTCTGTACTTTGCGTCTTACAAGCGCTAATATAGCATGCGATTTCGAAATTATATAATTAATATGTCTTGTAAAAGTGAACTTTGCGTAAGAAAGGGCTCTTAAGCCCAATATTTCACTGATCGATCTCAGACAACAATTAGAGATAAAATAAGATGTCCTAAAAGGAGAATATGCTTTATAATCTATTAAGATCATGCACCGATTTGACATAGATTCCACTAAATCCTGACACGTCTTCTGCGGCATGGAGTGCCAGGCATTCTTCATCACTTCCAATCTTTATTTTTGCGCTTTATTGGTCCGATGCCTCTTCACAAATTCACTATAGGATTTATGTCGAGATGGTTTAGCTCTGTTGTAGAAACACCATTTTTTTCGCCAAAGCTGATGTATGTTTGGGGTGTTGTCCTATTGGTATATCCATTTTAAAGACATTTCGCAATCAATAAAGGGCAGCAAAAATACTCACTTTTAACTACGAATATAAGAATACAATTATATTTAAGTTTGTTTTAAGTGTTGCTGATTAGGGAGGGTGCAAAGAACTGCTTGTATTGGCATCACCGGAGCATGCAGAACTTGTCCTAGTGCTGCCCTTAATGCCGTTTACACTTACTTCCCATCGACCTTAACGCTATTTCCATCGCTGTTCAAAGTGCAATCAGATTAAAAGCAGTTAGACTCTGGAGGTAATCTCTCAAGGAACATGGTAGCATTTTTGCGCAGTTAACATCGTATTTCTCTGAACTTCGGACAGATCTCTCTATCCTCTCTAACCTCTGGAGTTTGAGGTTCGTGCCAGGGCAATCTTCCCAAGTAGGCTGGATTGGAACGAGGGGAAAATCTGTACAGAGGCTGTTACCTATGACTTCACTGACGGCTCGAGGATGGTATCGGGAGTCCGTGCAGGAATTTTCTCTTAATCAGCCAATTTATCAACTTCCTTAAAACTGCCGAATACTGCTAGTGTTTTTCAGGCGATACTGCTGGTATGCAAAATGCTTAGGTAGATAGTGAGATATCAACATTTTTTCTGATAGTCAAGCAGCGATCAAGGCTGTGACGACGTCATGGTGCAGATCCAAACTAGTCAACTCCTGTAAGGTGGAGATCAAATCTCTTGGGTGTGTAGGTAACATTTCTCTGATCTGGGTTCCAGGACATAGGTACACAGAGGGAAATGAAATTGCTGATGAGCTTGCCAGGAAGGGGCCCGCTGAATTGGCGTTAGAGGTCTCCCATCCGGTCATCGGCATCCCTATGACCTTTGTTAAACGGGAATTAGACAACTTGTTTCTCAGGAAAGCACAGAAAAGATGGAGCTCCATTTCTTCATGAGCTATTTCGAAAATCCTACGGCCGTAGTACAGGACGCATATAATCCTGTTGACTCCACGCCAACCGATTTCCAAACTCGTAGCTTTGCTTAATGGGAATTGGACGATCAGCGCTCATGTAGAAAAGCGTATGGGGACCTCTCAGAGAAGGAGAATATTGAGCACTTTCTCTGTAAATGTTCGAGCTTGGCAGCCAGAAGATTGAGGTCATTGGGTGCTCCTTTCTTCGACAGTCTGGGGTAGTGCTCCAACCTAAATTCCATTAACCTTTACCGTTGCATCAAGAGCTTTGGTTGGCTCTAGCTATTTGGCCGTTGAAGGTGTCATAATGCTATCAAAACGGCACCTTAGTACTACTTGGGCAGTGTAAGTCTAGTACTTCAACCATTTCACTTACCTACTTAAGAGTTTTCGAGATTGTGATATCAAATATTAATTTGCCCGCAGTTCTCAATGCCCAGTACACATGCAATGTTGCCAAAAAAAAAAAAATTTTAAATTTAAATGAAATTAGTGACCCTATTGTTTTGTCCCCAACCGTACGTACGTATGTACATATCTCCTTACAAGGGGAAATGTAAACGCATAATGCCGTACCATAAGACCGCATATTCTAGATCTAATACTGAATTTTCAACAAAGCCTATAAGGAAAAAATGATGGCTATAATGATAAAATAGTGCAGTGCTATAATCCGTATAGAATATTCTTGCACCCATACCGTACCGATCGAACAAAAGTACGATATGCACAGGTCACGTAACGGATATTTCCCAATTGATATTCGATAATCGCTTACACATAGCGCTGTATGCATCCAAATACACACACACGTAACGTTTAAAGATACAGACATACTATGTATGTATACTTACCTGCATACTCATGGTTGTGAGGTCGAGCGCGCAAAAACAAAGTAACAACGAAAACATTCGGAATGGAAAGCCAATGTACATACGTAATAAAAATGTCACTGGGAATCTCAGCGTTTTATTGTAGAATTGAAGAAGCAGAAGTATAAACGTAAATACTACGAGTATGTAAATTCAGTTACAGCAATTGCCGGTCAGTTGGCAAAACAGATGTGCTACGAGAATTGTTGAAGAATTCTTGACTATTTATTCCACCTTCGACTTTATAAACACCACCTATGATAAGTCGAGTGCTTATGTATACTTGTAACCGGCGATTATTTAGCCTGCACTTGTGCTTGTTGCGCACGCGCATGCGCATAAATTAAGACGAATAGCAAACGAAGGAAATCAATACAACCAAATATAATATATACATATGTATGCATGTATGTAAAAATATTTGTATGTAAGCCGAAGTTGACAGTAAGCATTAATAAGACAAAAGAAATAGTGATAGCAAACTCAAGTCAAATAAAAAAGTAAATAAATTGCATGTACGTACATACCTACCTAAACATATTTATATGTACAACTGTGGCGAAAATAATAGCAGTCAGAAAGACTATATCACAACTATGAAATATGTAACACATGGGCCTAACAAAGAAATCAGGTTTTTTTTGTTCAAAATTAGCTTTGTTCATCAATGTAATTTCCATCCGGAGCAAACCAAACATTCCAGCACCGCTCTAACATTTAAATACTACTTTTGTAGAACGATTTATCTTTCACCTCAAAATGGGCCTTAGTGTCAGTGATAACCTCTTCATTCGAGCGAAATTTCAACCAAGAGTCGCGGCACCCACTTTGAACAGAGGTTTCTCATAGGCCCTGCGTATATCTTTTGTATATCTTTACGATGTCAGCTAACTCACACTACTTCACTATTCTATCATTCAAAACGATTTAGTGGATTTTTCGATGTTTTCCGGTGTTACTGCTTCATCGGTGTCTCTACGACCACATTTGATGCCAGCAAACCCTGATTTTATTGTTGTTTCTGATGGAGCGGAGTGTACACAACACTTTTGAAGCCATTGTTTCGCTTGAACGATATTTTTTCCAATCAAGAACCAGGGTAAAATTAAAACATGAAATTCTTTTTGATGTTTGAATGTTTTGAAAACAATAAAATTAGCGTCACTCTTAGCACAATAACTCACGAAGTAATGAATAGAATATCATGAAATTTTAACAGCGGTCTTTTTAAGGTTAGTACTAACTGAAAAAGAGGTGAATCCAATTAAACTAATGCCATCTATGTGTTGGGCCCGGGACTTTTCAGCCCAAGTGTTAAGTATTGGTTTTCACATTTCAGTCTATATGTCAGACGACACGCCCCTATATACCGGGGTAAACGTTTCTGAACTAAAGGAAGTTATTTTCTTCAAATCTGTACTTGTTTCCAACGAATCAGTGAATCAAGGCGTGTTTCTTTGAAATCGAACAGCACACTCAAAGAAGGGCGTATTTATTTAAATATTTCTTGAAAATAAAACCTGCTAAATTGTATGTATAAGTAATGTATGTAATGTATGCAATGCTTTAATCCTATTTATAAAATAAATACTCGTAATGACTTTTTGAAAAAATGTTGCCTTGCTTGCTTTACTGGTTTTATTTTGACCGCAGCTGTAGGTACGTACACATATCTGAAAATATCAGGTCAGTCCATAAGTGCGTGCGTATTTTACCCATAAATTCACATTTGTACGATTTTTGCATAAAAAAAATTATTCGTGGAATATAACGGAACTATTTATATTTTCTTTGATATATTGTGCTGCATTCAACCAGTGATTTTAATCGCGGATAGAAGCACGTGTTGTTAAAAAATAAAATGGAATCATCGAACGCGTATAAGAGGCATATTTTGTATTTTTTTTTAAAAGTGGTAAAAATGCAACAACTGCTGCTGCAGAAATAAACACTGTTCACGAAGAGGATACCGTGAGTGTAAGGAGAATTCCGAAGTGGTAACTGCGACGTGGAGGATGCCCCGGCCGTTGGTCGTCCTGAAGTCTTTAACTCCGACGCCTTGCTCGAACTCGTGGAAGCTGAGCCAAATTTGACAGTCGACATGATAGCTCAGAGGTTAAATTCATCGCATGGAATAGTTCACAGGCACCTGGTTCAGCTGGTAAAGGTTTCAAAGCTGGGAAAATGGGTTCCGCATAGACTTTCCGTCGCCAACCTTCAGCGGAGGGTGAATGTGTGTTTTCAGCTGCTGCAACGGTTTGAAAATTCAAGTTTTTTGAACCGTATCGTTACTGGTGATGAAAAATGGGTACTTTACAATAATCTTGTTCGCAAACGCCAATGGTTAGATAAAGATGAAACACTAGAACCGACCCCTAGAGATGGCCTTCACCCCAAGAAGATTCTCCTCTCTATTTGGTGGGATATGACCGGTATTGTTTATTATGAACTCCTGGAACCAAACCAGACGATAACTGCTGATTATTATTCCCATGAGCTATCAAACCTGAATGAGGCACTTAACAAAAATCGACCGTCTTTAGTGAATAGACGCAAAGTTTTGTTTCACCACGACAACGTAAGACCCCATACCGCAAGGCAAACATTAGGCAAGCTGAACGAGCTCGGATGTGAGCTAATGCCGCATCCACCATACTCTCCGGGTATTGCACCTTGGGATTATCACCTTTTCCGTGGAATTCAATCCCATATGAGTAACAAGAACTACTCCTCAGAAGAAGCTATAAAAAGGGATATCGAAGCGTATTTTGGCTCCAAGGACAACAATTTTTGGAGCAGGGAATTAAAAATTTGCCTAAACGTTGGGAAGACATAGTAAATAATGAAGGAAAATATATTATTGATTAATAAATACTTTAAACATCTTTTTTATTAATTTTAAAACCAATTTAAAAAACGCACGAACTTATGGACTGACCGATATTACCAATAGCACAGTAAATGCATACATACGTACGTATGCAATAATCAATGATGTATCGTAATAATATGTTTTGCAAGAAATGCTTATTTTTGTCCCTGGATATGTGTACGGCTTAGTTAATAACACGAAAGTTGCCGGGGTGCATTCGTACCTGTTCGTTCTGAAGCCAAATCTTTATAAATAATATTTTCATATAGGTGGTAATACCTACATTTGTTTTTTCTTACATATGTATGTGTGCGTAAATGTACGTCACATATAAACAGCGTAGATTTATATTGATATACATACGGCGTGAGCGCAAAATATTAAAGTTCCGTTATAAAAAAAATTAAATGCCAAATCAATCGGCGTATCCTTTTCACAATACCTATTGTGCCATTTGGTAGTTTTGTTAGAAATTTAGAAAGCGTACGTTGTTTCTACAAAGTGAGACCCGCGTATGAAAAACTATTTTAAGCACCTTAAAGGTCTAAAAATGTTACGTGCACCTACAGCAAAATATTTGAAGAAGTCTAAGACGTTCATAAACAAATGAGTGCAAGGGTGTAAGTTAAAAACGTTGGCGACTTCCCCGGACGAGGCTAAAAAAAAATACCTCTCCAAAGCAAGATCGGAAGATCATTGACTTATTTGTGGCAAAGCCGAACTTATCGTTGCGTGAAGCTCAAGTAGTTTTATGAAAAAGTGGTGTTAATGTATCCAAAGACCCGATTCGAGGCCCAGAAGCCCTCAAGTTGCAGAACAAATTGAAAAAACATTAAAAAAAGATTTACAAGCGCTAAGACAAGTTCAGAACGGAATTGAGTAAATGTAACACTCACGAATGAATCTTCCTTTTGGGCGAATAGTTACATACTTCGGTCCTGGTGCACTGCTGATAATTGCCAACTTCAACGAACTATTAAGCATCCAGTTAAAGTTAATGTTTGAGGCTGCCATTGCAAATATAAATTACTGCAAATTTGAAAGTTGTTTTGGTTAATAAAATTTACGAAAAAGTATTATTACCGTCAGTTACGAAGATGTTCGGAAGAACTAGCCAACATGCATTTTACAAAATGGTAACGATCCCAAGAAACGAAGTCGAAGTGGGTAGAAACAGTAAAATGGTATTGACGTGTTGGATTGACCTTCACAGTCGCCTGATGCCAATCCTATTGAAATTTTTGGGTAACAGTTAAGCCAAAACTCAAGGAAAAGCAAATAGGGACCGCCAAAAAGTTATCCTCCACAACTTGCGCAGAAATAAACTATGACTCGGGCGGCCGCCGTAGGCGAGTGGGTTGGTGCGTGACTACCATTCGGAATTCAGAGAGAACGTAGGTTCGAATTTCGGTGAAACCCCAAAATGAAGAAATAGTTTTTTCTAATAGCGATCGCCCCTCGGCAGGCAATGGCAAACCTTCGAGTGTATATCTGCCATGAAAAAGCTACTCATAAAAATATGGGTGTACAAAAAAAGGATGCACGCGCCAATTATATATATATGAGGGCGGGTCGATTTAAAAATCCCTCATTGCTCTGTGAAAATTCTAGGGATAAAAATAAGAAACTTTGCCGAAGGAACCATACCTCTAAAACGAATTCCGATGTCCCCCAATTTGGGTCGAACGAAAAATCCCACTTTGACCCATTTAGAGTGCTCCAATCGAGTCCAAATGTATGACCGACCCCCATGCCAGTGGCACACCCTCTGGAACTCCCCTGGGGGGTTCCCCATACAATCATTTCAAAATATCACCATTTTTGGCCTTTACATGAGAAAAGAAACTAAAAAGTTCGACCCAAATTGGGGGACATCAGAATTAGAGGTATGGTTCCTTCGGCAAAGTTTCTTATTTTGATCCCTAGAATATGATTTTCACAGAGCAATGGACGATTTTTTTTGCCTCCACACAAATCGACCCGGCCGAATATGTATATATATATACATATAAATATATATGACTCGAAGATGTGCGTCATTATAGCTAATGGTGGTGACTACTCATATTTATGAATATATTGGGTATAATACAAATATAATTTTATAAGTCCATACAATACAGTTTGTTAGAATAGAATAAGACAAATAGTTTCTAAGTTTAGGCGGTCACGTTTCCATTATACAGTCTTCATATTTATGAAGTGCTGTGCTCTAATGTCCAATGATCGGGGTCCGGGGTAAAACTCTAGTTCAATTTAAAATCCGTTCTGTCCGTTTTGTTTTTCGACGTTGATTTGGCAGCACAGCCTTTTGTACAATAATTCATAGCACTGACAAGCAATGCATTAATATGAAGTTATACGAAGTATATAAAAAAATTCTTTTATTATTGTTTCATTTTCAATGTGGTCATGTTCCAAACAGCAATTGTTCTGAAAAATACATCCGGAAATAATTATATTTTTTAAGGCCCCTCAGGAGAAAATGCAACCCTTAGCGGACGCACTCCTAGATAGCGTATAGGGGAATACTTCTCAGATACTTTGTTTTAAAAAATTAAATTAAAAAATATATGAATCTAAAAATTAGCAGCAAATTCCTTTTAATAATTTTAAAGGCAATCATTCGAAGAGTCTTTTCGTAAAATTTCGCGGAATTTTAGCTGCGGCTTTGGGAGTTAACGGGATTAAAGTAGCGATACACTCAAATAAGTTGAGCAGAAAAATAAGAAAAAAGTAAGTTTTTTATTTTTTTTAGCATTAGCAAGGTTTAAAATAAATCATTGATAGAAGAAAGGTATTTGGTTTAACTATGGGTGAAAAAAGAAAGAAGATAGATATTAGCCAAAGAAAAATAATCGTTAGTAGCTGGAAAAATGGTATGAATCGTTGGGAAATCGCGAAAATTGTTGGCAGGCAGTGATTAACAATCAGAGAGTGAAATTATTAATTATCAAGCAAACAAAATAGTAGGAAAGCATAGAAGAAAAATTCCATAAGCAGATAAGTTCGGATACAATACGAAAAATACTTAAAAACGTTGGATTTCACGGCAGAGCCGCACGAAAAAAGCCCTTCACTTCAAGAGTAAATCGACTTAAGCGGATATCCTTTGCAAAGGCTATTTTTTCATTGTCGATTCAATAAACTGCATTTTACTAACACCCGAGTGTTCCATACACCCCAATACCATCGCAACTTCACCACCATGCCACCAAGTTTTGATTATCGAGTGTTGGGAACAACACAATCTTGCGGGTTTTTATACCAAAAATGTAGAATTTCCTTTCATTTGAGAAAATAACTCTATTCCAAAACTCACGGCTCCTACTAAAAATCAATGCCAATCCACCTAATATCAACATAATTCAGGCCTATTCTCCTACAGCCGAGAAGAGTGCAGAAGAATTGAAGAATTTTATGAGAAAATTGACTTCAGTATTAAAAAAAAATAATCAGAAATCCAAAGTCAGATATCGACAAACTCAAAGTGGCAGGAAATAAAAATAAATCAACATCGATTATAAATACAAAGCTACACGGTTTACTCTTCACGGCGCCTCAAGATACCCACTTGGGACCCAGGAAAAGAAAATTTTAACTCACTAACGAAAAAGGTACTAGGTACATTTAAAATACTGACAAAAAACGGCACGATAAATTTAAATTCCACAAAAAACTAAAGGGAACCTCAGCCATTTACAAAAAATCTAATTATTATTTTCTTGTTAACAATGACGCAGTTTCTGACACAGATGATTTGAGAAAAATATATATGCGATATTTTTACTGACGACAACAGAGCAAGCGAATTGCCGCAACCGCAAACGCTATCCAGAACCGCGAAAAGTAAAGACGAAATAAACTTTGTTCTCAACAGCATGAAATAAAGAAAATCTGAAATCTTAAAACTAATTGATTCTGTTAACATTTATTACTCTTCCAAAAAAGAATCACGCGAAACGCTGCAGCGAATATAGACTTATTATTATGACTTTTAAGTCATTCGTCAAAAATCTTTCCGAAAGTGATTCATCTTAGAATATATACAAATTGTGAAGAAGTGATGGGAGAAATGGGCTTCAGAAATGGCATGAGTGCAAGAGAGGCATTATTTTGTGTTCTAGTAGAAAATTGTATGGATGTGCAAAGAGACTCTTCTATGCTTTATTGATTGCGAAAAGGCGTTTGATAATGTGCAGCATGAAAAACCCTTCAACAATCTGAGGTCATTAAATCTTGGAGAAAAATATACATATACAAGTGATATAAAACTTATATTGGAATCGAAGCACACATATTATTATTGACGGGGAAAATTCGAATGATGTACCCATTTCTCCTCAGAAGCTATTTTCGAAGATAAACACTATAAGATACGCCGATGGCACAAGTGCAATATAGGCCAGCATAGATGGACTCCAAAGATGGGTTGATAGTGAGACAAGACAATGTCAAATATATGATTTTAAAATAAATATCAATAAGACAAAATTCATGTCGATCAGTCGTAGTTTTAATTCGCTTTAGGCTTGAATAAGAGCTATCGCACTTGATCCTGAAATATCTGTTATTCAGATACGGACCTATTTACTTCGTATCTAAATAACAGATATTTCAGGATCAAGTGCGATAGATCTTATTCATGCCTAAAGCGGATTAAAGCCGGGGTTCCACAAGGCAGTATCCTTGGCCCTATACTTTACGTGCTTTTCACATCTGACCTACCGGTCTCTGAGAATAACACTATAGCTACCTTTGCTGACGATACGTGCATTTTAGCAATTGGAGACGATGAGACACAGTCCTCTCGCAAACTTCAGGAAGATATTAACAAAATCACCGAATGGACTACAAAGTGGCATATAAAACTTAATGAAGCCAAGTCACTTCATGTGGATTTTACAAACAAAGAAATTCAATATCATCCTGTATATATTTCTGGCACGAAAATTCCTTACTCCAATACGGCGAAGTACTTAGGGATGACGCTTGATGCCAAACTATGCTGGAAAGAGCACGTTAAAATAAAACACGTGGAACTAAACCTCAAAATGCAAAAATTAAACTGGCTTACTGGAAGGAGGTCTCCTCTTTCCATACAAAACAAACTTTTAGTTTATAAACAAGTATTTAAACCTGTGTGGACTTATGGTATACAGCTATGGGGCTGTGCTAAACAAACTCATATCGAAAAAATACAACGATTTCAAAACAACTTTCTAAAGAACGCAGTAAACGCACCATGGTATGTGAGGAACACTGATTTACATCGTGACCTTAAGATGTCATTAGTATCAGAAGTTGTCAAACATTACGCTGTAGCTCATGCGGAAAGGCTCGAAAAACATACTAACCCGAAGGCTCGGCGACTTGCCAATTTAGATGACCAATGCCGGAGACTTAAACGAAAAAAACCAAATGATCTTGTTCCAGAAATTTTGATGACTGACAAATGTATGTAAATTTCTGTCAGCTGTCTTCCAGTTATATACGTATTTCCTGTAAATACTGTCGAATTTAATAAAATAATATTACTTGATAGTTGTGAACTAGGTGTAATAGAATGAAATGTATTTAAATATTTAACGTTTCAATAAAAAAAAAAAGATCAGTCGTAGTAATGTCCACAATGATCTCACATTGTCAAGTAATAACATGCCGAACGGGTTAATAAATTTATAAACTTTTGCCGCTTTATTAATGATAAAGGCGATGAATCAATGGAAAATAAATGCCGCATAGAAATGGCTAGAGCTGCTTTTTATAAATACAGCAGTGTTCTACGAAACCACGATTTGAATTTAAATCTAAAAATACGTTTTAATGAGATGTTATGTTTTGTCAGTTTTGTTGTATGGCATGAAAATTTGAAAGTTTCTGATATGAATCGTATAAGAAAACTACTAAAGAAAATGTTGTGGACCGACCGTATCTCCAGCTGTGAATTACTTCGAAGAGTTTATAGAACGAGAGCTTCTAAGATGCATAAAACGTGGAAAACAGCCAACCTGAGCCATGTATGCCGAAATTAAAAGTATAATCTCCTTCAACTAATGGTTAGTAGGTTCAACTTATACTACATGGAAAGATTGAAGAAAGACGAGGCATCGGAAAAAAGAAATTATCATGAATTGCAATTTTTTTTTTGAAGAGGGTCTTAATAAATATGTCAGAAACATCTCAAAGGTTGTGACGGCACCTTTGAGATGTTTCTGACATTTTGGGTATGTGAGGCACGCTGCCACTAATACTATAACAATCCTCCCACCTCGGTTAACTCTACCCTGGGAGACCATAAAAATATATTGTAACATCTGGGTAGAGTCACGCTTATGTCTGAAGTCACAACAAGTACGTATGTCCAGGTTCCTCTCCTGCAGGCATATGAAGGCTATAAGCCGTCGAAAGTCCCAATTACTCCCACTGTATTCATAAAGTAAAGGGGGTGGTTCTAAAGTAAAGAGGGCATCGGAAAAGTTGCAATAGTGTTATATTAACGCACTACCCTCTTGTCTTCTGTGCGATATTGTAGTGAGTGTTTCACTCAAAACTCTGTGCTTGTTGTCGGTTCGTCAGAAAACATCCGCCTTCTCTACTTCTGCTACTGTAATTGTTGCTACATCAACTTACGCTCCCAATCAATATAGCGGAGTCGCGTCGTGATCTTATCTGCGAACGTTTGAGCTGCCTCCCACTTACTGCTGGTTGTGCGCATATCTCATATGAGGGTGCTGGGGGAATGGTTGATGACCCAGGGCTTGTTCCAGAATAGCTCGTTCCCTTTTGAAGCGGTCGCAATAAAAAATCACATATTCTGCGTTTTCGTCAGTATTCGGACAATTTGGACAGAAAAAACTGTCTGCCGCTTAAAACGGTGCAGGTATTCCCGAAAACAGCCTTGTCCGCTGAGCAACTATGAAAGGTGATATGAATTGCAAATAAAGAAGAAGAAGAAAACGGCCGGTGAGGTGAAAGATTTACCAAATATGGAATGATAATTACACTCTAGGGCACACATAGGCCAAATTAAAAAGACTTAGTTTGTTGCAGTAGTATATACACAGATCCCGGTCATTCCGGTAACGTAGAACCGACTGTCGTGGGAACGATGTTGTTTCACATTGCTTTGATCAGTTCGTCCGTAAAAGAAAACACTATAATTTGGCAGAAATCGCTACAAAGCAGGTATATTGCCACTTAAATAAAAAGGTGCTAACAGAAAAAGAACAAACAATGTTTTGATTATGTTTCGTAGTCCGTAATTACAGAAACAAAGTTTCGATTCACCCGCGCGTATTTAAGTAATCCGCAATATGAAAATCTATGTAAAATATTTATGTAATCAGATATACTCTTATGCTCGCAGTAAGAGCCTCGTAAGGATTACACGGGAGCGCACAAACACATTCATAAATACCTTACTAGCATGCATTGGTATAGGATAAATTTCCTTTTAGTAGTAGTGGTAATGAATTACAACCAATAGCGTCACCACATAACCGCCGCTGCTATTCTCGTTTTTGTTGCTATTGTCGTTAACAAGTGCTTTATGCTGCCAACACACGCTCGTTATTTTTTCGGTTACTACTGTTGTGTTGCACTTTTCTTTTGTTTTTGTTCTGCGATTAATGTTTTGTTTTTGGTTCCAACAATGGATTTATACGAATATCAAAGTTTTGTCGTCGTTGTTTGTACGATCATGAGGCTATATCCATTTAGTGTGATCAGTTGAGTTTCAACATTGGCTACGGGTAGACGCAGTTTCGATTCAAGTGTTCAAATGATCGTGTGAATTGGTGTTGAAAGTTTTTTTGTTTTTGGTGCGGGTGTGTAAATCCATAGTTCTTATGCACACACGTACGTACATATGTATGTGTATGCATAGTTAATGCAGTGGCGCTCTCTTTCTCAGCGCGTGTGGTACGCGTTCGTGAAGCGGAAACAGTTTGCGGAAGCGGCTAAAATCGATTGATTCGTTGTTTTGCGTATCAGCATAATCCTCTAAAATTATTGACGGTTGTTAGTACATTTTACGATCTTTTCATATTGCGCGCTTTTTTGGAAGTGCCTTAGTGCATGTCCGAATTGGCAATAAAATGTGCTTGCCGAAGATTTACGACTTTTTGCAAAAATAAAAAATGTACGACGACAAAGAGCATATATTTTAATGCGTGTTAAGAAAGTTAAAACTTATTAAACTCCGTACGTGATCCAATAACAACAGCACCCGCCACAAACGGCAACAATGAATGAATATGAATAAATCAATGACGAAAGAAACAATTTTTTTTATTATGTACCTACTCTTAATTTAATTATTTAAGCAGACAAATTTCTCATTTGGAGGCAGGTTTTTAAAGGATATGGAAGAAGTATAGAAATGGGTTTTGTTAAAAGTTCGAAGCGATAACAAAATAAAAAACTGCTGAGGTTGAAATTTGTAGCTCATGGATCAATGTTTTAAAGACTGAAAGGTGAGGCCCCATAGAAAGCAACGTGGTTCAACGTTATGAATGAACAAAACCAACATAGCATTTGGAGCAATCGCTAGATTTGCTTTTACACAAATGAAATTTATCCAAGAAATTGAAATATTCAGTGAAAATTACGAGTTTTACCTCCTCAAAATGTGTGGGCGTTTTCTTAGAGCAATGAAAGTTTAAAAAATATTTCACACATTTATTGATATTTTAGCAACTCAAATAGATTTTATAGATGTGTTGGTCTTGCGACAAGATTTTCTCGCTTGGGGCCTAAAGCCATACAGCATCCAATTACCTTGCTTTGGAATCACTGCCAGTGCCATAGCCGGTTTTTGGACTCTTTTATGTGATGCTGTTTTTGCTCTTTTTCGGCACTGTGTGACAAAAAGCATAAAACTGCTGCCACTTTCCTGGAGAAATCAATGCTGTGGGTGAAGTTCACTATAAACCCCCAAAGTTTAATTTTGTTGTCAAACGCCGTTTCTGGATTCTCTGGTTTATGTGAAAATTTTAAATGTTTTTATTTGAATTAAAATGTGCTTTGTTTATATTCTTGAAATAAAAACAGACGAGACTACATTTAAAAGCATTTGCGATTTTCCGATTTAATTGCTTCAATTTGCATTAAATGTTTACGAAATTATCCGATCCAAAAGATTTTTTTCTTCAAAATAAAATGAGTTTCTTTTGGATGAAATGTAGTGAATATTGACAAAGTTCTGTAAGGTCGTCCAGGGTGGATCACTGTTACACACGCGGCCGCCTTAGCCATGACTATCATTCGGAAGTGAGTGGGTTCGAATCTCCGTGCCGTGTAACACCAAATGATAGTAAACGTGGTTTTAGTAGCGATCTCTCTTCGAAAAACCTCCTCATAAATAACCATTTGCTGTTAAACTGTAGGTCGCTCCATTTGTGCGACCAAACACCTAATACAGGGTGTAAGCGCCAATTATTTATATATGTAATACTTTCTAGTTTTTTGTAACATATGGGCACATGTACATACATTAGGTTGCCCTACCAAAAAATAAAAGGTGCGGGATTTTCCACCCGAATGATTAAACCTATTATATTATATTTTAAGGCCTTCGCCTAAATATTTTAAAAAATATTAAGACTTACGTGTAAATATCTCAACAAAAGTATTTTTTAAAAATAATTTTTTAATAATTCTAATATTTTATGTATGTACGAGTATATATGTATGTATGTATTTATATATACATGTATGTATATACTTGGAACTTATCCGATATTTCAAACCGAATGTGTAGAGCAACGTAAGAGGCAAATGTAAGAGGAAGTGAATTACAGAATGTAAAATGTTAGCGCCAAAAAAGATGTGTTTAGATTTCTTAACTCGAAAAGGAACAAAACAAATGAAAAAGTTAAGAAAGAGTGAACAAATACCAATCACCATTAACACTTTCCACCAAAATTTCAAATGACTTTTGTGGTTCTGCAAATAGGTTCCAAGTGAAAATTCTTGAAGAAACGCCAAGTGGAAGTGATTGAAGTACGCTTGTGCGCCTGTCAATGTGAATTAGGTACATTCGCTTGCGACATACATATGTATGGGTAAATACTTGTGTGCTTGTAGTTACATACCTTGAATATCGAATATCGAAACCAACACAACATAGCGCACACCTTAGAAACGATGCCCATATGCAGATGTACGAGTACATAGGCACATTCTCAGCTGCTTGTAAGTTATGGAAGCGAGTGCAAATTTTGGTAGAGAAAAAACACTAAAGCAATTATACTTAATGCGAATTTATAATAGAAAACAGTTTTCATTAACCGTTTGAGAGCTTTTAATGGTAAGCGCTCAACAATCTCATCTGAATATAAAAAGTATTCATAAACACTGGAAATTGTTGTCCCTGTGACTGCCGCCTATCGTATTACCATCAAATCGTTGGCAACAAATATGTCAAAAAGGCAAAGCAACAACAACACCACTACTATAAATGGCATACAGTCCAAATATACTTGCGTATATATTGTATAGGTATGCGTGTACCACCATAAAAGTAAAAAAGTTAGAGAAAATTGGAATGAGG
This sequence comes from Anastrepha obliqua, assembly GCF_027943255.1. Lineage (NCBI taxonomy): Eukaryota > Metazoa > Arthropoda > Insecta > Diptera > Tephritidae > Anastrepha > Anastrepha obliqua. Next base: position 125,969,292 of record NC_072894.1, read on the forward strand.
CAAATTATTGTAGTAAAATTAATGCCATTGTAGAATATGCCTTATAGGACAACTGAAATACTATTTTACTAGTTTCTCAATTGGCAACTTTTGTAACCAACTATGCATTCGTTTGAGGCCAGAGTATCTGGAATGAATTCCTAATGGATTAACCTCCAAATACAGGGTGAGCAATCTGGGTGGTTTATTTTGAAATCACATATTATTTTGGCGCTGACTGCTATTTGGCGCTCAAAAAAGTGTGAGAAACTCAGTCTCATATTTGTGCTGTTCGAAATGGACCAGTTTTCGCTTGAGCCACGTTTCAAAATATTGAAAAGCTACTTCCAAAGTGGATTTTTTGTGTTGGTGACATATTGCAAATTGTAAAAAGAAATTTGGGTTGATATAATGCTTTAAGGGGGGAGCCTGGTTTATAAGGTCAAAAAAATCAATTTTTTCTTTTTTCGTTTTAAGCGATTCCTAATATATTTCAGAATATTCACACAAAGTTACAGAGCCTAATTCTCAATATTTCCGTAGATACAAAGCCAAAGGTAGGCGAGCGTTAGGTAGTTACGCTGTGACCGGAGATCTATAGTACAAGCTTTATCTTCTTTTCTCGACTTTTCATTTTTATGATTTCTTTGAATTGGCGTACATGAATGAAAAAAAAAACTAATGAACCTTTTGAAATGAATGATAGCGTGTTCCCCTATTAAATTCTCTTCTATTTGAACTAACAAAATAGATAAAAAAAAATGTTTCCAGATTTTTATACCAAGTTGAAGTGAATTTTTTTTTACAGAAAAACAAAAAGTTGAAATTTTGGAATTTCTCTCAGTTTTCTTAGTTCATCTAGAATAAAAGATCATTATAATTAGAAATCCATTTGAATTTTTTTGCTTTAGATAATAATTACGAGCTGTATCTTGTACGCCAGTTGGAAACTCGAGCGTTGCAGCGCTCTACTAATTTCTATGTTAAACATTTTTTTCAACTTATTTTAGCCAGTACAAAAATTTTTTATACTTTTTAAATGTTCATTAAAAGATAGAAAAAACTTTGCAGTGCTAAATTAATTTTTTCCTTAAAAAAAAAAAAAATCGCAAAGAAATGCAATTTTTAGACCTCATAAACCAGGCTCCCCCTTAACTCAGCATTGGGTAGGCAAATTTATGAGGAAGAATGTTTAAGAAATGCCATGAAAATACGCTAACGGTAGTAAAGTTCGTCCTTTTAAATTGTTTCCAAACGACGATCTTCTCCAACCAAAAAACTTAGTGCCTTGCAAAAATCGTGAAAATATTATATCCGATAAGTAAGTGTATTAGAATTTTAAAAATATCTCTATTATGCGAACCAAAACAGCTGACGGGCGATTGTTGAGCTCTCAGCCAACCTATGATGTATTTGCCCGTATCGAAACCTGGCTCAATATTAATTTGTCCGATTCCGAATATTTTAATTCGAACCTACTTTATATGACGTTTTCCGGAAACACAGGGGTGCTGCTAAATCGGTGCCGGTGTTTTAATTCCCGCTAAGCGTGACCTTCCGCGACTGCTTATATAATAAGGATTCTAAGCTGTACCAAAAATGTATGCGTTTCATGAAATCTTTCTTAAATAAACTGGCCAAATTAGCCTGAGGAGAGTTCTACAACATAAAGGACGTATTCCATATCGCATCTCTGTATGCATTTTAGTTCAGCTGTGAAATTATTGCGATTTTGCTCAGGAAATCATCTCGGTGGCCAAATTACTAAATTACCACTCCATTTTAATTTTGTTACTCTTGGTCTGATTTTTGGACTCATGTCAACCATTTATTTGGAAGACCATTGAAAAAAAAACGGGTGCGCGAGCTCTTGTTTCAGCCAGTTCTCGCAACATGCAACATATGAAAGTCGTCCATAAATCGATATCTCGCTAAGTTCGCTTATAGTTTTGCTTTTGTTCGTTGGCCTCCATGGAATTGCGAGCTTAACGCCATACTTGTTTTATGGGGTGCCATTAAAGATCAATATTATGTCGACAATCCGAAACATTTTAGGCCGTCAAAGACAATATTTTTCACGCCACTGCGGAAATGTAATTCGAAACCAAAAAAGTGCTTCAAAATTGGGTGGATATAATGAGAGCGTTCAGAAATATTCTTGAATATTTTCGCGAAATAATATTCATTAGCAATGTGGTACTTAATTAATTATTAGTTAAAAGAATAAAATATAATATAATTGTAAAAAAGCTTTGTGTGAGAAGGTGTTATCCCTGAAGATATTACTGCTTTCTTTAAATTATTTAAAAATAAAATAAAATACATAAATATGACTATCAAATCATAGTCATCACAAATTCCTAGAATTCCCGTGGGGATTATGAATATTTTTAAGAAGAGTTGCCATTGCGAGCTTAGGCGAAATTTGCAACTACCAAAGAATTCGTAAATAAAGTTAATTTGGCATATTCGAAGCATATCACTCATTTGCTTCAGGAGTGCCAATCCAAAATGTCGAGAAAAACAGCCTCAAAATTTCTAAATTTACTTTGTCTCCAAAGGTAAAAGTAAAGACATATTTTCATCTAGTGAAATACTTTTAATTGATACGCCATGAATTTTTAAATATTTTTTTAGATTATGACATTCCTGCTGCAAATGAATGATATGTAAAGCGTCTTTCAAAAGTGACGCCTAGATGTCAGCAGTGAATAATTCGTAGACTGCATCGTTTTTATGGCATATTTGACATTTGTCAAGAAATTAGATGTATGATACTTATACAGTTTTATACGATAAAACAACGCATCAAATTATTGAAACTTATTTTGAAAATTGTTGATCTTTAATAACAACATATCGCAAAATTTGTGATTTCTTTAGTGGAAATAATCATCCAATTGGGTCGACAATTCAAAGGTTGTTGAATTTCAAGAAACTAGTTCTATCGAGGATAGCAAAAGGACTGGCTTGCACAAACGAGACGATATCTCGACCTTTTCAACAATTAAGCTTTCATTAATCGACTGTTTGTCGAATTTTAATTGTTAAGAGCCACATTTTGGATAAAAATAGTGAAATCTGAAAGAATCTAAATTTTTACACAACCTCTAGGCACGTCTTTTCAAAGTCTCTTTACATGGATAGATCTTTGAAAAAAATAAAAACCAAAAAAAGCTATACCAACATCTATTAAGAAATGCTTATGTCTCGGTTTCCGTCCATTCAATGCAAGTTGTCTTCATTTATTTCAAAGAATATAATCAAAACAGACAAAATTGTTTCTGCATAAGCAATTTATTTGAGACATAGCCCTCTCGATTCTAAACAGCGATTTGCACGATCAAAAGTTTCTCTGTCAGAATATGTTTCGAAATATCCGTACACTTCTTTTGATTGGTTTTTCTTCAGCAAAAGTATTTTGGAAAAAGTTCGGCAAATTGGACAAAAACCCGGTTAAAAATATAGCTCAATGAGATACGTCTTAATATATTATACATAGGGCAACAAACTCCGTACGTGTACATCATCTATTAAGTGTTTGGCCTCCGATTTGTAGTGTGCACCTTGATGTTGTTCCACAAATGGAGGGACCTACAATTTCAAGCCGACTCCGAAGCGCAAATATTTTTTTTTATGAGGAGCTTTTTCATGGCAGAAATACATTCGGGGAATATACTCGCCGTGGGGCGACTGCTGTTTCTATCATTTTGGTGTTCCATGCATGGAAGTTCGAACCTACACATTTCTGAATGGAAACCGCACACCAAACCATTCGGCTACGACGGCGGCCCTATAGTTTGATGTTTTATGTCCACAATGGGCTGCGCACCTGGGCCTACCGAATGGTAGTCGAGAGCAAGTCCTAACTTCAAATTAAAAAGTGAGAAGTACATTCTGTCAAAAAAATATCGGGAATTGTTCATTTACATAAAAAGCGCGCGTTGCACATATATCTAAATTTGTTTTTACTGGAATGTTGGTACAACTGTTCCCTATAGTGAAGGCAGAGTTTGAGCGTGATCTGTCAATTAGTTTGTTTTTGGCATTTAATTACATCAGTCAACCGAGGGTGTGCTCCGCGATTTTCATGATGGATAAAAATATCGAACAAAGAATTTGTCTCAAATTTTACGTTTTGAACGAAACGACGTTTTGAATTCGGACCTAACGTTTAGCCAGCACATCATAACAGGTGATGAGACATGGGTATAAGAGTTAGACATGCAAACCAGTCAACAGGCGGCTGAATGGCGCTATCCACATGAGCCGAAACCCAAAAAACCACTTCAAAGTCGGTCAAAAGTGAAAGTCATGCTACTCGTTTTCTTTGATTATCATGGTGTTGTGCACTGGGAATTCATTCCAAATAGTTCTACGGTAAAGAAAGAATATTATTTGGAAGTTACGCGACGTTTGAGAGAGAATGCGCGTAGGAAACGGTCGAATTTGTGGAAAAAACTCATGGATCTTGCACCATGATAACGCACCGTCTCACAAGGCGTTTGCGTTTGACAGAATGTAGACCTTTTCAAAAATATTTCATGACTAGTATTATAAATATTTTCATACAAGGCCCATGTTTTTTTTTTTTTAATTATCACAGTCCTAAAGTGTGAGGAAGAAGGGTTTAAAAATATTTTTGAGGCTTTGCGATAATTACTTTTTTTTTCATTAGCTTTTTCTTGCTAGGTATTATAAGAATGTTTTTCACTTAAGCGTATACATAAAGCCGTTAAAGCGTTAGGAGAGCTGAACAAATTTTGCATTTATAACTATTACTTTAGTAGCATTCGTCATATTTTTGTTGCTGTGTGTGCGGTTGTTGTTGTTTTCTCTATGTGAATTAAAATAACATAAGCCGACGCGTAAGCTGCAAAACATTCCTATACGATTAAGTACATACAACTTCTTCAAGCGGGCGATTCGATTTGCGCATTCAAATACGTATATCGCCTGAGTTGCGATCATCCGTCCACGCGGCCGCACAATATTCGGTACGTTCGCGGAGAGCATTGCTGTAAGCCAAGTTAGGTGACGCGTCGCGCGAGTGCTGGCCAACAAAGTGATTGAAACAAGCAAGCAAAGGCAAAAATGAAAATAAAATAAAAACATTTAGAGAAAACTCATTATGAAATCAATGCACATCGTTTTTTTATTTTCAATTTTTCCTTATCGCGCTCCCCACAGCCTGCCTACTAACTTCCTATCGGGTGGCTTCTGTCTTTCTGCTACTTAAAGCGTACTTATATTATATATTCTGGTATATACACGCGTATGTAAATAAATCAGTGATCAAGCAGTGGTGATAAAACATATACATCGATGAAATAGTGGATTTAGACTTCGAGGCAAGAATACAGTGATAGACAGTATGTGCAGACAATGGTTCTGAACGCACGCCACTAAAACAATAAGAACAAAACCAGCGCTGACATTTTAATATTTAGTAACAATGCAATGTATTTATGCAGCTATAAAAACTGTCATCAACTTACGAGTGATTGCAAATCCCCTTGGGTTCAATATGAATTTTAATTATTAAGAGCTAACTAAAAGCGCGTACAACCTGAGAAGCCGCGCAAATTATTGGTCCCGCTTTTTTATTTGTAGTGAAAAGCAAATACCAAAGGAAATCAGCATTCGCATTGGTCGGCCGCAATTCTAAGTAACCTTGAAGCTCAGGTTAAAAACTTTTCTATTAATCGTCGCAACATTTCCATTCCAAACGCTCTACAAAGATGGCAAAAATCAAACTGAAATCATTTTATTACGGCCAGCTTAATTTGCTTTTGATGATTTTCTGTATCTACCCGCCCAATTTGTCGCTGGCCAGAAGTTTGGGTGACAGTCAGGCACCTAACTTACGAACCCCTCAAGTGGTCAATATCACCCTAAGCCCGAGTGTTATACTCACCAAAAGTGTGCTTGCGCCGAATACAGACGTACGTTTGACGTGCTTGCTTAAAGGGCCCATTAAGTGGTACAAGGAAGATGAGTTCCTGAGCGCTAACCGTCTCCTGGTGTTGAAGGAAGTTCAACGGAAAGATGCGGGTGTGTACAGTTGCCAGGCGGAACAAGTGCCATTAGGCCCAAAGTACGTTAGTGTCGCATTGAAAGTGGTTGAACCTGAACTATCTAGTCGCCCAACTGATGTCGAAGAAGACATAGCTGATTTTAGTAAGGTTGAAGACGAAGCAGAAGCACGACTGCGCTTGGATCGAGGTGATGTTGATTCGGCGGAGGAAATCATCGAAGAGGAGCCCCAACTAAACTTCTCGAAAGGTAGCAACAACACGGCTTTAAAAATTGTGCATCTGCCAAATCCTGGTCCACCACATTTTCAGCAACGATTCAAACTTGCAGATAGCCTAGAACAAGCACTTGGGAGCTTTGCGCAATTGAGCTGCCCCTCGTTGGGCAATCCGTTACCAATCATCACTTGGTGGCACAATAACACAAGAATGGATCTAACCCCATTGCGTTTTAGGCTAAAAAAATGGTCACTTTTTATTGAGAAGCTGACCACAGCAGACTCGGGCACCTATACATGTAAAATCAGTAATAAATTCGGTACTATTGAACATAGTATAAAATTGACTATTATCGGTCAGCTACACTCTGAAAAACCACTCATTGTGAATAATACACCAACTAATCAAACGGTTATAAAGAATAGTAGCTCGCGGTTCGAGTGCCAAGTTGAGTCCCCGACCGCAGTTCGAATTCGTTGGATCAAGCATAAAAACAGCCTCAAAGAGGAACCGAATTTGAACTTTGCGAACAATTCGAATATAATTGAATTGCCAACGAATGCAGAAAAACCAGAGATTTTAAATATAATGCAAGCGAGTTCGGAAGATGAAGGTTTTTATACTTGTATTGTGACGAATGATGATGGCGATACAATGGCCACAGCTTATTTGCAAGTAGTAGAACCAAAAAGTACTACCGCAACACCTAAAACTAAAACCATATTTCTAGATAAGCGCACTGCTCATTCATCGGAAAGCTTAAGTGGATTAACCCCGGAAAAGGATCACGATAAGCTTGCAACGGTTATTGATGTGGATGTGGATGGGAAGGATGGTGCTGATACTAATGATGAATCAGAGGCAATAGAAGAGAGTGCACCACGTTTCAAAAAAGCGGACAAACTCATTCAAACTCTGCACAAACCAGCAGGTTCCACAATACAATTGCTTTGTCCTGCCAATGGCAATCCCATGCCAAACGTAACATGGACGCGCAGCACTGGTGACAAAAATTTCACTGAGATTATGCGCCATATAGGTAAAGTCACTTACAAAAAATGGTCGATGCAAATGGACGAAGTTATTGCCGAGGACTCGGGCGTCTACAAGTGCACGGTTTGTAATAAGCTGGGTTGCATAGATCATTCCACAAAACTGACTATAATGGACCGTTTACGTTCTCGTCCTATTCACAGTGACAAATTTCCACAAAATCAAACTGTCTTAACCAATAGCAGCGCATACTTTGAGTGCCGCGTCGTATCGGATCTGGAGCCACATATATTCTGGGTACGGTACAATCGGGCAAATGAAAGTATTGACAAATTGGAGCGCATGTTTGCTAATTCAAACGTCAACGCTTATCAGCCATCAGCAAAAGATTTCATAAAACTTTCCGGCGAACCAGACAAACCGAATGTTCTTCGTTTGGAAAATGTTACACACGCGGACGAAGGCTGGTACACTTGTGTAGCAGCGAGTAACTTAGGCGAGTCAATGGCGAGTGCTTACTTGCATGTGGTTGACAAATTGCCAAGTCGCGAAGTATATATGCTGTGGCGCGCGCATCCTGTCTGGATGACTGTGGCGGCAATAGTGATTGTGTTGCTGTTCCTTTTCGGTTCCATCTTCATAATTTACGTATTGCGTAAGCTGAAACATGAGAAATTGCTGAAGCATCGCATCGAGACAGTTCACCAATGGACGAAAAAAGTTATTATCTACAAACCGTCTTCTTCCGAGAATAACTCCTCCGATCTGCAAATGCCTGTGATCAAAATTGAAAAACAACGTACTACCTTTCAAGCCTCTACCTTGGATCCTTCGCAAGCTTTTAATGAATATGAATTTCCGCTTGACTCCAACTGGGAGATACCGCGTACACAACTAAACCTAGGCTCGACTTTGGGCGAAGGCGCTTTCGGACGTGTAGTTATGGCAGAAGCGTGCAATTTGCCACGCACTGTCAATAATTCTTCGAGCATAGTTGCGGTGAAAATGGTAAAAGAAGAGCACACTGATGCGGACATGGCGAGTTTAGTAAGAGAAATGGAAGTAATGAAAATGATCGGAAAGCATATTAACATCATTAATTTGTTGGGCTGTTGTACGCAGAGTGGACCGCTTTGGGTAATCGTCGAATTTGCGCCTCATGGCAATTTAAAAGACTTTCTGAAAAAGAATAGACCATTGTTTGTGGGTAGTCCCAGTTTACAGCGCAGCAGTGACTGCCTGGAAGATATGCCACAGCTAACAGAGAAGAATTTGGTTTCATTTGCATTTCAAATTGCTCGTGGAATGGAATACCTTGCTTCGCGTAGGGTAAGTTATTTTATTTGTTGGTTATATCAATCGTCTAAAAAATAATTCTATGTTTAATTTCTTTAATATTCTCATAGTGCATCCATCGCGACTTGGCGGCTCGCAATGTTCTAGTGAGCGACGACTATGTTATGAAGATTGCCGATTTTGGGCTGGCGCGCGACATACAAGACACAGACTATTATAGGAAGAACACCAACGGTCGTTTACCCATCAAGTGGATGGCGCCTGAGTCGCTACAAGAAAAGTTTTACGACTCGCAATCGGACGTATGGTCCTATGGTGTATTATTGTGGGAGATTATGACCTTTGGAGAGCAGCCATATCCTAATATAATGTCTGCGGAGGAGCTCTACAGCTACCTAATTACTGGTCAGCGGATGGAGAAGCCGGCACGGTGTTCACTTAATATTTACATGCTAATGCGGCAGTGTTGGCATTTTGACGCCAACATACGACCGACATTTGGTGAGATTGTTGAGAATTTAGATAAAATTCTTCAGCTGGCGTCAAATCACGCCACAAATGAAGAGTATTTAGATCTATCTATGCCAATGCTCGAGACACCACCATCATCGAGTGATGATGAATCCGAACCGGAGACATTTCAAGAAACGTCCCCGTTGCGCTATCAATACACATACAAATTTAATTAGATAATAGCATTTATGAATTATACAAAATGTGTAAAGCAAAGTAAGGCTTAAACATACTAATACAACCTAGTTTTGTTAATAGAATCAAATAACCTCATTCAAATTTTATACTTAAGCGAAAAAGACTTAACCCTACGCATGTTAGCTGCTTTGATCTAAATTTTGATTACTAGTTAGACTTTAAGGAAAATTGTGTTTAGAGTACGAAATTAGTTTTAGTTGTAATTTAAGTCTATTCTAAACATATTTTTACAGTTAAGAAAGAATTAGGCAACTTTATTAAGACTATAAATATTTGTGTACTTTTTAAGCTTTATTTTGAAAGATATTTTCAGAAGTATTTTATTTATTTTACTTTACAAAATACTCTAAACTCCAAAGCAACCAAAAACTAGAAATGAACTAGATTTATATTGACGTACATAATTCACTCATTCAAAATGCTTACTTTTGAGATTTGTATTTATTGTGAGCCTTGAGCCATTCTACGACTAGTTAAGCTAATTGTTTCATTATGAGATTATAATAAAGTGCCATTTGAGTACTGAGTTCGTATAAGATCTTAAACGTCCAGTTGTAAATGCTATAGCGGTGAGCCATTAAAAAGTGGTAATGGCAAGATTGTAATACTTGAACATGGAAAGAATTGCAGCTTTTTAAATTTGTTCAATATTGACACCAAAATATAGATTACCCGCCTGAGTAGTTACTGATATTTTTTAGAAACATTTCGCAGCTAGCGTGGCTCCTTACTAAGCAGGGTTGTAGAGCGTCAATTTAGTATCTCCAACACTTATTTTGCTTTGGTGAGTGTAGGTATAGGCGGTCTAACATAAAGATTGTCAGAAGCTCTTGCATGATAGAAATGCACTCAGTGATTTGCCATTGCACCTTAACCAACTTTGAATTTTATCGATCTTTTACAAGGTGGTTTCTAAAGTAAAGAGCATTTTTAAAAATAGAGTTTCTAGTTGCGCTGTTTATAGCCATTTATGCGTGCGGGGAGATGCTGCTGAAAGGCTGTTCTTAGAAAATGTCAGAACATGTTCACGAATATAAGGTGTGGCTATTAAATAACGAGATGATGTTAGAAGTTGTATTTTGATTTCCGACATATTTACTTATTACTAGAAGCTTTATTCTGTCATCAGGATACTTGAGTTTTCATAGCGTTCAGCGGTTTTGGCAGATGGTGTAACACTGGAATGCATTATTCTTCAAGAAGCCTCTTAATAAAGCACAATTCTTCTTTTCTCTGTCTTTCCACAATTCTAGTCTTTTCTCTTCATTATTTCTTGAAGTTCAGACTAAATACCTACATACAGGCTATGTTCAGAAACGCATTATAATGCACAGTACTTGCAGCGCTGGCAGCACTGTCAATGTGACAATTCATACAACTGATAGATTTGTTGCATTTATGAACGCGCTGTGCAGTAAAATGGAATTGTTACTAAGTTTGGTCATGGACGATGTATATGAGGAAAAAACCGATAGTCTTTTATTAAATTTAAGAAAAAAAAACCGTGTATAGCTTAAAAGAAGGACATATCTTGTCAAAAGTTTAATATCAAAATGGAAAATACCCAAAAATAAGTCTTTTTTTGAAGCCATGATGTATTGTATTGTTTCTTTTTTTTTATTCGCTTATATGTGATGAGTAAATTAGAAAATTTTCGATGGGCGATGTTTCTATCTATTTTTAAATCTTTATTAACTTTTTTTACTTCATCTACGACCTTAGCCCAGAGCACGCTCTTTTTCCTCCTTCCCGACGTGAACTCGTTCTCCATGCTCAGTCGGACTCTGAGCAGTAATTTTATCTCCGATGTACTAAAGTAATCACTAAAACCAAGAAAAGTATAATAAAATAAAGTTTAAATATCGTATTTTTCATCAATTTTTGTATTAAAAGATAAAATAAATAATTAAATACCCACTTTTCATCAGACATTGTACTAGCGTATTTATTGGCAGTGTGAACATTTTTGCTGCAAATAATGCACGACTTTTGATACAAAAATGACGTTTAAGAACGCGTTGCATTTGCAGTATTGCCATATTTGCATTTTTGAATGCACTGCTCACTCTGAAATGGTATGTTGCGCATTATAATGCATTGTTGAACATACCCATAAATTTCGCACTAAGTTGGTATAGGCCTCACTTCGACAATTACATGAAGACGTTCATATAGCCAAAGTTTTGCAACGTCAACGCCAAAGCCAAGCGTAAAGATGGGCAACTCTTGTTTTCGTGTGCGTCGACAATCATCAGATGTAAACAAGTAAAATTATTCCAAAACTTTCAAACCCGAGTTAAATTTAAGGAAATATAAATTTTATAAATGCTGTTATTATTGAAAATAATAAATATGAATAGTGGGAATAAATGATGAGGATAGCGGGAGTGATGCCTGAGCTTCTGGTGAGTGCCCGATTGACTCTCTCTCTCTCTCTACAAATACAAACACTCAATTCGGTTGCCAGTCTAATTCGTTGCCGCCACAACGTACCGAACGGATTATTTCTTGGCGGGCCTATTAAGAGGTTATTTATTCGAGCTTTATAGCTCAAAGGTTTCTGTTAGCATACCTCAGTGTTGTACGGCTAAACACCTTTGGATAAATTTATTGAACCTTGTGGCTCGGTGACTCGTGGATTCACTCTTCGTAAAAGAGCTTGATGAGACAGAGCATGAACGCAGTGTACGCATTAAATTTACCCTTTCTAAGCCCTTTTAGAGATGCAGTGATCTGCTGGACAAATGAAATGATAAGCAAAACGCAACTTGCTGCATACTTACAGGCGGGTATGTATTTATTTTTTGGCGTGGAAAACCAACGCGATCACTCAACGCGTTAAACATTTATTACCATAAAACTCTTCCAATAAATTATAAATTTTAGTAACTGCTTTTTTCCAAGTTTCTTATAAAGTATTTTTCTTTTATTATACTTATATTTGTCTGACGAAAAGAAATAAATAAACTGCTCTACCGCGAACGGAAACTACGGCTATACTATTTTGCTTACAGAAGCGAAAGGAACTCCATTCGAAAGAGAGGCTTTCACGCTAAACAATTGACTATATTTCTTAGAATTATTAATTTGTTTTGCTTTTCAAAATAAACAACATGCTTTTTCACAGTTAATTCAGCAGGTGTTATTGCCAGTCTAGAGTAGATAACAAGTACGTATTTCCAGCGCAAGAGGTTAACGTCTATTGCTTATTAGCATGGAATTATGACATATAAAAAATTGGAAAAGTGTAAAGGCGTCAAATCGCACATATGTATGTATGTGGTTGCCAATGGATCGGGTAATTTTTGACTTGAGCAAATTTTCGCTTCAAGACCTTGTTAGTTGCTGGAACGATGATACGAGAACCATATTTTACTCATCCACTCAATTGAAGTCAACAGATGGTGTGAGATGGAAATGCAAGTAGAAGTATTTTGTTTTCTGTTTATTCTGACCTAACCTTAGGACCCCTTCTATTGAAGAAAAAGCTTGACCGATAAAAACCTAATATATTAAATAACACTGCTATACAAAACGAACTTTTTTTCTGTCCTATGAACCAAATATACTTTTTCGGAAAGGGGAGAAAAAATAAAAATACACGTGTATCGGCGATTTTCATGTACACGTTAGAATTTTTTTATGTAATATATAATTAATTATAAAATATAGAGCTCGTAGTCCGCCTGTGTGAAAAACTTTGGATCAATTTTTAACCCTTTTTCCATGATCCAATCGCGCTGAATTTCTGCAGGCAGAATCGTGGAAATGTTTTTATTATGTAAAATTAAAAAAACAAATTTTATCAATTCTCAGATTTTCTTGAATTTTTTTTTCTAAAAAAAAATTTTTTTTCTAAATTCTCGGCATAACTTGAAGGGACTCCAAATTTTTAAACAACTTATTAACCTTTAATTTATTGTTTCATACAACACACTCTGTGCCGTTTGTGTGTTTGTTCCAGTTCTAAAAGTGGTCGGATTACTCATGGGTGTTAAGCGTGGATTTCCAACCCACCAGTGCTTTTTGTTTACATGGGAAGGTCGCAAAAGAGATCAGCATTACACTGAATTTAAGTGGAAGCCGCGAACATGCTACAAAGTAGGCGTAGAAAGTATAGAAAATCTACCATTAGTGCAGCCATCTCAAATTATTTTGCCATCACTACACATTAAGCTCGGTGTCGTTTCAAATTTTGTTAAAAAACTGAGCGGCGCAAAGATTCATGCAGGTATTGTTTTTACGAAGGCTTTTAGTAACTTTATTTTTTTTAATGATGTGTATAATTTAAGGTGTTTTCAGTGGTCCGCAGATAAAAAAAATACTTGCAAGTTATGAATTTTCTTCAAAATTGAATGCTATCGAACAACGTGCATGGAAAGGCACAGTTGCCGTTATTCAGCAGTTTCTTGGCAACAAACGAGCTGACAATTATAAAAATATTGTTGCAGAAATGATTTCGGCATATGGCGAAAAGGGCATATTAATGTCGCTAAATATCCATTTCCTTCACAATCATTTAGATTGTTTCCCCGGTGATTTAGGAGCTTGTAGCGATGAAGATGGCGAAAGGTTCCATCAGGACATTGTGGCTATTGAAAAGCGCTTTAAAGGACAAGACATTACGCATATGCTCGGCGAATACTGTTGGTCTATTTGTCGCGATACTGACACAAATGCTTACAAACGCAAAAATAAAAGGCCTAAGTTTCTTTAAAAGCATTAAAATTTTTAATTTAACAATTTTTAATTTTAATATAATAAAATTAATACAAAAATTCGGGGTTTTATATCTCTATTGTAATGCGGAGTGAAATACCTTTCTTTTGATACCCACATCGGCATATCTCATGCAATTTTTTTTTTTAATTTCGAACAGGTGGCAACCCTGCGAAACATTGTCAGTGGCAACACCTAGGTGAAAAGTCTAGAAATTTGATACACTATCTGTGTGCCCAATTTCATTCAAATCCGTTAAGCTTATCCTGAGATCGTGTGGCTATACAGATATGCATACAAGAATTGCTCGTTTAAAGTTATAAAATACAAAAAAAAAATTGTGACGTGTACATGAAAATCGCCGATACACGTGTATTTTTATTTTTTATCCCCTTTCCGAAAAAGTATATTTGGTTCATAGGACAGAATGTGTGTAACGCGGTGTAATATAGGGTGTTTTTTTTAGAGGTTAGGTTTTCAAGTTGGCACTACTTTTTTCGTAGATGGTCTTTTTGACAGCTGTCACTTGATTTATGCTCAGTTTGGTTTGCCATTTCATAATGAATAGACTTACACCTGAACAACGTTTGCAAATCGTGGAAATTTATTACGAAAATAATGGTTCGGTTCGCGCGACGCATCGAAGAAAATTTTGTTCAGCGATGAAGCTCACTTTTGGTTGAATGGGTATGTCAATAAGCAAAATTGTCGCATTTGGAGTGAACATAATCCACAAGCCATTGCTGAGACGCCGTTACATCCTCAAAAAGTCACTGTTTGGTGTGCTCTATGGGCGGAGGGAATCATTGGTCCATATTTCTTTAAAAATGAAGCCGGCCATAATGTTACAGTCAATGGAGAGCGCTATAGAGCCATGATTAATGACTTTTTCGTGCCTGAATTGGACGATGTTGATGTGGACGACCTTTGGTTCCAACAAGACGGCGCTACATGCCATACAGCCAACGCAACAATCGATTTATTGAAGGAAACTTTTGGTGAGCGCATTATCTCGCGCCGTGGACCTGTGGCGTGGCCTCCAAGATCGTGCGATATAACACCGCTGCACTATTTCTTGTGGGGCCATGTGAAGTCGCTTGTCTACGCAGATAAGCCCGAGACGATTGACGTCTTGGAAGAGAATATTCGGCGCGTTATTGCTGACATACGGCCCCAATTGCTGCAAAAAGTGGTCGAAAATTGGGCCTCTCGGCTGGAATTTATTCGAGCCAGCCGCGGCGGCCACTTGCCCGAAATCATTTTTAAAACATAATGGCAAACGCTTACCTTTATAATAAAGCTAAATTCTTGGCCATAACATTAAATTATATAAATATAAATTATATACCCTTATCAAAAAGATCTCGGCATATATTCAGAAAATTCAAAATACAAGTCTATTCCTCTAAAGTTATATTATCGTTTTCAAAGCACCCCTATAAGCTGCATCGCACTTATGCCAGCGTTTGATCCAGCTTCCGAAACATTTTTGAAACACTATTTTCGGTATAGCTATCAGAGCCGTATTCGATTTTCCATTACTTCTATTCGGTTGTTAAATTGCGAAAGTAGTTCTCCATAGTGGTTTTTTGGCTCGATTAAACAGAAAAAAAATGCAGTGAGCCGTATCAGGTCAATGCGTTGACTGTTGGATGGTATCGTTTCATTCTCGGTCAAAAATAGTGGCATACGGATAATGATGCAATGTGCGACGGCGCAAAATCCACTTCACTTAAAGGTTGCATAACGCCCAATAGTAGACCTTATTAACTGCCTGACCTTCTGGCAAATCTTCGTGGCATAATAATTTGTGGTTATTGATCAACTTTTCTTTCTTCTAATTATGTTTTTATCAGTTTTCGACGTGGACAGTCTGCCACCACTTTCGTCATCTTAGATAGACTCATTATCTCTTCTGAAGCGTTCATGTCACTCGTACACGTCTGTTTTCTTTAGATTATCATTACTGAAACAATTTTCCAAAACCATTTCTAAAGTTTTTAAACCATTGAATCCACTTTTAACGCAAAATTTAATACAAACTTGTTGCAAATTCAAATCCATTTTTAAAACGGAGGTAGGCGTAGATTTACTCAAGATGGCGGAAGTTTACAAGTAATGGCGATAACATTTTGGTAGAAATACTAATTACAGATGTGGCAACCTAACAAAGGAACAAACAGAATTCAAATTAGCTGATGGTTGTTCCAGGAACTTTCCTATTAAGGCGACATTCTTTACACTCGATGTAATTTTAATCACTACCAACTACTTAAGATTAGGTGGAGTATCACTAGTTGTAGAGTTTTTTTTTCTCGCAAGTTGCTTTATGCCTTATAATCAAGTCCTGTACATAAAATTGAGAAAGAACCCTCGTCCACCTGACCTTGCCATAATTTGTACACCGTTACGCATCATGACTTCAGACTTCCTCATTGTCTCGTTGTCGGATGAAGTGTTAAGTTAGCGCTAATAGGCAAGTATGTGTTTATGTGTGTGTGTGAGATTTACATAAATGGTAATTCGCAAAGTATTATAGCAAAGTAGCAAAGTTTTAATAGCAAACGTTGCCCACGCTGGCCTCTTTCCTTGCTTTTACAGAAACTGCCGTCCAGGATTTTAGTGCGCCAGAAGCATCTAATCGAAGCTTTCAACACAACACGCCCATCGCTCAGTGCATCGGATATAGCCAAATATCAAAAGACGTAAGTTTCATACCTGCCTAACTGTAGACTTCTATTTAATGATCTGTACTGTATATAATTAATATTTGTTTCATTTGCAGTTATGCGCGGTTCACGAATAAGGAACGCGGTGGAGCACGCGACTTTGTGGCTAAGCGAGCCACGCTGGCATAGTCGTTCGAACTGGCTTTAGTTTGAAAATTTGCAATCATTTTTAAAAGTTTGGTTTTATTTCTATATTAAGGAAGCGTATTTGACCCATAAATATGGTGATGTATATGTATGTACATATATAGTGGTGCGGTATCACAAACATATATTTATTTTTTTGTTGTTTTGTTTAATTTGACAAATAAATGCGAAATGAATTTTTATTAACATGGGTAAGAGACTTCTTCAACAGGGTCACCCTTCTTATGAATTGGGCAGGGCACACTAAAATTCCAATTGCCAGGCATGCTTTCATCCGACCGTATTTTGCATAGAAGCTGATGCATGCACCTTCCCAGCTCCTCGCCACCATGTCTGAATAGCTCAGCCGACAGGCCGTCGGTGCCCGCGGCTTTGTTGTTCTTTAGCCGCCTTATCGCTATTCGTAACGGACCGACTGTTCCGTCGTCAACGATTGGAGTATCGGGATCTTCACATTCTCTGTGATATGCGCAGCTGCCACTATGTAACAGGTTCGAGAAGTGCTCCCTCCATAATCTGAGTACGCACTGGATGCCAGTCACCAGATCGCCGTCTTTGTTGTTACAGGAAAAGGCCCCGGTCTTAAAACCTTCTGTAAGCCACCGAACTTTCTCGTCGAATTTTCGGGCGTTGTTCCTATTTGCCAACATCTCAAGCTCTCGCACTCTCGTACATCGGGCTCTTGTTTTTTTGTCTGATAATACGTCTCTCTTCCTTTCTTAGCTCTCGGCAGCGATTCCAGGCTCGCGTTGCGCCCGAGCGCAGCGTAGATCTATAGGCAGCATCTTCGCTTTTTGCGGCAGCAAGACATTCCTCGTCGTACCAATTATTTTTTCACTCTCACCGGAATCCAAATCTTTTTTTTTGGTAAATTCTTGTCTGTTATAGTTGCAAATATAAATATTTCCTTTAAAAGCGTTATTGGGCATGAAAATGAGAAGAGGATCTCCCTGCTTACTTGAAAAGAAAAAGAAGAAAAGAAGAACAAACAAAAAATGCAAAAATAATGATTTTTTTTTTCGTAAAATGGTATCGAATGCCATCAAATATAATATACAGGGTGGCTGATGAAAGCCGCTACCAAAAAAAAATTGAATAACTTTTTTTTTCTTTTTAAGTTATCTGTTCCATTTTTGTTTTAATTTGCAGATTGATCTTTAAAATTTATTAAAATGGATAACTGGGACACACAAACAAGAATTTGGATAGTCCGCCGCTATCACGCACTGGAGTCCGTAGTTTTGGTACAGAGAGAGTACAGGCGGATGTTTGGCGGCGATCCCCCGAGCAGATGGACCATAATGAGACTGGTGAATAATTTTGCTGAGCAAGGAACAGTCGCAAGAAGGCCTTATCATCGAAACCCACCAATTCGGACGAAGGAAACGATCGCTGCTGTAGCTGCAGCTATACAAAGCAATTCAAGGGTTTCAACAAGAAGCTTATCTGCTCAACTTGGTGTCAGCCGACAGTCTTTGCAAACAATAATGCACAAAGATTTAGACTTATTTCCCTACAAAATTCAAATGGTTAACAAACTGAATGCAGCAGACTTGCCGATTCGCTTGGAATTTTGCCAGAAGATCCTGCAAATGGTGGAAGAAGACCAAAACATGTTAAACTGCCTTTTCATGTCTGACGAGGCCCATTTCGATTTAAACGGCAATGTGAACAAACAAAATTGTCGAATATGGAATACTTCTAACCCACAGATACTCCACGAGACGGAATTGCATCCTCTTCGCGTGACAGTGTGGTGTGCGGTTTCTTCACGCTGTATTGTCGGGCCTTACTTTTTTGAAGAAAACGGCCACCCCGTTACGGTTACTGGAGACCGTTATTTGAAAATGCTGAAAGAATTTTTCTATCCAGAACTACGCCGAAAGAGAATTCCTTTCAACTCTGTGTGGTTTCAACAAGATGGGGCAACGTCTCACATAGCCCAGACTGTTATGACAGAGTTGCGACGAAAATTTCCCAATAAACTGATTTCAAGAAACTCCGAATTTCGTTGGCCCCCCAGGTCGCCTGACCTTACTGCACCTGACTTTTTCTTGTGGGGTTTATGTAAACAAGAAGTTTATAAAACAGAGCCAACAAATTTGGATGAACTAAAACAATCTATTCGGGCAACAATTGCGGCTATTCCTGTCGCAACTCTCAAAACAGCAATGAACAACTTTTTACTAAGATGCCGCACTTGTGTCAACGAGCATGGGGGGCATTTAAATTCAATTATTTTTAAAACTACTTAAGCTACATTTAATAAAATTTAACGACCTTCAACTTGAAAAAAAAAATGAATTCCATACACTAAAAAAAAGTTATTTGAGTTTCTTAATGCAGCAAAATTCATCAGCCACCCTGTATTAGTGCAGAAAAAAAGTTCTTAAAAGAAGAAAATTCGAAAGTCATCCACGCGAATGACTACAATTCAGCAGCACAAAGCCTTCGTTGAGAAAATTAAGCGGAATCCTTTTAAGTCCTCCGCAACGATAACGCTAGAAATAAATGAGGAATACAGATGGAATATATCGAGAAGACTTGTGCGAAGACGTCTGAATGAAAATAAATTGTATAGGCGTGTCAGCAGAAAAAAAATGCTACTGTCGAAAGAAACTATCAAGTTTGCCTGCCTTTCGCAAATGTCCAGAGAAGCCAAGACGTAGAATTCTGGAAAATAATACGTTGTATGGACTAAACTAAAATCAAAATGATTGGTATTGATGGTTATATATATATATAATTAGCACGAACACGCTTTTTGGGTGTTTGGCCGAGCTCCTCCTCCTATTTGTAGTGTGCGTCTTGATGTTGTTCCACAAATGGAGGGGCCTACAGTTTCAAGCCGACTCCGAACGGCAAATATTTTTTATGAGGAGCTTTTTCATGGCAGAAATACACTCGGAGGTTTGCCATTGTCTGCCGAGGGGCGACCGCTATTAGAAAACACTTTTTCTTAATTTTGGTGTTTCACCGAGATTTGAACCTACGTTCACACTGTGAATTCCGAATGGTAGTCACGCACCAACCCATTCGGCTACGGCGGCCGTCTTGATGGTTCGTCGTAAAAAAATCAATAGTTCAATCCCTAGTACACAACAAAGACCATAAACTACTGTGGGGGTAACTTGAAAGTTTGGGAATTATTTTCTAGGAATGGTGTTGGCCTAATAGTGAGAATAAATGGCAATATGGATAAGTTTATCTTATCTTTCTCAAAAATGCGATGGAGTCATATTCCTATGAGTCCATACCACTAAACTGGTTATTCAAGCATTATAAAGATCGCAAGCATTTGGAGAGATGCCAAAAGTTAAAGAGCGTTTACCTCGTAGGTGTGAAGTAGCAGAAAATCGCCGAACACGTAAAACACTTGTTTACTCCTCTCACAAAGAAACTAAGCATACTTTATTGCTAAAACCGTGAACATATCTTGGAGATGCGTGTATTAACAAAAAATAATAATAATCGAAAGTCGAATGTACGTAGCCCGCGAAATTTGAAAATTCACCGTATTTTTTTAATACACCTCGTATATTGGGCTTTCTTCCAAAAATTAACAAAAATAAAAAGCGAGATTCAATCTTATAGAGGAGGTTGTGGGGACCTCGAGGACTTCGACATTTTTTGTCTACAATTGTATTTGGCCTCGACTTTTATTTTTGGAAAATGTCTTAACCGTTAATTTGGGACTCTGCTCTAAAGTCATTAAGGGGTAAGGTCACGTAGTTAGGAGTTAGAGCGTAGTTTGCCAAGATTTTTTCAGCGGGACAACTAAACAAATCAAAATTCTGAAAAGGATAATTTATTATTCATGTCTGAGTAATGTAAAAAGGGTGGATATATAGTTTACCTTCATCGAAAACGTTTTTAAATACGCCCAGTTGATTAAATTGCACGTGCAATTTGAGTTAAGGGTGATATTTCCCTTTAAATAGCTATAAAAGCAAAATACTTATATACATATATTTTTATAGATCAATTAATATACATTTATAAATTCAGTGTACTTGGTAATTTTTCCCACTTTATTTTGAATATATCGTGCTTATTATTTCATATTAAGTGGGGGAAAAATAGTTTTTGAAATTTCTTAAGCCACTATTCTGTTAAGTGGATTTTTTCAAGATATTTTAGCCAAACCTGCTAATAATATTAGACAGTGACTGGGAAAGTAACACTTTTCTTATATTCTATTGCATAATAGCACCTGCATACATCAGCTTCCAGGCCGTCGGAATCTCTCCTAATAAAACAACCTCTAAGTACATAACCTCTACTAAACACTTCATCATCATTAATTTGGAGTACTCTAAACTTCGAGTCCTCTCGAGAGAGTTTCATTAAGTGACAATCGCCACAATGATGCTACTTACACTTCTCGATTATTTTCTACGCGGTTACGTTAAGTAATTAGTCTACACTAGCACGCCAACTTAGGAAACTCAGGGACATTCGAGAGACTACAGTCGTAGAAAAAATACATCAACTTGAAGCCGTGCTGGCAAAGCTGAGGTGGTCATTTCAATGCTGTGCTATGTATAAAAATTCAGACGTTTTTCGCGTTGTGATGAACTTTACGGAGAATGGCTCAACCGATTTAACCAAACTTTGCCACATTGAAGAGACACATGTGGAGAAGGTTTGTGTTTTGAAATTTTAAGAATCGGATACCAGGGTCTCGAGAAATAGGCCAAAACGTGGACCCGGGTAACCCTAGAATGTGTTTGTACAATATGGGTAGCAAATGGAAGCTGTTGATGATTTCTATAGTACAGAGTATTTTTCATGCCGCTCCGTGACTGGGGTCTCGAGATATAGGTCAAAACGTGGACCTGGGTAACCTTTGGTTGTGTATGTACAATATGGGTATCAAATGAAAGCTGTTGATAAGTGCTTTAATACGGGGTAATTTTCATACCGGATCCAGGTTCTCGAAATATATGCCAAAACGTGGACCCGCCGTGTCTTTGCATTGATTAGTTATTATTTGCGTTGATTTGAAATTTAAAAACAATCTTCTTTTTTCCTGATCATCCATGAATTTTTCGTTTCAATTTCAATGTTTTATTAAGCATTGCAGCTTTTATAACCATTATCCATTTATATTTTTCAAAAAAAAAAAGAAAAAAGGAATTTCTCTCGCAAGTCCTGGTGAGTTGTGGAATAACCATAAGAACAGCGTGACGGAAGATATATTATACCGAATGCGTATTGCAACTGGAAATCATAATTTGGATTATACATCAAATATGTACAATGAAGTGCTAATCTTGGTAGAGGATCTGTGTTTGTCAATTGCTAATAAAGCGTTGACACAACTTGGTATGATTGCACCAAATCGAAATATTCACGACATTTTCAACAAAGAATTGGAACGAGAACAACAATACGACCGAAATGCATTGAGCGCATACCTACAAGCAAATGAACCATTTTTAAATACTGAACAAAAGCGTGTATACGATACAATCATGCATGCCGTTAACACTGGAAGTGGTGGCTTTTATTTTCTTGATGCTCTCGGTGGAACTGGCAAGACATTTGTTATGTCATTGATTTTGGACAATATACGAGCAAACGGATTTATTGCATTAGCCATTGCTTCATCGGGTATTGCAGCTACATTATTAGAAGGTGGATGTACCGCACATTCCGCGCTCAAATTACCGTTAAACTTACAAGTTAATGAAGAACCAACATGCAATATTTCCAAAAGAAGTGGAATGGCAAGGGTACTCCAACAATGTAATATCATCATTTGGGATGAGTGTACAATGGCGCACAAAAAATCGTTAGAGGAACTTAATCGTACATTGAAAGACTTGCGTGAAAATCAACGTTTATTTGGAAATGCATTGATTTTATTAACTGGTGATTTTAGACAAACGTTACCCGTTATTCCGCGATCAACCCCAGCTGATGAATTGAATGCGTGCTTGAAAGCATCTAATTTTTGGCGATATGTGACGAAATTAACACTAAACACAAATGTTCGCGTTCAACTCCAAAATGATTCAAGTGCTGAAGTTTTTTCAAAGCAATTGTTACAAATTGGAAATGGACGAATTCCTATTGATAATAATGGCTTATTTAAATTTCCAGATCATTTTTGTCAAATAGCAGAATCAAGGGCCGATTTGGTGCAAAAGGTTTTTCCCGACATAACACAAAATTACAAGAATCACAATTGGCTAAGTGAACGAGCTATATTAGCTGGTACGAATAAAGATGTTAACGAGATAAATGCAGATATCTTGGATAAAATACCTGGTGATACTGTTGTATACCGGTCTGTTTACACAATTATCGACCAAGATCAAGTAGTTAACTATCCAACCGAATTTTTGAATTCATTGGATATATCTGGATTTCCGCCACATTATTTGCAATTAAAAGTTGGTGCAACCATTATTATGCTTCGGAATATTAATCATCCAAAATTATGTAACGGAACTAGACTTGTAGTCAAACGATTGATGAATAATGTTATCGAAGCAACTATTTTAATTGGCAAATTCCAGAATGAAGACTTTCTAATACCAAGAATTCCAATGATTCCACCTGAATTGCCATTGCGATTGAAGGAGAAGGATATCGAGAGCCGTTTGGTGACGTGTGAGATGCTTCTTGAACGGCAGGAAAGAAAAGGTTTTCTGCAAAGTTAGAGCCTGCCAGGTGAACCAGGTCCATCGACAGCGAAAAAAATATTCATACTTCAAAGGTTATGTTGTGCATCTGGTGGGATCAGAAGGGTGTCATCTATTATGAACTCCTTAAACCAGGGTTTCAGCTCACTGGCGATCGTTACCGATTGCAGCTAATGCGCTAATGCGTTTGATTCGAGCTCTCAAAGAAAAGCGGCCGGAATAAGATGGTAGACATGACATACTGATTTTGCTGCATGACAACGCCAGGCCACACAGTGCTAAATCGGCCCAGAAATATTTAGAGGGACTGAATTGAGAAATCTTGCCCCACCCGCCGTATTCCCCAGACATTGCACCTTCGGATTACCATCTGTGCCGATCAATGCAGTCAGCCCTTATTGGAGAGGGGTTCACTTCTTACGAGAGCATCGCGAACTGGCTCAATGAATGGATCAAGTCAAAAGAACTCGAATTTTTCGTCAGAGGAATCCGTATGTTGCCTGAAAGATGGGGTAAAGTTGTAGCTTCCAATGGCACATACACACTTCACATAATATCATATATTATTTAATTGTTTAAATAATTTGTAACTTTGGCTAAGAAAGGACGGAAACTTATTCCCATACCCAAAAAAAATATTTTCCTATCGTTCTTATCCGATCACCCTATGAATACGGTTGCTTCAAAATAAACGATTTTAAAGTTTTTAATGAAAAAAACCGTTATGTATGGCGTAAAGAAGGCAAACGCCTATCTTGTAATTGAATTGAATTGAAGTTATTGTAATAATATTAGACAGTGACTGGGAAAGTAACACTTTTCTTATATTCTATTGCATAATAGCACCTGCATACATCAGCTTCCAGGCCGTCGGAATCTCTCCTAATAAAACAACCTCTAAGTACATAACCTCTACTAAACACTTCATCATCATTAATTTGGAGTACTCTAAACTTCGAGTCCTCTCGAGAGAGTTTCATTAAGTGACAATCGCCACAATGATGCTACTTACACTTCTCGATTATTTTCTACGCGGTTACGTTAAGTAATTAGTCTACACTAGCACGCCAACTTAGGAAACTCAGGGACATTCGAGAGACTACAGTCGTAGAAAAAATACATCAACTTGAAGCCGTGCTGGCAAAGCTGAGGTGGTCATTTCAATGCTGTGCTATGTATAAAAATTCAGACGTTTTTCGCGTTGTGATGAACTTTACGGAGAATGGCTCAACCGATTTAACCAAACTTTGCCACATTGAAGAGACACATGTGGAGAAGGTTTGTGTTTTGAAATTTTAAGAATCGGATACCAGGGTCTCGAGAAATAGGTCAAAACGTGGACCCGGGTAACCCTAGAATGTGTTTGTACAATATGGGTAGCAAATGGAAGCTGTTGATGATTTCTATAGTACAGAGTATTTTTCATGCCGCTCCGTGACTGGGGTCTCGAGATATAGGTCAAAACGTGGACCTGGGTAACCTTTGGTTGTGTATGTACAATATGGGTATCAAATGAAAGCTGTTGATAAGTGCTTTAATACGGGGTAATTTTCATACCTTATTGGAGAGGGGTTCACTTCTTACGAGAGCATCGCGAACTGGCTCAATGAATGGATCAAGTCAAAAGAACTCGAATTTTTCGTCAGAGGAATCCGTATGTTGCCTGAAAGATGGGGTAAAGTTGTAGCTTCCAATGGCACATACACACTTCACATAATATCATATATTATTTAATTGTTTAAATAATTTGTAACTTTGGCTAAGAAAGGACGGAAACTTATTCCCATACCCAAAAAAAATATTTTCCTATCGTTCTTATCCGATCACCCTATATATACGGTTTCTTCAAAATAAACGATTTTAAAGTTTTTAATGAAAAAAGCCGATATGTATGGCGTAAAGAAGGCAACTGCCTATCTTGTAATTGAATTGAATTGAGGTTATTGTACAAACTACATACAGTCTACGTTCGATACTGTGAACTTATTAAAACCAAGAAGATTCACACTTGCGAATTTGTTAACTTTTGTGAGTCTGAAAATTTAAGGAAAAAAATATGCCCATTTGAACTCTTCCTCCTTTCCAAATATTAAAACGCCACTCTCTCTCTTTGGCATCAAAGTACGTTCTTGTTTATTGACACTTTTTTTTCAGCCCACTCCTAACCAAAAATTGGTTAAGTTCGTAGTAAAAATGAACTCGAATGAAGTGCGTACGAATTAATTCCTATGCTTTTAATACACGCGAACTTGTAATTTGTAAGCAAAACACGACTTAAGTTGTCATTTCCTTACTTTGCAATAAAAAAGCCAAATTTAAGGTTTTTCTTTTATTTCTTTATTAAATTCGATTTGACCGGAGACACAAGACTGCTTAAAACTATTTAAATTTTGTGCTTTTATAGGGTAATTCAACATTGCATTTTCGTAATGGGAACGGAAATGCAATAAATGCAAATTTTACAATTTCTTATTTTCTTCTTTCCTTTTTAAGTTAATTTTTGAAACGGTTGCAATTCTTGGAATTGCGACCGATATATGTCTTTCCAAAATATTGCAATTAACCACTCTATCAGAAGATCTATAATTTTTACAAAATGGCGTCATATTTTAATCATATTTAATATATGTGAACTAGACAACCAGTATACAAACAGCTAAGATATAAAACCCGTAAACGTCAAAATAAAGATTTCCATCATTCAATATAATTTTTTTTTCATTTGGTAAAAAAGTTATTCAAAAACACAATTGAATGATTAATTTGGCGCCACCATGTATGTATATTATAGCATTGACAGACAGCGGCATTAACCCGGATTACCAGGACTGATTACCGTGCTTCTTCATAATTTTCTGAAGATGCGTGATGGAAGTTATTTTCCACTAGAATACGCAGACGAAGACGACGTCATTGTGACGAATGGGCTGTGTCGAAGCGAAATGTCGACCCCTTTACAAAAGGCAAGACGAACAACATCAAATACTGCTTCCCGAAACTCTTTAGAGATGAATTGGCGGCATACGTTGTATCCCACCCAGTTCGTAGGGGCACAAAATAAATTAGAAGTAAGCTGAACTTTTAGAACAAGATATTACAACAATACAATATCAATTAATAAACTGAAACTGGACTAATAAATTAGAAACATAAGACTGGATTTTTTTTAACATATGCATACAGCATATTTGTATCTTTACTTTATTTTATGTTCATTCATTTATTTATTTAAGACTACTATCATTTCAATTCGATATTTTAATAATAAATTTAATTCAAAAGTTGTTTAAAAATAACGAGATCAAAAACATAAAAAGTAAAATAAAAACTTCACTATCATATATATACATTCACATTCCATTGTTAAACAAATTGAAAGGCAAATCACATTCACACATTTTGCCCACCACTCGAAACTACAGTGTGAACGATATGAAGTGTTACCTATTCAAAACACCATACATTTTTTGTGTGAAATTAGTTTTTATTGATTTCAAAGACAAAATTGTTCAAAAATGATTACAATTTTAACATATATTCACTTTAGCTCGATATGACCACCTTTTGCTTTGACTATAGCCTTCAAACTGTCGAGTTGCATGCTGCACGAATGTGATCTTGAGGTATTTTGGCCCATTCTCGTATAATCGCTTTTTTCAGCGCATCCATACTGGCATACTTTTTAGTACTCACCTTGTTCTCCAAAATGGACCAGATGGAATAGTCCATCGGATTTGCGTCTGGCGAATTCGAAAGCCATTGTGTGGACGAAATGAAGTGTGGAACATGATTTTTTAACCATTCTTGGTTCACACGAGCTTTATGAGACGGTGCCGAGTCCTGTTGGAACGTCCATGGTCTGCGACCGAAATGTTTGCGTGTCCACGGCTCTAAAGCAGCTTCTAAAACATTTTCCTGATAATAAGTCGCATTCACTTTGACACCAGGCTCGATAAAAACGATTGGAGAGCGTCCATCAGCGGTCACTGCGGCCCAAACCATTACTTGCGATGAGAAATTGCTTCAAGTGGCCATACGTAGGCTCAAATTCTCGTATGGGCGTTCGGTCAAGTAAACACGATCGTTTTGAGTGTTTATGAACTGCTCAGTTGGGAAATTTTTTTCATCAGAAAACACAATGTTAGGAAATTCGTGACGTTCGTGCAAGCGCAACAACTCCTTTGCTCATTCGCATCGAACTTTTTTTTGCTGGGGTGAAAGATCGTATGCTTTTTGGAACCTGTAAGTCTTGACCTTGAGCTCATTTTGCAATATGCGTCGAATGCTGTCTTGCGATATTTTCAATTCTTTGGCCGTTTTTCTTCCACTTCGACGTGGATTTCGTTCAAGTCGAGCCTTCACTTTCCGAACCATTTCTGGCGTTGTTGCGGATTTTTTGGTCCACCTGCATAGCGTTTTGCAATGTAACGTTTTATAGTGTATCATTGTAACGTTTTATAGTGCGATACACAAACATTTTATTCACTTTGAGGTGATTGAGCTCACGAACAATGGCTGGTTGTGATTTTCCACCCAAATATAACGCAATCACACGTTTGAATTCCATCACAGAAAAAAAAAATTCAACAAAACTAAGACGCAAATGCTTTTGATGGCTTATAAACAATATATTGAACTGTCATTAGAACAATTTTGACGAAGATGTCATGAGCTGTTTCTGCTCGTAGTTGTGCTGAAGGATGAATTATTTCCGATGGCAAGTTTTCCGGGATGGATGGCGAGTATTCAACCAGGGAGGGCTGATGCTCATACCCTTCATCAGAGTAAATTTCAATGATCGCCGGCGAATGGGTGTTGCTTTCGAAGCTTGTGTTGCAAAATATCCTGATATAAAGATATAGTAGATATAACACCAAATATAATTTATTTTTATTATTATAATAATTATTAAACGCACTGGCGCCACATATCGTCGTGAAAATGCCACAGACTCCATATACTGCCATCCACCAAACACCTTCGTTGCACTTCCCGAAGGTGCTTTGCTGCTTTCTTTGACATATCGGTCGCGAAGTGACCTTCAACGACCTTGACACTGTCTAATTAAAATTATCAGGGAACATTGTATAAATAATGTTTAATTTTCAAAATAACTACTTACTGGACGCACCTGTGGTGGCCGCCATATTTTTCCATGATTTCTCCTTCGCGAGCCTGTTCCTAGGAATACCTTTCGAGCTTTTGTCGAAAAATAAAGGGTGCAATTGAACAGACTAAATTACTTTAAATTCTATTTTAATTGTGAAAATTATAATTAATTATAATTATAATAATAATAATTTGCGCGATACACATAAAACTACTCTGCTTTAAGCAGTTGTCATTTTTGCCGTACTAGCCGTACGTCAGTAAAAGATGGACTCTAGGCAACAAATACGGATATTAGCTGCCCTGATAATAAAAAATAATTGTTTATAATAAAAAAATTGTTTATTTTAAAAAATATTGAATTGCTATTTTTCAAATTGCTCCTAAATTTCAAAACAATGATGGCAATTTCGAACGTGTTAGTGTAAACTGCCTTTACATTCATACCATGATTCAATTATTAAAGGTTTGCTCAGTAAGCAGCTTTCTCGTTCTCTCTTGATAAATCGGCTCCCTTAGTAAAACACTAACTCTAGAAATTTTAAGTTAAAGTGGAGGAAAAGTAAAATTTGTAGTAAACACATTTCATTTTCAAAATGGTCTGCTTACGAGCAACAACTCGCTAAAGAGTTTTCATCGGTAAGTTCAGGACTATGATAGTACGACATGAAATACATACCTCTTAAGTCAGGACATGATGGCGTTACTGACGCAATCCGAGATCGATGAGTGGAGAATTGACAAAGCTTTATTTCGTATGATGTGGTGAGACGGATGTGGTTAGATGGAATTCAAGCATTTCCCAAAGAGTTACTACAGTGAGAATAATTGGATAGTCCCGACGCGACCGATAACATTACATACCTCATTATAAAAAAGTTGGGATTGGCGGAACCTTTTTCCAATGAGCCCACCTTACCATGGATGGATGAAGTGTCTAGAGGAGGCTTAGCAAAGCACAGTACCAGCGATCGGTTTTCAATTTAGTAATTAATTCACAAAATAAAATCTTGGGTTAAGTGAAATAATTTCTTCTTTTAATATTAGACTTGGCAATTTCCGCTAATAACTTTTATTTGTACAATTATTTATATTCAAATATTAATTAAAATTAATTTTTTAAACCGTTCGCAGTTTGTATCCATTTAAGTAAGAAAATACTTTTTTGCTACCATTTTTACCAAAAAGGATTTAATTTGCTCAACTTTATTCACCTTCTTAAATACAACCTTTTGTAAGGGAGTGTCAAAAATCGAATGTCACTAGTGAGCAAACCTTTAATAATTGAATCATGATTCATACTATCTCAGGAAAGAGAACGGGAAATCTGGAAAATTGTTAGTGGGATATTAATCAATTTATTGGGTTGTAATTCATATTTTATATTCATGAAGGACCGCACTTTCGCCTCATATTGTTCCAAGATATTAACAATGATTGTTTTCAGTTTATTTTTTTGTTCTTCTTTTTTTAAGTTTGATTATTTTTCATTCACAATAGATATTAACTGAGAAGATCTGGATGAATGCAATAATTCTGAATTTTTTTAAAAATAATCGTTCGTTGATTTAGGTATGAAAGATAATTAACGTAATAATAGGCTTTTTATAAAACAGTGAACGTAGAAGGGTCGAACAACTTCATTTTAATAATAAATTACCTACAAATCGGGGCTCTCTTGGTTTCGCCTTATAAACACTTTTCTATTGGTTCATTCATGTAACGTTAATGTGTGCGTCGGTATATAAAGGTATATTTGCGTGTGTATGTGTTTCGTCTCTTATTTGCTGCCTCAATCAGATTTCACTTAAATGCGCATCGCTGCTTTTAATGATTACGCCGTCGGAGGTTGTCATTTTTTGTCTGCATTTTTGTTGTAAAGGTATCCATTGCTCCACTATGTACATAAACAGTGCATTTCTTTCTTCCTTTCTCTTTTTGTTCCGCTTGCACAATGTATGTATATGCACTCGTATATTGGCTCAAACAGTGTGAATCCCTCCCGTTACTTCGAATAGGTTTGTATGTATGTGTATACCAATATTGCTATTCCGAGCGTCATATTGCAACATATTCAAACGCAAATAAACGCAAAGTAAAGCTTTTTTGTTCATATTATTCACTTTGAGTAGTTCGTTTTATTATTCCACAGGTTCGATTGTGGGTAAAAGTAAATATACTCGTATAAGGATGGCTCTAAATTTAAAAAATCGAAGTCTCTTCACGAAAAACAGCACCTACGCATGTTATAGTTCAAAGTGGCTCGGGTTTCGTGTAACATTTCGGAATATTATAAAATACGGATATTCTTTCATTGTTTTGTTTTCGTAAATCCTATGAAAGCTTGGCAATTTGTTCAGTTGTTGGCAAAATAGCAATCAGTCGACAATTGGCATTTGATAGACAGGCGCGAAGTTTAAGTTCAAAATATCATAAAATGAAGACAAAAAAAGTAAAAATTTCCGCTTAATAAAATGAAGTTAATTTGCAAGTGAATCAGCGGGTGTGAAAGAGCATTACCGAACTAACAGAAATTAGTTCAAAAGGCCAAAAGTCAGCAAAATACACTTGCCAAACTAACAAATCGCTAATATAGCGAAATTGGCGTGAGTGATATTTTTTCCAGTAATTTTATGCCTTTCGAAAACTAACTTTTTGTTCGGAACAGGTATATACTAAGGCCTTCCTTAGCTATGCTTGAATTATAATAACAGGCTTTCTGGCACTGCACCGGTCATTTATTAGGTTCAGTAACAATCTCAAAGTATTTAACTCGAATTTCGAAAAAATTGTGTTACCAGAGATGATTCTCAGAAAAGCTGCAACTCCATTTCTTTGTGCGCTATTTCGAAAACTCTTTGGCCCTAGATGTGTTTACCGGTCATTGGACGATCGATACACAAGCGGATCTTGTAAGGCTTGACTTTGAGATCATTTTTCAGTATGCGATGGATGCTATGGTCAGATATTTTCAATTCTTTTGCCCTTTGATTGGCACTTCTTCGGGGATTTCGCTCAAGTCGTTTCTTCACTTTTTGAACTATGTCTCGTGACGTTGTAGTCTTTTGATGACCACCTCCATGGCGTATCGCGATGCTACCAATACCATTGTAACGAGTAATGGTGCGATAAACAAAAACTTTATTTACTTTATGGTGCTAGAGCTCACGAACAATCGCTGGTTGTGATTTTACAGCGTTTACTCTCAGCAAAATACTTCCGCGCGCTTGTAACAATACTCTGGACTGTCATTTAGTCAACTAACAGACACGATGCCCGTGCATCAGCGGCGCGAGCGATCTGAAGTTGGTTACACTTCCAGTGCCGGACCCTGTAGGTAGACCATTTAACCCCCATTTCAGAAGCTGTGGGGACCTCTTAGAGAAGAGACCGTTGAGCACTTTCTCTGTAAATGTCCGGGCTTGGCAGCTCGACGATTAAGGACACTGGGTGCTC
The DNA here is from genome assembly GCF_027943255.1 of Anastrepha obliqua. NCBI lineage: Eukaryota > Metazoa > Arthropoda > Insecta > Diptera > Tephritidae > Anastrepha > Anastrepha obliqua. Next base: position 126,001,338 of record NC_072894.1, read on the forward strand.
CTTTCTTCGACAGCCTAGCGCAGTACGCCAACCTAAATCCCATCAATATTTTCCATTACATGAACAGCTCTGGTTGGCTAGAGATATCTGCCTGTTGTAGGTCTCATAATAGTATCAAAACGAAATTTGATACATTAGTCGATGATTCAATAGCCTGTACATTTTGTATTGATAGTGCAATAGCAGCAGTGGATAGAATCGGTTTGTGGTAACTGAAATAGGATATATACTAGGGGTGGGACTATTCGAATAAAAATTATTCGAATAATAAAATCTTTTATTCGAGAGGTATTCGTAATTCGAATAATATTTATTCGAATTTTTTATTCGTTTATTCGAATAATGCTATTCGAATACCTCACTATTCGAATACCTCACTATTCGAATACCTTACTATTCGAATACCTTACTATTCGAATACCTTACTATTCGAATACATCACTATTCGAATACTTCACTATTCGAATATTTTTGGTAAATATTTATTTAGATTAGCTGACTACTAATCGGTTTATGTACAAGTGCATGCACCATGAGAAGGGCCAATGTAATTTTTATATTTTTAAAAGCATTTTCTCCCTGATGTTAATGAATATATAGTGAGGTATTCGAATAGTAAGGTATTCGAATAATGAACTATTCGAATTATTTGAAACGAATAGTATTATTCGTTTTATTCGTTGCTCCTGATTTTGTTGTTGAAATATAGCGGTAATTACTCAGTTGTAAGTTCTGTAAAAATTCTATAAATTTCATGGAAGTGCCCGATGCAAAATTTACAATGAAATCTCCAGTTAATATGAGAGGTTTCAGATCGTCGCGTTGAGGAAGAAGTTTACCATCATCAGGTGGAAATGTGTCCGTTTTGTATTTATGGTTTTATTGTGATTTAATGATATTGTAGCTGATCGTCAAGCTATCGGTACTGCTGTTTTACTAACGACTACGAAGCACCGCACAAAGCGGAGAAAGAGAATAGCTTGTATGCCGTAGGCTTATACATTTCGTGACGGTTTTTCATAATGCTAGCTCGTGTGTCGAAGCCTTGAAATTATACTCTGACACGCGTGAAGAAGTTTCACATGAAAAATAATTGGAATTGGCATTGGAATTAGTACCAGCTTCATAGTGATGAAAAAAACAGTGAAAGAATCGCCAAAGTATTAAAACGACTTCATTTTAGCAGCTTTTTTTTCTCCACTCGAAAACTCAAGGCTGAAATCTAAGTAATGTGGGAATTACTGAGTCTATGGAAATATCTAAAAATTTAAATTTGAATGTAATACCGGCCTTAGCTAGCTATAAACTTAATATATTTGAGTACTTGTGCATTTCAGCTGCTTGAGTTCTCAAAACGAAACCTTTATTCATACAAAAAAAATCGATAACTGCACAAAGAGCAGGGTTAATAGCTTACACATCATTAAACTGGAACCTACTTGAGCAAATATATATTACTAAAAGTTGAAGACATATTATACCAAACATTTACAGTCAAAACAGTGAACTATTTATTTATTGAAAGTGTTAAGGTACCTTTTTTGGGATCACCCTAATATAGAGCATTATTGCCCTGCAGGGAAACCATTCTGGTTCAGCACTAGTACCATTGTGATCATTTCACTGCTCATTACATAAAGTCAGCTGATTGTAACAATGAAAGTTTGAGGAACATGGGCACTTCGTGGATTAATCACGGCTTATGATAAAGAAAATTTTCTGCCAACGTAGAACGTTCTGACACTGTCTGATTTGCAGAATTGATTCAACAAGTGCAAGCGATCATGGATAAGGATCCTTCAAAATCAATGAGAGACTTTGCGAGGGAGCTTTATATTTCTGAGGATCTTATCCGTTCAGTTGGCCATGAAGATCTCCGATATAAATCCTACGTTATGCGCACAAGATAGTTTATGTCAGAAGATAGGTTAATGTTGTTTATGCACATGAAATTTCCAGCTACTGTTGTGATTTTAGGTGTTATGAGCAACAAAGGACATGCCATGTCACCATAATACTTTACTCAAGAATTTTGAGTGAATTCTGCTGCATATATCGAAGTTCTAAAGATAGTAGTGAAACCCTGGGCTGATGGTGTACGCAGTGATAGTCTATACATTTTTCAGCAAGTCTCTGCTCCTTCACATAAAGGGATGCCGACACAGGATTGGTTGGCTGAAAATTTTCGTGACCACATAACACCGAATTTAACTTCCCAAACGGCGGCCGCCGTAACCGAATGGGTTGGTGCGTGACCACCATTCAGAATTCACAGAGAGAACGTAGGTTCGAATCTCGGTGAAACACCAAAATTAAGAAAAACATTTTTCTAATAGCGGTCGCCCTCGGCAGACAATGACAAATCTCCGAGTGTATTTCTGCCATGAAAAAGCTCCTCATAAAAAATATCTGCCGTTCGTAATCGGCTTAAAACTGTAGGCCTCTCCATTTGTGGAACAACATCAAGACGCACACCACAAATAGGAGGAGTAGCTCGAGTAGCTCGGCTAAACACCTAACAGAATTGTGAGCGCCAATTATTTATTTTACTTTTTTATTTAAATTTTTATTTATTTTACTTTTTTATTTAAAAAATAAATAATAAATAATTGGCGCGTACACTTCTGTTCCTCCTCCTATTTGTGGTGGCGTCTGGATGTTGTTCCACAAATGTTATTTATTGCTATGAATTATACGAAATATCTTTTCTCATGTCAATTACTATTCATATCGCATTATAGAGTAGACCTCCTTATTTGGCCTGCTGGGTATATGAAAAAACACACATCGATACATATGCAGGTATGTACTTGAATGCCATGTGTAGTAAAATCATCATTCGCTTTTCACATTCGTTCAACCCCTGTGGCACAACATTGCCCTTTTCCGCTGCTATCCCATCTACACAAGTCAATAGCTTACTTGTTTTCGCTTTCTACATCCCGAGAATTGTAGAGCTTTTATACTTTTTAACTTTTCCCCCGGCCAGTTATCGTACAACAACTATTGCTGCAAGTGGCTGCCACATTTTTGCCATAATAAACAACAATTCATTGTGCCGTGCATAATACAATAAAGTCACTTGTCTATATTTGACATTTAATGTTTTACAACCAACAACCACAAGCAACGAGTGTCAATCCTGGATCGCTGCCCCGCAGGAGCTGGGAGTGATTATGTACGTATGTATGTACGTACATATACAGTTACTTGTAGGAGGGTATTGTGTGGCTTTATGTTGGACAAACATATCTTTGTGTTTGTGAACGTTGTGCTCAAGTGCCACCATATGTACGAGTATTGTATGTATGTGTGTGTGAGCATTGTTGACTGAGAATCGTAATTGAGTTTGTCGCGTTTGGTGTTAATTGAAAAGTAATGAAGAAGTAATTAAATAGGGATAATTAAAAGAAAATGGAAAATGGAAATCTAGAAAAATGGAAAGTTAGAAAATTGATCTTATTTGATACTCATTTTTATGAAATAAACATAAGCTGCAATTTATACTATAAAGGGAAACGAACTTACGCTCTCCGTTATCCCTGAGGTTTTGATACTTGTGCTAAAAGTTATAGTGGGAAATACGACAAAATCACTTGTTATATTTCGATCACCATTAATTTAGTCTGCTTAATACTTTGACTGCCATGGCGCGTGGTTTTGTACGAAACTTAATAGTTCCTGGGGTGCCAAGACGCACGAAAACCCACGACCGGGTTTGTTTCACATTGGACCTTATCATTCGCTCTCCTGCTACACCACCTGAAGTTTTTTATGTTGGTCCAATTTTCATTCCGCTTTGATGATTTTACGATTCATACAGCGCGTATCATAAAAAAATATTTAATAGTTCAAAATCCAAAATGAACAGCAAGACAGATCGGGGATCGCTCAGAAATCAATATGAGTCTGTCCAATCGAAGTGTGATCGGCAAAATTCATTCTTAGAGTTCCGTTGTAGAAAAAACTGATATGCTGCTAATTAGACGTGTCCTTTTTGCAACACGCGTTGTGTGATTTGTTAGTTTTGCGAGAAATTTAGCGTGCGTTGTGTTTACACATTCCGCGTATGAAAAACGTTTTGAAACAGTGTTTCTGTGAACATACCTAAAAATCCAAAAATGTCACGTTTGCAGTAAAAATATTTGAAAAAGTTGAAGGCATTCATAAATAAACGGACGCTGACGATTTCCCCGCAGAAGGCTAGAAAAAGTACCTCGCTAAAGAAAGATCGGAAGATCATTGATTTTTTGTGATACAGCCGAACTTATCGTTGCGTACAGATGAAGCAGTTCTAGGGAAAAAGGTGATGCTTTCCATTTCAATTCAACCGGGCTATTCGGGCCATGTTTTTCGATTTCGATGTAACTCAAATATGTTGCTCTTTGGTAAAAATAATAAGACACGTATTTTTTTGTTCGCCCGAAAAAATTTTTTTTTAAGAGTTATCGGCAATTTTGTTCTTCGGCTCAAAATCGATTTTTTTCGTCATATATAATTTTTTTTTTTAAATCCTCATAACTTAGTCAAAAATGAACCGACTTTAATGATTCTGGGTTCAAAATGATCCTCATTACTTACACGAATGACTTCATGTAGAAATAATTGTAAAAAAGTAGTTGATTCGAGGTTGTTCACGTGCAGAAGGCCTCACATTTTAGAGTACATTAAAAAAAAACTCGCTGCTCTCATTATTGCACATGAAAACAGACATGGATTTGCTAAGAAAATTTCAGAATGGAATTGGGCAAACGCGTTTATTCACGAATGAATCTTTCTGCTGAAATTCGACAACTTCAACGAACTGTTAAGCAGCCAGTTAAGGTTAATGTTTGGGGGTTTTCTCCGAAAAAGGATTTAACCGATTATTTCAGTTTACCGTTTGCCGTTTTTATAAATAAAATTTACCAAAAAGTATTATTATCTTCAGTTGAGAAGATACTTGGAAGAACTAGCCAACCTTGAATTTTACAAGAAGACAACGATCCCAAGCATCGAAGCTTTAGATTATAGAGTGGAAATAGCGAAATGGAATTGAAATGTTGGATTACCTTCACAGTCGCCTGGTGCCAATCCTATATTTTTGAGCGTTAGTTAAGAAAAAGCTTGAGGGAAATCAAATATGGACCGCCAAAAAGTTATCAAAATGAATTCGGCTGATTTGGAGCCGATTACCTCCACAACTTGTGCAGAAATTAACACAAAGTATGATTTAAAGATGTGCAACCATTATAGCTAATGGTGGTGACTATTACTATAGATAATATATTGGGTATTATAAAAAGACTAGCCACGTCTTTGAAGAAATTAAGAAATAGGGGCCGATGATTCCTCCATCCCATAGACCGCACCAAACGGTGGTTGTAATGGCTGTTCTTGAATGGCTTTGGGTTCCTCTTCAGCCCACATACGGCAATTTTGCTTATTGACTTAGCCATTAAGCCAAAAATTCGCCTCAACGTTGAACAAAATTCTAGTCCCAAAATGCGCATCTTCGGCGAGTTTTTCAAGAACCCAACGACTGAAATTATGACAATTTGGAAGATCGGCCGATTTCAAATCTTGGACCAGCTGTGTTTGAACACTTTCAAATCAAGATCTTTGCGTAAAATCGCCCAAGAAGTGCCATAAAATAGGCCAAGTTGTTGAGATCGGCGCCGAGTCGATTCTTGCAGGCCTTCGGCAAAACTCTCATTTACAGCCGCAATATTATCTTTACTTCGGACTGTACGTGGTCTAATCGGCCGAGTATTATCCAATAATGTAAAATTATTTTTAATTTTCCGATAGTTTGCACTCGTACGTCATAAGTTGGAATGAGCGCGCGATGAATACTTTTCACAGAGTGTCGATTTTCGTAATCCAGTTGTACGATTTGTAAACGTTGTTGAGGCGTGTAAGTCTTTCCATTATGAAATGTCAATGAATACAGAAAAAATGTGTATATTTAATTTGACTGTCGCGTGATCTGTCAAAAAAAAAAAAAAATATTGGGGAATTACCTCCAATCTGGCACTAATGTGTTGAAATTGTGTTGAAAAAGCAAGGCAAGCGCGTCTCAAAATCAACGAGGACAAACCAAAGTGTCTGCTGTCGTTAAGCGAATGCAAATAAATCGCAGTTACATCTGTCTCAAAAACGTATAAAGCTTTGCTTATAACCTCTTATTGTTTGGCGCAGCAGCTCGGCAGCAGCTGGTGGAACAGTGAGCTGAATTTGTTTATCAAGGCATCGACATATATACATATATATATATATATATATGTATACATATATTGTATATATGTAGATATACGTTTATACATTCATATACGTACTATAGTTCAGTTTTAATATATAGTAGTCAATATATTAACTGGTGATGCCAGGAAGAGGTTCTGTCGTTTGTTCATTGACTAATTAAATTTCATCTTGATCTATTCAATGTTCATGTACATATAATGATTTTAAAATATATTTGAAAACAGCATGCCATAAAGATGTCTTAGTATTCCACAACTTAATATCAAACTAAAATCCCCGTACAAGCGGAAGACGTCGGAAACAATAGCTGCAACTCTCGCCACCATTCCTGTACTAAAATAGATGAACAACACCCATTTATTTATTTATTAATTTACAGTTTGCAGAGTTAAACCTTAGAGACTAGTTAAAAATACAAAACAAGTAAAATAAAATTAATTCTGATGAATTGTAATGTCAAGTAGCTTAGCTGCGATACTCTGCGTTACCCCGATATCGTTACAGTACCCCGATTTGTGCGTTAGTACAATCGAACATATTTTCTTCGACTCTAAGAGCGATCCACTTTAGAGGAACGATCTCCGTTCTCGCCGACTGTAATGCCGGAAAAATAAGCATTTTTTGGGAGTTTATTTCAGCGTATGAGTGAAATATATACAATAATATAATAAATTTGCATAACGATCTGTTCTTATGGAAGTCATAAATTGTAAAAATTATAAATTAATGTTAACTTTTATCCACCGAAATTGTCAACCGTTTACGTGCCAACGTATCCAAATCTAGAACCTGTGCTGAACTAAACTTAGTCTTCAATGCTTCAGATTTTGATTTCATGCAATCAAGACCTTTCTTAGTTAAATTTTGCGAATGTTTTTCTCCGCGCCGCATCACTAGTATTTTATTTTAGCTCATATATTTAAAAAGAAAACTAAAATTTTTTGTAAAATTTTTGCGCAAATGCTTTTAAAAGGGTTTTATGGTCGATATTAGCTTCTGGGCATTGGTACGACTACTAAAAGTATGTTCACACATTCATTAATTAACAATTAATTCACAAAATTAATGTACCCGTTCACATATGGCAGATTACCTGAAAAATTGACAATCAGCTGTCAATACTGTTGTGAAAGATTTTCCTTCATACAAATTATCTTGGTGGAATATTTCGGTGTTTTTGGTTTATTTAATTATTATTAAAAATATGTATAAAATACAAGGAGAATGAATAGCTTATTTAATTGGCTGTTAATAGATAATAAACAGTTTACTGAGATTTCAAAAAATTATAACAGCAATATGCAATCGATATTCGATATTACATTTTATAATAAGTAATAAGAGAACACACGTTTTATCTGTTATATAAATACAGAGTTAATTCCTAATAAACATTTTATTAGAATTATGTCTACAAACCTTTTTTCTTTTATTTAGTTTTTACTTTGGCGATTTTCTTTACACGTGTAAAAATAATTATCTATTACACAGAAAACACAGGGTTGATGTCCAAAAGTATGGTTATTATCTTGGATTATTTTATAATCTCAGATTTTGGGAGAGTCATTTTGTATGGGAAATCTCGCTTTTTAATTACGGATTGGGAGTTAAGCACGAAATAGTAGATCATCTACTTATACTTGTATGTGAACGTCTTATAACATGCCTGTCAACATTAATTATTTCTGTAATTTTATCGAGATTTTCTTTAACATCAAAAATCTCTGAACGGAACCGACGAAACCACAATTGCACGTTACAATATCGATACCGTAAACACCATTCACAATTTCAGCGGCGTCTCTTGCATTTTCGCCTTTATCAAACAAAAACTGTAAAATGTACCGAATTTTCTCTTTGTTGACTTCCATTGTTAACACATTGTAACTTACAACTGAATGGAACAAACAAAAAATAGCAAAAGAACGTAAACTTTACATTGTTTGATCGATACTTTACGAGATATCAATCACTACAACCTTCTACCGAGAAAATAATGGATTTCTCTGGTATCGGAATAAGTTTCTGCACTCGTAAAAGAGGTATCGCCGCTGCTGATACTATTTTTGTGTTCGCTCTAGCAATATACTGGTGCCTTGCAGGTGAATATGCGTTGACATTCGTTTGAAAAGTAAAGTCCTTTTTTATCTCACGCCAAAAATGTCTACGTTCGTCTCGAAAAAACAACATTTGCGGGAAGTCATACTTCACTTATTACCTTTTAAAGAAAAGTGCAGCTGAAACGTGTCGTATATTGATCAATAGTTACGGTAATCACGCTCCATCAAATACAACTTGTAAAGAGTGGTTTCGACGCTTCCAAAGTGGCAATTTCGACGTGAGTGATAAAGATCGCGAAGGGGCACCGAAAAAATTCGAAGATACTCACCTACAACAATTATTGGATGGACCATCTGAAAAAATGGAGTAAAGTTGTAGCTTCCACATTATATATGGCACATACTTCACATAATATAGGGTTTTTCACTAAGAGCGCTTCAACTTTTGAACTTTTTTGAATAAAACACAAACGGTTTGACTTTTTTAACTAATTTTTTTTTTTTATTATCGAGTTTGAACATATACATTTAAGTATGAAATTCGATTTCTTTTGCATGACCACCGCGTGCACGTTTTACGAAGTCCAATCGTTGAACCCAATTTTCGACCACTCTTTTGCATAAATCGGCCGAAATTCCAGCAATTTCGCGTTTAATATTGGCTCTGAGTTCACAAATCGTCGCCGGCTTGTTACTGTAGACCAATGACTTCACATAACCTCAAAACGGGACGGCTTGTTAAATGGACCGTAAAATGGCCGTAATGCCCTTAAAGTAGCAGCAACAGAACGATTATTTTCATAAAAAATTTGCACGATTTGCAATTGTTGCTCAAGTGTGTAGCGTTCCATGATGAAATGTATACTAATGAAGTTTACAAATGACAAGCGAAAAATAAAAAATATTGCGTCGTTCGCCCTCCCTATCGGAAAAAAGTTGAAGCGCACCTATTGAATAACCCTTTATAATGTATTATTTAATTGTTTAAACAATTCGTAACTTTGGCTAAGAAAGGGCGGAAACTTATTCCCATACCCAAGAATTACGGGCACTTTGGTTTCCTCGATTCCATCCAGGTTTGATATAAATGAAAATGTCGATAATGCCGATAAAATTACAGAAATAATCGTAGCATCGCCCAGGAGATAAAGATCGATCATAAAATTTTACGCAAAAATAATAGATTTGTTTTTCCCCAAGCTAATATATTCAAAGTTACAGTCTGTTTTAAATTTATTTTGAACAAAAAATTTCAAAAATAGAAATTCTTACAACTTAATATAGTACAATAATATAAATAATTACAAAGCAATACAAATTAGTCGAAATGTTGCCAAAAGTGTGCTTTTCATGGAAGCAGGTGTTAGGAATGGTTTATTCTGAGAAACTTTAAAACACAAAAAATATGTGGAAGTGAGTAGGCTTTTGGTTGATTACCATTCAGTGGGTCTTGGGATCAACATGAAACATAAAATCATAGAATACGTTTCTTCTAATAAAGGACCCTCGGCAGTTAACGGCAAATCTCCGAGCATATTTCTGCCAGTGCTCCATCAAGATGCACACCATATATTGGAGTAGTAGCCTGGTTTTTCTTCCTTTAAGTTTTTTAACTTTACGCAGGTAGTGGGCCACATTATGGTATCAAAACGGCACTGTAGTGTACTCGGTGTACTCTTGCCATCTAACCTACCTACCTAGCCTGGTACATGCACCTGCCACGAATATTTCCAACCATTTCAGTTATTCAAAACAACAAGTTATGCAATCAACAACAAGCAATTAGCAGGTTTAGTATTAAGAATCAAACTAGATAAAATTGCAATGGGAGTGTGGTAAGGTAGTCGAATTACTTTAAACCGGTGTCTACTAGATTAAGTGACATTGCAGAACAAATATAGTCCATCCCCTAGCCCCCTGTTTACGTTCTATTTTGGGTACTCGTATGCCCGCTTCCTTAACTTAACGATTACGCAAACAGATATGCTTTTGGAAAGTCAAAAACCTATTTATTAATATTCGAGTATCTTTTACGTATTTACATGTGTACATACATGCAGTGCATGCCAAAAATAGCAAGTCAATCCAAAGATCTTACGCATGTAAAGGACGTCGCCCACCACGTACATCGTTGGAGGTTAAAATGTCTCTATTAGCGATAATGTTCCCTTCGTTCGCGACGTGCAATTTACATTCATACATACCTACCTATTGCACTTGAATACGGTCAAACTGGAATATTCTTATATATGCAAGCACGGTGATAAGACCGATCGACAGTAAAAAGTTCAATGATTTGTAATTGTAAGTGATTCGAGGGTTAAACGAAGTAATCATTGGCATTAATTACCAAAAAATATAGCGTACATGGATTCTGCAGTGAGATAATGAAATGAACCAAGCCAGCGGATACAGCGATAATGCATAGCGAGCGTGCAAATTAATCTTTCGCTATATAAGCTAATTTTTAGCTGAAGTCCAGCACAGTTGTCTCCGGCACTGAGTGGTAGAGCACAGCGGTAAAACTTCCTTTAGAGTTTGTGGCAAAAGGTGTTGGAAACTTTCAAAATGAAGACGTTTGTAATTTTATTAAGTTTTCTTGTCTGCTGCGTCACAGCAGGACGTTTGGGTTTGACTCAAAAACTTTTATGGCTGGACTCTGTACGCCAAGGACAGCAGGCCGCCCCACTTAGTGAGACACCATTATCGACTTATTCTGACAACAATAAGAAGCTATTTAATTCTTTAGATCAAGGTTACACATCTCAAGGTACGAACGAGCGTCAACAATTCCTGCTTGATGTCCTGCTTCAGGTTCAAAAGCCCTTAGTGAACACACAGCTCATCGTACTCGGCCAGATATTGGTGACAGATCCCAATCAGTATGTATTGGTAAGTATTCAAGGATGTGGTGATTCCAATATTTATTTCTTTGCTATATATTTGCTTGTTTTTGTCTAGCCAAACGATGAAATTCTACAGCAGTTTTTGCAACAAGCCAGCTATCAGAATATTCTGGGACGCAATGATGTCTACAACCCAGTCGATATGTCAGATATACGCCAATTGGTGGGACTTCAACGTTTCTTTGTGCTAGCCCAGGACTTCACCGTTTTCCAAAAGAATGTTGTCTACGCGCGCCTTTATTTCAACCCCGTCATGTTTGTGGATGCTCTGTCGCTAGCGATACGTGACCGTGCAGATACCCAGGATCTTGTGATGCCATCAATGAACGAGATCTTACCACAGCTGTACTATGACAACTATGTCCTCAACGCTGCACAAAATGTCGACTATTACAACTTGATTAGCCAGGCAACTCGTACAAGTGCAAAGCACAGTCTATTCGATGTGTTCGGCTTGGGTGGTTTTGGTTCATTATTTCAAGTACGTAAATATGGGCTGTTCAACCCAAGGCAACAAAGACGTGTGGAAATAGCAAACGGCCGTGCTAACAGTGAAATACAGGCTCAAATTACTTTGCAAGTGGGGGAACAAGGTGGAGCCTCAACTGATCTAACAAATGATATTGCACTCAATGTGGCATTTAGCAATATTATCATCGATCAACTGGCGCAAACAGTCACTGAGGTCATTGAAGGAGAACAACATATTGGCGGTATAGGCAGCAATCAACAGAAGTACCAGCAAGGGCAGTACTACCAACAAGGAGAAGGATCAAACAGAGGTATTGGAGTAGGTTATCGGGTTCGCCGAGACAAGCAAGACATTTATGAAGGCCAGACCAATGGTGAATCCTTGGATATACTAGAAGGTGATTTAAAACAAAAAAAATCAAAACCTAAATCAAAACTAATTTTAATCAAACATTGAATTGATCGTTCTTTTAGGCATCAATGCTGTGTCAAAGCAAAATGTCGTAAACACCAACGAATTGCCCCAAGTGGATGTTAACAGCCAACACCTTCTGCGTGTCGGACGTAGACATCGTGGAAATACTCCTTATGGTGGATACTCAAATTACGTGAACCCTCTCTATCGCCAACAAAATCAATATAGTTACAACGATCAGGAAAACGATTATGAACGTGAACAAAACCAAGGAAGTCAATATGGTTACAACAATCAGGCATATGGTTCATCTTATGCTCAGCCCAACAGACGTCAGCAAAGTCAGGGAGCACAATACGGTTCCCCTTATGGTTACAAGGATCAGGAATACAGTTCATATTATGGTAGCCCTTGTGTACACCACCAAAATCAGGGATACTTTTATGGTCGTGGTCAAAATCAAGGAGCTCAATATAGTTACAACGATCAGAAATACGGTTCTTATTATGCTGCTCAGCCTTATGGACGTGAACAAAGTCAGCGAGCTCAATATGGTTCATCTTATGGTTACAAGGATCAGGAATATGGTTCGTATTATGGTAGCCCTTATGGGCACCAACAAAGTCAAGGGGCCCAGTATGGTTACCAAAATCAGGGATACTCTTATGGCCCTCGTCAAAACCAAGGAGCTCAACACGGTTCATCTTATGTTGCTCAGCCTTATGGCAGTCAACAAAATCAAGAAGGTCAATATGGTTCACTTTATGGTTATAAGGATCAGGAATACGGTTCATATTATGCCAACCCTTATGGACGCCAACAAAATCAGGGAGCTCTGTATGGCTACCAAAATCAGGGATACTCGTATGGTCGTGGTCAAAAGCAAGGAGCTCAATATGGTTACAAGAATCAGGAATACGGTTCATCTTATGCTAATCCGTTTGCTCGTCAACAAAATCAAGGAAATCAATATGGGTACAAGAATCTGGAATACGGTTCATCCTCATCTTACTCCAGCCCTTATGGACGTCAACAAAATCAAGAAGCTCAATATGGTTACAGGAATCAGGAATACGGCTATGGCGCTAAAGGTCCAGAACAAGCGCAATATCAACGTCAACAACAGCAGGTATATCGTGTGCAGCCATATGGACAGGAAGATGTTGTCAGTGTTAATGATGTGACCGCGGATAATGATGATGAAACTGTGGTGGCTCGTTACGCACGTGACACTGGTAACCGTGGAGAAAGTGGCAGGCGTAATCGAGGTCACGACTCCAAACGCCACAATTATCGCTACACAGAACAGTATCGTGAGCTGGAAAGTTTGCGTGGTGAAATCGTCCGCAGCATTGCCGCAACTCAACAAGTGAGATACTCTCGTCGCGGGGAAATACTCTTACAAAGCATACAAGAGTTGGCTGCTAGGTTGAATATGCAGCAAATCGTTGAGATCATTGAAGGAGGCCGTAGCCAGCAACAACAACAGCAATACCTGCAGATACAACAGGAAATCGGTCAAATCATGCAGCAACTGCGAATACTCATTGATCAAGTCACTCAAGAGGCGGGCATAAGCGAAGGAAGCGAGGAAACTCTTGATATAGTTGCCAGTATTATTAATGGTAAGATCATACTCGAGCAACGGCAACTGTCCATTGCAACACAAAGTTCATTGCAAGAGTTGCAACAGCAGATACAACGTGTCGTCGGAAATCAAGTTGGTCAAGTGAATGAGGTCACCCCACTCGTCTTGCTGGCCGGCAACTTACGCAATCCGGTTACTCAACAAACCATTCTTTCACTTGCCCAGCTGATCGATGAGTACCGTCAGGAATTGCAACCATACACCAAGAACCAATTGGGCGGTAATGGTGATATTGCTGTGCGTAATATTTTGATCGATCCTTTGGTTACCTACACTGAAGTGGTGGATGCCGACCTTGTCAATCTTATCGACCAACAGCTATTGCAGTCAAACACCAACAACCTGCAGCATCTGAGCCAGAAAGTGGTGGCCCGTCAACAACGTTTGAATTATGAACCATTCACCATTTCAATGAACATTGAATCCGAACTTCAACAGGATGTTAGCATTCGTATTTTACTTGGCCCACAAGTCGATTACAACGGTCGTCGCGTATCTTTGGCACAAAACCGTCAGAACTATATTGTCATTGACGCTTTCGTAAAACAATTGCAGGCCGGCGAGAACAACATCCAACGCTACTCACGTCAATTTAACGGATACAGCAACGAAGTTTCCACCATTAGTGAAATTTATCGTCAGGTAATAACTGGACAGAAACAACAGCAACAGTCTGGTACTAATAGTCAGCTTCCCCAACATCTTTTGCTGCCACGTGGAACGACTATTAATGGAGGTTTGCCAGTGCAGATAATGGTTGTAGTGACTCCATTGACACAGCAAGATCGCTTTTTGCTTGGAGAGGGTGTCAACGCACAACAAATCAGTGGTGTTGGAATCGCTGGAATAGGCGTCGACCAGTTGCCGCTGGGCTATCCATTGGACAGGCAAATCGTAGATGAGCAGAGTCTAAATGTACCGAATATTTTGGCAACCGAAACTGTGATACAGTATGACAGTCGTACTCGGGCTTGAGATAACCCCAGCGAACTTTGATGACTGAAATATTAAGATGGAAAGAAATTTTAAACCGATATATTTGCATACATTAATTTTTTATACTAAAATATAAATAATGGTTCATAACTGCTGATTTTAAATATTTTGATATTCGAAAATTAAATAAAGTGTTGCAATCCAAAGAACAAATGAGTTTTTGATATGTGGGGGGTTATGTTGAATTAACTAATCAAACGATGGCACCGCTTGATATTTGAATGAAGAGAAATGTAATGTGGCGTGATGGTCGAGAAGCCCAGAGAAGCCAAGGAGCAAATTTAATTTTTTGCTTGCAATCTCCAAAAGTACTACAAAAATTTCATAGCGGCTTCACAGGTAAGCATCTATTCATAGAAAGAAGAGATTATTAGTTTAATTTTTTACTCATCCTCAGCGTATGACTGATACCCAATATGCAAAAGAATCAGTCTCGACGTTTTTTTTATTAGTGTAGTCCCCATTTATTTTATACATTTGTACATTGACATTAAGTATTTTGTTTAACAATTTGGTCAGGATTTATATACATTGGCCAGCGCCAAAAGTGATAAAATTAAAATAAACGAAATAATATACAATTAAATAATATACAGTACAAGAATCACTTTACATAATTACTGTTGAGTCCAGTTTAGTATTAGTTTAAAATACTTTAATGTTTTTCAACTCATGTTATCTATATATATAAAAAGAAGTTACATTTCCTTGGTAATCTTATAACTCAAGAACGGGCTCACCTATCCAAACCAAATTTTTAGGCTTTGTTTGGACTATTCAATAGATGGTTTGTGTTTTGAAATTTTAAGAATCGGATACCAGGGTCTCGAGAAATAGGCCAAAACGTAAACCCGGGTAACCCTAGGATATGTTTGTACAATATGGGTAGCAAATGGAAGCTGCTGATCAATATTAAGCTTACAGTTTTCTAAAAATACTGTTGAATTTTTGTATATGAATTTAAAAATAGCACTATATATAGGGTTATTCAATAGGTGCGCTTCAACTTTTTCCCGATAGGGAGGGCGAACGACGCAATATTTTTTATTTTTCGCTTGTCATTTGTAAACTTCATTAGTATACATTTCATCATGGAACGCTACACACTTGAGCAACGATTGCAAATCGTGCAAATTTTTTATGAAAATAATCGTTCTGTTCCTGCTACTTTAAGAGCATTACGGCCATTAACAAGCCGTCCCGTTTTGGGGTTATGTGAAGTCATTGGTCTACAGTAACAAGCCGGCGACGATTTGTGAGCTCAGAGCCAATATTGAATGCGAAATTGCTGGAATTTCGGCCGATTTATGCAAAAGAGTGGTCGAAAATTGGGTTCAACGATTGGACTTCGTAAAACGTGCACGCGGTGGTTATGCAAAAGAAATCGAATTTCATACTTAAATGTATGTATATGTTCAAACTCGATAATAAAAAAAAATTAGTTAAAAAAGTCAAACCGTTTGTGTTTTATTCAAAAAAGTTCAAAAGCTGAAGCGCTCTTACTGAAAAACCCTTTATGTATGTATAAACACCTACATATATCACATAAACGTAACATAGCAATACATATTTACTCTAATTACATTAATTTGAACTTAATCCGTTAGGCTAAGACACTATAAAAACTTGAACTCAGGAATAAATAAATCACGCACTCCGTTTGTGCGAAAAAATAAATTGGGGAACATAGTCAATACAGAAATTATTTCCAAATACAAAAAACAATAAACATATAAAAACAAAAAGTGCTAATTAATAGTGCAACAACAATTGCCTGCGCGTTTTATATTTTTGCAAGTCCGTTTTCGCGTCGAGTGACAAAAGCAAACAAAGAAACAAACTAACATAAAAACCACCCCGACTAAAAGTTCAGTGACTAAACCAAATATATATTAATATAACAAAACAAGTACACAGTGTACATACATACATACATAAACATATAAGGAGAGAAGCGGTATCAGCGGCAATACAGTGTCGTGTTTATGGAATGGGACATAGTGAAAAAAAAACTCTTAAATTATAATAAAATTAAACTAATATACAACACATAAAAGTAAAAACCACAAGTACAGTAACATAAAACAATAAATTAGTAAATAGTTGTATAATAAATGTTGTTTCAAGAGATGCTACAAACTGAACATAACCTCGATACGCGCAAGTAGTGCCATCTCTCTGACTTTGCATGGACTTTTCAAACAACCCTCGTACATATATGCATGTAGTTAATAGATTTTATTCCGTCGATTCAGTTGCTTGCAGCGGCGGAACAAAGTACGGGAAATATTAAAACATTAAAATCGAATATCAAATATTGAAATCCGAACGATTGGCCGCCTTGAAGCTGCGATTTTTGGTGGGAAGCCGTTAAGAATAAATGTTACACCTACCAGCCAGAGGCCACCCAACATTTAAAACCCCAAACTGAAGTTTCCACTTCCACAAAAATTGGATTAACGGAAGTAAAGTTAGTCAGAGAAATCATTTGAATGAAAATGCGTTCTATGTTTAATAGCAAGTTTTACACTTTCAAATAAAAAATAATTGAAAATGATTCATGCGTTCTTTATTTATAGCTGAATTAAATTAAGTTCCAAATGCTAGAGGGACTACTCCATAATCTGTTTAGACACTCACTCATACTAAAGCAAATTGATGGAATGATGCACAGAGTGATGCCTTACAGCCTCCAAAGCCGATAACAAAACACTCAGTACATACATATACATAAATATAATACATACATAAATAGGTACATATGTAATAAATAATGTATAAATATATATATGGCGGCCGCCGTAGCCGAATGGGTTAGTGCGTGATTATCCTTCGGAATTCACAGAGAGAACGTTGGTTCGAATCTCGGTGAAACATCAAAATTAAGAAAAACATTTTTCTAATAGCGGTCGCCCCTCGGCAGACAATGGCAAACCTACGAGTGTACAGGGTTGGCCATATTAAACTGACCCATGTGATTATTAAAAAAATATGGAAAAAGAAAAATTTTTTTGTGTTTCATTGTGAAAAACATTTAATTTAGTTCAAGGAGATTCGTTTACATCACTTTTTGAATATCCATAGTTTTGGCCAGCGTCTCGGCCGATATGGCGGCTATTTCCCGTCGAATATTAGCCTTAAGTGCACCTAGTGTCTTTGGCTTGTTGACGTAAACCTTAGATTTCAAATTACAGTAAAAAGTTATAGGGTTACTCAATGGGTCAGTTTAATATGGCCAACCCTGTAGTTCTGCCATGAAAAAGTTCCTCATACAAATATCTGCCGTTCGGAGTCGGCTTGAAACTGTAGGTCCCTCCATTTGTGGAACAACATCAACACGCACAGCAAAAATAGGAGGAGGAGCTCGGCCAAACACCCAAAAAAAGTGTACGCGCCAATTATATATATATATATATATAAATATATTTATATGCTTATTTATTTATTGTTTGTGCCAGTCACCTGGTAAATTTGAATACATAATATTTGCTCATTGTTCATTTACTAATTTTTAGGTTCAAAAATTGCATACAATGTTTTTGCGGTTTCTTTGGAAACGCAACAAATTAAAATCAAAAACTGAATGAAATATTCGCACTGAGTTTGGAGTATCCGGTAAGATATTGTCAGTCGATTTTTAGTCCACAAGAAATTAGAGAAGACTTTTGCAAAACATCTGAGTGAGTCGGGGAAAAAATGCCACCGTGACACATGATGGAAAGAATAATGAGATGGCACCTATCGTGGTACCGTTACTTTGCTCTCATCGAATTTGACAATGAGTTACGTTGTTTTAGCACCAGTATGGCCAGATTACCATTTTCGTAAGTTGATTTAGCTTTTTTTTTGTTATTTAGTCTCGCAGTTTTAGTTTTTTCTTCATTACATTTTTTCCAGCCTGTTCTAATTAAAAGTAATGTTTATAATTTTGTAAAATATACATTTTTTTATATTAGTTCAATAATTCATTCAGTTTTATTTATCTTTACTTATTTTAACATCTGGTCGCATTGCCCGCGATTGCTGTTGCTTTTGGAGTTCTTCTTCTTTCAGCAGTCAAATCTCTCTCGCGCTACTACAGTGCTGCCTAGCTTTGGATATAAAAACGCACTAAAATGCCCATTTAAGGGAAATAAAATACCAAATTTCTATTAAATTACTTAAAGAACTTTGTATGCGTGACAAATTGTCTTTAAAATGTGCGTTTATTTTAAATAAATGTGTTATAGATATGTACAATTTCATTTATGAGTGTTTTTTTTAAGAAACTCTTTTGTAAAGGGAACGACTTATTTGCTATATTTCAGGTTATGTAACAAAATAAGGTACTCTTTTTGTAAAACTGTCGTTTTGGTTTTTTCATAATTTTCTGGTATTTTGTTGCTTATTTTTACTGTAAATACACCCTTGATGCCCTATGTCCCACTAAGGATCGGGGAGGGGACGAAACGATAACACCTCTATGGCTTTAATTCCCCTTCAGTAAATTCAAACGCTTTTTAAAAAGTGTGAAAACGTGTTCAATGCTAAAAGGAGTTGAGAGAAGAACATTTAATATTCTTGCATTAACTTAAAAGGAGCAAAAAATTAAATTTGCACTTTCAAAATATCAAGCTTTATAAGAATCAACAAATTTGCATTAGCACTAAAATCTTCTCAGAGTGACCTTTTTTAACATTATTTTGTTTAATAACACAGCTTTTTATTTTAACTTACAGTTTCGGTAGCTTTAAATTAAAAACAAAAAGAAACAAACACCAAAGTTAAAAATTTTCGCATTTTGGGTATAAAAAAGCACTAAATTTATTGTGAAGACCAAATGGTTGGCAACACTGCACAACTTGGCAAACGTGACGTCAACCACTCTCTGATGGGCGCAATCTTGTTTCTATCATTTTTGATCGTTACATAATATTTGTGTTTGGTATATACATGGGCATATAACATGTTTCTTTGAAATATATTTATATTCGTAAAGACGGTCCATAGATCCCAAAATTATGGCAGAAGTGAGAGTGGTACGTGGTGCAAGCAAGAATGTTAATGAAACATTGCTTTCCATTAACATTCTCTGGTTAAAGTTAAGTGCAGTGTATTGTCAATAAGTGTTGCATATTTTTAGGCACACAGTAAATAATCACGGTGTGTTTGCCGTACTCAATAATTACAGCAATACCGCGACCCTGTTACTTCTTTAATGGCCTGTTGCTAATACTCGGCAATATTGCAGACGTTTTTTTTATTATTATTTATTAAAGTACTTTCTTTAACGCTTTAACGCTTAATGTCTATAATAGAGTACAAGCAGCTTAGGTCATATTATTGCAGAAGTTATTTCCCGTCGTTGTTTAAATATTTGGAAGTATTGACCAATAACTGCATTTCATTTAAACTTAATTTTGGCCTGAAAACAATGAATAAACTATATTCCACTTCAAAGTAAAACTTATTAAATAATATTCCACATGGAAAATATTTATAATTGCGCTTGATTAGCCAGTGATAACCATCAGATTGTCAACATTTCACTGGTAGAAAGCATGAATTTGTCGTTTTTACAGAAATTTTGGAACAGAACGTGATGTCATCCCATAAAAAGTAAAACTGCCACAATTATTACAGCTTGAACATAACCTCAAATAACTGGGCACATGGGTAGTGCGAAGGCTATAATGCTTTTAGTATTATTGGGCCAATTTCTCAAAATGTTTCTCGACATGTTAGCAATCTGTGCGCAATCAGCAAACTTAACCCTAATCCCATGTCGGCTATTTTCAGGATTTAAATTATAAGGAATAGAGCTGTTAACAGCAGCCTGGTCGAGCATCCCCATAAAAAAAACGCATTGGTCATCTATTTGTTTTCCAGTCTCTTCATTAATTTCTGCGGATCTGTGAATGTGGATAGTACCAAAACTACTTTGTTCTGCTCAAGACAGCAAGATAGAAGGAGATTGGTACCATCATAAGCATAGCGTGAACTTCCTAGTGTTAAGACGCGTTTAAATGATTCCGGGAATTTAGATTTATTCTTTCTGATGGTACCTATCATCGTAATGTTATGATCTTTTAACATTGTTTTGAAATTCTCAACCGATGTAAACCAATTGTCACACGTAACATTGCGATAGGTGCCATAAATGGGACTTTTCCTATGTGCGGAATGTCATTGAATAGGTAAAATGTTTTGTCGTCGTTTATCGTCACAATTTTTATGCCATAACGATCGCGCTTGGATTGAATGAAAACGTTCGCGTTAAATCTTCCACAAAATCCCAAAAGTTGTTCATTTTTTATGAAAATATCCCAAATTTCTCTAATTGGCGCTAAGTTATCAGATTGTCTTCGAATTGCTCTTTTTGACTTACATAATCGCAATCGCGTGGCAATAAATTCGAATCGCATACTCATTCCACTTCGATACATACTACCACCATATTCATAAGACCACATGTCCTACGTACTATTGCGATTATCTCTTTTCATACCTGCTACATAAAGTAATTCTATAAACGTATGAGGTTCAACAAGAGTTGTTTTTTTAGAAAGCAGCACACACTTCATCTTCACCTGCCGTTTTGTTATATTTATCGATTTCTTTATTCGTATATTTCAAAATGATCCCCAAAATATCATCTGCCCCCTCACTTGTTTTGAGAGAAATATTACGAATTTTCCAATGAAATTCACAGGATATGTTGATTTCGTGCTTATTTTGCTAAAACTATCACCAACACTATTCAGTTAATAATAGTTTTTAAGTTATTTGTTAATAAATTTTGTCTTTTACGAGGGCGGATCAATAAGTCCGTTACTTTTTGTATTTCTGACCTCTTTACTGAAAAAGAAATACTGCTCCTGTCAACAGGCATCTGTCAGTTGACTCCTGTCAAAATTTGAACGTGCTGCGTCAGTTAGTTTATGTTTTACAGCTACCTTTATCAGACTACCCAGTAATTCACAGTCGACCTCCTGTCGATGGGTCGTTGACGTCCGCTTGTAAATTGCTTGCTCTGGATGTTCAACACAAACTGTACTACGAATTCGAAATTTGGACTAGACTATCCTTGTGATGAATACTTTTTAGGAGTGGGGATAACTCCTTCTCTTCTCATCTAAATCGTACGAATTTCTCGAGAGAATAACGATGCCGTCAGAGTAGGCACATATTTGGGTTGTTTTAAATAACAAGATACCACTTTTGTTGACTTTCTTTAGGATGAAGTGCAGCATTGAAATGAATAATAGCCTTATTAAATAATTTGTCTGGTATTCCAATCACCATTCGCGCTGTAGACGAATGGGTGGGTGTGTGACCACCATTCGGAAAGAAACTCCAAATGATAGAAAACAGGCGTAGACAATGGCAAACCCCCGAGGGTATTTCTACCAGGAAAAAGCTACCCATAAAAACCATCTGCTGTCCGGAGTCGGCTTAAAGCTGTAGGTATGTACCTCTATTTGGGGAAAAAGGGGAGGAGCAGATCGGCCAAACACCCAAAAAAACATAAAAATTCAAATTTAATAAAGTTTTTGAGATCATAGCCGTTACTATAGAAACGTTTGCCTTTAACAAATATTGCACGTGTTTATTTGTTCTATTATTCCACTTGAAATCATGCAGTTGATTCGAAATTCGTATGTTTTAAACACAATTTTCAGCTTCCAGACAAAATCGCAAGTGAATATAAGTTTATTTTGTTGGTGCTTTCAGTGTTAAACTCAGAGGTGAAAATTTTTGCTTTTAAAATATCTACACGTGTAGTTAAGTAAGTGCCACGTTATGCACTGATTGTTGTT
Source organism: Anastrepha obliqua (assembly GCF_027943255.1). NCBI lineage: Eukaryota > Metazoa > Arthropoda > Insecta > Diptera > Tephritidae > Anastrepha > Anastrepha obliqua. The sequence goes on from NC_072894.1 coordinate 126,023,876, forward strand.
TTCAGTTCAATTTGATAAATATTATTGTATTTATATATTAAGATCGGTCGGAGCAGCCGAGAAATTCTCGGGAACTACAACTACAGCGCGCATCTGGGAATAAAATAAATCGGCCAGAGGAGACAGCATTCTATTCGTCACTTCCCCGCTCGCTATCTCTATGCTCAATTAACTTAACCAAAAATTTTAATATTTTCCAAACCGCAAATGTTAATATTCTCCAGTTTATCGCTTTACATTTATTTAAAATAATTTCCTATTATATTATAAGCCATTTCATACAAATGAAAAAAAAAAATCCCTGCGCTTTTAAACAATTGTAAAAAATAAATGCGATTTTAGAGGGACTCATTTTCGTAGAAGTACTTCAAATCCCATCTCTAGCACACCACATGTTTTGTGCTTCTGTGGATATTGCTTGATTCTTTATTATGCCGAGTGTTGTTTTAGCTGCATGAGAGCTATCGATATCGATAACTATGGTTTTACAGCTAAGAATGGCAAACTGTGTTTATATTTCTGTTCAGTAAGGTTTGGCAAGTCTTGCCACCATTCCCGCCACACGGCCAGATTTATTGTAAAGTACTAAAAAATTTGACCGGTGGAATGGACCATGTAACTCGTAACCGCAGCGGACATACAGGGTGGGCCATATAGCGTTTGCTTTTTGAACCACCTATTTTTTTGAGAATGGTAATACAAATGACATGTCAAATATGTTCATAATTTACTTAAAAGTTTGACATTTTCGAAATGGGACGCTATACGCTTGAACAAAATTGGGAAATATTGAAAGCTATTTCCAAAGTGGTGAGTCTTCTTCTTCTTTTCTGATTTTCACATCGGTGGCTACGTTAGTAAGCAAAATTGTCGGATTTGGTGCTCAGAAAATCCATACGTTACTGTAGAGAAGCAAATGCGTCCACAACGAGTCACTGTTTGGTGCGGTTTTTGGTCTGGCGGCATCATCGGGCCATTTTTTTCGAAAATGCGCGAGGAGCCGCGGTTACAGTAAATGGAGAGCGTTACCGTGACATGCTCAACGAGTTGTTTCCAAAAACTGAAGAGGATGACATTGACGACATTTGGTTTCAACAGGACGGTGCAACTTGTCATACTGCCAAAGTTACACTCGAACTTTTGGCTACCGTTTTTGAAAACCGAATAATCAGCCGAAATTCCGATATCAATTGATCGCCTCGGAGCTGTGATTTTAGCCCGTTGGACTATTTTTTGTGGGGAGCCGTTAAGGACAAATGCTATGCGAACCATCCAGAGTCGATTGATGCTTTAAAACACGAAATCGAAATTGCCATTCATGAAATTGAAGCCCAAACAATCGAAAATGTGCTTAAAAATTGCGCTGAACGAATGGCCTACTGTAAAGCCAGTCGTGGCAGTCATTTGAACGATATTATTTTTCATTCATAAATGACAATGTTCAATCTTCAAAATAAAAAAAAAGTTTGAAAAAATTCTGATTATTTTTTTTATAGCCGATTCAAAAAGCAAATTTTACATGGCCCACCCTATATAACCGATATATTAAATCCCGACAACACTTGAATCTACTATATACTAATACATATATCCTTAAAAATGCATCCTGACAAAAAGATTGAATTAATCCGGGAACATCGTGAAGTTATTTTTCAGAACTTTGGACGTGGATTAACAAGAATGCATCGATAAAGTAAACATATTTTACGGCGAGCAAGACTGACCTAACCTAACCTAAGACTGACTGGAATGATATTCGCCTTAACCCTTCAGGACCTTTGTTGTTTTTAAGGATTCGCAATGTAAAAAGTTGTTTGTTAAATAGAATAGAAAAAAGTACAAAAATAAAGATATATCCTGAATTGTATTAACGAAACTTAAGTTTTTTTATTTTGTATTCAAAGGACATACATACATACGCATATACTACTAATTCGGAATCAAAAAAAAATTGAAGTACTTTAATGTAAACAAATGCAATTATTTAGCAACTTTTCGGAGAAACCCCACTTAAGGTTAAACCAGGTGATAAACGATAAAATCATACTGAGGAAAACTCGTAAAAATTACAAATTTGTTAATGAAATAATGAATAATGATAATCCTTACAATTTCACGGGAGATCTACCGTCGCGTTTTCTCGGAAATCATGAAAAATTATTTACGGCAATATTCTACCTAGGTGACGAAATACATACAGACATGCTAAGGGTCTTTCAAAAGTGACGGCTAGATGCCAGAAATAATTCCTAGACGATACCTTCTTTATGTCACCTGCGACATATCTGTAAAGAGATATACAATTTTAGCCATGGATATTTATACGAAAAAGCTCCTCATAAAAAATATCTGCCGTTCAGAGTCGGCTTAAAACTGTAGATCCCTCCATGTGTGGAACAACATCAAGACGAACGCCACAAATAGGAGCAGGAGCTCGGCCAAACATAAGAAGTGTACACGCCAATTATTGTATATATATATACCTTCTGCTGAAATATGAACGAGACGTTATCAATAAAACGGTCCGCGGATGACATATTTTTTTTTTTTTTTTTTATTATGAAAAAATTTTATTTGCAATCTATCAGTTGACAATCAGCAAATTTTTTAAATATAAGAATTATGACAGGATTGATTGCGCTCCATTGAGACCAATCAATATATTGTAAAACAGTTGTATTCGCTACAAATCAATTATGTTTCCTCAAATCTGTTTGGGAGATCCAAAATATGAGTTTTTTAAGGCGTTTGACATCCATGCTATTGTGTAGAAGATTTCTTGCTAGTAAGTTTTCATGGTACGACAGTCTGTTTAGGTATCTTCGAGAGGTTTTGGTGATTTCATTTCTAACATAAGGCACATTTAAGTCTTTGTGAATTTCGAAGTTAGTTATATACCAAGGAGCACCAACAATGCTTCGTAAAGTCATAGCCTGGTATCTTTGCAGGATTTCAATGTTTGAGTTACTCGCTATTCCCCAACGCTGTATTGCATATGTCCGTACTGGCTTTAAGATAGCTTTGTAAAGCAGTGCTTTATTTTCGAGACTAAGTTGTGATCGCGAGCCTTAGAGCCAGTAAATTTTTTTCGTTTTAAGCTTGAGTTTTTTCTGTTTCTCTTTAATGTGGGTTTTCCAGGTCATTCTTCGGTCAAAATGTACTCCGAGGCATTTGGCAGTTTCACTTTCAGGTATGGTAGAGCCATTCAAAAATACGGGAGGACAATTCCCGGTTCTCAAAGTAAACGTTATCTGAACAGACGTCTGAGTGTTAACCTCCATCTTCCAATTCATTAGCCATTTTTCAACCATATTCAGTTGTTGTTGTAGGTGAAGTGATGCGTCATTACGATTACAGTTTGTGGCAATAAAAGCTGTATCATCAGCATATGTTGCAGCATCTATGTTACTGTTAATCGGTAGGTCAGCGGTAAATATTGTGTATAGAACGGGGCCTAATACGCTCCCTTGAGGAACTCCAGCATTAATTGAGTACAACTCTGAAGATTTATCTTTTTCATGGACATAGAACGTACGACCACTAAGATATGACTTTATACAATAATTAAATAATAAGGAGCTGGAAGCCAATTTTTTATTTTATAGAGTAACCCTGGTTGCCAAACTTTATCGAATGCTTGCTTGATATCTAAAAATACCGCAATGCAATACTGTTTATATTCAAAAGCATTTTTGATAATTTGAACAATTCGGTGGCATTGCTCAGGAGTCCCATGCGCCCTCCTAAACCCAAACTGATGTTCAGGTATTATATCGCAGTCCTCTAAAACAGGTAACATTCTTCTTAAAAGTATCTTTTCAAATACCTTAGAGAAGGTCACCAGCAAGCTAATTGGACGATATGAAGACGGACAGTGCTCTGGTTTGTTAGGTTTCGGTATCATGATTACCTCGGCGCATTTCCATTGACTTGGGTAGTGGTTGATTCTAAGCATCACATTATATATATAGGTAAGAAGTCTAGTACATTTTGGAGGCAGGTTCGTTATGGTAAGTCCATCAATTTTGTCAAAACCTGGAGATTTTTTAAGCTTTATTTGCTTAATTTCATTCACTACTTCCTTAATAGAAGTTTTGCGAATGGACAAGCTTAACTGACAAGGCGAATCCAGAAAGTTATGCACCTGAGTAGTATTTTCGTTATTGGGAATCAAGTTCGGTTGAAAAACTGATTGCAAATGTTGAGCAAATGCTTCAGCTTTTTCTTTATTTTCTCGGCACCGGTGGCCGTTACTATCTTCTATGACAGTTGTTCTTCTAGTGGGCCTCTTTAGATATTTGGTTGCCTTCCACAGGTTGTGCTCAAAGTTATTTGCATATGGATCTAAATTCCTCAGGTAATCTGCGGTCTTTTGATCTTTAATTTCTCGCAGTTTTGATTTTAAATCTTTAGTCACCTTGTTAAGGATTCTTTTGTCATAAGGACTTCGACTTGTTTGCCATATTTTCCTCAGCATTCTTTTTTCTTTGACGAGTCCACTTATTTCAATTGGAAGAAATGGGGGTTTTTTTTTTACATCGTTTCTGCTTGATTCAGAAGTAAAAAGAAATTCCGCTTCATGAATGGTATTTGTAAATTTATCAACTGCTAAGTCAATCTTATCGCCCGCTTTTAGTGGTATATCCAATAATGTTAATATCGTTTCGCAAGCACCGTATTCGCCTGATATGGCTCCATGTGACTTTTTCCTGTTTCCCAAGCTCAAGTTGCCGCTCCGTGGAAAACATTTTGAGACAATTGAAGTCATAAAAGAGAATTCGAAGAACACACTCGAGCTTGACTTGTTTACAGTAGCACAGAAAACAAACTATGTGACATATCACGCTGAAATTTGCCATGTAAGCTTATAACAGTCCTACCAAAAAATAAAAAATTTATATTTGCCATATGTCATCCGCGGACCGTTTTATTGATAAGTCTCGTTCATATTTGAGTAGAAGGTATATATATATATATATATTTATATATATATATATATGTACTAATACTGCCATAAAAAAGTTGTTACAATTTAAGTCTGTTTAGATATGAAATTGTAATACCTTTTTAATGAAGTTAGATTTATTTAATCATGTAAATATTAAAAAAAAAATTTAATTTTCATTCGAAATGGTAACCGTTTGCCTTTACACAAGCTTTCAAACGATTAGATCATTAAGCTATTGCAGCACGAACGGTTTCCATGGATATTGACGTCGCTGCTCGAGCCACAGATTGTTTCGACTCTTCAAATTTCTGTGAAGTCTTCGACAGGCCATGTTCTCCAATTCTGGCCACAAAATATAGTCCAATGGATTCATATTTGGATTTCCAGACGGCCAATCTTTTGCGGCTATGAACCCAGGAATTTTGTTTTTCAGCCACTGCTGGGTGATTTTTGCCTTAAAGGCTGAAGCTGAACCTTCTTACGCTCTCCATTGAAGAGAGGGCTGCTCAACTGCTTCACCACTCCTTCTAAAATATCCTCCTGGTACACTTTTGCCCGGTCTTAACCCTTTTTTTGCAGAAATGAAGAGATTTAGAAGACACTTTCCTCTAAACCAATACGGCTGGATGGTGGCCTAGCATAGATTTTGTCATTTTGCTTATTAAAAACTTCTTCTCTTTCTCATCTGTGGAAAGAATATTTTCGAGGCCGTTGACCGCGTGCCACCGAAGAAGCTGCTTGCTTCTGTCGAGTCTAATTTTCTTCAGGCGCTTTGTCAATTGACAAGCAGTTTGACTATGTGGAGATCATAGAGTCTTGAGTTGGATCTAGTCAATACATTTATTTGTCTGGACAGGATTTTCTGCTTTTAAGGATTTATGCGAATTCTTTCTCGAAAAGCTTTTATGGCTGGTTCGAATCATGCGAGGACGACCACTACTTTTTCTGTCTGTCACTTCAGACGTTGGGGAAAAACGATCGTGCGGTAAAAAAACATTCCCGAAATAGTAAGTTTTTTCAACAATTCGTAAATCTCACTTGCACTTTTTCCACACTTTGTAATGCAATCACAGCAATGCGATTTTCCTTAGCTTCCCACTCCATTGCTAACAAGTGAAATTTGCCACGAAACTGAGTATAATTTATGAGTAGACAATGCATACGAACAAAAGAAAAAATAACGGAACTTTTTTCTGCGAATTTGTTCTCGCCGTACGCTTCTAAAATTTGTCACAGTATTTATGGCAAGACTAAGTATATATACTCGTATAACGTACATCTCTATGTAACCTTTAGATGACGACATACGAAAGGAAATTGCATAATTCAGGAATCCCAAGCAAGTTGTATTTTATGTATTTTTTCATTTTTAAAGTTTGTTGATAAGAACGCTCAGATGAAAGCCTATTATTTGCTATCGATAATGTCTTTGACATCTACTTACGTATGCATGTAAAGAGTGAAATTAAGTTACGAAAATATTTACAAAAATTTCGCTAAAATTGTTTACGCTTTAAATGTGCATCTCAGCGGAAAGATAATTTTATGAAGTTACATTTAATCAAATCATACCCGTATTTATTGATATTCTTATTTATACTTACCTATTCACATATACATATATATAACATGTAAAAACAAGACACCGAGTTGGTATAAAAGATCCGAGATAAGTCGTCAGCCATCAGTTTATATCTCGCTTCGTAGTAAAGTTGTCCAAGTTCTCAACATTTCGAACAGTTCAAGTAATATGAAGAGGTTTATCTTAACACTGAGCTGCTTGATCAGCGCAGTATCAGCCGGTGTGCTGGACTCTCCTGGCAGGCAAAGTGAAGGTTGTATGGATCGGAATAAAAACAACATTAGGAGTATTGGTAAAATGTTTGACTTCATAACTAATTCACATCCCCAAACTTTTGTTTTTTACTTAGGCACGCAGCGCCTTTCTCAAATGACTCATGAAGACCTGGTGCATCAGAAGTTTTTACTAGACATTCTCCAACACGTCAATGAGCCCATCAACAACGACGAAGAACTCCCACAAATTTCAGAATTTCAATTGGAACAGCTTGTGGGCGATCAGCAACTTTATGACGGGGTAAACCTAACATTATCCAGAATATATCTGCTCCTCACTGAGATTGGTGTGTACATTCTTCTTCATTTTCCTCCAGGGCATCGATAACCAAATGGCCAATGTGATCGAAATGAGTCATAGCCAAGAGTTATTGAGCAAAGAAGAAGTGTTCAATATAGCCAATGATGAACATATGCATCAAATGGTTGGGCTGTATCGCCTTTTCGTCCGTTCTCGCGACTGGAATACTCTACAGCGAAATATACTCCACGCTCGCATTCATGTGAATGGTGTTCTCCTGGTCAACTCACTGCTCTTAGCCATCAGAGATCGAGATGATTCTCAGAACTTGCTTATACCTGGTATACATGAAATTTTACCCGAACTTTATCTAAACGAAGCTGTAGTCCAGGGTACTGGAGACATTGATTTGAATCAGTGGACTAATTCTCGCCCGAATATAGAAACTGATCACACGAGCATACTAGAAATGATTGGAAGAAATAAACTTTTGAACAGAAAAACTCATAGAGTGGGTTCAATGGACTGGAAACAGTTATGGATGCCGTGGCATGAAATGCGAATGCAGATTAAAGCGCAAAAAGTTGGTGGTGTGAACGTTCCCAAGCGCATTTGGATTCGTGATGACGATCGTATTGTCTTGCCAGTAATACCGCCGATAAATCTTGTAAGTAAGGAAAGAGAGATTCGACTACTTACAGAAGATGTTGGTTTTCAATCGTTTTTGCACTTCTTTATTAATGATTTGTGTATAAATGAGAACGAAGTAATGAAACAAAACAGACAGCAACCAGCCATGGGATTAAATAATGCTAACTTGGCACGAATTGGCTTGGAAAGAAACGTAGGATCGATTTTAGAAAATGAAATTCGGCATCACAATGACGAAGTTAACGATGAATCTATGAGAAATACCGACACTGTGATCACCAATACCAGAAAAGACCAAGTTTTAAACATTGGCAGTCGTAGGTGGTCCAAAACGAATGCCGACATCAATACGCTTGGTAGCGCTAATTCGGCAAAAGGAGTCATGAATCATGAACAAGTAACTGACGATCAATCTTCCAACCCTCGCTGGCAGCAACAGGTATCGTCATTATCGGGCGACATTAGAGATCGATTTGTAGGAGCCCAACCTCCTACAATGGTCATTGACGACGTTAATGAGCGTCAAGTCTTCAATACTAATATGAATAGCAAAGATGAACGCAAATCGAGCCTGGACATGGATGTCGGTATGGGAATGCCAATGGACTGGAACAGACAAATGGCTATGCATCGACAAAGGGTTAACCATGTTCAGAAGACTAAATTGGACAAGAATTTGCCAGAAATTGATATCAACGATGAGCGCTTATTGCACGTCAGCCGTCGTCGGCTCAATCAGTTAAAGTGGTCCATGGAGCAAAAAGAACGTCAACAGCAGACTGAAGTTGACGAAAGAGGTAACCCCGGAGTCAATTCGCAATGGCTGCCACTTGATAAGCTCAGTGGAAACGGGTTAAGTGCAATCCGATACAATGTTATTGATGCTGCGATTCGAAATGAAAGACATGTAGAAAATCCAAGGATATGGACGACAGTTGCTCGTGGTATGGGAAACATTGGAATTCATGTAGGGCCGCAGTTTCGCAAGCAAAGTGAAAGCAAAAGTGATGAAATAGATGGTGGGGCGATAAATAACGGCCGCCGTCCAATTATTCACTGGGACAATGACCGTGACTTTAGCACACAAAATGCTGAGATTAGAACAGGAACCGATATGTCGCGCCAACGTACCCGTCGCAGTATTAAAAGCGGTGAGGTTGTGAACCGTCAACGTAACGTCGAGCAAGCACGTGGAGGAGAATTGCTATTGCATAACCTTCAACAGTTAATAGCTCGAATCAATCTGGAGCAGATTTCTCTTGGTCTAAACGAAGCACTTCCCTCCCGCTTTAACAAACAACGTCTCACAAACGCTGCAGATGAACGGTTCGCGCTGCGCTTAGACGATATGCGGCAGAACAACCGCCGCCAACGAATATTGCTCGATAGAATCAATGAAGTTGAAAAGCGTCTAAATTTGATAATAGAGCTGGAAATCGCTCGCACCATTGAATCTAAGCGAGTGACAGCTGTTCGTAATAACGGCGATATCGATCACATTATTGGGAACGCCCTTATGGGTAAAGGGGTCCTCGGCAAAGATGTGAGCATTTTGAACGTTTTGCGTGAGATAAACTCCCAGACTGAGGACATTAATGGCGACATTCAGAAAATAGCTCTTGTTGCTATGAATATAAGGAATCCAATTGTATTACACTTATTGCGTCGGATAGTGCGCATGGCTGATTTACAACGCCAACAAGCGCTAGGCAGCTACCGCAAAGAAGAAATTGAAATGACTGGAGTTGCCATCAATGATGTTAAAGTTGGCCGGTTACGGACCTATGTTGACACCACCGATGTGGATCTCATCAATGCTCTCGATGCGAAGCACACACTCACTTCCAATCAGGGCCCAGCGAACTCTCAACGAATGTTTGTTACACGTCAACAACGTCTGAACCACCAAACGTTCACCATCAACGTTGATGTTACCTCAGATCGCAATCAACGTGTAGTCGTGCGTACTCTTCTAGGGCCGAAGACTGGTGTCAATGGTCTTGACTTAAATGACCAACGTCAAGACTTTATCTTGCTGGATACTCAGTTAGTTGATCTTCACAACGGGCACAACCAGATTACACGCAAATCCGGCGACATCAACTGGACCTCACGCGATACAACTCCATTTACCGAAGTTTACAAGCGCGTCTTGCAGGCTCTCAATGGTCAAATGAATATAATCTCAGATCAGTTACAAGGACAAACTTGTCGCTTCCCTCACCGCCTACTGCTGCCACGCGGTAGCGTCAATGGATTGCCTATGCAAATGCTTACTGTTATCACACCAGCGGAAAATGGCGCGCCTACAAGACAAGCTCTTGAGATGAGTAACAGAATGTGCGGTTTTGGATTAAGCAATCTGAATACGGACCGACAGCCACTTGGTTTTCCGTTGGATCGCCCCTTGCAGGACATGCAACAGATTACATTACTGCCCAATGTGCATTTAATGGATGTTCAGATCTACCACGACAATCAGTTAAAAACCCCATAGCTTAATGAATGACTTAGAGAATATATTGAACGTTAACGGTTGTATCGACATTGCCAATTCCGAAAGCTGGAACCGAATATGCTCGAAATGTGATTATACACAAATACCTGCATGTATATAATATGTAAATATGTATTTGTATATGTGTATATGTAATAAGTATGTAATTGTCTTTAATTGATTTTTTAATAAAGAAATAATTTTCTACTCCTACCGCAAAATCGAAACTTTTCTCCTTCATATGTACGCACACAAGTTGCAAGCATAAATGTGGTTGAATATTGGAATAATAACTGTTTGAAATTAAGTGTAATGGAGCAGAAATTCATTTTTCCTTGGCAGACAAAAACTCATTATTTTAGCAAACTCTTGAAAATAATGGAAATTTACGACTATGGCTGATGCTGAAGTTACATGCCTACGACATGAAGCTGCACCAACTACGACAGACAGGCTATCCACCTACAACAACGATTTCCATTACCTCACTACTCTACTTTGCCGCACAAAGGGAAGAAAGGTGTGAAATGATGTGGGCTCACAAGGCCCTCAAGCATTTTGTCTGCATTACACTGTGGGTAAACTTGAAAGAATTCATTCCTATAAATACGACTCCTGAGTATGCACGGTTAAAATTCTCGACAAGGTTGGGACAACTTCCAAATCCACATTTCCTTGTTCTTAGTAGTCGCTGATCTAAAGTTGCTATTTATAACTTATTCCTTATAAATATATATGCAAGTAATTAGACATGAACATATGAACCATTGCTACATTCAAAACCTTGTGCCATCTGTCTCTATCTATGGCTACCTCCATCCATCGCCGCACATTTAGCTTTTCAAGGTCAACTTCCACGTCTTCGCGCCATCTCTTACTGTGGCGTCTTCTTATTCGGCCAGAAACAGGGCGTAATTTAAATACCTTTCGAGTTGTTCTCTCTCGCGTGTCCGAGCCATCTTATCCTCTGAGATTTTATAAATCTTATCACAGTTTCGTTTTTTGCTAGTAGTTGCCGCTCACGATATTATCTAATTCGATAGGTACCGTCTTGTAGTCTTACAGGTCCATATATTTTTCGCAATATTTTTCTTTCAACTACGATTAGCTGTCAGTAGTTTTTAGCGTCCATAGTTCGCAACCACAGGTAAGCACGGGCGGATCAAGTTTTTGCATGTCCTTAACTTTTGGACGCGAAATATTAATTTAGACTCAAGTAGCTTCAAATTAAAGAAGTAAGACTTATTTTCTGCTAAAACTCTACCATTTAATGTCAATGATGTATCCTTATTGGCTGATATTTTGATACCCAGATATGTAAATTCTTGTACATCCGGTTTTACTAAATAAAAAAAAAGAATTTCAAATTTTAACATCACTAGTTTGGGTTATAATTCCCCAAGCGGGAATTCACTTTGCTTCTCTAATATGCGGTGAAATACTGTATTGCAGTAAAATTTTGAACTGTGAAAGCTTTTAATTTAATACTAGATAGGCTGGTAAATTGTATCAAAGCGAGCTTAATTCTATTTATAAGTGGAAATGTCGCGAGAAAATGCGAAATTCATTGCGTTTAATATCTCGAACTCGTTTTCTTACACTGTTTGCTAAACATAGAAAAGTTAAAAAAATCATAACATTTAAAGATAAACAAAAGTTATTCCCTATGGTGCTTAAATTTTAACTCAACCATTGCAAGTCATTCTTTTTGTGCCAGCTTAGCGTGACTATTTGTTCCCCATTGTGGAGGAAACAATCCCATTGAGCAAGTCCTCACCGCCATAACACCTTTGGTGCGATTAAACATAAGCATATCGAAACTACTGCTGAAAGTTCGACACAAGTTTTCAACTAATTCTCTTATGCAGTGAAGACAAGCTACCTGACGAACGCTAGGTTTAGTGTTTCGAATATCTTTTAAGTGTCGCACGCTTCCCAGAATTCAGTGTTCTCATTGAATATGCGCTACCAGAGACATCCACGCCAGCGGAAGGAGTTTTTTCGGCAATTAAAAGTGACTGGGCGATCGAAAAAACCGGATTAGAAGGTAACACGCTGAAGTCTATTTGGTCACTTGACATAATTTGGAACAGAACTGCTTAGGCATTTCAAAGAAAAACCAGATTTGTTGAAGAAAATTTCATTGCAGTGGAAGTATTGTATCATTAGGTCACTTCGACATCGACTACTCTTGGCGAAGAAAACTTTATCCAGCTTCCATAAAATTGTATAATAAGAATTTATGTTAAGTGAACTACATACATACATATGTATTTCTTATTTTGCTTCGAAACAATTGTTGTCATTAATAATTTTTTGACATACGATTTTAATAAAAAAAGGGCTTCCTCTTTTGCCAAAAAAAATTGTTACCCTATCTTAGGTCCAATTTTCTGATAAGTATCTTTGCAAAGATGGCAAACTGGTACTTTGTTATTCGGAAATTCGTAACTTTTTCTTCACGAATCTCCCTTTAGATATGTATCTTTGAGCGCTTGCCATACTTTTTTTTGACAAAATAAGATACTTTCGGTCTTATTACGGACTAAAACTGAGAAATATTCAGAAAAAGTCTTCAATTAATATTATTGAAGAAATATATACGCATTGGTACCACTGTTGCGTGCTAACGTTGTGCATTCTATGGTCTTTGTATGTATGTATAAATATGTAAAAATAAATATATTTAGGTGCACATAAACAGTGCTTTTCAAAATGGTTCAAAAGTTGGTATTTTTCCCAAAGGGTTGTGGCTTTGTTACGACCTAATTTTACATTTAGAGTGAAACATCGCTGTAACATTGTTGGAGATGGAGAAAATTGCGTTATATTGATAGTTTGGATACATTTTTATATCATACATTTTCAATCTAAGGGAATTTTAAGAAATTTCAGTTATTGTTTTTTGGTTGTCATGTTCAAATCATGATAAAAAAGGCAGTCCCATATTAATTTTTCGTTCCCATATTAACTACCTGACAATTAGCAGATTCTGTCATACCGGATAAGAAAAATCGTTTTTTTTTATTATTAAATAATAAATGTTAACAAAGTGTGCTCATATGATACATTCGATAAGTCCAATTTTTTACTACGATGCAAACGATGGTCATTTGGCTTCAACGTAACCCAAGATTCATACGTAAAATTTTCTAAGTAGTCGAAAACAAATGCCAACAAGTTGAGAAAGACGACGAATCGATATTTCAGCTTTATTTTTTGCGCTCTAGGATTTTGCGAACAGATTTATTTTTGACGTGATAACGTCTTATAATTCGATTTAGCCGGCTCACGCACGAAGAAATGTGTCGTTATCTTGCTCAATCGTCGTTATACTTGAAGAATTTAAAATAAAACCAAGTGTATCAACATCATTCTTACCGAATTTATAATTAAAGACGACTAGTTGTTAATAATACCTGTTGTTTTAATGTTTTTATTATTAATTTATTATTAATTTATTATTATATATGAAGGAAAGAATGTATGGTAATATTTACCCAATACCTTATAAGATATATTGCATACTAATATAATATATGTAAAGCGTTTTTCAGTAAGAGCGCTTCAACTTTTTTTTTTGGATAAAACACAAACGGTTTGACTTTTTTAACAATTTTGTTTTTATTATCGAGTTTGAACATATACATTTAAGTATGAAATTCGATTTCTTTTGCATGACCACCGCGTGCACGTTTTACGAAGTCCAATCGTTGAACCCAATTTTCGACCACTCTTTTGCAAAAATCGGCCGAAATTTCAGCAATTTCGCGTTCAATATTGGCTCTGAGCTCACAAATCGTCGCCGGCTTGTTACTGTAGACCAATGACTTCACATAGCCCCAAAGAAAATAGTCTAGAGGCGTCAAATCACACGAGCGCGGCGGCCATTCGACCGGTCCATTTCTGGAAATAATGCGCTCATCGAACTTACTCTTTAACAAATCAATTACAGCGTGTGCTGTGTGGCTTGTGGCCCCGTCCTGTTGAAACCACATGTCGTCTAAGTCCATACCATTCAATTGCGGCCAAAAATAATCGTTTATCATGTCGCGGTATCGATTTCCATTCACAGTAATATGGGCCAATTACGCCGCCGGCATGTAAACCGCACCAAACAGTGATTTTTTCGGGATGCAACGGTGCCTCATGAATTACGTGTGGATTGCTTTCTGCCCAGTAACGCATATTTTGCTTGTTGACAAAGCCATTGAGCCAAAAGTGAGCTTCATCACTGAAGATGATTTTTTGGCCGTAATCCTCTTAAAGTAGCAGCAACAGAACGATTATTTTCATAAAAAAATTGCACGATTTGCAATCGTTGCTGAAGTGTGTAGCGTTCCATGATGAAATGTATACTAATGAAGTTTACAAATGGCAACCGAAAAATAAAAAATATTGTGTCGTTCGCCCTCCCTATCGGAAAAAAGTTGAAGCGCACCTATTGAAAAACGCTTTACATAAACATGCATATATATACATATACTTTGGTGCAATTTTCATATTCTTATATACATATGTCCTATGCCAAAACATATAAACATGCATATACATATACAATTTCGCGCAAAAAGAACAAATCTATATGTAAAGATGCATAGAAATCATACGGACATATCAAATGTACGAATCTATTCTGTACGCAAGCAAATGTAAGCTAATGTACCTTACTTGAACTGCAAGTGAGAGCGCGGAACGAACGACAAGGAGCACAATCGGCCCGCGTTCGGCAGCGTTCGACATCTGGCTCTCTCCTACTTGAGTGAGCATATGTATGTATATGTCTTGAAAAAGTAAAATCGATGATGTTGACTTATTAACGTCTGATGCACAATCGAAATTGAACATATCTTTTATGAATTTGATAAATGTTTCGTAATTTTTCACGTTTGTGTAAATGTAACTTGACCTATTCCATTGCGATTCCATTTAGCTCCTCCTCTATATCCAAACAAAATATCTATCAAACAAATAAAATTAAAATTTTGTTTTGAAAATTGCAACCATTACATCAGTATTTTCTTATGACGTTGTCACGTTAAACTATCGTCAGTAAACCGACTTTACAGACAACGTCTTTTTTTTCAAAGTGCGTTTTCCAAAGTAAGTTTAAGTTTCTTCAAAGTAAGCAAGAAATGTCAACGATTGCCATTCTTAGCTGTCAAATCATAATTATCGATATCGATGGTTTCCATGGAGCTAAAAAAACACCCCATATGTAACCGCTCATATTCTTTGAAGAAACACAAAGTACACTAAATAATTTCATCCGCTCAACGTAATACACGTTCGGTTCTCTTTCCACTATTTTGAACGAAGAACACGTAAGATTAAACCGAAGTGTAGCGCCAAAATGTGCAACGTAAGCTAAAATATGATAGTTACTGCAAAAAAGACACGAGTTTAATTGTTTTAATTTTAGGGATGCAACGGAGGGGAAAATATTTTTATTTGTTGTTTCTGGTTATTTTAGATCAAATTATATGAAATTTGTATGCAACATTTTAAGAACTCAGTAACTATGGCATCAAAAATTATGTGTAAAATTTATAAACAAGCACAAATGTGAATTTATTGAAAGAATTATAACGATTTTTTGTTCAATTATAATAATATATATGTAAAAATACTCTTAACATCGAAGTATACCTACAGTACATATACAGCGTCAAAAGGAGGATTGTGAGGTTTGCTAAAAAAATAAGGGGAATTTTCAAATTTCGCGGGCTACTTGAATTCGAATTCCGCTTATTATTTTTTTCCTGTTGGTACACTTGTCTCGAAGATATGTTCACGGTTTTAACAATAAGGCATGTTTATTTTGTTTGTGAGAGGCATAAATGAGACAACTGGTTTGCGTGTTCGGCGATTTTCTGCTACCAACTTTTGGCTCTTCTGGACTCTTCCATTGGGACGATTGAACTTTGGTTTCGATGTCATAACCATATACTCATGATTCGTTACCAGTTATGGCCCTTTTAAGCAAATCTGGATCATCGTTGAGTCATTCAACAATTCCTGAGGGATGCTCATGCATGACATGAGCCAACCGACATGCTGATATCCCCACATTCTCAGGAACTTCTCTAATTCCATACAATTTTCTTCACTTTCTCAACATTTTCATCGGTTTTTTATGAGCTGGGGCATCCAGAGCGAGTGTCGTCATTCATATCTCTCGACCTTTTGTGAAAAGCTTGTACCACTTGTAAAATTTTTTTGACTCTGAGTACTCTGACCGTATGCCACTGTCGACATTTCAAGTGTTTTTTAGCCCTTAATTCTATTTTTTTACGCAAAATTTGATGCAACTTCTTTGAGCCATTTTTTTCCGATAGCAGAAAATCGCCGAACACACATACTAAAAATGCTATATTGCTGAAACCGTGAACACATGCTCGAGACGAGTGTACCAACATAAAAAACGTAAAAATCGGAAGTCGAATGTACGTAGCCCGCGAAGTTTGAAAATTCACCTTATGTTTTGAACAAATCTCGTACACTTCGTATACACGTTGACTATTTATTTATTTATTTTGTAATTTCAATTATTTTTTTATAAAAATATAGATCATACTACATCGAGAACCATATAAAGCAAAGTTACGAAATTCGGCAAATTTTTATCAAAAATTCAAACTTTTTACTCAGAATTTTTAGAAAAATTGCGATGATTTTTAACAATTTTTTCTGCTGACGGTGTTGAGTGTTTTCTTACATATAAACAATTTGGAGTAGGCATTAAATGGAGAAAGCGCATAAAAAACTATAAAAAAACATAGGGTGGAAACAAAAGCTCCCCAACGATTTCTGTCAGCTGCTACCTGTCTAATTTTGTTGCAGGTGGCGGTAGAAAAGTTCTCAATCGGGATTGTGCCCATCCAAGTTTGTCGGGGCGTCCTCTGCGCCGGCTTCATTGAAGGTTCTATTAAAAAGCCATTTTCGCAACACTCTCGCCTTCAGTACGGAGAGTATTTCCAATCCAGTTTCATTTACGTCTTATAATTTCAAGGTTGATTGGGCAGCATACATATATACAATTGGGGCGTACACCCCTTTCGGGTATTTGGCCTAGCTCCTCCTCTTATTTGTGGTGTGCGTCTTGATGTTGTCCCCCAAATGAAGGGACCTACAGTTTGAAGCCGACTCCGAACGGCAGATATTTTTTATGAGGAGCTTTTTCAGGGCAGAAATACACTCGGAAGCTTGCCATTGCCTGCCATGGGACGACCGCCATTAGACAAAAACGTTTTCTTAATTTTTGTGTTTCACCGGGGTTCGAAGCTACGTTCTCTCTGAATTCTGAATGGTAGCCACGCTCCAACCCATTCGGCTACGGCGGCCGCTGTAACCGTGTTGACAAAATTGGACACAAATAGGCAAGGTAAGAATAAAGTTTCTTATGAACGTTTTTGTGAGTAACGGTATATAATCATAAGTACACATATGCATCATACATTTATGAAGTGTAGATCACGGAAGGGAGTGATTATATTTTCATTTTAAATTCTTTACGGAAAATTACATTTTGAATGAGCCACGGCAGGTAACTAGCAGGATGTATGATACATACATTGTATACATACATACGTACTCAGATGCAACCGCTAGAGAAGTTTCAATCCACTACGAATATTATACATAAGAAAACTTAAAATAGATGAAAAGTGTTGCAATAATGCACAAACACTAATTTATGTCAGAGCCAGTAAAAAAAACTAAGTACCCAGTTTTCAAAAGAAATAAAGAATATGTCTTCGGTCTACTCTTTTCTTAGCACTTATATTATTTAGTTATATATAATATATGAATGTGCATTCATATTTATAAAATATTACAAAAGAAAAATACGCGCATACTTATTTATAATACAGTAGGATCTCCGAATTGGCTATGCTAGTCTGCTTGTATGCCCATGAATTCCAGTAAAATTTAAGATGCTTGGTATACATACACACAAAAATATACATATTTCTTAGAATACTCCATGTTTTTGATTTTTTTAGTAAATGAAAAAAAATGTGGCCGAAAGTTAATTTAAATTTGATACACCTGTACCTCGCTTTACACGGTAGATACGCTCCTGACAAAATCGTGTAAGTCGAATAAAAAAATCGTATTTATATGGAAAAACGAAAAAGAGTATAAATAAGACTTTTAAGACATTTATTGAACTTAACCCTTCAGAAGGCGCGCAATTTTAAAATTGCCAAATTTTCAATGTTTAACGGCGTTCAGTACCTCTAAGTAAATGATTTGTCTTTGCAATAAGATGCATTCGAAGTGTGTAGTGTGCGAATAGATATCGAAGATATTGGTTTACTTTATATGTGCGGCATTTTGCTCATTGCGCGCCTAACTACATAAGTACTTTAATATTTTTTTTTTTTTTGCAATAAACGCGTATAATTTCTCTTTATAATTATTTAGGTACATTTTTTAACAAAATAATGGAAACTAATAGCAAACGTCGTCGTCTGGCAAATGACACCTCACAAATTGCATCTTGGTTGGACGAAATTTTGGATGATGAGGACGGCGTGGAAGAAGATTTTGAGGAAAGTGATTGTGAAAGTGAACACACTGATCACCAAAGTGACACAGAACAATCTTCTGATACCGACGCAGGTTTTGATCAAGATGAAAACGTCGAAATGCCGCAAGGAAGGCGGCAATTTTATTTGGGAAAAGATATGTGTACAAAATGGGCTATGGATGTACCCACTCGCAATATACGTACCAGACGCTGTAACATAGTTACACATCTTCCAGGAGTTAAGGGCACAGCGAAAGACGCTATAACCCCTTCAAAATGCCTCGCACTATTTTTGAAAGATACTTTACTTGAAAAATTTGTAACATACACAAATATGTACATTCAAAAAGTGGCTGATTTGTACCAAAGAGACAGGGATTGCAAGGAAACAGATTTGGCGGAGATGAAAGCATTTATTGAATTTTGTATATGGCTGGATTAAAAAAATCGAACCATTCAAATTTAAAGGAGCTTTGGCTAGATGATGGAACTGCTCCAGATATTTTCAGAGCAACAATGTCGATCAAGCGTTTTTTATTCCTAGTCCGTGTGATTCGTTTCGATGAAACTTCGTCTCGTTTAGCCAGATCCCAATTAGATAATCTTGCAGCGTTCAGAGAAATATTTGAAGAATTTAATGGCTATTGTTCCGAACATTTTATTCCTGGAGAATACTGCACCATTGACGAAATGCTGGAATCTTTTCGTGGAAGGTGTAAGTTCCGAATTTATATGCCTAATAAGCCAGCTAAGTACGGATTAAAAATCAACGCATTGGTCGATTCAAGGACGTTTTACACTTATAAAAGGGAAATATACTGCGGAAAACAGCCACCTGGACCTCCTCAGTTAGATAATTCACCTGCTAGTATCGTCAAAAGAATTGCTGCTCCAATATTAAATACAGGCAGAAATTTAACAATGGACAATTACTTTATGTCCATACCCCTGGTTGATGATCTTTACAAAAACTACAGGACGACAGCTGTTGGTACACTAAGAAAAAATAAGAAGGAAATTCCTCGTCAATTCATTTCGACAAGAGGAAGACCAGTACCTCATAACCTATTTGGTTTTGGTGAAAACAAAACTATTGTCTCGCATATTCCAAAAAAGAAAGATAAGATAATATTGTACTTTTGATATCTTCTTTTCATACCGACGACGGAATAGATGATGAAACGGGTGACAAAATCAAACCCGAAATTATAACATTTTATAACCACACAAAGGGTGGAGTAGATACTGTGGACCAGATGAAGGAAACTTATTCAGTATCCAGAACTACTCGCAGGTGGCCCATGCGACTATTTTTTACAATTATTAATATTGCTGGTATAAACGCCCAGATTATTTATAAATGCAATACCCAAATCATGACACAGAGAAGGTTATTTTTGAAAGAAATTGCTTTGGTGCTTATAAAGCCAAATATTGTACGTCGTCACACTATCAAAACACTTCCAAGCTCATTAAAAGAAATTATATCTCATATAGTGCCAAACAATGAACATTTAGAAGCCTCTGAAAATAATGGATTTTGCGCATTGTGTCCCAGGCGAAAAAATAGACGCACCAAAAAAGGATTTTTTTTGTGCAACAAATTACTCTGCACCGAGCACGCAAGAACTATTTATATGCCCAACTTGTTTCGATTGCTCCTTTAACAAAGATCTGGCTCAATATTGAATTTTTATTAATATGTATTGCTACTAATTAAAATTTTTTTTTGTTGCTAGTGAAAAAAATGTATTGAATTTTCGTTTTATCTTTTTCATGTTATCGAAAATAGTTTCTAAGAGTTTAAAACTCAAAAATGCATATATCTTAATAAAAATAAACCATTAACCTATAAAAAAAAAACACTTTATCTTACTAATCTTCTTAACCTAGGAGCATAATATGTTTATGTGAAAGTGGTGTGAGCAAAATGCTCACGTGCGCCAATTCGTGTAACTTATTAAGGCGCGCCTTCTCGAGGGTTAAAACATAGCTTTATACAGTTAATAAGACATAAAAGAATCATTTAAGTCATAAAAAACATAGGAATAGGTAAAACAAAAAAATTCATTCCATTAAAAAAAATATATCATTATAAATTAAAAAAATTTGGATAATAATATCTTTAAATACTTACGGCTCATCCCTATTTTCAAGCAACCTTAATCACTATCACTTTCGACCATTAGTTTTCTCTTACGAAATTATAATATCTGACTCATCGCTGGATAAAATAATCTCATTGGATTTTTCTTCTGCATTTACTGAATTGGTTGTAATCATTGTTTGATGAGTATTTTTTTTAAACAATTCTGAAATAAGCTTTTGTAGCTTATTTTTATTTGTCATATCTTTGTAGACTTCTTTATATTGTTTTAATAGATCATTAACACCTCGTTGAAATTTAAGACCACGATCTAAAATAACATCTCCTTCTTGAAAATGGTTTCCTAGTACAAGTCCCTCGTGAACAAATTTAGCTGTGAATACATTGGATTCATTGCTTCCGATGTCAGATTGAAAGTCATATTCAACACTATTCTCCTCACAACTTTTAACCATTTCAATTAAGTCGTCTGCATTTAGTTCCTGATCTTGCATTAATTCTTTAATATCTGTTTGAGTTATATCGTCAAAGCCTTCTCCACCCAATTCTTGACGTAACTCAATTATCCGAGAATACTCTTTCTCACCATTAAATATAATATATCAGGCCATAAAGATTTCCAACAGGCATGCGCGTTGATTATTTAATGTCATTATATTTATGTGTTTGATACAACCCAACATTGTAAATTTTTTCCAGGTATCAATAATTGAAAGTCGAAATTATCTCTTGGTCTAGGGGTTGTAACAAAGAAGTCGTATTTGGAGGTAAAAACACAACTTCAACATTTTCATGCTGCAAGTCTTGAGGGTGTCATGGAGCATTATCAAGAATTAGCAGGACTTTAAAAGGTAACCCTTTTTTGATTAAATACTTTTTCACATCTGGCACGAAAATATTATGGAACCAGTCATTGAATAACGTTGCGGCAACCCAAGCTCTTTTATTGGCTTTCCAATAAACGGGAAGATGGTCAATATTCAAAGCTTTACCAATGACCAATGGCTTCATAATATGATCTCCGGAAACATTACTATATACAAAGAAGAATCGTTATACGATCTTTTGCAGCCTTATGACCGCTAGCTGATTTGTTAAGTTTTGCTGTAAATATCCTCTCTGGCGTTTTCTTCCAAAATAATTCGGATTCATCAGCATTAAATATCTGGTCTGGGCTGTATGACTTGGCGCAAACTTTTGTGGATATTTTTGGGTTTCTTCCAAATTGGCAGATGCTTGTGCACCTTTTAATTTTAGACTATGCAAAGAATGTCTTTGCTTAAATCGTTGGCACCAGCCACGACTTGCGTTAAAAGCCACCTTATCGCAGAAATGGCCGGCATTTGGTTTTGCAGTGTGTCATAAATTATTAAAGCCTTATTTTGTATGGCGTTCCTATCAATTGGAATCCTTTTTTGATTTTGGTCTTCTACCCATATCATTAGAGCCTTTTCCATGTTTTCCATAGTAGCATTTCTTACTTGTGAAGTTGTGCTCATACTCGGTATGTGTTCCAGCTGCTACACTTTTTCTAACTGAGTCTTCGTTTTTCTTTATTGATCTTATTGTTACTTCGTTCATTGAATAAAATTTAGCAATATCCACTATTCTTTCTTTATTTCTTAATCGGTCCAAAATTTCAATTTTAGTTGCAAAAGAAGTAATTTTTCTCTTCATGCCGGTTTTTTTAATTTTTGCTTTTCCCATAGTAAACATTTTTTTGCTTTTGGATTTAAAGGTAAATTCCCTCTTTGTTTTACTTAATTTAAAGTACATTATCAAAGTATTATGACAGAATAGCATGTAGTATTGCCAGATTTAAAAGAATGTCAATGGGCTTTTCTGGCGGATTGCTTTGCGCAAATTGCTTATAACTTGCAGGTAATATTCCTTATTGACCGTTTTACCCTCTGGCAAGAACTCATGATGGACAACGCCCCTGCAATCGAAGAAAAACGGTTAGCAAAACTTTTACGTTCGACCGAACTTGTCCCGCTTTGTTCGGTCTTGCTTCTTGCGGCAGCTTCCATTGAGATGATTGAGCTTTGGTTTCCACGTCATAACCATAAACCCACGATTCGTCACCAGTTATGACCCTCTGGAGCAAATTTGGGTCGCCGCGGTCATTAGCAATGTTCATGCCATGCTGCTTTTGGTCGAAATTGAGCAGTTTTGGTACGAATTTTGCGGTGACCCGTCTCATGCCTAGGAAGTGTTCAAAGGGGTGCTAGTCTCTGCATAAGCGGGGCACTAAAGACTACGTCCACGGCAGCGATGAATGTCATGCTGCACCTATTACCGATTGAGGCCTACAGCAAACAGCTGGCGGCGAAATCGGCACAAGAGAATCTTCCAACTTAGTCACTAACAGAAGAGGTCACGCAAGAATACTAGACGAATACCCCTTCCTACATCAAACGACAGACTTTTGTAGCTCAGTGGAGTTGCATTTAAACACATCCTTTACCACAACTTTCCCAACGAGAGAAGATTGGGACAATGGGGTAATGGACAGCAAATGCGGAATCAGCATCTATACTGATGGTTCCAAGCTAAATGATCAAATAGGCGGAGGCCTTCATTCTGAAGGAATGAATGCCAACATCGCACTCCGGTTACCGGATTATTGCAGTGTATTTCAAGCTGAAATTTTGGCTATCAGGCACGGTAGGCAGGAAGCATCGATAGGTTGCACAAAAATGTCGACAAAAACTGCAAGCTGGGTTGTATTTGTTGATGATTATAGGTGCAAAATCCGTTGGAATTGAAATCCTACCTGCTCCTTTTCAAAAGTTATTCATATTTTTATATTTCATGTTGGGACAATTTGGAATAAATATCAAAAGTTATTTTCTAAATAGATATGTAAAAGTGTTGTATACTCAATACATGGTATATAATACGTATATCAATATTATAGAGCTATATTATATATAATAGTTACGATAAATGCCGCTAGGTGGCAGAGGGCAGTCGAGTGCTTCCCGCAATAAAAAAGTACAGTTTAAACTATTAATATTAGTGTTTTCTGGCAAATGTGTTTTCTAGTTTTAGAAATTATTATATGAGAAGATTAATTAATAATGAATAGTCAGCTGAATAGTCGGGTGAATAGTCAGCATCCGCTTTATAAATGCGATCATGAAGAAAATCGCACAAAAGTATGCGCTCTTTGTGGGAAAAAAATTATTTTCCAAAATAAACCTTCCCATCATTTCTTGCTATCTGAAAAACATATTGAAGCTATAAAAAAGCACATTAATGGTGAATTTAATATTTATAATAGTAAATTCCCAAAAAGTTTATGTAGCTCTTGCCGACTAACTATAAATGAATATGGAAATGATATTTTCAAAAGACCTTGTCCAACTATGCCCAATTACGAGGATCTTAAATTATCAAAAGAAACTAGAACGATGGGTTGTAATTGTTACATCTGTCTAACAGCACGAGTTACCAGTCATAAAAAACAAAAAAAAGGTAAAGGTCAAGTTAGGGATTTCTCTACAAATATTGACGTAAACAAGTGTTTTGATGATACTTCGCAACAAAAAGATTTACTTTCTAAAAATGAGGCAAAGCCAACTAAAACGAGAACTTCCACTGAGTTATGTAACAGTTGTTTTCAACAAATAGGTAAAGGCATATCACATTCTTACAGAGGTCCTTCTACTTCTAATGCTCGTAAGAATGTTTTGAATATAGTACAAAAGTTACCCGAGAAACAGCAGAACCAAATAATAACTAAAATTAAAAAAAAAAATATCCAACAATGATAACGAAGATAAAGATGAGCTCGTGTTAAATACTCTGGGATCGAAGGTTTGGGTAACTGTTAATATAAAAAAAGAAAAAGAATTAAGATTTTCTGCCGAAAGATTAGACAATTTCCAAGCTAATACTGGAACGTTTACAAATGATATGAAAAAATTGGCTAACTTCATTCGTAGTTCTGCTGGTAGAAACTCAGTTCCCAAGAATTACAATCAACATTTGTATGAAAAATCTAATATCCTGGAACATATTTATAAAGAAGGTTTCTACGAATTCGAAACATCCCAAGATGGTATTAAACAGAGACCAGTTGTGTATGCTACTGCATCAGAACTCGTAGACTTTGTCTTTGAAAATCGAAACATTGAACATATTGAACAATCAAAAATAAAAGTAATGGCAGATGGAGGACAAGATTTCTTCAAAGTTTCTCTTTCAATATCAATTCCAGAAGACGACTTGAAAGAAAATTACTTGGATAAAAGTAAAAATGTTTCAACTTACTCTACTGGTGGAAGTATGGCAAATAAACGTAAGTTGACTAGTGTATTTAAATTGCTTTTTTTAGGCATAGTGCCTCGGATTAAAGAGACCTATGATAATTTTAAAATTTTGGTTGAATTGACGAAACTCAATGAGATACCATTTAAATTTGTTGGAGATTTAAAGCTCGTTCTATTGGTCAATGGGCAGCAAACTGCAACGGCTTTCTACCCTTGCCCTTATTGCTTCGTCACATTAAATGAATTAAAAAGTTATAATAAAATGATTGAGGAAAATTATATAAGCAGTGATGACAAAAATCTTGATTTAAAGACCTACAAGCATTTAAAAGATGACTACTTTAAATTCAAGAGCTTGGGTAATGACAAAAAAAGTCTAAAGAATGTCGCAGTACAGTAAATCACCCTTTATGCATTGAATACGGCGCTACTGAAGATGATAACTTGTACGTACTTCAGAAGTGCATTCCTCCTGAACTACACCTATTACAAGGGTTTGTCAACCATCTTTTCTTGCACGGTATAGTTAAAATTGAGGAAATTGGAAAATATAGAGCATTATTGCGGCCGAATAAATTAGGTATATCTCATAAGAGCTATCAAGGAGATATGTTTGAAGGCAATCAATGTCGAAAATTACTTAAAGAGGCCGATAAATTGCAGGATCCTGAAATTTACGAGCTTGCAGGACCATTTCGTTTACAGCCTTATATTGCTGCATTTAAAGCTATGAATAAAATTGTTGAAAAGTGCTTTGCTGCCAAAAAAGCTGATCTTACTGACTTTAACAAAAATTTAAAAGAACTCCGTGAAGCCTTAAAAAGTACTGAAATTTCTCAAACACTAAAAATTCATATTATCCTGGAGCATTTGGAGGAAGCAATCATATTCTTGAATAATGATGGTTTAGGTTTATGGTCCGAGCAGGCTGGAGAGTCAGTTCATAGCGAGTTCAATAAATATTGGAATAGATTTAAAATAAATTTGCTAGATGAACCATCTTTTGTAAGTGGCTTAAAGAAAGCTGTCGTTACATTTTCATCACAGCATGTTTAAATTTACAAACTTAAGTTTCAAAATTTCAAATTCTAAATAATATATACAGAAATAGTAACACATCTTAATATCCAAAAATAAAAAAATAAAAAAAATCTAAAAAACAAAAAATCTGAAAAAAACAAAAAAAACTGAAAAAACATAAAAAAAAAATAGAAAAAAAGGTACAAAGTAAGTTACCTCCACGTGGTGTACCTTGGAAACGATTAAAATCGGCTAAAAACTTACGTAAGATTCTTTATTATTCTCTTGCATAATACAAATTCAAACGAGATTATACTTTTGATATTGATTCCAAATTGTCCCAACATGAAATATAAAAATATGAATAACTTTTGAAAAGGAGCAGGTAGGATTTCAATTCCAACGGATTTTGCACCTATAATCATCAACAAATACAACCCAGCTTGCAGTTTTTGTCGACATTTTTGTGCAACCTATCGATGCTTCCTGCCTACCGTGCAGGGAAGGCCGCCCTAAATAAAAGTGTCCTCACCACAAGAGATATTAACATATATTCTGATAGCCCATCGGCCCTGAAAGCTTTAAAATCGCCTAATATTAACTCGAGGACAGTAAATGAATGTATCGACGTTTTGACAGAACTATCACAGTACTTTGTAATAAACCTGCTCTGGGTGCCGGGTCATAGAGACATAGAAGGCAACTGCAAAGCAGATGAACTGGCGAGATTGGGTACCACATTACCGATCCAACCAGACAAAGCAAACATACCTATACCTCTAGCAACTTGCAAGATGCTTATAGAGAAACACACTGGGTCTACAGCAGGCCTAGGCGTGTCAAACGACAATCACTATACCTACCTATGTATCTCAGGTCCAAATCATTGAAAAAAAATCGAATCGCACGAGCCAATCGATATATCTAGGTCCTCAGCAACTTCTCTAACGGCGATTCGACGATTGGCCAATACCATTTTCTTCACTTCATCAATTTTTTCGTCTGCTGTTGATGTGATCGAGCGTTCGGCATGCTTTTCGTTCTTCTCTTCATCTTCTCGACCTTCTGAGAACATTTTGTACCACCGATAAACGTTGCTTTGGTCTAAAGTAGCTTCTCCGCATGACACAGTCAACATTCGGAATGCATCCGCGCACTTAATTTCGTTTTTCACACAAAATTTGATACATGTTCTTTGATTCATCTTTTAGAATAGGTAAAAATCGAAACCGAAACACGTGAAAGCAAAGCTGCTGTCAACAATTAACTGAACATTCAAAATGGCCGAACTCGTGTGTACACATGAGTACCAACATATCGCCACAAAACAATCGAAATTCGAATAAACGTAACCTGCGAAAACTCAAAATTCGCGATACTTTTTGAACACACCTCGTATACTATATTATAATCCAAACTATTTGAATCCATAAAATATATGTATATTTATCAATAATAAATCGCAAAAAAATTATCTATGATTTTACAATATGATTTATGATTTATATTGAAATACGAGTGATTAATTTTCCAAAAAACGATACTTTATGACAAAAAAAAATATTTTCATGGAGGCTGTTATGAGGAATTAAGTCCTTTCTTAATCCTATGAAGTCTTGTACTTTTTCGAGTAAAAATATGTTATTTTATTCACGTACCAAGTAGAAGTGACAAAATTCATGTTCCCTACATTTACTTATAGCATCGAATCTGCAAAGCTCAGAGCTCAGATAAAATTTACAACGAAAAATGCAGTATGCAGAAGGCAGATAGAAAGATTAATATGAGTACGGTATTATATGTACATATGTATGTACATGCAATGCTTATGTTTTGTGCGGTTACAGAAATCGGATGTTTCTACTGTTATTTTATAAAGAATGCCTGTAGAAATAACAAAAGTATTTTCTTTAAAGATAAACTAACAAAAATTAATTCTTTATGTTTTGAGTAAAAACTAAATAGGGTTTGTGCGGATTCCTGCTGCATACAGAGTCCATATACTCATCATTCTCGTCGGATAATACAATAATTTTACCACTTTTCAACTGTTGTCTATACTTTACAACTAGTTTTTATATATGGTTATGTAAAATAAAAAAAAATAAAACTTTTTTATTATTTTTCTTTTAATAAGTCTTATTGATAATTAAATAGAGATATTATTACCATGAAAAAACTTTTTAACGCTTTATTAATTCATGCAGTAAAGGGTTAAGAAGCATTTTAAAATATAATCGCTATTCGCTTTCCATAAGGTCCATTATCTCAATAAAGGTCAGTATTTCCTATACAGTATATCGCATTCACAAGTGTCAAATATGATTGTAGAACAGTGCTGTCCAGAATGAAAAATGTGAGTGTATAAGTGAGAACGAGAGAATGGGAGCAGCCCAGTAGGAAACTTAAGCCAAAATAAATAAATATTGGATTGGAGTAGAAAATTTTTGTGGGAGGAATCGAATTGCCTTTTGATATTACATCTATAGCCTCCTTTGAACGACTTGTAACATAAAAGGCATTGCAAGTCGCCAAAGCCATTTTCTAGCATAAAAAAGTTCTCACAAGGCATTGTATTGCATACATTAAGCGTCGCGGACAATCGTGGTGTTTATTCGTTGCTGGTTTGCAAACGACAGAACGATGGAGAGTAAGAATACGTGATCACACGTGATGCATGGGATGGACAGCACTGTTGTAGAACAATAAATCTTCCGATAGAGTCATTTATATTGGGTTGGGGAATAAGTTCGTAGCGTTTTTACCGAAGACTTGTATTTAAACAAAAAACAATAATTATATCAATAAGTTAGTCAATTATACTATATATTCGCCGTTGCTGATTACAACCTTTTTCCACCTCTCGATCAATTTGTTGATGCCGTTCCGCCAAAAATCGCCTGGCCGGGTGTCAAAGAAGTTGTTGAGCCAGTTTTTACGGACCTCCCTTTATATGGTTTGACAGGGAGCGGAAAAGATGGTAATGGGTCGGTGCAAGGTCCGGAGAATATGTCGGATGCTGAAGGACCTCCCATTCGAGCTCTTGGAGTGCGGCTTTAACGAATTGTGCAACATGGGGCCTGGCAATGTCGAGAAGGAGTATGGTTTGACCATGTTAATCAGGTCTTTTTACGCGGTGTAGCTGAACAATGTAGAGCTCTTTGTTAGCCATGACATTATTTTCGAGCATTTCCCAGTGCATCATGCCCTCCCACATATCATCTCCTTTGGATGCCGATCCGGCTTTGGCGTATCTCCTGGAGCTACTCATCCTTTCTTTGCTTTATGTTGATGTATAGTCACCATTTCTCACCTCCCGTGCCGATTCGATACAAAAAGCGTTGTTTATGACCGCGTGTTGCTCGATGAAGTGTAAGAGAAGCAATTCGAAGGTGACTTTTTTGTTTTTTCGTTGAGCTCGTGAGGCACCCAGGCTCCCAATTTTCCGATAAATCCCTTTGAATGAAGGTGATTGCGAATCGTTTTACGATCGTTTTATGTTTTGGCGACCATTCTCCTTCAAAAGTGGTTTGAGACGTTCTTCTTCGAATACAGAAGGTCTTCCGCTATGGGACGTGTCATCGACGTCAAAGTCGTCATTATGACATTTTCGTGGTTAATGGAAATAACAGTTTTCTAAGTTTTACTAGGCCTACAGCTTTTGCTAGATCTCCATTAGAGTAACTTGTTGGGCGTTGTGTTGATTTTCTTTTTGCCACGCCGTGAAGTGACGTAGTAAAGAAGTGATGTGTAAGAATAAACAGTTCTAAGTATTTGAACAATGAAATATTATTTTCAGTTAATTATTATATGTTAATGAAAAATTAATGGATTTTTAAATACGACGATAAGAAAGAGTATACTCGTAGCTTCCTCTCATTTGTTATTCTTCTTGTTTCTCTTATGCCGAAAAAACAAACTACCTGATGATGCCTTACTGAATTGATTATAAAAATGTTACTGTAAATTAAAAATGTATTACCGTAAAATGTGGCTTAATATGGGCTCAGTGATATGAAAGCACTTATAGGAAAACAAATTTTACTGCATTCCACAAAATAAAAAAATTATATTGAGGTAATAAGTAAAAGATTAGTATGAGAACGAAAATAGCTACAGTATTTCCCGGATATAAGCACAATCAAAAATGCGCGAAATTCGATCTTTATCCGCGTAAGTGCTTATATGAAGGTTATATTCAAATCCTCTTAGAGCACTTACTGAGCGTATACTTAAATTATCGGTTATAAGTAAGTAGTTATAAAGTGGCGCAGAATTAATCAGCCATCGGTTTATAATTTTTGCAAACGGTGTCGTACGTTAATCATATTGTATTTGGCACTTGTGAATTAGATACCTGCAGTATACTTACAAACAGACAGGCTATTTAGTAAAAAGTTATTCAAAAACCAAATTGGATGATTGCTTATTTCGCCACCTTGTACAAGTATTACGGGTGCATCTATTTAATTACACGAGGCGAACGAATACTTTTATTATTAAAATTACAAATTTCAAGTACACAGATATCAATAAACAGTTATACGTACTTTTGGTTCACTCATTGGACTTTTATACCAGTTTTACCAGTGCATTTTGCTTCAGTTTCATAACCCTCTGTACATAGGTAGTTGCCAATAGAATGATTGTAATATTTACTATATCAAGCATGCCACGCTTTTAACTCTAATTTCAATTACTCTATTTGTATCTTAATTTTTATTATAATTCGATTTGCTATTACTTCATTATAGGTCCCTTTGTCATTAAAATTTATTTTCTACTTTTTAGTTCGATTAGCAATAAAAGCGTGTTTTTTTAGTTTTTTTAAACTATTTTTTATTTTACAAGTTCGCCTGTTCAGCTGACGTATTTTCCCTCCTCTACGGCGCAGCTGACTATTTTTTTTATTCTACTAAATGTCAACAATACCCAAAAAAAATTTCAGCCGGTATTAAATGAGTCGTTAAAATTTTTTTTCGACACGTTTCGCAGCATGCCACGCACGTACCCACCATTACTGGACCAGGTCACGGTTGCTTTCGTCATCCATTGGATGGCGTCTGCCGTCAGTATTAAAATCAGTCGGCATGAAATTATGAGGTCAAAATGACCCCTGCCTCCCGGCCTATTTTGTGCGAGGGCATTTCCGAACGGTTGTCAAGCTTTAGCCCATTCGGCTAAAGCAGTAGTTTTAAAAAGCCTGTAATTTTCAACTGAAAGATCATTGTAGGGAAGCTGAAATAGTATTATTCAATTATTTTATTACCACAAGCAATGATTTATTTATATGGATACGTGCAGAATTAAATTTCAGTGATACGAGTGTAAGCGGAAGATGACCAATATTGAGGAAATGCTTATAAACGGGATGCTTATAAGGGTCCGTCATATAACTTTACGGAATTAAAAATGCTATAAAAAAGAAACTACTCAATATTTTTCCAAACTATTTTTTTTATTTTGAAGTACAGTCCTTCCGGTTAATGATGGAACACAACTTCATTCCAATTGGACTTTGTACGGCGTCATACCAAGGTCTTTATGCAAAATTCGTCTCAATGATGTCTCCGAAATGTCCAATTGTTGAGAACGACGGTGAACTGATGTTCCTGGTGATTCACGAACACTCTCGGCCACAGCAGCAATATTTTCGGGTTTACGCACGGTTTTTGGTCGGTCACGCGTTGGTTTGTCAATAAGCAACCCAGTTTCTCTTACTTTTTTCGCAAAGTAACGCACATACGCTTCATTCGGTGCTTTTCTTCTTCCCATTGCCGTACGTAATTTTCGTACACATTCTGCAACATTACCATGATTTTCAAAGTAATGTCGCAATATTTCCCAGCGTTCTTTGAGCGTGTACACAACCATTTTCGTTCAGCGGAAGAATAAAACTAATTTTCTGTCAAATAAGATTACAGCTAAGTGTTACCATCCTTGAAATAATACCTAGTTCAAATCCGAAACGATAGATGGCGGGCCCTGTACATAAGTGATTTTATGTATGCATTTATTTATCTAAGTATATTAGTTGGAAATTTCCTACAGCTTTTCTAGTGTGAGAAATACTGTATTTAATCGTTGGGAATTTAATTCGCCCCATTAACTGAGACAATTGTCGGTCAATGCTATTGAACATCTCAGTAATAAGAATCAGAGATCGACAGCTTAACAAACGATAAAGTCAAATCAATTGATATTTGTGTTAATCATTGGCTATTGCTCATTCCACTTTTTGGTTCAGCTCCAGTGAGAAGTTTGGAATATTCCACCCGCGTATTATTTATATGTATATGTATGTATTAGATTTATTCCCTTTCTTTTTATATTCTTTTATAATATTTGATAAGTTCATTGAATTGTATTCTATTTATTATCAGCTATTTATTTTTGAATAGCTACACCTCGTAATGTACAGCGTGCGATGTGTATTCATATGTTAATGTATTTGATTAAATTTTGTTAACCATCACCAGGCTATCGTCGTTTTTCAAGAGATCAATTGATACTTAAAACAAAAGCAAATTCAGTTGGTACTGCTCAAATACTCGTATAGTTCTTATTACTGTACCCATAGTTCTCTTTGTTTTATATTAATTCTAATAAATAAATGAAAAAGTAATGTTTTGACACCTACTATTCCATAATAATGCTGTCAAGAAAGTCTTTCTACATTTGCAGTTCATATTTTTAAGTTATATGATTTGAAAATGGAATGTGCATCAGCTCTTTGTATAACTACCCTGCGCATCTATATATAACACCTTTAAGTCCGCTTCTCATAAAATGAATCAACTTTTGAACATCGTGGTGCTGGAGTAGCTTGTGACATTCCCCGAAAATAACGATTTTGAGCTCTACTTAACCTTCTGAGTGTTTTTGTTTTTTTGCAACTTTTTCTTTAAATATGCCCACACATTTTCTATTAGATTAATATCCAGACTTTAGGTTGGTGTATACAATTCTTTAATAAATAAAATAAATAATTGGTGCGTACACTTCTGTTAGATGTTTGGGCGAGCTGCTCCTCCTATGTGTGGTGTGCCTCTTGATGTTGTTGCACAAATGGAGGGAAGCCGATTTAAGCCGATTCTGAACGGCAGATGATTTTTATGAGAATGATGAACCTTATGAGATGGCAGAAATACACTCGGAGAAGTTTGCTATTGTCTCTAGAAGGCGACTTCTATCATTTGGTTCTTCGTGTTCGGGGTTTCGCCCCCACCCACTCGGTTGCGGTGGCCGCCCTATCTTCATCCTAATACTTAATTCAGCTGTACTGTTATTTACCTTTTCTATTTTCAGGGTAAGGTGGCAACACCATGCGCAAAGAATTTTGAAGTTAAGCTTTGTTCGTTGTTTTGAATACATTCGATACCCATAATCTAACCTCTAATTAAATTTTTTTCCTTAAAAGCAGATGGCAACGCTGACTAAACTATTGGATGAACTATATCTTAGTTTTTACAATTAATACAATATATATTTTTGTAATATATTTCTTAATTTCCAAAAAAAAGGTGACTGTTATAAGTATCTACTATAAATATATACTCGGGTATATATCACTTCTATCATAATCACTCAGGGCATCAATAATCGTACCCACTAATGTGAATTTATTTGAAACGGCTGGAAAGCTTCTACTATTTGCTCCACAGCTCTATTTACAAACCGAAGTTTTATTTTCCATGCAAGATTATTTATTATTTTAGGTCCAAATAAAAATATACAAGTAATTCCCTTTATTTTTTTTTAATGCAAAATATACAAAGTTTAAGAACAATGCGACACTAATCTCACATCCGCCATAGTCATTATTACACCTTCATCATAACCAACAACAAGCTTCCTGCTTGACAATCGAATCACATGCGCCCATCCACATACATTCACACGCCCATCATCTTAACAAACCCAGGATCTTTTGTGCCCTTCCCAATTTGAAAATCGTTACTCACACTCAACTGCTTCACCACCAAAACACAAAGGGCTATTTAGTCAGAAGGCGATCACTTGAATGCTTTGAAATCGAAGGGAATCACAACCAAGGCATAGAAATAAGCGCCACTCGTTTCTATTCAAAACACACAATCGAGAAAGCGTGTGCAAGTTATGAAGGGAAAAAAAATCTACTTAAAACCCTGCCAAGGAACTACAAAAGGGAAACTTGAGGCGGGGGTAGTACTCGTATCGGAAAAGCCGAATTGATTTGTATAGACGTGTGAAAAATATTTGTGTCTTTCTATTTTTTTAAGATTTTGCAAACAAATTGCAATAATAGGCAAATATAGAATTGTGTTCGTACTCTGCAGGAAAGGGAATTGGGAGAAGGAAAGCTCCAAACGGAATCACAACACAATCAAGCTGAAAGACTTGCGCCGCATTTAAATATGCCTGAAGAAGAAGACGAAAGGAAATTCACACATAAATATTCTCACGTACATATTTAGATGAATGAAGGAAAAATGTTGTGTGAATGAGGCTAAGGCTTTTTGGCGAAGAAGTATAAGGGAAATGCGAAAGGGTGAGGAAAAAATATTCACATAAGAGGATACCAGCCAGCAGACAGACAGTCAGTCAGACAGTCAGCCATCCATCCATCCAGCCAGTAAAAGCAAGAGAAATGAAAATATTTAGCTATCAAGTTAAGCATAAAACATCTTATTTCAATGCAGCAATCCATGGAGTACAATAACCAATTTAACAAATACTCAGAAAAATGAAGATGCCCACATGTGCCGCTTGTGCAGACGCTTAAGGGTGCATAAACAAATACACATACACTGATGCTTGATATCAAAAGAAATGTGTTGTTTGATCATGCAACGATTCCCGCTCCTTATAGCACACGAATGAACAGTCGAAAACATATCTTCGACACCGCAGCCCATCGGTTCCAATTTCTGCATCAAAATCTCTGAAGCTTCGTCCGTTTCTCCAATCTGCATCTAATAGCATATTGGCGGGAATAATGTGAATTCCAGAAAGTAACACATCTTATCATTTTGACTTTTATTAAGAATAGTTACCTCGATGACATCGGACATCATTTTCTTCACAGCGAGTTTTGTTCTATTCTAAAATCGGGGTGGATAATATTCCGTAAGAGAATAATTGGCACGCCGAAATTAAGTGACAAATTATTTGACTAAGAAAGTCCCACAGTTTTTTAGTATAGTGGAATTTACAACTTTGGAATTCTTCTTCTGGAATTACGTAGTTGATTGCGTGGGTGTTTTTTGCTGCCAAATTAGCAATTTCAAAAAATCTTTCAGAATGAGTTGAAATATATAACATTTTGTGGTAACATCAATTGGTAAAGGGTGTTTTTTTTAGAGGTTAGGTTTTCAAGTTGGCACTACTTTTTTTGACAGCTGTCACTTGATTTATGCTCAGTTTGGTTTGCCATTTCATAATGAATAGACTTACACCTGAACAACGTTTGCAAATCGTGCAAATTTATTACGAAAATAATGGTTCGGTTCGCGCGACGCATCGAAGAAAATTTTGTTCAGCGATGAAGCTCACTTTTGGTTGAATGGGTATGTCAATAAGCAAAATTGTCGCATTTGGAGTGAACATAATCCACAAGCCATTGCTGAGACGCCGTTACATCCTCAAAAAGTCACTGTTTGGTGTGCTCTATGGGCAGAGGGAATCATTGGTCCATATTTCTTTAAAAATGAAGCCGGCCATAATGTTACAGTCAATGGAGAGCGCTATAGAGCCATGATTAATGACTTTTTCGTGCCTGAATTGGACGATGTTGATGTGGACGACCTTTGGTTCCAACAAGACGGCGCTACATGCCATACAGCCAACGCAACAATCGATTTATTGAAGGAAACTTTTGGTGAGCGCATTATCTCGCGCCGTGGACCTGTGGCGTGGCCTTCAAGATCGTGCGATATAACACCGCTGGACTATTTCTTGTGGGGCTATGTGAAGTCGCTTGTCTACGCAGATAAGCCCGAGACGATTGACGTCTTGGAAGAGAATATTCGGCGCGTTATTGCTGACATACGGCCCCAATTGCTGCAAAAAGTGGTCGAAAATTGGGCCTCTCGGCTGGAATTTATTCGAGCCAGCCGCGGCCACTTGCCCGAAATCATTTTTAAAACATAATGGCAAACCCTTATCTTTATAATAAAGATAAATTCTTGGCCATAACATT
This sequence comes from Anastrepha obliqua, assembly GCF_027943255.1. Classification (NCBI taxonomy): domain Eukaryota; kingdom Metazoa; phylum Arthropoda; class Insecta; order Diptera; family Tephritidae; genus Anastrepha; species Anastrepha obliqua. The sequence goes on from NC_072894.1 coordinate 126,060,190, forward strand.
AAATTATATACGTTTTATTTCATCTTGAAAACCTATGTTCAACAACTGTTTCTCAAATGTGGCTGCCGATGCATTACGCTACAAATCTGTCTCCAAAGATGATGGTGTTGATGATGCAGGTATAAGAGGAAAATGATGATAAAATCAGAGTGCAACTGAACGACTGCGCATTTGATCGCAAATCTTCCAATCAATCCAGTGCTTCTGGCGATTTCTTATGAGTCGTGCATGGTGCTTTCGTGTCACACAATTTCTGTTAAAAAGTACAATAAAATTTGTAGAGCCTTAGCAATCCAGCAACTTTAGGAATATCCAAAGTTGGAGCTCCCAAGAAATGCAAACTGAATAGCAATTTAAACGCTGAATGCTCTTCCACCATCGAATAGTGTAGCCGCTGTGCCATTTTGGGAGTTTTAATTTATAAGAAATACTCTTTCAGTGCCGTTATGCATATAAAGGAAGAATAGCAATAAGCAAGTGCTTTCTTTACCTTTTCAATAACTACACACAAATGATTAGCATTGCAATGTTTTTCTCGCACTAAATCACGATCATAAATGTTCGATGCAGTACACCGTATCATGCCACTCCAAGTTCAAGTGTTCTTTGAGGTTGATTATTTCCATATGGGTGAAAGTCCTTTGAGCTGAACATAGGTAACTAATCTAGCTAGCAAATAGTCTCGAAAAAGGCGATCAAATATATTGGCGTCTGGATCGACACAGAACTTTGTTGTTAATAAATGCAAGTTCCAAGGCGGCTTCAGTCAATGGTGCCCTGACGCAGATCCTCCCTAATATGGAAGTGCCCCAAGAAAATTGCAGGCAACTATTGTCATAGCTTGCTGGCTCCATAATTCTTTATGCAGCAGCCATGGGCGGAGACCAAAAAGCCCAATCTAATGACAATCGCCCAGACACACAGGCAGAGCACACTGCGTGTAGCTTGCGCGTACAGAACTTTGTCTGATGGCACAATCTGGACCTCGTGGCAGATGAAATGAATCGGCTCCATAACATGCAAGGAGCACGCCTCACACCAGTACAAAAAGTAGCTGAGCTATTGCTGACAATTGGACGGTGGTGGCAGCCGCTTGATCAGAGAGGAACGAGTTATTCTAGAACAAGCACTGGCCAATCAACCATCTCCCAGCACTCTCATAAGAGATATGTGCACAACCAGCAGTCAGTGGGAGGCAGCTAAAATCATGTTGTGACTCCGCCATATTGATTGGGAACATAAGGCTATACACCAACATTAGCAGTAGCAGTAAAGGCGAACCGTTTACCATATGACTGATGACAAGCACAGACTTTTGAGTGAAACACTCACTGCAATACTGCACAGAAGACAAGACGGTCGTGGGTTAATATAACACTATTGCAACTTATCCGATATCTTCTTTACTTTAGACCCACCTATAAACAGAGTGGAAGAAATTGGGGCTATTGACGGCGTATAGCCTTCATATGCTTGCAGGAGAGGAACCTGGGCGCAGGTACCCGTTGTGTCCGTGAGCGAATATAATGCAGGCTTCATAAAACACATATCTTGAATTAAATTAAACTATTTATTTATTTATTTATTTATTTATTACTGATTTATGAACACAAGCTTCTTACAAACTAATTTCAACGATAAGTAGAATAACTATCGAACATGATTTAAATATGGCATAAGACACAATCGGAACAACTAACCATACATACGTATATTTGATTATCACTGTTTATGTCTACGACTAATGAAATAATGTTATCTGCATGCAATCGATATAGTGAATCACTACTATTTTGTGGCACATATGAAACAGCAAAAAATAAAAAGGCATAATTGGTCTCCCGTAATTGGTCTATTAGAGAATCCTAATTCGAAACGAAATGAGTTGAGTTTACGGTGAACTGCAATGAGAACACCACAGTTTCGAATCTTAGTTCTTGCTACACCTAAACCTTCTTGCTAAAATAAAAAATATTATTTTTTGCTACCATTTTTACCAAAAGATATTTAATTTTTTCACTTTCTTAACCCTCCTTAAATGCAGCCTTTCGTAAGGGAGTGGCAATCTCTATTATCACAAGAGATTTTTAATAATTGAGTCATGGGTATAAAAAAGTTAGAGTAAATTGTCACAACTTTGCAAAGTGTCGCTGTGCTATTATTGTGCGCACCTTTGTATGGCAAGGTTGGCGAAAATCCTCGTAGCTAGTTCCTCCCCGTGGGCGCCGACTGGGCAATGAGCACCACTGGCTGCAGTGCATGAGATTAGGTTTAACCAGGTCTACCTGATTGCAATGTGGACAGGTGATGTCTAGCTAAGATCGATGTATGACCTCTCCTTCCTCTCCGCGGTGACTAACTCTATATGTTATCCCAAGGGGTGGTCGGGGGGCTAATACAAAGATCATTGCTAATAAGGTTCCTGGCGGCCAGGAATAAAAAAACAAACGGGTTAGGATATTAACCCAAACGTCGGTGGGAGAAGAGGCTGCTACCACCGGCGGGCACAGTGAAGACGGAAGCTGTGTCGCCAGCGGCCACACCTCTACTACAAGTATAACGGAAGCAGGTTATAGTAGCTGTATTGCTACTGCCAACACAAAAACCAAAATCGCTATGCAGCGTGTGGGTGCCATAGTTCAAGTAGACTCGGACCTGGAAAGCACAGCTAGCGTAAATTCCGCAGAAGAAGATGCTTTACTTAACTCTCTGGTAAAACTCGATGGTGCCATTTCGGACAGTACGAAAAGACCTAGAGTAAAGCCAAGTAAGGATGGGATGAAAGCTAAGTCACGCTACAAAGCAGCGGCCAGGATTTGCGACCGAATTGGTGGCATGGCCAATCTGACGCAACCAGAAGCGGAAAGACTGGCATGGGCTAGGGAGGAAGTAGGAAGCGGACGTGCATATTTTTCAACGCGTGCTAGCTGTGCCGCAGCGAACCCAAAGTTCGCCAACAAGGTAGAGGAGCAAATGGGTTAAAGAGGCAGCGATCTACAGAAAGCGAAGGAAAGATGCCCAACACAAAAAGAAGGTGCAAAGGCGACGCTGTAAAGCTAATCGGGAGGCATTCAACCAGAGACGGTGAAAAACCACCCACTTCCAAAGCAGCGGCGGCTGTCAGTGAGGTAGCCAAGAAGCACTTGACAGTGGCGGTTACTGATCGCAGTAACCCGTTGGGACGAATAACGCAGGAACAATGGAAGGTAGTTGAAAGGAAACTACTGGAGGCTTTGTTCGCAAAAATTGACGCTGATCCGAGCGCAGCAGTGCCTACATTTGATGGAGCAGGTTGGTTCAGCGGCGTCAAGTTATTAAAATGTAAAGACGATCCCACTCTTATATGGGTTAAGGAAGCGGTGAAGAAACTTCAAGGCCTATGGGTAGGGGCATCTCTTGAAATCGTGGATCGGAGTTGCATACCAACGGTACCGAAAGCTAAGGTGCTGATACCGCGCACGGTATATCCAGAGTATGCCTTAAAACTCCTGCAATGACAAAATAGGGATGTTCCTACCGATGATTGGAAGGTGTTGAAGGTGGCTAAATCAGCAAATGTGGATGAAGCCCAAAACTACATCATCCAAATTAATAAAACAGCGGAGGACATTTTATATGCAAGGCTTGGAAAAAGGGCGTGGGGTATTGGTAGCGTGTACCTTCGCCTCAGCCCAACAGACATTAATCAAAACACGCTGGAAACTGGGGAGGTGGAGAAGGATCTCGGCATAGAAGACATCCTCGAAAATGCCCTAAATCTACGAGAGGTGAAGGAGGGTAAGCTGGAGCAGGCATCCAACCAGGCCTGGTGTCTGGACTAGACTCACTAAACTACAATACATACTTCCCGATCGCTACAAACAGGATAAGAGCAGGGGTACTCGTCAAGAAAAGTGTATGTTCCGACTTTAATACTAATTTCTCCACAGATGACCTGACAGTAGTGACAATCCAGGACTGCAATAATAATTTGGTCAAGGAAGCCGAGCGAAGGAAGCTAGCGCTTGTCGTAGGGTCCGATGGAAACTCACATCATACTATCTGGGGAAGCTCGGACATAAACGATAGAGGGGAGTTCCTATTCAATTTTATTTTACAAAGTAGCCTAGAAGTAGCAAACCGTGGGGAGGAACCAACATATATTGGCCCCACCTCAAAAAATGTTCTAGACTTAACCTTCACGAATAACCTTACGATGGTGGAAGATTGGAGAGTGTTATTAACGCCTTCTTTCTCCGTCCACAGATACATACATTTCAGAATAACATTCACGCCCAAGCTAAAGAGCAATACCTTCAGAAATCCTAGAAATACAAACTGGGATCTGTTTAGGAAATTGCTAATGCAAAAACCGTCGAGACCTCGCAGGTTCAGCTCTTGTGCTGAACTGGAAGAGAGTGTTAGAACGGTGACAATGGCACTTTATAAAGCATATCTCGCAACTTGCACTCCCCTACGCTTCAAACGCAGATCAAAGCCACCTTGGTGGAACAAGGAGCTGGGATCAAAAATGCGAAGCGTATTAGAATTCTATAAGCTGGCACGGGCAGCCGACAATGAATCCTGCTAGAAAGACTTCTGTGGCAGTATAGAAAGTACACACGAAGCGGCTAGGCTCAGGAAACGGAGACTGGACCGATAGCTGTGAAGAATCACTTCAAGACTACTCAGATTACAATCCCTTGAGAGATAACGTAGCAAACATCACGGAAGAGTTTATTACAATCCAAGAAATTGAGTGGCCATTAAACACTTTTGACCCATTTGAATCGCCAGGCATAAACGGAATTTTTCCAGCCATGCTCCAAAAGATGAACGATCTTTTGGTACCATGGCTAAAAGCGATATACACAGGATGTCTGAGGCTTAACTATATACCTGTTATCTGGAGAGAAGCAAGGGTTGTATTCATACCGAAAGCGGGTAAGAACAACCCGATACTCTCAAAGGACTATAGGCCCATTAGTTTGACCTCATTTCTTCTGAAAACGCTTGAGAAAATCCTTGACGCACACATCAGAGGAAATAGGATGTCAGACTTTATGTCTAAGGCACAACACGCATATACTAAAGGCAGATCCACAGAGACTGCGTTACACTCATTAGTGTTAGTTATAGAGAAAGCGCTAGAGTACAAGGAATATTCTTTAGGAGTATTTCTAGACATTAGTGGTGCATTCAACAATGTGTCGAGAGAAGCCATTTTAAGGGGCTTAAATACAACGAATACAGAACCCGCTGTTTATTCATGGATAAAGAACCTGTTAGGTTGTAGAATAATAAGGGCGGAATGGAACGAAGCTAAACTCACTAAAGTAGCATGCGAGGGTACGCCACAGGGTGGTGTTCTATCGCCACTTCTCTGGTTACTCGCTGTTAATGAGTTACTAAAGAAATTTGAAGGTACGGCATCGAAACTAGTAGCGTATGCAGATGACATATCCATAGCAGTGACAGGCAAATACCTAAACACCGTGAGCGACATAATGAATAATACACTCGCAGCAGGGCACCAATGGACAACACAGGCAGGCCTAGGGATAAATGCCGATAAAACGGATGTGATACTTTTTACTAGAAGGTACAAGATCCCCTATTGGCAACCCCCGAAGCTAAACGACGTAGAACTAACTCTTAAAAACCACACAAAGTACCTTGCAGTAATTTTGGATAGTAAACTATCATGGAAGTACAATATATTAGGGAGGAAGAAAAAGGCCAGCAACGCACGCAGGTAAAGAGATGCTGGGAGATAGACCCTCCTGCTATAATGCATTGGAGCTACTCAGCCATAGTAAAGCCAATATTACTATACGGCGCTCTGGTGTGGTGGACTGCGCTAAGAAAACCAACATATAAAAAGCCTATGGAAAATATTCAACGCCTTGGTGTACTTTGCGCAACAGATGCATTGAGAACTACTCCAACGGCAGCGCTTGAAAGAATACTCAAATTGTCACCGATTGATATTGCGGCGGAATGTCTAGCAGCTAAATTCGCCATAAAACTCAGCGCGTCAGGCGAATTTACCTGTAAAACATTCGACATAGCTCAACAGGCATTAGTTATAGGGCCCAAACGAGTCTATATGACTCCGAAATGCAATTGGGCGAAGAAACTCCGAACAACAATAGAAGAAGAGGGGTGGAAAAAAAGAATGAAACCTAACCCAAATACTCTTAATATATTTACCGATGGCTCGAAAAGTGTAGACGGAGTAGGGGCAGGGATCTATTGCGCAGAGCTAGGCATCAGGCAGCCATTTAAGCTTCCGGACCTCTGCAGTATCTTTCAAGCAAAAGTCTTGGCGGTAGGAAAGGCTGCAGAAATATGTAGCAATCGCAAACACATCAAGTAACTCCAAAATAAATATATTCGTTGACAGCCAAGCTGCGATAAAGCAACAAACTCATATGAAATTTTATCTAAAAATGTTCTAAAAAGCAGGGAAGCCATAGAGAGATTAGCCGCAGACAGACGGTTGCATATCTATTGGGTACCCGGACATAAGGGCATTGCAGGAAACGAAATTGTAGATGAGATTGCCAAAAGCGCTGTTTCCAGAAAGTCGAACAAGAAAACGACATACTGAAGCCTTTAAGTACGGTATACAAAGCCTTTAAGTACGCTGCGGACATGAAAATACGGATAGACAGGAGGTGGAATAATCTAGCCACTTGCAGAACCGCGAAAATCTTGTGTACACAGAGTGCAGATAAATACTTCCGATTCGTACTAGCTCTGTCTAGAAAAGAAAGCAGAACTATCGTAGTATCGTAGGTATGCTGGCAGTCCACAATTTGCTAGCGGCGCACGCATGCAAGTTAGGAATCACAAACAACGATAGCTGCGGATTTTGCAATGAACTAGAAGAGAGGGAAACGGTAGAACACCTTCTATGTTCCTGTCCTATATTAGCTAGAACCAGATTAAAATGCTTAGGAGCTTTACAATAGGAGAAGTTAGAAAACCTCTCGGGGATAGAGCTCCAAAGTTTACTTAGATTCGCAAAAAACGCAGACGTATTACAAGATGTCTACTACAAAGAACGTAAGGGTCATCAATAGGTCTATGTGATGGCTTTCAGCCAGCCAGGTCAACCTAAACTAACCTGTATGGCATGTTAAAACATCTAAAAAGCATGCCATTGTTGCTGACGTATATTATTTTTTCTTTTGCTCATACTGCTCAAACAGAAAACCACACAATTTACCAAAACAATTTACCCTGCTCCTCCACAACGAGTTTCTGAATGCGCCAGTACGTTTACTGTCTGAATTATTATTTATCCTTATGTATGGATACTTGAATTACAAGTTAATTACTTTGCCCTGATATGTTGATAATGGAATGTTAAAATAATTAAATAGATGCTATCTCAAGCACAAAGCTTAGCGCTTCACATCCAATTTTATGTTTGTTCATAGAAAGTTTGGAAGTTTTCTACACTTAACCCTTTGCCCTTAACGCAAATACATCTACAACTACAGATCTTTACAAGTTAGGAACAGAAACAAACTTTTGAGTGTCCTCAAAATAGATAAAAAGCCGAAATATGTTTTTTTTCTTACTTCTCTTTGCTCATTTTGGGCGCGAAATTTGCAGAGCTAATTGTCTGTTCGTTAGTTCATTATGAGAAGCACAAAAATGTAGCACAAAAGCTATGCAACGGAAGTGCATCTTGCCTAGTGGAGGAATGAGTATATTTTCCAAGTGAAAAACTTTCCTGATTACAATCAACAAAAAAATAAAAATATTAATTTAAGTAAACTTTCGGGAAATCTAAGAAGCGAGTGCGAAACACAGTTCCGCACAGTGGGTAATGAGTGGAAAAATTATATTTGTAATGGTCAAATTTTTTCGTTTTTTATTTATTAAAAAATAACACTTCTGTTAGGTGTTTAACCAAACTCCTTCTATTTGTGGTGTGCGCCTTGATGTTGTTCCACAATTTTTTTTTATTTATTACTTATACTTATTATTTCGTGATCCGGTTTTACAAGATTTGGTAGCAAATATAATTTCAGGTTTGACAACTTAACTAATAAAGTGACGGGACTGAATATTTTTTATTAATTTTTTCTTGATAATTAATAAATTTTAATTGGTATTTGTAAACTTATCTATCGCTCCCATTATGGCATGGGGCGGTAACGAATTCCTTCCAACGTGTTCGATTTAGCGCAAGACACTTAATTTCGCGCCAAGTTCCCCAACTTCTACTTTCAGGATGCACCGACCGGATCTAAGTTACGTTAAGTCTACCTCTTCTCCGAGTACCTTGTCTTCTGATTTTATGTAGGTATCACCGATCCAGTTCCATTTTCGGCATTTTAATATATTTCCGGAACAATCGGACTGCAGTTTGTTATGCGGTAAAGCTCTTGGTTCAAAATTATGTTTGGCTAAAATATTCTATATTACATATCCCGCGCAGGCATTTATTGACACATTTTTGTATTTTGCTTGATATTGTCTGCGTACACCCTTTTTGGGTGTTTGGCCGAGCTCCTCCTCCTATTTTTGGTGTGCGTCTTGATGTTGTTCCACAAATGGGAGGACCTACAGTTTCAAGCCGACTCCGAATGGCAGATATTTTTATGAAGAGCTTTTTTCATGGCAGAAGAGGGGAGACCGCTATTAGAAAAATCTTTTTCTTAATTTTGGTGTTTCACCGAGATTCGAACCTACGTTCTCTCTGTGAATTCCGAATGGTAGTCACGCACCAACCAGTATATACATTAGGCCGGGTCGATTTGTGGGGAGGCAAAAAAATCGCCCATTTCTCTGTGAAAATCATATTCTAGGGATCAAAATAAGAAACTTTGCCGAAGGAACCATACCTCTAAAACGAATTCTGATGTCCCCCAATTTGGGTCGAACTTTTTAGTTGCTTTTCTCATGTAAAGGCCAAAAAATGGTGATATTTTGAAATGATTGTATGGGGGACCCCCAGGAGAGTTCCAGAGGGTGTGCCACTGGCATGGGTGGATCGGCCGTCCAAAGTTAGTGGGGGTCGGTCATACATTTAGACTCGATTGGAGCACTCTAAATGGGTCAAAGTGGGTTTTCGTTCGACCCAAATTGAGGGACATCTGAAGCTGTTTTAGAGGTAATATAAATATTTAATTTGAAGCAATTTTTATATTTTTCTGTGCACTGCTTAATTCAATACACTGATTTTAACTTTTCCAACCTTTTATTGTGAAATAGCATTAATTATTTCTGTACTAATTAGAATTAATATCTAATCTATTCCAACTGAAATTATCGGCAATTCCTTTTGTAATGACTTATTCTATTAACACGCTAATTTTTCTTCGAAAATGTGCAAGTGTTAGAAATCATAAATAATGAAGGTAAGTAACTTTTAAAAAACATGGCAAATGAGGCTGCTAGCTATCCCGAATCCATGTCCTGAGATTTTCATTAATTTCTTGTATTAACTAATATTTTCGAGAAGTTCAATTATTTTTTATATTTTAGGTGGTACAAAATTACTCACTCTATCGAAAGATTTACCAATTTGCAAATGACGTCGTAAATTTTGTTTTTTTAAGAATTTTACCTATCATGAGGCAACATTTTTATGTACAATCTATCTAATAGAAACGTGACAAACTGCGTTGCAAGTAATAAATACAGTAGGCTCTGTTTTTGTGCGGTAGATACATTCCGCAAGAAACAGCATAAAAAAAACAGCATAAAAAAAGCTACTAGTTCTATAGTAAAACTATAGATACGTTTCAAAAGTGCTAAAACCGCATAAATCTGAAATAATGTAATAAAATCGCATGAAAAAGGGCATTAGTCCCATATTATAACTATAGATACGTTCCATAGAACGCATGAATCTGAAATAATGAAATAAAATCGCATTAACAAAATATTGTATTTTTGAAAATTATATCTTTATTTAAGAAACGTCAGAATCGAATTAAATTTAAGTCAAAAATAAAATCAGACAATACCCACATGTTGCGCGTTCGTTTAGGATTTGGCGTAAAATCACTTTCGTCACTTGAGGAAATGTACACGTCTGATCTAGATAGTTATGCAGGCGGTTCCATACTTGTAGGGTTAGCATTTCTGATGTAATCTGTGATGAGTTTTTGCTTAGCTGGCTTAGAATCTTGTTTATATGTACAATTCCCGATAGGTCGACATGCATTTTGTAATTAAAAAAAAACCGCACTATTTCAAAACCGCATAAAAAAAGCCGCATAAAAACAGATCCTACTGTATAATATAAATATAATATAATACGCAATGTATTCGATAAAACTTATAGTCCCCACCATTATTTATTTAATTTCAGAAATCAGTAAACAATTGTTCTTACTGATTACTTACTACAAAAGAAAATTTAACAAAAAAAAAAAAAAAAAAAAACACGAAGTCAAATTACAATTTTTCTTACTTACTAAATACTATAAAAATATTGTTATTAAAAAGTTGAATTATTGTACAATAGAAAGTTTAGTTGAGCAGAAAAACATAGTTTAGATAATGTAAAATAAAATTAAATAGAATTTGAGATCTCATTGAGTTCATGAAGAAAGCGAACAATAGGACCTAAACCTATTCACATGGATTATATTACGTAAAGATTTGGAAGATACCGAAAAATTAATCATTTCAAGAAGAGAGGAACAGTCAATTTCCTATTTAGCTATATTGGTTTCACATCTTTGATTCATACTTTGTGCTAATTTCTGTGCAAGTTATGGAGGTGATCGGCTCCAAATCACTTGCGTTGCTAACTGTCTAGCTATCCATATTTGATTTCCTACGAGTTTTTGCTTAACTATTGCCCAAACATTTTCAATAGGCTTGACATGTGGTGACTTTGAAAGCCAATCCAGCATTTCAAGCGGATTTGACTGTTTCCACTCTACAACCTTCGCCTTCGATGTTTCAGATCGTTGTCTTCTAGAGGCTAGTTCTTCCAAATATCTTCGCAGCTAATGGCAATGACCTTCTTGGTCAATTTTATTCTTTAAAACTGCATTCAAATTGGTGGTAAAGACAAATAAATGGCCAAATCCTTTGTCGGAGAAAAACCCCAAACATGAATCTTAATTGAATGTGTAACAGTTGTCAACTATCGGCAGTACACAAGAACCGATGTATGCAGCTATTCGCATAAAGCGAAGATTTCTGTTCTGAATTTGCCTTACCCCATGCAAGTCTTTTTTCAATGTGCTCCGGAATTTGAAGCCTTTTGTACGTAAACGTTCTCGAATAATATCTTTGGATATCATGATGGAAAGAGTAATGAGATGGCCCCTATTGTGGTACCGTTACTTTGCTCTCAGTGAATTCGACATTGAGTGACGTCATGTTAGCACCATGGCCAGATTACCATTTTCGTAACTTGATGTAGCATTTTGTTTGTTATTTAGTCTCGGAATTTTAGTTCTTTCTTCATGAATTCTTTCTAGTCTGTTCTAATAAAAATGTAATGTTTATAAATTTGTAAAATATACATTTTTTAAAAATTAGTTCAATAATTCAGTCAGTTTTATTTGGCTTTACATTTTTTAACATCTGGTCACATTGCCCGCGATTGCGGTTCACAAATATGTGCCTGCACAAGTCTATATACATATGTTTATAATATTTAATTAAATTAAAGTTAGATATTTTAACATTTTTAGAGCAATAAAAACATAGTGAGAGAGCACCGAGCAACGGACTAAGTACACTGCCTCCACCATCCATCTAGTGGCACCATCCATTCAAGGTACTTCCACCTGGCGCAACTCTATCAACACGAATAAAATTAATTTAATTATTAATTAAAAGCCATTGGAAAGGAATCATCCACTATGAGCTGTGTCAGCCTGCTCGAACGATTGATTATACACTTTACTGTCAACAACTGATGAGATTGAAGCCAGCAATCGAAAAAAACTGATTAAGCTGAATGAAGAACTGATCAGCAGAAAGGGCGTCGTCTTCCATCAGGACAACGCTAGGCCACACACATCTTTAATGACTCGGCAAAAACTGGGAGAGCTTGGCTGGGAAGTTTTGATGCATCCACCATATAGCCCTGACCTTGCACCATCGGACTACCATTTGTTTTGGTCAATGCAGAACTCCCTTAATGGAGTAAAGTTGGCTTCAAGAGAAGCCTGTGAAAATTACTTGTCGCAGTTTTTCGCCGAGAAACCACAAAAGTTTTACACTGATGGAATAATTTTTCTAGAAGAAAAATGGCAAAAGGTGGTCGACCAAAATGGGACATATTTGGTTTAATAAAGTTCATTATAAATATAAAAAAAATGAGTTGAAGTTTGATTAGAAATACGAAAAGACTTTTTCGACTACCCAATATTATTATAAATATATGGACGGAATTTCGGAGCTCTACATTCATTGGCGTCTTTCATCATATTTTTAAACGTTTTCGTGGTTGGGTTTGTATAGGAGGTATGCTTTAAAATAAACGGATAAAACCCATTTTTCGTTTTTTTTTTTGTTTTGATTCACGTCCTCAAACAAAATTCATTTATGGAGCTGACCCACTGTGCGTCGCTTAAAGCGAATCAACAAAAGGTGCCAGCAGAATATATGGGATGTAGCATGAGAAAAGGGGCTCAAAAGTACTCGCGTACAATTTATTACCGAGCGGAAGCGTCGTCTCAGTTTATTCCACTTCATCATCAGTTGAGCGATTTCCGTCTCGAGCGCTGAAAACTTGCTTTTTGGTTTCTTATACTCGTATTCCGTTGTTGTTTATTTGGTGCTTTGCATAGTTTTGGGCGCACACACAAATTAGTGATAACTTTGCTGTTGTTACAGTGGCAGTTGTTCACAATTATTTCGTCGAAAAATCGTGAGTTAAGCGATTGTTGTTGATAATTTTGTGTTTGTTACTTATATTTGTGCTCTGTTTGTTTATAAAGTTTTCGCATTTTCCACATCGGTTATCCAATATGAAAATTAGCGTTAAGTTTAGCGAACGCTCTTATTCGCTTTATTTAGTTTGCCGAAAGTTTATTATCTGCTTTTTGCCGCATTTCCCCGTTTTCCGTTATAATTTTTTTAAATTAAAGTTTATAAATTAAGATTTTAGTGTAGCCTTAGACGCGAAATACGCGAGCACATAACAGACGTATGTATGAGAATATGCAAAGTGCGTTTCATAACAGGGACCAAAAAACTGTCGAGTATTTATTCGATTATGAACACCGCCAACAATAAAAAATTGGGGATTTCAAACGCCTCAAACTTGCACTTTCCAAAATTAAATGAGCTATAAAACTGCATAGTTGAAATTTTTCTAAAAATTTTAAAATTGTTTGAAATTTTTATGAAAATTTGTTGCATTTTTTAAGTATTTATAAATTTTTTTAATATTGTTGAAAGGTTTATGTTATGATGACTAAAAAGTTGGAAATTCTAATGAAAAAAAAGATCAAATGGTTCTCTTAATTTTTTTTATCTTTTTTGCGCAAGAAGGACTTTGTTCAGATAGTCAATTTTATTATGATATCCCAATTGTCATTGATATTTTTAATCTTTTTGTAATACACAGAAACAGTACTGAAATAATTCCATTTAGAGGCAAATGTATATAATTAAAGCAATATTGTTTCAATCGTATCGTCAACAAAATTACACCTGTATTTATACAGCAGTTGGAGAGTGGAAGCACACACGTTTTTGGTATTTACTTGTGTATGTGTATTGGTGAATAGCTATTAAACAATTTTTGACTGAATAGGAGGAAATCAGTAACATCCAAACGGGTCGACTAAACTTCGGAAACCTTATGCGATTTCGGGATTCAACATTGAAGGAAATAGCATACTTTCGAAAAGTTGCTAAGTAAAATCGCCATTGGTTTATTTTACGTAAATAACTATTTTCTTTTCTGTGTGGAAAATTTCAAACTCTACAATACATTATGCATTCAATATTTTTACAGTTATTTATTCAGTTTATTAAGAAATAACTCTTACACAACTAATTTTGCAGTTATTTCTGGACTTATTGCTTCCCATTCTTCCTTAAGGACATATTTCAGCATTTCTTTGCTGGTTATAGTACGTTGCCGGATTTTCTTCTCGAGTACGTCCCATAAGTGCTTTATGGGGCTTCGGTCAGGTGATCGTGGGGGTGTATGTAATTACACATTCAGGTGAAAACCCAACTATTCCCACTCTTATCACTGTTCAAATAAAACAGATTTTATTGTGTTTGTTGTGTTCACCTTAAGGGGTTACATGGGTTCCGTTGGTTCAAAAAATCGATTTATTTTTTTTTTGCTTATTAATTTCTACAACAATATTATCCTAAATTTTCAAGTCGGTCCGAATAATAAATTCGGAGATACAGCCTTTGGAATGTGTGCGCTCCAAGCCACTTTTATTGTTACTCAAAACTTTAAACGCGTTTTTCTCGGAACTGTGTTTTCAAAGTCGGTTGTCAAATGTTCTCGAAAACTACTCAACCGATCTTGATGAAATTTTACACAGGTATTCGAAATACAATTTACTCGTGCTTGAACGAAGGATTTTGTTTTTTTTTTTCAATTACAACTAATATATTAAAAAAAAAGCAAAATGTCAAGCAAATTTGACCGAAATTTTCATTTTTTTGCAAAAATGTCTGCCAAAATTGCCATTTTTACTTTTCTTTTCTTTCCTTCGTTCAAGCACGAGTTTATGGTCTTAACTAAAGCACTTATTTTTGTTTTTTCATTTTTGATGAGCCTGTCAGGAGTTATGCTGACAACGCGGACGCACCTTTTTTTCGAGGGGTCACCGGAAATGACGTCACAATGGAGGAGTTTTAATTTTTTTTTTGAAAATTTCATAAATTATTCTTTAAATATGTATCTATAAGACAGAAAAAAGTTCGAATTAAATAAATAATTTTTTACATACAAAAAAAAATATTGGAAATAGGCCTTTTTTTACCCGACGAAACCCATGTAACCCCTTAATTTGAAGGTCAAATGCAAGTATTTTAGTACTGCTGGCTTATATTGTAGTTGAGATTATTGTCAAAGTGATTTGATAAAGTCAAAAGCGGTACCACAGCTTTATATCCTTAGCCGAATAAAAATTCGGAACGTGTTGGTAACGTAGAACCAACTGCCGTAGAAACATCACACATACTATACATATATACGTATAATATCACCAAGCGGGCTCATTTTTTGTGAAAATATTTCCTACCCCGCCGTTGGTGTGTGACAACCATTCCAGCGAGCGTATTGTGTGAAAGGCTTAAGCCCACCGACAACCAACTGATGGGACCTTATCAGTGTGGCTTTAGATCTGGAAAATCTACCATCGACCAAATATTCACAATACGCCAAATCTTGGAAAAGACGAATGAAAGGAGAATCGACACACACCATCTTTTTGTTGACTTCAAAGCTGCATTCGACAGTACAAAAACTAGTTTCCTATATGCCGCGATGTCTGAATTTGGTATCCCCGCAAATCGAATACGCCGTCAGAATTGGGAAGGACCTCTCCGCGCCAATTAAGAAGAAGAAGAATCTCCTCTGGAAATAGCCACCCTTAAAAAGCTCCTCATAAAAATCCATCATCCGTTTAAAGTGACTTAAAATTTTAGATCCCTCCATTTGAGGAAAATTGAAAACAGGCACAGGCACACTAATAAAGTATATAGCGCCTATTTTATGTGCCTTGTTTCTCTATTGCTTTTATGTGTGCCAAGAGGGTGAAAAAATAATGAAATGTGACACCCGGTTTTAAATTGTATGGCAATGGTCTTGCAGCCATTATTTTCAGATTGCATATATTGAAAAATTTCAGTAGATCCTTAGGTCTATGTAAACCCGTCCTTGCCGTTACCTCGTTCCATAATGAAGTAGTCATCGTTCATAATTTGAAAATCAATTCGGTATTTTTTGTCATTTCTTGCATTTACCTCAAAAGCTCACAATAATAAACCTGTCCGTTGAACCCCGTGTTTCTTGAATACGAAGAATTTTTAACAGCGAATTTATTTTCCAATTTGTTACGTTATGCCGGAATTTCGGAGAAAATTTGCAATTTTTCAACTGCAGTTGGGTACGTACACCAATGGACCTGTATAAAAAGATATGAATAACATGAATGAACTTTTCATTATGGTACCGTTATATTTCGTTATTTGCAATGTATGTATAAACGAATAATTGGTTTTGTACTTACATACTCGGCCGCCGCAGCCGAATGGGTTGGAGCGTGACTACGATTCGGAATTCACAGAGAGAACGTCGGTTCGAATCTCGGTGAACACCAAAATTAAGAAAAACATTTTTCTAATAGCGGTCGCCCCTCGGCAGGCAATGGCAAACCTCCGAGTGTATTTCTGCCATGAAAAAGCTCATCTTAAAAAATATCTGCCGTTCGGAGTCGGCTTGAAACTGTAGGTCCCTCCACTTGTGGGAGCAACATCATATATATATAAATACTCGTATATAATTTGCGCTTGCTTTATTTTTTATTTTTGTTTTTATCCTTAAGGGGTTACATGGGTTTCGTTGGTTCAAAAAATCGATTTATTTTTTTTTTGGCTTTTGACCGAAATTTTCATTTTTTTGCAAAAATGTCTGCCAAAATTCCAATTTTTACTTTTCTTTTCTTTCCTTCGTTCAAGTACGAGTTTATGGTCTTAACTAAAGCCCTTATTTTTGTTTTTCCATTTTTGGTGAGCCTGTCAGGAGTTATGCTGACAACGCGGACGCACCTTTTTTTCGAGGGGTCACCGGAAATGACGTCACAATGGAGGAGGTTTAATTTTTTTTTTTTTGAAAATTTCAGAAATTATTCTTTAAATATGTATAGTATCTATAAGACAAGAAAAAGTTTGAATTAAGTAAATAATTTTTTACATAGAAAAAAAAATATTGAAAATAGGCCTTTTTTTACCCGACGAAACCCATGTAACCCCTTAAAGACATCCTTAAATTTGATGCGCGCCTTGATGTTGTTCCACAAGTGGAGGCGTACACATTTTTACGCCGACTCCGAGCGGAAAATATTTTTATGAGAAGCTTCTTTATAGCAAAATATACTTGGAGGAGCTATTGCTTGCCGAGGGGTGACCGCTATTAGGATGAACTAATTCTACCGTTTGGTGTTTCATATCCACAGGGAGTTTCGAGCGCGGGTCATCCAAGTGGTAGCCATGCCCAAGGACATATACGAAATTATGCCCATGACTTGTCTTGCAAATCTATGTAAGACTTGTACTGAGATAGACAGTAGTTGTAGCCTTGTCAAATCTTTTTTCCTTGACCTTGGTAATGGATTTTGGCTATTTTAAGGGGTATGAGTGGCATGACGCGCCGTGACGATAGTCAACGTTGATCGTATTTCCAGCAGCATTTTCGAAAAAACAAAGAGGACAAATACATCCAACTGAAAGAAATGTTCGGTTAAGTCAATTGAACCTTGAAAAGGAACAATCAAAGATAATTATGCAAAATTCTGATTGTCATCTCTTTGCACTGCACCCGCTTTGGCAGATTTAACAAAGTTACTTAAATTCTTAGTTACCTAGTCCCACTTGTTTTCGATATATAATGACCTTAAGTAACCGACAATATTTCGAATCAAAAATAACTGTTAACTCCCAATCCGTAATTAAAAAACGAGATTACCCATACAAAATTTTTCTCCTGAAATCCGAGATTATAAAATAATCTGATTATACAACTCTGTGTTTTCTGTGTTATCGATAGTTATTATTACGAATGTAAGGAGAAACGTCAAAGTAAAAACTAAATGAAATAGACGTCGAAAATGAAAAGAGATTTGTAAACAAAATTCAAATAAAATTTTTGTTAGATATTTTTGTTATTCATTCATATAACAGAAAAAAGCATGTGACTATAGTCGTTTTGGCCTGTGGTATTAAGGGTGGTTAAGTTTTAAGGGCCGGTGTTGATTTTGAATAAAATACAATTGTTTTTTGTCATTTCTCTTTATTATGATATTAGTATGGCTCAATTACGTATGGAACAAAATATCGGCCAAATGGCCGCCGCGGCCTCGGCGGCACACCTCCATTCGATGGTCCAAATTTTCGATGACCGTTAATGTGCCGAATTATCTCTTCCTTGAGCTTTTGAATTGTTATTACTGTTACTGGCTTATCGACGTACACCTTTTCTTACAAATAACCCCAAAGAAAGAAGTCCAATGGTGTCAAATCACATGATCTTGGCGGCCAATTGACATCGCCGCGACGTGAGATTATTCGGCCATCAAATTTTTCGCGCAAAAGAACCATTTTTTCGTTAGCTGTGTGACATGTGGCACCATCCTGTTGAAACCACATATCGTCTACATCCATATCTTCCAACTCGGGCCATAAAAAGTTCGTTATCCTCTCACGATAGCGAACACTATTCACAGTAACTGCCTGGCCGGCCTCATTTTGGAAAAAATACGGCCCAATGATGCCGCCGGCCTTTAAACCGCACCAAACAGTCACTCTTTGTGGGTGCATTGGTTTTTCGGTAATCACTCTGGGATTATCATTCGCCCAAATGCGGCAATTCTGCTTACTGACTAATCCACTGAGGTGAAAATGTGCCTCATCACTGAAGATGATTTTCTTCGAAAATTGGTCATTCACTGTTGCCATTTCCTGCCACCATTCTGATCATTGACGACGCTTAAAATGCTCAAGAGGTTTTAGTTCTTGAGTCAATTGCACCTTGTAAGCGTGTAAATGGAAGTCTTTGTGCATAATGTTCATCAACGACGAGCGTGAGAGGTGCAATTGCTGGGTACGACGACGAGTTGAGGTGGACGGCTCTTCAACCACACTATCGCGAACAGCAGCAAAATTTTCTGCAGTACGAGCTGTACGAGCATGCACTGGTGTTTTCACATCTCCTACAGACCCGGTTTGCTCAAACTTTTGCACAATTTTTCCGATTGTACGCACATTTGGACTCTTAAATTGACCGAAAAAATCACGAAGTGCGCGATATGCATTTTGATTAGAACGCCTGTTTTCATAATAAGCCTTTCCATGGTTCAAATTGAGTTAGTCTGAAATTGAAAAAAAAAAAACAAATGAAATGCAGAAAGAAGCTTGACGTTTAGGTGTGGTTCTCATTCAACATCGCCCTTTGAAATTTAACCACCTTTTATAATACAGAAATTTCGCATACGTATTGCTGGCATAATGTTTTGCAACCTCAGTAGATGTCGTTTACGGATTTCCTCCAACTGTCTATTACTAGCAATAAATTCCACAATTAATTTAATGATTGCTTCTCTTTGTCTTTTCTTCACATTGTTAATGATAATTAAACAAACCAAAAGCACTAAAATATTCTGCCAATCCCATTTCAATGAAGAAAAACCCATACCATGATTAATTTATGTAGATTTATTGCTGATCACTGCACTGGATTTATAAATATGCCCTACCAACCGTCTGTATGTGCATGATGTGCATTGGGTATAAAACGTTTGGCATATCTGTATTTAAGTTTTTTGCGTGTTGCTTTTAGACTTGTTAAAATGAGAAAAGCGTTGCATTCATTTTACACAAAAGAGCAATTAAAACGCGCAAAAAATTGCTGCATCTATAATTGCTGAGCGATGCAAATCAAAATATGTATTTTCCGCATTTTTTCATTTCCATGGCCACACAAAGGAGTAATTAAGGATCGCTCGCAAATGCCTCCAATGGATTCAATAAAAAACCCAATTCAATCAACAGAATCGCCACGGCACTTTGTCAGCCATTCAATCAACCGTTTATTGGTACATTCACTCATCCACTTTCCTATTCATTGCATTATTCTGTGATGCAATTTTTCAGTTCACGATACACTGCATTTTCCCGTTGACCTTCTCTGCATACTAACATACATGCATTCATATGCACATGTGGGTGAGTCGCATGGTTGAATTGAATATATTCTTGAGCAATGGCGTCTCAACTGACAGCTTATTTCACGGCTGTGACCTTTATCAAGCTTGTGAAAATTTAAGTAAATCGAAGCTTTATTAAAATGTAGAAGAAATCAAAGCTGAAAAACTGACAATTCAATAATAAATATTTGATTCAAAAATTCATCTAGTTAAATATAGAATTATTCAAATGAAATAGTATGGAAAACCGGACGTAATGTAAAGGATATTTTGGAAAGTGTCAAATTCAAAGGAATTTGCCTTCTTTTAAAGTTGTTGAAGAAGAAAAACAGTTTTTAGGTTACTGTTAAGTTGTGCAGTCTGCCTTCTTTTCTTCAGCTGCGCGTCCATTTACTGAATGTTCCCTATTATTTATACAGATATATTATATATATGAACTATATAAGGTGGCACAAAATTAATCATTCAATTTTGTTTCTGACTTTTAATAAATAAAAAATGGTTTTAAGTGATAAACGTTTTTATTTTGATCTCTACGCGCTCCATTGCTTGTCTGTTTGTACAAATGTATACTGCAGTTCACGGGTGATAATACGTAAATGAACAAGAAATTTTTTTTTGGTAAATGTAATGAATGGGTTCTATCATGCACCGTCTTTAGCCGAGTTAAATTTAGTACTGTATTAAAAATTTAAATAATAAATTGAATTTAATGAATAATTATTTATAAAATAACTAAATTTAATTAAATTTGTTCCATAATAAAATCAAAACTAAAACCAAATTTTAAATAAAATTAATATAAATTAAATTAATTTTAACTTAAGAAATATATAAATAAATAAAATAGTTTGGTTTTATATTTAATAAAATAAATTAGTATATAATAAAATTATTAGTATTATATACTAAATTGCAAAGGTCATGCTAGACTGTTAAAAAAATTTGTTTTAAGGAATTTACGTTACACATTAATTAAGTTTACAAAAATGTTAGCAGAATTGAATATTTAAATCAGCTGTGCTCAAGTTTGAATCGCACATCTGAAAGCAATGAGGCAATGGCAAATCTCCGAGCGCATTTCTGTCATTAAAAAGCTCTTCGTAAAACATCATCTGCCGTTCGGAGGCGGCTTAAGACTGTATGTCCCTCAATTTGTGAAAAGCATCAAGAGGTACACCACAATTAGGAGGAGGATGTGGGCCAAGCAGGATGTGACCGCGTGTATACTTATATATGTATAGGAGGGTCGTTTGAAAGGTCCGTGCAAAATCTACGAGATGGCAATACTGGCGCTTATCGAGGTTATGTTTACTTAGTGGTATCTCTTGAAAGAACACACAGGAAGCCGAGTGATTCTCGTTTTCCTTCATGATAACGCATCATCTTAAACCTCAGCAGGTGTGGTTGCAAAGTTAATGGAAATAGGGTTCCAGCTCATTTCACATCCTCACTATTCTCCAGAATTGGCTCTCTCGGATCCTTCGGACTATTATTATTTGTTCCTCAATGTGTTGAATTGGCTGGCGCGAAAAAGATTTTATTCAAACGAGGAGGTGGTTGCAGAAAAGAATGGCTATTTTTCAAATTAATCTTTGTCATCTAATGACAAAATCGCGATACTTGCTTTAACGAACTCACAATATACAAGAGATAACTACAAAAGGTTAGTGAATATGTCAATAGTGGATTCCTGGACATTCTCTTGAGTGCATACTCATAGAAATCTCTATAGCAAATAAATATATAAGCTTGGAGTTGGGAAAATTCAGCCTTCCTCAAAATGATGAAAAAGATCAACATTTATTGGAATTTTCACAATGCGACATATAGTATGAGTTTCTACCTGATAAGCCCTAAATATCTGAAAAGTAATATAATATCTAAAGAATAAATCATTTCTGGTTTGCTTATGGGTCCGCCTAAAACAAAAGGTGAACAAATTTTTACATGTTTCTGTGAAAGATAAAATTTTATCAATTTAAAAGCAAAACCTTTTTGAGTTACATAGGCTGTTTTGTCAGAGATAGGCATGGTTTGGTTCCGCATAAAAATATTATAATGGATATTCAATATGTATAGTGAAACCTCTCTTCGCCATTCAGCACTTGTTCGTCCAAGAGAGGAGTCCACTCAAAAGAGAGTAACTTCTCGCGATACATAAGATTTGGTCTAAAAAAAAAATGTCCACTTAAGGGAGGTGTCCGGATAATAGTGACGTCCGTTAGGAGAGGTTACATTGTATTTATGTTGGTGTTAGATTTTTTTGCATCAAGAAATATTTATATTAATAAAATGTACTAGTGTGGCATATATTGGGTTGGGGAAAAAGAAATGTCGTATTTGTGATCGAAATTTGACGCTTTATTTAACGTACTTAGAATTATCCGATTTAAGTGAAATATGCCCCGTTTTGTTCGCAGACTTGTTGCCATTTAGAAGGTAACTTCATTATCCCCCCTTTATAAACCCCCCCCCCCCCCCCCCTCCCTCCTTGTTTGCAAAAAACTCAGACAACCAGTTTTCGCAAGCTTCTTTTGCGGCCAACTTGGTATCACCAAGGGCGTTTTGCATGGACCGGAAGAGATGATAGTCACTTGGTGCCAGGTCTGGACTATATGGTGGGTGCGATAGGACATCCCATCCGAGCTCCCGTAGCTTCTGGCGGGTCATCAAAGAAGTGTGAGGACGAGCGTTGTCATGGTGGAACACAACACCATTCCTATTGACCAATTCTGGCCGCTTCTGGTCAATCGCCTGCTTCAAACGGTCAAGTTGATCACAGTAGAGGACCGAATGAAGGGTCTGGCCATAGTTGAGCAGCTCATAGTTGATAATTCCCTTCCAGTCCCACCAAACACACAGCAAAACCTTCATGGCGGTCAATCCGGGCTTGGCGATGGTTTGGGCCGGCTCGCCGCTTCTCGACCACGATCTCTTTCGTTTGGCATTGTCGTACGTGATCCACTTTTCATCGCCAGTCACCATCCGCTTCAAAAATGGGTCAAGTTCGTTCCGTTTTAGCAGAGAATCGCAAGCGTTGATTCGGTCCAAGAGATTTTTTTGCGTCAACACGTGTGGCACCCAAACATCCAGCTTTTTTTGGAATCCAATCTTCTGCAAATGGTTCCAAACGGTTTTGTGGTCTACACCTAGTTCCTGACTAATCGAGCGAATGCTCACATGATGAAAATACTATTCTATTTTTCTTTTTCTTGTTTAAGAATCATTCGGACACAGAAACAATTTAATTGCCTCTTGTATATCTATCTTATTTTACTGGGTATGATGAACCATGTGTCTATTTTAAACATTTCTTTTCTAATGAACTTCTGGCATTTATTCCCTCTATATATGTACATATATAGTTGGCGCTTATACCCTTTTTGGGTGTTTGGCCCGGCTCTTCCTCCTATTTGCGGCGTGCGTCTTGATATAGTTCCATAAATGGAGGGACCTACAGTATTTATGCTGTCTCTGAACGGCGATATTTTTATGAGGAGCTTTTTCATGGCAGAAATACACTCAGAAAATAGGCACTTCCGAATGGTAGTCAAGAAGCAATCTTTCAGATTTGTCGTAAGCTAGGAGTATGATGTGCGACGGTATTAGAACTTGTACGAGGGGTGCCTTTTATATGTCGGGATTAGAGAACAAAAACAAATTTTAATCATCGAGAATCACTTTATTGTTTTTCAAAATATTCTCCATGAAGATCTATACACTTTTGCATGCGTTTGAAGCAATTGTCGAAACACTTTTGCCACTCTGAATGAGGTACCTCCAAAACATGCATTCTGAATGCCGCAACCGCTTCTTCAGGTATCGAAAAACGTTGACCTCTCAGTTTGTTTTTTACGTACGGAAATAAAAAGAAGTCATTCGGTGCCAAGTCAGAACTATACGGCGGATGACCCATTAATTCGATGATTTGGGTGCTCAAAAATGCAGTTGTTTGAGCCGATGTGTGAGAGCTCGCATTGTCCTGGTGAAGAGTGATCCGTCTTTGGCGATTGGTTTTCCTGATTTCTTGGAAGACAACTGGCAAACAAACGGTTGAGTACCACTCAGAATTTACTGTTCTGCGTTGTTCTAGTGATACGGTTGCGACAGTTCTAGTTTTTCCGAAAAAACAGGCGACCATTTGCTTGGAAGTGCTTCGTGCGCGAACAACTTTTGTTGGATTTGGCTCATCTTGAAACACCCATACAGTCGACTGCTGTTTACTTTCGGGCTCATACGCATAAATCCATGATTCATCACCTGTCACGATGTCATAGACGTGTTTCGAAGCCCCGCGATCGTATTTTTTGAGCATTTCCATCAACCAATCGACACGAGCCTTTTTTTGAGCGATTGACAAATTGTGTGGGATCCAACGCGAACAAATTTTTTTGACAGTCAAATGTTTATGCAATATTGAATGTATGCTGGTCCCACTGATGCCTAAGATTGTCTCAATCTCACGATAGGTCACATGACGATCTTGCAATATCAGTTCGCGCACAGCATCAATGGTTTTCGGAACAATAACTGATTTTGGACGACCTTCACGAAATTCGTCTTGGAGTGAACTACGAATTCACCATACCATCGGTAAACACTGGCCCTTGATGGAGCTTCATCGCCAAAAAAAGAATTAAGTTCATCCCTGCAATGTTGCTGAGTTAATCCACGTCGAAAGTTGTAAAAAATAATCGCACGAAAATGTTCACGATTTAATTCCATTTTTGGACCGAGATGAATCTTTTAAGTTACTGTAAACAACACAAATAGCGCCACATCCCGAAATATAAAAGGCACCCCTGGTATGCACAGTTGTGTTCAAAGCAATAGTAGTGACCTCAACATAAAATAAAAAGTTCTATGATATTTATTGAAAAAAAAATTGTTGTCTTTGCAACAAATTCTCTATTGCATACAGTCTTTCCATATATTTAAACTTTTTTATTAATATTAAGAAAAATAAGAAAAACAAATAAATGTTTGAATACAAAAACTCAATAATTCACTGTTCAAAATAATAGGAGTAAAACAATATTTAACTAATTATTATAAGTTATTTTTTAATACTCTTGCGCATCTGCGTGACATGAAATCGATGAGATCATGGAACCTTTTCAGGGGGATTTGCTTCCATACCTCCTGGACTATGTTGCCTAGATCTGTGGCATTTGATGGTATACGATTGGCAGCACCCTCTTTATATCCGTTCATAGATTTTCTATAGGGTTGAATGAGCAGCCCCAACATGACTTTAGTTGTGTATTTTGGCTGGTTATCTTGCTGGAGCAACGTGATATTTGCCAGAAAAGCAACTTTTCGCAGGCTTCGCGCATATAATTTATACTCCCACAAGCATCTACAAACTCCTACGTCACTTATATTAGGATCTAAACGTTTTTTTATGCAGATGCAGATGACGCTGTACAAAAATCGAAAACTGTGCGCTCTAACACTCAAAATGTGCAACCTTTCTATCTATATCGACAACTCTTGATTTGAGTACCTAGGCTGCGTTGTTATGCTTGAAGGGGTACCTCGACGGATGTAAATAATCACCTAAGCAAGGCTAAGCGGGCTTACGCTTCTATTTCGAGAGTACGAAAATCCCCCACAATTAATCGAACCACAAAATTAAACTTTTTTAACGCTTGTGTAAAAACAGTGCTCTTTTATGGTAGCGAAACGTGGCACACAACAAAAACCGTTATGCACAAGATACTTGTGGATGGTACAAAGAGCAGAAGGCGTCCAAAAACTACGTGGAGGCGTACAGTTATTGTAATAATGAAACATCTAGATCGGTTAGCGAATTACGATACATGGCTCATAATAGAGAGGTTAAGTTACTAATTTTACAATGTAAATTAGATTTAATTAGAACACGCCAATAATGATAATAATAATAGATGTCGCTGTAGGCTCGTTTCTAGAGACTCGGAGTGTATGTCGATCTTGTTCTCTGGTTGTTTTGTGTGGGTCGCAATTTGCTTAGAAAAAAGCTAAAGTTAAGGGAGAAGGATATTTCGGCGCATACACACATTTGTAAATATCATATGTGGCAGAGCTTTTTCAAAAGAATGGGAATAACGTGAAAATAAACATCAACTGTCCAGAGGGCAAGTGATGCGCCTGCAGTTTTCGCGTTCATCAGCAGCTCATCAGTATGCGTACGTCAAAGTCAAAGTGGCAGCACGAACCACCAAATGCCACTTGACCATTGTGAGTGCGAAACAACAAACCAATTCTAATGCTGCAACAACCAAAGAATACGAGTACGAGTACATGTATGCAGATAAAAAGAAGAAGAATAAACAAGATTCCATGTTGTACTACGTACTACGTACAACCCACTATACTTATATGTATAAATGCACTCTCACATATAAATACACTTACATATTTACGTCGAAAAACCTTTGAGGCATTTATAAAAAGTGCAATTGTGATGTGATGTGCTGCTGATTGTTCGGCGGTGATTGGCGATTGTCAATCCACGATGTAAATAATTTGATGGATGGAAACAAATGCACACTCACATATTCATACATATGTACACATACATATATATTTATATATTGGGATGTGTGCAACGCATTGCAATTTCCCTATTGAAATGCAAATTCAAATCCAAATGCAAATCAAACGTTCCAAAATTGAAAATTACAAGGGACAATTGGAATACGTCGTTTGGTTAGTGTTTAGTATTTTTTTTGTATTTCCTTTTTTTTGCTACAGGTTTTTCAAATTGCTAACGAGCTGCCAAAATGCCAAAGAAAGAATGTCAAGATAAATTGGCGGGTGTTGGTTTGAGCATGCGCAAAAGAAATGCTGCAATTTGTCACGCGATTTTCGTGTGTTACAATGGCATTCGAATTTGAATGCACCGGAAGCGCTAGAAACGTGGGTGCATTCATTTTTTTTTACCAACGTTCGCGGTGGCCATTGTGGCAACGAAAAATGCAATTTTGCAATTGTTTGCAAATTTGTGAGCTTGACTAGAAATTATAATACGTGCGTGGGTGCAGAAAGTCGTTATGGTATTTATTGGAGTTGGGGAAATTTTAAGCTGTTCGATAAAATAAATATAGTTTAATGTTGTGTAGTTGAAGTTTGTGTGGACGGAGTTATGTGTGAGCAGTACACTCATAAGGCCGTCCACACATGCTTGGAAAGGGAGGGCTATCCACGCGGGATGTTCGTTGAAAGAGCACATCTAAGTTGTCTAAATTGCTCATACAATACATTACACTGTGCGACAGTGATATTATACTTTTATGGGGACCTAGCACAACTTGTAGGTATAGTAAAACTAAGAAAAATGATACATAGAAGTGTACCAAAAAAAATCCTCAATATCGGATAATATCGTAAAAATGATGTCAAATTTGGAAAAATGGAAAAAAACAAAAAATTCCAAAAACTTACAACTACAGTCTCGTCAGTTTTCAATTTAAAAAAATTATGAGCACGCTTGTTTGTGTTCTTTCGAACTAAAAACAAAATAGAAATCGGATGGAAATTGGCGAAGTTAGGAGTGATTCTTCACATCAACCTACTGAAAAATGGATTTTTGGCCATAAAATGAGATTTTGGGGGTGTATTGGAAATTTCTCCTATACCAGTTTTTTTTAGTTTTTCTATACCTACAAGTTGTGATAGGTCTCCATAAAAGTATATTTAGTTTTTTTTTTGTTACACAGTGTTATTTTTCTCAAACTGGTGTCCAACGATTTTTTTTAAACATTTCTAGCATTTGTGGATGTTTTCCTATCAATTTTTACTTCCTGCGTCTAGCATAGAAGAGACCAATTCTCTTCTATACAAAAATAATTGATTTTTTGCAATAATACCGAAGGTAAGTATTAAAATATGTGCCACGAAAGAAATGCTTTAACAAGAAAAGAAAAATAAAAGCATTCCATCAACTGCCAAAAAATCACCAGACAAAGTGTAATATGGATGCTTCACTTGCCAAATCGATTAACTCCAGTTTTTGAATACTCGTACTAATTAATTTTAATATCAAAGCACTTGATTAGTGTAATAAAATAATAATTTTTGCGTAATAAAAGAATAATTCGCAGAATGAATTGGAATTAGAAATTTACTTTCACTTGCCAAATCGATTAACTCCCCTAATAATGAACAAATTGTAGTAATAATAACAACCAACCAAGCACTCCAAGCACATTCCATCTTACACTTTCTATATCTCGTCAGATCAAAGATGCGTTTGCAATAATACTCGTACAGTCTACATCATATTTTTGAATTTGTAATTTTAAAAGAATTTTAAAAAACATCATATAATATTTTGTAATTTCTCTCAACTTCTTGGTTTATGGAGTAATTGGTAATTGAAGTATACATACTCGTATATATGTGAGTTATATTAGATTGTCGCAGTTGCCCACTATGGGACACACTCAAGTTCATAGCCCATTGTGTTGCCGCGTGAGGAACTTGTCCTTAACTCTCCTAAAACCAATGTGAAGCGTTCAGAAACTTAAGAAGATCCCTGATTGCTAAGATCTTCTAACTAATTGGAAAATTTTCTATTTTAAATGAGAAATCTGCGTCTCGATAGAGCAGAGCATTTGCGCAGAAGTTGCAAAATCGTTTCTTCTTCTTTCTTATTTAAGCAGCTTTTGCAGAAGCCATGTGTCTGCATGTCCATCCTGTGTCTACCTATAAGCAGAGAATGTTAATGGAACATACCCTTCTACAAATATAAGCTTCTTATTTATATACTGGAGATCCACTATCATCACTGGTATTGGATCCGTCGGTGTAGAAAGCGTGCTGATATCCCGTTAATAGGTTCTCTGGACTTAACCATTGATCTCTATTTGGAATCAAAACTTCATACTTCCTACCGAAGCAAGCGACAGGCAATCGAGAACACCACTCCGACAACTGTTGGTATATCTGACAGTGGCCAGTGCTTTCCTCATTTCTCCATTTCTCATTTAACTTGAGCCTGTACCGCCTTCATCGTTTCCTTTCGAATTTGAAGATCTAGAGGATTCAAGTTCAGAATGGCATCACCAGATGTCGTACTCATGCCACCTATGATGTGCCTGTTTAGGGGTTTTATTCTGGAATTAGCCTTCTACCATACTACAGAGGCTTATGTAATAATGGGTCTAATCAGGGTGATGTACAACGAGTGTACTATCGCCGGTCTTAGACCCCATGTCTTGCCAAGGCCAGAATACTTTTAGTGTTCGAGAGACTTTCTGCTCGACGTGTTTCTTCTAGGTAAACTTACTATCTAGGATTACTCCTAAGTATTTAACCTCAGAAGACAGTTGCAGTATTACCCTTTTCAATGTGGTAGCAACAGGCATTCCATATTGCGTTTCCTAGTAGCCTAGTGCACTAAGGATCTTTTTGTAGGATTCACCGAAAGACCATGCAATACGCACCAATACTCAATCTTATTTAGAGTTACCTGCAATTTATTAGGACCTATAGGAAAGTTTTTCAAAAAACACACGTAAAATTCAGAAAAATGTTAATGTTTGAAGATTATTTCATGCAAATGTTGACCGCGACTGCGCTTCAAATGGTCCATCCGCTTAGTCCAATTTTGGTATACTCTTTCCAGTGTTTCGGCCGGTATCTCACATATAAATGCTTTAATATTGTCTTCCAATGCGTTAATTGAAGCAGACTTGTCTGAATAGATATGAGCTTTAACATAGCCCCACAAAAAATAATCTATAGGCGTTGTATCGCACGATCTGGGTAGCCAATTGACAGGTCCCGAATGTGAAATAAAATGTTCACCGAACTCGCCTCTCAACAACTCCATTGTTACGCGTGCTGTGTGGCACGTGGCACCGTCTTGCTGAAACCACATGTCATGCAAGTCAAGTTCTTGCATTTTGGGCAAAAAAAAGTTGGATATCATTTCACGGTAGCGCTCACGTTACGATTCACAGCATCTTTGAAGAAGTACGGTCCAATAATATCTCCAGCCCATAAACCGCACCAAACTGTGACCTTTTCTGGATATATTGGTAGCTCTTGCAATTCTTCTGGCTGATCTTCAGTCCAAAATCGACAATTCTGTTTATTTACGTACCCATTGATCCAAAAATGAGCTTCGTCGCTGAACACAATTTTTCGATAAAAAAGTGGATCTTCGGCCAACTTTCCAAGAGCCCATTCACCAAAAATTCTGCGTTGCGGCTTCAATTCTTGCACCAGCTGTATTTTGAAAGGTCTCACACGTAAATCCTTTTGCAAAATTTTCCACGTTGTTGAGTAACAGAGGCCCAATTTCTGCGAACGGCGACGAATCGATAATTGATGGTCATCATTAGCACTGGCCGATACAGCTGCGATATTTTCTTCAGTTCGCACTCTACGTAAGCGTGTTAGTGGTTTGATGTCCAATAATGTAAATTTGGTTCTGTGAGTCGATTAAACTGACCCTAAAATGGAAGACACGCGCGATAAACTCTCTTAACAGAACACGCATTTTTATAATAAAATTCAATGATTTGCAAGCGTTGTTCGTTTGTAAGACGATTCATGGTTAAATTATAGACCAAACTGAAGATGTTTGACAGTGGAACAAAACACGAAACGTGCGTCAGCTGTTTAAACCAACTGTTTAAAAAGATAATAGCTAAAAAGTCACCCATTAGCCACAAGTGATCGCACTGAGATTAATACGCACACATCGTCTGCGTAGGCTTGCATGTGTCCAATTTCCTGCAGATAATTAAGAAGAGAGTTCACAACAAAGCACCAAAGTAGGGGAGGGAGAGCACCGCCTTGTGGGCAACCTTCTTAACCTCAACATTGACTCCTTCATCGCTTTCTCTATCCATGGTAGGCAGTCTTTTGGATAGCATAGGGTGAATCCATCTGACAATGATTTTTTCTTCTTCCAACTTTTGATAGAAGAGCACATAGAGTCAAAAGTAGCATTGTCGAAAGCTCCTTCAATGTCCACAAACACACCAAGAGTGTACTCTCTTGTTTCCAGCCCTTTTTATTACGTTAACGATTATGCTAACGCACTCGTGCAAAGCCGATTCGCAAGATTTCCCACTTTGATAAGCAGACTGTCTGACTTTGAGGGGGCTTCGACTTAGAACCATAGTCCTAATGTGTTTCTCCACCATACGTTCCAGACCTTTAAGCATAAACGATGTCAAGCTTAAAGGTCTAAAACTTTTTGGTAAAACGTAGTTGTCCTTGCATGGCTTTGGGTCAGAGACAACTTCCTCCAAACTCTGCGATTGTGGAACATAAGCGTGCGCAAGACATGCCGTAAATATTCTTTTCAGAACCTTCATTAGTTGTTCTATGCTTCGCTTGAATATGATTGGGTAAATGCCAACGGGTCCTGGGGACTTAAAGTTTTCGAATGACGAGAAAGCGAACCTTATCGTTTCCTCGATAACTATCCTGGATGCAATGAACCAATCACGTCTGCTGGTAATTATATATGTATATTGACATGATCAGATTGATCGATAGAGCTTTGACCAACAACATTCCTGGAGCCAGTGCAATGTGTTGAACAGAGAACATTGTACACTTCTGATTTTGAGTCCGTATAAGTACCATCCGGTTTGAGCAGTGAGTCCAGCCTAGCCGTCCGGGATCTTTGGAGGGCCTTGCAACACCTCGCTGAACTCTTCCGTTCCTCCAGTTCACTGCAGAAGGTTCTATAAGAGTCCAATTTAGATGATCTAATTTTCTTTTGTCTGCCTACTCATCAGTCAACTTAGTGCCCATTGTCAATTCTCCTCGATGTTGCATTGACCTTTTGGGTGGAATGACTTAGCCGTCGCGTTAAGAAATGTGCGGCATTTCATGGCTACTTTAGTGGTTGTCGACTGATTTGTGAGGGATTTTATAGCCGACGGCTATCAGTGACATGACATCAATGTAGACATTATAGCAAGGTACCAGTATCACGGCTTTTATTATTTCCATCAATGCAGCCTCAAACACACTGCAGTACTCAGGACCGGAAGCTGAAGTGTGATATTTAGTACGAATTAAAATTTAAAAAACACATTGATAATTATAGGGTCCGGCACTCGAAGTGTAACCAATTAGAAAGGCCCATAAATTTAGTTCGGAAAATTACTTTTATTCAATTCAAAGTAAAAAATGTGTGAAAATAATACAAAACCTATAAACCTAAAAACCGATATGTACACCTGTTGCCTTCATAATGGCCTTGAGACGGTCCAGAAACGAATCGCAAGCTGCCCGAATGTGACTTGCTGGTATTTTGGGCCACTCGCGGACAATGGCTTTTTTCAGCGCCTCGAGACTGGTTAATCTTTTAGTTCGGACCTTGTTCTCCAAAATGGACCAAAGAGAAGAGTCCATCGGATTCGCATCTGAATTGAATTTGTGAGCCAATGTGTGGGCGTTATGAAGTTCGGAACGTTGTTTTTTAGCCATTCTTGGTTCACTCGAGCTTTGTGAAACGGTGCCGAGTCTTGTTGAAACGTTCGGGGTCTGCCACCGAAATCTTTGTCTGCCCACGACTTCAAAGCGACCTCCAGAATACTTTCACGATAATATTTCGCATTTACCTTGACGCCAGACTCGACGAAAACGGTTGGAGAGCGCCCATCTGCGGTTTAGCGCGCCAAACCATTACCTGTGGCGGGTGGCCCGGAAGTTTAAGAATTGCTCAATTTCAATTTTCTTCAGAAAACACAATGTTCGGAAATTGACCGCTTTCGGCAAAGGGAAACAACTTCTTCACTCTCTCCAGTCTGACTTGTTGCTGCTTTGGTGTGAGATCATGCGCCTTTTAGATCTTGTAAGGCTTGATTTGAAGATCATGTTTCAGTATGCGGCGGATGCTACGGTCAGATATTTTCAGTTCTTTCGCCATTTGATTGGCACTTCGTCGGGGATTTCGCTCAAGTCGCTTCTTCACGTTTTGAACCATCCCACGTGACGTTGCAGTCTTTCGATGACCACCTCCATGACGTTTCGCGATGCTACCAGTATCATTGTAACGAGTAATGGTGCGATAAACAAAAACTATTAATCCAAACTTTGTACAAGGTTTATAAGAATTCGTCAAATTTAAATCGAAATTTCAGACTGAAAAAAAAAAATGTCGCACATTCGTTATATGGAGACAATTTCCAACGTCAAGGAAAAAAGTTATAAAAAGTCAACGAAAATTTTAAGTCATTATTAGTTCTATATAAGGATATAAAACAGCTCACTTTTTTCTAAAAAAATTGAATATAAAGCGTGAAATTTTGTTGGAGATTGGATGAATGTTTAAAAATTTCACAGTACGTTTACAATTTTTATTTATGTGGTTTCCTGCTTGCTGTTATTAATAAAGGGTGATCAGATTAGAGGTACTTTTTCCGATAGGGGTTTCTTTGACAGATCACGCTTGACTACGGTCCCACTAAGTACATAATTTTTTTAAGTATTCATTGACATTTCGTCTTGGAAAGACTTATGCCGCAACAACGTTTACAAATAGTACAGTCGTATTACGAAATTCGATGCTCTGTGAGAAATATTCATCGCGCGCCCAAGCCAACTTATATGTAGCTGTCGATGGATGTCGGCTTACCGTACTTGAGCTGAAGAGCAACCCAAGGCCATTCAAGAATAGCCATTAAATCCATTGAAAACAACTGTGTGACCTATGGCCCATATTTCTTCAAAGACGAGGCTGGCGCCAATGTAACAGTGAATGGTGAACGCTATCGCGCCATGATAAACGACTTTGTGATGCTGGAAAGCCTGTGATCTCCACAACATTTGGTTCCAACAAGCCAACAGACGCCGCTACTTGCCATACAGACCATGAAATAATTGAATTGCTACGTCGTCGTTTCGGTGTCCAATTTATCTCTCGTCTCGAATCAGAGGATTCACCACCAAGATCGTGTAATATCACACCTTTGGATTTTATTTGTTCGAGGTTGTAAAGTCTAAATGTTTTGTGGGAAAACCAGCTTCGACGCAGTTGCGGCTAACATTTGAAAGGGATTATCTTTAAAAAATAAATGTCATGAATAAAGACTGCCCAATCAACTTCAATTTTCATTGTTTTATTTCAATTTCAAATCCGATAACTCTAAATTGATCACCCTTTACAATATTGTTTTCCAGAAATATGTTTCTCCGGCTTAGAGAAAATAATTTCTGTATACCGACTGATAAAAACCATGTTCAAAAAATTTCGTTCTGTTGTTTAGTGCAGAAGACTGGCCAATTCTTAAGACGAAATTTAGAAACTTTTTCGATAGGTGGCACAGCAAAAGTATCTATGGCTATCATTTTAATGCACCAAATGTTTCATACATTAAAATATTCCATACAGACTCTGGTGCCTATGAGCTGAGTAGAGCGAGTAAGCTTTATTAATTCTGAGCGGGTAAAATGACTGACGCCTTTTATTCCGCTCGGTAAAAATTGAATGGAGGTGTGGTGAATTTACCTACATTACTTGTTTTCATAAATCTTTGACATTTTATTTATTTAAAATAATTCTATTAGCAGCTTATTTACCCACAAAGATTCATTTGGAGCAAACATTTTAATTCTTCCTGGAACCCAACATGCCAAACAAGCTTCAGCGCTGAATCAACATATTTTTTACTTGATTTTTATTTTTATTTGTTATTTACGTTTGTTTTTTACATCAGCTTATTGCTTCTTTAATAGTGATGCCAGCAAATACATATATAAAGATGAACTTGGGTCACAACGCACAGAAGTGCATTTTACTGTATCGTACTACCCCAGCCTAAATTTTGAACTATACAAGTGGCTTAATTAGCGGTATTTTGTAAAAAGCGCGCATATTTAAATGAATCAGCGTCATTTAAAATGTATAAGTATACCTATATAAATCCGTGTTGTATGTATGTGTGCCCCAAAAGCAAGTAACAGGTGGCGCTAAAGTAATCCTCCTATCAGAAAATGCTATAAATTTTGCGATTGGCCCCTAATGTCAGTTCTGTTTTGACATTTGTATAGTAAACACATGCGAAATACACGTTAATAAACAATGTTACGCTACACTGCTCCAGAACGCGGAATATTGCTGACTATTTATTTGCCCAAAAATCGGTCGGTGACTTTGGCACAACGTGAATTTCGTCGCAGATTTCTTCGCCGTCCAACGCCTACTGGTGAAACACTGCGACGTTTAGCCGCTCGCCTCGAAGAGACTGGCACAACACGAGCTGCTGCCAGGCGTGGCAGACTCCGGAGTAGCCGTTCTGCAAAGAATATTGCTGCTGTAGCCGAGGATGTCATGGAAGCGCCGTCCACACCGACCAGACGACGTGCCACGAAAATGGGCATCAGTCGACGGTCTTTACAGCGAATTTTGGTACAAGATTTAAGATGTTTCCGTACAAAGTCCAGACGGTGCATCAGCTGTTAGCTGCTGACCGCCAATCGCGTCTAACAAACGCTCAAGCCATCCTTAATCACCACCAAGAGGAAGATGATTTTTCATCAAAAATAATCATGAGTGATGAGGCCCATTTCCATCTTAGCGGGTACGTAAATAAGCAAAATTTACGCTTCTGGGGCACTGAAAATCCGCGTGTTACCCACGAGTAGCCATTACACCCGCTCAAAGTCACTGTATGGTGTGCTGTTTTCGCTGGAGGAGTCATCGGACTTTTTTTCCTCGAAGACGTCACGGGCCAAACGGTTACTGTGAATGGTGAGCGCTACAGAGCAATGATCAACGAGTTCTTTTTGCCGCAACTTGATGAATTGGGATTGGAAAACATGTGGTTCCAATAGGACGATGCAACGGCACACACTGCACGTGCCACAACCGATATGCTGAAAGATGCATTTCCCGGGCGCCTAATCTCCCGTTTTGGCGATTTGCACTGGCCAGCAAGATCGCCTGATTTGACCGCTCCAGACTTCTTTTTGTGGAGCTTTTTGAAGTCGCGGGCTTATGTCAACAATCCTCAGACTCTTGCAGCTCTTAAAGACAATATCCGTCAAGAATGTGAGGACCTATCGCCGGAAGTTTTGGCCAAAGTGATGGAAAACGCCATAAAAAGGGCTCAAATGGCAATCAACTGTGACGGCGGCCATTTACATGACAACATATTCTCGACTTGATGTAAAAAAAAAACTAAACGACCAAATAAAAATAATCCACAAGAAGAATCAAAGTTTTTCATTTTTGTTTTAAATTACAGCCGAAAAACATCGCAAGGTTACTTTTGCGCCACCTTGTATTTACTTTCGCTGGGGACAGTTATGACAATAACAATTAATAAGTAAGCAGAAAAATGTATTAAAAAACTTGGAAAGTGATTATTTCCACAAGCGCTCATTGGTGTCATTATTCGGAGATTCTTCCTTAAGAAACCACAAATTAAGCGCCAAAAAGTTACATTGAGTTGCTAATTTTGTCAATAGGACAAAAATGTCATCAAGAAGCGTAAAATTACACAGCTTCTCAGCAGCAATACCTTATAATCCTTGTGGGAGGTTTCTTTATTTTCATTTAAAAACATGCATATATAATTAGGGTTGTTTTTCGTTACTAATTTCTTTTTTAGTCAATTAAGCTTCAAACTTGCCATACAAAAGCCCAATTTAAGTATTGGGAGATAGGAATCTCCGCACAATTTTTTTCTATTCAGCAAATTTCCTTTGCTTTTCGCGCATTTTATGGCAACCCTTCTATCGCGCGTCGAACGCTTTTCTCACTCGCTACTAAATGTTTTTTAAAGACCGCGTGTCAATTACAGCCAAATACACATACATACAAACGTAATTCCAATTTACGTTGCACCATTACCATAGCTTATTTGATTTCGGTTTTTCGGTTGCGAACCGCGACCCTCACTCTGTCGCCTGCTGCTGGGCGTTTGCCACTTGCTTATCTGTCAAGGAACACACGTCATATCTTACGCTTTTAATAACCAGCATTTGCAAACTCTCCTCTCCTAGCACATTTTACTATTTAAAGTTTAACTCTCTGCCAATACGAAAAATCTACTCACCCTCCGTTTATTTTTAATCCAACACTTTTGCCAAAATTTTTCTCATTCTTGCCGCTGTTTTTCTACTTTTCTAGTGAATATTTTGCTGAACAAAAAGAAAAGAAATACAAGTAAGTACAAGCTTAGACAATTGCATTTAAATATTTTGCATTTGTTTCTATTCAAGTATTCCATAATCCGTTCTTTCCTCAACTACACCACCAGGCTTGTGTAAACGGATACTCAAAGTATCACCGCCTGCTCCTTTTCATATTTTAGTGCTTATTTCCTTGAGTACCAACCAGTCTTTCTTAATACCCATACAAACACAAATAAACTCTAACTTCCATACGACACCGAGATCTGGTTTAAAACGTGGCAGAATGAAGACGTTACACATTTCAACACCCGCAGTAATGGTGGTAATTTCTGCTAGGAAAGGGAGGCTCTAAATATTTGGCAGGAATCTACTGCCTGTGTGTTATGATTATTGTTTCTCGTATGACTTTGTGGCAGAATATATGCATGAATGTACATATGCATGTATGCACACACACATATACGTATTGCATGCGCGTTAAGTTTATTTCCACATAGTTGGATGTGTGTTGATGATTTTGCGATTGTGCCAGTCTGCCTGTGTGTGGTTTTATGTCAGCCATTGTAAGGAATATAAAAGACCCATTTAATTTTACTATTATGCCATTTTTGTTACTTTGTCTGGTGTTGCACCGTTTTTGTTATCGCATAATACTCATAAAAGGGAATAAGAAGTAAAGAAGAAGAACCAAGAATTTAGACAGTGCATTGCGTCTGTTATTTTTTGTTTTTGTTTTCTTCCTGAAATATTTATGTACATGTATTCATATGTATTTGAACGAATTCATAGTTTCCAAATGACGCCTATTTGATGCCAATACATTCATATATAAGCACATACAGTGGGGAGCAAAACTGAGTACATGTTCGAAGACTTTGTACAAAAATGCCCACAGAATGAAAACGATCAAAGCAAATGAAACAATTTTTTTTTTAATTTTGCTGTATCAATTCAGAATACATTTCCGTGAAAGAGAAATAAAAAATCAAAAGAATGATGAAAAAGAAAATGAAAAACAAAAACAACTCGCATGTACTCAGTTTAGCACATTTCTATTTTTAGCTACATATAATACGTTATCGCCGCATGCATCTTGATTTACAGTTATCAAGTAGCAAAATCAAAAGAAAGAAATATGTAATTTATTTTATTTTAGTCTTTCGGTGAGATCAGTGCATTAATATTTAAAGTGTTCCTAAAATTTAACAAAAATGAAAAAAATTCCTTTTGACGTTGAGAATAGTATCAAGTGCCTAACAGAACAAGGCTCTTCGTCTCGAAAAATTGCAAAGGCTTTAAATATTAGTCAGTCGGTGGTAATTAGAGTGCAGAAAAGGTGTGGAGTTGCCTCTAAAAAAATTCTGGTGGACGCCCACGACTTTTAAAAGATGGTGACGCAAGGCTCTTAGTCACAAACTTGAAGAGAGACCCTCAGCTAACACCAAAAGATGCTGCGGCTACTATTGGCAAAAATGTTAGTCGATGGACAACAAGGAGAGCCCTTCAAAAAATCGGATACGTGGCTGAGATCAAAAAGACAAAACCGGCATTATCTAAAAAAAATGTTCAGGCTCGTTTAAAATTTACCAAAAAACACCGAGACTGGACCATAGATGACTGGAAAAAAGTTATTTGGTCAGATGAGTCAAAATTTAACCGCTACCAGTCCGACGGGAAGCAATATTGCTGGAAGCGTCCAGGCGAATCATTGCAAAGACGCCATATAAAGGAAATCGTCAAGCACGGAGGCGGCAATGTTATGGCGTGGGGTTGCTTTACGTGGTGGAAGCTTGGTCCCTTAGTAAAAAAGATGGCATAATGAAAAAGGAGGATTACCTGAGTATTCTTCAAACCCATCTTACCAGCTTTGTGAACGTATGCGCATATCAGTCAGCTGAACTTACATTTCAGCAGGACGGAGACCCCAAGCATACAGCAAAGGTGGTTAAGGAATGGCTTTCGACTCAAAGTTTTAAGTTGATGGAGTGGCCCCCACAAAGTCCCGACCTCAATCCGATTGAGAAAGTGCAATACTGAGTACATACGAGTACCATTAATTTTTTATTTTTGGACGGTTTATGGAATATTCTTTTTTTTTGTTTAGTTATGAAATTTTGTAAATTATTTGTTATTGAACAAAGAAAAAAAAATTGTTTCATTTGCTTTGATCGTTTTCATTCTGTGGGCATTTTTGTGCAAAGTCTTCGAACATGTACTCAGTTTTGCTCCCCACTGTATGTAGTATGTAAGTAAAAAGTGCAGTGGGGACTAAAAAAGATGGGGAGATGTCCACGAAAAACTATCAGCTTATCAATAGTGAGCTATTTTGCCATGATTGCTAGGTGGAGAATAGGGCCTCGATCACCAAGTCCTAGATCACTAAAATTAAATCAGTGTTACTCTGTCACTAATAATTTGTCTCACAGACTACAAATTTAAAACAAGTATATTTTTATATTTCCCATCTCGAGTTTAAACTTTAAAGCAATGGATTGGACTTGAGGTTAGATTTGTATTCAACTGTAGAAAGTTTCCAAAAGATTTGCTACAAATTGCAGAGTAATAGTTAACGTTTTGAACATGTATTTTAACTTGAATTTCTAATAGGGGGATATGAGGGATAGTGACACATCAGGAACTGTGAAACACATATGTACATGTTTTTATAAATTTTGGAAAGTTTGATTCATGACAGCTGTTATCTTGCATTGGACCAATAATATTTCCATACCAATTTCCATTAGCAACCGATGAGTGAATACATATGTATATTAAGAACCCTATAAGATGCATGCAATAATCACTACAACAATTTTATTCAATTAATTATTTTCCGTTCTCGGTTTTAACAAAATCAGCTCAAGTAAATATTTATGATTACAATTATTGTGTAACACTGATTTGTAACTATCAAAAAGAGTTTTGCATTAAGATTCAATAATTGAGTCATATGTGGGTATTTTTACTGCTGCAGTATTTGCTGGTCAGTAGAAATTGTCGATGGATTCGCGAACTGCGGATCAGCGGTTAACCTACAGAGACTAGAGCCAATAATCGGAATCAGTTCTGCAGGAATCATAAATGGGATCAGCGATTACGTATGTAATTTACACAAAGAGCGGTGATCCTGTCTAGAACGCTGCAGAGCTGCAAGGTGTTTTGTGATGTGCCCGAACAGAAAACTGTAGAACTTTCTTCTACAACTTGGAAGAAAACCCGTTCAGTTGATGGTCGTTATTATTAGAGGACACAACCCATGGGGTCAGCATATGACCATCATTGGAATCATTGAGGAACCGATTTGCTTGTCGTACATAGAGGGGGCGGACAGCAATTAGCATTTTCTCTTTGGGCTCCGATGTCATGAGAATGAGTAATATTCGCTCTCTGAAACTGAAGGATATTTTAAGATTTGCCAAAAAAATTTGGAAAATTCTCACAGGACTAGCTATTTCTGTCTCTGTCTCTATTCTGTCTAACTAAGTATATCTTTTTGTTACTTCACCCTTTTCCTCCTTGACTATCTACGCTTTTATTTTCCAGAGCTTTGAATACAATGGGCTTTTCAGGCTGAGTGTTTTAGGAGTTACCAATCTCTCGGTACTTCTTGGCTCGCCTATTTCAAATTTCAATTTCATAATTTCTAGAATTGGTGTTTTTGGATGTTTCTTTAAAAGCGTGTAAAAGAAAAATGAAAAAACAGTTATTATTTTTTGATCCATTGTTAAACATAAAAACTTTTTTTTCCTATAAGAGGTTCGTACAAAAAGTTGCCAGCTTTCAAAAAATGCAATGCGTGAGTACACTTTACTCCTGAACATAGCGAAACGATTTCAGAGGTGTGGGTCAGGACGAGAGTTTGGTTGTTTGTACAGAGCCCGCCATCTATCGTTACGGATTTGAACTAGGTATTATTTGAAGAATGGTAACACTTAGCTGTCATCTGATTTGACAGAAAATTAGTTTTATTCTTCCGCTGAACGAAAATGGTTCTGTATACGCTCAAAGAACGCTGGGAAATATTGCGACATTACTTTGAAAATCATGGTAATGTTGCAGAATGTGTACGAAAATTACGTACGGCAATGGGAAGAAGAAAAGCACCGAATGAAGCGTATGTGCGTTACTTGCTTTGACGCCGTTGGATTATTATCTTTGTGGTGCCGTCAAAGACCAGTGTTATGCCAACAAACCAGCAACAATTGATGCACTGAAGACCAACCTACGCGATGTCATAGCTGAAATACAGCCGCATACAATCGAAAATGTGTTGAAAAATTGGACCGATCGTATGGGATGGTGCATGGCTAGCCGAAGCAGCCATATGAATGAAGTTGTGTTC
Organism: Anastrepha obliqua; assembly: GCF_027943255.1. NCBI lineage: Eukaryota > Metazoa > Arthropoda > Insecta > Diptera > Tephritidae > Anastrepha > Anastrepha obliqua. The sequence continues at coordinate 126,101,506 of NC_072894.1, forward strand.
CATCATTAACCGGAAGGATTGTACTTCAAAATAAAAAAAAACAGTTTGGAAAAATATTGAGTAGTTTCTTTTTTATAGCATTTTTAATTCCGTAAAGTTATATGGCGGACCCTATATTTACATGTGTGGAATGAGCTGGCTGAATTCTGTTGGCTAGTACCCGGTGACGTGGCACCCGAAGTTACCTGCTCCATTTCGTTTTTCACCATATCTGAAGACCAAACCAGGAAATCTATCATCCTTGACTAAACCTGGTAGGCCTTGCCTGAATACCATTTGGTTTCTTCCATCTTCCACCATTCTTACGGTGTTCAGCAACCACATCGACACAATAATTTTCTTGAACAATTTCATTTTTTGCCATTAATATATATATGTAAAATAAGTTTTTCTATTACATATTCTATTTTGTTTCATTCTGTTTCAGTTTATTTTTTTAAATTTCCGATAAAAATTAGGGAAGAAAAAGGTTTTTCTTAAGGGAATTGAGACTGAATTACTTACAAATGACGTAATGCGTACTCAAAATTTTGTAAAGTAATTGAGGATTGAATTACGAAAGAGGGAGCGAATTACAAAAATTTTCGCTTGGAGAGCAGTGGGATTCTGTGGCGAGCAGAGAAGTAGTGAATCGAAAGCGGCAAATATGCTTATTATTATTGGTTTTCTAATTTTGGAAACAACTTAACATTTTTTTGAAACGTATTGAACCAGTAGAGGAATTAAAATTTAGTGCATTTTTTTACAACGGACAGAACCGAATATCATGCAGGGATGAAATTAGTTGATTTGGAAAGTTTATCAGCACTAGAAAGTCATTAACCCTTTTGCATCACTGCTCGAAATGCGCGATGTACTCAGAATACCTTGCGTCGGCAAGACTTTTACTGTTTGTTTTAATATGTCAATAATTTACGAATGTTACAGGATTAGTAAAACTATTTATATATTTCCCTCAAACTTTAGCTTTAACAAAAAAAAATTTATTGCGGAATATTCCGTTCATGGTGATAAGAGAGATTTTTTGTTCAAGCGTACTATTTCGCTCTTGCTGATAAGAGGGATTTTTCGCGGATTATTCCGTCGAATGATGCAAAAGGGTTGAACAGTGATGAAAGTATTAATGGAATCTGTTCCTTTAGTGCCAACTGTGCATCGATGAGAATTTAAACGTGTGATCATTGGAATAAGTTGATTGAAATTGAAGCTGATTACATTGAACAAAAAACTATTTGTTTTTTAAACTCGCATTCCTTCATTATCCTATCTTATTTTTCCACCAACTTGTATCATATTTAAGTATATGAGCATATGATTTTTCTTGCATTAAACAATAGGATGTAAGCACATAATGAAATTACGAAAAGCCATTCTATTATTAATATACATATTTACTATTACCCCCTACTTACTTGTGGCATTCTAATGCTTGAAATATTGTTGTTGGTCAAGCGCCGCCACCTTGTCCAGATGCACCTTGATAAGTGTGATATTCAGTTTAAAAAAATTTCCGGTTGGTGGTGCACAACTTTCAAGTACGAAGGTGCCTTTTATATGTCGGGATTAGAGAACAAAAACAAATTTTAATCATCGAAAATCACTTTATAGTTTTTCAAAATATTCTCCATCCATCTATACACTTTTGCATGCGTTTGAATTGTCGAAGCACTTTTGTCACTCTGAGTGAGGTACCTCCAAAACATGCATTCTGAATGCCGCAACCGCTTCTTCAGGTGTCGAAAAACGTTGACCTCTCAGTTTGTTTTTACGTACGGGAATAAAAAGAAGTCATTCGGTGCCAAGTCAGGACTATACGGCGGATGACCCATTAATTCGATGTTTTGGGTGCTCAAAAATGCAGTTGTTTGAGCCGATGTGTGAGAGCTCGCATTGTCCTGGTGAAGAGTGATCCGTCTTTGGCGATTGGTTTTCCTAATTTCTTGGAAGACAACTGGCAAACAAATGGTTGTGTACTACTCAGAATTTACTGTTCTGCGTTGTTCTAGTTGTCCGGTTGCGACATGTCCAGTTTTTCCGAAAAAACAAGTGACCATTTGCTTGGAAGTGCTTCGTGCACGAACAACTTTTGTTGGATTTGGCTCATCTTGAAACACCCATACAGTCGACTGCTGTTTACTTTCGGGCTCATACGCGTAAATCCATGATTCATCACCTGTCACGATGTCATAGACGTGTTTCGAAGCCCGGCGATCGTATTTTTAGAGCATTTCCTTCGACCAATCGACACGAGCCTTTTTTTGAGCGATTGACAAATTGTGTGGGATCCAACGCGAACAAATTTTTTTGACAGTCAAAAGTTTATGCAATATTGATTGTATTCTGGTCCCATTAACGCCTGAGATAGTCTCAATCTCACGATAGGTCACATGACGATCTTGCAATATCAGTTCGCGCACAGCATCAATGGTTTTCGGAACAACAACTGATTTTGGACGACCTTCACGAAATTCGTCTTGGAGTGAACTACGACCACGATTGAATTCACTATACCATCGATAAACACTGGTCCTTGATGGAGCTTCATCGCCAAAAAATGAATTAAGTTCATCCATGCAATGTTGCTGAGTTAGTCCACGTCGAAAGTTGTAAAAAATAATCGCACGAAAATGTTCACGATTTAATTCCATTTTTGGACCGAGATGAATCTTTTAAGTTTCTGTAAACAACACAAATAGCGCTGGTATTTCAAAACGTTCTGAGTACGTAAAAGCCAAAAAATGTCAAACTTTGCGATACAGCTGTCAGTTGTCAGATTGCAACACCAGGGTTGCCAAATCCCGAAATATAGAAGGCACCCCTCGTATTCTCACTCGTAAAGTCAATAAAAGACATATAATTGCACACAACCTTAACCAAATCTAAAGTTTTCCAGTGATATTTTCATTCACGTTTTATACTTTGCTTGCTAGGACAAGTTTACGAATATTATAATAGACCAGGGGTCGGCAGCCTTTTGAGTCGGATTTATAGTTTACCAAATTTTAAAGTTTTTTGTTCTTGCCAACTCGCATAAAGAAAACTATTTATTCATCTGGAAGTAGTGTTTTCCACAGTAAATTCGATAATATATACTTATATATGGCATTATTAGCTAATTACTTATTATTTAAAAAAAAAATTAAACATTTACTTGCACTTCAATAACAACCAATCGAGCGAACAAATTCAATGGAAGTATTGGCTTTGTATGGTTTTAGAAAGTTAGCATAAATTTGGTTCATAACTGATTGTTTTAAGTTTCAAAGACAACTCTAAATTTCCATTTATTAGTTGGCTTCTTACTTTGCTGTGAATTATATTCATGCAAGGGAACGCTTGTTCGCACAAATATGCCCATCCGAATATAGTCAGCAATCCAAATGCTAACTTCTTCACCTCACTGTAGCAATCTGGAAAACTATTTCCTGCGTCGAATATAGATAAGCGCCTCAACTCGCGGCATTTCTTTTAAAGCTGTCCACTTTTGTTGCGTTACAGTTAGATTTTCAACTCTGTAAATTTTTCACTCCACAAAACTTTACTTTTTAAATCGCATTTCTAGAAATTAATTCCAAATGGCTCAATGTGGACTTCGTTGCTATTAGTGTTGAGAGGATTTACTATGAATGCTGGAGGGTCTTGTTGGTTTTGAATTGTACAAATCTGTCAGCAAATTCATCTGTAATTGTTTTTAAAACTTCGTGTCTAGTTTTATAGCGAAATTGCTTTAGAAATTGAAAATGAAGTAATGAAGTAATTAACCATTCTGCATATCTTGTGTAAAAAGAATTAGTTTTTCTTCAAAACAAACCTATTCTTCTACCAAAACATAGGCTGGGATTTTTAGTGGAACGTCCCATAGAATTATTTTGAAACTGTATACATGCGTATGTCTATGTACATATAGCTATGCCCATTGTGTATAAGTACTTTGTGTGTTGACGCAATACTTACTTTTTGTAATTTGTTGAGTGACCATAATGCGTAACGACAAACAAAGAAAGCGAAGCCCAACACAACCACCCAAGCAATGCTTTCGGCAAATCTGCCAAAATGTGGATACTGCCAACAATGTCGAAGCCAACACTTATCGTACAAATGGTGATGGGATATCTACCAATGAAGTCACGGTGGGCGGTATCAGTGTAGAGTACAAACAATGGCGTCTTTGTGGTGGCCAATTTATCTGGAGATTAAGTGGATGTTTGAATAAATTTGAGAACACTTAACCACACAGAAATATATAGGTACGTAGGAACCCGAATGAAAGATTCACTCGTTCGACTACAAATTATAGGAGGGTTCTAAAGTTTAACACCTGTATAGTGATCGTACAAAGAATCTTTATCGCACGAGTAATATTTGTGTTGTTTGAATGCACTTGAAACATTCAGCTTGACCAAAAAATACAAATAATTAAAATATAATATAAATATTTTAGTTCCATGATTTTCCATTACTCTCGATGTTGATTTAAGCAAGGGATTTGTCAATATCGAACTCGACTCGTGTCGACTATTGGTAATAAACTCTCTAACTGCCAAGTTTTGCTGATCTTTCGAATTTTAGCTTGGCCCCTTATAATCGATTATTGGGTCAGAAAAAATCATTGTTTTAAACTGGTTTTATTCTCATTCAAGGTAAAACGTACAATTTTGAATAGTACCCCATCATTCGTTAGCCAGATATGTTAAAAAAAATAAGGGATACACATCTGAGAATATACCCTATGTTCAAAACGTACCGGGCTGACCGAGAAGACTGATTTCTTCGATTGCCAAGGCGTAGTGCACCATGAGTACCTTCCATCAGGCCAATAAAGAGTATTATTTATTCGTTTTGAAGCGTTTGAGAGATGCTGTACGTCGCAAACGGCCAGAAATTTGGGCAAACAATTCTTGGATTTTGCATGATGATAACGCGCCATCGCATCGTGCCCAAATTGTGCAACAATAGATTATTTCACCGAACACCAAGTAAATACTATCGGACAAGCACCGTATTCACCTGATATGGCCCTGTGTGACTTCGTTTTGTTTCCCAAGTTGAAGTTACCACTTCGTTCAAGGAGATTTGAGTCGATAGAGGAGATCAAAGAGAATGCGACAAAGGAGCTGAAGGCCATCCCTTTGTCGGCCTACCAGGGGTGCATGCAGAACAGAAGCAAAAAAAGTCTCCCTGCATGAACGCGATCTAATAAAAAGCACTTGAAAGAGAGTTGGCAGCATTGAAAATAATGAATTATACCTTCTACTCAAATATGAACGAGAGGGTATCAATAAAACGGTCCGCGGATGACATATGGCAAAAATAAATTTTTTATTTTTTGGTAGGACTGTTATAAGCTTACATGGCAAATTTCAGCGTGATATGTTATATTACATAGTTTGTTTTGTGTGCTACTGTAAACAAGTCAAGCTCGAGTGTGTTCTTCGAATTCTCTTTTATGACTTCAATTGTCTCAAAATGTTTTCCACGGAGCGGCAACTTGAGCTTGGGAAACAGGAAAAAGTCACATGGAGCCATATCAGGCGAATACGGTGCTTGCGGAACGATATTAACATTATTTTTGTTCAAATAATCGCGAACAAGACGTGATGTGTGAGCTGGTGCATTATCGTGATGCAAGAACCATGACTTGTTGTCCCACAATTCCTTCCTTTTAAGACGAATGTTCTCGCGCAAACGCTTTAAAACGTCTAAATAATATTTAGCGTTAACCGATTTTGCGATTTGTGCGATTTTCAAGTACAATTTCCTTTACTTTTCCGATGTTTTCGTCGTTTACTGATGTTGCTGGACGACGTTCATGAGGCAAGTTTTCAACCGATGTACGGCCCTCTTTGACCGATTTGTACCACGGGAAAATACATGCACGCGATAGAGCAGAGTCCCCATAGGTTGTCTGCAACATTTTTAAGGCGCCTGAAGCCGAAATTTTGTTGGAATAACAAAATTTCAAACAAATTCTTTGTTCAACTTGAATTTCCATCGTTAAATTCGAAGAACACACTCGAGCTTGACTTGTTTACAGTAGTACAGAAAACAAACTATGTGACATATGACGCTGAAATTTGCCATGTAAACTTATAACAGTCCTACCAAAAAATAAAAAATTTATTTTTGCCATATGTCATCCGCGGACCGTTTTATTGATACCATCTCGTTCATATTTGAGTAGAAGATACCAGTTATGCGGTATAACCATGATGAAAAGAATTTATAAGGTGTGCCCCGTAACAGACCGTTATTCCAAGGATGATAGACTTTAACTATGGTACGAGTAAAAAAAAAAATTGTGAGGCGAACTTCGGCTGCCATGTCACTTGTGAGATTCAGCTGAATTCTTCACGACCATTTCACGTGTATTTACACACTCGTCCAATCGGTCGCTGTTCAGACGGCAACGAAATGTCATTGGTTGATTTTTTTTCGTATATCTTAGTGAAGGTATATTTTGTTAAACCCTCATCGGTTGATTTTGCCAAATTCGCTCACAGCTCACATTGAAATAAGCCTGATGGCCTCTGTTCTGACATCTAATAGCGGAATAGTTATGTGGTTAGACCTTTAATTATAAACGTTGAGGTATAAACAGATTCTAATATCTGAGCAAACTTCGTCGAATGAAAGTTGACTGTCAAAATTAAATTAACAATTTACTCCGGAATTAGATTGCACTCAACTACAGAAGTTCGTCTGATGGCATCACTCCGTCCGGCGAAGTTCGCTCAGCGAATTTAAGAAACTTTATTTTCAAGAAATAATGAACGGCAGTTTTGAACGAACTGTTATGAATGAATTTGAAAAGGTCGAGCCAAGGAGCACCAGGAGATTTGGTGACTCCTAAAACACTCAGGCTAAAGAGCCCATTGTATTTAAAGCTCTGGAAAGGGGGTAGATAGTCAAGGAGGAAGGGAGAAAAGTATCAGAGAAGGATATAGGAAAGAATAGAGACAGAGATAGAGATAGTTAGTCCTGTGAGAATTTTGCAGATTCTTTGGCAAATCTGTAAATATCCTCCAGTTTTAGAGAACGAATATTACTCATTCTCATGACGTCGGAACTCAATACTCGTAGCCTTGCTCTAGCAAAGGCAGGACACTCACAGCGAACTGTTAAGCTGAAAGCAAATACTGACTTTAATTAACCTTCTTACAAGCCTTCAATCTCAAAACTGAAATAGCAACCCTCGTATATATATAGAGTAGAGCTACAAAAACACTTGTGCTGAATGTCTGATGGCAGTTACTGGTGAAGCACGCTTAGTAGGGATTGTCAGAAGCAAAGAAGGTTTGGTGGAGGAGTAACAAAGGAGCCTACAAAGTCAAAAATACTGGGTGTAGTAAAATTTGTTTGAACATTGCGGTGACGACGTGTGAAGTTCATGAAGCATTGCCTCCAAATTGTAACAATTCCGTGAGGCAAAGACTGAGATCGCCATTATATCCTTCCGAAAAAAACTCAAGGAGCTACAATTTCATGTTGGAGATTGAAACCAGATTAAAAATTTAATAGCGGGTAATATTGGTTGATAAGAAACTAACTTTCATGCCAATATAAAGGCCTCTTCATTCCTATTTAAAAACTTTTGCTTGGCGAGACTTCACGGAAGACAGTCTTTTGTCTAATACGACCCGTTAAATTCAAAAATGCAAACAGTATAGGCGAATTATGCTGCATGTAAAAAAAAAAATGGCACGTTATGTATAGCTTGGTAATGGTTATGGAAAAGAGATTAAGCCTAACCGACTTGGGTAAGATCCTAGGCTATAATATAAGGGGTGGTTAAATTTCAAGGGCCGATGTTGAATGTGAACCACACCAAACCGTTGGACTTCTTTGAAAGAAAGAAAAGGTGTACGTCGATAAGCCAGCAACAATTCAAGAGCTAAAGGATCAGTTATGCCTCAGCGTCATCGAAAATTTAGACCATTGAATGGAGGTGTGCCGCCGAGGCTGCGGCGGACATTTGGCCGATATTTTGTTCCATACGTAATTGAGCCATACCAATATTATCATAATTTCTTAAACAAGTTGTATTTTATTCAAAATCAACACCGGCCCTTGAAAGTTAACCACCCTTTATAATATATACTATTTTTTTATAATTTAGTTAAATTGTATATCAGAGTATTCAGAGGCCTAAGGCCCTTTATGAGTGCTGTAAGGAAGCTCTTTCCTCTAACTGGGGTTCCTATAATTAGTCAAGCTATTGCTCTGTTAGTACAGCCGCCGTAGCCAAATGGCTTGGTGCGTGACTACCATTCGAAAGTGCGCAGGCTCGAATCGCCAAGCATGAAACACTAAATAACAGAAAAAGTTGTCTCTAATAGCGGTCGCCCCTCGGCTGATGGCCCTATTAAAGTGCGATCATCCTTTTCCTATCTAAAGGCCTAAAGGGAATAACCATGCAATTTGTTATGGCTACGGTGCATTCGACAAGTTTTTTCAATTTTGCTATGACCGGAAACCCAGTACAGACTGAGTGAAATAGTGTAAGAGTTTTTTTTGTCGACCTTCGAGTATTCCCAGGCAATTGATTCTCATATCAGATCAGCAAGCGCTGGGGTAAAGTTAGCACATGTAGCGTTGATAAGACCTCGCTTTAAACCAGCAGTGTTAATTCCATATGCTGACTACTTAGAGGATTACGCGAAATTTGTTGTAGTGAGTATGCCCGGAATGATTTATGAATTAGTTTGGACCAATTAGATGTTGGTGGAGTCGAGATATTTATCGAAAACTTATCTATGGTCCGATTTATGAAATCAAAGAGTTTTGTATGTCTGTTTCCCAAAGACTTCCAACAATTTCAATATTTTGCCGATTTGGGGCGCACTTGGACATTCTATGTGATTCCAAATGGGGGCGAAAGCTATATATATACGAAGCCTAACAACTTTACAAAGCGATAAAGTAACTTTTGTTACCAGGCAGAATTATAAAACCCCAAAACTTTCAAGTCATGGTGCATGTAATAGGCGTAGTACGGGAATTCGTCCGTGATACCAGGGTTGGATATACTACTGTGGGCAAAAACTTCGCGGGACTAAAATTTCGCTCTAGTTTTTTTTCATGAGTTGGCAGCACTGTTAGTAACATCTGGGCCAACTTTCATGTGAATGTTATTATCAGTAATATATTTACGCTTGTGTTTACCAAACGACCAAGAGTGCATTTTTCGATTTTTACAATGTCTGATTTGATTGAGCAGAGAAGTGCCATCAAATTTTGAATGAATTTTTTCGGAATGAAATTTCGGCTGCGGAAACGTTTAGCATGTTGCAGAAGGCATTTGGTGATTCGATCATGGCGCAGAAAAATGTTTATAAGTGGTACAAAGACTTCAAAGAGGGTCGAGAACGTGTTGATGACTTGGAGCGCTCCGGACTACCATCGACGTCAACAGATGACCAACAAGTCAATAAAGTGAAGGAGTTAGTGCTAAAAAATCGTCGGTTGACTGTGTCGAGTCGATTGAGGAGATAAAAGCTGAATCGAAGAAGGTGCTGATGGCTATATCGGAAATGGACTATTTGGCATGTTTCGGGGATTGGAAAAATCTTTGGCATAAGTGTATTTCATCGAGAGGGGATTATTTTGAAGGGGATGAAATTGATTTACAAGAATAAATAAAGATTTTTCATTTTACAACCAAATTCACCTTACTTTTTGCCCACAGTAGTATGGACTCAGTGATAGTTAAAACACGAATTTCATCATCACGGAATATTTAGTAAAAGTTAACATTTTTCAGTAACATAAAACTGTTTCTTGAAGAATAAAAGTCAGATTATATGAGCTGAAGAAGTACAATATATGAAAATGTTTTCAAAATAAACCTAATAGAAAAACATAATTAGTTTGTATTTGGTTTTTTAATATCAATTTTTCAAAATTAGCGTGAGTGAGATTTTGCCTTGTTGATCGATTAACGATTCCGGCAAAGAAAAAAAGCTTTCCACCGGCGCAACTTTTTTTAATAATAGAAAAGCGGTGAAAACCATCAATGCTCCTATGAAAATACTTCGGTTGCTATAACTCCACCATGAGTGTCTACAGGTTGATTTTCATCTAAAAATAAGGAAGTTACTTACACGCATCTCGCAGGTTGATTTATTTTAATCGAATACCTGTAGACACTTCATCAAATTCGAGGCTGCAAATTACTTTCTCATTCTACCGGTTGTCTTTAAACTCTTTTTCAAATCTTTGCAGTAACTTTGATGGCATTTAAATATTAATTTTAGTAGAAATTTTACGCTTTTGGAAGCTTCACATTTTTATTGTGGACACTAAAGCGGGATTAAAATGAGCAATGTTCTCTTTGAAGGAAGTCGATAGCTTCTGCGATATTTTGGATTACTCTTGCATATTCTTCCAAATACTAAATTTCTTCCTTATTGATAACAAAAATGTCGAGCTTCTGGCATAGTTCACATAGCATGCGTTATCATGGTGCATAGAGTACAGTAGTATATCATTCCAGCAAAAAAAAATTTAGACGTATGTACATATGTATGTGTAACGCGCGCTTTTTAAATGAACAATTCCCGACATTTTTTTGACAGAATGTAGCTAAAACTCATGTTTCACTGAAAAAAAATTAACTATCAATACAGATTTAGGTTTGGTTATTTAAAGTGGCTGTCTAACAACACATTCGGGCCTACTAAAGACCCACTATGATACTACGAAAGCTACTATTTGTTCGGAAGCCCTCGCATCCCCTTAAACCACCCTGTGGCCTTTAAGAATTTTATTTTTGAGATTTTCAGTCCTATGACCTCTGTTATACTGTTAAGGAAGGCGAGTCCAAAAATGAAGAGTCTCTTTCAACTTTTTTGCAATTTCCTTTTCACTATCACTAAACTTTCAGTGAAAATTTGTTTTTTGCATTCGAACTACCACTGAATAACCAGTGCCCTAAATAGTTATACCCAAGAGCAAAAGTAATTAATTTAATATCATATTTCTAAACACATTTGATAGCTACTGCTGTGTTATGCTAAATGGAAAACATTTGCAGGCGGAGCCATGTCCAACATCTAGTATAATAGTAATACCTACAAATATGGAGATTTTATTTTGTTTTTATATTTTATTTGCGAAAAGTTCCTTAACACTAAAAAAAAAATATCCCTTATACTTTGTACACTTTTCATTACTTCCTTTTACGTGTTTTTTTTTTCAAGCCAATTGGTTTCTACTTAAAGTGTCTGCATCTCACAGGACCAAGTGGCAAAGTATGATACAAGCAGTCTAGTTTAAGTATTTTTATATAAAAGTATTTAGCTTCATTCACACTCTTTAAGTAGCTAAAATGTTTATTGTACTGGCTGCCGGTCGGAACAACACCAGCATAGTCCATTGGCAGTCCCATTCATAGTTGCAGCCGTCGCTCGTCTTAATGTGCGCCATTGTGTCAAGATAAAGAAACGGAAATTAGCGCGATAGCAGGAAGTCGAACACAGGGGCACATGCACACATACAAAGGCAAAAACATAAGCACGTACACATACATAATAAGGCGGCCAACGGTAGAGCCCAACAAACCCACCAACCATTGGACCAGCCAACCAACAACAAACTAACAAAAAACAACGGTAAAAATTCTGATAAACTTCAAATATTGTAACAAAGGTATTGCAGCAGCAGAAAGAAATAATGAAACAGCAAAAGAAACAACCGCCACTCTCGGCAGTCAAAACTTAATAATGAAAAGGAAATGAAATACAATGCGATATAAAAGAAGGAAGCCGCGAGGAAGGAATCGCACCAAAACGGATGTCGCGGAGCTGCGAAAAATGACATTTGTTTGTTTTTTTTATTGTATATAAATTGTAGAGTTGCTATTTTCTGTGCCGATATGCATAGCACTAATTTGCTGGTTCAATAAATGCATGCGAATATGAAGGATCTGTTCAAGTAAAAGTTGTTTATAATGCACACAGGAATACGAGAAATTACGTTAAAGTGGTATTTGGTAAACCTGCATATTATGCAAATAAATGGTTGGTATTAAGAATTTTCAAGTCAAAAAACGAAATAACCAAGAACAATTTTGGCTGAATTTTTAAATATTTTGTTCGTCAGAGTACGAATCAAACTATAATTTCTATTCTGACCCTTATTTTTCATACTTGATGCTATTGCGGTATTAACCGTGCACTTTTTCCCAGGAGTATTGCAATCTTACATATTTTCACATAATAGTTGTATGTAACAGCACAAAGCAATTGAAATAGATATATACATACATATACATATAAGTATACTGAAATGCTCAGAATGAATGATGAAAGGAGTCGATTTAGCCATGTTAGCTAACCTCCTTCCGTTGCACCACTTACTTAAATTTTCAAAAAATAAGTACACTTGATATATCTGTTATAAACGAAGTAAAATTACTCAAACATACATACTATCGCAAAAATAATACTGGGAAAGGATATAGGGGGCGTCCATAAATTATGTGAGGTGTTTTTTTTTTAATTTTCTGTACCCCCCTCCCCCCTAGTGAGATGTCGTGAGATTTTATTCAACCCCCTCCCCCATCCCCCAATCTCACGTGAGATTTTTCAAAATGTGGGTTTCTTATGTAAACGCGTTGGATTGTTATTGTAAAAAGAAAAAAAAATTGCTTCGTGCTTTTATTTACGACTAGTTAAGACTAGTAATCAATATTGCTGAGAGTTATAAGTGTAATAAAAAGTTAGCAATAGAAGACTTAAATCGTAACTACTGCGATTAAAAAAAGAATATCTACTCTAATTCAGTCCATGAAGAATCATGCGCGGTTTCAAGAGAGACTATTGGGACCAACATGTCCATATGATTTTAAGTAAAATCATCTGCTCCTTCAACTTCGTTCTGATCTATCCACTCTAAGCCGTTGACGCTTGCGCACAGTAACTCATTAGCTCGTCTTGTGACAATCCGTGAGGGTCGCACTTTGCGGTACATACGCGCTTGCTTAGCTGGTGCAATGTGAGCTGCTCGCCTGTGCTCTGCAGCTCTTGTGATAGATGCGAAGTAAATACCGCATGTACTGCAGCATATTTTCTCTAAATCATCACGTATACTTGGGCAATAGAGATCATAAGGCGTGCTGATAAAGGCATTCAGCGGTTGAATCGGTAGGCGTATTAAAAATGGAGCAAATGACTTTCCGTCATGTTCTTTAAAGTCCGGAATTGTCAAACGTCCATCAACCTGAGTGATAGGGTATGGAGGTGGCAGAAAACGGTCGTGAAGAATCATATGCAGATCACTCCGGCGTGGGCTGCAGCACTTCTGGTCATCTCATTTCACAACCTAAAAAAAAATTAAAAACAATTTTAATCTTTGTAACTCTTAATAAAAATTTGTTGACATTCGCCCTCGTTAAAAAACTAGAAAAAAAAATAAAATAGGTACGCATAAAAATTTGGACCAACATAGTATAATTTTTTTTTTGTTTCAATCAGAAAAAAATTGCGTGATATTTGCCGAGACCCCCCCTCTCTCCAACGTAAGATTAGATGAGATTTGACTCGACCCCCTCCCCCCCTTAAACATCTCACGTAATTTATGGACGCCCCCATACGAATCAAGTAAAATTTTGAAAAATATAAGTTGCACGCCTAAATTTAGTACACGTGTTGCTCCTCTACTCACTCCTGATATTACAAGCTACAACTCTCAGAGTAAATAAAGTCCTATCCGGGCCGAATTCAGCCCTCCTTACTTGTTGCAACTTAAATTTGTATTTCAGGTAATTCCTTCTGCAAATATGCATGTTTAAAATGCCTTACATAGAAGCTCATGCGGTTGCGCCAATTACTTTTATTAGTTCTTGCATTTTTTCAACAAATAAAAATCAGGACGCATTTATTTCTTGATTCCACTCAGAATTTGCTTAAAATATTATTTTCGACAAAAAAGAAAAATTAATAAGCCAACACTTCTAAGGTGGAATCATTCAAAGAACTCGCAACATCAGCAAAAAGTCTATGGGACCAAAGATATGCGGCAGTCCTTCGCACCACTAGGGCCATTAAAAACGATTAACTGCATAAATTATGCGGCAAATCCAAATTTTATTACCAAGTCGCGAATAGTAGCACTCCTACCAATTGCAATCAGGGAGGGGATGAGCGGGGGAAATTTACCATAGAGCGTGTCAACAGAATTGAGTTTTGAAAGTTGTCAACAATAGCAAACAAATAAAGTCATTAAGCAGGGCGCAAAATTACGCAATCGCCGAGAGGCGAAGAGGAGCAGTGACCAGGATGCTGCAAAAGCGGGGAAAGGAAGTTGGGTGCTATTCCGACATTTAAAAAAATAAGAGCGAATTTATGCGAACAATACCCGCGAAAATTATGGACAATTGTTTATTTTCAATTTGAATACAAATCTAATGCAATTGCGGACGCGAAAACGCGCAATCACAAACACTCACACATCCATATATGCGTACATGCGGAGACGATAGGGCGGGTACGTACATACCTATAAAGCTATACAACCTACACACGTGAGTACTATGAATAGAACGTTGCATAATCAACAATGTGGGTCTATGCGCCGTATTATCAGTGACAACAACAACTAAGTGCTCACTCCCAAGAGCAGACACCCGCTTGAAACGCCAAAGCAGCAGCGCTACTAACAATGCCGAACAAAAACGAAAATATCAACTTCGCACAAATAAACAATAATGAGTGCGAGAGCAAGTTGGTGTTGTTGTTATGCGGTACGGAGCGGAGCAATCGGTGCCGTGGGCGACACTTGATGTGTCATTTGAAATGTCACGCATACAAATTGCGAAGGCGCGAACGACAAAACCAACGGAGAGTGTCCGTAATTCTTTATTTTATTAGTTTAGGCAAAATTGACATAAAAGGCGGGAAGCAGGGCGGGTTGGGTGGTAACATGAAATGGTGATTTTGATGTGACCACAATAAAAAGTGCTGATCCAGAGCAAGGGGTTGCAGCTACAATCATAGCATACTTGAATGCATTTCAGCGTAAAAACACAGCGTACTAATATACACCTACATTTACACACACACATACATATATATGCATACATATCTGTGTATGGTTTTTTGTTATAAAATAATTTCTGCGCACGTGTCGAAAATATTCAAAAAGGATTCGAGGATTAACTTCACTATTGTCAAATGTTATTGTTACTCTTTGACACACGTACACACACATATGCACATACATACATAGATGGCACATTAAACGGCTGTGTGGCTGTTATTGCTATTTGGAGAGCGTCGGCCACGAATTGTACTTTTTATGCACTTTTGAAGTTGCTAAATAGTTTATTAAGAACGCATATTTTTCTGCTCGCTTGTCGCACATAAATAAAATATTGGGTTGGGGAATAAGTTCGTAGCGTTTTCACCGAAGACTTTTATTTAAACAAAAAACACTAACCATATCAATAAGTTCATCAATTATATATTCGCCGTTGCTGTTTACAACCTCTTCCCACCTCTCGACCCACCATGATGCCGTTCCACCAAAAATTGCCTCGTTTGGTGTCAAAGAAGTTGTTAAGTCAGTTGTTACCAGCCGGAAAAGATGGTAATGGGTCGGTGCAAGGTCCGGACAATATGGCGGATGCTACAGGACCTCCCATTCCAGTTCATGGAGGGCGGCTTTGACGACTTGTGCAACCTGAGGACTGGCATTGTCGTGAAGGAATATGTTTCGACCATGTCGATCACGTCTTTTCAGTCGAAACGCCTCTTTCACGTGGTGTAGCTGGGTAATGTAGAGCTCTTTGTTGTCTGTGGCATTCTTTTAGAGTATTTCCCAATGCATCATGCCCTCCCAGTCTCACCAAACACATATCATGATCTTCTTTGGATTCCGATCCGACTTGATTCTCGGCTTTGGCGGGTTTCCTTGAGATACACCTACACTGCACTCCTTTCTTTGCTTCATACTGATGTATGAGAAATGGTGCCTTCTCATCTGCCGTAACGATCCGGTACAGAAAGCGTTGTTTATGACTGCGTGTTGCTCGATGGCAATGGCTCGATGGTTGAAAAGCAGTTTGGAGGCGACTTTTTTGTTTTTGAGCTCGTGAGGCATGCAGACTTCCACTTTTTCGGTAAATCCCATTGAAGGTGGTTGAGAATCGTTTTATGATCGCAGTTTATTTTTTCCGCCAATTCACGACTGGTTTGACGACCGTTCTACTTCAAAAGTTATTTGAGACGTTCTTGATCGAATTCTTCCGCTGCGGGACGTGTCATCGACGTTAAAGTCGCCAATTTGAACTTTACAAACCATTTCCATACTGTTAACTCACCTATGACACCTTCTCATTACACGTCGCATATGTCCCGGGCTGCTTCGGCAGCTTTCTGACCTCGATGAAAAGCAAAGAAGGACAGGTGTCGAAAATGTTGATTTTTCCTACTGAGTATTCCATTTCTAAGCTTCAGAACTAATAAAAAATAACTCAAAAATACAATTAACATAGTTTTGTAGAGCAGGGAAATTTATATCCAATAAATACTTACCCTTTGCCAAACAGCAAAAAAGAAAATTTAAAAACGGTATGAACTTATTCCCCAACCCAATATATCATCCGCCGCACAGAAAAAGTGATTTTCCTAAATGTTTGGTAACGCTAACAAAAAGCGTTTTCTTTCCTCGTAATACTGTTGCAGTTATTCTACCCAGCGCGACGGTTGACGGTCGTGTTCTTTTCTCAGCATATTTATAGAGTTCCGTGTTCTCTTCTCAAAATGTAGCAATCTGACCAAGCAAAAGTGCAATATCTTCTAACTCCATGATTCATCTGTGTAGGGAAGTCGTCAAAATAGTTGTGCTGAGATTTTAATTGTTACAAAAATGTTTAATGTACAATTTATGGAAAGGTTAAATTTTTTTTCATATGAAGTATGCAACATTTTCGTAGTGGTGCCATATAAAGAGGCCACATTTTGTTTAGAAACCATCGAATTCACCTGATATGGCTCCCTGCGATTTTTTTCGTTTGATCGAGAACGCGTTTTAACATAAAGGAAGTAATGGAAAACTCGAATACGGCTGTGATGACTTTACCGAGAATATAGCTGCACAAATTTTTAGAGAACTGGATTTAGGCGCCGCAATTGATGGGGAGTACTTTGAATTTTTTTAATAAATTCCACGAAGTTTTTGATCAAGATGGCATAATGTTTTTGGGGTTACAAATGCCTTCTTAAAACAAAGAAATTATTAGAATCATCTAAAAATTATTGCTCAGGTGTTTTAGTGACCATTGGGATATTTTTTTATTTTGTTTCGCTGAAAAAAAATTTTACGTGTCAAAATAAAACAACGCATTATTGTAAATTTTTACATGCAACTTAAAAAGAATCGCTTGTCGGAAAATAAATAGTAATGAGTTAATGTTTATTGCTTACACGACTTCTATGTTCTTCATAAAGTACATTAAAATAGACTAAATTTGTGCCCATTATCATTTTTCGTATATAAAAATTATTAAAGCAAAAGAAAAGCATGACTTGAAAAGAAAGCTAAGAAAGCTCGTCTTGGAATACCAATACTGTTGATTGCTAATCTGTTTTCGAGCCATATATATATACATATATACTCGTACACATATCCTAGATTCCTCACCTGTCAAGATGTCATAGACGCATCTGAATTTCTTCAATATTTCTTTCCACCAATCGGGACGATTCCTTTTTGGGGAAATTCTTAAATTATGCGGTATCCAACGACCAAGTTCATGGAATTTTGAATAAATGCTGGTTTTAATAATGTTCAAGAATGCCTCTTTCTCGCAATATGCCACTTGACGGTCTTGCGTTATCAATTGAAGTACTGCATCGATTGTTTCTAACCAATAACCGTTTTTGGACGACCTTCATGTAAAACATGTCCTAAGGTCTACGGCCTCGTTCGAACTCGTTGTACCATCGTTTCATAGTGGCTAAGTGTGGTATTTTTACGCTGAAATTCGAAGTAAGTTGGACAATAATCCACGTCGAAAATCATAATAAATCTTCGCATGAAAGTTTTCACCAGTTAATTTCATCTTTACAAATGTGAGATAATATACATTTTTCTACTCAATAAAAAAAGAACAAAAAAAGCTTGTAAGTGCAAACGTTATATGGAAGTTGGTGCTAAAAATACCAAACTTTTCGCAACAAATATCGGCATGTTAAATGGCAACTCTCGTATTATCGATCATTTAAAAAATTCATTCCTTTTGTACTTGAAATGAAGTAATTGATTCATGGGACGGAAGTATTCGTTGTTGTTGTTGTAACATCATAAAAATTCTCCAAACACTTAGCTGCTGGAATAGCAGTCCTTGATTAGATATAAATTCGGTAGGCAAGTTTTCGTAATTTTCGTGCCGCTTTATCTTCCGCTGATAGGATATTGTACAAAATATAGAACTAAAATATAGAAAAGATATGTGCTTCCAAAATTTGTAGAGTTTTAAAATAAATGAAGCTATTTTTATTATTGTATTAAGAAATTATATTAATCCCTTGTCGTGCTTTAACGAGTCTGACTGGTGATGAAAATGTTGGCCTACCATAAACATAAATATGACGAGTCAGGCTCGTGAATAGATCGTCGGGCCAAACGTAAACATCACGAGCCTGGGTCGTGATTGAATGTTAGTTTCTATCTGTATGCCGCCAGAGTTAGTCATGAGTCTCATAATTGCTGTTACATCATCTCGCGCATCTGTCTGATCTGCTTACCACGCGTTGACGCATAACACTTGGGCCCGAGTTTCGTCGAGGTAAATGGCACGGCAAGGGATTACTTTCCAATGCGTGTGTACGAATCGCATCTAAGACTAATAAGCGATTTGGTCTGTAAAATTTCGAAAAAAAATTTTGTTTTTCATAAAATGTTAATATAATCCTTTAAAAATTTGGTAAAAAAATTTTAACGTAAATTTTTGTATTTCTGATATTATAGATCGTCAACCGACTCTATTCTTTGTGTTCGAGCGCTGGGAGAGGTATAGTTATGTATTCAAACTTTAGACGCGTTTTCCTCAAAACTATATTTTTTGAATTGGTGTACACGATAACTCGAAGGGTTATTGCCCGTTCTCCCTGAAATTTTGCACACATCTTTTTTATCATATTAATTTCTATGTGAATTTAAATTTTCGATTTTTCGAAAACTAATTTTGTCGAAGCAAAAATAGTAGGCATTTTATTCCGCGAACTTTTATTCTTTTTTTCATTTGTTTTTAATTCATAGGGAAATTATGACATTAATAAACAAAAAAAATTTTGGTTTTTTGTATTCAGGTCACTGACGCCGATGTTACAATGCCCGCCGAATGAGAAGCCCCGTTGCGACCTTCCTGGAAGAATTGAATGTACATCCGACATTTTAAATGATTAAAATAAAAAAAAATGTATAGTATTTTAATGTATAAATAAACTGTATGCCAATTTTGAAAAAATAGATTGATTTCTTCACTTTAAATATGGCCGTTTACAGGTATCTGTCCACTTAAGAATCTTTCATTTTCTTCACAGAAGCCAGAAATGCATGCATGCATGTGTATTGCCGATTGGTTACATTATATGAAGAACACAAACACACGTGTCGTTCATACCATGCATCTATAGGGTCTTCTGATAAGAACGAGCCGATGTTGACAGACAAAGGCGGTTATGTTTTTAGCGGCGTCTGTCAAATCTGCTGTTTATTATTCAGACAATAATGTCCAATCACCACGCCAGATTTAGCGATTGAGCAGTATGTGCAAATGATAAATCTTTATTATGAACGATTTGAGGATATGGTTACCCCTCGCAGAGGTGATGTGAATTTGCCATTAAGGTTGTGCGATTTGGCCTTGCTGGACTTACAATAATGTCAAAAAGCAGCAATGGACTGATGCACATACGGCCGATATAAAGCAATCATCCCTAAAATTCAGCCGGACCTATGAAGAAAAGTCATTGAAAATTGAGTTTTCGACCCGAAGTCGCATCGTAAATTCGAACGATGTGCCTTTCAAATATATAGAATTATTTCATTAATACCATACTCCGCTTGTTTTATTTCATTTCAGCCGACCCTTATTGGAAACCCCTTTGAGGGCTTACCACTATTAATTTCAGTCGATGTAAAGCAATTTAACACTGAATGCATTCTGTGAATTTTTCAACAAAGTAAGACCCTGCAAGGTAAGCGATTAGTTCGCTTCGAGTGAATTTTGCGCAATGATTTTGACGCTTTCAAATGTTACTCTTCCATTTCATTAAACTATCGGAAGTATGAATTTTTAATGTAATAATTAGTTTGAAAATTTACACCGTAAAGGATCGTTTATAAATTTGAGTGTAGTTAAAATGTATTTTATGTTTCTTAATGAACATAATTTTGATGAATGAACATTAGAGTTTCCCCAGCGAAAAATTTATTGAAGTGCATTTATTGATTTTGAGATTTATTGATTCTACCTTCCTTCATCAGAGGGTAAATTCAGCGACCGAAAGACCTGCAGAAAGTCATTAAAAGGTGAATACATCAAAATCTCCCAGGCAAGCCGCCCTTTCTGTAAATCAATTTTGGCCGCTTCAAATTCATTATTTGCTTCAGCTCGCTTCGACCACGATTTTGCTCATACCTTATTGCCTAAATAGATCAATTTTTCATTAGTAGAAATTTGGAAATTGGTAGATTTTTTTTGCGCTTCAGAGCATCGCTGAAAGAAATTCAACTCAAACATTTTTTCACAGTCAATTCTTCGGGCACCCGCACATAGAGTTTATTTTTGTACTAGTTTTTCTCAAATGGCTCAAAAATGTTTGGTGATGAATGCTTGGTTCTTTAGCAATCTAATAAATACTCCTCCTCAGTTTTGTTCCTTTTTTTATTGGCTTACAACTGAGAAAGCTAGTTTTCTGCTTTTTAGTCGCTGCACTTACGTCAATTATGAACTGATTCACTAATATGGGGCTTCACAAATAATTTAAACGATATTAATTTAAAGATACAAAGTACAGAGTGCGAATGGTACTTGAGGTCAGGCATATTTCTGGCTATAACTTGACATTAAGATACATGCAGTTACCGTGGTTAATTTTCTTAAGCGCACCTGTTCAGTCGTTCATAAGCTTCGCCGTAAATTGGAAGCACCGTAAATGACGGCTTAGGCGTTTACACTGTCATTTGTTCTGAGAAAACAACGCACTTTTTGGGAATGGAGCGACGTCTCATAACGACAAACTGGGTTAATTGGTTTGTTTACATTTTCAGAGAGGTAGAAATGCAACGCGTTCCAAAATTCACGACGAATTAAAATCATTGACGAGTTATTCTGCAAATATATTGAAAAAATCTTTTCGCGTTCTGGCACCGGAATAAAATAAAGGCCTCTAAAAATCGATGCAAAAATAAAAACTATTTAATTGTTTGGGGTAAGCATTTTTTTATTTTTCGACATAGTCTTCTTTTAAGCTTATACACTTTGTCCAACGCTGTTCTAGTTTCTTGATACCTTCTGAATAATAGAATTTGTCCAAGTGTGAAACAAAACCATTCGTTTCTCAATCACCTTCTCATTTGAATAAAATCTCTTTTTCGCCAGCTATTTTTTCAAATTGGGAAACAGATAGTAGTCCTAGGAGTCCGCGGGAGCCCAGGCTTGGTCAGGGAGGATGTGAAACGAGTTGGAACCCCCTTTCCTTTGAAATTGCGACCACAACTGCTGAGGCGTGAGCTAGTGCGTTGTCGTCATGAAATGAAAATCACTCGACTTCCTCGATTCAAACGAATGTCAAACACAAATAAAGAGACCGATCTGGCTGAGACTTTATGTGTGCTCTTCCAAGAGATGCTACAAACTGAACATAACCTCGATACGCGTCAGAACCCCCATCTCTCTGACTTTCCACGGACTTTTTAAACGATCCTCTTGAATTTTGTAACTGTCAACTAGTCCCTGTGATATTTTTTGCATACTTTAACACTGGTCTAAAAGTTTCTTATATGAAAATGCGTTGCTGCAAATTAACTAGAACCATAAGTTCGTAACTATTGAATTTCCTACAGGTCCGCTCTGTAGGTGCACACACATGTACGTGTGTATTTTCATATATGATTATAATAAATGACTTAAAAGCCCATTATCAAGAAACGCAGCAAATTGGACACAAATTGCAAATCAAAAAATATTTACAATTTTCCCAACTAATGACGTCGTTGATTGAAATTATTCATACTACGTACATACAAACTAATACATTTTATTGTAGATGACAGCCATTAAAAAACATAAAAACATTGTGTAAATACCAGGTAGCATAAGCGCACACCTGTTAGACTTGTCGAACATCTTCAATTCCATTTGAGAGTAAATAATTCAACGATGGAAACGGTGCCGGCTAGTCGGCTAGAAGTATGTTCAAACGGACACTACTGCCTTCGAGTGGAAGTGTGGAGGTACGGGATTATCTTGACATGCATTCGCAACGCATCATATTATATTTAAACTATATTTACAGGGTTTCTTTTGCCTTAATTATACTCGTATATGCATATGGTATGTATCTTTAGACTTGGCGAGGAACTATCATGAAATTAAAAAAATTTAAATTGAAAATATTTAATTAAAAAAAAAAAATAAAAAGCAACGATTACTCCCGTCTCGCCCAATCGACACGAAGTCCACGTACAGATCGATTTTGTTTTGACGCGGGGTTTTGTTAAGCGTCGAGATCTAAAAATTTTCAAATACAGAAAACAAATTAATCAGCGCGGCCGCCGTAGCCGAGTGCGGGGCGAATCTCCGTGCATGAAACAGGAAAATGATAGAAAACGTTCTTTCTATCAGCGGTCGCCCCTCGGCAAACAATGGCAAAACTCCGAGTGTATTTCTACCATGAAAGAGCTACTCATAAAATTAATTTGTCGTTCGGTGTCGGGTTAAAACTGTAGGTGCCTCCATTTGTGGAACAACATCAAAATGCACACCACAAATAAGAGGAGGAGCTCGGTAAAACTGCTAACAGAAGTATACGCGCCAATTATTCTTATTTTTTTTTCATTTCAATGCCAAACACGAATACTTTTTTACCATTCTAATATAGTTATTTTTTCTTTGTACAGATTATAATTGAATCCTGGAAATTTATAATGGATGCATGTAGTACACAGACAATTATCTACTTTTTTCTTATTCATGCATAAATTGTTGTTACGCAACGAAAATTTTGCCTATATTGGAATTCAAACCAGATTGGTCGACCAGATTTAGGAACGGGGTTCAGTGGCCAACCTTTCAGGAAAGTATAGAAATATTTCCATTGAAGACCACATAGAAGTTGTGCCGAGAGTTGCAAATAATCAACCGGTCTCAACTCATCGTCGCTCCAGCCAATTGGGCATTTCCAGAACAATAATGCGAATAATTGTAAAGTGCGATCTTAAGGTGCATCCATGCATAATTCAAAATTTTCAACCACTGTTACCATAAGACCACGAACTATGACAATGGTGGGTTTTATTTGGTCCATCCTAGCATATACATACATATATAATAGGACTATGAATAAGTTCGTGCGGTTTTTTCGAAATTTGAAACTTTATTGACGTAAAATGGTTACAAATTTAATATTCAAAGTATTGTCCATCGCTTGCTACTACTTTTTCCCATCTTTCTGGCAATTCACGGATTCCCTTTGTGAAAAATTCGGTCGGTTTTGCCGCAATCCACGAATCGATCCATTTTTTGACTTCATCGTAATTACGGAAGTGCTGGTCAGCCAGACCATGTTGCATCGATCGGAAGAGATAGTAATCGGATGGCGCAAGGTCTGGACTATACGGCGGGTGGGGTAGGACATCCCATTTGAGCGTTTCTAAGTATGTTTTGACCACTTGTGCAACATGTGGCCGAGCATTGTCATGTTGCAAAATAACTTTGTCGTGTCTATCGGCGTATTGCGGCCGTTTTTCTCGCAGTGCTCGGCTCAAACGCATCAATTGTCGTCGGTAGACATCCCCCGTAATCGTTTCATTCGGTTTCAGTAGCTCATAATACACAACACCCAGCTGGTCCCACCAGATACACAGCATAACCTTCAGGCCATGAATATTCTGCGCCGACGTCGATGTTGAAGCATGGCCAGGGTATCCATACGTTGCCCGACGTTTTGGATTGTCGTAATGGACCCACTTTCCATCGCCAGTCACAATTCGATGCAAAAAACCCTTTCTTTTGTGCCGTTGAAGCAGTTGTTCGCATGCCATAAAACGGCGTTCAACGTCTCTTGGCTTCAATTCATACGGCACCCAATGGCCTACCTTTCGGATCATTCCCATGGCTTTTAAACGTTTGGAAATGGTTGATTGATCAACTCCCAAAGTTTTTGCAACCTCTTCTTGCGTTTGAGCCGGATCTTGATCGAGCAATTCCTCCAATTCGGTATCCATGAACTTTGGCGGCGCACCCTCGCGTTCTTCGTCTTCCAAGCCAAAATCACCACTTTTAAAGCGTGCAAACCACTTCTGGCACGTTCGCTCAGCTAGAGCATGCTCACCATAAACTTCCACCAAGATACGATGACTTTCGGCTGCTTTTTTCTTCATATTAAAATAATGAAGAAGAATTCCCCGCAAAAACACATTATTTGGCACGAAACTCGACATTTTCAAGTGTGGTAAAAATATTGTTGTTTACGCTTCAAATAAAAAACTTATACTGACGTTTGTGCCTTACGACAGTAGCTCTCCAATGAATGTTTGGAAATGTGGATCGATGGAATAATAATCAAGTTACGCCATCTGTTGTAAAACCGCACGAACTTATTCATAGTCCTATTATTAAAATAGTAAAATTTGTTTTCGGTACGTTTAAATCGGCAACCTTGTCTAGAAGAAATAACCTGCCATGAATTTGCGGTAAAAGTCTAAAAAAGTAATATTAAGAAACAAAGAGCTTTTGGTACTTACTTGTAGAATTTCATAAATAACACTTTGCGGCAAAATGAACTTTTTCTCTGGTTATTGGACCAAAACAATATTTTTAAGATGCTGAGTCATAAGTAGAAAAGTAATTTCTCCGGTTGGCGAAGTTACCCTCTGAAATCGAAGTTTGAAAATGGAGATTTGGTAAAAAAATATTTTTAATTGTTGTATGTAAATTACTAAAACAGTTAAAATCTGGGCGTGGTCAGACTTTTCCTCTCAATAAAAATAGAAGGCGTATTCGTTTGTACACGAGTAGAAAAAAAACACTCGTTTAAATGTTTATTTACATGCAAAGCAAAAATATTCCTCTTCTTAATTGGCGCGATAACCGCTTACGCGATTTTGGCCGAGTTTAACAAAGCGCACCAGTCGTTTCTTTCACGTGCTAACCGGCGACAATTGAACACACCAAGTGAAGCCAAGCCTCTCTTCCAACGCAGAAGAGGCTTTCCTCTTCCTCTGCTACCACCAGCTGGTACCGCATCGAATACTTTCAGACCCGGACCGTTTATATCCATTCGGACGACATGACCCAGCCAACGTAGTTGCTGGATGTTTATTCGCTGCGCTATGTCTATGTCGTCGCAAAACTCATACAGCTCATCGTGCCATCGCCTGCGATATTCGCCGTTGCCAACGTACAAAGGTCCAAAAATCTTGCGCAGAATCTTTCTTTCAAACACTCCAAGCGTCACTTCATCTGATGTTGTCATCGTCCACGCTTCTGCGCTATACGTTAGGACGGACATGATGAGAGCCTTGTAGAGTGTTAGTTTTGTTCGTCGAAAGAGGGCTGAACTACTCAATTGCCTACTTAGGTCGAAATAGCACTTGTTGGCGAGAGAGATTCTACGTTGGATTTCAAGGCTGAGATTGTTATCGGTGTTAATGCTGGTTCCTAAACATACGAAGTATTTTACAACCTCGAAATCATAACTGATAACAGTGACGTGGGTGCCGATACGCGACTGCGCCGAATATTTGTTTGAATACCCATTCGCTTTGCCTCTTTATCCAGTTTGGAGAAGGCAGAACTGACAGCGCGGTTGTTAAGGCCGATGATGTCAATATCATCGGCATACGCCAACAATTGTACGCTCTCATAAAAAATTGTGCCTGAGCGATTAAGTTCTGCAGCTCGTACGATCTCTCGAACATCAGGTTAAAGAAGTCAGACGACAGCGAGTTACCCTGTCTGACACCTTGTTTTGTATCAAACGACATCTTGCATAGCCGTATTAATTTTGCGGGGATACCAAATACTAATCGCGCGGTAATTGCCACAGATTGCAGGATCACTCTTCTTATTAATTGGGCAGAGTACACTTAAATTCCAATCGGCAGGCATGCTTTCATTCGACCATATTTTGCAACACTTATCAACTCCTCGCCGCCATATTTGAATAGCTCAGCCGGCAGTCCGTCGGCGCCCGACTTAAGTTGTCGTTTCCTTAACAAAAAAACAAAATTTAAGTTTTTTCTTTTATTTATTTATGAAATTCGATTTGACCGGAGAAACAAGACTGACTTAAAACTAAAAACTGCCTTTTTTTCTAGGGTTTTCTAACTTGGCGGTTTTTTTGATTATTATTATTTATTTATTTGTTTAATTTCATTATCATTTCCTTCATTCATTTGCTTATTCATTTGGATATTATCTACTTTCATGTGCTCAGCTGAGCTTTGCCTGGCATGATTCCAACGATTTTGATTGGAATTTGGTCCAGGGTGTTCTGCCTCTGTGAACCTTTGGAAGTTACCCGAATTAGAAAATCGGTTGAAATTGTTGACCCTTCCATTGAAGTTATTGTGCTGTCTATATTGTCCTGAACTGTTCATGGGTCTATTGTTGTGATTGTCGTTATTATTGGGTCTAAAATTAATATTGCCCTGTCCTTTGCTCTGATAATTCTGATTTCTATTGTAATCAGGGTTGAGGTTATTATATTTATTTGCTGTTTAAAGGTACTGGAATTGTTTGCCCGAAATTTTCTAAACTCCTGCCTAATACAACTATCTTCATATCTTCTTTTCATCATTATGTCTATTATGGTACCTAACTCCCTCTCCGAGTATATTTTATCCAGTAGTGCTCCCTGCGTCATTTCCTTAGCTATATTGGTCAACAAACTGTCCACATTAGATAAGTCTATACACTGATCCTCTCGATAATAGATACTTATTTCATCACTTTTGTACTTAAGATTCTGCAGCTCTACAGCTAATTCACTTACCGTATTAACTCGGAGCTCATTAATTCTTCTGTAAATCTGGTGGGGTTCCATGTTCGGCCTGTATTTCAGCTTCAAGGTCTTTTTTATTAGTTGCCAATTGTCAGGTTGCTGTATATTGATGATCACATTTTTAGCTTCTCCTTGAATGTTGCGGTAAAAAATAGCCTTTGTAGCTTCCTTCTTTAGTTCTTCCTCTTGTAGATTGGACAATAAGTATATTATTCTACGCTGCTCAGGAACGAAATTATTGACTCAAAAGTAGCACTCTCCAAGTAGCACTCAAGCGCCATTTTGATACCATTTTGAACTCGTCAACGGGCAGATATCTACAGCCAACCAGAACTCTTGATGTAATGGAGAATACTGATGGGATTTAGATTGGAGTTCTGCTCCAGGCTGTCGGAGAAAGGAACACCCAGGGACTTTAATCGTCTAACTGCCAAGCCCAGACATTTACGGAGAAAGTACTCAACAGTCTCCTTTTCTGAAAGGTTCCCTTAGCTTCTGAAATGAGGATAAAATGGTAAACCTAGCTTTCTGCTTGTGTACCGATCGTCCAATGACCGGTAAACACAGCCACGAGTTGGGAAATTAAATCACCTTCTGCGTCCTGTGTCCAATGTATTGAGACCGAAGAGTTTTCGAAATAGGGAAGAAATGGAGCTCTATCTGTCCTGAACATTTCTGACAAATAAGTTGTGCAATTCCCTTTTAACAACAGTCAGTCCCCTGCCTGGCAAGCTCATTAGAAATTTCATTTCCCTCTATTTTCCTATGCCCAGGAACCCAAATCAGAGAAATGTTACCTGCACATCTAAGAGAATTGGTATCCACGTTACAGGAGTTTACTAGTTTGGTTCTACACCATGCACACCCGCAGGATCGCAAAGAAGGAAATAGATAAATTTGCTGCAATCTGCCTGAAGGAAATAGATACATTTTCTGATTTAGAGAAAACCTCTGCTCCGACTCCCGATTCCATCTTGGAACCGTCAGTGAAGACAGAGGTACCAGCATAGGTACAAACTTTCCCCTCGTTCCATCCCTGCCTATTTGGAAATAACTAGGAACAAAATTTACGATTGACACAAAATTTACATACATATCTAACTTATATCTGATACCACAGATTTCCTTTTCCACAAATACACCTAAAATTTAGTCAGCCCATAATCAAAAAATTAAAATTTTTGTATTTTTTTTATCAAGCTGTGAAAATCCGATCCGTTTGACACCAGCCAAAGACGGAAGTGAACAACGCGCAAACAAACATTTATACAAATAGTACGATAATAGGTATGCTCACACATTTAGCACTTTATGTGAGAGAATCCTTAAGTGCACATGAATTTGTTGTTACGCTCCCCTCATATCAGGAACGCACTCTGGCTTTTGCCCACATCGCCCTCACCGCTCGAATAACGAAGGACGAATTAAAAGGGCGGGTGTATGGCTGGGTTCCTTTGCTGTTTCAGTTTCGCTTGGGCGGAATGAGTGTGCAGCTTCAATGAGAACTTAAGAGGAGAAATGCGTTCGTTTATGGATTGGTGATTTGTTGTTTGTAAAAAGAAATTTTCTCAGGCTCTCGTCAATGTGTCGGTGAGACCGCAAATGAAAAAAAAAATATTAAGTTCCTTATTGAGCTGTGGTAAGAGGACAGAATTGTGTACATGCGTGTGCTTGTGGTTTCAGAAAATTCGATTTAATGGGATTTTTTTACATTTTGTCGCCACCCTGAGCACTTTTTTGTTTATCTTCCGCAAAGCTCGGTACGGCTTCCGGCTTCTTATTCTTCCCTCATTTATTTCTTGAATCGGATAAACGTATGCGTAGTATTCATGTGTGAGCCGGTACCTGATGAATACAAACACACATCGCACACAAAAAAGCCAACAGCGTTGCGTTGATTTGCTATTTTCTCTGTGTGTCCCTATCTACAACACCATCAACATTTCACTCCTCCTCGTTGCCAACTCTAGTCGTAGCATTTTCTATGCGTAAATCTTTTTTTTTTATCAACAAAAATATATTTTTTATTTGTGGGGAAGTTCATGTGTCTTTTGTGGAAAATGATGAAAAGGTTACGAATGTTTGGGAATTTAGCTTTAAAATTTATTACAAGAGATTAATGTGATAACATATTAATAGAGTGGTGCCACAAGAATTGATGATTTACCATATTAACGCCATTGAAGGAATTTGGTTTGATAAGGAATGCGAAAAACTGGAGATAAAGCTTAAGCTTGTAGAGGCTTAAGCGCATTATTCTTATACAAATATATTTAATATTTAATAATTAACTAGTAAAGCATACACTGAAGACTACATATTTCAGTGAGAGGATACAAAGTAAGATGAAGCAACAGTTAGATTCAAACTGCGATTATGCTACTTTGAGCAATATGATGTTAGTATTAATTTAGTATCTTAGCTACTATTATTACATTACACTAAGATTTCAGTGATAAGGACGTTACTTTTGACGTGATAACGTCTTATAATTCGATTTAGCCGGCTGCACGCACGAAAAAATGTGTCGTTACCTTGCTCATTAGTGTTACCTTGCTCATTTGTCGTTACCTTGCTCATTGCCGTTACCTTGAATGAACTGCAAGCGAAAGCGCGGAACGAACAAAGCAAACGAACGGCAACGTTCGACATCTTGCTCTCTCCTACTTAAGTGAGCGTATATGTGTATGTATATGCGCATATGTACATATATAATATAAATTCACGTATTTGTATTTGCATATGCCTTCTTATTTATTATTATTAATTTGATTTACTTGAAGAATTTAAAATAAAACCAAGTTTGTTAATAATACCTGTTGTTTTAATGTTATTATTATTAATTTTTTTATTATATATGAAGGAAAAAATGTATGGTAATATTTACCACATACCTTATAAGATATATTGTATACTAATATTATATATGTATATAAACATGCATATACATATACAATTTCGCGCAATTTTCAAAAAGAACAAATCTATATGTAAAGATGCATACAAGTCATATGGACATATCAAATATACGAATCTATTCCGTACGCAAGCAAATGTAAGCTAATGTGCTTGAACTGCAAGCGAGAGCGCGGAACGAACGACAAAGAGCACAATCGGCCCCCGCGTTCGGCAACGTCCGACAACTGGCTCTGTCCTACTTGAGTGAGCATATATATCAGTGCTGTCCATCCCATACATCAATTGATCACACGTATTCTTACTCTCCATCGCTCAGTCGTTAGCAAACCAGCAACGAATAAACACCGATTTTGTCCGAGACGCTTAGTGTATGCAATACAATGCCCTGTGAGAACTTTTTCATGCTAGAAAATGCCTTTGGCGACTTACAATGCCTTTTATGTTACAAGTCGTTCAAAGGAAGCTATAGATGTAATATCAAAAGGCATTTCGATTCCTCCCACAAAAATGTTCTACTCCAATCCAATATTTATTTATTTTGGTTTAAATTTCCCACTGGGCTGCTCCCATTCTCTCATTCTCACTTATACACTCACATTTTTCATTTTGGACAGCACTGATATATATGTATGTATATGCGCATATGTATATAAATTCACATATTTGTTTTTGCATATGCCTTCTTCCTGTGTGCATGGTAATGAACCATTTCTCTGTTGAGAATAGGACGATGATAGAAAAAGTAGGAAATGAAAGGGAGTGTTTCGAGTGTAAAGTGTCTTGAAAAAGGCAAATCGATGATGATGCCTCTTAGTGTTGTTGACTTATTAACGTCTGATGCACAATCGAAATTGAAGATATCTTTCATGAATTTGATAAATGTTTCGTCATTTTTCACGTGTGTGTAAATGTAACTTGACCTATTCCATTGCAATTCCATTTACCTCCTCCTCTATATCCATACAAAATATCTATCAAACAAATAAAATTAAAATTTTGTTTTGAAAATTACAACCATTCCATCAATATTTTTTTATGACGTTGTCACGTTAAACTATCGTCAGTAAACCGACTTTACAGATGACCTCTTTTTTTACGTTGGTTCCTCTTGTCAGTGCTTTATCCTCCTTTAGCTCGTATGTTTGATTGCTATTTCTCAAAGCTCAATTGCCGCGTGATAATACTAAAACCAAAAAAAAAGTCCCCCATGTCGCCGATTCACAAACTATTTTATTTCCACGCCTAGCAAATTAGTGACGAAAGAGTGTTTACTGCTAATCTTTTCAATTTTCCGATAGATAGGCGTAAAAAAAATTAACTGCTGATACCGTGGATCTCAAAGGGATATACAAATAATTTTTTCTATGTATACAAATGTTCCGATACTCGAGTTTTTTGTTTTTTAATTTTGATGATTTGAAAATGTTTTTTTTTTTAGTGCAATGTTTTGTTTTTAGCTTTTAATGGATTTTTAATGGTTAAATCAAAACGAATAGATTGTGGGTTTTCAAAATTTTACTCTTATTTTTAAGAACCTTTTTTTAAATTTTTTAGTAATTTATGCGATTTCAAAATTTTTGACATTTTTAGGTTTTTTAAATTTTTCTTATGCCAAAAATATCCGCAGCCTGGTTATGACGTTAGGTTAGGTTAGGTTAAATGGCTGCCCTAGCTAAAGGGCTCACTTAGACAAATGTTAAGAAATTCGTCCGTTGTGGTGCCATACTTGGGAGAGGAGAAAGGAGATGGGATTAGATACGATAATGACCATACATTTTACGACGGCGCCGACGGGGGCTGATTTGCGTTCGTAGTTAGCCGTAACAAGCTACTAATGAACTTCAGCAAATTTATGATATTTACACCGGCTATATCCGCAGGCGTAGCGAAAAAGTGAGAGCCCAGATTTCTAAGTCTTTGCCAGACGAGAGCAGGGCAGCTGAGAAGAAGGTGTTGAGATGATTCACCTCGTCATCCAGACAGTTTCTGCAGAACGGACTTGAGGCAATCCCAAGTCTTACAGCGTGAGCACCTAACGGACAATGTTCGGTAAGGATGCCCACCAAATTTGAGAGTTGGGGCTTTGTTAGCCTTAGGAGTTCCCTTGAGCGTCCCCGATCTACCCGTGGCCAGAAGGATCTCGCGACCTTGCACGTTTGCGCACTAGCCAGCGCTCGCTGAGTTGACTCGAGGCCCATCTTTCCAGGAGCAGACCACAAGTTCTCAGGGGAACCCCAATTCTCTCATTTCGCGACGAAACCGTCTCCAAAGTTCCCTGTCTAGCCAGCTCATCAGCTTAGCAGTTTCCCTCTATGCCCGGGAACCCAAATGAGCCTGATGATGAAGTATTCGGATGCAATCGAGAGAGAAGCCAGACATTCCCCGACCAATCTCGAACGCACAAATAGCGAGCCCAAGGCCCTAATTGCCGATTGGCTATCGGAGTAGATATTTACTTCCTTAACGGTAATTACCGAATTAAGCAAACAGTCCACCGCTTCCTTAATTGCGGATACCTCCGCTGAAAACACTACAGTGGTCCGGGAGCCTAAATTTAAGTTTGATGGGGGCTCCTTACAGAATACTCCCCCACCAACCCTTCCGTCCGACTTCGAGCCATCCGTGAACATGTTTGCCATGCCTTGCCGCCGAATGTTGCACCCCGCCCACTCATCCCTTGAGGGAATGTGAGTAGAAAAAGGTCCGCTCGGACCTAGAGTAGGTGTACAGTGGTCCAGCACTATAGGGATGAACTCAAAGTTTTTAAGAATGCTAGAGTGCCCGTAACTTAAGTCTAGCCTATGGCCCGAACACCTTAATCTGATTGCGGCGCGTGCAGCGGTAGTTTTTCCTACAATGTCCACGGGCGCCACATTCAGCATAGCGTTAAGCGCTAGGGTAGGAGTGGTACGGAGAGCTCCACTGACTCCAATGAGGGCAGACGTACAGGATTTCAATTATAATGGGCATGCCGTTTATATCCATATGCTAGCGCAACCTTCCACCACTTTGGAGTGCACTAGGT
Organism: Anastrepha obliqua; assembly: GCF_027943255.1. Classification (NCBI taxonomy): domain Eukaryota; kingdom Metazoa; phylum Arthropoda; class Insecta; order Diptera; family Tephritidae; genus Anastrepha; species Anastrepha obliqua. Next base: position 126,134,683 of record NC_072894.1, read on the forward strand.
TTTCTGGCATTCGCCACTTAAAAATTTAAATAGAAATTAATAACTTATAGCTAGAAAAACATATATAATATACAAATATATAATATGTACATAGACGCTCAGAAGCAAAACTGTGGGTACAAACTATTTTCCTTAGCAATTAAAAATCAATGAAATTAACAAAAATTTTCAAAATGCTTTTACGAATTCAACTCAATCCTTACTTAAAATATTCCACCAAGAATAATCTTAACTACTGCTTTTGCCTCTATGCTATCGATAAATATCGCAGCATCTATTGCACAACAGAAGTGTGCGTACAAACAATAATTTGGCACTTTCCCGAAGTTGCGTTGATGCGTCATTGGCAATTAGAATGCGCTTGCGCAAATCTTTCATAAGTAATCAATTAAAGAGCTTAAAAGATCACAAGACAAGTACAAAAAACCCTGAAAAACAAAGTGGATATTATGTATCCCGCCTACTACTTACAAATCGGGAGGAACGATAATATCGTTCAGCAAGTGCAAAATAATCCTAGAGTACGACAAGAAAAATTGCAGAAAGAATCAATTTACAGTTTTCCAAATCTGTTAGAAAAGATACTGTGCGAGGAACTTTGAAAAAGGCTGGATTTTATAGCCGCGTCGTACGAAGAAAACCATTGGTATACCCAGTAAATCGACAAAAGCGACAGTCTTTTACCAAGGAATATGTAAATAAGCATAAGGAGTTCTAGAATAAGGTACTTTTCACGGACGATTGTAAGTTCTGCATTTTTGGTATTAAAGGTAGACAACTTTTTTGGAGGAAACCAGGAACCGCCCTTGATGTTCGAAATTTGAAAGCGACTGGGTAACATCGTGGAGGCGCAGTAATGGTGTGGGGTTGCTTGTGTGCAAAAAGAGTGGGAAACTTAGAGTTTATACTGGCAACTATGGATATATATATATATATATATATATATTTGACGCTTACACCCTTTTTGGGTGTTTGGCCGAGCTTCCTATCTTATTTGTGGTGGGCGTCTTGATGTTGTTCCACAAATGGAGGGGCCAACTCCGAACGGCAGATATTTTTTATCCATTCGGCTACGGCGGCCGCCTAGTATGGATACCAAAGTATGGAAATTAACCTGTGTAGATTCTCGTGAGATTTTGCCACTTTTTGCCAATTTTCTACATGAATTAACAAGACAATAATGCATCGATGAACTAAAATTATTATACAGCGAGCTAGCACTAACCTTAAGCACCGTAAAAAGCTGAAAAAATGAATTTTCTCGTTCTAGATGTTTTAGCTTACCAACGAATTCCGGGAATTCCATTTTAGTCGTTGTACCAGAAAATATCGATGCTGCGCTGAAATTATTGCGCAATATCACCATGCCACATACCGTGAGATTGGAGTATCCTTGGGCATTAATATGACGAACATCAATAAGATTATGCTTGATCACCTTGTGGTAAAAAGGTGTGTTCGCCTCCAGTGCTTCGAAAATTGGTTCAAACGAATGCAAAAGTGTATTGATCATCATGGCAAAATTTGAAAAATAATAAAACCGTTTTCAACCGCCAATGCTAATTTTTCCATTGTTAGGCCAGAAGTATAAATAGCCGCATACGAGCTAAAGCTTCATCATTCTAAGTAGTAAAAACTCTGACCAAAAACAACAACTTATTTCTTTGCAATACTTTGATGCGGAACACATGAAAACGTACACTGAATTTTGTTAATTTAAATGACATCAGGTTCGCATCGGTCTTTCGTTTAAGCTATGTACATATGTAAGAAGATTGAAAACAAAAATTATAAAAGTATATTGCGGTGTATTATAATCACGCATCAGAAAAGAAGAAAACATTTTTTTTCACAGACCCTTATGGGCTTACGAGTACAAACCCTAAATTGGCTTTAACACAAGAATTCTGCCTGGTGGTATGTTCGACTTGAAGCCATAAGTGATATATATACCAGTTTAACTGTATTTTGCATTTACAAGAATCTGAAATAATGAAATTTGTTGTAAATAATATCCGTTGCCATTTCGACTTTCATTTGGCTTTGAACATTTTTAATGTATACCACAAAGAGTGCAACCTAAAATTCGTATGGCATTCATATTCTGAGTGATTTATGTTCGTACAGAAGTACATATTTATTAACTTTTGCATGAGGCAACAGAATATGAATTCATTGCAAATTTCCGCAAGATTGAAAATCTGAATTGATTAACTGCTTGCAATATCCTTTGGTAAATGGATACTCGCATGCAACATATAAATGTGCCTATGTACATAAATATGTATGAAATGTGAATAAGTTTGACAGGAATTTCAAATATCAATTGCGAAATATTTTCATTTATACATATGATAAATTTATTGTGATAAAGTAAATAAAAAATGTGTAGTGAATCTTCTGAAAATGTTGAAATTTATTATGAAACTGGGCGATCTTTAAGAATGATATTCCGCAAAATTCAAGATTTCCTTTTTAAGAAATCTTTCGAATGGGCCTACAATTGAAAGGTTGGTGAAAAAATTGGAAGAAACTGGTTCTGTCTAGCATAGAAAAACGACTGACTGAGTTTTTTTTATAGTAAATTAAAATAGTGAAACTCCAAATAATCTATATTTTTATATGTTTTATTATAAAACATCCGGGCGCGTCTTTTGAAAGACCCTTTACGAAGCCTGCGAGGACATTTTCTTGTGTGGTCTGGTTAGGACTGATTATGTTTCCAATCTCCAATTTCTAGAGCTTTGCGGAAATTTAGTTCACTTTCAAATCCTCTTGGTTTAACTTTTCTTCAAAACGTTTCTCTAATCTTCTTTCTCTGTAAACTATAAGAAATGTAACATTTTTTTATATTAAAACGCTATAAGTAAAGTATAACTTTAATTTATTTTTTATTAAATTTTCGAATAAAACATATTTGTTTAGCATTATTTTGTTCTTCACAGTCTGTAGGAAATATTGTGTTTATAGATTATTAATAATTGAAATAATTGTTTTTGTTTATTTATATAAAATTAGCCTAGAACATAAATCTTATAAGCTATTTGTGTTAGGAGTTATAGCAGTTAGTCCTTAATTGAAATAAAAAAGTAATATTTTGCCGGAATAAGCGCCTGCCCATCTGACCAAAGCAGTCAGTCTATGTTAACTTTCATTCCGCACACGTTTTCTAAAATGTAAAGAGCACATAATTTCCCTGCCGATTTGCCAAAAGAATAAGCAAAAGGTGGGACCTTTGACTCTCCCTAAAACATAATTATGACCGAAGCTTTCAAATCGCCGATACACACATTTTTTGTCGCCTCTACCCGAATTTATTGTCAGACCATTTCTGTTTTTATTTATTTATTGTAAATTACTTCTGCCAACTTTCTGTTTTTTACGCTTGAACTAAAATTGCGTAAATAATTATTGTACAAAAACCTTTTCCATGCTTTTGATTTTTTATATCAGAGGTTATCCGTTTTTATCTCACTGTAGATCAAATATCTTTATCCCTGGGAGCCAAGCCCAGATTGTGATAAATTTCTGTGTGTCACTGGTGGTCAGCGTTCGGAATATTCAATATTTCTTTCATATGTAAATGTTTATGTATGTATGTAAATATATTTAAGACCGATAATCTTAGCTACTAGTATTCTTTCCTAATCTGTATATATAAAAATCAATTACTGTTCGTCAGTCTCGCTAAAACTCGAGAACGGCTGAACGGATTTATCTTATCTTGGTCTTGAAATGCCCGTGAAGATCTAGGGAAGGTTTAAAAGGTGAGAAAAATTCGAATAATTGCCGTGGAAAACCCTAAAAACAGCACTTTTCTTCTTCCCATATAAACGTTTTCTAAATAAAATTATAGTCAATTTGAACTTTATTTAATATATATTTAATAAAGTTCTTATTAAATTACATTCACTCACTGTGTTCATCGGGCCTCATATTACAACTATGAAACGGACAAATTTTTTTACGCACCTAAAAATATTTGACAAACAAGTGATGATCTTTAAGATACCAAATGTTTCACCATAATATTTGACATTAGATTTGACAACCAACTACTATGTCAATCCATCCTGTCGCACTTTAGAACACGGAAAGAAGTATAACGATATTGTGTTACGATATCTATGAGTGAGCGAGAACTTTCTTTACTTGGGCAATCCTTGTAATGTAATGTACTTTTTTTATTGATATTTTGTGATTGTGACACTTTACTGCTAAGTGAGGGACACTTTACAATTTCCGATGCCCAGAAGAAGACGACCTGACTTACCTGTAGGTCGTCGCAGTTAATCAAATGCGCGAAGAGCTACCTCACGTGCTAACGGCACTGATGACCAGAGATAGACAGATCAAGAAAATAGCCGTATTGCTATGTCAGAATTGCGTTATTTAGTGAATGATAATGAAGTAGATAGGCTTAGAATGCAACGAGTTCGTGCACACAAACACAACAACAGCAAGCACTGCATAATGAAATTGAGCTAATCCGCCGACGGAATGCTCCTGTGATTCTTGAACGAGCTGCATTACACTATGAACCTGCAATTGATTATTGTGCTAACAAATCGGTAACAATTGGGGAAATGAAAATAATTTGTAAATATTGTAAGGCGTTAAAATACACGCAGGCCCGACGAGAGGGGGGGATCGGGTACTTTTTCCCCCGGGCACGGAGTTTTCAGAGGGACCCGGACTTGAGGGTAATACGCATTTTGATAAATTGTCACAATTGGTCCCACCAGCAGGTAAAAAAGTTAGTGCTATGAGTTCCTATTCATACAGACTCATGATCCGTCAAGGTGAAGTAAATCATATTTTGATGTATCGAAGACTTTTTCATCAGTTTGCAGTTGGCATGTATGTCAAAATTGAGACTGAACGATTGACATACATCCGTTTGAACCAACGACAGGTACGATCAGAGGAATACATTCATCTCCGTGATGCTATAAATGCGGATGGCAATGTGAATAATGTGGGAAGAATGACAATTTTGCCAGCCACTTATATAGGAAGCCCAGGCCACATGCATGATTATGCTCAGAATGCTATGTCATATGTTAGGCATTATGGCCGCCCAGACTTATTTGTTACATTCACATGTAACCCAAAATGGTCAGAAATCAAGAGGGAATTGCTACATAGCCAAACACCAGTTGAAAGACATCACATAACTGCCAGAGTTTTTAAGCAAAAATTAAAATTTCTCATGAATTTCCTAATAAAGCATTGTGTGTATGGCCGAGTCCGTTGTTGTAGAATGGCAAAGGCGCACATATTAGTCTGGTTAATGGACAAAATAAGGCCAGATGAGATTGACTCCATAATTTCAGCTGAAATTCCAGACGAAACAGTTGACCCAAAATTGCATGCAGTAGTTACCAAACACATGATACATGGACCTTGTGGACTTTTCAACTACAACTCACCTTGTATGGTCGACGGCATGTGTTCCAAGCGATACCCAAGAGACCTGCTTGCTGAAACCATAACGGAAAATGATGGATACCCATTGTATCGTCAGCGATCAGTTGCGGATAATGGGCGAAGTTGTGAAGGTAAGAGGACAAAATGTTGATGGCTTGTAGATAATCGTTGGATTGTGTCATACTCGCCAATATTGTCCAAAGCTTTTGAGACTCACATCAATGTATAATATTGTAACTCTCTGAAGTCGATAAAGTACATATGTAAATATGTTAACAAAGGTAGCGATATAGCTGTCTTCGCTGTAACCAATGCAAATCATGAAATATCACAGTACCAGATGGGTCGCTATGTAAGTAGCACCGAAGCAATTTGGCGTATCTTTTCATTTGTGATCCATGAAAGACACCCTGCAGTAGTCCATTTGGCAGTTCATTTAGAAAATGGTCAACGAGTTTATTTTAATGAATCGAACGCGGCAGACAGAGCGGCACGTCCACCGTCGACAACATTAACAAGTTTCTGACAGTCTGTCAAACTGATGATTTTGCTGTATGCTGACATGCCACGATATTACACCTGGAATGCATCATCGAAAAAAAGGAACACCAGTTGAAGGACATCCAAATGTATTTTTTTTAGACGCTCTGGGTCACATCTACACAGTACATCCAAATAACGATGAATGTTATTATTTGCGGTTGTTGTTGGTGAATGTTCGTGGTCCGATATCGGTTGAACAACTGAGAACAATTAATGGACAGCTGTGTGCGACTTACCGTGAGGCATGTCAACTATTGCATTTATTTGAGAACGATCCGCACTGGGATAATACGCTCAAGGATTCCGTAATATCTTCATTGCCGCATTAAATTCGTACATTGTTTGCGGTTATCATATCGACATGTTTCCCCTTGAATCCAAAAGATTTGTGGGTTAAGTATAGAGATGACATGTCTGAGGATGTTTTGCATCAGGTGTGCTGTCAAATTTGAATCCTACACTACAAATGACTGCAGAAATTTACAATGAGACATTGATCATGATAGAAGATATGTTTTTATTGATGGCACAAAAAGTCTTGTCGAGTTTGGGAATTACAGCACCAAATCGTCATATGCACGATGCATTAAACCATGAGTTGCAAAGAGAACAACAGTACGAGATTAAATCATTGGCCGAAACAGTTCGTACAAATGTTCCATAATTAAGAACAAAAAAATGCGTACAACACTTTGATAGAAGCTGTGAACAGTGGATCCGGTGGAATTTATTTCCTTGATGCTCCCGGAGGAACCGGAAACACGTTCTTAATTTCATTGCTTTTGGCGAGGATCAGATCGCGAAATGAAGTTTGCTCTAGCGTTGGCTTCATCTAGAATAGCTGCGACCCTGCTAGAAGGCCGGCGAACTGCACATTTTGTCTTGAAATTACCATTAAACATGCAAATCACCGAAACACCAATTTGCAACATCGCCAAAAATAGCGCAATGGCCAAGATCCCACAGGTATCCAAATTGATTGTTTGGGATGAATGCACAATGGCCCACAAGAGTTGACTGGAGGCACTGGACAGAACGTTGAAAGATCTTCGTGACAACCAAAATATTTTTGGTGGGGCCATGATACTGTTGTCAGGTGATTTTCGTCAGACTCTTCCAGTAATTCCCCGATCAACTGTTGCTGATGAGCTAAATGCATGCCTAAAATCCTTGAATTTGTGGCAGTATGTAAAGACACTCCAATTATCAACTAACATGCGAGTATTTTTGCAACAAGATGAAACTGCGAGTGTGTTTTCGAAGCAATTGTTAGACATTGGAAATAATAAAGTTGCAGTGGACACCTCGACCGGATTCATCACGTTACCCACAGATTTCTGTCAAATCACAGACTCAAAAGAAGAGCTTATTCAGCGTGTTTTTCCAGATATAGGGCAAAAGTTCAATAACAATCATTGGCTGGGTGAACGAGCAATATTGACAGCGAAAAATAAAGATGTCGAGGATCTCAATGCGACTATTCAGAATTTTCTTCCCGGACAGTTGGTTTCCTGCAAAATCAGTCGACACCGTTATGAACCTGGATGACGTAGTCTATTATCCCACGGAGTTTTTAAATTCACTGGAATTGTCTGGTTTACCACCTCACAATTTGCAGTTAAAAATAGGGTCAGTTGTCATCACGCTGTGCAATGGAACAAGACTGGCTGTGAAACAGCTGATGAATAACGTCGTTGAGGCAACAATCATAAAAGGAAAATACAAAGGAGAGGATGTCTTGATCCCGCGGATACCGATAATTCCAACGGATTTACCATTCGATTTTAAACGCTTACAACTTCCAGTGCGTCTAGCTTTTGCGATGACCATAAATAAATCACAAGGACAGTCGTTAGAAGTTTGCGGAATAAACTTGGAGTTTCCCTGTTTCGCCCATGGACAATTATACGTCGCGCAGAGAACGTTAATGAATAGAGAAGTCTTAATGACTGGAAAGTGTTCATTTTCGAGGGGTACTCGTCTCGCGAAGACAATTCACCATAGACAGATTTTTCAACAAAAATTAACAGTGAGGGGCTGAATTATGTAAATTTAGCAGCAGTCGATAAGAATTTGTTGGTGATTAGAAGCAAAGAATGTTAGGTAGCTTTTTAATATGACCTACATATATATTTGAATTTCTCCAAATCATCCAAATTATGTACATATGTTATGTCTGTCTGTCTGGTGTCTGTAAAACTTTGTTGAATTACCTTCAACTGAATCAAAATCCTCTATAGCAAACGCTTCATTACCAGGCGCACAGGAAGATGGCATATGCAAATGTAAATTTGTGAATTTATATACATTTGCGCATATGTATATGCTGTGTGTATGTGTGCTCACCAGCCACAGCTCAAGATAAAACGGTAAAACTTCGCAAGAAATCCAGCGCGCACTCATGGCGCAGCGCACATTCATTGGCACAGCATTGTATGTACAGTAAGCTTGAAATGTTACAGGCATCTTCAAATGCTCTGATTTCAGAGTAAGTTTCTAGCTGCAGATATATGCATATGTTTTGTGCACTTTTTATCAATTGAAAAACTACATACGTAAAGTAATCTACTAATTAACTATTTGCCTACTATCAGTTAACATAAAATAATTGTTTCCAAATTTTATCTTAGTATTAAAATGTCCGAATCAGACCTTTTTTTTAAGCTACTTGTTTTCTTCTGCAACTTACTGTATGCTCATGCGCGCACTTGACGCACAGCAGCTGCGGCTGTCGAGCATTTAGAAAGACATATTTACATACATATATTTTTGCATACATATGTACGATGCCGCGGGCACTCGACTTGACAAAAATTGAAGATTTATCAAATACTAGCAAACCCGGCCCCCTTCGCTGGGCACACTAAAATAGAATAGATATGGTTTAGAACAGAAAATATATGCTTTTCATATTATTTATTTCTTTATTCTTTATTCAAGCGCTTTGGCATTAACAATATTTTTTGTTTTTCTATTTGTTTTTGAGTAAATATAAAATATAAATTGAAAATCAGGAAAAAAGAAGATTGTTTTTAAATTTCAAATCAACGCATATGATCATCCATGAATTTTTCGTTTCAATTTATATGTTTTATTAAGCATTGGAGCTTTTTTAACCATTATCCATTTATATTTTTCAAAAAAAAAAACGAAAAAAATTTTTTTTCCACGAACACATAATTTCATTCGGATTTCACATTAAATTCTCAAATTTCGTAAGAAATTATTCACTGTTCCAAAATCCACTCCAAAAAAATTCACAAACAATTTTTACATGTTGCACTTACTTTTTCCTTATGGCATCCAAATCAGAAAGAAATATTGACACATTGTAACTCACACTGTCAATTTGACAGTTCAGTTCCGCCCCAAGCGTTAAAAAAGTAAGCGACATTATGGCTGGCTCAAAAGAACGCTGTACCCGTTGCCACTGCTCCGAATTACAACCAAACTTTACGAAACCCATTTTCAATACTTACTTAACAATGTGTGTAAGTTTGGTTTAATTCGGTGCAAAGACACGGCGGGTCCACGTTTTGGCATATATTTCGAGACCCTAGTCACAATAGGTATGAAAATTACCCCGTATTAAAGCACTTATCAACAGCTTTCGTTTGATACCCATATTGTACATATACAACCAAAGGTTACCCGGGTCCACGTTTTGACCTATATCTCGAGACCCCAGTCACAGAGCGGCATGAAAAATACTCTGGACTAAAGCATTCACCAACAGCTTCCATTTGATACCCATATTGTACATACACAACCAAAGGTTACTCGGGTCCACGTTTTGACCTATATCTCGAGACCCCAGTCACAGAGCGGCATGAAAAATACTCTGGACTAAAGCATTCACCAACAGCTTCCATTTGATACCCATATTGTACATACACATCCGAAGGTTACCCGGGTCCACGTTTTGACCTATATCTCGAGCCCTATTTCCAAAATAAAATATAATCCATGTTACTCGTGGATGATGTAGCTTTCGAATGGTGAAAGAATTTTTAAAATCGGTCCAGTAGTTTTTGAGCCTATTCGTAACAAACAAACAAACAAAGTTTTCCTCTTTATAATATTAGTATAGATTGGCAAATAATTCTACGCGAAATATTCCAATATTGACTATTTTCGAATTGTCGAGAAAATTGGCATATGGGCGGCTCGTTTTATGAATGAAAATTCTTGCTCTTAGAACTATGAGCTCGAATTTATCAATGAATTTTTTGAAGATGAGTTTTTGTTGCACACTACAATAGTTGAAACTGTTCGGCGCCGCCGCGACTGTTCAGCGCTATGGCAACTAGAATGATGGCCGCTACGCCTGCGTTTATGACTGCATTTTGTTCTTGTAGTCGCTAGGCATAGAATTTTAGCTTTGAACGACATACGCATTTTGAGGAATAAAGCGAATGCCCTGTGTGTGCGCTTGTATGTACATGCATATGTGTATATTAATAAGCATTGTTTTGCTTGAATTCAATATTTATATTTGCATATGCCATCTTTCTGTGTGCCTGGTAATGAAGCGTTTTGTATACAGAATTTTTTGATTTGTTTGAAGGGATATGGGCACCAAGTGTACATACGCACATACAAATATGTACATGAGTATTCAAAAGAAATTTGTTTTAGCTTTTGTGAGGCAGGAATTTGATCATTAGGTTATTTACATGAAATATAAGGCGATGCTCGTGAGGTAGGTCATGTTGCACACATATGCGTGCAACATATGTATATATATTTAATAAAGATGCAATTGAATTTAGTTGTCCCATATATGCAAATACGTTTCTTTGTTTCCTTTATTTATTTTAACGTTTTATACTATCTAGAAAATGCATCCATACAAATGTATGTACATATATTATTATTCCCTGTAATAAAATGTAAATGGAAAAAGATTTGGTTTGCCAAAGGAACAAATAAATGCATGTTCAAATGTAAATACATATGTCGATATACCAAAACACTTGTATGCTATGAATTAATTTCGACTCAAAAAATTAGTAAAAATTTTCATCAAATTTGTTTAGTTTTAAATTTACTAAAACGCACATACCAAAATGTGAGAGGTCGTTTTATAATGTATTTTTTTAAATTAAATCAAAATATTAAAGTTACTTTGATTTGATTTGGCGCATATAATAAATTCAATCATTTTTTCTTCATCACCTTTGTTTGAAAATACAAATTGAACAAATTTTCGTTTACCAAGGGAACATAAAAATGCACAAGCAAATGCCTTGCAAAATGCCGTCGGCATTCGTCAATTTGATTTCATACAGAAACCAAAAACTGAGCAGAGCCAATGTACTTGTACATAATTCACTGTAATCAGCCCTGTTAAGAACTTCCCCGCTGTCGAGTTAAGCGAGGTGAAATAGTGTTCGCGGTTTCACTTCATTTTTGACAATTCACACTATTCGTAGCTCGTGAGAATTCTCTATATTTAACGTTCTCTGCGTCGCGTGTTCGCGTGTCGGAAAACCGTCTTCTTTGTTTATTTACGCACCACAAAACAAAATAAAAAATAGTTTGTGAGAAATCTTTAAATTGATTAACAAACTGTATCATAGCACTGTGGGTCTGTCAATATCAAATTTAAACCTTATAAATAGCCAGCATCTCAGGAAACCCCTATTTTATAATTAAGCAACATGATGTGTCGAAATAATAATAATAAAACTTCATGCTTAATTCAAAATATGCTTTTTTTTATTAAAAACGGATTCGTTTTGTTTGTTTTAAAATTATTTTATATAAAAGTTTAGGTCTTTTATTTATCGATTGAGGTAGTATGAAGTCTGCCGGGTCAGCTAGTATAATATAATTATTCACAATTATAAAGGATTTTTCAGTATTCATTCACATTTAATCATGGAAAGACTTACATCTCAACAACGTTTACAAATCGTACAATTGTGTTACGGAATTCGACGCTCTGTGAAAAGCGTTCATCGCGCGCTCAGGCCAACTTATTATGGTGTTCAGCGATGAGACCCATTTTTTGCTTAATGGCTACGTCAATAAGCAAAATTGCCTTACTTGGGCTGAAGAGCAACCCGAAGCCATTCAAGAACAGCCATTAAAAAATGGAGCTCAATCTGTCCTGAACATTTCTGACAAATAAGTTGTGCAATTCCCTTTTAACAACAGTCAAGGGGATACCGAGGACCGGATAGGAGGCCTCTGAGACCAGATCAGTCCCTTTCCTGGCAAGTTCATCAGGAATTTCATTTCCCTCTATTTTCCTATGTCCAGGAACCCAAATCAGAGAAATGTTACCTGCACTTCCAAGAGGATTGATCTCTACTTTACAGGATCGCCGCTTAACTCTCGGAGAAAATGTTAATATCTCCCTCTCTCCGACGTTCCCTAAGCATTTTGCATACCCGCAGGATCGCAAAGACTTCTGCCTGAAGGAAATAACTAAATTTGCTGATTTAGAGGAGACCCCTGCTCCGACTCCCGATTTCATCCGAAAACACCGGCGCGGCCTATGGGCTGGAGGAATGATCGGCCCATATTTCTTCAAAGACGAGGCTGGCGCAAATGTAACAGTGAATGGGGAATGCTATGATAAACGATTTTTTGATGCGGGAAAGCACGTGATCTCCCCAAAATTTGATTCCAACAAGATAACGGACTACGCTACTTGCTACACAGCCCGTGAAGCAATGGATTTACAGCATCGTTGTTTCGGTGAGTACTTCATCTCTCGCCTCGGTCAATCCACTGGACTGGGTTTATAGGAGATGTGAAAATACCAGTGCATGCTCGTACAGCTCGTACTGCAGAAAATATTGCTGCTGTTCCCAATAGTGTGGTTGAAGAGCCGTCTACCTCAACTCGTCGTCGTGCCCAACAATTGCACCTCTCACGCTCGTCGTTGATGAACATTATGCATAAATACTTGCATTTACACGCTTACAAGGTGTAATTGACTCAAGAACTAAAGCCTCTTGACCATTTCAAGCGTCGTCAATGGTCAGAATGGTGGGAGGAAATGGCAACAGTGAATGACCATTTACGAAAGTTATTCACGAGATACCTAGCGAAGTCCTCACCATTTAAAATTGGTGTTTACGGATGGACGAATTACGACGAAATATGGATTAAAAAATAAATGTCATGAATAATGACAAAAATAATAAAGATTGCCCAGTCAATTTGAATTTTCGTTATTTTATTTGAATTTAAAATTAGGGGTATCGGATTTGCTTATCCTTTATTTCCAATAATTAAAAAAAAAAAATATTCAATTCGTTCTTTGTCCTTACGATGGTCGTCTTTACAGGTTGAAATATCCGAAGCTATTTTTCTTACCATTGAAGGCTCAGGGTCCTCAAGAACTAATGCCATTTATTGAAAAACACTCTCTGCATTTTTTCCTCTTTAACAAGAGGTTGAATTTGTAAGATAAATTGTTTTTTATTTTTTTATAGAGAATCCTTCATTTTTCCAACTATTTGGCATTACTCCGACTTTTTATCAGTAATGCGATTAGATACGTAATAGAAACGAGGTAAAAGCATCAAACATATTTTCAGTTCCAATGCCAATTATTCTAAAACAACACTTGAAAATTTGCACGACTCTTTAACTTAAGAAAACAAAAAAGTTAAATAAATTAAAATAAACTTTGATAACAAATGCATAATTCCACTAATACTTACAGCAATGGACATTTCATTTTTATTCCAATGATTGTACTATGTTTTACTTACTTTACTAATTTTTAATTAACTTTTAAGGATCAAATTTTGAGCACTTGCTTGTACAAACTGGGCCCAGTGTGCACTCCAATTCGCTCTCTTTTACCAGCTCATGACCCACGAATAAAATTCAATATGGTGGGAGGTGGTGGAAACTTTGACATCTTTATTGTATAAATATTTTTTTAGCATTTCAGTAATGCTTCCAGCCACTACAAGACTGCTCATTGAACTGTTGTTTGTGGTTAAACGCAAAGAATTGTCGAGACAAACAGACCACGTTTTGCGAATGGTGCACGCCCGTTGACAATGGCATACCGACACAAAGACGAAAGGGGGAGTGCGAAGTCGTAATCACAAAATATAGTCGAAGAATATGAGAAAAATTAGTATGTAGTGGTGGGGTCAGAAGTAAAGCGAATGGCTGACGAGTTGGCGGAAAGTGACCTTGCCTTACGGCTAGCAGCCTTTGCTTCAGCGTGCATATACGAGTATGTACGTATGTATGAGTACATATTTTGGTGCATGTATGTATAAACACTGGTTTTCCCTGCAATAAAATGCTTTGGTACACATTTGAGATGCTTATACTCACGTGAATTGCATTTACGCACATATTTGTATGCCTTTTCATAGACGTCGCCAGATGAATGAGTTTATACTTTTCGTTACTTACATTTGCAATTTAAGACAGCATCTCTATGAAGTATATATATATATATATAATTGGCGCGCACACCATTTTTGGGTGTTTGGCCGATCTCCTCCTCCTATTTGTGGGGTGCGTCTTGATGTTGTTCCACAAATGGAGGGACCTATAGTTTTAAGCCGACATTTATATTCGCTCTCAAAAGGTTCATTGGGCGCCGAGGGACTCCAACCAAAATGTACTGCGACAACGCGACGAACTTTATGGGAGCAGAGAGGAAGCTGAGGGAGCTCCGGGAAGCCTTTCTGGCACAGAAAGAGAAGATTCTCTAATACGCCGCCGACGAAGGATTCATCTTCGCCTTCATACCTCCGAGGGCACCCCACTTCGGTGGCCTGTGGGAAGCAGCAGTGAAGTCGGCCAAACATCTGCTGGTGCGCGCCGTAGGCAACGCGCTGTTAACCGCCGAAGAAACCGCAACGCTTCTCGTCGAAGTAGAAGCGGTACTTGATTCCCGACCGCTCGCACCACTCAGCAACGACCCCAACGACGGCGAGGCGCTAACGCCGGCGCATCTACTAATCGGTGCCCCTTGCGAGCTTCGCCACCGGAGAAGGTACCCGACATCCTCAGCCGCTGCTTAGAGAGATGGCAGCTTATTTGCTCTCTCAAGCAACAATTTTGGCGCGCGTGGTCGAAGAGCTACCTTCTGGAGCTTCAGCAGCGCAATAAATGGGTGCACCCGCAATCCAACGTCCAACTTGTCGTCGTCCACGAAGACAACGTACCACCGCAGCAGTGGGTGCTGGGTCGAGTAACCGCAAACATTCCCGGAGCGGACGGCAAAATTCGCGTCGCAGACATTGCTACTAGATCGGGTGAAGTACGACGCCCTATCCACAAACTCGCTGTGCTCGCGGCGGACAACAAAAATTGAAGGCTATTGGATTCCTTCAAGGTGGCCGGTGTCAAGCCAGATTCTGGCAAATTACTTTAATATTATATAATAAAATAATCTAAAATTGAATTTAATAAATCAAAATTAATAATAAATTAATAATTGATAATTAGGTAAATGAGTAAAATAAAATATATAAATATGAAAATGTAAATGAATAAAATAAAATATGTAAACGTAAATTATATTTAAGCTTAATATTAAGTTATTTTCTATTTTTACTTTACTGTTTCTCGCTTTCGCTACATTCTTTATCTGTTTCTATTTACTTTCGATCATTGACCTTATTTCTACAGCTATACTTTCCGTTCTTTCTATTTCTATTTACTTAACTACATACTCTCTCTAACTCTCCACGTACTGTTCTTCCATTTCCGCTATTTCTTTTATCTTAGTTTTAGGCCTAATATAAGGACAGAACATGGAAAATAAAGTCACTTTTGAATTGTTAAGCGGACGAGTGCGGTGTTCCATTTTAATTACGCGACGCTACAGGCAATATTCATTTTAGTTCGCGCTTCCCCCCTTATAAAGTTTTTTTAAACAATTTAAATATATTCACAAAACAGTGAAGAATTTTCAGTGGACTTCCAACATAGACTTACCTACCTAATGGGAGACACGCCAAAACGCACTCGGCAAAGGTGATCGTGCTACATATTTACTCAATAATATATCACGTGTTTAATGCCTGGACTAGTATCGTTCTAAAATGGGGTACTCCCACGCTGAAGTTAAGACAGTTCGTCTTACTGCATTGCATTTACAAACTCAAACCAATTCCAACAACAATATTATTGCCATTACGAAGGAGAACCAACGGTGACAAAAAAACAATAACGTGAAGAAGATAATGACGATAGTGTATGAACGTGTCGCCGTAGCATACTTTCGAGCGTGAGACTAGATTTAGAGTGGCGTTTGCCTGTGTCTTATCAGTACGGCTGCTGCTACCAGTTTCTGCTAGTTATTTCACTTTGTTTTTTATGAGCGTCGTTTGACATTATGATGACTTTTGTGCGTTGGGGGAGCATTTGTTGCAATGTCTATGAATGGCTGACTGTTGGCATGCCAGTTTGCTGACTTTGAAACAGCAGGAAGAGTAAAGTGTGGTCAGAGTTTCATCTTTTGACTTCTTTATTTTCGATTGTTGTTTTTTTTTTGCGTTTGCAAAATTGGTACGATTGATTGTTTGGGTACGAAAAACAAATAAAGAGGGTCATGAATTTAATTTTGATTCTTTTTTTATATATTTACTTTTATATCCGTTTATTGTGTGAGAAGAATAGCGGCCGCAGGGGCGTATGCTAGTGAAATTAGTTATACAAAAGTGAACGTGGAAAAACACATCCATACTTTTTACAACATCTGATTGTACTCTGCTATGAATGAAAGAATAAATACCACAAATATGTACAAACTTTAAGACTTTAACGAATAGGAAGTACATACATACATACCAATGTGTAACTGTTATGAAAAGTTTTAGATACAATCAATCCAGAAGAAATATACAAGTAATACTACACCTCATGTACTGCATATTTAGTTAGAGTTAAAACCAAAAGAAAAATTTCAGCAAATGCTTAAAATCAAATCAAAGAGTTTTCAATGAAAATACAAATTTAATTTCCTAAATTAATTTCATAGTTTTCACCCGAAGTTTTTTGAACTTTATATTAAACTTTACTTATTATACTAAACAAAACAAAAAAAATATAGTAACGTGCCTGCGCTATATTCAGTACCTTAATATTAATCTAGGAACATATAGATAGGTAGTTAGTTGAAATGGTTGAAGTGCCAGTCTGGCACTCCTCAAGTAGCACTAAAACGCCATTCGATACCATAATGAGACTTCCAACAAACAGATATCTGCAGCTAGCCAGAGCTGTTGATATAATGGAGAAGATTGATAGGGTTTAGGTTGGCGCACTGCCCCAGGCTGTCGAAGAAAGGTCCCCATAGTTTCTGCCATGGGGGTTATATGGTAACCCTACGAGTTTGGAAATTGAATGGCGAGGAGTCCCCAGGACTATCTGAATCCTCCGTATATTGTACTGGGGCCAAAAGGTTTTCGAAATAGCACATGAAGAAATGGAACTCCATCTTTTCCGCGCTTTCCTGAGAAATAATGTGTGCATTTCCCCTTTAACAGAGGGGGATGCCGATCCCCGGGTAGAGGTCTGTGAGGCCAATTCAGTTCCCATCCTGGCAAGTTCATCAGCAATTTCATTTCCCTCTATGTTCCTATGTCCTGGAACCCAGATTAGAGAAATGTTATCAGCACACCCAAGCACGACCTGTGGCTTGAGTCCCCATTTTTTACCGATTTGGTGGGGGTGGAAGGTTGTATTGGCCTTCTTTACCCGATTTTCAATGTGTAGCTTCCAATGGAGTTTGGAGTCAAGTATCATTCCGTGATACCTAACTTCCGATGAAATCGGGAGAACGTGGGTTTTATTTTCTGATAAATAGCATTTGCGTTTTGTCAGAGTTGACTCGCAGGCCACAAGAGGCAGCTCAGCCACTGAGTACAGCCAATTACCTTTCCAAAATCTCAGCCATGACTAAGGGAAACGGCCCCGATACCAAGTCATCGGCGTATGCTACTATCATACCTTAACCCCACCCTTATTTAGCATTATCAGAACTAGTCAAAGTAGGGGCGAAAGCACACCACCCTGCGTCGTCCCCCTGTGAACGAATCTAGTGACTTTAGCCCCTCTTGCTACCGCATTAACTTCCCTGCAGCCAAGCAGGGACGAGATCCAGAGACAGATAGATCTTTCCACCTCTAGTCTATCTAACACGGTGACAATTAACTCCGCCCAAATGTTATTAAAAGCACCTTCTATATCTATGAAGGCCGCCAAGTGAATTGTTTGCCTTCCAGAGATTTCTCCACAGTTCCTATGACCCCCTTCTTCAGGAGGTGCTGCATTTTCGTTGGCCATGTATGCCGAAACCAAATAGTAGCAGCGGCCGCTAGATGTTTCTATACGCACCACGTAGAAAGGCATCAGCAGTGAAAGGGTCTCAGCAGTGAAGTGCTATGGTGAGCACTCGACGTTCTGGGTCCGATCACTGTGTCCTGGGTAGAAGCCAGCAGCTCTTCCGGGTGTATGCCCAGTACACTCTCAGTATTTGTTGTTTCCGTAATGTTTTTGTTATGTTTTTTGTTTTGTTTTCCATTTATCTAAATTTTGGTTTTTGGTTTGGAACAGACTTGCTCTGCGCCTTTCGTGAACTTCCTTGAAAGTCGTGTTTTATCCCATATGCGGGAAAGTTTTCGAATGCAGCCGGATTAAAGAAGCTCAACTTCTGGAATCATAAGGTTTGGGAATTCCGAGAACCGATCAAAGCAAGTGGTATATGAAATTAAAGGCAAAAAAGTTAGTATTATACATATTGTAATTACTATTTTTCAATAAAACTAAAAAATTTTAACGGGTTGAAAAAATATAATTTTTTTCGAAAATATGAAATTGGAATACATATGAAAACGCTTTTGTTTCCCTTTTCTTAGATCTTACATACCCTTAAACAATTTAAGATACAAAAGACAAAATCTCCCAATAAATACAGGGTTGCCCATATTCGACGGACCCATCTGGCAACCCTGTATCTTTTGATAGAGATGTCAGATCGCTTAAAGACATACCGCGTTGGAAGCGTCAGTCCAAGCAGATATTTACCATGGAACAGTACACGCCACGCAAGCGCTCCCAAATTGTTGAAATTTACATTCAACAAAAGAAGTCAAAAGAAGAAGAACAAAATCATCATGTCCGATGAGGCTCATTTCTCATTGAATGATACGATAAACAAGCAAAATTGCAGTATTTACGCCCCTGAAAATCCTCACGAAATTCAAGAGGTACCTCTTTACGACCAAAAAGTCACTGTTTGGTGCGGCGTTAGTGCGAAAACGATTATTGGGCCGTTTTCTTCGAAAATGAAGATGGTCAAGCTGTTACCGTCAATCAGGAGCGTTATCGCGATATGATAACCACTTTTGTGATGCCAATTATTCGTCGAAAGCGTATGAGGCAGTTCTGATTTGAACAAGACGGCGCTCCACCACACACAGCTCGCACCACAAACGATTTTTTGAAGAAATTGTTTCCTCGTCGTTTGATGTCGAAAAATGGCGAGTTTGACTGGCCACCGCGTTCGCCCGATTTAACGCCACCTGGCTTCTTCTTGTGGGGATATTTAAACTCAAAGGTTTATATTAATAAGCCAAAGACCATAGAAGAGTTCAAGAACAACATCCGTGAGGAAATAGCCGCTATTCCAGCCGAAATATTAGCTAAAACTATGGAAAATGCTGCAAAACGGGCACAATACGCCGTACAGGCTCAAGGCGGTCATTTGAGAGATATCATATTCAAAAAGTGATGTCGACAAATTTACTTGAACTGAATAAAATGATTATTATCGTCAACATCAAAAAAGCTCTTCGCATTTTCCTTTTGGCATTAACCATAACTAAGTAAAGTTTAACAAGTGGCCAACACAAAGTCGTTTTTGTGATATTATTGTTGGTTTTCCTTGTTAATCATTATTACTTAGTGCAATAAATCTGGATTATATACCTACATATTAACATCTTACAATTATTACAAAAAAAATTTAAAATGATTTAGAGGCCTCGTCAAATATCTGTTTTAACCATTGTTAAATAGATGAAATTTATCTTGAAAAATAAAATATGTATATATTCTCTCATTCCTCTCTCTATTCTCAAATTTCTTTAATTCTTTGAAAAATATGACTTTAAAACAAAAATTTGGCTACGCAGTTTCATAACAGCGCCATTGATTTCAGTAGAACATAGTCTACGTTTTAGGTTGCTTCAAGTTCTCGTTGATTTTGAAAAGTTTACCTACCTAAAGGTGTTTCACATTTTCTCCATAATAATATACAGCCATTTATTTAATTAAAACGAAATATTATCAAATAACTCCCAGCCCAGGCCCTCATTCACAAACAAAGAAAATAACTATTCCCGTTATAAAGGAATACGTATATTCTTACACACGCAGGCATATATGTAAGTATATGCACATATCAGTAATTTATCTATTCAATACGACTTAATACGTAATCCTTTGACAATCATTAACCCATCCTCATTTTGACGATTTCCCAACATGCGAGCCTTACTTGTTTCAATAATTTTGGCATCTTTGTTACTTATAAATAGTATTTTAGCTTTTGTTTGCTTATTTAAGCATTTCCTCTTCAGATTTCAAACTTCTGCCAAAAACCATTTCTAACGATCACACTCTGCTTCTCACCCCTACCACTGAGTAATTTGCGTTGGTAAAAATGTGTATGTATGCTCAGTCGCTTCATAATCCCACAGTTGAGTGCGCACATAAGTGGGCGTTTATATTCAATTTGCCACGCATAAACGCCTATGCCTTCGCTATGAAAAACAGTACTTCGCCCGCAGCAAGCGACGTTTATCCCCTTTTTTGTCTGGCTGCTGCTGCAATTTAACCTAATAATCTACGCATCAACAAACAATGTTGTGATTTTTCTTTTTTCATACGTACTTACTCTCATTTGTATTCTCCCAATCTTCGTACAAATTTACAACTTCACTGTGCGGCCTGTAAGGGTGGTAATAAGTATTTCAGTGAGCTTACCGGGGGGTGGTTTATTTACCATACATTGCCTTTTTAATTTGTTATCTGCATGCAATTGGCAACGCCGATTTGACAGTTGCCGTATTCTACATCGCGTCATGGAAAAGCTTAATAAATATGTTTCCATTCGTGTTCTTATTGTCGGATAGCAAGTGTCGTAATTAATCAGGCGTGAAGATGTTGACCGTAGTAAGGTTCTATGAAATTTTGTTCGTGTAATTTTGTATACACAACCTCTGTTTAGACACAACACTTATGACTTGTGATGTGACTTTGAAGTGTTGAAATTTCAACAGATTGTAAATAAATTCAACTGAAGACAATTCTTATTATTTTAGCAAACTGTACAAAGTCCATATCCCAACATGAAACCACTGATTTATAAGTACAAGTAGTTTTTTTGTTATTCGAATAAATTTTTACTTTATTTTTCCATTTTCTAAAAGTTAAGGTTTACAAATAAGTTGTAGTCTTACTTAAGGTGCGGTTAGAAGTAACAACAAAAGTTTGTTTAGAAATAATTTTACTTTCAAAAAGTATTGCTTTCTAAAGTGATCTCCTGTATAGTCCAATAACTTTTTTTCTTTTTTTTTTAACTAATTACAAATAAGTTCTTTGTTTTGTTTTTCTTTTTGGAAAATACAAATGCGTTTCAAAAAGGCTATCGGGAAAGCGCACTGCGATATTATACTTTTAGTTATTAAAATTTTACCTTGGAAATAAATTCTATGCAAGACCGGTAAGACCGGTAAAACTGACTGATTAATGTTTGCTTAGTTTTCGAAAATAAAAGAACGTACTTTATAAAAATTATATACAATATTATATAAAACAAATCGCGAAGCTCCACACGGCATTCAATGGCGGCCATTCCAAAAGCTTGGACATCGAGATTATGCAGACTACATATCCTTCATGAGTCACATAGTTGCTGGTAACAAAATTTGAAAGATTAATGGCAAATGCAGAAACCACAGGCCTGAAAGTGAACACTGCAAAAACTAAAATAATGCGATGTGAAACTAAGACACTAACGACCCTGGTTGTAAACGCTGCCGATACGACTGTTGAAGTACAAGATGTTAGCGAGTTTTGCTATCTGGGCAGCATAATTTCCAAGAATGCAGGTATCCAACCGTAGAAACAAAACTGGAGCAAGTTTTTATAAATTGAACAAAATTTGGGCTTCAGGAAATATTAATAGACGTACCAAGCTAAGAATTTTTAATACGAGTGCAAAAACTATTGTAGGTATATTACAAATTTAATACATTTAAATTTATTTATTAAAAACTGTTGTGAAGTCTGGAAAGTCACTAATAGAATCTGCTAGCACTAGCAATGCGAGAACCTGTAAATGTCGAGATTATTATTATTATTATTGACATGTTCAGGTGTTACAATACATATAGGTATATGTACTAAGAACTTAGTCTATCTACAAAAGATTTCCACATGTCGAGATTAGACGCCGGAAATGGCGTTGGCGAAAGGAAAACAATGGCATCGCAAAAATGATGGAGAGGACGACCTAGAAGTACTTGGATAAGAACGGTTCACGCTGAATGCCAACAAAGTGGTAGCTGGCCTTATATTCGAGGAATTGCACAAAATCGTGAAAGTTGAAATGCGTTACTTCCGCCCTATTTTCAGACTAGGAACGACACTAAATTGTAAAGTTACATAATTTTTTGTTTGTTTTCAATTTATTGTCAAGGAAATAAAAAAAAGTATAAAAGTTAAATCTGTTTGTGGCTTGTTTTCAACACCTTGCTAATGTTAATACGGTCCCGCCATCTATAGTTACGGATTTGAACTAGGTATTATTTGAAGAATGGTAACACTTAGCTGTCATCTGATTTGACAGAAAATTAGTTTTATTCTTCCGCTGAACGAAAATGGTTGTGTATACGTTCAAAGAACGCTAGGAAATATTGCGACATTACTTTGAAAATCATGGTAATGTTGCAGAATGTGTACGAAAATTACGTACGGCAATGGGAAGAAGAAAAGCACCGAATGAAGCGTATGTGCGTTACTTTGCGAAAAAAGTAAGAGAAACTGGGTTGCTTATAGACAAACCAACGCGTGACCGACCAAAAACCGTGCGTACACCCGAAAATATTTCTGCTGTGGCCGAGAGTGTTCATGAATCACCAGGAACATCAGTTCACCGTCGTGCTCAACAATTGGACATTTCGGAGACATCAATGAGACGAATTTTGCGTAAAGACCTTGGTATGACGCCGTACAAAGTCCAATTGGAATGAAGTTGTGTTCCATCATTAACCGGAAGGATTGTACTTCAAAATAAAAAAAAAACAGTTTGGAAAAATATTGAGTAGTTTCTTTTTTATAGCATTTTTAATTCCGTAAAGTTATATGGCGGACCCTTTATTAGGGAAGAGGCAGATTAACTAATAAATAAATTTGAGAGAAGCAAATCCACGCAATCTTATTGTTTTTGAATAAAAAAATAAATACAGTTGAAGATAAAAAAGTAAAAGAAGTGGAAAACTTCTCTAACAAAGAGTTGGCGGTACTTGTGAATTTAATTGAGGAGCACAAGAAGTTCCATCACAACTGATTAAAGGAATCCCTTACATTCGAAAATGGGAAAACTCGCAATCTGAAAATTTTTCGGAGCACGTTTTTGGACCGCACGTTTTACAACCTCGTAAGCAATTGAAAAATTCAGCAATTTGACAGCGTAGGCAAATGTAAACTTTACTCGAATAAACTTTTGTAGACATAACAATAAAAACAACAGGCATAACAATAGGCAACAGCTTGAAGAAATCGAGATAGATATAGACATCATACAAAATATAATAAAAAAAAACTTGAAATCTCTGGTATAAATGAAGCAAAACTACTCAAATGATTACTCTTTTCTTGGAAAAAAGTACTAGGTAAAATTTTAAAAGGTAGGCGGTGTCACTCACACTTTCGAGTACATGCTTGTACCTCGATACCGCCCTAATAAAACTCGCCAAAACATAGTGCACTTGCCCCCCATCTCATCTGACTCCGATATAAATACGCGTTTCATTTAGATCGAATAAAAACCACGCCCACTTTTCATATTTTAAAATTAAAGCTAAAACTCTCATTTACGAGTTTGCTTGATTTCAAGAATTAACAACCAACCCAAATTAAATTTTACTAAAATGTGCGCGGGTACATAAAATGTCGTACAGACCGAATTCAACAGTAAGGAGGTTTGTTTCATATTTGTTTTCAATTGATGTTGTCTAATTTAGTTCCGAAATTTATCCTGCCAATTATCATTCTCTAGTATGAATTGCTTGTTATTTAGTTTTTTTCCAAAAGTTCGATTATTTCTGTGAAGGGCAACACTGAAGTGTACGAGAGACTTTTCGTGCTCATTTCGGAGCTTGCGAAAGTGACTTGCATGTAATTTTTGGCAGTTTCTTTTCTGGGCAGGAAAAGTTTTCGACCTTTCGAGGCCTTTTCAAGTCTAAGGGAATGCTTCTATTACATTCAAACATTGGCAACGTAAAAAACTGAAATCATCAATCGGCTGTTTTGTGTTAACCAACAAAGCAGATGGCGCTGCTGTAGGGTGAAATGTTAATCGGCGCATGAACCAGTTATTAACATTTCAGGCAGTCAAGGTTAGATTAGGTTAGGTTGATATGGTTGGCCAGGGAATGGGCACACTTGGACGAAGAAAGATTCGTCCTTTGTGATGCCATTATGGAGGTGAGGCGAGAGAGAAAGACCGATGGGATACAGGGAGAGGGCGGGGAGAGGTGGTGCTGGGATGGTTAGGAGCGTGCGGATTACGAACGATGACTATATTTGTGTCGACCGCTTTATGCTGCTGATAAAATTCATCAGATTTTTAATGTCAGCGCCAGCTATATCAGTAGGCGTGGCAAAGAAGTAGGAGCCAAGATGCCTAGATCTTAGC
The DNA here is from genome assembly GCF_027943255.1 of Anastrepha obliqua. Lineage (NCBI taxonomy): Eukaryota > Metazoa > Arthropoda > Insecta > Diptera > Tephritidae > Anastrepha > Anastrepha obliqua. The sequence continues at coordinate 126,159,581 of NC_072894.1, forward strand.
CCCGCCAGAGCAGGCCAGCTAAGGAGAAGGTGATGAGATGATTCCACCTCATCCTCCATACATCCAGCGCAATTGTGTCCTGTGAGAGAACCCACGAGATTAGAGAGCTGATATTTTGTCAGCCTCAGAAGCTCGCCCGAGCGCCTTCGGCCCACACGTGGCCAGAAGGATTTCGCGACCTTACACGTTTATGTACTTGCCCAGCGCTCGCTGAGTTGGTGTGATGCCCATCTTTCCAGAAGCAGACCGCAGCTAGTCAGGGGGATCCCAATTCTCTCCCTTCGCGGGGAAATCATCTCGCATGTCCCTTGCCTGGCCAGCTCACCTGCCTCACAGTTTCCAGCAATGTCGCTGTGACCAGGAACCCAGATGAGGCTGATGTTAAAGAATTCGGACGCAGTCGAAAGCGTGGTCAAGCATTCCTTGACCAATTCCAAATGCACCGTCATAGACCCGAGGGGCCTTATTGCCGCTTGGCTGTCGGAGTAAATATTTACTTTCTTGACCGTTAATACGCATTTGAGCAGCCAATCAGCGGCCTCCTTGATTGCGGCTACCTCTGCCTGGAACACACTGCAGTGGTCCGGTAGCCTGAATTTGAGTCTGATGGGGAGCTCCTCGCAAAAGACTCCTCTGCCAGCCTTTCCTTCCAACTTCGATCCATCCGTGAACAAGTTCACCAGGCCCTGCCCCCAACTGTAGCCCTCCGTCCACTCTTCCCTTGACGGAATATAAGTGGAGAAGGTTCCGGTTGGGCTAAACGAGGGTATACACTGATCCGTTGACAGAGGGATGAACTCGAAGTTTCTGAGGATGCTTGAGTGCCCATAAATGAGATTAAGCTTATAGCTCCAGCCCCTCAGTCTGCTTGCGGTACGCGAAGCGGAAATTCTGCCTGCGATGTCTACGGGTACCACATTTAACATTGCGTTGAGTGCCAGAGTAGGAGTCGTTCGAAGCGCCCCACTGATTCCAATGAGTGCCGACCTCTGAACTATCTCCAGCTTCTTCACCAATGTCGTCTTCTCTAGTGAGTTCCACCAGAGAGGCAGTCAAGGAAACGGAAGCAAATACATTTTAACAGGAACATCAGGCACAGGTAAATTTTCAATTGCGTTATCGGCCGCCGTGGCCAAAGGGGTAGGTGAGTGACTACCATTCGGTAGTGCGTAGGAATCTCCAGAAGTGTACGTGCCAATTATTTATTTATTTTATTTTATCGACTGGTGTGCTAACTCATTTAGCATTTGAAAGTTGGAAATATTTAGATTTTGTTTGTAAAAATAGAAAAAGAAAAGCAGTTTTGCTCTCAAACTGTTTTCTCTTTTTTTCATTCCATTTCTCATTCGATATACTTTGCAATTCCCATTCAAAAATCTTCACAGGGTTACATGATAATCTGACTCAATTTATGTGTCTCAACTCTTTGCGGCCAACTAAAGCTCTAATTCCCTAAATTTAAAATTTAAAATTTTTCTCGTAGCTCATTTCACCGAAATGGCTATAGTGGCCCAGAAAATGTGCAACAACAGCACTCGTCTCGAATTTATCTTAGGTTTGTCGCATAGCTTTGCATAAAATATTATCCAGATAAAAATTCTATTGAAAGAGAGAAACATATAGAAAGTACGTATACCCTCAATTTTCAAAAAGCTCTGGAAGTTCCGCGTATAGCTTCTTGTCTGCTTATTTAGATCCGAAAGTTTAAATCAGGAAACTTAAAAAAATGGTTATTGAATACTTTAATGGTTTCAGTACATGCATATGAATGTAATCGCTCTATTCGAGTACACTACTATGTGGCTCATCACCCAAAGATCTTGAGCTCGGTCCCTACTCTTTATTCTTCACATGACAATACACATACAAAAATTTGAAGGCAAAGCTCGGCCTACACCCTTTAAGGTTAATATTAGATATTATGCCAAAAGCAAAAAAAAAAAAAATATTTTCATTGTATGTTCCGCTTTCCCTTAAATTATTTGAGGTTTAACTTTTTAGGAGTTGCATCTCTTTTATTGAAATGAGAAAATAAGGTTTATAATTCCTTCCATTCAAGTCTTGAATCAAGAACTATTATTTGAAGAGTTTTAATTTTTAAAATTAATCTTAGCATCTTTTCTTACTTTTTAATATACCTATGTACATATTAATATTAATATTTAAACAAATTTCGTAAGCACTTTGGAATATGGGATTTTTGAGAGCTAAAACATTAATATATGTACATTTTTCAGTATGCATTACAGATATAGGTATACTTAAGTGTTCAACTGAAGCTAAAATCTGTACGCTTACGCTTACATTTACATACATAATAGCCTACATGGCCGGTTCAGCTACCACCGCAACGGCGGCATTACTCGCGGAGTTCCCACCAAATCGTAAGGGAGTTGGTCAAATAATGTTAGGAGGCGCTTGTGATACCGTTGACACTGACAGCGTGGGTGAAGATTTAGCTGATTTTATGCCACAGCCGTAGGAAGAAGTGAGACTCCCAGTGCCATTGCTGCTGGGTGGCGACGGCGGTGTTTCGGGGCTAATGAGTGGCGCGCAGCCAAAATATCGCCATGGATGATAAAGTGTACCGGCGTACATGGCCTGAAGACGGGCCTGCAGATCAAGGGCAATAGTAGGATCCAGGGGATAGTGTGTTAGCGCCGTTGCTGTTGGAAAAGCGCCAGCAAGATGTCGCGTTGGCATATTTAGCGTCAGCTCCAGCGGCGTGGCACCGAAGCCGTACTTGGCCGCAGTGACAATGTGATGATGGCTGGTGGGTGAATGCTGCTGATGGTGAGCATGATGCGGGTGTTGCGCCGCGACGGCGACAGCTGCAGCAGCGGCTGCGGCAGCCGCCGCCGAAGCACCCATATGAGACTGTTGCGACTCCTTTTGCGAACCGCTCGCTGTAGATCCGGGTACAGGCGATTTATTCAGTGTCTTTGGTTTGCGCCGCGGACGGTATTTGTAGTCTGGATGCTCTTTCATGTGTAGCGCTCTGCAAGTAGAAAATAAGAAATGGAAGATATGTTATAAATCAAGGAATGATTCAAAGTTGTGGGCGGGAAAAGAGGAATTGGCAGCATTTTAAGTTTTTTTCGTGGGTAAGTTATTAATATCTAAGAATAAGAGTCATAGGGGGTTCGATGGCGGTCGTGGGTGCAATAAAAGTGAGCACATACAAACAACAATAATAAAAAATTGAAAGTCTTTGTCAATCAAAAGCAGAATGACTTTACCGAACCACTCCAACAAAAATGAATTCTCAGCTAAACACACACGTAGATATGCGCGTAGATGTAAAGGTATGTATGCGTGTAACGTGCATATGTACTTAGGTGCATGCGAGTGTAAAAATCAAAAGTATTCCATTGTTGTGGCGACCGATAATCAACAAACGATGTCGCGGCAATGTGTACTCTTTATTCTTCCTTCATTCATTTGCCAATCGATAATGCCACCAATTATAACTCAAACAATTGCTGCCATTCTTACCTGACATTTCCACAATCCCTATTCTTTAATCAACATAAGTACCATACTGGAATACATGTGTGCATATGGGCAATACATTTCTACATATGTACACTGTCGAAAAAAAATGTAGCAGTAAAAAAAAAATATATTGCTTTTATTCTCTTTTCCAAAAAAAGATGTTGGTCCTGGTCTATAAAAGAACACAAACAAAATTTCAAGTTTTAATATATGTACATATGTAAATAAGATAATAAAGGCGAAGAAACTCAGTGGCTACAATTTGGCACAAAGTTAGCAAACTTGAATTTTCTATTCTAAATTAGTAATTTGTCCACAAACCATTCGATTTTTTAGCTCCTTCGAATGCCTCGGCGGATTCATGCCTTTTGGCGGATTTTCATAGTTTGCTAATTGTCGTTTGTTCGCTCCAGAAAATTTCTGTCAAATTTAAATCCGGACTTGGTGCAACTCACTCCAACTATGTTTGGCTATTTTATTATTAATACCTTGCCAACCAATTGATTCAGACGATTCGTGGCTGACTTGAATTTGTTTACGATTTCACGGCTTAATTTACCCAAACTAAACTAATCCATAATCTTTTTTTATTTCTTCGCTTGCTCACCGCGTTTATCAAAACTCAAATAAAACACACAAAAAAATTCAAAAGGAAATGAAACTCACCCAAAACCCATTATCTACAGGAACTTTTAAGTGAAATAATTCTATCAGCTTCAAACTCCCAGATATGGTTTACTGATGGGTCGAAATTAGAAGACGATAGCACAGGAACGGGACCCATTAACTAAATTCAAAAAACCTATTGCAATGGGTTTTTACCCAACAATCTTCCAGGCAGATATACATGCCATCGAGATGTGTTCGATGGAATGTCTCCCTAGGAAAATGTGAAGAGTCCACATATACATATTTTCAGATAGTCATCCGGCTTTGAAAGCTCTTTTTTCAACTATATATATGCATATAGTTAGGCGCAAACACCAGTTTTGAGTGTTTGGCCGAGCTTCCCATCTTATTTGTAACGTGCGTCTTGATGTTGTTTCACAAATGGAGGAACCTACAGTTTCAAGCCGACTCCGAATGGCTGATATTCTTTACGAGGAGCTTTTTCATGGCAGAAATACACTCAGAGGTTCGCCATTGCCTGCCGAGGGGCGACTACTTAAAAAAAAACTTTTTCTTCATTTTGATATTTCACCGAGATTGGAACCTACGTTCTCTCTGAATTCCGAATGTTAAAGAAGTGAAAACTACACCTTTGGATATATTTCACATTGTTGGCTTATGTTACATTTTTGCTCCTCAATGTGAATACAAATAAATAATTGCTGAACTCAAGGGAATCTTAGCGTTTTGTTCTTTTCTAAATTGATATGCTTATCTATTCATCGATAACACCTCGGAAAGGTTTTGCGCTTCGTCACATAAAACACTAACAACAAAATGCGTTTCCACACAATGACAACAATGCCAGCACCAAAAATCAAACAATATGTTTCCTTGTTTGTAGAAGAATTATTTACACTGGCTTTTGCTCGACACGTAATCTCGTCCGAAACACGCTCATGTGCGCACTCGCTAATCTCACCCAGTCTCTGGAATCGCCGTTGACGATCAGTGACGATCGACCTTACTGCTTTGGATATTATATGCAGGGAATTCGTTTATTTCGAAGAATGCCGATGAGCTCAAAAAGATTGTTGTCTTCCAAGTTAAACATTTGTACAATTGTAATGCAAGGTATAAGAGTTTTACGAGGTGTGGCAAATAAGTTGAGGGAATTCGTCAATAAACCAGAAGCAAATTAAACTACCAAAAAAATTTGATTATCGACCTTCACAATAGTCCCCTAGTAACTCTACTTAACTCCAACGTTGCTTCCACAATTGGTAACAGTCTTGGTAATTTTCCGTATTTAGCCCATTCAGTACTGCTGCCACAGCTTCTTTGATCTCCTTTAATGAGATCCCTTGCAGTGCGACCTCATCTTCGGAAATAAGGTGATCCTCAGAATCTAACCCGTTCAGCACCGGGGCTACAGATTCCTAAGCCTCCTTTGAGATGCGAATTCATATTGGATAATAGGACAAAAATCGCAAAGTAGAGTGCTTCAATTGTTCTCGGTGAGATGGGCTGGAACACGGACGTACTCATTCCAGCACGCTGAAATAGGTAGCAGACAATCACTTTCTTTTCGGGAGGTATGTACATATTCAAGATAAATTAAGACGCTAGTATTGAAAAAGCAATAAGCGTTGCCTTTATCCATGTCTTGCACATTCTCAATTATATTCTTGGTAGATAACTGTAGTGATCGACATCTCATACAGTATCGATCAAACAATTTAAAGTTTATACCCGTTGTCAAGGTGGCATTTCACTTAAAAAAATTATTTTTTGTCTTTTGTTTGTTCCATTCAGTTGTGAAGTACAGGGTGTTAACGATGGAAGTCAACAAAGAGAAAAGTTCGTACATGCAAGCCACGCCGCTGAATTTGTGAATGGCGCTTATGGTGCCGATACCGCAATTTTGATTTCGTCGATTTAGTTCAGACAGTTTTGATACTAAAGAAAATGTCAATAATATCAATCACAGAAGTAATCGAAGAGGACCGGCATGCTAGTAGTCGTGGCATAACTGAGGAGCTAAATATCGACCATAAAATAGTTTTAAACTATTTGCGCAAAAATAATGGATTTCTTTTTCCCCGAACTAATATATATATAGAGGTCGAATATCCAGAGACGATTTTAGGAGGCTTCCCACCAAATTGAATCACATACACATAGCTATCGACTTTTCAAACTATCAAGCTACCACTGGAACTAAAAGAAGGCACCCTTTTCAAACGCATATGAATGACGTAATGTTATAAATAAATTCCCGGAACCAAATTGACACACCTCGTATGGCCTACATACATCTAACACTAGGTATTTGTTTTACATAAGATTTCTTATCGTATTGCTATTAGTAGATGTTTCACAAATTCATTTTTTTATTCATCTAGAGATCGGAAACATAAATTGCTTGATTTTAAAATTTCAATCTACGCAGGTTTTTTACACATAAAGTTGTCCTACGTATGTCAGTATATATGGATGTGATCGCGATAAATACTTATGTCCTTAAGCGATCATTTTTTTATTAACACTGCTCAAATACTAGCTTAATAGGGAAAATAAATAAATGGAGGTCACGATTTGGGCAATATTCTTTATTGGATTTTTGATTTGGGTTACATTAAAAAATCCTGCTATGAATACACAAATGTATGTAATTACGGACACTAAAAACGGACACTAATCATGTAAATGGAAGTTTGTTTACTATTTATAGAAATATTATTTTTACAAATAGAGGGTCCTGCACTGTTACGCCGCCTTCGAATGGCATGACAAAAAATTAAAATACTCAAATTATACGGTTTGCGCATCTAACAAATAGTGCTAAAATTGAATTTAAAAATTATTCAACTGTGCTGGGAAGAAAGCTGAAATTAAAAAAAATACTTACAAATTCTAAACACTATTCAACGCTTCATTCATTATCGTTTATCACAGTATGTATGTACCATCCATAGATTCGTTTATTCGTAATCTAACAGAAAGATTTGTTAAACTTATAGAAATACTCCATGGATTTCAAACACTTTTTATCGATAATATGTATGTATCTCCACTCTTGATTAGTATTATACTAATACTAAATTTAAAAAATCTATTATGTTTAACAGTACGACCTAGAAGGAAGTTGGCATAAAATAATTTGCAGTATGAAGGTGCTGAAAAGAAATATGAATATACAGCCTTTTCTGAAGGCTGCAGTTAATACCGTTTGTTCGGGAATGCAATGAAAATTTCGAGAAGTTTCATTCTATTTCGTTGAAAATAAAATCTAATTAGTTTTACTCTTAAGTTGTCTTTAATACCGTACGCACCATATAAACCTACCGCACCGTACCTGCGAGAATGAAAGAAAGTGTATGAGAATGGAAAGCAATTTGAAGAAAATATTTCATTATATTCATATTTATGCCATTAAAGCAGCTTAGTCCACGATACCTTTAACTACTTAAATGCCTTCATGACTACGAGGGGTGCCTTGTATATGTCGGGATTTGGCAACCCTGGTGTTGCTATTTGGCAACTGATAGCTGTATCGCAAAGTTTGACATTTTTTGGCTTTTACGTACTCAGAACGTTTTGAAATACCAGCGCTATAAAAGATTCATCTCGCTCCAAAACTGGAACTAAATCGTGAACATTTTCGTGCGATTATTTTTTACAACTTTCGACGTGGATTAACTAAGCAACATTGCATGGATGAACTTAATTCATTTTTTGGCGATGAAGCTCCATCAAGGTCGTAGTTCACTCCAAAACGAATTTCGTGAAGGTCGTCCAAAATTAGTTGTTGTTCCGAAAACCATTGATGCTGTGCGCGAACTGATATTGCAAGATCGTCATGTGGCCTATCGTGAGATTGAGACAATCTTAGGCATTAGTGGGACCAGCATACATTCAATATTGCATAAACATTTGACTGTCAAAAAAATTTGTTCGCGTTGGATTCCACACAATTTGTCAATCGCTCAAAAAAAGGCTGGGGTCGATTGGTCGAAGGAAATGCTCAAAAAATACGATCGCGGGGCTTCGAAATACGCCTATGACATCGTGACAGTTGATGAATCATGGATTTACGCGTATGAGCCCGAAAGTAAACAGCAGTCGACTGTTTGGGTGTTTCAAGATGAGCCAAATCCAACAAAAGTTATTCGCGCACTAAGCACTTCCAAGCAAATGGTCGCCTGTTTTTTCGGAAAAAGTGGACATGTCGCAACCGTACCAGTAGAACAACGCAGAACAGTAAATTCTGAGTGGGACACAACCATTTGTTTGCCAGTTGTCTTCCAAGAAATTAGGAAAACCAATCGCCAAAGACGGATCACTCTTCACCAGGACAATGCGTGCTCTCACACATCGGCTCAAACAACTGCATTTTTGAGCACCCAAAACATCGAATTAATGGGTCATCCGCCGTATATTCCTGACTTGGCACCGAATGACTTCTTTTTATTCCCGTACGTAAAAAATAAACTGAGAGGTCAACGTTTTTCGATACCTGAAGAAGCGGTTGCGGCATTTAGAATGCATGTTTTGGAGGTACCTCATTCAGAGTGGCAAAAGTGCTTCGACAATTGGTTCAAACGCATGCAAAAGTGTATAGATCTTCATGGAGAATATTTTGAAAAACAATAAAGTGATTTTCGATGATTAAAATTTGTTTTTGTTTTCTAATCCCGACATATAAAACGCATCCCTCGTATTCCATATCGAATTTTTGAAGTAATTTTGAAAAATGATGGTGTCACATACATTATTATATACAACAAATAACAGTTTACAGTCAAAACGTCTGTTTGACCAGCGGGTATTCAAGTGAATTAAAAATTACGACTTGTCGGCGTAAAACAGGGTTCAATTTGCAATCATCTTTGAGAGAAGAGTTTTTAGCAATCACTTTTCTTAGAACATAATTAAATTAGCAAAAACTATTTCGACACAAACAAGGAAGTATTTGGCCGTAATCAAGTATATTAAAGAAGCGGGTGAATGGGGTGGCATATCTTTATATCTACAGAGATGCAAATTCCCACGGTGGAACGAATTTGAAAAAAATTTGCTGAAAGCAAGCGACGAATGGAAATCAAATTTTATGTTTTTTATTTTCATGCGACTAAATGTGTTTATCTGTTCTATAGTAATTTGAATTTAATTTGTTTTCAGAGTGATATTTAGTTGTCTCTTTTATGACTGTGACTGGAGGCGATTAAGTGAAAAAAAAATAAAAATAACATATCCGCGACTAGACCGTTAACCGACTCTCAGCGGCTTTGAAGGAATCAGCTAATTGGTTGGCGAGATTATGTTCTGTCATCCATGTATGAACAAGGACTGATTAGACGAGTGTGTGAATACTACTGTGGGCAAAAAGTAAGGTGAATTTATTTGTCGAACTTCGCGGGATTAGAGTTTCGCTCTTGTTATTTTTTTGAGTTGGCAGCACTGCTAATAACATCTATATTTACCCTTGTGTTTGCCAAACGACCAAGAGTGCATTTTTCGATTTTTACAATGTCTGATTTGATTGAGCAGAGAAGTGCCATCAAATTTTGAATGAATTTTTTCGGAATGAAATTTCGGCTGCGGAAACGTTTAGCATGTTGCAGAAGGCATTTGGTGATTCGACCATGTCGCAGAAAAATGTTTATAAGTAGTACAAAGACTTCAAAGAGAGTCGAGAACGTGTTGATGACTTGGAGCGCTCCGGACGACCATCGACGTCAACAGATGACCAACACGTCAATAAAGTGAAGGAGTTAGTGCTAAAAAATCGTCGGTTGACTGTTAAAGACCTTACTGATATGATCGGAATATCAGAAGGATCTGTGAAAACCATTTTGAAAGACCATTTAGGCCTACGAAAAGTCAAATCTCGTTTGGTACCGAAAACTCTCAATTTCTTGAAAAAAAGTCGTCGCGTTGATGTGCGTGAAACAATGCTTTCAGACTATCACGACAAGCTCAAATGCATCATTACGGGAGATGAGACTTGGATTTATGCTTACGACCCTAAACAACCGACCAATCAAGCGAATATTGTGCTAAAGGCGAGGCCAGACCGAAAAGAGCACGTCAAAGTCATTTAAAAATAAAGGTCATGATGACAGTATTCGCCTGATTGGCTCCGTGTGACTTCTGGCTATTCCCAAAACTCAAGAGACCACTCCGGGGAACGCGTTTCGAGTCGATTGAGGAGATAAAAGCTGAATCAAAGATGGTGCTGATGGCTATACAGGAAATGGACTATTTGGCATGTTTCGGGGATTGGAAAAATCGCTGGCATAAGTGTATTTCATCGAGAGGGGATTATTTTGAAGGGGATGAAATTGATTTACAAGAATAAATAAAGATTTTTCATTTTACAACCAAATTCACCTTACTTTTTGCCCACAGTAGTACATGTGAAATGAGCGGGCAGAATTCTGATACCGAGCACCTGCTGACGGGCAACCGAACTTACTCTCACAATTTTGCTTCGGATGATCATCCTTGTAACATAACAGCTAAGTCCAGAATAAATAATTGAGTTTTGAGTTACTTCTAAAATCATGGAATAGGTCACGTATCATCATGACAGCCAAACCTGGAAACAACGAACCACAACCGTCTGAAATTCCTATCAGTAAGTATGTGTACGTCGCTATGATGTCGACTCAAATATATTTTCCTCTTCATTAAGTCATGGAAATAGTAATTGTATTCATCCACTTGTATTCACTTCTTTTCGTCACTAAATACTAATTTTTCCATCCACGGGATCGTTATTTATAAACAAACTCCAAGCCACGTGGTCCCTTGCAAAATCAAAACGGCGTTTTTTGTGAAATTTATTCAAAGGTGGTTTTTTTGTAATTTTTTTATGTTTAAGATGTGACGCTTTTAGAACAGCCCTTCGAAGGATTTGCTGTCTGCAACATTTGCAATTTCTTTAATTTAATCCTAAGGATTTAGCGGGTTTCCTTTCATTTTAAAGCCATCGCAGTTCTGCCTTTGTAGTTCTTACCATAGGAAGCACCTTGTTTCACGCAAGGATCCACATTTGGACTTCGACCAGTCTTTTTAGCTATTAGGCTATTTGAAAGTCTCTCTGACGTCAATATAAAAATAAAAAATAAAACATTTTATCTTAAGATTAAAAAAAAAAAAAATTAATTATGTTAAAAATAACCCATATTATTTCACTTTAAAAGTTGTGTACGAAAATGAATAAATCTCAAAAATATAATTTTTTTTGGAATATTTTTTCAGTTTACTTCTTATGTAGTATAAGTCAACAAATACACCATATTTCTGGAAAATTTACTACAATGTCCAACATATTGGGATCACTTCACATGGAATCGCTCATATGTGCGCACACATCAGGAGAAGTGGCTCACTAGCGGGCATTCAGTGAAAACTTCTTTTAAATAAATAAATATTCCACAGTTGTGCCGACAATTGGAAGTAATTATTATTTATTTTTTATGTATGCATGTATGTATTTAGAAGAATGCACCTGAAACGTTCAATCATACAATTTAATGATATTTAGACAAATCGCATTTGCAACAAGGAAATGATATGTCATAATTCATATTTACATGAAAACGCGAGTATGTTTGGTATGTATTTATGTAAAGGGTGGTTAAGTTTCAAGGGCCGCTGTTGATTTTGAATAAAATACAATTGTTTTAGGAAATTTTTGTCATTTATCTTTATTATGATAATATTGGTATGGCTCAATTACGCATGGAACAAAATATCGGCCAAATGACCGCCGCAACCTCGGCGGTATACCTCCATCCGATAGTTCAAATTTTCGATGACGCTGAGGCATATTTGAGGTTCTATGCCGTTAATGGGCCGAATTATCTCATCCTTGAGCTTTTGAATTGTTACTGGCTTATCGATGCATACCTTTCCTTTCAAATAACCCCAAAGAAAGAAGTCTAACGGTGTCAAATCACATGATCTTGGCGGCCAATTGACATCGCCGCGACGTGAGATTATTCGGCCATCAAATTTTTCGCGCAAAAGAGCCATTGTTTCGTTAGCTGTGTGACAAGTGGCACCGTCCTGTTGAAACCACATATCGTCCACATTCATATCTTCCAATTCGGGCCATAAAAAGTTCGTTATCCTCTCACGATAGCGAACACTATTCACAGTAACTGTCTGACTGGCCTCATTTTGGAAAAAATACGGCGCAATGATGTCGCCGGCCCATAAACCGCACCAAACAGTCACTCTTTGTGGGTGCATTGGTTTTTCGGTTTTTTCACTCTTGGATTACCATTCGCCCAAATGCAGCAATTCTGCTTATTGACTAATCCACTGAGGTGAAAATGTGCCTCATCACTGAAGATGATTTTCTTCGAAAATCAGTCATTCACTGTTGCCATTTCCTGCCACCATTCTGACCATTGACACCGCTTGAAATGGTCAAGAGGCTTTAGTTCTTGAGTCAATTGCACCTTGTAAGCGTGTAAATGCAAGTCTTTGTGCATAATGTTCATCAACGACGAGCGTGAGAGGTGCAATTGTTGGGCACGACGACGAGTTGAGGTGGATAGCTCTTCAACCACACTATCGCGAACAGCAGCAAAATTTTCTGCAGTACGAGCTGTACGAGCATGCACTGGTGTTTTCACATCTCCTACAGACCCGGTTTGCTCAAACTTTTGCACAATTTTTCCGATTGTACGCACATTTGGACTATTAAATTGACCGAAAAAATCACGAAGTGTGCGATATGCATTTTTATTTGAACGCCCATTTTCATAATAAGCCTGAATAACTTTAACGCGTTGCTCGATTGTGTATCTTTCCATGGTTCAAATTGAGTTAGTCTGAACTTGAAAAATGTCAAATGAAATAAAGAAAGAAACTTGTAGTTTAGGTGTGGTTCACATTCAACATCGACTCTTGAAATTTAACCACCCTTTATATTAAATCTATTAGTGTCAGGTCTTTAAAAAGATATACAAAAATCAATTGTGTATACTTTTTTAATTTTTCATAAAGCATCATTCCTTGAGTTTCATAGAATTTGAAAATTGATTGCGCAATTAAAAGAACTGCACCATTTAATTAAACAAAATTTGTTGTCCAGCCACACAAGTGCCTCTGAAGTAAAATACATATAATATATAGATAAACAACAAATAAATATTTCATTTTATCATATGCAAACAAAATGAAATGCAAATGTCAAAAATGGTGTCATCATAGCATTCACACATTCAAACTTAGCTGATCGACCCTTACGATAATCCGTCGAGTTGAACAGACACTCATACGCACGAGTACTATGATTTAACAAAACTTCTTGGATTCACTTCAAATCGTTATACTCGCACATACATATGTATGCATGTAAGTAACAACTGACGATCACATAAATATTTTGAATGCACAAAATATACATAATTAATTATAATATTGAAATGTTAGAAGTGACAGTTAAAATGTGACAGTTGCGTCATGTACTGTTATGCGTTCAAAGCTACTGAAGCCTCAGCCATGAGCAATTAAAGGGTCGCTTGATAAGATCTGTGGGAGGTGCGAGGTTCGAACTGTCAAGTGGTAGTATCTTCTTCAAAGTTTACTTAATCATATTAAAAAATTTGAATCCACAAGTGTTTTGCTTACGCTAATTAATACATGTCAAATATTTCGACATATTAATCCCAGCGTTTATGAATGAGCAATAGACCCTGGACACTGGGGAACCCATAAGTCTGTAATAATCAATAAAGGATTATGACAGCTGAATTCAAGTGTTTGTGAGTAAAGAAGTTCAAGCGTTCCCCACTTAATTTTCAACCAAAAAATATGGTTTAATTATTTCGATTGTTTGAATTACTCTGTTTAGTTGCTACAGTGCGTATGTATGCTACATATTTTACAAGCTTTTAGGCAAAAGGCAGAGCTGCCAAACTTTTTTGAAGATATTTTTTATGCTGTCGCCTGCCTTTGCAATATTGAATCTTTATCAATTTTAACAACTTTATGTAAATATAAGTATAATCTTTTCTTCAGATATTTGGTTCATTCCTCACATTGCGACTTTATGGGTGATCATGAGCAAGAATTTGTATAATTTGTATGCAGCGAGAAGATCTAATTTTAAGATTGAAAGTACCATTTCACAAAAAGTTCATTCATGATTGTGTCTTATCTAAGTAGGTTCACAGCCACTTTAGGCAGCAATGGGAAAAAAATCCCTATTACTATTTTTTTGCTACTAGATTGTTCAATAAGCTTTAAGAAGCTTTAAGAAAAACACAATTTTATTGTTTTAAATACACTTTATTATTCTGTATGGCCTCCTTGAACGTCAATACGCTCGTTTCAACAAGATTGCAATTTACGAACTCCTTCCCTGAAGGGAGAAACTGGAAGGGCTGCAAAATACGCTTTCACAGCTGTTATGACCTCATCATTTGATGAAAAACGTTTTCCCCGCATGCATTTTTCAGGTATGGGACCATGTGGAAGCTGCTTTAATTCATGGATTTTAGCCATTGTCAAAATGCTCTGTGACTCGGTGCATTGTCCTGAAAATACTTTTTTCTTTGCAAACTTTGTCTGTTTTTCACGAGTTTTTTCCTTCAGTTGGTCGAAAAGGTTACAATAATATTCAGAATTTATTGTTTTACCCGTTTGCAAGTAGTCCACAAACAAAATGCATTTCGAATCCCAAAAAACTGATGCTAACAACTTTTCGACCGTTTTCTGGACACGAACTATTTTCGGAGCTGAAGAACCAGGTTCACATCACTCTTTAGCCTCTTGTTTTGATTTACGATTATGGTGATAAAGCCAAGTCTCATCCATAGTGCTAAATCGATGCACAAAATTCACTTTATCCTTTCGAAAAGCTTTAAATATTGCTGAGAAAGTTGCATTCGAGTGTGTTTTTGTTCTGTAATACTTCAGTTAAAATATTGCTTACACTGCGCAATGAGATGTCCTAATCATCAATCATTCTATTAAATCTCTTTCAGTAACTCGACTATTTTCCTGTATTTTTTCTACGATTTCTGGTGTTGTTGTTGTTTTTGGACGTCCTTTAAGGCTTGTACGACCACATTTAAATTCAGCAACCCATCTCTCTACTGTGGCAATTGATGGCGAAAAGTCCTTATACACTTTCAACATTCGTTCATAAATTTCCGTTGCCTTTAAACCTTCCAAAAATAAAAATTCAGGCTGCACATGACAAGATTTTCAATGACAATGATTCTAGATGGTTCTTGAGAGAAGTTCGAAAATCCACATAAGAGCACTCCAATGATTCCAAAAAATATCTTGGGGGAAAAAGTGCCATCCTGAATCTGTCCTCAGAGTCCTAAGAGAAGCTAATTTCCGTAGATGCATAGCTCGCAACCATTATCATTACACTTATCATTGCCAAAAACTGTATTGCCAGACTGAAGAGAGCGCCAACCAAGAAGAAGCTATGTTTAAAATCCACAAAATCGACTAACTATTCACAATATGCCAAATACTTTTCAAATGACCAGGGAAACAGCGTCCTCCCACACCTTCTATTTTTCGATTTCAAGCCCCTCTCCACAATAACAAAACGAGACGTCTCTGTTCTGCGTTGTCTGAATTTGGTGGCTCTGTAAGACTAATCCGGCTGTGTAAAATGGAAAGAACCTCTCCGAGCCGTTTGACACCAATCACTAATCTGATATTGCAATAAATTGTTCAAGCAGCAGAACTTAATCACTCAGACACATTTTTATATAATTATTTGAATGGCAAGTTGTTACCATATGCAATATTGTGAGTTACATTGACTCTTACACTCTTCATTGGGTGTATGGCAGAACTCTTCCTTCTATTAGTGGTACGCGTCTTGATATTGCTTTTTATGAGGAGGTTTTTCATGGCAGTCATTTTTCATGGCTCGAAGTTTTGCAATTGCTTGCCGAAAAGCGACCTCTAATAGCGGCCTTTCTATCATTTAGTGTTTCATATCCGGAGATTCGAATCTGAACTTTTTCGAATGGTAGTTACGCCGAAACTCATTCGGATACGACGGCCGCCGTGGCAGCATAGATTTTGTGCAGCGAAAAACGAGCCAGCGGATCCGGTCTAGACTTTGCCAAACTCAGCTGAAATCGATTAGATGGATTACTGTTATCATCAAGAAGTAAATCGGGGAATTAGAAGAAGTAAACCTAAGACAAAAAAGGAAACAATACCAAATCGGGTTTGTGGATAAATGTAATCGTACTATTTGTTTTTGTATTTCTGCTGTAAGTGAACTTACGGATCTGGGTGTTGTATTCAACTCAGAAACTAATGTGATTTCATTATTTCTGAACTCTATTCCAACTTGGGCTTTCCGGGAGGCTATCCGCGATACTTTAAAAACCTTTATATGTGGAAAGCGCTAATATCAATTCAATAACAGACATAGAGGAGCAAAAAATTTCCTTTTTCAAGCCGCTCGAATTTTTTACAACTTTAATAATTAAAATATTTATAGTAAACAAAGCAAAATATTCTCATTCGCACTTCTTGGGTGCCCAATATTTCTTTTGCTTGGGGTGCTCGGATGGTAATGACACCTGAGTGCCGCATGATTTTAAATAAAGAGTCCCTTTACCTTCTACCGGTACCTTTAGGTGTTACACACAATATATTGCAAAACAAAAATAATAATTGGGGCTTGGATGGAGGCAATAGTATGTAGTAAGTATGTGCATGTATATGTGTGAGATTGTGGGCATTAAATGAAATTGTAAACGAGTTTTTGTGATGCCTGTTACCGTATGCTGTAGGTAATTCGGATAGTTAAGCTCTGTGGGTGGCAAGGAACAATAGTTGCTGTTGTTTAGTGAGAGTCCCTCTATAAAGTTCCCCATTTTCGTATATTCCACACATGTGCCTTTCCCTTTAAAATCGAAAACGGAATCATCATCATCGCCGATCTCCCCATCTAAGCAAAATTTGGTGCAATTTGGTACTTGTATACTAAAAACAAGTAAAGTATAAGCAGATACTCACCGTAAGCGTTTCGCTTCGTCGATGAATGGTCGCTTTTGTCCCTCGGAAAGCAATTTCCATTCGGCACCCAAACGTTTCGAAATTTCTGAATTGTGCATTTTTGGATTATCCTGTGCCATTTTGCGTCGCTGTCCGCGTGACCAGACCATGAATGCGTTCATTGGCCGCTTAATGTGGTCGTTCGGCTGCTGGTGGTGATTGTGATGGTGGTGTTGTTGGTGTTGCTGGCTCGATTGTTGCTGTGTAGTGGAGTGCTGTTGTTGCGTGTTGTACATTGCATTGGCATTTGATAATGAGGAGTTGACTGGTATACTTGTTTGTTGTTGTTGGTGGTGGTGATGATGCTTGAGTGGCAATGTTGCTGCCGCGGTTGTTGCCGCCATCGTCATGTTCAGCGCGTCCGATCCAGTTAATTGCGGTGGCGACTCACCCCCACTACTAACTTCACTACTACTGCGACTATTGTGACCACCGCCATTGTGCAGATGCGACCGGTAGTGAGATGGTTGCTGATGATGTTGCTGCTGTTGCTGGAGAATGGTGGAAATACTCGTCATTTTGGCTGAGTGACTTGAGCGCCAGTTTAGGAATTCGCTTTTCTTTCTCTTTTTTAATCGTATACTTTATGGCTGAGTTATGTTTTAAACAGAATTTTTTGGATTGCTCAGAATAAATGAAATACTTTTGTTTTCTATCACAATATGGATTATTTTTTATATTTCCAAACTGATGTACGCGTTTTTCTAAAGATGAAATGAAATGAAATATTGGTTGATTATTAATTTTTAGGTATAAAAAATATTGGTTGTAAATATTTAGTTAGACAAAAAATAATTATTATCATATTTAATGCAGTATTATAAAGTATAAATTCATCTTTAGTTTTTACAAACCTTAGACATTTGCAATTGACAATATCGATACATTTTTTCTATAAGTATACAAAATTGAAGAGGAAGAATTTTATTAGAGTTGCTCCGAGTGCCTGTCATTATTGTAATCTGTATATTAATAAAAAAACGAAGTAATCTAGTGCTGCAGCTATACAGTAGGTTCTGTTTTTATGCGGTAGATACGTTCCGCAAGAAACAGCATAAAAAAAAACAGCATAAAAAAAGCTACTAGTTCTATAGTAAAACTATAGATACGTGTCAAATGCTAAAACCGCATAAATCTGAAATAATGTAATAAAATCGCATAAAAAAGGGCACTAGTCCCATATTATTACTTTAGATACGTTCCATAGACCGCATGAATCTGAAATAATTAAATAAAATCGCATAAACAAAATATTGTATTTTTGAAAATTATATCTTTATATATCTTCCATACTTGTAGGGTTAGCATTTCTGATGTAATCTGTGATGAGTTTTTGCTTAGCTGGTTTAGAATCTTGTTTACATGTACAATTCCCGATAGGTCGGCATGCATTTTGTAATTAAAAAAAAACCGCACTATTTCAAAACCGCATAAAAAAAAGCCGCATAAAAACAGAACCTACTGTACTTTAAGTTTCCCCTTCAATTAAAGGTGAAAATGTTTTTTCCTGCAAATGGAGGAATGCTGTACTCCATAGAAGTATTTTTTCCTTTAATAAAAAATGAGTTAGCAAGCGTCTAACGAATTATTCAGTTTCACACAGGACAGGTCTCGTTAGCAAAGGAAAGTTGCTAATTATCTATTTAAACTTTTTTCACAAATTTCATTTGGGTTTATTGTTTTCCTGCTACAAATTTTTTTTCAAATCACTTTCCACGCATGTAATCTGACTGTTATTACAGATCCTTCACATACTCAGCTTTTGAAAATATTAATGATGTTCTGTATTTAGGCATACAAAACGCATCAAAAAGGTTCAACTCATTCAATATAGACGAAGAAAATTTTCAAGTAAGATATTATGCAACAATTGGTGGCTTTAGCTTAAAATTTTTTGGATACCGTACTCGAGTAGGTTTGTGCGTGACCACCATTCGAGTTGTCCGGGTTGTGAGTAGCGTTCCATATTCACTAAGGACAAAAAACATCAAGCGATAGAAAGAAGTGTTTTCATATAGCAGTCGTCCCTTGGCAGGCAATGAGAAACCTGCAATCGCATTTCTTTTTTTTTGCGTTTTCGCAATTGTTAGCGAACCCATACATAGAAATGTTCAATCTGTATCTGTCCCGCTGTGAATATCAAAAAAGTGGTCAACATTGCGACATATTGTATTTACGACTAGCTCAATTTCTGTGTTCTGGAATTATAACTAAAATTCCGAGTTATAAAAATCACATTTTGTAGGAAAATGAGTAAAAAAAAAGTTCGTTGAAATACATATGTGGGTTATTCCCCAACAACAGTCCAGTCCATTTCAATAAAGTCGCTATTTCTTTGCATCCTATGGACTATGCCAATAGTAAAAATAATGGAAAGTGGAACTTCATAACTTTATTGTTTTGCTTACTTGAATACTATATACTTTTGTGTTTGACTATTTTTACGTTCATCACCGGTAGTATATATATATATACAACGTGGCGCAAAAGTAACCTTGCGATGTTTTTTGGCTGTAATTTAAAAAAAAAAATGAAAAACTTTGATTCTTCTTGTGGATTATGTGTATATTGTATTTTAATTTTTTTTTACATCAAGTCGAGAATATGATGTCATGTAAATGGCCGCCGCCACAGTTGATTGCCATTTGAGCCCTTTTTATGGCATTTTCCATGACTTTGGCCAAAACTTCCGGCGATAGGTCCTCACATTCTTGACGGATATTGTCTTTAAGAGCTGCAAGAGTGTTACATATAATTGGCACGTACACCCTTTTTGGGAGTTTGGCCGAGCTCCTTCTCCTATTTGTGGCGTGCGTGTTGATATTGTTCCACAAATGGATATTGTTCCACCGGTAATAAGTCTCAATATTTTAATAAAAATTTTCTGCATACCT
Source organism: Anastrepha obliqua (assembly GCF_027943255.1). NCBI lineage: Eukaryota > Metazoa > Arthropoda > Insecta > Diptera > Tephritidae > Anastrepha > Anastrepha obliqua. The sequence goes on from NC_072894.1 coordinate 126,179,647, forward strand.
GCACGTTGCAGGATTGCCTACAATTGGGTACAATGTAGGAATGACCGAATTTTGGCTTTGACTATGTTCGGCCAAAAAAGTTCAGTTTGGTTTAGATTTGGCTCCGCAACACAAAACCGAATATTTCTTAAATTTTATTACTTTAGAAAACCTCCAAATAACCTTTGGCATTTACATGAAAACGATATGATTTGCAGTAATAATATTGAAAACAATTGTTTAGTGCGGCACCGACTATCGGCCTACATTGCAAGATGAAAATGCCGTTGAGCTATTGTTTTTGCATTGCCACATAATTTATACAACCATGAGCATTAAATAATTTCTAAATGGGCTCATGTAAAAATTAGTTTTTTCAATCAGAAGTATATTCTATACGCTAAAATTAATGTGACTGAAACCTATGTGAAACCATGTGACCAATGTGCCTTTATTTTACTGTTAAAAAACGTGTCTATAAATGGATTAAAGAGTAGAAAATAATTGCTCATCGACTCATAGACTTAGTATTGATATGTTTTGATTTTAATATTTTAACAATAGTCATTATAAACCATTTACGAAATTTAAAATGAAACTCGTGGGGTTCAAGCAATAGAATTGAAGTGATATAATTCGTTAACAAGTCCATTATATTCAATTGACATTAAATCTACAGACTTATTTATGACTTCCTTCATTCAAAATTCAAACTATATAAGGCAACAACTGCGTAACTACCAATTTGTGATATATTTTAAACGGTTAGATTGGGTATACCTAAATTACTTATATCATATCATTCAAGTCTATTAAACAGGCACCTGCCCGTCTTTTGTGTTCATAAAGTGTTAAAATATATTATAAAAATCTAAACAATGCCATAAGTCTAAGAAAAAGCGGTTTTAGTTTTGTCTTGACATTTACCAATGTTTTACAAGCATGTACATATTTTTGCTGCATAATTCAAGGCATAGTAAATAGTAGTGATGCGGATCTTGAATCCATCGTCATCCAACAGCGGTATGAGAAATTTTTTTGTGACTCAACTGCGTAACATATGACAAAAGAACTCGTGTACGCACAAGGAGGCGCAAATTGAGTCATTAATAATATTTTTGAGTAGCTTTTTTACTAAAATTCTCATACCAACCCTACCATTAAAGTCGAAAAACACGATTTTTATGCCGTGGCTGGAGCAGAGCTTATAGGAACGTTCCAGGCGCTCATAGAAGAAATCTTTGGCCGCATTGTCCATCTTTACCGTCGGTGCGGGGGTGGAAATGAGTGAGAGGTTGATAAATCTGGCCTTGACTCCGATTATCGTGAGACACTCGACCACCGGAGTGAACGTAAGCACTTGTCGACGAAATCTCTCTACCACTACAAATCCAACACCGAATTTGCCTTCTCACATTAGCTCGCTCTCGAACGGATGCTCGGAAGCTCCACTGAGGATACTTGGGCGAAGCCCGGACGTTGTGAGGTGTTCGGACCATATGCAGAAAAATTGTCCTGGCCACTCCCAAGTGAATGGCAACCACGGACTTTCCCTACTTGCTTGCACTTCTACATATGGAACCAACCCCCTGTCTGGTTCACAAGTGCCAAATATGATTCATGTACAACATCATTTGCAAAAATTGTAAGTCTTCCGATAGGGTGATTAATTTTACGCCGCCTTGTAGTTTATAAAACGATATGGAATCTGAAACCAATTACTGAATATTGAAATGCAGCGGGGGCTTGAGATATACTCAAAGTTTTAAGTCTCGAGCTCATTGCAAAGTTCCTACTGATATTTCGGCTGAACAAGAAGTCCAGGTACAAATGTGCATGCACTGCATTTTTAAAAACTAAGTTCGGTTCGGCCTTAAAAATGTTCTGTCGTTCTCTAGTACAGATTTTAAGTATTTGTTATAATTGTACAACCTAAACCATGTGAAAGAATTGAAATAAAAAGTATGAAATGCAAAGCCCCATACTTTTTCTTCACTCACTTTTCTCACACGTGACATCATGGAGTTAAGGCGCTTGTCTTTGCTTTTGCCGAATTTTTCATGGCGCTATGTTATTTTTCATGAAGGTCTGTAAAAGCCTGTATTTAACATACAAAAATGGTTGCTCAATCACCATTTGTTAGCCCCTTTTAATTTTTTATATATTAGTGGTCTTACATATACTCCAAAAAGTCGTTCTTTTCTTTTTGAAATGTGTATTAGCGCGTTTTCATAATATTAGAAGCACGATATCAAAGAGCAGGAGGTAAATACTAAATAATATTTTAGTACGGATATAAAATAAATTAAGCAGGGCTTCATATTATGAAGAGTCTTTGCTTACTGAGTTTATTTTGACCTGGCAAGTGTGTAGGCCAAATTTCGCCAACAACGTAGAATAGACTGCTTTGGATCTTTATAACTGCCCTAATTTCACTACCTCGACCCACTCAAACGGTTTAAAGTTACGATCACCGACTCAGTATTTCACCAGCAATATTTAACGATTTCCAAAAGAACTAACGCTAATTCCTGAACTTCACCATAAAAATTGGATAATGTTTTCATATTGTCAGATTGTAAAACAATGCAAGGCTGCCTTTGTCTTTAAGGGGACCTGGTGGTCTAGAAATTTCAAAAACTCGATTTTTTGGTTTTTTGATATTTCGAAAGTATAGTATCTTTAGAATATACTGTGAAATTTTTATGCGGAAGTTCCCAATATTACAGCTTCTACAGCCCATTAACTAGGTAGAGAGCGGTCAGCGCGCCTCTGTACCTCAAACTTGAAACTCATTGATCTCGAAACGACTTTTTTCGGCACGGCGGGGAGGAAAACAAAAAAACTATTCAACCGAATCATTTGAAATTTGGATATGTTGCTCACAACATGTATCGCTATCGTCGGAACTAGAGTCATAATTTTATTTAAATAATTTCCTATTTTTTAAACTATAAAACTACTGAAAAAACCCCGATTTTACGAACTTTTTTTCAAAAGTGCGCCATTTTGTCAATTTTTCATTTTTTCGATTTGGGTACCCTTAAGTACAAAGTTGTTATGCCCGTGTTGAAAAAAACCGTTATATCTTATATATATTAATAAATGTTTGTTTGTTTATACATATGTATGAAGACCAGAAACTTGAACAGTCGACTGATTGAGTTCAAATTCATAAGATATACCACCTTGATCAAAAAGTTCCCGGAACAACCGTCAAATGACGCTCTAAGTCAACTGATTTGAGTTCTGTTTTTTTTAGGTTGCCACATCTGTGATAGACACACCAATAACCGCAAATTAACCATCATAGAGCTGACAGAGGACTTAGTGTACAGTGCAGGACATCCATAAAAAGAACCGCATTGATATCGCCAAGGACATAATTGCCAAGGCTGAATTCCACCCAAAATTCATCAAACGCATCATTACCCGGCCTGTGACATGGGTTTATAAGTGCGACGCTCAATCCAGACATCAGGCGAGTAAGAGAGCAGCTCCACATGAACCAAGATCAAAACACCCACCCATGTTTTCGGTGAAAATAGAAAACGATGATCACGGTTTTTATGGATTACAATGGTATTGTACACCACGAATTTTTACCAGAAGGTTAGACAGTTAATAACTATTACGGTATTATTTGGGCGTTATGAGACGTTACTTGAAGCAGTTGATGGGGGTACTTTGAAGGCGATAATATCACTTTTGAGGGATAAAATTGTATTTTGAATTTCTGAATATATTTCGGGAACTTTTTGTTCAAGCTGGTGTAAAATGTGTGCGAAAGAGAACCATTAGCCCCAAATGTGGAAGTCGATTCGATAAAGTTTATTTTTTTAAATCTAACTGCTGGAAACATGTGACGATTGATTCTTTCTCGATTGAAAATGATTCAGCCAACTATCTAAATTCTTGAATTCAATCAATTTTCCAGGCTTCTCACAGCACGAAACAGAAACTAAGCGTGCGCCTAATTTTTCTGAGATATATTGACCTTTCCTTTACCTTTCTGTCAAAAATTTGTGCAATAATTTAATTAAGTGATGAAAGTAACTCGAAAACAAAAAGGATATGATTTATTGCTGCAGATAATACCATAGAATACCACCTGCCGCGAGATCGATTTAGTTAAGGCCCAAAGCTTTACATATCTTGATTTTATGTTGCTAAATCAATAGGTGTATATTTAGCGATCTATTTATTAACTCGATTCAATTCGATTTGGGAACAATGTGTACATATATAAACGAGTATTATGCTCACTAATGACCCTGTCACATAACTTTATTCTTCTTCTTGACTGGCGCGATATCTGGTTTCCTTCTCGTGCTAACTGACCCTAATTGGATACATACATAAGTAAAACCAAGCCTTTCTCTACCTGATCTCTCCAACTCAAATTAAACTTTCCTCTTCCTCTGCTACCACCAGCAGGTACCGCATCAAATACTTTCAGAGCTTCTTCTCACTAATAAAAACGCAAAAAACAATTAAATTTATTTTGTGGGTCAAGGAAACGGGCCGGTGCTATTTATTATGTATTATACATGTATAGCATTACAGCTTAGTATTTAATATTGAATGTGTACCAGCGTAGCGCCAAATTAGACGTTTTCTGACTCACTGCATATAATATAAAGAGTGATTTTTTAGCTATTATCTTTTTAAACAGTTGGTTTAAACAGCTGACGCACGTTTCGCGTTTTGTTCCACTGTCAAACATCTTCAGTTTGGTCTATAATTTAACCATGAATCGTCTTACAAACGAACAACGCTTGCAAATCATTGAATTTTATTATAAAAATGTGCGTTCTGTTAAGAAAGTTTAAAGTCGAAAAATTGTGTTCAGCGATGAAGCTCATTTTTGGATCAATGGGTACGTAAATAAGCTGAATTGTCGATTTTGTAGTGAAGATCAACCAAAAGAATTGCAAGAGGTACCAATGTATTCAGAAAAGGTCATAGTTTAGTGCGGTTTATGGGCTGGAGGTATCATTGGACCGTACTTCTTCAAAGATGCTTCGAATCGTAACGTAACTGTGAATGGTGAGCGCTACCGTGAAATGATATCCAACTTTTTTTTGCCAGACATGCGGTTTCAGCCACACAGCACGCGTAACAATGGACTTGTTGAGAGGCGAGTTCGGTGAACATTTTATTTCCCGTTCGGGGCCTGTCAATTGGTCACCCAGATCGTGCGATATAACGCCTTTAGATAATTTTTTGGGGGGCTATGTTAAAGCTCATGTGTATTCAGACAAGCCTGCTTCAATTAACGCATTGGAAGACAACATTAAAGCATTTATATGTGAGATACCGGCTGAAACATTGGAAAGAGTATGCCAAAATTGGACTAAGCGGACTATTTGAAGCACAGTCGCGGTCAACATTTGCATGAAATAATCTTCAAACATTAAATTATATGGACTTTACTATCGATTTAAATAAAAATTGCATGCATTTTTCTGAATTTTACGTGTGTTTTTTTGAAAAACTTTCCAATAGCTCTTAAAAAATCACCCTTTAGCTTCCAGCGTGCAAATACAATTTGGGATACGAACTTGAGTACTGCCTTGACGAGTCAGAAAGGGTCATGCAGAGTTTTCAAGATAGATCCGCCTACAAAGGTGTCTTAAGTTACAAACCAACTCCACAATGTTTTCGGTGCTATAAGAAAGAGACCGATAAAATAGGTAATTATTAAACCGGCACCGCTCTTTGCATTCATAGCACTCCAATAGAATTTTAGCCTGTATTATGTATATACACTAAGTATAATCTTTTCAGACCCTGATGCATCAATTGTTAAACATGTTGGTTGAACTTTTTATATATTCGTTTCTATGTAACGTCAAAAGGTGTGCGTTAGTAGTTGAAGTGCTTTTATTTTCTTTGAAATAAGTGAAATTTTGTGTGAGCAAAATGCAAATGCCTTCGAAATACCTATTCGGTTGAAAACCACCGATCGAAGAACTTGGGTGAGCCATCCTGACCGAATTTTTGTTTGCAAAAACCAATTAAAAAAATGCAATTAATGTCCCGACTGGTATGTAGGAAGTGGATATTTGTGTATAAATATTTATTCAATAAGTCTAGACTTCTTCTATGGAATAAATATATAAAATAAATTTCGATTTTTCCATTACCTGTATTCACCCCTGCCCACCAACTGTAGGGCGCGTTTGCGGGTATGAAGCCTTCTCTAACTAAACATGGTAAGAAAAAAACACCTTACAAAATCCGATCAAAATCAATTAGAATAAATTAAAAACCAATTAGTTTTTTGAGTGGTGCAGTGTCCTTTCCGTGTTTTGTTGGAGGAGCGAATCGGCATTGAAGCTTCTTGCCTTTTTAGGTCCTTTTTGAGTAAATTATCTATATGGCCCATTTTCGAAGACACCAATAATCCCCACTGGTATGTAGGAAATACAAAACAGGAAAGACAAAAAAAAATATCGCATACGATTTAACCAAGAATTCTTATGGAATTTAAACTCAAGTCTGGGGTTTATAGAAACACCTAAAGCTATCATATATTATTAGTAACCGTTAATGTAAAATTAAAGAAACTGAAATTGTATTAATTGATTGTATTAAGCGTGTTTTTATGGTTGGGTATAAAGTATTACCAGTTAGGTACGATCAGTAGTAATTTTAAAGCCTTAAAGTCTCCGTTTTGGAATATCATATCACTTTAAAATCGTTAAATATTTGCGGCAGTTTTGATTTTTAAAGTATTCTAAAATCCTTTTCAGATACACTTAAGGTATCTCATCTAACTGTATCCCTCTCTTTAACTTGTGAAGATTTTTCTTAGATTTTTGAAGTATTGATTGGCGATTTGGTCAAAATTAGCATAAGTTCTCACCGTATTTCAGTTGAAATTCCTTGAGTGGAAATCAAGTTGTGCCCGCAAACAATTTTTATTCCGCCTATAATCCTAAATTTTTAATTAGTTTTTCACTTTTTATTATATTAAAAATATTTCACTATATTTGTGCCAGTAAAGTTATTTTATTCTCACAACATTCGTATGTGAATACATACACAAATAATTTTCTGTATGAAACACTTTATGAAAATTGTCATAATCCTTTCGTTTCACTTCAAAACAATATAAAACGGAACAAATTTGCGTAAAACGTTTTGAATCTTCGAATTGCATCCGATCACGTTGCGCGTCAATTGACAAGTGTTTTCTGATAATACAAATGGCAAGCATTGTTGCACGCACCTTTCAGTTTACACAGGCATGTATGTACATACACGCATACACACACAAGAAATATTATTTTCCGGAAAGGTATTCAATCAAAGCACGCAACACTATATCGTTTTATTACATTTCGAATTCGCGCCCATGCGCTCCAACAAAGCGAAGCTCACAAGTGAAAGATACAAAATGAGCGACGAAATGGAAAAAAAGTGAGAACCGTCGTATGACCAACTGAGGAAAAAAACAACAGAAACGCAGCAAAGCAGAGGCGAGCAGAACGTTATCAACAACCTAACTTGAATAGCCAACGCGAGCCACGCTATACAAACAATAAGTCTACAACTACCCGTTCAAGGGTAGTACACTGGATACCCACTGCCGCCCAAAACACCAAACCGCACAAAACAAAACAACACCACACAAATAGCTATGAAAGGAGAAGATGTCCCCTTAGTGCTTACAATGTTGTATTTGAGTGGGAGTGTATACCGTGCAAGTATGTGTGAGAATCGATGGGTGGATGTGCCGTGTAGAGTTGGCAAAAGTTATGCTTATGTGAATGTTTCAGTGCGTTAAATCTTTAGGAAATCGCCAAACAGGTTCGATTTGTTTGAGATCTTTTGTGTAGAATACACGCTCACACACACTACCACACAAACAAACATGAATGTGCAATATTTTACAATTACAATACATACAATTGTTAAAGTATTGTTGGTATTTACATTTTAATTGTGAATTATTCGTTCTAGAACGCGTCCACTATTGTTACGTGCACAACTTCAACTCCTGCCATCCTTGCTATTTTTTGGTTTTAGATTTTACTATTTCCTTTTTCATATTTGAGGAGAGTAAATATTTAAATACTGTCAACATTTTAGTCCTTTTATCGTGACATAGTTTTTAAATTATTTTATTTACCTGGAATGCCTTGCACGCTTATTTCTTTCGGCTACGAAACTATCGGAACGTATTTTTCTTTGCGCTTACGTTTAGGCACATATGCAATATTTATGTAGTTGAAAATATTTTAAATATACATTAGGGTGCTTCTTAAAAAATTATGTTATTACCTTCATTAAGATTTTTTTTCGCACATTTAAGGTAATACCATATATAGGGCTCGCTACCAGCTAACGCAAGTTTGAAAAAAGTATTAGTTTTAGGATTTATATTAATTAAAAAGGATTATGTAACACAAATCAATTTATGAATGAAATTTACATTGAAGCTGGTAGCTCTGTCTTCACTGACGGCTCCAAGATGAAAACGGGAGTCGGAGCAGAGGTTTTCTCTAAATCTGCCGATTTATCTATTTCCTTAGAATTACCGAATATTGCTAGCGTTTTTTAGGCAGAAGTCTTTGCGATCCTGCAGGTATGCAAAATGCTTAGGGAACGTGGGAGTGAGGGAGATATTAACATTTTTTCCGATTTTCAAGCCGCGATCAAGGTTCTGACGACGTCATGGTGTAGATCCGAACTGGTCAACTCCAGTAAAGAGATCAAATCAATTGGGAGTGCAGCTAACATTTCTCTGATCTGGATTCCAGGACATAGGAACATAGAGGGAAATGAAATTCCTGATGAACTTGCCAGGAAGAGGACTGAATTAGTCTCAGGGAACTGCTACCGCCGAGTCATCGGAATCCCCCTGACTTTTGTTAAAGAGGAGTTGCACAACTTATTTCTTAGAAAAGTGCAGGACAGATGGAGCTCCATTTCTTTGCTATTTTCGCTATTTCGGAAACGCTTTGGCCTCAGTACAATAGAATTGAGAAAGTTTGCAATTTTCAAACTCGTAACTGTGTTTACCGAATAGCTAGGCTTTACATGTATTGCTATGGGGACCTTTCAGAGAAGGAGACTGTTGAACAATTTCCCTGTAAATGTCTGTGTTTGGCAGCTAGATGATTAAGGTCACTGGGTGCTCCTTTCTTCGACTTCCTGAGGCAGTGCGCCAACCTAAATCCCATCAATCTTCTCCATTACATCAACAGCTCTGGTAAGTAGTAGATATCTGCCCGTATTCAAACATATTCCATACATATTGGTACAGTAAAGCCTGTCTAAGTTGGACACCAGCTGTGTAACACTTTTTGCTCAACTGGTAAAGAAAATTATTTTTTTCATACTTCGTTGACTTTATTTTGAAAACTAAGTAAATAAAGATGTACATTCATTTCAATAGTTAATAAAAAATCAAATAAAAAATAACATATTTAAAAATACATGTATGTATACTCACACATACTTTTGTTTTAGTGAAATATGGAATTCAACTTATACAACTTAGAACAAATTCCATATAACAATATATATATATGTATAAAATAACACTCGAAAAATTTGATTTGGTTTCTATCAAAAAATAACTTTTTGAACAATGCAATGAACTTCTGAAATTTAATATTATTATTGATCGCAAATTTTAAAACCTCAATTCAGACTTTCATAGCGCTACATCCAAAAAGTGAGCTGCTTTGCAGCCTATGATTATCTCTATCGAAACAAAGTCTTGAGTGTGGCCTCTCAGCTATCGTTCCTTGCGACAGAGAAGAGTTTTGTAGACATTTGATTTAAACTTAATGGTACAATCCAAAAATACCAGCGAAGAGCGATCTTCGACTGTCTTGCCCACTTAAACCATCACAAACAGTATGGCTGGATCTCTTGGGGTAATTCGAATGTATATATTTCCGTATGGCCTCTATATTAAGTCAATTCGTTTATTCTCTTCTTTCCTAACAACTTCTTCGTTGTACAATGGCGGAATTTTCTTGAACCTCAGTGAGGAGGTCTCGTTCTTTTTGCAGTTTATAAGTATTTAATTAGAACACATTTTATGTGCATTCATTGCAGCCGAGGTTGAGGCTTTTTATATGTTCTACAGGGTTAAGCTCCAGTCGGGAGAACTTTTTTGAAACACTTCTGCCACAGCTGCAATTGTAAACAATAAAATCAGTTGTCAGCGGCGTTCAAAAAATAAAACAACGTAAATTTGGTTGCAGTTCAATCAGGCCACACGTGATCGGTTGATTTGAATTAGATGTCCATGTGAAATGGTTAAAAACAAAATATTCAAACCATTGCTAATATATAAGGCCTGATAACACAGTGAACTTTCAAAGCCCAGATTAACTCTTATATGTACTTTTTATTATTTGAAACAATCCAATCAATGAATATTTGCCAAAGCCTTTAAGCTTCATAACAAATGTTTAATAAAGTACGGCACTTATGATGCGGATGTGTTAAATGCGAGAACTACGGTTTTTCAATATTTTCGCGCCAAAAATATAATGTTCTAAGGCGCATGTGCTATAAAAGTCTCCAACATTTTGGTAGAATTACTTCCCTTTCATCCTCATAACCAAACAAATACCACCAATTGTCTAAATAAGCGAAGGAAGCCAAATGAAAACGAAACCCTCACACAGCAAGCGAGGAGTGCAATAAAATAAAAGGAAATACGCGCACAATGGAAAATGGCAACCGCCACCCTTGCTCTATGAACAAACAAACCAATGTGCAGGGCATTTGTGTGTATAGATGTGCACTACCCATTTAAGGGTTTGGTGGAAGTTTGTGCACTTGTTTACATGCCAGTGTATGGGAATTCACTCCATAAAAAACTCGTTTCGCCGCCACCTGCACACATCCTAGTCGACAGGAGCGCGAACCGCGCATGCACACTTTTAAAATTATTTGGCCAATGGCGTAGAGAAAGCCTGCGCCACAAAGCGTTGGCAACACTTGTCACCTCACACTCCAGCCATTCACGTAAATCAAACCACTTCATTCAAATTTATGTTGATAGTTATTTTTAGTTTAGTTTGTTTTTATTCACCCACTCGTCTCTCCTTCAAATACCCACCTACATGTGTATGCGTGCTTTTTTAGCTAGTGAGCAGGCGAGTGAGTTCTGCGATACCACTCGTATCCGACTCATCTTTGATAGTATTGAACATACCGTTTTTGTTCTTGTGGGCCGCACGTTAGCCAGTTTTGCGGACATTGAAGCTCTCGGTTTTATTTTTGTATCACAATGGCATTTGTCAAATAATGGTAATAAACGAAAAGACAGTGTCTCATTCAACAGGTTGCTGAAAGCACTGTAAAAAATTAATGTGCGTATGGAAAAGTAAAAATTAGTTAAATTCATAACGATTCTTAAAGGTGTTCTTAAAAAAACTGCCTGTCAATTCTAACTAGCATGAAACTGAAACTAGTACAGCTTTATGGTATTCATAATTTGAAGCGCTAGATAATCCTTCCCTTCTGAAATATTTACAGTAGCTCACAGCCAAAGTTAGCAGCCAAATTAAACAAAAAAATTTGATAAAATTGATATGCCAGTTCGTATTATAACATATTTTTATTTTAAATAGAAGAAAAACGTAATTTTAAATATTCCCGTATTTTGTATAGGAAGAAGAATATCACAAACTAAAAAGACACCGGCCAAATTATGCATTCCTTAAAAACATTGCCTACAGGTGCATATAACTGTTATAGAATAAGAACTTAAAGGTAGTACTAAATTTGTGTTTTGTAGGGTCTGTCAATAACAGCTTGGAGTCTCTTTAGTACCGATTTCACCTACTTCTTAATAATGGTATTCATAAGAAATGTTCTGCCCTTCCTTTTTTAACAACTTTTTGAGGTTAGATTGGTTTCGAATTTAATGTTTTCGAATCTCTTTATCTAGAACCGCACACAGATTCTCAGTAACAATATGTGAATATTGAACAGTAAGCCGTAATCTCAAATAAGCCAAATCTGTACAATCGCCAATTTATGCTTCGGGTTGCTACCCTGATAGAAGGGAAAATTTTCCCTAATGTTTAATTTTGTGGCCCTTTGTAGCAAATTTTCGTTTAAGATATCCAAATACTCATGCCTATTCATATTCATTTCAATAAAAATTAAATTTCCGATTCCTTCAGATGGCATACATCGCCATACCATTACGTGTCCTCTACTGTGTTTGAGTGTGCTGTTTAGATTTTTTGGTTGTAGCTCTGTATTTGATTTTCTCCAAACAAAATTTTTGCCATCCGCATTTGCTGTTTAACGCTTTCAACTTGCTTTCGTCAGCATAAATTGTGGTATTCCAGAAGTCTCTTGCAAGCTTCAAAATGGCAGTGCGATTTTTGACACTGATAAATGGCTTGTGGCTTGGCTGTGTGTCCAACTTCACTTAGGACTCTGGGGACAGTTTCACGATGGCACTTTTTCCCCAAATATTTTAATTATTGGCATGCTCTTCGTAACAACAATCTAGAAACCTTGGCATTGAAAATCCTGTTATGCGCAGGTTTTTCCTTGTTTTGTCAATGGTTTTCGGCGAAATTTGGAATCCGAATGTTATCTTTCAAAAAATTTGTTTTTGTTTTATTCTCAAAACCTCTATTTTTGAGACGGCTCCTCAGCTTACAGCCTAAAAGCGTTAAGTCGAGCGGTATTAGCGGTCAATTTGCTGCAGAATATTGTTTTGCAAGAAATTAATTCTTTCTTGGAGTGTATTTCATGTTGGTCCGTCTTGTTAAAACCATACATAGTTGATATTTTTATATTAGCAATAAGCTAAAAACATCGTTAATATATCTGGATATTGCAAATCCACCAAGTGACGTAGCATATACCATACAAGTCTGCTGCTTGTATCTGGAACCGCTTATGCTTATTTCAATACCTGCCATACAAATTACTTTTTAATATCTCTGAAACTACTAATGCTGGCAATCTGAAATTTTTCAAGATGTACATATTTCTTGTGAAAAAATGTCACTAATATCGAAAGGTTTGACAGCTGATAATGTTCAGTAAGGTTTGGCAAGTCACAATGAATCGTAAAGGCCAGAACAACGCTTCCAAATTGTGAAAATTGAAAAAAAAAAACAAAAATGTGTTCGCGAAGTTCATAGAGCACTGACGGTATCATCGGTCCTAATTTCTCTCTAAACGAGGAAGGAGTTGAACTTGCGGTGAATGTCAAGCGCTATCGAGCCATGCTGACAGAATTTTTGTTTCCAAAAATTAATCAGATAAATATCGATGATATTTGGTTCCAATTAGACGACGCAACTTGTCATACAGCGCGCTTAATAATCGATGTATTACAATATTAAAGCTACCATTGACGCCATAAGATCAAACATTGAACTAATCGAATTGACCATATACAGGCGCCCCTCGTATAAAACGGTTAATTCGTACCGTGCTATATCGAAACCGTGTTATACGAAACCTTGAAATAATATAAATAAAGGCAATGTGTACCGTGTTATATCCAAACCAAATCTTAAGGTGTACGAGGGGTGCCTTTTATATGTCGGTATTAGAGAACAAAACCAAATTTTAATCATCGAAAATCACTTTATTGATTTTCAAAATATTCTCCATGAAGATCTATACACTTTTACATGCGTTTGAACCAATTGTCGAAGCACTTTTGCCACTCTGAATGAGGTACCTCCAAAACATGCATTCTGAATGCCGCAACCGCTTCTTCAGGTGTCGAAAAACGTTGACCTCTCAGTTTGTGTTTTACGTACGGGAATAAAAAGAAGTCATTCGGTGCCAAGTCAGAACTATACGGCGGATGACCCATTAATTCGATGTTTTGGATGCTCAAAAATGCAGTTGTTTGAACCGAGGTGTGAGAGCTCGCATTGTCCTGATGAAGAGTGATCCGTCTTTGGCGATTGGTTTTCCTAATTTCTGGGAAGACAACTGGCAAACAAATGGTTGTGTACCACTCAGAATTTACTGTTCTGCGTTGTTCTAGTGGTACGGTTGCGACATGTTCAGTTTTTCCGAAAAAACAGGCGACCATTTGCTTGGAAGTGCTTCGTGCGCGAACCACTTTTGTTAAATTTGGCTCATCTTAAAACACCCATACAGTCGACTGCAGTTTACTTTCGGGCTCATACGCCATAATTCATCACCTGTCACGATGTCATAGACGTGTTTCGAAGCCCCGCGATCGTATTTTTTGAGCATTTCCTTCGACCAATCCACACGAACCTTTTTTGAGCGATTGACAAATTGTGTGGGATCCAACGCGAACAAATTTTTTTTGACAGTCAAATGTTTATGCAATATTGAATGTATGCTGGTCCCACTAATGCCTAAGATTGTCTCAATCTCACGATAGGTCACATGACGATCTTGCAATATCAGTTCGCGCACAGCATCAATGGTTTTCGGAACAACGACTGATTTCGGACGACCTTCACGAAATTCGTCTTGGAGTGAACTACGACCACAATTGAATTCACCATACCATCGATAAACACTGGTCCTTGATGGAGCTTCATAGCCAAAAAATGAATTAAGTTTATCCATGCAATGTTGCTGAGTTAATCCACGTCGAAAGTTGTAAAAAATAATCGCACGAAAATGTTCACGATTTAATTCCAGTTTTGGACCGAGATGAATCTTTTAAGTTACTGTAAACAACACAAATAGCGCTGGTATTTCAAAATGTTCTGAGTACGTAAAAGCCAAAAAATGTCAAACTTTGCGATACAGCTGTCAGTTGCCAGATTGCAACACCAGGGTTGCCAAATCCCGAAATATAAAAGGCACCCTTCGTAAAATTTTATGATAGCTGAAATTTCGTTCCAAATACTATATTAATGAAAAAGGAAGTTACCTTGAAGTTTTTATTAAGAAAAATAAATTAAATTCAATTTTATGATGAAATACAAAAATTAAAAAATACTCGTACAACAAAAAATATATTCAAAAACTAATAATAATAATTACATAGTATAAAACAAATAGAAACAGCTTATTACGGTTACAAAATTAATTTTCATCATCACTCTCATCAGAAATTACAGCTAATCTACTTTTTATTCTCCAGGTTGGTTGAAACTCCTCTTCACCAGTTATTTCTCCATCATTACAAAGGTTGTCTGACGTAGTAGAAACTACCTGCCTATTTCGATCTTGCAATTCTTTCAGAATTTCTCTATAAGGAGCTAAAGAACTATTCAATTCGCTTTTAAATTTTTCGCTACGTACAACTGAAGGATCTTTTTCAACGAAAACATTTTCCAATTTTTTACAATAGCTAAAGCTATGCCTTCCTCCAGATCAATTAAATTTAAATGAAGAACCCTTGAAATATTACAAATGTTTCCCGCATCATCGGGGTAATCGAAGTTGTAGGTATTTAGTAGTTCAATTAATTCTTCCTCATTCAAAGTTTGCTCTTCAAATAGTTCCCGAACATCATCAATGTTCATATCTGAAAATCCGTCCCCTTCTAAATTAGAATCAACCGATATTATTCTGCTAAATTCTACTTCCTCAAATGGGATACAGCTTCCTCTCTGGACAATTTGCGGTTACAAAGGTTTCCAACACGCATGAAGTGTAGACTGTTTTAGTTCCTTGCAAGCCACAGCTATAGTTGTGACACAATCTAAAATAGAAAACTCTTTCCAAGTTTGAGTAAGCGTTACATTTTTATCGTTTTGCAGTCTTTCGACAGTTTTTTGGAATGCTAGTCGTATGTAGTATGCCTTGGTTGTTGCAATGATTCTTTGATCTAATGGTTGGATCAATGACGTACAATTTGGAGGAAAAAACACAATTTTTACGTTAGGATGATTCAACTCTCTACTATGGCTACCTGCATTATCAATGAGCAATAAAACTTTAAAGCTCAAATTTTTTTTCTTCAAAAACTTATCTACTTCTAGAATAAAACATTTTTTAAACCAATCTTCAAACAAATTTTGCGTCATCCAGCCTTTTTTATTTGCTCGCCAGAGGACTGGTAGATGAGACTTATCAACGTTTTTCAATGCTCTGGGATTCAAGGAACGATTTATTATCATTGGTTTTACTAAAAAAATGCCTGATAGGTTACTACTCATGTGAAGGGTAACACGATCTTTACAAGTTTTATAACCTGGTGATTGCTTCTCATCTTTTGAAATAAAAGTTCGAGATGGCAGTTTCTTCCAATATAAACCTGTCTCATCGGCATTGAAAATTTGATCTGCTCAATACACTCCCTCTTCAATAATTCGTGGTATTTCCAATATAAATTTTTGAGCAGCTTCTACATCTGCTGAAGCTTGTTCTCCTTGCAATTTTACATTGCGCAAAGAAAATCTTTTTTTTAATTTTCCAAACCACCCCTTACTTGCCAAAAATGATAGGTTTGGTTCTTCTTTAGAAGAAGGTTCATCTTTCCTTAAATGTGTGTAAACTCTGAGGGCTTTTTGTTTAATAATATTTGTACTCAAAGGTATTTTTTTATCTAAACAATCTTCTATCCATATTATTAGAGCATGCTCCATTTTTACGATATTTATATCTCTTGCGGGACACCCGTTTTGCATCTTGCGAGCAACCAAAGACAACATTTTTTCTAGTTTTTAGTAGCTTCGTTTAAATTTAATGATTTTGCAACCGAAGTAGGCTTTTCTCCGCTTTTTATACGATCTAAAATTCCAATTTTTTCTTCGAGTGAAATAGATTTTCGTTTAAATTTTTGCTTTTTGATCTTGTCAGACATTATCTAAATTTAGGGTCCAAAAGAAAAGATTTACAATAAACGTTACAATTACAACTTAATTTTTGGCATTCCTCAAATTAAACTTATTATGTGCTTATAAACTTGCAAAAGAAGACTTTTTTACAATGTAGTTTTTATCACTTTTTACTTTAATTTCTAAAATGTTAAAAAAAGCAAGCTGAAACTTTATCACCTTCATTTACAAAGGACAAAACACATATGTACTTTCACTTCTCAAAACGAAATGAGATATTTTTTTATAGCAATGAATTTGGGGTATTCCCCTTATTGAACGGAAGGTAGGTAGGTAGGTAGGTAGGGTGGTTGTCGTAAGACACACTTAGACCTTCGGCAGGTCCATTGTGATGCCACTGGAGCTTATCCTTACTCTACGTGTTCCCTTTCAAACCATCCGGTTGCTTTAATAAACGAGCAGAGCTTCGTTAGCTTTAGATGGGCTATATCCGCTACATCGGTTAGAAATGCTGTATCGAGGGTGCGCAGCCTTCTCCTAGCTAGGCTTTCACACTCACATAAAAGGTGTCTGACTGTTTCCTCTTCTTCTGTATTTAGACAGCTTCTACAGAAATCGAAGTAAGGTAGTCCTAACCTTCTAGCGTGGCTGCCTATTAAACAATGACCTGTTAAAACACCTATCATTTTTCTTATAGATTCCCTGTTGAATCTTAGCAAGATCTTCGATCGACCGCTGTTCCAGTTCGGCCATGTCTGTCTGCTTAGTTCGCATGTTGTGAGGTTTTGCCAGATTGTATTTACCTTTTTGATGGTTTCCCTGTCTATAAGTAATTTACAAGTGGCTATAGGTATGGGTAGCAGCGCCTTATCCGGTTCGAGATCGAGCGTTGTACCGGCTCTTGCAAGTTCATCCGCCTTACGATTTCCTGGAATGTCCCTGTGGCCCGGTACCCAGATAAGGTGCACCTTGTAGCACTTAGATACGTCATCTAGTAGTTTAAAACATTCTAGAACTGTTTTTGACGAGTGTGTTTTTGATTCCAGCGCTTTTATTGCTGCTTGACTGTCCGAGTAAATGAAGACTTCATTTGTGGATAATACTCTCGTTTTTATCTCTTTAAGCCCCTCTTTTATGGCAGTGACTTCCGCCTGAAAGACACTGCAATGATCAGGTAAGCGGAATGATTGGCATACTCCGAGTTTGTCGGAGTAGACCCCTCCACCTACTTTGTTATCCAGTTTTGAGCCATCTGTGTAGATGTTTACTTTATTTATCTTAACAATGAGCCCGTTATCCCATTCCTCTTTGGAAGGAAATACTGTGACGAAGGATTTATACAAATTGATGTCCTTGGTTCTACAGAAATCCGTTGTGTTGGGAATGCAGGGGAATTGTTCTAAAATTGAGGAGTGTCCTCTTTGGTTCGTTCTGAGTAGGCCGATTTCTCTTAGTCTGAGAGTTGCTTTGGCAGCTGTTTGCTTACCGTACTGCTCTATTGGTAAGATGTTAAGCATGATATTTAGTGCATCTGTGGGTGTGGTTCTGAGGGCCCCGCAAATACAAAGACTGGCCATTCTTTGTACGTGTGCCATGGTTCTTTTAATGTACAATTTATCTAAAGCTGGCCACCATACTAATATGCCGTATGTTAGGATAGGTCTGACAATTGCCGTGTAAAGCCAATATACGATAGATGGGGAGAGACCCCAACTTAGTCTTATCAGCTGTTTACAAGAGTATAGTGCTATTGTCGCCCTTTTTACTCTATCTTCGACATTTGCCTTCCATGTTAGCTTTCGGTCCAGTATTAGACCTAAGTAGCGGGCCTCATCACTAAATGACAGTGCCGTTCCTCCTAGAGTCGGAGGAGTTATATTCGGTATTTTGTGTTTCCTGGTAAATAGGATTAGTTCAGTTTTATTGGGGTTGACGCTTAGCCCATTTGCTTTTGACCAGTTTTCAACCATATTTAGTAAATCCTGCATGATTTCTATGAGTGTATTGGGGAATTTCCCCCTTACTACCATTGCAACATCGTCCGCATATGCTACTACGTGTTGTCCTCTCTCCTCTAGGCTCTTTAGCAATGAGTTTAGTGCCAGCACCCATAGGAGAGGGGACAGCACGCCGCCTTGAGGTGTTCCTCTGCTAACTTTTTTCTTGATCTCTGAGGCCCCTAGGGTTGCGATCACAAATCTGCTCAAGAGCATGTTTTTGATGAACTCAACCAGAGCTCCAGAGATCCCGAAATCCGTCAGTGCCTTTATTATGGTATCCGGTAGGATGTTGTTGAATGCGCCCTCGATATCTAGGAAGGCTACCAGTGTGAATTCTTTGTTATACATTGACTTCTCGATTTCTGTAACAAGTGAGTTAAGTGCTGTTTCGGTTGATTTCCCTTTACAGTACGCATGTTGTGAGATGCTGAGCTTATTAGGGCTGATGTTAGCCCTAATGTGTTCTTCTAGAATTCTTTCTAATGTCTTTAGCAGAAAGGAGGATAGGCTTATTGGCCTGAAATCCTTAGGTGTTGTGTGTGAACTTTTTCCCGCTTTGGGGATAAAGACCACTTTTACCTCTTTCCATGTTGATGGGACACTTTTCAGTTTCAGAGCGGCCTTAAATATGGCCGTCACCCACTCCATGATGTAGTTGAGTGAATGTTGTATTTGGGCCGGGAATAATCCATCTGGGCCCGGTGATTTGAATGGTTTGAACGTGTTCACTGCCCAGGTTATCCTAGTTTCAGTGATTATTTCTTCAATGTCAGAATTTGATCTTTCCGTACCATTGTCGATTACTACGTTAGATGATTCGTTGCAGGGAAAGTGCGTGTCCACTAGCAACTTCAACGTTTCGTCACTCGAAGTAGTCCAACCCCTGTCCGGTTTTTGGAGGTATCCGATGGGATTGTGTTTTTTTGAGAGGATTTTGCGCAGTCTGGAGGCCTCTGTGGTTCCTTCGATTTCTCCACAGAACTTTCTCCAACCAGACCTTTTCGCTTTCCTAACTTCTTTTATGTAAATTTTTAGTTTACTGTAATAGCAGTCCCAGTCTTTACTCTCTCGTGTCGCTTTCGCTCTGTTAAACTGTTTTCTGCTGTCGTTTCTTAATGTAGACAGGTCTTCTGACCACCAGGGCGGCTTTTTCTTCCCCTTATACCTACTTAAAGGGCAAGCCTTGTTTAGCGCAGTTCTACAGACCTCCGTAAGGGTTTGTACGTGTTCGTTCAATGATTCTCTGTCTTCAAAAGTAATATTTTGGGAATTTGGAAGTCTTTCCTTAAGTTCCCGTTTATATATATGCCAGTTGGTCTTTTTCAAGTTCCTGTTGGCGGGTGGAGCCCGTGGGTTGTTTCCCCCAAATTTAATTTCTATGTAGCGATGATCGGAGTAAGAGTGTTCATTCAGAACCCTCCACTGCGTCATCTTTCCGTAAAGGGTTTGACTTGCCAGCGTAATATCAAGAACTTCTTGTCTATTGCGCGTAATAAATGTAGGTTCGTTGCCTTTGTTACACACTAAAAGCTTACTACATATAATATAATTAAAGAGAGACTCACCTCGTTCGTTTGTATCCGAGCTCCCCCATATGGTATGGTGGGCATTGGCATCCCCTCCTAGTACTAGTTTGCGGTTGTGAGCTTTGCAGTCTTCCACAAGGCTTCTTATTAGCGGTGACGGCAGTGGACCTGTGTCGTCTCCGGCAAAATAGAACGAGGTTAGCCAGGTGTTGCTTCCGCTCACTTCCCAGCTAACCGTCGTAGTATCTGCGTTACTGAAATTATGAATCATAAAGATATTAAGATGTACTTTTGCCATTATGCATGCTCTTTTAGTACCTTCACAATTAGTCTTATATACTTTATAACCTGATGTCCTCAGACCGCAGATTTCGCCATTCCGTACCCAGGGTTCCTGGATGAGGACTACATCCGGCTGATCTTCTGCCAGACGATCCAGGAGGGCATGGCAGACTTCTTTACAATGGTGTAGGTTTATCTGAAGAAGATGCATTAGCTGTTAACGTTACGTCTGGGTCTTCTTTGCTTTCGCATAAAAGTTCCCTTTCGGAATACTTACGCTGTTGTGTGGGATACTTACCCTCCCGTTCGAAGTACAACCTCCCTAAGCCCATTTCTGAGCCTGAAGAGGCGTATTCTTCTTCGGTGGGCTGGTCGTCCTCGCTCATTGGCTCGGTTTCGCTCATGGGTTCCAGCTCCCTCATGGGCTTTTCGCTTTCCTTAGTGGCGAGGAACTCAATAGCATCCGTGTCGGTTTTATAAATGTGGAGCTTCACCTTCACAAAACCGTACCGCAGTTGCCCGTCGCATTTCGCTAACGGTTCAATTGAGTTCTCCGTGAGGAGCAGGAGAGCCTGCATGGTGGCGCGCTTCTGCTCTTTCGATTCGTCCGCACTGTTTTGGTTGGTAATGGTTTTGACGTATCTCCACTCCTGCGTTGGGATATCTGGATTGCAGACCCGGATGAGCTTCATAATCTCTACCGGGTCTTCGACGGTTGAAGGTAACCAAACCCTTGCTCGAGGCCTGGACGGAATATCCTTCCTGTCCACGACCACTAGTTTGGCATTTGGGTACACTTCTCCAACTTTGGAGATGGCCTCTTTGTACAGCTGAACCGATCTCTCATCGTCGCACGCTATTATTTTTATCTGGCCTTGGTGCCAGCCTAAGTCTTCGCACGCAGGCGGGGGGCCGGGGTTCTCCAGAATGACCTTCAGTGCCACTTTCGTTAGCTCGGCCTCTACCCATTTCCATTGGGCCTTGGGGATCATACCTTCAGGATGGTTCTGGTCCAGGACCCCTATGATAAAGCGGTCTTTTGCAACCTCCGCAAATGATTTTCTGGGCGTCACGCCCATTGGTTTGTGCCTTTTTGCATTTGGCTTATTCTCCTCCAAGGACCGTTGTCGTTTTGGAGCCGACTGTGTTGGTTTGAAGTCAGGGTTGAAATCAGGAATGATCGCTTTCGCTCTATCAATCGCCTCTTTCAACTCCTGAGACAATTCACCTTCTTTTGGGTGAGTTTCGTGCACCCTCCTTAGGAGCCTGGCTGCATTTCTGCGATCCTGGTAGCTCGCTTTCGCTGGGTCTACCACCCTCACAAGCGGCCATCCTTCGGTACCGGAGCTAGCAGTAGCTGTGCTTCCGGTCGGGACCGTTTTTGGGGGCTGAATCACAGTTGACTGCCGGGCTAGTGCACCCCTACTTGTGCTTGGACCTGTGTCCAGCTCTGGTTGTGTGGCAGCTGGCCTCGCTTTCGCTGAAGTTGTCGCTGTGTGCTTAGATCGACTTATTTGGCCGATTGATGGAGTTCTATGTGAGCTCGGTGCAACCGTTGCTCTTATTGTGGAACTGTTTGTTCCTGTCGGTCTTTTCGAAGGAGGACCGATCTCCTTTTTTTTACTTGTTTTTGAAACGTCTTGCATGTTTGGACCCACGAGTGTCGGAGAAAGGATGTCCGCCCGTGCATAGCTCCGAACTACACGGGTAAGGCTAGTTATTACGGAGGGCGCCAGGTATCCGTAAGCTCCGTTCGAGACTTGGTTATTTGTTAGAAGGGCCCCAAGCCTGACAGATTCTCGGCACGGGTCGCATCACACCTTAATCCAGCCCTTCACCCCCGACCACGTTGAGAGTACTTTGGGTAGAGCTGTACTATTGAGGAGTATCGAACCCAACCCATAGTACCCTTAACTTAGCTAAGTACCTCCTATAAATAGGAAAGCTGTGGTACTTATTACCAGCTGGCACCCTCGGGGAGGGTTCAGTGGAGGATTTTCGCCAGCTTATTGAACGGAAAAAAAGGTAAAATTTAAAATGCATAAAATCGTTATATATTAATATCAATTCTTGTACCATGAAATATCGAAACCGTGTTTTACAAGTTCCGTCTTATACGAGGGACGCCTCTAACTCATAACCGCGGTGGACATATGCCGGATATCATATTCAAAAAATAAATGCTATGAAATTATCTACCAGACTATAATAAAAAAAGTCATTCTAACAATTATTCTGTTTTTTATTATCATTTAAATGTCTAAAGTTAAAAAAAACACCCGATATAACCCGGCGAGATTTGGTGACAATCCCATATTAGTTTTGAATTGAAAAGAAAAGCTCAGAGCTCTCCTTGCCACCTGTCTGTAACTAAAAAATTACTTATTTATTTATTTACTTATATATAATTTTAAACAATCATATTACAAAATCAAGTCATCTAGCAGTAGAGGCAATCAGTCTCCACATAGCTAATAGTCTCCAATATAGCTAACACTTCAGTGTGGAAAACACTGCAGTAATCGGGTAGTCGGGTACTTCTCTACAAGCTGAATTTGTGTCAAAAATAATATGATGATCGGTTGCAAATGTGACATAATCTATAAGTTTTTCATGGCAGATATACACTCAGAGGTTTGCCATTGCCTGCCGAGGGGCGAGCGCTATTAGAAAAATGTTTTTCTTAATTTTGGTGTTTCACCGAGATTAGAACTAACGTTCTCTCTGTGAATTCCGAATGGTAATCACACTCCAGCCCATTCGGCTACGAAGACTTCTTTTTGGAACATTAAAGCTTATCCGCTCAAGTAGAACTAGACTTTCAATAATGCCAGCACTGAAAATAAATGAACGTGAATGGACTGCGCTTCTCTTTTCTAGAGATTCTAAAATAGTTATCTTTAGCCGATAATTATAGGATGGACTCTCCTGTCAAATAGTAGGGAGCGCAATGCCTGTTTAAGAAAAAGTGTTTAAACGGGCTCTATTTTATTTATCGAAAGTTGATCGTAAGGTCTCCAAATGATAACAGCTACTCTATGTGAGTGAGAACGAACAGAATCCGTAAACTGCAGTTTATAGGTATGCGGTTCAGAAAATTCAGATGTATTGCGTCGAATAAAGCCTAGAATCGAATACGATTTTGATAGAAAAAAATTAAGGGATATTTCGTATCGAATAAAACTGCAAGATCCTTAAACTCTGTTACACTTTGTAGCACATTAGTAGAAATGGTGTTGGATATATTAGAAATGTATTGACGCCTCGAAAATGTAAATGAAAACAATTTTTTAATATTCAAAGACAGACGCAACCTCATGCACCAACGCTGAAGATTGTTTAAGTTAAGTTGAAGCTTCAGAGCATCCACTCAATTCAGATGAGACAATTTTTAAATAATCTGCGAAGATCAAGGAATGCGTAAAGTGAAACATTTGCTCATGTCATTGATAAAAATGACAAAATTTACTCCCAGTTGCTCCATTTGGTTTCGTTTTATTTGGGTATTCAGCAGTGTGACATTTACCTAGAATTTCCCACCTAATTTATAGAGTCCCATTCACGATAGAACTTTTTCATTATTTACCAAACAGGTGAAAGAGCTTTCAACTCCGGTAGGTTATTATGTGTTGTTGCTTTCTACGCAATTACGTTCTTTTGCAGGTTGGATATAGAAGTAAAATATTACAGCATATAGAAATACGATAATGCAATCTTATACAAATCTAGTTCCCCTCTTTAAAAATGTCTATTTATTATTATTTAGCTTATATCGACCTGTTTGTATTCATTCCGATTTTTTAAGTGAAAAATAATACAGAGGGGGAGAAATAAGTCATAATGCCAATAATATTAACCCCTTTGGACCTCATGTGCAGAATTATGCACATAATGTTTAAAGCCTTATAATATTTTTATTTTACTTTGTTGACAACACTTGGGACCTAATGTGCATAATTGTGCACTTGCCGGGAAATTCGGAAAACTTAATAAATATGTATGACTTTTCACACATTTGTTTTAATGATGTCCTTGTTACTAATAATTAGTAAAAAAATAATCTTATTTTCCGTTAACAATATTTCAGGTCTGAAGGGGTTAAGTAATGCCGGTTTACCGCCAAAAAAAAGTAAGACGTAAGCTTTCAAATATATGGAATTTTTTTTTTGCGCTATCTACCAAAATCCATTGACGAAACCTTGTTATTTTAGAAATTGTTGGTTTTGCCGTAAAGTGTTGTCAATAATTTCTGACAAAGAAATTAAGTTTTGGCCTACTTTTTTGATATAATTCGCTAAAAAATATATTGCTGTGGACTTCTAGCAAAACAACTCAAATCGACTTTCACATTACAAAGCACTAAATTCATGTGTTTCAATGAAATATTTAAACAAGTGAAACTATGAAATCCATTTCAATAAAACTTAAATAAAAATATTACTTATAGATGTTTCCATGATAGGTCAGGATTTATTGATTTAGAAAAACCTTTAAAAAAGAAATACTCGCTTGCTTCTGTGTGAGCGTTCTACATACATGCATATTTTTAGGTGTGGCGCGCCGTTTTTTGTTAACACCCCACTTCAACAACTTATAAATGTTTAAGTTTTTCGTTTTTTGAGATTTTTAATTTTTTTATGTATTTTTAAAACATTAATAAATATCTTATTAAAAAATGGATACTAAACATATTTTTTATTTTTCATCTATAGCACCTCAAATTCATGCCTCTACACTAGAATACCCCCTTAATAATACTGCGGCCACTTGTTCAATAACAGTTCGAACTATTTCCAGTGTGCAAGTTATTGGATTTTTTGATATGACTAAGTTCTTTGTCTTTTCAGTCGATACCTCCATATAAAAATTTTTCCAGTGACTATAAATTTGTGTAATAGACGTTGTAGGTCACCCTCTGAGTCGGCTACTAAAACACAGACGACCGCTTAGCTATTATGGGCATGCTTGAGTATAGTATTCGGTAACCTTATAATTGCTTGACCTCATTTATTATCTGGTCCATCACATCGAAAAGGACGGGGCTAAGTGAGTTTCCCAGGCGAATTCAACTTACGATTGTTAAATGTCCCTTCCACATTCAGAAGCTGAAATTCTCCATCACCTTATAGGCAAATGATGACAGGCTAGTCGGTCGAAAGTCTTTCGCAGTGTTGAGGGCCAGCAATTTTTATTTTAAATATAATATAAATTTTCGTTTACCCAATTTACTCTCCGTTGGGCAGATGAAGTGTGCACTCGGTGTTACAAACTGGCGCCACCAAGCAGCGAACCGAGCTAGATGGCGCAATGTTTTAGATTCGGCCAAAACCGACATACGGTATGTAAGTAAATGCTTAAAAAAGTACAAATATCACCAAAAGTTATATATCCGGAAAAATGTTTACTTTCACATTTTGTAATGTCATATCGCCTTGATTATTTTTATAAGGAGCTCGACTTCTTATATCAAAAAACGTAAACATTACTCGTATTTTCATACTGCTGTACCTCTTGTAAAACAAGAGCTGGGTAATGTCTGATTAAAAGAGCTTCAAGTACTTAATAAAACACTTGAATCAAATACAAGAATATATATTTTTTATACATATTTCAGTAGATCATTTCACTTAAAAAAAAATCATTTAATTGCCAGTTTTTCCATGACACTGCCTATTGCAACAACGGGCACCAAATTATTCTTATAAAGCTACGTGTGTATGTGTGTAAGGCCTTTTCGGGACTTGCCATTTAAAATTCATACTTTCGCAGAAGAAGGTCATAAATCTACAGAAAACTGAATGGAAAGCACAAATTCCCATTATGAGCCACTGAATACAATAAAATGGTTCTTATCATCTGCGGCGTAAAAGTGCGGTATAGCCACTTCGCACCATCCAACCGCCTGCCTATTACAATGACTATGTAAATGGTCCAGCGTTGGAAAGCCATTCCAGCTAATGCGAAAATTTATTGTTTGAAAAACAAGTTAATAATTCATGATTTAGTACCAGCACAGCAAGCAGAGGCAAGTAAAAGGAACGTTATGGAATTTAACGGTAATTCAGGAAGGACAATGGGAGTGCGGACTGAAATGTTCTCATACAACAGGCTCTTACATACACACGTATTTATGTATGAAGGGATGTGTTTTTTTAGGAATGCAGTGTGTAAGGGTGTCCTAAAAACCGTACTAAAGCCACATCTGCATACAGTTCGACGGGCTTTTAAGCTCTACAAACACTACTCTTGAACTCCGAATGTTCAAGTGGATTTCAGTTTTTTTCATAATCAAGTAAGAGGTCAGAAACGAGAATTTTGTATAAAGATCAAACAGCTCTGAATTTCCAGCTTCGGTTGTAAGCTAGTTAGCAATCGAACAACCTATATGTGCGGCTTAAGGACTCATACAGTTCTGCAGCACCTGCGCCGGCTTGTCATATATACATACATATGTAAGTATTACTGTAAAAACTTCCAGAACAGAAAACGGAAGCCAAAACTTCAAATCATAACTTCTTCAAATATTCACAGCCTCTAAAAACGAAACAAAGCCTACGATTTATGGATATGCACCTGCACATCAAATTTACATTCGACAATATCTGCCTGTACGGCCGCCATAACGAAGTAAAATGTTGATGACACCAAACAAAAGCTTTTTTAGTTAAAATCGAACTTTGTGCCTTCAATACGGCCTACATACGAGTATTTGCTCCAGCAGTCGGGAAACTCAGCCTACATGAAATTTTCTCTGATAACACATAATATCCGAACAGCTTTATACCAGAATTTATCATTTTGAATTACAATGCAACAGCACCCAAGAAGTTTCTTAGAAGAGGTGATTGGATATTAACACCCTGATATATGCGATAGTGGTAATCGCTAACTAAATAGGCAAATGAGTAGTAAAGTCCTCTTTTGACGAACAAAACTTATATTTGATAAAGCTCTCATTATGGCCGTCCTAACCTATGGCGCAGAAGCTTGACGATGACAACATCCAATGAGGCGTCCCTTGAAGTATTTGAGAGAAAGATTATGCGGAAGATTTATGGACCTTTGCACGTTAGCGACGGCAAGTATCTTAGGCGATGGAACAATGAGCTATTTGAGCTTTGCGACGTCATAGACAAAGCGCAGCGAGTAATGATCCAGCGGCATCGTTGGCTGGGTCATCTCGTCCGAATGGATACAAGCGCTCCAGCTTTACGCTTCCAGCTGGTGGTAGCAGAGGAAGAGGAAGGCCTCTCAAAAACTCATCCAATTACCTTCTTCTTCCTGATTGGCGCGATGACAGGTTAAGCGATTTTGGCTGAACGCGACTACTTATGGGAACGCGACTGTTTCTGCCAATTACGAGTAAGCCATTATGTATATTGACGGATATGTTCGGTGGCCCGCAGTGAAATTTTCTAGCTAATTTTTGCGTACAACATCTTTGTCCTCAAAAGTCTTTTTGGAAATTTCTTAAAAGTAGAGTCAAATTGATCCTCAAAACGATACCCTCATTGATCTGCCAAAACGATCCTCGTGAAATTCAATGCTTTATAGCCAATAATATTTCTATACTTACATATAGAATTTATACTTACAGAATACTTAGACACATACTTACATAAAATATAATACTTTTTACAATTTATATAGAAAGTTTAGCACTATGGAGGGTGATATATTACAGATTTTTGATGGAGCGATACTCACCCTCCAAATGTCCGAGCGTATGACTTATACATGAGCAATTCCTTAAGGAACAGCGGGTAATCGGTAGACGGGTGGTGATCAGCTGAACTACTTCCGTCGGAAAATTTGGTCGGTTAAATACAATTGCGACGGTATGGTTTTCAGCGGACATTTGGTGGTTACAATAAAATATTTTTTATAGTCAAATCTTTTCGTTTGCAATATTTGTGAAGCTCATCGTTCCAAAAAAGCAACTTACTTCTTTTCTTGTGCAAATTAAATAAATATTATTTGCTGGCTATTTGTTTACTGTTGCTTTTAAACCAACAAGTTGTCATCAACTGATAAGAGTCTTCAACCCACCGGTTGGTTGGTTGGTTGGTTGGTTAAAATGGTAATTCATCCAGAATCCAACTAGCGCTTCCGCACCATTTTGTTGCCACATCCTCGTTACCAACTTGTTTAACGATTATTTATAGCGTGACTATGTCCAGTCTGCTCGATGTAAGACCCTTATTAGGTTGTTGACATCTAAGCCAAATAGTTGTTCTAGACTCTCGAACAGCGGTTTGCCCAAGGTTAACATTCTGTCCTTCCACAGGGCAGGGCATTCGCAGAGGAAATGGAAAATTGTTTCCTTCTTTTCCGGTTATTTACAACTGTGACAGTAAGTGTTGTGAGGGATGCCCATTTTGCCTGCTTCTCCAACAGATCAAAAGTCAGTTATGACTGCCGTTAGTCTCCAGGCGTCCCGTCGTTTAACGTTTATCAATGTCGACGATTGCTTCAGATTGTAGGTGGGCCATAAGGTTCTGCTAATTTTACATTTCGTCTGGTCTCTCCTTCTACAATCCGCGATTCTGAGGTATTTTAGGGAAATTGTATACTTGGCCGCACCCAACGGTGTGAATAACTCGCCGGAGAAAATATAAATAAATGTAATTGTTTAGCCACCGTAATAATAACCGATGAAAAGAAATCCGCCCCGCCGCAAATGATTAAATGATTAATGCTAATTTTGTAGCAGGTAGCCTTCAATCCATTACGAGCTGCCCGCTGCCATTCCGTTCAAGGGGTAAGTTATGTTCTTGAGTCTCATCAACCAACCCGAAAAATCTGCAACCCTTTCTTCAGCGTGCTCCATCTACAACTTAGACTCTCAGAGTCTTAAGCCAAAGATCTCTTTGATTGCTCTATTCCTTTTACCTTCTGGCAATGGGCGCCAAAGGCTCTGAACTATAAAGGTGACGGTACGCTCCACGTTTCGCGATTTCGTTGCCTTCAAAGTATTCGTACTCTATATACGGCCAAAATGCTATTTTATTGTGAGTTTTGAACAGGTTTAGAAGAGATTTTCAGCCGTGCACAATGTCGTTTCATGCGAATCTAAGGCCTTTAGCACCTGGATAATTGATACAATCTGTAATCTGGCCTGATTGGCATTTCTTTACTTCAATTGTGAAAACTTCTTCCTGTTATATGATTGGACAAGTGATTGGCTTGCCCGGTAGCCTTGCCCGGAACCTTTGCGGTCTCTTTCAATAATTATTGCCTTGCAAACTTGTAGAACTATAACTTGGGTATCAGGACATCCGAGCATTTGATAACTGGAATATTAAGGAATGGTTTGAGCATCCTCATATCATCAGCAAGGTTGTCGTGATTACAACAATAGCGTGAGTTGAAGGATAAGCATTCCTGTTTTTGATGGCATCCTACAAAATTCTATGGCTATAATTGGTCAGCCTTAACAAACTTTGTTGAGGGCATTTCAGATTACGATCAAGTGACTCCACTCGGTAGAAAATGCCGCCGAAGTGATCCCAAACCACCTAATTTTATGTAATTTGATGTGGTACTCGTTGAAGGTAGCAAGAGGTAAAGCAATGAGGAAAGAGTGTCACATACACAGAATAAGAGGCACTCAGTTTAAATTCGAATTAAAACAATTTCTGTTAGTAACACAAAATAATGCTACGAATTAAATTTAGAGGAGAACACTTTGTTGGGAGCATAAAGACAAACAGGACACAGCAGCAAACTGTGGGTTGATGAATTGCATTTGTGTTGTTGGCTGGGTGCTTGGTTGCTTGGATAAACAATAACAGATGAAAGCATAGAAAAACAAAAAGTCAATTGATACTTGATTAAAACGACAATAGGCAATTGAGGGCAACGCTGCCAGAAAACAATAAACTCAAACAATGAAACCGGATAAACACTCCTCTGGCACTCATGGGTGTATGTGTGTGCACGTGTTGTTATATACATAAAATATAAATACATACACATCCTGCAGAGAAAAAATAAAGGAGGAAACGAAATGTCTAGTCACACTGGCCGATATTTTAACAAATCCAAACTAGAACGGTGGTGTAAAAAGAAAAAAACTGCTGATTTATTTCAGTGAAGGAATACAAATTCGTAACAAGTCGATTTCCCTACAGCGTGCACACTCATACAAATATACGAATAATTGAGAAAATGGTTACTTAAATAGTTGACAAAATTCTCACATATTACTTATAAACGATATTATATAATAACTTATATTATTCGTATACTTAGTCCTGTCATAAGTTAAGTCCGTTATAGATTTGAAATTATTATACAGGGTGGCTGATGAAAGCCGCTACCAAAAAAAAATTGAATAACTTTTTTTCTTTTTAAGTTATCTGTTCCATTTTTGTTTTAATTTGCAGATTGATCTTTAAAATTTATTAAAATGGATAACTGGGACACGCAAACAAGAATTTGGATCGTCCGCCACTATCACGCACTGGAGTCCGTAGTTTTGGTACAGAGAGAGTACAGGCGGATGTTTGGCGGCGATCCCCCGAGCAGATGGACTATAATGAGACTGGTGAATAATTTTGCTGAGCAAGGAACAGTCGCAAGAAGGCCTTATCATCGGCCACCAGTTCGGAAGGAGGAAACGATCGCTGCTGTAGCTGCAGCTAAACAAAGCAATCCAAGGGTTTCAACAAGAAGCTTATCTGCTCAACTTGGTGTCAGCCGACAGTCTTTGCAAACAATAATGTACAAAGATTTAGACTTATTTCCCTACAAAATTCAAATGGTTAACAAACTGAATGCAGCAGACTTGCCAATTCGCTTGGAATTTTGCCAAAAAATCCTGCAAATGGTGGAAGAAGACCAAAACATGTTAAACTGCCTTTTTATGTCTGATGAGGCCCATTTCGATTTAAACGGCAATGTGAACAAACAAAATTGTCGAATATGGAGTACTTCTAACCCACAGATACTCCACGAGACGGAATTGCATCCTCTTCGCGTGACAGTGTGGTGTGCGGTTTCTTCACGCTGTATTGTCGGGCCTTATTTTTTTGAAGAAAATGGTTACACCGTTACGGTTACTGGAGACCGTTATTTGAAAATGCTGAAAGAATTTTTCTATCCAGAACTACGCCGAAAGAGAATTCCTTTCAACTCTGTGTGGTTTCAACAAGATGTTATGACAGAGTTGCGACGAAAATTTCCCAATAAACTGATTTCATGAAACTCCGAATTTCGTTGGCCCCCCAGGTCGCCTGACCTTACTGCACCAGACTTTTTCTTGTGGGGTTTATGTAAACAAGAAGTTTATAGAACAAAGCCAACAAATTTGGATGAACTAAAACAATCTATTCGGGCAACAATTGCGGCTATTCCTGTCGCAACTCTCAAAGCAGCAATGAACCACTTTTTACTAAGATGCCGCACTTGTGTCAATGAGCATGGGGGGCATTTAAATTCAATTATTTTTAAAACTAGTTAAGCTACATTTAATAAAATTTAATGACCTTCAACTTGAAAAAAAAAAAAATGAATTCCATACACTAAAAAAAAAGTTATTTGAGTTTCTTAATGTAGCAAAATTCATCAGCCACTCTGTATAATACTTTTTTTAATGAAGTTAGTTTTATTTATTCATGTAATTATTAAACAAAAATTTTAAGTTTTCATTTGAAGTGGTCACCATTTGCCTTTACACCATTTGCCTTTAAACGATTAGGCCATTCAGCTGTTGCAGCACGACCGGTTTCTATAGTATTGTCGTCGCTGCGCGAACCAAATATCGTTTGAGACTCTCCAAATTTCTGTGAGGTCTTCAAAAGGCCATGCTCTCCAATTCTGACCACAAACTTTAGTACAATCGATTAGATTTGGACTTCCAGACGTCCAATCTTCTGCGACTATGAACCCAGGAAAATTGTTCTTTAGCCACTGCTGGATGATTTTTGCCTTATGGGCTGGAGCGTAATCTTTTTCGCAGAAATGAGGAGATGTAACTTCTTTACAAGGATGGTGTCCACGCTGAACATCTGGAACAACATGTTTTGCGTCTTTATGAGTTTAACCATACATTTTTTCGTATTGCTTATTAAAAACTTCTTCAACAGTGGACATTTTTTCATCTGTGAAAAGAATATTTTCTACCGAGTTCAATTTTTTTCAAGTGACCAGTTGAGCGACGGAAGGCTTTTATGTGGAGATGATTTCTAATTACTCTTGATCTGGTCGAAGTTTTCATTTCCCTGCTTTCTAAGGGTTTCTGAGTGGTGCACGGTCATCAGCTGTCTGTTAAGCTAAATACACACCAGGCAACCGTTGCAGCAACACGGCCATGTTGAAGCAACCGTTGCCTCGTGTGTAGCAGTGTTGCCAATTGATTTTCGTGTTGCTGCAACCGTTGCCTGAAATATCAAATAAATTTGATTTTTGGGATAGGTTGCTGCAACTGTTGCTTCGTGTATATCATTGTTTACTGCTTTTACTCGTTCAGTTCGTTGAAAACAAGCGAAGAAGAAGGTTCGTGCGGAGAAAATTAAGTGAAAAAGGAAAAAATGGCAGTTGAAAATAATGAAAATTATCTTAATTTTATTAACGAATATAAAAATTTGAGAGAGCTGTGGGATATAAGTAGTGAAAAATATAAAAATAAAAATTTTAGAAAAAAAGCATACGAACAATTAAAAAATGAGTACAATAAAATTGATAAAAATGCTACAGTGAATACGGTAAAAAACAAAATCAAAAACATGCGCACTGCCTACCGTCGCGAGTTAAAAAAAAAATCAAAGTGAAAAAAATGGCGCTGGCCTTGATGATCTGTATGAACCGAATTTATGGTATTTTGAAGCCCTTGATTTTTTAAGAGATTTAGAGATGCCCGAGCCTGGAATCAGTACAGTAATAAGTTCAGACGATGACAATGCTTCAAGGGTAAGTATATTTATTTTAAATTATATTGAAAATTGTTATTAGCTTTGATTTGATTATTAATTTTGGATTTTTCTTGTTGAGCTCGAAGCCAAGTATAAATAAAAAACAGGACGGCGTCTGAATTTTTGTTTTTATTTGCGTCGACCTTTCGATCTCCGCCTGAGATCATCATCAAATCGAAGTAGCGACGAAAATAAAAACCAAAATACAAACGCCGTCCTGTTTTTTATTTATACTTGGCCTCAAGCTCAACAAGAAAAATCAAAAATTTAATTTAAACTGTCAGTTACAATAGCATGCAGCGAGCCACTGGAAAAAGTATATTTTCTAACTTTACATTCCTATTAATCTTTCAGAGTCCTATGCCAAGTACGAAGAAATCTAGAAGCTCACAAAATTGTGAGAGGAACGAGCTATTACGAAAAGCTACCAGACATATTGAAAATTTGGCACAAAAAGAAGAAAGCGACGAAGCCGATACTTACGCAAAGGCCTGGGCGTGCTCATATCGCAAATTATCAGTGGAACAAAAGCTATTTGCGAAAAAGGCTTGCGACGAAATTTTTATTTTGAGACAGTTGGAGAAATTGACATTGGATTCTGTGCAGACCCAAACGTCCACATACCCACCTCGGCATGCTATTTATAAGCCAATATCGCAAAGAATATAAATGAGCGATGTTTCAAACAGTACGTCTGTTTCTCACTCGACCCCAATCCAGTTCAGCTCACCGTCTTCTCCACAAATCATTCATGTAGGAGATGCTGATGGAGCAAATAGAGTGCAGTATTCGTCATTTCAAGACCTACTCTCAGATGTAGACTTCAATTAATAAAATTTAATTACTCTTTTATTCCTTTTATTTTTTCAGTATTTAAGTAACTAGTAATAAGCAAAACAAATCTTTGAATAAAAATATGAGAAAACAATCCTGAATTTCTTTATGAACCTTGTAAGGCATAGATGGCTTCGCATAAATTGGTTCGTACTGTTTTTGCTTCAGATGTTGAATTCCTACCAAAAGTTGGCTCCAAATTTAGTAGTGGATTTTCGCTAATATCTTCTGCGCCATTGTAAGCGGAACCAATTTCTTTCTTTATGAAATTGTGCAAGTAGCAACAACTTAATACTACTTTGCTTGCTTTTTCGGGCGAAAGAGCTATGGTAGTATTCATTACTCGAAACCTTGCTGCCAATATTCCAAATGCATTTTCCACTTTTACCCTTGCCGAACTGAGCCTTTTATTAAATAAATTCTGTGAGGGCGATAAGGCGCTGTGTGCATAAGGCTTCATTATGTTTGGACGAAGAGCAAAGGCGTCATCCGACACAAAAACAAATGAAATCGGTGCTTTACGAATTACTGGGCTTGGGCTTGGTAAGTTTAGTTGGCCTCTTTCGAATTTTTAAAAAAATTTAGTGCTATTAAAGACACCACCATCTGAAATTCTACCATTTGTACCAATGTCCACCATCATAAATTCGGAGTTGCTATTAACAATCGCCATCAGTACAATGCTGAATGTTTTCTTGTAGTTAAAATACTTAGAACCAGAATGCGGTGGCCTTTTTATTCTAACGTGCTTTCCATCAGGGCTCCGAGACAATGCGGAAACTTTGTTTTTTCACAAAATTTGGCAGCTACAACCAACCATTCAGCCGAAGTTTTCGGTAGCTAAAAAAATTTGTATTACTTTAAGATATGTAATGTTAAAAGAATTAGCTGACAAACCTTAATGTAGTCCCTTAAAACTTCGTTGATGGCATCGCATGTCTCAATGACAATATTTCCAATAGCTTGTGGGGATACCGCCGTCGAAAATTTCAAGTCCGCAAAAGAGTTTCCTGTTGCAAGATACCGCAAAGTTATTGCCAGTCTAATTTCTGCTGATATTGCCTTTCTCATTATGGTATCTTGTTTCGTTATTTTGGGCTTTACGAAGTCCAACAATTTTCTAAACAGGGCTTCGTCCATCCTCATGTAATTTTTTTAGTCCGCTGGTTCATTTTCCTCCAGTTCTTTCAGCAGCCTTTCGTTCGAAAATTCGATTTTTTTTTTAAAGCCAATTTTTGGACCAAATTTTCTTTCTCTTCTTTTGTTGCATCTCTTCTTTCTCATTTTCGTACAAAAGTTCGTCAATTATAATAAGAGAAGTAATTTTACATATTTCGTCGATCATTTAAAAAATTTAATTTTACGTATCTTCCGCTCGTACATTTCCTGCACCACAGTTATACACAATACTGAGATTGAAGCAACGGTCGCAACGTGTTTCTTAAACAAAGGCAACACGTTGCTGCAACCGTTGCTTCAACGGTTGCCTGGTGTGTATTTAGCTTTAGAGATAACTGACAGTCCAGAGTATTGTTTACAAATTAAAATTGTAAATGTTCTAAATGCGCATTTAAGGCTGCACATAAAATTAAGAGAATCAAAGGGGCTTTAAATTATTTTAACTGGATGAGTGACACACAGCAAAACTTGCACTCCTCTCAACGCTTATTTAGTGCCAAAAATATTTACTTCATCATCCTTTTCCATTTTTGCAATGAATACGTTAATCAAACCAACGACAGTTTGTTGTGCTCTAGTGGTTCCCAAACTGTATATTATTCGAAAGAGCAAACACCGAGGGCACGCACCAAAGGTATTAACAAAGAATGTTAATGAAATCACGGAATGTTAACACAGAATGTGAATGACGCAATTATCAAAAAGTGCCACGAGGGTGATGTTGACTGTTTTCTTTGATTGCCAAGGCGTAGTGCACCTTCCATCGGGCCAGACAGTCAATAAAGAATATTATTTATCCGTTTTGAAGCGTTTGAGAGATGCTGTACGTTTCAAACAGCAGCAAATATAGGCAAACAATTCTTGGATTTTGAATGATGATAACGCGCCATCGTACTGATCAAAGAGATCAAAGAGAATACGACGAAGGAGTTGAAGGCCATGTCGGCCTACCGGGGGTGTTGGGAGGACTAGGTTAAACGTTGGCACATGTGTGTTGCTTCAGACGGGTCGTATTTTGAAGGAGATAATATAAATTTGCCTGAAATTTAACGCTGTTATGTTTTATTTAAACATTCCCGGTGCTTTTTGATCATAGGGTACATATATGCGGCTTTGCGGACAGAAATGTGTGATTCGCTGGAATTGTTCAATGAATCTAAGTCGCATTAACTCGCGACTGTCGAACCAGAGAATGTTAATGGAATGAGAAGGTGCAAATGTTCCTGTTAACTTTTTTTAGTACAATTGAGATTTGAAAGAGATTTTAGAACAACCACACAAAAATTGAAAACACCACATATCTTTCACCTCAACACACAACACATCTCTCACCTCGACATTAGACCAATTACATTTTTACTATTTTTGAATGTTAATAAGCGAATACGTAAAATTTATTACACAAATTTTTTTTCCATTACATTAAAAAAGAAACTAAAAAAAAAAATTAATAAAAAAAAAGTTGGCGCCGAGAATTGATATCGAGTCTAACATGAGGCGAGGAAAAATAGGCGGTGCGTTTTTTCTTCAACTGCTTATTTTTTTATCATTTTGTTACTTTTGAAATGATAAGCGGATACATAAAATTTATTACAAAATTTTTTACGATTACATTAAAAAAAAAAAAGAAAAAAAAAAATTGGCGCCGAGAATTGATTAACATTCATTCCATTAACATTCTCTGGTTGTACTAAAAATTAACAGTAACATTTGCACCTTCTCATTGCATTAACATTCTCTGCTTTTAGTCCTTCTCATTCCATTAACATTTTCTGTTAACATTCTCTGATTCCATTAACATTCAATGATTCTATTAACATTCTCTGCTCCGACTACTCTAGTGTCTCACAAACTGCATATTATTCGAAAGAGTAAATACCAAAGACACACACCAAAAGTTTATGGCTTCATTATGCCATTTCTGGAGGAAAATTTTTGTTATTTACACATGGCAGTAAATCGTCCGCTTCGGTCAATAAAAGATGAAAGCCAACAATATGAATTTGTTTTACAATTTTTATGAAAATGAGAGAACTGTATAAAAATAATTAAAATTCACTATAAAAATGGTGAATCTGATATTTCGATATTAAGCCGTAATTCCTTTCTTCCAGTAGTATAGATTGTTTAATCACTTTTTAATAACAAAATAATAACTAAAAGGGATTTTGGATAAGTGATTGTGACTTTCCCAAGTTAGAATTAGCATCAAAAATTCTGCAATCAAAATTAAAGCCACCCTCCTCAAACTAGTAAACATTTTCTAGTTTCTAGTAGTGAAAAATAAACCCAAAAGTAACATTCAAAGCAGTATTTATTGAATTCAGTCTTCTTTACCAGTATTTTATATATTTTTCATTCTACCTTTGATGTCGACAGAAGAAATTGATTACCAATTACAACTGCACTCAATAATGTAATTGCATTTACCCAGCTCTGTTTCTTATAGTTCCCAAGCTCCAATAGTTCGTAAAAAAGTTACTAGTTTTTCGAAGTTCAGTTTTTGCGGCAGTTTCGTCAGTATTTCTTTAATTTTTCAATATCTTTAATAAGAACTTCTTGGTGTCTGTTTCTGAAGTACTTCTTTGGGGTGGTAAATATGTATGTAGTATCACTTCATCGACATAGCGAGTATCTCAAATACTTCTATTGAATTTTTAGACGCGAGCCATGTTTATGTTGTTGTAACCGCAATGTCTAAAAAACGCGCTCATCTTCATGGAGGAATGATTTAAAGCTGATTGAACTATGTTTATGAACTCTTTGTTCTTTGGATAAACTTCTGGAGATGCAATGTTTTGTCTTTTATCAATGCTCTAAGTAAATAGCATGAGTTCGTCTATAGCAGAAACCTCAAAAAAGAAAAAACATAATAACGATCGAAACAATAAATGACATACATATTTTACAAGTACGTTTAGTTGGGTTGGTTGTTTCACATGGTGATCGTACGCGATTGAGAAATCTTATACGGTTGTTTACATCAGCCAGCTCTTCGAGGTTCTCAATAGCGGTTTACCAAGGGTTAATATCCTCGCCTTCCATAGGACAGGGCATTCCCAGAGGAAGTGGAAAATAATTTCGTTTTTCTCCGGTTAATTACAACTATGCCAGTATGAATTGTAATATGGTTATCCCATTTTGGCTGCTTGCACTCCTATGGATCACAAGCCAGTTTGCTGTGAGTCTGCAGGCATCACTTCGTTTCATATTTATCAATGTCGACGTTTGTTTGTGCCATAACGTTCTGCTAACTTTGCTTGCCATCTGATCTCTTCATCTACGAGGGGTGCCTTTTATATTTCGGGATTTGGCAACCCTGGTGTTGCAATCTGGCAACTGATAGCTGTATCGCAAAGTTTGACATTTTTTGGATTTTACGTACTCAGAACGTTTTGAAATACCAGCGCTATTTGTGTTGTTTACAGTAACTTAAAATATTCATCTCGGTCCAAAAATGGAATTAAATCGTGAACATTTTCGTGTGATTATTTTTTACAACTTTCGACGTGGATTAACTCAGCAACATTGCATGGATGAACTTAATTCATTTTTTGGCGATGAAGCTCCATCAAGGACCAGTGTTTATCGATGGTATGGTGAATTCAATCGTGGTCGTAGTTCACTCCAAGACGAATTTCGTGAAGGTCGTCCAAAATCAGATGTTGTTCCGAAAACCATTGATGCTGTGCGCGAAATGATATTGCAAGATCGTCATGTGACCTATCGTGAGATTGAGACAATCTTAGGCATTAGTGGGACCAGCATACATTCAATATTGCATAAACATTTGACTGTCAAAAAAATTTGTTCGTGTTGGATCCCACACAATTTGTCAATCGCTCACAAAAGGCTCATGTCGATTGGTCTATGACATCGTGACAGGTGATGAATCATGGATTTACGCGTATGAGCCCGAAAGTACACAGCAGTCGACTGTATGGGTTTTTCAAGATGAGCCAAATCCAACAAAAGTTGTTCGCGCACGAAGCACTTCCAAGCAAATGGTCGCCTGTTTTTTCGGAAAAACTGGACATTTCGCAACCGTACCAGTAGAACAACGCAGAACAGTAAATTCTGAGTGATACACAACCATTTGTTTGCCAGTTGTCTCCCAAGAAATTAGGAAAACCCATCGCCAAAGACGGATCACTCTTCACCAGGACAATGCGAGCTCTCACACATCGGCTCAAACAACTGCATTTTTGAGCACCCAAAACATCGAATTAATGGGTCATCCGCCGTATAGTTCTGACTTGGCACCGAATGACTTCTTTTTATTCCCGTACGTAAAAAACAAACTGAGAGGTCAACGTTTTTCGACACCTGAAGAAGCGGTTGCGGCATTCAGAATGCATGTTTTGGAGGTACCTCATTCAGAGTGGCAAAAGTGCTTCGACAATTGGTTCAAACGCATGCAAAAGTGTATAGATCTTCATGGAGAATATTTTGAAAAAAAAAATTAAGTGATTTTTGATGATTAAAATTTGTTTTTGTTCTCTAATCCCGACATATAAAAGGCACCCCTCGTACAATCCGTTGATACAATTCGTAGGTATTTTGAGGATATTGCATTCTGGATTGCACCCAGTTGTGTGAATACCGATTCTGCATGAATGGTTCTTTTGGCAGATACTCCTCTTGCCAGTTCATTGATTTTCCGTTCCCTTCAATGTTCCGATGTCCCGGGACCCAGATTCAGGCACTTAGTATAAACAAAAATTTATTTTATTCACTTTTAATTTCCACAAAAGCACCTATTTCGAATTCGGGCGCGTGCCTCTTTTGAAAGCTCACGGAAAAATTAGTAGAACAAATTTAAAATTTACATGTATTTGGTTTTTGTAATTGGACGGTTTGAATGTCAAAATTAACGGTCTGATTGCTGGCGTATGTCAATGATATTGACATCATCGGCTTTAACATCTGGTAGTTCTGTCTTTTCTAAGTTGGATAAAGAAACAAAACGAATGGGTCTATTGGTGAATGAGGGCAAAACGAAGAACCTCCTGTCATCAAAGAAATAGTCAACGCGCTCGCGTATCGATACTCCTGTTACTGTTGACAGTCATGATATTGAAGTTGTAAAGGACTTCGTATATTTAGTGATCAGCATTACTTGGTGTGCCTGTTGCGCCGGTTAGCACGAGAAAGAAGCGAGGGGCATGGTGAAAAGACTTCAAGGCTCTGTGCGAATTTGACAGAATCAACTGATGGACCGACCTCACTTGACGTGTGTTTGCGAAAAAACTGAGATTGTGATAGCTATATACAGAAAAAACAACCAATGACACTTCGTTGCTGTCGGAACAACGACTAATTAGACGAGTGTGTGGATACATGTGAAATGATCATGCAGAATTCAGCTGCCGAGTCCTCAGGTATAATATTTCTCCGAATATACCATACAAAATAGACTTTTCGGAAATTGTGTTTAACCTGTTATACGTTTGCTTCATTCTTCAAAACGCCGGCAACTAATCAAATTGCCTCGATATGAAAAGGGGGAAATTCGCGCAAATGAACACTATTGACATTATTTAATTAAAAACATGTAACCATGTTAATCCATCACAAGGACCCTGTGAAAGGAGGGTTTGAAATGGGTTTGATATTTGATGGGATTCGACTAGTGCTTTGGCTGGTGTTTGCGCTTAAACACGTTAGTGGCAGAAAACCAAAAGAAAGCTGCGCTGAAAACTTTGTATATGTAGCAGTGGCGTGACAATAGGGTGGCATGGGTGGCAAAATGCCACGGGCCCCCGACCCAAGAGGGCCCCGAGCCAACAGGCCGCGAGCTCAAGAATTTTTTTTATATTGTACATAAGTAATTTATTTTATGTGAAAAGTATATTTTTATAAATTCTGCTTAAAATCCAATCAGTAAATCGTTAAGCATTTCAACCGAACTTAACAAAAAGATGTTTATTCATTTTTAGAGAAGCACGCGTGACGAGTAATTTTACTTACTTATGACCGTCAAAAACCCGTCAAACAAATTACCGATAATTGCAGGTTCTTATTAATTTTAAAATGCATCCATTGGTTTCTACATACTATTTTGGAGCGGAACGTTGGCAGCGTGGGTGAGCATTAATAATCGGGGAATTCCCCATTGTTATCAGAAGCAGCACCCAACTTCAGTGAATATCCAGATCCAGAACAACCACAACAAGGTACCGGCAAAAATCAAAGTGAATTATATTCTAGCAAAAAAAATATTGTATCTTCGCCATCAATCAAAAATTACC
The DNA here is from genome assembly GCF_027943255.1 of Anastrepha obliqua. NCBI lineage: Eukaryota > Metazoa > Arthropoda > Insecta > Diptera > Tephritidae > Anastrepha > Anastrepha obliqua. Next base: position 126,221,348 of record NC_072894.1, read on the forward strand.
CTTATTTTAAAGAGGTAACTAATCAAGTGAAACGGTTCGTGATTGAAAAAGGACATTGCAAACCTGATGGCCCTTTCTTAAAAGATAGTAACAATAGATCTTTTATAGAAAAACATTACTATATTGCTTCTAAGTCGGCGTCAAGCTTGAACGTACATGAATTTCCTATTCTTTAATACTTCAGAGTGCGTATTGTTAACCGTGTTGGTTATTCGCAAATCGGGCATCTAAGAATATACAAAATGTTTGGATTGAGGGCTATGACGACTGGAAACATATTGTAGATGGCATACAAAGACACGAGACATCAAAAATGCATCTGGATTCCTGTCTTATGTATCAGCAGTAGCGGCTACATGGAACACTCGATGAAGAGCAAGAGTCTATAATCAAAAAAGAAAAATCCTTTTGGCGACAAGTACTTTCTAGGCTCCTTGATGTTACTCTGACACTTTCAACATGTAATTTAGCCTTTCGTGGCCACAGAGAAAACGCAGATAGCAGATCCAAGCTCCAAAGGAAACTTTTTGAGTATTCTTGAGTTATTAGGAAAATATGATACGATTTTACGAGAGTTGTTAAATAAACCAATGGGCCAAATAAAATACTTAAGTCCGAAAACACAAAATGTGATAATTTCTGTCCTGGTTTTAAAAGTAGAAAATGCACTTATAAATGAAATAAATGAAGCACCATTCTACTCTATCACATTCGATACAACGCAAGATATTTCAAAAAATTATCAAATGTGTGAATTTTTTCTGTTATTGTATGATCGAAAAAGATTGTAGTGGGATCCCTAAGGCACTTGTCACTAAAGAAACATTTTTGGGACTTCATGAAGTTAAGGAATAAACTGCCTTAGCAATGTCCAAGCAAACTATTAAATCCATAAATGACAAAAACATTCCTCTAAATAAGTGTCGAGGACAAGGATATGATGGTGCTAACACAATGAAAGGGACTTACGGTGGAGTTCCAAAACTCGTAAAAGATGTTGAGCCAAATGCCGTATATGTTCACTGTGCTTCTCATAATTTAAATCTAGTACTCAATGATGCAGTGAGAGAGGTTATTGATATGCAAAATTTTTTTGAAACAGTTGAAATTTATAATTTTTTTGGAAAAGATGGAATATTTTATCAAGTTTGATATCTAATGAAGAAAGTGAGTCTTCAAATTCAATAACATTGAAAACATTAAACCCTACTAGATGGGCAGGACGTTATGATGCCGTTTTTGCTTTAAAAGTTCGGTTTGTTGAAGTGCAAAAAGCGCTAACGAAAACAATCCTGTTAAATTGCAAATCAGATAAAAGAAATGAAGCTGTTTCACTCAAAAAGAAGATCGAAAACTACAATTTTGTTATGTTACTGGTTTTCCATTGTAATATCCTACTTACTATCGATGCAGCTTCTAAAGCACTTCAGTCTCAAACCACCGATCTTTCAAATGCCGTAAAACGTTTGAAAATCTGCCTAGGAGTATTGGAAAGGTATCGACATGAATTTGAAAATTTAAAGATGGAACCAAATAGTGTAGCTGAAAAATGGTCCATCACCCCTGAATTTTCTAATACTCGTCAGAGGAAGGTAAAACGCCATTTTGACGAGCTCTGCAAAGATGAGCACCTCCAGATCCGGAAAGTTTTTTCAGAGTGAATATATTTTATCGAGTATTAGACATCATTATAAACCAACTGAAATCGCATTTCATTCCAATGAATGAAATTGTTTCAAATTTCAATGTTTTACTTTCAAAAACGAAATAGAAAAATTGTCGTGTATTAGAGACCTTGCTGATTTATTAATAATAAAAAATTATTTTATGTCTTGGAGCTTTCCTGAAGTATGCATTGCATTAATGTTATTTCTCACAATTCCTGGGACTACTAGCTGACGGATCATTTTCAAAACTACAATTGATAAAGACTTATTTAAGAAACTCTATGAGACAAGACAGGTTATGTAACTTGTCTATTCTGTCTATTGAAAATTCTATGACCCGATTTCTAAACTTCGATAATGTTATAGACACTTTTGCGGAACAGAAATCTCGAAAAAAAGATTTTTCTTAATAAATAACTTATTGAAATTAAATTGTTGGTTTGTTTATTAAAATCATCTGTTGAAAGAAAAATTGTTTCTTTTAATCAAACTGAGTACAACGTGCCGATTTTTATTGATAGGGCTCCATCATAAGAATTTGCCACGGGCTCCAGATGTTGTAGTTACGCCACTGATATGTAGCCTT